>NW_027131182.1:8807500-13807500 GCF_026122565.2 Emydura macquarii macquarii
GCCTCATGATCCGCTCATTAATAAATACCAGAGGGGTACATGCACTAAGGACAGACTTCTTGACAGCAAATCCAACACTGTGCATCCTTGGTTGATTTTCAGGTTTCCCAGACCAGCAGAAGTGGTCATTTACATTATTACAGTGGGCACCTGAGTTAACACTATTTAGAGGAACAGGACAGTTCACATCTCTCAGAGCTATTGTTTCAGGCTCTGTGAAAATGCCTGTAGATGTCACTGCATCAGTTACTTTGTTTAACAAATTTAAGATTATCTCTGCAACTACAATGGCTAGCAATTTACTCTTCTCTCTCCCTCACTTTTTAAATAAAAACTCAGATTCTGGAGAACAAGACGGCAGTCTCTGAAAAGTACTGGATTACCAATTTGGTGCAACTCAGCTCACTTTGGACCTATGGCTAACCTTTATGTGCTCTGTATCATCACAGTGAGGCTGCCTCCAATTCTCCTCTGGCAGATGTCCAAATTGCCTGAACCTGAAGCCCTTGCATGTGTAAATAATCCCATTAAAATCAATAGATTTACTTGGTGAGGAATAGAATCGCATTTGATCTCTTTTGGGGCCCAATCCAACACTTGGGATTATATTTGTGCTGGTTTATCTTGTGGTACTAATTTGGCTGTTGATGCTACATGTTAATTCGTTCATATGTTAGAGAGACGTAGAACTCTTCTACATTTATTGCCAACATTTGTCGATCCTAATATGGATGGCTAAAGACAGACAAACCTCATTGCTTATATGATATGTCCTGTGGCTTTCTGCACAGTGGGTGATGGTTTATTACTTATCCACATATAAGATGTAGCAGAAGTGGATGTGTAGCATCAGATTGACTGCAATTTTCCTTTTGAACAGACCCTCCAAGAGTGGTGATGGATACATAGTTGTTCTTACCCTCAGCAACCTTCATCTGTGGAATCTTGCAATGCTTAATCCTGTTTCCTCTCCTGTTCAATATATGAGACCTGTAGGAGAGGTCATGCAATAGGCTCTAGTGCTACCAATATGGAGACAACACTTGAGCATACACCTCCTTCTCAGCTAGGGTTGCCAGGTGTCTGGTTTTAGACTGGCAGGTCCACAGTAACCTGCCTCCTATCCACTGAGGTGGGTGGAGCTTGAAGGAGCTGCTTTCTGTTCAGCTGCTGACAGAGACCAGTGGTTGGATAGCTCCCGGACCAGCTGCAGCCTCTCCAGCAGAGAGCTAGGTACCAGACCGCCTGGAGGGAGGAGGGATCCTGTCCTGACCCCACACCCTGCTGTGTCCCCATTGCCTCTGCCCTGGCCCCTCACCCTGGGGACTGACCCCCCACCATGCCCCACTTGTCCCTGGCTCTGCTGGGACGGGGGAAGTGAGCGACAAGGGTGGGGGGGAGTGAGCGATGGGGGTAGAGAAGCGAGAGGTGGATGGGGCCTGGGGGAAGAGGCGGGGCTGGGGTGGTGCCTCAGGGGGAAGGGACGGAGCAGGGGTGTCTGGTTTTCAGCAATTAAAAAGTAGGCATCCCTATTCTCAGCTGGTGCAGCCAGCATCATCTTACATCATCATCAGCGTATGTGCAATGAGCCCAGATATTTAATGGTGTCATCATCAGCCAGGTGGAGAGTCAGTAGCCCACCGTCAAAATAAGTCAACAATGATATGCGACATAGTCTGAAGTTGACCGCATCTGCATGGTGGGGTCATTAGAAAAACCCCATTTAAAGAGATTGGATGCACAGTTGGCCCGTCCTGTTCGAAATCGTGTTGGCGATGACCACAGGTGCCTTGGCAGATCAAAACCTGGTGGACAGATGGTTGGGTCAGTGATGAGAGAGAGAGAGAGAGATTAATGACTGTTGCTTTGAATTGAAGCAGGCCCAAACTTCAGCTGAACAACATGCACAACTTGAGCAGGGATGGATGCTGAAAACACGTTACTCCAGTGTTCCATGGCCTCCACCGACTCCCTGTCCATTTCTGGGTCCAGTTCCAGTCCGTGGTCCTAATCTTTCAGGCTCTTGATGGGTCTGGGACCTACCTCAGTGGCACCCATCAGACTCAAAGATAATAAAGCTATCCATGCTTAGAGGTGAAACTTTTGGAAGTCATAACCAAGGCATTCTCAGTGCTAGATCCTGAACAGAGGAAAAGCCTACCAGAAGAGATTACAAAAAGTCCCAGGCTGGAGAGTTTTCAGAATCAGGAAAAATACTCGCTTTTTTTTTTTTTTTTTTTTTTTTTAAACAGAAGCCTAAATTTACAGGGATAATCTGTCTGTGTATATGTAAATAATCGGTTAAAAGATAAAATGCTAGTGGAAGATGCTCAAGAGTATGTAGCATTCATGGGTTTTGTAGAACCAATAAGTGGTTTCTGTGCCCTGCAAATGGCTTCCTCTCTGCACTGCTTTCCATGGAGCTCTTAACACCCAACAGTAATAAAAGATGTAGAGGAATGGGAAATCGGAAGAGAAAAAGATGTGTATGAAACAAAACAAAAGACAAAATAAGTACAGTTGCCTGAACCTAGCACAGCAAGAGTGTAGCCCATGTCAAATAATGTTTATGTTCATCTTAATATTGCACTTAGTACCGAGAAATTATGGCAATTGCCACCATTAGGTTAGATTGAGCCCTTACCAGTAGGTCCCCTTTTACTAAGGAAGGCATTATGCTGGATGCTAAAACTATTTCACTTACCATGAAAGTATAACTATCTAACACTCCAATTGATTACAAGCCCAAAAGGACATACAGCATATGCACAGCTCCTCTCTGAGTGGGCATGACTTATGTTATGTTTTATAAGTTTTCTAAAATATATATAAATATCATTTTGATTCATACAAAACTGTAAAGGATGCTGTTATCGCCTGAAATCATTGATGATATTTATAGTATTGTTTGTTAAACACTTAATTTGGTTTCATGCTTCATTTAAACTTCAAAATGTAAAGTGCCAAATACAAAATAATATTTTTGGATAAACTATATTAAAATTGTGATGCATACTTCTTTGTGTGGTGGTGTTCACTGTTTCTTTCTAGTTTTAAATAAATTTGGTGCTGAAAAATGCTGCAAAATTGACAGTCCTGGAGATCAAATCCTTCTGTCCAAAGAAGCAGAGATGGGATTGAACCAGAAACCTGAATCCAAAGCACTCTACAAACTTCAGATCCAGATCAAGATCTTAACTTCACAGTTCAGCCCTCTTTATAAAATTTGCCTGAATCAGTATTTCAAATTTGAACAGCAGGAGCTTTGGGAAAGCTTGGATCTGGATTCATAAGTGGATCTGAACTTTGTGGTTCATACCCATCTCTATACAGAACAGATTATTTTTTAGACAAAAGCTTTCATTAAACCTTGAAAAACAAGATAAGATTAAACAATGTGATGGAGTATTTGGTGAGACAATGGAAAGAGATAGGACTTTATGTCATCTTCAGTTATGGATGCATTAGGCCAAATTCATTCTGTTGAAAAGTATTCATGACCACAGTCACTACCGTATGTCACCTATAGGGTAACTCCATTGAATAGTGATCAATATGGCCCTTCTAGCCAAACGTTAAAAGTGATCACATAATGCAATCGCTGTTTTGATCAGTGATCTTGCTGGAAAAAAACAAAGGCAATATTTTCTCTTTATGCACAATGCAAAAACAGCCAAAGAACTTTCTCAAAACATCACCAAGAACAAAAAAAAAAAGGGCTTCCTCTTTGAGCAGAGACTAAGCATGGAAAATTTAATAATAAATTAGCATTTTTCAATAAGTTGTGAACTAGTAAAAAAAAAAAAGTTATAAGTAGAACCCTTTGGCAATTTTAACCATAGTGTTTTCTACCAACCAAATGCTGTAATCCAGTATTTCAGCAGCAACTTTTAGTTTGTGTACAATGGATAAGATAACGTCAAGGTGCCAGGGGTTAGTAGTATGCTCTCTAAAAGACTGTCTGATGATGGGAAAGAGAGAGAAAGCAAATGAAACTTGTCATTTTCACTCTGCAGAAAGTGAAAGTGTTTGCAAAAATTACTTTGGTTTCAAACCATTTGGGTTTCCCCATTGGCATTTCACTTTGGAATTATGGATGAAACAGACACTCCCCCTTCTCTTCAAACTCAAAGCAAAACTCTCAACACTGCAGTGATTAGAGTAGTTTTATGATGAGACCGTGCAAGAGTACAAATGATACAGAAGTATAATTCTTGTTTATAACTGTGATAGTTGATCATTGCTATGCTCCTTCCAAGAAATATGTTAATCAATTAATTAATTAAAGGATGAATTTTATTTATAATTTAAAAATCTGAAGGATCCAGTTTAATCCTTTTAAAATTATTTTTATAATTTGCAGCTAGTTATGATTTTTGCATGTATGATAGTGGGTTATTGTGATCACGTTGTATGTCTGGTATCAACTGTTGGTTCAATTCCTGGTCATGATCTGAAGATTTGAAAAAAAGTGAGTCTATCCTTCACGGATCCTGACACCCACACAGAGTGACATTAGCTTCAGTGAAACTCCATTCAGGTATAAGGTATCTCATCCATAGCTTTATTTTATTATTGAGTCACAGCTTTGTTGAGTCACAGCTACAACGGTATTGAGCTCTTTTAGGCTATTTTTATAAGAAAACTAGCTTATAATATAGTTTTACACGATTTATTTTTATTAATTGTCTTCTTTCCTGTGTTTTTAGTAGCAGCACATAAAATCCTATTTTGCAGAAAACAAGTGTTAGCACCCACCCTATGCTGAGAAAATGTGAAAGATTCAAAACGAAAGATAACATTTTACAGATGTAAAAAGATGTTGACAATCCTATCGGCCTGGTTTCTTGTGTATGCCATTCATTTCACTTGCAAGAGCAGCTAGACCTCTATGTACACTTACAAGCATTTTGATTTTGTCTATGTATTGTTTTCAATTAAATGCTTTTTTGCATGTGATGAACCAAGGGAAAAACAACACTTACAGTTAGTACTAAGGTACTCTGGGAGACAAATATGATTAATGGGATAATCTTGTAGATTACAATAGTTAGAGGCATTTCCTGCCATTTCCCACTCTCCAAGGACTGGTTCTACTCACATCCAATACAAACAGCTGCAGATTCCTCAATACCATTATTATCCAATGTAGGACTATGTTCTGCATGTTAAAATTCCTATAACATGCATCTTCTATAATTTGTCTATTGTTTTGTCTCAGTTTTACAAGTTAAATCTTCAAATTCTGTGACTGCTTTGTTAAGGGGATTTTATGAAATTGCTATTGAGTTTACAACTGGAATATGTATATACTTATATAAAGAAACTGATATATAGATGAATACATGCACATATACACTTACTGTTCATGTATATTGTGGAGCTAATATTTTTAAGTTATTCAGGTCCTACACTGAGATCCAGCAGGCCAAACTCTATTTAACGAGATTGTCTTCATTTAAAAATCAGCAAGAAGTTGCACCATATGGATAATATAGGAGTAATGTTTGCTGAGATCTTGATGTGATTTCTACAAAAACAGATGGATTTAAACATTCTGAATAGGTAAGATCTTGTGCACTCTGTAGCAAACTTGACCTAAATTCTATGGCAAGGTGCTGCAGAAATGAGCATTCGTAACAGCTTCTGATACGTTTAAAAACGGAGGCTTCTATTGAATTAAATATTAATTGACTACTTGAACATGAATTCAATTTGTTTTACACTGCCCATTTAATTTACAGTGTGTTGCAGAAGTTTGTATTGAAAATGCATAACTGTATTATGGATTTTCATAGACGGGGGAGATTTTTGGCAAGTGGGTAGTAGACGTTAGGGCTCCTGGCACCTGGTGGAGTGTGGGAGGGAATTTGGGATTAGCTGGATGTTTCTGCTAAAATGATCAGCAATGAAAAGATTAATAATGTTGGCATGTAAATTGTCATCATTAGGTTCACAGTCAACACCCCATTGAGATGACTGGGGCAATTCACTCCTCTCAGAGGATTGTTTCAGGCTGTCCCTGAGACGCAAGCATATATCACTGCATCCATTCAGTTCATATTTTAAAGGTTTCCTATAAAGCCATAAGGTGGCTAGAAAGATTGTAATGAAAGCTTAGAATCTAGAATGCATTTCAACACAGAGGATGAGTTCTGTGGCTAATTCCACAACCACAGGGCTCCTTGAACAAATGTTTTAAATGAGCACAATTACTTGCAGGTGTCTTCAGGCTTCACTTAATTCATACTGAATTGCTTTAATGACAGGGGCATTTTTTTTAAATGGAGGCCTGACGTCCATTTGCAAAAAAAAATGTTATACAAATGGCTAATTGGGTGCCAAACTAATCACTTGTGTAGTCACCCAACTTGTATGTACTGTCATCAGAGGCACTTTTCAGCATGCATTGTTTACACATGGACCTGAACGTCTCCCATTTGAAATTTTGGGTCTGCATTTCTCAGCTGCATCATATCAGATATGACTACTGCCCATTTGTAAGTGGTCAGATTTACATAAGGTTTGTGATTAATTATATCAACATTTACTTTACATATAGTAGAAATAATAAGCTATGCATTGTCCACTGAGTATCATCCAAGATCTTAAGATCTGTGCTCTTAAATGCCTACTCTGTCTTTTCTCACCAGCTACCCTCTCATTTCCAGTCTCTCGTTTCTTAATAAACCTTGAATAATCTTTTTATGTAGTTCTCTCCTTAGCTAGTTAAATCTAACCTGAAATGGCTCTTCTGCATTTGGTCTGTCTGTATTCCATTCTCCCCAGGTTCTATTGTTCACTTCTTTCTTTCCTTAATATTGTTTCATTTAGCAACTGGAGCATGCTTCTCAATTGATGGGCAGAGGTTCCTCAAGCCTACAGCACTTTGTTTGGCTTCACTATTGCCTGGCCAATGAACCTTGAGTGTGAATGACAAACATCTTTTTTATGACTTCTTCATAATAAACACCCCAAATCCTCAGTCATTAACCCCCCTTCTTTTCTGCATTCAAATTTAGATATTACTTCCATGCAGAAGAAACCCAAATCTATACTCTGTTTAGTTGAATCCAGTTAAAGTTTTTCATCTAGTCCTATCCTTGGACTTGTTTAGGTCTCCAGCTTCCATCACAGGAACACTACCCTTTGCAAGATCCTCCCTTCTGTCAGGCAGCCCTAAATCCCCATCTCTTCAATCTATGGCTCCAAAACTCCCTCCTCTGACTCTAAAAAAAGCAATCAAACCATATTCTACATAATCATAACCTACCAGTTTCCATATGATCATTCTCCTGAAAAATTGGCCACAACACCCCGTCCAATGATACTGTAATTTACATATCTTATTTGACTGTGTGTGTGTGTGTGTGTGTGTGTGTGTGTGTGTGTATATATATATATATATATATATATAATCTATCTATCTGTGGTCAAGCAGTCTGATATTGTTACTTGTGTTGTATATAAATGAGATTTTAAAAAAAAATTTGAAGTAATAAAAGAAAACTTGCTCAAACTACCAGCCAGAAATGTAAAGGGAAAATCTCGGAACAGCTACAGAGAATTTTTACAACCATCCAAAGTACCCATGTAGAATTGCAGTAAATACATTTTAACTGTGCTGCTCATGACATCTAGTGGAGAAAGTAGGAAACAATAGTTTATACTTCTATATTTCAGCAGTACATAGCAGGGCCCTATTGTGCTAGACATTGTACACAGTAACAGGTCTTGCTTGAACATTTTAGAATTTAATTTAATTTATATGGGTGCATTTTATCATTATTTGTTAAACAATATAGCATGAAGAAAAAATATCTGGAGTATTACCGAATCAAAGCATGCATAAATTATGAGTTAGGGTCCCAAATATCATGAGATTATATTAAAATAATGGGATTACAAAACAAAACAAAAAAATACCTACATTGTGAATTTCTGTTATTTACTTCTGGAGTTTGCTTTCTGGGTACACTTGAGTCACATTTTTAAGATTTTCTCCACAATTTTTTTTTTTAAATGAAACAGACTCATAGACTTTAAGGTCAGAAGGGACCACTATGGTCATCTAGTCTGATCTCCTGCACAACGCAGGCCTGAGAACCTCACCCACTCACTCCTGTAATAGACCCCTAACCTATGACTGAGTTGTTAAAGTCCTCAAATCATGGTTTAAAGACTTCAAGGTACAGAGAATCCACCAGCAAGTTACCCTTGCCCCATGCTGCAGAGGAAGGCAAAAAAACACCAGTGCCTCTGCCAAGCTGCCCTGGGGCAAAAATTCCTTCCTGACACCAAATATGGTGATCAGCTAAACTCTGAGCATGTGGGCAAGAATCGCCAGCCAGACACCCAGGAAAGAATTCTCTGTAATAACTCAGAACCCACCCCATCTAACATCCCTTCACAGGCCATTGAGCATGTTTACTGCTAGTAGTCAAAGATCAGTTAATTGCCAAATTAGGCTGTCCCGCGCTGAGATTCTTGCATATTGACATATTCCTACAGGCTTTAAGAAAAAAAATTACCAAGTATTTCAAGATTCGTGATAGTCAAAGTTGGCAACAGTGTTACCAAAAAATTTTCGAATATGTAATTCAAATAATTAGCATTTTTAACAAAACTGATTTGACCGTTATTTTTTTAAAGCACCAAAGGCTGATTTAAATTTGACAGTTTCCAAGATTCAGCTCCATTTCTAAGTCCCGTTGATTGGTTTTTTGTTTGGATTTTTTGTCATCTCCCCTTCTTCTTTAATAGTAAAGTATATTTATAGCTTGGAAGTTCTGATTTAGACCTGAATTTATGTTCAACAGACAGAGGTGTGCGATTCCGACCTAATGTGAGCCTACTGTTGCTCTTTAGTATTATTACTTTGGTTTCACCTTTATTCCATTGAAATTATGTTGCATTAACAGCTCCACCTTTATTTGCACCTAATACATATATTTAGGCCTGATCCCACAAAGAAATCTACAGCTAAAACAGATTTTTATGGCTATGCAAGGCCTGGTTGATGCCAAGGATCTGAGCTCATGTACATATTATCTTCACAACAAGAACAAGTTTGAGGGAGTTTTGCCTTTCTCACTATGAAGATTTGGTTCAATCTACAATCTTGGGTGCACTGTAGATCTCCAGCATTAGTATTTTTGTTTGGAAATTGATGTACCTAACTTTCAATTTGCCATTTATTTTCTTGGAAGCTATATGTGTCCACTCAGGTGGCCATATTTCCATTATGCTACAACATATGTATGTGAAGTTCTTTGCATGCTGAAGGTTCCTAATATGAACTATCATAAATACTTTTGGTTACAAGACTACTTAGAAATAGACTCGGTTCTCTTGGTGGTTGCAAGTCAGCAGTTTAATTTCCAACAAACATTTTATTTTATTTCTTTAAGCAATAAAATCCATCCTTATGAAAAGTTCTAAGCAGCCTAACAATTAAGCCTACTCTAATAATGACTATCAACAGCATTAAATACTCATGGACAGGTAACAAACACTAACTCAGCTAGCCAGAAATATTAGATAACCACAAACAGGGAAATCAGTCAGTCAATTAATCAAAACAACAACAAAAAAGCTACTTTTATATTACCCACCCCTTCCCACTGCTCTACCACCACCATTACATTTTAATAAACATTGGAACAGCTGGAAAATTCCAGAAGGTTGGAAGTGTTGCAATGTTGCACCAATCATTCAAAAAGGACAAGTGGGCTGATGTGGGTAACTATAGGCCTGATAACCTGCTATAACTCCCAGACAAAATAATGGGAAGCTGACAGTGAAGAATTAAATGAAGGGAATAAAATTAATGCTGGCAATCTGGTTTTATGGAAACAGGTCATGTCAAACAAACCTGAATTTGCTATGAGAGTACAAGTTTGGTTGATAAAGGTAGCTATGTTCAGACTTAGACTTTCATAAGGCCTCTGACTTAGTACAGCATGACAATCTGATTAAAAAGAGTAGTATTGTGACCGTTAAATGATTTAAGAACCAGCTAACTGACAAGTCAAAGTATATATCAGTGAGTAATCTACAGGGGGGTTTCCCCAAGGATCAGTTCTAAGTCTGATGCTAGTCGATATTTTCATCATTCATCTGGAAATATATATACAATTTTATAAAATGTGTAGATGACATAGACTGGCAGAATGGTAAATAATAATGAGGACCAGGCAGCCTTAGAGTGAACTGAATTTTGGTAAGATGGGCCCATTAAAACAATGTATTTTAGTACAACCAAATGAAAAGTTACACATCTAGGAACAAGGAATGCATGCCAAATTTACAGAAAGGGAGACTATGCTAGCAAGCAATGACTCTACAAAGGATTTAGGAGTCACAGTGGACAAGCAACTTAACATGAGTTGCCAGTTCAACACAGTGGTGAAAAAGGCTAATGCAATCTTTAGTTACACCAAAAGTGAAGTAGCAAACAGAAGGGTAATTTTAACGCTGTATATGGCATGAATGAACAGATACTGGAATACATCTAGTTTTGATGTCCACATTTTAAAGAGGCTATTGCAAAATGAAGAGGGTGTAAAGAAGAGGCCAAAAATGAGTCAAGAGCTACATAGATGGTGTTGGCAGGAGGACTTTGGCTCTCTTGACCGTGGAATGTTGTTCTGGGGAGAACTGTCGGGAAAAGAAGGTCCACCTGACCAAGAAAGGGAAGGGCGCTTTCACATATCAACTCGCCAACCTAGTGAGGAGGGTTTAAACTAGGTTCAAAGGGGACAGGTAACAAAAGCCCACAGGTAAATATAAAAAAGGGCATCCTTAACTGAAAGCCAGATAATGGGGGGGGGAGGAACGACATGGAAAATTATAATCGGTTCTAAGGAGCAAATCAGTAGGAGGACCTTCTCAACACCTTAGATATCTACATACAAATGCAAGAAGAATGGCAAACAACAGGAAGATGAAGTTTTAGTTCATAAGATAAATTATGACTTAATTCACATCATAGAGTTCATGGGATAAATCTCATGACTGAAATATTGATACAGAGGGTATAGCTTGTTCAGGAAAGACAGGGAAAAAAGGAAGGAGGTGTTGCATTGTGCATCAAGAATATATACACTTGTTCTGAGATCCAGATGGGAGAGGCAAATTGGAGTGACATCTTGGAAGGGGTCACCAAATGAGGGAGAGGCATTTCTAGAACAAACAGAATTATGCAAAACAAAATGCCTGGTAGTAATGGGTGATTTTAACTACACAGACATCTGTTGGAAAAGTAATATGGTAAAACAATATTTCTAGTAAGCTATGGAATGTATTGGGATACAACTTTTTGTTTCAGAAAGAGGAAGATGTAACAGGGGAACAGCCAGTTTAGATTTGATTCTGACCAACGGGGAGGAATCTGTTGCAAATCTGAAGGTATAAGGCAATTTCTGTGAACATGATAATGAAATTATAGAATTCATGATTCTAAGCAAAGGAAAGAGTAAGAGCAGCAGAATAAGTACAATGGACTTTAAAAAGATTTTAAACACAAGAGCTAGTAGGTAAGACCCCTTGGAAGAAAATCTAAGGGAAAAAAGAATTCAGGAGAGCAGGCACTTTTTCATAGAGACAGTATTAAAGGCACAATTGCAAACTATCCAGATGCGAAGAACAGATAGGAAGAATAGTGAGAGGCTGATATGGCTCCATCAGCTGCTCTTTAATTGACCTGAAAATGAAAAAGGAATCCTACCAAAAGTGGAAACATGGACAGATTGATAAGGAAGAGTACAAAAGAATAGCACAGGCATGAAGGGACAAAATCAGAAAGGCTAAGGCACAACATGAGTTACACCTAGCAAGGGACATAAAAGGCAATGAGGTTCTTAAGATACATTAGGAGCAAGAGAAAGATAAAGGAAAATGTCAACTCTACTTCACAGAGGAGACCTAACAACATCAAGAAGGCAGAAGAGCTTAATGCCTATTTTGCTTCAGTCTTCACTAAAAAGGCTAATGGTGACCAGATACTCAACACTATTTTATTAACAAGGGGGAAGGAACACACCCCAAAATGGGGAAAGAACAGATTAAAGAATATTTAGATACGGTACATGTAGTCAGGTCAGCCGGGCCTAATGAAATTCATCATAGAGCATTGAAGGAACTAGATAAAGCAATCTTGGAACCATTAGCAATTATCTTAGCGAATTCCTGGAGAACAGTTGAGGTCCTAGTGGATTGGAGAAGAGATAGTACCCATCCTTAAAAAGGGGAACAAAGAGGATGCAGGGAATTATAGATGTCAGCCTAACTTTAATATCTGAAAAGATACTGAAACAAATTAACAATCTGTAAACACTCAGAGAATAAGGAATAGCCAGCATGGATTAGTCAAGAACAATCATGAATCACCCAAATTTCCTCTTTCAACAGCATTACTGGTCTAGTGGAGTGGGGATCAGAGAGGAAAGCAGTAAATACACTGTATCTTGATTTTAGTAATGCTTTTGACAGTCCTGTGCATCATTCTCATAAGCAAACTGGGGAAATTCAGTGTAGATGACATAAGGTGGGTACACAACTGGTTTACTGTACTTAAAGTATAGTTGTCAATGGTTTGCTATTGAACTGGGATGGCATAGCTAGTGGTGTCCTACAGGGGTTAGTCCTGGATCTGGTACTAATCAATACTTTCATTAACAACTTGGATAAGGGAGTGGGGAGTATACTTATGAAAGTTGCAGATGACTGTTAGGGGTTCTAAACAGTTTGGAGGACAGGATTAAAATTCAAAATGACATTGAGATTTGAGAAATTAGAAATTGGTCTGAAATCAACAGGATGAAACTCAGTCAGACAAGTGCAAGGTACACAAAAAATAAAATACACAAATAGAAAAGCAGGAATAACTGACTAGATGGCAGAACTACTGAAAAGGAGAAGGGAGTTATGCTGGATCACAAATTGAATACAAGTCAACAGTGTGATGCAGTTGCAAAAAAGGCTAATATTTGGGGTGTATTAACAGGAGCATTATATGCAAGACACAGGACATACTTGTCCCATTCAGTTTGGTCCTGGGTGAAGGCCTCAGCACTGCATCCAATTCTGAGCACCACACTTAGAAGAGATGTGGATAAATTGGAAAGAGTCTAGGGGAAAGCAACCTGCTCTATGAGGAAAAGTTTAAAAACTAGGCATGTTTAGTCTTGAGAAAAGACTGAGGGGGAACCTGATAAACAGTCTCCAGCTATGCTAAGGGCTGCTAAAAGAGGACAGTTGGTCAACTGTTCTCCACTGAAGGTATGGCAAGAAGTAATGGGCTTAACCTGCAGCAAAAGAGATTTAGGTTAGATGTTAGGAAAAAATTTTGTAACTATGATAGTTAAGTTACAATAGGCTTTCAAGGGTGGTTGTGGAATCTCCATCATTGGAGGTTCTTAAGAACAGGTTGGCCAAACACATACCAGGTACGGTCTACTTGATCCTCCCTCATTGCACAGGGCTGGACTTAAAAGCCCTCAAGGTCCCTTGCAGCCCTCCATTTCTATGAATTTATATAAATATGGTGTATGCTAAATCAGAATATGTTTAACTGGGATGTATCCCAGAGAACTAACTTAGCCTGCAGACAGTGACTGTTACTTACTTGGGCCAATATTAAACTTCACTTACTGGTCATGGCTTTTGGATGAGGTCAAGTTATGTGAAACCATGTGTGCTAGTTGGGAAACTAGATCTATTTTATTAAAGAATGGTCAAATATAGATTAAGTGCAATGAAGTAGCTTTCCACATTAAGAAAGCAGTTACTCAAAGCAATGCTTAAATAAGTTTTCTACAAAATAATCTTATATTCATGTGTTTTAACATTTAGGACTACCCTCAGGACATCTTTTGAAGGTATTTTCTCCTAAGTGAAATTATCAGGATTTCAGCTTTGTATTTTTTGATATGCACAATTTTAATAACTTTCCATTAAGTGAACATGTTACAGTTACCTCTAAACATTTATTTAGATCTATTTACATTGTATTATGGAAGATATGCACCATGCAACCAATGAACTCACAGAAGAGTCAAACAATACAAATCTGAGTGATCTTTTACAAAGATGAGAATCACTAGGTTATCAAATTCTCCGGTATCAATAGTATGAGGTAAGTAATAGTTAAGATGAGGCACTTTAACAATAACCCAAAAGGTAGTTAGTGTACAAAATTATAAAGACAGTTTTTCATATTGCCCTTGATTACATTTAAAAGTTCTTTTAAATTCTATATACAGTGTCTCAGATGCCTTACATCCCATTTAAGCAAGACATTTAGGAATTACAAAAGAAATCAAGGCATTAATGCCATTAAATATGTGCAATACAGAAGGATGAGTAAAGACAAGCATGAAGCAATACACTAAAAAAGTGCCTCATAAAGGTATGGTTTTCTGCACAACCTCAAACTTCGAAAAAGTTTGTGCACAGAAAGTTGACTTGGTATTAAATGTCTAAATATGCCAAGCCAGAAAGAAAGAATCCCTACTGTGTTAAAGAAAAGAATGCCAATTAGGACACGATTTAATTCTTACTGGGATTTATTTCAATTAGAAATATAACAAATTTAACTTTACAAATAAATTAAGCCAATTAAAAACCACTTAGTAAAATTTATAGGAATTTATATATTTATTACAATTACTTTGTGCACTTTTGCAAAGAATTTTAGCAAAAGAGATTTTAAGCAGCTGAGCATAGACAATCATCCTTTAAGGAATTTAGATTAAGATGTAAGAACAGTATCTGCAATGAGCATTCTATATCAAGATTCAGAGAAAGAATATAATGCCCAATTAAGTTCAGCAACAACAGAAGGATCTTAAAAACCTACAGGCATCAGAAGTGCCTGGCCATCTCCTCCAGCATGTCCTGTGAGTGTGTCTCTGGCTAACAAGTTATCAATTTTCCAATAAAACTGGGATGATATTTTGAAAGACTAGCAAGAATTCTCCATGATGCTTAATTTGTATTGAACTGTCATTCTACTGTTTGTTTCAACTGATGTTTAACTTGTGACATAACTTGCTCATTTAAGTTGATGCAACAGTAAATTGAAATATGCTTCCTCACCCTATATTTTTGGAAGGGAATAGAAGGAGACTTCAAAAAGAAAAACTATTCCCTTTGAGAAGTGTCCATATTGTGTCAACGTTGATCATAAATTAGCACAGGCTTATTATAACAAGCTTATAAAATAGCTATGAATTTTATTTTTAAATGTTCTTTCAGAAAACCAAAGATTTTTAGTTAAATTTGACATTTTAAACGAATTAAATAAATGCAGGCTACATTAAGTATTCTGTTTTTAAAGATAAGCCAGTCCAATTTTGAAATTTAAATTAAACAGGAAAAAAAGCCTTAGTTATTACAATGACAAAATTAAACTTGGCAAAAGTAATGCATTTTATTTACAAATACACATACCAAGATTACAACAGAAACACTCTAGTGACACTCCATCTCAACAAAAGCAATGATTTATTGGTAATGGCATTAAACTAAACAGATTGACAGTCTCTTGCTACAGCCAAGCCATTATTCAGGAGCTGTAGATAAAGTGAAGATCCCATTTGACTGCAATAAGGCCTTCTGGTGTCTCTTGCATCTTAGTGGCTTTCTCCTTTCTTGCCTACCACCTGATGATAAAAGAAAAATAGGAAATAATCAACATTGAAAGTTTAGTTAAGTTCGAAAACAAACGACTTCCCAAACAATTTTTTATAAACTTCAAACTAAATAAAGTGGCTCTGTTTTTAATTGTATTAAATGGATTTTTCAGCATGCATCCTTGTGCTGCATACAGGAAGGAGCTCTAAATTCCTGCAGGAATTAAATAGGACATGGGATATTTGTGAGGAAATCCCCAACTTCTAGTATTTTTAGTCCAGACAGCAAAGCAAGATCTCATTTGTTTGAGACAAGTTAGGAAATAGCAACCCAAACAGCCTACATATTTTTATTATTCACATCATCAAGTTAGGTATCAAGAGTCAGACCTGAACACACAACAAAAAAATGCAGTGCCAAGACTACCCCAAACCCATCCTTCTGGACCCAAACTCTAAGTAGTTGTTGTAGGAGATGAACTAGGTATATATTAATGACAAGTCTTTGATGAGGAATTTTTGCCATATAATGCAATTCAACACTGGAAAAATAAAGAGGAACAGTGGCATTCCCTATTTATTGGCAATACTTAGATACCAAGTGTGCTCAATGTCAGGAAAAAAATTTTTAATAACTCAGTCTGGAATCAGAATTAAGTTTAGTTCTTCTCTTTCTATATAATCACCAATAATAAAGGTTTAGAGGGCAGATCTGCCCTGTAACACCAATGCAACCTCAGTAGCTTTGAGGCTGCACAGATGCAACTGATTGAAGCTGAAACAATTCTGTTGCAGCCCAGAAAGGAAAGAGAATCCAGCTCACTTGGCTAATATAAGCACATACAAAACAGGCAATGGATCTATGAGTCAAATGGGTTTTAGTCATTTTTCAAAACAAAACCACACTTTTGAGTTTTTGCCAACCCAGAAAAGTGGTTACAAACTAAACAAATTAAGGGGGAAAAAAATCAGCATTAACAATATAATAATCATAGCCCAGGTCTGGAGGATAAGAGCTGTTCTAATGTTGATTCTGCCAGATTTACCATGTGGCCTTGGGCAAGGCATCCTCAGATTCGGTCTACCTTTCTGAACTTGACAGCAGTACTTACCTACTTGCAAGGTGTTACCAGGATTATGCTTTGAACAGGACTTTAAAGCTGAAGTTCTATTTAAAGCCAATACATTTAATAGGACAAGTTTACAGTACTATAGTATTGGTAATGCTGAAATCTAAGTAAAAATCCAAATATTTTAATAAATTGACAACTGTAGCAAAATGTGTTGATGGGATGGTTACATTGCTTCCCAAAGACACAGCATGTTCTCACAAAAGTTCCTACAGCTCTGTACTTTAGTACTGTTTGAAAAGATGAAGCTAGATGAAGTTGGTTGAAACAGTGATTGTGTGCTGCTGTGACAAATGGGAGATCTGGGTTACTTTCCCAGTATTCCCCTCTCCTCCTCCCACAACAGCTGAAAGGAAATGCCTTTCACCACTCAGCTGCAATTGCTCTGACTAAAAAAACCATGCTGATTGAATTCCTTTGTAAAGAGCTTTGGGATCTATTGGTCATCTCCTGCAAAGAGCTGATGGCCAGGAGAATGCTCATGGAACTACAGAGCTAATGATTAGAGCCAAGGGAATTCCAGTTGGACAGCAATGTTAAAGTGCCCAGAAAAAAAATCCATTAATTTGTGTTAAAATTTGATTAATCAAGTTAAAAAATTGAAGATTAAACTCAACAAATAAGCAAGTGCAATATTTATTCTTTGTCTGTGTATCTTAAACCCTAAACACAACACCCAGATTTGGATTAAGCAGGAAAACCCTAATATATTAAAGATTATTAAGATATTAGCAGGTGTGTAACATCAATCAAGAAATAGAGCTATACCATTCCGAGGTGGGAATTGTCAACTTGCCCATGTGTATTATCTGCAAAAATTAAGTACCAGAATGGATATTTTGTCATCACAGGCCAAAGAGGCTCACTCCCCATCCTTAACCCTAATGGAGGACGGTTGTAAGAACTTAAACCAGTGGTTCTTAACCTTTCCAAACTACTGTACCCCTGAAGCCTGAGTCCCACCCCCACGGGGCTGAGGCATGTAACTTAGTTTCATGGCGCCCCTGTGGCTCCAGGAAATTGCCTTTCTTGCCATCCCCAATACCAGCTCTGCACTTGCGGCCCCTCTAAAACCCAGGTTAAGAAACACTGACTTAAACTAAACAGCAGTTTCTTACTTTCTACAAGTTCATCTCCCTCCCATCACTTACGGGTACACTTTATATGGCAATTATTTGTAAAATACCATACACCTTGACCATGACTAGGTACTGCAATTCTGATATAATACAAAACATTTAACATTAAAGATTTTTCAGCATATAATTTCTTGATCTGACTGCAGCCCAACAATGGCAGGGAAATCAAATTGATGTGATTTGCTAAATGTTTCTACTGAAAAACTAATCAACTGAACTGAAAGTTTGGAAACAATAACTGTAGATGAAAAATCCTGAGATCGTCTTCATGATAGATTAGAATAGTTTGATTTTAAGGTGCAATGTTATACCCCTAAAATAAATTTGTATACAAGCCAAATTAAAATACTTGGCAAAGTCTCAAACTGCATCTCAAATCATATTACAGAATTAAATACAAGATGGACTATAGAATTACAGAAAACAGGTCTAAAAGTGTTGTATTACAAATCTTCTATCTAGTTTTAAAGTTAACAACCATAAAAATTAAAGGCAAAGTTGAGAAAGAAAAGATTTTAAGATGGGATTTAAAAAGAAAAGATGAGTCGATGAAGTGCAGAGATACAGGAAAGCTGTTCCAGAGCACAGGAGCTGCAGAAGAGAAGGCTCTTGCACCAGTGGCGAGATTGTGGAAAGGGTGACAGACAGATGCTAGATGAGCAGAGGGAGCAGGGAGGGGTGTAGTGCGAGACAAGGTCAATCTTAATATTCATTTTTAAACATTTTCTTCAGCATTTTTAGTTCTTTGGGGCTGGGAAGTTAAGCTGAAAAATAAACAGACAAAATGTTAGAAAAAAGGAAAAGCAGCCTGGTATGCATATGAGCAGTTTTGAGAAGAAATGAAAAGCTATCATTCTGGATCTTGGGAACCTACTTTTCACATTTACCTAGAGCCCCCACCCCAAAAAGAAGCAGTAGTTTATAAGGGTTCTAGAATTCTGATATTAATTACTATAAAAAGAAATCTATGTTAAAAGCATACTGGGACATGTACTGAAAGATCCTCCTTCCTCTCCCCAAAAAAATTAAGCCTGCAAGCTCACCACAACATTCAAAAACAAGACACCTAAAACTCTGATGTTAACAAATCGGAAATAAATAACCCACTTCCTTGATCCATCTAACCTGGATGGTCTGGCTAGCAGGGTAACCTAGCCTAGCAGAGTCTCTGGAGGGAAACATCTTAAAAATAATCTGCTACAATAATTTAATATGCACTATAGATACAATAGTTTTAATGCATAGTTTGCATTGGTAGAAAGGCAAAAACTAGATGCTGTCAGCATACCTATGGTATTTAGTTCTCATTACCACACTGTCCCATCTTATTACGTTTATAAAAATGGCCATAAAGCAAGCATTTCAAAAAGTATTGTTACTGTGCATTAACTTTTTAGGAAAATGTAAGATTAAGTATTTTATTTACCCTCCCCTGCTGCTCAAGATCATGTCACTTAAAGGAGAGACTCTGTATTGCCCCCCTTCTCTCCTGACCCTGCTTCCCCCACCACTTTGTGAGCTCAATTTACCACAATCCACTCAGGTTTTGTATTAAGTTTGTTTTAAAGCATTTAACAGTTCCCACATCAGTGAAAGTCAAGTTTGAGAGGAGAGGAAGGAGCTACATCATATGAACGCAAGTTTAAAAGCTACTTTTACTTAGCATCATTTTATTCACTGACCTAACATCGCTAGCTGGATCCATGTGCCACAGTTAGGTTCTTAAGGTTAAGTTATCATTGAAAGACCAACTAGCAGCTGCTTACTGTTTTTGCTAAATTTTCAGAACAAGATTAAACTGAACCATGAACTCCAGGTTGACATTCTAACTACTGGAGACTGTGGCACTTTTCTGTTTAAACTTAAGCTGAGCACCTGCTCAAAAGGGAAAAGGTAGATACCAATATAGCATTTTTAATGCTTACAGTACTTCACACACAAACAAGATGGACCCTGCGTGATGAACTACTGTCTAAACCAAACAAGTTAAACGAAGTGTTCAGACAACAGACTGGGAAAAAGGAAAGCATCTACTGGGAGCATTGATTATAAAAGCCTGTTACAGTTATATCTTTATTTGTATTATAATTAGAAGAGCACAATGGAGCATAGTTTGAACCAAAACTGAGATTAGTGAACAAAGTTAAAATAGTGAGTTTTCAGAAATTCTACAGATAACTATACATCTGAACAGAAAATGGGTTTTGAAGAGTTTTCCAGTTAACTTTTTATTCAAAACTTTTTTTCCCCCCCACACACACACTTAATGTTCAATACTATGTTACCAGAACATTAAGGTTGTACAGTTAAATTGCAAGAAGTCTGGAAATGGAAATGTTAAAGTTCCTATGGGAACCATAACTCTGCTGGACTACATATCCCACGTTATGGTAAAATATTTAACAGTAATATTAAATTACCTATTCAGGAATTAAAACAGGAGTATGCAATATGACATGTTTATATATATTTAATTTGGTGGCTAAATTTTGTTGGAGTCTTAGGCCAAATTCATATCTGGTTACACAAGTCCTGAATTTGTCCCTTTAACTTCTGCATTGCCTGACTGATTTTAACTGTACAACTTTAATGTTAAATTAATATTTTGTTATTTGGTTTCATATTTTTTTAATGGAGACCCCAGATGCACAAGTACATTCCTGGCTACTTATGAAGTCTATATTCTTTTGATTGCAGCACTTATGTGTACACTTCAGGGAGCATGTACTCAGATGGACTGATGTGTTATTTACTACAGGTGCTTCCAAGAAATGCACCAAGTAGCAGCTTTAGGATCTGCTCTCCATAGAGGCAAGGACTGACATCTGGATTCACTCACCCAAACCAGAATGAAGAAAACAAGAGATGCCTGGAGAACTGCACCAGTTCTAGGTGCTTGCACAGATTTATGAAGACACAGTAAGTCTGAATTGAATGTAAGCACCAATGGGTGCATTTAAAAAAAATCAAAAACACTAATGGGAAGATGACAGATGGCCATAGAGAAGGAGAGTCCAGATAGAGGCAGCAGTTCGGCACAGCTGTGCACTGCATCATGAACTATGCAGTTTACAATTTAGTGAGGTTTTCTACTGTCTGGGCTTAGTACTATATTCTTAAGAGTTTTAAAATTTTTCCTCAAGTTAACAAACATGCACCTCATTGAGCACCACTTATATGCCAAACCTGAAATCCAGTTCATTAATGAATAAAATGGTGTTCCAGCATTTTTAAAATACAGGAAGTCTTTCACCTTAGACTCTCATTAATTTTCTTCAAACAATTAAAAAAGATCCCCCTGGGACGAGATCAAGCCTGGAAGATAATGTTCTGAAAAATTCATTTTTCACACTATGAAGCAGTGAAGGTTATAAAAAACTGTTTCGCAGCCTTAACAGCAATCATTACTCTAGAATGTTTTACTACGAGTACAAAATAAAATAGTAAAACTGCCTTTATAAAAGAAGAGCATAACAGATGTCTTTTGGCTACTCACTGTAATTGGGTAGTAACAGACTAATCTACAGACTTCTAGTTTTGAGCCAACTGAAGACACTGTATTAAACCATTCTAAATCAGTAATCTAATAATTTTTAAGCACATTTAAGGCAACCTTTTCAGTCAATGTCTTTTCAAGTTTGAGTGCATTGAACCAAGTGTTAAATTGTGCAGTTTTTCAGGTTCATATACAATCTAACAAATGTAAGGATTTACAGATACATTTATAACACTGAAGGTTTTCAAGACTTCTAGATAAGTGATTTTTTGGCAAATACAATTGGCGTAAAGAATCATGTTTTGTTTACCACTAAGGTGAAGTTATTTACTTAGAGTGCTTTGTTCACCCATTCTCACCTCCTATTCAATGACTGTCATTAGCCCTCAAGTACCCGGCTTTCATCCACCACCCCCAATATTCTCTATGCACTTGTATATCTATATTTCCTATTTACTGTATCATTCTACTTCTGCATCTGACGAAGTGAGCTGAGTCTCACAAAGGCTTATGCCTACAAAAATTAAATTTGTTAGTCTTTAAAGTGCCACAGAACTCTCGTCTTTACTTAGAGTGTAGTAATACTAGTTATCTGCACCAGCATGGGACTAGTTACACATGGAATTGGCTTGAACACATTTTAATTGGCCATTTTTAGATGGAGTTAGAATCTTCAACCCGCTGGGTACTCCATTTCCTTTAGCTAAGCCCTTAAAGCACCCCCTTTCAGTCCCACCTAGAGTGGTCCAAAAGCAGCAATCAAGAAATAAGCAGACAAACCTTTATTAGGAATAAAGGGTTCTTAAATGATTCTGGAACAAATTAAAGTTAAATTTGATTTATGTTATGAAATTGTATAAAGATAAAGACACCATGAGTTATTGAATAGGCCTATAACCAAGTATTTCCAAATCTCTCTAGTCTGACTGCCTCCTGAACAAAATCTTCAAGCAGATTTGGTTTACTTATGCTTTCTATTTTCCAATTTGTGCAATGGCTTTTCTACAAACTGCCCACCTGCAGGGCACAAGAAGATTCAGAGACACCATGAACATTGCAATCATTACATTTAATCTTTAAGGAGTCATTGTTGATCAACTCTGTACCTCTAGCTGTTATTTGACATTTCCAAAATGCCTTTCACCTCGAAAAATTTTCAGGCACGTTACACAGTAAAGAGAAACTTGCATCAAAGCCTAAATTTCAAAGGCACACGTGTTGCATTGGGAGGAACAAGAGTTATCTTAATTCAAAATGAACTATAAAAAGAATCCACTTAGTTGAGAATTCAACTAACACTTGTTTTTAAAAAGTAATTAAACATTCAAATTTGTGTTTCAGAATCCAACTTACTCGCTTGAAGTCATTCATGTTTGTTGCTTGGACTGGAGTGCCAATAAAAGTAAAATATGTAATTCTTGTCATCTCTTCATCACCATGATTAGACTGGACAAATAACTAAAAAAGCAAGAGAGCCTATGTATTAATTGTGGATTTGTTTAATATAAACATGGTATCGTTACAGCAGTTTGGCTAACACCACATATACAATCTTTCCCTTAACTGTGAGGTATTAAATTTGTCAGTTTCCCAAATTTTTGTGGAAGTAAAAAAACCACACAGTTCTTTAAAGAGAGGTCATTGTTCTCATTTTACAGAGGCAAGCAGAAATTTAAACGACTACTGATCAAGTATGCAGCATGGTAGAGTTTGGAATAGAACCTAGAATTTCCGCAGCTTTCAGGTCTGTGGTTAAATCACAAAACCACACTAAGCAAGTGAGAAATTGTGAAATCTGAGATATAAAACAGTTAATTTATCTACTTTGAGATTACATCAAAAGGCTGTTTAACCATGTTCTATATTTATTGAAGCCAGCATGACCTCTTCATGGCAAACTGTGCTATTACGTTCTTTCAGTATGAAGATTTGATAGAATTCAATAGGGATAAAATACACTGCTCTGTAAATGCTGTCCTACAAGGTCTCTGTGTTCTCTATCATTTTCTCTCTTTAAAAACAAAAGTATGAACTGATCATAAGAAGTCTATAAAACCAATATATATCTTCTAACTTGGTTTAATCTGGCTTTATGTCACAAAAGCCAATACATACTATAAATGGACAAATGAAAAAAAATTAGTTACCACAGGAAAGGGAAATGGCCAGAAAGTGGGGCCAGGAGTGCAGGGAAGAGATCTTGTGCATCTCCTGCACCCTTGCAGCGAAGCAGCAACAAGGTCCCTCTCCATCCCCATGAGGAGGGAGAACGGCAAAGATTAGGGGGTTGCTATGCATCCTGTGCCTCATGCCACAGGAAGCAGCAGTAGTTTCCTTCATTTTATTTTTTAAATCTCCTCCAATCACAGTGAGTTGAAGTGTTTTCCTATAATGGCTGGACAGTGTGAAAGAATGTGGGATGAATAAGGGTGGTGAAGCAATGTGCCTGGCACGAGGGGGGGGGGGGGGAGATGATTGTTTGCCCTGTGCAAACAGGTTATACTGTAACTTTAGACAAATTGCTTATTTGTTGTTTCTCTCAGTTTGCCTTTTTTGCAAGTTCCTTGGAGCACAGACTCTGCTTGTACAGCGCCTAACTCAATGGGGTCCCAACCCTGGCTGAGGCCCATGGGTCCTTCCACAATACAATACTATTATACAGGGGGAAAAAAATCTACTTATGGAGATGTTCACTGTGGCAATGACATTGCAACATCTTAGTACCCCAATCCTTGGAGCACATTGGCATATGTTTAACATTTCAAAAGCCAGCAGTTTTATATAAGTCAATTGAACTGTTCGTATATTAAAAGTGAAGCATGTGTCTTTGCAGGACTGGGGATTTTATTTGCATCCATCAATTCTGCTACCTGAATCAAATTTTGGTCAATATTTCACTTTTGTACAAGTCTTCACATAACAGTTGAAACCAGCACTTCAGAAAGCAGCACTGGATCAGGCAACGTTTGGTGCCAAGACCTCTGTTCTTCTGTCTTTAGGAGGTTCTTATCAGCATCATGACCCTCATTATGAAACCTGCAGAAGGTTTTTAAATTAGTTATACATTACATTGTTCAATTAACAATGAAATGTAGATTCCACTGTTAACAGGATGTTCTTCATACTCTTAAACTTGGAACTGATTACAGTTCAGACAAGGAAGAACCATCACCATATAGCATTTAGTACAGACAGATATCCAAGTAGGTACACCATGCAAAATTCATTTTAAGACTTCCCATGCAAATGCTATGATCTTGTCAAGTGGGTTCATTCCCAAAAGAGTGTTTCACCTGTCCTACTGTGAGCTTCTGTGACTACTTGATATGACCCAGTCTGGCTATTGTGGCTTTGTTGGGGAGCAGTACATTCCATCTAGTTCTCAGAGCATGTCTGTGACCAATCTCTGTTGAACAAAGGCTGTGACTTGCAACTAATTTTCATAAGTGGTGGTCTGGAGAGCACACAATTCCACAATCACAAGGACAACTTTGGCTAAAAGCCCAGCTTTGCTCAGTGGCAAAGTGAAAGCAGCAAATGGGGGGGGGAGCAATACATAATAAATGGAAAAGAGGAAATAAATAGCAGACAATAAAAATTAATAAGTTATGAAGTGTAGAAAATTGCTAAAAGAAGCTAAAAAAATCATCAGGGAAAATCCCATGGCTGGCAAAAGGTAAGGACAATAAGGAGCTGTCTCCCTTAACCCTCTGGCTGTGGTGGATCTCAAACCCACTGATATTAATTTTTAATAAATTTTGGAATACCAAGGAAAATCCAGAAAACTGAAAGGTTGCTAATGTTGTGCCAATATTAAAAAAAGGGCAAGCAGGATGACTTGGATAACTATTGGCAGTTAGCCTGACATCAGCCTAGGCAAAATAAAGGAATCACTACTGAGAGATTCAGTTAATACAGAATAGCAATATAGCTAATGCCAGTCAACATAGTTTTATGAAAAATAGGTAATTTTAAACAAATCTGATTTCTTCTCTCTCTTTTTTAATGAGATTTATCAAGTTTGGTTGATAAATGCAACTGTGTAGATGTAATACAGACTTTTGTAATGTATTTGACTTAGTACCACACTACATTCTGACTTAAAAAAAATCAGTACTATATAATATCAAACCACAGTAAAATGACATCTGAACTAGTGGTTGTCAATGGGAGTCTTTCTACCTGTGTTCCACAAGGATCCATATGTTCGGCCCAGGACTATTCAATATTTTTGTCAATGATCTAGAGGTAAATATGGAGTATCTACTGATAAAGCTTGGGGATGGCACAACGCTTAGTGGAATGGTAAATAATGAAGACAGGACAGTCAAAGAGCAATCCAGATTTGGTAAACCAGGCACAGTCACAGTGAGTTTTAATATAGCCAAATGCAAGGTTACACATCTAGAAACAAGGAATGCAAGTTGTACCTAAGAAAATGGGGGAATATATCCTGGAAAGCAGCAACTGTGAAAAGAATGTAGGAGTCACAGTGGACAAGCAACTCAGCATAAGGTCCCAGTCTGATGCTATGGTAAAAAGGGTTAATGCGATTCTTTGATGTATAAACAAAGGAGTAAGTGAATAGGAATGTTATTTTACCTCTGTATACAGCATTGATACTGGAATACTGAATCTAATTCTGATGTCCACATTTTGAAAAGGATGTGGGATGGTATAGAGAAGAGCCACAATAATAATTTGAGAAAATGCTAGAGAAAATGCATTACAGTGAAAGACAAATGGGAGAGAGCCACAGGAAAGCAACAAATATAATAAAAGGTTTAGAAAACCTGACCTATGAGGAAAGGTTAAAAAATTGAGCATATTTAGTCTTGAGAAAAGATGACAGAGAGGACCAGATAACAGTCTTCAGATACATTAAAGGATGTTATAAAGAAGACTAATGGGCTTAATCAGCAACATAGAAGATTTAGGTTAGATATTCAGAAAAGCTTTTTAACTGGACAGATAGTTAAGCACTAGAATCAGCTTCCAAAGGAGGGTGTGGAATCCCCCATCACTGGAGGTTTTTAAGAACAGGTTGGACAAACACCTGTAAAGGATGGTCTAGAGCAGTGTTTCTCAACTGGTGTTCCGCGCCACCGAGAGCAGCTGGGCCCCGCGCCACCGTTTAGCTATTCTCCGCGCCACCAAAAAGGGAAGATGTCCCAGATTTTTCGGTGGAGGGTATCAAGTGTAAGTGTAATTTAATTGAGCAATGCTGACCTAGTTGTTTGTACATAATTTGCTTATTTCAACATTTTTTTTGGCCCCATGTGTGAAAATACTATTAAGAGTTTGGGGGGTTCCGCAATTATTTATCGAGTTCAAAAGGGTTCCGTGGGCAAATTTAATTGAGAAACACTGGTCTAGAGTTACTTGGTCCTGCCTCAGCATAGGAGTTTGGACTTGACTTTGAGGTCCTGACCAGCCCTACATTTCTCTAATTCTATAAATCAGGCTGGATGATGATCTAGTAATCCCTTTCTGGCTGTAAATTCTATGAATCTATGTTTGGCATAAAAGTGTGTAGTCACTCTGGAATGATTTTAAGAAAACCTGGCTAAATTCTGGAACTTTTGTAATGACAACAACGTAATTATTTTGGCCCAAAGTATTTTAAAGTAGACTTTCAAATTTCATATAGCTACATTTGCATAAAGCTTGGAAGAAAAGGTTTTACTTACAGTTACACTGTTAACATTCTGAAATTTTACATAGCGAAGCGGGACAATACCATCTTCTTTTATGTCATCTGGTGTTAATTCCAAGGCTTGGGTTGGTTCACTTCTTTCTGCCTCTTCAAAGTCCATAGATCGGGGAAGGTTGATAAAGATTTTTATATACTTGGGACCTTGACCTGTGTTAAAATAGATTAGCAATTTTAAGTAACTAAACCACTTCTTAAAAGTATAAAATACCAAAAACATCTTTAAGACAGTTTGTTATATAAAACTTATTGCTAATTAAATATTCTAGTTTTACTACATAAAAATGTGGTTTTTGTACCTATATCTTGCATAGATTCATAAATCTGTACTTCTAACTTGCTGTAATGTATTGTCAGTATAAACATCTGTGCTATATCAAAAAAGCATGGGGACAGCATGAGATTACATTAAATTTATTTTAAAGAACAAACAAGGTTATTGTACCAATTATTTGTTTTCTTAATTAATTTCAATGATGCTGCTACAGAATTTCCAGAGCAACAGGATCCATACTGTGCTCTTGCCATGAATATATGGAGCCTTGCTAATAGTTATAATGATACTGTCAGAAAAAAAAGGAACTACAGTTATTAGATTCAGGATGTTGAAACAACAGTCCAGTTAAACCTGGGAAAACACTTACGCCTTTAAAAATGGTGTAAACGGAAACTTATTAGGAACAAGTTGATGGTATGAAGACAGATGCACTTTACTCACCATTATCTGGCCCTTGAAGTTTCATGGAATAAAGCTTGACAGGCTGATTAAAAGCTACAGTAATAAGAAGCTGTAGAGAAAGAGTTTATCATAATGTAATTTGAATGCAGAAGATTTTGAAATGCAAAAAGATATTTAACTAGAAAAAATAAGGCAAAATTCTGAGCTTGCAATTAATATCTAGTAACAAGTTCATTGTATTTATCACGTGTATAGTTTATTGTTGTAGGCTTGCTGCTGGTAAATACTTGCTGTTTGTTTAGCCAGAAATAGAAAGATAGGAAGAGCTATTAATCTCCACACACAACTTGTTTATTTCTTCCCACCTTTTTAATTCCTAGGCTACCGTAAACATATGAATGATATAATTGGGTTAGCTAATACATAAAGAAATAACTGTCCATTAAAACTGTATTCAACCTCTAAAACAAACTGAAATTATACCTGCTCATCACAGTCAGATTCCAGGTAAGTAGAGTCTTTACGTAAACAGTTATCAAATCCATGTTCATCACTTTCATTAAGACATTCACAGCCAGCTTTGTTAATAAATGGCATTAAATCCATCTGAAAAAAGCCAACAATGTTGCAGGGAGCTTTAAAAATCTGACATCATCTAACAGAAAAGGATTAGTAAACATCAGGGTTAACAAAAACCCTCGTATATAGGATGAGATTAAAACAAAACTGGCTTATCTAGAAGTCAGACAACTAAATTATGAACAGAGTACATCCAAGCATTCATCTTACATTTTAGTTAAGCTTTCTCCCATCTCCATTTCCAAATTTCATTACATTCCTTGGATTGCAAATCACACAAGTCCACAGACAGAGAGACATATCGAAGTGAATTATCCGAGACTGTATTTTGGTTTGATCACCAAAACTACATCCCCAAAATTCTTCATAATGCATTTGCAAAACAGGCATAAAAAACTGAAGTGTTAACATCAAACTTGTATAGGCAAGTCCAAAAGTCAGCCTACTCAAAGATGAATCGTGTACAATTAATAGAACAGCTTAGAATGCTATCACTGCAAATGTTACTAGACTCCACCTGCAAAGTTAATCTTGTTACCTCTCCTATATAGTGCTGAAAAAGAAACGGTTAGTTTTATAAAAGGCTTTGATGACTAGACAGCACACATTTCTAAGATTCTTAATTCCTGATAAAACAATTCTCCAGCCCTTTTCCTTGTGCCTTTTAGAGCTTTCAGTACAGCAAAGCAATTGCTTGATTCACTGAGGAGTAAATTTCTTCATGGATGAACTTTCTCTTATGAAATGTCCAACTAAAGATATTCACATCTTAAAAGAAAAAGATGAAAAAATGCCTCCAACTATATACCAGTAGGGTATAAAATCTAGATCAGTATATACTCAAGAACACTTTTTCCACCGAGCAGATTTTTTCAAGATTATAAAAAAAAGCTACACCTTCTTGAAGAAGACAATATATTAAGTTCTATCCCCCCCCCCGGATATCTGATATTATGGACCATTAAAAAGCTTGGAAATCACTGTGTACTGCAGTCAAGTACACAACTAATAGCTTAATGGAATTCTTTACTCGGCTTGCACACTCTTGAATTTTCAAACTTATTTAAAATGTTCCACCCCACAAGGAGGCAAAAAATACATCACCAAGGACAATTTATATGTGCAGTTCATAGCTTTAATGTTTGGGTCTTTTCTAACTATTTTTATGAAAAATTACGTGGCCAGAATACCCCCTTGCCCTCAGCAGGGAAGGTGGATTTCACGCTTTCCTAACTTAGGTGGCTCAAAAGATTTTGTTAAAAACTTTCCAGACAATCATCACCTTTGTACAGAGGCTGAACTAGAAAAATTTCAATGTTTTGGTAGTTTATTAGCATGTACAATGCATAAGACTGCAGTCTAACTTATAAGGGTATGAATTTGTCTGCTACAGAATTAACTACTAGAAAAAAATCTGTTCATCTTATGAAATTATCTTAGTTTTAAAAATCAGATGTAAGCCTACTTTGCACTCATGTTATATAAATTACTTCTAATGTGTTTTGGGCTGTGAAGCTAAAATACAGAGCCTTTTGCCTCTTTGTATTACAATGTTGCCACTTTGGATGTTAATTTAACTATTAGCATAAGTATTTACATTCACAACTAGATGAAACACTAATGTTGACTATACCACAGTGTCTAATTGAATTGTTGCAAATTCAAGTAGCCTATATTCCTACAGTTTATTCACATAAGAACGATTCAACGGGAAAAGTATATTATTTGTATGGTAGGTGTGGCTCTATTTAGCTATGAATTTGAAGTACTTAACATCCAAAGAGATGCATTTTTACATTTAACAACATAATTCCAGGTTTCACAAATACTATTTATAGTTAACATTAATATATTAGATTTTCTAATACTAAATACAAACCTTTATATTACTATAGTGAAGCTATCACGTTACTAAACCTTTTTGTGGTTTTAGTGTTTCTGAAATATAATACTATGTATTCATCCAAAACTTGTTTTTATATTGCTGCCAGAACAATAAACCATCTTTTTAAGTAGAAAGATTATACCAAATATTGCTCAGAGAATGCCACCTCTGATGACAGCTCTAGCAGAGTGTTTTGTCACATTAAGTTTCTCATTTACATGTGTTTGTTAGTACAGCTGTCAGACATGCTTAAGATTTGCAGTGCACAGTTGCCTTAAAGTAATATGAAAAGAAGCAGAACAGCGCTTTCAGGAAATTATTTTTACCTTAAGTATTTCAAACTATTGTACTCTTTAGTCTTGTTGTTTAGCAACAGTGGAACTTCAAAACTCCAAATATCCTGTTAAAAGTCCTACCTGAAAACTGTCTGAAAACTAATGGAATTCCATAAAAATATTTAGAAACAATGCTTCCTAAGTGTTCAGATGAAAACCAATTTATTTTATTGTTAAAAAAGGACATCTGTCAGGTTAATTTATGCCCAACATAGCTTTTATGACAACATTGGAAGCAGCAATGTTTCCAACTTTCAAATTCCAGTGCAGTTTGTGTTGAATTAGACATTTCCTTGCAACTTTTGCAATTCAGGCATTTCAGTGAAGTCCTAACAAGGTTCTGGTTTTCACTGACAAAGCCAAAATATAAGGAATAGCATAACTAATGTTTTTAAACTATCAGGTTTTTTTAATTCTGTGCATTAACATATAAGATAAAGTGTCAAAAATGTGGATTTTTAATATAGCAGCTTTAAAATATGGCTTCCCTCCATGAAGTTAAAATGCTGTCCTCTCCATCGGTTGATATATGAGGAATTGTTGGAGGACAACATTAGGAATAAAGGAACTCCAAAGAGGTATTTTAATACAAACACACTTACTAATAGAGGTAAGTAAGGAGAAATACAAAAAACATGTAAGCAGAACAACTTCTAAATCAAGTTTCACACCAAGTTTTCTGTAAAGCATCAAAAATTCTTTTTAAAAACCCTAAGGAAAAACATTTGCTCTTTATCATACATACCCTTTCCATTTTGTTAAGTTACTATGTCCTCTATATGTATGCAGTTTTTAAATAGTTTAATTTTCAAGGTATCAATATTAAATATTTCTCTAAATATTTACTCTCCCCCCAAAGAAGTGAATTTATCTTAACTTCAGTGAACATTTATGCCTCTTAGGCAAAAACTTTATGCATCCTGTGACTGTGCTAAGCCACAATTTTCTGCAACAGACTAAAAACTATTGTTTAGTTTTAAAGATATATCTGTAGCTTCTAGAAAGATTATGCACTGACTCACCCCATAGCAGAAATAAAAGTGAAACTAAAATTCAGGTTATCTAGAATTGTATTTGCCCATTCATATTCTGCTGATATTGTAACCTGCAAAGAACCTCAATGAAGCTAGTTATTACTTTTTATAGAACCCCAAAACAAGTGCTACTTTATATATCTGTGTTCTGCAGGTGAGGGAGGAATCAGGTATGGCCCAGTTTTATTAATATTCTTAGAAGCTAGTCATTACCAAACTCTGATAAGCCACCATCCCTTCCAATAAGCAGCTTCCAACAAGATTCTGGAGTAGCTGCAACATTACATCATGGTGCATGGTGCATACTCATATGTCAGAAGGATGGTAAAAAACAAAGCACACCACTGTTACTTTAGGGGCAACGGTAGTTCAGATTCATTTTTTTAAAGAACGGTCTCAACTGTTTTATGAGGCACTGAACATATAATCACACATTTTAGTAATTAAACAAATTTGCAGGCTATATTTAATGTCATACTTCTCTCCAGTACCACAGCACACTATGAAACCAGAATGTGCTCCAGAGAGGAACCGCAAAGTGGCAGAAAATCATTAGAAGACGATAAGAGGAAGACAAAAGGATGAGATTAAGAAAAAACAGATTATGAGACAAGGAAGACACTGAAAAGGTAGCAAAGAGGATTCAGTAAGGAACACTCATAGCAAAACCTTTAAGGCTTTAGCAATTATTTCTATAACTGCCATTTTCCAGGAGAGATCTCCACTTTATAAAAATGTATAGAGAAGTTTGGTAGACGCAATGGGATACTAAATATCTACAGCAAAATGTTCAGCATGAAACAAGAAATCCAAGCAACGTTTTAGATCTACTGAAATATTTTGGAGGAGGAGTAGTTTTAGTTACACCATTTTCAAATATAATATATACTATGCACAAGTCACTTTTTAAAAAGTTTGTTTGGAAAAGGAGAAGTGAAAAGGCTGATGATCTTTTTAAAAAAAAATCTTAAAACACTTAAGTTTCTGCCTAAACATATCCACCTCCATTAGACCAGAGTATGTTTAGAAAGCAGGACAATATTGACATAACTTGCAAATATTTACTTTAAAAAATAAATCTTAGAAGTAAAGGGATGCATACATATCCTTTCGGAATATCTGTGTCCTCATTATTGCCAGGATCATTCTCTAGATGCTGTTTAATTTTTTCTTCTAATCCTACAGCATCAGCTCCTTGATATTGGTCGATTCGCACTTTGTTTCGGAAAAACAGAAATGTTGGTGTTGCTGATATATTATTGGTTGCAGCTGTTCCCTAGAATTCCAAATTGATCATTAGTGTTGTGTAATAAAATGTTAGATATAAACATTTCTAAACTTCAAAAAAGGATTGTACTACAAGAAGTAGCTTTATTAATATGCAGGAGTGTTATCAAATCATGATCATTTGTATCTTTGTACATCTAGAAAAGCGGTTGAGATTGTACTTAACTGTTGCTGTGGAACAGCCCTAGAACTGAAGGCCATTCACTCTAGGATAAAATAAGCTGGTGGATTTTAAAGCTCTTCACCCGCCCCTGCCAACACACTTCAGGATTAAAGCCATGATTGAGGATCAGACAGACAGTCGATAATAAAATGAAGAACAATGTATAGCAATCTCATTGTTCCCTTTCCCATGATTGCCCTTAACCAGACATTTTATATTTTTAAACATATAATACACACACACTAAATGTTGATCAGGACATTCAGTTGTACCACTGCTACTGATAAATAAACCGTCATTAGTTCATTACTTTTCAGATGCAGTTAAGGCCACCAGACGCAAAAGAGAAAACTCATTAGCATTACAATGTTTTCCCTTTGATTTCACTAACTTACTTTTGCACCCAAATTAACTCTTCAAAAAGCTTTTTTCTGATTTTGATTATACTATCGGCTTTAAAAGGGAAAGGTATCTGATGAAGATAAAGGAAGATGCCTCAGGTATTGATTGATCAAGGAATCTAATATTGCATTACTGAAGTTTTCTTCAACTATTTCTTTTTTAAAGTACTATTTGAGATTGAGTATGTGCAACTGAATCTTTAAAATTTGTTAATGGTTTAACATTCCTGCAAGTAATGGCAAAATCTGTTTACCATAAGAGGGAATAATTTCAGATGTTATTTTTTCTTATAACCTTGGGATGTATTAAGGCTTTTAATAATTTTCTTTTTTAGTATAGACTTTATTGGTACATCTTGTCTAATATACTGCCATTTATCACACCTTTATAAAAATAAGGAATTTATTTACAGACCAATTTCTGAGTAACTGCCCTTATACTATCTGAACCCAAGTCATAACTCCTAACTATCCAAGTTCTTAAGCTATATCCATCGTTGTCTTTGGAATTAGAAATTAGGACTTCTCAGGTAAGTCAGCACTATCTGATGCCGTTTTGACACTGTCTGGTATTGTGTCCAATCCAGTTTTAAGAAGTCCCACTTGTTTCTACCACCTCCCTCGGGAGAATCTTTCAAAGACAAATTAATGATAGGAAAAGGTTTGATTATTCAGCTTACATTTTCTCTATTCCTAGTTACACACACTTGCTCCACCCTACATAAAAATGTGTATGCTTTCATATTTTAGTAAACTTCTCATCTCACCTTACTTAGAATCATTGAAGATTAGGGTTGGAAGGGACCTCAGGAGGTCATCCAGTCCAATCCCCAGCTCAAAGCAGGACCAACTCCAACTAAATCATCCCAGCCAGGGCTTTGTTAAGCCAAGCCTTAAAAACCTCTATGGATGGATATTCCATCATCTCCCTAGGTAACCCATTCCAGTGTCTGACCACCCTCCTACTGAATTTTTTTTCCCCCCCTAATATCCAACCTAGACCTCCCCCGCTGCAACTTGAGACCATTGCTCCTTGTTCTGTACTTCCCAACAATAGTAGCTGCTATATTTTTGTGTACGTATATATATGCATACACACAAAAACCAAATATATTAGTTTCTTCCTGGTTCTTGATCATTTTTGTTGGCTCTTCTCTGAATATCCTTCATTGTCATTTTTATTTGTGCACCCATTACAACAAAAAATTCACATTACTTCCTCGCTCTGAAAACTGATGTTTTTACAAGTGTCTTTACTGCATTTTTATTTTTCCTTTGCGGTCATACTAATTGTAAATTAACATTTTTCTGTACGCTATTACCTGTAAATCCCTCCCAACATTTTCTGCTTTACAAGTTTCTCTCTACAATTGAATATGAGCATCTTAGATAATTTTCCCCACAGACGTAGCTTACAAAAGGATTTTCATTTTGTTTTCCCACCTGCATTTCTAATCTCTTCAGATGCCTTTGTCTTAGTTATGTATCCTGATTGGTTCTCATAATCTATCACAATTCAGTATCATCTGCAACCTATGTTAATGTTGTTTATTCCCCTTTTTGCACTAATGAAAGTAAGACTCAGTCATTTCAAGACACTTCCTAGTCTCTCAATGTTGCTGTTAATCATTTAACCATTTTGTTCAGCCAGTTCAGTCTGCAACAGCACACTGGAAATAAGTTTGAATAATATTTCAGAAGTCACAAATAAATGCTTAACTAAAATCCAGTATTACATCTGTTAAAACCCAAGTAATTAGGTGAATGGAATGTGTTTGGAACTATACTCGGTTGTTTGGCAAGATTTATTCTTCATAATTCATGCTACTATTCTCCATGACTTTGTTGACCTGTAGATGTTTAGCAATTCCTGCTGGACACAGTCCCCACGAACAGTAGTTAGGAATTTCAGGACAGTAACTACTAAGATCATTTTTCGAAGGCAAAATTAGTGCATTTTTTTAATGTCTTTTAGTACTACCAATATTCGAAGAATTTTCTAATATAACTATCAGCGGGTTCAGTAAGTTTGTTAGTTAATTGCCATAGTGTCCTAAGATACATGGTTTGGACCAACTGACTCATGTTTATTCAAGATTCACAGATATTATATTACCCTCTCTTTTATAAAGAACAGCTTATAAAGTCTTACTTCCCAGTGGTCAAGATATATTTTGGCATGCTACTCACCTGGCACTGATGTACATCCACTTCCAAAAAGGTTGCCTGGGGATATTTATTACTCAAAGCATTGAAAGCTGGGGCTATCCTCAAACAAGGGCCACATCTGTTAAGGAAAAAATAAATGTAAGCTTGTCCAATATTTGCAACTGGGGCAATATTTTGCCCCTAGATACAGTATCCAATCTCTGTTGAAGTCAACGGGAGTTGTGTGTGCATTTGGCATTTACTCAGACATCCCAAGTAAATTCCAAAACATCCTTCACAGTTGGTTGGCAAACCTGGTCAGATATTTGTGAATAAGACAAAATAATGTGAGTCAACGCTGACTTCCAGCTTAGACACTTCTGATTCCACAGTGATATGCTCCATTTGTAGGCTCTAAGTAACTTTATACTTTAGGTTTTGTTTGGTTAGCTCTACCACATTTCACTATCAAGGCAGATCATACCAGGTAAAAGGAGGCTTTCCACTTTGCGGGAAAGAGTTGTTTGTTGCTCTGAAAGGGCACTGAACTACACTCATAGTGTAAACACAGAAATCAACAGCTCAGACTAACCGTACCTAGTATTTCAATAAACAAACTGAACTTTCACTTTATGAACAGCAGTTATATTAATGTCTTTGTCCATAGCCGTTGGTTTGTCTACAATTCCATGTTTTCTAGTAAAAGTTTACCATAAGACATTAGCGTCTACTACAGTATTCTCTCAGCCATGAATGCTATGTAGTTAATCTTCTCCTTTCTCCTGCATTCAGCATAAGAAGTCACTGATCCCCCAGCAGCCCAGTATCTGCAGGAAGGCATATCTTTAGAAATTGTCATCAGTTCACTGAGGGCTAGATTCTCAAAGTATTTAGACTCCTAAATTCTACTGAAAATCAATGAAAGTTGGGAACCTATACACCTCTACACTACGGCTCTCCTAACTAGAACTTGGTAACTCAGCTCTCTTTTTGGTTGTAACCTCTGAACTAGCTGCCACCCCAGCAATGTTATTAGTTATACTGAGGAAATAGTACTACTGTAGTTAAGAATGAGACTAGGTTACTTAAAAGGCCCAATCACTACAGTAAAAAGTATCAAGAGACAGAGGATTTCCTCCTCTCCCTTCAATTTTTACTAAAGTAACTTCTCTGGCAGAAAACTTATTCTCTGTTGTTTCCTCTCCCTCTCCTCTCGCCCCCACTCGAAGGACCTTTCATCTATCTTTCCCCACCACTCACCTTATAAATTTTTTTAGCTGCTCCACAATGTGCTTTAACAGTGAGGTTGTACTTTTTTTTTTTTTTACTATTGCCTATAACTAGCTCTTGATCCATGCTTTACTATAGCAGAAGCACTTTGAAGTTAATGAGAGTCCTACAATACTTCTACTCTTCTTGTCAATTGTAAGACACTCAGTCACAAACACTATAGTTGATCAAAATATTAAACAGGCCTATTTTAGGACAAAGGGGTCTAAGAGACAGAATTTCATTAAAACTAGTTCATGTCAGACAAGTTTAACAGACTTCTTCCATATGGATAAAAAATGCATTATTTGCTGTAAGATTGCTAACAGTTTATAGTATTTGCTCATAAGTACAGTATTTGCTCTTGCTCATAAGAACCATTTACTTGCCCTTGGCAAGTGGAAAAGTAGGATTCTGCAAAGCTGCAATATGATACAGCCAAGTTTCTATAAAGTATTAGAAATTAGAATGTCATAATAAAAACTGGGGAAGGTTTAAATTCTGGTTAGATTTTCATCTCTTTGGGACAGGGATTATCTTTGTTCTGTTTGTACAGTGCCTGGCAAAATGGTGTCTGGGTCCATGACTGAGACTCCCAGGATCTACACTATTAATAATTAGGATTGTTAGTACCAAAACCATAGTACCCACTAATCCAAACTGCAAAATAGGTTGGAGGAATTAAGACAGCTGACTGTTTGCAATGAGATCGGATTTAATAGAATTATGCAGAAAAATACAGCCCATACATCTCCATCCTAGAGGCCATATATATTTAATGTGCAACATACTATTATGTAAAACTCTGCATGCAAGACGGGCTTGCTTTCTGGTTCAAATGCTAAATATATTCTTCAATTTAAAATACAGCTGTTTCATTATTTAAGCACATCAACTGTTTAAAACTCAGAAATATTAATGAATTTTGTATTGACACTTTTTAGTCAGAGTTACTGCTATTAATAAAACAAGGATTAATAAATATCTGATTCCTTAATCCTTTCTGCAGCAATAGAATATGTTTGTCAACAACCAAGATGACACAGCATTCTGACAATTAACTCAAAAGTTAAATTAAACAATTTCTAGGTATTTTTAATTTTAACTACTGTAACATTTCCGAGGCCATGCTATTTTCAAAGTTAAAACTCAAAGCTACGGTAAGCATTTACTAAACCTAAATTACCACTAAGGTTAGATATGACTGTCCCACCCACCACAACCTACTGTGAAAATTAAATTAGCAAAAAGCAGGGGAATAGTCCCCCTTTCCATGCAAGAGTATCATCTACACCCAGTAAAGGAATCTCGCTCCTAGGAAGGAAATCGGACGCTCCGCCACCCACAGGAGATGCAGAGTTTGGGGCAGGTCTGTGATTCAGACCAGACTCCCCCAACTCCACACACTCCCCGAGGCCATAGAGCGAAGAGTAACAGGTGAGGGGAGAAGCCCCTCCAGAGCACACCACCCATCTCACCCCCGGAGCAAGAGGCCCAGCCGCACAGGGCGGAGAGGCAACAAGGCTGAGGGGTGCGAGAGATCAGGGTGTACCAGGCGGGGAGCCCAGGGCCTTGCGCGAGGTCAGGGGGCCCGAGGCCGGGAGGGGACCCCGGCTGCTGAAGAGCAGTGTCCCGAGGCCCAGGAGTGCGCGTCTCCCCCGGCCGCAGAGAGACACTCGGGGCTCTCCGGGGGGCCGGGTCTCCTCTCACTCACCCCCGCATGGTGAACTTGACCACGGCGAGGCGGGAGCCGGCGGCGCTGAGCTCGGTCTGGAACTCGCTATCGTTCGCGATCACCTTCACCCCGACCATCCTGGCCGGAGTCCCCCGCGCGCGCGCGCGCACACACACAGGCCGCGCCGGGAACCTTACCCCGCCACCAGCGGAGCCAGCGCGCCGCACGCACCTTCGCTAAGTTCGCTTGTCTATCTGCACAGTCACCGCGGGAAAGGGGTGCGCCCAGGATGCACCGCACCCGCGCAAGCGCAGCCAGGCTCCTCCCGTGAGGCTTACTTCCGGGGGAGGGGCGGAGCCGACGGAGCACGACGCCGCTCGTCGCGCACGCGCCCGGTAGCCATCTTGGTGTAGGGCGGATAACGCCATGGGTGAGATTTAGCAGCCATTTTGAATGAGGGACTGGGGCAGCCCTCGCCCTCTACAGTCAGTGAGACCCGCAGCCACCTGTGGGAGCGTGGAAAGAGAGGGGGTCCCACTTGAAACCAAAAAGATGGAGACGGGGTAAAAATCCAATGGCCTTGAGTCGCCTACATCTGAATCCCTTATGTGTGTTGTGAGCGCAGATCTGTAGTGCGAGTCAGATATGAAGGGGAGTAACAGCCACTGGAGCCAAGGCGGAGCCTGAGGTCTTGCGTGAGCCTACCCAGTCTGAAAAGCTGAGGGTTAGGAGAGCTGGTGGCGTGGAATCTCCCTAGCTGTTCTGTTGAGGACACCTAATAATAATACTTAGCAGTGATGTAGCACTTCCTATGCATGTATTTCTCAGCGTTGGGTATTTTCATCTGCATTTTTCAAATGGGGAACCTAAATCATGGTTATGTGGCTTGACGAGGGTCAGATGACAATTACCAGCAGACTCGGAAACAGAACTGACGTTTACGGTTTCATAGGCCTGTGGCCTCTCCACTCCACCATACTGTTTCTCTTCTTTAAAAAGTCAGTATATAAAGACCATGGAGACAAGCACTTTTACAAAGTGATATAAATAAAATAGAATTGGTGCCTGCTCTGAAGCAAAGTTGTGTTCTGTAAATCTGTTATTAATAAAATGCTGAGCTATTGGAAGGGAAGAAGCTGATCAGTTAAGCTGGTACTTCACTGCCTCACTGTGGTGTTATCCTTTTGTAATTACTTAGTCAGGATGGTGGGGCAGATGTCCTGCCAGCTTGCTGCAGCTTTACAATGGCTTCATGTACAATGTACAATGGCTTCATGTACAATGGATATACCACATGTAATTAAAACAGTAGTAGGGGTCCATGAAAGTGTATCTGATTACTAATCCTGCTTCGTTCTTATTTCTCCTCTGTCCACATGTAGCAGTATAATAAACCAGCACTTCCTAGGAGCCTATCCTGCTGTTCCTGACATAATTGTGGAAATACAAAAAGCAGATCAGATGAAGGAGTGACTGATGCTGGCAGGATTAATTATAACATGCTAGCATATTCACCAGCACATTTTGTCTACATAAGCAGTATAATATTACTAAATAACAGTTGCCATTTTGGCCAACACCAGGGACTGAACTAGGAATCTAGTTCTTCAGAACTGAAAGCACGAGTGTCTATAGCTTGAGCTGGATCTTGGGGTGACTGGTGATAGCTATAGAAGACCTATAACCCCTATGGATTAGGCATAGAGAAGGATATGTGACACATGTAAAAGTGGATTACATACTTTTGGACAGAGGAAGTTTGTTCTGAGCATTTGAGGTCCACAGCAGTTTGAATTCCAGATGAGCTCCCATTTATGTGATGGTCATCATCTTGGTAAACACCAAGGAACTCCAGATCTAAAAATATAAATTGCTTTAGCTTGAGTTAAAGAAGCAGGCCCTGAAGCATGGGCTGTAACAAGCATCATGGGGTATGCATAACATAAAGTGACCAGTATAGTTATGTATTATTTGTAATACAGTAGTACCTAAGGGACCAACTGAGAGTGGGGCTCCATTGTGCTATGCACTGTACAAAAAAAAGTAGTAGACAGTCCCTGCACTAAAGAGACAAACGGTAGGGGAAAGGGACACAACACAAAAGAGTGAACAATGAGTGAACAAACATGTTAGCTCCGTGATATTTTTTTATTTCATTTTGGGTGGGGTTTTGTTATGCAGTGATTTGTTAGAGGGAAAGACGAAGGAAGGGAGAGGGGACACTGAAGGGAGGAGGTCAGGACAAAGAAGAAGAGAAGCATTGAAGGTATTAAGTGAAGTGAGGCAGAGGTGAAGATACTAGGGTGGTGATAGTGGGGAAACAGCTGAAACTGCTAATCAGCACAGGGGAAAGAACGTCAAGCACAAACTGTAGAAAACTTGACCAACAGACCCTACTTAGGCTAATTGTGTCTATTGAGATATTTAAACTTCTCTCATCATATGAGAACTAAGATACCCAGAACAGGGATTGGTCTCCTTATGTATTTGTACGTCTTGAGCAACTACTGCAATATAAATAAAAAGTTATTATCCTTTTTCGACCTGAGTGGCTTGTCAAAGTTCTGGGCCTTGGGGATATTCCAGTTGGGAATAGAAACTGATGCTGGAATCTGGTATTTTCTTTGATGTAATCTAGTTTATTTACAAAGAATATACAAAATCCTGCTTCTCTAATGCATCAGGAACCAAAACCAAAAGGAGCAGTTTCTTGGCTTATAGGCTCAAGCCTCTTTAGCCAAAAGACTCAGAAGTTCCTTTGCTAGATTTTTCCAGGACCACACTGTGTGCCCAGGTTACTGTTTGCTTTTTTCCTGCCAAGTTACCATCTTGTCTTTTTCACCCACCCATAATACCCACTCACATCTTTGCATACCTGGTGCTAGTTTCTGGGCAGACTATATTAATTCTTGCTTTAGGTATGGCCCCTTCAATGTTTCTTACAACTATTTTAAGTCAGGGGTGTGTTCAGACCTCAGTTTTAAGTCAACCCACCTCATAACAAAGTAATACTACTAGTGTAATGATATTTTAAAATGACTAAATAAAACTGTTTTAAAAATCCTCTTATAAGTTAATATTTGTATTGTTTTATCATGCACATTCAAATAAATATGTTGATATAGCTCAAAACAAACAAAACATTAGTCTTTTAAAAATAATTAGCTTAAATTTATTAAAAATTAAATTTAAAGAGACACCATAAACACCAAAACAAGAAACATTTCTCATATGTATTGCTGTAATATCATATGAACCTGACCAGCACTGGATAGGGTATTATTGTCCTAGCCTGACTGGAAAACTTTCACCCTCTGAGCTGAAAGTAATTAGTCACTAATAATTTGCTGTCCCAGGCAAGCATTTGCTCTTCTTGAATGTGAGGGACATCCATGCTTACTTGCCAGGAGTCAGATGTATGTAATTTGAAGATTTTATATGTAAACTTGTCCATGTCTAGTTTGTTTTATTTATGGTTATTTAATAAGTGAAAAAAATACTGTATTCAAAACCTGTATAAAATTAAGGAGTACAGTAAGAACTGTTTTCTCATAAGAAATACTATATTATATGTACTGTGCTCTTAATAATAATTAAAACAAATTTTATACAAGTGCTTCAGAATATATCAGGTTGAAAAATAAAATGAACTGGGAAAACCTCTCAATTGTTTAATTATTGTAAAATTAAACATATATAAGTACTTTTTCATACAGTCTGTCATATGTATTCTCCTAAATATTGTTGTGCAGTCTTGAAGGTACCATGTGACTAAATGCACCCCTTTATTCACACCCTATCTTTGTACAAAATATGCCATGTGAGCTATAATTTGAAAATAACTCACTGGTCATAATATCATGGTGAAATGTGTGTGGCAACACTAAAATGAACATAAACTGAAATTATGATGGAAATGTGTTTACCAGACAAGTCTGGGGAGGGGATAAACCTGTTCCTCAAAGACAAAGGGCAAGCTAAAGCCTCTAGCTAGGTGTTATCAAAGTTAATTGGAAATCACCCATCAAGTGTCCATTCCTTGGCAATGAAGGGAGGCAGAAACAGATTAATCTGTATTTTAGCAAACAACATGGATCCTCTTTCACCATAAGACTCCATATATCCATCCTCATAGCTGGAAGAAACTTTATGTAGAGGTAGTAACCCTCAGGAAAATGCATTTCAGAAAGTGCCTGAACTATAAAAATGAGGGCGTAAAAATACTCCAGTATCTACCTTTCTTGCTCTCTCTTTCACCTATGAAGACAAAGGAACCATGCCTTGTACTTGAGGGGTGGAAGAATCCTGGCTGGAGAATTGGTCAGCCCTGTTAATGGGACCATACAGCAAGGATTTTACCTTGAACCAAATTTAGTTTAAATGTTAGCTACTAGAAAGCATTTTATCTTAATTTCTCTTGTAACCATTTCTGACTTCACTACATATACTTATACTCACTTAAAATAAATTGCTTTGTAGTTAAATAAACTTGTTTTATTCTTTAATCAAAACTAATCCACTGGTTGTGTTTAAACTGAACTGTTTGGGTAACTCCACTGAAAAAGCACTGTTGAATTTTGACCTCTTACAATGGGACCTTTAATATCTGAACTGTCCAGGAGAGGGACAGGCAGTGCAGAACAAATGTATTTGGGAAAATTTGGTACTGGGAGCATGTTAGGGTCATGCTACAAATGGTAACCAAGGCTGATGGAAGTCAAAATGTGACCAAAGTGCTGCTAGCAGGCCACAGCTATACACAGACTCCCAGGGTGTGACCTGCACACAGTTTGTGACAGGCTCAGCATTCTGAGGCACCCAAGGTTGCAGAGCAGGTGGTGACACAAACCCTAACTAGTCTGGACTGCACCCTGGAATGTGACACCCACGTTTTCTTTTATGCTCTATTTACAGTCATTAAGTACTTTTACAGATACTGTCTTACAGGTTATACAAATAACTTTAAGGTAGCGCTTTAGATTTTTAGAAATATTAATTTATTAGTTCTCAAAACATCTCTGTGAAGTAACAAGCAACCCACACAAAAACTGAGTCAGGAAAGTTACTTGGTATTATCATTAGTGCCCTCATACTCTCTAATAAGTATTTTCTTCATAGATACTTTAACAAACACTCTCTAAGGCATATTCTTCATAGATAAACTACACCACCTACACAGTAGGTACTCCCCTCATCGATATTTCCTACTAACTCTCTGGTGTTTAGGGCTTGTTTACACTTCAAAATTTACTAACTAGCTATTCCCGAATAATAATTATTTTTTCTGGAATATTTAATAGTTCACAGATTCCAAGGCGAGAAGGGACCATTGTGATCATCTAGTCCAGTGATTCTCAACTTGCAGCCTGCTTGAGGTCCAGCTATGTGCTAAAAAAAATTAAGTTTGCTGCTCCCTGGTCCCAGCAGGGGTGGGTCCAGCTGAGAGGGAGCCCTGCTGGAGCTATCCCAGCCAGCAGGGAAGGCAAAGCAGCCTTCTGGGGCAGAGGATGAGTTCAATTGGAAGCCTGTTGCTTCCTCCCTGTGCTTCAGAGACACAGCTAGGGTTGCCAGATGTCTGGTTTTTGACTGGAAAGTCCGGTCTAAAAGGGAACCTGGCAGTGTCTAGTGAGCAGTGCTGACTGGATACTAAAAGTCCAGTTACCACGGACAGGGGGAGGCGCAGGGTCATCAACCCATGGCAGCCCTGGTCATAGTTGGGAGGGCACTGCCCCCTCACTGCCCTAGCACCCCCTATTTCTACAAGTGCTGAGCAGCGATAGCTCTATTTAGTCTGTCAGAAGGAAGGGGGGGGGGGGGGAGTGAGGCTCTGTCCTTCCTATGCTACTCCAGCTCACTCTGCTTCTCTCCCCAACTGAGGCTGACAGCTCCGGCATTCTGCCTCCTGGGTCTTAATGCCCATCATTTTCTACATGTGCTGGATCCTGTTTCTGTACAATAGTGAGTGCCCATAGTGGGGGGAGGCAGGGCAAGGGGGTGGGGAAGGAAGAGAGATGGGATAGGGCAGGGGGAATAGAAGGGGATGGGGGAGTGGGATGGTGTATGGGACAGTGGGGAGAGGAAAGGGGATGGGGGAAAAGAAGGGAATGACTGAATGTGCCACAGTCAGGGGAAGCTCTGCCTCCTTGCTTCTGGGCATCCGTAGAAAAGTGCCCCCTCACTAGCCACAGCAATGTGTCACCTCTTGGGGGGGATGAGCATGCTCCAGGCTGCAGCACGGCCTGGTCTGCAGACAGCACGTGCCTCCGCCTCCTGCTGGCCATGTCTGGATCCAGAGCTCACAGCCACAGAAGCCAAAACTTATCTCTGACTTTTACTAAAAATACTCCGGGGCAGAGAGGGACAAAGAGAGCATTGCCAGGGCTTGCAATTGCTCCAGTCCCATCACTGCTACTGCGACAGAGTCTGAGCACAGTTGCTCCAACCCAGGCATTGCTCCAGTGGGCTGGCCTGCTGCTTCAGCAGCCCCCGGGGAGCTGGCCACTGATCAGTTGTTCTGTAGCAGCCCAGGAGGCTGCCTGGCCACTGATCAGCTGTTCGGGGGTATGGGGGGCTAGCCAGTCAGCTGTTTGGCACACCTAGGCAGCTGCTGATCTGGTGGCAGCCTCTGGGGCTGACAGCTGCTCCAGCTCTGCCCCAGAAAAAGTCATGGAGATCCTGGAAAGTCTCGGAATCCGTGACTTCCCTGACCTCCGTGACAGAATTGTATCCTTAGTGCTGGTGAATCCACTGGTAGGAAATTATTCCAATGATTAATTACTCTCACCATTAAAAATGTACACTGATTTCCAGTCTGAATTTGTCTAGCTTCAGCCTCCAGCCATCAGACCGTGTTATACCTTTCTCCGCTAGACTGAAGCACCCTTATCAAAGAGTTGTTCATTTCTATCTCTTACTTATCCTGGAGGAACTCCCAGGGTAGATACTCTTACTCATAGGCGTGTGCAGCACATTTAATTAGGCTGTGTACCCAGGGAATTCTCATTAGGCTGTGCACCCAGGGAATTCTCATTAGGGGTGTCAAACTCAATTCCACTGGCGGGACACATTTGAATTTCCCGCTGGTGGAATTCTCGCAGTCCTAGTCTCTGCCAAGAAATGCCGCGAGGGACTACAAAGCTCCAAAGGCGGGTGCCTGTCATTGTCTCCTGCACAAGGCACCCACGCTTTCCTCTGAACTGCAACAGGCAACACCTGGAAACTGCTCTCCCCCAGGCCTCTCTGCAGCTCAATCTCTCTCCCTCCCCGCAAGGCAGGGCCCCCTGGAGCCGAGCCGAGCCCTCCCAGCCAGCCACGCGCACTCCAGTCCCGCCCCGCGCGCTCCAACCGCCGCCGCAGCTCCGAGACCCCCTCCCCCCAGTCCGCCACCTCCCGTATTGGAAGAGCGTCGCGAGCGCAGCGACTCGCTCTCTACTCCAGTCTCTATAGTTACGCCCATTTCTCAGCCTGCCGTCAGTCACTGCAGTGGGGGCTTTGCGACACTGTAGGAGTGGAATTACGGCAGCCCGGAGCTTGTCAGCTGATTTACTTACTGCACCCGAGAGAGTGGGGGGGAGAGGGAAGGAGACAGGGGGGGCACAGCGTCCTGGGCAGCCCCATCCCTGCTAGCAGGGGGCCAGGGCTGGGCCGGGCCAAGCATCACAGGCTGCGGCAGGAGCGGGATCCGGTCCAGGCTGTGCAGGTAAGCCCCTCACTGGGGGAGAGGTAACTACCTTAGTCCCATGGGGGGGACCCACTCCTAGGCAGGAGGTTTTGTCTCCTCCTCCTCCAACTGTGGCCTCCCCCTGCAGCGCGAGCCCCGGAGGGGAGGGGGTGTTCTGTGGGGTGGGGTTGGGTTGGGTTGGGTGGCAGGCATATTTCTTTCTCCCTCCCGGTTGGAGTGTGACCCTCATTCAGAAGATACAAAGTCATGGTAGGTGGTAGATACTCATCATTGCTCCTCTGTAGTCTGACTCCTTGTTCACTAGCATAGGGTCAGGTTGGTGGCAGGTGTTCAGTCTTGCCCACTCACACACAGCATGTGTCCCATTTCTGGGGGTTTGAGTTGGTGGCAGACACCTGCTAACATCCTCTTGGAATCAGGCACCCCATTCAGTGGGGCTCAGGGTCTGGCTGAGTTGCAGATGCATTGCTGTCACCAGCCCTTATTGATTCAGTGAATTGTGTGTGACAGTAGCAGCTTTCACTTTCCAAACTGTTATATTCTTTTATATTCCAGTTATTTTCCTCTTGGAAACTGGGCTCAATAAGAGTTGAGTTTCTGGGAATATCATGACATAAAATGTGGTTACAGTATTGGGCAGAGGGAGGATTATTTTTGCATACTGAATAATGGAACATAATGCCTGTGGAGGCGTAACAAATGTTACAGTGGTACAGGATTTTATTTGAGTTGTGGCCACTCTCCATCCCCACAAGTATTATAGTCAGTTAATAGGGGTATGATAGTACCTTTTGCTCATTTAAAGCAAATCCCCTGTTACAGGGTAGTCTTTAGGAATTAGTAACTGTTGGTAATGACTTGATGCTAGTCAGCAACTCATTCCTCTCTCTCCTGTTTTCAGGATTTCATAACCATTGTTTTCCTCTATTTACTGTTGTTAAAAGCAGATGCCTGCACCCACACAGTGCTTTGAGTACTTAAGTGAGACTTCGTGTAGGTACAGATGTCAGCTCCCACAGAGCTCATTGTAGGATTGAGGCCTGTTGTATCTTTTAGAAACTTTTCCTGATGAGAGGAATTTCCCTGTGTGTTGGGACAGGAGGGTCGGCAATGTGAATGAGAGGGTGACAGAAAATGATAATGATTTATTTACAGATTTAGTATCTAATTCTGACAAGATTTATGCACATGCTTAATTTGTGCATGTGAGTAGCTCAACTGAAGTAAATGGGACTCCTGATGTTCATAAAGTTAATCACTTGCATAAGCCTTTGCAAGATTAGAGCCTTAAGAACATAAGAACGGCCATACTGGGTCAGACCAATGGTTCATCTAGCACAGTAGCTTGTCTTCTGACAGTGGCCAGTGCTAGATGCTTCAGAGGGAATGAACAGAAAAGGCCAATTACTGAGTGATCCATCCCGTCATCCAGTCCAGCTTCTGGCAGTCAGAGGGCTAAAGAAACTCAAAACTTGGGGTTGCATCCCTGACCTTGGCTAACATTGATGGACCTATCCTCCATGAACTTATCTAATTTGTTTTTGAACCCAGTTATGCTTCTGGCCTTCACAACATTCCATGGCAACGAGTTCCACAGGTTGACTGTGCATTGTATAGAGAAGTTCTTCCTTTCGTTTATTTTAAACCCACTGCCTATTAATTTAACTTGGTGACCCCTGGTTCTTGTTTTATGTGAAGTGGTAAATAACATTTTCTTATTCACTTTCTCCATACTATTCATTAATTTTAGACCTCTATTATATCCCCCTTAGTTGTCTCTTTTCTAAACTGAACAGGCCCAGTCTTTTTAATCTCTCTCCTCACATGGAAGCTGTTCCATACTCCCAATCCTTTTTGTTGCCCTTCTCTGTACCTTTTCCCAATTCTAATATATCTTTTTTGAGATGGCGTGACCAGAAGTATAAATCTTGCTATAGTAACACAGCCTCTGACTAGGTTAGAGATTTAATGAATTCAGTAAACTGAGTTATGGTGGCACCTTTTGCTCACTGAATGTTGTGATCTTGTTTTAGGAAATGTTGATAGCTTTAGATATCATTCACTAATAGAGGAAACCTCTGCTTCTTCCTCCTTCCACAAGTTTCAGTACAGAAAGCAAGATGATAATAATTGTCATCATACGTTTTTTGTAATACACCCATGTACCTTAAAGCACTCTACAGATAGCAGTATAAGGTAAATTATTATATGATGCAGCCTCTTTTGATCTGTTACAGAGAAGTTCTCTAAGAAATTAGTAGCTTTGAAAATAACCCCTGATTAGGGAAACTTGTATGAGTTGTATAAGAAAAGTCATCATCACATGGTTCCTATTGTTTTATGTAATGCCTTCCTTAATAGAAGACAAGATAATCTTAGGAAACAGCAAGGAGTTTTAAATCTAGTTTCATAACTGCCTTGAACAACTTATACTTCATGTGACAGCTTGAAATAGGAAGGTTTTTTTGAGAAAAAATGAAAGTGAGTTTTTAAGTCTCATCAAAACATAAAGGAAAAAACCCTACATTACAGAAATGAGATGTTTTAAAAAGCTGGCTAAAATTAATCCCACATAAGTGATTTTATAAAATGAGAAACTAGAAATAATTAATCTTCTTGTATTATAAACAACTGTAGAAGGTATTTTTATCCTCAATCTCAATTTGTACTGTTAAAAATTAGTCTGCATATGTATATCTTTAATAATTCTATTCACTCACTCAGCTGGGGTGAGTAAAATATTCATTTTTGGCTTTTTCATTATCATTGCTATCATAATTAAAGTTTGGGGTGTAGATCTTGTGTCTGGACTGGTAATATTTTATGAATGTTTTGCAAAGCAGTAAGGTCCTATTTTTAGAAGGTCTGCTTATTTATCATTGATTTGGTATGCATTTGGCAATAGTGTTTAGAGAATTAATATTATTTATTTGCATTACGGAAGTACATAAGACCCAATCACAGATCAGGGCCCCATTATACTAACTGCTGTACAAACAAGTAACAAGAAGACAGTCCCTGCCCTAGAGCACTCATACTGTTGGTATATGATAAGATGCAATAGGTAGCTAAGACAGACAAATGACCTAGGGTGGCACTGGAGAATTGACAAAATGAGGCAACACTAAAGCAAGCACATGTTGCACACAAAACAGAAATCTTAGATCACCACTAGCCTAGTTGCTACCACTAGATAGGCCCAGCTGCAAAAAGTCTAAATAAATTATGTACACATATATCTGAGAACTTCAAATCTTGGCCTTCTGAGATGTGAAATATTTGCAGATGAATTTAATTCCAAGGTTTAGACAAAATTCATCATTTAAATGAGTAAAAGTAGCATTTTGTATAGTTTCTTAAAAAAAATTGAGGCTGGATCCTTCAAAAACTTAACGCACACGCTCAACAGGACTACTTGCTGCACGTAAAATTAAATGTGGCTAAGTGTGATGGAGTTACATTTATGACGGTTGGAATAGAATAGTTTCCTCTACAATATGAGGTAATTCATTTTCATTTTGCTGACTATGCTTTTATTCATGTTCCAAAGATATTTCAGACATTTCTGAAATGGCTAGAGAGAGAATTAATGAATGTATAGTATACCCATTGCTGTATATTTGAGTACCTAGTCTCAGGTGAAATACAAGGATTTACCCCTAAAGGTAAAAGGAATAGCTGATTTTCCAGACCAATTTAATGCTTGGACAGCCTGACAGCCAGGTTGCAATCATTATATAGATGCCCATGCATAATACCTGGACTGAAATCAAATACTCAGTTTATGTGAGCCCCTACACAGTCCACAAACTTGGGTCAAGTTCAAAATAGTGACTTAAGACCTCATCCTGCAAATGGTTATGCATGTTCTTAACTTTAGTAACACAACCAGTCCCATTGGACTTCAGTTGGTCTATTAATTGTTAAGCATGTGCATAAGTTAACAGGATTGGGGTCTTAGAGGTGAAAGTCTTTGTGTTCTGTTGTTAGTCCATAGATACATCGTCATTTTGACAGCTGCTTTAATTTTTTTGTCACCAGATCACTAGAGTTGAGCATCATAAAATGAATAAATTTACAGTTTAACTTACAGCTGTTAACTCTTCTCTTCAGTTCCTTTCTCTGGGTGGATGTGTGGGTGGGTGGAAGTTACATTGAAACTTGCCAACCTAAATATCTTTTTGCTAGGCCTGCTTGCTGACTTTCAGCATGTAAGTAATATCCTTCTGTGCTAGCACAACAAGAAATTCACTTCTTGATTGTACTATAATGTTGTAAAGAAATGGTTTTTAACCTGGAATTAATTGTGTTCTTAGAGTTGAGGATTCCTCCTCTTGTTGTTCCTTAATGCTGCTGTAATGAAAAACTGCATGCAAAGAATTTGGATTCTTGCAATGCTTTCTTCAGTTGTATTTTGTGTGTAAATATGTACATGTTAAAACAGAATTGAAGGCATGTAACTGTTATTTGCAATTCAATACATTGAGTGGATAAAGTACAAGGGAATAGTTGTCATTCCCTATTCTGGTAGAATGTTCTACGCTTACCAGCTGTCAATCCAGCTGATAGTAACAGTCTGTGGTATGTGTCAAAATTAAAGATCTGCCTTCAAAATCATATTACTGTACTTAGTATAATGCAATGTATGCACTCTAAGACTGTATTTATTGCAGTGATTCAAAGGCATTTCCATCATTGACACTTTTCAAGTTATTTATCTGAATATATATAAAATACATAATTTTCTTCCTTTAATTTTAATAATAGGCTAGGAAAGCACCTAGCTGCCTTTAAATTAGATAAAGCTGAATGCAAATCATCATCACGGCAAATTCCAAAAAGATGTAGCCTCCTTGCTGATCAAATGCCATCTGGATCAGTAACTACCTAGGGCCTTAACGTGATCTGGCTGGGTATTCAATTTATATCCAATCCAGGCGATCCTATTGTGCCACTGGAAGAGCTGTCCTCCCGCCCCCCCTTTCGCTATAACAAACCCCTGCCTATACCAAACAAACGTCTTGAATCCCAGGGGTTTGTTATAGTGAGGGCATACTGTACTCTTTGAATATAATCTTTCAACCAGTTATGCACCGATCTTATAGTAATTTAACAGCACTTCCCTAGTTTGTTTTTTTAATTGAAAGAATTAAAAGCATGTGCAAAATTTGAAAATATAAATAGTAAAGGCATTATATTTGACAAATTATAGTGTCATAAAATAAAGTTCTTTATCTTACATGCTTGAGACATAGAGTAATGGACTCTTTAAGGATAGGCTTTCAACTGAGGTTAGGTTTCTTATGCTGAACCATCTTGGTCAGATAATGTTCTCAGTTATTCTATGTTAACTTGCTTGGTTTGGTGGTGACTAACAGTACCTGTTGTGTAAAATAGTAAATGAAAGTGTCCCATGCTTAAGTTCATTCATAGATATCCAGCGTCATAAAACTCTCTAGCATTGTTCTTCAGTTTTCTGTTGAGAACCTTCTAGCCCCAATTGATCCACTTGATATATCTTGTTAAGAATGAAAATGCCATTTAGTTTAGAGGGGACTCTGGCTTGAATTAAAGAGGTTTATATAAAAAAAAAATTTGATCCAAAATTTCAAGGAGTATACCTTGTTTAGGAAATGCATGGATTATAATAACTTTGCTCAAACAGATATGATCTGGGATAAATTCTTAACTTCCTTTCCAAGTATCAGTCATAAATTGTGCACCAGAATGTAATTTGAAATAATTTTCCAGATTAATGCATTTGATCTCCTAAATATTGACCTTTATTTGAATTTAAAATTTGTTATTGAGTAGTGATTTCTCTGACTGTAGAATGCGTAGTAAAAATGTTCTAAAAATATTGGATTTATTTAATATGATTATCTGACTATTTGGACTCTTTTGCAATTTAAGTAATTACTTTCTTAGTGAATAAATCTGAACATAAACTTGGTAATATAAGAGGGTTTTTTTTTTTTTTTGTGCATATTAGTTTGTGGCAGGGACTTTACCAGTTTTCTTTTACTATGGAAAACAGAATTGAAGTTCTGTTACTAAATGTATATGTAAAATATTTGTGTATATTATGGAGACGCCAGTAACTGCTCCTAGTTAAGACTGCATTGAGACTGTCACTTGCAATTAACCAGGACTGAAATCCCTGTGTTTCACACTTCAGTGGTTGAACTTAGTTTCCAAAATTGTCACAATAACATTCAGGAGGGCAACTGGATTTCCTATGTCTCTTAAGTGTTTATTGGCTTTTGCAAAAGAAACTTTAAAATGCTCCCTTTTTGAAATGTTTGTTTTTCACACTTTTCTTTAGGCTCACCATACAGAGCAACCATAGTTGCCATAAATTCCAAACTTCACTCACCTGCTTTGGGTATGTCTACATAATTAAAAGCCTGGGGCTGGCCTGTGCCAGCTGACTTGCGCTCTCAGGGCTCAGGATAAGGGGCTGTTTAATTACAGTGTAGATGTTCGGACTCGGGTTGCAGTCTGAACTCGGGGACCCTCCCACCTCCAGCCCAAGCCCCAACGTCTGCACCGCAGTTAAACATCCCCTTGGCCCGAGCCCCATGATCCCAAGTCAGTTGGCATGGGCCAGCCATGTGTTTTTTTTATTGTAGTGTAGACATATCCTTACACACACTTCTGATATTTTGGACATAGTTAATATAATATACACAGTTATTTACTTATTCAGGATTAATGTTTAAGCTATGCAAAGACTAGCCAGTGGAAATGTGCAGATCCATCAGATACTTGAGTTATGGATAAACACACAAAAATAAAAAATCATTCTCTTGAAATGTTTTTTAGATAGCTATATTCTGCACTTAACTCTGATGAGGCAGGCTGGGCAGCAAGTCATATGGGAGTGGGCCATCAGGAAGAGATGGAGCATGAAGGGGTGAAAGGATGTTTATCTGGGATGGGGAGCAGAAGGCTCCAGTCTCAAAGAGAGCATGACCAGCTGAGTGGGTTTTGGGGAGATGAGTGGCAGGTAGCAGGATTGTACAGAGGGCCTGAAGGAGATAAGTGCCCAGAGACACTGGTGGGAGAAGGCTAAGGGAAGTATGCAAGAGGAAAAAGGGAGAAAAGACAATCCAGGTTTGTCAAGTCTCTTATAATTCATTAGAATAAAGATCAACTCCCTTTGCTTCTCCCATGCACGGGCCCCTCATAACTCAAATCCCAATTCTTCCTTCATACTGCCCTCTGCCTAATTCTGGTGTATGTTGCACACACAACATGCACCCTCCAATCCTTGAGAAAGATGATTTGAAGTTTAAAAAAGCATGTTAAATATATCGGAATGGAGCAGTAAAGTACATGATGTGTTAAAATAGCCTCTTTTTTCTTCAGTTTTTTCTGTTTGTGTTTTTCCAGTAATAAAATGGGAATTTAAAAGGTGCTGGAATGTAACATTTAGAGTTAGTTTAAAAACTGAGCTCTCTAGTTGAAAGTGGAGGCGATGTTGAGTCTTAAGGCTTTTCTACCTGGGGACACTCAGGAAAATTAATCAAAATTAACTAAGGGTGTGAATTTAAGGTGGATTAGTTAAACTGCATTAAACCTCTGTGTGGAGACACTCATTCAGAATTAAAGTGGCCTTAATTCATTGTATTTTAATTCAGTGAATTAAACTAAACTGAACTAATGCCAATTTAATTCTGAGTTAAACTAATCCAAGAATTCAGTGAATAAGACAAATTGAAGTAAGGCTACTTTAATTTTGAATGAGTGTGACCACGCAAGGGTTTAATTCAGTTTAGTTTATTTTAAATTCACACCTTTAGTTAATTTGGAATAATTTTCCTGAATGTCATGTAGACAAGCCTATAGGATGGGAGAGATACAGTTCACTTTTGGGCATCCAACTTTAATGCCACATTCCTGGTCCTCCAAAAATTGACAGAGTCCCCTAGGGAAGAAGTACAGATAACTAAAATGTGATATTGCATTATGTAATTGTTCATTCCCTTCTGCTTTTTGATCATTTGCTAGCAGATACATTCATCTGCTATTGTAGCTTGCTGTCATTGATGTAAAAATATTGATTGCTTACTGACATTAAATGAGTTTTTTTTAAGGATATGTGTTTGGTGTTCAGTAATGATAGAGAAGCTGTATACATAGTCCAACTTCTTCAGCTGTTAACATGAGCCTGTGGTATTTCCTGAAAATGAAGTTTTTAATGAAGGCATTGAGATATAATAAAAAACTAGAAGAAAACAGGTAGCTATGGAGACTAATCTGCTTCTTTTTTAAAGCGTTTAATCTTAAATATTCTAATGAAGGTTTGCTGTGTCGTGTTTAGGCACAAGATTCTGAAATTACTTTTTCCAGTAAAAGTATAAAAATAGACAAACTTTGTTTTTCTGTGTATGCCTATATTTTCCAAGAAATTTCCCACATCCTAATATTCTGCAGGACATTTCCTTTCTTTGTTTGTTTTTTGTTTGTTTGATTAGGTGGGGAGATTGGATTTGAAAATATTCTAAAACTTTTTTATGTGTTTGTAAATATTTTTCTGAAAGCTTGTCTATTATGAAATTCTTAGTTATATGTAGTACAGCTCAGTTAAAAGTTTTTTAAATCAATTAGTTGATTAAAACAGTTAACTTGGAGTTATGCAGAAAAATTGTAGAAGAGAAGAAATAAAGTTTGTGTTTTAATAGAGAATCATCTGTATTAATGTGAAAATATTGGCATTTGGAAGATGGTCTAAAATTGAGTTATTACAAATTCAAGACTGTGCTACTATCTATTTCCTGGAATAGAAGCAGTAGAAAATAAAAAGGCACATGTACAAAGTATTTTTCATAGTGCTTATTAAGTTTTGTACTAGTTTCTTAGATTATCATTGTTCTGTGTATTTAGTGATGGATTGCCATTTTGTCCATTTTCTTCAAAAATAAAAAATAAACAGCTATGATACATTCCCAGTGCGATATCACTTATTGTGATTAACAAATACAGATGCTGGGTAATTGTAGTGAAATCAACAATTTTAATATTTGTTGTTTAGACAATATTTTTGCTAGTCAGAGGTTAAAAGAATGGCACATATATTTGTATGTATGAAAGAGTGAAAGGGTAATACCTTGGTTTCATGATTAACTCTAGATCATCTTTCCACACCCCTTATACAAGTGCTGTGGTTATAGGAGTGAATTTTTGGGAAGGTAAACAAGGAAGAGCACTTCAGGAAAGTGAGGCTATAGTCCAGATGATGTAGGACTGGAGTAAGTCCCAAGCTAACTTTTTCTTTCCTGTTGCTGATAAACTCTTTACTTTTTTTCCTTATAAACACCATGCATTGAAAAGACCTTGTTGACTGCAATTCTTTTTTAGTTATTCCACTAGTTTACAAAGTATTCTTATGTTGTGTCAGGATTATGATTTATGCAGTGTTGTTGTAGACATGTTGTTCCCAGGATATCAGTGAGAAAGAGTGGGTGAGGTAATATCTTTTATTGGACTACGATATGCAGTTTTTATTACCTTGGCATACGTGCACAAATGCACCCCCCCCCCCCCTTTTTTTTTTTTGATACTGCAATAGTTGAAATTTTTTTGTACATACTGCTTTGAACATTTTTTAGCAACAAAAATTTTGCTAATGTTTTAACTAAAGTATCTATGAAGTATCACAACTTTTTAACAATGCGGTCATTGTATATGGGTTTTTTAATTAATTCTTTTACCTGTGTTACAGTTCAGTTATTGGGAACAGTCAGGAAGGGAACAATTGATCTGGCATTACATAACAATCAAGAATAAATTTTCAGGCATATTGCTACAGAAACTCATTCTGATATAATTTGATCTGTATTGTAGATAACGCTGTCTACCCTGGTTCTGCACTATTCTTGTTTATTAAATCATAGTTCTTTATAAATGTTGTCTAATCAAACACAAGACAGGCTGCCACAAATTGATCTTCCACAGTAAGTGACAGCTTATGTTGTTTTCTTGGCTTGGGCTTTGGCTTCGTGGAAAAAAAAATTGTATCTCTGCTGCTTTACAGAAGTTTACCACTTGGTAGCTCTGATGTGTTCTTCAGTAATTTTCCAGAACTGTGCTATTCTCATTGTAACTGTTTTCTGTGTTTCTTTGTTCAAAATTCTACCATTAGCCCATTATTCATTAAAACAACCCTGGTACATTATTTAACGCCATAAATGTAGGCAACACCTTGGAAAACATACACAAAGTTTCTTCCCTGAAGAGTTTGCATGATAACTTCATTTTGTTAGGTGGGATAGCACTATTAAGCTAAGAGGTGTTATAGGGCTATAATGAGCTTAATGTAATGTGGAAAGCTCAAGGAAACAAGTTTTTTGAAGAGGGAAGGTCTCTGGTGCACAAAAGAATGCCAAGCACAGAGATGATATAAAAGCCAAGATTTTGGGAGGAGAGACAAAAGGTCAAATTCTAACATGGCATAAGCAAGAGGTATGGAGTTGTACTTGCATATGCCAGTTCTGAATTTGGTTCAGAGGAAATAGTTAAGAGAAGAAAGATATTAAACCTCAAGTAACATGCTTGCAGATGGGATTGAGGATGAAATTCTCTGTGGGCTAATTTCTCTATTTGAGCAAATCTTTTTCTTTTTTTTTTTCTTTCAAAACTTGTCATTTAGAAGCCAAGTGCGAGGGATGTGTGTTGTCTGTTTTGCACCTTAATTTGCAGATTACCTTTCTAGTTCCATTTTTACTGTACTCAGTGTTGGAGTTGTTGGGAACAAACAGACTTTGTGGTGGTGTGTCCACAAAGCTCTTTTTTCTGTAGTGCACAAGTAGGAATAGTGCAAGTTTTCCTTACTTAGCTTCTGTCTGAGTTTGACTACGCATCAACTTTACTAATACTGCTTTTCTAAGGCTTGGTCTACACTATCAATTTATGGTGGTATAACTATGTCACCTGGGATGTGGAAGATCCACACCTCTGCGTGATGCAGTAATACCAACATAACTCCAAGGCTACGGCTACACTGACGGCGGCAAATTCGCTGCTGTCAGATCGATTTCTCTGGATCAACTGAGTGGTCAGTGCAGACCTGCTCAGTCGATCGAGAAATCGACGTACTAAGACCAGCTACAAAAGTAGTGCAGCGTAGTGCAGACGGAGCGCAGAAAAGAAGCTCAGCAGTCGACGGAAGTTACGCGAGTTTTTTGCGTACTTTGTGTAACTCCCGTCGACGGCCGCCAAATATCACAGGTAAGCGTAGACAGGGCCCTAGTGTAGACACCAGCATGATGTCAATGGGAGGGTTTCTCCCATCAACATAGCTACCACCTCTTGGGAAGGTGAATTACCTACACTGATGGGAGAATCCCTCCCATCAGTGTAAGTCAGTGGTTCCCAACCTGTTTTCTGGGAGCCAAAAGTGGCCTACAGGGGCTTTCAAAGAGGCCCATGGCTCTGCAGGCTGCAGAAGGGAGCTGCTGCATAAGAACCCAGGCGGAATGCGTTTCTGCAGATCTAAAAGACTGATGCAAGCTCCTTGCTGCAACCAAGGGGATGGGAGATCACTGCTTCTCTCCTCCGGCTGTAGAAGGGAGCACAGCAAAGTGCTGCGCCTAGGTCCATAGGCGCTGGGGTCCCTGCTGGAGCCAGAGGGAGGGGAGCACTGATCTTATGTCCCCCTGGCTGCAGAAGGGAGCTGCTACTTAGGGACCCACATGGAGCACACAGGGCTACAGGACGCTTGCGGTTTCCTTGATGCAGCCCAGGAGACAGGGCCTCCTCACTAAACTCCTTCCATCTGGCTGCAATGGGGGTGAGGGAGCCTGCTGGCAGAGACTGGTGGCCCTTCAGGGTTGTAAAAATGATATCTGTGGCCCTCAAGCCAAAAAGGTTGGAAACGACTGGTGTAGGTAGTGTATCCACTGAACCGCTACAGTGGCGCAGCTGCAACATTTTAAATGTAGACAAGCCATAAGCCAGTTACTTTGTAATTTAATTGGAGTCTGAGTTCTGGTAACACCCTAAAAGATAATTCTACTATTCCTTCTGCTTCCTCCATCAGAAGTATGTCATTAGCTAGTGAGCTCTTCGAGGCTGGGACTGTGTTTGTTTGTAAAGTGCCTAGTAGAATGGAACCCTGATCCTGTGTGTGGTTCTTAGGTACTGCTGCAATATTGATGATGATGATAATAAAAAATATTTTGATCTCTGGTATAGCTTGGATTTCTCTTAGACATATCCAGTGTAATGTATGCCAGCAGGTGCAGTTTTAGCAGCCTGTCTCATTCCAGCCCCTGCAGTAGATAATTTATTTTTAAAATATTTATGTTTTAGGGAGCTATTTGTTGCATTTAGCAAGTTTCCTTTCTAGCAGTTTGAAATTACTTATCTTAAACGAGCAAAGGTAATAGCTCACTTGAAACACCAGACAAAATGTCACACAGGATAAAATACTAAGCCTATGTCAATCACCAAGGCTATGTCTACACTACAGATTTTACAGTGGCACAGCTGTACCATTGCAGCTGTGCCGCTGTAAGGTCTCCAGTGTAGCCACTCTATGCCAGTGGGAGAGAGCTCTCCTTCCGGCATAACTAAACCACCCCCAATGAGCGGCAGTAGCTATGTCGGTGTGAGAGAGTCTCCCACCAACATAGTGCTGTCCAGACTGGCGCTTTTGTCACCGAAACTTATGTCAATCAGGGGTGTGTTACCTACAAAAGTACTAGTGTGGACAGCCTAATTTACTACCTGCTCCACATGTGGAGCTAGACAGCATCAGGTCTAAGAGCTATTGACTGATATGCTGGTCTCTACTCTGGTTACTGACTCAACATTTTAACATTAAATGTATTTTTGTTTTTAACAAGGAACTGGAGACATACATCTTCACTATTTCCTTTCATATCCCCATGGTTGGTGGTTGTTATCCCCTGCTGTTATATTTTTTACTAATTTTTAAGCTCTTAGGAGGAATGATATTTTAATATCCATAAAGTGCCATGCACATCTCCATAAAAATACAGGAGGAATGGCATTTCCATCTTCTAGCACAGCTCTTTTCTCCACCCCATTCTCACTAAATACTCAGATAGTTAGCTGTTTCAGTTTTGAGCTGTGGCATAGTGTTGAGACTTATATAGGTACATTTGGTTCCACAATGAGAGAGATATGAGAGACTGTGCACTGCTTGTTACACTTCTTAATATCTTCTATGAATTGTTAGCAAATACAAAGAGATGAAATGGATCTGTTTGTGGACACTTCTATAAATTGGCTTGGCACCTTTTAAAATGATGCAAGTGTAACCTAAGTTTCAACATTTTTATTTATTAATGCAAAATACATTCATAAAAGTAATTACTAAGGTAATTTAAGCTAGACAAGTTAATTGGAAAATGAAAGAAAATCTTGTGTATATAGTTTACTTTTACTCTATACAGATTTCCTCATGCTTGGTTGGCTTAAACATGTTCCATGCCAAAGGGGAGATATGTAGTTTAGATAGCAAAGGATTGATGTAAACAGAAGCTATTGGAATCAAATTGACAAGCTCTGCATAAGCAAACTTTGCCTATGACTGATTCATATATCATAAACACAATCTCAGTAGTTACAAAAACATCACATAATTGATGGGTAAACTTTTTAGAGTGCTAAGAAAAAAGTACCTTTGTGCTTACAAAGGTAATCTTCTGTCAGTCATTCTAGTTATGTTTTCAATGGTTAGAATTTGAATATCAGAGCATTTTCTGCCCTCTAAAACTTGTTGGGGGGGGGGGGGATGGAGAGGGAGTAAGTGGCGGCAGCAGCAGTGTTTTGGGTGAGATGACTCCCTGATAAGTTGCTTGATCTGTCTCCTTTATGACTTGTGTAGTAGTTAAAACCAGCAGAGCTGCAGAGGACTGTGTCTTTCTTTTTTATTTCCATTTATTTTTTAAAATAAATCCTTTTATGGGGGAGGCTCTTCTGCTGTTCCAGTTTGCTAGGCCATATTTGAATGTGTGGCTAACCAGTTACAAAATAAAACTCATCTGTTTGGAGCTAAATTGGAAACAGTACTTTGGCTTTGAAAAGAAACTTTAAAGAAGCTTAAAATTTGAGCTCTGTTGCAGAGGGAACCATCTGGCATGTGCTAGAAGGAAGGAAACCTCTGTAGCCTTTATGTTCAAACCAGAAATTAACTTCTCTAAATGTTAAATAGCATTCTGTTCCAAGTTTAAATACAAGAACTGGTAAATAAAAAGTAGATAAAGACAATTTATTAATCCTGTTTTTGCAGTCCACTGACTCTCCCTCATCCCCACCCCTTTCAAACTAGATAATACACCAGTTGGTCCAAGGAAAATAGCTATTTTTAGACCTATTCAAACTTCTGCGTTTTGGTTGGAGGTTCTCTTTCTTCTCCCCCTCCCCCCCCGATTTCTAAGCTCTGCCCTGTTGCCTGTGGCTTTCTACTTGTCTGATACATTAAAAAAAAAAAAAAACTCTGTCATAGAATGATAGAAGATTAGGGTTGGAAGGGACCTCAGGAGGTCATCTAGTCCAACCCTCTACTCAAAGCAGGAGCAACCCCAACTAACTCATCCCAGCCAGGGCTTTGTCAAGCCGCACCTGTCACTTGCCTTTCACTGAGCTCCCTTTTCCCAGTTGTTGCCCTTCTTTTGCTGCAAGTGGCAATCAGTTCCCCTTCATTACCCTCCTTTTTTCTTCAAAAAATGGTCCATTGCTAAAATTATTTCTAAAGCAATTTGTCAAACTGGTTTAAACACAACATGTGCTGAGTGGGCTGCTAGGTAAACACATGTGCCTGAGTACAGGAAGTGATGCACATGGCCTGCAGGGAGTGTGAAGTAGGGCAATTGCAGAGGCCCTATGCCACAGGGAACCGTGCCAACCTAAATTGCTCAGGCTTGAAGCTCTGCCCAGGTGGGATTTGGGCTTCAGCCCCCTGCCACCTGTAGGGCTCCCGACTGGGGTTTCCGCCCCCTGCTGCTGCTAGGGTTCCTGGCTGCGGGTTTCTGCCCTGGCGACCCCATCAAAATGGAGTCACGATCCACTTTGGAGTCGGGACACACAGTTTGAGGACTGCTGTTCTCGTTGCAGAGATAAACTTGAAAATGTGCCGTGAATGCACCCTAAAAGCTCAAAAACCAGAAGGCAAATAAAAAGAACCTAAAATACGTTATTTTAAAAAATCTGCTGATGTCATTGCCATCATCTTTTGTTTTAGCCAATCAGGATGTTTTGGGTCTGTACTAACTTTTTTTTTTATTGCTTGTGGTTAGATCAGTGTAACATGCTGTAGACTACTCTGACTATGAATGAGGAGATTGTAATAACCTTTGAATGTTCTGTGAATTGTAGCTCTGTCTAATACAGCACACTTTATGCATTTTAATATGATAAATGTAATTTAGAAAAATAAAGTCCTACAATATCAGCTCAGAATAATTCCGTTTAAGTAATTCAAACTAAATATACTTTTGGGATTCATGCAGTTAATTTACAGAATATTACAGTGTCTACTTTCAGTTGAGATGACTTGAAAAATACTTTGATATTTTAAAACAGCATTATTCATCTGATATTTGAAAAAGGAGGAACACAAACCATGTCTGGTTTCTGTTTATTGGCATCTAGTAAACTGCTACTAGAATAAACCGCCTCAGACATTTACTTCTTAAACACTTTGGTGAAGAGAAAAATGACTAGGGAAAAAATGACCAAGAGTTTGATTTTGAAAAGCCAGCTATTAAAAAAGCGTAAGCAACAATATATTAAAAACCAAACTCTTGCATACATGTTGAGGTTCTAATAATATCACAAACCACTGAGTTTTACAGGTGATTCCTTATCTATTATTCTGGTCCTGGATAGTATTTGAAGATGCATTTTAAAATGTTGAATGACTAGGAAAAATTTTTGATTGCGTTTTGTATTTTACAGTAGGTGTAATTTATAATGTTGTTGTTGTTGTTAAGTTTGTCTGGGGATGAGGATGTAGTAAGTGAACGAGCTCTGATCAATGCTGTAATCTTTTTGCACAGTTCGTAGAATTTTGGTTTGGGGTTTTTAAATCCTTAAAACTGCAAAAATTACAAAAGTTCTGAAACCTTACATCTCTGATATTTGTTCTTGATTAAATTTGCAGGAGTGAAAGCAAAATGGCAGGGAACAGCCTTGTTCTGCCAATCGTTCTTTGGGGCCGTAAAGCTCCCACACACTGCATATCAGCCATTCTGTTAATGGATGATGTTTCAATGATTGTCACAGGATGTCATGATGGACAGATATCTCTCTGGGACCTTTCATTAGATCTAGAAGTAAGTCTCAACCTTTTATTTAATCTTTCTGTATTTAAGGTGTGTATCATTGTCCTGAAAGCAATTTTTATTCTTTGGTACAATATGTCTGTTTCAGAAAGTATCTGCTCCTTCATCCCTCCCCTTTTTCTCTTTCTCACAATCAATCCCTGATTTTGCACCATGAACAACTCAGTGTTATACAAAGAGCTTAGTCTACAACAGAATTCAGCCAGTACAGCTAACATAATTTACACTGCAGTTCTTCTAGTAAAGAAGCTTAAATCTTAAGGCTTTTTTAAAAATTCTCCAAAAGAGTATTTTTACTGGCTAAACAATTTGCATAACACTCTAAATCTAGTGCCCAGTAATCAATATTCATTGATATTCATAGGCTGACAATGTTTTATTTCCAGAAGAGATTTGAATTTTTTTAATAAAAAATCATTACAACATGGAAAATCAATGAATCCAGCTGAAAATTGGTATCTCGTGTCACGTGTTTCCAAGTCTTTCAGTTTTGGGGTCAAACTGCTGGCTCAGTTTGACATTAATGACTAATGTAGGATTAGATGATGGAGAGGCATTTTCACTTCTAAACCTTTTAGTTGTGTTTTCAAGCCAGTAATTACTGGTCTCAACTGACAGCCAGTAGCTGAAATGAGAGTTCTCACATGTGCCTTTCCAATCCTAGTCTGTGGAAGCTAATGTTGGCAAGGGTAATTAATTTTTAAAGCCAATATTTCCCTTTCCATGTCTGATGACCTTCCTTGACCCAGAAGCTGACAAAAAGGGCTGTGTTTCTTTCAGCTTCAGCTGGTTGGTTCATGAAAACAGACACCTAATCTTGGAAATTTATATTTAATTTCCAAAATATTAACTTTTTTAAAAAAGCATATCCTTATTCTTCACCTTTTTATTTCCATAGAAACTGAATCAGAAGGGAGCCTAGTAGCTGAGATTGGGGCCTTGTCTACATTAGAAAAATAAGTCGACCAAATATAGGTCAATTTACAGCCACCGCAATAATTACTGCATTGGCTCATGTACGCATTACCCTCCTTGGGTCAGTGATGTTTATCCTCACCAGGAGCACTTCCACCGACCTAAGAGGGGCAGTGTGGGGAGCTGAGATCCCAGTCTCAGCTCCTGCCAGGAGCCCCACAGGCTCCTGGTGGGCTGCTCCCCTTCCCACCCCCCAACGACTCCCTGTTCCCCACCGGGAGCCAGCCCCGGGCTTCTCCCCTTCCCATTCTCCATCGACAGCCAGGAAAAGCCGCATTCCCAGGGGAAGCCACCTGGGGCTTCTTGCTGCCCCGGTTTCTCGTCTCCCCCACCCCGCCCGCTCACAGAGGGGAGTGGGTGGAGAAGCAGCCCAGGGTTTTGCCCCTTCCTGTATTCCACCGGGAGCTGGGGGAAGCTGCCTGGCTCCATTCCCCACTCTCCAGTGGAAGCGGGCAGCCATGTCAATTCCACAGTTTAGGTGTGAAATTGACAAGTCTGCCCTGGCTCCCTGCCTAGAGTGGGTGGAGAAGCACCCAGGCTTCTTACCCCTCTCACAGCAGGGAGCAGGGTCCAGTTGCACAGCTCTCAGCAAGGATTTCTAGTCAATTTCGTGGAGTGGTGAAATTGACAAGAATAGCAGCCCCACAGCTGATATAAGGGGGATGCAGTGTCTACATTGACACTGTGTTGCCCTAACTAAGCCAACATTAGCCCTATACCTTTTGTTGAGGTGGTTTTATTTTGTTGGAAAAAAAAAAAAAAGGCAGTTTTATCAGAGGGGGTGAGAAGGGGTGATTGCAGTGTGTAGGGCAATATTGTTTTGTAAAAAAAAGCTGACTTTTGTTGACAAAACAGTCTAGTGTAGACTGCTTGGTTACAGATTTCAGCTGCTGACTATCTCAGCTGAAAGCTGCAAGTGCCCATCTCAAATGGGCTCCTTTGCTCTATAGTGGTTTGTTTGGAAACAAATAGTTCACAGTTAAAAAGCAATCCTCTTGTAAAAGCAGTAACTCAAAACAGGCAGTGGAGTTATACTGGATAACTGCAATTCTCAAGCAGTTCAAGGCACTTGATTTTTGAACCCATGCCTCGTAAGTCCTGCAAAACATTCAAGTGTTGAATACAACCACAAACCTTTTGCGGAGTGTATATTTTTAACAGAGGAGATTCTAGCTATAGGACATGAAGTAGATATGGTCTTTCATAAATTGTAATAATTTTTTTTAATTTTAAACTTGAAATTTAAACCCTATTTTGGGGAAGGGCATGGTTTAATGAAAACTATGAATTAATTATTTTTGTAGCAATACGGCATGACTCTATCCAAATTTAGCATATGATTAAAAACACCCTTGGTAGAGCCAGCTTGACTAAAGTTGTGGGTCTTTTAAATACTTTCTTTCAAGCACCGGTTGGCAGTTGGTTCTCTTGCACGGTAGACCAGCTTATCATGGAGCTAGCTTGTCATAAAACACTCATACTTTTAAAATATCATGTTTCCACAGCTGCACTAACAATGAATATATATATATATATAGATAGATAGATAGATAAAAACCTCTGGAAAACTTTTCTTGTTTTTCTGGTAATGTATTAACTGCTCTGTTAATAGTATGTACAGCAGGGCTCGACAAATCTTGGGCACCAGGTTGCCATGGTGCCTAGGAATTTAATTCTGGTGCCTAGTATTTCTCCCAGTGAAAGACTGGGTCCCGGGTGGAGCGGCTGCCACGCTCCAGCCAGGGCGCCACTGCGTTCATGTGGCAGCAGGGCCAGGAAGAGGGAGCGCTGCATCTGCTGCGCTCTAGCCAGGGTGTCCTGCCATTGGGCCCATGTTGTGGGAGAGGGGCGGGGGGAAGGGGTGGGACTGGGAGAGGAGAGCTGTTGCTGTGCTCCGGCCAGGGCACCACTGTGTCCATGTGGTGGGGCCGGGCGGGGAGAGCGGCTGCTGCGCTCCGGCGGGGCGTGACACTGGGCCCATGTTGTCTTGCTCCTTAATTTTTGGGCTGGCTCCTAGCAAATTTGTCAAGCCCTGATGTACAGTGTATTTACTTTGTACTTTACTTCTATAATTCTAGATTAATCCAAGAGCGCTGTTGTTTGGTCACACAGCTTCTATTACATGTTTGTCCAAAGCCTCGGCTTCCAGTGAAAAACAGTATATAGTGAGTGCATCGGAAAGTGGGTGAGTTTTCTATAGATTAATTGATATGTAGATCTGTTGATTTAAAATAAAGGAAATCAGAGATGGAAGAGAGAGAGATCAGGTCACTAACAATAGACTATCCCTTTCCAGTGTAGGTATTATTATCTAGTCCTCTGATCACCCTACTTCCAAACAACTCCCTCCACCCCAAGGATGCTGTAGCAAATGAAAAAAAAATGTATAACATATGTGGTATTACACATTTATATTTTGAAATCTGTTCATGTACTGGTAAAATGCAGTTTCTGCAGCTGAACTATTTTATTCTGAGGTTTGATGAATCTGTAGAATGTGAATGTACTTAATTTGACTATTAAATAAAAGGTAACCAAATATCTAAGTATCTTTCTGTCCCCTGTCTATTTAGCTGGGCACATAATTGGTGTGTTAATCTTTTCATAACCACAACCTCCATATTTTTTGAGACATTCCTCTATGATTGCATTATTTTTCTTTTTCCAATGGAGACTACCAATACCTGAGTAGCTACTAGTAGATGAAAGATTAATTCTCCATTTCCTCTCGTGTGACCATTCCTTCTAGGAAGTCATAAGAGAATTACCAAGGGATCATTTGGTAATAAATATCCAACAACTGGTGATATTTGATTATGGATTACTTCCCAATACATTCTAATGTCAGGACATGTCCATCATAGATGCATAAAATCGTCTCTTTCATCACAACTTTGCCAACATTTATCCCCATTCTCTCTCTCTCCCTCTTTCTCTCCCTCCCCCCCCCACCTCCCTTCCCCTCTCCCCTATTGTCCCTCACATCTCTGGTGTGAGATACCATTGATACAGAATCTTAAAGAAATGTTATGTTGTTGTGCTACAGACTGAGGTTGCAGGTCCTCTTTTCTAGGTCAAACCCCATTCCTCTGGAGCAACTTGTCTCTCTACATCCTTTTCCCAACATGTCATATATGGACACTATTTTATTAGGAAAACTGTCTGCAAAGATTGATAGAAAGTAGTTTAATTTTTTTTTCCTAATTGACTGGATGCCATCGCTTCTATTAAAGTTAGCTTTCTGTATAAAACAGGTTTTCCAGAATGTTCAGAAACATAATGCCTGATTTGAAAGTACTGGTACCAGAGGAGAGTGGGCCAGTTAAAGTTAATTTTGATCTCTAAGTAAGTTACAAAAGTTTCTTTACTCAATAACTGGCACCCATGTGTATTCTATGGTTCTCCCAATCTTTGAAGCTCTCTGGTTCATAATTTGGGTTAAAATCTGGATTTTTTGCAATGGGTGTCATTAATAAGGGAAAATAATTGATCTCTAGTTCTATACCAAACCCATAGAGTAGCCTTTGCTTAAGGATGTGTGGAGATTTTTGGAGGGTGTGATATTTTTATTCATCTATTTTATTAAACAAATCTGGTTTGATTTCAATTGATATAAAATGAGCACAAACTGCAATTGACTAGTGATATTTACACTGCTACAATTTTCTTGTTCAGTAAAGACCCTGTGTATGGCTGCATTTATAGCACTCCTCCTCCGCTATTACTGTGCCATAGAATATTTAGAACGGTTAGTCCACCCTGCTTAATGAGTCTGTACAAAGTATCTATACTCAGTCTTGGTCTTTTCTTATTCCATATAAATTCTAATAACATTCTCTGTATTCCTGTTAGGGTTTTGTCTGAGATATTCAAAGAAAGACTTTGAAACAAGAAGAATATTCTTTGGTAGAATGTTCATTTTGACTGTGGCTGTTCTTCCGCCCAAGAAATTGCGTACTTCCCCCAGCACGCCAAATCTTTTTTCATTTGCTGAAGTAATGGTTTGACAGTTGAATCAGAGATCTCGTCTAGGTTATTTTGAGATTTAAGTTCCCAAGTATCTTATAGAATTTGTTGCCCATTTGTACCCAAATGTTTTCTCAAGGAGTGACTTTTCAGAGTCTGACAAATGTATAGCTAGCATTTCAGATTTGGAATAATCTATTTTAAATCCAGATGCTTTACCAAAGTCCTGGATTTTTTTAGCAACTAATTTTAGGGTAATATTTTGTTTAGATAAAAATAATATTACATCCACACATAACGCTATTTTCTGATGTTTGTCTGCAAGTTTTATTCCTGTAATAGAATCCTTGTTTCTTATCCTCTGCACAAAAGGCTCCATGGCCAGTGCAAAAAGCAGAGAAGATACTGGACATCCTTGCCTGGTCCCTGTGCGCAATTCAAATACGGGAGATTTAGCCCCATTAACTTCTCACAGCTGTTTTTAGCAAGTGTAAAAAGTTTTATCCATTTAAGGAACTGGTGGCCAAAATCCATATGGGAAAGGCCTTGAAACAGGAAGTTCCACTCTATTCTATCAAAGGCTTTCTCTGAATCTAGTGACAACAAAAGAAATGGATCTTCTTTTGATCTGGCATTATGAATGATCCGAGGTACTCTCCAGATATTGTCCGACATCCGTCTATTCTGAACAAATACAGTTTGATCAGGGTTTATATAAACTTAGAGCACAGACTACAATCAGCTAGTATTTTTGCTACAATCTTGGTCATGATTCACCAGTGATATGGGCTGTTAGGAGCTGCTAAGATAAGGTCTTTTCCATCTTTAGGGAGGAGAATCACAGTAGCTTTTTACATAAGTTGTGTAAGTTCTTCCCCTAATAGAATAGCATTGAAGGTATCTACCACTTTCATTCTTGCTATATTGCCTCTAAGATTTTTTTCTTCTGTTATTTATTTATCTAAAGTTTCTTTGTCAATTTTGCCTATCTTCGGTGAGCTTACTTCTTCCAGATATTTTTGAACAATTTCAGAGGCTAAAGTTTCTGAGATATAGAGTTTTTTATAATAAACAGTAAAAGTAGCACATTTCATCAGGATATGTAAAAATCTTTTGCTGATTTTTTGTAATTGGTGAAATAATAAGTTGCTCTTGAATTCCTTTAAGCTTTTAGCCAATAGGCTATCACTTTTATTTCCTTTTTCATAAAACTTGTGCTTTGTATATGTAAGGGCTTTTTCAGTAACATCTATCATCAACATATATTCAGTTTCCCCCTAATGTTAATTAATTGTTGATATGTTGTTTTTGTGGGATTTCTTTGAACCTGTGTCTTCTATGAATGTCTTGTGAACTTTTTATCTCCTATTTTAGTTCTATTTTTTTTCTTGAACTTTCTTTTTTCAGTTGAGAGGCTGTGCTTATCAACTGCCCTCTAAATACTGCTTTACCTGTCTCCCAGAGAAGGCCTCTTTTTATATTATCTGTATAATTTATTTGAAAATATTGAACAGTGTCCTCTTTAGCTGCAACACAATCTTTGTGTTGGAGAAGCAAGCAATTGGTTTTCCAAAAAAGTGATTTTGGGGCCTGTCCCAGCTATCAAATATTACTTCAGTGGATGCATGATCTGATCATGTAACATTGTCAATTTCTTCAGAACTTTTCTGCTTCATTAAGGATTTAGAGATTAACATTAGAACTATTTTAGTATGTAACTGATGAGGATGTGAATCAAATGTGTAATCTTTTTCCCCCTACATGCAATTATCTTCAGCAATCTGAGAGATTGAATCATTGGCACAAAGAAATTAATGCTATATCTGCTTGCCTCTCCCCCTTGTCTTTTTTTTTTTAATGAGATTTTTTCCAGTAAGAAATCTGTATGCATTTGAAGTCTCCTCCAAGAATAATTTCCCCTTTCCCAAAGTTTTGCAGTGTTTTTAAAGAAGTCCTTAGTTTGCTTTTGGGATCATACACTGCTAATAATAACCCAGTAATTATGCCCTTCAGCAATGTAAATTGTCCTTCCTTATTCTTAAATTGATCTCCAATTTGAAAAGGTATGCATTTATCAAATATTTTACCTACTAGTCTGTTTCTTTTCTTTAGCTGAAGCAAAAAATGTCTGCTGAAACCAAATGGCTTTCATGACCATAATTTATCTGTCCTGAAATGAGTTTATTGAAGAAGAATAATCTGAGAATGGGTTTTTTTAAGTTCTGCCAGGGCTTTTTTCCTATTAATGACATTATTTAGCCCTTTGACATTCAAATATGTCACTTTAGGAAGACCATTGAGAGTAATTGTTTAGCTTATTGAAAAACTTGAAATTATTGTGATACTTAGTTGTTTGATGGCATGAACCCTTGTGTGGCCAATATCTCACCTGTTTCTGATTACGTTGTATTTATTATTGTGTTTCTTTCAGGTCTATTTCTTGTATTAATTCCCCCCGCATCCTGATTTTCCCTCTCCTCTTCTGCATTCTCCTTACTCTAAATCCACAAATAAAATACCAGCATAATATGTAAAACAATTCCCAAATGGCTCTGTTTTGATGAACCTTGTATTCTTCCCATGAAGACTTAGACTGCTTCTCTTGCAATCCAAAGGAGGTACACTTTGCCTCTACGGGACTTTGACCCTTGCCATTAGGGATAGATTACGGTCTGATCATTTGAGTTACGGGGAGGATTTACACAGAACCCATAAACACTCTTTCCCATTCCCTCTCTGTTTTCTCTGGCCGCATCCATCCTTGGGATTCCTTTCTCTTCTCTCCCCTCTTCCTCCCCCCTCCCATTCTCTTATTGTCCTTTTGTTTCATCTCTGTTTTTAAAAAGTGGTTTTCAGCTAGTGGTCTGCAGATCCCTGGGGGTACACAGACCAAGTCTAATATTTCCAAAGGGGTCTGCATCGCCATTTGAAATTTTTTAGGGGTCTGCAAATGAAAAAAGGTTGAAAACCTCTGTTTTTAAATACCGAACCCAGCTATTAATGATCACCCCAATTAAAGCAAATTCATACTATTTCCTTTATAACATTTACATAGTTATTATTCAACTGTTCATTCCTGGTGATTCTCAAGAAATCCCTTCTGGTTAATCTTTAGGTATCCAAGTTCTCCTGTTCAGCTTCACTTCTGCCATTGTCAATAGGACAGTGGTCCCTAAACTTATGGGGTTGTACCCCCCTTACCTTGTCTTTGTCCCTCCAGGAGTCTCAAGTGGGAGCCGTGGCCTGAGCTGCAGCTGCAGCTGGCGCTGCAGGTCCTGGGGTCGGGGCTGCAAACAGGACCACAAGGCCCGAAGCTGCAAACGGCAGCCAGGCCAGCCAGAAACAGCCAGGCCAGCCAGAAGCAGGGCCTGGGTGTGGGACGCAGTCTGGAGAGAGGTGTGGGGCCCAGGGTTGGGGCTGGGAACCGAGGCTGGGGCTGCAGCCAGGGGGCGGGGCTGGAGCGGAAATGGGGGCAGAGTGGGGCTGGGTGACGCTTCCTCTCCGCCCCCGTGGAAGCTGGCCCAGGTCCTGCTATGCCCTCTCAAAGGTTCCTTTATGCCTCACAGTTTGGGGACATCTGCAATAGGGTCTCTATAGTATTTTGTCTTTCCTATCTTTTTTTCCCTCGGTTTCTTGAAATTCTTTGTGTACCTAAAGAAGATGGAACCTGACCTTTTTTATATGAAATGTGTGAGCCAGTTTATGAATCTCAAATATTCAAAACAGAATCTCTCATTTCCAGGTTGCCGATCATGAAGATCCACCTGATTTCATGGCATTTAGTGGATCTAATAATGCCTCTTTTTACATCCCTATCACTCCCTTCTTCCAAAAGTACTTGAGATTTCTACTAAATATTAGCATTTCCAGTTCAGCTCTTTTCCATTTGGCCTGGCATCTCCCTGAGAGTCGTCACAAAGGTCATGTTGCTCAGAGCACCAATCTTTTGTTGAGAGGTTTTGAATAATTCATCATTTGAATGAGTGGTTTCTTTGGGCACACAAACATATTTTTTAAAAAACCCTCAAATGTTCCATCGACTTTGGATATGAGCTATGCATTTCAAAGTGTACCTGAGTACTAAGCAGTATTGTCTCAGCTAAGTGGATGAGTCACTCTTTATCCCTTAACATTCTGATTTATAGTCAAGGAACGTGGTTAACCAGTTCTAAATCTGTTTGTATTAAAATGTACTAAGGAAATCCTCCTCTTCTGCAACTGGAACAGTCGGAGTGGTAGTTCTAGATGACCTTCCAACCTGATGTAGTGCGTAGAACTGACAGAAATTTGGAATTTCTGTTCCATCAGATTTTCCAACATTTTTCAGCTTTTTTTGTTTTTGAATTGAAATGAAAAGTAGAAATTTTCCACAAAACAAAATCTTCAAAAATATTTCAGTTAGAATCAATCAAAATGTTTTGTTTTGACTTTGACATCTTTATGTTAAAGTTAAGGGTTAAATTTTAAATTATAATAAAAATTGGTGACTGACATTCTAATTCATAATTTGTAATTGGTATTCTTAATAGTAATTTGTATGGTAATAAAATAAAAGTACTAAAATATATATAGAAACAAATGAGAAATTTTAAATGTTCTATTACAACAAGGTTGAAATGAAAAATTATGGCCATATTAAAATGCTTCATTTAATATTTTTTAAATGAAAAACATTCCATTGGAAAACTTTTGATCAGCTCTTGTAGTTAGCTCCTCTATAATTCCTTTTTACCATTCTTCTGAGGAATTATTCAAATAAATAAAGAAGAAAACATTGATCGTCCTCTAAGACAAATATTTAGCTGAGTAGGCAAAATCTTTTTTTGGAGGGTAGGGTGGGGCGGTCTGCTTATTACATCAAATAATCCATCAGTGCTGCTTTCCATGAAATACTTCATCCAGGTCCAAGCAATCTGTGCTCATCTGCCTGGAATTTGAGTGGAATTAACCAAGAGAAAAGCTGCTTTAAGATGATAATATTCACTCTCCTGGTCTGTAAGAAAAATCTCCATTGGATGATATTTTTTAATTGGCTATTTGGTGCATTCATTTTAAGCACCCTGTAACCAAGATTGTCTAGGTGGCATCCATTTGTGGTTCATCAGGATACGACTCCCCACAGTTGCGCTCTGATGATCCGGTGTTGCTCCCCACAGAGCCAGTGGCTTAGCCCTCCTGCTATGGCACACTGGATTTATACCCCTTCCAGGATCTTAGAGTCCAAAACATAAACGAAAACAGTGTACTAAAAATCAGGGTAATCCAAGGATACATTGGCAGGTCTCCGGGCTTGTGTGCATGCAGCTAGTCCCTCCTTGTCCATCTTCCTGGGCCTAGTCATCCCATCTACCAAATGGCTCATCCATGTAGCATGGAGCCTTAGGTTCTTGGCTAGAACTAGAATTTCCTCATCCAGGAAGCAGCAGAGCTCTATTCTCTTTGCTGGTCTGCTCTCAATTGGGCTAGTTTTCCTCCTTCTAACTCCCCTCTCTATTCTTGATATTGACTGCAGATGTAGTGAGGCATGGTTAGCTGAGGTCCACAGGCTCTCCTTAACCCTCTCATTGCCAGTGTGGGGCCTGTCTGCCCCATCTCTCACACTTAGTAGCAACAAGTGATACTTTAACTTTTCAACAGTTTAAAAGCAGTGATTACCCTCAGTCTTCACTGCCACATGATAAAACATCACTGTTTTTTACTGCTTTAAGGCCTCCTTTCACATAGGTATGGAAAAGGAAAACCTAGTTCTTTAGTCTTAGTATTTAATAAGTGGTCAGAAATAAATGTTGTTGAAAATATTTGCATGAGAGAAATCAGAAACCCTGAGCCCTACACAAGCATCCTCCTGAATATTTATTATCGTTTGTGACAAGTCTTGGCTCCTTACTTCTTTCAGTTGTAACTAAAATAGTAATGCCAGAGAAGCAGACCTTGCATGGAAGGCTGAGGATTAAAAAAGAAAAAGAGAGAGAGAGAGATGACTTTGAGAAAGGAAGGGGAATTAAAGGATGAATGACTGTTACCTGACTTAAATATTTGGGATGGACTAGATGACCTATTGTAGTATTCTTGCAACCAAAATAATTCTGTAATTTGCAAATCCTTTGAAAAATGAAGTGCATGGGCGTAATCAGTTACTTACCTTATGTGTTTTTTAGGGAAATGTGTCTGTGGGATGTGAATGATGGGAGATGTATAGAATTTACAAAGCTAGCCTGCACACATACTGGAATACAGGTTGGTATTATATTCATGTAAATGCTAAAATGTTTGAAAGATCCTTTTGTATGGTTGAGGAACTATTTAGCTCTTTTGCTGTAGTCTTATTGCTTATGCTGAGTTGTTATCTTCACAAGTTCAATTCTGCCACTTCAGAAAATACATTTCTACTTTGTCATATACCCTGGTGCTGGAAATATGTTGTATTTCAGCTTTTGAAAAATTGTCAAGAATTAATTTACAGTGACTATTTTTATCATCAGGCAAGTAGCATTGCTCCCCACGGAGACCAGCTGGAGTGTAAAAATAATTGAAGCCAAATAGTTGGTCAGCCAGTTCTGAAATGTTAAAAATATTTGCTGATATGATATAATACCACAATGTGTTTTTTGGGGCAGTAGGGGGTATGGATTTAAACACACAGAAACAAATTGTAAATACCTGGCTGGCCTCTGCTAGTTAATCAAGGAATTCTAACTTATCAAAATAATTTGTGAAAATAGAAAGAAAATAAGAGTAATACACAAATAAACCATACAGATCAAAAACCTATAATTAGATTGTAATTTTAAAAATATTAATTGATTACTTAACGGATTGTGTTCTCTTTACAACAGTTCTACCAGTTCACAGTTGGGACCCAGCGTGAAGGCAGGCTACTGTGCCATGGCCATTACCCAGAAATTCTTGTTGTGGATGCTACCAGTCTTGAGGTTCTTTATTCCTTAGTGTCAAAGATTTCTCCCGACTGGATCAGCTCCATGAGTATTATTCGATCCCATAGAACACAAGGTAATGAGAAGTTGTTTGGGTTTATCATGCTTTTCTTTTTTAAGCAGAAAAAACAGCTACTTTTCTAGTTTTCTAGCCAAGTCTGGACTGGAATGTTGTCACTTCATGTTGAAATCACACATTTTCACGTTTTTTCTGCCATTTGTAGGATTAAGGCTATTTTTGCCAAAAATCATTAAGTTCTATCCCTTTTAAAAAATACATTTGAGTTTTGTTTACTTTTCTGAGGGACAGAGTGAGAATTTGGTGTTGGTGAAAGGTACAGGCTTGATAGCCTTTGAGACTGCAGTTTTTTGGAGGTTTTGGGTTTTGTTTTTTTTTTTTTTTGATAATCCCAGACTAGAATTACTGTTCAAACACTAACTTTGTATACGTCACCAGGAACTGACCTCAACTGTAATTTAGAGAAGTGGGATGGTTTTTAGGAATGGTAGCGCAGTTCAGTCTCTGTACCCATTTAGTAAATTGTTGATATTCTGTAACCTGGCCCTGTGCATGAGAGCTATCCAAACCCCACTGAGGGAGAACCAACCCTAAAGAGCTCATGTGATCACATCTGCAGAACCTACTTGGTGTGGTGTCTTATTTTGACATCTAAAGTAGGCCTAGCTTGGCTTTTGTGCAGAGCTTGGGAGGGTACCACTACTTCATTCTTTTTTCTTCCCAATTTGAGCTGTAAGAATGTATGCATAGAATTTCACACTCCCACAAAGCAAGAGAACAAATGGTAAATTAGTGCATTGTTTTCTGTGCTTATGGTTTGCCAGTTCTAATATATCCATCTGAATATGGAGCAAACTCTTCATGAGTTATACTACCTTTTAGCATATTTTTGATATGTCGTACAAGAGATTACAAATACATCTTTCATTTTATTGTAACTTCTTTCCTGCCTTCCCCCCCTTCACCCACCAGAGGATACTGTTGTAGCAGTTTCAGTGACTGGTATTCTGAAAGTGTGGATTATAACTTCTGAAGTTAGTCGCATGCAGGTAAGCAGAGGAGTTTCTGAATCTGAATCCTTCCCTCACTGTCAAACATTGCATTGGGCATGAACCAGCCTCTGCTATTTTTATTGTGGGATGCCCTCAGCATGTCCTTTGTGTTGAGTCCCATAATTTTCCCCTCTCTCTGAGTATTGTTCAACAGAAGAATTTCTTTTGGTCAGCGTCTTTTGCGTGTTCCTTCAGTAACTGTAATGATTGACCTCTCCTCTGCCTTCCAGAAAAGGAGTTCCTTATCCTCTCTAAATTCTCCCTTAGGTCAGCTGCAAAGTCCTCAGAGATGCCATTTTTTCTTTGTCCATGTCTCATGCCACCTTCTTGGAGGTCTGACTCTTAAAGTTAAGCACAGAGAAAAAAGCTAATGAGGTTCTTGAATGCATCAGACGAGGTATTTCCAGTAGAGATAGGGAGGTGTTAGTACTGTTATACAAGGTGCTGGTGAGACTTCATCTGGAATACTGTGTGCAGTTCTGGTCCCCCAAACTGGAACAAGTGCAGAGAAGGGCTACTAGGATGATCCGAGGATTGGAAAACCTGCCTTACGAGAGGAGACTCAAAGAGCTTGGCTTATTCAGCCTAACCAAAAGAATGTTGAGGGGAGATATGATTGCTCTCTCTAAACACATCAGAGGGATAAATACCAGGGAGGGAGAGGAATTATTTAAGTTCAGCGCCAATGTGGACACACGAACTAATGGATATAAAAGGCCATCAGGAAGTTTAGACTTAAAATTAGATGCAGGTTTCTAACCATCAGAGGAGTGAAGTTCTGGAATAGCCTTCCAAGGTAGCAGTGAGGCAAAAAACCTAGCTGGCTTCAAAACTGAGCTTGATAAATTTATGGAGGGGATGGCCTAGTTTGGCAATTGACTGATCTTTGACTACTGTTGGTAGAGATGCCCATGGCCTGTGAAGGGATGTTAGATGGGGTGGGTTCTGAGTTATTACAGAGAATTCTTTCTTGGGTGTCTGGCTGGTGAATCTTGCCCACATGCTCAGGGTTTAACTGATAGCCATATTTGGGGTCAGGAAGGAATTTTCCCCCAGGGCAGATTGGCAAAGGCTTGGGGTTTTTTGCCTTCCTCTGTAGCATGGGGCCTGGCTCATTTGCTGGTGGATTCTCTTTACCTTGAAGTATTTAAACCATGATTTGAGGGCTTTAATAACTCAGTCATAGGTTAGATGTTTATTACAGGAGTGGGTGGGTGAGGTTCTGTGGCCTGCATCATGCAGGAGGTCAGATTAGATGATCATATTGGTCCCTTCTGACCTTAGTCTGTGAGTCTATGAGAGAGTCTAGTGTTAAGTCTGCCCCGTTTCCCCTGCCCTCTTTAATGTTATGACATTTAGTGATTTTACAATTACTTGTACTGAAAGGAAATTACAACCAACTTTGCAGGACAAAGATGGGGTTTTAAATATTGATGCATGCATACTTTTCACTTATCTCTCTCTCACTCTCTCTCTTTCCATCCCTCCCTCCCTCCCTGTACATTAATTCTTGTGCATTTTTACAGCATTTCTAATGGTGATATGGAAAAGTAGAATCAAGAGGCAAACTTTCAGAGATGATTTTTATTATAGTATCTCTTAGTGCTCCTAGTGGCAATTGAAGCCTCACTATGTATATAACATCTAACACATAGTAAGAGACAATCCCTGCCTCAAGGAGCTTGCAGTCTAAATAGGCATGACAGACAAAGGGGGGAGACAGACAGGAAGTTTTATTATTCCTATTATGCATATGGAATAACTGAGGCACAGACAGATTTAAGTGACCTGCCGAAGGTGTCACAGGAAATCTGTGGCAGAGCTGGGAAACTAACCCAGATCTCTTGCCTTTCAGTACTGTGCCTGAATCACAATACCATCCTTTTCTTCAGAGTTAGCTCCCCCAAACAACCTCATTCTTAAACTTCTTGCACAATGTGCTTTTTAAGAGACTTGAAAAAAATACTCTTTGAGAAGACCACAGAGAGAGTTTTGGTAAGTGAAGATTTCAATGTATCATGCAGAGCAGCGGATAGAATTTGCATAAGTTTCCACTTGTACACGGAGAGCTATAAATCCTCAGGATCGTAAGCTTGCAATTCCTGCCCTCTTGTACTGTCGGTATCTGAATTGATGCCAGTCGGTAAAGAATTTTTTTCTTAAAAAGGTGTATAACACTTTTCGGATACTGCTAGCATTTTAGCTGCCCACAAGAGATATATATATTTGTGTACATCAAAGCTAAACATCTACAAAATGTTCCCACTGTGTAAATCTTTACAGCTAATTCAGATGTTGCTTTAATTTAGAAGGCTGTATCTGCTCTTGACTATTAAGGAGACATTAATTATCTTTACTACGTATATCATATATACGTATATATATATATATATACGTATATAGATGATGACTTCAAATAGCTCAGTTTCTCACTTGAGCAAACCATTCTGAGATCTATTTTAGAAACTACAAAAAGGGATTGTGTTTCTATTGGTTGAAAAATAGAGCAGTTAGCTGATCCTAGTCCGTCTTCTGGCAGAGACTGGAAAAAAAAAACCTATTTTTCTACTCTTTCACTTACTGAAATAGCCAGAGTATGCTCTGGAATAATTTGACATGTTTGATAATGTTTCTTAATTTAAAAGTTTTTTTAAAAAAACAGTGTTAAAATGTTAAGAATTTCCAATTGCAAGGGATCGGGGCTGTTTTGGAGAAGTGTGAATAGCAAAGGGGTAATCAAATCACATAAAATAGTTCATAATCCAATTCTTCTTACAAAGATGTTGGGCTCCTTAAGAGAGTGTAGCTTGAATTTAAAACAATATCCATCCTATTCAGTTATACCCAGCTGACTGTCTACAGGCAAAGTCACTCACTTGACAGAGACAGTACTAACTAGGCAGCACTAATCTGTCCAATGGGAATTTGTTAGGTTAAACCAGTGACAGAATATGCTACCACAAGCTCTTGCAGGTCTTCTTATTCTATTAGTCTCATAAGAATTCCTATAAGCTTTTTGGCTGTTCCTTGAGAGATGGTCATCTGGTCTTTTATGAAACACAGAATGTTCCGAGAGTCCTGTAGCACCTTAAATACTAACAAATTTCTTTAAGGTGCTACGGGACTCTTGTTGTTTTTGCTGTATACAGACTAACACGGCTGCCTCTCTGGAACAGAATTTTGCCTTTCTCATTACATGTGCAGTAGGTATGTCTACACTGTGTTTTAAAACCCACAGCAGCCTAGCTCAGATCTACAGACTTGTGCTCGTGCTATGGCACTAAAAACAGCCTTGTAGCCATTGTGACTCAGGCTCAGAAGCCTCCCCTCTCCCCCAATGCCGGGCTTCAGAGCCCAAAGTCCAGCCTGAGCATGAATGTCTACACAGCTGTTTCTACCCCTGTGGCATGAGTCTGGATCTGTTGGAGACTCACTGCCACGGGTTTTAAAACAGTGTAGACAACCAACTGTTGTCTTATTAAACTTTGGTTTGAGTAATAAATTTAAATGTAAGGACGTTTTTGTGAAGAGATTTCCATATATAAACTTGTCCCCTGTAGAAAAACTAGCTATATATTACATGAATAGTTGTACTTGTCTTATATTATCTTTGCTTACTGTCTATATTTCTTAGAGACATATGATGCCCATTATCTCAGTGCATCATGATATTCATTCTATTTCTACAACATTGCTGTAGATAGCGAAACATTATTATCATTTTAAAGATGGAGGAACAAGAACACAGAAAGACTGTGAGTAGTTCATGGTCACACATGAGTCCCAAGGTAGAGCCGTAACCACTGAACAGTCCTTCCTCTTTTGTTCCTTAAATTAGATTCAGTTTTTGTGAAAGGGAGGAGACTGATGTCATTGGCTAAAGCTAGGGAATTACACAGACAGGTTATTGTGTAAGCTTCTGTTCTCCCCAACAATGTTCCCTATGCATCCCTCCTACTGTTTCAATTTAGGGTCTCTTTTATGCACACTGTCAATCATAACAAAATATACTAGATTTTATGATTGGAACAACTGGAGTAGAAGATCAACAAACTGCTTGTTCTAAGGTGCACAAAAATACATGTGCCTGAGGTAAAATGCTAGGAAATGCTGTCATGCTTTTTCTCCTCCTTCTCTTGTTTAGGTCATAAGTTTTTATTATCGTTGAAGAGTAAAAATTTCAAGAGTGCCTGTCTAGGATGTAGGCCCTTAGTAATTGGGGCACTCTTGAAAATTTTACCCATATTTTCTTGGTAACCGACTAAACCAGTGGTTCTCCAACTTTATCACATGGATCATTTATGATGAGATCCTCTTATGAACATTTCTCCCAATCCTGAGTTCACCCTTTTCCTTTGGCAACTCTAATGCTTGTTAACATGAAAATGGTCAAATTTAAAATAAACTCACTTGATGTAATGAATGTGGTGGCTTGATTATATCCCACCCATTTTATCTCCACACTGTGGGTCCCCCCCCCCCTTTTTCCCTGATGTAGGGCTTTTAGATTACTATAACTGAATTTCCAGTTGTTGCCTGCACCTTCACTCCTCTGATCTCTACATGACACTCCATAGTTTCTATTCTACTCTTCTGTATGCTTTCTACTCTTTGAGTTTTGGTAGTCTGCAAACTTGATCCTGGCTGAATTTTCACCAAAGAAATATCTGACAGAATAAGACATGAAGCATCCACAAGGGATGCAAAGATGTATGGATGTATCTTGGGCTACATCATAGGAAATGTCCTTGCTTGAAGCTTGATAAATGTTTTGATGTTGTAACAGAAAAAGTTCTGTGACCACTGGAAATGCTTCTTAGACCTACTCAGGGGTCCAGAGAGCATAATTTGAGAATCATGGAACTAAGCAGAACAATTTTAGGTATTATATGGTTGAATAAAGGTAACTTTTTTTTTCTTTTTTTCTCTCTTAGGATACGGAGCCAGTATTTGAGGAGGAGTCTAAACCAATCTATTGTCAAAACTGCCAAAGCATTTCTTTCTGTGCATTTACCCAACGATCGCTTTTGGTAGTGTGCTCCAAATACTGGAGGGTAAGGATAACCAGTTAAGTAAAAAACAAACAAACAAAAAACCCTGGCTTTTCTTCGCAATAGAGGCTGGTTTAATCAAACTGTTAGTGAGGCTTTATAGGGAAAGAAGCGTGGGAAAATGTTTATAAATCAATTAGAGCTCTGAGTTCATTGAGTATTTAGTCTGTTTCAAGTTTGTTGGCTCACAGCATTGGGAGTATATTGTGTTCATGCCTTGGACATTATTTAAAAAATAGATGAAAACCCCTTTTTAAAGGCTAAATGGTTGATATGGTTTCGTTTTATGTAGACAGAAATCTGCAAAATCTAAGTAAAAAGAAAGCATTCTATGCCATTCCATATTTGTAACATGTATCAAAGGGTAGCAAACATGATATAGACATTATACATTCTGTAACAAATTTATTTTCTTGGTTATTTTATGGAATTTATTATGTATCTTAAGTAAATGCTGCTCTAAGCTAATAGAATGTAAGGTTTCTTAAAACTAAATATATGGAGGTATTAAATTATCAGCTATCCGAATATTTAAAATATCACCACGTAATGATAAACAAATAGACCTTGTTTTTTGTTTTTGTTTAATTTTTCTTACTTCTAGGTTTTTGATGCTGGAGATTATTCCTTGTTATGTTCAGTTTCCAGTGAGAATGGACAAACTTGGACTGGTGGTGACTTTGTATCAGCTGATAAAGTGATCATATGGACAGAAGATGGACAAAGTTTTATTTACAAACTACCAGCCAGGTACTCAGAATTTTACACAATTGAGCATATATGGGTATCATGTAAAACTGAGAGATATGGAATAAAAATAAAATGTTGAATCTGATTGGTTTGTTTTATCCCTAAATCAGACTAATGTTGTAGAAACTAAAATGCCACAAATATACTTTAAAATTTGTGAATCCTCAAAATGTGGTACCTTTAATGTTGTGGTACATACCAAACAATACTTGATAATATAAAGTCAAAGCTTGAGTCATTTGTTTTCCATCATTACTATGATCCTTTGTGATTAGTTATTGCTGACATTGGAGAATATGTGGTGTTATTGGGTCTGCTTTTTCCCTTGAAGGTGTGCCATGAACAAGTTCAAGCATGTATTTTAAAATGTTTTGCTGAATCAGGAACACATCGAGGGAAGAAATATTTGTGCTATGTTAATTAGGATCAACAGGATGATATTACAGTAAGCTGAGGGTAGTATTTCAACTTTTAAAAGGCAGAATTATGGAGCATTACTTGGTCTCATACACACAAAGGTAAAAGATCAGTTTTGGTGGGTTTTAAAAATATGTTTCTGCCAAAGATACTTTATTTAATGTTAATCAGACCCCCTAGTCTTTACTTCCTGGTTATGGTTGGCTTCTGCTGAACTCATTGTTTTCAGAACAACCTCAACTGGGAATGCCTAAAGTGTTTGTCACTGATTAACTTGAATGGTGTGTGTTCCCAATTAATGGTTTCAAGATAAGGAACAGAATTAAACTAAACTCTTTAAGGTTGGAGCCTCCGGGGACGTTACAGATAATTTAATTTAATTGAGAACTGTGAATGACACAATTAGTGATAGAATTAAAGACATTATTTAAAATAAAATGATTAGTTTAAGCAAACAGATATTGCAATATAACAATACACTGCATATATACCACATTCGAAGATGAAATGGTGCATACTGGGGTAATCAGTCCCTGAATGAGAAGAATGGATATATAATCCTTTCTCAAATGGTACCTTGATGGTCAATGAGTGTGGAAACCTAAAAGTAATGTGTTACTATTTTTATAATCCACTATAATAATACCCCTTAATTAATTAAGCCTACCTTTTATCATATTTCTGCTACCATAATTAAATATTTTCTACTTTCTCATAGGTTATTTAACATGAAATGTCATCTTAATTAACATCTGCATAAATATTGTTCCACTAACTATCAGTACAGATACCATTCTTGCAAAACATTCACATTTTGTCTACAACATTTATTAAAATCAAAACTTGTTTACAACATGACCTGACCTTATATCCTTACTTATCTCTGACTTGACTCTCAATTCTGTATTTCACTTATATTTTACTAGGCCGTAAATTATGCTCTACTTATGTTTTTGCACATTTCTACATGATATAAGCAAACATCATCTCTATAGGCTACACTCTTTCTCAACTCCATTTGCATGAAATATGCTGTGATTTTTGCTGAGTTTGTAGCCAGTGCAAGATTGTCACAGAAGCATAAAACAATGTGGTGAGATCCTGTTTAAGCCACAGTTTGACCTAATTTTTGTACCACGAGTTTTTAACATTACCTGGATGAATTTTGGAACTAGTTCTGTCCTGAACATAAGCCTTTAACATGTCGCTGGTCTGTGGGCCTGCTAATTGGTACAATATGCAAGAGAATGTCTCCAACCATTGGGAATCAATTATCTGATGTTTTTAGAGAACAATTTTATCACCTTTCTTTCTGGTTAATATCATGAGAGAAAGATCTCCTGTCTCAGCCTATCCAAGATGCTTTGTTTTTGTGATGACAATCTATGGTAAATAAATATTAGTTACGTGTGTTTATGATCATAATTAATTATATATGACAAAATTATACAGTCCTCTCAATCTGAGCTAGAAAATGATTGTCTTTAAATATAGTATCTAGCCACTTGTCAAGCCACTGTCTAGCCATTAGTCCATTATATACAGTCTTCTGACTGGACAACTGTATTCGTCGGGGGAGCAGGTCTCTTCATAATGTATAAACTCTTTGGTTTTGTATACAGAATTGAATAAGGACCAACAGACTCCTGTGTGGAGTTCAAAGTGTTGGTTTAAACCTATAAAGCCCTGATTGGTTTGGGATAAGGTTACCTGAGAGACCCTCTCTCTCCATATCATATACTGCCACAGCAGGGATCAGCAGAGGGACTTGAGCTAGTGCTCCCTCAATAGAGCTGCTGGCAAGGATATCTGTGAGGAGTCCTTGGTTTTGGCACTCGCTCCTCCCCTGTCCTTGGTCCACCAAAGGCCAGATTGACCCTTCTAGGTCCACTGCAAAGCCCATCTTTTTTCTTTTCTAAGGCCATTGAGGTGGAGTGGACTGAGCTGGATACATTTATGAGCAGCCCTTTGTTTATATTGTGATTTTTAGTTTATGTGAAATAAACCTAGATAACTGGATGCGCATCTATATAGTTATATTTTAAAAAATTTGGCAAAATGAATACATATCATGTAGTGGAAACGCTGATTTTTTTAAAGTAACTTTTTTTCTTAGCAAATTCTTCATTTAAACAGGGATGCAGTAATAGAGTCTTAATAATGTAAGGGTTCTAATTTGGTGTCTTTTGTTGTCTTTGTGTAAAACTCAGTTGTCTACCAGCTAGTGATACGTTTCGCAGTGATGTGGGAAAAGCTGTTGAAAACTTAATTCCTCCTTTACTGTTCAGTGTATTGGACAGAGCAGATAAACAGGTAAAACACATTCCTTGTCTTGCAGATTATGCTTTGCATATTTTTAAATATAAACTTGCTCAAAAGCATTACAAATTATCTATTTCTTCTCCTTAGCTAGTCAACATTTTCAGAGAATAACTGACTTTTTAAAGTATAGTTCAGTTGGTTTAGTTTCCTACTCCTTCAGTATTTCGTAAGTTTGTGTGGGTTTTTAAGATGAATGTCGTGATTAGGACTGGACAGATAAGATCAGTTTATTTTCAGTTCTGCAGGCATCTTCACACCAGTGTATTGGTACATCTGCCAAATAATTTACATATATCGCATTTCCTTTCTTTTCACTGAGTATTGTTAGATGGTATCCTCTAATAATAATAATAATAATAATAATAATCTTCTAGGTCAGGCATGTCATACTCATTCTGAGCCTGAATTACCAATCTGAGTAGAGTGCATGGCCTGAGAGGGGAAAAAAGCTAACTAGCAAGGAGAGCTTCACAGTCTTGCCCAATAGCTACTGCAAAATGAGTCTCTTTACCTAAAGAAGTGCTGAGTATTACATTTACAAAAATCTAAATATTTTTTTAAAGTTAAATTCATTTATGATCCTCCATGCCTCTGTCCATTGACTTGGGTTGCCATTTATTCCCTCTATGACCATCCTCACCAACGCTTATTTGAATTTTTCCCTTCCTTTTCTCCAAGCCCTGCTCCACTTTGGACATTTTCCCATTCCCCATTCCATGTCACACCACTTGGAGGGTCTTCTGTCCCATTTCCTCCTCCTCCCCCACATACTTTGTGGGTTTCCTCTCTTTCTTTTATATTCTATCCTCACCCTTTTGGGATTATGCCCTTGCTCCCCCTTAATATACCCAATTTTGTTCAGTGGAGGAAGCTGCAGAGAAGGAGATGCTTCCTTGAACCTGGAGATTGGTCAGCCGTAGCTGATAACAAGGGGGAGCAGCCAACCCCCTTGCTCTGGGTGTGGCTGCAACAGTGGCTGTTCAACAAGGGCAGAAGTTCAGGTGCCTGCGCCCAGTCAAGTCAGGCATGAGCACTCTCCTCAGCTTCCCCCACTGCAGCTTCTGCTCTTTTTGGTCCTTTTTAGTGTGAAGATGGCAGAGGAAATTGCAAGGTTGGAGGAAAAGGTCCAGCAGGCCAGATCTGACCTGCAGACCATATGTTTGCCACTTGTAAAGTCTGTGGATCTTATTTGAAAATTGTTTTTAAACAACATTGTAATGAAAAAACAAAGCCAAATAACGAGAGAGCGAGAGAGAGTCCCTTTTTCTTTCTATAAGTAATATACTGGGGATTAGGTTCCCTCAAGTATAAGGTGGTTAAAAAAAAAAAAAAAAAAAAAAAAATTCTGGCAACTTTCAATTTTAGTTGGTGTGTTTGGATAGATATAAGTAAGGCTTTGGTTCTGTTGAAATGCTAGTTTTCAATCTTAAAAGCACTTGTGTGTGATATTCATATATGCGGTACTTGGAAAATTCTTTTCTTACCTTTCTATGTTTATAAACATGGCCCTGGTATGTAATAGATCTTTTAAATTATTAGCAACCACATTGTGTAATTCTCACTATAAAAAACATGGAAGTGAGCATGGCCCCTGTCCCAAGGAACTTACATTTAAAACAAAAGACCAAACAGAGATGGAAGGTGGAGAGAAGGGGAAGAAAAATGGGAACAATAGACAAGTTAGCCAGGTAGTGATTAGCCATGTACTGATAATATAAAGTTTTAATGAAAATAAGGGATTTTTCTTTTTAAATATATAAATAAATGTACACATAGTAAGATATCTAAGCAGTCTCAGATCACACTCATGCTATTGCAGCATAAAACTGCTTTCCTTTTAGTGTGTATTTTTTGGTTGTTTGGGGTTGTTATTCATTTTTATTTTGTTGTTTTGTCCCTTCTATGCTACTGATGTATTAGGCAGAAGAGCTTAGTTCTGTAAAATTTAAAATGAAAGTCTTCTGGAAAATGTTGCCTTTTGAATGCTGAAACCTAAGTATAACTGTAATGTAATGCAGTGAGCTGGAAAAAGGTCACTGCAGTTTTTGGGCTCTGTTCCTCAGAGGTTTTGTGCCAAAGGGGGATGATATGGTCCCTCTCCATCTGGCTCTAGTGAGACCAAACTTGCATTACTGCTTTCTGTACCAGAAAGAGCTAGACAAATTGGAGGGACTGCAGAGAAAGTAACAAAAATGATTGCACAGCTGAAGGGATTTATATAGCATCTCAGAAGAGACTGGATGTGTGAAGTATATACTCTTTAGCTTTGCTAAGCAACTGCAATAGTGAGGCATACTGACAAATATTTAAGGAGCATGTGGAATATATAGTATGGTTCAAGGGATACCTAACAGAATTGGACTGAAATCTAGAAAAGGTAAACTTAGGGTAAATATTGGGTAAAATGAATTGAGTGATATTTACAAGACACTCTGGAATAGTTTCCTAAGGGAAAAAATGAAAACCTTTTCTTATTTAAAATCATACTAGGCAAAGTACTAGAGATGATATTATTGGGAACAGTCCTGCACTGTCAGAGATATAGACCCAAGATAACCTAATGTCTCTTCCATCTCTATTTCCTGTAATGGAAGTTAGAGTAGACTTTGACTATCAGTCACCTGTACTTTGAAATGGACAGATTTTCAAAAGGTAGCTGACGCTGAGGTGCTGTAATGGGAGTTGAGTTCTTTTGAAAGACTAGATGCAAAAATGTACCAATACAATAAATATCTACAAATGTATAAGTTGCTATTGTATAACTTGACATCGATGGCCTTTTTGACACTATAAACACTGAGATGCTTAAAACAATATTCATAGATACGTTTAAGTTAAGAAGAATAACTTTGTCACAAGATAGTTTTATAGAAATTATTTTTTTTAATTTAACCATAATTTTCTCCCCACAGAAGAGAGAGAATACAGCAGGAATTAAATAGTGTCAAAAGTAAAAAAATAAAATAGTCAGGAAAGGTTTCAATTTGTGTTTCAGATCTCATTGCTGTTAACTTTCACCATCTCAAATCACACCTTTCAGACCTAAATTGCAATTAAAAATGTCTATTTTAAAATTCTGCCTGATATATTTTATGTTTATAACATGCTCTGTAACTAGTCATAGTTTGTTTTGCTCCGCGTTACTTGGTTTTCCCATTCTTGTTTGTCTTTAAAAGGGATAGTAGGGATAGAGCAGGTTATGTGAGGGTAGTTACTGTCAAGATTAGGATCCTGCTATGTGCATCTGAAATTGTTCTAATATGTCTTTATTTTACAGCTGCTAATCTGTCCCCCTGTTACTCGATTCTTCTATGGACGCAGGGAGTGTTTCCATAAACTTCTAATCCAGGGAGACTCTTCAGGGAGACTGTGTATTTGGAGTATTCCAGATACACTTGAACAACAAGACAACACAGAAGGTAGCATTAACTAACACATGGTGATTTGCTGCCAGAACTTTTAAAAAGCTGCTCCCTCTTTTTTTCTCTCATTTGGTTATTTGTGTGACATTCCCTGGGTGAACGTGCTTCCTCTTCTCCTCTAAATCCAATAATTTCATATGCTTATCAGCCTTCTAAATCCATTCTCAGTGGTGTGTGGTATTAGAGCCAGACTAGAACCATTCTTTCCACCCCTACTCTTCTGCAATCTTCTTCATGTAGTGGATTGGGTGAGGGAACAAATCTTCCTGGCTTGTGTGAGGGAGTGGCAAATACGGGAATGAGGTGATGGGAGGTCTCCTTGTTGGCCTGGATTTCCTCAGGGTGGTGGGGATGTGTGAGGGATTCCACGTTTTTTTTTCCTGTACTGGCGTTGGGCAGGCCCTGTTGGGGAGGGAGGCAACGTCTGTGGGACTTCAGCTCCTTGCTGCAGCGGCTTAGCACTATCTCTTGTTAGAGCAGCTGGCAGATGGGTGGTTGCAGGCAGAGTGGGTGGTATGATTTGCTGCGCTACTTGCGGTTTTGGTGAAGGTTGCAGAAGAGGAATTCTCTTTACAGCAACTGTTGCTGCTGTGGCAAAGCTGGGTACACTTGTGTTATGAAAGCTGCCTGAGAAGAGGAGGTGCTGGGTTGCTCCCAGCCTTATAATATGATGGCAATTTTAACATACAGAGTTGGGCCCAGCATTTTTGGGTATATCTGAAATGTTGTTGTTGGGTTTTTGTTTTTTTTGTTTTTGTTTTGTTTTTTGCCATGGCTCTTATCTAAACCCAAAAGTGGACAGAAATGAGGTATCACACCACTTCATAAGAGACAGCCTTGGGAATTTGGGAAGGGTTAGAGCAGAGTAGATTGATTTAAATCAAGGCGATTTAAATCATTGATTTAAATCAAGTTTCCCACTGATACTTCATCACATATTTCTTTAACAATGGTGCAAATCTGATCACTAAAACATGTTAATTTACAACTCAGTACAGCATTTTACATCATCTAGGAGGGTATACTTTGTGTAATATTTTAGATAATTTGATTTTTATTAATTTAGGAAATGGTAGATAATACTCATTACCTGTGTCAAGCTGCAAATACAGCAGCAGTACATTAGAAATAGTAAGAACTAAATCAAAAACAAACACAATACCACTTTTATTTTATTAAACTAAATCTTAAATGTTATATAGATGTTTCACATTTGCAATTGCAGCAGTCTCCTGAGTTGCTGGCTAACGGCTGTCCTTAAACTCTCTCTCTTTTTTTTTTTCTTTTTTTTTTTTTAATTTTCAAATTTTATTAACTTTAACAAGCAAGTCATCACAACACTAAACGTACGCTGTCCTTAAAACTTCTACAACTAGCTCTCATCTTCCCCACTCCCACTGTCATTTTTATTCATAGACTGAAACAGAAATACAAATTTTCCTGCTTTTTCAACTCCCAGTCGATTTCTTAGCTTTGAGTGAATAATACCAAATGAAGAAAATATTCTCTCTCTGCCTGCAGAGGAAGCTATTGCTGTGAAAAGTTGGCTTTGCAAATGAAGGAACTCTGTTTCAAGGTGCCTGGCTAATGATTTCCACCAATTCAGAAGAGTGACTTTGTTCAAAACATCATCAGTAAACATGCACTGTTTAAATGGTTCCACTCCAGCTCTGAAATTTATTATGACTGGCATAACTGAGGAGTGATTTTTGAGATGCCCATGCCATGGCAGCATCATCATCTTCAGAAGTTAGGCATCTACCTTTATATCTATTGTTGAGAATGTTCACAAGAAAACGAGGTGAAGTTAGATCTTGATCCATTCGCTTTTTTTTTTTTTTTTTTTTTGCTAATTAAACAAGCCATAAGGATGAGCTAAGCTAAACTTTTTTTTCTAGCAACATCCAACATAGCAAACAGCTTGGGAATTTACTTGTTAAATCACTTACACTAAAAGGCATAGAGAAAGTCTTGAAGAATGATGCATTGCAAAGTGAATGATTTAAGTTACTAATCAGTTGATCCACATTGCTTTTCAGACATATCCACATCTTCATCCACATCATTTTCTCCCAATAAGCAGTTTTCATCATGATGTTTCAGTCTTGCAACTAGGCCCTGCATCTCTTTCTTGCACTTGACACTTTTTCCTTTTTTACCCAGGGAAGGAATTTCTTCAAAATATTACCAGATAGGGTCTCTCTTACGCCCAGAAGCCATGACAGTTTTTCTGTGGCAAAACTGTGGGGGAATATAGGAAGCTGAGTGTGTACTGAATAATATCTTCCCTTTTTCTTTCCAGTCCGCTCCACTGTTCCTTTCTACTCTTTGTCCGTCCTTTTGTCTCTCCTCCTTTAAGACAATGTCTTAACTAACTCCTCTGTCTTACTTGGCCCAGCTCCACCACCACATAAGCACAGAACAACAACTCTCCTATCCAGCCTGTGTCTTTCTTTGCACATGTGACTTTAGTCTGCTGAGAAACAGAAACTGAAAGCCCAGAACTTTCAAGAAGCAAGAGCTGGTAGTTAGGCTGGACAGACTAGAGCCATTAATTCGTTTTTATGAGACTGTAGGTCTAGCATGTTTGTAATGCGATTTAATAGTAAGTGTTATTTTTTAAATGAGAGAAAAATTTAATATTTTATTGATTTTAAAAAAATTAAAAACTGATTTAAATAAAAAAAAATCTGATATTTTAATTTTTTTTTAAAAAAACATTGATTTTTATCTACCCTGGGTTAGAGAGATGGTTCTTTGGGATATATCTCAAACTTAACTGACTCATTTTACATAAAATTTGTAGAGGGATGGTGGAGGAGGGAGAGAAGGGATGAATGTTTAGGTTTCACCAGCTTCCTTCTCAAAAAGTAAAACCCAGCTGCTTGTTCTTTTGACCTTAGTGACTGAATCATAGAAGATTAGAGTAGGAAGAGACCTCAGGAGGTCATCTAGTCCAACCCCCTGCTCAAAGCAGGACTTACTTCAGCTAAATCATCCCAGCCAGGGTTTTGTCAAGCCACAGCTTAAAAACCTCTAAAGATGGAGATTCCACCACCTTCCTAGGTAACCCATTCCAGTGTTTCATCACCCGCCTAGTGAAAAACTGTTTCCTAATATCCAACCTAGACCTCCCCCACTGCAACTTGAGACCATTACTCCTTGTTCTGTCATCTACTACCATTGAGAACAGCCTAGCTCCATCCTCCCTGGAACCCCCTTTCAGGTAGTTAAAGGCTGCTATCCAATCCCCCCTCATTCTTCTCTTCTGCAGACTAAACAAGCCTAGTTCCCTCAGCCTCTCCTCATAAGTCTTGTGTTCCAGCACCCTAATAATTTTTGTTGCCCTCCTGGACTCTCTCCAACTTCTCCCCATCCTTTTTGTAGTGGGGGAGGGGGGGTGTGTGCAATACTGGACACAATACTCCAAATGCGGCCTCACCAATGCCGAATAGAGTGGAATGTTCACTTCCCTCGATCTGCTGGCAATGCTTCTACTAATGCAGCCCACTATGCTATTAGCCTTCTTGGCAACCAGGGCACACTGCTGGCTCATATCCAGCTTCTTATCCACTGTTATCCCCAGGTCCTTTTCTGCAGAACCGCTGCCTAGTCCATCGGTTTCCAGTCTGTAGCTGTGCATGGGATTCTTCCGTCCTCAGTGCAGGACTCGGCACTTGTCCTTGTTGAACCTCATCAGATTTCTTTTGGCCCAATGCTCCAGTTTGTTTAGGTCACTCTATATCCTAGCCCTACCTTCCAGGGTATCTACCACTACCCCTAGCTTAGTGTCATCTGCAAACTTGCTGAGGGTGCAATCTACCCCATCCTCCAGATCATTAATGAAGATGTTGAACAAAACCGGCCTCAGGACCGACCCCTGGGGCACTCCGCTTGTGACCGGCTGCCAGCTAGACATGGAGCCATTGATCACTACCTGTTGAGCCCGATGATCTAGCCAGCTCTCTGTCCATTTTATATTCTAGTCATCCAACCCATACTACTTTAACTTGCTGATAAGAATGCTGTGGGAGACTGTATGAAAAGCTTTGCGAAAGTCAAGGTATATCACGTCGACCACTTTCCTCACATCCACAGAGCCAGTCACCTCTTCATAGAAGGCAATCAGGTTGGTCAGGCATGTCTTGCCCTTAGTGAATCCATGTTGACTGTTCCTGTTCACCTTCCTCTCTTCCAAGTGCCTTAAAATGGATTCCTTGAGGACCTGCTCCATGATTTTTCCAGGGTTTATTTCCCTTTTTGTATGTTTAAGGCTGTATTTCAGAAGAAAAATGGCTATAATTTTCTTTTAAATTTAAAGCTGAAATTCTCATTCTCACAACTAACATTCTCATCCAGACCATCATTATCTCACATCTGGACTACAGCAGCCTCCTAATCTGGTTTATAATGCTGTTAAAAATCATATTCCTGTCTTGTTACTTGGACCACGTGCACAACTTTTGCATTCCTCCACCGACTTCCCCACTTTCCACAGCATCAAGCACAAATTACTTGTCTTCCTCTTTTTTGACCTTCATGGCTTCTCCTACTTCACCTGTAATTTCCAGCATTCTGTACAGATGTAGACTCCTACCTCCCCTCTGTCAATGATGCTTCCCATTTGTCACAGTTTCATATAAGCAATGTTGTGCACCTTCCATGTCACCTCTTTAGCATAGAAGAAGCTCCCTGTAAAAATCTGCCCTGTCACTCACTACATTATCCTCCTTTAAATCACTCTTTCTTTATTTTGTGATGAATTCAAAAAAAACTTTGGTGGTTAAGCGAGTGTTTTGACCACTGCTTGTCATACTGATTTCAGTTGCGTTGCTGTTCATTTGTGCTTCCATTTCCATGATCTATTTTTCATATCTGCCAACTGTATGTGGTTTTAAGATTATAAGCTCTTCAGAACAGGTACTGTCTTTGTGTTCATACAGTGTCTAACACAAAGGTGCCCTGACTCCAAGTGCTACTGTAATACAAAAAATAACGTACTTCACTCAAAAGACTAACATTTAGCATGGGTACAAGTATATGTAGGATCAGAAAGACCTCCAAAGAACAACTAGATGTTAAAGAAAGGGGCTGTGAGTCAATAGATTCTTCTGATCAGTTAGTAAACCAGTGCTACGCTGTGTTCCTGAAGATGATATGTAGAATCGAAGTCTTGGTTGTGTTATCTCATTGGAAAAAATCCAATAGCATGTTTCAGAGACTTAAAGGAGTTAATTGGTCTCTTGCCAAATTCCGTGTCTGCTAATTGCCATCTGTCCAGACAAATTTCTCATGCAGTTTAAGTTGGATATATTCTTTTTCAATTCCTTTCCCAAACTGTTGTCTAGTATTTCTGTGCGCTAGTAGAGTTGCATGTTAGTTTGAAAGTGATGTGAGTGCAGTGATGTGGGAGGTGGATGAATCTCCATTGTGTGTTTTGTACTTACTTCCCATGGTGTTGTAAAACTTAGATAATGTTGATAAAGGGCTTTGAGATCTTCTCAAGTAAGGTGCTATCAATTATTTTTTTTAACAGGACTGCAAATTACAACCTCAACTTCCCTGCAAGAAGCTTTTCATAAACTTACTCCTCATCCTGCTGGAATTATAGACCAATTAAGCTTAATACCAAACAGTAATGAACCACTTAAAGTTACAGCCAGTGTGTATATCCCAGCACATGGGCGCCTGGTTTGTGGTCGTGAAGATGGAAGCATCATTATTGTGCCAGCAACTCAAACTGCAATAGTTCAACTTCTGCAAGGAGAGCACATGCTCAGGAGAGGTATGTAAGCAAACATTAGACATATATGGCTGAAGTACAAAAGGTGCTGATCGTCTGCAAATGACGTTGAAATAAGCAGGAGTTGTGGGAGTTCGCTTCTCAGCACCACATCCTTTAACGAATACATTTTTAGAAGATTAAAAAGGGAACCATTTTTACAACACCCTTGGTAATTCCTCAATTCTTTTATATCGGGAGAAATCTAAATAATGAACATAAGCTGGCTCCTAACTGGTGTCACGCTGTCTGGGGTGGCTCACAACTAAGAGTGCCTACCTCAGGGCAGATGGGCAGAAAACAGGGCAGACACCCCAACCTGGTGGTGTGTTCTATTATTAGATTTCACCAAACTAGTAACAAATGTGAACTCCTTGATCACTATAGCAATCTTATCATAGAGCCACACTCTTGCCACCCAGACAAACTGGACTGTGTAATAAAAGGTCATTTCAACCAAAAATCATACCACATCAGGTTGCTTCCAATTCCAAAAGACTAGTCACTTACCCCAAATGAATTGGTACTCTAGATCTTACACCAAAAACAATGCTGGTAGTCAATTCTATAGTAAACTAACTAAAGGTTTATTAACTATGAAAAGGAAATGAGAGTTATTGAGAGGTTAAAGCAGGTAAAATACATGCCCAGGTGAGTCACGGTTTATAATTCCAAATGGTGACAGTGATGTAATGAACTGCCAGTTTCCCAAAAGTCTTTTCAGGGTACCCAGATTGTCTCTAGGGATCTCCGCTTTGCATCTGGTACATTTTCCTGTAAGAGTTGAAACAGTCCAGAAATGAAGGATCTTTCCTTGAATCCATACTTATAGCTTCTTTTCGCAGAAAACAAGCTGACAGTGTCACTGCCTATGTGGGCTTTTTCTTTGATGACAGAGTGAGGAATACGTTTTGAGTCTTTGATCTCTGATCATCACACACAATGACCATTTGCTTTGAAATTAGCTCTTTTCTGTTAGTTCTTCATTTGCATTCTACAAGGCTTCTTTCTCCTTTATTTAGTTAAAGGGGTATACACAATGTAAATGTTTGCTACTACTTAATAACAGAATACAGATAAGTGAAAGTAATGCAAGTAAGATCCCGTTAGTTTTCATGAAGTTTAAACACCAACTACATTTAACAATGTGATCTATGCTAATACACAAGTGAGTTGACCTGGGACTTTGGCATGAGCTGGTACCTGGTCTGCCAGTGTCACAGTGAGTATATTTGCTCGAGGGGTGAAGAAGTTAGGGTGAAGATTTGAGAAATCTCCTTGTCTCTTATACCCTTGGGCAGCAGTCAGGCATAGTCGAGCACTGGAACTTTTATGTTTCAGGACATACTAGGAGGAAAGGCAACCTAAGGATAACAAAGGTACGAGGACTACCTCCTTCTTTCAGTTGGGCAGCAGAATTTCCTAGGAGAATTTGCTGCCACCCCTGAAGGGTGTAGCCAACAGGTGCACTCACCCTCTATGCGAGGAGCTATGAGGGCAATTCTGGCTTCTAAAGAGAAACATCATCTCCATGCATCAAGTGGGGCACAGTGGCTCTGTACAGTTCTGTCTGCAGGCCAGTGTATTCCATGCACACTTTGGTCCTAGATCATTATCTAATGCTGTTGTGGTTTAGACTTCAGAACAAATCATTGTTTTTTTACATTAACATTTGCAAATGCTGGTAAATGCAAAAAGCATACAAATATTTTTTCCTTTGCATTGATAAGTGGGGTTGGAAATTTTAAAATTAATGTTTTGAAACAAGTCTTTTTTCCCCTAAATGTAACACTTGCCTTGAGGCCTATAACTTTATTTAATAGTTTACTGCTAGAGACATATAATTACATTTGTGTATTTGTATGAGGTCCTGTATTCTGTGTAGGGCAGACTACAATCCACTACAGGGCAAAATCATGTAGAGAAAAAAATACAGAAAAATGGTGCAATATTATGTAGATATTGCATATGCAATATGGTTTTGTTTTTGACTAAATTACCACACTTTCTGAAATTATTTTAATACATGTACGGCATGTTTGCTTATTTTTTGTCTGTGTGACTGAGCCATGAATACTTGCTCAGAGTAGTTTTTTTTTTTTTTTAAACTGAACACTTGTGAGCTTAGGAAGCGGAAGATGCATGATTATTATTGCACGTGCCAAGAGACTATTTCCATGCTAAATTGCTGATATCAATGGTTTTGGTACTAGAGCTCTTAATGTAACATGCTGGCTAAGTCTGTTTTGTCATGTCCCCCTGTAGTGGCTGGTACACATACAGGAAAAGAGCTTACTATCTGGAAGCCTGTGTTTTTAGTGCCAAAGATCTGTTCCTCTGATGACTCATGGTGGGGTGTCATAGAATCAAAGAGCTAGAAGGGACTTTGAGAGCTCTTCTAGTTCAGTCCCCTAAATTGAGGCAGGACCAGTCATTATCTATCCTGATATCTACCTGATAGATGTCTGTCCAACCTGCTCTTAAAAATCTCCAATGATGGAGATTCCACAACCTCACTAGGCAATTTATTCCAGTGCTTAACTACCCTAACAGCTAGGAAGTTTTTCCTAAGGTCCAACCTAAACCACCTTTGCTGCAGTTTAAGCCCATTGCTTCTTGTCCTATCCTCAGAGGTTAAAGAGAACATTTTTTCTTCCTCCTCCTTGTAACAACTTTTTATGTACTTGAAAACTGTTATCATGTCCCCCGCAGTCTTCTTTTCTCCAGATTAAACAAACCCAGTTTTTTCAATCTTCCCTCACAGGTCATGTTTTCTAGATCTTTAATTATTTTTGCTGTTCTTCTCATGACTTTCTCCAATTTGTCCATATCTTTTCTGAAATATGGCACCCAGAACTGGACGCAATACTCCAGTGGAGGTCTAATCCGTGCAGAGTAGAGTGGAAGAATTACTTCTCGTGTCTTGCTTACAACACTCCTGCTAATACATCCCAGAATGTTTGCTTTTTTGCAACAGTGTTACACTGTTGCCTCATATTTAACTTGTGATCCACAATGACCCCCAGATCCTTTTCTGCAGTACTCTTTCCTAGTGTTATTTCCCATTTTGCATGTGTGCAACTGATTGGTCGTTCCTAAGTTGAGTATTTTGCACTTGTTCATGTTGATTTTTTTTCCTATTTACTTCAGACCATTTCTCCAGTTTGTCCAGCTCATTCTGTATTTTAATCCTAACCTACAAAGCACTTGCAACCCCTCCCAGTTTAGTATCATCTGCAGTCATTGCAAGTGTACTCTCTCTGCCATTATCTGAATAACTGATGAAGATGTTAATAATTGATTAACAGAACCAGACCCAGAACTGATCCCTGCAGGTCCCCACTCGATATGCCCTTCCAACTTGACTGTGAACCACTGATAATTACTCTCAGGAAAAGGTTTTCCAACCAGTTATGCACTCACCTTATAGTAGCTCCATCTAGATTATATTTCTCTGATATGTTTATGAGAAGTTCATGTGAGACAGTATCAGAAACCTTACTAAAGTCGAGGTATACCAAATCTACTGCTTCCCCCTATCCACAAGGCTTGTTATCCTGTCAAAGAGAGCTATTAGGTTGGTTTAACATGATTTGTTCTTAACAAATCCATGCTGACTGTTACTTATCACTTTATTATATTCTAGGTGTTTGCAAATTGATTGCTTAATTATTTGCTTCATTATTTTTCCCGGAACTGGAGTTAAGATGACTGGTCTATAATTCCTCAGGTTGTCCTTATCCCCTTTTTATAGATGGGCAGTACATTTGCCCTTCTCCAGTCCTCTGGAATCTCTCCCGTTTTCCATGACTTTTTGAAGATAATCGCTAATGGCTCCGATATCTCCTCAGTCAGCTGCCTGAGTATACTAGGATGCATTTCATCAGGCCCTCGTGACTTAAAGACATCTAACTTGTCTAAATCATTTGTAACTTGTTCTTTCCCTATTTTAGCCTCTTATCCTACCTCATTTTCACTGGCATTCGTTGTTAGATGTCTAATTGCTACCAAATTTTTTGGTGAAAATCATGGTGGGGGTGATATCATCATTTAAAAACACAACAGAAAAAATCTCAGCATGCTTTATTATGCCATCTCTGCACGTGCTTTCTCCTTTAAAAAAAAAAAAAGGCTGAAATATTTTTGCTCAAATTTAAAATAACAATGCTCTGACAAGATGATAGTTGGAAGAATTGAGTCCTAATGAAAAATTTGCCAAGTAATAAGCATTTAAAACAGGGATATTGGAAGGAAAAGCCTCACACAAACTTAACAATATTGAGCTCCTACCACTCCTGCTATAATTATATGAATTTTTTAAATTTCAAAATGTTATTGAATATAGAAAATTATCTTTTGTCTTTTAAACTTTTTTTTAAAAAATTATTTCCCAGGTTGGCCACCTCACAGAACTCTCCGGGGCCATCGGAACAAAGTTACATGTTTACTGTATCCTCATCAGGTCTCATCTCGTTATGACCAAAGATACTTGATCTCAGGTGGTGTGGATTTTTCAGTCATTATATGGGACATCTTTTCTGGAGAAATGAAATACATCTTCTGTGTCCATGGTGGAGAGATTACACAGCTTCTAGTTCCACCGGAAAACTGTAGTGTAAGTTTATACTAGTATCATGGTTCACCACTCATGTATAATGCAGACCTCCAAAAATTATATCAACAGAGCCCTTATCATTAATGTGAATATATACAGACACTTTGGACAAAACAAACAAAATTTACTAAATTGAGAGACTTATGTCGGCCAAACACAAATCATATTGACATGTACCAGTGTTAATTGTTAGGAGCAAAAGTGAAATAATTTCATGATTTTGCCTTTTAGTTAGTTGAGCAATTAAGACAGTAATTCAGAAACTAGAAATAAAACTTGATTAACAGAGTATGTTTGGTAAATTGCTTCAATCGTGAGCCAGGTATTTTACAGAAGCATGAAGATAAATTCTCTGTCCATAAAAGATTACAATCTGAATAGATAAGTAGTAGGTGCGTGAAATGATGCAGGGAGAGAAGAAGTGCTTATCTCGTTAGCTCCGTGATTTTGTTTAATGATCCTTTTTCTTAATGTTTCAGTTTAATTTAGCTCACTTTTTTTTTTTTTTTTTAAGGAGGGGGCAAGCATTTTAAGGCCTCTGGATGAAGTGGGTTTCAAGAAATATATCTTAGGTAGAAGTGGCTATGATGCAAAGTTAGTTCCAACTGCAGAGGAAAGCATAGGGAGAAGAGTGGGATGCCAGAGAGGGTGGTTACTCATGTGGTTCTCCTGGTTGGTGAAGTACATAGCTATCTAGCCTTCTTATATTTATTTAGTCTTGCTTATCAGAATTAGCTGAAAGCATTGATTCACCTGTATCATGTTGCTCTTGCTTTTTAGAAACTTTAGTCAGCACCAAGTTTTTAATTGTATGCATTTCTTAATTAACCCATCATGGTAATATGTAGGTCCTATTACACTTATTGATTCTTAATCAAAATTAAGTAAGCGAGTGAGCTGCTGGTTTGTTTGTTTTTTTTATAACTGAAGCTGTTATAATTAAAACTGTCATACACAACATACACACACATGTAAATAGGCTGTGATATATATAGACACAAAATATATGAAGTCTTTGGACTTGTCTATACAGTGAGTTAGCAATTGACAAGCTGGGGTGTAATGTGTAGCACTCTGTCCTGTGGACCCTACTGCTGTGCACCAAAAGCTCCCTAGTCCAGTTTCCCCAGGAGGGGAAGTGAAGATCCTCTGAGCTGCTGCTCCCTGAAGAGGAAGGTAGAGCAGAGGGCTGGAGCCACAAAGTCATCAGAAGAGAGGGAGGTGGAACAGAAGAGAAAAGGGAGCAAGCAAGCATAATTGCTACTGGTTCAGTAGGAGTGTTGGCTCTCTGGAGAGGGCACTAGGAAGAGAGACAGTAGCGGAGGTCCCAGACAGTGCAGTTGGGGTCAGTAATTGATTTTGAAGGACAGATGCCCCCGGTGCAGTTGAGTGGCTTTGTTTTGGAAGAGTTTATTTTGGGGTGTGGGAAGGTTGGGGGGAAATAGGGGCCTAAGGTGAGTATTGGGGGAGTATCCTGAGGAGCACAGAGGGGAAGGAAGGCGAGATTTAGGGGAGAGGGTTGTGTTTCCTGAGAACACTGAGGGTCATGTATCATGGTGGGAAAGATGGGCTGAGTTCTTGGGGGCTGGAGGCTTCAGGACAAAGAACCAACGGTTCCCTTCAGGGATTAGGGCTGAGGAAAATGCATGCAGAAAGGGTTGGGGGCTGGGTTAGGATTAAAGGCAGGGATGGGGGCACTAAAAGTAAGATTTGGAAAAGGTTACTTCTTACCTCTCCAAGCCTGTCTGGTACTCAAAATAAGTGTCAGAACACCTTTAAACCTAAAGTTTGGGGTTAGGGACTTGAGCTGAGAGCTGCTTTTTGGCATCCAGTTCAGTTAGTAGGAGAAATGGAGAGTAAGATGGATATTAGAGATTAAAAAAAAAAAAAAAAAAAAAAAAAAAAAGGCAGCTTTAAAAAGCCCCTTCTTTCCTGCTAGCACCTCTTGATATTTTGGTATACTTTTTTTTTTTTTTTTTTGCCTGAAGGTTGAAAAGGTTGGGTACTGCTGCTCTAGAGGAAGTCATGTGACCTTGCCAATTTCCTGCTATCTGTTTTTTCTCTTCCTTTAGTTCTGCACTGTTCACTAAGCAGTCCTGCTTTATTCTTTTCATTCTCATACTCATAACCACCTTTACATCTGCTTTTTCCTTCTGTGTTCAATATTTTCTCTAACTCCAGGATGTTGTTAACTTCTGTAAAGGCAAAACTGCTGCCCATATCTTCCCTCACTATTCTATTTGATACTCCTTTTTGGTCTTGCCAATTTTTAACTGTGTCTCCAGGTTCAGATTGTAACATTCCTTGATTTGTCAACGTAGCTCCATCATCTCTTTCCTCCTAATCTCTCTTGCTCCCTCTTTCTTTCCTTGTCTCTTACCTTTAATCTCTCTTTCTGTCTCTGCTGCTTCTGATCCCATCAACTGTCCATTTTCTTTTTTAGGTTTTCTCTTCATTGGGTTTCAATGAGTCTGTCCTTTCCTGGTTCTTTATTTGTTGATTGCATAATCAGCATTACCTTAGATAGATCATCTTCCTAGTCCCTTGTCCTCTCTATCAGTATTCTCCAGTGGGTCTGACTTTGGTCCTCTTTTCCCTCCATCTCCCTCCCCCAAATAAAATTCACTTCCTGCAGATCTAAACTGCTCCTGTGTTTTCTCTTCTTCTATTCTTTCCCTTATGTCTGTGCCTTACATCTCTTCTTTACTCTCTGAAACTTCTTATGGGTTATTTGCTGCTTCCTTCAACTAAACATGACAAAACCTGGGCCTCTCATTTTTCCTCCTCAATTCTCTCTCTTTTTATCATCGCGATTGACATCTTCACTCTCTTCCATTGTTGCAACAATAAGATTATCATTGACTCATCCCTTTCTATTTCTCCTCCATTCTCTTGCCAAATCTTAACACTTCTTCCTCTAAATTCAGCCACTTCCTCTCGGTCCTCGCTGCTAGAACTCTGGTTCATGCTTTAGATAATTAACTTTCTTTTCTGCAGCTTCCCTGCATCTCCAATCTAAGTAGCATTCAGCCACCAAAATATTTTTTTCTTTCCTGACACTCAGGTCCCTCTTCTGGCTCACTCTGTGATCTGAAGTTCAGGCTCCTTGTCCTTACTTTTAAGTATTTGGCTACCATCCCATCTCTCATTTCATATCAGTCATCACCCTATTCTTTGCATTCTACCCACTCTCCTGGTCTTCTTTCCCCCTTTGTCTCCTCTCCTCTCTCTCCCTATACTTGTAACAACATCATTGTGTACAATAATCCTCATTCTCTTCCTTCATATCCCTTCTTTGAGCACACTTCTGCTTGTCTTTCTACTATTCGTTACCACTAAACATGGAAATCCGCTCTACCGCTACCACAATCTTAACCTAAAAATATGGAATTTAGGATTTGCTTATTATATAACATGCCTGACATTGTGTGTTTCTTTCAGCTCTGTCCATCTCTTCCCTATATACTTTCTCTGTCTCTAATTTAGATTGTAAATCTTCAGGGTATGGATTGTGTCTTTATTTTAAATCTCTGTAAAACACTATACAGTGCTATCGTGCTATAAGAGATTGTATTAGTAATAAAAGAAGAGTTGCATATTTAGATCTTTTAAGCTTTCTAAAGCTCCTCTACCTTCTCCTAAAGGAATATAGTTTTGTAGGCTCTAGCAGCAGGCAATTATGGCGTCTTTTATACAGCATTTCAAACAAATAATTTGTCACGTTTTACTTTCTTAATTATCTGAGTTCCATCTGAAATGAAAACAGTACACTGGGAAATTATTTGTTATATGCATAATTTTAAATGATCAAACAAAGGTTTGTTTTTTTCATGTATAAACTCCACCAAACTTCCCTTCTAAACTAAACTAAAATTGCTGAGACTGAACTTTTTATAGCTAAATTTTAGAATCCCTGGGGGTTTTTTTCGTTTTTTTTTTAAATCACCATAAAACTGCTTATAGCATTAACTAAAGCAGGACAAATGAGTTGCTGTATTTTGTAATAATTTACAAAAAACCTTAAAGTTCTCTTTTCCCCACTAAGGTTCAAGATTGGTGTTCTTTTAAAAAAAGAACAAATGCAGCATATTGATTTGAAGCAAAGGTGATAATTTCCTCTATAAGACTAATCGTAATTTCACAAGTGGAAGAATTACTGTTAACTTAATGACCTGTTCCATTGTGCTGATAGTTTAAAGCACATCAAGAGGCCTTCTCACAGACCAAAGGGCCGAAGTGATGCCTAAAAAGTGAAGGGGGGAAGGTATAAGCATATTTGCTGAATGCCTAGCAAACATCGGTTCCAATGAGCATTTGAGAGCTAACCACATTATGTGCTGATCACTGAATCATAATCTCTCTTTAGCTGGTTTAATAAAGCCTCACTTAACCTCTGACCAGAGCACTTCTATTTAGCGCGGTGTGTATGCAGATTACACCTCATGGCATGTTAAGTGAAAAGTAATTTTCTTTCTATTTTTTTAAATCAAACTGTATGAGATCATGCAGTCTGCTATGGAACATTGTTTCTTTAAAATGTTGTCAGTGTGTGGATTTTTCATGTGTGGATTATTTTTCTCACATTTTTAAAAATAACTACTACATTTTTACACCAAAAGATAACGAATGAAGAATAGTCATAAGCATGGATTCTGTTTTTTAAATGAATGATTTTTAGTCTAGGCTTTTTAGTAAATGGAGACATTTTAAAAATCTAGTTTAATTACACTTTCACCAATGTGTTAATCTTAGCTGGACTAAGAAGCAAGCTGCCCTGGTGCAATTTCCCATAGTTTTAAAAGTGTATTTTTTCAGCTGAAAAAATAATGAAGAGGGTGAGGCTCCTACGCACAGGATTTTCTTTCTTTGAAAAAGAGCTTTCTGTTAAAATCTTTTAGATGGTTATAATTGGACAGGAAGATGGATGGGAAATGCAGTCAGCATAAATGTGTGAAGAATAATTTTTATTATATATAAAATGCCTTTTTTTCACAGGATCCAAAATATCATTACAAATTATACACACATCACTACTGAAATGCACGTTCATGAGTGGATGGCATCTGCCACCTGATGTACAACATGATGTATAACAGTGGATGGAGGGAATTTTAGCTAAGCTCATGAGGGCAAGCCTTATAGAACTTCTATTGTCCATGTTGAGCATAATCTAGATGCTTACATATTGTAACTTTTAAAAAATTATATTCTGTATTATAAATCAGAAGGATTGAAACAATTCTGTTGTCCTTTATCTTGTGAAGAGATTTGCATCGACATCCTTCATGATCTTTAATATCGAGATGCTCCTTGAGGTGCTATTCTTCCTTTCATTGTCTTCTGTGCTGCTACTAGGGTATTTCTACAGAGAAAATGTCTTTCAGATGTTCTTTTCCATTTGTGATTTCATTCCTTGAAAGTTATTTTTTACTATGTTATTTCCTGGTATAGTTTAATAACATTTAATAAGGATTGTTTGGTTGATAATTTAGTATGGACATTTTGATATTTCACATGTTACTCTTTGATTCCATATTGATTTTTTTTATGACAATAGCTTCAGCTGCTATAGTAGAATGACTTCAACCTAATTCAGAATTCACCTGTTGTCTGCCTACTGCCATTCTCTAGATCAGTACTTCCCAAACGGAGAGTCCAGACACACCAGTGGGTTGTGGGAAGGTTCTAGGTGGGTTGACATGTTTGTTGCTATATTAACCCATCCCTGGGCCCTGGCCGAGGCAAGCACTGGCCGAGGCCCAGTGTACAGGAGACTACAGAGGGTGCAGTTGGAGAGTGAGCCTGCCCCACGCTCACCCCTCAGTGGTGACTCCTGTCCCATGGGGCTGGGCCCAGGTCCCCTGTCCAGACATTGTGACCTGGTGCACAAGGTCTCAGTGCCACTCAGGTTTGGCCCAGCTGCCCCCAAATGGGGAAGCCAGGCCCAGCCCTGCGGGACAGGAGTTGCTGCTGCAGGGTGAATGCGGGGTGGGCTTGCTCTCCAAACCCCTTCCCCATAGGCCTCTGTTGATGGGGCGGAGGTTGCATGTATATAATGGTGGGTTGCAAAAGAAGGAAAAATGTAGTTTGTGGGTCACCTTAGTAAAATGTTTGGGAACCATTGCTCTACATGCATATAGAAAAGTTAGTCATACATTATGATAGTAATAATGAACATTGTCAACAAATTATACTGAAATAACTGAACTTTCATGTTCCATAACACATTTATTTGGGTACTTGATATTATTTTAACCTCAAAACTTTTCACAGAAGTTGCTAGTTAGAGTACACATTGGTACACTTGCAGTCAGTTGGATTGGTTTTGATTTTATAAAGGTTCCGCCTGTCTTTTGTAATCTGAATAAAATCGTATGTGCAAGTCTCTAAGTACTGTGGCCTTCATTTAAGGAAGCATGTGTTTCAGAACATTCTTAGTCAGAAAAACAATTTACACACATGCGTAAGTGCTTTTCTGAATCAGGGCCTGTATTTGTTGTGGCAAGCAATACAAGATGATGTAAATACTTTTAGATGTGTCACATGTTACTTTAATTGATTCTGGATGTTTATGGCTCTCTTCAATTTATAACAATTTTAAAAAATTAACACTTCCCCAAAATTAATGTAATATTTGATGTAATTTGCAATGATGCTTCAATTTAAAGGCATAAATTGTTCAGCAGTATCTTGCTTATAGTATTTCTTTCAATTCAAATTATTTCTGTTGGTTTGTCTTTATATCTTGATTTATTGATTAGTTATAAAGGCACATTTTTGTGTTTTCAGTTATCAAATATTAAAAGAACCACAGCCTATGGTAATAAAAATAATTTTGGATTAATGTTTTTTACATTACAGATAATCTTGTTTTGGCAATTCAGCTAAACACTTACTAATTGAAAACTAAAAGCTGCAGGAAAAATGTATGCCTAGTTTGATAGAAATACACCTTTGTCAGCTTTCTTGTTTTAACCTTTTAAAAAAATAGAAAATCAGTTGGAAGTGCAAATGCCTTCTTCCTAACATCATTTCCTATCCTACAGTTGTGAATTAATAGACTTACTAAAAATACTGTTTTAGGCCTTACTGATCTTACACGTCTCTACATAGGCAGACCTCCAGGAAATCAATGGTGAGCTGCATGGGCACAGGGGTTTATGCATGCAGCGTTCCCTTCAAAATCGGGGCTGTAGGTCTTTCCTTGTATTGGCTAAGCTGTTTCATATTGTAATGTAATAAAATGAAAACAAAGATTTTTTGAGAGTAAATAATTTGTATTTGCTTTGAAGGTGAACTGATTTGTCAAGTGGCTGAAATATTTTTAGAAAATTGCAAAACTGTTCAAGGACGTGCTTATTTCTTATTCTAATTGCATTAATTTTGCAGCTTTTCAGAAAACATCACAATAAGTGCTTGGACCAGATGCATTAAAAAAAAAAAAGTATTTAAACCTTATCTCTAAATTTTCTTCTAATAATGCAAAATGTTAGAGAACTTCAATCATCCCTTTGTAAGAACAAATAAATGTATAATGTATTAAGGCTCTTAATTAATGTTAGTTAAGTAACGTTGATTTAGTGTAGTTTAGTTTTCAGATATTTCCATACTGAGACCCTTGTACTGTTAAGCAATACAGGACAGGCAGAATGTTCACCATCTCCTGACACCTGTTCACAACCTCCCTGGATAAGCAGTTATGTTCAAGTAGTTAATAGGTGACTTTCTAAATTCTGTTCCAAGCACTTAAATCTATGCAGTCACTTTAGCAAATCACTTAAGTTCTCTGGGTGAAATCCTGGGCCCATTGATGTCAATGGGAATTTTGTCATGGACTTTGATGGGGTCAGGATTTCACCCATACTGCCTTACCTGTAAAATGGGTATGGTAGTAATGATCAAACTCACAGATAGCTGAAGTTTGTTTGTTACTTAGATCTCTGATGAAAAATAATATAGAAATGTAAAGTAATCCTATTATGATCAAGACACATCTTATTTTTCAGGCAAGAGTCCAGCACTGCATCTGCTCTGTAGCCAGTGACCACTCAGTAGGACTTCTGAGTTTGCGAGAGAAAAAGTGCATTATGCTGGCATCTCGTCACCTTTTCCCTATTCAGATAATAAAGTGGAGGCCTTCAGATGATTACCTGGTGGTGGGATGTTCAGATGGATCTGTGTATGTCTGGCAAATGGATACTGGTAAGGTCAAGTGCAAGAAACTGAACTGAAAATATCCCTTCATTTAGGGCTAAATTCTACTTTTTTGGGATAGGTGCTAAAAGGTTCATCTAGCTTTCCATCTGGAGATAGATTGGCATGACACTAAACATACATTATCACGTTACCTTTTGGAAATTTGGATCTCTAAATATGGCATGTACCTAGGATTCTTTGGTGCCGCAAGCTCTTAAATATATTCCAATAATTGAAACCAATAATTAGTTCTTGATTGGATTTAGAGAAATATAGTTAGCAATGTTTTTTTTCTCCCCACTTAATTTCTTATTGATCTGTAGGGAAGGCTTGTTAATGCACATGTGCTGGCAGCTACTGGCCACACTGATGGAGACTTCAGTAACTGTCTGTGTTTGTCCTTAAGCTTGAAGTAACTGCCGAGTAACCATAGTCTAGTAGTTAAATCAACAGGACTTGAAGTCAGGAAATCTGTATTTTTATTCCCAGATTTGCCATTGACTTGCGTGACCCTGGGCAAGTGATTTAGCCTCTCTGTGCTTCAGTGTCCTTATCTGTAAAATGAGGGATAATTATATATACCTCCTCCTGGGGGTGCAGTAGTTGATTTGTAAAGTGCCTTAAGATCATGTGATGAAAGGTGCTCTATAAGATGTTCTAAGCAAATAAGTAAAAGATGGGTAATACGCACTACTATAGCTTTGAATTGATTTGGAACATTTTAAGAGGCTGAGAATGAGTTTCAAATAGCAGAACAGACAACAATGAATAAAAGTGATAGATATGATGTAGAAAATTATATATTCTATGCTGTTACAGACTCTGAAAGGAAAGATTAAAAACTAAATAAAAATATGTATGCAGTGTCATCTGTGGAAAGTCATTCTTTCATTAAACCTACCACTATAGTGAGTCAGTAACATGCACATCTTCAAATGGACAGTTAGCCTGAGTAACCTGATTCATCACATTGGTGGGGGACAGGATGGGACATTAAAGTAACAGATATATTTCTCTGATAGAGAAAGAAGAGGTAGTTTCTGAATTGCATGGAAAAATCTGAAATGTACTACAAGGGAGAAAGGAAAGCACATCATGAGGTCTTATGAAATGTAATTGGAGCAATAACAGGATAGGGCAATGAGGGGAAAATGTTTGTGTGGAACCAGATTCATCCAAGCTAGTAGTTGAAGGTAGTAAATTGTGCAAAACTTCTTTCTTTTTTGACAGTCTGTGAACTTCTCTTCAAGGCAGATTTCTTCATATCTGCTGTTGTAGCTAGTTAGTTTTGTTGCTATGTTGCTTTTCTCTCAGTACACGGTACAAGGTAGAATCAGGAGGAGGTGCTGCTGTGCAATCTATTTATCATTACTGCACAATTTGAAGTAGAAAATAACGTCTATTGGGTTATGTTGATGATTTCAGATGCTGTTCAGTGCAACAATGTGAATTATGCTTTCTTGTACCAGGAAGGCTTTGCTCACTAAAGTGGAGGCAAAGTTTGTACTGTCATGGCCTTCTCTGTTTCCATTAGGGAAAGGAGCAGTTCTAAATCCTACTGAGGGGGTGCAAATGAGCTCCATGTGTGGGAGTTCCTGCAAGGAGCAAGTGAATAAGCACAATTCTTTGGCTACTGTGCTTATCCTGGCTTTATTATGCCTTTTCCTGGCCACTTCCACTCACTTTCATGGTTGGGCTGGCCGCTGTGGGGTAGGAGAGGTTGTGGCCTCTTGTTTTGCTTCAACCCTTGGTGAACTTTTCAGTGCCTGGGCTCTCACCCACAGTTTAGATCCTGGTGTAATAGCGATCACACATGACTTTAATAAGCTTCTCAAACATAATTAACTGAACTGATACATATAATATTCCTGCTACCAAAGTGTTTGCCCAGTAGGATGTGGTTTAATATGAAAAGCACTTATATTTGTATTAATTGAGATTATTGAGCTAGGGAAAAAATAGATTGTTCTTAGTGTTTTTTTTGTTTTGTTTTTATTAAGACATTTTGGTAACATTTTATCTAAAACTGGGGCGTGATTTTTTTTTTTTAAATAACCAAGTTGCAAGCAATATTTTAAGTGATCATATTGTATGTCTGTAATTGCCTAAATAGGAATATGGCAAAGGGATTCCATAACACTTCGATATTTCAAAAACAAAAACAAAAAAAAGTCGAGATTTTCATGATCACTAGTAGTCAGGACCTTGGTTTCTTGTCTCATCTGTCAGATGGCACTTCTGCCAACATGGTGTTCCCATTGTCTGCCAGGAGCACTGGCTTGGTGATGACTCAGAAAGACAGCTAACAGTGTTGAATAACTATCACCAGTTTCTGCAGCAACCTGCATGTTACCTAAAGGTTTCACATCCAAGTTCTGACTGTATTTGAACCAGCATAGTTTATGATCTCTGACATAATCAAAATCACAGCTGATATGGCTAGAAGCAAGTTTAGTGTTAGTTCCATTAACCCATTTTGTTGAGTCAGAAACTTAATCTTGAATCTGCATAAAGACTGCATACCTCTAAATGGATGATTTATCCTATGGCACCATTTTTCAGACATCATCTTTTGCTCCTGAGAGAAAAGTGGCTAAAATATCTTCCCATCTATTGGTCAGCCATTTCTTTCATAAACAATATCCTGCTGTACAATTGTCCCAACACCAGTTGTTCCAATATTCCAAGTTTTCAGTACAGGGGTAACTGGGTGAAATTAATGTGTCTTGTGATATCAGCTTGAATATATCACTAGGAAAGTATTGGGGAAAAAGAATTGGAAATATTTTTTTCCCTGTAAATTGGGACGCCTCATAATGTCAAACATAAAAAGGACTTCAAAGAACATTTAAATGTCTTTAAAAAATGAAATATGCTTTTGGTCCTAATAAACTTTTCAAAATTCCAGTTTCGAAGTCACTTTGAATATAGTCACAACGCTGTGGTTAAAGACTTTTACCCTTTGTACTTTGACAGGCTGCTGATACACCATTCTCTTTTGAAGCCAAGTCATGACATAAAGGGCATATTCAATTATATTTTTTAATATTCTTAAAAAAAACGTTGCCATTTAAAAACTTCAAAGATACAGTATTAAGGTATTTATATAGCAGCATCTCACTATGGTATGGACCTAGAAAGAATGCAGTACCGGCAAATTCCTTGAGAAGGCATAATAGCCAAGATATTAAAAAATGGCTGGCTAAAGTTAGAGACCTGGATAAAAGGGAATGATTTTTTTCCCCAAAAGTTCTGAGTTCCCAGCAGCTCCCATTGAAATATAGAATCATAGGATTAGAAGGGACTGCAAGGGTCATCTAGTCTGCCAGGATTTCCAGTTCAGCTTCCCTGCATTGCCTTGCCATGTGTTGTATCCCTGACCTATATCTTGAAGTATAGATTTGAACTGAAACATCAGTTTGTTCCAATCCCCAATTATTATTTAGGTCACTTTTGGGGGGGTGGGGATTGTTTTTTTTTTTTTTTTAAAAAGATGTTTTAAAACAACATTTTATAATTTTACTTTTGTTTGCTCTTTTAGTTACAAATTCTGCCCTCAGTTTATGGGCATGCAACTCCCACTGAAGTGATGGTCAAAGGGAAAGGGAGTTGCATGCCTATACCTGAGGGCAGATGTGACGTTCCCCTCTGCAATCTGGACTGGTGTATCGCTGTGTCACCCCAATCCCTCACTCCTGGAGCCCATCTTGCACTTGCTTTGCTGTGTGAACCCCCACTCCTGGGTCAGCCCTCACATAATCTCCTGCAAGCAAGCCACCCTCAACTCAGTGAGTGAGCGCTTCTGGCCAGCCACTCATGGGATTATGCAATAGAATGACCCCAGCAAAACCTCCCAGTCCCAGATGCAACCCTAGGAACTGCCATCTTACAATTTTCAGTGTTGTTCACTGCCCATTGCAAGTTTATTGGTTCGTCAGTTTATCAAAGAAATTGATATGCACCAGCTTTGTCACTTTAAATGAAATCTCCAACATACACTAAACCACATGCACTGCTTTAGATAAAACAAACAAATTTATCAAATACAGAAAGATTTTAAGTGATTATAAGCCAGAGGAAAGCAGGTCAGATTTGATTAAAAGTAAATAAAAAGCAAATCGCATTCTAAGCTAAAAGCTTAACACTTTCGGCACCCTTACAGTCTTAGATGATTCTCTCACCACAGGCTGGCTGGTCCGCCTCCAGCCAGGCCCTTCCCTGTGGCCAATGCTTCAGTTGCTTGATGTTGTTCATAGTTGGAAAAGGAGAGAGAGCTGCCAAAATGTCCCCCTTTTTAACATTTTCCTTCGCCCTCCCCTTCAGGGTCAGGTGACAAACAGTGTCCCTGCATGGACCCCTCCATGTCCTGAGTCACATGAGCATCCCCTTATCAATGTTTAGGTTAGTCCATTGTTTCTGGAAGAGCTGGGTTGTGTTATGCATGCCTTAGTGAGGCATGAACTACTTCTCTGCTGTTAGTGTTTGCCTAGATCTGCCTCAAGCCATGTGAGACACATATTTGGGAATATTACATAGCAGAGCTTCATAACCATACATATGACATTACAACAAACATACTACTATCACAATAATGTTCAGTATGTTATGAGCATTCCAAAAACATCTTACATGACATACTTTGCATTGAACAATACACAATTACGCTATAAGGGTGAACATGAATGATACATAATCACACCATAAGGGTGTTCATGGGCTGCAGTGTGTCACAGCAGAATTTGTCCATTAAAATGGAACCAAATGGTAGACAGGAGTAGGTGGGAGGGTGGGTGCATGGACACTCCTATATGCACATATATAAAATTACATGCTGTTTAATGAAAGTAAAGATTGCAAATACAAATACTCAAAAGATAGTAAATGCCAGCATTAAAGTTGCGTGGGTAACATTATTTCAGCCACTCTTGAGACACTGGATTGCAACCCGAGAGGGCTGGGTTCGGTTCCCAGCTCTGCAAGACTTCCTATGTGATGTTGGGCAAGACTGTATCATCATGCATACTCACAAGGGGCTGAATTAGTGTTGCTCAAACAACCTTAATTCTGGCACTTACTAACTTTTGAGCACTTAATTTTGTTTTTTAGAATGAATGTGCCAAATCTATGTACTTAGCTGTATTATCAAGTAATCACTAAATACCACTGCTTTCCAGAGATGGGAACAGAACGTAACAACCTAGGCATCCAGCATTCCACTGCGACCTAGCAAATATTTGTGTAAACCATTGGCCAGCATATATTGTGCTCCTTTCTAGTGTCTGGCCTACACAGAGGATAACAGACTATTTCTGCTACTAGTACTCCTTTATCTCAAGCGGTAGAGGCTTGTGCTGTAGATTGAAAGGTCCTGGATTAAAAACCTGTTAATGAGCCCTAAAAATCTATTCCAACCCCCCTCCTCTGGGGGGAGGGGAGGTGGGACATCCCAGAGAATCAGTCTGTCTTATTCATACATTCACAGCCACACTGCTTTTTAAAATGAATGAGGTTTGTCTCTATATAGTAGACTCAGACATCTATTGCCAGAATGGACCTAGTTCACCCTTTGTTAACCCATCTGCAAAATTTTGGGGCATACTTTCCTAGTTCCTAAATAAATGTTGAGTCCTTGCTCAGTAATAAATTCGGTGAAATGCACAGAATTTTTAATACTGGTAAGTGGAGTTGCTGAGATTAGAACTTCAGTCTCCTTGCTCCCAGGTCAGCGCTATTGTCCATAAGACAGTGAGATGGTGGTGGCTGCTGCTGCTGTGCCCCATCTAGAGCCAAAGTTCTGTGAGGCTGTGGCACATGCTCAGTGTAGATGGAATGATGAGAGACTTTAACAGCAAGCTCTTTAAAAACTTTTACTGAGCATGTGCAAATGGCAGTTTTCAGAGTTTTACAATTTAGCACTGGGGCTAAGGAGAGATTATCAGCCTGCCATATTTCAAGTTTCTGCCCCAAAGCATGAAAGCACTACAGCTCTTAACAGAATTTTTCATCCATTTCTTTGAACATTAGCAAAATTGTTCTGTTTTGTTTTTTTACTAACCTCTTTCTCAGAAATTGCTGAGATGTTTTTGTTGAAACTTAAAAGAAAAATCTTGTTTTAGAGCAAGCATGGAAAAATTAAGCCAAAACAAATAGTCTGACAAGGTTATAAGTAATTGGAAACAGACTGGTAATGGAAAGTGTTACAATCGCATAAGTGTTACTACCGACTCTGCGTATGATAAAAATCAAACGTAGTGGTTGTGATTTTTACCTCCTATAATTGCAAGGAAATGCAGGAAGATCCAACCACATTAGGAATATTAGTCACAAAACTAATTAGGTTGCTGTTGTGATGATATTACTGCCAAATTGTGTTGACTAATGGTCCCATAATTTCCTTTTCTCCCTCATCTTTCTATAGCCATTTGTTGTCTCTTTCTTATACTTAGATGGTAAGCTCTTTGGGGGGCAGGGACCATCTTTTTGTTCTGTTTTTCTGCAGCGTCTAGCACAATGGGTTCCTTGCTACATGGCTAGGGCTCCTAGGCACTTTAGTAATATAAATAATAACTGGTAGTCTTAGGCATTACAGAAAATACTGTGGAATAGGTGACTGCTTAACATTCGCTTTTCACATTTTTGAACCTTTTGAATTGTCTGTACTAAAATAATTCATTTTAAAAATGTTTCAAGGTGCGCTGGATCGTTGTGTGATGGGGATAACAGCAGTCGAGATCTTGAATGCTTGTGATGAGGCAGTTCCGGCCGCAGTAGATTCTCTTAGTCACCCAGCCGTCAATCTAAAACAGGCTATGACTAGACGTAGCCTTGCTGCTCTAAAAAATATGGCCCACCAGAAACTACAGACTCTTGCTACTAATCTTCTGGCTTCTGAAGCATCTGACAAAGTAAGGTTTTTGTTGTTTTTAATGCAATAGCTGGAACTTGTTTGTTTGTCATAATTGAATGTATGTAGAAAATCTTAATCACTTTAATCTCAAAGAGCCTAATCCAAACCCTCTAAAGTTAATGGAAAAACTCTCACTGAATTCAGTTGGCTTTAGATCAGTTTAATCAGTTGATTAGACCTTTCTGTAGTTTCTAACATAGAGTACTATCCAGAGTTAAATAAAAAACAAAGCCAAAAGAAAGACAAAAATATTTTTTAACTCTGAAGAAATTAATTAAAATCACATCTGCTTATGAGACTCCATACTCAAATCTTTTTGTACTTCATTAGAAGAAGTAGATGTGCCTCTTATAGATTAGAGATTAATTTTAATATATATTGATTGACTGTCCTTGTATCAGCAGCTGCTTAAGTGACAGGTTAAAATATGTTATTTCTCTAAAAGAGGTTTGGTAAATTCTGGTATTTTTTAAAGTGTGCTACAAGTTACACTTTGTTAGGATGGTTATACATAAAGTAGGAAGCAAATTCTTAAGCAAATGCTTCCTTGTTATATAGTTTAGAAACAGGTTTATTTTTCATATGATATATTTCAGAGGTTTACAGTATTGGCCACACTGAAACAAGCGAATTGTACATTTTTACTATCCTTTGTAATACCTACAATTAACTTAACTTGCATTTTCACTTGAATATTGTAACTAAGTGAGAGGATTTTCACATGCTAATTTTTTTCTGTGCCAGCCATATTGGCATTTTGAGATGGAATTTCTTCAGAAGGTAACAAACATAATTTATATTTATAACAGATTGAAACTTAGTGTAATTATTTTGTCCTTTTCATTAAATACTTTGCATTGCACAGTTGATACTGACACTGTAACTGATTTGTAAATCTCAGAATGTCTGTTAAGGTGCATTAACAATTGAGTACATCAAGAGCAGACTTGATAGAAATGCCATCTATTTTTAAGTTAATGTGTATATATAATAGTAATTATTTAAATTCTGAACTCTTCCTATCACATCTGAAAGGACAGCATGGAGGAAAAGACATATTATGACTAAAATTTTGAAAAACAAGTTTTACTGTGACATCTATGAAACACTTATAAGTGGTCATGGCCCATTGTATGATTTTTTTTTTTTTTTTTTTACAATCTTGTTTATCTCAGTTTTAATAGCACATTTTATAGTGCAATTAGTGATAAAAGCCCCTGATATGAGACTAGTGTTTATATATTGCTTGTGAACATATTCAGTCAGAACATACCATGCAGCAATGGTAATTGTTGCCTAGTCTACAAGGAAAACAATTATAGAAGAGGGGGGGAGAAGGAGCCTAAGAAGCTAAAGGCTGCTCCGGGATAATCACTTTATGAAAAATGTATGCTGACAGAATCATTAGGGATTTCTCTTGCCACTCTCCACTCATTAGGGATTTCCTTCACCACTCTTCTGTGTAGAGATTGAAGGTCTCTTTGAGAGAAATCTTAGTAGAGAGACACCTTTTTGATGACTTCAGCTTCCTGACTATGGAAGAAACGTTCACAAAAATAACTGAAATATTAAAGTGAAAGGTTGCATATTATATGTTTTTCTGTTGGGAAATATGCACTTAGTGTGGCAAATGAAGCATTAATTCTTTTACCTTCAATGTTTTTGTTCGGAAACCTAAAATATGCAGAATATTTAATGTCTTGGGTATGGTAATTTACTACTGAAAATTTACTTTTGAAAATTTAGAGCACCAAAGTCCAGTGTGCTTTTGTTTTATACATTTGCTTTTTTAAATTTCTTTTTACAGAATACAGTATTTGAATTATTCTAATTGCCTTAAGCTTGTGGTGCTCACATAGACTATACTTTGAAAAATTATTCATATTTTCTTTGTACAGTACAGGAGAATACATACACCTCAGGCATGCTCTGACTTTCAACATAGATTTTATGAACTTGTGGGTGAGGGGAATCTTTAGTGGTATGGTGTTTTTAATTTCAAAACAGTTTTAAGTCCCTTTGGAAGTTGAGTACACATGAGCAAACAGCGCTGATAAATATATGGAGCTCTGCAAATGTGACACTTCTTCATTTGATTTAATAAACAAAAATAACAATTGGTTAACAAAAGAACAACCATAGTTGAACGTAAAATGAGATGGCATATCTAAATAGTATCTAAATAGTAGCATTAGATACAGTAAGATCATTAGGGCTCAAGATTTCACCTAATGTTGAACTGTTAGAGTGCCACCATTCTTTTATTTTTTTATTTTTACGTAGATGCTATATTTATAGATTTTGACTGGAAAGCACATGAATGCCTATTGTTTATGGTAGGATACAAGTCTAGTGGGTTATTTTTGGCAAATTTTCAATCTCTGTATCTTGGGGTGGAGGTATGTGTTTACATGGATACCGACATACATACAGGAACATACACACACAAACAGTGTAGGCGTACCCTAAAAGGAATCAGTTAGCTGAACTCACTTAATTTTTCCTCTTACATCATGCAGCATCCAGCCTTACTGGATAACACAGGCTCTTAGCGTGAGTGATCCCTTTCTCTAGTGGTGTTTAACCTGTACAGCCTGAGGGCTGAACCTATTATTTCGGAAAGGTCAAGGGGCTATAATCAATAGTTTAACTATTTAGCAGGCTTATGCAGAGCCAGCTGAGCTCTTATTTTGCTTTCTCTGAGCCTCCCACAGTCTGGCAGGGAAGAAGGCAGTGAAGCAGCTAGAGCTATACTCTCCATCCTTTCCTGTGATGCAGCAGACTGTGAACGGGGGCAGTACTGAGCAACTTCAGCAGGAATGGGACAGTAGCTGTCTGAAGCGATGCTGGCTCACATCAGAGTGGTTCCTGGTGTTGCAGGGGATGCAGTGGCAGACTGTTGGGGTGATGGAGTCCCATATCTCCTTCCTTTAGGGAGAGGATCTTTCCAACTATGGAACTAGCCTACTGGGGCCAGATTGTGGGATTTTATTAAATTTTGGGGTATAAGGTATTGATTTACTTCAACAGCAGTGTTAAAAAAGAAGTTTAGCAAAACTGTGTAATAGTAATAAAGAAAAAACGTCATAGTGAGAGAGAGGAATTGATGTGAAGTTGCCAGAGAAATATGTTCTGAAAGAATGAACTGGCAGAATGCAGCATGGTTGGCCATTGTGGAAACTAAGAGGAAAAATATGAGATGAGCTTTATACCAATAAAATGATGAAGAACCTGGGTTTTATGTACAATTAGGCCCACCAATTCAAACTATCATTCTTTTCCAATATGTAACATAGATTCTTGCTTTGGTCAGGCCTATCCTTTGAATTTTGGAGAATACCTCGTGAATGAGACAAGAGGATGCCTTTTTGAGCGTCAATCTTTCTTATATTAAGAAATTCTACTGCATACTTAAATTCTGCTCTGAACCTAATCTGTGATGACCATTAAATCTAACAGCATGAGCTAGCTCAGCTGTACTCTGTCATAGGATTTGCCTTCCAGTCTGGAGACTAGTTATTCAGACAAACGATCAGTTTCTTCTCATATTTTTACATACATCTGAACGTATGTTCATACCACTGTGGTGGTGGGAGAGAAAAGTATAAGTTCCTAAATGTGTGTTTCTGTATGTATTTGGTACCTGTGCTTGTGTCACGGATCCACAAGATCTGTGCTATGCCCCAGCTTTTAAAAAGGCCCACAGAGGAACTCTTTCAGACTCCCGAGGGGTCCCATTCTTCCTTAAGTGTAGACCAGGCGGCCACACTGCTTCAGAGACTGAGTCTCTGGGCTCCTTCACTCCTGTTTCACATTGTGAGCTCTGCCCAACAGGTCCAACTGAAATAGACTCCTGGTTAGAGACTTTTTGCCTTCTTCAGGAATCAATACATTGCAGCAAATATTTGCAGTGATGCCAGGCAGTCTTTTAAAAACAGTGTGGGGTTTATTAGTCAACTGGGACACAGCATCAGGAAGTCCTTCAGTTAGTGTAGAGAAGTAAAGGTTAAGATGTAGGAAGGTTAAGATGTAGTGCATACTGACCAAGCCAGGACTCCCTTGAGCCATGATGCTGAAGGAGCTACCTTTGTTTCTTCTCTCTGTCCCTTTGTTTATAAGTTTCCTGGTGAGCTCCTGTGTTTCTCCAAAGGCTAGCTCCTCGCCTCCTGTCACCTCTCAGTCCATTGTCCTCCTTCGGCAGACACCTGCTGAGTTCAAATGTTCAGTGTTCCCATTGACTTTCTGGATCCTCCATTGAGACAGGTCAGTTTCATCCAGATCTTTACCGATCCAGTCATACCACCCCAGACAGTAACACAAATACTTAATGTCTCCTGTTCTACTCCAAGAGCATCTTTTTACACCCACTCAAGTAAATCGCTACGACACATACCATTCATAAAAATATTACAGAAAATTTTCACTTCATAACAGCTTGCACGATAGTAGTGAATTTCCTTTTCCTTATCTTCTCTTTTTTAATCATTTAAAACATTTTTTTAAGTTCTAGTCATCACAAATCCTACACTGATTTTTATTCTTTTTCTTTAGACTTATCAATCACAAAGGTATTCAGTAAAGATACTGTTTACTTTCTCTCCCAGGTAGATAATAAAGATGCTTAATAACACCAAGCCAACACTGACCCCTCTGATTCACCTCTAGATATTGATCCCCAATTTGATATTACTATTTATTGCTATTTGTTTATGGTTTACCCATGTTCTTCTTCAAATTGATTTGAATTTTTTGAATAATAAGATTTTTATTAAACAATACTAAATCCAGATTATACTAGTACTAAAATCCACATATATTGGATCAGATGTGTCCTTTTGATAACTGGTAATATTGGAGCTGGGCCAGGACCTAGAGCAGTGGTTCCCAACCTTTTTGGTTCAAGGGCCACAGCTACCATTTTTACAACCCTGAAGGGCCACCAGTCTCCACCAGCAGGCACCCCCCCACACTGCAGCCAAAACGAAGGAGTTCCTATCTCCCTGGCTGCAGCAGGGAAAATGCACGTGTCCTGAAGCCCTGTGCACTTCACCTGGGTCCCTAGGCAGTGGCTGCCTTCTGCAGCCAGAGGGATGGGAGATCAATGTTCCCCTCCCTCTGGCTCCAGCAGGTACCCCAGCACCTAGGGACCCAGGCAGAGCACTTTGCTCTCCGCTGGAGTCGAGGGGAGGGGAGCGTTGATCTCCCCTCCTTCTGGCTCCAGCAAGGACCCCAGCACCTATGGACCTAGGTAGAACGCTTTGCTCTGCTCTCTGCTACAGCCAGAAGGAGAGGAGCTCCAATTTCCCATCCCCTTGGCTGCAGCAAGGAGCCTGTACCAGTCTTTTAGCCACATGGAAATGTGCTCCGCCTGGGTCCTTAGGCAGCGACTCCCTTCTGTAGCCAGCAGGAGGGAAGCTGCAAGCCACTTTGAAAGCCCCCGTGGGCCACTTTTGGCCCCCAGGCTACAGGTTGGGAACCATTGGCCTAGAGTGTGATTTTTATCCAGTATAAAGAAGTCTTACTCTTTTTTATGTGTGGTAAAGTCCAAGTCTTTTCATGTTCGTGGTAGTAGTTTGACTTGCTTGAAAAATGCCTCCATTAGGATATGGCTGAAGTTTGATTTTGTAATGGTGCACTGTGGGAAACTGGGAAATAATATTAATAAAATATACATATGAGGCTTAGGGAAGGAGAGTGAGAGGATATGTGTGGGGCTAAATAATCTCAGTGCTGAAACTAATTAATAAGGGAGAAGGATTTTAGCGAAGTCTAACGAATACTTTAATGGACTTGCTTTGTTTAAAGATACACATTACTGGCAGAGTTAATATTTAAAACATTTTAACAAAACTTTTTTCTATGATTACTTATATGTAGTAAATAAAACGAAACAGTCTATAGTTACTCATTAAACGCATTTCATTGACTATTAGTAAGGCATATGTTGATCAGTTGCATATGTTTGTGTATGCAGTTAGAAACACAAAATTTATAATACATGTAAATATTACCCAGATACTATAGCAATTGGCTATATATCACTGTGAGTAATAAATAAATGATTGTAATAACAAGCATGCTAAATGGAACTTTCAATGAAAACTATAGTGAAGTTTTAGTAAATTGTACAGATGTTACATTATCAGTGCTGCAAGATGAGCTTATACATTAGCCTGTCCAAATAAATAGTCAAATGACAACAGTCTAAGGAACAAACAAAGGAATTTAATGTCAACATACAACCAATTTTTCATCTAAATTTCAAGTTAAAATTATTGCATAATCTTGGAAGCATTTGTATGGTTTTTTAATTCTGATTTTGATCTCATATTTTGATTTTAATATCATTGTCAACAAAAGAACTCTTTTCAAAGAGCTGTTTTCCTAAGTTGGTTTGCATGTCAGTTAGTGGTGAATATTATGAAATTGGATATTTTAAACAGTCATTTAGCATTTGAGGGCAAATAAAATAAAACATATATCCCAAGCAAACTTGTGAGGATAATAGAAGGTTACAAGTGTAATTGATATATGTTCTGTAACATTGTCTGTGTATTAGAGCCCCCTTTCCCTTCCGTTATTTAAGTTTATACCTTTTCTACTATATTTTGCCTTTTCTTATTTGCATATTTTGAGCTTCCAGAAGAATAATTAGTTTTACATCTCTGTAGTAGCCCAGACATCTCCTCAACCTCTTCCTGACTTGATCCTGAGGAGCTGAAGCTGGCCACCCTACAATATTTGGCAGCAATATCAGGTTGAAGAGAGGACCAAGTGGATGGAATAAACAGGGAGAAAGCAAGCTTCAAAACTAAGCTCCCCTGACAGAGAGATCTTGGGTCTGAGGCAGAGGGATTTTAGAGAATAGCTAAATAACTCTCAAGGAAGAATTTGAGTAAAGCCTGAAGAGAAGGCTTTGTTGTTTCATGTGTGTTTGTTTGTTAATGAAGTCAAACACAGGAAGCGGGATAAGTTTTGCCCCTCCAACGGGCTTATGAATTTTGTCATAGAATGGATGGGAAAGTCACCTGCTCAAGTTATTGTCTATATTCAAGAAAATTAAAATTTAACACAGGCTAAATTCTGATGGGGGGGGGGGGGGGCAAATTGGAAAATCCTAGAAATTGCATATTAGGGGAAAGAATATCTGTTTTGCTTCTGTTTTTACTTAATATGTTCTTTAATTATTGCTGATAGCTCACAAGTGAACACTAGTAATAATTAAATTCTCATACCTAACAGGAACTTGTCAGATTGGAGTATCAGGTAATTAAATTAACCTACATTAAGTTTTTAAGTGAATCCTCAGAAATTATTCAATTCTGAAATTAATTTTTACTAGTGTTTTGGTAGTGACAACAATAGGACAGCAGAGGGCATCAGAGATCCATTCGTGTTATAGAACCAATTTTGTTCTTTTTTTACGTATTCTATATTCAAAAACATTAAATTAATAATTATACAGTATATCCTTTAGAATACCATGTTGCATTTTACAAATACTTTGGCATGTGCTTAAGTTTATACATATGATTGTTCCCACTGAACTCAAATGTGTCTCTTTACATGCTTGCAGTGTTTGTAGGATTGGACTCGTTAAATATTACAGCTGCACAAATATGATTTCAAAACAGCTTTTTTAAAAAACGAATGTTCCTAATCTAATCAAGATGATGTTGTCTGTCTATATTTCTACCCATAATGGGTAGCATACCTAAGAAATGCATTGGTGGTAAAGTATGTGTAGAGATTATTAATAGCTAAAATATTTCTGCTACGTTATCGCTAACTTTCACTATATTGTTCCCCCTCCATCATAAACAAAATGTCTTGTAGAAATAAATATAGTTCTGTACAGCGTATTCTGATAAATTATTAGACTTTATAGTATATAAGGCATAAGAGGAATTAATGCATTGTGAGTCAGGTCACACTTTCTGTTATACCATTTATAAAAACATGTCTAAAAATTGCTTCTTTTCTCTCAGCTTTCTCTCATTGATATTGAGTAATTTCCTTACATGTTCTCATTTCCTGTGATCTGTCTTTCATAGCTAATTTATTAAATAAATGGAACTTCTTGATTCTCTGTTCCTGTACCATAGAATTTGGCTATTCATTATGCAGACAGTTTTAGGCAATCTGGATGTTCATGAGACACTCAGAACCAGTCAGTACTGCAGCTGGTGGTTGAGCTATGTAACAATGTAACAGGAAAAAGGGGGAGGAAAAAACAGTTCTTATTGTTTGTAATTGTCTTCATGACAAATGTGAAGAGATTACTGGAAGGAAAGTTAATTCTTATGATGTAAAAGAAATGCGGTTTTAAAATGGGATGCTGAACTAAGATGAGAAGTTGGCCAAAAATATTTAGCAGAACAGCAGATGCTATTGAAGATTAACTCAGTAGCTCTGAATTTATATTTGGTGCGGAGCCTCAATGCACACTATAACTTGCTGTAAGTAGGTTTTGCATATTTAAAAATCAGTCCTTAGGAATGTATTTTCAGCTGGCACTGTACCTTGCCTATTCTTTAAAGATGAAACACCTGTTAAAATGTATGCTTCATGGGCCTCTTAAGCAATCCAAACTCTGTATGAGACGAAATGTTAGATTACTTAAATGTGTGACTATTCGCCTTATGGCCAGGTGGCATGTGTACACCCCTGATGCAAGCAGCTCATGCATCTCAAGGTCCAACAACAGCAGCTTGAGGTCAGAGTTGATGAACTGGAAGAGTAGAGAAAGACAGCGCATATATTTATTTACAGAGACTCTGGAGCAGGCACATCTCTGTCATGGTTCTCCAGATGTCTTATGATGGGTGGAGATCAACACTGAGTGGAAGGACAAATGAGACCCACTTTCTGGCAGAGGGAGAGGAGGTTGATTCATTCCTCATACACTGAGACGTTCTTTCCAGGAGTCTCAAGTTGTAGACCAGATAGGATGTTAGGGGTTTCAGTTGTTAGAAATATTGACAGCTGAGCATGTGGTAACATGGAGAATCATTCAGTGACTTGCCTGCTGCTTGAGAAATGGACTGACCTTACGTGGGTGGTTTTTTTTTTTTTTAATAAAAAGCCACTGAATGCTGAGAGAGACATTGTAGTCATGGTACATACTGATATTGATAACAGGAGAGAGTTTCTGAATGATTAATTTAGATAATTAGGGAAAAGGGTTCAGTCCTGAGCCTTCATGATGGCTTTCTCTGAATTGTTTCTGGTGCACAGGACCAACTAGACAGGGAGAACTTCAGTGTCTTAATGCATGAAGGAAAGAAGAGAGGGGAGTTGCATTTATTAGGAATTGGTGGGGAAGTTTGTTAAGAAGGGTGAGCTTATCCTGATGGGATAGGCAGCACCTTATTTAGACTGCTGGCACAAAAATAAGGGTTTTTTTGATAAGGGTTTTTTTGGGAATATTTAAATAAAGACCAGAGGGAAAGCTACCAGATACAGAGAAGCACTTGAGACTAAGACCTGGTCTACCCTACAAAGTTAAGTTGAAATAAGCCGCTTTGCATTGACCTAGTTGTGAATGTGTCTACACTTAAACTTGTCTCCCACCGATGTAAACCTCCAATACACCAGCACAGTAACACTGCTGCAGCAGGCACCATTGCAGTAAACAAGCCATGATCGATGTATTGAGGTCAATGCAGGATGAATGCAGACACTGCATTACCTATGTTGACCCTAACAGTCCTCCAGCAGCCATGCCACAGTGTCCAGCACTGACCTCTCCAGTCACAATTGTGAACTCCACTGCCTAGTGGGCAGGGAGGCGAGAAGGCCCCACCTGCCCCCTTTAAAGCCTCACACATTTTTTAAATGGCTTTTTCTGGTTGTCCAGCTTGGTGAGCATACCTAGCCTAACATTGTAGTGCACAACTGCCCTGCTGACCGTGCTAGATACACACTCCAGACGTGCACTGGCTTGGAGCAGATTGGAGATGCTGGATCTCTTGGGTCTGTGGGGAGAAGAGATTGTGCAAGTACAGCTATGGACCAGCCATAGAAATGTGGACATCTACAAGCAGATTGCTACAGGGGATGCAGGAGAAGGGGTATGACAGGGATCAGCAGCAGTGCCACATGAAAGCAAAGGAACTGGGGCAGGCCTATCAGAAGGCCAGTAAGGCCAACAGTTGCTCCGGTGCCAAGTCTCAGGTCAGCCGTTTTTACAAAGAGCAGGATGCCATATTTGGTAGAGACTGTACTACCACCTCACACACCACCATGGATACTTCCGAGGAGCCTGAGTCATAGGCCCCTAGCATACACAGTGAGGATGCGGCAAAGGATGAAGAGAAGGATGGGGAACACGCGACCAGGGTATACAGCTAAGCAGTGATCCAGGACCTGTTTGGAGACTCCACCGTAGTCCAGTCAGTAACAGCAGTCGAGCACAGATGAGTCCAATGCAGGAGAAGGAGCCTCGGGTAAGGGTGTTAATGCTTCTCATTACATTGATGGTGTCCCCAATTTAGCAAGGACACAGGTATTGAATTTTAATTTGCTTGTACTAGAAGAGGTATCGGTACAACAGAGAGAGGAAGAGTTATCTGCTTTTCATTCCTCCAGAGAGTTAGAAGGTAGGGTCATTAAGAGTGTTTATGTACATGCAGAAATCCCATGAATCCTCCTGAGAAATCTCTATGAAACTTTCATGGAGGTATTCTTCAATCTTCTCCCAAAGTTTTATGGCAGCCTTATCTCTTCCTCTGCGGTTGAACACTTTCCGATGCCAGTCAGTGATAACTTCAGCAGGCACCATTGCAATAAACAGCATAGTGGCTAAGGTGGCTTTGGGATGCCAGCAGCAACTCTACTCTCTCTGCCTTTGTTACCTTTTGAAGTGAGATATCAGCTAAAATCACCACCCCCTGAAGAAAACAGCACTCATATTCATTTTCATTGCCCTATACTCATACTCAACTGAGCAATTCCCTGCTCATTTCTCTCACTCCCTGGTGGGTCCTACTCACCATGGCTGGTTCTGTCAGTGGTGCTGTGCACAAGCACTCTGAAGCAGAAGTGTCAATAAGCATGTCTTATTTAAAACTTTACGTGAGCAAGGAAAGGGAGTTCTGAATCTTAACTTTCACTTTCTCTTGTGACTATACTGACAATGGTACTTCTGTATGTATTATCTGTAGCTGCTGCCATTGCAGTCTTGAGAGGTTCCCCCTCCATGCCTGCAGGATGCCTGAGCCAATTGAGGAGAAAGAAGACAACTTGGGATGATATATTCAGTGAGATCCTGCAAGCTAGTGCTGCATCAGCTTGTAAACAGAGGGTCTGGATCATGAGTATTGCATACTGTATGGAGACAGGCTCAGGAGTCAGAGAGGAAGATGCACCAGGACATAATGGGGCTTCTCTGGCAGCAAACACAGATGCTGCAGACAATTCTGAACCTATCAACTGTCCTGGGTTTTCCTCCCTTTGCAGTCCATGGAGAATGGCAGCATTTCCTACATTTTTGCTCAACGTTCCATGTGGAATCAGGGCCACATCCCTGCCCATACCATTCCACATCGAGGACAAACACAGCTTCACCTGTGAAAGTCATGGCTGATGTATGTGTAGCTAAAAAGGACATGAATAAGGTTTTAATTTATTTGCTTTTAATTTGTGCAGAATTTTTTGCAAGTGGTTTTTGTTACTCAGTAAAACCCAATTGTTTGGAAAATAATTCATCTTTATTCATTTCCGACATATGCTGCAGAATGGTTGGTGGTATTGAAAACACTCACTCACTTTTGATTGTGCCCTTGGACACAACGCAGAGGATCAATGACAAATACAGTGTAATAATCATAAATGTAAAGCAAGCACCACAAAATTAATAGGTGCATTGTCAGTGTTACATTCATAGATGTGAACCAAGCACCTCCGTTCCTAACAGGGCCCCAAACTGCAGGTCTGGGTAGAGCACAGTACACCACAGTGCATTATTGTGGCTCATTATTAGAGCTCTTTCAAAGCCTCTTTGAGCCATATAGCTCTGCATAGCTCTGCAGCCATATAGCCCTTGTATCTGGCTGTTAAAACTCAGCAGACAGACTCTGACTTCCACCCTGGTGGCAACTTTTCCCTCTTTGCTTCACAGATACTATGCAGAACACAGAAGACATCTATAACCAATGGGATATTTTTCTCACTGAGCTCTATTCTTGTGAGTAATCAATGCCAGCTCCTCTTCAATATACCAAAAGCAAGCTCAGTTGTCATTCTGCACCAGCTGAACCAATAGTTGAATCTCTCCTTGGTGCTTTTAATGTGGCCAGTGAATGGCGTCATGACCCAGGGTAGTAAGGTGTAGGCTGGGTCCCTCAGGATCACTGTTTGCATTTCAATATCACCAATGGTAATCTGATAGGTGGGAAAGAAAGTCCCTACTTGTAGCTTTCTGAACAGTCCAGTGTTCTTAAAAATCAAGCGTTATTAACCTTCCCTGACCAGCCAACACTTATGTCAGTGGAGTGTCCCTGGTGATCCATCTGTGCTTGCCTAACCATAGCAAAATAGTCCTTTCTGTTGATGTACTCTGTGGGAATGTGGTGCCAAAATAGGGATATGCATGCCATCAATCGCTCGACCACAGTTCGGGAACCCCATTGCAAATCCATCCATTATGTCCTGCATTTTGCTGCAGGACATAATGCAGGATATTTCCTACATAGGAAAAGATGACTAATGGTCCTGCCCATTTGCATGACGTCTTCCACAGTGGATTTTCAACTGCAAAATGATTTCCCACTGACCGGTAGCAGTCTGAGGTTGCAATTTTCCCACCATGTGATTGCCACTTGCTTCCTAGCTGTCAATGCAGCTCTCTTTCTGGTGTCCCTGTGCTTGAGGGCTGGGGTGAGTTCAGCACACAGATCCAAGAACGTGGCCTTGTTCATCCAAAAATTCTACAACCACTGCTGATAATCCAAAACCGGCATTGCGATACAATCCCACCAGTCCAGTGCTCATTTCTCAGGCCTAGAAGTGGTGTCCCAACGTTTGGAGCATTCTGTGAATGCCACCAAAAATATTCTCCCTATGTCCCACAGTAATCCAGAAAATCGTAATATTTCCCACAGCTCTTCTTGTGGCTCTGCAAATAATGGAGGATTGTGCGTCCTGTGCTTGCAACGCTCATGACAGTAGTGCAGAGCTGTGCAGGCTCCATCGTTCTGTTAGAGATGGTGGACAGCGACAAGTCCCTTTTGGGTTCGTGGGATTTATGGAAATTATGGTATAGAGATGGCATTATGGGGTTGAGACAGTTGAATGATGGGAACTTGACCCCTCTGTCCCTGTCACCCCTTTGTGACTCATTTCTTCCCCACCATGCATTGCCAAAACTTCCCAAAAGTCAGTGCGCTGGATGGTGGCGAGTTGCACGTCAGGATACCTACTCATGGTGTACTGCACTGTGCATCAAAACAAGCACTTCTGGTCAGTACATGCAGGGCCAACTCAGAGAGCCAAGTATGCATGCACAAAAGCGCTATGCTTACTGTGGTGGCTTTAAGCTGACGTAACTTGGGGTGGTGGAAGTTTGTAGTGTAGACATGCCCGAAGGGCTGGTCTACTCTACAAACTTAGGTAAGATTAACTAGATCACTATCATGTAATTAAGCCAAATTAGGCCCTCATGTAGGCACCACTAGGTAGACAGAAGAATTCTTCTGTCAACCTAGCTAACATTTCTCAGAGAGGTGGATTTACTGTAGTGACAGAAGCACTCCTTCTGTTGCTATAGTAGGTGTCTTCACTGTGGTGGTGCTGTTGTAGTGTTTCTAGTATAGACATGCCCAAAGACATCTATTAGAGGTTTCATTAATACAAAGCTGTGTTGTCATGCGGGCTGGCTTGAGAGGGGGGGCAGTTAGTATATTGTGTGATATCAGCATGGCAGAATCATAATAATCCATGTGGGATAGGCCATGTCAGGTGTGATTAGGGAGGTTATGATATGCTAAGTAAGAGAATAGTACTTATGTTCATGTGTAATATGTGAAATGGAAATTATAGATGTATTTGAGATATCTGTGTTTCAAATTGTGCTGCCGGGGCAACACCCCAGATAGGATGGCTGCAGAACAATGGCCAGCGTAATGGCCCATTAAGGCCTTCCCAGGTGCAAGGGGCCCAGAGAGAGAAGCCAGCATCACTAATGAATCACCAGAACCTGCTTACGTGACTGGACCCCAGGCACACCTGAAGAGTCACCAGGATTGGCCCATGTGACTCTGGACTCCATTTTGGGTCTTGTGACTGTCCGTAGGCCGCATGGCTGGGGGAGGGGGTTTATAAGATCAAACCACAGGATCCATCTTTGTCTATGATCCTGTCCAGCTGCAGACACACACTTATCTCTGGACCAATTCATCTTGCAACTGAACCGAAGGACTTAGACCCATCCAGGTACTGGATGTGAACCAGAGGGAACTATACAAGCCTGCAAATCCACATCTCTTCCAGAAACCAGATGTAAATGGACTTTTAATCATTTGTATATCTGTGATTTACTTTAACCCTTTAACATTTCTCTCATGGTTTATTTCTTTCTTTTTACAATAAACGTTTACTTTAGATACTAAAGGATTGGCTGCCAGCATGGTATTTTAGGTAAGATCCAGACTTATATTGATCTGGTGCTGTGGCTGACCCCTTGGGGTCAGAGGTAACCTTTTTAGTAAAGAGCATAGAGTTCTAGTAACTGATCTCTTTACTGGACCTAGTGCTGATTTGGGAGCCTGGAGCTGAAATGCAATAAAGGGGGCTGTGGGCATTTGTGGACTGGCTTCTTGATAACCAGTGTCGGGAAATCAGAAGCAGTTCGTGGCTGGTTGGGAAGCCGGGCTTCAGTGTCACCCACCAGCATGGGGAGAATCTACTCTCCTTTTGCAGCCTGCCCTGACCTTGGCATTATCAGTTGGCTACCCTGGGCACCGGTCGTATCACATTGTAGTGTTTCTAATATAGACATGCCCAAAGACATCTATTAGAGGTTTCATTAATACAAAACTGTATAGCCAGAGAACTGAAATGGAGGAGGTCCAGGTTATCATCACAGGTACATTCCAGAAAAATAACAAAGCCTAAAATAGAGAAGTTAAATCTAAGTATGTGGTCAAAAATAAAAGCCATACATTTCTATATATTGTTGTAAGAAGCTTAAAAGCAAAACAATAGGTGACCTAAAATGCTTAGCTAAAGAAGATTGGATAAAGACTGATGTAATAGTTGCCTCTGAAACACGGGGAATGTCAAATGAGGGTACTTTATTACATATTATAAAGTGTAGTTGAAGTGCACATTAGGTTGTGAGGGGAATAGTACTGTATCTGAAAAAGTATGTAGAAATTTTATCTCATTAGATTTCAAGTGGAGAGAACCATGTAACAGAATCTGTATACATACTCATTCCAAATCATCATCATCAGACATACATTAGTGGCATTATACTGCCAGCCTCTGTATCAGGAAAAATACATTAAACGTGTACTGTGGTGGAAAATCAGAGAGAACTAAACCAAATACAGAAGCAATAATGGTGACTTTGATTCCATCTCCTGCCCTCCCCCCACATGTCACATCTGAGCAAGGTTTATAGGAGCAATTTCTCAATACTTTAAGTGATTACTTCTTGGCTTTAGTTCTAGAGCACACGAGGAGAGGATACTCTTGACTTGGTCTTAAATAACATAAAAAAGCTGATTCAGGAAGTAACTATAGTTGAAACACTAAGTAATAGTAACTGCAATACAATAAAATTCAAAATCCTCAGCAATGGATAGATCAAAATCTAACATGAACATTAAACTTTAGAAGATTTTTTTTTTTCTATGAAGAAGCTAGTCAAGAAGCCACTAAAGTTAAATGTGAGGAACTTTAAACTTGGACTATGAGCATCCCTTAATGGAGCATAAGGTATACGTATTCAGAGAAGACAAAGCGGAAAGTAAAAAAAAGCAAAAAAGTATGGGTAAGTGACAAAGTATAAGAAATAAGCTAGTGAAAAATGTGACTCCTCCCCAACTGAAGCCAGTAGACAGGAATATAAACTATTTCAGGTAAAATGCAAATTGGACATTAGAAAGGTGAAGAGGAATTTTGTGGAGTAAATAGATGAAGATCTCAAAAACAAATAAACCTGATCAGGGTGTAAGGAAGCAATTTAGGATTGCTTTAGGAAGATAATGTCAGTCTTCTGAACATCCTCTGTAGTGATAACTCCATTCTGATAATAAATGAGCCACCACTAAAGATAGAAATGTCAAAAGATGAGATTTTTGAAAGAAACTGATTAGATGGACATCACCAAATAACTAGGATTTCATCATCTTTATTCAAGACTTCTGAATGAATTCAAGTGTGGAGTGAGCTGAGCTTCTAACATAAATATTCCCTCTTTTGTTTAAAATACTCTGCTATAAAATACTATGCTGTTGGATGGGAGGACAACACATGTTGTACTTATCTTTGAAAAAGTTGCTTGAGTGATCTTGGGAATTAGAGTAGTATCCTTATTTCAGTATCAGTTAAAATGGTTGAAACAATAATTAGTGTTTCATAAAACACCTAGATGAGAAGGAGCTAATGGGGGACAAACCAGCATTTTACTTCTGTTAATGAAAATTATGCCTTTCCAATCTTAAGCATGTCAAAAACGGTGCAAGGAAGAAGAGTACATGTCAATTATCTGGGTTTTCAACAAGTCTGTGACAAAGTCCTACACAAGAAGCTGCTAAGGAAATGAAGTAGCCATGGGGTTGCAAGGCACGTACTGTCTTGGATTAGAAGAAACTAGGCAAGAGCCAGAAAATAAAAGATAGGAATAAATGATCAGTTTTCAAAGTAGTCAAAGATTAAGTGGCATGCATCCCTGCTAGGACCGCAAGTTGCAAACACATTTGTTAAGGGTCTGGAGATGGAATGAAACAGCGAGGTTGCAAATTTTGCAGATTTAATTATTTAGATTAGTTTAGACTAGATAAGACTTTGTGGGACTCAAGGGCGGGCCTAAAACCGTAGGCAAAAATAGTCACCACAATGGAAGCTGAAATTCAGTGTTGAAAAATGCAAGGTAATGCATACTGGAAGGAATAATGCACTTCTACAGCTCAGAGGATTATAAATTTAATTGTCACCACTCAGAAAGATGCAGACTTCACTGTGGACAGCTCAAGAAAGACATCTCAGGGCACAGAGGCAGTCAAAAAGTAAACAAAATGTTAGGATGTATAAAGAATGGGATAGAAAGTAATATTGAGAATGTAATTGTATAAGTTGGTACTAAGCCTTCACTTTGAGTACTGTGTTCACGTCTAATCACCTCACCTCAAAAGAACTTATGATAAAGACATTGAAAGCTTTCCAGTTGGAAAGAGTAGTAGGAAAAAAGAAGGCTGTTGAAAAAAGAAAAATAATAGGGGACTTGCTTGATTACATCACCTCTATTTACATTTTTCCACTGGCTCCCCCATTTCCATCAGATCAGATACAAACTGTAGTGTTCATTTTAAAGACTTTTCTTGGTTTTTTCCTATCTTAGCATTTTATTTATGGTTAAGCTGTCAATCCTCATCTCCACTCTACCAGAGATGCCAGCCTTTGAGTATCCAAAATTATATTAAATAGAACAACAATTTGTTTTAGAAGTGATATAAGGATTAAAGGTTTAAGGCAGTCACACTCTACCTATGATTAAGAAGAAACTTCCACTAAGGTCAGGTTATTCTAGACTAGACTAGACTAGTTGGAGTACTAGTCTGACCTAGCAATTGCTGTATGACGATTTCTTTGTTGTTTGCAGTGTTGTAGCCATGTTGGTCTCAGGATATGAGAGAAACAAAGTAATTGAGCTAATGTCTTTTATTAGACCAACTTCTGTTGGTGAAAGAGACAAGCTTTTGAGATACAGAGCTCTTCCTCAGTTCTGGAGACGGTAACCGGAGTATCTGAGCTAAGTACAAGGTAGAACAAATAAGCATAAGAGTTTCACCCATGCTGTAGGAGACCACTTAAAATGAAGAGGGTAATATAGGATTATCAAGCAGCGGGATGTGTTATAAATTGTAATAAGGAGCCATAAAACCAGTATCTCTCATGGTTTTTAGTGTCCAGCAGAGCTATACATTCAAGTCTTTCAGGCTTGTCTTTTGAAATGCTGTACAGGTTTCCTTTGGAGACGAGGACTGAGAGGTCAGATGTGGAGTGATTACTTTGTGGAATGTGTCCCATCAGTGATACGATTTTTTTTGTCTTTTATCATTTTTTTGTGTGAGGTCATTGGAGAGCATAGTGATTAACTGGTTTCACCTACATAGTTGTTGGGGAATTTGATGCCCTGGAGGAGATACACTATATGTTGTGATAAATAGGACCCATTCATCTTGAGAGGTGTGTTGAGGGGGTTATTTATAATCATAGTAATGGAGAGATATCTGCACGTTTTGCATCTGTTGTTCTAGCATGGTTTGGTGCTGTGTCCTGGTCTTTGGGGAGCTTGCTTCTGATGATCAGCTTGGTGAGGTTGGGGGTTGTTTGAAGGCTAGAAGAGGGTGTTCAGGAAACATTTATTTCAGGATGGGTCCCCTTCAAGTATGGATTGTAATTGTTGATGATATGGGTGCCAGTATGAGGTGGTAGGTGACAAGTAGGGCTGTGTGGTCAGTGGGATTTGTTTTTCAGTGAGTGAAATCAGACAATTACTATGCTTTCTAATAAGTTCACGCAAAAAAATGATAAAAGACAAAAATACCATATCACTTGTGGGGGCAAACACTTTTCACAAAGCAGTCACTCTGTATTTGATCTCTCAGTGCTAGTTCTCAGAAAAAACCTGCATACCACCTTCAAAAGGTGAGCCTGGGAACTTAAATTCATAACTCTGGTGGACGCTAAAAACCAGATACAGGTTTTATGGCTCATTACAACATCTGTATCACACCCTACTGCCTACTAACCCTAAATTGCCCATTTCATTTTAAGTGCTCTCCTACAGCGTGTGTGAACTCATAATGCTTAACAATCTGTCCCACATTGTATTGGGCTCAGACACTCTGCTTACCTTCTCCAGACCTGAGGAAGAGTTCTGTGTAGCTTGAAAGCTTGTCCCTTCCACCAGCAGAAGTTGATCCAATAAAAGATATTATCTCACCTTCCTTGTTTTTGGCAATTTCTGTGTCAACCAGGATAATGTGAAAACCGAGCCAGAAAAGAGGGCAACTCTGAGCCCTTTGAATGTTGATGTAGGATAAAATAGTATTATAGCATCCCATCAATAGAATGGTGTATTGAAGGAGCAATATAGTTCCTGAGTCTTCTGGAAAGATTCTAACCATCTAACAAAACAGGTCTCTGACTGATATGCTAAGATCTGTTGGCTTCACAGACTTGTCCATCTTTCACCAAATGCGGCAAGTCTCTAGCAAACCATGCAACCTGATGGATATCAGAAGTGCTAACGGTAACTTTAGTACCTGCTCTCAGCCTTGTACAAGGTAATGTTGTTTAGTTTTAAATGACAAAAGGAGCGAATGTATTCCCAGTGGGCAGTCACTTTAAACATGAAGGCAAAGATACAGGTACATCTTCCCTCAAATCTCACAATTCTGTAAATGCTAACAAAAGACTGCATTTTCAGAAGAAGAACAAGCAATGTCTGACTGCAACAAAGTACAAAAACAAAACAAAAAAAGCCTATTTAGATTACTCAGAAGTAGGCACTGCACTCCACCAATGGTTTTTCCACATTCTGGGTTTTGGAAATGCTATACATTTGACCACATATCAATCTTTTTGTTTATTTTTTACCTCAGATCCTACATATTGCAGTCCATTACTTAAACTGAGCAGCAACAATAATAGCTTAGCAATTACCCTTTGTATATATGACATTGTTAAAGGAAGCTATCACATTTCTGATGTAGCAGCTATTCAAGTGCTATATAAATATATAAACATGTTTTCCTCAGAAATTACTTTGGTTACAGAGAAAAAATGGAATTCTAATGGTACTTAGGAATAAACAACAACACTGATTTCTTTCTTCTTTCTACGCCTGGTGGCTTTTCTCTATCAGTAGTGCTTGGGTTGTTTATTTTGGAGAGGTGGGATAGGGCAGTGGAGAAAAATACAAATTTAAGGCCTATCTATTTTACTGTATTTCAACTTCTGATCACATAAATTGGCATAGTAGGCAAGACTATTTCCTTGTTTTTGTAAATGTTGTTAGTGCCTGAACATAAAACATTAAAGTTTTTTTTTTTGTTTGATTTGAATTTAATAGACTGGAATATCTGGGTTCATTTTATAGTTGTAGCATAACTGTTATCTTTTAGGGTTCATGATCTAAAGAACCAATAAGAAGTGGTTGATGAATTGACTATTGGTAGTTCATTGCTGAATTTCTGTAACTAAAATTTGCATATATTGGGATTAAGCTAAAACCTATCCAATGATATTTCAGATCTATTATGTTTCCTCTCCTGTGTATGGTGTCTTAAATAGAATCATATAACATTTTACATAGGCATTTGCATTGAATATTTTAAATCTCATGAGTCCTCAAACTTTTTTTACCCATGATGCTTATGTTTATAAATTAACTTTGTGGAAAGATTGAAAATATTAATAAAGTGAAGATATTATTTTCATTTTAATCAGAACTTTTCTTTCTTTTTCTTTTTTAATTGCAGGGGAATTTGCCTAAATATTCACACAATTCTCTGATGGTTCAAGCCATAAAGACTAACCTAACAGATCCAGATATACATGTGCTCTTCTTTGATGTTGAAGCTCTCATTATTCAGCTACTGACTGAAGAAGCCTCTAGGCCTAATACTGCACTCATTTCTCCAGAGAATTTACAGAAAGCATCTGGCAGTTCTGATAAAGGGGGGTCTTTTCTGGCTGGCAAACGAGCAGCAGTGCTCTTCCAGCAGGTCAAGGAAACAATCAAAGAGAACATAAAAGAACATCTTCTTGATGATGAAGATGAGGATGAAGAATCAATGAGACAGAGAAGAGAAGACAGTGACCTAGAATATCGCTCCAGCAAATCCAAGCCATTAACCCTCTTAGAGTATAATCTAACCATGGACACAGCAAAGCTTTTTATGTCCTGCCTTCATGCCTGGGGATTGAATGACATTCTAGATGACATTTGTCTTGATCGCCTTGGGATGCTTAAACCCCACTGTTCTGTGTCCTTTGGTCTGCTATCTAGAGGAGGCCACATGTCTCTGATGCTTCCAGGATATAACCAGTCCATAGGCAGACCATCATATGGTAGTGTTGAAGTAGGAAGGAAAATGTCCATTACAGAGGGACTTGGAAGAGGGACATATGGAGTATCACGTGCAGTCACTACTCAGCATCTCCTATCTATTATCTCTTTGGCGAATACTTTGATGAGTATGACTAATGCAACTTTTATTGGAGACCATATGAAGAAAGGTCCAATCAGGTGTGAAAAGGATTCAGTTTATTTACTTCTCTTGTAATAACCTGTTTGTCTTTTGATTTTTTTTACTGTAAAACAATATTTTTATTTTGTTTAGTCCTACTGCTCATTATGGCTTTGTGCTATTGAACACCTATTACAGCTACACTAGATGACCAGGATAAAGGTATCCTGTTATACATGTTTGTTTTCTACACTGTGACTTAACTTCCACTGTGACTTAACTGGTGTTACACCACATAAAATGGACGTAAGAGAGTGAGAATTAGGTCCACGTATTTATATTCATTGTTTTCTCTTAAATAATTTTCTTAAATAATTAGTTGATCAAATTCTAAATAGATTAAAATTATACTGGTGTTTGTTATCCTTGATGAGAAATTAGGACTATCCATGAACTGGTAGTGAGCCTCAGTTTTAATATCAGTTAAAGTGTTTTGATGGGACATTCTTTAAAACTCTTTTGATGGGAGACTTTAATCAGAATAAGTATCTTTTGGAAAATAAATTTTGAATTTTTTTCTCATTTAATTTTTAGGCCTCCTAGGCCAGGCACCCCGGAGCTGTCTAAAGTGAAGGCTCCCCCTCCAATTTCTAGTCCTGCAGCTCAAGGGCAAATTAAACAAGGTAAATTTAAAGCCTGTGAGATAACTGACGTGACATTTCAGCTGTAGACTGAAATGGTCTAGCTACTCTATAGTGATGATTAACATTGTATTAGTTTTTAGCTGTTAAAAGAAAATACTATGATATTCCATATGAAAATTTTTATGATTAAGGTTGTGGTTTTTTAAAATCAGTATAATAAAGTGCTGATACTAACATAATGTGAACCCATGACATTGAACTGTCTGCTTCATACGAAAGATGACCAAACTTTGTGTCACTGTGGGTCAGTTACTTGCCAGGAGTCTGAAGTATGCACCCAATTGGCATACAACTTGATATAGATTTTAAAAAAAAATCAAACTGATAAATAAATGTGATCAGTTTTACTTAAACTGCATTTTTTTTGTAGACCAATAGCAAACTTCTTCTTGAAGTTTGAACCAAATGAGCCAAATAGAAAAATCTCATTGCTTGCAGTTGCAGGGAAAGGGAGGCAATGGGGCAGTATTTTAGGATTCCTCTCTCTGTTGCCTGTAAAGGCCCACTTCCTCCAACCAGATATTTTCCCCTCCTGCCTGACTACTGTCACTCCTTGCTTCTGCCAACTGCTTCTCTCATCTAATCTTCCTAGCCAGACCTGCACCCTTTCACCCTTGTCTAGCCAGACATTAAAGCTGCACCTTGACTGTTACTTGTGTTTATACTGCAACTTGGAACTTAGCTTAGTTGTGTGGAAATGAGTAGTTGCAGTAACAGTTCTGATTTTCATAAGTGACACCTAGATTTTATATTTGTGGGAAAATGCTTAAATGTTAACGGTATAATATAGCTTTCAGACAAACTGTATTGATACACTGCATGGAACTAAACAATACAATTACTGCTGAGAGAGAGGTGAAATAACATGAGTAAAGGAAAAGACATATGTAACATACAATCAAGATTAGTTTTCAGATGAGATTTAGAATGAAGCAGAGGCTGTTCCAGATGGCAGATGCTGCAGAACAGAAGACTCTTCCACTGACAGAGACTAGACAAAGAAGCCCCTGGGGAGGGAGAGCAAAGAGGGGTTAGTGAGAGCTGATCCATGACAGGCAAGAACAAATGCATCCAAGGGTTTTTAAAATAATAATAAAAACAAACCAACCATGGGGTGGCCAATATTGAATGAGAGCCTGGAATGAAGGAGGGACCCAGTGCCATTTTTTTAAAGCTACCCACATCATATCTGTACTTCTGTTGGTCTATGAAGTAATGTAGTTTTCACAGAGAAGTCTAGAGAGCATGGATTTGGGGGTGCTGCGCAGGAAGTGGCAATATTTATTTAAGTGATAAAGAGTCAAAATATAGTGAAGGTGAGAATAACTGAAGGTATGAAAGGATTTCTGGCAGAGATGGAATTCAGCAAAAACTTAAGTTTAAAGGTACTGGATGAAAACCTGGACCCAGTGAAGTCAATGGCAAAACTCCCTTTCACTTCAGTAGGACAAATTTTCACCCTGTGATAAAACAGAGGAGGTAGATAAAGAATAGCACTGATCTTTTATGAAAATTGAGCCCTTTGGTACTCCATAGACATGAACCCAACACTACAGAAGTTGTTTCTGTCATCGGTTTCTTTTTTCCGTAGAAACAATGTTAGTGATATCTCTTATAGCACCAACTTCTGTTGGTGCAAGAGACAAGCTTTCGAGCGACACAGAGTTCTTCTTCTTTGGACATTTTTATTCTATCTCATTAACTAGAAAGTAGTTTTGTCTTTTTCAGCCTGCATGAATAGAGAGAAATTTGTGACTTGTAAAATGATGATTGAGCTCCAATTTCTTATTTACAGATATCTCAAGTTCTTCGAGTAGATGCAACTGTTTATTCCACTTAGGTTTGTGAGTGCCCAGTGTAGTGGGGCTGGAGAATTTTGCCTGTGCCTTGTGCCGGCTATATAAGGTGGCGCTGCCCTGACCCCCCTCAGTTCCTTCTTACTGCCTGTGGCTGGCGTCAGAGCTCTGTGTGGTCCTAACCTCACAACCTGTTAGTAGTTTAGTGTTGTTTCTTAATTGTATATAGTTAGTAGTACCCTTAGTGTTAGTTGGGTTTAGCAGTAGTGGTATATGGTTGTTTCCTTGTGATGTCCTCACCTGGGTTTAAACTTTGTCCATTGGGTGGGGGAGTGATCCCCAACAACGATCCCCACATGTGGTCCTTGCTATGCTTGGATGAGGCCCACATCAAGGAGCTGTGTTTGAGCTGTAGATCATTCACTAACCAGACTCAGGTGGTTAGAGACCTTAGTTTAAAGCAGCACCTGCTCAAACAGGTCATGCAGCCTTCTTTGGCACTGAGGTTCTTGTATTAGTTGTCGCCCTTTGGTTCTGAGAGTGCTGCTGCTTCATGCTCTGGAGCAGGTGCCTTTCCAAAGAGGTGAAGGAATCATTCCCCATCAAATGAACCAAGGAAAAGGTTTCATAAGATCAATCAAAGCCATTCCAGATCTTGTGGGGACTCTTTCAGTCCTCCCCCAGAAGAGCATGGAGTGGCATGGGGTTAGTGCTGGCATGCGTGATCACATGGGAACCTTTAACTGCTCCCCGGTATCGCATAGAAACCCTATACTGTCAACTCTGGCTCTGGCCCTGGGGCACCCTTGAGTCCTCTACCGATGAGGGCGATGCTAGCACCAACTGTTTCTACATCAGTAGTACAGTTACAGACCTCTTCTGCCTTTCTGTCCTGACCTCTCACTTGGTCCAGGACTTTGCCAGGGCTATGTCATTTATAGTCCTGTTGGCTGGATGGGCCAATGAACCCTTGGGTCTGTCGGCACTGTGCCACGATGTTCCCCTTCCACAGTCTGTAAAAGCAGACTTGGCTTGGTGCAAGGGAACTCAGCATTGAGAAACTTTTCACTACTCCAGCGAAACCAGCTACTCATTCATTCAGGACTGGCTCTATCCTTATCCCCAGTAACCCACGGCTCAGTGGCATCAAGGTTGGAATTGTCTGCCTCCTACTCTCCGTTGTCTGACCCACATCAGGGACCTTTTATGGAGCGCTATAGGCACCAGGATCGGCACTCGTCTTGTGGTTGTATTGGCATTCCTTGCTCTGATGCCTACTGGCCATGAATATCCTATCCTTATCCCTAGTGGCTTCCATGGAATTCATGGGATGCACCTTGGTCACGGAGGCAACACTTCTCAGTTGTTTGAGGTGAGATCACCAGTAGAAAGGTGGCAGGAATTGTGGACCCAGGCAGGTTTGGGCACCAATGAGCCTTTCTTGTGTGGAGCCCATGGAGCTTCCTCTTCCAGCTCCACCAGTCGAGGAACAGGAGCCATCCTTGGCACAGTTAACCACCTCTCCTTCATCCTTGGATGATTCTGCAGTGCCTGGCTCTTCCTCTCCTCCAATGCCAGAGGATTTCAAGGCCTGTCAGGAATTGTTGCAGTGCATGGCTACTTCCCCGGGCATTCAGATAGAGTTCTTTCAGAGGAACACCCATAAAGTATTGGGTATCCTGTAGCCATCTGCTCCTGGGAGAGTAGCACCCTTCCCCTCCCCCCCCAATCAACAATGTGCTCCTAGACACTACAAAGAAGCATGCTTCTTTGGTACTGCCTACTGTGAAGTGCGTGGAGAAACGCCCTTTTGTCCTGGTGTAGAGATTTAAGGGCTTTTACTCCCATCAGGCCCCAAACTCCCTGATCATAATAGCAGTGAACAAGAGAGCCCGGCAAGGCAGATTTAAGTCCAATCCTAAGGACAAGGACTCCAAAAGAATGGATTTAACGGGCAGGAAGATTTACACCTCCTCCTCCATGCAGATGCGGATTGGGAACCAGCAGGCATTGTTGTTCAAGTACGACTTTGAAAATTGGACAGCTCTGTCTAAGTTTGAGGACCGGCTGCTGGAAACCTTCAGAGAGGAAATTCCGGGTGTTTATCAATGAAGGATGCCTAGTGACCAAGATGTCATTGCAGTCTACATTGGATGTTGCGGATGCTTCAGCCAGAGTTATGGCCTCTGTGGTGACCATGAGAAGGGCATCCTGGCTGTAGAGTTTGGGCATTGCTCTTGATGTGCAGCAGGTGATAGAGGATCTGCCCTTCAACAGCAGGGTGTTTTTCAGACAAAACAGATGAGACCCTGCACTCCTTCAAGGATTCTAGGGCCACAAACTCTCTTTTGGGGTACATAAAGCAGCAGTGCAGAGGCACAAGTACAGAGGCTAACAGCAGCAACAATACGGTCTTCAATGCACCTTTGGGCGCAGCCTTTTCCTTCCCTGAGACAGTGGGATTACGCAGAAAGGGACATAGATCCCAAAGGAGGAGGCAGTCAGGTTTGACCAGTTGACACAGCCTCCCCCAACAACACCAAGTGCCCATTTTGACTCCTTGGTCCAGAGCAGTGGTCTGGTCATTACTTCTTTTACCGCGGGATAGGTTAGTTTGCTTTTGTGATGTCAGTGGCAACTGAATCCCGAACAACTGGGTTCTAAGAACAGTTAGATCAGGTTGTGCTATCCAGTTCCTCTTCACTATTCCCCCCCCCGTTCTTCCCAGGCCTTCTTCAGGGACCCCTCTCGTAAGATGCTCGAGCAGCTTGGCTCTTTGCTGGCTTTGGGAGTGGTGGAGGGTCAGGTTTTCTATTACTGGTACTTCCTGGTTCCCAAATCCCAGGGAGGGTTAAACTTGTGCTTGATATCCGCAATTGCAACAAATATAACAGATACATGAGGTTCCATATGGTTACCCTATCAATTGTCCTCCCTGCATTGATTCAGAATAGCTGGCTTGTTGCTCTGGACCTTCAGGACACTTATTTCCGTGTGGTGATTCTTCTGAGCCCCAGAACATTTCTTCAGTTCGTCATGGTGCACTGCTATTTTCAGTGTATAGTCCTTCCCTTTGGTTGGCCTTCTGCCCCATGTTTTTTTACCAAATGTATTGTCATGGTGACAGTGTACCTCAGGAAAAAGGGAATCCATGTCTTCCCGCATTTGGACAACTGGCTTCTCAGGGGCTGGTCCAGGGAAAAAGTCCTTTCCCATGTACGCATTACAGTTCACTAATTCAACCATCTGGGTCTCATCCTAAACACCAGAAAGTCAATCTTAGTCCCCACTCAGAAAATTGAGTTCATTGGGGCCTAATAGACACTATGAGTTTGAGAAAGTTTCTGCTGTGACCGTTTCCGGACAATTTGCCGCATTTATCTCAGTCTTCAGTCTCAACCTTCCATAACAGTTTGCATATGCCTGAGGCTCTTAGGCCACATGTCTGCATGCATGCAGGTGATTCAATTTGCAAGGGTACACCTTTGTCCTCTTCACATGTGGCTCTCAGGACTGTTTACCATACAAACCTTCACCCTGTGGATAGGTTGGTCTTCCTCCTTCTGTTGATTCTGGACTCTTTCCCTTGTGGATGATTCAAGGGAATGTATGTCAAGGCATTCCCTTCATCCAACCATTACCAACCAGAACTGTTGTCACCAGTGCCTCCCTGGTAGATTGGGGCACTTATCTGGGGTCACTGAAGATTCAGGGCCTGTGTTCAGAGCAGGAAGTTCTAATGCATATCAATGTCCTGGAACTTTGCGTCATCTACAATGCCTGCCTCACTTTCCTAGACCACATCAAGGCTTCAGTAGTTCATTTACTTACCGACAATACCACTGTGATGTAATTATGTGAACAGGCAAGGGGGAGCACATTCCCGCATGCTTTGCCAAGAGTCAATCAGTTTGTGGCTGTCTGTATCAATTAGAGTACCTCTCCGATAGCTGATCACTTGCCCAGGGTCCAGAATTATCACGCGGACCATCTCAGCAGGAATTTTTCCCTGAAGCATGAGTGATCTCTGAATCCCAGTGTTCTGCGAGTCATCTTTGCAACATGGAGCATCCCAATGTTTGCTAAAAGGGACAACAGGAAATGCTCTCACAGGGGCTCCCTGACTGACATCTTCTAGGTCATCCTCCAGCTAAAAGTGGTTTGGGCCAAACTCATCCTCATTGCCCCAGCATGGCCAAGGCAGTGCTGGTTTTCTGACCTTCTTGCCATCCATATCCTTTCCTCTCCATCCCAGCCTGTTCACACAGAATCATGGTTGCACTTTGCATTGCGCACTCACCTCCCTGCATCTCACGGCGTCGCTGCTCTATGATTGGATGAGGAGGAAGAGTGGTGTTCGGTGACTAATCGACAGGTTCTACTTAGTAGTAGAAAACCCTTTATCAGAATGGCCTGTTTGGCAAAGTGGAAGCATTTTCCCGATATGGTCACTGATCTGTGGGGTTCAGCTGATACTGGCTATTTGGAGTATTTGCTGCATCTTCATTCATCAGGCCTTGCACTTAGCTTGTTGAGTGTGCATGTCACGGCGATCCTACCCTTTCATCCACCCATTCATGGAAGATTGGTGTTTTCCAGTGCCATGATGGTGAAATTCTTAAAAAGAGTCCTGTGCTTCCATCCGCCAGTGTGGGAACCGGTTCGCTTGTGAGACCTTAACACATAGGTTCCATCAGAGCTGCTAAGTATCTTCAGGCCTCTGGCATCCTGCCCCTTTCCTTTCTTATGTCAAAAAAATGCATTCCTTCTTGCGATAATATCTGCAAAGAGTGTGTGTGAGTTGCTGGGTTTGATGGGAGAGCCTCCTTACACGTAATTCTCCAATGACAAAGTGACATGGTGGTCACACCTGAAATTTGTGGCTAAAGTGGTCTCTCAGTTCTATTTAAACCAGGTGGTATATTTGCCTGTGTTTTTTTCCTAAGTTGCATTCATCTCCAGAGGAGAAGCATCTTCACATGTTGGACGTCAGACGATGTCTGCCTTTTATATGAACAGGACTAAACCCTTTTGGGTTTCGTCTTGTTTGTTTGTGTCATATGTAAACAGTCTATGAGGAGACTATCTGTCTCTTCATATGCTCTCTAAGTGCATCAAGTGCAACAACTTCTGCTCTATCCCCTTGGTTGGTGCAAGCTACATCAATAACATTCTTAAGTGACTTCTCAATACTAGATGTTTGCAGCGCTGCCACATGGTTCTTGATACATACATTTACAAACCATTATGCCATTACTGCGGCATCCAGAGCAGATGCAAACCTTGGAAAGGTGGTCCTGTAGGCCCTGTTTAAATAGACTCCAAGCTCCATCCACTTGGGTACAGCTTATGAGTCACGGAAGTGGAATACATTGCTGCATTTACTTGAAGAAGAAGAAATGGTTACTGACAATAACTGTGATTCTTCGAGATACGATGCAGATGCGTATTCTGTGACCCACTGTCTGTCCCTTATGCATCAGAGTCTAGTCTCTGGGTGTTTGGGGTGAAGGAACTGAGGGGGAGTCAGGGCGCTGTCACCCCATTTAGTCATGGGGATGGGCTAATGCCAAGAGGCAAGAGCGTTGCCCATTTAGGGATGCTGTTAGGCTGGGTGCACACACACCTAAGTGCAATTCATATCTGCATCTCCTCTTGAAGAACAGTTACAGTAAGTAACTTTCTTTTGCCATTGTACTGCTTTATTTATAGTCTAGCTCAATAAAAAAGCTGTAGATATGCTTTACCATTTGAAAAACTACTAGGAGGATAAATAATTTGTATTTCTTCTCTTAGTGATGGTATTCTCATCATGGACACAAAAAGGGAGGGGTTCATCTTTGAAGAGGAAATTTGCTAGGCAGCAACATGTGTGAATCTTCATTCTTTTGTTAGGCATTACTGTTTGCCAGTACTTTCATTAGATAACAGGAACTCAATTTTGCTTCAGGACTTGGAAGCATAAATTTAATCAGCACTTGAGTGTGTGTAGGATCAGGGCCATAGTTAGGATGAGATGAAAGGTTAATGGAGGATTGGAGCTCAATGGAAAAATTATGGTAACAAAAGACCCAGACTAGTCCTATTGATGAAGACATCTTCCCTCCTTCGCCTGTTTACTTTCCTTCTTTCTTAAAGAAAGACAATTTTTAAAATTTGGAGAGCTGAGTAGAGATTTAAAGAAGACATATTTTGTATCACTGTTATCCTTTTCAGAATGAAAAACCTGTCATTTTTTCATTCAAATGGCAACCCTAATTATGATGGTAAATAACATGTTTAGAGACGTCAGTTGGGAACTGAACTACATTAGGATGTAATCAGCAAGAATGAAATAGTGTGGGTGTCAAATACAGTATAGCATAGCATGTTCACTTTTTTAAATGGTCATTTTCAATTTTCATTTTGTAGTGTGTGTTATAATAAGCGTAATTAAATTGGCATCTTTATTTTCTCAAAATTAGATTTATGTATTTCTTCATGTGAAGTTGAATTCTGATTTTCTCCACATTTCTATTTAGTATTTTTCATTTTCAGGTGGTATTTGTAGGCATTACGTTAAAGTCAATATTTTCCTCTCTCTTTACCCCATGTGTGCTACTTGTAGCATTTTCTTTTTGTTTCTTTAATTGTGGCATGTTTAATCTCCATCTCTTTGACCAATGTCTGTCCTGAGAACACTAGGGACCTGTGCCATTGGGCTATTTGAACTAGCTGTTGTTACTTCCGGTTACAGTGATTGATATAAATAGTGATGTTGAGGGAGCTATCCAAAGAAAATGAACAGATACTTTTCAAAGTAAATTATCAGGCAGTTCATTTTTTTGTAAAACTCTGTAAAACTTTTTATTATCATAAATCAAATTAAATGTTTGCCATATCTAGTGCATTTAATTTTTGTTTAGATAAAATAAAAGGTTGGCAATTTATGCTAGTTATCCTTTCACTTTACACGTGCCACCATGATGTGTTCGAGTGGAAATTATGGAAAAAGTAGTTTTGATGCAGATGTCCTTACAGTGACAAAAGAAGTTCATTGCATGAAAAGTAAACATACCATTCAGAAGACAATGCTTAATCTGTTCAGGAGCCTGAACCTATTGTTGTTCTGCAATGGAATAAAGGAGAAGGATTAATTTGAAGATGCTTGTGCATGACATATGGTAATTTCTCTATAGGAAGGAAGTGTCAAATAGTGACCTCTAAATCTTAACATTGACCTCTGCTTGTAGAATGTGTGTGCCATAAGGTCCGCCTGTCTTTTCATATGATAATTTGAGTCATGGAGTATTAATGGGACTATGTTTATTACTAGTTTTGGACTGCCTTTGCACTAAGAAATTATTCAATTTACAAAATGGCTACTTCAAAGACAGAGATACTTTAATTTAGCAATTATAGTTTTGTACAATGTTACATTAAAAGTTGGTTATATAAAGGAGTAGTTCTACTTTATTATATAGTATACATTTTATATGTTCACTTGTAGGTTTTCCACGGCAGTTCATTTGTATAGAGCTTTATTTAGACTAGTTTTAAAATGGTTTTAATAGTTTCAGACATTTAAAACTAGGCTAGACTAAGAACTACAATTATAGGAAACACTTCAGTGCTAGAGTGATGGATTAGATGGGACTCTTTGTTATAGGTGTATCTATTTCTAGGTTTTGTAACTAGTAGTAGAAAATAGCAAATTGCTTAGTTTTGGAACTCTTTATAAAATGTCATATATGGTGTATTAAATTTTAGTTATGACTTGAATTTTGGCTGCATTTACTTGATGTGCCGTGTAAAACTGAATTCACACTATATTTTAAGGCAAATTTGAAATCCTTTAATTTACAGTGACTCTTGGGTATTCAAAATAAAGCAAGTTTATGTTAGTATCTTTGTATTTTCTGCAACTGCATGTCTTTCTGTCACTGATGTTACACTTCTGGTAAAACTTAGATTATTTTTATTTTATAGCTGATATAGTCCCAGTTTGTCCCAGTTTTTCTTTTTTCATTTAAAATACTAATCAGTTTTTCAGAAATGTCTATCTTCATTTTCCTCTCTCTCTCTCTCTCTTTTTTTTTTTTTAATTTCTTCTTCTTCCCTCTGCAAGTTGCTCCTGCTGTTTCTTCTAGCATTGAAGCTCATCGCTCTGGCTCTGACCCTGCTCCTACTTTCCATAGCTGTTTCTTAGTAAATGAAGGTATTCTCTCCACATTTTCTATCTACTCGTCATTTACTTACAACTAATGTGCGTTATCATTGTTACAACATGAGTCTTTAATCTGTGTATTCATTTGTTTCGGGAGAGATGGAGGCAACAAGTTTCATTTTGCAACTTTGATCATTAATACTGGGTAAGAATGTTGACAAGGATTAGTTTTAATTTGTATTTCCTGGATTTTGTGTAAATCATGTTTAATTTAACTCCATGAGAATTGTTTATAGGCATTATTTCTATTTGAAACCTTTCTTAAGTAATAAACAGAATCATTCCAGTTTTCACAGTTTGAGAAAACACGTGTTTAAGGTTGACAAAGTAGGATTATGTTGGCCTGGGGAGGGCAGCAAGATCCAAAATTGAGGGGCCCTCACAGGATGACACTATGCCAGCCGCCCCTTCTCTCCTGTATGTAGGCTTGGAAGGATTAGATTTTTATCTGTAAATGTCGATAAGTGTTGATTTCACTGAACACACTGAAAAGATGAAAAAATATTTCCATCAATGATCATTAAAATTTACAGATAGGTAAGAAAAATGCTGCTTTGAGAACTTTAGACTTTGATTTAAGGCTCTTTGCTTTGTATGTTTTGACATATTATGTTGACAATGTATGTTTTAACAGTTAGAAAGCTTTAACTTTTTAAAAATCTCAATATCTACTGTTATGAAATTATTGTCTCACCCCCTTCCCCCCCAAGTTCCCACAACTTGGAAAATTTAAAATCGATAAACAGGGAAAAAATGCTTAAAAAATAAAAATAAAAATATTTTTCATTGAAATTATCAAAAAATAAAAATCGAATTCTGCCATGCCTCCATTTATAAACGGGGCTCGTGTTCAGGCACATCTGCTGACCACAACTATGGAAATATATGCATTTGTATTCCGAAGTCATGAAACCAGATTTTAAAACTTTTCTTTATATCTTTAGAATTGTGTTTAGCAACAGGTTACAATTCCTCTGTTGTGGATATAATTTCTGTTTTACAGTTTGCAATGATAGAAATATCAAATTCCTAGTAAAGATTCTTGAGAACAGCTGTTAGTGTGAATATGTTGTCATATCTTAAACTTCAGTACTACAGATGTTCTTTATAATACCAATGTTACTCAGTCCACATTATGAACTGAAACCTTAAAAAAGATTATTTAAAAACAAAACAAAAAGATTGGAAATAACAGAAATGCAAAGGTTTTCTACAGTCATTTAACTTTTCCATTTTTTTTTGGTATTAATTAAATTTAAAAATAGCTGGATTTAAATTGTGTGTTTGACTGAGAAAATCCAGTTTTTAAAATTTAGCTTCTATGTAGAGAACTTTTATGGGAAGTGTCAGCCCAAATGGAATTTTTGTGATTTACAGATTACTGAAAATATTCATAGCCCCATAGCGAGGAGGTATGTGTAAGTGCTGCTATGTTAGCCACAAAGTCATCCAGGATGGAAGTGCATTCTGTGCTCTTGTTTTCAAGTGATGACGACTATCAGAAACAGTTGCCTTTTAAAGATGAAATTTCTTTTGATGTTTTTAATTCAGGAATTAATTTTTCTGTGGAAGAGTTTGAAATTTTTTGTATATTTTTGTTGATGTCTGTGAATGAGGGAAAGACCTTTCCACAGTTAATGAAAAAACGTCAATGTCTTTTCATGCTCTAATAACTCTGAGTTCACAATAAAAGTAAATAAATTAAATAAAATTAAAAAATAATCAAACGTAATATATATCAAGGAAGGCCCTGATCAAGAAATTCAGTTTTTGTGTTGGATACCTGAGTCCCTGGAGAGCCCCTCTGATGTTAGTACCAACCCTGCCCTCCCCCAGTAAATTAAGAGATCAAACCTTCCTCTTCAATAAGGATTACAATTTAAGAAATTTTACTTGGAATGAATTATAAACATACCGTATTGTACAAGCTGGACATGCTTATTTTTACTAACTTAAAAAAAAATAGAAGGTGTGATGCTTCAGAGTGGTATGGCATATATGTCTGAAGCGTTACATGTTGCAGTAAGGATTTAAGTAAACAAGTCAAGCTTTCATGCAAATATTGTATGCTCTATTTTCACGTGCTAGTAGGTCACTTTAAACTGGCACCTCTTCTATTTGTTATACTTTAAAATAATAATTTAATTTTTAGTTTTTTAAAAGTAAGTACAAAAATGACATTACTGCTGACACTTTACATGCTTAATGACTGTAACCTGGACATGTTGTGCTTGTATATTAAGGTATTAAACTCCATGTAAAATACTGTAAATGATAATGTATATGCAAGGCAGCTGACTTACACTTACTTTGAATTTCATGGGTGGTGTTTTTTAAAATCTCAGCCTCAATGTTAAATGAATTCTGTAATTTTGTTTTTGCATTTATTATAGATACAGTTCCTGATTCAGTAACGCACTTAGGTGCTTTCTTGAGTCTCAGTGATTTAAAATTAAGCATGTTTTAAAATATTTTGTTGACGCAAGACCACAATGTAGTTTAACTGAGATCCTGGTCCTGCACCGAGACACATGCATGTAGACCCCAGTCAAAGTCAATGGGCTGTGCATGGATGTAGGGATGTGACCAGTTAGTTTTTGCTGCAGGATCTGGGCCTTAGAAAGCCAATTCAGTTTGTGTGGTTGGTACTGGAAGCTCATATGTGCTGTGAGGCCTGATCCAAAGTCCACTGAAAAGTGTGGAAAGAATCCCATTAATTTCCATGGGCTCTGGGTCAAGTTCTATGTGGGGTTTAACCTTAGGTTCCCATGACAGAGGGGAAAAGAATTCTGTTCTGCTTCAGATGACAGCGACAAACAGATGGTCATGTTTTTAGCTGACACACAGCCCTCTTTTGATCTCAGCAGAGATATTCTTTTAACTGCTTTTTAAATACACATCTGTGGTAGTAACTCATCTGTGAGTTTTTGGTTTTTTTTTGTCTTATATGTTTTTAAACCTGGATTTTACTGTAGCCTTTGCTACTATGTAACATTTTGAGTATAGTTGCAATTGACAAACCTGTCTGAATTTGGCTGAGAACAGAGATTTAGCTGTATATTTGTTTTTTCATAACAATGGGCATATTTGCTCGTTATGTAAAAAATATCTGCCTTACAGGAAAAATAATTGCATATTATTTGCTCTCTCACTGTTCTTGTCAGTGAGAGAGGACTGTCTGCATTGAAAGTAGCATCCACACTGTTCCCTAAGAAGCAATTTAGCTCTAGGGAAAAAGTGCATGTCCCAAGCCAATGACCAGAGTAAATCCAAAAATATTTTGAATACATTTAAATAAAATGCACATATTTTGACCTTTTGATGTTAAAATTGCCTGTGTGTTTATTATGCCTGTTTTTAACATATTTTAACAGGATGGAGTCAACTAGCTGCTATGCATTGTGTTATGCTCCCTGACCTGTTGGGATTGGAGAAATTTAGACCTCCTCTTCTTGAAATGCTAGCTCGCAGGTGGCAGGATCGATGCTTGGAGGTAATATTATGTTTCAAATAGCAAAACGAAGGGATCTGCATATGACAAAGAATTTCGATTCTAAAAACAAAATTGTAAGCTGCAATATTGGATAATGGTTAGTATATTTTAAAATAACAGGTCAGCTATTAAACAGATAGGTGGCCTCCTTATTTTAAACCAGTACTTTGGATTTAAATAGGAAACTAGAACTGTAGAGCTTTATCAAGAGAAATATGAATCTGTGATTTGTCTAACTGGCCACTGGATGTCATCATTGTGCCACTAAAATACCCATAAATAGTTTTATTTGGCAGTAGAAAACCTTCCTTTCCCCAATCTACAAATTTACTTTGAGTAGCCAGATTCCGAGTAGTTTACAGGTCTCCTCTTTTATTAAATAAAATAAGTGAAAGTGCTCTTAATGCATCAAGAAGTCAATGAACGCTAAAAACTACAGTAGAACCTCAGTTACGAACACGTCAGGAATGGAGGTTGTTCATAACTTTGAAATGTTGTAACTCTGAACAAAATGTTAGGTTGTTCTTTCAGAAGTTTACAACTGAACATTGACTTAATATAGCTTACAATGTTTACAATGCGGAAGAAAAATGCTGCTTTTAACCATTTTAATTAAAATGAAATAAAAACAGAAACAGTTTCCATATCTTGTCAAAACTTTTATTAAACTTTTCTCTTTTTTAAAGTCATTTACGTGTAACACAGTTCTGTGATGTATTTGCTCTTTTTTTTGGTCTCTGCTGCTGCCTGATTGCATGGTTCCAAATGAGGTGTGTGGTTGACTGGTCAGTTCATAACTTTGGTGTTCGTAACTCTGAGGTTCTACTGTATTATAGTTTACTTTAAAAATTTTCCTCTGTTTATGGAAATGGATGTGGAGTTTCACTCTATGTAACTGTCAGAGAGAATTTTTTCATCATGTCCCAGAGACTTAAAAATAGTATTTAGGTTCAGGGAGGAAATATTCACTGCATGTATCTTTTTATGTTTAAAAAATGAGAATTAACATACTACAATTTCATTCCTATTGTGTTTAATTTTTGTGTTCATTTATGAACACCTCTTTGACAGTTTAACATCTGTATTTTTTCTTAATTTTTAGTAACCTATGATGATGAACAGAAAATACAAATGTACTCCAAATGTTTGAAACCTATTTTATCCAGACAGCTTTAGAATTTTCTAGAATCTGCTTAAAATCTCATTACGATAACAAAGTTTTCAACTCAGTTTCTATCAAGAGGCTGCTGGGTTGTTATATTTTCTGGAGTGCATGTACAGTAGCATGCCTACTATTTGATAGGTGGCTAGCTGGCCATAACATCACACCTATGCTGTTGTGGCAAAAAAAAAAAAAAATATATATATATATATCGATTATGCAGCTTTAAAAGAAGGAAATGAATCATAGAATCATATGACTGGAAAGGAACTCGCGAGGTCATCTAGTCCAGTCTCCTGCACTTGTGGCAGGCCAAGCATTATCTAGACTATCCCTGACAGGTGTGTATCTAACCTGCTCTTAAAAATCTCCGATGATCAAGATTCCACAACCTCACTAGGCAATTTATTCCCATTCTTAACAACCCTGAGGTTGTTTTTCCTAATGTCCAACCAAAACCATCCTTGTTGCAATTTAAGTCCATTGCTTCTTGTCCTATCCTCAAAGGTTAAGGAGAACAATTTTCTCCCTTCTCCTTGTAACAATCCTTTATGTACTTGAATACTGTTATCGTGTCCCCCCTCACTCTTCTTTTCTGCAGACTATACAAACCCGGCATTTTCAGTCTTCCCCCATAGGTCATGTTTTCTAGAACTTTAATCATTTTTGTTGCTTTTCTCTGGACTTTCTCCAATTTTTCCACCTTTCCTGAAATGTGGCACCCCGAACCGGAAACAGTACTTCAGTGGAGACCTAATCAGCATGCAGTAGAGAGGGAATTATTTCTCATGTCTTGTTTACAACATTCCTGCTAATACATCCCAGAATTTTTGCTTTTTTTCAACTATATTACACTGTTGACTCATGTTTTACTTGTGATTCACAGTGACCCCCAGATCCCTTTCTGCAGTACTCCTTCCTAGGCAGTCATTTCTCATTTTGCATGTGTGCAACTGATTGTTGCTTCCTAAGTGGAAGGATTTGTCCTTTTTGAATTTCATCCTATTTACTTCAGACCATTTCTCCAGTTGGTCCACCTTATTTTGTATTTTAATCCTATCCTCCAAAGTCTTTGCAACTTCTCCCAGTTTAGTATCATCTGCAGTCTTTATAAGTGTACTCTCTATGCCATTAGCTAAATAACTGATGAAGATATTGAGCAGAACTGGACCCAGAACTGATCCCTGCAGTCCACACTTAATATGCCCTTCCAGCTTAACTGTGAGCCCCTGATAACTACTCTCTAGGAATGGTTTTCCAACAGATATGCACCCATCTTATAGTAGCTCCATCTAGGGTGTATTTCTCTAGTTTGTTTATGAGAAGATCATGCAAGACAGTATCAAAAGCCCTACTAAAGTCAAGGTATACCACCTCTACCACTTCCCCCAATCCATAAGGCTTGTTACCTGTCAAAGAACAAAGCTGGGACTTATGCTGTAGAATTTAAGCAGTCTTCTAGTTTAAATGGTAATAGCACAAAGCATATCTGCCTGAAGTATACTTTATGCAAAAACACTGGCAGCTTTGTATATTTCTGAATAGTTGTCCTATTACTAGATATTATGTAATGTGTTCATGTTCCCAGAAAGATAACTGAAATTTTCTTCAGCAGTCGAGGTTTTGTAGCTAGAACACTTGAGTTGGTTGTCAGGAGCTCAGAGTTGTAGTCCCTGCCCTGTCAGTGATTTCTTGTTTGACCTTGAGCGAATCACTTAACCTCTGTGTCTTAGATACCTATCTGTAAAATGGGTATGGTGATAATTACTTTTGTAAAATGGTTTGACATCTGTGGACTGAAAAGCTGGTGTTTATATTTAAAATATTATTTTGTATTTATTGGTTTTATAATATTTTAACATGAAAATCTTCCAAGGATTTCCTGTACTGCTATTGCTAAGATGTCCAGAATATATACTAAATGGGCAAAAGCAGTATTTAAACTTAATAACTTTTTTAAAGTGGGGGTTTTTTGTTTTAATTTTTTCAAGCTTTGTTGAAGTTGGAAATGTATTTTGGAAAACATATTTCAGTTCCTGTTAGGAATGTATAGAAGAGAATCTCTCTCTCTCTCAGTAGTTATAGGAAGTCCAAAATTAATTTTCCTTCACAAAAAATGATCTAATTTCTTTAACAGTTCTTGATCGGTTGCTAAATATCATGCTCTGAAAATTCAGCACTTTGTTGTGAGCTCCCTTACATTCCCCCTTCCCTAACTTGCCCTACCTGTATTGTTGATGTTTTCACTGGCAGGGGAAAGCAGCTACTGAGGGGGGCTTAATACTTCTTCCTCAGGAAGGCAAAGTGTAGGTAGAGCAGCAGTATGGCTTGTGCAGCATACTTCCTCTCCCCCCCTCCCCCCCCCGATAGGGAAAGGAGGGATTGAATTGTGACTTGGTACTACAACTATGTGATGCCTGTGTTGGGTTTTGTAAATTTTTTTTTTAGTTTAGCTCTGTTATTTGTATTGTAAGAATGTAACGGCTTGATGACTTTCTGGTTACATTTAAAAAAAATATTTGTAAATGTTATTTGAAAGATGAGCTTGTATGACATTCTGGTTGACTTTGTAGGTAAGGGAAGCTGCCCAGGCCTTATTATTAGCAGAACTGAGAAGAATTGAACAGGCAGGGCGCAAAGAAACAATTGATGCTTGGGCTCCATATTTACCACAATATATTGACAGTGTTATATCACGTGAGTACTCTCCATTTAACCTGAAACTAATTTGGTTAAAATCTATGATTAAGGAAAGTGTATAAAAATATGAGTACTAGTACAAACCAGAGGAAAGCAGAGGAAACCATTCGGCTAATGTTAAATATTGAAATAATGTGTTTATAAATATGTCCCTTGAAATTTCAAAGTGAATTAATTGTTGTAAAACTGGGAGGAAAAACAAAAATACTAATCCTTCATGTTTGTACTGACCGCTCAATTGATCCAGAAAGATCGATCCGACGCTGCCGTCAGTATATACATAGCCCCAGTCTTAAAGAAACTGCTCATGACATGTCTCATTTGCCCAGTTTTCAGAGTATCTATTTGAATATAATATATATATATTTATTTGCCTATTTTTACAGTTTGCCATGTACTCAACAAATAAATAATTAGCCAGTTCAGAAGGTTTTCCTAGTGTTTTGGGCCTGTGACCATACATTATGTACAGTAATGCCTAGGCATTGGAAGTAGGGGTAGGAACTACATTGCCCAGTAGTTTACCTTCATTCCTTTTGAAATTATTCCTTGCCTTTTATCATTTTAAGCAAAAACCCTAAACAATAGTTATTTAATTTTTTGTGTTAAACATTTATTAAGACTCTGTCTAACTTGTGTAATATTTGTTATTTAATGAAATCCCAGATTTTAGGTCATTAGCTATGTAAGTAATCAAACTTTTCTCTTGATGGATGATCAGCTTCACATTCACAAATTTGTGGTATAACTATTGTCCTGTTAAATTCTGTGATTTTTTTTTTTTTGGTATGTGTGTAACTCTATAAAGAAGAAGAAGGAAAAAAGAGAGCAAACTAGTTTAAAGGTCATTTGTTTAAAAAAGCAATAGTTTATTTAGCAAAAGCAGCACTAAAATTCCTAGATCAAAACATATCTGTGTATTTATTGACAAGTAGTTTCATGTCGAATGTTCTTTGCTAAAAGGTAAACTAGAGCTGTTGTCTCATAAATGCTCATGGACATATATTGTATGTGTATGAAATACGTGTAAAAGGTTGGTCTGGTTCTGTTCCCATTTTAAGTGATGTTTGGGGAATGGCTAATGTTAAATATTGAAATAATGTGTTTATAAATATGTCCCTTGAAATTTCAAAGTGAATTAATTGTTGTAAAACTGGGAGGAAAAACAAAAATACTAATCCTTCATGTCTTTACTGACCGCTCAATTGATCCAGAAAGATCGATCCGACGCCGCCGTCAGTATGTACATAGCCCCAGTCTTAAAGAAACTGCTCATGACATGTCTCATTTGCCCAGTTTTCAGAGTACCTATTTGTATATAATATATATATTTATCTGCCTATTTTTACAGTTTGCCATGTACTCGACAAATAAATAATTGGCCAGTTCAGAAGTTTTTCCTAGTGTTTTGGGCCTGTGACCATACATTATGGACAGCAATGCCTAGGCATTGGAAGTAGGGGTAGGAACTACATTACCCAGTAGTTTACCTTCATTCCTTTTGAAATTATTCCTTGCCTGTTTTCATTTTAAGCAAAAACCCTAAACAATAGTTATTTAATTTTTTGTGTTAAATATTTATTAAGACTCTCTCTAACTTGTGTGTAGTACTAGGGAATGTCTCTGTTTCACTTGTTTCCTCTGTATGGAAAGGATGGGGTATGTTCACTTTTTTCCTTCTGTTCTCTCTCCCCCCTCAAAAAATAAATAAATAAAAAAAGTAGTAATAGGTGCTGGGATTGATGCATTGGAAACTCGAGTCCTCTGTCCATAAACTAGTAGTACAACAGTAGCCATGAAAATCTCCCTTTTGCTGTCATGCCATTATGTCTCAAACCTGACCAGAAGGAACTGCTTCTAGGGATGAGAGGGTTATTCTACTTTGATCTCTCTGCTGAGTCTGTCAGTTTATGACACTGAAAACTTGAGATTGGATTTTGACCACCAACTCATTTCACACAGGTTACATACTGAACAGCCACTATATAGTAACCAGTTTGGGTCACTTCCAGCCTTGGCTGGATTTTAACCTGTGAACTAAGGGTGAAAGGCTCTATATCCTATTACCAATTCCCTTGGGCCATCTATTCCTTCTCCTCCTCTGGCCTTCCCGCATCCAATATACTATTCTGTTCCTGATGTTGTTTGTATTGGAAATGATCCTCTTATAATTTTGAAGCCTTTTTTCCCTCCTTGGGGCACTTTCTGTAAAGGAGAAAAAAATTGTGTATGTAATAATCCTTTAATAACTATTTTGTTTCCTCTTACCTGCTTTATTCTGCAGTTTCATCATATAGATGACCATATAGTTTCATCTTTCTTTAGATTTTTGAAATGTGGTAAAGTATACAGTGCAATGGTGATACTTTTAAAGTGAATTATTAGATACACATATTTATCCCTTTGTTTTGCTGAAGTATCCTTATGTTATCTTCTTTTGCATTTGGAGATGGAGCTATATTGGGGAAATCTAATCAAAATATTTTTCCTGACTACTTTGTCAATCATTTGGATTTCTGAATGATTGACCCTAATGAAGGTGCAAAAGACAGTGGAATTGCACTTGTGGGCTAATAAAGGTTAAACTGAATTTAAAATTAATAAGAGAAAATGTCTTTCTCATGACTAATCCACACCAACAAGCATATATATGATGTGTTGTAATATTATACATATATTACTGTATTGTATATTAGAGTAGCATTCAAATGTGATATGCCAATATACATTTCCTTTACTCTCCAACCCTGTTAAATAGTTGACAACAGACCTTACATAAAGTTATTTCTTTTCTTCAAACAGTTCATTTTCTTACCCATTAACGTATGCAGCATATTAAAAGGATTGTTGTACATTCTTCCTAGAATCTATTTTCTTGGCATTTGAGGTGCTTCATGAGATCATCTATTCAAATCATAAACCACAATTTACCTAGAAACTGAGCTTTGTTTTACTTATTGTAAGTAGTTGCATAATAGTATGCAAACAGTTCTACCTCATATAGAGAATAACTTAACATATTAGTTTCAGAATTCCAAATTTATTTGCTTTAAAAAATAAAATATACATTTTAATGAACATTTCAGTGTTTGTCCAAAGGACAAATTTAATTTCTATTCAGTAAGACAGCTTTTTATGTTAAATGCCAATTGATTTATGGAAGACAGATCGTAATCTTATTAAATCTAAATTGGACACATAACTTAAATTACATAGAAAACTCAACTTTAAAAGGTTACAAACAATTTTGTACGTTTCAGAAGACAAAGCTTTTGATAACTATAGTCTTTATCCAAAGTATGACATGTACATTATTATTATTACACAATTAAGCATACAAAATAAGGATTGAAGAAGATATTAAGCAATGGCATGCTGTATATGGGCAAAAGAGCCTTGATTTCTAGTTTTAGATATTATGCCATTCTGTATATTTGGATTTATTTTTGTAATTGACCTTTTTATGAGGTCAATTGCACTCAGCTTGTAGAATACAGCTGTAGTTGCCCTTCATTCTAGGGAGTGGCTGCTATAGCAGCTACTGATGGTTACCAATTTCTTTTCTCTAGAGTGACTGAGTGACCTTCTAGGATGCAAGGTCATAGACATAATTATTTTTGTATTCTTGTATGTGTGCGCGTGTGTGCCCATTTCTCTCTTACTCCCCCTCCCCCCCATTCACACTAGCCAGTGGACTATGATACTGTTGCCCTGAAAAGGACTATTTTCCCCCAAAATGTTAGTAAAAACAAGTGTCAACAGCCATTTTGACTTTTTCTCCAGTTATTTGCAATATGCTGTACTGCCCATTACTTAAATCCTTATGTCCTGAAAAATTTATAGAGAAATGTGCAACATCGTGTTTAATATGTATCTCTCTCAGTTGCAAACACAGCCCTTTGTTCTTGTAGAATCTGTCTTTTTAGTTTGCTTTTGTGTTTAGGTTATGGAGGTAGTGATCTGTTTTCTTAGTAGCAACCAGTATTTGTTCCGAGAAAAATATTCTCTCAAGTGATTAGTAAGTAAATATGAATAAACCAATATTTTGAATTTGATCTTTTTAAGCCTTTATAATGCTTATTGTTTAACAAGCAGATGAAAAGATTACATCGGTGTTGATACTTAATTGGGACACTAATCAGGACAGAATAATCACACAAATGGGCCTAGAAAGTTACTGATGTGTGCAGGAAATAATAAAATCCAACATGAAAAAAATACAGTCTAGCACAACTGGGAAGATAATCTGGTATAAGACGTACTGTGAAAGCAGTAATACTGAAAAAGAGTTGAAAGTGATAATGAACAGCCAATTGGATTCAATTTTGCAATATAATAAAACAATGACGACAATGCAATTTTGGGCTGTATTAACAAAGCTATCCCATTATTGGTCAGTGGGTTTGTGTTCCCTCTAAATGATGCTAGAGAGGTGACAATTTAAAATACTGGCCTGTGAACTACCTTCAGAAAGATGTTGACGAACTGGAGGGATTTTAAAGAGGAAAAATAGAATGATTAAGGGACTAGAAGAAATACATTGTGAAGGAAAGAGTAAAATAAATAAGTATGCCTTGGATAAATTATGGCTAAAATGGTAAATGTTTACATGTATTTTAGGACAAAAGCATCGAGAGGGTAGAGGAAATGTTTTGGTTGATCACACTGAACATAACTAGGAGTAAAAGCATGGAATTGTGGACAGGAAAATGTATGCTAAAATGCAAGGGTGGGGAATCTGATAGATCAAGATATCAAAGTTGGCTTTGTTTTTTCAGGAGAGTTGGGTGAGCATAAAATGTTACCAGAAGATTTTTGCCTGCCATGAATATTTTACTTCACACTAACTGTTGATAAACAATGTATACAGAATGTTCCTCATGCAGTTTGTATATAAGCTCATGTTTAATTGCAACAAGTGATAGACATAAACAGAAGTCTGCTGCTAACATGATATATTCTAGCCATATAAATTTAAAAAGGATAATGGACTCTTGAATGAACAAAACCTTTGACATTTGAAAGCTGTCTGGAGGGAACAAACAAAGACAGGGTGAAATCCTTTCTTTCCTGAAGTGAATGGGAGTTCTGGGCCAGGATTTCACTCATAATGTTTAAACTAAACTGTAATTTGTCTGGCTATGCAGGCAGAAGGATAGGAGACACTGGATGGGGTTTATTTGAGCCACAACTTTATTATTAACTGTAGGAGTACTGGCAGATAGAAGTGTACAGTGCAGATAATTCCATGATTATTTCGGTATATCCCCAGGGGCTTCTGTCAGTCCTCTCCAGCCCACCTGTTGGTGGGACCTTACCATTCCTCCACCCCTCGAATGGGCTATAAAGGAGGAGGGGTGGCTCCCTGGTGTGCCAGTCAGAGGAGCCCTGAACCCCTGCTGTTTCTATTTCTTTAACAAATACTTTCAAAAATCCTTTACCAATCCATTTATCTCATCACTGTATTCCTTCCCTACAGAGTAACTGCACTGGACAACCACCCCACGTCAACATAATGAGTTGTGACATAATAGCCTAACTCCCATTCCATGTTGGTCCTCAACTAAGCCCCTCCCCCAATCCATTGTGGTGAAGACAAATATTTCCCTCCCCCCCCACCCCCCCCCACACACACATTTTGCCTATGCCAATCTGGTGGTGAGGGAAATCTTCCTTTTCAGACCCCCAAGAAAGGAGCGATTAGCTCAGTGCCCACAGCAGATCCTGACCAAACCTGGTATTTCTCCATTTCCATGGATGGGAGGGTGGCTGCTGTTCTGTCTGGTCCAGGTAAAAGAGGACTGCTCCTGCCCAGCATGTACTTATATACCTCCCCTCTCTTCCGGTCACCTGGGAGAATGGGTCAGCATCCTTATGACCTGCTCTGTGGATGCTGCAAAATCACTGTGTGTGTCTCTGCCCCTTAAGGAGTATACACCATGCAGCAAGCCAGAGAACAGCCTTACTGTTTAATGTGCAGTCAGTCTCCAAAGTGGTAAAAAGTGTTCAGGGAACTTGAAATAAGATGCGAATCTTTTGAGAATCGATAGATAAACAGGTGTAATTGATGCCAGAGAAAGTCAAGTGAGCTGAAATGAATTTTTCAACCCCTCACTCCCTTTCTGGTTAACTAAATGCTGTCACTTTGTTAAACAATAAAACCCATTTCCATATGCATGTTTTGTTCATGAATCCTGGATTTTTTTAGTTTTCTCTGAGTTAGCTGGAAGATTTGTAAAAATAACATTTAGTTTGATAACTCCTTATTATACATCTGAGGAACCTTGTTTGCAGTGGTTATTACATACATAACGCCAGACACTTAAATATATTCTTGGTCTAAGCAGCTGAGGTAGTAAGATATGAATAATTGGAGCATAGGCTAACACTTTCCACTGTTGATGAAACCATGCTCTATCTGGGGAATCTTTAAAAAAAAAAAACTTGGAAGATGTGGCGTTATCAAAATTACAGGTGTTGGAGAATGCCTTGCCCTTGCAGAGCTGCACAATTGACTACCTAGGCTGCTTTTACCCTCTCATATACAGATTATTCTACTTTTTGATACAGCATAGTATTTACATGTTTTAGGACAGGATCTGGTACACAGCAATTTTAAGCTTCTACTTAATATTTCATATTAGCACAATGTAGGGGGGAGTTTTTGCGTTTGGTTCTTCTTTAATACTGTAAACATTTTAAGCTTAAAGATGTTAGGAAATAGTTTTTCAATAATTCTCTATTAAAATGAAAGTGTGTGAGTGAGTGAGAGAATTTCTTCTTTGCACTAAGATCTACAGATCTCTTACAATGGGTACTTCACTCTGCCTGTGGCTTGGGGGCAGAATCAGACCTGTCAGTCACTGGCAAAAAAGATAGTTCCCCCTGAAGATTCCTCTGGTTTTTTCTGCTTCCCTTGTGGCTGGTGGCTTAGCCTAGACCTCCCTGCTGCAAAGCTTTTCTTAGGCAAATTCTGATCTTTGTCACATTTCTTGCTAACAATTTGGCTCAATAACATGTCTGTCTAATTCCCAGCAGTGTCCCAGAGCAGTGTTGTCTTTTGGGGAGATTGAATGCTCAGCTTTGCTTCCCCCTCTCATGCATTTTCAGTGGCGGTGATCCTCCTGGATTCAGGGAGAGACCCAAGGAAAGCCAGAAGCAAAAGGAAGATTGTGTGTTGCCTGCTTTACCCCACTTATCAAGTGACTCATTGGGGAGCTCAGGTGGCTCTGTGGGCAGAGTACAGTATATCTTTCCTCATGCTCTCTGGGAAGATATAATAGAAGTATGGAGATTTCATGCCATGCCTAAAGACTAAGAAAGTATCAGGCTGTCATCAGGCTAATGTCAGGATATTGTTCTCAGCTTCTGCTGCAGGGTGCCATGCCTCATCTCCACCTCCTCCCTTCAGCAGCTGGCCAGTGAGTCACAAGGGAGCCAGCAGGCTAGGTATGGAAGAGCAAGCAAGGTGTATAGGTCCTCTTTGCCTACTTTTTAGTTCTTTCTATTCCCCTGGCCTGCACTGTATAAAGCCAAAAGGTTCCTCATTGTGCACCAGTCCAAATTCAACCTGGTGTCACTGCTGGTGGTCAGGGCCTTAGTGTTCCTGAATTAGTATTTCTTCACACAACGCACAGTCAACCTGTGGACCCTCTTGCGAGAGGATGTTGTGAAGGCCAAGACTATAATTGGGTTCAATAAAGAATGATATAAGTTCATGGAGGATAGGTCTATCAATGGCTATTAGCCAGATGGGCAGGGGTTGCTGTTTGCCAGAAGCTGGGAATGGGCAACAAGGATGGATCACTTGATGATTACCTGTTCCATTTGTTCCCTCTGAGGCACCTGGCATTGGCCACTGTCGGAAGATGGACCATTGGTCTGACCTATTATGGCTATTCTTATGTTCTTAATTAGCAACCTCTGAACCATACAGACCCTTCCTAGGCAGCCAAGTCTACGAAGATATCACCTCAGCACTCTTCTTTGGGCATGAAAACTCCATGGTGGCTTCAGACATAAAGTTTATCACCTGACGCCTCAAATACCTTTGTTTGCTTTCATAAGCAGTGGTGACATAGGAGGAGAGTATTACAAATATAGTCCCTGTCAACCTAAAAAAAATCTCAGACTATCTCACAACCGAAGGATTTCTCCCTGAAAAAGATAGTGGGATACAAATTTGTTTAAAGCAGAGTATGGGACTTTGGTCCTTGAGATCAGACACTTGGGCCCAGCTCTCATGGCACTATAGTGGGAAATTTTATGGAAAGCTGAGGCAATTCAGACTCCTCAGAAAAGTCGATCTGCAATCTTGGCTCCTGATAGCACTATAGAAAGGAATACTGTTCATATGGCAAGTTGAAGCACTCCATGAAGTACTACAGAACATACCAATTTGTAAGGAGTAACTAGAAAAAATGTAGGGTACTGAGGCAATGTTATTATCTTTCCTCAGTGGTCTGCCAGCTCTTTGCATTACTCTCAGCCAGCCCTATCTGGAGTTAGACCCCCTGTTGGTGCCAGGCTCTTTCAATTTGAGAGCCAGTGGGTACTGATGGCTTTAGTCAAAATTAGATCACTGGATGTTGTCCAAAGGGGATACTCTGGAGCGGTGCAAGAATCACAGGAACAGATTTGTCCCAAGTCCAATCTCTAGCAACCCATGGGAATGACAGGACATGAGTGCAGTCCATCATCTGCTTCAGATTGGAGCAATACAGCCTGCTCTTCATCCTATTTCTAACATCAGTAAATCAGGAACAAACAGAGCAGGACTCTGTCTGTAGCATGTAAATAAGTTATTAGAGGAGACATCTTCAAACATTCCCATTTTAACAGCCATATACAATACTTCCAGTTTGCATATAAATGGCAGCTTTCTTCCTCCAATTTCAATCATTTTCTTTTTATCAGACTAATGTTCTCAAGGCCTCTTCCAGAGACATGGTGGTATTAATATTGGCTTTAAGGAAGAAGGTAAAACAGTATCTCTTCCCAGACATATTTTTTTTTGGTCAAGGCTCTGTACTGAGACAAATAGTGATACAGTTTCTGGACAATCTTGGATTCATGATAAACACAGACACAGGAAAGTCAGTCATAGGTCTGGGTGGAAGATGAATTCAGTCAACTGCAAAATCTCATCTCAGAAGAACGTTAATAGGATATAAAAACGGCCATAAAGGAGAACAAGTATCAAAACTCCAGTTCTTATAGAAGCCAAATGGGAATGAAGATCTCATCCACAGGCATGCTTCAATGAACCACAGAGACATATACATTGTATATCCTTTACCTCTCCCCCCTCTCCGATCTATTGGCAGAGATTAAAGTCCTTTTGTAAATTCTCTGCTTCCTCAGTTGTTGAGTACAGAGAATCTGATTTTTGAAGAATTCACCCATTAGTGAACCAGTTAGAGAGCTATCCTTCAGTCAGATGCTCACTGAGGATAATATATGGGGGGCTTATTCAGGTCCCAGTTCAATCCAGGCAATAAGTGTCAGAAAGAGCACAACATCCACAAAATTTCCAATCATTTTTGTTGCTCTTCTCTGGACTTTCTTCACTTTGTCCACTTCTTTCCTGCAATGTGGCACCTAGAACTGGACACAATGCTCCAGTGGAGACTTAATCAGCATAGAGTAGAGAGGAAGAATTACTTCTAATGGCTTGCTTACAACACTCCTGCTATTACTGAATGATGTTTGCTTTTTTTACAACAGTGTTACACTGTTGACTCATATTTAGCTAGTGTTCAGTGTTATCAGCATGTTCTTCTTTGAGTGCTTGCTCACGTCCATTCTGTGTTAGGGGTGTTCCATGATAGGGGTGTGCACCGTTGCTGGAGATTTTTTCTTCAGTGGTATCCATCAGGTCAGCTCTAGCAAGTGCTTATGTGCCACTCCAGCACCCTCTCAGTTCCTTCTTACTGCCTGTGACGATTGGTGTAATGACCCTTCTTGTTCTGCAAGGCTTCTTCCCAGTGGTTTTTGGGCTCTTATCTTCATTTGCAGTTTAATAGAAATGTATATAGTTTGCAAAGTAGTGTTAGTGTATATAGTTTGTGTATGTAGATAGTTCCTATCATTGAGGGACTTTTCCCCCCAGGAGTCAGGCATGCCCCAGTCTCCAGGTTTCAAAGCTTTGTGCCTGCTATGGCAAACCTGTGCCTGTGAGTTACCTGCCCTATAGCTGCTTACAGTGGTTGGGGGAAACTCACATGAAGGACAAGTACCAAATCTGTTGAGACTTCAGCACCCACACTAAAAAGGGATCGAGACATCAGGCTGCCGACTTTCCTCATGGAGGCTGCCCTCAGACCAGCAAAAGAGTAGAGCCACCCTGACTCGGCACCGAGTACTTTGATGTCAGTGCAAAGTGCTTCCCCGGCACCCAGCACTTCACCATCTCTAGCGTTGAGGAAGAAGCACAAGAAGCAGCGCATTGACAGGGGCTTCTCGCTGGTGGAGAAGATGGATAAGTGGAGTGAAGGCAGCACAGTGAGACCCATTCTGGGCCATTCCTCTGCTTCCTGACATATGTCGGCATTGTCGACTCTGCCTAGGGCATTGAGTCCAGTGTGAGACATTCCTCTCCGCCCCCCCCCCCCTCCCCAATCGACATCAGATAGCCACCACAGCCCCAGTGGTCTGTCAGTGTCTTCAACCCCAGAGGCTTTCCAGGCAGCTAGGGACTTGCTTTCTCTACTGGTCCCACCAACTCCAATGGGACATCTGCCAGCTTCCACAGGACCTTGACTGGCCTCATCACTGCAGAAGAGAAGCAGGAGAGAACTAGGAGCATTAGGTGCCTTCCCAGCACTGGGCCCCGTAGCGCCTTCTAGTGGTAAGCCTTCTCTCATCCCAGTGTCCTGGTCACTGGTGTGTCACTGGTCCCTGGATCCCGGGCACTGTATGGAGGAGGAAGTGGGTACCGCCCCACTGTGGTCACTGAGAGACAACTACTCTTCGGAGTCTGAAGTGGAACCTTATGTGCCACCTAAAGCCCTCCACTGATACCCAGCTTATGCGCCATTAGACTTTGGTGGCAGTCCCCTGGCCAGCGGGTCACTGGCCGATGCAGTGGCCTTACTGGAACCCTGGGTGTACTGGGTCCTATCTCACATTCTCCTACTCGGTGATCTCCTAGACGTGGGCTACCGCTCCTTTCCACTTGACACTGGACCCCACCTCTGGCACTGACCTTGGTACCAATATGCAGGAGACTAGTTGAGGCAGAGAAAGAGGAAAGAGCTGCTTCTCCAGTGCAAGCTGCCTTCTCCTCCTCCCCAGACGAGCCTGTCACTGGTCTTAGTAGCCTGCTTCCGCGGGATGATTTCAGGGCCCATCAGGACCTTCTGAAGTGGGTCATGGTGAACCTGCCTGGCAATTGAGGAACTCAAAGAAACTTTCACAGAGCCTTATTGATATCTGGCTATAGCAGCTCCTTCCAGGGTGGGCCTGCCCATCAGTGATGCAGTGATGAGGCCAATCAAGGTCCTGTGGCAAACTCCTTCTTCTCTGCCTTGCACCTCAAAGAGGGCAGAGAAGAAGTATTATGTACCAGGAAGCTGGTTCAAATACCTGTACTTATGCCCCCGCCCTCCAGGGTCCCTGGTGGTGTCTGCAGCAAACAAAAGGGACAAACAGGGCAAATCCAGCACTATCCTTAAGCAAAAAGACACTATAAAAGACTAGTCCTTTTTGGAAAAAAGGTTTATTTGACGGGGTAGCCTTTACCTACGTGTCTCCAATCAGCAAACATTGCTGGGGAGATACCATTTTAATCTGTGGGACTCCCTAAGTAAATTCAAAGACTCTCTGCCCCAAAATTTGAGGCAGGAGTTCACTGCCCTCTTGGGAGAGTGTAAGAATGGGGCTAGGACCTCTCTCTGTGGATGAAGGGAAAACGGTGGACGTGATATACCCTGACTTTAGCAAAGCTTTTGATACGGTCTCTCACAGTATTCTTATCAGCAAGTTAAAGAAGTATGGGTTGGTTGGATGAATGGACTATAAAATGGATAGAGAACTGGCTAGAGCATAGGCTCAACGAGTAGTGATCAATGGCTCCATGTCTAGCTGGCAGCCGGTCACAAGCGGAGTGCCCCAGGGGTCGGTCCTGAGGCCGGTTTTGTTCAACATCTTCATTAATGATCTGGAGGATGGGGTAGATTGCACCTTCAGCAAGTTTGCAGATGATACTAAGCTGGGGGGGAGTGGTAGATACCCTGCAAGGTAGGGATAGGATACAGAAGGACCTAAACAAACTGGAGGATTGGGCCAAAAGAAAGCTGATGAGGTTCAACAAGGACAAGTGCCGAATCCTCCACTTAGGAAGGAAGAATCCCATGCACAGCTACAGACCGGGGACCGACCAGCTAGGCAGCAGTTCTGCAGAAAAGGACCTGGGGGTAACAGTGGAGAAGAAGCTGGATGTGATCAGCAGTGTGCCCTGGTTGCCAAGAAGGCTAATAGCATATTGGGCTGCATTTGTAGGAGCATTGCCAGAAGATCGAGGGAAGTGATCATTCCCCTCTATTCGGCATTGGTGAGGCCGCATTTGGAGTATTGTGTCCAGTTTTGGGCCCCCCACTACAAAAAGGATGTGGAGAAGTTGGAGAGAGTTCAGCAGAGGGCAACAAAAATGATTAGGGGGCTGGAGCACAAGACCTATGAGGAGAGGCTGAGGGAACTAGGCTTGTTTAGTCTGCAGAAGAGAAGAATGAGGGGGGATTTCATAGCAGCCTTTAACTACCTGAAAGGGGGTTCCAGGGAGGAGGTAGCTAGGCTGTTCTCAGTGGTGGCAGATGACAGAACAAGGAGCAATGGTCTCAAGTTGCAGGGGGGAGGTCTAGGTTGGACATTAGGAAAAAGCTTTTCACTAGGAGGGTGGTGAAGCACTGGAATGGGTTACCTAGGGAGGTTGTGGAATCTCCATCTTTAGAGGTTTTTAAGCTGCGTCTTGACAAAACCCTGGCTGGGATGATTTAGCTGAGGTTAGTCCTGCTCTGAGCAGGGGGTTGGACTAGATGACCTCCTGAGTTCCCTTCCAGTTCTCTGATTCTATGATTCTAGGCAGCTCTGGATGCTGCCAACTCAGCAGCCAGGACAATGGCCTCTGTGGTCACCAGTCCTCCGGCCTTCCTCCCGAGGTCCAATAGTCCATCCAGGACCTCCCCTTCGAAGGCACCTCGTTTTCTCAGAGCAGATGGATATGAGAGTTCACAGCCTGAAGGACTCGAGGGCCACACTAGAGTCCTTAGGCCTTTATGCTCCATCTTGTTCCAGGAAGCACTTCAGGCCCCAGCAGCCTCCTTGGTTCTCAGCGCCTCAAAGGCAGGAGCCCTACCAAAGAAAAGGGAGAAGTTATAAGTGGTTCCAACCACTCCCATCCACCTCAGCCTCCCAGTCAGGGTCTCAGAGATACTCTGTCGGTCCCAAGCAGGCCTTTAGAAGGTGTGCCTGATGGTGCTGTACCAGTCATCATTTCAGATCTGTCCCCCTTTTGTATTTGGACTGTCTGTCGCTTTTTAGCCCAGCCTGGTCATTCATAACATCACATTGGAGTACAGTGACAGTCAGGTATACTCTTCAGTTTTATCCACCCCTCTATCCCACCTCCAATCTCCGTCCCTTTTGAGGGGCCCTTTTCATGAGCAATTCCTTGTCCAGGAGGTACAATTCCTCCTACATATGGAGGCTGTGGAGGAAGTTTCACAAGACTTAAGAGGGAAGAGGTTTTGCTCCGGGTGTTTCCTAATCCCAAAGGCCAAAGCGAGCCTCAGGCCCATTCTGGATCTGTGTCCCTCAACAGATATCTCAAGAAACTGAGGTTCTGCAGGATCTCCCTGGCCTGTCATTCCTTCCCTGGATCCAGGAGACTGGTTTGCCGCCCTTGACTTAAAGGATGTATTTTTTCACATTTCTTTCATGGCCACAGAAGATTTCCCAGGTTTATAGTGGGTCAACATCACTACCAATTCACCACCCTTCCCTTTGGCCCGTTAACAGCTCTCCCGCCCCCCCCAGTTTTTACGAAGTGTATAGTGGTCATAGCAGCCTTCCTCAGGTAGCAAAGGCATATGGGTTTACCCGTACCTCGATTGGCTGATTAAAGGTCAGTCGCAGATTCAAGTACAGAACAGCATCAGGATGGTCTGAGCCACTTTCAGAGTGCTGGGCCTGCTGATAAACGAGCAGCAGTCAACTCTGGTCCCGGTCCAGGGAATAGAATTTATTGGGGCAGTGCTGAACTCGACCCAAGTCCAGAACCTTCCTGCCGGAGGCCTGATTCCAGACCAAGTCAGACTTGATATCCAAGATGATGGTCCACCCAGTCACAGTTTGGGTTTGCCTCAAGCTGCTGGGGCACATGGCGGCTTGTACTTATGTATCTCGGCATGCAAGGCTGCACCTCAGGCCCCTCCAGATGTGGCTAGCATCAGTATACTTTTCGAGCAGACACTACCTAGACTCAGTGCTCATGGCTCATCCCCTGGTCCTCACCTCCATGGACTGGTGGAAAGTTCCGAGATCAGTAATGCTAAGGGTGCCCTTGTTACCCCTGAACCATTGGTAGCCTTAATCTCAGACGCATCAACCTAGGGTGTGGATCCCACCTCAACAATCTCAAGATTCAGGGCATCTGTCCCAAGAAGAACTTTCCCTGCACATAAATGTCAGGGAGCTCAGGGTGGTACACTTAGTATACCAAATGATCCTTCTCCAGATCTCAAGAGAGTGGTGCAAGCCTTTACAGACACTATGGCGACCATGTTTTACATCAGCAATCAGAGAGGGGCTTGAACTTCAGCCTTGTGTCAGGTGGCCATCCGTCTGTGGGACTTCTGTATGGATCACTCCATTCATCTCGAGGCATCACATCTCCTGAGAGCTTGAAACATAGTGGCAGATCACCTCAACAGGTCCTTCTCCTCTCATCACAAGTGATCCCTTAAACCAGAGGTAACCACATTCATCTTCCGAAGGTGGGGACCTCCGTGGGTTGACCTGTTTGCTACCAGGCAGAACCAGCAATGCCAGCAGTTTTGTCCACTGTGCGGGCACAGCCCAAGCTCCCTCTCTGATGCCTTCCTGCTATTGTGGACAGACCAGCTACTTTACGCCCTTCCTCTGATACCCTTGGTTCATAGGGTCCTCCTAAAAATCCGATGGGACAAGGCAAGAGTTATTCTGATAGCCCCGGTGTGGCCGTGCCAGCATTTGGTTCAGCATGCTCCAGGATCTTTTGTTGGCAATTCCACTCTTGCTCCTACTCTGTTTGGACCTAGTTTCAGAAGACCATGGCCAGTTGCTTCATCTGAACCTTGCCTCCTTGCACCTAACTGCATGGATGCAGCATGGCTGAATCCTGAAGAACAGGCCTGCTTTGAACAGGTTCGGCAGATCTCATTAGACAGTAGAAAACCCTCCATCAGGACTACCTACTTAGCCAAGTGGAAGCGTTTCTCTTGTTGGACTTCTGAATGTGCTCTTTCTCCATCTTGTGCTTCTCTTCATTCTGTCTTGGACTACTTGTTCCACCTAAAGCACCAAGGTCTGGCCCTCTCATCTATTAAAGTGCATTTGGTAGCCATCTCACTCTTCCACCCTACAGTGAACAGTAGGTCAGTGTTCTCCCAAGAAATGACAGTTCAGTTTCTCAAGGGCCTGGAAAGGTTCTATCCTTAGGTCCATGAACCGATTCCCCCATGGGACCTAAACCTCGTTCTGTTGAAGCTCACGGGGTCCCCTCTTCGAGCCGTTAACATCATGCTCCCTGCTACTCCTGTCTTGGAAGGTCGCCTTCCTGATTGCAATCACCTTAGCTAGAAGGGTCTCTGAGATCAAAGCCCTTATGTCAGAGTCACCCTTCATTGTGTTCTTCAACGACAACATCCAACTGTGCCCGCACCCAGTCGTTTTGCTAAAGATGGTGTCAAAATTCCATAACAGCCAGATCATTTTCCTGCCACTCTTCTTTCCAAAACCTCACAAGAACTCTGAGGAATGACTGCTTTACTCACTGGATGTTAGGAATGCCCTTGCCTTTTATATTGAGGACTAAACCCTTTTGCAAGTCCACGCAACTCTTTGTAGCAATAGTGGAAAGGATGACAGGGCTATTTATGTCAGCCGAAAGGATCTTATCCTGGATAACTGTCTGCATCTAGGCTTGCTATGAGAAAGTGAATGTCCCACCTCTGGCATTCTTAACTAGTCACTCCACGAGAGCTCAGGCATCATCATCAGCATTCCTTGCACAGGTCCCAATCCAGGATATCTGCAGAGCGGCAACCTGGTCATCGTTGCATACCTTTGCCCTCATCTGTATGCCATCACCCAACAGTCCCACGATGATGCCAGTTTCAGAAAAACAGTGTTGCAGTCAGCATGCCCATAAACTCTGAGCCCATCTCCTGGGGTACTGCTTGAGAGACACTGAGCATGGAATGGACATGAGCAAGCACTTGAAGAAGAAAAAACGGTTACTAATCTTTCATAACTGTTGTTCTTCAAGAGGTGTTGCTTATGTCCATTCCATGACCTGCCCACTTACCCTGCTGTGGAGTTAACTGGCAAGAAGGAACTGAGAGGGTGCAGTGCTGGCAGCGTCCCTTATACCGCTGCATAAATGCATGGCTCCAGAGAGCGCTAGAGCTGATCTGAAGGTTACCGCTGAGAGAAAAATCTCTGGCAATCCACAGTGCGTACACACCTAGCATGGAATGGACATGAATAACACATCTCGAAGAACAACAGTTATGAAAGGTTATTAACCATTTTTTTAAGAAATGGAAGTTTTGTACACATCCCAACATTAAATGCTTCTGTAGGGCAACAACTCTTATTCTAGCCTCACAAGGTTGTAAAGCACGACTGTGGAACCTCATTCTGCTCCTTTAGAGCATGCCAAGATTGGACCTGTTCCAGAGGGTGTCATAAATTCTTACTATCCATTAAAATAGACCTCCCAATAGCTACTGTCTTTATTCAGATGAGTAAGTATGGCAGTTTCTCAAATGAGACCCAGTACTGTACTTTTAATTCTGGTAAGTAGTCCTGGCAACTTCATTCCCAAGGTAAATTTAAAGAATTATTCTTCCTTCTGTTAATTATCAAAATGTCCTTTCTTCTAAGGACTGGAATCTTAGAGCAGAGAAGTCATGTCTCCTGTAGTGAGATCTGCTAAGTGGCCACATGGCTATCAATACATAAATTCACCAAATACTACATATTGGTCACTCAGTCTTTAGCAAATGCCATTTTTTTGGCAGAATTCTTCTCTGCATATTAGTGTCCAGGGGGAGATGGGAAGAAATAAAATATACCTAGTTTTGGATGTCTATATTTAAAGGAGACAGACTGCTTTGAAAATCCTATTTTAACGGATCTGGGATGAAGCACAATGAAGAATAGGAAAATTTGATCTGTGCTTATCTGAAAATTTCTTTTTGAGTAATGAGGTCCACAGATCTTGCTCATGTTGGAGACATCTAACCAAAATAGAAATGGAAGTTGACATGTAGAGATTTGGGCTTACTTTCATTATGGGGAATTTCGAATGCTCTGCAGTAGGAGAAATTGTGCTTTTTCATCCAAATATATTTAACCCAAGTCTGTAATTTAGAAAAATAAAATTGAATGGTCCTGGTTGTGGAAGTTGTCTTAGCTTGAGGGAACTTCAGGACAATGCCTGGGACCGACAAATTGGGTTTTGCACCAGAGTTGCAAATCCAGGCTGAAGATCCATTGTAATGGATCTGTGGAACTTGTTAACTGAAGAAAGGAAATTTTCAGGTAAGTGTAGATAAATTTCCCTTGTATATGCACAGAAGTAAAAACTAAATGCTATATTTAATCTGTATATTAAATCTGTATATTAAAGCAAGGAATTTCGGAGTGAGACTTTTCATGCTTTCCTTAATTCTTCTGATTGTGCCTAATTATTGCAGAAGGTATGTTGTGTAAAACCATTCACCTCCATCACTCCTTTAAAAAAGAAAATCCAACACTTTTTGACATACCTGAAACAAACGCTATCCTAAGGATAGTGATGACTTAGATGCATGTGAGTAGTGGTGAAAGTACTGAGCCTGAAGAAAGGGCAGCCACTTCATCAAGGGGGCCTGCCCTACAGGCTAAAAGTTGTGGCTAAAAACTCTAAAAAGAAACTGTTCTAGAGGGGTAGCTGTGTTAGTCTGTATACAGCAAAATTTGGAAAGATTTGGAATGGATCTCTCATAACAAGAGGTAATTGCTTTGCTCACCCATTCTCACCTCCTATTCAATGACTGTCATTAGCCCTCAAGTACCCGTCTTTCATCCACCTCCCCCATTGTTCTATATGCACTTGTATATCTATGTTTCCTATTTACTATATCATTCTACCTCTGCATCTGACGAAGTGAGTTGAGTCTCACGAAAGCTTATGCCTACAAAAATTAAATTTGTTAGTCTTTAAAGTGTCTCAGAACTCTCGTTGTTTTTGCTCTAAAAAGAAATGATCATATATGATGTACAGCTGTTTTTTAAACATGCGATCAGTTTTCTTCTTTCAGTACTCTCAAAAGCACTAATAGTAATATGTATGATTCCTATTGAGGTCAACTACTTAAACCCATTATTAAATTATTTTCATTTAGTTAAAAAAAAGAAATTTTGTAATTATTTCTGTAACTTAAGGAACAACTGAAATTAAATCAAGTTCAGAAAAAAAGTGTTACTATGCTGTGAAACTCTGTTAAGCTTCAAGCCACAGTAAATTTGGGGCTCCCTAAAAAAAGGGGCTCATTACATAATCATTGACAGACCTTTAGCTCTAGTCATGCTAGCAAGCACTGTATATAATAAATGACCTAATATTAGTTGCTATGAAGAATCTGATATTGATTTGTGCCATTAGTCTCTTGCTGATTTGCTGAAGACCTGAGTTTTTTAATGCTAATGGAAATAAAGTGCTTTACAAAACACTGCACATGAATACGGGAACATGTCTCTGAAATGGAAAAACTGCCTAGGAAGCTTTTTAAAAATATATTTGTTTTGTTTGTTCTAGAACAGATACTAACAACATGCCAGAGCCCTTACATGTGTAGAGTGTAAGGTTTTTTGGCTAATGACCCAGCAATCATAATCTGAGATTGCTGAGTATCTGTAAAAACTAATGCTTATTTAAATGTAGTAAATGTAAGAAACTTGAAATTCTTAAACCCAACCAGGTGACTACTTGAGAATACGGTAAATGAGGTACCCCTGAACTTCATAGGAAACAGAAAGGTAATAAAATAATTTTTATGGATAAATGGCAAGGAACTAGAGAACATTCAAGCAAAATGGTATATATAAAATAAAAAAGGAAATCTATCTCAGCTGAAGCCCATCTATCCCATTTTAGTATTAATCTTATGCTTTGGCAGGCATAGTTTTAGTTTTTTTGACTAACCAAAGCATAAGATTAATACTAAGGTGACTGAGAACCTGATCCTGCAATGAGTTCTGCTTAAGCAGAATCATTTTACCCACACAGAGCCGCACTGACTTCAGGGTTCTGTTTTGCATAGAACTCATTATAGGATTTGTTCCTAACAAGGAATCTGAAGATTAAATAGCCAATGACTGAAAAACGTATAGCATGAAATTTTATAAGGACATTATAACCAGAAGGACTCTGGGAGAATCAGTATGTCTAGTGAACCTATCGGGAGTAATAGAAGCAATTTAGGAGGGTAAGGCCACTAAGTAAGCTAAATTATTTATGTGGTTCAGTCTTCACAGGAGCAAATGTTTGGGAGATACCTACTATTTCCCAGTAATAAGAATATGAAACAATCAGAAATTGAAGTGTCACAGAGAGGTGTTGGAGCAAACTGATTATTAGAAACTAGTCACAGCTGGCTAGTGTCCGTATAAGGGTTCTGAAGGAAATTAAAAATGATTTGGCTGAGATGCTACCACTAATATGCAATCTCATTAAAACCCGTTACTATGCCAGAAGACTACAGCACAGCAAATGATATTCCTGTCTTAAAAGTACTGGGGTGATCTTGGGAACTTCAGACCACTAGACTTATTTAGTAACAATTAAATTGATTGAAACTATGATTACCATGTGTTTATAAAACACCTAGTTAAACATGATGTGGAAGGACCAAACCAGCATGTCTTCTGTAAAAGAAAATAACGAAATGCCAGTCTACTAGAATTTTTTGATCCTGTCCACAAAATAGTGGATGAAGAAATACTGAAGTATGATTGATTTTCACTATCAAAAGCCTTTTATATGAGATATGCAAGAGGCTATTAAGGGAATTGTGAAGTCATAGGTATGATGTAAAGTTCTGCTATGGATAGTTGGGATAAAAAATAAGTAGGAATAACTGTCGCAAGGATCTCTACAATACTAATGTTGTCTAATACATTTATTAATGATCCAAGTGAGATGAAAGAACTTTACAAATGAGACATAATTATTTAGTTTAATCTAAAGTACAGAAGTCCTGAGGCTCTTCAGAAAGACCTAAAGATGTTAAAGTAATTGGTCAGATGAAATTCAGTGTTGACAAATGCAAGATAGTGCGCATTGGAAAGAATGATTTGAACTACTCCTACACCTCAGTGAATTCAGTTAACTGAAGCCACTCAAAAGACCTGAGCTTTATTGTGGACTGCTCAACTAAATTGTCTACTTAATGTGCAGTCTGAAAAGGAAAAAGTTAGGATGTGTGAAGAATGGGATTATAAATAATACTGAAAAATTTATCACAACATTATGTAAGTTATAGTACACGGTCACATTGAACATTGGAATTGAGTTCTAGTTACTTCATCTAAAAATGAGATATAGTTGAAGTAGAATGGGTCTGGAGGCATAGAAACCTATGTATAAGGAGTGAATGAAAGAATTAGGAATAAGAGGCACATTTATAAAATAATAAATAGATTTCAGTGAGTCAGTCTGCATCGGCAGGAACAAGAGAAGGGAGTGCACTTCAAGATTTCTGTGATCTATTGGAGGAGGTGTGTTAAGTATCTGGCACGTCACAGTTCCTGCCATCTTCTGTAGTCATGCAGGCCTGTCCTCCATGCCTGTGATTCAGGAGGACTTGAATAAAAGTATTGGTTGTGGATCAATGGCTACTGGTCTTCCTGATGGGGTATCTGGGTGTTCTGGGAACACGTTCTGCTGGAAAAAGCTTCTTCATTGGTCCCCTGCCTGCCTTGCAGAACTGGATAGTACCCCAGAGAACTCGCACTTAAGAACCGTCTGCAAGGCCCCTAGCAAGCTACAAATTAGGCAATTATGCAACATTGGGGAATGAGGGAGAGAGCCCTATCCCCTACAAGGAACACCTAAAACTAACAAGGAACGGTAGGAAAATCTGACCTCAACATCTTCTTACTCAGGTCACAGCAAGAGGAGCCCCTCTAGAGAGAGTGGGTCCCACAATTTCACTCCTAGATAATAGATTTAAATGTTACATTTCTGTCAAATTATAACTAAGAGAAAAAGAGAATCTCACTAGGTGTAATTTATTAGTTTTGCGCTAGACTGTACTTTCTTGAGCCACAGCTACATGTAAATTGCTGTTGCATGTAATACTTCTGTAGCCATTGTGATTTGCTGATGTATCAGTAGTATTCTCAATGAATTTTAACATACAAACAGTGGGGATCATTGTGAACTTTGCCTGGTGAAGGACTGTAGGATTTGGCACTCAATTTTTGCATTTTAATTAATAACTGTATGGTAGAGTGTTGCATTTCACTGCTCATTTGCAAAATTGATTTCTCCTGTACATTGCAATAAGAACCAAAAACATACAAATGTAAAACAGTTTTAGAAAAAAGTTTATTTTGTCTAATAAATTTAAGAACCCAAACTGACCTTTAAAAAAAAAAAAGGCTCTAGTTCCTTGCAGCCTGTGAAATACCAACCCATTCAACTGTAACAGTAGCTGGAAAACAAAAATATATAACACTTGCTTTCCTTAGCTAACTATTGTACTTGTTTAAAACAGTCATGGCTGCAACTCCAATTTATCCACCTGACCCCCCAGACAGCATAGAATAAAAACATAACACAAGACTCTAGATTTACGGCATATGACCAGAGCTTTTATTAATAAAATGTAACCTACAAACATGGAGTAGTGTTAACTGGTACCACATCTTAATAGATGTTGAGTAGCACTTTTGCCATGTTCATTTTTATTTTATCCAGATTTTTTTCTCTTTTCTATTCTAGAGTTATTGCGACAATGTAAGAATTTGTTGTCTTTGTATTGTTTGATGTTTTAACTGACACCACTCTTCAGTGACACTACAAAATACTGTAAAAACTTGTGCTATTTTGATTCTTGTTTCTATGTAACAATTTGTATTTGGATGTACTATAGTAATTTGACAGGCAGCTAAGGGTTTTGGTACTTGGTATAAAACATAGTTATGTTATCTGTATGCCTGTCTGTTTCTTCTTCTACAATTTTTCATCTGCCAAATGTTTTGCTCTTTGAACATTTATTTTAGATAGTATTTCTCTAGATCTGTCATATTGTTTCTTATTTTTCATTATTTTTGTTTGTTTACAAGTTAATTCTTTAAAAGCCCTGCTTTATGTTGTGATCAGTGCTTCCTAAGTTAATTCAACATTTCCCCCCCTCTAAATCACTTGTTTGATATGAATAGTCTTTAAAATGAATTGTGAGATTTAATCAGTGTAATGTACTCGAGTAACAGCATGCTTCTATAGATTCATTGCAATCTTTTTACTGTATGAAAGTGCATTTCTTCTGCAATGTAATAGCAGTTTGTCATTTTTAAACTAAAAGAAAGTATGTTAAGCTAAAGATTATGCAACAGCCCGTGTTGTCTCCTCCAAAGGACCACATAATTTACCTATTTAATTTAAAGACAAACTGATGCAATACAGAGGGACAAACTCTGATCTCAGGTATATCCATGCAGCCTGAATGAAGTCAAGTTATATCTATAGTGTGGGTAGCATTTTAACAGTGGGATTGTAGGTTTTCTAAAGCCAGTGCGATTCACCAGTGTAATCGAAGGTAGCTGTCCCAGTGTATTTGTGTGTATACATGTCATATGACATGTATACAGTGTATTACATGTGTATAGCTCAGAAAAAAGAAACAAAAATATTGATTTGACATTGTAATTCACTGTTCTAAGAATTCCGTGAAGTAAATGTCCAAATTTATAAGATGAATCTGCTTTCCATGTAAATTTGTGAACTTCCTAAACAGGAAACTGTTTCAATAAGGTGCAGGTTCTGTTGCCAAAAGAAAACTTTACTTTAGGCAAAACAATCCCATCTATTGGGCAGTGCAAAGTTGGATCAGAGGAAAGGAAAAAATAGTGGCAATTAGAGCTGGCTGGGAATCATTCGACTAAACATTTTGTCAAAAACTGTTGAAATGGAAACTTTTTGCAGAAACATATTGTTTTTGACTAAACATTTTTGGGAAAGTTTTTTGAGTCTACAAGTTTCTGATTAAAACAAGAGAGGAAGAATTAGTTGGTTGGGGAACTCATCTGCGCTGTGGGAGACCCAGTTTGAAATCTTTGCTCAAACCAGCAACTTGAACCTGATTCTTCCACATGCTGAGAATGGTAAGAGCCTTTACCACTGGGCTATTGCTATTCTGGGAGATCTCTCTCTTCTCCTCCCCCGCCCCCCAGACCTCCCCAGAAAAAGGTCTTGGCTTCATTGCACATCAGAATGGAAATCAATGTCAAAACCTTCATCTTTTTCCTGCAAACCATTGGTATATGTAGATGTATTAAAACTAACAGTGCATGCCTTAATCCTGCAGTCTGCTCCATGTGGAAAGTCTTTGCTTCAGTGGGGCTCTGAAACATGGGTCTGCTTGCATGTTTGGCGTCTCCCATTAGGGCTTGATTCAGCAAGGTACTTTAAGCATGCATGTGGTTAAAATGGGGCATGTGCTTAACTATCTTACTGTATCAGGGCCTAAAACAGGTAATTTTTTGTTGAATTATAAGAGGATGATAGTGTGTGGAGGGAAGGAAAATGGGGTGGGAGTGAACCATGGAAGGATGTGTCCACTGCAATCTTTATGCAAATGGGTCTTTGTCTAGCTAGCTGGAAAAAAAGGGGCAATTTCCCAATTAAGGGTTCCCTTAAAGCAGGTGGGGAAAAGTTTACAGGGATGGACAGGAAAGGCTGGAAGCAATTGGGGCCAGGTCAGGACAAGGTCATTGCATTGCCCTTCCTGTTGATCAGAGGGGTGTGGGTGGGTTTGTGGGCCGGTGGGTATTTATACTCCATGCAGCCACGAAGAGCTATCTTTAGCAGGATTGGACTGGCAGCATCCATCCACCTTACCATGAACTTGGCAAAAGGACCACGTTCCATTTTGACATGCTGTGGGCATTACATTATTTGCCTTTTTTCCTTAGGGGGACTCAGGGAGACAATCTCTCACTGTTAGATTGGCTGAATGGGTTTTTTTTGCCTCCCACAGCTGGTCTGGGACCTGGTGGGGTGGAGTAAGGGGATTAAGTTATAATGTCACTACTTAATACATAAAACTTGTGGAGGATGTCCAGTGCTGGTACTTGATATGAAACCAATGTTACCACAGAAAATGGATTGCAAAAGGATTTGAAGGAAAGCATCCCTTATGGAAGCTGAATAAGGGCTATATCTGGGTCAGTGGGGAACTGACCTCATCCTTCCTGCACTATACAATTTGTTACTGGTATTTAAGTAAATAAAGTCACAGCTTAATTAAACCACATCCATGGCCTACTGTCTTTCTTCCAGATTGGACAGGCAAAAGGTAGTGTTGGGGGAGCATTATTTTATAAAGAAAGCTGATCTTAAAAAGTTTGGTTGTTTGGTTGTTTGTTTTAATTTAACTTAAGGTTTGTTAGGTGTTTTTGGAATGATCACATACCTGAGTAGGTATGGGAAGTACTGGATCAGAGATCAGTGGAAGAAAGTTGGAAGAAAGTAGCTTAGAAAGCTGCATTACAAATAAGTCCAGATTGTTATATATATAGCTGCTTACTTCATTTACTTTAGACACTGTTAATTAAATTAAAGAAAATATGAAATGTTGGCTAATGTAACTCTTTAATTTTCATGGCTATGAAATATAACTCCTTAAGTGACAGAGCTATGGGAAGCCACTAGTGGCTTGTACATGTTCATTTGTAATAACTTACTGCTATCACATATATTTATGCTATACCCATTTGAGGTTGCATCCCTGATCTCTATTTTATTTTACTTTTTAAAATCAGTTTTGGTGAATATAAATTCTTTGAGTCAGGGTTTACTATATAGCAAAATATACTAATGAACCCTGTTATCTTCAGTATCTGGTATTATTAATATAGTTGGGAAGTAATTAACTGAAGCTTTTATCTATCTCTAGTGTGGTATACATTGTAGTTAAACTATTTGGGCTTTGGGATCATCAGTGAGGAAGAAGCACCTAGTCATCCAACAGGAAATTGTTAGTTAGCTCTACGTTGAGAGGAGAGAGGTAATATTAGGTGAAAATCCAAGCAGCTGAGTAGTAGATTTGTATTGACAAATACTGTAAACCTTGAGGGCATTAATGCACAAGACCTGTCCACATTACAACTTTCAAAACATAAGAGGGTGCTAATCATGTTTTTGAAGTAGATGGTTTTCACCACCACTCTCACCTTGAAAATAAATAAATAAACCCCTGCTATATTCTTGAGGTGGGGCATAGGGTTCTGCTAAATATAGATTGTTTCAGAGTTTTCTGGAAAATAATGTTTTCTGTTTTTCAGCAGCACTAGTTCATTAGTAAAGCCAGAAATATGCATAATATCACCCTATACTGGTTGCCTGACTACTTAGCCTGGGAAACACAAAAATGTGCAGTTATAGGCATACCCTGACAGCAATAAGTCAGTGTTTGGAATAAGTATTTATTGTGGAAGTGGAAGAGATAAGGGCATCCCTTGCAGACAGTTAAAATGCATAACTGATTTATGGAATTTCATTATTAGTTATGGTGAGTTTGAGTAAGAGTAAGGAACACATACTAATAAGGTCTTGGTCAAAACGATTTCATAAACTGTCATTATTAGAAACTCTTTTCACAGGCATGCTAAAGAATTGTTGACTACCATGGAAGTATTTCTATATCATTCTATTTAGGAATATTTGAGTGTGTATCATATTTACTATATCTTCCTCTTCCATTTCTCAAGTAACCAGCTGTGATATCACAGAGAGAGGTTTGACTTAGGTAGAGAATAAACACCGTGACCAGATGAGCAGTTTTAGAAACTAAGACCCTGTTTCATGCAAATATTCTTGGAAATAAACTGGAAGGAAAACTGTATAACATATGAGTCAAGTTGTTCTAAATAAAATTCATTTTAATCGGGATTCAAAAAGTACTTGAAATGTTTGTCGATTCAGCCACTAAACTGCTGTGGTATATTTTAATTTGCAGTTCTGTGTTTCTTTGTCTTGAGCAATCTACTGGTATTTCTTTACCCACCAGTCATCCTTGGGCCTCTTCATTTTTGATGATACATTTTCTCTTGAACTGTATGGATGGTCATCTTATAAAATAAAAGAGAAGTATGGGAGGGGTGCATGTGCGCTTGCGTGTGTGTGTATGTGTGTCTCAGACAGACAGACACCACCCTCTTAGTCTCTTCCACAACGTTAAATCTTTCCGCTTTGTGGCCTTTATGCATCTCTGCCTCTTACGGATGGGCTGTTAAGCCAAAAAATTTTTTCCCCCTTCTGACCCACCATTGTTGGATAGTATGCATTTGTGGTTGCTGGAACTATATCATCAGATGATTCCAGGGAAGTCCAGATCTGCTCTGTCATTCTCCAATTCTATCTACCTTCAGAACTTAGTCTCTAATTCAGAAGCTGAAAGTGTGGTATGACAGTTGGAGTGAAATTTAATGCTTATAATACTCCTTACCAGAATTCTGACATGACAGAAAGTGATCCTATTTTGTTTGTCTGGAATAGAAGATAAGTTTTTTCTTTTCCATTCTCCTACGATAGCTGTTTGAACATTGGCTTTTCAACTAATGTTAAAAATTAACAAACAATTGTGGAAATATTCTTTCTGCCTTTTTGTTGAAGTTGGTCATCTTTTGCATAATAAGGAATATATTATCCCCCTCCTCACTCAGACTGTGGACTTCATAGAGGAATAAATTATTTGCATTTAATATATCCTGTTCTAAAATGTAGATTTTTTTTTTATTTTTTTTTTTTGGTAACTGGTGGGTGATCTGTGAAACTAGCTCTGGATTAGTAGAGGCCATTTTCTGTTTCTTATGAATTTAAAACTAATGATCTAAAAAGTGAGCAATGGCTCTCCCCCTTCATTAAGTCTCACTCTCCAGATTCCATCTGAAGTTGTGTATATACACTCAGAAGCCCTTTAAAGTGCTAAGATCTGCAGGCAGGTCTTTTATTCCTATGTGTGCACAATGCATTTTTCCTAAAAGGGGCATATTAATTTTACAGTAGAATTAGGTGTAAAAATAGCAAACATAATTTGAAGTAGTTATCTACAATAGTCATTAATAGTTTATGGTAACCGCTTTATTAAACAATATGTTGCTGTCAAACAAAGGAGTCTGATGTTGATATGAATGAAATAAAAATTGCAAAGAAGCCTTGTCTTTATAGGAGTTTAAAGAGATAGCTGCAGTAATTTGAGATTCATATCTTATAGCAATATAAAGTACTTGTCACTAGCAAAAGTAATATTAAACAGATTAAAAAAAAGTGGCATAAACTTGAACTTCCTTGGGTTCTTACATGTAGAACTGAATTATTTTGAAAAAAGATGCTGGTTATTTTTAAAATAAATTCTAAATATTGAAGTTGGATTTATTATGTTTTATTCTAATAACTAGGTAATATTTTGTTGAATTTTCCTTCCAGTTTTAGTGAATACATTTAGCACTGTGGTTTTTTTCTCCATACCAATAGAACTTCTTCATACAGCAGGTAATATGAGTAATACTGCAAACCTTTTAGGCACCTTTCTTTTTCTAGAAGGAAATAACTTTCTTTGGCCTGGTCTACACTGGCAACGGAGGTTGATGTAACATCACTTACGTCGATCTCCAAAAGCCTGTGTCTACACTGGTATGGCAGTTCTGTCGACTTAAACTGCGGCAAAAGTTGACGTAATAAAACCACCTCCACAAGTCACATAGCTCCTAAATCGATTTTATTGGGTTGATTTTGCATCATTATAGACAGAGCATAATGTAATTCAACATTAATAGCCTCTGGGAGGTATCCCACAATGCCCCATTGTGACCGCTCTGGACATTCGTGCTCTACTGTTACGTGCTCACGCTACCCGGAAATGGCCCCTCCCCTCATGCCCCGGGAAAATTTGAATTTTCATTTCCTGTGCAGTCAGTGTGGAGAGACTCCTCATGGCTGGACTCCTCATGGCTACTGCAAGGCCCAAACGCACTCCAGCATGGAGTCAACCAGAGGTCTTAGATCTCATCGGTCTGTGGGGCGAGGAGTCCGTTATGGCTCAGCTCAGAGCCAGCAAAAGGAATTTGGACATTTACGGGAAGATATCCCAGGGCATGCTGGAGAAGGGACACAACAGGGACACGCATCAGTGCCGCGTGAAGATCAAGGAGCTTCAGCAGTCATATCAGAAAGCCAGGGAAGCTTAAGAGCCGTTCTGGCTCCTCAGCAAAAACATGCCGCTTCTACGGGGAGCTGCATGCAATTCTTGGCAGCGACCCCACCACGCAGCATCGATACCTTCGCTAGATCACAGTCCATGGACAATGATGAGGACTCCGGGATGAGGAGGAGGCTGAGGAGATCAGGGTGCAGGAGAGCAGGTGTCCGTTCTCCCAGACAGTCAAGACCTATTCCTGACCCCAGAGCAGTCCAGCAGCACACAGGACAGCAATAATGATCCTGGGGAAGGCACATCTGGTGAGGTTGTTTTTTTTTGTTTTTTTTTTTCTTCTTAGCAGTTCTGACCTTTTAAAAGAGTACTTTACTGGGGATTTCAGGCATTTAGTGGACTTTACTGGGGGGTTACCCACCGGAACAGATAATTTATGTGCAGAGATATGCTCTGAGAATCATCAGTTGGTGTCCCAAGGAAACTTTCATGTTGGTAATCTGTTATCCTTTGCACAAGGTTTTGGGGGAAGGCAGCCTTGTTCCTCCCTCCCCGGTAGGATACTTTGCTGTGCTACGCTGCAATCAAGGGAGCCGGTATCATGGTGGAACACAGCATAACGGCATAAGGGCCAGGCTGGTACCCTGCTGCGTGCAGCAAATCTTCCCTTTCCTCTTGGGTTACCCTCAGGAGACTGATATTGCTCATGGTCACCTAGGGAAGAGGGCGCATTTTTAAAAATACCCGAGCTGTAGAGCAGATACCCTGTACCTCTGTATTCCCCATTGTAGTGTCCTACCAAGTCACTTTAATTATTTTTATTTGTTTCAGAAGAAACTATTAACCCCCCGTGCTGTCCTCGGATCCCCTGTGGCCGCCTCCTGACAAAACATTCATCCAAATTAAACCATGTTGCCCAGGCACCCCTCTAATACAGAGCATTTGAAATGAGCTTTTTAAAGATCATTAATCCTCTCTATAGCACAGTAAAGTGCCCCTGGCTTACCATCTCAGTAACGGCACAGCAAGCCAACCCTTCTGGGATGTTAGGAATGGGGTTTTCCTTGTGCACTGCAAGAGGAGTATTTTATACATTGTTGCAGTTGTTCCATTTTCTAACAATGGCAACCTTGTGCATTTCTTTTTGTTCTGTAGACACCTCGGCCTTGGCCCAACCCTCTAGAAATGCTGTGGAAAGACTTTCGCAGATTAGAAAGAGGAAAAAAAAATCAAGAGACATGTTTGGCGAGCTCATGAACGCCTCCGCGGCCGCAGAGACAGAGCATGGCGGCTGATCTTGTCCCAGAATATGGACATGGACAGGGAGAGTCGCAGAGAAATGCAGGAGTGTGATCGCAGTACCACGCAGGAAGTGCTGCGAATCATGCGTGACCAGGCAGACATGCTCCGGCGGCTTGTGCAGCTTCAGGAGGAGCGGAGGCCAGACACAGTCCTGCTGCAGCTCCTTCGCCTATGGCTTTGCTGCCCTGCCGCTCCCCCAGCCCCAAGAGGTCTCTGAGGAGAATGACCTGGCTACAGTATGTGATGCACTCCACCCTGGTGGAGGTGAGCAGAAAGCAGCGGCGGCCCCAGTGACAGCTGGCCTGCAAGAAACCACGCTACCTCTTGAGACTGTGAATGAACACTCCCCCTCCCCACGACTTGTATGTTCATAAATAAAAGTTTGCATCATTTCAGCACGTTTCTTTATTAAATCATATCTTGTTTGGGAGGGATTTGGAGGGTACTGATATCGATGGTGGGGGGGATGTTGAGTAAAGGCAAATAACAGACAGGAGCAGAAATCAGTCCTGCATCTCATTGCAGAACCTGGTTTTCAAAGCTTCCCTAATGCAAAGCGCTCCGCGGTTAGCTCTCAGCATATTGCTGGCATCGAGCTGCTCATAAATGGTGGCCAGTCTTTCTGCCTCCACAGCCCAACCCTGGGGGAACCTCTCTCCCTTCACTTCACACACATTATGCAGAACACAGCACGCAGATATCACTGATGGGAGGTTCTTTTCACTCATGTCCAGCCTAGTGAGCAGACTCCTCCATCTGGCCTTTAAACGCCCATTTAACAACCATTCTGCAAATGCTTAACCTGTTTTTAAAACACTCCTTGTCACTGTCAAGGTGCCCGGTGTACGGCTTCATTAGTCAAGGGAGCAAGGGGTAAGCAGGATCCCCCAGGATCACTATTGGCATTTCCACACCCCTGATGTGAATTTTTTGGTCAGGGAAGAAAGTTCCTACCTGCATGTTAGAGAACAGCTCTGAATTCCGAAATACGCACACATCAAGCACTTTCCCAGACCACCCCACATAGATGTTGGTGATGTCGGTGATCCACAAGCCCCTGCAGGACCATGGAAAGTACCCCTTGCATTTTATGTACTCGGTTGCTAGGTGGGCAGGTGCTAAGATAGGGATGTGCATCCCATCAGTGCCCTGCCTCCCCACCCCCGTAATTTGGGAATCCCATTGCAGCAAACCTGTCCACTATGTCCTGCACATTTCCCAAAGTCACTAGCCTTTGTAGCAGAAGTCTATTGATGGCCCTGCACACTTGAATCACTGCAGCACCCACTGTAGATTTACTGACTCCGAATTGATTCCCAAATGAGCGGTAACAGTCAGGGGTTGTCAGCTTCCACAGAGCGATGGAAACTCTCTTCTCCACCGTCAGAGCTTGTCTCAAGCGAGTATTCACGCGCTTCAGGGACGGGGCCAGCTCCGAGCAAAGTTCAAGGAAAGTGGCCTTTCCCATACAAAAGTTTTGCAGCCACTGGTCATCATCCCACAGCTGCATAACGATGCGGTCCCACCAGTCTGTGCTTGTTTCCCGGGACCAGAACCAGTGATCCACGGACCGCATATGATGAGTTACGGCCTGCAGCAATCGGGAATTGTTCCATTTGATGGCTTGTAGCAGGGCAGCCTCGGTGGCATCGCAGTTGCCTGTGGTTCGACTTCTTGCTCTACTTCGAAAATACTCAATGATAAGCCGCGATGTATTTGTGACGCTCACAATAATAGTGCAGAGTTAAGCTGGCTCCATGTCTCCGCAGCAATGGTGAGCGTGCAGCATAAACAAATGGCACAAAAATCGGTTTCCTGTTTGTTTGGGGGAAGAAGGGGGGGGGGAGCATTGCATCATGGGATGGTGAAACTCGTCCCAACCGCCAGTGCGGCTAGTTGCACTGTGGGATAACAACCCACAGTACACTGCTTTGAATGTCGACACAAGCGTGGTGAGTGTGGATGCACGAGCCTGGCGCAAAGACCATGGAGTGTACACGCTCCAGTGACTTCTAAAAATCAGCGGGTGAAAGTCGACTTTGTCGACTTCACTTTGCATTCTAGACATAACTAGATAACTATTGAAGTGTATGGAACAAATCTCTTTTTGTAGTTTAGAATCCTGATTCATCTGAAAGTTAGAATTCTTAAATTTACACTCAGGAGTATAATACATTCATTATTAATTATGTTTATTACAGTAGAGCCTAGGGACCAACCAGAATTGGTTGTGCAAGATACTGTACAAACACAGCAGTAGATAGTTGCTAACTACAATCTAAGTGGACAGAACAGATGAAGGATGGGGAAAGGGGTAGGATACACTAGTAGAGTGAGCAACATTACGGTCAGCAAACGCCATGTTAGTTCCACAAATTTTTCTGAGGGGCTGGTTGGGAGGGATAAACTAATCAAAGACAAAGGAATAAAAAAGGGACACTGAAAGGAAGGGGCTTGGGTAGGTGGGCAGAGGAGGAAGAAGGGGCAGATGTGGAGTGAGGCTGAGTGAATAGACCAGGGGAGGCCAAACTGTGGCTCATGAGCCGCATATGGCTCTTTTACAGTTAAAGTACTGCTCACGGAGCCACCTATGGGCCTCCCACCCCTCCAATTCTCTGCTTACCAGACTGAGGTGGGGAGCGTGGAGCTTTTGCCCTGTGGCAGGATTCTGCCCAGCAGGGAGAGGGGTCTTAGGGGCTCAATAATTTTGGCCACCCCTGGAATAGATCATAAAGAAGGGGGCAGGGAAGTGGCTGGAACAAACAGTAAATGAGCAGAGGAGAGAGAATGTCCAGTTAACAGTGTAAAAATACATTTAAGACTTCAGCATCCCTACTTGAGCTGATGCTGCTGATTCCAGTCCCTCCCTGGCTCTTCCCTGCAGTTTCTTTCTCTGAAGCCATAGGATGGAGAAGCAGGAAGAGGAAGGATGCCCCCGGGTCCTAATTCACCCAAAGTAGGGGTCTCCCTGCACAGTTTTTGGGCATGATGGGGAGGAGGGGTTATGGGAAAGAGGTCATCCAGGCTAGCTCCCATTTTATCTCCTGCATTTCCCAATCAGTGCATCGGTACCCGCTCGGGCTGCTTCTGCAGCTACTCCTGTTAGGATGGGTTAGCCTTAATTTCACAACACATTGTAGGCTGTACAATTAATTTGTGTTTTATTTGGGCCCTCTGGACCCAAAATTGGTTTGTTCCACTTGCTGACTGCAAATCAAACAGGAATGTATGTAAAAGTGCACATCATGAATTACAATTATTGGAGGTGGTTTTGGCCATTGATATTTTTTTCACTTTTAATGTAGGGAAGATATTTGAGCTTTACTGCACTTCATTTTTTCCCTGCACTGTGAAAAGACCGTGCAGCTGTAAAGCACTCAGTAACTTCATTTTCTATTCCTTGTGTTCACCTCTTAAAATGACACGTCAAATGTTGCAATCACCAATGTCTATAATGTATTCTTCACAAAGAGGGGCTTTGTGATTAAGTATAGATTTTAGAAAATGCTGTTTATCCTTATTTATCTTTAAAGATAAAGATATGTTGAAAGTTGGCTTTAGTCTTCAGTATTCAAACTAAATTCCATTTTTGAGGGATTTTCTTGTTGCATACTATAAGTATATCTTCTATCCCACTGTTTCCATTTTCCCTTTGGCCAACATAATTTTTCTTCAAATGTTGAAATGATCATTTCCCAAACTATATAATAGGCATACTGCCCAAGTAGATTTGTTCACTAGGAAACAGAGAAGCTACTATATTTTAAATCTCTGATGTTATTGTAGCTAGAAAAATGGATACTGTGTCTTTAATGGAAAGCAAAAGGTTATCTTTTTGTGGCCTTTGTGTATATCTGCTGATGTGGATGTAGGCAGCCAGACAGGCAGTGTGTGCAAAGAGACTAGGGAACCGGCTGTGGATCGATAGAAATAGTGTGAAGTGAATTAATGTGAGGCAGGCAGTCTGTCTGTCATAAGGATTGCAGGGAATGTGGGGCAGTGCTGGTCAGTCACTGCAGAAATCTGCTTCTAATAAATTTAAACCCTCTGACTGAAAATAAACTGCACACATTCTCATGCTCTTATATTGTTAAATCTCAAATCATTTGTGTGTGTATGTATACATATATATATATATATATATATATATATATATCAAATTGTTGCCTCTGTTGTGTTTTAATTAAAATTTTTGAAAGATGCAACTACATGAAATTGAAGAAATAAACATTTTTAAAATTATTTTCTTTAAATTGCTTGAATGATAATCCATATTATCCATGTAAAAGAAAATAAATGATCCATGATTTAAAATTAATACATTTCTAACAGATTATATACATCTTTTATAAAGTTTAATGTATAGCCTGATACGAATAGTCAGTTAAACTCCCATTGATTTCAATTGGAGTTTTGATTCAGTAAAGATAGCTCACTCCTAAACCCAGCTAAAAGGGGAAGGTTCTTCAGCTGGATTTGCGATCACTGAGGTACAATCTTACTGCAACAAAAACAGTTCGGCTAAACCGAAAGGATGGTAGATGCAGATGGATCTTGAGGATGGTAGATGCAGATGGAGCTCAAAATCCAAATATGACAGATCTCAGTGAAGGCCAAAAGGAAGCTGAGATTTTGAGACATTGAATCCTGACTATTCAATCTGTAACAAGACATAGGCACATGGAATGTACACCCTTTGTATAGTACACGAAAGCAGGAACAGGTTACATGAGAAATGAAAAAATATGATCTGAACATACTTGTCATCAATGAGACGAGATGGGCAGGGAGCAGCAAGATGAAGTCTGATAGTGCTATAAGGAGGAACGCATGAAAGAGGAGTAGGAATGATGCTGAATAACATCACAGTGAAGACCTTGCTATTTTAGGAACCAGTGAGTCACAGACTAGCAATAGCTGGGCTGCAAAGACATCAAGTGTACAATAATCCAGGTATGTGCAGCAACAGATTCTGCAGGTGACAGTGAAAAGGATATATCCTACAAGTAGGTGCAGCAAGTATTGGATGACATGCCTAACCATGACATTACGCTGATGATAGGTGTCTTCAATGCACAAACTGGCAACTGTACTGGCTTAGAGGGAGTCATGGACACAGCAGTGGAAGGCATCCAAACTAATAATGGTGAATAGCTCTTGAATCTGTGTGGCACAAACACCCTACACATTGGAGGCAATCTCCTCCAGCTCAATAGGAGTCACAAGTTCACATGGCGATCACCAGTCAATGTGTCTTTCAACCAGATAGATCCATGTGTATTATATCTAAGAGATGTGCATCTTCTTTGAGGGATGTCCGAGTCAGTAGAGGAGCAGATGTTGGCTCAGATCATTATCTTTTAGTGGTCGCATTGTAATTTAAACTCAAAAAGATCACTAACAGATAAAATGAGTGTTATAGCAATAGAGATGACAGGATGAAGAAACACAGCTCAGATTCCAGATTGCACGTAGCAAACCAGTGTTTTACAGGACTAGGCTGATAAAAGTCTGGAAGACATATGGTCAAACTAGAAGAAGATGATAGTCTAGACAGCAGAGGAAGCAGTAGGCCTCTGAAGAGGGTGGAAGAAAGATGCATGGATTACATCTGGAACATGGGCAGTGACTGATGAATGGAAAACTCTGAAGGCAAAAAAGGAACAGTGCAAGACACAGGCAGAACTCTTAGATGCAGATGAAAGATATAGAGAGAAAGATGAAGGCAAGATAGAAATGCCTTGTTTCAGGAGAAGGCTGAGAGGCCTACAAAGTAGCTCAGAGAAGAGACGTCAAGTACCTGTATAGAATAGTACATGATCTCTCAGGAAGAACCAGACTGTCACAGGGAATGACCATCATGGATTTTCATGGACAGATGTTGAAAATGAATGAAGAACAAGTCAGATAATGGAAAAAAATTTTCATTTCATATTAAATTCTCCAGAGCTAATGGTCCTGCACAGATTCTAGAGAAATGCCAGTGCTAAGTTAGAAATAGAAGAAGGACCAATAACACCATCAGTGCCTCAAATGAGGAAGCTCCTGGGTTTGACAGAATTCAAGCAGAGGTACTAAAGTCAGGAAGTGAAATTCTGATTGAATAACTAACAAGGCTCTGTAACAAATATGGGTGAAAGAACAAGTGCCACAAGACTGGAAAGAGGGTATGATTGCCAAAAAAAAGGGTGATCTTATTCAGTATATGAACTGGAGATATATAGTACTCTATCAGTCCTGGGCAAAGTACTGGCTACTGTTATACCAAATAGAATGAAGAAACCAGTGGGTGGAATGTTATGAAAAAAACAGGCTGCGTTCTGTCCAGGTAGATGATATTATAAGCAGATATTCAGTCTTCAATAGATGATCCAAAAAGCTACTGCTTGGCAGAAACCAATCTTAATCAACTTTATCAACTTTAAGGAAATGTTTAGTAATGTCCACAGTGAGACCCTGTGGAATATTGTTTGGAGCTACTGGGTACCAGACAAACTGATCAACATATAAAACTCGTTATTATGATGGATGTAGATGTGCAGCAAGATCAGATACAGGACAGCCTGAGTGGTTCAATGTTGTGGCTGGAGTTAGACAAGGGTGTGTGTTATCACCAATCCCCTTTGCATTAACAATTGACTGGGTGATCAAGTGGGCAACGAAAGGTGTCATGAACATTTAAATAGGTTAGCAGAGCCTAGTGACACACCATTGCTTTATTGAGTACATCGTGAAATAGAATGGTTGCCCTTGCATTAGAGAGAGAATAGGAAGCAGCAAAAATTAGATTGAAAGTAAATACAGAGAAAATCAAGATGGTTGAAGATAGGAAACTGGATAACAGAGGCAAAGGTGTATGTGGATGGAAAAGAAATTAAACAGACAGAAGAGTTCGGCTGTCTAGGAAATGTGATGACATTTGAAGGAGACTGTGATAAAGATGTTCATACTAGATTAGGAAAAGCAAACACCACTTTTGGAAGGATGAGCAGCATCTGGTCAAATAGAGATCTCCACACCAAATTAAAGGTCAGATTATACCATGTGACTGTACTGAGCACACTATTGTATGGAGCAGAGAGTTGGCCAATGGTAGTGAGAGTAAGGGATGTGAGAGTAAAGGAGCAGATCAAGCAGTACATGTTAGAAAATATCATCAAATAAAGAACGCTCAGGTGGTTGGGACATGTACACTTCATGGAAGATGGGAGACATGCTAAGCAAGCATTGAATTGGGTACCCAAAGGAGGAAAGAGAAAGTGAGACAGGCTAAGGAAGAAGTGGTAGAAAACCATGACAGAGGATATTGAATGAGCTGGCATCAGCTGGGAAGAAGGGTTGCAACAAGCGGGTGACCCTAGTTGCTGGAGGAACTGGACTCCGTGATGTGCTAGTGGCTCAGAAGGAACTGAGGCCTAAGATAAGGTAAGGATAGTTTGACTCGGGTCCAAGGAGTTACGGCTTGTCTACACAGCACGACAACACACAATAGAGGGTGTGATTTCAAAAACGCACCGACCCCTTGCTCACTAACTGGCCCATGTAGATCCTGCTGGAGTGAACTAAAAGTTCCCTAGTGTGCATTAGCATACATATGGTTGATCCTTTTACTTTTGGAAGACTTGAGTTATAAGAGCAGGAAAATGCAACTAAAATAATATTGCATTGTGCAATATTGATGTATAAAACTGAATTAATAATTAGGTTAGGCAGATATATTTAATATTATGATTAATACAGGATTCTCACATGTTATTGAAATCATCCATAATAAAATAAGTTTTCCATCAGATTTAGTATTTTACAGAGTATTAGGCTTATTTTGAACATACATTCATGTTTTTATGACCTTTTCATATTTAAAATGGCTTTTTAGGTGGTTTTGTGTGTGTGTGTGTGTGTGTGTGTGTGTGTGTGTGTGTGTGTGTGTGTGTGTGTGAATTATCTTAAAAGCACTGGAGTACAGGAATACATGTTCCTGATTACTGGATTTTCATTGAGCGGAAAAAATACTTTGTCTATCTGATGGGCATTCTGTTAAGATTGTCCTTTCTATTTAGCCTTATTAAGCCTAGCTATTGTAACACATATCAAATGGAACATCACTCTCCTTTTGGTGACCCACAGATAGCCAAGGTTGCATAATACTTATGCCAAACCAGCATTCACTAAGGGTGATATCAAATCAAAAGTTACTTTTGAAAGTTAGCTTCTGAAAACTTATCCAGCTATACACCCACAGAGACCATACCTTACATGAGGAGGAAATTCCATCTCAGAAGAGGATTCCTAATGCATTTTTCAGGATTAAGCAACCATTCAAACCTACCCTCTTCCTGGGGTGGGGAAAGAAATGGAAGAATTGCAGATACCGCCTAGCCCTGCGTTCTAGCCCTAAAAGTCATGTTGGGGGACACATCAAGTATGCTTGTTGTGTCTGCTGACATCCTAATTCAGGGAAGTGGATTCTGCGTAGAGTGCTTAGGAACAAGTGGACCATATTCTAGGTTGCTGCATGCAGAAGACAGAATTTATGAAGCTCCTTGTTGAAGAGTGGTTTTATTTGTTTGCCTTTGCACAATGAACCAATGTGTTCTCTGGTTGAGTCGGGATGTGTGTTCATGCATGTTTTTGTTTGTTCAGTGCATAGGTTATGATGATTATTTATACAGCCCAATAGATGTGTGTGATTTGCTCTATTATGGATGGTTTGATTGTGACTCCATAGTTAAGGTTGCCTTCTCAGAGCGGTTTAAATTAGAACATACCTTCCTGGGAGGGAAAGTGGTTTCCTACATGTTGATCTTTCTGTTGTAAATTCTACACAAAGTTTATTATGCCTTTTGAGTTTTCTATATAGTTTTTGTTTAGTGTGTAATAGATTATTAACAGGGAGTGTTTGCAATGGGTTTCTAACTAAAATCTGAGGCTTTTTAGTTTTTTGTTGTAGATGTGCATCATTGAAATTATATGTATCTACACAAAAATTGATCTTGAGTAGATATTGCAAAATGGGTAGTAAGAAAGAAAGAAATATTAAGGTTAATGGTCACTTTTTGCCTGTAACTGAAAGCTACAAGTTTATTTCTCAACAGAGGCTGGCATACACAGTCACTGTCTGTGGAGATACTCATGAAGAATTGCCTTTGCAAAATAGTTGCCTCCTCACATTGTTCTCAGTCAGGCTGAAGCCTCATGCTGCTCTTAGTTAATTTGGTTGCCATTTCCCTTCAACTAATGTAGGAGGAAGTTTGGACTGCCCTTAGTAAAGGTGACCACCTCTATCCATTTTCCCATCGCCAGTGAGATCACACTGTTCTTTAAGTAAAATGGTTGCCCTCCTCCATGCTGTCAGGAGGCATGAGGCACTGCTAAGAGCAGGTGAATATGCAAGAGGAGAGCAGGAGGGGGAAAATGGGGTGGGTATGTGTGTGCACAAGGGAATTTTTCAGGAAAGGTCTTGGGCTCAAGGGAATAGGAGAGGCAAGAAGGAGAACGTGTAGGGTAAAACAATGGCAAATATGGAGGAGACACAGAGACAGACAATATGGAAGCATAGAGGGAATATGCAAATGGAGTGGAAGACTGCCTGAGACAGCAGGGAAGATTTGGGAAGACATAGGATAGTGATGGGTGAGGAGGGTGTCAGCTCCCACACCACAGGGTTAAGAGTCAAGTAGAGTCATTTCCCAGCAGCCAATGGAGAGGCTCAACTTTTTACATTTATGGTTGAATTTGGAATGTGAAATGATCACTCACAAATTGGGTGTGGGCAGTATCCCTTTAATGGTTCAAAAATGAGCAGGGAGATTAATTTTTTTCCATTAAAATCTCATTATATTTAAGCCCATTTCATGATTTGGGGAAACCAATTCCTGACTTTTGAATTCATGTATTTGTCAATAGTAACTCCATTTCCCTGAATGCAATCATCACTTCTCTCTAGTTCTAGCCTTCCTTTATGTCCTAGCCTTTCAAAGCTGCAGGGGTATGGGCAATCTGATAGGCAGAGAGCCCTTAACAAGTAGCACTTCCAGTTCTGTTACAAAACCAGCACCTTTGTCTGAGAAACTCCCTATGATTCATCACAGGGGGCATTCCTCTATGGCTGCCCCAAGGTTCCATCCTGTGGCTTGGGGGGATCATGGGTGTGAAGAGAGAAATAGGGATTGTGTAGATCTGCCTGGAGATCTGACATCCGGTATTAAACACTTTCTAAAACACGAAAGTTCACCAACATTAGTGTGAAATAGTTAAGGTTGCTTCACACAAAGCCGCAAAAGCACAGGAAACGAAAAGTCGAGTTTCCTATATGCCTTCTAATCTTCCACTCAATCGTACAGCTTGTCACTACCATAATTACTGTACAACACAAACAATCTTAATTTTGTCCCACTAGGAATGCCAGCCTTCCAGCACCTCCTTACCAGACTAACCCCTCACAACACATCAGACTACTACATTAATGGCTTGTCTACACTTACCTCGGAGATTCAGTGGCAGTCAACCGGAGTTACACAAACTACACAAAAAATTTGTGTAACTCCTGTCGACTTCTGTGCTTCTGTTTTGCGCGCCATCTTCACTGCATTGCGCCGACGGGAACCACATTCCCGTCGACACAGTGCTAGGCCACTTGAGAAGGTGGTCTTAATACGTCAATTTCTGGATGGACTGAGCGGGTCTTCACTGACCGCTCGGTTGATCCAGATAAGTCGATCTGACGTTAGTGAAGACATAGCCTAAATCTGCACAACTAATAACATTTCAGGTAAAGGGGTTATTATGACGAAGGGTGTTTGCAAGAGAGAAGGCTGAAAGCTTGTCTGGTGTGTTTGGTGTGGGTAGAGAGCATTGGAATACTGGCATCCCTAGGGGAGCACAGTTAAGGTTATGAACTGTGGTGTACAGTAGTTGTTGTGATAATAGTAAGATAAAATTATAAATTTAAATGTTTAGTAATGTGTACTGAGTTCTAAAGCTATTAATTTAGGTAGTCTTCATATGATCACTACTAAAAGGCTTAGTGAAATAATACTAGTATCTGTTACTGATTTGGTTGTGTGTTCCATTTTCTGTCTTTTCATTATCTTCTTTTATGACTCCATTCTTTCAATTTAAGTGCAACCTGTTAGAGAATTTTTTCCTGTACTTTGGATTTGGAAATTCATTCTTTCATGGTGCCTCCTGCTGCTGTTATAATGACAGCTGGATGAATATTTTGACATAGAATTTTGTTTTTATTTTTATTTTTGTTTTGATGGGCATATATATGCATAGTTGTATTTTAAATGGTTATATAAAATACATTTTCATTGTAAAATCTTGTGTAAAAACAAAATACCAAGATGGGACTATCCCTGTTTTGTTTTCCATTAGAAGACATAAGAATTACTGCATCAGATCAGATCATTGGTCTATCTAGTCCAGTATCCTGCTTTGGCGATGGCTTCAGATGCTCATCTAAAAAAAATCTCTCCCAAAAAATCCCGAAATAGGCAATTACTGAATAATTTGCCCATAAGAGATATTTCTTTGAAACTATATTAGTCAGAAGTTGTTGAGCTCTTAAAGCATGAGATTCTGCACACCTTCCAAATTCTACTTTTAAAAATTTTCTGATTTAACTCTCAGTATTCTCATTATCCATATACATGTCCAATACTTTTTATAGTTGAATCGCAGATGTACAAGAAATATATAAATGCCTTAAATGTTTCTCTTTAGGAGGAACTATTCCTATATTTATTTTTTTAGAAAATTATATAAAAATTTTTCCAATTTGTCACATTTAGAAAAAAATCTGATACTAATACATTTTAAAGGAGGCTAAAGGTGTGTCCGTATTGTGCCTCTGAATGTCAATATTAAACCTGCTTCTATATGTTGATATAAAAGAAAGGGAAATTTGAAATTTTATTGGGAAGGAACTTTCCTTATTGGCTGAACAGAAAGAGTTATAAAGATATTATTTCAAAGCATTGACATTCCTAATAGGGCAAATTAAGGTTGTTTGTGATTATAAATTCCAATTAAAGATCAACTAAAAACAAAATAGTCATTTTCTTATGTGCCTGAATTTGTTTCAGCTGGAGTGACAGCAGAAGCTATTCAAACTGGTAGTGCAAGTCCAGATTCATCAGGGTCAGAAGCCAAAGTTCAGGAAGAAGAGCATGATCTTGTTGATGATGACATCACAGCAGGTGAGCATGAATATATTTAATAACGTTACTATATTTCTATTGTTCTTGTAACCATTCCTTTTAAACCTTTAGGTTAGTGTGTACTTGGAGGAGACCTGAATTTGAGGAAAAATATTTTATAAGAACCTTTTCCAAAAAAAGTAGTTAATGTATCTGCATGTGTTGTATATCTGTGAATTATATCTAGTGATCTTTTATATTTAACATACATGTAAAATCTGAAATTATGAATTAGAATAAAATTTACTGTGAAGCAACAATTATCCTGAAATGCAAAGTACTTGGTTACAAGTATTGCTAAAAATAAAAAGATTGTGTTGTGTGAGGAAGGTCATTGCATAAGAGAGACATTTAAATTACAGGCTGAAAATTTGCATACACCGCTTTCACTGACGGGGCATATGTTGATTGTGCCCTGACAATGTTAACTTCTTCTTCAAGTGATGGTTCCTATGTGTATTCCCCATTTTGGTACAGATGTGTGCATGCACCCCAGTCTAGAAATTCTTCAGAGCAGTGTTCATTGACCTGTACATACACAGTAGCTTCCCTTGTGCTCCTGAGTGAGGGTATATCAGGCAAGATTGGTCGATTCCTCCCCAGTTTCCTCTTACCGCCGCATGTCCTGAGTCAGAATCATGTCCTCTTTCACTCTGTGCATAACGTGTAAAGGGAAACATTTGTAAATAGTTTTATATCTTAGCTTAGTAGTTATAGGATAGAATAGTTCCTCACACCTGGTTCCAGCAGGGGGAAATCCTTCCTGGTCCCAAAGAGATGGCTGAGAAGCTATGCTTACCATCCTTCCAGATATGACCCCATGGGACAGCTGGTACCAATTTCCCTTGGGGGCCACGTCGACTGATGGACCCCTCCTTATTGGGTCTTTGAGACCCCTATGGGAGGTGCCCAGACCCCTCTCAGGAATTGTACTGCTCTTCACTCTCTAATTAGCTGGTTCTATCAGTGTATAAGGAGGAAGAGCCACAACTGGTTCTACCAGTAACAACAGTTCCAACATAGGCTTCCTTATCATCTCCAGATGATGCCATCATTCCTTCATTGCCTTCTTCATTGGATGGCCACCATCATTATCAAGAGCTGGAACAAAGGATTGCTATCAATCTACAGATCCCATTAGAAGAGGTTCAGGACACTTAACACTGTCTCTTGGACATTTTGCAACCACAGGGACTGACCAGGGTGGCCCTTCCAATTAACAAGGCTATATTAGAACTGGCCAGAGCAGTTTGGCACACATCAACATCTTGTGCTCCTATACCAACAAGAGCTAAAAACCTTTATTTGGTTCCTGATTTTTTTTCCCATCGTGCCCAACATGGTGGTGGTACAGGAGGCTATGGAAAGAGCTTGGTCATGCAACCAGATATCCATCGCAACACATAAGGGCTCAAAGAGAGTGGACCTCCTGGGTAGGAAGACTTCTCCTCTGCAGCTGTCCAATTTTTTATAGCTAATTATTAAGCTTTATTAGTAAAATATGAGATTAGTAGCAAAACTGGCTCTAAGTAGGTAAGTAGGTAGGTACTGCAGATAATGTGCAGAAATTTGGCCGCAGGACTGGTCATGTGAAGGGACTCGTGGCTCTAGTCCTCAGGCTTTCCCAGAGAGATCCAAAATGCCATCCAAGACCTCTTTTTCAACAGCTCCAACCTTCTTAATGAAAAGACGAATTAATCCCTGCACTCTTTAAAAGACTCAAGATCCACTCTGCGATCCATGGGGATTTACACTCCAGCCACCAGGAGGAAACAGTACAAACAGCCCTTTTGACCATGACACCCCCTTGCATGCTCCATATTACGAAAGCCCAACTGAGCCTCTACCTAAATGACAGGGGATTCCGGGGTCCAATTTCTCAGCTCCCTCTACTGACAGAGCCTCAGCTTACTTCAACCTCAGGTCAAGGGTCATTTTTGAAATGCAGGTTGGGACTTGCGTATCACCACTAATGCCACCTACTTCCGCTCCTGTCATCTTTGGAGGCCATCTTACTTTCTTCGCTCACAGCTGGAATGAGATCACCACAGACACTTGGGTCCTGGAGATTATCCATCAGGGATACTCCATAGAGTTTGTTTCCTTCCCTCCTCACAAACATCTTCCTGATCCCCCTTCAGGAACCACTCCCATCAATTGGTTCTTCAACAGGAGATGGAATCCCTTTTATGCCAGGGGACAATAGAACGCGTACCACCTCAATACCAGTGGAGAAGGGTCTAACATTCCATATTTCCCCAAAAAAGACGGAGGGTGGAGACCTATCCTGGAGCTCCAGCAACTCAACATGTTTAATTGAAATCTGAAATTCAGGGTGTTTCCGCTGGCATCTATAACCCCCTCCCTTCAGGAGGGAATGCGGTTTGCAGCTCTTGACGTGAAGGATGCATATGTCCACATAGACATTGACTCATCTCACAGGAAGTACCTGCGCTTCAGTGGCCAAGAGCGCTACCAGTTTCATGTCCTCATCTTTAGGCTCGCTACAGCCCCCAAGATATTCATGAAAGTTTTTCACTGTGGTAGCAGCCCAGAAGTGATGCCAGGGCTATACAGTATTTCCATACCTTGTCAACCTTTCCGGTTGGCCTATCTCATCAGGAAGTCATATAAGCAACAGAACCTCTTTGGCACCTTCTTGCTACTTTAGGTGTTTGTATTAACAAAGAGAAGTCCATTTTGTCACCCAAAAGGACAATATTTTTATGGTAGCATGGCTGTACTCAGTCTTTATAAGGGTGTCTAAAGTGCTACAGGACTCTCATTGTTTTTACTATCCAACAAGTTCTTGGAATGTATTGGAGACAATTTTTTATTTCAGAAGGTGGAGAAATCTGTTTTAGATATGATTTTGACAAACAGGGAGGAACTGGTTGAGAATTTGAAAGTGGAAGGCAGCCTGGGTGAAAGCAATCACGAAATGATAGAGTTCATGATTTTAAGGAATGGTAGGAGGGAGAACAGTAGAATAAAGACAATGGATTTCAAGAAGACAGACTTTAGCAAACTCAGTGATTTGGTAGGTAAGATCCCATGGGAAGCAAGTCTAAGAGGAAAAACAATTGAAGACAGTTGGAAGTTTTTCAATGAGATATTATTAAGGACACAAGAGCAAACTATCCCATTGCATAAGAAAGATAGGAAGTATGGCAAGAGACCACCCTGGCTTAACCAAGAGATCTTAAGTGATCTAAAAATCAGAAAAGTGTCCTACAAAAAGTGGAAACTAGGTCAAATTACAAAGGATGAATATAACAAATAACGCAAGTATGCAGGGACAAAATTAGAAGGGCCAAGGCACAAAATGAGATTAAACTAACTAGAAACATAAAGGATAACAAGAAAATGTTCTACAAATACATTAGAAGCAAGAGGAAGACCAAGGACAGGGTAGGCCCGTTCCTCAGTGACGGGGGAAAAATAATAACAGAAAATGCAGAAATGGCATGGGTGTTAAATGACTTCTTTGTTTCAGTTTTCACCAAGAAGGTTGGTGGCAATGGGACATTTAACATAGTGAATGCCAGTGAAAATGAGGTAAGATCAGAAGCTAAAATAGGGAAAGAACAAGTTAAAAATTCCTTAGACAAGTTAGATGTCTTCAAGTCACCAGGGCCTGATGAAATGCATCCTAGAATGCTCAAGGAGCTGACTGAGGAGATATCTGAGCCATTAGCGATTATCTTTGAGTGACAGGAAGCAATTCCAGAAAACTGGAAAAGGGCAAATATAGTACCCATCTACAAAAAGGGAAATAAGGACAACCTGGGGAATTACAGACCAGTACCCGGAAAGATAATGGAGAAAATAATTAAGCAATCAATTTGCAAACATCTAGAAGATAAGAAGATAATAAATAATAGTGTGGATTTGTCAAAAACAAATCATGTCAAACCAACCTGATAGCTTTCTTTGAGAGCATAACACACCTTGTGGATAGAGGGGAGGCGGTAGATGTGGTATATCTTGACTTTAGTAAGGCTTTTGATACTGTCCCATATGACCTTCTCTTAAACGAACTAGGGAAATACAACCAAGGTGGAGCTACTGTAAGGCAGGTGCAAAACTGGTTGGAAAACCGTTCCCAGAGAGTAGTTATCAATGGTTCACAGTCATGCTGGAAGTATATAATGAGTGGGGTTCCGCAGGGATCAGTTCTGGGTCTAATTCTGTTAAATATTTTCATCAGTGATTTAGATAATAGCATAGTGAGAACACTTATTAAGTTTGCAGATGGTACCAAGCTGGAAGGGGTTGCAAGTGCTTTGGAGAATAGGATTATAATTCAAAATGATCTGGACAAAGTGGAGAATTGGTCTGAGGTAAATAGGATGAAATTCAATCAGGACAAATGCAAAGTACTCCATTTAGGAAGGAACAATCAGTTGTACACATACAAAATGGGAAATGACTTCCTAGGAAGGAGTACTATAGAAAGGGATCTGGGGGTCATAGTGGATTACAAACTAAATGAGTCAACAGTGTAATGCTGTTGCAAACAAAGTGAACATGATTCTGGGATGTATTAGCAGGAGTGTTGTAAGTAAGACATGAGTAGTAATTCTTATGCTCTACTCCACGCTGATTAGGCCTCAACTGGAGTATTGTGTCCAGTTCTGGGCACCACCTTTCAGTAAAGCTGTGGGCAAATTGGAGAAAGTCCAGAGAAGAGCAACAAACATAATTAAAGGTCTAGAAAACACGACCTATGAGGCAAGACTGAAAGAACTGGGTTTGTTTAGCCTGGAGAAGAAAAGACTGAGAGGGGACAAAGCAGCTTTTAAGTACATAAAAGGTTGTTACAAGGAGGAGGGAGAAAAATTGTTCTTAACTTCTGAGGATAGGACAAGAAGCAAAAGGCATAAACTGCAGCAAGGAAGGCTTGGGTTGGACATTAGGAAAAGCTTTCTAACTGTCAGCGTGGTTAATCACTGGAATAAATTGCCTAAGGAGACTGTGGAATCTCCATCACTGGAGATTTTTAAGAGCAGGTTAGACAAACAGCTGTCAGGGATGGTCTAGATATTACTTAGTCCTGCCATGAGTGCAGGGGACTGGACCAGATGACCTCTCAAGTTCCCTTTCAGCCCTGTGATTCTATGTTCTATCTTTACATACCTGGCTGCTGTACCATTTATGACCGGCTTAAACAGGATCTTCCCCCCGATCATTAAACCTACATCTCAATGGGACCTTTACTTTATTCTATCAACACTCACAGGTCCACTCTTTAACTCTTTGCAACATGTGCCATGACCCACCTGTCCATGAAGGTGATGTTCTTAGTGTCCATCACTTTGACCAGAAGAGTGAGTGAGCTAGGAGCCATGATGGCAGACCCTCCTTGTTCAGTATTTCACAAAGAGAAGATCTCCCTTAGGTTACATCCAAAATTCCTTCGCATAATTGTTTCTGAGTTCTACATCAATCAATCAGTACACTTACCTGTATTTTTCCTGAAACCCCATGCTGCTTCTGAAGGCAGGAGACTTCACTCCCTCAATGTCAGGTGTGCCCTGGCATTCTAACTGCAAAGAACCAAACCCATTAGAAAATCTCCAAGACTCTTTGTTATCCTAGCAGAAAGATGGTGAGGCCATGCCATGTCCTCACAGAGGATTTCGAAGTGGGTTTCGAGATGCATCTTAGAATGCTACAAAAGAGCAAAACTTCCTCCTCCTGAGGGTATTAAAGCTCACTCCACAGAGGTGCAAGGGGCCTTCATAGCATCCTTATCAGCCGTTCTGCTGCAGGACATATGCAGAGCATTAACTGGGAGCTCTCTTAACATATTTGTGACACACTAGGCTCTAACTCAAGCTGCAACTGCAGATGCAGCCATAGGAGCGGTAGTACAACAAACATCTCTGCTACCAGCTTCCTTGCACCCTCTTCCCATCTAAACACTGCTTGCCAATCACCCATGTATGGAATACACATAGTGACCATCACTTGAAGAAGAAATGGAGGTTTACTGTAACTGAAGGTTTTTCAAGATTTGTTGTCCCTATCTGTATTCCACTGCCCGTCCTCCTTTCCTTCTACTTGGGATCCTGTTGGATAGTGGTAAGAAGAGGAACTGGAGAGGCATCAACCCCCACTGCCTCTTATACCCTCATTTGTGAGTATGAGGGAAGCTACTGCGCATGTGTGCCTCAGGGGACACTGGTTTGCAAAATTTCCAGATGTGGACGCATGGCACACAGGCATGTGCACATGTGGAATACAGATAGGTACCACACATCTCAAAGAGCCTCCACTTACAGTATGTAATCTTCATTTCTGATCTGACTGCTAAATTATGAAGCAAGAAATGCCCTCTGTTAATATGAGATCATTGATTGTAAAATTACAACCTGTTGATACAATCAGCGTCTGTTGTAATAATCCATTATCTTAATTCTTATCTCCGTCTAACAACCTCTTTCATCTGAAAGTATATAAAACCATTCCACTAGGAAAAGAAGTTGAGGGACCCTAATGATCTCCCTAGACAAAAACCATCATTACAGGTGGAGTTGATCCATGTGTAGCAAACATATAGTTAATTAATATGGGATCTCCTGTTTTGTCCCCATGTATCTCCTGTTATATTAGTGTATAAAAGTTTTGAGAGAATAAATTCATTCTCTCGGGTGATTTGACAAGAGAAGATCTCTAATGTAGTCAGATCTATATGAAGAAGTGTATTTTGAAAAGTAATAGTAATTATTTCAGAAACCTTTGAGGAACTGAAATAATTTCAATGATTCGAAAAGAGAGAAATAGTACTTTAATAGTTGCAGAAGGAAACTAAATAGCTGTGTCTGATGTAATTATTTTTGTTAGAAACGTCCTATTACTGAGCAAATTTTACTGCGTTCATTTATGTTGCATTATACATGTTCTCAGATACAAGTGTTTTGAATCTGGCAAGATCTGGTATGCTTAACTTACTGCTATTGAGATGAAACGGCTCCTGTCTTAGCAATTATGGTTAATTAAAGAATTGTCTTTGTGATGTCTTGATCAGTTTTCTTCACTATTTGCCTTATAGATGGTACTGAAGTTTTTGAACAAGCACTGTTTAAAGCAGTGCATAGCAGGTTGAACTACAGTATGTTAAAGATATACAGTACCATCATAACTTGTCACTGCTGACTTTATTGTAGGCAAAGCTGAATAAGTCTAAAGCGTTCTGGTTTGTTTAGTTCAAAATATATTACGATAGACCATAAAAAATATGTTAAACATGCAGTATTTCTTTCTTTCTTGAATTTTTCTTTTTATGCCACCTTACAGGCTATGTATTAAAAGGGAAAAATATTCACTATCCTCAGAATTTAAATAGCTAAAAGAGATATTCTTAACACATCATCAAAGCAGCTAGCATACTACAATATATAGATTGTGCAAACTACCTTAGATTGTGTGACTTGATTGAGCTATGTATAGATTTTGTGAGGGTTAAAAAGAAAACTATATTTATTTGTATTGACTAGAAGCCTGTATAAATTACATTATGAAAAATCTGGTAGGCATACTGAGAGAAACCCATATCAAGAATAGTACATTTATTTTCTGGGTATCCAGTGGTTGGAACATTTGTTCTATAGGGCTTACTGGACAATATAGCTAGTAGATTTCTTGATGATCTTTCTGATTTTCGCAGTAACTAAAAGGAATAAGCGTATTCATTTTTTCCTCCTTTATAAAGGAAATCGTTACCACATAATTAATTTTTGCCAGTGTGTATGCATTATAAGTTGTAAATGTGATATACGTAATATGCAGTACATAGTAATTTCTACTACATAGTAATTTATTTCTAGCATTGTTTAATAGCAGTATAATTATTTATTCCTATGAAAGCCAATCATCAATGGAAAATGCTGTGCTATGCTTAAGACATATCTAAATGTACACAGAAGTATCTCAAAATATAATTAAATCCACATGTAATAGAAAGTTGACTATTATTAAAATGAAAACAAATTAGTGAAAGTTAGGAGTATTATAATATAGAACCACCAGAAAATAGAGACCTCTTTCTTCATATCAGCATTCCCTTTGCCATCCTATTCTATTCCTGCTCCTGGACTGCCCCATCCTTAGAGTTTGCCTTCTTCCGTCCCTGAAACTAATTTACCGTATTGTCAGATAGCACTATTGTGAGCAATCACAATTGTGAGTTGCAGCTGGCAAAAAGGTTTTGAAGGGAAAGGGAAGCAAGTCTTGTGAGGAAAGAGAAGAGAAGGAAGATTGGTCGTCCTCATATAGGGGAAATTCTAAGATATGAGCATGCTTTTGCATTGTGTTATGCTCAGCATTTTCAGATCAGGAGAGCCTAGTATTTGGTTGGAGTCCGTCTGCAATGATGGGCCTTCATCAAAGGTAGTCAGGTTTTTTGGTTACTTCACTGCTGGTACAACTTTTATAATTCGTGTCAGGTAGTTAGAATACTTGTGGCATAACTTTATAATTTACAGTTAAAAAAATGGAACCAAAACAATCTGCCATTTACATATTGAAAGCTATTTCACATACTTTTCTACAATGTTAGAAAAACAAAGATAAAAGCTGCATAAATTAAGTCTATGATCACTTGAATATATATTTTTTTTTCAAAAGAATAGTTTTATCTGGGAAATGGGAGTAAGAAAAATCTAAAATTGAGTCTTGAATGAGATAATTTAAACCTTACCATCTCATCTTAAAAATATGTTGCAGCTTCTTTCTCTGCCTGTCTTTTTTAAAGCTAATATCTATTGATCAGCTGCAGTGGTCAACAGGAATTTCTTCAGTCCAATTTGAGATTCACCAAACACTTTCATTTATCCAGCTAATTTTTTAAAAGGATCACTTTCACATCAATCCTTTTAGAGATTAGGACATTCTAGTGTAGGCAGTTTAAAAAAAATTGTTGAATTTACTAATACATTAGACTGTGTGTTAAGCATTTAAAAAAATCACTTACAGTTAGTCTTCAGGGAAATTGGATCTGTTTTTAAATATACCGAAAATACATGTTTTTTTTAAATAATATTCCTTCAAAACAGTAACATTTTATGTGCTTTTTCTTTCGTGGCTGGAAGGATTGCTCTATTTCAAATTATCCAGTAAAATATTTTACTTGTGCATGAATCTGATGCACATTTTAGACCAAATCATAAGCATTTTGATTTTACAATTTACTAAAGTTCCTACTTGGGCAAAAACCACACTGGCTTCAGTGGTCGGGACTTCAGAATTCAGAATAGAAGTCAGGTGACTTTGAAAATACTGTATTTTAAATATATTGTAGGTTTCAAGATGAAGCGACTTGAAAGAAAATTAATCAATCACTTAATCCCTGCCCATCCCTCACACTCTATATCCTAATTATGCAAAACAGAATGAGTTTATCTAGAACAGGAATTCTCAAACCTTTTTTCTGGGACCCCCTTTGAAAACATTTCAGGCTGTGGTGACCCCTCCACATGCCATGCCACCCTTACTTCTGCACTGCTGTTAGGGTGATGTTGCCTTCAGAGCACCCAGCCACTGTTCTCTGGCCACCCAACTCTGAAGGGCTTGGGCTGTTAGCCGTGCATGGGGCTGACAACTGCAGCCACAGCATGCGCAGGGGTCTGACAGCTTGGGGCCTCTCCATAATAACCTTGAAACCCCTTGAGGGGTCCCGACTCACAGTTTGAGTACCCCGATCTAGAATGTCCAAAAGCTTGAAGGGAAGACACGTATGCACACAAATGACATAACCAGCTGTAATAGTTTTATCTTTTTTTGTGATAGACAAGAACTTTGTTTGTAAATCGAATATCTATTTGTCAAAATATATTTGCCATTAACCAGAACATTCTGTCACAACAATGCACTTTTTCTGCCATCTAATGTAACAGTTTTTAAAATGTTAGTATATATTTTTCCCTAAGAGCTAAAAGAGAAACAAAATAATTTTAAAATCAGTTAGATCTCTTTTTCATTTAGAAATGTACATATACATTTTTAAGGAATGGTACTGCTGCATTTTGAGGGTCAGTATTGCAGTGTCTGTATAAATGGTTTTACTCCATCACTTGTTCAATATAGCAAGGACAGGGCTGACCATATAACAGGGGTAAAGGGTCAAATGTCACTGACATTGTCAAAAACAGACAGCATGATACTACATCAGTACCTCTGTTGACAGATTCAGCTGCTTACAAAGAAAGCAATATAGAGATATGTGGGATGTAAAAATACTTTCTTTAAACATCCACAGAATTTACTGTAGTGAAAATTGTCTTGAAAAGTAATTCTCAAGAAGTAAAATTGCAATTAGAATTAAAAACAGATATACATATCTGATTTGTTAAACAGAAAATGATTGTTGTGTTAATTTTTCATTTTATATTCAAACATGGATCCTTGTGATCTGTGTCTTTATTAATTAGGCTTATGCTCCTTAGTAGATTTAAAAACTATACATGCAGAATCTAGAATTAGAGCCACCTGCTGCTTTCTAGTGTAACCTAATTACTATCAATATATACAGAAGGTAGAGTTCACAAATAGGTAGAGCTTTCTGGGCTTGAAAAATGTGCTGAACACTCAATAAATAGAGGACTACATCCACTAGCCAGAGGCTGATGTGAAAGATGATGGAGGGACCACTCTAAATGTCTAATGGCAGCATCCTTTCTGGAATCCCACCCTACACCTTTAGTAGATATTAAATGTCTTGATCCCTTTGGCTCCTAGAATTCTCCCTCTTCCTCTCCACCCCCCACCCCCTACACACACATTGCTTTTCCTTCGCATATTAGTGCTATTTGGTGGAAGAAGGGCTGTCTATGCTATTTTGTCCCATCACCCAGTCTTCTGACTGCTGCAGGGAGTGGTTGGTGGTGGGTTTTCTTAGCTCCCATATCCCTGGATCAACCTCTGTTTTTGGTCTCTCCTTGTGACAGATGCAGCTCCTTCTGGAACTAGAAACAGTGGGGGTGGGGGGCAATTTGCTGCAGTTCATAGGGCTGTAAACAGCTCCAGTGAAGTATAGTACCTGGGTGGTTTGGGTATACTGGTTCAGGCTGGGTTTCAAGAGATTCAGTGACAAAGAAATAACTTGGGATACAAAAGGTGAGTTTGAATTGACAGAGGCCTTCATGTTGATTCCATAAATAAACATGACCTTTTATTTAAGAAAGGCCAAATTCTGTGGAAGGATTGGGAGGGCTTGAACCTGTCAGGTTCTACATACAGGCAACTTTTTATGTTTTCTCTGTATGCTTTTGTTCTTAAATAAATGTGCTCTGCTTTGGCAAAGCTGTGTGGTCATTTGTAATTGCTGGCATTTCCTGGTCCTAGCTCTTGGAGAGAAAGCAAAGCACAGGGACTGGACATTAGTCGAACCTGCTTGAGATAATTACAATTCAACTGCAGGCAACTGCAGACTAAACCCCAATTGAGAGAGAGAAGGGATGTAGGGTCCCTGCTCAGAGAGAAGTGTTGGTTAAAGGCCTGAGACCTGAGAAGGCATTTCTTGAGCAGACCACAAAGAGAGTCAAAGCTGACACTCCTCCCCTCTGTATAACTCCTATGTCTGTCTCTGCTGTTGTTTAGAGCTTTCCCAAGCAGTTGTGTAGCTGTAGCTTGGCAAACCATGATTATGAACAGAGACACTGGAGCAGTCCATCTGCAGACTCAACAGATACTGTAATTTCCCCACTTGTAAGTAGTCTTCAATGGCTTCTAGAAAGACCAGGTCTTAGCAACCCCATCAAACCTATTTCTTCAACCTTTCCCAAAACATAATAAATAGATGATCTTTTCAGTATGCTCTAAAAGTCAGTATATTTGGTCTATTTCAGACTAAGGAGGGAAGCAAGTTCTGGAGTCAAGGGACCCATGTGGAAAACACCCTGCCAGCAACTTTCCTTCTTTGATACTGAATGGGTTTCAGCTTAGTTATCTCTCAAGTAGGCATGTCCCAAATCATTTAGGGTTTAATATGCTAAAAACATCACTTTCAACTAGAAAATGATAGGCAGCCAACATAGAGCATGTCACACTGGTATTGTGTGCTCTGGTTAAATATACCAGTTTCCAAGCAAGATGCTGCATTCTGCACCAGCTTTGGTTTTTGAATGGATTTAAGATAGTGTAGCTCCATGTAGAGCAAGCTGCACTAGACTGATCTTGAGGTGACAAAAACATGGATTGCAGTAGTTGCAGCTGAAAGAAAATGTGACATCCTCCTGGCTGTTTTCAGATTGGTGGGATATTTCTATAATATTGTTTAAAAGCAATGGGGCATCCAAACATTACTGCTGAGTTGCAAACGCAAGTGGCCAGTGACAAACTTCTCAATCAAAGGAATAGATTGTATCTTCTCCAGGTCTTTTCTTCACTATTACCATAATTTTGACTTAGTGTCTTAGAGGAAGTAACTGTCTTGAGATAGTCATTAAAAAAAATAGATAATTGCATCAGCAACATGGACTAGCCCTGTCATTGGGACAGTAGTTAAAAGGGAATTGAGGATTCTGACTTATTCCCTTTCAAATTGGAATATAAAGTACCAACTTCATAGCAAGGGTTATCAGCAAACAAAACTCTGAGGAATGTGCTGGTGGCATGAGTCCAAGAATGTGACCATTATAGTTTATATCTTTCATAAGGAATTGCAGGTAGGTAATTAGGCCGATATATGCCAACTGAGAAGCCTATAATTAGGCACCTGAAATGAAATTTAGGTATTTAAATAAGTGATCTAATTTTCACAAGTGCTGAGCCCCTAGAGCTCCCATTCACTTGAATGGGATTTGTGAGTTCTCAGAGCTTCTGAAAAAGAGGATGCTTTTGTCAGTTACTTAAATATGGCTTTAGGTGTGGAGTTGTAGGCAACTAGACTTGAAAATGTTATCCTTAACTTATTCCCACCATTGTGTAAATCTAGCATCCTGGTTTAATTTACTAGTTAAGGTTTGCCAGTGAGAACATAAGAACGGTCATACTCAGTCAGATCAATGGTCCATCTAGCTCAGTATACTGTCTTCCAACAGTGGCCAGAATGAATTCTGTTTAGTTTTAGGAAAATGTGTAATGCTATTTTTAAAATACCAATACTGTCACCATAAATACGGTAAGAGCCATTTTTATTACAACGCTGATAAGTGTAACATTAAAATGCCATCTCTCTTGGTTTCTTCTGTATCCCCTTAGCTATGCAACCCAGTATGCTGCAGCTGCACATTGGTGTGATGGCCTTAGGGACTCTTTGGCAGTAACTTCCTAATTACTTTATGGTCAGCATGTTTACAGCCTTTCAATCTAGTAGATACTCTGTGTATTTAATGTTCCTCTTGTTTTTCTCTCTTGTTTTGAGGCTTGGAATAACAAATTAATCTGCCTTAAAATGCTCTGTTTGTCTATTTATCCAAATATTTCTGTGATTTAAGATTTCCTGCATGTTTACACTGATCTGTATTAATTTGCTTCTCATGGTTTAGTAAACTCTTCATATTTAGATTTTTTTTTATTTTTACTATCCTAAGATTCTTTATAAAATTAATACTATCCCCAATATATCCTACTCAAGCTCCTTAATGACTTGGTACATGGAAAAAAATACATTCAAATGCTATAGTAATATTTTGGGTTTGTCCTACAAATTTGTCCCTCTTTTTATTTGAACTCAGAAGTGCACTGCAGTGATATTACAGCATTAAACTTAACTTAGTCATCTTCTTTGTGCAATTCAGGGGCAATAAATACAACAGAAAAATAAACTTTTACTGGTTTGAGCGAACCAATATTCATGAAGCATCACAGAGACCTTTTTCTCTCAGACACTCAAAAACCTAAAGGAATTACTCATATTAGACCCCTTGATATTTTCTAATATCTCATCATACAGAATTTGAAGATAAAATAACTCAAAACACACACACAGTAGTAAAAGAGATTTGTACCTGTAGTAAATACTAAGGGCTTGTGAACACATGGAAATTTACCAGCAGAATTGTACCAGTGTAATTATACTGTTGTTATGCTGGTATAACTCCCTATCTGGACACACTCTTATTCCAGAAATAATAATGTCTTTTTCTGCTATAATTTATGCAGCTGTTGACTTCTGGAATAAGAGTGTGTCCACATGGAGAGTTATACCAGCATAACTATAATGTTATAATTAGACCAGTGTAGTTCTAGAGGTAAATTTCCCTGTATAGACATGTCATAAGAAAACAAGAAAAAAAAAAGCATAACCTTTAGATGAAAAAAATGCTCTTCACGGCATATTACGGACTGATTGGTGATAGCAAATTTTATAGTGCAGGCACAGCAGACTATATTAAGTTTGTTTTGAATTCATGTATATATAATAAGAGTGGATTACAAACATTTCATTGACAAAAATTTGTTAGCATGAATTTGAGAGCGTCATATTATTCCATTAGTTCCAAATGCTATGTATTAATGGTGTGCAGGTCATCCCATATGAGAACTAATAAAATATTGTTCACCACATATTCATGATGTATTCTGTACATGCTGGTTGTTATGGAGGGCCTATTTTCATACAGTTTAAAAATATTATATCTGTACCTTTTTTTTTTTTTGTTATTCCTTAACCTATGCTTAGTTCCTATGATTCCAATTGGACAGGCCTCAGAAGGAAAAAATCAATTTGACATGATAAAATACCATTTCCAGACATAACAACAGGGTGTCTTAAAGTCTGCTGTTTCCAAAACTCTAGAAATCTGGGACTCACCCTTTTTGTTACTATAAATCTTTATGCATCTTGTATTGTAGAAAATCTGACTATAGGTCTTTAGGCTTGTCACTGGGCCAAAGCTGAATATCGCCTGTCTTGTGCAATAAATCAGTGTAATTACGGATGAGGAGGAGATTCCATATTTAGGAAGAAAAGAGAGAACCATTTCTTCTGATGAATGTTTTCCTTCCCAAATAAATACATAAAATAGAACAGTTTGGAGCGTTGAAATAACTACAAGACATGATGACTAGAAGCCTGATCCAAAGCCTATTGAAAAAATAGGAATCTTTTCATTGACTTCACTGGGCTTTGAATAAGGACCTGAATTGGCAGAATTTATGTGAGGTAGCCAAACATGTCATTTAACATATGTCACTGCTCTTTATCACTACTGCATTTGTGGCATATATGTATATTGAGATATCAATATATAATTATTATATTACGGAACTGTGTGAAGATATAAGAGGGAGTATTCCTCTGGGGTCAGAGGCCTGCAAGTAGATGGCTAATTAGTGCCACCCACTGGATCTGGAAAAAGACAGGCACCTTAACTGGCTAATCCTCATAGGAGGAGGAGCAGGAAATTGAAGAGCGAAGAAACAGATGGACAGAAGGAAGACAGGATAAAGTCCTGTTATCACAAAAAATAAAGGCTTTGAGGTAAGAGTCAGGAACTTTGAGTTGATGAGCTCGTGGGGTGAGGGATAGACTTGGGAGAAAGGGCTTAATCTATACAGACTTTGAGGGAAAGGCTGTGAAGTGTTGATCCTGGCTTTTGTTAAGAAGACCTGAAATAAACCCCACCTCTGCAATTAACCGGACTGGAAACCACCCTCCCTAGATTCTGTGGGAGAGCTCCAGGCAAGATTTTCCCAGGCAGGGAACTCACTCTTCAGGCATAAGCCTGGGTCCAGCCGGAAGAGGGCACTATAAGGTAAGCCCCAGTCCTTTGCAAGATGCTTGCCATGGCTCTGTTAAGGTTAGTTAAGGTTGAGTTCTGTTTTCCACTTAAAACAGTGACTCAGCCTCATTGCTTTGTATGAAGAATGCTTTGCATCCTCCTCAAATCTTCAGCATTTACTTTGAGTACAGAATGAATTTTCTGAGCATTAACTAATAAATCCATTGTTCTTCTTCGAGTAATTGCTCATGTCCATTCTATTATAGGTGAGTGCATGCCACTGTGCACGGTTCCTGGAACTTTTTTCATCTTAGCAGACCCCGTAGGGCCGGCTCTGGTGCCCCCTGGAGTCCCACGTGCATGCCCCAGTGTATGAGGCACTGCCAGTCCTACGCCCCTTCATTTCCTTCTTTCCGCCCGTGATGGTTGCTGGAACTAGCCTTGCTCTCTGCAAGTGCCATTTCCCTTATTTGAACTCTTTGTTATTCAAAATACTTTAGTTAGTAGTAAGTAGTGTTAAGTGTAGTTAGATAGGAAGTCCCTGAGGGACTTAGGGTGGCCGGGCCATGCCCCAGTCGCTTGGGTTTAAGCCGTGTGCCTCCTGCGGGAAGGCTTTCCTGCTCAGCGACCTCCACGATCGGTGCCTTAAGTGCCTGTGGGAAGAGCACAGGAAGGATAAATGTAAGATCTGCAGGGCTTTTAAACCGCGGACCAAAGAAGGACCGAGAGACCCGATTAAAAGCCCTGCTCATGGGATCAGCGCTCCGCCTGGCATCCGAGCCGTCCCACTCCACGGCACCGAGCATCACCTCGGTGCAGAGTGCACCGCTGGCACCGGGATCGACTCGGCACCAAGCAACGTCCCTGGTGCTGAAGAAGAAGAGGCAGCGCGCGAAGCACGGACACTACCCTGCGCCGTCGGTATGGGCAGGGTCGAATGAGGAGATGCACCGGCCATGGCCCGTTGAGTCTTCTCCGGTCCTGCATCTCTGAGCAGGGAGCCTCCCCCACAAGGCGCCACAGCCGATGGCGTACTCAGCCCCAGCTTGACCCCAGGGTCAATGGCTGCAGCAATGGCTTTATTGGTCCCCATGGAGCATCCAGATGGGACAGGGGCCACAATCCATCCTATCAGCGGGGCTTTGGTCCGTGCTTCCAGCTCAGGAGAAGGCCCATACACACCAATCCTTGGATGAGGAGTTGGACCCCATGAAGGGACTCTCTACGGGTGCATCCCTTCGTCAGGTGAGCGAACACCCACAGGACGCGCCTCGGCAGTCCTCTTCCTCCTCACTGGATGAGGCAGTCTCCCAGGACCATATGGCACCACTGGAGGATTTCAGGGTGTACCAGGAGCTACTCAAGAGGGTGGCCTCTAACTTGGGGCTGGAGGTGAAGGAGTTAGAGGAGGCCGATGATACCCTCTTCAAAGTGTTGGCGATGGCTGCCCCAGTGTGGGTGGCCTTACCAGTCCATGACAAGGTCCTCAAGATTGTAAGGGGTCTGTGGCAAACCGCTTCCTCGGTTGCCCCTATGTCAAAGGTGGCAGAGAAAAACTATTCTGTCCCGGCCAAAGGGTTTGAGTATTTGTTTACTCACCCGGCCCAGGGAACCCTGGTTGTAGACGCAGCAAACCAGAGGGACAGGCAAGGTCAGCCAGGCTCCACTTCCAGGGACAAAGACAGCAAGAAGCTGGATTTGTTTGGGAGAAAAATTTATTCAGTGGCAGCCCTGCAGTTCAGGATTGCCAATCATCAGGGCCCCCTGGGTAGATACAATTTTAATTTGTGGGATTCTCTGAGGTGGTTTGAGTCCATTTAATAAGATAACTGATTTAAGCCTCTGTTTTGAAGAAACTCAGTCAGGGCTTCAGGTGTTATCATGGAAGGTGAACATGCAAGGGTCATTCAGATTCTGATAAATTTTTGGCACTGGCCAGGAAAGGTTGGGCTGCTGGAGGCAAGGATGCCTGCTTATGCACTTTGTGGTGGGAATGAACTCCTCTGGGACTGGTTGGGGATGACTAGTGCAAGAACAACCTGAAGGGCTTTCAAAAATATCTCTAATTTTTATTGAACTAAGCTTCACCACAGCACGTTAGTTTAGTTGCGTATTCTGATGTGCATTTCATTCTGAGGTCTCAGTCTTGCACAGGTTGGCACAGTTTGAGATTTAGACCTCCTTGGATTTCATTGTATGTTAGCAGTAATTTCTGCAAGCTGGAGAGGTGATGCCAATGGGTGGAAAGGGAAATTCATGAATCAGAGTCGCCAAACCCTTGTCTCAGATTAATAACTTCAGAATTATTTTGTGTGTGTGAGTGTATGTGTGTGTTATGTTGTCTGTTAAAATACAGACTGATTTTCTTTGTTGGAAACAGAAGAAAAAAAGATGGGTTGAAGGAATAACTAATACTTTTATCAGGTGAGTGTTTTCCCTCCCTATTCCTTTGAGGCCTGTGTGATAGATAATATGCCTCTGTCTGCTGTGATGGATTAGTAACTGTTGTAATACCATTTGTGATTATATGACCAGTTCTCTTACCGATTGCAGTGGCGCCATCTGCATACCCATAGTTTATTTTCATGTGCAACTGTTCGTTTAAAATTCTTTTGAATCCCACATAGAAATCTGTCACTCTATCATATAAACATCCTTGACAAAATCAAGGAAAACATATGTACTGTGAAGCTTCACTTCTTTTATTGAGCCTAGAAGGCTTTTCATATAATTTCTATGGTTTTCATAGCATGTTATCCATCTCTGTAAGTTTAAACTAGGGCACATATATCAACCAACTCATTCATGTAAAATGGGCCCAAGTTGGCTATTTTATGGTCCTTGAAGGTCAGAGTTCACTGCTGCTGTCAGAAGCCACATGCTTTTCCTTTCTCCGGCATTTTTGTTGTGTGTGACAGCTTGTATTGCTGCATAAAGGGAGTCGCAAAGATGGAAAATTAAACAAGTTCTTAAATAACTAAAGATATTTACAGTTTTAAAGGGCAATTGTAGTTTATTCTTTTAAAATAACTATAAATATTAAAAATTAAAGAAACCAGAATCTTCCATATTTCCCGGGTTGAAATAGATGACAACCAGGGAAATATTGGTTAACATATTAATGCATGAAAGACACTGGAGACTTTGAGTTGCTTATAGGTAAATTTTATTCTGTTTTCAACACATTTTTAATGCTGTTTGCATTAAAGCAATGCTAAATTAATAAAACATATTTTCTACACTATTACCAGTTTATGGTGGAACATACTGTAAAACAGTGAAAATCTTTAGCCTCTCCCATGCACTTAAATGCTTAGTAACAACTATGGACCTGTACCTTCAGGTTTTACTCATGTAAGTGATCCTTACTCAAAGATTAGCTATATTAAAGTGAATAAGGCTTGCAGTATTGGCCCCATTATCAGTGGACTGGCTTGCTTCTAGGAAGTAGTAGTAAAATGGCAGCAATTGATTTATCCTGGAATCATTTATTTATGGAAATATCTAAGCATTCTGAGAGACAAGGTGCATGAGGTAATATCTTTTATTGAATCAACTTCTGTTGGTGGTTGATTTTTTTTTAAGTTGATGAGAGCCAGATGTTGCTGTTCTCCTCCATGCAAGAAGACTGTTTTCCATGAGGATGAGAAGGATGAACCAGGTCATAAAGAATGCCTTTTTTTTTCTTGTACAGTATTCAGTGTAGTTGTGGCTGTGTAGGTCCTAGCATATTAGAGACACAAGGTGGTTGAGGCAATATCTGTTGTTGGACAAATTTCAACTGGTAAGAGAGACAAACTTTCAAACCACACAGAGCTCCTCTTCAAGTCTTGGAAAGGTACTCCAAGCATCACAGCTAAATGCAAGGTGGAGCAGATTGTTTAGAATAAGTAGTTAGTACATATTGTAAGGGACCATTTGAGGTAGAGTGGCCGTTAACACCTCTGCAGTTATAGGAGAAATAGAGGGGGTTTGTAAGTTATAGAGTGTTGTAACAAGACATAAATCCAGTGTGTCTGTTCAGTCCATGATTTTTAGTGTCTAGCAGAGTCATGTATTTAAGCTCTCAGGCTCATCTTCTGGAAGTGTTGCGCAGGTTTCCTTTGAAGATAAGGACTGATAGGTCAGTCATAGAGTGATCACTTTGGGACAAGTGTTCACCCACAGGTAATAGGGTGTATTTGTATTGCATCATTTTTCTGTGCGAGTTCATTCGAGAGCATAATGATTGTCTGGTTTCACCCTCATAGTTGTTACTGTTGCATGTAGTGCACTGGATGAGGTATACCACATGTTGTGATAGACACGTAGGATCCATGGATCTTGAAAGATGTGTTGGTTGGGGGTGCTGATCATTGTAGCAATGGAGGTTTGTCTGCAGGTTTTGCATCTATTGTTCTGGCATGGTCTGGTGCTGCTTTGAATTGGTGTGTCCTGGTATGTGGAGAGTTTGCTTCTGATGATGAGCTTGGAGAGGCTGGGGATTGTTTGAAAGCTAAAAGTGGAGGTTCATGAAAGATTTATTTCAGGATGTGGTCTCCATGCATTATGAGTTTTATTTCTGTATTGAAGCAGATTCTCTTGGTGTATATGGGCAGCCTGTTCCATGTTGTGATCTACATCTCTGGTGGAGTGTCCTTGTTTGATGAAGGTAGTTTTAAATATATGCAGGCTTTCTCCTCAGAGCATATTCTGTGTTATCTGAATGTCTTGCTGTAGATAACAGATTTCTTGGTGTTTTTGGGGTGGTTACTGGCTCTATCAAGGTAGGTGTGGTGATCTGTGGGTTTTATTATATATGGTTCTCTGTAGGATTCCATTGTTGAAGCTGATTGTGTTGTTCAAGAAGATGATACTAGTGTGGGAGTATTCCAGAGAGAGTTTAATGGAGGAGTGATGGTTGTTGATGCTGCAGTGATGGTTGAAGCTGATGGGAGTTTAAGCCCTCTGTCCAGAGGATGAACATATCATCTATGTGTTTCAGGTATATCTTAGGTTTCATGGTGCAATCATGGACTGAACAGAAACAATGGATTTATAATTTATTACAACAGTCTGTAACCAACTAACACCCTCTTTTTCTGCAGAGGTGTTAATGGGCCACTCTGCCTTTAATGGCCCCTTAGACTATGTGCTAATTACTTATGCTAAACAGTCTGTTCCTCCTTGCATTTAGCTGTGATGCTTGGAGATCTGAAGAGGAACTATGTGTGTCTCTCTCACCAACAGAAGTTGGTCCAATAAAAGATATTACCTCACCCATCTTGTTTTTCTTTTCATGAACACATCTGGAATGAAAGCATATTAGAGCAGGCAGAGACTGCTTTTGGATGTGAGAGAGGACCCACAAAAGTGATTATTTCTCTGTTCATTGATAGCTTTCAGTCCTAGACAAGAGGAAGCACGATGGTGCTAGTATTGGCAGGAGGCATCAGAATCAGGCCATGACAGAAAATGCTATGGACACTATATTTAAAATAAAAAAAGAGCATTGACTATAGGTTAGGTAGAATAGGAAGTAAATGTGTTATAACTGAATGATAACTCTTGATAAATGTTAACTTTTGGTGATACTGTATTAAACCAAAGACCAGCAGAAACTGAGTGTGTGTTAGAGGATCAGTTTGTTGATTAAAAAAAATTAAAGTGTTTGTTAGAACAAAATTTTGAAAAAAAGAGGCGTGAATAAGAGTAAAGATAAATATTTAATCCTGTTCTTACATAGTGTATCCTGCAGCTAACTACTAATGTGCTTTAGCGATTCTGGATCCAGATTATCATTGCAGTACTCTCATGTTTAGTTACCAATTTATTATCGTAATATTTTTAGGTGATGATAGAACTGTATGCAATTAATGATAGGGAATGAAAGAAAATAACTGTTAAACTTGTATGTGGCCTTTATAGAAGGAAATGGCACTAAAAATGTGGCTTTTGTATACTGAGTGAATATTGATGAAACATTTCTCACTATACAACTACAAATGACTGAGACAGTACACTTGAGATAAATAATGGAAGAAGCTTCTGTGCTCTGTTTTTGGGGATTCCTTTGTATATCATGAGTGTAGTCGTGGATTCACTGCTTTAGCTAGCATTGTGTATTGCATTATGGGACATATTCTGCCCACAGATGCTCTTAATATGTGCCTCCCATTGAAGTCCCTGGACATAGTTTGGCCCTGGGAAAGCAATCTTCTCTGCTTATTGATCTATAAATGATCTTCAGTTGCATATAAATGAAACTTACTATTCATACTATGTACATAATTGCATTTAAAAAATATTGGCAAATTCAAGCACTCAAAATTAGGAGGTTCCGGATTTACAATTGCTTGCACGGCATTAATTCTGCATCCTTATCTATCCATCCTGTGCACTGAATTAGGCCAGGAATTTCTGGCAAAAATATTATGAGATCATGTATCATAGCACATTTGCCCAAGAGGCAGAATTAAGGTTGCACAAGCAAGTATCAATTTGGAATTTCCTAATTTTTGCATGCTTGACTTTGCAAAATAACTTTAAAAAACTGTTTAATATGTAATTTTAATATGCAATTCATAATCAGTCAATTGTGAAGCCAGAACCTTCAGCAAAGACCACTAGCACTTGAGAAATGTTAGTCAACAACAGGAGAAGGCTGCTATCCCAGAGAGAGGATGGACCCACTGGGTCATGTGACTGGGAAGCCCAGCCTGGCCCAGCATGGTTTTCTTTCTGATTTTCTCCCCATAGGATTCAGGAAGAGGGTTTCCTTGCTCCCTACCAAACTCCTAAACGAGTGGCTGGGCTGCTGGGGTCGCATGCTATGTCCAGGCTTATTTGGGAGTCTGGCTCCTCTCTCTCCTTCTCCCACCTCACTCTTTAGGAGTTGGGAAAGCTCTGGGGGAAGGGGAATTGGGCTGCTGAAGCCTGGTGTTGATCCAGGAGATATTTACAGGGGTGGGGGAGCATTCTGGTCCAGTTCCAGCTCGTTGTGGCTCCCGCAGAGTGCGTACTGGGCTACTGGGACTTTGTGCTGGGTCCAAGTGGGAGCCTTGTTCAGTTCACTTCGCCTTCGTGCACACCTGTCTCATTACAGCTGCTCTGGAGGCTCCCAGATATTGTGAGTACAGCTTGATGCTGTGATGGCATCATGAGCCTAGCCTTAGAATGTCTTTGTGTCTGTTAGCTGCCACACTCCCAAAATTTTCCTGAGGAATGGAAACAAAAGAAAGGAAATGGTGAATTTTAACAATGTATATCTCAGTAAAGCTGAATGGAATTTCATGAGACAAAGAAAAGGCACTTCTGTAGCCTGAAAATATTTTCCATTCTGAATATCAAAAGCCTACTTCAAATAATGAAGATGTGAGACCTCAAAGAAAAGGTTGCAATAATACTGTCTAAAGGAAAGTTTTAGGTCGCCTAAATATAGCATCCTGTTCTGCCAGTAATACATTTCTGTATCCATATGGTTAGTATTTTGGTGCTGGAATGTTATTCCAACATGTCGGGAGCCAGTTTTGAAAGTCCTTCACTCATAATGTGTGGGAAATAAATTCCATCTGTTTCTACCAAATGGAAATGGAATGAGGGAATTAATGGGAAAAATCCAGATGCTGAGCACTACTTGTGTGCCTGTATGGTTTTGTGAAGGAAGTTCATCCTCAAGTGAGCAATAGTAAGTAAGTATGTTCTCTTCCCAGTAAGACATATTCATGATCTATCTGGGTGTGTGATAGAGTATACCAACCCCACCTTGGTGCAGCAGGGGTTAAAGAACAGTTCTTGGCTGAAAAGACCACAGCCCCTTACCCCTGCTGAGCATGCTCTTAGTTGAGGGAGCATTCAAAAGGGAGCAGCTCAGCTCAGTCTGGGCAGACTAAGGAGGAAAGCGGTTGTGTGCAGCAGCCTCCTGCCAGGAAGCCACTGGGACTCCAAGCTGCCAGGGTCAAACCTCCTACCTGCAACCCGGAAAGCCAGCCAACTGCAGGAGCCGAGAGGGATGGCTTGCTGTTGCCAGCAGAGGAGCTGCGGGAGACAAAGAGAAAGGACACGAGAGACACCCCACATCCAACCCCAGAGACACTGCTGGAGTGACTGGGAAAAGAGTAGGAAACGACACAGGGAACGTGGTTGGGATTATTGGGACCTGAACCCTGTTTTAGGGTACCTTGTTTCGAAGGGCCATGGTCAGAATTTGGTGGAGAAGGGCAGGTCTGGATTCTCCTCCCCTCCCCACTCTCACCACTAGGTGATTCTTCCCCTGATACTGCTTCAAGGTGAAGTGGCCCCTTGGACGCACTGGTAGGTAATACTACCCCTTAAAGCACCACTAGACAACGCAGCCCCTTGGACTCTTACTAATAGGTTACATTTCCCCTGATATTGTTGCTAGGTGAAGCAGCCCCTTTGAACTCTCACCAGTAGGCATTACGTCCCAAAGTATTGCCATTAGGCAAACTGTCAGCCCAGGGCACCCAGCCAACCCCGACACATGGTGGAGAATGTGGCTATTGGCTGGGTCCTGACAATAGGAACAACCAGGAGCTTAGAAGATTATAGAGATGAAAGGAATCATAGATACAGAAAAAATGATAAAATGGGTGTTGAAGAGCCAGCAACAACAGGCGGCCCAATACCACCAGCCACAGGGTGCTGCAGCAGATTGCAGTCCAGTAGCAGCAACAGATGACTCAGCAGTAAGAACAGCAGCAGCAGCTGATACAAGAACTTGCAGCCCAGCGCCAGCCACAGCAGGAACATCTGGTCCAACGGCTGACAGCACTAATACATTCAGGAAGGGCATCTAATGTCATGATGCCTGGGCCGGAGGAGATAACTTCCCTGCTGTACTACACATAAGGCTCACGAAGATTGGCTCTGGGGATGAACCGAAGGCCTTCCTAGTTGCCTTTGAATGGGTAACTACCAACAGAGCTGAGAGTGCTCCTTTATGGATTGTATGGCATGGACCATGGGCCCCCAACCTTGGAAGATAGGTCCAGCCAAGCTGCTGCTCCCAGTGGGGGTCAATGGTACCCAGGTAATGGTCCTGGTGGGCTCCGGGTGCAATCACACTGTTATCCTAAGCAGTCTCCTAGAATCCTCTGACAAGGCAGGTCTGTCTGTCTATTTCCAGTGTATCCATGTGGATGTGCGACCCTACCTGACAACTAAGATGTGCCTTGAAGTGGAGGGCTGTACAGCACATGCCGGGTTAGTCTAGTGGACACCTTGACCTACCGGGTAGTCCTGGGACAGGACCAGAGGTGGTTTGGGGAGGTTCTGAAGTGGTGGAGCAGCAAACACACAGTGGAGACTAACCCATGCAAGGGGATTCATGGGTTGGGATGAGATGGAGGACCCAAATGAGGGCCCCTCGACCTGGTCCCTGAACTGCGGCGACTTCGAAGGAGATGGGTGATGACTGGTTGATGGAAGATGGGGACTTTGCGGGAGCCATGGGTAGACCAAACATTGAGCCACGATTGGGAACAAATAGTCACCCCTGAAGGAAAGTATAGTGGAGGCCCACGGATACCACAAGAACCTCACTTTGAAGTTCAAAACAAGCAGCTGTACTGTATAGCGAGAGAACCCCAAACTCAGGAAACACAGCGTCAGCTACTCATGCCTAAGATGTTTCGATGAGGAACTACTATGCCTGGCCCACTCAGTGCCATGCATTGGCAGCCTGGGCATGTGAGAAAATGCTACGATGCTCATAGGGTTTTTTTTTGGCCAGGTATCCACCAGGAAGTGTGTGAGTTTAGTGCCTCATGCCCTCAATGTCAACTCACAGGATCCAAAGGGATACCAAAGGCCCCACTGATCCCACTTCCCATAGAGGGAGTACCATTTGAGCAGATAGAGATGGACCTGGTGGGGCTTCTGGAGAAAAGCGAGTCTGGATTCTGGATTCTGATACATTCTACACCACCCGGTATCCGGAGACCATCCAGCAGCATACAATGAAAGTATCCACTGTAGCTACAAGGACAAGTGCAGAGTCCTGCACTCAGGATGAAAGAATCTCATGCACTGCTACAGACTGAGGACTGATTGGCTAGGAAGCAGTTCTGCAGAAATGGACTCGGGTTATAGTGGACAAGAAGATGGATATGAATCAACAGTGTGCCCTTGTTGCCAAGAAGGCTAATGGACTATTCGACTGCATTAGTAGGAGCATTGCCACAGAAGGAGGGAAGTGATTATTTTCCTCTATTCGGCACTGATGAGGCCTTATTTGAAATATTGTTTCCAGTTTTGAGCCCCCCATTATAGGAAGGATGTGGACAAATTGGAGAGAATCCCACGGAGGACAATGAAAATGATTAGGGGGCTGGAGCACAAGACTTATGAGGAGAGACTGAGGGAACTGGGCTTGTTCAGTGTGCAGAAGAGAGGAGTGGGGGGATTTGATAGCACCTTCAACTACTTGAAAGGGGTTTCCAGGGAGGATGGAGCTAGGCTGTTCTCAGTGGTGGCAGATGACAAAACTAGGAGCAGTGATCTCAAGTTGCAGTGGGGGAGTCTAGGTTGGATATTAGGAAAAAAAATTCACTAGGAGGTTTGGTGAATCACTGGAATGGGTTTACCTAGGGAGGTGGTGGAATCTCCATCCTTAGAAGTTTTTAAGGCCTGACTCAACAAAGTCCTGTCTGGGATTATTAGTTGATGATTAGTCCTGCTTTGAGCTGTGGGTTGGACTAGATGACCTCCTGAGTTCCCTTCCATCCCTAATCTTCTATGATTCCCTGATAGAAGGTGAGCTTATTAAGGTCTTCACCAGAGTTGGGATCCCGAAAGAAATTCTGTTGGACAAGGGGTCCAATTTCTCATTGAAACTAGTGAAAGAGCCGTATGGATTATTAAAGATTCAGGCCCTCAAGACATCCATAGACCATCTACAATCCAATGGGCTGGTGGAGCGTTTCAATGGTACATTGAAATTCATGCTAAGAAAATTCACCGGCTCCGACCCACAGCACTGTGACAGGCTGCTTACCAGCCTACCAGCCTTATTATTTGCCATATAGAGGCATATATAGGAGGTTCCCTAGGCCTTTATGGGATTCTCCCCCTTTGAGCTCCTGTATGGGAGGCAGCCCAGGGGAATTTGGACCTCCTCTGGGAGACGTGGGAGGAGCAACAGTCCCAGGTCATGGGCTCGGTGCCATATGTCCTGCAATTACAGGAACGACTTAAGATATTGGGGGGTGGGATACCAGGGAGAACCTGCTGAGAGCCCTGCAAACCCAGTAGTGCCTGTACAATCAGGAGGCCTGACTATGGACATTTGAATCGGATATAGAGTGTTGCTGTTGCTCCCATTGTCAGAATAAAAGCTCTTGGCCCAGTGGGCCCCTTTGAGGTTATTCGGAGGGTGGGGCTTGTGAACTACAAAATCCATCAGCCAGCGTGGCAAAAGAAGATGCATATATACCATGTTAACCACCTGAAGGCCTGAAAGTTCTGGGAAAATCTGTTGATAGCCCTGTACCCATCAGAACCAGAACTGGGACCTCAAGCCTGGACCCAATTAGACCCGACTCTCATACTGGTGGGACTGGAGCTTAATCCAGAACAAAAAGGCCAACTGTCCCAGGACTTCTCCATGGTATTCTTGGCACACCCGAGGAGGACGAGCTTGACTTACCACCACATTGCCACTATGCCAGGACAGAAGGTGTGGGACCAGCATTGACACTTGCTGAGGAAAATGTGGTGGTGATCCACAAGAAATTTAAGGCTATGCTAGCGCAGGGGGTCGTGGAAGAATCATGAAGCATCTGCAGGAGCCCCATAGTCTTAATACCAAAAGCAGATGGGACCACAAGCTTTTGCATTGATTTCAGAAAGATTAACGCCATATCCTGCTTTGATGCCTACCCCAAACCCCGGGTGGAAGAACTGTTGGAAAGGCTAGTGAATACCAAATATATATCCACCCTAGACCTGACAAAGTTATTGGCAAATCCCCCTAACCAGGATGTCCAGAGAGAAGATGCCTTTTCTGCACCATATGGCCTGTATCAGTTTGTCACCCTGTGGTTTGGCCTGCATGGAGCAGCTGCCACCTTCTAACGGCTAATGGAGCAACTGCTACAACCCCATATCCAGTACACTGCCATTTATATCGATGACATAGTTGTCTACAGTACTGGCTGGAAAGCCCACCTACTCCATCTCATCGCAGCTATACAAACCGTTAATGAGGCAGGATTAATTGTCAATTCGACCAAATGTCGCCTAGGAGAAAGAAAGGTAATGTACCTCAGGTACACCATGGGGCAGGGCTAGCTACATCCTCTGGTGGATAAGGTACATGCATTAAACGACTGCCCAGCCCCCTCAACCAAGAAACAAGTACAGCAGTTTCTGGGGCTAGCTATTATAGGCACTTTGTGCCTGACTTTTGCTATAATAGCCACCTGTCACAGAATGCAACGCCCTGGTGTAGCCTGGAAGCTGTGGAACTGCTGGGCACCCTTAACTATCTAGCTAGGGTGGGCTTCACATTATGCTGTGCTTTTGACAAACAGCCAGTCCCTCCGGACCCTGTTATCATCCAACATGTCAGCAGGTGGAGCCACACACCCAACGGAGTTACCTGGCTGCTTTCTAGCCACTCACAAACCAGCAATAGATAGAATGGCTTAAGCCAGTTAACTCCAGCTCTTCAGTACTGCACCCCCGAATTATACCATCTTGCTCTGGTCAGAAGCCTGACCAGAGTAAGCTCATTAACCAGTACCGCCCCTCCCTCGATATGAAGGGGATATGCACAGCTTTTGTTACTGAGCTAAGATTTTCTAAGCACTTCAGCCAAGACACACAGTTTTAGGTAAAATTATAAAACAGATTTATTAACTACCGAAAAATAGATTTTAAGTGATTATAAGTGGTAAGCGTAAAGAGGTCAGAGGTTGTCACCAAAGAAATAGAAACAAGTGGTCTCAGTTCTATATTTCTGAACAGGATTGGAATTAGCAATGTCTCACCCTTGTTAGCTGGTACAAACGGTTAGTTGCTTAAATGCAGGCTGGGACAGCCTTTCCTGTCTGGGGCTCCCTTCCCCCTTCAAAGTCCTTTTGTCTTCCAGACATTCCTTCAGGTGTTGAGCTGTGGGGGAGTGAAGCCAAGTGATGATGCCACTCCCCTTCTTTTATAGTCTGTTCCAGCTTGCTGGTACAATTGATGCTCGTCACCTGGGGTTGCCACCCTCATTAGTCAAGGAATGTTCATTGACTACATGCTCCCCTCTATGAAGTCCCTATTGCATACTGTCTCCAGGATAATGGATTCTTTCCTTGCTTGGTGTTAGTGAGCCATTAAGACTGACTGGTCACTTCATTGCTGTGCCTGAAAGGCTGTCTGTGGCCGTTTCCCACCTCACAACATGTTCTAGTAGTATACAACAATATTTCATAACTTCTTATATAATAGCACATACAATTCACCAGGATGTTAATGGTTAGCAGATCAAGACTTTTAAAATAATACCTCACAAGCCATATTTTGTACAGCACATATCATAATTGTATGACAGTGGTGAATATGGGATTCTGGGGTGTTGCTTTCAGACACAGAGTGTCACACTGTCCGTCTCTCAGACCTCATAAAAGATGCCAAATCGCGGAAAGTGCAGTGGACGGAAGACTGTGAAAAGGCTTTCCAAACTTTGAATGACTGATTAAGTTGGGGGCCCATCCTCTTTCACCCTGATTTTGCAAAGCCCTTCATCCTACAGATGGATGCCTACAAAGTAGGTCTCAGGGCCGTGTGTCCCAGGATGTGGGGAGCGAGGAAACCCCCAGTGCTATGCTTCAGAAGGAAGCTGTTCCCTTGGGCTATCAAATACTTGACAATCAAGGAGGAGGCACTGGTGGTGAAGTGGGCAGTAGAAGCTCTACAATATTACCGCTAGGGAATCCTTTTCAGCTCATTACAGACCATGTCCACTTCTGATGACTTAACTCAATGAAAGACGCTAATGACCAGATCTGCAGTAATATGTCTCCCTTCAAATACTGCACCACCGGAGAAGGCGCACGCCAATGCTGATTTCTTCTCATGAGCAGGAGGGGAGGAACAGGGAGAACAACCACCATTGGGTCCTAACCTGAGGGGGGAAGGTGTGTAACAGGGTATACCAATCCCATCTTGGTGAAGTAGGGATTAAGGAACAATTCTTGGCCCAGGATGCCACACCCCTTCACCCCTGCTGGACATGCTTCCAGTGGAGGGAGCATTCGAAAGGGAGCAACTCATCTCAGTCTGGGCTGACTGAGGAGGAAAATGGTTGTGTGCAACTGGGGAGCCAGCCAGCCACGGGAGCCAAGAGGGACGGCTTGCTGTTGCCAACAGAGGACCAGCTGGAGACTAAACAGAGAGATGCCCGAGAGATGCTGCTGAAGTGACCGGGACAAAAATAGGAAGCAACCCAGGGAATGCACTTTGTGGTATTGGAATCTGAACCCTGTTTTAGGATACCTTGTTTCGAAGGTACCTGGGTCGGAACCTGGTGGAGTAGAGTGGACCCTGGTTCCCCTACCCTCTCCACTTTTGCCACTAGGTGACCATTCCTTGATAGGACCTTTAGGTGAAGTGGCCTCTAAAACTCTTGCTGCTAGGCAATCCTTCCCCTGATATTGCTGCTATGTGAAGCAGCCTCTTTGAACCCTTGCAAGTAGGCATTACGCCCAAATATCGCCATTAGGTGATACTGCCAGCTTAGGCCATCCAGCCAACTCTCCACAGGGTGACCAGTTGGAAAAACAGAAACGTCTGAGATATACAGATTCTGAGTTCTTATACTCAACATATGGCACCAGATGGATAAAGATTTTACTAAAGAGACCAGAAAAAGAAATGCTAAATCAACATCGAAAGCTTGAGGACACATTTTAAAAAAGCAATAAGCACAGAATATGCTAGATTAAAAATTCACATACAGATTTGAATTTGTTTTCCAAACCAGACTTGCCTTTTGAATTATGTTCAAGGTTAGGCCTGAAAGGCATAGTCTCCTGATTGCTTAGTTTTCATCTTTGGACAAGTTTCTTACTGAGATTCAGTTAAATGGAAACAATGTGGAAATAAAGCACCATTATTTAGTAAATAGTTGAAGTTGGTAAAAAGGAAAGTTGAGGAATGGTACAAAATAGACCTACATGAGGGAATAACCTTCAGAATGAACTTTCAAATTTGGCCTCTGGTGAGCTGTGTGATATTACTTCAGTCATGGAAATAAATTACATTATACTGTGGCATACTATTATATATATTCTATATATTACATGGATCGCCCTTATAATTGATCACAAACTGTATGACAAAAAGTTGTAATTCACAAGAGTAATGACAGCAATGTCTCATATTTCAGAGGTTTTTACATCACACCTATGAATTATGGCTTTTAGTGTGCAAACCCTGTTAAAGGGGGGAAAAAGAATTTTAAAAACCAGGCTGTTGGCCAGCTGTGGCTTTCTTTAAGCCTTACACTACGTGCCCCAAAACATGTGTATTCTAAAATACTGTGTGTGCGCGTGTGTGTAGACATATATGTATATAAATATAAAAGAAAGCTAATTCTTTCTCATTTAGCCTTTTCTATAACAAGCCAGAATGACAACCACCATAGCTAAGTGCTTTTGGGAGAGACAGTTGACTATTCTGAAGGGTTTTTTTGTTTTGTTTTGTTTTGTTTTTTAAAGTTTGTAAAAGAGAAACAGCAGCTGATGTCCAAAGGTAAGGAGGGGGAGAAGTAAAGGCTCTTAGAAGAAAATTAAGATAAGTAATAGAAACTAGGAAGTATTGCTACAGGTATAGCTAATTGATTTTGATTATGCTTGTAGTTTGATATTAAATATGTTCAAGAGCCCAACTCAGCCAATTTATTATCTAAATACAATGTAGTACAATATGAAAAGGAGCTACACATATTACTTTCTCCAGGAAGCTGTTTCTTGCAACTATCAATTCACCTTATATAGGAGGTGTGCTCTGAAGTATGCATTCAAATTAGTCATATTTATAGTTTGGTATAAACAAGGTAAAAGCACTTTATATGTCACTTAAGATCCAATCCACAAGTTCATACCAGTTTCTTAACTCATTGTTCTTTACCTTTCCTTGTATCTTGTTTTGGATACCACATTCCAAGTGCTAGGGACCATGAAGGTACCCTGCAAGCTTGCATCAGGGCAGAATATTCAGGTGGCTTGTTTCTGACAAATTCCATATCTACCTATTCCCAATGCTAAGTTGTGCTGTGCAGGGTATTGTGGGATATATACCTTGATAGGAGTGAACAGCATTGTGGGAAAAGCATAATACATTGTTAACATAACGTCCCACATGTTGGATAGTAGAATGTGGTGTGCATTACACCTAATATATAGATGAGTTCCAGAGGGGTAGCTGTGTTAGTCTGTATACAGCAAAAACAAGAGTTCTGTAGCACTTTAAAGACTAACAAATTTAATTTCAGCAGGCATAAGCTTTCCTAATATATATGTATTGGCTAACAGAAGGCATGATGAACAGGTAGATATTGGGAACAATTGTACTACATGTTTGTAATGTCATTTACAAACAATTAACAGTGTTACTTGAAAAACACAAAATACGATACTCTGCCTAGGTTGAAAAAACCCTCTTAATTCACCCTTTAGTATTTTAACTTCAGAAGAGCCTATTCGTGAACTCTCCAGAGGATGTGCAACCAGATCAGCAGCAATGGCTGTAGAAAAAATAGACTGTCCCATTAGCAAAAGAATTGGGAACACAAAAGCAGAGGTCAAGATTTTCAGAACTCGGTGCCTACATTTAGTTTCCCAAGTCCATATTTAGAGATAAACAACTGATCATCTTTTCAAAAGTGTTGAGAATGCAGCATCTCATATTGGCCTAAATTTTCAGGACTGCATCCTATAATAAACTAAAATCAACATGGCTTTTAGAATATTTTTATAGGAAAGGTCTGTTTATTGACCATCTCATCTGATATAATTTGCATCTTGTATTTCTGTTTGCCACTATTTATTAACAGTGATTGTGTGTGTGTGTGTGTGTGTGTGTTTAAGGAGGACACGGGCTTTCAGGGGTGGGAGGGGGACTAGAACTGTGATTTAAGAATTGTGGTTGATTTTGGAAATTTTAATCAACCCATTTACATGTGCTTTTGAGAGATTTCAACTTTTCTGGGGAGCTAATCTTGTGGTGTATTGAAAACTGTAAGAATTACATGCTATCACTTTAAACTTGATGAAAGGGTTTTCCTGTTCTGCTTGCAGGCTAGAGGGCTCTGTGGGGAAATGTTCATTGTGGATTTTCAGGGTCCATATACAAAAAGCCAGCCTAGAACAAGCTGGAGTGAGTTGTGTTTCTGTGCCTCAGAGAGCAGCCTGCTTTGTGTCTTAGTTTTTCGTTGTTATGCATTAAGGTTCTGTATTCTTCTATTTAATAAAGTGCAGTTATATTGCAGCTTTCCAGAAAGAGTATTTAATGCTTTTATATAACTTCTCTGTTTGTATGTATGTCATGAACAACAACACATGACACATTTCATCTGCGGTGTTTCTGTGCCCTCTAATTGGATTGCTTCACAGCTTGATTGAGAGCTGACTCTCAGCAATCAAAACCATATATAGAAAAGCCCTGACTTCTCTTAGAAAGCATATCTGAAAGCTTACATTTGCTCTCCAGTTGTTTTCAAAATCTACATGAAGATTAAATTTTAGGTTGCTGGAATTTCACACTGCACATGGGTCACAAGGTGACCATGACCCTAGGTGTACACAAACTGTGTAGTTCTTACTTATATCTCATACAGCAGTTTATGGGAAAGAGAGATACTGTTGATGGTCCACTGAAATTTGTTTGCGCTCATAAAATCAATTTAATACTAACAGACAAATATTGCCTCAAAACTATCTAAGTTGAAAAACTGACATTGTAAATTACGCTGATCTGTTAGAGCCGCTAAAAATGAACCCATGTCCTTACTGGTCTAGAGGTACATTTTGAACTGCTTTGATCCTAGTATAAAGAGAAAACAAACACTACTTCAGACTTTGGATTCTCAGATTGCGATAAAACAGGTGTCTAGGAAAAAAATCATGTCTTTGGGATTTCTGTGGTCACAGAGGGAAGATACTATCATTCAGGTGCTTATACTGTGCCCATCACTGTGGTCTCTGAACTCCTGCTATCTCTGTCAGACACATTATAGGAATGTAATCAGCGTCCATAAAGGTCTGCCAAGTTGCCATGTTCTTGGAGGAGAGGAAGGTGATCAGGAACAGTCAACATGGATTCACTAAGGGAAAGTCATGCCTGACCAACCTGATTGCTTTCTATGATGAGGTGACTGGCTCTGTGGATGTAGGGAAGGCGGTGGATGTGATATACCTTGACTTTAGCAAAGCTTTTGATACTGTCTCACACAGTATTCTTATCAGCAAGTTAAAGAAGTATGGGTTGGATGAATGGACTATAAAATGGATAGAGAACTGGCTAGAGCATAGGGCTCAACGAGTAGTGATCAATGGCTCCATGTCTAGCTGGCAACCAGTCACAAGCGGAGTGCCCCAGGGGTCGGTCCTGGGGCCGGTTTTGTTCAACATCTTTATTAATGATCTGGAGGATGGGGTAGATTGCACCCTCAGCAAGTTTGCGGACGACACTAAGCTGGGAGGAGTGGTAGATACCCTGGAGGGTAGGGATAGGATACAGAGTGACCTAAACAAACTGGAGGATTGGGCCAAAAGAAATCTAATGAGGTTCAACAAGGACAAGTGCAGAGTCCTCCACTTAGGAAGGAAGAATCCCATGCACAGCTATAGACTGGGGACCGACGAGCTGGGCAGCAGCTCTGCAGAAAAGGACCTGGGGGTAACGGTGGATAAAAAGCTGGATATGAGTCAGCAGTGTGCCCTGGTTTTCAAGAAGGCTAATGGCATATTGGGCTGCATTAGGAGGGGCATTGCCAGCAGGTCACGGGAAGTGATTATTCCCCTCTATTCGGCATTGGTGAGGCCGCATTTAGAATATTGTGTCCAGTTTTGGACCCCCCACTACAAAAAGGATGTGGACAAGTTGGAGAGAGTGCAGCGGAGGGCAACCAAAATGATTAGGGGGCTGGAGCACAGGACTTATGAGGAGAGGCTGAGGGAACTGGGCTTGTTTAGTCTGCAAAAGAGAAGAGTGAGGGGGATTTGATAGCGGCCTTTAACTACCTGAAAGGGGGTTCCAGGGAGGATGGGGCTAGGCTGTTCTCGGTGGTGGCAGATGACCGAACAAGGAGCAACGGTCTCAAGTTGCAGGACGGGAGGTCTAAGTTGGACGTTAGGAAAAAGTTTTTTACTAGGAGGGTGGTGAAGCATTGGAATGGGTTACCTAGGGAGGTGGTGGAATCTCCATCCTTAGAGGTTTTTAAGGTGAGGCCTGACAAAGCCCTGGTTGGGATGATATAGCTGAGGTTAGTCCTGCTTTGAGCAGGGGGTTGGACTAGATGACCTCCTGAGGTCCCTTCCAACTCTAATATTCTATGATTCTATGATTTCTGTTCCATTCATAAGCTTCTTTTGATCACCCTTCCAACTTTACAAAACTGAGCACTAGTTTAATTGGTTCTGTAGATGTGTATGTTGAGACCCACCAAAATCACTTTGCTTGTGATGTGGTGGTAGAAGGTAGAACCTGTGGCGCAAGAAATATTAGGCTTGGCACTAACACTTACCACCCCTTTAATCATATGTACTGCATTTTGTGACATGAAGTTTTGTGTTTAGTTTGTAATCAAGACCAATTTAAACATACTTTCTGAAGTTACCTATTGTTCATCAGGTAATTATGTATTTTATGGTTAAAATGTCAAATAAAATTGCATCACAGGATACAATCAAAATGTTGTACTAATTCACAGCATCATTTCAGCTGCTCTAAATACTGAACAGGCTTAAATTAGTAATTGTGAAAATATATCTCTTCCTTTAAAAAACCCCCAGAAACATAATTTCAGACTATTCAAAGTAATTGTTCAAGATTTCTTTTCAGCCTCAGAGGTCACTAGAGAATCTTGAAATGTGAATGTTTCAGTCTGCAAGAAGAAACTGGAATCCAGACAACACAAATTTGGAAGTGGAACTTCTGGAGAAGAGATTTAAAAAAATTGTCCTTCTTTATTGCCTTTTAAAAATATCGGTATAACATTCTTCCTACCTTCCCAAGCTGTTTTTATTCAGTTAAGGAACAATAGGGCAGGGAGCACATGTGGTCAGGTTTCAGCTACATCTTCTAAGATGTCTGCTTTTGCCAGTTCTGGATTTATCATTGTCTTTTTGCAAATAGACTTTTGCTCTTGAAAAATCAAGTATCTGGCACTAAACTACCTCATTTGTGCATGTAAATGTAGGTTTTATGTGCAATTTTTAGAGGTTGGTTTGGGGTCAACTAGAAATTTGGCCTTTTCACAGATATTCAAGGTCTGAATGTACATCTGGAATACATAGTGCAAAATATATAGCAGTAGCAAGTGGAAGCTGAGAATTTGGAAAAGAAAGGCGTGGTCTTCCAGGAAGGATAATCAAACTCAAAATATTTTTTGAAAGAGAGAGAGATCCTGAGATAACATAAATTTTGTTTGAGAAGGCAAGAAAACACTGACCATAGAAAAAGACAGGTTTCATACCTAAAATAATATAATATATGCAGTTGAGCAAGAAAGTTACAAAAACTAACATGATAGCACTCATCTATTTAAAATCTCCCTTTCTAAAGTTTAGAGAGCAAATCATAAAGAACTAAAGTCAAAAGTAAAGAAATTTATAATTCTTAGATTTATTTGAAGGCTAGCCTCAGGATACAACAACAGTCTCAAAGGGCATACATACCTTTAAACAAAAAAAAAAGGGGGGGAGGGGGGTAAGCAGGGAAACAAGAAATAAAACAGTATGGTTAAATGGTAAGGTTCAAAAGGTTATTTGAGTCAAACAGATATTCTTCAGAGAATGAAAAACCAATCTTAATGAAGCAATTAAAAAAAGAGCATAAACTACAGCTGACATCTTGTAAAAAGAAATTAGAAGGGCTAAGTTAGAATTTGAAGAGCAAATATCCAGAGATGTAAAAACAAGTAAGAAATGTTTTAAATACATCAGAAGTAAGAAGTGTGCAGAATATTGATGAGTTTGCTGAACTACCGTGGGATAAAGGAAGCAATTAAGGAGGATAAAGGCATTTCAGAAAAGCTAAACGTTTTTTCTTTGTTATTTTTCAGTAAAGAGGAGGTATTCCTAGAATGAGGTGACATTGTTGATATTGGAACAAACTGATATGCTTAAAATTCAGCAAACCACTAGGACTTTATGATACACATCATTATTGTGAGTAACTTAAAAATGATGTGGCTGAACTGCTATCAAGCCTATGTAATTACTGACTATAATCAGCTACCATACCAGGGGATTTGAAGGTAGAAAACTTTGTGCTATATTTTATTAAAGGGGACCTGGAGAATTACAAATTAGTAAGTCTTGCTTTCATACCTGTTAAATTGGCTTAAAAAATAATTTTAAAAATAAATTTATAAAACATCTTATTGATTATTTGATGAGATCTAACCAACATGGTTTCTCCAAAGGAAAATTGTGGTTCACAGATATATTATAATTCTTTTAATGTCTTAATAAAGTAGTGGATAAAAGAATTAATTAGTAAAATTACTGGTATTAGTACTAAAAAGTACCTATTCATTTATATCAGAAATGATACAGCAAATATAAAGTTGCATTCAAAGATGGGCCATGAGAATAGCTAGAGAGCAGAAAAACTTTCATATGAATGGAGATTAAAAAGACAGGTATTATTTGCCTTTAGAAGGAGATGAATAAGAGGAGACATGAAAAGGTTTACAAAATAATAAATGAAACAGAGAAGTTCTGTTTGCCGTATCTCTTACTACAAGAACCGGGGACGTTAAATGGAATTGAAAGGTGGCAAATTCAAAACTGTTAAAGAAAATGCAGTTAATCTGTGGTACCAATTGCAACAAAATACCCTCAAGGCCATCAGCATAGCAGGATTAAAAAAACTGAATATTTTTATGGACAATAAGAATATTCACGCTATAAAAGTAAGGATTAATAAAAGAAATCAAGAATTTTGGAAACAATATAGACTCTTATGCTTCAGACCATAAACCAGACTCTAATGCGGGTTAGGAAGAAACTTTCCTGGCAGGACGGTTATTCCATAACTGTCTTCTGCAGGGTTTTTTGCACCATCCTTTGAAGCAGCTGGTACTAGCCACTGTTAGAGACAGAAACATAGGAATTGCATACAGGATAAGACCTTTGGTCCATGTCGTTCGGTAGCCGATATGAAAAGATAAGTTGGCAAATTCTTGGTCGGAGCTAAGAGGACCATAACTTTGATTCATGTTGGAAATAATGATATTGGCTGATAGACTAGAAATCTTGGAAACTGGGTTTGAGGAATTGGGTAAGCTAATGAACTGAATATCCAGGATAAAATGCTACTTGCAATGCTCAAAAGTAGGCACAGTACAGAGGCTAGTATAGATTATAAATTTACATGGCACAGGGACACGTAAGGACTGACCAGGTGATGATTCAATGTGTGAATTGGTTCGCATAAAATTAGTGCCAAAGCCATGCATAAGAGCATCATGCTGGGTATCTTTACCCACATAACTGTATCAGTATGTTTCAGTTTTGACTTACAAGACATCTGCAATTCAGTGTCTCAGTCATGGCTTTGTTATGAACCCCAAGTAAGAGGCAGTGCTTTGTGGTGCTGCCCTTGGAGCAGACTAGAAGGCCGATGGTGAACAATCTGGTTACTCCTTGCTTCCAAGGGGAAGTACCCTTTACCATGTTTTTACCTGGTGCCTTCTATTTCCTCCATTATGCTGGCCTAATGTGCTAGGAGTGCCTGGGGTTGGCAGGATTGAGCCAATCATCTGCCCACTCGCCTCCCAATCTCACCTATTACACAGATTGGGAGATAGCAGCCCTGTTGAGACTACTTCCCTCCTCACACCACTGCTACCTGCAATCTGGGTAGCTGGTTAAAGGGGTCCTTGTGCATATTCCTTGTGCAGTCAGGCAAGCCAATGTACATACTAGCCTAAGTAATTATCTTTGTTTAATTACAGATTGTGAATTGTACTGAAGTTGTGATCCTGTGATGTGAACAAGCTCTCAGTTCATTATAGCAGCATATGCTATAGATAGTATAAACATATGCATATAAGTATATAATATTTACACATATAAACATATCAGTTTATATGGATATAATGTTTACATGTATAAACATATCAAGAAAATACAGTCCAATGATAATGACATATCTTTAAAGTATTGAAAATTAAAATAGATGTTTAGATAAAAAATTTGTCATCTTTTCCTTCAATGTTTAATTTATTTGTATGAGTATGGGCACAATAAATGTTATTTCTGTCATAAATACATACCAACTTGCTGCAAATCCTTAACCTCCTAACTCAGTTACTAAGCACTCTTAGTCTTATTCAGGGGAATTCAGTGGCATGAATAAAGACCTCCGATTTGATCCATATTGCAGATATTTTTTCTTTTGATACAGTGGAAAATGAAGTGTGCCTATATTATCTTTAATATCTGCTACTTAGGTTGTAAGTGTAAGTGTGTAAGCATAGGGGTTGTGTCTTGTATGTTCTGTACCTTGCGTTGCACAATGTGGCAGCAATCATTATTAAAGGGTTCAGGCAATGCATCTCTATAAATATTATTAATAAAACGTAGTAATTTTAACACTTCATGTGGCAGAAATCAGATTTCAAATTCAGTTCAGGTTGATTGTTTTTTTGTTTTTTTTCCAAGCTATTTTCTTTATTTCTTTATATAATATCCCGTTGCCTCTAAATACTGTTAAAATTAACCATTTCAAAAAATTCTAATTTAGTTTTTTACGACTCTCTTAAGTATGACAAACAATTTACTTATAATTGCATTTGAATCTTATAATAAAAGAAAACATGAAAAAGAACCAGAAAGAATTACTAATTTGAAGTTGTATATAGTGTTAAGGCCACCTACTTGTTTGATATATTGAGCTTCTGAAGCCAATCTTAACGGTTTTTCCTACTGTCTTTTACTATTGGAGCTGGACTTTTTTTGAAGTGAAAGCGACAGGTGCAACCACGCATTACTTCTCTCCCATCACTGGCCAGGCTACTACCTAAAATTTGGTGGTGAGTGGAAGTACACAACAAATGAAACCATCTGCCATCCCCAACAAACAAGCCAATGACCCACTGTTCAGGACAATAAGGGTGCCAAAAGAGTCAGGCTCTTGACAAAGTTCCTGCTGGGTTTCATTTAAGTAGGTTAGACCAAACCTGAGAACCTTCCACAGACGCTGTCAACACACATTTTGGTATGTGGTCTCTCACAAGCCTGTCATACAGAGATCAAAGAAGCTTTTAATTTGTGTTTAATCACTCTTTGAAAAACCATCCACCATACCCTGCATTGGCTATTGTATAGAACACCAGATAAGCGAGGTTTTCTCATCTGAAGCAAATTTCAACTCTTTCAGATGCTAAACAAGAAAATGTATATTATTTCTTGTATGTCATTTTTATCTCTTAAGTATTACAATTAAGAATAGAATGATAACTGATTTCAGGTTATTTAGAAATTAGACATTTGTTTTTTCTCATGTTGATTTCATTTGCAGCTGCAGGGGTTTAAAAGACATTTTGACAAATGTCTTCCTAAAATTTATTTAATCTAATTATCCATTTAATCTAAAATCCAGTATTTCACAATTTGCAGTAGTTTATCTGCAAACAACAATGATATTTTAGGGATAAGTCTAGGGGTTTAAAAAAAAAAAAAAAAAAAAAGTCCCAGAAAGACAGGTAAGATCAGTTGCTTGATAAACAATACATAAGTGTACATATCTGAAAAGATATGGGCATGTGTCACTCAAACAAATATCACCCAATAAACTTGCATAAAATGTTTTGAAGTTTATGGGCTGACATCTGTTGAGTGACAGATGTCAGTGCTGGGATGGTAATATGTGTATTTATTTCTGAAGTGCTAATAAAGAAAATGTTATTTTTTTCAAAATTAATTTTAAAAGTATAAAGCGTAGAACACTTTGGAAGAATTCCAGGTTTTTAAAGTTCCCAATTGTAATAAATTAGGCTCATGATGAAACATTTTGGCAATCTTGGCAATGTGACCTAATAAAAGGTCTGTAAAATAGCCACTGTGACCAGTTTGTGAGCTACTGTGTCTAGTCATAACATATTCATATTGATTAGCAATGGCTGACATTTCAAAATGGGTGCAGAGAAAAATGTTTGTTTTTTATGAGCTTTGGCATTGCTAGCAAATTTTGGTAAAAATGTCAAAACAGAATCTATATAGCAATTGGTGATGTACCTTTCATATGGTACACTAATCACAATTAGAGTCTTTTAAAATATTTTTTTAAATGTCTGTAATATCATCAGTGGAAAGCAGTGCTTGCGGTGCTTCAGCATGTAAACTACAAAACTGAAAAGAAATTAACCAAATTCTGGCCTCAACCATGCATTGGTACCAATCTTACTGTATTCAGCAGCTGCTTGGCTGAGAGCAGAATTTGTTCCCCTGGCACTGATGCTATACAAACCCTTGAGCATGTGCACAACTTCACGCAAAGGACTAAAGTTACACATATGTTTAAGTGTTTGCAAGATTGGAGATTAGATTATGGGCCTTTTTTTACATTTGGGGCAGAATGGGATGCAGCATTAGCCCTCCAGAGTTGTAAATCATGCTGTCAAATGCCAGGGACAAACTCCATGTTGGTATTCAACTAGAACATCTAGATTAAGTTGCATTATTGTGTTTTCTAGATTCTAGAATGTAGAAAATATTATAATAATCCAATTTTAATAAGGCCTTGTAAATATTATGTAATTTATCAATCATTAAATTCTGCACAAGTGTGTATTAATCTCAAGGCTCTGACTAAGGGTACAAAAAAGCAAGGAAATTAAAGTTTAAAACTATTGCTCCTTACTTTATTATATACCTCAATAATAGTACACACACACATTGAGAGCCTCATATTCCAAGTCCCACACAGTACCTAAGAAAGAATGCCAGTATTAAATCTGAATTATGTTAATTTTGATAGTTCAGATCCTCTTCTTTAATATATAGATATTTAACTGTTTCTACTTTTTGTTTTTTAAAAATTGCTAAATATGTATGTGTGTTTTAAATTTTTCTTGTCTGTATTTTTTGATGGCATTGAGAGTAATCTTTAGCTGTCGAGTACTCATACTTAAAGCCTTTTTATTTTGTGTGTTTAAAGTAGCATGTCAGTACTTCTTATTCTGTTGATTATTGCAAGTATGTCGCTGCTTTGAGAAAAGCTTAGAATTAGTAAGGTGATTGGTCTGTAATTTTTTGTCTTTTTGGTGACAGGTGCATTGTTCCAACTTTGTGCAATCTTCCTTTGTTCCATGGTTACTCTGAATAATTTTATTAACTTGGCAAAAGGTTGTCCTCTTTCCTTTAGAAAAGCATTTATGGCTTTATTGTTTTCTGATGGCTCCCCATCTTTCCTCATTGACATCAGGCAGACGTTTTTCAGAATGTCTCTTTCATTAATTCAGTTAAAGGTTTCTCTTTTGATTAATTTATCTTTCTAAACTGATATTTAGAATAACTTTGTTAACTGTAGAAGGCTTTGGGGTTTTTAAATTTTTCTTTCTAAAGGGACATTATCTGGCTAATAATAATAAATACTTAGCTCTTATATAGCACTTTTTCCTCAGTAGATCTCAAAGTGCTTTACAAAGGATATCAGTATTATTATCCCTACTGTACAAAAATCATGTATTTTAAAAATCAAACTTTCCCTATTTGTGTTACTAAGAACACGAGCTCTTTGGCATTGAAATAATTTATTTTTCTTCATTTATGCTGTTTAAATTTTCTTTTTGGGTTGTGCTCCAGGAGGAAAATGAAAGCTGACTTAATTTTCAAATTTGTTTCTAATAATTTCGCTGTCTCGTTCTCTTTCAACAGTTCAGTGCTGTATGTTTGGGTTGCCAATGCTGTAGGAAGATGTTTAAGCCTACTCAGACTTTTCTTTGAGCTAACAGGAAAAAAATAATGAAACTATTTGTTTGTTTAGGTGCTTTACATATCCTAAAGATTGCATCTAACTTGCATTAAATTGACTCAGGGAAAAAAAAGGGGGGGGGGGGGACGACTTTTGGCAGTGGTGGGGTTTCGCAGCGGGCTCCATGGTGGGAACAATGCCCTCCGCCGTTTCCCCTTTTCGGCAACAGAGTTTCCCAAGGGTGGGAGGGAGGGCCCTTCCGGCGGCGGCGGATGCGGCGGTGCGGTACGACTCATGTACCACCCAGCCTTCTTCGGCGTACCACCAGTGGTACGTGTACCACCGGTTGAGAACCGCTGTCTTAAACAGTTTAATACTTGGTAAATAGACTGTAGAGCTAGTGACTTTAAATTGAAAAGGAAATCGATTACAAATGATAAATTGGTTATATCAGTAAGGTGTGTTCTTTTCTATTCTGTATAGGTTCTTATTACCACCCTTACTATTGTAGTATTTCAGCTCCTTCCCATAGTGAATTAAGCAGTGTGACTAATATCTCTCACACATGATTTGTTCTCTCATTCTCTTATCTGAGGGAGAAAGGTATGTGCAGTGTAGAGTTTAGTTTTGGTTTTGTTTGTTTATAAATGTACTTGCTGCTTTGTGTGTGTACTGGGAGAGGCAAGGTCTAAGGAGCACACCTTGTACTTGAGTGATGGTGAGGTTTGTGATGGTCCTTTGTTCCTTTGGGAATTCATTCAACAGTCTTGGTCTGGTCTTGGAGATTTCTCTGTCTCCTGAACAAATAAGCTTTGCCCTTGTGGTTGAAATTGAACCTGAGGAGCAGAATTGCCACCCATGTTCTTCAATCCAGATCTTTAGGCAATCTTTTAGACATGCTGGGCCCAGGCCATTGAGCACTTTGAAGACAAGGACAGAGAAATTGACTTGATATTCTGTGGGTAGCTGGTGTAAAGAGCAAAAGATATGTTTGATGTGCTCACAGTAGCCCAAGTTGCTAAGGAGTTGTGCTGTAGCATTCTGTACTAGTTGGTTTCCTAAGGGTTGATAGATTCATATTATACTGGGGTAATCCAGACAGGAAATGACAAAGGCTTTCGCCACCACAACAAAAATTATTTGTTTATGACACACAATTTTATTCCTCCTTAGAAAAAAAACACTTGTTAAAAATACATTAACTTCATTTTGCCTGGTCATTGTGCACCTGACAAAACTCTTCTAAAACAATGTTAGAAAACTGGATCTGGAAAATGATTTTCCAACACTGTTTTTAAAACAATTTCTTGGCCCACAGTGAGAGCAAACAGCGTTTCATTTGTATTTCCCAAAACTGTTTTATATTACTGTTTGGGTAAAATTTCAGGTTGGATTGAGGTTATGTTATTTATCTGCAATGAAATACCTGCATTGCTGGCATACTTCATTTTATACAAAAATTGTGTCTGTGTACAATACTTGCCAGCAGTTGTGGTTATGACATGATTTGTCCACTCTGTCCTAACATCCGCTGTTGTGATATTTGATATAGGACACTGATGGCAGGTTAATCAATCACCAGATTCTAAAAGATCATGCCTCTATTTTGTGCAACTACTGCTCGATTTGAGAAGGAAAAAAAATGTTGTTTAGTAGGTTGAATGGATTTCACTGGATTTGAATGTCTTTTGGTATTTGACTAGCATTGCTTTCTGCTGTCTCTTAAACTGAGTTGGTTCAGTTCAAAGCTAATTTGATGCTTTTGAATGGGTGGTTTTGCACAATGGATTTTTTTGCTCAGTAGTTTCACATACTAAAATATTGGGTAGTTTCAGTAATACTTTTTAAAAACAAATTATATGTATATATATATATCCAGTAAAGTAGTGTGAGGAATCCATTTAAGATATATAGAATAGCACGATGTTCAACTGAAACTATGCTGGAAATTTAAATATGCAAAATTTGGCAAAGAGACCAGAGTTAAATAACCTTACTGGTGGAAAAACATACCTTTCTATCTTTTACCACTATGATAGCTGAGTGCCTTATATATTTGATTGACTATGTAGTTTAATTAGCATTGATACCTTGGGACTCGTCTCTTTTCCTCCCAAATGGTGGAGGGAAGGTTGTATAGGAATTTTTAAAAAATGTTTTGTTTTTAACATTACTATTGGGAGAGAGCTTTGGTGAAGAGCTGATTCTTGTATTTTGTCCAGAAGGCAGAGAGTTCCAAAGCCGTGAGCCAGCTGCAGGAAAAGCTGTCTCCTCTTGCAAGTCTCATCATTGTTATTGATAAATCCATTGTTCCTGAGGAGTACATCTGCCATGAAAGGTCATGGCTGCATATGGAAATAGTCCCTGGGGTAGCCTCCTCCCCAGCCTACTAAAAGTCTTGAAAATCTGGATTGGAACTTAGAATTTGATCTGGTGTTCATTGGAAAGCCAGTGTAGTGTCCAGAACACTGGGGTGTTGTGCTCATGTAGTCCTGTGTTGGTTGGTGGACAGGTTGGTGCATTTTGCAACAGCTGGAGCTGTTTACAGGCTGTTTTCATTCTTAGGTCTGATACATTGCAGTAGACTGACCCGAGCAGATTTTCATGGCATTCTTGTGTGTTCTAAACTGCCACTTATGCTGTTGCTGATGCATATGTGCTGTTGATAGAGAACCAGATACAGGGTTTTTTTTTAGCATGGTTAAGGCTTGAGTTACCACTAAAGCAACACCAGGATGGTGTTTGGGGAAGTGTGCTGTTGGAGGTTTCCATCTTTCAGATGAGAAATAAAAAAAAAATACTGACTACCTGGGGTTTTCCCCATTGGGTCCCATCTTCACTAGAAAAACTTGTGTTTTTACCACAAGTTAGCTAAGGCATGGTAACTAACATGAGGTAAAATCGTATTGAACATAAGGCAGTATGTAGTTTTTATGAGAGTTAGCAGGTTGAAGTAAACCCTGATATGAGCAAACCATTTTTCCTATTAAAAACAGGGACTCAGCGTGTTTTGCAGGAGAAAGTGTTGTTTTCTGTGTCATGGGCATATACCCATATGAGCAATTGCATTCCGTCTACGCCAATCATCTCTCCTTTACAATTATGTGTATAAATACTTTTGTCATATTTACAGTTACCTTGTTCCAAGTGTTCAGTGTGTATACATGTATGGTAGGGTATATATGGTGGTCATTTTGCACGGTTTCATTTGGTTTGGGGTAGGTATGGACTTTTAGAGCAACTACATGGACCACATAATATTGGTGGGCAGACATTTTGAATATAAGCAAAGGGCACTGTTTTGATTCCTGTTCTTTGATACATCACAAATGTGGGAAGTATCTCCTCTCAGCACACCAGTAGACAGTGTGTCTAGAACTAGCCTGTGTCGGCAGGGACTTGTTATTTGGGGGTGCCCTACTTCTTGACACAAGGTTTAAAATGATCTATGTACAGTCAGTTGTTCGGATCTGTAGACTGGTTTAGGCTTTACTAATAGATGGAATGTATTAATCCCTGATTAGACAGGACACTCAGAACTCAATATTTGTATTGAAGGGAGATTGTGACAAGGTAGTATCAGTGAAGTGAGTTAGATGGCTGCTGTTGCCTCTCCACCTTTCTCAGCCACTACCAGGATCCTATTGCCATTAGGGGGTTATCATATTAAATTTTGATATAATAAAGTTCTGATTTTTGCCCTATTTTAAATATATGCTTGCCCGTTCTCATTGATTTCTGCTTCAGCAACTGTTGTGAAAGCTTAAAAAATGCTATGAGTTACAAAGGGCTAAAAAGAAAAGGTTTTATTTATTTTAATCTTAGTAATAAAGTTTTTAATTTTTGTAATCAAATTTTTGCGTGAAATCAGCAATACTGATTTTATAATTCGCAAACTAGGTAGTCCCTTGGGAGCAAGTTTTTCAGGACATTAAATTTGTTCACTTAATACTTTAAAATATTTAATGCATACATGATGATGATTACTTATTTTGTATGAAAATTCCAAACAAGGAGAGAGAGAGTGTGAGTGAGTTGCCAATTCTCCAGGTTGTCCTGGAGTCTCCAGGAATTAAAGATTATGTTATGTGACAAAACCTCCAGAAATACATCCAACCTAAATTAGCAACGTGTGTTGTTCAGCCTTGGCTGGAATGATTTAGTTGGGATTAGTTCTGCTTTGACCAGTGGGTTGGTCTAGATGACCTCCTGAGGTCCCTTCCAACCCTAATCTTCTATGACTTTATGTGTGTGTGCCCCTTCCTTTTCATATTGCATTACAATAGTTAATAAGGATCTTTATTTTGTTAATTGTTTCAGTCTTATGATTACTACTATAAAATGATCATCGCATGTATAGTTATCTTCACTTATTTGTTAACATAACCCAACTGAAATACTTAGTTGATTTTATCTATTTTTGACATTTTAAGCATTTAGAGTTTAACATTTTAGAGGATCTTAAATTGGTTGTTTCACAGGTTTAGCTTTCTGGGTTATATTAAACTGCACACATTTATCTCTCACTTTAAAAAAAGGCATCTTAATCTTTTTCTGCATAGTCCATGCTTTAGTAGTTGTAGTGCTTTATTGAGAATAATATTAGAATAGAGCATTTCATTTTTAAATTGGTGACTTTTCAACAAGAATAGAATTTGTCACGTTCCTTAATTAATACTGATTTAAACATATTATACATTTTGTACTCTGAAATAGAAATATATGTATATTTGAACTGGCTTTTAAGAAATCAAATGCTATATATCTAGCATGTATTAACCATGCTTTTTTGTTTCATTTAGAAAAGTCTCTTATTCTAAATGTGGAATTTATATTTTTTTCTTCTGAGATGGGGAAAAACTTTTCATTTCAGAGAAAATAGTATTTAAATAGATAAGCATTTAATATAATAATGGGTTTAGTGGCAGTCCTGACCTAATCAATTCTAAAATCCATTTTGTGGGTTTGGAGAAGACTTGAAGAGAGTTACTGGAGTTGACTTTCTATTTAAAATTTGCAGTCAGATGTTAAGTCCAATTACATAATTTTCATAAATTTTTAGAGGAATTTTCTTTCCCCAAAATTGTGTAACTTAGTTTTGCTGTTAGCCTTGAATTCCATGGAGTTTACTGAAGTAAATGAGGGGAATCGGGTTCTATTTAATCAATCATCATGGAGTGAATGCGTTACCATGGTTATAAATGTGCTTATTTAAAAATAGCCAAACTAAGTTTAAAAACTAGCAGGATTGCTCAACTACATCTCTTCTCTACACCCACCCTGTTGTTGTTGTTGGAGATAGTGGATAATTTCTGTTAACAGGTGGTAACTAAGGTCCAGGGCAGAATATTAGCAAGGGGACGGGGTGAAGGGGGGAGGAGGAGGGCAGGAGGAGTTGAAGCTTTACAACCTTTCCATGTCTAACATAAAATATCTTTTTGATTTCTTAATTATACAATTAGGCTTTTTTAAAAGTAAAGGCAGTTGTGTATCCCTTTTGCCTGCAGCCACAGCTGAATACTGCAGAAGTTCCAAGTCCTCAACTGAATGCTGCTCTTTTTCACTGCTGTTTCCATGGAAATGCATGTCAGAGCAGCAAAAAATGGAGGGAGGGGAAGGGAAAAGAGGGTTTTTAAAATGACCATCTCCCAAAATGGTTTTCTCCCCTTTTATAGGTGTCGTGGATTTAGGGAGGATACTGTGACTGGACAAACCTTCACTGTATATTAGATGCCTGCACAATTAAGCCTTTGTCAACTAATTAGGTTTATTTTTCTAATTAATTTATAGGCATACACACGCAGAATGCATAGCTCTGAAATCTAAGGTTATGCACACAGCAGGATGTCCTGATGACAGTTTCAAAATCAAAGCATAGAAGGGGTTTCCTACACCATTAGAATGCAGAGATATATCATATGTATTGAATCAGTTTCCCTTTCTATTTGTAAAATATCACACCTTTTTCAGAAAAAAATGTATTTCTTTTTAAACACATGTTCTCAACAAAATATTTGTCCTTCATGAGTTAGTATTTTTAAAGTGAATTTTGTGCTTGTGAAAGATGACATTGACGGTTTTGGAAGCTGAAGGCTTGTTTACTCACATAATACTTTCTGCACAGGCAACAATAGTAGTACAATTTTCCTCCCAATGCCCTGAAAATAGTCTTTAAGGTTGATTTGGAGAGAGCCACTTAAATAGGATATTAAAGGGTCTGTGTTCACTCCCTCCTTAGCCTCTTTGCTGAGACTGCCAAAGGCCAACTGTGATAGATGATTTTTGAGATAGGAAATCCTGTCCATAAGAACTAGAATTGGACTATCACCTCACTTAAAAAGGTCAATAAATAGCTATCAGACAAGCTCTGACTTCTACATTTTTAGCAGCGGAGTATGTGAGGAAAGGCAAAAATTTTGGTCTTTTTTTTGGAAAGGACATTTTTAAAGCTTAGTTTGATTTCAGGATCATCACGAGCAAATTATTGTTGGGAAATGGGTTTGTGATGTGATAACGTCTCTAATCACAGTACACTGTTAGTTAATTTACATACTGCAATATTATTGGTTAAAATACAGTAGTCGTTTTCTGAGCTTCTTCTCACATTTTAAAGAAACATCCTATTTCACAGCTGTGGTACCAGTCCTGTGAAATATAGCTCTCAGAAAACACAGCCATGAAATAAGAGTTTTACTGTTTGGCAATGGGAGTTCCACATTTTCTTTTCTGTGTGGTAGTCCCAGTAGGGAGGTGTTGTAGAATCTATTAACATATACCACATAAATTGGCAGTGAAGTGCAGAAGAATTCCAGAAGCAGTTCTTATAACACAAAGTTAAAATTAGATTCATTTATAGTAGATGTGGCATTAAGAACCTCAGTCTCTGATGTACAGCAGCCTTATTTTGTAACTGTGAGTTGCATGGACCAAATCCCATTTAAATTGGTTGAAAGAGTCACATTAACTTCAGTGGAAGTTGAATCAGAGCCTGTATAAACAGATGAAAGTGAAGAAAATTTTGAAATAAAGATTATGTAATTCTCATAACCATTTTTGCTTCTGTTCTTGCTAGTGGAATTGTTATATGCAGAAGTTGCACTGATGTGCCAGGTTTTTCATCTATGGAGATTTCAAATTTTTGGATCACAACAAGAGTGAGATTAATCATTCAGGATTTTCTGCAATTCCGCACCAATTTTAAATGGAATGTATCAGCACGATACCACAGGTTCAATCTGAATCAGTCAGATCACTTGTGCTGGCTAGAATTAGAGCACTAGGGCAGAACCTCTTGGGACGAGTATATCTGATGGTAGGTCAAAGACTTTGAGAAGCTGTTTTCCCATCAATATGCACTATACCCATTAATCTGAATGGTATTAATTTATGTAAATTGCCCACATGTGAGACAAACATTGTCACTAAACCTTTAAAATCTATGAATTTGCATTTGGAAATGCTTCTTGTCCTGAATGCTTCTGAAAATTCTGAAGAACCTTTGAATCATAGTTGTTTCATCATATATCAAATTATTTACATAGACCTGATGCCCAACAAATTATATCATACACCATTTTGTAGAGCGAAATATGCATTTTGTTAGTGTGATTCTACTCTGGAAAGTGACTATAAATTTTTTTGTTTTGTTTGTATAGATTTTGTTTGATTTTTGTGGTGGTGTTTTTTAAAGCATTCTGGGGTTTGTATTTGTAGGCCAAAGAAGGTCAGGTCAGAGTTACTCAGTTTACAAGTTCCAGAGGGGTAGCCGTGTTAGTCTGTATACAGCAAAAACAAGGAGAATTCTGTAGCACTTTAAAGACTAACAAATTTAATTTCTGCAGGCATAAGCTTTCGTGGGCTGTAACCCACTTCCTCGGCTGTAAGGAATAGAAATCAGATAGGGGGTATATATATATATATATACATCTAAGGTTAAGGAACAACAATGGAGAAGTTAGGTAAAAGCAAAGTCCATTCAGTTAAAGTAGGTGAGGCCTATTCACAACCATTGATTAGGAGGTGAGAATGTGTGAACAGTGACAATTACTTCTTGTAATGAGATAAACCATTCCAAGTCCCTATTTAGACCCAGTTTGATTGTGTCAAGTTTGCAGATGAGTTCCAGCTCTGCAGTTTCTCTTTGAAGTCTGTTTTTGAAGTTTTTTTGTGGAAGTATAGCAACTTTCAAATCAGTGTCCTGGAAGGTTGAAGTGCTCTCCCATTGGTTTATGGATGTTACCATTTTTTATGTCTAATTTGTGTCCATTTACATTTGTGTCAGTTTACAAGGAAGATTTTTTTTCTTCAAGTTGCAATGCTGTAAACTCATCGTGGAATATGAAATTAAGCCATGTTCTTTCTAGGTTACATATCACCAGTTATAAAAATTCTGCAATCAGAGTTTGATTATTAATAATATTTTCTATAGCAACAGATAGCCTAGTGCTGTGTAGCAGATAGAATTGGATTCCTTGCCCCATAGAGTTTTCAATCTAAGGCCTCAATATCGCCAAAGATATATGCTTTTGGAACTCTGCTCAGTTAAATGCAGATTTCAAATTACTGTTTTAAGTCTTTACACATTATTTGGGGGTCTCTGATACCCAGACTCCACATTGGCAATATATATACTGAAAGCTTACTTCTGACTTCATCTAGGGGATTACAGTATCTGGGCAAAGTCTACTGGCAAGTCTTTTTCTTACTTGGCTAAAATACTTTAGCCAACAAACATTGTTCGAGTTTCATAGCTTCACTTCTCAGATACACCTCATCCTTCTGCCCACATATTGTATAATTCCTGATCCAAAGTCCAATGAAGTGAGCAGAAAGAATCTGATTAACTTCAGTTGGCTTTGGATCAGGCCTATGGTGAAGGAAGCTCTAGTATTATTTAATAATTTCAGGTCACAGATTTTCCCTAAAAAGAGATGATGGGTAACTAAATAACAAATGTTGCAAAAGTTTTCAGACTGACACTAATTGTCACAAAGAAAGGATACTGAGTTTTTTCCTGGCTAATGCGAAGAGTAGTGTACAAGGGGATCCTCCATTAGAGGTTGTATTTGGAGGGAATGTTTTCAACTGGCTGCTTCAATGTTTGACATCTCTCAAACAATCACAAAAACCTTTTTATTGAAACTTGGGATGAGTGAGAATATAGCAGGTATTTATGAAACACTGAGCTGCCCAACAATATGGTACCTAGTCAACTTCTGGCAATATCCTGCAATAGAAGAAACATAATCTGTTCTACCCATAGTGTCTTTTAAAAAACCCACCTGATGTTATAGGTTAAAAAAATGCTCATTTTTCTCTTTGCAAAATAATTTAATTGTGCTTGAATTCCAGTCCAAATACTTAAATGATCTTTCTTCCTATTAAAATAAAAAGTTTGCACAAGCAGCCTAGTACTCACGTAATCATCGAATAATAGAGCATTATGTATGTATAATGCAAAAGGAGAAATGTAGGTCCTGAACCAGCAAAGCATTAGGTGTATATGTAACTTTAAGCATATTATTAGCTCCAGTGAAGTCACTATGAGTCTTTAGTGCTTAAATTTCAGCACATTCTGAAGTGCTTTGAAATTATAATCTGTTTCTTTATTAATTCTATAATCTAGCAAACTCCCAGAAACTACTATAATGGAGTGAAAAAAAATTTATAAAATTATGAAAACTTATTCATAAGGGTGATATCCTCCTATAACATAAATTCAAACTAATCAATCTTCTTTACTCTGTTTGACATCAAGAAAAATAAAGATCTGATGCAAAATTTATAGCAGTAATTTGAGAAGTAGTTGGTTGTACTTTTTTCTGTTTTCTTATTCTGTAAATACATTCTATTTTCAAATCTATGGTCATTTAAAGCAACCATCTACATTAAACAGATGTCATTTGAGTCAAATTGAGAAAAAGATGAACTGTAATTGGAATTATTGTACTAAAAATTATTAGTTTCTACATTTCAGATATCTGTTTTACTTTTTCTTTTGAATAAGCAATGTCACTTAATGTAAGTTAAATACAACTTGTTGAACTTAATCTAAGATTTTGATCTGGTATATTGTACACAAAACTGTGTAATGTTACCTTCTTATGCAAAACATAAAAAGCTTAGCTCATAAATTTAATTCTTATACCAGTCTTTGGCTCCACTTTGATAAATAAATAGATCATTTAAGATTCAGTAGGCCAATTGCTGCATTATAATAGCTATTCAGAGGCAATTAAACTGCCTTTTTTCATGCCGGCATGTGAGCGCGCCCTTTCACAACCTTCAACTTGATTCGCCGTGATTCAAAATTAACTTAAAAGTCTTGTTTGCTGACAGCTTAAAGCTTAATTGACTGAAAGCCAAATAGAGTGTGTTCTGTATTCAGCACTAGGACTATTGATAAAGCCATGTGTAAATTACGCATGTTGAAAGACGCCGATTGGGCCCCCTGTTCTCATATTAGCCCACAACTTAGCATTGCTGCACAGTCAGAATTGCTTTGTCAAGCCTTTTATCACATCAGGTTAACTCTCTCTTGAGTTCCTCCAGCAGCAGCAGTCTAGTATTGAGCATCTGCAATACAGTAGGGCCTGTTATAATTTTGATACTGATTTGTACTTTCCTTGTTGATGGCTTTCTTTTGCTTTTAAACAAATGTATTGGTAACATGTAAAATGATTTGCTCTTCTATATTTTACTAAATAAGGATGTATATACTAGTTTGTCATAATTAATATGAAAATGCAGATTTAAACCAGAAAGTGAGAAGCATATCCTGTTGATCATACTGTTTGCAAGTGAAACTTAATTGGAGATTCAATGCATTGGACTCATAATAAAATATACATGCATGTTCCAGAATATTTGGTTAAAGTATCAAGAAATTGCTAAAAATGTACCTATTACTACTTGTGAATCTTAAAATAATTTGTGCTGACCTATTAGCCAATAATATTTAATATACACTAACTATTGTAAAGCTTGTCTTTATTTTTCCTGGGTCAGTCAATATTTCCCATAAAAGATTCCATGCTTTAATATAACAGGTTAAATAATACATACATGTATATTTGCATATAATATTTATGTTTATATTTATAAAAATATGTATGCATAATGCATCACAAAATTTGCTCAGGTATTTATACTACATGTTTGCAGAGGGAAAATAAATTCCAGGCTCTAACCTGCATTTGTTAGATATCCATAACTCCCATTGATCTCAATGGGAATTTTGCGTGCTCAAGGAATATAGAATCAACTTTAAATAAAGGCTGAGAATCTGTGATTAAATATAACTGCTATTTAGCATTCTGAGAAATCAGGTGAATTGAACTCTAACTACACACCTAACTCTGAATTTCCCTTTCTTTTATTAATTTGCCAATTCAGACTATTAGATGATTCTAAATGTGTGTCTGTTATGCTTCCCAGTGGTGGTATTGAGCTTTCCCTTTTTTTAATGTCACAACTTTGGCACCAAATTTTTACTTTATAATTTTTATGTTTTATGTTTTCTTTTGCACTGAGGTTAAAACTCTTTTTAAATATTTACAGATACTTGGTGAGAGACACCATAAAAATAAATACATGCTATTATTTATGTGTAGTAATGGTTGGATCATTTCACTGTAAAACGGATTTAATGAAGGATTTCAAAGTTATTTAATAGAGATATAGTAAAATAAGCCATGGAGAGATGTATTTTAATCATACTAAAATAGATTTTAAAAATATATATAAATATATATTTATATAAATATATTTTAAAAAGCATTTTTATGGTGCTGGATGTGTCAAAATGATATAATGTTTGCAGTGTTGTAGTTGTGTTGATCCCAGGAGACACACCCACCTTTTCTCTAAAATTATATAACGACATTTGAAAGTATCCATTCTGCTGTTAACTTTTTAAAATTTTTATTCACAGGAAAAATAAATTTTAGTTTCTAAAAGACATACAGCATAGATTTTGATATTGCTGTATCTCTTATTGATTTCCTGGCAAATTGTGGCTATCTAATTTTACCTGCCTTCTCATTGATTTCCAGTAAGAACCTGGTCTATTCATAAAGAGTCAACATAGGTTGCAGTTCATTTTCAAAATGACTATAATTTAAAATAGTTTTACTCTTACATTTCTTTTAAATAAAATTATAATCATGTTTCAATAAAACCACTATGAATCTGGATTTTACATTTTGATGTTTTACCTATGTCCAGAGAGATTTGATATTCAAGAATGAATTACTTTTATTGATCATGTGATGATCCATTGGGGGGTTTTGTTTTGTTTTTTTATTATTTTTAACAATAGTTAATCTAAAATATCTTTAAAAGCATTTGGGGGAAAACATTTTTATTTTTTATTGTCTAGCTATAAACAACATGCCAACTACTTTCTTTTTAGACACAAAACTTGCTGACAGTGACCTTCAAGTATTGTTTTGTAATATTTTGTTTCCTCGTTAGAGTAATAGGTATTAATATTTTTGTTGTGTTTTTAATTTACCCAGAACTGATGCATTTAGCAAGCAAAAAATATGGTTGTTAAATTCTAGTATCATGATTCATTTTTCAATATTATTATAAATTTAATAAAATTATATTCTTACAGTGTCACAGTATTTAATCTCCTAATTCTAAAAGAAAACAGGATAAGGTATTCTTGGTTTGGTTACTCAAATATTCAACTCCACCATTCTTTGTTTAATATATGCTTAGTATGCTATTAACTCTAAGACCTAAGATATTGTGTAATTATTGTTGTTTGTTAATCTTATAAAGAAAATGCATTTATAAATATCTAGGTAGATATTTTTATTTACTGTATTTTCTATAATATATTGCTATTCACTGGACTATTATTCTGTACTGTAGCATTCTTTTTATGACTGAATATTTTACTCTGTTGAATCTCAAGGAGCATAAAATGGATGAAGATGATTCTCTTTCTCACACAGAGCTTAGAGCAGTGAAAAATTGTCCTAGACAAAATGGATTCTTTACAGTTTACATTGGGAATGTAGGCCAGATTTTTTTTTACTTCAATAGAAATATAATAGAATTTTGTTTTATTTCCAGTAGTGCCTCGTACTCAGAATATCCCAACGTTAGTAATTTAAAACATCATTTTTATTGTTATGGAATTCTAGGAGGCATATATTTTAGTCACAAATGCTTAAGATTTTATGTATGATATTCGTACATTTATGCAGATGATATTGATAAAATAAGCTATAGATTTCTGACATAATGCAGCACAATACTGAAAAATCTATGGAATTTTAAATGCTGCATACATATACAAAATTTTATCTAGTCACTGAAATTACAAGGTCAACATACAGTAAATATTTATATAATTTATGAATTTGTGTAATTTATAAAGGTGTGGTGAAACAATGCCAGCGTAATAAATACAATACACAGGCACACTTAAATTAATTTTCAACTCATTAAATAAATATTACATTACCTGGCTTTTAACAGAATTATATTAAACTAATGTAATGATCACTTAGTCAAACTTACCAGTGAGATAATACACACATTGCAAGGCATAATAACTAATTAGTGGTCTTGCATTTTAAAAGCGAATAGGGAATTTCCAACACATGCACTTTCCAAATAAATCATTGGTGAGCAAAGAAAGGTTTAATTCAAATAGAAAGAAAACAATCAGCTGTATATTTGTACATACCAAAAGGGAAGCATTACTGCTTAATTTGTTATTCTGAATTAAATAAATATTTAATTTTTCATCCTTGTTTGCAGTAGCTTGTTAAGGATAGCTAATAACAACCTCAGTATTTTACAGTTAAAGATTAAATTAGTTTGTTGTGATTAGTATAGTGCATCCTCATAATAATGCAACAATTAAAAGTCCAAGTCTGTGTTCCCTATAACAAAACAGGTAACAGCATGAATCTCAATGGAAATCTATGGATAGATTAATGCAGTTATTAAAATCTCATCTGTCACTGGTCTAAATCTGAAGATTGAAGGAAACTGAGATTAAGAAATGCTGAAAATCAGTGACAATGTGCAATAAGATATGAAACAGTTTCAGCAAACGTAAACATATGAGTAAATATAAGACTACAAATAGTATTATAATTTTACAAGACAATATACAAATCATTTCAACTTCATGGTAGGATTAACCCTCAAGACATAGTTTGCACAGAAAGTAATATGGGGTATCTGGAAGCTATGAATACATTGTGTATTAAGTGAAACCATGTTAGTGAAAGTATGATGTAACAAGGCCGTACATTGTTAAAGAGAATGGTATAAATATTACTAAGTGTTAATGAGTACTTTGTAGTCTATACTAATACTTTAGTGAATGCTGAACAAGTTTAGATGTTAAACTTTTTAGGAAGAATGAATGATGGCTAATGATTATTTAATGACAGATCTCTGGACTGAAAGGCACTTAGGACTCAAAATGTACTGCAAAGCCAATTTCTCAAAGCTTCAGACAGATTTATTTGGCCTCACCTGGAATAAAACACTGTTGTATTGGTTTCATTGGTGTGGATTTAAACACATTATCATTTTAGAATAGCAGCAGCTACATAGCAGAAAATCAGTAACTTAATCCTTATGATTGCTGTTAGTACTCTTAAATGGTTTGGTTACAGACTCGTGAAATTGCTAACAGATTTTAACTTGAATATTTCAATATTAACTCATTAATAAAGAAACTGAAATTTTCAATCATGTATTTCAAGGTATTCATAACAACTAAAATGAAATAAGCTCACAAAGAATCATAAGGATTTCCAGATGGGTTCTAATCCCATACTAAGATTTCAGATCATACCTTTTATTGGTGGATGTGTATGCTGTTAAAAGCACAGCCCTTCAAATGAGAGGTTTAAATTAAGGTATCTTCTGCTCATTTCTGGGGCTCTCTTGGTGGATGTAAATGATTGCATGATTGTTTTTTTAGAAGAATGTAATGTTCTGGTCAATATTTTCTTTTACCATAAGAGGTCTTAACATTCTGCGCTGTGTTTGCGGTGCTCCGCTTGACTGTTGTTTACCTTAGGTAGTCACTATATTACTGGTGTCCAATTCATAGGAACGTCATAAAAGGCAACTCATGTTGTTTAAAAAATTGTTCTAAATGTTTCAAAAATATTCTGTGTATTATTAATATAAATGGCTATTCTTGTTAGCCTTTGGTTTCCTGCAAAAGAAAGATACTGCAATTTTCGGTACACATTAAATGTTTAAATTTAAAAATGATTTGTACATGATTTGAAATGAAAATGAATTAGAAAAATTCTTGACTTTTACAATATTACAGTGTATTGTAATATATTATAATAATATTGCTGCTCCATTACTCTTTCTTTTGGGGAAAAATATGCCACTGCCCCATTCTCATAACTAGTGTTTCACAAACTGAATTTTTAAATGGTCTTTTGAGTGCTCTTCAGCTATCCAAATGTGCAAATCTCCTTCCTAGAAACTGTACATTTTACCAACAGGGAAAACAGAAATCTCCTTAGAATTTTCATAAAATCTGCAGTGATATATTTTTCTCTAAAAGCATGAAATTTTGCTTTCCTTCTTATTTCTACTTGCCCCACTGTGTAATATTTTGGTAGCCTATATCTGTGTATGAAACAAGGATAGTCATTAAAAATGCTAATTAGGTTTTAATTGACGTGCCTGTACTTCTGCTGGGCAAGTTTTATATGAAACGCACACAATTCTTGAAGGTCCGCCACAGGAGTCCAACACTTCATAAATGACAGCAAGGTAAACTACTCTTTCACTTTTAATAGTTCAGGTCAGTAGGTAGTATCTCAGTTGTATGAATAATTAAAAGACTGTTTAATAGCTAGACTTGTAGCCTTGTATTTAGTGCATTAAACTACTGCAAGAGACCCATGTTTAATTCACAGTCTTGATCCCAGGCCAGCCTAATATGGGAGGGTTATGAAAGCATCAAATTATGGTGTTTCTGAGGAGGGAGCCCCTCATATTGACCCCAGTTTTACAAGGCCTGGCATTGATTTTCTCCAGTGAGAATCCAGCCCAGTCCCTTAATGTTGGGGGAAGGAAAGAATAAAGAAGTCCATTGATTGGCAGTAGAGGAGAGAGGTTTTCATTGAGGATCAAAGAAAATATGAGTAGTTTACCCATTTAAACCTTTAACCTTTTTCCCTGCAGCATTAGCTTTTGAATGTACTGTCAGGACATGACAGATGCATGCACCCACATTAGATGTATGTTTCTGATAACCACAGGTAGCCATGAAATGCTTAACAGTGCTAGTACGTATTATCATTGTTGGGCTTCAGAGTTAACAATCACCGAGAAATTCCTCCCTCTTGTGTTGATGTGTTGTCAGACTTCCAGATTCAAGATGGCACACTATTGGTTTGCATTCTAAAGGTAATGGTGGCAATCAAGCTACAAACTAATTTAAAACAAAATTAGAAATAAAAAAAATCATCATAAATTGTGTAGAAAACCAGTTCTGGAGATGTCTCTGTGGCCACATTAATGGCCTCATTCTTGTTTCACTTGCACTGGTGTAAATATCAGTAAATCCATGTAAGTCCACATAATTACCTCCAGGTAAAATAGTTGTAGGTAAGAGAAGACTCTTAAATCATCAGTATGTGTTGGAATTTTCATCTCCATAGAGGTTTTTGCCCTATTTATCAGGTATTTGTTGTGTGCTCAGTCAAATAGAAAGCTGAAAGCAGAGAGGAATTGGTTGAAAGGAGCAAACCTTACAGATTTGTTCCTACCTCCCCCCCCCCCCCTTCCAATATTGGGTGCATAAGTTAAAGCTGCATAAAGGCAGCTTTAACTTTCATATCCAGCCCTTACTCAGCAGATCAACACACTGTGGGTTTCACTGATCTTGGCAGCATTACAAAGATGATCTTTTCACATAACGGAATGTTCTTTTACAATTTTTCTAGTGTTCAGTATTTGACATTGAGAGGTTTTTCTTTGTATTAAGCATGTACATCTTCTGTTTGCATCTAATCATTCTTCTAAAAACCTTGTGCTATTTTCCAAAAGCACTGCAAGTAGTATATAAATGTGGTAAAGGAATTTGAGAATTTGTTCCATATGTGTGTTTGGGGGTAAATATTTTAATGGGAAGAAGTCACTAAATATCCTTGCCCTGTTTCCTTTGGCAAACACTCTTCCAGGATTTAAAGAGACAGAATCTGAATTAATATGCATAGAACCTCATTTCTAAATCCTAGCAGTTCTTTGGTGTCAGAATTCCATCCAACAGTGAAGATGTACTGTAAATTAATATGGTTTTTAAAAAAACTATGCCATACTTGAAATTCCAACACCTTATTAGCTATAATTCCACCCAGAGATTGGTTCACAACAGGAAAGATTCATTGGAATGGAAGACTTAAACAGATTTTATTGGACCAAGTTTATCCCTGGTGAAACTCCATTGAGGCTCTAAAACTAGGATCAATAGACAATTGTAATATAAATGTAAATGATTTTAAAAAGTAGGAGTGTGTCTCCATAATTAGGATAGTGGTGGCGTAGAATCCATAACAGCTCTTAGGAGTAAGTGACAGCTAAGAAAATGTGACAATGTATTTATTCTGACATCCATATGCAAGTGACCCATATAATTTAAGAGTTATAGGTATTGAGAGAATGATGTAAAATCTTGTAACAGTGATTGTGTTGATTCTTTTAAAGTTTAAGCTAGTTTGTATTTTTAATTATATGATCTGGACGTGATTAGTTTAGTAGAGAAATACACAGGATATTCAGACCCAGCATTAGAGAACTTCATCTGGTTAGCTAGAGCAGCTCACCTTTATTATAGAAAATTATTATTCATGGGCAGGACATTTCTAGTCCAGCAGGGGTCATGATACACATCTGTAATCTTCTCCGGTTCAGAAATAAACAACACATCAAAATATCACAGGGTGGGTTTGTGGAGGAATTCTGTCTGCTCAGTCAGTGGAAGAAAGCTACTAACATAACGAATAGCTAAATTTTCAAGCCCTCAGAATATTTGTACATAGTAGCAAGGGCTGCTTTATTCATTTAATCAATGTAAGAAGGAACCATAACTCTCTGGAGGCTAAATCAAGTGAATTATATTGTCTCTCTTCCCACTTGTGGCTAATATTCTGCTACCTCTCATTCAGTGTGTTGCTTTATACTATTATTTTTCAGTTATGGTTTATTTGAAACATTATTCATAAGGTTTGAGGAGCATTGAAATATTGTAGGCATTATTATTTTCTTCTATTGTGTATTGTCTTAGGAGCTAATTACCAGGGAACAGTTGTAAGTGGACATCTGGCTTTCTGTTAAATGTTCTGATCAATTTCAAATTGTAGTTGTGTACATGATGTGCAAAATTTTAAAATGCATTAAACTTTAAATTTATTTGCAATATAAATAGAACACTGAAGATTATCTGCAGTGAGTTATACTTGTGAAGAGCTTATTAGGAATGTATTGGGTTAGTTTATATATTGTGAGAAAATTGTTTTGCTTTGTATGAGGAAGAATTATTTAAATTACTCAGGTTTAATTTTTGTGTAACTGTTTTTTGTGTGGGCTTGAAAATAACCTTTTTGTATGTTCAGATTTTCCAATTGTTGTCAACATTAAATTGCAATTATAGAATTTATTTTCATCCCACATGAAAGTAAGCAAATTTCATATCCTCATCATAGTTATTATATATTTGGTTTATAAAAATTCCCATCTTTTGAAAACTGTCTCCAAGATTTCAAATCTGCAAATTCTCATTGGTTGTTGCTGCTAATCTCTGCTTTTGCCGCATTGTGCATATGTTTCTTAACAGAAAAGAGGGTGAAAGATGGGGAAAGCATGACATGGCAAGTAAGGATGATATTTTTATTTGCTTTGAGTGAATACTCCTGAATGAAAGATACATGCCTGAGAATATTCTCTCTGCAGGTTGTCCTCTATGGTCAGTGCTTTCCAAATCTAAATTATCGCTATCAGTCTTTAAGTATTATGATGGTAGATGTTACAGAAGTTGCTGAGATAGATACAACAATTGAAGAAGCGTCTGTTTTTTTATTAAGGCACTGCATAGAGATTCAGAAGATTTGGGTTCTATTCTTGGTTCTGTCCCTTACTACTATGATCTTGGGCAAGTCACTTAATCATGCTGTGCCTCAGATCTCCATCTGCAACAAATTGGCATGTGATCCTTGTGCAGGGACCATGCTAATCTTCTCTGTATCATTCCAGTTTTAATATATGTGCTGTCCAAGCAAGGGTAATATAGTTCTTTTCTTACATCATTTGCTATTTAAACGTTGATTATGAAATGGGTTCTCCACTGGAAGACCCCCTGCCCCATTTGTTTAATTAATTTGCTTGGTTGCCCAAACGCATGAAATCTGTACATTTCTTGTTTGCTTGATAGAAAGTATTATATATGTTCATTATACACAATCGGGCTTGAAATGTGTGTCAGAAATGACAAGGCATGCCATGGAAAGCAGAGGCTGAAAGCTCAATGTTCATTTGTTTTCTCCACTGAGGAATATTATGATATAGATGTTTATGCATAATCATTAAATCTTGTTGATTACAATCAGATGTGTATTCTACATAAGTGGCTACAATATGTAAGTTTATAGGCAATATTTATATAATAGCTTTGTATAATCCTAGCACTTGATGGGACACAGTTGGAAAACATCCTGGGAGGACTCAAACCAAAGGAGGCATCCACTACGTTAACAACATATGTTCTTATGGTTTATTCTTACAGTAATAAATTGGCCTGGCATCTACTTCTGAGGTTTTAATACAATAACGGAGTACCATCAATATGTTCCTAATAGCAGATATAAAGTATCTGGTAGTAGTCCATCTCTCATAAAGCTGCCTTTAGCCTTAATTCAAATCCATTGATTCCTATTCCAGTTAAACCTGAAGAACTTAATATGTCTTTTAATCCTTTTATTGTAAGCTAAGATAAAATTAATTTTACCCTAGAACTGTGCAAAGCCAATTAACATGATCTTTAGAGTTATTTAGTAAAGTGCTTCAAACTGTTAAATTTATCCTGACCTCATGGTTGCACTCTGACTGCTTTTTAAATGCAGTAATCAATATCTCACAGTCCTTTAAACAGTTTAAACTTCTCAAATATTTTACTCATTTTTATTTAAACAGTTTAGAAAAATATTACTCAGATTAGGGTCTCTATAGAGACAATTGTTAACTAGTGGCTTTGCTTTAGTATTAAACAGATTTTATGTTTTGAAATATATTTTAATATATGTGTTCATTTTGCTAAATCTGAGCAAATAAAGAAATCTGTCATTTCTGTTTGTGTATATTACAGAAAGTGTGTTAGTTTTATGGCTTAAAATGTAAAACGTTTTCTCCTTTCACCAGTGTAGCTTCTTTTTTCCACATAGAGCTATTTGAGGTTATTAATTTTCTTACTGTGATAGGGTGATCAACCGTCCTGTCAAGAAAATGGATCTCTGTGTCACCCTTTAGCATGATTAAATGGAGGCACGTCGCTGTGAGAAAATACCAAATTTTCATGAGACAAATGCAACTGTAGAAAGGACTACTTTTATAGACATTTCATTTTAAAATCTACCATTTGTCTGTCAGTTTATTTGTAGGAAATCTTTATAATTAATTGTGTGTTCCTACTAATAATTCAAAGAAAGTAAAGTCAAAAACAAGTGTTCACTCAGTGACTTTTTTCCCTTTGAAGGATCAAAAAATACAATAATACAGTGCTGAGATGGAGTAATTTACGTTCATACAAAGAGTTGCTAATGAGACTGTCATAACGACATTACCATTTACTGCTTTGTTAACAAAGAGTCAGATTCTTTCAATCTAGAGACTTGTGAGAAGTACAGAGTTGTAAAATTGATGAGATTTAAACTCCTATGTGCTGACTACATAGGCCATGAGTGGCAATGTCAGCCAGTGAATTTTCATCTATAAATTGTGAGGTAAATGCATAATAGCATACTTTTTCAAATAGAATTAAAATATCTGGCAATAGAGTGATTGATAGTTAACTTTAACTTCAGAACTCTAGCATTATGGGGACAGGCACCTGTTAACAGATTACTTGTTAGTTTAGGGGTGAAATATGACATGTTTATTGGACTTGGTTTATGATTTTAAGGATATTGTTTTAAAATACATCTGTCATGATACAATAAAGGGTTAATTCAATATTCCTGTAATCAAACAGAAGGAAGAACAAGGTGGTGGCAGGAATTCACCAAGTGCTTCTGTTGTTTAATTTCCTACTGGAAGCAGCACATGTGTTTTTTCTTTCTTTCTTTTCTTTTCTTTAAGCAGTGGCCATTGCAGAGGCTGAACGGCTGGGGTCAATGCCTTGCCTATTGATCAGTATCCCTGCAGTCCCCGGCTCCAGCATCTGCTTCATTGGCTTCTTTCAGTGCCTGATTCAGTACATTAGAATAGAAATCCATAACCAGAGCTGTGCTCATCCAAGCAGGGGAAGAAACTAAATTAAATGGTATAAAACAATCTTGGATCAGGAGTTTGTGCCAATTCATCTTGATCTAAGATGTCACACCAGGCTCTCTGTCTGAGCACCTGGGCTAGAGGCAGCCATAGTGAAAATAGATGGAGCCGCGATCGTTCATTTGTCAGCTAAGGAGCACGGCAGCGGTTAGCAATTCCCTTCTGCAGAGGTCAGCTGACAGAACAATCAGTGCAACTGCAGAATAGAGCTTTCCTTTGAACTATTGTTATGGAGCATGCTTCTTGCTGGGTCTGGGGGAGGGGAGCATGGTTTGCTTCCTGTTCCAAGTATGCTATATGAAACATATAAAAGGATAATATATTTATATATGGAAAGCTCAGGTACCATTTGTGTGTTGTATAGCATAATTGTGTGTGTGTGTGTGTGTGTGAGAGAGAAATAAGTTATAAACAATGAAAATGTTTAAGTATCACTTTGTCTGGTTATAGTCCATTTTCATCCTTCTTTCTGGGAAGGCAGTGACTATTGATTTTTCCCCCTTAGCATTGTTAAGACTTTAGATTCTTCCCCCTCCCCACCCTCCTTTGGTTGGCATATCACAGTCATAGCTACAGCATCATTTCCTGAATGAGACTGTATTCTAATAGGGATTCTTATACTAGCTTTCTTTTTTAAGTAATATTTACTTTTCTGTAAGTACAGAAGTATAAAATTCACTAGAAAAACTGTAAACACAGTTAGACCCTCATTAATTCACGCACTTCATAATTCAAACCCAATAATTCTCACAGAATACCAGGTGGTGTCTTCCAACTTCTCAACAAAGATTTAACAGCAAAGTGCTGTAGGGAGCTAAGACTTCATTACTTTTGCAAAATATATGCCAGTGAATTTGCTAGTGTACTCTGAGTTATTATTATAAGTATATCTAAGCTATAGTTGTCAAAATATATGAAGAAAGTGTATTTTATGATGCAGTATCTTTTGGAGGTGTTTTTTTAATTTTGATTACTCACTAAATCTGAAAAAGGTTCTATTGGATTATTAATAACTATATTTGAAACTTTGCAATAAGTCTTTTCCCCTAATTTTTGGCAAGCTCATTAATTAGTATTGTAATTAGTATCATGAGATAGAAAATGATTTGTACAGTGCCACGTACTTTTGTGGTGGGTTAAAAGTAATCGTCAAAAGAAGAAGATGGTCACTTAAATAACAGGCAGCTTCTTATAACATGAAAAATATATGTATTTTAAAAAGTCTATTTCCTAGAATATTTCTATGAGGATAATGTGTTTGTCTTAGATCACATTAATACTGATGTAAATAAGAATCAAGACCAGAATTCACCTTCCAGGAAAATACTGTTGATTTAATAACTGCAGAATCCTCGGAGTCTTTCTTTTCTTTTCAGTGAACAAACCTGTAGGAACTATGAAATTAGAACAGCTTTTCCTTTGAGAACTTTTCTGTGGGTGACACTGAAGATTGAGGAAGGGGCAAGTCATACTTAAACTTTTAGCCTGGACTGGGGACTTTGAGGCCTGGTCTACATTGCCAACGGCCGTTGACGGGAGATACGCAAGCTACGTAGTGTAGCTTACATATTTCCCATTGACTTACTAACTTTCAATTACCATGGCATCTCTCTGCGCCAACGGGAAATGCCCTCCGGTCGATGCAGCCTTACGTTTTTCGTGGGGGTGGATTTACGGCGTTGACCAGAGAGCACTTTGGGATCGATTGAGCGGGTCTTCGCTGCCCACTTAATCGATCCCATGGATTTGATCCTGCAGCGCCAGCACAACCCCAGCAGTGTAAACATAACCTGAGAGATGAAATGGAACCAGGTCCAATCACCTAGGATATGGAGCCAGACAATTTTTACTGTAGGAGGAAGTAAGCATAGCAAACAAGTGCCTTGAGATTGAAAAGTGGCCAGTTTTGTCCTCCCATTTGACTTTTGATATATATTTGATGTTTTCTGACAACTCTTGATAACATTTCCCCAGTAATATATGTTCAAGTAGCTGAAAGGGATAGTTTTGTTATAAATATAAAAAATTCTCCTAAATGTGTAAAATTTGATTGGAATGGCCTTCCACTTCTAAAATTGCTGACCTCTGATCCTAATGCTCTTTATTTTACATTGCAGGTTGTCTGTCTGGTCTCCCACAGATGAAAAAAATATCTACATCTTATGAAGAGAGACGGAAGCAAGCCACTGCTATTGTCTTACTAGGAGTGATTGGAGCAGAATTTGGAGCTGAAATTGAACCTCCAAAACTGTTGACCAGACCACGCAGTTCCAGTCAAATTCCTGAGGGATTTGGCTTAACCAGTGGGGGATCAAACTATTCCTTGGCAAGACATACTTGTAAGTATTCTATGTCATGTCCTCCAGTGCTATTTTTTAACCATATCATAACTATTAAGTAGTTTTTGTTTCAATATTCCTTGTTCACTAATAATCTCATTTTCATAGACTAAGGAAAAAGAAACAATTTTGAGCACTTGGATTGTCAACATACTAATATGAAGTTATCAGGAAATTATTTCTGAAATATGTAGCTGAACCATATATTAAGTTTATGAATATATGGTGGGATTTTCAAAAGCACTTAAGGGAGTTAGGCTCCTACCTCCCATTAAGTCATTTGAATACTTTTAACGTTAGATTTGTAATGGGAATTGGTTGCCTAACTCCTTTAGGTGCTTTGAAAAATTCCATCTATCAACTAGATAGTGTAGATTTATAAGCAACCAGTAGTGCATGTATGCATGCCACTGCTTCTGCTCAAAAATACCTTTTTGGCTTCATGGGAAAAGTACTGGGTTAGGAACCAGGAGAACATGTGTTCTGGTCCCACCTCTTCCACTGAATGGCCTGAGTTCTTGGTACTGCACAACTCTTGGTGTTGAGCAAGATCTCCTACACCTACCCAAGGGCTGGCAAGTATAATTTAATTCCTTTCCCCATACTTTCTGAATGAGAATCAGATAAGTCCCTTGTGATCATATCTGGCAGAGCTGAAAATAGAACTGAAGTCTCTCATACGATAGAACAAAGAATTTGGCAAGGTTACTGAAAATTTAATGGATTTTAAGATCCAATAATATCTGTGCTGTTCTACCATATTGAACCCTTCCCAGTAGGGTTCAGAAGTGGACATGGCCCTGCTGGTGCTGATGGACCTATCCTGAATATAGACAAGCCTTTATGCTTATACTGTTATCTGCAGCTATCAGGGCAGTGACTGATCATTTGATGCTAACACTCATGAGAACCTAATAGGAGCAAATGTAGCAGCAGTACATTGTGTGCATTCACTTATCTTGGACAGGTTTCTGAGGCTGTGGTACTTCTGACCAAAATCTTATCATGTGAAGTCCAGAAAGGCTTAGAGTTCTCACCCCTCTTCAACATCTATATTGGACTACTCACAGAGATTATGAGGCACAATGGTACCACCAGTATCTGGATAAGAAGAATAATTTATAGTAATTATAATTTATAGAGCATGAAAATATCGCTTCTCCTGCACAAGTGCAACAGCTACAAGTTGACCCCATACCTGGAAAAAATAAGCAAATGGATGTAAAGCAGTCTAACACTTGACTCAAACCCAGTCCAGGAGAGATAGAAATGGTGATGTAGGGAAAGGTGAAAGCATTATACTGAGCTTTCCAGTGCTCTAACCATACCATTGGCTCAGCCTGACAAACTACAGTCAGTCAAAGTGGCACACAGCCTCAAGCTCATGCTAGACTTCTCATTGCTCCTGAATGTATGGTATAACCACAGTGGTGGAGTTGTACTCTCTTTGGTGTTCAGCTATCTAGGAAACTGTCCTCACAGATGGGATTCTGGTTGCAAAGATCCATGCATTTGTGACCTTCTGGCTACCCTTTCGCAATGTTTTGCACCAAAAAATGAAAGTGCTGACCCTGGACAGGCTCCAATTAGTTCATAATGCAGCATCCTGCCTGCTTAAGAGTAGAGATCACCAACGCTTTTTCTACTGTAGCATATCTGAAGATATGCTGTTTTCTCTTCATTTCTTACACTCTTAGTTGTTCTCCTTTACAGGCTAAAGTATCAGGTGCATACATGAGATTAAACAGGAAAGTCCTGTTTGTTAAGAAAAGATGTGTATAATAGCTTCCCCCTCCCTCACCCCCCAAAACCTAATTCTGATTTCTGCCTAGGTAGTTTAGTATCAAGCTTGTTTTCAAAGAGATTGTATAAATCAGTTGTTTTCCTTATTAAGTACCATGAATTCTCCTAAGATGCAGGAAAATTATTATCTTACTTTAGTATCCAAAAGCCCATTCTTCTAGGTGCGCTATAAGTCAAAGGTACAGAAGGAAAAGCCACCACGTGGCTGCTGAAAAAGAAGGGAAATGCCTGTTGAGAGTACACATGCACTCAGCAAAGTATAGAAACCTGAAAAACATAGAAGATTTTTCAGTTGGTCATGCTGTGGTTCTAAATTAAACCCTATTTTTGAGAAAATAAAAAAAAAAAAAAAATCACTCTTCTTTGAAATGACATCTTCATATTCTTACTTCTGGAATTCAGCCTCTCCAGCACGGCTATGTGTCAGGGACCTTCTAGAAAAGCAGTATGTAAGTGTCCTCTCACACAGCCCTCAGTGTTCAAAACTAAGATTATAAATCATACATTCCCCAGCTTCCTCATTTCTTTCCTTTCCATGGCTACTTGCAGATGTGTGTACCTTTGCTCCATAACAAAGACAGATTTTATCCAAACACAAACACACACACACACACCCCCCCCCATTTAACTTTTAGTTTAGATAGGTCATTTCTGATTGCTGCATAGTTTAGATTCCTGAGCCATATCCATCTTGGTTCAGAGACATGTCTTCTTGAAAAGACCTAGGGAAAAAGACAAATTTGGTGCTTCATAGTACTCAATCTGCCTGGAAATGATCCCATGATAATTGTTCAGCATGCTGAGCTGTTACACTTTAATCCCAAGAGGCATGCTCACCTCCAGCTCTAGGCTTTCCTCATAAGACTGAGTTTGACCTTTGGATTCATCCCTTGCTTCATTTATGTGCAGAGACAAAATAGGCCTTAATTGTTTTCAGAGATCCCCTGAAGTAGAAAAAGGATCTTTCAGAGCTGAGTCTGGTTCCATTTATCAGGCTCTATGTAGGTAGAACACTTTGTGCCCAGTTTTGGGATGAAGCTGGTGCTGCAGCGATGATCTCTGTCTTCTGTGTCTGTCAGTGAAGTGCATCTTCCAAGTTAGAACTAGCTGGTGCTACTGGTGCAGCTTCCTTTCATTGGAAAAAACCTCTTTATAAGTGGACTGTTGCTAATGCTGAGCTTCCTGACGATTCCACAGTCTTAGTTAGTCCTGATTGTTTATGGAGGCTTCAGTTTTGGTCTCCTCTGCTCTCAAGTATATGGGTAAGCTGCCTTCCCAGAAGAGACAGAACAAATATCTCCACGGATCCAGGGTGGATCAGACATCTTACTTCTGGCTTTCTCTATTGTGAAGGTATCTTTTAGTATTTTTTGTTCTAACATGCTATCAGGCTCTCCTTCTACATTCCCTTTATTTAAGGATAGTGCCAATCTCTGCGTGCAGGCACACTTCCATTTTCTGCACAGTGCCCATATTTCAGTGGAAGGATCCAGTGGAGGTCTTTCAGAAGAGTCACCTACATTTCCTTATTTGGAGTTGAATGGACTTGAAAGTCCACGTTAACCAGACCTTGAGTCATGGGACTGGTGGTTCTGGGAGCTTATGTTCCATCTCATATTCCACAAAGAGCTTCTCCAGGGCTTCTGAGTACCTTTAAGGTATTTTTGTACAGACCCCTTTCTTTTGTCTTCTTTCCTTCTTTCTTTTTAAATAATAAATAATGGCCATATTGATAAGGACCTCCCTCAACTTCTTGATGGTCATCGGACCATAATAAGCCAGCTTAGAAACCTGATCCTTTATTTCCCTCTTCTGCATCTCCCAAAAGAGCCAATGTGTTATCTCCATGACTTCCTCCCTTATTGCGAAATCTGTCCTCTTTCCCCACCTCTGGAGAACATTGATGATGAGTTGGATGAGGAGGAAGTGAAGAGTGATATCAACCAATCCTTGGCTACTGACCAAGAAGCTCTCCATCTAAAAGTTATGTACTGCTGCCCATCACCATAATATCTGAGTGCTCTCCAGGTAAAATCAATAATACCACCCCAGTAGGCTACCTGGTGTCTTTGACTGTGGTAAAAACTCTGCTTCAGATATTTTTTGGTTGGTTGGTTGGTTTTGTATGTTTTTTATTTTGCTTGATTTGTTTGTTTTGGATTTGTATTTTACTTGTGGAGGTGGGAGAGTGAGAGGCTAGATTGAAGGTGCTTAAATAGATGGGAATATCAGTACTATGAGTGTCATTTTTGCTATGATGGAAAGGTTTTTTCAGAAGAGAAAGGTTTTGCAAAATTTCCGTAAGACTCTGGATTTGCTCAGTCTCTCTGGAAATCTGTTCCATAGCTGGATCCCCTCAAATGAGAATGCACTCTCGCACTTTGTCCTGGGCTTTGCCTGTATTGTCCAATGGGAATAAAGTTTTCTTGCCAATTCATGGGTTGAAATTTGGTCTTTAATATAGCTGGGGTTTGATCTACAACAGCTTTGAAAATTAGGACCAAGGCCTTAATTTGACATCTGAAACTGTCTGGGGCCAGTGGAAGGAGTTATGCATGGGACTGATATGCTCATGACAAGTTAGACTTGGACAAGGAGAAGCAGACATATGTATTCTATACCAGTTGAAGCCTCTGCATTGTCTTTATGCTCACGTTCCAACACCATAAATTAAAATAATCAAGTTTAGAGGTTGGATCATTGTAGGCAGGTCCTCTTCTAGGAAGAAGGGGTGAAGCTTCTTAGCAAGCTGGAGGTAGAAGAAGGTATTTTTGACACTGGTGCTACCTGGTTATCCAAGTTTAGTTAGGGGTTAAACAGGAGGGTCCTAAGACTTCATGAACAGGGGCTATATGTCCTCAGTGAAAGATGGAGACAGTATCTGTGCTAGTTCTTCCAAGTGTTTTCCCCCTTCCAACTAGCATCACTTAGATTTTTCCTGCATTCAGTTTGAGGCAGCTGCTCTTCATCTATGAGATGATCTCTTGTAGGCATACTAACATCTTAATATTTGCATCAGTGGCAAGTGAGATAGATATATAGTTGATTGTCATCTGTGTTTTGTTAACAACTGGGCCTGAGGCATCTCATTATCTCAGTAGCCTCAAGTACATATTAAAAAGAAGGGTTAGTATGGGCTCTGGGGTCCCCAGGTGAGGAGCTCTCTAAATTCTGCTGAAGAGGAATGACTGGAACCACTGCTGTTTCATGTAAGTGGGTTAGCAGTACCTTGTGGTCTGCTTTGTCAAAAGCTGCAGAGAGGTCTGGCAATATAAGCATATTGAATATTGAAGTATGCATACTTTATTTTTCAAGGAGTTTGGTAGTAGTAGTTTTCCTGAAGGAGGCATTAATAATTCCCCTTGAAAGGAGGCATAGTTGTTTTTTGCTGGCTTTCATACACAAGGAGCAGCATGTCTCCATTTCACAGGTTGTGACTCTAATATTTTCCAGGGCTTCATCCAGTTTGATGGAGTCAAATCCTGGCAGGGATATTAGGTTGGACAAGACTGCCTTGTCATGAATAGAATTTTCTTTTCTTAAGATCAGCCATGTATGTATAAAACTATCAGCAAAGTACACTGGCCATTCTTCATAGTAATCAGTGTTTGGGCTATGTAGTCAGGGTTGGTTAGCCGGTTCACTATGCAGAATGTGATTCTGCTGCCTTAAGTGTAGAAGATCAGAAACCTCCTTTTACTTCATTTACTGCAGTGGTGTGGTCTTATAAGAATTGTTTGATGTTGGTGACTGGATTTGGAATGTGTTTTGCTCCTTTGGGGTTCTAACTTTCTGCCCATGAACTTCATCTGTGAATCATGGTGATCTTTTGCCTAAGGTGAGTGGACAGATTGTGGCCAATGTATTAGTGGTAGAGGACATCAGGTGATTGTCTAAGCTGCAGAGTCTTCTGCTTTTCCTGTTGATAAATCATGTCTGCATCTCCCCTTGTGGTGACCATAGGCAGTTTCAGGAGTTGGGATGACAGAGTGCTTTGACCTGGAGATTATCACTAAGAAAAGATTCATTACTTAAATGATACATTGGAGGAGAAGGTGAAGGTGACCCATCAGTGAAGTTTTTGGCTGATGCCATACATTCCCCTTAAAAGGGCAGATTGTTAGTACCTGGTTCTGCCACAGCATTCAGTATTTCTTTACACCTAACTCCCATTTTGCTGGTTGTATTTATGGCCAGTGACACATCTAAGGGCTCTAGAGTTGGTTTCTCTGCTCCATGCAACAAAGAGGCTAGAGAGACTGACTTTGTTGTAGGTCAGAAAGGTGATCTTGGGCACATTGGGAATCTGTGTAACCAATTAATAAGTCATGATAGTCTAATATCAGTTCCAGCTTTGGGACCTGTGACTTTCTTTTCTTGATCATCTCCTTGAGAAGCAGAAGAAGATGCCAAAAGTATTGCCATTTAGATTTTCTAGGCATGCTCTCTGTGCTTCACATGATTCATCAGAGAAGTTGGCAAGAGCTATGGTGTTTGGCATCACTCTACACAGGTGGGGTTGGTTTATGTCCACAACCTCTTCTAATCCTTTTGATATCAAGGGTTTATTAGCAGAACAATGGAATCTTAGGAGAAGATGAAATTATCTTAGGGTCTGGTTGAAGTGGATTTTGCACAGAAGATCAGTTGGGAGGTGGTGGGGTCAGGGTCAGAGGTAACTTTACACCACCTCTGTGCTCCCCTGGGAATTCCAGAAGCTAGTTCTGCCCTTGGTTTCTTCTGTAGTTTGTAGTTCCTTGCACTCCCCATGTGGCACTAATAGCAGCTAGGGATTATCAGAGTGCAGTGCACTCCGGCCACTTCCCTTCCCCAGGATACCTCTTATGCCAGTGGTAGTATATTGGTGGCTATGCTGGCTCTCAGCTAGCCTGGGGTTCTGTACTAAAGATGTCCTTAGCTGGCCTCTTGTGCCACGTAGGGCTGCTTTGGACTGCAAGCACTTCGTTTTAAGGCAGCAAGTAGCAACCTTTTCACTGCTGAGGATCTGACCCTAGATTTACAGCAGAATCCCTAGTGTTGACTCCTCCTACTCAGAGAAGGAGGTATCCAGCTTCTTTGTTTTAATTCCAGAAATAATACCTTTCATCAGACTCCTTTTACTCTATGTCAAGAAGCCTCAATTGCATCAGTGACAGAAGAGAGAGGATAAATTGAGGTTAGATTCTACTGCTCTTTCTTCCTCAGCACTCACCTAGCCTGAAATTTGCTGGGTTGCCTTAGAGACCAGTTCCCAGTCTGCATTTTCCTTTCCTTTTCCCCATCCATCTCCATTCTTCTCTACCCTTTGGAACCTATCCAGTTGTAGGATAAGATTAATGCATACACCCAACTTTTGGAAGAGCGCTTTTTATTCCACCTGTTGCTGAAGACATTTTTAATTGCAGTTTCTTCTGCTAGAAGAGTAGGGCAAGTTTCAGGTTTTGATGGACGATCCTTCCTTCCCCATATTCTACAAATTGTCCTTTCTCTTTACACACGTTTACCTAAAGTAGAGCCTGAATTCTACCTAAATAAAATAGCAAAACTCTTATTTTTCTTTCCAAAAACCTCATTCTCATGGGAAATACTTTTTTAAGTATTAGGTGGCTTTGCTTTTTTGTTTGGGTAGAACAAAAGCATTTGGGAGTGTGCCTAAACTTCTTGTAGCCTTTAAGGATCTATCCAAGGCAAGAACCATTTCCACTCAGCACCAATCAGAGTTGATTAGATTGTGCAATCAGACTGTGTTATGCTGAAACAAAGATGCCAGTACCTGAGAATGATGGTGCTTGCTCTATTAGGCAGGGCTAAGATGACAATGACGGCCTTGCTCTGTAACATTTTCACTGTAGAAGGACCTATGGAATAGGCCACACAGCTGCATTGGTAGGAAGTCCACAGACTCCTCAATGTGTCAGCATCTTTAGAAGCTGCATTTCTTATGATTTCCTCCTTTAATTTGACTGTCATATTAGTTGTTTAATACCCACAGACTGGTCCTTGCAGGGCATCAGGCTCAGCCTTTGCCTGTGACAGAGCAACAATCCCCAACCAGTTCAGCCTTGACTGTGATGGAGCTGCTACCTTCCCTCTCCCCCTCCCTCCGCCCCTCCCCACACACACACAGCTGATCCTGATCCACTAGGGATAAAATGGCCCTGTTTAATTATTAGACTCAGCTGGGAAAGGGTCATGGGATGCCTGCAAAGGGCTGTGAGAGCTTAACTGGGAGAAGAGAAGCTGCAAGAAGGCAGTTCGCTATGCTGTTAGGCCTTGGAGAAAGGTAACTCCCACGCAGATAGCCTGGAGGATGATTGAGGAGGGTTGCAGGAGGAAGACTGGCTTCTGTGACTAGCCCTGGAAGACGAAAGACTCCCAGAGAAAAGTTTTGATAGTCAGTGATCTGTAGGAGAGTGAGAAAGAACTGAGCCCAGGAGAGATGGAAGACCCTTTTGTTTAGATTGCACTTGGGATTCTTTCCTAAATTTATTACCAGTGCTAACTATGTGCTGTCTCTCTCTAGAGATTACTACATGTCTGAGATTCTCTGAGTGCGGGGAAGGAAGAAGAAAATGAGGCAGGGTGAATAGTGCCACAGAGAGCCAGAAGGGAGAGCTGCAGAGGCCAGTCCTACTGCAGCCTGGCTAACCTATATATTTTGTATCTCATGGAATATTTTTAGAGAAGTTACATATTGTGAATTTTTCCAAGGTAAAGGAACAAGAAAAGCAATATGTAGCCAAAAGCACAATATTCCCCCTTCCCCCTGAATTCAGAATAACACATTAAATAGTAATTAATTCATTTTGGCAACTTGTTAACTTAATATTGTAGCTTCTTTTTTTAAAAAAAGAGAGTATATCATGATGTACACATTTTAGAAAAAACCCATTAATTGTGATATTTCCACACTGTGAGGATGGAATTCTTTAGAAATTCACATAGTGACCTTGCCTGACATCTCACATTAATTTCTGTTGACCTTACAAATGGTTCATGAGATATTTAATTATAAAATGCCACCCAAAGAATTTCTCATTATAGATTCATCACATCACACCTAAACTGCAGCTTAATGCTATGTTTATAAAGTTAATGGGCTGATAAATCTGGATGACTGTTCTGTCCTGAATATGAAAGTACTCTGCTTCATTGTTAATGTAGTATATTTTTCAAAGCACTGCCAGCAATATAGTTATTAATGATAAGCATTTTGCAGTTTAACTGAGTCAGTGTCATGAATGACAACATATTTGAGGTTTTTGAGATTTTTGTTTTGTTTTGTTTTTGCAGATTATCTTTCAAAGGATAATTTTGGGTTTCCCCTGATATATTAAACAATCTGACAGTCATTCCAACTATTGTTCTGAATGGACCCCCAACACTTCTAAGCTAAACATGAGTGGGGGTCCTATTTTGTAAACATCTTGGGGCTGCCATTTTCCTTTTTTTACACTTTTTAATCTGTAATAGCAGCTGACTCTCTGTCTGTTCTCTGGCCAGGTCACCAAGCAAGTGTTGGAGGGACGCACATGCATGCGTGTGCATGTGTGCAATAAAAAACAAAATAAAACACATGACAAAAATGTTAAGCCTACAAAGTCAAACATTGCAAAAGTTAGGAAAGCCCAATATTAGGTTACCCATGCAACTTTAATTTGATTCCCTTTTGCATTTACATAATGGTACTGTCTTAAAAAGATCCCATACTATATTTCCCCCCAAGACTGTTTCCTCATACAGTGCACAGGACAGATAGTGCTCAGTGAATGAGTAGTTACTCAATATTTTGTTTTATCCTCATCATTCAGCATGTGGCCCCATATCTTATTTACTGTACACCCTTTCTGACACTGTTAGGAATTTTTCTCATGGATGCACACCACAATAGTATCTGAGTGCTTCACAAACAATTAGTTGATCTTTATAACATCCTCTCAGGTTAGGTGGTATTATCATCCTCGTTTACAGATGAGGAAAGGAGGCACAGAGATATTAATGTGCAAAATGTCCATTAATTTTTGGGTGCCCAGTTTGAGATAGCTAGGGCCTGATGTTTCATAGTATTGAGCCTTATATAGCTCTTCAAAGCTTATATACCTTCAAAGCATAGCTCTCTTGTAGCACTTCTGTAAATCAGACCTCAAGTGTCAACTAGGGCTAAAAGTGAACACCAGTTTAAGGTATGTCTACACTGAAGACTTACTGTGTTAGTATGTGTGCTGTTGCCCAAACCCCTCTATCATCAACACACAGAATAGTTAAATGTATGTGTACTTTGAACCCAAGCTCAGTTCTCCAGGGTGACATTCAGCAGCTTTAACCATAAAGCCATTCTTCCTTTTCCTGAAGTCCCATCTCATTGAAAACACACACTTCAACTACTGCAACCAATGAGGTGAGGGTCCTACAAACAACAGCCTCAGGCACTATACAACCCTAATTGCTTTCCAGTGCACTGCCCAGCCTGTGAAAAAGATAGTACGTGACCTCGTAATTAGACTGTCATATAATGGAAATGTGCATGGAGGCCAAATTAAGGTTGCATAGAGACCCATTTTATCAGTTCTTCTTTGAGTGCTTTCTCATGTCCATTCCATGTCAGGTGTGTATGCATGTATGGTTGCTGGAGATTTTCCTCTAGTGGTATCCATAGGGCTGACTCTAGTGCCTTCCGGAGCCGCGCGTGTATGTGCCGGTATAAGGCTCACCACCGGCCTCTCGTCCCTTCTTACTGCCCATAACGGTTGCTGAAACATCTTTTTTCTTTCTTAGTTTGAGCAAGGCTTCTGCCTTTAGTGGTTTTTCATAGTTGTGTATCATAGATATTAGTGTACATAGTTGTTAGTTAGTGCTAGGTCCCGTTAATCGAGGGACTTCACGCCCAGGGGCCAGCATGCTCCTGTCTCCGGGTTTCAAACCCTATGCCTCCTGCAGGAAGCACATCCCCATGAGCAATCCACACACTGCCTGCCTGAAGTGTCTTTTGGAGTCTCACAAAAGAGACAGGTGCCACATCTGCTGGGAGTTCAAACCTTGAATGAGGAAAGAGTGGGACATAAGACTCAAGACAATCCTGATGGAAGCTGCCCTCAGGCTTGTCTCAGAGCCTAGCCACTCTGGTTCAGCTCCAACTATGTTGGCATTGATGAGAAGTGCCTGCTCACTGAGTGGACACAGCGTGGGCTCCTTCTCAGATGCCTTTCTGATCTCATGGTCACGTAATCTTCTGTATGCCTTCCCTGCAATTCATCTGGTTCACAAGGTCCCCCTAAAGATCAGACAGGACAAGGCAAAGACCATCCTCATAGCACCTGCATGGCCACGCCAGCATTGGTTTCACATGTTGCTGGACCTTTCGGTAGGAGAACCCCTCATGCTTCCACTCCACCCAGATATGATTTCACAAGTCCATGCCAGGTTGCTTCACCTGAACCTCACCTCCCTACATCTAACAGCCTGGTTGCTGCCTGGTTTAAACCCTGAAGAACAAGCCTGCTTAGAACAGGTTTGGCAGATCTTGCTAGGTAGTAGAAATCTTTCCACCAGAGCAACTTACCTAGCTAAGTGGAAGCATTTCACATGCTGGGCGTCTGAAGGAAATCTTATCCCATCTCATTTGTCGTCAAGTGGGTGTGTTTCCAGTGGGGTCCCACAGGAACTGGCTCTTGGTCCTAGCTATTTAACATCTTTATCAATGACCTAAAAGAAAACATAAAATTATCACTGATAAACTTTGTAGATGACACAAAAATTCGGGAATGGCAAATAAGGAAGAGGACAAGTCGCTGTGTCCCTCAGTTCAAGAAGAATGGTGATAAATTGGAGTGTTCAGAGAAGAGCCATGAGAATGATTAAAGGATTAGAAAACATGCCTTATAGTGATACTCAAAGAGCTCAATCTGTTTAGTTTAACAAAGAGAAGGTTAAGGGGTACTTAATTACAATATATAGGAACCTTCATGGGGAACAAATATTTAATAATGGACTCTTCAATCTAACAGAGAAAGATATAACGTGATCCAATGGCTGAAGGTTGAAGTTAGAAAAATTCAGACTGTAAATAATTTTTTAATGGTAAGAGTAATTAACCACTGGAGTAATTAACAAAGAGTCATGGTGGATTCTTCATCATTGACAATTATTATATCAAGATGGGATGTTGTTCTAAAAGATGAACTCTAGAAATTATTTTGGTGAAGTTCTATGGCCTGCGCTATATCGGAGGTCAGACTAAATGATCACAGTGGTACCTTCTGGCCTTAGATTCTATGCATATGTATTATGATAGTCTTTAATTACATGATCACAGGATTCCTGCCTTATTCAGGATGGACCATACTCACTGAATGAGCAGTTGTTCAATATTTAGTTTTCTCCTTATTTACTGCACACTCTACAAACCCTGCTTTGAATACAGAATTATTAATTTCCTCATGGGCTTTTTTATGGCGCTTGTCACTAGATTGAGTGGCTGAGTGCTTTACAAATGTTGTTGAATTTATTTTCACATTATCTCTGTGAGATGGTATTATTATTTGAAACATGTATATGTCTATATGTATATGTGTTTATATATAAAAATAAAAACAGTGCTTTTTTTGGTCCTGATTCAGGAGTGGACTTAAGCAAGTGCTTAACTTGATCCTATCCCTATCCAGCAAAGCACTTGCACACACACTTACCTTTAAACATGGAGTCCCATTAAAGAGGCATGCGATTACTCACGCTTTAAAACATTTTGTGCATACTTAAGTGCTTAAGTGGAGTCTGTGGCATTATATATTTTTTACACTGAGTATATCAAATGTGTTTTTTGAAAATGAAGTAGTCTAATATAAGGCCAAATTTGAGACCCATTGTGAGCATAAGGGCTGTTTGCTACATTTGTCAACTAACTGAAACCTTTCCTGATGTATTTTGATTCATTAGCTCTGCTGTGCAGACAGTATTTTAATCACTAAAATCATTAAAAACAATATCTAGAGAAATAATCTTTCTAAGAAGGTCTGTCCCAACTAAAAGTGTGTGCAGCTATCAGATATAAAGATATCTGCTGGGCAATATTATGTACTACCCCAAAGCAATTAATACAAAGAAGGATTCTCAAGATCATGAGTAAAAGGCAATAAATCAGTTGTTGAGCACCTGAATAGCAACCTTTCAGAGCAAATTTAGCAAACTGGCTGAATAACTTTAAAAACTGGGCATATTTATCACAAATAAGATTTAAATATTTGGGCATAATTAAGAGATTGCTAATAGTGTCATTATTTGCACTTTATTTTATTGTATTATTGGATTACCAGGTATATAAGAGGGTTTGCAGAACCTCATGGATTCTCTGCCTGGCTGTTATTGTACTGGGTTTTGTTTTTTTTGTTTTTTTGGATCAGTGGATTTTAATCTCCAGGTTGCTCTGAAATTCAGCATACCAGTAGATCAGCAACATTATTTTTTTTTATCCCAGCTGCTACGATTAGATCAGCGTCTCAAAGCAGAATTTTGTCCCTGAAGAAGAAAACAAGGTGCTTTATAAAAATCTATATCTTGGCCTTAGAGATAATATTTAGAAAAAAACAGTCAATCTGTATGGCAGAAAACAGTCAATCTTTACGGCAGATATCCACCCTGATTTAAGTCTGTATCTGCTTTGTAACTTCAGCAACAAAATCTGAGAATAAAATCCACTTATTCCCCCCAAACATATGAGGGATAGAAGTATGTGATGTATATTTTTAGTCCTCAGGGATTTCTTTTTAGCAGCCTCAAAATCCGATTATTGTAGTGAGTTGTTAAAAATAGCAAACTAAAAGTATTGCATTCTGAATATGAAACAACTCAACAAGTGATTTTAGATTGGTAATTCAAGTTTATTACTTCTCTGTAAACTTAAAAAAATAAATAACCCTGAAGCCTCATATTGTCAACAGCACTTCACTGTGATAATAAAACCTCAAGGCACAGTTGTTTAGTATAAACTTTTCCAGGCCGAGCTAACCTTTTCCACATGGTGGACAGTCAGGCTTCCCTATTGTAGGGTCCCTTTGTGCCAGTGATGCTCAGTAAGGCTACCTCCCTGGGGGAAGTCAAAATTTCCTCCTGGTTCCGAACCCTCCTACCACAATGGACTCTCACCCACAAATTTATGACATGAAGTCTCAAACCAAATACCTTTTGACTTCTACATGACTATGCTGCTGCAGCTATGTCTTGTGCAGAATCTTCATGTGTGAACAGCACATTAAGAAAGTTTTGCCAGTCAGGGAGAGGGCAAAACTAATGTAAAGCCAAGTAAGCCTTATAAGATGTTCCAGAGAAAGGTGAATAGGGATCTAAACCTGGAAGTGGCCATTAGTGTAAACCTGTGCATGTAAGCAAGGACTGACACTAGCTTTCAAAACCACTGAATGCATTTAATATTTAATACACATTTAAAAAGAAAACTATGTTAAAAAAGCATTATTAAGGTTGCAAGGTTCAAGAACTTGAAAGTTAGGAAATACCAGAATTTAAGGTTGCCTGTGCAACCTTAATTCAGTCTTCTTGTGCATATATTCTGATATAGTTTTTAATAACATGATCACATACTGTTTTTTTCCATAGGACCTCTGCCTCATTAGTGCACAGGAGGGACTGTTGCCTCATTTTTGGCAGAAGTTGCAGGGTGCTTAGTGAATGAGGCAGACGACTGCAGGAAGAGAAGGGTTAAGGCAATAAAATGCTGTCCTGGAGCACTGGATTCTACCCCTGCCTCTGCCCCAGACTTCTTATGTAATACTAATCACTTGAACCATACTTTTCACAGGTGGTCACTAGTTGTATATTCCTCATTTTCTGAGTTTCTGACTTGAGGCCCTGGGGTCTGACTTGAAGTGCTGAACACTCACAGCTGCATCCTAAGCCAGTGGGAGCTGTATTTTTAATGTATAAAGTGGTATCTAAAATATGCTAATTACTGATACCCTAAGTGTCTGAAATTGGGCAACCAGAATTAGTGGATACTTATGACCTCATTTTCTGTGCTTCAGTTCCTCATCTGTGAAATGGGAATAGCACCCCCTTATCTTACAGAGTTGTTGTGAAAATAAATTGTTTATGAAGCACCTGAATACTATAATGAAGAGCACCATAGGCAAACCCATGAGGAAATTTAGTAATTCTGTCTTCAGCGCAGGGTTTGAATAATGTGCAGTAAATAATGAATGGGGCAATCATCTTCAGGTTCTTTATCTGAATCAGTTTGGATTCAAGGGGTCTCTGGAGACACTGCTTTTCCCGTCCTTGCCTTTCATTTTGGATCCATCAGCATCCTGGTTCACTAGGGAATCCAGAAAGGAATGATTGAATCCCAGCATTTATCTCTCTGGGGAGCATTTTCTAGCATAACTGGCCATCATGAGTGTTTAGTTTTCCACACCAGGCTCCTCCCTTTGAATAACACTTTTTTTATGGTCTTTTGGCTTATTGCTACCAGCCTCTAATTATTCAGAGAAACAGGAAGTCTGGATCCTTTTAACAGTCAGCATCCTGCCTCGGCCTTGTCTAGACTAGAAGATGTTTGCCGATATAGCTGTACCAACAAACCCTCTTAGTGTAGATGCAGCTTATACCAGCAAAGAAATGCTTTTGCTGTTTAAGAATATGATAAAAAAAATCACAAGAAACAACATTAATATTCCAGTAAAAGTTTCTAGTGTAGCGTGGCCTGAGGCTCTTTCATGGTGTCAGCAATTTCTTAAAGGGCCAATTTGGAAGAAAGATACACTCTTTATGTCCCTTATTTTAAGGAATCTTGATCACAGGCAGTATGAGGTTGCTGTTCTTTCTGGAATAAAATATCTGTTAGACTGGAACATATCTCAGATGGTAAGAAGTTGGAGTTTCATGAGACTAGTAAAGTCAGGAAGTTGAAACTCCTGGAGGAGATGATGTAACGATGAATTTGATTTTGTTGCGACTTCTCTGACTATGATCATTGTTGTCCACCTGTACTCCTGACTGTGGTGTTTTGCAATCAGATTAACAGTTGAGTCACTGATGTGGGAAGCAGTCTTTTGTATAACGAAACAAAAACTCTCTTTCTGGAGTCATAGCAGCCAGTCCTTTCCACTCTTCGTTAAGAGGTTTCCAGATTCAGCACAAGTCTTGAACTTGTCAATCAGGAAAATTTCAAATAAAAAGAAAATGTAAATTGTCTTGTTTTTGTCCATCTTGGGTTCATTGGTTTCTTCTGTAAATCCTAGCAAAACTGCAGTTTACTTTGATGGCATAGATATAATTTTAATTTCATTTCCCAATTGTCTAAATATTTTTAGGCAAAGCAGGATATTTGGTATTCATTAAAGGGGGATCATATGCCCTTCAGTTTGAGGTCATACCAAGACACAACCCCACTTTCCATTCCTTTTCAGAATTCTTCGATAGGCCGCTAAGGGGTGAAGTCCATTGTCTTCTGAAAATGGAAGGTATAAAATTGGTCTCAAAGTTTTACTGCTTCTCTGGGAAGTATAAATGCCCAGTGTAAATTGTCATGGTTGGTCAGGACACTCAGTCTTCAGGGTATGTATTTCCATATGTTGAAAAGATAAACATACAGGAAGCACCTATGATTCAGTGGGAAGATTACCTCAGTGAATAAAGGCAGTGAGTAGCAGCTACCAGTTTTTTTGTTAAATGTATTTAGTCAGGCCTGCCGATTGGGAGCGGAGGGGAATGATAAAGGGGCAACTGCCCAGGTGCTCGGTGATTTTTAAAAGGGCCTGGGTCATGGGTGGCTCCTTGTGCTTCTCCTCAGGGAGACTAGCTCCCTGTCCTACCTCTTCCACTTGTGGCCCCGCCCCCAGTCCATCACTGCTCTGCCCCAGGCCCTGGTACTGCCCCTACCTCTCCCTCACTCAGCCCCTCCACTGTTGCTCACCGCCTGGGAGAAGAGGGGTGTGGAAGAGAGGAGGGGGACTTGAGTGGGGGAAGGATGCAGCAGCGAGTGGGCTGAGTGGGAAAGGGGGTGAGGCCTGGGGTGGAGCAGGGCCTTGGGTGGAATGTGGACAGGGAACTAACCTCCCCAAGGGGAAGCTTCGCCTGCCACTCATGGTCATAAACCTGAGCCATCCCTTTCTAGAGGGACAGGGAGTCATTGAGTGTTCTGCCTTTGGACCCAGAATTGCTGTCGGCAGGCCTGATGTTAGTAGAGGGCTCCCAATTTCCATTGCTTGGGCCGACAAGTGTATACATATTTAGGTTTCTTAGACACAAAATGTATTAAAGTGCTAAGACCATAGTCCAGTGCTAAGATTCGCTCAATACTGGGTATGGGGAATGGTAGCTAATGTGTCAGGGAACCAGCTGTATTTTAAAAAAACTTGTTTTTGTTTGATGCTGTAAGACAGTCGCTTGTTTTATATGTTTTATTATCTGAATTTTGTTCTAATTAAAAATTGATTTTATTTACATATGTACCTTTTTTGGAATGCTGCTGTTCGAGATCTTTTATTATTATTATTTTAAAAAAAGATGGAAGTTGTGAAGTTAGGTTGCTTGAACATATCTTGCTTTTTTTAATACCGTCATTATGGAGCAAATGGAACATATAATTCTCACTAAATGGTTAATTGATATTCATATTCTGGAAGTTGAAATTTGAAAGTAGATTTATTTTGTTCAGGAGATTCAGAAACAGATATCTATAGTTCATACAGGTCTTTAATTATTGCTTCTTCTTACCCAAGTAAGCTTAATATTATTTGAGTATTTCAGTAGTGCTTAGAGATGATAATCGGAACACCACTACGCTAACACTATGCATACATATATGAGAAGGGTAGCCTCTGCCCCCAAAATAATATAAGAATTAATTCGTGATTTTTTTTAACAATTAGTATGTACAACAAAGAACAGCAGTGCTTAAAGGCTTGTTAAACTATATAACTGTTATTTTACATTACAATTGATATGTCATAGTTACTATAGATATGTCTTGTGCACAAATTGTTATCTAGGTATCAAAGATTTTCTTGCATTCATTGCATGTTTTCTGATGAGCATAACAAAAGGTCTTCTCTATTGGAATCTGATTAGTTATTTGTATGGAATGAAAATTGTAACCAGTTGTGAAGTTGATTAAATGGACTGTAGGTTCTGCTGCCATAATGAACAGTTACCAGTGTTGTTAAGCCAGACCATGTGTGTAGGTAAAAAAAAGTTGTGGGAAAAATGGCAGCTTGCATGCAACATTAAAATAAAAGAAGATTTTCACATTATTTTCCAGTATCGATTTGCACTTCTAGATTATAATCACATTTCAACAAAAAAGGTCATTTTGAACGTCATATAGACCTAGGAAGAGCAGCAAACAAGTAATTTGGCGTTTTACTTAGTTTATTTACATATGTGTATTCATTTATCAAACTTAGAAATTAAGGGCTAATGATTTCTTTTTAATATTACTGAGTGTATATGTCTAAGGAATAGGTTTGCATATTTAATTAGATATGCATATTTAGGCAACCAATAGCTTGTGTGTTTTTAAAATAATGGTTTAAAGAAATTTTAATTCTTTAATGAAAGACACTGCTTAATGTGCAGCAAAAGTAAAAAAAAAAAATCAAACAATGTTAGATTGTTTAAAGAATGAGATGAAGGAAATACAGGAACTATTAAAATGCCGTTTATATAAATCAATGGTCCACTTTCACCAAGAATGTGGTGTTCAAGTCTGGTCACTCTATCTCAGAAAAGGAATTGGAGAGAATTCAGAGCTCTAGTCCATAGAGAACTGAATGATAAGAATGATTAGTGCATGAGTAAACACTCAAATGGAAAGAGATTCAAAGATTCAACTCCTGAAGGGGGGTTCCAGGGAGGATGGAGCTAAGCTGTTCTCAGTAGTGGCAGATGACAGAACTTGGAGCAATGGTCTCAAATTGCAATTGGGGAGGTCTAGGTTGTATATTAGGAAAACCTTTTTCACTAGGGGGGTGGTGAAGCATTGGAATAGGCTACCTAGGGAGATGGTGGAACCTCCATCCTTAGAGGTTTTTAAGGTGTGGCTTGACAAAGCCCTGGCTGGGATGATTTAGTTGGGATTGGTCCTGCTTTGATTATGGGGTTGGACTAGATGACCTCCTCAGCTCCCTTCCAACCCTAATCTTCTATGATTCTATGTTTCTAATCCTTTTAGAGGAGACAAATAATAGGGCATGATAAAAAGTATACAAAAAAATTAATAGTATTTTAGAGAGCACTATTAGTGACCCCTATATTTAGATTAACATTTTCCATTATAAAAAATTTGTGACCTTTTTTGAGAGGCTCCAACACCTCCATCCTTTGCCGCATGCCTCTAAAACCCAGCAGTGAAAGAGCCCTTGGGACAGAGAATTGCTTTTTCTTTGTCCCATTAAATTCTACTCAGATTTGGTTGAAATATAAACTTTTGAAAAACATCATTTCCTTTCTGTTGCTTGGGTTTCTCAGGGAAATTTTGCAGCATGCCAAAATAATAACTGAATATGAATATTTTAATCTAAACCAGGCACACGCTATTCCTGCAGCAGCAAAAGCACACTGCATTGGGGATCCTGAGAGCAGCCAGGTTGTGGGGGAGAGCTGGGTTGGGCTAGGATTTCCCTGACCGGCCTGTTCCCCGAGATTCACCATGTGGCCCCAGCAGTTCATTAACCTATGGAACTCATTGCTACAATATATTATTATAGGCCAAAAGAAAAGCAGGATTCAAAAAGAGATTTGACATATATATTGATAACAAGAATATCAAGAGTTCCAATAGTAAATACTATACAAAACATTTGGAAGAGTGAGAAACATCCTTCATATTTCATGGTGTGAGACAGCATCTAACTATTGGGGGCTTGAAGGACAGTTTTCTTGGGGGCAGATTATTCCACTACTGCCTACAGCATTGTTTCTTGCAGCTTCCGTTGAAGCATCTGGTACTGATTGCTGTCAATGAGAAGATACTGGAATAGATGGGCTAATGGTCTGATCCAGAATGGCCATTTATAAGTTACTATATATGCATATGTTTAACTTTCTGTCCTGTGAACAGCCCCATTGGCCTCAAGTCTTTGCTAGATCAGAAGCTAGGAGTATATTTCACCCAAGTTTGTAAGGCCAACATGAAACCCTCTGCATGACTTGAGTACCGTACTGGGGCTATGAGACCTGAGAAGTGGGGGCCTCTTCACCCATGTGAGGGAATTGCCAGGCAAAATAGGGCTGGTGCAGGAGGGCAGCTGTGAGGGAGGTGAGCCAGGGAAGGGGTCACAAGGTCTGGTGGCACAGACACATGGTCTAAATGACATGGATCCACAAGTGGAGTAATAGCAGGAGTTAGTGAGTGGGGGAAGCTGTTCTACAGCCCTGCATCCTAATCCTGGTTTGGGGCTTGATTTCACTTCCCAAACCTTTTTGTATGTATACACTCTTAATCTCAGTAATGCCATGTTCTTTGAGTAGATGCAACCATGTATGCACACCCATTGTCCCAGAGCCGGAGAATTTTGCCTAGTAGAACCCCTAGAGGGGTAACACTCATGGCATTCGCACCTCTCCTGAATATATGAGGTGATGCTGCCCTGACTCCTCTCAGTTCCTTCTTATTGTCTGTGCCTCTAGTCAGTGCTCTGTGTGGTTCTTAACCTCACAACCTTTCTATTTCTTAGTGATTTTTTCTAGTTGTATATAGTTAATTAGTACCATTAGTATAGTGTTAGTTAGATTTAGTGTTTGCTTTAGTTCAAGCATTAGGGTTTAATCACAGTCTGCCGTGTCGGGGAGCAATCCCCACCAATGATCCCCACACACAGTGCTTACTGTGCTTAAGCGAAGCCCTCCTCCAGAAGCAATGTTGGATTTGCAAATCATTCATGAAATGGACTTGGATCTTCGTCTAAAACAGCACCTACTGGAACAAGACATGAGGCTTGATTCGGCACGGAGGCCTGTGTTGGATTGGAGGTCATCCTCAGGTTCCAAGAGTGCTGCCACTTTGTGGTCTGGCGCTGGCGCCTCTTTGAAAAGACAGAGGAGTCACTCCTGGTCAAGTGTGCCAAGGAAAAGATCACATAAGACTGATCGAGACTGCGCCAGGTTGTGAGGGAACTCATCTACCTCCACCACAAGGCACGTGGACTGGCACAGTGTGATGCCAGCATGCGGAATGGAGCAGGTTCCATTAATTGCTCCCCAGTACTGTGCAGGGAGGTCAGAGACCACATACCACTGACTTCACTTTCGGCCCTGGGGCATTCGTTGAGTCTGGTCTGACAAGGACGATGCTGGCACTGACTGTTTCCACGTTGGTGGCACATCAGGCAGCAATGGACCTCTTTAATCTCAGTCCCTCCCTTGTCAGGGCTGTGTCATTTATAATCCCGTTCGCTGGGTGGGCCGCTGAACCTGTGGTCTGTCAGCACCACATTCTGATTTTTCCCTTCCACAGACAGTTGCAGTGCCACTTCAGGGAAGATCAATCTTTTCCAAGGCCAGGGTAGCAAGATTCTTAAAAGGGCTTTTTCTTCTCGATCCTCTGGTCTGTGGGACTTTAACATGGTTCTAGCATTTTAATGGGACCTCTGTTTGAGCCCCTGGCATCTTGTCCCTTTCTGATTTTGTGTCAGAAGACTGCATACCTGGTAGCAATAACGTCCACAGGGAGATTCTGTTGCAGGCTTTGCTGGCAGAGCCTCCTTGTACACAATTCTCTAAGGATAAAGCAACTTTACAACCATTAGATGTCAGGCAATGTTTAGCCTTCTATCTGGACAAGACTAAACTGTTCCATGTTTCGCCTCACCTGTTTGTGTCATATGAAGATTATATGAAGGGACAAGTGGTCTCTTCACAGACAATCTCTAAATAGACAACATCCTATATCGACACTGCATATGAAGTAGCTGGCTACACCTCAGCAGACGCGAGCTCATTCTATGAGAGCACTAACATCAGTGCAGTTCCTCAGTGATGTCTCTAGTGGACGTTTACAGGTCTCCTACATGATCGTCCATACAAACATTTATGAACCATTATGCTATTACTGCATCTTCCAGGGCAGATGCAAGCTTTGGAAGAGCGGTCCTGAAATCCTTGTTTAGGTAGACTATGCGTCCCACCTCCAAGGGGCACTGCCTGTGAGTCACCAATGTGGAATACATGGCTGCATCTCCTCAACGAAGAAGAAATGGTTACTTACTGTAACTATAGTTCTTCAAGATGCGATGCAGATGTGTATTCCATGACCCACCCTCCATCCCCTCTGCTTTGGAGTCTAGTCTTTATACGTTCAGTGCAAAGGAGCTGAGGGGCGTCAGGGCAGTAATGCCTCATATAACCAGAGGAGCGGCTATGGCAACAAGGTGTAAGTGCTGCCCCTCCAACCATACTGCTAGGCAAAATTCTCCAGCTCACACCTATGTAGAATACACATCTGCATCACATCTCAAAGAACCGTAGTTATAGTAAGTTGCCATTTCTTACTTGGGTTTCATGCAGATAAAGCAACTGCCATTGTTCAAGAATAATTTAAGATTTCCTTGTTCAATGTTGCTGCTTTAAATGTCAGACGTACATGTGCTTTAGAGAGTGCCAACTTGTAAACCAGTCACTCACATTAGTTTTAATGGGGTTACTTCTTCCACTAACATGAATAGGGATTTCTCAGTCTGGTCCAAAGAGGTTTAAAACCTTATTAGCAGATATCATTTGTAATATAAAAGTTTTGTGAGATTGACCCATTAACGCAGCATGATCAAATATTTAGTATAAAGTGCAGCCAGCTTCCATAAAATACACTGTGTATATGATGCTTATTGTTACAAAGATTATCAAGTTTTAAAGTAATGACACTTAAGTACTATTTTAAAAGTTAAAATAAGTAACATACTTTAATAGTGTTCTAAAGTTAATTTTAACAATTGGGAATGAAAGTGTAAAATTTGATGCGCAATTGAGAACAGACACATTGATTTTTCTTCTCCTTGCTAAATTATAAACAAATTTGAGAAAAAAATTGTTTACTGTTTCCATAGCGCTATGATACAGTTTAATAATCAGAGTAAGAATGCACTTAAACTGGTATATTTGGATTCTCTCCATAAATTGAAACAAGTCTGATCTAAAGCTCATTTACTGTCTTGGAATGGAATTGATCTTGCTTTCACATTTGATTCACCCACTGCAGATTTTGAGAGGAAGAAAAATAGCATTGTTAGGTCAGTTTAACTAGGCCAGAGATAGACAGAAAAGACTGGCAAACAAACTGTTCTAAATATTTTTTCTTCTTTCTTTGTCTTTCTCTCTGTGGATTTTCTTAAAAAAAACATCTGAGCTGATTCTAATATAATCTGTGGAGTCATTCATATTAGACCCTCACCATTCATAGACCTAATTTACAAAGCAGTATATCACTTTATTATTTCATAGAAAATACTGTCAATTTGTTACTCTGAGGATTAGCTATTATGCACTGAGACATTCTTGTTTAACCTGCATGGTTCAACATAACAATTAAATTCTTACTTTGCTGAGATCAAATGATATTCCTCGGTTGTCTTAACTCTTCAAAACTCTTCACACTTTGTACGCAAATATATGCATTCTGCTAAGACATGTTTAAAACATAGATGTGCATTTTGAGAAAAGGTAAACTAAAGATTAAATTTTGGGCTTGCCTTGTTCAAATAGTTACAACTTCTAGCAATCCTCCATTAAAAGACCAAATGGTATATTTGATAGGGAAAAAGTATTTAATAAAGAAACATTTTAATATTTATGCTCGAGAGAGGTTGTTATAAACTGCGAGGAAAATTCTGTCTTCCACTTTCACTCCAGGAAAGCTAACTGAAATCATTAGTGTTGTTTAGGATATGAAGGCAGAATAGATTTAACAAGATGCTATCAATATATTTTTCATAATAGTTAATCTTCATTTTTCCCAAATCATCGGAGTCATATGATTTTTAGTTTTAAAAACAATATTAACTTTTAAAAATGCATAGGAATAAAAAAAACAGTAACTTGCAAAAGCCTTCTTTAAAACACACATTTCTGCTAATTTTAAATTGTACTATTATACAGCTAGACTAGATACATGAACAACTACTACATTATTTAAAATACTTTTTAATCAGTCATTAATCAAATATTAAGTATTCAAAATATGCTTTGTTATTAATTTCACAAAGAAAATAAGATTCTACATTTTTCTCAATTCTATGTTATGTTTACATTTAAAATACTAGGAGATAGTGACAAAATAAGCAAAGAGTTTTTATATACATAGTTTTCTAGAAATGCATTAAAACTTCTGTGCCATGTGTGATAGAAAGGGCTATATTTGAGTACCCATAAGTAAAAGAAGAGCAGGAGTCAAAAATATTACAGCTGTGGTCTGACCAATAAGACATAAGACTGCTAATTGCTTCCTGTCCCTTTTGAAATTACTCAGACTGAGCTACATAGTAGTTATTGATTTACTGTACAGTAAATGTTCTATTGTTCCCCACACATCATTGTGGCAGGTTGGTGCAGCTCTGGGCCTGGACTGTGACCAAATTTAGTTTATCTAAAACATTAAGAGGAATTAATTTTGAATTATTGTGTAATGAATGAAACATGGCACAAAATGATTAAGCAGAGATGATACAATGCTGTATAATTCTTTGCACACTTGGCCTGTGCATTGCTTATATAAACATAGCAGATACAGATAATAGCTGTACAATAATTCAGGTTTTTTTAAGTTATTTATTCCTATTTTTTCCCACTTGAGGATTTTCCAAGTGAGAGTTTGCTAATGACACAGCATTTAATAAAAGCATCCAAAATATACAATGCATCTACAGACCAGCATTTGTGGTGGGTTTCATGGATGGTATTATTTGATGTGGAATTAGAATATAGATAGTGTGAATCATTTTAAAATATTTTGTTTTCCTAACCTATTTAAGAACAACTCAAATCTTAATTCTAAATTGCAATATATATTCTGAACAAAAAACAGCCTCCATCATTGTGTCAGACAAAAAACCCCCCCAAAAATAGCCTCCATCTTTGTGTCAGACAAAGGAATTAACTTGCTTCTAAAGGTATGTCTCCACTGCCAAAATTTTGCATGAGTTAGTCTCCCCAAGCTAACTTGAAACACATAGACTCTAAGGTCAGAAGGGACCAATATGATCATCTAATCTGACTTCCTGCACAACGCAGGTCCAGAGAACCTCATCCATCCACGCCTGTAATAGACCCCTGACCTATGGCTGAGTTATTAAAGTCCTCAAATCATGATTTAAAGACTTTAAGGTACAGAGAATCCACCATGCTACAGAGGAAGGTGAAAAATCCCCTAGAGCCTTTGCCAGTCTGCCCTTGGGGAAAATTCCTTCTTGACTCCAAATATGGCAATCAGTTAAACCCTGAGCATGTGGGCAAGACTTAACCAGCCAGACACCCAAGAAAGAATTCTCTGTAATAACTCAGAACCCACTCCATCTAACATCCCTTCACAGGTCATGGGCATATCTACCACCAGAAGTCAAAGATCAGTCAATCGCCAAACTAGGCTGTCCCATCATACCATCCCCTCCATAAATTTATCAAGCTCAGTTTTGAAGCCAGCTAGGTTTTTTGCCCCTATTGTTCCCCTTGAAAGGCTATTCCAGAACTTCACTCCTCTGATGGTTAGAAACCTGCATCTAATTTCAAGTCTAAACTTCCTGATGGTCAGTTTATATCCATTAGTTCCACTATATCCATTAGTCTACATTGGCGCTGAACTTAAATAACTCCTCTCCCTTCCTGATATTTATTCCTCTGATGTATTTAGAGAGAGCAATCATATTTTCCCTCAACTTTCTTTTGGCTAGGCTAAACAAATATAAGGCAAGTTTTCCATTCCACAGATCATCCTAATAGCCCTTCTCTGCACCTCTTCCAGTTTGAATTCATCTTTCTTAAACATGGGGGACCAGAACTGCACACACTATTCCAGATGAGGTCTCACCAGTGCCTTGTATAACAGTACTAACACCTCCCTATCTCTACTGGAAATACCTCGTCTGATATATCCAAGGACCCGCATTATCTTTTTTCATGGCCACATCACATTGGTGGCTCATAGCCATCCTGTGATCAACCAATACGCCCAGGTTCTTCTCCTCCTCTGTCACTTCCAACTGATGCGTCTCCAGCTTATAGCAGAAATTCTTGTTGTTAGTCCCTAAATGACCTTGCACTTTCCACTATTAAATTTCATCCTATTTCTATTACTCCAGTTTTCAAGGTCATCCAGATCTTCCTGTATGATATCCCAATCCTTCTCTGTATTGGCAATACCTCCCAACTTTGTGTCATCCACAAACTTTATTAGCAAATTCCCACTTTTTATGCCAATGTCAATTATAAAAAGTTTAAATAAGATTGGTCCCAAGAACAATCCCTGAGGAACTCCACTAATAACCTCCTTCCAGCCTGACAGTTCACCTTTCTGTATGACCCATTGTAGTCTCCCATTTAACCAGTTCATTATCCACCTTTCAATTTCCATATTAATCCCTATCTTTTCCAATTTAACTAATAATTCCCCATATGGAACCATATCAAATGCCTTACTGAAATCTAGGTAAATTAGATCCACTGCATTCTCTTTGTCTAAAAAATCTGTTATCTCAAAAAAGGAGATCAGGTTTGTCTGGCACGATCTACCTTTTGTAAAGCCATCTTGTATTTTATCCCAATTACCGTAACCTTGATGTCCTTAACTACTTTCTCTTCTAAAATTTTTTTCCAAGGCCTTGCATACTATTGAAGTCTAACTAAGAGGCCTATAGTTACCCAGATCACTTTTTTTCCCTGTCTAAAAAATAGGAACCATGTTAGCAATTCGCCAGTCATATGGTAGAGCCTCTGAGTTTATAGATTCATTAAAAATCCTCGCTAATGGTCTTGCAGTTTCATGTGCTAGCTCCTTTAATATTTTTGGATGGAGATTATCCTGCCCCGCCTGATTTAGTCCCATTAAGCTGTTCGAATTTGGCTTCTACCTCAGATGTGGTAATTTCTACCTCCATATCCTCATTCCCATTAGCCACCCTACCGCTATCCCCAAGTTCATCATTAGCCTCATTAAAAACGGAGGCAAAGTATTTGTTTAGATATTTGACCATGCCTAGATTATCCTTAATCTCCACCCCATCCTCAGTGTTTAGCAGTCCCACTTCTTCTTTCTTGGTTTTCTTCCTGTTTATATGGATATAGAACCTTTTACTATTGGCTTTAATGCCCTTTGCAAGGTTAAACTCTACTTGGCTTTTGACCTCCAAGAGGTAGCTTTCCTTGCTGATCCCTCCTCGTAAGCTTTCTGCTTTCCCTTAATCACTGTCTGAGATGCTTACTCATCCAACTTGGTCTACAACTCTTGACTATGAATTTTTTCCCCTTCCTTGGGATACAGGATAGTTCCTGCAACTTTGACTTGACGTAATTCCTAGACTCCTCCACTTTTAGATTCATGAGTTCTTCAGTCCAGTCCCCAACTAATTCCCTTATATTTTTAAAGTTAGCCCTTTTGAAGTCAAAGACCCTAGTCACAGATCTATTTTTGTTTATCCGTCCATTTTGTTTGAACTGAATTAGCTCATGGTCGTTCAAACCAAGGTTGTCCCCTACAACCAGTTATTCTATGAGGTCATCATTACACACCAATACCAAATCTAAAATGGCATTCCTTGTTGGTTCAGTAACTATTTGGTGAAGGAATCCATCAGCTATCACATCCAGGAAAATCTGAGCCCTGTTATTACTACTAGCACTTGTTCTCCAGTCTATATCTGGGAAGTTAGTCTCCCATAATCACACAGTTCCTGGTAGTATTTACTTCATTAAAAGCCTTAAAGAGGTCTCTATCCATGTCCAAATCAGATCCCAGTGGTCTGTAGCACACCCCAAGCACTATCCCAGGGGAAACTCTAGTAATTTTTTTCCCCAATGTGATTTTTACCCATACAGACTCTATTTTATCCATTCCATCTCTTCAAATTTCTTTACAGTCTACCTCATCGTTGATATACAATGTTACTCCACCACCTTTGTCTTTATATCTTTCTTTTCTAAGCAGCACATACCGTTCAATACTTGTACACCAGTCGTGAATACTATTCCACCATGTTTCTGTTATCCCTATAATATCTGGTTTCACTTCCTTTACCACTAGCTCTAGTTCCTCCATTTTGTTACCCAGGCTCTCCCCATTGGTATACAAACATCTTAATTTTTGCTGTTTGGCTTCACTCATGTTCCTTACCTGATTTGGCACAGTCATTCTACTGCCAGTATTGCCTATTAGACTGGTATCTACACTATCCTTCCTCTTAATGTCCATTTTGATTCCCACTGCTGCATCCTTTCTTTCTTCATTTTCCTCCCTCTCAATACTAAAATCAGGCATGGAGATTACCTGGGCATCTCCATAACCATCTCTCCCAACTCCCTAGTTTAAAGCTCTCTTAATCAGTTGTGCCAGCCTCCATCCTAGAAGTGTATTTCCCTCCATACTCAGGTGAAGTCCATCCCAAGAGAACAGTCCTCTGTCCATGAATGCCTCCCAGTGACCATAGATCCCAAAGCCCTCCTTATAGCACCACTGCCTGAGCCATCTGTTGATAATGGTACTCTTGTCACGCCTTTGTTGTCCTCCTCTAGGGACAGGCAGAATCTCACTGAAGATCATCAGAGCCTCTATTTCCTTAAGAGTCTTCCGCAGCCTGACATAGTCTCCTTTGATACATTCCAGCAAGAATCTAGCTATATCATTTGTACCCAGATGAAGGACAATCAATGGATTCTTTCCCGCTCCTGTTAGAATCCTCTTCAGCCTCAGATCCACATCCCATATCTTAGCACCCGGCACATAGCACACCCTTTTGTTCTCTGGGTCATCTCTGGTTACAGGCCTGTCTGTTCTTCTCAGCAGGGAGTCCCCAATCACATAGACCTGCCTTTTCCTAGTAACGGTGTGATTCTCCGGCCTATCCCCTGTTCTTTCTGTCTGCAAGTCATCTCATCTACTATTCTCATTTGCAATCCTCTGCAACCATTCCTGTATTCTCCTGGGGCTCTTATTTGGTCTCTCCATTGACTCATCCACTCTTTGTATAGGACTAGCTGCTCTTCTCTTCTGCCTTGCCCTCCCACCTTCATCAACCACCTACTGTGCCCCTTCTTCATTTTCCAAGTCCACAAACCTGTTTCTGAGCTCTATTTCTCCTTCACTAGCTCGTCTTTTCCTCTGCTGGGGTCTCACAGTTACATGCTTCCATTGTCCACTTTCCTCACTCAGCATTCTCCCCTCAGAGTTCACTGGTCCTGCTTCCCTCTGCAGGTCTGTGTTTTTCCCTTCAGCCTCCTCATTCCTTTGCTCCATCATCTGCTTGAACCCCATTCTAAACTCAACCAGAGTTTCCACCTGCATTTCCAAACCTCGAACCTTCTCTTCCATCAGCTCTATGAGGTGGCACTTCATACAAACAAAGCTCTTTTGAGGTACCTCCTCCAGGGTCACGTACATCCCACAGCTTCCACATCCAGTCATCTCCATTGTCTCTTTCACTGCTTGAGTGACTACCACTACTGCCTCTGTATTTGTCATAGCCTTTCCCCCAAGTTCCTGTCAGTGAGAGACATAAAAACAAAAAAACCCCACCAAAACAACACTCAACGAGCACCGCAACAATACCAGAACACTCCACACTCCCTCCCCAAACTCCCACTCAAACTCCCCTGTTTTCAGCTCTTTTTGCTGGTTCCTGTGCTGCTGCCATCAGGTGTGGGTAACAGTAGCAATGAAGACAGCATAGCATGGGCTTCAGAGTAGTCTAGTGAACCAACTACATACCCAGGGTCTATGCCAGACTTGTACTACGCCCACTGAGGCCCATGTTGCGCTGTTCACTATTGTTACTCACGCTAGCTGGAGTTGAGCTAGGTCATGTAGACAAACCTATGCAGAGCTTTTGCTGTGCTGACATACCCTTAATGTAAAGTACAAGCATGTTTGTAAAAAGAAAAGAAAATCACACTCGTAATTTTGAAATCTGGACTCTGCCGTTTGTGATTCCCTAAGTTGCTGGCTTCCTATCTTTTCATGAGAGTGGTGCATAATACACATCAGCAGTAGGTCAAAAGAGAAGCGTCTGGGCCATCACAAAATTAGTTGAGGAAAATCAGTGTCAATGTCTGAAATAAATTACTACTAATCTTGAAGGAAGTTCCAGAAAAACAGAGATAAGTTGTCAGTGAACCGTTACAAAAATTATACTTTATATAATTATTTCTTCTTTGAGTACTTGCTCATGTTGATTCCATGCTAGGTATGTGCATGCCCACATGCACAGCTACCGGAGATTTTTGCCTTAGCAGTATCCGTAGGGCCAGTGTCCATAGGGCCATGCTTATGTGCTGGTATATGAGGCACCACCAGCCCTGCACCCTCTCAGTTCCTTCTTCCCGCCTATGACAGTTACTGGTACTCCTCTCTCTCTCTCTCTCTCTTGCAGTTGCAAGTGCATTGTAGTTGCTATTATAGTTTAGTTTTTCTTTCTTGTATATAGTTAATAGTTAGAAATTAGGTTTTAGTAGTTCTACTAAGGACATTTGCCTTGGCTTCAAGCCGTATTCTACCTGCCACAAGCCCTTCCCACTCAATGATCCCCATGATAGTTTGTTTAAAGTGCTTAGGGAAGACGCACAGAAGGGATAAGTGCAAGATCTGAAAGGGCTTCAGGCCATGAACCAAGAAGGACAGTGACATTCATTGGAAAGCCCTGCTGATGGAGACGGCACTGAGACTGGCCTCAGAAGCACCCCGCTCTGACTCGGTGTCGAGTATGTCAGTGATGGTGCAGAATGCACCACCAGCACCAGCTTCGGTGCCATTCCACTTCGCCCCCACCGAAGAAGTAGCAGAAGAAGTAGCGGAAGAAGCAGTGCTCAGACAGAGACTATTCCCCGTACCCAAAAAGGACAAGAAGTTGGTGTTGGGCACAGGACTCTTGTTGGGCCACTTGCCCCCGTCAGGACCGCAGGAGCTGGCTTCTTTGCCTAGGACTCTAACTCCCAGGAGCAGAAGGGGGGCCCCTCCAGGTAGTGGTGCCATTGATGCCTGAGGCTTTACAGATCTTGCGGACTTATGGCCCTGCCACTCCCTCCCACTCCTTGAGACCTTTCCCCGGCACCGGAATTGGCAAGGGCACCAATGTCCAGGGGAAAACCTGCAAAAAGGATCACCACAGTGGATGCTTGACAGGCACCACTCCCCAGAATGCCGGCACCTATCTATAACATCCCAGGCCTGGTCACCAGCGAGGACCTTCACCGCACTGGTCCCCAACAATGCGCTCTCAGTCTCTGATGCCAAGACGCTTGTCTCAGCGGGAAATCACTGATCCTGGTCAACCCAGTACCAGTCTTCGTCTTCTCTGTACCAACCGCCAACAACATGGCAACGGGCACAGGACTCCTGGCACCAATCCTCACCACCCTGTTTCCCGATGCTGTGCTATTCACTGCCCCATTGGTGCTCCCCAACAGAGTAGCACCACTCCCAGAAAGTCTGGCGCCGATCTTCCCCGCAGCACTGTTCTCCAGCACCACTTTGCAGCCAGGTGGAAGCATCATTGGCTCCACCTTGGTCCCTGAAGGAAGATCTATCCTCCTCAGACTCAGAAGTAGAACTAGACCCCAATCCAGTCAGCACGGAGCATCGGGGCAGAGATTTTTGGCAGATTAGCCATGGGCATGGTCAGTGGACCAAGTCCAGTGGCCATATTGGAACCCGTGAAGGATCCCTATATCACCAGGTCCATACTCGTATCTATTGTCTGGGAAGCGGTCCATGGCACTAACGACTCCAGTGAAGTGTCAAGACTCGGCTTCTGACCTCAGCACCAAACCACAGGATCCAGCGGCAGTAGCAGGCCCCCTGCAAGAAAAGGAAATGCCACCCCTTCCCCCAGCACTATTGTCATCCTTGTCATCCCCAGACAAGGTGGTTGCCGGCACAGCAAACCCCCACTTCCCCAATTCCCTTGGATGACTTTCAGGCCAACCAGGAACTCCTCGAAAAGGCTGCCTCCAATTTAGGCCTAGAGGCTGAGGAGCTTAAGAAGCCCATGGAAAGCTTGTTTGATGTGCTAGCTGCCATGGCACCAGCTTGGATTGCATTACCAGTGAAGGGTTGCTTAAGGTGGTCAAAGCTCTATACCAGACCCCATCTTCCCTGCCACCAACATCAAAGAGGGCTGAAAAGAAATATTACATTCTGGCCCAAGGACTCAAGTACCTCTTCTCACATTCACCCCTGGGTCCCTGGGGATGGTGGCCACGAAAAAATGAGATAGGCAGGGTCAGGCAAGCTTAACTCCTGAGGATAAGCACTCGGAGAAACTGGATCTGTTCGGAAGAAAGATTTATTCCACAGCCAATCTCTTCAGTTCAAAATCTGCAACTAGCAAGCGTTTCTGGGGAGATATAATTATAAATCTGGGACTCCTTAACAAAGTTGAAGGATTTGTTGCCATGTGAGTCCAGACAAGAGTTCGCCTTTATATTAGAGGAGGGCAAGGCTGTAGCCAGGACCGCCCTGCAGAAAACATTAGACGTGACAGATTCAGCAGCAATGTCAATGGCCTCTGCGGTGTCCATGTGCAGATGTTCCTAGCTGCAGTCTTCGAGGTTGTCCCAGGAGGCGCAGCAATCGATATAGAGACCTTCCTTTGAAGGCAATGCCCTTTTTTCAGAACAAACTGATTCTAGGCTCCACAGTCTTAAAGACTGTAGGGTCACTTTGAGCTCACTAGGCCTGTACACACCGCAGGCTTCTAGGAGACAATTCCATCCTCTGCCACAACAGCCTAGATTCCCAGGCCCTCCATGGTATGGCTCCTATAGGAGGAAAGAGAGAGACAGGGTCTTTAAGTGTCATCGCCCTGCTCAAACCTCCTCCATGGCTCAGCCAGGCCTCTCATGGCACCCAAGTGGGCAATGTCTGCCATTTTGAGGGTGCACCTGAGGACGGCACCCCAGTCTCACCTCAGGTCTGTTTCCCCTTTTATTTTTGTATTGCCTGTGACCATTCTTCTTTGCATGAGCACAGATTACATTGGTTCGTTGGGTCCTCAACACCATATCAACTGGCTATACCCTGCAGTTTTCCTCACTCCTCCCTACCACTTCCCTTCCTTCTCCCTCTTCAGGGACCCTCTCACAAGCATCTTCTCGTTCAGGAGGTGGAAATCCTGCTGCAGGTGGGGGCCATAGAGGAGGTTCCTCCCGATATGGAAGGATGGGGGTTTTACTCCCGTTGCTTTCTTATCCCCAAAGCAAAAGGGGACCTCAGACCAATTCTAGTCTTGCACTGCCACAACAAGTATCTCAAGAGGCTGAAGTTCTGCATGATCTCCTTAGCTTCCATCATCCCTTCCTTGGATCCTGGGGACTGGTACACCACCCTCGACTTACGAGATGTGTATTTCCGCATCTCAATTTTCCCCGGCCACAGAAAATTCCTCCATTTGATGGTCAACCAAAACCATTACTAATTTACAGCGCTGCCCTTTGGCCTTTCATATGTCCCAAGTGTCTTCACAAAGTAAATGGCAGTAGTGGCCACTCACTGGAGATGTCAGGGGGTTCAGATCCACCGTTACCTAGACAACTGGCTCATCAAGGGTGGGTTGCAAACTCAGATCCAGAAAAGCCTCAATCTGATAGGGGCCACCTGCCAGCATCTGGTCCTACTCTTAAATGAGCAGAAGTCAACTCTATCTCTGGTCCAGCAGATAGAGTTTATAGGTGCGGTCCTTGACTCCATCCAAGCCAGGGCCTTCTTCCCAGAGTGTCAATTCCGAGCCATGTCAGATCTCATTATGCGCATTCGAGCCTACCCTCTCACAACCGCATGGACATGCCTCAGGCTGCTGGAGCATATGGAAACCTGCACTTATGTGGCATGCAAATCCATGTCTACGCCTCAGACTTCTACAGTTGTTGCTAGCCTTGGTATATGCCCCGAACAGACACAGTTTGGACTGTGTGGTCAGTCCCACTACATGTCCTGCCATTCCTGAATTAGTGGATGAACCCGCACTCAGTGATTGAGAGCGTGCCCTTTGAGGGGTTATCCCCCTCGGTGACACTGGTTTCTGATGCCTCGGATTAGGATGGGGAGCCCACATCAACAATCTCAGCATACAAGAAGGGATCTGGTCACAGGAGAAATGGGGGACTTCCCAAGTGAATGGTTTTTCACGTCCAGACAGAACAGGAAGTGCTGCCAGTTCTGCTCTATCTGTGGTCTCGACAAGAGTTCCCTATCCATTGCCTTCCTTCACCCGTGGGCAGGAATACTCATGTACGTCTTCCCACCAATACCACGGATCCACAAGGTCCTGGTAAAGATCAAGCACGACAAGGCAAATATGATCCCAATAGCTCCCTCATGGCCACTGCAACACTGTTTTGGCACACTACTGGAGCTATCAACTGTACTCCCACTGTAACTGCCACTATGGCTGGACCTCCTTTCCCAGAACCATGGCCATGTTCTGCACTTGGACCTAGCCTCCCTGCACCTGATGGCACAGCGGCTGCATGGCTAAACACTGACGAGCGGGCTTGCTCAACTCAGGTTCAGCAGGTCCTGATGGGCAGCAGAAAGTCCTCCACCAGAGTGATATATCTGGCCAAATAGAAGAGATTCTCCTGTTGGGCTTTGAGCCAGAAAATCTCACCTTACCAGCTTCAATTCAGTCCATATTAGACTACTTATTGTATCTTAAACATCAAGGTCTAGTCCTGTCGTAGATAAAGGTTCACTTGGTGGCCATTTTGGCCTTTCGCCCTGTGGTTCAGGGTAGATCAGTCTCTTCTCACAACATGACAGTCGGATTCCTTAAAGGCATGGAGAAACTTTACTCTCAAGTCAGAGATCCTATACCTCCATGGGACCTGAACCTAGTTCTTTCTGTCAAGGCTCACAGGTCTAAATTATATAGGAAAGTCATTTATTGAGCCACATTCTAAATTACTGCCTGAAATATTGTTCAATAAAAGTATCTTGAGTATTTTCACTGAAAAGTTTGTTCATGAAGTTTATTTCTTAAAGATATTTGTAATCACTGACATATTATTGGTCATTGTTATTCCCATTTTGCCAGGAGAGATTTTTTTTTTAAAGAGTGTGCTAATTGCCAGCAAAAGAGTAGAGAACTGTATGATACATTGCAGCATCAATTTACAATTAATTGTATTATCTTTTCTAGAATGAGGAGCAAAAAGTCTGGTCAACTGCAAAACTTGGTTGCAACCTCTGTAATTTTACCAGGCCACTAGGCCATCTTAGAATTATATTTAAATATATTTTAATACTTTTTATATTGCACATTTGTCAGTACAGCTAGATTTGTATCATTTTTGCAGTTAGCGCATAGATTTGTTAATAGACATCTTATAAATATCAAGACACCAGCATTAGCACAGACTTGCTAATGCAGTCTTTGGCTACTGTAGCAAGGCTGATGTGTATTGGCGAATTCACATTAGCATAGCCACTACTTGTCCTGCACTAGATAATGGACTCAAAGGTTAAGAGCAAAGGATCTCAGCAGATCCAATCAGTGGAGCTTTTCCAGGGCTAATTACCTCTTTACTGCGCTGACTCTAATGTGACATGTTTATTGCCTTAACTAACAACTCATTAGCTTAGTTGATGTTTTTGTCAATATTAATTCGTTCATTTAAGCCAAGTCAAACCTTAAACAAAGATGTCCAGACTGAGAAACTGGCAGCAGAGCCACTTTTATTTAGTTCATCTTTTTTCTGTAGCTCAATTTAAACAAGAGAAATGTTGACAAGAGAAATATTTAGAGTATTTTTCTGAAGGAAGCAAGGTATTTATCAGTGTGCTAATTTTTGTTGCATATGACACTTTTTTTATAGAACACAATGTTTAGGAAATAAAATTCAAGAAACTAAAGCACATGCTTCATAGCTTAACATGCGTATCAGGAAGCAACAGTTACTACTCTTCTTTGATTGCTTATTTACAAATTAACATGAATTTTCTGGGAAGGCATTTCAGTTGTTGGATGCTCTAAACTGTTGAATATGACAAGCAGTTTGTTCAATAAACAAAAATAAGCAACTCAAAGAAGTCTAGTTTTAAGAATTGGCTATAGAAAAACCCATAAAAATCAATACTTTTTCTCTACCACTATTACTATCTCAATTAATGTTATTAAAAAAGGTAAGGTATAATTGCATAGCAATAATGATAAATTACATTTATCTAGCAATTTAACTTTAACTGTCATTCACATTTTATAAACAATTACTAGTTAATTGTTTTATTTTAATAGAGACTGTTTAAAAAATAAAATTCATAATTACAATTGCTGAGCATGCAGAATCCGGCCTTGGATTTTAATATGCTGGCTTTTGGCTGAAACGTTATCTCTTTTCTAGTTACTGTCCTTTTAAAAAGGCAAAAAAGAAAGAGGTGAAAAAGTTACTTTACATTAAACAGAGTAGAAATTGATGATTGGTGTAGTATTATTCTTTTATCCAAAAGACTCTATAGCCAGGCAGCCACTACTAGTAGTTGCATTTAGTTGTTAGCGCCAATGCACCACATCTCAAAGAAAATCTGACGTTATTGTGTTATCTGTAGTGTCATTAATGTACTTGCTGCTTTACAAACCACAAAATTTCAGGGATCCCGCTCTAAATAGCTGACAGTCCGAATCAGATAAAGGCAATACATTGGGGCCTGAATGAAGTGTGGAAATGTGCGAGGAGATTGCCAGTGACGAGATCAATGTAGGATGGGTTCACAAAAGTGGGGCTAAGTAAAACTGCACTATTTTCTCCTTCTTCACTGATTCTCAGTTTCAACTGTCTTTTATTTGTATGCCGTAATCAAATATTCAGTTACTGAGAGATGCCAGGAGGGATGTGAAATTGCATGAAGAAGTCTCTTCTTGTTAACTTTCAAGCAAGTCCTTCTTTAAACACACAGCTTGCATTTGGGGCTGTGCACTAAAAGGGTATCATGGGACAAAAAATTCTCCTGCTAGACTATAAAGAAATTGGTAGCCGGCCTGTGTCAGTTGACTTGGGCTAAGGGGCTGTTTAACTGTGGTGTAGACATTTGGGCTCGGTCTGGTGCCTGAGCTCTAGAACCTTCCTCTCTTGTGGGATCCCAGAGCCCGGGCTTATACCTGAGCCTGAACTTCTACACCACAATTAAACAGCACCTAGCCTGAATCCCATTAGCCTGAGTCAGCTGGCACAGGCCAGCTGTGGATGTTTAACTGCAGTGTAGACATATCTTGTGTACTTGCTGTTAAATCCCTGTGGCTATGGTGTCTCCTGTAGCTCTTTAATATCCCTATTTTGCCAGATCAGTGACCTCTGCCTCACAGCTCTGCCTTTTCTTCTCCACGTTCCCTCTCCTGTCCCACTCCAGATTTAACCTGTGCAATTGTACACTAGCATCCTGCATAGTTGAACTCCATAACCTGCAGGGTATTTACATGTTTGGGCAAACTCCCCAGCATAGCAGAGTTGGATGACTGATGCATTAAAACAGGTAGAAGACATCTTCTAACACCTAAGCCCTACCCTTGAGCTGCTTTCTGCACAGCTGCTATCACAGAGGGCTCTGGGAATGGCGTCTTGGTGGGTTTTATAATGACCCAGAATTGGGTGGAGAATTTTTACCCAGCTCTCCTTTACCCCATGCTTTTCTGACAGATACCTACATTCATGTGGCAGTCAAAATTTGGCCCTTAGTGTAACCTTTTTTGCTTCTTCACTCTTTTGGGTATGTCTACACTAACAGTGGTGACTTTGGATCGACTGAGCGGTCAGTGTAGACCCGCTCAATCAATCAGGAAGTCGACGTACAAAAGCCACCTCCTCAAGTGGCATAACGCTGCGTCGACGGTTCCCGTCGGCGCAGTGCAATGAAGACACCGCGCAGAACAGAAGTACAGCAGTCGACGGGAGTTACTCTGCGTAGCTTGCATAACTCCCGTCAACTGCCACCGAATCTCCAGGTAAGTGAAGACCAAGACTTTGATAAAATGTGACACAGGTTAGAAATTTTAAAAACAAACAAAAAAATTCCAAAGCTTTGTGTAGACTTGTATTAACATTGACTGAGTGATATCTAGTACAAATAGTTGTTTCCCCTGCCTTACAAGTAAGATGTTTTGGTGTACTTGAATAACTTTTTATTAAAGTCAATCACTTGAAGCAGAGAGAGAAGAATACGATATGGCACCATGCCACCTGTGCTCTGTGACCTGCACAGCTGAGGGAAGGGCTTCATTCACTTGGTAACACATTATTAATTCATTTGGCATTCATTGTAATAACATAAATCATCAGAAATTCATTTAGTTCTAAAGTGCATATAATATGTAATCTCAAAGGGTTGTCATTATAATTGAGCTATTGATTAATCTAGCATTATTTTAATGTGACCTTCTTTTCCTCTGTCTACTATTCAGCCTCTGACATTGGTAATTAGTTGGTAGCCATTTCTTCATGTGTATTCAGAGTATTCCTGTTTTGTGAAATATTTGTAACATTTTAAGATAAGCCAAGGCTAATAACATATCCAAATGTTCCCTGGTGTGCTTTCATTTAGTACAGTTCATTTAGTAACTGGTGCAGTTAGCAGCATTTTGGAAGTGTGTTACACACTACCAGATTGTAAGTGCAGAAAAAGAATGATATGGCTCTTAAGTAATTTTCCTCTGTCAGCTATTCAACATTGTGTTGTCATGCTTATTGCACTAGGGAAGTTTTAGTATGAAAAGTTTTCACAGGGTTTCTGTCTATTCCTGAAAGGAGAACAGAGGCTACCCTGATGCTCAGCTTTACCTTTGCTGTAGAGCTATTCATTGTTTACCTCATAGCAACAGCTGCCATCTGTACAGCTTAGTGCAGGCAAAGAATTTTCATTTGACTGTTGCTGATTCTTTCTTTTCTGTCATTTCACTTTCTAATGCACTGCTGTGACATGTCTAGTACACATGAGCATGTTTGCTGAGCTCACTGCCTCAGTTTATCAGTCAAGAAATTTCCCACTTGCAAGTTTCTGTTTTTGTTTCATGTGAGGAAGCTGCCAATAGAAGTCTCACTATGGAGAAAAGGCCAGGGTGGCTTTCTGTCATCTCCCGAGTAGTTGAAAGCAGCAGCTTTTAATCAAAGTAAATCAAGTGCAGCCTGTGAGTAATACTCATGATTAGATTAAGTTTAAGGGAAATATTGGTGAAATATACCATTACACTTAGGAAACTACTCCATTTTTGCAATATTATTCACTAAAGTTACATCCCCAGACAGCACTGTTCACTTAGATTGAAAGACCCCCTCTACTGATTCTTCAGATGTTATAAGGGATCTTTTAAGTAAAGAATAGAACTTATATCCTGATTAGACACACACACAGTCACAGTTAAAGATGGCTGGAAAATGGTTATTTTTTTTTTGTTTTTCCAAAGCACTTAGCCAGCTCTGTCAGCCGGTTGAAAAACAGTAAAAATAAATCTGAAAAAAAAAATCTGAAAAAATTTCTCTACCAACTCTAGCCACAATTCTGACCAAAAATCATTATACAATTTGAGTTACAGTAGTTTGTGGTTAGGCTGTGAAATTGTTCTACTGGAATACTGAAAGCTACAACATTTAGAACATGATATCCTTTACATAGTGTGCTCATTTAAAAAGATGCTCTCAATTTTAATTTTTTTAATTGGCTAATTAAAAATCTTGTTTCTAACGAATTGCTTCCAAAATTATTTACAGGTTTTATAAAGCTTTTTCTCCTTCTTATTGATGTCTAGAAGAGCTTTTCAATTATTTGGTTTCTCCCCTGCTTACTGAATACACAGGAAAATGGGATAATTGACTATGCACAAAGTGCAGTGAAATCCAGCCAGTTAAAAAAAAGACCCCTGTAATCTCTTTTAGTCCTAGTAATTGTAGAAGGGGTGGGTTGTTTTGTTTGTTTTAAAAGGGTAACAAATTTGTCACAAACAAATATGATTTTTAATTAGTGTGATCTTGTGGTCCAGTAAAATAATATTTTGGGACTATTTGGTTTGAAAATTAACAGTGAGGTATTCTCCACTGAAAATTTTATATTTAGGATGCAATACGAGCATAGAAATTGCCTGATGATTCAGATCAATGGGCCATCTCATCCAGAATACATGTATTCTTCTCACAAACAAGTCATTACTGCCTGCTGTTTCAACAATCAAAGTACAGACAGGATGGATTATGGCATTGTTAATGGAGTACAAAACCATTTTAACCTCTAGTCACATTGGTTCAGATTTGTCCCAGATTGTGGTACCTTAAGGACATTACCATCTGATGGCTCTTCAGTGACCTTTTTAACATGTACTAGTGGCCTCAGTCTAGCTCTTAGAGGACAGATATCCCCATCACAAAAATACATTCACAGTTGACATCCGTTTTTGTAGTCTTAGCAGAGAGGCTCAAGTTTGTGTGGAGACAGAACAGCATTTTATCCCATTACAAGATTGAGGGACATTAGGAAGGTGCAATGATGTTGTGTTTGCTGTGTGGACAGAGAACTATTCCAGACCATTCATGAGTACTAAATTTATCCAAACATTCTTAAAAAGAATTGGGGGCTTTTTACATGCAGATACTCACATGCTCTCACTAAACAGTTGATGAGATAAAATAGGTATTGATGTGTTTGCTTTTAAGTTATACATCTTTTTTTTTTTTTTTTTTTTTTTTAAATTGAGCCACAGTACTGTTGGGACAAATGGCATAACATGTCACACTTAGGCCCAGTAAACTTGGTGCTGTCCCTGTTGAAAAGTCATTTGGATGTTTTAGAGCCTGGTAATTCAGTTCAGTACATCTCAGGTATAAGGAAAAATATTTTGAACCGATAAACTTATCGTGAAAAATGTAGTTATCAAACTGTGTCAACAGTGCCATGGCATTGTTATAAGTTTACTTACTGACCATCAGCAGGAAAGAATAGCAGCTTTTGGTGAGATGGGATACAATCTCATGTAGCAGCCTGACTCGCGTCATTACTTCTAACCTTGTGTGTTACATAAACCCAAATCCTTATATAAGATTTAAAGGAAGGATATGCGTGCAGTCCATGCTGTACATTTGTTGGTAAATAATACGTTCTGAAACTTTTTTACAATATATTTTTGGCAGAGTGCCACCTCTATTTAAATAGTCATAAAGCACTATTTTATTTGGTTCCATTGTAGTTATAGTGCATGCAGGTTTCTAGTTAAAAAATATCTTCCTGTAAAAAAAATTATGTAGAGGTTCTTCAATTTCTTACCATAGAATGCTACAGTTTCTGACTTAGGTACATATTTCCCCAAGTTCTGGAAAGATAATAAGCAACTACAGAGACACTAACTCTCTTAAACTGGTTAAAGTTTTCAGTGGTTTGCTGTCAGGTTTGTATGAAATCAAATTAATGAAAATTAACACACCCTCTCTCTGCTTCCTACCACCACCAACACCCTCCTTGCCTCAGAAAAACAAACAAAAAACTTGCACAAATAGTTGAAATCTTTCTCTTGTTTAGTTATATTAGAGCTGTGGCAGTTAGCCACATCTATAGTAAAGGTTTCTATTCTGAAATACTTCTTTTTGGTTTTTTTTTCTTTTGGGCAGAAACTGTCCAGGCCTAGTCTCTGCATGAGGGTAAGGGAATATTTACCTACCTGCCTCATAGAAGTGATGAGAGGATTTTTCATGTTTATAAAGCACTTTGGAAATGTAAAGCACTTATTAATTAAACTCGAAAGTATTATTTAATGTGTTCTGCAATTTAAAAAATATTTCTTGGACTTGCACCTATCTGTGTCTCAGATCTTCCTCCTTTTATGGAACAGTATCACAAGGTGACACTGGCTCTTTATGAGAGAGTGGGGCCAGTGCTCAAGTTCCTCGTCGGCTGCCTCCCAATTAGGCTTAAAACGAGGTACCTGAGTCCTAGAGGGTGAGATCCTCAATGAAAGAGAGACCTGGAAACTCAGGTCTGGCTGAAAGGAAGAGATGAGCAGGAGATGCAAGCTGCCAGAGACTCTATGTGGTTCCTGGGAGAAGGCTGAAGGCAGGAGAGCAACAAGAGGGCTGGTCCCCAAGCTGAAGAGCTAGGGCCAGAGGGCTGAAGGCCAGGGAGCTGCAGGGAGAATTACCTGCTGGCTCTGAGCCGCAACAAAGGTCTGGAGAGCACTGAAGACAGGGGAGTAGTGGAGGAGTTTACCCGCTGACATCTCCAGGGCTGGAGAGTTGGACCCAGAGGGAATAGCAAGAGGGCCAGAGGAAGTGAAAGATGCTCTCTGCAGAGAGGATGTGGAAGAATGGGATTTCACTCCAGCTGGAGGTGTGGGGGTAGCTGTCCAGAGAAAAAGGGATGGGAGAGAATTGATAGCAGGTCCAGGAGTGGTCAAAGGCATTGTTGTGTCATATGTGGGGCATCGGGACAAGATGTAGGGTGATCTTAATGACTATTTACACTGCGGGTGCTAAATAGATTTTAAGTTGGAATTTTGTTATCGACTGTGTTGCACAAGGTTTTAATAATAAACCAGCCCTGAGAAGAGGTATTATTGAGAGAAGAGATCTTGTATGAAGTTATTTGGTTACCGGAGAGGGAAAACTGAGGCAGGGTGCTGTAGCATGACCCCAGGCCACCAGGGGAACATAGGAGGCAGCCAACCCTGCTGCGAATAGTCCTACAGAAAGAATACAATAAGGATGGAATCAATAGTCTATAAATATTACTATAGACTCTAATAGAGAATTATTGCCTTCCCATAGATAAACCATCCTAAAGAGTTTGATATTAGGCACATAATTCTTTATTAAATTCTACAGGATGGTTCAAAAATCCTATAGAAGGGTTATCGCTTTTTCTGTTGAATTCTGTAGGACTTTTTGGTAAGCATCTTGTTTGGGCTTACAAGTGTTGGTGGAAAATCCTTTCCCACTGCCATTCCTTTTGTCTGGAAAATTTTTCCTGCATCTTTGTCTCATTTTAGAGCATAACTTTCCTGGTCAGGCTTTTTCCTCTTATTCTCTCACCTGATCTGTGACTGCATTATTTAAATTGCTAGAGAGTTGACATGCCATTTACGAAGCAGTCCTATATAATAGGGCCCTGATCCTGCAAAAGATTTTATATAGTATTTTGTATTATTACTCATTCTTTTTATTGCAGTAACACCTAGATGTCGTGGTATGAGGAGAGTCTGATTGTGTTAGGCTCTGTCAGACACGTAACAAAAAGATGGTTCCTGCACCAAAGAGGTTATAAGTGATACTGGCACCACTTTGCACCTCTCCTTTCACTGACTTCATTGAGACCCTGTGCAGGTGTAAAAGCCTGCCCACTGGACCCTTTTTATGGATCAGAGTCTAATGTTATATTGAACTCTATGACTAAATTTCCATACTTTTCTCTTATTAGTGGTAACTGTTTCAAAATAACGAAGCAGAATCAGTACATTAGTTTTCTTTTTATTGTACTAGTTTTTTATCCATTTTTGCATGGCAGGTAAGGCTTTGACATTCCTTCTGCTGCAACCACCAAGCCCCAAACTTCCTCCGCACAGCACCATCCGCAGAACTGCCATTGATCTGATTGGGCGAGGTTTTACGGTATGGGAGCCTTACATGGATGTCTCCGCTGTATTAATGGGCCTTTTGGAGCTCTGTGCTGATGCTGAGAAGCAACTTGCAAAGTATGTATTTAACATAGTAATTTTGTGTGTGGCTGTGTGTGATGTTCTGCTTTGTTGCACCTGTTAACACACATGAAAATACAGATTTGACAACTGTATTGAACTAGGGGAGGAAACCCCCCCCACCCTGTGTTTAAGCAATTTGAAATCTGACATTTGTACCAGCAACACCAAACTTATAATTACCGATATATGAGAGAGAGTTGACTTGTTTTTGTGGTCTCTGCTGGTTCTGGTGTGTAATGTCAGACCTGGTCTACACTTAAAACTTAATGTACATGCAAAATGCACATCCCTGAGCACTGTAGGTATGCTGACCTAACACCTGCTGTAGAGAAGAATGCTTCTGTTGATCTAGCACCAATGCTCGAGGGAATTCTCCATTGCTGTAGTCTGCTCTACTCTACAAGGTTATAGCAGGAGAGCTACAGCACCATAGCTATGGTGCTATAGGGCCTATAGTATAGAGATGGCCTCAGAAGGGGAAAGGCCTAGTCACATAGGGTATGTCTACACTGCAGTTAGTCACTCGCTGACTCAGGTTCGCAGGACTGAGGCTGCGGGGCTGTTTAACTGCAGTGTAAACGCCCAGGCTTGGACTGGAGTCTGGGCTCTAGGACCCTATGAGATAGGAGGGACCCAGAACTCAGGCTGCAGCTGTTGCTCAGAAGGCTACACCGCAGTTAAACAGCCTCTTAGCCTGAGACCCTTGAGCCCAACTCAGCTGGCATGGGCCAGCCACGGATGTCTAATTGCAGGGTAGACACACCCATAGACTAGAAGGATCTCTTTATATGTAAATGGTGACACTTTTTACACTTCTGTAGTTAGTAGTCTGTCACCATCTTCTCACCACCAACCCTTACCTGTAGTTGACAAACATTTTTCAGGATGTGCCTTGGAGTACAACATCTTAACCTACAAGTCATTCTTTTATCAAATTTGAGAAAACAAATCAGTTATACATTATTTATTAGAAAAACAGATATTTTTCTAAACTCCTTTTACTTTCTTGTTCTTGAAAAGCTCGTATTTTTCAGAAGTATTTTTTTCACTCCTTTTTTCAAAACATATTTTTGTTGTGCGGCATTAAATTTATCATGTGAACTAATAATTTCTGGGTATTCTGAAAAATACATTTTAGAAAAAGCTGTTATATTGTTTTGAACTACTGCTTATTACACATAGGCACAATTATTTTCTGTGATTATCTAGATTTTTATACTTTCCTGAACTAAACTTGGTGTGCATAGGTAGCATCTAGATAAATCACAGATTTAAACATCCCTAAGAAATCATGAACTCAATAGGGCACAAACTACCTGCTGGATCAAAAAAAGCTTTGTTAAGCTGTCCTAAATAGTGATTTATACTATACATTGTCCTACAGTACGTATCTTTTTGTCTATGTGGCACGTAGTCCACCTTTTAAATAGGTATTTGCAATTAAACTTCAACCAATCAAAAAGAGATTTCTATTGTAAAATTGCCAATTTGAGGTAAAATTGAAAATAAATATTACCACAATAGCATTTTGTAAAAATAATGTATAGTATGTATGTATGTCCCATTGTAAAAAATCACTAAATTTACATTTTCTCAACAACTCATGTTTAAAACTTTCCCAAACTATGTCTTCAAAACTGGTTTGTAAAATTTGGCAAACATTTCTTTTAAAAACTTATATTAGTTTTTCTTTATTATAATTAATTCCTCCTAAAAATACCAGTAGTTAAGTGGAATCCAGCCTACTGTGAATGTACAAAGTATGTTGCTTCCTAAAACCATTATGAAAAAAGTCACTGAAAGTAACAATTTTGAGGAATGTATGGAGGTGGCATTTTTAGATCTCCTCCTCCTCTCTAGGGGTGCTAAGTAGTGCAAACATTGCAGGGGGAGGGAAGACAGAGAATCTGGGGAGGTTGCATGAAGCAAACACTAAGCTTTAGGGACATAAAAACCATAAAGCTGGCTCCTGTTGTATTAATGTAGATGGAATATATAGGCTAAAGGTATTAACATAACCCAGTTCTCGGCGTGGTGTGCAGAGACCTCAGCCTGTTTAGCACCATGGCAAACACACCATTAAAAATCCTTTTAACCTTTTATTAAAGAAAAAGAAGGGAAAAACAGTTACAACATTTGAAATGTAAAGTATTAAATAAGGCTTTCATATTAACAATTTTTGTGTGTGTTCTCTTTCCTGTTAGCTGGAGATTTTAAAAGGAAAAACTCCCTTGTTTGACAATCTCTTAGATGCTATCAAAGGTGGTAATACCTGTCTTTTTTGGGGAAAAGAAAAGTTAATTGAGAGGAGCTGGAGATGTTACTGCTGCTCTTGTTAAAATTCAGCTTGAATTGGTAGGGGTGGGATTGTTATCTGGATCTCTCTATTTCTGGCCTCTACTGGTCAGGACATCTCTCAGGAGCAGGTTGGGGTCCCACGAAATAGTGGAGGTGATTGTCATGATCATGAAGCTCACTCCAGTAGCTTCCATCTATCCTTTTCATAGAATCATAGAATATTAGAGTTGGAAGGGACCTCAGGAGGTCATCTAGTCCAACCCCCCACTCAAAGCAGGACCAACCTCAGCTATATCATCCCAACCAGGGCTTTGTCAAGCCTCAGCTTAAAAACCTCTAAGGATGGAGATTCCACCACCTCCCTAGGTAACCCATTCCAATGCTTCACCACCCTCCTAGTAAAAAACTTTTTCCTAATGTCCAACCTAGACCTCCCGCCCTGCAACTTGAGACCGTTGCTCCTTGTTCTGTCATCTGCCACCACCGAGAACAGCCTAGCCCCATCCTCCCTGGAACCCCCTTTCAGGTAATTAAAAGCCGCTATCAAATCCCCCTCACTCTTCTCTTTTGCAGACTAAACAAGCCCAGTTCCCTCAGCCTCTCCTCATAAGTCCTGTGTTCCAGCCCCCTAATCATTTTGGTTGCCCTCCGCTGCACTCTCTCCAAATTGTCCACATCTTTTTTGTAGTGGGGGGCCCAAAACTGGACACAGTATTCTAAATGCGGCCTCACCAATGCCGAATAGAGGGGAATAATCACTTCCCGTGACCTGCTGGCAATGCCCCTCCTAATGCAGCCCAATATGCCATTAGCCTTCTTGACAACCAGGGCACACTGCTGACTCATATCCAGCTTTTTATCCACCGTTACCCCCAGGTCCTTTTCTGCAGAGCTGCTGCCCAGCTCGTCGGTCCCCAGTCTATAGTTGTGCATGGGATTCTTCCTTCCTAAGTGGAGGACTCTGCACTTGTCCTTGTTGAACCTCATTAGATTTCTTTTGGCCCAATCCTCCAGTTTGTTTAGGTCACTCTGTATCCTATCCCTACCCTCCAGGGTATCTACCACTCCCCCCAGCTTAGTGTCGTCCGCAAACTTGCTGAGGGTGCAATCTACCCCATCCTCCAGATCATTAATAAAGATGTTGAACAAAACCGGCCCCAGGACCGACCCCTGGGGAACTCCACTTGTGACCGGTTGCCAGCTAGACATGGAGCCATTGATCACTACACGTTGAGCCCTATGCTCTAGCCAGTTCTCTATCCATTTTATAGTCCATTCATCCAACCCATACTTCTTTAACTTGCTGATAAGAATACTGTGCGAGACAGTATCAAAAGCTTTGCTAAAGTCAAGGTATATCACATCCACCGCCTTCCCTACATCCACAGAGCCAGTCACCTCATCATAGAAAGCAATCAGGTTGGTCAGGCATGACTTTCCCTTGGTGAATCCGTGTTGACTGTTCCTGATCACCTTCCTCTCCTCCAAGTGCCTTAAAATGGATTCCTTAAGGACCTGCTCCATGATTTTTCCAGGGATTGAGGTGAGGCTGACCGGTCTGTAGTTCCCTGGATCCTCTTTCCTCCCTTTTTTGAAGATGGGCACTATATTTGCTTTTTTCCAGTCCTCAGGGACCTCCCCCTGTTGCCACGAGCTTTCAAAGATAATAGCCAATGGCTCTGAAATAACCTCAGCCAACTCCCTCAGCACCCTCGGGTGCATTGCATCCGGCCCCATGGACTTGTGTATGTCCAATCCTTCTAAATAGTCTTGGACCCGTTCCTTCAGCACTGTGGGATGTTCGCCTCCTTCCCATTCTGTGCCACCCAGTACAGCAGTCTGGGAGCTGATCTTGTCTGTGAAGACAGAGGCAAAAAAGGCATTTTGTTCTTCTTTTTGTTCTTTCGTACTTTCCCACAAAATCTTTTTCTTGTAAGGACCCAAAAAGGGAATGAGGGGCGGAATAGCCCATTCTCTCATTATTTTGTCCACCAACTAGGCCCAATATCCAACATTTTGGCTTATTAACTTCTGGATCCTCATCTGGTTTTTAACCAGCATAATTTCAGTGCAGTCCTTGAATCATATCAAGTTGTCCTTTCTGTTTAGTCTTATTCAGTTATTCTGTTTCCCTTTCATACCTTTCCCCATCAACATTTGTTATTGTAGGTTACTGTAACGTCTTATGAATTTTTACCTACTTTGTACAATTGAGCTCACGATTCAGGTAAATTTATAGGCCCAGTTGTCACAACAGTAAAGAATTAAGAGACCACTGTGGCCAGAAGCCAAAGACCTGGGCCTCTCACAAGAAAGGCATGGGAATGGTGTGGGAAGCAGATAAATCCTTTGTATTTGAGAGTCCAGCTGCTGTTCTGCCTCATCCATGCCTGGAGAGGAGGTTTTGGCTGGGCAGATTATGGGAGAAGGGGAGCCTAAAATCATGGGGCAGGATCTGTGGCAGCTGCCACTACATTTAAATGACTCAAAATAATGTCTGTCATTGTCTAGTCAAAGCATAAGGGGCAGGATCATGTCACCGCTTATTTAAATTCTGCTGCAGCAGATTCCATTCAGCAGTCCCAATATTTCTACCAGCCCACACATATGTATCTGTTTGCTTCCAGGGTGTGTATTCAAGATGAATGAAAGGCTAATGGAAGAGAGTATGAGGAGACAAGGTCTATGTGGTAGGCTAGGACAAACTCCAGGAGGGTTTTTACAAACAAGGAGGCAATTTTAAACTTAATCTTGATTGAATGCGAAGCCAGTTGAGTTGTTTGAGGATAGAGGTATGTGGCTGGGCTTCTTTGTACATGTGAGAATGCAGGCAGCAGCAGCATTGTGCTTATGTTAGATCTAGGGCACTGTGGCTTAGGGAAGGATGTGTCAGTGGAGATGGTTGTGAAGGTTCTTGGGGTATGCAGGACTGTGACTCACATCTTTACCCCTCTGCCTCCAGTGTGAGGGAGTCTTGTTTATGGTAACTGGGTGCTAGCTGCCTAACACCACCAGCCTTTCAGCCACTCATGCCACTTTCCTTTGGACTATGCCAGCACTGTCTTTTCCTTGCAGGTTAACAAGAGATGCACCTCAGTCCCTGAGTCCTCTTGAAGCATTCACCTGTGATATCTAACCTCTGACACGGGCTACTCACAGAAATCCCACATCCTCTTACCAGTTTTACCTTAAACCGCCACCCCTCTATAACACACAGCACTCGTAATAAAACAAAAGAAGGTTTATTTAAGAAAGTATAGAGATTCCACTAGAAGCAAGAGAGAGAGAAACACATGATTATAATACAAAATAAAATAATAAAATGCTAAGTAGGGCCTACACTTTATTACATTGCCTTCTTATCTTATAAAGTAGGTTTTCCCTCCAAAGTTCAGTCTGTTGCAGAGCTGGCTGACTTCACGGGAACCAAGATCTAATCTTTCATGAAAAATACCTCCGCTCAATAAGATGTCTCCGCAGTGAATGGATCCAGAGTGCTTCTCCCCATTCTGATTATACTGAACCAATCTTTTGTCTTTATTTATATCCAGGGCGATCCCCATCAGTTATAATGCTCGTTTTTTACCTCCAAGTGGTTTTGATTGTTTGCAGTTGATAGTTTTCCATTGAGTGTTCTGTTGATGAGGCAATGATAGACAATTGAGCCTTGCATTATGCCACTGGCTGACCAGGGATAGGTGGCTGCACCCTCCTGTAGGACCTAGACAGTCACTGAGTAATATCACTCCCTGATGACTCTTTTTAAGCTAAAAGCCATAAGGGCATAAACTTCAACATAGTTACATTATTCCTTAAATATTACCCATACACACATCATGCCATAATTATGAGTATTGATAAGTGGCAAGCTTCCAATAGAGATCTTGTATGTTAACCTTAATTGACAAATATCCTGTAAGCAATGTATTTGATGTAGTGAATTTATCAGGTCTGAGATGAGAGTTGCTTGCAAAGAATGGGACAGTTTGCTAATGGGCCTGTGTCATAGTGGTAATAGATGAATATAGCAATGTGGGGAATGCATGAGGAGGTGAGAGATTCTGAATCTAAGATAAAAATTAAGTTATGGAGGGTGGAGGCAAATCAAAGGTCTGTTTTGATGAAGGAATTTTGATATGGGGCTATTATTTAGTTATATACAGTAGTAAATGTGTTAGGTGTTATAAAAAAAAGATAAAATAATGCATGCTGAAAAGACAAAGCAGAGAGAATGGGTAGAGGAAAGAGTTACAACCAGCAAAGAAAATAGTCAGTTAGTGGTTGCTCAAATCCTGATACTATAAAGTTTTAATAACACAGTATGTGCGTGTGTTATGAAAAATACAAAGATTATCTCGAATTACCCTACAGCTTCCATCATCATCCAGCTCACCTTCTGTAACAATCACATTAGAAGTGGGTCATCTGACGAGATTTAAAGGAGGAGAGGGTCAGCTCAGGAAGATGGACTAAATATAAGGATACTATAGCAGAGAACATGGAGATGTTTGTGGGAGAAGTGTGCATAATGTATATCAAGGCTAGAGTGACCGGCAGAACGGAGGGGACAAAAGTGCTATGAAAAGAGAGAGGGCAAAAATTGGGGAGAGGAAGAAATATTCAGGGCTTTGAAGTCAAGGACAAAAATTTTGGTGCAATGAAGGAAGTGAAGAGGGTGGAGGTATTCAGAGAGAGTGTGGGGCCTTGGTCTTATTGACTGGAAAAGAAGATAAAATGCTGTAATCAAACTCATGGGCAGAAGGGGTATATATGGTTCATATAATCATATGTCTTCTGTAGTATAACTAAAATGTCAATTCCTTGAAATAGACAAAGACATGAATATACTATTAAGGTAAAAGCTTAAACAATAGTTTATTGAATTTATCTGTGACCTGCATCTACTGCTCTTTATCCAGTAAGTGCATCTCCAGGTTTTACTATTAGCATGTAGAGATTTAAATAATACAAAATTTGTCAATTTGATGTGCCACCTTTTGCCCTATGGCCTCTTGTGGCAACTGCGATTAACTAGAATCAGAATTCCTGCCTACTTCAGGTTAACACATAGGATCCAGTCCTGCCACGTGCATTTAAGTAACATTATTCACATGAGCAGGAGCATTCATCTGTATTTTCAGGATTCCCTAGACAAAATGTTCAGATTCCATGGTGATGGGTGCAGTATAAAAACCTAGATAGAGGACAGGAAAAAAAGCTTGCTTGTGGCATCTGCTCCCCTCTCTCCGCCCTCCGCCCCTCCTTAGTACATACACCATTGTAGAGTACATATACGACATCATTTCAATTGAGATTCTGAGTCTCTTTTTTAATTTGTGTGGTTTGTGCAGGGTTGTTTCATTGATCACAGGCCAGATTCTACCATTTTTACTTTCACTGTGCAGTCCCTTATTCTTTGAATCAACCCATTGAAATAATTATGATAAAATATACAACTGAAATCAGTTAGATGACTCATGAAATAAGGGTGGCAGAATCTGTACATCTATACTTGGGGATGGGTAATTAGGTTCTTATAATTTGACATGCCTTGTTTTTTTTGTTTTTTGTTTTTTTTTAAATTATATATAATATATTATGGAATGATTTGAGTAATATTTTGTTACACAGCCAGAGGCTTTCCTACCATGTGTCATAAATATCAATTCTCATATGAGTAATCTGATATCAGTGTGACTATTTGTACATTAAGGGTTTTGCAGAACTGCCCCCTCCCTTTTTTTTTTTTTTTTTACTGTTAGTGTTTGTTGTAAAATATTTGTCTGGTATTTATTCTAAATCTCTTTCTGAATAGATTTTATATAAAATGTTTGTGTGTCTCTTATCTTTTTTCTTTATTTAATTAAGTTTATCAGATAATGCAAACTGTGTGATACAAAACAAACATGGGAAAAAAAGAGATACTCTATTATATATTTATAATTAATGAAATAAATTACAGTTGATTCAACAAGCAGCCAGAGTGGTCTGTTTGTGTATTAGATATAACAAAATTGTTACATTTCACATGGTTTATGTTTTTTCATATCTAAAAACAAAATAATAATAATTAGTAATCATGGATAATATTAGTGGCTATAGGTAAAGTGTTTATTGAGATAAGATTAGTTTCCATTCATAGCTACATGAATTCTGTGAAATAAATAAATAAATAAATCCCTGACTGTAACATACAAAGTATCAGCTTCCTACTCTGGGAGAAATATGTAAATATTCATCTTATTCTCTAAATGGTATCTAGAATATTTTCAGAGGTGACTGTATTGTAGTTCTTTTGCAACGTTACGTTGAGGTTTTTAGTGTTTATTTGATACAGAAAATTAATTTAAAAAGAAATATTACTGCAAATTACATTTAAATGTAACTGACTCAAAAATTAATATATAGTTAGATGCTTTTTCATCACTTAGAATAAAAACATAGAAACTATTTTTTCTTTTATATTTTTAATGTATTGACATTTTAAACTTCCCCTTTTCAATATTTTAAGTATTTCAATATTTCAGTACTTATAATGTTTCAATAAAGTGTGTGGACCAGATCCATAGTTGGTATAAATTGGCATAGCTCCATTTACTTTAATGGAGCTTTGCTGATTTGCACCAAAAAAGGATCTAGTCTTTAGAACTTTTGATTGACATTCCCAGAATTATCAAATTTTAGGACACAAGTTGTAAATACTAATTTGTATTTTTAATATACATTTTATATTGAATGGAACAATTTCAACACAAAAATATAGGTCTTTATCCTTGCAAATACAGCCTTATGTGCTAAATGGTAAACTAAACTAACAACTGTGAAAAAATTTTACCACTAAAAAAGAATGTACAGTATTTTAAACTTTGCACTTTGACTAGCTAAGGATTGAAACTGAAAGGAACATTCAGTAACTGAAAATACAAATGTCACAGATAAGTAAGCATCGTGTTACCATCATAACTTAAGAATTACTCTTAATATTACTGCTCATAAGAAATACAAATATATGTCTTCTCTTCAGTAATTAGTATTTTTGTCATCGTAATGCTGATATCCATGGTATTTTGCTATCCATACAGCTGCATGCCTTCTCTTTAATAATGGTGTTTTTTAGTATTGCATTGCTGATACCATGAATGTTTCTGTATACATTTTAAAGCATGTGAGAGATGAATACTGAAAAAACATTAATAAATGATTTAATACATGTGTCATCCATGCAGTGCTTGAAATCGCAGTATGCTGTTTAACATATGAGTTGGTATTTATATATATTGTGAGATTATAAAGTTTTTTATCTTCAGAAATAATACTGTATTAATATCTTCAAATCACACTTCTAAGTATTAACAAAAATTAAAAATATAAACAAACCTGCCACAATATTTTGAAGTGATTAGTTGGTCTAATATTGAATTCTAATAAATCCATTATTTGCAAAAATCTTAATGACAGTTATTCATCTAGCTGCATAGTACACTATATTCTGGTAGTTTACCTCCTCCCACCACCATCCAAAAAAATCATGAAGATAATATAAACCTTATAAAAATAAAAAATTCACAATATTCCAGTTTAAATATTTTAAAGGTGATTTGAATCTGGTTTTGTTAAATTATTAATTATTTAACCAGTAGAAATAACATTCCTAGAATATTAAACACCATCATATACTTTCATAAGCCATGTTCTTTAGTGTCAAATTAATTCTTGTATTACATTTTGTATTTCATTTGCAGTTCTGCAAGATCACTGCAGTATCAGTGGTTTCTAATCATTGTGAACCGTTTAAGAAAATGTGGACAATAATGAACTCTGCAGGTTGCCTTGCTTCTATAAATGCATCAAATCATCATTCTGTGCCAGTCTTCAGATGACTAACTTATTTTTACATTGTTTATAGATAAATATTGATAGGTCACTATATAGCATATTTTTAGACATTGGCTAAATAAAATTTCAAGAATGCATGGTTTGTACCATTTAATGTGGAAAAATGTGTGAATCAGATGAATAATGTTTTGTCTGAATTTTAGAAGATAAAGGTAAAATATTGTATACTCTTTGATTTGGCTTTTTAAAAATTCAGCTAATGTATACTGTATTTAAATGTAGCCTTTATATAAACTGAGCAAGTACAGTTCTTCAGAAAGTAATTTTAATCTTGCTGTTACATCCTTAGCTGTCATAAAGATTAGTATGGCTCTCTATACACAGAGCACTGAATAAATGAATGTATCAGCATGTAGCCTTGAAGGAGCCCAATGCAATTTTCATCATGATAAATTGCATAATAAGCGAGAAAGTGTTTGCTTATTAATCCATAACAAGATTTAGATTGAAAATGGCCTGTTACATCCATGACAGGTACAGTACTGACTTCAGAAGGACTAAGATGGAAAGAAATGGAGCAACAATGTGTGCAGGGGGTTAAGTATGCATCTTACCCTCCTGGTGCCCTGCTGAGCTGCCCCTTTTTGTGCCTGATTTACCGTGTACACAATAACAGTGCACAGCTGCCTTGCTTCTGTCTGTGATGTTAAGCACGCTTTTTGAAGGAGCTTTTATGTCAAGCTTCTGCTTTTTTTAAAATTTCACTTCACATTTATTGACTAAAAAAAACACATGCAGTGTTTATCTTCTTTTTTGCACTGAATAAAATAAATTTCTGAGCTGAGATGAGTTTAGAGCTTTGGATAACTCCTCCACCCTTCTAGTCCACCCTCCCTCCCCCCCCATATACACACACTAAAGATTACACTATCCTACCCATGCTGAGTGGAACTGCTCACTCATGAGGATTAAGAGTATTTTTCTAGCATTAATTAGGCTTTGATTCCTAGGCATGGGGACTTAGGGATCATTGTTGTCCATAATTTTTCTTCTTTGAATTAAAAACTGGAGTTTGATTTGGATTACTCTGTAATGTTTTATAAAAATTAAGAACAAATTGTATTCTCTTCAACGTGTTATGTATAAAAGGTGCCAATAATGGAGTTCCTTTTTAGTTTTAGATGAACATGATTAACGAATTTCTTTTGTTCTATGGTGAAAATGCAGCATAAATTAAAGGGCTTGAATTGTTTGCAAATATAGGGCAATAGTTTTAGAATGTAACCTTTGTAGTTAATAGCTGGGGATTAAAAAAAGGAAGAACATGAGCTGGAGTGTAGAGGAAGCTTCTAAAGATGATTGGATGATTTTCCATATATTTGGGTTACAAAAATACCTTTTAAACCTGGAAGGTAGCAAGGGATCTGTCACCGTTTCAATTATAAGCTTCGTTTTTTAAACCTTTTAATTCGAATTAAGTTGAAATTCAGTCTAAAGATAGAGACATAGAATTATAAAATAGGAAGTACTGAGATCGGTCAGTACTCACGCAATTCTGCATTCATGGGCAATTGATCAGCGGGATATGTGACCTGTGTTCTCAACAGCCCCCAGGAAGGTAAAACAGTCCCAAAGGTCCTTGCTGTTATGCCATGGGACACATTATTCTGCATCAATTCAAGCCTGTTCATGAAAACGGAGACTGCTTTTAAAAAGAGAAAATTAAATTAGACTTTTTTTACAGTGTTGCAAAAATATAGGCCCCGGCTTCCTCCATTCACTTGCTGCATGGTGTCAAACTGGTGGTGTAAGCCACAATGAGAGGAAATTGCTGGGTGTTGGCTTTTCTGCCCTTTTGTATAGGAACATTTCAGCCTCTGCAAGGTATCTGTCTGACCTAATGGCCACAGAAGGAAAGGGACACAGGAGAAGCCACATGTTTCATCCTTAGAACAGAGGAAGATCCAGAGCAGAATCACATCCCTACATTTTCCGTCGCAGAAGGCTATTAGCATGGTCATGGTTTCATGGCTGATAAAGGGTTTGAGGGGAGCATGGCTTAAGTGTTCCTCTGTGTGGCTGACTGACTTGGTGGAATTCAGGGGTTTGGGGATTTGGTTTCCGTCTTGGTCACTCTTTATACAAAATATGGAAAAGAATAAATCCTTTTTTTTTGTTCTGAAATTTCAAATTTTTAATCCTCTGTAGTTGACTAGGTTGTTTTAGAAATAATGATAAACAGCTGCACTGCTGAAGTTGGCTGTTAGATGGGGGCTAAACCAGTTATTCATGCTGAAGTAAAAACACAGCGATCAAACTTGGAATCTGACCACCTTACAAAAGCCAAAAAATCAAGAGCGATGGTTCTCTCTTGCTAATTCCCTTTCCCCCAACCCATCTGCCTTTTCTGTATCACCCTAAATTCTCTCTCTCCTCTCATTCTCTGTCCCTCTTCCTGTTGCTTCCAATTGCACTGTAGTCCTGAATGTCCATATTATAACACAGCAGATAGTTCTTTGCTTCTTTTTCTTTTGGAGAGCAGACCTCCTCAAAGCTGCAAAAAATTAACTGGAAATTAAAGTAAATAAAAGCACCATATATCTGGATACTTGTTCATTTTTTAAATTTAAATCCCATCCTCTTAGATGGAGGAAATGCACATGCAAAATCTGTGTGTGTCCAAGAAGGCTCCGTGTTTCCATGAGGAAGCACTGAAGCATTTTTATTTTTAGTTTTGAAAAGCCTTTTCCTCCCATAACCCAAAATTTAGCTGCTCTGACCCTGGCCTTCCTGCCATGACTTCTCATCCCAAAAATTCTGTCTGGTGCCCTGGGTGAATTTCTTCTCCCTTCTGTGACGTGGGAATTCCACTTCCTTTTTGCCCCCCTCTTACCTACTACTGTACGTGTTTGATGGGTAAAACTCCATCCTCCATCATGGTGCCTTCTTTTACACACAACCCTGGTACAAGGAGTAGCCTTTTCACTCTCCTCCCAGGCTCCTCAGGAGCTGGAGGGAGCCCTTCAGTGTTCTTTCTCTCTCTTGGGGGACTGAGTGTTGTATTCTTGAGTTCCTCTCAAATGCAGGTCTCCCAGTTTGACACCAGCACACTCCTATGATCCGCATTCCACTCACTCATGCTTAAGACAAGGCAGAGTGCATTAGCAGGAAAAGGACCAGCCTTACAACGCCACAGAAACCTGCCAGCAATAACCTTCAGGGTTGCAACCCACAGTTTAAGAGCTGCTGTTCTCCAGTAACCCAACAGAGCCTTTGTTATGCTCCCAGCAGTGCTACTTAATTATTGCAACTACCTGAGGACTTGTATTCTTGCAGGGTCTCTCAGAAACATGTTTCCTAGAAAAATATTATACAATACATAAATTTAAATAAATAAAATAATTAACATTTTGTACTCTGAATCAAATTTCCTGGGCGGGGGTGGGAAGAGAGGGTAAAAATAGAGCTCCCTTAGTGCCACTGCCATTAGGTGGACTTGTGTTGTGGTAGGATGGGTCAGTATCAGTTTTGTAAAATTCCATCAATAGCGTGTTTACATGATGGTTTATGCAAATGACTGTTTCGGGACTGATGGGAATCTGTATCTGGCTGGGACAATACACCTGTACCAATCTTAAGGATGTAGAAAGAATGAAATTCCCCTATAAAAGAATATAAGTCTGGATATAACAGACCTAGTGCTTCCCTGTGAATGCTAGCTTTGCACCTGCCTTTGTTTTGGTCTGCGGTCTTGGTGCAATGTGCTTGTTCCATCACGCACAGCTTTAGCTCTGAAAGAAGCCATACAGACCAGCTGTGGGAGGGGATTAATCTCTAGCCACATATTACCACTGCTGAGTGTTGTAAATAAATTAACAAGAAACCTGTTGCTTTTCAGGAAAATGCATGCCTTACCCAACACTGGGAGGAAAAATGCTCCTGACAGAAACATGTTAATCCTTGCTTATGGGCAGAAATACTGGCTGAACTATGCTTACTGAAGTTTTCATTGAATACGCAAGGGGATCAGACCAGGTTTACTAAATAACATCATTAGGATTAGATTGTTAATCTAGTTTTTAATATGCTTTCATCACTCCAGTAGTCTGCAAAAATGACTAAATTATTTTTAGTTTTATTCAAAGAGCTTTAACAAATAAAAAAAGCAGGGACATCTATATGGTACTATTCTGTGAAGTACATTAATTGTTATATTCATTTTTATTACATATATTGATGAAGTAAGAGGAGAGGAGATGAGTAAAAATGATAATCAAGATCTTATGTAGTTGTGTTGAATCTAATGCTTTTCCATTGTCCATGTATTGCTGCTACATAATTTGACAGTGTCACTGTAGTTGCTCCAGAAGAAAAATAGTTGACTTGACAGAGAAAGCTTTAACCAATGGTGGGTTAGTCTTTGAATAATTTTTCATGTAAACTACAAGAGTATGCAATCATGTTATATCGTAGATATAACCAAAATATAAAATAAAATAAAACATTAAGTTACAATTTAAGTTGCTAAGTGCAGTTCAAGAGGAGTTCTGTACCACTGACCACAACTTTTTTCTTAAAAATAAGAAAAAATGGAAATAACTAAGGATATGAAATAATTTTGACACCTGTCTTAGCACCCACTTCCTGCACAGAATGTTAGATAGAACTCTCCGTATCTGAAGCACCTGCTTTTACAGATGGAAAAATAATTCCAATCATTTTTAAACCTGCTATAATATTCCTTCTTTAACATATAGAGCATATGCATCATACTTAGTGGTGTGGAATAAAGTTATAATTGACACTCATGTACTTGTGGCTTTGTTGCTTATAAGTAATTGGACATCCCAAACTCACGCCAACAGCCTTTATACAACACTTCATTAACATATATTCCATATAAAACATGAGCAGAGGAGAGAATTAAACAGGAAATTTTTTTTAAATCCTATTTTTATTGGAAATATTTGACTTAAGTATAGTTCAAAAAGAGATATCTTCTCTTCATTGAAAAACTGATGTTTCACATTTTTAGTATCCCCTTTTCCCTGTTTGCTCAGATGTCCTCTTGTTAGGATGTTGAGAGGTATACTTCATCCCTTCCCTTCCTATCTCCAAAAATGTGCATTTTCTCCAAGCCTCCTTCCCAGTTATATTGATTTAAAGACCAGAATTGAGAAACATCTCATCTGGCCCAGAAACATTTTTAACAATGCCATAAATATGTGCTATACTCCTTTGGAGAATTATCATTCTCCCCTTTAGCCTGGCATATCAGAAGATGTCAAACAGTAACATCATGACTCACATGTTATTGTGATGGAGCCATACAAGTTGATTGATAGACTAAGTTGCATATTTTTTGGAGCATGAACAAATGTATTGATGCTTTCTTTCCTGTCATTTTGGGGCTTGTGGAGTTGGACTCTACATAGGCTTTGCAGAAAAATAATACAAAACATGGTATACTATTGTTTTTTAAAAAACAAAAGTCTTAAAATTCTTAACATTTCTAAATGTGTGTCTTTTGTGTAAGATGTGCCATGAATAAAATATAAGATGATGTGGGAGATAATGGGATTGTTTGGGATGATCTTCAGTACTCTCTCATTTGCAGTCAACATGAACAACAATAATGAGCCACATACTGCCCTCTGATAAGGCAGCTTTAGACCACTCCAGCAGCCTATAGGGATGAAAAGGGCATGGCTCTGATATGACTGTACTGAGAGATTCTCGGCTATGAAACAGCTCCACAGAGGACAGTTGTGGCTATATCTCGTTTAGTCTTGAGGCCACTCATAACTTACACTGAAGGCTGAAGTGGCCCCAGCAGCTGCAGAGATCAGGGAGGTGCAAAGGTGGGTGACAGCTGCCTTTACCACCTCACCACTCAGTTGCACTGAGCAGAGTTCCAGCACAGTTTACAATCCAACCCAGAGTTTCTAAATGTGTATCTGTTGTGTTAGGGATTTAGAACGGAGGTTTTTTTGTTACTCAGTTGTAATAACATTAGTTGTGTAAAATGATTTCAATCATAACTCAGTTGCAGACTTTACTAATGTGAGTAATCTGATTGAAAGCAGTGTGACTACTCATATGAGTAAGGGTTGCACGCTTGGGCCTCAGGTTTTTATTTTCAGAGACACAGATAATTTTGGGTTGCTTTATAATAAGTTAGTTAAATATTTTAATGAGCCATTAACTTACATATTGGGGGTGTCCTCAGTGCTAAGTGTTTAGAATTAAATCATATATAATTTAAATTACAGCTGTAGTTTGATGGAATTACTTAATTGGGCCTAGACAGACTTTAATTAATACATTTTTATCTCTTGTGCATCTATTAAAGTAGTGCTAACACATCTGCAATCACATTGCCAGAGGAGAAAGTTGTAGATTTCACCTCATCTTATATAACCAAAATCATCTGTGGTTCTCATTATGCACTGAAGTGACAGTTATCTGAATGAAAAAGTGTAGTTTTAATAACACTTAGCATTCTCATATGCGTATAATGTAAATTAGGAAACGGCAACTAAAGTGTAGATTTTTAAGGCTGAGAAGTTATTCTAAAATCCGTGCCTCCTCACCAGTCAGTGCTGCCCATTTGCCCGTGCTCTGAAAAAGCAATCTTGCCTTATAATGTGTGTGAACTTGTGCCGCACTTGCGATGTTTATACATAGGGATTGCTGATGGGTGAGTCTACCTTTGTCTTACCACTTGGAGTACTTTAAAACAATATAATTCATTCCACCCAGGAAACCAAATTGAATGAATTTAATATTTTCAGTGCCTTATAGAAGCTCTTCCTTTCCCCCACAACTAGTTAAAAGTGCCTTATCTCAGTTGAATAGTAATACCACAGAAGCTGTATTTGCAAGCTGCTTCTAAACTTTTGTCAAAGAATAAAATATAAAAATACTTTGTATGACGTTCTTTATTTGCCTGGTCCCAGGTTTTGTGATATGTATTCAGTACTACAGCTAGATAATTTGTTAACAAGGCCTTTTTAACACTTCGGACAGATGCACATACTGTTTTCAATCTTCATGGTTAATTATTCGATTTTGTATTTGATGCCAGAACACCCTGACTCCTAATCACTGCTCATTGTTGGAAGTCCATTATATTCTAACTGTTTGAGTGCTCCCGTTGACCTTGAACTGACATTATAAGCTGTGTCTAATCTTTTCACTCTATATTTCTAATGCCTCTTTTCTTTTTTCCCCTCTTTGTCTGATCCCTGTTTAGCATCACAATGGGGCTGCCTCTGAGTCCAGCAGCTGACTCCTCCCGCTCTGCACGACATGCTCTCTCACTCATTGCCACTGCCAGACCACCCGCCTTCATAACAACTATTGCCAAGGAGGTGAGAGAAACTTCAGTGTTCACTGAGCTGCACTTTCAAAAGAATAATGATCTTGGCATGCAACAAACTTTTTAGTTGTTTTTTATATTAATGCTTTTCAGCTCCAGTATTATCAGACAGAAATAAAAAATAATCAACTCTCCTTTACAACCTCCCCAAAATATAGCTTTTTGGGGAAACAAAATGGGTCATTATTTTTACATATTTGGAGGTATGCAAACACACACATTATGCAACAGTATCTTGATAACTTATATATAAGATCACTTGATGAATTGAAATTGGCTTTACCTGTTCTTATATCTTGATCTATTGGGTGTAGAACCTTCCAATTCACATATAGAGCAGTGGGCAAAATCCCAAAGGTCTTACTAGGTTTTTGCTTAGCCTTTATGTTGGCAGTGCAAATACTGCATCATTAGAGACTGAATGGAAATTGAGTATTGCCATCGGGATTTGGTTCAGCAGACATACATGAATGGATGAAAGAATTGCGTGTTTTAAGGAGCAAATTCTGCTGTCATTTTTTCCCTTCTTTATCTCAGGCTACCCAGGTTCAGGGATTCTTTCCTTTTCTCATTTGGCTGTAGGGGAAGGGAGTCTAACAAATGTTCCTTCCTGGGAAATAGGAAGGTATTCTTGGGAAGGGTGTCATGGGTCTCCTTCCCAGACCACCATCCCACCCATCTTTGGTGGTGGGTGTTTCTTCCAGGTCCTCCCCACTGTTGATTATGTGTGAGTGTACCTAGACATACAGTGAGGCTTCCGCTTGGCAAAAGAAGGCAGGAAAGGAGGTAGTCAGTGGAGGACCCCTAAATGTTCAAAATAACATTTGGCTTTATATATCATTTTTAAGTGCAAGATTGGCCATTTACTCACCCTGACCCTCTCTTTTTATGAAAATGAGGGTCACTAAAAAAAGTGCACCAACATTTTAAAGTCTGTATCAAGAATAATAATTAAAACATATTCAAAGGCCACATTGTAATCCAGAGTTCTCCTAATAGTAAAGCAAATGGGTTTTGCAAAATACAAATGTTCTTAACATAATATTTTAATTCAAATATTGAACATTTGTTCTTAAATCTCACATAAAAATAGATTCTTTTCTGTATCTTTCCCAAATGATATGTCTGGATTGGTCATCAAATGTTTTAATTCCTAGTGAATGACGTGAATTAAAAAAATATGTAATTTTGAATAATTAATATGTAATCTGTAATTCCTCTGGTTCCTTCCGTCAGCGCAGTCACAGTACCTCAGCCTTCGTCCATGCCTCAGTCTTAGATGGGGAGCTAATCATTCCACTGTGCCGGCCAGGTGCAGTCACAAAGTTAGGTGTGATTGGCAAAAAAAATCATCACCACCCATGCCTCTTTACTTAACCTCCTTCTTGGCTTTATGTACACATTGAAGAAGAGATGTGACAAGGTAGAACTGCAGTAGCCGACATGAACACTCCTCTCACCACTGGTAGGGACCATAGACATGTTGGAATCTGGTCTGGTATTAAGAACTAATCTGGAAAGCTCATGTTAAGTATAGTTGAAACATAAATGGACAGCAGCAGTTAAATGTATAATCCTACTCCTTTTGTAGGTGCATAGACACACTGCCCTGGCAGCAAACACTCAGTCTCAACAGAATATTCACACCACAACCCTTGCTCGGGCTAAAGGAGAGATCCTAAGAGTCATCGAAATACTAATTGATAAAATGCCTACAGATGTTGTGGATCTTCTTGTAGAGGTAAGAATATTCTGCAATATCTATATATCAATTTCTATTAAATCAGTGAATAATACATTGCACTTAAACTCATTTGTAGATGTTCTTGCCGAAACTACCACAGAGCTTTTAGGGTTAGGGGGATTTGTTTTTACATTATGGCTCATTTAGGAGCTAGAAAGTCTTACCGTACTGCCTCTTGTATTTGGGACAATTACTAACCACCTATCTGCAAGCCTCCTTCCCTCCCCCTTCTCTTTCAAATCATTCTTTAAAATCTACTTCTGCTTGGCATCCATTCTTTCTTTCTTCTTGTTTCTCTTGTCTATTATGAGTTATAAGCTCATCTGGGCAGGGCAAATGCCTTGCACAATCTGTAAAGTGCCATGTACCTATACAGCACCATGGTACATACGTTATTTTTTAAAATAACACTTCTGAGGCCAGAAGACTCCATCCTTGTTTTAAAGGGCTTAAAAGCTGAGCAGAAAAGAGAAATACAAAGGATTGTGTATGGTGCAATAAAAGCAATATCAGTTAGTGGTGTTTAGCACACCTTGTTATAATTTTTTCCTTTAGGTAAACTCTTTTTTAAGGGGAGGAGTTGGACTGGGAAGTAATGTATTTTCAGGAGGCCCTTGATAAGGAAGATGGTGGGTGCATGGAAGACTGGGTTGCAGAGAGGGTTTCAGACAAGGGGATTACATAAAAGGACATGTGGATATGTGTATTGGAGTAGTTATCCCTGTAGCCTGGGCAGAGCGAAGGTTCCCAGGGTTGAAGAGACCAGAGCAGAGAGTGGGGTAGGTCTTAACTGGTAAAGACAAGCTAGTAAAAGACTTTGTTAGCAGTCTGGACATGGTTGTTACAGCAGCATTTTGAATGGATCGAAGACGGATGTTGAAAGTTTTGTCTTTCAAATGCATATTCATTAAGGCTGAAGAATCCACCATACATGTGATTTGCTTAACTTTAGTGTTCCTGTTCCCATTTCCTCTTGATAACTAGGACTAAATGTGGTGTTTCTTCTAAGGCCTTCTATAGCAGACATATGCCTGTAGTTTATAGCTTTGTAAAATGTGTACTGGTACTGTGAATGAGTGTTTGCAGCAATTAGCAGTACCATTGCCATTCTAAATTCTAATACATTGCAATGCAGTGGGATCTTTTATGGAGATAACACATTATACTTAGGTACCAAAAATATAGAAAATTCTATTACTGTTCAGAATTTAACTTTTGTTATGAACAATAAAATCAAATATTGTTAAACAATTGTAACTTTTGTTTCCAAGGTTATGGACATCCTCATGTACTGCCTTGAAGGATCCTTAGTCAAAAAAAAGGGACTTCAAGAATGCTTTCCAGCCATCTGCAGGTAAAAAGCCTTTTAGGAATACTGTGAAGGAAATGATATTCTCTTTCTAGAGCCTACTATAGCCATAATGTTTACACCTTAAAACTTCAGATTTACAGAGTATTTTAAGCAATGTGCAGTTTTTCTAATCTCTATTACATCAGAAAAAGAGGAGATAGGTCAGAAAACAGCAGTGTTATTACCATCTATTAGAAGTGCTTCTGTATAAAAGTCCACACATGGTAAAATACTGTTCATTTTTATGTTGGCAGTATCTTTAAAAACTTTGCCCTACAATCTCAATGTTTTCTTATTTTCTCCATCATAAACCTCAAAAACTAGTCATCTTCTTTTATTTCACTATAGTTTTAACCACCACAGTTCATTTCTTTGTTTGGTAATAATAACAGTGTACTTCTACAGTATCTTACATCCCTGGATTTTAAAGTGCTTTACACATGTCTGTTAATTAGTTATTATCCTCATGGTACACAAAGAGAAACTGAGGTGAAGTGAAGTGATTTGTGAAAGGAAGTGTGGCAATGATGGGAATAGAACACAGGTCTGCTGAGGTTTAATACAAGTCCCGTGGTTTAATCTGTTGTTGTTTGTGTTATCATAGCACCTAAGAACCCCAGTCATAGACCCAGGATCCCATTTTGCTAGGTGCTATACAAACACAGAACAAAAAGACAACTCCTGCCCAAAAGCATTTACAATTTAAGTATAAGACAGGAGCCAACAGATGGATACAGACAGACCCTCAGGGGAGTGCAAGGAAACAGTGAGGAAATATTGGTTAGCATGATAAACAGTAGTCTCAGAGTACCAACAGCCTAACTACTGTCAAGATTTTTGTAGGCATCATGGCAAAGGAGAGTTTTACATGCTTCCTTTCCAGTCTAACACTGTACAGTACTCGACAAAAGATATGATTTATCAGCACATCTATTTATCCCCTCCAGAAGGAGAAAAATATCTGTAATACTCTTCCCCCAAACAGGCCCACCAACAGCAGTTCCAGACCCCAAGGCAGAACAGTCAATGTCCCCCCTAGAAAAGGATGTCCGAGGTCCGAGTGGGCTTCCGCCAGAAGTTTTTACTTATTTTTTACGTGCCATGCAGTTTTCTGGGCAGCTGTGGAGGCATATCTGTTACTCAGTGTCCTGGGTCCCTTGGACCCCCACAGGGAGATAACTGATGAACCTAGGAAGCTGAGTAGCAGATACCACCTCCTCAGCCTATCCTGGAACCAGCATGGTGCATAATAAATAAGTTCCATTCATGGGAGGAGCATAGAGCGTGAGCGATGGGGGCGTTGGGGGAATGAGGTGAGCAGGCAAGGAGGTACGTATCTATCCTCCCTCTAGATCCACCCGGGCCCTTTTAAATCACTGGGCCCATGGACAATTGCCCCCATTCTCCCCCTCGTCGTGTCTCCCTTCCCCCCACCCCCTGTTGGCAGGCCTGCCCCCAAAGTATTGGCGGATATTAATTTAATAATGCTTCTGCACTAACTTGATAGGTGATTATACAATTAAAAATAAAGCATATTGCTTCAGGCACAGCAGGAAATTTTGGTGTCAATTGAAGGCTGCAACTATTTAAAAATAAGCCATAAAAAATAATTGGTACATATGGGCAGGTGGACAGTATTGGGCCAGCCTGAGGAGATTTAGTCAGTCTATTGGAATGCTGAAGCCATACTGCAGGCAGCACTGTCACAAATTGAGGTCTTTGATCTATGACAAAATAAGGCTTACAAGGACGCTGAGGAACCAGCATTCATCTAAGCACCTGCTTACCTACTTCCTTTTCATGATATAACCATGGTTAGCTACATAGCGATGTATTTTCTTTTAACAGAATTTGGCCATGTCACAGGTGTACTCCTCATTTATAAGGAAGTTTGAGCCTTATTCTTTGAGTGCTGTCGTCCACAAAACATCCTCACCAAGTACAGGATTTTGAAAGCAAATGTCCTTTCCTTTCTTGGGAAGGACTAGCTGCTATGATTAATCTAATAGCTGAAAATGAAGTGTAATTACAGAGAACCCAACATGGAAGTGCATCAGTTTTATAAATATGTATGGTATCTGTAGACCAAGCTGTGGAGAGTTTATAGCAGAGTAATGTCCTACAGAATATGCATTTTCAAGACCTTCCACCCTAGTTTCTAGGGTCATAATACAGCTGTCCAACTGGAACTAGCAATGTAACTGATACAATAAGAAACGGCCACTGAAAAATGACTGGGTTTAACAGAGCCTGAGTTTGTGGCAGTTGCTCTCGCTCTTTATATCTTTGAGGACAAATGAGAGGGTGAAAAGGGATCTCTTCCTGCCATGTATCTACTTTACATGCGTCTGCCAGGTGAGTAGATGAGAAGGATCCATCCTCATGATTGTGTTATTGCTGGAGGAGGAGACCTGGATCACCTGGTTCCCAAATGCCGGTCCTCTCCTATGTCTGCCCATCTGACCAGTTCCCCCCAGATGCCAGGAAATTGTGCTGTAAAGTGCCAGTTTCATCCTTCTCCTCAGTCTTTAACAATTCTAAAGATGCAGTGAGGCTCCTTGATAGCTTTCTAATACATTTGCAAAGGTTTTACTATTCCCCCATTGGCATCTTTGGAAGGGGAGCAGAATTTGGCAGCAGAGAACAAAAGCTGACTTCAGAGGATACCTGCTATGTGACAGGCCTGCACTTCTCTTGTTGCTAATTCATTTGTCAAGTAGTAGAACACAAAAGGTCTTATCTGATTGGTTTTTTTAAAACATTTTTAAGACTCTCTCTCACACTAGGTGTATAGGCTTCAATTGAAATTAAACTCACAAATGTCAATAGAGCCCTGTTGGTGGTTTTAAAGCCGTCTCGCAGTCTGTTGTGCATAAGCTGCTGAGAGAGTGTTAAATTTTTTCTGCCGTCAGAGATTGTTTTTCTGTTCCTTTGATTTTATAGAATTATATTATTATTTTTGCTCGTCAGGAACACAGTGGTTTTCTTTTTCTGTTCATGTTCGTATTGGTGGTAGTTTGGCATTTTGGGGACCCTGAAAGGCACAAATGGTAGGGAGGCTCCTAACTCCCACTGACTTTCAGCTGAAGATAAGTGCCTGCATTTGTGTCTTTGAAAACTTTCCCTTTTGTGTTTGAAGTTTAATACTCACAGATAATAAAATGTGATTTATAATATGTGAGTATTTATAATATTCTTAGGCTATTATAAATATTCATGTTATAACATAGAAACCATGTAAATTACATATTTAATATGTCAGGGGGTTGTAATTTAATGTAACAAGCTATAAAAAAGAACAACAGATGCAGGAAGGGAACTATTATATCCTTGACAGGTATGTCATGAATAAAGATAATCTTCCTTCCTTCAGATATTTTAAAAACTTTATCTTGAAATGTAAATGCAAGGGCAAGTGGGAATTAATGCAAGAAATCTCCCCATCCTTTTTGCATTTTTATAGTGGCACATTGTCTTTACAATTAGTTAAATTGCTAGCAATATCTCCTACTGTACATAGTTATGGCTATTGTAAAAATGATACAGCACTCTACTGAAGTCATCTTTCAGACCAATGGAAATTTTCATATGGTTTTAGCAAATCATTGAATCTCTGGACAGAATCCAAGTGGTAGCACTTTGGCTTAATCCTATTACTAATTCTTTTAATCTCCTAATGATCTCACTGCTATACTGTATTAAATGTGCACACCTGTTGAGATTGAGTCTGTTACTTCAGCAGAAAAAACAATATTATTAGGCATTTTTATCTCAGGCTTTCCGTTCTCATACAGTAGTCTTTAAATACTATGTCAATGCCTATAATGACCAACCTCTGCTTGAAGTGTGTGTTCCTGTTTTCAAGCAAAGTCCTAGCTTGAGTAGGCTTGTAAATCCCATGGCTTTGAATAATAGTATGCTGGATCAAATATTGGATTATCATCTTTCCTTCAGTTGGCATAGAGATTTAGTAGTCATCTTGTTACTTTCTGTGACCCTGAATCCATCCGATCTGTCTGTAATGAGATGAATCTCTCACTAAACAACATATTTTGCAATATTTGATTAGGTTTGATATCTGGTTTTCCCAGTGTTTTAGTTCTTCATATAGGATGGCCCTTGCTTCTGTCATGTTGTACATAGACTGATTTTTACCAATGCTCAATAGAATACCAGACAAAAATCATAAAATCCAAATAAAATAAAATACAGAAATGCAGTGGGATGACAATAAAGTATTTATTTAGGAAATTTTGAAAATGCTCAGGATAAAGTTGAAGTCAGAAATGTTTGTACAGCTCAGAAGATTTCATAAGAATCACATAGCCCTGATTCAATAACCTGAGGCATGTGAATAGTCCTTTTGGGGTCAGTGAGACTGTGTGTGTGTTTAGGTACCTTGCTGAATCGAGACCTGTAAATGTGAGGGGTTGACTGGGCTGTAATGTGATCCTGGAAGTGTTTGGTGAGAGAAGGTTCTATGCCAGGAAGAGAGTAAGTAAAAAGAAGAAGGGTTCTTTGCCTGGAGGATAGGGTATTGCATGTGTGAAGAGGTGTTTTTGAGCAGGTGGGATTGCAGTGTCGCAAACGCTCATGATTTTATAGCAAGTCCCATGATATGGGGTGATTTTCATAAAACCCCAGCTTCTGGAGTCATGTGACTTATGTAAAGCTATAAGCTTTACTTTTTTTTTTTAAAAGGAAGTTTCTAGCCTTTGTGGTTGTGGAGAGGCTCCATAATCAGAGGGCAAATAAAAAATCCCAGCTTTATTTTTTTCTTTAAATCTCATGGTTTTTAAACCAATCTAATGGTTTTAGAGATGGAGGGGTGGGGCCTTGACTCATGGTTTTTTGCATGCTTCAGTTTGGTTGGATTGGAGGGAGTTGAGGGGTCTTAAGGATGTTCTGAATTGGGAGGAGAACAGCTTGTGTTGGCAGGATTAAATGGAGTCGGAGAATTAGGTTTTGGTTGAACTAAGGTTGGCAGAGAACAGTAGAGGGGCCACATTGCCCATTAACATCTGAGATTTTCATTCTGAAGGGGGGAGAGAATAGGCGAGGAGGGAGGGAAGTGCGTGTGCAGATTGCTACCTGCAGCCCCACCTCTGACTTGGGACATGTCTGCCACTGCTACTAAAACAGCATTATTTATTCAGTTTGACCAAAACTCCTCAGGTAATAAAATGAAGTGGATGCTGAGATGGAAATTGTCCTTTTGCCCACCACAGCTTTTTTTTGTTTATGTACAATAATAGCCCAGCACTAAGAGCATAGATTCCACTAAGCTGCCAAGTGTGTGTATGGATACATCAGCTGGATTTGCAGGAGTGGAATTGCTTCAGAATCTAAATTTAAATGTAGATTGGCTGTTTTGAAATCATTATCTGTTAGCTGAACTCTGCTGTGTGGAAGCTTCGAAAGTGTAGTTCATAGGATTAAAAAATATTTAACTGTGTATATATTTAAAAAAAAAAGAAATATTCATCACTTACAAACTCTAAAAAGGGTTAGAGGCATGTTAAATAGATATTGCTGTCAAAAGATGAAAGCATATTACTATTAAGAAAAAAACTTAAGGATAATATGATAGTAAAAACAAACTAAAAGATAAAGAAGACTAAAATAGTCAAGAACTGAATGCAAACAGACTAGAATTGTTGATTGGGTTTTTTTGGAGCTTTGAATTTTTTTAAAAAAAGATTACAACAAAAATGTCTATTTTCCAAGGAGGTTTATGTACTAAAAAAAAAATAACAAAAACAAAACTGCATTAGGCAGACTAATTCTTTTCAAGAAAAAAGCTGACTCTGCTCTCTTTGTCTAAATGGGTACTTAAAATCCAGTAAGGAAATGAATGCTGTCTGCTTTGGTCTAACTATTTGTGATGTTCTCATTTCTTTAAAAAATCTGCTGCAAATACATGGATTTTACCCATGCAGTGGAGCAGCAGAACTAATGAGGGATAAAGTAATTAGTATTAAAATCTGTTTCCTTCCTTTCACAAAATTTTACCTGGAGTTATCAGATACCACTTGTTTGTTTCAGTACATATTGTTCTGTAAGAATAAATATAAAGTGTAGAGTTTACTGATTGTATGAAACAGTTTTACAAAATTCCACTTAATGCTCATCTGGGACAAATACTTTATTAAGGCAGGCAAGTAAAATTTGACATGGCAGTGTAAAATGTGGGCCTGAGCTTAGATAAGTGGTCCCCTGCCTTATTCACTGAATATCATTCAACCTACATACCTTATATCAAGTTCATGTCCTTTAGACCTTGAGGACATCTGTTAGCCCATAGCATTATCAGTTATCTCACCCAAAATACTCATTCCTGCCTCTCTACGTCCCCTGCATCGCAGTTTTCACAAATGGATGTGCCAATGTTTTCAACACTTTTTCCCCCTTAATGAGGAGTGATAAGAAGACAGAATAGTTTCAATGCTGGCCTTAACTGATGGATCTGAAAGCCCAAAAATCAAACAGATTGACCAGGCTGGTGCCAGGGGAGGGGAATAAGAGGCTTGGTATTCAGGGTTGAAACATTCCCGCTTCTCAGTGCAGCCAAGCAGTTAGAGATCTTCTCAACCACTTACTGATGGATCTTGGGGGTGTAGTGTTCTGTACTGACAGAGCACAGGACACAAGTTAATGTATCGACCTATGGGATAACAGTCTCAGCAGCTTTTTATGCTCTAATGTGCTGTGTCCTTAACTGTGCAGGTCCTTATAATAGCATAGTGCATGGAAGGAGCAGCAGTGGTGGGCAGAAGTTGTGGAAAGATAGGGCCTCAGAAATTTATACTAAGTTATTGCCCTCAGTATAGCATCCCAAAAATTAGTTTCAAAGTGGATAATAGGAGAGAGTTTTGGCAGGGGTCAGTGATACCACTGGTGGGTCTGAAGAACCTTCTCTATGGGTCATAGTTCCTGCCACAAGGAATGACCTAGTGAAGGCATTTGCTTTTGGGACACCGGGTCCTTGGGGAAATTAGATGATGGCTGTATCTCTAGGCAGTTGGAGCCTTGTGGTTTGCATTTGGGAGTGCAGGAACCTGAGATGCCAGATTATGTTTTACTTGCCAAGTAAATTAGCTAATACACATGCAACCACATGCTTTCAAATTTATGCTGGCTTTATGTGAGGTTTTCTGTGCTGATGACAAGAGGATGGACAACTGTGTGGATGGTGCAGGCAAACCAGGCTAGATTGTGACCTCCTCTTTCCTGAGTTGCAGCAGATGCTGGAGCCAGTCCTGTAAACCTGGCCCTACATTTACGCATTTACTTCTTCAAAACAGAGAACTAAAAATATAGTCCAGACTCTTCATTCCCTTTCTTCTAAAGCTTTTTACTCCATTATCCTGTATCAAAACTAACCATCCCCTTTTTTACAGCCTGTTTTGTGCTGTTTTTCTTCCTGACTACCATTCTGCATCATATAAATGATTGCATGATTTTTGTATTTGTGTAGTGGATGTTGCACTCTGGGTCCTTCAGGAAGAAAGGTGATATATCAGTGTAAGATACTGTTAGTTATGATGTTTTAAGCCATATATATGATCAGCACCATATTTTTACAGAATAACTCTAGCAGTCTCATGTAGAACCTGCTAGAGTGAGATTTAACTATTGGGAGCGTAATAATGGGCACTTTTACTTTTTAAAGGTCTGATCTTTGTTTTTTCAGAAAGGTATTCAGAAGTTCCAAAGGACTTCACTTTGGAATAAGGAGATTGACAAGGTGTTTCATATTAGAGGTGTAATAATTGTCTGGGCTTTGAAAGCCACTTTGTATTTTAAAATAATGCTATGCTCATGCACTGCATAAAGTATCATGTGACATTAAGAAATACAACATACTTTTCAAACAGCAGGAAGAATATTATTGCCATTAATACCTATTGTGATTCATTGCTTTTTATGTAAAGATACTGTTATTAGTTTGGAGGTTGTTTCTTATCTTTTTTTAATGATCCTGTGTAACCAAATGGCCCCCTCCCAGGCATCCCCCTCATGGCCCTGTGCCTCAGTTTACCTTTTGAGTTCCCAGGAATTCTGTGGAAGCATGTTCTCAAGTCCATCAATATAACTTATTAACCAAACATAGTGCAAAACTCCCAGAGCATAGTCCATATCACCCCAGTGCAAGGAGTCCTTAAAATTACACATCCTCTTGGCCATTTACATAACACATTCCACCTTCCAATGTCTTCCGCCACACCCAGACTCTTTGCAAGTCCTCCTTCATCCCTCTACCAGGACAGTCACTCCAGTCCTTCTTTTGGGGTGCAACCCCACACTTCCCAGCAGGAACTCCCACAGCCTCTCAACTGGGAACTTTTCTTAGGCCTCAGCTCTGCAGCAAAGAAATGCCCCTGAGTAAGCCCCTCCACTGCTCCTCCTTCCTTCAGACCACTCTGACCTTTGGCTCTCGTTTGCCAGCTTAGAGCCAGCAGGCATCTCCCACTGCTGCTTTTCCTGCCATCAGCCCTCCGGATTGGGGACACCAATGTGGAAACCCCTTTCCGCACTCCTGCCTTTAACCCTCTTTCATGAACCACCTGCTCTCTTTGGCAGCTTTCATCTCCTGTTCTGTCTGCTGGCTGACTCCATCTACTCTGACACACTGGATCTCACCAGGCTTTCTATAGCCCCCTAGGTGCTGCCCCCCTTGGCAGCTTGGAGCATCTGGACTGGCCCAAGAGAGCTGAGCCCAGTTTCATTTAATGGGAAGCCACGCGCCGCCCCCTTTCCCCCCCAATTACATCCTGTCTTTCCTTTCTGGTGTTCAAGCAGAAATATTTTGATATTGTTCAGTGCAGAAAGGTTCTTATTTAACCATCTAACTGTAACATTTAACTGTATCTAAGTGTTGTCAGTCTTTGTTATTTTATTATAACAAAATTCACATTTATTCCAATATCTTAGAATGCCTGTGCATGCGGTTACCTAACTTGATCAAAAAAAAATCTTGTAAGTCCTGAGATATAAAACATCTAGCTGGAGTGCTGCATGATTTTATTAGGAGTCAGTTGTGTTTATTTGTTAAATGAAAAGTATTTTGGAAGACTAGTAACCAAAAGATATCTTAATAAAATCTCTTCAAGCACTAATATTAATGACCAATATGTATTACCAGTTAATTTTAACATCATGAAAGCAGGTCGGATCTCACCTGTTCCTTGTTATAATGTTCAATGCAGGTTCTACATGGTCAGCTATTATGAGCGGAGTCACAGAATAGCAGTTGGAGCTCGCCATGGTTCAGTGGCCCTCTACGACATCCGGACTGGAAAATGTCAGGTAAATAAATCATTGTGACTTCCTCCCCGTAGTGTGTGGAAGTTATTGAAAGGAAAGAGAGACTAGCTCTGCACCAGTTGACATGCTGAGCTGCTGGAACATTATGGATAATGCTAAGGGGATCAATAGTTTAATGAAGGACTCAAAGTATATAGAGCCCTGCTGTCTTCCTTCACTGAGACTGAATGGCTGCCATAGATGGGTTAATAACAGAAACCCTAAATAAGGTGTTACTTGTGACAAACTTCTCTGAAATAAATCTCTTGTATTTGAATGCTGATTTTATATTTGTCTGATTTTCAGTATGAAGAAAACTTACTGGTAATTTTTTCTCTAGTTCCTCTTTATAAAATATGCCTATATTTCAAGTATACTTTCTGGTATTAAACAAAATGTATAGTTAGATGATAATATTAACTCAGAACAATACATTGCGCAGTCAAACAGGTTATGGTGTAGAGGAAGTTTTTCAGTTTTTATACTGGAATGGTGAGGACTTGGTTGAATATGATTTTATAATTGATAATCTTTGCAGAAAATTGAATTGTTAATATTCTCTTATAAATGGTAATATGTTAAAGCCCTGGTAGCAATCCCAAAGTTTTTAGATTAAATGTAAACTAATTCTTTTAACTACTTTTTTGATTTGTGGCTTTTGTTTGCTCTTTCTAATTTTGTGTATAAATGTAATGCTGCTTGTAGTTTCCAGACTGACAGCCATGGAGACTGAAATCCTCTGTTTATTTAGAGAACAGAAGAACAGCAAAGACAATGGTACATTTCCTCATGCTTCCTCTCCTATGACCTGGAAGGACCCACCTCTAGGAGTAAGAGGGTAGTTCAGTCTCCATTCCTAGTATCTGATCCTTAACTTCTCAGCAGAGATTACTAGGAAGGTTGTCATTTGTGGTAGTGTTTATTATGTGGACAACTGTCCATTGGGAATTAGTTTGAGATAACCAAAGTTCTTTTACAAACAGTCGCGTGACGGTAACAGACTTTATCAGCTGACAACCTAGAGGTGAAAGCCTCCATATCCTATTTCTGATCCCCTGAGCCATCAGCCCCTTTACAGGTCCTTTTTGGCTTACATATTGAATCAATTCAACGAGACTTCCAAAGCTATAACATACAAATGAGACTGACAGTTGACATTTTTAAAGTGATTTGTTTGTAATATCACCTGAAAGCTAAAGAAATCACTAGCTCTGATTATGTAAATCTCCTGGCCTTTATGGAAGGCTAGCCTGGATTTTAATCATTGATTGTGTTCCATCACTATGAACTGTGTGTTATCTTCAACTCTGTTATCTTCAACTCTGTTACAGCCTTGATGTATCAAACCATGGGAGGCTGTTTGCTCTGGATAGTATCATTTCTTGCACATTGAGGCTGTCCAATTCTGCAGTCTTCAGACCCTGGCCATAGCTACCTTCTTGCCACAAAGGCACAGTCAGTTCCTTCCTCTTCTCTCAAGATATATTTTCTTGACCCTCTTTGCCAAGGGTGCTGTGAACAATGCATCACTTTCCACTCCAACCATTCAGCAATCAAGGTCATACCAAGGCTTTGTATTGAACATCTTTGTCCATTCAAACTTGTCATAATGTCTTTGCGGTGTACTTGGTCTCACTGGAAACTGGGAGTGAAAATCCCAAATTAATCCCCAAGTCTGGGTCTCTCTTGCTTGTGGCTAGTCCATATACTCTTTATGCTAATATTTAAGTATTTAACCGTCCACTTCACTACAGCTCCGTTGTGCCTGTATATTCCCATTTAAGGAGAATAACAGTGTAACCAATTCTTTAATTTAGTTACTACATTTATCCTATACTTTGAGTTATTAAATTTTTATCTTTAAAATTAATTTACTAAAACGATTCCTGGATAAACACATGGGTATTTTTATTTCTGAAATAATTTTATTTCTAACCCACTTTAGGATTTTCAAAATGTGCCATAAAATGTCTTAAAATTATCTACTGATGTAAAATAGTTAAAAAGCATCACAGGTGTTGATAGACAAGCTAGTTAAGTGCTTACAGCTACATCTATGCGTGTGGTTGAATCTGCAGTGAAAATCTTCCCTCTGGGTTGATTTGCCCTTGGTTTGGCAGACATGCTAAAGTATCTTATCTTGCTGATTCGCCCCCTCGCACACACATCCCCAGTCATTTTAAAATGCTTTCTATACAATAACCATTGGCTGTGTTGAATGAGATGGTCTCTGGCTAATGTTTGCAAGTCATTTATCCATAAACGCCCCATTTTTATTTTTCGTTGACATTTTATTGTATTAGATTACTGGACCCTACTCCAGATATGTTTCAATAAATGGTTTGAAGAATACTGTGGTTAATTGGACATTTTAGTGGAATATTTAGGACCGCCTGTTTCCTTACTCTCCCTCAGACTCTAAACAAATCATATGAAGAGACAGGTAATTCTGGTTGGCAGAGACGGGCATCCAGAACAATTAAGTATTATCATTTGCTGTTTTGATTTTTTTAAATATTACCGTGGTCATAATATCAGAAAAATTTGGTGTGTCACAGATATGAGAAATTATTAGGGGGAAAACAAAAGCCATCAGTTGGCTTCATGTTCAGAATCTGATCCTTTGAGGTGCTCATTAACCACGACCCCTATGAGAAGGTGCTCAGCATTCATGGAATCAAACTCTGCATTTCTTAATATGGCTAATTTTAGTGCAGCTAGGAAGAGCTTTCTGTGATATGGGAAAAGAAGTGGGGCAACAGGAGGAGAGAGGATGGCTTGCAGAAGAGCAGAGGGGATAATTATAGGCTTTGACTGGTTCTACAACTGAATCCTGTAAGAATTTTTAAAAGAGGAAAATATCCACCATCAGGCAGATGGCAGACAGGGAGGAAGGGGAATATTGAGAAAGATAGAGGAATTTGGAGGGGACTACTTTTTACTTTCATTTTGCCTATTTAACATCTTTTAGTGACCCCAAAGATATTTTGATCCTGAAATAGATATTAATATGGTGTCTGATTTACAGATTGAGGATAAACAGAATAGTCTGACTAGGGGTGAAAATAGGGAGTAGTCTGATGACAATCTTATGTTATTCAAATTTGAAGATTTATCAGTTACATGTTTATAAGGGCTCTTCTGCCTGTTCCTTTATGCAATTATAAAATACACACACAAGGTGTTTGAGCACTTACTTGAAGGATGCTTCAAGAATCCAGCAGAGAGAGAGAGTTTTTTAAGAAAGAGCTTTAAAACTTGAGAACCAGTTTGGAGAGCAGAAGGCTTTAAAGTATTTCTAGGTTTAGGCTACTTGTCTGGTTACTGCAATAGTTGGCATTGAGAGCTTCCTATCTACTACAATAGATAGTAACATTTTAGATACTTTCCCAGTGTTCGTTGCAATGCTAGGTCTTAGTGCAGATGCTGCTTATGACATTCCATGAACTGTCATTGGAAATATGGTATCAAATGGTTTTGGACAATGGCCAGCTGTTATTGTGTTGAAAAAAAATTAACTAACTGTGTATCATTTGAAGGTGAAAGATACAGATTATTTTCTCTCAAGCCAGAGTTTGCAAGGGAGAGGAATTTGCCATTGCTATAAGTGTCAATGTTGTTGAAAATGTGAGGCCTTGTCAACATAGGAAAGTTTTACCAATTACACCAGTATAGTTGTACCAGTAAAACACCTCTGCCTTCAATATGGACACTCTTATGCTGATATCAAAGTATCTTTTTTCAGTTTAGCTTTAGCCCTTCCCAAAGCAACATAGACTAATCTGAAAAGGCACTCTTTTATAGCAGATTAGGAATGTCTACATGGGAGTAGTTTATACCAGTATACCTAGATTAGTTTAAATTCACACCTTAGATTATACAAAAATCACTTTATTATGTAGACAAGGCCATAGTCAACTACCTTTCCATCACTTAGACACTGGATGAAATCCCGGCCCCACTGAAGTCAATAGATATTTTGCTATTGATTAATGCATTTGGGATTTCACCTGCCTGCATCTTATTCTATAGAAGCCAAGTCAGAATAATCAGATAGTTGTATCTTCTTTTGTAATATATGTATAGAAAGCAAAACAAAGAGATCCACGTAAATAGCTAGGGCAACTTCAATGGGCTTCAGAACAGGCCATTAAAGAGCTGCTGCAATATCGTAGGCAAAACATCAAGTGGCCGCTACTGATTAGAAATTTCAGTATACATGTTTGTGAAATCACAGAGTAGGTGTGTATCTCTAAAAAGACACTTCCTTTTGGTATGCAGCACAGTATTAGTCGGTCCCAGGATATTAGAGAGACAAGGTGGATGAGGTAATATCTGTTTGAGCTTGTGGTAGTACTTGATCAGTATTCACACCTCTCTTTGGCTATCTGGATACAAACGACAGTTTTTCAAATTTGGGTGCTTAAAATCTGACACTTAAATCGTATCTAGACATTTAAATAATTTTCCCATTGAATTTAGTAGGAGCTTTGGCTTTTCAGTGCCTCTGTCAATTAGGCCACATAACTATAGGCACTCACTTTGAAACATTTGAAAATGTTAGTGCTGAACATTTGAAAATGTTAGTGTTGTTATTGTTCTATAGTTCGATTGCCATATGTGAAACTGCACAGAAAAGAACCCGTGTTCTTATGGTAAATTTCAGTTCATTTGATTATACAAACAGTATGCTAATACAGGCCCTTTCTATAAATAGTTCTGTTTCAAGAAAAAGTTCTAAATTGTTCAGTTTAGTAAACAGTGTTGTTTGTTCATTATATATGAACTTACCATGTTGGGTAGCTCTCTGCTGTTCTTGAGGAACACACACAAATGGATGACATGGTGCTCCCCATGTTCTTAAGGTTCCCAGAGAAAATCCTAGCCTCCTGCTGGTCGGAGATGGATGAGCAGACTGTCTGGATTAGCACATGTGTAACTAATAACAGAATTCATATCTACAGGAAAGAAGAAATTTTACTTTTTTCAAAATTGTTGTTTTAAAAAAGTCCTCTTTATTACAGTCCAGAATGTATTGATAAACAGAGCATGTTTATGTATTGACTCGAATACATGTATGTGTTTCTGTACTAATATGATCATGTGGAATATGGTTCCTCTGGTTGATTAACCTTATTGTATACTACATTTTCTAGCAGACCACAGTACATTTCAGCTAACAGCACTGGGGTGGATTTTCAAAGTCTCAAATGGCAGTTAGGTTCCCAACTCCCATTGAAAGTCAGTGCCAATTAGGCACCTAACTGCCATCTGTGCCTTTGAAAATCTCTTCAAATTTGTATAAATGCATACTTTGGTTATTATTCAGTATAGCATATCAGTTCCAAAGGAATAAGATATAAATGTGACTAATAGGTCCATTATATGAATATTTATATATCATAGCACATGCTATAAAACTTCAGAAAGTGGTGTTATGGTGACTGCCGTGAATGCCTATTATAGGTATGTGAAAATATTCTCATTATCCAGGAAGCCATTGAAAAATTCACATTTTTGCTGGTTTTGCTAACATCAATCTACTGTGCCTCAGATTTCTATCTTTTTCACAGAATAAATTCCCTTTCTGACTGGATCCAAATCTAAGTCTTGGCATTGGTGGACCTTGTTAGGTCCAAACACAAAGAAAATTTTGGGCAGAAAATTGCCATATTTTAGATCAAGTGACTAAAACAAAGTTCAGTTAAACTGTGATGCCTTCTTGAACCTATTTGCACAATAGGTATTTAATGTACATCTACAAATACTAAGGGAGGACCATCCCCTTCTATGGAAACAATAGCAGGAGGCCAGAAAGCTCTGTGGGGCTCACTCTGCAGAGTTTTTATGATGACATCCTCTGTAGTGGGAGATGAGGGATCTGTGAAGAGCATAAAAGAAAAGGTCCCCTAGTCCTACAGAAGCAGTGATCTACTGAGGCAGTAGTCATCTTGCGTATATCCCTCCATTTGGCTCTTTCATTGGCTTCTGTCACGTTGACAGTCTGGCCACTGAAGGTGCCCATTCCATCATTGTCTTGTGTAGGAAAGGCTCTGGAGGGGACTCTGTGTAAGTTAATGTTGTTTCTCACTCCAAGATTTCCACCTAGATCACAGATGGCAAAACAAATGCTGATCTCTTGTTTCACCCATTCCTGCCAGCCCCAAAATCCTGTGGAGGAAGACTAACCATGGAGTGCCCAGGGAATGATGTCTGTGGAGTCCCAGGGAGCTGGAGGGGATGCTGTTGCAGAGGTCACTTCTCCTTTTCCAGATTATCACAGGGAATTCCACCCATATTAGGGCCAATCCTCCAATGTTAGCAGTGGGAGAATTTAGTCTGGGTGATTTTATTAAGCTGTATAATTTACAAAGATAGGAAACAGCCTTTAACGATACTGTAACAAGCTGGGTTCCAAAGAATACTGTTCAAAGTTTCAGACTCTGTTATAGCAGAGCTCCAACTACAAGTTTCATCAATTGGTGTATTTACTGTTGGTTTCCTGTAGTTAATTAAAAGAACCTGAGAGTGGAGACATTAGCTATTAGTTCCTCTCTTTCTCTCTCAGCAGCAGCGTGCTAGTATACACTATGTCAGAGGAAAAATGATTTAGGAATTCTGGCTCTTTGTAAGACAGAAAAATATCAGAAATCCTCATAAAAAAATCTTTACATGCATTTTCTTTTTTTTATCATTATGGTGTTAGTACTGAATGAGGCATAAAGAAAATGGTAGCACTTTACTCTGCACTTTAAAATATTTATTGTAGATTAAAATTAAACTGTAATTGCTAACATCCTTTCCTATGCAGTTTTACAAGCACCCTTCTAAACCTGTTTGTTGTAATATATGTATATTGTTGCTTTATAATTTACTTAAATTGCATTTAAGATTTAATACAGAAGAGTGTGTTTTTTTCATACACTTGGTAATCATGCTCAGCAACAGAAAAAGATACTGTCATTTTTATATATTCTGCTAGATGCAGTTATTAGATTTCCGTGAAATAGAGTGGTGTTAATGGTCAGGATTTTATTGTCTGTTTGAAGGAAACAGGGAGGCACTTCAACTTTGAATTATCAGAAACAGTTATTTTGTCTGTATTCATTTTTCCTTCCAGCATATTTTTATTCAGGTTTTGAGAAAGATAGTTATACAAAGAACTAAGAAATTACGTCTAGTGATTAATACAATGATGGATGTGAAGAATCACCTTTTCCTGAAGAAATAATAAATCAACATTTATTTGTGATGGGTTTTTTACTTAAAATTTTGCATTAGTGTCACACATTTAACAAGATGTCATTTATAAATACTATCTGTAAAATTGTCTCATAGCACCAATAATCTGCATTATAATATTATCCTTTTTCTTTCTAATCATTAGTTATTTTACATATAAGCCTATTAATTTACTACAGTATTTTTCCTATTAATTAATTTTTAAAACTTCAGTTCAACATTTAAAATATTAAATTTTAGTCCCTACATTTATAAAACCTGATGCATTTCAATGATATTCCTATTATTTAGAACTATTGTGTTTCAAGTATCTATCTGTCTGTCTGTCTGTCTGTCTAACCCTTATTGCTTTTAGAAAGCAATCAGCATCTCTATTGTATTACATCATAAGTATTCCAAATACATGCCACTTTCTCTTGTCTAGTCATTGTTTATAATTCAGTGCATAGAGGATCTGTTTAATCTTGTTTCTCTTTAGCTACATAGATTTTTAAGACAAAAAGTATTAATTCCTTTTTTTACTAAGTATTATTTTTACAGTCCTTTTGCTTAATGTTAGCTACGTATAAATTTTGAATTACTTTCCTTTTTAGGGTGCTTTCCTGCAGTCTTAATAGTGTATTGTGGGAAGTGGAACAGGGTAGTGTCCTTCCCATGGCTGTATTGATTTGCCCTTCAGCTGTTTGCAGTGCATAGAGAACCTAGGGCCTTGTTGTTGATTATCTACACAATGTCTCTGTGAACATTATTGACCCACTGCCGCTTACTGCCTGTGGCTCTTGATTTTTCACACCGTCTCCATGACACTCATAATAAAACATACTATCTTATTGCTACTCAGCTCTGGAAGTCAACTGATCTAGCCTTAGAACAACTGCTACATTTCTAGAGAACATTTATTGTATGTGGAGTAAAGTGTTGTAGCAATTTTAAGATTGTGTCTTATGCTCTGTTTTAGCAGAGCCTATATACCAAGGTTCAACACCACACTATTAAATTTTATTTTGTTTAAAAGAAAAAGGTGCTTATAAGTCTTATATTGTATTTTTGAAAATGAGAATGAAATTGTACATGTGGTTGTTCCAGAACTACTTTTGAAACATTTCCCTAATGAAGGGCACTTCAAAAGAGTAAAAGATAAAGAGACTTAGTGAAGATGTTAATCTCAGACAATTTTCAAAATCTTAGAAACTTCAGTGATGGATACTAGAATAACTGTGATAGATAGAAATCTCAGACATACACTTTGCCTTTTGCTTAATTAGCTGTCAGCTTTTTAAAAAAATTTACCCATACGTTCTCTGTAACTTGATTGTGTAGTAGTTTATAATGGTCCACTACTGTATTGACACTATTATAACTGTACTTTGGGCCATTTCTGTAGAATACAATAGTATATTTTTCCATAAAAGAGATTATTTATTGTTTATCAGTAGTCAAATCTGTAATGTTTGGAATTTGTACTTTGTGCTTAAGGGTTACACATTCTGAACTTAGTGCTGTTTAAATGGAGTAAATGAATATTCATTAAAAATAGGCACCTTTTTTAAAGACATTTTGAAAAAATGGTTGCATTTATTCAAGTTTTGCTGCTGTTTTGACTAAAACTTTCTGCTTTGGTATAAAAATAGTGGTTTTTTGTGAGTCAGACAAAAATAACAAAAACATTTATTTTAAAAGAAATATGCTCAAACCACCTTTAGGAAAATTTTAAAGAATGGCTTCTCTTTTAGTTAGCAAGGTCCTGCCCAGTCTCACCAGGTGATGGGTAAGCCTTCTGTGAAGTGCAGAGCACTAGTTCCCAGGCAGGACCATGGTACCTTGTAAGATTAGGTTTTCTATTCTACTCATGCTCTTGCACTGCATCCGTTAACATGGTATCTGTGCACCATCGTGAGTAATTTAACTGGCATTGGTTACGTATGGTGCCTCTCCCAAGGGGGAAAATTGTGTATGGATGATTTTCATAGATTTGAAAGCCAAAAAGGGACCATTTTGAGCATTTAGCCTGATCTCCTGCATAACACAGACAATTTAGGACTTTCTTGAATTAATTCCTGTATGAACTCCAATAGCGGTGTTGAACTAGAGCATATGTGTCCCTATGGATGCTCTGCTATAGGTGTGCTTGCATCCCTGTGCTGCTGATTGGAGAACTTTGGTAGCAGTGTCTGTTAGGCCCACTCATGCACTGTCTAACCTACAGTGGAGTACCCATAGGGGGACACATCTTGAAGAACCATCATTACTGCACAAAGGTGTCACTTCTTCTTTTAGAAAACCAACCAATCTTGATTTTAAAATTCCTGGTGATGGAAAATCCACCAATATCTTTAGTAAGTTCTTCCACTGATTAATTACCCTCACTGTTAAAAACATGTGCCTTACTTCTAGTCTGAAATTGTCTAGATTCAATTTACAGTCAAAGGATCTTTTAGTATCTTTGACTGCTAGATTGAATAATCCTCTATTATCAAATTTCTGTTGCTTATGTAAGTACTTATAGACTGTGATCAAATCATCCCTTAACCTTCTCTTTGATAAACTAAACAGACTGAGCTCCTGGAAGCTTTCCCTATAAAGCATGTTTTCCAATCCTTTAATCATTCTCAACACTCTTCTTTGAACCCTGTCCAGTTTTATCAACATCCTTCTTGACATGTGGACACCAGAATTGGACATAGTACTCCAGTGTCAATTATTGCTAAATTCAGAGGTAATATAAACATTCCTACTCCCACTTGATATTCCCGTTTATAAGTCCAAAAATTTCAATAGCTCTTTTAGCCACAGTGTCACACTGGAGTTCAGCTGATTATTCAACATGACCCCCAAGTCTCCTTCAGAGTCAGTACTTCCCAGGATAAAGTGCTTCATCCTGTAAGTATGGCTACCTTCTTTGTTCCCAGAGGCATAACCTTACATTTGGCTATATTGAAACACACATTATTTGCTTACACTCTGCTTACCAAACAAACTCTATATCAGTGACCTGTTCTCCTCATTGTTTACCATTCCCCCAGTCTTTGTGTTATCTGCAAACTCTATGAGTAATGATTTTATATTTTCTTGTAGGTCATTTGATAAAAATATTAGAATAGAACCAAGAACTAATCCCTACAGTATCCCACTAGAAACACACCCACTCCGTGATGATTCCCTGTGTATACTTATGTTTTAAGATGCATCAGTTATCCAATTTTTAATCCATTTAATATGTGCTCTTAATTTTGTATTTTTCTAGTTTCTTAATCAAAATGTCATGTGGAATGAAGTCAAATGCCTTACAGAAGTCTAATTATATTACATCACCTCTATTATTTTTATTAACCAAATTTGTAATCTCATCAAAAAATGATAATTGTTTGTTTGACAAGATCTATTTTCTATAAACCCATGTGGACTGGCATTAATTAATTCTTTATTAATCAAGATCAGGATAATCTGATCCATTATTTTGCCTGGGCTTTATGTCAGGCCTCTAATTATTTGAGTCACCCTGTTTACCCTTTTAAATACTGGCCCAGTCACCAATTTCTTCACGTCTTCTTGAATTTCCCCATTTTTCCAAGACTTATTAAAAATCAACATTAACCATTTACAGAACTCCTTGGCCAGCTGTTTTAAAATTTTTGGATTTTGTTGTTGTTGTGAAGTGCTATGCATTTTTTAAATTGTGACTTCATTTGGAGGGTTGACATTTGAGGTGATTCTTATTTCTAGAGTATAATTAACAGTTAAGAATCAGCCCCTGAAAAAGTTCTGTCTCCTTCACAATCAGTCTTCACAAACCCTTGCAGTAATTCTTCCACGGTGCCAAAAGAGGGAGTTAATTACAGTTTTAAATCCCAGATTGTCAAGTAATCTGTTTACATATTCTGAGCCCAAATCATTCAGAACCTTGGAGATCAGGATTGAGGATTTGCTAATTGAAAATAATTGAACACACATACATGCTCCCCTGTGGCCCAGATACTGAGTACGGATCCTGTACATTGAGTAAGTTCTGTTAACATGCCAAAGGACCCAATCCTGAGCTGCAGTTAAAAAATGCTAAGTGCAGCTGAAGGGAGGCCAGGAAACAAAGATGGCTTTCTACCTTTATATTCCCATGATGCTAGGGCATTTTGGATGATTTGTCCTCCTGGGCATATGAAGGTAGCCTAAAAGTTTACTTAATCTGTGCCAGTTACCAACAGTTTCCAGGGGTCATTCCAGCAGTTATGGATGTCAAGGCATAGGAATATCCTGGCCATGGACCAATGCCAGGAGCCTTGGAGATTTGTGGAGCTGTTGTCATAGCTCTAAGCCACCAGAGGATTCCTCTAGTCTAGTCAGAGGGAATGATTCTGGGGCAGAATTTTCTGGTGTTAGGGCTGCATTTTTAATTAACCCCACCATACTGCAGGATTGAGACTCACAGACGTGCAGGATCAAGCGTGTTATTCACATTAACTTTGAAAAGTTTCTTTATAGTCATATATGTGTCACCCTTTACATAAATCAGCAAGGAAAGATCTTAAATTCCATAAGCACATTTTTGTTTTATTTATTCTAGGAATTTAGTGATTAACTTTTTTTTAATAAAAATCCATAAAAACAGTAGTTAAATAGTGTTTGTCATTAATTTTTTATGATTTTTATAAGATAGTTATTAACAACTCTTCTAGAATTTTGTGATGATTTACAATGGCTTTCCAGCTTGTTTACTTAGCAGATGCTTAATAAAAGCAATTAACAGATTGTATGATCTGAGCAAATAACTCACAAACAGCAATTTTTTTATTTTAATAATTTTCTTGAATGCATTCATAAGTTGAAATTATTTTTCTCGTGTTTTTTTGAATGTTTTGATTGTAAATATTTAAAATGTGAGTTTTCTTGCTTAGTTGAGATTGCTGTAATAAGTCACCTGTTTTGTTTCCATTTCCTAACTACATAAGCGCGCACAAGCATTTCTGGATCAGATAATTGCATGTGAGAATTTGGAATTCAGATTTTGCTAGTATTTTTGCATGTGACTTTGATATTCACTTTCTCCAAATATTTTTTCCAGAGAAAGTAAACCTAAAAGTGGCAAAAACCTGGCTAAAATTAATTCATTTAAATATTCAAAGTAACATTTGCTGAAAATGTTTTGCATTATTTCCCCAGTTCTGTTCATTGTTATACATAGAGTAGCTTGCGTAACTCCCGTCGACTTCGTAACTTCTGTTTAGCACGCCATCTCCACTGCACTGCACCAATGGGAAATGCGTACACATCGATGCAATGCTACACTTTTGGGGGAGGCGGTTTTGTTAAATCGACTTCCGGATCGATTGAGCATATCTTCCTTGCTGCTCAGTCGAACCAAAAAAATCGATCTTAGACATAGCCTAACTCTCCACTACGAGTGTGATTTCCCTGCTGTGTACACATACTCACGCTAACTCTCATTGAGCTAGTCTGGAAATAAATAGCAGCATAGCTATGCTAGCATGATCAGTGGCAGCAGAGGCATAGCTTAGCTGTGCCGAATACCAACTCTCCTCAAACCTGTGTGTACATATGGCTAGGCTGTGCCTTCACTGCCACTACCTGTGCTGCCCCAGCTACACTGTTAGTGTGAGTGCAAGTATGTCTACCTAAGCACGGGACTCGCACCCCTAGTTCATAGTGTAGATGTTGCCTTCACAAGCGTGAGGCCTTGAACTCTTGAAATACAGTAGGATGATTACATAAAATACATTCAGTGTGGTTCTTTGTCTTCCCACTTGTTCAGTGAAGAAAAGATGGTGTTTGATAGCCTGAACTTGGTATTCCACTTAAAACAAAGTAGGGTTTTTTTTTTGAACTGTGAAACCTCTTAAGTGTATGCAAGGCTTCCTCTGAGTCATAGTTATCAGGTATTGCAAAGGTTAAGCCTTATCATCTGCACAAAAAAGGTTGAGGTTTCATCAAAAACTTCCATCCTCACAACCTGTCGACCACAATTTGATGATTATTATTGATTATTTCACAGCCTTTCACTCACTCTCTGCCACTGCGGCCAGCCTTGATATACAGATAGAGCTGCAGTCCAGCTAAAATAAGACTCCATCTTGATAACGCACTGAGATGAGATACTGTTATTTGATAAAGATAATTGATGTTTCACAGTGAATTGGAAAGCAGTTCTGAGTGTACCAGATCTGTGACTGTGTTCCATCTGCAAATATGGTAGCTGTTTACAAAACAGAACAAAAGAACTATAGTCAGACATTCAGTGATAGCTTTTATAGAGCTTAGAGGTCTTTCTTTTTAAAGTGCTCTTTTTAAAAAACATTTGCCCATTTCTAAACCATAATTGAAAATTAAATAAAGAAGCACACTGTTGCTACCTTTTGAGGACAAAGTGAAGTTTATTAAAGTCTTGGGTGCTATTGAGCAGATAACTTGCATACTGTATACTTAAATCCTGTATTGGATTATGATGGTTCATTCTCCTGTGAGCCTGGTATCTTAAGGTCAAAGCTAAATTTCATATTGACTTTCAATTTTTTAGCATTTTACATATGCTGTGATTTAATCTAAAAACCCCATTTGAATTACCAATCATAAAAAAATCACGAAACCTGGCAAATAAAAGTCAGACATTAAATGTGTCTAGACTTCTCAGATCTCTCTATCGCCTTTTACCCCATTCCTCTAAAATATAGTGCATGCTCACTGTAACTGATTATATGCATTTGTTGACCGTGTGTCTTTCAACAGCTAGATTTAAGTTGATTAAGGTATCATTCATCTTAGGTGCTGTTCATCCAATTTCTTTTAGTCTTGTTATCACCTTCGTAACCCCTAATTAAGCAATAAGACTTGACAGGGAGTAGGGTTATCATGAGATAATGACACCCCAAGTGTGTTCTCAGGCACAAGGTTCAGCTGAGTGCCTCTAATCCTCTAGGGGTGTGATTATCTAATGATAAACATACCACATTGCAGCTCGTTGATATTATTGCAGTGTGTTCATGCTGCGGTAGTTGTGGTTGAATTGCAATTTCCATTCTAAATATCATTTTTTCATTGATTTTATAAAATGACAGTTTGATATACTCTGGACTCTGTGCAAAGTTTCAGCCTGGTAAACATTTATATGTTAATTTCTTAATTTATTTTGTTGTTATAAGATAAAAATGAGCAAAAAAAGTAGTATTTTATGACAAGTAGAGGCTGTTTCAGCAAGTTGGATACAGCTGAACAAAGGGGGGATTTTAAATTCACAGTGAAAATGGAAATTACAGTTAGCAATGTTTCTTACCACAAGGTTGTCTTCAGTAAGTAATCTGCAATAGAAAATGTCATTTTTCTTTCCTTTATAGGCTCTCTTTATTTAAAAAAGAAAATCTTAAAAGTTTTCATATTCAAAACAATGTTGCTCCTAATTTTTTGTTTTCAACTTGATCTTAAGTTTTGTTCTATAGCTATTTTATAAGTTAATCTTTTCTGAGATATTTTTCCAAAATTATTGTTAAATTAGTGTTATGAAGGGGATAGAGATATTGCAAGCAATTAGCCCATAACATATGTGATCTTTATTGCTTTCAGAATTTGAAATAAATACTTCTCAATGGGCTGAAATTTTAAAACCTTATAAGTGGTTAATATATTTATAGTTCCTTAGGCTCTTTCTTATGTATTTGTAATGCATTTTATGTGTGTCTTAAATACACATCTGTTATGTAGCCTGGGACTGATCTAAAGCATATCCAGTTTTTGTTAAATTATATCATTTTTTGGAAACTTAGAATGCAGATATTGGAGATGTTTCATTCAGTTAAATAATATATAATGGTGTATGAATTATTTTTTTAAGGAAACAATTCTCCCAGAACCATGTACAGAGTTGGGATTATGATACAACCCAAATCAGAGTTAATGCTAACTCATATGCTTAGGTTGGGACTTTTTTCTCTGTTGTTCAAGTAAATTACAGAATTTGACTTCATATTAGTCTAACTTTATATTCCCTTACCTTTTTCAGTTTTGTAGGTACAAATACAATAAATTTGTGTATGTACAAAATATACAATAGGTTCAACACAAGCGGTACGAGTACACTAATAGAGCAAAGGGTTAGTTCATCCTTTTTGCTATATCAGAATCTGTGTTCTCTGGTTGAATTACCAAAGAGAGAACATCTGGTGTTTGGTGAGTAGTAGCCACTAGAAACTACTCTGAGATCACTAAAGTCACTGTCACAAACCACTGAATTTTTGTCCTTTCCTTAAATGGGTAACTGGTTTTTTTGGGCAGCTGCTGATGAACTGGCTTTTAATGAGTGACTGATCACAAGAGCCTGGCTGAGCAAGAGGGTTAGAATCACCTGGTCTCTTATTGTTTCGTCCATAACCACCTGGGCACCAGAAGACTGCAGGCCTATTTGGGAGGCCTCTTCTGCCTTCTTGCACCTTTTGTAGGATATTTCAGCTTCTGTCTTCTCATTAACACAATTTAAAAAGAGTAAATTTCCTTGTCCCAGTTAGTGTCCAGTTTTGTTCTTGGGACTCGCCTGCATAGTTGTGAGTTTGGAAGGAAGTAGGAGGGAGAATAGACCTTGACTTTGCCCACTTTACTCTCTCCACCTTCAGTGTAGCAATACTTATTTGAACTGCTTTCTGCAGCTGCTATGTCAGCTTCTTTATAAAGCCCCATTTTGACCTCTCCCTCCTCTTCCCGCTCACATCTTATTCTGGAAAAAGCTTCCTTTTCTCTGAAAATTGTCAGAGAAACTTTGTTAAGGAAAGTTTAAACTTAATTGGATGAGTGTTTTTTGAGAAGTCTAGTGTTTTTCCAAAATAATATCTCAAAGTAATTTGGTCTCAAAACTTCTGCTTTGGTTTTTATATTCTTTCTCAATAAGTATTCATGCACTGGCAGGCTGGGTAGGAAAACTTTGACTTATTAGATGTAAAAACGTTGAAGGCCTGGAAGCTACATGAAGTTGTCTATGATGATAAACACCAGGAGAGGTCTTCAGAAGATCTAGCACAATTAAAGAATTTTCAGTTTGGTTAGAAAAGATGTTTTTGTGATATGCAATTAGGGTGGTGATTGATATTTGGTTACACCCAGGGGAATTATGCAGTTATGTTCCTGCTTAATGTTACACATAAAATGTATGACCATGCATTATTGCATAATATTGCATAATATCCCATAACAGAGAGAGACCATGAAAAATGTCAGATCACACTGAGGATCTAAGGGAGCATTAATTGATTTTGCCAGAAAATGCCATTACAAAATGCCATGACATCCCACATTTCAAATATACCAGCAAAAGAGTGAGTAAAAGATCTTCCTGGACAGGTATTTGAAGATGTCGGAAAACTCTTTTGCAAAAAGTGCAGAGTTCTGGACCATCAGAGGAAATCGCCAATTGCAAACTACCTCATCAAATCACAGATGCATTTAAAGAGAAAAGCTGCATTACAGATAGAATCACAAAAAATGCAGCATACATTTTCAACACAACCACAATAGCACAGTGTGAGCACTTGGATGTTGTCCATAACTGGGTCTTAACTTGTGCCACTGTAAATATACCATTATCTAAAATGGACCATCGTTTCATATGTATTGGTGGTGCAATTCCAGAAGGTTACCAGCTTCAAGATGCATATCTTATAGATATCTAGATAGATGTCTACAACACTGAGAGAAATAAACTTAAGGACAAAGTGATAGATATCTATGTTTCCGCTATATTTGATGAAATAACTGTCTACAAGGGCCACTATATACTTAACATTTTACTCACACCACTGGTGAAAGATAGTACTGGGAAGGTGTCCTCCTGTCTTGCTGACAGACACTTCATGAAGAAAACAAATCACAAAAATTAGCCATTCAGACTTTGCAAAGTTATGAAATTGCTTACAATAATGTGGTTGTCTTTGACACGGATAATGCATAAATGAAAAAAAGCTTACTAAATTGTACTGGCTGGACTATTTTCATGTAACATGCCTTGCTCACATAATCAGTCTAGATGGGGAAAGTTTTCATAAGCCATTCAAGGATGTCAGTGCACTGGTAAAAACTTTCTCACAAATGTTCTATATGGCGGGGAGCAGGAAGATGAAGTATTTAAATTACCTGAGGTAAAAAGTTCCCAGTGCAACAATGGCACCAGACCCAGTAGCAGCTAGATGGAACAGTTGGTTTGCTGCTCTTCAGTATCGTGAAAAGTACTTTCAGTATTATCACATCTTTGTTGAAGAAGAAATGGGTGTGTGAGACAACTGGCACCATATTCATTGCAGGAACTTGAAAGAGTGTTGTCAGATGAAACCCATTGTTTAATGCTGGAGATTGCATTGCATTTTATTAATGAAATGTGCAAGCCAATCATTGACATCTGAAAGCAGAGATCATGCACTTTCTTTGCTTTTGAGAAAATGGAAGAACTGCTGTTTTTCTTTGAGACACATATTTGGTTTTTGGAGGAAACCACTCAAAGGTTTCTCAGGGCTGAAGATATCAACCAGGTAACAATTGATCAAAGTACCAAGTTGGTGCACCTATTTTGTTCAGCTGTTGACAATTTAGCTGAAATGCTGAAGAAGTACATCAGTGATGCTGAGAGTGGGCCGCCTGCAATTAAGTTCCTGAAACGCGCAAGGATTTTCAACCCCAGAAGAGTTCCTGTAATGTCTCATGTCAAGGAGGATTACACTTCAATTCCTGGCTTCAGTGACATTTCAGCAGAGGACTTTGCTTTGTATACTGGGAAGGTGACACCTGACACGATCAAGAGTGCTCTACAGTCAGGGAAATTGACATAACCATGTTTTGGTCATCAATAGTCTTCTGAATTTGAAAACATTAGCTTTCAGATACATAAATGCTGTAACAAACACAGCTGATGCTGAGCGCAGCATCTCGCTGTATAATCTTGTCCTTTCTAGTTGGAGACATTCTCTTTTGGAAGACAAACTGAAAGAGCTGGCGTTCTTTTATTTCAATCCTAGAATTTAAAATAACTTCATGGTAACCAAAAATCCATTGGTTTAGTCTAACTGGTACTTTTTTATTTTATTTTAAGTTATTTACTTACTGTGCTAGTATTTTGATAAGCAATATGAGAGAAGAACCCAATATAATTGCACCATAATTTTGTTACATTGCACAATACTTGAGATATTGCAAGGATTCTAATGATTCTTTTGTTTAATTGTTTTTTGTTTGTTTGTTTGTTTTTTTTTGCACCAGGACTTTTAAAATATGTGAGCGCCTAATTTACTGTTTTTTTTTAAAAAAAAAGGTCATTTTGCTGAAAAATATTAAAAACTAATCTCGGTTTAACAAGTCCTTATTTAACAACTTTATTTAGTTTTAAAAATCACACCTGCAGGGTCACTTTTTGATAAAGGACTGATAAAGCACTGCAGTAGATTCTGATAAAGCACTGCAGTAGATTCTGTGATAAAATGTGCTATATGTGCTATACAAAATACCTGCATATATTACTAAATAAAGTTCAAATAGTGTTATATTTAATTTAATTTGCTTTTTAAAAGTATTTAATTTTGCATAATTTTGATTTTTTTTTCCTTGCATAATTCCCTGAAGTGTATTTGGTCGTGACAGATCTAGATTAAATTCAGACTAGCAGTCTCAAGTGAAGGACTCTGTGTCCTCTTAAATCTCCTAGTCTCCCATTATGCCACAACTATCATATTACTTCATTGTCATTTTTATATCACAAAAGAAAAACTACAGTACTACTAAGAATGGGACACACACAAAAAATTAATTGGAGCCAAATTCTGCAATTGATGACATGCATATGGGTTCCATTGACTTCAGTGGAAATAGCCTTTATAACTTTTTTTTTCAGAGTAATGGTGAAATATACCAAATAATTATCATTAAATAGCCACAGAAGTGATCATAAAGGCAGTGTTGCATCGTTCTTCATCCTCCTGGAGGACAAATTGCTCTGTTATGCTGTTTTCATATGCTGATAGGCCCTATTGCCCTGTTGTGCTACTGTAGATTTGGAAGGTACTTAATACTTTGCAGCATAATTCTACGTTTCCTTTTACTAATTTTGTATCACAATCTTGACGTTTTTGTAAAATATGAAGCTTTTTGTTTTTTCATTTTTAAATAATTCACAGACCAATGAAAGTTACTTTTAACACAGGAACTATAAAAAGCAACTGTGACAAAAATTTGGATCGTAGATGAAAATATTTGAAAACAGCTTTTGTTTCCTAAAGGATGGCCTCTTCTTGAGCACTTGAAATTTGCTGCATGTTATTTTGGAAATTTCTCAATATTTAAGACTGCTACAAGCTTCCATTATAAAACACTATTTTAAGTCTCCGTGTAACTTTGACTTGAAAATTGGTTTTAATGGGGAATTACTACATTTACTCTGAAGGCAAAAAGATGTCTATTTCCACAAAGTGTGACTATAATTAAACTGTTAGGCTACAGGTTATTAAATGATTACCTGGCTTTGATTTTCACGTGTTAAAATATATTTGTCTAGCTCAAAAATGGCTTTTCTACTATCCCTTTAAACTTTCCATACATTAAATCTCCTTGAGAGCTTGTCCATTGCCTACATTTGAATAAAATACATTGCAATTAAACAGTTGTTAATTATTGTAGATAGTTTTGGGTCTAATCCTGTTCTCATGAATTTCCATGGAAGTTATGAGCCCAATCCGAATCCCATTGATTATCAATGAGTTTTTTCCTCATTAACCTCAGTGTGAATAGTATCAGACACTTTGTACGTCTGTGAACATATTGCCATTGTTTGGCTAAGAATGCCTTGGAAAGAAAATAAAAGTGTAACTCTTATAGTTGAAAGTTATCAGAGATGTTCCTTTATTTCAAATAATTGAGACCTGTATTTTTGAAACTGTAGCCACCAGGTTCTCATATCATCTCTGCACGTATTTGTGTTGTTCATTATGGAAAGATGAGAGTCTCTGTCTAGTTAAATTTGTAACCATGGTACAATTATTAGGCTGATATTAATCCTCCCATGTACCACCAAATATGTTGAAGCTTCTGACTGTGGGCCCAGTCCTTCATTCCCTACACAGCAGAACTGAATTCAATGGCAGTTTTGCCTACTTAGGGACTGCAGGATCCAAGCTCCATGTAGATATTAAATGTAAATACACAAATATTGGATTTATCTACACAAGGACATCCAGGAATGTTAATCTGAATCAATTGAACGTGTGAATTTAAAGTGGGTTAATTAAACCCCTGTGTGAACACTTTCATTCAGAATTAAAGTGTCCTTAATTTGGTTTAGTTTAATTCACTTCCAAAGATTCATTTGATCTTAATTCACTTAATCCACTGATCCTTAGTGCAATTTGGGCACTACTACAATCTAAATATAATTAAAATAATTGTTTCAATGGCTGACTGTTGGAAAATTGATTTATTAGCAGCACCAAAAAGATGCAGGGTAAAATGATTTGCTGAAGTCAGTGGCACTACACTCATTAATAAAGTTGCACACATACAAAATGTTTGCCGGATCAGGGCATAAATTGATATTTGTAATATACATGCTGTTCCCTTCCTATAAAGACTTGATTGAAGGGGGTATAGGAGGAACTAAGTATTGTATATTCACATGAGCATAACTAGGCCTAAATATTAAAATTAATTTTTCTAAAATGTTATATTTCTCTGTTTAAATCTAACAGCTTAATTTTCTTCCTTACTAGTTAGAATAGCTCTTCATAGTGATTAATCAGTTTAGTCAATAAAGATTGAAGTCAAAATGAGACCTGGTCTGTGTAAAGCAACCTTAAAACTATGGTATCTAAATCTATAAAGAGCTCATAATGGAAACGAATAATTTATCTCACTGAATAACAGCTCATTCTTAGTTTCTTACCTATCTCTGATAAGCCAATCAGTCCTTTATAATCACTTCTTTAACCTACCAGTTATTCCTAGCCAGACATGTGTCAATACTGAAGAGGATCCTAGTGAATGATGTATAGCTAGAAGAATAGGGTGGGCTGTTTTTATGGGAATAGCTGCAGTGCGCATTAGCTCAGGTCCTTGTGAATTAGAAGATTCTGCAGAAGATATAGATATGAGTCTTTGTACATAAAAATCTTATTATGCCATACAAAAACAGAAGTCTGAGTTTGGTTCTGCTTATTTCAAAGTAAAAGTGTTGTTGAGCATACACTGTAATAAATTCAATGAGTGTCTGAGTAATTTTCTTGCTCACTACAGAAATAAACTTAGTGTTTCAGTGGTCAAGGAACTAATCGAAAAATATGTGCGCTGATTTCAATGCCTAGACAATCACTTTAATTCTTAAAAATTATTCTTATATAAGAGCAAAAATAGATAAAAACATTACATTGAGCATGAATAACTTACTTGTATCAAATGGCTTTTTAAATGATGAAATATGATCACTAAATGGGGTGAAAAATCACTAGTAACAAATGCAGTGTTTTATAGACAGAAAGAAAGAGAGATGAATAGGCTGCAACCTGTAGATATAAATATGTTTACAGACACTGTTACAATGACAAGTTCAGATGAGCCAGGAAAACTTATTAGCAGAAACACACAATCTCACATTGTAGATAAAATGTGTGTTAAGGGGACATGTGCACCTCCTCCCACAACTTTTTATTCTTTTGATGTCCTCTCACGATACAGCTTATGCATTTTCATTCCAGGGTCCCATTCCTTAGCTTTTCTTATGTGAGGTTTCTCCTCTGATGCTAGGTTTTGCTGTGTGGAAAACAAAGCTCTGCACAATCTAGCATACCCACACACCTTTTTCCCCATAGGATGCCATAGCATTATACCTGAACTAATCTCTCTAAACATTCTTGATGCAATAATTAAGGGAGTTTGTTCATTTTTATTCAAACATATAACATGTCTAGCCCATCAGCAGCAAACCCCAGCCACGTAAAAACAAGTCAGCAAGAAAAACATTGCAGAACCAAACCATCCCCACCTTCTCAGCCCTCCTCAGACACCTTCTGGAAAACAATGGGTTTAGTAATGCCCACAGCTGGCCAAGCAGTACTTCAGCAATGTAGTGTGCTACCATAAAGAGTACTGTAAAAGTTTAGGCCTCAGGCACAACATTGTAGCACTTGTTTCAGACGATGGAGATCAGCAGTGGTGGTTCTATAATAGATAGGTGCTGGATCTCTCTATGAGCACCTTTTACTAGCTGGTTTGGTGGCTTTGCTTTCAGGAGGCTGCATATTCTGCTTGCGCAGCCAGTGAGGGTGTGGTTGGGGGTTTTTTAGTGGAAAGGCTTGAAAGCTTTTGTATTTTGTACACTTGGACCCTAATACACTGATTGGCCCTATTCCAAAAAAGAAGGCAGCTTTCTGAAAGTTAGCAGTCATCTTGCTCCTTTTCCCCACTTTCTGGAAGGGTCCCATAGGACTCCATTCTTGGCTGACTCCTCCATCTACACCCTTTCTTTAGATGATCTTATTTGTTCACATGATTTAATTTACCATCTTTATGCTGATGACTCACACATCTACCTTTTTATTCCTAATCTGTCTCCCTCCCACCAATCCTGCATCTCTCTAATATCTCCATCTGGATTTCTCACGAACAATTTAAATTTAGCCTAGCTAAAAGTGAAGTTCTGACCTCTTCTCGGAAAATCTCCTCACTTCACGCTTTCTCAGATTTCTCCTGTCATCCAGGCCAGCAACCTAAATATCATCTACACCTCTCTCTTTCTTGCCTCACACATCCAGGCCATGGCCAAATCTTTCTGCATCCATCTCCATGACATCTCTGGGATATGACTTTTTCTGTCTGTGTACATAGCTAAAACTCATCCAGGCCCTCCTCATCTTCTCTCTTGGATATTACAGCCACCTCCTCTCTGGCTTCCCCAACATGCACATGGTCTCTCCCTGCCACTGCACCAATTCAAAATGCCATTTATAATATTGTCTTCATTGCCTGCTGTCTTCCCCGTGTCATCCCACTCTTTGAATTCCTCCACTCGATCCCTCTTTCCCACCACATCTTCCATTCTCTTTTCCTTACTTTTGAAGCCTTTCACAACCTTCCCCTCCCTATTTATCTGCTCTTGTTTCTTACCCCCTCCCCCCGTGTCCTACAAAAGATGTCAGCGTTGGCTGCCTGCTTTCCCTTCAGTCTCCCACAGTGCGCAAGATACAAAGTAAACTTCATCTTACTAACTAGGATGGTTCTCTGCAACTAAGACAGAATTTCCATGAGCAAGTTTCAGTATGAGGTTTCATATGTCTTTCTCTGGGAGAGTTTAGGAAGGTTAGTTTGAATGCACAGACTTTGCAGAGTATTCAGAAAGTTCAGCCACTATAGCAAAATTCACATCCACAGGTCAGACCTGCAGAAGGTCATCTTTGTGGTATGACAGTCGTATATTTGGCAGCTCTGGCACACCTGCCCACATATTAGGTAAAATGTCCAGGGGAATGAGAGAATAAGCAAGGAAGAGACTTCCCTTTGGCCTAGGGAAAGGAGCACTTGACCGGAAGCCAGGAGACTGTGTGTTCGGTCATCTCTTTGGACTGTGTTAATATTTCTGTGCACAACACTTATTACTGAGCCAAGTCCTTATACTCTAGCAGATAGGCAGGTATCATTCAGCCAAATTGCAACATGTTATACTTTCTACCTTCCATATTGGTTTGAGCATACCTAATTACAGTTGTATAGAAATATATCCTTTAACCGTTTTCTCTCTCAGGCCACATCCAAGCTAAAAAAATTGGTTGTGTTGTTTCAAATGTGTTAACACATTTTAACAAACTCCGTTTTAAATAGGAATTTGCAGTTAGTGTAGACGTGGCAAGTCATGTTTAAAAATGCATTAGCTGCATGTCATGTTTAAAAATGCACAGTCTAACCTACGTTCCCTCCCCGAGGGTTAACCATCATTAGCTAATGGATATTTAAACATGACTTGCTCCATTTATTGTAGGTGCAAAGGCTGATTAGAATCATGTTACTAATACATTTTTAAAAAACATTACATTTTCCCCTAATTTAGGTGTGGCCTTTGTGAATGCAGTTTTGCTTTCAGGGTTTTGGTCTCTGTTAGGAAAAAGGGTGTCACGAATTCAGGTGACTGCTTTGCTTTTCTGCAGCCCAGCATCTCTCTCAGTTCTGGACGTCCGGCTGCTCTCCCTTCTCTGCAGCTTTATGGAGGCGGATCAGCGTTTTAGCTTTGCCTGCTCTGGCCATGTCCCCTCCACTCCTGCTTGCCTCCAGATCCTCTGCCACTGTGGCAGCAGACAATGGTGGTTTCTGTTGGTCCCACCCTTACTTTACAATTTCAGCTGTTTCTGCCCAGCTTTTGTGCAGTGAGGAGCAGTGTTCTCCCTCTCCCATGTTCCTCCTCCTTCTGGGATCAGTTAATCCTTTGGGAGTTTAACCCTCTCTGAGCCTCTATTGCAGCATCTCACTGCTGGCTCCTCTGTCCCTTGCAGGCATGGCAGAGCAACCAAGAAAGCACAGGGATAAATCCAAATAGTGCTTTAGTTGTGAGGCAGCCTTCCCAGGTTTGACAAATGGTGAGTTGTGCCCAGCCTGCACCCAGCCTTCTGACCCTAACTCTGTTAGGTCCTGGGGCTACGAGTCAAGACAGGCAGGTGTGGTCGCCTTCCCACCAAGGCAGCTATGACTCCAACAGGGGGGAAATGGACCAGGAACCCTAGTGCAGAACAGGGAGAGGCTCTAAAAGTGAGGCAGATCCTGACCGCTCGACTCTGGTGGTAAGTCCCAGAGGATCCCTGAAGAACAAAGAGGCTCATGGGACCACAGATCCACCCCATCCCACAATTCTTAAAGTGGGTCCTGAGCACAATGGGGAAAGAAGCAAGATTTCTGATCACCCCTTCTCCACAAACCCACCAGAAGGGAGCTGACAACAAGTTCTCCCTACCCAGGGGGGTACCTCATGGAGAGGCTTCTGAGACAGACCTCTTACAAGGGCACCAAGCCACAAAAGTCTTCCCCCAAAGCTGCAGCAGAGCTTCTGTGTCCTTAAAGCATGCAAAAAAAAAGCTTAAAAGAAAAAGGGCAAAAAAGGGAAAGAAAACACCACGCAAAATCCAGAAGGTCTGAGTCCTCTGACTCCTCTTCCTCCACTGAGGAACTGTCTGTCTCTGAATCCAAACAGGATGCTGGAAAAATGGAGGATAGGGTTGGGTTTTTTTCTACCCTGAGAAATTTCAAGCTATCTGCAACAATATTGTTTCCATGATTCAAATCCAACCTGAGCAGGCTCCTGAGAAGTAAGCCTCAGAGTAAATGTCTCCCCTCAAAATCCTCCCCTGAGGCTGCAATACCCCTTCCCTTCTCCTTCGAGGATGTGATTAGGGATGAATGAACAAGCCTGTAAAGGGCAAGCACATTAATAAGATCAACTTCACAATCCATCACATTCAAGAACCAAAGGGCTCTATTGCTTAACTACTGAAGGTTGATTCTACTGTAGCGGTCCCTGACAGGGATATGGTTATTTTCTCTGAGGAAGACTTCTACCCTAATAATCCTATGGGTAGAAATATGGAGGCCACTTTCAAAAAGGACTCTGAAGCCTCTAGCATCCGCCGAGCATCACTGGCAGCCACCTGTTTTGCAAGAGCATCCCTCTCCAAACTGGAAGATCTCAGCACCCTTAAGTACAGAGATCAGCTGGACTCTGGTTCTATTTTAAGGAAAGTCTTCCTGGCAATAGCATTTGTATCTGACACCTCAGTGAGATGCAATGAGGTTTTCAGCCCAAGCCATGGCTTCCAGCTCAGTAGCCAGAGGCCACCTATGGCTCCATCTCTGGAAAGTGGACACTCTCTCTCCGCAGGTCATATGCTTGGCCAAGTTTACAGGCTCCCTCCTTTTCAGAAAAAAGCTGGAGGAAGTGGTGGCTGCCAGTGCAGCAAAATCCAAAAATTCTGTCCGTGCCCCATTAAGTACCCCCAGGAGAGAGTACAGACTGGCTTTCAGAAAGGCATTTCTTTTACTCCTTGTCCTCACAGAGATACCAGTGAAGGGACAACAGATTCTCCAAGGGAAAACAGTGGAATCAAAGTCTGGGTGGGGGGCAGAAATCTAGATGGACCTCACACCACCAAAATCCAGAGGAATGGTTTTCACTGACCACAGACAAATGTCAGGGAAATAATGAGCTAGGATATTCCATAGAGCTGCGGACTCCACCCCAATCATTTTTCATCCAGTCACCCACCTTCCAGGTCCTTTAGTCCTGACAAACAATGGAAGTCTGGAGAACTGGGAAGCTCACTTGGAGACCCAAACCACCCAGCAGTCACCTATGTAAACAACCAGTGGAAACAAGGAGGCTGACACTAAGCACGGAAGCACTGGAAATAATGAGGTGGTTGAAGAACAGTTCCTCTCTTCCCTCAGAGTGGATCTGAACCAAAGCCAGACTGGCTCAGCTGGTGCAGGTGCAGGATCAACAACTCAGAGTGGTCCCTAAATCAAGAGATTTTCAATCTCATCATTCAGACATTTGGGCTCCCTTCAGTTGACCTGTTTGCGAATCATACAACTACAAAGAGGCCAAAATACTGCACAAAGGAGGCAGACCCCAGAGCCCTGGGGACAGATGCCTTATCATACAGTAGGCCACAGAACCTACTTTGTACATTTCCACCCTTTCCTGTACTGGAGATGAAATTCTGCAACAGTAATTCTTATAACTCTTCATTGGCCAAGGAGACCTTGATTCTTGAACCTGATAATGCTGAAACTGGAACCTCCATTCCAGCATCCATAGAGACCAGGGTGGATAAAAATCAATGATTTTTTTTATTTATATCATTTTTTGATTTTTTAAAAAAATCATAAATAAAATACTAAATTTCTCTCTCATTTAAAAAATAACAGTTACAATTAAATCTCATCAGAAATGTGCTAAATCTACACTTAGTCTCATAAAAATGAATTAATGCCTCTAGTCTAACTATCAGCTCTTGCTTCTTGAAAGTTCTGGGCTTTCAGTTTCTGTTTGTTTTTGTTTCTCAGCAGACTAAAGTCACATATGCAAAGAAAGACACAGGCTGGATAGGATTGTTGTTGTTCTGTGCTCATGTGGTGGCGGAGCTGGGCTAAGCAAGGCAGAGGAGTTAGTTAAGACACTGTCTTAAAGACAGAGACAAAGGACGGACAAAGAGTAGAAAGTAACAGTGGAGTGGACTGGAAAGAAAAAGGGAAGACATTATTCAGTACACACCCAGCTTCCTATATTCCCCGCCCTGCCCCCCTACACACACACACACACACTTGCCACAGAAAACCTGTCATGGCTTCTGGGCATAACAGAGACCCTATCTGGGAATATTTTGAAGAAATTCCTTCAAAAATGAAACATCATAATGAAGACTGCTTATTGGGAGAAAATGATGTGGATGAAGATGTGGATATGTCTAAAAAACAATGTGGGTCAACTGGTTAGTAACTTAAATAATTCACTTTGCAATTCATCACTCTTCAAGACTCTCTCTGTGCCTTTTAGTATAAGTGTGATTTAACAAGTAAATTCCCAAGCTGTTTGCTATGTTGGATGTTGCTAGAAAAAAAAGTTTAGCTTAGCTAATCCTTATGGCTTGTTTAATTAGTTAACTATGTTTAGAATCTATCACCCAAGTATACGGTACAGAAAGCTGCAGTAAGAGAAATCTAGAGTTGCCAGTTGCCACTGAGTGCTGCATCTAAACATATTTTGGACAAAAAAGTATCAGAAGCAAGCAAAAGATTTCAATCATCCAATAAAACCACCAACATGGATGGGTTTGTAGTAAGGACCAGCAAATACCAACGATGAGACACCATAGATGAAAAGATTGCTCGGTTCATTTATGCCACAAATTCTCCTTTTTGCATTGTTAACGATAAACACTTCATTGACATGGTTGAGTCCTTACGACCAGGCTACACTCCACCAGGTAGAGCAGACATTGGTGGAAGGTTGCGAGATACAGTGTATGAGAAGGAACTTGAACAGTGTGCAAGAAATACTGAGGGGAAATTTGCCAGTTTAAGCCTTGATGGTTAGAGCAATGTACACAATGATCCAGTAATATGTGCCTGTGTGACAACAGAAGATGGGGTTGCATGTCTTTCAGAAACAATAGATACATTGGGAAATGCCCACACAACAGAATATTTAAAAGAAGTGGCAGTGAAAGCTGAAATAAACTGTGAACAAAAATTCAACTGTCACGTGCGCAGTTTTGTCACAGACAATGCTGCAACTGTGGCAAAGATGAGAAGATACTTAGAAGAAGAAACGGAAGAATGCTGCTTAATAACATATGGCTGAAGTGCCCGTTTAATGCATCTTTTAGCCAGAGACTTAAGTACATCTTCTCCAGGAATAAAAGAAAATGTTGAAGTTGTAAAATACTTCCGTAACAACCATTTTGCTTCAGCTTCACTGAAGAGAGCAGGAGGATCCAAACTAATTGTCCCTCAAGATGTTCGATGGAATTCTGTGGTTGATTGTTTTGAACAATTTATTAAGAACTGGCCTAGTCTCATAAAACTTGATGAAGAAAACCATGATAAAATAAATGGAAGCGTCTCATCCAAAGTATCTAACATTGGATTAAAGAGGAACGTAAAGGATATGCTCAGTATACTGAAGCCTATATCCATAGCCTTAAACAAACTTCAGAGACATTGTTGCTGCATTGCTGATGCTGTCAAAATTTGGAAGGCACTTCAAGAGACATTGAAGAAAGTTAAACTGCAGGCAGTAAAGAAGCAAATGGATCAAGCACTAACTCCACCTCGTTTTCTTGCGAACATTCTAGATCCCAGATATAAAGGTAGATGCCTAACTTCTGAAGAAGATGATGCTGCCATGGCATGGGCATCTCAAAATCACTCCTCAGTTATGCCAGTCAGAGAGAATATTTTCTTCATTTGGTATTATTCACTCAAAACAAAGAAATCGACTGGGAGTTGAAAAAGCAGGAAAACGTGTATTTCTGTTTCAGTCTATGAATAAAAATAACAGTGGGAGTGGGGAAGTTGAGAGCTAGTTGTAGAAGTTTTAAGGACAGCGTACGTTTAGTGTTGTGATGACTTGTCTGTAGTAAATTGTGTAGACTTGTCTGTAATAAAATTTGAAAATGAAAATAAAAAAAAGAGTTTAAGGACAGCTGTCAGACGGCAACTCAGGAGACAGCTGCAATTGCAAATGTGAAACATTTATGTAACATTTAAGATTTAGTTTAATAAAATATAAGCGCTATTGTGTTTGTGTGTGTGATTTAGTTCTTACCATTCCTAATGTACTGCTGGTGCATCTGCAGCTTGACACAGGTAATGAGTATTATGTACTATTTCCTAAATTAATAAAAATCAAGTTATCTAAAAAATTACACAAAGTATACACGCCTCGATGTTGTAAAATGCTGTACTGAGTTGTAAATTAACATGTTTTAGTGATCAGATTTGCACCAGTGTTTAAGAAATATACGAAGACATATCAGTGGGAAACTTGATTTAAATCAATGATTTCCTCTTCGTGATTTAAATCACGATTTAAATCATCTTGATTTAAATCAGTCCACCCTGGTAGAGACCAGACATCCTCTTGCAAGGTCCTCTTCTTCATCCAGACCCAAAACAGCTTCAACTAATAGCCTGTCTGTTGAGAGTGAAGGTCTCAACCTGTCCTCCAGACTCATTGCTTTTATCTAAGAGGGTTTTGACACTAAAAGCATACTCCTCTGTCTGGTTGAGATTCTACAGTTGGTGGCTAAAGCACAGTGCAAATCCCAGAGATCCTGGAATTCCAGCCATTTTGGATTTTCTCCAAGACGGCATTGTCAGAGCCCTTCAACCCCATATCATTGTGCATCAGGTGTCTGCAGTTAGTAGTATGATATTCACAGGATCCTCTGGCTCCTTGGCAGACAGTCTACAGGTATCCAGATTCCTTCAAGCCATCCAACTAGCCAGACCATTGGTCAGGCCCCTCCTTACAAAATGGGACCTTCCACTAGTTTTGGGGGTCTTGACAAACCATCCCTTCAAGCCTTTGACTTCAGTGTTGGCTTTTTGTTTATCCATTAAGACTTGTTTCTCGGTAGCTGCCACGTCTGTCAGGCAAGTGTTGGAAATGGCAGCCTTATCTATACAAGAGCCTTACAGCATGTTCCACGTGGACAATGTGCTGCTCAAGACACCCTGAATCCTTTCATCCTACAATGAATTCCTGTTTCCTCAAGAAGTTATGCTTCGTTTGTTTTATCCAAAACCTCAACACCCAACTGAAAAGGTATGACATGTATTAGATGTCAGAAGAGTGTTGAAAGTCCATCTCATGCATACAGAATCCACAGGAAGATCAGACTTTCTATTCTTGACCCTCCATTCAAAGTGCCAAGAACTCAGAGTTTCCAAATCCTCCACTGCTAGGTAGACTAGACTTTGTATCATGGAAGCCTACAAATCATCAGTAGTTCCTCTCCCAGAAGGTATCAAGGCACACTCCACGAGATTCTTAACAGCTTCCTGAGTGGAATAGTCAAGACTGTCCACATCACAGATTTGTAAAGTGGCAACTTGGTCTACAACTAACACCTTTTAGTAAGTAGACTTCCTATCTTCTGCAGAAGCCTCCTTTGGCAGATGCTGTAGGCAGTAACCCAGAAATAACATAAACCTTTGACCAAGCAAAAAGGGGGAGGGTCCTTCTTATCTACCAAACTCTTGTTTTCATAACCCTCCTACATCTGACCACTGCTCCCTTCTTCCCAGATGTCCAGAATTGTGGGAGAGGTTGGGCTGCAAAACAGAGAATTTCTTACCAATAATTTTCTTTCTGCTAGCAGCATCTTCCACAATTCTACGCACCCTAGATGGCTCATTAGGCCACGGTCAGGTACTAAGTGGAATCATTACTCTAAGACTGTTTTTCCTGGGTCTAATATATATAGTTATTTCACTGTCTCTGGAATATCTTGCTAATAATGACATTCTGCAAGTTTTATAGCTTGGGAAGATCTCATCTGGCAACCAGCGGGAGCAGGAGTGTATTGCTAGAGCATGCAGAGCCTACGTGCTGATCTACCTCCATGAAGCTTCAGAGAGAGGAGAGTAACCCAGACATCCAGAATTCTGGGAGACACTGTTACCAAATTATTGGCAAGAAATTCTCCATTCAAATCTTTAAGTAGTAACTGAGTGTAACAAAAAAGGGCTAGAATCTTGATGAATTCCTCCATGAAGCCTTTTATGACACTGGTATGCTTCCACTGCTGTGGAAAAGGAAAAATTCCCCTGTGCACTATGCAGGTGGCATTGGGACATCTGTTTGTGATTCACTGAGAGTATTGCTCTGAGAAGTTAGAAAATGGCATTTCAGTGGAGGATAAAGAGGTACTTAGAGAAGCTACAATGAAACTAAACCTTTTAATCCAGATATCAAAGTACATTTCAAAGGGAATTGAAATAATAATTAACAACAAGCAAAGAAAATCTGTATCCAGGGCATTTTAATAAAAAGGTTTAAAATCAGAACTACTATTGCCTCTTGCTGCTTATTTTTTAACTATTGAATAATTATTGATCAGTTAATGTTTATTGCTTTGAAAATGTAAAGCTCTATATATAATGCACGAAGTATTAGTATTTATCATCATTATTATTTAGATTTCTTTTTAAATTGCACAACAGTTGTATGAATAACAGGCAATGTTTTTGTTAGGGGAGAATACATTTCTGAACGCTCAGATGCATTTTTAAGGCTAGTCTCAAAATGCTCCCCACGACACACACACACACACACACCCCCCCCCCCCCCCCCCCCCCATGGCTTATCTAGTTCATTTGAGGTTTTGCTTTTTCGGTTATTTTTTTATAGATTGTAAAATGCCTTGGGACATGTTACTGTACGTGAACTGTGCAATGCAAGAGTAGATTGTATGGTATTGACCATAAATGCAAGAATGTGTGTGCACCTTATGACACAGCTGTTAGTGGATCTATCTCTATAAACAAGCTGCAGTTGTGATGTGTGGTCACATCAAAGTGGTAGTTAGAGAATTTTCATTGATTTTAAAATGTAGGAGCAACCAAATGTTTTTAAAAGATGCAAAAATAAAATCTGCATCCAATTAGCTCTTACATTTGTGTAGTATATTTAAGGTTTGGAAAGAGATGGCATATGGAATTGTCCTTTTTAGATATAGCTGTCCAGAGCATTTCATGTTTCTAACATGCCTGAGCACTGTACTCAGTATTGCTGTCAGTATGTTCACATGTACCCCTCTAACCACAGAAGCATTATGTTATAGCAAGCAGGCATACCCTTGCCTGTTTCATTTATTCTTGTTGCCATCGTTTAATAGTGACAAACACTGGAGATAGAGCTCAGACAAAAGATAAATAAAGGAATGTTTCACCTGAAAAGGAACAATGGGATTAAAAAAAAAGGGGATCATTATATGCTACAATTCCAATGCCATGATTTAATACCACCTCCTGCGACAACATGGTGGCATACTGTCCCAGTGGGCGTCATTATATGTTGGGTAGCACTTCTTCCATGAGATCCTAAACACCTATCAGCTTTTGAGAGTTCTTACTAGAAGTGCTCCTAATCAAGCATTCTAGCAGCTGTTCCAGGCCCTGATCAGGTGAAGAATTACATATTCTCATATGCTATTCCCATACATAGTCCACTACTATTCTAACTTCGAAAGTTTCTAACTTTGAAAGTTTCAGCTCCCTAATGTCTAATGTTGTAACCTCTTGGAAGAGAATGGTGAAAGTGGAAAGAAGAGCATGGGCAAGGAAAGAAGGAATGGTAAAGTATTAGTATTTGAGTACAAGCTTAGTGAAGGTCTGGGAATCAAGCCAAAGGTTCTTCGAGGGAGAGAAGGGAGCAGCGTGTGAATCAAAAGGCATAATTCCACAAACTGTTTTTTCCAGGGCCATGGGCAGAATGCACTGGGCACAAAATGACTCTGAGAGGATAATTAAACCCCAGAACCCCAATGTACTGGTAGGAGGAGTGGTTTTGCTGACTTTTTGTACTTTGTGTGCATTAGTAAAAACTTTTGTTTAAAGCTTATGCTTCTGTGAGCTGTTGATTTGTGCATGTTCCCTGTGCACTGGAGTTCATGAAGTCAAAGGTTAAATACCCACCAGTGTTCAAAGTATATATAAGATACTATTTTAGTTGTGTAGCCTACATTTTTTCTTTAAAGGTTTTTATAATTAAAGTTGGGGGAAAGTTTCATTTCAACAACAACAAAAACAAAATAATATTTAGGGCCAATTTCTTCCTGCGTTATTCAAGTGACTAGTTACATTGACCTCCTGGTATGATCTTAAGAACAAACTTTAACCAGTAAAACTGCTCCCTTATCCAAACGGTGTCATGAGCAAATACATTTTAATTAAAAGAATTAGTCAGTTAATTGGAACATTTATTGGGAAACTGATTTATCCCTCAGAACTGACTGCACATGGCAATGGTTGCTGCTTAAATAGGAGAGTGCTAGCAAAAATTTGGCTTTATAAGAATGTTTGGTCAGAGCTAAAGGGCTAAATGTTGTTTAATGTTTAGTGCCAAGTTCTTTTTCTTTTACCCAAGTGAGTAGTCCTGCTTTTAAATAGGTCTGAAATTGTAAACTCCAGTCTTGGCTTCAGAGGTTACCAAATAAAGATTAAAAGAAATAAGACAGGTGACATGCAGAAAATTATTTTAAACTTTTATAATTATTTTAGAATAATTTTCATTTTACAAAGAGGAAAAAGGAGATGAGTGTGTGTATTTCCATACAATGAGGCTATATTTATAGTATGTGATTTTCAATACAGTATTTTATTTCATTTTAAATCTAATCAGACTTTATTTTGTAATAGCTTTTTCTCTTAATCAGCATAGCTGCTCCTCAGGGGTGTTAAACTCTCCACAAGAGTGTCCCAATTAAGGAGATTCTACAGTAATTCTGTGATGTGTGGCTTTGACATCATAAGCCATATAACGTTACCTCGACATAGAATTATTTTCTTGTATCACTGCTGCTCTTTTTAAAAAAGTACATATCCCGAAAACTGGAAACTTTTTACAGAGTTCTTTGATAAAATTATATAATTCTTCTATGCTACGTAAGAACAAAAATGTCTATCCATCAGAAGTCAGTTTAATAACAAGTTTTCTTCTCATATTCTCCATTTTTATTTTAAGTATCATATTGAATCTTTTAGTCACAATCCATTGTGCTGATCAGATTAGATCAAAGGATTATAACTTTTGAATATGAGTGAATTATGATTTTTTTTTTTGTTCGTTTGCAATTTGGAGTGGAAGAAGTTTTTGTGGTACAGTTATTGTCAAAATGCGTATACTATCGAGGTATATGATTGTACTTTTTCTCTGTTATTGAAAGAGGTTATACTTATACATTAGGAGGTCACTAACGTGATATTATGTCACCATAATGCTGATGCAGTGCTACACCAAATTTTGTACCAAAATGGTAATAAAATTCAGTAACCTCCATAGTCAAAAATGGGTATTGCTTTCTTGAACTTTATCATAGCTTTTTAAACAAAGAGAAATAGAATAGGTTTGGGAGAATTTTTACACCCAAACTTCCTGTAAATTATTTAATTAACTAGGTATATTGCTATTCAAATTAGAGTCAAATTACATCTATTTCCAGAAAAGCTGTTAGTACTCTGGTTGGATAGCATACTGTTGCCTTTTATTTTTCTATGCTCCTTTGTAATGTAATCTCTTAATGAATCTTGTATCACATTATTTGAGTGGATTAATATTATTTAATGCTTCCTAATTTTGTTTATTTCTAGCACTCATGTAGCTATTCCCATTAAGAATATGATTTGTATGATCAAAGTTGGTTAGATAAAGCCTTTATAATAAATGGTGATTCTGTTCCACATTGTGTTTTTGGAAAACGTTCAAAGTTTTTTCTTAGTGTAAAGTGCTCTCTTGAGCTAGGATATCAACCCAAACATCATTCCGCCTATTGAACATCAATCTTATGGGATTTGTGGTTCAAGAACCAGTACTTTACCATGATTTATAGCAGTTAGCACATGTAAATTCAAGAGTTATATTTTGCCCAAAGATATGGATTTTATGCATTTTCTGAATTAATCTTCATTGTCTATATACATATAAGTGTACCACCTTTATTACTTTATAAAAATATGTATGTTAGTCAATTACATTTAACTTTGCATATTACAAAAAATAATATTTTTAAACAATTAAAAATCATATAAAAGCTTTATTTCTTGTTCTGTTTTTCTGGACCTTATGTGCGGCATGCACTATGCCTTTAGGAAAATAATTTAAATGATAAACTATAACATACCATTTAACCAATCAGCTGTTGGGGTTCTTTTAAAACTATAATTGCAGTGGGCAGATTAAACTTCAGTAGTAAGAGTCAGTTATCCAATACATACTAGTGCTCAGATTCCATGGTGATGGGTGTGGTATTAAAAACATTTTGATACACTAGAATAGAATTGACTGCATGTATGAAAAGATGAATGCTGTCATGTGGGAATTACAGTTCTATATATATGGGAGGAGTTAATTGCTATATGAATTTTGATGGTGTCATCTGAAGTATCTTAAACTGAAAAGAATGGTGTTTTCTGAAGTAGAATGTAAATCAAATGTTTGTAAACAAAAAAAAAATAAGCGGGATTGATTTTTGCAGATCACTATGTATAACTTAATAAAATGTGATGGTTTTAAAAACAATGAGGCTAGTTCATTAGCTAGCCTATTTAATATTTTGCAGCATTAAGGATATATAGCAGGTCATTTTAGAAACATTTTGTAAAACAGCCTGTAACACTTGGTTGGCTGCAGCTGTCATCTAATTTTTTCTGGATTAAGTTTGGTCAGGATAGAAGCTGCCTCATTTTCTGGTTGTCATTTGCCCAGGAAGTAAAAGCAAATTGTAATGAGGGAATCACAGCAGGAGAACCTCCTAACAAATGAGAGGCATATATTGACTGACAGCCAGCATGCCATTTCAGTGATAAATGTATTTTTATACACTACTGTTCAAGGTCACTTTGTGCCCTCATTGTACACTGGCTGTCAAATCATACGATTCACATTTTAATACTAAGTAATTGTAATGTTTGATGCAAAATTATATTACCAGATTAAAAATTAAGTTATGTTTTGTTAAGTAAAAATTTTTAATACATGTGCTTTGGCTTTATGTTGCTATTATTGAGAAGCTTTTTGAAGGACAGGCAGAAAATGAATTAAAAAATAAAATGCAGATATGTTTTTTTCTTCTTTGGTAGTACAGTACTGAATTTTTACTGCAAGTGCCAGAATTATTAGAAAGAATGTACCAGTTTAATTGCAAAAATTGTCAAGATTTTGATTTTTTTTAGTGAAAATATGTTAAAATAGCTGAATATAAATGTTTATAGAGTAAGGATTTTGAATTATTTTTAAAATTCACATTTAGACATTTTTGAAAAAAAATATTTTTTGGTGTGGCAACAAAAATTCAAGAAAATGTTTTGATATCTGTCTTTACACATAAAGCTGCTTAACTTTAACATTCACTTTTGATTGTTTCACACTGTAAAATGTGTATCTAAGCACATTACACACTAAGAAAATTTGACACTTTGTCATGTGTTTTGAGGGGCAAGTGAGGAGACCAGAAAGGCAGAATTTACTAAACACAAGCAAAGAAGACAGAAACACAACATTTGTAGAAAAAATGAGCTTTCTTAAAACAAAGGCATCAGATTTATATCAGCTTATTATTTATCTACTGTAATGGTACATGGGTGGGGAGAGTGTTTTACAGATTAGATATTTTTAAAACCTTAAACCAAAAGATCCCTTTTTTAGGAACTACAGTACAGAAAAGATGAGGATCAAGGGTTGGGGGATGGTTGTGAAATGGCAAAATTATAGGTGGTAGAGGGGATAAAGAGAACCTCTTCTAAGTTTCTTTTATGGAAACTTAATATATTGAACATTCAAGTTTTGTTGCATTGTCGTGTGAGTTTTTTGGGTTGTTTTTTTAAACAACACAGTCATGATCATGTGCAGAAGTGGCAATGGTGACTGACACACCTGTGGTGTTAGTGGAATACTACCCAAAGTAAATTAATTTTGAGGAAGGATTTGGAGGCAGAAAGTGGGTTTGTAAATCAGGGATGATCCTTTAGAAGGCTCTACAGTGAAGATAGGACCCTTAGTTGTAAATTGCTTCTCAGTTACATGAAAAAAAATATGATGAACAGATTTACTGTAGGTTGGTGGAAGTTGGAACACAGAATTCTTAAGTTTTGCATTACTCAAAACCTATCACACTTATGGGGTTGGGTTTTTGTGTTTGCTTTTTATTATTTTACATGTAAAAATATTTGTTGAAAATAGCTGTATCTTACCCGTGAGTTAATAGTTTAGTGTTGTTGCATTTAGAAAGCTGTGCAAAGTTAGTCTGGGGGTGTGCTATAACACACACACACACCTACTCTAGTGATTTGTAAAGATCTTCTGTATTACAAGAATCTTTAGATTATAGGTTAATATTAAACAGACACAGCTACAGCAATCTACTATTTGAAATCAAAGGTCAATTACATAATGGAATATTGATTATTTCCTAAACCACGTTTTGTAGATCCATATATACAACTCAATAGTAGGTGTGTGTGTGTGTGTGTGTGTGTATATATATATATATATATTGTAGGCACCCTGTACTTCAGGGGCCTTGGAACTTGATTGGGAGTTTACAGTTGGGAAGAGCCTGGGAGACTACAACTCCCATGATGCCTTGGGGAAGAGGGGAGAGACACTTCCCCCTTCCAGAGGGACAGGGAATAGCATGTGGGGGACTCCATTTTGGTGCTAGGGTGGAGTGCAGCTGAGGCTGGAAGCTGCTGGCTGCCTGCTGCTGGCTACTGCCTGCTGCTGGAGTCCCAAAGCTGCTGCTGACTGCTGCTGGGGTCCCGAAGCTGCGGCTGAGAGCCTGTTGGAGCCTGTTTGAGCAGGGAGCTTCGGAGGTTGCTGGCATTGCCCAAGCTAAGGCAGGGACTGAGCCTAGAGCTGCCTGAGGTGGGCCTGCAGTGGAGGTAGTGTGAGTGCCACCCCCCGTGTTGTTTGGGGCAGGGCGTGTAAGGGAAGGGGCACTGCACAGAGACTTTCACTGGGCCTGAGAAGAGGCAGAGGGAGAATCCTTTCAAGCAGGGCCAGGACTGCAGACCTTTGGTTGGGCCAGCTCCAAACCTCCAGCGGGACAACTGAGCTGAACTGGAACACCGAACCCACAGAGTGCTGTCTTCTGCAGATCTTCAAGCGTGCCCACGCAAGCACGGGGTTAGGGCTCTGAACTCTTGGGGAGTGTACACTCTGCAGGTGGGGTACACAGTGGCAGTGCAAATGGAAGTTTAGACAAGTTTCATTTGTTTTCATACTAATTTTATTAATTGGTTTATTCAGCTGCCCTGTGGATTTAACATAATAGTGATGTTTAGTTTCAGTCTGTTATGCCATATTTCTTTAATTTGTTAAGTAAAGTTGTGTTAACCCTAATTTAAGTATATTGGATGTTTAGTTTGCATAAGTGCAATTGTTAAGTTAGACCTGTCTCAGATTATTATTATCATCAGACTAGGTTTAGTCCTGGAAGCTCCCAAGGCCTGCTATTAAGCGTGTGCAGGGGCCAGCCAGGTGGAGGCACCGCCAATTTTAAATTCCTTTAAAAGTAAAGGGACTGCAGCAGAGGGGTGGATAGAGGATTCCCACCTATCCTACATCACCGCTGGGATACTCAGGATCTCCTTTGTTGTTAACAACCTTAGCGCCCTTGCACACAGGTGAGTGTTGCCGGCTCCCAAGTAACCCAGAAATAGAAGGGGGTTACAATATATATATATATATATATATATATATATATATATATATATATAAAGTGACTATCAAGGTATAATTTATCCATGAATTAAATTATGTATTCTGAAATTACAGACAATTTGGCATTTTTAATACCAATATAGACATACAAGAAGTTGGATAATAAAACAGGTTCAGGATGTTACAGGCCACTACAAGAGTGCTATTAAATAGATGTGTCCTACTACTACAAATGATCCACTGGGAGAAGAAAAATATGCACTGGGCATAGCAGTTTGCACTGTTGCTTGGCCATAGCAACTCTAGTTGGTCACTGCAGACTGTGATGTAGAATAGGAGATAAGGTATCTTATGTGACTTTGTTTTCTCTTACAGCATACCAAGTTAAATGACATGGAAAATAATCTGAAATTACGGGATCTCTTTGTCATACTAATTCAAATAAATATCACCAGTTAACAATAAAGGGAATTATTAGATCCACTTCTGATGATACAGGTGAATGACAATGTGTGTGAGGCTTCTGAGGGGCTAGTGAAGTCGTTTAGGGTATAGTATACTGTTGACACTTAGCTATACATCTTTGTTTTTGTCATCTAGGAATCTTGTTGGCTCCTCAATTGTTTCAGGATGGCCAGGTAGCAGTTTTAGCCAAAACTTTTGTTTTCATTGTCAGTTGGGCTAGAAGTTGTGACCTTTGCTATCAGATACAGACATCACCATCATTGCCTATGTTTTCATCACCTCCAGGCTGGAGTAACGCAGTGCACTCTGTATAAGGCTATACCTGATGATGACTCAGAAACTTCAGCTAGTTCAAAATGCATCTGTTTGCTTATTTAACAGTGCTCCACACAAAGAGCATATTGTATGTGTGCTCCATAGATTCTCTGGTTTTTCAGTGCATTTTTAGTGCAATTCCAAGGAGTGAGTTTGACTCTTAAAGCTCTTTACCATTTGGTTTAGTGCTTTACGTTCACATTAAAATTCAGCTGGGACATAATAGAGGCCGCTGAAGTATCTGATAAGATTATTTGGCTTGGCTTGTTTGGCATGGAAGTATCTCGTGCAGGGGCTTTCTCCCTGGATGTCAAGACCTCCAGAGGGGTTTACAAACAAGTGTAAGCAGATCATCACTTTCTCTTTCTTTATGGCTAGATGGGAGAGGGGAGTCCCCAAATTTTTCTTTTGTAATATGGGGTCATGATATAGAAAAGGTTGAGAACCACTGCTCTAGAGGATCTTGCATGTTTGATGCAGCCTTCTTTATTGATTTAGATATGCTCTAGATTTGGTTTGTTTGATTATTTTATTGCAAAGTGACCAAGTTTATATGCAAGGTGAAGTTTTCATGGGGGTCAAGTGTCTTTTATCATCACCAAAATGTCAAGAGGTTGTGTCTCACTCTTCCAGACATGGACTTTGGTATAGTGAGCCATGCCATTGTGGACTAGACTGCATTATTACTGAAATGTGTTTTGTTTGGGGCTACTATTGAAAAACTGATATACATTGCTGTTGTTTCAGAGCATCAACAGAACTTCTCAAGGGTATTTGCCCACAAAATCAGTGTCACTGGCTGATTGTTAATGAGAGAGCTTCAGAGTCTTCTAATTTTTAATGTGCAAATAACCATTCTATACCAGAACTGATTTGCTCTATATCCTTCGGTCGAAGTGGAGACCTGGAACTGCTTAACTTCCCAGGCTACAAGCGGCGGACAGTGTCTTCTTGGGGGGGGGGCTGTCTAATCACTTCTTGCTTAATATTTGGTCAAAGCACATAAGTGGCACAGTTCAAATCCAGGTTTCCAGACTTTTAGGATGTATATGTTGGGGTTATAATACTTCTGTGTGATGCATTTGGGCATGTTGCTTTCCTTGGTATGCAATATCTTAATTTTCTTTTTGTTCATATACCCACAGAGTTTTGGGAGTAGATATTCATATTGTTGGTGGTGTTGATAATAAAAGTATGTTTCTGCAGTAATGCATTAGTCTACATTAATATCCAGTTCTATATTTAAAATATTTATTTCCAATGATGATTAAAATAAAATACTTCACAATGTTGCTGCAGTGTAATACACCACATAGCAAAGGTACTTACCTTTGACAGAATAGTTTACTTCAGTGTACAGTTTGAGAAATATTAGACCTTGAAATAGATTCGTAGCTTCCATATATTGTGTGCTTCAGTACACAGGCAGGTGCAGAAGTCAAATAGTCTCCCAGGAGACTTCCCCATTAAAAAAAAACAACAATTGGTTGGGCAGAGGGATACTACAAACAGCTGCACTTTGTCCCACCATATTTCTTGTTCAAAATAAATCCTATCCCTGATCCTGTGCCACTGTAATATGCACATATATTAGATTTTTGCATAAATTCAGTAACTACTTCAGAGCGGAAAATCTACACATTTTATATGTAATCCAAAAGGTAAAAAAACTAAACGAATATTTTATCATGCAATTCCTTACTGAAGCAGCAGAGACACACATCCTTCCAGTTAGCCTTTAGGATAGCAATGAAATTGCCTCAGCCAGCCAGCCAGCCAAGCCTAAAAAACAAGAACATAGGTTCAAATAAAAAGCTTCTAATCGAGCTGCATAGATTTTGTGATATACTTATTTACTTGACAACTAAATAAAAGGGTGAGCATTGCCAAATGCACATTGAATAACACATGGAAAAGGTAAATCTCTGTTTTAAAGGATTAACGTCAGCTAGGAAAGTACATAAATTAAAACATCAAAGTGATGTGGCTCCCTTAAGGACTGTAGTTATTTGGATAAATTGTCAGTGTAAAGAGTGCAACAAGTATGCAAGTGCTATTGATTTTCACCTTTGTATTACCAAAACATTTTTCATTGACACAAATTAATTGCTTGTTAAGTGCTAAAGAGTTTGATGGTCTAAATATTGAATCCTATAATTAATTGGCCTTTTAGTTTTCCTTATCATTAAGCAATAGTGATTACATTAAAGACACAAGGTTTTGCTTAAGTCGACATATCTTGTACATGATATACAGTAAGAAAATATTACAATAGATTCTTAATACGCGACCTCTTGTAAGTGGAGTATATCTTACTTTCTATTGTCGTGTAAGCTACTGTACTCTCACACCATCACTTATAGGGTGCATCTTCCTACTGTTATAATGTTACAAACTCAGTTTTCAAAAGGGAGATTATAATGTTGTCATTTAATGCTGTATCAGGCTAAAACTTGGCACAGAGGCTCTCAGTGCAGAAACAATAATTATACTGTGAAAAATTTGAGAAAACAGTTTAAATGTTTCAGCATTTCTAATTCTAGTATTTTAATGCCATAATAATAGCAAAGACGTAAGAACGGCCATACTAGGTCAGACCAATGGCCATCTAGCCCAATATCCTGTCTTCAGACAGTGGCCAGTGCTACGTGCTTCAGAGGAAATGAATAGAATAGGTTATCATCAAGTGATCCATCCTGTCAGCCATTCCCAGCCTTTGGCAAACAGTAATCCCTGCCTATCTGAGCTAAAAGCCATTGATGAACCTATCCTCCGTGAACTTTTCTAGTTCCTTTTTGAACCCCATTATAGTCTTGGCCTTCATAACATCCTCTGGCAAGGAGTTCCCATAGCTTGACTGCGTTAGGTTAAGAAATACATCCTTTTGTTCTTTTTAAACCTGCTGCCTATTAATTTCATTTGGTGACCCCTAGTTTTTGTGTTATGAGGCGTAAACAAAAAGGCATGTTTTCAAAAATAAGTTGTATCGGCACTTGTGCCAAATTTTTCAAACATAGTTTGCCTAAACTCTGGAACTACATCTGGTTTTAATCACCTAATGATTTGAGCTTGAGCTTATTGAAGTCAGTTGTAAACTCCCATTTACTTACATGGTGCAGGGTCGGGCCTTAAGTGGCCTGACTTTCAGAAGTGCTGATCATCTACAACTCCCACGAAAGTCATTAAGATCTGTAGGTGCTCAGGCTCAGAACTTTTGAATATTGATTTAGCTGCTTAAGTATAGGCATCCAAATTTGAAGAAGTTTCTTGGGGCTGTAACTTAGGAGTCATCATCACCATCCTCTCTTCCCCTGTATACTCAAGCTGTATCCAAGACTTCCCGCTTCTTCCATACAATTTCTAAAACATGTCCTTTTTATTTCTGCCCAAACAAATTTTAATCCAGAATCCCTCACTTTATGTACTGTAAACTCTTCTCCAGAAACCCTGAACCATCACTCCATTCTGCCCCATGCAAAAGCAACTGCTAAGATCATCTTCCTTACATGTTGCTTTAATTATATTAACTTTTCCCCTCATTGGCTGCCCTTGTTTCACTGCACCAAGTTCAAACTTCTTGTACTCCCTTTCAAGACCCTTCACAACTCTTCCATCCTTATTTGTCCTCTCTTGTTTCTTATTGTGCCAGTTTTATCTTCTACAGTCTACCAACAAAGACATTCTTGTCTGACCCTTTGTCAGCTTCTCATGTAAACATTTCCATGACTACTTCCATCCTTCTCTTGTGTGTGGAATGTCCTCCCCTATTTAATCTATAATACTACTATTTTATACTACAGATCTCTCCTCAAGAATAACTTAGCAGTGATGCCTAAAAGAAATCAGCCAATTAATAATGATTTAAGTATTCATAGTTATCAAGAAAAAATTGCAGTTGTCTGTAGATATATTTAAAAACTGTATCCATCTTATCAAGTACTTTTGATGTCACTTGCCTTCACAGATTGTAAGAACTTCAGATAGGGTGCAATACCAAGGACAAAGGAGCCGCAGTTCTGCTTAGGAACTCCAGACGCTGCCAGGATGTAAATATTAAATAATACACCACTTGTGAATTTGGTCCAAGTAAAGCTGCACAAAACAAGTATTTAGCTTTTAACCCAACTGAAAGATAGTGCTACTGTTTGAAATTTAAAATAATAATTATACATAGGTTTCAAAGTGCTTTACAAAGATAAGTGTCATGACCCTAAATTTACACATGGGGAATCTGAGGTACAGAGAGTTGTGGCTTGCTGAAGGTCACATAGCAACTCAGTGGCAGGGACAAGAGTAGAATCCAAGGCTCCTGTCTCCTGGTCTTATGCCCATAAAAAATTGTAAATAGGCGTTTGCTTTAGATGGAAGATGATGGATGTGATTGTAATGTTGAAGACAATTGGAATTTTGCCCAGTTAGGAGTCCAGAGTAGGACTTGGAAAGATCTTTGGTTGTATGGGTTTACACAAAATATATTTCATTACAACTGTATGTGAATTGTATATCTACCTCAGCGCAATATACAGTTTATGGTTTAAATTATGTGTGAGAAAATGTCAGGTGCCACCAGTTGTTGAGTTTTATGTTTTTTAAATAATTCCTTTACACTTCATCTGCTACAGAAGGTTTGAACTGTTAATTAACATTTTTATGGCGGTGCTCCAAAAGATTTTAATTGCATGCTTCTAATTTAATCAAGATTGGACATAAATGATTATGTCGATCAATTGGAAAGGAACGGTGCTGCAAGCCAGTGCATCCCAAGAGCTTTCCCATTTTCAGAAGGGCAAGTGACGCTGAAACATACCAAGTATATGCTTTGCTGAAGTCTGAAATCTTTTTACTTTTTAAGCCTAAATACATTTTTAAATATTAGAAACTTGAAATTCTAATATACAATCCTATCTATTTTAAGACTTGATTAACTATGCATTTTCTGTTATTTGTAGGCTTTTCAATATGAGCACTAAATTCACTAGAAATATAAAAGATGTTAAAAATCAAATTGTGTTACTATAAGGTAGCCAAGTAGAACAAAGTTCAGGCCATGCAAGTGTTTCTGTAATAAAAACAACTTATTTTGATAGGTTAGTTTGCCCATAAAACAATTGTTACTCCCACTTGACAATAAACTCCCAAGTAAATATTTTAGACATGCAATTTAAAACTGATTTTTAACCTAAGTGTACTTTTAAAAGTATTCATTAATTAAATTCAATTAAAGCCATATTTATGTTGATACCTGACAAATGGCTTTGATTTGATTTAAAAACTGCAAATTGGCAAGAGATTTGTTTGTAAAATGATTTAATTCAATTTTATAGGCTCAGAGATTATTAGCACATTTAAATATTTTGACAATTTCTTTTCAAACAGAAACATGGACTGAAAAGCACGTGCCTAAGTTCACATCTGCTCATTGACTCTAATGGCTTTGGTGATCTACCTGAATATTAGATAGGTTTCAACATTTTTGTAAATAAGAATGTGCATAACAGGCTTTAGAGGCTTCAAATGATCTCTTCTGGTCTTTTCACAATTAAATATGAAAATGGCCAAATTACAAATTTACACAAAAACATATTCCTTGTTGGGACTCTGGCCTGCTTTGCTGAATTTGTCTTCACATACATAGCTCTTATACAGAGAAAAAGGAGGCCTTTTTTGGGCCAAAGTTTAGGAGATTTAGCACTTGGAGACTCCATGCTTATAAGTAATAATAATAAATAATAATAATAATACCTATCTCTTATATAGTGCTTTTCATTCTTACAGAACCTTTTGTCCTGTTCTTGATCCTGCACATCTTGAACATCCAAAATTCTCAGTGAAGTCATTGGGAGTTTTAAATGTGCAAGGAAAACAGCCTCTGATCAGATCTAATGCAGCGGTGTCCCGCCTGTAGCCCTTAAGGCTCTGAATTGTGGTCTCCGAAAGCAACTGTGTTAAGAACTTTTCAGTTGGTTACAAATTGAGAATATGTTCCATTTGCCCCCTCACCAACTTCCCATCCCCAATTCTGTCTCTGCTTTCATGATTATTCTCCTCTTTTCTTCATATGAGAATGAAATGGAGGGGTTGGTTTCGACCACTTCAGACTTTATTAAACTGCACTCTCTCTCCCTTGGAAGAGGATCAAGGCTCGTTGTAAGGGAAAGTAGTGAGGGGACAAGACTTGCCTGTAGAGAATGTGAATGATTTATAACACCTGTCAGGGATGATCTAGGTCTACTTGGTCCTGCCTTAGCACAGGAGGCTGGACCAGATGACCTCTTGAGGATCCTTCCAGCCCTACATTTCTATGATTCTGTGAATTGATGGCTCTGAAATCAATCTATTTGTATACTTGTGAGGATGAATATTTTCCTTTGCAGTGCCCTGCAAATGCATTTTCATTTGCTGATGTCAGGAGGCCTGCTGGTAAGGAGTGATTTCTAAAAATATAACTGCAAATTTTTGGCATGCAAGCAAGCAAGCACTTAGGCGCCAAAGCAAAACGTGTATTGTAATAGCAGAAGTACCCATTCTGAGTGCAAATGGAGGTTTTCTATGTACGAAGTGGCATGCTCTCAAACTTTGCAGATGCATTTTCAGGGGCTTGTTTGAAAATTTAGTCGAGTATTTTTCTCATTTGTTGTTGTAATTTTATCACATGTTCGTCCAAGTAGCACATCTCTTGTTTCACATAACGGAGAATGGAGTGTACTTACTGTCTGTAAGCTTCAAAAATATTGATTGCTGTCATGGTAATGGTTATAATGAATTTTATGGTGACATTTCAAATTTAAATATATCATGTCATATGTTCTTTCCTTGATTTACTGCTACCATGGAATGATAAACTCCCACTGTTAAAATGTGGCATGTTAATATTGTGCAAAGACTCTCTCTGATCCAGTAATTTAATTATTTCATTTTATTTTTCATTAATTGTTTCCTTTCTGGCTCTTCTGATTTACATTTGTTTAATTAAATTATGGTAGCTAATCATAGAGTCCTATTCTGGACTATATAAAGAATAGGACTCTGATTATCCACCATAATTAAACAAATGATTTCATTCTTACAGCTATTCATATATATATACATATATAATATTGATATAGATATATATAGATATAAGAATGAAGCTCTTTGAGCCATATACTGTCAAAAAACATCACATGGATACTGACCGCACAGCAGGTGGAGGAATGGTCAGTCTGCTACACAGAGGTTAAAAAAACTGTTCAAGAGGAGATCTCATGCAAATAACCTCCCAACGTCCTCTCCTGAAATTCTATGGTCCCCTGAAGAGCTGTGATAACTTCCTTCTGCAGCCCAAAATAGGAAAAAATTATGCACCAGTTGTGGTCAAAGGCATGGTTTGGTTTGGTTTTTAAAAGAGTATGGGCATTAAGGACCAGGGAGAAAGAGGTTATCCCCTAATCATCAAAGAGAAGGTGTAGAGGGCTCCTACTGGGATTACATGAGAATGATTTGACAACCCTCACCCTATGTGAGGAAGATTCTTGATTGCCTCTTCTCTCCCCAGTGACCCAGTTGCCATTTCTTCAAGTGAGAGAAAACTCAATGTGGTGGGTCTTCTGTGGCTAACAGAATTGAAACCCAGTGAGAGAAACTTCCTTTGCTCCCTCCCCCACACCACCTTTAAAGGTGCATATCAGCTGACAGAATGTCAGTCAACCTATAAACAATCATTGTTAGGACAACAGGAAATGTATTCAGTATGCTCTGGCCCTCTCCAAGGGTCACAGCCCTGAGCCTAATATCCAAATGTAGTAATCAAGCAGGATGGAGTCTGTGATTCTAGTACTGGAAGTGGTGGTCCTAAACTGCTATCATCTAATTCCTAATTTGACATTCCAAAGCAACTGGAACCCCTGGCAATAGGGCAGGAGACATCTTCACTGAATAGCTATGGGAATCCACATTGTTTCTTTGGACCAGCTACCACAGAGATTGCTGTATCATTGATACGTATTTATGCAGGGGGAACAGAATGTTGGGGAGTGTGACAGGGTGCTGGCTGAGAACTGAAGGCTAAGCCAGCCCTCTGCCCCGGAGCCCTAATCAAAGGGGGAGTGGAGCCAGCTGAGCGATCCTGTGGGGACTGGGCTAACAAGGAGCAGCTGTTAGATGCTCGTTAGACTGGCCCTATAAAAGCTCACAGGAAGGAGCTCAAGGGGGGCTCACCAGAGACTCACAGCAGGAGCTGTAGGAAGGCAGGGCGGGGAAGGAGAAGCCTCAGTTGGAGGGGAGCTGCCCTGAGTGAGGGGCTGAGTGGCCCCTGAGCCTGGACTGTATTTATTTGTAAATAGTTGGTGGTGGAAAAAGCCTGTGAATAAAAAGCGCTAGTGGGAACACAAAGTTGTTATCTGCACGTGGTTTGTGGGGCAGAGGACCTGAGCAGCCGGGTGCCCGGTGCAAACCTGCAACACGGAGCTATGCAGAAATAATATCTGCAGATTCATTGGAACTTAGTCTCCAAAATTACGCAAGACATAAGTGACAGATTGTCCAAGGTTTCGAGCATAAGGCAAGAGATTTGGAAGCTGAGTAACAAGAAAGAATCACTGGTCGTGTGACTGTAAAGCAGTAGATGGGATGTCATAGATATAATCACCTTCCCAGCAGATGGAGGATGGCAAGTGCACATCAGTTATAAATGCTGGAAATTGTTCCACCAAAGGTTTCTGGACAGTCAGCTTCTGAATCTCATGCCTGAGATTTTAAACCAAGAGTATAGGTCTATTACTGCAAACCAAGTAAAGAATAATCTCTTTTCTTCTAGTTAAGGTAGTAATTTTGAAAGTTTGAATCTTTTTCTACTATATAAGAACATTTCTTCAGAATCCCTAAAAATGGACAAATATTCACATACTTATATGCAAAATCACCACGGTTGGCATCATTGTAAAGAGTCTCAGCAGAGAAAGGCAAGGCTGGCATGGAGACTATATTCCTGTTGTACCTAGTTTAGGACTGAGGTACAATGATGGACTAGCATGGGGAATCTTCAGCTGCTGCTGCATATGCCGTACCTGTTCTGAGAACACACAGAGGTCTTCTGCATGCAAGGCTGTCATAGGGCTACCTTACATTAGCACTACATTCACCGTCATTTAAGAAACATGGAAATTATATTTGTTTCCAGTTTGCCCAATTATGACCTCTTCACTATATTTAGTTTTAACTGACAATTATGACCCATATCTATGTCATTCCTGTAGATGCACGCACTGTTAGTTTTGTGTTCAGTTTAAGTGTCTGTGAGACACTATAATGGTGTTGAGTAATGAATCTTCTAAATTACATTTTTTCCTCTGTTAGACTATCCATGGCCATAAAGGGCCAATAACTGCTGTGGCTTTTGCTCCTGATGGACGGTATCTTGCCACTTATTCCAACACAGACAGTCATATCTCCTTTTGGCAGGTAAGAATATATACATAATGTGAAGATATATAGATGATGCTAGTATTGTAAATAAGGTAGAGTTTTGGCATTTATACAGTCAAGTTTTTGAATCTTTTTAAAAAACATTATTCAGTTCTAGTGTAACCTCTGACAGGAAAAAATGATGTATCATTATGGTTGGAATAACAAGCATTCCAAAAATCAGGAAATTCCAAAAGTTAAAACTGAAACCACAACATAAATGCCATCATTTTGGGCAATCTATATCTCCTTACTGATTTTTCTCTTCCTTCCCCTGATTTTATTGTCCTCCTAGTTATTTTTCACATGCTGTCTGTGACTCTCTGTCACAGGCATGTAATTAAAGTTAAAAATTTTCAAGAGTGACATAGGAGTTTAAGTACTGTTGAAAATCAATGTGATTTAGGCTCCAGAGTGCCTAAATCACTTAACATTGGACTCAAACCTCTTAATTACTTAGGGTAACATTTTGACAAATTTCTTCACTCATCTGTATAAATAGATTATATATTGTATAAATATATCTCTTAAATAAATATAGATGTATAAACAGATAAGCTCCTTGCAGATGGACCTCTTTTAGGTGCTGGTATGTTTCTCAATACCATAGTATTATCTGAGTATCTCACTGTGTGTGTGAGTGAGTGAGTGAGTGAAGTAGTATTATTCCCATTTACAAATGGAGAACCGAGACACAGAGAGACCATGAACTTTACCAAGGAACAGGAAGTGTGTGGTGGAGCATTGATTTGAACCTGGATTCCTGAGTTCCAAGTTAGCACCATATCCATTAGAAATGGGTTGTCCAACCCGCAGGCCAGAGTCCGGCCCCACAAAGGCTGCTGTCCACAGCCCCAATCCCAAGCCAGTCGGGTGCAGGAGTAGCCCCCTCGTCTCCCCCAGCTGGCCAGAGCCGAGGAGCAGCCACTCCCTCCAGCCCCGTGCCAGCTGGGAGCAGCAGCCCCCCCGTCCCAGGCAGCCACAGCCAAGGAGCAGCCCCTCCTCTCCAGCCTCATGCACCGCACCGCACTGCACTGCACTAGCCAGGACTCAGGAGCAGCGGTGGGCATTGGACCAGCCAAGCCCGGCCACGGCCGAAAGGCAGGGCAGTCCAGCAGCACCGGCCGGCTGGGACGCTGCTCTGTGCAGCGCAGTAGCCGCCTGCGAGAGCCCGACTGGGGGAAGCAGCTGGGGGCAAGGGCCAGGTGAAGCGGAGTGCCCCTCCTTCTTCCTTCCCCCCCCGGGAGTTCCCGGTTCGCTTGGGGACCGGTCCCCCAGCCAAGCCCTGCAGGCAGTCACCGTACTGCAGAGCAGCAGCCGGGAGGGCCCGGCTTGGAAGTGGCTCCCAGCACAGCTGCCAGGGAGAGCAGCTAAATGTGCCAGGAGGCACAGCGGGAGAAAGATAGCTCCACCCCCCATAAGTGGGGAGACCATGGCAGCCATGGGCAGGCGGAGAGACACGAGTCACGTGACCAGTTGCATGTCCTCCCTAAAACTCCCACCCCCCATGCCCACTGGCAAAAATAAAAGTTGGTACCTGTAGCCGACCCCCTCCCCTGCAGACCCGTGCTGGGCGGGCACAGAAGCAGCACCTCCCCATCTGAAATTTGTTCACCGGCCCGAGTGAGAAAAAAATTGCAGTGTGGCCCCTCACACTAAAACGTTGGACACCTCTGCAATAGACCATCCTCCTCTTTGCATTTTATATCTCTGATGATATCTGTGATTACCAATGGTCCTGCATAAATAATACATATCTTTGTTTTACTATTTTTAAATGTAAGGTTGTAACACAAACAACTGTGTTTTTTGTTATTCATGTGCACACGAAAAAATTTAACCTCTAGGTAACTCGAGAACATTCGTAATTTTGGAACTTCATTGAATAACACTACGTTCTTCATCAAATGGCCATAATGTTATAATTTTTATTGATGCCTTGTAGATGTAAGGGTTGGCCAAGCAAGAGCCTGCACTTCTTAGTGACTAGGCCCTCTAGGCAGGCGTTTGGGGTTTTTTTGTTTGTTGTTTGTTTTAATTTCCTTCAAGTGAATTTTTATGCTAAGGCTTGAGAATTTGATGTTAGTATTTTAATCAAAATTCTTCTTGTTAAAAAAAAATATATATATATAGTGCCAAAAGTGAACTACACACTTTATAAAAGACAGAATAACAACATCCCTACCCTTTAGAGTTCAAATTAATAGTTTGAACAATCTTTTTCTTTTTTATGACTTTTTTTATCCTGCAAAGGGCACATGAACCCCATATGCAGAGTTGGGCCTTATATCTTTATACTTTTTTTTTTTTTCCTTAGAAGACTTCTCTGTTGGGCTAGGTGGTACAATAGATGTATGTAACTCTATACCTTTTTTCCTCTGGAGCTAAGAGTTCAAATTCTATGTCAGGTCACCAATATAAAGGATTTTAGTAGTTGCAGTTTAGTTCCCCTTTGATCATAGCAAAATATCAGCATTTAGTTTAGAATGATTGGCAGAATCCAAGAGACAACAGGAATGAAATAGCAAGTCAGAGTAAAGGTTTGTTGGCAAAGCTGAATGGGGAAATGTGTACAGTACTACCCTTATTTATGCATAAGCACTCCCTCATTTTCATGTGCAATCAATTCATATGTAACTGTAAAAGAAGAAAATATATTGGAATTAATATAGTGAGTTATTTATTGCTTTACATTTAGTTTTCATTCATATTTTTTAAAAATTAACATTCACCTTTACTTTTCATGTCATTAAGAGTTTTAAAACATATGCATTAAATAATAAAAGCAGCTCAAATGGGTGAAGGATGTAGAAGTGTTTTTAAATTATAAACTTAAATAATAGTTACCTGAAAAACAGTGGGCCTGATCCTACAGTTCATGCAAGCAAAATAGCCATCAAAGACAGTGGGAGTTTTGCCATCAATAAGACTGCAAGACTAGATCCAGTGTGCATACAAATGTCAGTTAAAATTTTTTTAATCTTCCACTATTTTCTGAATGTTATTCAGTAATATTGTACATGCCATAAAAAGTACTGAATTATTATCCATCATATATTGTGCTTCCTGAGATAGCAAATAAGAACAATAAAAATGTTCAACCATCAGTACATATACTTAGTTTAACTACCTGGGAAGATCTGGAAAGCAATCTGACTTATTGATCAAAAAGACTTTGATCTTTTACATAGAAAAAGCACCTCAATTTAAAAAAAAAAAATTCATATTCAGGCATAGGTTTAAAAATGTGAATTGCCAGATTTTACTGGATGTAAATCCATTCATGTAAAGCTGGCTTTTACATAAAGAGTTAAATGTACCTATGCATTTAGTTTTAAAATGTGACCTCGTGCACTAGTGATTTTTTCCCCTCTGTGTTCTATTCGGCACTATTATTAATGCAGGAAAATCAGTAACATTAGTCATCTTAAAAGGGTTATTACTCAAGATGATTTAAATTGTGAAAATGTCAGTGTTGCTTGCATGCTCCCTGCTAGAGATGCCATGATTTACACTCTCTGACACCATTCTGCTGCTGAGAAGGGCCAGAAAAAGTAATGGCTTATATTTTGTACTGATCAAAATTCAGAACATGGTGTCAGCAACAACACATCTTAAATGTCCTAAGATTTGCCATGGTTTCATGTGCCCTGTCTTAGGTATACAGCTGGACCATCATCTACCTTTTGTATATAAATCCTAGTATCCTACTACATTTATGTGGAGAGGCTTTCAAGAGTATTGGAGCATTTAAGAGAATGCAAGTTTTTGAGGGAGGTTTTCTCTTTTTAAAATATGTAACAAAATATAAAATATTGGCCAATTTTTCAAAGAATATAGATCAACAGGTATTGTTAAAGATTTTATCTCTTAATATTTTGTTTATATAAATACCAGAAAGAGAATAAAGCTTTTGTGGGGGTTTTTTAAAAAAGATTATCACAGAATCATAGAAATTTGGGCTGGAAGAGACCATGAGATGTCATCAAGTCCCAGCCGCCTGTGCTGAGGCAGGACCAAGTAAACTTAAGTCTTAGACAATCTCTGACAGGCGTTTGTCCAACCTGTTCTTAAAAACCTCCAGTTATGGGGATTCCACAACCTCACTGGAAACCTGTTCCAGAATTTAACTACCCTATTGTTAGAATGTTTTTCCTAAGGTCTCTCTTGCTGCAGATTAAGCCCATTTCTTCTTGTCCTACTTTGAGTGAGCATGGAGAACAGTTGATTGCTACCCTCTTTATAACAGCTCTTAACATATCTGAAGCCTATCAGGTCCTCCACCTCATCCAGTCTTCTTTTCTCAAGACTAAATAAACCCAGTTCTTTTAAACTTTTCTTATCAGTCAGGTTTTCTAAACCTTTTATCATTTTTGTTGCTCTCCTCCAATTTATTCATCTCTTTCCTAAAGTGTGGTGCCCAGAATTGGACATAGTACTCCAGCTGCTGCCTCACCAGTGCCAAATAGATCAGGACAGTTACCTCCCATGTCTTACGTGCGACACTCCTGATAATACGCCCCAGAATGATATTAGCCTTTTTTGCAACTGCATCACATTATTGACTCATGCTCATATTGTGATCCACTATAACCCCCAGATCCTTTTCATCAGTACTACCACCTAGCCAGGTATTCTCCATTTTGTGCATTTGATGTTTCCTTCCTAAGTGAAAGTAATTTGCACTTGTCTTTATTGAATTTCATCTTGTTGATTTCAGACCAATTCTCCAATTTCTCAAGGTTGTTGTGAATTCTAATCCTGGCCTCCAACTGCTTGTGACACCTCCCGGCATGGTGTCATCCACAATTTTTATAAGCACATTCTCCACTCCATTATCCAAGTCATTAATGAAAATATTGAATATTACCAGACCCAAGATTGACCCTGAAGCATCCCATTAGAGATACACCCTCCTATTTTGACTGCAAACCTAACTACTTTTTGAGTATAATCTTTCAACCGTTTGCACACCCACTTTATTAGTAATTTCATCTAGACCACATTTCCCTAGTTTGCTTATGAGAATGTCATATGGGACTGTCTCAAAAGCCTTATTAAAATAAAAATATATCACATCTACTACTTCCCCGCATCCACTAGGCCAGTAACCATGTCAAAGAAGAAAATTAGATTGGCTCAGCATGATATTTTCTTGACAAATCCAAGTTGATCATTCCCTATAATCTTGTTATCCTCTATGTGCTTACAAATTAATTGCTTAATCATTAGTTCCAGCATTTTTCTACGTATATCTAAATTAAGTTGACTGGTCTATAATTCTCTGGGTCCTCTTTGTTCCACCTTTTAAAGATAGGTGTATTATGTTTGACCTTCTCCAGTCCTCTGGGACTTCCCCTGTCCTCCGTGAGTTCTCCCTTATGTCATTGGGACCATTCCTGTTCTGTCATGCAGATATACTGCGGCATCTAAAAGGTCTTTTCCATCTCTAATTTTTGGGTTCTAACAAGTTTAAATATATATTCCAGCAGAAATATGTTATAATTTGTAATTTTTGATAACTTATTTCAATTTCTGAAATGCTGTTGTATTAAATGAACATAAAGAAGTTGTAGCTGATAGATTTCATTGTAGGTTTAAGATAATAGGTTGATTCAGATCTCACTATTTAATATGAAGTAGATAGAATCAAAGGAAAACAGAATTTAAAAAAGGCAAATTGTAAGACTGGAATTAACCCCTTACTACTAATTTTGTTGCTAAACTTTTCTGAGTTTCCATGCCTTGCTGAAGTGTGTAACTCATAAAAGCCAAAACTTGGCTGTATTTTATTTTTCCATTTAGTCCAATTAAAAAAAATATCACTTCCCATCATCATCAGAGAAAAAAGGGAGGAGAACATTTTAAAATATGGCTGTAAAAGTGTCATTTAAGATGATGTGAAGTCTAGAGATCTGTAGGAAAAAGGAAAGCAGTAAAATATACACTACTAAATTTAGCACAACTAGTTTCATTTTGCAGAGTTGTGTATAGAGTTAAGTAAGCATTTGCAAACATACTGCTTAGATTCTTAGCATCTCTTTAGTTTAAGAAACAGTGTTTTTTGGTGAATTAAATAACATTTTAATTAAAGGTCATTAGAGAGGGCAGCCACGTAGCTGGTAGTGGCAGGTCTTATAATAAGTTTTCTGTAAATATCAAAGAGAAAAAACTTTGTTTCGCATTAAATTATTTTTCACAAGAAACCCTTTGATTTCAGTGTTGGCTCTTTCTTTTTCTATTACTGCAGATGAACACCTCTCTTTTGGGAAGTATTGGAATGCTGAATTCTGCACCTCAGCTCCGCTGTATTAAAACATACCAGGTGCCTCCCGTACAGCCTGCCTCACCAGGTTCACACAATGCACTCAAACTGGCACGGCTGATCTGGACTTCCAATCGCAATGTTATTCTCATGGCTCATGATGGCAAAGAACATCGATTTATGGTTTAGAGTCAAGCTCTCTATTGCTAGAAATACATTTTTCTTTTAAAATTCCCTGTAATTCTCTCTTTCTCTATTCTTTTATAACACTGGATTACCCACACCAGTGCCTATATAAATGATCCAGTGGGACCAGCCAGACTTCAACATTTCTGCATGGTTCCCTACAGCAGAATCTTGCTTTTGCCAGCTATTGATTCAGAGGCATGCACACCAGCTCAACAGTGTCTGGTTATTCTATCACCATGTAGTTTTTCCTTGCTGTTGTTAGGAAGGACAAAGATGGTGATTGGGAATGCTCCTGTTGCTTGGTGCAATAGAAGCTGAAAAAATCAATAACACTGTGTTTGCGCTCCTTGTCTAGATCAGCATTTTCATTCTCTGAAGTTGGTCTGAATCTAGTCACTTTTACATTTTAGATTGAAGTAATGCAGAGCAGTCATAATTATAAATATTATTTTCCTTTCAATGTTCTTTTACAGAATCTTACTGTTTACCAAAAAGGTTCTATGTTTGCATGTACTTTCTTCTAGTGACTATGGGGTGATCACTGGGCGAGGTGTCTTAGGGTTTAGCAGTCAGCTTCTTGGGGCATCTAACTGCAATGGGATTCATGAGAAAGTATATGAAGAACTAGATTTTCAGGATAAGAATAGCCTTCACTCTCATTTTGAAGAAGCATATTTCATCATATAAAGTTAAGTTCTTGATTGAATTGGAAGTTATGGCATAGTAGGTCATTGCTTTTGTGACCTGGAAGAAAGAATGAGCAGTCCACATGTAAATACCAAGAATCTCTTAAAGAGGGAAAAGGAAACTCAAAAAGAAGAATACTTATGCACAAAAGTATGTTTTTTCTGTGTTCCCTTTGCTTCTACTGCAGATATTTATATTTCAAAAAGAGCTTTCTCCTTCCCAGGGCAGCTCCCACTTATGCTGGAACTTGCAGGGAAATGAGACTCCTGCATTTATACCATCACATCCTGTTGCTGTATAAATTACCGCAGTGTCACAAAATCACAATTTGGCTTCTCTGAAGGATCAAGGGGTAAGAATGTAAGTGCTTAATAGAAACACAGATAGCACTGATATTTAGCAGCTGTGGCAAAAAAAATTATGGAAAATATGTAAAAAGTGAGTTGTTATTTGAATCCAATATATTTAAACATTTTTCCCAGTAAGAGAATTCTTCTGTAATGCAAACTATAAATGTTCATGATTTCCCTCTTTCTTACATATCTAATTTTGTGAAATATCTAATAATGTGAAAATATGCTGGTTTATGCTCAAAGTAAAAAAAATCCATACAATACTATTTTATTTAAGCATATTGATATAAGTGTTTGTATAGCTTTTATTTTCTTTGCCATTTTTGTCTGGAAAGCTCACAGAAGAGAGAAGGCTCTCATTAAATAACATAAAATTAAAGGTGGTACTTGGGAATAAATGAACAAAGAAATTAATGACTTCTAAATTTAAAATGCATTTTTTCTAGAGGCAGTCTGAGTAGTACACTATACATGAAAGTAGGCTCTACAGTCCAGAATCAACATATCTGTTGTTTACTCTAGTTTTTACAAACGAAATAAGAAATTAAGACCGGTAGGAATGTTTATCTCATATTGCTGTAAATTTTATTCATTCTAACTATGTAGTATATAGTAGTGGTAAAATTCTGTAGTAGAATTTTTTATGTTTTTCTTTAAAGTAAATTTATGCAACATGCATGTACATTGTATTTATAAAGAGGCATATGTAGTCTCCATGACAAGAAGCAAAGAATTACACAACATATACACTATTTGTCTGTAGAATCCAATACTATAGTGCTATATTTAAGTATAGGCATATGAGAAAAATTAAAAGGTACGTTTTATGCATTCTTCCATAGGCATTCCAAAGTCATATTTACTTATGTTATAATATTTTTTCAAGTACATACATGTTTAGTTTTAAAATCTAAATGCAAACACAGTAACAATGGGTAAGCTAAACACAATTTTCTTTAGAATACAGTGCAAGCATATTTTACATTACATATGTGTAATAAAAGTTTGCTTTAAACTAAAAATTTACAAAAAATTGTAAAAGATAGGGGGCAATCTACTTCCAGTACTGAAAAATAGTTAAATGTAGCAAAAGCTAAATTAGCAAAATTTTCAGAAAATTATGACAAGTTCTGCAAATGTCTTATACAATACATCTAGAGCAACCGTCAGGATTGCAATCCAATGTTGAGTAAGTGTTACTTGGCTAGAAAATGCAGTTTACTGGATGGAAATAGATTATCTAACCACTTAACTAATATTTGCACATTAGTTAAACACAAATCTCCATTTCAGTGACTTTCTCAACCCTAGTCCCAAATTTCATCACAGATTAGATTTCTCAGCACTGCAGTAAAATTTGTATTGTCATTCCAGTGTAAGCTTTTAGTATTTTATTGATTTGTTAGTACTGTATTTGGACTTGTCCTTGTAAATGTAAAGACGTATGTGGCTTCGGTGGCAGTTTACAAGCTAAAGATGACATGATGAGATAACTGTATGAAAATGTTGTAATGATTGAAGTCACTGTGTATGGTAAATGACAAAAATGTTTGCCTCTCAAGAAATTTCTTGATGATTTCACTTAAATGCTACTGTATGTACTAACGCTATGTACATATGTTTGTGAAATAAAACTGAATGGCATTGAAAAATATTGTTCCTATATTGTCATCCTAACTGTGATGTGATCACACACAAGTGCATCCATAGTACCACTACTTACTTGACATTCATTATTATTTTTCTTATCGTGCTCAGAAACAAATTCTTACATTTATTTTAATAAGGTTACGTTTCCCCAAATTGGATGAAGATTCATGTTCAAGAGACTCAAGGCCTCCTTAACAAAGTTGGAAAGTGCTGATGGAAAAGGATTATCTCTTCTAAGAACAGTGTGAGTCAACTAGTTAAAGATAATGCTGATCTTCCAAAACCTCAGCAACACACTCTCTGTAGTATGTGTAAAGCTATGCTCTCTTCTTGTTATCTCAGTCTTAGGATCTCCCTTAAGAGGGAACCAAATTATGCACTGAGATTTTTTTGACATGGACTGCTTGTCCATTGACAAGTGAGCTGAGATTATTAAATTTATTTAATGGAATACTTTGTTTGGATTTGAATTTGCATCCTCTTAGCTTTTGTTTGAGCAAGAATAACAAAATTGGTAATTATTGCTTAAAGAGGTTTATAGCATACGCAGTAAGTGTAATCTTTTCCCGTTAGTGTTCAGATAAGATAGTACCGTTTGAATTGAGTCAATCATTTATATAACAAGCCTTTAAAAAAATAGATAAACACAAAAGGAGTTGGTTGCAACATATTTGAGTCCTCATTTTTCAAAGGGTGTGTGTGTGAAAATCATTCATGACTTAAATATTTTCTCATAGGTAAAATATGCTCAATAACAGTTGTGTTGGTGATCACATAAACTGATCAAACGTGGAAAGGGCATGACATTAATAGGAAGGTAAAGCCAGGCAGTGCTGGATGAACTTTCACCTTTCACCTCTTCAGCTGACAGACAGAGTTGAATGTTGAAAAATCAATACTTAGGAGCCAGGAGGGAAATATTTTCAACCTCTAACTAGAGAATGTATTTTGACAAGGCCAAGATAATCCAAGCTGCACAGGAGAAAGAGAAAAGAAGACTCATTTTTAAAACTTGACACTTCAAGGTGTTTTTGTACAATGGTTTAGAGAAACCGTCAATACATACAAATACCAAAGGTCAAAAAGAAAAGCCAGAAGAATTTCAAAAATTAGATGCACTGTTTCTTTGCTGTTTACTTTACAGAATAAAAACTGCAGTTCGATTTAGCTTGTAAATATGCTTTTAAACTAAGTGATCTCAGAATTTACCAGATCTTGCTGATTTACTAGCAAATATGAGAAGTCTCTGTTTTGCCTTAAGCACTTAAATTATGTGGTACATCTGCTTACTGCCTGCTACATACCTATATTCAAGCACTTTTATTGTTGATGATTTGGCATGATTTCATTTTGTTGCGAAATGATCAATATTGTTTGTCATTTATGTAGCAATGTAATATTTTCTTTCTTGGGTAATTTAATATCTGGTCTTTTATATATAGTTAGCACCATACAGAATGGTTAAAATTTTGATAGTACAATTTTTACACCAAAACAACCTTACATATCACTATACATCACTATACATATCACAGATAGTTGCTGGTTGTACAGAGACAAATTAGGCAAATGGAGCAACCCTTTTGTCTTTAGCAATAGCTCTTACCTTTAGAATCAATGGTACTGAGAGATGGAATAGAATTTCCCCTACATCTTTTGAAAAGTAGTATAGACTCCTTAGCATGGACAACCAACAGGAAAGGGTAGAACGTGAAAAGATCCAAAGAATTATGCTTCAATTGAATTGTTGATACTGATTAGGAATGTAAATCCAAGTTCTAGGATTGGACATGAATCCACACCTTTAACTCAGAGGTGTGATATCATATCGACTAATTTTAAATGAAAAAAAAAATTGCAGCACAGAATAATTTAAGTGATAAAATTTGGGCATGGGAACATTTAATACAAAGCTTAATAATACTGTCATGAAATGTTGTCTAGAGCACAGCAGAGTTCTGAATGGAAATTGAAATGAGGCAAGCCATGGACAAGGATTTTTATGGTAACAGAACAGAAAGTAGGGACTGGCTTGTGAACATGTAAAAGAAAAAAGGGTACAGAGTGGAGGGAAGATGGTTATGAAGTCCAAGGGCAGAGCAAGTTCAGGAGGGTATGAATGACTGTCACAAGCCACAGATGGAGGAGGTTGCGGTACTGGAAGCTGGTCAGGAAGAGGCTAGTAATAGTGTTAGAGAGGGCAGTTACACTGAGTGACAGAAACTGGATTAGAAGGTTTTGGGGTGGGGGGGGGCATTCAAGGCAGTGATATGAGGGGCCCAATCTAGAACCTTTGAGGTAAAAGGGCAGAGGCAATAGGTGAGGCAGAGGGGATCAAGGGAGGGATTTTAGTGGCATACGGAATACAAGAGCATGAATGAAGGCTGAGGAAAAAAGCCAAATGAGAGATTGAGATAAGGGATGGTGTATTTGTGCTTTGCTAATTACATAAGCATGTTATCTCCAGACTCCCACATGATACTTGGTGTGAATTGGTGCAAACAACTTAATGGCTATGTCTTATTGATAGGAGTAATACTAACAACATCACAGATGGTCCATCTACTAGTAAGCACTAGGAATCTTGGAATCAGACACCTGTGATGAGAGGCTACTTGAGATTTATAGGGAGAAAATGTATAAAAAATTACACTAAACTTTTCAGGTTTGCTGCACTTAGTTATATCCAACAGAAAGGAAGGCATGCCTTGCCTACTTTTAAATGTCACTCTGCTTCTGTGGCATCCCTGTATGACAGGTAAAAGGAGCCTAATTTCAAGTGTGATGTATGTAACTCTTGTCTCTAACTCTTATACATTCATAGGGTGAAATCCTGGTCCATTGAAAGTTTGTCAGTGGCAAAACTCCCATTGACTTCAGTAGGGGTAGGATTTCCCTCATAATTTGTGTTAAATGTCCTCTTCAAAATCTGTCAATCACACTTGAAAGCACAGCTATTTCGAAATGCAAACTACAGCAGTCAGTGCAACCTAAATTGCATTAAATGTATTGATCAAAGATTTTGTCAAATAGCATGATGCTACAGTTTTACATTGTGTGTATTTCTTGAAGACAATGGACATCTCTCTCAGCTGACTCAGAGATGCATTTAAACACATCTTGCTCTGTTTTAGTTGAACATTAAGAGCTATGTTCTCATCTCCATGATGGCTTAATTCCTAAAACATTAAGATAAGAATATACCCATTAGGACACAAAACACTCAAGCAACTATCACCATAGTCATAGTATATACTTCACAAAAGTGTGAAGTAAAGGGCATTTTAAAGTCAATATAAATGGATTTACAAGGCATGTTAACCAGATAATACAGTGACAGAAAACAGCCGTGCAAGCTTCACAGGGTAAACCCAAAAGCCTGAAAAAGAACCATTTTAGAAACATACAAGATTTGGTTTTATATAGTGCCTGTTGTACTCAAAGTACTTTTCAAAATAAACCGTGTACAAGTAGGGTAATGTCTGCAAGTAAATGAAGGAATTGCTTAGCAATATCTCTCACAGTTAGAACCCATTTTGTCAACAGGGAAGGTTGGATAGGACGCAAAGTTATTCCCTATCCTCTTTGGTAAATGCTACAGGAGCTTTAATTATCAAGAGAGACCAACAGAAGAGCCCCAAGTTGAATATATCATCTGATAGCAGCACCTTTGACAGCATAGAATTCCCCAACTACTGCATTGCAGCAAGAGCATTGGTATAAACCCAAATCCTACTGACAACTTGACCTTCTGTCCCAGATGTAGCTACCAACACAGCTATACCAGCTCCTCCAAGTTTAGTTTGTCGTCTTGTTGATGTCTCGTAGTGTATCTGTATGAGGCAATTCTCCGATTTGGCCCACAATCTGGTAGATGATGAGCTTGTGAACACCTAATTAATTTCACTTGTGATCTCAGATTAGATTTCAAACACTGTCCAGAAATAAGACTTATTCCTTGCAATGCCACAAGGCTGGTTTCAAACATTTTCAGTGGTGGACAAGGTCTTGGTTTCACTGAAGAGCATCTAGGATTCTTGCAACTTTCAAAATCTATTGCGTATTTCCTTCCTGTTTAGAGGATAGAAAATATGAAGATTTATGCACAGCTCCAACTTCTCCACCCTTCTCCCTAACTCAAATCAAGCCCCTCTTTAGTGTCATTCCCATACAAGCCTAGGAAACCACAAACAGTACAACATTGTGGCACTGCTCTCTTTCCTTCCCATGTTGAAATAGAAAATACGATTGTTATCTCAGCCTGCTCCCTTTGGGGAACATAGGGCAGCACACAGGAGCTTACTGAACGTTTTTATACACCCAGAGAAGGAGAACAATGTGGGCAGAAATATACAGCAACAACAACTGAAAAATTTCAAAATTGTTCCTTCAAAGTTATAGCAATTAATTTCAGCAGAGTTTCAGTTCAAAGGTTTGCAAAGCTGTCAGCAGCCAGTGTCAACAGCAGGCACAACTGGGGCCTACACTTCAACTATATCAAAAATATAAGTTGATCTTACTTTGCAAATGAAATCTTTCAGCAGCCATGCAGATGTTTCCTATGTTTGAATTTCTGACATTAGCAAGTAGCTCCGAAGAGTACACAAGCTTGTCTTATTTTTATTACCCAACTTCACAATTTCAAATTTTTAATAATAGTGAATTAAGCTTAAAAATGGCAAAATTGGGCAGCATTAAGAGAAATGGATGTGGCCACAGTGAAATCCGTGCTCAGAGGGAGTGGAAGGCAGACTAAACTAAGTATAAAACAACTGCTGGGAGGATTTTCCTGCATACTCCAGGTAAGCTGCTCCAGCAGTGCCTAGCTTTTAGCAAAGAGCTGGGACTTAAACAATAACAATATTAAATTTGTCTGAAGAAAAGTAGCAGTAAAAATACGCATCATGCAGCCTCAGTCTTCAGTGTAACCAAAGAGTGTTCTTTGAACAGCAAGCCTCATGGGGAAGTTCCTCTGATTTCTGATGTCTGGAAATCAAAAATTTATCTTGTATGAAAAATTAAAAGGTAAAACTTTCCTGTGGAGCAACATTCCTTTTTTGTGGGTTTTAGTTTTTTAAATGAAGGCTGAGTGACATCTATGAGATAACGGTTACATTTTGAAAACTCTTTGAATTGAATTAATTTTGCAGAGTGGAAAATATGAAAGGGACACTGTCAGCCTAAAAAAAAACTCCAATAAGCTTTGATTTTCTCCCATCAGCCTTACTCTGTTGACATCAATGAAGTTACTCCTGATTTATGCCGGGATAAGTGAAAGAAGCATTGGGCCCATATACCTAAGACACAAACCTGATCTAAATCTTAAGCACTTTACAAAATGATATAAAGGCAATGAAAAGTCTAAACACAAGTGACTGGTTCTTTCTCTTTGCTATGCAGGTACTCTCCTTTCCTCCCCCATTTCTCATTGTCATTTGTTGACCTCATTACTCTTTTTGGTGAGGTAGATGTACTATGGAAAAGGCATTGCAAAGAGAGAGGTCCTGCAGGTGGTAATATTCATGATTGTTCAATATAACCCCTTGTGGACAGGAGTTCCACAGCTAGAGGCCAGCCACTGAGAAGGGCCTGGATCTCATGAGTCTCACTTTTGTTATTGACAGGTTCTGTTGTGGTTTATGACTGCAGAGTTGTTGTGCTGAAATAGTCGCTGATTGCATGCAGAGGGGTACCCCTATGGTAGCCAGGGTCAGCCATTCAGAGCTTTGAAAATCAAGACCAAAGGATTTTGATTTTAATCCAGAAGCTGGGGGCAGCTAATGTAGTATCCAGCGCACCAGAGTGAGGTGCTTTCACTAACCTGATTCTTTAACAGGCAGAAACAATTAATTGAGACAGCGGCGATCATTTCAGGTGCAATACACTGGAAAACACAAGGCTGGGGTTAAAAAACAAACACCCACTGATCACTGTTACCCAGGTATGCATCCAATAAGAGGCCAGCTTTAGAAAGGTATTTTGAGTAGCTGTTGCTAGCTGGGTGACTAGTAGCACTGAAGAATCTAGAAGGGCTGTGAGATTCTACCATCTTGACAATTGGAGGACAGACTCTCTTTGACTGTGGACGAGGTTATGGTGTGGTTTGTGTTCAGGAGTTGCATTTGTCCCAGCTAGATACTGCTCTGCTACTCTGACAAAAGCAAACAGCTCAGTCCAGATCTGAGTGATTTTATCAGTTGCATGAAAACTCCTTATAACAAAAGAAATTTAACTACATATCAAAGTAGAATTAACCAGACCATTTGCCCCCTAGAACATTTTCACCATTCAGGGCTTTATGGACACTATTGAGTGAGGCAAAAATCTACTCATCTCCTGAATGGCATAAGACTTCAAAGGTGCCATTAAGTGGATTAGTACTAGACTTCTGCTCTTGGTACTCTAACTGATTCTATCCTGGCTTCATCTGTATGCTTGGGTGACCTGTGAGGAGAAGGTCTTTAGGAGCTATTGCTAATTGACACTAATAGTATCAAGGGTGGTCTGCCAGAGACACTTTTAAAGCATACTGGTTCTATCAGCTTCTAAGGGCAGACTATTTAAACAGTTCCTGGCAGGAAAGGTTACACCCTGCCACCAAAATGAAGATAGTAGTAATGGTTGGTCCATGACAACATTGCAACCTCTACCCCCTACTTATAGATCCGGACAAAACAGAAGATCTTGAGTGTGGCCAGCTATGAGTGGATCCAGAAAGCTCTGGTTCCCTATTGAAGGCATGGATCTTGAGCTAACCCAGAAGAGTTGCCTCGTCACCAAGAGCCATCTTCCCTACGTCACTGTCAGCATGTAAAGGAGCTCAGTTAAAGCCAAAAGACTGCACTGCACATCATGCCAGTACAGATCTTATTTGAACACTATTCTGGACCTCACATGCAAGGTGGATGTGCTAAATTAGATCTGTAGCTAATCTGTCTAGATCTGTATCCTAACAGAATGATACTTTCTCAATTCAAATACTGCCTTTCGTTTTGATCAACTCATCTCAAGAAGAACCCACCCAAAATAGAAATTGTCCTGAGAACGACAACAAAGAAGTGTTTAGAGAAATAAAGGGGCTTCACAGGAGAGGTTATGTGGGATAATTTCATTTAAAAGGGAGACGAGTAAGGGGTAATGACAAAGGGTTATAATATAACACATGGGTCCATGCAAGCCAGTTTGGTGCTGTTTTTCCCCGGGCTCCTTAATGGAATCAAGGACCCTCAATGCAATGTATAAAGCTAATGGCAGTGTATTTCAACAGCAGTGGTGCCAGTTATAACAGGGAATGAGAAAAACTGCTTCAAAAAGACTCTGGATGGGGGTTGGGGGCAGGAAAAATGGAGATGCAGCTGAGGAGGTGTGATGCTGAATTTCAGGAGACCAAAAGGTCCTGTGATAGTGAGGCAATTAAGAAGGGAAGCGTGGCATGTTCTGAGCGTGGGGTCTTACCCCACCATTTGAGAATTGCTGCTGTAGCCTCACATTTATCAACTGGAAAGTTTCTCTTCCCTTCTGCCTTATGATGCTCTTTTAGAAGTCACGTTGTCCTGGTCTGGGTTTTTTTTTTTGGTCAGTCTTGGCTTTCTGCAGAGTAAAAGGGGAAAAGAAATGGTAGAGCACGTCTCTGACATTTTCATTGCACTGTCTCTCATTATTGCCATAATCCTTGCCCTGGCTTAAAGAATATGCAGGACCCAAATCCTGGCTTTAACTTCAGGAAAAGGATGCATCTTTCAATCCCTAGATCTTTGTCTATGAACACTGAGTACTCACCTTAACATCTGATGAGTAGAAACAATAGTAACATTAACATCTTAATGTCAGCAGGTGGCATTAGAACTCGATGGCAGGCACGCAGGACTGTTTTTGATAGAGGGTTATCAGAATACAGTGTTTTCCAGCACATCTTAAATTAAACTCCACCATCCATTCTAATTCATATACAATCCCAAGGCTTAAGTGCTGAGTTATAAGTGAAAGTTTTTAGTTGGGACATCAGGGGAAAGCTAGTCAGGCAGTGGTTTGGACGGTAAAATAGTAAAACTTAATAATCATGTTTATCATTATTCATTTATATTACTATTGTGCCTAGGAGCCTGAGTCATGGAGCAGAGTGCTAGGTACTGTACAATCACGGAACAAAAAGACAGTCCCTGCCCCCAAAGAGTTCACAATCTAAGGATAAGATAAGAGACAACAGATGGGTACAGACAGATGGGCGAGTACGATGAAACAACTGGTCAGCACAACGGGCAGTGGTCTCAGCACATCAGCCACATACCCATTGTCAAGTATTTTGTAGGCCTTACAGCAAAGAAGAATTGTAAGGAGGACTTTGAAGGTGGATAATGTGTTAGTTTTGAATGTGTTTAGGGGGAGTGCGAGTTGGTGAGCTACTGCAACAGCATGGCCTTTGGTCAGATGGAGGGTGACACAAAGTCCGCTCTGTCTGGCAGGGCGGTCAGTCAGCCCCTCTTGCCTTAGTCTCTGTGGAATTCCCATCCCAGGTTATGAAAATGTTTGTTTCAGTCCTTCTGGGGTGTACAGGTTTTCCCTGATACTTTGCCGGGTTAGCTGGACCTGGTCCTCAGGGTTTCTGGAAACCCCTTTGGTTCTTACATCTGTGTTGAGGTGTTGGTAAGGGAACCCAAGCTCCAGGTGCTTAAACCAGGCAGGCAGAATCAAGCCTGAACAACTCCTCCTGCTGTGCCTTGAGCTCCTATCTGGCTCCCTTGATTCTGCAGGCTTCTCCAGCCTGTGGGTCTGGTCCTCCCTTCTCTGGGGGGGGTGTCACCAGCTTGCTGCCCGGACTTTCCTTCTCTAGCCTGCTTGCTCCTCTGGCAGCAACTCCACTGCTCGGCTTCTCCACTCTTTTATTCTCCCAGCTATTGCAAGGTGGCCAGTCAGCGCTGGCATGTGGTTGTTGCATTGACTCCTTGGTCACCAGCCAGCGTAGGGTCTTTCACCCCAGGATAGGGAGATTCTTCCAGCCATGAAAGGCAGCAGAGGAGGAAGCAGGAAGGTGCTTATTTGAACATGTAACACGTGATGGATGCTGACATCCTGGGATGATTGGGGGCAGGAGTCAACTTTTTGAAAGCAAGTGGGAGATGACAGGTGGAGTAGGGGGCAGGCGCGAAAGGGCCCTGACAGTGAAGTCAAGTAGCTTATGTTTGAAAAGATAAAGAGGAGGGAGCCAATGAAGGGCTGTAACGGGAGGATTGACAGGGTCAAAGCGACGGACTAGGAAGATATGTTTACAGCAGTGTTCTACATGGACATCGGCGGGGCCAGGTTGCCTTTTGCAAGACCAGAGAGTACTCAGAACAAAGGACCTGCCACATAAGTGTTACTTAAGCCCACAAGCAAAAATCCAGTTGCCCAGTTTTGCACACCCGTCTCCACACAGAGAAAGGGGAGGGCAGAATTCTGTCCCCACAGAAGCTTTCTCCTGCAGCCTAAGAGCTGGAGTAGCTGCCATTTTCCTAGCTCGTGCCATTTGCGGGGAGGAAGGACTAGAAGAGCCCTGTGGAGGGTGGATCCTCCAACTTGTCCTCTGCCTCTCTGAGAGCTGAAAGCACCCCAGCATGCTCCCAAACAGGAAGTCTCCACGGAGCTTCTCCATGGAGCTTCCCACACAAGGTTCACACATCCACAGCTCCAAACCCCTTTGCTCAGCAGATCTTTATTGGTTCTGTTGCCATGGGGCCTTCCCAGGAATTTTGAAACCATTTCTTTCAGCCTCTCTCTTGTTTCCCGCCCTCCATCTCTTCTTGCATGGCTGCAATGAGAAGAGTGTATCATTCACCAAAGGACACGGAACAGCTCAAGTCTCCCCCTTTATTCTTGTTCAGCAAAAGAATCAATCCCAATAGCTTGAGGAGAGCATCCTATGGTGACTCCACATCATCATATAATCTTTCTCTCCATATACATGGATCTAAAGCACTGACTCCTAAATCAATGAAATTGATGTCACCAAACTTTAATTTATAGTGGTTCCTAAAGGAAGACATAACTTTTATTTTGTCCAACTTGTGCCTGATATTAATATGATGGTTAAGAAGGATCAAAGGATACCATACTGCAGTTCTCCTTCTGCCTGACTGCTCTTATACTGTGCACGCTGAAATATTATATTTCTTATTTAATAGTGGCACTTTTAAAATCATTTAAACGTACAGGACCAAATCCAGCTCTGGTGTAATTCCACTGAAGGCAAAGGACTGACCCCACTGATAAATTTAGCCTGGATCATAGTATGAATGATATATTTTTTTCATTTAGTTTTCAGTAAAAGATAAAGTGTTCTCTGGCAACCCATATGATCCCAATGAGGATTGAAATTAATAGTCAGCCATTAGGTCCAATTTCATGGTAATCTCAGTTCATAAATACATCTAACTAGTCAGCCTATTGACATATCAGCATTGCTAGTTAGATTTGAATTTGAGTCACCTTGAGACATCCTGCTGTGTAGGGTAAAAAAGAGGATGCATGTAAGTAAGGTGACCTTTGGAGGAGGAGACAACTTCATTGCTGGGTGGGCTACCTTATGCCCTGCAGGTCATCTATCAATTGGGATAGCCTTAGAAGAGGCTGCTTTCCATCTTCCTGGCTTGAAGGGTAAGTGATAATGATAATGATGCTACATTTTTAATAACCTCTTTCATCCAGAAGGATCTCTAAGCACGTTGAAGGCTGATTATCTAACGTTACAACCTGCAGGTGAATTTACCCACCACTGAAATGCAGTGAACTGTGGGCTGAAACAGCTACCTAACCATGTGCAGCACCAGTATACACTGGTTTGAAAGGGGAAAAAACCCTCTTTCAACTGGAACTACAGGGGGATTCAGGTAGGTGGAGTATCATCACTCAAACTGGAATTTAGCAAGAAAGGGGACTAAAATCCCCCTTGTAACAACTGGCATAATTTTACAGCATCATTTTAGCAGAGAAAGAGCCTTCAGTAGCTTTTGCTGTTTTGAGGAGGTCCCAAACAACAAGGTTATCAAAGTACGCTTACAGACAACATTTGTATGGATTATCAGTAATTTGGATAAAGAAATCACAATGGGCTGCTGCTAGGAGTATGGTTTTTAGATGTAAAAATAGATATTTTTAGTGGGTGGGATGGGAGCACAAGGGCCCATAGCAACTCTGAAATGTAATTGTTATTTCCTTGTGGTGCCAGTAATTGTCATTAAAATGCAAACAAGATGATGATTAGTGAGAACCGCACACTCAGAACAACTGCTTTTAATAGTGGCAAATGAATCACACACACTGAGAACAGGAATAACATTTTGTAGAGAAACTGGCTTTGAGATTTTATATTTCTCGTGTTCTCCATGCAAAGATGACATTGATGTGGAATTAAAAGGAAGCTAGTTCTTAGTGGTTATGTATTAGTCTTATTTATTATTTGTAGTGCAGAGCATCCATGAGCCCAGGATCCCCAAGTGAGCTGGATGACTCATAGGATGGATGACTGTGGGCTGGTTTCAAGACATGGCATGGCCTAACTAGTTATGGCTCAGTTTGAACCCACTTGTACTTAATGGGTTTGGAATTTCAGTTTTGAATATTGTGAATTTGCTTAGGAGAAACATGTATTAAAAAGGAGCAGAGGGGAGAGGGAGAAGCATCCAGTGGAATAGTATAAATTAGAACAGAGAGTGAGACAAATGAAAAGCAATTGCAGAGAGGTTGTTACAAAAATGGGGCGAAAGAAAATGAAATGAAAACAAAGCGGTCACCCAGCTATGTCAGAATAGTTTCTGAGGTGAAAGCAGGTTTAGCTAGAGGAACAATTCACCCCAAAGGGAGTCAATTTTTAAAGAGAAACAAAGTCTGTAAATTACGGAGAAACTATGGCTTGTTACTTCACACTAGTTTTGCTCACCATGCAAATAGGGTGAAAGCCTGAACTCACCCCCTTCTATTGCAGACAGCATGAAGATTTCTGATTCTCAGAATATTATCTGTAGAATAATGCAGGCGAGAGTCCATGCTGGGGAGTGGAAGCTCCAGTTTGCCCTATTACCGTCGGCAGTGAAAGGGGTTTACTAATGAAATCCATATTTATCACCTGTAACCAACACACTGAAGCGCTATGGTGTATTGAAGTCTCTCTCTTGCCCTTCCTGAGGCTTGCAGAGAAAGAATGAAATATAACATTAAATAAATGCCTGTGCATGTGTAAGGAAGGGGTACTATAGAAAGATAAAGGACTGGATTCTCCAAGGCCACACTGAACCTCTATAGTGATTCGAAGTAGAGGTAAACTGATCAGAACTGGCCAGCAGAAAATATGCTCTGTGCAAGGGAACACTCCACTGACAGAAGTGACATGGCTGATATCTGCACCAGCTCCCCCCTCACTCCAGGTATAGTGGGAGAGAGAGAGCCATTCCTGGGGTGGGGAGAGGCAAAGCAGAGCTCTGCTGCGCGCAGTCTGCCACTGGTTTGAGGTCAATGAGGAATGTTTCAGTTAGATCTGTTCCTGTGTGTCTCTGTGTTACACTAGGTCTGGGCGGTGTGGGATCAGGCGCTGCAACAGACAGGGAGATAAAGCAAATGAGCTAATATGTCTTTGCCATCTCTGATTTCATTGATTCAGCAAGTGCAGATCTGAAGAGCTGGGGGAGGCCATGGAAGAGCGCGCTGCAGTAGTAAAGGTAGGAGGTGTTGACGACACGGATGAGGATTTTAGCGGCGGTGGAGTCAAGGCAGTGAGTGTGCACAGGTAATGTTTTGGAGGCAGTGAAAAGGCTGACTTGCAGGCTGGGCCAGCTTGTCTCATTTATACAGGTCCAATATATCAGACTTAAAGGAGACTTTAACCTAATGCCAGCAACTTGGCTGCAAGGTGATTCATTTAATAGCAAGAGCCGCATAAACATATCTCCTTGGCTATCAGATTGGGAAGATAAGCTGGGGCAGGGGAGGAATCAAGGTGGGGCAGGAGTCGAATGAGTGAAGGGCACAGTGGAAGGAGGAAGAACGGTGTGCAAAGCATTGGAAAACAATGTCACGGAAGTAAGAAGAGAGCTGAGAACAAGATGTATTGTAACAGGAATCTGCATGGATCTCGGGTGCTGGAGCCTTTGGGGCTGAAACCAAATCTCAGCAGGATACATGTGATGTGACAGCCAGAGCCGTGTTCTCATGTGCTCACTGAACAGTAGTTCTGAGCCTTCTGAATATCTTTCCTATAATCGTCAGGCACACAGTTGCTCAGAGGGACAACTGCAGAGTGCACTGCTCGGCCTCCTGTTAGCTGAGCCTGGCCAGTGCTCTCTCTGCTCTGCTGAAAGACCCAGGAGCATTGGAACCCCAGGCTTTCTCTCATGCGTCACTTATGGGGAAAGAAAGAGAAAGACCTTTTGGTTAGTTCCTGCTCAGGGCATGGGGTGGAGAATGAATGGCTCCCCACTTCATCCATGAGCTTAGGAGTAGACAGAGCATCTCTAGCCTGAATCAAAACCTCTGGATTTTTGGAACAGAAGTGCCGTCCCAGTCCTTACACTGAGGGAGAAGATCACAAATTGAGCACAATGGGGTATCGCAAACTGGATCTGGTAGGAGATGATCAGGAACTTGGGAAGGCAGCTGTGAGTCAGCAATGTGGGTGGCGTGGGAGGGGAAAGATAGCTGGAAGACAATCAACAGAAAAGGAACAAAGACACAGAGAGAATATATACTGTTCTGCTTTTGATTACCTTCGAGTGTCTTAGCAATGAAGAATCTCAGGTCATGCAAAGGCTTAATGCATGTGTAAGTCTAATGTAATTATGAATCCGTGTATGTGACCATATATAAAGTCATTGTATTAGTAGGAACGAGCAGATCAGGATTCCCTAAGGCTATACCAGCGGGTTGACATAAGCTGCTTTTATGACCACAGCCAGTGTCCAGTGTAGAGAGAACCAGCTGTAGATTAGATTTCAAGGTGATAGTCACCTTTGACCTTTCTGAAGTCCTCTGCCACTGGCCATCCATCTTATGGCCACTCACCAGCAACCTTTTAACCATTTTTACAGCCAGCAAACATTAGCCATTGATTTAATTGATTAAAATCTGCATCTGCGCTGAAGTAAAGGAAACTATCATTCCCTGGAATTTTAGGCTTGGATTCCCCGTGCCCCCTCCCAGCATATTATCAGGTACATAATCATTGTCTTCTCAGAATGTGAATCTGGGTATTGCAAAGATGTGCTAAATGCAGAGGGATTTAGTGAAAGGAGATATGTATAAATTAATACACATACTCGTATGAGAGATCCGAATCCCCTCACGCTTAAAGAGAGAAAGTGTGGGTCAGGATCTGAATTTCACCACTCCAGCCCATGTCTGTACTGGGATCAAACTGGAATCTCACATCTAAAGATTTGAGGAGCTTTAGGTCTAGTTACCATGCATCCTGCACCAGTACAAACCATAGCACTGTTTCACTAATCTCAGACAATGATTTATAGATTGCCACAATGCAGAATATTTCTAGTCTGTAAAAGATGTTATACAACCCCAACCACTGTGCAACACAATGTGTGATCAGCCCAGTTTCCTAGCATGGCTCAGCTGGTGGCCAGGTCTCTGACTCGGCATTCCCTCTAGAGCAAAGGATTAGACGGGGAAAGTTGGGGGGATAGCCTCAATCCCCTATGTCATGGTACCTGCCCCTGACCAGCTGCACTCCAGTTAGGATGTAGAATCAAAAGGGTGGAACTTAGGCCTTGTCTACACATGTGGTGGCACATGTGTGGGGTGGAGGTGTAAGCTACACACCACAGTGAAAGGCAGCCTGTCCCCTCACTGGGGTTTGTAGCTACATGCAGCAGGGAGAGACTCTGGCATCAGGGGGGAGTGGGGATACTACAATGCTAGAAAGAGCTGTGTAGATGCGTGGGCATGTAAAAAGCCATATAGGGTATATACCCTCAGGTTCTGGCATTTCTCTACTCTACTCACTTAAGCAGTGTCTCACTATCTACATTACTATTCATCCCCATGCTAGCTGGGTGTGTAATCTCTGAGGTCGTCTACATGCTGCCTTATCTGTAGACCTACCTTCCATCATTTACACCTGAATTACCCATGGAAGGGTAGAAATAGCAACCCACACTGAGCCAGAATCAGGCTACAACAGAGGCGCCCAGGTGTTCTGTATTTTAACAATAAATGGCTTTTCAGTGACTACTTGGTTAAATAGATTCTCGGTGTCGGCTGCCAGCTGTAAACCACTCAAGCTGGGCTCTCACAGGAGAGGGGCTCGACAAGCCAATTGAAGCCATATATTTACTTAGAGACTTCTATTTCCTTATGGAAATGTACAAGATGGACTCAGATGTCACAGCGATTGTCACAGCATCTTAAATAGAATGTGTACCACCATGCCTATATTTCTAAAAACCCTAAACATTTTGTCTACTATTTAGAATATAAAACTCCATGGGCATTTCTCTGTCTCCTCACATTTCCTTAACAATCTGGTAACAGCAGAAATGACCTAGGCTGCATGCTCTTAATTCAGATTGCAACGACTAATAGAAACTGGCCACACACAATGGAACCTGGAATCTTTCTAAGAAAACATGTTTTCTGAAATGCCAACATTGTTTTATCATGTGTATTGTTTTTCTACATACGCTCAAGACTTTTGCCTGTTGACATTTAAAAATTCCAATACCTCTGTAAAAGCCTTGTAAGGGAAAGAGTCAGCTGTGAGACTTGTTCAGTAAAAAAGAAGTCATCCCTTTGGGACATTAAACCAGCTTCTGGCTGAATGAGAAAGCAACTGAAATAACCCTTTCTTGTATAAATATCCTTCCTTTCCATTTCAGAAATTTGAAAACTAAGGTAGAGTCTTGTATCAATATGTATAGGGATTGAAGAAAGCATGTAAGCATTCATGAACCCTCTGTGTTAATATTCGCAACTGAATGGGGAAAGCAAATCTCGGGGCCTTGCAGTGGGATACAATTTTTTCCTGTAGGTAGCTGGTTCAAGCCCAAGTCATATAATAAGCTGTCAACTGTCATTGCCACCTTGTGTAAAATGAGGATCAGATTGCAGTCCAGTTCCTAGTAGACAGATATTGATATCACAAAAACTACCATCTACATTAATGTCCATCCTTAAAAGCTTATGTAGACAGGTTGAAGGCTGAATGAATACTTAGTAACTATATTTTGCAATTATATACCCACTGCTTTGTTAAAGTTTTGTACAAACTTGATCAACAATCACGTGAGGTAGGAAAGTACCATGGAACATACATGGCTCATAGGAGTGGTCGCAAGGATTTGCCTTACGTGACCTATTTCTTTATTGTGAATATTTATTTTCTCTTAGTCTAATTTTACTGCTGTGTGGGATGCTGTCAGGTTAAAAGATGTAGATATAAAAGAAGAAAAATTCTTTACCTTTCTTTATCAGATTACTATAGATAACTGAAACTGAACTGTAAACTTACTTTTCTCTGTTTATGCTGTACTTTTATTTTTGAATTTCTTAAACAATGAAAAGAAGCTAGTTTCTCTTCTGTTAAGCCTGTCTCCCATCAGCTGATAAACTGGAAAGGGTTCAGAAGAGAACTATTAGGATGAAGTCTGGAAAACCTGTTTTACCGTGAAAAACTAAAGAACACCGTCTCTTTGTTTTATCCAAGAGAAAGTTAAGAATTAACTTGATCATGTTCTGTAAGTACCAGCATGGGGAGAAGAATTCTAATAACAGAGAGCTCTTTCATTTAGCCGTAAAGGCATAACAATATCAAATGGCTGGAAGCTGAAACTAGACAAATTCAGACTAGAAGAAAAATGGAATTTTTAACAGCCCAGGTGATTAACAATTGGATCTAAAGGTGTAGTGGATTCGCCATCACTTGATGTCCTTAAATGAAGACTTTGGATGTCTTTCTAAACGAAACCCTAGTTCAATCAGGAGTTATGGGCTTCATGCAGGAATCCCTTGGTGAAATTCTATGGCCCATAGTATGCAGGAGGTCAGATCACATGATCATAATTATACCTTAAAGTCTATGAATCTATACGTTTCACTTTCAGGTTTTCATGCACTTTTTAAACCTACCCATACATGTATTTTTAAAATCTAACCGTTAACACTGAAGAGAGAAGTTTTGCATTTTATGTACAAGTCTATCTATCCAAAAGGTTCCCATGTAAATAATATGCTAGAAAAACTCAGCCTGCTTCATATTTCATTAAATTGAATCAGATTTAATAACTGCCTCCTCCTCGCTGCTTCATTTTGATTTAATGAAATATATGATCTTAGCTATTCAGCCAGTGCAGTGTCTTATCCAAAATAAGCAACATGCTGTGCATCTTGCCAGGTCTAAAGAAATCTGGTCTAAATACTGTACACTTTGCTCACAGTTATGACTTGCTAAGGATAGCAGCACCAACGATTTAGCAGCTTTTATCAGTGTGGAGAAGGTGTACTTGCATTATGACTTTGTGGCTTTGAAATCTGAACTTGTTAGTGGTTGTCATTTGCAGATGTGAACTAAGACTATGACCTGATCCCAAAGTCCATTGAAGATAAGAGAGCCAAATGAGGCCCAGATCCAGCAAAACTTTTGGAGCTCATATTTGTCTTTAGAGGCAGGGTACCTGCTGTTTGCAGCCACAGGATCTCTCTTTTCTGCCCCTTCCCTCCTTCCCCAGGCCTCTAGCTGACGGGGCAATGCATCTGAAAGTGGGGATGTGGTTCAAGACTGCAGGTCTGCTGGGGTTGTTGTGGGGATTTGGAGTGGGAGAGAATGTCTGAGCTGGGGTTTTAGGTGGGTCTGAATCTGGGAAAGCATTTTCTGGCCCTGGGAAGAAGGGGGAAAGAAGGTGGTGGGGAGGGTCAGGCACGAATGAGAAAAGGTTCAGAAGAGGGCAGAAATCTGAGCTGTAGAAAGGGGGATTTATAGTCCAGGGGATCCTGTGCGTGGGTGGGGTGAGTTTGCGTGAAGGAGGAAGATGGTTCCGGTCTGGTGGAATGGCTTTGGGTGAGAGGAAGGAAGCTCAGTGGACAGGGACGCTTTTGGGTTGGCAGAATTCAGTGTGTGTGGATCAGTGCATGAATGAGGATGTGAGTGAGTGTGGGGAAGACAGGAGGGCAGGATCTAGATAAGGGCAGAGCGGGAGACAGCCTGCCCAAGTCACCAGAGTGTAGATAATTATTGTCACTGTTGTTGCCAAATCTGCTTATTTCTTAGGAGACATTCTCTGCTCCACCTTTCCTTAAAAAAGAGAAGGAAGGCAGGGTGGGGGCAAGGGAGAGAAAAATGGTTTGAATCTTATGCACAAATTTACAAGTAAATAATGATGGTAAAAAGGCTCAGCCAGTGGAAAATCATCAAGCTCTGTATGTATAAGGACAAAAAGCCAGCAAAAGTGTTCCTGGTAAGGCATCGCTAAATCAAATCAAGGTATTTAAAGAAATAAAGCAGACCAGATCTGAACTTAAAAGCTAGACTGACAAAGAACCAATCAAAGCCGTCAGCAAAACAGTAAATTGCTTCCAACACTAAAGCTCCATTTAGAAGCCCAGTAATAAGAAAAAAAGAGAATAAGAGAAAGAGAAAAGAAAAAAGAATAGCACCACTTCTGCTTATTGCCCTCTTCTCCAGAAGTCTCTGAAGCCATAATATCAGGGCAGCCATCAACAGGGAGCTTTGTTCCCTGGGTTTGAAATCTTCAGGGCTGGCGATAATGGCAGGGTGATTTCCAGCAGGAGACCTCACACCGTCTGGCATCATTTGTAGCTTCATGCATTGTTATTTTTCCTTCCGGATCTATGTCTTGCAGTTGGTTAGGACACACGTCGGGTCTGGAGATATGGAATCAATTACTACTTCTGATCTCGCAGTATGACTTTAAGCAAACCATTTAAGTTATATCTCGGCGTACCTCCGTCATCCCACCTGTGAATAGAGACAATGATATTTACCTGAAAAAGTGCTTTGAGATCTAAGGATGGAAAGTTCTTTGAGTGTGCAAAGAAGTATGAACAATTATTTGTGCCTTGGTCGAGAGACCATAGGCGGCGAGTTATATGGGCCCCTAGTGCTCGTGCTCCACCAATGTTGAGGATGGTGGGCCCGGCGCTAACAATATTTCTGTAGTGCTAGGGGGCCAGCCGTGGAGGTACAGACCGCCGTGGCCCCCAGCGCCCAGGGTGGCCCGGTCATTCTGCCTCCCTCCCTCCCCCTCAGCAGCTGGCCAGGAGCCACTCTGACACCGGCCCCAGCCCCAAGCTGTGCGGAGCGGCAGCAGCCACTCCCCCCTCTCAGCCCCGCACCTTCCCCTGCCCCTCTCCTATGTGGGCCCAGAACCCTGGCCAGGAGCTGCTCCTGGCCCCAAGCAGCACTGTGCAGCGGCCACTCCCCCCTCCTGGCCCCGCTCCTTCCCCCCTGCCACTCTGACCCAGGGCACACCAAAAATTATATGACCCTGGTGCCCACAAGAGAGATGCTATATATTAGAGGGAGAGGAAGATAATCCAGTGGTTAGGGGATTACACAGGGATTTGGGAGATCTGGGATTAAGTCCCTTCTCCAACACAAATTTCCTGGTGACCTTGGTCAAGTCACTTAATCTCTCTGTGCTTCAGTTCCCGCTTTGTATAATGGGGATAATAGCTCTTCCTTACCTCACAGAGGTCTTGTGAAGATCAATATATTACAAACTATGAGATGCTCAGATTCTGCAATATTATGTGGGAATGTTCCTCAACAGAATCATAGAATCATAGAAGATTAGGGTTGGAAGGGACCTCAGGAGGTCATCTAGTGCAACCCCCTGCTCAAAGCATGACCAACCTCAGCTAAATCATCCCAGCCAGGACTTTGTCAAGCTGCACCTTAAAAACCTCTAAGGATGGAGATTCCACCACCTCCCTAGGTAACCCATTCCAGTGCTTCACCACCCTCCTAGTGAAAAACTTTTTCCTATTATCCAATCTAGACCTCCCCCACTGCAACATGAAACCATTCTCCTAGTTCTGTCATCTACTACCACTGAGAACAGCCTAGCTCCATCCTCCCTGGAACCCCCTTTCAGGTAGTTAAAGGCTGCTAACAAATCCCCCTCATTCTTCATGTGCCATGTTGTTTAAGATGGTGATTTATTTTTTGCTTTTGTTTCTGAGGTATGCAAGCAGAGAAGTGGAATTTTTAACAAGTAATATGTAAGTGTCCAGCATCCTGTCATGATCTGTCAAGAGAGAAATCATTAGGCTGAATGTTTTTGACAGATCCCTCACATCCATGAGGGCTAACAAATTCCAATCAAATTCTGTCCTTTCACAAGCCCATATCCAGTTCTGCAAATTGTCCGGGGCCAGCCTCCCTCGTATCAGTTTTCAGGTAGCATATTTGAAGCTAGATTTAGGCCCAGATTTTTAAAGGTATTTAGGATTTACTGGGCTCAGCGCTGCAATGACTAACTGATTTAGGAGCCTAAATCTAATTTTTAAATGGGATTTTGGCTCCTAGGTGCCTAAATCCCCTTTGAAAAAGAGCTTTAGCCTCCAAAATCCATTAGGTGTAGCAATGCTGAGTGCAGCAGGGCCCGAATACCTTGTCCTTAGGAAACCAGACAATTCACAGGACAAGGAAGGAGTGAAGATGGGTTGGATCAGGGCTGGGGAAGGATGAACTCTGAAGATTCCAGTTAATGTGGATTATAAATGTTTGGCCTGGCACCAGTTCAGATTCCCTTAGAGATTCAGGTTATACATAAATCCAAACCTCCAAGAAACTCGGAGCCCAGCTTAGACCCCTAGACATCCTGCCCTTCAATTCCACCCACCCCATCCCTTAGAGGTCTCTTTGGGGCCTGGGACCTGTCCCCATTCCTGCAACATTCTTCTAGGAGTTACAGACCTCTCTATCCCTTGTGCATCTAATGGAAAATATCAAGTGGCTTCTCCCTCACAGCAGGCTCCGTGGAGGTGAAGGCACTTCATATGGACTGCTTCTGTACCCCACACCACCTCAGTGTGGGGTTCTGTCTCTCTCTGGTGGTGACTGGGCCATGTAAAATGGTTAATGAGCCTGCTGCAGCTTTAGCTAATTGTCTTTTAGCTCAGGCAGTAGAGACGCTTGTGCTTAGATCCAGAGGTCCCATGGACACGGTGTGACACTTTCCATGAAGAATCCACTTTGCAAGATAAAATTTGCCAGCTCTTCTCAAAAAGGCAGTGGGAGAAGGCTCTGGTTGCCAGCTATGCTAAGCCGACTGCAGTGTCCCCATCCCCTTCCCATAGTCCGCAGTGGGAGTTCACAGCACATGCTGTCCCCTGTACAGTTTACTTTTGGGTTTCCCCCCAAGCTGGGGACAACCTGGCCTCTTCGTAAGAACAGGAACACCTTTATCTGACACATGTACACGTTTGTTTGTGCTTGTTTGTGTATTCCATCAACCACTGAAATCAGCTGGTGGGATGGAGCACAGGAGCAGTTCTGTAACATTCTTCTCTACAATATCTCAGAAATTAAGTGAACAATAATAATATTATTGTCTCCTATTGAAACTGCAGGGGGATTTTTTTGGTAAACTGAATGTAATTACTTCTGTTGGAAATTGACCTGCTTCATAACATGAACATCACTGAAACAAGGCTATGTCCATTGCTGATGAAAATACTATATTTATGACTACTTGCAGTTCATGCAGTACTTTATGGACTCACAGCCTTTCATGGGTTGACACAAATTCCTGTGTGCTACATTCTTGCATTTGGATCTCTGCTTTAGCTTACAGATGTGAAAAAAACCCAAACCCCACATGTTCCCAGATGACCACCTAGTGGTTACGTAGGTGCTGAGATTGAGAAGCCCAGTTATTTTGGTTAAGGTCATAAGAGTTTCCATCTAATGGGCTTATTCTCAAAGTCCAAGAATTAACTAGACTTACATTCTTTAAAAAAAAAACTCTTTATAATGAGCCAAAACGTAAAGATTACTTATTAATGGAGTTTGCCATTTTGCCTGCTAAATAAAATGAGTAAGAGAAATTAGGACTAAAAGACACTTGCTCTGTGTTGGAAACAATGGGGAAAGCACTGTGGATTGAACAATAGCATTTGGTAAGAAACACAATAGCAATTGTAATAAATATTTTAGGTGAATGTGATTGTATATTTGTAACTTGAATTTCTTTATTATTGCAGATGACATCCAGCAATTTCGGCAGCAGATAATATCTGAGTAATGGTGAGCTTCTGTGCCCCAGCCCTGCATCTGCAACCCAGGACTCTCAGATTAGATCACTTTTTCCAAATATCCTTTTTCCAGCTCTGTAGCCTGACCTCAGCGCTAGATGACATCCACCTTTTGGGGGAATGGTTCATTGTGAGGGTACTAAGCTGAAGAAGCAGAGCACTTGTACAGAAGATGGAGGTGTTTCATTTCTCAGGAAGGGTTTTATCTAGAAAGTTTAGACCCTGAAAAGGGAGAAGTATCAGAGTCTCCATGAAGTCCACTAAGGACCTGGCTATTACTATCAATGTTACCTGGAAAGTTCTTTGTTACTATGGTGATGAGCAGTAGTATAAAACCCTGAGAGAGAGAGAGAGAGAGATTGATCTCATCTGAAATACCGAGACCCCAAATAAAATACATGTTAAAACATAAGTATATTACCTCTGATTTTATTTTTTTTTCCTAACATTGTGTTCAAAGTGCTGGGTTTCCCTATTTATTTCAAAGCTCTATTTTGTTCTGATTCATTTTACTTTCTTCTTCTTAGCTGGGAAATAGCAGCCTCCAAGGAGGAAGTTGAGCGACATTATGGAAACTCTGAAACTTCCAGAGGTAATTCTTAAAACACATTTGGCCTTCTGATTATTTTCTATGTTCTTCTTTTTGGAGGATATATTTGTCTACATAAACAATGTTTGATAAGAAAACACTGGCATTTTCTTCAGTGTACTCTCTGAATCTTTTTCTGCCAGAAAGCACAAGACAGTGTGCTATGGTTTCAAACAGGTTTTTTATTTGATCATTTGCTCAATTTTGGACTTTTTTTGGAACGCTCTCAATGGCAACGAATGACCAGGGGCCAGCTCTTCAGCTGGGGTAAATCTGAATAGCCCCGTGAAAGTCAATAGCTGTAAAGACTTTCCATTTTTCATGGTAGCATCATAGGCAGGGAAGCAAAAATGGATGTGGGAGACACCCTCAGATCTTAAAAACACAAGTAATGCACATTTTAGAATTCTGTAGCGCAGATCTCACGAATCCTCTGGAACTCAGCATAAGACTGTTATGAGTATTTCTATTGGCATTCTGCTGCCATTCTGTGAGTATTAAAAAATTACATGTTCATTGCATGAAATCAGATTAGTTCAACTGTGTGCCACAGCTCTCTGATCAGGTGCGGTTCCCTATCTGATCTCTGGAAAGTCAACAGAATTTGTAGATTCCAAACTCCTCCCCTTTTCTGGGCTCTGGCTTCATTAACAGAGAAAGCAATCATAATATAACATAAAGTTCAGGTCTCCAGGCTTGCCTGCTCCTGGGATCCCCCTCTCGGGGCTGCTCCATCCACACTCTAAATCATTTCTCTAGAGAGACAATCCCACCTGCCTTATATCTAGGGGAGATAATGAGCTGCCTGACCCAGTGATTCAGCCGAACCATCCAGTTCAGAGCCACCCAAGTTCAGAACCATCAAACAGGGCAGGGTCTTTCAGGCAAACACGGTCAGCCTGTTAGGAGGCTCTGTACTCATAGCGGCTAATTGAGAGTCTCCTTGAACTCAAACATACCTCTGGAGCACAGAGATCCAAATTCTATCCCCAATATGGCTGTGAAGTTCTGAGCTATTATGTGCAGCTCGATAATAGGTGTCAAGTTCCTAGGTGGCCACAGATTTGTTACAATATACACAATGAGACATTCTGAATGTTTACACTCAGACATACTTCTTGTATTTTCTGCATACAGTGTGTGTACACACAATTTGAGGGTAGAGAATCATTTGGATAGGTACCATGCATGGAAGTTGTTAAGTTGTTGTGCTCTTCTTTGACTCTAAACTCTGTATTTCATTACCTAATGCTCATTCTCCACTGGGCACAGCATGATACACCGTAAAAGAAGGCTTTGCCAGACCAAGGGATTAGGGGTTGAGGACTAGCGTGGCAGATGGTAATGCTAAACTGTGCTCTGATGCTTTGTACATCTTGAAAAGATTTCTTTGGAAGTTAAACTTGGCTTGGGAGTGACAATGAAGTTCAGTCTGTGGTTTTGAAAAGAAAAGAAAATCTCAGTTTTATGTTTCCTCCTTCGTTTCTGTTCTTTTTCACTGAGAATAAAAGAAAATTACTTTCTTAACAAAACTTAAAACAGGCAAAAAACTGAATGCCAGAACAATCTTAGCCACACAAAGTATTCCATCCCCTGGCTAATATAAGCACACAGCAGTATCCCTGGGTAATGTAAATTAAACCCTCGTTCAATAGTCTCATTTTTGTTACTTGTATCTTGGTATTGTATTTCTTGCTGAAGAGATACTTTGACTACATACAGTAATGTATACAGGTACTGATTATAGCTAAAAATGCAGTGAGCGTCAGAGATCCTGTCCACCAGGTACAAATTTGCACATTTATATACAGAACATATCGGCACTCTGAGAGTGGTCACAGCAGCAGGAAGTTAGAGTGTACAATGGAACTTCATGTTTTTCCATTATTAGGCCATTCAATATTTCACTATTTGTTATGCTGAAGAACACACTCAGCAATTCATTTGGATATGAAATCTTTTGGAAACCAGGTATTTGGCTTTAAGCTATAGCAAATTGCCTGCTTGTGTTTAATTATATCAATGAACACAATGCAAGGTATTCTTTAGTTCAATTCCCTCATTTTTCAGAAATCAAGAAAAGCTTCCTGATCTCCACATGTTAACATATGCTAGTATATTGCATTTACTGGCATTTATTTATCAGGACTGTTTTTGCTATGTGTTCTCAAAAGGTGATCAGGGCTGCTTTTATACATATAAATAATACTCTTAAAGAGCAAAGACTTCAAATCAACAGAATACAAAGCTGAAACATTGCGGTTTTGCTTGGACTTGGTCACTCCAGTGGCCTGCTTTCCTGAGAGTCCCTACATAAGCTCCATTGATCATTCATAGAATGTCAGGTGGCTTACAGATGGGAACACAAATCTATTGATTTTTACTAGTGTGCAAAAATTGAAGGTGGGGGGGACCTTACAAAACTTACACTTAAGCTTAGGTCCCTAAATGACAATTCCATAGCCTCAACTTGGGCTAAAGATAACACAATACATTTGTCTGTATGTTTGGAGAGACTAAAGAACTGCATATAAAATCATGAGCCTTGCTACACAGTCTGAGTTCTTTGACTGACAGCAAGACAAAAATATTTGGAAAGCTCCATAAGCTAAATGAATTCACCCAACCCTAAAATGGCAACAGTTCCACAACTAAAGATCTACAGGGTATGTAATCAAAGAAAGAGCAGCAAGATGAGTTCCCTTCAAATGCATTGACTTGAAAAGTGGGAGAAGTTTAGGGTCAGGCATATCTGTTCTCAGGGGAATGTTTACTATGGAAAACTAGAAACAAAAGAGAGTTTTGGACAACACCACTCTGATTACTTATTTCAATGTCAATTTTCTGTACTTTTATCTCTGTGCTCATAAAGCAGTGTAGACCCATAGCAGTGGGAAGTGGATTTTTCATGAACTAAACATTAATTATTAATGCCAGCACAATCTTAGCCATACAAAGTATTCCATCCCATGGTTAATATAAGCACATAGCAATATCCATGGATAAATTAAATTAAATCCTCGTTCAATATTCTCATTTTTGTTACTTGTATCTTGGTATTGTATTTTCTGCTGAAGAGATACTTTGACTACATACAGTAATTCATGTTCAAATATAAGCCTGCAGGTAAGGCTAATATCAACTCCCTCCTGGTCTACTGTCGTACAGATGATATAAGATATTTGGAGGGAGCATAAATGGGAATAATAAACTTGGAACCACAAGCCACATAGTGGGGATATTTCATTTATTTGATCCACAATGACTAGTAATTATTTTGTTTGGATGGAAAAATCATTCCGTTTATGGCACCTGTCTTTCATACACCTTGCAAACATTCAGAGTCAAGATTTAAAAGTGAACAAGTTTCTTTCATAGCCTCCGTGATGAAATCTGCTTTCCAGTGACTGGAAATAACTGTTCTGGTGTCAAAAGCATCCAAAGAAAGTCATATGTGGGAAATAAAATACATCAAGCCATCTTTCATTATTTTAGAAATGATAAAATGAAGATACTAATGCCTACAGAAGATTCATGCGGTATTTTTTTCAGAGCTTCCATTACATATGATCATCTACCAAAGACTATTTTCATATGCAAAAATGACGCCAGCTATTTAGTTCCATATGCAGAAAGCAGGCAGAGGGCTGGCTATAGAATGTTAAGCAACTCCTGCTGAACTGTAACCAGTTTCCACTTTGCATAAGGTAGTGTCAACTTTGAATTTACGTAGGTGAGAAATAATACTAGTAATTAGAATTGACGTCAATAATATAGTTGGTAGCATGCAGCAAGCAAGGTATATGCAGCACCATATAATCACCTCCCAAATTCTATTGTCGCTGAATCAGAGTGAGAACCAACTTTAAAGACTGACGGCAAAAATATAGGAATGCTCCATGATTGGATAGGTTCTTGTCTGTGTAATGCAAATTTTTAGGCCATTCTTTTTCAGTTACCATGGTAGCATTTACAGTGCGTTTGTGGTTTTTGCACAAATCAGAATGCTAAAATCCATTTCTTTCAACTGTCTGTTTTAGAAAGAAGCACCCTTGTGATACGACTGACAACAAAGCTATCCTGTATAGCACTTAAAAAGATTTATGAAAGTATTGTTTACAAAACAATGGCCCTATATTTAGCCAGGTCCTAAGGGAGGCAAAGTGTGAAGCCAAAGGTCATGACTTTGAGGTCAAAGGTCTGAGTCACAAGGGATTAGAGGAGATTAAATATCTTCCTTCCCAAATCTGGAGGTTTTGATAATTAATTGGTCCCTAAACATGAACCCTTTAAATTATTGCTATCTCTATATGCTGCATCCCCTTTCCTTTCTTACTTTGTAGAGTATTCCTTCACAATTAAACACAAGTGAATGTTAAAATATTTGATTTCATGTAAAACGCTACTAGCATATTTCAGAACAGAGATATACTCCAAGAGATTTTATTTTGCTAATTATATTTACTTGACGTACATGGACAAATAAACATCACGTATAAAATGAAAAATCAGCCATTTAAATTGTATTTCACTACAAGCTATCCACCACTAGAGAAGCTATTTCACACTCTCAATATTAAAATATTTTCACATTAATATGATCATTTGCTACTAATTTTCTGTGTGAAAAGTAGCTCATGCAGATATCTTTGTCAGATTAAAGGAGTTTATCCCATTCTCCTTTTCCAAAAAGGGAGAAGGGGGTCAGAAGGACAGGGAGATGTTAAAAGAGAGACTTTTAAAGAGGAGTAAGAATCCCTGGAAAAGATGAGAGAGAAATGTTGCCAGAGGTACTGAGAAGAGTGGAGATCGAAAAAACATGCAGTAGTTATGTGCCGCCAGAAAAAATAAATTGCAGAGCAATATCTGAGAATATCTAGACCCTGACTCAGGAATGCACCCCCATTCAGGGCAGCACTTAAGCACATCCTTAACTTTCACTAATTCAGTGGGATTTAAGCACAGTCTTCTGAGCTGTGGCCACAATAGCTGAATGTGTGTATAACAGAGTGAAAGCCAACAGAGCCAAGACAGGAGAACTTCAAATCTCATTGATCACTGAAAGGAGAATGCAAGCTGCCTCTCCATGCCTTTCGTCTTAAGGTAACTTAGTCCTAAAGTGTATTGCTAAGCAATGCCAAGACAATTAAACCAAGAAAATATAGCCCTATTCCATATCCAAAAGAGTGTCACTCTGGTAAGTAAAGGCCGAATCCAAAGCCCATTGAAATCACACCCACTTTGGTATGGACTGTGTAAGTATATTTAATCCTACTTAAATGGCTGATGCAATACTCACTGAAGTTAATGGAAAGTGTCCCGTTTACCTCTATGAGCAGTGGATCGGGCTGTAAATAATTATTAGAGTTGCAGGGCAGTATCTCTGTAAACAATCAGCTGTTTCTAATGCTCTCTGGAGGGAGCATGCTTAAGTAGATGCCTGCATTCTCACTTACCAGAAGGAGAACCCTCTCTGAACGTTTAGATGTCCTTACTAGAGGTTTCACCACCCCAGCACTAGAATCCTGGATCTTCAAGTACTGTCCCCTTGTGACATGTCTATTACGCAGTACTTTGTCAGTGGAGTTGCGGCAGTATATCTGAGAGGAAAAATTGTCTCGCTTAGTCAAATTCCTCTCTGGGCGTGACTTCACTGGAGTTATTCCAGGCCCATTGTTGCATAGCCAGTATCTCTGGCAGAACTGTTTGGCACTTCTCACTTTTTAATTGATGGTAATGCTTCTTGGGCAGGTTTTTTAGAATTTTTGTGGCAGTGGTTGTGTACAGATGTCTGTCGAATGACAACCGATGCTGGCTGCAGAGACCTAGGAGCCCATTTCAGTACGATGACTGGAACAGAAGAAAGAGGATCGGGTTTCAGGAGGGAGCGAGACTGGTGAAACATCCATGGCAGTGGAAACACGTTGACATGACGAGATGGTACATTTTGGCCTGTCACATGCAGCTCCGTCAGTGTCAAAATGGGTTTTTTCTCTGAAGTGCTGAAAGGATTAAAAATATTGCATGCTAAATGGAGCAGGCTTTTTAATGAAGGCACTTGTCAATCTCCTTTCACAGTGGAAGATAAGGCTGCTGTTCAGAGGGGATCAAATACTAGCCTTTTGTCATGTGGTCACAGCCGAGTCACATTGAAAATTATGCTCCGTAAGTCTTGGATTTGAAGCCTGCATGTAGCAATTTTTTCAGCTACTTTATTACTTTGTTGCAGAGAAAATCTCACTAAGCAAATATGCTTGAGAGTGGCATGGGATAGTTAAAAACCACAAGGGTAGCTTGTTGCAGCTACCCCATACAATATGAGTCAGAGGGGCAATTTGGGTGAGAAACAAACAGAATTAAAATATAATAAATAAAATAAAATAAAGTAGCAGCAAGACCAAAGTCACATTTGACAGAGATTGGGGTGGGGTGAGGGCAAATGTTCAGGGGGTTATGGTTTGATAGGGGATTTTAAAATGGAAATGTAAAGGAACACATGATTCAGAACCAAACTGTAAATGTTTTTAGCCTATGTCCTGTGGTTACAGAAGCGTACATGAATATCTTGAGGTGCGCTCCTTTTCTTTTGTGGGTTTTGTAGCCTTTGGAGGCAGAAAACCCAAGGACTTGAAATTATAGGAGTTAAGAGAAGTTATTGTTGGAAATATGCTAAATTAGCAAAGATCATGGACAAGAAGCCACCACTGAAGGAAAGAGGAAACTAGGGTGTTTTTTAAGTATTCCAACTTATTCTCCTCCCCTCCTCAGCCCCTCACCCCAAACGTACCCTTTTCCCCAGCACAGTAAAAAAAATTTCCATAGCAGAAAAAAGGAGTGAGCTGCTCAGGAGATAATCACATCTTCAGAGATTAGTCACACTTGACTGCCTGTAGGGTTGGAGTTATCCACCGATAATTGCTCTCCATGTTGTTTTACTTCAACACAATGCAGGTCTTAGCTCTCTTTGACCATCGTGATACTGAAGTTTAGATGTGTGAAAGTTGTCAGGTATTTCATGCTAGGGGTTATGATATAGGTAACGACCTCTGGGCTCATAGATGGATTCAATCCTTTTATCCTAAATCAACTCTTTTAAAGAGTGAATTTAAGAGAATTAGAAATGTGTGGATTCTGCAGGCAAATATATAGTGCTCATAGACGGGGCTGAATTAATACATTGACACCATAAGCCCACATTAGGGTCCTTTCTCTTGCTGTCACATCATTACAGTAGAATCTCATCATTTGTTTTTAAGGTAGGTTTCTAGCTATCATGGTTGCACACAAAACCATTAAAACACAACCCGAGGGTAACCCATGCCAGGGATACCTGAGTCTGCAGAGAGTCTGAAACCACGACTCTGGCAGGTGGGAGGTGCCGCATCCATCGAAATGGAGTGTTTGTGCCAAGACCCCCTCCAATGCCAGTTCAACAGAGGACTCTGTGTGCGGCAGGAGGGGAAGGGGGGCACACAGCACAAAGGTAGCAAAGCATGTGTTGCCTATGGCCTTGGATTGCCTTAATCCAGCCCTGATTTTAGGTAATATAATAAAGCTGCCATCTAAGTATCTCAAGAACTAACCTAACATGAACTGAATGAGTCACCTAACACCACTGTAAGGTGGGTAAATACTTATATATCAGTTTTACAGATGTATAAACTAGACCATAGCGAGGTCGAATGACTTGTCTGAGCCCATACAGTGAGACCGTAGCAGAGCTGTGAATAGAACTCAGGAGTTTTGGCTCCCACTCCCAGAGGTGACGTGTAACTGTTCATCGTGGAGAGTACAATTTAAAGATTCTGGGGGTGGGGCATGTGACCACCCACATAGGTTTTCAGACTGTGGGGCACATCTCCCTAGAGGGGTGAGGAAGAACATTCGGGGGGGTGAGTGGTGACACAAGGTGGTGCAGGCAAACTCCATGTGGTAGGGCTTGTCAGGTCAGCCCAGCATGGTGGGGGTAGGTCAGTCCAGTCCTGTGTTGCCGCGTTCAGGGAGAAAGCACCACTGCCACCCCCCCAATCACCTCAGTGGGCCACCCAACTTGTCTCAGTTGAGCGGGGGTGCAACCAAAAAATCCAGAGGGGGCACATAACCCCAGGTATCCCCCCATGCGTTTCCTCTGCCCACTCCTGTGCTGTAACCATAGACGACACTTGGCAACATTTGTCACCATTTTGAGATGAGTCTCTGAGCACAATTCAAGTCCCTTTTGAAGAAGTGAATGCTGATGGATAGGGACATGACAAAAATCTGAATGTTCTATGACCATGAAGAGTTCTAAATATGCATTCTACTGCATATACAGGAGAGTACATTTATAGGGAACTCTGGTTCTGGGATTCTAATAAGAGCTTTGAGATAAATAGATTATATCATCTGGATCTCACTTATTCGTACTCCTGCTGATCTCTCTCAGCGAGATGTAATAGCTTGAAGATGCATGATTTTTTCCTTGGAGAGGCTGTATTGACTAGTTCCATCATCATCTTAACCAGTGTGTTTTAGGATTCTACCTAATGGCAACACCAGAAAAACTTTGTCATCGCAACTTTGTTATACTGCCAAGTGTGAACATTTTTGTGCAAGCCCAGAAGCCACTTTCTGCAAAGGCAAAAAGGGCACAAATGCAGCCAAAGTAAGTTTTAAAAAATATGAGCAGCTACTTGTTCAAATGCTTTTGTAATATTTGCCCACCTCAACTAATTAGAAAGAATATTAAACACATTTTAAATATTAATCTGCTGGATAAAATATTTTATTTATAGTCTCTCATTAATTTCCTATCCTTCTCACATTTCCTTGTGGGAAAATAGATTTTAAATACATCAGATATGATTTGTGGGATTAATTTTGTGCCTTAGCTTTGTTCATTCTTATGTTCCAACAGTAAGCGAGAGGTGTGTGCGTGTGTGTGTGAGAGACATTTACCAGCATTTTGAAATGTGAGGCACTCAATACAACTCATTATCTCCTGTACCCTGAGTGCCATACTTTGGATCTGGTAAGAAATCAACCTCACTTGCTGAGAAATATTGCTGATCCTCGACCAATCTTTTGTGAAGCAGTCCAGGTTTCAAGCAATAGAAGATTTCATATCCTAGTTCCATCTCAGTCTACAGCAGTAGAAGAAGGGAAATATACGAGGTGACAAGGTTAAAAAACATTGCCTGCTAATCTAAGTTTAGATTTCTGAATATTACATTCCCTCACCCCCACTAAGTTTTGCTCTCAGTAACACATAAAATCAGTAACTAGGAAAACCTCCAAAACCCAAATCAATCCAAACCACAAAAAGCCAGCAAAACAAGCATCAAAATGCCTCAGCAGCTTTTTCATGGGTACTAGCCATACAGCTGTGTGGCTGGAATGTAGCCAGATCTTGCAAGGTTAAGCAGTAGTAGCTCTGATTAGAGCTTGGATGGGAATCAATTGATGGCACTGCTCTTTCTGAGTCAATGCTTAACTAAGAGCCCCATATGGTATAAGAAAGGGCCACTCTGCTGGAGGTTCTATAAATGGAGATCCTGATCCAGCCTCTTATTATTTGAATTCCAGAAGCACCTAGGGGCCTCACTGCGCCAGGTGCTGTACAAAAACTTACTCTCTTGTTTTCAACATTTTCCCATAGTACTTTTTGCAAAAGTAAGGGCATTCACTCCAGTGCTCCCCTGACTACGTTCACGTATTGGTGATTACTATCTAGCTGCTTACCTATTCATTTCATCTACATTTTCTATTGCACGTTTGTACTGCTCATGTCTATTGTTTATCAGCTATTACTTGTCCACCCTTGGAGCAGCTCGACCTCATTGGTAAATGGGGTGATTCCTTTACATATGCAGTTTGCCTAGTGCTTTAAGATTCTTGGAAACGAAAGGTGCTGTTTAAATATAGGATTATTATTCTAATTAGTAAAGCTGGGAAATGCATTGATAGGTCCCATCAGTCAGGCTTATGCAAGTATTCTCTAACTATCACAACAGCGACTGTGGACAATTGTGTCTGAAAAATGTTTGCCCTTTTTGGAGGGGGAGGTCTACAGCATCAGCAACCTGCAGCTGAAGCTGGCAAACATGGGAATTTCCTGGTCAGGTTGGCGTTCCGCATGGTTCCATGCCTGCATTAGCACGCTGAGGATATTGCTAGATTAGAGACTCGCTAATTGCAATTCTGTTGGTGCAGAATCTGAGTGCTGTCAGCTCTGGAAATGTTCATCATAAAAATCACAGTCCATATTCCATTCTGGGTCAAGTTATTATGACACATTAGACACAGAACAGAGGGGGATGGAGAAGAACTAGTCTGCCAAGTCTGAGGCAGCTTTTTTCCTTTGGTCCAATATCTTGATTAACGATGTTCAGTCTGAGAGATTGGAATTTACAATTTACATCCCAATGTACTGTTCTGAATTCTTCTGCTCCTTTTCCTGGGTTTATCTAGGTCCTACATGGCGTGTAGGGCACTTTGAGATCTATGGATGACAATCACTAGATGTGAACTAAGCATTATTGTACTCTAAGGGCCAAATGCTGCTCTGAGTTGCATGGCTGCAGTCCCGTTGACTTCAGTAAGGGCTGCAGCTATATAACTGAGTGCAGAACTTGCCCCAAATTCAGAGCTGAGGTGCCAGGTAGTGTAAGTTACATGTCAACATGTGCGTGCAATGGCATCTAAACTGGAGTAACATGCCAAGGAGACACAGGAGAGGGATGTAGCAGGACAGGCAGCTGGCAGGAAGGTACATATTAAAATAGTGCATGCCCATCCACCCCCAGCTTGAACTTGCACCTTCTTCCAGCCCTTCAGCATGTCAGTTATATCAGGCAGGCTCCCTGAGACTGACATACCCTCATCAACCTGTAATCAAGGGTTGTGGACACACCAGACGTGAACTGGTTTAAAGAAAAGGGGGATTTTAAACTCTGATTTTGGTTTAAACCCTTTGTTAGTTCCAATTTAGGAGCTAAACCAAAATAAACCACTCCACAATCGAAATCAGAGTGCCCATGCAGGGTGTTTGCACTAGTTGGTATGCTGGTGCTAAATGTGTGAGCCAACCCCCTTACACGTCTCCACTCAATTTGGCCCTTCCATGTTTCCCTCAGATTTACTTCCTAAAACCATGGAGCAGTAGCAGAATGCTGCGAAGTGCAGCCGGTGGAAAGGCAGGCACAGGAGTGACCAGCATTGCTCCATTGTCTGGGAGGTGAGCACCTCAGGGAACTGTTGAAGAAAGAGCTTTTCTTGACCATGCATAGATTACAGGCAGCTGTGTAGAAGGGGCCGTCACCTGGAGCCCAGGAAAGGAGCCAAGATGGCAGATATTTGCACCTAACTCCCTCCTGTTGATCAAGTGACGGGAACCAATGGGTAAAAATAACATGGTACGTGAAAATGAATCTTTTCAGGTCTAGTGAGGTGGGGTCAGGTGGGGGACTGGAGGACACCGACACCAGTGCAGGCCTAGATTCTAGTGCTTGACACTTTGCACTGCAAAATTAACCCAGTAGCGGGGTCTGATCCTGCAATGGTTACTCAGGTGAATAATCCCAAAACCTCAGCCAAACTGACTTCAGTGGAATTGCTCCATGTGACGGGAATGTTCATGTGCATGAAGGTGTGCATGGAACAATCCAGGGAAAAGAGGACTTTAAAAAACCCTTCATTAATATATATATATATTTAAAAACGAGAGAAAATGGAGCTGAGGGATGATAATAAGAGAGGATGGAGGAAGAAAGGATTTTTCTCATCTTGTCTGTGGGAGGTGATGGTGATGAACAGTAGGTCAATTAAGGGGAGATGGAGATATAATGACTATTCGGAGCTGGGCGGCGGGAGCAGGGGGCGGGGGAGTCTGCCTGTAATCCTGTGTACCAGTGTCTCTCTTCCCTGGTACACAATAGAGACTTTTGGATCCTGCATCTTACTTGAATCATGAGGCAGATGAGTTGATTCACCCACTTTAATTAAATGAACCTCTTGGTTTTCTGGAAATGATCATGTTTTACAGCGCTCTTAGTTATGCAACAGAGAAGACAAAATCCCCTGCAAGTGTTACTTTGGGAGCTGTGGTGGTGTGCAACCACTACCACTCTGCTCGCCCAGATGTAGTTTTAAAATCAAAGCCTCAAACATCCTTTAGGGCACAACAGTTTCTTTTGTTTTCTGTAAATTCTGTGACTGATGAGCACAAATTCACTATGGAAAATAAACTGTTGCAGGGTTATTGACAGTGCTGGTCAAGGAGGAGGGGGCTGGCTGAGACACTTAGGGCAAAATCCTGGCCTCTTTGCACTCAATGAAATGTTAGTCGCTGACTTCAATGGGGCTACGATCTCAGAGTTTGGGGTGGTTCACTATTAGGATAATACATTTTTAAAAAGCATGGAGGGTTTTTTCCTGCATGTCCAAAACTTCTAGGGTCCTTTTTTCTCTTGAATATTTTACTCCTGAGTTGCAAATACAGGGGGGCAAAAAATCTGATGGTGAATCATTTGTAATTATCCATTAATCCCAGCTCCCCTGTTAAATTGTAAATATAGAAGTTACAGCTCTTCTTAAAAGCAAAAGAGACAATGACATTTTTTTTACATGAAAGGAGTCTTCACCTTCAAGAAATTCAGTGCTTTTGGGGTGAGAACCTCTTTGAAGCCAGTTCTTCTAGAGGCCTCAGGAGCCCGTTCCTGATGCAGCTGCCACCAGGTTATTTGCACTCATGTTTTTTGTTAAGCTGACAGCCAAAGCTGAAAACTCTTTGAGCTGTGTAGAGTCTACATCAGATAAAAGGGATGCAAAGGAAGGTTCTGCACTCAGAAACACTAAAGGAGAATCTGTTCGAATAAGTACCTTTCGGTAGTGGCAGTAAAGAGTCACTTCAGGAACAGCTCTGAGAATGCAGGATGACTGGAGTGGACATTTTGCATTGACAGTGTGTAACTCCAGTTGCATTGAAGGATCCCAGGGTACTTGGGAAGCTAGGGACACTGTCTCTCAGGCACTGAGCATGCCCTTGGATGTGCTGAGTGCCTTCAAATCCCAGCATGTTCATGGCACGACAGGGCAATCCCTGCTCAGTCAAAACTGTAGTCCTTATTAACTTCAGTAGGAGATTTGTCTGAGTAATGTGTAAAGTCTGCAAGAGTTATCTGTATATACCTGCAGGACTAACATCAGCTACCTCGCTGGTGGAAAAGGGCGTAGGCCCACATTGTAAAGGTATTTAGGTATTGCAACTCTGAGCTCAGGAACACCTAAATAACTTTAAAAATCTGGGCCTAAGCATTTAAAAACATGCAGTGATGTCATGCAACGGGTTTAGGAGAAGAGATGAAGGAGAATACCGCACCTGTAGATGGAATATGATTACTCAAACTGGATTTTTAGTCTGGACATTAGAGCTATCACTCCTCCTCGTGCAAAAAGTGCTATAGGATTGTTAAATAGTCATAAGTAATCAGCATGATGTATGTAGCTATAAAATTGCAATGTCTTTTTTTTGTGTGTGTGTGTGTGTGTGTGTGTGTGCCCCACACATCTTAAAGTTTCTGAGAACGCTGTGCAGAGTCCAGCAGCCATTTTGTTTTCAGAGTGACTGCAGTCTGTAAAACAGGAGAAACACACATGGTACTCTCTCTACTCTCTCTCTCTCTTGCTCTCTTATGGGTTTTTTTCTCTTCTTGTTGTTGTTGTTGTTGTTTTCTCTAATCTCAAAAATATACTAGAAGCATGCTCCTGGTATAGAAACGCATGAAAATTGATGCCCTTTATTAGTTGTCCAGTCTAAAACATGGCACTTCCAGAAGCTTATTTCTCTCAGCAACAGGGTCTGTGGTTTAGTACTTAGCGCAAGACATGACACTTGATGAATCACTAGAACAGCAGCCTGGATTTTCCTTGTCAGTCTATCACCCAAGTGCTGGCCAGATCGAAGGTTTCCTACCTTGTGAGAACTGTCTGAATTCTCATCCCAAAGTTTCCTATGTTTCACTGAACCTCAGCCTTCCTGCTGCTGTAACATCCTCACCCCCACCTTCAAATTCTGTTTACCTGTCACACTTCCGTTAGAAGTTCTGCTCTTTTCCCTTGAGGTGATAATTGCAGTATCTCCTTAGCCACACTGAGGCAGAACCCACTGTCAGAGCTGACAAATCAATAGTCATTTTGAGATTCTTTACCCAGAGTACATGTTGCAGTTCTTAGGAGATCCATACATCAGACCTAATCCAGTGATCAAAAGGATGCTGCAGATTTTTGCTCTGATTCTAGCTGCTTTTGTTTTTAATAGGAAGCAGGGAATTGTGCTGAAAAACATCCCTTTCCTCATCTCGTCTGCACTTCCGGGGGAATCTAGTAATTATCTGCACAAGCTGCAGGGAACAAACTACTTCTTGTATACATGTTTCTTCTTTGCCTTCTCCCTTGTCCTCTCTTATCTGATGGGGAGTATCTCAATGACAAAGGGACAGAATTGCACAGTAGGAAAAGGCCACATTTCTCAGCCAGCTATTGCACATACGTCTTCAAGTCCTCTTCTGAGTTGCTCAGTTCCTCATTTTTGCCATATGTGTTCAGCGAAGTGTGGAGCAACGGAAGGACGAAGGCAAAGGAGCAATATACAGCCTCTTCACATAGCCTGCCAGTAGACGGTGACTTCAGAGCACCTTTGTTTATGTTATTTTCTCACTAGTAGCTAAAGGGTCTCAAGAGACATTGTACCAGTCTGCCAGAGAACTTGGGTCCTGGATGGAGTTGGGTCTAGGACCTTTTCCTACTAAGTCACAAGGTAACATTTGAGAGGCTCAGTCTGCTGTCCTGAGTTCATATCCTCCTGCTCTTCCACTCTCTGCCTCCTGTCTAAACGTTCTCTGCAATTCTCTGCTGTTGAGGGCTTGCTCTTTCATTGTGCTGCTCCAACTCCCTGGAATTCTTTGCCCTGCTCCTCCTCCTCCTTTCTCCATGGAGGAGCCTATCAAGTTTTGAGGTATGGGGTCAAAACCCCCATGGTGTCTGAGATCCTCACTGTCATTTCTTGAACCAGGAATTTAAATTCCATGAGAAACTAGATCCCTGCAGCATGAAAAAACCCATAAAAACTTAAACACAAATACAAATAAGCCCATATATTAAGACTAATACAAATAGAAGATCTCCAGGGACCCAAGCCATCTTTAGCTTCATCTGAGTCATTCCTCACTCTACATCTCTCCTTAAGATCTTTCTTTTTCAGTATGTGACAGGATCTTTCTTGGTTGCCATATACCAGGGATGCTACATTAAAAGAATACTGTATGGGGAAAAAGAATTTGCACAAAGCACAAATTACTAGTGTGGTGGCTTTGACTCATCTGTATGACTAATGGAATGCACTGCAATTACTGTCACAGATTCAGAGGCACTTCTCTTAAAATTTTAACATCTGTCTGAGAGAGAACATTAAAAGTAACATCTTGCATGTGAAACAAAATGAAGCTAAATGTTGATAATGAGGAAACTAGAACTGGCAAAATAATACATAGCTGCTATAGTTGCAAATCAGTTATGTGCAAATCAGCTATGTGAACTGTTCAGCAGAGGAAAAAAATAGGTTCATCCTTTTCTAGCTATAATGCCAAGGAGACAGAAAATGCTATTGGCCCTCATAGCTTGATATTTGTTCTCCCTCTACCCTGTTATTATTGTTTGTTGAGTTTTCAGTGTCTTTTTAAAGTACCTAAAAGCCCTTCACTCTTCCTATCATTGAAATTCAGGCATCATTCTGGTAGTATAACATGTAGCCATTAGAAGCTCAGCAGTAAGTGAAGGATTTTCTATCCATTTAAAGTAAAAGAGGAATTTTAGAAAGGCAGGATGTAGTTATTATGATTAGAATTTAGCAAGGACACTAAGGGAGATATCCTGCCATTGGGAGAAGTGTCAGTGGATTCTGAGTGACTGGAAGTGAGGGTTCTTGAAAAGGTGGAATTCAAGATTACCATTGATATAAAGCTGTAGTTGCCAGCAAGTAACATTTTTATGGTTTTGTTGTGCCATTTTCACTCATTAAAGGATGTACTGTAAATCCCAGACAAAGTGTTATGGAACACTCTGTAATTATAGCACATGGTATTACACAATGTTTAATGCAGCATTTTGCAATTTTGCCAAAGCTTTTCCTACCACAAACATCAGAGCCTTCCCTTGGGCCTGAGTATTATCTTCAAAGGACTCCTGTAGGGAACTCACCTCTGTTTGCACCACTTAGATACCCTGGTGACAGGCTGTTTTGAAATCCCTTAGACAGACAGACTGACTGGGGCCTGATTCTCCAGTCCTTAGTACCATTTGTACTCAACTGACTTCAATAAAGCTACTCTGGATTCACAACAGTGTAAGTGAGGAGAATCAGGCTCACAGCAGATGACAAAAACAGATGGCATTATGGGACACAGGTACAAGACAAAATGTCCATCCCACTCTGGAGATGTGCCCCAGTATTTCAGTGATAATGAAAAATCTGGCTTGCACTGTCTGGTTCTTTCTTGTGACCCGTAACAGATGCCCCAGTAATAGGACTGACTGTTTTATGGAAAGGAAAAATACCCTGGAGAAAATGTTTAAAAAACAAAACAACTACCTGAAGATCCAGACATTGGGTACCATTATAATTCTGGGTATTGGAAACTGAGGGCCACATCCTAGCCCCTTTTTTTTGGGGGGGAAACATAAAATAGCTTCATTAATTACCCAACAAACCTAATAATGATGTGCCTGTCACAGCTCTGATCACTACTCCCTTTCCATTTGGCTATGTCTACCCTATGACCTAGGGGTGTGTCCCATGACTGAGACTCTCAGACACTATGGTAATACAAACAAATAATAATATGTTCATGCGAACATCGTGGTGCTAGCAGGCGTAGAAGTAGCACTGTGGCTTGGGGAGGATGGGTAACGGCAACAGAGGAATGGCTGAGCCATGCTGAGTATAAACTCACCTGCAATCAGTGGCTAGGTACTCAGCACGGCACAGCTACAGTGTTATTTATACTCCTCTAGCTCCATAAAAGCTAGCGCCAATATGTTCATATGAGCAGGGGAATCACCCCCCTAGCTCATAGTGTAGACATGGACAAAGGCTCATGGAAAGAGAGGTAACATACAGGGTAGTGATAGGCGCACAGTTTATTAGATATGCTTATTAGTGTGTTTAACATTAAATGCTAAATTCTTTCTCCATCCTCCGTCCACAATTCAAGTGATTTATTATTATTTTGATCCAGAAATGCACAGCTAGACACAGCCTTTTTAGGTAGAGCCTTTGTTTGTGTACAACCGATTGTGTGCTCCTTGGGACAGCGGCCAGGCCTTCCTGGGTGTTTGGAAAATGCCGCATTCGTTTTGAGCATCACTGCAATGTAGATCATTAATAAAAACGATTATAATAACAATGGTAGAGATGAACCTGAGACACAAAGACGTGATTCCAAACATCTGCAGGGTGTTAGGATCTGGAGGTTTTCATTCAGCCCTATTGCTACTACCTTGGCTGAAAACAGTGCATGTATGTATGAAAGAAAGAGAGAATACATGGCCCAATTTTGCTACCCTTACTCATGTTGCATACTGCCTTAGTCTCTGAGCTGTCTCATAAAATCAATGGCTTTTTAGAGAGGCTAGTACTACTCACTTTACCCCAGAGCAGTTTGCCCCTATTATTACTATTTTTTGTATTACCATAGTGCCTGAGAGTCCCAGTCATGGATTAGGACCCCACTATGCTAGGTGCAGTACAAACACAGAACAAAGAAATGGTCCGTGTGCCAAGGAGCTTACAATCTCCCTCTGGGGGCTACACCTCTTAGGAGATGCATCACGGAATTTTAGCCCAGCATATGTACCATTTCTGACAATTCCCTAGTCTTTCCCACAATTTAGGTACTCTATTGTTAGTTAGTTTGTTATTATTTTAATCTTGAGCTGCACATAGAAAGTCTGTACTTAGTGTTGGTTTAACCTGGGAAGAGTTGGTTTGGTTCAGGGACACAATACATCTATAATTTAAAACGGTCTGTACTGGAGATCACTAGGCTGGGTTGCCCTTCAACTTCTTTGTTTACAGACATACTGTGTTGGAGGACAACAGGATGGAAACTGGAGTCCAGCGAATTATCTTGTGTTATTAAGCACTGAAGAGATGTCAGACTTCAGTGAGAGACGAAATACGAGATGCAGATATCCTGCAGAGAGTAAAAGGCAAAAGAAAAAATATTGAGGCTAAGGAGTCAAACAGTAAAAAGACAGAGGAAAGCAAGCACAGATAAAGAGAGGGGCACAGACAAAGTGTTTATAAAGCAGAAGAAGAAGGGGATTTGGTTGGATAACTCAGCCCAAGAGTGGAGATGCACATTCCTTTCCCAGGATTGCTAACATCTGGAAACGTGCCTCCTTTATGGCCAATGCAACTCAGATGTAACCAGCAGGGTTTGAAGAAACTCCAACCCCAAACCATTTGTGAGTAATGCTGTTTAAATTAACCTGTTTAGTTTTTTAAAGGAATATATTAAAGACCCTCTTCCCCCACCCCAAAATCAATGAATTAGCCAATTGTTGATTAACTAGTTCATGTTTGGAGCTGTAAAGCACTGTACAGCTGCTAAGAGTTGTTTGTAGGTATTTGTTTCATTATGATGTAGCATGTAACTATGCACTGATACAGTACATGCAAATACCACATGTGGCAAGTAATAATGCAGAGTGATGGCTCAGCAAGCAGAGGGGGAGTGAAGGGCAAGAGGAATTAAACCCCAAAGTTAAGAAAAGCATTTTTGAAACTATTACTGAGATCTCCATTGAGTCTAGAATCAGCTAATCAAATTTTTGTACAGATAAATGGGTCATATTCATCTCTGCATTACACTGGGGCAGCCCCATTTACTTCAGTGAAATAGAGGGAAGGATTTAGCTCAATTAGAGCTTCTGATATTGAACTACCCATATTTCTCATCCCTCAAAATGTATTCTCAAGTTCAAACAAAGGCAGCTAGTGTGCACAGTACAGGGAGCGTTCTGGCACACCTCCAGCCATGTGACAAAGGATGTTAAAGAAGCTGAAGGTGAAGTGCTTGAAACTCCCTCATTCACCACTCAAACATCATTGCTCAGATCTCTGCCCCGGTTTCCCACTCAAGGTATTGGCAATTATTATTATTTATTTGTACTGTGGCAGCACATAGAGATCCCCATCAAGAATCAGGGCCCCATTTGCTTAATACTGAACACACACACACTATTGAAAAGACAGTCTCTCTTCTTGAAGAACATACAATCTAAGCAAGGATCTGTTAAAGACCCCACCAATCTGAAACCCCGTTATCTGAGAGACTAGCTATTGCCCCTAGGGTTTACATGAGCTGAGATTCTATTTAGATTTATTCCGAGGGTGAAATTTTCTAATGCTGGCAGCTGGGATTCTTCTGTTGAGTTCACCGCTCCCCCACTTTTGAAATCCACCTCCCTGGGCATTCCTCCTGAGCCCAGGTTTGGAGTAATGCTTGATTTCAGTTTAGTATTTGGTAGGTTGGTTGTTTGTTTTGGAAATATTTATATTTTCTGTAATGTCTACTCAGGTGAATAAGAGTCGGCAGGCCAAACTCTTAATTTGGTTCTTTTGAGATTAATTTTTGCTCTGTTGAGGCATGGGACCCTTAGGAAGCTGTCATTAACGTGACTTATACCACGGTGTTCAAACCTTCTTGTGCAGACCTTGCACCTAGGTGCTGTGCCTGGATCAGTCAATATATACCTTAAAAAAATGGAAGGGAGCAAATATCAGTAGGAGACCCCCCTATTGTCTATATTCATTTCATTCTATGCTTGAGTTGTTCTACTGGACGGAATCTTGATCTGCGATCTATTATAACTGTAATATTGTTCTTTAATGCCTCAGTTAATGTCACCCGACGGTTCGTTTTTTGAACAATTAATGTGGGAGCAAGCGCCAGTCGTTAAACGAGCAGTGCACGCTCTCTGGGTACTGGATTGTTAGGTGGAAACAAAGTTTTTATTTATTGGTTTTATTTGGGGATGGGTTGAAAGACTGGCACACTCTATCACCTGCCCAGCCCTAATTAGAAACAATCTCAGTCTACAAAGTTGAGATTTGTGTATGCAGCCAACCAGAGCCAAATTACAGACTGGCTATGTGCAGCCATGTAGGGACATATGGAGGAATCAGTCTAAATCATGAGTCCAGGCCTGGGGGTGTGAAAGCAGACCCCTTAGGGCCACTGCTCCTTAGACTCTGAGATCTTTTGTCCAAGCAGGTAAGAGGGAAGTGACTGGGAATGGATTGGGAGTGGGCAGAGCTCTGACCACCCTCAGATGTGCAAGCCAACACAACTGGACCTTTGTGTATGTGTGTGTGGGAGGGGAGGGGAGTTTGCTACTTGTAATGGGTAGTAGTGGACTACTTCCTTCTGGGGCAAGGGTGTAGCAGGGAAAGAACTGTGGTTTAGTGAATCCTGCTCATACAAAGGGTCATTACTTAGGGCTGAGCCTAATCATACAATCTAAGCCTCACTGAATAATAGTAGTATAGTGAGAAAATCATCTGTCCTAATGAGTTTTAAAATATTAGGATGAAAACGTGGAGATATGTTGCTTGTGATTTTAAAGAGATCCCACCCTTTGCAGCCTGAGGCAAGTCAGTATCAACTAAATTCTGAAGTGCTCACTTGGGAGCAGAGTCTGAATCAGCAGGAATAGCTGAGTGATGATGTCAGAATCTGGCTCACCGTTTTTACTCCCATTGATTTAGATGCTTATTTCAGCAACACAGCTCAAATTTCGAACACTACATGAAATGGGCAAAAACTATAGTTGAATAATTTCCAATGGCAAAAATCATGGTGAGTTCACAGATGCTTTGTCAACAGAGGAGAACTCAAAATTCATCAGCTAAATAGGTGATTATGAATTATTCACTTTGCTTTGTTAAACACGCTGGTGAACCCTAAGGTTGTGGACTGTGAGTGGATGAGAAAATTACAGCCAGAAGGCAAAGAAAATATCAGCCCTTTTCAGAACAGCTCATGCCAAACTGATAGATTTAAGGGAAAGCACAGTTTGAAATAAAATAAATAAATAACCCCCACAGAAAATAAAAATAGATTGAAACAAGGGAATGCATCATGGTGTACATGCTTTTACATGTTTTGTCCATTATACAGGTAGAGTCAGTGTTTATACACACACACGCATATTCTTTTCTCATGTTTTCTCTATAGGAAATTAGAGTAGGAATTAGGGTGGTCAAAGAATTTTAAAAAAAATCACAATTAATTGTGAGGTTAAAAACATAGTCGCAATTAATCACAGTTTAAATCGCACTGTTAACAACAGAATACCAATTTAAATTTATTATAAATGTTTTTCTACATTTTTAGATACAGAATTATTACAACACAGAATACAAAGTGTTCAGTGCTCATTTTATATTATTTTTATTACAAATATTTGCACTGTAAAAAAGATAAAAGAAATAGTATTTTTCAATTCGCCTCATACAAGTACTGCAGTGCAATCTCTCATGAAAGTGTAACTTACAAATGTCGAATTTTATTTTTATTTTTTTAAAATAACTCCAATCAAAACCAAAACAAATAAAAATTTTCGAGCCTACAAGTTGAAGCATAAAGGGGCCTACAAATGTTTAGCATATGTGGCACGTAAATACTTTGAAACTCTGGCTACAACAGTGCCATGCAAACGCCTGTTCTTACTTTCTCACATTATAAATAAGAAGCGGCAGCTTTATCTCCTGTAAATGTAAACAAACTTGTTTGTCTTAGTAATTGGCTGAACAAGAAGTAGGACTGAGTGGACTTGTATGAGGTGTACTGAAAAATACTATTACTTTTGTTTAGCTTTTTTACTGTGCAAATATTTGTAATAAAAATAATAATATAAAGTGAGCTCTGTACACTTTGTATTCTATGTAATTGAAATCTATATATTTGAAAATGTAAAAAAACAACCAAAATTATTTATAATACATTTAAATTGCTATTCTATTATTGTTTAACAGCGCGATTAAAACTGCAATTAATTGTGACTATGTTTTTAATCTAGTTAATTTGTTTTGCATTAATCACTTGTGTTAACTGTAATTAATTGACAGCCTTACTAAGAATATAAGACTTTTAAGGAGTTTTCTCTCTAGCTCAATGTCATTTGGCCCTGACTCTGCAAGCTGCCCCATGCAGGTAGGCCTTTTCTGCCAGGAGTGTCAGACTTTAATGAGGCTCAAGCATAGTAACCTGTCAGGTTGGAGCCTTAGAGACCAGCCATCCAGAATCCCCAGTCAGACCTCTGAGAATCTACTTGTGTGTTCCTTTCTTAAGAACCCACATTTAAAGGCCCCATGTTACAGCCATTTTTCTTCATTCAAGGAGAGAAAGACAAGCCTCTCATAAGAACTTTCTCCTGTCATCCAAAAGGGGCCACTATTAAGTGACATGGGTCTTTCCATCTTTGTCAAGAGACTGGATGGGTTGTCTCTACAGCAGTCTCACCTCCTATCATCAGAGACCAAGACTGGGAACTGCCAATTCACTAGCTTTGCACAGAAGAGCACAATCACTGGGCTATTAAATTGCCAAGACCTAAACACACTTAAACTACTCTACTCAGTCAGACCAATGGTCCATCTAGCCCAATATCCTGTCTTCCAGCAGTGGCCAGTGTCAGATGCATCAGAGGGAGTAAACAGAACAGGGCAATTATTGAGTGATTCAGCCCCTGTCGTTGAGTCCTACCTTCTGGCAATTGGGATTTTAGGGGCACTCAGAGCATGGGTTGCATCCTTGACCACCTTGACTAATAACCATTGATAGACATATCTTCCATGAACTTAGCTAATCTTTTTTTAACCCAATTACACTTTAGGCCTTCACAATATCCTCTGGCAACAAGTTCCACAGGTTGACTATGCATTGTGTGAAGAAGTACTTCCTTAGGTTTAAAAAAAAAATATTCATTTCATCGGGTGACCCTGGGTTCTTGTGTTACTTAAAGAGGTAAATAACACTTTCTCCACATCATTCATGATTTTATAGACTTCTATCATATCCCCCTTACTCATCTCTTTTCTAAGATAACTCTCTTCATAGGGAAGATGTTTTATACCCATAATCATTTTTGTTGCCTTTCTTCTCAGTTTGTACTTTTCCCACTTCTAATACATTTTTTTTGATAGGGCAGGCAGAACCACATGCAGTATGCAAGTTGAGGGCATACCATGAATTTATATAGTGGAATTATAAACAGTGATGTCAGATTAAACACAAAATCCTATGAAGAGCTCAAAACATCTTTTGCAGAGGTGCTTGTTATGGTTGCCATTGCTAAGAAAGGGAACCAGAAATATACAGCTTGTGACAGAAAATAATGAATTGTCTATAACTGTGACATGTTGCTCTTACAAAGAGCAAAGCAGACTAGCAAGTGTAAAAGGGTATAGAAAAAAATTACAATGGCATTGTTGGTGTTGAAGGATAAACTGCTTTGTATAGTGACACTCATGTTACAATGTCAATTGGTGGAGGTGTTTTGTAGTGAATTGTATGATGAAAAAAGAGCTATGATTCAAAAGCTGTCATCAAAAGGAACCTCTGCTCTGTATAAATATTGCACCAGTCACCCATTTTAATAGGATGCAAACAACATTGTCATGTTCCAGATGAGACAGGTCGCAAGTCAACCTGTCATATTCTAGGACAAGTGAATTGATTTGTGTTTGCTTTTTTGTTTTGTTTCTAAATGGTTCACCTGGAAAATACGAAGAAACAGAGGCTTCAGAATTTTACAGTGAATGCTGACGTTCACAGCCTCATTTCTGCAGTAAGGTTTGTCACTCCTGCTGAAATTGGGACAGAGGTGTCTGTACATGTGCCTATTTACTATGGGGTGAGGGGGGAAATATTTTCTGCAGTTAAAAAGTAATACAATACTCTGCTTGGGGAGATTACCACTGAGCATAGAGATGCAAATGCTGGGCTTGATCTTTGAGTGAGTTGTATATGAAGAGAATACAGCCAATGCTATAGGGTGTTTGGGAGAGGAGAAATTCAACACACAAATGAATCCAGCAAAATTTGCCATTGTTAGTTCCATCAAGAGGCAAAGGAAGCTCTTGGTTTGATAGTTTCACAGGGGTAGCCGTGTTAGTCTGCATACAGCAAAAACAACGAGAGTTCTGTGGCACTTTAAAGATTAACAAATTTAATTTTTGTAGGCATAAGCTTTTGTGAGACTCAACTCACTTCGTCAGATGCAGAGGTGGAATGATACAAAATGTACCTCTGCATCTGACGCAGTGAGCTGAGTCTCACGAAAGCTTATGCCTCCAAAAATTAAATTTGTTAGTCTCTTGGTTCGATGTAGCTTTACACATTGACCAGTAAGGATCTGATCCAAAAAGTACCAACATGAATAGAAAGACTTAATAGAGCTTTGAATCAGGCCCAAAGTGAAAAGCAGAAGTGTGAGCGTAGAATTTTGGGGGCCAGCTCAGATTCTGTTGTGCAGTGATGCCTAGAAGGTTTTCCTGGGGTTCTCACTTGGGAAGAGACTGAATGAGGCTTGGAAAAAAGCCTATAAAATGAGAAATCTCTTCCCTGAGTAAAAGAAGTTAGGCAGCTTTTTATCTTCTCCAGGACTTGTTTATGTTTTCCAAAAAATGGATTTTCAAAATGTTTTTTGTGTGTGTATTGACGGAGCAGAAGACAAGACATTCCTCTGTTCTAATCCTGGCTCTGCCAGAGACATATTATGTGTGGTCTTGGAGAACTATTTTCTTCTTGTTTCTCCATAAATGGGGAAAGTGTTTACTGCTTCACCCCTGTGAGGTAGGTTAATGAAGAGTTAAGTATTGTTATTATTCAGGAGCAAGAGAGAGAGAGGATGGGAGACAATGGTAAGGAATGAATTATACAATGATGTAGGCTTGTGGCTGGGCCGCTATAGTTAAGGACCTAATGGAATTTCCATTCTAAGCTCTCATTGTCATGGGTGTATATCTTTTTAAACCAAATCATTTTCTCTGCCTGCGCCTCCCATTTTCTTTGCACGATGCCTCTGGCTCAAACCGGGAATAACAACAGTCCAGCAATAGTTTATATTGCCTCCAAAGAATATGGCTTCTTAATGGAGATGATGGGTGAGGAATAAGGGCTGCAGACCAGCACAAAGTGTTGTTTAAAGTGGTCCTAGTTGTGCATGAGTAGAGGTTACGTTGTGCATGACTAGTCATACGCTCTCATCTTTGCTGGCCATTTCGTCCACTGAGTTCAGAAGGTTGCAATGAGTGGGCTGACAAACAAAGATTCAGCACTTTGCCAGGTGCAGGAGAGAGAATCGACACAATTGCATGCAGAACCCGTTGAAAGCCACGGTGATCACAGCCCAGTGCCTAAGTTTGCTTGCTAATGCCAATGCAGCCTGGAAGCAGAAAGTGGCTGCTCCAGTGAAGTTGGTGACTGGCTAGTGGGCCGGATAGTCCCAGTCTGAATGCAAAGTATGCCTTCTTCTAAAGGGGGCTAAGGAGTCTGATCTGCCCCATCAATGGACTCTTTTTTGTGTGGGTCCTTCCCTTTGATATTTCTGGCCAGGGTGCCCCTACCAGGAGTTAAATTCCTGCTGGCACAGCTCTCATGGTCACTGGAACTCAAAAGCTACCCTATCCCATCAAGGTGAAGCCTCCAGAGAAGGGGTTTCTTAATAAGCACTGATCAGTAGGTGGGAAATATGGATGCCTGCTGCAAAGCACCTGAGTACACGGTTATATATTTGTATGTTGAAAACAGAAGATCGTCTGCCTGTAATGGGGCTTACAAACCTCATACTGAGTATAGGCAGTAGGAAGAGGAGAGTCTTACAGGCAATCAGGCTGACCACATGCCAGCGCAGCTGCACAACCGCCAGTCATGGAGGCATGCACCCACAGCTGGGACCAACAAGGAAAGCAAGCTCAGCTATAAAAGAAGGAGAACAGAGAGGGAGCAGTCCCCTCATTTTGCCCTTAAGGTAGACTTGTTATATCACGTAGACCAGGGCAAGCAGATGTGAGAGCAATTACTAGTTCTGTGGGTGTATTGTAGCGAACTCCTACATCTAGCATGTGTGGGACACCTTGGGGATGATAGGAGACAGTCTAGGATCCTGGCGTGATACTATTGGCTAGGGGTCCATAAAGAAGTCAAGAATTTCTGTAGATCATGCCTCAAATGCCAATTAGTGGTCCCCAAAAGAGTCCCATGGGCTCCATTAGCACTGCTTTCCTTGATGGAGATCACCTTTGAATGAATAGGAATTGACCTTACAGGACCCTTAGAGAAGAGCATCTCTCGACACAGCATACACTTGTTATCACACCCTATACCTGGAAGCCATACCACTCCAGTTAACGAAGGCGAAAACTATTACTAACGAGCTGCTGAAGGTCATCATGTAGGCAAGGATTCCCAAAGAGATCCTGACAGACCAGGGAACAAATTTCACATCCCAGCTGATAAGAGAGGTTGGTAGCCTTCTGAAAGTCAAAGCATTACGCACATCCATGTACCATGCGCCGATGGATGGCCTAGTGGAAAAACTCAATCAGATTAGAAAAACAAAATAACCCCTAACTGCTCTTCCTTAAGATTAATTTACTCAAATATTTGCAAAATTTCTCATTTTCATTGATCTTTATTTATGCGTGAAATTCTGTGAAATTTATGACAATGCTGTGAGTTGGAAAATGGATCATTTGCATTGCTCTGAGGAGTTATATATATATTTGTGTGTGCGGAGGGGAATTTAGCTCTAAATGCTTGTAGCTTGGATTCTTTTTATTTTCCTTTTTTTCAGTAGGGATAATAATAATAGTGTCAAGGACACCATTCAAGCTGATGCCTGGAGAGCTATTCAGTATAGACCTATTTACGGCCATTATAAAATGCCTGTGGATAGTTCAACAACCGATTTTCAAGAGTCTTTTTCTACTGTTTGAAGGATCAGGAAAATCTATCAAGCTGAAGAAATTAAGCTATTTTTCTTCAGGGGAAGAGAAACAGAGTAGGGAGCTTCTTACATTAAAATGCTGCTGCAGATTCAAGATGAATGAAAAATTGGTCTGCATAATAATGAGTCCAGAGATAAATTTTTAAAAGGCTTAAAACAGCTCTTCACAGATGTTGCTATATTGTGTGGAATTTAAGGCAATCTTTCTTGCTGGGATTTGGTTTATAAAGTTAGAAGATCACTCTTTCTTCTCCAGGTGATTGTCAGCATTTTTTGTTTTCTCCCACTGTGTTTCTTATCCAAAATGACAGTAACAAATAACAGATTAGTTAGATACATGCAAATTTAGGCTTGGCTTTGAGCTATCACCTAGGAGTGATAGAACCAAGTATTGTACTGTAAAATTCCAGATGACCAACAGGCCATATTTCATATTATACCTTTTAGATTCAATCAAATACAGTTCATATTCAGTAAACAGGATAAAGTCTGCCACCCAGTCACAGTAATGAGATACAATCTGGGATGTTATAGGAAGGATTACATTTATCCAGGAGCAATAGATTATACGGAATATGATACAGGTATGAGTTAATGCAACGATCAGAATGAAACTTAATCTTTGTATATCTGTGACACTTAAAAAGGAAAAAAAGAAATAACAAATAGGAAAGGGGTGTTAAAATGACAGCAAGGGGGCTAATGTAAAACCACGAGAGCAGTAAGATTCACTTAAGGGCACTGCCCTGGTTTTAACTCCCTTCTTTGTGCTTAGCCATTGTACTGTAGCAGTATTTGCAAGAGAGGTCAGGCATTCTAAATACCTAAATTCCCCCTGCGGTTTCAACTGACGATGGTATTTTTCACTGCCTACATTGTGTGTGTTGTTATACCAGACACCCAATTCCACCCCAATGGTGAATGGATTTCTGTATGTATATGTGGGTAAGTACTATGCATTGGAGTAAAAAGTGCTGCCATTTTGGATGGTGCAGGTCTAATTACTTGGCAAGAGGGAGAAAGGTAAGATCTGAAAAACCACAGACTGGTGAGCCTGCAACAACAGACCTCCTATGTTTAGCATTAAAAAGTCAACATTTGGAACAATAAAGCCTCCTACCCCACTCCCACCAGAGTATGTATCCTGGTTTTCCATTTTAACAATAAGGTTTCACCCTGCAGTCTCTTTCAAAGCTGGTATCCTGTTGGTTTGACTCCTGCTTTCACATCTTGGAAGGATGACTGTTCCTTAGAGAACATAAAGATTCCTTTGTTGCTGTAGAAGTGGATGTCAAGGTGGCCCACAGCTTTCCTATTCACTCGCATGTTGTTATTGCAGTACTCCCTACTGAAAGCTTCATGATTACTCTGACTACACTGGTACAGTGAAAACTCTGTAAATTAGTCTCTGTGTTGTAATGATTGTACGGCCATACAAACTTCCTGGTCGTAATTCATGGAGTCATCATGTTTAACTGGCTTCACTCCTGCCCTGCTGCTGCCACTGCCTTGGCTCCCAACTCCTGCCAGGGGATGGGTGACCATGTGCTTGGGTAAGCTCCACCCAGGGAGCCCATTCTTCTGCACCAGGCCATATGACTGAGAGGCTGTGGCTTGTTGCTCTGGGGAGTTGGGGATAAAATTCAGTATTTTTCACTCTGAAAACACAACCCACTGTTGAACTAAAGGAGAATCTCTATTAGCTGTAGCAATATTACAGCTTATATCCTGGGTAATAGAGGGCAACATAGTCACAGACACTGGAGCAGGTCTGATATTCCTCCCAGTAGAGGGCAGTGACACACACCCACACGTGCACCATTTTAAAGTCTATTCCTTGCATTTTCTCCTCACTGTGCTCAGGTGTGAATGCAGGGCAAAGCAGTGGACAATCAAACTCTCTCTATTACCTTGGTACTTACAAGACTTTCATCACAACACCTCTCTGTAGAAGGGAGATATTATTATCCTCATTTCTACACATGGTAGAGTGAGACACAGAGGCTAAGTGACTTGACCAAGCTCACACAGGAAGTCTCTGGCAGAGAAGGGATTTGAAGCTGGCTTTTTCAAGTCTCAGGCTGAACTTAACACTATACTTAAAACTGTAACTTCTTTGTGTTGTTACTGTTATTAATCCTATCTAGTATGTAAATGTACATAATTCTGTACAATGTTACATCCATCCCAAGCTTTGTAGCACATATCAGTGACTTTGGTAAATAGGTGGGTCACCTCTCCCTAGGGCTAAGACTTCTGGCTGGAATTCACCCCAAGGCTGAGATTTGTCCTAAGGGAGTGGAAAGTGAATGGTAGTGAACACCTACCTCCTTTAAGCCCCTTTGAAAGTCTCAGTTTCTTTCATTCTTCCTGCTTGGCATTCGTTTGTGGCATGCTGTTGCTTATTATGTTTAAGATTTGCACACATTTTCCTTATTGTTGTTTTCCTCCAGAGGTTGTATTTATGCTGTGAGTTGTTAAATGTGCCCAACATACTTTGTTTGGAAGTATCGTAAAAAGGTTCATTTTAGAAAAATGTGCAGTTTGAGTAATGTGTGTTAATTACTTGCATGATAAAAGTCGATCAATAAGCTAAACAAACAAATCTCTCTCTGTTCAAATGGGCTCCTGTCACGATTTTGTTATCAAATGGTTGCCCTCCTGCCATCCTGAATCCATAAATGGAAACCCATTTTCTTTTCCAGTGCCTTCAGTTACATTTAATTGAGTGGGAAAAGACATTTATTTTTTTTTTCCCTCTCAAAAGATGCCAAATCCCTTCTGTGCATCACCACAAAAAAAGCATCATCTCTGTATCTGTTTGTGCAACATAGGAGACTCCATTCTTTGGCTGCGTCTTGCTCTCTCAGCATATTCCACAGCTAGTTTCCTTGCCAGTGTGCTGCAGAGACAGGTGAGCCAACAGGGCCATAACCTGCTCTCCTCCCCCTCCTTCAGCTAATATATCTGTCAGAGAGAGGACAACACCATAGTGTTTAGTTTTAAATGATCTAATAATGGTTCCTTGCTCACATTTACGCTGCGTTCTACTTCCATTTTACTTTTACGATGCATGGGGTCTCAATTGATGGGAATGGATGAGCACCATGCTGCCAGATCATAAATTTGCTGCATCCATTATTAAATGTGCCTCTCTTGCTGCTGTTTAGAAAAATCTCAGTACGTTTTATTTCTTGTATGGAGAGGAAGCCCTAAGCCATTGGGACCCAGGGGGGCAGTTACGCAACGTGTAGCCAGAAGAGCTCTCCTTTGCTAGCTAGCTTAAATAACCTACAAGTGGATGTTACCTACACATTATCATTTGAACTGCTTATCTCTGTTAAAACAAATACAAGATAATTCTGCATTAATACCTTAGCTCACAATGATGTTTTGGGCCATTAGGACAGAATACTGGGTTTTTGGTTTGGTTTTTTTTTAAATATAGGCATTTATCAAACCACAGCACAATCATATTTCTATTGTAACACTGTTCCTTCTAAAGAGTTGTAAATATGGTGTTTGTTCTTCATGGAAGAATCAGAGGGGCTGTTTTGACACTGATCCCCATTCCAGCAGAGGGCATTGAGAAGGAGATGCTGAGACACACGGATTTTCTAAATCATTCAGTGTTGATTGAACTCTGCTTCCAATGAAGCCAATGGTAAAACTCCCAGCACCTGTCAGCTGGTCAATAGAGCTACTCTGATTTCCACCAGCTGAGGGTGTGTTCACCATTTACTTCACTAACAGCAGAATTAGGCCAATGCTGAGCACTTTTGGAAGCTCCTGCCCCAGATGGCTTTCATCTTAGTTCTTGGGCTCAATTGTGTCACACCTGCAATACACCTCAGGTTTCCCCATCTAGAAAATGAGGATCCTTAAGTTATTACCCCAATCAGGTTTCCTGGGCTGCAGCAGATTGCGCTGCTGCCTACAACCATGTCTTCTGCTGGGATGCAGTCAAGGAACAGTCAGGCTAGGTCAGTTCCTGGAAAATGCTTTCTGATCTCTCACTGTTGAGATGATTAAAGGGTCTCATAAAGGTTACATGCTGTGGTGTTGGTCATTGGGTAGGTGACACTTACTGGGTAGTGGGAGAAAGTTACCTGACTCTGTGATGTGCCAATACTATAGTAAAGAGCCATGAGATTTAATGCAGAAAAAGTATGGTTAATCAAGATCAACAGGGCACCTTCTGCTAGAAAAAGGGTATTCGACACTATATCTTGGCTAAATTACAATTTAGGTAATTGCATTCCGTCTACCTACATTTCTGCCTGACATTTAACTGGATGTGGTATTTGTCTTCACTTCCTGCCCTAAATTTTTGTGTAACATTAACATAGACTGTTAAAGAATTGATGTGTTCTTCCCCAGAAGTAGGAGTGCTTCACTGATAGGACAAGTGATCTATACATCATTAAGTTTGTAAAGTATACGGAATGAAAGGTTCTAAATAAATGCTGGATGGAAGTGCAGTACTAAAATAATAAGAACAATGATCCTTTATTAATTTTAATTATTATTATAAGACAGTAGGGCTAGTTAACAATCTTTATTTTATGGAACAATTTTTTAAAATATTTTTTATTTAGGATATTATTTGCAACAAGATGCTGGCATTCTGGGCTCATTTCTTCTTCGTTTTAAATCCAGGTTTTGTTAGCAAATTGCCTCTTTATTTTGGTGGTTTGCTTTATGAGAGGTAGCAATGCACAGGTTATTGATTGTCTCTCTCTTAAAAATCAACGGTATGTACAATGTGAATATTAATAAATAATGAAATGTTGATGGACAGGATTTGGATCTGCAGCATGCTGTTTGGGTAGAATTTTTTACTTTAAACATTAGGCTTTGAGTGTGCCACTTTTGCATTTTATTTTCTGCTGCTGAGAATATTGTTTCCCGTTAGCCTGTGTCTAGGAAACATTTTCAAGGCATTCCTGTGGGACAATAACTTGGATGGTGAATTTCCACAACTGACATTATGAAATAAGTGCTCCAGGACCTGCAGGCTGATCTTCATTTGCTTTACTGTAACCACGGCTGAAGATATCTGTCTGCATACGTGGAACTTTATTCAGTACAGAAACTAACAGCAGCAATGTGGTATTGCTTAAAAAGTTATATGTATCAAATATTACATGAAGAATATCACGTACACCATGAGTTCTAATATATAGTAATGTGTAACTGATGATATATAACCATACGCTTGGTAACCTTTCATTTCTAAAGGACAAATTTTTAAAACATCGAAAGCATATGTTTGCATCTGAGAGCCTAATTTAGGCACACAGTTATCACGACTGAGCATGCAAATCAGGCATCTGTGCGTGTAAATGGCCAACTATATGGGTCACAGGCTATCTGCATGGGCTACAATATACCTTGGATGAGCAGTTGTGATAATTGTATGTGCAAATAAGGCATGTGGTTATGTGCCTGTTTTTACTTTTTTTTTAATCCGGCCTTGTGTGTTTGTAAGTATTAACCCTGTCAGTGTATGCATGACTGGGGGCTTCCCCAACACATGGTGTAATTTGAGGTAGGAGGTGAAGAATGCTTTCTAAATTTGAGATTGGCATATTCATTGTCTCACTGGAATAGTTACATGGTTCCAGCCTGCTCTGTTAGCACCATAAAAACATCAGAGACTGGAGGGGAGACTGGCTGATATTATACTACTACTGTAGAGGAGACTTTGTGATAGAAGTGAGTGGCAGGACACAGGGCTTCCCTCCAAACTCATCAACACACATATGAAGGGGTGGAGGAAGACAAGGGAGCGGGGAGATGGTGGAGGGATGAAGCTGGGATAGTGCGGTCTTCTGCTTAAATGGACTGTCCCTCAGAAAAAAATTGGCTGTAAGAAAAGACAAATGCGCAGGGATTATTTATTTTTACTGAACCAGTTCACCAGATGTAGATGTTTCCATGTCCAAGTGTAGAACATTGCAGATCCCTAAGGAATATTGTTGAAATCTACAAGATTTCCCCCACTGACCTGCAGGGGCTTTATCTGTAGAGTGTTGTCAGGATTAGTCTTGGTTTTATTTTTCTTTCTTTTCTTGCTGCGTTCATGTTCTTTTGATCTCACTCTTTAGACCTGAACCAAAATCTGAGCTATTAACCCTGGAAAATTATGAAGAAATTCAAGTCAGGATCAAACCTCTTTGCTGGACTCTAGTTCCATACCAGACTAGATCCAAACACCCTCACCGCCTGGGAAACTGCAGATCCGGGTTTGGGTCAGAATTTGTGGCATAGGCCCACTTTCCAAACTTCATGAAAACTGTAAGAATTACAAAGAGCAAACAACCAGACTCTGATGTTAATGTGATGTTGAAATGAATGGGGAAAGTTCCCACTTCTGCAGAGTGCTGCACTTCACCCTTTCTTGCCGCAGACCAAGTATAGCAGGAGTGTATTAGTTCCAACCAGGAAAGGCCAGGACAATTAGATTCTGTATAATACAGCTCACTGTCTCCAGTCAGCCAGCCACAGCTATTCTGCTGTCTGTGCAGTGGCAGAGATTGTGCTGCCTGTGCAGCGAATAGAGAATAGAATTGCTGGTAGGTTTTGTTTCGCAGCTGAGATGCCAGTGCACACACAGAACAAGAGATTGTGCTCCATTTTGCTGTGTGAACACAGCTAGGTCAGTTGCAAAGGGAAACATTGTCTACCCGTGTCTATTAAGTCTTTCTTGATCCTGGCTGATGCTCAGCAGAAGTTACTTCCCCTGACGACAAATGCAGAGCAACTCTCAGGATTAGGCCCTGAGAGCTCAAATTGGTATGTGCACAGAGCTGGCTGAGTTTATCCAAGGGCAGAATTTGCCCCATCGTTTGAACCTCATGTGGGAAAACAAACCATTAATACAGCACACCACACTACCAGATGTGTCACTGAATATGTTTTTTGGCAGCATTCCAAAAATATATGGGTAGCTCAACAAGACAGATCTGACAGTGACCTTCACCAGTCCCTAAGAAACGTGTGTGAAGTCTTCCAATGTGCTACACGCTTTGGTTTAGTTTTTTGGTGCTGTTGCCTCTGGAGAACAGATAAAGGGTGAATAAGAAACAGAGGATGTGGAAGTGCAATGGCAATACAGGTTAATTTCACAAGAACAATAAGGAGTAAGTAGCAGCCCTGCTCCTGAGATTTTCTCTCATTTGCTGAGTACTCAATGATTATTGCAACTACCTAGATGTACTGGCGATGGAGTGTGTTTGTGTGTGCGAGTGCGCACACATTCACACATTCCTTAATCGGATTCCAATCCCTTCATGCCTGAAGTTGTGTTTTCCCAGCATGCCATCCAAGGCTGGAAACAGACATTAGTGCCACAGAATTATCACCACTTTGTTAACTGTCTAAGCCTTAACAGTCACATGTTATCTTCTTTAACCCGGGCTTTCATCTGATCACTGACGCCTTTAATGCAATGTAGCTCAATTTCGCATGCCTCACCCTCCATCTAATTTACCTGCCTCTCTCCGCACGCATACTGGATTATGTGGACTAATTAAGGCAGGGTGTTGTGAGTGTAGAGGAAACCATTTTTTTTCGGGCACGCACACTGTGAGGGTGTTCTTAAGCGTCCAAGGTTTCATTGTTATAGGGGTAAGTCATTCCCTCTGCCCCTCTCCCTGCCCACACGTGTGTGGGCTGGTGCATGGGGTAGGTGGGAATGGGATTCTAGGAAGCGAACTGGTGGAGTCAGCACCTCGGCGGGCAGCGATGCTGTGCTCCAGGGACGCCAGCCTCAGCAGCAGCACAGAGGGGTAGGTGTTGAGGCAGACCAAGGACATGGCTGGACATGAGGGAAGTGGACGCATCTGTTAGGGAATGATGTAGATGGACTGGATGTAGTTTTCTAGCAACACAGCAGCAACTTGTGGGAGAGTGAAAGTTTTCTTACCTATTTCCACAGCTGTGAAATGAATGACCGAGAATACTGGCGATTCTGGCTTGGCAGGGCGGGCTAGCTGACTGCCTGGCGGGGTGGGACCTCACCTGAAAATGCCAGCTAGGAGCTGAATAATGGGTTACCTCTCTTGTTTTACATTCGAGTGAGGATGCTAGAACTTAATGCAGTCGCCACTGCGGTGATAAATGGTCTGTTCCTATATGGTAGTTTTCTTGTGTGTGCAAGAAAATAAAACTGCAACCTTAAACAAAAAATGACGGGGCTGAGGTTAATAGTCTGCACATGTAGCCACAGAGCGCTTGGGGCTCCCCTTCAGAGAGGGAGGCTGGTGCATTCACTTGGCGTTGTGGATGCCAAGTGCCATGGGGCTAGACTGGGATTTTGCACCTCCCCCCCATCCCCTCGAGACATCATGACTCAAAGGCTCACTTGTGAGTTACAATTCATCCCCAGCTCCAGCCTTGCTCTGGGAAGGGAAAGGGAGTAAATTGCTTCTGGCCTATGCTAGTAACACCAGCCTTCCGCTGCCCCCAGGCTAGCACGGGTACTCTTCTCAGCAAGGGGGAGCAGTGGGGCTCAGTCTGCCTGTCCCTACCTATCTCTGTGGGGGCAAAGGAGCAAACAGAAAGCCATCTTCCTACATGAAGAATGGAAGGGCCAGGTCCTGCCCAGGGGAGGGATATTCCTGCCTTGCAGGGCGTATTGTCCACGTTGCTGCCTAGAACATGTTCACCGTTTTTCATAAGAAGTGTGTGACCTAAACACATAGCTGCACACTCAAATCCAGGATTACAACCCTGCAAGGATCGCCATAGTAACCAGGGGTTGGAGCATGGGGGGAGGAGCACAGCACCAACCCCCCCTGCTAGAAGGAGAGGAGATGGCCCCTCCTGCCTTAGGTTAGGAGTGTTCTCCGTCAGCCCCCACCATCCCTGGGCTACTACAGCAAGAGCTCCTCCTCCTGCTGCCACAATCTACTCTAATCCCTGCTTTTAAGCATTCCTCTGAGGGCGCTCTGACGTGCTCTGGGGTTCAATTCCCACCCCCCCCCTCAGGACAGGTGGGGGAGGTGATGTAAAGCCATGTGTGCCCCCTGCCTCCAAGTGAGCTGAGGGATTGCTCCAGCACACAGCAGGACGCGGGCCCTGGTTTGCATTGGACTGCGAAAGTTGGTTTGGGTATTGCATACCCAACAATCCAGCTTCATGTGAATGAAATATGGAGACTTCAGTGGAAGTGGACTGAATCCCACAACGTGTAGACGGAAGGAGCGTTGGGAGAGTAAGATCCTTACCTGCCCCTGTCCCACAGAAGTCAACAGGGTTGGGACCACTGTGAGTAGAAGGAAATTGAAAGGAGGAGAAAGATAAATTACTGTTTCATGGTTTTCATCCAAGAGTGCGTCCTTCCCAGCTTGTAAGCAGCTGTGTCCAATGGCTCCACAGAGATTGTGGGTAGATCCCAACTATCGCATGCACTTTAAAGATGTGGGGGGGGAATGACTTATTTGCCAGGTGTATGAAAAAACAAACCCCTTGTTTATCAGGTACATGTAATAAAGGGCTATATTTACCAATTCTATAGCCGTGTTCAGGCGAGGTCTCAAATCCAGTGAGTAGTGAGCCCTTATATAGGGCTTTTCATTTGTATATCTTAAAGTGCTTTACAAAGGAGGTCATTATTATTGCCCTTGTTTTACAGAGCAGAAAACTGAGGCTCAGAGAGGGGGAGGTTATGCAAGGTGACCCAGCAGCAGAACCAGGAATAGCACAGGTCTCCTGGATCCCAGATCAGTGTCTAGTCACTAGGCCACACTGCCTCTGTGCCCATTGACTTCACTGAGACTCTTCAATGTGAATAGGGGCTGTAGCGTGGGATCCACAGGATCTGGTGGTTTTTTACAGTTCAGTGTCTGCTCTCAGGCTTCTTAACTATGAACGAAAACTGGGTAACACTTTCTAGACTGCAGCAGCTGGCCACTCCCATGGGAAATGTACGAAGCGATCTGACCGGCCTCTGCCTTCATCTTCCTTTCTGTCTCCCTAACATTTCCTGACTTTGTTCTTTGTTAAAAGACATACAGTGGAGGAGATGCAGCCGCTCTTTGTGCCAGAGATTTGAATTTGATCCTTTCCAACACCAAAAATCAATACTCCTGTGAAGAAGTAGTGGGTGCTATTTTCTAAACCCTGTTTACAGCTATATAGTCTTTTAAGACACGTTATCTGATTCAGCGTCTTCTGGATACTTGACCAAATTTTACAAAGCATTTTCTGAGCATATAATGACACCATTATCTTTATCCACCCTGCTAAGAGTAGCACTGGGCTTACAATAAATATCTACTTCAGGATATACAAGTACAGTACATATTATCTGTTCAGATGGGGGGAGGTGAGGGGGGTGTCCTTAATTTACATCCCAGAAAGCACTGGGGTGTGACAAAGGTCATCAGCTGGCACTGTACCTTCAGCTGAAATGAAATATATATGTGAGCCATGACTGCTTTGTTTGAAAAAAGAGATCATTGATGCTGATGGAATTGGTTAGCTTTTTTTTTTTTTTTTTTGCTCTCATAATGATGAGGCTGTAGATGGCTCAATCAGCACTGGATAACTTCAAATCTATATTAAGCCTGAACTGGTTTGCTTGTAATGCTCAAACTTCAAGTTTTATCTTTAATAGCAATGGCATTTGAACAGATTCCCAGCTACTTAGAGCTTTCTGGGGTGTCACTGTGCTACAGTCCCTGGCCACTTGGAGTTTCAAGGCAGCAGTAGCAAGGATAGAACTGAGATCTCCCCACTGAAAAGGGCAGCCCTGGCACTTGATCTAAAGAAGAATCGTCATTGGTAGTATAGGGCCAATTCTCCCAGTTAAGCAATTCTGAGTCCAGCCGGTGGATGGCAATGGTACCTGCTCTCTCTCTCTCATTGGTTCATTACACTAGTTTGCATCTATATAGCACCTGTTATTTGTCGTTTTCAAAGTACTTGGCCTGCCTTAAAGGATGTATCCTCACAGTCTTTCTTTTGTGAAGTACGTACCCGTTTTGCTGATGGGTAAACTGGGCTATTGTGGGGTTAAATGACTTGGCCAAGCAAAGTCTCACAGTCACTGGCATTGATCATAGAATCATAGAGTTGGAAGGGACCTCAGGAGGTCATCTAGTCCAACCCCCTGCTCAAAGCAGGACTAACCTCAGCTAAATAATCCCAGCCAGGGTTTTGTCAAGCCGCTGTTTAAAAACCTCTAAAGATGGAGATTCCACCACCTCCCTAGGTAACCCATTCCAGTGCTTCACCACCCTCCTAGTGAAAAGCTTTTTCCTAATGTCCAACCTAGACCTCCCCTCCTGCAACTTGAGACCGTTGCTCCTTGTTCTGTCATCTGCCACCACTGAGAACAGCCTAGCTCCATCCTCCCTGGACTCCCCTTTCAGGTAGTTAAAGGCTGCTATCAAATCCCCCCTCATTCTTCTCTTCTGTAGACTGAACAAGCCCAGTTCCTTCAGCCTCTCCTCATAAGTCTTGTGCTCCAGCCTCCTAATCATTTTTGTTGCCCTCCGCTGGACTCTCTCTAACTTCTCCACATCCTTGTTGTAGTGGGGGGCCCAAAACTGGACACAATACTCCAAATGCGGCCTCACCAATGCCGAATAGGGGGGAATGATCATTTCCCGCGATCTGCTGGCAATGCTCCTACTAATGCAGCCCAATATGCTATTAGCTTTCTTGGCAACTAGGGCACACTGCTGACTCATATCCAACTTCTTATCCACTGTTACCCCCAGGTCCTTTTCTGCAGAACTGCTGCCTAGCTCATCGGTCTCCCGTCTGTAGCTGTGCATGGGATTCTTCCGTCCTAGGTGCAGGACTCTGCACTTGTCCTTGTTGAACCTCATCAGATTTCTTTTGGCCCAATCCTCCAGTTTGTTTAGGTCCTTCTGTATCCTATCCCTACCTTCCAGGGTATCTACCACTCCTCCTTGGTCCTTAATACCCTGAGTTCGCCCATTATCATCATCTGTTTAAAAAAAGACATAATACTGGGGGAAGGCAGAGCCATGGTTAGACGATAGCTGGCTGTTTGTCCCCATTACACAGTATTATATCTTTCTTTTACCCTTATACTCGGTATGTGGTGCAGCTTGGTGAGGGAGTGGTGAAAGGTGATTTTATGTCCATATCAATGCTAACCCTTGGAGCTGCTCTAAATTACTCCTGTCTGCTCACAGAAGCTCTTCTTCAGAGACGAAGGGTTCTCTATCCACATCCCCTTTCCCCTGAGAAACACCCCCATGCCACTTAGGGAATTTCCCCAGGCCAGGGATTCCTCCACTACTCAGATATGCTGGATTTAAGTCTGCTTTGTGACCAATTCACAATGATGATGACCAATGCCATTAATCATTACTTTTCCTTCTCTTAATGCTTTTAGATCCTCAAAGTTGCTAGGAGCACAAAGGCAAAGGTTACTAGGAGGTTAAAAGGTAAAGTACAAGGATATGTTTACCATCCCATGGGGCTTTATTTGCAAAGAAAATGCAGTCATGGGAATGAGTCAGATAAAGTTAATAAACATATTAATGAAGCCTCAGAACACTGAAGTTTCATTCATGCTTTAATAACAAAGGAACCTCAGCTGGGTTTTATTCATTGTCACATTCTAGCAGGGAGGGGGGAAAGTGTTTTGCTTCTTCCAGGACATTTGTTCAGTTTAGTATGCTCAGTCAGCCTTCGAGAGACAGGGAATGGGTTTCAAATGGCAGATATATATATGTTTCATACCTGCCATATATATATATATATATATGTGTATATATATATATAGCCTTGAAGGTGGCACAGACTGACTCTCCTGCTGTTGGAGGGGAGCAGGGGAGAGGGAAAACTCCCCTTGCAGAGATTTCTGCACATTCCACCATCCAGGGCAGGATGGGGTTTGCCCTTTCCTCGCCGGAAGTTCTGCCCCATGCATAGGTCTCAGGGATCAGCTGAAGGCCAAGACCAGGGGAGTTGGAACAATTTTTATAGTGGGGGTGCTGAGAGCTGTTGAACCAAACTGCAAACCCTGTATATGATGTAAACCACTTGAAGATAGGGAGTGCGTCAGCACCCCCCACACTCTGAGTTCCAGCACCTATGGCCAAGACCCTCTTCAGGGCTACTCAGTGCTCCTTTCCCCTGGCTCCCCATTGGCATGGTTTCAGAAGAGCCATGCTGACAGGGCTTTCCCTCTGAGAAGCAGCTCCAAGGATCCCCATTTAAATGGGATTCCACAGCACAGAAGGGCCCCTGCTCAAGGGCTGAGAGAGAACACCGAGTGTTCTGGGCTGAAAAGAAATCAGTTGGGAGGGGTATTGGCCTCCAGGCAGAAGGGTGTCCTGATGGGAAAAAGTGAAGCGCCAATTTAAACAGCTGAGTGAAGGAAACAAGTTACAGTGCACAGCAATAGCAAATGTGGTCCTACTTATTCTTGAGCTCTGTTCACTCACTATTTACCTAGATGCAGACACTGATCTCTTTTGTAACAACTGGGATCATGGGTGGCCTGCGTTGTTCAGAGATATGGAGAAGCCTAGCTTTTGGATGGTTTGCCCATCATTGGTTATAGTGCATCAAGGAAGAAATTACTTTTGGTTTTAAGGTAGTTGGGAATCAGTAACCTCACCTCAAAAAGTTTTCTGTGGTGGGTGATGGGAAAGATAAATCCCTTAATACAATCTTTCCCTTTATTTCCAAAATAATGTATTTTCAGGGCATTTTCTGGCCCTGCTCAGACATCCCAAGACATATGTTATTAGATGGCAGGATGATGAAGCAACTAACTGGCTGCTTTCAGCATTTGAAAGCCTGGCATTACCCTACTCTTGAGGTACACCCTGTTGTTCTGTGTCTCAGCGTCTGATAAAATAAAAATGTGAGTGTTTGGAAAGTCTCTAATGACAGTAACCCATTAAAGTGCATGGTTAGATTCCTGGAATTAGGAGTTAGATTAAGAACTGCAGCTCTGGAATTAGCAAAGATCTGTAGGATGCCAAGGTGGGGGCCACATATCAGTGCAATTATTCCCCAGGGGACTAAGAGAAAACAAAAAGGAGGAAATGACTAAGTAACTGTGTGCCATTAAGCAAGTGCATGGCACTGGCTAGATTAATTGTGAGTACTCTGTTGGATGGAGAAGCTTTTAGTCTTCAGAGTCTCCTGGCTTCTAGAGGGTGACACTGAGAGAACAGATCCTAAGGTACCAGTTAAAAAAACAAAAAGACAAAGAAAAATTAAAAGGAAGCCAGAGGGGCTAGAAAATCATTAACAAAACTCCTAATATAGTGGAAGAAATGTCAATATGAATGCAGAACTAGTGGGGCAGTCTTCTGAAAATTTTATCATCACTGAAATTTTAAATAATGCATTATGTTCAGGCCACTGATTTGCATCTTTGATCTTACAATTCAGCACAAGAAAAGTTGTAAATTTGGAATACTGGCCCTCGTCTACATGTTTACCAGATAGTAATTGATCAAAGATTTATTTATTAGCCAAGGCTTGATTGATTTATGGGAGTTTTGCTTGATCAAGTTAATTACAAATGATAACGTATGATATCTCTTTGCTCTTTGGAAGGCCTGGCAATCAGGGGAATGTTTCCCCATTGTTCCTGAGAGTGATAGGATCGTTGCAGTGATAACATGTTGACATGTGTCTAGATCAACAGTGTGCTTTTGGATCACTTACCTGTGGGAGATATAATGATTACCACCATCAATAATCTACTTGACATGGAGCCAGAAGATTTAGCAAAGTCAAATTGAAAGTGTTATTTCCTTATGACCTGGGTAAATCAATTAATTAATGTTCAAACTCCGAAACAAGATGTTTAAATGGTAACTTATTCAAGATTCCACCGAGAAAAATTAAATAAAACTCAAAAGTTATTGTACTTCACGAGAAAAAAAGTCTTAAATTAAGAAAATAATGACATTTTATTAGAACAGAAGCATATTCCATTATATAAGCACAAACTTTATTTTAAAAAATTAGAAGCTAGGTGGATCACTTTGCCTGGAAAGTGAATAAGAGATTGTTAATACCAAATACAACCCTATAATGTTGTCCAGTAAAAACAATTGTAAATGATAGATCTAAAGATGTGAATGCAGCCCCTTAGAAGGGAGGCAGCACCTCTCTTCACCTTCTAGAAAATGTCATCAAAGTGTATTTAAAACAAACCATTAGTTAAGGCTTCTCTGCATTTTTTGAGCTTCTTAAACAGATGGTCAAGTCAGAAGATACTTTGAAATATTGAGACTAAAGTTGATCTCACATACACCAAGTTTATCACCCCAAAGTCGTCATCTTAATTACCTTTTTTAGTGCTTTACTGAATATGGATGGACTTAAACACTTATTTAAAGTTAAGCAAGTGTTTAAATGCTTTACAGATTTAGGACCTAAATAGGTAGTTCCATTGACATCTATAGAGTTTCACTGGTGTATATTTGGGAGATGTTCAAAATCCAGAATTTATTCTGCAATTTGCATCTTGATATCTAATCAGTTCAGAAATGTTGTGAACACCAAGAATTAAAAAATCATGAGTCCCCTCCTACCCCCCAATATCATGAGATTTTCTTGAAATCATGATTTTTAAAAAACAATATTAAATTTGGGGTTTTTTTATTTGCCTGGTTATTTGAGAGTCTTTAGCATCCATATTTTCAAGCTTTTCACTATAACCATGAGGACTAGAAACTTACTTATTCTTTTACATGAAAGCTGAGATTCTCACATAAATACGTGACTCCAGGAGCTGGGGCATTAAGAACAACACCAAATATCATGAGACGTGATGAAATTTTGGGAATTGGCAATCCTGGTACAACTGGGTGTGGTTTTGGTTTTCCAGAGCTATTACCATGCGTGTTTCTGATCTGAGTCCTCTGTTCAGGCTGGACTCTGAAAGTTTGTGGCATGTGGATGAACACTTCCAGATCTGTCCCTCCTCTCTTTCCCATCTTTTATTTTATGTCCCCTCTCAAAATCTGCCTCAAACTAAAGCTAGTTAAATTTAAACAATAAAACTAAGATACGAAAAAAATCTTTGTTACCTTCAGGCATTTCCATGTCCTTCCACTTTATTGGTCTTGTCTGAACATAGGTAGTTAAGCTCTTCACAACAGGCTTTCTATCTTACTCTGTAGCATAAAGCGCACAAATGACACTAGATATTTAATAAATTATATATTGAATTGGGAAAAATATACAAGTGGATTTGATTTTGCAAAACCTCATTGGTCAGGTTCGTTTTGTTTTACAAAACCAGGCTATTACAAACCAAAACAAGAGGGGGATGCCCCCGAGAACATTGTTGGGCCTGTTGCTATTGTGTCAGCAGGAAGGGTTCTAAATATGCACGACACTGCTGCCACCATTAGTAAATCTACAGGGCAAATAAATCTGTGCAGGGCAGCTACAAGCAACAAAGGGCAATAAAAGAAAAATCTCAATTCTGAATCAATGTAAATCTGTACAATTGATTTGGGGCTGGGATTTTCAGGAGTTTAAGGGACTTAGGCATCCAATGCCGATTTGGGCACCCACAAGCTCCTTTAATGGTTACAGCCTTTAAAAACCAGAGCTGTAGATCAGGCTTTCACGTCTTTTTCCAGACAAGTTTGCCCATCCTTAATTACCACTGAGAAACTGACCTCTTTGAAAGCCACACACTGAGGCTTTTCTCTTGGCTGACAGACAACTGTCAGCAAGGCAAGAGCTACTAATTAGCAATTGATAAATATAAGTGTGCTGTCTTCCCTGGGTAGAGTACCACTTGATGATAGTAATTAATTGTTCATTGATTCCCATAGGTTGACCTGAGGTCTGCTCAGTTACTTTTGTGCCTTTCATGTTTGCAGATTGAGGTGAACGTTGCTGGTTGGAGCAGCTGGTGGGAATGTTCCCAAGTCCCAAATCTTCTTGTGAAAGTGACATGCTGCGCTGATTTTTACTGTAAATGTAGGCCCATAAAAAAAAAAAAAGCAGCACATTTTGCAATCAAATTGGCAAATTCTGCTGTCATTTCCACCACAGCAAATCCAGATTAAATACACTGATTTCAGCTCACCTGCTTTGACTCATGCTGTTATAACACAACTAACTCGCATGTTGAAGATTGAGGTGAGCCTTCATTTCAAATTTTCTGATTTTCTGTTTTCATTTTGTGGCACAGGTATCTTAACATTATTGAACCATGGTGATATTTAACTTCCAGGAACCACAGAAGGAAATGGGACATGGGTACAAAGAGTGCTGTGGTAACTAAATGTGATGTTTTTATTTAAGGAAAGAAAGACAAAAATAAATGTTTGTTTATTTGGGAAATGCTTAGGACCCAGCCAAGATTGAGGCCCCGTTGTGCTTGGCACTGTACAAATACAGAGTAGCAGCAGTCCCTGCCCCAAAGAGCTTACTCTCTATATAGAGGAGAGAGATGAAGAATGGAGAAAGGAGTAGAACATACAGGCAGCGCAGCTAATGAGATGGCAGCAAACGTCATCTTAGTTCCATGATCGTTTTATGGGGTGGGGGGTGTTAGCAAGGGTTTAGCTAAGTAGAAAGACAAGGGAAAGAAGAAGAGTGAGGGAGACAGCGCAGGAGAAAAGAGTGAGGGGATCAAGGTATGAGAGGCAAGCTTGAAGCGAGGCTTGGTGGAAGAGACTATGAGACAGAGGTTTGGATCAAACAACCGAGTTTCAGAGCGCATGTATTAGGAATGGTAAGGATATTTAGGCCTTGATTCTACAAAGACTTAGATTCCTAAATTCAGCCACTTAGTGGGTGCCTAAATGGGAGCTGAACTCTTTAAAAAAAAAAAAAAAAAAAAAATTTATGCCCCCAATTGTGGGAACTGAGTCCTTCTGGAAATTCCAGCCAGAGCGATGCCCATTGTAGCCATCATTCTTTGAAGTTAAATCTCTCCACCATTTCATTTTCCCTGCAAAATAATAATACCCAAATAATAAACCCACAGCTGAGCCCTATAATGCACTTCAAAACTTACTTGTTTTCTCAATGCTTAAAATAATGAATTTATTTTAATTAGTTTTTAACCTTTGAATATATTAAAACAATAGAAAATCAATATTTATTTTTTGATTATGGCCAAACTAACTGCCCCAGTATGCAGGATGATTAAAGCCCCGATCAAGCAAAAACTTAAGCATATGCTTAACTTTATACATATGAGCAGTACCACTGAAGTGAATGTAACTACTCACGTGCGTAAAGTTACTCACATACTTACATGTTTGCAGGATCAGAGCCTGAGTTTGATATAACATGCACAATATAGAAGAAAGATTTTACAAAGAGAGGGTTCGATCTTGCTCCTATTGACGTCAATGCAAATTCTGTCTTTGACGAAAACTGGAGCAGAAATGAGCCCTGAAACACGGTACTCAAAATGGACTTGCATTTCAATAGAATCCAAACACACTTTTTCCGAGCAGAGTACAACAATCAAACCACTTTAAAAAATAAAATAAAATTAGTTTAAAAAATGTATCCCAGAGCAAATACTTGCACTCAAGTGCTCTTTATGGCCATTATCACCCTATAAACTTCCTAAAATAGGCTTATTTCCCACTAGGAATGACTGGTTTGTTATGGGAAAGCTGATCCAGCTTGTACAGGAACAGCACAGACATGCCTCTGTAATGCAAATTATTCTGTTATGGAAAAATACCGCGTGTGTTATTTTACAAGCAAATTTCCATTGGTCTTGTAATTGATCGGGTAAGCTGTGTGCAAAGGCACAGAAGGGTTAATGCTGTCACTTCTAAAAGGATTTTTATAGATTGTGACAGCTTTCAAAAAATTCAGGGATAAGTCTTTATCATTTGTATTCCATAGCTGTTACTGTCTGCAGTCCATGCATTGAATGTAAAGGGGAGCTGTTCACCATCAATAGCCGAGTCCCCTTCCCAGGATTAAATGTGCACAGCCAGTTCATATAAGAAAATAGATTTTCCCTCCATGCTCTCCTGTCGCATACAGTAGAACAGGCAAACCTTTTTGTATTTTCATTTATACTCACTAGGGGAAGTTATTGTATGGAGCAAAGTTATTGTTAGGATCAAACTCAGGCTTACCGGGGGAAGTGGGGGGAGAGAGCTCTGAGCCATGCATTCTGGGCAGGGGCCAGGTGGCATTTCTCCCACTCTTGCACTCCCCTGATCTGGAGGGCTGCTGGGATCTCAGGCATGCTCTCTCTCACATTGGCTTTAATGGACCTCCAAGACCCCTGAGGCGCATTCGCAACTCACCTGGGAACACCCTTTAAGCTTGTGGGGGATGGGGGCTAGAGTAGAACCAGCTATGCCAGCTTTATATCACACGTGGATTCCTCTGCACAAAGGGAAAGCAGCTAGGACAATTTTCTGGTTGCTTTGTATTGCCAGGGCAGTCAGACGGGGTGGGGTAAGACTCTCAGACCAGCATATTTATTAGCTGCCATGAGCATGCAGTTCAGGCTGCCTCCACTTGGACTTCTGCAAACCTCTAGCTCCCACTGGACATGCTTAGAGGCTCAGAGCACACACAAGCATGGCCGCTGACAGACTCATGTGGAGTATTACCCTTACACACACTACTTTTAGCTGCTTTAATTCCTCTCTTAGTTTTGAAATAACACTACATATAGCTCCTAAGTAGATTGTGAAATGCTTCTCAAAGTTACTTAATTAACCCTGTGTGCCTTTCCATCCTGCATGCATTAATCTTTCTGGATTTCTTAGGATATGACTCGTTCCTGGCTAGTTTACATAGTGGCTTTAACCAGGTGCAGTGTGGACTTAGACACCTTGGCATGTTGGTGTGTATAAAGATTTTGAGATTTGTACCTTTGGGGGGACTGATCCCTGCAATGACTCTGCTGCCACTGATACAGATTTTGCCATTCCCCTATTTCTGCTTGAGCAATCATTTTTTCACCTTGCTCTTCAGTATCAACAAATATGAGAGATGTTTCAGGAATACCCAATGATTTCTCAACCATTCTGTGGCAGTATGTTGAGATGAGAATATGCTCAGCTTGGTAGGTCTTACCTAACACCTGAAATTCCTCACTTGAGAACTGGAGGTGTCTTGTCAGTGATCAGAACCTCTAGTATTTCAAACCTTGCATGTTGCAATTTGATTCTGCACTTTGTATTGTATAGCTATGTATACAAATGCCAGCAGCTCACCTTCCATTTGGGTGCTTAGATATCATGGTGAGAGTCACCCATGATAGCGTACAGTTCGTAGTTTACTGACAGTAGATTTGGCTTCATTTTAAAATGCACTGGACATGATTCACCATTGCATGGCTCCTGTTTTAAACCAGTTTAACTCCTTGAATTACAGTGGAGTTAGACCAGGATAAAACTGGAATAATACATGGTGAATCAGTCCCAGTATTTTAAAAGTAGTGATTACTGCTTTCAGTTGCTCAAATGTATTTATATCTGTCTTCGCAATGACAGACAATGTAACTTTCAGCAATTCCTTGAATGGTTTATTGACCATATAACCAGGTCTTCTTACACACTGAAAATTCAGACCAGATTCATCAGAAGAGTGATAAATTTAGGATGATTATTGGTTTTGCATCAAAATCACATTAAATTATTACTGTTTATTGGTTGTACTGTGGTAGCACCTAGAGCCCTAGTCATGGACCAGAATCCCATTGTGCTTGCCGCTGTACAAACACAGACCAAAATAGACAGTCCCTTCACCAAAGAGCCAACAATCTAACTGTAAGACAAGAGCCGACAGATGGATGTAGGCAGACATATGGGGAGGAGAAGGACACAATGAGGCAGTATTGTCAGCGTGATAGGCAGTGGTGTCAGAACGCCAGCTATATCACCATGGTCAAGTGTTTAATAGTTCTTCTTTTACATGCGTAAGTCGACTTGTCCATTTCAGCTGCTTCTCCTCTGGAGTTTGGGGGTTCTACCGAACCCAAAATGAAACTTTTGGCGTGTGCATCTGTATGGACTGATAGCAAGAAAATGTTCACAAGAAACCCTGTTGTGAGGAACTGCCATGTTTTTCAGAGCTCTCTTACCCAGACTTTGTAGTTCACATTTTTCATGCTATCTTTTTGTGTACCATAACTTAGTCCAGCTCTCACTTCCACAGTCCACTGACATCCAGGACTTGTCTGTGACAAAGTTCAGCCTCAGAAATGTCAGACAAAATGGGAAAGAGGTGGGGGGGAGGACAAAAAATTGATTAGAGCTATTGCTATGGGCCCCACTTGCTGAGAATCTTCAGGATGTTCCCATTCATTAAGCAAACTTAAATTAGAAGAGCACCCCATCTGCTATACTGTTGCTATACCTCCTGTCCCTGGCATAGTGTCCACTTCTACAACACTGTGTCCAGGCTGTTGGAGGAAACCAGCTGTGCTACTGAACAGCAAGGTCTACCCACCCAACTTTTGGGGGATATTGATAAGAATCCCAGTATTCTCTCCAGTCTGATTTTAGAAGTGTGTTGATTTTTATTTTAATAAGAAGAAGCTGAGCAGCTGAGGTCCTATCACTCCAAACCCCAGACTGATCCAGAGATTGGTCCCCAGAGACCTAATCACCAATTAGAATTGCTTACCACGTCTTCCCCAGTAGCCATGCCCAAGCAGCACCCACCCACAAGAGTGAGATAGGAGCATAAATTGAGCAAGGGAGACGCTCTTCAAGAGAATGAAACATTCCAGGGTGTCATCACCAGCACTTCTCTGCCCCAAAAGTAAGCCCTGAGTGGTCACGGTGTGAGAGCCCGCAAATGGCATCATTCACACCAAAAAGGAGCCAAGCCACGGCTGTGTACCAGTACTCTTCTGAGAGTGAAAAGTGGACATAGTGGGGAAGCCCCACCCAGGAGAGCACTCATGAAACTTGGACCTGACTTTCTTGTGCTCAGGGTTTTGCCTTAACAGATTGATAAAAACGAGGAGGCTGTATTGTATTGCTACAGTTCGGGGATATTTGGGCTAGTGCCCTCTAGCTGCTAAGCATGACAGACGATAGCACCCTCAGTGGGCTACAGCTCAGTATAACCCCTAGCAATATGACCGCTACCAGGGATTCCCTGTTATCTCAAGATCTGGGTTCTGCCCCCAGTGCTGCATGTACCAGCTTATCTGGTAGTCCCATGTCTGCTCTCTCTGGCCATGGATTCGTTACAACGTGAACATTTACTCAGAGCAGGCTAATAGCCAAGGACACAGCCCTGAAACCCATACGCCAGAAAACTGGGGAGCACTGAGAGACGTGTAGGCATGACTCCTCCCATAGCTCCCCTATCCCCTCCCAAATGTGGAGAGGTGTATGCAAAGGAATAGGGAGCGGAAATCTTTACCTGCACACACAGACGCACACACACTGTTGTGTGAAGCTACAGTAAACAACCCTGACAACAAATACTTTGACTAGCTGCTGGACCCATGCTAACTACCCCAAACAGACTGCTTTCCCAGGTGCTGCTGATCTCCTCTCTGGTACCCTTCCTTGCCTGCTGAGCCTACCTGCAAGTCCTGCCAACAGCCACCGGAAAAGAAGCCACACCACACTCCTCACCCAGCTGCTAAATCTGCCTGCAGCATGCCTCCTCCCTAGAGCACCCAAACCAAACGCCCACTCCTAGGTGCTTAACTTGCTCCAAACCCATTGGCAAGATCCCTGACCTAGGTCTTCCAGGAAACTGAGTGTGATCACCCTCCTTGTCTCTGACCAGACACCCCTCTGAGCTGCTTAGCTTGACGTGACCCTTCCAATCCTCCCAGCTATGAGATCTGCCCACAACCTACCAAAATGTGTTCCAAGCTGACCCCAGCGCTGACAGAGAGAAACCCACAGTAAAAGTGCGAAAACTCCAGCAACCATGGAAGATGTCTTACCACCACCATTTCTGGGACTCCCATGACCATGTGATTCAGGTGAGGCCTTCTTCATCAGGTACTACAGAGTCTGTCTGGAGTGACTCACCTGGCTCCTACTTTAATTAATTGCACATGCATAAAAGCATTATAGAAAGTTAACGGTGTAGGAAATGGTATACATTTTTTTTTAAATCTCTATTTTTGCTGGACATTTACCCTAACATAATTCACTAGTATGTCACTGTTGGTATTTGGAAGATAAGAAGCAATGATGCTGAAAGAGAAAGCAAGTGAGAGAGAGGGAGAGAGATTTGTTCATCTTCTGTGACAAAGAAATGAAATTGGTATTCTGATTCTGTTCCCCCACCCTTTTCCAGCTGATCTGGTGAAATGCGATATTGCCTCAAGCACATCCTGATGAAAGAACTGAACTGACACTAAAGAAGCTGTTGGGGGGTGGGGTGGGGTTGGAAAGGGAAGGGTTCACATTTTTTAGAAGCTCTAAGGCCAAATTCTCATCTGGTGTAAACTGGTGCAGTTCTATTGACCCCAGTTTACACCAACAGAGAATCTGGCCCTTATCCTTTAGATTGTATCACCATTTACACAGTACAGGGAGAAGGGTGTAGGTACCTTGTCTAGTCCAGCAGCAGAGTAAATGCTTCCCTTTCTCCCCACAATGCAATCAGAGGAGTTTCTGTTGTATACATGCACTCTACCCAAACAAAATTATATCCACACACTGATTTCTGGTGCACTCAAAGAATCTGTTAATTTAACAGTTAAACTGCAATGTAAGTCCCGGAAAAATAGACAACACCTCACAGACTGAACGCATTCAGGTTTTTTTTTGCACAACTCTCAAGATGCTAAACCTTTCCCTGCCTTCCGTGGACCTTGAGATAATGCGAAATCCCCAGCCATACCGTATTGCCACAGTGTGAAACACAAAACCTCACCTTCCTTCAGTCCCTCCCAGGAGAAGGTACAATTAAGCACAATAATTCACATGGAAAGTCTAGGTTTGAGCTTGGATCCTTATTCACTCAGCTCTTGATTCAGTGAACAACCCCTAATTATACCAGGTTAGCCCACCTAAAGTCCCATCCAGGAGATACACAACATGATTAAGAAGCCGTAGTTAACATTGTCTATGATTCAGATTGCTTTTCCTCTGAAGGGTCAGTGTGTGTATGGGGGATGCACTGCGTACTTTCCAGCAGTGTCCCCTTATTGGGATATCCAGTGCCTCTGAAAACCCTTGAACTTTTACCCATAATCCCAATAACCAGATCTTGTGCATGTGAAGGTAAATCCCAAATTACCAAACTCCAATCCATCAGAAGTTGATGATGTCTCCTGAGGTTATGTGTATGTGAAGGAGCCCCTCAGTGGAGCTGCGGAAAAGGGAGAGCAAAAAGTAGGGTAACCGAGCATTTGGAAGCTGGAGGGGGCAAGCCAGAACCTGGGCAGGTTGGGGGAACAGAAAGAGATAGAGCAATGCATTGCTTCCCCCAGAGGATGCCTGCTCTCTGGACATCTATCAGCCAGGAACAGGGTAACACTGCACAACTTGCCTGTTCCTATTCACTTCCCTACACAGGCCCCACCTGTTATTCCCCCACCATCCTTCTTCCCTATCCTGAGTGCAGAAGCTCCCATTTCTGTGATGCTGAGAATCTCTGCAACATGTTAGCTTCTGTGCTTTTCAGGCTTGGAGCTTCTGGTTACCCAAGCCCTGACTATGTAAAGCCTTTGGATGCCCCCAGGACTTTCAGATAACTAGCGTTCACTGATGCATGCCCTAGGCCACCCTCAATCTACTTCTATCTCAGGTTTCCTTTTTTGCTAATATGACTCAATCCCCTAGAGGCCTGGGGGCTGTCAGTCAAAGAACCCCTCACCCAGGCTTTCCAGTTCTCCCCTGGGGGCAGATATAGAGTTCTGGTGGGTGGGAGAGGACCAGCATTGCAGGGAGTTGGGGAACCACTTAAGTTCTAGTAGGTAAGTTCTCTGGTGCTGGGTGGGTTTAAGGAGTAGCCTGCATTTCATCCACAGCAACTCATTTGAAAGTGGGGTGGAGTCAGAGCAGACCCAAGGAGCTTGTGGCTTTCCCCATGGTGACCCAGGGACCTCTCTGTGCCCGTTTGCAGAGGGCAGAGTTTTACAGGGATCCCCGTGGTGAAGTACATGCCCAATAATTCCCCAAAAGCTGGCAGGTGAGGGCTCTGCCAAGAGCCCAGAGCCCCACTCGTCATTATAATGAAGGTGAAATGTACATATGGGTAATATTTAAGAAGTTATGTATCTATAATGAAAATTATGTCACACCCTGCTTCTTTCCTCTGCCTGGTGTGTGGAGCAGCTGTCATTGTGTAAGGCTCAGAGGCTTCCATTTTGAAAGGTAGGGGCCAGGATTGCAAGGGGCAGATTCAGCAATGGCACTTTGGTTTCTGTTCTGTTCTGTTTGGATAAAAATGATGTCTGTTAAATACAAACTCGCATGCTTTCATACCAAGAACAGCACACCCTGCACTGCACAGCTCCCCTCCTCTACCCCACGCCCCAGGAAGCCACACAGGGTTGAACACTTAGTTCACGAGAAGCTGGGGTGTAAATCTACCCCCATTGGCCTGCCCTGGACTGTGTCCACATGGACTCTGCTAATCCAGTGTTCTTTGATCTATGCCACTCTGAAAAGGGAATAGATCAAAGCGCACTGGGAAACTGTTAGCACATGGCAGCAGATCCACATGGACATTGAGTGAGCATCAGGTTAATGTAGGATATATTTATGCCCCTGTGGTGACCCATCCGTGCCTAGGGTAGCCACCCGAAAATGCTAAGGTCAGGGCAGGCTGCAAAAGGAGAGCAGATTCTCCCAACCGGGGTGGGTGACACTAAAGTCAGACTTCCCAACCAGCCACAAACAATGCTTCTGATTCCCCCACTGGTTATTAAGAAGCCAAAATAAAAATATACACAGCCTCCATTTCATTCTCTGGCTCCCGATCAGCCACTAGGTCCAGTAAAGAGATCAGTTATTTAAAACTCTATGCTCTTTACCAAAAAGGTTTCTCCTGACCCCAAAGGGTCAGCCACAGTACCAGATCAATAGAAGTTTGAATCTTACCCAAAATACCACCCTGCCAGCCAATCCTTTAGTAACTAAAACTAAAGATTTATTATAGAAAGAAACAAACTATAAGATAAATGTTAAATAATTAAAGCAATCAGATACATACAATTGATTTGAAAGTCCATGTATATCAGGTTTCTAGTAGAATTGTGGAGTTTGCAGGCTCGTATAGTCCCTCTGGTGTACATCCAGTACCTGGACGGGTCTCAGTCCTTTGTTTCACAGCTTTAGTTCAGTTCAATTGCAGATGAGTTGATCCAGAGGTAGGTGAAGACTCACTGAAGACAAAATGGATGGCATGTAGCTGCTTTTTATGTCCTTTGGCCTTTGCCATGCTGCTTGTGGAAATTTACAGGAATAAGATGGAGTCCAGGGTCACATGAGTGATTGGTGACTCATCAGGTATATCCCTGGCTTCTCCCCCAGGCCCATTGTACCTGTGAGTTTCCTTAATGGTCCATTAAGCAGGAGCTTGTGCTGCAGCCATCCAGTCTGGGGTGTCACCCAGAAACACAGTACAATATGAGATATAGATACAAACAAATCCATAACTTCCATTATACATATAACCCATGAACATAAACATTATCATCTTACTTAGCACATTATAGCCTTTCTAAGAGTACCTGACATGGCATAACTCACATGAATTATTATGATTCTGACGTATTGATGTTAAATAACATAATAAATGCCCCCCTCCTCCCCCCCAATCCAGCCAGCGTCACAGCCCCTACTTGTCACGAACTAAGCGGTCATTAGAGCTGGTCAAAACTTTTGGATTAATAGCTTTTTCAACAAAAAAAATAGGGGTTTGATCATTTTTTTCCTGGGAAAAGTTGCCCCCGTGTCCATATTTTTCAATGAAATTCACAAGAATTTTTTTTAAAACGTGTTTGTTTTGAATTTTTTTCTTTGAAAGGGTGGGGAAAGTGTGTGGGAATTTTCTAGCTTTCTCTTGCTTGTTTTATTTTTTCCTCCCACCAAAAAAGGAGGAAAGGCTAAAAAATGGCGGGAGAGGGGAAAATCCCCACAAAAATTCAAAATGAAATCGTTCAAAATGAAAATAAAAATGCTTGTTTGTTTAAAAAAATGTGTTACAACTGTTTTGTTAAACAAATGAAGCAAAAAAATGAAAAGTTTGAAACAAAATTGAAACGGTTGTTTTTTTAAAAAGTTTTTACAATCTCCCCCAAAACTTCCAGTAGCCTCCTCCCCTTCAGTTTTCACTCTTTCCATTTCAATGTCACTTCTCTCTGTGCTCCTTTCTTTCACACCCTTATCTAAGCAGAACACACACTTGATAGCACAGGACAGGAGGGAGCGCATGTGAACTTTTGAACCCACAATATTCAAGTGGGTTCGAAATGAGGTAAAAGGCATTTGGCTGATCTCAGCTATCTGTGCTTATTTCAAAGCAGGTACATTTTAGTGCTACAACTCCATGGTCCTTTTTGCATGTTATAAGCAAAACATTGTAAGGCTTTGTCTACATGCCAAATATACCCCTGTCAGGGGGAATCTAGCAACAGCCCGGTGATAAAGTTCAATTGTAGTTGATGTTACCACTTCCATTCTTCCGCCCTGAGTCAGCTTTGTCTATTGAGCTTGTAAGCTCTTTGGGGCAGGGCCTGTCTCTTACTATGTGTTTGTCCAGGGCATAGCTCAACAGGCTCTGGATCTCTAAAGGCCCCTCTAGATGTTGTTGTAACATACATAATAATAGTAAACTGTCCCATAATCCAGTTTCAGACATCAGTCCTGCTATCTGATCTGTGCAGATGGACCTCTGCAGACACATAGAGGTCCATGGGCTCCCATTTGTGCTGAGCTGCAATGAAGTCAATGGGGTTCCGCTTGTCTGCAGGGGTCTGCTTTTGCGGATCAGCTTGCGTGTCCATGCTTCTAATATATAGAATAAACTGGCCCTTAACCATCAGTGTAAGCAAACCTGATGCTAAGTCACACTGAATCAGATGTAGCCTTTTCTTTCTCACAGCAATACCAGAGGCCACACTGAGCTAAACTCATCTCTGGGGTACAGCACTGAAATCATCAGTGAACTCAGTGGAGTTACATCAGGGATAGATTTGCCCCCTCTTTGTCTAGTTAATGCACAGGCTAAAACAAAAAGGGAAATAGCAGTCCATTGTCTCCCAATACTTGCTGTCCTCTGTCATTTCATGCTGAGCAGCATATTAACAATCTCCACACCTGAGTCTATTTCCTTTCTGCAAAACTCAAAGCAGGCGTCACTCTCTAAGATTTTAATTAATTGCCTCTCTTTGGTTTTTTTTTTTTCCTTTCCCCTTTTGGGTCAGACTCTTAAGTGTCTATCAGTTTGATAGCACCCTAGGGAGTCTTTTGTTCTGAATAGGTGAAAAATTGTACCCACAAAAAGAGTTCCCCATCCGATCAATTCTCTCTAACAACTTTATTGATTAGCTGCAGTAACATTTTTCATTTATTAATTATGAAGAAGATGTTCCAGGAATTTCTTAAAGTTAACTATTGTGATTTTTCCCTCCCCTTGTAGTAAAATGGCCGCAGTTAGTTCTCAATAAAGGTATTATTAGTAATTTATAGGAGGTCTATTAAAGTTTCTCTGTTTTTATCCGGTAGTCAGAATCTTCATTTTGGGCCACATAAAATTAGTTTGATGAACTGATTATTGAAAAGTACAGTCCATATTTCAAACAAAGCGTTAGCATGAAAATATCATCCCATTATTATGTCTCAGGTAGTGGATATTCAAATAATTAATGAATTGCCACCGGTAAAACAATACAAAATCCAAAACCGTTTTGCATTTATTAACATCAGTTTAAGTAATGGCTTGAAGGAAACTTTATAACGGGCGCTGAAGGACAAGCTGTTTGCCACTATTGAGTAGAACACTGATTTTTCTAAAGTATAGCAGCTGTAATTAAAAGCAGAAAAGATCCCATGGCCTCCTGTGCTGTGGAAGTCCACTGAAGGTCACAGATCTGGCTTCCGCCTCCTCCCACCAAGTTACTCAGCAGAAAATTTGGCTGGGCTGCAGAATTGTCATCAGCTGCTAACGTGGTGCTTCCCACAACATGAGAGCGGCTTGAAGATGGAAAGCCCATGACAATAAATCTTCATCAACCCCTTTCCTCCTCTACTTGCATCCAGACAGGATTTTCTACCTGATGCAACAGGGCCAAAAGTAGATCCTATACAGTAAAATAATCTGAATTGGTTCATAAGCTTCAAGCCATCACTGGTTCTCTCTGGCCTTAACCTGTATGGATCTATGATGATTCCTTCCTGCAGTCCTATGCAGTACCCACAGCTAATGCTGTTGGAGTATTTTCAGAGCCTCCTTTGAAAGATGGGGAAGGGAAGAGACATAGTACTGATTGAAAGATTTTTAACTTTGCTTTTTATATTTCTATATGATGCAGCCCTTTTATTCAGCATGAGTGTTTCTTGCTATTCTTGCTCTGTCTCTTCCAAAGATGCTAATGAAAAAAGCCATGTAAGACGTTAGTTACATAGGCCTCAACTGAGATCAGAAAGGCAGACAAAGCTTCAGATGCTTCTCCCAGCTTCACATAGATTACCAAATTCGTTGTCTTTGCAAACCTGGGCTGCAAATATTGTGAGAAGAGGCTCTCAGGAGCCTTCAGCAATCTTTGCTGGGAGGACAGCACCAGGAGATCAGCCTCTCTCCTGGTAATCTGACACTTCTGCTCGCTGTCACCTGACTGGGACATCGTCAGTTGGGCCTAGTGATTAGAGCAGGAGTCGGAAACCAGGAATCAGGGCCCAGGCTCAGCACTGGAGTCAGAGGCCAGGTGCCTGAGCCAAGAGTCTGAGCCAAAGTCAGAGCTCAGGAATTGGAGCCAGTGGTCAGAACTGGAGTGAGGAGAGGCTGGGAAGAAGAAGGAGCTATCACAGCTATGGGTGACTGCTTTGAGCAGCCTTTGAACTGCTCCTGCTACTGGGTGTAAGAGCTGGTCTGCTGACTTTTCCAACCAATCAGGCAGCCTACTATAAGCCAGCTGCGCTCATTATGATGCCTGGGAATTGGCTCTGCTGCAGGCCCGGCTGCCTGACGCTTGCAGTCCTGGCTGGAACCAAGAGGGGAGTGAACATTAAAAAGAGTGGGACAAAGTTATCGCAGCATTCGAGAACCTCAAAGAAAGGTTCAGTCTGGATTTTATGCAAAGGTTCACATTGGTTTGCTCATCCCTGGGATAAACACAGAGACACCCCAAGGTAAAATATTATGGCTCTGACCCTGCACTGTGTAAAGTCAATAGCAAAATGCCCATTGATGTCAGTAATAAGATCAGACTTTTTATGGCTATAGAAACTTTATCATGGTCCTTTCCAGTCCTGTCTTTTTGTTCTCAGAGCCTGAGCCCATGCCCTTTTAGGAAAGCACCGACATACCACGTAGGCGACTCCCAATTGCAGGGTTAGCCTTATTATTACTATTATTGCTTTCTTTTTTTGTGTTATAGTCAGGCCTAGAGGTCTAGCCAAGGTCAGGGCCCTGGTTTGCTGGGCACTGAACAAACACAGAGTAAAAGTCAGGACTTGCCCTGAAAAACATCGAATCTAAACGAACAAGACAGACAGAAGTATCATCATTTCCCATTTTGTAGGGGAAGCACAGAGAGAGTAAAAGATCTGGCTACAGGAAGTCTATGGGAGAGCTGCAGATTAAAGTCAGCTCTCCCAAGTCCACCAAGCCAGTGCCTTCATCACAAGACCATCCTTCCTCAACCTTTTAAAGCCATTTCCCGCCTCGCTTTAAAGATATTTCGTTGTATAAACACAGAAGGAAAGAAACTCATCTCGATAAACAAAGCAGCCCAGTCACCATTAAGGGAACTGAAAGTACTCAGGCAATCTGAAGCCAGCAAGAAGCCCCACATTATATATCATGGCCTAATGCTAAACCAGCACACCATGGAGAAAGCAGTATGAGTTTGTGGGCCACTGAACACTGTTAATTTTCAAACTGTATTACAATTACAGAAACACCTGTGCTGGAGAACCTTGTGTTGAACCACTGTGAAAATCCACAGAGTTTAATAGCCCTCAAAATTTCTAATTTCATGCTTGCGGTGGGTTGTCTAGTGCTTGCACATTGAACAACGGCAGAGAAAAAATGATGGAGACACAGTGGTTCAAAACCTCTGATAGGTCTTCTTTTCCTTCACACTGCTGGTAATATTTAACTCCCTTACAGGTTTTATTACTTCTTTGAGCTAATGGAATGGAAGCTGAATGTATTCATTTGGCTTATTCTCCTCTCAGTGTGGGCATCTAAAAAAACACCGTTAATGTTTATGTGCAGGCATTGTACACACACTGAGGAGAAAAGACTATCCAGGCCTTTTTGCTTTTGGCCCTGATTCAGCAACACACTTAAGCAAATGTTTAACTTTAAACGCATGCTTAAGTGCTTTGCTGAATAAGGACGGAATTAAGCAAGTGCTTGAATTTCTGCTGAACTGGGGCTTTATCTGTCCTGTGCAACCACAGGTTTAATTCCCAGCAGGCCAGACTTAGTTCTTCATTCTTCCAAGGTAGTGAGTTTTATGCAGTTGATTATGCTTAAGGTCTTTTGATTAGGATGTTCTGCCAGTTAGTACCCTCCTACCCAAACATGGCATTAGCAGTGGGGGAAGTGGCTGGAAAGTGTTTGGGATAGTGATATTCAAGTTAAAAATTTTCCAGTGCGGGTGTCCCAAGTCCACTGTAGGCATCCAAATAGAAGTGGCCTGTTTTCCAAAGGGGCCAAGTACCTGATCTCCCATTGGCTTCAGTTTGCAATCTTGTTCTATTTCTGTGACTTGGGGGTCTCAACACCTCTGAAAATCCAGGCCACTTATAGTCAGATGGCTTTGTGTGCCTTATTTCGGGGTCCCAGATTTGAAAAGGCCTTAGTACTGTTCTCTACAAGGCCTCACTAAACGCAACAGATCAACCTAATTATGGGTTCATACAGGCTCTAAAATTGTGTGAACCCCCAGGTTTTTTTTAAACCTTTAACCTTGGTGTGCTGCTTCAGTGCCGAGACAGGAACAGCTCACAGATCAAATGGTTGCATCACTCCCATGTTTGCAACAGCTTGTCTTCACTGTCTCTGGAATGTTTCCCTCTGTCACATTCTCTCTATTCCCCCAATCCCCAGATACGTTTCTTCACTCCCACCTTTGTTGGCTTGCATGTTTTGTATGCCCCTGCAGTTCCTTGCTTAGGCCTGTCAATGCAACCGCAGCTGAAAAACGTGTCCTGGAAGAACAGCTACTTCTAGTTTCCCCTTGTTTTTGCTCCCTTGCCAGCTCTCCAAAATGGTCTTCCCCAAAACCACCGCACCTTAAAATCACATCTCGTGCATTTAAGAAATGTACTAAGAGCAGTTGGGCACCCAGATCCCTTTGAAAATCAAGAATACCCCATTGGAAAATCTCTTCCTTATGGTTCAATATGGTTTTAGTCACTATTATACCTAAAACCAGTGGTTTTCAACCTTTTTTCATTTGCAGAACCCTAAAAATGTCAGATGGAGATGCAGACCCCTTTGGAAATCTTAGGCATAGTCTGGGAATCACAGGTTGAAAACCACTGTTCTATGGTAATGGCAACCTTTTGTGGACCCCTTAGACATAATCTGCAGACTCTCAGGGGGTCTGTGGACCACAGGTTTAAAACCACCACCTTAGACATAGGAACATGACTGACTAGAAAAACAATGTAGAATTAGGTTTAATCTTTTTATTATATTTTGCTGGGGAATGTGCCTACACCACAAATCATATTACAGTTAGAACCTTCTACAATCATTTAATCCATCCATTTTTTCTTCTTTTTGATAATGGCTGGAGATGAGCCATATTCTGAAAGGTCATTGAATAATCCTGCAGTTTACCTAATTTGCAACTCATCGTATGAATTTTAAACACTTAGCCACCGCATTCACTCAGTCATAGTCTCTCTGTCTCTCTCCCTCCTAGAGGGTGTACTCATCTGTTTTTTCAAGCACATAACAGTTTTGCATTTTATTCAACTCTATGTTTGGGGTCTAGTCTCTTGTCTACTCACATGTACAACCCATCAGTAGTAATGGGAGTTGAGTATACCTATGGATGTAGGGTACCTTAGAGGCCTGATTGAAAGTATTTCCGTCACTTCCAAAATTTGGACTAATCAACAGCTAAGCATAATCCTCTTTATGGAAGGAAAAAATCTCTCCTCCACTGTATAGAATAAAAAATACCATCAGACCTGGCACCAGTTGAAATGTTTGTTGGTAGAATCAGTAGAAAGTCTAAGCTTTTGATGGGCATGGAGATTTAAACTATCCTTTCATCCTAGAGGTGGTGCCACCATATCAGTGTAAAAATACAATATCAGACCCCATACTTCATAGTTCACACTGATTACCACATGGCTGACTGGGGGCTGGGAATTTCTCTCTCTCTCGCTGTAAAGTCATCGCATAATTTGGGTAGGTGTATTATTGAAATGATGGAGTCTTGTAGCAGAAAAGACTGCACATTCATCTAAAGTATCAGTTACATGCTACTGCTGCAGATAAGATTTGATAGGTTCATGGTCTGCTCCAGTATTGTACGTCAGTGGAGGAAAGGGTTGGTGAAACTTGCACTCCTCCGTGTGCTGTTCCTGTCCTGTGGATGACGTTAGTTTCCAGCATTGCCAATCTGGCACTTTTCACAAGCAGTAAAATTAGTGTTAAAAAGAAACAGAAGCACCTTCTTTTTGTCTAGGTGTTGTTCATCAGAAGGGTGGCAAATCAGAGTTTTTAATTTGCTATCCAATATTAGGACATATTCAGGATGTTTTGAGTGACACCAGAAATATAGCCTGTAATTGATCAGTAATAGCCAGGTATCCATGAAGAGGAGTATCATATCAGTGTTTCTCTTAAAGCTATGCTAAAACAGAGCTGATTCAATCTCATTAGAACAATAATAGTGTATATTTTAAATTTATTTTCCATAGAAACATAAGAAAATACACAAGCCATCCAAACAGAAATGAAAATCCTTTCCTTGGGTGATCTCATCCACTCACATGGCTTTAACTCTCATCTTTATGCTGATGACTCACAAATCTGCCTGGCTTCTCCTGATCCCTCAATCCATTCCCACATTTCTCTTGCCCCACACAACTAGGTAGCTCTATCAAAATCTTGCCAATTATTATTCCATAACATTTCTAAAATCCTACCATTTCCCCCACACATATGCAGATCTAGGCTCTCAGAATCTCTAACATTAACTGCTGCAAACTCCTCCACTTTTGTCCAAAACACTACATTATTATTATTTATTACAGTAGTGCCTAAAGGGACAAATGAAAATCAGGGTCCTACTGCACTAGGTGTTCTATAGATGCATTGTACGCTTAATTCGTCAACTAGATGTGGCTCAACGTCCATGTGCACAGAGCAGGCCAGCAGTTACACCAAATCAGATTGCCAGTCATCTGCTGAAGCTCGCCAAATCTCCTGTTGACAGAGTTGGCAGTGTTTTCTAAGGGGTAATCCAGCTGATAGTAAAATGGAGCCATTCATTAGTCTGGAATTGGATAAAGTGCTGAAGGATTTAAAAACGGGTACAGCTCCTGGATATGATAGAATTGCACCTGAATTCATGAAACATCTGGGTCCTCGTGCTCAGGAATGACTCATTCGTTTTTTCAACAGAGTTCTGCAGGAATCCAGATTGCTTAGAATCTGGTGCCAAACAAAGGTCAGTGCTTTGCTGAAACCTGGGAAAGATCTACACTTGGCTTTGAGCTACAGACCAATTTCACTTCTAAGCATCTGCTTTAAAGTGCTTCAGCATCTGATTTTGCAAAGAATTTCACCATCTGTGGAAGACATCCTGGCACCAGACCAAGCTGGTTTTCGCCGCAATTGTAGTACATGTGACCAATGCTGGCACTTACAACACTAATCAGAAATGGATTCCAACATAAGCTGAAGACTGGTTCAGTTTTCCTTGACCTGACCACGGCATATGATATGGTTTGGCACATGGGCCTTTTAGTGAAATTGTCTAGAACTACGCCCAGCTGGTTAGACTATGCAATGGCTCTGTTTCTGAGAAAGCGCCATTTCCGTGTGCATATTGGTGATAGAACAAGTGCTTGGAGGCACCAGAAGAATGGCCTCAAGCAAGGATCAGTATTATCTCTAACATTATTCAACTTATATTCGAATGACCTACCATAAACCAGGTCTCGCAAGTTTGTTTATGCAGATGACATATGCCTCAGCACTTGGTCACACTCTTTTCATAGAATCATAGAGTTGGAAGGGACCTCAGGAGGTCATCTAGTCCAACCCCCTGCTCAAAGTAGGACTAACCTCAGCTAAATAATCCCAGTGAAGGTTTTGTCAAGCTGCAGCTTAAAAACCTCTAAAGATGGAGATTCCACCACCTCTTTGGGTAACCCATTCCAGTGCTTCACCACCCTCCTAGTGAAAATGTTTTCCTAATGTCCAACCTAGACCTCCCCCACTTCAACTTGAGACCGTTGCTCCTTGTTCTGTCATCTGCCACCACTGAGAACAGCCTAGCTCCATCCTCCCTGGATCCTTCCTTTTGACGCACTTGAGAGTGTTCTGAATGCAGATATGGCAGCTATGGCTGATTATTGTCGTTGGTGGTGCCTGATACCAAGTGGAAGTAAGACTGTATTGAGTGTCTTCCACTCACATCATGCACAAGAGGGAAAAGAGCTGAATATAGTTCTCAATGGTCAGCGAATAAAGCATAATTCACATCCAATCTATCTAGGTGTCATAGGATAGGACTCTCACACATCGTGACCATCTTACAAAGACAGCAACTAAGGTCAAAACATGCAACAACCTGCTCGGAAAACAGGCAGGAGTGATATGGGGTGCCAATGCTCAAATGTTATTCGCTTCAGCCATGCCAGTCTTTTATTCAACGGCAGAGTACTGCGCTCCAGTATGGGCTCACTCGTCTCACACAAAGATAATCGATGCACAGCTAAATTCCACCATGTGTATTATTTCAGGAATGCTCAAATCTACTTTTTTACCATAGTTACCAGTTCTCTGCAATATTGCTCCAACCAGTGTTCTCAGAGAGGAAAGCTCGTGACGAAAACTCGTGACAAAACTGCATGATATGCCACATCTACCATTAATCAAAGGCTTGTTTAATCCACCCACGTAGTCATCTGCCCTCATGGCACCCATTATGGAAAAGTTTACTAGGTCAGGGATATATGGTAGAGGATGCGTGGTGAGCTTCATGGTCTGCAGAGAAAGAGACAAATAATTATCTTATCTCAGACCCCACTCAATGTCTACCCGGGTTTGATTTACCATGAACGCAATGGAGACTTTTGAACCAGTTTTGTACTGGACATGGAATTTGTGCTGCAGCAGAATTTCGGTGGCATTGTAGAGACAGTCCACTATGTCGATGTGGGCAGCCACAAACCATGGTACATATTGTTGAAGACTGCAAAATGACTCAACATCCTGGAGGTATTCGTGCCTTAAGCATCATTGATAAGAATTCTGTGGCTTGGCTTGACCAGATTGCATACACCAAATAAATTGTAAGATAGTCACTTCCCCAACGAGTTTACAAACTAAATACATGAGACAAAGGGTGGGAGGGAAACAGAGGCTAATTAAAGTGACTTGTTTAAGGTCAATACTAGAGCCAGGAAGAGTACCAAGAACACCTGAGTCCCAGTCCAGTGCTGTACACACTGGACCATGCTATCCTTACAGCAGTGATGCTGCAATATGTTTATAATGGCTGGGAGAAGGGAGAGTGACAAGGAGAGGTGCTGTTGCACCTTAAAAGCAAACACATTTGTCTGTAGATTATTAAACTGAAAGCTTGTGTGTTAGTTTAAGTAGGGAATATTGTAACTTTCTGAAAAACCTACTTAGTAGGTCAGGCCCCACTTCAGCACGGAGACTTGCTTCAGGGAATGCTGTGAGAAGGACCATTCTGCAAAAAATGGCTTGCTTTATGACTGACTGCATAGGGCAAACCATTATTTGCAGAATAGTAACATGTTTTGATTTTCAAACCTGCCCTATTAAAGGCTCCCAAAATTCTTGGGGAAAGGGTGTGGTGGGTATTTGTTTGATTCATTTAATCAACAAGTAATTTGTAGTGATCAAGACTGTAGTGATCAAGACTGACTCCTGTTACAGGGAATGATTATATCAACATATTGCCAAATGGTTAAACTGTGCATCCACTGAATGTGGCCAATAGTTTCAAATATGCCTGCCTAAATGTAGGTACCTAAATACAGATTTAGGTAACTAAATATGCGGCCTGAGTATCCACAGCTCCTATTGAAGTAAAATGAAAATTGGGGTATTTATTTAGGGGCCTAAATATGGATGTAGATTAGAAGTGCTCAAAAAATAGTTTTTCATTTCTGCTAAAAATTTGGACTTTTCATCCACAATCCCAAAACCAAAATGTTTTCAGTTTTCAGTCATAACTTTTTGGGGTTATCATTTTTTCAATGTAAACTTGAACTTTTCTGTGGAAAGTGGACACTTTCTGTGAAATTTTTGTTTTGTCAAAAGTTCAATTTTCCTCAGAGAGTTTTGACGGAAATTTTTTGACCAGCCCTAAGTTGAGGCACCCAAGTTTGAAAATTTGAGGGGTGGGAGGAAAGGGGTGAATTTTCAAATAGTTCAGAACTCCTAACTAATAGTGCTATTTATAACACATATTAAAATACACCTCTTATTCATTATAAATTAATATGCCTCTTCTAAAAGAGAGCAAAAATGTAGTTAAGTAAATACAAACCCAATGCAGTGAACATTATTATTCTTCCTCTTGTTTATCCTCTAGACAAAATATTTTGCTTTTCATTTAAGTGACATCACCAACCAATAGTACTGCATTCACTGCAACAATTTCAGCTGACCATTAGCAAGTCCTTTCTCTCCTCACTAATGTGCATTATAGTCATCCATCTCCTCACAAATTTATTACAGTGTATTGAAGTTCTCTCCTGGTCTATTTGTAGCCAATTCCATTTGAAGGCAATCTAATCTCATTGGAAGACCCCTTACTATATTGATGTTCCTCTGAATTTTTTTCCTTGTTTCATTCTTTTTTTTTCTTGTCTCTCATTCTTTTTTATATCACTGCTTTTCTCTGAACTATGTGGGATAGCTCTATACAATCCAAACTAGACTTATGGTGATTGGCCAACTATATATCTGCCATCTGAACCTACTGTGCGGCAGAAGCCCTAAAATGATATACAATAGAGCTAGTTGAATTAATCATTGAGAAAAAATATTTATTGTGAATTTTGCTCTTTTTGCTATTCGTGAACCAACCTTGATTTATATGGCTGGAAAAATTTCAGTGGGAGTAGATCAAGTCCGTTCTTTATGACTATTTACTAGGGACTGATTGAAAATTTTTTGTTGAAACTGTTTTTCAGTGGAAAGCTGGGTTTTATATTTTCAGTGAAAAGTGACTGATTTCTGTTGAGAATATTGACTTTTCATTGAAACGTGAATACCTGAAAAATGAAATGGTTTTGTCCAAAACCTGGAAGCTTTAGACTGAAAATTTTGATTTGGAAATGCTACCACAGTGCCTCATAGGAGTTGTAGTTTGGATGCTTTTTGTTCCAGTTCTACTCTATGGACTGGGTTTCCCGGTTAGACCCCGCGATGCACTGCAGCCATGGGACTCCCAGGATGAATTGTTGTGACTCGGCAATTGGGGAGGCTGTTGTAGATCTTGTGACATTTTGTCAGGTCATTAACCCAGCCCACAGAGGAGAATGGGAGCATGAGACACCTGGCCTACAATTGCCATGAGGCAACATTTCCATATCAAACATTTTGGTTTTGGCAGTTTTCTATTTTATGCCAAAAAATTGAAATTTTCTGGAGAATAAAAAGTCCTATTGTTGGACCAGCACTACTATTCGCTGAAGGATTTGGATGCCAAACTTTCATGTTTTGGGCTGTTCACTTCAGCTATTCACAGTGAATGACTGGTCATTCAGATGACATAAAGTTGTTTCTGCTCTCTATTAGGTTGACTAAAAGTTTGTAATAAATATACATTTCAGGCACTTACATGCTGATTTAAGCACCTAACACAAATATATAGAAGCCTAAATGTGGATTTAAGAGTCTACCTCTCAAGTGTCTCTCATTCTGAGGATTTACCCTCCATTTAATCCAGGTTATGAAAAAAACTTGATGTCCCCATCACTTTTATGGTTGAAAATCACTGACATCAGAAATAAAGACTCCTGACATTGAGGTTAGGGAGTCGTTCACAATAAATGACTGAGATCCACAGTATTTTCAGTTTCCTGAATTGATAATATTTTGATGTCCTTCATTCTGGGTTTCTGTTGTACATTGCACCCACTTTTAGGATATGCCAGCACAAGAAGGGTTCCTTGATGTAGTGTCAGCACTAGGCATAAGCAGACTAAGCAATTGCTTATGGCCCCGAGCAGCTTTAGGGGGCCCCCTATTTATATAAGAACATATATATAAGAACGGCCATACTGGGTCAGACCAATGGTCTATCTAGCCCAGTAGCCTGTCTGACAGTGGCCAATGCCAGGTGCTTCAGAGGGAATGAACAGAACAGATGGTCATCAAGTGATCCATCCCATCCCCCATGCCCAGCTTCTGGCAAAAAGCAATCCTCCCCATCTGGCTAATAGCCTTTGATAGGGACCTATCCTCCGTGAATTTATCTAGTTCTTTCTCCTCTGGCAAGGAGTTCCACAGGTTGATCGTACGTAGTGTGAAGAAATACTTCCTTTTCTTCATTTCAAACCTGCTGCCTATTAATTTCATTTGATGACCCCTAGTTCTTGTGTTATTTGCTTTTTTAGTATGTGTTTTGGGGGCAAAAAATATTCCTGCTTAAGGCCTCCCATGGGTTAGCACCACCTCTGCCTTGATGTTTACATTCCTGAAATATTCACAGACTGTTATCATGCCCCTCCATCCCCTTAATCATTGCTTAGCCAATCTATATATACTTAGCTGTTTTAGTCTTTCCTTATAAGCTTCAGAAAAGCCTGATAATTTTTGAAAGTCTAACTAGGGTGGTATTTATAACAATTTGTACTGGCAATTTACCTCTGTCCTGACAGCTTCACTTTGAAAAGCTCATTTGGGCTAAAGAACCTAGTTAACGTTTGCATTGGACAAAGCATATTGAACTCTGTACTAACTATCTGAGTTTTGACTTTTCAGGGAAGATGAACCAAAATCGGACAGGATGTCTAATCTTAAGCACATGCTTAAGCCCCATTGAATTCAATAGGATTAAAGCACATGCTTGAAGTTAAGTGAATGCTTCGGTGCTTTCCTGAATAGAGATGGACTGCTGAATCAGTCTAAAGCAACTAATAGGTTGAGCAAGGCTGTCGTATCTAAAACTCAGCTTATATGAGCAGATTTTTAAAAACTTGGCCATATATTTTATTTATAGACACCCACCCTGGAACATTGGACTGGCTGTCTATGATCTTAGCTTCTTGTTGCTTTGTGTTTTGGCCACATGCTCTGTTTGCATCTGCCACTACGTCCGCATGTGCTTGCTGTGATGACTGGGCTTGGAATACATTTGCCTCACCGATTCCACTTGCAGTGTGTCTGCAGAAATGAAGAGTGTATTCCCTTGAAAGTGGAATCACTGAAGGAAATAAGAGATAAAGGTCACACACTCATTCAAGACCAAATGAGACTGCTGCACTCACCGTAGTGAATGCTCTTTTTCTCCCTTTTCTGTTGGTTTCATTCAGTCTGGTCGTTGGTTGGTTGGTTTTTGTTTTGGTGGGAGAAGTGGAAGGATGGAGATAAGGTACTGTCCATGTGAGACCAGCCCCGTCCTTTCAGGCCTCATGGGTGCTGCATTTGTTTGCACAGTCAGTTCCTGTATCTGGTGGGTTCTTTTTGCTTAGCCATTGTTTGGAAGACGGAGAGTGGAGTAAAGAGACTTAGGCCTTGACTCAACAAGACACTTAAACACGTACTTATGACTCACTGAATTAGTGCCTGGGATGAGAGAAATATACTTAGCCATAAATTGACAGAATCAGTCACTAGAGGACACAGAAGCCCAAGAGTAAGATAGAGAGAGAAATGAAAAGTTAAAAGAGAAGGTCAGAAAGAGGGTAATTAAGGAAATGCAGCAAAGAGAAATTATACAAGAGAGGATTAGAAATGTACAATTGGTGTCAGTTACCAAGAACATAAATCATATGCAGTTGGAAAATGAGATAGCGGCGAAGCTGAAGGAAACCTAAGGATAGTGGTAGACCGCAGACTGACTATCAGCTTGAAATACTGTAGGTCAGTGAAAAATCTGTAGTGATTTATATGCTGTCACATATTAGACCAGGAAGGTGGCAGCCCCTTACCCATGCAGCTCTTGTGAGACTGTAACTCGAATACTGCATTCAGTTCTGAGCACATCAATATCTGGAAGATGTCAACAGAATACAGAAAGAAAAATTAGTGGATCCAAAAAATACGAGTGGTTATTGTTATGGAAAAGTGACTGCATCAAATACACACTCAGCAAAATAGACAGAGGACGAATAGATATTTAGATATTTGGTTACCATTTATTCATTATTCAGACAGAGGGCAGTTGCCTGCAAAAATATATTGCTTTTGACACTTTTTTAATATTTGGTATAAGAAACTAGCTTTGGTTTGTTAATATAGCTAAAGAACATTTTGTTTTTAAGTTTTGTAAGAAAATCCCCAGAAACAACACGTCCTGGGTGATGAAATGAGTTTATCCTCTAATTTGGTAATATCCAGCCACAGAGAAAGTTTCAAAGACTATTCTTTTGCATTATATTTCTCTAACCAAAAGGTGAAACAGTCAGTTTTGTAATTATTATCATGGCATTTTTGGCGCTTGTCTGATGATCAGAGGTAAAATCGCTTATATTTTGGAAACAAAGCTATAAAAACAAAAGAAGGATTCCAGATCTGAGCAATCAAAATATTAAAGAGTTGGCGGGATTGACACACAAGGAAAGGCTTAAAAAAACTAAATACCAACCTAAGGCTAAAGTATGTGCTCAAGCACTAAATGTGAATGCAGAAATGTGATGTAAAAGAGAGTTTTCTACTTCACTGATATACATTAAGTAGGAACATGAGATACCCAACAGAACTGTGAGTAGGTCAGTCAACATAAAATTATATCATTAGTGGATAATTGGTATAGTTTTGGGAATAAACCAAAGTGGCTGAAGGTATGGACTGTACCGTATACGGACAAAGAGCAATTCTATAGGGTTATTATAATGTGTAGTGAGTCTGAAAGACAAATAAAGGGACCTGAGAAAATCTTTAGAGGAAACTGCTGGCAAATAACATAAACCAAAAATAAACAGTGTCAGGAATAAAGCAGAAAAATGGGGAAAAAGGAGATGATCAATACTTGAAGAAAAGAAAACTGGTGAACAATGTTTATTAGTGATCAATGCAGTGTGTGCAGCAAGGTGACTAAACTGCCAACCTATTTTCTTCTGGTGAAAGTGTAATGATAGTAAAAAAACCAAGGTGTATTTAAATGCAGGATTTCACTGAAACATCTTTAGAGTGTAATTAGTGCTCCTGAAACACTCACATTGACAGTCTTGAAAATGGAAGTCCATAGGTCACTTGGTAATGGGGCCCAAGCAAACAATAAGCATTTTAATACGGCTAACTATATATGTAGACATCTGGAAGCAAAGAATGCCGGACACTTTTACACAATGGGGAACTCTATCCTGGGAAGAAGTGGCTTTGAAAAAGATTGGGAGATCATGATGGATAATCACCTGGACATCAGCCCCCAGTGTGGGCCAAAAGTCCTAATGTGATCCTGGGATACATAAACAGGGGCATCTTTGGAGAAGAGCAGGGGTAGAGGGGTTATTTTATCTCTGTATTTGGCACTGGTGTAACTACAGCTGGAATACTGTGTCCAGTTTTGGTGCCCACAATTCAAGAAGGATGCTGATAAATTGGAGAGGGTTCAGAGAAGAGCCATGAGAATGATTAAAGGATTAGAAAATATGCCTCCCAGAGATCGATTCAAGAGAGGTAAAAGCTAGACAAATTCAGACTGAAAATAAGGTATACATTTCTAATGGTGAGAGAAATTGACCATTGAAACAATTTACCAAGGATTGTGGTGGATTCTTTATCACCGACCATTTTTAAGTCAAGATTGGATGTTTTTTCTAAAAGATCTGATCTAGGAATTATTTCGGGGAAGTTCTATGGCTTATGTTATACAGTGGGTCAGACTAGATGATCACAAAGATCCCTTCGGGCCTTAGAGTTTATGCATCTAGAGATGCACCACACAGACAGCCGTATCACGTGCCTCCAACTGACATGGTAAATGACAAATGGAGAGTAGCCAGCCAACCACTGTCAGATAGCTCTAACTTCCATTCCCTGATCTGCTTGGACTGGATTCAGAATACTTGTAGAATAGTAAATAAAACAGGGTACATCCACCTATGAGAGATTTCTTCATGAGGTGAGCAGTGGATATGGTCATTTAAGGGAAAGATGCTATGGTGTCAGAAAAATCTCTATCAGCAACATTTTTCTGGTTAACCAGGCTAGTGCCTTCAGCCTGTTTCAGAAGAAAGGATCTCTTACTTATTAGGAGAGATCACCAGGATTCATGATAGCTTCTCCAGGTGCAAAGCAAAGGAATCATAGCAAACGATTGCAAACATGACATCTTACTTGACAACTTTCAGCTAATCATGCAACTGGATATCCTGGAAAGTACTTAGGGAGTCTGAACCTTGAAATGGACCCTTCCCATTCTGTGATTGATAAAAGCCAATGGATAACACTTTGACCCTCCATCTCTAGCCTTCCCTTTTTGAGCAAAGTCAGTGAGACACTGGTAGCAAATCAACTCCAACAATGCCCAGTCTCATCCTATAACCAAGACCTTTCTGAGTTAAGCTTCAAACCAAAGTATGGCATGCAAACAGTGCCGGCAGCATTGGTAGATAATCTCTTTAACAGTTGTGGAAAGAGGACACAAATCCGTGCTCAGGCTGTCAGATCTACCAGCAGCCTTGGATACAGTTAACCGCAAAGTTAACCTACTTGTACACCTGCAAGACCTAGCAGAGGTGAATAGAGTTACATTAGCTGGTTTTGCTCATTCCTCTTGGATAAATCCCACAAGTTTCCGAAGGACTCATGCTACTGCTAAACCTGTTTGAGATCTCCCACCTACAGAGTTCTGCAGACCTCAGATTTGTCCTGTATCTTGCTCCAAAGTAGGGGAGAGGTAAATGCTGGTAGGAAAGAGAAAACACTTTGAGGGAATGGCAACAGTTCTGATCTCACTCTCTGCTGAAGGAAGTTGTCCCCTGACTGTTAAGGTGGTGCAAAGCGCTGGGGTCTGGTTAGACTCTTCATTACGCTTACCTATCACAGTGGTGGATTTGTGAGGTTCAGCTGCTGTAAATCAACTTAGACTCAGATTTTCAATGGAGACGAATGGTGTTAGGTGCCCGACTATTTAAATTGAATGGGAGCTGAGCGCCTAAATCTCTGAGACATCTGAAAAATCTCATCCACAGCTAACTGACATTAATAGATCTATGCAGATTTGCAGCAGCTGATGATCTGGACCATAGATTTGAATACCAGAAGGGATCACTATGTCTGACCTCTGCCAATACAGGCCAAAGAATTTTACCTAGGAACTCCTGCAGTGGAGAAAATTATTCTTTCCTGCTATGTAAGTGAACACAATATCAAGTTCAGTAACTTGTGGTTGAACCAGAGCCACAACAGAAAGACATCCAGTCTCGATTTAATGATAGGCATCTTAGAAAAAGCTAGGAGAGAAATGGCAGCATCTCTGTACATAGTTTTCATAATACAGAGCCAATTTAATTTTAGAAACATGGAATCCTCTCAAGTCACCACCCAGCACCTGGTACATGAAGCAGTGGATAACTCTAGTGCCTGCCTTTGCTGCTGCTCCTTGTTTTCCAAGCAGCAGCAGAGTGAAACTGACATAATTGTTCTTAGTTTTACTGGTGCCCAAAAGGTTCTGAACAGAAGCAGTGAAAATCACTAGAGTCTTATTAATTTCATTCTGATACTACTTCTGTGAACCACACTAGAGACACTGGACTGTCTGTCTGCAGACTAAAGGATACAGCACTGCATTGATTTACCTTTGGAAGGATAGATTCATGGGCATAAGAACTGGAAGATTTTATTTTATTTTATCTTTAAATGAAACTTATATTATGCAAGAATTGATGGCTTTGCCAGCCCCCTCTGCCAACTGTCTCCAGCCTCCTCCTCCTCCTCCACCCTCACATCCTCCCAACTTGCCAGGGAAAGCTTCCTCCTGGCCAGTAGTGAGAGGAGTTTTGAAGTATGGGATGAATAGATACTCAGAATAAGGAGTTTGATATGTAGATGGGCATCATAGGAGTGACAGTAAGAGTGGAGATGAAAGATGAACATGATAGAAAATTTATCACAGGAAACCACTTTAATATCCGCTAAGTGGTTTCCCAGAGTAGGACAGTCAGACAAATCAGAAAAGCTTTATATAGAGACAGAGGTTAGTGAAAAGACTAAAGCATTGATCATGTAGGATTTAACCTAACCTTTGGCTTTGACACTGGCTCAGATAACAATAGAAAGAATCATTATTTTAGAAATGTACGTTCTTGCAGGGATTTCAGAGAAGTTCCCTTACATACCTTATGCTGCAGTAACAGACAGGCTCCGGTTATTTTATCTGGTAGCTTCTGAAATGGTCCAAATATTATAAATAGCAGGTGGATGTCTCTATTGATATTGTATCAGCAGAACTGAAGTGATTTTGACGTTCCTTGTGAAAGCTATCAGTTCAAAATTGTACAGTAGTAGGGAGTGGAATGAAGATAATTCCAAGAACAACTACTTCTTTTGGCCTAAGTGGAAAATGCAGTATGCAGAAAGCAGTCACCTTAAAATCCACATTCATTCCAATGAAATTTAAATGCAGTGTAAATGGGTTGACAATGAGAAAGGGAATTTTTATAACGGAGCTTATTGAGGATGTAACTCTAGAGACGTGAAGGTAGTATATCAAACAGTATTTAGGATCAGCAACTTACTGGAGCCTGTCACATTGCCTGGATGTTTTGACTAGAGAGGAAGGATGGTTTTGTGATTAAAACACTAGTCTGGGAGTCAGGAGATCAGAATTCAGGCTCTAGCTCTGCTACATACTTTCTGTGTGACCTTAGGCAAATCACTTAACTATCTCTCTGTGTCTTGTCAGTAAAATGGGGATGCTAATACTTTGTTTGTGTCTCTTGTCTATTTAGAGTGTAAGCTCTTCAGAACCTGGGCTACCTTTTATGATATGTAGCTAGCCAGATCCCAGTAGGGATAAGCAAGCTGGTTTAGATAATTACAAACCTGTGGCTAGTTAGGACTTCACCGTCATTGTCACTATGCTGCACACCACAGCCTTTAAGAAGTTTGCACCAAAGTAGGACTAGAACACAGATCATCCTGCTGCAAAGATATAGGCACCTAAAACTGGAGCTAACAGAGAGTCTCTGTTGGCTGCTAGCAGTATAGAGCCAATGACCCTCAGATGAGCTATGATTCTGCGATACCGATCTGATCTAGTAGGGGGCAGTGGCTCATGTACTGTCCAGCCAGTTTGTTTCAGTATTAATCAACCCAAGCTTTTGCTCAAAATGTGAAATGATCACAAATAAAGCCTTCCTAAGCTCAATTCTTGTGTGAACATTTGACCTTTAACCTGCTTACTCAAACCTGGTTTTTAAAACACTAGTGGCTGGACACCCATTAGTTCTGGTCCCATTTGTGGCTCCATGCTCATGGATGCTTGACTCTTGGTGGGTAGATTCATATGATGGCCTCAGTCCTTGGGTCTGGGCAATCTATGCTTGGTGCAGGACCTGAGAGCAGGCAAAGGCAGCCACTGAGTGAATCCACGGGACTGCCGTGCTGGTAGTGGTCCCCAAAGATCTGTTATGCCATCCATGGATCACTGAGATGCAGACCCTCATCAATACCATCTCCATGCTCCATATGCTGATGGCTGCAAGCCGGGGTTGCGTTTGACTCAGCTCTACACCACCCATGAGCTCCCACACTGGTGAAAGCCTGGCTGGTTAGACCGATTTCGTGACTGCCTTGCATCAATGTGAAGAGACCACAGAAGCAGCCACGATCTGGCCCATTATCTTTAGATGAGAACTGCATTAGGAGTAAACTGTTACTGAGAGGGGCGACAGAACCAAAGGTCTGAATCCAAACAACAGCAGACTTCAGGGACATGCTGAGCTGAATCTGGACCTTGCAACGTGGGCCAGTCTCTGCCATTATTTAATTAACACAATTTATTTAGAAGTCCATAAAAATAATGAGAGAGGCTAACCATGAGATCGGTGCAGTATGTCCCAGAAATATCCTTCTAAAAGGCTTTTTGCCCTTGCCACGCATCCTTGCACGCTCAGCATGAGTGCAACATCTGGTTTTTAGCCATGTCATGCTTTTACTTTGGCTTCTTCTGGGTTTGACCAGCATCAAGGAGGTCAAGTAGCTGGCTTGTTCAGAATCACAGAGTGAGTCTTGGGCCTAGCCAGGATTAGAATCAAGGATTTTTATGGTTCCTAGTCTTTTGTTCTAACTACTGTATCCCAGGACTCCTGCTCTAACCCAGATATGAAGAAAAATGATTGGAAGGGCTTAGTAATAAAAGTGGTGAAAAGCTAGAAGGAGGGAATCAGGACATAACAGGACATAACAGGCAGACTGAACAATTATGTGACATCTCTGGAGCAAACGAAAAGGACCCAGATGCTTGCTTATATTCAGGGATTAGATTTCTTGGACAAAAGAAGATAAATGAAATGATTATGAAAATGTAGGTCTTCAGGCTGAGAAGCCATTTAAAAAGACAATTATATTGATGAATGATAAAAGAATTGGGGATGGAGGGCCAGCTCCCTGGGTGTGCTGTGGTTACGTGTTGGAGCACTACCAGTACAGTGTAGCCCTAAAGCTGGCATATCTAGCCCTAGTGGCACAGAGCCAGAGTAGAGATCCCCTACACCACACCCCCTACTTGCTGCCAGTGTAGGTGGTGGGACTGTAAGGGGATGTGGCTACAATGCCCTATGCTATGCTAATTCCCAGCTGAGGTTTTGGCCCTGCTCCGTTTACTTCTGTGCTTGCTTTATTCATGCCTACTCCAATCCTGCCCTCTTTAATGAGGTGACTAGTTCCACTGCGGCCAGTGGACCTGCCTGCCTGTGAAGGCAAGTAAAGCAGGTTCCTTCTCTGTAAATCCAATTCTTTCTGCTTGGCTTTGGGAGAGAATCAAGGCCTTTAATTTAAGTGGATGCTCCCACCTCATCAGCAATAAGCTACCAGCCATGCCAGATCATTTTCTTTCCAGTCTTCACGTTTAGAGAGGTACCTGTATGCTAATTACCTTTCCATTCTGATTGCAGAACGTTTAAAGGGGGTATGGTGCATTTTTATAAACCATGGACTAGCATCCGGTCAGGGTGCTGCTGTTTAGAATCAGATAACTCTGTTGATCAGAATCTGGCCCCATACCTTTCACACCGTCCTTTAAAAGCATTTTCTGGACTTTTGCACTGACCTTGTGATGGTTTTCTGCATATGATTCTGCAACTCCTTTGCCTCCAGGATTTGGAAATGTTTGGATTGTCCTGGGGGGCCCAATGGCCAGATTGTTTAATCCCTCTCTTGTTCTTTCCTTTTTGGCTCACTTTTCCTTGTGAGCATAATTGGTGGATTCGGGTTTATGGAAAAGATCAGGCCTACTGAGCAATGGCAGGTACTGTGGCCACCTGAGTTCATTTGCTGCAGCTCTTGTGTTTATTATTGTTAGAATTAAATAGTTTCCTGTGGAGAAATGGCTAATGGTGTGATTCAAATATGAGGGGAGGAGGGGAAATCCTATCTGCTCCTGACCTAGCTATTCTCCTTAGCCAAACAAAAATGCCCTAGTTTTCTATTTGTGCTATAAAATGTTACAGTGAAAATGTCACTCTCAGTGCATTGTGCCTTAGAAGTCCAAGCAGGCAGACGGAGAAAAGTGCTTTATGAGAGAGAAGTCCCCCTTTCCACAGAAATATCTAAAAACTATTAATTTGGGGGCAGCAACTAGGAAGAAATACATGAAAGGGAAATTGATTTCTATTTAAATGGTATGTTTTCATCACCTTTTTTCAGAGCATGAACATTCATCTTTGAGTACCTGTGCTAATTGATTTCAAATGCAATTCAACACAATCACTGTAGAATAATAAATCTAGGAGCAAAAAGCCAAGAGAAAGACTATCAGCTAAAAGCAAAGGGGCTAGAGAAGAATGACTGGAAAGAAAGTTAGACAAGATATTACAGGCTAACCTGTAAAGCCTTCGTGCAGTTTGACTTCAGAAGGAAATAGGATGCTGGCATCTGGAATGTAATTTATATAATGAGAGGTGATAATGTTTACGTGAAGCTTTGGCTAGTTTCTTCTGGATACCTACAAATGTACATGTTATATACATGTATATAACAAAGGGAGTAGCAGCTTGTCTGAAAGATAAAAGGCACAAAGACACTGTGAAAGGTGGGCTAATCTCATTAGAGAAGTAATTTAGGGATCAGCATAATTAAAAGGGTTTATAGCTAATATGGAGGGTCCTAGCCATCCAAACTCTCTCTTTGAAGCAAGAGGGATTCTGAAGGAAATGGGACAAAATCCAAAAAATAAGGAAAGGGACATCAGAAAGGTCCGGCTTGTGGCCTGGGCTGCATGGCTGAGAAGGGACATGTGAGAGAGTAAGCGACCCCAATGTCTCTGGATGGCTTTCCCAGACCTTGTGTCCAGGAACACTAGGGTAAGCATGTGCTGCGTACCCACTGTGCAGTTGGTGGAGGTGGGCGGTGGTTGGGACCTTGGCCCCGGCTCCTCTCCTCCGTGCTGAGCTGGCACTGTGAGTAGTAAACTGCTACTCGGAGCAAGGGACACGATCCCTTCTGGGTCTGTGCAGCTGCACAGCAGCCTTGGGTTAGAAAACCACAACTCAGCCTCAGAGGTCTGGCCTGAAAAGTGTGAAACAAAAGGCCTTGGGTACACGGTATACAAATAATTCCTGGAGCAAGAAGCGCCAGTGTGCTCAGGGAAACAGAACTTCATTTTAAAGGGAAGGCAAAGCGGGAATGGAAATGGAAGTAACCAAATGGACTGAGCAGACGCCAGCTCCAGAACAATCACCTTTCTGTTATTAAAGGCTTTGCGTGTGCCTGTGTTCCCTTCAATTGTGTTGCCTCATGTTGCACTGATTTCCAGCATGCTGTGATGTAAAATGACATATCATTCCACTGTAACCTGGACAAAGTTAAAAGAAAACCCTCCAGATCTCACACTGTGAGCTGTTCCTCTCAGACTTGCTGTCAGCCCTTGCAAGTGCATGAACTTAATTTATTGCTGGGGATGCTGGCTACAGTGTCTCCCTATGCAGGAGGCAAAGCAAATAAAATTTCCTTAGGGCACATTGATCTTCACTGTGAGCCAAATGATCGTTAGCGAGAGAGCTGCAAAAAACTGCAGGTTAAAGGGTTCGCTACAATTTAACTTACTTCTGGGTAGTGGGGTACACCACAAAGAAAAGCCACAATGTATTGCAGCTTCCTGCCCTGCCAGCCCAATCCCTGGTAGTCAACTCCTCACCTGCCATCTCCAGCTGACAGTAAAAGGAATATGGAGGAAAAGAAAAATAAAGAAGATGGAGGTTGGGGGGGGAGATAGCAAAACCTGAAGGTAAAAATGAAGTGCTAAACTCCATTAAATATTTATTATGCGATTGCGATACCTTTATTAGGAGATACAGTACTTGTTACTCTGATAGCTTGTAATTGGTACCAACAACTGCTTTCACTCCAAGCCAGCAGTGAAAAGCCAGGCTCCGCTTTCTGGTACACTGGTGGAAATCCAGAGCAGACCCATTGTCTTCAGTGGAGTTATTTGGATTAACACAAGTGTAACAGAAAGCAGAATCCAGCCCCACATAAGAGATGAGTCATCTACCTCTCAGCAAGGATCAATAAGCACCACGGGATGTTTATCCAGTCTTCCTCCTACACAGGGGCAAATCACTGCTCCTCATTGTGAAGATGATAATCACCCCGTATCCAGCTAGGAGGCAGTCAGATCATCTTCGACTCTCTCTTCAGATGCTGTTGACCTGATTTTCAAACTTACCTAAGTTTTACATTGGTCTAGTTCCATGGGTTTCAAGGGAACGATTCCTGATTTCTGGCAGTGAAATGAGAGCAATATCAGGCCCTTGACACCCTGTCTCTGTGTTCCTTCTTGTTGGCTGTATTTATCCACGTAATTAGGGAGGGAATAATTATGCAAAGCTAACCATACTGGATATCCTAACAACACTGCCATTGCTAAAGCTGGCTGGTGTAATGACCTATTAATAGCCAGGAAGCCACACACAGGACGAAGAAAAACAAATCTAACCAGCATTCCTTCGTATTGATCAGAAATGGGTAACTTCATAAGGCTACTTGGTAGTCTATGCGACATGAATGATGGCCTCCATCCACTGGCTAGTAGGAAGGTGTCCACATCCCCAAAGCCATCATCACCGCTGGTGCTGTCTGGTACACTTGCTGACAGTCTTGGCAGAGTGGCAGAAGAGTGAATGGGCCATGGAGAGTGAACTGCCTACTCATACTAGAGTAGGGCGACCAGACAGCAGGCGTGAAAAATTGGGCCAGGGGATGGGGGTAATAGAAGCCTATATAAGAAAAAGCCCCAAATATCAGGACTATCCCTATAAAATGGGGATATCTGGTCACCCTATTCTAGAGATTGACCCTCCAAGCCAAGGCTGCAGCACACTTGATGCTGATATCAGCAAAGCTTCCATCAAATGGTGGCCATTTAAATGTTGATATTATTGTTCATTTTAGTGTAAATATCCAGTTAATACATGAGCTCCATCTCAACTATCTCCTTCCCCTCTGACAACCTCTGTGGTGCAGTTCTGCCTTTTCAATTCAAAATTCTACCTCACAGCAAAAACAAAAAGTGTGGGAGTTGAACATCAAAACAAAAAAGAGAGGTGCTGCTGTACTGGCTGCATCACCCATTTTTTAATTTAATTTAATTTAATGCATGCCTTTAATTTTTTTAAATTTCTCTAAAGCTGCCATGGACCAGCCAGTGGAGTACCGCAGAATCCAGGGACCTTGCCACAGAACTGAGCACCTGCCTGTTGCGAGTACCAGGTGGGTGATATTATCCCCATTTTACAGATGACAAAACTTAGACATGGAAAGGTTAAGTGACTTGCCCGAGGTTACAAAGGAAAACTGTGATAGAGCAGGGGAAGAACCATTCTTCATTCCGTTTTGTTATAAATTCAGGGAATTCCATCATCAAGCAGTGGTCAAGCCAAGCATTTGTTTGAGAATAATTTAACCTTTCAAATCTTTCACATTATATAACTGTCCAGTAGCTTCTTATTAAAGAAGATTCCAGCGAAAACATTGAGAAAATCTGCTTCTCTTCTATCTAGTTCTAATATCTCCATGCTATTGTATGTTCATATGAGATTTAGCTCTTGTTTATACAAGTTACTTTAAAACCTTACACTTTGCCATCTGAGAACCCAGTAAGGTGCTTATGCTTCTGTCTTTTGATCCTAAATATGGGCCTCATCCAAAGTCCATTGAAGTCAACTGAAGGATTCCCACTGATTTTGATGGGCTTGGATCATTCCTATAGTTACACCTTGCATTGTTCATGAACACTTTATCACTGAGGCTGCTTATAGGAGTCGCTGATCTCCATTTCTTACAGAAAAGGAGACTGAAATCTCCACTTAAATTCAATATCTCTGCATTTGGTACTACATCACAGGTAACGTTATGTAACCCAACTTAGTGCTAAGGTAGGATGCTGGCAATCCAATATCAATGTTCATATTGAGGTATCCCCAGAACTGTGGGGTTCAAGATTTGGGTTGAAGTCTGTCTTGGTTCAGAACCATTTCATACATGCCTAGGAAAAATACATACGTGTGAACTCTCTGAAATTAAGACCATGACGCCCATTATCTGCTCTTTTCCTTGCTCCATCTCTCTGCATCTCACCCATATTATACGTTAACCACTACTAAGTGTATTAGCATAATGCCACAATAATTGCATAATCCTATCAATTCATGCTCAGCCTGCTCATTTTTATGCCTCTGTAATTATATTTAGGAATAATGCAAAGTAACCTGAGTGGGAGTGTGAACACTGTTGCATTAAGAGAATAATGTAGCAGGGCTTACATTTGCTTAAAGCTATGAAATTGAAGTGGATCACAACAACACTCACAGTGAGAATCTCTCTCTCTCTCTCTCATTCTCTCTCTCTCCAAATCAAGGGATTGTAACCTTGCCAGAGAGAGTGTTAGACCTCTAAAAAAAAATCTGAATACTGCTACTACAATTAGACCCAGGAGCAGTTTGAATGCATCTATTGATGCAGCTAGGGCTGTAAGCAAAATAAAACCAGTAAAATAATAGTCAGTGGACAGGCAGAGACCATGGGAAACCTATTGATTGTAACAGGGCTTCTTTTCTGTATGGCAGAGTGATCTCAGAAGAGCTGAGCTTTGGGTAATTTCTAGCAAACAATGTATGGTAAACCATTATTTGTGGATCCTGAAAATTGAACTGAAGGACCCAGGTCTCTCTAGCACATGCTTGTTTAGGATAGTACCCTAATAACAAGGAGCCAGTCACTGTCAATATACATCATTGGGGGGAGGGGGATTGTTGTCTTATTTTGATGTATTTGTCTTCAAATGGATGTTGGTTCTAAGGCAATGATAATGTTATATAGACATGAAATGATAGGGGCTGCACATTTCAGAGCTATAAACTCAGTGGTGTGTTCTGGTGACACTACAAACAATTGGAGTGAAGCCTGAGTGGTTTGGCTGCTCACCAAGGGAGGAAAATAAAGCCCCATCATCCAAAATGTGGCTGCTCCTTACTTTATGTAAGACATGGATAAATTAGAATAATTAGGATAATGCTTTGAAACTGCAAAGCATTACAGCAGTGTAAGTGGAAGGTAGAGGTCAAGTCCCACATCTAGGTCTGCCTAGCGCTTCCAGCTGCTCACGTTCCCTCCTTATTCCCAGTGTTTTACCTTAGCTTTATAATGGCTCAAACCAAAACCCCAGTTGTGAATAACCACAAACTTTGACTGTTTTGAAATCCAGATCTGGATCCTGTTCTGAATTTTGTGGTTTTCATCTCCCTTCGCTTTTGTGTGATATTTCCCAAATTGACAGCTAACTCACATTGGCCAGTGCAGAGCAGATAGGAGCATTTTTGAAAGGTCATGTGCATGTAAACAATCTGATTCTCTGATCCCATTTCCACTGAAGTCGTTAGGAGTTTTACCACTGAAGTCAGTGGGCATAGATCCCACATCTGGATCCCCCTTTATACCCAGGCTCTCCAACGTTTTCATTCTCTGGACCCTTTCACAAAATAGGGAAAGATCCTCCCATGGGCCACCTCCCTTCCCAGAATCCCACTGTTTAGTTCTCAAAATATTTTGCTCTAGGGACCACGCTGAAGAGTTGTGTGAGCAGCTAGTGGTCTGCAGACCAGAGTTTGAAAATCACTGCACTTTTCTGATCCCTGCTCTATCTGGTTAAACTTCTCTTCCCAAACCATGTCTAACCTAGATACTTCTGGGCCTGGGTTTATCCCTAGCGTAATTCAAATTGAAGTCTCTGGTACTCAGATGCCCTGGCAATGGGCATAAAAACCTAAGTCAAATAGAACAGGGCCCCTAGAATGAATGGGTGAAAGATATTGAAGTCTTTCTTCTATCAGTTGCTATTTTATCAAGGTCTGAATTCTCACAGTCCTACCTCTGTCCCCTCTGTGATGCTCCTCTTCACCGGTGGGGTAAATCCTTTCATTTGCACCAGTTTCTGGACAGATCCTAGACCTGCTGTGGTTGCAGGTTTCCATCTCCCTATGGCTGGTGCACTCAGAAGCTCTGCCTCTCTCCTGAGGAAAATGCCCGCTGGTTCCTGTTTCACGTGCAGCATTCATGTTAATTCCTATTCGTTTTTAGTCATGCTTTGGGGTGGGCTGGGTCCAGACAAGCAATGTCATTGACAGGCCTGTGGTAATGGGTAGGAAGAATCTGTTCCACTCAGATTGCACAGCTGTGACAGCGCGGGCAGCTCCTCTCAGCAGACACAGTCTCTCTCCTTTGGTCAGGAACGAGTCCCCTCTTTGCAGAGACCAAACACACGTACTATGTAAATCGCACACAAGGGGAGCTGGGCATAGAACCCATGTCCTTTAGCCCCCAAAGCGTAGGCCCCTCTGCTGCATGACCTAAGGTGAACTGGGCAGCTGCATGTGAGTGTCCCCTGGCGTCCCATGCCAGCTTCCTGCATCGCCTGTCTGTGGATGGATGGCCAGCTGTTCCGTGGGCGTGCTATCTTCGGTCTCTGTACAGGAGGGGGGTTATCTGTCATTGCGATGGGCCACTAGTCAATTGCTTTCCCAGTGATGCCAAAGTGAGTCTCTGAGTCACAATCACTTTGTCTTAGTGTGGTGCACCTGGGCAGCCCCCTTGCTGAGGTTCCCAGGGACAGTCCAACTCTAGCCCTTTCCTGGTAGTAGTGGAAGATCTGTGAGGCAGCCATTAGGGGGCAACATTGCTTACATACACACAAAGCCAGTATACTACAGTCCCTGCACTCCAGCGCCAATGGTCTACCACACCATTCTGGTGGAGTCAGCACAATAACACAGCAGGATCTGACACATCAGCATCTGGATCGTGACAAGGAGAGCTGTTTCTTCGTTACTGTGGCTTCAGCAACCTCCTGCAACCAGCACAATTTAGTAGCACATACTAGATGCATGCAACACCACTCGTTTTGTAACATGTAAACTGATTTTCTACTTTAGAACAGAGAGAGCAGGGTGGGTTTTTTAAACCATGTATGTAGTCTGTAATACCTAAGCACAGGACTGAGCTACAGTTGGGATTTAAACCTTGCCTCTGCATTCCTTAGATACTGTTTCTTTAAGTCAGAGCCTTAATGAGACACTTCTATCTTTTCTCCCTTTACATATGAATTTAAAAAAAGGTCAGAAACACTTGAAATGAAAAATACAATAAATACAAACATCTGACTGTAACAGCACACTGCCTCTGACATACACTGGGGTTTCAGTCATTACCTATCTGTCAGGAAGAGCGTGAACGAATGGCATGCGACCTAAATAAAGATGCAAATCACGATAAACCAAGCTTGTGTTTAAGATTCCATGCTTTGCCATGAAAAGCCAGCAGAGCCATATGGTCAGAGCTCTCCCAGTAACCAGGAAGCAAGTACATATAAAAGAACGAAGCTTGAAGGAAATTTGCAGAGACAGTCACTGAGCCTTGGTCACCCACCAATAATCAAGGTCATTACAGAACATGCAGTGAGTGTCAAGTGGATCACATAACATTTATTACAGTACAACTAGGATGAGTGTACGTAGCAATTGGCCTGCTGGTTTACTAAGGTTACACTGCACTGACAGGCAATGAAAAGAATGGGAAACAAAATTAAAAAAAAAAAACAACTCCTGGTAGAACAGCAGGGAAAATGGCATGAGAGATTCAGTGCTGCCTCCTGTGAGATATGTGTCTTTGTTGTGTTTCAGAATTTTGCCTTCTCTGTGCCTGATTCTGATGTGGCTTACGGTGGTGTAACTCCACCGAAGACAGAGAAAATAGTGAAAAACCAAATCAGGAGCAGGGATCTGCACTTAAATGTGTTTCTTGATGCAGCATGAGGGTTTCATTGATTATCATAAGATAAATGACGTCCTTCTCTTGTTAACAACTGCTCCCAACTTTAGTATTTTAAATAAAAGGGGGGGAAACATGTATTAAAACGCTTTTTGGTGGTTTGCATAATTTTTTTTTTACTGATACGCAATAGATTTTGCTGTTCACCTGAGAGGATCCAAGAATGAATCCTTTGGGATTTCTCCTCCAGTTGTCCTGACAATTTCCTGTGGGTTAAAAATTATTTTGACCTGCCTTAGTCAGGCTAATTGCCAAATTGTCTTGATGTCCCTTGCTTCTCTGTTACCTAACTAATTGGACTGGCTCCAGCACCGGCTCCAAAGCAACTTTGCAATCAGTGAGGTTGCTCTTGATACAGAGCCTCTGTCATAAATAACATGAGATGGAGTCGTTCTGGTCTTCATTCAGAATGTGTCCTATGATGACAGGGTAAAAACGAAACACTTGACTCTCCAGCTGCTCTGTGCTCAGTCAATGCAGCAATGGAGCCAGCCTTCGGTCCCCATGAAGTAATCTGCTGTTTGGGTTCCCTGCATCCAGTGCAAGCTTTGTAAAGAACAGACTGGCTTTATCTCCCTGGCCTACAGAGCAGTGGTTCTCAACCTGTTTATCACTGTGGCCCGCATATGCAGCTCATGATGTGTTATGTGGGCCACATTCACACAATATATATACGGCTTGTATGGCCCTGCAGATGTCAGGGGCTGGAGCTGTGTGCTGATTGGGCCTCGGGCAGCAGGTTGAGAACCGCTGCTATAGAGGGATCAGAAGGGGAAGAAACAACTCACCACCAGGTGGCAGCAGCATAGGACAGAAAACAAACCAGGATCCTCAGCTATGAAAGCTTTGGTTTTAGTCTCTTGTTAGGGGGCCTGGCAGGCACTGACCAAGGACTGCTGGTGCTGAATCTTTTTACTTATTCTCCTCTCTCTATGTATATAGTTTATTCCATGCATTATTCATCTATAAAGCTCAGTCCTCAGTTTCCCAGGGTCAGTGATGGCTGACTTAGGTTGCCGGAGTCACCAGGAAATAGGCCTGCTGATGAACATTCTTGGCGTTTATTTGAAAGAGCTTTTTGCGCTTTACCTAGTGGTTGTTCTGGTCTGACTCTCATCCAATGCTGCCACATGGAGCTCTGAAGAAATGTGTTTTGTGAATTTTAATCTGGGCAAAGCACAGGAGGGAGATTGAACTCCTACCCATCACATTCCTAATAGACCCGTTTCTATGATATAGAGGAATATAGAACCCAAAGGCATCAGCTCAGCTTGACTTTCCAAAGTGCACAGACTGTTTCCTTTGCAGTTTTACTTTTTGTAGGTCTGTTGGAAAAGACGTTAAACTTGAGGGCCTGTCTCGTCTGTATGGGCATTAAAACTCCATTGGCACTTTCTGTTTAAACAGGGGTCTGCCCTGGTGTCTTTAGCCAATATTTCCCTTTCCCATCTGTTGTGTAGCATGTTGTGTACTGGTTATCCACCCCTTGTTTCCATCCTCTACCTCAGAGGTGGCTGCATTTCAATGGCAGATGAAGTGCTTCCTGTAAATAAAAGGCCACTTCCTCTGGTCTTTATTTAGTAAAAGGGGAGGGGGAAAAAAGTGAAATGGGCTGGGCAGGGGCTTAGGGGAAAATTTGGAAAGTTTACTGACCACAGATGTGATGGTGGAGCTGGTCTTTCTAAACATCAGAGGTTGAAAATTTAGGGCAAAATTTCAAAGGTGGCCACTGACTTTGGGTTCCCAACGGAACACAGTCTGGGTCTGATTTTCAGAAGAGCTGATTCAACTGAAACCAATTGTTGCTCAGACCCACTCCCCCCAGACACTAGCCCTTTTGAAAAGGCTGGCCTAGTATTCCAGGGTCTTAAGCAAGAGTAAGGCAGGTGATGAAGCTGAAAGATATGAGGCCAAATCCTGCTCCCTTTATTACCTGAGCAATCTCACTGACTTCAGTGGTTGCACTGTCCTGAATAAGGTGAACAGGATTTCGCCCTTTGTTTGCATTGGGTGTGGAGGTTAACTCTCTGGAAGTATTCCCAGTCCACCCCATACAGATGCCCAGTGGCTGATACATATTTTTCATGAACCTTCATAGTTTACACCTCTTTTTTCCACCTCTATTGACAGATCCCACTTCATTCCCAAGGAGAGTGGTAAAAATCAGGAAAGGCTGACTGGCAGCATAGGTAGCAGCTCTGTGAGCTGTCATGAGAACACAGTTACAGCAACTTTGAGGCCCTGCGCTTCTGTCTTGGATGGGAGAGAGGGAGGCAGGGAGGATTCTCCCGGCCTGAGTCTGATCTCGGTTACACTGGTGTAAATAAGGCGTCACTCTTCAATAGGAACATTTGGAAGGATCTCTGCAGAGCAGGCATAGGCCTTTTTACCACCAGGCACCTGACCTTGAGTTGAAACTACCCTTGATCTACACCAGTGGGCAAGATCCCCAGCTGGTGTCAATCAGTGTGGCTTCCCTGCCTTCAATGGAGCTATGCTATTGACACAAGCTGGGGATCTGGCCCATTGCATCTTCCATCAGAATTGGGCCCCAAGAATCTGACAGGCTTCCTTCCCCCACTCATCCGAGCTGGAAGAACAGACGTCTCAGAGCTGCTGTTTAACTGGGTTCTCTCCTGACAGCTCACTGGGCAGCTAACCATGCTGTCAGTCAGCTTTTCTTTTTTAGTTTTAAACCCTGAGCACAATCAGCTGACGGGGTAGTGAAAACCCTCATACCACTGCACACACTGTCCACACTGCAGCTTCCACCTTTGCACTCGGTCCGAAAGTAGCTGGACCACCTGAGATCAGACTGGTTAGACTTGGGTCCCGAACCTGCCATGTGACACTTGTGGGCAGGCCCCTGTGCCCATGCAAAGCCTGCCCACCTGCATCATATAGCATCATATAGCAGGGTCGGGACCTTTGAGGAGTTTAATTGTCTCTTGCATGGCACAGAGGTAGAGCAGCATTTGTGTTGCATGCACGACTGTTTGGAATCTGAGGGAGGGGAGTAGTTATAAGGAGACAAGAGAAGCAGCCCAGAAGGTAAGGGAAGATTGAAAATACTATGGCTTCAGCCTTGTGTTATTAAGCTGATGCCTCAGGGATGTGAAGGTCTCAGTAGCATATGTCTTGATCATGGGAGGGTGTGGAAAAAGAAAGTCCACGTTTCCATGCCTGAGGCGTTCCCTTCCCCCAACCAATGAATAAATAAAAGGGCAGGTCTAATCAGGGAAGATGTTTGAGATTTGTTTTTACAGAAATGAGTGCTTTGCTTCTCCTTGTTTTGCATTGCTCTGACTCCTGCCGCTTCACGTAGGCACTTTGAGATAAATACCTGCACTAGGTGATGTAGAGCGCAAACAGCTTCATGAACATGTATTTATAATAAAACACAGTCACTGGGCAAGATGCCGTAGCTGGTACAAATCTGTGCTGAAGTCGGTGGAGCTATGCCAGTTTATGCCTGCTAATTTTCATAGTGGCAATTTTAAAAAAAAAGATATGTCAAAACTGAAGTGTGTTTTGTTAAAGAAGAAATGATCATAGGGCAAAACTGATCATTTTATAAACGTGTTTATTGCTTCACCGTGCAGATGAGCATGAATGAGGCCAGCAAAGCAAAGACAAGGACTGGCAATAAGATACAGAGTGCAAACGTACATTTAGCAGTGTCAGCCAAAAGATAAAACACATTTCAGAAATTCTGATTTTACATACCCTGTTACAATGGAGAAAAAACACAGTTTAACAACTCATTAATATACTCAACCATGGAAAGTGTAAGGTAACCAAACACTGCCTCCATGACAATGCCTTGATAGGAGATATTTATCAACACTAAGCAAAATTCCAGCCCAGTGAGTTGTGTGTACTACAAACCAGGCACTCTTCTGCTGCAGAAACCAATAAACGACTTTAACAATTAATTCTAATTCCTTTAGTGTTTCATAATTGAAATGAGCAAATATGGAGCATCATTCAAGATTCCATCTACATTTAACAGGACTTCTATGGTACAAAAAAGCCCTTATCCTATGAAGGGATACACCTGGGTAAAATCCCACTAGAGTCAATAAGATCCAACACAGGAGGGAGTCCTTTGCTGGATTTGGGACCATAGGAAGTACCACAAAACGAACAGTCTTTTTTGTGTCTTTGTGTGTAAATGTTTATCTATACATTTGAAGTAGACGATTCCTGTTATGCCTATGTATTATACCGGTTTAGACAGTGAAATATCAGTTGTGATCGTATTTGGGATTGTTATATAAAAAAGAAGAATTGTCTTACAGACCTCTGTAGCAATAGCCAGTGGCTGACGCTTCACGAAAGGCAGTAAAAAACAACAAACTAACCTCAAAACAAAATTAAAAAACACATATTGCCTCTAGCTGATTTGTGCATTGCTATACATGATGGAGTAAAATATCCTTCCTAATCCATGCAGGTAATCAGCTGATGCTCTGAATTATGAGGCTGAAATACACATTTTATCCTGACTTCATCTTGCAAGGCTGCAAACAATAGCAATGATCACAAAGTTATCCAGTTCATGCTATTGCACTCATGAATTCTCTTTCATTCAATTTAGCACATTTTCTAAAGGCTGAAGCATCGAGAACAGTGAGACATGACAAAATCGCTCACCAAAAGCTAGTGGTAGGCCAAAGTTGCAAAGTTTGGATCTGGAAGCAGGTCTAGATCTGAATTTTTGTCAAATTTGAAGGCATTTGATTTCGTATCATTTCAGTTTGTCAGGACTTTGTGGGGCAACAAAACAGGCCTTTAAAAAAAAAAAAAAAAAAAAAAAGTCAAGCACTTCCTCCAATTAAAGCAATTTTTGCATTTATATGGAATCCAAATTAACATTTTTTGCTAAATTGCTGACATATGGAGGGCCACAGTTTTGAAACAGTTTCAAAACGCCCCTGAACCTATCGCCAGTTGTTAAAGTCAAATGTGCACAAGTCAATGTGCAGACAAATGGCTGCAAATACAAAACCCCCAATTTTGTGCTCACAAAGGCTATTGTGCATACCAGTTGGGTAATAAGGTCTGCTTCCCAGTCGATCTATGGTAATTATATTCCCCCCCACTACCATAGTCTCTGAGTACCTCCCATTCTTTAACATATTTATCCTCACAACACTCCTGTGAGGTAGGGAAGTGCTATTATTTCCATTTAACAGATGGAGAACTAAGCAGAGAGAGACTAAACAACTTGCCCAAGGTCACACAGTTGTTTGCAGTGTTGTTGTAGTCATGTTGGTCCCAGAATATGAGAGAGGTGAGGTAGGTGAGGTAATATCTTTTACTGGAAAAACTTTCCTTGGTGGAAGGGACAAGCTTTTGAGCTACACGGAGCCTTCTTCAGGTCCGGAGAGCTTGCTTCTGATGATGAGCTTGGCCAGGTTGGAGGGTTATTTGAAGGCCGGAAGGTGTTCAGGAAAGATGTCTTTCAAGATGGGGTCCCTGTCAAGTATGGGTTATAATTAAATCATAAAATCATAGATGTGTGGGACTGGAAGGGAGCTTGTGAGATCACCTATTCCACTCCCCTGCACTCAAGGCAGGATTAAGTAATAACTAGACCATTCCTGACAGGTGTTTGTCTAACCTGTTCTTAAAAACCTCCAATGATGGAGGTTCCACAACCTCCTGAGGCAATTTGTTCCAGTGCTTAGCTACCCTGACAATTAGGAAGTTTTTCCTAATATGCAGCTTAAATCTCCCTTCCTGCAAATTAATCCTATTGCTTCTTGTCCTATCCTCAGAAGTTAATGAGAACAATTGTTCACCCTCCTCCTTGTAACAAATGTTTACGTACTTGAAGACTGTTGTCATGCCCCCGCTCAGTCTTCTCTTCTCCAGAATAAACAAACCCAATTTTTTCAAATCTTTCCTCAGAGGTCATGTTTTCTAGAGTTCTAATCATTTTTATTGCTCTCCTCCAGACTTTCTCCAATTTGTCCACATCCTTCCTGACATGCGGCACACAGAACTGAACACAATGCTGTATTCTGTATTTCTGTATTGTTTCACGGTACCCCTTATCAGTTTCAGTGTGAGGTGACAACTGGGGTGTCCAGTCAGTGGGTTTCTTTTCCTGTATTAAAGCAGGTTCTCCCGTAGTATTTGGGTGGCCCTTTCCAAGAAGTGATCTACTTCTCTGGTGGAGTGTCCTTGTTTAGTGAATGTGGTTTTAAGTGTGTTTACGTGTGTATGCTGGACTTTTTCTTCAGCGGAAATTCCGTCGTAGCTGAGTGGCTCTTTCCAGTTTTGGGTCTGACCCAAACCAAGAGCCATAAAGATGGGTTCAGATCCAAAAATTCAAATCTAAACTTTGCTCAAAGGATTCAGATTCAAGATTTCAGTTTTAAGCCATCTCTAATGGTAGCGCTTTCCCTTTTATGACACTGTCACTGGTATAAGGCTATATTCTGATATTTTGAACCTATGCCCAATAAACCTTGAATCATAAAAGTTAGAAATAGAAAAGACTTGTCAGGACATCAAGTTTTCACCCTATTCAAGGTCCCCATGATAGCCTCCTAGAAAGTTCTCCAAACTTGATACATTACTAGTTATCACCTATCCACTTGTTAAAGTCCTTCAGCCAGTTTTCAGGTTTCTTGACATCCAATCCAATTTGAAATAATTTTACCACTAAGATTTCACGAGCCACAGTCAGTGTCTAGCAATATCTCTTCAGAACATAAAGGTTAGCTGTCTCCCACTGGAGTTTATATTATGAGGAGGTCATGCCTTTCCATTGTCCAAGAATGTTTGCTTCTGTTTAAAGCCATCTAAAAAGTGAAGAGAAAAAAACCAAGATATAACAATTGGAAAAATAAAAATGTCTGACCAGGAATGAATTAAAAAATGGGTGGAAAGAGTCTGTATCAGTGTTATAGATCGGTTCTGTTGTGAACTCATTTGTGAGTTCAGTGACAAATTCTCCAGCCTTTCAGTGCCTGAAAGCTAGGTTCACAAGTGAAAAGAAGTTTGGTGGTTTGGTCTGGATGTGGATCTCCAGGGATCATTTTTGCAGATCGCGGATCCGATGCGGATACAAATTTTGTATCGGCACTGGGCTCTACTCATAGTCTCCCGCACGCCATCTTCAAGTCAGAAAATTCAGCACAATTTACATATGCGTTTGCTCAGGAGAGGCCCATCAAGGTCTGTGGCAGGGCAGGCTCTAAGTGCTGTATAGAAATTAGCATTGCATCTAGCTCCATGTTAGTCATCACATTTCAAAATTCACACACAGTTTGTTTTTTTTTTAATTCAATTTCATACGGTTATGTTAACCGTCCCCTCTCCCAAACATTTCCTGCCAATCCATAGACTCTCCCACCCCTCCACATACTCTAACCCCTCCACATACTTCCTTCCCAAAGCTTCCCCCCCCCCCCCCCCGTTCGTAGCTCCCTTCAACTCATTAACCAAATAACTAGCTAACCCCGCCCTCCCCTCTCTCTCTCACACACACACACACACACACACAGCAGTAGCAGTATGGCAGAAGATAACCATCCGCTTTCTTTCTCTTTCAGCAAGGCTGAGAGATTGGCCCCCGCACATGGAATCACGTGGTCACACAGGAAGTAGGTGTGTTCCCTGCATGTGATGTATGCGTACATTCTGTAGGTTGCTACCCAGACCAACCAGTGACTTCAGTGCATGAACAAATCATTCCTATTCTTAGCAGGAACAAAATGTCTAAAGGAACTGTGGTTAGGCCTGGTCTCGGGCAAAATGTGAGCGCATTTTGATGATGCTTCTGCAGCATGAATATATGCTTGTTTGGGTATTGGCCTATCTCACTATTATTATTTGTATTACAGTACCACTTAGGTGCCCCAATCCTACTGTGCTAGGTGCTGTACAAACACATAGCAAGAGACAGTCCCTGCTTTAAAGAGATTATAATCTAAATAGACAAGAAAGACAAAAGATGAGCGAAAGAAAGTATTATAACTCCCATTTTACAGATGGGGAACCAAGGCACAGAGAGATGAAGTGATTTGCCCAAGGTCGCACAAGAGGTCTGTGGCAGGGCCAGGACCTAAACCCCAATTTCTTGAGTTCCAGTTCAGCGCTTTACCTACAAAGTCATAGCCCCCCTCTCTTTCCCTCCATTAGCCAGAATTTCACTCTTCACCTGATAATTCAACCTGTACAGGGAATTGGCTGGCAAATGATGTGGAATGTTGTGGAAGTGTGAATTTAAAAAATCCAGGTGCATCTTCTTAAGTCAGAGTGTACTTGGTTAACTCTTAAAATGCTTATGAATTCACAGGAAGAGGGATGCAGCAGTGCTCAATTAGTAACATCTATAGAATCAGGTTCTCCTTGATCTGTGTTTATTTATTTATTTTATTTACTTTGCGTTGTCAACATTTCCTGCCAAAGTATTTGGCAAGCAGAATATGTCATATGCCATGTTGAAAAGACTGTCAAAAATATCAATAACCCACAGCCCCAAACACAAACACCAAAGCCTGCTCTTTGCAATTTCACACTAGCGTGAAGAAACCCGTCTTAGTTTCCAAAGCATTTTAAGAGCAGAGTTTATAAGAGTTACAATGCACTTCAGCTGTAACAAAGAGATTTCACTGTGGGTTCAGAGGTTGTGAATTTGACAAACTGTCTCATATTTTTAAATGAAAAAATGATACTTCATCTTTCTAATGACAGAAAACTTGGAGATGGTTTACAGTAATATATGCCTTTTTTAATACATGGCTTGCAATCTCAGTACAACAGCTGTATGAAGAATGGAGTAGCAGGCAAAAGGTTAATAGAGCATTGGTCCTTTTTTAATTGAAAAAATGACTGAGGGACCATGTAGCAGACCGAGCAGTAATATTATTACAGGCTGTAAGTACTGTTCCAAAGACTTACTGTTCATCTGGGAGTAGAGTAATGAACATCAAGCCGTGTCTCTGTTCTTCAACAAGAATGTGAACTTATTCTCAAATAGGTTAATAACCATCTCCCTGTAAAAAAAGAAAGGATAATATTTTTTTTAAATGTTTCTCTTTTCAAACTTTATTTGCTACAAGAGCCTTGAGAAATGAGCTTGCTGAATCACTGGCAAAATTAAGAACTAAGAGACAGATTCACCTCTAATTTACGCTAGTTTTACCCAGTGTAACACCATTGATTTCAATGGAGTTCCTTCCGATTTACAGCACTGTGAAAAGAGAATCAGTCTTGTGTCAACTCTCATGCATACTGTTCTGTATTTATTTGGAAACTGGATCAAAATGTAGTACACTGCGGTTAAGCACAGCGGGTGAAATCAGTTGTGCTGATTTACATCAGCTGGGAATCATGGCCTTTAATTTCATTTTGGTCATATCGTCGTAAATTTTGCCTGTATTTTGATTGAAAACAAAGACGCATATTGTTGCTGGAAGATTTTCCTCTTATTATTGTTATTGTTTTATCATGTAATTTATATCGTGGTAGTACCCTGGTGAAGTTCACTTCACCTGCATGAGCCCTGCGTAATTGGGGTTTAATCTGAAGTGTGGTGGCTTCAGGAAATAAGAGCATTCCCTCCCAATGTGAGAGTAGAACATGGTGCTGAAGTGGTATCTGTCCCACTTTTTTGTGGTACCAGGTACCTGTAACTGTAGGGCTCTTGGCCTTCTCTTGATCCGCTCCCAGTGCTGGCTTATGAAATGCAACAAGTCCCATGGGACGGAGGATGTATCGGAAGATAGCAATTCCATTGTGTGGCAACTTTCAAGGTTTTGCAAAGTGTTTTTGTTTCACACTGGAACAAAACTAAAACCTTTTGAAGGTTTTCACAAAAACAGAAATATGTGTGAGAGACCCAGGTTCAAGCCTCGGCTCTGCCTGATTCAGAGTTTTTCATTCTACATCCCTCCAATTCAGGCAGAACAGGACTTGAAATTGGGTCTTCTTCATCACAAGCCATTTATTTAATCACCAGCTACAGAGTCAGTCTCCTTCTTCCACTCCCTTGGCTTCTTGGACCCAAAAATGTCTCAGTGAAACATTACAGCTTTGACAAAACAGCATATTTTGTTGAAATTTCATTCCAACCAGCTCTAGTATCCACTAGCAGACAATCCACTAGTGCCCCTTTGTTCCTGCCGCTCTATAGTAATATTCTTGCTGGTTAACCACAGTAGGCAGAATAGGCTCACAACCAGAACTAGATCTGAACAATCCTGTGCTTTAGTGAATGGTGTTGGAAGCTGATCCCTAATGTCATAGCTAGACCCTTTGCTCTTTAATGGGCTGAACCAGAAGCCCAGAGTCCAACAACTCCAAAACTCAAGAGTCAAATGAAATCTGGCTCGGACCTTTGCATCTCAGGCTGTCTTGAAATTAGATCCTTCAGAAATGAGTTTCCTATTAAATAATCCAGAAGAAATTAACTTCATTCATAATAAAATGTGAATTGAAATTAAGGGCCAGATCCTCTCAGACACTAAATCTGCTTCAGCAGCAGAAAGCAGACCTAAAATTGGCCTGGATTGGGGAATTTCTCTCTACACCAACTGCCCCAGCCCCCACCCAAGCTTAAAACAAAGGGGCAATCCCTGTTAACACAGTGATCCTTCGGGTGCCATTACAAACTGGTGCAAGTTAGAGCAGCCACTTGTGCAAATGGCAGAGCCCAGTCTCCAGCACCCTCTGGAATCTAGGGGAAGTGAAACTGGTGTACAGTCACCTTTGCACCATCTTCAAGTCCTGCACTGAGCAGGTCTTGACCACATGTAAGGAGCTGTTCCTAAAAGTCCACTTATAAAACCAGGCCTATTGAACAAAGCTATTTCTGTATACAGACAAGAGCACATGGAGTTGAATAATGCAGGGGGACACTCCAATAACCACTCAAATAGACAGGAGAAGTATAACTTCTGTTCACGGAAACCCTGTATCTAACGGATTTCTGCTCTATTTCTTTGCTTCTTTATTTAATGAAAATGGCTTGATTTGCAAAGACAAAGTGAAATCAGTTACTTTTCCACTATAAAACAATTACAAAGCTTTTACACTCTGGTCTTATCAGGCTCTCTAAGTCTTGCTAAAATAAGAACAAAATAAAGGCAATTTAATCATTAAAGTACTTAGAGCTTTGCCTTTTAGTACCTTGTCATGAATGCTGAAAGTGGCAGAGGTAAGATTCTCACTGCATGTGTACGAGGCTGGGATCCTCCTAGGTCATGATCACTCTCAACTCCCAGTGAGGACTCATAAATCAGCACCTTGCAGGACCGGACCTACTGCTTCTTCTCCTCAATAAGACTGTAACTATGCAGTCCAACAACTGGTGCATAGCTGCAGCTCCTCAGGAGCATGGCAGGGAGCAAATGGGGACTCAGAGCCACTATTCCTCCCCTGTTCTCCCTACTCTGATTGCTGAGAAGAGAGGCAAAGCCAGGATTTCTCCGTCTCACTACAGCCCTCTCCCGACCCCATTTCTTATGGCGGATGGAAGAGTATTGGTCCAGGCCTGGGCTGGAGACCAGCGAGAAAGTGTCTCAATAGTTGAGTGGTTAGGATACTAATGCGGGAGATCCTGGTTCAAATCCTAGCTTTCCCCTTAGCCTGGGAAGTCACAATCAGAACAAGGCTAAGCGGCGGAGTAAGGACTGAGACAATCTAGCTCGCAGCTTTGCGGTGGTGGATGAGGTTGACCTTAAGCCTATGAACTGGTAAATAAAGGCTGTTTTACCTATATGTACAGAGCTAATCTGCCCGTGAATATTGTACATTCACCAGCTGCATAAAATCTTGAGGCATATTGTGGAGATTTCTCAGCTAACAGCTGATTTTGAAACCCCAGGGAAAAAATATGTACATCAATAGAAGAAATAAAGATAATAAATGAGGCCAATGACATACAAAAACCCTGCCAAAAAAAAAAAAAAGCCTTGAGACTAAAATGACCTTGGAAACCTTGGTGGTGCTCAATAATAAATAAAAGATGCAACTAGTATGAATTATAACAGTAAATTACAATGTGAAGCACAATAGAGCTTATGGACTGGCTTAGGCTACAAAGAAGCTGGTACTCAGAGGAGCAGAGTGGATGGTCGTTAGTTGACTGAGCTTCCAGCAAGCCAAGGTATTTCTGAATGTAATTAAAAATAGAAGCGCTGGAGAGGATTGTGGCTTGAACTGAGGGAATGGTAAGGGGCAAAGAGGTATCTAGATTGTCTCCATAAAATAAATGTATATACCAGGAAAATTCATCTGAAGCCCAGTTTCAAGCTTCAGGATCTCCAGCTGCTAACCCAAGTCACTTGCCCAAGGGGGTGTGCAGGAACATCACCCTGGTCAAATGGAAACCTTGATAATGTGTGCCCAGGACAATGTGATGAGGCAACTGGGTCCCAGTTGAGCTTTATTTTAAAATGGTGCTTGTGATACAGAATTTCAGCTCTAGAACATGCCCAGGAGAATAGTGAACCTGACATCCATCAGTCAAAAATAGATTAGTTTCCTGATTTAACATGGAGCAATTTAAAATTTATTTTCTGAATGGGAGAGAGCAATCAGAGATAATAATAATCATTAATACATCAAATACTAAGCTCTGACATAGCACTTTTCATCAGCAGATTTCAAAGCACTTTCCAAAGGAGGTCAGTATTATTATCCCCATTTTACAGGTGGGAAAACTAAGTGTAACTGTGGAGGTGGGACAGGCAATGGTTCAGGCAGGGGCAGCCAAGAGGAAATCCTAGGCATTTCAATTTCTCATTATAGGTAATTATGCTAGGTGGGAGGGCAGGGATTGAGGAAAGAGTTGTTGTGTGTGCTTCCTCTAAACATCCCTGATGCTGTGTGTGTGAGCAGGGGCTGTTTCCTTCTCCCTGAAGGTCCTGCAGATGGATCATCAAAGGTTGAGGGACCAAGGAGATTGGTTGCAGTATGGAAGGGAGAGACAGCAGATAATAAAAGAGACAACAGGAAGTTCACTCCACCACCATTCTCCATAACTACAGTAGGGCCAAATGGTGGTCCGTTGGTGCTAGGCCTGAGATATGGAGAAACCTGGGGTGGGGAAACCTACCTCAGGGTTTGTAAGATGGAAGCCTACCCAGTGACAGTGTGGAGGATATTTTGTATGTTGCTCTGCATTTGCAAAGGCCAAGGGCATTTGCACTAAACCGTGTTCCCTGTGCATCGACTACATGGAGTTTTCAGCTTGTGGGAGCTCTCCACTAGTGAATCACAGGTGAGCTGGGCCAGCACAGGGGGAGTACACGCTATACTTTATCAGCTAGTCCCTGCAGCTAGTCCAGAGAAATTAACCAATGGTGAAGTTGCCTTTCCATTATAAGGATTTAAGAGATGGACAAATATTGAATAGTTATTAGTATGGATAGGTGGCCCCTCCAGAATTAATTGCAGCGGTGAGTGTTTCAACCACAATTACAGAGCCTTGATTAAATGTAGCATTGTAAAGGAATCCAGAGCTGCGAGCGTCAGACCTGACATCCAATAATACTTCATGACCCTGAAGATATTGTCTTGCCCAGAGGTCAGAAATATGAATAAATTATACTTCTGACAACCCTGAAACTGAAGGAAGGAAGAACGATGAAAAGCCCTCTTGAAAAATCTGACATACAAGGGAGAAATACGTTTATGATTACAGAGAATAAAGGAAATCTATCACGTCGTTTTGCTTAATTTAGGACTGGCCAGATGAAGAGAAAAGTAACCCTTGGCAGTAATGTTTATTCAGGATCTGAGGTTAGTACCATGCTCAAAGCAAAGAGATACTTTATAACAAAACATCATATTGGAAAGCTTCAGACCCAGCAACTATTTTAATTGATTACAAATTATCATCAAATGGACAATGTCATCCAAAGGAGTTCAACTCCTGGCTGCCTAGGAAACAAAATTGTTAAATAGTTGGTGTTAGTGCTTGAAGTTAGCTGAGAATTTATGTCTTGGAGGAGCAGTGCTATCTGTCATCTGTGAAAAGCCTCATTCACAGAGGGACAACATGAGAGAAGGCAATCAGCTTGAAATCTGCTAAGCTGTGAATTTATAACCGCTCTGCAAAGGGAAGGTTGTCTCTTGTTTCAGGTCCTGTCAGCAGGAACTGGAGGAACTGAAATCAAGGCATGAAAGAGGAGAAATGAATTACAAGTATGGCCTTGAGAGGGCAGCCTTCTGGATGGAGGCTAGGGGGTCAATGTAAGCACACCTCAGATCCATCCATTCTCCAGCTGGAATGTTCTGTATTTTCCATAAATTCAAAGGTCCAGCATCCATGACACAAAGCCACCAAATTAGTAATTGAAGGTGCAGTCGCAAGTCTAAACAAGATCCTTAGATTGACAAAAAGGGCAAGATTAATGATGAAAGGGAATAAAGAATTTCCTTCTACACACACAGGATGACCTTGAACGTCACAGCTCTCTTATTGCTCTCAAATCAAAGGGCCCCACCCTTTCTAGCATTACTCACACAATACTTCCATCACACCTGCCAGAATCCAAAGATGGGATGCAGTATGTATCAAAGACCCAAAATGAGAGAGACGAAACATAATTCATGTAGGAAATTTAACACACTCTGGGATTTATTCCCTCAGTGTCAATAACTCCTTCTATAATCTTCTTTATTTCTGATGTAAATAATTTTCAGCAATAAAAATGAGGGGGCACCAGATCTGTGTGGAAGGAAGGAAAATGACTGACTTTCCTTGAAATTAGGAAGAGGCGTTGTGGAGTAGTTATAGAGTTCCTGGTTCTCCGTAGTTACCACAGAGGACCAGGTTATGTTGAAAAGGGAATTTAATAAACCATGTGACTTCTTGGTCACATGTCCTATGTCCTCACATTACAGGCATGAGTTCTAGTGGCTCTAAGACTAGCAGGACTACATCCTTGGATCTTGAGTTGAAGGATTGGATCCAAAGGGCAGTGAATAGCACGCAACTCACCCTCACACCAACCAGGAAAGGATATGTGTTCTGAGTGGCAGGTTCCAGGAGAAATTCTTTGCCCTTATTTTTTAATCCATCACACCCATCAGTTGTTGTCTGAGTCTATCTCATTGGTGTTGAAGGGGATGGAATCTGCATTCTGAACAGAGATGTTTCATGATGTTTTCTGGGGCTTTCTACACAGTGTGGAAGTCGGAGCTGTCTTCTAATCACAGCCAAGGTTTACCCACAGTTACCTTTATAAACATAGTACCATGTGAGAGACAGCAGTAATGGCACGACACCAAAAATATAAAAATAACCATGTTACCTCGGATACAATTGTGCAGTAACTGATGGCAAATGTTAATTTTTTACTGTTGTATTTACACATCTTCCCTTTCATATGAGGTTAAGACTGGAAGAAGACATGAGCTAAAGAAATTAGATGGGACTTCCTACCAAACCATCCCTGGTTCGGCTGTTGAAAAATGATTACCTGTGAATACTAACAGACGGAGGGTCAGCTGGCTCGAGAACATGGCATGAATTAAAACAGCCACAGAGGTTGTTCCAATTTATGGCAGCCTTACCTGGGCGGCCCAGGTGCTGCTCTGCAACCCCATATCCCTTGGCACTGAGCATTGTGACCATGCTACTCTCCCATACCCAACATACCCCCTGCACGGGAGCACGGGAGAGGGAATAATGCACGACTGCTTACATCTGCCCCACACTAATCCTGCAGGAGGGAAAATCTCCTCTGGCCCTTTGCTGATCTTGTTTGCCTGTACATGCCGCCAGAGCAGTGCATTGGTGGAGGGACTATAATCCGGCCCTAGGTTAATAGGACATGAATGTGCTCAACCAGCCACCCTTCCTTGAGATGAATTCTTCCTACACTACGAGTGTCCTCACAGGTGCATGGAGGCATCATATGCACTTTTCTGAGTCAATGTCAATGATTCTGCCCAACAGGTTTGTACCGTGAATCTCTTTGTGTGTTCATTTGACAGTCACATGATGAGTGGAGGTACTTATAAACTACTGAGGCAAGATATTCAATCCTAGCTATTTATGCTAAAAAAAATAATTTTTTCCTAAGTATTTATGCACCCCACATTTGTTTTACATCTTTACTGCAAATATGCTACTGGCATAGGCCTTTCATAATATTTTTTGTAGCATTCTTATATGTTCTTCAGCATTAAAGTGAAGCAGATTTTTCTGACAATATAGGATGCTGTCCAATATAAAAACAGGGATAGTCCTTACAAAATCTTAGCCCATCCAGATTTGTCTTCTCCACTTCGTTTGAGATTGTCTCAGATAGAAGAGTGTTTGGGGATACCTTTAGGTCTCAGAATCAAATTCACATTGTTCTATGGGACAAAAAATCTCCAGATGTGATATTTTGGGCTTTTTACCCAATCCCGTGAGAATTCTGGTAATTTTTTTAAATTATGGAGCATTTATGAGTAAATTAAAGCAGCCTAGGTTAACATCATCTAACACTACATCATACACTAACCACGGTGCTTCGGTGCTCTTGTGATAGGCCTCCATATAAGAATATGGACTGATAGATGAATAGGTAGAATATTCTTTTTTTTTTTCTTCCTGTATTTGCCTTCTCCTCCTCCCCAGAGTCTGAGCTTCAGTTCCTCTCAGCCACCTAATTCTTTATACTTGTCTTCCTTCTGTGATTTCCCCTCACCCAAAAAAAGCAAAAATCAATCATTTTCTTTCTAATTTCAAAAACAGGTAAGGAAAGGAACCCACTGAAAGGCAGAGAATGCCTTTTCACCCCTCTTAGCACATTTCTTTCAGTATTTCTCTCTGACTCTCATGTGAGTGCTTTTCCTGTTAGGAGTGTGTGAATGCTGATGGTCATGGAAGTATTGATTCCTCTCACAAAATCATGGTGCAGCAAGCAGAGTTTACACTTTGACCTTCAGCTCAACCTTCCAGACTAACAAACACACAACTTACATTTTTTGCAAGACAAAAAAGCAATTTCTCCATTGAAAAGCCCCCCTCATGTGAGCTGAAAACTCCTAAAATAAAATAGATCAAAGATTTCTTTTTTGTCTTTTCTTTTCTTCTGTTTAAACCTTCAGGAATGCTGGTTTCAGGTGCCCTAGAGAAGCACAGTAATGCCACTGGAGCTACTCTAGGCTGACACTGGGATAACCAACAGCAACAACTGTCCGTTTATGGTTATCCATTTTCATTTTTCAGTTATAATACACCAGACATTTGTCTTTATATCTTTTCAGGTCAAACATAAAAGCTCAGGACCATACTACGCAATACTATGTAATGGAATTATTATTATATGTATTATGGTCATGTGTAGAGTCTCTAACCTAGACTGGGGCCCCATTGTGCCAGGAGCTGTGCACATATGTAGTAAAAGATAACCCCTGCCCAATTTAAATAGATAAGATAAACAAAGGGTGAGAGGAAGGGAGTACTATCACAGATGGGGATCTGAGGCACAGAGCAATTAAGTGACTTGTCCAAGGTCAGGAAATCTGAAGCTGAGCCATGTGCTGAACTTCGATTGCCTGCATCCTAGTCCAGAGCATTGCCCTTTCCAATTATTATTCAGTAAATCACCGCTAACACTACTGGAGTAGAAACAATAGCTCATCATGAAATAGAGAAGAAAAATGCTTGTGATGCAATGGAATCCCATTTTGCACATGAGCAGCATTTAGCAATACAAAAGTTTTACATGTGGTCTAGGATGGATATGTCTGATGGTATCTATAGTGGAGTCTCTCATGGGGAGAAGCTTACAGCTGTTTGGGGATGCATGCAAGATGGGAAGATATGATGATGCTGGCTTGGCATGAGCCAGGTCATTCTACTCATAGACCTTAAGGCCAGAAGAGATCATCATGATCATCTAGTCTGACCTCCTGCACATCGCAGCCTACAGAACCTCCCTCACCTGCTTTTATTATAGGTCCATAACTTCTGGCTAAGCTACTGAAGTCCTCAAATCTTGAATTAAAGACTTCAAGTTACAGAGAATCCATCATTTACTCCAGTTCAGACCAGCAAGTGACCTATGCCCTGTGCTGCAGATACAGGCAAAAAAAACCCCAGTGTCTCTGCCAATCTGACCTGGGGAAAATCCCTTCCCAACCCCCAATATGGCAATCAGACCCTATGCATATGAGTGAGGCCCACCAGTCAGACACCTGGGAAAGAATTTTCTAGTAACTCAGAGCCCTCCCCATCTAGTGTCCCACCTCCAGCTGTTGGAGATATTTACTAATAGCGGTCAGAGATGAGCCATATGCCCTTGTAGGCAGTCTCAACATCCAACCCGCATAAACTCATCAAGCTCAGTCTCGAAACAAGTTTTTTGCCCCCACAATTCCCACTGGACGGCTGTTCCGGAACTTCACTCCTCTGATGGTTAGAAACCTTCATCTACTCATGTCACTGCTGGAGAAAAATATTGTATCTATTCGCTAGTCCATAGGAGAAGGCAAATGACAAGGTGACAACATCCTAAGTGCAAAGCAGACAGCTGATGCGTAAGTCACTCACGTGTAGCTGAGATAGGTAACAAGCACTTCACTATGTATTGTCCACGTTCTTGTGTTCATGGTTCCAAAACACGATTGCCTTCTTATTTGTAGGAGAAATTGACCTAATCAATACAAATGAAATTTAACTGACAATAGTGGGTCAGTCCATCAAGAAGGGGCTCTCTCACCCTCCCCTCCCCTCCCCCCCAGCTAGTAAGACTGATTAGAAGCAGTGACAACAAAAAAGAAGGGATGTCAAGATTGAAGGTGAACCGGACAACTACAATACTCATGGTGGGGAGCCCTGTTGGGACATCTGCATAGGGTAAGGCTACAATGCTATTTTCAAGATACCTCTTTTGTTCTTATAGTGAAGCAACAATAATCACATGGAAATGTGACAGACAGTTTAGCAAGGCAGAAAACGAAGCAAGAGGTTGGAGTAGAAGTCCTGGGTATCTAAGTAAAGTGCTTTCCCCTAAGTTCATGTTGGTGATGCTTTAGAGAAGGAAATGGATGGAATGTATGATCAATTCTGAGCCACCAGCAACTCTGACATCCTGGCAAGTGTCATGTTGGAAGTGGAAGTGGAAGTTCTGAGAGCAGATGAGCTTAGGAAGGAAGAGAGGTTTAAAGAATTGGATGAAGGCCAGAGGAGAAGAGCAGGGAGGCAGATGAGAAGCCTAAGAGCAGAAGAGTCAAGAATAAGAAAGGCTAGGTTAAGAAGGGAAGATAAGAGGTTAGAAGGGAGAAGATGAGGAGAGAGACGAAGCGACACTGACAAGAAAATAAAAATACAGGCTCTGATTCTCATTTACACTAAGGCCTCTTTGCATTGCCCTGGCAGTGTAAAGGGCTTTAAAGTGGGTGACCCCAGGTCAGTGAAAAGGAGCCTTTGTATAAATACCCGTTAGTATATATGACTCAGACAACAATTGACCAGTGTAAATGAGACTCAGGCCCAGATGAGAACTGAGTGAAAATTGAAATCCCACAGCAAATTCCGATGTTTCCACAAAACCAAACTTTTCCCCGAACTGCATTTTCCATCAAAAAATCACATTGTGTGGACATTTACAGCTGTGCAAAGAGGATGTAATATGCTACTGCCAGCAGTGTACGTGCTTGGAGAATTCTGATTTGGTAACATTTTGCATCTACTTTGCACAGTTTGTACAATGGGTATGGCAGTAAGGATCAGGACTATATTTATTATTTGTATACGGTATGGGTGAAATCCTGGCCCCATTGAAGACAGTGGGAATTTTGCCATTGACTTAAATGGGGAGCAGAATTCATTCTATGGGTCCAAAACTGCAAGTGATTCAAACTTCCACTGTCTTCCATGGGAGCTCTGCATGTAGAACAATAGCAGGAGTGGGGCCTTTGTTTTCCAGAAAATATGGTAATCCCAGAAGAGCAGAATGAAATAGAATTATGAAAAGCACAGTAAGCGTCTTCTGTTTTATTTAAATTCCTTTTTGAAGCTGTTCTAAAAACTCTTGGTATGGTGGCACTTTAAAATGATTACAGTAATGGATTTTTGCATTCTACAGCACAATAGAATTAGGAGAAGGATTCAGTCAATGTATTAAATCTGTTAAGGGAGAAGTAGGGAAGCTGACCATGTCTTCAATTAATTGTATTGGATTTTAACTGCACTGTACAGTTTTACTGCAAAGCTGTATTGTAATAATCCAGCCATTGTTTGCTTTGGTGTATTGCAGGACATACATGTTTTAAATGGTTAACCAAAGAAAGTTAAAATATCCAACTAGAATAATATGGGTAAATTTCTTTGTTGCCGTGTAGTGTCTCTCACAGTGAATTTGGGCTATCATATATCACCATTGTATCCTGTGCCATACCTGACAACAAATATGATATTAGGTGTCATACAGTAGGCATTTAATTATTGGAGACATGGGCTTAATGGTATTTGTGTCACAGGAGTGAACAGTACAGATGTATCTTGACTCAAGGAGACTAAAATGCTTGCTTCAAACCAACCTCTCTTGATAATAGGCAATTTTACAAAAATGGTTAAATGAATCAGATTCAAACAAGATCTGTGTTTGTTTGTTTGTTTTGTCATCTGATCAATAGATCTGAAAGAAACAATGCCAAATATCATGAATTATTGTGCAGTGCTGATGTCTGTGAGGACAGTGTGAAATAGAAAAGACCAACATATCTCTTTCCCCTCTACCATTGCTTTAAAGTGTGTGTGTGAGAGAGAGAGAGACAGAGAGAGAGAGATTAAAAATTCAATTCATCAAAACAAAGCGCTAATCAGATGAACTAAATTCTCTTCCTTAATTTTTCTGGGGGGTACTTTAAGATGAACATGCTATGTGGGATTTCTTTTATAAATGCAAAGGCTTGCATGCAGTTATTCCTTGTGCACATGTAAGGGCTGAGTTTGAGGTTGTATGAGTAATAAGCAAACATGAAAAAATCCACTACTATGTGGGCACATACAGAGATTAGAGAAGTGATACATTTTATACTTGTTCTAAGTAAAATACAGGTCCTTCCTGTAAGTAATGTGTTATTCATTACACAAATACCTCATTATCTGGAACTAGAAAATAAAAACACAGTTTAATTGAAATGTAATGTAAGCAAAAAAATCCTTCATTTAATTTTTAAAAAAGAGTCTCCATGATAGGGAGCAGTGCGTGTCTCTTCCCTGTCAGTCTGAGAACTGCATAACTCTGCACATAGAGTGCTTGGAAATGTATAGTGAGCACAAAACAAAAGGCATTGCAATGCAAAAGAACCCCTGAGCAGATATTATAAGCCTTTCATGGATTTGGCTCCCTAGCCTTACATGGATTAGAGAAATGGTGATCTGTGACTTTTGCTTTTTGATTAAACTCTATTCTATTGTTACCTCATCCTTCCAACCCATTCCCACCCTGTTTCTGCATTTCATCCACCAATTGCATCCTGGCTGAAACCTATGTTGGGAGCTCTTTGGGAGAACTGTCCTCTTTGCTGTTAACTTGTACAGTTCCTTGTACAATGGGGCTCTGGTCCTTGTTTGGGGTTCATAGGTGCAACTGTAACAGAAATAATAAATAACAACACACATGAGTTCTATCCAGGAGCTACATAAGTAGTATCCTGTTCAGGGACAAATGGTATCAAGTTTGATATATCATACTATGAAAATTGTATTGTGAACATAGAAAAATCTGCACATGAAAATTGATTATGGCCATGGAGCAGGTATTTTCTAAAGCATTCAAACATTTTTAAATACTAATGTTAAATTTAATTAAGGACCAAAACCATGATCCAAATTCTGCATGTGTCCAAATCCTCTCTGTGTAATTAGCCAAACTAAAACTCCTGATCCAAGCATCACTGAACCTTGTGAAATTTCCAATCCAGACTCAAACTTGGCCACTTTGGGCCTATCCCTACTTTAATTGCAGCTTTAAATAGGCCTGATCTAAAACAGCAAGAGTGTCTAATGAGCCCATTTCCAAACAACATTAAAAGCTGCTTTGAGAATTCTGTAAACTTAACAAGATTCTGTATACAGAAAAATATTTCAGCTCTTATCTCTTGACATCCTGAATTGGCATCAAAACATCAGTGAGTAAAGTGAAAGATAGCATTCTTTCCATTTATGCTTGAATTTGCACACATTGTGGACATAATGGATAACATATAAAAACAGATATAATAATTACTTACAAACTAATGACGGTTGAGACAAAGAGAAGGCTTAGTTCCAAAGTTCCTTGAACTGTGATGGTATGACTCAGTACTATTAAAACTCTCAGCATTTACTTTTGTGTCACCTTTGCACTTACTGGTACTATAAAAGTACAATAAATAATTGGTTCAAATTTATGTTTAACACTATGTAAAGTTTTCATTTTATTAGATATTTCCTACTTGGTTGAAATTTGGCCTCATGTTTGTACATATAATTCAAATGGTGTGAGACAATAATACAAGCATATTTAAAAGACCATAACCCTGAAATACACTAACCCCATCAAATACCTGTGAAGTACTTTGCATATGCAAAATCCCTTTGCCGTGCTCTGTTAATAAAAAGCACTTTCCTCAAAACATTTGGCAGACCCAGCTATAAGCGGCGGGTAACTGGAAGGGCTTGACAGAGGAGGTCTCAAAGGCTAGATATGTTTTCATAGCAGTAATTCTATTGTTGCCATTTTTTGGCAGGAGTTCAGTGCGAGTGCAGTGTAATAGCCGGAGCCTTTCATGTATCGCAGTCCTGAGTATCGCAGTCCTGAGTGAGTTTAAACCAGCTCCTGTGGTGAGAATTAGGAGGAGAGCATTGAGTTTCAACATGGAGTACAGAGTGAGGGGCTCCTTGTCAGTGCCCAAAATCTTTGCACCAGGAAGCGGGGGGTGCTGGATCTTGAGGCGTCAGTAGGATGAGGTTCAGGCTCTGGGTAGTGCGCCTAACATTGGCTAGGTCCTTTCAGACCAGCTGATAAACAAGGAGTACCACAGTACTGCCAACCTCCAAGCATCAGAAATCATGATATTGGCTTAAAACTCGGAATGAGATTTTAAATAATTAATAAAAAAATAAAATAAAAAAAAAAAAATGAGATTTTAAATAATCAATGGATTTGAAGTTCTTTTTAATTGCCTGTTTGTTTCTGAGCTTTCAGGGTGCATGTGAGTCACATTTTCAAGCTTTTTCTCTTGCAGCCACGGGGGCAAGAAACTGACTTTTTTTTATATATGGAAGCTGAGATTATCATGCAATCACAGTATTCAGAAGCTGAGGCTTTAAGAAGAATACCAGCTATCCCAAGGCTCACAATAAAATTGTGAGAGTTTGCAGCACTGAGTACCCCTCTGGACAGATTAGCTGCCAGATACCAGGAGTGGAGCTGTAACATTTAATAGTTTACAGTTAAAGTTTGTTAACCAGAAATCTTCATGCAAATCGTAACCTTCTGTGTAACGTGTGATTGCTACACTTGCTGTGGTTGTGCCAAGTCAGCCTTGGCTAAAGCCTACAGAAGTCTCCCTGAAGTCAATGGGAGCTGTGCCGCCTATGCTCAGGTTGAATTTAGCCCCATGAAAAAATCTACTCTGTGTCCCATAATTGACTGTGACCAGAAACTATATGCAGCCTACATTCCACTTGCCAAGGAATGGTGTTCTCCTGTGAAAATTGCTCTGCTTTATTTCCAATTAAAAGGGCTTTCTATCTTTAATAAATAACTTTCTCACACACACACCCCAACAACTAAACCAGAAGGAGATGGTCTTCAGTGGACTTTGTGGTTAGTGCCAATGATACAGAAAATCAGCATTAATTGATTTTTTCACCAGTACCTTTCTCTCCCTCCCATAACAATTACAGAGCTGTCTTTGAGTAGAAAATGTAGGAGTCATGTGATAAACAAGCTTCACCTACAGTGAAATAAAACCCAGGCTTGATGACTAAACAGCATGACAGTGAGAAGCATTGTTCTACTGTTCTTATCCCAAAGGACTGTGACAGCACTGACACGGGTGGTGCTGATTCCACTCACAGAGATTGCTATGGAAAAAGGTCTTCCACCATCACAGGATTATTGTTCTATGTGGGCCAGGTCATCCATTGACTTCATTGGAGCTATGCTGATTTATACCAGTTGGAGATCTGGCCCTATATATTCCCAGCATGTTGTCTATATCTATCTAGCATATATCTATCTAGGTACTTATGGCCCCTCTTACCGTAGTATCTGAGCCACTCACAACTTGCAGTGTATTTATTGAACACTTCTATGAGATAGGGAAGTATTGTTATCCCTTTTAGGCGGTAAGGAACTGAGAGGCCAGCTTTTTAAAGGTATTTAAGCAGCTACGAATGCAGATAGGTGCCCAATGGGATTTTCATAAGGGCCTAAGTGCCTAACACCCCTTGATTTTAAAAAGTTGGCCCTAAGTCACTTGCCCAAGATCACACAGTGAATCTGTGGCAGAGCAGGGAATTAAATCAGGGTTTCCCAAGTCTCCAACTAGAGCTTCAGTACTATTTGATACCCACACCCTCTCTCTGTTCGCATCTAATGTTAGCCAGCTTTCTTTCACTTTAACTCACCACTGCCAGTGAAAGCAATGTCTCCTCTGAAGTTCATACCATATGAAATAATTTCTCTGTATCTCTCTGCCTCATCAATTCTCTATTTCATTCTGAATCTTAGCTGAAAATGTATTCTCCCTGCCCTTGCCTTTAATTTCTCCCTCCCTATGAAATTCTTTTTATTTTAACTTTGGAGCTGTATTATTGAACTCCATAAAGCTTTGTGGGAAATATTTTGTTATGTAGATTCTCTACAAAATTAAGTTTTGTTGTATGATGATAACTAATTAATTTCTAAATCCAGGCATAGAGTTAGGGAAAGAGAGAACATTGATAGCCCAGACTACAATCAGCAACCCAGTCATAAGGCATCTTCCTCCCAAAAGGATAGCCTTTAGCTCCGGGTATGTGGAGCAGGGTAATTAGCAGCCCTATAACTTAATTCATGTCAGAAGGTAACGGGGGATCTAGGTATGGTAGATAGGAAAAAGAAGAGTCTGGGTAAAATATAGGGTTCTGATTTTCCACTGCCTTGTCTTGTCATTTACATGGATGCAAAGTGAACACAAAATGGGTGTAAAATGCTATCACAGCAGAATGATAGTAACTAATATCCACTTTGCACAGGTGCCGATAACAACATGTGGTTGGAAGCAATAGGGATTCAGGCCCTGGAACTGTAAGGACTGTCTACCAGTTTGCTTTGAGACCGAGTTCTCTGCTATGTTTCTTGACATTTTGGTATTTATGCCAATTCTAATTGAATCATGTCCTGTCTAAATTGAGATGGATCATAAGCATTAAGATGATGTCAACCCAAGGCACAGAGAGAAGCACCACACTCACCTTATGTTCACTTCTTCCTTTAGGAAATGTAGCAGACTGGAGTCACATGGAATGTGAATAACTTTTACAACCAACATGCTGTCTTGATTAATTGTTTTTCCAGACAGCATTCAGTGCTATGAGCTGATCTCACCCAGGAGCCGCAGGTGCTTTCCATGGAAAGGGACAGCTCTGTATGCCCCATACTAGGACACACAGCTGAGCCTTTATACTGACAACTGATGTAATGCAGGTCACCTTTGAAGAGCCAGTGCCCAATGCTCAGTCGAAAATCCTGGCCACTTCTCTTTTTAGGAAAATTTCATTAGAGGCAATTCTCAATAGGAGTCCTGATAACTAAAATGAATTCCCAGACATCCAGAATTTCTAGATGACATCTTTGCATTATGAAACCTTTGGACTGAGGACTACACTCCACTATTAAATTTGAGTCTCCTGAGTGCCATGGCTGTTCCTGCCAATCTCAGGAACACGCCAACTGTTTCTCCAAGCAGCTGGATGTGCCAAGAAAAGGTAGTCATCATGGAACTGTACAAAAGTTAACAAGATCCAATGGCTGGAAGATGAAGCAAAACAAATTCTGACTGTAAATAAGGCATAATTGTTTAACAGTGAGCACAATTAACCATTGGAACTACATACCTATGGCTGTGCTAGATTCTCCATCACATCAAGATTGGATATTTTTCTAAAAGATGTGATCTAGTTCAAACAGGAATTAATTCAGGAGAGTCCTATGGCCTGTGTTACACAGGAGGTCAAACTTGATGATCACAGTGTCTTTCCACTTAGATTCACTAGTTTGAATCCATCTCTAGTGTGGTAACGATCAAAGGCTGTCAACATCTGATGGATGTTTTATGTCCTATGAGTTAGTAGTCCAAGTTCAGTTCCTAGTAAAGTAAGTGGAGTTGCATTCTCTTACAGCTGCTCTAAATTTGAGCATCTAAGATTACATAAAGCAGTGGTTTAGAAGAGATGAACAGCATTTTCCACATTCAGTTTGGGGTGGAAAACTATTTGTGTATCTTCCTGGTTTTGAAAGTTGTCAGCATATATAGGCCCAAGAGACAGGTTGCTAAGTAAATAGCACACGTTCTAAGGGACCACTCAAGGTGAACATTCCTGTAGACATAAGACAAAAAGGGGGGCTAGTGTGTTACAGATTTTTGTAATATGCCATAATTCCAGCATTTTCATTAAGACCATGATTTATAATGTCTAGCAAAGTTATGAATTTAATTTATCAATCCTGTCATCCAGATCAACATTAGCTGAATTCATGGCAGGGACAAAGAAGAGGGGGTGTGTCACAGCCAAACCCCCCTCTGTCGGGTTTCAATCTGCAAGTAAAGCCACTACAGGTCAATGTGGCAACACTTTAACTTGTGCTTCTACTTCAGCAAACTGGGTCACTCTATCTCTGGTTTTCCCACAAGGAGTCCAGCCCACAGAGAGCTGAAAAAACAAGCCAGCCCAGGCCCACTGAAGAGGGCTGGCCTGAGCACCGTAACAAAATGTTCCCCTGAGTCTTGACCATTGTCCTATCTGGAATGCATGTTATCTGGAATATCATGGAATTGACAAACACTGCATTTTCAAGTACTGGTTGAGCTATGTGTGTCAGAGCACTCCCTTCCAATCTGTCGGCAGCAGGCCCTCAGTGTCTCGGGTACAGCAAATAACTTTATCAACCTGGATGATTCCCAGATTGAAGTGTCATTAGAGGAGGTTTTAGAACAACTTGATAAATTAAACAGTAATAAGACACCAGGACCAGATGGTATTCACCCAAGAGTTCTGAAGGAACTCAAATGTGAAATTTCAGAACTACTAACTGTGGTACGTTTAATCATCATTTAAATCAGCTTCTGTACCAGATGAATGGAGAATAACTAAAGCAATGCCAATTTTTAAAAAAGGATCCAGAAGCAATCCTGGCAATTACAGGCCGATAAGCCTAATTTTAATATATGGCAAATTGGTTGAAACTATAGTAAAGAACAGAATTATCAGACACATAGATGCATATGATTTTTTGGGTAAGAGTCAACATGGTTTTTGTAAAAGGAAATCATGCCTCACCAATCTACTAGAATTCTCTGATGGGGTCAAGAAGCATGTGGACAAGAGTGGTCCAGTGGATATAGTGTACTTAGATTTTCAGAAAGCCTTTGGCAAGGTCCCTCACTAAAGGCTCTTAAGCAAAGTAAGTGGTCATGGGATAAAAAGGAAGGTCCTCTGCTGGATCAGTAACTGGTTAAAAGATAGGAAACAAAGGGTAGAAATAAATGGTCAGTTTTCAGAATGGAGAGAGGTAAATAGTGGTGTCTCCTAGGGGTGTTTACTGGAACCAGTACTGTTCAAGATATTAATAAATAATCTGGAAAAATGGGTAAACAATGAGATGGCAAAATGTGCAGATGATACAAAACTACTTATAGCAGACTGCAAAGAGTTACAAAGGGATCTCACAAAACTGGGTGACTGGGCAACAAAATGGCAGATGAAATTCAGTGTTGATAAATGCAAAGTAATGCACATTAGAAAATATAATCCCAGTGTCATGCTGATTGGATGATGGGGGGCATTTGTTATATGGTTTGACATCAATATGTCAAAATCATAATAATCCATGTGGGTTATGCCATGTCAGGTACTGTTAGAAAGGCTATAATGTGCTAAGTAAGATGATGATGTTTATGTTCATGTGTTATATGTAAGATGGAAATTATGGATAAGGTTGATATATCTGTATTTCAAATTGTGCTGGCTGGGTAACGTCCCAGACAGGATGGCCGCAGAACAATAGCCTGCTTAATGGCCCATTAAGACATTCCCAGGTGCAAGGGGCCCAGGGGGGACACTCACCTGATGAGTCACCAGGACTTGCTCATGTGACTCTGGACTCCATTTTGGTTCCTGTGAAATTCCACAGGTAGCATCATCTAATGAGTCACCAAGACTTGCCCATGTGACTCTGGACTACTTTCCCATGTGACTCTGGACTCCATTTTGATTCCTGTAAAATTCCACAAGACAGCATGGCCAGGGCCAGGGGGTATATAAGACGGTGGCCTAGGAAAACATTTTGTCTTTTGTTCCTGTTCAGCTACAGACACATACCTGCCTCTGGATCAATTCACTTGCAACTGAACCAAAGGACTAAGACCCATCCAGATACTGGATGTATGCCAGAGGAACTGTACAAGCCTGCAACTCCACAATTCTCCCATAAACTTGATGTATATGGACTTTCAATCATTTGTATGTATCTGATTTGCTTTGACCCTTTAACATTCCTCTTATGGTTTGTTTCTTTCTTTTTATAATAAACCTTTAGTTTTAGTTACTAAAGGATTGGCTGACAGGGTGGTATTTTGGTAAGATCCAAACTTATATTGATCTGGTACTATGGCTAACCCTTTGGGATCAGAGAGAACCTTTTTAGTAAAGAGCATAGAGTTTAAATAACTGGTCTCTTTACTGGACCTGGTGGTTGATTGGGAGCCAGAGACTGGAATGCAGTAAAGGGGGCTGTGTGTATTAGTGGACTGGCTTCTTGATAACCGGTTTGGGGGAATCAGAAGCACAGTTTGTGGCTGGTTGGGAAGTCTGGCTTCAGTGCCACCCACCAGTGCTGGGAGAATCTGCTCCATTTTTAAAGCCTGCCCTGACCTTGGCATTCTCAGGTGGCTGTCCTAGGCATGGAAGGGTCACACCCAGCTCTACATATAAAATAATGGGGTCTAAATTAGCTGTTACCACTCAAGAAAGAGATCTTGGAGTCATTGTGGATAGTTCTCTGAAAACATTTGCTCAATGCGCAGCGGCAGTCAAAAAAGCTAACAGAATTCGAGAATCATTAGGAAAGGGATAGATAATAAGTCAGAAAAATATCATATTGCCTCTTCATAAATCCATGGTATGCCCACATCTTGAATACTACATGCAGATCTGGTCACCCCATTTAAAAAAAGATATATTGGAAAAGGTAGGGAAAAGGGCAACACAAATGATTAGGGGATTGAAACAGCTTCCACATGAAGAGAGATTAAGACTGTGATTTTTGAGCTTGAAAAAGAGGTGACTAAAGGGGAATAAGATAGAGGTCTATAAAATGACTGGTATGGATAAAGTAAATAAGGAAGTATGATTTAGTCCTTCTCCTAACAGAAGAACTAGGGGTCACCAAATGAAATTAATAGGCTTCAGTTTAAAACAAACAAAAGGAAGTATTTCTTCACAGAGCACACAGTCAATCTGTGGAACTCTGCCAGAGGATGTTGTGAAGGCCAAGACTATAACAGGGCTCAAAAAAGAACTAATTAAATTCATTGAGGATACATCCATCAATGGCTATTAGCCAGGATGGGCAGGGATGCAAAGCCATGCTCTGAAATGTCCCTAGTCACTGTTTGCCAGAAGCTGGGAATGGGCAATGGGGGATGGATCACTTGATGATTATCTGTTCTGTTCATTCCGTCTGACGCACCTGGCATTGGACACTGTCAGAAGACAGAATATTGGGCTAGATGGACCATTGGTCTGACCCAGTGTGGCTGTTCTTATGTTCTTATGTGTTTGAGTCCAATTCACCCCGAGGAATCGTACTTCATGAGGCCCAACTATCCAGCTGAAATTGCATAGGGCATTATTTCCCTATTAACACTGTTGCATGCAAGGAGTTGGTATTGTCCCTTGTTGCTTTCCTGTCCCAACAGCCTGACCCTGATATGTTCTCGGACTCAAAGAGTGAGTCACGATGTCATCACCACTGTCTGATATGCCTTTCCCTTCTTGTACATGTGTCACTGAATCTTTCCGAGACCTTCCTCTGCTCTTGTGCACACCGCTAAAATAGCTCAGTTTGCCACATTCCTTGCAATGCTGCCCTAGTGCAGGGCACTTCTGCTTTACCTACTCATGTTGTCTCCCACAATAAATGCATCTCACTATAGGTATAGGACCTGCTCTCCTTTGCTGTTGTCGCTCTGGTCGAAAAGTCAGGCCTGGTGTATGCAGGTCCCATTCCATAGATTAAAATGGAGTCACACCCAAATACATTAGGTCTGAATTAACCCCATAGGCCTGGATACACACAAGGAATTAGGTGCCTCAGTCCCAGTTTTAGGTTCCACTGTGGTGCACAAAACTCCTGCTGAGCCCTATAGGTGCCTAAACTCGCTCAATACTACATTTTTGCAGTAAAAGTTCCCTAGGCACTAATGTTTCTGCCTCTGGGCATGCACACTTCTGTCTCACTCCAGGCATCTGGACACCTATCTCCTATCTAAGCCCCAGAGCGATTTACATGGGAAGATAGACATTCAGTTACCTAAGTCATGTGCCGGGCATGCTTAGAGGCCACCTACCAGATCAGACCTCTCAGGTGAGTTCACACAAAACAGTCAGGGGTGGGGGAAGATGAGAAGGAGGAGGACAATGCCTTCCCTTCTAATTTTTAGTGCAGTGGATAGTGTACTTCCCTGGGATGTGGAAGATCCCTGGTTCAGTCTCCCCTCCACCTGAGCAGGAGAAGGGATTTAAACAGGGATCTGCTGCCTCTCAGGTGAGTGCTCTAACCATTGGGTTATGGGATATTCTGATGTGAGGCTCCCTAACCACTGAGCTGAAAGTTATGAGGGACGTCATTGTCCTCCTCCTTCTACCCCACCTGGCTTCTTGCAAAAACAGCATAGGTGCCTAACTCCAAAGAGAGTTCCCAGCTGAGAACTGCAAGCAGAGATAGCCACCTCCCTGCAGCTATGACTTAAGGTACGTCTACAGTAGAAATGCTACAGTGGCGCAGCTGCACCACCGTAACACTGTAGTGTAGACGCTTCTTCTTCCATCTCTGTAGTAAATCCACCTCTCCAAGAGGCAGTAGCTAAATAGATGGAAGAATTCTTCTACGTGACTGGGGACTCCCCACTAAGAAGAACGGAGGGGCCTGTCACCAGAGTTGATGCGGAGAACAGAAGGGGGTGCTGTCTGCCAGGAGCTAAGATACAGGATGTGGACCTGAGGCTGAAGAGGATCCTAAAGGGAGCAGAAAATAATCCACTGATTGTCCTTCAACTGGGAACAAATGATACCGCTAAGTTCTTGCTGGGATGCAAGACTATCAAGGAAGACTATGCCAGGCTAGGGGAGATGCTTAAAGAAATGGAGGCTCTGGTAATATTCAGTGGGATTCTACTAGTCCCTAGAGGAGGCGAGTGAGGGTGAGAGATTATGATGATCAACAGATGGCTCAGGCAGTGATGTTATAAGGAGGGTTTTGAGATGTTTGACCAGTGGGAGGCATTCACAGGCAGAGGACTGTTCTCACAGGATGGATTCTACCTGAGTAGAGAGGGTAATGGACTTCTGGGATGGAGGTTGGCACAACTGATTAAAAAAGCTTTCAACTAGGAATTCAGGGGAGAAGCTCATGTAATTTCCACACCTGATTCTAATATTGAGTGAGAGTTAAAAAAGAGGATACAGCAATGGAAAAAGGAATAACAGTAGTAGATCCCTGGTTCAGTCTCCCCTCCACCTGAGCAGGAGAAGGGATTTAAACAGGGATCTGTAAAATGGACAACAAGCAGAAAGACAGTGTCAATACCATTGACGGTAACAGTGGTAGGCAATACGAGCAGTAAAATGACTGTACCTAATTGAGCAAGGAATCTGGGTGAAGCCAAGTGAAAACAACTACGAAATCTGTACACCAATGCAAGGATCCCGAGTAACAAAATGGTGCAGGAAGTAAAACCAGATATTAGAGAGATAGTGGAAACATGGGGGAATAGTAGTCATGACCAGGGCCCCCACATGGTGGGGGGTGGGAGAGGGTACACTTTACTGGGGCCCAGAGGCCCTGGGGGGCCTGGCCCAGGCTGCAACCCCCATTACCATGAGGAAAAAATTGAGGCTAAATTGAAGATCATGCCTGAGGATATTGTAGAAACTTATTTCCCTGTATCTATATATCTATTGTTCAGATCTTGTGAGATTTGCTGGAGCCAATCGGAAGCAGTGTTAGAGCAGTCTCAAGCAACATTCTGAACAGTGAGTTGCTGGGCTGGCTGGCCCAGCCTAGGCCCTTCTCTAAAACAGAGAGTGTGTGCTTGTGCAGTTAAACTGGGACTTGTAGTCTGAGACTGAGAGATTTGTGCTCCCCTCTGTGACATGGTCTATCATATCAGGATCAAGAACTACCAGTCCCAGAGTTCCTTGTCCATAGGCAGGAGGGAGAGACAGCTAGTGGAAGGGGCAAAGCAAAGTACCATAAGACAGTGGGAGCCAGTGTAGGATTTGCGGGCCCAAAATATATGGGAGTAAGTGTCTAATTCACTCACGGTCAAACACACACCCCATACTGCCATGTCTGGTGGCGGTTATAGATACAAATCAGGGAGCCAGAAAACATAAGGAGGTAAAAGAAAGGGAACTAAAAGAAGCTAAAGGACACCAATCTATCCTCCAGTTTTTCAAATCAGACAAGGCCTTTCTGCAGTCAGGCAATATACTAACTAGGGAAGCAGATGAACAAAATCAAGATGAAAATGCTTTCAATATATAGAGACTGTTTCTGTGGCACTGGCAACTGATGACAAAGAAAAGCTGCCAGAACATGCATTATGTTTTTTGCACACTGTCAATGACTGTGGCAGAAGCTGAAAGAAGTTTCAGCAAGCTAGCACTCATCAAAAACTGTAGGCATTCTATAATGGGGCAAGAATGGTTAAGCTACCTAGCTATCTTGTCTATTGAGTGTGAACTTGCAAAAGAAATTGACTTTGGGGGGCTAATTCATGATTTTGCAATGAAAAAGGCCAGAAAAATAAATCTTTAAAGTTAATTGGCCTAATTATAAAATGTTTGCAGTCATATTGGTCCATTAGAATAAAAAAAGCAAGACATTGACAGGATATAATACCTTTATAATGACCAAAAAGTTACAAAATTGTCAGCAAACTTGTAGGACTCTCCGGCTGGGTGTTATGTTAAACAAAAATAGCAAAGGGGCGGCATTTTTCAGAAATGTAGAATATGTAACAGTAATTTCAGAATTCAAACTTTTCTCATTGCTCATGAGATTGTATGTATGCGATGAAGGATTGTGGTATGTGTGGCGGAGGGGGCCCGTGGTACAAGTTTGTATTGGGCCTGAAAAAATTACGCTTGGGCCCTGGTCATGACTGGAATACAAGTATTGAAAGTATGTGCTGTTCAGGAAAGATAAAATAAAGGTGGTGGAGTAACACCATATATTAATGATGAGGTAGACTATAAAGAAATTAGAAGTGAAGGAATGGATAAAATGGAAGCTGATTGGGTCAAAATCACTTTGGGAAAGAAAGGTAACATAGGCTCCAGTGGGATGGTGCTTGGAGTCTGCTACAAACCCCCACAATATAATTTGATATAGATAGAGACCTCTTTAATATTTTTAAATAAATAAATACTACTGGGAACTATGTGATTATGGGAGACTTTAATTTCCCAGATATAGATTGGGGGACAAGTTCTATTAATAATGGTAGGAGCCACATACTCCTGGATGTAATAGCCACCAGATTTTTTCACCAAATAGCCACCAATCCAACAAGAGGTGATGCCATTTAGGATTTAGTATTGGTAAGTAGCGAGGACCTCACAGAAGAACTGGTTGTACAGGAAACCTTGGTTGTTGTGATTATGAGTTAATTCAGTTTAAACTAAATGGAAGAATAAACAAAAGTGGGTGTGCAAGTAGGGTCCTTGATTTTAAAAAAGCAAACTTTTAAAAAGTAATGGAATCAATTAGAGAAGTGGACTGGACTGAAGAACTGAAAGATCTGAATGTGGAGGAGGCTTGGAATTACTTTAAGTTGAAGATGCAAAAACTATCTGAAGCCTACATCCAAAGCAAGGGGGGGAAAATATTAGGGAAGGGTTGCAAACCAAACTGGATGAACAAGCATCTCAAACAGGTTATTAAGAGAAGGCAGAAAGCCTACAAGGAGTAGAAAAAGGGATGAATCAGCAAGGAAAACTACCTCTTGGAGGTCAGAAAGTGTAGGGAAAAAGTGAAAACTGCCAACAGACAAGCAGAGTTGGACTTTGCAAAGCAAATTAAAGCCAACAGTAAAAGGTTCTTTAGTCATATAAATAAAAAGAAAACAAAGAAAGAATAAGCGGGAACACCAAACACTGGGACTCAGTTGAAGATTAAAGATAATCTAGGTATGGCCTAACATTTAAACAAATACTTTGCTTCAGTTTTTAATAAGGGTAATGAGTTTGTGGACAGCGGCAGGGTGGCTAATGGGAACAAGAATATGGAAGTAGAAATTATGACATCCAAGATGAAAGCCAAACTCAAACAGCTTATTGGGACAAAATGAGGGAGAGGGGACAGATAATCTCCATCCAAGGATATTAAAGAAACTGGCACATGAAAGTGCAAGCCCAACAGCTAGATTTTTTAATGAATCCATAAACTCAGGGATCATATCCTATGATTGAAGAATTGTAAGTATAGCACCTATATTTAAGAAAGGGAAAAAATTCCCTTTCTTAAAGATTCAGGAAACTATAGGCTTGTTAGTGACCTCAGCTGTATTCAAATTCTTAGAACAAATTTTAAAAGAGAGTATAATTAAAGACATAGCGTTAAATGGTAATTTGTATAAAATACAACATGGATTCACAAAAGATAGATTGTGCCAGAGCAGAAGGGACATTACCAGAGAAGTTCTTCCAAGATGAATTTTGGGACCAATATTATTTAACATTTTCATTAATGACCTTGGCCCAAAAAGTGGGAGTGGACTAATAAAATCTGTGATGATAAAAAGTTGGAAGGTATTGCCAAAATGGAGGAGGACCAGAATATCATACAAAAAAATCTGGACAACCAAGAAAATTGGAGTAATAGAAATGGGATGAAATTTAATAGAGCAAAGTGCGAGCTCATGTACTTGGGAACTAACAAGAATTTTTGCTATAAACTCAGGAATGTAGTAGTAGGAAGCTACAGAGGAGAAAGATCTGGGTGCACTGGTTGATCATAGGATGACTATGAATCACCAATGTGAGGTAGCCTTGAAAAAGACAATCCTATGATGCATCAGGTGAGGTATTTCCAGTAGAGACAGGGAAGCATTAGTAGCATTATACAAGGCACTGGTGAGACCTCATCTGGAATACTGTGTGCAATTCTAGGCTCTCATGTTTAAGAAAAATGAATTAAAATAGGAACAGGGGCAGGGAAAAGCTACTAAGATTAGCAGAGGAACAGAGAACCTACCTTATGAAAGGAGACTTAATGAGCTTGGCTTGTTTAGCCTAACAAAATGACGGATGAGGAAAGATCTGATTGTTCTCTTTAAATACATCAAAGGGATAAACACCAAGGAGGGAGAAGAGTTATTTAAGCTAAGAGTCAATGGTGGCATAAAAATAAATGGATATAAACTGTCCATCAATAAGTTTAGGCTTGAAATTAGATAAAAGTTTCTGTCAGAGAAGTGAAGTTCTGGAACATCTTTCCAAGGACAGTAGTGGGGTGCAAAAAACCTAACTTGTTTTAAGACTGAGCTTGATAAATTTTTGGAGGGGAAGGTATGATGAGATTGCCTATAATGGCATATGCCCCATCCATGACTGCTGTTAGCAAATATCTCCAACGGCTGGTGACGGGACACTAGATGAGGTCTCTGAGTTACTGTAGATAATTCTTTCCCAGGTGTCTGACAGTAGGGTCTTGCCCACATGCTCAGGATGAAACTGATTACCATATTTGGGGTCGGGAAGGAGTTTTCCCCCTAGGTCAGATTGGAAGTGACCCTGGGGATTTTACCTTCCTCTGTAGCATTGCTGGCTTCAGCTAGAGTAAATGGTGGGTTCTCCATAACTTGAAATCTTTACATCAAGATTTAAGGACTTCAGTAACTCAGCCAGAGGTATGGGCCTACTATAGGAATGGGTGGGTGAGGTTCTGTGGCCTGCAGTGTGCAGGAGGTCAGACTAGATGATCATGATGGACCCTTCTGGCCTTAAATTATATGTGTCTAATCTGGAATCTGTATCCTGAGCTGCAGCCAATAGATGGCAATGTGAGTCATTTTTATCTGGACGGGTAGAAGTATTGGGATTAAGGCACCAGAACAGGATTTAGGAAAGCTAGTTTCAGTTCCTAGCTCTGCCACAGACTTTCTGTTTGTCCCGTGGGCAAGTCATATTACTCTCTCTGTGCCTCAGTTCCCCATCAGCAAAAGGGAGCCGATAATACTGCTCTACCTCCCAGGGGTGTTGGGAGAATACATTCAGCAATGTAAAGGATGCTCTATATTACAGTGATGGAGCCATCTGAATTCCTAGGTAGATACCTGCTCCCCACTAATTGTCAGGTAACCCTTTTCCCAAAATACACAAACATTTGTCTTTTGGAGCCAAAAATTGATCAAGTGTTCCTGTTATCTAAAAACAAAAGAAAGAGAAAGAGATGAAGGGAGAGAGAATTCTCCTGCTGACTTGTTGCTAAGCAACCATAGTCTTTGCAGTAGCTGTCTTTAACTGGCTCAGCGCACAGACTCATGCTTTCAGCTGCTGCTCATTGTCACTCCATCTATAATATGTACCAGGATATTCAGCCTCTTGTAAATACCACTGTTTAAAAGTGATAACATCCTCTTGCTAAAATTATCCAGATGCTAAATGCTTCCTTTGTCACCCATGGCATGACTGACAATCTCAGTCTCTTACATCTTGTTCTGATATAGCGCTTTTGTGTTAAAAGAATCACCAGAAGGAGCTTTAAAATATAGTATCCAGCTATTAGATCATAAATACATTTAAGAGGCCTCTTCTGTTTGCATTCACTTATAACTTTCTCCAGAAATTAACTATTGGGCTAATATTTCTCGTGTGCGTTTGTGTATGTAGCTTTTGAAAGTTAATGTCTGGATATTTTATAGTTATCTGATGTGAAGGTGGGAAGCATTATATAGCTGTGAAGAAGGTACTGACAATCTGCCCAGCAGGAATAATTCAGTACCTTCCTGGTATATTTTCCTTGCCATGAAGGGCCGGGGTCTTATTGGCAGGCTGCAGATCAAAGCTCTCCAGTATAATTAGAACCTTAGTGAATTAAATTGACGGAAACTCGACCAGAGAAGGCACTGCTTTTCCCCCTACCAGCATAGATCCACTGCCACAGACTAAGTAGTAAATTCTTCATAGTGAGCAGTAGTCAATTCTTCTTCCAGGCAAATGGTAGTGTGGATTCTTTAGGCTTTGTACCACCTGGAACAGTTCCACTGACTGGTACTTCACAGGCAATGCCCCTCCAAAGCCCACCATTCTAAGTGCAGGGCCAAATTGCAGCTGCCCCCTGTGTGAAGGCACAGCTGAGTGCAGATGTCAGCAGGAATTATCCCCCTGCTTTGTATCCTTCCGACAGGGGCTGGCTACATTTGCGGTCCCTGCGCTCTTCCGAGAGCAAGTCCTGCTCACTGCAGTCTCCATGGCAAAGGGGACAGGGAGCAGTGAGGAGCCCCATTACATCCTTTCTGCACCAGCCAGCAGAGTTGTCCAGCCACACAGTCTACAAGATCCTTCAGGGGTATAGCTGCAGACATGCTCCCCCTGCCAGCTAGGAAGTCCAAATAGAGGCACGAGGCCCCCCAGGTCCTGCTACTCAGGCAATGCAATTCCCATCCACCAATACTTGGGACTGTGGTCATAAGTCAAAATAGAGCCCATTCCAATCAGCCTTTTACATTTGTTTACAATTAGAGTCACTCCTATTTGAGTCTCCATTCTGATAATTTAAAGTCAAGAGTAAATGTGGCAATATTTCAGCCTCATCAGTCCTTCATCAGTGACTCCTTAACGATCAGTAAGATTCCGGATAAGTCATGCTGTTCAGACACGTTGCATGCTATTAATATTGCAAAGCAGCCTTCTGAATCCTAAATGATGTATTTCTCCTTTTCAGCATCATATACTTTTATACATGGTTAATTATTTTCCATTATTCTGCCTTTGGCACTAGTCATCTTAATGAACTGAGCCAAGATCTGTTCTTATTTACACTCAGGCATCTAAAATGAATTTGATAGGGTTGCATGGTATAAACAAAGAAGAATTGTGTCCACTCTATGTAAAAATACAATTTTCCACTGCCTTGATGAATAATGAGTAAATTAAAACAAGATACAATATTAAACATTAAACTAAACAGCTCATTAAATTACTGGGAGATATTCATTTTAAGTGGCTTTTGGATGCACGGTTAAAATATGATTTGCTGGTATCAGTTTAATATCTGGTTACAATACTACCTGGGAATGAATGTAGTTCTGGGGGAATTAAGACCTTGGGTGAAATCTTGGTTCTGTGAAATTCATGGGAGTTTTACCATTGACTTCAATGGGTTCAGGTTGTCACCTTGTGCTTTTTTTGGTTACAGAAAGAAGAGGTCTAAATTACCTTTTTAGACCAGTTGAAGCCTCTTCCCATGTTCTCACTCCCTTTTGTGAGCTAATTTTCTCTCTTGCTCACTGCTCCCCCAGTACAAATCAAGGTACGGTTGAGGATTTAGGCCCAAATTCAGCAAGCGAATTAAGAACATACATTGCCACTGGGACTATTCACATGCTTAATGTTGTGTGTAAGTACCTTGTTGAATCAGGACCCTAACGATGAGAGAATAGTTTTGCTTGCGTGCTGGTGGGACAGATTGCTGACACCTGTACTGGCCATGCTGAATCTGTGGCTACACACAGGATTTCAGTCTCACCCGACACCTTTCCCCAGGCCTAACTTCACTTATGAAATGTTTTCAAAAACAGAAGTGGGGATCTTTGAGAGGGAAGGCAGCAGTGTTGAAAGGCATTACAGATGGCATGTCTCTGTCTGTCTGTGTAGCTATATTACGCTCACCTCAATGGCGTCTGAGTGCCCTACTATCTAATATAAGTCCTTGCTTTGGATTGTCACCAAGTGCAGTGTTGCTTTCTCTCTCAAAAGTATCCTTGACAATGGGCTATGAGGAAAGAGCCATTTAGGTCAGTATTCTGCAGTATCATATAGAAATAAAAGTTCCCTGTACTTTCTCATTGGCAAGCTGTTGCATGGTTGCCTGAAGAATTTCTTTCTCTGCATTTTGCTGACTGCTTAGCATATGTGTTTTCTTCTGCGTCCCTGTTTTTTCTAGTGCTGCGTTCTTGCTTTGGGATCATATTCTGAGAAGACCAGGAATGTAGCATTCTGAAACTTGTTTTTCTTTTTTCCCCTCTAGAAGCTTCTGTGTCAAACCCAGCTGAAGCAATCAGATAAACTATATCAGCAGCACAAAGGAGTGAGGCTAGATAGACATAAGACTAATTCCATAGCTTTGGAAGAACTTGTTTACTAGCTATTTGAACCTCTGGCCAACAGTTTACTGCAGCTCTGCTTCCAAATTGATCTCATCCCCAGAGATTAATTTTTACACAATCATCCTAGAGTCTGTGATAATCACTCCATAAAAAATGAGGCGATTTGTATTTTGAATGCAAAGGATTAGGCTTAAATACAAGTAATCTGTGGGAAACCCTGATGCATACATGCTCCTGATCGCTCCTTTGCTGTTTCCTTCTTTAGCTCTTTCATCAGTATTTGGCATAACAGAAATGTTCGTCCCCAAGGAGGTCAGGATGATGGGACAGTCTGAAACACAGAGACACATTTTCCAAGTGCTGAACTGGTACATTTGGATGAATGTGGCCTACTGAAAGATTTGCACTTGGAGGTCTAGGGAAGGTCATCTGCTGCAGTGGCCTGGGTGGCTGGGAGCTTCTTCAATTAGTGCACTAGGAGTCAGTAGGTTAGGGCTCAGTTGTGGCTTTTAGACACAGGCCCATGTGTAGGGCTGTGCTGCTCCACATGGCCCCAGGCCTGGGAGGACTCCCAGCGTGCAGGGGAAATGTACACTCTGCACCATCCTAAAGGAGTGGGTAGAGTACACTCATCTTGGCACCGTGGAAGCTCTGCTGACCAATGCACAAGTGTCAGCACCAGGGCCCTGCTTCTTCCTCTCCCTTTCCCTTTGGGGTGGTTTGTCTTCCCAGGCTCACAAGGCGGGAGCCATTCTGCTCTCGGGCTTCTTGTAAGTAGCCCCTGAGGTAAGGAACACACTCATTCAGGATATTCAGCTCAAAAATCCCATCAGAAGTGGTTCTTTTACTTCCTTTTCAGAAGTTTCTTCTTCATTAATCACTGACAGTCCCACTGCTCACACTCCTCCCTCCTTATTTAATGGTGTCACTTTGGCTTTATGGTATTTGGGTCCCTTTTCATCACATGTATGTTCACCTTAGTGTTTTATTCTGCTGCCCATCACCATGGTATCTGAGCGCCTTCCACATCAAATCAATAACAATAGCAAAGTCCCCAGTGGATATCATAGAGCCTCTGGCTCTTCTCCTTTTTCAGAGTCATGGAACTTAACCCACCTAGGAGCTCTCCTATGATGAGTTTTTCCACTGTAGGCAGCAACCCCCGTTCCCCAAAGTGAGGGCTTCAGGGTTTGTGCAATGAGAAGCAGTGGAAATAAATTACAACATATCCAGCCCTGCGACACAGTTAGTAAACTTAGATATCAATGGAAAAAAACAATGTGACCTGATACTTGTACCCATTATTATTATTTTATTATAGTAATGTCTGCAAGTTCCAACCAAGGTCAGGGCCCCCTTGTGCTAGTCAGAGTAAAGGCAAAATAACACTACTGTTTCAGTGTGGTTCTTCCATGAGGCTCATTGAATACTCTGCAGAGAGTTCTGCTGCTAGAATGTCCAAAGTACACCTTGGTGGATTTAGCACAGCATTCATTTTACCCTGGATTATCCAGCAGCACTTGAGGTTTTTTGTTGCTCAGGTCTCCCACTGCTACTCAGTGAGGTGCAATGAATGGTGACGCGTGTCATTCAGTCCATACAAGGTAAGCTGGGAAGTTGGGCTCACTCAGAAATGAGTAGGAAGAGAATGTTTTTAAAAATGGGGAAAAGAAATTGCAAATAAAGAGGGAAGGCAAGGCTCAATACAGTGTCTGGCAGAGAAGTGTCCATGTCACAGAAAACAACACAGGTAACAGTCTCAGCAGATGGGCTCAGGATTGAAAGGTTGTGAAGGCTGGGCTCCTCTTTCACCCCTTGAAAGCAGGCTGTCCAGAAAGGGACTGAGGTGAATTGCTGAGGCAGGGTGGGCTTTTTGCAGTGCGCCTGTCCATCAAGCGGGGGAATCAATCTTCTTTTGACACCTTTTTAATAGCTACATTAGAGAACTCCCCAGTGTTCCCTTTAACTAATGTCAGACCTAAATCCATGGATCCAAACAATCATGCCCTGGTGATGTTCCCAGCCAGATTTAGATGGGGATGCAAACTGCCTGACTAGATTCCATGTCTAGAATGGACTAAACCAAAATGCCATATCCAAACACTCCCAAAGGTTGAAAGTGCTGGGGTTTACTACCTGTCCAGGTCCCAGGAAACCCATAGATTTCTTGTCCAGGGTTGCACAGCTTGTCCCAAGGTCCTGCTTGAGATTAAATGACTGGATAAACCAGTACCACTGGGGTTCATTAATCTCATGGATCCAGGGGTCATGGATAAAAAAAAGGAGGAGGAAAGAAGTTGTGAGAGGGGAAAACGAAATGGGAATGCTAGTCCCAGTCTCTGGAGACAGTGGGTCTCACTGTCTGAGCTGTAGAAGGGGCAGAGCTTTGATTTGGAAAAGTTTAATCATTGTTTGTCTGTCTTTCTGTCTATCTTTCTCTACTCTCACTGCTGGGCCATTCTGCCACAGGCCCAATAGGATTTTAAAATATGTCCCGTGTGGACCCAGAGTAAATTATACAGGAAACGATCCTTAGTGCTTTTGTTTGCAGGTTCTGAATATAACATACGATGTAACAGCAAAACAGAGTACACACACCTCAGATACAAGGCTGTAGCTATAAAATCTCAGCTGTCCTGCAGGAAAAGAAAGATCTTCTGCAAGTAGCTCAGAGTTATTCAATAGAATTCACCCTGCAGGAGAGGTGTAATATAAGGAACCAGGTCAGGTCCATATGCAGAGCAAAGTAAAAGCCATAATAGAGGCTAGGAATAGAACTGTCCTGGATATTCATCTACCATCCATTGCTGTGATTTTCATTTACTTGGAACAAAAGAACCAAAGAAGCCTCCCGCTGCAGTAGGCCCATCCCAAGAGGAATGTCTGACAGCACCACAGCTCCAGGGTTTGTGCTGCCCCAGGCAAACTAGGAAATGTCTGTCCTTCACACTATCCAGTCACTCACACAATAAACACCCACTAACCATTTTGCTTCCATAGACAGTTGTGTACATATTAAAGCCATCCTTGCTGCCTGGTACCTAGCTGATCAATCAGGCAGTAGTTCAAAATAAACATGAGAAGTTGGGTGTTAAGATACTGAGGAGGAGAGCGCCAGCTTGGTGTTAATTTGTCTAAAAGTGCCACTAGCAATTTTGTAATGTCCCCAGGAGCCTTTTTCTCTCTCCATGGCGCAGTGATTTTACTTCTCTGTATAACTCTCGCCTACCAAATCTTCAGCTCCCTTGTAAAGCCCTATTTAATTAACTTTTGTCTTGCATTCATATCAAAAGTGAATGGAACAGATAATTGCAAGCGCAGTGTTCTCTTTGTTACTGGCACATCAGAATTGTTTGTTTCTTTTTACCTCCTGTCCTGCTAAGAGGTTAGGTTGCATCCAATCTCTTTGTCTATGAAATGGAAAACATTAACAATTTGTGGGACTGCCCTTGATTGGGAGGCTTGTATGGAGCTAAATTATTAGGCTATTATGAACTGTTAGAAGAGTAAAAATAAGAAGAGCCACGGAAATTATTATACATAATAAAGTCACAAAAGGGTAAGTGTCCTTCATTTCAGTGAAATACATTTTGAAATGTACCATTTCCAGTAAATGTGGCTGTAGGGATGTCCTGATCCTGCTGTGAGGGATATAGGAGACAGCAGCTATGCACTTAAAAGTAAATCCTGTGCTCTGTTCTGCAGCCCCAAACTTCCTGAAGCAGAGCACTTCCATTGCCCGGGGGGGGGAGGGGGGGAGGGACAAGGGGGCAACACATTGCCAGGCGCCCACACAGAAAGGTAACCAGCTCAGTAGAGGCTCTTTCCACATTGCTGTAGAGATAGGGTTGGGGACCGGGCTGGGCTAAGTGGATCTAGTGAGTCTGGGACAATGTGGATCACTTGCTGATTCTCCTCCAGGAAAGGTGGAGTGGAGATTTCTGCACCCCTGAGGCTCCAGAGTGCACCCACTTCTGCTTCATGATTTCCACCCAGTCCTTATGGAGTTTCTCAGTGTCAAGACCCTTTGCTTGGGCTTCGCAAGACCGTCAGGGGTGTCAATGTTTAATTTATAGATAGGCTGGGCACAATTTGATTTGTATTTATTTATAATTTTGATAGATAACATCTATATTTATTTTTAAGCTTTTTATTTTTTCCATTTATATCTATGTATATTTTCACAGGTGCAGGAATTTACAGTGGATGTTAGACAAAAGGGAGGGTCAGTAAACAATGGAGGGTACAGAACAAAAAATGATTTAATTACAGTAGGTGTTGAGATTCAAAAAGTTAAAGCTTTATAACCTTTAAAACACAAATTGTCAACATCACATGTCAAAATATGCAAAGTAAATATCAGCATTCTGTTGACTTTGCCTAGCGGGAAATTTCAATCATTATTGATAGAAATATTTTTTCATCGTTTTGTGTGGGTACGGTGAAATCCACATTTGTCAATGTTTATCAATAAAAATCTAATCCTTCCAAGTCTATTGATGGGCCCTTTTTTAAAAGCATTTCAGTGACTAGACAGCAAAATGAGTGGCACTTTTCTAGTCAAGTTCTCTCTCCTAGTGGCTGACTCATTTGGAGCACTGCACACCCAAGATACCAGCCAAATTCCACATGAGAGAATAGTCATTTAGGGCCAAACCTGGGTCTCATTGAAAATGCTCAGTGATTTCAATGGAGCCAGAGTTTGGCCTTTCAGATCACATTTCATTATTCTTATTTTTTTCATTTTTAAATCGAAGGTTCTGCAGTTTTTACTCAGCTCTTACCCATGAAAGGCTCACATTGGCTTTCAGAAGACTTCAGGATTTGGTCCATTGTTAATAGAAGACAATTACTAGAGCGGAAGGTGCTTCTTTATTTACCTCTTCCCCAAGGGAATGTGCTTTCAGGGAACGTGGAGAAGTTTCAAACTTGTGGTTAAAGCAAAATAAGGCAGGAGAATGAAAGTGCTTCTGATAATAAAGTCATAGAGCTTCCCACTGCAGTAGACAAACAAGTATTGGCTTTTAAAGAGATTTAAAAACTATTTTAGGTGCAGTCAATCAGATCAAGACTCCCTTACTGTTTGGGGTCCCTAAACATGAGCTTCAAAAGAGGGGAAAAGACTGGGAATCTAGCAATGAAAAGGTTCATTTTAGCAGGGCAGATCTTCAAAGCACAACTTGCCTGTAGGATTAAAATGACTATGTCCCATTTTTATGAATAGGTCAAAAAGTGGGGACCTTTCTTAAGTGCACACTCAACCCAGTGAGTGTTTCTTCTGTATAACTTCAAAGTAAATCAATGCTCCTGCTTTCTTTTATGTAGCACACCTTCATTTTCTTCTCTGTTAATACATTGCTGCCTCTCCTCCTCTTGGACAGTTTGAAGCCTTGTCCTGTCTCCAGTTACTTTTGAGGCCCTTTTGTTCAACTAGCTTTTTTAGCATGAGTAAAAGAGAATGTAAACATTCTCTTATACACATCTTTTGGGTGTTGTTTTCTTATTGTCAGCTGGGCTAATGTTAGGAATGTGAATGGTAAGATTGCATTAAACTATGGATTACACATTTATTAGAAATAGTATGTAATCGAGTGCTACATGGTACTTACACAGCTCCACACCTTTGATTATTATATTTTTATCATTATTATTTATTTATTATTTGTATTGTAGCCACTAACAGCCCTAGTCATGGATCAGGACCTCATTGTGCTAGGCGCTGCTTTATTTGCCTTGCATACTGTAGGTCCTGTAGTCTCTGACTTTCACTGAAGATCTGGTTTTTGTATCCACTTTTATAGCTGGGTTCATGGAGATCCAAAGAAATCAAGTGATTTTTCCCAAGGGCACAAAATGCGAGCTCCTTCAAAATGTGAACCCTTTGCTCTGACCTCTGGACCAAATGTCTTGTCTGTTTCATGCTGCATGTTGTACACCTTCACTCCTATATGATAAACTCATAAGTTCTTCCTGGCAGCACTCTAACATTACAGAACACTTTACAGCAGGAACTAACTCTAGCCCTGGATGGAGAAGGCCTTTGTCCATGTACTTCCCTCCATCTCACAGATGTTTAATGTATTTAAAATGTCCTTGCCCCTTGATATAACCTCTCACCTCGGGGAACATCTGAAATCCCAGGAAAATACGTGTACTATTCTACCTGACTGCTGATTCCAGAGACAAGAGCTAATGATAATTTAGCTCCTCTGGGACCTGATACCACTCATTTCCCCAGCACCCATCATTCCAGCTCAGGTACTTCACGCTGGATATGCTGCCAATGCAACTTAACAATTATAATAGGTCTCGACCCCTTTCCCACTAACGGCAATAGCAAAATTCCCACTGCCTTCAGCAGTGCAGGACTGATCTCTTAGTGATGCATCTAGCTTAAGCTCCTTTTTACTTTAAAATAAATTGCACTGGCAGTTCAGTGACTGCATAGGTCATGTCAGATCTAAGTTCTAAGGAAGGCTGCAGGTGACCAAAATATTGTCAGCCTTCACTTGGTCTGCTGTCTAGTTAACGAACAGTGATCTAAGCCATGTCTGGATTTTATGTTTCTAGAGTGAATTTGAAGTTTTCATTAGTTGAAATTGTTTCAGAGGGATATTCTACCCAATCCTTTCAGGGCCCTCACCTTATGAACTGGAGAAATACAATTCGGAACTCATATTTCAGTGTTAAATATTATAGATTATGCGGGGTTGAAAGGTCTACTGGAAAGAAAGGAAATGCCTGTAAAATTATTTTCTGCATTTGGCACTGATCCTGTAAATGAATCTGGAAAACCAGCCAGCCCATCAGCTGATCCTGCTTTCAGCCTAAGGAGAATCATTGCTATTTATATAGCAGCATCTATTTACATAGTGCTGTACAACAGAGGGCAAATCCAGTCCTCAACATATGCAACCTCAGGACTGGAGTCTTGGGGCAGGTGCCTGCCAAAGAAAGACCAGCTGGTGAATCCATTGTGGATCCATCGGATCTAAATCTGGTCCTTCACTAGCCTGCCCCCAAACCCAAGTGTGTGTAAGGAGCCTCATGGAGCACAGACGGAATACAGACCTCATATACAGGCCTGTGAAAGCCCAGTCCTCTTCCAGTATATCCAAGGTCTTCCATGCCTATAGAGGAAAGGACAGATTTCGGTGTGCTAAACATAAAGAGAGCCCTGCTCAGACAAGCTCACATGCTAAGGGTGCTTCAGGTATAATACAGCAAAGAACAAAGAAAATAGAGTGGTGGTGGGAGGACAAGGTCAGTCTCCAAGAATGTAACAGCTCAGTTCTCCATCCAATCAACTGGATCCCCATAGAAAGACAAGTCAAATTCAAAGTCTAAGATCTAATCTTTAAGGCCCTCCATGGGATTCCTCTAACAATCTAACAGAATGCCTCTGTTTCCAAGATCACATTCCCCCTTGACAGCAATGTTCCACATGAACAATGACACTCTCAACCTCCAGGGATAAACTCATAGGACTGGGAGACAGCACTTACTGGGCAGCTGGGAATGGCAAGAGACCTCACCACTTTCAGAGCAAGCAATACTCCTTTAAGTCAGCTTTCACACAACAACGCTGGAAAAACAGAAGAAAGAGGAGGGGAGAGGATATGGGCGGGGGGGGAAGGAGAGGACAAGTTGTCTGTGACGAGAGAGAAACCAAATGAAGCAAAATTACCTGAGTGACTTTTATGCTATGCTCTGACTGGAATGTGTAAGGGAATCAGATACTACAGTGAAGAGCAAAGTCAAATTCCTTAGAAAGGTAGATAAATCAGATGACATCTGGATTTCTTCACAGAATAGGAGGCTTTATGAATCATTATCACAAATACTATCCTCAATAAAATCATGGTTGATGGGTTTTTTAAAAAGTGTTGAATTAGCTTTGGCAGGTTAACATGTTATCAGTGAATATTGTATAAAAGGGATTCTTCACATTACAGAGTATTGTGCCTTTCCTTGGGTCAATGTATGTAATTTTCTTTGTGTCCATACAGTGTAGAATAAAAGATCATTTATCTTCACTAGAAAGAATGTCCTACAACAGTAAAAAGATGTTCTGTTCCATTGGCAGATGTTATGTTGTTTGATGTTCCAGTCTTTAGGAACATGTTTCATTTTAGAAAACATGGTAGCTAACGTAGAACCATAGAAATGTAGGTCTGAAAGGAACCTTGTGAGGTCATCAAGTCCAGCACCCTGCTGAGGCAGGGCCAAGTAAAACTAGACACATCCCTGACACATGTTTGTCTAACCTGTTCTTAAAAACCTGCCATGTTGGAAGTTCCATAACTTCCCTTGGAAGTCTATTCCAGAACTTAACTACCCTTATAGTTAGCTTTTTTCCAACTGCATCACATTGTTGATTCATGTTCAATTTGTGATCCCCTATAACCACCAAACCCTTTCCAGAAGTACTACCATCTAGCCAGTTAATGCCCATTTTGTAGTTGTGCATTTCATTTTTCCTTTCTAGATGTACCTTGCATTTATCTCTATTGAATTTAATCTTGTTGATTTCAGACCCAGTCTCTAATTTTTCTAGGTCATCCTGAATTCTAATCCTGCCTCCCAAAGTGCTTGAACCCTCTCCAGCTTGGTGTCTACCACCAATTTTATAAGCATACTCTCTGCTCCATTATCCAAGTCATTAATGAAAGTATTTAATAGATCTGGATCCAGGACTGACCCCTGCAGGACCCCGCTAGATACGCCCTCCCATTTTGACAGCAAACCATTGATAACTACTGTATAAGTACAGTCTTTCAACCAGATGTGCATCCACATGAAAGTAATTTCATCTAGATGACATTTCCCTAGTTTGCTTATGAGAATGTTATGTGAGTCTGTGTCAAAAGCCTTACTAAAATCAAGATATATCACATCTGCTTTTTCCCTATCCATTAGGCCAGCAAAACTGTCAAAGAAGCAAATTAGGTTGGTTTGGCATGATTTGTTCTTGACAAATCCATGTTGGCTATTCCTTATAACCCTATTATCCTTTAGGTGCTTACAAATTGATTGTTTAATAATTTGTTCCAGTATCTTTCCAGGTATCAAAGTTAGGCTGACTGGTCTATAATTCCCCAGGTCCTCTTTTTTTCTCCTTTTTAACAGTTTAACAGAGTTTGTTAGTCTGCTTTTTTAAATCCATTTTCCTTATTCTGCTGTTCTCATGCCTTCCTTTCCTTAGAATCATGAAATCTATCATTTCATGATCACTTTCACCCAATTTACCTTCTACCTTAAGATTTGCAACTAATTCCTCCCTGTTGATCAGAATCAAGTTTAAAATGGCTGTGACCCCTGGTTACTTCCTCCACTTTCTGAAACAAAATGTTGTCCCTAAAACATTCCAAAATCTTATTGGAAATTTTGTGTTTCCCATATTTTTTTCCAACAGTTGTCCAGGTAGTTAAAGTCCCCCATTACTACCAGGTTATGTGTTTTGAATATTTCTGTTATTTGTTCTATAACAGCGGTTCCCAAACTGTGGGACACGTAACACCAGTGGTACCTCCCAATGGTATGTGTCCACCAACTAATTAAGACTGCAGAACGTGGGCCCGGCTCTACCAATATCTCTGTGCTGTTGGGGGGGCCAGCTGTGGAGCCTCCAGTGGCGCTCGGCCATGCAGGGGCAGAGCACAGTGGCCCCCAGCACCCAGGGCAGCCTGGCCGTTCTGCCCCCTTCTACACCCCCGGACACACTCACAGCGGCTGGACAGGAGCCTCTCCGGCACCATCCCATACCCCAAGCAGTACGGCAGCCACTCCCCCTCAGCCCCTCCTCTTCCTGCCGCCCCTCAGCCCCTCCCCTAACTCCCGCCCCTCTCCCACATGGGCCCAGCGCCCTGGCCAGGAGCTGCTCCTGCCCCAAGCTGCTTGGTGAGCACCCCCACCTCCCAAGATTTCACCAGATGTCCACCAATCAAGATATCCACCAACTTTGCTTTGTCAAGCAAGCATATCATTCTCATTAAAGGCGTACCAGAAATCTCAGATAAGGTAAGTTTATAACGCATTTATTAATATTTTGCAAGCTGTTTATATACATAGCTATGCTATTGATACAATGTGTTTTAACAATACGTAAGTTTTAAGACAGTTTTCATACATATTGATGGGTTCATATATAGTCTGTTTATAAAAACTTGGTGGTGGTACTGCAGGTGGTGGCGTTTTATGTTGGTGGTGTGCAATGTGTCAGAGTTTGGGAACCGCTGTTCTAGAAATACCACATCTCCCACCTCTTCCCAATTTTTTGGTCTATGGTAAACCCCCTACCATGATGTCGCACTGTCTTTCCCTGTGTCTTTATCCAGATACTTTCAACTGCCTCTCACATCCTTCCGGAGATCAGAACAAATTATATATTCTTGATGTATTATGCAATGCCTCCTCCTTTTTTTCCCTGCATGTCCTTCCTGAACAAGCTATACTCCTCTATAGCAAAATTCTAGTCATGAAATTTATCCCACCAAGTCTCTGTGATGCCAATTAAGTTTTAATTTACTTTATGTGCTAATACTTCCAGTTCTTCCTGTTTATTCCCCATACTCCTTGCATTGGTGCATAGACTTCCAAGATTGGTGCATAGACTTCCAAGACTCGTGGGGCTTGGCCTGCAGGGCTATAAAATTGCAATATAGACATCAAGGAGAAATCATATTTAATATCATGTTAGTGGAAACATGTCGTTTACACATTATCTAACACGACACATTTTTCCAATGTGGACATGAACTTCTGTAGTCAGGAACTTGTTGTCAAACCTGCTGGCTGTATCTTTCCTATGAAGATATTACTGCTATATTGCTGCGTGAGCTTTGATGATGATCTTGAATTTGGATCATCATATGTAACATGCGTTGCGAATCCCATGGTACAGGCTGGGTTGTGTGAAGCTTGTATTGTTGAATGCCCACAAATTCAGTAATGGGTCTGCCATATTTTGATTGCATACATAGCCCAGTAGTGCCTCGTGGGTAAAAGTGCTGTTGGGCATGTTTCTACCTTAAAGAAAGCAAGCCATCCCTAGACAGGTAGATTCTACATGGACTGTAAAAGCACAAATGTGTTCAGATTGTGTGTGTGTGTGTGTGTGTGTGTGTGTGTGTGTGTGTGTGTGTGTGTGTGTGTGTGTGTGTGTGTGTGTGTGTGTGTGTGTGTGTGTGTGTAAAAGAAGGAACTGATGGGGTTGTTCTTGAGTTTGATTCTCTCAGAATGTTTTACAAAAGAATTAAATATGTTAAAACTATGACTTCAAGATAGTTTAACTTAAAACCACATAGAACATAAAATACATTGGGCCAAACTGTCATTTACATGCAGGCCCCTTCACACAACTTGAGCAGTGTAAAGAGGTCTTAAATTGGGATTGAATTATATTTACACCCTCTATGAGACCCCTTTGCAATGCAGAGTGCTGTATATCTGGCCCAATATTTATATAATGCTATGTGGCTCTCTGCAGTGTGAGCTATGTAATAGTGCTGCGTAACTGTGTAAATCAAAGTTATGCATAGCTGTGGGTATATGTCATTTGTCAACACTTAAAGCCTGATTCGCAATTAGGATTGAGCTGCTAATCAGGCATTTTCCACCACTACTAAAATTCACACAGTAATTTAAAAAAAAATCAAAATTGAGACAGTTCTCTAGATTCTGAGTCTATGGAGCATCTCCTCAGCTGGTGTATGCCACCTTGTTTCACTGATCTCCAAAGAGTTAAGATGATTTACACCACCTGAAGTTTGGCCCTTATTTTAGAACTCTTTGTAAAACCAAAGTACATGGAATTTCAACAGGGTTGATCTCCGGCAGCTGGATTTGGAAGCTGTTGTTACACTCAGGATGACTTCTTTGTTCTGACCCTTCTTCCCCCTTTCCAATAACTCTGTGAATTTACTTCTAAAATTTGCCTCATTTAAAAAAACTGCTCCATGTCACAGTTCCAAGGTCCTGTTATGAAAATGTTTCTTACAAGATGTGGGAGGATCACTGAGAGTTTGTAGTTTATTAAAGCTTGTGCATATCCTTTACACCCACACTCTGATAAACATGCAGGTAGTACCACTCCCAAATTTATGGTTTCAAATCCAGATTAAGGAAATCCAGGGCCCTAAGCATATCACAACACAGAGATATGTATCATGCTCTCTGCAGACTCTGGTAGGCATCATAGCATCAGGTATGCTCAAGTGACAATTTCAAGCTTTTCTTCACAGTAACAAGGACTCAAGACTTTTTTTTTTAAATGAAAACTGTGATTCTGATGTAGTCACTTGACACCACAGTTTCGGAGCCCTAAGCAAAGACCTATAGTGCTTATGCCTTAAACCCATCCTGTATGATCTGCCATCATTATAACATCCTTGCTTTATTCAGACTGAGATCAGACTGAGTAAGGACCAATGTTCCCTCTTTTCATATCTACATTTCCCAAAGAAACTATGTATTCTGAGGATTTGATCCAAAATGGCCAGGAACTCTGCCTAGCAAGAGCTGGGAATGCACTCAAAACTATCCCCTTAAATGGCTGTTGTAGAATTATGGATGGAACAGATTTTATAGGAAAGGCAGGCTCCTCCTGGGAGAGTTTCAAATATAGTCAAGACAGTAGTTCCCACTAAATTCCTACAGTGTGTTCCTACTATATTTCTACTGAGCATAGGCAAATTAGAGCAGACATTATCAATGCACTTCATCAAGAGCAAACAATTTGTAGCCATCATGGACACCAAGGTTTTCATGGCTACCACAAAAGTTGATGGGATTCACTGTAATCTTAAATCACGAAAGATGCCTCTTTTTTAAAAAATGCACCTTGCAAAACACTCAACGAATAATGCAATTTCCAAGTTTATCACCTCAGTCTCTTGTTCGAAGCTGCATGGAAAAAAGACAACTAATTGAGAAAATTTCACAGCTTCTAGCAAAGGAAGTTTCTTGTACCTGGGCCTCCCCACTTCTTTCATTTAGAAGCCCTAAGGCAAACCAAGATTCTGTGTCAATTACAGAAAAATCAATGAAGATACTGTTCAGGACTCCTTCTCACCATTCAGTGCAGATGATATCCTTCACTTTCTAGCGCTGATTCATTTACTTTCAACCTCTCTGGGGGCTACTGACATATTGCTATCTCTGAAGAATCTGAAGGAAAAACTGCCTTTGTTTCCTACTGCAACTTGTTCGAACGCACAATGCCGTACCCTGAAACTAGTCTGTGACTTTGTAAGGGGTGAGGTGTATCACATAAGTAAAATCAAAATGAAAGTGATGTTTGGTATAACTCGATATCTAACCTTTTCAATATTTGTAGCCAAGAACCTTTCTCCTCAAATCTCACACTCTAAACAAGATTGAGCCTGGTTAGGGTTTCAAAGGGAGACTTCCAGTGATAATCAAAGTGGTTCCAAGAACTGGTGCTGGCAAGTCAGAAACTGACCCCTGAAAGTCAGTTGGACCTTCACCCTGTCAATGCGCAAAGTTCAAGGACAAGGGAAGTGATGCTGAAGGTAACGTTTTTAGGATGAAACATAAAACCGTGCTTCTTCTGGAGATGGTCAAAGATCCCGTAGCCGTTTGTGCAAAGCTAGTTGTGTTAGCCCCAGTATCCTGATCAAATACCAGCTAAAGTAATTCTGCCTATGTAAAATTCCCCTTGTAAGTGCAACTGGATACAGTATTCTACCTTCCCACACTTCCATTGACTTGAGATCAGGCCCAATGGTTTGTGTAGTAAAGCCCTACACTGTGCAGAAATAGTGTGTTGATAGTTGTAGGCTGCATTATCTTCATTACCTAAATCCTTGAAATATGGGCAGACTTGGGGGGGAGGGCGCAGGGGAGTGTTGCCCCCCACAAACGCTGTAGCCAGAGCGGGACACTCCCCATGGCAGCGCCACACAAACCCCACCCTCCCTCTCGAGGCCCTACCCCCTGGCCAAGTTGGAGGCCGAAACTGGCCAAAGCAGAGAAGTGCAGGGCAGCTGCTACGGTGGAGCGGGCAGCCATGGCACTCCCCCATCAGCTGCTGGTGCCTGGGGCTGTGGCTGCTTCTCTGCTCCCAACCTTCTTCGACTGCTCGCGAAGCTGCCCAGGTGGGGGGGACCCAGCTCTGGGGCCGGCAAAGCCCACGGGGAGCAGCAACCATGGGGGGCCCCTTACCAGCACACAGCTCCTAGTTCCCCCATCCCTGAACCCTGAGCTACACCCTTCACTGCACACAACCTCTAGCTACCCCCCCCCCCCTGCACCTTGAGTGCTTTTCAAACTTTTTGAGCTGAGTCCCTCCCTTTGAGTTATAATTTTTGATTGTGCATGCCCCCTCCCCCCAATCCAGACAGGCTAGGTGGCCTGCTGAGGTGAATCAGGGGGTGGAGGTGATGCTCTCTCCTGGGCCCTGCCCCCCCAAATATAGAAGTCAAACTACCGTATGCCTTGAAAAGCGTGGTCTTCAGTGTTTCAACAGTACTGCACTCTCCAGATATTTTGGCATCAGTATGATGTCACACTGGCTGTACCGACTCTTCAGTTTGGCATTCAGATAACATCACAAGTCACTTACAATAAATCCTACCCTCTATCTTGGTTTACCAATTGTTACTAAAGCTTGTTTGCCTGTGTACCGCAGACTACTCAGAATGCACTGACATTGATTTCACTGCTGCTGCTGCTAACACCTTGAATTAACACGTGCTTCCCTCCTGACATATTGTTGGTACATAATTGGAAAGGTACTACGTATGTGCTTTGTTTAATTATTTGCAGTGGCAGCATGTTGTTCACATACACAGTTTTTTTAATCATCATCTTCTGATGAAAAGACTATGCTTTCCATGAGCCAACATGGGGCAGTGCAGACAGAAGGAACTATAGATACAGCAGCATGTGCATAATTCAATGAAAGCCTCTTTGGTTGAACCACGAATACTGTGTAAAGACTTTTCGTGTTTCCTACTTGACTTGTGATAAACCATGTCTGATTCACTCATAACTTTCACTAGAAGAATTATACATTTCAAGTGCATTGTAATATCACATTAAAACTCTTTTCAGGAGTTGTTTGTGGAAGGGATAGGCCCTATTTTGGCATGTCTACACAAACACTTCATGGCAAGCTGGGGGCGTCAATCTACCCCACACTAGCCTGCTATGCTCTAAGCATCCTAAAAGTTCCCCATTGTGCTTTGATCTATCCCACTTTTAAACATGGGATAGATTTACACTCCAGCCAGCTGCAAATTAAATGTTTCTGTTGATAAGACTATGAGCAATATTCTATTCTCACTCTTTAACTTCTATTTATGTGAATGGTAGTTCTGTACAGAAATCAAGGGATGGTTCTATATTTTCTGTATGAGGTCCAAAAGCAGTGCTAGAGATGTGCTAAGACACATATATATTGTTACTCTTGTGGGGTTCTAACTGGTCCATAAGATACTTGGCCTTGTGGGGTGCAAAAGTCTCGGAAGATTTCATCTATCTATGTATCAAGATATTTATATGATCCTCATTACCCATAATATCTGAACGCATAAACCAGCTTTGCACCAGGATTGCCTAGTCTTGGAAGACTGGTTTGTCATGCAAAGGATGGAGGACACTACCCATTCCATGGGAGGGAATAGGAGAGTTGACCAGAGGACAAAGAAATCATATAAATAAGTCTATCCCTTATTTCCTAAGCAGCTCTACTTCCTAGTCTTTCCACCCTCCACTAAAGCCACATAGGTACCCCAAGAGTTACTATAGCCTGTAGGGCTCAGGTCTTTATTCTGAAGCCTGAAAGACCAGCCTCTTTCTATGACATAGACTCGATCCTGCAAGCCTCTTGTGTTCAGAACTTCCATTGAGAGTTCCATGCATGAAGGGTTTGCAGGCTTTAGCCCAGAGTGATGCCGGTGCTACAAAGACTATTTATTATTTTAATATACCTCTATGAACCCAGGGCTCAGAGTCTGAGCTGCATATTGGGGCAAGAAAGAATTGTAGCAAAAGGAAGCACACAATATCAAAATTGATATTAATAGAAGATATTCCTCCACGTATGAAACTCAAATGTGCTTTGGTTTCATATGAAATTTGTTAAGTGATTTGTTTATGAACCAGTTTAATTACATTTAATATTTTTAAAATATAATTATGACATATGCTACTTTTTTAAGAAAAAGTAGCCAATAACTACATTTTGAAATAGTCTTTTAAGCCAACAACATCTCTTTTTAAATTGTCCAATACCTCTAATGGGTCTTTGTGAGCCACTTGGCCATCTACAAACAGTGTGTCTAAATATTGTACTATATACATTACAGACTCACTCATTCCAAAGAGCAAGTAAAGTCTCAGAAACACACACACACACAATACATTTTTTCATTAATACCCTTTAATGAAAAGGATTTACACCCAAAAAATTGCATTAAAACTCTCTTAAGCAGTCATTCAAGGGTTTAATTCTGCAAATCTTTTAACAGGTAGTTACACTGAAGTCGATGGGCCTATATGTGTGAATCAGGACTACTAGAACTCTGGTAAGTATGGGGGGGAAAATAGAGCCCCCAAACACCAGCAGAATTAATTAGCCTTATTAGAAGCTGGTCCTTAAGCAATGATTATACAGATACTTACACAGATTACACAAATGCGGTATTAGGAGGGTTATTTTAAAGAGCTCACTTGTTGGAGGTGGTTGTTAGCACCTTTCACCCTTATGTTGGAAGGACCTAGCTAAAAGAGGGCGGAGGACAAGAAATGAGGGCCAAGATAGAAACTCCATCCTAAACCACCCTTTGGTGTCTAGGCGCTGCCACACCTAGGCCCAAGGGAATGAGTTAAAGAGGAAGGAGGCCTCTGATCTAAGGGAGACTGTGTTGTCCTGGCTCGACTCAATGTTATTTCAGCCCCGATTTTTGCATGTGCCCGGTGCCTGCCCACGACCAGACGAGCAGGCCTCTAAAGCATCCCTCCCCGTGACTCATCCAGAGTCAGGTTTGTAAAGTTAGCCTCCTCCTCTTCAATTAAGCTAGGGTCCCTGCAGCTATTTGCCTCCTTCCGCAGCCATCTGAATGCCCCCCCCCCCCCCCAGGTAGTGTGTATAATGTGGCCCATACGTTCATTAATTCCCCGCCCCCCCGCCCCCCGCCCGGCTCCCCGCAGGGTCGGTGGCCGATTAGCGTTCATTAACGCAATCCGGCTCGGCGGAGCGGCCGCGTTCTCGCCATCGCCCGGCGCTCGCAGCCGGCAGCGGGCATGGCGTGAGGGCGGCCGAGCGGGGAGGCCAGGCGCTCTCCCGGCCCAGCCAGCTGCCATTTCAGCGCCGCGGCTCAAACCCTCCATTTTAGCTTGAATTCTTCCTCCTCCCCGCTCCCGTTGCTCCGGATTATCGCTTTGATTCGCCTCCCCCTCCCTCTGCCGCTCACACACACACAGCGCCATCGCAGCTCGCTCGCTGTAACGCCAATGGACCGGTTTCTGTAGCTTCCCCCCCCCCCCACACACACACACCCCACCCCACCCCGCACCCCACCTCCCCCCCCCCTTTGCACGCGATTGCTTTTGCTTTCCCAGGCATGAGAAATTGCAAAATGGTCCGGGTGGCTAGTGTGCTGGGGCTGGTGATGCTCAGCGTGGCTCTGCTGATTCTGTCCCTCATCAGCTACGTGTCCCTGAAAAAGGATAACATCTTCGCCACCCCCAAATATGCCAGCTCGGGGGTGCCCAGGATGTACATGTTCCACGCGGGGTTCAGGTAAGTGCCGGGTCGCACGGGAGGGCGGTGGGGGAGGGGACGGAGACGGTGGGGGGGGAGGGGCGGGGGGTGTCTTGCATCCTGGCTCCCAGTCCACCGAGGCACCCCTTGGATCGTTGCTTTGGCACGAAAACCCCCAGCCCCCCCCCCCCCCAGCGCTCCCCCAGTCACTCCACAGCCGCGCTCCCGCCCAAACCCACAGGGCCCCCTTCGCCGGCGATGGGGAGGAAGGATGCTGCCGACTGACCTGGGGGAAAGGCTCATGTCAGTTGATGATCAAGGTGGCTCCACGCCCGGTTCATATATATTCCAGGGGGCGAGCTAATGGCGCAGGCGCCCTGGTCCCCTGGATTGAGGTGGGGAAAGGCTGGGAGTCCCCCCTCCTCCCCCAGACGTCTTCCCTTGAACCCCCCCCCCTCCCCCCAGTCTGTGGTCCCTCCACCAGGGAGATTCCAGCCCCGGGCCCAGCGCAGAGCCACTCCCCGGCACAGGGCTCCAGGCTCAGAGCACGAGGTGCTCTCTGGACCCCGGCCCTCCCAGCACCCAGGGCGTTTGTCTGCTCTCCTTCGTCCCCAGCTGGCTGCTCTTCCTGCTGGAGGGAGAGAGGAAGCTGGCTCAGGTCCCCACCTTGCCTGGCGCTTTGAATCCGGCTTTGCACTTGCACTTGGTACCCAGGGGACCGCACAGCAGCCTCCCCCCCTCCCACCCCCCAAATCTCTGAAAGTGAGAGCCGGAAATCTGAGCCTGCCGCCAGGCGAACGGGTCTGGGGTCAGATCGGCGCGGCTGGAGCGCCTTGCAGAAACCCACGGCATCTGGGGGACACACGGAGAGAGATTCCAGCCCTTTCCCCGCAGGGCTGAGATTTCTGAACGCCAGCCGCATCCCTCCGAGCAATGCAGAACACCCCGCTGGAGGGGAAGGAGAGTTGTCAAAGTGCTGGAGTTTCTGAGGCCTGGGGGTGGGGGGAGGATCGAGAAAGAGACAGGAAAGCGGGATGCAATGAACAGGCAGAGCTCACTTATCACAATCACCCAGGCCCAAGGAAGGAGCAAGGCAGGCCGCTGGAGGCTGCCTGCTGGTCGATCGCTGTCCGTGGTGCTGATTTACACTCTGAACCTGCCCATCTATTTGACTTCAATCCCAGCCCTGTACCAATTTTTGACGGCCATTTTATGAATTCTGCAATGCACAGAAATGTGTCAAGTCACCCTTCCCCTCCGTTCAGATTGATTTAAACAGGGAGACCAGATTGTGGCGGGGGGAATGGAGATTTTGCTCAGTTAGTTCCCTTTCCATAAAGTCATCCGCACTGTAAGAGAATCTTTAAACTCAGCCTGAACACGTGTTAATTCCGTGTGTGTGTGTGTATGTACACGTACGTGCTCATTTTCAGATCCCAGTTTGCACTGAAGTTTCTGGACCCTTCATTTGTACCAATTACAAATTCTTTGACTCACGAACTGCAGGAAAATCCTTCCAAATGGACGTTTAACAGAACAGCATTCTTACATCAAAGGTGAGAGAGAATCAAACCAAAGGACTGTTTTGTGAGGCATGGCGCTATAGCCCCATGTAGTGTCTCTATCCCTCTCGCTATTTCCCTACGGTTGGTGTTTATTTAGAAAACATAATCAGGCAATTATAAATACTGAACGATGAGTAACTTGTCAGAACTCTGAGACAAAAACTGAGTCACAACATTTGTGTGACAAAGTGACCACCAAGACAGTGAAGTGTTTAAAAAATATATACAAAATAAAATACATCATTGTCTTAGGGTAATTTATTATTTCACTGAAGGACACAAGCAGTTTTACAACAAGAGAATGTTACTGTTATACTAAATGGAATGTGATCAGGTTTATCAAAACAATTATTAAATTGCTATTATTTCAAGATACAATTTTTTTTTAAAAAATTTAAGAATCAACTTATAAAATATCAAATATTATATTAAAATAAGTACAAAATTTGTTTTAATGAAACTTCTCAGCCAATCAGCCAGCAGTAATTCTGTAAAAGTGCAGAATAGCTCTGTCTTTATAATCACAGCTGTTTCTGATTGTCTAAAACACAGGGGAAAAGATGGAAAAAATTCTGATCCAAATAAAATTAATTCTTTCCATAATGATTTTCACCTCAACTTCACCAAATTCCATTTAACAAGATGATAACATGGCAATGGTAACTATTCCTCAGTTCCCTTCATTTCCTCAAAATTCAGCATTTGCAAGAGTTTAATATTAGGTGAAATGTGTTTTTAGTCTATCATTGCTGCTCTTCTTCAACTTGTGATGCTAACGCTGGTAAATGCTGGGCCAGTCTTCTTTCTTTCTTTACTTTTATATGTGTCTAGACATTGATCTTCAGTCAGTGGAGATTTCTGCTTGTGATTGATGCCATAATCTGGGCTAATAACATTCATGGAATCCAAATTTTGCCTGAAAATTGCTCACTGTTTTTAAAAGCTAGATTGTGGCTTGGATTACACAACCAGGCGGAGAAGTAAGAACTTTCTTAACACCCCTATGCAGCCCCTCCCTCCCCCAGGCCTTGGGTTTGGGCACATAGAAGAAAGCTGAGCAATGTGCCCACTAACTGCCTCCTGGGAGTGGGTAGGAGGGGTAATGAAAAAGCAGAACTTTGACTCCACTCCCTCTACTTTCTGGTCACACTCTGCCCACTAGTCAACACAGATAAGGCAGTGCGGGACTGGGGGGAATAATTTGCTGCTGGTGTAACCCAACACTAAATTACAACCCTTCAGGAGCCCTGAGGAGCAGAGAGGAAATTGTGGTCCTTTCCTGGGGTACTCCTGGAGTGACATCACAATGTGCCACCACTTACTATGGCTTGTGTCCTTGTAACACAATCTACCCCTAAATAGATATCTCAGCTGCACCTCTATGCTGATGTTTGTTAATGCCGCAGGATCTGCCTTGCATTTGTCTGTTAGCAATAGACCATAATTAGGGTACCCACTGGGATTCCATTAATGCTTAGACATTTGAGGATGGTGAGCTGGAAGAGATGTTGTTTGTTTTTCATAAACATGAGCAAATAAAGCAGTAATGGTTCATTTTCTACTTTTATCCACTGCAGGCGAAATTCCAGAGTGGTGTTAGGATTCATAATAGCCCTTTTAAAAATTCCAGTTTGCTTATCCAAATGAGATATTATGGTATTATATTTACGTAAAGGGAGACAGTTGAATGTCATTTGTTTTGTGACTCAAAGCTTCTTAATGAGGTACAAGAAGCACTTGTATTAAAAATTCAGCTACATTACTGTTAATACAATTCAATATTCTTGAATGCTTCATTTTGTTTTAAGTATATCTTGGCAGATGAGAGCTAGCCAGTCTCACCAAAGCACTTCAGTTCACTATCAGGGTGAAATTTACCCCTGTACAGAGGATCAGACACAGCCCATGCACTGTCCTCAAGTTAGGGTTTAAATAGGATTTAATCTTTTGCTGATGCTCTGCACAACAGTGAATTTCATCCCATGTAAACAGTACACAGTGACAGCTATATGCCTCAAACTTAAAAAATTAATCGAGTATTATAATATTGGTGTTATTCTAGATCAGTTCCTCAGTTGGTGCAAATAATAAGCATCCTCCATTGAAGTCAGTGGAGTTATGAAGGTTGAGGATCTGGTCCCACAACTCTTGTCAATTCATTTCCATCTGAAAGCTGTTGCATTGCAACCCTCAGCTGAAATAACTTCATTCCAGTTGTTTTAAATGAGACCAATCACGACATAAGTAAGAAAATCTCTATATTGTGTAAAGGGTAGAAACGTAATTAAATGTTTTATTTTGTTTTTTGTATTTTATTTTAGGCAAGGAATTCTCCAGCACGTTGATGTAATAAAAAACTTTTCTTTGACCAAGAATAGTGTTCGGATTGGACAATTGATGCATTATGATTATTCCAGCCATAAGTATGTTTTCTCTATTAGCAATAATTTCAGATCACTGCTTCCAGATGTCTCACCTGTCTTGAATAAGCATTATAACATTTGTGCTGTTGTTGGAAATAGCGGAATTCTTACAGGGAGTCAGTGTGGACAAGAAATAGATAAGTCTGATTTTGTTTTTCGTTGCAACTTTGCTCCAACTGAGGCATTCCAAAAAGATGTTGGAAGAAAAACCAACCTTACAACCTTCAATCCCAGCATCCTGGAAAAGTATTACAACAATCTTTTGACCATTCAGGATCGCAATAACTTTTTTCTAAGTTTAAAAAAGCTTGATGGCGCCATTCTTTGGATCCCAGCTTTTTTCTTCCACACTTCAGCAACTGTTACAAGAACACTGGTTGACTTCTTTGTTGAGCATAGAGGGCAATTAAAGGTTCAGTTGGCTTGGCCAGGAAATATAATGCAACATGTCAACAGGTTTGTATTTTTCATGCATTTCACTCATTGAAACATTTATCTGTAACCAACAACTTTATTTATTTTTCATTCCCAATTCACCTGATGTGCAGTGTCTAAAAGGTTAGGGCCTGATCCTGCTCCCTCTGAAGGCAATTGAAGATTCATCATGGACTTCAATGAGAAGAACAATTGGTCCCTTTAGATGAAATTCCCCCCTTTACAGAAGAGCAGCACAAGACCAATGTAGCATTTAATTCAGCATAAATGGGATGTAAGTGGTTGCATGGGTTTTGTGCTGGCCCACTGCACAGGCATGAATCACACAATGAATATAGCACTAGAGCACCATTAACTTTGGTTGTAAATAATTGTAAGCCAGCCTATAGCCAAAGTGTTCTTATAAACAAGGTGACTTAACCAAAGCATAGTTGCAGTTCAGACTAGTTTAAATTCTAGGCACTCTTGTTCAGGTTGAAGACTGTAAACACAATGCAATAATATTGGCTTAAGTAGTGCATTGCCTTCTAATAGCTCTCTGCACAAGGGTGAATTTAACCGTAAGACTGTGATTCTGCCATTACTTCCACATAGGCAAATGGAGCCCATGTGTAGCCCAGATAGTTTCAGTGGGGTTCTGCAAAAGTAGAGAGAACTTTCTGCAGACGGGAATAACTTGCAGAATTGGGGACTAATAAGTAGATGTCTTAATGGGCACCATTGCAGAGAGGCACAAAGAAGTCTGTGATAAACTTGTGCAAGGACAATGTTTTCAGTAATAGTACCTTATATTACTACATTATAGTAACCCTAATCTGATTCATATGATCACTTATGAATATTGACATTGTCCACCCACTGTCTTGTTTTCTTATAAAATAGTCATATACAGACTTTGCACCTGAATCAACATCTGTTTATTATTTCACAGGTATTGGAAAAATAAACATTTGTCACCGAAGCGACTGAGCACAGGTATTCTTATGTATACCCTTGCTTCTGCAATATGTGAAGAGATCCACTTGTATGGATTTTGGCCATTTGGATTCGATCCTAACACAAGGGAAGACCTCCCATACCATTACTATGATAAAAAAGGAACAAAGTTTACTACCAAGTGGCAGGAGTCCCACCAGCTGCCTGCAGAATTCCAGCTGCTCTACAAAATGCATGGTGAAGGACTAACTAAACTGACTTTGTCACATTGTGCCTAAGAACTTAAAACTTGAAGTGCCAAATGATTGTTTAAAAAGTGCCCAAAACTGAATTAAACATTCTTAAAAATATAATTCTAAAAAAAAAAGAAAAGAAAAAAAACCTAAAATATTTTCCATAATATAAAGATACTTTTTAATCACCCTTATCACAGCTCATCTAAAGGTTTCAGCATATTTAGCAATGCAAAAGTGTTTATCAAAATGTACTGATACTATTAATGGAGCAGGAAAGTTTAAACTCTTTATGGTAGATATTTTGCATTTATAGATATGCTACTAAATAAATGTTTTAAAATATTTTCATATATATTTTAACATTACACTAAATGCCTCTAACCTCCAAATTTTAATGTTCCATTCAGATTAGAATTAGAACCATTAGTTTAAAAATATTGTTCTTATATTACGGCTATTACTATTAATAGTGAAACATACATGTTATCATGGTTAATTGGAGAAAGCTAATTAACATTTCCATTTACCATTACATTGCAGTTCTTTAGAACAGACTCTGATTTTCACAGCTTGCATATGATCTGTGGTCTTGTATTTTACATTTTCCTAGGAATAGTATTAAAGTGATGGGCCTTGTCATAGCTAGATACACAAATTGCTCTTAGATTACTTCAGAGTTTTAATTCAGATTGAGACAAATCCTTGTCCCGTTTAAATCAGTGGGAATGTTGTCATTAGCATCAGTTAATTTGGCCCTTTGATTTTAAAATTAATGTATCAAGATTAACAATACTAATTTTTAAAATATTTCTATTCTGTGGTGAAGAGACCGCAGGCATCCAAGGAAGGGCACTGCCTAATCCTATCCAAACATCCTCAAAGGGGACTGTGAGAGATTTTAGGAATATAGATCCTTTGGAGGGGGGAGCATAGTTTGTAGCAGTCTTTGTCCTAGGCTGTTTTATTCCTAGACTCCCCTTCATCAGCATGGTTACTGCGCTCCCAGTCTTCACCAGCCAAACATATTCTAAAGCCACTGCAAGAAACAAGTTTTCCACTTCATAGCTCATTGCACTATCAGTCAAAGCCCTGGTCCTGTAATGAGCTCTGTGCCAGCTCTGGAGTCCACCCATGTGGGTCTCATCACAGGATCAGGCTCAAGATAAAAGTTAGATTTTCACATACATTGTTTCTTTTTCCTTTTATTGTTAGTGTCTCAAGCATTGTTAGTCTGTGTGTTTGGGTTATACATCATGTTATGTTCCAAAAATGGCATCCATATTGGAAATACCATACCCCCATCCTGTCACTCCCTCCCCACGTCCCCCCAGAAAGATTTGTAGAAATCAGGGTAATCATTACATTGCTTCTGAATCAGTGTATATAGTTATGTCTAAAAAAAAAGTAATTTAACAAAAATCTTTGATAGGTTTTTATTTGGGAGCAGTGAGGATAAAATCAATGCCAACAATGGGAACAGAAATAAAATTATTGGCTAAAATTTTCAAACTTAGGTGTCAAAAGTTAATCACCTAAATCCATATTTAGGCAGCTAAGCATTCACTGAAGTCAAAGGAGGATGCAAGGTCATAAGCACCTTTGAAAATCAGTTAACTTATATAAGAGCCTAACTTTTGGGGCCGAAGTTTGAAAATGTTGGCCATTATGTCTCAGGCAAATTGATTCTAATTTTTTTAAATTAAAACAGTTATACTTAAAAATATGCTAACAACTTTTATATTATTTTGTATGTCTTTAAGTGAAGAATAGCTGTGTCCTGAAGGTATCTGTGATAATGATGTACAATATCACCCATGCTGCTATCTTAATTTTTCCAAGATTCTTTATCTACAAAGTAGAAATAGAAAATAAGAAAGGAAAACTTCAGTGTAATATAAAGTATATATAAAATATAATCAATGAGGAATGGCCTCCCCGCTCCATGGAATCTACTGAAACCTCTGCACAGCCATGGTTCTGTTGGCTTGCGAGGGACATGCCAGGTGTCGTGAAGGATGGAGATGGGGACCACTGCTTTATTTAGCATACTCCCCTAAGCATCCATGTTGAAATGCTGACTGACCATAAGGAACTCAGTGGATCTGGAGTTTTGATCTGATTTGGAATTTTCATTTCAATAGGAATTTCTCCCTCAGTTCTTTTCTGAGTGAAATTCTGTCTGAGATTTAGGGTGAAATCTGGTTAATCGGAGTATTCCCACTTACCTAAGTAGGCCCAGAATTTCACCCTTAATGCCTAGCAGAATTAGCTCCCTTTGTAGGCTTCTACTTCTCCCAGAATTCCCATGTGAGGGGAACATGGAGCCCATCAAATCCACCTTGCAACAACTTTAAAAACTCTGAATCCCAATACTTTCTGGTGGAGGAGCAAATTCTATCCAACTGACTTTGCCTCGTCAAACTCAGCCTGTGCTAGGCAGTGTTATTAAAATGGTATTTCTACCAGTGAAGTACACCAGCCCCATTCCCTGAATGGAGATCCTGAAACAGCAAGAGTTTTAAAACCATTTTGAAAATTCTTCATTAACTGGTGGAGAGGACATAAATCACCCACACTTTGCTGTTTTTGTTTTGTAAATAGAAACTTAAAACTGAAAGTGTCCAGGAGGTTAGCCTGTATCCAAATTCACAGAGTACAGAATATGCCGTCGTCATGTTAATGGATGACTTCAGACTCTTCTGTTTAGAAAATGCATTTTCTAAATTTTCTTGCTGAGTCGCATAAGCCTGCATCTGCTTTCTTGATATCTTTGTCTGTCCTTGCTATTATGCAGTAACTCAGTATTCTTAAGAATTCATACACTAGAGTATTACTTATTACAGGTGTTATTATTAAGTGACCACATAGTGCTGAGGTACCAGTGTATCATGGTTCCATATGATTAATTATTGCTATTTTATTTATTATTTGCATTGTAGTAGCATGTGGGGTCCCCAATCATGGATCAGAGCTCCATTGAGCTAGCCACTGTTCCAATGCAGGACAAAGAGACAGTTCCTGCCCCAAAGAGCTTACAAACTAAAATACACCCAGATTAAGGAGCTAGGGTCCAGTCCTTCAAATCTCTACCTTCTAACTAATCCTACTGAAGTCACAAGAGTAAAGGTCTGCAGGATTGGACCCATACCTTGTAATTCCTAATCTGCTGTGTTACACGATGGGGAGATTGCTATGATACTCTTGAAGTCTGGTGGGATGCAGAGAGGGATATTCCACCTCTCCATTCACAGACCCCTTCCTGCTAGCTGGTCCATGGAGTGGCATTGCTGTGTCCTTTGGGAGAGACTGCCATATGACGCCCTCCAAAGCAAGGTATTATTGTGACTGGGGCAAGAGTGTGGGAGTGTTCTATTAATTTAGATGGAATAGATGCGCTAAAAATGTATTAGCATAACCCAGTCACTGTGCAACATTAAACAGTGTTAAACAAGTTTTGGGGCTTGTTATTTGGAAACCTCAGCCTGCTTAGTACCACGGCAAACACAGTATTAAATATCCTTTTAACCTTTTAGTAGAGATACAGAAAAGAAAGAAAAGCAGTTAAAGTATTTGAAATGTAAAGTATTAGGTAAAGCTTTAACGTAAACAACATCCCTTGTTCCCTTTCCTTTTAGTTTCAGAGAGTTTTTAGAAGGAAGAAAAACCTTTGTTTGACAGTCTGTTAGATGGTACCAAGGATGGTAATAACTTCCTTTTCGGGAAAAGAGAGGAAGATAGTTGAAATGGGGTGGAGCTGTTGTTCCTGATGCTGTTGTTAAAGTCTGATCCTATTTCATTCCAAGTGGTGTTTGGGATTCAGCTAGTGCTGGTAGAGGTTTTGATGTCATCTGGGTCTTTCTTTCTCTGGCCTGGTCTTGTCAGGATTAGGATGATGAAGGCCCAGGGTGCCAGGAGATGATGGGGATGGCAGACATGAAGGTAAAACTTGCTCCAGTAGCAATTTTTCTCCCCAAAGTCTCTTTCTTTTAAGGACCCCAAAAGGGATTGATGGGTGGAATAGCCCATCCCCTCATTATTTTGTCCACCAGTTAGGCCTAGTTTCTCTCACACCAATTGTGGTTCGCTGATTTCTGGTTCCATACTTTTCTTGTTTACAAGCATGATCTTAATACACTCCTTGAGTTATATCAGTAGGCCATTTTGTTTTGGACTACTTCAATCTTTCTCTCACCCTTTCGTATCTTTTCCCATCAAGATTTGTTGGTATAGGTTATTGTGACATCTTATGAACTTACACTGACGTTTTAAAGTTGAACTCACAATTAGGATAAATGTGCAGGCCCAGTTATAGCAACTGGAGGCAGGGAGGGGAAAAGAGAGGAGCAACCATCCCAGAATTAAGTTAAAGGCAATTGTCTTTTTCTGGGTGCCTGTGTATAAAGAAGGTTAAAACATTATTTACATATTTTTCAAAAAGGAAGAATGAGAGTTGTGCAGGGTAGAGTTCTGCACTAATTATTAATGAGATACATCAATTAACCTTTTCCAATTATTTTACTATTGGATTGTACAGTATGTGTGTGTTCGCTATGGAAGCTATGTCCCTTCTCTGCTATATATAATAGAATATTCATAGTCTAACTTGATAAACACACACAGTCACCAATACTCACCTAATTCTATAGACATTGTACCATATTTTGTACTGTGTGGAAGTGATAATCCAGCTGAACTCAATCATTGGAGAACAGGAAATAATGCAAGAGGGGTTCATAGTGGATAGCTGGCATTTTAATTAAGAGACAGATTATTAATTTCAACAGTGAGAAACTATAATTTTTAATCTAATGAAGTGAATATGAACAATTAGTTTCATCTTTGTTTTAAAGCTCAGGCCAATATGTTGTATATATTTTTCAGTTGCTGGCTCTCAACAATAAGATATTATGTTGGCCAACAATGTCATTGTTTGGCTACTGTACATTGTTTACATAACATAGTTATGTACAAGTTAGGTACATAGTTATGTACAAGTTTAAATTACTAATGAATTTAGTTAGATGTAATCACAAGCAAATAGGCACTAGTCTAAATGAATGTCTAAATGAATGTTCTTTCTATCAAGTCACATAGAGCATCTTCAAGAAACATTTTCACAAAGGGGAACAATCTGCTTAGGGCCAGATTCTGACACCTTTATTCTAATTTAATATCACCTTACTGCATGCTAGTTCCATTGACTTTTTTCCATTGTCTTCAGTGAGAATACCCATGGAGTAAGGCATTATGGAATCTGAATAATGGTATCGGAATCTGACTCTTGCACCTTATACAGTGCACCTTCTTATAATAAAGTCATTTTTTTTTTCACAATGCAGCATCACTCCGAGCAGAAATTCTCTAGATCCAAAACTTCATCTGATACCTTCAATGTATTGAAACAATTTTGGACATAAAACCCCTTCACTATGAATGGGGTCCCATGTTATCAGAGTTCACTGTCAGTTCTACTGTTTAGTATAGTGGCAACATTTGGATCTGAATATGGCTTTTGGGTTGGTGTCCTGATCTGGAATTTTGTTCCGCACAGCACTACCATCTCCTGTTCAGAAAGTGGATTTATTTCTCCAGTAGGGCTAGTCAGAAAAAACTCAATGGAAACTTTTTCCATTGAAATCAAAATGCTTCATGAAACTGAGTTGAAAACAAGGAAAATAATTTCTAAAATAAAATGTTTCAGTTTTCCCTTTTGAAATTACTTTTTTCAAATTTATATTTTGTATTATATTACATATATTATTTATTACATATATATTATAATATAATATAAAGTAAAAAGCCAAAATTGAAGCAAGACATTTTATTCAGTCCCCATTCTTCTTTCTGAAATTATCTTTTGCAGAGAATTCTGAAATGTTCAGGTTTCTTTCCTAATCAGAAAAAAAGCAGATTTTGAAAATGCAAAATCCTCTGCAAAATGGAAATTTCCAATCTCCACACAGCAGTAGTATACAGCTTTTTTTCTCATAATTTTGCTTGCTCTTATTTTCATCTGAGCTCTGAACTCTGTTTCTGTGCCTGCTCTTTTGCACCCACAAAATGAATTGCAGGTGCAAAAATTATGGTAACAAATGACTCTGAAAAAAGGGAGGTCATTCTTCTGAAACTATATCCCTAATTGTTGAAGGAATTAAACAGTGGAGTTGTGCCACTTATACCAAGCCTGAATTTGTTTAGCTAAATGTTTCCTCCTTACAGCCTGTTTCTCCCCACTATCTCTAGCAATGAAATCGCGGTGGTACTGCAGGGCAAAAGTCTCCTATCAGAGGTACATAGTGGAACTAGATTCCAAGTTCTGCCTTTCTACAGGTATGAAACTCTGAAGAGCAGAATATCAGAGGTGGGATCCACTCTGGGCACTTAAGAGGATTTTGTCCTTGAAAACAGACTGCAGTGTCATAAGCACTACCTTGATGCTATAGCAGGGAGAAAGAGGGACTAGGTGCTAAGTGAGAAACACAAATATCTTTAAATATCAGAAATGGGAATTCAGAAAATTATTGACAGAGGGCCATATCATACCATTGATTTTTACACATAACTCCCCATTGTTTTTTCAGAACCCCATTGAACATTTCAGAGCCATTGATTTCAGTGAGGAGTTCTGCTTCAAAATCAATGACACAATAAGGCCCAAAGAAAATTGCTTTTTAGTATCAATATTCTTTGTTCAAGTTTGCTGCAATGTGGAAACCGCGCTTTAAAACAATGTGTTACTTGTATCTTTCTATTTTGTTAAATGCTTTTTCAAATCTGCTTTTTCTGGAGACTAAAATGATTGGATTCATTATGCAAATTAAAAGGAGCAACACTGTTTTAGGGGCCAATACTCTTCTCATTGGAGTCAGTGGAAAGACTCCCATATGATTCATCATGGGCAGGATGGGGATCCTCTCCTTGTCCTAAATCTCCATTTTCAAATGTGTTTGTTTGTAGAAACTCATGTTCAGAGCCTGATCCAGAAGTATCTTCCGATGGTAAACTCCCTTTGACATCAGTAGGCGTTTTGCCTGTGTCAGGACTGCAGGATTGAGATCAATGTCCTTTTCCTATTGTGTCCCACTAATGGCCCACGTAACCCCTATTTTATATTAAATAGTGAAGTGGGTGTCTCATATAAGTGGTGCAAAGTCGTTGTTCATTGTTGACCAATGAACCTGAAAAGAGTCAAAGGTTCTGTTTGGCATCTCAGTGTTCACAGGCCAAAGTCATTGGAGGTCTAGATTCTGCCCCTTTTACAATGCAGCCCTGTCTTGTGAGGGTAGGAGACCTACCATGGGGTTGTTTGCACATGGAGATGGGGTAGGATAGAGTTATAAGGTCCCTGGGTGAGAATAATGTTAGGATGGATGCTGCCCTGGAGCAGTATTCGCTGTAGTGCGGTGGAAGGTTTTCCATGCACATTATCCATTGGGGTGAATTTTATCTATAAATAAATTTATCTATAAAGAGTAGCCCTAAGCTCTTTAGACCTAAAGTGATGAGATCTTAGCTCTGATCACCTCAGGACTTGCTAATGTTCATGACACCATCACACAGTCCATAAAGGTTTATCCTGCTTCCACTAAAGTCAATGACAAAGCTTCTACTGACATCAGTAGAAGGAGGACCGGGCCTGAATTTAAGTCAGCAACTGCATGCTATTTCCTTTTCCAGTTGGTATAAGCCATCCACTTGTAAAGATGACCTACGAGAGTATGAGAATATGCATGTGTAAACTCACAAAAGAAATGTGAGAGTGTAGCACAGGAGCTGTGCTGATCTAGATGTTAGCTTGTATATTAGAGATTGGACAGCAGTAAAACATGAAACAAAAAAATGTACATAAAAATTGGAGTTGTATGTGTATTACTTCTCTTACTTTCTATATCTTTATTTAACATTTTAACAGTTCCTAGCATCTTTTTAGTGAATATTACATGTACGTAGGACACATGAAAAAAATCATTCTGGCTATCACTTTGATTGTTTATTCAACAGTTGAGAATACCAAAAAGCGAGGATTGTGAAATATAACTAACTGTGAATGGAGGCTGCAAAAAGATATGATTTAAAAAGCAGATTTTCTGTAAATGAATGTATCTTTATTCTAATGCCCACGCAGTTCAATGCTTGATGGAGTTGTTTTCACTATAAAAAAAAAAAAAGTAAAAACAGATCTGCCATAATTGTAATAAAGTATTTATTATTTAATGGCCATATTAGAAGTATTATTTATTTGTAAACTAGTAAAATATCCATTATGGGCCAGGATATAATCTCAGGTGAATGGCGTGCAAAGCTGCACATGTTGCAAAATGTGTTGCATGCAAAAACTGGTATTTGATCTTGCTCCCATTAAAAGCACTATGGGCTTCAGTGAGATCAGGGTCATGCCCCAGGGCATTTAATATGTACTCGATGTGGCCACACATCTGAGATTTGAATGTGGCCTGCACAGTGTAATGTACGTGTAAATATGTGGTTATATTTGTGAACAAGAAACCTGTTTCCTTTTGTAGAGGAATCCTGCATATTTATTGTGACTGTAGTTTGTGAAGATTGATTCATTTTGAATCTTTCCACAGTGTTATTGTTCAGTGTGAATGTGCCTGCAACATTGACTCATGTGCCAAAACACAATATCGAATGCATTGTTTTTAAATAAAATGTTTTATTGTGCATTGAAAATCTGTGAAACTCAGCAGTGTGTATTTCTTCCTTCCTATTTTTTTAACTGCTTGTAGTCCTGCTTTGACTGCTTTAGTAGTCTCATATACCCACGCTGTGTTGAGCTCCTTAACATCATTTTAATCAAAAAGCATTTTATATTTTGAAGGATACAACCCACAGAAATATCTGTGGATAAATTATAGAATAGTATGTCTCCTTTAGGTAATATTTTAACATCTAATAGTCTACACACACAAAAAGAAAATTCATGTTATTGGGTGAAACAAGAGACTGATAATGGGATATGGAGCCTTTCACTTCAAGGTCATTGATATGGATTCATCTCAAGATGAAAGTGAGCAAACGCCTATACATGCTCAGTGGCCTAAGCACAATAAGGTTGATTTTCTCAGTCCAGTACATGATAGATAAGTATCCACAAGACTGTATTAAATGGTATCTTTTTAAACAGTTTTATCTGATAGGCCAAGGATTGAGTTTATGAGCTGCTGAGCATCCCATAGTGCCAATGGGTTTCAACAGGAGTTTAGGATGCTCAACAGTTTGCAGGGTGGTTATTAGCATTTGTACTCCAGTAGCACTTATCGGCTCAGTTGAAATCAGACAACCATTGTGCTAGGTGCTGGTCAAACACACTCGAAGGAACAGGTCCTGTTCCAAAGAGTTTATAGTCTAAATGAACAAATATGCCCCCCTTGTTTTTTTTTAACAGTAGGGGACTGAAACACAGGGACAATAAGGGGCTTATTCAAGGACACACAGAGGAAGTCTGTGGCATAAACAAGAATTGAACTCAACTCTCCTGAATCTCAGTTTAGTGCCTTAAGTCCAAGACTATCCTTCTTTCCAGGGCTTGAGTTCCTATGAAAATAGTGGATCTCTCAGCCCTGGAGGTTGTCTCTCCAAGCGAGAAGTTGTGGTACGTTGTTGGGTTAATGTGTGGGAACACTTGCTGCACCTAATTTCATTCATTCTTCTGGCTTGTCAGGTCTATTTGTCTATGTTATTCTAGCTGTACTTTTATGCCATGCCCAAGACTGTTCTATCTGAGTGCATCATCACACCAACATACTTCTCAAGAACTAAATTCACGGAGAAATAATGGTTTAAAAATTATCACCACTAGCTCTAATCCCTGCAAACTACTGTAAAATGACATAGTGAGTTTATTTCACAAACTTACTACCTCAACCTGATTAGCACAAATTAAATTTCAGCTAATGCATTATCCCAATATCAGTGGGATTGAAATAAAAATATATTCAGATTATTTGCATGAATAAAGCTATACTATTTTTCCCAGTTTACAATATTTGGACAGAAATAGTTCTCTAAACTACCGAGCTCAACGGAGATGAAACAGCCAACATTTTAAAAAGTGACATTTTCAAAAGTGTCTCCATTTGTGGGCACCCAACTTGAAATACATTTATTTTCAAAGCTGCTGAATTCTCCTATTGACTTCACCAGGAGTTGCGGGTGCTGAACCTCAGATTGTCTCAGGACATCTCAAATTAGTGAAGATTTTAGTACATTTGGGACAAACTTCTTATTCGAACAACGCATAGAATTTATTTGGTTATTTTTTCCTATTTATGCAGAATAGCTATCCATTTACTGCCAAGTGCACATACAACAGCATTTTAAACACTGTACATCAGCTAAATCAATGTTAACTAACACCAAAAACTCCACCACCACATTCAGAATTAATTAATACTCTGAAATATTTGGTTGGATTAATTCCTGCGTGAACTAAATAATTCAGCATTTATAAAATGGCTGTGATCAGATTGACTGAGAAAGAGCACAACCCATACAATTAACTTCTAATGAATGCACATGTTCTGACTGTACTGTTTTTCTATATACAAAGCAACATATACTATTTCAATCGAAGAAAAGCCTCTGGGAAAGAGCAGAGTGTGCGTCTTCTCTGTAGCAGGTTGCAGCTTAAAACAAAAGGACTTTTCAGCTCAGAGGGTCTGACCCACAAGTAGCTTGTGACAGCGTATCCACTGGTTCACAACACACAGGTTGAATGGAAAAACAGCATTCAAAGCCCCTTGAACACTGAGACCTGGTGGCAGTGAGTAAATGAAGAGGAGGGAAGGAATAGCGCTTCTCCTCGTTGTTCTGTTCCTGCCCTGTTCTTAGTCCACCTCCAATCCACTCCCACAGAAGCTCCACAGCTCTGTGCAGTGCTGCCACTAGTGCTGTGTTGGCAGCACAGTGAGTAGGGGAGAAGTAACCCCTCCTTCCAGCAGCAACACCCCTTCCCACCATTCCCACCTGCCCCTATCATACGCAACACCACTCGCTACACTCAGCATAGATAACCTGCAACCAGCGCCAGCCTCCTAACCAGCAGCCCAGAACCCAATACCACCCATAATGCCAATGGCCCCCTCATTGTCCACCCCAAATGGCACCAGATTCTCCACCCAAAGCCATTTCTCATTACCACACTCAGTGCTTAAAGTGATCTAAAAAACAGTCATACAGACAGAGTTTAGGGTGAGCGGCTTTGCTGAGAGAATACTTAAAATGTTCAGTTACCATGATGAATTTCATTTTTTTTCCGTAGGTGTGCACCCCTTTCTGGGCACACACACACACACACACTTTAAGCACTGATTACAGTCCCATGAGACAATCCTGCAAATCCTGGGATTTGTGTGTGTTCCAGCAAGAAAGTGTGGATTGATTTTAGGTCCCTTTCCAGCAAGAAAGTGTGGATTGATTTTAGATCCTAAATGAGAAAAGTGTGGGACTGGGAAAAAGGAGCATCTGAGTTTTAGTCTGACACCAAATTTTCATGTGGCCAAGGGCAAATCACTTAAACAAAAAGTTAGACTGGAAATCTCAACTACAGTAATCACCAATGTTCTTAGTATAATACTTAAAGCATTTCATTATATAGTGCAATAGACTTATATATGATGGGCTAAATTCTGCTCTACTGTGGAATGACTGGAGCTATAGGGGGTGTAAATCAGAACAGAAATTGACTTAGCATATTGGTTCGTAAAAGTGAATTATGTTGCTAAGAGCATGTCATCATCTATTTCCATTACCTATGATATACTGGTCAAAATATTGATTGGCTGGCTCTAGTATGTGAATTTTATCTCTCTTTGCTTATTTATACTATGGAATAACAAACCTTAAAATCAAAATAGGGACATTTCGTGTCTAGTCTGAATAACTCTTTCACTTGGGCTGTCGGGAGGGAGAATCAGAACTCCAGAGCTCTATTTCCAGCTCAACCACTGACTTGCATGATCTTGGGCGGGTCACATACCACAGTCACATGGAAATTGCAACATCGCTAGTCCAGGCCAGGGGTCCATCTAGTCCAACATCACATCTCTGAGAGGAGCCAGTACCAGCTGCTTCAGGTGAAGCGCCCCCAGCCTTAATGGATAATTATTGAATAAATTTCCATGGGGAAGTTTGCTAACCCTGGCAGTGAGTGGCTGGCTGAATCATGAAGGTTTATATCCCTTATTTTTTATCCTATCTGATGTATCTGTGGATATTCTCATTATCTAAATAAATGTTTAATCCCTTTCTGAATCCTATTAAGCTCTTGGCCTCACTGATACCTAGTGCCAGTGATTTCCACAGGTTAATTACGCAGTTTAAAAAAAAGTTTCCTTTTTTATTCTTTTTCCACTTACTGCCTTTCATTTCACTGACTGTCCTCTTGTTTTTGTGTTCTGAAAAATAGGACTGTCCAATTTACCATTCATTATTTTACATATTTCTCTCATGTCCCTTCTAATTAATTTATTTAATAAAATAAGCATTCCTGCACTTATCAGTCTTTCTTTATATGAATCCTTAACCTAATCATTTTTGTTTCCCATCTCTGGACTCCTTCTGTTTCTCTATGCCTGTTTTGAGGTCAGTTGATCAGAACTAAACACAATGTTCCAGGTGATGGCATACCATTTTTTTATCTAATGGCATTCTCAGAGTTTCAGTATAATGTCTTGTCCTATTCTGTATGCATGCTAACATAATGAGTTTTTGAACATCACTGACTGGTGAGCAGAGTTTTTCATTCAGCTGTACACAGTGGTACCCAAGTCTTTTCTGCTTGATTGGCTACATTTAATTTAAACCCAACAATGTGTACGAGTAGTTCAAACTATTCCTTCCAAATGCATTACCTTGCATTGGCAGTGTTACAGCCGTGTTGGTCTCAGGATATAGGAGAGACCACATTGGTGAGTTGGGCAAAGCTGGTCCATGTAGGGGCCAGGAGGTGTGGCCTCCCTTGGAGATTGACGGCGAGGGAGGGCCAGACCCCCTCTGGGGGGTGGAACCCGGAATTCCACCTCCCCAACCCCCACCTCCACCCCCCGCCACCTGACCAGAAACAAAGAGGCGGGACAGGAAGGGGAAGTATAAAGGGCGGGGCCTTCCAGCTCAGTTGGGAGAAGGCAACTGAGGGAGAAGGATGTCTCTTCCTTGGTGCTGGAACCTGGGCCTGACCGTTATTCTGAGGAGAGGCTGCCAGGGCTGCCAACTGGCTGGGGCCTGCCTGAGCCCTGCAAGCCAGACCCTGGGCCTTGCAACCTGGAGGAGCTGCCTGAGCTGCCTACCCCCTGCGAACCCGAGGAGGTACCTGACCCTTGCGACCTGGAGGAGCTGTCAGATGGCCCCGAGGAGCTGCTGGACCTGCCACTGATCGACAAGGCTGAAGGGTTCTGGAACCCCCCCTGGCAGAGTACCCCGAGGGGAATGAAGGTGACTCGGGGGACAAGGTACTCCAGGGAAAGGGGGGAAGAAAGGAGCTCAGGGAATCCAGACATCCGTCCGGCTGTGTTATGGCCTATAGTTGAGGCAGTGCGTTTCGGCTGGAGCCCCACTGACTCAGTGATGGGACACCCCATCACTGCCAGGGCCCTGGGCTAGGATGCAGTGGAGTCAGATGGGCCTGCATTCCCCCTCCTCCCTTTCTACCCTGTCCTTGGGGTGATTGTCCCACCTAGTGCTAGGATCTTGAGACTCTGCCTATCTGCCCTGACTGAGGGCCGGGGTTGTAAACTGTTTGTGTGCCCTGCCAAGGGCTATAGACTACTGGCCTTGTCTGCCCGCCCTGCCTAATAGATTATTTGCTTGCCCTTCCTAAGGCTACTGCCCATTTATCCCGTCGGGCCTCGCCCTGTCTGGCTAAGGCTAAGAGCCTGGGTGGAGAGCTGTTTGCTCGCCCTGCCAAGGGCTAGAGACTGCTCCCCCTTTGCCTGCCCTGCCCTGCCTAAGGGCCTGGGCTTTGAACTGTGTGCTCGCCCTGCAGAGGGCTAGAAGCCTCCTACCTGGCCTGCCTGGTCCTGACTGCAGGTCTGGGCCCCAACTTACTGGATCGCCCCACCTGATTCTAATTACCTTGCATTTGTCAGAACAAAATTGAATGTACCATCATGATGTTCATTTATAAAGCTTTGTTAGGTTCCTTTGAAGTTCCCTATTCTTCTGTAACCTTGACTATCCTAAACAAATTGTGTCATCTGCATATTTTGCCACATTATTGTTCCTTCTTTTTCCTGCTGAATTGCTGAATATTAAACACTACCAGTCCTAAAAATGAACCTGGGGCACTGGTCAAAATTGATAATTTAGTCTTATTATAAATTTTCTGCCTCATAGTCAGTTTCTAATCTGAGAAAAAACATACTTCTTTCCCCATAACTATTTAGTTCCTTTACTAGCCTCTTGAGAGGGACTTTAACAAGGGTTTTAAAACTCCAGATAAATAGATACATCGTTTTTAAGGCCAGAAGAGACCTTATGTTCATCTAGCTAGATCTCCTGTGTAACACAGGCCAAACAATATTATCCGCTAATTGTTTCATTAACCTCAGATCTTGCAGTTGAGCTATAACATATTTTGTAGAAAGATCTCATGTCTGAATTTAAAATCAACTATATCCCTTGATAAGTTGGTCCAATAGTTCATTACCTTTAATGTTAAAAAATATGTACCTTATCTCTAGTCTGAATTTATCTAGCTTTAGCTTCCAGCCATTGGATCTTGTTATGCCATTGTTTGCTAGTTTAAAGAGCTATCTACTATTAGAAATCTTCTCCCTGTATGTAGCAGTTCTTCTTTAGCCACCATTTTTATACCTGTAAAACAGGTATAAGAATATTTAGCTTCCTCACAAGGATGTTATAAAATGTAAGGTTGCTGTTGACCCCTCACTGAAACCTAGTGGCTTTTTTGACTGGCCCTCTCCCAATACCAAAAGAAAGGGGAAGGGCCAAGAGAAATCAGAATCCTGAGACTGACGGTCTCCAGGGCCAATGGAGAGAGGCCAATGCTCCAGGTCAGACCAATTGACAGGGCAGGCAGACCAATGAGGGAGTCAGGAGCCCAGGGGCCTGTCATCCTCCATTTGAGCTGGAGCTACCTGAGCCAGAGCAGGGCAGAGCTAAGGAGAGAGCAGCAGCAGCAGCAGCAGCCAGAACCCAGAGTGGCCAGAGAAGTAGCCCACAAGGCAGAGCTGGGCTGGCGGCAGAGCAGCAGCACAGAGCCAGATGAGCCGGAGCTGGAGCAGCTGGGACCTGGAGCAGTGCAGACCCCTCATGCCAATGGTGAGTCAGGGCTGAGCTGCAGCAGGGAGCTGTGGAGCTACAGCTGGGATAGCAAACACCCAGTGTGCCACAAGTAACACTGCAGCTGAGCACAGTGAGCAGATGGAGAGAGTGAGGAGGAGACACAGGGCAGAGAGAGCCCAGCACAGAGAGATGTCACCAGACAAGAAGAGGGGACATGAACCTAACAAGAGGGGTAATACTGGGAAGAAAGGTTCCTGCCACCTAAAGCCTGGGGGTGTGTGGCCACTGCCAGAGCAGGTGTCTTACCCACAGCATCACTGGAGCACAGCCAGGGCCTGAGAGAGAGGCTTGAGACATGTGAGGAATAGACTGGGAACTTTTCTTAAGAGCCTGCTGTTTGTGGTGCTCCCTGTGTCCATAGGGTAGGATCCCTTGTTCCTTTAACCTTTTCCGTTTTTGTTTTTGTTTTATTTTGCTTGCAGTTGTTTAATAAATTGTATTTGGTTTGAACTTAATGTAATGACCATTGGTCAGGGAAGCATCTGGTGTGGAGAGAGCACCCCGGAGTGGAAACACCCTTTGCATGTGCGGTCATGTGGCTAACCAAGCAGGTGAAAATAATTGCATCTGTAGCTTTGCTTTCTCGTAAGTGGAGTCGTAGTCCAGATTGAGCACAACACATTCATTGCTCATAAAAGATCTAAGACATGCCATGATGTTTGAAGTCTGTACCACTGTATGTATCAACATCTGAAATGGTCAGTTCGGTTTGGTGCACAAATAATGATATATCCTACTCACTTCTTTGGATCTGACCATATAAATATATTATTATGTTTGGAATGCTTTAGTGCATTCACCTTTATGCTGTAAAGAGTTGAGTTTAAATCCTGGTTCTGGTCACAACTGATTGTAGTCCCCTGAATGCTACCCTGATATCTTTTTAGATGGTGAAGAGATACTCAGTTTCCTGTACTTCCATGCATAACCTTCTTACCCAGAAGTTCCTGGGTAGGGCTAAGATGAATATTTCCAGGACCTCAGGGCATTTCAAAATACTAAAGGGCAGCCTCAGTTGGTGTAAATTGTCAAAGCTCCACTTAAGTCAAAGGAGAATGTGCCCCAAAGTCCCCTTATACCCATATTTATATACTGCTACATGTTCCCTGACTATCCTGGGTTCCGGGACCTCATCTTGTCTCCTATTCCCACCCTAGCATCCCTGATCCGCAGACAGAATTTTCATTCCTGCTTGTTTTAGAACAGTGTCATTTGGCAAGAGGCTTTTTGCATACTGTGGGCTTGATTCCGATCATAATTAAACTGGTGAAAATCAGGATGAGTAATCAACTGAAGTCAATGGATTTTCCACTGGTGTGAGGACAGACTCAGGCCCTCTCACCTTGTTTACTGAAGTTCTATTCCTTTGAGAATTACTGCCCTCCAAATACCTGCCAGAATTCAAACCCACCCAAAAGACATACTTGTTTGAGCTGGCTTTTTCTTGATTTGTTCTGATGCATAAATTGCCTTTGAGATGTTTGCATGAAATACACTGTATAAATGCAAGTGAGTTATTGAATGATTAGACACGTATTTTATGTCTGAGCACATTAAGGGCTCTTTCTATCAATATTTTTTTAAACCACATGCTTCCCCATAAAACTAATGGCACATGGTCCCAGTAGCTATGCATGTGCATATCCAGAATATAGCTGATTGCACAAGCTATCAGTTAATCACATTTGAAAAGTGGTTTAGGATCCATCAGGATGTAGTGTATTATATATAAATGTGAGAACTATTATATAGCTAGGGTACTTAAAGGCCCCCATCATCAAAATATCAGAGCCCCTCCCAGTCTTGAATGTATTTATACTCACAACACCCCTGTGAGACGGGGGTATGATTATCCGTATTTTACAAATGAGGCATAGAGATGGAATGATTTGACTAAGGTTTCACAGGAAGTCTGTGAGAGGGCAGAGGATTGAACCCACATTTTTAAGCCTCAGAGCAACACCCTAACCACTGGATTATTGTCCCTCTTAATCACAGTGTTACTGTCCAGATTCTAATATAGATTCAATTTTCTAAATCCCATTCTGCCGGTTAAACTACCTCAAAGCCAAATTCGGGAACAAATCACTTGTTGCCGAGTGCTGTTTTGCAGCTTGTACTTATTACAAAATTGACAATCCTGTGTGGCCATGAAAAAGTTTAGGACAATCATTGTTGCTTCCTCCATCTGAGTGGCACTCACTCCAGTGCAGTGAGTCCACAAGGTTAAATGGTTTACTAATGCCACCATTATGTCCCAGTCCAGCTCCCACCAAACCAGTGAAAAAGACTGCTGTTGATTTCAATAAAAACTCAATCAAGTCCTGATGCCTTTGACATGGAAGGGAAAGAAATTGCAAATGTTACATAAACATATTAAAAGAAAATACTCAGAAAAGTTTATTTAAAGCAGGTGAAAAAGACCTGTCTGTTTCTGTCACTGGCTAGTTTGTCATTGCTATTTTAGGAGTATGGACTCCCCTTGGTGCCGGTGCAAAATCCCACATTTATGCTAATAGGACATGACCATGTGTTGAATGGAGATTATAGATCCCTGCATTTTCCTTTTATCCATGAAATACATGAAGAGTTTTTCTTCCTCTAGAGTTTGGGGAAGAGAGTAGATTTTTGCAGTGCTGAAGGGTCAGTCCTGTATTTCTTGGACATCAAAAGCTTCCACCGAAGGCAATGTGAGCTTCAGGTGTACAAAAGGGAAGAAAAGTAAACATGAAAAAACCTAGTGCAAAAGTAGCTGAAATGATAATGAAAGGAGAAAATATAGGTGTAATAGAATCAGACCCCATTGGTACATCAAATCCTGTATGCTGCCTCAGGCATTCTCCAACACCTGATGTTTCAGAGGAAGAAGAGAAAAAGAAATCATATTTTACCTAGCAATTGGGTGTGGGGGAAAGGGGAATCCTTACACACAGAGAATAGGGGAAAGGGATGAAGAGAGAAATAGGAAACAAAGAAATACAATACACACACGTGCTCGAGAGCGAGAAAAAAAGCAAGGAAAACTTCTCTTTCCCCTAGGCAGCAAAAGCTTGTTACTGTCCAAACCTTAAGCTAGTTGCCCTGGGTTTCCAACGTCACATCTTTCTTGTCAACTCCTCTGCTCACTGGCAGTGACAGATTACAAGGGCGCCATCAATTTGTTTGGTGATTGTATTGAATAGAGGTTACCGATGTTCACTGATAGAAGTTTATAATGATGAAATAAAGCCTTGGTCAGTCAGAACCCAGGCTTGGCGCAGAAGCAGATGGCACATTTTGAATAAAACTCTGTGCCAGGTTTCACAGATGTGCACTTGCCACCCCTGAGAGGGGCATGCATAAAAATCTGGTCCTCTAGTCTGATGGATCAACTGGTCCTTGATGTCTTGCCTACACTGGCAAATGTAACCCATGTTAACTAACACAATGTTAAGCACTATTTCGCACTCAGCATAGACAAGGACTATCATGATTTAAGAACATGGCATCTGGTCAAGCCATGAGCCAGCTTATGCTGTCATACAGGGCTTGTGCATCTTTTGCTGTCACTTAAGCAGAACCCAATATTCAGCCTTCCTGGAGCCACCAACAGTCCTTAGAGTAAAATAATTAAATCAGTACACAGACAACCTGTGGAACTCATTGCTGGGGAAGTGGTGAAGGCCAAAAGTATAACTGGGTTCAAGAAAGAATTAGACAATTTCATAGAGGATAGGTCCATCAGTGGCTATTAGCCAACATGGTCAGGGATGCAGCCCTGTGGTCTGGGTGTCCCTGAATCGCTGACTGCCAGAAACTGGGACTGGACGACAGGAGATGGATCACTCGATAATTGCCCTCTGAAGCATCTAGCGCCAGAAATCAGGATACTGGGCTAGATGGACCATTGGTCTGACCCAGTATGGCAATTCTTATATTCTACATCAATCCTTTGTAGAGAGTGCCCCGTCCACTTCCCTTTGTACGCAGCCATTGCTGGCCAGTGAGGGGGAGGTGGAAGGGCCATAGAGAGGCTCTTTGGAGCTCTCTTATTGAGAGGCTCGCAACCTTTTTTGGAGAGGTAAGTACTGGTGGTGCTGCTGGCTCTGTGGTGTCCTGTGGTCCCTTAATAAAAAGATCACTGTTGTTTCTGGCCCTTGCACTTTGGGGGCCACAAGATAGAAGGAGTGTTCTTCTGCCCCTTCTATTGCCTTTGTGCACCTTTGCAGGGCTGACCACAATCTTGCCTTTAATACTTCAATACAATGCTTTGAGGATAAAAGCACAGATGCTCAAGTGTGCCACAACCTTACTCTGCATAGCAAAATAGGGTGGTCAAAGGTGGAGCTGAGTCATTTTTGCACTCCCCTGAGTCTTGGGAACTGGTTGATTCCTCAGTGCAACTTAGAACAGCCTTAGGGCTGCTCTAACTCGAACCATCATGTAATGGCCCTGGAGGCTATTATGCCTGCAAGAATTGTCACAGCACATCCTGCGCCATTGTCATATCTGAAACAATTCTTACGCCATGGATTGTGATCCCCAAAGGCCCTGTTAAGGCAGCTTCCTCAGGCACAAAGGGACCAAAGCAGAGGCTGATGACGATCTGTCCCATAAAGAGCTATATACAGTGCTACCTATTTTTGTTGTTTGCTATTTTATTAATTCTAATTTTATTTTACTGTACATTATTTATGTGTGTATTTATTATTTTATTACCAACCACATTGTTGTAAATTTGGTGAGTTGCCTGTATTAGAAATCAACATGGACCCCATGACATAATTGCAAAATGCAATAATCATAATAGCTGACTTAGCTAAAAAAAATCAAAAAATCAAATTCAATGTTTATAGTCTGAATTTTGAAAATATTATTTTGTCAACAAAATCAATTTATCCCTTTTCTAGTGTTAATCTGAAGCGAGTATAATTGATCTAAACAAAGGGCTCAGTCTGCTCCCATTGAAGGCAGTGGCAAAAGCCCCTTGAAATTCAGCAGAAGTAGAACCAGACCCTAAAGTCTTCAGATCATTTGGTATTTTCAGCAATATATACTTGAGACTGCTACGTTTGACATTCTCCTGATGAGGCTGTAACAGTTCTACATGGTGTTTGTTTAGAGCACATTGTTCAAATCAAGAATACATATTGGGACCTTTTATTAAGCCTTAGAAGTGACAATAAAGGTTTAAGTAACATAACCAGCAGTCACTGAACAGAATAATTTTAACCATCATGATGGCATTTTAAGACCTCCAGCCCAATCCTGCAATAGATAACATTTGATTGGACTGTAGTGCTGGGGCTGAATGTGGGTGCAGCAACCCAGCTGTGCTCTGTCAATGGCCGGATTGAGGCCTTATTATGCAATGCTCTTGTAAAGAAAATCTTATAGCTGTAAACGAAACAGGAATGCAATTTAATGTTAGGTGAAAATGAGCTGAATACTACTACTACTAATAATAATAATACCTAGCATTTATATATCGCTTTTCATCAGCAGCTCTCAAAATGCTTTATAGTAGAGGTTGGTGTCATTATCCCCATTGTACAGAAGGGATAAGTGAGGCTCTGAGAGGCAAAGCAATTTGCTCATAGTCACCCAGACAGCCAGTGGCAGAGAGGGGAATAGAATCCTGGTCACCTGAATCCCAGTCTAGTGCTCTATTCAATAGGCAATACTGCTTCCCCACAAGCCCAAGAGGAAACAGATTTGAACTGAGGACACTTGTTCTGTATTCTACCACCAAGTGGAATAACATTCCACAGTGGAGGGATTGAACTAACAATAGATCAGCTGTCTTATGGTTCCAGTTATACAGCCTTCAGATTCATTTGAGATGTTAGACAGCAGGACTCTGATAATATGGTCATATGAGTGCCGTTAAACTGGGCATGGTTGCACGACTCATTCAAGGAGTAGCCTGCAGGGTGCTGAGCACTCTGGCACTAGTCCATCAAAGCATTTAAATATATACTCACATGTAGGTGTATGCTTAAGTCCTGTTAAATTCAATAGGACTTTGATGTCATAGAATCATAGACCTGTAGGACCGGAAGGAACCTCGAGAGGTATTCTAGGCTAGTCCCCTGCGCTCATGGCAGAGCATATGTGCTTAAAGTTAAGCAAATGCTTTCGTGCTTTGCTGAATCAGGGCCTTAAGCAATGCTGAACTTCAAGCATGTGAATAATCCCATTCATTTCAATGGGACTACTCACATGCTTAAAGTTAAAATCCTGTTAGTGTGATTTTCTAAATCAGGGCTCTAATGAGAATATGCAGTTGATTTCTTCTTTTGAGTTAGTTTCTCTGGTCCTACTGAAAGAAGTACACTTCTTTTTTCTCAACATGGCCCATTAGCTGGTTTTCCCTTGTTTGTGGTTTAAAGTGCCTGACTGGGTGATATGGTGCAAGCTTTCTCTCCCATCCTGCTTAGGAGAGTTGGTACATTGCATGCTTCGGTGGCTAATGATATTCTAAACGTTCAGTGTACGACTGCTCCACGTTGGCCGCAAAATAGCACTCAGGTCCTGTTATAGCTGCCATTGTTGTGATTTTAAAAAAATAATTAAATCAGTAATGTTCACTGAGAGGCCATAAGGACTAAACCCACTGAAAATAGTCTCTCCTAACTCCTGGGGTCTGTTCAGAGGCACCCAAAAGGATGGTGCACTAACAAGTCCACCCCCACCCAGGTCAAAGGGGGAAAATACCTAGCACATTGGAATAAGGTACTACTTTATATGACTAGGGCGATCAGAATCTGGCCCTTATGTGGAGTTATGTGCATGGAACACTGGTATGATCAGGGCCCATTTCCATAGCACCTAGATGTACACTTGAAGTCTCCCATCCAAAGGCTAGATTCTGCCACCCTTGTCCGCAATCAGTAGCAACTTACTTCATGAGTAGTGCTCACTGTGAGCAAAGGGGGCAAAAATCTGTCCTCGGGGCCTGATCCGAGGCTTATTTAAGTCAATTGATTTCGAGCATAGAGGGATCAAAGCACATTTTTGCATTACAGTTGAGATAATCCATCATCTCTGCCACTAATCTCAGATCTGCCTGATGGATCTGAAAAGAGGATACAAGCACGAGGCTTACATCAGCTAACTCCAGAACCTTAACAAATATGAACGCTGCTCCAAACTAATGCTAGGGGGATTTGTGGCAGCAGGACATTGAAGAGAAACGCGATGGAGGGTGGATAGCAGGCTCTTTAGAAATAAAGAAGTATCAATAAGCAATCATGTGAAGGAAGCACTGTTAATTTTTTTGTTCTACATCAATATTTTAATTCACCTAAATTATGCAACAAGTATTGTAACATTTTTACAAACGTATGGACCTGATATTCAAAAGATGCTTAATCTTTTTTAAATAGCAGTTTATTATATTTTATAGAAGAATACACAGATAGGTATGATGGGGAGTGAATACACAGTTAAGTACATAAGCAGGTATTTTACAATGTTGGTTTCCATTCTGCTACACAGGTAGATATCTTTTCAGCATACAGGTAAGTAATTCACAATTTTCTCATAACAGAGTTGAGATCTTAAACCATTTTTCTCCTGTTTTAGTGGGCAACGAGTGTTACTTGCTAAGTGTTGTTAAGAGTTAATCACTATTTCATTGTTGTCTTATTTTTTCGTGCAGCCATGAGGCCATAGCTTTTGAATTAGGAAATTGTCACTTTGAAAGTAAATCCCTTACTTTTGTTAAGGTTCACTTGCTTGGCATGGGCAACAAATACTATTCATGGAAGAGAATATTTTACTAGACTCATACCAGGCCTCAGTTGTTTGCATTTGTGATGATGATGGTTAGCAGTCGCTTCCTTTGTTTCTTACCTATCAACGCTTATTGGCTGCCATTGGTCATTTTTTTTCTTTTTTTTTTTATGTGGGCTGTGAGTAGTCTGTGTGTTGGAGTCCATTGCTCTTCAGACAAGATCTGGGACTGTCTGGCTGATCATATTGTCCTATGTAGTTTAACTGCACTGTAGAGCTTTTCAGTGTAGTTCTGGCAGAGTGGGTGGTGGTATCTGGGTTGGGGTTTTTTTTGGCTATTTGTTTGTTGGGGTTTTTTTTTGTTTTTGTGTTGTTTTGTGGGGGTAGGGAAGCTATGAAGCACCAAATAACTCTGCTAGTAAAATGGTTGGGTATCCACTTCAAAGGCAGACTCTGTGGGCCAGTGGGGCCAAGGAGCTTGCCATGCTGAGTAGAATCTATCCCAGGTCCTGTTTTTGGATTGACTTAATGGGTCCAGCCACCACCCTGATATCAGAGAGGCACTGCACCTCCCCAGCTCCACAAGGAGGAGCAGGTATCTACAAATGATTTAGTTGGGGTTGGTCCTGCTTTCATCAGGGAGTTGGACTAGATGACCCCCTGAGGTCCCTTCCAACCCTAATCTTCTATGATTCTATGAAATGATTGCACTGGCAGTAAGAGAGAAAGGGTGAACCCTGGCCCCACTGAAATCAATAAGAGTTTTCTAATTGACTACAATGGGACCAGGAGTTTACTCAGGAAATCTGAAAGGGGCCACAAGGGCTATCCATCTATCTATCCATTCCATGCCCTGACATGCCTCTTACTCGGATATTAGATTTGGCCCTTTGCATGGGACACTGAATTTCTCCCTAAGGATTAAAGCTTATTGCTTTTTTCTCCAATACAACTGAACACAACTTATTCTTTTCCTGATAGGCTTCCACGGGCAATACCTGAGAACAGAATGTTAAACTAGCTTTCAGGCAGGGAGATTGGGAATCCCGATATCGCTCTAAGTGCACACAATGTGCATACAATATACTTGCTGGTGACATGTGACTGCATAATTTATTAATGTAATAAAGACTATAGCTTTGTATTAAAAGTCTGACTCTTCACTAGCGTAAATGTTTACTATCAGTGTAGTAAGTCTATTAATGCTGTTGTTGCTATTATTCTTGTTTTATTTGTTCTTACTACTAATACTACTGTTATTCTTTATAATCATTTATAATCAAATGTCATTATTTATCAGTAACAAAATAAACTGTCTAATAGAGCGTGGATTTCTTTGTCTTTTCTGCAATTCTAACCCAACAAAATATATTGAAATAAAGGTTAGATGGTGACTTGTGAGCTCCTTCCTAATGAGATAATGCATTCATTTTCCTTCTACCCATGGCTCTCCGAAATGAAAGGCCCATGCTAATAGGAAAGCCAGTGCTGACCGGGCCTGAAGGTGCTGACCTTTGCTTCCTTGTGCCCTGGAGTGGGGGTGGAGGAGGGGGAATCTGGCAGTCCATGGATCAAGCGACCTCTGAGATATTACAATGGGACCTGAGCATAGCCCAGTGTTCCCACGTCCATCCTTCTCAATACACAGCTTGTCCTTGCACAGTGAAAGAGGGACATTGCCATTGAGGGCAACAACTTTACTGGAGTAGGTGAGGGGGCTGTGCTGGAAGGAAATTCCCCCTTTCCACACACACACCAAAAACCATTGGGAATTTCTGTACAGCTGCTGTGAATATATCATTGCAGGCTATGATCTATAAAGCTATTTACACTGGGGTAACAAGCATCCTGTTTTGAAGTCAACCCTATATGCCTTTTTCTAGTTTGCTCTTTATGCGTGTGTATATATATTGCAATGTAGACCTTATTTAAGTTCTTTCTGTTTTAGAACGAGAAATAAAAGGATATATAAATTGCATTTTGCATATAAAATCGTATATGTATATACACAAAAAAAGAGAGGAATTGCACTGTAGTTATTTATTTAGTCTTGCTGAAGGAAATAATACTTGCAGCACAATAGGTTGGAACTGAGACCCTAATGGAAAATAGTTTTAAAGTGTACAGTGAGACCTGAATATTATCCCAGATCTCATTAGTTTGGTAATGGGATGCTGCTCCTCCAATTGTATCAAGAGATTAGCTGCTTTTAGGCGATATGGGATTATGTCCCTCACACACCAATGCAGGACGATGGAACACAAAGTTCCCAATGCCCCCACACCTCTGTTTCATGTGAGGTGGGCCCAACCAGAAGGCCCTAGTAAATTCTAGCCAAAAACGAATCGATGGGACGTGCTGCTTTTCCACAATAATTGCAGCTGTCTGCTGCACCAGTGAATAATTAAATCAAAGAAGACCAGGCCTCCCGGCATTAAAAAAGATTAGGAATTGGGCGGAGTTGTCTTCTTCTGAGATACCTACTACTTCATCAAATCTGCCGCAGGAAAGTTGGGGCTGGGGGGTAATTGATTTATGCAAAATACTCTGCGATAGAAAAGCCAGGTATGCGCTAAACAAATTCATCCAGAGTCGTTTCTTCTTGTCACACGATGTCCTTTCCCCTACCCTGAGTTGGGATAGACCTTGTGTTGCTGGTAACATCACAACAAACCGGAAAAGTGCCGCCTAAGGACGGAAGGCAGGAGTTAGTTTAATTCCTTGCCAAACACTGAGGCTGAGCCATTCTACCTCGTTACGGTTATTCTGCAGTCAGACGGGCAGCCGGATCCTGTCTTCTCATGGCACGTCGGCTGAGAGATTGTGACTCTAGTTGCATCCCAAACTAATCTGCTAGATTAACCCAATTATGCTCCTTTAAAAATTGGGGGCTGATTGACCAACACCCCCCCCCCACACACACACACACACACACACTCCTTTGGAAGGGGTTGTTAAGTCTTTGTACAACATTGGCCGTTTTCAGCAGAGTTGCAGAGCTTCCCCCTTTAGGACACTGGGATTGGCTTCTGGAGGAGATGAAAACAAACAAATGTGCATCCACGAAAGCGTCTTTCCAACTCCCGGAGTGCGTGCGGACATGGGCCTTTCCCCCAGTGGAGTCAAGGGGGATTTAGGGAGCCCTGGGGATTCTGGATCGGAGCCCATGTCTGCAAGCGGTCTCCCTTTTCACTGGCTGTAAGGAGAGATCCCCCTTTTCGGTTTCCCGTCGCTACATCAGGGAGTCAGGAGCTGCTGCCAGCCTCAAAGAGATACCTGGGAAAGGGTCTCTTGCTCAAAAAACATTTTGAAACAAGTTCTCTTTTTCTTTCTTGTTTGTTTGGTGCACTGTTCTTCCACGCTCAACCTCTCACTCTCTGGAGGTCCCTTTAAAAAAACACAGCGATCGAGAGTCTATGCAGGGATATTTCCTTTGAATCAGGCATATTGCAAACCAATACAGCATGGTGCACCGGGGGGAGGGGAGGGAGGAGCAGGCAGAGAATTAATAAACCCGCGTTGATTCTCCCCCTTTTAATTTGCTTTCCCCGACCTCGCCCCCCGCTTCCATGCCTCTTAATCCAAGAGTTTCAGGTAGTTGGAAAACCATCGATTCCTTCAAAAGCAGTAATTTGGGTCTGCCAGCATAATCCTCAACGGGTTTCTAAATAGTATTTCAAATCGTGACATTTCTTGTGAGTACAAAGTACATTTCAGAGGACTACGTTGAATGGGATGTATATGTACAGCCAGTACTCCTCTGCCTGTTTAATGATACATGGATAGGAGTAGGGGCACAGACATATATAGTCTTTTCTCTATCCCTGTATACACACACACACACTTGCTGATTGAATTATAGGTGCTATAAATATTTTATTAAACTGGCCATTAGAAATTAACATTTAACTAGGGTTAAAAAGCTATTTATATATTTTCCTAAGGCAACAGATAAAGACAGCTTTTTTTTTCTTTCCTTTTTATAAACGGTTGCACTTTTGTGACTGTTTGAAAGTCATTGAAAAGTTCTTAAACGCCGAGTCCCGTCCCAAAGTTTTGGACAACAGGACTAAAGACGAGCTGCGCTAACTAGTTAGTCCTCTTCTTCCTTCCTGAAACTGCGGAGTTGTGGAAACCTGAAGCTCACCGTAATTATGCAGCTAAATTACTCCTACTCCTCCTGCTGTAAATGTGTGAAGGTTTCACACGGAAATCTTTGGATTTAAACACTCGTTAGAAATAGCTATAGAAAAAATGTTAGCAAAACGCTAACAATCAACATTGAAACAACTTTTTAAATGCTTAACATCCGTTGTAAAAAACAAAGTTCCACTTTCCCATTAGCAAATAATCGGGGAAATTGTCCAAACAGAAGTCATTTGTTGATATTGCAAACGGTCAATATACAAAGATTTGTATTAAACATCTTTAACCACTTTCCTATTAACCTTCTCTTGGCGTGGGTCGGTTGAATTTCCATGATCAAAAACCTGGGCGCTTCCAGAGCGAATGAAACATTTAAAGAGGCAATAAATTAAAGGTGACGCCAGATTTTAGTGTCTAAGGCCAATTTAGAAACATTTCCGCTTTCAGAGAGTTAAATTTGTCTTTTTTACAATCAACTGCAACTTTTGCCTTTCTTTAGAAAGGACAACAAAAAGATTTCACGCATAACTTGATCTGAACAAAGGGACCTCACGCCAGTTTTTTTCTGTTGTAGGCTGACAACGGGGGTGGGGGGAAAGACCTAATTTTATACACACTTGGAGGGCTAGTTCTGGAAACTAACTTGAGATTTATGAATGAATATAAAGAACATATGTACAGTTAAGTATCTGAAGCGCTTTGAGATCTGTAGTTGAAAGCGCAAAATAATAGCTAGGTATTATTATTATATGTAAAGTGTATTTAAAGTATATCTAGCTAGATAGACTGTGTATCTGAAAAGTATCGTAAAGTATATCTAGTTACATGCAAAGCACATCTTGATAAAAAGTATATTTATAGTTATAGCTGTGTCTATTTTCAGTATAACTATTTATATGTATATGTCAAATGAATACAGGGTGGTCAAACTGTTGACAATTTGAATTTTTTATGAAGCGATTGATAGTCTCCCTCGAACTCACAACAATTACCCTTAATCACAAAAAGAAAATACTTTTTAAACTGCTTTCAATTGAAAACATTTTTCATCCAAACAAAGAGAACTGGCAGGTTGCAGATAGGCAAACAGGACGGATAGGAATTCACAACCTTTCCTTTTCTTTTCAGAATAAAATACTGAGCTGTCTTAATGTTGAGGATATTTTTTTTTTCCTTTTCGTTCCTTTTTCCTGTTAGGAATTTTCCTCCCTGATGTCCTCAGGGATCAAAACAGACAGAACTTTCTCTGCTCCTGTACAAAGGTGCCATTTTCAGCTGCGTTACAAAAAATAAATAAATTAATTAATTAATTAATAAAAAACCCAACTGTGCAAACTTAAAAATATATGGAAACGGTTATGAGGGTCGATGATCAGATTAACACAAAACACCAGGACAGCATTTCTCAAAGTTACCGCCTCTGCGTTGCCGGTTACAATGCAGGAGGGGGGGTGCAGCGTGCTGATCCTGAGAAAAGAAGAGCATTTGTGTAGTTGGGGCTGGGAGCAGCAAACTAATGGAGATTCAAACCATTCCCGCTCCCTTCAGCTCAGAGCCAGAGCCCAGATCAGAGCATTTGCAAGAAAAGGCAGAATGAAGAAGTGGGGTCCCGCTAGTGCCGATCCGCAAATAGCCTCCTATTCAAAGCCTGCGAGTCCCAGTCCTAACTTTGCGCCTACTTCGCTTTTAGTGTGATTTGCTCTTTTCCCCCCTTCTTCCTCGCTGCCTCCCCCGAAGCCCCGCAACCCCTTCCATCTACCAAAGTCGTAGAGGGGGAAGTTCCCAAATCCTTGCGAAGCCCAGTGCCTGAGACGTGTCAGAGGACAATTGTTGCGCTCTGGTTACTTTCAAATCCAACCTGCAGTTAAGAGAACTCATCTTCTGTCTGTCGAATACTTCCCCAGTCTAAGCCCGACGTGATGAAGCCTGGCGAAGTGACAGCAGTGGGATTAAAAACTGCACTTTTAAGCCCAAACAAAAACGTCTCCCGTTTGGTTAACGAGGGAGGCGATCCTGCACAATTCAGCCATTCTTCGCCTCCCAACAGTCACCCAGGGAAACAATTTTTGTTAGTGATCTAAATGATTTCTGTGTTGTTTACCAGTATATCGTCTCTGTGCTGATCGCATAATTTTTTCACTCGAGGACTAGCCTTATGTACTTTTCCTTTCCTCTTACACCTATTGAACGGTGAGATATCATCAAACCACTCCTTTGGAAATTGCATATGTCTGTCGGTATATACACATCCATACATATGCATATAAATATCTATACACTACTCTGCAGCATAGTCCTCTTACTAAAATATAACTCAGTGATTAAAATACAGCTCTTCGTTTTCAGGTGTAACTTAGTATAATTATTCTTCTGCCTCTCCTAAAAATTCCCCTACAATAGTGAAATTGCATTTGCTGTCAGATTAATACAAACGCTTGAGGCCTTTCTGGAAAACCATTATCGTTCACTGGCTAGAAAAATAACTCTCCCTCCTTTAAAACCTTAACAACACAAACTTTCTATCTAATTCTCCGTAGCAGAATCAGAAAGGAAGCAGATTGACTTACCCCTGAATGGATGATTGCGTTGGGGAAGGGGAACTTTTGGGAAGATATTTGTTTGATAGCTGTACAGACAGATGCAATTCATAGGCGAAGCTGATTGCCAGTAACGCTATGGGGTCTGCAGCACACAGATTCTGATCGATACCCCTGCACTCACATGCCAGATGGTTTGGGTAAGGACAAAAATAAAGTAGTTCAAATCAACTCACTATTATTGTACCTTTTTGTGCTTTTCTACTAGCTGGAGAATAAATGTGTTTCTGGTCCTTCTACCTGCAAACAATTGCAGGCATTTCTGAATATTCTGAAAATTGCTAGTTCTGCCTCTGAAATAGATTTTGTGTGTGTAAATAATCATCAAGATATGTGAGTTGTGAGATTTGTTTATTTCTGTATATATATGTATATATATGTTTATTTTACATTAATAATGTGTATTTTCCAAGCTTTCGTTTCTGATGTATTGAAGTAGCTAGTTGAAAGTATTTATATCTCATTAATTTGCCTGAGGTCTTGATTTAAGAAAAATAGAGTATGAAACACCTTATTTAAAATATTTGTATAACATCTACTTTTGTCTACTGTTTCGCAGGTGATTATGCTCTTCAACCTTTCTGTGTAATATTTAAAGTGGAATATTACAGTGTACTTTGTTATAACATTTTACAGCATAGTTTGGCCAAATAATATTAATGAAGGAATTGTACTGACGATATATCACACTTTCTGCATTGTTTACCAGTGTATTGAAAAAGCATTTAAACGCGGGGGGGAGGGGAACTCACTTGAATCAAAAGAGTAAAATACGGACTCTTAAATTCTGCAAAGTGCAGTTTTCAAAGATCTTCTCGTGGCCTTTGGAGCTGTAGTCTTCATCTAACGTTAACATTAAAAAACACGAAATAAAAATATTTTAGATGGCTATCAAAATTGCCACTGCATAAATGAACCTACATGGGAACAATTCAATACAATACAATTCAATATTTTACTAAAGGGGGAGAAGAGACTTCATTTCAAATGAAGACCTGAAGCCTGTGGTGCATTCAGACTGTTCATCCATCTCTCGTGTAAATGTTTGCTAAGGGTAAACCACAAAATGTCCCGTTTCCATTAGAAACCGAACGTGAAACCTGTCGAAATCCTGCCCGGTTTATACACAAAGAAAGAAATAGGATTGCATGATTTCACAGAGAAACCCAGTATTGATCCGGAGGTGAGGGCATGCAACAACTCACCTTTAAACTCCAACACACGTGATCATTCCCAAGACCAGAAGTGCAGCTCACAAGGTAGCTCTCGGTCATGATAGAAAATAGGTTTATTTTACAGCTCGAACACCCCAGCCTGCAAGATCCACCCCAGCACCCCAAAACCACTCCCCAGAAAAGGAAGGGAAATAACATGCTAATTTATTGGTGTAAGAAGAACTTCTTCTTTGTGCAGGTTAGTGGGTTTAGACTTTTGCACAGGAAGCCCAGATTACAAAAGAGCAGCTGCACTTCAGAATGGCTTTTTAAAACTTCATGCAATGCTTCGGGAAGTGCACAAGCTCCTTGGGTATCAGAAGTGACACCAAGCAACTAGGCGCTGAGAGCGTGCAATAGCATGAGCTTTTGCAGTGAATTATAGATGCCTGACAGCCAAGACGATCCACCTTTATAAACATAGAGAAGGAAGCAATTTACTAAATCGATCTGGTGCAAGAGTATTGAGGGGGGAGAGGCAGTTAAGAGAATACTTGGACTGACCAGAACTCTATAAAGTTGACCTATAACATGAGGGGATGTTTTCTCCCTGTGCAGATAGCAGGAGAAAGTGAAAGGTCAACGGAAAGTCAGAAGTGTTTTCCAAAATGAATTAAACTTTTCTCTAGCCAAGATGGCACATACAGTATTTCGGGCACTTTTCCTTCTTTTCTTATCAAGTTTTCTCTAACAGCTGGAAGTGGTTGGAAGGGGCTGTCTTAAGGAGACCCCCTGCTCTTCTTTTGACAGCTGATCAAAAGAAAATAGGTCACGCTTTTCAAACTTATGTCCACCCTGCCCTTAATTACTGTCTCTTTAAACAATGGCAACATCTGCGCAAACTCAGCTTGCTCAAATCTTCAGAATAACACAGGGAGAGCAACCTGCTCCTCAAGAATCTGTTACTTTGGGGGGTGGAGAGGGAGCGGGCAGGGGCTGTGGGCTGCAGTGCCCTTTCTCTTGGCGATTGTCTTTCTTCACGGTTTACAGAAGACACAGATTCAAGGACTAGATATGTAGAGGGGCTTTGGAAGACAGGAGGGGAAGCTGAAAGCCAGGCAGGCCCTTGTCATGCCTTCAGAATCCACTGATCCGTTTTAGAACTGAATTAGGACTCTGCAAAAAGTGTGTTACCTTCTGGAACGCAGAGGTTTCGAAGGCACATGGCAGCGTGTTTTTTCGGGGGGGAGGGAGGGGAGGGAAGTAGCATGCTCAATCTGCGCAGCTTTTTTAAAAACTCAGACGAGCCTGGAGCAGGCTGCTCAGACGTGCTGCAGACCTGCGAGACTTTGCCGCTGCAAGTCATTAGCACAGGCAGTGCGACTCTTTTTGGGGCGCTGTTCTCAGGCAGTCCTTGGCGTTAGCTTCAGATGTGACTATCTAGGTGGCCGAGCCGTCCAGCTGTTGTTTTGCCATCTGCGGCGATCCAGAGAGACGGGGGGGCACTGCAACGAACGAGCGATTCGTCAACATAAACGGGAGCAATCGCACCATTCACAGATTGTCACTGTGCTAACCGGGCGTGTGAGGTGTGCCAGTGCCACACGCCCAGCCTTCGTGGGGGGGTAAAACATGGACCATCCGCCGGTCGGCCCGGTGCAGAAAGAGTTGATGGCGCGGGGCGCTACACCGGATTACAAGACTGGCTGGGGCCCCAGGAGCTAACCCCGCGGTGTCAAGCGACCACTGGACGATCTTCCTTTCGGCTAACGTTGGGAGCAAATCCTGCGCCCTGCCTGGCAGCGGCAGGGGGCTTTCCTCGGCCAGACACGGCTTGTGCCTTTCCCCGGGGCCGGGGGTGGGGGTGGGGGAGGGGGAGGGGGCACGCTGCAGCTGTGAACTCGCTGGCTGGCTCGCTGGCTCGCTCTCTCCTTGACGTTTGATTCCAACGGCAAAAAAAAAAAAAAAAAAAAAAAATGAGCCCTGCTATCTCAACCAAGATTGACGCCTCCAGCCCCGCCCCTGCCCGTCCCCATTGGAGGGATCTCCCCGACACGGCAACGGCTTACCCTTCCTTCCCCGAGCCCTGGCTGGGACGCCTGTCAATCTGGACCCAAGCCCCGCCCCGCTGGGCTAGGCTAGGTTGAGCGAGCCGCAAGCCCACTCTGGACAGCTCCAGCTGCCTAAACAGAAGACGTAAGAGGAGGAAAGGGCTAGGACATGGCGAGGGAACGGCGCTGGCCCGGCTGATAGGAGACTGGTGCTCCCCCCCCCTCCACACACACTCACTCACACACTCACGCACGCACGCACACACACAGCCCCGCGCGCGCACCCACACCCACACACACACTCACACTCACACACTCGCAACTGAGAGGCCTTATATCACCCCCCCACCCCCACCCGCTCCCTCAGCCCCGAGCATCCCGCCGGCCCAGCACCCCCATGGACTGAATGAAGACTGCCTACACCGCCTATCGATGCCTCACCAAAGATCCGGATGCCTGCGCCATGAACCCGGAGATGACAATGGACAGCCTGGGCAGTTTGCACGGGGCAGCCGGCCATGAGCAGGATCTGCTGGGCAGCCCCAGCCCGCACCACCCCAGCCGCAGCGCCGGCTCGCTGCGGGTCCACCCGTCGCCTTCGCACCAGGACCTGGCTTCTGCTTCCTCTCGCTCGGCCATGGTGTCCAGCATGGCTTCCCTGCTGGACGGGGCAGGGGATTACCGCCCGGAGCTGTCCATCCCCCTGCACCATGCCATGAGCATGCCCTGCGACTCCTCGCCCCCTGGCATGGGCATGAGCAGCACCTACACCACGCTGACTCCACTCCAGCCCCTGCCGCCCATCTCCACCGTCTCGGACAAATTCCACCACCCGCACCACCACCCCCATGCGCACCACCACCACCACCACCATCACCACCACCAGCGCCTCTCCGGCAATGTCAGCGGGAGCTTCACCCTGATGAGGGACGAGCGGGGTCTGCCGGCCATGAACAACCTCTACAGCCCCTACAAGGAGATGTCCGGCATGGGGCAGAGCCTATCGCCCTTGGCTGGCGCCCCCCTGGGCAATGGGTTGGGGTCCATCCACAACACCCAGCAGAGCCTCCATAATTATGGCCCCCCCGGCCACGACAAGATGCTCAGCCCCAACTTCGATGCCCACACTGCCATGCTGGCCAGGGGTGACCAGCACCTCTCCAGGGGGCTGGCTACCCCCCCTGCGGCCATGATGTCCCACTTAAACGGTATGCACCATCCTGGCCACCCTGGCCACGCTCAATCTCACGGGCCCGTGTTGGCTTCCAGCCGGGAAAGGCCGCCCTCTTCCTCTGGATCCCAAGTTAACAACGCCGGGCAGTTAGAAGAGATCAACACCAAAGAAGTGGCACAAAGGATCACTGCCGAGCTGAAGCGCTATAGCATCCCCCAGGCGATCTTTGCCCAGAGGGTGCTGTGCCGTTCTCAGGGGACCCTTTCAGACCTTCTAAGGAACCCTAAACCTTGGAGTAAGCTGAAATCTGGCAGGGAGACCTTCAGGAGAATGTGGAAATGGCTGCAGGAGCCTGAGTTCCAGAGGATGTCAGCCTTAAGACTTGCAGGTAAGTTCTGGCCCCAATAATACCATGTATGTACATATGCAAATAGACCAGGTGTCACAAGGAAAGAGCCGCTGGAAATGGTAATGTGATGCTGCAGGTAGAGACTTTCAGCACCGCCGAGTGCTTGATGCGTTCAAGAGACTGTGTTTTTGAAAGGAGCTTCACGATGAATATTGCCCTTGTCTTGACTTAACGTCTACCTTGAATATTCTTAACTTGACTTCTTCGAGCTCCTGGGTGCTACCAGACTGGCTTGTTTGATGGCACTGCTAAGAGGACAATGGTTTGGGGGGGGAGGGTTGTTTTCTCCCTGCGCTGTAATCTTCACACATGATCTAGGCTAGAATAGTGCCGAGTTTTTGACATTTCCTATTGCACTTGGAAAATCCTTAATAATACACGCAGCAAAAGGCTCTCCAGATTAGACCCGCACGAAGGATGCACGAAAGGCACATTGTATCTTTATTGATAGGGTAGAGGTGGTTTGTTTGGTTAATTTCTCTCGGAAAACTTCCTTGGACACAACGAGAAGTTGTCTGATGTATTGTATCAGTTTTAGGAGAGGACAAGGCATCAGATCCTGGAAAATCTGTTACAAAGAATGGCGCATTTTGTGGAATGCAGCTTTAGAATAGCTATTCTCTAGGCTTTGAGGACTTCGTTTGATTTTTTTTAACCCATAGCACCGTATCTTTCATTTCTGGTAGTAGTAGCTGTCTCATCAACGCCTTTATTAGATACATCACAAAATGTGTATTTCCTTTGCACTGCCGAGGTGTGAATCATTTTAAAGTCTCCTGTATTCTTCAATGAAAGGAAGCGCATTAGATGTGTGATAAATAACGTGCCGAGAAATTAAGCTATAGATCAATGCATCTAAAAGTATAAAGCTGCAATCCCCTTTTTGCGTTCCCGGGCGCTTATTTTTGTACAGAGCTCATAGATGGATTTGAAGCCGAGGGAGAAGACAATCACACTTGGTATATTGTTCTAATGTGAGGTGAGCTGTTTTGTGCTCCCTCTGCTGTAATCAAAGAGAAATGCAGCCCTCTATTGTTCTAAGATTACAAGAATTCGTCCATTAAGGTTGCTCTTCGAGGGGGGGGAATGATAATACAGACGGTTGAAAAATAAATCGCTAACTGGAAAACTATACATGGGATTATGTATAGACGTTTCTTTCCTTGATATGGTATGCAGTGGAGGAGTGAACCAATCGAGTATGTATGTTTCAAAAAATAGACTTGTTCAGCTTGGAAAATCCTGTATTCTTGATGGGGAAAGATCTCATTTCATAGAGTGGGGAGAAAGAGTTTGCTTAGATGAACATCTGCAGTCCTTTCAGCATTGCTTTGGCTGTACAGCTGGAAAGAAAGACATGTAGGCAAGAATTAACATACATGCATTTATTAGAATTTGCTTCACTGTCCCATCACATTTTAACATAATACTTTAAGATGCTGGCAACCTGTTTTTGACACATATTAGCCCTTTACGTGTGTGTGCGTGTGGCTTGTTTATATAATATGACAGCAGCATATTTATAAATGTATTTTAGAAGGAATGTCTACTCTGACAATTGCCTGGTTCACCTGTAGTTGGATTGATTCCAATCTGTAGCAATTAATCGTTTGGTATTATTGATTAGCAGAGGGTAAATACAAAACAACCTTCCGGAAAGATTACTTTTTGCTTCAAAATCCACCCTCCATTTGTGCGCAAAAGGGGGTTGTTGTTGTTTTTCCTGGTTGTGTGAATTTTCCTTAGTGAATTTCTTTCTCGAGTTTCTGCGATGATGTCTTACTAATTATAATTATTGATTAATATTAATTATTGCTATTACAGACTATACCATGGAAAAAAGGTAGGGGAGTTGTGTGCGTTGTTGTTGTTAACAATGTCCCATTGAAACCTGGCGTGAGATTTGAAATCCTTTGTTTGTAGCTGTGTGTGTATTTCTACTTGTGTGTGTGTGTGTGTGTGTATGCAGTTGGCACACTTTCTAACAATGCAGTTTGGAAACCCTATACAACGCAAGGCAAGTTCCACTCCCTCTCATTCGGTCTTAGGAACAATTCATGTGTGAGACATCCTCAGTGAATAGAATAGATCTCTTTGGCCTATCTCAGTGATCGGGGGGCTCTTGCAGTGTCTCTTTGGTAGTAGTGTAGTTGGTATGACGAGCTTTGTGTGAACTACGATTTTTTCCCCCAAGTGCAATGTACAAAACAGAAAAATCGAGGCTCTATTCTGATTCATTTAGAGCTACAGTTTGGTATTGGTCAGAGTTGCTAAAATTGCAAGAGAAGGTATGATCATTCACTTGAAATCCTGACTAAAGGAAATAAGCATATAAAATATATTGCCCTTGTGAGGCATTTAAATAGATGCCTACAAGTATTCGGATTGTATCTAGTATCTAAAGTAAGGTGAGACTTAGCCATTTAGTGTGTGATTTTATTAGCAACAACAAATGTGTTACGGGCTTATTGTATCATATGAGGCTATTTTTGGCCAGTAGATCACGCTCCTGTTGTAAAATATGCCGTAGCTGGGATGTGGGCAAGTAGGTGTTATGTACTCCGTGTAGCTACAGGGACTAGGGGTGGGGGGAGAACAGAAGCCATCTCTCCATGAATTATTGATAGAAATCTCTGCACGGCCCAGAACTGGAGATGCCAACGTCACTTTGTTTTGGGTTAAACAGCCTCGGCTTTCGGTTCTAAATCCATCACTAAAGGTCTTAGAGATTTGCAGGGTAGAAGAGGCGGCCCATAGCCGCTTTACTATCTTCATTTTACAGCAGAGCTGTGGGCTGGGGTTTGTTCTTTTTTCTGTCTATTCCAATGGCCCTGTCTGGCTGGGGGAAAGCGGGAAGAGCACGGGACTGGGAAGGTGATTGTGTTCTTTAATCTGTAGGCTATTAAAAATTCATGGGATCCTCTCCCACACACCCAGGGCGAGATGGGGTGGCGTGTTTATTCCTTTGCCTTCTAAGCACATGACTGTATTTTAGCTGAAGAGCGCCTGTGTTTGTCTGCAGAAGCGTGATCGTGGAAAGGAGCGATCTTTGGCATCGAAAAGGAAAAGGTGAATCCATTCTGTGATCTGTTCGGAGCCAGGCTTTCGATGAGTGGGATGTACATTAATGTTACTAATCAAATTATGACGCCTTCAAAGCGAGAGAGATCGCGAGTTAATGGTTTTCACCTTTGTGATACAATCACTTATGCACACACACGCGCGCACACGAAATGGAACGATTTTCAATTAGGGAAACATCACTAGTGAAGGCAGAGGAGATCTACATAAAATAATGAGGTGAAGAAGAATCTGCCGCTTGCCTTATCTACGTCGGGGAAGGAATTACAACTACATCCAGTTCTCTGCTGTAGATTGCAGGGTGAGGGGGAGAATGACTGTTGTGGCGCTCGTTCTAACTTGCAACTTTTCCTGGAGCAGTCTCTGTAGCAGCTCATTTTAGCTCAGTTAAGAAATGGTCATTTCAATTAACATCCGACGTTTCCCAGCCTGTGTCTCTCCACAAGAGAGTGCCCTTAGTAGCGCAGGTGCGCACCGGCAGCTATTTCTCGATATCCCTGTAACTGACCTTGTTTTGTCTGCACGGTTACACGCAGTCCCTTTTATACCAAAGCAAAGAGCAATCATCTTTACGGGGCGAGAACCACGTACCCGATCCCGTTAAAGTCAATGGGATTTCTGTTGCTTTCTGTGACGGCAGGATTGGACCCTAACTTTTCGTATGTTAAGCACTATTGTGCGTTCCAGCCAAACCGAAAGAAGGTAGAAAAAATGTAAAGAGACGAATATAATAGTTGTTAATGATTATGGATAAGATTTCCTAATATTTTAACTTATTCTTATGATTACAGTAGACAGAGAGTATACATTTCTCTGCAACCATTTCAAGGAGGGAATATATATTTGTGTGTGTTTGCGTGTATACACACGGAATCTCTGATTGAGATAGCTGCACATATGGGCATAATCACATGCCTATATGTGCAACCACAGCCTGTACTAGAATGTCATCTTGCAATATTCTCTTATAGCCAGTACAAAACATAATCCTTTAGCTACGTGTCAAGTCCCGTTAGCCAATATGCACCTTGCGCCCTACAGAAACGTGCATTAACATTTGTACATAACACAGACATACTTTTGCTTGATGGGCTGATCGAATTAATAATTGAAGAGCTCGCTCACTTCTGTCCTTGTCTTTTCGAATCCCCTGTGAATCAATAACACCTTTCTAATATGCATTAGTGCTGGATCCTTGAGAGCCTGGAGGGTGGGAGAGACGCGCGAAATAACCAGGGAACAGGATCCCATAAAGCCAGAAGCCTCCAACATTTATGTCTTTCCAACCGTGTGGTTATGTCACTTTCTCAAACAAATGTGTATATGGAGGGAGATCGATGCTGATAATGTTTAGAAGATTAAAAGAGCATTAATGCTGGCAACAGTAACATAAACGTGTGGACCCAGTTTTCATTGATCTGGAACCTGATCCGGCTTGTTTCCAGGAAAGCGGATGGCGCTGGCTTTCCCAGCACAAGACTCCCCCATCTCTGTGTGTGTATGTGTGTCTCGCAATCCCTCCCTCTCTCCGGACAGCGCGAACCTTCCCAAGACGTTGGCTAAGCAGATTGTGAAAGATAATGGTCAACAGAGCGATTCCCCCCCCCCCCCTTCCCGACAAGCCACGTTAGGGTTCACTCCGGGAGCCGATCCGACGGACAGGTGGGAGCAGGCGGCGGGGCGGGCCTGGGCGCTGACGCTGCGCTCCTGCCTTCCTCCTTCCGAACAGTTGCCCGTAGACACGTGTCGCTAAACTCGCCACACACGTGTGCTTTTCACTTGCCCCAGGGCCAGTGTCCTAGGAGATGGCTGGACGCGGCCCGCTCCGAGCAGCCCCGGCCTGGCACTGCAGCGCACGGCCTAGGTTCAGTCAGTGGGGCTTCCACTCCGCTCCCTGCCCCAATCCCGCTCTCAGCACTCCGGCCCCGACTCTGGAAAGTTGCCGCTGTGCATGCGCAGTCACAGCTGTAGGCGCTGCCTGCGGTAAATGGCTGGGCGCGGGATGCCAATGTAAACACAGCATCCGGCCCTTAACTAGTCACATGGGCTAACCAGCCGCCCGTGCTCTTAGATGCAGGCAGAGGGGTTCACAAACTCCTTACACAGGCCGGTGACGCAGCAGACAGTGGCTCTCTGAGCAGGAACAACCATTTACAACCCTTCTGAACGGTCGGCCTCCAGCCTGCTTTTCTACCTTCGTGTGTCCGCTTCCAGTTTAAACAGCACCGCCGGTATTGGGGGGCTGGCGGCCTGACGAAACCACACGCGCGTTTCAGCGTGAAGGGTTTAGCTGACATCCTTACACCTGCCTCTGTAGCCTGGCCTGGATGGAAAGCAAATGGTTTCACTTCCTGCCCCCCTAATTTAGCTCGCCTGACAGTCCTGCACAGAATTGCGACTAAGGAGAAAAATTCGACGTTAAAACTTTAACTCCCCTCCCCCCTTTGTGGAGGTTTAGGTAGAAATGTATGGATTTGGGGGAGGGGTGTGGATGTGTGTGTGTTGCACAGTCACACACACACACACGTCCATGCTGTATAATTCCCTCCACCCTTCTCCCCAAAAAATTCAGTTCAGGAAAAAACAAAACCAAACTTACAGAGAGGGGCCGAGTTTGTTTGTTTGTTTGTTTGTGGCTAAGATAGAGGTAACAATAAGATAGGTGCTGGGCTTTTTTGGTTGGTTTGTTCGTTTGGGTTGGTTGGTTTGTTTGGCTAGTTCGTTTTTAAGAGGTATTTAGCTCGCCAGCTGAAGAATTCTCTGTTTGCTTTTTAAATTGGAAGCAGCCACGCTTTTTGGGACAAAAACCTGACATATAACAAGCTAAAACCAGACATAACAACGCAACAGCAACACATCGACCTCCCCGCCGAAGGGAGAGCGCCGGTTCGATCCTCGGGCCCGGAGGGAGTTCTGCAATGGACTTGTTTGGCGCAGGTTTCATTGTTGACACTCCCTGCCCTGAATAGGGTGGCAAAGCCATAAGCCGCCGTTCTCAGCTGGTCCGAGCAGGGCGCCCCGGCAGGTAAACCCTGCTGGGAGATGCTAGCTCGCCGGGTGCAGGAGAGGGGAACCGCTTAGCACAGACCTCGCCCATGTAGGGCCCGATGACTGAGACGTGGGGCTAGGAGATCGTCGCGTCTATTCCTCCCGCTTATCCTTCCGCTCTCACTACTGCGCCGCCACCCGGCTCTTTAATTAGCGGCTTGCTGAAAACGCAAGTCTGCCGCAGCACTTGCCGTGCAGGGAGGGTCACCTCCACCGAGCCGGGATGCTCGATACACATGCGGGCAGATGGGCTGTCAGATACCAGGCTGTGGCTCCCCGGTGAAAGCCGGGGCGCGTTTACTCCCCCGATGGAGTTTTCTTTGGAATATATTTAATTACTGCTGATAAATCCTACACTCCCCCAGAAGCCCGCCTCCCGTAACCGTGGCCTAAGCATTTCTTGCCTGCTTTTGTAAAACACGGGGGAGCTGAGCAGGAAGCCCCAGCGGTTAAGGGAGTACGCGTGGCAGGCCTTTCGCACCTGCCTTGCAGCGAAGAATGGTCTGTTTCACGTACATCCCGTCCCAGAACACATTTTTGCCATCCTGCCTCTCCAGTCTAGTGGCTGAGAACAGCCTTCGGAGGCCCGGAGAGATTCACGGCGGGAAGGACCTTTGTAAATTACAGCTTTCTTTGGAGAATTGATTTCTGGTTAGCACGTGTGAATATGCAGCCCCGTTGTCTGAGTGTTTGCTTTTCCTTTCTTCTTTTTTCTTCTTCTTTCAGTCCTGACTTTCCCCTTGAATGAGAGGAATAACCCAAGGGCTGCTCAGACTACAATAACTCTAACACCTCATGCTGTCCCCTTTCCTTCCAGTTCTTCTCAAATGTAGCTAATATATGTTATCTTTTTTTTGGAGAGAGAAACCTGGCCATGCATAACTCTAGCTATATGGATGTACCTAGTGTTTATTTTTTTAATAGATTATGAAGGGTGTCAGTTGCTCTGTTTCTGTACTTGAATTATCAAAATTGCTAATAGCTTTATGTCTTTCCATACACTGCCTGGATAGAAAACTACATGCAATGTTTGCCCAGCTCTTAGGGATGTATAAGAAGCTCAGGCAGTACAGATTTCAGTCATGATCTCAGATTTATTGAGCTACAGAAATCTAGCTAAAGCTCACTATACATAGATATCTATGGGTCAAATCCCAGTAATTTTGCAATTCATTTTAATAGGGCCAAAATTTGGCTCCCATAGCCATAGTAACAAATTAGTTGTTCATTAAATGTTTTGAAGATACAGGAACAAAGTATCATTATTTCCGTTGTTTCCATGCGTGTAAAAATCTTTTCAAAAGTTTTCTATAATGTGCGGTAATACATGTATTAAAAGGACAAAGCTTGTTAAAATAAGAGTAATATTCTAAAGAAAGGCCAGAATCTCTAATAACAGTTGTTAGAATCTCTAATAACAGCTGCAAGAGTTTATAGACCCCATTGCACACTTTGCCACACAAAGGGACCAGTTTCTAATGCTTTCCAGGATAAAACTCCCATTGTTTTCAATGGGAATTTTTTCTTTGTAAGGCCTACAAAATGAGGCCCAAAATATTCAAAGGGAAGACGTATCTGTATTCAAGCAGGGCTACTCTATATCATTTTAGAATTAATTATTCTCATGAAAACTGGCAGACATTGTTTGGGTTATCAGCATACCTCTGAAGTAATTTAATCGCACTTGGACCTTAGTTCATGTAATCGAGTATACATATACTTTTTCCTGCCGGAAGAAAATAGTTTAAATGTATATAACCTATATTTACTTTGGAGCACGTCACAAGTACTAATCATATGAAACCAGGAAAGGGAACATTTAAGGGAAAAGAATCAGATTTTTTGTAGAGGACAAAATAACTATATTTGCTTCTAATGAAGAAGGAATGTGAGTCCTGTCATCTAATATATCCACCTCCCTTTTTCACAATGTGTTTATCAGCTCAATATGTAGGTACCCCATCATGGATTAGTTTCTGTTCATATGTTGACCAGGAACCTGCAATCCTTACTCAAGCAAAAGTCCCACTGAAGCCAATGGAAGTTTTGCCTGAATAAACAGTGCAGGATCAGGTCTTATGAATAATAAAATAGGCATTTGTAATTGGAGTCCTGCCTGTTAAGGACTGCAGGATCAGGAGTGGTCAAAGTGCTGGTTCTGTAGTGCTGCCCAGCAGCTTCCCCGTCAGTTGTTTTTGGTTTGGATTCTTTGAATCTGATTCTTATCTCCCTTAGACTAGTGTAGTGCAGTAGCAGCACCGCTACTGAAGTCAATGGAGTTACACTGGTGTAAAACAAGTAACAGATTAGAATTAGGCCCCGTAAATTGGTTTGGAGACTCAGACCCTGACCCTGTTCTCTCTGAAGTCATTGGCAAATTCCATTAATTTCAGAGATTGTGCATTACTTCCTTTTTCAAATTTTATTAATTTAAATGTACTTTGGTGCAGCATTTAGAGGTGCCTGTGCTACTAATTAGTTAATTATACCATTAAGTGAATGGCTAAAGTCAATTTATAAAAAATAATAACAATAATAATAATTAATAACAATGACGATGCAAGCATGGCCTGTGTTGACTGTAGGTTCCAATGTTCCTATGTTCCTGGACCAGACTTCCATAGTAAAGAAAATAGGGCAGCTTCAATGTGCTCCATTTTATGCAAATTGATATGACCCTGTGACTTCTGCCCAATATCCAGTACAGACTCCTCAACTGGGCAAACTTCTTTTACTCCTGGTCTAAGCAAGCATTCTCTGAGTTAGACAATCTGTTGTAAACACAAATTGGTTGATTTGCATTTGTCAGAGAGGAAAGTTAAACCAGTGAAAAGGAAAGCCCTTTATTGTTTTATGCAGGGCCAGGGAAACCTTTTGTGTTGATCCTATTGATCCAATCTTTCCCTTTAAGGAAACCACATAGTTAAAGACCCCCATTCAATAGATTTATCCTTCATGCTTGCAATAGTCTTTTTAGTGGTCTCATCTAGGGTAGCATGGTGGCATTAAATCTGAGATCAAACAAAAGGCAACATATTAAAATACATTGGGACTTCAAATATTAGAAAACTAACGGCCCCATCCTGCAACCTTTGTCCCAGTAAAACTCCCATTGAGGTCAGTGTTGAAGTCAGTGGAGATTTGACAAGAAAGGACTTGCAGGGCCAACCTCTGAAATATTTGCCGAAACGTGCAATTATTTCTCTTGTAGATATATTAATTTTTACTGAGTCTTTAGTGTATTCACCCCTTGGAAAACACATGTACAAATATTCTTACAAATTGTAAGGTAGGCTTAATACATGTGTTTTTCATTTGTATTTCAAAGCCAGTTAGTTTTTCAAATATATCTCTAGTCTAGAATTTTGAACTGCTCTGTTTTAAGTATAGAATATATTGGAGCCAATGGATTTACAACCATTTGCACCAGTTAAGATCTCTTCCAATGAGTTTTCATGTGGCATTTTGAGGGTAGATATGATGTTAGATGGGTCCTGGGGAGAGTCCATAGGATTGTAAGAATAGGATAATATGGGACGTAGGACAGGAATGACTGCTACATTGCTTGGATAATACTAACATGTGCTAATTCCAGTAACTACAGACTGTGAAGGGCCCTTTCGCTTACAGCACTAATCTGCTAGATCAGTCTCACTAATTCTGTGGCCTTTTAACGGCATGAATAACAAATAAGGAGATATTCTGTGCTAATTCTCTATTTGATCTGGGCTTAAATGTGCAGTTCTTAAATTTTTGTCAGGATGAAAAATATTAATGATCCCTAGGTGAGTTAATGTATTTATCTGTTTAGAGAGTTCAAAGGGCAGAGTTCAACTATGATTCAGGTTAATTGACTACAGAGCAGTATCCTAATGTCTGTGTTGCCTGCGAAGTACTAAACATCAGAATATTATCACTAATTTCTATTTCTATTAAGCAAATACTGCACCAAATCCAAGGTAAGTAGACACATGAAGAACGCAATTTAAATTACTCTCATTACAAAGTCTTAAGCAAGTTACCAAGCTGAACTTGGTTATGAAATGCCTGGTAAAACCTTTGAAACTCCTTGGATGAGAAGTGTTTTCTCAGTGGAAAATTGCTTTATTGGTACCAGTGACCTGTAGAGCAGCTGCTGAAGCTTGGACTGAGAATCGGCTTGCAGAATAATGTGTTCCTATTAAAATGGACTAAGACATATGTTTACACAGTCAGGACATGCAGCAAGTGCAGTTAATCTCATCCAAATTGTTTACTGCTTTGAAAAGTCAAAGGTCACAACTAGCCCTACTGTACAAACAATGATAGTTCATAGGGAGAGAAAAACAGTGTGTAAGACCAGTCCTGAACTCTGTCTATCCTTATTATTTTTCTGGGCTGATCAGCAAAATGCTTGCATAACTTGTTTACTTTCCTGATTGCTGAATCATGTTACTGATGATGAAACATTTTTGTATCAAAATGCCATCAATGATTCATCTGTGCAAAATACTCCTGTTGACCACTTTTTATTTATATTCACTTGATCACTGTGCATTCCAGCAAACGTGAATATGCAAACAGTGCTTTTATTGGAAGATAGTCTGGATAAATGCAGGATCAAGAGGAAGACAAATATGCAAACACTGCTGGAGACAGACATTGAATTCTGAGCTACTGTTTTCACAACAGGGGTGAGAGTCCCTTCCAGCTCTGAGCCATAGCACCGCCTACTGGTGGTTTTATTGTCACATAAGAACGGCCATACAAGGCCAGACCCATGGTCCATCTCAATATTGTGTCTCTGACAGCGGCCAGTGCCAGATGCTTCAGAGGGAATGAATAGAACAGAGCAATTTCAAATGATCATCCCCTGTCATCCAGTCCCAGCTTCAGGCAGTTGGAGGTTCAGGGAAACCTGAGCATGGGATTCCATCCCTGACAATCTTGGCTAATAGCCATTGATGGACCTATCCTCCATGAATTAATCTAATTCTTTTTTGATCCCAAGTATACATTTGGCCTTCACAGCATCCCCTGGCAATGAGTTCCACAGGTTGACTGTGCACTGTGTGGAGAACTTCCCTTTTTTTTTTTTTTTTTTTTTTGAACCTGCTGCCTATTAATTTTATCGAGTTACCTCAGTTCTTGTGTAATGTGAAGGGGTAAATAATACTTCTTTATTCACTTTCTCCCCACCGATCATGATTTTATACACCTCTATCATATCCCCACTTAGTCATCTCTTTCCTAAGATGAGCCCAGTCTCTTTAATCTTTCCTCATATGGAATCTGTTCCATCACCCTAGTCATTTTTGTTGCCTTTCTACAATTCTAATATATGTTTTTTAAGATGGGGCAGCTAGAACTGCCTGCAGTATTCAAGGTGTAGGTGTACTTTGGATTTATATAGTGGCCTTATGATCTTTTCTGCTTTATTATCTGTAAACTCTTTATCTTAAGAAAGTGGTCCAAAAAAGTTAAGCACTTAAAGCCATATTCAAGTGCCTAAATAAAGGAAGCTTAATTTTCAAAAGTTCTGAGCATACCCAGGTTCTAGTGACTTTAGTAGAAGCTATTAATAATCAGCACTTTTGAAAGTTACTGAGGCCCAGATCCTCAAAGATATTTAGGTGCCTAACTCCCATTGATTTCAGTAGGAGGATCTGGGTTTAGCAGTTTCCATTAAAGTCAGTGGAAGCTGTGGATGCTTAACATCTTCAAAAAACAGGCCGCTTTTAGATAGAAACCTAAATAAGGATTGAGGTGACTATAAGAATTCTGGTTTGAAAATCTGAGCCATGAGCAATATTTATCGCAAGCACAAATGCTAGCAAAATCTATTCTATTCTGTTCTGGTTCTTATATAACCCTCAACACCCTGTATCTGAGCATCTTCCAGAGGTGCATTAAGAGATATGGCTAGTATCTGTCATGTGTGTTTTGTTCTCTCTCTCATGCTTTTCCCAAGGAGGAAATTGTATGTGCAATGGCTTTTGTTATTGTAGTTGTTGTTAGGTTACATATACATTTGCTATTTATTTATATTAGCAAAGGCAAGGTCAAAGAAGTGTACCTTGCACTTGGTATAGAAAGTGGTGAGGTTTGTGATGGTACTTAGTTCCTGTGGAAGTGCGTTCCACAGTCTTGAACCAGCACCCAAGACAGCTCTTCTTTCTCTTCTTTTATTATCTGCCTACTTGCTAATAGATGCAGTGGTGATTTCTCCAAGATTAATTTCTCCAAGATTCATCTACTGCTACTATTCTTTATTGCTATGATAAAATCATTTATTTGTATGTAATGGGCAATATCTTGGTTCTTCTGTGGCCAATATAAGATATTCACCATGATTAGAAAATTCAATATGAAATTTTTTATCAACAAAGGAAGAAGATAATAACAGACAGAAATTCATTACACTAGATTCATTTAAAAAGTTAAGAAATCTTAACAGCAATTACAGAGAAATTAGAGGACCATTAGAAGACCATCATAGCATTCTTTTGCAATATGAACTAAATATCGTGAATGTCGTAGCTGTGTGGAAGGCAGATGTTTGCATTCATTTCTTTGCACAATAATACACAAACTTTTTCAACTGGATCTTCATTGTTAATTTCAGCACCATGAACAGTTACTTCTTTACAACCTCAAGAATATCAGGCCAGTGTTCTTCCCAAGAGACCATCTGGGGTAAGAGAGCTGGACCAGCATGTGCCTGTAGACCAGAATGCTCAGTCCGATAGGCACTTTCCTCTCCATGGGATGGTGCTAAGTAGGCCTTTTGAGGGCTGGTTTGATAAAGAACTATGAAAAGGATTAGGAATGCTGGTTAGGATACTGAGGCATCTTTCTTATTTAGATAAGGAGAAATCCACTGGTGCAATTTCTAGGACATACATAGAAATTTATATTTATTTATTTATATTTACTGCCTTCAACAGTAAGAATAAGAATATAGTTTTGCTATGACTTCCTTATCCTATAGATGATCTTTGAAAGCATCATTGTTCATTGGTGCATTTTTACCATCTATGTCAGCATGTCTGTCTATATTTTAGCTTAATTTTCCTTGAATGGATTTGTGGGACTACATATTTTATCATCCGTAGATGTAGCTCAAAATTAAGAAGTAACAACATATATAAATATTAAAGGAAATACTTTAAATATTTATAAATAATATTAGTTTATAATAATAATAAATTAATAATCTCTTGAATTGTATTTTTAATGTTGAACTAAATACACAGATATACATAAACTGTTTCAAAGGTGCTTAGTGGCTCAAAAAGTTAGAAGTAGTCTCAGCAGATATGGATTGGTGGATAATACATACCATCCATGTAAGAAATTGTGATGCCGTGTGATAAATTGCATTTATCATGCACCAGCTTTTTTAAGCAACCTCTAATCCTACTTTATTGCTTGGTACGATCCTCAAATACACTGATCACAATTCTGTTCTTTTAATTGAAGACCATCTTTATTTTTTTTTCTCAGTCACCCCTCTCTGCTTCTTGACCATTAGCATTCAAGCTGAACTTCCAAAGCTCTAATGTTCAACTGGGTTTGAAAGTAGGCAGAATGTATTTGCCTCTCCCTAATTCACATTAGGGCAAACTTGTAAAAAGAGAAGAAAAGGGTTCTTTGCCACTCACTCTGTAGTCCTTCTCCCCTTGTTCTTCATGGGAAGAGTTAAACTTCTGATGATGCCTCTAGGTGCACTCAGAGGAGCACACCTAATGATGGTCCTTGTTACACTTTTGGAAAAGGTATAGTATTTGCGGCCCTCAGCCACAAACTGGAGGTCATGCCTCCATCCTTTCCAAACACACCACTCAGCTATGGCCAGCGTCCCCTACTGCATCTAGATCTACCACTAACAGGCCCCACCGTGGTTCAGAGAGAGGAGCGGTTCTTTTATGGCTGCTTTCAGAATGGAAGCTGTAAGGGTGGAGATGGCTCCTCTGGCACAAAGGCAGTCATAATTTGGACAGTAATGGGCTGAGGCAACATTAGAGTGGTGTGTGCTAGATATTACAGTTTTCTCCAAGGGGAAGATCCTGCTGTGCAGTCCTGATCCTGCACACAAACTTCCCATTGATTTCTGGGTGAGTTTTGCATGCAGGATTCTGCTCCTCTCGCAGATGGCTTCAGTAATAAGGTAAAAATTCAGGACCCAACCAGCCATTGCACTGATTTCAAATGGAAATGCAAAAGGGGGAAAAAAAGCCATTAGGGTAAAAAAAAAAAAAAAAAAAAAAAAAAGCATAAATATCAAACAATTGCATTGTTTGAAAAAGTGGGTTCAAAATACTGGTGAAGTGCACAGCTGAAAAATTGGTGGGCTAGCACTGGATGCAGACTGTTTCTTGAGACCCAGCTTGCCTCGTAGACCCAAATTATCTCTAAATAGCTGGGGAATTTACTGATGAGTGAGTGCAATTTTTCCCCCAGCAGATCTCCTCTTGTAATTTGGAGAAAGAAAAAGCTAAGGGTTAGACTGTGCCATTAGGCTCACCCAGAGTCAGGGATGGCACAAAGGTGTGGAAGAGGTGCTCCAGGAAGAGACTGCTCTGCAAGAGAGACAATTCCACCCTTGCTCCCCCTTCCTCTGGGCAGGGGGAAGTCACAGCATCCCTTTTTGGAGGTGCAGATTACACTCCACCCTACTCCCCTCCCTGCCCTTCTCTGCCCCCAGCCTGCCCACTTGCTTACAGTCAGATGTCTGAGCAGCCCCTGCTGTTCCCCTCAGGAGCAGAAAGCCACCATCTGAGCTGCCCTTCCTAAGCTGAGAAAGGTTCTCTCCCCCAACCATCCTTAGCAAGCGCTGGGGCAATTTGCATAGACCCTGAATAGAAAGACTCTTAGTGACTTGATTCAGGCCTATAAGTAGCTTAGTTGCTGACTGTAAAAGTTTGCTAGTCCAAAAATTACACCTATGGGCACAAATGCACAAAAGCCCACTATTCTTAATTTTTTCCCATTAATGTGAGTCATTCAGAGTAAGTCATTATTATCTCTTATCAGTCATGAATCACAGTCTCTGGAAAACATAAGACTAGGAGTCAGGAGATCTGAGTACCATTCCTGGCTCTGCCACTGACTTCCTGTGTCACCTTTGGCAGATCTCTTAGCCTTTCTATGTCTCAGATTTCCTGTAAGTTTAATAGACTAATAGTCACTTCACAGAAATGTTGGGAAGACCTAATTCTCTGCTGATTCCAAAATGCTCTAAGACCTTCTAGTGAGTACAGAAGGCAAAGTAATTAATAATTAGCATTAATGAACATGGTTTCAATCAATTGTACTGAATGACACAAAATTACTCTTGATTTTGTTTAGTAAATATAGCATGAAAAGTCTGAATGGACCCAGTGAGCTCCATTCTCATTTGTGTCTAGGGAACATGATGTTCAGCTAAGAGAGGAAAACTACAAAAGAGATGTTTGACCTCCCCTCCCCCTGGTCTTGAGGCCAGTTCTGTGCCAGCCCTGCCATAATTGTGATCAGCCTCAGGGCTAATTACCCAACCAGTGACCCATGATAGGAAATTAATTCAAAATTTAATTAGTCAAATTCAATCACCAAAGTTTTTTATTTAATTGGGGGATTGTTTCCATGACTTATAGTAAATGTGTTATTCTCTTCAATTCATACGTTTTAATTGATTTATTTTAGGACTGGTTGGAATGTCCTGTTAGAGCAGAATCTGCTGTAGAATCTACCTGAAGAATCATAACACAGGAACAGCTTGGTGCATCAAAGAATTGAACAGAGCTATAAAATGGATCACACCAATTGTTACATTCAGAATGATAAAGGAGTTTTGAATGCAACTGCATGTATAAGATTCTGCCTGCACACACATCTCAAAGCAGTTTGTTATTCCAAAACAGGAAAAATACATTTTTAATAACTAGAAGGCAAGGTACCTGCCCAGTGTCAGGCATGAGTGACTGGGCTGTGCAACAGGTGTATAAATGTATTGGGGCAGGATGGAAGAATCCTCATCAGGACGCAGAGCGGAGCTGCTCTGTGGAAGCTACACAAGTCCAAGCTTAAGGCTTACAACCACTCAGTGGAAAGGACTACACTTAAACTGTCTTGTACCCACACTATGCCTCCACTCATGCTTTCATTGGAGTGCAATGAATGGGTCCTATCTTCTTCTTTCATATAGCTTGGGTAGGTAGCAACGATTACAAATTTATATCTAAGTTTGATAACCAGCACATTGCCACAGCTGTGAGCTGGTGAATGTTCTTCAGGCCCCTGGCGAAAGAATGAAGGGGACACTCAGATATGTTGTGCTCCATCATTGTGCCATATCTATTATTGTTGTTGTTGTTGTATATTAAAGTATTGCTTAGAGACATAGTTAGGGATCAGTGCCTGTTATAACAGGTGTTGTACAAACACATAGTAAGAAATAGCCCCTGCCCCATAGAGAGAACAATCTAATCTATAAAGTATAGGTCATATTTATAAGGGACCTATCACTGAGCTACCTTGAGAACTCGGCAAACACTGCACATGGACTTAAAGAAACAAAAATCTCAACATCTTTCTTTTTTCTCTTTCTTCCTTCCTTCCATCCTTTCTTTTGAGTCACAATTAATATTTTAAAAGAAATTGAAAGGGGAAAAGAAAAGTCTGTTAGTCTTCATGAATATCTTTTAATACAGGCGATGAATACATTTAGGTCCTGATCCAAGGCCCATTAAAATCAATGGGAGCCTATCCATTGGATTTTAAGGTTGGATTTTAGGAATCCACTGGATTTTAGGAACAGGCCCATAATGAATTCAAGTGTAATTTCTATGGAGCGAAGTACCTTTCTAAAATAATTAATAATGTTAACAAGGTGCTGACTATTCGATTTCATTGCTAACTACTTTAGAACTAGGCTTGTTGCTGAGATTACAAATATCAGAAGGATGCAAACACTGAGGGTAGAGAGGAATTATTTCATGTGGCCCAGGGTATAGCTAGGAGCTTTGAGATGAAATGAAGAAAGGGAAAATTTAGTCTGAGTATCAAGAACATTTTCCTGATAATGAGATCTCTGAGGCTGTGGGAAGTGTCCCACCCTAGGTTAACAGACTCATGCTACAGGGGATCAAGCTAGCATGGTAAAAATAGTAATGTGGATGCTCCGGCTTGGGCTGGAACTCAAGCTCTCAAGCCTACCTGACCCTCTATACTTGAGATCCTGAGCTCCAGCCCAAGCCAGAACATCTACATTGCTATTTTTGGCATGCTAGCTGGAGTCCCACTAGCACAACTCTGATAATTTGCATGGGGAGATTAGCTCCCAGCTGCAGTGTAGACATACCCCATGAAGGAATCCCCATTTATTGGAACATTTGTAAGTAGCCTGGGAAAAGCACTAGAAAGTATAACATAGGGAACATTCCTACACTGGCATGGGGATTTGACTAGGTGACCTAAGTTATCTTTCCAGGCCATAAAGTCCATTGCTTGATCTTCCCTGAAATAACAGAATCCACACTGATACTGCATTTCATTCGTGTGCATATTTGATCATGGTGGATAAATACTTTAAAGGGCATTCATACGGATAAAAAAAGTCAAGCATGTTTTATGTATGTGCAGCTGACAGCAATAAGCAGATAAACATGTACAAGCTGCACACCCTTACAATGTGTTTATTTGCGTCTTCATTCAAATTGTTTCTTGTTACATAATGGTTTTGTACACAGTGGAGTACTTAACCTAATTTATATTGATCTCAATTGCTCTCATTTGTGCATACTTAATTCAGAGAGATAATCAAATTGATTTCTGAGGCCTACTTTTTAAGAGATTGTACTAACACAGATATCAAGAGGTGCCCTAACTAAATTATATCAAAAGAAAAACATTTTAAACCTTTGGAAACTGTTTTGATGGTCATTTCATTGTGTTTAGTATTACTAACATAATTAAATTTCCTGCACATTGAGTTCTGTTTGAAATCAAATTGAGAAACATTTTTGAGCTCCATCAGGCAGATAACTTGGTTTAGCTGAATTTGTACTGCACACATATAAAACAACATATTAGAGATCAATATGCATGGCTTGCCCTTACAAAAGATATGGAGCAATGACTTAAATTGGAATTAGAAGGACTGTTTGTTTGTTTGTTTGTTTGTTTGTTTGTTTGTTTGTTTGTTTGTTTGTTTTTTCATCATAGGTTTGGCTTCTTTACCATTTACCAGTTATTTCATGTGTTCATTTCACAGTTCCAAAAAATTGTGGCTTCTTTTGTCGTGATTGTACCAGCACTAAAAACCAGCAAGTATTGGAGGAGCTAAGCACCAAGGAAGGAGAGAATTTGTTTAGGGAGACTAAGGGGAATAAAACTTAGAAGCAGAGTGATGGATGATATTAAACAAGGGAAATGTCAGATGAGGATCGTGAAAAGTGCCTCTTCGGTGAAAATTTCTAGACTGTCAAATAGTCTCCTTAGACACATGGTTAAAGCTCCCTTGCTTGATTTATGTAAAATTAGAGATGGGATGAGGAGGGGTTCAGAACTGGATTAGGTTATTGTTGGAGTTTGTGTTTTGTGCACCTGTTACATCCCAATTGCAGCCAATTGTGCAGGAAGCCAGGGAAGACTGGAAGGGATGGAGACTAGGAAAACCCATACAATTACCTCAAACCCAAGCTAGACTTAACAGGGGGAGTATGCTGCATCTTGTAGAGGTTGATGCAGCTCCCTTCCTGCTGAGCAAACAGAGGGATTGTGCCTCAGAAAAGTGTCTGAGGCACAATGCCTTCCTGGAGCTGCTCCTGGGGCAGTGCCTTTACGAGCTGTCCCTTACTTAGGTCACACGCTTATATGCTTTCCTGAGTCAAGGCCTAATACATGATGCATCGTGCTATATGCATACTTTATTGTGATTATACTAATGTGTGTGGTTTTCGGATTCAAAATCAAAACAAAAGAGAACCAACAAGATGTGCATATATCAAAGCTATGTAGCCAAATGATCTTATTGTTGTAGCCCTAGACCAGTCTCAAGACTCTCATCCCTTTCCCCTCACTTGCTATGTCAGGTCTAAAATCTAAATTGTAAACTCTTTGGTGTAGGGCCCTGTGTTTTGTTTTCTGTGTAAGGTGCACATTTAGTGCATGGGAATGCTGCACAGAGAGACTGAATTAAGTTTGTGGAGGGAACCATAAATCTAGCTTTCCCTAACATGTGTAATTATTATAACCAAATACAACTTTTGGGTGAGCTCAGTAATATCTAATGATAAAAATACACTAAAGCATTGTTATAATATTTTTGCTTCTACATTCAGATAACACCATGAATTCATAATATTCAATGGTGGCTTATGCCAAGCCAGTTTCATTACAGATTTTTCACACTAATTACATCAGCTGTCCAGTTAATACAACGAGAGTTCTGTGGCACTTTAAAGACTAACAAATTTAATATTTGCAGGCATAAGCTTTCGAGAGACTTCAGCTGTCTTCTTCAGATGCAGTAATACAGAAAATAGGTAACACAGAGGCATCTTATAGATCTCCAGGTGCATTGAGAACAATGAGGGAGGTGGAGTCCGGTAGCTAGGTACCTGGATATCTATAAAATGCCTCTGTGTTACCTATTTTCTGTATTACTGCATCTGAAGAAGAGAGCTGAAGTCTCTCGAAAGCTTATGCCTGCAAATATTAAATTTGTTAGTCTTTAAAGTGCCACAGAACTCTCATTGTTTTTGCTGTATACAGACTAACACGGCTACCCCTCTGGAACTATTTCCAGTTAATATATTTTTTACAGATCACTAATCACTTACGCTTTTTACACATATGGTCACTTTTCTGTAGTGCATGCAAGAGATGATGACGTTTCTTATCCATGAATAAGGGCTCTGCAGTACAAAACATTGAATGCATCGGCCTCGACCATGCAAAGAGTCACCCATGTGATTAACTTTACATGCTGTAGGCCTCAATGTCCACCGCTGAAGTCAACAGGAGTTTTTCCATTGACTTAAATGAAAGCAGGTGTAAACCCTTTGGCTAGTTCCATTTAAATCAGTGGGACTATTAGTAACCTTAAAGTTAAGCATGTATTGCTTTATCAGGCCCAGAATGCTCAGTATTTTGCAGGACTGAGCCCAATGTCATTAGGCATTAGTGTCATTAAAACTAGTTAGCTATGGGCCCACCTCTGTTCCAGTTGAAGCCAATGGGAGTATTCTCATTGACTTAGGGGGACTGATCCCACTCCCATTAGTTGCTTCACCTAGTGGAAGAAGATAAGCTCTGAACAGCTTTGCCTGGTGTGGCAGAGGCTGTACCATGCTGAGCACAAAGCAGATCACACTAAGGGGAGCTGGTTATGTGTATACCCTTCAGATATGGGAGGAAAGTCAGACTGAAGGAGATAAATGGGGCCTAAAGGCCAAATTAAGAATGTGATTCCCAGGAGAAATACACCTCTTATAAGTCTGCCTTTGTGTAAATCCTGGATTGTTCCTAGCTTGGATAAAGCTTACTTGGAATCAGACTGCCACTTTTCTATCCTTCAGAAGGTGTCAAGATAAATATCAGCTAGAAAACAGATATCCATTGCACATAACGAAACACGAAGGCAATTACAGCTCCATCAAAGGTCAGGTCTAACCAGCTCAAAAAGGGGTAGTTTAGAAACCCAGCATATGTAAAAAATAGAAATCAAGACTTACTAAACAAAATAACAAGAATAATAAACATGATAAAATTGAATTTTTCCCATGAATATTATATATTCAAAATTACATGTCATACATAATCCCTTGTTTGTTTGTAAAAAATCCCAGTCCAATTTCACTTTTCAGAACTTTTTTTTTTAGTAAAATGAGTTTCCACAGTAAAATGTATTGCACAATGCAGGCTTATTCTATATAGAATTTATAGAACAAGCATTTTGATTTTTTCTTTTTTTGTGGGGTCATTGCAAACAGGTTAAAATGGAGTTCTCATTGAAGATAGATTTATTTATTTATTTTTACTAAGAAGATATCCCATCAGAAACTCTTGGGCTCAATTCTGATCGAATTCAAACTGGTTTAAACCAGGAGTGAATGTATTGAAGTCATATTTAGATTATAAGATCTTTGGGCAGAGACTCTCTACTTCTCTATGTTTGTACAGTATCTAGCCCAATCAGGCACCAGTATTGTTTGATCCCCAGACACTATTGCAATAAGAATGATTAATAACAGTTATAATTGATAATTGGACTTACAGTAGTATAAAATCAGTGTGAGCGAGAGCAGCCGTGCCTTAAAGCGTCATGTATGTTTTATATTTTCAGTTAATCATTTTACTGGTTTTCTAATCAGGTTTATGGTTGTGACAAAAATATCCCAAGAACGGAGCAGTCTGACTTACATTCATTGACAAAAGTGCGCTCCATCTTCAAATATTAGCATCTTAATAGAACATCCAGATGCCACTAAAAGCCTCCCATCGGAACATAAAATAGACTTTTAGATTTCTAAATAAACATAAATGCCCTAATATAGAAAGTGGATGTTTTAATTAGCTTTCCAATTGATTTTGGAATTTTGAAATTTTCACCACTGGTGTCATTTTATTATGGTGTATTCCTGGGGCTAGAGTTGCAAAAGGAGTTAGGCGCCTAGAAATCACTGGGATTCACAAAGCCTAAGTTAGGTGCCACAAACCCTTTGTCTGCATTTTCTCTTTGGACTATAAGATTTTCTGGAAAGCGACTCTCTCTTTCTGTGTATGTACAACACTTAGCATAGTAGGGCCCCCATCTGAGTTCTGGCCTTTAAGTACTGCTATAATAAATAAAGTAATAACAGTAATAATGAGGAGGAGAAGTATCTATTTTTGTGCTTTCATCTTTTTTACACTTCTAGGTTCTTGAACAAATTGGGATTTTTTGTATTACTGAAGAAAAGTGACATACAATTTTCCCTTTAAACTAGTGTCAGTATATAGTGTAATGTGACTATTTTGTATTGCCTCAGATGAAATGTCATTTGCCTAAATTCCAGTCAGACATGTGCCCTCTTAACTATTTGCAACTAGAGCTGTGTAGTGTAGGAAATAGGTTCTATGGGTAATTCTTGCTTTGTAGATTGTGCACAAGCAATTTTTTGTGAATATTCAGTACTCAAAATGTGAGTTATTTTGCTTAGTTTTGATTGAATATGTAGTCGCATAATACGTTTCTGCGCTCTTACTGGAAAATATAACTCTTAGAATTAAGTTTCTGATGCATATATATATGTTCCAAAATTCAAAACAAATTCCAACATTCTTCATTATTTGCATTAAATGCAATATTTCCACAGCTATTCCTGCCAGCCAGTTCATTCACTAGAATATGCATAGAAAAGGAGCTAAAAAGGGGCATGGGCATGGTCAAAAGTGATTAATTTAAAAATATGAACAAATATTAGTGAAAAAGTATTTTGCATTATTTGTCCAACTCTAATTACAACCCCAGAATGTATGAATGTAATGTAATATAAATATAATCTAATAAAATTCTCAGTGCAGGGTGGTCTGGGTGGCTCAGAGGATGGGTAATAGGGTAGGAATTTTCTCTCCAGTATCAGTTTGTATCCAGTCCAAAGTGATAGTGACCAAAAGTCATTAATATCTTAAAGCCATCCAGTGGCCTAGGTGGAATGACTTGGTGGTCTCAGTCTAGATTTAGTGGCCAGGTGCCTCATCACAAAATACCACTGCAGATGATGCTAACTGGCAGCCTTCTTGGCAATCTCTATAGAGAGGCCATGGATGGAATGAGTCTGGAACAAAAACTACCCTCTCACTCATCCCACCAGGTCAGGTACAGTAAGGGGAAGCTTGTTGTTCATACTGTACCTGTTCGGTTGATAGACAGAAGACTTCATTCTTCAGGCAGCTTTCATGAACCCTAAATTCACTTATAAAAGTAATATATCCAGAGCAACGCTATGTAATGACTGCTGTATATGTTAGAAAGGAACAATGAGGACCTTATTCTGCTGTCATTGAGTCCTACATCCAGCAAAGCACTTTAGCACATGCTTCACTTTTAGCCTGTGAGTAGTCTCACTGAAGTCAATGGAATTAAATCTGAACTTGCATGAAAGTGCTTTGCTGGATCAGAGTTTAACGCCAGTGTAACTCCATTGACTTTGCTGGAGTTTCTTTGGGTTAGCAGTGGTGCAAGTGACGTCTATGTTAGAACCTGAGTCTTTGTGCCAGATTTTGATATAATTACACCTGTGAAAAGAGGAAGATTATTCTAAATTTTAACCACTCTAACTTGAGATCAGAATCTGGCCCTCTAGCTTTATAGTGGAAAAAAATTATATCTTTTAATCAATGAAGGTTGATTAAAAATACATAACTGCACAGCTTGCTAGACCGGTTCCATTTGCTCCTGTCTTACCCTCGCTTCTCAGACTGAACTGCAGGCTTCCCACTTAGATTCTGCATTCCAGCTCCTTAATATCTAAAGTGACATTATAAGAATGCAACCATGACAACTTCTTTGGTTTTTTTCAAGCCTGCTGAATTTTTTTAAAAGTTCTTCCGCTTTCAGATCCCATTATCTAATTTTTTTGTTGTCCAAATCAAGTCCCTGTCCTTATTTAGGAAGGACAGTCCTTCTTTTATAGAAAAATATTGAGGACTTGATTCATTACTGTGTTGCTACAGTTTATGCTAGTGTAATGACCACTGAAGTCAATGATATTACATGTGTGTAAAACTGGAGTAACACAGTGGTGAGTTAGGCTATGACCTTTTTCAAAGTGTTGCTATCGAAACTCCTATTTTCTCTAGTGCAGCCTAGAACAAGGAAAGCTGTAGCTGCATTTCTTGCTCCAAATGTCCATAGTTAAAGCTTACAATTATTGCCAACTACCTATTATCTTTTACAGACAATATTCAATATTGACTCCAGTTCATAAAATGAAGACTTTTCTAAAATCAAGATGGTTCCTTTCTCTCCTTCTCCTATTAAAACTGTGTCTCACTCTGAAGGCAGGTTTCCTAAACAGTAACTGGATCTCACAAGAGAGTGTTCACTCCATTTTTTTTCCTTTCTGATAAATGCACATCAAGGAAAAACATTTGCCTTTATGTTTCCTTTTCAAGAGCAAACTTAACAGTTCAAGGAAAGTATTTACTGAATGCATTGAGGAGCACATAGCTTTGCATTATTTATTATTAGATACCAATAACTGTAATACACAGAATGTCTTTGGACATAAATTAGTGATGTTAGAAAATATTGTATTCCTCCCAGTGTCCCAAAACCTATTAGGAACTGCAGCGAATATGTAAGAGCTCATCACATTCCTGGCCTTTCATTGGCATATCATGGAATTGGATTTGAGACAAAAGACTAAGTAAAATACAATATGGAAAAATCCACTATGACTACATTAAAACCTTGTTTTTGCTGTCAGACCTATAATAAAACATTATCTGTGAGTAGCATTATCTGGTAGCTTAGGGGTGGAATAAAGAGCTTTGAGGTACAGAAGAGACTTCAGTGGGAAAGAGCTTGAGTTTGAGGAGGGAGTTTATAAAGAGAGCTCCAGAGGGGATAAGGAGAGAGTTTGGAAGCAGGGAATTCATAAGTGACAGAACTTGTAGGGAAGAGAATGCTCAGGGGAATTATACAAGGGGGAAACCTGTGGGGAGGAAACGGGTTGGGAATACCTAGAGCAAGGAGGCATTGGGAGAAGTTAAGGGAAGAAGAGATCAAGGAGGAGGCTTTCTGAAGGAATGAGAGAGCTCAGCCATCACTGGGGGAACAGATGGCAAACCAGGTTCCTCCTATGAGCCCTTGCTACATTAGCAAGGAAAGACAGTGGTTTTTAAATCATACATTATCCACCCTCAGATTCCAAACAATATCTTTTACAGCTTTACATCTGGTCCATGCCTGAAATCCAAACATGTCCTAAGGTTCCATTTACTCCAGTGGAGCTGCACCAGTTTATAGAAAAGTTAAATTCAGTCATTGCATGTTTACCTCTGTCAGAGGCTTCAGATTGCTTTTTTCCCTTTCTGGACTTCTTGTTGATTGGAGGAAAGGGTTGTCTTGTAGCAAAATTACCATAATGAAATCTTCTGTTTTTCACTGGGCCTGATTCTTCACTGACTTAAACCAGTATAAATCAGGAGTAATCCACTGAAATCCTTGGCATTATACCAGTGTAAAACCAGGATGAGATTGGAATCAGGGCCATTGTATTTTCAAAGTAATCACAGGAAAAGTTGTATTTACATAAAATAATTGTGTAAAGTGTTTTTGGGATAATGTTTACATTAAATGTAACATACAAAATATAATTGTTTTGTACCATATCATAGAAGATAATTTATGCAAAGTTTCACATTGATGCCAGAAAGAAAATGATGGCAGAAGATAGAGGGAGAGGAAAGTGAGAGAGAAAGAGGGACAAATTAAGAAAAGAAAGGAAGAAAGAGATGAGAAAAGAAAAATGGAGAGAAGATATAGTAAGAACGGAGAAAAATAGAGAGAGAGAGATCAAGAAAGAAAGGAGGAAAACCAGTTGGACAAGTTGGCAGAAATATATATAGGAAAGAAGTGAACCTGAAATAAAAATTAAGGAAAAAATTTAGATAGCAAGATGATGTGAAGAATGAAAAAAGGAAGAAGAGTTATAAAATATAAAAAAGCAACATGAGAGATCAGGCTGCAGGCAAGTGTGTGGGGGCAGTGACATGCTGTCAACATTTTAATAAGGGGCTCATTTAAAAATGTTCTGCCACACTCGGTCTTGCATGAGATATGTCCTGAGCTAGATACTTTAATACTCTCCCCAGCACAAAACAAAAAACACCATCCATGTTATACTTTTCCCTTCTTGCTCTACTCTCCACCTATTACTGTAAATACATTAGTTCAACAGCATTTGAGAGGGATGGAATGTGTGGAAAATTTATTTCTGTCCCACAGTCCATGGAACTGATGGAAATCCATCATTTCCATAATCTTCTCCCATCAAAGCAAAAGTCATTAGTTCCCAGACTAAGACTAAGAAGAAGTTACAATATAATACAGAAAGGAATCTGGGGGAAAGCAGAGATGTAAAAGTATAAGGGCAGTGGAAAAATAAACAAGACCTGGAAATACACTGAAAATTAGATAAATGAGGGTAGGGGAAGTTGATTTTGTTCATAAATAGAAGGAAGAGCTTTGTTTTATTTGTTGTATTAATTAGAGAAGGACCCAAGCTATACGGTTCAGATCCAGTTTGAGATATGAGCTTTTCCAAAGTGCGGGGCTGTTTGGATCTGGAGTTTTGATTCATCCCTTTATAGTCATAATCACGAAATTCTGGATCCAGATCTAAACTTTTCCAGGGCTCGGAGTGTTTAAATATAGGGATATAGTTTAGTCCTGTTACTGAAAAAGAGGATAGTGGGAAAGCTCAGAAAGGAGCTGAAAGCCCAGTCAGAACTTTCCCAAAGCTCATACCTGTTGAGAGAAAGGATTGCTTTGTGGTAAGGCACAGCACAAGGACTCGAGATCAGGATTCAGTTCCTGGCTTTGCTATGAACTTCCTTTTTGACCTTGCGCAAGACACGTGGGCCCGGATTTTCAAAAGAGATCAGGCCCCAGCAGCTGCCATGTGACACTTACACTTAGATTTTCAAATGAGCTCAGGACCCCATATGCTGAACTCTTTTGAAATTCTGGCCCTATCTGTGGGTGTTGAGCTTTTTTTGAAATTCTGGTCTTTGGACTCTCTCTGCCTCCATTACTCATCTGAAAATGGAAATAATAATACTTCCCTTCCCTTTTGTCTATTAAATGTGTAAGCTCTTCAAGGCAAGGCAGTCTCTTATGTACAGTGCCTACCACAAGGGAACCCCAACTTTTGTTGCGTATTGAATTACAAATAATAATAAGCTGAGGGTTTGTTTCAGGCCCATCTTTAGCAACAGAATAGTGTAATAATAACATTACACACTTAAATGATACGTTCCATCCCAAAGCACTTTCCAAATTCTGGACAAAATCCTCCCTTTGTTATTTGTAGCCACATAACAGAGGAGGGGACAGGCTGCCAGCTATGCTGTAGGTCTCAGAGCCACCCTCCTGAGATAAGGGAGGGTGACTCATTGTGACCAGAGGGATACAGGCTATAGTGCACGTTCCCTCTGCTCTGAAATGGAAATATATGTGCCTCCAGTCAGTTATGTGCTGTAGCATATGCACAAAGGGTTAAGAAAACATGGCTTCAAACGAGCAGAATATGCCCTGAGGGTCTATGGATCACCAGCAGGCTTGTTCATAAGGTGTCTTCCTAGTGCTCAAAAGCTCCAGGAAGGTGTCCTCCACCGGTGATATGGCTTGAGAGAAGTACTCCCTGAGCACCCTTTCCCCACTAGTCCATCCACGCTACAAATGTCCTGCACCTCTTAAAAGCTGTCAACTCCAGAGCGACAGTAAGTGTTGTCCTGACTGCCTACATTTACAGTTAATCTCTCCGTTTGGACATGTGTAGGGTCCATATACTGTTATAAGTTCACTATGACTTACACTGAAGTCTGTGGTGTGCTGCATGAAAAGAAATCATGCCATGTGCACTAACTTCCTGTGCTGATGCTTATGCCATAAAAACAGTTTCCACTCAAAGTCTCTGAGTAATGCATTCACTATCCCCACATTCAGCCTGTCAGCTGTCATTCTGGCATAAGGAAGAGCTCTGTGCTGCTCAAAGGCTTGTCCCTTCCACCAATAGAAGTTGGTCCAATTAAAGATATTACCACACTTAGCTTGTCATTCGGTAGAAGTAAGGGCAGAATTGTGACCATTCCTTTCCTTACTCCCCAGCATAGGCTAACAGCACTGCAGGTCACAGCATGGGGAGTCAGAGTAGCCTCCTGCATGCCCATACCTCAGTCCCTGGAAAAATCATGGAGCAGGTCCTCAAAGAATCCATTTGAGACACTTGGAAGAGAGGAAGGTGATCAGGAACAGTCAGCATGGATTCACCAAGGGCAAGTCATGCCTGACCAACCTGATTGCCTTCTATGATGAGATGACTGGCTCTGTGGATGTGGGGAAAACGGTAGACTTGATATGCCTTGACTTTAGCAAAGCTTTTGATACGGTCTTCCACAGTATTCTTATCAGCAAGTTAAAAAAGTATGGTTTGGATGAATAGTCTATAAAATGGATAGAAAGCTGGCTAGATCATTGGACTCAATGGGTAGTGATCAACGGCCTAATGTCTAGTTGGCTGCTGGTAACAAGCAAAGTGCCCCAGGGGTTGGTGGTGGGGCCAGTTTTGTTCAACATCTGCATTAATGATCTGGAGGATGGAGCGGATTGTACCCTCAGCAAGTTTGCAGATGATACTAAACTGGGGGGAATGGTAGATACACTGGAGGACAGGAATAAGATACAGAGTGACAAATTAGAGGATTAGGCCAAAAGAAATCTGATGAGGTTCAACAAGGACAAGTGCAGAATCCTGCATTTAGGATGGAAGAATCCCATGCACTGCTACAGACTGGGGACCGACTGGCTACGCAGCAGTTCTTCAGAAAAGGACCTGGGGGTTACAGTGGTCAAGAAGCTGGATATGAGTCAACAGTGTGCCCTTATTGCCAAGAAGGCTAATGGCACATTGGGCTGCATTAGTAAGAACATTGCCAGCAGATCGAGGGAAGTGATTATTCTCCTCTATTCGGCACTGGTGAGGCCACATTTGGAGTATTGTGTCCAGTTTTGGGCCCCCCACTACAGAAAGGATGTGAACAAATTGGAAAGAGTCCAGGCTGAGGGCAACAAAAATGATTAGGGGGCTGGAGCACAAGACTTACAAGGAGAGGCTGAGGGAACTAGGCTTGTTTAGTCTGCAGAAGAGAAGAATGAAGGGGGATTTGACAGCAGCCTTTAACTACCTGAATGGGGGTTCCAGGGTGGATGGAACTAGGCTGTTCTCAGTGGTAGTAGATGACAGAACTAGGAGCAATGGTCTAAAGTTGCAGTGGCGGAGGTCTAAATTAGATATTAAGACAATCTTTTTCACTAGGAGGGTGATGAAGCACTGAAATGGGTTACCTAGGGAGGTGGTGGAATCTCCATCCTTAGAGGTTTTTAGAGTGTGACTTGACAAAGCCCTGGCTAAGATGGTTTAATTGGGGTTGGTCCTGCTTTGAGCAGGGGTTTGGACTAGATGACCTCCTGAGGTCCCTTCCAACCCTAATCTTCTATGATTCAATGATTCAGTGGGCAGGCAGAGGTGGGAGGGAAATCAGAAAGACAATAGTGATTCTGAATTACACTCTAATCCTAAACTTACAAGTAGAGACAATGAACTACTTTGTCTGACTCTGGCCTGACTCTGATCTTACACTCAGTGTAGAATAGGAGTAACTCCACTGACGTTAACTGTGTTATATTGTTAACTGAGTTAACTGAGTAATATTAGTATAAAACTGGTGTAAGAGAGAAATCAGGCCCAATTAATTCAATTAAATGCACACCTTCATGTACAAATCCAATTAAATATTTTGATGTGCACAGATGAGGATGTCAGTGCAATCCCAGCTATGTACCCAGCTGAGCAATAAGGCATCCAGCTGTGCTTTATTGCAACAGGTGTAGGTGGATGCATCTCCATGAATGTCAATTTAATTACACCCATTTCCATCAGGGCTAAATGTAAACAGATGAGTCAGATTCTGTTCTGGGTTCCAGAGGTGCTAAATTTTCAATCTTGGGTGCCTAAAGTTAGGTTAGCGCCAACAGCACATCTGAAAATCCAATCACTTATCTAATAGGAATATTTTGTTTTTAGCGTGTTACCAAAGCACGTCAAACCATGGATTTGTTTTCTCATTGCTTTTATGCAGATAGCTCTATCAGTCTAGTTCTGGCCTTGGACGTGTTATTGGTTTTCTTGGTTGAAGTTCTCCTGCTAATGGATAAAAATCAGCTATTTATACTGAACTTTTTAAGATCCATTAGCAGCCTTTGATGTAATTGATCTGTTGACACCCCCGCCCTCCGACAGGCGTGGATGGAATTGCTCTTAGGTGACTTTATCCTTTCCTTTGCAAAAAGTGTAATGGGCAGTGTGAGGTAATTGCATCTCCTCACCCAGGGCTCCCTTGTGTAGGATCCTGCGTACGTCTATTCTGTCACCTCTGCAGTTCAAAGTTTATAAGAGGCTGCTGGGGGAATTCTGAGGTATTTTGAACCTCAGTACTATCCCTATACTGAAGTCAATTGGAGCTAGTGGAGTTGCATCCACCTATACCTGTTTGAATAAGGCACAGTAATGCCCCTGATTGCCCAGCTGGGTGCACAACTGGGATTGCGCTGTGGAGCTCATTTGTGCACATTAAAATATTTAATTAGATTTGTGCATGAAGGTTCATTTCCACTTACGTTGCTGGTCATGGTCCTGTTAGGTGGCTCCCTCTTCCCTCACTTAAGCAGCAGAGGGAGTTGAGCCCATCAGAAGAGTCAAACTCTTTAGAGGCTGCTTCCATCCCTCTCTAATCAGCTCAGACAAACAGGGCATTCACTGACTCCCTTTATGGACCACGTCAGAGACTGGTCTCAGGCAATAGCTCCAGATCAGTCTGCACAAGGATAAGTTCCAAATGCTTTCCTGTGGGGACCCATTTCTGTAATCACCCTGTGCTGCACCAAACTGTTGTGAGCCATCCAGAGAGCTATGTATGGGCTGCGTAAAGGGGGCAGAACACTTATACAGAACAGCCTATACAAATTGTTGTGGTGGACAGAATCCAGTCCGTCCTACTGGCAAGGCACAGGGCAGTCTGAAACAGGAGGCAGGACATCTAAGAACCCCCTTCTTCTTTCACTTACAGCAGTGTAAAATAGGAGTAACTCTTGAAGTCAGTGGAGTTTTGCCTCTATAAAACTGGTGTGAGAGGAGAATCAGGCCCCCAGCTCTCCTCAGCCTGATGCTAATGACCACTATATTCTGATCTGTGCATAGTAATCATGGAGCTAGTGATGTGGAATTCCTCACCGATCCCATCCCACAGCTGCCTTATTCAGCACAAGGGAAACACTGATTCACTGAACTCTTATGCCTATGATGGAATTTTGTCCCTAAACTGCTATTCCACCCTAAAAAATGACATTGTAAAAAGAGCCTTCTTGGGTTCCATATTCATTGTAATATGCAGGCTACATTATGCCATCATCCACACTTGTGCCACCAACTGTCTTCAGATTGTGCCCTTAGTGACACCTGTGTAATCCCACAAGATTTAAATTAATCTGAGGGCATCAGCTGACCTGAAGAACCTGTGATGAGTTTCAAGCAAACCAGCTCCCAATAGGGTTTTGTTGAGCATCATATCATTATTGACATGTTATGCTGGCTTTTAACCATAAAACCTGTTTCCTTACTGGGTGTGAATCAAATAACCCGTTTATCTGCTACGGATAGAAGGAAGAGTTGTTGGGAATGGTGTCTCTGCTCATGTTGCTGGGAGGTTGGGGGTGGGCTGGAGAGAGGACCACTTGTGGAGTGCAGTGGGTGGTGATTTATGAAGGAAAGGGTAACTTTCAATAGGGCTGGCTGGAAAACAATTCCATTTTGCAAAAAAAAAAAAAAGAGATTTATGAAATGGGAGGCTATCACAGATAGTCTACCCCCGGACATGCATATGCTTGATGTAGATTTTTTGGCAATAGCAAAAAATACCACAAAGGGGTTATCTCATGTTTTTTCTACTTACTGTTATTTATAGTGATCCAGGGAAGCTTGAAACTGAAATATGTTTTCATACTACAAAATTTTGTCTTCTGTCACACACAAATTGATTTGATATTGTAGGATTGCTCATGAATTTGGGGCACCTACTACTGATCTTTACTATTTTGAAAAAAGATCATTGAAGTATTTGGGTTTTTGAGGGGGTGGGGGTTGAACTAACATACATAGCTCAATCCTGCAAGGTGCTGAGCATTCTAGTTCTGATCAAGCAAATAATTTAAGATCCTGCTTAATTTTAACAATATGATTAGCCTCATTGCATTCCATGAGACTAGTCATGTACTTAAAGCTAAAAATGTACTTAAGTACTTTGCTGGATCCGGGCCAGAGTGTTCAGCACGGTGCAGGATCAAAGCCAAAAAGAATTGCATAGACTTCGCAAACAGACAGAGGAGAGGAAAAGGTGAGTCCAATTTTGGGCCTACCAACCTTGACCCTTTAAATTCTTGATAAAAAATTATTATTTCGAGACTGATTGAATCAAGGTTTAAAAGGGCATGCTAATAATTCTGTGTCTAGTGTAGCTATCTAGGGTTTCTCCGTAATGCTCAGCAGCATAGAATACAAGCACTGAGTCTAGAACACCTCGCACTGACAAATACATATTTACTAATGTTGGCCCCAGTCCTATAACAGAGCCATTTATTTGAGTGGATCCCTACACTTGTGTAAAATTGCTCGAGAACTGATTGCGGAATCAGGGCCTAAATTCAAATTTTTTAATTTGAGGCCAAATTAAATCAGTGGTTGCAAATAATATTAAGACTCTAACTTAATAAAAATAAAATCTTGTTAATTCATACTAATGACAAGAAGAGCAATTGCTGATGACTGAAGTTTCCAAATTAGTGAGAAAGAAAAGGAACAGGTTAAAAAAGGCAAGGATATTGCATCATGAAATGTGCTTTTTAAACAGTGGTTTTAGTTTTAACTGTTTTTTGTTTGTTTGTTTGTTTTTATGTTTTTAATATGAGACAATTAATGCAGCATAATATAATCTGCATATTGTTTGCAGGATTTATAATTTGATATAGGGAATTAGGGGTCGTGTTGGTTTTTGGGGCGGTTGGTTGGTTTGGTTTAGTTTTGGGTTTTGTGGGGAGTTTGGGCTAGGCTAGTCAAAATAAAATTGCTGAACTATAGGTCTGCTTTCCATTTGAATAATATTAAAAGACTGGGTTTACCTCTATGTCTCATTCATGCTACACATTCCAAGTAGCAATGCAGGAACTTCAGAAGGTCCAGAAGTTTAGTTCATGGTCTGATAGGGTGACCAGATAGCAAGTGTGAAAAATCGGGATGGGGATGGGGGATAATAAGCACCTATATAAGACAAAGCCCCAAATATCGGGACTGTTCCTATAAAATCAGGACATCTGGTCATCCTATGGTCTGATAAACATCAAGACTTTTGATTCTTAGTTGAACTTTATTGGAACGTTTCAAGCCTGCAAAATGTGCCTGGAAATCTCAAGAGAATAAATGTGCTTGACAGATTTCTGGTACTTCTTGTCCCCAGTTGGGCTATAAATAGCACCGCAGCTCTTGGGGTGTTTTAGCACTTCTGTTCCTGGTTGGAGCTGGTGCAGAGATGGAAGAAAATGAAATAGGAGATGAGAGAAAATTATCTAGATAGTTCTAAATTTCAAAAAAGGTTTTGTTCAGCTGAAGTTTGGGGTAAAAGTTTGCGTTACTAGTTATAATGCTATTCCAAACCACTTCACCCCTCCTGCCCCCCAGATTTGCACCTACTGTAAGAGATTTAAATGGTGTGAATGAATAATTTGTAAAAAAGTAATAATAATACTTTGCACTTCTATAGGGCCTTCCATGCGAGGATCTCAAAGCGCCTTAGAAACATTAATGAATTAAGCCTCCCAACACCACTGTTAGGTAGGTATTCCTTGTCCCCATTCTACAGACGCGGAAGCTGAGGCCCAGAGAGATTAAATGGTTTGCCCAAAGGCACACAAGAATTCTGTGGCAGAGCTGGGACTGAAACACAGCTCTTCAAAGGCCCGGTCCTGGCCTGTTCTCAGCAATGCTTCCTCTCCTTTTCCACATTTCAAGTTAGTGACACAGGTGCGTGACAGCATTTGGGGTCATCCGCGCTCATGAACACACACAGGGAGAGAAAATCTAGGGGAAATTCAATAGACTGCAGAGCACAGAAAGCCAGAATTTTAAAAGTATTTCAGTGAGTGAAGATGTGATCGGTGTCAAGAGAGATTTTCACATTAGGAATTCAGTGAAAATCCCACTAGGCCCCCATCTGCATCTTTAGGCACCAAAATACCTTTAAAATCTGGCCCAGACCTCATAGTTCAAGGGGTAGGGGTTGGACATAATCCACTATCCAGACATAAATCCTGAGATCAGGGGAGAGGGGGGAAGTTCCATAGGTTTTAAGGGATCTGTGCAGACAGCTTCCTCTCCATGCTTAACTGTGAGCATCCCTTCCTAACCTTGGTGAGTCCATGCCTTTCTACTCCCCCTTTGAGGGATGGAGCAGGAATTAATGCTGTAACTGTCAACATTCACTCCCTCTGGAATTTCCCATGGAAATTACGTTGATTTGCTAGCAGATAATAGTGCAGAGGGCTGTCTGCTAGCTTCAAACTGCTACCATGCTGACATATCCTTTCAATCCACAAAGCCCCAGACGGATGGTGACTGTGTGGTGAGGCTTTTGTGAGGTGGTGGATTATGCTGGTTCAGCTCTCTACCTTCCCCTGTACATTTACACAGCAAATTTTCATGCCCTCAACTCAACACTGCACCGTGCAGTGCCTTTTGCAGTTTACTGGAGTGCATACTGGATTTGCTGGCTTTCTTCTGGTAATTTCCATTTGTATTTATTCTGTGCATGGATCCATTTCCTAAATGTTTTTTTATTTGTTCGTTTGTTTGTTTGTTTTTGATATTATGGACAAAACAGCCTCCACAATTTCATTCGCAAAATAAAGATCTGAGCCTGTTGTACGTTATAAGTCCACCTAAAAAGTATCTGATAACAATGAACCTTTCTGTTAGTTACTGTGAAAGACAAGACAGATATGGTTTAAATTTTCTTTCTAAGCTGAAATCTTGTATTCTAAGTTTCAGCTCATGAAGCAAATTTTATGGTGGAGTTATAGGTTTCTTAAAGAAGGCCTTTTATAACAGGAATGTTGATAGACCTGAAGAGGCCTACAATTTTAAACGAAGCTAGTGATTTTGGGAGCCTCAATTTTTGGATGACACCTTAGGGTGCTTGATATTCAGTGGAGGGGTGCTCAGCACCTAGAATTAGAGTGACTCAAAATCACTAGTCACTTTTGAAAAATCAGGCCTTTTAGCTGTGTTTGGGACCACAGTCACCCCTATCTATACTTTCTCTTAGAAAGCTTTTTTCAGTACTAATTGTTTACTCAGTATTAATTCAGATCATTGATCTCTTTGGTTTTACTGCCCATTCTAGCCACATTAGTGACTCACATTCTTAAGAGATGAACCTGAGGACGTTGGTTATTGACAGCGCTGCAATCTGCACAATAAAGTTTAACAGTTTACATCCACTGTACAGCTTTATCAATGTTTTCAATGTATCACCTGCTCAGTTTATAGGTACTTATGCATACATTGATTCTTTCTCTCTCTTTCTCTCTCTCTCTTTTTTCTATTTCCCCAAGCATGCAAACGCAAAGAACAAGAACCGAATAAAGACAGGAACAATTCCCAGAAGAAATCTCGTCTGGTTTTCACCGATCTCCAGCGCAGAACACTTTTTGCCATCTTCAAAGAGAACAAACGTCCGTCCAAAGAAATGCAGATCACCATCTCTCAACAGCTGGGCTTGGAACTTACCACTGTCAGTAACTTCTTCATGAACGCTAGAAGGCGCAGCCTTGAGAAATGGCAGGATGATTTGAGTACAGGGGGATCCTCTTCAACCTCTGGCACTTGTACCAAAGCATGATTGAAGAAAGGAATCTAAATTGGGCACAACTCAACTATAAAAAAAAGAAAAGAAAGAAAAGAAAGTATGGATTCTTAGTGGGGCCCTTCACTGGTGATTTGAAAGCACAATTCTCTTGGAAAGTAATTCTAGTCTAGCTGTAAACATAGGACACTTTTTTAATGGCTATTTAGTCAGTTTTAGAAGGCGCAAATCACAAATTAATCACTTTCTATGTAGTCTTACATTCGAGACAGGCTAAGCATATCCAAAATAGAAGTGGGTCATTCATGACATAAATTTCTCCTGAGAGCCAATGAAGACTTAAAATATGGATCAGCGTTGAAGGTGATGGGAGCACTGCAGGATTGCCCAGAGTTGGTAGCTAAACAGAAGAAGTATAAACATGTCTGACCTACTTTGTTTTCCAAATGCTTAGACTTGCCTCACCACCATATACCAAAGCTCACACCCATAACATGAGAACTGAGCACAAAGTATAAAAGATGGAAATTGAAAAACCCAAGAATCTGTTTTGTAATCTCAGGCATTGTTTTGTTTAGATGTTTTAGAAAAATTTTGATCTAATTTTATGTTTTGGGTGTATTTTTTTAAACTTATCAGTGAACACTCATATGGTCATGGATAACTAGAATTCAGTTCACTTGAGCTCAAAGTATCAAGCACAAAGACAATAGATACAGAAATAGTAATGGTTCTAGACTTGCTACATCTGTTCTTTCAAGACACTCTAATTTATGAAGTTGTTAGTGAAAAGTATGTGACCACACAAGCTTCAAGCACATTTTGCTGTTTGTCACAAATTCTGTGTTTGTACATAATGCAGATGCACACTCAGGAGGTCAATTTAACTGCTACAGTGGAGCAAACACAACACGTTGAGTGATCTAGATATCTTTAGGTCATTAATATGTCCTTTTTAGTTACTAGGCATCTAGTTTCTCCTTTATCATTTCATTGTTACTGAAGTGTATTTTTTTATCATTGCATTCTGTGTTAGAATTCCTTGGTATTTCCTAAGCAGAAAAAAAGCATCCACTTTCAGGATGTCACTGACCATTTTAGATGTGCTGCATATGACTTAAATATGGCATCAAAATCTATCACATCTCCATTATCAATTCATTTAACCTGAAGAGAACACAGTACGCCAAAGATGCAGGATACTGCAAGCCAAAGACATTTATAACTTGCCATTTATTTTCATCATCATCATCATAGTACTGTGATTATTTTAGAAATCAGAAAGCCTTGCAAACTCCAAAAAACATTTAACTCTGTCATTTTAGTTTGCTATACAATTGAGCAGAAAATGAATGCTGAAAAAATTAGCAAAGTCGTGAGCGGAGTAGCAGAGCTAACATGGCCATACTAGCTGCAGTTACATTAGTCTTCAAATAGCATAAACAATCCTTATCACTGAAATTGTTATGGTCACTTGATGTGCATATTTACCAGTGAATGGCCCCTTTTGAAACACCAATTGAGTGTTCAAAAGCAAGCCAAACGCTGTAATGATTCTTTAAAGAACTTGAGACTTTTTTATGTACTACTTAATCGAAACCAAAGAAACTTTTTCTGCACCTACTTCTTCTGCAACAAACTGTTCCATTTTAAAAAAAAATGAAATAAAATAAAAAACCAAGGAAGCACGTCAGGAAACAAACAAATAACACACTGTGGTTTGACAGACATCTTGGACATTTTAGGAAGCAGATTTCAAAGAAAGGGTTGACAAGAATGAAAACAAAGTAAAGCCAATATGAGTGCTGCTTCATATGACAACTCAGTAATCTTAAAGTTGAAGATTGTCTTTAATTTGTGCCTATGCAGTTTTTTCAAAAGAACAAGGAACAGAGCAACCGAAACCTCAACAGCTACAATACCAAAGATGAGGATTTCTCACAACTTTTGTTTCAGTTCATTATCTCCTTTTGCACGGCTAAAATGCTCATAGCACCATTGATCTGTGTAAAGGTAATCAATTCTGTTTCTTAGAGCAACAAAAAGGGTGGTTTTTAATTTTTTTTTCTGTTTCTCCCACTCCCTCCCCCACACACATGGAATCTTTCAAGGATTCCATGGACTCCAAGTATAAGATGTTGGGATACTAAACTAATGTGTCTTCTCTGTCCATAAGAGTATGTGGAAAAATGTGTCAGGTGAATATTATTTAACAGGTAGAATTGTTCTCTTGTATGTTCAGAGCTTTAAACAACCATCCCATATGGGAAAAAAGGGTTTATTGACCAGATCCTCTTCCCCTTCCCCTGAAATGAAACTCACAAGATAGGTACTAATATACTTTGTTGTAAATACTGAGTATCACTAGAGATGCACCTGAGTCACAAAGATCAATTCAGTCTGGATAAGAGCTTCCAATAGTTCCTGAGTTCCAACAGTGATTTGCATTCATTGTTCCGGTTTGAATCATTGTAGTGTAAGTCATGAAATTCTGATCCAGGACCAAATCTGAACTTTCTCAAAGATTAGGGGAGGTGGGAGGATGGTTTTAGGAGGTTGCAAACAGTGTGTCAATTCAATTCCATCTCTATATATGATTTAGGGCTTCTTTTCAGATAACACTGCATATAAAAGTAATATATTCAGTTTTCTACTTTTTACAATTTTTTTAAGAAAAGAAAGAAAAACAGAAAACTTTTCTGTACCAGAAGGATAGCTAAGGACCTTTCCTTAGAAGTAAATTCAAGCTGGCTATCCAGGAATCAGCATCAGCAACTAACTGATAAATGCTAGCTCCAGGGGAAAAAATTATTCCTTCCACATAACTCTTTCCCAGAGAAGGGCAGTCAAACATGCGTCTCCAGAGGAAAAAGTGAAGCCTCATTATCAGAGATGTAACTGAACTGCAGAGTCCAGATCTGGACCCACACTTTCCCAAAGGATCAAAGAATTTATGTTTAAAGGTTTGATTTGGCCCATCTAATGAAGCTTTGATCCAAATCTAAACTTCACCCTCCAAGTTTGGCATGAAGCTAATGTTCAGATCTGAGATGGTTGGTTCAGGCCTATCTGTATCCATGTCTTGCGTATGATCATTGACCATACTAGCAATTTTCCATCCTAATAGTGTTGTTTTTCATTTTCTTGCAGTATTATACAATGCTGCTTTTCTTCTTGTTTTTCTCATATCCCATTCCATAATGCTATACCCTTTGCCATTCTATAAAGGAGATGAACACAACACTTTAGTTAAAGCACAGAATATCATTTTTTACCCTTAGATTACTGTCAATTTTCCTTGTGTTTGCATGGAATTGATGTGTAGATCTGACAATAAATAATATCCCAAGCATCATTTAAGGAATATGGTGAAAATGAGATGTCCAAGCCAAAGTAAGTTTGCCACACAGATGGCCTTCTAACATTAAGCACATCCACATGCTAGTGAGTTCTGTCTTTTGTAAAGTGTCTCCTTTGTAATCAAGGGGAAAGTGCCATGTTTCCCTTATGAGGTTTCCCTTGTGTTTACGCTGGAAAATTAGAGTGCTTTGTGATCTTTTAATAAGTAAAAGGAGAAGCATGAGTCAATTCTCACAACTTCAAAGATCATTTTACATCATATGCCCTGAAACCCAATGAATTGTCTAGAAATTCCTGCCCCGTTCCTTTCCCATCCTTTCGAGGCTAGAGTCCAACACCCTGACCTGTGTTGTGTAGTACTGCATTCTATGAGCAGCCTTATGGATTTCAATGGAACACCTTGTGGCATATGTTGCTACACAACATGAGAGACTCAGAATCTGGTCCTTGATTGTTTCCGACCAAAACATAATTAATTGTAAAAAATCTAGACACCTTTTAGGCTTTATTTGACTCATCTCACCAACCAAAAATACAGCAGATGCCCAACTATCGCCAGAAAGACAGCATGACCAGGAAATTTGTGTCTAAGCTTCATATCTCATGGGAGGATATGGGAATGCTGTTAACCGTGCAATGAAAAAATAGATATTTTTATTCAAGGATGAGTGTAAGTCTTTCTTATTTGACTCTATGCCAACAGGTGCAGCCAGAACAATTCAGGTTAACTACTGAATTATTAACAGACAAACAAAAATTATCCTTAAGGTAAAATGTGATATTTTTGATTCCCTGCAAATGTTTGGAAGTGCTTGGTCAACAATATAATGTCTCAAATTCCAATCTTTAAATTTAAACTACTGGAAAAAAATCACCCACTGGAAACAACATAATGATATATTGATTGAACAATGATGGCCCCTGATGTTACTGTTATAATTAGAGTTCCAAACTGCAGTGTGAGATTTTGTCTGAGAGCGGATTGCATTTTGAGTCCATGGCCATGTCAATGGTCCCATTACATGCCTATTAGTCAAAAATGAATTTGATATGGACCTATGAAAGCACTGCTGCATTTTTTACTCCTGTACATTTTATCACCCCCACATTAAGTCTTCCATTTCATTGTCAACTGTAGCAGGCTTTTTATGTAGCATATAACTCAGAAAATGAGTGTTAACAGTATATACTGAGTGTAGATATATATGTGGGTGTGAGTACACATATGTATGGTATACAGTATATTCTGTTTATACTAAAAAATCCAAAATGCTGTTACATTTCTATGCCATCTGTTTATAAATCTATACAGCTGTACAGATATAACCGGTATCCTTTTTGTTTATTTATTCTGATACAAAAAACTAACATGTAAAAATAGTATCCCAGCATCTTCTTTACTGTCTACTTGGAGTTACTATCATGGGCACATCCAAGATGAATTCAACTTTCAAGAAACCTTGGATATTGTTTAATCATCTGTGAAGGAACAAAGAATGTGCTTGATTACTTCGGTTGAATAGCTTTATTCTGGATCTCTCTTAACTAACGCTAAATCCAAAGACCTGAGAAGGACTAAACCAGCAAAGCAAAGCTCAACCCTACTTAAGGGAATAGGAATCTCCTCTTCCAAAAGGAGATATGGTGATGACATAGCTTTGGAAAGGTTGTGCTAGCTATGGGGAGGGGGGGAATCGGATGTTTTTCTTGCTTGTCACAATACTGAAGTATTTTTAAAGGTGGGAAAACTTTATAGATTATACTGGGCCTAATTTATATTTATTAAGGGGAATTTTTATTGTTTAAAAATGCAAATCTTTACATGATTTTATTTTTTTTTCCTGACTCTTTTGGGTTGTGACCCAATATATTAACTATCAATGACATAATTTATTTAAATTAGTCTCAGCCCAATCCTGAAGTCTTTATTCAGGCTAAACCCCCATTTGGTTTCATTTTATTTTAATTTTCAGTGGGACTTTGCCTGCTTACAGACTGCAGGAACAGGCTCAAATGATAATCTTGTGTAACTATTTAATTTAATCATTCCTGATTACTTTGTTATTTGAGTTAATTTTACTTATTTATCAGTTCTAGAATTGTAGCGCATCATAGATGCAATACTTATATTAGTATGTACACTTTAAAGTTAGTATTGCTTCATAAAGCAGCCAAGTTCTGTTACAGACAGGGAAAAATAACAGGTTAAAAAAGGGATTTTAAGTTTTATTTCTTCTTTTAATTGATTTAAATGGTTTAAATATCAATAATTAAATTATTTAAGTTAATCCCCCTTCCCATCTCATTAGAAAGTGGGACGTACCTTTAATTATGATGGCATATGAAGCCTTCCCAATGTAACTTATTTATTTAACTTATTCAGCATCTGCAGAAGATGCCCTTGTATAGTTTTATATATTTTATTTAAAACAATTTAAAGCACTACAGTTTATTTGCTGTCAAAACAACAGAGCGAATTTTGTGGACAAGCAATGAATATTCAACCTATAACTGTGCATTCAGAAACAATAGAAAACAGAAACTGAGATACTTTGCCTGAACTTTGTGGCTTCTTAAAACTTAAGCTGGGGGGAGGGGGAGGGGAATAATATACCGACAAGCAAAAACAGAGAAACCCTTAAACTAGCTGCTTCCAAGAATGAACTCTGTGTGTGCAAAAAAAAAAAAAAAAAAAAGGAGGAAAAAAAATAAAAAAAAATAAAGAAAAAAAACCCTTTCTATTTCTAGTGAGAACCAAAGAGGCTACCTCACTGACTTTTTCCATTTGTAATTTTAATCGTGTTGATGATACCAAAGATACCAAAGATTTCTTTCTCTGTGCGGTCTGCATTCTGCTTGTGCTCTTTTATAGTTTTCACTTTTCTCTCCTACGTACCGTACTATACAGCTGCAACTCAGATACCCCAAAGAAATTCCTGTAGTGGGAGCTGCTAATTCTGATGAGGGCATTTTCTGTGTTTATCTTATTCCTTCTGCTAGCCAAAAATGTCTGCGGCCAAGCCAGGCAAGTTCAGAGCCTGGCAGAACCACTTTACTTCCCCCACTGGCTTAATTCAAACCATCGGAGCAACTGTGTTGGATCTTGCTTGGTAGTTGATTTTTGCTCTTTGACTGTTACCTCAGTAAAATAAATCTATATCCTGCTATCTTGCCAAATGCAGAACTCCAGCTGAAATATTGGGGTATTTACATTTGAATCAATGGCAGAAATTGGACCAGTATCTCCATTGCTGTTTAACAATGTTATGGGTCTGATCCTGTGGTCTTTATTCAAGCGAAACTCCCATTGATGGTCCTTAGAGAAGTAAGTGCAGTCTCAGGAAGCATCAGGAGAAAGCTACACAATTAGGGAGCTATTTCTCTCTGCTCATTGCCTGATCTGGTAGCTGCTGTAAATACGGGGCTTCCATTGACTTCAGTGGCAATGACATACCTGGGGCTCAATTCTTCAGACTCACACAAGTATCTCTAATTCACATAAAGCCAAATTCAGCTGAAGCACAGCACTATTTTTAGTGGATTGCTGTGAAGAGGTCAGGAAGGAATTGCTGCCATAGACAAAGCATTGCACGTGACTGCATTATGGGAATTTTTTTTAACTTCCTCTAAAACATTGGGTATTGGGGGCTGCAAGAAGCAAAATACCGGACTCACTAGGGTATGTTTACAATGCAATTGGGAGGTGTGATTACAGCACGTGTAGCCAGACCTGAGCTAGCTTTGCTCAAGCTAGTTTGAGTAACAACAGCAAGGAAGCCAGGGCAGCCCAGTCAGCTGCTTGGGCCAGTTCCACCCACCCAGGACACTGGATACATAATTGAGCAGCAGATGCCCGTGGTGCAGCAGATTCACTGCTTTGTTATGTCTACATGTGCTGCAGTCGCATCTCCTGATTGCAGTTTAGATCAAAGGTCAAACTTGTGCAGTAAAGTCTCTGGACCAGAGTCTGATCTTAATAGCATCAGTGTAAATCTGGATAGCTTTCAGGAATCATGGAATTACTGTGGCGTTTCACCAGTGAAACTGAGATCAGAAACAAGCCCTGAGTTTAATTTACAGATTAGATACAAGAGAAACAAAGGCTGCTGTCTCCTTTTTTCTCTTTTAAAATTACATTTTTTTCACATTACATTTGTTGAGTTAATTATTTTTTCTTCGAGTTAGCAGTGAAGTGAAGGCACATTAAACTCCATTAGTAAAATGATCCTAAATGATTTACTTAGAAGTTGGGTGCCTCTTTTCATCATCAGGGAATAAATAGTGCCCTTTTGTGCTTGTTTCTCTTAGCCTGTTATATGACGAATGACTAGTAAAATCCACTCATCACCATTGTTTGCTTTTTATATAGTGTACTACTTCACAGCTTTAGATCAAATAGTTTAGACACAGAGGGCCAAATTCTGCATTCACTTGGACCCTGCACAACCCCATCAACTTGAATGGGAGTTTTGCCTGAGTAAAGTGAGCAAGATTGTGACAATATACGCAGAAGATTTGTAGAGAAGTAAAGCCAAACTCTGATTTCAGTTGCACAAGAGTAACTGAGTTTGATATCTGGCCGGTGGCATCTATGGGCTTGCTCCTGCTGCCATTGACATAGATGGACAACACCTCAATAGGAGAATCCAGCCCTGCAAAGATAACGAGGCTCCTACCCATGCAGAATCTCATGGGTTTCAGTGGCACTCCACTCAGGCAGATAGGTCTGCGAGCAATGCAAGATCAGGATCATAACATTGTGAAGTAGTCTAATGCACATGTCTGTATTATAGTGATCTTTGCGCTTTTCAATAAGGTGTTTGCATCAGCAGTGCATTGTTGATTCAAATTGTTTTCATCATCAGCTCAACGCAAAAACGCCACTTTAGTATTAAACGTGCTCCCCTCCCCCCAAAATACTAAGTCTTTTCTTTCTTGGGAAAGACAGAGGCTTGTTACATGTGAACTTTATATCTATTTGTATCTCTATCCACCTTCAACATGGAGCTATAATAATTCTCAGGATGCCTTCTAGGTATGGAGGAGATGATATATTCCTTGTGTTAAGTGAAACCTTCCATACCATACACCCCACTTTCACCTCCCAGTGTACATTTAAGAGCGTTGAACACAGAAAATAGTCAGAATTGGCAGGATCCTCTACAGCAATTGGATTCCTTACCAGATTCATGCTTCACTTGCAAAGTGTGACATTACCACGGGACGAGTGCCTTGCTTGAACCAAAGCAACGATTTTGCCAGTCTAGACCTCTCTGTGCTTTGTTTAATTCTTCCTGTGAATACCTCAGCTTCAACTGGGCCGCCATACTGTACCTGGTGGGCTTATTGTACTGTGGTGCTTTGCAATGCAACCCCGCAAAGAACAAGATTTATAATAATAATACCAAAGGTTCTTCTTCTTCCTCCTCCTCCTTTTCTAGTTCTTCACGGTTCCAAAGCTTTAATATAAAACTGGGCATGTTGGCAACGCAGACCGCGCAATTCCTTACCGAATTTTCTCAGATATACCTCATAGATAATAGTGTTTAGAGTAATGTTATTATAGCATATGTAATAAATTATTCACTGTTTTTTTTTTTTGGTAACTGTGATTTAAAGAAAGAAAAAGCTTTATACGTTTTAGGTTGTGCTTTTGTAATAGACAAAAAAGGTGCGCTTAAATAATGTACGTCAGTCTTTTTTCCCTTTGGATTTTTATTTATTCTGGATTGGGGAAAGTTGCAGAATGAGCCCAAAGTTTACAGTTTCATATTTTGCTGAAGAAACAATCTGTGTTAATTTGCTCTGTTGAAAAAAATACGATTATTTTCTACATTTGTGCTATTTGGTCTGAACAACTAATTGTTCTGTGTTACAGTGTAGTATTATAATTAGCAACTGCCAATCAGTGCTATAATTTGTATGCATGAGGCAAAAAAAAGTTTAGCGGTGTGATGCATTGTGGTTCTTAATGGCAACTTTTTTTTTTCATTCAGAAATAGACCTTAACCTTTGGTTTAATGGAATTTATTTATGCATGGGAGCCTGTTATCTGTTAGCAGTTGTGGAACAATTGTGTATACATTTAAATTATGAAAACATGCACAGTTCTGCCTCATACAGTTGAAATACTAGTTTATATGAGAAGTTACATCACTTTTAAACTGTCTTCTGATCAGTCCATGTTTTAAAAACAGCCAAATCAAATTGGATTCCAGTTATAAAACAGAAAATTTTATTCAAAGCAAAGTTTAACCCATTGACAGTTTCCCATAGCCCATACATTTAATTTCTGAGCGGGTCATTTCAAAATACAGCTTACTCAAAATTGAGTCAACTGTGCATTTTTTCCAAATAAAAGGAGTTATTTTGGCTTTATGGCAGAGACCTTAGACATAACATGTAATACCCTAGAATGTAAATGTGGATGTTTTGGAACGTCATAAAAATTCCAGACCTCTTCCGCTGATCTTGCTGGGAATAACCATTCTGGTTCTTTTTGTGCTTGGTTTCTTGTATTTTGTAGTAAGGTCAGCACTCACCATGAACCCAAAACTTCAGTAATAGCAGAGCTAATTATAGCCATGTTGTCTGTCATGACTGACAACAATACAGACTGCCTCAGTGATTCAGTCTAAAAAATATAGCTAGAATCCCCTCCCATCTGTCTTGCCTATGCAACTGTATTTCAGTTCTCTCTCTAGTCTGAAGTGCATACATTGGTTTTATTTGAATCTTATTGAAAGAATACTGAAGCTCTCTTTTGTTCAGTCCCCTTAGGAGGCACCCATAGCCCTCATTTCCCTCAATTTAGGGCTAGTGTTTAATAAAATACGTGGTACCCAATTTAAAATAATCTCTGGACCCTAAACTAATCCACCCTTCCAAATCCCACAAAAACTAATGTTATAGTAGCACTATTTGGTATTGGCAAATTTAGTGTTGTTTATATTTGGGTTTACTCACCCACTTGAAAACATTTACAGAAACCGAACTCATTGACCATGCTAAATGTAAAGCCAAATCAACGACTAAATACACGTTACTTTGCATAGGACAGTGCAATTGAAGGTGTAAAAGCGGCAGTCTACTAAACAGGACATCTAAATTTAACATCAGTACAGTGCTTATATTGTCTGTCATTAAGAATATATTGGAGATGTGCTTTCATTAGTGCAAAGAAACATGTTTTTATTTGGTCTTATGAAGTAGATTGTGATAATGGAAGCTTTGTAATATAGTCTGTTTATTTTTTCCCCTTATTTATCTGCCAAAGATGGTAATGGATACAAGCATTTTAAATAGGTTTTTTTGTAAGACAGTTAATGATTGTAATAGTGTTTAATCTTCCAGAAAGCTTTATATGTTCTTCCGCAATAAGCAGAATCAATATTTGTTTCAGTAAATTCGACTCATGCTAACAGATCCACAACTATTCCAGCTTAATGCAGTTATTATAATATCTATACATTAAATTCAAATTAATTTTTCAATCCAAAGGAAACAAGGGGTATGTGAGACAATGACAACATCCATTACTGTTTATAACAAATAGTAGATGGTCCAGCTTACTAAAATTTGCCAAGGTACTTGTATTATGAAATTTAAGGTATATTTTATTATTCCATTTTATGTCATTTTTTTTACCTTTGTGGAAGGTGATATGTTGAATTGAGTGTAAGCTGAGTTTTCCAGACAAATAAAGTAGCTACAGAGTGAATGTTATTTTATTATTAAAGGTTTTTACTCAATGATTTGTGCCAATAGACGTCCTTTATCTTAATAACAAATACAGTATAATTTTCAAATTTTTATTTGTAGCTATTGATGTAAAAACCACACACATATGATTTGCCAAAGTTCAATAAAGGAGGAAAACCTGACATTTTTGCATTTGAAAAGGTCCTTTGTATTCAGGTGCCTTTTATAGTTATTAGAAACCCACTTAGAGTCTGATCCTGCACCACTGAAGTAAATGGGTGCTTTGCTATTTATCTCAATGAGCACAGGATCAGACCCTAAAAGATCATAGAATCATAGAATCATAGAATATTAGAGTTGGAAGGGACCTCAGGAGGTCATCTAGTCCAACCCCCTGCTCAAAGCAGGACTAACCTCAGCTATACATTTTGTAGCAGACTATAAAGCAAAACTGGGCACATTTGAAATAATATAGAGTCTGATCCTGTGAAATGCAACATTGCATGCAGGATCAGGCCCCATGTGAGCAGATGTACTTGAGAAATATCTTAGATGTTAACCCGAGGCCTGTGACAAACTTAGCTAACACCAGAGGTGAATTTTAAATGAAAGGGGAAGATCAGGGTATAAAGGAAAAAAATCTTAATTATGCCTCAGACTCTCTCTCTAATGGACCCCCTTTCCAAACCTCTTTTCCAAGGCGCCAATCCTGCAAGGACTTACATATGTCCTTAACTGTATGCACTGAGTGGATTCATTGATCTCAATGGGACTACTCAGACGCCTTAAAGTTAAGCATGTGTACATGTTGTTGCGGGCTCAGGACCTATAATTAGGCTTGAGAATGAGAAAGATTTGGATGGCTTGCTGCAGGTTTTCTGCGTTCTTGTTGGCAATGCAACAGGTCTTGGCCTTTCAATAGTCCATTAAATGGAAGAGGAAAGGACAATGCGCCTTTGATGACAATATTGGCGCAGACCTCCTCCTCCCTCTCTTCCCCCCAGTTAGTCCCCTCCAACTTTTTCTAAGCCTCTGGACCTCTGCTGTTTTCCTCAGCTGGGACAACCATGAGCAAATTGTAATGGATATGTCTGTTCCTAGGAGATGTTTCGTTACAAATATGCCAAGTACTGCCACCACCGCAAACACCATGGACACATGCACCAAGTCAAGATTGAATACAATTTGCATAAAAAGGATCAAATACATCCCTTCTGTAGCAATTGGAATCCCACCCGGGGATGAATTTTACCCCAAGGTTCTCTTTATAGGGCTATTGCCATTGCTCAGGGCAAATCACCACACAGAAGAAGTAAGCCAAGATAGAAGTCATAATGGTCCCTTTATTTTTATTTTTATTTTTTTTCAACAGTATCTTCTGAAACTGACATTCAAACCCTAATTTTATGGGGTACCTCAGTTAGTGTTAATTTGTTATCAAGGCCAACAGTGACATCGAACATACTTCAGTGACAGGCATAAAAAGCAAATCACCATATCGCCGTCTTCTGAAATTGCACAATACTGCATAACTCACACTATCACAGGAAATTGAAGTAAATTACACATCTGACACCCTAACACAACCTTTATTGTGTGAATCCACCACTGTGGCAGCAAGAAGCAGCAGAGCTGCTGCTGTAGCTGAGAATCTAATAAGTCTAATAGTGACTTGCCCTTGTTAATGTTGTGCAAGTCTCCAGTCATTGATCTTTATCCCAGATGCAGAAGAACCATCTATCATTATTCTATATCTTCCTGCCTGGCTGCTGGTATGGTCTAAAAATAAATAAATAATGTTAGGATTGGTGTTGGCAAGGTACTTACAACAAAGTCAGTTAACCTTCATTTTACTACAGCTATAGGAAAGTTTTTCTTCTCCTTGAGTAGCCTCATTCAAAGTAGATCAGATGCAAAATAAGTGAACAAGGAAGTGCATTTAAAAGTGAACTTTTCCTTTGTTTATCTCGCTGAGTAAAAAAGGCACTGAAGAATAACTCTTTTCTTCCTTGGTCTCTGGGATGAATTGGAAGATACATCCCACCCATCATTTTCCATTTCTTTTTCTCTGAAGTAAGTTGACCTGCTGTTGACCACAGTTATTAGCAACCAGTCCCGCTGAACCTGTGCACAACAGTGCTACCACTACCACCAATGAGACAAAATGAAAGCTGCTGCAGTGGTGCTGAAAGTAGTTTTGTCCCATTTACGCTAACAGTTTACAGAGCAGGTCAATTGTAATGTGTTGTTGACAACCATTGTCAGCAAAAGGGCAATTTGGGCTTTAGTGTCTAGGACATTTGGGGGGGGGGGGGGAAATAAAAGTATTTAACTGGGCACTTTGGTGTGAATTCTCTTCATATTCCTCTCTTGAACCAGATGCTGCTCATGCTTAATGCCTATGCAGCCTCATTTAATTTCATTGAGTGTCATTAGCCCAAAGCAAAATATGGCCTTTTGTGTTTGACTTTAAAGAGCTTAGGGTGTTATTTCGAGAGTCTCCTCTCTCTTTTCCTATTTGGTCTCTTGGATGCTTTGAGGCTGACGGGAAGAACAGATGAATCAAATTCTCTTTTAGGCATCAAATTTCAGGTCCACAAATCTGCTGCCCCTTAAGTGCCATAGTTCAGGGCAGGTCTACACTTAACACGCTGCAGTGGCACAGCTGCACCAGTGCTGTAGCGCTTCAGTGAAGATGCTACTACATAGTTAATCCACTGCTGCAAGAAGCGGTAGCTATGTCTGCCTGTTGACATAGCACTGTCTAAACTGGTGGTTAGGTCAGTATAACTGCGTTGCTCAGGGGTGTGGATTTTTCCACACCCCCGAGCAACGTAGTTATACTGATGTAAGTTTATAGTGTAGACCGGGCATCAGAGCGATCTTTTGGATACTCCATCTGTGCCTGCCTTCACTGCTCCACATTTTCCTGGCACAGATGTGCTCTAAACTTGCCTTCTACATGTAATGAAATTTTTAAAAATCAATTTAAAAACAAAGCCAATATTGTAGTCATCTTCTTTCAACCATTACCTTTGGCAGCTCAGCTGGCTTCCAGGCTATGCAAACCAGCTCCACTGATCGGAAGCAGCAGTTTGTAACTTCTCTTGTCAATGCTCTCCCTCTTCATTGCAAACCTGCTGTTCACATGCAGCTTTGTGGCAAAAAGTCATTCCACTCTGTGAGCGAAACAGTAGGGTGGGCCCATAATGAGAGAACAGCGGCGAGGAGGGGGAACTCTGCAGCTCTGCTTTAAAGTTCTGCATTAATTTCTTATTTTAAAAAAAGAAAAAAAATGGCCATTTATGCATCAGAAAGAGAAAAAAATGTCCCCTAAAGTCAAAACATCTATCACTATGGGCCTGATTCATAACCCATTGAACTCAACAATACATGTCAAATGAAAACACAGCCAAATTCTACTCTTATTCACCCACTGTATAGACCAATTAAAGTTAAGTGGAAAATCTAGGCCAATATATCTTTTTAAGAACTTTTAAAAATGACAGCTGTAGACAGCCCTCAAATTTCCTAATACTCTATTTTCCTTACAAAAACACAAATAAAATATGTTACTTTTCAGGCCAGATCCAGCTGTCCTGACACAGCAAACTCCCCTGGGTCATGGTTTCTGTGTTGTTTGGGGGGGTGGCATCTTGGCTGCATGAGGACTACAGGAGAAAGGCTTCATAAAAAGAGGTTGTGCTCCTCTCAACACAGTAGTGAAACTGGCGTTAACGTCAGTGGGAGCTAACATGCCCAAGTGTGTGGAAAGGCGTATTGCTCCCAAAGCTTAATAAGCGCTGTTAGTTCGCTGGCACACATGCCACTATAACAACAATGCATTTTCTCACATACAGCCTTTCCTTCAGTGTAGGGCTACAACAATTCTTTCTGAACTTTGTTGCAACCAAAATGTTCCATGTTCTGCATCTGTAAGTCATCAAATGGAAAGACACAAAAAAAAAGGTTTTGCAAAAAGCTGTTACTGGTGTTATATGTTTCAACTGCTGCATTGACTGAAGTTTGGACATCGTTGTAGTTGTTGACACATTGGGGCACTTTCAACCCTTTGCTAAATTCCCAGTCTTTTCAATAATTCAGTTGAGTTTTAAAAGTTATTTTCTGTTTGCTGTGTTTTCATCATGATGCCATTATTCTCCCATCCTGATGTTTTTGTCTACAACATTGCTTACACTGGATTCTTTATATTTTTATTCCTATCATTAAATGGTAGTGCTGTAAATTCTGCAATTAATGTCAAATAAAAGGCTTTAATTCACCTACAATGGATGACAATTCCTTCTTTTCCTTTATACCAAGGTAAATTTAGTCAGCACTTTCTCAGAGGACATTTAAGTCATGTTTGTGCTCCCTAGCCAATAAACAATACTCCAAGGTTCAATGTCTTTGACCAGGAAACAAGACACATAGGTCTCCCAAATGGTAACAGTTCTTAGTGAAACCAATGTTTGTGTCATGTTTCATGTGGAAGAAATCACCTAAATGCGCACAGCCAAAAGGGTACACAGCCAAGTAACAAGCATTGACCAAGCCTTTAATGCCAGCATTGAAGAACACTATATAGAGTATCTGTTCATGGTTGCACCAAGTGGAGGTAAGGAATGTGAATGTATGGTTTGCATGCATAGAAAACTTTTTAAATAGTTCTCACCTGATAGTGAAAATTTTATATGTTGATTTTAGTAAGGCTTTTAGTAATGTTTTTGACACAGTCCCATATGACATTTTCATAAGCAAGCTAGGGAAATGTGTTCTAGATGAAATTCCTAAGATGCACAACTTGTTAAAAGACCATACTAAATGAATAGTTATCAATGGTTCGCTGTAAAACTGGGGTCCCACAGTGGTCAGTCTTGGGTCCGGTACTGTTCAATATTTTCATTAATGATTTGGATAACGGCATGAAGGGTATACTTATAAAATGTGTGAATGACACCAAGCTGGGAGGGGTTGCAAGCACTTTGAAGGATAGAATTAGAATTTAAAATGACTTTAACAGATTAGAGAATTGGACTGTAATCAACAAGGTGGAATTCGATAAAGCCAAGTGCAAAGTACTACACTTAGGAAGCAAAAATCAAATGCACAACTACAAAATGGGGAATAACTGGGGAGGTCATCATAGTACTGTTGAAAAGGATCTGAAAATTATAGTGGCTCACAAATTGAGTACAAGTCAACTGTGTGATGCAGTTGAACAAAAAGGTGAATACCATTCTGGAGTGTATTTGACAGGAGTGTCACAAGTTAGACACAGGAAGTCCAATCTACTCAGTACTGTTGAGGCCTGTGCTGGAATACTGAGTCCAATTCTGGGCACCATGCTTTAGGAAAGAATTGAATAAATTGGAGGAGAGCAAGAAAAATGATAAAAGGTTTAGAAAACCTGATGTAGGAGGAAAAAATTGGGCATATTTAGTCTTGAGAAAAGAAGACTGAGGGAGGACTTGATAACAGTCTTCTAATACGTTAAGTAAGGGCTGTTATAAAGAGTGATTAATTGTTCTCCATGTCCACTGAAGACAGGCCAAGAAGATATGGGTTTAAACAGAGATTTAGGTTGGATGTTAGGAAAAAACTTACTTACTCTAAGGGTAGGTAAGCTCTGGAATAGGCTTCCAAGAGAGGTTGTGGAATTCCCATCATTGGAGGCTTTTAAGAACAGGTTGAACAAACAACGGTCAGGGATGGTATGGGTCTACTTGGTCCTGAGTGAGTGCAGGGGGAAAGCTGGACTTGAGGATCTATCAAGGTCCTTTCCAGCCCTACATTTCTATGATTTTATGAAAATGCATCTGTACGTCAATTAAAAAGTGATTTAGTATTCTAACCGTAGGGGAATTTTGTTTGTGTGCATGTACATGCATGTGTGGGGGGGTTTTGTTTGTTTTTTAGCAACGTGCAGAAACAACCGGTGATGATAACAACAAGGGAATCTGATGTTTTGAGTTTAAAAGGAAAATGTCATAAAATAAGCAGCCAGCACAAGCTAAGGCTACTCAGCTTCTTGTGCAGTGTTCGAAACATGCACAGATTTTTGGAATAGACAGAACAGGTAAAAGAACCTTTGGTCAAAATTCTGTCCATCATCTAAGTCATTTCCTTATAGTGGGGTCTAGCGGAATGCATGTGTGCAAGAGATTAGTACAGGTTTCAAAGTTCGGGGTATGCAGGATTTGGTTTGTCTTTTATAAAGATAGAGACACGCAGATATTATGGTGTGTGGCAACATAAGATAAAGATAAGCTATTCCTCTCTGGGTTTGGATTCTGAAACCATCCCCACCTGAAAGCTTAAGAGTTTTGATTCCGGTCCATTTCTAGTGGCAAGCTGTTAGCACAGCCCTACAAATGAAGAACCTCCACCAGTAAAATGTATCATATAGGAAAGAAAAGTGGGTTCCACAGTAATAAGAATCAGAATTCCCAAAGAACTGGAAAGGGAGTTGACAACTGGTGAGGGTAAAAAGTGCTTTGCCAGCAAAAATAGAATAAAATAGATTACACTGAGACAAATGCAGTCCATGGTGGGTCATTTCCATTTCTCTTGCAGGTTCACTCCCCTGGGAAAGCATTTTGCAGGCACTTAACGGTGGCCACATCTGGAATAAGGTGACCGCACCATTTCATTAAGCTGACAAAGAGCTGAAAGATGACCTGATTGCCTGGTGGATTTTAAGTCAGCACTGCATGGCATGTCACATGTGGCAATCAGGTTGACTACAGTCTTTGAGGTGTTTATATGCGCAGATGCTTTGCGTGAAAAGGATTCATAGGGTCAGATTCCGCTCTTAGTTACACCAGTGTATGTCTGGAGTAACTCTATTAACCTTCGCCACTTGCTTCCATGGGAATAGGATTGGGGCCATATAATTGTGTGGGGTTTTAACCACTTAAAACATTGGGAATCACAGTTAAATCCCTGCATCCTACTTTGAAAATTCTGCTCTCAATTTGCCTGTTGTTTGGAAATTTGCTTGTTGATTCTGAAAACTTACCCGTGGAGTTGCATGTGCTGCCTGTGAAAATATAGAGCTATCATTGCTGACAATTGATTTCAATAGGAATCAGACGTGCTACTGGGGTAGACCGTAGCTCTGAGTGATCAGTCTTACTGCTTCTTGTCTTTATAGCAGCGTATTAAGATACATTCTTTGCTAATAACACTTTACACTTACATAAGGTCTTCCATCCATAGACCTCAAAGACTATTCATGAAGGTAGATAAACACCATCATCTCCATTGTAGAGATGGGGAACTGAGCCATGGAAAGGTTCAGTGATCTGCCCCAATTTGTTCAATCAGTCAGTGGCAGAGCTCGAAATAGAACCCAGACCTCTGGACTTTCACTCCCTTGTCCAGGCTACCTTGAGGCTTTCCCAATATAATAAACACGAGAAAATAGCCTTTGGCAGCACCGAGATACTGGCTCGGAAATCTTTCTGGAACATTTATAGGCTTTGTTGTATCTGTTGTTACGATGAACCACTTAGTGGAAAGAGCTGGGGGTCTAGTTACTCTCCCTTCAGTGCACGTCACTCTCATCTGTGGGCAGCACGGCAGAGTAGCGAGGCTCCTCTGTATCCTGCCATTAAGGATTTATCTGCTTCAAGTTAACTGAAGAAGTAGAAATGGCTTGTACAAACAAACCCTAGTGGAAATTTTGAACCCTCAAACCTCTCCTGCCATTCCCTTTACCCACCCACCCAAACTCACACCTCACATGCCACATAGCTCCCCCGAGAGCTTGGAGCAGAATTTAGCACTGACATTTTTTTAATGTACATATTGTATTCTTACTCCATGTTCTGAGGTCAGTCCTACCACCATTCAAGACAATGGGATTTTTGCCATCAACTTCCATGAGAGCATGATCATCTTCTAAATGTAAGAAGGGAGACAATACTCACTGGATCTATTTCATAGAGATAATGGGAGATTTAATTAACATTTGTGAAGGGCTTTGAGATCCTTTTCCTGAAGGCACCACACAAAGTAGTAAGCTTTAGTATTATTATTTCATGTTACTCTATGTTGCTTTCTATAGACATTTGATTACATTCCTTCAGTGCAGTTGCAACAAAGTACGCCTGGCCCAGGACATCACCCCCACACACATAACAGAAAAGTAATTTAAATTCCTGTACTGGCTATCATCCCTTTCAAACTCTCTCCAAATCTTCTTTAAAATCCAGGTGTAAATTGTCAGCAAAGGGACTTAACGGTACAATTTTAATTAGTGGCATTGGAAGTCACAGAGTTAAAATCCACCCATTCATGACACTGAAAATACCTCTCCTTCCCCTCCTGTGCTGGCAAAACATCGATAAAAATCTCCTAAGACAAAAATCACTTTTATGTCACATTATTGTTTCTATCGGTTTAAGATCATGACATTTATACTCAATTTGCATTCAGTGCTAGCAGGATTAACTTCCCCCATGTGCCAACAGTTTATTCCTATGATCTTGCCCTCATCTCTCTGCTTCTTGACCCTACTAGGTCTCACATGATTATTTCAAGTTAAACCATGTTACAAATCCCAGTTTTGTCCTTGGAGTCAAAAACTACTCATAGAGAAAGATTTAGATTCTATTGGTTATCTGCAATTCTGAAGCTCTAGGGGAAACCGGCAGCTCTTGCTTTGTGAAATGTTCACAGCTGATAAAACATATTATTATTTGTTATTACAGTAGTGCTAAAGTCCCCAGCTGAGATCAGAGTCCCATTGTGCTAAGTACTGTGCATACACATAAAGACAGTCCCTGCCCTGAAAGCTTATTTTCCTAAAATCATAAAATTTCACATTGAGACTATAGAAGCCTGCAATCTTCTGTAACCCTCTGTAATGCTACTCACTCCTACTTTTGCAAATAGCCTGAGACAACAATATTGTCTTTTAAGGCACCACACCATAGATGATAACATTTTGAGGATTTCACCAGGGTAAGTAGTCTGGCTTATGGACCAGCAGCATTACTATTTACTTTTTTTTATTTAAAACAAAAACAAACAATGAAACAAAAAAAACCCTCTCCCTCTGCTTTTGAAGCCTGAACAATAAACACCAATATTCTTTTAAAAAATCACAATAGTTTATTCCTAGGCTTTAGATTTAGCTGCCCTCGAAATAGGTTTTGTAGATTCAGGACTGAGATAGCCATCACAAGTGCTTTGAGCATGTACCTTGAAATGTTGTTCTTTTAAAAGTTTTGGCCTTTGACTGATAGCCTGATCTGAGGCCTGTTCGGAAAAGTGTTTTCTCTTCTCTTTGTTACACTGCTGAAAGTTATTTAGTTCTTTTTATATCTAAAGTGCCACTTTTCCTTCTTTCAGCAGTTCATTGTTTGGTAGAGAATAGAAAAAAGGGACAGCTGATTTCGTTTTGTTTAACACTGTCAGTGCTGGTTTACTCACGCTGATAGCTGCCTGCTGTGTAGCGGGCACCTAGGTATTCTGATATTTTCTAGACTCTGCAGAGAATAGATCTGAAGCATCAGACTTGCCACGGTTCTCTTTTACTGGAAGTGTTACCTATTGTGATAGTGTGGTTGCTTGCCCGTTTGGGTGGATTTTGTGCTGTATTTTTCGTGCTGCATTTCAGGAAGTGATTTTTGCTGGACAGCTCATCAATGACAATGGATACATCTAGTAGCAGCAAAAAGCAGAATTGAACCGGACATTTATGGAATGGGTATGCATACTTCCAAAGGTGAACTTTCAGAATCATTACCCTCTCAAAGGGTAAATCTCTCTCTTTGATCTTTTCTTATTTCCTTATGGCACAATTCACTTCAGACCCAAGTGTTTCCTCTTAAGCATCCACTGTTTTTTCTCAAAAGTCCAAGACCAGTTGGTTTCCTGATGTGAGTCAGATGGAGATTTTCCCTCTACGAAAAATGCCAATGGGATTTTTTTTCCAATTTAGTGAGATATTTGATCTTGGGCAAAGCTAGTTTCATAGATATTTATTGGTGAGAAATATTATTAGATCTGAATTAAGTTCCTATTTCTCTGGTGTCTCCTAAAGCCACTTGGTAAAATTAAGGATAGCACTACCATAAATAAGTTGGTTAGTAGGGCACAGTACATGCCCTTATTCTTTCAGTTAGTTGCAAAACTAACATTTGTGCAATAATCTTCATAGGAACAGGATTTGTGACCTGCTATCTCTTTAGCAGGCTGGAGCGATTTCCTTAGTTTAGCAGAAACTATCCTGATTTCATCTAAACATCATTTGGTTCAATTTAAGCATTTACATGGGTTGTATTATTATCCTCTTATAGCACAGGTTCTGAAGCAATAGGATGGTGCTGGAGAGAACCCAAGATATTTCAAAAGAAAGGTGGAAACCTGCTATACTTATGAACAGTGGGCTTTTGAAAATCCCTTGGCTTCGCTATTGTGCATGCCAGACACCTTGTGCAGCTAGACATTTGACCTGATTTTTCTGGCATTGATGGACAGCTTTGAAAATTCCCCCTGCTTTCAGAGGATACAAAGTTGGCCATATAAAAGCAGGTTCACCCAGATGAGACCCTTTAAATATTCACCTACCTGTGACTGTGTTCTAACATACTTGATGGGATATATATTGTCAAAATCTCCTACTCATCTGCTAAAGTCTGAAATAGCAGACTGTTTTGTTTGCACTCAGTGCAATCCGTGGAACTTAATAAACTGAAAAGTCTGCCTGTTGATATTATCTAAACTGAAAAGTTCAATTTAAATAAACCCCTAACTACATACTTATTTACTTCTGATCTCTATGTTCCCAAACGTGGTAGCTCTGTACAGTACCCTGTGATTCTGTTATGAGGGACTCTATAATAATGCATTGTGGCTTAAGACATAGAGATACTTTAATATTACTATGACATGGCTCATTTTTGGTTGCAGATCAAATTATTCGGAAAGGATCTCCTCAGATAATATTAATAAGCAGACTTTCTTCAATACAGCGAGCCTCTCAGAGGACTTACTATGTCCAAATCAATGGAAGAGAAGGAAAATTGGAAAAATGCCACTTTCACCCTGTAGAAGATCCCCTGTAGGAGGCGGTGCCAGTGGCTCTCCCTCTGCGTCAATCTCAGAGGGAGGCCACACCTCCCGGCTACACACCCTGAATATAGGATACGTTCTTGCCTTCTGTCAGCAGGACATGAGGAGAGATGCATGTGCACAAAAGGAAATCAAGAATGCGTAAATAGAATCAGATTCATGCAGAAACAGAAAGAATGACAATTCTTAAACATCAGACTTGAGTCTGTTTCAGGAAGATTTTGAGGTGAAATTCTGGTCCCCGTATAGTCAGTCTCTATAAGGAGTTTCACTGAACAAGGATTTCACTGAACAAGGGGTGAGAACCTGTCACCAATACCATTGGCACTTATATAGCAGACGACTCATACAGACACTTCATCATAATAGCCAACGGGGACAATGCTTACGTACGGAAGGACAAACTCTTTACCATCTCATGCACAAACTTGCTTCCTTTAATTCACTGATTTGGTTAACAAAGAAATAGAATGGCTGAGATCAGGAACATGCTGCGCTCTGAATTTCAGCTCCAGTATGTTTACCTCATACTATCCCTAGATATGAACACTCTACAGGATTATGTGCCCCTCCTGTGTCTTTGTGATGGAAACTCCTTTCCACACCCTGATGCAGAACTGTAAAGCCTCCAGGATGTATTTCTTTGGGCAATGATATTGATTCCTCCCATCCTCACATGTGAAAACCTCAAGGATCACATTTTCAGATAGTCACATGCAGTTTGCACACATCACTCACCCCTGCCTACCTGTGGGTACACATACCTCACTGTGCATGTGTGAGTCACTGGGTATTTGCTCCTGTAAAGTCGGCATACATGAATGTGCCAGCTGTGTACCATAACTTGGAAAATCTGGCTTTTTCATTGCCTAACAGGGGGCAACAGCATTGATAACTGGATTAAGGATGGTAGGACACCAGAGATGGTTATTCTTGTTGCTCTGTTTCAAGCAGCTGGCATGTTCATGCGCACACACACACACACGCACGCACACACCCCCCCCATGTCATACATAAGAGTCACGGGAAAATAAGATTAGACCTGCCTATTATAAGGCATACACATCTAAAATGTGCCCTTCGGATTCTGTACGTCTAAAACCTCTGCGAATGACTCTAGGGTCCATCTCAGAAAAGCTTAATGGCAGGAAGCCATAATATATTAAAACAGTAGATTAAAACAAACAAGAGCATTTTGGATCAGATTACACATCACTTTCCTCACGTCTGACAACAGAAGAAATCAAAGGCAGTAAAAGACAATCGTAGACCATAATGGTCTAATAACTCTGTGCTAAAAGTACTTGTGGGAGTAGGCTGCTACTAGCTCAGCACAGTCTTCAGGATACAAAACAAGCCTTAAAATCCACAGCGGTGTACTCAAGAGCATTACAGCTTAAGTGCTCGTTTAAGACTTCCTCGAAATGCAACATGCTCACTTGAGAAACGTAATTAGGCCTCACTTGTGGGTGATGTTCACACATTGTGGATCATCCTTAAAAATGACAGGGGGAAAAAAAAATGTCCCAGTACACTAAAGTGTGCATCATGCCTCTCTCCATCAGTCCACATGGAAAAAAAATCCACTAATAATGCATTGACTGAGTGTCACTCAGGGTATTGTTGCAGCATGTGGCAATGGCTGAAAGTAAGAAGCTGCCACTTCTCAGTCTAATCACAATGACTAATTGTAGTGGAGTGAGGGAGGGAGTGCTAAGATTTTTAACTATTCCATGTTTAATGCATCACAAAAAATGAGTAGCAAAAGTTATTGCCTATGTTAGAGTAGCTCTCAACTGGCAGTGGAGCCTCATTGTGCTAGGTGCTGTACACACATACAAGAGACAATCTCTGCCCCAAAGAGCTTGCATACTAAATAGGCAAGATAGACAATGGAGGAAGGAAAACAGGGTCACAGAAAGGTGAAGTGACATGCCCGAACTCACAGAGAAAGTCAGGGGCCGAGCCAGAAACAGAAGCCACATCTTGTGACTCCCAGTCCAGTACTCTATTCACGACCATGCTGCCTCTTGACTATTAAGTGTCTGATTCTACAGATTCTTCCTGGCATGAGTAAGGACTACCCCAGTGAATAAAGTTTTGCTGGATTGTACACTTTTTGGGGCAAGCGCCTGATCTTGTTTTTGTTTTCTTTTCCCCTATAAAAGAGCAATGCCCATTTATGGAGCTGCACAAAAGATAATACATTTCATTCAAGGTAATTCCAGGACTGATTTGGGTATTAGTTTTGAATAGCAAGTAGTTTTTTTAAAACATCTATCATATTTTAAAAGAAGCTAACTACCTTTAAAATATTTTTAACTTTGTTTGCAATGTGCTGCTAGCATCTCAAACACAAAATCAATTTAGACTTGAAATGGTGATAGACCTTTTAAACTATCACCGCCTGTTATGTGCTGAATGTAGAATTCCAGGGAAAAGACGTTTCTCCGAGATACCTCCCGCCACAGAATTTGATTAATGAAGCTGCGTGTTTGGAACTCTGCAGGGGTTGGAATTCACCCAAATCTCAGGCAAGATGCTGTTTGCAATAGACCTTTCAGACTCTGCCCCAACCTATAGATCAAAGTACCCCCTTAAATGATTTTGGGCCACTGGATTCACTAGTTGTACATTCAGTGCCTCTTCCTGCTCCCACTCCTGCCTCTCCTTAGGAGAAAGGATTTAGTATCACAGACAATACCCTCAGACCCAATTGTGAATTGCACGTACTGCATTTTGTTTTGATTATTTAGCTATTTTGTGAGGCTGCATTGTTTGCAATGGTTTGTTAATGTCATTTCATTGCACAGTATTTGTCACACAACTCCTCAAAGTTGCTCTAAAGGACATGTTTCAAAGGATACTGTACAAAAATAGTACAGTCTTTCCTCCATTGCTGAGACCAAGAACTGTTTCCTTCTCATCATCCATAGTATTTTGCCTGCAATGTTGCTGAACTGGATTGATTAAGGTTTTATCCCTGCCTGCTTTTAATTCTGAAGCTGAATTAAGTATTTAAATTAATCTTTTAAGATAGGATGATCTTTCTGGAGTTTGAAATTTGCATAACCTTGCTCCTCATTAAGCGTGAACCCCATTTTTACAGTTCTGTCACACGGCTGGCTCTTGGGTATTGGTGATGCACAACACTTTGTTAGAAATAGTATCACTTGAACTCATGGGAGTAGATCAATGTTCACTTCAGTCCATCTGTCACTGAAGATCTGGGCACCATTAACTGTGCTTAACTCAAGATTTCTCTTTATTTCTCATAATTCATTGACAAGTCTGAGGTACCTCGAACAAGTTTGTCAGTTTCCATGACATGGATGCATCAGGGATGGGGTCATTATAAATATAAACAAAAAAACCTAACCTGAAATATAGCACGTGGACAACACATGCATTCGGTTGGGGAAACACTGCATGTGGGGGTGCAGGTTTCATTCATTGAGTGTACAGGCATTTCCGTGTGTGACAAGGTGTCTCTTACCTGACAGTGCAGCCCTCCCTCAAACAAAACTCATGAAGAAGTCAGCGAGAGTTTTGCTACAGAAAGAAGTGCAGGGCTGGAATGGTTCCCTCTGGTTTTCAGATAGTACTTTAATTCTCCTTTGAGTTGTGTTATTGCTCTTTCAAATGAGTGTTTACCCAGTCGTTTTTCTTGCCTGCTTTAGAACGTAATGTGGAGATACCACCAAAATAGATTCTGACTCTAAATAATTCATATAAATACTGGCCAAAGCCCTAGTTAAGCACCAAGAAATAAAATGGTTGCCATTTCAGTACATAGACAACACACCCACACCACACATACCCTACCTTGATGTACCCGGGGGGATAGGTTTTCCACTAAAATATTTGAGCTATGTATATATTTAATACATTATAATTTTTAAGAAAGGTTCAAAATGATCATTTGCATGTATTTTTTCACGGTTTGAGCCCACACATGGAGATCTTTAACTTCTGCAGGAAAATAGGAAGAAAAGTTCTTTCGATTTTTTCCTCCCAAATATACAAATTAAGAAGTCAAAATTAATGTGCCTGAACACGTGGCTTAGCGTTCGTCCTCTCATGTCTCTACTAGACCTTTTACTACCATGACCTGAAAAGCATCAGAGAAAAAAATCCAGCTAAATTTATCTCCTTGACTATCATTTGAATTTTGTTCTTCATCTCCTAGCATCTGCTCATAACCCATTGGAGTCAAAAGAAATATCCCCATTGAGTCAATGGGCACCGGATTGATTTTTTTTTAAGCCTTTTAATGAAGTTCTTGGTGGTTGAAGTTATTGTAAACATTTGTGGGGAAATTCAGGGCATTATTTACTGAATATCTGATTCTATCTCCCTCAAATAAGAACTAAATTCTGAACTCACTTAAGACAATGTCAAGGCATTTGTTGACTTCAATGGCAATGAGTATTTTGCTGCACTGTATCTATACATATATTTTGAGTTTCATTTGGATTGCTTTGTGTCCTGCCTACCAGTTAGTTTCTCACCGGCTGTGGTTATGGAAGTAGTCATTCTAATTTTTGTGCCACCATTTTATGTAAGTGTCATAATATATTTAAAGAGCCTATCTTCTACAGTGATTGGTGTTACAGAAGTCAGTATTTCAGGTTTGAACATAATATTCACACATTGCCATTTAAAACTCTATGTGGTGAATAACAGCAAGTTCTAAAAATCCTGGATGAAATCCTGGCCCCACTGAAGTTAATGGGAATTTTTTCATTGACTCCAGTGGGGACAGGATTTCACCCCAATCTTCACCGCAGTAAATGATCTCTATGCATTTTCATAGCTCTGTCCGACATTATTATAATCTCTGGGATTTCTAATTCAGAATAATCTCCAGATCATCCTTTCTTTAGCCTGCCTTTTGTTCAGATCACCACAATTCAATTTCCCCTTTAAATTGTATTCTCCTACACTGTGGTTTTATATTGCTCAAAGCCTGTCTTCTGCAACTGCATTAGGTGCACTGGCATGTCTGGCTGGGATTATTGTTTGGGGAGAGATTTCTATTTATAATGGCTCTTTTCAGATACTGCAGTATATTTGTAGCTGTTATGCTTTCAGCTCTGCTGGAGTATTTCTCCTTTCTGCTGCTGTGTAAGGTTTTCCCTGCCACTGGGGAGTGTAAATGTGTCTTCACATGCATTTCTGAAAGACCCTTGAAACCTTTCCATAAATCAGTACAAGTTAGTTTCGGTTTTTAGAATATTGTGGATAATGTATTTTTATGTCAAGATAATGAGGCAGAGCCTTGACTTTTAGTTCTATGTCCTTCACGGTGGGCCTTATCCCTGAGAGGTGCTGAGAATCCACAGTTCTCATTAAAGTTAGGTAAGTGCTCAGTACCATTAAGCACAAAGTCCATTATATTTATTTTGAACGCAGCAGCTCTTACCTTTCATATTTATTTTGCTTTATGCTGAAATGCTAACTAGCCACAAATATGGCTTTCCCCTTATTCCAGATAGACTGTCTCCTTCTAATGACATATTGTTCTGAGGTTTGAATCACTGCCAACGATTTTGTATTTTAAAAACAGTAATAGCACTAATTTAGTACTTTTCTTTTTAAAGCTACTTACCCCTGTACGCAAGCTGCAATAATTTTTCCTTTATTCCCCATTATGAGAGACAACGAAATATATTCTGGAGGAGTTTTCAGATTTGTTTTGCTCTGGTCAGGTAACATCAACTTGCGCATGGACGTACACAATGATGTGGGTCTCCACACAGAGGTACGTGCTTTCTCACTCATTTATGTGGGCCACACAAACACCCACACACACACACAAAAGAGAGAGGGGAAGATTACTATTCCTACAGAGATCGTCAACAGTGTATCAGTGATTATCAGAAAATCTCACAAACAAAACAATCTGCAATACAGGTTGGATACCAATTGGTTCTTAACTGCAATATGCATCCACTTTGTTTCCTAATCTTCCCTTACATTATCTCACCCTTCCCTATACCATGAATCCTGTGATCTAGTCTTAAACTCTTTAACAATAGGAATGACACCCTTAGTGCTTTCGCCTTACTCTATGGCCTCATGATTTCTTGCCCTCTGGAGTTCAAATGTCACATCAGGCAGCAGGCAGACAGTTTTTGATGTAACCTCTGAACGCCAAAGGATAAAAGACTGTGCAACTCAAGGAGACAATACATCTCAGTACAAACACATAAAGAAAGCAACTCAATCAGACAGTAGATGCAAATTAAATAACATTTTCCTTTCAGTTACTGCTGAATCAGGATTTGAAGGGGAAACAAAAACAGATTTGAAATGTGTTCCAAATTCAGAACTCAAAGTGAGAGATGAGGGTTTGTATATGTGGTAACGGAAGGGCTTCAAAGTCATGAATTATAAATAAGTCACTTACACATTGTCCGATGGATTTATAAATCAGTCTTTTGTTTGTTTGTTTAAGGTTTAGTGGAACTTGTAAACCTCTGGCTGCTGTATCACTTGCCTTTTCAGCCATTAGAACTCCTACAAACCCTTCGTCAATGGGAGATACATTGTATAATATCCGTTAACATGTAAGAATTAACGTCACTATGTGGGCATAAAGGGGACAAGAGATGTCCTGAAAAACAGATGGTATCTCCAGGACTACACAGATTCCCTCTAAATACAGCACTGCATGGCGCACATGCCCCACAGCAAAGGTCCAGCGAGGGTAGCAAAGGTCAGACTAAATCATCTTAAAAGTTTGGCATAAAGATAAGCAGCCAAAAAGGATAGCGGGCAGGTTCCAGAGACCTGTTTTCCCCGCAATTCTTTGCAGGAGCATATTTCTGGGAGATGGGTAGTGGTTGAAGAGGGGGGGGAATGCAACAGAATCTGTCTGATATCAGCAGGGGCATTGCTGAAAACTGAAGGGAAAGGTTACTGCATTCTTTGTTCCTCATTACAGCACTTGGCTCTGGTACCTGCAAGGGCAATTGCAGATCCAAAGTACAGTCTTGCAACCCAGCTGCCACCACCAGCTCTCTGTCTTTCTCACATCTTGCCAGCATTGACTTTCCCCCTTTGAACTTAAGGGATGGTGTCCCAGGTGGTATGTTTTCTTCTCAACATGGCCTACTTCCTACTTATGCAGACAATAGTGCCTATTTGGGTGCACCCACCCACCCAGACAATAATAAGGTTACCTTTCAAAAGTTATGATTCATCCTACAGAGATATTACCATCTTTAAAAGCACCACGAGGCTGGGCCTCATGGCTTTTGCAATTAGCAAGTGATATTGGTGACTTTTAAGATACTCTTGTAACTTAAAGTTGTAACATGGTGGGCAATGTCCAATTAAATCACACATGTACATGTTTTCATCAGAGGAATTAAAAAGCCAGTGGCAATAGATACTGATGCCAGCTCCTCCTGCTGACTCTGTAATAAGAGGCAACATGTAGCCAAGAAGATCTAAGCCCAGTTCTTTCTTGTGGTCTGCCCGGAGCACTGCTCCAGTGGCACTAAGGTGATCATTTTGTTTTAAATTAGGAAAAAGGCTTGTACACAGAGACCCCACAAAATCTGATAGCCCCAGGCCCACAGGAGAGTTAATTCGGACCTGACTAGGGGTAGAAAGCTGATAAAAAGAACATCCAGAGAAACCCTCAGAACAAGAAGCTTCCACAACCAGAGTGAGGGCTCTGTGCTGGCCCCATCTACTAACCGCCAGCCTGTGGCCCTTGGGCTGGATGGGGCATCAGAGTGGCCTGAATGATCTGTGCTCTGGCTATTCTCTGCTTCACATGTGGTCTCATGGGAAGCACAGTGTCAGTAAGAGGAGCCTGATGATCTCTAATTTACATTGGGGACCAGGTAGACACCTGGCTGATCCAGATTACTAGAGGCACTAAAGTAGTTTAAAGCAACTCCACCTCCGAGCTGCGCTGGGCATAAAGACGGGAACTGAGAATCTCAATATCACTATTTCAAGAACTGTACTGCCAACATCGCGGATGGGATGTCTGAACAAGGAAGCAGACAAACATGTTACCTTGTGCTCCATGGCAAATTTATGGAGAAAATAAGTGTTTCTTTTTTGAGAAAAAAATGGAGACTGAAAATAGAATTTCTGTTTCCTGAGAGGTTATTAGAAACCAAATAAAAATGAGTTTAATGATACCAGTCATTAACAGGAGATTAATAGTTATCTTCATACAAGTGTATCTATTTTTTCAAACAAATACAAATCCGGCCATGCTTCCTCAGGCAACACTCTATTCCAGGGGATACAGGCCACCATCTGGCAAAGCCCCTAAGCACGTTTAACTTTATGCACATGAAGTTTGCTCATGTGCTTGAAGTTAAGCACACACTGAAGTCCTTTGCTGAATTGGGGTTTATAGCAAAGAGCTGAAGGGATTCTGTTTCCTCTCCCCACGCAGATATCGCCTGTGCAAAGTCTACGACCCAAGCATTCCATAGGAGTCCAGAATTCCGCCCACAGCGATTGAAAACATGAAAGGTTTATTTCACCCACCCCCCTGCCAGTACAGGATTGTTCCCTACACTATGTTCTCCAGTGCTTTGTTCAGGCTGGTTTTAAAAAGTCTCAAGCAATGGGGCTTTACATTTTTAAAATATTCTTCAGAAGCCTGGATGTTATTTAGGCCTATTGAAAGAGTCAGTGTCTTTTAAAGATGGAAAATCCCTTTGGAAATGCCCTTGAAACTGAACTGCTAGAGAAAAAGCCCACCACCACCCTTTTGAACTCTCCCTTCCTCCTCCCATCCAGCCAGTCATTCCACACACACACACACACACACACAGAGAAAAGAGATCAGTAATGAGAGCTCACTAATGGATTGGCTTAAGTATAGAACAACATCCCATCACTGTTCTAGAAAATAATCAATCAAGCACTTAATTTTAAACATAAAAAGTAAGCTGCCTAGAGACTGTTAATAGATAACCAAATAAATTAACAGTTGTAGGTGGGATTTGAAACTAGGTCAACTCTGTCTCACCATCTTTTTGAGCCTATTGTTACAAATGGTGTCCTTGGATTTGTGCTAAATTTCACAGCTTCCCCTAATGGGAAATCCTCTGTAATCCAATATTGCTTCACAGCTGGATCATGACTACACGGGATTGTGCATAAATTTTTATATCTACTTTCATATATTGATCTGTAACTTGGCTTCGTATCAAACACTCAATGGGGTCATGGTAAATGTTGGGGGTGGGAGCAGGGCAGAGGGAAACCCATATACAGACAAGAAAAACACTTATCTGTAAGAGAAAACGACTGTACATTCATAGCCCACACATATACTGGTCCTTACTCCTGATATAGAGAACAACACAAGAAAGTGCTGCAAATGATCATCTGTGAGTTTGTTTCTTTCTCCTGATCTGAAAGTCTTCTTGTTCAATTGTTTTAGCCCCATGTTATGTGATGAGTTAAGATGCTAAGGCCTAAGTGTCAGAGTTGCCAATAACCCAATGGAAGTTAAATGAAAGCTTTGGGAGCTCACACCTCTGAAAACATCAGACCTAGACTGTGTTAACTGCTGAAAGGTATACGGAGGAATACATTTCTACTCTAACGGAATTAACACCTTTGACTATTGGGATTGTTGGATTTACCAAAACCTGTGGAGATATTTGCATCTGAAGATGCACTATTCACTATTCACCATGAAAAAAAAAGTGCATCTAAACTGATTAGTAAATTCCAACCTTAATGTACATAGCATGTGTCTCTGTAGGACACCACGCTATCCCATACGAATAAAACGCCATTATTTCCACTGAAAACCAAAGGCACCTAGAATAGATGGGTTCAACACTGCTGCAAGTATACTTTCTCTTTATCGTGCAAAAAAAAAAAAAAAAAAAAAGACGTTAAAGAGAATATTGAACATCGGTTTGAAAAAATCTTCCTGCACGTAATTCAGACAGACATCTCAATTATTTCTTTCAAAAAAATTTAATGTCAGTATCCATATTAATGGCAATTGGTACATTAGGCTATACAAATAATTCATTTTATACTAAATGGAAGTTCTTGCTAAATCTAACATCCATGTCTTGGATTTAAAGCAAATACCAGTACATGTAAGGTGTTAAGAAATAAAAGGAACTTATCTCTTTCACATCTTTCAGTTCATGCTAAGTTCCAACATTTTGAGTGGGACAGAGGGGGAAGTTAAAAGGAACTTATGAAGAACATGGGTGAAATCCTGACTCCTTAGAACTCAATAGCAAAATGCTCATTGATTTTAGTGGGGCCAGGGTTTCTCCCCTTGTGTCTTAGGGGAAAAGCCCACAGCGCACTGTGGTACCTCAAGGGCAGCACTTTTGGAAGCCATCACTTATTTAAGTAGGTAAGTATTCAACCACAGGTAAGAGAAACTTAATTTCATCATCCAGCCAGACAGCAAAACTCCCAGAACGACAACCTAATCACAAGCCAATTCTTCTAAAACGTATTGTTTGCACGGGTTTGTAATTCCTGTTTCTTTCCTCAGGACACTATGGATTCGATATCCTCACACCTCTCTCTGGTTTCTGAAGTGGGATTTAGTTATTCAGCTCTTGGTAATGAAACAGGCGTTACACAGCCAAATCTTGGGCACACCACCTGTACATATTTACATCCGTCTTCTCCTCCATGGTTTTTGAACATGCCTTAAAAATGAAATGTGGTACCATAATTGGAGCGCAACCACAATCAAGCTAGATTACTGTCCAAAGACCCGAGCCTGCTAGGGAACATCTTCAACTTCCATCCACTTCATCCAGAGCAGAAAAGCTCCGAATCTGGCAAGACTGTTTCCCGAGTTCGTAGCACCAAACGGGTAAAACTTGCCTCAGCTGCAACTGAATGCACAAGCGTACCAATAGGTACAAATGTACCAATCTCCCAACTGCAACAGTTACAAAGGATGGTGGGTGACTATTAGAATGCTAACCAATGACAAGGCACACGAATAGAAAGTTCCCAGAAAACTCTTGGTTATGATACTCATATATGCTTCCAAGTATGTACTTCTAGTGTCAAAGGCCTTGGGCTGTAGTGGAATTCACATTAGCTTCGGTGTCTCTGCTTTCAAAATTATTATTTTTGAAGGCAAAAAAAAAAAATGGGTTCCTATAAAAATGACCAGTAATATCACTAATTAACTATAATGGTATTTGATTGTGATTTGGATGCTTTGTTGAAATCTGTCGGACAAAGCAACGTGTTAAATAGCAAGAGAGAGTGATATTATACTCTCCGTTAAGTAAAAAAGAAAAAAACCACCAACTCACTGAGATAGGATCAGTCTGCTAAAAGCTAGAAAATTAAATGATTTCCACACTATGGGCTAATAGCAACAATAGCCTGAACACGTTTGGTAATTATCCCACTTGTGGTTAGCATACATAAAAACTGAATATCTTCTATTACTGGGGATAAACGTAATGCCTCATAATTAATGCCAGCTAATATTCCCTCTACATTCTCCAGTACGAAAATAAAAAGACAATCAATTTGTGTAATATTCCAATGTTTAGCCTTCAGTCTCCAGCTTTGGGGAGATTCCTAATTGTGCTGGTAACGGGGCACATCAGAAGGCTTATATATTTAAGGCTTTTAGAAGAAAGAGGCATTCACATGAACATTTTATAAATAGGCTATATTCGGTTATCCCGTAATAGTCGACGCAGAGAAGTGGGATTGGAGACAAGCAGTTTTCTTTATAATGGGAGGCGGAAGGTTAAAAATGTACTCGGAGGAATGCTGCAAGAATTGTTATCCCGGTGTTCTCATTCCCCAAATATGGCCACATGCTTTCCCATGTTAGGGTTCAATTTCGCTCAGCAATGCAGGTGGGGAACTCCCACTGATCCCATCTGAAGGAAGTAGTTGGTTCTTGGTAGCCTATTCTCCCATCAATGTGGTGGGTGGATGCAGGGAAGGGGATAAAAGGAGAGGACAGAAACATATGCAACTAACTCCCATGAGCACTAGGAGGAATTATGAGCATATCAGAGACAAGAGAACAGACTCTTTGACTGAGACTGAAGGAATTTAAAGGCAATTGGAGCTCCTGGGGAAAGACAAATGTAGCTAAACAATGCCTGGCCACTCTTTGTCTCTCCCACACAGACCATATTAAGCAGTGAAAAGGCCAGTGTAATATTGTACATAGAAAAAGAAAAATGTCACATGAAGTCTGTCACGGTCTAAAGACTATACAAACCACGATTCACGGGCCAGACAGCACGGATCGTGGCGCAAGATGCAGCATCAGTATTGAAAATTAGGATACTATACAGGCATAAAACCCAGCACAACCCCTCAGCGGCAGTGAGTCCAGCATGAAAAGAGGGCAGACAGCGGACAGCAGCCTCCTTTCTGCTGAAGAGCTAGGGGGCTGTACGAACCTTTTTGAAAAAGTGGAGAGTGCAGGCCTGCTATGGGATGTCCTCATTTAGCATCCCCTCAGCAACTTCCTATGAAGCCCCTGAAGGAGTTTAAATATAGCCTTCCCCGTTACACACACACTGGGAAGCTGCAATAGTGGTGGCAGTGGAAACACTTTGTTCCTCCCTCAAGGAAAGTATTAGGCAAGGAGGGTGATTTCCATCTCTTGGTAGCAGTGTACCTAGCCCACCGGTTGATAAACAATTACGTTATTTTGTCTCCAGCATCCTAAAAGTCAGCTCTTCCAACATAAAATGGAGCAAAACCAGGCCTATGTTATGGCAACAGGGGCCTATGTTATCCGTAAGCAACCTTATCCCTGGAGGATTAGGAGTGCAAACTGTGTGCATTTGACAATTACCTGGGCAAGTAAAATTGTCTAATAACCACAGCCCCATTGCTTCCAGATCTTATGATTAGTTGATTCATCAATTTAAGCAATGCCTGTGTGTTAGAATGACTTGCAAAAAGCCTCCAGCATTCAGTGCTAATTACATACAATAAACATTTGTATTCATGAAGGTGACAGCTAGATCAGTGCCTATAAATGAGCTCTCCCATAGAATACTTCTAGAATGGATTCTTCTTGCCCTGGAGGAAATGGCTCCGGTACAAAGGGACTGTGCTAATCTAGACTCTATGATAATTGCGTTCTGAACGTATTTCAAGTCAAAACTCAGAAATGCTGTGTAGTGGCCAGCAGCTAAGACATTCAAAGACAAAAATAGTGGCCATTCAGTGTTGGCACCAGAATTGGAGACTGAGTAGCCACTCCATCATTTAAATAGTTGGGACTAGACTCTGCTTTCCTGGTGTATCCAAATGCCCAATGAAATCAATGGAGATTTAGATGGGACAGGAGCTCAGAATCAGGCCCTAAAAACAGCCCAAGGAATGTAATCAGCCAGAACTCTGTTCTGGTCTAAGGAATTTACACACACCGGCGTCCTGCACCCCTCTTTGGGCACACCCAGCACAATGTAAATTACTGCTAATATATCACTGGGGTTTTAATTGACAACATCAATTAAACTAGATCGATTGTGCCCGTGTAGCTCCATAGATATCCCACAAAACCCACAATGTCGTGATGCAGCGGAAAGCACACAGCAGATCTATAAACCCTCTGGGAGCCAGTTCAACTTTGTGAATTTGCCTAATCAAACAGAGAAAGCCCTTTCGAAAAAGAGAAAGGTATTTGGCTTAAAAGATAAGCCAACTCTTACAACCAACTACAGTGTTTGCTGCTGATGGTAATAAGGTTTGAAATATATATATAACTCCATTGAAGTAGAGTGTGCTCCAAAAATATAACAGTCCTGGGTCATTTCTTTCACTTCATTCTCTCCACAGATGGAGATTTTCCTTCAGACAACGAGAAAGTTTCAAGAAAATGTAAACAAATCTACAATGCTACTGTTCCAGTGGGGCAAAGCCTGTCTGGACTTTTGGGGAATCTTTTTTCTCCCAGGAAAACCAAAATAATCTTCTCTGTTTTAAAAAATATACATTATTATTTTTTAAAAAATCAGAATTCAAAACACATCTGAAAATATATCTGTAAGAGCAGATGACTGGTAACTGTTAGCAATACTGCACCCACAGCATAAAAAAAATAGTACACTATCTGGAAGGCTGAAATGAATATATTCATGAAATAGGTGCATATAAAGAACTCCCTACAAAGAGCTTGAGATGCCCATTTGTATCAAAGATTTTTCAGTGCTTACTTTTGGGCCTGATGCTATGAAGTGCTCATTAGACTCAGAGGAATTGAGATCTCTCAGCACTTCACGACATCAGACCCTTCTCCCTCCTCCCTTCCCCCCACCCCTCTGAAATAAAAAAGAAAAAACTTCAAATTCTCCTCTCTGTTACATGACTGCAACCCCCCTGAAGCCACTGGGGATGGAAGAGTGTACCAGAACGCTAGAGTTTGTCTCTTGTGTGCAATTTTTCATGTTTGCATTGTTACACCATTAGGTGATTTCCCTGTATGAGCATGTTTCTTCTATACTGCCCATCACAGCTGTTGATTAGTGAAGAAGGATTTTGCCTCCCTGCAGATAGGATTTACACAGAGCGGACAGCGGAGGGTTAACTGCTTGGAACAGATTTCATTCGACTGAATATGTGAATAGACCAAGTCTGCCAGTGCCTGAAAGACAGAGTATTAAAAAGCAGAAGTGAGTGAACCACTTGCAAAAAATATGCACATATTGCCAAACTAACGAGTTAGCCAGACCAACAATCCATTAGACCAAGGGATGTATCATGATACCAATTTTTTAGCATATATCCCCCTTGCATATATCCCCCTTGCATTCAATGGGAACCTTGATTTTAAAAATTCATTGGCATAATATTGGCCCTAAAACAGAAAATTTCTGCTTTTCTGGCAATCTCAAGAAAATAATCACAGAAAATGATGAAAAGTTGCTTTTCTTTATCAAAGCAAAGTTCCCAAATAAATAACTGTGGCAAAGTAAAAAAGCTTGTGGTCCATGAACTACAAAATGTGGGGAATTCTATTTTAATAGTCAAACTCAAAATATTTTAATAAGATGTGAGGAAACCAACAATCGGCTGGAGTTTTCCAGAGGACTGCTATGCTGTATTTCAGACTAAAGCTATAGTAACAATATGGATACCTTGGAGAACAATGGATTTCCATTAAGAGATTCTGCTCTTCTGATGTTTTCAACTCCACACTGAATCAAAAACAAGACAGGAGAGAAAAAGAAAATGCTGTTATGGAAAAAAAAATACCACGGTATCTTTTTTTAAGAATCTCATTTCTATATCGTTTAGAGATTGCCCTAAAATGACTACATTAAATGTAGTAATATTTTTCAGCACCGCTAAAATGATCAGGAGACAAAATTTTACTTTGATAACAGGTTCCCCAAGCCCCTTATTTATTGATGCTCATATAAACCACTTATCTTAAAGAGATAAAATGGGTCAAATTCAGCTCTAAGTAACTCCGATAAAAATTCAAAGGAACATCTCTGAAGCCAATTCAGATTAACTCCAGATTTACACCAGTGGAACAGAGCAGAATGTAACTGAAATCCTATACCAACGTAACATTAGAGCTAAAAATAAGGGGAAAGAAATTTGGAAGCAGAATTGCCCAAGCCGTTCAAAGAACTGCAGTGATGTTTACCTCATTTGCTAAAACTTGCGCGTATTCAATATCCAGCTCATAGAGAGTTTCAATGTGGTCACTGGTAAATGCTATTGGAACCAACAAAATGTTCTTCTTTCCCCTTTGACAGAGTCCTTCAATCGTTTCATCTGTCTGTGGACCCAGCCAGGGCATTGGCCCAACCTATAAGAAAGTGGGGGGGAAATCTTTTTTCAAGCCTTAATAAATTCATTTCTACAAGAATTACCCTCTGTCCTCCTTTAATTAGCCTATACATAGTCTTATCTTTTTATGAAGGAGAAACAAATTTGTCTGTTTGGCTTCTTTATTTTTTTAACAGTATGTTTGTCCCCCTCTTTTTGAGGAAGAGACACTGTCTCTCTGTTGAGCCCCCGAACAATCTATCCTGAAAACAGGTAGAAGGCAATGAGACTGTGTTTACTTATATTAAACAACACACATTATGATTGCATGATTGGATTTTAGAGAGACCCTTTATAAAAATTGCTAGAAATAAAATGTGTCATTTGTCATACCCCACCCCACTGCCCAACATAGCTACTGAGCAGAATTTACCTACCTTTAAAGAATGTTTCCATTTTGAGGACTAAATAAGTTGATAGTGTCCCTTTAACATCCAAAAAGTACAGATGCCGAGCTAACATGATACTTCATTTGCTGCTTCCTAGCTTTAGAACAAAACAACTCTACCACCCCACCCGTAACATTTGAGAAATGTAAATTACTGCCACTGTGTAATTCTGATGAGGCTAAAGTTCCTTAAAGTTTGTTCATTTCACTTGGAGTTTACAAATGTCACGTGCAAAGAGAGTTATAAATCAGCCCAGTCTGCATTACCTGCTTTAAAAAAAATGAAGTATATTTGGATTGGGGGCTCATGTCCTTAACAATGGATGCAATCATATAAGCTATCTTTTGGGAGATCTCTATGCAATATTTCAACAGGCTTCATCATAGTTTATTTGCTTCCCATTTCCAGCTGCCAGTCAGAGAAAAATCCCCACCACTGGATGAGCATATTAGGGGTGATGAAGAATCTCTAGGCCATCAGAAGTTTACTTAGGAATGATGCATCAAGAACTTCCGTAAGTAGGAAAAACTTGAAGTGGCTGTTGAATATCTCTGTAGAAGATAAAACCCAGGCACAAATAGCACCCTTCCATCGTAACACAGATACTTACAGAAAGTAGGAGAGATAGGAAAAGGTAGTAATAAAGTTGGGAGAGAAGAGATCATCCTAAACTTTGATGACTAAGGGGCTGCAGGTGGCTTCTAACCACATCCTTCTGACCACATACCTTGGACTGCCACACAAGCCGATAGGGGTTGGAAAAGTTGAGCTTCTCCATAACTCTTTGGACAGTAGCTCCCACTTCTTGAGGATATGGATCGCCACGGTTCACTACCTGCAGCACAGAAACACTGGCCTTTCATTCATCGGGAATGTTATGTTTTTCCATGCGCAAAGAGTATCTAAAAACTTTCAGTCTCAATCATTCATTTTAAATGAAGGGAAGCAAGCAAGCAAAGTCTCCATGTGCGAGCTGCGTGTAGCTCCTGTAACAGGTGGCAGCAGCTGTGCCTGGCACAACGGCAGAGATCTCTGCAGGCAATACAAATGTAAAGATACAGTTCACAGAAATCCTCGTAACAGTTACATATACCACAATGAACGGGACTCTGAGTTATCCAGTAAAACACTAGTAATTTAATATAGTTATAAACTCTCAGTCTGATATGTAATAGGCCTACCTTAGCCATTGTAAAGAATATTTGCTCCTGCCCAATAGATCTCATGTGTGTGTTTTCAATCACTAGTTGGAGTCACAAATGGTTTTCTTTCAATTACTTTAGCATTAAATGGACATTTCACAGGCTTCCTGTATTGCATGCATGTCATTGCCTTCCAACAGAGGGTCTCAACGCATGTTATGAATATTTACTATCTCATAATACCTCTGTGGGGTTGATATTTTACAGATACTTTAATATTTTATAGATGAGAAAAATTGAGGTACAGAGAGCATAAGTAACTTGGCCACGGTCACAGAGTGAGCCAGTAGCAGAACTAGAAATAAAGCCTGGAAGTCCTGAGCCCTAACCCCTGCCTCAGACTGGAGAAAGCTGACGTTTACTATTTATGTTCTCTTCAAATCAAGTGAACTAGTCGTACGAACATGCTGGGGGGAAAGCTCCTTACCATGCCCAGTGCCCTAGCAGTACTGCTCTGCACCACTGGACAGGCCACTTACGGTGCATTCAGTGTCAGTTTCTCCCCTTGCCACCAAAGTCTAAGAGTGCAGCAGAGGGAATGGAACAGGGGGAGAAGAGGAATGTTCCATGTCATTCAACACGACTGCAGTTGGCTGTCTTTATCAGTAAAATAAGGGATGGATAATGAGGAAGTCAATGAGGGAAAAGGGGAGCAACTAAAACAGAAAACAAGATGTGTGTCCTTACAGCTCTCAAAAGTAATGTTGCAGAACCACAAGGGAAAACAGAAGCATGAGCAATGACATTAATATCTGAGAGCCAGGAGTCCTGCATTCTATCCCTGGCTCAGCCACTCACCTGATGTATGGTCTTGGACAGATAATTCAGCTTCTCCATGGCTCTCTTTCCCTTCCCATCTTTTGTCTGTCTTATCTATTTAGACTCTCAGCTCTTCAGAGGAGGAAGTGTCTCTCACAATGTGCTTGTACAGTTACTGGCCCAATAGGGCCCAGATCTCTGTTGGGGGCTCTAAGCGCTACCTTGGTGCAAATAAATAAAGAATGTTGCTGATGTCCGCTGTTTTCTCTCTGCCATTAACCACTAGATGGCAGCATATTCCCAAGATTATGAGTCCTTCAGGGCTAGGCAATTGCAAAAGGAAAGGCCCAAAGATTACATTTAATACTTCTGAAACAGCAGTGCCCTGCATCTCAGCCCTGACTGGCACTGGAGTAACTTTTAGAACAGAGAAAAACAATTTTGAATTACATCAGTTGACTCTGACATATTCCAAAAGTTTTTTTTACTTGTAACAATAATAAAAAAGATCCCAATGGACGCTATTAAAAGGTGAACCGTGAAACACACAATTTGGCTGTACTATGAAACTATGAACCATTAGCACTGAACGCATTTTAAATGTGCGCTTATAGAACACGACAGCCTTACAAAAGAATTTATTAAAAAATTGTGCTTTGCCACATCACCTGATAGTTCCTCTTCACACAAATGAAGATGGATTCTGCAACTCAATTTGTGTTGTTACAATGCCACTGTATTTTTTTCCAAATGAATAGAAACCACTATATTGAAGTTGCCAGTTACTGTCAACCCACTGTGTTAAAATCACCCACTCTAGATGGTCTATTCCAAACATGCAAAGATTCAACTCTCATTGCTTCAGGAAGAGTAATTTTTTTTTTGAAAGGTGAGAAGAGTCATTAGGTTTTTTCCCCCCATTGTCATTGTCATGTTGCAGCGATGGGCAAAGAAGTAGGTTTTGTTCCTTGGCTGGTCTAATCCTGATGGTCTACAAGCTGCAGGCTACTCAAAACACTCTGCTCTGCTGGAGATAGGACCCATGAGATCAATAACATGACACCCACCACTCCCCCTGCGACTGAGGTTTAACAACTTCAGAAGTGACTTCATGTTACTTACAGACATTGGGAGTGAGTGAGCAGAGAAAAGAATTACAACATCTTTCCTTTTCTCAGGTGGAAACAGATCCAGTTCTTTCTGTATGTGGTCTGCAAAGCACTGTCAGAGAGAGGCAAAAGAGTAAAGATCAGTAACAGGAGATGCACCCATCTGCTGAAAATAATGCTCACAAATTGGCTGGGCACGCATCTTCTTTGCTTTAGCTCACCATAAGAACTTCCAATGAGACAGCTGAGGTTCTTTTTTTAGTAGCATGCCTCTGGGAGTCTGATCGATAATGTGTACGATAAAATGTTCAGTAAATAACGAACTATAGTGCCTAAACCAAAACCCGTTGAAGTTCACTGATAGACTCCCAATGAGCTTTGCATCAGCTACCTGGACTTCAGGTGCAAACACAAGTTAATATATTAGAGCAAATTGAATTAACCTCCCCATGCAACCCTAGTCAAATTGCTCTCTCAGACAGAAACCTGCTGTGTAAAATGCATGCCCTCAATGATGATAAACTTGGGCTCTGTTGGACCTACAGGGAGATCAGGTTCCACTCTTTCAGAATGCTCTGCCCCCGGCCCAACATTTAAATCTGTGGGTTGACAAAATTAGTTCCTTATCTGAGCTCAACTGATAGGAGAGAACATGGGGAGACAGATGGTTTCAGCTAACCAGGGCCTGAAAACCTACCAGATACATTGCAACAACACCACCACACATAGCAGGAAAACATTAAAAAAAATTAAACTTTAATTTCTGTTGCAATAATACAATCAGGGGCTGAGCCAGCCCTTCACTTATAGGCTCCCTTGGGCATGGAGAAATGCATGTTGGTTAGCGTACAAAATGCGGCTGTATTTGTGTGCAATCTATCTAATGGAGAGCAGCATTTGGGAGATTGTTTGATCACACAGCGGGTTCCTAAACTCTGCTGAGACAGCTCAGTGAAGAAAGTGAACAGCATGTGCAAGTGCCAAGAACTACTGTTTTATCTTGGTCTCCCTCAGTCGCTTGCACTCTGTTCAGTCCAAGACCAGCGTGAAAATGCAAAAGCCAAACGCAGAAGAGGAAGAAAAGCTCCCAACTCTGCTTTTCACGCTCCCCCGGCATTTCTCGCTCTGTCTCTCTCTCCAGCAAAAGCAACCACTAACATCTTCCTTGGGAAGGAAGGAGCAGAATGCGTCTGCTGCTAAGTGTTTCTTCCACAGCTACTGTTGTGGCCAGCATTACCCACCTCTCCGATGGCAGACAAGGGCTTTAGAACAATAATACAAAACCACATCAGTGCTATTATTAAAAGCCTGGCACAAGCACTCCACCTCTTTTCACTAAAAAAGGGCTCCTCCTGTCAGTCAAGTACATTATTGGTTTTCCCCTCTCTGTTGCTTTTTTTTTTTTTTTTTTTTTAAAAAGAGAGTCCTGATTCTGCTTCCACTGAAAACAATGAGACATCTACTGCAGACTTCAATGGGAGGATAAGCGAACTCCTTAATCTATGGATCTCAGTGTGACATTAACAGCACAGATTCCATGGAGGCATATGGATGCAATGCAAGCTTCCACATATTAATCCTGAACTAACACTGCCCCCTGTCATTTCAGGCCTAACACATAGCATGCATTTTTACATTATGAAGTACAACATAAAATTGAAATATTCCTTTTGTTCTGAGGTTTTTAAAAAGCTTGCAACAATCTAAATGTGGGAACAGGCCCGTGTCCCTTTAAGATCGTGACAAAGCAACTCTGCAGTTTGCCTCATAGGCATCAAGTATTTCCAAAAAGAAAACCCAACTTGGCATATGCAATGTCTTTATCAGAACACATTGCCAGCTGGCTTCCAGGAAAATGAAAAGAAGTTGCTTGAAATTGTGTTTCTCCATCTTAATCCACCTAGAACCAAGTACCCAGAAATTTATGGAGATGGAGTTTTTACATCTCTAAATTCATATATTTTACACTGCGTATTAGCAGATGCTATGCCGAGCCCCAGCTGTACAACCAAAATCCTTAAAGTGCTCTGGTGGCAGTCTGAAAAGTGACTCCACCAATAGTCTTGTGACTATTGTGACTTATCCCTTGTGACAACAGTTGTCTCTCAGAGTTCATCTACACAGCAAACTAAAACCCCATGGCAGCCTGGGTCACTACCTGGGGCTCACAGGACTTGTGCTGCAGGGCTAAAAAGCAGCACAGATGTTCAAGCTTGGGCTGGAGCCTGGACTCCGAGACCCTCCCCGCTCGGCAGGTTTCAGAGTCTGGGCTCCAGCACCAGCCAGAATGTCTCCACAGCTATTTTTAGCCCAGCTGCCCAAACTCAAATAAGCTGACAGAGACTCTGAGACTCACTGCTGTGGGCCTTCTGCTGCTGTGTAGACGGAACCTCAATAACTCCAGGTCCAATCTGCTCAATTAACAAGTCAAAGGATAGTTTTTCTGACAGCCACAATGGTTTGGATACAAACTCCATACCTGAACGAGAAGGGGATGTGTGGGCCACCTGTCAATAATGCTCCACTTCATCTTTGGCTTCTCTCCCTTTTTATGATAGTAGCGATAAATGGCATTGAGGCTGCTTCCTGAAATGCGCAAAATTAGGAGATTAGCAGCAGTTTTACCTATAAATTCACCAGAAGTGTGGCTGCCTGCCAGACAAAAAAAAGTTTTACAACCAGCCAGTTCAATATTTTAAGGACAGGGTTTCAGATATATAATGCTGCAAATCAGAACTCAGAGCATAAGCGGAGAAAAAGTACTTACCTCATGAAGTCTATATAACGAATAGGCCTTTTCTTCTCGCCAAGTTAATCCTCAACGAAAGCAAAGCTTTCATTTTCAGGAGCTGTTCAGGGGGCACTATACTAAACACCAACGCATGCTACAGAAAACCCAAAAGAGGAGGATGGGTGCCTGCTTTAAACTGAAATGTACACAAAGCATTATGACCTGTCACAGGACCAGGAGGGGGGAATAGAACATGTGCACACACCTGTTATGTAGGTTTCTGATCTTGTTTGCACAGACAGTGGGGCTAATGGTTAGAGAAGGTGACTGCGAGTCAGGACTCCTGGGTTCCATTTCTGACTATGCCACTCACTTGTGTAACGTCGGGAAAGTGCCCTTTATCGTTCTGTGTTTCAGTTTACCTATCTGTAAAGTTGGTATAGTCCCTCTTGGGCATGTTGTGTGGCATGGAGGTCTAACAAGGCCTATGAGTTTACAATTCCTTATTGTTACAGAACAAGTTTCTACTTATAATTGGGAAACCTAAAGCAGGCTGACCAGAAAGGTGGTTTGAGGGAGGCAGGCTGGGTTTTCATTCACGCCCCACAAGTTCCCACATGCTATCATAAGCCTCCTGGGCTTGGACTCTTCGCTGTTTGGATACATTTGTCTGAGTGCTGTTTATCTTCCCCTTTTACTACACTTTCACAGACACACTCACCTGTGGTAGAACAGCTGTACTGCGGATACTGTGTGAATGCAATAGCCCTTTCAACACCATCCTTCTCCATCTCTTCAATTGCTTCTTCTGTCAGAGGATGGACATACCGAAATCCAATATAGTATTTGTGAGGCGCTGCCAGCAGAAACAGAGACAAAGAAACAGCAGCTGATCATTTAATCTGCAAACTTTCTTATTTTTTCTGACCAGCTGCAGCCAGGCGTCCTCAGGAATACACTCCCTGTGACTGAACGTCAGCCAAAATGACAATCATGATGTTTACAAGATGCTGACAATCTCTCCCTGGTTTGGGGGGAGCTGTGATAAGTTAGGCTGTGGAGAAATAATTGTACACTTTATGTTGTAGAGTGTTACTCTGAGCTGTGAATCAGTTTTTTGGAAGTATATATTTTAGTTGCTGAAAATCCTAGCCCTGACAGTAGCAGAATTAATCTGTAAAATTCTCCCTGCCCTCCAAACATGGAGATAATGTAAATATATTCTACAGGCCAACATGAGATGGAGTACAATGGCCTGTTACATTTTGACAATAGTGCAGTATTAAGAAAGCATACTCAACTAAATTAAAAGGAAATGACCGACCCTGCTCATGCCAGAGTGAACAACGTCACTTTAAAATACAAGACTCCTAAAACAGTGCACTTCCTAAGACCAGGTAGCTCAGTGGGAATAGAGTTCTTGTATTCCAAACGATCGGGGTAAGGCACGTGAGCACTTTAGCTAAGTATACCAAACAGCCACAAGCACATCAACAGAGGAATCCATTTCATAAGAACGACCTTACTGGGTCAGACCAATGGTTCATTTAGCCCAGTGTCCTGTCTTCCGACAGTGGCCAATACCAGATGCTTCAGAGAGAATGAACAGAACAGGGCAATGTAAGCCATCCCCTGCTGTCCAGTCCCAGCTTCTGCAGTCATTTCCAGTGCTCTGTTGTACGAGTCACTATCAATAGACCTCCTGATATCAAAGAATACTGTAAAAGAGCACATTTTTAATTAAAAATAAGAAAGCTGGCAATTCTTTATATTTCTTACAAGTCGTCATTTGCTTAAGGTTCCCTGCTTGCTGTTGGAAGAACAAAAAGCCAGCAGGATCAGGGTGTGTGTTATTTACTTAGATTATAAGCTCTTTGGGACCAGGACCATCCCTTTTGGTCTGTGTACATACAGCGCCTAGCACAGCTGGGTCATGTGACTCCTAGGGGCTACCGCAATACAAATAGTAAATAAGAATACATACACGTGTGCACATCCCCGCCCCCACTGCCTATGATCAAAAGATAAAACATAGTACGGTCAAAATAATACATGCAGTTCCCATGATTCCCACTGTGCCCGTCCCAAGGTTAAAGCAATACTTTCTTCCCCAGGGGGAGTCAAGTCCTTTCTTTATGCATTTAAAGAGTTAGTGAGGTCTGGTCCTGAGCTGCTGCTGCTCCTCGCTGAGCTCTGCTGCTTCTGGGGAGAATTGGGGCCAACCAAGGCTGTTCACCAAAATCAGAATAAATTTAAAGAACAGAGACCAATCCCAATACAGCTGCTTCCGCCAAAAAGTTATTAATTATAATTTCAGAACTACATCACCAGAATACTTAGGCAGAGACTAGAGGTGTTTTTCAATAATCCACATTTCTCCTCCTAGCACAGACTATATGCTGATACCTTACCGATGAAAGCTGGAGAATACAAAAACGCAAAATGTTGCCCTTTGAATGATCAGATCATAACTTTGGTAACCAAACCCAAAACAATTGTTATCAAAACAACAATGGAAAGGATGTTGCCAACCCCAGCTCTACGGGAAGGACTCAAACTCTTGTTAAGACAGAGTTAGCTCTATCTCCAAGCAGAATTTTAACGGAACAGAAACGAAAAGATTTGGGAAAAGTTATAGGTGAATTGGGAAAAATAGCACAGACAAACAGGAGATAAAGGAATATAAATTTCTTATTGGATATAGAGACCAGTTGTTTTCTGTACTAATAATTCATATGCCAAGCAAAGATATTTTAGCTCTGGTAAAAAAGCCAGCATTATTTGAACCAATCAAGGCCCTGGTCTTGCGAACAGTTTGGCAAAGTGAAAGAAGATATACGTGCAGCTTTAGCAGTATACTTGGGCTTTTACCAGCATAACTGTATCAGTAAATATCACACCTCTCAGCAACAGTTATGTTAGTAAAACCTTTTAAGTGCAGACGATTTCAGAACTCTAAAAGGCACTCCAGAAATGTTACAGCTCTTGCTGAAGGTGCACTTGGCTTCTCAAGCTATTTTGGGGCAATGCAGTGGTATATTTGGTCTCACTAAATCCCCCAAGGTCACCTTTAACAACAAATTCTTAGCCTGCCCTATTTCTAAAATTGCAGCTACTGTCTTGGCAGTAAAGTACATCTCTGAATAATGGATACCAAGTCAGATGCAAAAGCTGCACAAATAGATAAAGACAGGGTGGTTTTCGTTTGGTGATCACATTGTAAAGTGGGGTGTGATACATTCTGGGAAGAATAGATAAAGCTCCCTAAAACCATCAGCTTCAGCATCTGTTGCAAACCTGACCCATTTAGAAAGTACCTTTATAAAAAAATAAACTACTGCATTTGCTGCTACAGCAGGGTGTAATTTCTGAGCCCAAACTTTGGACCAAAGTTTATTTTTTGCCTACACTTGAAAGGATTCCAGTTGCAATGGAATCACATTGCAATGTCTGAAAGAAAGGGCTAACTACAACCCAAACAAAACAAACTCCTAAACTAGGGACCATTGTGACTTTAGCATGATTATCTTTAAAGATTGCAGCTTTTCACTTCCCAGTTCTAAGTTCTGCACAATTTTTCATATCTAACCCTTAGCTACCCAGGTTTTAAATGGGTCCTAAAATACCAAGAATGACAAATAACTTGGGAGTCAAAAGCACGTGTACATTGTCAGACACAGATGTGGGTTCCATGACATGCCAACTGATTCAGCAGCTGATTCCAATGCTAAGGAAATGGGGAGAAAACTAGTGTTGGTGGAATCAAGCTACAGTTAAGTTATGAACAGATGCTCTCCTCATGGACTAAAAACTCAGACTTTGTTTGTCTTGCTTTTGCAGTTTTCCCAGTAACTTTTAGTGCTTGTGATACCAGGTTAACAGGATTGGAAAAGGACTCCTGGCATTAAGGTACTCTGTGGAAACCAGAGCAAACTTCCCCACTGGATTAGTACTTAGCCTGGCCGCTGACTATCCAAAGGGAGCAAAATGTGCTGCAGAGACTGGCCCATTTAGAACTAAGGTGAGCTCTGTAGCTCATTCAAACAGAGAAGCCATCAGATCGTCACTGCTTTTTGGCTACTACAAAATGGGTATGACCAGAGATAACAAGGAACTAGGAAGGAACTAACAAGGAATCAATCCTGCAGACAACTGTTGACAGCCATACTGCTTACTGTACTTGGTCCCCACTGACAATGGGCACAGGCAGGACTATTGTGTCTTCTCAGGGCGTTCCCCCAAGAGGTGAGGGACATCAAGAAAACCAGCCACTGCTGAACCTATTCTATGGACACAGAGAGAGAGATTGGTTTCCCATGCTGCCAGACAAGCTTATTCCAATCATAGCATAAAGTTCACGTAGAAAAGACCCTTGGCTTCAAGCACCTCATGTACCATAATTCTAGTATCCTCACAAAAAGCCAGGAGAGGTACAAAGGTTTCAAATTTCCAACCGTTGCTCACTGTGACCAGCATGAAATGAACTTGCAGAGGCCTCGGCATAATCTACACACAAACTTGCACCAGTTTAACTCAAATTGGATTTTAAACCGAGTCAGTTAAACTGGTAGTGATGGGGTGGACTCTCCACACTTGCTCTGCAAGAGCTGAATTAGGCCAGGTGGGCCCAATCAGCTAATTAGGCTAGAGGCAGCTAATTAAGGCCAGGCTCGTCTGTGCAGGACTAGGTAGGGCCATTAAAGCCATGTAGCTGGCTCCAGCAAAGAGGGCTGCTGCAAGGAAGTAGCCTGCAGTCACTCCCCGAGTGGAGGCTGCCAAACCAGGAGGGAAGCTAGATATGCAGGAAGAAGCCCAGGGGAACAGCAGCAAGAGACAGGACTTTAGCTGCCTGTTACAGTGTCCCTGGCTGGAAGCCAGTGTATTGGGCAGGTCTGGGTTCCCCTACCAGCCACTGGGGAATGGCAAAGGGCATTGGAGATGCCAGACAGACAGCAGGTCTAGAAAGACTGAATTCCCTGGAAAAGGAGGACTTTAGTGTCCTGACCAGAAGGCCAAGACATGAAGAGAAAGCTGCTGATCTGGAAGTGCGCAGGGCAGCAGAGTGAGACGAGATGGGGAAGTCATCACCCGAGCTGGAGCATAAGACTGACAGAGCTAATTCCCAAGCCGGTCAGCAGGAGGCACTGCTTGCGGTGAGCGGATCCCATGACAACCGGTGGAGAATGGGCACCATGATGGTCACCCCTGACAGGAGGGAGTGAGAGAGACTGAGAAACCGTTTAAGACAGTTGCCTATGATACAAAGGGAGTAGGACAGGCTAGAGCAGAGACACTTGAGGCAAAGGGACAATGGAGCCGCCATGTGTGGAGGCTCTCTTTGTAGAAGGCCGGTGCCTTCCCAGTGAAGGGGGCTGATGAGCTACAAAGGGGGCAGCGGAGAAACAGGTTCTGATGAGACAGATTCCAGAGAACCAGCGGCAACTGTGGGGGGCGCAGAGATACCTGCAGAATGATATGAGGTGGTTAGTTGAAGAACAGCACTATGTGCTCAAGATCCTCCAGGAGCCGAGCAGGGGCCAGAGAGGCTGGGGCAAGAAGAGAGGCCCCAGGTTAAGGAGGCCAGAAGCCTGAGGAGGGCAAGGTTATGCCTGTGGGTGGAGGGGACGCTTTAGGCACTGGCCAGGCAGTGAACTGAAAGACTGCCTGGGTCACTGGGGGAGTGACAGAGGGTTTGAAGGACAGTACCCCAGAAGAGGGGAAACATGGAGTGACCCGGCCAGAGGGTTGTCGCTATGGTTCTGGGAGTGACAGAGGGGCTGCAGACCAGAGAGAGACACGCAGTGACAGCATGCAATGGCAGGAGGGGACATCGACCTCATGTGCTAATCCCCGGAGCAGCCAGGAGGATGGGCCCGGCTAGCAGTGAGTGGCACCCCGTGACACTGGTGCAGACTCCTGCACGAACACTTAAAATGGTTTAAATGTGACTTGTCTCAATTTAGCTTAAGTCAGTGAGGATTTAAGAGCATTAAACACAGAGGTTAGGAATGGCTGAGAAACCAATGATAATAAAACTTGTGCTACTTTGTGTGTGGATGAGGCCTTAGTGAGAGTTGATCAGAACAAGCGACACCCTTCCTTGATATGGATTTCCCCTAGTAAAGCTGAGTGGCTTGGCTGACAGAGCTCCAAGGATTTGGGAGGAGACAGACACTTACATGGAATAACACATTTATCCTGTTTTCAAACGTCACCCTAGCTGAAGGAGGCTGGATGTACTGTATCTAGTGGAGGCCAGCCACACCAGACCGTTAGGCCTTATCTATCACTTTAGCTCCAAGGGAGGATCCCTCGTGTCCTGGGGTGGAGCTGACAGCAGTCATCTTTCTTAGTAGTGCACAGTTAAACTGTGAAATGGCATCTTTCCATGCCTCCCCCTTCTTCTAATGACTAATAAGATCAGGCTTAGTTTGTGTTAAGCCTTCTATCCATGACTGACCGTTAGATTCAGGAACAGTTTAAAGGATCCAGACTGTAAACAATCGAAACTGTGAGACTATAGGAGGAAGTTATAGCTACACAAAGAAGCCACTAGATGGAGTCATGATCTCAATCTCACACACTTACAATAAACGTTCCATCCATTGCATCTAACTTGGAAAGCGTAAGGACTTTATGTCAGGGGCAGGCCCCCACATGGGGGGGGAAAAGAGTACACTTTACTGGGGCCCGGAGGCCCAGCCCAGGCTGCAACCCCCATGGGTGTGTGTGTGGGTCCGTGTTACAAGTTTGTACTGGGCCCAAAAAAAATTATGCTTGGGCCCTGGTCAGGGGTCTTATCTTTGTGTATTAAACAGGACCGAGGAGAAAAAAAAAACCACACACACACACATGGATCAGGGCCTGCAGCAGAATCGATCTCCTGCCAACCCAACAAGTACACCTGCAGCAGTCACCTGACTGACTCCATCACCTGATCGGTCAGGAAGGGCAGCTGGCTGGCTCCCGCAGCAGCAGCTCTCTGGCTGCTCATGCATTCATGCCCACAGGTGTGATCCTCCTGACAACCGCAACTCCTTGCCTTGCTCCTAGACCCATTCCTGCCTTGTTTCCCACCATTCTCCTGCTCAGTCCCTACTACCTCACTTGCTCCTAATTCCAGCTTCCTCACCCTGACCCTGGCTCCCAGTCCCACCTCTGACCCTTGGCATGGCTATTAGTTCCTGGTTCTGACTCTTACTCCTAGTGTGGCTAATGGTTTCAGATTCTGACCCTGAGCCTTGGTTTAAATGCACTTCCCCAGCTCTTGCCATGCCTACCAGGCCTGACTCGTGCTCTGCCCACTAGACCTGACCACCCATGGCCCAGTCTCCACCACACACATACACACACTTCCAATACAACAAACAGAACAGTCTCCTAAATCATGAAAGGGTATCAGTACCAGTGTGAGGTGACATTTCATCCAGCAGTTTCACCATGCCTTCTCCCTGTGTTACAGTCCACTTTTTAATTGGTGACCCTCCTCCGATTCTGCTATATTGTTCTTGGATTTTCGGTGTGCGACGTTTGGCGATAAAAGGTGCCAGCTTACTGAAATGTTCAAAAGCAGGATGAGTTAGTAACATATCCCCCATGACCTCCCATCCACCATCTTAAAAAAAAAAAAAATCCAGCCTACCACCAAACCCCAAAACACGGCAAGATAATAATGGCGAGTCTCATTCTACGCATTACTTGTTTGGTATTGTTTTATAACACCATTTAATCTAATTCACTTGAATAAATTTGCCAGCTGGCAGTGAACAAAGTGTTGTGATCACAGGTCAGAGATCTCATCCTGTACGCCTAGTTTCTGGAGGACTGCAGTCTCATTTCCCATTACAGGTACACAGGAGACAGAACAGAATTGGTGGCCTAAAGCAGTGCAGGAAATCAGAAGGATTTTCTGATATCCAAGTATACAGGCTACATCACTACTAACATACTAACACTCCACAGGAATCCAAATAGCAAAGTGTTTCTTACTTTTGCACCGGAAGTGTCATCAGGTCCTTGTCTAGGAAAAGCCTAAGTAGGAAATCGTGGACATCTTCCAGTGTTTCTGGGCCTCCCATGTTTAACATCAAGATTCCTGTTTTAGTTTTCCTATTAGAAGAAAAAAAAATAGTTTGAAATCTTTTTTTATTTCACCCCGTAATCACCTGCCACCTTTTATAACAGTAGGCTAATCAGCATGACCCCCTGCTCTTGTTGTACTGTGCAAAACAAGGCTTAGGTTCAAAAACGAATCATTGAGGGGTAAATTCTGATATCCTTACGCATATTTAGCAGTACTTTTCTCCATTGTATGATCAATGGGGCTACTCAAAGTGTAATTTTCCACTCAACAAGAGTAAGGTTATAAGAATCTGGCCCTGAGACACTTGATAAAACACTATGCTCTATCTAGATATGTAAGCTCTATCTAGATATGTAAATATATGCTCTACAAGCATCAGTGGACAGCAAACACACCTACATGTAGCCTTTTTAAGTCAAGTATTTTGTATCCCACAGCTGAAATAACTTTCCAGTATCTATCATTGAATAATTAAATGAATACAGTGGTTTCCATAACTTTGCCCAATGCCAGCTGCACATTTTAGGCTCCTCAGAAAATGTATTACGCGGTAGAGAACAATCTTGTCCTGGCAGGGCTTGGAGCTAGACAAGATGCCCTACCCCTGTATGTCTTCTCCATCTCTAGCTACTTTCTGAAATCTCTATATAAAGAGCCAGTCCACGCATGGAGGCATAAATCCAGGTTTTTTAATAGACTGCGTTCTTGACTTAGATCCAGCCCTGGCTGTCCTGTCACTCAGAGGGCACAGACAGACCAAAAACTGGGGGCAAATGGCCAGCGGAGAATTCCCCTATCAGAAGGGAACGCCCTGCAGAAGCAAGTGTTCTGTCTGTATGCTCAGCACCTGCAGCACACCATGCTCAGGCTTACAGGGATGGGAAAGGGGAGCGCTAGAGCTCCACTCTGCTATTCCTATCTTCCACTGGCATACGGTCCATTAAGGATCCTGTATCAGATGCAGGACAGAATCAAGTTATCATTGTGATAATTAACAGGTTTAGAAGGGGAAGTCTGAGCACTTGATTTTGTACAGGGTCTGAGAATCATAGGATTTGGATCCCTTATACAGTCAGGGATGAGGAGAGAGGCACTCTCAAATTTCTATTCCAGCTCTGACACAGACCCTCTTCCCCTTTCTGCTTCAGTTTCCATATCTACAAACACCTCACAGGTGTGTTTGTTTGCAAAGTAATTTGAGATCCTTGGATGAAAGGCACTAATTATTATTATTGACAAGAGTGTACTAAGTGGTGTCTCAAATTATGCAATAACTGCGTTATTAAACTGTCTCACTCCACTATACATTATATTCTTAAAATACAAAGAGTTAAGCTTCAGGTAAGGATTGCTGGTTGAGATTTTCAAAGCAGTCTCAGGGATTTAGACACTAACTTTCAAATGAAAGATATGGGCCTAAATCCCATACACTGCTTCAAAAATATTGTGTTTATCACTGTTTATTTCCTTGCTCCTTTCTCCCCTCCATCCCAAACACTGCAAAAGATATAAAAGGACATAAGGGTAAAGATTCGTTATTACTTATATTGCAGTAGTGCCTAGAAGCCCTAGTCATAAGAACCCCATTGTGCTAGGTGCTGTACAAAACACAGAACAAAAAGATGATCCCTGCCCCAAGTTTAATATCTAAATATCAGACAAGAGACAACAGATGGATAGACAGACAGACAGATGAGAGAAGCACAAGGAAACAGTGAGATGCTTGTAATGTTTTAAAATTAGAGCCCTGTAAAGCAATACTACTTTGGAGAGAGACAGAGAGCAATGATAAGCAGGACACACATCAGTTGCTGTCCGCACAGATGAGGCCTGTGAATAAGTCCTTACCTCTTCTCAGGCTGAATTTGAGGCTTTGTGCTTTTTGTTTGTGTGGCTGCTGCTGCTGTTGATTGACATCTCCATTGTATTTGGACTCTTTTCTGATTGCAGCTGCTGCTTTCCATGACTGAAAAGAAGGTTAAAATGTATTGTTAGTTTATTACCAGGCAGAGGATTTGGTTTATGACATATGCTGGATTCCCCCAATATCTCTTTAAAGGTGCTTGGTGATCTCATGATAGTTAGCATTTCAGGAGATGGCCCCATCTCCTGGAGCCAAGTGATTTAAGGAGAATCATGGGTTTAATTTAAAAAAAAAAAAAAAAAGTAAGTATCTAACACTCATGGTTGCTGAGAAAAGCTGGAAAACATGACCTGAGTATGCCTGAAAGCCACAAAAACCAGGAGGCAAAGAAAAAGCCATTTTTAAAAAAAAATCTCATTATTTTAAAGTCAATCTCATGATTTTGGAAGGGTCAGATAGTGAAAACTGCAATATTACAACTATTCTATGGACAGATTACTTCAGTCACCAAGACTGTCACGCCAGCTGCCAGAACCTTTCATGAGCACTACATTTACAAAACATTCAAATACACCCAGCCATATATAAATATTATATGGATTTACAAAAACATTTAAAAAATCAACCTCTGAATTTCATGTTTTTTTAAACATTTGCTGTGATGTAGCTTAATGTATTTGAGCCCTGGATTGTTTCTAGCTTGACCCTATGCTGCAGCAGACTGAACCAGCAATTCCATAAAATCAGTTCAGGACCAATTCAACCAGAGTTCTTTAACTTCACTTAAGACAGCCATATCTCTCGCTACTTCCACTAGCTTCTTCCCATAACTCAAGGATCTAGCCTCAGTCAGACTATGTCCCAAAACACAAAGGCAGAGATGGATAAGAGGACTACACTTGTTAATGTGGGTTATTAGTGGTTTAAGCACTTAGACACCCTAAATACCAATAATGGTTTAAAAGGTTGATTTATGGAAATGAAGTGATTTAAACACTTACAGCCTGAAGGATTTTTTTCTTCTTCTCTGAAAATCTTAAACACTGTACTATCCAATGCAAAAATGAAGGTTTCAGCTGCATTGTAAATATGTATAATTCATTGTTTCACTGGTTAAATGTGTGGTTTATATATATATATTTCTGTTTCATAAAGGGCATGCTATAGAATATACAGGATATGCAACATTGTTAGTGGAAGTTTATTTTGCATATCCTGACTTTTTTGTGACTTTAACTGTTTGTTTTAATGTTATGTTAACACAGGTTTTTTTCATTTAACTTTCAAAATACCATAAACATTTTATCCCCCAGAGCTAGGGCACAATAAAATGTTGAGGCCATTTCTGCCCTCAGATATGCACACACAATTTCTTTCATAGTGGACGGAAGTGCAGAAATGTCTCTTTAAAATGTTGCCATATTAGGTTATCTCATCACAACTGTATCAAATTATTCCATGTTTATCATTGCTTACACTGCACTGGAGAATATAACAGGGTCCCCCACTTACAAGACTACATAAAAAGATTGCATATTCTAAGTACAACCTACAGTACATTTACTTTATAGGGAAGCACCATTAAAATCTCTGGAAAGCTGATCTGGAACTGTAAAAATTATTCACAACTTTTCAGCGTCTAAAGTTATTTCTAAACATGGTCATTTTAGTTTTTCAATGAGTTATAATTTACATCACGATGTTTTTAAGAGAAGAAAAAAGTATAATTAAAGGGTTATTGAACCAAGCTCCAGAGAGGGCGGGAAACCCCATATTTTGAATATGTTAGCTGCAAATTCTGTTTTTATAGCTAAAAATGAATGCCCAGGCTTCACATTACTCTTCAATGAGATAAAAACTTTGTAAATCAAACCGAATACAACTATTGTTATATTTGTCAGCTACCACTCACATGACCAAATAATCCAGCTAGATCTTTCTCTCTAAAGAATTGTTTATTTGCTGTATTTCTGATTCACAATATTCTAAATAGCTTTTAGATCTAAATATATATATTACCACTGCCCCACTTATGTGCATCCAATAAAATAACTTGAGTATGCTGACATACAGCTTTATCTTAAATCATATTCCTAATCAATTATTGCATTCTTCCTTAAAAAAACTATTGGAATGTCTGAGCATATTATGTAAAGTTACATCAACATTTAAGGAAATATCTATAGATGTACAATAGGATCTCTGAATTACGAACACCAGAGTTACAAACTGACCACTCAACCGCACACCTCATTTGGAACTGGAAGTATGAAATCTGGTGGCAGCTGAGACAAAAAAAAAAAAAAAAGCAAATACAGTACAGTGCTGTGTTAAACGTAAGCTACTAGAAAAATAAAGTTTAAAAAAAAAGATTTGACAAGGTAAGGAAACTGTTTCTGTGCTTGTTTCCTTTAAATTAAGATGGATAAAAGCAGCATTTTTCTTCTGCATATTAAAGTTTCAAAGCTGTATTAAGTCAACATTCAGTTACAAACTTCTGAAAGAACAACCATAACATTTTGTTCAGAGTTATGAACATTTCAGAGTTATGAACAACTTCCATTCCCGAGGTGTTCGTAACTCTGAGGTTCTACTGTACTTTTAAAACAAAAATAAAGAGTGCCCTGCTAAGTTGTGCATGCTATTTTTCACAGAGCCCTAGTGATAAATACGGGGGGGGAGGGAGGAAAGAGGAGGAGAGCGAGACAGAGACCATGCTATCTGAATAAAACATGTCCAACAATATGCAAATAACCAGGTTCAGATGAAAGACAGACATAGGGAAGCAAAGGAATTTTGACTAAAGACCTTTCAACGGTCCCATATTTTGGCTAGGCATTTGCAGTGAGTGGGAACACGAGATCGGTTACTCACTTTTACAATAGGCTTTGCTGAGCAAACAGGGAGATTACAATTATATTGAGTTACATTCTCAGCAAAGAATTATCTTCCTTTTTCGGTTGTGTGTCTCAAGTTACTTTAATGCAGGTATTTTTATTTAATCATTTGTCTTTATAAGTAGCATCACTTGAATCACCATCCTACCATACTCCCCACTCACTTACACAGACATTGGAAAAAAGATAATTACAAAGATGTGTAGTGTTCTGTTTCAAAAACAAAGGGCCTAGTCCTCATTAATTACTAACATTTTCTATATTAAGCCCTTTTCAGTCAAAGCTGAGAGAAGGGGTGGGGGATTCAAATTCCAGCTGTGTAACAAAGAGGCAGATTTATGGTTAAACACTAAAAAACGATGACCCAAATTAACTTTAGTTTTTAGTCGAACACAAACTATTGGGCTCATTATAAGAGTAACTGGAAGAAAGTCTATGGCCTGCTTTATACAAGAGATCAGACTAGATTATCTAATGGACCCTTCTAGATTTAAAAATCTATGAAGCTCTACATGACCAGCTCAGCCTTTCTGTGTTCATCTCACCATCTCCACAGCTGACCTGCTGCACTCCGTGTCTCATCTTCTTTGTCCGAGTTAGATTCTAAAATATTTGGGAGACCAACTCTATGTAAGTAATCTGCACATATCTCCGTCTGCATGGCACATTTCCTGACAATCTGAGAGACCACCTCTCTCCTTTCTCATAACCAAATACTACTAGGAAAGCTGGGTGGGGTGTCATTCATCCCCAGATTTATATGGCAGGTGGTTGGTAAAAATGTTTTCAACAAAGGTCCCTCCCCACCGGTCTGCCAGAGCCAAGTTTGTTGACCATAAGTGCATGGTTCAAGTCTCATCTCCTTTCACCAGCTTTAGTCTGTTCGGAGAGGCATGTTTCCTTTTAATTGATTTTTAACATAATAAATATAACAAATGACCTTTTAAATTTAATTCTGTAGATGTCCAAAGTGGCTACATTTTATAAGTCAAAATAATTGAATAAATAATAAATAATAATAATAATAGATATTGTATAGCAACAAATACTGGCAGACAGCAGTTTAAGGACTATCATACTGCATAGTTTGATATTGCTGTCCTCTAAATCTACTGACACTGGATTTTTCTGGGGTAAGGAGAGTGGCTGGGAAAGTTAAGTGAGGAGGGTCGTGTTTTTGTGAGTTAGAAAGGTCTCATCAGTCACATTGGGTCTATGTGAATTTTTTGAATGCTTTTTAAAATACACTCTCCATGCATATAGAGCTTGAGACATTGTATTTTATAAAATCATTTTCTATACTTTTTAAATTTTACTGTTTGAGTTTCTAGCTTTTTAAAACCCAAAACTTATTTTTGATGCAAACAGCAGACATACCCACACCCAACTTGTAAGGCAGCTAAACATGGAGAAAGCATCTCAACCACCATGGCTTGCAATAGGAACAGAGAGGGTTGTCAGTGCACCAGAGGGTTCTCCTTTGTTACAGAATGAATAAAGACAGGATATTAAAGGGGCAAGGTGGGTGTAGTAATATCTCTTACTGAACCAACTTATGTTGGTGAGAGAGGAGCTTTTCAGCTTACACAGCTCTTCTTCAGGTCATCGACAGAAACTGGTCCCAAAAAGGTATTACCTCACCCACCCTGTCTCTCTAATATCCTGATTCCAACATGGCTCCAACACCACTGCATAAAGGCAAGATATGCAGCCAAATGCTCCCTGATAAATAACCTGTGTCTGCAAAGCCTAGTTATAATAGACATAATTCCCGGTCTCCCATGATCCCCTGAACTGGGCAAAACCTGCTGGTTTGCTTTTACACTGGGTCAACAAAGCTGTACAGAAGTTCGGATCTCCCTGCGAACGGTTAGTACGGACACAGGGCCAGACTCTGGACTCCATTTAATGGTGCAAGCCCCAGGCGTTGAGGTCTGCTGACTGCAGCGGAGAGCAGAATTTAGCTCCCTCCCGAGAGTTTGGCTCCTGAAGACACTTCCTGCACCGAGGCATGGAGCACGCCGCCCTGGGGCTCCTTTTGCCCGCCTGCACCACCTTGTAGGGAGCACCGCGGCTCCTGGGCCCGGCAGCCCGCTTTCCGAGGATGTCCAGTAATGCCCACAGTGTGCTCTGCACTGCGTAAAGAGACAGGAGAGGCCGACAAACAGCAGCAGAAATGGGAGAGTCAAAGGAAAGCAGAAGCTTGCAGGTCGTGTACCCAGCTGGGGGCACCGCTAATGGGGTTAGCACCAAGGCCTCTGGGAGCTGCTGGACACCGGCCCGGAGGAGCAGGCACTTGCTGAACCAGGGCACGACGCCCCGCCCCGCCCCCCAGCTGCCGCCAAGGAAGCTCCCACTGCCCCTGCGCTCCAGGCTGCTGCCAGCAGCACCCAGCGTCCCCTAGTGCCCTCCAGGGGCTCTCCGCGCCGCCCCCCGCTACCTCGCTGCACCAGGGCACAGCCGTCCCGCCGGGGCCGGGGCCGGAGCCCCCCCGCCGGCGTTCGCTGCGCCCGGCCCCAGCGCTCCTGCCGGGGGCTGCGACTCCTTTGCCTTGACAGGGCGCGTTGCGTAACACAGCCAGTCCCGTGAGAGCAGCACCCCGGGGCGGGGATCCCCTGCTGCCCTCCCGCCTTGCATTGTTCGCAGCCGAAGCCAGGAGACGTGTTCCAGGCGCACCGGGGCCGCCCCGGGCGGGCACGTGGTGGGGGCGGGCGGCGAGAGAAAGGTTCGTTCTGTCTCCCCGGCTCCGCTCTCCGCTGCCGGCGGAAGAGTTCAGCCCCGCGACGCTCGGCCAGGCAGAGGGTTTCCCACCCCGACTGCCGGCACAGCGCAGCGGGCAGCGTGAGACCGGCCCGGCCCGGCCGCGCTCGCCCCGGGTTTATGTAACGCAGGCGGGGTGGCGGGGACTCTGCCGCCCGGCTGCACGAGACCCTGCCCGGGACGCGGGGCTCCCCCCAGCACAGCAGCGGCGGGCTCACTTTCCAGCAGCGGCCGCTTCCCCTCCGCACCCCCGGGAATGGAGTTGGGGGGTCGGCTGGGGGAGGGGGGGCGAGAAAACACCCCGGCTGGTCCGACCCCTCCCGGGGGCGCCGCCCGCAGGCCGGCACCTGCCTTCCCCCGCGCGCTTCGGCCCAGGGCATCCCGGCAAATGCCGCCGCTGGAAACTTACATCGACCCCACGCTCGGTTTGCAGCTCTGCAGGCCGCCGCCATGTTTGTGTGAACTAAATACATTCCCTTAGTGCGGCAGCTGCCCGGGAGAAGGGTTCCCCGGCCCCGGCCTCCACTCCGCGCACTGGCTGCAGCGGGCTCGCCTGAGCCGCCCGCCTCTCTCCGCCGCCTCCGAGCTGCGCCTCCTCCCCCTGCGGGCCGAGGTGCTGCTGTTTTTCCAGCCCGTTTCCTTGCATTAGGAAGGCACGCGTTTGCTTGGACTGGAAGGGGTGGGGACAGGGAGAGAGGCAGGTCCCAGAAGCTGGAGATCCTCCCCCTGCCTTTGCTTGTCAAAGATCCCACTCCCGGCAGCTGCAGATTTAAGAGCTGGGGCAAACAAACAGGCAGAACTCAAGACGTGACAATGACTGTAAGTAAGTAACTGCATCCCACGAGGTGGGTGCCTGCCCACGAAAGCTTATGCCCAAATAAATGTGTTAGTCTTTAAGGTGCTACAGGACTCTCTCTGTTTTGCTAAAAACAGACTAACACGGCCACCCTTCTCTGAACTCAGTCACTGTCAGGCTGATTTGAAAACAGGTTCCCCTTTCTTCCCAAGGGTTGGAGAGGAGTGAGTCCCACATGAATTTAAACCAAGGAGATACCAAGTATTCTAAAAAGTGCAGCCAACGTTTTCTATTGTGGCTGTCCAAAGTTAACTGTGTATTTAGGCACCTAAATAAGGTGGTCTGACTTTCAGAGCCTAAACAGCTCAGGTAAGGGTGCTCATTTTCTCTGCAAGCCATTCTGCTTATTTAGGCCCCAATCTTGCAAACACTTAAAATGAAGCCCATAAATAAGTGCTGACAGGACTGGGGCCTTACATTCCAAACTTTGGGCACTCAAATTTGAAAAATTGAACCTCTTATTTTTAAAGCTACTGACAAAAGAATAATTGTTTATATTAAGTTATCTTCTATGGTTTTAAAAGAGAAGATTGGTGCAGCACATGGAAGAAAATGGTCTCTCTATTTATTGAATTGTGACATTCATGCAGCTGAACTGAAAAAGTTGGAGGGGCGTTATCCAAACCAATTTGGCCCCAAACCTAGCATTTATGAAACCAGACTGCTAGAAACATTTCCATATTTTAAAATGGAAATGGAAAGATTTTAACTGATGATCATCCTCCTGTATTGTTTGGAACCCAAACATTGCAGCATTTCTCTAGAGTGGGGTTTCTCAGTCTGTGCATGGTGACCTGCAGGAGGTTTGCAGGACAAGTTTTAGGGGGTCCCAAGTGTGGGACTGGCAGTAGGGTGTGGCAATCAGGGCAATTGCCCGGAGCCCCACGCCACAAGGGGCTCTGCAAAGCTCAGTTACATGCTTCCATGCAATGGGGCTGAGGCTGAAGCAGAAGCCTGACCACAGGGCCAAGGCCAAAGGGCCAGGTCCCATGCCTGAGCCTTGCTGGCCTGGGGTTGGGGTCAGGGCCCGAAGCCCCACCACCCGGGGCTGGAACTGGGGGCTCAAGCCCCAAAGTCCCATCACCCCAGGGGCCCAAGCACTACCACCAGGGCTGCAGTCCGGGGACGAAGTCCAAAGCCCCAGTGCCGGAGACTGGAACTGGGCACCCAAGCCCTGAAGGCCCAGGGTGGGGCCAAAGCCTTGCCGCCTATTTCTTTTACAGCCTTTGATGAAAAGGGGAACATAATGAGCCATTTAAGTCAGTGGAGTTACAAGGAGATTGATTTGGCCCAATATTAATGACACTTGAAAGAGGGTGTGAATAGCATTGTACTAATTCATACCTAGGGCTTCATTCTGCTAAGCCAGAAAAAAAAGGTTTGCTTACGTGTAATAGGAGGTTGTTTGAAATATGTGGTTCCTATCTGTACTCCACTGGGGGTTTACACATGCACACCATGTGCCCAGAGTCAGAGAATTTAAAAGTAGTGTCCATTAGTCCGCACATGCACCCTGGCTTGCCTCATGCTTTTGTTCAAGGTGATAAAGGACGGGACAGACCAACCGTGTCTTCAGTTCCTTCTCCACCGCGAATCAGACAGATCTGTAGCAGAGGGGAAGACTGGCAGGAAGTGGAATACAGAAAGGGACCACACATCTCAAAGAACCTCCAGTTACAGATAAGTAACCTCATAGAATCATAGAGTTGGAAGGGACCTCAGGAGGTCATCTAGTCCAACCCCCTGCTTAGAGCAGGACTAACCTCAGCTAAATAATCTCAGCAAGGGTTTTGTCAAGCCATAACCGCAGCTTAAAAACCTCTAAAGATGGAGATTCCACCACCTCCCTAGGTAACCCATTCCAGTGCTTCACCACCCTCCTAGTGAAAAACTTTTTCCTAATGTCCAACCTAGACCTCCCCCACTGCAACTTGAGACTGTTGCTCCTAGTTCTGTCATCTGCCACCATTGAAAACAGCCTAGCTCCATCCTCCCTGGAACCCCCTTTCAGGTAGTTAAAGGCTGCTATCAAATCCCCCCTCATTCTTCTCTTCTGTAGACTGAACAAGCCTAGTTCCTTCAGCCTCTCCTCATAAATCATCATCTTCTTCAAGTGATGGTTCCTATTGTATTCCACTGAGGGTGATTAACAAGCAGTACGTAAGTTGGAGGAGAGTGCAAGGATGAAGATGGAATGGTCCTGTGAAGAACTGCTGTGCTAAAGGAGGTGTCCACTGCCAAGTTCTGTACTAAGGTGCAGCGCGTTGCAGAGGTGTGTACAGAACTCCACTTGGCCACTCTGTATATGTCCAGGAGCGGTCAAAGCCTGGGCTCTTGTGGAGTGGGCCCGCACCACAATGGGGAGAAGCAGGCCTGATGGTTGATAGCAAAGTTTAATGCAACCTGAAATCCATTTAGAGATTTTCTGCCTAGAGATGGCCTGAGTCAAAGATGAGTCTTTCTGCTACTGCAACGAACAGTCTGGGGGACCTCCTGATGGGAAGTTGAAGGCTAAAGCTTGTCGGGCGCCCAGGGAGTGGAATCAATGGTCCCCTGCAGATGTGTATAGTTTTGGGAAGAAAACAGGTAATTGATCAGATTGATTGATGGGAGATTACCTTTGGTAAGAATTTGGGATGCAGGCGCATGGAAACTATCTTTGTGGAAAACTGTGAAAGGCAGGTGCACCATCACAGCTCTGAGTTCACAGATCCTTCTCTCAGAAGTGATAGCAACAAGGAAGGCAACTTTCATGGAAGGAGGGACATAGAGTATGATGCTAGCTGGATTGGGGGACCATTTATGATATTATTTAACACCAATATGTCAAAATTACACTAATTCATATGAGATAGGCCATGTCCGGTACCATTAGAAAGGTTATAATTTTCTAAGTATGATAATATTTGTGTGTATATGTCATATTTGTAATGTAGGTTATAAATGTGCAAGGCATATCTGTATTTCAGCTTGTGCTGTGTTTCTGGGTGACACCCCAGACAGGATGGCAGCAGCAATAAGCTGTTTAATGGCCCATTAAGGAAACTCACAGTTACAATGGGCCCAGGGAGAGAAGTCAGGGCTACACCTGATGAGTCACCAGGACATGTAAGAACATGCCCTATGGACAGGGGACTCTCTGACGCAGAGGCTTTTCCATGCCATGTTGTGCTGAGGGCTTGTGTTTGAAACAAGCCATATGACAATCCACTGTAAAAGGCAGCTACACCACATCCAGAGAGAGCAGGGTGGTTCTAGACTCCTTGAGGTATGTAGGGAATCATCTGTCTTTTGATTAAAAAGATGGGATTCAGTGAAGGGGAGGTCTTGGGTAGTGTTTTGCACCTCCTGAGGAAAACTGGAAGAGTGAAGCCAAGAATCCCTACATGTAGCTATGGCCATACTCTTAGTTTTGGAAGAGGTATCTGCTGCGTATACCACTGATTGGAGTGCTTTTCCGGCTACTAGTTTCCCTTCCTCAATGAGCATTTGAAAACAAGTCCGGTCCTGTTGTGGGAGTCTATCAGCCAATTCCTCAAATAAGCTGTAATTCAGGAAATCATATTTGGCTAGTAATACCTGGTAGTTCAAAATCCTGAATTGGAAACTGACAGAGGAAAAGACCTTATTCCTCAAAAGGTTAAAATGCTTGCTCTACTTGTCAGATGGTGTTTAATGAGGGTGCTATTGTCTGGCTTGTTCAGTTGCTGCTTGGACAGCCACGGAGTGTCAGGGGATGGGAGTGTCAGAAGAGAAACTCAGACCCCTTAGCCAGAATGTGGTAGCATCTTTCTGTCCCTTTGGGGGTAGGCATGCATGTGGCTGGGGTGTGCCATACTGTCATGGCCGGCTCAAGAATGGCACCATTAATAGGCAGCGCAACTCTACTTGGTGCTGAGGAGTGGAGGATATCCAGGAGTTTACGCTAGGTATCTTGGATTTCCTCTAGGGGAATGTGGAGTTCCCCCACAACTCTCCACAGTAGCCCTTGGAACTACCTAAAGTCATCCAGAGGTGAAGGGGATCCTGTAGTTACTGCTTCATCCAGGGAAGAGGAGGAAAATCTGCAGGTCTGGTGGCACCGTTGGAGCTGAGATAAGGGGCTTCTTCTCCATCAATGGATCCGAGCACCTGCTAGAAGGAGCCCTCAATTAGGAGGTAGGTGAAGGTTCCCTCATGGCTGGTTCTGAGAGTGGACATTGGAACCAGGGTCCCTAGTACAGACAATAGTTTGGATCCGGGGATGTTGAGGCGGTCCCCATGGCATGAGGTAACAGTGGCTCCGTGGTGGTTGAAGCAGAGAATGTTGACAGACAGGGACTGCCTCCATGAGGGCACATATGGGTGGTATGACATCAATGGTCTTATCGGAAGCTAAGAAAACGGACTTCGGTTCTATTGGCAGTACTGTTGGGGCCAATGGAAGGGTGTAGACCATAGGAGTGGGAGGCGAGAGGTCCCACAGTGGTGGCAAATCATGGAGGGGGCGGGGAGAAATAACCTCCCTAGAGGTAGAAGGTGCACCCGACAGATGGGATGATCCTGGTTCTGTTAAGGCGAAACATCCTGGGGCTCAAATATAGTTCCCGATCTCCCTGGTGTAAGAGGTGGACTTCCCCGGAGTGGGTGGATCCATTGTCTTATGGGGTGCTGATGTTGACAATACTGGTGGGCCGACGCTCAGAACCCCTGGATCCTCCTGCTTGAGGGACTTCTTGTCGTGTCTATGAGGTTTTGTATGTGCTTCATTTCCGTGGCTCAAATTTGTGGAAGGAGTGTCCACTTTCTTCGCTTTTGAGAAAGTCTTATTCCCATGCTTATGGGTATACTTCCTTACCTCCCAACTAGGCCCTGGCATGGGATCCATAGTGGTGGTACTGCTGGTGCTGGATTTGGAGTTGGTAGCAGGAGGTGCACTCCTCACAGTTTCAGGCCAATGTATGGGGGGGAGGTCCCCTGGCCTGGGTCTGAGTGAGGCCTTATGACAACTTCATGGAGAGCCTGGCCTTCTCAGGGAGGGCTGTGGAAGGACTGGCAGATACTGCCCCTGGATGCAGTGTGAGCTTCCCCCAAGCAGTAGAGGCAGCATTGATGTTTATCGCTGACCGAGAAGGAGTGTGGGCAGGAGGCCAAAGAGTTTGAAGCCCGGGGTCCTCGGCATAGTCCGGTACCCACATGTGGAATGGGGAAGAGGGTGTGGAAAGACAAACCTCCAATCTATCTACAGTAATCACTACGATAAACTACTATAACATTTAAAAAACTATTTACAACTACATATTTAAAGATGTGCCTGAGATGAGGACACTGGAAGTTCCGACCTGGACCATGTGGTGGTGAGAAGGAACTGGAGACACGGTCGGTCCACCCCACCTTTTATCATCTTGGACAGAAGCACGAGGTGAGCCAGTGTGCATGCGCAGGACAATGGACGCTACTTTTAAATTCTCCGACTCAAGGCGAATGATGCACCTGTGTAAACCCTCGGTGGAATACAATAGGGACCATCACTGGAAGAAGTAGAAGTATTCCCACTCAGTGTGGTCCTCTGTTCCCCTCTAGTGGTGACTGGGCCAAATCCAGAGATGGATGAGCCTGCTACAGGCTTGGCTAACAGAGATGAATCTCTTAGCTCAGGTTAGCACTGGCTCATGCTTTAAAATCCAGAGGATCTCGGTTTGATCTCTGCCACTGATAACCCACTCAGGGGTGCATCCATAGTACAGAGCTCCACAGGATTATTCAGGTGAGAAAGGACTACTTTTGTGATGAAGGGTGAGGATCAGATTCCTAGTTTGTTGTTAGGTACAATACAAGGCATGCATTAATGGACCGCAACGCCAGTAATGGAGTATCTTACTGCAATTATAAAATATTAGTTTTAAAGAATATTAAAATGGTCAAAACAGAGGTTCCTACATTCTGATCTGTGTTTGTAATAACCAAGACAATTGAAAATTCAGGGATCTAAGCAGTGGATTTTACTGATGACAATAATAGCTCAGAATTCTTACACTTCATCAGATCACTGAGTTCCCCTGTCTTATAATTAAGCAATCCGATATTCCATGGTGTATTTTCTGGGGCCATTAATGCACATTTCACACACAGTCTGAGGTTTAAGCCAAAGGCTAAGTTCATTCAAAGGCCCAAGGCGTGTATTAATTGACTCTGTCATGTCTTGGTGGGGGATGTATTGTATTTGGGGAAGCTGGCATAAACATGCCCATGTTCAAGGATATTAAACAAGGGTAAGTGTGGTGATTGTATCAGATCAGTAACCATATAACCCCCAAGAGAGTTCTATTGTGTCCAACAGGCCAGAAACATTAACTATTATAGCATAACTGATGTGTCTTGACTGCTCAGACATCGAAGGGTAATAAAATAACCTTAAATTCAGACAGCCAAATATACAGTGGAGACACATCAGTTGGTGTGACTCCCATCTAACTTGTCTGGCATGCACTTTTCAAATACCCAGTAAGGATATTGCTAGAAGATCAATTAAGCTTTATCTTTTTGCCATAAAGGGGATGGATCAAAGAATAGCCAGAGTTTTTTTAAATGGTTAGAGATTTGTGATTTTAAAAGTTTTGTCAGAGGAAAGGGGGGGAAGAGGCCTTCTAAGCATGAATTGACATGACTTCTCTGTGATTCTCCTGTTGCTTCAGACCAGCTCTTTATTTCACGTTTCAAAATATCTAACAAACTAATGATGCCACATATCTTTCCACTGTGTAACAACATAATTCTTTATGGAAGACCAGGAGAGAAAGATAGAAAACATATGTTTGGGATGAAGGGGGAGACTTGTGTGCTGTGGATGGGGGATCCAAGAGTGAGAAGAGGAACTAAATAGTAGATTTTAAATGGGAGGTTATTTCATTTCTTTTTAGGGCTTGTGTTGGTGAGTTATGCAGTCTAGCAACCTTAGCTCACAGTTAAGCTAATTTACTGCTTCTCAAAGTTCTCTATCCATCCTCAGAACAGCTGTAGCACAGGAATCAGGAGTGCAAGCTTCCCTGCTAGCTCATCTTAAACCTGATCTGGTAGGACCACTGATTGGGTTGAGAGAGCAGGTTAGTCTCTGCATGTTCAAACCTTGGCCCCTCTGCTGATGGTGTCAGTTTTAATAGTGATTTTTGTGATGTTGCAAGCTATTCATTAGGCACTGAACTCAGACCATCAGTTCACTTCATGTAAACCTCTAAAGGGTCAATAGGTGGTAATGACTTTCAATCCCTATCATAGTAGATATGCCCTACAGACATAACGCTTTCAATACCATTACCAATCCCCTAAATTATCCAGTTTCATGGTTTCTAGCTAGTATACACCTGTCCAAGTATTCTGTTTTCTTTCTTTAATCAATAATTATACAATAGACTCTCTCCCAGCAATACAGAGGTCATACTCCCATGTTTGAAGTTTCCCAGATTTTCCGTTAATCCCTTTTTAAACAGGAGCCTCAAAGATAGCTTCTCTGAAGTCCTGAGATATACCTCTCTGCTCTGCTTCCTAATGAACTGAACTGAAAACTATCTCCTTCTGCGCCTCCTGCTGTGTTCGCTGACTTTTCAGAATTTTGGCATTCTTACCCTCTAGTCCTGCAGCATCTATTTTTGATTTCTCTACTGGTTTTTTGACATGGTGAGATTTAGAACTGGTAGAAACTCAGAATGTCTGTTCCATGGGAATTTCTGATGATTTGACATTAGTTGTCATATCAAATTGGAAGAAAATCAACACATTTCAAAAAGTCCCACAAAATGAAATTTTCTGAGCTGTTGTGTTTGGGGTCAATATAAATGTTCTGTTTTAATACATACAAAATGTTTTTTTGACTTTTTTATTTTATATTATTTATAATTGTATCTTGTTTCATTATAGCATCAAATAAAATACATTTCAAAGTGAAAAGTTGTTTTGAAATGAAAAATTGAAATGTTCCTTTCTAATAAGTCAAAACAGCACATTTCAACTTCATCAAAATGATTCACTTCCATTTTTTTTCCCCAAAATTAAATTTCATCAACATTGACATGTTCCTGCAGAAAGTCTCAATTTTAATGAAATGGCATTTTCCAGTGGAAAAATGTGCTGCTGGAAAATGTTTGACCAGCATTAATGAAATCCTTTGTTGCAGTAAGGCCTGATCTACATCCAGATTTTATGGGATGGAACTGTGAGGGTGGTGATTTGTACCAAAATAGTTATATTGGTACAACCCTTAGCATAGGTGCAGTTATATCAATATACATTTGCTTACACTGGAATAGCTTATTTTCCTTTCTGTATGTGAATAGCTGTATATAACCACTTTCATATGGGTATAACTGTCCATACTAGGGGAGTTGTACTTTAACTATACCAGTATAGTTAAACCTAAATTTCTTTTGTGTATAGTTGAGGCCAAAGTTTTACTTCCCTCAGAAACCTGTCAGTCGAATGTTCCTCTCACTGCCCCCCCAAAAAGTCCTTCAGTTTTCCGAGTTATAACTACTTGTTTTATCACCAGGTTTACCTCACCATCCCCTCGTGGAGCCATACCCTCCTTGCTGCTTCTTGTTCTATGTATTTGTAAAATCTTTGTCTGTCTTCTCTTCTTAAGCAATCTGCCTTTATTGTAAATTAGAGATAGTAACAAATTGTCCATCAAAATGTTTTGATTTTTTTTTCCCAAATAAAAACCGGCGTTTTGACAAAACAAAACATTTTTGTAAACATTGTGTGTATTTTATATAAAAAATTATATAAAAACAAATAATTGTTTTTGTCAAAAAATGTCAGGAAAAAATTCATTTCCTGGCCACCTGTATTGTAAATATTGGATTTCTTGATCATCTTCTACCATTTAGGTTAAAATTCTAGACCTAAAATTTGCATAGACTACCTTCTTTGTGGCTTGGCCATGTTTATTTACACCCATTTCTTATTGCTCCCTGGATTTCATCCTAGATGATTATTTTTCAGTTATAGTTTAAGTATCTATCAAAGCCATATCTCAATATATACTTCATGTCGCTCTCCATGGGCCACATTCAGCATTGGTAAAAAAAAAAAAGGTGACACCACTGAAGCTGTGAGTTTACCTTTGACTAATAGTAATAGCGATTTAATCTTCAAAGTGTTATACAAAAAACCCCTCATTCTCACAACCCCCTTATTAATTAACATTAATGACATTGACTAACATTTCAAACATTAGCTTATTTTCTTACCAGCCCTGGGGAGATAAGTTAGTTTATTATTTAAGATAAGTAAATATTATTCCCATTTTACAGATGGAGAAACTGAGGCAGACAGGTTAAGTGATTAGTCCAAGTCCACACAGTGAGGGCAATTAATTGGATGCTGTGAATCAAGAAATCAGATTTAATATAGAGTCTGAAATCATATAAAGATTATGAAATACTAACTACTTATGCTAAACAATATGTTCCACTTTGCATTTAGTTGTGACACTTGGAACACCTTTCCCAGACTTAAAGAAGAGCTTCTCTCTCTCACCAAAAGAAGTTGGTTCAAATAAAAGATATTATCTTACCTACCGTGTCTCTCCAAGGGAATGTCAGTCAGTAGCTCCTGGTGGAAATTGACTATTAACATGCAAACAAACCTCATTCTGACTAATTATAAGAAGAGACAAGTGAGGTCATACATAATTTGATACTGATAGAAGATCATAAGGACTACTCATGTGAGAAAGTGTTGCAGGAGTGGGCCCCTATTTTGTGAATCAGGAAGCTTCTCTTTTCACAGACATTCTAGGTTGACTCCTGCAGTCTCTTACTTACTGGAGTAGTCCTTATTCAAATGAATTCTCCTATTGATTTTAGTACATTACTCACAGGAGCGAGGTTTGCAGCATCAGGCACTAGTTTTACAGGAGTGACTAGCTGAAACTATCAGTTCCTGTTTATTTTTGAATGCCTACTTTATAACTGCTACCTCTATTGGAACTGCGATTCCTCTGTAATGTTTAATAAAAGCCTACCAGGTATTCGTTAGATGGTTTTAAAACATCCAGCAGTCGTCCTCCTGTCTTACATGTGAGAGAGAGAGATGCAATACAACAGCTGTGGAGACAGACAGAGATGCAGTACAACAGCTATGCAGAAAAAAACGGGGTGCATGTTAATCCTCTGTCACATTTCATATTGCTAACTACTTAACGCGCTTCAGAGCTATAAATATGAATCAAGAGTGCAGATTATAGGCCAGCTGGTATGTAGCCCATTTTAATAGATTTCACTGGGAAATAATCCATGTTTTGACAGTGTGACTGAGGTCCAAAGAGGTTTCTCTTTTTATTTCGCTTTATGTACACAAAAATGAATTCCTCTAATATGATTGGTAAATTCATAGATGTAATACACTGAAGTCTTCTTGGTTTCCTCAGTGTAACTGCAGCTTGACTCCAGGCACAGGGAAGCTAATTGACTTGCCCTATGTCACACAGCAAATGAATGACAAAGCTGGTAACAGAACCTGGTCACCTCACTCCAGGTACAATTCCCTATCAAACACTATGCTGTTTCATTCTGGCTACATAAAGGATGCTTTAAAGGGACATGGCCAACTTAAAATAATAGGTTATATGTAGTTTTGGATACTGGACCTGCCTGTGAATCCCTTCACCAATTTATGTGGTGTTTCAACCACTTTTTCCTCTCCCAGGCTGCTGTGTGAAAAATCCACACAAACTACAGAATAAAGTGTAGATAAAGGAAGCAGTGAAATAAACTACACACGTAGTGAACAACATGAAAAAAACAGGAAAATATTTTGTTCTCCTGTCAGTCAAGAAGTAATTGTCACTGTTCACACATTCATACCACCTCTCTGATTTCTAGTCCTTACATCTGACAAAGCGGGTTACAGGCCACGAAAGCTTATGCCTGCAGAAATTAAGTGTGTTAGTCTTTGAAGTGCTACAGGACTCTCCTTGTTTTTGTCAGTCATAGTAATCTTAGGTGATACTTGTAACAATAACCAAAAAAAAAAAAGTCTGATTTTTATGTGGACTGTGCCTCTTTCCTTCCCAAAGAGCCATTGGAGGTTCTGTTCCCTTTTAAGTAAAGAGAAAAGTTAGGGGGCTGAGTTGTAAAGGTAGATTCCATTGTGGTAGCTCTTACTTAGAAATGTTACCTGAGTACATGTCCTTGGTATGTGTACTAATACGGAGGAATAGCGTTAATCTGGGTACAGAAATAATCCTGTTGCATTTTACCTTTATTTATATGACAGTGCATTACTCTGCATTTTTCCCTTTCTATTCTATTTTATATAGGTTCTTATGCTGTCCTCACAGCATAATAGCCGAGCACCTTTCTGTAGTGAATTAAGCAACGCTTTGCACAATGATCACTTCCAATAAGCTATTCTTAAAATTGCCATGATGAAATCATAGCCTGGTACATTGTTTTTTCTTAAGAAAAGCAGTGTGTGCGGGGAAGTATTGGCAAAAACAAACGAGGAACAAAAATCAGAGCTCATCAGAAAGCAATAATTTGTGTGCAGTCACATAACCAGGCAATTTCGGAGGGGAGACTTTACACGAAGTTGGGAGGCTTAATTAGTAAATAATGCTCTAGCCTAGCACAAATGGGATCCCGTATCTGCTATCAGCCTGTAGTCCTAAATAAAGTGAATCTTGATTTCAGCTCAGTGCTCCAGGAAAATAATCTGAATCATTATTTGCCATGACTGGCACTTCTGTGCTCTGCAGACTGAAATGTTCTCTAAAGGGTATAAGAATAGTCTTTTCAAAGCATAAAATTTGCCACGGCCAGGGCACCATAGGGAAGCTTTGCACTGAGGCTTCAGACTGCCCAGCTGGGTACCCACTATTTATTGGCTACATTATTTATGATGAAATTCCTTTCACACCCGGAGAGGAACAAATTCCCTCTGCTGGGTAGCTGAAACCCACAGGTTTAGATTTATGACCTCTAGCACTTTCACGTACCACGACAAGCCTGATTGTACTTTTACATTGTCTTCAAGCCATAAAATTGTTTGTACACATTATTAATCAGAGGCAGCATGGTTTAGTGGATAAGGCACTGGACTGGATGCCAAGGTACACTGATTCTATTTCTACCACTGATTTGAAGTGCTGCTGTTTCCCCTCCACTCTTTTTCTGTCTTGTAAACTTTTTCAGGTAATGACTAGTTCTCACTCTGTGTGTGTGTGTGTGTGTGTGTGTACACAGCATTTAGCACAACAGAGCTCTAATCTCAGCTGGGGCCACTAAGCATTGTTAGGGTGTAAGTATATAAAATAAGTTCATATAACTACTTCGGCCTGTGTATCTGCTTGAGATGGGATTCTGGGCCTCTGGGCCTGCCTGAACGTTAACGTCTCTGAGCTACACATGTTAGCAAAGAACAAAGACAGTGTGTGTTCCTCTTGCCTGTCTGCAATTATATGGGTTTTCTTTAAAGATAAAGGATGCAGTTAAAATGTTTCAAGGCATAGTGAAGGTGTGATATATGAATGCACAAATGAGGGAAACTCTGACTCCTCTTCAAGACAGATGTCAGAGCAAAGCCAAGCAAGGGAGGTGTTAAAAAGAAACATAAACATAAGGCCATAAACTGACTATGGCCAAGGGATTATACTAAAGCTCCCAGGCCCCCAAAATGGAACATAACCATATATTGGAAGGAGTGGTACAACGGGGGGGGGGGGGGGGGGCAGGAGGGAGAGAGAGAAAGGCCTACAGGTATAATTAAGGCTACCAAGAAGAAGGAGAGGGAAGGGGTTTTGTCGGCGAACCATGGTCAGGGAAAGAGGGAGTTCTATGGGCATATAGAGCTGTGGCTGGGGGGGAAGGAAACTATTGGCGTATAGAGAAATAAGCCTGACTGGTGTGAAGGGCTTGGAGGTACAGTTATGGTTTTAAGCTTCTCAGTGGAACCCCCAATAAATCCATCGTGGAGTGCCTGCAGATTGGACTCTGAACTGTTGCTTTCCAGCGAACTGTGTCTGGGAACTGAGGGGACGGGACAGGGGAGCCCTAACAAGCATTACCATAATACATATAATAATAAGGCCGTGCACCAAGCTAGAGCGAAGGACAAAAATGCTATATTCTCTTGAAATTGGAGCTAGAGTCTTAGGTAAAATGCAAATATCTATACTGGAATCTGGGCAGAACCCTGGAGGAGGCGCATCTACTTTTGCAAAAACTGCCATGAAATCTTTTACTGACCACAAACAGTAAGGGCATCTGATTTATGTCCCATTAGTAAGACTTCACCTCCAGCAGCAGTGTCCTGGTGCCAAGCTGGGCATTGGTTCATTTCTGAATCACGAGAGCTCCTACTGCATCAATGCTACAACCTGCAGGGCCATGGGTTCTTGCTATCAGTCTACCATCTAGACACTGAATAGACCTAATTCTCTACAGAGATCACAGCCCTGTGTGACATGGCTGAAGAAAAATACATCCATATTTCCTCTCTCATCTTCAAGTGAATCTTGAATAATCTAATTTAGAGACAAAACAAATGACTTATTTATCTAATAGATGTTCTAAAAACAATTCACTTATTTGTCTCTCCTTAATTGGGAGAAATATAGAAATCAGATCTCTTAGAACTGATCAGGAAAATGTATCAACTTTTCTTGCATTTCTTGCCCTCATTTTGTTTTTAGATTTGCTTGTCTTCTAGCATAATCAGATTAAATGCTCTTAATGTCCAGTGATGGAACAGATCTTTAAGATTATTATTCAGTCATTAACAGCACATGCCAGAATGTAAACTTGGTAGAAATTTGTTACCATGCCATGAAGACAATTGCTTCCCCTTTTAATCACGGTAGTCCTTAATGTCAGGTGAACTCAGTGATGTTAACACTAATGAGCTAAACCATTGTGCCAAGCATCTGAATGTTTCATTAAACATGAGCCAAGAATCTAATTTATCATTTATTTAGGGAGGGAGATCTGAACACAGCTATTTTGTCACTTCAGAATTTAGCAAACTCAGCACTGAGTGAGAATTTATAATGGCATATCTTTTTATAAGAGACCATGGCCCAGATCCAAAAAGGGACATAGACATTGCAACTACATTTTATGCATCTAGCCACTCGGTGGAATCTGCAAACCTTGGGTTAGGGGCACCTATGCTTCCTATACAATGACTGTGGAGCAACCCATGCCTGAAACCAGGATCCACAAATGCCAACACACTTAGCGGGGAGCTACCTCAGCTAACCAAAAGCAGATGCCAGTGAAAGGGATGTGTCCTAAGCCCCTTCCCTCTCCTAAAGTTAGGTGCTGCCTAACTCTGGGCTGGAAGAGATGCCTCTCTCTCTTGTGGTTAATAGGCACGAACCCTCTCCATGCGTCAGGCACCTAAGCCCACCTCCTGGAACCCTAATAGTAGCGGAGGGCAGCAGCTGCTGGGGCTTTCCATGGGGAGCGGGCACTGGGCCCACAGAGCTGCATGGCCCCTCTTCCTGCACTTTCTGGGGGTCAGGGCTCAGCACATCCCAGCATTTTCTACTAGGCTGCAGCTCCCCTCCCCTCTGAGCCCATAGTCCCATTCCCTTCCCTCCCGTGTGAGGCAGGCTTGCTGGGATACAGTCCCAGAAGGCAGCGCTGTGATGCAGGACCAGCATTAGGAGTAGGAAACAGCAATTGCCCAGGGCCCCCCCCTCACAAAGTTAAGTTTCATCGTATCTACAGCATCACTGAGCGTAAATGCAATGCAAGTCATTTAATCTCTAAATGTGGAACTCACACGAAAGCAGAGGTTTTTCAAACCATGGAGCGCTCCCCCCAAATGGAGCATGGAGGAACGTTGGGGTGGTGCGAGCAGCGATGCCTGGCAGCTCAGAGCTTCAGCCCTGAGTGGTGGGGTGGGGGGCCCACTCCTTAGTTATTGCCCTGGGCCCTTCCAAGTCCAACGCTGGCCGTGCTGCGACGTCCTGAGCACCTGAGCTGCAGGCAGGGAGGTTGGCATGACTATAGCCAGAGAAGACAAATCCCAGTGCTTCCTTTGGAGCTTCAACCTGGCAACCTGCCTGCAGGGGGTGCTCATCTCATCACTTTCTTCTGGGGCTGCAGCCTGGGCAAACCTGCCTGCAGCTGGTGCCCTTCTGCCAAAAAAATAAAAAAGTTGCTAATAAATGGCCTGCCATTGCTAACATCCAAATCCCATTAACAATGGGATGGGATTGGTTCGGTTCCTGGCAATAGGCCACCATTAATTGGAAGTTGCTAACATCAGGCTTGCTATTAAGTGGAATTTACTGCATTAAATAGGCATTGGGCCAGAGAGCATGAAAATAACTCTCTAGTCCAGTAGTTAGGGCACTCATCTTAGGCACAGGAAACCCTGCTTTACTCCCTTGTCCTCAATGGGCTGAAGGGGCAACTAAATTGGAGTCTCTCACTCCAGGTGAGCACCCCAACCAGTGAGCTAAAAGTTACAAGGAAGGCCAGCCTCCCCCCCCCCCATCTTTTTTGAGCGGAGTTAGGGGTGCTCATACACCTCTTGGATCACACCGCACAAGTGAGACATGCAGGGGAATAGCTATCTTTCCCTGGTTTCTGGATCGCACTGCTGAATAGGTATGAGATAGGCACCTGGACGCCTGCCTTGAAGTTGCTTTGTGCATGCTCAGAGGTAGAAACGCAGGCGCTTAGGGAACTTTTACAGTGAAAGTTTAGGCACCTACAAAGTTAAGCAACAACTGGGTGGGGTTTTGTGGATCACAGTGGCGCCTAGAGCCCAAATTAAGGCACCAAATCCCATAATGGGTTTGGCCATGAGCCAATGATGATACAAATTGCCTTCTGAAAGCTCCAAGCCATTCATGAACAATTTTAAATCACTATGGATAGAATCAAATTTAGCAGCATCTGCTGGAGCACATTAAAAAAAAAAATAAGAGCCAAAAACAAACAGCTTCATTAGTTCCCAATCAACGGCACAGATATGTAGATTTTGTAAATAAAGGTCTGAATTATGCCTACAGCATACACCAAAAACTGCTGCACTCATCCCAATCACCTTAGTGAAGGTTAGTTTTGAAGAAATGCACCCACATTACCACACAACAGGCCATTAGGCTTCAGCAGTTGCCTGAGGGATTATTCCATATTAAAAGACACCACCCTGAATGGATTTGCATGTGCTGTTTGCTTCCTAGCAACCATGACTTCTGTGTGAAGAGGATTAGTCCATCCCACCTCTGCTCCACACAATCAGACTGTAAGAGTACACACCATTCTCTATGCCGTTTGTCTATATGGGTCTCTCATTCCATCTGCCTTAAAGGATTCTCATCCCGCTTACATCTGCACTGTAAGCCTTTGCTCTGGTAGCTCCCCCTGATGTGCAAACACTGGCCAAAGGAAATAGATAGATAAGACAGAAAATACTATAATGTTCTCTATAAATCCCTGGTACACCCACACCTTGAATACTTTGTGCAGTGCTGGTTGCCCATCTCACAAAAGATATAATAGAACTGGAAAAGGTACCAAAGAGGGCAAGAAAAAATGACAGAGTAGGGAACAGCTTCCATACGAGGAGAGATTAAAGAAGACAACTAAGAGTGAATGTGATAGAGGTCTAACATCACAAATGGTGTGGAGAAAGCAAATAAGGAAGTGTTATTTATTCTTTCACATAACACAAGAACCAGGGGTCACCCAATAAAATTAACATCAGGTTTTATGCAAAAGAAGTGTTTCTTCCCACAACTCAGTCAACCTGTGGAACTCATTGTCAGGGGATGTTGTGAAGGCGAAACCATAACAAACGTCAAAAAAAGAATAAGAAGTTCACATGGAAAATAGCTCCATCAATAACAGTTAGTTAAGATGATCAGGGATGCAACTCTATGGTCTGGGTGTCCCTAGTCTCTGACTACCAGAAACTGGGAGTGGACAACCTGGTATGGATCACTCAATAATTGTCTGTTCTGTTCATTCTGTCTGAAGCACCTGGCATTGGCCACTATTGGAAGAAAGGATACAGGGCTAGATGGAACATTGGTCTGATGCAGTATGGCCATTCTTATGAGTGATTTGTTTCTAATATTTGTGATTGTCAGCCTGCTGCTCTAGAGATTTTTCCTGCTTTTCCATTAATGGTGGCCGTTTACATGATGATTTCATATTATAAGTTACAGCAGTGCTTTGAGCACCTCAATTCAGAGACATTTATAAAAATTCAACAGGGGACACGTGCTGATAATTCAGAAACATCTGACGCTGGGATGGTATATGTTTTCATCTTTTAGTTACTATAAAGAGAATCTGAATTTGATATACTTTAGAATGTCATGGACAGAGGTTTAGACAAGAGGTTGCTACTGATGGCATATTAAAATGAGACAACTCATGTTGATTTTTTTCTTTTATGTCCCCTACATCTGATTACAAATGAGTTTGGTATAAAACACCTCAAAACCCTGGGAAGTCTATTATTAAATATTTATATAGCGTAACTTTGCCTGGACCATTACACGTTAAAAAACCAAAGACCTTGTTCTGAAAAATTTTGTAAACTCATTTAATAATCTCATCTAATATGGAGACAAAAAATGCAGGAAGAGCAGGGAGAGAATAGATGAAGGCAACAGAACAAATGATAGTTATTGTATAGTGAGTCTTGTAAGTTCTGGTATTTTTTTTCAATACAGACTGTGGTAGGTCTAGAGGAGAGGCGTAGGCCACAAAAGGAGTGGAAGTCAATAGTGGAAAATAAGGGGGAAGAAGTGAGGTCAAAGAGGGATTTGGAAGGGAGGGAGGGAGGAGAGAGAGAGAGAGAGAAACACTTCACATCCTAATCAGCTACCTGAATTAACATTGCTCCAAGAAATGAAGCTAACTCATCAGTAGGGTTATAAACCTCTTCCTCAAAAGGGGCACTACTCAAATGATGCAGTTTGGCTTTCAATGGCAGCATGGCTCTTGAAGACAAACAGTGGGAATGGCATGGGATCCATAGATCTCTGCAATTACATGGAGCACCTAAACTCAGTCAGGGACTTCTCTCTCCCCCCTGCCGATACAAATCCAGAGAAGACGATGTCTTGGACATTTCATATTATTCACCATGTGAAATTTTCCCCACATAAAAATAAACACCTCCAGGGTAGCATGCCACTTCTCTTTGGGTGTGTCTACACAGGGACTCTTAGGAAAGAGAAACCAAATAACTAAAGTGTGTGAATTTAAAGTACAGTAATTAAAGCACATTATATCCCTGTGTGGACATGCTCATTCCAAAGTAACTGTAGTTCCCTTTAATCTAAATGCCCTCAAAGGGTACATCTACATGGGCATAAAAGCCCTGCAGCACAGCTGACCCAGGTCAGCTGATCCAGGCCAAGAGGGCTGGGGCTGCAGAGCTAAAAGTTGCTGTGTAAACTTTTGGGCTCTGACTGGAGCACAAGCTCTGGGACCATGTGAGGGGGGAGGGTCCCAGAGCTTGGGCTCCAGATCAAGATCAAATATCTACACAGCAATTTTTGAGCCCCAGAACCTGAGTCCCTTGAAGCCAAGTCAGATGACCTGGGTCAGATGCAGATTTTTTTATTCCTTTTACCCAAAAGGGATTAAGCTAAAACAAACTAATGCCATTTTACTTCTGAGTGAGAGCAAGAGGTTTAATGCACTTTAATTAATGTGCTTTAAATTCACACCTTTAGTTCAGTTTAACTTTCCTGAGTTTTCCCACATAGACACATTCTTTAACAGGGTGCAGTATATTAAGGAAGTAATGTAACAGTGGGAAGCAAAAGGACAAGTACAAAAAGGAGACAGTCCAAAATTACATACATTTTTGTATGTTACAATAAATTTATTGACAGCAGATTGGACTGGTTTGTATGCGCAATATGCAAGATTCTAAAACGAAAAACAAGGTGTTGTTATAGAAATGTGAAATTTAACAGTTTACAGATACAGTATAGATGAAAAGTCCAGACTAGGTCCCAAGGCAGGTATCCAAGTAGGTTTCAAATAATCCGCCTACTATTTGTTCCAGTAAGGTTTATCTAATTTATGGCTAAAATGCATTCTGACAGCTCAAGACACTTCATAATTAAGTAACATTTGATTACAATCATTGAGGGAACCCATAGAGAAGAAACAGAAACAGTACACTGAATTCACTACCCAAACTTTGGTCTGTATAGAGCCATCAGGGAGACAAGAAATTACTGACCTGTGAAAATATGCTCCTGAGATCAAAATACTCTTAAAGAGGACACCAATCCAATCATCATATAATGCTGAAATTAAACTGGATTTCAGGTGCAAAGTTACCAAATTGCATAAATGTCTTTAAAGTTAAGTTTCCTTCCTATGTGTCATGCAACACTGACCAACCGATTAAGGGGACTCACATGCAGGTGTACAGGAGAAGCATTCTAAGAAAACACCCATCTTGCCCTATTTCAACATGCAGGCTGTACAGTGGCTGGTCCTGTTAAAGGGCCCAGTTTCACAAGGTGTAGACCACTGATCTCTGGCAGATATCAACAGCAGCTGAGGGTGCTCTCTGCACCTTGCAGAACTGAAGCAATCATTTCCAAATTAATGAAATCTGTCAAAAGCAAGCAGATCTTTTTCTATTAGGAGGATGTGGTCAATCCTACACTCCTACTGACTGCAGTGAGAGTTTTGCTTGGATAAGTGAAGGATTGGGCCCAACTGTCCTAATTTATTTCTAACGATTAACATGATTCCATCTTTATCAAATTCTGGTGCACACACTCAAATTAACACACAATATTACTTGTAACTTTAAGAGATCTGCCTTGTGATTTAACCAAAACAAACGCCAAATCACAGATGTAAAAGTAACTGGGTTTATGTTCTAAGAAAGGCAAATGCCCCCAATGTTTTGTTAAAGTCACAGGAGAAATAAATACTGCATATTAAGTACTGTACACTGCATGATTCAAATGTCAATCTAATATGAAAACTCTACTATGAGCTACAAGCTGCAATACCCCTAATAGATGGGTGTTATTAAAATAACAGCAATTTTTCCATAGATTCAGATTTTTTTAAATGATGTTACCTTCCAAATAAGCAGAATTTCACCTTTTCAGCTGCTAAATTAGATGATTGTTTTAGTAAAACTATACTACTTTATGGCTCAAGCAACAGGGAGTAGTAGTTCTTGCCCTCGGATGGACCCTAGGTTTTCACAGTGCACTGTTCCCCTCCCCCCATGTGTAGGATTTTAAAAGTTGCTTTGATTTTCTGTTAAATTTCTCCTAAGGAAATGGTTAAGGTTTGCAGCGTTGGACGAAGCGTGGGTACAGACATACGTCACGGATGTGGTGTCTGTTCAAAATCCATGTTAAGAAGCGTTCTAAGCCCAAGCCGTACCCACCATGAGGGCATGTGCCATATTTACGCTGTGGAACAAAATGCAAAGAGGAAATATTTTAAAAACTCATCAGCTTTTAACACAGGGATACAAAAAAAAATCATCACACTCTAGGGATCACATTCTGAATGACAAATGGGGAAACTAAAATGGCTCATCCTACTGAATGTGTGTGTGTCCAATTACAGATATTTACCATCCAGAAAAGAAAGGAGTGGGAAAGAGGGAGCAGGAAGGAAAGAGGAAGGTGAAAGACAATTCTTTTACTCCGCTCCCTTCTTTTCCCCTTTTGTCCTTCTCCAATCTATTCCCCTCCCCCTACAACTATTGCTGATGGATAGTTAAGCTACTCCTTTTGTCCACTGAGGGCAAAAACATTTCTAAACTTGGAAGCTGCCAAGAGGAACTACAGGGTACTGTCTTTTGCACTCACGTGTCCAACCATTTCCAGGCTGCATTACAGCCCCCAAGCAGGGAGCTCCAATAGGGCCTGTATGCACTGCAGCAAGCAAAAGCAATTTCAATAGCCAAAAAACTACCCCGCAACAGGCAGCAACCAGTTGCAAGATGTAATGGCTCACATGGCCAAAACACAGAGAAATCCTGATCCCTCTAAAATAAACTGTCCAGATTAATTTTTACTATCATTTTAGTATGATCTTAAAGAAGCCACATCCTTTGCATGCCGGGAGTAAAATCTATTCACATACCTGATCTGTATACCAGTAGTAAGGTGTGGGGTCAATATCTTCCCGCTTATAACCCGCTAGTAGTTCATCACTGTCCCAGATACGCATTGACCCTCCAACAATCTCACCAACATTGGGCATCAATACATCAACCTAAAACAGACAAGACAAAAGGTCAACCTATTACACATAAGCTACTTGCTAGGAGGGGGAAAAAAAGAACCAACCCAAAAACATTGATAGGCGTAAAAGGTTAGCTTGATAGCACTTCTAAAGAACACTGCTGGAGAATCCAAGTCCTATTAGCTCCATTTTACAAGAGCGGAATCTGAGCAAAGAGACTGATTAACTTATCCAAATACGTAAGAATGGCCCTACTACGTCAGATCAACTGTCCATCTAGCCCAGTATCTGGTGTCTGACAGTGGCCAGTGCCAAATGCTTCAGAGGAAATGAACAGAACAGGGCAATTTCGAGTGACTCATCTCCTGTCATCCAGTCCCAGCTTCTGGCAGTCAGATGCTGAGAGACACCCAGAGCCTGGGGTTACATCCCTGACCATTTTGGCTAATAGCCATTGATAGACCTATTCTCCATGAATTTAGCTAATTCTTTTTGGAACCTAGTTATACTTTTGGCCTCCACAATATCCCATGGCAACAAATTCCAGAGGCTGATTGTGCATTGTGTGAAAAAGTACTTCCTCTTGTTTGTACTAAGCCTTATGCCCCTTAATCTCATCAGGTGACCCCTAGTTTTTATGTTATGTGAAGGGATAAATAACACTTCCCTATTCACTTTCTCCACGCCATCCATGATTTTATAGACCTCTATCAAATCCCCCACTAGTCATTTATTTTCCAAGTTGAATAGTCCCAGTCTTTTAAATCTCTCCTCATACACACAAAATGTAGCACAGCTAAAAATAGCACCCAGCCCTCCTGACCTCTGGTCATGTGCTTTAACCATAAGACCATTCTTCTCCTCACACTATTAGACCAAATACCATCTTTATATAGCATTGTGTGTGATCAGTCTAAAAGAAAGCCCTGGTAAAGTGCTGACATTTATTCCTTTCAGGGCTGGTGTACAGTTCCTTCAATATTTCTTTTTTTAAAATAAACAAGCCATGCACAGACATGCAAAAATATTATTTCAATGAAAGCTATCCCACTTTATTCTCCCACCCAGTCATTTATTACAGTTGTATGTGAATATAAACACACAAGCACACATCCCCTCTCAAAGAAATTACGGATACTGCGTGACACAAACTGACAGATTCAGTAAGCCGGGAATCCTCAGGACAACGCTGCATGTAGAAGGACTTTATCTCTGCAGGAAATCGACACAGCAAGATTGGTTCATTAATGGTGTCTGTCATCAGTCTCTCAGGAGCTTCTGGGATATCCTGAGGTTAAACAAGACTTTATTAACATTTATGGCCAGAAACACTGCTCGAATTCAGCACTAGGCTTTTCTCCTACTGATGTCAGGCACAAACACCACACAGGATAACAAGAGAGGCATGAGGGTGGCTTTAGGGGATGAAAGAAAGAGCAATTTTAATCAAACTCCAAGAGGTTAAATGAACAGTCAGGGAAAAAATATTTTGCATCAGAATATTCATTGCATATCAGAGGGATAACAACTAGGAACAGCTAAGACACTAGGAAAAACTGCCAGTCCTACTCTGGAAACTGAGAAGAGAGTTGAATTCTTTCAGATGATCAGTTACCATTACACAGAGGCTAGTTTTATCTGGCCCCGAAATCCAGCCTTGTGATACATCCCACGGGCATTAGGTCTCACTGTTGAGAGCTGTTTAAAGCACTTCCTTTAATCTATATCAGTGTTTCTCAATTGGTGTTCTGCAGAACCCTGGGGTTCCATGGGAACACTGTTAGGGTTCCGAGAGCAGCTGCTCTCCACGCCGCCGAAAAAGGGAAGATGTCCTGGATTTTTCGGCGGAGGGTATGGAGTGCAAGTGTAATTTAATTTATATTTAATTGAGAAACTGTTTGCATATAATTTGTTTATTTCGACATTTTTTTGGCCCCATATGTAAAAATACTGTTAAGAGTCTGGGGGGTTCCGCAATTATTTCTCGAGTTCAAAAGGGTTCCGTAGCCAAATTTAATTGAGAAACACTGATCTATATATTGCATAAAATTATCTTGAATGACCAGCTAAAGACAAGTTATATGCATCTCTACATCAAAACCTCCTGACTTTAAAGTTACTAAAGTTTAAGGACACATAGCAAGATCACTCCACAAGTTTTAATTTCATCAATTCAGGAGTTTTACTATTAAAAAAAATAATTGGGCAGTTTAATACCCTTATTAGATAGGCAGAAAATACCAGCAATGCTATAAGTAACTTATTAAATAATCATTAAGTATCATATAGTCAAATCTATGGTAACGTGTTTCACATGATCCAACATATAATGCAACTACAATGAAATATCCCTTTTCGTATTATTTTATCTAGTTTATACAAACATGTAACATCACCCGTGTGGGTTCTCAACTCCATCAAAACCAAAGCACAACTTAAAAGGTGGAATTCCAGTCTGGATGAATTTATGACCATTCTCTAACTATGGTTGCCTTTGGTTGCAATAGGTAGTGTAGGAAGTAAGAAATTAAGTTTAATTCCAACAGATGCAAGCAATACTTCTCCAATTAATGACAAATTTAACTTAATCCTTCATGTTGGTCAGTGTTCACTTCCATTGTTAACTTCTACATGTAGATCAAAAGTATCTTACAAATTTAAAATATAACATGGCCTTGCCAATGCTGGGTCAAGTCAGGCATTGACAGCACCAAAGACATGACAACTCAAACCAGAGGCAGCTTCAGCCTGACTTGCAATGCATAAAGAATGCCAAATTGTGTGACAAAACTTAGAAAGATAAACCAGACCCTAGAAACTCTGGGCCACATGCTGAAAAGGGATGGAGCACCCTGGGCTTTCACTGGTTGCACCGGAAACTGCAAAGGCACAGCCCCTCTCAGGATCTGGACTATGTCAAGGTCACAAAAGCATAATTTTGTCTCCTTTGCTATACACAGAAGAGGGTGCACAGGGCCCTATATCCAGAAAGGAGTGAGACAGAGGGGGCAATGGAGTAGATTGTATGCTCTCCAGCTATGCCCAGCCCTCTGCGGAAGGGAGCAGGAGGGAGGACTACAACAAAAAGCACAGGCCCAGTACAATTTGAAAAGGAGAAAAGAGAATGAGAAGAGGGAGGTTGGACCTTTACACCAAAACGTTTTGACCCAAATTTCTCAAACTTTTCGATCAAAAGCTTTTTGGGCCAAAATAATACAATTTTTAAGTTTTCTTGATTCAAATTTCTTGATTTTTGGACTGAAATAATCCAATTTTTTTTAAACCTACATTTTAATTTTTTTTTACCCAGTGCATTTAAATACAATTTTTGACCAAAATTTTTAATCCAAATTTTGGGTTTTTTTAAACTGATATTTTGACTGAAACAAACAATGTGTACTTGCCAAACATTTTTTTTTAAACCTATATGGCAAGTTCTCTTTCAAACCCAGTGGCATTGTGACATCCATTCCTCTCACTTACCCTGCACTCTAGGAGAGAAGTACACAGCAGTGGGAGGAGAACGGCAGCACAACACATGAGGGAGTGCCTGCACTAGGGTTCCTCCTCACACGGATTTTCCTATGGAGCCTCAGGCTCCCATGCCATGTCTGCAAACTGGAAAATAGTTTCTGAAACCCAGTATTCAGGAGGACTGGCTTAAAAAAATCCTGCCCCCATTAATCAACATTACCCTTTAGACAGCTAGAAGACCAGGCCATACCAAAAAAAAACCAACAACCACAAACCCCCGAAAAACCCACAATAGGTACTTTATAAAACCACTGTTCGCATTTATTGCATTATGATCCAGTCACACAAATTTAAAAAGAAACCCCAGGTACTGTACACTTTCAAAGTTGAGCTCCAACTTTTTAAGATCTCAAAAAAATAGAGGGGGGAAGGGGTCTTACTTCTCCGAATTCATAGTAAGTGCCATCTTCCTTCTTCACATCATGTTCCCTTAGCCATGTAATGGCATCTGTATAGTTCATTCGTTTGAATGGGCGTTTGGGGGGCTGGAAGTTCTGCAATGTAAGATTAGACACATGAAAAAACATTAGTGTTGTTTGAAAGGTCACTTCCTTTTAGAAGTACAGTTAAGAGTTAGGAAAGTAGCCAGGTTACCAAAAAAAGGCACCTTCCTACACAGGAGATCTAATTCCCTGTCTGTATTCAGAGTCCTATCTGCCTACTTTGGTGAGCAACACAAGCTTTCCTGTTACCAGTGCATAGCCAAAAAAAGCTTAGAAAGAGCAAGAAAGACTCTTTTCTAGCTCATGCTTTAAACAACTTACTTATAAAGATTCTTCCGCTGAAACTGCATTGGAGTGGGTTACCTAGGGAGGTGGTGGAATCTCCATCCTTAGAGATTTAAGGTGCGGCTAGACAAAGCCCTGGCTGGGATGATTTAGTTGGGGTTGGTCCTGCTTTGAGCAGGGGCTTGGATTAGATGACCTCCTGAGGTCCCTTTCAACCCTAATCTTCTATGAAACAAACCGGGAAAGGCGCTGTAGCCAGAATGAATACAGCTGGGCTTTCAGATCCAAGGAAGAGTTTGTGATGCTGGTACTTAGAGAAAAAGTATTTTTAAACAGAGCAGATATGACAGAGAATCCTTTGATAAAAGAACTATGGAATCATAGGACAGGAAGGGACCTCAAGAGGTCTGCTAGTCCATTCCCCTGCACTCAAAGCAGAACCAAGCATTATCTAGACCACTCCTGTTAGGTGTCTGTCCAACCTGCTCTTAAAAATCTCCAATGACAGATTCCACCAACCCCCTAGGCAATTTATTCCAGAGCCTAGCTAGTTAGGAAGTTTTTCCTAATGTCCAACCTAAACCGCCCTTACTGCAATTTAAGCCCATTGCCTCTTGTTCTATCCTCAGGAGTTAACCAGAACAATTTTTCTCCCTCCTCATGACCTTTTATGTACTTGAAAACTGTTATCATGCCACGCAGTCTCTTCTCCAGACTAAATAAACCCAATTTAATAAATCTTCCCTCATAGACCTTTAATTATTTTTATTGCTCTTCACTGGATCTTTCCAATTTGTCCAAATCTTTCCTGAAATGTGGTGCCCAGAATTGGACACAATATTCCAGCTGAAGCTTAATCAGCGTGAAGTAGAGTGTAAGAATTTCTTCTTGTGTCTTGCTTACAACACTCCTGCTAATACATCCCAGAATGATGTTTGTTTTTTCAAGTGTAACACTGTTGACTCATATTTAGCTTGTGATCCACTGACCTCCAGATCCCTTTCCGCAATACTTCTTCCTAGGCAGTCATTTCCCATTTTGTGTGTGTGCAACTGATTGTACTTTGCATTCGTCCTTATTAAATTTCATCCTATTTACTTCAGACCATTTCTTCAGTTTGTCCAGATCATTTTGAATTTTAATTCGATCCTCCAAAGCACGTGCAACCCCTCCCAGCTTGGTATCATTCGCAAACTTTTAAAGTGTACTCTCTATGCCATTATCTAAATCATTGATGAAGATACTGAACAGAACCGGACCCAGAACTGATGCCTGCAGGACCTCACTTGATATGCCCTTCCAGCTTGACTGTGAATGACTGATAACTTCTCTCTGGGAATGTTTTTTTCCCAATCACTTTCGCACCCACCTTATAGTAGCTCCATCTAGGTTGTATTTCCCTAGTTCGTTTATGAGGTCATGTGAGACAATATCAAAAGCCTTATTAAGAACCATGCTTTAAATTATCTGAATGACAGACACAAACCAATACTGAGTTAACATACAGTAAATGTATGATTTTCCATCAACTGCTTGTAACAACTCAAATCATGAAGGATTTGCTTTTTCTAACTTACTTTTTTGTTGTTGATTTAATAGGATGGATGATTTCAAATTGTGTATTTTTTAAAATAATGTATTTACGCATCCACATTCACTCTCAGTATCTTATCTCCCTTATTCCCCCCTCACCCCCGCCCAGAAGAGCTGTGCCAATGAGGTTTCCTCTATAGGTCTTGGATCTTATCTGCATGGAGTGTGCACTTATGCAGTGCAGTGGGCTTTCTGGGAGCCTTCGGTAAATTACCTGGTGGTGTCTCAAGTACGGAGTGTGTGCAAACAGAGCATCCATCCCAGTATGTCCACATGCAGCTTTCTGAACCCACAGAATGGTCTCATCAGGATCCAGGGGACTTATATAAGACCACTCAGGCAGTTGGCCCCCTTTGTGCATGGATGCATTAGATACATCAAGACCGGGTGGTATACACTGACCAGTTCCAAGCACATTGCAGATAGGACTACACGACACTATGCCAAGAGAAAGTTTCCATCTGCTAGGACACAGGGCTGGGTTAGAACTTATATTTGCATTAGCAGACTTGACACATTCACCTGTTTAAGGAAAGACCTCACTCTCTGCTCTGAGCTGAGCTGTATCTCACCTCCCTCAATCCCAGGTTCTACCAGGGACTGAACAAGTAGGAGGAAGGCAGTGCTTATCAGAACAAGCCAAGGACTTTCCACACCACCACATACCGGGTTTAGGTCATACAGCAAGGTTGATACAGATGATTTCAAGACTCTGTCCACCACATCACACACCAAATTCTCCAGACGGGTCAACAAGTCTTCAAACGTCATGAAAGGACATTCAGCTTCAATGTGAGTATATCTAAAGAACAAGATCACACCATTAAGTTTTACTCATCTGAATGAAGATACTTCCCCTCCTTCCATCAGCCATTCAAAGCAAGAGGATGGGAGTAATGAAGACAGAATCCCTATGAGAGGGGAGGATTTTCATCCCAATTGCCATTTTGCCCTCTCCCTCCTACTAGCTACCTAGCTAGCTTCCAACCTTATTCCCTTCACAACTTCAATGGCATCCACAGCATATCCCAACAACAGAAACTCAATAAAATACACTGATTCCTCTATGTCCAGGTGGAGAAAGTCCCTCTAATGTTTTGCCTCCTATCCACTGTCCTTGGGAACAGGACATTTCCAAAGTAGCTTTGGTCAGCACCCTGCATATTAGCATAATGCTCTACCTTTCTTTTTGTAGAGTCCTATTGTTTCTGACTGACTGCTGCTCCCTTGCTTTCTAAATACATTCATACTTATACTATGATCATTCCCATACTCTGCCAGGTGTCTGCGCGTCCTGGACTGCTCAGCTCTGTATGACTGGGCGATGCAAAACGTATCTCCTAACGCAGGAATGCAGGTCTCTAGGTACAGCTGGGATGACTGTGTCAAGTATGCCTCTTCACCAAAATAATCCAGTTTGAATAGCGTGGAGCCTCCTTCAACCTGTGTCTGGACTAGCGTTGGTGGAGTGACCTGTTTAAAAAAAAAAACCTCATTAAGAATTAGGTCTATAAAAACAGTTAGAAAGTGATCTTTTAATTGATAAGTAACTTTTGTGTAACTCAGCTCAAAGTCTATGCAGCATATTCAGAAGTGCCACTGAGACTCTGAAGAAGGAGAGATTAAATGAAACCAATTTGTAACCAAGGATGATACACTTACTTCATAATATCCATTGTCAAAAAAGTGATCCCTGAAGCACTGTATGACCATGGAGCGCACCTTGAGGATTTTGGACATGTTTTCTCCTCGGATCATCATATACCTATTGTTAAGCTGCACATCAACATCTGATTCCTCATTGATCAGGTTATCAGCCCCTCCAGCTGGAGCCAGACCAATCAACTCCCAAAAGTCACAAATCAACTCATGGCCTCCTGGAGCCTACAGGTTTTAGAAGAGACAACACACACATTAGGAGTTTGGTATTGTCACCTAAAAATGGTAACTTGGTATCCTAAATGAACTCTAGATGTACAAGGCCTGCTGAGAAAGGCAATATTTTTTAAAATGCCATTATTTGTAATTCAACAATGCCACCTTTAGAAAAATGATTTGCAACCCAAGACTGGGGTGGGATCATAGGATTGGAAAGGACTTAGAGATGTCTTCTAGTCCAGTCCCCTGCATTCAAGGCAGGACTAAGCATTATCTAGACCACTGATTTAAATACAGGGGCATTATGTGCTACTGCTGATTAATAAGAAAAGTTACTCAGTGTAAAAGATTTATCATCATCAAAACTTGCATGGTCCGAGGTATCTTGTTAATGTTTCCAAATAACAGCTACTCTTGTGAATACAGTGAAAAAATCTCTCCCCTCCTCCCATAAAAATACCCACATTTGGAACACTGTGTACAAGATCACCCTTGATAGGAATCCAAGGTAGTCTGACCTTTGTATATTTTTGAGCCTGCTGAAGAACACATGCAACTCTCACTGAAGTCAATGGGAGTTGCTCATATGATGGTAGACTATATAGCTCATATGATGGGAGACATATATAGACTATGGAGGAAATTCATCCCAGTGCCTGCATGGGACGGGGGGCTTTTGTGAGCTTTCTTCATTGGGCTGAATTTCCCCCCCTTATGAAAGCAGAAAACCTTCCCTTTATTAATTTTAGCTAACTGCTGAACATGGAAACACAACAAATCTTACTTGTCTGTTCCGGCTGAGATAGAACAAACAGGGGTGATGCACTCCTCAGGGACTATGCTGATCTTATAAAGGGTACAACCATTTGCTCTACAAGCAAATGTTTGTATGCTTAGGACTCCATAAGTCCCCTCTGGATGCACAATGCACAAAAATATTTTTTCCCCTAAATTGTGAAGCCTGTGGAAAAACTACATTAACTTAGAGACATCATCAAGCAGTTTGGGGCAAAACTTAGATTTTGCCAAGAAATATAAGGTTTCACAAAACCAGCATTTCAACAGAATTTTTAAGATACTGAAAACAAATTGTCCATTTTGGAGTTTAAATAGCATCTGTAGTAGTGTCAGCACCCCAAACATTACACCATTTGCTAAAGCAAAAGAATCAGAAAATGAAACTCTCTAGTTTTTCACTCTCCAAAATGACAGAGGCAGTAATGCAATAATGAGATGAACATAAATAGTAAACAAAAAGCACAAAATAGTTAAACGTTAGAGTTTTAATAACCTCAAGTGTTATTACTAACAAAGGAAAGGAAATTATTGTGCTTTTAAAATAAGTTATTTCTGACCTGATAATATCATTTTAACTTGATACTAGCAGCTGAAGGCTCCAGTACAATTGGGGCTGGGTTCTTTAGACAAGTTCTCTTATGGATGCAGTCAGTCTCCACAGAGTGACAGAGAATTAACCAGTTTTAAAACACACAGTGCCAGCTAACAGGTTTCTAGCACTGTTTTCCCCTCCTGTGCCGATACTGCCAGATAGCATGTTATAGCCCAGGTTTTTTAAAAACACAACTCTAACACTGTTGGGCACACACTGGCTGGCTGTAGCATTTTGGGAACAGGTTTGCTGAACGGTATTCGAACATGCCTCCTAAACTGTGTGAAACAGAAGGTAGATAGCCTGGATCGTGACTTGTTTGGCCCTATTTCTTTTTCCCCTCTCTGAACTTTCTAGAATCAATAAAATATGCATAAGTGTTTGTGTGGAAGTAAATACATTTCCATTGTATGATGAAATTTCTGAATAAATTAACACCTTTCTAACAAAACCCACACCTTAAATATTCTCCAAGAAGGTCTACAACATAAGTTAAAGTCTCACTGCAGACTGAGCTATAGTCAATGGGAACTCAGTGTACCTGAGGGCAGAACCCAGAATACTGAATATCAACAGGGCTGCTAAGAGCATAAATTAGGCAGAATTTGTCCCATTCTGTCTTAACATCTGTGGCTAGTTGAACAGTCTAGTCTTTTTCAAAGTTGGCTCTTTAATAGCTGCTTTCAACAGTATCAGAATGACCTTGTATTTTTCTCTTGTTTTTCATTCTCTGAATAAATTTTTTTTTTTTTTTTTTTAAACACAGCAAAATCCAACAAACATCAAGAAATTATATTCAAGTATCGGTTTTACAATATGGATTCCTATTTATTCCGCAGCAGACACCTGATAATTGTGAATGAATTAGACAAAGTGCAATTCAGAAGATATTAGAAAACAGAAGCCTTACTATTAATTAGTTTTATTGGAATTATATTTACTATACATTATTATATTTAAGGATATCCTGAAACTTTGGATCATCTTTATTCAATTTTTCTCCCCATATGAATTCCTGGAAAATTCCCCCTGCTCTACATTCAATTTGAACTCTTTTATGGGCATCCTTTATGAAGTTACTTATTGTGGAACTGACCCTAGCTCCAGATGTGAAGGACTTCATTAGTGTTAATGGAATTATTCCAATCTCAAATTTACATGATCAATTATAAGGTACTAAATAAGCATAAACACTATTATGTTTTTGGTCTAAAACCTTATTGTATTTTTATACATTTCCAGTAATTATAAATGACGCTGAAATCATCATTAAAGAACACAAACAGTGTTAAAGATCAGTTTGCAGGCTACATGGTTTTGCATCCCCCTCAACAAAAAAAGGAGACACCAAATTAGTTTCCATGCTCTCACAGGTTAGCCTACAAAGACAAATATCAGCTATAGAGGAGAGTTGAGAAGCACCACATCACCACCAAAACAATCCTTTAAAAAATTTCACCCCACTTCTCAGGAAAATTAAAGCTATGTCTATATTTAAGACAATACTCCTCCTCTTAATATCCTAAGAAAATGCAATTTCAGCAAAAAGATAAAATAGAAATATTACCCAGTTAGAACAAACGAACGAATGCATGCACGCACAAACACTCTCTCTCTCTCTGAGCCATATCATGCCATCAATTTTTTAGCAGAAATTCCCATTTAAATTAATTAAGAGTTCTTTCCCCCTGCTCCCCCTCCTCCCCTTCCCCCTTCCCCAAAAAGGGTCATATTGTGCCATATGACTGAATGAAGAGGGGGTAGGGGGGATCCCAAATCCACAGCCGCAATTAATGCCCTCACCTGCTTGCCTTCAGGAACAAGGTTTAGTGTACCATACACTGCCACACTGCTCTCTGTAGAGAGGATCATGCCATTGTAACACTGACACTACAGGGAAAAAAAGAAAGATTTTTAATTTACAGCTAGAGTACAAACTCTACAAGAGTCCAGAGACAAAGACAGAAGGTTCATAATCCTATCATTAACTCATTCTGTGAATAAGAAAAACTCCAGTGGTACGAGTGAGGAAAAGAAACTCCTTAACCATACTATGGTTTAATTCATTAGAGTTTTATGGAAAGTTTCAACTCAAACTTTCAAGTGGTCCATATAAAGGAAACAACACTGGGTATTGACAGTTTCTTTTTTCATTACAGAACAAAATAAAACCTCACAACTCACCAGTTCATCTGACAAGACACATTGAAGAAATCCAGTACCATCCCTCAACACAAGGAACATCAAATTTTTTCCTAGTTAACAAAAACAAAAACCCGGACTCATCAGACAAAACTATCACTTGATTCAGGTCAGCAGGTCCACAAACAGCAAATGTTACCCAGGCAGTTTATTTTCAGGGTTTGTTCGTTAAAGGTTGCTCATGAATGATCACTAATAAATATCAGAAACTTGCACACTAAGCAGTTGCTGGATGATAAAACCTTTTCCACAGAACTGTGTTTTTTGCACCAAAAGATAAAGAAAGATGAAGTCATAGGTAGGGTCTAATTCTAGGGACATTAGGCACCCAACTCCCCCATGGCAAAATCCTGGCTCCACCAAAGTCAAAGGTTGATCTCAATAGGGTCAGGATTTTACCCCCCAATAATTTGACAAACAGCGTTGGATGTTCTCAGGGCCAGGCCGTTGGACCTGCTATACAGAGGTGCTATATACTGCTGAATATATAGGCCCAGGCCCTTTGGACTTGCCATATGGAGGTGCTGAATATACAGGCCTAAGTTACAGCTGTTGTCTGGAAAGCAATGTAGCCCCTACCATCCACAACTAAAGAAACCCCTCTTGTTAAAGTTTTTCCTTCTGGGGAGAAACAGTAGATCGCATAGTATCCTATGCAATAGGGATTGTTAAGGCAGGGCAGTGAGCATCAGACTCTGATCCCCAAGCCCTTGGTCACACCTAGTTCAGTCCTCCTAGGATACCTGGCACATGATGTCTATGAAGCATCAGTGGAGCTAAGACTGGAATGGAAAGCTTTACCAAGTGCTACAGAAGCTGTTCATCTTCCCCGCACCTCACCACTTTTCTAGCATGAGCAAGGTGAGCCAGAATGTGGCCTGTGACACTCTATATCTTGGATTACTACTACTACTTCCTCCTCTCTGCACTGGCTTAATTACTTTTAAGGGCTAGCTATTTACCTTATCTATATTAAGGACTGTTTACCTTGTCTGCGTAACCTGTGGACCCAGCCAAAAACCTTCACCCGTTGGCCTCTGTGTGCCTCTAGAGCACGAATCTTCACCTGTAAGGCACAGATAAAAGTCAATGAACCACAGAGATAAATCATAACAATCTGACATTTAGACAGTGCCTTTCATTTCCAAATGCTTCATGGACATACAGACATGCACCCAGAAATAACTTCTTCTAACCACTGAAATGCACTGACAGCTGAGATAGAGCACAACAAGGATTGAATAGCACCCATCAATATTGCACAACAGTTTAGGGCAAGAAGCGAAGAATATCCTATCTAGTAAAAAATAGAAAGGTATGTGTTTAAGCATCCCTGATGTCCTGACCAAATTTTATGTTGGGTTATTACATTCTGCTTAACAGTCATGCTTTGTCAGATGGCAACCACAAGTAATCAGGAATTTGGTTTTACATCTGATGTGAATACAACAGTTAGCACATGTAAAATCCACTTGAGAACCATGCCTCTCAGTTATTACTTATTCTTCAGCATACACCAAACTGCCACATCAATCCGGGCAAGAGACTGAACATATAGCTTTCCTTCACTGGAAGGTCTGAATGGCCTTTTCTGCACTAATTTTTAAAATTACTCAGTAAGATATGAGCTCAGTTAGAAGCCAAAATGAGAAAGGATAATGAGTTAGAATTTTAGGTAACTGGCACTTTTTGATGCATTTCATGTTTGGCGTGGCCTGAATACCATCACAAAGTCCCTGTTGAGGTATTGACAAACTGCTGTGTTCAGAACGACTCCCCAACTGGTAGGCTGGTGTTGCTCTTTATACCTATCTAGTTATCTGTTAGTAAGTTTTAAAGCCCCAGCCAACTGCAATCTGGAACTGCTACAGTGCATTGGCCAGGGACAGACAGAGACGAACTTCAATGTAACTGAGCACACTATCCATTTGCTTGTGTTGGGAGTGGAAATCTCAAAGCAAAATTCTTTCACGCATGTTGTAAGGAGTGTCTTCAAGACTGTGATCTAGCAGAACGTTTATTTTTTGCTTCCCAATTCATCTCTCATTTAGACTTGCAAAACCTCACTGACTTCAGTGTGGCTGCATGAATACAACTCAGTAGAACTTGGGCCTATACATATTACATATTAATTCAACCTACATTTTCCAATCAGCAATATTTTCTCCATCTCCCACTGTGGCAAAAATCCTTCTGTTGTGGAGATTTTAAACAAAGGCCCCTTTTATCAATTAAAAATAACCCCTCATCAGGCTGTTTCAAACAAAAGTACAACCTGACTCTTTCCCTTTGGTGCATATATAGTGGGACAGTCCAAAATTAAAGTCAAGCAGGCTCAGTGAACTGTCAGGTGCATAAGGGAGATGAAATATATGAGGATATACCAATGACCAGAGAGAGTAAAATCTCAGGGAAGGAACAGTATAGTGATCTTCAACAGCTAGTGATGGTGCAGAGAACTCCTCAGAATCATGTTGTTTATAACAAGAGATTGTTACGGGGCTTCTTATCAAGTGCATTAGATTTCACTCACGCAATTAGGCTCTGGAAGACTGGAATCATTCTTGATAGTAATTTTCTTAGCTTCCTCCAGGTTTTTTTCTCGTCGCAAGATGTCTTCTGCCTAATTTTAAGAAGTATTTAATAAACAATGTACTGGTGTTAATGATAACTACAATTGGCTTCTTACACCAGAATCACGCCCTCCAGATAGCAGTTCTAAACCCTAATGTACATCTCTAAAGATGAGTGCTTACATACAATCTCAGCACTACTCCAACAGGTCAAAAATCTGTCCTAAGATACATAGATGCAATTTCCAGGACACGAAACATTTCCTAGAAGTGCTCTTCACCTGGTTCACAGAGGGTTGGAGGAGTTTAGAGAGATCCAAAATGTATAGAAACTCATCCCATCCCTGATATAGACCATCTGCTTGTCTTGATACAGTGAATACAACTTATTAACATATACACTGAAGACAATGGGAGTCAAATCATATATCCAAGAAAAGAATAGAGACTGTTACGTTTAATTTTCTCTGCCCTCCTTTGTCAAAATTAAACGTATCTGGGCTTACAAGAAATGGGCTTGAAAGTTGTAACTCTGACTAGTGTATTACAGATCACTTTGCCTTCATCCACCAATATAAAAGCGCACTCAAGATTAACATATACCACTTTCAGGAATTTTTTAATTTCTAAATGAGCCAAGTGCTCCCGACTTGCCAGTTTACACAAGGAGATTTTATAACCCACCTCTTTCTTCTCCCTAGCTTCATTCTTCATTTGTTCTCTGTTCCATGTTTTTTTGACATTCTTCATTTGTGACTTAGAAATAACATCCCATCTCTAGATGGATCCAGAAGAATGGTAGAGGGAGAGAAAAAAGACATTTGTGTCTTGAAAAAAGGAATCCAAACATCTCATCTAATTAAAAATATACATTATAAATTACATCACCTCATTTTCTTTTTGAGAGTCCACATAAATAGTAGGAAATGGTTCCTTTCCTGCTGTCATCAAAGCCTTAAATGAAAAAAAAAATGAAAAAATCAGTTTTGTTGTAAGAGTACCCAAGTCAGAATGGCAATGAGATAATATGTTGAGCATTCTATATTTACAAAACACATCAGTGATGATTAGGTGTGAAGATATATATGATTTAAATATACAGAGAGCAGCAGCTTAAATCTGGCCCACCGCTAGTTTACTAAATAAATAATAAATAAATAATTGGCTGTTGGCTGGAAGTGAAACAACAGGACTTGAAATAGACTGTGTTTTCTGCAGATACCTTCAGAGCAGTTTTGAAAGGCTTCTTCTCTGTTCCATCACCAGTAGAATCACAGCCCTCACGTTCAGAAACATACATCTCTCCTATAATACAGAACAAGCACATGCAGGTATTTTAAAACACGTACAAAACTTGGCAAGATTAAAAAAGGGACTGGACATTTATATGGCTATCAAAAATATTCAGCCCTATCGTAATTAATGAAAACGCACATTTTTAAAGAGACATTAAGCCTCATGCTTCAGGTTTTAAGACAATCTCTAACTTTCAGGGCATGTCTACACTGAAATGTAAGCCCAGGTTTAGCAGAACTCTAGTTCACAGACCCTGGGTTTGTTAACTTAGAGCTTGAGCCTCTACACTCATCTGTGACCCCTAGGTTAGGAACTAATGAAACCTGGGTTCCAACCTGGGGCTCCACAGTTCTTCACTGCATTATGCAGGCCTGAGTCCAACCACCCATATCCCAGACTTCCTAGAGCCCTCCGAAAATGTGGTAGCTCTAGCCCTTTGTTCATGGTGCAGTGTGGGAAAACTTGATTGTCCACCAAACTTCACTGACAGAGGACAAAGAAAGTCAGCCTGTGGGACTTTGGAATAACTTCTGGGGTTGCATCTACACCGCAAAGCCATAGACTTGAATCCTGGGTCCTGGCTTGACTCAGGTTTGGCCTCTCCACGCCTGTGGCATCCTGGGATCCTGGGCTAGTGCAATGTGTGTGCAGATGAGGGGGGAGGGGACTGCTAAGGCTCAAGACTGAAACCCCAGGTTTACTCTTCAGTGTAGTAGACAGACTAGTATGAGACCTAATATGAGAGAAAGATTATCCCACATCTGTCTATTGCAGGGTTTCTTACATGTTCCTCTGAAGCTTCTGATGCTAACCACTGTCAGAGACAGGATACTGGGTCAGATCTTAGATCTGATCCAGTATGGTAATTCCTATGTTCTTATTAACTCAGTAGTGGTGTACTGTAGTTAAAGATTACAACCAATTTAACATAAGGGTGGTAAATGACCACTAGAGACCTAATGTATTACTGTCAAAAGTGACTAAGGGAGATAAGCGCTGACAACAGAAACTGGGCACGCAACTTCCATTGGTACTTTTAAGAATACCACTCCCAAGGGTTCATTCTAAAACAAAAAGTCTGTTCCTCTTCTCCTTGCAGAGATACATGTACCTTACTTGATACCAACTAATCATGACTGCACGCTAGATTTTTGTGCTTTTCAAGGTGATGGATGTGAATGTTGCAAGTCCCAAACGTTGCAAAATTTAGGAGTGACTTCTCAGTGTACTTTTTTCCCATAACAGGAAAATAAGAGTCTTTGGTTTAATATAACTATTTGAAACATTGGTTATCTGACAGCATAATGCTTTTTTATTATGATGCACTTTTCTTTCTGTTCTGATTCCTTTAGGATACATTCTTACTCCATTAGCTGTTTTCAGAATGCTTTCTATGATGTCTATTGCACAACTTCCCCATTACTGTGTTTTTTTTCCTCTACCATCCTTACTGGTGATGCTCCTTTTATTCTCCCATCTGTGTGTCTGCTCTCTAAATAGTAAGACATGCACAATAACTCAGTTATGTAGAATTTGCTGTATTGAAGCAGACCATTAGCTCATTGAATCTGATATCTAGAACTGCAGACTTCAGAGGAAGGCAACAAAAACAAATGCAATGCACATAGCTAATTGTACAATTACTGATGGAAGAGGAGGGCTTTTGGGGTAAAGAACCATGTACTGATGCACAGCTGTGGTTTACCTTTATCTTTTACAACTGCAAAAGCAATGAACAACTGTTATCAGCCCTTAATAAATATCTTTGTATAGCACTTGATTTGGTGGCAACCTGCACCACAAAACTCGTTTATTTGTTCCAAATTTACCACTTTCTAATTGCATGAGGTGGCCCCTTTTTCTTGAAGTCTGGAATACAAGAAAGGACCAATCCATTTACACTATTCTGGTAATAATTCATAGCCCAGCAATTAGGTAACATAATAGATTAAATTCAGTACAGACAAGCACAAGGTGAAATATGTTGGAAGTTTTAGATACTCCTATACACTGATGGGGTCTACTTTAACTGTAACCACTCAGGAAAGAGACTTGGTCATCACAGAGGATGGTTCAACAAAAGTACTTGCCCAACGTACAGTGGTGGTCAATTAAGCAAACACTCTGCATGTCAGGTTGTATTAAGAAAGGAATAGGGAGCAACACTATGACATTCTATAAATTGATGGCACACCCTCACCTTGAATACCATGTTCAGATCTGTTCACCCCTGACAAAAGGCAATGAAATACTGGAAAAGCTTCCATAAAACGAGACTAAAAAGATTAGGACTATTTAGTTTAGGGAGAAAACAAAGAAATATGATAAGAATATATAAAACAAGAAGTGACAGAGAGAGAGTAAATAAGACACTTATAGCAAAAATAATTAGGGATATTACACCTGGGGAAATTAACAAGCAACAGAATTAAAGTATGGAACAAAAAAGGTGTTTTGTTGTGTTTTTTTTAGTAGCCATATTTCATAGTTAACATGTGGACCTATTTATCACATATTACTACTGTAGCACACAGATTGGTATAAATGTGCCCTTTTTTGATTCTTACTAATGTTAAGAATATCCAGTTAAACTAGCTAGGATAACACATAAGGGATATCGGCATTCATGTTTCAGGAGATAAGCCAGATACTATGTGGAGTTACATATCTCTCCCCATACACTCCTGGACATGTTATTGCAAAATTGTCCATTACAGAACTTTCACACTTTCTTCTAAAACATCCAGTGCTGGTCAATTCCAGAGAGAAAGAATATCAATTTTGATGGATCACTGGCCAGACCTGCAACAGCAATTCTTAAGTTCCTAAATTCAAGCTTGTGTGTATACATCTGCGCCTACATCTAGAGACACACACACACAAACAGAGAGAGACACACACAGAATCACAGAAATGTAGTGCTGGATGGGACCTCAAGAGGTCAGGAAGTCCAGCCCCCTGCACTCATGCAGGACCAAGTAAACCTAGACCATACATGACAGATGTTTGTCCAACCTGTTTTAAAAACCTCCAATGATGAGGATTCCACAAGCTTCCTTGGAAGCCTATTTCAGAGCTTAACTACCCTTATAGTAATTTTTTTTTAATCAATTTTTGCACTCCTCTGGACTTTCCCAATTTGTTCACATAAAGAACGGCACCCAGAATTAGACACAATACTCCAGCCAAGGCCTCACTAGTGCAGAGTAGAAAAGAACAACTACCTCCCATGTATTACATACAACACTCCTGTTAATATATCCCAGAATGATATTAGTCTTTTTTCACAACTGCATCACATTTTTGGTTCAGATTTATGATCCACTATAACCCCCAGATCCTTTTCAGCAGTACATCACGTAGCCAGTTATTTCCCATTTTGGAGCTGTATTTATTTTTTCCTTCCTGAGTGAAGGACTTTGCACTTGTCTTTACTCAATTTCATCTTGTTGATTTCAGACCAATTCTCTAAATGTGTCAAGGTCTTTTTCAATTCTAATCCTGCCCTCCAAAGTGCTTGCAACCCACCCCTAAACTTACTGTCATCTACTCCACTCCATCATCCAAGTCAATAATGAAAATACTGACCAGTTTGGGACCCAGACTGACCCCTTCAACACCCCACTAGACATGCTCTCTTTTCTAAGATGAACAGTCTTGGTCTTTTTAATCTCTTGTCACATGGAAGCCATCCATTACTCCTTATTTTCGTTGCTCTTCTTTTCCAATTCTAAGACATCTCTTTTTTGAGATGGGGCAACCAGAACTGCATGCAGAATTCAAGATATAGGTGTACCATGGATTTATAAAGTGGCATTATGATATTTTCTGTTTATCTATCCTTTTCCTAACAGTTTCCAACATTCTTTGACTGTAGTTGTGCATTGAGCAGATGTTTTCAGAGAACTATTCACCATGCCTCTAAGATCTCTTTCTTGAAAGGTTATTGCTAATTTAGATCCCATCATTTTGTATGTACAGTTGAGATTATGTTTTCCAATGTGCACTTCTTTGCATTTTTCAATATTGAATTTCATCTGCCATTTTGTTGCCCCGTCACACAGTTTTGTGAAATCTCAACTCGTCACAGCTGGATTTGGACCTAACTATCTTGCATCATTTTGTATCCCCTGCAAACTTCGCCACCTCCCCAGCTGTCCCTTTCCCCAGCTCATTAAGGAACAGTTGAATAGCACTGGTCCCAGTACCCGTGGGGAGGGAAACCTTGCCACATACCTCTCTCCGAGATGAAAGTTCACCCTTTATTCCCGCCTTTCCTCTCCTGTCTTTTAACCAGTTACTGACCCCTGAGAGGCCCTTCCCTCCAGTCCCATGGCTGCCTCCTTTGCTTCAGAGCCCTGGGCGAGGGACCTCAGCAGGCCAAGCCCTTGTCTATGACTAACGCGACTGCTGGAGCAACGTGTCCTTCCCGGAGCGGCGCTGCTCACCAGGCACCACGACAGGCTGGAGGCCGCCAGGCTGCGGCTTCCCGCGCGGGGGGACGGGGACGGGGGGGATCCCGGGCCCGAGAAGCACCTGCTCGTTCACAGGGACAGGGACACGGCCTGCGCGCGCGCGGGCCCCTCCACCTCAGGCTACCGCCCGCCCCCGCAGGGACTCACCCAGAGCCAGATCCCCGGTCTCGCGGATGAGGAGCGCAGACATCGCGGCGGCGGCGGCTCTCCCCTTAGGCCCGGCCCGGCGGCGGGTTATGCAGCAGCAGCAGCAGCAGTAACCGGCTCTCCGCACCCACTCCCAGCGCTGCGGCGGCGGCGGGATTGCATCAGTCTCCACCGTGAGTCCGCAGCCCCCGCCCCGGCGCAGGCAGCTCATTGGCCCAGAAGTCAGGCGAGGCCGCGCCGGGATTGGCCACCGCTGCCGTCAGTCAGTCAGTCAGCAGCGGAGACACCCGCCTGCCGGGCTCCGCGTGGGGGTGGGGATGGTTCAGCCCTGCCGCCGGGCAGACGGGCCGGGCCGGGGGATCGCAGCCGGCGGGGCCCGGGGCGCGCTGAACGCGAAGCGCAGGGAGGCCGCGACGCCCGATTGTGACAGGGGCCGGCTCGGCTCGGTTCACTCTTAGCTCCTGTCCTGTGGCTGAGGCCGCCCCGGGGCCCTGTTCCCACCTGCCGTGCTTGTGGGAGGAAGCGAGAGGCAGCAGCCGGCGTGGAGGCTGCTCAGGGAAGGGGCTGGGGCGCTGTAGAGTAGGGCAGACCCAGCCGCTGGCACGGGCAGGGTTGGGGATAGCAGCGACTGCTGGCAGACGCCGCCCGGGCTGGATTTCACACAGAGAGATGCCGTCTAGTGCCAGCCCGTGACCAATAATTGCACCTGACGAACAGCTGCATTAGGAGAGCCTCACAAAGCCCACTTTGTTTTCGGAGACAGGTTGATGGATCTTTAAATAACAACACCCCCCCCCCCCCATGCCTGCACCTCTGCTGTTACCTCCCTGCTTCCTACTATGTTTCGTAGGCGCCCTGTACTTCAGGGGCCTTGGGACTTAATTGGGCGTTTACTACATGATGCCTGCGGGGAAAAAGGTGGTGACCCCCTCTGCCCCTCCCTGGGCTGGGATTTTGCCTTGGGCTGGCAGGGCCTCCCCCTGGGCTAACCCTGGCTCATTAACTCCCTCCCCCACTCCCACCTCCAGCGGCTTCACTCCCCAGGCAGGTAAAATTATGTCCCCATATTACATCCTGACCATCCCCACCTCCAATGTGCCCCCTTTGCACCTTTTTAGCCCCTCTAAACAGCGGGAAATGGAGTCTGACTCCGGGTGAGGGCAGCGGCTGCAGCAAATGTTACTTAGGGTGCTTAGGACAGCCTGAGTCACAAAATCTGCCGAAGGCAGTTTTCAGTACAACACGGGCTACTCCCTGCGGCCCGGCCTCCCAAAGCTGCTGCTGCTGCCAGGCTCCCAAAGCTGCTGCGGAGAGTCTGCTGGAGTTTGATCAAGCAGGGAGCTTCGGAGGTTGGTGGCATTGCCCAAAGCCAGGGCAGGGACTGAGCCTGGAGCTGGCTGAGGTGGGCCTGCAGTGAAGGTGGTGAGAGTGTGTTCCCCCCCCCGTTGTTTGAGGCAGGGCTTGTAAAGGAAGGGGCCCTGCAGAGTCTTTGACTGGGCTTGAGAAGAGACTGAGAGAATCCCTTCAAGCAGGGCCAGGACTGCATACATTTGGTTGGGCTAACTCCAAATCTCCAGTATGGTACCTGGGCTGGACTGGTACACTGAACCCACAGAGTGCTGTCTGCTTCTCCAGATCTTCAAGTGCCCCTACGCAAGCGAGGGGTCAGGGCTCTGAACTCTAGGGGAGTGCACACTCTGGAGGTGGAGTAAATAGTGGCAGTGTAAATGCCAGTTAGACAAGTTTCATTTATGACTGTATACTATTTTTATTAATTGATTTATTCAGTTGTCCCTGTGGATTTAAAATAATAGTGATGTTTAATATCAGTCTGTTATGCCATATTTCTTTAATTTATTAAGTAAAGGTGTGTTAACTCTAATTTAAGTGTATTGGATGTTTAGTTTGCATATTTGCAATTGTTAAGTTAGACCTATGTCTCAGATTATTATTATTAGACTAAGGGTTAGTCCTGGAAGCGCCCACTATTGAGCGTGTGCAGGGGCCAGCCAGGTAGAGGCACTGCCAATTTTACATTCCTTTTAAAGTAAAGGGACTGCAGCAGAGGGGTGGATAGAGGATTCCCACCTATCCTACATCATCACTGGTTGCTTTAGGGGGCTTATCACCCACCTCTGTACTTTTGACTTCTGTTACCAGCAGTTGTAAGAGAGCTTTCTGCAATAATCTGCTTAAATGTGAGGGGTAAGCAATCTTGTTTAAGAAATGTACTGCAGTTAACACTTCCCATTCTACTTTACGAATATTATAGCATTCATTAAACCACCACACAGCCACAAATTTCTTGAGGTCTTTATTGGAGCCTGTATCCTTAAACCCCTTCTACTACCCAGCTAGGCCCACACCCAAAGTGAATAAGCACATACTCCACTTCTGTAACCATAGTTTAATTTAAGCACCTTCACTCATCACAACTGCAGGACTGTACGATAAAGGCCTGATTAAGCAGGAATTTTCCAAACTCTGCAAGTCAAAACCAACACCTTAAGCTACTTGGCAACTAATAGGAAACTGGTGCACATTATAGAGTATTTTGAGTTATGCTCACAACTATACATTCTATTTAATAAACAGGATCCTGTATTCTTCACCAGCTTCAGTTTCTGAATGGATTCAGAGTGACTTTAATAATATCAGGATCAGGCACTGGCCTTTCTGTCATCCAGTGCATCACTGTATACTGGGATACAAGAAATCAGATGAACAGATTGCAGATATTGGAGGTAATAAGAGTACTACTCCATAATATGCAAGGGGGAAGAAAATTTTCCCTTTATACACATCCGAAAGCAAAAAAAGAGGGGGCATAAGTTTACTTTTCCCCTCTGCAAGTCATCTTTAAAATCACTGTGTATTATTTAAATTTCACTTGAGTGCTCCAGTATTGAATTATTGGAGCCTTTCAATCCCAGCTACAGTAGTGTCAGGAAGGGATAACAGATCCAATAGGTTGTTAAAAGATGGCATTTCAGATCCAAGACTCCCCTGTCCCCATTCAAACTGTACAACTGTTCCCTGGTTTATTGCATTATCCTGGCATCTGCCTGAGCCCTTCAGAGCCCTTCCCACCAAATGCTGCCCCACTGACTGCAGTGAGGAGCACAGGATCTCAGCTATTGGGAGAGCTGTAGGAACAGAGAGCCCTAGACCTCCTCCCCACTTCTGACGTCCTTGTGGGATGGATGGGCAAGAGGAAACTACCAGGACCCTGCTCTTCCTGACCATGCCCCAGAGAGAAGGGGAGGAAAAGAATTTGAGAGAGCAAGACAGTGATAGGGTAAATGGGGGTCAGCATACAGGGAGCAAGGGAATGGAGGGGCTTTTCGAGAGGATACAGGGGACACAGCTGATGAATTGGAGGAAGATGACAGGTCCCCAGGAATGGGTTTATGGGGACGAGTCCCCTGGCTGAGGGGTGGAGTGAGTGGGATGCCCACCTCCTCACCTGACTCCCCCTCTTGGCACAGCTGCCAGATAAGGCTAGGCTGAGATGAGGGAAGAGCCCAGCCAGCACCAGCCCTGCCAACCATTGAGCCTTTCCAGCTGTCTTCCAATCAGCAGCCACCTGTGCACCCTGCCGCACCCCTTCTGGTACTTTACACACCTAGCTACAAAACCATCCAACAAGGTTCCAGATGGAGAGGTGGTTGGGACTAGGGAGGTGCAAGGGCAATATAGGATGACATCACAGCCAATGGGAGCACAGGATAGGAAAAAGCTCAGGTGTGTGGAGAAGGGCAGCATGGAAGTAGACAAGGGGTCTGCAGCCCTTTCTGAAGCAACTGAGACAGGAATCTCTCTCCCACCCCCACCCCCAACCACTACTCATTGCTCCCTCACAGCAGAAATGGGTGCTGCTGGCACTAGAGTACAGGGAGAGAAGGGGTGCTACTTAATGGAAGAGAGAGAGAAGTGCAGGACAAGAAAAGGGTAAACCAGAACAACCAACATAAAATGAAAGCCAGCTAGAGAGAAGATACTGAAGCTAGAACAGAAAAATAGTGGTAGATGAAAGAAAGGGATTTTGTTTCCATCTTCTACTCATACCCTATCCCTAATGCTCCACATTCTAATCAGATACAAGCCTTTTCTGTGGAAGTTATCTCCCAAACTCACCAGGGTAACCATAATATTTAGCAAGACTTTTGCGCTCTGCTGTGCTGTAATGGTGAGAGTGGCATGATTGCTTATGTATTTCTAGAGGTTACCAGGTTCACCAGCTAGCAGTAAATCAAAAGCTGAATTCTGAGATCTCACAGCTGTAACATACTTTCCGTATAACCACTGCTTAATAAGCAGGCAGCCCGGTCCTAGACAAACTGCCACTGGAAAATGATTTGAGTTGTAGTCCTGTATAAAGTGCATTGATGGATTGTAACATTCCCAAATAAGGCATGAAGAGTTGTAGGGAAATCTATGCATGAAAGATAAGGACATAACCCCCTAGCTGTCTCTAATTAAATTGTGAGCTCTTTGGTGGAAGGACTGTTTTTTGTTGTGAATTTGTATTATGCTAAGCCCTCTGGGGTTCCTGGTCCATGATTGGGTCTACTGCAACATCATATATAAAAATAAACTTGCCAAAAACAGAGGAATAAAAGCACTCGTCATCAGCAGCACCTCAGATCCCTGTTTCTTCTGGATAGTCAACAAGACCTTAGTAACAAACTGAGCAAAACTCCTCATTTGGCAATGGAATATCTCCCATCTTTACCAGTTCTTTCCACCATCCTCTGACTGCTAGTTCAGTATTGACTGGCTTGAGGCTCATCTTGCTTGCATAATATCCATACCCCAATCTTCTGTGCAAGTGCACTAGCAGAATCTGAAGAGATTGCAATATATAGCCAGGACTCAGCATACTAAAGATACCTACAGCACACACGCTTCTTAATTAACGCATTAAACACATGGGTTGTTTTGTCAGTTTTGTGGAACTACACAGAATTCTTGGGGCAAAAAAAGCACTTTGCCAAGCCAACACTACAGTTTCTCAGAAAGGAAGGGAGAAAGACACACTCAAGGCAATTCCATCCACTGTTACTGATAAGAGGCCACAGGTACATAAAACACCACCATGGTCAACAGTATCAAAACAGAAGAGATCTGCAAGAGTCAAAAATGGAGACTACATCCTTGACCAGAAGATCTGTGACAACTCAGATGGTTCTCTAATATGTCCAAGCCTAAAATCTGATGAGGCTGAAGGAGGCCAGAGGAAGACAAATAATTCTGGAATTGCTTGGCTATAGTCTTATCAAGTCATTCTCAGAAGTGAGTAATTTCAGACAGGGCAATAACGGGATGTTTCTTGAACAGAGGTCTAACAATTGCTTCTCTAAGGCCTGTTTACACTAGACAATTTATGATTCTGACTATTACCAATTGTTTCAGCTCCATTCACGTAAGCAACTTTGAAAACCCTTGCTGGATGACATTGCTGTTTTATGCACTATGCCAATTCAACAAGTTTGAGAGCAGCAAAATGACAGTGGAAACAGACTGTCCCATGAGGGGTCCTAAAGTTGCTAATATGGCTAGAGATTAACCAGTGGGAAGTTTTTATAAAAAAATTGCCTTAGTACAGGCAGGGCCTTAGAGTCCAGCATCGAGCCTTTCTTCACAGAAGCATTGACAATCCTCCTGTTAAAGTGGCCTCCATAGCTCTCTTCTAGTTTTCAGTTAATTAAAAATGCTTACTAACTTTTTCATAATGGTCATTCTTCAAGATGTTTTGCTTATGCCATTCCAATATAGGTGTGTGCGCACCATCATGTGCACCATTGCTGGAAGTTTTTCCCTAGTGGTATAGGCTGGGTTGGCTCTGGTGCCCCCCAGAGTGGCGCAATATGGAGGCAACTGCCACCTCGCCGCCCCCTCAGATTCTTCCTGCTGGCAACTCTGAGGGGTAGGTGGGCAGGTTTTGGAATGGACATAAGCAACACATCTCAAAGAACAAGTTACGGAAAGGTTAGTAACCATTTTTTCTTCAAGTGCTTGCTCATGTCCTTTCCAATATAGATGATCTCCACCCCATCAGTTAGGTGGTGGGATCGGAGTTTTGTTGCAACACTGACTAGAGGACTGCTTGGCCAAGGGCTGCATCATTTCTTGCCTGCTGTGTGATGCCATAGTGTTTAGTAAACGTTTGGATGGATGACCAGGTCGCCGCTTTACAGATGTCCAGAATCAGGACCTGTGCCACAAAAGCCTCCGACAAAGTTTGTGACCTTGTGGAGTGTGCTGTTAATCAAGGAGGCGCAGTACCTTTGCCGGCTCGTATCATGTCCATATGCAGGATGTAATCCACGAGGAGATCTTCTGAGAAGAGGCTGGGTCACCTTTAATTCTGTCCACAATAGCCATGAAAAGTTCGGTGGCTTTTCTAAAAGGTCTGGTCCTGTCTATGTAGAAGGCCAATGTACCTCTGACAGCTAAAGAATGGAGCCTCTGCTCCTCTCTGGTAGCATGAGACTTCGGATGGAGCACTGGAAGAAATATGTCCTGGCTACTGTGAAAATGCGAGACCACCTTAGGAAGGAAGGTCTAAGTCGTACCTTGTCCTTAAAAAAGACCATGTATGGTGCTTCAGAGGTGAGGGCCTGAATCTCTGAAACTCTTCTGGCCAAAGTAATTGCTACCAAAAAGACTACCTTCTATGATAGGTAGAGTAAGGAGCATGTTGCCATTAGCTCAAGACAGGGGTCCCATGAGCTTAGACAACACTAGATTGAGGATCCATGGAGGCAAAGGTTGGCATACCTGGGGGTACAGGCACTCTAGTCCTTTCAAGAATCGCAAGCAAACTGGATCTGAGAATATCATGTGGCCATTCATTGGTGGGTGGAAGGCTGAGATTGCGGCCAGGAGAACCTATATGGATGAAACCACAAGGCCTTCATTCTTCAAGTGAAGTAGATAGTCCAGAATGAGGGATAATGGGTTGATTCTTCTGTCTCCTCTGTCTGTAGGCTGAGGTTCTGAGCCATCCTCCACAGGAGCTCTTGGTGAACCTTGTAATTATCCTGCACCAGTTCAATGGACGGGCCTGTCCCTGTCTCATCTGGAGAAGAGAACGAGGTAGCTAGAGCTTTCCCATGGTCTTGCACTTCCTCTGGAGCTGGTGGGGTCCCCTGCAGGGGTATCTTGGGCATCTAGAGCTTCTGTCCCCCCCAGAACCAAACCCCTCTCTGATGAGGAGGGTGTAGTGCTCTCACTTTGGAGGGCACCAAATGGGAGTGCCCTGCAAAGGAGCCTTGGAGGGTGTGAACTGCCCAAGGTCCCCACACTGGCCACTGGGGTTGTATCTGCCATTGGCAAGGTGGCCATGATGGTAGGATGACCCCTTGGATGCCAGGTGTATGATTCTGGTCCACCCAACATTCCCTCCCTTCAGGACACATAGGACTCCGATTGCAAATCGCAGCCCAAAGACTCGCTCCTGGGCAACCATGGGGTTGCGATATCCTTCGGCGTTGTGTGTCTGCGCCATGATGGAGAGCAGTGCCGTGATGGAGAGCGGCATCATGAAGATGGAAGGTGCTGGGATGCAGAATGGCACCAGGACAGTGATCGGCACCAGGACTGGGACTTTAACCTCGACTGCTGTCGCAGTGTCAAGCCCCTCATAGCCGAGCGAGATGCGGGTCGGTGCCTTGCCATTATTGCTGGCTTGCCTAGGACTTGTGTCTGAGAGTCAGGGTCCTGCAGTGCCTAAAGCCGTGCCCTGTGGGCCATGACCTGGGGGAGATGGAGGTGCTGGGAGGATTAGCAGACTCTTTGCTGCCTCATATGCCCCTGGCCCTGAAGGCGCTGCCAGGGTCGAGTCTCCTCCATGGCTCACCCTTAATGGGGAGTCCATGTGCACCGGACTCAACAGTTCCTCACTTTAGGCTGGAGTCAATAGTGTCAGCTGGGAAACGACCATCTGTGAGTGGTCGGACATGGATCTCACTCATTCTGTGGTTTTCTTCGTCAGGGAGTGTCCCAGGTCTGACTTCATTTTCTTCTTGGGCACTGGTGATGGGGAGTGGTGCCGCGTTGCTGGCGCTGACTTCCTCGGTGCCGGGGAGGAGTGTTAGTGCCGAGGATCCCTGGCCGTGTTGAGGCTCTCTGACCAATGAGGTACTCAGTGCCAAATCTGGTTGCCATTCCAAAGAGGGGCAAAGTGCTGCCTTCATTAGGAGGAATTTCAGTCTACTATCCCTCTCCTTCTTGGTCTAAAGTTTTTGCAGATTCAGACATTGTTGGAACATGTCCTTCGCCAAGGCACTTCAGGCAACTGTCATGTGGGTCACTCACTGGTATCTTATTCGGGCAAGTCGCACACTGCTTAAAGCCTTGGGACCAAGATATGCCCTGGGCCTTGCAGGTTAACCCTGCAGAGTGGGGATTCTAAGTACTCTAACTATCTAACTTGATCTAATCAATTATTAAAACTCTATTTACAATCTATTTACAGAAAACAGTCACTGAGAAGAAATACTTGTAGAGCAAGGAGACAGCAGCATTCCAGCAATCGTCACAGACAGAAAGAAGGAACTGAGGAGGTGGTGGGGTGGCCGTTGCCTATATACTGCCATGAGGGTGCCACTCCAGGTGGCACCAGAGCAGACCTTGCCATACCACTAGGGAAAAGCTTCCAGTGACAGTGCATGTGGCATGCACACCTATATTGGAAGGGAAATGAGCAAGCACTCAAAGAAGAAATTGTAATGCGCACATTGCTCAGCCACTCAGCAAACATTACTCATTTAATTAAAAAAAAAAAAAGTCCTCCATAGCTTCAGACAGTTTAGTTCAGATCTGAACAGTCTTTTCTGCAAAAGTGTTGAGAACATTTTATAGTGAGCAATGGGTAAGCAGCAATGGATGCAAACAGTTTAAATTCACCAGGCTGTTAACCATCTAAAACAGTTCAGCTAAGCAAGATTGTTGTAGTGGTGGTAGTAGTGAAGTCTTCAGCACAGCCATGAGATTCTAAAGATTCTTTGTATCACAGTTGATCTGATTCAGCACAAGACTGTCATCAGCACTCTGCCCATTTGCCTTTCCATGTCATCTGTCGCAGACAATTTACATACTACAGTGATCTGTGAGAATAATGTCAGGTTCAGTGGGCCACTGAATAAATGGCAGAGGAGATAGCAGTTTATGGAGTCCCACCAGGCCACTGATGTATCAGGCTGTTATCAAAAGAGTACTGAGTATTTCTACACAATCCCAGAGGATTTGTCGACCTATATGACACACCTGAATCCACAAACCTACCACTGCACTGCAGCTCTCTCAAAAGGTGGTTAACAATAGCCATCACACAGTACACGACAACTGTACACAACCGCACAGGGCATGCAGTGAATACTGTGCCCAGCTGAAGCTTCCAGGAGAATAGAGGTAGGCAGAGTGTACTTAACCAAACTGTTACTTGTCAGTGCCTTTAAATGAACAGGGACCTCTACTTTAAGCCTCATCTGAAAGACAGTAATTCCAGCAGAAGTGGTCTCTTAGTATTAAGTCATGTGTTCAATGACTTGAAGGAAGAATGTCATGATGAAATTAGCGCCACTTCCTGCACCACCTGTGTTTCCATGGAGTCTCTCTCCATCCTGATGACTCTGTTAAGTGTGGGAGATCAGACAAAATCACAGCCCAAGGCAGTACAGCTTAAAGAATTCTGATGAAGACAGACTCTGTATCTCTGTTACATTTCAAACTGTAGATTGCACTCCGTGCAATAAATGTAACTTAAAAATGCTCTCCCTCTTCAATTCAGTAATACCAATTGCCTAGCCCAAAATATAGCATCTTTTCTCTCTTTTGATCAGTGTTATCTTCTCTTAAAAGGCATTCTTGCTCTAGATGTCTAGCTGTTTGACTTTCAACCTTTGTTAGGCCAAGAAATATCTCAGATATTTTTTCCCACCAGCAAACAAATATTTGGTTTGTATATTATTACACAAGCAACTCCTCAATCCAGTAATTCAGACTGATTTACTAATAGCACCAACGTTATTTATGCAGAATTGTTTAATTATCATTCAAAAAACCCCAAAACATTAAAATGGTAAAAACAACTTTGTTTTCCATATTGGTCAAAAGATTAAAATTTAAGGTATTTTATGAAAGCATTTATTATCTTAAAACAAAATATTTTACATATTAAGCCTCACTTACATGTAAATGGAATATATCCATATCAATTTGCATATTAAAATTAATATTGCACCCAATTTAGAAGTCTGACACTTATGCTGTCAGCCATTCCCACATCTCTCAAGAGAGAAACTGAAATTATACACTCCCTTTTCTTTAAAATTAACTATACTGCTCCCATCTATTTACTTATTAAAAGAAAAAACTGTAAACTTTCTTGCATTTACTCTATTAAAATTATGAAATGTACACTTCTTTGCCTACATCTAAAAGATTAACTGTACACATTCTGTTTATGCCCTATTAAAAAACTATTGCCCTATCAATGCCAGTGTGTCAGTAGTATATATATATAAAAAAGTGAAACATTTATACATCGTAAGTTGAAGAAACTCGGTGTGTGTGTCTGTGAGAGAGAGTAAGAGTGAGTGAGTGTGTGTGTGTGTGTAAAATATATACAAAATCTGACTTTTATTACAATTAGAGGACACTATTGAACAATTACCAAATGAAGTATGTTCAGCTTAAAAGTGAACTATTCTTTCTTATCCTTACAAATTGTTGTATTATGAAACATCTGAAATGATCAAATCTGGCAATTCAAAAGGCAGTTTTCCAATAACCAAATAACTTTATAAAACACTGTACAAGTAGATAGACAAAAATATTTCAGGGAAAGAATTTCAAAAATCCTATGAGGTCTTCCCTGATTTACAGATCTCTCTCCTCCTAAGAGACACAGAGAAGTTACTTAAAGAATAAGCCAAGGCAGTGATAGAACCATATGAGTAAAAAATATAGTGCAATACACTGTTAACCATTTAGTAAACAGGAATGGACTGTAACCATGCCTACAACTGTGGCTGTACTTTTACCAAAATGTGTTAATCTGTTCCAAGTATGCGAGTGACTACAACATACCACCATGGAGCCTAATTATGAAAGGTCAGACTGCATGGTTCCCCCAAAGGAAGAAAAATATTAGCTATCTAATTCACCTTTACCATTGTATAAATAAAATTGTTTAACAAAGTGGCACACACAGTTTGATTGCTTCTTAGCTGTTCATCTTTAAAGTAAGGTATGAAATGTTTCCTGCAATTTTATTTCATGATTCTAATTTAAAAAGGGAAAAAGTTTTGCAGTTCTAAGCATCATTAAAAAAAATTAAAACTCTGGGTTTTTATACCCTAGAAGTGAATATATCCTTCAGTTTCACATTAAACAGAAATATTTGCACAAGGATTAGGATTTATTTAAAAAAAAAAAAAAAAAAACACTTGGTTTTTCTATTTTTCAATAGTCCCAAACCAAGCAGTCTTGTAAGAAAATTTTGAAGTCTTCATAGCCTCATGTCATCTGTTTTTTAAAAAAAATCCTGAGTCTTTCATAAAAATAAAAACATTCTTTGTGCAATCATTTTGCTAAAAAACCTGTCTTCTAGAACTTAAATCTTAGACAATCATCAGCTGGTTTCACGATCTTCTCTAACTTCTGCCATTTTGTTGCCTAGCACTGCATCTAAAGGTGCTCGTTTTTTACGTATGTTACGTCCAGAAGCAATAAGATCAGCATATCCCCGCTGATGGGAGAAAGCATATGCAGAACGTTGAGTTGATATCCCTCGACGAAAAGTACTCTGCCTTCGTTTCCACTGTTCTTCAACCTTGTATTTCTTACGGTTCTTCTTAATCTTTATGAAAGAAAAGGGCATAACAGGTTAATTCAGAGGGAAAACAGATGCTCATTTGTAGTTAACGTCTTGGGAACAATGTGATGGTTAAATTTATAGTGTTACATATTTTATAAAAGAGGATTTTTTTCTTGTTAAAATTTACCTGACAATTAAAGCCAGAAGCATATGTTATAAAAAGGTTATTTTATTTTGCATTTTCATTAGTTTCTTAAGGCATTAAAAGCCAGAATGGGCATACTGTATATTAGACAAAATGAAAACATTTGAATCTAAGCTTATTTTCTTGTTTACAGATGGCAATACCTTTAAAAATAAAATCTAAAAGACAATAAGATTTTAATAATCACAGCTGTTCTCACATCAGGAGCTTTCTTGCCAGTTCCAAGTAAAAAAACAAAAACAAAAAAAACAAACACACACGCACAAAAGAAACTACCTCTTGGCACAAACTTAAAGTGGTAAATACGAATGAAACTATAAAATAGTCTGAAGCTAAAAAGGACAGAGGTTTTTTATCCAAAGTGAATCTGGGAGGATTTACATTAGCCACTGCTATGTTAATCAAGTGTTCAGATTGCACACTAAAGTATAAGTAGGACAAGCCTATATGAAAGCCTGTTTTAATAGTCATGATCGCACATGCCTCTTGCCATGGCAGAAAAGTATTTAGTTTGCCTAGAAACTGCCCACATCTCATTCTGCTGGTTCTTGATGCAGTAGGGATGCTAGATAGGCTTCCTTAGGTCAGATATGGGTATCATCACGTTAGTGTTAGGACAGACACAAAAAGCCATGCTGTAAGCAGCAATTAGAAACCACCTTCACCAGGAAGTTCCCATGTTTATTAAGTTCCCCACTGCAACACATCTTGGTCCTCTCTGGTAACTGTTGAGGACCAGGAACTCTATACCACTCCACATTCTTTATAAGGAAAGATTAAAACTTAAATCATCTCTCACTCACTCACACTCACACACACTCACAAATTAAAAATAAACTTCAAATTCCTGAAGCTATTTACACTAGTGTATCCCCTTATGAATTGCATTCCCATAGCCCTGAGCAGTATTTTAAAGATCTAGACTTTGAGGGGGTCTGATCAGTCTTCCTGACAATGTTCTCATTTCTGTTGAATTGCCACGTGGAGCTCAGCTCACTTCCTGACAGGGTACCTGTAGGTCCCAGATCCTCTCTCTGTTGTGTTGGGAAATACTGAAGATGAACCTGATACCCCTGGAGAAGTCCTTTTGGAGCCTCCACTAGGTAAAATCTCGGTGTTTCTGCTGAGTTCTGAACAGTTCTGAAAGTCTGGGAGCTTTTGATCTACACTTTCTTTCCCTGTCTCAGTTCAGGTAGTGCTTTTGTTCTGTGCTGAATATTGAAGTATTGTTGCTGATACATTTTTATTTCAGCATCCTTTTTTCTAAATTCCTTCAGGTGGGGCCACTTCAGTTGAAGTTGTATCAGAGCTACAGGTAAAAGCATCCTTAGATATCCTCCCATTAGAAGTTCTACTGGAAATAGTTCAGACACAAGTGGTGTTGACTCACCTGTCCACAGTGCTTTATGTCAGTCCACTGATTTTTGCAGAAGTTCTTTTTAAAATCTGAACTGCTTTTTCCACCTCCCCATTGCTCAGGCTGTAGTGTGGCTATTACTACAATGTTCAAAATTCAAGTCCTATGCAAATGCTAGGAATGTTTCAGAAGTAAAATGAGGCCCATTATCAGGTGTGAGGACTTCAGAAACTCCATGTCCTACAAATATTGACCTTAGTTTCTGGATGACCTGTGCTGATGAAGTCTGTGTAACTATAATCAAGTCAATATATCTGGAGAAGTAAGAGACTACAATAATGTATGTACCTTTGTATGTATATATGTACCTTTCCAGAAAAACACATCTGTTGCTACCTTCTGCAAAGGTCTGTCAGGTAACTTAGTAAACAGTAATGGTTCTAGTGATTGTTTTTTTTCCATGTTACTTTGCAACCCTCTACTAAGGTCTGAATTTGCCTGCTCAGATTAGGCCACCATACGGATTGTTATGCTCCTGCCATGCATTTAAAAAAAAAAAAATACCTTGGTGTATCCCTCATGAATTTTGGGGAATATCTTTTGTCACGCTGGCTGAATCGGGGGGGCCTTGACGTGTATTCAGGAGCTCTGATTACTCCCTTCTACACCAGTCTCACGTTGGGGGTGTCATGCTGGCTGGATTGGGGGGGGGGGGGGGGGGGGGGGGGGGGGGGGGGGCATTTAGTATATTGTGTGACATCAGTATGTCAAATAATAAAAATTCATGTAAGATATTCCATTTCAGGTACTGTTAAAAAGGCTATAATATGCTAAGTAAGATGATAATACTTATGTTCATGTGTTATATGTATAATGGAAGTTATGGATGTATTTGATATAGCTGTATTTCAAATTGTGCTGTATGAGACACACCCTAGACAGGGTAGCGGCAGAACAATAGCCTGCTTAATGGCCCTTTGAGACATCCACAGATGCAAGGGGCCCAAGGGGAAAAGCCAGAGGTATACCTGATGAGTCACCAGGACTTACTCATGTGATTCTGAACTCCATTTTGTTCCTGTAAAATTCCACAAACAGCATGGGAAGGGCCAGAGGGTATATAAGGCAAAGGCCTGGGAATCCATTTTGTTCTTCAGTTGGGATTCAGCTTTAGTTACCAACCTACCTCTGGATCAGCTCATCTACAACTGAACTGAAGCTGTGAAACAAAGGACTGAGACCCATCCAAGTACTGGATGTATACCAGAGGAACTATACAAGCCTGTAAACTCCACAATTCTTCTAAAAACCTGATGTATCTGGACTTTCAAATCATTTGTATGTATCTGATTGCTTTAATCCTTTAACATTTCTCTTATGGTTTGTTTCTTTCTTTTTAAAATAAACCTTCAGTTTTAGTTACTAAAGGATTGGCTGGCAGCATGGTATTTTGGGTAAGATCCAAATTTATATTGATCTGGTACTGTGGCTGACCCTTTGGAGTCAGAGGGAACCTTTTTAGTAAAGAGCATAGAGTTTAAACAACTGGTCTCTTTACTGGACCTAGTGGCTGATTAGGAGCTGGAGACTGGAATGCTGTAAAGGGGGCTGGGTATATTTGTATACTGGCTTCTTGATAACTGGTGTGGAAAATCAGAAGCACAGTTTGTGGCTGTTTGGGTGGCACTGAAGCCAGACTTCCCACCAGTGCTGGGAGAATCTGCCCTCCTTTTGCAGCCTGCCCTGACCGTGGCATTTTCAGGTGGCTATCCTAGGCAAGCAAAGGTCACATCTTTCTGAAGTACCATAGAGATAAGAATGTGCCATCCTTCAGAAGCAGGTCATCGGCCATGTGAAGGTCATTTTGGTCCTGCAAATATGGTACTACGTCTGGTGGAAGTTGGCTCCTTTGGCTCCACCCTCTGGTAGAGTTGAGTATGTTTCTGGCAAATCTCATCCCTTCATTGTTCATTTCTAATTTGCTGAAGTCAGCTGGCAGATGCTGGAATTGCTGCCAGAATAAGGTCTAATTTCGGGAAGAGTTTGGCCTCTGATAATTGAGCTAATGTATGGTTAACTGCAAGAATAATGTGTCTTTCTCTGCAAACACATTTATTAAGTTATGTAAGGTCCACACAGATCCAGATTTTGCCATTGAGTTTCAGTACTACCACCAACCCTGGCACACCAGTCAGCAGGTTCTTCTATGTTCCATTCTCTTTAATTATTCTTTGACTTCCCCTGTATAGGACTGAGATGGGACTGTGAAAACAAATAAAGTTGCTGATGGTACTAGTTTTATTTTGTATTCCCCAGACAGCCTTCCTAGCTCTGTGAAAATATCTTCTGTATAGATTGTTTTTTGCCATTAATGTGTTACAGTTGCTCCATTAGTAGTCCTTGTATTGCTGGCAACCCAATTGGGGGAGCTGTCAGTCCTTGTATTCCACAAATTTGTGGAAGAGTTTTCTGTCCTTTCTCTAGGTTCCCAACGAACTGGCCACGAACATCCAAGGTATTGTTACTAGCTCCATGTAGAATCCTATTTGATCTTTGCAGATCTTCTTCCCAGTATTGATTATGATTTATATTTTATTGTTTTCTGGGGTTTTTTTTTTTTTTGGAAATGCAGTAATTGCTGCCCCAGTATCAGTTTTAAATTAAAGATTTCATCTATTTTGATGCATGCTTGTGTACCAAGGTACTGTCTCTTCTATTCAGAATATAGCCCCTAAAAGTAAGGACTTGTCATCTGTTAACAACATTCCCTTTTGGATTGTTTCCACTACTCCTGGTGACCTGCATGCTATTGCAGTAAGTCCCATTTTATGGCCTCTCCTACATTGTCTCTCTTGTTGAACATTGTTGGCAGCTGTGGCATGGTGTCTTGCTGCATCTTCCACAGCTTTTCCAAATTTTCCTCTTATTAAGGTTCTTTGGTCTCCCACTCTCTAGTTTTGCCCTGTTCTTATTTTCTAATTCATGTCTTTCCTCTTTACTATGTCTATATCGTCTGATGCAATCTCCCATATGCTGCTAACATATAAATCACATTGCTTTTTCTTTATGGTTTCTTGCATTCTTGCTTTTGCTAGTGTGGCATCTGGGTCTACTAAAGCTGTGCTGATAAACTGGAGTCTTTTATGCCAACAACTATCATGTGTCTGATTAGTTCTTCTTTTAATGTTTTGTATTTGCAATGTTCAGAAAGACTATGACAAGTTTCTGTGGCAGTTTCTCTTTGTTTCTGGTACCTCCTATTAGATTTGGCCCTTTCATACATAATATTCTGTTTGCTCATGAAATGGTCATCAAAAATGCCTTTTTCACTTTGGTATAATCTCTTTTTTCCTTATCAGTGAGGGAGTGAGGTACATGGGTATTTTCAGCAGCATCACCCACCATAAATATTAAATTTGCCAGGTATTTTTCTGTTAAAGCAGAAGCCATCTGGGATTGCTCAAATCTCTAGCTTGAGCATGGCTAGCTAACTGAGTTACCAAAATCAAGTCTCTCTAACAGAGCCATTTGCACTATGGACTCCATTGCTGTGACAGGGCTCTGTCTCTTCCTTGGTGCAGGTATGTTGTTTGATCTTTTACTTTCCCTATGCTGTCAGTCTGGGAGCCTCTTTTCTTTCTTTTACTCTTTCACTAGAGAAGGATTCTGTCACTTCTGACACTGTGTAGTGTGAGGTCAGACACAAAGAGCCATTCTTTAAGCTGCAACTAGAGAACTCCCTGACCAAGAACTTTCTACATTTATTAAGCTCCATGCTGCAACACATCCTGGTCAACCCTGGTAAACGTGAAAGATCAGGCACTCCACAACCATCTGTCACCCCCCACCATTGAGCGATATGGAGAAAGGGGGCATACTGTTTGGGAGGAAAGAAGATCTTCATTCTTCACCCCACAGAACAAAGAGTAGAGGAAGGAGAGAACCAGAAGTTATTCATGAACAGAGAAATATCTGCAGGCGAGTTAGAGGTGACAGGAGGAGATACATGTGGGGCAGCACTTACTGAGGAAAACAGCAGATCAGACAAGGAGGCAGAAGCAGACTGGGAGAAGGCTCAGTGGGAGAGTATTAAGACCATCTCAAAGCATTGACACTCCCTGCTGCACTGGGGTGGCAAAGCAGCAGAGCATCACAATCTCTAGGAAGGTTCCCAAACTGCCAGTTTGGTTAGGCTTTCAGAGAACCTCTAAGCTGCCATTTTAGGCCATATTCAGGCTCCTGAGGAAGCCAGCTGCACAGTTCTAATTAAATTCTCCTTATAGGCCCCTACCAATTATCTGATATTCTGATCATTAAGAATAGCATTGACTTCTATAACTAAACACAGTTTAATGAACCAAATTCTGAATTTTTCTACTTACTTTATCACTTTCTGAAGGCCAAATTGTCATTGACAAAAATCGTAGTGCAATAACAGGAAGCAAACAAACTGCAACTGACAGAAGTATTGTCAACCAGAGATATGGCTGTCTGAGAGCATTTGGAGCAGTCCCTGGGAAAAGAGGGTGAAAGTTAGTCTGTATGATCTTATATTATCTGTTTTCAATTAAATTTATACAGTACAACAAATTAAATTCATGTTCCCTGCACTGAAATATATAATTCAAGTATCCCAAGTATGTTTGAATAGAATGATTGTATCAAAATCTAAGCCAAGCCACTACCAAGAGAAAGTGTGCTGTAAGGAGAGAGCCAGCAAGCGTGGCACAAATTTACAACAAAATTTTTATTTCCATTTCAACTGCTGAATTTTTAAAACTCTTTAAGAGATAAATTAGGGTGAGAAGCAAGTACTCGGCTGGCAAATGTGGTTTTTGGATTATTTTTAATGAGCAAAAACTGTGGTTAAGAAAAACCTCTGGGATCATTGTAATATACGCATAATATAGAATGTAAGTGCTAACTTAATATGGAAGCACTGTAGCAGTTACATCTTAATGTTTAATTTAAGCAACCAGGTAGAACAAATTCTAAAATCTGAAGTACTATTAAAAAGCAAAGGCTGAAGAGTATGACTATGTTGTACAGGAAGCAACTGAGGATTTTTCTCAGATTGATTTTGCTACTGAACTAAAAATCATTTGGTTTAGATGTGACTACATCCCTGTGCAGTATGCAGCAGGAAAGTCATTATGCACAAATGTGATATGGTTTCAAGTAAGTTTAAGCACCTGACAGTTTTTGGGAAAGTAAGTTTAAAGCCCATTGCATGTCTACTTCCTTACTCAGATCACAAATTAAGAAGATGGGAAAGGTGAAGGACAATGGGCAAAAAAAGATAATCAAGCACGTTCAATAAGCAAATAAGCATTTATAGTATTACCAAACCCAACTATTTAAAAATTTTGAGTCAGGCCCTCAAAAATCATGAGACTTTTTAAATAAAAAAAAGTTTGGGGTTCTTTTTATTTTCCTTCTAGTATTTGATCTTTTAGGGTGCAGCCAGGTTACATTTTCGAGCCCTTACAAAGCCCAGAAGCCTAGAAAACTTTGCTTGAGAACAATACTTTCTTTTTTAAATTATAGCTAAAGTTATAGAAAACATCAAATATCATGAGACATGATACAATTGTGAGAGTTGGCAGCTTAGTATCCATTAATCTTTGAGCCTTACTCCCTCTGATGTGCTGGAGTAACTTTGCAGCCACAGAGCAGCCTTCACTGTAGGATTACAGTGCTGAGGATCTCTATACTCTGTGCTGAGGATCACTTTTTACTTTGCTCCTTTGTGTGCAACACTCTACACTGTGAATCACAGGTATCAATATTTAACTGCTCTTTATTTCTTGAGATCAAATAATTAAGGAGGAATGATTCCACTGACCATATAATTTGGAACTACAAATACTTCAAGAGATAGTTACTTCAACAAAACAATTTTGATTAAGACAAACAAGTTGACCCCATAAACTAGGCAACGTTTTTCTAAAGTGAGTTAACATTCAACTCTACTTACTGTTGCTAGCCATCAATTCATATCTGATACGTTGACATTTTGGTACTGTGTTTACTCTAGTTACACAACCATTTGGGGTAGAACACAAGAACAGTGAAACAAAACAAAACACTGACCTGTAAACTGAAAGCTAGATGGGAACAGAACATGTATTCCAGCACTGTGAAGGTCAAACATGATACCAAAGTAAAGTGCAATACTCCCAAATATTGAGAAAGCATTAACAAAAGTCCAGTAAGAGGTATCCAAACCCATCTGAAAGTAAATCAGATAACTCACATTGAATTTATGATTTAGACATCAAAAAGCATGTAATTGAATATTATGCAAACTATTTGTCATGCAGACACTTGGGTCACACTATTTATTATATAGTTCCATTACAACCTGGAATATTCTGTGACTATACCAGAGGGGGAGATAGTAACCAGGCAAAAGTGTATCAATATGCAAGAAGATTTAAACTGAATGATAATTCAGTATTTATTCTCACAAAGATGTGCTTTCAGACCAGCAGGGGAGATCATTAAGATAAATGAACTTGCCTGAAAATTGACTGCGACTATGAGAGAAGAGGCTGCAGTGACAGCAAATGATTGGTAGTCTGAAGGTGCCTCTCCATCTTGCCCCATGGTCTGAAGAAAAGCTCCGTATGGTATGAAGAAAATAATCAGTGACGTTATAACTCCATGTATTAAGCTTATAAAGAATTTCTTGTAGTTAAAAAGCAGGTCTTTCTGTCCAGATACATACAAACCAGGGAACCGAAGACTAAGTTTGTCACTCACATCCTTAATAAAAGAAAAGTTACTGCAGTTAGAAATAAATCAATGCCATAGAGCCTGAAGCACTGTATGAATCTTCCCCATCAACATTTAGTTTTAGGGTGGGAGGACAGGAGCCCTGGAATTTGGGGGGGGGGGCGGCCGCCCCTAAGGAGACCATGGCCACACACCTTTTAACATGGACACAGTTTGGAGGGCAGGGGGCTGTGTTGCTCCCCATCCCCAACTGTAAGCCTGGGGCAGGCATTGCACTTCATGGTGGGGGAGCTGACAAGGTGATCAGTTCCCTCCACCGTGAAGTGCAGCTCCCTAGCAATGCCACCTCAGGTGGGTGATTGGGCCCTGCCACCTGCTCTGCCTCTCCCCCCTGAGGCCCCGCTCCTGACCAGGGAGCCCAGGCCACTGTGGGGGTGCCGGGGTAAGAGCAGAGTCCTGGGGCCTTCCGGGCTCTGCAAAGTGGCCCAGGCTCCCTGGGCAGCTTTTACCATGGCCTGGCTCCTGCTTCCAGCCTGGCTAGGGGGTGGGACCTCGGGGGGAAGAGGAGAAGCAGGGGTGGGGTCACTGAGGGGGCAGGACTCAGGGGTAGAGGAGGAGCAAGGGCGAGGTCACAGAAGGGCAGAGCCTCATGGCTCTCCCTCTTCTACCCAGGTTCCAGTGCTCCTGTGGGAGGACAGAGGAGTTAAGCAAGACAAGCTAACAGATTACCTCTGTATTACCCCAAAAGTGACCAAAATCAGAAGCTTTAAAAAATTAGTGCATATATGAATGCAAGTGATATTTTTAAATTGTTAAAAAATGGACAGGGAGACTCAAGAAAAGCAGTGTGTTGGCATAGAAATAAAAGGAATAGCAAGCCACCATGACCTAGACTTTATATTTTTCTTCAACACTCAAAGTAAGTCCCATTTCTATACCTTCCATTCACACCTATTTGTAAATATTTCCATAATGGTGTGCAACAATACCCAGAGTAATGGAAAAATATATATGTGCAAAAACATAGTACAAGCATTTCTATGGGAAAGTCAATTCAATTTTCTGGCCTTTTTTAAAAAAAAAAAAAAAAAAAAACTAGCATACATACAGTATGAATTTATTGAAATTTTTTTTCTTAAAAAATTAAAAAAAAAAAAAAAAAAATTCATTACATTTCTATGCATGCAAATTCTATAGGCAGGACCAATTTGGAAAAACAAGCAAATCCAAAATAGAATCTAAAACGCATTCAAATTAAAAAGAAAATGACGTTTTCAGCATAAAAAATATTTTGCCAAATTTATTCCCATTAAAATCGTTTTAAAAATAGCAATACCTTCTGACACTATAATCAAAGATAAATAATGCAAGCATACTTCATAATCAACTCCATTGTTGCCATTCTACAGTACCTATACATAAATATTGGCCCCAATTCAGCAAAGCATTTAAGGACATGGTTAAAGTTAACCATGTACTTCAGTTCCGTTGAAGTCAGTTGGAATTATGCGCGGAAGTGCTTTGCTGAATCAGGCCATTGTAAAGAAAGCTTGTGGCATTTCAACCCTATCACCACCCAGTTCTAGTCTATATTTATGAAGATGTATTTTGAAGTTGTGTGTTAATCCCACCAGAAAATAATGGGAACTGCCCTCTATTGAATAACTGAACAAGAAGTCACAGCAATTGTTATGCTCTGGTATTTCTTGTAATTAATGAAAAGAAGCCTACAACATTTTCCATTAGCTTCATGGCGAAAAGCTGTCTGCTAAGACATACAAGCATTTGAGCAGATCAGTTCAATACTGAATAGATCTGAAGTTGATTAGGTTTTTCTATTCTAGCAGGTCACGCCTTATTGTCCTGTCATACCATGGATATCTGGCAACCTAAAAATGTCAGAGATTAGAAGTAAAAGTCATTTCAATTATGTTTAATCTAAGTTTTTGCTTTAACAATTGCTTCTAAAATTCATTTGGATAATTTTTCTTAAGAGCATGGCAGTATACCTGGTCAAGCAAGCCAACTAGAAGGACTGGAAGACTAGAATATAACACATTGTAAAGCGTGATAAACCAATCTTCATAAGCTGTCTGCAATAGAAAATAAATATCAATTTATTAGTTAGATATTACTTTATATTTAGTTGCATCATTTTCAATTAAAAAGTTAATTCATAAACTATCTAAAAAAACTGATGGAATTGCCTTTTCTTGGTGGATTTAAAGTTAACACGCATTAACATGCCAGGCCTCTAGGATCTTGAGATAGTTCTTTGAGCATATATATTAAAATACACACCTTTTTTTTTTTTTTTTAACCAAAGCACTATATGCATGATCACTCAAGGACAGAATTTGTTCCCTAGCTACATACATCCCAGTGAAGTCAGCAATAGCTGCACAAGTTTGTTCTGAGGACAGATTTTGACCAGAAGCATGCTGCACTGGAGAGATCAAGTTAAGAACTGATACCTCAGGGATACAATTAAAGCTGGTGGGAATTCCATTTCAATTCCGTGGGAAATTCGACATTTGGAGTTTTTGTTACTGTTGTTCTGAATCAGAACAGAGAGTCCAAGTTTAGAAATTCCCTGTGAAAAGAATTCTCTGAACAAGTTTATTTTGGGGCCAATCAAAACATTTAGTTTCAAGTTCAGCTTTAAATTTAATATAACATTGAGAGAGGGAGGAGGGGCGGATTTAAACAAAGTATTTGGATTGGGTCAAACTGTTTCGTTTCAATTCTGATTTTATTTTATAATATAAAAATAAAAGTCAAAATCTAAATGAAATGTTTCAACTTTATCAAAGCCCTTTGTTTTTTTGTTTTGTTTTGTTTTTTAAATCAAAACAACTTGTGTCAAAATAGACATGTTCCCACTAATGTTTTCTGTGGGAAAAATGTTAGTGAGAAAATTTTTAATCAGTTCTAGAAAAAAAACTTCAAAAAATAGTCTTTTAATATAGTGTTTTTACGGTTTTTATTTTTATTCCTCAGAACTTCTGCACGAAAATGGAGAAGTTATTTACCTGTACAATAACTTGAGTTCTTCAAGATGTTTTGTCCCTATAGGTGCCCTACCATAGGATGTGTGCACACCCATGCATTCTTGATATGAGATTTTACTCAGCAGTTTCCATGAGTCCACATCTGTGCACTATTAGTTAGGCTCTGGTACAAAGCTATAGAGGGAAGGAGAAGACCTGCCATTGCTCCAATTCCTTCTCAACTACAAAGTTCAGAAGATTCTGCAGCAGAGCACCTGTAGGGACAAAACATCTCAAAGAACTCAAGTTACTGTACAGGTAAGTAATCTCTCGTTGGAGTTATTGGCCCTATGGGTGCTCCATCATCAGAGACCCCCAAGCAGTAATTCAACGTGGAGGCAGGTGCTGAGAAGATGGATCCTATACAGTTCTGGAGGACAGTGTCACCATAAAGCAGGTAGGATAGCAAGTGCCCAGCAAACATATGAATGGAGGACCAGATTTTCTGCTCTGCAAATTTCTACAATGAGTATGTCCTTAAGAAGAGCTATCCAGTGGATAGGGCAGTCACTTTCAGTGGGAGATGCACTCCAGCAGCAGCTTTGTAACAAGCTAGAATGCATCCAGAAACCCATTTTGATAGTCTCTGAGTAGAAGTTCTCTGCTCTTTCATTCCCTTGGCAAAGGAAGTAAAGAGCCTGGGGGAACCCATGAAGGATCTTGTTCTTCAAGGAAAAAGGCAAGGGCCCTTTTTACTTCCAGGATATGGAGGCTGTGCTCCTCATTTGAAGACTGAGACTTAGGGTAAAATACTAGTAGGACATAAGAACGGCCATACTGGTCAGACCAACAGTCCATCTAGTCCAATATCCTGTCTTCTGACAGTGGCCAGTGCCAGATGCTTCAGAGGGAATGAACAGAACAGGGCAATTTGTCAAGTGATCAATCCCCTGTCATCCAGTCCCAGCTTCTGGCAGTCAGAGGTTTAGGGACACCTAGCGCTATGGGGTGGCCTTCCTTTACTATCTTGGCTAACAGCCATTAGTAGATGAATGTCCTGATTGATACAGAATTCTGAAGATACCTTAGACAGGAAACAAGGATGAGCGTGTAAGTCACCTTGTCACAGTAAAAGATAGCAGCCTGAATGACCCTAGCTCCCTTACCCTTCCGGATGAGGTTATAGCTACTAGGAGCAAAGTCTTGAAGGACAGGCAGAGGACTGAACAACTAACCATGGGTTTAAACAGTGAGTTCTTTAAGGCACTGAGAACCAGATGAAGATTTGAGGGTGGTGGTGGGTCCTTGATGTGAGGAAACAGATTGGACAAGCCCTTAAAAAGTTTAGAATAGTAAAGCAAGTACAGACCAAAACATCCTTCGAGTGGCTGATGAAAGGTTGTAATCACAGCCTGGTGAAGCCTAATGGAGATCAGTGGCAATGTGTTTTTAAATCCAAAAGGTAATCAAGAATATCTGTGAGGAGAGATTCAGAAGCAATATCAAGTCAATGGTACACCAGACTTGGAAGCACCTCCACTTCTGCAGGTAGGTTTCCTTCGTGGCTGGTTTCCTGCTGTTCAGGAGTACAGAGTGAACTTCAGGACAGCAGACCAATTCTATTCCAAGAACCATCAAGGAGCCAGGTTTTGAAATGCTGGCATGAGAGACTGGGGTGGGTTATGATGCCAGCGTCCTGTATTACGAGATCCACTGAGAAAGAAATGCAAAGAGGGGTTCCCAGAGCCAGGCAAAGCAGATTTGGGAACCACACTTGCCTTGGTCAGAATAGTACTATCAGGACAGCTACTGCCTGGTTCTTCCTTGAGTTTGCTCAGAGCCTTGATGATCAATGGTGTTGGAGGATAGGCATACAAGAGGGTGTGAGGCCAAGGCATTAGGAAAGAAGCTGCCTTGGAGTTGTGACTGTAAATACATGCACTCACTAGAGCAGAATCAGCACTTCATGTTGGATGGTGTTGCAGACAGATCCATTTCCAGGAGGCCCCAAGACTGGCAAATGCTTTGGAAAACCAAGTTGCTGAGTTTCCACTCATTGTTCTGGTGGAAGTATCTGCTTGGGGAGTCCACTACCCCGGTGAACAGGCTCAGCAAGTAGACCACTGAGATAGCTAAGCAGTGGGATAAAGCACCATTTTCCACAGTCTCAGTGATTCTGCATGTAAGGATCGGGATCTTGCTCCCCAGTGATGATTTATATAGTACATTGCCACTCTGTTGTCTGATCCATGGGCCTCAAAGAGCACTCCCATCGGTCTTCCTTCAGTTTGTGAGATCTGCTTTTAAACCTGGTGCACACCTTGCACTTTGACAGGACCCAAGAATCTCAGGAGGCAGCAAAGGCAGTTGGAATCCACATCAATCAGGAGGAAACAATTGTGGTGGGTCTGAAAGGGTTTGAAACCTGGGATCTTTAGCATAACCCATGCAGGGAAGCCACAGACAACAATGGCCAAGGGTGAAAGGCCTGGGTGCCCAATGGAAGAATGGGGGAACCCTTCCAAAAGCACAAACCTGTGCTAAAGTAAATAAAAAAAGTTAAATAAAAATAAAACAGAAATGTATCTAATAAAATACTGAGGCAGCTGAAAACTAGCAGCGGACATTGCAATGCTCCATCTTGAGTTGAGGGCAGTTGAATAGGAACTGAAGCAGTAGCAGGTTCCACCACTCCCTTCTTACCTTCACATTGGAGCATGAGGATGTACAGAGTGCAGGCACCGCCCTGTATGCACTGCTGACTAAAATCTCTGATCAAGAGTTCACGAGTGCGTGCACATCCTACAATGGAGCACCTATTGTGACAATAATTCCAAGAACAACAGATATTTGGTTTAGGGAGTTCACCTACTGTTTCTATTTGTTCCTCACATTCAATTAATTTTCTGTGAGTACAGTCATTTTCTCTCCATCTTATTTTCCACTGAAGTCACTGTCTCCATTTTGTTAGATTGCAAGTGGCTGCTATGAATGACTTCACAGAAGACCGACTTCCTGTAGGGAATCACCAGCAGCTGTGAATGAACGCCCTAAACTAAGATCCTCAAAGTAAAAAGAACGCATATGTACACGAGCACAGAAATAAGAATGAGAGAGAGCATTGTTGCTAAGTGTTCCCCTCACACACACACACACACACACCACCAGTGTGAGTTTACTGGACACAATATAGATAGTGAGCATACAGTGTTTGGGAAGATTAACACAATTGAAAAAGAAATGTGATGACAAAAAGCCTGTTGAACTCAGTGACTGTTATACTCCATTCCCTCCTGCATCTGTATGATGTCTACTGAGGGCCAGACCCTGCAGACCCTCACTCATGCAAATAGCAGTACTGACCTCACTGGAACTACTTGCCTGGATAAATCCCTGATTCTGCAAACTGGTCCACTTAGGGAGAACATCTTGCAAACTGTGGTCTTCCTTTATAAGCTTTTTGGGGTAGGGACTTTCTCTTAATATACACAGTATTACTGATACACAAATTAGTGCAAATAATACTCTTGTACTTGTGCTTCCAACTGTATGATTTATCTAAACTCAAAAAAGTCATTTTATTTATTTCAGGTGACAGCTCAGGATGAAAGATTATTTAGTTTTCCCTCACTGCCCTCCAGGCATATATATGTCTAGTAGCAATGCTAATAAATGAAGAGATAATTGTATCAAAATGGAAGGCAATAGAGTTCAACAGTTCTGGTTAATAGCATATGTTTTCAAGCTATTTATTGTTTAGAAAAATAGAACCAAAATTCTCTAACTATTGGGACAAAAGTAACTGAGTATCTCATTAGATAAACCATGCAAAGCCCATGTCTTGCTGCAGCTAGCTTACCCTTCCCAGGCTTTTTGAAGAGGGTAGAGGAATGGGTTATTTCACAAATAACTAAATTGAGAGATTGGTTCTCTACACACCACCTCACCCAGTAATCTCAATTTTCATGGCTCATTCATGCTATTGATTTCAAGCTTTATGCTGTAATAGCCAACTGTTCATAGAATTCTTGTTATTTACTATATCCTTATTTATTCTGTACACATGATAAACTATATTGATTAGAAAGAAGTTAAATTAGTGAAGATTAAGATAGCAATAGCAATATAGCTGGAGATTAAAATGGCTGTCCAAATCACTGGTAATAAAGCGAGTATGAATTCTATCAGAAGGATATGAAAGACTCTAACACTAAACTGCAAAGGCTGCCTCTTTCAATGCTGTTCACTTAAGTTACATCACTTAATTTTTTGTTATTATTTATTTATTATTTTATTTATTTATTATTATTTATTCATTATTTTGTTTTGGTCAAAAGGAAGATTTTCTAGTTCATATTAGAAAGGCACTTCTCTTACCTGAGCAGAATAGCCATTGAAGAACGAGTACCAGAAGTGTACTAGCGTAAATGCAAAGTTTTTGTAGAAGAAATATCGTAGGAACTTGCACATCCTTATATAGGACCATCGGCCATGAACTAATAGTAATCTTTGCAGGTATCTGAATTGTCCAAAAGAATAGTCACTTGACATGACTGCTTGCATGCCTTCTTGTCCACTAATTCCAACACCAATATGGGCAGCTAATAAAAAAAAAAAAAGTCCCACATTGAATAAGCAAGGTTTTATTAAAACAAAATATACTATTTAACTAATGAAGATGCATAGTGACACCCCAGTTTACACAAGTCCCATTCTCTACTGAAAGTTTCTCCTGATCCAAATGATTCTTTATGTACAGTGACACCTGCATTAAAGACTAGCACCTCCAAAGGCAAACCTCTCCTCTCCACCAAGGACTTGTCTACATGAACAATTAGTTCATGGCAAGCTGGGGTGTGAATCTACCCTGCACTAGTCTGTTGTGAACTAACTGTCCATGTGCACTCTGCTGATGTGCCTTAACAGTTCATTAGCGCGCTTTAATCTAATCCTGTTTCAGAGAGGACTGGTTCAAAGTGCAGAGTCACACCCCATCTTGCTGCAAACTAAATTTGAAGACAAGCCTTAGTCTTAGGGCTTGTCTACAAGACACCACAGTACTGACTACAGGGGTGTAAGTTACAGCATTCACTAAAGTGTTGTGTGTAACTGTCCCATGCAGACCCCGTTAAAATGAACTAAAAGGTACCTAGTTTGCATCAATGTAGTGTACACTGCAGCTCACACCCCTGTAGCCCATAATGCGAGTCCGTGCAGACAAGATCGTAAATTGCCATTTAAGTCTTCGAAATTTGCATTTACTTGGTGGTAAATGTAAATGTTGAAAAAATCCAAGATTCATACTGAATACAGTAGAAAAAAATGCATGAAGTGGAAAACAAGAGAGTTCAGTATCAAGAAAGACAAAACCTGAGCTGTGGGAAGGAACAAGCACATTTTGCTTAAAGCAGTGATATGTAATATATAGCATAATAAATAGGCATGGCACTTACCATACTAAGGAAGATAGATTGCCTATGTTGGAGAACTTCCAGTCTAAACTAAGATGTGAACTAATGGGGGGATATAACAGAGAAGGGAAGGAAAGAGGAAGTACAAGGGAGAAGACCATATCAATCTGTAATCACTTGGGAGGCTAATGAAAGTGTTTTGAAGGTAGCAAAGACACATTGCTTTTAATATTTCTAAAAGTGAGTAATAGGCTATAGTTTAAGCACCTCATTAAAGAAACAGGTTTTAACGAAGGATGTAAGGAGATAGTGGCTGGTAGACAGTCAGAAAGAGAATTCCAGGCATAAGAGTAACATGAAAGGAGAAATAGGACAACTCTAACGCATGTGTGCACGCATACACCCTATCTGCCCATCTGTTAGACAAAATGCAAAAGCTGTTAAAATGGCACAGTTAGAAGAAGAAAATATAGAAATCAAAGTGGGATTATTTTGACAGTATATCAACAGACTACTTTGGAGAGAGGGATGGTAAATGCAAGTTTGTTAGGGTCAAGGCTGAATGAGGAGCACAGTAATAAATGACTACAGAATATTAAAGCATAGGTCTTCTGAAAAATAGCAACTTAACAGATCTTTTCCTAGTATATTCAGAGCCATATCTGAACTATCATGGCAAAAGTACATTTTTACCCGTATTTTACTCATGTTAGCCATGCAAAGACAACAAAACTAACAGAGAATGAACTGGAATCAATTACGGCTCACATATCAGAATTATTCCATTAGGTGTTTATAGAGTGCCAATCACAATAGTACCTAGCTAACTCTTCAGCATATTTGGCACCTAAGAGCTAACAGCAGGGCAAAATTTTGCCCTCTGTTACCTGTGCAACTCCATTGTCTTCACGGAAGTTGCACAGCTATATTTGAGGGCCATTAGTTTTCAGAGTAAATCTGCAGGAATGGTTAGAATACAAACGTAATCGTGAAAGTTGTTGAACATTTCACTTGCCTTTCAAAGGCAGAGCACACAGAATATTTCAACATGAATAACAAAATAGCTTCTTATCTAAATATATCTAAACAGCTATTGTATTTCAATTGTTAAAGACTGTCTCAACTCAGGGAAAAAAGTACTTTTTAGAAAGTGATACAAGACCTTTAAAAGCAAAAATAAATAACAGCCAGTGAAATTTACAGGTGACTTACTTTTAATCATGTTTACATCATTAGCACCATCCCCAATAGCCAAGGTTATAGCTTTCTTATATTTCTTCACCAGCTCCACCACCATGGCCTTCTGTTTGGGAGTTACGCGACAGCAGATCACTGCACTGCATTCGCACGCTAAGTCTACAAAGTTTCTTTGTTGCTGCTCTTTGTTAGCATCAGCTCTCCTTTTACTCTGAATTTGCTTTTCTCTCTCTTCTGCTGTTTTGGGAAATTTCAATTTTAGAAGTTTCTTCCTCTTCTTTTTCTTCTCTAAAAGGATTTCATTCTGTATAATCAAAGACAATGTAATTATAGCCCCTTCTTCACTATTTAAAGATATAATGTTCTAAGAACTGCTCTTGTAACATTGTTAAAATCTGAAATACCTTGACTCTCTGCTACATTATGTGAATTGTTGTAATACCACCCCAATAAAATGTTCCCGAACGGGGACAGTGAATATATTATGCTTTTGTACAACTTATTTTATTGTAACACTTTTTGCAGAAATTAATGGAAAAATCCTTTTTTTTATCTTCAGCTAATTCATTTTTGAAGAATGATATTAATCTCTATGATCTTAAGTTTTTCTGAAAAAAAAAGGGGGGGGGGGGGTTGTGATAACCCTGAACACCAAGCTGTCATTGTCAAATTCAATGATTGGTACTGGTGAAGTTATTAAAAATTCTCAGCTCCCTCTGAAAATTAATATTAGCAAGACTGTGAAGCTCATAATTTCATATTTATATGTATATTTCGTTTTTGATGTTTGATATCCAATTGAAAGAGATTTATACATGGATTAATAGTTACTGCGAAACTGAATAATTTTAGATTTGTTATTTCCTCGTCTATTTCCTCCCATTCTGGTTTGTATAGAATTCTGCCAATTGGACTCTCACCAGTACTTGGATTACCACCTAGGTCACTTCTTGCTTAAAGTCCGTCAGTGGTTTCTGAACTCTTAAAACAATCGGGTCACAGTACAAGGTACCATATGAGCCTGCTTTCTTTTTTTATTTCTGACACTTTATTCACACTTTTGCTCTCACATACCCTCTGTTTCTACCATGAAGTAATGACTGCTGTCTGTTCAGAACATGTTGAGTCTTGAAAGATCTAATTTTGCATCTTTCTGATTCTTCTTTTGCACTAGACTTTCAGAGTCCCTTGATTAATAATACTTCTAACATTAGATTGTTCTTTTTATAGGAGATTCTGTTTTGCTTTGATGGTTAATGTTGATTGATTATGAGAGGAATTTTATCACTTTATCTATTATATGTTTTTCATTGACAGACTTCAAAGATTGGTTTAATAGTTTGGTGTTTTATAGATGGAGGAAACTGAGGCCCAGATGTTAAATATCTTTCATCTGGTGCTTCAGGGTAGCAATCAAGTGAATGAAGGAGTTCTTAACTATAAGAAACATAGGATTCTAATTTACAGCACTATTAGTCTTTGATCTATTACGAACCCCAGAAAACTCCCAAACTGAAGAAATGCTTTATACATCTGCTTTATACATACCAGCCAGGAACCAGTGATTATTAAAGCACGATTTCTACCAGATTGAAAGAATGTCTCATTCTTTTTTTGAGAGGCGTTTATATTTGATCCAGCTTTGTTACTCTGGTTTTCCAACCTTGTTTGAAGAAGAGCACTGGAAAATGAATGCAGACTTTTAATGTAGCTCATCTAAAAACAACAAATACTGACTGTGATTTTTATAGTTATACTGTAATGGGCCCTATCTATAGGAAATCCAAAGATGTCAGTTGTCCTAAATTAGTGAAGTACTTATGCAAAGTGCTGAACTGAGTTATTTAGTTATTATGGTAGCACCAAGTTTATAAAACCAACAACAGTTGGCCTATTACCTCCATTATTTCTTAAAAGGCATATTTCTGCCTGATTCACAAGGAGCAGGTTGTCTTGGTAAATTGCAATTCAAAATAGTAAAATATATAAATAAATCCACAAACCGCAGCATAACTGAATGTTGGCCACCGCTGTGGTTACATCTACACTAAAAACTCAGGGCATGAGTCCCCTTGCTCATGTATACATACTTGGCTAGCTTGACATGGGTATGTATTCTGCATGGTTCAGCTGTGCTTCCACTGCCTCTACCCATGCTACTGTGGCTATACTGCTATTTACTCTCACGCTAGCTCAACGAGAACTATGCATACATGAGCAGGGGAATCGTACTTCTAGTTTGTAGTGTAGATAGCCTGTCTCTCAGTTACACAGTTTAGGCATTGTAAGCACCATTATAGGAGGAATCAAAGGAGAAAGCCAGATAAAGAAAGAACGCCACAGGAACAGTGTGGTTACTTTGAATATTTTGAAATTTGAGATTTTAAACTCCTATCCAAAGAAATACTGAATGCTTTTAACTTACCTGATATCCTCTCCATAGCAGATCATAGTTTCATCCGTTAAAAGGTCACAAGAATATCCAATGTTTTCAGCAGTTTCTGTACAAAAAAAGTCACACTATCTAGTTAGACTCTTTAACAAATCTTTATGGATAGTGACTAGTAATACTCTGGGGCTTTTTAAATGACCTGAAGATTCAAGTTTAAGCATGGCAAGTTTGCTGTCAGTAAACCTCGACACAATGCTAACTTTCAACTGACTTAATTAGCCATATTTAGGACAATGGACCAAAGCATGGCAATCTATGTACAAACATCCATCTTGTCTCCACTCCCTTTTTTTTTTTTTTTAGCCTAAGCAGGTCAACTGTTTCAGATAACTAGGCTAAGGGAAAATAATAGCGTGCAGACCATGTTATATTCTTGATAGCTTTTTTAAAAAAATGTTCCAGCACCCCCATATTTAGCATGGGTGGCCTTTTGCATAAGGGATATGCCTTTTGCCATCCCTGTGAAAATCTGTTCAAATCTGGCCAGTTATAAATCTTTGAAAAGTGAGTTTGCATATGCTCAGATACCGGCCAGAGCTTAATAGCTAAAATCTCTAAAAATTCCATCCTAACTGAGTATGCTCCTTCCTCTCACTGCTCCTGTGTGTGACAGAACTGTACAGGCACCATCCCCACAGAGTGACTAAACGTGTTCCAGTTTAGGTCTATGGGGTAAAGCTGACTCCTTCTATAGTGGCTGCTCTGGGCTGGGGTGGGAACAGGAACTGGAACTGAGACCAGTGAGCCTGTGTCTACTGTGTTCTCAGTGACGCCCCTACTGGCACTAGCGCACCATAGAGTAGGAAACAGTCTGAGCTGAATGCAGAGGGGACAAAAGGTGGACTGGGGGTGGGAAAGGAACAGATTGGAACAAGGAACATGGTGAGACTGAGCCTGGTTGTGGGGAGGAGGAGAGACTGGGACTCTGACACTGAGCCCAGAGAGGTAGACAAGGACTGGCTGGGCAAGAAGTGTGGGACAAGAAGCCTAAGGAGTGGAGACTGGGATGTCAAGGAGAATGGGAGTGTGACAAGCAGCCAGGAGTGAGAGAAGAGAAAGAACAGGGACAGTCAGAGGGGATGGGGCAGAAGCATATGACTTGTCCCCCATAAATGCTGGTGCACAAAGAGGATAACTAGGCTTGCCAGAACTTGATTTTTATTTGTATTTTTTTAAATAATTTCAATGGATAACATGGAGTTTTATTTTTAAGCTTTTTTTATTTTTATCTATTTAAATTTTCAGTTGTACAAAATTATGGGTTTTAAGCATTTTAAGCTAGTTTTATAACTGTTAAAAACACGAATTGCCAACATCAACATTTTAGCATTAACTCAAACTCTAATACGTTATCAAGAAGCATTTTTCTTACTTTGCCTCTGTGAATTTCTATTATCGTCGATGAAAATATTTTTTCATTGGTTTGAGCATGTATGGTGAAATTGATATTTACTGATAAAAATCTGATCCTTCCAATCTTAAGGATAACCTGCTATTATCCTCAGTTACTCTGTTATCACATAGACCTCTGCCACTTGAGTTATGTGGTGGATCTAAAAGTTTTAATCTCAGTGATAATTCATGTGGATGTCAATATGATACTACATGACGGAATGTGTTGGTTTAGTTTGCTTTTTTAAAAATCTAGGAAATTGCACGCACACGCACACACGCACACACACACACACACACACACACCCCTTTAAGAACATTAAGGTTCAAAATGAAGTACTCTGAAGTGAGGAAACGCCTGTGTATCAGCCTCTTTGTGTGCATGCATTATCATAGACTTTAAGGTCAGAAGGAACCAATATGATCATCTAGTCTGACTTCCTGCACAATGCAGGCCACAGAACTTCACCCATCACTCCTATAATAAACCTGTAACCTATGACTGAGTTATTAAAGTCCTCAAATCATGGTTTAAAGACTTTAAGGTACAGAGAATCCACCAGCAAGTGAGCCATACCCCATGCTACAGAGGAAGGCGAAAAACCCCCAGAGCCTTTGCCAATCTGCCCTGGGGGAAAATTCCTTCCCGACCCCAAATATGGTGATCAGTTAAACCGAGCATGTGGGCCAGACACCCAAGAAAGAATTCTCTGTAACAACTCAGAACCCACCCCATGTAAAGTCCCATCACAGGCCGCTGGCATATCTACCACCAGCAGTCAAATATCAGTCAATTGTCAAACCAGGCTGTCCCATGACACCATCTCCTCCATAAATTTATCAAGCTCAATTTTGAAGCCAGCTAGGTTTTTTGTCCCACTGCTTCTCTTGGAAGGCTATTCCAGAACTTCACTCTTCTGATGGTTAGAAACCTGCATCTAATTTCAAGTCTAAACTTCCTAATGACCAGTTTATATCCATTAGTGTCCACATTGGTGTTGAAGTTAAATAATTCCTCTCCCTCCCTGGTATTTATCCCATTATGATAGTCTCATTACATGATCACGTATTACTGTGTCCACAGAACCCCTGTACAGGATGGACTTGTTCTGGGGACAAGAGTCAGGGCTGTGGAGTGAAGAAAACTCGTCTGGAGAATCCCTGCTTCATGTGTTGCAGAAGTTGGAAGGTGTGTAGTGAATGAGGCAGGGACTGCAGGAAGAGAAAGGATGGTTCCATGCTTAAGGCAGATAAACATCACCCTGGAGAATTGGATTCTATCCCTGCCTCTACCGCCAAGTTCCTGTGTGGTGCTAGGCAAGTCACTTAAATCAAACCTCACAGGTGGCCACTAACTGTTCCTCTTTTTCTGAGTGTGCCCAACTTGAGATCTGGAGCCTGATTTACAGAAGTGCTGAGAGCTCATGGCTGCAACAGTGATTAATGAGAGCTGTGCTTTGAACACAAAATGTATATAATGCTAAATATTTTTTGGGGAAAATCAGGTTCCAAGCATCTCAAATTGGGCACCCAAAATTAGAGGACACTTCTGACTTTAATCCCTGGGCCTCAGTGCCCATTTATAAAATGAGGATAAAGCCACCCACTCCTCTCAAGGGGTGTTGTAAAGATAAATTCTTTGTGAAGCACTCAGATACTATAGTGATAAGCGCCATAGAAAAAGCCCATGAGGAAATTAATACTTCTGTCTTCATAGCACGGTTTGAACAGAGTGCAGTAAATAAGGCCGCACACTGAACAGCTGTTCAATAAGTGCACATCATCTATCCTGTGCCCTGCATAATGCAGTGGCCTTATGGGAAAAAATAGTATGTGATCATTAAATGAAAGTCTGTCTCATACAGCATATGCACAAGGGTGGGTGTGCGGATTTAAAAATTGCACAAGCAATCTTAATTCTGACAATTCCTAACTTTTGAGTGTTTGATTTTGCAAACTTAGTAATGCTCTTTTAATGTATTATGTGTGTAATAGTACACACAGTGTCGTGTTATACAAACTAACAGGTCTGAGAGCATGCCAGTGAAAATTAAGACTACTTCATCTCAAGATAGACTCACTGTTCTACTGCACCACATTATGAATGATAAATGCTTTTCCAAGGTAGCATAGCCTTGGTTTGTTTCAAGGTCTGCAAGTCAAGAACTCCAGAGTTCCATTTCTGGGCATTCCATCAATTTGATGCATGGTTCTGGGGCAATTTCAACTTACTTGTGTCTCAGTTTCCTCATCTGCAAAGTGAAAAATAATCTTGCTGACCAAATCTGTTCTGATGATTGATTAAGCTCTGTAAATTTCTAAATAAATGTTAATACTTGTAGAATGTATTAACCCAATACTGCAATTATTGTGCATCTAAAACTCCATATGACTTTCATAAGTGTTTTGGATGTGCAAGGACTCTGAGATTGGGCCCTCAGTACCAAAACTTGACAAGTCACACTAACATTTTACAAGCAAAATGTCATTTCTTAAAATGGTCTTATTACCATTGAATAGATAAAAGCAGGAATCTGACCCTAATGCTAAAGTTATTTACAGTAGTCAAAAAACAATAGGTTAACCAATTTAAGTGATTAAGAGAGCCCTGACAAATAATTTTTTTAAGTTATGTCTGTCCTATTTTTCATTCTGTGTGACATGAAAGTGGCATGAAAAGTGTTTTTTAAAAGGTTGTTGAGGTAGTTTTTAAGCTAAAAACAAATCAGTGTGTCAGATTAGATCTTTTCTAATTTTGTTGCAAGACTTGTTGGAGGTCCCAAAAGTGTATTGCGAGCTTTCTTGCACTTTGAATGGGCACAGGTACTGAATTTTATAAAAGAGATGCTCTTTCTCCCAAGTGTTTTAGGGAAAAGAGTTAAGTGATTAATTAAAAATCTCTGCCTTTCTAAAGTGCTTGGTTTTCCTCTTGTGATGTCACAACTCCACTAGTTCCTCAGTTGTCTGTACAGAATTACAAGATATAAAATACTTCCATTTTAACACCCACAAGCAGCAGGATTTTTAAAAAAAAATCTGTTTGTCCTTCTTTACAAATATTAAAGCAATAGAGAAAGGCTCATGCTCAGATTTATTCTCGTTTGCAAAGCCACCTTTAAGAAGAAAGTTTCCCTTTTGCCCCAACAACTTAAAAGACAAAGTTCACTTGCAAGAATCAGAGAGGTTTTAGAACTATAAAAACAGGAGTTAATAATGGAAATAGCAACTCATTCTTCTGTTAATGTCGTGTCTACCATCAAAATTATTTTCCATTCAGTTACCCTTATGATTGGGCACAGTAATTGGTTGGTAGCCAATTGTAATACATTAATTTTTCACTTGGAAATATAGCAGTCAAAGATTTTTCTCTAAAAACATTTAATAGGTTAAGGCCATAATAATCATCTAGTCTGACCTCCTGCACAACACAGGCCATAGAATCTCACCCAGTAAACTTAGCATTAAGTGGAACTTCCATCTGAGCTATTGCACATCTTTTAGAAATATATCCAGACTTGATTTAAAGTCTTCAATTGACAGAGAATCCACCACATCCCTATGCAAGTTGTTCAAGTGATTAGTTACCTTGTTAAGAACTTGCGCTTAATTTCTAGTCTGAATTTGTCTAGCTTCAGCTTCCAACCATTAGATCTCATGTTTCTGCTATCATTATAAAAATGTAAATATACCTTTTTTGTCACCAGTAAGCACCCAGATTTTAATGTCTGCCTTTGCAAGTTTGGAAATTGTTTCTGGAACACCATCTTGTAGTTTGTCTTCTATGGCTGTAGCACCCAGGAGCTGGAAGTTATTGGAAACACAAGCATTTAAAAATACAAAAATCCAGACAGAAAACACGTTTAGTTTATAATATACAATGAAGCTACTTAGATGAGGAAGACGAAGAGAGGGTTACTCACCTTGTGCAGTAACTGAGGTTCTTCCAGATGTTTGTCCTCATGGGTGCTCCACTGTAGGTGTGGCAGCGCCTTTGCATCTTGAGTCAGAGATCTTCAATAGCAGTGCCCAGCGGACTGCACATGTACACCTCCCCTGCCTCGTGCAGTGTGCGGGAAATATATATAGCACTGTGCAGTCCAACTGCCCTCAGTTCCTTCTCTGTCCCAGAGCCCATAGGTTATGCTCCGAAGCAGGGGAGGAGGGTGGGTAGTGGGGCATCCATGGGGACACACATCTCGAAGAACCTCAGTTACTTCACAAGGTGAGTAATCCTCTCTTCTTCTTTTAGTGATGTCCCCATGGGTACTCCACTGTAGGCAACTACAAAACGGTGCCCCTCGCTGGGAGGTTGGGGCTTTGGAACCGCTTGTATAGCTGAGAATAGGACTGTACATCCAATGATGGTGTCAGCAGAGGAATCCTGCATTATGGCGTAGTATTGGGCAAATGTATCTGAGGATGCCTATGTGGCCACATTTCATGTGTCAATAATTGGAACATTGTTAAGAAATGCAATGGAGGTCGACAGTGCTCGTATGGAGTGTGTTCTTACCGAGGTAGGAGCCTGTTCATTATGGAGTTCCTATGAGAGATATATGCACTGTGAAATCCATTTAGAGAGACATTTCAATATAGCGTTGCCCATGGACCTTTCGGTGGACCTCTCGATGAACAGATGTGGTGATTTTCTGAATGGTCTAGTTCTAGTCAAGTAGAATAATAATGCATGCCTTATGTCCAGCGTAAGAAGAGCTGTGTCTCGTTGGTTATTATGTGGTTTGGGAAGAAAGGTGGGGAAGTGTATAGGTTGGTTCAAATGAAAAGATATTATGACCTTGGGTAGAAATTTGTGGTGTGGACGAAGAGTCACTTTGTCCTTATGAAGCATAGTATATGGTGGGTGTGCCATAAGGGCTGAGATTTCTCCCACCCATTGGGCCGAGGTGATGACAACGAGAAATGCAGTTTTCACAGCTAGATGTAAATGTGAGCATGTTGCCACTGGTTTAAATGGGGTCTCATCAAAGATTGTAAGATTTTAGGTTTGGGTCCCAGGAAGGGGTGTGGGCTCATATCTGTGGATATAGATTTTGGATGCCTTTTATGAAACACTTAACAAGGGTGTGTGTGAATACTGAGTATCCTTCAATAGGATGGTGAAAAGTAGTGATAGCAGCCAGGTGTACTCTATCCGAGCTGTTGGCCAGTCCACCCAGTTAGAGGAGGCAGTCCAGGATGAGTGGTAATGGAGCGTGAGCTACTTCGATGCACGTAGGGGAGCACCAATGTTGGAATCTACTCCATTGATGTATGTCAGAGCGTCTAGTGGTGTCACGTCTGCTATGTAATAAGATCTGTTTCATTGGGTCACAGCAGGCTACTTCTGGACCCCTGAACCAAGAAGGAGCCATGCTTTCAGTTGGAGTGTTTGTGGTTTAGGGTAAGGAACACGTCCAGTGTGCTATGAAAGGAGCCACGATGCTGGAGGAAGGCTGATTGCCTGGCATAGTGTCATATGAAGCAGATAGGCGTGCTGTACTTGTCGAAGCCTTGTGGGGGCTATTAGTATGATGCAAGATCGGGCTTTCTGGATTTTGCGTAAGACTCGGAACAGGAGGGGAAATGGGGGAATGCATACAATAGTGGTCCATTCCAAGTTATGAGAAAAGCATCCCACATTGATCCTCCAACAAGGCCTGAAAACTGTACGGGCTGTAAGATGGCCTTCTGCATTAGGGGCAAGAATTGCTCCTTTTTAGACTCTGGGAGATCTTGATATAACTCCTCCAATTTGAAGTAGTTAATATAATTGTATTTCGCCATGAGGGCTTGTAGTTTGAAATTCTAAACTGGAGGTTGGCAGAGGAGTAAGATTTTCTCCCAAAAAAATCTAATCATTTCCAATCCCAGTTTGGATGGGTAAATCGGGATTGGTATTGCAGGTTCTTTTCTTGCACTGCATTAACAAGGGAGTTCAGAGTAGGGTGTGAAAATAAAAACTCTGCGTTCTTTGCTGGTATGTAGTATTTTCTATCTGCACGTTTGCATGTAGATAGAGGATGAGGTCTGAATAAAAGATTGGCCTGTTTGAGTAAAGCACTATTGATAGGTAGTGCAATAGTTGCTGCTGAGGAAGTACAGAGAATGTCAATCAGCTCATGCTGCTTTTCTTTAAGATCCTCCAGTTGGATGTGTAGAGCGTCTACCATTCTGTGGAAGAAGTCCTGAAAGTGTCTAAAATCACTGGCCACAGTAGGCAGTAGTGGCACGATGGCCTCATCAGGTGAGTATGATGAGAAGTGCAGGGCCGATGGTGCCTCTTCCTCTTGATCATCTTCTTCTTGGCTCCTGCACTGGTTCTTCCTCTTGTGCTTGTAGAGGCTATACATCCAGAGGTCGTGAGATTGTTGAGGATGGAATAGACAGAGAACGTTGTGTCTGTTTGTGCTGGTGGGTTACCAAACTGAGCCCTATACATGGCTCCAGGTTTGTACAGTATGGCCAGTTACGTGGAAGAGGAGTGTGTGGTTGCATCTAGGGAAGTCCTTGCCAGGACTGGGTATCCTGAGGCATTGAAGGGTAAGTTTGCAAGGCCAACATTATTTGCTCCGATCTTGATGGGCTGTTGATGCAGCATGCTTCTCCTCTTCTTCCTCTGCATCCCTTGGAAAGGGGGGAGCCATTCCCGTTGGAGAGTGGGAGGCATGGCTTGTCTCAGGTGAATGTGAAACTTGAGGTAAGTCTCATTTAAGGAGTGGAGACTCCAGAGCATCAGATACATATCTGACCTAAAAGTATCTGTACTCCTGTGGTGCACATGGCATCAATGGTATTATTGTCGTACACGGTGCTGTGGTGTGTTTTCAACATGGCCAGCAGGATGGTGTCAGAATTTTTTTGGAGCCTATGGCATAGCAGCAGTTGCGGTTGGTGCCGAGATCTTGGTCAGTGCCAGCTGCTTCCTTGGTGCTGATATCAGTGCCGTCTGCTGTTTCAAAACCACAAAGGGTATTGGAGACACAGATGAGGTCGAAGGCTCACTTTGGTCAATACAAATAGAAGGTGGTGCCGATAGCTGGTGATGTGCCTTGGTATGGTCTTTTGACGTTGTCTTAGAGGCTGAGGAACTCCATTTCTCTGCAGCGCTCTGCCCCCATCAGAATCCGTTGACACCACGGATCTAGCCAGGGATGGGCATTCTTGGGGTTTGTGCTTCAGGATTTGAAAAGGGGGACCACTCTCTTTTCCATCAGGAGCTATACAAGTCTGATGTCACTGTCCTTTTTTCTTCTAGGTTTCAAATCAAGGCAGTGGGAACACTTCGGAGGAACATGTTCCTCTCCCAAACAACAAATGCACTCTGCGTGGCTGTCCACTATCAGGAAGGCAACCCCACGGGAGTCGCACCTTTTAAACTTGGGAGAACCAGGCATAAGGGTGAGGTAATAACTTCCTGATCGGGAAGGGAGGGAAGCTGGAAAACAGAAATCTATACTATGCAAAAGACAGTAGGGTCATAGAAATTAAAATAAAGTAATAGGAAAAAATTAATACAAATGATTTTTTTTGAAGGAAGAGATAAAAAACCAAAGTAGTATCTAACTATCTATCTAAGGGAGAATTTACTACAGAACTCTAAGGAGAAGGTGAAGAACAGGCTCTGCTAAGGGTTCCGTTCCAGACTGCGGGCGGTAGAGAAAGAACTGAGGGTGGTCAGACCACACAGCACTATATATACTTCCAGCGCACTGCGCGAGGAAGGGGAGGTGCACATGTGCAGTGTGACAGGCACTGCTATTGAAGATCTCCGACTCCAGACGCAAAGGCACTGATGCATCTACAGTGGAGCACCCATGGGGACATCCCTAGAAGAAAAATATACTGTTGTCTCTTGTCTTATACTTAGATTGCTGGCTCATTAGGGCAGGAACCATCTTTCTGTTCTCTGTTGGTAGAACACCTAGCACAATGGGGTCCTGGTCCATGACTGGAGTTCCTAGGTACTATGATAATAATAAATGCTACCATTACAGAACTAGACAACTCAGTTTTGATTGTTATTGCCCTGTAGGGCACCATAGGAAACATTTTCATCTGTATATTGTATTCCTTCCCAGTTACACATAGGATTTGTTTAAAAGTAGTTACAACTATATAGTAAAACCTTCAGTTCAGATACTGAATTTTATGTTTTAAAGAAATATTTCCCATTGTGTTTAAATGATGTTTTCCTGAACTCACAAAATGAAAGAAAGAAAGAAAGACAGACGTCTGTGTGTAATAGAAGTGCTTTTAAGATGGACAGTGACACCATTAAATCTTGCACCATGCAATACCATTAACAAGGTGGTTGGTAAAGGTAGCAGATGAGTGATTGATAGGTGGTGGATATTAGTAAATAGGTGGTGTGGACTAAAACAAGCTGCCCTCATGAAGTTCCCTCAATAAGTGGATGCCATTTATAGTCATAATTGTGCTGTTCATTTGCAGCAAAGCGTTCCAAGTAGGCTACATCCTAGACTTCTTAAATCCAGAAAAAGAGACTATAAGAAAGAGTTCCATAACAACACTGTTGCAAGCTGAGCTGTATGACTGAAATGATATGCCAATACTCTTTGATCCATAGTTAATTTTTAGAAAAGCAACCCAACAAATATCGCAGGCTCAAATTTGAAAAATCAGTGATTAACAGTATAGTGATCCTGGAATTCACAGTTGACTAATTCATTTTAACAATATACTTTTTCTTGGCATACTTCAGATGGCCAGGTTCTGTTCTCTAGTTACCCCAGAGCAACTCTTTTAAAGTCAATAGCATTTGCCAATGCAACAGAGCACGATTTGGCTCAGGGCATTGGGTTTCTTTAAAAAAAATCTTCATACTGACTGTGATGAGAGGTTTTTGGTTTTTTAAATGCTATTTGCAATTTATACTCTTGCTTCTCATGAAGTGGTCTCAAATATAGCCAACAACAGTTATCTGAGTGACATATCTTGATCAGACTGTTTGGTCTATTTAGTATTACCACCCCACATCAGGCATATCAACCAATACTCAATCCTTCAAATGAAGGCAAGCTAACTCCATAACATGCTAACCAGTTGCATCACACACAGCAGAGGTAAATTTAATACTAAATGTATTTCAAAGCTTAAGGATGAAATAACCTTTGAACAGCTGTAGCAAGGTTCTCCTTTTGCAAAGTATTTATAATGCAGTTACCATTATAGGAGATATCTGTTTATCTACCAGATTTTAAAACCTGAACTTCTTTAATACAACTCATTTATGAAGTAGTGCTACTGCCTACAGAGACTTTAGCAGCCTTTTTTGAAAGGAGGAAAAAAGTCAAGTGAATGCCAAACCAAAGAAATGCATTTTGCTTCATTCCCTGAAGCTCTCTAGAATTGAGTTTTAGTAGTCTTACAAAATCTTAATTAAAATTCTCACAAAAAGGACTCACTTAATTAAGAGTACTCATAAATGTCCTAATCAAAAAGGGTTATTCAATTTCCACAATGGTCTGTTACTGCTTGGACAAGAATAAAAACACATTTCCCATTAAAAATATTACAACTTACAAAAAGATTTTTTTCTATTTCTTCATATACTGCATCCAGAGCTTCATCACGATTATGTGGGGCTACACTAGCTTCCATGAACTTTTTATTCCATGCTTCATATTCACCATGACTAATGTCCTTGTAGCAGAGGCATAACGTCCTAAGGGTCTCATTTGCAAAAAGCTGTGAAAAAAACAGAAATAAAGTGCGTAGATTTCAAAATTGACTTAAAATTGAAGTTCAGAAGATGTACTATGACTAAGTGAATCTGAAAGAACTCAGGCACTGTCTGCTACTGACTCAGCCTATTAAGTTAGAGTGAAAGTCGGACATTGCAGAATACCCAAAGATTAGTTGCAGCCTGCAAGAATTCTAATCTTTCATTTCTGGTGTTAAATAAAAGATCCTACAATAATTTGGAAAAAATAAGAACGGCCATATTGGGTCAGACCAATGGTCCATCTAGCCTAGTATCCTGTCTTCTGACAGTGGACAATGTATAAAATTTAATGTAAAACAATAAATCCAATAAAAATAATGAGAGTCCTGTAGCACTTTAAAGACTAACAAATTTGTTAGTCTTTAAAGTGCTACAGGACTCTCGTTTTTGCTGTATACAGACTAACACGGCTACCCCTCTGGAATAAAGCCAATAATAGTAGTTCAATTTATCAGTCAATCCAAGTAGGTCTAGAAAACATGCTGCAAAGTACAAGTAAAAAATAGAATGGAGCAGGAAAGTCCAAAGTGACATGCAGGTTTGTCAAATAATGAAAAACTAATAACAATACATACAATACAAAGATTAAAGATACAATTCCATGAAAAAAGAGAGGGGAATCATATTTTATGATTTTGAACATCAGAACATCTAGTAGCTGCAAGATAGGTAGTTCTGGATGTTCTCCAGCTTTTTTGGAAATTTTGTTGTAATAGAACTATGGAGCTATAGTTTTCATAATTATTTATCGAAGTAGAAGAAGTAAGTCTACCCAATGCATTTGTAGGTAGATGCATATAGAATCATAGAAGATGAGGGTTGGAAGGGACGTCAGGAGGTCATCTAATCCAACCCCCTGCTCAGAGCAGGACCAACCCCAACTAAATCATCCCAGCCAGGGCTTTGTCAAGCCGCACCTTAAAAACCTCTAAGGATGGAGATTCCACCACTTCCCTAGATAACCCATTCCAGTGCTTCACCACCCTCCTAGTGAAAAACTTTTTTCTAATATCCAACCTAGACCTCCTCCACTGCAACTTGAGATCATTGTTCCTAGTTTTACCTGTTCCTATAGCTTAGTTTTACCCGTGTAAAGAGCGGCACTTAAAGCAAAACTTACATCTAGAGCTTCCTGTGTAGTCTCTCTCTGAGGATTCATTGGATGCAAACGTTCATAAATTACTGTATCAGCTCCTTTACAGTAAAGTCTGATATTTCCACCTGGATCTCTTACTAAATCAGAGAAGGAGCAAAAAAACAAAAACAAAAAAAGTAGGGCAGGTGTAATAAAAGGATAAATTTATTATCTGACTTTTGTGTCTCACTATTATGTCATCAGTTTTCTGGTAACAGAAAGATCTATTTTTTAAATTAGAGAACCTGAAATAGTCCATCAGAGAAATGAAGGTTAAAAAACAGGGCAATAACACAATTTCTTTAAACAGTAAGATACATTCAAGATTATGCCTTAAATTGGAATTACTGGATTGGGTTTCTCTCTTATACTGGTATAAGATCACTGATGTGGCTCAACAACTTAAATTTGATTCACAAGCACATCAGCGCCTCCTCCAGCCTTTCTGTGAATGAACAGAGCACTGAAATTTATAAGAATTGTGTTTTAAGAGCATTTTTATAAAACATCACAATACAATTTGCTCACAAGAACAAGAGAGACACATGGGAGTGAAGATATGTTGCAGTGTGCCTGAAATCACAATAAAATAAACCTGAATTTGATACTATCTGATAGCCCAATATTGCAGTTGTTTTAGTGAATTTATACTTCATGGGCTAGGGAAGAAACGAAGATCAAAACTAAAAAAAACTGTTCATTACTATTAAGTGAGATAACACTTTCACATTCAAACCTAGACAGTGCCTGTTTACTATATTTATAAGAAACGTTAATCCATTCAATATACATTAGTGTGAAAAAATGGATATGAATCTCCTATTTAACATTTTTGTATCATTATTGGGGACGGAGGGAGGCGGTGTCTCAAACCTTTCATAGAAAGGGCCACATTTTAATACAGAGATTGTCCAGTGGACACATCTGCATCCATTCACATCGCTGCCATTGAGAATTGGGTGGACCATACTGACAATGGAATAATATACTTGATGGCACTACAACAAATTACTTAACATGTAAGAATAAGATTAGAAAAGCCTTTTGCGTATTTTAGTTTCATTTAGCATTTTAGCATCCAGGAATACAGAGCTGCCACCACCATATAACCAGCCATTTCTCCAAAGACAATCGTAACAGCACAGTGAGAGAACCTCTGTTCTACTGGTTGAAAAAGAGTTTTGCTTTAGGGGTCTCTAAAAATATAGCTCCTTTGAGATCAGCTTACCAATAACAGACATTCGTTTTCTATCACTGTTGAAGTCCAAGATAGCAAGAACATCATAAGTTCTTTGAATCCCCATTTCACTTATAGTAATGGTATTCTGTGTTCGTGAAAGAAAAGCAAATCCAAAGTTTCTGGCTGCTGTTACCAAGGCTCCTTCATCTGGGGAGGCCGCTTGATAGTTGAGCTGACCTGTATTATTAAAAGTGTGAAAAGAGAAGAAAGCCATAGTATATTTTAATAACTGATGTCCTACTCTAGTGTGCTGCATTTATGGACAATTTGGACTTTAACACCCCATCCTTTATAGCAATCAAGGGCCGCATGCTCTTTGTAACGTTTTATACTTTTGATTTCTAAAGTGAATAGGCAAACGTGTAAGAGCTGTACAACTCAGGATCCATTTTTACTGTGGATTTAACAAACAAGGCATGGTCTAGCAATTCAAGGAGAGAATTTGGGAGCTAGTTTATTCCTTGTCTTGGACTCCTTTGAAATAGGCAAGTCATTGAACCGCTCTACCTCAGCTTCTCCATCTGTAAAATGGAGATAACGGAGTTTGGTTTCCTATAGATAAAAATCACTTGTATAATCTTAATTTCTCACTTATTCCATTGCAGCATTTTGGAAGATAAACAGCCTCTAGACAGAAAGTCGTGGCCACATTAACCATGAAAAAGAAATTTACTTTCATTAGAGAAGATCAAGAAAAATAGGCACAAAGTTAAAGTGAATAAATTCATAGATTCCATGGCCAGAAGGGACCATTGTGATTCATCTAGTCTGACCTCCGGTACAACACAGGACATAGAACTTCCCCAAAATAATTCCTAGGGCAGATCTTTTAGAAAAACATTCAGTCTTGATCTAAAAATTGCCTGTGATGGAGAAATCCATCATGAGCCTTTGTAAGTTGTTCCTATGGTTAATTACTCTCATTTAAAAATTGATGCCTTATCACCAGTGTGAATTTGTCTAGCTTCAGCTTCCAGTCATTGGATCATGTTAAACTTTTCTCTGCTAGACTGAAGAGTTCATCACCAAATATTTGTTCCCCATGTTCCCATACAAGTATTTAGAGACAGTAATAAAGTCACCCTTTAGCCTTCTCTTTGGTATGCTAAATAGATAGAGCTGCTTGCTATCACTATAAGGCATGTTTTCTTACCTTTTAACCATTCTCATGACTCTTCTCTGAACCCTCTCCAATTTATTAACATCCTTTTTTATCTTAATCTAGTTATTGCATTCATGTAAGCCCAGGACAATGAAGTGGCTGGAAAATTCAGCACTTTGTCCTCTCTTCTTGCATGAAAAGTATATTTGGACTGAGACTTTTACCCTTGCTTCCACAATTCACTACTTCTTCCCACAGCCACTGATCTGTACCTTTTGCCTTTGTTCATTTTTCAGATTGCAAAGTTCAACATTCTTCATTATTCAGCTTAGTCCTCTACTGCACTGTATATATTCGTGCATATATTAGAACCATTATGAAGGAAAAAACACATTTACTGAAGGTAAAAAGCACCTATAATCTCAATTATGTCATCATATAAGCACATACTTCACACACTTGATGTTAATCTTCAGTGGGTCAATGAAGTTACACGTGTATGTAGAATCTGTGTTTACACCTGTGTGTTATTTTACCCTTTATTTGGTGTTAATACTTTTGAAACTTTGTACACCAAATACAGGGTTTCATCAAATGAAGTGTGATACTGGGAAAACATTAAGTCCTCTGTATTTTGAATTTGTAAAACTTAGATTTAGAAAATGTTTATTAGAGCAGGTATTTAAATATGCATTTATACCAAAATTGTGACAATTCAAAGGTCAAATCTGAGACCTTATGGCACATATAGATAGGCATCTTTAGCGAAAGCACTAGCCTGGAATTTATGCAATAGTCTGGTGTTCCATCTCACTTGTGTGAATGATTGATGTTAAAGTTGAAGCTATCTGATGTGCATTAGATTAGTGCTCTTCATTGTTTCCATTTACACAAACGGAATACTCACCGTCAGAAACATCCACCATTACTGTGTGGCAAATTGCAAGCAGAAAAAAGAATTGTTGAACTTCAGTCTCCTTTCCACACCTAATTTGTTCTATCAGATAATGATCACAAAATGCAAGTTTCCCATCGGCATACATGTTCCAGCTAAAATCAACTTGCTGGATTGGGAAAAAAATGAACAGAATGTGAGATGAATGCAATTGCTTCATGCCTAGATTAAAAAACTCTCACTTTACTCTGAGGGAGGGGGGAAATCCCCTAAATTAGAAGATAAATAAAATCCTAAACCTCAACATTCCCATCTCAAGCCCCAGTGTCCTCAACACATTGCTAGTGAAATAAGTCAACTGACCTACCTCTGCATAGTTTTGAGGTTGTCCAGACCCATCTCTGTATTCTCCTGTAATGGAAACAATATCATTCAGAAACTTTAAAGGTGAATATCTGACCATTTCAATATCTATTGCTCAAAGAAGGCAGTTATACTGAAATTCTCTTTAATTTAATTTAATTCTCTCTAGGTTCTTATATTGGCACCCATCATTTTACAGTATATATAGTGGAAGTTTCAAAAGTGCTCTGTATTGGTTTAATTCTGTTTCCACTGAAGTCAATGGTAAAACTCCCATTAACTTTAAATGGGAGTAGAGCTTCAAATACACACCCAGCATTAGAGCTGTGTGGGAACCAGATTTTTGTTACATAACAAAATGAAAACCAAAAAAAATGGAAGTTTCCTGTGAACTAAACCGCCAAAAAAAAAAAAAAAAAGTAAACAAAATTAATTTTGGGTTGATTAAAACATTTTGTTCACATTTTAACTTTTCATTTTTGAATATATAATTAAAAAATTAAACCAAAAGTAGTTTCAAAATGAAAGATCAAACATGCTGTTACAAAAAGGTCAAAAACGGAACTTATGACTTTATTGAAACATCTTTTTTACCCAAAATTTACCCAAAATTTGTTTCTAGATGAATTTGTCACAGGCAACACATTTCAATGAAACATTTTGCTTTCAACAAATCAGCATTTTATGACAGACAGAATTTTCCTTCGACAAAATGTCCAACCATTTCTACTCAGCATTGACCTAAGTACCAGCTATAAAATTTTTCAATACTATGGCTCTTTTAAAAATGGCCATAACATAACAGTAAATCCTCTCCCGACCCCCGCCTACCTTATCTTGAATCACTTTAGCAATCATTTAATCAGGAAAGTTTAACCAAAATTGGCACAAAATGCACCCTGCAGGTGAAGCAAGAAGTGAAACTAGCAGATCCCATAGACCAAGAGCTGGCCAGAGGGTCACAAATGAATTTCATGACAACTTTTGAAGTTTCAAATATATTTTTGTTCCTCACAGGAACTGCATTGGGCAAAGTTTTCATCCCAGATCATTCTGAACAAGGCAGAGTAGGGTCTTGAACCTGTGTCTCCCACATCTCAGGTCACTGCTATAGCCACCAGATTAAACAGTCTCTCTCTTCTTCTCCTTTCTTGATGAAAAACTTAATCAAAACAGACACATCTCCATGAACTGAAATTTTGTCAAAATATGCTGTTAGTCAAAAGTGTTCCAACCACCTTAATTAGAGAGGCGCAGACCATGCTCATTAAGACTGGAGTCAGTATAATGGTACCTGGTCCCTTTTTCTGCTCCTTCAGAATTTGTACTGCTCACCCTGCTGCTCACCAATTAGCTCCCCCCTAAATGGGGATTTCTCAAGTCCAGACAGTGTGGGTGGGTGAGTTAATGCTGATTGGATCATTGTTATCCACCCAGTGTTCTATGGGGTTCATGTGCAAAGCGTCCAATTCTCATAGCCATCTTCTCCCCCACCCCCCATCCCTGTCCCTCTGTCTACTACATACAAGCTGGGAGTCTGGGGAGTGGAACAGGGGAGAACATGTTTTGGAAGAGGCAGTCTCATGTTCAACCCTCAGAACCAGATGGATCTCTGTCCTTGTAGAAGCAACACATGCCGTACCCTTTATATTTTTGGGGTTGAGAATGTCAGAATTCTCACACAGGAACACAATTGTCATTAAAGTGTATTAACAAAATAAGTACTTGTTACAGTGGGTCTGCAACAGCAGTTGCTGTGGTGGCGGCTGAAAAATGGTTTCTAGTACAGAGGTGTAATAGTTAGCAATGACCCAGACTTACCATATGTTTGTCCATTTATGCAACATTTTTTGAATGTCATGACATTCTGTGTAAGCGTTCCTGTCTTATCTGAGAAGATGTAGTGGATTTGTCCAAGCTGTTCATTCAGAGTGGTGGTTCGGGCCTTAGCAGTGGTATCCTTCTCAGGGTAATACATTTGCAGATCCCAGTTTATAAAATAGCTTTGGCCCAAACGAATCACTTCGACACTAATTGAGTAAAATAAAAAAGTAAGATCTTACTGTTAACCAGCTGCTATACATTAAAGTGCAAAGACATATCATGTCTATCGAGTTCTGAATGAGTTTTCAGGAACACCAGTAGAGCAGGTAACCCATACTGTCTTATTTCTAAATATTAACACATCAGATAAAAGAGCTAGTTTATTTCCAAACACTCATTCATGGTACAAGTTACTCAAAGAAATCGATTCAAAGCGCATAACTCAGTTTAACAGCCCAGTCCACGTCTGATAAAAGACCCCAACTGGAGTATCTCAAAGTTGATCCCACATTACCACCACTGGGGGGAAAACTATATTCAGAAGTGAGATTTACATTCAAAGTAGACCATCATCTAGGGTGCTAATTGGATACCAGATTGAGAGCTACAACTCAAAGTACTCCTCTGTAAAACATGAGGTGTAAGCCAGTTCTCTCTCTTAAAAAGGCTAAACCTAGAATATACATGAAAAAATTCAACACACAGCCTAATCTTGCAAGCAGCTTTTCCCACACAGTTTCTCAATAGGCCTGTACAGAACTAACTACACACACAAGTAAATTTTCAGGACCTGGCCTATAATTGTACACTGTTTGAATATTGGAGAAGCGATTTGTTCATGCTTGAAATATACCAACCACACAGTATTTAATTTAATAAAGAGGACAAGTGTTTTTAGCATTAATTTTGCATCCTTTAGTCAAGATTTTTACACCTTAGTTACACACAGTATGGCTCATCTTCCTTTGAGAATACCAATAAGAGGAAAAGAACACAACATATCTTCCTTTTGGGAACTGGGGGATTGGAAGAAACCTCTCCAAATGGTAAAACAGCTAATTTTACTCTATACCCACCATATTTTCAACTTTTAAAGCAAAGAGATTTAGTTACCTCACATAGAGAGAAATGGGAACCATGGTGTTAAGAACAATGATATAGCCCCAAAAATTAAGGAAGCCACGGTATGGAGGGCTATAGTCTTCACCATCATAGAGGTACCAAGAAGCATTGCCAATCTGCTGCTCCCAATAAGTGTGTCCGATAGCAAGGCCAGCTGACACAAGGATCAGTAGAACAAAGATCTAGAACATAAAGTATCAAGGGAGTTCTTTATACATCAATGCTCTAATTTGCTAGGTTGGATTCCCAACTTTGACCTTTTTAAAAAAAATCTCATGAGACAGTCTTAATAGTTATTCAAGAAAAGAAAAAACAGACCAACTAGTGCAATCTTTTCCTTGAAAGTTCTGTTTTTAAAAAGGGACATTTGCCAAGATGTCAATAATTGCAAAGACACTACATTTTTAACTGTGTTACTTACATATGACAGATTTTGTCTCAAATTGATGTGTTTGAACTGAAAAAGTTAAGGTCTAATTTTTACATTTTACTATATGCAGATAGCTTGATTACTGCATTTTAATTCAGTTTGGAAATGAAACCTGCAACATTGAAGAGCCAGGAGCCAAGTTTTTTGTTTTGTTTTTTTATTTGTTTGTTTGTTTTAGCTCAAGCCTAACTTTACACTGCTATTCTTGAAAGTGTTGGCTGAAGTTTAAAACATTGCAGGTGAATGTTTAAATTAAGTTTAAAATAAAAAATGAACATTTGTTAAAAAAAACAAAAAACCTTTACTATCCAATGAAAGTTTGTTTAGTCACTTTGTAATTTTTTCCCTTTAAAATAAGGCCTCAATCTTACACGCTGTTCTACACAGGCAGATCCCAGCACTCACACAAAGCCCATTGACTTCACTGAGGGTCTAACCCAGTGGTTCTCAACCTGCAAGCCACTTGCGGCCCAATCAGCACACAGCTGCGGCCCGTTTGACATTCTCAGGGCCATATAAGTAGTATATATATATTTTGTGGATGAATCCCGCATAACACAGAGAGAGCTGCATATGTGGCCCACAATGATAAATAGGTTGAGAACCACTGATCTAACCACAACAAGGGATCCACCTATGATGGGGCACCTGCCCCTCACTGCCAGGAAAGGGTTAAGAGGATCCTTCTAAAGATAGCGAATAAGAAGGAGCTGCATGGCAGCCAATCAGGGCCCAGGAGGCCAGTATATAAGGAGCAACAGAGCAGAGCAAGGAGAGTCCCTCCCAGGAGCTCGCAGGGGAAAGACTGACAGTACCCTGGACAGAGCAGTGGCTGGCTGCTGGGAATCAGCAGAGCCAAAGGCCCTGAAGCAAGGGCAGAGAACGTACTGGGGGACTGTGGTGAAGCGGCCCAGGGAAAGCTACGGAGGAGCTGGGAGAGACACAGTGAAAGGCTGCCACATCTAGGATCCCTGAGCTGGGACCTGGAGTAGTGGGCGGGCCCGAGTCCCTTCTGCAGCCCCTGATTGCCATAGCACTGGTGGCAGGACTGCAGTGCCCACTGTGGGAAGTGGCCTAGAACAGACTGCAGAATCCCCTCAGAAGGTGGAGGGGGGCACATGGAGGGCTAAGTCATGAGAGCAAGGGTGAAGCGGAGACAGGCACAAGACACTGCAGAAAGAGGCGTTTGCCTGGCTGAGGCTGATTCCCCCAGATAACCAGCAGGAGGCGCCAACGCTGGGCGTCACATCATGCTACACCACCCATGTGGAACTTGGAAGATTTGTGCCTAAATTTAGGCCGGAACACAATTGATAGCATGTCTCCCTATAGATAATGATTATTGAAACTAGGCACAATAAGACAACCTTCACAAGTATACAGTATGAACTCCAAAAACATAATAGAGTAAAAACCCAATCAAAGTCTGTTACCGTGTAAACCATGTAGTTCATCAGTGTGTCAATTTTAGTCCTTTTAAATCTGGTCTTTCCACTGTTTTTCATTATTTTTGTGTCTGCTCCTAAAAAACCAAAAAGAATAAATTTAAAAAAAAGTTGAGTGAATATAATTTAATTAAAAAAATGTACTAGATCTTGTAAGTTTGCAGACATAAGGTCTGATCCTGCAGTGTACTGAGTGCTGTTAAATCAGGACTCTGACACAGAAAACAAAGAGAACTGAAGATTCTGCACCTTGTAAGGTGCAGGCTTCAGGGACCAATCCTTCACAGAGGAGCACCAATTGAAGTTAATGGGAGTTTCCTATGCTGGACAGTTCTGGGGCTCAGCTTTTACCTTTTACAGAGTGACCTTGCTGTACTTCATACTTTTCTTTATTATATAAATACCTGCAAATATGACCACTCCATGACAGAAGTCTGTATTCCTGATTTTACAGCCACGCAACAGAATTTTATCAGCATCCAGTGGATAACTCCTGCTTCTCCAGAATAATGTTCCTGTGAACTTATCTAGTCGATTATTGGGTTCTTCGCATTCAATCAAACCTAATAAAATATTAAAAATTTTAAAAATGTAATGTTCAATACCAATTGACAAGTTATGAAATACTATACAGGATTTTATTTTAGTCCTTTTACAGGAGCAGCACTGGATTCTGTTACAAAAAGTACAGTATTTAAAAGCAGAAGTTCTGAATGAAATGAATGAATATGGCGAATCCATTGGTATTTTGCTTTAAGTTAGAAGATTAGGGTTAGAAGGGACCTCAGGAGGTCATCTAGTCCAATCCCCTGCTCAAAGCAGGACCAACCCCAACTAAATCATCCCAGCCAGGGCTTTGTCAAGCTGCATCTTAAAAATATCTAAGAATGGAGATCCCACCACCTCCCTAGGTAACCCATTCCAGTGCTTCACCACCCTCCTAGTAAAAATATTTTCCTATTATCCAACCTAGACCTCCCCCACTACAACTTGAGACCATTGCTCCCAGTTCTGTCATCTACCACCACTGAAAACAGCCTAGCTCCATCCTCTCTGGAACCCCCTGTCAGGTAGTTAAAGGCTGCTATCAAATCTCCCCTCATTCTTCTCTTCTGCAGACTAAACAAGCCTAGTTCCCTCAGCTTCTCCTTGTAAGTCATGTGCTCCAGCCCCTAATCATTTTTGTTGCCCTCCGCTGGACTCTCTCCAATTTGTCCACATCCTTTCTGTAGTGGGGTCCGAAAACTGGATACAATACTCCAAAAATGTTGCCTCACTAATGCCAAATAGAGGGGAATAATCACTCCCCCCGATCTGCTGGCAATGCTCCTACTAATGTAGCCCAATATGCCGCTAGCCTTCTTGGCAGCAAGGGCACAATGTTGACTCATATCCAGCTTCTTGTCCACTATAATCCCCAGGTCCTTTTCTGCCAAACTGCTGCCTAGACAGTTGGTCCCCAGTCTATAAGCAGTGCCTGGGATTCTTCCGTCCTAAGTGCAGGACTCTGCACTTGTCCTTGTTGAATCTCATAAGATTTTTTTTGGCCCAATCCTCCAATTTGTCTAGGTCACTCTGTAGCCTATCCTTACCCTCCAGCATCTACCACTCCCCCCAGATTAGTGTCACCTGTAAAGTTGCTGAGGGTGCAATCCACCCCATTCTCCAGATTATTAATGAAGATGTTGAACAAAATTGGTCCCTCCATCAACCCCCGGGGAACTCTGCTTGTTACCAGCTGCCAGTTGGACATCGAGCCGTTGATCACTACCTAAAAATGAGCTTGATGATCTAGCCAGCTTTCTATCCATCTTATAGACCATTCATCCAACCCATACTTTTTTAACTTGCTGATAAGAATACTGTGGGAGACCGTATCAGAATCTTTGCTAAAGTCAAGATATATCACATCCACCACTTTCACCACATCCACAGAGCCAGTCATCTCATCATAGAGGGCAATTAGGTTGGTTAGGCATGACTTGCCCTTGGTGAATCCATGCTGAATGTTCCTGATCACCTCTCTCTCTTCCAAGTGCTTCAAAATGCTTCACAATCCAAGTGCTTCAATTCCTTGAGGATCTGCTCCATGATTTTTCCAGGGACTGAGGTGAGGCTGACAGGTTTGTAATTCCCTGGTTCCTCCTTCTTCCCTTTTTTGAAGATGGGCTCTATATTTGCCTTTTTCCATTCATCCAGGACCTCCCCCGATTGCCACGAGTTTTCAAAGATAATGGCCAATGGCTCTGATATCATATCAGCCAACTCTCTCAACGCCCTCAGATGCATTGTATCCAGCCCCATGGACTTGTGTATGTCCAGCCTTTCTAAATAGTCCTGAACCTGTTCTTTCAACACTGAGAGCTGCTTACCTCCTCCACATTCTGTGCTGCCCAGTGCAATAGTCTGGGATCTGACCTTGTCTGTGAAGACTGAGGCAAAAAAAAGCATTGAGTACTGCAGCTTTTTCCATATCATCTGTCACTAGGTTGCCTGCCCCATTCTGTAAGGAGTCCGCACTTTCTCTGACCTCCTTCTTGTTGCTAACATTCCTCTAGAAACCCTTCTAGTTACCCTTCACATCCTTTGCCAGCTTCAATTCCAATTGTGCTTTGGCCTCCCTGATTTCACTCCTCTATGCTCGAGCTGTATTTTTATACTCCTCCTCAGTCATCTGTCCAAGCTTCCACTTCTTGAAAGCTTCCTTTTTGTGTGTAAACTCACCGAAGACTTCTTTGTTAAGCCAAGCTGGTTGCCTGCCAAGTTCATCCACAGACTAAAGACACACAGTGTACAGCAGAACTGTTTTCTTGCTACTACTGGCATGTTGTATTCAGCCCTCAGTTAAGGGGACTTTCAGCCAATATCTTTACTTTAGTATTTCCCAAACAGTGAAGGTTGTCAGCATGAGAGAGGACTGTAGATTTCTCTTACTGGATTGCTTACGCTCCAGATTGAGGCTATTATTCAATATTTGATGTTATTTTGCTTTAGAGACTTAAGTGGCGATGACCCAACAAGAAAAATACTTTGTTGTGCTGATAACATGGATGTGGTAAATGTATGCTTCCAAATTTGAACCTTTTGGCCTTTTTCCCTGGTCTACAAGCTACATGAGCAATGTTTATATCTATTAAGGGTTTTTTTGGGTAACATTTTGGCCAAAAGCTTTTAATAAGACATTTTAGCTTATTAGAGAGACAAGGTAGGTGAGGTAATATCTTTTATAGCATCAACTTCTGTTGGTGAGACACACAAGGGGCAGGTCTATAGTTAAAAAGCTGCATCCGCCTAGCTACGACTGTAGCGTTAATTCACCTCCCCAAGAGGCTGTAGCTATGTCGACAGGAGAGGCTCTCCTGCTGACATACATGGGGGGGTAGGCTGGATTCGTCACATCCCCAAGCAACGTAGTTATACATCTGTAATGTAGACCAGATTAAGATTTTGAGCCACACAGAGCTCTTCTTCAGGTCTGGGAAAGGAACTCCCAAGCTTCAGAGCAAAATGAAATGTAGAACAGATTGTTTAGCATAAGTTGTTAGCACATACTGCAAGGTGGCCCATGAAGAGGTTGGCATATTGGGGAGCCATCTTGGTACCCATGGCAGTTCCCATGGTTTGGACAATATGTTTGTTGTTGAATATAAAATTGTTATAGGTAAGGATGAAATGGATGAGTTTGGCAATGTTTGGGGTGGATATCTTTTTGTCCTATGACTGAAGGGGTGTTAATGGGCCACTCTACCTTCAATGGTCCCTTGCAATATGTGCTAACTATTTATGCTAAACAATCTGTTGCATTTTGCTATGACACTGGGAGTACCTTTCCCAGACCTGAATAAAAACTCTGTGTGGCTTGAAAGCTTGACTCTCTCACTAACACAAGTTAGTCCAAAGAAGATATTACCTCACCCACCTTGTCTCTAATATCTTGAGACCAACAGAGCTACAACTACACTGCATGCATTCTAGCATATTGTGTGTTTTGTGAACTTTTGTTATTTTTATTGCTATTGTGTAAGTTATGTTTGGTCACTTCGTATTATATGGTATTTCTGCTTCCATGCAAAAATGGAATTCAACTCGTCTTGAAACTTTGGATTCTGATTTTATGTTTGTGAACACACAAAAATTCCTGTTTCTACAAATGTAAGTGAATAAAAAATATTAGTGATTGAATATTGCAATCTGAACTTTAGCCAGATTGCAAAAATAATTTTTACCATTTTTTACCCATATTTGCTGTAAATCTGTTTGAAACATTTTACTCTGAAGTATGTGAAAGTACAGGATTGCTAGAGAATCTTATTAAAGAAATACAGTTCTATCTCACGTCCCAACAGGAGGGAATGTGAAATTTGAAAAATAAAATAGTACTTTGTTTGCACAGTAAAATTATGTTTAATATTAACAGGAATAGTAATTACTGTACAGGATCCCCATAACATATCACAGAATATCCATGATATGAAATCTTGTCTTTCAGATTGTATTGCTGAGCAAAGTACAAATTTCAGTCAAACCAGTTACTTGTACTACATACCAGCATAAAAACAGAACCACATACACTGTTACCAACAGCCAACTCTGAGCTCTACATTTTGTTTATTTGTAAGTTATTCAAGCTACGTTTGAGCAACTGTAATGAGAATATAATGTAATGAGAATAAAGTGTGCACAAACCATTGAATTCTGCCAATGCACTTTCTTCTTGGAGATATCTGTCTGTTACCTCAACTGACATTTTGAACTTTAAGTTAGTTTCACTAAAAGAAAAAAGAAGTCCATGTTACCAAAACCTGAAAAAAGGAGGAAAATTTGAAGTAACATGAACACACCACACTCATAAATATGCAGCTATTATCTGTGCACACTCCCTTTGAGAAAATGGTAAAATTTCACATTTGCAAATTAAAATGAGTTTGAAATTCCTACAAATTGCACAAGTAATTCTAACAAGAAAGCTTGCTCATTTTTCTCCATAATAGATATATTGAACGATTTACACTCACTGTAAATAAGGAAATATGAGCCAAGATACTCGTAATCCAACTGGCAACGGGGTGCAGAAGGATTACAGGATTCTTCTGGTCTGATATGTACTTTCTAGTTCACCAAAGAATGTCACTCGAGGGCTGAACTGAAAGCCGGTGTTGCTCTGGTCATCAAATAGCATTGTGAAATGTACATACAGGTACTATGTAAGGAGTGAGTATATATCCTAAAAATATATTCTTAAAGTCTGTATCAAGATGCTGGTCCCCAGCACAGGTGAAAAATAGGTTTTCTGTCACACAAGAGATGTTTATTTATATGTTTACAAGTAAATGGAGAATTGTCTTGTTCACAAAGGATCTCCTATGACCACTCAATGGAATGCAAAGAAAGAATTGTGAGGACTTCGGTGTTTTGGTTTTTTTTAACAGCAAGAGAAAAGCAGCAAGTGGGAGGAAACGCTATCTGGAGATGTACATTAAAGATTTACTTGAGTAATTTGGGGAACAGGGAAGTTGCCTGGGTACCCTTCACTGGGGAAGTTAAAGGATAGTGATTTTGCTTCATGAAAGAGGGGTCTCCAACCAGGCTTAGTTGAGAAAACTGGAGAGAACTTTGGGTGAGATAAGCTTCTTTGGACAAGAGTAACTTGTTAGTTAAGTTTAGTCTCTAGAAAGCATATTAAGATAGTTTTATATGTTCCCATTTGTTTCCAGTATTCTTACTCACTATAACTTGAATCACTATTATTTAATAAACTTATTCTTGTTTTCACAATAAATATATCTAAGTGCTGTGGTGTTAAGCAAAGTGCTGGTTCAGAGTTGAATCTTACAAACTGGTATGTACTGTTTCTTCAGAAATAGCAGGCCTGGTAACTCTGTAGTAGTCAGTGGATATGGTGTTGGATGCGACAGGCAAAGCTCCCTGTATTCAGGGTTGGTGCGTGCCTGTCATTACCCATGTGGAAAAAGCTAAGTCTACAGATGCCGGAAAGGCAGTGCTCATGCTGCCAGGGACTGGTAGTTTCAGGGAGCTGATTCACAGCAGGCACAGACAAAACTGCTTTATGATAAGGGCATGTAATGGTGAGATGCCTGGCAAGCCTGGATATCTCATGGGAACAACACAATAAAAATAACCCAGTTATTCAGTACTTGTAGAAAAATGGACCCAAGGTGGGAAAGCCTTGGCAAGATCTTCAACTCTTATTTACATTTCCCAGTGGAATAATTTAAAGACGGACACACACCCAGAGTTCAAACAAGGAGAGTTTTAAATGGTGCAATATTCAGTTCAGCTACAATGACCACTGGGATGTGCCTTGCCGTTTTGTGATTTCTCATCTCAGAGGCGCTGTCAGCACAATTGCTGTTTCCCAGTAAGAGGACTGTTACATCTGAGTATGCACTATTGTGTGTCTCGATATGATAAAATTCAGAAAAATTGGTTTCAGTTTACTATAATTTTGTACTAATAGTATTTCATTGCCCAAAGGAAAAAAGTAGAAAGGCATTGTTGTAAAAAAGCTTTCTACACATTGTTTCTTCTCTTATCTCATTAATTTTATAAGGGTTCAAGACATTATCTTTAGGCTCATACTAAAGCAGTAAGTAGTAATTTGTAAATTTCTATTTTTAGAGATTCCCTACATATCTCCTTCTCCAGTCCTTTCAAACGATCAGTGCAGCTGTAATTTTCCATAGTATTTTGCCTGTGACTGCTCAGCTTTTAACTGCCGTTGCTGGGGGGAAAAAGTTAATACCATGCCAAATGGTAAAGTTAGGGGGATGGACACAAATGATCAAAGCCACTGCTTTTCTGATGCAGTAGGTAAGCTTGAGAAAGCTGTTGCAAATGAAGTAGAACCTAAAGTTAAATAGCTGACAAAGTTAAGAGCTCTAGTGAAGCAGATCAAAACATACTTTGACTGCAGGGTCTTGTAATCCTAACGCACTCTATACGTGATTGAACAGAGTTTTAATGTAGGGAATAAACATGTAGCCCTCAAGATCAATGGAAGTTGTGTGGCTAAGTCACTGCCAGATGAAAATTTACTGTACCATCTGTCTCTAGAGATCCATACTATTGCAGAGTCCAAGTCACGTGGACTTCACAGAAGCCATTGATTTTAGAGAGAGGACATTTTAAAATATTCACAAAACAGTAATAACAAAATTCCCACAAATTAATGACCTTAAATTTGCCTGGTCTAATCAACAGGGCATATAAAGAATTTCACTACTTTGGAATAGCATATTTCCCGCAATGCACACTTCTCTGCCCTTTCACCATTAAACCAAAAATGGAATCCCATAAAAAGAGCCTTACCCATCTAGTTCAGCTGTCTCTACATAACAAAGGCTGTTAGGTTCCGAGCTGGACAGCAGAAGAATATCAGCCTAGTCAAAACAGTACAGTGAATAAATGAAAGCCAAACAACATTGTACCAGGGGCAAACCCCATACATATAAGGGGCTAGTTATAAAAAAAAAAAAAAAAGAGGCCGTTCACTTACAGGAACAAAGGCATTTTTCTTCAGACGAATGACATCTCCAACTTGAATATCTTTCCATTTTGCACTTTTAAACCTAAGTGTCAATTTTTTTTTTAAGATTAGTAGTATTCATTTAGAAGAGACATAAGTTATATATCATCTTGAAGTGTATGGCATCTTCCCTAGACAACTTTCACAGTGTCAGAGTAGAAGAGCCTTGTATCTCAGGAAAGAAACATTCCTTAATCAAACAGTTCCCAATGACTGAAATTCTGAAGAACTGCAATGCAGGCAGGCTTTATCATTTAACACACGTATGAATATTTCTGCTTCTTTCCCCAAAACTCACACTTCAGTCAGATTCAGTGGATCTTTTTGTTTTTATGTGGCTGTTCTTTCAAACCACAAGGGACTAGATGTAGGCAATTCATTTTAATTGCTAATAGGACTTACACATGCAAGTGGATAAACAGTGGAGAACAACAATCTAAATGTACAATATCATCCACAATTTAAGTTCTGCAGAAGTAATCTGTAACTAGTAAAAACACTACTTTCAAAGTTAAAGCAAAAACTGTACAATACCTTTCATCCCTGATAACATCACATGTCCGGTTATTAATCTCATTATCCATTCTATGGCGAGCCTTAAGGAGACAGGAAAAGGATGTATGCTTACTCTTTCATATTTAAATAATGTGCCATCAATTTTAACATTAAGAAAATATTTCTTACAATGTCATCCACTAGGTCTTTGATTGCAGTTATCCCAAGCACCAAGAGTAAAGGCACTAGTGTTGTATACCATGATAAAGTAGTTATCTGAGGAATTGTCTGTTAATGTGAACAAAGAACAGGGAACAATTTAGTGAGTTAGTTTAATGGCAAAAGGGACCAGCAGATCATTTAGTCTGACCTCCTGTACATCACAGGCCACCAACATCAACAAGCACCCACACACTAAACCCAACAACTGAAATTAGATCAAAGTATTACAGTCCATAGGAAATTACACTATTATGTGCCACAGGCAGATGAGGGACTGAATATACCACTTCCTGTGGCTCCTGAAATGGCAGGGAAATGATTAAGTGAGCCAAATAATCCTGGCAAGTGACCTACACCCACATGCTGCAGAGGACCCCTAGAGCTGGCGGTGAGTGGTGTGCCAAATGCAGCATGTTCTGTAGTAGAGGCACAACCTCCCTAGAGGTGGAGATCTGGACAGGTGTGGAGATGTTGGGTCTCCTGGAACAAACATGTCCTGGGGTTCCAATGCTGTCCCCAGTCTCGAAGAGTTAAAGGCACCCTCTCTGTACTCAGTACTGGCACCAGAGTAGTGGACTTCCCCTCAATAGAAAGGTCTCTTGTCTTATGGGGGCACTGATGCTGTCAATGTCAGTGGTTCTGTCCCTGGTACCAACAGTTCTGTCCTCTTGTGGGGCCTCTTCTCATGCTTATGATGCTTGGCACATGTTCCCTCTCCATGATTGGAGATGCCTAATTAATAGGCAGCAGGTTAAAAATTAATCAAATTAATAGGCAGCAGGTTAAAATGAACAAAAGGAAGTATTTCTTCACACAATGCACAGTCAACCTGTGGAACTCCTTGCCAGAGGATGTTGTGAAGGCCAAGACTGTAATGGAGTTCAAAAAAGAACTATATAAGTTCATGGAGGATAGGTCCATCAATGGCTATTAGTCAGGTTAGGCAGGTATTGCTGTTTGCAGAAGCTGGGAATGGCTGACAGGATGGATCACTTGATTACCTGTTCTATTCTTTCCCTCTGAAGCACTGACATTAGCCACTGTCAAAAGACAGGATACTGGGATAAATGGACCATTGGTCTGACCCAGTATGGCCGTTCTTATGTTCTAGTAGAAGAAGCGTCCCCTTTCTCGGTTTTGGAGGAAATCTTGCTGCTTTGCTTATGGTCATGCTTCCTTGCCTCCTGACTAGGCCCTGGTGCGAGGTCCATATTGGTGACACCACTGGTACTGGATTCGGGCTCCATAGCAGGGGGGGCACTCCTGACTGTCTCAAGCCAAAAATGAGACCTCATGGCAACTTCTATGATGTGCTTCTGGAGGCAAAGAGCCCAATCTTCTTGGGTATGGCTGAGGAACAACTAGCAGATACTGCACTTGGATGCAATGTGGCCCTTTCCTAAGCAGCAGAGACAGCGCTGATGTTCGTTGCTGACTAAGAAGGAGCACAGGCAGGAGGCACAGGTTTTAAAGCCTGCGGTCTTTGGCATAGTCCAGTACCCGTGGGTACTGAGAAAAAAATAAGCCCCCCAAACAACCTATTCTACTCTAAAACTACTACGAAGTATCTAAAAGCAATAAAAACAGTAAAACTCTATAAAAATTAACTATATACAACTTTGTGAAATTGCGTCGCCTGCAGTGGACACTGATCATTCCAACCCAGACCATGTGGTGGTGAGAAGGAACTGGAGATGCGGTCGGTCTTCCCCACACTCTATCACCTTAGATAAAACCATGAGGTGAGTCAGGGTGCATGTGTGGACCAATGGACGCTACTTTCAAAATCTCCAACTCCAGACTCATGGTGCACATACATAAACCCTCAATGGACTATGATGGGGACCATCACTCAAAGAAGAATGCAAGGCATCCAATTCCATGATTTAAAGGGTAGCGTTCTTAAATCAGGTTAGCTAACTCAGGTTAAAACAACAGTGGAGGCATGGGAATTTTTAACTTGTGTTAGCAGCTCAGGATAAAGTCTACAGGGGATCCTGGGATTGAACAGTGGCTTTTGACTCAGATTAGCAGCTATGTTGCCATGTCTTCACTGCTGTTTTAACTTGAGTTAGCTACTTGAGTTAAGAACACACTTTTTTTTTTTGGGGGTAGTAACCTTTGAGTTCCAGTCATGCACTAAAACCACATTGTACTAGGCACTTTACAAACATAAAACTAAACAGATAGTCCCTGCCCCAAAGAGCTCACAGTCTAAGTAACTAATTGTATTCTAAACTGGGTACACAAGGCATAAATCTAAATATAAAAACTAAAATGATTAATGTGCAAATAAAGTTCATTGCTCCAAGTTCATATTCAATGTACTGAATTTTAAAAGCAGTTAGTCTGGAGTTGTTTTTGAAGTCCACTTTAGTTTCATGATAGCAACGTCACAGAAAGCACTAATATTCAGCTGCACTACTGAGCAACTGAATTTATTTTATCATTATCTTTATCATAATTATCTGTATTATGTAATTAAATTTTACCTGTAAAATAAGAAGAACCAGGAAATAGAAGTTGGCCACTCTTTTAAACTGCTCAAACAAATTCAGTGGTAAAAAGGTGATTGCATTGTACTTATAGGTCTTAATTGCATTCCCCTGTTGAGACAAAAATTAAAAATAAGTCATTCTAAATAGCAATATACTAATGGATACTTCTCCAATCCAATTTGCATTTCATATCAAATGTTTTACTTTACGGAATTCTTTTCTACAAATGGGTGTATAAATTAAGTGTATTATGCAAACCTGTTTAACAGGGGTCACTGCCTTGGTCAAGTCAACCAAAATGACTATCGGCTTTAATGTTATTTCAGAAATCCAAAGCTGCCTTTGGTTGCTTTAGCCTTGAACTAGCAACACCTTAAAAGGATTATCTGGAGCATGTGTTGATCAAGGGATTGGTAATAGAATACAGAGTTTTTATCCCTAGGCCACTCCTTCAAATTGAGCGCAGGTCAGGCCTGGTCTACACTGGCAACAGAGGTCAACGTAATGTCACTTACGTCAATCTCCAAAAGCCTGTGTTTACACTGGCACAGCAGTTCCGTCGAGTTAAACTGTGGCAAAGTCGACGTAATAAAACCATCTCCGCAATTTGAACTAGCGCCTAATTTGAACTTATTGGGTCAATTTTGCGTCAGTGTAGAAAGAGCGTAATGTAATTCGACATTAATGGCCTCCAGGAGGTATCCCACAATGCCCCATTGTGACCGCTCTGGACATTCATGCTCTGCTGTTACATGGTCACGTTACCCGGAAATGGCCCCTCCCCTCATGCCCTGGGAAAATTTGAATTTTCATTTCCTGTGCAGCCAGTGTGGAGAGAGCATTGTCGCTGTACTCCTCATGGCTACTGCAAGGCCCAAATGCGCTCCAGCATGGAGTCAACCAGAGGTCTTAGATTTCATCGGTGTGTGGGGCAAGGAGTCTGTTATGGCCCAGCTCAGAGACGGCAAAAGGAATTTGGACATTTACAGGAAGATATCCCAGGGCATGCTGGAGAAGGGACACAACAGGGACACGCATCAGTGCCGCGTGAAGATCAAGGAGCTACGGCAGTCATATCAGAAAGCCAGGGAAACTGTTCGGGCTCCTCGCCAAAAACATGCCGCTTCTACGGGGAGCTGCATGCAATTCTCGGTGGTGACCCCACCACAGTGCCGCCCTGCAGCATCGATACCTCTGCTAGATCACAGTCCATGGACAATGATGAGGACTCCGTGGACGAGGAGGAGGCTGAGGAGAGCAGGTATCCGTTCTCCTTGACAGTCAGGACCTATTCCTGACCCCAGAGCAGTCCAGCAGCACACAGGACAGCAATAATGATCCTGGAGAAGGCACATCTGGTGAGTCTTTTTTCTTCTTAGCAGTTCTGTCCTTTTAAATGGGGGGAGGAGGAGCCAGGAAGGGGATTTCAGGCGTTTAGCAGACTTTACTGGGGGAGTTACCCCCAGAACAAATGATTTATGTGATGAGATATGCACCGAGAATCATCAGTTGATATCTCACGGAAACTTTCATGTAGGTAATCTGTTATCCTTCGCACAAAGGTTTCGGGGGAGGGCAGCCTTGTTCCTTCCTCTCCGGTAGGATACTTTGCCGCGCCACACTGCAATCAAGGGAGCCGGTATCATGGTGGAACACAGCATAAGTGGCATAAAGGCCAGGCTGGTACCCCATTGCGTGCAGCAAATCTTCCCTTTCCTCTTGGGTTACCCTCAGGAGGCTGATATCGCTCATGGTCACCTAGGGAAGACGGCGCATGCTTAAAATATCCGAGCTATATACAGCAGATGCCCTGTACCTTTGTTTTCCCCACTGTAGTGTCCTACCAAGTCACTTTAATTATTTTGATTTGGTTTCAGAAGAGACTATAAACTACCCCGAGCTGTCTGCAGATCCCCTGTGGACGCCTCGTGACAAAACGGTCATCCAAATTAAACCATGTTGCCCAGGCACCCCTCTAATACAGGGCATTTGAAATCTTTTTTTTTTAAAGATCATTAATCCTCTCTATAGCACAGTGAGGTGCCCCTGGCTTACCATCTCAGTAACGGCACAGTGAGCCAACCCTTCTGGGATGGTAGGAATGGAATGAGGGTCTGGGTTTGCCTTGCGCACTGTGAGGGGAGTATTTTATACATTGTTGCAGTTGTATCATTTTCTTCGGTCTGCTAACAATGGCAACCTTGTGAATTTCTTTTTGTTCTGTAGACACGTCGGCCTTGGCCCAAACCTCTAGAAATGCTGCGGAAAGACTATCGCAGATTAGAAAGAGGAAAAACAAATCAAGAGACGACATGTTTGGCGAGCTCATGAATGCCTCTGCGGCCCCAGAGACAGAGCTCAGAGCGTGGTGACTGAGCTTGTCCCAGAATATGGACATGGACAGGGAGAGTCGCAGAGAAATGCAGGAGCATGACCGCAGTACCACGCAGAAGATGCTGCGAATCATGCGTGACCAGGCAGACATGCTCCGGCAGCTTGTGCAGCTTCAGGAGGAGCGGAGCCGGACAGAGTCCCACTGCAGCCCCTCCATAATGCTCCTCCACCTATGGCTTTGCTGCCCTGCGCCTCCTGCACCCCCACCCCTCAAGAGGTCTCGGAGGAGAATGGCCAGGCTGCAGTATGTGATGCACTCCACCCCGGTGGAGGGAGCAGAAAGCAGCTCTGTGGAAGTTGGCAACCCACGACTGTTACCAGTCAGTTGGGAATCAGTTCGGAGTCGGTAAATCTACAGTGGGCACTGCCATGATTCAAGTGTGCAGGGCCATCAATAGACTTCCACACCCCCAATGTGAATTTTTTGGTCAGGGAAGAAAGTGCCCACCTGCATATTAGAGAACAGACCCAAATTCCGAAATATGCGGGTCATGCACCTTCCCAGAACACCCCACATGGATGTCGGTGAAACGACCCCTGTGATCCACAAGGTCCTGCAGGACCATGGAAAAGTACCCCTTGCATTTTATGTACTCGGTTGCTAGGTAGGCAGGTGCTAAGATAGGGATGTGCATCCCATCAATGGCCCCCCCACAGTTTGGGAACTCCATCGCGGCAAACCCGTCCACTATGTCCTACACATTTCCCAAAGTCACTAGCCTTCGTAGCAAAAGTCTATTGATGTTCCTGCACACTTGAATCATGGCAGTGCCCACTGTAGATTTACCGACTCCGAACTGATTCCCAACCGACTGGTAACAGTCGTGGGTTGCCAACTTCCACAGAGCGATGGTGATTCTCTTCTCCACCGTCAGAGCTTGTCTCAAGTGAGAATTCATGCACTTCAGGGATGGGGCTAGCTCTGAGCAAAGTTCAAGGAAAGTAGACTTTCGCATACGAAAGTTTTGCAGCCACTGGTCATCATACCACAGCTGCATAACGATGCAGTCCCACCAATCTGTGCTTGTTTCCCAGGACCAGAACCAGCGCTCCACGGACTGCAGATGATGCGTTATGGCCTGCAGCAATCAGGAATTGTTCCACTCGATGGCTTGTAGCAGGGCAGCCTCGGTGGCATCGCAGTTGCCTGTGCTTCGGCTTGCTTCTTGCTCTACTTCGAAAATACTCAATGATAAGCACGATGTATTTGTGATGCTTACAACAACAGTGCAGAGTTGAGCTGGCTCCATGTCTCTGCAGCAATGGCGAGCGTCCAGTGAAAACAAACGGTTTGAAAATAGTTTTCCTGTTTGTTTGGGGGAAGAAGGGAGGGGGAAGGAGCATTACATCATGGGACGATGAAACGCATCCCAACAGCAACCGCAACTGCGGTGTGGGATAGCAACCCACGGGGCACGGCTTTGAATGTCGACAGAAGCGTGGTGAGTGTGGCACAAGACCGGCGCAAACAGCATGGTGTGTACACGCTCCAGCGACTTCTAAAAATCTGCAGGTGAAAGTCATCTTTAAGTAAGTCGACTTCACTCTGCAGTGTAGACATACCCTCAGTAATGATCAAAAAGTCATTCCTGTCTGATGGCCATTCAGTGGTCTAATTACAGTCCTAACAGAAGAGCAGGAAAAGACTACATCAGAGGTTCTCAAATTGGGAGTCGTGACCCTCAAGTGGTCACAAGGTTATTAGAGGGGAGTCACAAGCTGTAATCCCCCGCACATGCTGGTAAGGGTGGCATGGCCGGGGAGTCATTCCTTTGTGGGAGGGTCATCACAGCCTGAAACATTTTCAAAGGGGATTCCAGCAAAAAAGTTTGAGAACCCCTGGACTAGATAGATAATCTACTAAATCTAACAAATCTAAATCATTTGATCCCTGTCCACAACCACCAGAACAATGAATATCCTTATTGGCAGTCTTAACTGAGGCCACATGTCTACATTGAAAATGTATAAATTATAATAGTAAAAGCACAGTTTTGTATACTGGAATACCTAAACTGACAAAGCTCTCCTAATGTTAATGCATTTATACCAACAAAATTATGCTTTGCCAATATAGCTTATTCTAAACCCAGCCCCATCCTCTCCCTCCTCCTCCAAAATATGATAAAAGCAGTTTTGCTTAGCTCTTGGAACATTTTGTCATGAATTAACAAATGTTCTCACAGGACTCATAGACTTTGTCAGAAGGGACCAATATGATCATCTAGTCTGACCTCCTGCACAATGCAGGATCACAGAACCTCATCCATCCACTCCTGTAATAGACCCCTAACCTATGTCTGAGTTATTGAAGTCCTCAAATCATGGTTTAAAGACTTTAAGGTACAGAGAATCCACCAGCAAGTGACCCATGTACCATGCTACAGAGGAAGGTGAAAAAATGTTCCTCTTGCTAAGAAACCTATATCAATCCTAATATATAAAGCATAGTTTTATCCATTATAATGGCATTTACACTAGAGCTTTTACTAGCACCATTCTATCGGGTCAGGGAATCACACCTCCTTTTTGTGTCAGCAAAAATTTTTAGCATAGACCTGGGCTGAGAAGCTACAGATGAATGGAAATGGACACTGAACAACTTACACAAAGGTTGTCCCTTCTGAGCAGGACTGAGTTACACAGCGCAAAGCAGGATGGGGAAGCTTGTATTGCCAGTGTCAGTATTGCATGTTTCGAGAAGAGGGGGCTTCCACTGTACTGACTACAAACCCGGCACTTTTAACAAATATTCATCTTTAATGGGAAATTTAGCTAACAAGATTAACCAGACTCTGCAACAGTACGATCAGAAGAGTGAACATGAAGAATCACAACACATCTCTGAGAATATGCTGGGTACACCCAACTGCTTTTCTGACCAAAAAAAAAAAGTTTACTACTTTTTACTCGTTAGTATGGCATAGCCAAGCAACTTATCAGGAGATAAATGGTATTGTACAGTGAGAGAGTCATTAGAATAGTTAAGTAGTGTTCCAATCTCAGAATCTTTATTACTGATGTTCATGTATAAGACAGAAATAATTGACAGCTTGCAGGGGTGGCAATTAAAGAAAAATTTTATTTGTAAAATGAACAAATTATTGCCACGAAAGTAATCAAGCCAGGGCAATGTGAAATCCGATGATACCATTATCTATCATTTAAGACCAGAACTGTACACAAGCACTACTATTTTAAAATAATCTTACTGTTTTTAAAAATTGTATATTTTAAAACACAAAGTTAACAAAGTTAATTTATACAGCCATAATAGGGTTTGAAGACTTCATTGTACTTAAGCATTTGGGGATAGATAATCCTTTATTCTGAAGTTGCACCAAATTATGGCTTGATCAGGATGCTGTCTGCCTAAAGGCTGACCTTAGTAAAGTATTAAAAATAAAATACTTAAACATTGTTTGACTCAAATGTCAGTGACAGCCATAGTTCAGTAAATAGGATGCAGCACCGAGATTCAGGAAATCTAGGTTCTTAAGCTGCTTAAGTTTACACAACAATTTAGTGCACGGCAAGCCAGGATGTGAATTTATAGCACACAAGCTAGCCACGTACTAACCGGCAGTATGGACCTTGTTGTCGTGCACTAAAAGTTCCTTAGTGCACTTCGATGTAGATTCAAAGTCTGGCTTGCCACGCATCAAATCACCATGCGGACAAGCTCTTAGTCAAATCACTCTGTGCCTCAGTTAATCCGTCATGAAATTAGAATAGTGGTACTTACCCACCTTTGTAGAGAACTTGGGAGAGGTATACTAGTATATGTTCATGGTTTAATTCCTGGAATATTTTATCATGAACTAACAAGCATTCCTCCTGACAAGAGATGTACATCAATCATTATATAGATATACATAGATATATAAAGGAAGATAGCTTACTGCATATTTGCTTTTCTTGAAGCATAGAAATGTTGTTTTCTTAAACTGCGGTTGTTCATGGAAGTTTCTATCATTTGCCTTAACTTGCCAGCTGCAATCTGGGGGAAAGGAAAAAAAAACAAACAAAAAAAAAGGAGTGCCACACACATGACAAAATGAATCACAATATTCAGCTGCTCCAACAATAGAGAAACAGGTCTGCAAATTTAAGGTTTACCCTCCTCAATATCTTTTAAGGCAACTTACAATATAAAATCTAGTTGGGCTTCTGCACCCTTTTCCATTTCTGTACTGTTGGTAAAGACAGCCTCAAAGGATTTTGTAAAAGAGCCTCCTGTTTGTCTATATAAGCAACTGGGATAATACTCTGGGAGAACATGTGTGGTAAACAGAGAATTACGGAAGTTCTGTTACAAGATGCTGGAAACTAAACAACTGAGAGAAAGGATTAGTCAGACTATTTTTTTGTTTGCTTTTGTTATACCCATCTAACTCCAATGCCTAATGGACAAAGAAAGGGTCTCTCAGAGACTGAGCAATCTTGCCCTTTTAATTAACATGCGAAAGCTCACAATGCACCTCTGGGACCTCTCAAGAAATCCTCCAACAATACTAGGCAAAGCCAGACTTGACATCCCCAATATTTCTAAGATTAAAAAACAAGCAGATTTTAAAAATCCACCCCTTTCTGACCATCTGTCTATATTTTAGAGAAGGGCATAATCCCAGTTTCATTACAAATCCTACACAGTTCATCTTTAAGTCTCTGACTTTCACTCAGTTCTAATTTGTGTGGAATTGCTAACATAATAACCAAAAGTTTTACAGCAATAAAGTGCTGTTTCCACAACAAAGAAACATTCATCCTGCTGTTGAGTTGCCCTCTGTCCAGCAGAAACTACATGTCAAAACGGGAGGGCATGGAGGAGAGAAAAAAGGGACTCCCAGGAGCCTTTCACATCCCAGAGTGGTATTATACAAGCCATCTTTTTAGGACGGGACACTGTTGTATGCCTGGGATGGCCAGACCTGAAAAAGAGTTGTGTGTAGCTCAAAAACTTGCCTTTTTTACCAACAGAAGTTGGTCCAATAAAATATTATCTCATCCACCTTGTCTCGGGGATGGAAATATGAATTTGGAACCAGTCAAGCAGTTTCTGTGAGAAGGGGATTGTCTGGGTTGCGTACACCACAAGTACCTCATACAGATACTCCTTATCTTCTCTTCATGCTGCCTTTGCTCTCTAACCTGTCCACTCCCCACCCATTGTGTCATTTTGTCCCTTTCCCTTGTTCAGTTGCCTTACTCCTCCCCTCACTTGTCCAGTCCAGTTCTCTCAGACCCAGCATATTCTAGGCCCTCACATTCTGTCTATTCACTGTCTAACCCTTTTCTTCCACTACCCTCCAATTTTCACTCCTGCCCTCAGGCCCATATCATTGGTACCACTACATAACTTGCTCCGGCACCTAAAAATCCAGTCAATTAGGCCCTGCCCACACTGGGGAATAAACTTTGCTGAACTTGTCTGGCAGGTTTTTAAATAGATTTTCAAACAATTTGCCTGCTCAGTGTGAGTGAGGCCAAGTCAATTCTGAACACTATTAGACCAGTTTTATAGATTCTGCACCTACAGCAGCAGTCTTCCTCCACAAACAGTCCCACAGACAAGATCACGGCATCTCTGATCAATGACCCTTCTTGCCTTGATTATTCTTTATGCTATACATATGTGGTTGAGGTGCACCAAGGGTGCATGGTCCAGTGATTTAATTGAGCCCTGCTCCACATGTCAGGGAACTCCAGCAGGACTGCCCTAAAGGGAAAATATCCTTTTTTTTTTTTAAAGCAGCTTTCTAGTCAAGAGTCAAGTTGCAACCTGCCTGACCTGTTTCAAATAGAGAAAGGATTGGAGGTAACTGCAAGATATGTAGGCTGGATTCCAGTCTGTTCTCTTAGTTCTTTTTTCTCATTAATTGCTATTAATCATTATTGCACTTACCGGGTCAGAATTATAACAAGAATTATAATTATATCACCAGCAATGAATTGGCACCTTATGTTTCTGCCATTCAGTCTCTTCATTAAGGATTAAAACTCTTTAAGAAAGCTAAAGGGAAATCCTTTCTATTGGGGAAAAAACAAGGATGGAATTTCTGTAGCACTGCCCGACGACAGATAAACATTGGAACTAGCCTAGGTCTAGATTCTGCAAGTTAAGCAGAGAAACTTCACTTTATTAACCAGAGCAAAGGAAACAAAGAAAAGCATACATTAAAAAAAAAAAAGTCTAGCCAATATGGCTGCAAATATCACTGTCTCATGTGAATGGACACACTTTTGTCTTGTTGAAGCTGCAACCAGACAAACATCTGCAACCAACTGAAGAACTGTGAACTTCCCCCATTGATCGTAGAATTATGTTAGCTTTGAAGCTTAATCATTAAATGCTTGAGCTACATACCGACATTGTCATTCAGCAGTGACATGATCAGCAAACTAAAGATAGCCAGCAAAGTCTCATTTCTAGTGCTGTTAGAAATATCTTCCATATCCTGACACTCCATCGGAAACTGCTACTAGAATACATTCTAGTAGCAAAGATGGGACAACAGTGCCGATTTATGATTTTGTCTCTAGAGGCCATGAAGAGAATCATAAAATCCACTGAATTTACTACTTCAAGATAGAAAATACTTTTTGAACTGCTATTTTTAGTTTAAGTCTCTTGCTGCCAGTGACAACTTGTTAAAAGTTATTTAGAAAACCATTTAACTCTTGAAACTCATTTACACTGATAGATTCTAATACCAGATCTACATGCTTTGTTTGCTTCCATTATGTGTATATTAAGTGTTTAATGAGTAGAAATGTTTCAGAAGTAACATACTTAGTAAAAAAATTCATCAGTGTATTTAAAAATGCTTCTGTTTATTTTCTAGAATCACAATAGCAAAAGAGGAATAGATTCTAGCCATTCATCTTGACAATTTTTGTACCACTTGTCCAGTACTCCAGGTATCTGTTTATTACATTTATTATTTAAACAGTGAGGGCATTCAAAATGTTCCAAGTACTTTCCAAAGAGCAATCCCTCTCCTAAGAGCACCTGATGTCAGCACCACTCATAAGAGTTTATAGAAGTGACCTATCTGCTGCTAACTCAGAAACGTAATTAAATAAAATAGCTTAAAAACAGATGGAAGGCTAGGTGACCTTGAATTCAATAAATCTGAAGTCATGTGAAAGGTTCAGGAGTTACAGTCCTTCAGTTTGTGCACACTTCTGAATAAACAGACTTGATCTGATTAAGTTCAAATGTGATGACCTCAGATCATGGTGTGAAGCCACTTCACTGAACCCAAATAGCTGTAGTGGCAAGCAATTTTGTTTGTAGATGAGAGTGAATTGACTTTTTAGTAGACATGGGTTAACTGCATTTTCTATCTATATAGATCTGCCCAGGGAGAACATATTGAGTACATTTTAAAATCTGAAAATAAATCGAACAAGTTCAGCAATCTATGCATCTCTAGTACACTGAACAATCCTCGGAACCTTTATATTCAATAATTAGTTACTAATTAGTTTGGTACAATTTCTCGCATTCTATTACCCTTCTTAACTGGTTCTCTGCTCTCCTCAGCCTCTCTGTTGATTCGGTTTTGCTCTGGTTCAACTGCAGGCAGCGGACTCTCCAATTCATCTTCTGTTTCATCGTCACTGTAGGGCATCACCTCATCATTTGGCTGAGAGTCCTCATCAAAGGTCGTCTCTGAATCCCTGTCCGAATGCATTCTGCCAGCAGTCTACAAATACTTTATAAAGACAATGAATTGAAAATTTATATAATAAAAGCATAAAAAGCATTCTAATCTGTTTCTTCTTAAAACCAGGTTCGAAAGCAGCTCTGCTAAGAACTCTTTGAACAGAGTTCAGACTTCAATTTCAAAGATAGTTCAGAGCCATGGAACAGGATTTCTAATCCAAGACCTTGAGCACCTCTATACTATCTTTCTAAAAATTTAACAGACTAATCTAATGAGGATTGTAACTGACATACTAATTCCTCTATATACCCATAAATTCTAGCAAGTATTACAATAGTATTACTAAATTCAGGATTACCTAGGTCTTTACAGCTGTTACTACACTGCACTCCATGTCATCTCAATACGGAGAGACACTAAAGATAGATCCTTCTGCTTCAGAAGCACAGACTCTTATCACTTGAACTAGAAGAGAACTTTCATTAGCAGTGACTGGTATAGGATCGGACAGTCAGTTCCATCCATTAGAAGGACAGTGGGAGAAGCTCACACACAAGTCATTTCTTTCAATAAGGTTGAATTAACCTTTATTTTTCATGTCAGAAGACCAAATGTGAAGTGTTTAACTACTTCTACAAGATATTTGGACATCATGATTATTCTAACAAAAAAAACCCCACCATATTATCGCACTGTAAAATGTAGTATTCTGATGAAATAATACGAGTAATGTACTTAGAACTGATTATAAATACAAGTTATTTACAGTGGCGGCATAAAAACAAGTCTGTTTAAGAAATCCTCAGCATTGAACACGTTCACATAAACGTAATATATATTCACATAAAATAAAAGCATAGCTAGTCTTCACCTCAACCTGAAACACCCTTTAAAATGTTTAAATTCCACCCTCCAAAAGTCAAAATATAAAACACAGAGTAGTGGTATCTATTTTCAGTAGAAATAATTTATGCAAATTATGGCTCTTGAGAAACAATTCCTTTAAAAATGTTCAGCGACCTGGCCTTCTCTGAATTTTCACAATCCTGGATATGAGCAAGACTTCTAATAGGAACCACCAGTCTCCTCTATTAAAATATTTTTAAAGAGCTGAAAATTTCAGCATCTCTTGAAAGATCATTTCCTATTTTTTCAAGTAAACCTCCAAGATGCATGTTTCTAAACATTTAAAAATGACCTAAGAGTCGAGGTTTAAAAAAAAACCCAAAACCCAAAACTTAAATGCTACAAAATTGCCTTCATTGAATTATACAATCTGGTGTTAAACTTAATCTTGAAAACATGAAATATAAATGTAATGCCATTCTTCCACATCATGGTTAAGGTATAAAAAGATTCTGTGTGCTCACTGGCAATGAAACAGGATTAGTGGAACCATTTTAAACAAACATGTTTAATAGTTCATTTGCCTCTCCAGACTAGCCCTGATAATAGTTTACAAATAACACTGTAGACAAGTTTGGAAACCCATCCATGAAGCATTTCACAAAAGCTGAAAATGATTATGAGCTATGCCATTTGGGAGAAAAAATATGAACAGAAAAATGTGAATGATAATTGGGAACTGTAAGGTATTTTACTAGATGCCCAAAAAGCCATAATTGAGAAGGAAGGTCACACTAATTGAAAACAATTTGGCATAGAGAGGAAGTAAAAGCAGCAATTTAACAAAACAAAAAACAAACAAAAGGACATGAGGCAAAATCTACAATCAGCAGAGTTAAGTGTATTAGGAATAAAAAGAATCTTAATAATGATATTGGCCTATGGAATGGAAATGGTAAGTCAGTAATAATGCAGAAAGAGGAAAAGTGTTCAAAAATATTTTTGTCCTGAAAAAGCCAGAAGACACAGTCTTATGTAATGATGAAACACTTTCCATTCCCAAAACAACTCAGGATGATGTTAAACAGCAGCTACTAAAGTTATTTTTTTTTTAAAAATCAATAAATCAGGATAACTTGTACCCAAATGTCATCCCCCCACCAAACACACACAGACACCAAGGATCTCTCTTGACAGTTCATGTTGATTTTCAAAGAGTCTTGGAACTTTGGGGACATTCCAGAAGAATGCTAATGTTATACTAATATTTTTAAAAGTAAATGGGATGACCAGAGTACTTATAGGCCTGTCAGTCTGACATCAATCCCAAACAAAATAATGGAACAGCTAATACAGGACTTAAAAGATTTAAAAAGGGGGTAATTGGCTGCTAAATGTAATTGCGTTCATGTAATTTACTTAGTCTTTTGTAAGGCATTTGACTTGATATCTCATGACATTCTGATTACAAAAACCAGAATAATACAAAATTAACATAGCACACATTAAATGGGTTTAAAGCCAGCAAACTGATTGGTCCTAAAATGTGCAACTGTAAGCAGGAATCATCTTTGAGCAGCAAAGTTTCTAGTGGTTCCTACAGGGATCGGTTTTTAGCCCTATGCTACTTCACATTTTTATTGATGCCCAGAAAAAACACAAAATCAATTATACAGTTTGCAGATGACACAGAGATTAGGGGAGTAGTAAATAAGGAAGAGGACACATCACTGATATACAACAATCTGTATCACTTAGTTAGCTGGGCACAACCAACAGGTATTTCAATACAGCCAAATGTAAAGTCAGATATCTAAGAACAAAGAATGGAGTGGAACGGAGAACAGGGAACGATCCTGGGAAGCAGTGACTCTTGAAGAATTTGTGGGTCATGATGGATAATTAGCTGTATATGAGCTCCCACTGCAACACTGTGGCCAAAAGGGCTAATGCAATTCTTAGATATATAAACAAGGAAATATCAAGTTGGAGTATGGAAGTTATATCACCGCTGTGTTTGGCTTTGGTGCGACTAACACTGGAATACTGTGTCCAGTTCTGATGTCTAAGTTCAAGTAGTATGTTGATAAATTGGATAGGATAGAGAGAAAAGCCACTAGAATGTTTGAAGGATTGTTAAACATGTCTCACAATGAAAGATCAAGGTCAACCTATTCATCTTAACAAAAAAAGATTCATATTTGACTTGATCATAGTTTATAATAGATTCCCAACACAGGGAATAAATATTTGATAATATAGGGCTCTTAAATCTACCAAAGGTATAACAAGATGCAATGGCTGGAAGATAAAGCTAGATAAATTCAAACTAAAAAAAAAAAAGTACTTTTATTTCAAGTGAGTGTAATTAACCAGTGGAAAAATTAATCAAGGGTTGTGGAGATTTCTCCTTCACAGACCATGTCCAGGCAAATTGAGCATTCTTCCAAAGCAGTCCAGTCTATGGGGACCTAGTCCAGCAAAATCCTTAAGAAAATGTTGATAAAAATTTGGAAATTCAAGGAAACATTGAACTTGATGCACATTTCTTAGGGTTGCCCAATTTGTGATCACAGATACTTTTCTAAGATCCACACTGATGCCACTGAAGAAAGATGCTATCATCTAGAAATTCCATGGGTGACTGCTCAAATTCACATTTTTCTAGTTTTTCATACAACTGATAGTCACATAGATGTCCCAGTACTAGATGAACATGTTGGTCATGGAGGAGCTGGTTTTCTGCAAATAAGATTATTGTCCAGGCATTAGATCTAAAAGATCCCTAAAAATATCATTAACAAAATGCTGAAAAGTGTCCAGGGTGTTTGAAAAACTGAGAGAGATCATCAGAAATTAAAAATGGCCTTACTGAGACCAGTACACTGTCTTCCATTCATCACTTTCACAAATCCAAACCAAATTATAAGTGCCAGAAAGGTCAAGCCATAGTCATGTATATGCAAGATAGGAAAGCCTTCAAAAAATTGCACTGAATGAGAATTGTACATCTATGCTATGACTACAGAGTTCTCTGTACTCAAATTCTTAAGCTATACCCATCACCTCCATAACTGAATACCTAAGTGAAATTGACCCCAGTGCAGAAGGCCCAGAGAGGGCTGTGAGCACTGATGGGAGATTTCCAGCCTTACTTCAAAAGTCTGTTAATGCTTAATTGACATTAGTTTAATTACAAGAACAGCCCTGATATACTATACTCACAATCACACAAAGCTAACAATTTCACCATGCTGCAGCCCATCAAGGACCTATTTGAACAGATGCTAGTTGCTTTGTGCCTGGCACGTGACCAGTTTAGTTATTGTGAACCTCAAGAGAATGCCTTTCCAATTCTATAAACAAAGGAACCACAAATTTATTGCTGCCATATGTTGTAATAAACTGAATTATAGGGGATGAAATTAGAAGCATGGCCTAGTTTTTCACAGAACAATGGAGACTTAAGTGTACCAACTAATAGGAAGAGATAAGCCCAGGCACCTTTTTTCAGAGAACAAATCCTTTTATCTATCAACTTGTATTCTAGTGAGTCTAAGGAAAACTAAAAATAGTGATCACTATGCTATCCCTGCTTCCAAATCCCTCTGCCAAGGTTTGTAGTTTTACAACCCCATATACTTGCAGATGCACCACATGCCTCCCATGTTACTGGGAGGAAGATCCAGAGAACAAAAAGTGGAATCAGACAAAACTGACAGCACAGGAGGCAACAATGAACTTACTATACAACAAAGTAAACTGGAAAAAAACTGAAAAAGTATTTGTGCTCCTTTCATTTAGAGTTAAGAAATCTTGAGCATTAATGTTTCATTGGTACCTTGGGCTCCCTTCAGTCTGTTTTCTTACCTCCACTTGTTATCTCTAGTTTCAGATTGTAAATTCTTTAGAGCAGGAGCCATCTTTTTGTGCTAAGTGTTGTATGAACATAACAAGGCCCCAACTGATGTCTCTAGAAACTACCACAATACAAAAAAAAAAAAAAAAAAGTGGGCAGGTATATTTTTCAGATAAATCATGCATTTTTAAGTGGCCACTGTCTCCAAGGGGAAAGAAATGAAACCCAAGTACCTAATAGAAATGACTTACAGAATACTGTGGGTCAATAATTAAGTATAGCTGTGAGATTTTTTTGGGAGACATCTGGGAAGATGTGTCACATGAAGGGATTACATTCTTGGCTATTGATCCATGTACTGAGCGCCTTGTCAGGCCCCATGCCTCAAGTATGATGAGCACATCACGATTAGAATAAGCATAAAAATGGACTCTTTAAAAATAATGTTAATGTTTTTTTAAAAAATCCCCTTATGTCACCAAGCCAGAAAATATACTTCTTAAGTACAGTTCGGTGTCCATAGGTTTAAGCATAGCCTTAGCCTGCCAACAACAGAATTACAGCAATTGGGGGATCTTGTCACAACTTGTATAGCCTGGCCCTCTGTTGCAGCTGTACTGGTTTTCCTAAAGCCAGAGTTAAATCCTTCTAAAATGAAAAGGCTGCCTTGTCCACAAAGCCCAGCTAACAGTGTTATACTCCCATCTTGCAGTATCTGTGGCTGAATTCCATTTAAACCTGGTTCCATGGCCAGAACAAACAGGGCTCTAAGGTAATTAGATACATATGATCACTCTACTCTGCACATACATGTGGTGTGTAGAGGACTGTGCTGGAATTGCAAGCTCTCTTTAAAATTGTGTGGAAGGAGCAGGCGTTCCCAGTCCTGCTTGCAGGCTAGGGGGGCTCTGTTGGGAAGCATGTGATCAGTCAGTCTGGAAAGAGCAAGGCTACAGCAAGGTGGGTTGAGTTGTGCCTCCTTGTCACTGGGAGTAGCCAGTTTTGGTTACTGTGTGTTACAATTCTGGATCTAACAATAAATGTAGTGTTAGGTTGCAACCTTCTCGCAAGAGTGTTTTATGTTTCTTATACAACTTCTAAGTGTATGCCATGAACATACGAAAGAAGACTGGCAATGAGGAGGATTATTAAAAGAGTTTAAAGCCATAGGCAGCCATTTGATCATTATGGATGCTTTCCAGTTTAATGAAAAAAAGATCTTGAATATACAGAGACTTGAGCAGTATTTTTATGCAAATACTAGAATTTATGCTAATAAACAAAGAGCTGTTTTCTCAACATTGGTGGGGGGAAAAAAACATTTACTGTGCATTAAAAACTTGTGTTTTCCATAGAACCTGGTGAGCAGGAGTATAAGGACATAATAGAGATTCTAACTAAACATTATGTGCCTACCTTAATTTTTTAACAGAACAATATAAATTTAATCTAAAAACCAAATAAAAGGAGAAAGTCTCTGAATTTTTGGCAAGCACAAACACAATCTGCTATTGGTAGTTTTCTGAAAGAGGATCTCAGAGATCATTTGTTTTTGGAGTAAAACACTCAATTAAAATAGGGGAATGAATGTTGTATGTAAAAAGGAACTGCCACTAGAGGGAGTTGTGGAGACTGCTATTTGAATGCACAAAGTGAAACAGGACAAAAATTGAAAATGAACTTTTTCTTATTGTGCCAGGCCTGGGAGGAGAGGACAGAGCCTCAGCAAAGGTGGAGATGACAATGACATAGATCAGCTCCCCGCACAGGATCCAAAAGAAAACAGAGTGAGCCATGTTTCTGCTAGTTAAGGACATCACATCAGCAGGAGCTGTCTTTCTTTAATAAGCTTTACAATGTTGTATTTGAGGTGGTATTTCCTGCAAGGCAGATGTGTGAAAAGCCCTCGAAGAAATGCTTTTAAAAATACTAGTTAGCCAGATATTAACAGCTAATAAAGTCCATTAAGATTTTAGGACTATTTATTTACAAGAGTACATTGCATACAATTGAAAGAACTTGTGCCAGTAACTGTTTGCCTATTCCACCAAAACAGCTAGAACAGAATAAATTGTGCTGCAGCCTGTAGCTGCAGTTCATGTTGCTCTAATTCAGTAAACATTTCAGTGAGTGTTCCCAGTTCAGAAAACAGGAAAGAATGTGTTCAGAGAAAATATATAAGTTGGTATTTGCAATGCAGAGCAGTAGAGTCTATTGTTTTGGGATAGCCCAAACCCAATGGATTGCTCTAACCTGGACAGAAATGGAGAGAATTAGTGGTATTTCTATACAGCGTAAGTAAAACTACATAAGAAAACCCATGAAAAGAAACATTTTATTTTGCTTAGAAAGTGCTAGATTTACAGTTCCACATGCAACCTTAATTCTGTCCTGTGATAGATATACATTATGATAATCTTTAATTACATGTTCACATACATTATCCCATTCAGTGCCCATGATGGTCACAAAAGGAGGCAGAATTACAAATGCTTAGGCAATCATGAATCTAGCATTTCTGAACTTTCAAGTGCTTGACTTTGCAACCTAAATAACGTTTAATGTAGGTTTTTGTATGTAATTTCTTAGGTTGTTTGTTTGGGGAAAAAACAGCTAAGAACAAACCATCAGGCTATGAAAGTGGCTTTTCTTTGTCCCATGAAATTCTGACTAGCTTTTGTTGATAGAGACAAACTGTCAAAATCTCAGTTTCTCTTCCCTTAACTTGCATTCCTCAAGAAACACCTTGGAAAACTGCCAAAACATCAACAACAACTTCCTCTAGCAGGGCTCATGCGACCTCCACTACTGGGACTTTTTAAGACCTGCTAGGGCAGCTTTAGAAGGAAGGAAGAGAGCCAGACTTGACTTCCCCAAGCCCCTGGACTTTGGCACATGGCCCCAGCAGCCCATGTCCCCCTCTGGAGGCATCACAAGCTGGAGCTCCCCCAACCCTCAGAGAAGAAAGAAGAAAAAATGGGATCCTCCAACCACACCCTGGCTCCAGGGACCCTTTCCCCCATCCAAGGCCACTGCATTCCAACTCAGGACTCAGCATGTGAACTTACAGGTCCAACGAGTAGTGATCAATGGCTCCGTGTCTAGCTGGCAACCGGTCACAAGCGGAGTTCCCCAGGGGTCGGTCCTGGGGCCGGTTTTGTTCAACATCTTTATTAATGATCTGGAGGATGGGATAGATTCCACCCTCAGCAAGTTTGCGGACGACACTAAGCTGGGGGGAGTGGTAGATACCCTGGAGGGTAGGGATAGGATACAGAGTGACCTAAACAAACTGGAGGATTGGGCCAAAAGAAATCTAATGAGGTTCAACAAAAATAAGTGCAGAGTCCTCCACTTAGGAAGGAAGAATCCCATGCACAGCTATAGACTGGGGACCGACAAGCTGGGCAGCAGCTCTGCAGAAAAGGACCTGGGGGTAACAGTGGATAAAAAGCTGGATATGAGTCAGCAGTGTGCCCTGGTTGTCAAGAAGGCTAATAGCATATTGGGCTGCATTAGGAGGGGCATTGCCAGCAGGTCACGGGAAGTGATTATTCCCCTCTATTCAGCATTGGTGAGGCCGCATTTAGAATATTGTGTCCAGTTTTGGGCCCCCCACTACAAAAAGGATGTGGACAAGTTGGAGAGAGTCCAGTGGAGGGCAACAAAAATGATTAGGGGGCTGGAGCACAGGACTTATGAGGAGAGACTGAGGGGACTGGGCTTGTTTAGTCTGCAAAAGAGAAGAGTGAGGGGGGATTTGATAGCGGCCTTTAACTACCTGAAAGAGATTCCAAGGAGGATGGGGCTAGGCTGTTCTCGGTGCTGGCAGATGACAGAACAAGGAGCAACGGTCTCAAGTTGCAGGGCGGGAGGTCTAGGTTGGACATTAGGAAAAAGTTTTTCACTAGGAGGGTGGTGAAGCACTGGAATGGGTTACCTAGGGAGGTGGTGGAATCTCCATCCTTAGAGGTTTTTAAGCTGAGGCTTGGCAAAGCCCTGGTTGGGATGATATAGCTGAGGTTAGTCCTGCTTTGAGCAGGGGGTTGGACTAGATGACCTCCTGAGGTCCCTTCCAACTCTAATATTCTATGATTCTATGATTCCTCCCCCCAGCATGCCCCCCAGGATACTAATTTCTGTTGACAGTTAATGGAGCTCAAGTGGCAGGACTCTGTGCTGAAGACTTAGGGTTCAAACCCTGCTAACGATGTACAATGAAGGGTTGCACGTATTCCCCCTGCCAAGTTATGCAGTCCTGCAGACAGACAGACACATAAGACCTTCTTAAAGAGAAAGCTGCAAGAATCTTCTATAATGAAGACCGTTCGGCAACCTAACGAAGAGGTCACTATAAACTCCCCCCTATATTATTTAGATTGCAGTAGCACCGAAGACCCCCAGTCATGGACCAGGACTTGATGGTGCTAAGTGCTGTACAAACAAACAAACAAACAAAACAAAGACAGTCCCTTCCCCTGTGAGTTCACAATCTGAGCACAAGTCAAGAGATCACAGGAGGACAGATGGATAGGATACACCAGGCAACAGTGAGGCAATATTGGTCAGCATGATAGGCAGTGGTTTCAGCACATTAGTAGCCTAACCATTGTCAAGTTTATTGTAAGCATCATGTATCAGGATCCTGGGCAAAGATAGGCAAGACTAGTGGCAGGAACTTGGGAGCCCGGAACTGAATCCAATGGCCAGAACCAGTATCAGGGTAAGCCAAGGGTCAATACCAGATACCAGGGGCTCCAGAGGTCTATCAGGAGCCTGAATCCAAGTCAGAGCTGAGGTCAATACCAGGAATTCAGAAACAGATCAGTCATGGCAGCTACCTAGGTATCCACATGTTTGCCTGCACGCTTCTTGATATGTCCCATGGGATTATATAGGATCAAGGAGCCAATATGGGATCACTAAAATGACTGTCAGTCAGACCACTTGAGACAGAACTTCCTGTGGCATACAACTTCTGTGGATTATGGGTCACAGGGAGCAGCCAGGGTACAACTACCACTTGGTGCAACATGGGGATGTTGGTTGTCTGGTAGCTATTCAGGCCTGGGTTCAAGTCCTGTTGATTCTTACATCACAATCTATAATAAAAATTCCATTCCTCAAAGCAAGCCAGATTGATGTTATTGAATTAAGGCCAGGTATTAGCATTAGACATTGCACCTCTTAAGAATCTATAAAAAGAATTTACTTGACGAGTAATAGAATAATTGTGGTCAAAAGCATAAATCTGATTTTTCAAGTGAGTTGTTATATCCTTTACAGAAAAGGAGTACAGAGATTGGATTCCTGGTTTCTACTATCCAAATTAGAATAGCCTGCAAGATAATATTGCATTTGTCCAGTTCAGCAATGTCTTGGCTAGGCTAGTACTCAAAGTCATTCTCCTTGCTCAAATGTTTAATCTAGAGCACTTGACAAATTTTGCAAAGACAGTGAAAAGAAAATCAAAGTCCCTCACTGAGCAGACGAAACTCCTCCTCGCTTTGGGATTAAGTTTTAAATCAGGAAGTGTTTATATTTTAGAAGATATCCTTTTATTAGCAACAAGTAGTGTTCAGTCTCAATTCCTCCATTTTATAAAGAGTCTTGAAATTACTGTCTTCCTAGATGGCAACCAGATATCCCTAGCAAAGTTTCTGCCAGACACACTAAATATATTTTGTATGAAAAAGATTGTCTGGAGAATCTATGGTTCCCAGCTGAAGGAATGTCACTAGATCTCTGAATTGCAGCTCAGGATCCATGCTGTCAGGCAGAAATGGGGGGTGCACAGTTTAGAGGGGCTCATCAAAAAGAGCATGAAATGAAGTCAGAAATCCATGAATGATGGACGGAAAGAACTACATCATGGGATGGCAATCATGCCCCCTTGATGCACTGCAATCTGTTCCCAGAGCTCCTAGAGGCAGAGGGTGACAAGTTGCACAATGGGATAGCTACCCACAATGCAGCGCTCTTGCTGTCGATGCAAGAGCAACAACTGTGGACCCGCTCCACTGACACAAGGAGCATTGTGTGAATGTGCACAACCAATTAAATTAAAAGCTGCTTATGATCATCAATGTAACTTAAGTCAACTTAACTCTGTGGTGGAAACGTGGCCAGAAAATATTTTATTTCTTTTTCCATTCACAAACTACCACCAAACAAAAACAAAGAAACTTGAAAGTGCTAAGGCTATGTCATTATAGTCTATATAATGTAGACATATGCTCTGTCTCTTCATACCTCATCCCTTTTTTTTGCTCAGGACTTTCTACTGTGCTTCCCTGCAGAGAGTTGGAGGAAACTGCAAGTCATTAGGAGTTTACGTTCAGTCCCTGTGTCTTCCAGTCATATGTGTTGACTCCATTCAGTTTTTGGATGGCACATTGAGGTCCAACCCAGACAGATCTAGTCTGAGACATCCAGCTATGGCTTACTTCCCTTTTCCCCAGATTAGGAGTCAAACCCTTCACACTCAGGGCTTGTCTTCACATACAGCGCTACAGCTGTGCAGCTGCACCTCAGAAGGGAGAGCTTCTCTCAAAGTGATGTAGTTATACCAATATAGGTCTGTAGCGTAGACATGGCATCCATGGGTAGCAATACAAAATGGGTGGGTAAATTGAATCACGCATATCATTCATAAAAATATTACAAAAAATTCCCATTCTCCACAGTACAGTACTCAGTTTCTAATAGCACACATTACTGTTTCATTATTGAGTACCAGAAATAAGAAAGCTGAATACCCAAACAGGCTACTCCCTTTGGTTCTGGTGCCCAACACAAAACTGACAAAAGTTTGTCCCTACAAGGACTTAGGCACCCATACCGAGAGTTAATATATGTTTTGCTGCCTTGGGAGAGGCAGAGCTGGTACCATCAGGCACTTCTATTCAGTTAGAATAATCTCAGTCTAAATGCCAGTTCATCATTGCGTATGGAATAGTCATACTCTAAATGCATATCCAAAGTCAACAAGAATGTTTCTGATTGGACATTAAGAATACTTTCCCCATTGTATTCTGCACTTGCTAGGCCTCCAGGGGAACAAGGCTTTAGTGTTTGAAGTCTTCAAAAAAAAAAGAAAGAGAAAAGGATATTCAGAGGAGAGCAACAAAATGTACATAGAAAATACATTTATAGGTTTTGTTTTCCAGGTAAGATAAAAGATCAAAATAAGAAATAACTGTAGACTGTCTCTAAATGCATTTACGGAGACAGTGAAGACGGAAGTAATATATATATCAAGGCCTTCAATGAAAGCCACACTTAATTATCGCATGTTGATTTGCACTATATAATATCAAGCACATTGTATACTAATCAAAGGACTGACAACAATACACTCAGAGGGTCACAACCCTAGCTAAATAATTTAAACAGTTTAAAAATTCAATTAACATAGCTACACTGTGCCAGTTACTGTCCGCTCCCCAAAGTTAAACACACAGAAGACTGTTAGTTTTACCATCAGGACACAAAAGGAAATGCTCATAAATAAATGCAAGAACTTGGAGTGACACACTCTTATGCAAAGGGGTATTCCAAGTTGTTCCATTTCTCTTTAAATTTTCTAAAAGCAACCATGTATGTTTTGAAGTTTATCCTGGGAATGAATCTTACAAAGTAACAATTTATTGAAATGTAAGAACTATTCTCTCTTTTATCAGTGTATTAGCATAGTGATTACACACAATTCCAAATCATTTTGATACAGCTCAGTTTACTCAGAGCATTATCTTACTATACAATGTGTGTCAACATAATATAAAACCTTTAGTCTTTGAGGCTATCAACTCCTAATATTTGAATAAATACAAAAAGGTGGTTGGAGAAATAAAAAGCTCCATTGTTTTAATAAAGAAACCCAAGGCTTTCATAGAAGATCTCTGACATGCAAGATCTTTTATTTACATCCTATACTGCCAACTTTTGTGAATTTATTGCAATTTTATCTTACTGCAAGTCATATCTGGTGTTTTTTCTTCAATTCCCAGCTCCCAAATTAATGTATGGATGCAAGAATGACAGCTGTCATTTGAAACGTTTCTAGCCTTCATGGTTAGGGAGAAAAGCTTGAAAATATGACCCAATTGTACCCCAAAAGTTCAAAAAACAGATGGCAAATAGAAATCATCCACAATTTATTATTTTAAATTTGAAGGTGGGGGCTTGACTTGTGCTTTTTGGACATTGGGGGTTGGCAATATTTTGTATACAAAGAATAAGTTCAATAGTCCTATTTTAGCAGCACCCGTTTTCCCCTATCTTTTAACTGCTCCCATTGCAATCAGACAAAGGAACAGAGTTTACAATTGTATGCAGTATTGACAACCTCAGAAATTCAAAAAAAAATTTTTTTTAAAGCAGTTTTTAGTCTGTCCTATATTTGAATTCCCCCTTCCCACCTTCAGCATGGGTGACAAATGGTGCCATATCCCATAAGATAATGAGATTGCAGTCCCTGATATAGGAGCTCTCGACAGAAAGTCCAAATGAGATCAAATCACATGCATTTCTGTAAAATGCTGCCTGATAGTACATAGAGCTTCTCCAAAATCCCAGTTAATATTGTACCCTCCCAACCCCACATCCGTCCATCCATAGCCCAGTTATGCACTCCCCAGGCTCAGATAAAATGTGAAAGCCCCTTCAGCCCCACATCAGTTGAGTTTATCTCCCTCGGCCCCACATTTGTCCCTGGCCCTCTGTGCACCTCTGCCATTCCTGCTGCCATGGAGGTTCTTCACCCGTCTCTCCCAAACTGGAGGGGAGGAACATCTCTTCTCCCTCCCAGGCCTAGTGCTGCAGCACTAACGAGGGGAAAGGGGAAGGGAGAGGAAGGAGGATGCCCCATTTTCCATGAGAAGGTGGCTCTTCTCCCTCTGCTTCCCTCCTCTCCTGTGACAACAGTGTCAGCTCCTCCCTCACCTCTACCCAAAAACTTCTGCCAACTACTGAGGGAACAGTGCCCCCTATCTCCTGCAGTGCCCTGATTGGCTGTTTGCCCCCAGGAGGCAGGGAACTGGGAAAAGCAAGCAGCCAATCAGAACTTCTGGGGAGGACTGGAAATAGCAAGAAGGCTGGAGCTTCTCAGTGATTGCAAGCCTGGCTTCAGCAGAGGCCAAAATCCCATTGCCTCCAACTAAGAGGTTTTACTGTAATACTGTTTGTATAGTCAAGGTTGCACAGCACTTTCCATTATAACACCCTGTTTTCAGTTGCTTATGCCATTGCCAAAAACTTTTAACCATTTGGACTAAAATGTTCCATGCAGGGGGACTGCCTCAGCCTGAATTTTTGGAAAAAAGTTTAGGAAACACTGTTAGGCCATTTTCAAGAATAAGAGTAGGGAAAAAATGCATTGTTTTGCCCATGTCAAAAGTTCTATCAGCCATTTTATTGAGAAGCCCTAGCACTTCCATGCTTGGAACCAAGGGTTTAAAATTGGGTAGGCGGCTGCCCTGGTAACAGGGATGTGCTTTTTATCACCCTTATAAAAATATGTCCAAATCTGGCCGAGATTTAAGCCTCCAAAAATTTCAGTTCACACACAGAATCATAGGTCTGGAAGTGACCCTTGTGCCAAGGCAGGATCAAATATACCTACATAATCCCTAACAGGTGTGTGTCCAATCTGTTTTTAAAACCCCCCAATGATGGTGAATTCACAACCTCTCTTGGAAGCCTATTCCAGTGCTTAACGATCCTTATAGTTACAAAGTATTTTGTAATATTTAACTTAAACCTCTTTCGCTACAGATTAACCCATATACAACAGCCATTTACATATTGGAAGACATATCAGTTCCTTCCTCAAACTAAACATGCCCAGTTTTTTTAAACCTTTCTTCACAGGTCAGGTTTTCTAAACCTTTTTTTAATCTTTTTGTTGCTCTCTTTTGGACTCTCTCCAGTTTGCCCACATTTTTCCTAAAGTGTGGTGCCCAGAACTGGACACAATTCTCCAGCTGAGGTCTCAAGTGCAGAGTAGCGCAGAACAAGTGCCTCCCATGTCTTATATATGACACGCCTGTAAGTGTACCCCATCATGGTATTAGCCTGTCTCACAACTGCATCACAGTATTGATTCATTCTGTTTGTGATCCACTATAACCCCAGATCCTTTTCAGCAGTTCCCCATTTTGTAGTTGTGCATTTGATTTTGCCTTCTTTGCACTTGTCTTTATTGAATTTCATCTAAGTGATTTCAAACCAATTCTCCAATTTGTCAAGGCCGTTCTGAATTTTTAATCCTTTCCCCCAAAGTGCTTCCCAGCTTGGTATCTTCCACAAATTTTATAAGCACAATCTTCACTCCAAGTCATTAATGAAAATATCAATTAGCACCAGACCCAGGACAGACCCTTTTGAAACCTCAGTTGATATATCATCCTGCTTGACAGTGAATCATTGATAACTATTCTGAGTATGGTTTATCAACCAATTGTGCACCCATCTTATAGGAATTTCATCTAGACCACATTTCCCTAGTTTGCTTATGAGAATATCATTTGGGACTGTGTCAAATGCCTTACTAAAAATCAAGATGTATCATATTTACAGCTTATCACATCTCCACCACTAGGCTATTAAACCTGTCAAAGAAGAAAATTAGGGTTAATTTGCTATGATTTGTTCTCAACAAATCCATGCTGGTTATTCCTCATAACCTTATCCTCTAGGTGCTTAAATCGACTCTTTAATAATTTGTTCCAATATATTTCCAAGTATTGAAGTTAGACTGATTGGTCTAATTCCTTGGGTACTCTTTTTCACTTTTTTAGCAATAGGTACTAATTTTGCCCTTCTTCAGTTCTCTGGAACCTCACCGATCCTCCATGAGTTCTCTAAGATCATTGCGTCAACTAGTTCCTTATATACACCTTAGCATGAATTTCATCAGGTCCTGCTGACTTGAACGCATCTAAAATATTCTTCATTTGTTCTTTCCTACATGCTCTGAGACTTGGTAAAGTTTGGCAACTAAATTCTCCAAAAACTTCATCTGCATTGAGCATGCTTCAGCCCAGGGTAGCATGGGCTAAGCAGTACATTCCCTGCTCCTACATATTAAGCAGAGTGCCATATGCACAGAGCAATTGAGCAAATGCCAACCTAGGGGCTAAAAGACCAAGTAAAATTTTACCAGCAATTGATCCTCCAAGGCGCCAGAGGTTGCTATAGCACCAAGCATAAGAACAGAGTAGAGCAACTAATGTGCTTTCACTGTGTCCCCCTGGTGAGGCCCAGGCAGTTGTGGGAAAGGAGGAGGAGACAGCAGCCATGCTGCAGTGCAGTGAGCCCAGAGGAGAGGGTGGGTGGAAGGAGATAGACAGGAGCCAGGGGAGAGCAGGGCATGGAGAGTTGAAAGGGAAGAGAGGGGAACAGGGACAGAAGAGGCCAACACCACTAGAGAACATTCCCCTCTAAAGCCTAAAACTGAACCCAGAAAACTTGAGAATCTGCATTTCATTGCTGTCAGCAAATTGCTGTGAAACCCACTGGCAAAGTGTGTGTCTCATCCCTTTCTAATTGCTGGGCCACATGGAGTAATACATCTTCCAATCACTCTGCTAGCTCAAGTGGCAGAGGTCTGTGTAGTGGATCTAAAAGGTCTAAACCTACTGAGGACCCACTTTGGGAGTCAGTAGGATTCCACAAGACAGAATTTATTTTTCCAATTTGCTTTTTCAAAAAGCTAGGAAATTACACATACAGAGAGAGAGAGGTTGCAAAGTCAAGCACTCAAGAGTTAGGAAATGCCAGAATTTACCCATGCAACCTTAATTTACCCCACTTGTGCATATTGCATTGAGATTGCATTCTATTTGATTCTACAGGATTCTACAGGATGCCTCATTCAGTGCACAGGACAGACTTGTTCTGGGGATGAATCAACATTGTGTAGTGAATAGAATGACCAGATACCAAGTGTGAAAAATTGGGACAGGATAGAGGGTACTAGCTGCCTATATAAGACAAAGCCCTAAATATTGAGACTGTCCCTATAAAATCGAGACATCAGGTCATCCTAGAGGTGAAAGAGGCAGTAAGCCTCATTTGTTAAGGGAGTTGAATGCAGCCCTGTAGAATTGAATTTGATCACTGTCTCTGCCATAGAGCTCCTATGTGGTGTTAGGCAAATTACTCACATCACACTGTTCATGGTTGGCCGCAAATTATGTGTTCCTCAGTTTCTAAGTGCCAGCTTGAGCCAGATTTGTAGAAATGCTGAGCACTTGCAGCTGAAATCAATTGTGTTCAAAGCACAGCTCTGAAGTGCTACAAAAATGCTAAGTACTCTTCAAAAATAAATAAATAAAACCAGGGCCTTGGTGTCAAGTTGAGGACCCAAAATCCGTGGACACTTCTGATGGTTTTGGCCTTACTGTCTCTGCTTTACCATCACAGCTATAAAATGCGGATACCATCACCACTTATTCTCACAGGAGTGGAAAGATTAATTCACTGAGCACTACTCAGGAGGAAGTCAATTTTCTATTAAGACCACATCTGCACTAGAAACTTACATTGGTATAACTACATCGCTCAGGGGTGTGAAAAATCCACACCCTAAGCAATGTAGCTGTACCAGCCTAACCCCTGGTGTAGGCAGCACTATGTCAATAGGAGAGCTTCTCCTGCTGACATAGCTTATGCCACTCACAGGGATGGCTTTTTTATGCCAACAGGATAACTTCACCAGAAGTTTTATGCCAACTTCAGCATGTCTTCACCAGAAGTGCAGCAGTAGCGTTGGTACAATTGCACCGCTGCAGTATTGTACATGTAGACGTGGCCTGATTGTCAGAGTTTACTTGTTAGGAAACAATAATGAGCTGACATGGAGGCAACCCTGGAAGGGTTATTGGCCCATAGAAGAGATGGTGGACATCCTTTTATTTTTAAGGCCACATCAAAGAGCAAAACACCACAGTGCATTGACACAGCTCAGGCTTTCTTAAAAAAAAGAAAAAGAAAACAAAAACCCACACCTTCAGGGGCTTTGAAGCAGCAGTAAAGCTTTAAGTAAATAGTTTGTCCCATAAGCAGGTATTGTCCATGATTTAAATAGAGACTAAAAACTCTTTTGATCAGTTTTCTTCCCCCATTGGGCATCTTCATTAAAAAGGGAAACCACTTAAGTCTACAGACCAATTACAAATGTCAACAAGTAATCAAAATATACCATCCAGTTACTGGTTAACTTGATGGTAAAATAAAAATCTGACAATTCCAGAATCAAGCTATTTTTCTTCTGTAACAACATGAACTATTTAGAGAGAATTTAAAGATAGCTGGCTACATATGAAAATTGACCATGCTCACCCTCATCCAAGCCCAGAAAATGCAGCATTGCATATGTGCCTTGATAACATTATTCTTTGCTCAATTCCTACTACACTGCCATTGCTCCATAAATACTTTCTCCTACTTTCATACTGACATCTTTCCATTTGCACTGGAGTGACCTGTGGAGTTGTCCCACCTGTTGCAAATATAGAAACAATGGAGTTAGCTATCTAGCACAGTTAATGCCTAACTGGGTAGTAAAACAGTTAAACTCTCCCCTTCACCAGTGCCTTTATATTTTAGGTATTTATGTGGTTCCTGCATCCCCATAATCCGAACATATATACCCAGTGAAAAAGGTTTCAAACTTAATTCTTAATGAGAGTTTTCCCCCTTTTAAAATAAATCACAACACAAAATCCACAATGTTAATAGAATTATAGCTCCAAAAAAGGAATGATAAAACTCAGTTCACAGTTGAAGTCTTAACACCAGCCTCAACTCTGGCACCATATCCCCATCCACTCTCGGTTTATGGGTGGAGACCTTCAAAAATCACCACACAAACCTGGAACCTTTCCTGTGGCAGATATAAGTGCCAACAGCTTGATCTGTAGCTCTGCACTGACCTAATCTTCAACCCCATTTCAGGTACAGTGTACATTCAGATACATATTAAGAGGGCAGTGTGTCAGATTAAGGACAGATTTTTGCCAGATCAGGGAGGGGCAGGGATAGCAATGCTTCCAGATTTTCCAACAAACAGATGGGCTGATGACCTGCTCCTGGTTCAGAACAGATTTAGGGCTGGTCTGCATTAGGAAGTTATACTGCTATAACTGTTTATTAGGGATGTGATTTTCTTTTGTTAGACCAATCCCATTATACTAGCATAACCCTTAGAAATAGGAGCAGCAAACAGGGGAGTTTTGTAAGGGAGTTCTCTAGGTGAAGGAGGAGCGACTACGTGTCACTTGAGGTGAGTTTGTTGTCTGTTTGTTGTGTGCTTGCTGCTTGACTTTAGTGTGGTCTGTTGGTGGGGGGAAAATGTGCTGAGCCTAGAGGTCTGCTAGGTAAAAGCTGAGAGTTTCTTAATGAGGCTTTGATCTCTAATCCCTTTAGGATCCATTAACCATTAACCAGGGTGCAGGACTAAGGGAGAACAGGGGTTTAAAAAACCAGCTCCTAAGCAACCAGAGGAGATAGCAAACAGGGGAGTTTTGCAAGGGAGTTTAGAGAGGGAGTGTGAGAGCCAGACACACCTAACATTCTCTAAATTTAAGCCAATAAACACCACCCCCAAAAAAACCCAACCAAACAAAAACTTCAAGAATAAAAAAGAATGCAGGCAGAAGTCCAGCAGCAGAATGGGGGCTATCCAGTTTATTGCACTGAATGCAGCATGTATGATTATCTGCTTTGTGGGCAGGTGGTGTACGTGGGCTTTGCAAGGAGCTCATGGCCCTCAGGAACCAAATACAGGCTCTTGAGACCAGAGTGACTGAACTGAAGGAGCTAAGGTGACAGAGAGGTACATAGGATGAGACTTTCTGGGACACAATAGAGGAGGTCCCACCCCCAATCTGACAGCCTCTGTGCTTTTGAGGAGGATGAAAGTCTCAGGAAAGGAGAGCATCTAAGTGGAGTGGAAGGAAACAATCCCACAGTTGGGACCCTTTTTCCAGAGGATGTCATGTTATCCTCTCGTGCTGAGAATGCTTCTCCGGAGAAGGGAATCCCAGTTACTCTGAAGAGACAGGTAATGGTAATGGGGGACTTGATCATTAGAAATATAGATAATGGGGCCGAGAGAACCACATAGCCAATTGTTTGCTGGGTGCAAAGACTGCAGATCTCTCAAGACATCTAGACAGATGTATGTGCAGTGCTGGGGAAGATCTGGTGCTCATGTTGCATGTAGGTACCAGTGACAGAGGAAGAAGTAGGAGAGAGGTCCTGGAGACCAAATTTAGGCTGGTATGTAACAGATTGAAGTCCAGGACCTCCACGGTAGCGTTCTCTGAAATGCTTCTAGTTCCACATGCAGTGTCAGTTAGACAGGGAAAACTTCAGGATCTCAATGCATGGATGAGACAATGGTGTAGGGAGGTGGGTGGGTTTTAGGTTTATTAGGAACTGGGTAAGCCTTTGGGGAAAGGAAGAGCGCATTCAGGAAGGATGTGCTCCAGCTAACTGAGACTGAACCAGATTGCTAGCATGTAAAACTGAAAAGGTCACAGAGGATTTTTTAAATCTAAATTTAAGTTAAAGAATCACTATTGTGGATTTCTTAACAAAAATACAAATCAGTTCAGAACCCGGACCAAGGTCTTTAATTGAAACTTGCATTGAGAACATACTTTTCATTAATAAATTTCGAGGTGGTTTAACCACCCCAAAAAGAGAAGAAACCTGGAATTAACAGGACATTTACCAAACTGTCACTCTGCTCACAGTACTTGTATATTGCACCCCCCTTTCCTACATTTAGTCTGCCTTGGACTCTTTAGTGTGTTATTCTGGACAGGGACCATCTTATACATTTGCTTAATGCATTTACTGGGTCCCTGAACCTTTCTGGGATTTCTAAGAGCTACTATAATACATAACCTTAATATTTATTAAGTGACAACTTATTGTCACTGTACAGCACAAGAAACTCATCTGCATTAGACTTATTCGGTAAACAAGCATGCTCAGGCAAAGACACTTTTTGAATATTCCCGTGATAGCTCTCAAAGGCAACTGGAGTTAAAGTATGTAAGAATAAAGACAAAGGTGTTCTGGGTTTGGTTTGTTTTTTTTGTTGTTGTTATTAGAAGTGATCAATAATAATGAGCACCTGAGGTTTGTTACGCTTTTTAAAAATATTAGTGGGTCACACCTAGAATTAATTCTATATGAAAAACCAACATGGCAGATAAGTGACTTTTCCATTTCAGGATGCTCAACAATAGAGAGTCATTTTCTCTGTTATTTGGGCAAGATACAATCTAAGGTAATTTGATCAATAATTTTAGTTCTCACAAAGTTAAAAACTGAAGTATCAAGAGCAGCATCAGCTGACTGTTGAATACTTACTGGCTACTTAACTAATGGTATGTTCAAAATCTAAGGAGTTCAGGTTTTGTATTGTAAAACGAAGAAAATGTATATTGTCAGCATAACAGGAAAGTAACATGATACTTTAACTAAGTGTGATGCTGAACCAACCAGGGTTAAGCAACCAGCAGGCTGGTTGAACAAAAGGCGACCTTTAAGGACATATTAGAAAAGTATTGAAATGGTAAACGGGACCACCCTTTGCAGATAGTTATCAAAGCCATGTTAAGTAGACTAGAAGTTAATATGCAGACCTGTGTTGTCAGAGAATCAGATGTCAATACTAATTGTATTTGTCTGTGTTTACCTATATCTTGTTAGAAGTTTAACAATGGGATTTAATTAGCTTGTAGATGCTAAACTTCTGTTCCTGTCTATCTGTAATGTTAAATTACTATATATCTATTGATTCAGAGATCAAAATGGGATATTAACATGTAGATGGAATTTGTGGTGTAATAATATCGTCTTTATTTTTATTTGAAGTTTGTAGTAAACTACCTGTGAACCATTTGAATGGTTTATTACCTTATGCTAATAAATGCAACTAGTTACTGCTGTAGGCCTAGGAAACAGGGATTAACTTCAAAGCAACAATACACATTACCTATTCTTCAGCCAAGGAAGCCCTGCTGCTGCCACAACTTGATTCAGCTATAAAGGAAGTCGAGCCTGATCCTGTTTTATCTCAGATCTGCTTAGACTTTGTCAGAGAAAGTCTTAAGCCTTCAGGACTAAGGTCTCCAGGTTGAGACTGGATCCACCTTGAAGATTTTCATGAAAGAATTTGAAAAAGCTCTGCACATGGACTGCCTATTGGACTATAACCTCTGGAACTAATTTTAGAAGGACTTTTACCAATCAGCAGTCTCACCATCTCTGCTATGAAACTGATCTAAGAACTTTATTCATATCTGTACATATAATGATCTTTTAACCACAGTAACTCTCTTTTCTTTTTATTAAATCTTAGATTAGTTAATAAGAATTTGCTGTAAGCGTATCTTTGGGTAAGATCTGAAATATTCATTGACCTGGTGGGCAATCTGTTTGATCTCTTGGGATTTGGTAGAACTTGATATATGGAGAATAAAATTTTAAGTAATCCTTGACTTGTCTGTCTGCGTGGAAGCCAAAGGGTGGATTGCTTCAAGGGAACTGTATTTTGATTTCTTGATAACCAGTAAGGTATTACAGAAGTTTTGATACTGGCTTGGTGAATTTAAGAATAGAGTAAACCACTAATTTTGGGAATCATTTGCCCTATTCCTTGCCGTTTGCCCTGCCCAGCATGGCCCTTCCAGACACCACCAGTCACGCTAGGGTTTATCTATTTTACTAGGGAAGTTGCACAATAAGTGGAAACATATCATTAAGAACAACCACCATATTCACAACTCAACATACTTCACATTGACAGGCTGGGATGTTCCATTAAGGAGCAGTTAGTGGTATGTATTTCCTTCCCCTCAAGGATGCAATATTGCAACACAATCAATGAAGAAATCTTATTCAAGTTAAAACCAGATTGTTATTTCCATCCACATTAAGATTTCTGTAATTTCATTCAAATGTTTTAGGGTGTAGAACAGCTTTTGACAGATATACAAGAGGATTGAATACATATAGTAAAAGAATACATGAGCTGTTTAAGCAATTTACAAACAAAAAACCCACTAAAACTAGGCATGTGCATCATTTGTTTCTTAGTTTTATATACAGGTGGCCAGGAAGATTTGTTCTTTCAAAGAGAGTTTGGTTTTAAACCATAACCCCACACACACACATCCGCTACCACCAGGCCTCTTTGCATTTCAGAGTAAAAAAGGCACAAACCTAGTTACTTTTCCTTTGTAGGTCACCTTTAATTCTGTTTAGTCAGAATAGAGAAAACACATACATAAGAATCAAACATTAATCATTCAAGTTGGTTACATGGAGCTTCCGTTGATGAATCATTAATAAAGGGGAAGCCTAAAATGTAACACATTGGTATACAGCACTAACAAAGTTATCACTCTAGTAGCAAGAGAGACATTCAGTATTTCACTCAAATAGCTGCTCAGACCAGACCAGCTTCTCTATATTCTGATATTCCAAACCTGTGTATGGGATAAAGTGTCTCACATAATCTCTGGGTTTCTTTTAAGAGTTTCCTAACAGATACATGTTATAATTAAAGTAATTACATTTTATTCCCAGAACTGCTAACTAGACACTTTCTACTCTAAGCTGCAAGCAAGAAGTAAACTGAGGCCTGACCTACACTACAGAGCTAGGTCAATGTAAGGCAGTTTATATAAAACTAACTATGTAAGCGCCTATTCCAGAATGGTGATCCCACCGATGGAAGTCACCCACTACATCGACCTAATAACTCCATCTCTGTGAGAGGTGTAGTGCTTAGGTTGATGTAGTTAGAGTAATACTGTGCCTGTGTAGATACTGCATCACTTACGTCACCTGTTGGCTGTCAGCCCTGCATGAGACTGACAGCCCGGAGTCCTGCTGCCACCTCCCAGTGAGGGATTGGGGAGGTGGGGGAGAAGCTAAGCCCAGGCAGCAGCCAGGCACAGCCTCTCCTTCCTTCTCCCCCAATCCCTCACTGGGAGGCAGTAGTGGGGCTCCGGGCTTTCAGCCCTGACAGCAGGGCTCCCAGCTGTCAGCTCGGCAGTGAGCTTCACAGCAGGAGTCCACCCCCCTGCTCTAAGGCTGTCAACCCAGATAGGCATCCTGCTGTGAAACTGAACCCTACCAGCAGTGAAATTGATAGTTTTATCAGTTTTACGGCTGCTATCATTTCACATTTCCTCTCTGTCTCTGGCTGTCAGCCAGAGCTGGAGAGGAAATGTCAAATAATAGCAGCCGTAAAACTGACAAGACTATCAATTTCACTGCTGGTAGGCTCCCTGCTGTGAAACTGCACCTGGGCCAACAGCTGAGACTGCAACCTACATGCCTAATAGGGAGATATCTTTTTAAAAGAGATTGGGGGTGGGAGGGGTAAGAGTGAGTTGTGCTTGGGTCATTATTGGTAGGCAGATGCCCAATTAGCACTCCACATCCAGATGTTTCTGGAATTGGGTGTCATAGTTTGGGGTATGATCAGTAGGTTACCTGTAGCTGGACTCAGACTCCATAAGAACAAGCAGTCAGGGCAGCCGCTTTACAAAATACATATGTTCTGTTTGGGCTGGGAGAAGCTAAGCTCAGGAGTAGAGAGCATGCTGTTTTCCCTAACTCTGAAGCATTTTGCAGCAGACTAGTGATATTGTTCATCCTCCAAGAGGGAAGCCCTGGCAGTGTTTTTTTATAGAAAGGGGAAACTGGGAGGGGAAAATATTTTTTTATTTTAACTGCACACTCTGAACGTTTGATTTTAGCCAAACTGTTTTAGTTAAATTGTCTCAACTAGTATGATTCACCCACTTTTCTTTAAATGTGATGATGGGGAAAGAGTCATTCATATTTTGCTATTCTCAGTTTTGTATTTTCTTGTAATGTTTGAGTTTTTTTTTTTTTAAATCTATATACTTAACTAACTTGTTGGTTAATCAGTTAACTGACTAGTTAACAGTGATTTCAGCAGAAGAAGAAGAATCTGCATGGATTCCAACTGAAGATTTCTACAAGCAAATGGAGGGAAGATGTTGCTTTAGACTCAGCAGACGGTATAGATTTGGTGATGAAAGACCCTAACTCAGACTTAGGTAACCTCAACCCAAGCTTTTGGGAACTCAGTTTTTTCTCACTGTGTTTCTCTGAGGACTGATCTGCTTAAATTTAATTTGTTTTCTTTCTTTATGTTTATATACAACTACGAAGATAATGTATGTGGATTATAAAGTAGTCATGTCATGTTGAAAAAAATAAGTTATTTATTATGTTTCTTTACCATAAGATATTATAAAGTTGGTACTTAATTAAGTTAATTCATTGTGTTCTTTTTGGGCCTTGAATGTGGGGAGGTTGACCCCATGCAATCCTTGCTGAAAATCCTTAGCTACTGAATTCTGGGTCTCCAGCTGTTTTTCTATGAGAGCTGGGTTCTTCAGGCACTGGAGAAGAGCAATGAAATGAACTGTAGCCCACACAAAGCTTACATGCAGCTGACGGTGCCAGCTATCATTCCTCCACAATGCCCTTTTTAGTTGGCGTAAGTGCTCCTGGTGAGGACGGACACCACCGGCAGAAGGAGGGTAGTGTGGACACCAACAGCCGATTTAATTACTGCAGTGGCTGTAGGTCAACCTAATTTAAGTTGACCTAAATTTGTAGTGTAAAGACAAGCCCAGAGGCTGTTCAACATATATCTACACAGCTGTTTTATTTATTTAGCTATTCTAGTAGCCTAAACAGCTTAAATATTCATGATCATAAGTACTCTAGTAGCTTAGTTAGACCCACATTTAAGAGACTGAACTACAACTCCTCTACAACCCAAAATTTTTTAAAGTCAGATTTTCATCCACAATGCCAAATTTTAAGTACAGTTGTAGGACTATTTGATCAAAAAATAAAATAGAAAAGGGGTTTTTCATTTAGTATGAAAAGGTATGCTTATGTTTCTTTCCTGCATAAGAGATAAAATAACTAACCATAAATCAGTCCACAATATTAAGTGCTAGGCTAAAAACTGACTATTAGGTCCACATCATATTGCTACTGAGTATTGTTGCATGACCTTGTGGTCTCTTCTCCTGATGGGTTAGCACGGAGAGGCAGAGTTCCCCAGAAGGACGACACAGCCATGAACTCAGTAACAACGGAACGTTTATTACTCTAAGATGGGACAAAGGCAGCTCCCCTCCTGCTGCTGACTTCAAAAAAACCTTTTCTTTTCAGGGTTAGGGGATGGGTATGCTTCTGCCTGGGGGATGTGAAAGTCACTTCCTGAGTCAGCGGAGTCTTTCCACTCTGAAGAAGCCACATCCTTGAGGGAGGAGCTGTGAATGTGCCACACACTCAGACCCAGCCAATATAGTAGATCTGCTGCAGTATGTTGTATTAGTGTTTTAGAGGGGAAAAAAGGTGATTAAAATGGTAGTATTACAGATAATACATGGTACCCAGAAAAAGGCTATGTCTTCACTGCATACAAAAATGGTGTTTACATCACGTTAGCTATCTCAGTAGAAAATCCGAGTAGAGACAAGGCATGGGAAGTTTTCACCTCTATGCAACTAGTTCAAGTCAATGGTAAACTCTAGTCATGCGGTATAAGTTGACTGCTACTTCGAAGTAGAACTGTACCTTACCTCCACTAGCATTTTTCACTAAGATAGCTAACAACTTAAGCACCTCACCTTTTGTTACAGTGAAGACATCGCTTTAACTATATTACTAGTCTACATCTGAAAGGATCCCACCCAAATACCTTCTGTGAGGTACTGAGTGCTCTCAACTGGCAGTGAAACCTAGTGGGAGCTCAGATCCTACTCCAGCAGGATGCTTTGAACTCCTATTTACTTTTTTGAGCAGGGGGAAGACAAGAAGGCATTCCGTACCTTGCAAGACTAGACTCTTGGTGGAAAAATGAATGGAGAGTCAGTACTAAATCTGAGGTGAAATGCTGCCTTGGAACCATTCAGTGTTGACTAAGGTACACAAACCAGAGCAATGTACATGGAGCAGTGGCTTTTAATTTTTCTTCTAAGTAGTTTTGTCAGCGAAAATATTTGACAGATGTTGGGCCTTTTGCATTTCATAGGGTTCAGTGAGTTATTGGCACACCAAAAATCTAAAGTACTTCCTTGCCATCCCAAGCACAACAAATTCAAGCTATCCAAAAAAGGTTTTCCATAGCGAGACTTTAAGAAAAGTATTTTTGCAGAGAAGTGCTTTCGGTAGCAATGTGGTCCAAAGAAATAAGTACAAGTTTGAGAGTCAAACTCCCAAATTGTATCCTTGCTCCTTCCCCACCCCAGGGCAATTTTATGCTCCAGAAAGCCAATCCCAACAAGGATTTTTTTAAAAAAAGCTTCTCTCTCATACTTAAGTAATGAATAAGAAAATGTAAAAGAAGACCTCTACTTGCTGCTGCTGGAAATATCTCTAATCAACAGAAGTATTTGATAGAGGCAGAAACTGAACTTCTATCCAGTAGAATTATAGGAAAAATGGTGCTGAAGGGATTACTCTCAGTTCCAAGATCAGCTCCTCTTTTTTCCCATTTTTCTAGGAATGGAAGGAGGAGACGCTGCTAGTGAAGATTGGAGGATATATAACCACATCACAATTGGTATTTTGTCTTTTATACTGGTCAAGCTATTTCTGTATCTCCTTAACCTTTATGCCATTTTACATGAATTATATTAGTGTACAACTTTGCTCAAAGTCAGTCTGGTTAATTTCTTTGCAATGGGAGCAATGTCAGTAATAAGATATTTGATTTTCTAGCTTCTACTCTATAAAACAATAAGCTGAAGATAAAGGCAGCTATAAAAATATAGGTGGTGTGGATTTTAAAGCCAGTTTGTATTGTGCACATAGGTTTACAATTCAGGGTATTTATTTTTGGTTTTATGCTATGGTGATTGGCCCAAAGCACTGTGCACAACTGAAATATACTTTTGAGAATGCACAGTGTTTGTAAAAGTAGTTATGTACTTTAACAGTCCTATGACATTGCTTCATAATGCATACAGTCAGTCATATAGGGTGTGGAAGAGTAAATACATCCTGGATTCCTATATTTCTTTTGACAAAAAAAACAGTCATTGTAAGTGGTGGTAAGAGTTTTGAGTATTTCCTGCTCATGTTGGTAAAATATGTCATTTGTTTGGGGAACAAAGGCCTAGCACAAACTAAACTTCAAGTCCCAGTAGTTAGAATTCTAAAGAAATAAATGGGCAACCTAGACCAAAAATTATACAGTAGTAAAAGTCTGCAAGTATAAATAGATTTCAGTTTCATGCTTCTTAATGATATTTTGAATTTTTTTGTGGGGAAGAGTTTAAGAAATATTTAAGATGGCAGCATCCTTTAAAAATTAGTACTAATAAATTAATCATAAAAGCACATAATGAAAAAACAAAGCAAGTCAAAAGTTACTGTAAGAGAGGTTAAGTGGATACAAAAGGAGACTTGTCCAGTTCTACCTCAGGACAGCTCCAAAGTATGGGCACAAGATCCTTTCGTAAATGAAGATAGCAAGGGACTCCTCAGAATACTCCAGCTCCCAATCTTATGCAGTAATATACTATTTAAAATATCTTATTTCGATTTTCTTTTTAATTCCATTTCAATATTCCTAGCACCTATTATCATAGTACAGGGCAACTGCACTTGTATTCCCCCTCTGTTGTCCCTCAAAGACACCCTAGGCTCCCAGCTCCTCGGCCATCACTTCTTAGGTAAAGACCCACGTGTCTGTCCTTCCCGGCCAGGGGTTTTTCCAGGCAGCACAGTTCCCTGCCTACACTGTGATATTCCCAACAAGCCAGAGTGCCTAAATAGGTCAATGTCTGTGCTTTGTTTTCTCTCCAGAAGCTAGGAATGGAGTCATTGCCAGCAATTATAAGATATCTTATAAAGGGCTGCAAGGTAACAAGCATTACAGAAAAAACAATAAAAGAACCTACACACATGTAATAACTTTACCACAGATAACCCCCCAAACCCAACAAGAGCTTTGCTACATATCAGTCCTTCCAACCCTTCCATAAGGATTGTTCCCCTAAGCCCCTTGGACAGAAGGCTCTGTCCAGTTGCTGGATCAGAACAAAGGCCCTCAGTCAGTTTAAACTTAGGCTATTTACCCAAGAATCCTTCTTTATCTGTTGGTCTCTGGAGAATCCATTTTCATTCAGTATATGCAAGCCTCTCCTGGTGGTAGTACCTCTCTGGGCAGTGTTACAATCTGACTGGATTTGCCTAATTACTCGCCACAGTTCATAGTTCCTGAGAGGAGCTGTGGTCACCCTTCCCTATGGAATTACATACAGTCCCTGACCCCCTCTCCTCCCCATGACACAAATTTTAATGCAGTAAGATCATCCAAACATATTGCCATAACCATCACATCTACTATTAAAATTTCATAGCTAGCAGGGCTCAAAGAGTTATCATAGAAGATTAGGGTTGCGAGGGACCTCAGGAGGTTATCTAGTCCAACCTCCTGCTCAAAGCAGGACCAACCCCAATTAAATCATCCCAGCCAGGGCTTTTGTCAAGCCACACCTTAAAAACCTCTAAGGATGGAGATTCCATCCCTTCCTTAGGTAACCCATTCCAGTGCTTCACCACCCTCCTAATGAAAAAGTTTTTTCCTAATATCCAACCTAGACCTCCCCCACTGCAACTTGAGACTGTCGCTCCTAGTTCCGCTATCTACTACCACTGAAAACAGCCTTGTTCCATCCTCCCTGGAATCCCTTTCAGGTAGTTAAAGGCTGCTATCAAATCCCCCCCTCATTCTTCTCTTCTGCAGGCTAAACAAGTCTAGTTCCCTCAGCCTCTCCTTGTAAGTCATGTGCTCCAGCTCCCTAATCATTTTTGTTGCCCTCTGCTGTACTCTTTCCAATTTGTCCACATCCTTTCTGTACTGGGGGGCCCAAAACTGGACACAGTACTCCAAATGAGGCCTCACCAGTGCCAAACAGAGGGAAGTAATCACTTCCCTTGATCTGTTGGCAACCCTCCTACTAATGCAGCCCAATATGCCATTAGCCTTCTTGGCAATAAGGGCACATAGTTACTTCTACTCCTCTGTGTAATTCCACCAAAAGTTCAAATTTCTGAAGGAAGTGATGCTTTGAACAAATTAATTGATCAGATGTGTCCAGTTTCAAAAGAACTGGAGATGTAAATATTTCAGTTGTTACTCTTTAAGGATCTCAGATGCTTTAAAAAAGAGGACCATTATCATGCCCATTTTCCAAGTGGGGAAATGGAGACAGAGAGGGGCTAAATGACTTTCATAATATCAGAGTGCAAGTCAGTGGCAAAGTCTGGCAAAGGACCCAAGTCTCTCCGGAACTGCAGTGGTGGACACTAACTCACAGAACAGTGGCACAGAAAGAATTAGTTCCTTCAACACTTCAAGGATATTGCAAAATATATTTGGCTTCTTGAAATACATCAGTGATTTGAGTTAATACCTACCTGGTAGATGAAGAATGTACATTAGGCTGGGGAAAACATGCATAATGGAAAACTTCATCCAGTACAGGAAGGGCCACTGCATACAGTTCTATTGTACAATTTATATCCAAAAAAAATCAACAACAAATTTCAAGGGGAGAGCAGACTTTCCAGATGATTTCTTGGTGCATTTGTTATATATGCTGAAATTGTTAGTCTTATACTTCATCCAGGACAAATAAATTTTGTCCACGTCTTATCTTAAGGAATTCAAGGCAAGCATAAAACATTTAAAAGTACTGCAACATGAGGTTACGTCACTATACGTGAAGTCACTTGGAACAGGAACAATTGAGATGAAGGTCAAATTAAGTTGTGTTAACTTTCTGCTCATAGTTTTAATCTTTGAAGATCAGTATACTTGGAGAAAATTGGAAAAGGAAGTGGTAGAAAAAGCAGTGGATGACTGTGTTACAGAAATAAAAGTTTTGCAGTTTTGAACATGCATCAGTCGTCCTGATTCTGAGTCACAGCCATGCCAAAGTGACGAACAGTAAAGATTTTGTTCAAATCCAGTGACATTTCTATACTCAGGGCATGTTTTTACTAGCTGAATACAGCAAAAGCAGCAAGACTTATGTACATAAGGAGTAATATTCAAGGATTTCAAAGCACTTTACAGTTAAGCCTTACCCATTTGAGGCAGGTTAAGTATTATACACATTTTATATAAAGTTCAACTGATGTACAGAGAGATTAAGAAATCTTGCCTCTGGCTCATTGTAACTGAGGACAGAGCCAAGAACAGAACCCAGAAGCACAGGCTCCTGGTAAATGGCTCCTACTTCTAGACAACACTTTTCTTAGTACAAAGCCCTTACTTATTCAGTACCAATTAGTTGCAATAGCTCCCCTGAAGATGCCTCTTCAGCACAATTCCACGTTCCCTATCTCCAGCAGCTGTAGCTACACATAGAACTGGTGGGAAACTGAATACTGTAAACTAGCACAAGAACAGGAAATAGTTATAAGAACACCTTATATTCCAGAGTGTAGTTGGAATAGAAACTGATTTCAATCACGACTTTTCAATAAACAAATATTGTAAACCATATCATCTGTGGTGACCATCTTGTAAGTCTGGCTTGGACAAATGCAGGCAGTGAAGTGACTGGTTAAATGTTTTAAATATTTCATAGTCATCCATCAAAGAAGGTTCTCAGCTGCAAACTAAGTAGTCTTTGTTAGAAAAGTAGTATATTCTATTGGGATTTAACATACATAATAAAATATTTATATTCTTTTGTCAAAAGGAGCTTAACAGCCCAGTTCTATACAAAATAACGTGCATGGATCAAAGATCTAGACTCCAAGTATATTTTGGTTTGTCGTGATAGCCGTTCACTATTTACAAGATCTTAGAAATCCTGTTGTGTTTCAGAGACTTGCTAGTTTCTGAAAATTATAGGTCTTCCATTACCTAATACAAATACCATCCATGCATGACTGGAGAAAGAAAACCATGCCCAGTCCTTATCAAGACTCTCATATATTTTGGTTACACCCACAATGTCCTAGATGCTTTTCAAAAACAAAAGGCAACACAGGTCCTGTCCTGAAAACTTCATTTAAAAAAAAAAAAAAAAACACAGGCACAGTCTGAGGGAGAATGAAAGTACATAAGGTAAATGGTGATAGACCACGTATAAAGTACGAAATATTTATAATCCCAGAGAGAAGGGGGTTTTGGTAGAGGATGGTTGGCTACCAGAAAGACAGACTATGCTCAATAACTCTGCAACTTTTCTCTGTGTCATCATCTGGCTAGTTTTTGTTAGGCATCACAGAAGTGGATCTTCTTGAGGGATTTGATTGGGAGTAGGTAACTGGCTTTGCAGACTAAGGTGAAGTCTACATTTAAAACACTACAGCGGCACAGCTGCGCTGCTGCAGTGCTTTACTGTGGACACTACAAGAGAGATTTCTTCTGTTGCTGTAGTTAATCCACCTTCCCAAGAGAGAGTTCCATTGACCTAATTCTGTCTACACCAGAGGTTAAGCTGGCTTCACTATGTGGCTCAGGAGTGTGGATATTTCACACCCTCCATCCCTGAGAGATGCAGCTATGCCAATGTAAATTTTCAGAGTAGGCCATTACTAGCTCAGGAATGACACTTCAGAGCTAAGGAGCACTGTGGAAGATGGTAGAGATGTTTGTGGGAGAATGGGACACTGTGTGAAGGCTGGCATGCTTGGGAAAGTGGATGGAGCAGCCAGAGGGCTTTGAAAGACAAGAAACAATGTGGCAGAAAAGGGGGAAACTAGAAGAGTGATTCAAAGAAGGGGGTTATAGGGCCCAAATGACAAGCAAGGAAGATTTTTTTTGGTGGCATCATTTCAAATGGACACGGTGTGTCCAACCAGTATCTATTTCTAATGGCATTTGGAGGGGAAAAAATGGAAAACTAGGAGATTAATGTATCTACTGAAGTTAGTTACATCAGGGATGAATCTCATCCCATGAGTGAAGAGACAGTAATGAGATGCAACTGAGAACACCAATCCAACACCACATGCACTTCAAATGCAAATGAATTAATTACCAGGGAGGGAGCAAAATATTTTGTAAAGTGAAACTTCTGCCAGTCACAAACGTAGTTGCCACCTAATTCTCCACTGACAATTGCAAATGGCAAATCAGATAATCACCATAAGTGAGCAATACAAGATCTCTAAAAAGAGGTCTCACCTTGGGACACTGCATAGCAGTACATTTCACAGCCTGATAATTATGAAACAGGTAACACACACTCAGTTCGTGCTTCTGCAGTTCCTGCTAGTCATTTATTCCTTACAAAGGAACAGTCAAACTTGAAGCACTTTCATGATAGGAGATTGTTTTCCTATTCTCACTTCATATTGTCAGTGGTCCCAGCCAAATGGCCTAATGGAATATTATCCTTCATTAAAGATTTATTAATCAGTTTATCCACAGTAATACGAGATTCTGCATTGAAGCAGCCAAATATAACTAGATATGCTTCCAAAATAAAAAAGAGCTCAGGTAGGTCAGATGCATTTTATAAACATGTAGTAACAGAGTCAAACTAAGAATGACCTTTTAGTGAGATTGGCATGTACAAAGACACGATGGCAATTAGAAAAGACATGATCTTGATAAGAAGAGACCTATGCTACTATTAGCCAGTCTTATATGAAGAACTTTTTTTAAACAAAACTGTAATTTGGTTAAAAAGAACAACCAGCATTGGGACTGAAATAAAAACACAATCCTGACCACTACTGAGCTTTGAGATCAATGTGAGAGTTGTGTCATTTCAGCTTCTCTCTCGTCTCTAGAGAGAAGGAGGGGGGGAAAAACAACAAAACCTGTCAGTTTATACGACTAGTACTTATAAAATAATTAGTCTCACTTCTATAAACTAATAATGCAACCAAGACATTCAAATAAAAGAGCACTTCAAAACCACGATTACATTTGTAATGTCCAGGGAACATCCCATCCTTTTTCCTACATGGGACTTTGGTGTGTGCTCTTCATCAGTTGTTCCAAAATTCCACTCCAGGCTTTATTGGGCCCTTACTCATGCTGGAAAAGAAATTTAGACTAGGTTTATGCTGGTGTTTGGACATGGGCCCACACAAGAATATGCCAAAACTCCACCTACCATTCACATCTGAACCCTCAGAACCACAGGTTTCAAGGCATGCCCAGGGCAAGAACAGTAGCATGCCTGAACAGTGTGGGTATGAACACGCCTCAGGCTGTGGCCCGCCACCACACCATGCGAGAGTGTATGGACAGGTAAGGGAAGTGTTCCATATCCCAAGCATTACCAGAATGCACTGAAGTCTTTCTTGCCTGATCCTTTCCCAAGTCTATGAATGTCCCTGTCCGCCCAGTCTCACCTGTAGTAAAGAGCTGTGCTGACCACTCCAGGTGTGCTGCACTCTTTTCACCACTACACATGGATGTGGAACCTGCTCCAAGAGCAGTCGCCTGATCAGTTGAGCACACCCGGGTCCTAATAAATGTATGGTCAGAGCTGATTGTCCTCCACGACTTCTCCTGCAGAACTAGGAACTTACATCTATTCTGGGAATTTTGAGAGGGTTGTACAGGTGGGCATTCACCATACTTTGGCCCAGTGCACCTGAGGCTCCGGTACTAGAGGGCAAAAGACTCCAGCAGGCAGTCACTCTGGGAGAGATTCTGCAACATATCCCTTCAAGGAGCTGGGCCAAGTGCTCTCCCGGGCTCCAGTACCGAGCCTAAGGTGACGCATGACCTCCTCCTTAACCCAACCAAGCCTCATTGAACGACAGGATGCCAATGAAGGTCAGAGTGTGGAGGCAGCAGGGTCCGCAGAGGAGGCAGCCCTGAAAGACCTGCAGGAAAAGGAGCACTATTATTCTGCACTCTGCCTGGAAGAACTGGTTCAGCAAGCCCCTCCTGACAAGCCAGAAGAACACCCTGATAATCAGCAGGAACCAGAACCTGAGGTTAATAAGTGAAACGCCCACCCTCCACTCACTCTTTCTATGGGGTACATGCAGGACTGGAAGGCCACCCTCCCTCCACAAAATAGCCCCCAACAAAGACAACTGTAATTTCAAATTGTATTGAATTCCCTTGAATAATGTTTTTGGCAAAAGCTATAGAACAGATTATCAACAAAACTGTCATATTGCCCCAGGTCTGTGCTTTTGCTGTCCAACAGGCCATCAGTGAGGGAGGGGGTGGAAAGGTCCGGTTGTGGGACAGGACATTCATACAAGATTAATGGTTCTCCAAAGCTACAGCTGTTATCTATTCCTTGAAGATCAGATTTTCACTAGAAGAAAAGCCCCCCACTTACAAAATGGAAGCCCCACAGAAGGGGGTTCAATTTAGTATCAGGGCTGGTTACACAGGGGAAGGAAAAGTGGGGTCTTGGCTTCTCTGAGGAATATCACAGCAGTCCCGTTATAGCACAATTGTTTTCCAGCATTTCCATACACTGGTGTCCAGCATCTCCCCATTTGGACCCATGCAGCAGAACCCAGGAGAAAGGTAGCTGGGTCAAGGATCTGCACTGGAGGCTGCACAAACACAACATGGTGCCCTTTGCAGTGGGGAGGCGAGGGGCTTGTGGGTATGGATCTGAACATTCATGGAAACCAGTACAGTTGCAATGTGATTCTCTTTCCCAGTTCCTTTCTCCGCTCTTTGCTGCATGAAGGGGACAGATTTCTTGATGATGCAGGGGCTGGTTTTGGCACTGGTGGGCATTTGAAGTGGTTTGCTTCTCCCTACAGGCTCCATCTGATAGTTTAGAATATAGTCTATTTCCATGCCAATTGCCTCTCTGTCTTGTAAGCATATGTCTATTGTAACAGAAACTCCAGCTGGTTCTTAAGGTTCAAGGGCAGTGCAATTGCATTTGCTGCACTTTCATAGCTCACCAAACCACTTCATGCCCAAAGGGATGACCATCAGCAGCACTAGGGCCGGCCCTAGACGAAATGGGGCCCCAGGTGAGGTGCAACTTCAGCACCCCCCACCTCCATCTGTTAAAATTTTGAATACCTTACTTTTATTGCATTTGTACCCCATTTCAGGACTTTGATGCACGATTTGCATGCTTGATTTACCCTGTCATACAACACAATAAATTTGCATGGTAGGATCTGTAAATCTGTATTTATTCAAGCCATTTATAAGAATATAAAAAAACAGTTTCCTCTAAGCTTATAGAAACTTTTTAATTTTAAGAATAACTGAAAGGTACTAAAATCAAGAAATTGAACTATGCACCAACATTGGGTGGACAGTATTAAGTAGTGTTACAGTAGGTGACAGCCTTAGAATGTTAACTCTAGTACTTTAGGTCACTTTTCTCACCTTTGTCCTCGCAAACTGAAGCACAGCATCAGAAAGATCCAAAGATTGGCCAATGAAATTTTCAAGCAATAAAATAGCAAGCAATGTCAGTCTCTCATTGGCTTTCATCGATCAAAGATATGTTTTAATGAGCCTGAGCTTCAAAAAGCTGCATTCATCACACAACTGTGACTGAAAGCATGAACAGAATCCTCAAAGCTATAAACACATTAGGAAAAGTGTCTTTCAGCTCTGCATCATGAATGAATTGGAGACCATGGAGTGGATAGTGCTTCCCATGTGGCAAAATGTGACGGATGTGGTCCAATTCGACACAGAGGTCTTTATCATTATGTGTTAAACATGGAAAAAGAAGTAATGGTGTTTTTTTATATTGTTGCATAGATAGGGGTTCAACAGATATCTCTGGAGTCTCATGAAATACGTCCTTTATTAGTCATTACTTACACTCTTCAAGTAGTAAAGCACAAGCACATTTTCACAATTACATAATAAAACAATATTGCAGCTGGGCTCTCACTTCACTTCATTCTTACATCTCACTGACTGATTGGCAACTCCCCGCCCTGTATATGCCCACGAGAGCATGGCTGACAACATTCTAGGAGGTTTGAGGAAAATATAGTTCTCAGAAAGTCTGGAAGATTCTACAATTTTTCAGACTAGAATCTTGAATCACAAGATTCTACGAAGGTCCAGAACATTCTAGGAAGTTAGTGAAAAATGAATCCACATAAAGAATACCTGAAACATTTTACTTCAAACATTCTATTTTCCCTTTTGTTGCTAACAACAAAAACAACACTCCAAGCCCGGCGCCCCCAAGCCCAGCACCCCAGGCGATTGCCTAGGTTGTCTGCTGCTAAATCTGGCCCTGAGCAGAAACATCTCCCTCTGGAATAGATAGGCTGATTCCCCACCAGAAGACTGGAAAGCCCCCCTCTTTTCCAGTCTGGTACTTTCAGAACTGCAGCGTTCCCCAACGGATGGCTAGCCTCAGAAGAAGAAATTGAGAACCTTTAATGTTGCCACTGAAATAAATGCACCCCACAACCCACTACACTTTAAGACATTCAATTTTTAAAAAACCATTAGTCCATGCACCCTACCATTTTCAGTAGGTGTCTTTTCTTGGGGGCTGCAAAAGTCATCTGAAGACACAAGGATAATGAAACAATAGTGTTCCTGAAATGCTGAAAAATATCAATATTGTGGCCTTCAACAGCAGTTATGTTATTCCCATGGGGGCAGAGGATTTCTCACCTGCTTCCCAAGGAAAGAAAATATAATGCTGCTTGTTATTGAATTGGCAGGACCTTTAGCTAAAGAGACTGCAGCCAATCAGGAACAGCTGCCCAAAGGCAGACAGAGAAGGACACTTGAAGATCTGTACACTGGGATCAACAGGAGCCAAGAGCAGTTTGACTTAGTTGAGGTTGGTCCTGCTTTGAGCAGGGAGTTGGACTAGATTTCCTGAGATCCTTTCCAACCCTAATATTCTATTATTCTATGACTTTGAGGGAAAGTAAGGAATGGACTATTGAGCAAGAGCAATAGGTGATAGAATGGGAAGAATGTTTTTTCCAAAGGCAGGAGGGATTAATGGTCCAGTTCTTGGAGCAGGATAATCAAGGAATGGGTATTTTCCCAAAGGGACCAGGACCAGGCCCTGTCGCTGTCTCTGATACAAGTGGTGATGATGCCTGCCACAATAGACACTTCCAGTATCCAAGAGCCGACATCTTGTCCTCCTCCTCTTGCAACTGTAGCCCACCACGCTGCTGAGATAGAGGACTTACCCTATGGGATAAGAGGGGAGGCTACAGGACTCCAGGAATAATGCCCTGCACTGATACCCAAAACCCCTCCCAGGGGGAGCCATGTGACTGCAGGAGTGGAATAAGGAGCCCAAGACTATGCCTGAAGGCCAGTATGTGTCTGGCCCCTAAACCCCATGTAGGAGACACACCAGAACATTTTCTGCAGCCATTCCCCTCTGATCAAGGAAGATCAGGGTCACAAGCAATCAAGTTTAATGTTCAAGTTTAATGTTCTTCGGGTAGTCAGATCCATTCTGTTTTAATTCTCAGCTCCTTTTAAAAAAAAAAATATTCAGAGCTATGCCACATGAATTAGTTTCAATTAATGTTTGTTTCCTATACTTACATGTGGACCTTCATTTGGGCTGTGGTGAAAGGGCATATTTATCATCCTCCTTTTGATTTTGGACCCCACTAATCAGTGCTTTGTATTGCACAACTATCCCGGACAGAGAACTGCAAAGTCCTCTCTGTCGCTCCCAGAACCATGCCCACAACATCCCCCTCCATCCAGGTATCTGTGAATATAAATAAGCTGGAGACATGCTGAAAATGCAATGTGCATGGAAATGACCAGTAACCTTATTAATTGGAATGCAGGAAGGAGGCAGATAAACTTCTGTATGGATTTGACAAAAACAGAGAACCAGAAAGACACAGTGAAGTAACTGTGCCATCACATACTGAACAGTACTAAAATGGCCCCTCATCCCACCCCCAACACCAAGACTTCTTTGAACCATGGGAGTTAACAGCCAGTGGGTGCCCTTATTTCCCTCTCCCCCTCTCCTCCCCGCACAAAAATCACAATGGCCAGAAATCAGTTGTAAAAGATCCTCTCAAGCCCTTCATTAACCGTTCTCAAGGTCCTTCAGGCACTGAATAATCTCCCTAAAGAGTTGTGAACATTAACACAAAATGAAAGAATAATGAATGCAATTTAACTGGGCAGATAAGCCTCTTCGGAACAATCACAAGCCAGAAGGTGTTATACCGTGGAGGTGCCCCGCTCCAATTATCTATAGCAAGTCTTTACCTAAAGGACCAACTAATGACTGCAGGAAGGAGGGGAGGGGGAAGAAGACAAAATGGTGTACTGAAGCATAAGTGAGTGAGGAATGTTCCCTCTTGCATTTTTACAGCAGCTGCATGGGGTGTGGCGCTTTGTTTGGGATCAAGCTGATGTCAACCCCTGCCCACCTGTTGTTCCAAGACACAGGCATAAATTGCATTCTGGATTTCTCTGGCCTACTGTGCTCCACAGTATGATCGTGAACTGGATCAGGCTGTTTGTAAAGGCTTTGCAAGGTAATTGGGTCCTGTGCCCACTCTGTCTTAAAGTACTCTCCTTTTGTCTCACAAATGTAATGAAATGCACAGCACTCAACAATAATGCAGATGGCATTGGCCACAATGGAATCCAACCAAGTGCACAGATATCACCAATGAGCCTTCAGTTGTCCAAAGGGGTGCTTCACTACCATCCTGCAGCCTGCTTGGCTTTTAGCTGAACTCTTGTTTTGCTGGATTCATGTTGGGATAGGATTTCATTAGTCAAAGTAGAAGCAGGGTCTCCCAGAATACACATGGGCATGGAGACATTGTACAGAACTATGTCGTTTCTGGGGAATATGTTCCTCCCTCTCTTTCAAATACAGTCCTGATCTCCTCAGCACCCTAGCATCATTAATCTTTCCTGTATGTCCAACATTAGTGCTCAAGAACCTGCCTTTGTGGTCCACTAGGCCTTGAAGTGAATAGTACTCTTTCCAATCGACATACTCGCATCTTTCGAGGGGCCAAGTATGGGGATGTGGGTGCCACCATGCAGTTCAGAAACCCCATTCTCTAGAACCCAGCAGTAACATCTGGAATTTTGGTGACGGCAGCCATGAAAGTAGATGAGAGTACCGACAGCTTTGCAAACCTGGCACTACCCTGACAGTGGACTTCCCTGCACCCAAGTGCTCTCCTGCCGACATAGCGCTGTCCACACTGCGTCAGTGTAAATTACGTTGCTCAGGGGTGGCTTATTCACACCCCTGAGTGACATAAAACTTATAACAACTTCAGCTGTGGTGTGTACGTAGCCTGAGATTCATACAGCACTATGACCTATAGGAGATAATGCATTCATTATAGGCTGTGGGGATCGCACCAGAGACAAAATATGTGAGAGACACTCCACAATCACGACCTTTTAAGATCTCTATTTCAAAAGCAAGAAAAGGCAAGAATCCAATTTCTCTATTCTCCTTTGCCCATTTTTTTATTTTTAGGGCAGTGTTTCAATACAAGGATTTTTCTTTTTATTGGCTGTAAATGGATATATCTATAGCCATTCTTGTTTCAGGTAAAACAAGGCCCTCCAATAAGAAAGCAGTTTCAAATTCATTCCTCAGATTACACAGTCTAAATCAGCCATATTTTTTTAAAAAAACAAAAAAACAGTTTTTGTGCAAAGGGCTTTGCAATTAAAAAAACCCAAAAACATTAAGAGGGCAAACTAGTGTAAATGGAGGTTTACATGCCCTTTTGCCCAGCAGCCTTAGAAGCACAAGCTCAGGAGAGCTCAGAGTAGTCTCTGAAATTCACAGGAGTGGGGTAGATTCTTTTGAAACTGCACTCCATTCTCCTTTCAGATAAGCCCGGTGTTGCTAATTATTGTTATTTTATTGCAAGCCCTGAAATATTTCATGGTTTTATTAAGTCCCAGCTGCTGGGTGGTGTGGTTAGATGAGAACTCAGCTTTCCTTGTTAAAAAAAAGAGTTTCTAATCCTCCTGGTTGCAGAGAAAAACTTGAAAACAAACCACTGAAGGCTCAGACAAAAGGCAAAGAAAAAGAACCCGCTTTTTTTGAGATCTCATGATTTTGTGGGCCTGATTTACAATTTGTGTGATTAACAATTCAGAAGCAACTAGAAGGGCATCCTTCTACAGATCTCATGGATACTCTATAAGCTCATAATGTATATGGACACCACAGCAAGTTTAAAGTAGGGCACGTTGCTCAGTATATAAATCTATCCAGAAATATTCTACATGATTAAGGGCACAGTTTGTTTGTTTGTTTGTTTGTTTGTTTAAAAAGAGCAAACATCTTAGATGAATGGCTAATTTTTAGATACTCTGTTTATTAAAAAAAATAATATCCAGTTTCCACACAGAACACTGCATTTCAGGGTGCGTCTCTGTCAATGTTTACACAACTCTCCTGTGTCACTGCTCACCCAAGGCATGTTTATACTGATTGGAATGAACTAAGCCTCCATTCATAAACCTAAACACACAAAATGCCAACCACCTTTTTCAATTTGGTACACACAAAAACCTGACAGAGGACACTCACTGTGCCAAGACTGCACTTCAGGTTAGACATTTCTACTCTTAATGTGTTACATCACTAGGACAAGACTGAACAGGTGGTTTGCTCTATTTGCATCTCATTAGAGATCTATTTGGCTGTTGATTGCACTCTACTCTTAACTAAAGGAAAATGTCAGCTGAATTCAGGAAGCTTTTCCTAATAGTGAAATCATTTTCAATTATTTTGGAGGGAGGATAGGGATGGAATTGCCCAAAGAGAGCATTTACACATTTTCTCTTCTCTAAAAGACTAGCAACTTGCAAAACCTGACAGGTTGGGCCAGATGATTAGCAAGGCAACATGTGGCTTTTCAGTTTCAGCAAAGCTGTAACTAAGATCATTTATGCTGAAAAAAGATCAGGATGTTTAATTCATATTATACTATTATAATCAGACTACAGAGTGGGCCCAGGACCCACCTAGCTTGCAGAGTCTTTACAAACAGCCTGATCCAGTTTGCGTTCATACTGTGGAGCACAGTAGGCCAGAGAAATCCAATATACAATTTATGCCTGTGTGTTGAAACAACAGGTGGGCAGGGGTTGATATCAGCCTGATCCCAAACAAGAACAAAGTTAACTGACTACAATACAAACATTTCATTGGTAACTGTAGACATCTCGTAGTTCAGTTATTCTCAGAAATACCTCAAAACCAAAATGGGCTACTTGGGAGGCTGCTCATCCTAGATGTACATTTTTCTATATTTAATGATACAACAGATTAGCGTCTGCTGTCCCCTTCTTTAGTTCTTTAATTAAAGATAACTTTTTAAGTTTTGGTATGTCATCAATGCATATTACATTGTTATTATTAGAGGCAGCATGATCTAGCGCATAGGGCACTAGACCAGGAGTCAGAGAACTAGATTCTATTTCCAGCTCTGACATTTGTTTAGTAGTTCTGGGCAAGTGACTTCAACTGCTCAGTGCCTTGGTTTCCCCAAAACAGAAATAATGATCATCTTGTAAAGTGCTTTGACATCTACAGCTGAAAAACACTACATAATTGCTAAGTATTATTTCAAAGTGAAACATATCTCCAGGGAGGGAAATAAGTAGCAAAAGTAATAGGAATATACTAACATGACCATGTTATATACAGAGATTGAAATCCTGTAAGAAACATACATTTTGAGAGTGTGTTCCCCAGTATTTTCTTTTCCTTTTTCTTCAGGAACTAGAGAATAGATGCAGAGGTGGTGGTGCTGGAGGCAATTACTAATCCTGGGTCTGAAGTGTGTGGGATATGTTTGCTTATGGGTACATCATGTGGAGAGGGGGGGGATTGAACCTGGGATCTCTGTATCTTAAAAGCATGAACCTCTGCAGATACATTTGTGACACCAGATATCCACATCTGAGCAATTAGCTTACATGGAGCAGAGTTAGAGTTTGGGGTCATGTTAACATTATAATGTACTTACCATGCTGTTTGATACAACACTCAGCAAATGTGTCAATAATTGTACTAGTTTGAAAGTAGATAAGAATGATGGTACTGTTAATCATGGAATATACAATGTTCTGTTGTATTCATCAAAGTTGTTTTGGTATACGATTGTGAGAAAACCATTAAGGAATTGGATTGCACTATTAGGCCTTGTCTATACATACAACGCTGCAGCTGCTACCCTTCTGGTGAAGATGCTCTATGCCGACAGAAGCAAGCTCTCCCATTGGCATAAAAAACCACGACCACAAGCAGCAAAAGCTATGCACACGAACGTTTATGTCAGTGTAATTTATGTCGCTCAGGGGGTGGAATATTCACACCCCTGAATGACTTATGTTTTGCTAACATAAGTGGTAATATAGACATAGCCTTCGATAGGCCTTGTACAAGACAAATTTTGGTCTCAGTTTCACTCATGCAACTCCACTGACATTACCCAGGTTGGAGTAACTGAAGGCAGGATATGGCTCAGCAGGAATCTTTCACACGGTGCACTGAAGTCAGCCTGAGTGTGGAATTCATTACCACAGGCCATTATGCCAAATAGCATAGCTCAATTTTTAAGCAAGGTTGGATAATTGTATTGCTAATAATGACACTTAGGGATAGGCATGCTACTATAAAATAAGGGTGATCAAATCATGCTTAAGGGTGTAGCCTGAAGTATTAATGAAGTAACAATCTTTTTCACTGCAACTAGCTAGAAATGATTATGGAAGTTTTCATCTTCCTTAGAACAATCATGCATTAGTTAATGCCAGAGATGTAGGAGAAATTTGGAAGTTTGCATTCCAAGAGGTAAAATTAAGGAGACCAGAGCATGGCCTTGACGGACTGTGGTCTAACGAAAGCATAAAGCAACTTTAGAAATTTAGAAATGCAGTAAGTTACCAGAAGCGGACAGTATATATTTACACAGGGAATTTCTAAAAATAAGGTGTGGAATAGAAAGACTGACAATATGCAATATCTTCAAAAACAGTAGTTGCTGATAATCAGAAAGCTCCTAATGTGACTTTAAAAAAAAAAAAAAAAACAAAAAAAAAAAACCGCTATTAGAATTACAAACCAGTGCACCTCTCACCTCATTATTGTGGAAACTGATGGAAAGTGTAGATAAAGACAGTTTTCAACAGCTGCAGTAAACTAACTTGGTAGGGCAATTTCATAGCATGATTTCTGCAAAATAAATGTATATCCCTCACTAACCTGTTAAAAGGTTTCCTCCCCTCCCTAATAAAAGCTTTAGGACAGTAGTTAAGGGTGGACCCAGGAGATAATTTGTCTTTTCAAGAATTTTAATGAGATCCTTCCTAAAAATTAAGAATAATAAATAACAGAATAAAGGGGCAAAGTCTTGGCAAGGATTAAACATTCGTTGAGCACGGGAAAGTTACAGTAAGTAGCTACATACGTGCTAAAATGTGAATTTGAAGGCTATTAACAGACATATGGGGAGAAAAGCATGACCTATCAGCATGTATGGAAATGCACTTAAATATATTTGTGTGACAAGGAAAAATTAAAGACACTGGCTAGATGTCAGAGAATGTCTTATGCCTGGCCTACACTAGAAAATTAGACTGGCATAGCGATGTTGCTCAGAGATGTTAAAAATCCACACCCCTAGGTTGGCTTAACCACACACTGCTTCAGACCCATGTAGACAAAATAATTCTTCCACAGACCTAACTACTGCCTTTTGGGGAGATGGATTTACCTATGTTGATGAGAGAATCAATCCTGTCAGCATAGTCAGAAGCTCTACAGTGGCACACCTGTGGCAGTATGGGACCCCAAAGGCTGACTCCCGGCAGGCTGCCTTCCCCCCGTTCCCCATTCCCTGCCAGGAGCTGGGGGAAGCCACCAAGGGCTTCCCCCCCTCCCTGTTCCAAGGGAGATGCAGCCCTGGGGAGTGGGGTCCAGCAGCCCTGGCTTCTCCCTCTGCCATCTGCCTGCTTGGTGCCGGGAACCAGGCAGCCTTGTCAATTTCACTAGGGAGCATGTGCAGACGGGAGCTGGAGTCCAGCCACACATGGCTTCTCCTGTCCCACCTCACAGCTGGGGTCCAGCCACCCCTGGCTTTTTGCCCCTCTCCCACCTGGCTTTCTTGTCAAAGCTCTGAAATTAACAAGAATGACAGCTAACTACCGATTTAAGGGGATCGCAGTGTCTACATTGATGCTGTCTCACCCTATCTATGTCGACATAAGCCCTACACCTCTCATTGAGGTGGTTTTATTATGTCAGCATAGCAGGGGAGTTGTATCGGTGGGAGGTGCCTTTCACTGTGTATACCTCCATGTTTTGTCAACAAAAGCTGACTTTTGTCAACAAAACTCTGTAGTGTAGACCAACCCCTACGTGAATTTGTTTAGTAGGATACACAGAATTAGAAGACGCTCCAATTATTTTTAAATTCACTAGAGATGTTGGACAGGAAAGATGGTTCCGTTTTTAGGGCACTTGGGAGAGCCAGGTTCCTTTCCCAACTTCACCGCCAACTTCTTGCATGATTATGGGCAAGTCACTTAGCCTCTCTGTGCCCCAGGTCCCCAATGAAATGGACATAACAGTACCTTCCTATCTCACAGGGATATTGTGAGGATAAAACCATTAAAGATTGTGAGCTGCTCTGATACTTCAGTGATAGGGACCACAGAAGTACCTAAAAGATAGAATGCACAGTAGCAGATGCAGCTTAATTTGGACGTATGTAATGTAGCAAAAAGATAAGCATAAATGGACTCTAAATTTATAAAATTCTGAGGAAATAGACTCGAGTCATCATGGGTTCCTCAATGTAGTGTTCAACACTGGGTTTTGATTTATGTCGGAAAGACTGATGCAGATTGAATCGCATCAGGACATCTCATGGGAGAGGTGGACAAACCCTCTTTAAATGGAAAATGGAAAACCTGTATGCGACTATGGTGACCAGTCACAAACGATGGAGCACATCATATCTAAGTGTCCCCTTCATTCTTTCACTGGGGGCCTGAAGGACATTCACCAGCTCACTGCTGCGGCAATGTGCTGGCTATCAAACTTAGATATAAATTTGTAATCATTGCTACCTACACAAGCCATATGAAAGAAAAGGAGGAAGAAGAATGTAGTGTACACAACCAGGGTGACTAAATATATTACACTGATAGAAAAAATAGCGTCGGAGAAAAGGAATTAAATAGCACACCTTAATTTGGAATGTTAAATTAAATTCCCAATCTCACCATAAGGAAAACATAGCTAAAACTGACAAGCAACATGCATATAAGAGAGATTACAAAAGCTAGGATTAATTGAAAGGAGAATGATTAGAATCTTATTATATCACCATTAGAAGCAAACTCTAGCACTGCACAATTAGATAGGTATAATGAAGAAGTTTTCACATTTCTCTTATACTTCAGGGAGTTGACAGTGGTCTGATCCAATATGGCAAATCCTGTGTTTCCTACTACAATCAATTGAGCAGCAGTGCACCTTTGACATTAAAAGTGCTAAATCGCAGGCACAGCATGTACTCAACAAGCCAAGGTGTACTGGTATCTTTAAGAAGATCTCCAACTTCAAAGGATTGGCAATGGAACCTCCAAAGTCTGAATTATAGTAGTCACCCAAGAGGCCTAATCCTCAATTGTGTAAAATGACATTGCTCAACTTAGACTTCAATGGCATTACACCAGTTTACACCAGTTGAGGATCAGGCCCCTGGTGCCTTAGGTGAGTACTATAATTCAGTCTCTGGAGGGTCCATTTTCAGTCCTTGGAAGTTGTACTTTTATCTTTAAGAAGATCTCAGCCCAAGTACATCTGGTTTAGTCGCACATGATTTATTCAACATATTCCACTGAAAGCAATGGAGAGGCATTTTAGGCAATTTGTTTGGTGCTATTAACTATATTTAGGATACCAACAATGATATACATGGGAAATAGAAACAAAACCCCTGGCATAACTGCAGAACAGTTTAGATATAATGTATCTTCCATGATCATCAGCACAGAATGCCAACAGACTACATATGGTCAACAGAAGCAGTCAAATAATGGGCCACCATGGGATGTGAAGCAAGTCTGGAAAGATTAAATCTGAGTCAAATTCTGGATGTTAAGACCATTTTCTCTCCACTTTTGAAAATGTTGATTCCAAGAGCATTTTTCAAGTATAGCCAAAAAATACATATCCGTTATGCAAGGTGTTGAACACATGAGCTGCGCACACACACATATAGAGGCCACATTGTGGAAAAAAGCTATGGTCCATAAAGTCTTTTTCAAAAGCAACTCGTTAACAAGACACTTACAATATCAACTTTTTCCACCTCACCATTCTAAACAAAACATTAAGAAAATTATAGCTATCACATGATGCTAACTAAATAGCAACAAAAAAAAGAGCAAGATTCTCTCGTTAATTCCCACTATGCAAATAAACTGTATGCAGTTCAGGTAGGTAATACAAATAAATAAATGCAAGCCTCTCAGACATCTTAGAAGCAATAAATTCATGACAGCCTCAAACTAAAAAACTGAAGGAGAGTAATATATAGCAATCAGGCTCACTCTGCGATGCATCAGGAAGTACAGAACTGTTTTTAAAGGATGGTTGCCCTGACATTTCCTTGATCCTCAGCATTACAGAAGGGTGACTAAATACCTGTAATTCTTTTAAATGATCTATTTCTAACCTATGCATATATACGTATGAATTTGCATGAGGGTCATAAGCAGCTAGTTTTGTAAATTACTAAAATTTCTTAAAACCACTTCCTCTAAAAACAATTAATTCTTCCCCCTGCTTTGATGTCAGAAGGATGCACCTAGGCAGGATGGTCAGAAGTAAGAATGAAGCTGAATTACAGCATTGACTTTCTGCATGGCCTTGTGCAAGCCAATTCTCTCCCCCTCCTCTCTGTAAAATGGAAATATACTCGCCCTAATAGGGAGTGCTAGAAATAAATTAGTGCCTTATAAGTAATAACATAACTATTTATTAAAGTTAAGACTAAACAGTGCATATCTCAACAAATTTATGTTTTAAGGTTAAGAGGTGACTTGATCATGTTCAACAAGCACCTAAACAGGAAGAAATTTCTAATAATCGATAGCTCTTTAATCTAGCAGCAAAGGGCATAATGAGATCCAATAGTTGGAAGTTGAAGCAAGACAATGACTAGAAATAAGATGCAATTTTTGACAGTTTGGTTTGTTAACTATTGGAACAACTTAGCTAGGGATGTGTGCATTCTCCATACTTTGACTGGATATCCATTTAAAAGATAACCTATCACACAAACAGAAGTTATGGGCTTGATGCAGAGTTTACTGGGTGAGTTTCTTAGGCCTGGGTTATGGAGGTGTCAGACTTAAAATGATCATAATAGTTGCTTCTTGTCTTAAAGTCTATGGATCTTTTTTCACACAGATAATAAAGCTGTTTATTTAAGGAAAACCACATACAAGCACACAAACAAGTCAAGTGTATGTATTCATTTTTTATTAGACATAGTACATTTTTTCCTGTTATGTCTTTAAAAAATTTCTATCTTTGACAAAAAATAAAATATGCATTACATTCTGCTAGCAAATAAAGTCAGAGATTGCAACTAAGCACGTATTACTGGTCTTAAAAGCCATGGCAAAATGGCTTAAAATCGTATTTTGCTAATATAGTTTTTGTCACCACTATAAATGAGAAAATTTGATAAGAACTATTCTCTTTAAAATGCTCAAATTTGTACTGTTTAGTCATTAGGATTATGGAAACATACACACACACCCCACCTCCACACACCCCGACTTCAAATTGGACACTATCCACAATAGAGACCATTAAAAAAACAAAATTTCCTAGAACAGTATTCCTCCTACCTAGAGCTGTGTGTACACTACAAAAGTTGAAATACAAGTCAAAACTATATCTAGGCAAATAGTAGGGAAACTATCACATGCTACAGTAATATTAATACTAATAAGACAGGTAACTTCACTTACGTTCCGATTCCTTCCCCACACACTTAAACTTTACTTACATTAAGTATTTGGAGGATCAGGGTCTCAGTTAAAGGGTCAATTTGCGAGAGGTCACCACATATGGCAGAAAAAGATTCACTTCACATTCTGAAATTGTCTTCCTCTGCATTTCAGAGCAGTACCACCACATGTAATGAGTAATGCACTTCTAATGTAGTCTCATTCTCCTTGTTTAGTTCAAGTATCCATTAGCATTTGGGTGTTATTTTTGGTGCAAATATATGAAGCTTTTGAAAATATTATGATACCATCCCTCTAACATGCCTGTTTTAAATAAATCCTTTCAAATATAGATGACTCCTAACCACTCTCAGTTAACATGTTAAACAAGCCTTGCTGTGTTATCTGGGCAAACAACACCAGGCAGTGCTAGAAGGCTAGACACTCGTGGTCAGATTTATTCAGAAACCCTGTTATTTAGTATCTTTTTAAAGATCAGGTAATATTTAAATAATTGACAAGCTGAACACTTGCAACATTCTCATAGAAAGGAGATAGTTGCCCTCTCTCTCTATTCCCTGTGCTCTAACATTGTTCCATTACTTCAAACTGGATTCTTCCACATTCTGGAGAAAATGATATTAAGGAAGCTCCACTACTTCAAAATTAGAAGCCTTTGAGCACCACTTTATTTCTGATAACAGAACACATCCAATAGTGTAGTCAAGGATAAATGCAGTTAAATAGAGTTTACCTACTTCTCATTAGGGGAATATGGAGTTTAGTTTACTCCTTTTTTTCCACCATGACCCTACTGAATGTATCTCTAACAGAGTCTAACTTATTGACTGAGGTCAGGATGCTACAACATTAATGCATGACTGTTTCACACTATTGGTATGGACAACTGACACAAGAAAGTATGTGATTTGTAGCTAAGGTAAGAGCCAAAACTAGGCAGTTTAATGCTCTAGGTGTGTTTTATAACTCCACACATATTCCACTAATTTCCATCTATTCTTTTATTTAGTTATCCCACAAATTTCTACCATTGCTCTGCTTTTTTTTGCCAGAAACACTTGGGTAGGGTAATACTCATACTCACAGTTCTAGTAAACGGGAGTGAAGATCAAATTTAAACAATACACAAAAACTTAAAGAGAGATATTATATATACCATTCTATTATGACTGTGGAGGACAAATAAGAGTTAATATTTATAATTAAATATACTGTGCTTCTTTTATGTTAATTTTGTTTCCCTTCCTTTACTTGGATGCTTTCCTCTACTGTACAGATTGATTGGGCTATTTGGAGTTTATATTCTCCAATTTTTCCTGTAGTGCCTAATTATTCATTTCTTGTTCCCCCATCCCATTACTTCTATCTTTGTATTCTTTCCACTCCATGGCATCCTGTTCAGCACTAAGTTTCTGTGACAAACACATCCAGTAAACTTGCTTAAGTTCTCTGAATATGTTATAAATGAAGATATAAAGCAGAAAAAAGTTATATTTTAAAGTCTGATAACCAACACTGCATAAAACTATTGTGTTAGAAGAGTTTTACTAAAGAGTCAAGGAATACTTGTTAGGTAGTACTTTTACATTCAGAGTGTTGATCACACTGACAATTCATCCTCTCAATACCCCTAGGTAATGAAGACTTCTTTGCATTTCACAGAAAGAGAAACAGGCACAGAAAGGTTAGGAGATTTGCCCAAGGCCACATAGCAAGTCACAGGCAGAGATGAGATTAGGGTTCAGGAGTTTCTGGCTCTCAGTTCTTTTGCTCAAATAATTAGGATCAGCCTGTCTCAGTTAGCAGATGCTGATTAAAGAAAGCAGCCAGTGATAAAGATTGGAAATCCTTATGATTCTAAAAGTAGAATTTAAACCTATGGCTGACTGCATAATCAGTCCTAACATAACTAATGTGCTGTCAAAATAAAGGCTGCATAACTAGAGTTAAAAAAAAAAAAAAAAAGCAAATGAGTTCAAGCTAATTTGAATAGAAGGCTATGATAGGAGGCAGACAAGCGGCTCATTCAATTTAGTATTGCAAATTGCAAGACTAGGGACCAGAATACTCACAGGAAGTCTCACAAGGGAGAACAAGCAAAGAGAACAATTTGAAAATTACTGAAAGTAAAGCCACTTGAAGGTTTCACACTAGTAAAAAAGAGAAAGGTTTGGAACATATGTCCAGGAGTATGAAGTATAAATTGCTCCAACAAAAGTGCTCTTTACAGCCAAAGGAATTCACATTTGGAATCTGCAGAAACTGAAAGAAAGCAGAGAGTGACCAAATCATCATGTTAACCGTGACCTTGAGTTATGATTTAAAAACAAACTAATCAACCATTATTTGATACCGTACAATTTGATACCTAGAAGCTCATACTAAGAGTTAGATTTCCATGCTTTACTGAGAGCATGTGCAGGGTTTATGTTAGGAACTGCTTAGATACTAGTCCAGTTGGTTTGTATGTGGCATGCTTTTCTCTTACCCTTTGTGTAATATATTTACATTAGGTGAAATTGATCACAAATCTGAGAGCCTCCAGGACCTCAGAAGTTCCTGGTAATACATCTCTGCAGCTACTTACACAGTCCTCCTAACTGTAGCATCTGAGCTACCTCACTTCCTAACTATCTCTAGCGTATGGGGGGGGGGGGGGAGTAAATATATTGTTTCACTAATTAAACTAGTCCAATTAAGCAATTCTAGTAGAACTTTGAGAGGAGAATAAAGCTAGTATTTTGAGGATATTATTTAAAATCTTAATAGCTAATAGACATGGAGTAGTAAGAAATCTGAACCACAGAGACAATTAATCATAAACCTAGAAGAATTAAGACAGCTTTCTTTGGTCCACTATTACATAAAGTGTTCCAGATAGCAACAAATCTCACAGATATTCTTAGTAAGTTTTATTACAGGATTATAAATGTTCCTTAATAAACACCCACTTCACTTCTTTAGAACAGTGTTTCTCAACCTTCTAAGTAGCAAGTACCCCCTAACTTCTGAAAATTTTAGTAAGTACCCCAACACCTAGTTTTCCACAGGATTCTATATTTACCGAACTAATGTGAGCCATATGTTGGAAGAAGGGCTGAGTATATAAGGCCGTGATATGACAGATGTCAGATCTAGTGTGGATAGGGTTACCACCTTTACACCAGAGGTGCACAACTCAAATATGTATCTGGGCTAGAAGTGATGATGGCCAAAGCTAGGAGGCTTTGAGCGGCATGCCAATGCTGGGGAATATAAAGCGTCAAGCCAAATTTTTTGCCATAGATTTGAGAGGAGGAAGGGGTGAGAGAGAGAGAGACAGGAAAAGAGGGTAACTGGTAAAATCTGGGGCTGTCATAGTTGTCAATTTCACTGTTCAGCTACAGAAGTGAAATTGACAAGTGTTCTGGGCACCAGGCTTTGAGCCAGGGCAGGGGGCTGCCACCTGGGCAAGTTGCAGATGGCTGCTGCCTGGCTGCCAGTCCAGGAGGTGGGCGACTGCCACCCAATCCGAGCTGGGGAGGAGGAAGTTTCCGCACCAGCTGGGACCCAGGGATGTGAGCAGACAGCTGCTGTTCGTCTTCAAGCAGGGTCGCTGGAGGCTGTCCCTCAGCTTGGAGCTGGGGAGCGGGTGGCTGCCACCCAGCTGTGAGCCCAGCTCACGAGATGCAGGAGGCTGCTGCCACGCTCCCATCTGGGACCTGTGACCAGGCGGGAAGCAGGGGGCTGCCACCTGCCTTTCCCAGAAGTCGACAGCTGCCGCCCACCTCCCCTTCACTCTTTTTTCCCCCGATTACCCGCTGCCTGTATCTCACATATCCCCAGGGGTATGCGTACCACAGGTTGAGAAACTATGCTTTAGAAGACTGTGTAAACACTGACTAATGAATAACTATCTCACACCTGAAAGATAAATTACCCCCATTTTATAGATGAGAAAACAAACAGAATTTAAGGGATTTGTCCAAGGCCACACAGCATGATCCAGCCAGAATTACCAGAACTCAGTGCTCTCAGGTGCCCTCTTTCATTCATCCCACCATCTCCATGAGTAAGATTCACCAACCAATTACTAAACATTCCCTAAAATACAGTGAGGAATTGCTTTTTTCATCAGAGTTTGAACTTCCATTTCTATATTCCCTATATTGTAAAGTCTGAAGTAGGGATCACCTGCTTAGGTCTGTACAGCACCAAATTACACTGCTGGCACTCAGGAAGAAATACCACTAACAAAAACTGTTTACACCTGTAAGTGAAATACACTACATTTGTGACCAGCAGAAAAGTTTCACACATCTAACCAAGAGAACAAATCTCACAGCCCCCTCGGTGAAACAATTTTTCTGTGATAGTGTGCTATAGTCACTTTATTAGAGGATGTGACTTGGTTATACATTATATGAAATTATGTCTATTTATATGATCTTAATATTTTAGCCAAAATATTAATGTTTAAACATTATTATTCCAATATATCTCGTTCCCTTAATAAAAAGGAAGAAAACCATCTCAATTGACTAAGGACTAATAGTGTGGAGCTTTCTTCCTTTGTTATACTGCTGTGCTTTATAGAAAGCTGTGTAGATAAAAACTGCTGCAGTCACAATGGAATCAGGCATATCAAAGGTTTCCTTTTTAAATTAAAAGAAAATGAAATTTTATTAAGGAACTCAAGAAGTGGAGAGCCGGGTTTTTTGTTTTTTTTCCCCTTTTCTTTAAAAAAAAAAATATTGCAGTGAATTAATGTATTGATTTCCGGCTCTTACAGCCATACAGGAACAACATATTCTGGAGTCAAAGCAGGTGCACCAGAATTTGCCTTTGTCCACCCAGTCCAGGGAGGAGAATGACGTGCATTTCTTTATTGTGTAGACAGACTCGGATTGAAAAAACATTTGAAAACAAACACCAGTGGGTTTGGCTTTTTTATTTCCTCCACCACCTTCAGCAACAGATCAATGCAACGCGCTTCTTCAGTGAGTTAATGTTTACCTTAAAAAGTGATCATTCTGAAAATGAATCAGAACTGGCGGTTGCCCTGGTCATTTAAACAAGCATGCAGCGCTGAGAGCGCATTATTAACAGATTAGGGAATGCCCAGTATTCCCCTTGGAGGAAGAAATCTTTTAGCTCTACCCTATGTAAGCTACATTCATATTATTTACCGTTAAATAGCTCGTTTGGTTTCTGAAGCACATCCAGCTAGCTACAGAGTCCGCTGAGATTTAGGTACACGGCACACGTCTGGGTGACATCAGTCGCCCCCTGGATGTGGCTGTGCCCCTGGTTGGCGTCTTGTCGATGAGCTACGAAGACCCCTTTGGCCTTCTCTGGTGATCGGCTGTGGGCTGGGAAGTTCACTTTGGGGCCAGGCAGAGTCACACACCCCCCGCCCCGCGTCCTTTCAATCCAACTTGTTCAGGTGCGGGCAAGCCAACGAGACCAGCTCTAAGGCCGGGTGGGCGAGCCTCGGGGGCGGCGGCGGTCCGGGGAAAGGGCAGGCAGAGCCCTTGAATCACCCGCAGCACGGCTTCCTCCCAGAGACCCGCAGGGCGGCCGGAGCTGGGGGCGCGAGGAGCGCCCGTTGTCAGGGCATGGCCGGGCGGTTACCGCCCCGCGCGGGGCGCGCTCCAGGGGGAGCTGCTGAGGGACGGACCCGGCCGGCTGGGGCTGGGAAGCTGCGCCTTTTAACCCCGCACCCACCCCCACGCGGGGCCCGGCCCCCGCCCCAAGCCGCCTGTGTGAAGCCCCCCCCCCCCCGCCTCACAGAGCCGGGGGGCCGCGCCGCCCGCTCCCACCACGGCCCCCCGCCGCGGCTGAGGGGGCGAGCCGCGAGGGGAGCCGCCGCCCTCCCTCCGCCCCTTACCTCTGGCTGTCACCGGGGCTCCTCGGCGGCCACGCGCTCACGCCCGGCGGGGAGGCTTCTTTCCCGCCCGACACCTGCAGGCTCGCCGGGCAGAGGCGCACCGCGGCCAGCCCTCGCCTTGGCGCAGGCTCGCCTCCCGCCCAGCCCGCCAATGGCGCTCTTTGGCAAGCTGGCTCAGGACTTGCCAAACAAGTTCCTCAACTCCACAGAAGGTGCCTGCCGCGCTGGCTGCAAGCAGGGAGGGAGGTTACAGCGGGAGGAGGGGGCTGTTTGCTCATTTGGGCTCATCCCATCCTCTGGGGGCATCGGGAGAGGAGGAGGACCCACCTCTGCAGCAGCTGCCCCGAAGCCCTCACTAAGCCCTTCCCCTAGCCAGGGATGCACCCACGTGACTCCCAGGTAATAACCGCGGCCGCGGGAGGAGCAGGACTAGCCCTTCCGCCCATCCCCGCCGTGGGGGAGCGGCCTGGGCTCTGGTTACTCTCTCGCAAGCGCGCCCCACTGGGGAGAGGCGCAAGCCGTGCCTGCTCCTCCTGTGTCCCTCTCCCCGCACGCGCCTCGCCTCTCCCTGCGGGCTGCACTGCAGGGGGGGTTGTTCTCGTTTGTCAGCGGCTCAGGGGGTTCCCAGCGGTACTCAGCCTTGCCATGGGCCCTGCTTACCAACCAGTCTGAGCATTGTCAAAAATAATCTGAGGCAATTACTCATCTCCGCACCAGTCCCTCCATCTCGCCCAGTTGTGTAACTGGGGACTTTCTTGCAGGTGGGAGCTGTCTTTTTATTTTGCTTTGCAAGAAGGGGAACTAAAGCCCTGGCTTTCCTTCACAATGTGTCTTTTTTCTACATTTGCAGCTAATTATCTGTGGGGAAAGAAGCATGGAGTTTTGTTTGTTTTGTGTTTTAGGTGCATACAGTTTCGAGGTACAGTGACTCTTGTACTAAGGTCCACATCCATTTGCTGTTAGGCTGGATCCCGTTCAACCGGGAAATTGTAGTAGTTTCTTTTGGAAGCACCATATTTTAAAAAGATTTAAGCAAAAAGCAAAGGGCACTGGTAGGTCAAGCCAAAGTACAGCACAGTTGTGCACTGGTTTATGTTGTAACATATATCACTACTGTAAAAATTTTGAATGTTAAAGGTGGCATGCAAAGAAGCCCTGAAATGGATTCAGAAGCCCTGAAATGATTTTTTCCAAAGATATTTTACCTCCCTGTCTTTTTTTTTTGTTGGCTTTTTTTTTTTTTTTTTAACCTTAGAAATATCTGGACTATCAAACCTGCTCATCCCTGCTTTTTCTCAAAGACTCACAAATAATAGTACTTCCCTTCATGAAAGGGATGTTGTAAGGATAAACACATTAAAGATTTTGAGATGCTCAGATATGGCTCCCATCATAGCAGTATAAGTACCTCAGATATCTAGATAGATGTTAAATAGCTTTTAAAATGATACCCAAAGAATTTTAAACCTGTATAAAATTTACTTCCTCATCGCTTGTGATGATGTCACAATCCCACTGGTTTTGATTGTCCAGTTGCCAGAGTCCTCCAACGTAGAAGAGAAATAAATGTATAAAGCGAAAGCAAGCACAAAAAATAACTATTTACAACAAGGCCTTCTTTGCATGTCATGAAGAAGCAAAAAAAGAACACTAATACATTTTGGGGGGGGGGGGGGTTCATTTTGTTTTGTTTTGTTTTTTTGCTGCTCGCCTTGAAAACCTGGTCTTTACTGGGCTAATCAGCAGTTTTAACCCATTTATAACACATTTTGGAGATGTTTGAAAAGGCAGAAACAAAGGATCTTTTGCAACCTAGATGGAGCTCAACAGTGTTGCAGTTAGATCCTGAATATAATGTTGCCAATTCACAATTTTATTGTGAGTCTTGCCATATTTGGTATTTTACTTGAAGCCTCAGCTCCTGGAGTCATGTAATTATATGGGATTCACATTTTATTAAGAAAATGTTTCTAGCTCTCATAGTTGTGAAGAAAAGCTTGTAAACAAATCAGAGGCACCATAAAGACTCGTAACCCAGAAGGCAAATAAAAAGAATCGACAATATATTATGTTTAAACCAATCTCATTATTTTTGAGGGTCTGACTCATGATTTTTGGACAGTTGTGGTTGGGAATACTGCTTATTGCTTAATTACACTGGTGTTTCCTTGAGAGGGGTTGGCAATACTGTGAATGTATAGTTATAGTTTATTCACTTGCAACCTCCCTTTTGCTCTATTTTCAGGTTTTCTTCTTTTTGGATGAATTCTGAAGTTAAACATAAAACATATTGAAACAGAATGGAGATTTATCAAATGAAACAGACAAAAAGTACTGAGAGTAAGTTTACAGCAACAGACTTTCATAAAAATTCAGTGGGAGGTCTTGGGTACTAAACCCTTTTGAAAACCTGGCCTCTAATGTCCCTGACCCTAAGTTTGCCAACCTAAGAAACCTTCCAGATTGTTTAACCTGCAGGTCAACAAGTCAGGTAATAATGTTTCAAATGCCTTCCAGGTGACCTAAAGAAGAGTTCTCTCTTTCACCTGCAGATGTAGGTCCAATAAAAGATATTACCTCACCCATCTTGTCTCTTTTCAAGGCAATACTCAGATAAGATCCCTTCTTTAAAAAACATGGGCGAACACTTAGGATAGGACACACCAACAAACTTTTTAATGTAGGCTTTAAGAATTCTAGAGGCGCTCAATAAGGCCCTGTAATATAATTACTATACCTCTTTGTTTTCAGATAAAATACAAAATAAAACTAAATTCACATTAATACAAACATACAAAATGATGGGAAGTATACATTTTATATGCTACCAAAGGCATACAACAGATAGGATACTGAGAAAGTGTATAATTTTTTAAGTGCTGACAGTATGTTCAATTCTGTATTGAAACAAATATAGTCTCTGCTCCGAAGTGCTTAACAGAGAGTTTACACTATCTTCTTATACTAACGTGAAAACAAGATCAAAACTACACTAAGACCACAATGATAAAATAAAACACTAAACCATTATTGCAAATAGATAATCCCACTCACACTTCTATTTCACCATTTGCATAAAAGGTACTCCATTGTTTTTCCCCTGAAAGTCAAAGTATTCCCCTGACATTTAGCTTTGAAAAGTCATCTGGTAGCTTGTTTGCAATGGTTTCTGATGATTCTGTGCATTAGCAATCATTATTTTTTGGTACTAAGTTTCTTCATACTTGTTTCAACAAAATTTGCTTAACTTCCTTCTGAAATGTTATGTTGTTTCCACTGCTAGAGATTTATCATATAGTATCCAAGAGTTAGAGTCTAGGTGTTATTCCAAAATCCCATATTTTCTGTTAGCTACTATTCTTCTCCAGTGATTAAAGGACATGACTAGAAGTTGTCATCAGAGGGAAGGAGACGTCAGAAAAGGATGTGGTGGGAGGTAGAGATTTGTGAGAGTGAAAATGAGTGCAGAAATAGGGACAGAATGAATAGAGGAAGAGACAGCTGGTGAGAGCAGAAAATATGGTAGAGTAGAAGGGATGAGGAGAAGGAGATGATAAAGTGGAGTTGAAAAGGAGGAAGAGACGGCCACAGAAGTGTTTGGAAAGCACCTATCATACAGTGGGTGCTATCACAAATAAGTAAATACCTAAATAATAAATAAGAGGTATGGAGAAGTAATGCCAAGTGAGTTATGGACTGGCAGAGAAATTAATTAGCCAGCAAACCATAATGCAATAAGTTAATCAGTAAAATTAATCAGCTAAGCAATTTTACAGATAACCAATACAGCTGGTGGACATTTTTCATTTTAAGCATTTTTTCAAATATAAAATGGCCCATTTTCAAAAGTGAGAATTTTCACCAAAAATTAGATTTTTTTTTTTAAATGTTCCGTAGTTTGACTAAACAAAATATTTTCTGGCTTTTGGGATTGTTTTTTGTTTTTTTTTCCCCCGCCATTTCTCACCACTTTTTTCATTTTCACCCTCCTTTTCAGTGGCAAAATGAAAAGAGAGAAAAAACCCAAAATTGAAAATTAATGTTTTATTTTGAAAATAGGTTAAATGAAATATTTTGGTAAAACTTTTCTCACAGAAAAGATTCCCCCAAACCTCCAAAATTATTTTTTATAAACCTGTGGAAAAATTATTTTGATTTTTTCTGAAAAAAATTAATATTTTTTACCAGCTGTAGTTTTCAAACAGAGTAATTCACTTAGTCAATGGTGCTACATCTGTATAAAGCCAGCATCAAAGAGATCAGAAGCCAGCTTATTAAGATGCTGTACTGTATCTGAGTTCCCATTTGTGACATCTGATTCTGTATTTGCTAAGTGTGCACCTGTGTTTATGCATTGCAAGGTAACTGCTAATGCATATGTGGCACCCACAGAAGCTTTGAGAAGGTGCTAGGCGGTAGTGTCATGTCCTCAGGATCATTGATCAGCCAGTGATATTGTTTGTTCTGATATTATCCTGGTAGCTTAATATACTTGCTAGAGAGTTTGTGGATGGATTTCTGGGGAAACCAGTTTGAAATATCATTTCTGTTGACGAGAACATTCAAGCTCTCTACTCTGCTGGTGTGAATTTAATTAATCTCTCCTAACAAAGTAGTTGTTAGTTTTCAGATTTGCCTCTGAATTATAAAAGGCAGCATGACACTTTCTACAGTTAAACTTTCAAAAGAGATTTCATTTTAACCTCCAGTTTTCACACGCTCATTACTTTCAAAATCCATCTGCCTTTTGGGGTGAAATTTTCCATATTTGTTAAATAATATTTCTTTATATTTTGTTTTTTGAAATTTTGATCAAACTTCATGAGCCATTTTGGGGTTTATTGGAAGTCATTTTTCCCATTGTACAGTAGTTATGATCAGCTTTTTCCCTGGAATAAATCTGAAATAAGAATAACAAATTAATTATTATTAATTAATTTATTTATTTAACTGCACCCAATAGCATCAATGAGGATTAAGGTCTCATTACGCAGGATGATATAAAAATACGGATATAGATAAAGCCCTGGAGAGTTTACAGTTTCAGGATATGATCCTACAGAGGTTTACACATATTCTTAACTCTATCCATGAATAGTCCCATTGACTTCAATGTAATTACTTAAAGTAGGTGAAGTTAAGCAGGTGCCTAATAAGTTTTTGCAAAATCAGGGCATAACAGATGTAAACAAATGAAATGCTGGGCATGGGGAATGATATAAAATACAAGCAAACATGCCAGAGCAGAACAATTGTCCATTGAGTCCAGTATACTGTGTCTGATATTGCCTAATACCAGATGTTTCAGAAGAAGGTGCTAGAAACCTCCTGGTGGACAATTAAGGAACAACTTGCTCATAAGGGGAAGTTTCCTAACCCTCTGTCTGTCTGCATTTGGCTTATGCCCTGGCCTTTCTAATATATATGTAGCTTATCTAATTTAACTATGGATGTTTTCATTATCCATCAAAATGTCTAACCCAAATCCTAATTTTTTTAAACTTTATAAGATTTTGGGCTGCCCTGAATGATATTTTGTGGAAAAGAGTTCTCTAGGTTAATTGTGTGTCAGGTTTTTAAAAAAATCCCTTAATCCATTTTAAAATATTTGCCTTTCAATTTCTTCCTTTTGCAGCTTAGTGATCAATATTGTAATGAACTGGCTGAACAATAATATGTGAGCAGAGGGCAGTGTGATGAATTTTCTAAGGGTGAATATTCTACTGCACTTCAGTTTCCTCACTGGAGGGAGATAGCTCTTCTAAGAGAGAAAGGTTTTCTCACTGTTGAGAGAGAGCTTGAGACCTGGAAGAACAATGAGGCAGGCAGCTGTTTCTGATGGCTGTCAATAGTGACTGAGCTAGGGTTTCTGGAATTGGCTGTGTGCAATTTGTTCTATCTCAATTTAACAGGCTTTATGTACATAGTGTAAATAAACAGATTACATGGTTCCTGACTACATAACTTCAGTTTCTCTCCATCAATAGAAACTGACCAGTTGTGAGGCCATGAAACTGCATATGGGTATCAAAGAATTGTGCATGTGTGCAAACACACACACACAATAAGCCATTTGCAAAATAGTTACCCTATTTGCGCACACAATCATGGTAACTGTAATCTGGTAGTTTCACATTTGCATGCACAGTTTGATACCTCAGTTGCTTCCCTCGCTTGTTTATAATCAAAGCCTTAAATTCTCTAACTTGCTTTATCAATTTGTAATAATATTTAACTTATCTCCCAAGGATGCTATGAGGCATTACTAGCTAATGTTTGCAAATTGCTTTGTATGTTTAAATACTACATAAGAGCAAATATTACAGTTGGCAGGACTGGCATCTGTGCCAATGAATGGTTTGGTTGTGCTATCAAGAATAAGCTGTTCTGCTCTCTCAACAAAATTAGAGAAATTCATTTTCATTAAATAGAAAAGTTTATGCATCGAAAGACTCTCATTTTCCAACCAGCATGTAGTTAAAGTAGTAAAATTCAGTGACAATTACACCGTTCCTCCTCACACAGACCCTGCCTCATCCATTTGAAAAATGGGGAAAGGGAGCATTGATTCTAGCAGTCATTAGAGCTGTTTGAGTCAGTGGATATGTACTGACCCATGTCATATGACAAGGATATTGGTCTTTTTTCACATAAATTCCAGCTGGTAATAGTGTGATCAGAATTCGTGTGTGTTACACCTTGATTCCACCAATCATTACTCCAAGATGAACATGAAGAAACACGATAGGAGTCATTCCATTCAAGGAGTGAGAAAGCTTCCTTAGTTTAATTCACCCTATTTTGGCTTGGCATAAGAAAAAGACAGGCTATTTTAGCCTACGAGATTATGCTCTCTGCTCTCCTTCAGCCATGCGTCTTGCAGGTTGTGACCAACACCCCATCAAATGGTCATTTCCTGTTTCATCCTTTTACCTCTTTCTGTGTGTTGACCAACCACAGCCTAATGGCAACACAACTGATGCCTTGACTACATGGGGAAAACTGACCATTTTAGCTATTCCAAAATAGCTTTTCTTGTTTAATTTAGCTATTCTAGAATAACTCTCCCTCGTGGACACTCTGATCTAGATGACAAATTAATAGAACAATCACATGGGGAGCTAGTCTGGAATAGCTATTTCAAAATCATGTTATTTCACAATAGCGATGGTGGTCAATTTCCCCATGTAGACAAAGCTTTATTGGGACAGACACTTTTGTGCAGGTTCCTTGCCCAAGACTGAGAGGGGGGAGTAGATTCCAGTAATTTGATTCTTCAGCACCTCTCCTAACAGGTTATGGGTTTCTCCTCTTTTTGGGGACAGCTGCAAGAAATTACCAACACAACAGTAATCTTAATAAAAACAAGATTAATTAAAATCCGAGAAAATGGACTTCACGTGCAAGAAATAGTTTGCTTAAACTCCTGAGACTATCTCATCTTAGTTAGCTCCTGATCCAGGCTGCATCTTTGATTTCCAAATATTTTTCACCAATTACCTACACACACAATAGCGTTTGGACTTGCTGCTTTCTCTGGCAGATGGACCATTGCAGATACAGAGACCTTTTAAAGATGATTAATAGCCATCTTTCAAAGGTTTTTCCCAGTATGCACTTAGACACATGTCTAAAGGGAAGGGATATTTTACACGGTGGCAGGACTGGCAGGAAAAGGAAAGGTTGCAAATACACCAGGTACAGTGCGCAGCTCTGGTCTCCCATGTTTAAGAAAGATGAATTCAAACTGGAACAGATGCCAGGAAGGGCTACTAGGATGATCTAAGGAATGGGAAACCTACCTTATGAGAGGAGACTCAAAGAGCTTGACTTGTTTAGCTTTAACCAAAAGAAGGCTGAGGGAGATACATACATAAATACATCAGATGGATGAATACCAAGGAGGCAGAGGAGTTATGTAAGTTAGGTGCCAAGGTGGACACAAGAACAAATGGATATAAACTGTCCATCAATAAGTTTAGGCTTAAAATTAGATGAAGGTTTCTAACCATCAGAGGAGTGAAGTTCTGGAACCGCCTTCCAAAGGGAGCAGTGGGAGCAAAAATACTAACTGGTTTTAAGACTGAGCATGGTAAGTTTATGGATGGGATGAGACTGCCTCCAATGGCATGTAGCCGCTCTGCAAGTGCTAGCAGCAAATATTTCCAATGGCTCATGATGAGATACTAGATGGGGAGGGCTCTGAGTTACTACTGAGAATTCTTTCCCAGGTGACTGACTGGTGAGTCTTGTTCACATGCGCGGGGTCTAACTGATCACCATATTTTCACCTTCCTCTGCAGCATGGGTCACGGATCATGTGCCACTTTAAACTAGTGTAAATGGATGGCAACTTGGAGTCTTTAAAGCATGATTTGAGGACTTCAATAACTCAGCCAGAGGTATAGGAGTGGGTGGGTGAGGTTCTGTGGCCTGCAATGTGTAAGAGATCAGACTAAATGATCATGATGGTCTCTTCTGACCTATACTCTATGGGTCTGGCTTTCCTACAAGTTGTGCACAGACCTGACTCCATCACACCTTTCTTGCCCACAGCTTTCCAGCTCCTGCTGCAGCGTACTCTGCTTGCCATATGGTGGGCCCCCAGCTGCTTCCCCTGTAGTTGCCTTCTCAACTTGCTATGCAGCTTCTGCAGAGAGAGAGAGAGAGAGAGAGAGAGAGAGGTGTTACATCCTGGGTTAGGGTCTTTTAGAGAGTTTCTGTTTCCTCTCCATACCGGCCAGGGGAGGGAATGTTACTGTGCATCTACTCTGGAGGGTCATAGGTCAGTGGTGGGTGGGTGATGCGATGGTATCACAGTTGTCCTATTTAGTGAATTCATCCCATCACTTTGACTAGTTGCATCTATTTTCAGTTAAGCTCTTGTTCAACCCCCCTCCAAGCAGTTACTTTTTTTGCCAAGAAATGACTGGCCCTCCATCATACAGGCAGCAATATATACAAATTTTAACCCTTGAGTCAAATGCTACTTTTCTACATGTAAAAGGCCTTCTAGATGTGGAACCATGTCCTGCCAAACCAGATCAAAGGCTTATCTGTCTGTGCCCGTGTGTGTCCATCACTACCGGAATATTTTAAGGATAGATTCACAAAAGGAACTTAGGCTGAGTGTTGCAATGTCTAACGTTTAGGAGCCCTGTCAACTAGTGCCATCCACTTACCCAAGTATAGGGAGCCTGGGTGCCTAACAATGCATGGGGAGAGTGCAGCACCTAAAAAAGGACTCCACGAAAGCCAGCATGCTGAGTGGGGAACCACGTAAAATAGCCAGTTCGAAATGTAGAGGAAACAGGTGTAGCCTAAGCCCTGTCCCTCAAAGGGAATTTGGTGCCTAAGTCTGGGTCAGAGGGAGACACCCCCTGCCACTCGGGATTCACAGCCATGCAATCTCTCCTGGAGTTAGGTACCTAAGTGCTTGCTCAGCTCCCCCCACCCAATCCCCAAAAGTAGCATAATAAAATAGCAGGACTGGAACTCCCGCTCTTGCACCTTAGATTTGTGCCCTACCCATTCTGCTATAGAGTCATTCTCACCCACTCTCTGGTCCAGTATATATTTAATTATGCACACACAGTGCAAGTTTGAACAGGAGAGATGGAGAGCCTTCTGTAAGAGAATGCCCCACTGCCCAGTGGCTAAGGGAATACTTTTTTGCAAGGAGGGAGACCCAAGTTCAAGTTCCTGCTCTGCACCAAACAGGCAGGGGGAATTGATCCCGAATGAATACTCTAAGCACTGGACTAAAGGTTGGAAGCGGGATGATGACTCCTCCAACTAGTGTTTTGTATAGGGCTTGATCTGGTAAGTAGCTTCTGAGAACACCCACTGGATCAAGCCGCACAGGTGAGATAGGCATGACAACACCTAGCCTGAGAACCCCATTGGAGCTTAGGTGTGAGCTAGGCATCCGAGTGCCTAGACAGGTGACTGTGCACATGCCCAGTGGCAGATATTTAGTGCCATGGGAACTTTGCCAGTGGAAATTTAGGTTGCGGCTTTTGGGCAGCTACAAAGTTAGGCAGCAGCTGAGCAGATGTGTGGAAGATCTACATTTTGGATTTAGGTGCCTAAAGTGGCAGTTGATGCCTAAATCCCCTTGTGGCCCTTAGTGCCTCACAGCATTAACTATTGTATCTTCTGAGGGTCAGGAATTAATATCACCATTTTACCAATGGGGAATGGAAGCACAAACAATTTGAGTGATTTTTACAAGAGCACAAAGGAAAACTGTGACATAGCTGGCCATTGATCCGAGAGTTCCTGAGTCTCCACCAGCTTCTTAAACACAAAACCATACTTCCTTTCTGAATGGCATAATTGTTCTCACAACTGATATTCTCAATATTCTCACACTGATAATACTTGATTATAAATACTCTGTTTCATTCTAAAAGGAGAAAACTCAAGGGAAATGCAACTATTTCTATGCCCAAATATCCCATGCAACTATCAATGTTCAGACTTTTACTCAGACCTGAGGTTGCCATCTGACTGCTTCAACGATTAAATAATTATCTTTAGTTTTTGTCTTGCAAATAGCTTATGTCCACCATGATGATGATTCAGGATGAATCTCTGGGCACAGTGGGTGATGCTATGAGCAAGAACCTTCCTGAGTGATGTAGTCACAGCAGAAACATGCTTTTAATTATAATGTATGATTTTTTTTTTACATTTTTTTTGCAGTTTCAACAATTTTGCAGAGATTTTCTCCTTCTCTGGCTTGAGGTTGGATCACGTTTTGGTGGATTTAGCACGATAGGAGATTTGGTCAGTTTGCCTCTGGGAGCTGGAGAGTGAGGCAAATGTAGTGTGTTTGATTCGCCACCATTTGGACTTTGCTTCTTTGACCAATATGTGAATTTAAAGATTTTGTACTCATGACTCTCAGTAGGATAGGTCCAGACTGTTTTAGGATAAAACTGCCCCAGTTTATAGAGCTACCTATGTCATTTTCACAGGGCCCCCACCAGGGGAGGAAAAAAGGTACACTTTACCGGGGCCCGGAGGCCCTGGGGGGCCTGACCCAGGCTGCAACCCCCATTACCCCTATTACAGGAAGGGGCCCATGTTACAAATTTGTACTGGGCCTGAAAAAAATATGCTTGGGCCCTGCATTTTCATAACTGTCTCAGCTTTGGGAGATTCACCACATTTAAGTTGCACTGAAGGTGCAAAAAGCCCAGCAAAAGGTAGGAAATTGAGTGCTAAAGCTAGTGCATGCTGTAGAACTTTTCCTTTATCTTCTTTACAGTAGTGAGTGTTAAGGACAGATTATCAGCCATAACTTTATATGTCCTGATTTTTTGTCATAGTTTGTGCTACAATCTTAAAATGGTTGAAAACATGGATCTGTTTAGGTTTTAGGGGACACTGTTCAAAGGCAGATGTGTGTAGACCCAAGAAGACTTCATTAACCAGGACAGGAAAGCAGCCAGATTGAAGTTTTGACCTTTTGAGTATCACTGGTGGGACCAGTAAAGGAAATTATGGTTAGCTGCAACTTGCAATGTTTGCAGCATTCAACTGATATGGCAAAACGGTAAAGCAGACATCCCTATTCTTCTTCCCATGGATGGCATCTCTGCAGTGCAAATATCCTCAGGACAGACCACCGTAAATTAATGCTCTTACACCATGGGACTCTACAAAATATGGATTCCTTTGCTGCTACACAGTTTTCACACATCTAGGCTAGACCTGCTTTAAATTAGACATGTCTTTGCACTTTCTTGATTCTGAAAGTTAATTAGCTATTAAGCAGTGCAGTGCAGGAGAGATTCTGTCTTTGCAATGCAATCTCCATTCTGTGGGATATATTATTTTTCTCCATACATATTCAGGATTTCCACTGATATTTTTGAGAGCTCCATCCCACATATGGAGAGGAAAACTGCCCCCCTGCCTTTTACAGAAATAGAAATAGTAAGGCTTTGATACTGTCTCACATGACCTTCTCATAAACATACTAGGGAAAACCATTCCCAGAGAGTAGTTATCAGTGGTTCACAGTCAAGCTGGAAGGTCATATGAAGTGGGGTCCCGCAGGGATCAATTCTGGGGCTGGTTCTGTTCAGTATCTTCATCAGTCGTTTAGATATTGGCATAGAGAGTACACTTATAAAGTTTGCAAATAATACCAAGCTGGAAGGGGGTTGCAAGTGCTTTGGTGGATAGTATTAAAATTCAAAACAATCTGGACAAATGGGAGAAATGATCTGAAGCAAACAGGATGAAATGTAATACGGACAAATGCAAAGTACTCCACTTAAGAAGGAACTACCAGTTGCAAACATACAAAATGGTAAATGACTACCTAAGAAGGAATACTGCGGAAAAGGATCTGGGGGGTCATAGTGGATCACAAACTAAATATGACTCAGCACTTTTTTGTAACACTTGCAAAAAAGCAAACATCATTCTGGGATGTATTAGCAAGAGTGTTGTAAGCAAGACACAAGATGTAATTCTTCCGCTCTATTCCACGCTGATTAGGCCTCAACTGGAGTATTGTGTCCAGTTCTGGGCTCCACGTTTCAGGAAAGATGTGGACAAGTTGGAGAAAGTCCAGAGAAAAGCAAAAAAAAGATTAAAACTCTAGGGAACATGACGTAGGAGGAAAGATTGAAAAATTGGGTTTGTTTAGTCTGGAGAAGAGAAGACCAAGTGGGAACATGAAAACAGTATTCAAGTACATAAAAGGTGGTTACAAGGAGGAGGATGAAAAATTGTTCTTGTTAACCTCTGAGGATAGGACAAGAGGCAATGGTCTTAAATTGCAGTAAGGGCGGTTTAGGTTGCAAATTACGAAAAACTTCTAACTGTCAGGGTAGTTAAACACTGGAATAAATTGCCAAGGGAGGTTGTGGACTCTCTGTCATTGGAGATTTTTAAAAGTAGTTTGGACAGACACCTGTCAGGGATGGTGTAGATAATGCTTGGTCCTGCCTTGAGTGCAGGGGACTGGACTAAAAGACCTCTCAAGGTCCCTTCCAGTCCTACGACTCTATGATTCTCTGAAATTTCATCCACCATCAATTGGCTTAGTCATCGCTGTGTGACGATTCACAAAGAATTTCCTTTCTATATTGAAAAAGGAGTGTGGACGCCGTACCTTTTTTTTTTTTTTTTCTTTCAGGATATTAGAACACATTAGGCCTGAGGTTCTGATCTAATTCCAATTAGGATAATTACATTCTGCCTATAGTATCTGAATGCCTCACAGTTTCAAGTAGATGACATATTTTTCCTTGCTTTCTCTGTGAAATTGTTTTGTAATAAACAGTAATAAATGTTTGTTCCTGGAATAATTTGCCATAGCTTGTATTTTATCTTTCTATCATTATATGATCTGACGCATAGGAAGTGCTTCTACTTCAAGCTGTACAGTTGTGAGAAGTGCAGTTCACAACTTAGAGAAATAAAGAGGTCACTTGTTATATCTCATTCATGCACTGCGTACTTTATTGAACAGACTGGCAAGACTAGTTTAGGCACGCAATAATGATGGGAACAGCAAACCATAGTGGCTAAGCTAGGTATACAGAGATCTGTCATAGCCCAGTGATCACACTCTGCAGAACGTAACAAACTGGAATGACACCAAGGGAGTGGGGTTTGTTCCAGGAGGCATGTTTATTTGGAGGGCTGGTAAGGAGGCTTGCTTGAGTGTTGTTTAAATATTTCTTCAGAGACTGATATTTACATTTCTGATATCTGCATTTTGTATTAAATAGTCTGGTATTAAACACATTAGTTTCATTTAAGAAAGAGACAGAAAAGGAAAATTAACACTTGAAATGACCAGGCACACAAAGCACCTTTGTACTGAGATTAGTATCATCCATGTAAAACATTCCTGGGTTAGTTTTTAACTGCTCTTTCTTTCACCCCACTCATTCATGCTGATGCCAAATCCCACCATTTCTTCCTTCACAACATCTAAAAGACCTGTTCCTCACTGCCCAGAGAGGTGAAACTTTAACCATCTCCTCTCTGACTTCCCTGTTTCCCACCTTGCCCCCTCCATCCCATCCAGAGTGCAGCAGCCAAAATGATCTTTCTTTCCTGCTGTTTGTACCTTGTCTCTCCCCTATTCGTATCTTTCAACTAGATCCCCTTCATCTCCCCAATGAAGTCTCAGTTTCTTATGCAAAGCCTTGAAGTTGCTATACAAGGCGGCTGCTGCCTACATCTTTGGTCTGGTTTCTGATCACATCTGTCCTTGCCCCCATCACTACCTCACCATTTGCTTTGTTTCCTTATCGCTTTTCTGTCTGTCATGACCTCTTTATCCCAGTACACCGGGCTCCACCCTCTTGAAAATAGTCTTCTGACACAAGTTTCACAAATACTAACCAATGTCAATAAAATGTCATTACCACTCCCTCCAGGAAAAATGTTCTAAGTTCTCTCACTGGGGGATCTCCCAGTGCATCTTGTGTAACCTATGTCTTTTAGGTCCTAACCTTTCAAATGGATCTGCATGGATCCATGTGGCTGTGTGAAACCCCTTCAAAGCCAAGGAGATTAATGGGGCTCCACATAGGTGGCAGAACTATGCCTGGGGGTATCCAACTGAAGAATTGGAGCCTAACAGACACATTTTTAGGTGCCTGTGTGAGGGACCCTGTCTCTATTTATGCATTGTAAATCAAAGTAGTATGGGTTGGATGAATGGACTAAAAATGGATAGAGAGCTAGCTAGATCATTGGGCTCAATGGGTAGTGATCAATGGCTCGATGTATAGCTGGCAGCCGGTAACGAGTGGAGTGCCCCAGGGGTCAGTCCTGAGGTCGGTTTTGTTCTGAGAGACCATTTGTGTGACTGGTGCAAGTTACAGCTGACTGTGTGTGTGATTGTGACTGGTGCAGTTACAGGGACTGTTTGGCAGTTGACCGTGTGTGTGATTGATTGAAAAGTGTGAATTGGGAGTGCTTTGTTCCAGGTGGGCCTTGAGTGGTTGATTGGAGAGTGAGGCTTTGAGCCAGGGCAACTGCTCCGAGTCAGCAGCCTTATAAGAAGCAGCCAGTTGTGAACCAAGTGAGCTGCGAACAGAGGAGAGGCAAAAAGAAAGAGATTGCCTGGAAGTTCGCCGAGGGGGAGAGCCCACAGCGGGTTTTTGCCTTTCAGACTTTGCTGAGCAGAGGAAAGATATGGAAAGTGAGCGATCTGCTGTTGTCACCTGCACTGGACGTACTATGTTTGTCTTCCTTCCACAGGATAGAGCCGACTTCATCTGTACAAAGTGCAGGCTGGTTTCCATATTGGAGGAGAAGGTTAAAGGACTAGAGACTCAAATATCAACCCTGCGTTGCATTAAAGAAAATGAAATCTTTCTCAATCGAACACATGATTTGCTTCTGCAGGCACAGTGTGAGGAAGATTCAGAGAAGGCAGGGCAGGGGAAACTGAAGAATGGGGAAGAAAATTGGCAGCATGTGAGCTCCCTGAAGAAAGAGAACCTATATGCCCACCGTGCAGATAGAGGTAAGGAATCGTTTTCAGACTCTCTGCACAGGTACTGCAGCGGAGAACGATTTGGAAGACTCCTCTGAGGGAATGGATCAAAAGGAGACCCTGTTGAACAGAAGGCAAGGGATGCATTGTCCTAGGGATGGGGGTTCCACGACCACCACTCCCAAGAGAAAGAGAAGGGTGGTGGTGGTCAGGGACTCCCTCCTAAGGGGGACGGAGTCATCCATCTGCCATCCGGACCAGGAAACTAGAGAAGTGTGCTGCTTGCCTGGAGCTAGGATTCAGGATGTGACAGAGAGACTGCCGAGACTCATCAAGTCCTCAGACCACTACTCCTTCCTACTTCTCCAGATGGGCACCAACAACACTGCCAAGAATGATCTTGAGCGGATCACTGCAGACTATGTGGCTATGGGTAGGAGGATAAAGGAGTTTGAAGCGCAAGTGGTGTTCTCATCCATCCTCCCTGTTGAAGGAAAAGGCCCAGGTAGAGACCGTCGCATTGCGGAAGTAAATGCATGGTTACGCAGGTGGTGTTGGAGAGAAGGCTTTGGATTTTTCGATCATGGGATGTTGTTCCAGGAAGAAGGATTACTAGGAAGAGACGGGATTCACCTAACAAAGAGAGGAAAGAGTATCTTCGCAGATAGGCTGGCTAACCTAGTGAGGAGGGCTTTAAACTAGGTTCGTTGGGGGATGGAGACCTAAGACCAAAGGTAAGTAGGGAAGTGGGACATCACAAGGAAGCAGGAGGAGGAGGGTGCAACAGGGGAGGCCTCCTGAATTGCACTGAGAAAGTAGGGCAATCAGCTAGTTATCTCAAGTGCCTATACGCAAATGCAAGAAGCCTGGGAAACAAGCAGGAGGAATTGGAAGTCCTGGCACAGTCAAAAAACTATGACATGATTGGAATAACTGAGGCTTGGTGGAGTAACTCACACGACTGGAGTACTGTCATGGATGGGTATAAACTGTTCAGGAAGGACAGGCGGGGCAAAAGGGTGGAGGAGTTGCACTGTATGTAAGAGAGCACTATGATTGCTCTGAGTTCCAGTATGAAACAGTATGATCATTCCCCTCTATTCCGCATTGGTGAGACCGCATTTGGAGTATTGTGTCCAGTTTTGCGCCCCCCCCACTACAACAAGGATGTGGAGAAGTTGGAGAGAGTCCAGTGGAGGGCAACAAAAATTATTAGGGGGCTGGAGCGCAAGACTTATGAGGAGAGGCTGAAAGAACTAGGCTTGTTCAGTCCACAGAAGAGAAGAATGAGGGGGGATTTGATAGCAGCCTTCAACTACCTGAAAGGGGGTTCCAGGGAGGATGGAGCTAGGCTGTTCTCAGTGGTGGCAGATGATAGAACTAGGAGCAATGGTCTCTAGTTGCAGTTGGGGAGGTCTAGGTTGGACATTAGGAAAAAGTTTTTCACTAGGAGGGTGGTGAAGCACTTGAATGGGTTACCTAGGGAGGTGGTGGAATCTCCATCTTTAGAGGTTTTTAAGATGCGGCTTGACAAAACCCTCGCTGGGATTATTTAGCTGAGGTTAGTCCTGCTCTGAGCAGGAGGTTGGACTAGATGACCTCCTGAGGTCCCTTCCAACTCTATTATACTATGAACATCTTCATTAATGATCTGGAGGATGGGGTGGATTGCACCCTCAGCAAGTTTGCAAATGACACTAAGCTAGGGGAAGTGGTAGATACCCTGGAAGGTAGGATAGGATACAGAGTGACCTAGACAAATTAGAGGATTAGGGCAAAAGAAATCTGATGAGGTTCACCAAGGACAAGTGCAGAGTCCTGCAATTAGGACCAAGAATTCTATGCACAGCTACAGACTGGGGACTGAAAGGCTAGGCAGCAGTTCTGCAGAAAAGAACCTGGGGGTTACAGTGGATAAGAAACTGGATATGAGTCAGCAGTGTGCCCTGGTTGCCAAGAAGGCTAATAGCATATTGGCTAATAGCATAATAGCGTATTAGTAGGAGCATTGTTAGGAGATCGAGGGAAGTGGTTATTCACCTCTATTCAGCATTGGTGAGGCCGCATTTGGAGTATTGTGTCCAGTTTTGGGCCCCCCATTACAAAAAGGATGTGGGCAAGCTGGAGAGAGTCCAGCGGAAGGCAACAAAAATGATTAGGGGGCTGGAGCACATGACTTTTGAGGAGAGGCTGAGGGAACTAGGCTTGTTTAGTCTGCAAAAGAGAAGAATGAGGCGGGATTTGATAGCAGCCTTTAACTACCTGAGAGGGGGTTCCAGGGAGGATGGAGCTAGGCTGTTCTCAATGGTAGTAGAAGACAGAACAAGGAGCAACAGTCTCCATTTGCAGCAGGGGAGGTCTAGGTTGGATATTAAGGAAAAGTTTTTCACTAGGAGGGTGGTGAAGCACTGGAATGGGCTACCAAGGGAGGTGATAGAATCTCCATCTTTAGAGGTTTTTAAGCTGTGGCTTGACAAAGCCCTGGCTGGGATGATTTAGCTGAGGTTAGTCCTGCTTTGAACAAGGGGTTGGACTAGATGACCTCCTGAGGTCCCTTCCAACCCTAATCTTCTCTGATTCTCTGATTCTATGATTTAGTACATTGTTGGCTCTTAATAATAAATAATAATAATAATATAAAGAATGAATAAGAACAAATCAATATATTATTTGCTCTTTAAACAATGGAATAAATGCTTACTTTTATTTGACTGTGTGCTCACTTTTATTTCTGGGTTTCACTCATATGCTTCTTTACATTATATTATATAGTAAAATAATTTTCTTGCCCTAATATAAAGCTGTTTTAGACAAATGAAAGATCAGTTGATTTCAAATTATAACCATGAAATAATCTACCTCAGACACTAGTATAACTTAACTGGTGAGAAATACAAACAACCCTAGGAAACTTCACAATATTGTCTAATCTTCTATTAAGGAGAACCTTATGTAAATATCAGGGTACTGTGTTGTTTTTTCACTTAGCCAGGAGAGGGAGCAATTCACCACAAAAAGCTGGAACTAGACACAAGAAACAATATTAATTCATTAACATGTTCATAGACTCTAATGTTAATATTTGCTTTGGGGCAAATTCAGTTACACTGGACTCAGATATAACAGAAGACAGAATTTGGTCCTGTGTGAGCATTGCATGTAGGCACATGCAAAATTCTGGAAAGTGACGAATGAAAATGTTTCGATTTTTAGGCACCCACTCTAAGAAATTTTGAAGAGGTTAACTTTTCAGATGGGGGGTGCTGAGAGCTTTCTAAAAATGAGGTTCTTTTAATGTGTCTCAAATAGGACACCCCAAAATAGAGGCAACTTAAAACATTAGACACCTTTGAAAATCTTCACCATAGAGATTAAATAATGAATATCAAAAGTAATTAAAATATTACTGTAATTTAAATGTTAATGTTAATATAGGAAGCAGAAGGATAGGGTGGGAGAAGAGAATGGAAACTTCGAGTGGTTTGAATACACTTCAGAAATACATCCAGACATTTTAGGGATTAATCAAACAAAACCTTATAACCTCTGGAGCAGTGGTCCCAAACCATCTCTTACCTGATCCGCACTTCCCCAGCAGCTGCAATCGGGAGCCGGGGCCCGGAACGGGGCCAAAGCTGCGGCTGGGGGCCAGGAGCCGGGGCCTGAGCTGTGGCTGCGGTCCAGGTGGTGTCTGGAGCTGCAACCATGGGGCCTGAGGCTGGGAATGGAGCCAGGGCCTGGGACTGGAAATGGGGCCGCAGGGTCTGGGGGTGCGGCTGTGGCCAGGAACAGGGTGTAGGAGTCAAGGCTCGGGCTGCAGCTAGGCCAGAGCAGAGATGGGAGCTGAGCAGGACTGGGTGGTGCTTCCTCTCCACCTCCGTGGGGGGCTAGCCCAGGCCCTGCCGTGCCCCCCCCCCAGATTCCTCCTGGGGGGGTACGCCCCACAATTTGGGGACCTCTGCTTTTGAGGTTCATGAAATAACAGAAAAGTTACAATATTCAGTGATACATTCAGAATATACATACATTCCTATATATAGCATTAGTAAGAGAGGAAGCCTGGTTTAAGGATTAGAGCGATGAACTGGGAAATAGGTGACAGCAGTTCTGTTCCTAGCTCTGTTACATGTTCCCCCATCTGAACTTGGGAGTTTGCCATTGACTTCAGAGAGAGAAAGATTTGGTTCTGTTGCAGTGTACACAGTGACACGGTTACGCTGTAACTTGTACATTCCATATGCAAGGGAGATAGAGAACCGAAAGCAGGATCTTCTGTTGGTTGGTAAAGAAGACAGGGGCTTTCCACAGCTCAGACACCTTGGAGTAACTGAGAAGCCACACTGGGGTGGTAGTCTGAATTCTCCATGTGTGGGAGTATAGTGCCGGCACACCCCTTACTCCTGCATTTTGATGGGTTAGGATTAGGCCTCATGTGTTTTTCCAAAAGCCATTGTATAAATATTTAATTTGGTTACCATAAGGATAAAAGCTTTCAACTTCTCAAAACTTCAAAAGCTTTTCAAAAGGGCCTAAGCAACATAGGAGTTTAGGACACATTTTAAAAAGTGACTTTGTCCAGGTCAACACTAAAAAGTTAGGTAGACCCAGCTACATTGCTCAGGGGAGTGAAAAATCTAACCCCCTGAGCAACTTAGTTAAGCTGACTTAACCCCCCGATGTAGACACGGCTAGATTGACTGATGAATCCTTTCATCAACCTAGCTACCACCTTTCAGGGAGGTGGATCAACTACAGCAATGGGAGAACCCCTCCCGTCGCTACAGCATCTACACTGAAGCGCTACCACAGTGCACCTGCAGCATTTCTAGTGAAGACATAGCCTGTGGCACTGAGTCTACATTTGGTAAGTCTGCCTGTGTTCTGTGCATTTCCCTATATTAAATTCACATTTACTACTGTGATACTTCTCTGGCCCATAACAATTCATAGACTCTATGTTCTCTAGCAATCTCTGTATCTGTATGCTCTATAACAACCTAGCTTTATGTATTTTTTATGTGTCTTTCTAGTAGGCAGCATACTGTCTTTTTAGGGTTCAACTTAATCATGTGTTTCCATGTTTGTTTTTGAACAGGGCTGTTTTTATATATTATTGATGTAGTGACTTGCACGGTTGCCACACAGGAATGTGTCTATTAGATTTCCATTTCAGGTAGTTCAGCTCTTTCTAATAAAGAGAGTATACATTATGTTGATTGAAGTAGTAACAAAAAAAAACAATTATTTTGGGCAGATGCCCTACAGAGGGAATCATCCTACTTCTGACCTGCAGCCACTGTTAGGAGAATTCCTGTAAACAGATACTGTAGCACTTGTTTAGACTTGTAGATGCAAGGGTGTCTTTAGGGTTGTTGTTCCATTCAGTATATTCTGTTGTTATAGTCGTGCTGCAGACTTGCTGCCTTGCTAAAAACATGGCGCGAATTAGACTGTTAAACAGTTTTAGCAGTAGCTTTTATTACTGAGGAGACTGCCAAGCATTACATAAGATTAGAAGAATACCTAGCTAAAATCAATCTCAGTAAATTAGCATGGTTAGATGATCTACATTCAAAGGCTCTTAAAGAAGTACTGAGATTGTCACAGGGACCACTTCTCTCCCATTGACAGTCATGGCATCCCTGTGCCAGTTACCACAGTTGTAAACATATGAAAATAATATTAGGAAAATATTTAATGTGTTTTTTATTTGTTTTAAAGGCAATTTAACAGCTGGAAATAAAGAGGAGAGCTGGCACAATGTCCCAAGACAACTCTTCAGGGAGTACCAGCAAGTGCTCCATAGACTAGTGGTCCATGGACCACAGTATGGGAACTTCTACTCTATCAGATTAGAATCTTAGCCCCAATCTACACTACAAACTTAGGTCAGTATAACTGCAGCACTCAGGGGATATGGAAAACACCCGAGTGACATAGTTATACCGACTTAACCCCACTGTAGACAGTGCTATGTCGATGGGAGGGCTCCTCCTGTCAACATAGCTACCACCTCTTGGGGAGCTGCAGTATCTATGCTGATGGGAAGCTCTCCCATCAGCTTTGGTAGCATCTTCACTAAGTGCTACAGCGGTGCTGCTGCAATGCTGCAAGTGTAGACAAGCCCTTAGTGTCTTCACGTGCTTCTGTCAGCTGCTGCACGCTGTACCTTAAAAGCACAATTTAGCCCTGGGTGTCTACTGATAAAACATTAAGTTCCAGTCTTCTCTAGAGCCCACATTGTTTGTCCATCCCTTTAAAACATCCTCATTTTACCATCAAAATGACATAACCTGTTAAATCTTGTTGAAAGGGAAGTTACTGCTTTTAGTAGTTAGTTAAGAGCCATTTTATGTAACATTTTCATGTGCGAGGTTATTTACAAGAGCCATGTCTATATATAGATGGAGGTATTGTTATAAATGGCCGTGTATGGTCTCAGTGTTTGTCAGGTTATTTTTCTTCTTTTCTCATCTTTTATCTATTTTTGGTTGTATTTGCAGCCTGCATGCTCTTTTTTTGAGTATGTGTGTAATCATTTGTGCATAACTTCTTTAACACACATGAACACAAAAAGAACCAGTGTGTTTGTAGACATTTTCCACTGGTAATTTTTCTATTGCTCAGTAATTGTCCAGTAGAAAGCACATGGTCAGAGGAAAAAGGTTTTTAATAATAATGGCAAGTTTGCTTCCATTTAGCTATAGTCAGGAAAGCCATTCGGTCTTTGATAAAATAGAACAGTGAGACAGGAAATACTGAAGTAGCTGACTAAATTTCACACGTAAATGATTTTGTTTTTTCCCTTTTGTGTACCAGTCTCTACTGGGACACAGACATTTTAAGGCAGTTATAAAACTGTTCCCTGTAGATATAACAAAGTCTGAAACGAAAAGAAAGATTTTCCATAAATGAGAGCACACTGCACAGTTCATTTAGCTTGCATATTCCTGAAACTGTGGGAAAGCTTTTTTAAAACCATATAAAGGTGTTGTGCCTACAAAGCCAGCTGAGCAAATTATAGGATGTGTGTACACATTTCCCACACAACGTTTTGAAAGTTTTGCTTGGTGTATCTTTCTTAACCATATTATATCTGAAAATAATTCATTTTCTTATAGAAGATATGCCATATACCATCTGGTCACTAATTATATGGATACTGTGACTAAGATCTAACAGAGGGTGGGCCTCAGATGGTCACAAGGATTATATGAATTTAGGGCCAGATTTTCAAAAATGCCTGAGTAGGTTAGGCACCTAACCTTCACTGAAGTAAATAAGAGTTAGATGTCTAACCTGTGTAGGTGCTTTTGAAAATCCCACTAGGTGCTTGTGTAGATCTTTAGGTGCCTAAATACCTTTAAAAATCTCCCCTCTAATATCTAGAATCATGACAGTTCAGACTAATATTCTGGGCCCTTTCAGATAGATTGTGGGTATGCTTGGAAGTCAGACACACAATACCACAATGGGGTATCTTCCAAAGTTCATTCCTTTTTATGTTCATTTCAGGATGCTTAAATAAATAGGGTGGGCTTGAATTATATAAGGCACAGAGAATCTCAGATGCAGTGCTGCAATAACAGAGTTCATTATTTATCAGATGGGTGAAAAAAACCCTATCCTATGATGAGTTCGGAGTTTATTCTTTTGGTTTTTTTACAAAGCATCATTTGAAACAATTCCAGGTCTCAAATTAACAGGCAGAGAAGCATGATCTAACAAAGTCAATTCATACATACTTCTTTAAGCCTCTTTTAAAATGGCTGATTTATGATTTTATCATTCAGTAGCATTTGTTTGATTAAGCTCTATACATAAACTAAACCAGAAATGTCAAAGTGCTGGATTGCTGGTAGCTGAAAAATACGCTTGTGTGCGCTGTTCTCATAAAGAAGATCAGCAATTTTAATGAGGAAGCAGCTGTGTCTGTTTGATTTTTGCAGCTTTTCCAGAAATGCTGTTATTTGGACAAAAAAAAACAAACAAACCAACAATCAAATTGTTGCATAATACACACAGACACACACACTTACTACATGAGCACACACAGAGTTGGCGCGTACAGTACTATAAACTGTAAATACGCCCCTCTATTCAGATAATTAATAAGCAACCAAGATGTATTTACTATCACAGTTTCAGTTTTGATGGCATAGAATTGTTAGCATGTGTGTCTTAGAACCTATAGATTAATACTAATTTAAAGGCAAGTATTTTTTTTTATTTAAAGCTACTGCTACACCCAGATCTGGCTAATAAAATGCTAGGTCCCTTGTGCTAGTATTTGGGTGCCTTGAAGATGTGCTCACACTTGGTAGGCGGTAGAAATATGGATGGAGAGAAGACAGGGGTAAGGAAGTCAGAAGACAAGGTTAGATTGTGGGGAGGAAGATGGGAGAAAGGAGAAATGAGAGGGAGACATTTCCCAGAAGAGGGAAAGAAAAATAAGAAGAGACTTGGAGGGGGTCAGAGAAAGAGGGAAAGATGGAGAGGGACTTGCAGGGTCATTGACAGTGGGTGAGAGAGGATCTGTGTGTGTGGAGAAGGAACAGAGGAACAGAAATAGGAGAGAAACTAGAGAAAGACATCAGTAAAAAGAGATGAGGAAGAAAGGACAAGGACTGGAGAAGCTAGGGAAGGATGTGGAGAGGGGAATTGGGGAAGAGAGACGGACATAACAGGGTAGAAAGAACTGAAGATCTAGAGAGGGAAAGGTGCAGAGGATTTCAGGGAAGTTGTGGTAATGAGAGATGAAGAAAGAAAATAGTAAAAGAGGAAAGGAAAACACTACACAGAAGGTAAGAAAAAGAAAAGATCCATTATAAATAGGGGAGAGAATGAAGGTGAGATGAAAAGAGAAATAAAGTATCCACATATCCTCTTAGCATTAGAGCATTTTATATCTCCCTAGAACAAAGGGAGAGATGAAACAGGAGGGAACCTTCAGGCCATTTGCATTTAACAAGGAAGCATCTCTGTGTGGGATTTCTAGGTTGATTCTGGCCCATTGTGAGCATTGTACCAGTCCTTTTGTTTTTCCAGTTCAAACACTGTCTCAGATCTCTCTCTTACTTACTCCACTTCGTTCTTCATCAAAAAATTCAAGAGCAAATTTACACACACGCGGCAGGTGGGAGTTTGGTCCTTGGCACAGATAAGGTGCTGACATTATCCTTTCCAGCTGTCAGAAATGGGGCAAACCAGCTCTCATTCCTTACAGTTCCAGACATCTGCTCCCTTTGCTCCCATTGCGTCTGTTACACCATCTGCTGCTCCATCTATGACTTATTTGAATCTCAGACCATCATCATGTTCTTCACACATTTGTCATCAAAAACCTGAAACATAGAACAAATACAGCCAACTGGCAAGTTGGTATATTTGCCCTCAGTGGTTCTGAGGTGTACAATCATCCACATCCCATTTCTGCTTCTCATCTACTTTAAAATAACCTTGGGGCCAGCTTCAGGGATCCATCAACCTAGGTGATCAAATCTGGCCTATTTCAAATTCTCATCTTGTCCATTTCAGAACCTTGAACTTCAGGTTCTAGCACAGATGTAGCTGAGCTCCAAGTTCATAGTTTTCACAAGAAAGAAAGCTACAATCAGGACTGTAAAGACAACTTTCATTTACAAGCCCCCTTTTTAATTCACTCAAAAATAAATGATGTCCTTCTGAAGAATTTCTCCAAGAATCATTCTTATCTTTTTTTCTGGAAGTTGGAGGAAATTTTGTTTAGTTGCTTTTAAGCTAAATGGGGGGGACGACAGACATGGCATTTTTCCTCTTTTGTTTAAAAACAACCTGTTTTTTTAGCATGGATAATTAAGAAACAGCTGTACTTCACACAATTGTCTTATAGCATTAGTTTAATAGAAAATAATTTGTACAGGTGATTAAAAACTGGATTTTGTACAAATACAGCCAACATTCGTAATAATATAAAGATGTGTAACTTCTTATACAACTATGCATATCTAGATTTCTGGAGATACAGGAAATTCAGCTGCCTTGGTTTTTTTCCCCTGGCTTTATTTATTTGTCTTAAAAAAATACAACCAAAAAAACCTCTTGCCCTTCAAGGAAATGAAATGCAAAAGTTTACACAAATGCTACCATAGGGCCTAATTCTAATGTAATTCCATTGATTTCTGGGGAATTACTCCAGACTCACAATGGGGTGAGAAGAGAATCAGGTTCTATATGTTGTTCAAGGTTGAGAACACAGAAAAGTATGGAAATAAAGGTAAGGTGCCCAAAGCAATATTAACTCCCTCAGATTGCATGTAGCCAGCATTTCTGAGTATTGGCAAATCTTCCCCTCTTAAAAAGCCTTTCTTTCCCCCTGTCACAGAGTGATTGGTCCCTTTAAGAGGGAACAGGTCCATTCATATGTGACTAATTAACCATCTCTCAATGGGCCCTGATAGAAAGCATCTGGCATCTGTAACAACCCAGGCAGCTGCAGCACCTGCCAACAGAAAGCAAATTAACGATCCCTCCTTCCCCCTGTCCAGCTATAGGGAGGTGTTGAGGGGGAAGAACTAGTAGATAGAAAGAATGAGGGTGAGTTGGTGGTCTAGATAAAGGGGACAGTCTGGTTCAGGAAAGGGTAGGCCAAACCCAAGAGAAGAGAGTGATTCTGGCAGAGCTCAGCAGGGGTAGGACTTAACAAGCAAAGACAGAAGCCCTGAGATAAGGGTTGTAGCAGAAGAGTTGTAAGATGCTTTAAGAATGGCCAGCAGTGTGGCAGTGCTGGAATAGAGGCTCAGAAGACATAAACAGGGATTATTACCACTCAGGCAGGTGACCTGGTGAGGGGTGGGGGTGTCTTAGGATAGGGACAACGGAACTGGTGACCTGTTGTCTTTTCAGCTTGTTTTACTGTGAGGTTTGTGAACTATCACTCCAAGCTCTGTGAATGGATGCACTTATATTAAGCAGTGCCCCCAAACCAGGCTTTGATTAGACCTTTCCTGGGTGGGTGAAATGGCTGGACTGGTCTGGGGCAGGAAGGATGGGCACCTTAGGTGGCTCTGAGGACTGCAGAAGATGAAACTGAAGCAGGCTGTGGCTGTTGTGCTGCAGTCCTGGCAGGATGGGCCCTGTGGTACTGAGCCAGGGCATTCTCCCTTAAGGCTCCCATTCTAATAGTAGTGTTGCTGACCAGAATTGTTGAGGCCCTTGCACTACTGGACTAGCCCACAGAGCTGGGATTAGGTACTTAAGTGTATATATACACCCCAAGGAAGTAATAGCCTGTCTCTCTCATGGATACCATACATCTCTAAGAAGGTGACTGCAAAGTAGAACAGCCATTTTGTTCTCAGAGTTGCTGCCGGTTGTGCAGAGGCAATACACACTGTTCTCTCTCATGCGGACTTTACTTTTGTTCTTCCTTGTCTTTCCACATCACCCTTAAAAAGTCATTCACACTGGATAATTGCCTGCCCAGCTATTGCCATAGAAGGAGCACCCTCACAGCACTTCATGTTTTCTACCTATCGTCACTATGAATGGATGTGTCTTAGGGCATGTCAGTCCAATAGCACCCCCTGGAATCCCACTTTAGGCACTCCCGGTCTCAATTTCCCCTCACCCATGCTTTGTCTTTCCCAGGAATTCCTATGGCTCAGGTTGAGTTACTATCAGAGTTCAACATAACTCCTTTCTGGGGAACAAAAGGCCTCAACAAATAGAAGATTCTTATGCCCTCTTTAGCCCACCCTCCCCTGGGTTACCTTTAAATCTCTCTCTCTGAGACAGAGCATGGATTCCCATGCTTCTTCCCTGCAGGGCCCTCACACAGTTTCAGACCTTCAGGACTATCTTTCTGTCTTGTTTTTGTAGAACCCCAACTTGTTCCCTGTGATTTCTCTCTCCAACTTACTTTTCTCAGCCCTTTTATGAGGCCCTGGTGTGTCAGGATGTCATCTGATCCTAATTAGTCCAACCCCTTTAAGGGGCAGACCACCCTGTTATCAACTTTCAGTCTGTATTAGAAGATCAGAGGAACAAGCAGGGCCAAGATAAAACTGAGCTGCATAAAAGAAGTAAGTAGTACTCTGAAGATATTTCAATTAAGTAGAATTATAGTCCCTATCAAGGAGTAATCATTGCTCTGACATCAGTTCCCTGAAATGCATTCTAATTAAATGGGTTTCCTTATTAAAGCCCTTAATCAGTAGTCCATCCCTATACATAAAAGTGCTTAAGTTTATCCCATGATTACGTCCTATGGACTCTAGTAGGACTCAAATGCTTTGTTGAACAGGCAGCTTACGGTCCTGCAAACACCATCAAGCATAGCATGTGCTTCCTACCAGGAAAGCTCCCATTGAAGTGATAGACCTACTTAGGCTAGTGAGTGTTTGCAGGATCAGGCCCTAAGTATGTTCCAGTTACATGTACTATACTAGCTAGGCTGTTAAATGCATGGGACGTGAGGGTGACTTAAAGTTGCTTTGTGGACCTTCATTTTTTTTAATGTCCTTACTTTTATATGTTTAAACTAGCTACATGAATGATGTACCTGTACAGGGTTTTATGTTTGAATGTTTGCTTAAGTGGCCTTCCTTTGTTGATTTAGTCATCCATTAGAGAGAGATACTTCTGCCTGGATTCCCTTTTTAGTCCTAACTTCCTAATGTTTAAACTGTGACCTTTAAACTTCTGAATATCTCCCAGATAATGGTGTCTCTGTCTACTTCATCACACCTCTTCAGTTTGTGTACATCTATTAGGATGTGAGAAGGTGCCTCTGTCTTAAGAGAACTCAATAAATGTAGCCTTTTCTGGTAACAAATATTCATGTATCAGACTGTTTCTACTTTACTGCATCATTTCAACTCCAGTAACTTGTGTCATAAGTGTTCTAGATCTGATCTGAACAGGTCATGAATGGTGACTTTGTCCAAGCAATGCCAAACAAATAGTGAAACCATTTTAGGCAGAGGGCCCAAATGGTCAAGGGACACTTTTGGAGTGTAAACCTGTCAGAAGATGATATATTTCATACCATATCTTTGCCCTCAAAATTAAAGTATGCTAACAGAGCAATAAAGAATCTCTGAGAAAGAAATGCAAATTTGTGAAACCTGAGGCAATTTAAGACATAGCCCTTCAAGAAATAAATGGATTAAAAAAGATATATCGTCACTAATGAATAAGATTTAAATTCAGTACAGAAGGAAGACATTTGAAGCTTGTATAAAGCTCCTGAAAATGAATAGATCCATACAGTGAAATGTGTGTCCTTACCCTGACGTTGTTTGTCAACTACTTACATCCAAAAAACCTCTGGAACACTTTCCTCTAGCTCCTGGACTCTAGATACACATCCATCAGCTTCCCACTGGGAAGTATTGTGGACTGGACAGCAGGGGGGCACAAATATCAGGAGCAGCATGAATAGATGCTGTAAAATGTCTGGAGACTTTTACCTTGACATTTGTCAAGATATCCTCTGGGGTTTTTTCATACAATACAATAAATAAATGCTAATTGATGGAGCCCTTTGTGATTATACAGCTGGAAATTGCTCCCTGCCTTACACATTTCTCAGCAGAAGCAATGGGAATGAAATACATCACTGAGCTGTGATGCCGAGTGTACTGATAACCATTCCCCTAAGTTACTTACGTTGATGTTAATAACATATGTCTATGAGCATCTTCTGATGCTATAACTCTTTCCCCAGCAGTGCTGATTTGAAGTGAATGATAGGAAACATAGGTTTGCTTGCTGACTATGGAGTTGTGTGGGTACCAAAATAATTGATACTCTCATGGGTTTCTGAAGCATATCTACAGCTATTCATTCTTTGCCAAACTGTTTCAGCTCATTGTCTCAGTGGTTCAGATGCTAATCTCTGCAGAACACAATGGATTTACTCCAGTATAATTAAAGGAATAATTTGAATGGAAATTAAGGATTAGATATTCTTTCCACCATTAAGTACATGTGGGAATGTGTTACATTTCTGACATGTAACATGCCAATCACTAGTGATAAAATAAAAATAATTTTACTTTACAAAATCATCTTCAGCAAATATTTATTTTGTATTGCAAATCTACTATAGGAATAATAAAGAGCTTCCAAGATTTAAGTGGCACTTTATCTTATAGGGAAATACAGGTACAGTACTGTAGAAGAGGGAAATGTTGTCTGGGTTTCTTTTCCCATCTTTTGCTTTAAGAAATAAAATTTAAAAGTAAATCAGCCCTCTTCTCCCTCAGATTTACACACACAGCATTTCAAGGTTGCTGGCTACGGCCAACACTTCCCTTGTGATCATGAGAAGCACCCAGTAGTAAAGGACTGCAGTGAAGCTGTGTGAATGTGAATAAGGAAAGTATGAATAAGGCTATGTCTACTACACTGTACTGCAGTTTGGACAACTGGGGTGTGAACGGTAGTGCGCACCAAAGTGCTGCTCTCTTACTCCCCTGTGTGGACACCATGGGTATGAACTAAAAGGTTCTTAGTTTACGTTAACATAGTACTGTTTGGAAGAGGATGCCGTTAATACAAACTAGAAACCTTTTAGTTCATGCCCTCAGCGTCCACACAGGGAAGTAACAGCACAACGCTTTGGTATGCATTGCTATTCACACCTTTGTAGTCTGAACTGCGGTGCAGTGCAGACATTCCTAATCTGGACATCAGTTAAACTTCTTAATAGAAAGGAGACATTCTAGACAGCAGGTACTGTGTCTTTGCAACAATGATACACAGCATCTATCATCTGATGGAATATCTCCAAGTGCTAAGTGTGACAGTCTGTACTCTTATGTTCACCCCTTTTACAAGTCTATGACAAATTTTATTTCAAGTATGTTTTGTGAGCTATCATTTGAAAACTCATAATCTGCTGAACATTATTGTCCTGATAAAAGATGGTGGCAACATTGTATGTAAAGTTATGTAACTCTACTGTGTAAGGCATGTTATAAGTTTGGGGAAACAGCTTCAGGCCAGTTCCCCAGAGACAAAAGGCTAGCCAACACCTCAGCCAGGTGTCAACATAATCAAATGAATTATCACCTGGTTAAGCAGCCATTCTTTGGCAGGAAGAAGGGTATGAGCGAAAAATTTACATTTTGACAAAGGAACAAACTTGCTGTCCTCTTAAATCCCAGCTGGAGATGATTCTCCAAGGATTTATATCTTATAAAAATGAGGAACAAAGGCCCTAAATCACCTCTCTTGCCTACTCAGAGCATCAACAATGTTTGAAAGACAAAAAAAGCATGCTGAACTGTGGGAGGGGTCCTGGCTGAAAAATCCAGCCAGACTACTGAATACATGTAGTCAGAAAAACCTTTTGTTTTTTTAATTTATTTACCTTGCTAAATTAGATGTTAGTTGTGTTTTATCTTTTATTTTCTTTATAGTCAGAATTGTTTATTATGCCTCATTACTTGTAACCACTTAAAATCTATCTTTCTATAGTTAATAAACTTGTTTTATTATTTTATCTAAACCAGTGTGTTTGGATTGAAGTGTGTAGGAACCTCCAGTTGAGATAACAGGGTTTGTGCATTTAATTTTCAATTAATGAAATGACGGGCTTTCTATGGGCTAGTATTGTTCTGCCCAGCACCCTTCTGGACAAGATGCACGTTTCTGGGGACAAGTCTGGGACTGGGAATTTGCTGCTGTTGCTCTGCAGTATAATTCCCGGGTAGAAGGCTGGATGGCTGAAGCACTCTTGCAGTATAGCTGGGGGGTAATTTACATGCTGAAGGCTGTGTGTGAGTCAGCCAGGAGTGATTGCTCTGACAGTGAAGCAGTGTAAAAGGCAACCCAGGTTGGCCGAGGTGACACAGTCGCCCAATAGTCTAGATAGTACCCTGAGGTATGTCACACTCAGTAAACCTCAGAAGAGCCCTGTGAGGAATGCATTACCAGTCTGCCTATGTTATATAAAGGAAGGCTGAACAACAGAAAGGAAAAGACAAGTAACCTACCTTTTGCTGAACCCTGTTCTGCAACTGTTACTCACCTTGAGGAGCATTTACTCAAATATGTAATCCTATTGGTTTTAAATAGATTTATTCAATGAATAACTGCTAATCAAAGTGAGTAAAGGTTGCAGAATCAGATCCAAAGTGGTGGATGTTGGACTCAGGAATTCTGATACCTGATGTCTTGCTTAGAATCACAGAAGATTAGGGTTGGAAGGGATCTGAGGAGGTCATTTAGTCCAACCCCCTGCTCAAAGCAGGACCAAGCCCAACTAAATCATCCAATAGACTCATCCTCATACTTACCGTTACTGTGTAGTACCTGGAAATTGTAAGTTTTAATATATGATTCTGTTTTTAAAACCACGGGAATATAAATGTGTGTACATAGAATCATTTTGGTATGTGTACTTTGTCTTAGGCTTTTCTGCTGTGGCAGACGGAGGAAAAAGAGAATGGTTCAGATGTGAGGTAACGGGAACTAGTTGCAAAGAAAACTCTCCTGAGGAGGAAACTACTGACCATTCTGTTTACTACATTTTATTTAGAGGGAATAGCAGTCAGTGCAGGAATAAGAGGAAGAGAGAGGGAATGAGAACAGCAAGACCTAACTGAAGAAGGTTTTTTGCTTGTATTATTCTAGTTCGTGTATAATCGTTTTGAAACAACACAAGCTGATTCCAAAGCTATTGGGAGAATGACAAAATAAAATACCTTTGTCAAACATTGACAGCAACTACCACAAGGGGAATCAAGCCAAATTTTTGTTTGTAAAGGATTTCAACAAGTTTGAGAAAAGCAATTTTTTTGCTTATTAAGTGACCTTTAAATTATGAACTGAGACTGTATTGTTCTAAGATGTTGCCAGGTTTCAAGAATGCAGTTGGGATTCTGTGCATCACTACTTCATTTCTGTATACATTCCAATTTACTTTATCTACATGCTATTTATCAAGGATTAACCTCACTATTCACAGCCTCACAGTAACCCTCGTGGAAACTGCAGTAGGCTCCATTAGCATCTTTCTACTGGTCTCTTGATTTTAATTGTTGGACCAATAGCACCAGCAACCAGCAGACCAATAGACCCATTGTCCTTGTCCAGCACCATATTGGCAAAATAGAACCAGCATAAACAATTTGAAAAGTTTACACTTGAATTTTCACTAGCTTGAGCCATAGATTGATTGCAGATAGTAACAACCAACCAGCAGGCAGAGCTACACTAAGGCCTTGTCTACACTGCAGAAGTCAGCTTTCATCGACACGACAGGGGAGGTGTACATACTGAAATGCTCCTACTGCTGATATAACTCCCCTGATACACTGACAAAATAAAACAACCTCAACGAGCGGCACAGAGCTTTTTGCAACAGAATTAGAGCAACGCAGCATCACTGTGGACACTGCAGTAGGTTATATCACTGTAAATGGCCCCCAGGAGGCATCCCACAATGCCCATCATGCCCACTCTGGTCAGCAGTTTGAACTCTGCTGCCCTGAAGGTGCACAGGTATGCATGCTTCCCCTGTTTAAAGGCTCAGGAATTTTAAAAATTCCTCTTCCTGTTTGCTCAGTGTGCAGAGCTCACACAGCATTTTCCCAGCTGACCATGCTAGCTTTACGCACCAAATGCTCGCCTGGATTGAGCACGCCAGAGCTGTTCGATCTGCTGTGTATATGAGGAGAGGAGGCTGTGCAGTTGCGGCTTCACATCAGCTGTAGGAATTTTTTATATCTATGAGCTGATTGCAAGTGGCATGCAAGAGAAGGGTACTAGAGGGACATTCAGCAGTGCTGTGCTAAAATCAAGGAGCTGAGGCAGGCGTACCAGAAGGCAAGGGAGGCCAACTGTCGCTCTGGTGAGGCACCGAAGTCATGCCCCTTCTATAAGGAGCTGCACGCCATCCTCGGTAGCAACCCACCTTCACTGCCAAGAGCCCCGGGGATACTTCAGGGGGACTTGAGGCAGCGGCCAGTGGACTCAACCCAGATGAGGAAGTGGTGCTGAAGGACAATGTGGAGTACATGGCAGGGTCGCCTGGTGGCGCGGCAAGTCAAGACCTCTTTTCCATTCCAGCAAGGCCTCTCCAGTCCCAGCATCCCTATAGGTAGGAATATTTACTCTTTGCAATTAACACTCGGGAAGTAAGCACTACAGGAGTAATTCAAGGCAGCAAGCAAACATTGCCTGGCCCAATGCATCACATACAGACACATTACTGGGAATCCTTGTCAAAATGCTCCTTCAAAGCCTTCCTTATTCAAGTAGCCTCCTGCTGTGCCCCTCTAATTGCCCTTGTATCTGGCTGTTCAAAATCAGCAGCCAGCTGATCACCCTTCAGTTAACAAATATTATGGATAGTGCAGCAGGCTTCAGTGACCATGGGAATTTTTTCCTCATTGAGGTCTAACCGGCCAAAAAGACAGCACCAGTGCCCTTTTAATTGCTTAAAGGCACATTCAACGGTCATTCGGCACCTGCTGAGCCTGTTGTTGAAGCGCTCCTTGCTGATGTCCAGGTTCCCGGTGTAAGGCTTCAGGAGCCATGGGAACAAGGAGTCAGAGGGGTCTCCCAGGATCACTATGGGCATTTCAACATCCCCCACTGGAATCTTCTGGTCCGGAAAGAAAGTCCCCGCTTGCAGCTTTCTATTCAGTCCAGTGTTCTGAAAGGTGTGTGCATCAAGCACCTTCTCTGACCACCCCACATTGATGTCAGTGAAATGGCCCTGGTGATCTACCAGCGTCTACAAGTAGATCATGGAGAAGTAGTCCTTTTGGTTGGTGTACTCCATTGCAAAATGATCTGGGGCCAAAATTGGGATATGCATTCCATCTATTGCCCCACCATAGTTAGGGAATCCCATTGCCTCAAAGCCATCCAATTATTTCCTCTGAATTATTAAGAGTCACAGTCCAATTAATGGCCTTGCACACCGGTATCACCGCAACCCCCATGGTGGACTTTCCAACTCCAAACTGATTTGTGACTGAGCGGTACCGATTTGGAGTTGCCAGCTTCCTCACAACGATCACCACTCGCTTTTCACAGTGAGGACAGCTCTCATTCTAGTGTACTTGCAGCACAGTGCTGGGGTGAGCTCCTCACACAGTTCCAGGAAGGTGGATTTGTGCATCTGAAAGTTCTTCAGCCACTGCTTGTCATCTCACACATGCATCACAATGTGATCCCACCACTCAGTTTCTCAAGCCCAGTACCGATGACCCACCATGGCAAGCTGTTGCGTTCTGTGAATGCCCCAAGCAATCTTGAATTATTTGTCTCCCTGGCAGACAGGAGGGCGCAGGTATCATGGATTCACTGTGTCTCACAGCTCCTGAAATAGTACACTACTAGCTGCATGGTGTTCATAACACTCATCACCACAATGATCAGCAACTCAGGATCCATGCTGTCAGGCAGAGATGGTGGGCACAGAATTTAGAGGGCCTGTTAAAAACAGCTTGAAATGAAGTCAGAAGCCCATGGAATGATGGAATGGAAAGAACTGCATCACGGGATGGCAAGTATGTCTCCATGATGCACAGCATTCCATTCTCATAGTTCCCATTGGCAGAGGGTGACAGAGGGTGCTGAGTTGCACACTGATATAGCTACCCACGATGTAATGCTCTCTGTCAATGCAAGAGCAAAAGCTATGAACATGATCAGCCAACAAAAGGAGCATTGTGTGGACTTGCTCAACTGATGTTATTAAAACAACTTATGATCAACGACATAATTTAAGTTGACTTAAGGTTGTAGTGTAGACATGGCCCAAGAGAGGCAGAAGGTTCACTCCCATAAACAGCAAAGACAGCAGACACTTATGCTTTTGTATGTGGAGGAAAAATCTTGTACCCTTTCCCCTCTAGTTCCTGTGCAGGGCCATCCCTAATTTGGCACAGCTGTGCATGATTAGGTACTTTACAGAGAATCCAGAATCACGAAGTGGGAGAGTGGGGGAGTCCACCAGTGTATAAGAACCAAGACCTTTTTAGCCTCTAGCATGTTGCAGAAGAGCTCTGTCACTCAACACAGCTAATGCAACAGCTGCTGCCACTTGTGCTGCCAGAAAAACTGTTGCTCTTAGGTGACACTTCACATTGTCAGGTCATGGATCAAGTGGCCAACACAGGATGTTTATGGATGAGGAAAACTATTTCAGTTCCCAAAAGTCTTTAATCAGAGGCTGTCTCTAATTATTTGCTGAGTCCTCCATGGCTGTGGAGTTTTGAAGAGCAATCTTGTAAAAGAAGATGTGCATGGACTAAAATCCTGGATTGAATCAATACTCTTTATGGGTAATAGTCTAAGAGGAAAACTGAGAAATGCAAACAAGAGGGTATGGTGCAGAATGAAATTTCTCAACCTCAAAATAATAAATGTCTCACATATTGTAGTTTGCAGTGTTGTAATATTTGTAATAAGTTTTACAATATAAACTCCAACTGTGTAATACCATCTTATACTGCATTTGTGGTCTAAATAATAATAGGATATGGTCATCCTACTATTGACTAGGTAAATTCTATTGTGGTGTATTACCCCTTTAAGTAATTGTCTGGTGCTTACAGCCAGGGCAAAGCGGAGGAATCCTTGATTGCACCAGGCTTGCTTCAGGTGTAAATTCCAGACTGTTCCATAAAGGGCTGGCACATCCTGCCACAAATGCCATCAGAAGTTTAGGAATGCTGGAGCAGTACAGTACAATACAGCCTTATTTTATTTACAACCTATATCCTAAAACACTCCGTAATGTAAATGTAGACTGTTTTCTACACTACCACGTTTGTTGGTATAACTCCAGGGTGAATAAGCCACCCCCTTGAGCGACATAAGTTTCACTGACAAAAGTGCAGGTGTGGACAGGACTATGTCGGTGGGAGAGCTTCTACTGCTGACATAACTGCTGCCACTCATGGGAGTGGATTAATGAAGTTGAAAGGAGAGCTCTTTCCCATTGTCTTAGAACGGCTACACTAGAGAGCTTACAGGAGTGTGCAGCTGCTCCACTATAAGCTCTCTAGGGTAGACATAGCCTTAGAGATAAATAATAGCAGAGGGAAGGAGGAATTAAGAGGTTCATAAGTTTTTGTTTGTTTTTTAAGGCTAGAAGAGACCGTTATGCTCATCTAATCTGACCTGCATACCACAGGCTATAGCATTTCACTAAGTGATTCAGGCAAGGAAGGAAAGATGTGAATGGAGTTTAAGAGCTGATAACTGATTAAGAAAGGCTGTTCCAGATGTCAAGAGTTGCAGTGAAGAAGGTTCTTGCACCAAGAATGGCTTGAGTGTATGAAGGAGCAGAGAGCAGGCCAGTGTTAGATGAAAATAGAAAATGGGGATGGCAGTAGAGAGACAAGATCCATGATGTAGGCTGGAATGAGTCAATGGAAACTTTCCCCATATGTAAAGGACCTGCAGACTTTAACGGAGCTTATTGATACTGAAATTAAAACACATGGGTTATTACTTTTTAAAAAAAGGAACCAGGGTCATAACCCAGGTGGGTGAGCAGGACAGCTACCCAGAGCGCAAAGCCTCACAATCAGAAAAATGATGGGGAAAAAAGAGTAGGGAACACAAATATGCTTGCTTGCCTGGGGCGCTGAAATGCCTGGTTACGGCTCTTATAGAAACCTAAAATTAGACTCTTAAATTCATGACGAGGTGCCTTGTTTTCAAAATGCTGGATAACCGGGCCTTTTGGATACTTAGGACTTTTGAAATTCAAGTTATTGGGACATCCAACTATAGATTCAGGAGCCTAAAATTAGGCTCTTGTTTTTAAAATCTTGCTGTAAACTACAAAGTTTCCCTTAAAGGGCTGCATAAGCACCACTGAAAGATGAAACACAAACCCAATACAAATCCAACTGCTGAATCATAGAATCATAGAGTTGGAAGGGACCTCAGGAGGTCAATCCAAATAATAAACACAATTTTTTGTCCCCTGAGGATCAACAGGAGCAACTGTTGGAAAGTTCAGCTCCAGGAGCTGACAACAATTGCATCCTAGGTTATAACTACTATGTGAGAAGAGAAGATTAGACAAGTGGATGGCCTCATCAGTTGGGCATAGGCCTCCACCTATAGAAAATACCTCTCAGTCTTAGGCCCTGAAAAGCTATGAAGAGGTAGCTCTGCAGATCTTGTCGGAGAGTGTAATGGGGTGAGGCCAAGTGGGTACGTATGGTGGTCCTAACTACTCATGACCCCTGTGTATAATTCTTCATGCAACATATTTCTATTTCTACTTAGAACAAGACTGTAGCAAGAGGGCTTTATTCAGGCCATTCAGTAAATACATGCATATATTAAGCTGTAGTTAAAGAGAAAAAGGAGGGGCCAGTGGCTAGGGCCCTAGCCTACCATTTAGGAAAGCTGAGTTCAATTCCTGCCTCTGTCCCAGATGTTCTTTCAAGTCATTTAGTCTTTCTATGTCTCTGTTCCCCATCTGTAAAATAGGGATGATCATACCTCACAGGGTGTTGTGAGGATATATGATGGTGTGAAGAATAAATAAATACCTAAGTGTGTCTGATTGGGGTGGAAGATTGCACTTGTTTCCCTTGTACAATAACAAGGTTACTGCACCAAATTTTTAAGAGAGATTATGGTGTTATTCTTTGTTAAAGTGTACTCCTTTGTGCTGATTCGTGCTCTTTTCCCTCTATTGCATTTTGAACTTTTATAACTGCTCAGTCACACTCATATACTCATCAGCTAAGTGACTCATTGCATATTGCTTAACCCACAATGATGAATATTGATTTTTATATAATGTGTTGTGGACAGGGATTGTTACTTTGCAGGAGTCTTGGTATAAATTAAAAGTAGCTGGGGAACCCTTTGTGATCATGAACTTCTTATGATTCAATGTTCGACTCACGATTTTCTGCCTCTCATTTGGCATCACCTTCACGGCCTTTCACACTGTGCTGTCTCACCCACCTACATGTCAGCTTTCTCTTCCTCCTACTCGCCCTCTTGTTCATTACATTCCTTCCAGTCCTCCTCTTACTGCTCCCTTCATCTCCTCCCATTCTCTGCTTTGTGCCTTCTCTCCTGTTGCCTCTTATGTTTGGAACAGCTGTTCATCTGCCTCTTGAATACAAAACGCCTTCCTAGACTCCTTCAAAGCCTTCTTCAAAATATCTTGCATGAATCTCTTGAACCTTGATTTCCTCACTGATACTATTAATACAATTCTCCCATACCTGAACTGCTTTGTTTTTATTGATGTAAGGTTTTCAGGGCAGGGCCTGGTTCTACTTGTTTCATAAAGTGTCATGTGTGCTAATGGCACTAAACAAATTATATTATGGCAGATGTCACTAGTGTTGCTGTTGCACATAGTCTTCTTCGCATGTGAGCAAATGTTCAGCCCTGGGAAGACATGCTGTGTTACTGTTAGTTTTTTGTTATGCAAGATTCTGTACAGAAGCAGTGGAAACTTTGGAAAGGAAGCTTTGCAAGCAGCAGAAGTTTAAAATATTGCCAAGTCATCTTATTATTAGCAACTTTTGGCCTGGCAAACCTCATCCCCAGCTTGATTTGTGCAGATTTTTTGGGCCACTCACTTGTTTTGCGCCAGTTTTCTGGGATTCCTTTGGTCTCTAATTAGAGTCAATTTCTGAGGTAGAGCTGATGTCTGGGAACTGGACACTGGTGATGGACTGAAATGCCTGAAGGGTTGTCCTGCATGCTCTTTCACCACCTCTGTTCCAGAACTGGTGTAAGTGTGTAAATAGATCCAGAATATATCCAGATTCAGTGCCACTGATTTTTTTCTTCCACTGGGACACCACTGATGTCAGAGGAAGGAGCAACAATTAACTAATCTCCCTACTGCTCCTCCCAAATGGACAGGGTCATTAGAAAAACACCAGGTTTGGGCAATAAAATCTGGATGTCTCTTATATCTAGAACTTTTTTTAAAAGCTGAGTAATAGACCAAACCCCATATATTGTTTGGCTTCTTCATTTGTTGCTTAATTTAATTATGCCAAAATGTGTATTGCATAAAAAAATGTGGATTCTTGCAATAACAAGAAAACAGATTTAGCCTGCCTTAGAATCAGATTTTTTCTGTGGCAGATCTGGAACAAGGAGACAAAGAAAATCGTAATACTGTTAGGCAGAATAATAGGCGCTCCTGGGTTTATGTTTTGCAGACTGGCATTGCTTTCCACAAGCCTTGTTGTGTCTGAACCTCCAACCCTAGGAGAAAGAAATCTCCCTTTTAACTGAGAATGATTGTCTAGTGGTATCCAGAATCTGAAGGATATAAGCAGCAGGCAACAAATTTAGGGTCTGATCCTGCAAAATTTGATATCCACAAGAGATATTCTGACATGGAAAAACTAAGGAAGATCAGACTAAGAGCTCAAGGGAGACCAGTAGCTGAGCTAGTGATCAAGAGGAAAACACTGAGGGGGAACCACAAGGAAGAAGAAAGAGACATGTATCCTAACTGATAGCCTTACTTACCATAATTCTGACACTGTCATATATTGGAAAAATATCACAATATATTAACAAGAAGACCATGTTTGAATTCAATTCACATATTATTTCCTTTGCAATTGTGCCCTCTTGGATACTTAATTTAAACTACCCAACAGAATGTCTCTTTCTTTCATAAGGGGAAATACTTATTATTTTCTTTTAATTCTTGCTGTTGCAGTTCTTATGTATAATGCAGCCATCTCCCCAGAGTATTACACTCAACTCTGACCCCATCTCTAGTCTCATTTACATGCTCCTGGATGTCACACAGACTGCATTTATGATGAGTTCTACTGAACACTATATAAATTCCTCCTCCATGCTCCAGGTTTAGGCTAGACAAATACTGGAAAAAGCAGAAGGAAAACTTTTTTGATCTATTTTAAACTTCATTTGATTTCATGGTATTTATAGACAATTAATTCATTGCCTGATGAAATTATGATGACAGAATTAATTCAGCCAACCAACATTCAGGTCAAATTCAGTGAATACTTTTGGCCAAAAAAAAATTTTAAAAAATTAAAAGCAAAAATTTCTGAAATGTCAACATTTTGGAAACAATGTTATTTCAAATTGATGGTTGACCTGTTTCTTTCAACCCAAATGAAACTTTGATTTTTGTTTTGATTTGTTTTTCCTCACCAAAATGAAAAATAAATTCAAAATGAAACTTTGCTCCCTCCCCTTGCCAGTTTCAGCCCCTCACCTCTAGTTATAAAGGGAAAAAATTCTTTTAATAGGAAAACAAATTAACAGATTCCCCAGCCCCTTTTTCCCCTTTGTGAGCACATGCTGCTGGGATGCAAGGTTTATAATAGGCTTGAGGGGGAACAGATTTTATGTGAGTCCTTATTTAAAATAATGCACAAATGTATTGGTTCCATTGACTTCAGTAGAATTAGTCCTAATTTATACCAATGTGGGATCTGAGTGAGAAGCCGAATGTTAGGAACTCTAGAGATCAGTATTGTGACAGATATGACAACTTCCTGCAGTATCTTTGGGAGACGTTACTGTATTAAGTTTACGTATTCTTATGGCCAGGGATTGTATATAATTCTATGCGGGAGGGTGAACACGACCCCTCCAGGAACTATGAACAGTGGGGAATAATTAGGCAAATTCACTCAGGTTGTAACACCTTCAGACAACTACCGTTTCCTGGAGAGGCTCGCGTACACTACTGTAGTTCAAACTGGATTCATACTGCAGATGAAGACAGGACTTATGGATAAACAGGCTAAGTTTAAACTGACTCAGGGCCTTTGTTCTGATCCAGCAAATGGACAGGGTCTTCTGTCCCAGGGGAGAGCCCCCATCCTTGGTGAAGTATTGGAGGGATTGACACCAACCAGAGCACTTGTGGAGATGTTGGAGTGATCTCCAGTAAGCTTTTAGCATAGGAGTAGGTTCTTCTATTGTTTTTAATATTGTCTCTGCAATGCTTTTACCTTAAGAATAAATGTGCTTGCTTAGAAAGGGCTGTGTGGTACCTTGACTGTGAGTAATAACCCTGTTTATAGCTTCTGAGGAGACGTCAAAGAAAGCCTTTTAAACAGTCTCATTTGCTAGAGAATTCACAGTGTAGACAGGGAACAGTGGAACCTGGAAATATCTCAGTCAAGAGGGGGAGACACCTAAGGGCGGTGGCAGCTGGGGAGCCAGAAGTCTGATTGAGTGCCCTTGCTGGACCACAGAGGGGGGAATACAGGTGCAGTTGCTCTGAACTGGTGACAAATATAATAACACTTTGCACTTGTACCCTTCAGCCATTCATTTGAGGATCTTCATGTGCTTCAAAAACATTGTTCCACTTTTACAAACAAGGAAACTGAGGCATACAGCTTTGTAAGGTTGAAGTGAGACATGTCTTTGTTACTGTTTCCCTCATCCTCTTTATCTCCCTCCACATGGCTGACCACAGTCCACTGTTGCATCCTGTTTTAAATTGGAATGTGAACTCTTTGCACAGTGCCTAATAAAAAGAGGCATTGGTTTCTTTACTATTATACAAATAATAATAATGGCGCCACAAAGGAAGTCAGTGCAGGCCTTGGAGCACTGGTATAAATGATCTCTCTGGTCATCCCAGGAATCAAGCAGACTACTGTTATCACTGATTAAATCTCAAGTGTGAAATGTGACCTCCTGTACTTGGTGGTGGTTGTATTTCTGCTGTACTATAAGCAAGAGAGTAAAAGAGAATTTGAAAGAGATCCACTCTTAGATTCTCTCTAATTCTAGGAGTGGCAAAGTTCTTGGATTCCTACTGTGCTTTGAGGGGGTGGCAACAGATGGCATCTTTCATTCATTCTCTCTTAAAACAAAATAAAAGCAATAATAAATGTATTTCATCTTTAATGTAAGCTGATACATTCTGGGAGAAAATGATCTATGTTCCACACTGTGCACTGGAACAGTAGAGAGCAGAGTTTGCTGTGTGCTTATGTAATATTTTTAACATGGCGCATAAATGGGTGCAGAATTCCATTTTGGCCAAGGACCGTGTAAATGGCTGGTTAGGTCTGGGAATGAGCTTTTGCACTGTACAGCACCCTGTGACAGAATGCTAGACTCTCTAGCTGCTGAGCCAACACTCTAATCTCTTAGGCTACGTCTACACTGTGATAAAAGACTCTCAGCACAGCCAGGGCTGTCCTAGGTCAGCTGACTCAGGCTCACAGGGCTATAAAATTGCAGTGTAGTCAGCTGGGCTCAGGCTGGAATCCAGGCTCTGAGATCCCATGAGTGGGGAACGTCTCAGAGTCCAGGCTCCAACCTGAGCCCAAACATCTACATGGCAATTTTTAACCCAAGTCAGTTGACTCAGGCTCTCAGGCTGTTTGCTGTTGATTTTTTAATTGCCATGTAGACATATCCTCAGGCACCACTGGTTTCCTCTGGAGAAGGCTGATTAGGGATATGCAGCTAATTAGCTGATCAGGCTGGGAGGGCTTACTCACCAATTAGCCATCAGCTGAGGGGTTTCAAGGAAGACACAAGAGAAGGCAGTGAGAGAGAGGACCTGGGCTAGCTGAGCCCAGAATGTGCTGACATCTCAAGAAAGGGTGACCTCTATTCCTCTCTGGCCCTCTGGGAAAGGGCTAGTGGGCAAGAAACACTGTAAATATGTTGCTGCACAAGATGTATTGAAGGGAATATAAATACATTCTGACAGTTGCCATTTACTGGATAGAGTCTAAGATGTTTTGGGGGCATCAGAGGATGTGCCCTATTGCCCAGGTTGTGATCAGTCTCTCCTATTGCAACTCAAAATGCTCCCTCTTCCTGACTCGGCCTTCCATCCAGGTAACTATACAGTGTCCCCCCCCCCAACTTCCTCCCGGGGTATCAAAGCCCCATCAGACAAGCTGTCCAGATGCTGCCTCAGTCGTCTGTTCCACCTCTAGGTCCTGTGCCACTTCCCAATGGTTGGTAGGGGAACCCACTCCCACCCAGCACTCCAGGTGCTAGCCCAGGAACTGTATGAGTAGCAATCCAGGTCTGCTCAGTCTGTCCCTGGTATCTCCTCCCTATCTCCTGGTTTATCACTGGGTTTATTCCAGTGCCCTCTGCTCCTCATGGCTACTTCACCCCCTCTTGGCTGCTTGCCAGACTTCCTAGTCTAGGGGAGGATCCCAGAGCTTAGTCTTCCATTGGACTTCCTCCTTGTCCCTGACCAACTCCCATTCCCTGAAGAGCAGGGGTTCTCAACCTATTTACCATTTTGAGCCACATATGAAGCTCTCTATGTGTTATGGGGGCCGCATCCACACACTATATATACTAGCTGTGTGGCCCTGAGGATGTCACATGGGCCACAGCTGTATGCTGATTGGGCCACAAACGGGCCAGGGGTTGAGAGCCTCTGCTCTAGATACTGACTGCAGGCCCCTTTCCTGCAGATACTGCCACCTCCCCTCACTTCCTGGTTTTGTAATCCTAACCCAGCTCCTCCCCCCTAATGGGATTTATCTGCAATTAGCCTAAACCCCAGCTCCTCTCCAGATGCAGCATATAAGGTTAATTGGCCCCTCCTGGCCCACATTAACCTAGTCAGGACTTGTGTGAAGTGAACAGCCATCCCAGGCAGTTATCCACTGCTCATAAAAAAGCCAGCTGTGGCCTTTCAGTCATGTTAGTAACGTACATTTCTTGTTGCTCTCTGTTTCATAACGGTTTTACATTTGTCATTGTGATGGCCACTGTAAAGGTTCTCAGGACTACTTAGGAAATCACCTTGGACTAGATTCCGATACCTTTATGCTGGGTAGCACTCTGCTCCATGAATAGTCCCATTAACTTCAGTGGGGCTCCTTTGGGGGTAAATTGCAGTTCAGCAGTGAGGGACTCAGACTCTGGCCCAGTGTGACCAGACTAATAACGATACCATCACATTCACTTTATTATTTGTGTGGTATGATGGTGATCAGATGCTAAAAGATCACTTAGAATGCCTATTCTCAGCTCCAGACCTTTTGCTCAATGGCTATTGAACATAACTCTCATTCTGTTGCTGTTACAGCAGCTGTGGTTGCTACTCTTCTCTGTCTTCATCATTGCAATGCAAATCATGTAGTTTCACTGACAGAGCATATGTTGTTGCCTTTTATTAACACGTAAGCATTGAATATGCATGCATATGCTCTATAATTACCAAGCAGCTCTTCACATAAAGAAGTCTGAATCTTGCAGTGTGCGCAAGATGAAAATGGGCTAACACATTTTTCCTTTTGAGTGTATTCATGGCTTCCTTTAAACATCAGGTCATTCTGATATTAGGAATAAATTGGCAGTCAGGGCACAATCTGGTTGCCATTAAAATCAAGGACTTCAGCAGAATGGTAGTGATTTCAGAATGAAGAAGACAACGTGAAAGCTGATTTTATCAGTTTTGATGGAAGTGGGTGAAATCTCAACAAGCTATATGCGTTGTGAGTTATATTACAGCTATATGATCTTACCTTTTAGTGCGGTAGTAATATTTTTATTCTTCATGCTATTACAATTATAAAGTGGACATCTTTTTATTTTTAATTGATATTTTCCTTTTTCAGCGTGGTTGTGTTTTATAAAAAGAATGAGAAGAAAGGAGAACAACAAACTACAAATGTGTTTAAGGCCTTGAAGATGTTAGGGGCCCCTCTCTGGTTATGCCCTAGGCCTGGTCTCCTTTAAGAGGATTATACAAAGTTATTAGGAGGAAGGGGCTGGAGATACTCTGAGTATTATTCTCAGTTCTACTATATAATATTTTTCTTACCACAATTTTGTACTGTAATGGTAATAATAATAATCACAGAGGACACAATGAAGGACAAAGACCCCAAGAAATAATAGAAGCTTTAAATGACATATCATTATTGTAAATAATGTAGCCCATAACTTCAGCCTCATATTTTTCATGCCAGTAGTTTACAGTAATGAAAGCAAGGAACCAGAAGATGAGTGTGGGATGCAGGCCAGATATGCCTTAAAATGAGGGGAGTTCCTCCCACTATAGAGTAGTTGAGAGATATGATCTGTTGAACCAGTTATGCAACAAAGAATCATCATACAATCTACCCTATGCTGCTATGACTGAGATTGGGAGTTCAAATCTCGTGTATGAACCCTGCACTTGAATGTGGTAGCTGGAAATGTTGTTAGGGAAACACCATCTAAAGACAATTTTATTTCATTTTAAATAATAAGGAAGATAAAAGATGAGGGAGAGAACGACACTGACTTAATACAATAACTGAACCGTTAATCTTCTCTCACTTTCCTCTTATTTTCCTTATTACTTATTTACAAAAACCAGAACAAACAAAAACAAGAAATCTAGCAGCAGCAAAGACATCCGTTTAAACTGAGTAACTTTGTGATTTTACTGCTGTAGCCCTCATTCTTTTTTACCCCATCCGATTTCCTCCTTGCTGTTGGTAACCCTCACTTATTGTGTCATGTCTGAAACTTAGAATGGGTCTGGTACACACTTATCTTTGTCTTGTCAGAAGTACCTATCACACTTAGGCAACTATAACATAATAAATAACAAATATGAGATGGAAGATATTAGTATATGCGGAGTGACTGTGAAAATAGGTAGTGATTCCTCCTACCACAACTTCTATGACTTCAAGAAATCAAATTTAACACAGCCCAAGGCACAAAAAGCATTTGCAATGGGAGAACTGTGACATGCTTCTGTTCCACAGAACATAAGCAAGCTTCTTGAGACCTGATACATGTGAAGGACTCAGATTATGGGCCAGTTTCTTAAGTGGTATAAATCAGCATAACTCCATTTATTTCAGCAGAGCTCCTTTTTCACTCTAGCTGTGTATCCTGACTTAGGACAGGTATACACATTACAGAAACTCCCCTGGTACGTGTACACGTACACGCGCACACACACACACACACACACACACACACACACACACCGCAAGCATCCTTGCTCACAGTAAAGAGGCCAAGGAATGAATGAGTGTGGACAGAAAGCTGTCCTTCCTCTCCTAGAAGCCTGCTTAGGACATGATAAGGGCATAGTGACAGAATATACCTGCATCGACTATTGTAGTAATCTTTGTACAAAGTGTGCCTTGTGAGGTATCATTTGAAAACTTATAATTTGCTGGTCATTATTCTCCTGGTAAAATATGTGTGGCGACATTATATGTAAAGTTATAAGGTTCCACTGTATGGTTTTATTAAAACATGTTCCAAGTATTAGGAATGGCCAAACCAGTTCCTCATAGACAAAGGTCAAGCTGATGCCTCAACCTGGTTTAAACAAGGTCAATAGGCCATTACCTGATAAGTGGCTATTCACAGAAAAAGGGGCATGGGCAGAAAATCTACATTTTAGCCAAGACACAGCCTGGGGTTCCCATCCACACAGTCTGCCTGTGGCCATGATCCCAACTGGAGCTGCTTATCAAAGGAGGGGAGAGGACTATAAAAAGACAGGGGAAACATCCCAAGGGACTCCTCCTCCTCTGTCTCTCTCCGTCCATCGATTCATTACACCAGAAGGAACAAAAGAAGCAGCCATTATACAGAAGAAGGGGTTATGGCCTAGAAGTTTCGTCAGTAAGACTATTGAGAGTGTGTGGTGAGAACTTTGCTTTGAATTTAACATAGTTTGTTAAATTGGACATTAGTTGCATTTTACCTTTATTTCTCTTGTAACCATTTCTGACTTTCAGGCCTCATTACTTGTACACACTTAAAATCTATTTCTTTGTAGTTAATAAACTTGTTTTATTGTTTGAATGGAAGTGTTTGGGAAACTACATTTGGGATAAGAGGATTTGTGCACATCATTTCTCTTAATAAAATGATGGGCTTTATATGAGCTTGCATCATCCAGAAGAGGGCTGGGCAGTACAAGACATTTTTTTCCCAGAACTATTTGGGACTGGGAGTGTGCTAAAGTCACTCTGCTATATAATTCAGGCTGGTAAAAACCTGGGTGCGACTGCCAAGTTGCAAGTGCACACAGACATAGCTGGCAATGACTTAAATGCTAGAGGCTGTTTGTGAGCAGTCCAGGAGTGGTGGCAACAACAGCAAAGCAGTGTAAACGGCACCCCACGTTACAGGGGAGAGGTGACCCAGCTACTCACTAATCTAGATTGTACTCTGGGTATGTTACAAGCACATAGACAAAGCAGTGTGCGTTGCTTTTGTGATGCCAGTACTTGCCTTTTCTCCAGGATTGCCCATTTGGCAACTGTCATGAGCTCTAAATTCAGCGTTCTCCTGCAGAGAGCCTCAAAATGTTTGAGACTTAATTTCTGCACTTCTCTCCAACCTAATCATCCTCCTTCCCAACCGAAGACCAATCTTGGTTCATCAGAGCCCAGAGTTCACTATATTTAGCTGCATTAACTGTTTGTATTCTCTGTAGGTGAAATCCCTTTTGCCTGCATAAAGCCTGTATATTGTGGCCAATGAAGGAGGAGTGTGGAGGGGCTGGAAAGAGAATTCCACCTCAGCAACCACACCAACACTGGGCTAATCAGCAAGGCTGCTGTGCACCTCCCCACATCAGCTGAAGTAACGTCCACAGTCTCTCCAAGACAATTTGAATCTGTGGATCCTCAACACCAGTTAATCAGATACAAGGCGTCTAAAATTGGGCACTCAAAATTAAGCTTTTATCTACGGGTAAGAGAGCTGAGGCTATCACTGCAATGTTCCTGACTCAGGATCCTACTTTCAGCAAGCACCTTTGAAGCTTATACATAATGTACCCTCATGGCCATGTGTTAAGATGGCATTGTGCCAGCTCCCAAGGGGGTATGCTAGTTTTAATAGGACATACGTGCTAAGAGAAGACACATATAGCAGGGCAGCCTGCCTAATGCTGCAAGTTCCAAAAATTCTGTCAAAAGTCCCTTTTATAGAAAATTGGAGACCTACATATGATCATGCTTCCCAGTGCTTATGTTCCTAAAGAGTCTACCTGCTCTGGGAAGGAAGGGCAGACAAAGGATTTGTGGGGGGAGGAGGAAGGAAGGTGTAGTACCATAGGTGGCTATGAACTCATTCAGAACATATGGGATGATAGAACAAAAACATAGCCTTGAGGCACGTTCTGTAAAGACAGGACCATGGTAAACGATGGCTCTGGGACAAGTTTTTTCACAGAGGAGGCAAGCAGCTGGACCTCCAAAATACAAGAAGTATGGTTGTCCTGAAAAGTGGAAGACCAGCAGTCGGTTCATAATACATACTGACTGGTGAATGATGCCCTTTCATTGTCGTCTTTTCTTTACTTTTTTTTTTTTTTTTTTAAAGGCTTTGCACCCATCAGTTCTGCATCTGGTTCATGCTGCCACTTGTGACCTACCTATATGTGGGTTGGCTAAAGCACAATTATGCGGGGAGTTGATTATGATTAATAGATCACCTGGCTCTCAGTCATGGCTGAAAAACGAAGGTAAATTGACATAAGGGAAACTGGTACCCATTATGAGACATAGGCTAGAACCGCAAGCATATCTCTGACAGCAGTATACAGAAAACATATATATTTTCCTTTAAGGACATCAGCTGCAGTAGTGTAATCAGCCAGGCTAGTAGTGGTGAAGTGATGCAGGGGAGGGAGAGTGTTCACACAGCTTGAGTCTAGCTCTTCGGTCATAACTATATCATGTGTTTTGAGGCACTTTTCATATATGGGCATGGGGGGAAGGATTTATCTTCCTGTTTGCACAGGTAGTGGGGGATGGGGGCTTGAGTGGTAAACAAGGGCAATAGCCAGAGCTTTTCATTTGGTTTTCTGAATCATCCTCTGACAGAAGCTCCACGTGCTTGTGACAAGCTCCTCACCGCTGTGCATCCGCTGTAGCCAAAAGCATAGGACTCAGATTTTTTTATCAAACACAAAAGCCTAGCATGAGAGAATTTAAAAGCTGCATAATCCATACCGCAGGTTCAATATTTGCTGGGCAACAGCATCAAATAACATATTCCTTCTAGAAACTGAAGACATGGCAAATAAAATGATCATTATTATACTATATTTTGCCACACAGAGATACGCCTGATACTTTACAGAGAAATACAAATACCACAAAAAGCTTGCAATCTAAGGCACCAGTCCTTCAATTAGATGGGGGTGAGCAGGCCTATGCAGATGTGACTAGGATCAGAGCATACTTTGCACATCATGAGATGAGTGAATCCAACAACCAGTATGGCAGGGATCTGGTGAAAGGACAACGTTAGAGCAATAAAAGCACAGGGTAATTCAGTTGAAGCAACTGTACATCTGGGATGGGTCCATTAAAAGCTTTTGTGACCAATCCCACCATCAGTTCTAGTCTCTGCCTTGGTCTTTTGGGTTCTTCTCATGTGTTCATCCATCCTCGCCTCTGGACAATTCTGCTCCCCCGACCTGAGAGGGGGTGTATGTTCCAGATACACTTTTTGCCTTTCAACACATCTCCTTAAAGATTATGAGGTTTCTCTCTTTGAGAATGTTTGCATGGAATTATCACAATAGTTATCCTACAAAAACAAGATTTGTTGAAAACAGATAGACAATGGAATTCAAGCAAAAGAAACAGTTTTCTTGAGGTGCCTAGATTTATACTTCTCATGAGCTGAACTGGATAAGAGATCCTCAGCTTAGTTACAGATTACAGACTAAAAATAAAAGTGAATAGTTTGTCCCTTGAAAGCAATTTTATTTCTCCAGCTGCACAGGTCCTGGGCTTAAATTCAGCTGGAGCTGTCCAGAGTGGAGCACTAGTAAATATTTTCAAGCAGAAGCCCCAGCGCCCCCCACCCCACAGAACAGGCACCCTGCTGCTCCCCCACTGTGGGGCTGAAGTCCCGAGTCTGGGGCCTGGTACAGCAGGGAGGGTCTGGGCCCCTGCTCCAGCTGCCACCACTCTGGAGGCAGCCCTCCCCCCATTCCATTCCACTGGCCACTAGGCCGCCTGGCCCTGAACTTGAGGACTGTCACTGGCTTGGAGCCTAGAGGCTGTTAGGGACTCAGACCACGAGGTCCCATTGCTCTGAGGCTCCCCATCTTGCCCCTCCTGGGGTGGTGGCATCCACATGCCACGTGACATCCCCTCAGCATTGTTTTCTAAAGGTAAAATACCCTGACATGCTTTTTATCAATCTCCTTTGGCCCTGGAAGTACAATTAGTTACTGGTACCTGAGTAACAGCAATATAATCATGTTGAAAAATAAATACTTTGCACAACGAGCTAACAGAAAAACATTTCTTGACTTCATAGCAAGCTCTTTGTGCTATGTTATATATTAATTAGTTCTAAGGCAAGGCCAATTTTGTAAAGGAACACACTCAACAAAAATAATTGTTAGCTCTGGTATTTTTTGTTTCAATATGTTCCAGGAAAATATATTTTCAATAGGTCTGAACATCAGTTTTAAAACCTTAAGCTGCACTTTTCTAAAACTTCTATTTTAATGTTTAGGCAATGGTATATTTTCAATATCTCTGCATAAAGTTCCTGACTACTAATGGTCATTATATATTAATATCAACAGAAACATTTAGGCCTGATCCTGCAAAATACTTAGAACTTCCTGATTGAACTTTGCCCCGTGCAGTAGTCCAGGACAAAGTCTGTATATCACGTAGGTCCTCAGTATAGGTGGTGCATCAGCCTTGCACTAGAATTATGCAGAGAGGTGAGACTGGCCCTCTGAATGATGTTAAGCACCTACAGTTTCCACTGATTTCCTATTATGCATCTTTGTATATCTTTCTAATCTCACTTGCTATTCTCTTCCCACTTCCTATCCTTTACATTCAAATACCTTCTTAAAACACACTTCTTCCATAAATCCATTTTAGGCTGATTTCCTCGCTAAAACTCCCTCCGTGCTGCTTCTTTCTTGAGCTGTTCAGCATTTTGACTTATCTGTGTTATTCTGAAGGAACTTCAAGACAGAGCAGAAATGGTACATAACAAAATATTACCACTTGGTATTTCCACACTTCCTATACAAATGTCTCTCAAATGCTTTACAAACACACCTGTGAAGTAAGTATTATTCCCACTTTATGGATGGGAAAACCGAGGTACAGAGAAGTTATGTGATTTGCCCACGGTCATGTAGGAAATTTGCAGTGTTGTAGCTATGTTGGTTCCAGGATATTAGAGAGACAAGGTAGGTGAGGTAATATCTTTTATTGGACCAACTTCTGCTGGTGAAAGAGACAGACTTTTGAGCTACACAGAGCTCTTTTTCTGGTTGAAGATATTACCTCATCCACCTTGTCTCTCTAATATGGGAAATTTGTTGCATAGAATTCAGATCTCCTTACTTCCAGCCCTGTGCCTTAACCACAAAATAATTCTTTTCTCCTTTATACAAAGTATATAATGATGTATGATGTTTATGAAAATTGAAATGTGTCCTTTATTTACTTTGCAGTAGTATGCATCAGGAATATTCTTCTTTAGTTCAAAACTAGATTTTTAGCAGTTGATGACTCCCTAATGTGATGTGAGTTTTGTTAACTTTTATAAAAACAAATATCTAAGATATTAAACACTGAGAAATTCTCAGAACTTCTCCTTTTGGTCTTTCTAAAGTGTTTTAATTATGTATTTGTAGTACAATAATGTGCACTTGTTGGTGAAAACAAACGGGATTCTATGGGAGACACCAAACCCTCCTGCAAACAATTAAAAAAGTAAGTATCTAGGTCCCCCTTCCGTATCTATCATCGCAGTAGTCAGGTGGGTAAATACCAAAACTCAGAATAAAGAAAAACAAGGAACAATTTATTCAGGGGGCAAATAACAAATGTGAGGGGTCACTCGGGGATTTATCAAGGTGGAGTTTAACTCCAGATTCTTTCCCAACTTAAACCTAAACTACCCAGGCCCAAAGTTAATAAGAACTACTCAAGGTCTTTCTTCACCCTCCTGGGGCGTTGTTCACGACTCCCGGGATGATGAGCCAGGAACTCAGGATCTGCTGATGGACTCAGCAACCACTGCAGGTAGGTATGCTGATCTTCTTGTGTGGTGGCTATCCATGATGTTCTTCCTAGAGGCTTCTCTTCTTCTCTTAGTGACTCTTGCGCGTGACGACATCTTGCTGCCTCTAGGGCGGACAGCCACGAGCTGACTGGCTTGCTACAATTTATAGAGTCCTGCTGCCAGACAGATCACACTCCTTTCCACCCTACCTTTCCCACCCTTTTCCCAGAAAGGGTGGGAAACACTGGGGAAGAAGACCTCCAAGATGGAGTCCTAGTTGTTCTTTTGCCATTTCAAAATGGCGGTCAACTTAAACATTTCATTTAATTAACATAATAATTCCCACACTGCGGATTTTACCCATAAGGAATAGGGAACATAACACAAAAGTATTCTCAACCCAACATACTGAAAATACATAGGAAATGGTTGTGATGCACTGGGTACAGTAAAATATATGCCTTAATATGTATTATTTGATAGAATTCTTCTGACGTCTTAGTAAAATAACACACATTTAACAATGAAGGATTATTGTTTCCTTTTGAACTTAACAAAATTAAGAAATTAAAAAAATTAAATAATGTTGTAATTCAGACTGATAAAGGTCTCAAAGTTAAGGCAGGTATAGATGCTCTAACTTTTGTTCAGATTGGTCTCTGTCTTTTCAATGATATGAGTCAAGGACAGAATGGTTCTGCCTTGTCTTTGAACTTGCAGGTTTTAATCTACTTTGTATCAGCATTGTAATTAAGCAATAATTATTGACAGTGCATTCCTAGGTGATTATTGCACATCTTTGAATAGTGTTTCAGCTAACACTCAGTGCTTAAGGTCAGTTAACTAAAAGGCAAAAAGTGCAAAACCACTTGAAAGTACACAGTGTGAAATCTTGTCCCTATGGGAGTCAATAGGAGTTTGCCATTTATCTTCAGTGGGGCCAGGATTTCATCCATTGTTTAGAGTATTTTATTATTGTTTGAAATCAAAGTGTTGATACAAATATTGTGTCAGATCTTTCTATAATTTGTCAGCTGCAAAACACCTATTGATTGTATAGGCAATAGAATCAAGCACATGGATCAGACTGAGCAGCCCCTTGAAATCACCAGATAAGACTGAAATGGATAAGAACTCAAGAATAGCCCATTCAGATCATTTCACTTATGTCTGCCATTTCTAAAGCCATTTCACAGTGTTGTTTAAAGTAACCAAATTACAGGTTATGTCCAAAATAAATGAAACACATGGATTGAGCTGGATAACACACAGCATTGCCTTAGCTAGAAGAGGTATAGCCCCAATCCAAGTATAAGATAAAGAAATTACCTGTTGTATGGATGTTCTAAATGAATTTAAGATGGAATTTTTAAAAGCACCAAGCATTAGCATAACTCTGCTCCAACTGAAATTGATGGTAAAACTCCCATTGATTTCAATGAGAGAAGGGGTTAGTCAAAACTGAGCTCTTTTGAAAATCCCATCTCTAAAGTTTCAAGTAATACTAAAGCAGCATACAAGTGGTGACAGCAAGAATCACACAACACAAAAAGGGAACAGCCAATGCAAGGGTGCAATAAGTGGGTGTGGTGTGTCTATGTGCATACAAAGAGGTAAAAAAACCCACTTGGTCTTGTTTCTCTATTACTGTCATGTTTATCTTATCACACACACACAAGTAAAATGTTTTGGTTGGTCTCCTGGCCAAATTTGATCCCACTCACTTGTAATACTTTCATTATTTTATGATGTCCTGGCCTGATAAAGCCATTCATCCACTGAAGATATTTTTTTTCTGCCTTGCCAGTAATATATATTTTAGTCAAACTATAAGCTTCTCCCTGCCCCCGCCTCCCCTCCCCACACACACACACATTATCTTCTCTCCTGCAGAGGGGACATTTAGGGAGGTGTGTGTGTGTAAAATTCTGTCTTTCCAGCCCCCTTGTGGAGCTACATAGCAAGCTGTACAATGAGGCTGTAAAAGGATGCGGGATGTCAGGGTGGAATAACAATGAGGGGCTGATTTGATGTGGTGTGAAACAGAGGCCCACTGGTGCCAGCTGGCAAAGGGTTCACACTGTTCTTTACAAGCAATTCCTGTCTCATACCTGACAAAAGTCACAATACCTAATACTCCACTTTCATGGTATTGATTCATAAAAGGTAGCCTCAATGTAGTGAAAGATTGTAACTTTTCAGTTCTCATAATCATGGTGAGATGTGCGTACAGGTAATATTTAAGGAATAATGTGACTATACTGAAAATTATGTCCTTGTGGTCTTGGAGCAAAAGTGAGTCACCAAGGAATCATCTTTCTCGGTGATTCAAGTGGGAGGGGAGTTGTCACACCTTCCTGGTTAGCTGATTATGTAATGTATTGCTCAATTGTCTACCTTTGCACCAACCCAGACACGTCAATGGAAAACTACCAAAGACAAATCATAAATATCTACACCACTTGGAAGTGAAAAGGGACAATACAGCAAGGGGAGCCCCTGTCTGTAAATAAAGACAAAAGACTGACTCAGTATATCACAGGGTGGAGAAAAGAAAGACACTCTGCATCCATTCACTGAGGACTTTGATGAGCAGGGGAGCTTCAGGAAAAACTAAGCCCTGGCTCCTAGGGCAGAGGTCCCCAAACTATGGGGCATGCCCTGCTAGGGGCGTGTGGAGGAATTTTGGGGTGGCACAACAGGACCTGGACCAGTCCACATGGGGGCAGAGAGGAAGCACCAGCCAGCCCCACTCTGCCCCCGTCTGTGCCCCAACCCCGCTCGCTGGCTGCAGCCTCAGCCTCAGCTCCCAGCTGTGGCCCCACACCTCGCTCCCTGCTCCTGGCCATGTCCCACGCCCATGCCCCGATCCTGGATGCGGCCTGTGTCCGGGCCACAGGCCCCACTCCTGGCCAGCCACGGCTTCCATCCACAGCCCGAGCCTTGCAGCCCCGTTCCTGGCCCCGGGCCCCAGCTCCCAGCTGCAGCTCCAGCCCCCACCCCAGCCCCAGTGGCAACTCAGGCCCCAGCTCACAGCCCCACTTATGGCCCCCAGCCATGGCTTTGGCCCCGCTTCCAGCCCCGGCTCGCAATTACGGCTCCTAGGAGGTCCAGACCAGGTAAGGGGGGGGCACGACCCCATAAGTTTGGGGATCACTGTCCTAGGGTCTAGAAAGTGCTGCAAAAGACTGAACATTGAGGTGAGAATCTACTTTATTAGATAGGAAAAGTAACTATTGATCAGTGTAGGCCCTAGTTCCCATTTTATGATTTTAACCATTTGTTTCCATCGCTCTCACTTGTTTCTATTTTAATCTCCATTCTTTCTTAAAATACATTTCCTTTTGTTTTATTACAATTGAACTCCAGTGCTATGTGTGATACGGGAGCAGTGGGGTAAGGTAGACCTGGCAAACTGGGGCACACTGTTCCTTTGGGAACAGAAGACCGGAGATTTCTGTGGATAGCCAATGATTGGGGCTGGACACTACTCAGAGGACACTTTTGAAGGGGCATGAGGGCTGGAATGCATGAATTATCAACCTGCAGGGCTGGTATAGTCCAGAGGAGAGTGCTTGAGTGGCTGAGAGGTTGGTTGGGTTAGGAAGCTAACACCCAGCTGCCCAGAGGCGAGATTCTCTCATGGTGGAAGCAGGTGTGAACAGGGTGACTCAAGATGTGTCACACCTGGTTACAGAGATTTAGGAGGGGAGAAGCATCAGCCAATCCAGCCTTGTAGGAGATACCAAAAGAGTGGCACTCTCATCTATGAATTTAGCTTCAAAGACATAACATTTGAAAATTATTCATTCAAAGATAAAGATCAGAATTTTGACAAAAATTCAGCTAGATAATATTTGGAAAGTGTATTTTGGTGTAGCTCTAAAACAACCATTTCAGTCTCAATAAAAAAACTGAGCTTAGAAGTAGTCAAAAAATGGGAAAACTACTTCACAATTTAAAAAAAATTGAAGTGATTGTTTCACAGGGCTTGAAATTGACAATGTTTCTGTATTTTTATTAAAATGTTAATGAAAATGTCATGAAAAAGTATCAAATTTTTTTATTGAAATCATTTTTCAAATCAAACATTTTTTGTTTGCCCCAAACTAGATTTTCAGTAAACAAATATTTTACATAATATTTTTAAATGATTTCTAATAATATTGATGAAACTTCAGTAAAAACATTAAATGTTGTCATAGAAACATTACAAGAAATGGAAAATTTTCAATAATTTTGAAAAAAAATTGCAAAAACTTCATTTAAATAAAAAGCTATTCTTGCGTGCGCACACAAAAAAATTCTTGCAAACATTTGTTACCAGTTCTAAAATGAGACAGTGAAACTGTTGAACTGCAGTTAAAGAGCATCTAAGAAAAGCAGCTGCTCTCTTCTGTGCAATGTAGACTTCTGTTTGCTATCATTTTTAATGTAAAATAATTTAATTTCTTTTCTTTTTAAAGCCACAGCTTGAAAAAATATAGCCAAAAAAAATCTATTACCTAAGTCCACAGATTCAATGGAAGAACCAATACACTGTGAACTGAACTTCTTTTAAAAAAATAGATACTTTTCCTCCCTCTCCACACACAGCAATTATTCAAAAGACAAATAGCTGGGATGACCAAATCATAAATAAAACTATTCTTCAATTAAAGGTACCCCATTAAAATTAAAAGCCACTCTTTATCTGACAGAGATTAGGGAATGAAATATTTATTTATTTTTTCAATACGCTTACTTTATCTATTTAACAGCACTTTTGCACTTAGTCAATTTCACTCTTTCCCCTTCATAATCAGTTAGGGCAGGCCATGATATTGCTTCAGATCAATCAGCTCTTTTGTAACAATCATAGGTAAAAATGTTCAGACAGAAGTGTGATTTTTTTTATGGAATCCCTTTTTTATGGAGTCCCTTTAATTGAGAAATAGCTTTATATGTAATAATTTTGCAGTCCCAGCCCTTTATCTTTTGAATAATTACTGCATGGGTAATTATTTGAAAGGGAGAAAATACATTAAACTTTTAGAGAGTCACATTTGTTAATTCTATCCCAACTATTACTTCCCTCTGCCTAAAAGATACACTCAATTTCTTTTATACCTGATTGCAGTTAACACATCCATCTGTCACCATAATTCAGCAAAGATTACTGACAACAGGATGACTCAAGACTGAGAAAAGCCTTGTATTCTTATGTAGATTCCTAGATGTTGCCATCTTGTCACAGGCAGTCAGATCAAAAAGTGAAAATCTGCCAGCAGAAAAAAAATAAACATTTTACTTAAGAGCAGTACATTGGGATTCTTGGCATAATGGGCCACTTTCTATTTAAATCAAAGGAGTTACCTGGATTTACACCAGCTGAGGATAAACTATACAGTTGATGCACTGAACGCATAATGGCTTTATAATGATAAACTGTTGCTGGGAACTACTATTTTTCCATTTGATGGGAGGTTATAGTCATAAACAGTTGCTGGGAATTTGCAAACTCCTAGCAAATAGAATATTTGTATAGTATGTTAATGTCCAAAAGACCCCAGCAACAGTTCGTCATCATAAGACTGTTTGTTAAACTGATGCAACAGCCCACTGATTTCCCAAAGTGCATTTTCTGCCTAGGCTATGGCTCTATTAATCTTGCTCAAATCAAGTCTATAAAACCAAAACCATCTGTGTTTTCTGAAGATCGTACTTTATTTAGCTTTTCTTTGAATGAGTTCACTGACAATGCATGATTAAAAGTAATAGGGATTTATAATGTAAATGTAAGCATATATATTAGTATGTTAAAATGGTCGTCTTAGTAGCATTTCCTAATATTTCAGTGACAGCTGGTACTACTGACTTCAACAGGAAAACATATTATGAGCACAAATAATGGAAATAGCCAAGCTTTTGCAGTAGTTCAATCTATTTAGTGATATGCTATCCCGTCTTGCTTTATTTAAAAATACTAGAATCTGCTTGTTTATTTAGATGATGATGATTTAACATTTTTATCTAGTTCAATCATGTGCATGGTGCTTTTAAAGAGAATCAAGACACGAGCTTTAATGTTTGCAGTGTTGTTGTAGCTGTGTTGGGCCCAGGATATTAGAGAGTCAAGGTGGGTGAGGTAATATCTTTTATTGGACCAGCTTCTGTTGGTGAAAAAAGACAAAATTTTGAGCTTTCACAGAGCTGAAGAAGAGAAAGGTGTTTGGAAGGCTTGAGGGAAAGGTTGGATTTTGACAAAGAATTTGAAGGACTAAGACAATACCATTGAATATATCTTTGGATCACATTTTTAGATCATTTCTACTATATACTTGATACTTAATGGAGTGGTTTTCATATTCTGATGGACCACAGAGGTATTTCATAGATATCTGCCATGCTTATAATGTAGCTGTGCATATTTTAGGTATTATGATTGTAATTCTTATTTTCTTAATATTCTTAAAGATTCAATTTTAGATGATCCAACGAACCAAATTGAAATAGTCATTCTCTTGATTCTGCTAGCCTTGTGAAGGTGAAAAACATACTCCTTCAGGAGAATGTAAAGATAGGGTTATGGCTGGCTGGTTTCTCATGCTCTCCCTCTCCCTTGTGCACACATGCAGTGACTGGCCACAATTTGTCTCTGTGTGCAGAAGGCTAAGAGATCATGATTCTCCTTTAACTTTCCCTCGTGTAAATCAGCAATAACGCCATTGAAGTCAATGGAATTACACTAGTGTAAAAAAAAAAAGGTAGTGAAAGGAGAATTAAGCTCAAAGAGTATATGTTGGTGTAACAAATGGTTTCTGAGGAGCAGCTCTAAGGCCTGATGTGACAGAATATATCCCTGTATTCAGACCCTACACACTATTGTAATAATCTTTGTACAAAGTATGCCTTATAAGGTATAATTTGAAAACTCATAATTTGCAGGTCAGTATTGTCCTGATAAAATGTGTGGCAACATAGTATGCAAAATTACAAAATTTCCCTGCATGGTGTTATTAACACATTTTCCAAAGTCCAGGACCCTGCCAAATCTGAGGTTGGCAAACAGGTCTGTCCTAAACAAAGAAACATGTGCTCTGCTTAATTTGCATTTAAGCAGTAAACAGAGTCATCAAGCAGGAAGGGAAGACAAAGGAAGTTCAAACAGGTGAGAAAAAGCAGCAGAGAATTTCCTTCCACATAGCCCCTTTATCTCCTAGTGCAGTGGTTCTTAACCTTTCCAAACGACTGTACCCCTGAAGCCTGAGTCCCACTCCCACGGGGCTGAGGCATGTAACTTAGTTTCATGGTGCCCCTGTGGCTCCAGGCAATTGCCTTTCTTGCCACCCCCAATACCAGCTCTGCACTTGCGACCCCTCTAAACCCCCAGGTTGAGAAACACTGTCCTAGTGCCTAGCTGGAAATGTTTTCAAGAGAGGGACTGAAACTATAAAAAGGAGGAACAAACACCCCAAGGCAACCCCTCGCTCTCTTCCCATTGCATTAATTGCAACTGAAGTGTCGAAGGAAGCATTTGTTGGACAGTGGGGGAGGGGTCCTGACCTACAGTGCTTGCTCAATAAGGCTGCTGAAAGAATGTAGTGAGCAACTTTGCTTGAATCTGATATAGTTACTTGTACTCATTACTTGTACTCACTTAAAATCAATCTCTTTGTTGTTAATAAACTTACTTTATTGTTTTATCTAATCTAGTGTGTTTAAATTGAAGTACAGTATTTGGATAACTATTTGAGATAATAAAATGGCATTTTGTCCCCTTTAAGGAATAACAGACTTAAAATATTTTGTCCTGTCTATGAGGCACACTGGATTAGACAAGTCCTCAGTCACACTAACTCAGACACCCCTAGATTTACTTATACCATCTCTGAATTTGGCCTCAGCACTGGAGACATTTTACCATCCTCAGTGTTGCTGATGTTTCTAATAAGCCTGATTCACAGATAGTGTAGGGGTAACTCTGTACATAGGGTCACATCTAAAGGTGATATTAAAGGTGGCCTAAGTTACACACCAGTAAGCAGGTGTAAAGGAATCTAATGAAATCTCATTATTTAACAAGGCTAGGCGGATCAAAATTGATGTAACTTACATGTCAAGGGGATGAAGAAAAGGGGAATAAGCAGAAAAAGCAACTACCAGCAGTATCAGGAAGCAAAACCAGTCTCCAGGCAACCTAACAAGTACAGCTGGCCTGTAGTAGACTGCCCGATTGGTTACACTACCTGATGGGAAGAATAAGCAGACCAGCTGTAAAGTCCAATAGCAGCAGTCCAGTGGTTGATCAAAGCATTTACTCATGGCTGTTATAGCTCCTGCTTGTTCCCAGCCTTACTCCTGCCTTGGCCCCAGTCTTGCCCATGCCTTCCATCACTCCAGGTAGCCTTATTCTAACCATGGGCTCTGACTCCTGACTCTGGCTGCGACCCTGGGCTCCAGTTTCTGATTACTGACTCTGGTTTTGACTCCCTCCCCCTTAGATTTGCTCTAACCATCTGGGCTCCTGTTCCAACCAGTAGGTGTGACCACCTGCATCCTGGTCACTGATAGTTTGAGCAGCCCCACTATACTTAATAAGAGACCTAGAGCTCATACAGTGAGCATGGATCCTACAAAGGCCAATATCTCTGTGATGGAGATAGTGGGGGCTCTCCAGACCTTACAGACCCAGATTGCTGCCCTGTTGGCACAGAAGGCTATCCTGCGAGATCCAGCCATGCTGTTCCTGACAAGTTCAATAGCAATGCAACAAATTTAGTGGGTTCTTAAATCACTGTCAGTTCCTATTTCGGCTACACCCACAGTCATGCCCCAGTGACCAAGTCCAAGTGAGATTAATTATCAGCCTGTGTACTGGGGAAGCTATGGCTTGGGTGTCTCCACTCCTGGAAAAGTCACACCCATTTCTGGGACAATTTGAGGACTTCATTAGAGCTATGGCAGTGATCTTTGATAACCCAAGCCACGAAAGTACGGCACAAGCCACACTTCACATGTTGTGCCAGGGACATTGACCAGTTGCTAAATATGCAGCTGTGTTCCAATGCTGGGTAGTAGACACCGAGTGGAACAAGGCCGCCCAGTGTTATCATTAATAGCATTGCTTAAGCTGAGACAGAAAAAATGAACTGGCACATGTGGAATCCCTATCTGGCCTGGATGCCTTAATCAACTCATGCATCAAGATCAGTGACTGCCTGCCAGAATGCCACCAAGAAAAAAAGGTGGTTTTCCAGGATCCCATCTGCTTTGCCTGCTGTGGGCTCCTAGTCACCAGTTCCTCATCCATTGCCCAAATCCAAGCAAGTCAATCAGGGTTGGACCCACCTTTCTGCCATAGAGAGGAATGAATGCCGGGAATCAGGCCTATGGCTATATTGCAGGGAACCAGGACACTTTGAATTGAACTGCCCTACCAAGGCCTGTGTCAGCAAATGTCAACTCCCAAGAGGGGGGGGGTCCTGGCTGGGTTAATGCCCTTCCCCTCTCCCCAGCAGTCCAGACTTGTCAGATGGTACTCTGATGATGGCCAGTCAGTGCCCAACACATCTCCAAATCCCAGCATTTCATAAAGGACTTCCTTAGGGACATGCTGGATCAATTTGTCGTCATTTACCTGGACAACATCCTCATTTTCTTCAGAAGTCAGGACCCCCACAATCCTCATGTGTGCATTGTCTTTGAGAGATTCTGCGAAAGCCAGCTCTGTGCAAAGCTTGGGAAATGAAAGTTCGATAAGGACTCAGTGAAATTTTTGAGATATAGCATCTCGCCTGAGGGACTCACTATGGACCCACATAAGGTGGTTGCAATACCTGACTAGGCCACACCCAAGGACATAGGCAGGCTACAGTGATTCGCCAATATCTACAGGCGATTTGTTAAAGAATTCTCCAGTTTGGTTGCACCAATAAGGGCACTCCTGCAAGAAGGGATCTGGATCACCTGGTCCACTGTTTCACCCAGATCCCACTAGACCATTTATGATCAAGACCAATGCCTCAGTCTTTGCCATAGGTGCAGTATTATCTCAACATATAGGCTCCAGCAATATACTCCACCCCTATACTTTTTATTCTCTGAAGATAACGCAGTTGGAAAAAAATTATGATATTTGGGAGCTACTGGCTTTCAAGGCAGCTTCTAAGGAGTGACGCCACCTCCTACAAGAAACCCAATTCCAGATACAAATCCTGTTGGACCACACAAATCTGGAATACTTATGGATTGCTAGATACCGCAACCAACACTAGATCCACTGTTCCTTCTTCACTCACTTCAACTTTGTTGCAACCTACCACCCAGGGACAAGAAACAGGAAGGTGGAAGCCCTATCCTGCAAAGACAAATCTCAAACCTGGCAAAGAGCCTTCTGCCACTGTGCTTTAGGTATTCAACTTTGTCAACAAAATGATTGACAGCAATCTGATATCCTCCCTCCGCTTCCTGCTGACCCATTCTCAACCAAGATCCATTAGACCCTGAACAATGCAGATATCTGACCCAGCTCACAATTCTGACTACAGAATGGCCTCCTCTGTTGCAAGGGTTGTAGTTAGGTTCTGGAGGAACAACAAACTATGTTTCAAGTGTTGAAACTCTGCCATGATTTGCCATTTGGAATCTGATCTTGAGTAGCTTCTGGTGGCCAGGCCCCCCATGAGTTTACATCAAGAATTATATCCTTTGATCTCTGAGCCCATAACAAGAATCCATAATCAAAACCCCTTGGTCTCCTCCAGCATCTGCCCATGCTGCTGCAGCCTTTATCTACTATATCAATAGACTTCGTTGCAGAACTGCCACGCTCCCAGGGATATTCTGTAATCCTGGTTGTCATTGACCTTCTAACTAAGATGGCACACTTCATCCCATGCTGTATTGTTTCTACCACACAAGAGATGACTCAACTCTTCCCGGAAAATGTCTTCCACTACCACAGGTTACCAATTGGCATTGCATCAGATCAGGGTCTCCTATTCATTTCCCAATTCTGGCAGAAATTTCTCAGACCTCCTTGTCATTGAGTTCCTCGCTTCAGTCATGTATCATCTACAGACTAATGGGCAAACAGAGAGGGCAAACCAAATCTTGGAGCAGTATCTTCATTGCTTTTTGAGTTACCACCGGGACGACTGACTTCCTCTGCTGTGCTACAATGAATTCACAATAACAATGCAATCTATATCTCCACCCAACATAGCCCATTTTTTTTCAAATTATGATGTTCAACCTGTGATATATCAAGGGCAGAGGGCGGCAGGAGAGTATGCGAAGGGAGGTATATCAGCCCTAGGATGATCAGGGCTTTATTCCCTGCAGCCTAACTGGAGTCATGAAGGGGCAAGTGGGAGCCAGTTGAGGCCAGTTAGGGATCAGCCAGGTGCTCCATAAAAGGGCTCCGCCCCAAACACACAGGGCACAAGGTGGAGGAAGCAGAGGTGTTGTGCTGTGTGGAGCGGAGCGGAGCGAAATAGCAGACCGAAGTAGCGAATTGTGGGAGAGCGGAAGAACTCTGAAAGGAGGTATGAGCCCGGCAAGGACATAGGACCGGAGAGGCCAGAAAGACTGAGGGGGGAAGTAGCCCAGGGGAAGAGACTGCAGCTTCAAAGTACAGAGCCAGCAGTATACCGCTGCGGTTCATAGGGCCCCTGGGACCCGGAGGAGCGGGTCGGCCTGGGTCCCTTCCCCCTCCCCCAGGGAAGACGGGGTGACGGGCATTTTCCTGGCCCCCCCCACAGGAGCAAAGCAGAGATCCACTAGAGGGAAGCCGGCCATTGGCCACAAACCTTACATTCATCCAGACTTGCCCATGTATTCCTCAGTACTGACCACTCACCTACTCTGGGTGCACCAGGAGCTCAAGGAACACTTGCAGTCCTCCAAAGAAGCCTATAACAGGGTGGATCAAGATTGTCAGGCTGCCCAAAATCTGGCCATACGAAAGAAGGCTTGGTTCTCTGTCTAGAATCTTAAATCAAGACATCCATCTGCCAAACTAGACTACCAATACCTGGGCCTCTTCAAGATTATAGAACAGGTGAACCCAGTGGCCTTCAGATTATAGCTGCCCAAGTCTTTGAAGATCTTCTGTCTTCTACATCTCACTTTTAAAGCCCTATACTGAGAACCCATACCCAAACTGCTCCAACACACCACTGCCACCCATAATGGTTCACAGACAGGAGGATTACTTGGTCCACCAAATCCTCAGATCTCAGAAATTTAGGAGAAGGTATCAGTCCAGATGACCAGTCTTGAGAACCAGTAAAGAACATCCACACCCCAGCTCTATTTTAAGAGTTCCTTTGGAAGTGCCTTGAAGCCCCTGGGAGGGGCACTTAACGGAGGGGTATTGACAGGAATCAGGGCCTGCAGCAGAGCCAGTCTCTAGGCAACCTAACAAGTGCAGCTGACCTGGTTCTCAATCCCAGCAGCAACAGCAGTCCAGCACGTGCTCAAACCATTTGCCCACAGCTGCGATAGCTCCTGCTACTGCCTCGTTCCAGACCTGCTCCTACTTTGCCTCTGCCTTGCCTCATGCCAGATTCTGACCCTCCAATTCTTGACTTCTGGCTCTGACATCTGGCCTCTGACTGTGGTTCTGATCCTGGACTCCAATTTCTGGATACCAACTCCAATTCTAGCCGCTAGGCCTGACTCCTAAGGCCAACCACTAAGCACAACCACCCACTGACAAGGAGACTGTAAGAGGGCTATGTTAAACCACTCTCACCAATGAATTCACACTTTTACACCTTCTTCCCGCCTCTTGGTTTGTAAGTTAAACCATCTTAGATTTCTTTACACCTATTTAGCATTTACATATTTACTTAATATTTGTATTACGCTAGTGCTCACTGGCAGTCGGCATCGAGGCCCCATTGTGTTAGGCTGCGTAAAAAAGTTACACACCCAGACCAGTGACAGTTTTAAAACTGGAATTTTATTAAATTTAGTATAAAAACCCTCAAATAAATACAGCTTACACAAGCTCTTTTGCTGCTAAGTCCTTTTAAAGAATACCCCACTTTGCTGCTGCAATCAGAACTGTCCCCTTTAGCTCCTTCAGCACACCTTCAATCCTCAGAGGGACAGGGCATCTATAAATCTATTCCCTTATGAATAGGCTTAGCAGAATTTGATTTTAATTTGTTTATAATTTCAATTGATAACATTCAATGTTTATTTTTAGGCTTTTTATTTTTTTTAATTTTTATCTATTTAAACTTTTACAATTGCGCAAAACTTTGTGGAGGTCAGACAATAAGGGGTCAGACAATTATTTAATGACAGACACTGAGATTCAAAACATTAAAAGTTTTTCAACCGTTAAAAAACAAATTGTCAACATCACATGTCAAAACATATAAAGTAGATATCCTTAAATCAAACTCTAAGGAGTTCTCAAGTAGCATTTTTCTTTTCCTACTTGCAAATTTCAGTTATTATCAAGGGAAATATTTGTGTATGTGCACAGTAAAATTGACATTCAATAAAATCTAATAAAAATAAAAATCTAATTCTTTCAAGCCTTTTTATGAGTGGTTCACTCCCTCTTGTAAATGTAATGTCATCACAACATGTCTACTAACAAAATAGTAGCATCCATCCATCCATCCAACGTATAAGCAGTAGTCCATGAATTCCACAAGCTCTACCTGTTTTTCTCAATTGAGTCTTTGGGTCTCTCCTCTGTCACGAGTTCTGGTACTGATTTGTGAAAACTTCTGCATCTCTCTTCAGTTTATTTCACATTAAGCAGAAAGTTTCTGTAGTAATTTTAGTTCCACTATCCAATTGAATAGTCAGTTCTGAATGCCTGAAATCCCCAAAGATAGAAGATATGACTACATGATCAATGGTATAACCATGTAACTCCAAGTCACTGGGCATAGGACAAGCTATTTAGAAAAAATAGTAAATTAACATAATTACAAACTATCCAGAACTATTAAACAATTCATTTAGAGCAATATCCATTCCATAAGCCTATAATGACTTGTCTTCCCCTTAAAAGCTGTAGCGCCTAATGATTAGCCCACTCCAATATGTGGCATGGCTCATTAAGGGTTCAACAGAGAGAGATATAGAGACCTAAGAAGGATAGAGCCAGAGAGGAATGAATAGTAATTGGAGAAGAAATCCTGTTGCTGTCCCTTTAAGGGCATGGGGCCAGGAGCCATGCAGAGAGGGTGGGGCAAGGCTCCCCTCTCACCCAGCCAATAATGAATGAGCTGGGAGAAGGGTCAATACAAATGCTGCTTCTTCCTCCTTCATAGCAGAGCAGATGCCCACAGATACAACAGGGAGTAAGGAGGATCCTGCAGGGCCCTGCATTAACGGGGAGAAGACAGCAGCTGAACTGTCCCAGCCTGAAGGTAAAAGGATGGATTAGAAAAGGGCCAGCTGGGGAAGAAACTTCCTGATGCCCCCTCCAGCTTCATGATGGAGAGTTAGGAGGCTCCTGAACTGAGAAGAGATTAAGAGGGATAGAGAAGAACTGGAGAGATAGGGCTTGAGGTAAAAGGGCCTGGTAGAAAGAGGTCCAGGGAAGTAGCAGCAACCAATCAAACTGAGCAGTACGTGGTTGCTGTTTACAGAGTGCCTGGGCTGGAACCTGTAGTAGTGGGTGGACTGGTGTTCCTCTATCAGCCACAGGTAAAGTAGCATAAACCCCAAGAAAGGGAGAGGGCTTAGTTGGGAGCCTGAACAAAGGGCTGAGTTTAAAGGGCCCAGAGCTGAAGCTGAAGGTCCTAGTGAGGACAAAGAGACTATCTATTGATCTATCTTTAATACCCTCAGAAGGGGTTCATTTGGAGTTTGTGACTTGGCCAGATGGCCAAGCCACTGAAGACCCACAAAGCCTGCAGGGGATGCTAGGTACAAGACAAGGACTGTGGTACTACACCCAAGTGCTCAAGAGGTGAGTGCCGTTTTACAAAGCCAATATGACTTCTGTGACCCATCTGTGCCTAGGGCAGGGCAGGGCAGGCTGCAAAAGGAGAGCAGATTCTTTCAGGACTGGTGGGTAACACTGAAGTTAGACTCCCCAGCCAGTCACAAACAGTGCTTCTGATTCCCCACACTGGTTCTCAAGAAGCTAAAACAAAAAATACATATTCCCCTTTACTGCATTTCGGTCCTGCATTTCAGTACTGCATTTCAGTCTCTGGCTCCCAGTCAGCAACTGAAAAAGAGAAAAGAGTAAAGAGATAAGTTATTTAAAACTCTGTTCCCTTTACCAAAATGTTCTCCTTACCCCCACATTGCCAGATCAATAGAAGTTTAGATCTTACCCAAATACCACGCTGCCAGCCAATCCTTTAGTAACTAAAACTAATTGGTTATTTTAAAAGGAAAGAAACAAATAACGAGACATGTTAAATTGGTCAAAGCAATCAGATACATACAAATGTCTGTAAAGTCCATATATATCAGATTCTCAGAGGAACTGTGGAGTTTGCAGGTTTGTACAGTCCCTTTGGTGTACATCCAGTACTTGGATGGGTCTCCTTTGTTTCACAGCTTCAGTTGCAGAGGAGTTGATTCAGAGGTAGGAAGCAGGAATGAAGACAACATGGGATGGAGCAGCTGCCTTTTGCCATGCAGCTTGTGAAAATTCACAGAAACAAGATGGAGTCCAGGGTCACCTGGGCAAGTCCTGGTGACTCATAAGGTGTAGCCCCTGGTTCTTTCCCTGGGTTCATTGTACCTTTGAGTTCTCTTAATGGGCCATTAAGCAGGCTTATTGCTGCTGCCATCCAGTCTGCGGTGTCGCCCAGAAACACAGCACAAGTTGAAATACAGATGTATCAAACATATCCATAACTTACAATACACATATGACACATACACATAAACAATATAATCATATTTAGCAAATTATAACCTTTCTAATGGTATCTGACATGGTCTATCTCATATGAATTATTTTAATTTTGAAATATTGATGTTTAAATAATATTATAAATGATCCCTCTAATCCAGACAGCATCACAACTTCATTTACCGATATCACATCAATAATGGCTAGTATAAAGGATAAGGTACAGGAATAGACATTTGGTATGACATGTGACAAACGTGAGGATAACCCCAGGGTGCATTCACCAGTCCCATAGCTGGATTTAGACACTGATAAGTAGGTGTCCCTAACTGACCATATTTCAGTGTCTGTGGGGCTCTTCTCTCTCTAGTCAGACAACCTCACATGTCAGTGGATTGTTCTGATGATTGATTGTCTTGTGCACTAGTGGTTTGGGGCTCCATGGTCTCATTTTGGCATTCCTGTCTTTCTGTGGCTGGTGCGAATGCCACATCAGCCTGATCAGCAGTTTCCAAGTTTACAGGAACATCAGCTTCATCACTTCCAGATGTAAGTGAAATGTTTCTGCCTCTGGATTCAGAGTCTCTTTGCCATGGGCAGTATCTGGTACCATCACACAATGTAGTTCATTGTCACTCTTACTATCAGAATCACTGGAGTCCAAATGACTGTCCTCATTTTGATCTCTTATTGCACTAATTTGCTTTGTTCTGTGTCTTCCACTGTGGTGATTTAGAGTGTGGTGTTATTTCTGGGGCAAGGAAGTCACAGGGAAGTATGACTGAGGTGAGGAACTCTAACACATCCTAGTCCATCTTCTGCTTTTCCTTCATAGACTGGGCTATCCCCTTTCCTTTCAAGTACTACATGAATCTTATCTTTCCAACAGGATCTTTATTTATGTGGTCCCCCTCTCTCTGAAAGATTCAGGACAAATACTGCGTCACATGGCAAGAATGCAGCCCTAGGCACTTTCTGGTCATGATTGTTTCCTTGAGCAGCAGGTTTTTTAGAACATTTTGATGCCAGTTCACAAGTTTCTTTCATCTGCTGTTTCCATTCCTGTTTTAGGATAATCTTTATGGTCCCTGTCACAGTTTCAGGGTAACTGCACAAGTACTCTCTTTCTGTGGTCCCTGGAGGGCACCACTTAATGTTTTCACCTCCAAGGCATCACCTCCCTTGGGTGGAGACCCGGGTCTCTCTCCTTCCTGACTGGAGTTTTAAAGTTGCCTAGCTCCCCGCCTTACACTGTGATATCCCCCACAAGCCAGTCTGCCTGTAGCTGGCCACTATGCATTGCTCCCTTGCCAAGGTCGATGAACAGTGTATTGCCAGCAGTTACAAGTTACCACACAGCTCTTTCTAAGCAAGCACACTTATTCTTAAGGTAAAAGCATTACAGAGAAAACATAATAAAAAGAATAAAGAGATTTAAACACACACTAAACATACCAGGAGTTACCCATCAGTCTTATGGGGCCCTAGTAAGCCAAAGTTTCTCCAATAATTCTGCAAAGAATGAGGGGCCCCCTTGGACAGAAGGTCCTGTCTGTTTGCTTGATCAGAAAGAAGGCCATGTGTCTGTTCAAGATAATCCTTTTATACTAAAAGCTCTTTCTTTGTCTCCTAGTCTCTGGAAAACCCAGTTTAAATAAACCAGTATATTTAAACCACTCCAGGGGGTGGTACCTCTCTAGCATTGTTTAGTTTCAGTGACTCGCTTTCAACACCCTCCACTGGTTTTGGTTCCTGAAGGATTTGTGGTAACCCTCCCCACTGGAGTTGCATATACTCCCTGGCCCACAATGATACCTTAACTTATACAATATGATCCCCAAAATACTGCATCGGTTTGCAATATCTGTCATAGTTCCCAGGTGCAGATTCAGAATATATAGGTAAACAAATGAAATGTTAGTGGGCAGATGTCATGATTTTCCATTTAATAAAGAGAAGAGTGAGAACCCGATAGCCTCATTTTGTGTGTAATCATAGGCATAGATTACTTATTAAAAGAGTCCTTCCAGTTTGACTTTTGTTCTTCTGGAAAAGTTCTCAACATAGCTGACTGAGTTTGGTTCAGCCTTTCTACTTGCCAATTGCCCTGTGGGTCACATAGCATTGTGCAAGATTTTTCAATTTTACATTAGTGCTGTAGCCTTCTGAATACATTATTTTCAAACTTTGCTCTTTGGTCATGATGGATTATTTTATGGAAACCAAATTTTAAAGCAAAGTCATTGAAGATCTTGTCTTGCCTGACTTTTTGGTGGTAGGGTAGGGTTGGACAAACCTAGTGAAATGACCCATTATGACTAAGATGTATTCATATCCCTCTTTATATCTGTCTGGATCCAAGAAATCTATTGATACAAGCCCAAATGGCTCTATTGTAACTATATTAGTTAGTGGAGCTCTGGTAGGCTGGTGAGATTTATTTTGCTTCACTCATGTACAGACTCTAGTGACAATGTTCAATGTCCCTCTTCATCTGGAGCCAATAAAACTAATTTCTTGCAAGACTGATTACTCGCTCTGCTTCTAAATATCCTATCTCTTCATGTTCTTGATTTACCTGAACAATACAGAAGGCAGGTATTACCAGTTGATTTCATAACTTGGTTTTCTGATAAAGTATTCCATCTGTATCCAAATGCAACCGATACCATTCATGTAGGGCAGAGATCTTACCACATCCTCCTGTGTTCTTTTGGTCATTTGGCTTGTGCCCCAAGGAGTTATAATGAAGAATTTTAGAAATAGCTGGATCTTCCTTCTGAGTTGCAAAAATGTCTTCTTATGTAATTGGCCTTTTGGTGGATTTAATACCCATGGAGAAGTCTTCTGTGGCTAAAGGGTTTGTAGTAATAACTGCTAATCAAGATATCTTGCTTCTCTTTGTAAAACAGCATTAACAACATCTTTGCTTGTCTATTCTGTGCATTCTGTCATTTTTCCATATTAAGAGGCATTCTGGATAAAGCTATGCTGCTACATTAGATTTCCCTGGACTATATCTAACTTTGACATTAAAGTCAGCTAATTCTCTAACCATCCAGTTTGCTGTGGCATTCAGTCTGGCAGAGATGAAAACATAGGTTAGTTTTCACTGTAAACCATGAAGGACTGTGTATAGTAGTAGTAGTCATGGAATTCGTCAGTTACAACCTATTTAAAAGCCAGAAAATCCAGCTTTCCTGAACGAAGATGATAACTTTCTTAACTGCAGTTAGTGTTCTTGATCGATAACCAATTACTTCATTTTCCTTCCTAACATTGGTATAAAACTGCACCTAATCTCTTATTGGAACCATCTACATGAAGGATAAAGGCTAAGGCAAAATCATGATAGGTGGCTGTATAAAGGAATTAATCAGCTGGTTGAAAACTTTTTTTGACGTTGCTCAATCGAAGTATCTGGCGATGCAGAGTTGTAGATTACCATCCATTTTCTGGACATGCACCCCTGGTGATTATGAGGATGACTTTGATTTTGTGATCCATCTCCTGTTTAGGAGATCTTGCAGATATTCCTTTACTTCTTTGTATAGCATATGAGGCACTGTATAGGTTGCTGGTTGTATGACTTGATACACGTCTGCAGACTGGAGACGTGGGACAGATCCCCACCTCTATAGAAAACTTTGGACTTCTCTTTCAGCATCTACTGAGACACTTTCTTCTGCATCTCTGATAAATGGCTTCAGGTTCACTGCTGGTTCGAACAGGATCTCTATCATCCACTGGAATTTCAGATTTAATCTGCTGTAAATTTGCCAGCTATTGATTACAAGCAAATTCCCTTTCAAAACGCCATGTTTGGATGGGTTACTCACCATATATTTATCCGGCAAGATAATTCTTTAGGTATTTTGACTAGGATTTTAGGACCAAATCCTCAGGCCACTGAGTAGAAGCATCTGGCTCAAATATTGCTGTTAAACTTTCAGTATCCAGGCCTGTGTGAGCCCCACTTGTTCCATTAGTTGTTTTATATTTGGCGATAATTACATCCCTCGCCCCAGGTTAAGCATGCACATATGGTCTGAATTGTTTCTGATTAAGTTCCACTTTGGCCATGCCCATGTGAGGAAATACACATTTCATATTGTTAATGAAGCTAGGTGCTGGTGTCTCATGAGGTGAATTATAGCCGCGGTGTTTGATTATCTGCTCACTAACACTGTAGCCAAAGATCAAGTTCTCTAATTTGTTTGGACTGACCAGCACAGGAACAGTCCAGACATCATTATCTTTGCTTAATTAGAACTGGACTTCAATCCATCCATTGTGAGAGATCTGAGTTCCATTGGCAGTTTTAAAATCAAGCCCATCTTCTATTTCCAGTAACTCTTCAAGCTTTCTAAGATGTGTCCCTGGAAAATGACCTTCCACCCACTGAATTGAGACCATGCACACCTGTGCTCCAGTGTCCCAAAGGGTTTAAGTTTTCATTTTATTAAGGAAACACTACGCTCTCCATCTCTTTCCAACTAAATTAGCCATTCTGGTTTGTTACCTAGGTGTTAGATGGCAAATGGAGGCGGCTCCTGGTAAATTGGATGCAGTGCCAGCTTTGTCTCTGCTCTCTTGAGACTTTCCTGCTTGACTTCCTGACTGGTCCTATTCTTTACTGCCACATTTGAAACAGGGTCAGAAGTACTTCTTCTGCCAGACTGCCTGCAGCTAGCACTTCTTCTTCTTAGGGGTGGCCTGTCTGCCTGGCTGCTCATACCATTATCAGTTCTTTTGTCACATGCCTGGACAGCTTGCTTTAATATAACGAGAGTCCTGTAGCACTTTAAAGACTAACAAATTTAATTTCTGCAGGCATAAGCTTTTGTGGGCTGTAACCCACTTCGTCAGATGTAAGGAACAGAAATCAGATAGGAGGTATATATATACATGCAAGGGTAAGGAACAACAATGGGGAAGGTAGGTATAAGCAAAGTCCATTCAGTTAGAGTACTTGAGGCCTATTCACAACCATTGATTGGGAGGTGAGAATGTGTGAACAGTGACAATTACTTCTTGTAATGAGATAACCATTCCAAGTCCCTATTCAGATCCAGTTTGATTATATCAAGTTTGCAGATGAGTTCCAGCTCTGCAATTTCTCTCTGAAGTCTGTTTTTGAAGTTTTTTTATTGAAGAATGGCAACTTTTAAGTCAGCTACAGAGTGTCCTGGGAGATTGACGTGCTCTCCGACTGGTTTATGGATGTTACCATTTTTTATGTCTGATTTGTGTCCATTTATTCTTTTGCGTAGTGACAGACCGGTTTGGCCAATGTACATGGCAGAGGGGCATTGCTGGCACATGATGCCATATGTTACATTAGTAGATGTGCAGGTGGATGAGCTCCTTATGGTGTGGCTGATGTGGTTAGGACCAGTGATGGTGTCACTAGAGTCGATGTGTGGGCAGAGCTGGCAATGGGGTTTGTTGCAGGGGTAGGTTCCTGAGTTAGTGTTCTTCTTGTATGGTGTATGGTTGCTGGTGAGTATTTGGGGACTGTCTGTAAGCAAGGATAGGTCTGCCTCCCACAGCTTGAGCAAGTGAGGGATCATCTGCTAGGATAGGTTATAGATCCTTAATGATGTGTTGGAGAGATTTTAGCTGGGGGCTGTAGGTGATGGCCAGTGGAGTTCTGTTGTTTTCTTTGTTGGGTCTGACCTGTAGAAGGTGACTTCTGGGTACCCGTCTGGCTCTGTCAATTTCTTTCTTCACCTCTCCAGGTGGGTATTGTAGTTAATATGTTAACTTTGGCATTCACAGCTTTGATGTAATCAGTCAATACTGGCCTTTAGTACCCTTATCTCATTAGCCAATGAATCACCTTTGGACACGCCTTTTCTCTTGGGAGGAGGCAGAAGCTGCTTGGCTTTCTGACCTGTGCTCTTTATAGAGCAGTGGTTTCCAACCTTTTCTCTGCCACGGCACAACTTGATACCTTTAATTATTTTGAGGCACATCACCATATTGTCTCCAAATGAACTCGCCCTCTTATCACATTGGTTTAAGCTGTTTACCACCCTTGCCATTCACAATCTACACAAAAATGTTAATGATGTTAGAGTCTAAGATGTTAGAGTCTAACATCATTAACTTGATTATACAGACTGTGACAAGCATGTTCAGGAGTCACACATTCCTGCCAACAAGGCCTCAGTTCTGCCTTATCCTCACCAGTGCTGCCTCCCAGTCCCACCCAGACCCCACTTCATATCAATTCTGCCTCACCCCCACCCAGACCCCACCAGTTCTGTCCCCCCAGCTCCCTCACCTCACACCCAGCCTTTGCATCCCAATTCAGTTCCCCCACCTCACCTCTGCTTTTCCTGGAGTTCTTCCCCCCTCCCAACCCTGGGGGCCTGCAGCGGGGTCCCCACTCCTCTTCCAGACTGGGGGTGGGTCCAGGGGCTCTTCCCTCCAACCGCCAGCCGGTGGCTGCAGGAGGGAAGAGTAGAGGAGCCAGCTGACCCTTTGTTCACAAGAGAGGAGGGGGAAGAGAGGGAGATTGAGCTCCAATTGTTTGCTCTGCCCCTGGAGGAGGCGGGGCAGTGAGGCAGATGGCCAATCAGAAGTCGGCTTTCCCCCCTTCTTCCCCTCTTCCCCACCCCTACTCCACAGGACTCAAATTTGCTATCTTAACCTCACTTTGGGGAATAATAATAATATGGGTCATAATAATAATAATATTTGAAAGGGGCCTTGTCCCAGAGAGCAAAAGTACAGAACTGCGATCCAGCTCCAACACTAATTAAAATACAGAGGAAGGTTTTTTTGTTCACATGTAGTTTGTCAAAAAATCCTGCAGCACACCGGTTGGGAAACACTGGTATAGAGCAATTGCACAGAATTACTAACTACGGGCTTAGCATGTGCCTCTTTCCCCAACTTCTGCTGTTTCTCCACCTCGTCACTTATAACAGTGTGCAGCTTCTCAAACAAGTTCTTATCTGCACATTAATTATCTTTTAAATAAGATAGCATCAGTCTGAATATTGTCATTCTGTGATCTTGTCAGGACTGAATGGAGGAACATGTTTTGTACAACGAAAAGGTCAGATCTTAGGTCAGAGTCAGATTCTTGTGAGGCAAACCATATTTTGTCTCAGATCAAGTGCTCAGACTAGGAAATCCTAAAGTGTGTCTTCTGGCTCTTGTGCTACTCTTGAGAGCTGCTGGTAAAGTTCAGTTGCACCTTTTTCCTTATAATAGGGCCTTAAAATGTCAGTTCTGGCAAGCTCAGATGAACTTTCCCTCCAAGTAGCCCCTGAGGCTCAGTCCCTAATCACAGCTTCCTTGATCTCTGCCTCAGTGTACTCCTTCTGAATGTGATAAACCAAACTTCTTAGTAATACTCAGACCCCAGTGGTTCAGAAGCCAAATTAGCCATCAATATTACCCAAAAGAGCCACCGTAGTGTGAATTCATTATTTCATTTACTATTTTATATATATAATTTTCACAGCAAAATGACGGACCAAGTGTTCTACAATCAGTTAATAACATAGTAAAAGCATCCTGATTGGTTAATAACATAGATTGCTTAATAATTAAATCACACAGTGTTTTAATATCATGTGCTGCAAAGAGCCACAGGAGACACATTAAAGAGCCACTTGCGGCTCCTGAGCCTCAGTCTGAGTATCACTGGCTTCGACTGTCTTGGGGGGAGTTCCTAGTCTGTCCTGTTACTTTCTTCAAAGTTGGTTCTTTTTTCTGGGGAGGGATAATAGATTTTCTGGGTGGGTTGGGCTTTTAATTTCTTTCGTGATTTCCTGAAACTGTATTTTAATAAATTTTAGTTTTTAGCATCTTGTTTCTGAATTGCCTCTGCCTGAGTTCTTGCAGTTTGCTCCTCTTTTGCTGTAACAATGCAGCATAAAATCCTATCTTTTAATGCCAGCAATGTAGGCAATCCCTGATTTTCCAACTCTTCCTGCTCATTTAAGTCACTTTTTATATATTTGATTAAAGTACAATGACTTTTTGCTGCAGTTTCACTGTGACTTGTCTCAGAAATTTCCAAAGTCATAGACTCCTTTTAAATGCCCATTCTTTAGCTGGTATAAAAGTCCTCCTACCTCCATGTGAAGGCCTTCTCCCAGCCATAGTGGTTATAAATAATTAAATCTTCCCTGTAAGCTTTCCTGGAACAGTCTACAGCAGCTTCTAGAAAGGTTCATCTCAGAGAGAGGTCAGATAGATCATTGCAACTCAGCATCTCCTGCATGACTTGTCGAATGTTACACTCCCAGATCAGGGACAGTTTTAAAACTGGAGTTTAATAAAACTTAGTATTTAAAAAAAAAATACAGCTTGTACAACCCCATTGCTCTTCTGTCCTTTTAGAGCACATTCAACTTTGCTGCTACAATCAGAATTATCCACTTTGACCACCCTCAGCAGACCTTAAATCCTTTAAAAGGACAGGGCACCAGTAAATCTAAGCATTACTTTTCCTTATGAGTGCTACACAAACACACCAGACTACAAGTCCTCTGAATATGAGCCCTGATGCCCAGGGATGCTGAAAGGTCTGCAAAAGTGCATGCGAGGAGGCAAGCACCAGGTTGGAATGCCACTCACTCAAATTTGGACCAGTTGCCCCATCTGTCATGCCAGCAAGGCAGGGATTTTGCTGTTATGCCAGCCACCTCTGGTCAGGGGCCAACCCCCTCCCTCCCACACACACACACACACACACACACTCATTGTGCCCTTGCTGACAATTGTTGGGGGACAGGCCCTTTACACCCTCCGTCTCTTCCTCTCCCCCCATCTCAGGCATCTGTGATGATGCCTGGCTTTCCTTTCCCATAATCTCAGAAGAAAGTTTGTCACAGAGGCAGGCTTCACAGCATGAGCTCAGTGGCTACATCCCAAAAGGAGCTGTTAGGTAAGAGTTGAAACCAGCCACAATACAGCCAAGAAATGAATTGATACAAACTTTTCCATTGTTATTTGAATAATCATTTACTGCTGTGTTTCAAGTAGCACACTGTAGTATTCATAACTCACCAACACAGTGTCACACATCATCTGAAAGCAGGAGTCCTGAAAGAAATGAGCGCTGCATTCATATTTAGATCAGTCGTCTTGCAGGATTTTGCTCTAAAGCAATAACTGGAAGCCTCTTGAAGTTTGGAAACTTAAGTAATCATTTCCCATATGATCTTGGTCCTGCCAATGTGCTGTTGACCTTGAGGGCTTGCTGCAATGCCTGTCTGTTTTCCTACATATTTGGAGTGGGTTTAGGAAACATCCAGGACTGAGATGGTCGGGACTTTATTTATTTATTTATTTATTTAAATTATTTATTTGTCAAGCTGGTTCAATTAGATTTCAGAGTTGAGTTGATTGGATTAGCTAATATGCCTCTGTTGTAATAACTTAACTTTTGTAAAAATGCAGCTGATGGTCAGATAGGAGATTTTTGTTTAATAAAGCTAAATACAATGTCAAAAGTATATCAGCTAGTCACAGAGGACCCAACTCTGCAAAACTCTAAAGCAAATGCTTACTTTTAAGCATGTGCTTAAATCCATTCATGTTTAACAAAGCACTTCAAGTGTACATTTAAGTGTTTGACTGGAGTAGGGCCAGGAGGTTTTGGCAACAGCACAGCCTACGAGGCAAGAGTGTATTTATGTCAAATGCATTTTTGTGGTCACTGCTAATCAGACACAATCTAAACAAGAAATGAACATGGAGATGAGAAAACAAATTATTTCAATGACGTAAAAATGAAAGTTTTACTACTAATTACACCCCAATCACGGACCTGGATCCCATTGTGCTAGGCACTGTACAAACACAGAACAAAAAGACAGTTCCCGCCTCAAAGAGCTGCAACGCTATGCCTTTCACTTGTACTGTTTGAGTTATTAAAGGGCTGGGTATTTTAGATTTTTAAAAAGCAAACTATACTTCACTGAATCTACTGAAAGTTTATTTTTAATAAATATGTCTTTATTCAACTCTGAAAGTGAGATCAGGGAGGTATGTTCTGCTAGTGAGCTACACTCATCTTGTCTACACAGAAAGTACAGCATCTGAAGCAAATAGGAATGAAAAGCAGAATCACTGTGACTGAAAAGAAAACTAAAAGGTCCACTTGATTAAATCTGATACAACTATGTGAGCATCAAAGAATGTTAAAAGATCTTCCGACAAAGATTTTCTTACGATATTCTTTCAATTAAAAGGCAAACTTCTATTTAAAATTGCTATGTTTTTGTTTGTTTTGTTTTATTTTTAAATTATATGTTTAAAATCTGCTCTGGAACCACCATTCTAAATGCTAGTTTTCCCCGGCTCCAGTCTTTTATACTATGAAAACCAAAGGGCAGATCCTCAGCAGATGTAAATTGCCATAGCTCTACTGACTCTCCTGCGGATCTGTCCTTGTGCACATAACATACAGTTTATCAGAAGACCAAGAAGGTTTTTTATAGGGCAAGTGATAGCGTAGTAGTTTCTAGATGGACAGGTCTGGCCAACCTGAAATGATGGAAAAAATGACACCTTCCTGGTATATGTCAGACACTGTCTAAGAGTTGAGTTGAGTTGAGGGGAGAACTTCATGCACCCAATCACTAAAGGGCTAAGAACCCCTAATATTCCTGTTAGTTCTGAAAGGGGTTCCCATAGTTGTCAGAGGGGAGTTGCTGGTTTAGTGCTTCCTCCACATCCGGTTAATACGTATATCTAAACTAGGGATTTACACAGTGTGTATCGCCATGTTATCTGAGGGCCTTGCAATTTTAAAACGAAACTTATCAAGGATCTTTGAAATTTCCTCTCCAACTCCCACTCAGCAAGGCTGTCAATGTTTGTGGGGGATTTTGTGTTGTTGTCTTTATAGCCCCCTGACTGAACTGTGAAAGAGAGCACATCTATGGAACTTCTAGCTGTTCCAGTCAGCACGTGCAGTCTATACCAAGAACTAGCTGTCTCCAACAAGCAGTTATTCTTGAGCTTCTGCTCTGCAGGTGTACTGTATTATGGTTAGCAGAGATCTAACAGTGGCTGAGAGACACTGAAAAATGTAGCTGAAGGGTTAAATTCCACAAGAGAAATGAGTGAAGGAACCTACCCTCCTGATCTTATGGAGCAATAGCCCTTGTGACCTTTGCACTCCCTCCCCTACGAGGGAAGAAGAGGGATAAGAACAGATATTGTGCTTGATTGGAGGGAAGAAGAGGAGTGAATGGTGGATCCAGAGTATTGAAAATCCACTGTTCTGTCTATTCTTAACTTGATCAACTCCAAAATCCCCTATGTGATTGTGTGCCAGGGTCCCCATGGCATGGTGCTCTGCAGTATGTGCGGTGGGGGGTTTGTATCCCATGAGTGGTCTCTCTCAGTCTTGATTGGAATCCATGCATGTGAGGCCCTCTGTGTACACACTATGTAGGTGTGGCTTTTTGTCGGGGGTGGGGGCGGGATGATTTACCTGTTACCATGCAACTGCTTAAAATACCGATTACCGTGCATGCATTTCCAAAACTGCGTTCCACAGTTTACATATGATACAACTCTAATCTTAATAGAAGAATCTGATTGGACAGTTTTTTCATATGTATATTTTTTTCCATGCATATCCACAACTTCTCTGGGAGTTTTGGGTTCTAATAATTTCACGTTTAATTAGACTCCAGGCATGACTGTGCTGTATGCTTTCCGATAGACAGGGATGAGTACAACTTCCTGCTGTAGTTGAGTGGCAATGTATTGAACCATAGGTTAAGGTTTCATTTATTTCTGCAAAGTAGAAAATCTCTGTTCTGCTAATGCATCAGAATGTTAAAATAAATATAAAAGTTAAGAGATGACATTATTTTGATCTTTATTGGATTAAACAAATAAACAGAAACATAGCAGAGAAAAAGGAATGTTGAAGAGGTAATAGGAAAAAAATGATTTAATATGTGTATTACAGATTTGTTTAAAACTTCTGGGACAGTATACAACTAAGAATCAATGAATGGGGTGAGGAATAGGCTCATTGCCTGAGCCCTGATAAATAAGGGGCTAATTTTTATGCTGTTCCCTCTATCCTTGTAGATACAGAGGAAGAGATAGATGACTGCCTGCTTCAGTGTTGGAAAGGAGAGAGGGCTTTTGGAAAGGCTGGGCACCAGAGCCTGGGGTTATAGGACTGGGATGAGCCGAAAGCAAGCAGTTTTTCTGTTTATTTGCTTACTGCTAGCAAATTTTATTACTTGTAATATACAGAACATTGACAGTTGATGAAAATAACTTGCTCTCCTCTCCCCGACTCATTCTACTACCTTACAGCAAATTGCAGAACACGATGAATATTCCCTGCTAGATGCAAATTAATCCTCTAGGGGATGAGCCTGCTTCCCACCAGCTGAAATTTCTTTTTCTTTTTTTTTTTTTTTAACTATCCAAGTGTACATCAGGCAGTAGGAAATTAGAATAAATCCCAATGGCATATCAAGGAAAGTTAGAGTTTTCACCATATACCACCAAGGCATCACCAAAACTGATGTATAGATTGACATAATTAAACATTAAAACCAATATTTGGACTCCTTGGCTGGTATTTTCAATCAGCTTCGTATGGGCCTGATCATGCAAATACTTACATGTATAATGCTTACTACTGGACATAGTTCTGTTGTTATTATTATCATCTGGGGCCCCCAGTAGAGATCAGCCCCATTGCACCAGGGGCTGTACAAACACCAAGAGAGAGAGTCCCTGCCCCAGAGAACTTACAATCTGAATAGACAAAACAAAGAGTCAGAGGGGAGACAGAAGCACAGAGGGGTGAAGTGACTTCATAGTAATCACTATGTTTGGTAGTGTCTGCAGAATCAAGGCCTTTGTAAAGTCCTATTAGATGGAGCAAGAATGTGTACGTTGTTTCTGGTATAATCATTTCAATCAAAATATATTCCAGGTGCATGAGGCAGCACAGAAGTTGTGAATCTTAACCCAATGAAAGGGGCAAATTCACAGTTCAAAATTAAAGTTTTAAACATCATTAGTGTTGAGAAAACAAAGTGAGTTGGGATATGACAATGTTATAGAGAACCTGGAAGGAGTGGAGAGTCTGGAATAAATCAGTTTGACCATGGAGGCTTTTAGTTTTTCACTGGTTTATTTTTCAGTATTTACAAGGTGGGCCTCAAGGTACGGCCCAAGTAGTTCCCTTAAGCCAAATGAAAACCCAAACACAAAAAGAAATACCTTTCCCTGCCTCTTCTCCGGGGTGTTGCCTTATTATGCTGGCTTCTGGGTACCAGTCCTTCCACAAACAACAGTTAACTGGGTTGTTTGCCCTGTAGCAGGGTAGTCAATAGGTGGACTGCAGGCCAAATCTGGACCACCATATACTTTTGAATGGACCACAAAATCTTTGTATTTATTTATTATTATTATTATCATTATCATTATTATTACTGTATTATTTTCTCTGGAGGCTGCACCTTGACTATCCCTTGACCAAGAAATTTGGACCTGGACAAAAAATAATTGATTACCCCTGCCCTATGCAGAGCAGCCTTCACCCAGAAGCCTTTTTCTTCATGCTGCCATTGACCTAAACTGATAAGATCAGGTTTAAAGAAATGATCAGGTACAGAGTTTAAACAAAAGAGTTTCTGGACATCCATGAATAATGTACAGATTATTATCAGAGTTTGGTTGGAAGTAGGAGAGTACAAGGAAAGCATAATCTGTGGTATCCCAGATGGAAGGTAATAGGTTTGATGGTTTAAAATACAACTATTCGGGTAAGAGGGGTACGTTGTTCATACAAAAGTTACATTTAAGTGTGGTTTGTAGGAAGTAGATATAGTAATGAAAGTGGGTTGACCCTCATTGAGTGAAAATTATATGATCTACCCACGATCTATCAGAGAAAGGCTTTTGATTCCCATCTTGTCACCAATTTGCAATGGTGCTCCAGCCCGTTTGTCTTGGTACTGCCAGTGTCCAATGTTGTACTCCATGTAGATGTCCCTGGACCATCTGATGGTGTCCAACACCATGAGGCGCTGCATGAGCCAGACGTAGCACCGACCGATTCCGTAGGTCCGCAGCACATGCTCATTGCAGGAGGCTTAGCTTCTTATTTCTTCCCAAGCGCCCAGGGCTCTGATGATCAGAGCCTCCGTCACCACCTCATAGCCCTTTGCTCTCAGGGTGTCAGCTGAGGGAGGGGGTACTTCACCTCCTTATGAGCTCAGGCTTCGTGGAAGGCCAGGGTCCTGTTTTCGAAGGGGATTGTGACGTCTACCATGATGATTTTTTTTCTGCTCCTCATTGGTGACAATGACATTTGGCCACAGCTGGCTGTTGGTTCCGGGGACGGCAGAGTTCACTGTGACCTTCCCCAGGTGTGGCGGGATGGCTTGCACCAGGCGATTCTGGTTGGTGTTGTGGTGCAGCTGCCAGGCTCTGGAGTGGGGCTTGCAGCTGCACAGGATGTGGGGCAGAGTGTCGTTGCTGTGGCCACACTTCCTGCAATGCTTATCCCAGTTCCTGTGGTGGACAGCTCTGTTCAGTGGGATGCAGCCAGGCCTGCTGGTGAACCTCCAGTCGGCGAACCAGGTGAAGCTGCCCCCCGGGGAGGAAGTGGTTGCTGGCTTTCCACTTGCTGGTCAGCTCGAAGGCCTTGCCTTGATCCGCTGACAAAGGCTGAGAATCTACCACTGACTTGCTGCAGCTTGTTTCTCCCCTGATCTTTGTCACCAGAAGAGGAGTTTTTAAAAGTCACCAGCAGCCCTTAATTGAACTCAGATGTTTCTAGTTAACCTGAGGTAACTTTTCTTCACCTTTCTAGAGCTGTTTGTTCCAGCACTCTCCTGTAGCTGTCAGGTCTTACTTGCTTCACTTACGGGTGAAAGTCAGTCAGTGACTGCTTCCTCATGCTCCAAAATTCAAAGCAAGGGAACACACCACTGAATGTAATGGTAGATCTGTGCAGATTAAAAACAACGAGAGTCCTGTAGCACTTTAAAGACTAACAAAATACATTTCTGTAGGCATAAGCTTTCATGGGCTGCAACCCACTTTGTCAGTTGCCTGATGAGGTGGGTTGCAGCGCACAAAAGCTCATGCCTCCAGAAATTTAATTGGTTAGTCTTTAAAGTGCTACAGGACTCTTGTTGTTTTTGCTGTATACAGACTAACACAGCTACCCCTCTGAATCTGTGCAGATTGAAAGTTATTACCATCTGCTGGCAGTTTGGGTGAAACAAGTTGGTGGTCTCAGTACAAATCTCAGTGAACAGGTATCCACATAAAAAAAGAAATCCACCAACACAACTGACACTCACTGACTCAGCAGAGAATGAGTGATCCTACGGACTGAATGCCCCTCAGGCTTGCTCTAATGCAACAGTTCCCAACCTCGGGTGCGTGACCCCCTTGGGGGGGCACCAAAGATTACAGGGGGGTCCATGAGGCTTCAGTAAGGTCATTTAGCTACCTCCCTCCCCCCGAGCCCTGTGCTGGCCGGAGAAGAGGAGCAGCCCCTTCTCCCCCTGCCCCTTGCCTGCCTGGCTGGAGCAAAGCAGTCCCACGCTGGTGGGGGGCCTGGAGCAGCCCTGCCCGGCCCACCAGGGCCCATGTCCATTACTCTCAGTCCATGAGGGATGGGAAGAGGTGGGGCCACAGGGGGCGTGCAGTGGTGGCTGCACCAGGGAGGCTTAGCTTCTTACTCAGTAGGAGTCATTTATTATTATATTATTTATGTAATTTAGTGTTAATATTATTATCATCACTGTATGTGTTTATAGGGGTTATATGTGTTTATGGCTAGTGAGGGGGTTGGGGGCACGTGTTTTACCTAATGTTAACTAGTGGGGCTTTCACTCAGAAAGGTTGGGAATCTGACTGTAACGCCAACAGCCTCATGCGTCTGATATGATAGCAACAGATCACTGTCAAACAGGAAAACTGTCCATGCTCCTTTTTCCCAGCCACATCCCCACAACCAGCAGCTGAGAGAGGGAGCTACCATGCTGGCTTTTTGTGACCAAAGGGTCTCCCTGCTCTGCTGTGAGGAGTAAGGCTTCTGTACAGTTTTGTTTGCCCATATTTCAGCATATGACAGAAATGGTTGACAGCTGAAAGAAATAGCATGGAAAGGTACTGCTGTGAAATTCTTCGTGGATTCTTTGCTGTTATTGGGGGAAAGCCATAGGCCCTTCAACACAGGGCCTGCTGTGGGCTTTCCCTATGTTTCATTGTTCCCAGAAATGCTGAGAAGTCTTGTTAGGGATGTACTTACATCTCCATCACCCTCAGGACACTGCAGTTCATGGAATGAATTACAGCAGGCACTCATATGGAAACATAATACGTTGATGCCGATGTAGTGAATTAATGACGGGAACATTGTGTTTAGGTGCTTAGATTAGATTATTTAGTTAAAGTTTACATGTCAGCAAATCTTTCCACTCTAATGTCTTTCTTATAGAAATGATTACACATATGCTAATACTTACCTCCGTAAGCGCTCGGTTGCCTAGAAGAACGAATATTTAATATGGTGCTTAGGACCTGTCAAAACGTGGTCTGTCCCTTTAAAGGCTAGGAGGCTTGGGACCAATCAGCCTTGTTCGTGAGCCCCTCCCTGTTACACCCGCACTGGGTGTGGGACCACACAGCCCAGCAGCTTAGTTGTACAGTTTCTGCTGTCCTTGCAGTAGGAGCATCTGGGTCTGTTCCTCCTGCACCACCAACAGGCAGACCACATCTTCCGTTTGGCAGCCTGTCCACCCAAAATTTCAGTCCTTCCCCCCTTATTCCAAGGGCAATCATCCTGCCTGAACTCTTGACCTCCCAGAGCACTTCCTTGTGGCATAGTGTGGCATTGCAGCTCTGCCTCAGATTCCCCACCATGCTCTTCGGCCTTCTCCAGATGTACAACATAGAAGCTGGCCCTCTGGCCAAGAAGCTTTAGAGAATTCAAACCTTTCCTGGGTAACAGAGTCTTTTAGACAAAGTTCAACAAAAATACAGAACAAAGGAATATTCAACCCAGCCAGGATCAGCATCCAGCCGGCTTCCTTGCAGGCAGGTCCCAGCTACAACAGCTTGTCTCAACATCCACCAACGAGTATCTAGTGAACCTAACAATCTGGTCCAGGTCCACCCTTCTACAACAGGCTCTGGCCAGCTAGGGTCTGCACACAGTGCCTGGCCATCAACCAGGCTTCTTGCCCCCAGGCAGGAGCAGTCTCTCTGCTTGCCTCCCCACTCAGCTGTAAGGTCTGAGGCCTTGTTTTTTCTGGCTAAGTAGTAGCAGCCATATTAGGGACAGACAGCAGCCATAATCTAAGAAGCATGTAGTCACATCTTCACATCCCCATCTAAATTACATCAAACAATGTAATATTGGGCTATTAGAAGGCTTTGCTGTCCTGATAGTACCTACCTCCACAAGATAAAGAAACAGATCTTAAGATGTTTAAAGAAAACTTTGTTTGATAGTGTTCTGTCTAGCAAAGAATCACTTATCAACAGTTGTGGTTGTAAAATCTAAACTTCATTGTTTTGTCTTATGGGTCCCACTTCTCTGTTGTTTATCTGAATGATTTCTGTCTGCTTCTTTGACTATTTCTGTCTGATGCATAACTAATTGTGCAATATTTAAATCAACTAAGATGATAGGATATGATTGGTTAAAGAACTGTTTCATAATGGGCTAGGATTGGTGTTTTGTAGTACTTTAGTTTAAAATGATTGGTAAAGGTATAACTAAGCAAGACTCAAGTTTTAACTATATAAACTGAGGTCCAAAAGGATGTTCTTTGGAACCTAACTCCAGGACACAGCCCAAGATCAGAGCTGCCAGACCTCAACACCCTGCCAACTGTATTTACAGAAGTTGGAGTCCCCAGATGATCTAATTCTGATTGGCCACCAGGAGAAGTTTGTCTGCCTTATTGGGAACAGTGAGCATTGTATGCTTAGCATGTGTATTCTGTTTTGGAAATTGTTAATAGAGAATAAGGATATTACTGTGTAAGGCTCCTTCACTGGTAAAAGACCCCGCAAGCCTGCAGAAGATTACACCCGGAGCCCTACAAATTGGGAATTGGTAGTACTTAAATTAACTAGGTTACACTCAGAGCCCTATGGACTGGGAATGGGTGACCTTGAGCCCTAGAGTGTGAAATGGGTAAGGGTAGGTGCCTTTCCCCTGGAGCCCTATGGACTGGGAAAGGGTGGGAGGTGCCTTAACTAGGTTATGCCTTGAGCCCTACAGATTGGGGTAAAGGTGCGGTGCCCTAGTGTGTGCTGGGTAACAGAGCCCTCTGACTCCCATTTTTCTAGAAACTGCAGGAATCACTTCTGCTATAGCTGCTAGGCTTCCCACTCTTAAGTACAACACCCAGTGCAGGTGTGACAAGGCAGGGCTCGCTAAACGGGGCTGACTGACCCCAGGCCTCCTGGCCCTTAAAGGTGTTCAGCCCCAAAGTAGGGAAGGGTCCATACCTGTTTGTGCAATGAGGCAGACTTGAGAGCTATCTGAGTTATGCACATGAGGATGGTACTTCTGACAGTCTCTCTTTGTGGTACAAACTATATATCTATTAGGATCAACATGAACACATTCATCTCTTTCTTATATTTTTCTTAGGTATTGTATGTAATTGTGACATTACCAGCACTCAGTGAAACACTGATGTGTTGACATTAGTTAGTGGAACAATAATATCATACTGTACTCCCCTCTCCCCCAGTAAACTGGTTGTTGGCCCTAAAATGGGCCTTTGCTCTTTTTTTTTAAAAGAGGTTTTTCTCCAACACTGTGAGAGGAGGCACGTACAAACCAAAGGATCGTGAGTTTGCATAACAGACCATATACCCTATTTCCCCTTTTCTATGGATATGTTCAAATATTTAACAGCAGTAAAGAAAATAGGGAGGGGGGGGGGGGTGAAATACATTTTAAAGGGATAAAAGGAACTAATTTTTAGTGCAGTATATAATCTACCCAGGAAATTCACTGCTGGAGGATATTTATGAGGAAATGGTTTAGTGAGATTCAGAAAATGATTCATTATTGTTATTAATAGGAATAACATCTGCTGTTACACGAGCTAGGTGAAAAAGTTACAAGGCGTATTTTTCTTCGTGCTTCAGGGCATAAACTAATCCCCAGCTATAGCTGGGAAGGAATTCCACCTCCACCTCTCTGGGATAGCATTGCACATCTGGTTAGGCTTCCTTTGAATCATCAAGTATAGATCATAGACAGAGGCATAGTGCCTGACTGTTCTGGTATGGCAACTTCCATTGTTCCTCACCTCCAACATGTAACTATCATAGGGTGCCACTGTGGCTTGTTCCCTAACTGCATCCTGTTCTATTCAACTGCCTGATCCTTAATTGTGAATTTCCATCCATAATACATGTTTAATCTGATTTTTGTCTGAGACTTCTGAATAATTTAATGGACCTCGCGGGTATGAAAGAGTAGCTCTGAGGCCTGTTATAAATCACTCAAACTGCACACTTGAGATTTAGGATGTCAGCAGCATCCCTCAAATGAGTTACATCTCCATATTCACTCTAGAGTCATCTATTATCCTAGATGTAGTACCTAAGAAGGAATTATGCATGAAATCTTCATAAGAAAACAAACCAGTAATCTCCATGATAATGTGATGCTAAGGTTTCCCAACCCAATAAACCCGATGCTTTAATGCCAGAGAACACTAATTTTATGCTCTAGCATCAACTGTCTTTTAACTTCACAAATATATACACTCTTTTTGTGCAGAGAGCTGTTTGATCTCATAATAGCAATTCTGGAAGCACTGTGATGAGTAAAAACAGAAAACCTTTGCTATATTCCATGAGGCCCCCAAGGTGGCTCCAAAGAGAAATTCACCCTTCATGATAAGTTATTTGTCAAAAACTTTTACAGTATTTACTGTGACGTTTGGGTCCTTTGAATCACAACCAACTATTCAATTTATTAATCTATACTTAGTAATTATAGATTATAGTGGCAAGAAATTCTCAATAGGAAAAAAGCCACGTCAGATACTGATATTTTGAAATATGAGTATGGAAAGAGCTGAAATGTATTTGTAAACATGAAAATAGAAATGTATTTAAAGAACCTTCAGGGCACAGTTTGGAATTGTCAAAGACTGGGCTGGCCCTTTAAAGGATATGAGCTCAGCACTACCTGTGCCTTGTCATCTGGTCTCAGGTGATGTATCTGGTGGTGGGGCCAAGTTACCAGGCATCATGTGATGCTAGTTCCAAGATGAGGCTTCCTATAAGAGGGAGCTTGCTTCATCAGAAAGATGAGACTGGGGCAGTCACTGGAGGGAGGAAAGGGAAATGGAAGCAAACAAAAACAAGCACACACACACACACACACATATACACATACCTGTAGCGAGGCTTCTACAGGGGACTCAGGATCAGAGAGGACTGAGGAAGGGGCTGTCTATGCCAGCCAGGTGAAAAAGCCTGTATGGAACAATACGTAGTGAGGGGCAGAAGCCTAAAGAGGCTTGAGGAAATGCTAAGAAGCAGAGCTGGGTTTGGCACAGAACTGTAAATCCAGCAAAGGAGTGAAGAAACTGCGGAGTGGATGGAAAGCCTTATTTTGCTTTATATTGACATTTGAATTGTGTTTTTCTAGCCCAAAGGAGGGTGATATTTGACTTGTACAAGAGTCAAGCAGCAGTTTTTGAGGACCCCAAAGAAGGGGAAACTGAGGCAGCAGCAGGGTCTGATGCTGGATTGGGTAAGATCCTGATATAGCCATCAGCACTGAACGGCTGCAGCTCTAGCTTGTGTGCAGGTGGTATTAATTTGAAAACACAGGTTCATTACTTGTTTAGCCATATTCTAGGGTCTTGCCACTCTCTATTTCCTGTTTGTGTTGCTGAGGTATAGATCAGTCTTACTGCTTAGGCCAAATCATCCCTTCCCTCAGTAAAGCCATTAAGGCCAGGAAAGTAGAGTCTACACTGAGTTCTTGTGGAATCCTTTAAACAAGGATGTACATTGTCTATTTTGCCCTCCCTCACACCCTCCATGGAACAGAGAGCAGTGGCAGGGAGATCCTCCAAATGTATGGATCTCAGGTTATATGTCAGTGGTGGCCAAACTGTGGCTTGTGAGCTGCATGCGACTCTTTTACAGTTGAAGTGTGATTCATGGAGCACCTTATACCCTCCCCCCCCCCGAGTCTCCGCCTACCAGATTGGGGTGGAGAGCTCGGCGCTTCTGCCCTGCAGCAGGGTGGTGGGACTAGAGGATTCTGCCAAACGGGGAGGTGAGTCTCGGGGGGTCAGTAAGTTTGGCCACACCTGATATATGTGAAGCATTGGAGTATTCACATAGACTCATAGAAGATTAAGGTTGGAAGGGACCTCAGGAGGTCATCTAGTGTAACCCCCTGCTCAAAGCAGGACCACCCCAACTAAATCATCCCAGCCAGGGCTTTGTCAAGTCACACCTTAAAAACCTCTAAGGGTGGAGATTGCACCACCTCTCTAGGTAACCCATTCCAGTGCTTCACCACTCTACTAGACTCCCTTGCTGGTCCAGGGGTCTGCCTTGCAAGCACTGAATTGCTGGTTCAAGTAGATGAGGACCTATTCTTGCCTGTGTGGCCACCAAACCCCTTGCATGGAACTATGTTAGAAAACCATGTATCAGCCTAAGTAACTACATTTCCATGCAGTTTCAAAGAGGCCATAGGTTGTGGGAACTTGTTTTCACTGTGGCTACACAAAAACCCAACAACACTCTCCCTTTTTAAAATCCACCTTGTCATCACCTGCGAACGAAATCAACACAATCTAACACAAGTCACTATGGACATGAGACATAACCCTCCCCCCAGTTTTCTTGCTTTTCTCTTTGACCTGCAGGAGCTCTTTTGTAATGGGTTAGTGTTGAAGAGCAGAGTTCAGATCCTGGTCTTGGCTCGAGTCCCAATTAAAAATAAGGTTCCGGGTTTCATGCTAGATCCTGCTTGTGAACAGTGGGAAACTACCATACTATTTGGCATAATTAGAGACATATGAAAGAATTGGTACCAGATTTATTGTACATCAAACTCCTGTGAATTTACACACTCACTGTTGAAAATCTGGCTTTTATTTCCTCTGAACTATTAAAAAAATGTAAAGCAAGATAAAGTATGAGTTATGGTATATGATACCAGGTCCCCATACACCCAGTGTAACAAATTATCTTACTTTTCAACAGGATATTATCAAGGAGCAGAAAGCTCAGAAATGCCAATTTTAATCAATAACCTTATTTACAAACACAATTTGCAGCTTCAGTGAGGAGGGGAGAGTTTCTGTTTGTGCCCACTTTCATATTATCACACCAAGCAACATTATTTTCTAGTAATTTTTCATTTGACTTAATCTTCTTTGATTTTAGGAGGTTGATGTTATCATTACTTCCTCCCTAACCAATTAAAAGCCTTACTTTCTACCCACTGTAGTTGAACATTTTCCACCTGGAGATGGACATGCGTTATAAAACATGATTCTTTATTTGGATTTTTGACCTATTACCCCAAAACTCAGGCTTGTTTGTATCAGGAATTTTGTTTTAGTCAAGGGCCAGCTCCAAAATCTGGATTTTCTGAACTTTCCCAAAGTTCATGGTTTTTGGTTCAGACTCATCTTTGTTTGTTAAATGAAAAAACAGAGTAAGGAACTTCCAAAACCGCTCTGTGTTATAGTTGTTCCAGTAGTGGCATTTCTGTATGATGACAAGTAGCTGTCCATTTCACAGATGTATGATGCTGCACACTTAATTAGATTAGTGAGTTTAATAATATAGGGCCAATGAGTGATCAGATGCTAATAGAATCATGAAAACTTAGGGCTTCTCTAATTTTACAGCTGACAGGGGACACTGGAAGTATAGAGCTGCTGATGCCTTTTCAGTGCCTCCTCTTAATTGCCACAGAAATTGATGTCTAAGTGCCACTGAATTTCATGACCAATCATAACTTAATTTAAATGGAAAATCCCATGCTTGGCTGAATGACATTACGAAACTGTTAATTAAATTTCATGTGCACCTTCTAGATTAATCAACATCCTAAGCAACGTGTAGCTGCCTGGGGTGTCTTCTGAGCAAAACCCATTATTCTGAAAATGATCTAAAACCTGATAAATTTTCAAAATGACTTTAAAAATGGGTGACATGAAGCTGCTAATATTCCTGAAGGAAAACAATAAAAATTAATCTTGAAATATGATCAGGGGTTTCACCAAGAACTGGTCACAATGTCAGGAGCACCTGCACTGGAGTTTGGGAAATGTGTCTGTATCTTAGTAAATGTCTCCTTTTCCTATTCACCTGAAAAAGGGAAGAAGATTCTGGGCCCTATAACTAGGCCTTTGCACTGGAGATGAATAAAGTTGCTGGTGCTGGAAGCCATGTGTGACTGGGGACCAGGATACTGAGTAGTCCTACATGCAGAGCGAGGTGACTTCTGGCTAGGGATCAGAGAATAGCTAAATAACATCACAAACCAGAGTGGGGAGAGTCGTTGGTAGTTGTGGGAAGGCACCAGAGGACTAACAACCATCAATTATATTGTGGCACTAAGTTGTGTCCACATTAGAGATAAATGAGGAACATTCGAAGGCTGCTCACTTGAAGTCTGCCCTTACTCCATGCTAGCTGCCTCAGATGATGGCATGAGCAAGACAGGATTGAGGGGGTTTTGTGTCTGGAGGGGTATACTGAGAGGGTGTGGCCTCCCTTGAAGATGGACAAGGAGAAACCCCACCCCTTGGTGGGTAGAGCCAGAACACTCAGGCCTGCCCCGCTGGAAGGGGAAATATAAAAGGCGAGTCCTCTAGCTCAGTTGGGATGGAGCTGCCGGAGAAGGATGTCTCCCCCCTGTTGTTGGTGTCCAAGCCTGACTGTCGCAGCACTGAGGACCCAGAGGAGCTGCTGGAGCTGCCTGCCATCTGGGACACTGCTAGTTGCTTGGGATGCCGAGGAGCTGTTGGGGTTACCACTTTCTTTTTACCTCAGGGAGATGGATGACAACCCTGAGGTCTAGGTACTCCAGGGAGGTAGGAAGTAACCCAGGGGAATCAGACAATAGCCTGGTTGTACTGTGGCTTGAAACTACATCAGCATGCTTTGGCTGGGACCCTTCCGCCACTGGTAGGGCCCTGGGCTGGGACCCGGTAGAATAGGGTGGGGCCGGATTCCCCTACTGCCAACCCCATCCTTGGGGTGGCAGCTATCATCATAGGCCAGGAGGCCTGATGGTGCTCACCCGCCTGCTCATGAGCCTCTAGACAGTGTTGGTGCTCAGACCCTGCCTGAGGGCCTGGGGCAATAGACTGTGTAATTGTCCCATCTATCTGAGAGCCTGGGGCCACAGACTGCTTGTTTGCTCTGCCCCTGCTGGAAGGGCCAGAGCCCATAGGCTGCTTGCCTGCTCAGCCCCCTACCTGAGGGGCCGAGCCCTTGAACAATATTTTCCCCCTTTGAGCTTTGCCCCCAGCAAAGTGCCATAGCGAGGGGAGTGGCCTCCCTCCCAGCTGGACAGGGAGGGATGGCCCAATCCCTTACACATGGCAGAGAATGCAGGCAGCATACACCCCGAGACAGAGGGAGACTGCCCTTCTTCCTAGCCCGCCAACTGCCCGAGCATCGGCATGGAGCTCGAGCAACTGATGAAGTGGTGGGCTGAGACCCAGCAGCAACATCTGTTACTTCAGCAGCTGGGGGCCCAACAGCAGCAGCTGATTCGGGAGTTGGGGCCCAGCAACAGCATCAACAGCGGCAGTGTTTCCAGCAGCTGACCATTCTGCAGCCCCCGTCCCCTGGCCTCTTCCCTGGAGGAGCGATGGCCCTAGCGACTCCTGTGATGATGCTATGTCTCACAAAAATGGGCCCAGAAGATAACCGGATGCCTTTTTGATTACTTTTGAATGGGTTGCCTCAGTGGCTGGGGGGGTCTTGGGGCAATGCGTCACCCTCTTGGCTCTTCATGTAACAGGGACCTCCCAGGCTGCATACTGGGGCCTCCCCAGTGAGGAAGCCTGTGATTATAAGATGGTGAGGACTGCCATCCTGGACACCCTGGACATAACCCCAGAAAGCTTTCGGCACCAGTTTTGCAGGAAGATTTACCTGCAGGGGGCTCGACCTCGGGTTGTGGCCCAGGAACTTAAAGATGCTTGGTGGAGGTGGCTTGAACCTGAGCTGCGCTCTGCCACTGAACTGGCTGAACAGGTGGTGGTGGAGCAGTTTATACATATCCTTCCACCCTGACAGAGGGTATGCGACACCGGCCTGCCACCCTTAAGGCGGCCATTGGCCTTATGGAGGACTTCCTGGCTGCAGAGCCTACCGTGGCACTGGGAACCATGGCCGCCGCCCGGAACTCCCTCCCGGTGGGTGGAAGATCCACCCTAAAGCCATCCCTTGCCACCGTCAGGCCACAACGGGGGCTGTTGTGGTGGGGGCCCACTGCGACCCATGGCATACAGGCTAGCTGCAATGGAGGGAGGAGAGAGCAACCCTGCCCTGGGAGCCCTCAGACCACGCACGGGGAACTGAATCTCAGAGAAATCCTGACAAGGTCGGAATGCTGTTTCACTTGTGGCTGCTTCAGGCACCCCCAGCAGCAGTGTCCTACTATGGATTGTTCCTTCAGGCATGTGTGCACGGGAGAGACCCAAGGCTGCTTCCACGCCAACACCCAGGTGACGATCCCCATAGGCCTCGAAGGGACAAATGCGCACACTAGTCGACTCTGGCTGCGGACAGACCCTGGTGCGGCAGCAGCTTGCCCCTATCATGGACCCAACAGGGGGACAGATCTGGCTGCACTGTATCCTTGGGGACATGAGGACGTACCCAAACATCTGAATGACACTAACCGTAGACAGGATAATGCGGGTGATGACTGTGGGGGTCACCCCGAGGCTCCTGTATCCCGTCATCCTCAAGCAGGACTGGCCAGAGTTCAACTGGGTCCTGCAGTCTGTGACCTGTGGGGACCAACCCAAGGAGATGGCCCCTGAGGGAGAACCCCCAAGGGTGAAGATGAGGCACCGGGGGGAAAAAAGGAGTAACCTGGACAACCCACCAGCCTAGCTGGTTCACTGGTTCACAAGGTTCACTGAACGCTTGGGAGGCTGCTCTGGCCTGACCGGAGGATGAGAAATATCCCCCATTGCCGCAAGGAGTTGACTTCAGTCGGGACCAGAGGGAGGATCCCACCCTTACTCGGGTTTATGATCAGCTGGCCTATAGTGACAGGACAGTGATGGACCCGCAGTGTGCCGTGCAGTGGCTGTGCTTTGAACTAACTGGGGAGCACCTTTGGCAGGTGTTTCAAGACTCTTCAACCCACGCGCCCCAGTCCCAACTAGTTGTGCCCTTCTGCCACCCACAGGCAGTGCTAAGGATAGCCCATGATGTCCCGGCTGCTGGTCATTTGGGTCAAGAAAAGACCGTGGCTCAGGTCCTGGCCCAGTTCTTTGGCCAGGGGTGTACCAGGATGTCAAGAAATATTGCACCTCCTGCCAGCTGGCGGTCCCTGTGGGCATCCCAAAAGCCTCCCTGGTCCTCTTACCGATAGTGGAGACACCCTTCGAGAGGATCACCATGGACCTGATGGGACCCCTTGCTAAGAGTGCTGCCGGGTACCACTACATCTTAGTCATAATGGACTATTCCACTTGCTTCCCTGAGGCTGTCCCGCTGCAGTCCGCTACTGCTCGGAGCATTGCAGCAGAACTCATGAAGATTTTTACTCAGGTGGGCCTATCCAGGGAGATCCTAACAGACAAAGTGACCAATTTCACCTCCTGGCTACTGTGCAAAGTCTGCAGCCTCTCTAGAGATCCGGAAACTATGGCCGTCTTAGAGATCTGGATGGCCTGTTGGAACATTTTAATGGGATCCTTAAGGGGATGTGCCGCAAGTTCCCGCCACAGGACCTTTGTCATTGGGACCACTGCTCACCCTCCAGGAGGTACCACAAGCCTCCACCCAGTTCTCCCCATTTGAACTGCTCAGGGACACCCTCACTACCGAGTTGTAGAGACAAGCCCGGTGTCTGCTGGAGACCTTCCCCAGGACATTCACTGCTGTGCTGGGATAGGCCATGGGGACCCAGCACAATCACCTGGAGGAGATGATCCGTGGAACAACCAGGCCATTACTGGGAAGACCACTTGAATCAGGTGGTGGCCATCCTGTGGATCTTCCAGAGCACAGGGTTGACAGCCAACCCGAAGAAATGTCGGATTGGCTGTCAAGAAACAACCTACCTGGGATATGTCCCTTGGATGAGGGAAGGCATACCCACTAATTGGAAAGATTTAGGCCAGGGGTCCCCAAATTATAGCCCGTGGATCGCATTTGGCTCGCCGATACATTTTGAGTGGCCTGTTCCCCCCCTCCTGGCCCCGCCCCTCTCCCATGTGGGCCTAGCGGCACCCTGGCTGGAGCCATGCCATTCCCGACCCCAAGCAGCGCCGCACGGCAGCCGCTCTCCCCTCCCAGCCCTGCTGCTTCCCCTTGCCCCTCTCCTATGTGGGCCCAGCACGCCACTCCCGGCCCCACGCAGCACTGCATGATGGCCGCTCCCCTTTCCTGGCCCTGCCCTTTCCCCCACCTCCTTGCACGTGATGTGGGCCCAGCTGTTCCAGACCACCAAAGAGGAAGACTGAGGGTTGTGGCCCTCGCAGCTGAAAGTTTGGGAACCCCTGATCCAGGCCATCCAAAATCATCTGAACCCGACCACCAAGAAGCAGGTAAGGCAGTTCCTGGGTTTGGTTGGGTATTACTGCCAGTTTATTCCCAACTTTGCTTCAGTTGCTGCCCCCATGACAGAGCTCCTAACCAAGGACTGGCCACAGTGAGTCGGTTAGTCATCCGACAGTAAAGGACAGCCTGTGTCACGAGCCCATTCTCTACAGCCCTGACGTTATTTGCAGCTTTATGGTCCAGATGGACACCTTGGCCGTAGGACTTGGCTTTTGTCCTCTCCCATGTGATTGACCCAGTAGTGGAACCTTCCACCACTGGTAGAGCCGTGGGTGGGCCCTGGTGGGGCTGAGTCCGCCTACCTCTTCCACTGCTGCCAACTTTACTCTTGGGGTGGCAGCTATCTCATCATAGGCCAGGAGGCCTGATGGTGCTCACCCCCCTGCTTGTGAGCTCCTAGACTGTATTGGTGCTCACCAGCTGCCTGAGACCCTGGGGCCATAGACTGTTTATTTGCTCTGCCCCTGCTGGAAGGGCCAGACTAATGGTCCATCTAGCCGAGTATCCTGTCTTCTGACAGTGGCCAATGTCAGGTGCTTCAGAGGGAATGAACAGAACAGGGCAACCATCAAGTGATCCATCCCTTCAGCCATTCCCAGTCTCTGGCAAACAGCAATCCCTGCCTATCCAGGCTAATAGCCGTTGATGGACCTACCCTCCATGAACTTATCTTGTTCTTTTTTGAATCCTGTTACAGTCTTGGCCTTCACAAAATCCTCTGGCAAAGAGTTCCACAGGTTGACTGTGCGTTATGTGAAGAAATACTTCCTTTTTTTTTTAAAACCCCTGCCGTATACTGAAAATATATTATTTTTTAATTTAATTAATTTATTTTTTAAAAGTACAAACCCTAGTATAATAATTTTTTAATGAAATCAGTACCAAATATTTGGAAACAGCACTTGTTTGTGTTTAAACATTTCCCCCTGCTGTGTTTGCAACCCAAACACTGGAGAAGAGGGTGAAACTAATTACTGTATAAATAAACTCAGAAGCTTGTCTGAGAGAAATGTACACAGGAACCAAGAAGCATAAACTACCAAAAGCCAATCAGGTTTTTACAACCCTCTCCATCTGAATAATCTCAGGCAAACTAAGCAAGGACATTTATTCTGTATTATTATTGACATCTGATTGTTAACCTGTCAGTGTCCTATTAATTTTAGGGAGGCAATTGCAGATCTCGGCCACTGAGAGTCTCCCTCCCGCTCAGTCTCCCAGAGAAGCTGACGCTGAGTGGAGCCCTGAGCACGGAAGAGGGGAAATACAAAGCCATCTCAGCTCAGCACTGAACCAAAAGCGCTAAACAAAGAGCTAAGGGGGTGGGGATGAGTCTCATCGTAGCAGCCCCATGGGAACCAGCCAAGGAGATTCCTCCACCTCTCCTGCAACATCCCCACGCAGCCGGGGGAGCGTTACAGTCGGTTACCCGCCCCAGCCCCTCTGCTCTCTCTCCCCCCTTTCTTTCACTTGCAATTGCTACCAAAAGGGGGTGGGGGAAGCCAACAAATCAACCCAACGTGGCGGTTTTTCCGCCCCTACCAATCGCGTCTTTGATTGGGCCTGTCAGGCTCTTTCCCCGCCCCGGTGAGCCGCTACTGCGGCTGGGTTTCCCCCTGCAGCAGCCCTGCCTGCTGCTGCTGGGAGAGTGGGAAGGGAACAAGGGACGGGAGGGTGGCTGGGGTTTGTGTGAGCGGAGCGGTGGCCGGACGAGGAGGCGGCAGGGGCTAGGGGGAGCTGAGCGGGGCAAGGCTGCGTGCGGCGGCCGCTCCCGAACCAGCCGGGAGCTCCGGCGGCGCTAAGAGCAGGGCTTGGAGCCGCCGGCCCTGGTCTCCGCCGGCTCTCGAGGCAGCGGCTGTGCGGGAGCGCCCGCCCGGCCTCCCAGCCCTGGTGGGGGCGGCGCGGGACTCACCTGGATTGGCCCGCGCGCTGGGGCGCGTGGAGGGGTGGGCTGCGTGCATCGCCCGGGCCGTGCCGCTGCCTGCAAGCCCTGCCCGTGCACGGCCGGAGAAGGGGCTGCCCGGCTTTCGCTCCCTCCGGTGCCGAGCGGGACGCTCGCCTAGCGAGACCCATGGCGAGCAGCGGGGCTGTGGAGCCGGTCTATGGACTTTCCGAAGACGAAGTAAGTCCCTCGCCGCGGTTTGTTTCTGACACTGTCTCCACCCCGCCCCCCCCCCCATATGCCCGGCTGCACTCCCAGCCCCCCGCATCGGCCCGGGGCTGCCGCTGGCTGCCCTGCACCCGGCAGCCCCAGGAAGCTGTAATGCGACTCGCGCTGCAGCCCCGAGCCCCTCAGCCGCGGGGTCCTGGCGGGGGCAGCGAATCGTTCGCTCCTTATTTGGGAGCCGGCTGGGGCAGAACAGCCGCTGCACTGCCCGGCCGCTGTGTGGAGCGGCGCCCGGCTCCCTGCCCGGAGCAGCCTGCGGGGTCCCTGGCTCGCCTCAGGGGGAGAGCCCCGGCGCTTTCTCCTCCCCCCCGCTCCCTTAATGGCGAGGGACGGGCAGGGAGACGGAGCCCAGCTGTTGCCCCCGCTGGGCGAAGGCTGAGGAGCCCTTGGCGGCGCCCTGCCGGCAGGTGCTGTGGGGCCGGGGCGCCCCTTTGCCAGGGTCTCTGGGGAGGGCTGGCGTTCGGGGCGGGCGAGGTGTAACCCGCCCGCAGCCCATTGCATCGCCCGAGCCGCTCTCGCGCTCCCGTGGCGTGGGTGGGAACGCCGGGGCTGGGAGCACCGGGCGGCGCGATTAGCGGGGCGGGGAGGCGACTCCGAAACCCGGGTTGCATTACTCAGCACGCAGGTATTTCCTCCCCTGGAGCCGCCGTGCTCTCGGGAGCGGGCTGAGGTGCTGGCTACGGCCACCTCGCTTGGGGGGGATCCCCGGCCATTCCCCTCCCTCTCCTGAGCGGGGAGCGTGGAGGCGGCGGGGGGTTTGACAGCGGCGTGGCCCCGCTCAGCCATTGTCCGCCTCTGCGCTGGCTTTACATGGGGTTCCCGGGACTCAGCCAGGGTTTTCTGTGCGATCAGTGCAGGTTGCAACATCTGGCTGTGTCCAAGCAATCGGTGTGCCTGGCTGTAGGTCGTCAGGCACACGCTCTTTGTGTGTGCGTGTGTGTAACCTAGACTGACACAATGAGGTATGTGTGAGCTGCCTGCCTAAATTACCTTTATCTACAGCTCTGGCAGTGAGGCCACAGTTCAGAGAGATTTTTATTTAAGTTTAGAGAGGATCTGAGCATCTAATCTGCCCTCCTACAAAGAGCTGCACTAAGCGCTCTTGCATAAAGCCCATGACAGTGAGGTCTTTCGATCCAAAGAGCAGGTGGTGTTCCTACATATTTACCCTGCACATATGCATTGTCGCCAACTCCTGCACACTCTGTTTGTCGCTCGACTTCATTATAAACTCTTCATTATAAACTCTGCCTCTACTTGTGCAGCACCTAACACAGTAGGGCCCTGATCCTGATGGGCCTCTTGTGTGCTGTGTACAGTATAATTAAGTACAGTGTAAATCAGTTGGGGTAGGGCCCTTTTTTATTTGCCTTTAAAGATATGTCACCATATATATTCAATCTTAAGACCTTTCAATTGTTATGTTGTGTGGACACTCTTTATGCCATTGTAGTATGACCTAGACCTGCATTGTTCTTTCTCTCTTATCTGATCTTTCACCTTGTCAGTAGAAAGGAGGCAGTGTGTCCCAGAAAGAGGCAAGATGCAGACATTCAGGAACAAAGAACCAGGCTTTAGACTGAGGTATTGTAGGTGGAAAGACAGTTGCTGCTCCCAAGTCTGATTTAAGGTCTCTCTGAACACATTGTGTAGGAATACAAATTGCTCAGGACTGAATACATTTTATCATATACGCATTTTTTTGGTTTTTTGTTTTTAAAAAGGGACTAGATGTTTGGGTTGCATGTAATGTGTCTTTTATGCCAGGGAGATAGTGTCAAAGTCAACCCTGTGTTTAATGCAGATGGAGTTTGAGTGGTTTATCAATCCTGTAGGTTAGCCAAATTATGCAGTGTATACCAGTTTTGCTAACTAGTGCCTTGCATAGAAACATGGGTGGGGCCAACAAATGGAACCTTTGCAGATAGACTAATCCGTTCTATGGCATCTGACTTGAGAGCATTGTTGAGATGCTGTGTGTGGAGGAGAATAATTATCTTTTTCTTTTTGTCCTGTAGAGAAATGGTGGTGGTCAATTTGCATAGTGGTCAATATAACAAATCCCCAAACAAAGGTGACATGCTATATTAATATACTCTTCAAATTTCATGTATCTTCATGATGTCAACTTTAATGCTGCCACAGTCCAGCATCTTGATAACCAAGGTAGTAGGCATGATAGGCATCATGGCAGAGGAATGAGTATCAAGGCTGTTGAACTATCAGTTCTTGTTGAAACTGACGGTTGTACTCAAATTGAATCAAATCTTGGTGACAGAATTATTGAATTAAAACTAGATAGGAGGATCCTTTGTGTGTGGATGTTGATGTATTGAGGATTGTTTCGTTTATAAAGCTGTGAAAGTGAACAGATACAAACCAGTTTTGTACATAACATGGGGGAAGAGAGAATGCATTTGCATGGGTTTAGGTATTCAAATGATTAAAATAAAGACGACACAATTAGACTATCTCTCAGTTCCTTTTCTCCCTCATCTGGGTTTATAAACCACCTTCATGTATAGTTCACAAATAATCTTGGCTACATGTGAATTCTCAGGAATAAATTACAGTAGAAGCTCAGTCTAATGAACTCTGAGCATGCCTTCTTGGTTTATTGACTGGATCATCTGAACATGTCTGATGTCACCCAAGCAGTTCAGATAACCAGGATTCTATTGTAGTGTGAACTGTAAAAGGCTCAGAATCCTTCATTGACATAGGAATATTACTGTAATGCAGTGGTCCCCAAACTGTGGGGTGCACCCCCTTGAGGGAGCACCAAGGAGCATTCGGGGTGCATGGTGGTGCCCAGGCCAGCCCCCATGGAGGCAGGGAGAGAATGCCACCCAGTTCCTGGCCGCAACTCTAGCCCCTGGCTCCAGAGGGGACATGAACCAAAAAAGTCTGGGGACCACTGCTGAAATGCTTGAGGGCTCTTATGATCTGAAGAAACAACTAGGGCAACTGAGTTTTGTTGTGTCAGTGCTGTATCTTGCAATACTTTGCCACATCTTGGAGGTTTTGGGCATTCACGCCTTGAAGATACTAGCATATATTTAGCTGTCGAGAACTGAGGCCTAGAAATAATCTTGCTACTTTCACAAGAGATGGATGAATATTGGCTATTTAATTCTGTGGCTTTTTTTTTCTTCTTGTGTGAGTAAGAAAGAGCTTCCCCCTGATACTAGTGCTTGTAAAATGTTGGGTTTTTCTTCATTTTATGCACAGAACAAATATGCCCTATGCAGGCTTCCCATTCTGCTTCACCAGAGTAACTCAATCCTGAGTTGGAGGGAAAGAGAGCAAAGAAGTTGTTGTGGTAGTGCCCGGAGTTCCCAGTCAGGATTAGAGGCCAGGATATAGTCCCTGTCGTGAAGAGTTTACAATCTTAAAAAAACAGGTGTATCCCTCCTGCCTTCCGGATGACAATCTAATATTGTTATATTTCATGTATGATCTTTCTATGCCTACTATGTACTCGGCCCCTCTTCTAAGGCTGTCCTATCGCTGCTGGCACAAATGCAGTGATGTTTGTGGCAGGCATGCCTGTCCACTGGGAACTGGACTGAGATTACCATCTTGCTGCATATGAGGCTGCATCCTATAGGTAATAACTTTTCATTACTACTGATATGGGCTGGTTTTGAACCAGTAATATACAGGTGAAAGAACCTGTATCTCATGAGTCATCTCTTCTCTTGCAGATTTATTTAGATCACAACTATTTTTTTGTATAACAATTTAACAGATTTTAATTCTATTCACAGAAGATAATTTTTTTTGGTTACACTTAATGTTTGTTTGTATTTAGCTGTTGTTAGTATCCATCCTAGGTGCTCACTACATGACATAATTTTTTAAATTGTTTGATGCATTTCATGACTGGCCGCATAAATAGCAATGAAACTTGCAAACAGTTGAGCACAAGTTTAACTTCTATTCATATGTAAAGTCTTATGATGTTAATAGGAGTATTTGCATGACTAAAGTGAAGCATGTGCTTGAATATTTGCAAGATTTGGGCTTAAATTACAGCCCTTGGATAGTACCCACAATTTTCTATAGATATCTCATATACAGAAGTGCTTGTCTTCAAAGAATGTGATAGACAAAAAATCTGAATATAATAAATATGCACTTAATATGTCATGAAACTCATTAAATAAGCAGAAGTTGCTGTTCATGGATAGGTAGAATTTATTTCTGTGTAAATACCACAAACTATCAGATTCTTTATAAAGTCAGGTATATGGGTACTAATATAAATGTAGATATTCTGGTGGGAACTTTATAGCTAAAAATGCCAGTCCTTAGTACTGTCAGAATAATACTTCAGATTTCCCATCTCGAGTATACTTTCTCTTCCACTCGGCGCTGAATGCCTTTAGTTTAGAGTCCTCATTTCTGCAATTTCCATTCAAGTGGGAGCTCCTGATGTGGAATGAGAACCAGAGATGATCTTTGCTGGTTTGAGGGAGTTGAAGCAGAAAAAGAGCAAAACTATGGATAACAGCCTAGGTGGGAGAAGAACACTATGGTACTTCTGCACTTGGCAGCATGCAGAGTACGGACACTCGGTGCCCAGCTAGCAAGGGTATATACATAATAGTGTAGATGGGAAGGCATGGTTTAGGCAAGTAGAATGCCCTATGCTCCTGAACCCCCAGATATATACCTTACATGACTCTCTACACGCCAAGCACTGTACATTGCTATTTTTAGTGGTGTAGTGTCCCGCTGCCTTCCCTGCTGCTGGAGCCTCTCCCTGCTGCCGAGCCTTTCTCTGGGGTAGTTACACCCCACAGTGACAAGGGTGGACACAGCCTGCCTTTCTCTGTGGTGTAGAGCTACACATGTAGCATCTGTACTCTAGGCACTGCCATAAGGGAAGACATGGACTATGTGGGCTTCCATTATGGTCCTCCATTTCCTTGTCCATGTACCTTTGAGGCTGAAGTATGTACAGAAATGGTGCAGGAAGCCTAATTTGCAAATACTGCTACCCAGCCAATCTATCTGTCCTTACAGTGTTAGTTTATTAACATCTTGGTACTGTCCCCCTCTTGAGGACAAAGTGTTGCCCTTTGTTGCATCTGTGCAACTCCCTTTAATTTGAGTTTAGTTACATGAGCGTACATGAGGGTAGAACGTAGCCCAAAGAACATTTTTTTTAATGTTCTTTAAAGTTCTTTCTCCCAAGCATATCTTTGCAAAGATCAGATTTTATAGCTCCTTATTGAAGCAAATAAGATATAAATTTAAAAAAAAAAATGAAAAAATACCTTTGGAGAGCAAGAACAAGCACCATCTAACACATGGAAAGCTGCAGCAAAAGAAAATCGTATCTTCTGATTTCTTTTTTTTTTCCTGTATGTATTTCATAGTTTATAGCCTTTAACGTTTTCCTTGCCTTTCAGTTGTGTCTTCCCTACCAAGCAAGGGTGGTTTCCTTTTTTTTCAGATTAGAAATAACTTGTAGATTTTGAGTCCCTCTTTAGTTTGTACAGAATAAGCTGCAGACACAAGCTACCTCTTGGGTTACCTTGTGATGCATTGTGAACTATCGTGTGTGTGTGTGTGTGTGTGTGTGTGTGTGTGTGTGTGTGTGTGTGTGTGTGTGTGTGTGTGTGTGTGTGTGTAAATTACTCTGTCTCAAGTTACAACAAAGTACTGTAGCTCAGGTAATGGTCATCACTATACACTGATATCCCCCTCCCTCATTAATTCTCATGAAGTAAACTAGGTCGAGTAACAGGCTATGTGTGAAATAGACATTAGCCTGGATTTCAAATGCTAGAAGACTTGTGGCATTGCACCATTTTTGAATAAGCATAGTATGAGTATAACATCTAGAAACGAAACAGACAATTTTCAGATGTGATGGGAAGTGATACTAGTTGACTACAAACTCTCTAAAATACAGGTATAAAGTCCAATTAGAATAAATTTAACAAATCATGCTGAAGTTTTAGGTGGCTTTTTTGTAATGGATTTGATGCAGTGTCAACGACGAATATAGCTCCTATAAGACTCTCTGGTGGTAGACTGTATCACAGATGATGCATATGGGAAGTAAAGTTGGCTTTTGTATGTTATGTTTGCCTGTTCCTGGTGGAGTTCTATTGTTCTGGAGTAATCTCCCTTGTGAAGCACGTGCCTATGCTATAGAGCATCATTTGTACTGCTAATCATAATGTGAGCTGCACAGGTTTCAAAGGAATTATGGAATGTAGTCTAATCTGTAAAATTCCAGAAGAAGGAACTACAGCTGGTTTCTTAAATGTAGTTAACCCATGCTATCATCATCACTAGCTCCCTTGAACCCTGAGGACTTCCTGTTTTTTCTCTTGTGGTTGAAACAGGAGTTTTGCTTTAAATCCCTAGTTTCACTTCCTCAAATATATTTGCTTACTTTTACTCCAAAGGTGAACTTCACCCCCAATTCCATGTCCCTTTCTTGGTTTTGAGAGGGTCAGTTGCACATGAGCAGTGCAACAAAACAGGTGGAGGTTTTCTTTTTGACATGGTAAAAGAAAAATGAGAATTGGTTGTGGGGTGGGTGTGTTTGTGTTTAGGGATGACCGTGAATTAAAGCCAGATCTGATCATCCTGGAGATTCGGCTCAGGTTCTGAACTCTTTAGTATTGCCTCATCACAACCTAATCTTTTTAAAAACTGAAACTCTAATTTTGATTTGGTGTGGGATTTTCAAAACCAACTAAGTCACTTAGTGCTGTTGAAAATCCCTCCCTTAATTCACATTGTGTTGAGAAAACACCTGACCTAATGGAAGAGATTTTGTACCCCCAAAATTTTTAAGTCACATAATTGCTTGAAAAAGTTAAAAAAAAAAAAAAAAAAAAAAAAAAAAAAAAAATCTGATCACACAATTTATCTATTTGTCTTCCCACCTCTTCTGAATAGTCTGTTTATGATAAAACTTTCCTATGATATGAAAAACCTCCAAATCCTTGAAGTTAATCATGACACAAACAATACACTAGTTATAAGGAACTGAAAACATAATTGCCCAACAATTTAATTTTACTGTCTTTGAACATGCATTAAGTGTGAGTTTCAGGGGAATATCTTCTAAACCTTTTTTGGATATGTCTTTATGGTACTATTTAACTATAAACTAGACTCTTAACACACTGGGTCTAATAACCTTCACCAGACATATGTAAAATTCTATATTTAGATTACAAAGTTGAGATGAAGCTTTCTCTCTTTGAAGCTAAAATGTAAAGATTTGTTTTAAATTGAATCTAGCAGGTATGCTGCTATTAAACCCTTTTGTGGGGCACAGTTCAAATACATTAATAATGAAAAGTGGCCAGTAAAAATTCTCACACGTCAGTCAAAATCCTCTTTAAACCTAGTGAGTTTTGCCATTTTTTTTATTTAATACTTAAGGGGGCAGATCCTCAGCTGATATAAATTTCCATAGTTCCATTGAAGCCATAACTATTTACATCAGCTGAGGATCTGCCCAATGGCATTTCGAGATTGATGAGAATTGATTTTTGTTTCCTGTTGTCAATGGGCTGCCTTCACGGTGTGGCTGAATATACTGATAGGCTGACAGTCTCTATAACAGATTAACTTGCTATCCTAAAACCAGGGACGTTTGTATACTGTACAAATGTTTTTAAACAGCATCTTTAACTGTAATATTTGTCAACTATTTTGAATAGTAAAACATTGAAATGCCATTCTGCTGAGAACTTTTTTTTAAAAAAAGAGAACATGACTAGTGTATATAACAAATGCAGTAAACTGCTAAATAACTTAAGCGGTCACCATTAGGCAAGAAATGCTAAAGTTAGCATTCACATTTACTAGAAAACAGTAGTGCTAGATGCATAATAATTTTGTGCTGTGTTGGACAGTCTGTGTTTTATGATACATACTTCTTGCAGCAAAAATAGTAAAACAGATTATATAGCTGTCTCTTCCAAAGTAGCCTAAGAGTTTTGGAAACCCAATTACCATAAATCCACATCCCACAGTAACTGTAAAATTAACACTATCACAGGGTGACTGGACTCTTTAAAAGTGAGCAGGGTCTAGTGCACCTATGACTGATTTCCCATAAGCCCAATTAGGCAGCAGGTAAACACCTGGGCCTGATAAAGGAGGAAACCAAGAGGAAGCTGTGGCAGCTTTCAACCTAACCATAGAGCGTAGATCAGGCCTTAGAGTCATCTGCTATTGTCTGTTTGGTGTTTGTTTTCTGTGAGAGTAAACATGTTAAGAGTACAGCAACTTGGTCTGTATCTTCGCGATGCAAAATGATAGGATCTGCACAGTTGGCTATGTGTTTGTAAGTGGGTTAAAAAGAATTGCAGTGGGAACAGTGTATTCTTCCCCCCTCCCCCCCCATTAAAAACAAAAAAAGAGAGACAAAATATGGAAAATTCCACCGTTAGCCTGGGGCACGGCTAAGTATTTTGGAAAGTTACGAGTGTGCAAAAGTGGGGAAAGGTTGGTAATTTCTGTGAGTGGTCCCAGCCAGTGTTATAATTCTTATTCTACAGTTGCTTGCAGTCATTGGAGATACCTCTGATACACTAAGTCCCATTGTGTTACTGTAACTGCATATGTAGTCCTGCTCCCTACTTTGGTAGTGTAAAGAGTTTTGATTTAGTAAAATAGAGAAGTGACTCTTGCATCAAGATTCCCTTTTGTGAAGAGTAACAGCTGAATTAGAAGTTTGTATTTAATAAGCAACTGGCACTATTATGAGTGTCAAGGATGTAAGTGATTACATATGTGTTTATTTTCTTGCTGTGACATAATAACAAAATTGCTGGTTGCAGTTGACTGTGTAGTACGGTAATTTTGAATTTTTTTTTTACAAAGGCTTGCATTTAAACTTGCTTTTAATGAGTAATTGGTGTGTACTTGGTATCAGCAGCACTAGCAAGTAAAATACTAGCTTTAATGTATTGTAACCTAACATTCAGTGTAGTTTCTCACATTAAAATGTGAGTTTTATTGTCCAGCCAACCACTGTCTTTCACTACAGTAGAACAAATAGGCTGTTTTATACATTCTCTTGAATACTGTCAAGGGATTGTGCTGCATGTGTCTCTGCAGCAGTTTCAGTAATTCGACTAAGGTGCTTGTCAAAGAGACTTCTTTTCCCTTTCTATTTCTTGGTACAAAATTGTTTCAAGCATCATTTCATGGACTGCCCATTGGAGGGCACTGCATAATGGTAGAATGAAAGTGAACACTTCTCTGTTTGTGCATCATTACTGCTGTCCTGGAAAAGAAATCTTGGCATAATGTACAACAGCCTAACACAGTTCTACTGAGGCGTCAGGCTTCTTGATACTATGGGCATGGCTCTGTGAGGCTGTAGCTACTAAATAAGCCTGAGCTATGCAGTTTTCTTTTTTGAGCCAATCAGACTTTTGAGCGAAAATAGGGTAAAGCTTTCAGAGGGCAAGCAACAGGGGAGGATTGTCAGATGTTGGAAGAAGCAGCATCACTGTTTGAGGAACTGACTGGCATCAGTAACTGGCATCAGTTTGAGGAACTGACTGGCATCACAGGGCATAGCTGCTGCCTCTCATAGATTGGATGCAGCTCCTAATGGACTACAGACTGTCTGTACTACAGACTTCATGCATCTGCTCAAGGGGACTGCATCTGGGATTGTGGGATAGGTGCAACAATCCATAGGACTCGGCAACACTTGCAGGGAATGCTGTGTGGGTATAGTGTTGTGCGTGAAGCTTAACACATACATGCAACAACTATTTATAGAGTCCTGGTGCAAGAAGAAACAGTGGAGTTATCTAGTGTAGATGCAACCTTGGATTTCAAGTGAACCACTCGCACGAGCTACTTGGCTAATAACTGAAGCCAAGTTTAGTCGTGGTGACTGACTTAAATTAGAAGATGGAAATACAGTATATTCAAGTAATACAGAACCCTTTTGGGGGGTGGAGAGCAGCATAAATCTAAGGCTTTAACAAGATTTATAGGTGGTTTTTTCTAATTACTGTAGATTCGAAATTTCTAGCTCCCCAAACCACAGGGAGCTCTGGATACATGATACTTTGCACTGTAACTACTGGGGTGCAATAACAAATCATAAGAGCAAAAACAGTTACCTATTTTTATAACTTTTCAATAGAATCTTGACCCATTCATAGCCACAAAGTTCTTTCTTTTGCAACCGGTGTAGTAAATCCTACTAACTTTGATAAGTTCCTTTGCCTCGCTCGCTTTCATTCTTATTTCCTTTTAAAGGTTAACTTTTAGTTGCTTTGTATAAGAGGATTTTACTACAGCAGCAAAGCATATGTCATCAGGTTCCATGTAAAAGAAACAAAGTGCAATTCTGTAAACATTCCATTTTAAGAATGTGGCTGTACATAGGGGAAGAGGAATGCAGTTCTTCTGCTGGCACTGCAACTCAGTTTAGTAGTTGAACTGCTGCCATTTCATTATAAAAACCTGCAGTGGGTGCTTACCATCAACTGGAATTAAGAAGAGTGTGGCTTTCAAAAGTAGTCAATCTGCTGTCATGCTGACTTTGATATTGCAGCTTTTTTATAATGAAAGCAAAGGTATGAATTTAAAACGTTTCTTGTGGAGTAAATAAAAAAAGGTGTGGAAATAGATTAAATGTGCAAAGTAAATTAAATGTTGTGTGAAGTAACAATCTTCAAAAAAGAAATAGCTGGTAGGGAGATACTGTCAAGACTGTCATGCCCAGAATCTAACCTGGTGGTGGTGGAAGCTTTTTAAACTGTGATTAAAATATAACTTAACTCTCTGAACTGCTTATCCCTCTAAAATGAGAGCTGCTACACAGAGACAATCCTGTCTAGGCAACAAATACTGTATATGTAATTGAAGTTTTCTCCCTGAGGCCTCTGTCTTTAATTCTTAGGAGCTGGCAGGATATGGCTACATGCCAGATTCTTGCTTCTAGGGATTGGGATTCTTGTAAATTTCAAAACCCTACTGGTCATAAGAATGGAGGCGGGAAGTGTGGATGAGAGCACATGTGTGACTGTAAACCAAAACAAAGCTGTTAAATCCAATTTTACGTCTTCCTTCTTTTAGTCTTGCAATAAAGGAAAAACATTAATTTTCTTTTTTTTTTTATATCATTCATACCAACTCACTATGTCTGTGGTTTTTTAAAGGGGAAAATATTTATTTATTTATTTAAATGCAACCCATATATCATGCAGGAACTTGTGGAGAACGATTTATTGTTTTTTAGCTTTGGGAATATTCCAGATCTAGGCTGAATGTAAACTAGCATATTTCCTGTACTTTATTTAGAAAGTCAAAAATTGTTTCAGTTGCACTGCTACTACTCAACTTTAAAATCTGTTCATGTATATTATCACACCAAATAGCGTCATAGGCCATGAGAGTGAATAGAAATAATACTTTTAAAGCCTGGGAATCTTCTCGGCAAATGAATGTGTTTGGTGTTTGTATCATTGGAAAGTTTAGATTCTGGCCTCGCAGTGATGCCAGGCTTGAGATAAAGTCTCATAAGGTCTGCTTTCTCCCTTTCCACATGTACAAGTGGAGCAGCAAAGTTAACTTGACAAATTCTCTAAAGAACCTATTTCCCACTTCATTCCTCTGCTCATGCCAGGGTCATGGAGGTAGTTTTTCTTTACCTTTTCACCACCCCAAAACCAATCTCCAGGTGATAAAATGAGATGGGAAGGTGAAGCCACCAGAGGTTGGGATTTAATTGCATTTACTCTGAGATCTATGGAGAAAAATTGCACAGCCATATTGGTGATGCTGAATATAAATAAGCAAACCAAACAATGGCAAACTGCTAGATGGGGGTCCATGTTCCTTAAAGTGTTAGACTATTTATCTCAATAGTTAGCCCAAAAAAAAAATCACTACAGTGTTCGATGGAGCATGACTTTCCATTTACAGGTGTAATGTGATAGAACTACATTCGCAATGGGTTTAAAAAAAAAATAGCTGGCTTTGAAGTCTCTGAATGTCCTGGCTTTTAAAAGCCATTAGACCAAAGTAGGTTCAAATGATGTACCCGTAAAGTAGTTCCTTTCCATATGTTGCCAGTCCTGCCAGGGACAATGATAGGTTGGGGCAGTGAGGGGAGAAGAGGCTTTTGGGAAGGCATTAGGGGAGATTGAGTAGAGCTGGTCCTCACCTTCTCTTTTTCAATCAAGGGGGGGAAAATGGGGTTTCACTTGCAGTGCTTTTTATGGAAAAATATCACTTACAACATTTGGTATTTCAACAATTTTGAAATTAAAAACTTCAATAAATATATTCAAATTTTTTTAAAACTTTCAAAAAAAAGTATCTGAAATAGTTAGAAATTTCCCACTTTACCTCAATATTTCACTTTTTAAAAATAAATCCTTTCCCTCCCATTTCCCTCACACATTTTTTTCAGTGTGTGTGGGGAAAATGCGACTTCCACCTCACCCCCCGCCACCCCCCTTAAATGAAATGGAACAATTTCATTTGTAACTTTTCACTATTTTTTTTTTTTTTTTTAAACAAAAGGCACAACAAATGTCAGCCCCGCGCCGCCCCCCCCTCCCCCCCCGCCCCGCTTGAGCAGCTCTAATTATGAGACATTTTTTGTGGTCTTGTTCCTTTTCCAGTACCTAACAAAGAGGGATCTGAAGAATTAAGATGAGCTGACTGTGACTGAAGCTGGATAAGAGGCAATGTTGAGATGTGAGGTTCAAGGCGGGTGACAGACAACCTTTTGTTGTACCAACTTCTGTTGGTGAGAGAGACAAGTTTTTGAGCCCCACCCAGAGCTCTTCTTCAGATCTGGGAAAAGTGCTCCCAGTGTTACAGCAAAATGCAAGGTGCAAAATGCAGATTGTTTAGCATTAATAGTTAACACATGTTGCAAGGGACCATTCAACGTAGAATGGCCTGTTAACACCTCTGCAGTCATAAGACAAAAGGGTTAGTGTAGTGGTCCCCAAACTTCTTTGGTTGTGTCCCCTGTACCTGGTTCGCATCCACCCAGGAGCAGCAGTTGGGGGGGCCCCCCAAATGTTCCTCCGTGCCCCCCTAAGGGAGCATGCCCCTCAGTTTGGGAACCACAGGGTTAGTAGGTTACAGATTGTTCTAATAAACCAGAAATCCAGTGTCTCAGTTCAGTCTGATTTTTAGTGTCTAGCAGAATCATGAATTTAAGCTCTAAGGCTCATCTTCTGAAAAGGTTGTGCAGGCTTCCTTTGAGGATGGGGACTGATAGGTCAGAGAGAGAGTGATTGTTTTGTGACAAATGTTCTCCACAGGTGATAGGGCATTCTTGTCTTTTATCGTTTTCCTGTGAGAGTTCCTTTTGAGAGCATAGTGATCATCTGGTTTTGCCCTTATAGTTGTAGTTGGGGCATTAGGAATGCGTAGGATCCATGGATCTTGAAAGGTGTGTTTGGGGAGGGGGTGTTAATTAGGGTGGATTGATTTAAATTACGAAGATTTAAATCATGATTTAAATCACCAAGAGAAAATCATTGATTTAAGTCCAGTTTCCCACTGATACTACTTCATATATTTCTTAAACAATGGTGCAAATCTAATCATTAAAACATGTTAATTTACAACCCAGTACAGCATTTTACCAAATCTAGGAGCGTATACTTTGTGTAATATTTTAGATAACTTGATTTGTATTAATTTAGGAAATAGTATATAATGCTCATTACCCGTGTCCAGTTGCAGATGCAGCAGCAGTACATTAGGAATGGTAAGTACTAAATCACACGCACAAACACAATACGACTTATATTTTATTTAAACTAAATTGTAATTGTTACATAAATGTTTCACATTTGCAATTGCAGCTGTCTCCTGAGTTGCCCGCTGTCCTTAAACTTTTTTTTTAATTTTCAAATTTTATTAACTCTTAACAGACAAGTTATCACAACACTAAATGTATGCTGTCCTTAAAACTTCTACAACTAGCGCTCATCTTCCCCACTCCCACTGTCATTTTTATTCATAGACTGAAACAGAAATACGAGTTTTCCTGCTTTTTCAGCTCCCACTTGATTTCTTAGCCTTTGGTATTCACTCAAACAATGAAAATATTCTCCGTGCCTGCAGAGGAAGCTACTGCTGTGAAAAGTTGGCGTAGCAACTGAAAGAACTCTGCTTCAAGGTGCCTGGCAAATGATTTCAATCATTTCAGGGGACTGACTTTGTTCAAAATATCATCAGTAAACATTACTGTTTAAATGGTTCTGCTCCAGCCCTGGCATACGTGAGGAGTGATTTTTGATATGCCCATGCCATGGCAGCATCATCTTCTTCAGATGTTAGGCATCTACCTTTATATCTGGGGTCGAGAATGTTTGCAAGAAAATGACAGAGTTAGTGCTTGATCCATTTGTTGTCTGAAATATATTTAGTTGCAGCACTGATGCTACAAGTACCAACGGATGACTCTGAAGTTGTTGCAGATAGACAGTCACAGTCAAAGTCTCATGCTTAAATGGGATCCTGAAACAAAATTAAAAAATGATTTTGAATAGTTGTTCTCACTCTATTATTCAGTTAATCATTTACATTTTTTTCAGCAAGGATGCAGATCTGATTCCAAATTACCAAAAAAGCTAAGGCCGACTGCACTTAGTGCACTTAATTTTGGCGTAAGCCCCATAGAATTCACTGGCACTTCTGTTTTTTGAGAAAACAAGTATAGGATGGGGTTCCCTTGGGAAAGCTGAGTTATGTTGAAGTAAACTAGAGAATAGAGTTATGGCATCACCATTATGGTTGTCGCTATTATGTTCCAAAACAAGGGGCATGTATTATGTAATATAAAATAAGAAAATGACACCTAGTGGCAACTGGCAACTCTAGATTTCTCTTACTGCAGCTTTCTGTACCGTATACTTGGGTGATAGATTCTAAACCAAGTTAACTAATTAAACAAGCCATAAGGATTAGCTAAGCTAAACCTTTTTTTCTAGCAACATCCAACATAGCAAACAGCTTGGGAATTTACTTGTTAAATCACACTTTTATACTAAAAGGCACAGAGAGACAGTTTTGAAGAATGATGCATTGCGAAGTGAATTATTTAAGTTCCTAACCAGTTGATCCACATTGTTCTTCAGACATATCCACATCTTCATCCACATCATTTTCTCCCAATAAGCAGTTTTCATTGTGATGTTTCATTCTTGCAGCTAGACCCTGCATCTCCTCCCTGCACTGCTTACACTTGACAAGTTTTCCTTTTATACCCAGGGAAGGAATTTCTTCAAACTAGAGCCATTAATTCATTTTTATGAGACTGTAAGTGTAGGTTTAGCATGTTTGTGGTGTGATTTAATTGTAACTGTTCATTTTTAAATGAGAGAGAAATTTAGTATTTTATTGATGATTTTTTTAAAAATTCAAAAGAATAGGATTTAAACCAAAAAAATTCCATTTAAAAAAAAAATCATTGATTTTTATCCACCCTGGTATTAACCACTGTAGCAGTGGAGATATGTCTGCAGGTTTTGCATGTGGTGTTCTGGCAGGGTTTGGTGCTGCATTGAGTTGGTGTGTCCTGGTCTGCGGGATGCTTGCTTCTGATGATGAGCTTGGAGAAGTTCGGGGGTTATTGAAAAGCCAGAAGTGAGGATTCAGTAAAGCTTGCTTTCAAGATGGGGTCCCCATCGATTCTGGTTTGTAGCTGTCTGATGGTAACCCATATGGGTTCCGTGAGGGGTGGTAGGTGACAACTAGGATGTGTGGTCAAAGGGGTTTTATTTTTGTATTGAAGCAGGTTCTCTTGGGGTATCTGGGTGTCTCATTCCATGATGCCATTTACTTGTCTAATTTTGTTTTATCTTTTAGCCAGAAGAGGTTTTTTGTGTCATTCTTTCTCTCGCCTCCTTTCCCATCCACCACGTATTTACATGCATGCATTCTTACTTCTTTTGTTTTTCATGGATACTTTAAAGTGTGTGGATACAAAGATGACTTCTGCAGCACTTGGTAGTGGTAAAGAATAGTGTTCGTGGTGGTGGGAATATTTATAAAACTATCAAGGTACCTGTTCAAGGAATACATATATTATAATATATATTATGGCCTTATTAACATCAACCTGATATATACTTGATTTCACCTATTACAGGTTGGGGGAACATAGGAGTGGTGGGACTACCTTTCACATGCCACAATATTTGGATCCTAATAATGTAGGAAGATTTTATGTCCATACGTATATGATCATAGCACATAGTCAGAATTATCAAGCTATGCAGTTTAAATAGTTGTTACTTTTTTCAGATAAACTTGTTTAATTTTCTTAGTGTGACCTTTTGATAAATAATTCAAAGTAGAGGATGTGTGTGTATGTGAAGGAGAACCACTACTGCCTAGTGGATGGAATCAGAACCACTTATCTATTGGAAGCCGTGTGGGAAATCCTGACCCCACTGAAGTCATTGGGAATTCTGCTTGAGAGCAAAGTGCTACAATGTTCAATGTGGAATAGGTGTATGAGTTCTCTAGAAAACAGAACTGGGAGAGTATTGTGAATTTGTTCCTTCTGCTCAGGGGTTGGGAACAAACAGGGTCAGCCTTAGCCCCTGTCCCCTATCCATTGCCGCAAGCTCCCTTCCACACAGTCTAAAGGGAGCAGATGTGAGCTCGTTTTGGTTTGTATGTATTCATGCACAAGTCCGCCAGCTTTTATCCAGTATTCTTCTCCCCTCAATCCACTTCCAACTGGAAAATATTTAGTGGGTTTAAGCTAAAATGAGATCTTGAACAACTATGCTGTTAGAAAAAGTGTGAATGATAGTCTGATAGACAGGAATTTTAACAATTACTGAGACATGAGCCTGTATTAAAATGTAATTGTTATGGGTGTTTTAATTTACTATGTATAAAGAAATTCAAGTGCGTGGTTCCCAAGGCAACCATAATTCAGCTCTTTTGTGCATTATGGGACTAAAGTTAGTGTTAACTTTATAATATAATGTGTAAAAGAGCTGAAATATGGTTGCTTACCCATAATTCACAACTGGTGGTAGAAATGGTGGAACTGTAGTGCATACAGGACTCTAGTACTTTTACCACAATTTATCCTTCAGTTCTGGTGCCTCAGCAAATGTGTTCCATCATTACTCATATGGCATCCTACTCACCTCATGCTGAATATTTGTTTTTAACCCTGCCTGTTAATATCAGCCCTCCACTGTCTCTATGCTTGTTTTAATGCATGTTGTTTCAAGCACTAAACAGCAGAAACTCCATCATACTTCCCCTCCATCATACTTCTGGTCAATTAGCAGTTCTTCTAACAGAAGGTTTTTTTTTTTTTTTTTTTTTAAAGGTCCTAATGCAATATGCACTTTAATTATACTTCCCTTTCCTTATACCAGGCCCAAGCATAATTTTTTAGGGCCCAATACAAACTTGTAACACAGGCCCCCTCCCCCACACATACCACAATCCCTCATCCCATACATACTCTCATAAACCATGAAAAAAGTTTGAATTCTGAAATTACTGTTACATATTCTACATTTCTGAAAAATGCCCCCCTTTGCTATTTTTGTTTAACATGACACCCAGCCTGAGAGTCCTACAAGTTTGCTGACTATTTTGTAACTTTTTAGTCATTATAAAGGTATTATATCCTGTCAATGTCTTGCTTTTTGTTTTTTATTCTAATGGACCAGGGTGACTGCAAACATTTGATAATGAGGCCAATTAACTTTAAAGCTTTATTTTTCTGGCCTTTTTCATTGCAAAATCATGAATTAGCCTCCCAAAACTATAATCTCAAGATTTCCAAGAAAGTTACCATTGTGTGGGTTACCTATCAGATTATCTCCTTGGAATGCTAAACCTCATGAAGCAAGAAATAAGGTAACATCCAACAATCTTTCCAATATTTCTTTCCATCTTGTAGCTTCTGTTAATATTTGTTTTTGAATTTCAATGTCTACTCCATGCTGTAATTGCTTCCACTGGCAGTAGCGAGTTTTATGTTCTACGCTGTTTTCATATTCAGGAAGTTCAGTACATAGTTTACACTATTTTTTCACAATTGGTGAATACCCTTTATTTTTTGCCAGCATACTACATTGTTTAAGCCTCCCTTCAGGAAACAACCGACATGGAAAACAATACAGTGCTTGGTTGGTAGCACTCCAAACAAGCCAGTCCCTTGGTATCTTTTCTCTCTTGTTGGAAGTCTTACATTTGAGAAGATATTCAGGAAAATTATGCCCATCAACATCTTTTGGCATTGACTTTGCTAGCTTCTGCATTCCTTCAAAAGTCAGGACACCAGCTAGAACCTGTTGTTTTCAGGCAACAAGCCTGGATCTTTGAAAAGACAAGAATCGGAGAGTGTAGCACTACTCTCTCCTGCTTCTTGTAAACCTTCTGAATGTGGTGGTGCTGATGGTGATACTACCTGACTATCTTCAAGCATTAGATTGGAGTCACATGATGCGTGTTCTGGCAGCTTTTCTTTGTCATCAATTGCCAGTGCCCCAGATAGTCTCTATACTGAAATCATTTTCATCTTGATTTTGTTCATCTGCTTCCCTAGTTAGTATATTGCCTGACTGCAGAAAGGCCTTGTCTGATTTGAAAAACTGGAGGATAGATTGGTGTCCTTTAGCTTCTTTTCGTTCCTTTTCTTTTACCTCCTTACGTTTCTGGCTACCTGATTTTATATGTATAGTCACTACCAGACATGGCAGTATTGGGGTGGGTGGGTGTGTGTGTGTGTGTGTGAGAGAGAGTGTGTGTGAGAGAGAGTGAATAGACCCTTACTCACATAAGATTTGCAGGCCCAAAATATAACTGAAGAAGCAGCAGCACTGGCTCCCACCGTCTTATGGTGCTTCGCTTTGCCCCTCCCACCAGCTGTCCCTCCCTCCTGCCTATGCACAAGGAACTCTGGGACTGGTAGTTCTTGATCTTGATATGCTAGAACATGTCACAGAGGGGAGCACAAATCTCTCAGTCTCAAACAACAAGTCCTAGTTTAACTGCACAAGCACACACTCTCTGTTCTAGAGAAGGGCCTAGGCTGGGCCAGCAGGTCCAGCAACTCGCTGTTCAGAATGTTGCTTGAGACTGCTCGAACGCTGCTTCCGACTGGCTCCAGCAAATCTCACAAGATCTGGACAATAGATACATAGATACAGGGAAATAAGTTTCTATAAATATCCTCAGGCACGATCTACAGTCTAGCCTTCGTTTTTTCCTCATGGTAATGGGGGTTGCAGCCTGGGCCGGGCCCTGGTAAAGTGTTCCCCCTCCTCTCCTCCCCCCATGTGGAGGCCCTGCCTGTTACCAGTTGATTGACTTGACAGTTATGTGCAGGATGTTCTCACTTGAGTGCATTTTGCAGACAGAGATTTCTGTTGGTTAGATCCCACAAATTCATATTGTCCAGCTCCACCTCTGGGCTTTTTTCACGTCTTTTCTCCTCAGACCACCACCACCACATTTACCACTTGGTGTAGTCCTAGCAGACTACTAGGAGTCCTAGTGCTGACTGGTCGCATAAGTATCCTTACACTTTGTTCAGTAAGTAACTTACAACTGAATGCCTCAGTGGTGTAGGTATTTCAGTGCATTTCAGGGACTGGGTGGGTGGGTGGTTGTGGGAGAGGGAAGTGCTAGGGCTGGGTGAAAAGCCGAACTAAATGCCCAAAACATAGGAAGTCAAATGCAAATGTTAATTAAAACCCAGTTTCCTCAAGTTATCTGTAATTAGTTGTGTGCATTAGGAAACACCATGACCACAACCTCCTTTTAAAACAAAAAAAAAAGATAAACCAAGGAATACAAAAGTTTCTTAGTATTAATTCAGGAGTCTTAGCTTTAACATTTCCAAATACTGCAATTTTAATGCTAACTCTGCCTTGTTGAGTATGTATATTAAGGTAAGTATTTAATACAAACCATGTGATTAAAGTACTGAATGTGTGAGTTAGCGTTGCTGTGGAAACTTGAATTGTAACACTGGATTTCCTTTTTTGTATCTATCAAACAGTTGAAATATTATAAATGTAATTAACTTACTGCAAAGCTGATCTGCAAAGGAACCTGCTTCAGCCTTGTGCCAGCTCTACAACTATATAAAGAAAGTCCAAAGCTGCTTTTTTTTTTTAAATCTTTCCTGTTACCTTGTTAAACTAGAAATACCAGTTTTGTTATCTTTTGTAAACAACTCTTCAGAAGTCCCTGTGGTGCTGGAAGGACAGAAAAGCTAGTGGTCTTCTGACCTCACAAGAGCCTGGTTGCTGATTAATTGAGAATAGATGGGAGTTCTAGGCTGATTTGTCTAATTCGGATTTGTTTTGTTTACTGTTCTGTTTATCTCAAACTCCTGACAAAGGAGAAAAACTTCTTGTGAAATAGTCTCTCCAAAAGTCTGAGCGAGTACCCACTCCAGTTTGCTGGTTAGCCAAAATCACACCACCAAAAATAGGGAAGACAAGACTTATGGGCTTGATTTCTCCATTGGTCCTGAGCACAGCTTTAGTATAGTGTTTGAGGGAGGAGAGCTGCCAAAGAGCTAATTGTAGCTCCTTGACTCTGTCACCCAGCTCTGGCATAAGTTAAAGCTGCAGGGGACAGCTTTTAAGTTACGCTTCTGGTGGAAGCTGTCGTGGTTATGGTGGTAGCTATATCCCTTCTCCCTTTGTGGTCTCTGAGTACACTCCTCCATGAGTCAGGCCTCATGCCTTAACCTGTTCCGAGGTGCAATTCTCCCACTCTTAAACCAGGACCTGGGTTGCAGTACCTTGTGTATCAACCATTCTTACCCAGTGGCTCTGACTGAGTTCTGGCACCTGCGGTTCTTCCCATTGGGAGTCTGGCCAGGAGTATTCAGAAATCGGACATCCTTTTTAACCAAAGTATTGTTTGCATAATAGTGGGAACAAGCATTTAGAGAGAAACTTGTTTTAAAATAGTCTACATGCATGTCTATCCTATTTCTAGACTTACCATCCTCTGGCCATCCTCTTACCATCCTCATGGCAACTTAGGCTATGTTTACACTACGAATTGCTTTGATATAATTTACATTGCTCAGCGATGTCATAATCCACACCCCTGAGTGACGGCAGTTATATTGATCTAAGCGCCGCTGTGGGCTGTGCAATGTCAGCGGAAGAGCTTCTCCTGCTTACATAACTCCTGCCTCCATGAGAAGCAGAAGCTAAGAGCTGTCTCCCGTCGGCTTGGAGCATCTTCACCAGAAGTGCTACAGCCGTGCAGTTGCATCAGTGCAGCTGTGCTGTGTAGTGTTTCCATAGCCTCAAGCAGGCTTAACTTCATCATTGTAGTTCTCTTGATCTCTTGTGTTCCCAGGCCTTTTTGGGTACATCTACGTGTCTGACAACATCAAGCTTTGGGGCTTTAGCACTTTAAAAATAGCTGAGCAGACAGCTCTTGGAAGGTGTGGCTTGGGTTCTGAAGCCTAGAGGGGGAGTGGGCTTCAGAACCCAGGGTCCAGTCTGAGCCACAACTTCAAAGCACTGTCTGCACATCTATTTTTTTGAGTGCTAGTGTGTGCTCTGCTAGCCTGAGTGTGTCAGCCCAGACTGGACAGCTTGCTGCTGCGAGCTGCATGAACATTGTACCTTAACAGTCCTTTGGTGTTTGCTGAGAAGTGGCTTATTTTGAGACATTCTTTCCTTTCCTGCTTGTCTTTTCTGACAGCCCTCATTAAATTAAACCAGTATATTCATACAGTAGACATCCCAATAACCAGGTCAAAATACAGTATTCATAAACTTGGTACAGAGCTGCTACAAATTTGTCACGTCTTCCAGTCAGTGGACAATCAGTCATAGCAGAGCCCTGCTCCATCATGTCCCCACCCCTTGCTTATGAGAAGTGTGTGTGGGGGGGGGGGGAGTACAGGAGGTGATGGAGCATGATGTCGGAGTTTATGTAGGGGAGAATCATGTTGCTTCTGTCAGTTATGCACTGCTGAAGCTTCCAACATATAGGTGGAATTCCCTGCCCCATAACTCCAGCTGTTTTAAATTCATTTTGTGCTATGTAAGCAGTGAAGAATCCAGTTGGGTATTTCTAAGGTGTTTAAAAAAACAAACCAAAACACCACACACAAAGCCAACACCTTTTCAGGGCTCCTTCACATGCAAAAAAGAAGGAAATCAGAACAACACCAATGAGAATATTCCCCTTCTTTAGAACAAAAACTTTCTGAACAAGCAAAAAAAAAAAAAAAAAAGTTAGAAGAGTTTCTCAGTCTAAGTGTGTGTGTATATATGCTTTACCTTTATCAAAATACATTAGCACATACAACACCACTCAAGCTAATACTTCAGGCATCATTGAAATTGGGGGGCTAACAGAGCTAGGTGCTGCACAAATACATATGAAGACGTGGCCTGTGCCCCAAACTTACAAGTGCACCTGAATGGATGGCAGAGCTGGTTGAACATTTTCATCCAGAACTGTTTGTTGATGAAAAATTGTGCTTTTGACTAAAAGAATTTTTCACAAAGTGTCCATAGGAAAATTTGGACCTCTTCGTGTGGGGGGGCCCTCAAAATTTTTAGTTGAGAACTATTGGCTAAAAACATTCTGATTGAAAATGCTACTGTGGTGCCTCATGGGAGTTGTAGTGTAGATGCCTTGTGCCCCCATTCTCTTCTATGAGCTGGGCTCCCTGGCTGGAATACAACACGCATCATGTACCATGGCAACAATTCCAAATAGAACACTTCAGCTAAAGGTTTTTGCCTGAAAACTTACAGGATTTGAGTCTATTCCTCCTCCCCTCACTCCCCCAAAACAAAACCTTTCCACAGGAGGAGGGTGCCCATTTTCTAACTAGGGCTTTACATAGTTGCAGAGGTCTATGACATAGATGCAGTTGGGGGATCATGACCTGACTTACGCCCATGTCAATTCCTGGTTTCTAGGCAGCAGCATGATTGTAGGCTCCCTGTACTGCAGGGTTCTGAGTCTGAATATATTTTAACTGGAAGTTTAAAAAAAAAAAAAAAATCACATTTTCTATTTGGCTTCCAAACCCCTTTCTCTTGGTATTGAGGCTGGAGGACGCTACCGGCCTTCTACACGTTCCGCAATTGCTTGAATAGATCTCCATCCTCTCTCACAGGCTGGAGCGCAGGACACATGATGCAATGACTCATTGTCTTGCTTATCGAGCAAGAGTATAGCATTTCTAATTGCTGCCACTGTCATTGAACTTGCTTTGCAGTCAGAATTGTGTCACAGCAGAAACTTGTTATGGCACTTTGGAATTCTTATTGAGTTGTATAAATAGAGTGATATGACAACTTGGCTTGTTGATCATATATTTGGAAAATCACTTAGCATGAAGTCTTCTGGAAGTGAACAGTTGACTATTCAGCATCACATCACAGTTTAGTGTATCCAGTGTTATGTAGAAATGCTTCCTTAATTGCTGTTGCTTAAGTTGATCCCTAAGAATTTGCACTTTTTCCCCTCAAGTTTGAATTCAGATAGGACTGTAGGCATAAAAATACACCACACTGCCTTTTATGCATTCTTTGAAGCTAGCAAGCAGCAAAATACCCTGCACAAAGCCTTGACCTTGAATGGTAAATAACAAATTGCCCTTTTTGTTAGAGGGGAAGAAAAAGTTTTAGTGAACCCTAAAACACAAAATTGCCTACATTTCATGTATTTGTCTTAAATATGGAATAATTTATGAATAATTATTTATTTAAAATTAAGCTCTTAACTGTATACTAGAGTTGGTTGATGTGAGGAAATGGCTTAAATTTTAAAGCCATGACCACCTTTAAAAGAATTCTTCAATATCATTGAAAAAATCAAGATCCTGTCTGGGTCATGTCCTAGACAAGTGGAAGTATGTCATGGTGGTATATGTGGATGCTAAGAATGATCTGCATTATGCCATTAACTTTGTGAAAATCTCCCTTCAGAGAATGCAAATCTCATGTTCCACAAATGCCTTCAGTACCTGATACGTAGTGTAGTTGTAGCTGGGTTTAGTCCCAGGATATTAGAGAGACAAGGTGGGTGAGGTAATCTCTTTTATTGGACCAACTTCAGTTGGTGATAGACAAAATTTCAGGCTTATACAAGTCATAAGCTTGTCTCTCTCACCAACAGAAGTTGGTCCAATAAAAGAGATTACCTCACCCTTCTTGTCTCTTTAAGCATCTCATAGATGTTATCAAGAAGGGGCTACACTTGAGGCCAGTGGAAGTGAAATTTTCAGTATTGTTTCATTGTAGGGTTACAATAAAGATTAGAAGAGGAAAGAGGGATGAACTGTGGGGTATTATCCCTTAAAACGTATGCACTAAGAGCTTAAAAAAAGTGTGTCGAGACAGTGATTTCTAATCAGGTGACCAATCTCCCTGGGAGTATTCCCAACATCAGGAGGCACAGGTCTATTTACATATTCCCATCAGAAAATGTCAATTAACTAATTTACATATCTAGACTCTGAATACCAATACAAGACATTACCATCTGGGCTGGCCACCGCCTTTAAAAGTATTTACAGAGACTATACTGGCTTCAATAGCCTTCAGGGGAAGGAATAAACTTCTGACTTCTGGGGGGTGTGAGGAGAAGAGGAGATAAGAAGTAAAGGAAACAAAACTTAATAGACACAGTCCACAGAGGCAACAAACATAGGACTGCATGTGCATTTGCAGTGAAATGAGGCTGATATCATGTCAAAGATTACTTTGTGTTGAGATTGCACCAAGCCCACACAATTGCAGGGGAAAAAAAATTTTTTCAGAAGGAAGAGTCCACAGTGTGCTATGGTAAGCAGTGGAAATATAACTAACAAGCAACTAATGAAACAGATAGTAAGAAGTATGCAGACTTCCCCAATTCCCTACAAGAACACTACTGTTCATTACGTTCATTGAACCTGGTACCCTGGTGTCTGTTTAGCTCTGAGATATTATGCTAGTGTTGGAAATCCGTAAGAGGTAATAGAAGTAGCATGTGCTAAAACTGGAGATATGGGCTCAGAACTGCTTACAACCTAATTTTGATGGGTAGCTGCCAATATGACACTTTCAGGTAATTTAAGGAACAGGATCAATATGGAAGCAAGAAGAACATCCATTTTCTAGAGCCCAAGAATAGTCAGGGAAGCCCTCCTGAAGCTAAGAGACAAACAGTGATAGCATGAGGCAGTGACATCGTGAAGAAGTATGTGTCTAGAGCGTCAGTCTGTGCAGTGCTCACTCTGTTACAGTGGTTGGCATTAGCTGTTCTGTCCATAACAATCAAATTAAAAGTCCCTGTGTTGGGGTTTATAGACCCCTACATGGAGACCAAGGAAGGAAAGGAGATTACTGAGCCCCAAGAGGGCCCTGCCCCATAACCACTGTGGGACATGCTCTAAATCAGTAATTCTCAATCTTTGGCCCGTGGGCCATTGGGGTCTTTCAAAGTGGCCCGCTGCTCCCCCCTTGCTGGCTAAGGGAACTGCTGCCTAAAGACCCGGGCGGAGTGTGTTCCCGTGAGGCAACAAGACTGGTGCAGACTCCCTTGCTGCAGCCAAGGGGACAGGAGATCAGGCTGAACTCCTTCCATCTGGCTGCAGTGGGAAGGAGGGGTCTGCTGATGGAGCAGCCAGGACCCACCATGCTTGAGGAGGGGCTGGATTCTAAAAATCAGTGCCTTCCAGTTTGGCCTGCACCACCCACCGTGACTTAGCTGCCAGGCCATGTGCTTCAGTGTGTAGTGACAGTCAGTCATCTACACTAGTGCTTTGTCTGTGTGACATACTCTGAGTAATTTGTAGCTATAAAATAGTGAATGTAAAAATGAACACAGTCGCATCAAAATATTTCCTTTAAATAAATAGTGATTTGTAGTCCTTAATGGTGTATACATCAGTACATTTTTTATGAGTTGATAGACTGGTGGCCCTTCAGGGTTGTAAAAATGATATTTGTGGCCCTCAAGCCAAAAAGGTGGGGAATCACTGCTCTGTCAGCTAGGGAGAGAAAAGGAGAGGCCGTCTGAAGGGAGGAAGCTGCCTTGCAGTTTCTGGAGGCAAAGTGGTCCACAGGAGAGGGTATGGACCATGGGTAAGACCCAACCAGACGGGAATGGGCCAGCCTGACACTTTTTTCCGTCCCCCACTTTCTGCTAAGGGAAAATATCTGGGCACTAGGAAGAGAGCTGGGGAATGCTTATTTAACTGACTGACAGCTTCTGAGACCGAATGGGAACTCCCGCTAGGGGGCTGTGACCCCAACCCCAAACCGAAGAGCGTGGGAAAGGGGGAACCATCCCATGGGAGACTGGTCAGGTGCATCAGGAAGAGGTAACCAAGACGCACTCCTCCCTGCCCCTTGTGCCCTGGGATATGATGGAGAGGGTGGGCTTGGGTTCCCCTGCCCACCAAGCCACCCCAGACTTTCATGGCCTACCCACTAAACCTGCTGCCCCTTAAATGAAACCTGCTACATTTCCTTTGACTGCTTAAATTGCATAATGTAAATGGAGTCTTCACACTATCTCTTTTGAGCATAACAATAAAGTTTGGGAATCTCCTGGAGCAGTATTGGTAGATATTTGAAGCAAAGGTGGGGCTAAAGGCCTTCTTTAGGCAATCTTTCTTAAATAAACATGTGTGGTACCTGCTGGTGCTGCGTAGTACTCTGTGTATGCCAGATCATCCATGAAAAACACATGTTCATGGATAGTACAATAATGTGCTTGTGTAATACAATGTGGAGAGGCAATGGACTCTCCTTAGTTAAGGTTGCATTTTGCTTCCATTATAATTATCTATTTTTAGCACTTTACAGCTCTGACATAAGAAAAACTTGTTCAGCCTGAAAATTGTCATCTTTACTCTGGGGGCAAAAGACAATGTTTCTGCAAATTTGAAGAACCATGAAAGGTCATCTGTTCAAACATACCCGCATTTCATTGGCTGATATTCAATCTCTGTTATCTCTCACCTTTCTTCTGAGTTCCTTCTCCCCTTTTCTTTTTCTCTGTAGAAACAAATCTGCATATTTATTGAACTCAGCCACTGTCTATATTCTGCTTTAGACAACTTCCCCAGTAACATTTTCCATTCATGTGTATTGCGTGTTATGTGACATAGGGCACTTGTACAATTACTGTCTAGGCCTGTTACCTTATTTCTGCATTTGCCTCATCTTTTTTTGTTTTGTTCTTTTAAGTAAATGAATGCTGGTGCTTCTGTTAATTTTGCCAGTCCTTTTCTTAACATGGCTCTTGCTGTAGCAGTTTGAGCAGATAGCAAAAGCTAACTTTTCTCATCTGGGTGAGCAGAGTGCTACACCAGTAGCAGTGAAGCAGTACCTCTGAATGACAGCAGCTTTGTGCTGCCATCCTCTAAAGAGCACCTACTCCGTGAGTACTAGCCAATCCACTAGGTCACCATTCCCTCCCCCCCACGTTCCCAACATTAGATTGAGAACTGACTGGGTTTTGGATTAAGTTTAAAACAAACACTTCCCTCCGGTACACAATGCTACCACTCAAACCTTATTCAGCCATACCTTTTTGTAAAAGAAGTTTTTGAATACAAACTTACTACTTTCCTTTGATGTATTTCTTCTTCAAAATTCAAAATCATGGGCATTGCAGCTTTCTGCTAGAAACTAGAAGTGACAAGACACTAAACCTGAGTGACTTATTCATTCAATGAACTTGAGCCTTTTTCTGTTTGCCACTTGCCTGTGAGCAGTTTAGTGTTCTTTTACTTCCATGTGAAATTATTTGCCAGATAATTCTTGGCCAGTAAATTATTGATGAGCAAGTATTTGGAATTCAAGCTGTGTAGGTCAGTTTTGATAGGAATCTAAAACTGCATTCAGTGTCCTAAAAGGAGGAGCATCCATCTTGGAAATAAATCCCCAGTGAGTGCTTAGGTTCACCAGTTTCTTTGATCATTCTCTTATGCAAGTTATTTCCATCAGAGAAATCACCTGCTGAAGTGCTTTTGGAAAGTGAACGAAAGGGGTATAAACGTATCTGAGGCAATTACTACTTTTAGCTCTACAAAACGTTATAACTCGATTAAGGAAAGCACTTATATAAATGAATGACTGACTCCCACCGAAGTCAGTGGGTATTCAGCATTTGCTTAAGAGTTGTCTGAATATGGATACTCTGTTGATTCCATGCTTAGGGGAGGATATTACTGCAAGACTTTCACTTCCTGGTGTGTTGGTGGGTATTTTTGTTGCTTTGAAGACCAAGAGGTTCAGATAAATATTCACGTTTATCATCCCTATTGAACTTTCTGGGGCTTGCTCATAAGACTTGCAGTAAGTAACTTCTGTAGCATAAATGCAGATAGACTTTTGAGTATTCATTTTATAATGGTGTGTGAGTGTGAGTGTGAGAGAGAGAGACTGCTATTACTTTCAGGGGGCATTTTCTTCCTTGACTGTACAGGTTGACTTCTTCCTCTAGGTGGTATTGTGTGAAATCTGTCCAGCAAATATATTTAAAAGATCAAATAGTGTTCATGGACACAGTAAATTTCAAAGGAGCACATAGCAGAAACTGGACTTCTTGTAGAGCACCTCGCTACTACACAAAGAGAAAAGCTGTCATCAAACCCAGCATTTTGAAAACAACTGGAGAAAAAACTGGAGAAAAAAACAACTGGAGAAAAAAAGTACAACAGCTCCAAAGTGTAGCAGGGTTTTATTGTTAAAATTCCTTTGCTATTCACATCCTATTCTCCATTCTTACATTTGTGGTGAACTTAGTATTCCTGAAAGAGAGGGACTTAACAGCACTCTTTAGAAGCAGATATTGTATGTATAAGTTAAGTGCAAACTTTCCCATGCAGATCTTTCAGTGTACTTCTCTTGTGATGCATCTTCCCATGTTCTCTGCTTCAGAAGCAGAGACTGACGATTGTGTTAACCTGCTTGGCTTTTTTTTTTTCTCTTTTCTTGAGACAAAATATTAATAGTGCTGGGAAGGATCCTATCTTGTGCATTTTTGTTGCAGACCTTGACTTGGATGTAGTTCAGGAAACTAAAACAAAACCCTAAATATTGAAAGTCCCATCCCACGTTAGTAATTAATAATGTTTTTACCACTCTATGTAATTCTGTGAGAACCTTTAGTCTCTGCCAAATTTTCAAATATTAAGCTACAAAAACCCTAAAGCATCCAGAAAATGTCAACAAAAGCTTAATGTTTCTTCTGTACTATTAACATAGTGAATGAGGTAGAAACTATTTAATTTCTTGACTATTCTGCTAAGAATGTTAGGTTGGTTTGTTTGTCCCCTTCCTCCTCTTCTCTTTCTCTCTTTCCCCCTTCTCCCAGCCCGCCAAAACAGATGTGTGTTGCTGGTACGAGGTCCTGTTCTGATGTAATGAATGGCTGAATTTATTACAAACCTTCTGCAATACATTGATTCTGAATGTGGCTTTTGTTAAGCTTGGATGATCTGCATTTTGCAGGCAGAGTGCCTGGCAATAAACAAAGTTGATTCTTTGTTTTGGATAATGAGCGATGGATGGATTTTCTAATGAGTGTTTCTCAGTCTAGTCAGCATCAAGTACCATTTCAGGAACAAGTGATTGAGCTAACCTCAATTGCGCTTGTCCCAATACCATCTTTTTTTGATAATAGTATTTCACAAATCCCGAATGAGTTCATTATAGAGTGGGAAACAATCCCCTTTAATATATGGGTCGGATTCTCTGTTTTAATGCCAGGGTGAGGCTCATTTTTGTTTATAGATTACTCCTTTTTCTTTGAAAGAGGATCCTCTTTTCAACAGAGAGAAGCTTGTTCTTGCATGTTTAATAGCATGGCTAGAATTACTGACTGGTGAACTGTGCAATTGTCCTGAGGCAGTCTTCAAGCTGAAAGCAGGACACAGCGCTAAGGCTGTGTCTATAGTACCACTTATGTCAGTATAACTTACTGTTGTCCAGGGATGTGAAAGAGCCACCCGAATGAATGACATAAATTACACTAGCTAAGTGCTGGTGTGGACAGCACTACGTTGGTAGGAGAGCTTCTCCTGCCAACATCGCTACCGCTGTTTGCGGAGGGAGGGGGGCTGGAGTAATTAAGTTGATGGGAGAGCTATCTCCCATCGGCTTAGAATGGCTACATTAGAGAGCTTACAGCGGTGCAGCCTAAGTGCTGCTAACCCTACCTGCAATGAGCTCTTCCAAAACTCGGCAGTTGGAAAAACTAACAGTCAAACCAATAATAACTATTTACACGTGAGAATTCTGCCTCTGAGAAGCAATAATACAAATCAAGGGAAGTAACTGAGGTTACAAATGATCAAATAGTTCAAACAAAAATTTTAATACCGCTCCCCACTGCACCCCCTTTCCCCCTCCCCCCAAAAAAGTTGAGAAAAATCTTAGTATTGTAAAAAGGCTGATGGAAGTGAACAGAGGATTGGTAAAAATGATTCAAACCTTGGGTGTTTGAGCATCTCTGAAAATCAAGTCTTATTTATGTTCCTACCTTTAGGCCACAGCCTATTAAGCCCAGTACTAAACTCTGATATGAAATTTCACAAGCGTAGTAGCTGATCTCTTTGTGAGATATGTTAACATAATCTAAGCACCCAAGAGGGGAATCTCTCCCTTTTTATCTCCAAGACTTTCCCCCTTTCTCTAAAAACTCTCATATTCTTCCCTTCCCTTCCCAAGCGGTTTAGTGTTAAATGGCTGCTTATAGTATTTGTTTTACAGTAGTGGTCAGAGGTCGAGAAAAACATCAAGTCTCGGTTATGCTGGGGGCTGTATGAATGCACAGAGAACAATTCCTGCCCTGAAATGTTTACCGTCTAGATGAAGGGAGTACATAGTAAATGGATGTAACAGCTAATGTGAGAGGAGGGAGGATGAAGGTAAAAAGTGGTAACACACCTGGTTGTATATGAGATGGGTAGTTTCACTCCAAAGGAGTCCCTGCAGATCCCTTTGAAGGATTGGGACCTAATTTTGTAATGGGCTTTGGGATGAAAGGCATTAAGTCTAAATATAAGGTATGATCTCAGAACTGCTATTTTTGATGGGTTTTGGGAAGGAATATAGCCATAGTAGCTGTCAGTATGTCGGACAGCTTTTCTGTAATTGAAATATATCCTTTGGAAAGCAAGTGTTATACCTTACTGAAATAATGTTTAGGGTGTGGGGGAGGGTATCTCACTCGGGTCAGACAAAATTGTGCTGGTATGTAGCTTCCTTAGAAGTCTGGCCTGTGTTATCCAGTGCATTTTAAAGACCACACCTTAAAAGTGGTAATCTCTGACACCATTTACACCATTTTCTCATTGTATCTAGTCTAGAATAAATACACAGTAAAATAAAATGTCTCCATACATCTTGTGGAGGAACTGATCACTAAGACTTCCAAATGCAAACAGCTGGTGTGTTTTATTGTGGATCTGAGAATTGCTAGATCATGTGGACAGTGAAGGGGAACTGGAGGTTTGGGGATTGCGAAATGGACTCAGACCGCTCATATGAATAGAAGGAGTTGCTCATGCTTTAAAGGCTGTCTAAACTAGACAGTGAATTGAGACAGAAGGGGAAAGGTACATCATGAAGCTGTTATATAACACAACATCTAGGGCAGCTTGCTTGCTTGGAAGTACGAATACAACTTTGGAACAGAAGATAAGCTAATAAGAAGTGCATAAGTTTGTTTGGTTTTGTTTATCCTGCTAATGATGGGTAACTGAACCTATGTACAGGTAATGTAGCTGTCTGGAACACATGATTGGAGATCAGGTGGGAAAATTGTGTAAACATCTATTGCATCTTGCAGTGATTTGGACTGTCAGCCACATCGGTTCATATTTTATCTAATAGCAGGGATCTAGAGCGATTCCATGGAGGGCACGCTGACGACAGAATAGTGTTGTCTAGTTCCCTTTCCTTTTCTTCTGTTCTAAATAAACTTCCACTTTCTGTTCTTTGAAGTATCCAATTACATGTGACCACTCTTAATACTTTAAAATAATGATATAACTAAAACTAAACTCTGAAATTTATATTCCCTCCACAAGCTTAATCTAGACCAGGGGTTCTCAAACTGGGGGTTGTCACCCCACAGAGGATTGCAAGGTTATTACTGGGGGGAAGGCAGTTGAGTTGTCACCCCCTGTGTATGCTGAGGCTCTAGCTGACAGGCTGAGCCCTTCAGAGCTGGGTGGCTGGAGAGCAGCAGCTGCTGGCCAGGAGCCCAGCTCTGAAGGCAGCGCTTCCCTCAGCAGCAGCGCAGGAGTAAGGGTAGCATGGCAAAGGGGGGTCATCACAGCCTGCAATATTTTCAAAGGGGGTCCCAGCAAAAAAAAATAAATTGCGATCCCGATCTAGACAATAAGATCCTAATGACCCTTCCTGTTTTTAGGAAAATACCTTTGAAAAAAGAAAAGTTTAGGTGCATGGAGGGGTTCACGTTTCAGTGTTTCCTTTTTTAATGGGGGAGGGAGGAGTGGGAGCAGTTAAGATACAGTAAGTGCACCTCCTCATTTGGATAGTGATATCTCTGAGCTGTCCCAGTAGTCAGTGTTGCTTGATGAAAGTGCATCATCTGAAACTAGCTAGTTATCTGTTGGGGCCTGAAGTCCCTATGGGTTGCACCTCCAGGTTAGAAACAGGGTGAGTTGGTTTTAAATCAAGAAAATAATTGATTTAAATCAAGTTTCCCACTGATACTACTTCACATATTTCTTAAACAATCGTGCAAATCTGATCACTAAAACATATTAATTTACAACTCAGTACAGCATTTTACAACATCTAGAAGGGTATATTTTGTGTAATTTTTTTAGATAGCTTGATTTTTATTAATCTAGGAAATAATACATAATGCTCATTACCTGTGTCAAGCTGCAGATGCAGCAGCAGTACGTTAGGAATGGTAAGCACTAAATCACAGACAATAGCACTTACATTTAAGATTTAGTTTTAATAAAACATTACATAAATGTTTCACATTTGCAACAGTCTCCTGAGTTGTCGGCTGATGGCTGTCCTTAAATTCCCCCCTCCCCCCTCTCAATTTTATTAACTCTAGCAGACCAGTCATCACAACACTAAATGTATGCTGTCCTTAAAACTTCTACAAATAGTTCTCATCTTCCCCACTCCCATTGTCACATTTATTCATAGACTGAAACAGAAATACGAGTTTTCCTGCTTTTTCAGCTCCCAGTCGATTTCTTAGCTTTGAATGAATAATACCAAAAGATGAAAATATTCTCTGTGCCTTTAAGACAGTGTCTTAACTAACTCCTCTGCCTTGCTTGGCCCAGTTCCACCACCACATAAGCACAGAACAACAACAATCCTATCCAGCCTGCTCTTTCTTTCTCAGAAGACTAAAGTCACATGTGCAAACAGAAACTGAAAGCTCAGAACTTTCAAGAAGCAAGAGCTGGTATTTAGGCTGGACAGACTAGAGCAATTAATTCATTTTTTTGAGACTGTAAGTGTAGGTTTAGCATGTTTGTGATGAGATTTAATTGTAACTGTTTTTTAAACGAGAGAAAAGTTTAGTATTTTATTGATTTAAAAAAAAAATTAAATAAAAAAATCCAATTTTTTTTTTCATTGATTTTTATCCACCCTGGCTAACCTAAATCTGCCGAATTGGACAGGATTTTGAATCCCTTTGGAGTAGTAGTGAGTGTGGCTCACTTGGTGAAGGCCTTCATGATCAGTAACATGGTATCTGATCTTCGGTGGTAAATGTAATGTAAAAAGCTTTTCCCCGGGCAAAAACTGGCTACTCTGTATGTGACATGGTCTGAAGTAAACAGAATGAAATTCAATAAGAACAAGTGCAAAGTACTCCACTTAGGAAGGAACAAACAATTGCACACATACAAAATGGGAAGTGACTACCTATGAAGGAGTACTGGGGAAAGGGATATAGGGATTATAAAAACACAAGCTAAATGAGTCAGTGTAACACTGTTGCATGTACATACATCCCAGAATGATGCTTGCTTTTTTTGTATCAGCAGGAATATTGTGAGCAAGACACAAGAAGCAGTTCTACCACTTTATTCCATGCTGATAAGGCCTCAGGTGGAGTACTTGTGTCCAGTTCTGGGTACCACATTTCAGGAAAGATGTGGACAAATTGGAGAAAGTCCAGAGGAGAGCAACAAAAATGATTAAAGGTCTAGAAATCATGACCTATGAGGGAAGATTGAAAAAAATGGGCTTATTTAGCCTGGAGAAGAAGACGGAGGGGGGACATAAGGTTTCAAGTATGTAAAAGGTTTTTACAAGTGGGGAGTGAAAAATTGTTTTTGTTAACCTCTGAGGATAGGACACGAGGCAATGGGCTTAAATTGCAGCAAGGGAGATTTTAGGTTGGACAATAGGAAAAAATTCCTAACTGCCAAGGTAGTTTGGCACTGGAACAAATTGCCTAGGGAGGTTGTGAAGTCTCCATCATTGGAGGTTTTTAAGAACAGGTTGGACCAGTGTTTCTCAACTTATTTATCATTGTGGACCACATATGCAGCTCTCTGTGTAATGTGGGCTGCATCCGCACACTATATATACTACCTGTATGGTGGCCCTGAGGATGTCACATGGACTGCAGCTCTGTGTTGATTGGGCCGCAAGTGGCTCACAGGTTGAGAACCATTGGGTTAGACACACACCCATCAGAAATGGTCTAGTTAATACTTAATCCTGCCTTGAGTGCAGGGGACTGGACTAGGTGATGTATTGAGGTCCCTTCCAGTCCTACGCTTCTATGATCTATGATTCTCTTGATCATGCCATATACAACCTGGGCCCTACTTTTTGCAAACATATACATGTGTGCATAACTCTGCTTACATGAGTAGTCCTACTAAAGCCAGTTGGACAAAGATTGTGTCCATTACTGAAGTAAAGAACCAGGCACATCTATGGCACTATATATAAATGCAATAAATAGTAACTTAATGGTTTTAAAGGTAACTTACATATTTCATCCATGAAACTAAAAGCAAATGTGCTTGCAAGGTTTTCTGCTCTGATGTCCTGGTTACTGAATGTTCCTTGTGATGTTCTGATTACTGAATGTTCCTTGTGCACAAGTTTCTTTCCTAATTATAATTTAAATCAGAGTATGGAACTTTGACCACTGAAGTTGACAGCACGTGACTGCTGGATTCTTTTCCAAATATTCCTGAACCCACAAAATAATGAAACTTTTTTTTTTTTTTTGCCAATTTAGTTTTAAAATGTAGAATGTGATTTGATTAAAAACAAAAGGGGAAGAGCATATTTGGGTACAAACTGGCTAATCTAGTGTGGAGGGCTTTAAACTTGGTTCGAAGGGGGTAGGTGACCAAAGCCCACGGATAAGTCAAAAAGACCTGGGAGAAGGGTTGGAATATGGGGGGAGCACAGGCTGTTATAGCAGGGGTAAGGGGGAGAGAGGACAAAACTGGGGGTGCGGGGAATCAAATCAGTATCTTAGATGTTTGTATATGAATGCGAGAACTATGAGGAATAAGCAGGAAGAACTTGAAATGCTAGTAAATAAACACAACTATGACATAGTATGCATCACAGACTTGGTGATAGTACACATGACTGGAATATTGGTATAGAAGAAAACAGCTTGCTTAGGAGGGACAGGCAGGGGAAAAAGGGAAGAGGTGTTGCCTTATATATTAACCTCATTCCAAGTGTATATATTTTTAAGATGGAAATAGGAGACAGGTTTGTTGGAAGTCTTTGGGTAAGGATAAAAGGGGTAAAAAATGAGGGTGATGTCATGGTAGGGGTCTACTACAGACCCCCAAACCGGGAAGAAGAGGTGGATGAGGCTTTGGTTTTTTTTTTTTTTTTTTTTTTTTTTTTTTTTTTTAAAACTAACAAAATCATCCAAAGCACAGGACTTGGTGGTGATGGGGGACTTTATCTACTCGGATATCTGTTCGGAAAATAACACAGCAGGGCACAAATTCTCCAACAAGTTCTTGGAATGTATTGGAGACCATTTTTTATTTCAGAACGTGGAGAAAGCTACTAGGGGAGAGGCTGTTCTAAATGTGATTTTTGACAAACCGGGAGGAACTGGTTGAGAATTTGAAAGTGGAAGGCAGCTTGGGCGAAAACGATCACAGAGTGATAGAGTTCGTGATTCTAAGGAATGATAGAACAGCAAAGTAAAGACAATGGATTTCAGGAAGGCAGACTTTAGCAAACTCAGGGAGTTGGTAGGTAAGATCCCATGGGAAGCAAGTCTAAGAGGAAAAACAGTTGAAGACAGTTTGCAGTTTTTCAAAGAGACATTATTAAGGGCACGAGCAAAATATTCCATTGCGTAAAAAAGATAAGAAATATGCCAAGAGACCATCCTGGCTTAACCAGGAGATCTTAAGTGATCTAAAAGTCAAAAAAGAGTCCCACAAAAAGGTCAAATTACAAAGGATGAATATAAACAAATAACACAAGTATGCAGGGACAAAATTAGAAAGGCCAAGGCACAAAACAAGATTAAACTAGCTAGAGACATACAGGATAACAAGAAAACATTAGAAGCAAGAGGAAGACCAAGGACAGGGTAGACCCGTTACTCAATGAGGGGGAAAAATAATAATCAAAAATGCGGAATTGGCAGAGGTGTCAATTCAGTTTCACCAAGAAGGTTGGTGGCAATTGGACGTCTAACATAGTGAATGCCAGTGAAGATGAGGCAGGATCAGAAGCTAAAATAGGGAAAGAACAAGTTAAAAATTACTTAGACAAGTTAGATGTCTTCAAGTCACCAAGGCCTGATGAAATGCATCCTAGAATATTCAAGGAGCTGACTGAGGAGATATCTGAGCCATTAGCAATTATCTCTGAAAAGTCTTGGAAGACAGGAGAGATTCCAGACTAGAAAAGGACAAATATAGTGCCCATCTACAAAAAGGGAAATAAGGACAACTTGGGAAATTACAGACCAGTCAGCTTAACTTCTGTACCAAGAAAGATAATGGAGCAAATAATTAAGCAATCAATTTGCAAACAAATGGAAGGTAATAAGTAACAGTATGGATAAGTAAAATGCATGGATTTGTCAAGAACAAATCATGTCAAACCAACCCGATAGCTTTCTTTGACAGGTAACAAGCCTTGTGGATAAGGGCGAGGCGGTAGTTGTGGTACATCTTGACTTTAATAAGGCTTTTGATACTGTCCCTCATGGCCCTCTCTTAAACTATCGAAATACAACCTAGATGGAGCTACTATAAGGTGGGTGCAAAACTTGTTGGAAAACCATTCCCAGAGAGTAGTTATCAATGGTTCACAGTCATGCTGGAAGGGCATAACGAGTGGGGTTACTCAGGGATCAGTTCTGGGTCTGGTTCTGTTCAATATTTTCATCAATGATTTAGATAACGGCAGAGAGAGTACTCTCATTAAGTTTGTGGATGATACCAAGCTGGGAGGGGTTGCAAGTGCTTTGGAGAATAGGATTATAATTCAGAATGATCTGGACAAACTGGATAATTGGTCTGAGGTAAATAGGATGAAATTCAATAAGGACAAATGGAAAGTACTCCACTTAGGAAGGAACAATCAGTTGTACACGTACAAAATAGGAAATGACTGCCTAGGAAGGAGTACAGCCCTGGGATTCTATAGAACATTTTCATGCAGTGCTCATCAGGATTTGTATATTGATCTTAATGGTGGGACTCCTGCCAGCTTGCTTGCTTGCTTGTAGGAACGATGATCAGTCATTTCCTAGATATTTCAATAAGAAGCACAGTGGTAAAACCATGATGCTTGAGTGTATATACATGTTGTGTGTTTTCTCTTTTGCGTTTACCCTGTTGTCCCAGTTTTGTATGGCTAAATTGAACCAATGTCATGTAATTTAGATTCCCATCCTGCAAATGGGTCCTTGTACTCTCATGGAGTCTAAGGAAGTTGTTGGAGCTCTGGAAGGGTACATTTTGTTTATCTGATGGCAGAATCGAGGCCTGCGTTGTGTGGTGTATCAGGTTTTTTGTGTGCTGTGTTGTAAGCACTCCTAACACAAGTGAACATCATGTTGGCTGAACATATTTATAGCAAAGATATATGTCTAGCATCCATAATAATGTTCATAATTTTTCAAAAATACCTGATCTAAGTGCAAATTTTGATTTGTTTGTTCCCTGTTACTGGTGGTTTAGCATTTTTATTATTGTCACATTTGGGTTACGAATTTGGATGTATTGGGTCAGGGGTGTCAAACTCGCTGATGGTGACGGGCCAAATTCACATAAATTGCACTTCACAGGGGCCATGCAATACCCTCGGCCGAAAAATTCGGGCAATCTTCCCCTTTTCGGCGGCGCAGCATCAGCCCTTTTCGGCAGCGGGATTTTGCAGGGGACCCTGTTGCCGGACTGACTGCATTGCCGCTTTAAGGGATTTCTAGGAGCAATACCCTCCGCCAAAAAGTTCAGGGTATCTTCCGCTTTTCGGCGGCTGGGTTCTGCGGAGGAAGGTATTACCGCTTTAAGACTCTCTTAAAGTGGCAATTCCATACGCAGAGAAATGTCTTAAAGTGGCACTTTTGGCGGCAGCACGACTCACTTAAACTGGCCGAACGCGGGATGGATCAAAAAGGTTCGCGGGCCGTATGTTTGACACCCCTGTATTAGGTGATGAAAAGTAAATCCACCACTTCCCCCACCACACACTCTGGACACCCGCATTCAAATTAGAGTAATAAAAATGTATTCTCTACTTTACTTGGTTTGAATTGTGGAGGAAGAACAACCATCCGTCTAACAAATTACTGGAGGGTGTAATTATTGATATACAGTAATATGTGGTCTGTGGTGTGAAGAGAAAAGATGTAAAGTGATGTATTTTTAAAAGAAAAATGTTCCAAATTTCTCAGACTTCCATATTAACTTCTGTTCAGCTCTCAAGTAAGAGATGGTTTTTAATACTTGCTGCAGACTCTGCCTGGAATAAAAAATAAGCTGTGTTTTGTTTCATGCATCATTGCTAGTAATACAAGATTTTGCAAGCATAACATACGTCCCATTGAGCTAAGAGAATCTAGCTCACTCTTTCCTGTAGCTATGTTAGCTCTGTGTGGTGACAGGTCTCAAAGATGATAAATACTTTATTTTTCGCAATAAAATAAGTAGATCAGGATCAGAATATTTTCAGAGGATAGACCTATTGAATAAGAAGGTCCATTTTTTTTCTTTTTACATTTTATAACTTAAAGGCTTTAAGAACCTCCCCATATCTACCATCCTTCTAACTCTCATTAGAGTGAGAAAATTTTGCCTAGTTTGTTTCAATATGTTTGGAGTTCTGTCAACAAATTAAAACCTTGTTTTGAATGTACTGTGCACGCATAGAATGATACTTTTGAGAAATGTTACATGTGTTGTTAATCCTGGTAGAACTGAATTATTTCCTGCAGGGTATTCTTTAATCCACCAATACATTTTAAGCATATTTTAATAGACTGTATTGCCATCTGCCATTAAAAATGCAAAAAGACTGTAAGAGGCTGCTGTATGTGGCCTAAACCATTAAATGTTGTTGGAATTAGAGAAATCTATCTATATTAAACGAAATCAAATAGGCAGTTAGGCTAACTGAGTGTAGAATAATTAACCCTCCCCATTAGATATTGTTTTTCTTTTCTATAAGATGATAATGCACCTGTTCATATCAAGTGAGTTATGTATGCCTCCTGTGTGAAAAGAGGATGGGCTAATGGTAGAGAGCTTTTCTCACGAAGACTAAGATAAATTGTCTCCACTCCCGCCCAAAAAACCCAACAACCTGCCCCCCACCCCCCAAAAAAAAAAAAAAAAAAAAAACCAAATCAACACCCAGCCAACATTGTCCATGCCTTCTGATGTGAAATAGCCCTGGTCTTGTGGCCTTTTGGACAAGCTACAAGACACATCTAGTTGTATGAGCTGCTGAAAAAGTCATGGTTAAACTGCATGCTGGAGATGCTTTGAGGTTGTTAAGGAGTTGTTTTGTTGGCAGTTCAGGGGCAGAAGGGGTGAAGAAAACTAAGATTTAATAGGGAAGGAAGCTTAATGTGTAGTGCCCAGAAATATGCTAGATGCTTCACAGAAGGTGCAGCAGGACCTTCTGAGGTCTAAAACAGCTTTGCTTAATTTTCAGTCTGTCTAGCCTCTGAGACTTGCAAACCTCAGTTAAAGCACAAGTTGTGAAAGCTCAGATTCTGGCAAACTGCTCTTTGAGAGAAAAAGCTCTTTTTTTTTTTTTTTTTTTTTTTTTTTTTTTAAATCTCTTGCCTTGATTTTATTATTTGTATTCCCATAGTGCTTAAATGCCTTAGTCGTGGACCAGGACCCCATTGTGCTAAACAATATGTCCGAGAGGGAGATCTGGAATTTGAATGAGTGATTGCTTTGAAGCAAATGAGTTTGCCCCATCGTCTGCTCACCATCCAGCTGCCTGTTGGCTTGCAGCAGTGCTTGAGCGACCAGTGGGATAAAACGTTCTACTATCCAGGCTGGAGTATACATCATATGTACCATAGGGGTGGGAAATGGATGCAAGGCCTTGTCTGAAATAAGATAAAAGCCAACATGTTGGCTAACAGCTGTCAAATTTGAAAAGTCTAATGTAGACAAGACTGTGTATTAACATATGTTAAGATGTCAAGGAAGAGAGCCTAAGTAGAAGCTTTGGCTTTAATTTGACCCACTTTAGCATATGTTAAGAGACATTTCCTTGTCCACACTACATTTTTCTGTGTTAGAATAGTTAAAAGACATTGGCTAATAGGCTTCAACATTATGCATTTTACATCCTAGCCTCCATGAGACCAACTGGGGTGCATGTATGTAAGATTTTGTTTTTTAATGCATCTGTGTGAATTGCTAAAATGGTTACAAGAACAAAAGAGCCTCCCTAATTGGCCAGTGTTCTACAGAACATCAGACTAGATGATCACAGTAGTCCCTTCTGGTCTTGGAATCTATGAAAGACAGGTAGAGAGAACCCTATTTGCCCAACCCTAATCCTTTGAAGTTGAGAGGGAAGAGAGTGGCCCTTGAATAACTTAAGTTAACACATCAGACCAGTTAGCTATCATGCGCTTTTGGTTGTGGGAATTATAGTACTTGCTGTAATCATATTTAAACTTCTAAAACGCTTGTAGCAATTTTGCAACTTCCTTGGTGATAGTGAAATATTGACAAGGATTCCAACCCAGCTCTGTATGTTTCATCCTCCTGCTTCCTTAGTTCATGATGGCCTGTGTGTGAACAAAGAAGTCTTTTGGAAAATGTTAAAAACAAACAGGTAATCCACCACCACATTGCTGTGTCAGACACCAACTTTCTACTCCGTCTCTTCACTCCATCAAAACAAATGAATGGTTTTCACATACTATATGAACGGAGCTGAATAAACAGGACCAACTGCACAGCGACCTGTTCATTTTGAAGAACTTATGCTGTAAATTATTTAAACGTTGAACTCATGGAAATCTATATTGCAGTTCAAAGTCTTCCCTGGGACTAAAACTTGGCACATTTGGATAAAACTAATCTATTCTTCCTGTTACAGTGTGAAGAAGAAAAGGAAAAAAGGAGCAATTGATTAGATTTCTTCATTAGACTGCATTGATTGATTGAATGGAGTAGCTTGAGATTGGTTCTCGGAGGAAGTAAAGTTTATGGATTTAGTACAGAGTTACAGTATGCAGTTTAGCAAAAATGCATTTTAGATTTCCATAACTTCTGTTGGGCGCCTTCGGAATGGAATTGGTGAAAGTGTGGAGTGTACTTTCTGTATGGTAGGATGTTTGTTTGAGGTTGCGGCATGGGGAGCAATTGACTGTTTTGTGGTGTTGACCTTAACCAGAGCAAAATTACTCTGGAATAAGACTGTGGCTGTTGGTGAAAATTCAGTACAGATTAATTCCAGAGTGTCCTATAGACAATGATTAATGGCAGTTTTTTGTGACTGCAACTTTTGGGTTGGCCAAGGGAGATGCATATAGTTTAAGGCCAGAAAGGGACTATTAAATCATCTAGTCTTACCTCTTGTATTTCACAGGTCCATTAAATTTCACTCAGTTACTCCTATATTGAGCCCGGTAACTTGTGTTGTGCTTTAGTGAATCTGCCAGAAGGGCATCCAGTCTTGATTTTGAATAACTCAAGAAATGGAGAATCCCACCAGTTCATTGGGACAAATTACCAGGAGGTTAATCACCCTCACCGTTAAAAATTTGTGCTGCTTTAGCCCTTTCTGCCATAGCTTTGCACTGGGAGCCAGGATAAATTAAACATCAATTTTATTTTTTTTAAATTAATGGGATTTTTAAAAAATTTAAATTAAAAAATTTGAACTTCACAATTTACATTAAGGCATGGACTTCTCATAATATATTCAAACCACTTAAATAAAAAAAGTAGCAATATGTGTTTTGCCATTTTTAAAGTCAAACCACTGAACGGGTGAAGGACGCTAAGTATCTGGAAGCAAGAGTTTGGTGAAGTGCAAAACCAGCTTTTATTAGCAGTAGCCTTTTCTGTAGTTGCAGAAAGAATTTTTTCTTCATTTCAGTTTATTCAGCTAGTTCAGTTCAATGACTAGTTCATTCAGAGTTAAGAAACCAATTGGGAGTTGAAAAAGCAGGAAAGCTTTTTCCCTCATGCAATATATGAATTAAAACTAAGTGAAAGGAAGAACTCTACTAGTACTGTACTAAAATCTTGAAGGTCATTGTGATCCGTCCGTGCCTAGGGTAGCCACATGAAAATGCCAAGGTCAGGGCAGGCTGCAAAAGGAGAGCAGATTCTCCCAGCACTGGTGGGTGACATTGAAGTCAGACTTCCCAACCAGCCACGAACTACTTTTGATTCCCCACACTAGTTATCAAGAAACCAATATACACAGCCCCCTTTACTGCATTTCAGTCTCCGGCTCCCAATCAGCCACTAGGTCCAGTAAAGAGACCAGTTATTTAAAACTCTATGCTCTTTACCACAAAGGTTTCTCCTGACCCCAAAGGGTCAGCCACAGTACTAGATCAATATAAGTTTGGATCTTACCCAAAATACCAAGCTGCCAGCCAATCCTTTAGTAACTATAACTAAAGGTTTATTATAAAAAGAAACAAACCATAAGAGAAATGTTAAATAATTAAAGCAATCAGATACATACAAATGATTTGAAAGTCCGTATATATCAGGTTTCTAGTAGATTTGTGGAGTTTGCAGGCTTGTATAGTCCCTCTGATATACATCCAGTACCTGGATGGGTCTCAGTTCTTTGTTTCACTGCTTCAGTTCAGTTCAGTTGTAGTTGAGTTGATCCAGAGGTAGGCTGGAGACTAAAGATAGACTAAAGACAAAATGGATGTCATGCAGCTGCCTTTTATGTCCATTGGGCTTTGCCATGCTGCTTGTGGAATTTTACAGGAAAAAAAATGGAGTCCAGAGTCACATGAGTAAGTCCTGGTGACTCATCAGGTATATCCCTGGCTTCTCCCCCTGGACCCCTTGTACATGTGAATTTCTTAATGGGCCATTAAGTAGGCTAGTGCTGCAGCCATCCTGTCTGGGGTGTCACCCAGACACAGCACAATTTGAAATAGATATATCAACCATATCCATAACTTCCATTACACATATAACACATGAACATAAACATCATCATCTTACTTAGCACATAATACCCTTTCTAACAATACCTGACATGGCATAGCTCATATGAATTATGATTTTGACATATTGATGTTAAATAATATAATAAATGCCTCTCCCAATCCAGCTAGTGTGACACCCCCAACACGAGATTGGTGTAGAAAGGAGTAATCAGAACTCCTGAATACACCTCAAGAGCCCCCCTAATCCAGCAAGCGTCACAGTCATGGTGACCAGGAACAATCAGTTCAATTCATTAGCTACATACACGTCCTTCGTTTAATTCAGTTTGTTTTAAATGCAAAACATATTATGATAAACTTTGATAAACCTTTTTTCTTATATATCCAGCAAATTTCAGATAGTTTTTTTTATTTAATCATAAAAAAGCTGTTTTGGGACATTAATTGAATTTTAATTTCCATCCAATCACAAGTAAAAATATGAATCTAGTAAATAAGAAATGCATCATTCACCATTATCTAACCCAATAAAAATGTAAAAATAAGAATCTGAAAAAAAGTCAGTCAAGCTATATAATTTTTTAAATCAGGTATAGGTATAAGTGTACCCTCCCTGGTTAGCAAAAAGAAGCACCAAAATTAGTGTAAATGCTGTATTTATACTAGTTACCAACCAATGAGAACCAGCTTTCCTTTAGGAAATAAGTGCAAACAAAAATACTGTTGAAAAGTAATGACTAAATCTAGGTTTCCTACTTTTTATTTAAAATTGGTTTTCTAAATCAATTCCACTATTCTTGGGAGCTCATGTTCAGTTGCTTTTTCACTATGATACCTAGAACAGTGGTTCTCAACCCATGGGCCACTTGCAGCCCAATCCGCACACAGAGGAGCCCCTTGTGGCATCCTCAGGGCCATACAGGTAGTGTATATGTTGTGGGGATGCAGCCCACGTAACACATATACTGCATATGTGGCCCACAGTGGTGTGTGTATAGGTTGAGAACCACTCCCCTAGATCCTTCTTAGAGTCACTGCCATCTAGGATATTGTCCCCCATTATTTAGGAATGGTCTGCACTCCTTATTCCCAGATGTATAACTTCACATTAGTGTGTATTAAAATGTTTGTTTGAATGGGCTCAACTTACCATGGGATTCAAATAAGTCTGAATGACTTTCCTGTCTGCCAGTCTTTATCATCTACAAGTTTCATCAACAGCGTTCTTAAAAAAAAATATTTTCTATCAAGTCATTGATGAAAATGTTGAATAGCATCAGGCTTAACACTGTCCCCTGCAGCACACCATTAGAAACACCCTTTTTTGATTATAATGATTCCCCATTGACGACTACTTTTTTGAGAACTGTCAGTTAGCCAGTTCTTAATCCATTTAATGTGCTTTGATATTGTACATTAAAAATTAGCAATCAGAATGTTGTGTGGCACTAAATCAGATGCCTTGCAAAGTCTAAATATATTACATTTATTTTTATCAGCCAAACTTATATCTCATCAAAGAATTAAATCAGGTTTGTTTGTTTGAGCTATTTTCCATAAAACTGTGTTGATTGGCACTAATTATATTCCTATCCTTGAATTCTTTATCAAGTGAATCTAATGACAGCTTTTCCATTATTTTGCCTGGGGATTGATGTTAGGCTGACCAGACTACAGTTATCCTGGTCAATCTGCTTCCATTTTTTGTATATTAGAACAACATTAGCACTCTTCCAGTGTTATGGAATTTCTCTGGCATTTGGGATTTATTAAGAAGTTACATCAGTGGGCTAGAGATCTCCTCAGCCAGCTGTTTTAGGATTCTTGCATGCAAGTTATCCAGGCCTTCCAATTTAAAAAAATATTTATCCCTAGTAGATAACAAATAAAAGTAATAAATTCTTCATTGTGCTAAAGTCCACAAGTCAATTCTGAGTCCTTCAAGCTGCAAACAGGCTAGGGGCAAAACCAGTTCCAGCCAGTTGCTGGCAGTGGATGAATACCTGATCTCCTGAAGTTCCCTTCAAGTTTCTTCCCTCCTCTCCCTCCCTGCACCCTGCTTTTTCTGGTGGCCCATAACTCAGCCAGACTTCCCAGTTGCAGAGCATCTCTGAGAGAGATTCCACTTTATTTCAAATTCTTAAATGAATTATTAAGGTGAATCATTATACTCAGCCTTGTCCTTGGGCTGTGTTCCCCAGTAGGGGAGATTGACCCCTCAGCTCTGCTTCCCCTCTAAGGAATTTGCAGTGGCTGGTGCCCAGCAGGCTTCAGGGAGTGAGCTAGGCTGGTGAAAGGAAAAGTCTGTCTCTTCTGATTTACACCCCCCCCCCCCCGCCCTTATTGAGTGCTGCTCTGAGGAGTCTGGGCACCTGTGTGGGTGGAGTGCAGTTCCCCAAGTCCAGTCTGGGTCCCCATGTCTCCCCTCTCCCCCCCCTGCGCACAAAAGGAGCCAGATTGAATGGGGGTGAAAGCTGGCACCAAGAGAAAGTAGCTCTCTCCATCAGAGGAGTGATCCCAGAAGGGCAGCATGCCAGGCGGAAGATAGTGCCTGAGTCCCTATAGCATGCACCAGCAGCAATGCCTTTGACTGTGCAGCTCAGCCATCACCTCGCCCTCCTCTTGTCTTGGATTGAGGGCATCAGACACAGCATGGACACTGCCAACATCAGAGAGTGGTAAAGGTTCTTCGGGCCCAGTTCCCTCTTCCTGCTGTCGATTCTGTAATGGCCCCCAACCCCAGAGATCCCTATTGATATCCCAGGTTGGGACCTCCGAGGGAAATGCAGACCCCTATGGACCTCATACAGTAAAGGAGTGGAGCTTCTGGGGGAATCTATCCTTGAACCTCCAGGCCAGTAGTCTTGAAAAGTAACAGAAGAGGTCTGTGTAGGATAGAGGAGACAACAAAGCCAGACTCTGAGAACAGGGAGATGGCTCCTAAAATATTTTGAGTGGCTATCAGTCTCTGAACCCAGCTTCACTTCTGCTCCACTTTCTCTTCTAAAGCAGGGACAAACTCCCAAGGAGGAAATGAATTAAATAAAATCAGCACCTGATTCTCTTGCTCACCTTCACAGAGTTCAGCATGGCAGATAAATGTAGAAAAGACTAGAATACAGATTCCTGTGCATGTGCAGACATCCCAAAAGGGTTCTCTTCCTCCTTAGGGAAGAAAGACCAGCTGCCCAATCCATATCCTACAGTAGCAGAGACTTTGATTAGGGGAGGTGCCCCAGATGATCCTCTCAGGCAAATCATGCCCCAAGCTAAAGATGAAGGCGAATCCCTCCCCTGTGTCCCACAAGAAACACACACAAATTCCCTTCCAGTCTAATCGGGGGGGGAAACTTCCCAGTGCCACATCTGCTGATCAGCATAATCCTAAACATCTGAGCAAGACACATTAGCCAGGCATCCAAGAGGATTCTCTGTCCTACTTTAGAGCACTGATCAACCTTGGCTGGTGTCTTCTCTAGCTCTGGCCAGGGTCTCTGATGCTTTAAAAGAAGGTCTCCTTTCATCCCCCAGAATGCATCTGGTGGACTGGGGAAGGAATTTTCTTTTTGACCCTTGAGGTGACCAGTTTAAGACATGAAGTTTGAGTTTGGGTATAGACATTAGCTTAGTACAGAGCTGCAGGTGTTAGGAGTGTGTTTGATGGCAATCTTGTTCTCTCTCGTGAGTGAAGGGATGAATGACAATTCATCAATTAAGATTTGAAGGACAGAAGGGACCACCCACCACCCCTACTGCCAGGTCCCGTCTCCCCCTCCCCCCCCCCCCCATGCATAGAATTTCTTCCAGAAACTGAATTAAAGCATATCTCTTAAAAAGTTATCTAATTTCATCTAATATCTCTCTTCTCAAATTTACTCCATTTGCAACAGTCCAAATTCAACCTATTGTCACTACTGAAGATAAATGGAACAGTCCAATACATGGTCTAAAACAATCTGGTGCTTAATAGGCAAAACCTAAACTACAATAGTATTTTAATATTCTATTAAAATGATTACAAAACAAATTAAATCTGATCACTTGCCCGTGTTTTTGCAAACTTCATCTTGCCAGTGATGTTGAAAAGTCTTGGTGGTGTCGTCATGGTGCAGAAGGTTTGGTTTCTTTATTTTTTGTTGTTTTAGCAGTCTTGCTGTTATCTTAAGGTGTGATGGGATGAACAGACTGAGCTGAGAATGTAAGAATTAGCATGAATGCAAATGTGTGTAAGAGTAAGAGAATCAGACCGTGTATAACTGTGAGCTGTGCATAAGGGTTTAGGAGTATGAGTTCAGAGGAATTTATACTTCTTTCCATAGGCTCGCTGAAGGTGGAAAAGACGTGTCTTTCAGCGACATGATTGGATTAAAATATTGGGGGGAGAGGGGGAGCGAAGGTGTTATATCAATGTGCAGTAGGGTTTTAATTATTCTATTCTATGGTTATATTGCTTTTGTCTTTGTGGCAGAAAACTCTGAGAACATCTTTAAGTTAGAGTTTATTATTCATTCCCTTTTCTAAGATATCCATTTAGTTCTATCAGAGTTTAACAGGAGTTGAAATTATATTTCAAATGAGTCCAAACACTCCTATTTTCAGTATAAAGTCTTTTAGCTCTTAAAATTGTTTAAAAAAATTTAAATGATTTGTAAAGAAAATCTTGAAATGTAAATGGTTAAAGAAGCTATTGTCCTTTCTTCTTACTGTCCTTGGAGAGGTGGTTCTTGTCTTCCTGAGTTTGGTAAGGAGTTGCTTAAGCATTTCCAGATAATTAATTCTCCAACTAGTATAAATATTTTTATACTCAGATGGATTCTTACATTTGTAAACAGTTATAGCATCAAATGACCTTGCTATATTTATACATAAATATATTACTATATACATAACATTGATGTAAGGCAGTTAAATAAATGGTTTGGATTTAGGGACAATATTTGCAAATAAACATCTCAAAGCTTATGCCATCTAAACCATTTGAGGGAGGGACAACTTAAGGTTTTCACCTTTAAGAGGAAACATGAGTTAAAAATAACCAATAGCTTAAAACATTTTCCACCCAGAAATATTCTCAAAATTTAAAGAATGAAGACGAGTGTTTATAACCTAATTTGGGTTCAATAAGAATATTTCTGGATTTCACTGTATGGGTTTAAAACTAAAGGGCTTTCTCTTTCCAAAAGAAGAGGGCTGAAGAAGGCTCACTTTCACAACCTAATGTATAGCTCTGATAACACAGCCTAAGCATCACTCCTCTTTGGAATATCCTTAATAGAGAGCACTATCCATTCTTTTATACAGTTAGGTCTTTGTAAAATACTAGTAACTTGAGCTAAAGTTGCTGTCCATACTAAATTGCTGTCTTCTCAAAGAACAGGATACCTGTTCTTTACAAGATAATTATGTTGATTGTTTGCCTTCTGACTAAATGGTGACTACTCTTAAAACCTACCATTTGAAGTACACTTATAATATGTAATTAGATTCCTATCCAATGTTCTATACAACACACACAGCAATAACTAACTTATTTACGTCTTTCAAAACATGTAAACTCTCGTTTTCTAAGCATGATGTACATGAAAATAATTGTACTTTCTAAATTCAGTAGTCCAAGCCAACACTGGAATAATTTTTTTATTCTTATTTTAGGTTATTAATAACCATTTTGCATCAATATTGAGGTCTGCCCCTGAGATGAGCTTTTGACTGGTGTAGAGAACCAGTTTAGAAAGAGTAAAGTTATTGCACTCTAAAAGCCTTAGTACCCCTACTTAGAAAAAGTTTGCATCTGTGACAGCGATTGTTTCTGCTGCAGCTTCTTATGAATGACACTCACTGAGTAATGTACTCTATGGTGACTTAGAGGAACAAGATTTGCAAGGACCTTGAGTTAAATCATGTTCTCCAGAGTTTCGTAATGTGTAACTTTCAAACAACTCCTTTCCCCCCTTTTGCTTGGGGTCCATAATGGGATCATGGTGCAATATTTTATATATTTAGATCCATGTAATAATGTGCCATAATGTGAACCAGACCAGCAACGTCACGTAAGGTCTGACTGTATGAAAATGTTCTTTGTGTTGGAAATCTCTCCAATAATCATACACCATGTGACTAATATACAGGCATAACTGCACTGCCCATCTGTAAGGGAAGTTGAAGAATAGGGGAAATATTAGCACCAATGATGTATTTGTTCCATAGTGGAAAAAGACAACATCTTAGGAAAAGACACAGGCTCCCCTTTATCCTTGCTGCTGCTGCTTGTGTGAGAAAGGGGAAGTCAGAGCAGTGGAGGGAGTGTGTGAGGAGGGAACAAGGGGTTGGTCAGAGGCGTGTAGTGTGGGGATGCAGGGGGATTTTCAGCTCTGCTCCCTAAACCTCTCATATTAGTCCTGTGTCCGTCGTCGTCGTCTCCTCCCTCCTCCCCCCCCCCCCCCCAAAATTTGTTTCCCTTCCGTAAATGCCTGCACAGACTTCATCAGTCCTTACTGTTCCTGCATCCTCTCCCCAGCTCCTGAATCGGAGGGGCCTCTGCCAATGGCTACCTTTCTGTGGAGAGGAGTCTGGACTCTGATCCCACAAGGTACATATGCACCTCTCTCTTCATCGGTAGTGACAGCTCTGCCAATATGCTCCTACTAATCCCTCTGCCCATCAAAACTTCTCCACCCAATACAGTGAATAGCAGTTGGAGTGCCTGCAGATAAATGCAAATATTCACATCTGTGAAACACAACACAAACAATGGCATATTCTCTCACTTGTTCCTCCTCGTATCCACTTATTATGACAGCACTTCTTTTGAACCATTCCCAAGTGCTACTGGAAGCTCAAGACTTGGAGAAGGATGATATGGGGAAGAGGGCTCAGCCAAGAGGGAATTTAGATGCTTGTAGAGGTAACATAAGGAGACTGAGACCTGGTCTACACTGCCAGCGAAATTATGCTACTTAACATTACACATGGCACTTAACACATGAGCATTGCAGGACACTTTCTGCTTATTAAGGTAAAACTTAGGGTTGGTCAGGTCTGGAGGGGACCAGCAGCTCCTTACCCTCAGACATAGTCTACACCACACAATCCACGTCAGACTTGCAGATCCTTTTACTTTTGCCCTGAGGATTCCTTTTCAGACAGTGCCTTCATTTACCTCTGACTAAGCCTTGGCGACCATTGTCATGTATGCTATCAAACTGCTGACAATTCCCATGGCAAGACCGCACCTCTACTGACAAAATGTAAATAACTTGACTTAAATGAGGCATACGTGATCCATGAGTATACATGCTCTTCTCCTCACATCACTGACAGTTCTGCCAACCTGCTCTAACTATTCCCTCTGCTATTCAACACAGCTATACCTAACAGAGTGACTGTCAATTGGAGTGCCTGCAGATAAATGTTAGCTTTCAAATGCATAGAATACAATAAAACATAATGACAGTCTTTCCTCATGTCTTTCTGTCTACCTATTATGGCACCACCCTTATTGAACCAGTCCTGGTGGCTATTGTCAGGTCAAGGAGAATTCAGGCTGTGTTGTGGAGGTATCGAGTGTGGCCTGACCCTTTTTAAGGTTAATAATATCTGGATTGTTGGCCAATTGATGTGACTGTGATAAGGTTCTTCCCCCAGAATCAGGCTACGCAGAACTAACACAACAGAGAGTTCAGTATCTTGTGCGGGGTCTCAGGATGGATGACTAGGACACTCACACTGAGGGCAAAGTAAAATCATAGGTATCTTAAGTAAAATAATGGATAAAGCTAGAAAAGACCCAAGCCACATAACAAGATAGAGATAATGCAATATCGGGGTCATCTGTGGAATCATTCTATGTATAAGCTCTTAGAATTGCATATTTGCACCCTTTGTTGAGGACCTGGTGGTAAGAGACATGTCTCTGGCATGCCACAGTGTCTGATGGTCCAAGTTCCTAAATGATTTGAAGGGACACGTAGTAGAAAAGGAGACGGCAATGGAAAAAGCCTAGAAAAGATCAAGCCCCAGACCATATGGCGACTGCCCTGTTACAGAACCTGAGCATCATCTGCTCATGCTTAGTCCTCCAGGCCCATAGTTAGCCTTCCCAGCCACAGAATACTGAGGTGTACTTATTCTATAGGTTAACATATTGTTATGCGTAACTGCCACTTCAGCTCATTATCATACCAGTCACCTCTTGCTTATGTGGATATTGCAGTTACTTCCTTGTTTCTTGCAGTAGAATGGTCCAGTAAGTGCTAACTTCTACCATTAAGCAAACTCTCCTTCATTCCCAAAATCAAAAGGTAACCTCTAGGCCATTAATCTATGCCAAGGGTTATGGCTTGCTTAACTACGCTTATGCTAATTTATGCTTCAGATAATCTCTTACAGGATACAGGCCTGTAGATTTCTTGTTATGGCTGAATATAATGAAAGCAGCTAAATATAATGAAGGCAAGCCAGTGAATAAAATAGGGAAGCTTGCCCTATGGACTACATGAGCACCTGAAACCAGGAAATAGAAATGTAAGTGTAGGTGCACATGATGTTCTGGAATAGTACAAGGTGGCACTGGACAAACTTTGCTCTTTTTTTTTTTTTTTTTTTTTTTTTTGTGGAAGTTAATCTAAGGAGTTTAGTAAACAAAGACTCTGAAATGTGTTGGTTGTAGTTCAGCTGGATTTTCAAACTGATAGTGTTACCTGTTGACCATTTATAAATCTAAATGATGGCATGTTTTTATAAATGTAACTTGTTTGTATTTCAAGCCATAATTGTGGCTTCTCATTAATCTAATCTAAAAGTTTCACAATAGTCCAGAGCAGTGGTCCGTACTATAAGGGTCTTTGGTATCTCTCTACTGCAAAAATATTGTGTTGCTCAGTCCAGCCAATTCATGTGAAAAATTACTTGTTCAGGCCCATTGCCAAACAAGAAGGTGAGTCAAGGGAAATTGGTCTGCCCAAAAGGCAAGCTTAACTTCATCCAGAAGAGGTTAGTGCTCACTAGATACCACCAAGGCCTGTCAGTTCTGCCCAGCTTGTTTCTAGTAATGCTTTGATCTATATCGGTGGTTCTCAACCAGGGGCATGTAGAGGTGTTCCAGGGAGTACATCAACTTGTCTAGATGTTTCTAGTTTTACAAAAGGCTACATAAAAAAGCACTAGCAAAGTCAGTACAAACTAAAATTTCATACAGACCATGACTTGTTTATACAGTTTTATATACTATACACTGAAATGTAAGTAAAATATTTATATTCCAATTGATTTATTTTATGGTAAAAATGAGAAAGTGACACTTTTTTTCTATTTTTATGCCTGATTTTGTAAATAAGTTTTTCAATGAGGTGAAACTTGAGGGTAGGCAAGATAAATCAGACTCCTGAATGGGGTGTATAGTAATCTGGAAAGGTTGAAAGTCACTGATCTACATCTCTAAATACTTTTTCATCTGTCTGGAGTTCTATGCACACTTTCTGTAAAATTTTGCTACAGATAATGCTAGGGGGCAAAACTCTTACCTATTCCCCTCTTCTCTCCCTACTCCTTCCAAAAAAAAAAAAAAAAATCCCCCAAACAAACCATCTGACTAAAATATAATTAACTTACATATATGCAGTTTATAAAGATTTTACTATCTGGCCATATACCACATCAGACGAGTGATACAATAGTCAGACCAAAACCAGCACTTTATAAGAATCTAGGTGATTTGAAATTATATTCTGCTATATAATTCCTTCCAACATTGCAGGTAAAGTCACCAGTTCCAAAAGAGGAATTGGTGAAGATGACTGTGTACTTGGTCTTTGCGACTGCCTACAAGAGATCCCATTGTCCTACTACTCCCTGCCCCCGGAAGCAGCAAAGTGACAGAAAAGGAGCAGCTAATCAGAGCCGAGCAGGCTCAGACAAAAGGAGTTGTAGCGCCTTAGCAGGTCAGTTCTTGGCTGGGGTCAGAGGAGTGAAGGAGGGTGCTGCTCTCTGGTCTGGAGATAGAGAAGAACTGGAGGACATGGGCCCTGAGAGGGCTGGAGATAAAAGGGGCTCGGTAGGAAGAGGTCCAAGGAAATAGCAGTGATGGATTGCAGCAAGCACTATATGGCTACTCTGTAAGGTCCCTGGGTTGGAAAGTAGTGGGTAAGTCCTGGGCTTCCCTCCTAGCCACAGGCAAAGTGGTATAATCCTCAAGAGGGGGGCAGGGCTTATTTGGGAGCCTGAATAAAGGGACTGAATTTAAAGGGCCCAGAGTCAGGTCTGAAAAGACCTTAGTGAGGGAAAATAGATTGTTAGTTATTGGATTCATTAATACCTGGATTCATTTGAACTTGACCATAGGGCCAAGCCACTGAAGACCAGCTAAGATCATCTAGGAGCCTTCAGGGGGGTAGCAAGGAGAAGAGGAATGTGGTACCACACTTCGTCAATAGGAGTCGCTTGAGATGTGTCCCCCTGTACAATGAGGCAGGAACATGCTTTTCTTTAATCTCTGAGACACCATCTATTACTCAATTTAAGGAGCACTTTAAAAGAGAATCTTTCATTCTTACACCATTCCACTGCCAAGATGGTTCAGGAAACTGTAAACAAGTATGTCCACAAACAAAATAGCAATAGGAGAAGGAGGAAAAAGGCAGAAACTGATGTTTTTGAGGAAGGGTGGGTAAGATGAAATATGCATTCTATGTTCACACCGCATATTGATAAAAAGGTTGGGTATAAATTAGTTGTGGTGAACTATATTTTTTATTTGAAAAGAATATATGTGGCTCTGTATATTTCAGTGACCATCTGGAGATTTGAAGAAATTGTTCCTTTTTCTTTAAATCCATATGTCATTATCCATTGCTTGACTGAAGATCTGTAGTTGTCTCATGAGCAATTGGAATACAGAACAGTAATCTCCATAGACACAGCAAACTTCAGTAAAGCGTTAAATATCTAATGAAATGACAGTGATATGTTCTATAAGCATTTAAGTGATGCTTTTTTACACATGCAGATTTAAAATAATGTCCGGTCCTAATTTAGAATAACGGCTCAGGCATATCATTTTGCTTGTTTTTGTGGTTGCCTCATCAGATTTACTCAGAATTATGGGATTTTTCTGCTTTGAGACATGCCATAATGTTGGAAATAAACAAAATTTTGCTAATTTTAAACAATAAGGGTGAAAATCTGATACTTACCATGGCAACAATCAAATGTGCAGAGACTCGTGAAGCATTGAATGGGTGTAAACAAGAATTTCCCCTCACACCCTTGCTATCCCACGCAAAAAAACCCCAAACATTTTTATACAGTAATGGTGGTAGAGCAGCACTATTTCAGGATTAGCCTTGGTGAAATTGTTTTAAAATGTAATGTAATATAAATTTCCATTGTACTAGCTATGTACAATTATAAAAGAGTAAATCATTTTGTTAAGCCATGTTTTTAACATAAAGAAAAGCTGCAGCCTTGAGAGTCTTAGGCTGTGATTTGCTTAACTTTCTGCACAGAGTAGTCCCATTGACCTTAATGCGTCTTCTCTCAGTGCACACATCTTTGAAGAATTGGAGCCCTAGTTGGTCTCTGCCATGCTGGAGTTGTGTGTCCTGCATCAGACAAGAGATTCTCAATGTTGCAAGAAGTTTTGAAGCTTTAAAGCTTATTTTGGTGCTTAGAACGTCTTGGGGTTAACATTTTTATAACCAAAAGTTTAAAAAAAACAAAACGTCTTGCAACACCGAAGCCTGCATTCAAATGTTGATTTGTTTCCTTTATCTCAAATGTTATCATACTTGACTGCCTTAGGGAAATGTCAGTAAAATGGCAGCTTTTGTTGAAAGACCTCCAGAAAATGGATGCAGTGAGTGACTTTTCAGAACAATTTTAGAAATTCACTTCTATATGTTATTTGGTAAATACGTACTTTAGTTTTTTGTAAAGTACAATTTTACTCCAAAAATACTCTAAAAATGGCTGTGTGTGTGTGAACTTCAATTTTTTGCCTTGCTTTACAAGTCAGATGTGTTGGGTGCTTTTTCTAGGAGACAGCCAATTTTTTTTTTTTTTTTTTTTTTTTTTAAATCATGCGTCTACCTTTTTTGTTTGTTTAAAACGCAATAACTGAAAAATATTTTACTTTGTGAGTTTGATAGCACTTTGTGTAGTCAGTTTCGCTGTTTCCCAGGTATAGTGAACTTCCCTAGTGTTATGGAAGACCCACAAGCAAATAGCAATAGGTGGATGAGGAACATTTAAAAAAAAAAAAAAAAAAAAAAAAAAAAAGTCCCCAAAAAACTTGTTGGGGTACTTGGGGGAGGGGTTGGAGTTGCGGGGGGAGGGGGTAGGTGTTGTACCTGAAATTAGCTTAAACTAATTTTTTGGGATTTCCTGTGTTAAACTTCTGCACCTCTTTTAGTTGTCCCTGCTGCAAATTCACTCTGGGAAATCAATGTCAAACAGTTTTTTCTGGCTCGGATATCACCAAAAACTAAAGATTGTGCAGGCTAGACTTTGCTCTCACTTAAACCTTTGCAACTCCAGTATTAATGTTACAAAAATTTAACAATTGGTTTGAAAGTAGCTTAATTTATCAATGTAATGTGAGGTTAGTCTGCTCTCCAGAGGAAATTTGCCTATGGTAGTCCATTGGCAGAATAATCTTGGTATATCTTGAGGGGTATGGAGATTGTCATGCACTGAGATGCAGGTGGTGTGACCTACTGTTCAAAACAGGAGTCTGGCCTAGTGATCAGAGCAGAATCAGAGGGCAGAACTGGGTTTGTTGTCAGGAGATAAGCCAGTGGCAAGAGCCAGGAGTCTGGAGGTGTTCTGAGGGAGGTAGGAACTATGTCTGGAATAGGAGCAGGCCTGGGTTGGCGCACAGGCCAGTGCAGGATGCCTACTGTTGCTACAAGGCTTAAATGGTGATCTGTTGGCCCTTCTGTCCAAGCAGGGAGCATAGTGAGAGTGTATTGGGCCTATCTGAGCTCTGTTAGGTTGCTAAACAACTGCCTGGAGCAAACTGAGTTCCTGACAGATTATTTCGCTCAATTGTTAGCTCAAACAAGTTTGCTTACCACGATTGAAAAGAAGTTAAGATGTAGGCTAGCACATTTTGAAGTCATGTTAGTTTCACTGTATTTTAGGCTAAAGGGGAACCATGGTGTTAAAATAAGAGGGGCAATGGTGGGTGACAACTATGTGAAGGAATTATATAAGTACCTTTCAAACCAGATTACTGAAGTCATTCCCTGCCATGACTGCCTACATCTAATTTGAAGAGTGGAATAATATTCAAGATAAAAGTAGGTATGTGTAATGGTATTGTGGTCATCCTAGTTGGGCATCTGAAGATTCTTCCAAAATAATGGGTAGCTGTAAAACTCTATCATAGCTAGCTAGTCTGAAAGAAAGATTTAAGGTGCACCCCATATGCCAGTGAAAGCCATCACTTTGCTCTACAGCTTTTGAATGTGTGCAAATATTTGTCACCCCTTCTGCTTCTAATGACATAATATCTATTGCCTACAAAGCATTTGCGTTGTAATTAGCGGTGAATATAAAACATTTACTTAATTTTTCCTTCTCTCGCAACCTGCTCCCCATTTTTTCAAACCTCTTTGCCCAAGATTTCCATTTTCACCTATTATTTTCTCTTCATTCCAAAGGTTTCTTGGCAGCCATTCTTCCATTCATACCGTTATTATTAGGTAAGAAAACAGACTTGCACATGCCACCATTCCATTTACTCCACTGCATAATTTATCAGTTGTCAACATTCAAACAACAAGGACACAGAAGGAGAGGAGGAAAGGAGAAAAAGGGGGAGAAGGTTGGGAAGCAAAGACTTAATGAATTTATTAACATATCCTGATTGTCCATCTTTACTATCTTGTCAACAGCACTTCGGGAAATTTCAAAATTTTCTGTTTTGGTACTACATTCTGTGTGTTAGTATCATTCATTTCTCTCTTGGAGCCACCCTATAATAGAGCTTCATTTAGTGAGAAATGTTCATAGCTCCTTACTTCAGTACTGGGCTGTCTGATCACCTAATTGACTAAGGTCACTTTTGTTAGTTTCTGGCTGATGGCTTCCTCATTCATTAGATTTTTATAAGAATCCTTAGCATCAATTACACATGATGATCAATTTAATTACACCATGACTTGCATGTAGTACTTTGCCAAATGTCAAAAACACTGCAGGAAGTGTTTCCTATTCTTTGTTTCTTCTGTGAAAATTGTTAAGAGATTTTAAGGTGCTACTGGAACACCGCTCTATGGTATGAAAAATTTCATGGTGCTCAGTGTTGGAGAAGGCTTTGAAATGTGACCAGGTACTTCCTAATTGGAAGGTGAAACTGCGCACTTTTGTGGGGACTCCATTTTTCCTGTGTCATCTGGTTAATGTGCTTGAAGCTCAACTCCCCTTTATTGCTGGAAGGGAACAGGTCCGTTCACTGGCTGTGGAGGTTGGATCCTTGTTCCCTTGTGAATAACTCCAGCGCCTGCCTCTGCCCAGAACGTTCCCAAGAAGCATCAGTGGGAATTCAACATGTGTCTTGATGATTTCACTACTGCTGACAGAGTTCTGGATAGCAGCAGTGAAATTAACTGGTCTTGTTACTTTCTGCTTATGTGTGGCAAAGCTATGAACCTCAGCAGAGGAATGATTATTGAACTTGGAAAGACAGCACTCCATTAGTTGATAGCAATTCACATTTTATTTATTTGTTTGTTTATTTTATTTAATTTTTCCATCATGAGGGCTAGAAACTTTTTTAATGTGAGCTTAAATTCAGCAGAAGTTGACTTGTTTTCCTATACTCTCCAGAGACAGCTATGGTAAGTCAGCCTGTGAACTATTCTCAATATCTGCTTTGCGACTGATCATTTTAAGTACTTATGGCAGACCTCTCTTTTGTAGCAGTTTCACATTTCTTTCCCTCCTCGTTCTAAACTCTGCCAGTTTAGATAAATCACTTCCAGTGCCTGCGTTCTCATACACATCTCCTGCAAAAGCAGTCACGACCGCTGGTCACAACTTGCACACATTTATAGTAACTGAGGTGGACAAGTCCTTTTGCTAAATTTCAGTGTGTAAGTGAAGGTATCTGTTGCCATATCAGATGAAATGCTTTTCCTGGCTGGTCCAGAGAACAAACTATATTAGTATGCATATGTGATAAAATGCTTCTTGGCTACCCTAAAGGAAAATGATTAAAAAAAAAAAAAAAAATGCTACGGTAACCGATTGGGGTCAGCCTTGGAGGGAGGCCACACTGCTTTGTAATCTGCAGGATGGAAAGCCCACGCAGACAAAGGCAGTGGTAGGCTTGTGTCACTCTAGATGCCCGGCCCTTCAGGTAGGACAGGACAGCCAACAGTTAGGGGGCTGGTCAGTTACCAGGCAGCCCCTCCAAAGTCTATAAGACCAGGCCCTCAGGCAGAATAGGGCTGGCAAGCAGTCTATAGCCCAGCAGAGACTATGGTTTACAGGCAAAGGGTCAAGCACCAGCGAGACTTCACAGGTGAGGCTGCCACTCCAGGGGAGGTGGCAAAAGGGGGAAAGGGACATGGGCCCTCCCAAATCCACCACGTCCCAGGGCCATAAAAGTGGCGGAGCATTCTACCACTGGATCAGTGGGGCTCCAGCCAAAACGCACCAACCAGTGCTCAGGCACGAGCACAGCTGGACTGTGGTCGGCTACCCCTCGGCTACTTTCTACCTCCCCTTTACAATGTATCTGCCTCCAAGGATTGTCATTGGTCTCTGCGGGGTATGTCACCAGTGGCAGTCCCAGTAGCTCCTCGGCGTCTGGGTTGTTGAGCAGCTCTGGCAGGTCAGATAAGTCCTTGGTGCAACCAGACACTGGGCTCCCACTCCAGTAGCGGGCCTCAGATGTCCTCCTTCTCCAGGGGCTCTCTCCTGGCTTTTATATTTCCTCTTCCGGTCCCACCCCTGCGCTTCCGGTGGGCAGGTGGTGCCATACCCAGGTCTGTCCACCAAATGGTGTAGGTCATCCCCTCGGCATCGGCCTCAGAGGGAGGACATGCTGCTTTGTTACAGCTACAGAATCTATGATGGTAGATTGGCCAGTGATAAGGAGCGACAAAACGTACCAGTAACTAACTCAATGCTAATAACTAAATCCAAAGGGCGGCTCTTTTGATCACTCGTTTGAATTGTTGGTACAGATGCTTTTACTTATTTTATTAGCACTTGCAACTAAGTTGGTAAAGGTACAGTATTCTGGCTTGTGGGTTCAAACTACGCATATGTAAAGGGAAACCAGGCTTCTATTTGGGGTGTTTTGTTTGTGTTTACATCCATAGTATTTTGTTACACAAACATTAGGGAGAACATATACTGATACTGACTTATTGTAGTGAAGTGGTGCAGGATCTAACCCCTTGGAGCCGGGAACATAAATCCCTTTGCAGTTGATATACACTTAATTATGGGTAATGAAAAATTGAGATGGGTCCACTTCAGTGCAAGATAGCCCACTTTCCTATACATTCTTAGTTGTTCTAGACACTGCAGATGACCTTGTTTAACATCCTTCCAGAATCTGCTTGTGTTGACATCACAGTCGCCCCCTTATTAACCATCCACTAAATTGCTGTGAGGAGAATCCAAGCCTCTTAGTCCCTGGATTCTGGGTTTTCTAAGCCTCTAGGCATGAACCGAATCCAGCCAGTGCCCATTGTGACCTATCCCATGCCCAGGGCAGCCACCTGAAAATGCCAAGGTCAGGGCAAGCTGTAAAAAAGGAGCAGATTCTCCCAGCACTGGTGGGTGGCACTGAAGCCAGACTTCCCAACTAGCCACAAACTGTGCTTCTGAATCTCCACAGAAACCAGTATACAAATACACACAGCCCCCTTTACTGCATTTCAGCTTCTGGCTCCCAAATCAGCACTAGGTCCAGTAAAGAGACCAGTTATTTAAACTCTATGCTCTTCACTAAATAGGTTCCCTCTGACCCCAAGGGGTTAGCCACAGTACCAGTTCAATATAAGATTGGATCTTACTTAAAGTACCACGCTGCCAGCCAATCCTTTAGTAACTAAACTAAAGGTTTATTGCAAAAAGAAAGAAAGAAACCATAAGATAAATGTTAAAGGGTCAAAGCAAATCAGACACATACAAATGATTGAAAGTCCATATACATCAGGTTTCTAGAAGAATTGTGGAGTTGCAGTCTTATATAGTTCCTCTGGTGTGCACCCAGTCTCTGGGTGGGTCAAAGGCCTTTGTTTCACAGCTTCAGTTCAGTTGTAGATGAGCTGAATCAGAGGTAAGTTGGTACCTGAAGCTGAGTCCTGGCTGAAGACTGGTGACTGAAAACAAAATGGATTCCTAAGGCCTCTGCCTTATATACCCTCTGGCCCTGGCCATGCAGTTTGTAGAGTTTTACAGGCACTAAAATGGAGTCCAGAGCCACATGGGCCAGTCCTGGTGTCTCATCAGGCATGCTGCTTATGGAATTTTACAGGAACCAAAATGGAGTCCAGTCATAGGGGCAAGTCCTAGTGCCTCATCAGGTGTATCTCCGGCTTCTCCTCCTGGGCCCCTTGCACCTGGGGATATCTTAATGGACCATTAAGCAGGCTATTGTTCTACAGCCATCCTGTCTGAGTCGTTACTCAGACAGCACCATTTGAAATACAGATATAATCTATAACCTCCATTTCACATATCACACATGAATATAAATATTATCATCTTACTTAGCATATTACAGCCTTTCTAACAGTACCTGACATGGCATATCTCACATGGATTATTATGATTTTGACATACTGATGTTAACCCATATGTTAAATGCCCCCCCGCCCCCCATCTAACCAGCACGACACCCCCAACATGAGACTGGTGTAGAAGGGAGCAATCGGAGCTCTTGAATATACCCCAATGGCCCCCCTCATTCAGACAGCATGACACCCATATCTTGGGGTCCCTAGGCATGCTCTCGGAGTGCAGATTTGCAGTCTACCACTCCCTCCTGAGAGCTGGATCCTGCTGTCTAGCTCCTCTGGGCGCAGAGCTGACTCTTCAGACTTACCTGTACTTAAACACATACTCTTCCAGAATCCCATCTCCCAGTGTGAGCCTTCTGGTTTACAACTTAACTCTCTCCAGAGGCTTGTAGTAGTTGTGCAAAGTGTCTCTGTGTGTTATACACTTCACAAGTTTACAGATTACCTGAAGAAAAGCTCTGTGTAGCTCAAAAGTTTGTCTTTCACCAACAGAAATTAATCCAGTGAAAGATATTACTTCACTCGCCTTGTGTCTCTAATATCCTGGGACCAACCAGCTACAACAACACTGAAAATCACAAGTGTAACATGTTGTTGCTCTTTTACTTGCTCATATGAAACACAAGAGAATACACATCATACAAAATAATAAATCCTACATGCATTTCCCTGCCTCAGTTTCCTCACCACTCCAAGGTATTTGGGCTAGGTTTAGAATAATTTGGGTTAACCAGAGTCTTTCTGCTTCAGTGTATGGCTGCCTTATGGGCTGGAGCCTTCTTCCCTTTGGTCAACTTGCTTCCTTTGCATTCAACTAGCCTCACCCCTTCTTTCTCCTCCAACCTTCCTGTCCCTGAGTTGTCCTCCCTCTCCCCCCCCACCGGCAACACACCTGGCTTCCTTGGTTCTGTTCTTTTTGTAAATCCCCATTCTCTCCAGTTCCCCACTCCCTTCAATTAGGAGGTAGAAGCACCTTCTCCGTGCTGAGCAAATCCACTTAGGATCTCTTTTATCCATTCACAGTACTGTTGTTGATGTCCGGTATTCCCCATTCTTTCTGTTCTAGGGGAAACATGCGCTCAAGTTGGTAGGATATGGTGGATAGACCTACAGATGGCTTTCACGATACAATTTCCTAATGCTAGCCACAATTCAGAGATTGTACAGACAGGTCCCTGATTCATCACAGTTGAATGTGGCTGCCTAAAGTTGTAAAAACAGATCAGTGCTCACATCTTTCTAAAATACACATTAGTGATGTTTTGTAAACATAAGGAAACTTCTGCATTAAGAGGGGTAGCTAAACTGACTATTTCAGGATATGGTGAGGTGGGTACAGCACTGGACTGGAATTCAGGAGGCCTGGGTTCTAATCCTGGCCCTGACACTGACCTGGTGTTCTGTGGCGCAAGACACTTTGCTTTTTTGTGCCTTAGTTTCCCCACCTGTAAAATGGGGTGTAATGGTACTGATCTCCTTTGTCAAGTACTGTGAGATGGTTGGATGACAGCACTGTATAAGAGGGTGGCTAATCTCCTCCTTCCTTGTTTGTCTCCCTTGAAATGCAGGACCACTGTGACCCAAACTGTTTTTAAAATCATCACTTGTGTGCATTTAGCCTGTGATCAAGTCTCTTGCCGTCCAAATCTGTTGCTTTCCAGAAAACTGTTAGCCAGCTCACATGTAATGTGAAAACAGTACTCACGCTACTGTTGAATAAGCAGCTAACATAAATGCTTGTTTCTATTAAGCAAGTTAAAATTTAAGATTGCATAGTAATTCAGATTCGGCTGCCTTCTTAAGTACAGTTAATGTGTGTTGGTTCAATTCAAATGCTTGTTCTGAGGCACAATATATTTAATAAAATCAGTTAGAGTGAATGTGTATAGCACTGAGAGCAAATGGTCAAGCCTGTCAAATCTGAAATTCATTTTGACCTGAAGACCGATCTATAGCTTAAAAAACCCCAAAAGATATATTCAGCCAGTTTCACAAATTGGTGCTAATGAAGACACCCATAATGGGACTTTGATTTATGTTTTTTTTTTTTTCCTCAAGTTAAATAGTTCTTGCAACCTGAAGACTTCTAATATCTTAGTTCAATTTTCTCTGTTGATGAGATAATAGACTTGGGTTTCATATTCTTAATGCTTGTATCTGTTTTGTTGTCTGACTGACTGTGGACATGCTGCTTATTAGTTCAGTATTTTGTAGTGTGATTCCAAGTGTTAAATCACCACAGGAATTTTAGTGCAAGTTCACATTTATATTTGCTCTGGTGTTCAGTAGCATATTCTAGAAATGCCCAACTTCAGAGGCATCCATGCACAAATTGGGCTTTCCACAGAAGTGGTGGTTGGTTGTGTGCCTCGTCTCTCCATCCTATAAAAAGAAAACCATCTACTTCCTATAATTGCACCTTTCATTGAGAGAAAATGCAAACTGGCAGCCATGTATAGATTTATAATCTATTGATAGCCTTCAGTCATGCTCATTGGCTTTCTTTGCCAGGACTCACCGCAAACGTAGAGGTTACAGCTTTATGCTATCTGGCTTCCTCTTCATGCTTTTGTTTCCTGCAAAGTAGGAGTCCTTGTTAATATGGTTTTATGCATGGTAAAACCAAGTAGGGCCTTCTAGGATTGAAATTTTGGAATTTGTTTGAGTGAAAGATGATAGGGAGTTTTGGTCTCTGCTTACTTCTGTCTTGTCCCTGTGGTGATCTTTTTGCATCTTTCTGGTGGTTGCCTCTGGGATGAGACCCTGGCTGAGCCTGTTGAACACACAGTTGAGGAAGTTCACCTCCAGTTAACACTGCTGTGGCTCAGTGCACCTCCCTGGTAGACTGTTCTACCTTGTGTGGAGGATGGGACACACATGTTAGGTTTAAGTAAGGGGAAGACCAGGAGGTGTCAGAAATCTAAATAGCAGAGAATGGACCACTCCCTTCAGTCCTCACTTCTCTTGAATCTTCTAGTTTATGCAAGCTCCTTGTTCCCTTTTTACTGTTGCTGTGTCATGGAAGCTCTATGGGTTTCCTAATTTTGCTTCAAGATCATGGTCCCTGGTGATGGGCATATGTTAATTTATAGATGTGGCAAGTGGAAGTGAATCACCTCCCTTTTCTTCAAGGGAGGTTACACTTATCCCTCCTAGCTTAAGGTTGGACCACAGAGGCTGTATCTCCTGGTTCAAGCACTTCTGGTTTTCACACCTGCTGACCCTAGCTATCAGATATACAGTTTTGAAACTGAGTACCCAGGTCATGATGATTCTGGGTCCCTTCTTGTCTGTTACAGTGCCATGGTGTGCTTGATACATGAGTGCAAGAGTATGGCTCGTTTGATTAAGTATTTTGAGCAGAGAAGGGGTCCTGTATTGGCCATACCTATGTCACAACTGTAGCATGCTGTTATGGGCTGTAAAGATTATTTCTTACATTTGTCTTGTCTGCTGCATTCCCTTCTGAAAGGCTTAATAAAAGATTTGAGCTCCCTTCAGAGTGCAAACCTCAAGTATTTTTTAGTTGTGGGGTCTCTTTAATTGAACTGGACTAAGTGCCCATCCTCTTGTTTTAGGATTGATTTATATTTTTGGCCATCTTTCATACTTGTTCCTATTTCTCAGCTGATAGTTCTCCTGCAGACCTCAAGGGTGATGGACCAAAAGTTGGATACTTAAGGTCAGATTTCAATAGCCATTTCTCATTTAGGAAAATTGGGGACTTAAGGACAGTGTAAAGCGTACTGCATTCCCTTTCCATGGGACAGGTCTCTGTGTGGGTGTTTAAATTTTTCGTTCAGGCTGCCTGACCAACTTAATTCCTTTGTTTCATATTAACTGGCTCAAAATGGGAATGCTGCTAGGGCTGTGTTAATCAGTGAGCCAGCAAACCTGTAAACTGCTGCTGGAGGGCATTCAAGCCTGTCCTTTTACAGAACCAAGTGCATTCTTGGGTGGAGATGGGAAACCTTAGTGAATGAGGCAAATGAATGGGAACCTGAACTCATCTTTAAACTGTGAGCTTGTTTGTGTATATGGAGTACTGTATGTTCGAATAGCGCCTAGAACAACAGTGTCTTAATTATGATGATGCCTCTCGGTGTTACTGTGATGCAAACAATTAACTATCTTATGGGCTTGTCTTGTATTAAATGTGGGATGTGCGTGCATGGGTTGAATTGTGCTACAAGCACTCTCATAAAGTATGTCCCTCTTAGTTCTGTTTGCCCTGCTTGCTGTATAACCTGTTTGAACAAAGCATATGTGTTGCTTTCTAAAGTAACATGTAAAATTTGTTGTTACCCGCACACTAGGACACATCACCCTTTCCCAGTTCATAGGGCTCTGGGAGAAAGGTGCCGACCCTTACCCAATTCACACTCTAGGGCTCAGGGTTACACAAACCCAATTTGTAGGGTGCAGGGTGAAACTAGGTTAATTCAAGTACTCACACCCTTTCCCAATTCGTAGGGCTCAGGATATATTCTGTTGCAAGTTTTTAGGACCTGTTACCAGTGACAGTCTTACACACTAATAACCTTAACCTCTGTTTATTAACAATTACCACACATAATACATATGCTAAGCATATAATGCTATGCTCACCAATCCTGATCAGGCAGGTGGACTTTCCCTGTTGGCCAGGCAAGGTCAGTCTTGTTTGGGTTCTTGTTGTTGCACATCATGGTCGTGTAGAGGATTCTAGCAGCTCTGATCTTGGCTGTGTCTTGGAGGTGGAGTTGTCGTCTTCCTCTTTCAGGTCTTTCCTCCTCCTCCTTCTTCTTCTTCCCCAGCTGGTCTTGCTCTTGGACCCTAGTGTAATAGAGAGACTTGAGTCCTGCTTACTATACTTTAACCAATCACTTTAACCAATCATTTTACTAAAATATTACAAAATAATTCTTTGACCAATCCTAACATATTGCAATTGCATATTGGTAAAAATGTATGCCTTATTTCCAGTCTGAATTTGTCTGGTATCAACATCTAGCCATTGGATTGTGTTGCATCTTCCTCTGCTAGATTGAGGAGCCCATCATTAAATATTTGTTCCCCATGTAGGTAGTTATAGACTGTAATCAAGTCACCCGTTAATCTTCTCTTTGGTAAGCTAAGTAGATTGAGCTCTTTCAGGCTATCACTATAAATAAGGCATGTTTTCTAACCCTTTAATCACTCTTGTAGCTCGTTTCTGAACCCTCTCCAACTTATAAACTTTCTTCTTGAATTGTGGACACCAGAACTAGATACAATATTCCAGCAGTGGTTGTACTAGTGCCAAATACAGAGATAAAATAATCTTCTTACTCCTGTTTGAGATCCCCCTGTTTATGCATTTTAGAATTTCATTAGCCCTTTAGGCCATAGCATTTCATTCACGTTCAGCTGCTTATCCACTACAACCACCAAATTATTTTGAGTCACTGCTTCCTAGGACAGAGTCCCTCATCTCATAGTGTGGCCTTTGTTCCTCAGTGTATACATTAAATTTACTCCTATTAGAACACACATTGTTTGATTGCATCCAGTTTACCAAGTGATCCAGATCGCTCTGAATCAGTGACCTGTCCTCTTCATTGTCTACCACTCCCTTCAATTTGTGTGTCATCTGCAAACTTTTATCAGTGATTTTGTTTTCTTCTAGATCATTGATAAAAATGTTAAAATAGCATAGGGCCAAAAACTGATCCCTGCAGGACCCCAAAGAAACACACCTGCTCAGTGATGATTCCCCATTTTGAGACCTAATGGCTCACCAACTTCTAACCCATTGAATGTGTGTGATATTAATTTTGTGTCTTCTAAGTTTTTAAAATCAATGTGGTGTGGTATCAAGCAAATACCTTACAGAAGTCTAAGCGTATTGCATCAGCACTATATTACTTTTATCAGCCAACCCTGTAATCTCCATAAATAAATAAATAAAATAAATAAAAAATTTAAGTTAGTTTGACAGGATCTATTTTTCATAAACCCATATTGATTGGCATTATTTATATTGCCCTGCTTCAAGTCTTTGTTAATAGTGTCCTATATCAGTCACTCGATTATCTTGCCTGGGATTGATGCCACACTGACATGAGGAGGACATGCACTGTATGACTGGAAGAACTGTTTGTATAAAGTCCCTTGGCATAAGTGGGGTTCCAGAGTTGTGGTATTTCCATATTTCCTTTCACTGGAAACTTGCCTCACGCATCTCTATCTAGGCTTAAAATAAAAAATGTCTTTATGCAGAAAAACATTGCTGTGGTTCATGTTGAGCTTTCTTTAGATTAAATATTGGGTTTGCTGGTCTTTTACCTTGGTTACCTTGGTAATGGAAATTTACTGCTTTGGTCATTCAAACATTCTCAACTGATCTCTACTACTTAGGGTTTTCAAACTTTTTCGCTTCTGCTTAAAAGTCCATGTTTCTAAAAAAGATAACATCTTGTAGTGAAGAAACTGCATGTTTGGTAAATTGGTTGGTTTACATTAACTAGTCAGAGCACCTTTCAATGTATCTATGAATTTATGAACCTCTAGTCTTAAGGCTGTATGGTGATTGTCTAATTTTAATGTATTGGAAGTGTCAGTGGTGGGGAATGTATGTATTGTCTGAACCACTGAGAAACAAAACATGTACTCTGTAATGGAGCACCACTTCTTGCCAATTTGAAGCATTCTGTTAAACTGTGTGATTTCATAATAAAGCAGGAGCTCTTATTAACCAATTCAATCTAGTACTGCACCTGGACAAATAAAAGGAGAATCCAGTTCTAACCTAATAAACTTTGAAATTCATTAATGTCAGAATGTTCTGAATGTTTCTCTTAATGTTTAGTTGCGCTAAAGAGCTTTTTGTTATTAGTCCATTTTGGGAGAATTGATTTTCCTCTGATCTTATACTTGTTTATACAGTATTGCTGGAAGGATTTGTTGAATGTTCAAATAACATTTAAATAACTTCTCTGGTCTGTTCTGAATGAGTTAAAATATCCTTAGCTTCAGTTGAGCCAAACTTAGTGTGTTCTTGGCTTTAAGAAAAAGAAAAGTTCTGCTTTTTGGTTTATCTGTTGGATTGCATCTTGCAGACTTCCCTTTGATTGTGCAGAGCATGAGTTCCTATGGTACACTGTCTCAGTTATGGAAGAAGAGAGTATAGAGGGTGAGGAACTGTGGACATTAGAATAATGGTTGCCCTTAATTACAGCAAACATCAGGAGAAATCTATCTTGAACCTTTCCCATGGGGGTGAAAAGGGTGCGGGTAATAAGTGTGTCCTTCCAGCAAAATTATAACAAGTATAAGATCAACAGAGAGAAATCAATTCTCCCAAAATGGATGACTAAAACATAACAAACTCTTTATTATAGTTAAGCCTTAAGAGACTAAGTTGCACACATTCTGACATTGAAATTAATTCATGTTATATTAGGTTATAGTTGAATTCCTTTTTACTCGTGTATATACATACACTTTATTTTTTATATTTTAAGCTGCTCTAAATTTGCTTCAAGTTGATTTGCAGCAAATAAATAAGACAGTAATTTTCCTTAGTTCACGGGGAACAAACCTCTCGCCCCCAGATTACTCTCTGAAAAGGATGAATTTAGGGATGGGGATAATGCACAGGATAAAGCATTATGCCTCCTTTTCTCTTCATTACCTCCTCCTCTTCCCCTCCACCCCCTCCCCAAAAAGCCCAAAACCACATGCTCCATCTTTAAGTTGACCAGTGTTCTGGAAAAACATTAATTTGACTTGATGAAAACTATCACAAGTCAGAAATCTTCTTCCTGAAAATCACAGAAGAGCCTAAAACAAGGTTCTCAAACTTCTTTTTCTGGGACCCCTTTGAAAATATTTCAGGATGTGATGACCCCTTCCCCCCAAAAAAGTGACCACCCCTCCCTGCCGTGCCACCACACCCATATGCCATATTACCTTTACTTCTGCACTGCTGCTGGGGGTGGCACTGCCTTCAGAGCATCTGGCCAGCAGCCACTCCTCTCTGGCTACCCGTATCTGAAGGGTTCTGGCTGTGAGCCCTGCATAAGGCTGACAGCCGCAGCCACAGCATCTATGCAGGCTGACCGCTTGCAACTCCCTGATGATAATCTTGTGGCCCCCCAGTTTGAGAACCTCTGGTCTAAAAACACACTGAAACTGAGATAGCAGTAGTATCTTCTGTTTGCTTGGTTTCTTTTATTTGTTTTTTAGATTAAACAATTTTAAAAAGAAGCATAGCTTGTTCATGATGGGCTATATGAATGATGTAGATATTGAAATGGTTTTGCATTTCAGGACACTTATAGGAAAACAAATGTGTAATTCATTTCAGAACATGAAAAATGTGTATTAAACTTTGATTCCCAGAATGTTTTTAATCTCTTTTCTAAAGTGAACTGGGTCTTTGCTTATTTGTTGGTCATTAGTAGAATCTAGTTGCTTTTTCATTTTATTAGCTTTTCAGTTTTATAAGAAATAACTTTGAGCTCAAGCATGAGTTGGTACAGGCTTACTCAAGCCTGTCCTCCTTGTAAAATGGCAACATGAATTATTAAAGCAAAAAATAAAGTTGCGCAATCTATTAAGAGGTTATTCTTTAGCAGGAAGCAAAATCTATAACCTATCTGCCATTTTTCAGGGCTACGAGGGTATACAAACTTCACGTTAATCATTGGTCAAAGTAAAACTCAAAATGAATGTGCTTAGCAATAAAATTCAACTTGAATATTTAACCCTTGTTAAACACGTCAGGGTCACAGAGCTGTACAAGCTGGATGGATGGGCTGCATGCACGTACACACACACACAGTTATGAAAATTCACATCTATCTACATGTATGAAATCCTTCTTGAAATCCATTTTGGTCAAATGAGATCTTGTGCGAGGAACCTTGCCCACAAAGAAAGAAAAGGTTTGCTTCATGTTTGTTTGTTTGTTTTTTTTTTTGGCTACTGCTGCCATGTATTATTTCTCATTTAAAAGGGATTCAGAACAGAAATAAACAGTTAGATAGGATGACATTAAAACTTCTAACTCATCCTTTGTATATGTTAAAATGATATGGAAGTATAGCAACGCATTGTGTACGATTCTCCAATTGATGTATTTCAACCAGTGTAGTTTTAATTTTGAGACCGGTTCCAGAGCCTAGTAACAGAAGCTGTAGTGCAGAGGTGGCCAACCTTACTAACTCTCCGAACCGCATACAACAATCTTCTGAAGTTCAAGAGCCGGGGCACCCCTACTGGTCCTGGGGGTTTCTCCCCCATGGGGAGTGCCTGCTCAGGCTTCAGCTCCGCTCCTGCTGAAGCCCCAAACCCCCACAGGTGCTGCTCATGGGACTGAAGCCCCAAATCCCCTTCCCTGCTGGGCAGAAGCCTCTAGTTCTACAATCCCACTGTGGGGCAGAAGCCCTGAGAAAGGGAGAAGAGGGCTCCGTGAGCTGCGCTTTAACTGTAAAAGAGTCTCATTTGGCTTGTGAGCTGTGGTTTCGCCACCCTGCTATAGTGCACGAGAGACAAGTTCAATGCCAGGTTTCATTCCATGCCAGGACTGGTTTTAAAGTGCTTGGGGGGTAGCACATCCAGTCCTGTGGAAGGAGTGGCTTTTGTTGCTCAACTGCAACTCTTAACTGATTAAGGAGTGGTACTGGCTGGCAAGGCATTTAAAGAAGACCTTGCAGGCTGTGCAGGCTGGTGGATATAACATTGCATTCTCAGGACAAGGAGGATTAAAAAGGTCAGAAAATTCCTTTGTGGTGTGGGATTACCTTGTATTTCTTAAGGAAGAATGGGGTGAAGGCTTTTTTTGTTATGTGAGAAATGTTTGTGGTAAACGTACAGTAACAAAATAGCAGGCGCTGAGCTGAAACCCTCAGAAGGTTTAGGAATGTATTCCCCTTAATATGAGCTGAATGAAATGCAACATAGGAATTGCCACACTGGGTCAGATCTCAAATCCATCTCATCCAGTGTTCTCTCTCTGTTGATAGCCAATACCAGAAAGATGTAAGAATCCCACAGTAGGCAGATGTGGGATAATCTGCCACTAGCCAAATCTCTATTAGAAACCAGGATGAGAACGAATGCAAAAGACCTGAACCATGAGGTTTAATAACCCTTTTAGAAGTTGTTAGTAGTAACAGCTCTGGATATATTTGTTATCTGTATGGCAGTGCTGATGGACAAAAGTATAATTATGTATGTTTCTTGTACTCAGTGAAATCCAGAGATTGAAGAGACTCATTAGATCACCTTATTGGTCTCCTATGCCAATACAAGATTGTTGCCTTTTGTGCTTCTGCCTATAGTTTTAATGTCTAATAGACACATTGTGATGCCATGGTAGTCCTGATTAAATTTTTGAAAACACTTTCACTTGGTTAAATAAAAAATATTTTGTTTCTTTGAAATAGTGCAGCCCAGAATGAAAATCATTCGTAGCTATTTACAGAAATCTTCTGAGAGAAGCCATGCCACACCTTCTTTGGGGTTAGATTTCATATAGCTTGTAAAATCTGAGGCTTGTTTCAGAATGCTCCCAAGGTATGAGACTTGTAAAATGTGACCTTTGGCTTTATTTTAAGAACCAAAGGCAGGGCATAGTTGAATTATGTACTTTATGTGGACACAGATTGCTTTAATTTAAACTTGCTAGATGTTTAGTCCTCTAGAAATTTTGTTGAGATATCCTATGCTGCAAAATAGGTATTAGGATTGTATCTTCTACTTACTTACAGAACATTTGCTTCCTTTTGTAAATGATACTGATGCTGTTATCTGTTGTCCAGTTGAAGTTTATGATTTAAGTCAGTGTTTTGAAATGCACTTTTGTTTTGACTGCTTGATTTAGAACAATATTAAATTTTGGATTACCTGGCTTTTATAAAGGCACAATTTGTGCAGCTCTAGAAATGCTGAAGAACAATGTATGATGATGGGAGGCACAGCTATTCCAGAATGTAACTAATGGAGGAGGGTGAAAAGGAAATGTTGTGCAAGCAAATAAGATGACTTCAGGAGAAGGATAAATGTGCAAATATGGGAAATCTTTTTGTTTACAGCTGTAGATGTGTTGGGGGTGATGGTGGTAGAAGATAAACTTCAGATTAACAATGATTTTTATGAGTTTATTGCTTTCTTGTTTTGCTCACCATTTTATAAAGGAGAGTACCATAATTAAAACAGAGGTTAGCTTTTTGTTATATTTTGTTGTTTTGTAACTTCCCTTGCTGTCTTCATCACCCACAGTTTCCAGGTATGTGCACCTCTGCTAAAGAATTACACTTTTTTTTAAAGGTTTGTGTGTAATTGAACAAGGTGTTCATGAGAGATGCTTCAATTTTTGGAAGCTATTTTACTTTTTGGTAAATTACTCTCTTTTTGTTGGAAAGTCTTCTCAGAAATGGCTTGGCCTGTAACATATTCTTGTCAAATGTAATTTTAATTTGACTTTAACTACTTTGAGAGCTCCATATGGGTATTACAGTGTCTATATGCATTGTTTGGAAGTTATTACATCATTTACTCAGGTGAACAATAGGTTTTGGGGAGAAGAAGCAGAGGGTCTTGTATAGGACAGGAAATCCAGATGTAGCTTAACTCTGGTATTGATATTTTTTCAGAAACTCCTAGATCACATGAGGCCAGGAAGATGCTGGTACTTGTTTATATCCCATTTTAAATTTCACTCATGTAAAGAGTAGTGCATTATCTTTTGAAATTATTAATGTTCTTTGGTCTACTCTACTACGCTCCTCACCAGAGTTTAGGGTCCTGTTAACTGTGGGCTTTGAACAACTCTCAGCTATTTCTATTTTTACAAAAATGGAAAAATTCCATGAAAAACAAAAAGTTCCGGTCAACTAGTGACAAAAGTTTAAAGGAAAAGGGTAGGGTGTATGTCAGTACGTATGTGCGCATGCATGTGTGCAAACTTATTAATCCATTGTCCCTTTAAAAAAAAAAAAAAAAGAAGAGGAAGGGAAGCCAGTTAACCCTAAATTCTTGACTTTCCAATGTTTATCTCCTTTAAAAAACAAAAAACAAAAAAAGAACAGAATTATCAAGAATATTGTAGAATATTAGAGGTTTTCTTATACATCTTTTTGTATGTATAATCTTAACACTGTCATAAAGTCCTCTTTCCTGTGGGAATGTCAGAAGACAGAAATATCTATTTATCTTTCAATAAAGACAAACCTAAATGATGCATTAGCTATACCAGTGCTTCAGCTGAGGAACTAAGTTATTTTTCTCACTCACACTCACAGGCCTGGTCTACTCTACAAGGTTAAGTTTATGTAAGTTGCATTGCATCTATGCTCAAATTTGTCCCTGGTTGACTTAAACTCCCCATTGCTGTGATGCAGTAAAACCACCTCCCCAAACAATGTAGAGCCATGGTCGACCTACTGAGGTCAATGGAGTGCGAGTATGGATGCCACATGACGTGTGTTGACCCTAAAGGTCCTCTAAGCAGCTGTCCCCCATTGCCCCATTCCCTGCACCAGTGTCCACTTTGGTCACAATTTTAAACTCCATGGCTCAGGGGTCACAGAGACCAGGAGTAAGCCCCTGCATGTTTTTGAAATTTGTCTGATTGTCCATCTTGGTGAGTACTTCTATCAGTTCGTCCATCTTGGTGAGTACTTCTATCAGTTCACCCCTCTTGTGTGCAAGTGCCTAACTGACTGTGCTTGCTCCATGCACTAGACATACTCTTGCACGGAATAGACAAAAAATATTGGCTCTCCTGGGGGTGGGAAGAAGAGACTGTACAAAGCACAGCTATCGATCAGCCCTAGAAACATGGACATCTACAAATAGATTGACTGCAAGTTGCAGGGAAAGGGATATGACAGGAAGCAGCAGCAATGCTATGTGAAAGTGAAGGAACTGCACCAGGAATACCACAAGGCCAGGGAGTCCAACAATAGATCTGGTGCTGTGCTAGAGACCTACTTGGTGGAGGCCCCATCACTACTTCACAGAGCACAGTGGGATACCTTGGAGGAAACTGAGACAAAGACCTTTGCTGTGAACAATCAGGAGGAGGAGAAGGGGGGAGATGTGGTGGGGGACTCCAGCTGTGCCCCAGCCATGACCTATTTGAGGTCTAGCCAGTCCTGCCAAACGAGTGCAGGTGAGCCTGACGAAGGGGAAGGGAATTTGAGTGTGTGTGTGCTTTTTTTTTAAAAAAAAAAATAAATAAAAAAAATGTTTAAAGATGGGGCCTGGCCCATGTCGTCGTCATCGTGTCGTTCCGTTCCGTCCCCCCCCCCCCCCCGGTGCCAGAATTCATTGCCACCACCCTATTCTCATACCCTGGCAGGGAAGGGAGTTTTGAAACTAATCTTTCCCTTTCCATTGCGACTGGCATGGTGTCTTTCGTGCCCCTGTCATGCCCTTGATGAGAAGGAGAAAGAATAGGGTTAGAGAGAACATGTTCTGTGAGATCCTGCAAGCCAGTGCTGTATTGGCCTGTGAATAAAGGGCTTGGAGGGCCAATATGACCAACAGTATGGCGAGAGAGGGAGGACAGGAAAAAGGCCTACTAGTCCCACCCCGACAAGGAGAGGGAAATGCACCAGGACATAGTGGGTCTTCTCAGGCAGCAAACCTAAAAGCTGCAGACCCTGGTTGAACTACAGGTCCAAAAATCCTAGACTCTCCCCCATTTGCAATCCTTGGAGAATTATGTGGCATCACACCCCCAACATACCACGTGGCACATTAATATCTATCACTCCATGCTGTGGGACAGCAAGGAGAACCACAGCTTTATGTACACTGACCTGTGAGAACTACAGTTGTGGATGTAGAGCCACAACGGACTGTTTACTCCTTTCCTTATTTTAAAGGTTCTCCACCATTAATTATGTTAAAAATGTGTATAATGTTGGATGTAAGGTTTTTTGCACATTAATTTTCTGCAGTGCTTTCCCACTCAATAACTTGATTCTCCAAAAACAGAACTTTATCTTTATTAGTTTTACAGCAAATACTGCAGATGCATACTGGTAGTCAATGCAAACAGTACTAGTAAATGCACACCAAGCACCACATAATAGATAGCTTCAGGAAAATACCCAGTTATAGACATAAATGTACAGCAATCATTGCACTGTTTGAAGCACCCAAAGCTCCAGCACAGAATACAACTGTGGTTGACTGCTAAAGTGCTCTTTTGAGACTTCCTCTATCATAAAGCTGTTGGACTCTGGTAATAGTCTTTGTGTCTGGCTCTTCAGAATAAGCAGACAGCTGCTCCACCTCTGCCCTCCACTCTGGCAGCAGCTTTTTCCCCTTTGCCTCAGAGATACTATGCAGGACACAATAGAAGACATTAACCTTTGGGATATTTTTCTGACGGAGATCCCACTTAGTGAGTAAATACTGTCTGCATCCCTTCAAACTACCAAAAGCACATTTCATAGTTATTCTGTACTTGCTGAGGTGGTAGCTGAATTTTTCCTTGATGCTGTCGAGGTGGCCAGTGTACAACTTCATGATCCAGGGGAGCAAGGGGTAGGTTGGGTCCCCCAGTGTCACCAATGGTAATCCACCAGTGGGGAAAGAATGTCTTGGTGTTCAGCTTTCTGAACAATCCTGTGTTCTTAAAGATGTGAGCGTTGTGCATCTTCCCTGACCAGCCCTCACTGATGTCAGTGAAACATTCCTGGTGATCTACCAGTACTTGCATAATCACTGAAAAGTGTGATGTATTCTGTAGCAAGGTAGGTTGGCACCAAAATAAGGCATTTGTATGCCGATGCCGTAGAGCCACTTGCACATTGTTGAGAGTCAGTCCTGTGTAGCAGGAGACCATGGCTTGCATGACAATGGACCCCCACTATGGATTTTCCAACTCCAGAATGATTTTCTGCTGACTGATAGCAACTGGGCATTGCAAATTATCACAGTATGATTGCCACTTGCTTCTCAGCTGTCAGTGCAGTTCTCATTTTGATGTCTCTGTGCTGAAGGGCTGAGGTGAGCTCAAAACATGGGTCCAGGAATGTGGCCTTTTGCATCTAAAAGTTCTATACGACTGCTTGTGGTCCCAAACCGGCATTGTGAAATCATCCCAACAGTCTGCTTGTTTCTCAGGCCCAGAAGCATCACTCCACCATCTGCAGCTGCTTTGTTAGTGCTACCAATAATCTTGAATTGCTTTGTTTTTCACGGTGTTCCTCAGCCAATTGTCCTAGAAGAAATTGTTGTGTCCCTTGTTGCTGTGGGTCTGCAAATACTGGAAGATCATGTGTCCTGTAGTTGTGACATTCATGAAAACAGTGCAGAGCTCTGTGGGCTCCATGCTTCTGTGAGAGATTGCAGGCACCAAAAAGGGCCATGTGGGTTTGTGGCATTTTAAAAAAAATAAGAAAAACAACCCCCCACCACCACCCCCAAACAATTTAGAAATGGATAGCATTATGTGATGGAGAGAGTTGACTTCTAGCTCCCAGAGATCCATGGGTAAGTCACTTCTACCCTCTCGCCCAACACACTGAAAATTTCCCAAGAGGCATTGCACCAGATGGCGGTGCATGGCACATTGGGATACTTATCTGTGGTATATCACACTTTGCTTTGATAGAAACCCTCCTAGTTAGTACACACAGCACTGACAAGTAGCCAAATATGCGTGTGAGTAATATTCAAACTTCGCTGTCTGTATGTACACCAATGTAACTTGCGTCAACCACTGTTGGCAGTGTAGCCATGACCTCAGTTCTCAGCAGTGGGAGAAGTAAGGCCATGACACACCCACTTATCCCCAGTACAGTTACTGGTGTAAAGATGGATATAATAGAAAAATTGCTTCTGTTTTCTTCTCCTTCCTCCTTGTTCACTATCTGCGTAATGGCATATAAATGCTCTGTTCACCTGTCCCCTATGTTTACTAGTATGTATGTTTGTAAGATGACTAGGGTTCCTTCCTCTTCACAAAATTCCTGAAGACTGCTGCCCACCATTACTCGAGCAGCATAGTGAGACAGACCCTGCAGACTCTTCCAAACCTATGTATTCATTTCAGTGCAACAAACTATTGCCGAAACCAAATGAGCTGCAATGTTAACTACGCTATAAAATTTCTTATTGTCATGTAAAATGAAGCTGTGAAAGAACATAGTGTGGAAGACTTGGGTAGAAGAGTGACCTCGGAACACTGTTCAGGCCAATCCTAATGTCATCCGATAAAGTTTGCAGATGATACAAAAATTGGGGGAGTGTTAAATAATGAAGAGGACAGGACACTGATACACAGTGATCTGGATCACTTCATAAGCTTGGCTCAAACTAACACTATGCTTTTTAATATGGCTAAATGTATGCATTTAGGGATAAGGAATGTAGGCCATACTTACAGGACGGGAGATTCTGTTCTGGGAAGCAGTAACTTTGAAAAAGTTTTGGGGATCATGCTGTATAATCATCTTAACATGTGCTTCCAGTGTGAAACTGGGGGCAAAAGAGCTAATGAAATCCTGGGATGCATAAACAGGAGACGCTCAAGAGGGCATTACTTCTGTATTTGGCTTTGGTGCGACTGCTGCTGGAATTCTGTGTCCACTTCTGATGCGTACAATTCAGTGAGGATGGTGATAAACTGGGAAGGTTCAGAGAAGAGCCATGAGAATGATTAAAGGATTTGAAAACATGGCTTATTGTGATAGACTAAGCTCTTTGAGTCTAATGAAGAGGAGGTTATAGACTGGAATCAAGTCCCCGCTTAACTATCTACATGGGGAACAAATGTTTGATAATGGGCTCTTCAAACTAGCCAAGAAAGGTATAACAATATCCTAGCTAGAAGCTGAAGCTAGACAAATTCAGACTGAAAGCAGGCTGTAAATTTTTAACAGTGAGGGTAATTAACAACCATTTGAACAGCTTACTAAAGGTGGTTGTGCTAAATCACTGACAGCTTTTAAATCCAAGATTGGATGTTGCTCTGGGAATTGTTTTGAGTTCTATGGCCTGTGTTTATATAGGAGGTCAGACCAGATGATCGTAATGGTCCCTTCAGGCCTTGGAATCTAAGAATAACCCATTGTTGTATAGGTTATAAGTGTCAATCTCTTTAGCACTCTTTACTGACTCATGGTGCTATTTAATGGTGGATTTGGTAGAGCCAAATGTGTTGTGTGTTATGTTGGGAAAAGCAGACTCTGTAAACCTATTAAATTATCATTTTTGAAGATCTTGAAGTGATATATTTAACTGCCTAAAAACATACTCTGCTGGATTTATGTATATCAATAATTGCTTCTAACCAGTTGTAAATGTGTTTCCTATAGTTTATCCTTGTCATGCAAACGCCTTACTACTTAAAGTACATTCCTGCATGGAGCGGTGCCTTTACTGGAACATCTGTTTTTAAAGAAATGCACCTAGAAGTAGAATGGTTAAGAAATAGTGTCCCTTTTGAGGTCCAATCAGGAAGAATGGTGGGACAAATCTTTGTCTTTGAGGATTTACTTTCATGCAGTTTTCCTTTCCAATATGAGGGAAGCAGAAGGATAAGATGTATTTCAGTGAGCACTGCTGATCTAGAATATCATGTGGCACACACTATAAAAATCATAAAAACCTTCTATTAAAGAAACTTATGTAGAGGTAGTGCCTCAGGTTAATAAACTTTTGACCATACCTTCTATGCTGAAAATTATTTGGTATCCCAAAAAATAATTTTTCCCAGTTCAAATTGGCACAGGGTCAGTTATGAAGAGCCTTTGAAGTCAGCTGGAGTGAGTTTGATCAAGCCTTTAACTTGTGACAATCTTATAAGAACAACACATGTCCTTGTAAGCTTAGTTACTGCAGTTCCTTCCTCAGAGAATAATAGTAGTTCTAGATGGTAGCAGAGCGTTTTAGCTCACTAATTTGAATGACCACTATTGTATTATTTCTGCTTCTCTGTTCGGTACATAGAACTTTAACCTTATGTTCATTTAGAAGGAAAAAAAAAAGCAAATATGCTACAATGCAAAGTTCACCTTGCCCCTCGCAAACAATGGGCATTATCAATAGTATCTTACAGGCTGAATAAAGTTGTGATTTGTTTGAGAATTGAGTATAATAGCACAAGTTGGACTTCACTAAACTTTTTTGTTTGCAAAATGTTTCATGTTTCTATGAAAGCTATAACAAACTTCAACAAGTGCAGCTGTATGTGATACCTATGCTGCTTGGGGGACAAAGACCACCAGGTCTGAGCTTTTTTTCATCTCTTAGCACACTGATGTGAGTGAATTTTTAGCACTAGACCTTCTCTCATGGGTGCTGTGTACGCTTTCTTTTAAAGATGCCAACGGAGGCTGAATGCAGCACAAAAAAATAGTGTGCGCATTTAAAGCTTCGATTTTTAGTACGTCTTTTGAAAGTGGTGGGGCTTGAGAGTTGCTGAATCCCATCCATTACTTTGACTTTCTTCTGCTCCGAGAAGAGTTTCAAAACACCTTTCAGTGGGTTGATATGTTAAAGTGGTGCTTTTAAGTGTAGGGAGGAACAAAATATCACCACAGTGTAAAGTATAGTCACCTGTCGACTTTAGACATGATGGGGGAAACCTTAAGTAACAGTAGTAAGTTCAGGTAGATGTCACTATAAGTCTTATGTGATTGTCCTTCACTACTTACCAACTTTTATCATGCTACTTCCATTCATCCAATGGTCTCAACCACAAGCCCTCTCTCTTTACAGCTTAACCCACACTAAGAATCTTCTTGAGCTTATCTGCAAGGCCCCCACCCTTTCTAAATTGAAGTCACTCCTGAAGACTATCTCTGTTGTAATGCTTATAAAAAAACTACTGATATCTCCATGCTTGAAAGTAAATTAGGTTATGTAAAATACAACCAGTTCAATATCTGTTACTGTAATCACATATTAGTTATTGTCCACCCACTGTTTTGGTCACTTTTTAGACTGTAAGTTCTTTGGGGGCAGGGATCATATTTCCTGTGTTTGGAAAGCACATAGCATTCTGTGAGTGCTGTTGGAAATAAATAATAATAAAATGAAAAGTCAAAACCCCAAGAGCTTTGAAAAGGGGTTTAAAAAAAACAAACCCCAAACCCCTCAAGCTTTTTGTCATGAGGCATCCTAACTATTGAGAGGAGGGGGATTACAAGGAAGTTTCCCCTGCAGGCAGGTTATACAATAACTGCCTTTGCTGGGTTTCTTCCTTTGAAGCATGTGACTCTGCTTTCTGAGGCAAAATACTGGACTAGACAAACTACTAGTCTACTTTTAGAATGTATCTCTGCCTTCCTAATCATGTGAAGTCTTAAATATAGCTGACAAAGTGAACCCATAACTTCATAGGTAACCTATCTAAAACAAATAGAGTAGGCATAATATGATGACGATAGTACAAACCTGTGAGAAATGCACTCCTTTCTGAACAAGCTACGAGCAGCAGGACTCTGGTACAATAACTGGGCCTTGGGGGGTCATGCATTATTGTAAGGTGGTTGCAGGAAAAAAGGGGCAATTGACACATGCGATGGCAAAACGAGTTTCAGTGGGATCTTTCTGAAATCTGTTTATGTATTTACCGTAGCACCTAGGGGAAGGCCCCAAGCAGCACTTTGCTGTGCACAGGGTAAACCCATAACAATGGGCTGCCATTCCATCCCACGCAGATACAGAAGTACAAACATACTCACAGAGATTATATAAATCACACTTAGTCAAACTCAAATGTGGAATTTTTTTTTCCTGGTGAAAGGCTTGTGGCCCTCTGGGTAGGCCCCACCCTTGGACCAGGCCCTGGTAAAGTGTACCTATCTTTCCCCTCCCCACATTTCACTTGGGGCCTGCCTAGGAGCCGTAGTCATGCACCAGGATGCTGTACGAACACGAAACCCTCTCCCCCCTGCCCCTCCCAAATCCCTGCCCCAAGGAGCTTACAATCTGAGACAAGAGCCAACAGATGGATATAGACAGATGGGGAGTACAAGGAAACAATGAGATAACATTGGTCAGTATGGCAGACTGGCTACTTAGCACACGAGCAGCCTAACTGTTGCCAAGGTTTTTGTAGGCACCAGTATTTTTAAGGAGGGATTTGAAAGAGGATTATTTGAATGTTGATGACAACCTTTTTATTTAGAAAAGGCTGGCCAAAACACAATGTACAAAAAAAGCAGTGTCGATATTGTTGTTCAAAGACAGTGGAATGTGTCAGCATGCTAGACTGCTGTGCCAGGTGATGAGTTGGTAATCTGCATTTTCAGAAACTGCCACACAGGTCTTTGAAAAGATATTTTTAGATTTGTATTTGCCAGAACACTGACATGGAGTAAAAAAAAAAAAAAAATCCTTTATTCTTTTTCTGTTTGGAAATCTCAGGGGAGGGTTGGAAATAAAGATAAAAGTACTTTAAAATTTGCATCATATCTAGATATCACTTGCTATTTCTATATTTTTGTTTTTCTTCCCTCATGCACTGGTACTATTAAATAAGCATTATTTGGATAAAAATGATAAAAATGTCACTATTGGCAATTAATACAAAAATAAATCTGTTATTCTTTTCCAAATCATATGACCTTGTATTTGAAGAGATTAAGTTGAAATCTGAGAAGCATGAATTTCTGTGGAAATCTTCTGGATCGTTTGAGATTTCAAAAGGCCCTGCAATGCAAATAATCTCCTTCCCCCCTTCCTTTTCACTAATTCTTGCCATCTTATGCTATGGCTGGACTAAGTGCTCTTCATGTCTCTGTCTGGCATTGTTCTCTGGCAGCCGAAGTGTAGATCTCCCTCCATAAGGCTTTCAGAATTTAAGCCAGAATTGAAAAATCGATCAGACTTTCTATCCAGAGATTGGCAGTTCTTTCACATTTGAGAAGTGGTGATCTAACACTTTCAAAGGTTGCTTGTCTTTGCATGAGTAAAGCACTTATTATTTTTTCTTTCTTTCCTATTTTAATAGGACGAGTCTCGAATCCTCAGAGTTAAGGTTGTTTCTGGCATTGATCTAGCAAAAAAAGACATCTTCGGAGCCAGGTATGTGTGTTGTGTTCAGCACTTGTTTAAAATTACAGTGTGGGCATCATAGCAATTTTATAGCTGTTTATAAACACAGTGAAAGATTCTCTGATGTGATTGCAACCGGTGTAGGTTATAGGGTGTCTGTTGGTAGGCAAACAAGCAATCTAATCTCTCACCCGCTGGGATATCCTCTCCCACACCACAGGGTACCGTTCCGCAGTTTGTTTTCTGCCTCTGTGATAGGTACCACACAAGGAGGCAGCTCAAGCTTCGGTAGTGGTTTTTGATACTGTATTTAAAATAACATTTTTCCCCCCTTCCCTTCTGATTTTAAGAGGGGCAGAAGGCATGAAGGATGCAGTAACTCACTTCATTTTCTGATAAAGCACCTCTTCTGCTATTGGTTTCAGCAGCAGTTGTTCTGGTGTTAGATACAGAAGCCTGATAGGATTGTTGCACTGTGATTTTTTTTCTTTTTTTTTGGAAGAGAGTGGGGGAAGGTTGGGGTTAGGGCAGCCAGTCTTGTCCACATGTCACAGGTACAGTTCCTGTGTACTCTACCTTTAAAAAAAGGAAGTGATTTGAAGGGTTTCCTCAACCCGCTGGAAGAAGGCTAGGAAGTGCTAACATGAAGAGCATGGAACAGACTGTACTGATGATTTTTGCCCAATAGGAAGCCTTCTCATGTTACACAGAGGGCTTGTTCAGTAAAATGTAGACTTGATGGAGTGAAAGATTTATCAAGCTGAGGAGTCACTTATGCAGCCATGTCACAGATTTTTGTATTTTGGGTTTGATTTTTTTTTTCACTTGCTAAGTGTTTCATAGAATCACAGGAATATGCAGGCTCACCGTTCAGTCAGGGTGAGAAATACAGAAGTTTTTCAATTGAGGACCAGTTGCAGGAGAAAGAGAGAGCACCTGCCAAGGGCATAAGCCATTTTTCATACGAGTGGCTACTACCTGTCAATCAACAGAAAGTGAACAGACCATGTTCTGCACTGATGTAACCCCAGACAAGATAACACCAGGAAGACGTGAAAGCTGTGGTTTAAGTATTTCAGACGAAAAAATTATGGGAGCGCCGCTTTGTTTACTTCAAGTCCTTTTTAAAATTACATATTTTAAAACAATATTTGCTCCCAGCCTAGGCTTGTGGTACGTACACTAAACCAGTGGTTCTCAACCTTTTTTCATGTGCGGACCCCTAAATAATTTTAACTGGAGATGTGGATTCCTTTGGAAATCTTAGACATGGTCTATAGACTCCCAGGGATCCACGGACCACAAGTTGAAAATCACTGCATTAAACAGCCCAAGTCAAAACTTGCAGTCTTAAAGGACTGTCCATGTAAACATTAAAAACTATCTCCCTCAGAAACAATATGCCATGAACCACAATACTCTCAAAAATGAGGGGAAGAGGTGAGTTAATAGGATGGGTATATTTGGGAATTTTTGCAGTGTGCCTAGAAGGTTAACAAATCCCAGCCTCTGTCAAATGACTGATAGTGAGGGAGTGAATTCTAAAGCCAAGGACCTTTCACAAAAATCATTCAGTCAGCAACCCCCTTTTCAAGCTCTTTTAAACTGAGTAGGTTCTAGCCTGAGTATCTAGCTGGCCTCCACTATATAATAAGGAGCGAGGTAGTTTCATGGTGAACAAGCCCAAAACCATTTAGAGTTTTTTAGATTAAGACCTGCAGCCTGAATTCCACCAGAAAAGTTACTGGGAGCCAGTTTAGCTCTAAATGTAAAGAAGTGGACACCATTACAGCAACTAACTCTAGCTTCTTAATGTATTAATGAGCCTCCCTATGGATTATTTTGTATTTCTTTAATGATGCTAAACTGTAGTCCATGAGCTTGATTATCCAATTTGAAAAGCTGTAATTGAAGGTTTAATTGCCTTTTGATTCTTTTTGGATGAAACTTGCAACAAGTGTACGTTTTGGTAGATGTGTGCATAATGTGGTAAGATAGATCCTTTTCTTTCTCCCCTGAGATTGCTATTTGAAATAGGTTTTAACTGCTGACCATAAGCAACAAAAAAGCAGCTCATGTTTAGAAATGATCAGATACATAGTGCTTGCTGAGTAGATTAGTAGCAGTGCGGTTAATAGTGTTGGCTAGCTTGCACTATAAGAGTTCTTCTGCTTGCACATCCCCCGTTAGTATTTACAGTAGAACCTCAGAGTTAACACCCCAGGGACAGAGGTTGTTTGTAACTCTGAAATGTTCATAATTCTGAACAAAAGTGATGGTCTTTCAAAAGTTCACAACTGAACATTGACTTAATACAGCCTTGAAACTTGACTATGCAGAAGAAAAATGCTGTTTTTAACCATCTTTATTTAAATGAAAGAAGCACAGAAAGTTTCCTTACTTTGTCTAATCTTTTTTAAACTTTCCCTTTATTTTTAAGTAGTTTATATTTAACACAGTACTTTACTGTATATGCTCTTTTTTTGGGTCTCTGCCGCTGTCTGATTGCATACTTCTAGTTCCAGATGAGGTGTGCGGTTGACTAGTCAGTTGGTAACTCCGGTGTGTTCGTAACTCTGAGGTTCTAGTGTACCTCATGAGAGGCCTTTCACCTTCTTGCAGCTGAAGGTGAGATGCTGCAGTACCAAAGGGAGGAGGGAAAAGAGGAACAAATTCTGGAGATGGGTGGGATGGAGAATGGAGAAAGCAATTTCCATTTTGAAAAAAAATTAAGACAAGAACTATCTTTTGTTAACCTTGCTTTTTCAGCGCTTTAATTTGGCCTTCAATATTTTTGTACTGGTATAGATACTGATTGGCTTGATGAATTTAATTGTCGAAAATGAAGAAACAAAATCTCACCAAGCTGTATCTAAATTTGACCATTCTTTTAGTTTATTTTAAAAAAACGAGTGTTTGGGAAGGCCAAACCTCCTTATTATAGAGAATATTAGTGTTGGGGTATAGTTGGCAAATTTAAGGAATTTTTAATTTTCCTCAGATTCTTTTTTAGTGTCCATGTAATTTTTACAGGATACGCTGGAAGTTTTATAGTTGAATCCCTTGCATTGTAGTATCGTCTTCATCAGCCAAACCTCTCATACCTTGTAAATATTTAAGATGCCTTTATCATAAGAAACTCAGAAGTTATCTGAAGAATGGATAAGCCTCAAAAATCAGTGTTATGGCTTTCTGAATTCAAATGTTTAAGCCGTGTGACTTGGCAATGAGTTCTATTAAAGTGGTCCTTAAATATTTAAAGTAGCTTTGCCTCAAGTTCAGTAGGGTTTTCATAAAGCTAAACAGTTAAAAACATAAGCTGAAGTATGTTTTTAACTTTGTTTGAAATGGATCTGTGGTAAAAATGATAATGTACGATGCCATTAATATTATTTTTACTGAAATGCTTATGCTGCTGAGCTGACAAGCTTTTCAGAAAGCTTTTTGTGGGAAGAGGCTTTTTTAAAAAGGACTTTCATTTTCTGCTGATAGTTTAACAGTTATGCTGCTTGACTTAAATATGATTTTTAAGCTGCCACAAATATCAGTATCATTCCAATATAACTGTCAAGAATACTTCCCCTAAAATGATCATGTTGATAAATTGTGTTGAGTAAATAATAATCAGTGAGGTGTGGAGCACAACATTACTTACGAAATAGAACCTAATTTCAAATAAAACTGGTTGGAGGAAAAATGTGAAATTCTAGAAATGGTTAAATTTTCTGAAACACAGCATATGTGTGAGATGAAAATAGCACTCAATAGTCATCAAAGGTGTTTTGTTCTTTTGGTAGTGGGGGGCAAAATAGATGCACAGAGCATAACTCCGTCTGCTACAAAAATCTTTTGGAGGGGAATCGTGATGGGATAACTTTTCAGCACTCTGTCACTGGGTTAAATCTTGTCAAACTTGGCAGCAGCTGAAAGCCATTGTGACACATTTGGGTTTGTGAAATCGGTAGATAGTCACAGTAGCTGCAAGGCAGTAAGGGTTGCCACACTTTTTGGCAGACTCAACAGAGAAATTAACTGAGTGGGCCATGTAGCCTGAACCATCCTCTTGCTCATAGGTGCGAGAAAGCACAGAACTGGAGACCAGTGAAATGAGTAGAGGTAGGCACAAAGAGGGAGCTCCACAAAGGAGTTCAGTGCCTTTTTCCAGAAAGATTGCTGATAGCACCAGGTTCTATTTTGCAGACTTCCGGTGTAAATGTGTGTGATCGTGCCCTGTGTTCTGTATAGAATGCTGAACCCACCCTCCTCGCACAGATTGGTCTCTGCCGTGCAGGACAAGAGGTGCTCATCCTCTCTCCCCCATTAACAGGTGGACTGGTGGGTGTACTCTGCTGCCTCATGTGTTCCAAGTCCGTGGAGCTTCTACCTCCCCTTCTCTGCAGGCAACTGGAGGGAAGGTGGGTGGACTCTTCCCTCTGACTCCCCTTGTTGGCTGAGTCTGGCACTGCCTCCAGCTTTCAGCTAATGCAGGGGTGGGCAAAGTACAGCCCACAGGCCGGATCTGGCCCATCTAACATTTCTGTCCAGTCCGCCATGCAGGATCGTAGCTACGGGTGGGCCATAGCCCACCCACTTTAAAAGCAGGCCCACCCAATCCATTGCTTTTGCTGCTGATGCTCTGCTTAAGCTACCCTAGAGCGTCAGGCGGCTTTTAGCTGGTCATTACCCAATCTTCCGGCTTCCGGTCACATGGCCAGAAGAGGAAGTTCGGGAAGTGACGGGTTGAGAATCATTAAGCTGCCTGATGCTCCAGTTGCCAAGGTAACTGGAGGGTCAGACAGTTTAATTTCTTGCCGGTCGCTTCCAGAATTTCCTGTTTCTGGTCATGTGACCGTAAGCAGGAAGTGGCCCAGGCCCACGACGACTTACCAAAATTAGTAGAATGGCCCCTCTGTGAAAATTATTGTCCATTCCTGAGCTGATGAGTGGAACTCTTATCTGTGCAGCCCTGCAGGGGGAGGGAAGGTGGGTGGATGAGAGCACAAGGTCTGTGGAATGCCATTTAAAATGGAGGGCATAGATTCTTTTCTCCCACCCCTATCTGATGCTCTTTTTCCCCTCTCAGGTGCTCTTTCCCACCAGCAGCTCGACACCTTTGGCCCATGAACCGGTACAGCCCTACCCTTTCCCTCTCCCTCCAGATTTGAGTGAGTGGTGCTACAACCTGAGCAGCGGGGTTGCAGCACCATTCAGATTTGACCCTGCCAAAAAGAGGTCAGGCCCTGACCTAGGTGGTCAACCTCTGGGTGGAGTGATGACTTGCTGCTGTTGTACACATGAGCGTTTTTGTGACTGGAACTGGCCTGCCTTTCCCTCCCCTTCACCAAAGGCTCTGTTTGGAAGATGTAGGGAAAATGTCACTCTGTGATGCACCTACCTGTTCCCTTGCCGGTGCAGGATGATGCTCCCTTTTGGGGTTTCTTCATATTGGTGGGGCACTGTTGCTCACAGCTACTGGCTGTTTATATCATGTGCTCTCTGGATAACTGAAGGCTGACTCTTCCTTTCCCAGTGCTTTCTTCCTATCTCCTTTCAGAAACCAAAAATACGATTTGAGAAAAAGCTGCTCTTTAAATGCTCTTTGTGAGGAGGGCGATCAGGTGACCTATACTAAATATTGATACAGTTTTATAATCTCTGAAATGAGTGACTCATAAAGTGTTTAATGAAATGGTATTTTGAAAACTAGCATTAGAACTGCATAATTACAGTCCTAGTAGCTGATAATGCTCCTTCAAGGTTAAGTCATGGCAGTATTTAACACTGGGGCAGAATAATGCGAATGCTACTATGTGACTATGAAAGGTGCATTACAAAACATGTTATATCTTGCACAAAACCATCCCAATGGACTTCCTTTTAAGTATTTAATATCAGAAATTAATGCTATGGGTCGTTTTGATTTTAAACATTAAAAATTATCACTTGAAAATTGTTGGAGTTTGAAAGTCCTCTTTTCCTCTGATTACATCTGAAGAAAATCAGTGTCATTTGGAATACTTAAAGTATTTTAAAACAAAAATTGGCCTCCACAATTTTTTCTTTTAAATGAAAAACTAATTGCTTTTGGTCCATAATGATGCTACATGTTGAAAACCGTGTTTTGTTTTTTTTAAATGTATGTATTTGTATTGTAGCAGTGCCCAAGCCTTCAGTTAGGATTGAGATCCATTGGGTTAGTCACTGTACAAACAAATAGGAAGACATGGGTCCTACCCCATAGAGTCTGTACTGTTAAAATGTAATCTCTGTTGTTTACTAACATTTCAGTGATGTGTATGTGATCTACTCATCCTTTTCTCCCTTGCCCCCTCCCTTCCCTAGTGATGAATCCCCATTCACCACTTAAGTGGGGCTCCTATGGTGGTTCTGATGATTCTCCCAGTAATAAGTATTTTTAGGATCATGCCTTAAATCTGTTTTATAAGTATATGAATAATATAGATCTGATTTATTTTTGGAAGTGTGGAACTTAACTCTATTAAGTTAGGTCTTGTCTACGTGGGGAAATGGACTCATAACTATAGTGGAATAATTATTCTATAGTTTGGTCTTGCCATAACAAAATAATTTTACTGGTGAATCCGTTTTCCCATGTAGACAGACCGTTAATGTAGAGCTCAGCAGCCCCTGAAAGTTAGGTCCAGTGTTGTTGTTGGTCCAGCGCAGTATGTTATATTAACTAGCTCATAAAATGAGATCATTAAAAGTCATATGTTGCAGTTCTGAGTGATTTATTTTATGTAGTTCCTTTCCCCTACTGTCTTGGTTTTTGCAACATGTTAAATTTTATAACTGTTTTTTAAAAATTTGTTTAATTACAAATATAAACATATTTTAATTATTTAACATTCAGTAATCATTTTAAAATTATTTAAAAGCATTTGTGTTGATTATCTAGGTCATCTCTGAGGATGGAATTTGATTGGATATGTTGATGGGTTATTTGGCATAACTATGGGCAAACATTTGTTTAATAGGTATATGTAGGCTGCATGAAATGCTTTCAAAATAAGTCAATACATGCATTATTGGCTGTATGAAATTATGACACTGCTACGCTGACATTCATACTCCAGGAGGAAGGGGTATGTGTGGAAATAGGACGAACTTATTCTGCTGCTACTTCCAGAGCCTTTCAAAAGTATGCTGTAAATGAAATTTTAGTTGTCTAAAAGTTCTAAAATGTAAAGATTTGAAACAGAATAAGGATTTTTTTTACCAACAGGAAACTACATTTTTAACTGTATCATTGTTCAGTATGTGCCACCACTGGGCTCACCGCTGTACAGCGTACAAGTAGAAGTAGTGCTTGCTCTGAGAAGACTACCATCTAAAAGGCACAGCTAGTACAGCAAGCTTTTATTGGCCCTAAATTTTCCACTCTTAATACTCTGGGTTAGCTTCAGTGGGAGGAGTGATAGAGCCAAGAGACTCCAGGTTGCTGCTGGCATTTTAAGTACGCCACTTGGAGCAAGTCCGTGTGAAATGTGGCTGACTTCTTCTCCTGGTTACATTAATTCTGTTCTCATTGACTGTTTTGGAAGTAGCACATGTATAACTCTCAGATGATAAAGATGACAGACATTTTTACCTTTATATTTACCAGTGTGCCCATCATCCTTACTTCTAGTTCAATGGGCGTTCCAGCAAAGAAGCCTGGTATGAAGACCCAGAGATCATGTTAGCCTGGAACATAATTTTTAAATACACTTTTTTTCCTACTGTTCATTTTCTCTTACATAATAAAGGGCTGCAGAAGACAACTAAGTGACATGAGTTAGTATCAATAAGTTTAAAAATTCCTTTAAAAAAACATGTACTAGTACACAAGAATTAGCTGTTCAGAACCGTAATAAAGAACTGCTGCACAGATTACATTCACGGGAGCTTGAGCTCCCTCTGCTGACTAATTTAACATACAATTTTTTTGTCCTTGCTAGTATGATGGCTTCTTGAAATTAAAAATAGATTAACTCAAATTAATTGCAGTTTTTCAACAACGAGGTTAATTAACTACTGGAACAATTTACCAGGCTGACCATAAACAAAAGAGTGAGTAATCTTTACAGCACCAGTGCTGTCACAGTATCATTGTAGTGGTACAAAACAGAAACTATTTGAGTGACCGTTTGAGATTCTATTACAATATTTTGTCTAAAGGGCCTTCCTGCAGGTGAGGCAAATAAAAAGCATATGTCTGCACTGCAATTAGACACCCATGGCTGGCCTGGGCCAGCTGACTTGGGCTTCTGGGGCTTGGGCTGCAGGGCTGTTTAACTATGTGGCTCTGGGAAAAGAGATAAAGGAGTTTGAAGCGCAAGTGGTGTTCTCATCCATCCTCCCTGTTCAGGGAAAAGGACCAGGTAGGGACCGTCGCATTGCGGAAGTAAATGCGTGGTTACGCAGGTGGTGTCAAAGAGAGGGCTTTGGATTCTTCGATCATGGAATGCTGTTCCAGGAAGAAGGATTACTAGGAAGAGACGGGATTCATCTAACGAAGACAGGGAAGAGTATCTTCACAGACAGGCTGGCTAACCTAGTGAGGAGGGCTTTAAACTAGTTTCGACGGGGGACGGGGACCTAAGCCCGAAGGTTAGTGGGGAAGAGGGACACCACAAGGAAGCAGAAGGAGGAGGGTGCAGCAGGGGAGGCCTCCCGATTCATACTGCGAAAGTAGGCCAGTCGGCTACTTATCTCAAGTGCCTGTACACAAATGCAAGAAGCCTGGAAAACAAGCAGGAAGAACTGGAAGTCCTGGCACAGTCAAGAAACTACGACATGATTGGAATAACTGAGACTTGGTGGAATAACTCTCACGATTGGAGCGCTGTCATGGATGAGTATAAACTGTTCAGGAAGGACAGGCAGGGGCGAAAGGGGGGAGGAGTTGCACTGTATGTAAGAGAGCACTATGACTGCTCTGAGCTCCAGTATGAAACAGGAGATAAGCCAGTTGAGAGTCTCTGGGTTAAGCTTAGAAGCAAGAACAATAAGCGTGATGTCGTGGTGGGTGTCTGTTACAGACCACCAGACCAGGAGGATGAGGTAGATGAGGCTTTTTTTACTCAACTAGGGAAAGTTTCCAGTTCACAGGACCTGATTCTCATGGGGGACTTCAATCACCCTGATATCTGCTGGAAGACCAATACAGCACAGCACAAACAATCCAGGAAGTTTTTGGAGAGTGTCACTGACAATTTCCTGGTGCAAGTGCTGGAGCAACCAACTAGGGGCCGAGCTTCTCTTGATCTCCTGCTCACAAACAGGGAAGATTTGGTAGGGGAAGTAGAAGTGGGTGGCAACCTAGGCAGCAGTGACCATGAGATGGTCGAGTTCAGGATCCTGACGAAAGGAAGAAAGGAGAACAGCAGGATACGGACCATGGACTTCAGAAAAGCGGAATTTGACTCCCTCAGGGAACTGATGGGCAGGATTCCCTGGGAGGCTAATATGAGGGGGAAAGGAACCCAAGAGAGCTGGCTGTATTTTAAAGAGACCTTATTGAGGGCACAAGAGCAAACCATCCCGATGTGCAGAAAGAATAGCAAATATGGTAGGCGTCCAGCTTGGCTTAACAAAGATGTCCTTGGTGAACTTAAACGCAAAAAAGAAGCTTACAAGAAGTGGAAGCTTGGTCAGATGACTAGGGAGGAGTATATAAACACTGCTCGAACGTGCAGGAATGAAATCAGGAAGGCCAAAGCGCAACTGGAGTTGCAGCTAGCAAGGGAAGTGAAGGGGAACAAGAAGGGTTTCTACAGGCATGTTGCCAACAAGAGGAAGGTTCGGGAAAGTGTGGGCCCCTTAGAGAATGAGGGAGGCGACCTAGTGACGGAGGATGTGGAGAAAGCTGAGGTACTCAATGCCTTTTTTGCCTCTGTCTTCACAGACAAGATCAGCTCCCAGACTGCCGTTCTGGGTGGCACAGAATGGGAAGGAGGCGAACATCCCGCAGTGCTGAAGGAACAGGTCCAAGACTATTTAGGAGGATTGGACATTCACAAGTCCATGGGGCCGGATGCAATGCACCCGAGGATGCTGAGGGAGTTGGCTGAGGTGATTTCAGAGCCATTGGCTATTATCTTTGAAAGCTCGTGGCAACAGGGGGAGGTCCCTGAGGACTGGAAAAAAGCAAATATAGTGCCCATCTTCAAAAAAGGGAGGAAAGAGGATCCAGGGAACTACAGACCGGTCAGCCTCACCTCAATCCCTGGAAAAATCATGGAGCAGGTCCTTAAGGAATCCATTTTAAGGCACTTGGAAGAGAGGAAGGTGATCAGGAACAGTCAACACGGATTTACCAAGGGAAAGTCATGCCTGACCAACCTGATTGCTTTCTATGATGAGGTGACTGGCTCTGTGGATGTAGGGAAGGCGGTGGACGTGATATACCTTGACTTTAGCAAAGCTTTTGATACGGTCTCTCACGGTATTCTTATCGGCAAGTTAAAGAAGTATGGGTTGGATGAATGGACTATAAAATGGATAGAGAACTGGCTAGGGCGTAGGGCTCAACGAGTAGTGATCAATGGCTCCATGTCTAGCTGGCAACCAGTCACAAGCGGAGTTCCCCAGGGGTCGGTTCTGGGGCCGGTTTTGTTCAACATCTTTATTAATGATCTGGAGGATGGGGTAGATTGCACCCTCAGCAAGTTTGCGGATGACACTAAGCTGGGGGGAGTGGTAGATACCCTGGAGGGTAGGGATAGGATACAGACTGACCTAAACAAACTGGAGGATTGGGCCAAAAGAAATCTAATGAGGTTCAACAAAGATAAGTGCAGAGTCCTCCACTTAGGAAGGAAGAATCCCATGCACAGCTATAGACTGGGGACCGACGAGCTAGGCAGCAGCTCTGTAGAAAGGGACCTGGGGTAATGGTGGATAAAAAGCTGGATATGAGTCAGCAGTGTGCCCTGGTTGTCAAGATGTCTAATGGCATATTGGGCTGCATTAGGAGGGGCATTGCCAGCAGGTCACGGGAAGTGATTATTCCCCTCTATTCGGCATTGGTGAGGCCGCATTTAGAATATTGTGTCCAGTTTTGGGCCCCCCACTACAAAAAGGATGTGGACAAGTTGGAGAGAGTGCAGCGGAGGGCAACAAAAATGATTAGGGGGCTGGAGCACAGGACTTATGAGGAGAGGCTGAGGGAACTGGGCTTGTTTAGTCTGCAAAAGAGAAGAGTGAGGGGGGATTTGATAGCAGCCTTTAACTACCTGAAAGGGGGTTCCAGGGAGGATGGGGCTAGGCTGTTCTCGGTGCTGGCAGATGACAGAACAAGGAGCAACGGTCTCAAGTTGCAGGGCGGGAGGTCTAGGTTGGACATTAGGAAAAAGTTTTTTACTAGGAGGGTGGTGAAGCACTGGAATGGGTTACCTAGGGAGGTGGTGGAATCTCCATCCTTAGAGGTTTTTAAGCTGAGGCTTGACAAAGCCCTGGTTGGGATGATATAGCTGAGGTTAGTCCTGCTTCGAGCAGGGGGTTGGACTAGATGACCTCCTGAGGTCCCTTCCAACTCTAATATTCTATGATTCTATGTGGTGTAGACATTGTCCAGCTCTCTTAAAACTGAGTTGTTTGCCCCCACAATTCCTATTGGGAGACTTTTCCAGATAAAATAGGAATTTAGCTGTGTTTTAAATTTAAAAAAAAACAAACACAAGCAAATAGAAATAGCCCTAGTCAGATGTTAAAATGAGAGAATGTGCAGAGGTTTGAAGCAAGAGTGCATACACACAAGAAAAAGGGGCGGGAGGATGGGGAACTGGGCATGGGTGTAAGCAAAGGCTAATTTAAAAGGTTAGAAATTCTCAGCTGTGTGCTATCTATCCCTTGTAAGTACATGAGCGTTACCAGCATTGCCCTTATCCTTCCTTTTCTCTTGCCCACTGTTCGTCTAGCCCACTTGTGCATCTGGTCATAAAAGGATTTTTTGGAGATCAGATGATCCTGTCGTTAAGGCACCAGTTTGGGATGCCTGAGAGATGGGTTCAGTTCCTGGCTCTCATACACTTCCTGTGTGAACTTGGTCTCTGTTCCTCAGGTCCCCATCTGTAAAATGGGCATATAGTACTTCTTTTTTTCTCCCCCCACCTACTGTTCTGTTGTTTGGGATAGGACAGTCTTTTATTGTGTGACTACAGTGAGGGCTCAGTCCTGATTGGGGGCTTTTAAGGGCTGATCGTAATACAAATAATTTGATAATATCACTTATTCCCATCTGCCCTTCAACCTAGCCACTTGTTGTTTGGCAGATTGCTTAGAGGTACTGTTGCAGAAATCAGTCTTGAAGAGGGATTTGAAAGAGTGGCTTTAAGGTAAAAGTGCATTCCAAGGAGCAGCATGGAAGATGCAAGCATTTATACAAGAAGCTGATAAACGGGTGGTCCAGGCTGGCATTGTGAGTGGAGAGGGAACGCCACTCAATAGAAAACTGACTGATAGTAAAGTTAGTTATGTGTGTTAGAAATCTTATTTTTAGAGGCTGAAAAGTGCAGGTTAATTCTGGTGGCTGCAAAAGAGGGGAAAAAATAAGAATTTGGCAACCAACTGTGGTCATGAGGGTTGAGGTCAGTAATGAGATGTAGATGGGTATGTATTGAATTTGCAATTTAGTATGTGTCTGATGGTATTACATAAAAAAGTGGGTTGTGGTTTTATTTTTAATGTGGCAAACCTTTTGGTAGAACTCTGTGTGGGTTCTTCTCCGCTCCCCCACATGTTCCAGCCAAGTGAGCCTGCACCCCTACCCACTCCCCTGTCCAGGCTTCTATTTGCACTTGAAAAGTTCGATAATGCACAGAGCTTGGCCTACATGAGCAACAAAGTGTATGACTCTCTATGATGTGTAGGCAGCAGCAGAGGGCACCAGAGAGCTTCATCTTTCTGCAGCACCAAATGGAAGCTCTGGGGGCCTGACTATAGTGGCAATCAGGCTTTTTTGGCTTCCCAGTACGGCATCAATGGGTTCTGCCCATTGATTCCTAGAACAAAGCCTGAAATTTTGGAATGGATCAGATGCAGTTTTCAAAAGTTAGCATATTATATAAAGATGGACAAACAGCGATGCTCTCGTGGTGAGTATAGGCCGGGTCTTGCTTTGCTTGACCAACTAATAGGGGTTGTTGAAAATTTTTTCAGGGTTTTGGCAAAAAAAACTTTGATATCATTTGAAAAATTGTGATGAAACAATTTGAAATGAAAAATTTTCATTTTGACTTGAATGGAAACATTTCTCTTTCTCTCCCCTCTCCCATCCCTTTCTTTCTAAAGGGAGATGAGGAAAAAACAAATTCAGGTTTGAATCAAATGAAAACTTTTTTTTTTTTTCATTTTGAATCACTTTGTTGAAAAATAAGAATTTCATTAAACTGCACGCAATAAATAAATAAATTTAAAATTCAGAATGCATTCCCATTTTTCAACCAGCTTTGCTTACTAGTGTTCATTTATTGATTTGTTTGTAGATCTTACCTAATTATTGGAGTGCAGAAACCTATTGGGGAAGTCTACAGGGCAAAGAGGTAAATGTTCAAATAAATGCAAAAGGAAGAAGTGGCACTAAGTGATGGAATTAGTGTTGTGTGCTTTTTTTAAACATAGTCTTCCGAACAACTGGAGACAAACACAGACTTCAGACTGAACTGAATTATGGTATAACTAACACTTGCTATTATTATAATTGAAAGAAGGAAAATAAGCGAAGAGAATTTTTTCTATTTTGAGTATTTGACAGAACTGTGTGTGTAGTCAGCTTTACTATTCCCCCTATGTCTACAATTGATTTGTTGCTTTTGTGGGCTTTTCACGCAGCAACAAGGAGAGAAAAGAAAACACTGAGAAATAGGAAAATGTGGTTCTAAAACCACAGAAATGGTGAGGGGAAACTAGTTTGAAATTATTTAAGATGACTAGGTTTTAAATTGACACTTTCCTTTTTTAAATGTTCAAAGTGAGCTGTAGTTGATACTCATCTGCAGAGACGGTCCTAGTCCATTGTGGGCCCCAAACAGGAATATTTTGCCCCCTGCCTCCCACAGTACATAGTAAAATAGTATTTGGGGCCCTATGCAATTGCCTAGTCCGCTTACGCCTAGCGCTGGCACAGCTCATCTAGTGGATCATTAACCTTTGATTTTGGCTTCTTTAGAGTTTTGATACCAATGCACAATATTTGGGATTATCCTAGTTGAAAGGGAGATGAGCCCATGTGATTGTTAATGGGAGAGGAGGTTGTCTATAAGACTGTCGTTCATGAAATGCAGTATTGCTAGCCCAAGATGTTCCAAAACTGAGTCGACCCCCAAAACACGAAATAATTGGGTTCATTTTAATTGTTTTCTGGCTGACCCTTTAGGGATTGTTTTCCAGTTTTTTTTCTGCAAACATGAGGGCTAGAATATTTTTGTTGTTTAAATAAGGTAATCGCAGGACTCCAGCAGCTGGGGTGTCAAGAAAAACACTAGATACAGCAAGACTCTTGATAAGTGCTAGAATTGAAAACACTGAAGACGCGGCATGGAAAGTTTGAGAAATGGGACCTCACTTTGTGTTCGTACCTTGTCTCACGCCTTCTGTCTCCCCCAGGTAGTATGTTTAAGAAATTGATAGCAGATTAGCTGTCTGTGCACAAGATCTTTTAAAATGTAAAAAGGTAACACTTGGGCTGAATGAACCTTTTAAGCATTTAATTCTAATGCTTTCTATGAATGTGACCTGCAGTGGAAGATGGATTTGGGCCTATTTTTGTTCCCTGCCCTGCCCCCTCCCCCCACATTGATAGTCTGAAAGAGTCTCTCTTTCAATATTAGGGTTTATGTGTAATATCAAGTTCAGTCTTCTCTGGTTATGCTGGAGTACTCCTTGTGGATTAGATGTGGATAGCAAACTCCCTCAGACTTTAACTGAAAAAGCAGAAGTGTTGAATTATTAACAACACAAACTTTTGCCCTAAATGTTTCTCAGGTGTTTGAGTTAAGTGAGTGCTAACAAAATGTGTTTTTAGTAGTTTGAATAACCCACCCCCCTCCACTTCCTCTCTCAATTAATCAGGATTTTTACTTGTATGGTGCACATAATAAACTTATGAGTTGATCAGAATCTTGTTGTTTTTCAGGAAAAAGAATAGTGTATAAGGACCAAAACTTCTCTCTCCTTCCCGTCTTTGCTGATCACCTTCAGCCATCCAGGAGAAGAGCTTTCCCTTTTTTGTACATACTAGCTCTTTTTCTTTTAAATTTAGGAGTAGCCCAAATCTGACACAGAAAGAAGTGCTGGCAGCTTGTCAAGAGGCAGTGAAAATTTATCTGTACATTATTTTTTAAAAGTACAGTCATAACTTGTATCTTACAGTCAGTCTTATATCTTCCCTGATGAATGACTAAAAATGTGCTCATTTGAGTTCATTAGCAGTAAGAGCCTGCAATTGTCCTCACCTTGCAGTTATGCCCCAAGAGTGTTCCATTGAAGTCAGTGAGGTTCCCCCATGGCACAGGAGTCTGCCTGTGCAGTGCCCATTGCAGTATTGGGGCCTAGGCCTGTGCTGGTATATTTGACTTCAGGCATCTTGTTTCTTCTGGATCTCCCATATCCTTTGCTTCTCTGAATTTAGTGGTTATGACTTCACAAAATCTGTGTAACAATACAAATGTCTGCCCATCTTGAACCATTGCAAGGCTCCCAAGTGATTTGAAAATATTCTACTTTTTCTACTATTTGTTGATGTTCCAAGGATGCTTCATTTCTGTAAATCTAGACTAATTGAACAGTATTTGACCTTCTTTTCCTTTCAAGAACACTAACTTCTGATGCTGGTGGGGAAGGCGAGGGAATATTTTCTCTAAAACAAAACAAAAACCCCACACCTGCCTTTCTATTTGCATACTTATTACAAAGTACAGGGCAGAAACCAAGCTGCTTCAATGAAATTCAGATGGAATTTGCAGTCCTCACAGTTAGAGGGAAGCAAATTGGCTCTGAAAGTCCATGTGACCCAATAAATATGAGACCACATAATGCCTGTGGAGGAACAGGTTCTCTCTGTTTCATGTTGTCTCAACACAAATGGATTAAATCTGTAGTAATTTTGGAAACCAGTTACGTGTACATTCAGCTTACTTGCACCGGCTGAATCAGTAGTGAAAACAAAATGACTTTACTACATTTTTTTCAGAGACAAGGAGGGTGAGGTAATATCTTTTATTGGACCAACCTCTGTTAGTGACAGAGGCAAGCTTTCGAGCTACACAGAACTCCTTTTCAGGTCCCAAAGAAGAGTTCTGTGTAGCTCGAAAGCTTGTCTCATCAACAGAGGCTGATCCAATAAAAAATATTATCTCAGACACCATTGTTTCTCTGATACCCTGGGATCAGCTTGGCTACAAGAATGCTGCATATGTTTTTTGAGGCTTATTAAGGTAAACTCAGATAAGCTGGCATAAATAAAGTCCTGTAGAAGTTGTTTTTCTTCAAACTTATGGGTCTCTTTCCATTTGCTCTTGTAACCTTGTCTCCGAAGATAATTTGGGGCTTTTAGACAAAATAGATGTGGTAATTGGTATTGCTGTAGTATACCCCGAGTCATCTGAAGTTGCATCAGGTAGGTGAAATCCCCCAAATTACTTTCAGAGACAGGGTTACAGACATGCAAATAGCAAATTCTTTGGCCCTTTAATAGTACCTGCAGGTATACTGCATTTTTTCTACTACCTTTCAACAGTCAACAGTGTTCATTTTCTTATCAGACTATTTGTATGAGGAGAAAATATATTGTTACATTTTATTCATGTAGCTCTCAGCTACTAACAGGAGGCTAGTAAGAAGTGATGTTTGTTTTAAATGCAGGAATTGGCAAGTGACTTCATGTCTTTTATAGAGTGAAATACAGTATCTTTTATTAAAAGAAATTTGAAAACAAAAATAAAATTGGTAGGACTTCTAGGGCTCTTTATACACCACCAGTTTATTCAGGCTTTTCCAGGGATAACTAGAGCTGGTATAACCTGGCAGTTAGTTTTTATTATGCTGTTTTGCTGCTGGGCAATACATGAAAACTCTAGTTAGTACTGTGTTTAATGCCACTAGTGTGCATTCGAATACACCAAATTCCACATACAGTAATCATCCCATCAGTGAACAAAGGAGTGAGTCTCTTCTGGCTCCACACTAAAATCCTGATGCACATGTAAGGTATGCAAAGAGCAAATTTCATTGGAGACTAGGTTAGCCAGAGGGGTTTTCCTTCTGATTCACCTGGCCCAGTTAGCTTTGGCTGCAAGGTGCAGTGTATAAGCAGAGTTGAGTTTACTTCAGTATATAGACATCAGTTTGAAAATATAACATCAAGGAACTAGGATTTAGTGGGATGAAAATTCATTATGTTCAGGTCTGCTGGTGGTACCTGGTTCAAGGAAAAGAAACCTGCTCTTTAAACATCGCCCACATACTAGAGGTTCTTGTCTAAGTTTTTAAATGATCTTTTAAAATCATGGACTAGCACCCTAAATCAGTGCTTTTTAAGAGTTGGACCGTTATGCTATAATTGTTCATTAATGTATTGTTGTCCAAATTCCTGTACTGGTATGTACAGTTGTCATTTTATCTCACTTAAAGCCTGTTTGTTTTTCATGGCAAGAGTGATTGTATTACTGCTTAAGTACTGCTTCTGTGCTTGGGAAAAAAGATGCACTTGTCTCTCTCTGCCTGAAGTTTTATTTTGAATGGGCTCCCTGAAGCAATCAATCTCTGTTCGCAGATCCATAGTATGTAATCATAATAGGTTGAATGAGGGACAGGGTGGCAGCCTTAAGTTTCTGTTTCCTTAGTTAAGTAGGCTAATAGCACCTAAATGTGCTGGATTTCTCCCCCACCCTGAAGTTGGATATAATAACTATTGTTGTGAAGGGGAGGTGAGGCAGGATTATAGAAAATCCCAGTCTGTTATTCCTCCCCTCCCCGCCCAACCTTGCTCAAAATAAAACTAATCTAGTGTGAGTGTTTTTTCCTTGGTTTTTCTTTGGGGGTGGAGGGGAGACGTTAAGTAGAGTGTGCTGGTCTTGTTTTAGTTTTCCTTTTGGAATATCAGTATCATGCTGAGTTGTTCTGAAAATCCATAAAATGTTGTTGAAGCCATCCAGTCCCTGGGCCTCTTCACTTGACAGTGGTTAATCTGCTGGTGTGCGGAGACAACTACCTATCCTGTCGACCATTCACCGTCTATCATGCTGTTCAATATTATCTCATCGTTTTCTTGTACTTCTCCTTCAGGCTGCCTGTATGCACCAGTTGTCTCTTCTCTTTATATATTAGTTCCAAAGGGGTAGCCGTGTTAGTCTGTATACAGCAAAAACAAGCAGAGTTCTGTGGCACTGCCACAGAACTCTGCTTGTTTTTGCTTTATATATTAGATTGTAAACTCTTTGGAGCAGGGACTGTCGTGTTCTGTGTATCAGCAGCGCCTAGCTCTTCGATAATACAAATGATCTTGACCTGCTGGAGGAAAGATATGGTAGTGGTGACCTGACTAGTCATTACACCAAGTTAAGTTACCATTTTTTCAGTAAATTTTCTTTAGTGACAGCCCTGTTCTTCCCACATAGATTCTCATTTTAAAAAATCCATGCATTGATTCTCTTTGGTTTTTGATGTAATGTTTTTCACATGCCTTGGTTCTGAGGGATAATGTTGGACCAGATGAGCAAACCTGGAAAACCAGCTATCAGATACACACCCGTAAAGATTTACCAATAATCTCCTCTTGGGTGGGGCTCTGCTATGTTGGCTGGTGTGAAACTGTCTTGTGGAAAACTACTGATCCCAACCCTGAAAAGGACCTCAGCCTCTTTCCCAAACAACATATATAGGTCCCTGCCCAAAAGTGCATTTGGATGAGAAGTGCAGAATGTGGTGGTACCTCTCATCAGCAAAACTTACTGTAACAATGAATTATAGCACAAATGAGTGAAATTTAATTGTATCTCTATTTGATTGTGTTTTCTATTCACAATGGAGTGGTCTTCACTAACTCGTTTCTGTACCCCTCAGTTCTCCTTATTTATGTGTATCTGCATCCTCAGTTAGGGGTATGCCTGCAGTGGCTTTACTTTAGCCCATTGCACTTCAGTGCGTTGTACTTAGAATAATGTTTTTAACTCTATTTTAGTACACGCATCCTCATGACAAGTTAATCACTGTAAAGTAAGCACTTAATCTGCTGTGATGATGCTTGTTAATTTCCTGCCTTCTTTAAAGTACCTCCTTTATCTTTTGCTCTGGCAGACATGATGATGTTGTGAAGTGGCCTATTATTAAATATGTATTGTGTATCTCAGGAGCTCAACCAGTCACATCTATGACTCTTTCAAAGTATTCATTGAATAGGTACTTGGTCGAAATCAAGATCTCACCACACTTTTAAATGGGTTTATTCCACTCTTGGTAGTTTACCCATTCTGTTGTGATCATTACTGAAAGGAGGGGGGTGGAGGGAGTTGTAATCAGTCTTAATTGGATGACCTCTATTTCCAGAGATGGGAATGAGTCAGAGTCTTTAGTACTTCTTGGACTTTGTACAAGAGCCGTGTCTTTGTATGTGCTATCTTCACATGACTGAGTTCTAGTGGCCTGGTATCAGCCTTTTGGAATATCAGTCAAAGTGAACATAAACAGATTAGTGATTAAGGGCCATGTCTATACTACAGTTTATGCTGGCATAATTTATGTCGCTCAGGGGTGTGAATAAACCACCCCCAAGTGACATAAGTTACACCTACATAAGCGCCAGTGTGGACCGAGCTTTTCCCACCTACATAGCTACTGCTGTTTGCAGGGGCTGGAGTAGTTAAGCTGATAGGAGAGTTCTCGCCTGTTTGCTTAGACTAGAACAGCTAATTACAGAGTTTACAGAGTATGTGTTGATTGACATGTTATGCACAGTGCCAAGATGTTTGTGGTGACAGGTACATAAGAAAAGCATGGCTCTGTAAGTGAAGAATAGCTGTCTTTAGGTTCCAGCTCAAATCTAATGAGTTTGTGATGGCTAATGAGATGGGAGTGTCAGGCTCAGGAGCATGAATACCGTCAGGACAGACTGTTAAGAAGCAGGGCACAAACTTCAAAGTGGTGGTGAGTTCTATGCTTATTTTTCACTAACCAAGAACTCCTCAAGCACTATAACAGCCTTAACATGGAGTCACAGACAGTCCCCTTGAGTACTCTGGTCCAGTGGCTCTCAACCTTTCCAGACTACTGTATCCCTTTCTGGAGTCTGATTTATCTTGAGTACCCCAAGTTCCACCTCACTTAATATCTACTTGCTTACAAAATCAGACATAAAAATACAAAAAAGTATCAGCACACAATTACTGAAAAATGGCTTAACTTTCTCGTTTTTACCATACAAGTATAAAATAAACCAACTGGAATATAAATATTGTACTTAATAGTATATAGAGCAGAAGAAACAAGTCATTGTCTGTATGAAATTTTAGTTTGTACTGACTTTGCAAGTGCTCTTCACATAGCCTGTTGTAAAACTAGGCAAATATCTAGATGTGATGTACCCCCCCCACAAGAGCTTTGCATACTGGTTGGGAACCACTGCTCTGGTCCCTCTTGACACTCAGGCAAGTTTGCCTTGGTGTCAGATGGTTCCTTACGCGAAAAATCACAACAATCTTCAAGTTATTCCCAGTGCCAAAGACGAGTCACTTACCCCAGGTGAATTGCAACTTAGATTCTATACCAAAGACAACAATTGTAGCCAATTCTATAATAAATTAACTAAAGGCTTTTTTTTGGCTAAGAAAAAGAAGTAAGTTATTTACAAGGTTGGAGCAGGTAAACACACACACACAAATGAGTTAGTCTTAGGTTCCAAAAGGTAATAGAAGCTTCTATAACAAGCCAGCTCCATGTGTGCTTTAAGGCTAATACAGGGCAAGCAATAGGGATCCCTTGCTTATTGCTTAGAAATATTTGTCCTGCAGAGTCTAAGTAGCATAAAGATACATTTCCTTCTTGTCAGCGATTTTTATTCCCTTCTTCCAGAATTCAAGCTCATGGTTTGTCTTGTGCACCTCTTCTCTTGATCAGTATAGGGGGGAGCAATCAACAAAGTCTTTGCCCTTTGTTTCACAGTGGCTCATGTCGTTTTATTTGGCCTTGTGTGCAGGACCTAACACCTTCTGTAGGAAGCCAGCCTTTATGTTAATCAATGCTTCTTTCCTGTTTGGTGAACTACACAGTCAAAGGCATTTGCAATGCAAATACTTAATATAACGTTATAACATGGGGTACAGATGTTAAGTGAAGTTATAGTGAGAATATATGCAGCATTCTACAAGCATTTTATAAAGTTGAAACACTAAATGTATTTTTATAAAGCTAACACCTATTTTGATAAAGCTAACACATAGATGACCCAGACTGGTTTCCAGCTATGCATTCATCAGTGTGTGTTTGGGGCCTAGGGACCATGGCATGAGCTGAAGCTGATTTGCCAGTGTCACAGTGAGTATTATCTTCTGACTATCAGATAATTTTCTTGGCCTTAATTTTTTAATGGCTAAAATTGCTAGGTAGATGTAGCACAAGTGGGATTTCTATTGGGACACTTCTCTATGAATTCAGATGCCTTCCTTGTTTTTTCATTATAGTATTTTCAATATAAGTAAAGGACATTTTAAAATGAAATATGTAAAAATTTGACTGTCCAAGGCCAGAGTTGAGGATTTAGTTTCCCTTGCAACAATTGGTATCAAATATCTAGCTAAAATAGAGCAGGATATATCCCCAAAAATTTGCGACGTATCAAGTATTTAAGTGTAAACATAAACTCCATTGTTGTTTTACTAGTAAATTTTGTTCTTAACATAACCTTTGCCATGTTATTGTACCAGTTTATAAAGCATAATATTAATAATCTGTGCTACAGAAATAGTTTGTTGTAGGTACAGTAGAACCTCAGAGTTATGAACTTACCAGTCAACCACATGACTCATTTGGAACTAGAAGTATGCAAGGAGGCAGCAGCAGAGATCCCAAAAAAAAAAAAGGCAAATACAGTACAGTGCTGTGTTAAACTTAACTAAAATTAAATTAAATTAAAAGTTAAATTACTAAAAAAAAAAGAGGAAAGTTTAAAAAAAAGAACTTGACAAGATAAGGAAACTTTCTGTGCTTGTTTCATTTAAATTAAGATGGTTAAAAACAGCATTTTTCTTCTGCGTAGTAAAGTTTTAAAGCTGTATTAAGTCAATGTTCAGTTGTAAATTTCTGAAAGAACATCCGTAATGTTTTGTTCAGAGTTACGAACGTTTTAGAGTTAGGAACAACTTCCATTTCCGAGGCGTTGGTAACCCTGAGGTTCTACTGTAAGTCTATATTGGTGCACACTGCGGAGGCACTTGAGCTACTTTTAAAACACAGTAGAAAAAATGTCGAGCCCTAGAAGTACAATTTACTGGAATGCAGCTTTTCAGGATAAAAAGCATTCCAAAGCACAAATATTTCTGAATGTATGTATGTGGCAAACAAATGACACTGTGTGTTAATGAATGCCAAGGAAAAAACCTGCTGAATCTAAGGCCCCAGTTCCACTTTGGGATCAACTCCACTTGTATGCCTCTAGTTTCTAATTGTGAAGGAAAGAAGGGCTTTTCTGCAGTTAGTCATAATGAATAAGCAAAGATGATATTTGCAGCATATGTACAATGTGTAAAATATGTAAAGTTTTGCATTAAAAGTTATACTAGTAGTTTCACTTCTTGTTAGAACACTAGTATCAGGTGGCTACAACTACACACAATAGTTTGTATTAATCGACATTTTTGTCAGGCAGTTTAAAAAAAAAAAAAAAAAAAAAAAAGCTGTGGGCTTGTGGGCTCACATGCTTCTGCACCCAGATCTCTCTTATGTGGCTGTTTCTGCACCGCCTCCTTCTCCAATGGTTCCCTAATTTACAGCTTCACTTCTGGGCTGTTTCCAGTGACCCCTGACCGCTGTCTCACACAGGTTTCTGTCTCAGTCCAGGTCTATACTAGAAAGTTCTGTTGACACAAGTCATGTCTGCGTTCAGCTGTTGAACTTTGGTGCTTGGGTGTGTGCACACTTGGGTGCCTGCATCAACCCTGTGCATGGTCAATGGGAGTGTTTGGGTCAATGTCATATGTGGTGCATCACAGATAGGTATCCCAGGATGCCCTGCATTTTAGTCTGGCTCAATGCCTTTTGGGACATTTTTGTGCGATTTGCCCAGGGATTTCTGGGAGCTAGGGGTCAAGTTCCCACCATGCGCTTTCTCCTTTCCATGTTTTCCACATCCCATAATTTTCATGCAATTTAAAAAAAAAAAAAACCTCCCACAGTCCTATGTGCTGTTATTCAGTCTGACATTTGTCTGACAGAAGCATTACCTTGCTGAGCTCAGCACGGTTCTCATGAGTGTTGATTCTGTATCTGAGAAACAAGCACTGATTGGTGAGATCACACGCATATCCCAATTATGGCACTAACCCATCTTGCCAGTGAGCATATCAACAGAATGGGATACTTTTCCATGATTACAGAGGCGCTAGTTGCTCACTGGGAGTGCTTCACTTGATATCAGTGTGGGTGGGCAGGGAAGGTGCATGACGCTTGAATCTTTTAGAACACAGGACTTCATCCCTTGTAGCTTTTTGAATTCTTCCCTGAGGGCAGATTACCTTGGGCGATGTTGACATGCCAGTTGTGATTCTGGGGAATCCAGCCCTACCCCTTGCTGCCCTGGCTCATGAACCTGTAACCTGACCATCTCAACAGAACCAAGGGAAGGTACAACCACTGATTCTTCATTTTCACTTGGGATTTTAAACAGAGAACACTTACGTCCCTGTATCTAAAACCTACAACAGTGCGATAGGTTACATATATATTGGCCTCTGTTTTTACAGTTGGTGTATAGGTAGAAATTGTTCTCCTTGTTGTCCAGTGTAGAGTGATAGATGTAAGGATGTTCACCATGGTGCCATGTGGTATGTTGGCGGAGGTGTAGGGAGCAGTGACCATTGAATTCTCCCAGAACTGAAAAGGCTGCTGAGTCAGGGATCTTTGGGCATGTAGGTCAACAGTGCTCTGCAACATTTGAGTTTGTTGCCTGAGCAATCCCATTATGTCCTGGGGCATTTCCCGATGCGCCTCTCAGTCCTTTTGCCTTTCCTGCGTCAGCTGTTCTCCGTTCTCAACCGTTCTCTACAGTCAAGTTCAGATGGGCCATCCAAGCCCTGTGTTCACAGTCCGAAGCCTTAGAGAATTGGAGGATGTTGTAGAACATATCTTCCATAGTTACCATCTTTCTCCTCCTGACCAGGATAAGACATTCAGCATATGTGCAGGGGCTACCATGCCAGCAGCTGCTGACTAGAACAGACAGATATGCCATTAGATTTACAGTCACAATGGAAAAGGAAGGATAAGTGTGAACACTCCCTTACTGTATTTCCACAAATACCTTTAATAAGAAATGCTTATTGACACTTCAGCTTTGGAGTGTGTTGCTACAGCACCACTCTGCAACTCAAACCATGGTGACTATGGCCTGTTTATTTAAATAATGTACTCCGCGTGCCATGCTGAAAAAACAAACAAAATGAAAAGCGGATACAGACTGCCCTTCTATTTGTTCTACCTCTGTCTGAGCACAGGAAACTGATCTGATATGGATTGTGCAACTGGACTGACATACTACTCTCTTTGAATGTCTTCCCAAACACTTTTTTTTGTGATTGCTTTACAGGTATTTTATACTTGTAAAGAAATCACAACCTTTGGTTCTCTAAACTTGTAAATGAGATGGGCACCTTTTTTAAAATGGGGAGGAAGAGTGGAGGAGCGGAAGGGGGAGAGATGAGTTTTCAGGGAAAAGAAAAGCCAAAAATGACTACAAAGCATAATGCATGTACACTCTTACCTGAGCTCCCTTCCCCTTCATCATCAGGTTCATCTACGCTTGCCTGGTGGGACTAACTTGTCTCCAGCAGAATTTCAAACAGTTCCTTGCTTACAGCATGGTTTGAGTCCCCCCATCACCTCATCTGCTCCTTCTTTCGTGTTCATGGCAGCTGTCTTTGCCTTGGTCTCCTCCAAAGAGTCAACAATCATATGCAGGATGCTGGTGGGATCAGGGTCAAGTATGGCATGCAATTGGTTGTAAAAGAGGCAGGTTTGCGTTGTTGCTCTCCCTTACATTTTGGTATGCCTGGCAAAGTTCCTTTTGCTTTCATGTGGTACTGCTATTCATCCCTGTTTCAGGATTCCCTGTGCAATTTGCATGTAGATATTGACACTTCTATGGCAGTTCTGTAGATGTGCTTGAATAAGAACCACCTCTTCCTACAGAGCAAGGAGATCTAAGATTTCTTGCCTGTTACAGACAGGAGCGTGTCTAGTGGCGCTTTCTGTGCGTGGAGCTGGTGTGGTTGGATGCACACAACAGAGAGCTGGTAGGTGTGCTCACCAAGGTGGACCATCTGGAGAAGACATTTCAAAAGTTTGCAGGATGTTTTAGGGTGGAGGAAGAGGGTTACCGGTTTCTGTGATCTCTGGGCAGTGAAGTTGAAAATTGTGCTGGTCCACTCAATGACGCTGTGGCATTGTGGAACAGCTGCTGGAGGACTGTTGGGGCTGATGCAACTAATGCTGCATGTACACTTGTGCTGTGTCAACCTAAGTAGGTCACTCTGGCTTGGCATCATGAAAGAAAGTGGTGTTATTGCATCACTGTAACTGGGTACTTAGGTTGGTGGCAAACAAATTTTGGTGTAGGCACTTGCACGCCTAGCTTGATGCCAGTCAATTTATGTTGATCTAACTGTAGTAGGCACCAGGGGTGTGCAACAGCTGAATGAAGTGTGGAGGAGCTGAGCTTGTTGCTGCTAAAGGAGGAGAAGGAGCCAGGGTAAGAAAGAGCTCAGCATAAAATCACAGCTGCTAGGAGATGAGTATCTCAATCTAGAAAAGTTGCCAGCTCCTGCCAGCACTTAACATTTATTAACTAAAACCATCTAGTCTCATAATACCAACAGATTACATTGAAACTGGTCAATGAGACAGAACTTTTAAAGCCTAAGCAAACCGGGTAGTTGAACACAACAGAATTCTACATACTGAATTGCACTGCCCAGCCATTTGTATTCATCGCTCTTGTCATGGTGTCTTATGGTATGTCATATAATATGTAATAGAATGTGGATCTAATTCTAAGTATGTATTCTGATTCATAAATGCTTAATATACATAAATACAAATATTCTCAAATATCTAATATATAGGTGGAGCTGATAGAGCCGTTTAATGTTAATGTTGCCTGATGCTTCTCCCTTAAAAACATTTTTGCAGTCACTTATAACTTTGCCAAACCTAAATGAAATTTTCCACGCTGACTGGTTGTCTCAAGCTGATCTCCCCCTCACCCTTTCCCAAGTTTCAGCAAAAAAGAAGAGAATGAAATTGGGCAATACATATTTTGCATTATGCGTTTTATTTGCTCGTGCGTTTTATTTATTTATTTTTTAAATTCTTACAACTATTTCATTGAAAAGCCATTACACTTCCATACTTTGGAGCAAGGACTTGGAATTCGGTGGCAGCTTGGGTTGCCTTTGTGTCAGTAGTGGGCCTTTTGCTGTTTATGTGAAAAGCACATAAATTTGGCCAAATTATAAGCCTTTGCAAAATCTCTTTTCATACTTAGACGTATTAGAGTTTTGCAGCTAAACTCTCCAAAGATTCCATGGTACTGGGCATGCTCCAGGCCAGGGCTGCGTGGGCTGAGCAAGACTTTACCTGCAGTTGCTGCTCCCAGTTGCTGCAGGATGCGGTGGTGCTGGGCATCAGATCTGAGTACAGGGAGATTCTCTCCTTCGCCCTAAACGATCCCTCTGCTGGCTTCCATCTTGACTTATATGCAGAGAAAACAAGAGCTGGAACTGGGATGGGATGTTGGGGGTGAGGGAACAGACTCGAGCTGGGAGCATGGGGCTGGGAGCAAGTGGCAGGATTGGCGGGAAATGGGATGAAAGAGATTGGACAAGGGGGACTGGGTCTAGCAGTGTTTGAGGAGCCCAGTGCAGGAGTCTGAGACAAAGTGCAAGGTGGGCATGGTGGGAGACTTGGACTGGCTAGGTGAGGAGATTAGGATGAGGATCTTGGGGAGAGACTGGGATGAGATGGAGAGCAAGGGAAGAGATGGGACAGGGATAGGGGGGACAGGCTTGGGGGAAGCAGGGGTGGAAAGGCTTTTGACCATTAAAGCACTCTCCCCTCTAGAGCCTGGGACACAACTCAGTATTTCAGAGCCTCAGGCTTGGTCTACACTTAACCTCAGCAATTCGGTGGCAGTCGACGGGAGTTACACAAAGTACGCAAAGAACTTGCGTAACTCCTGTCGACTTCTGTGCTTCTCTCCTGCGCGCCGTCTTCACTGCACTACGCCGACAGGAAGCGCGTTCCTGTTGACGCAGCGCTACGCCTCTTGAGGAGATGGTTTTAGTACGTCGACTTCTGGATCAACTGAGCGGGTCTTGACTGAGCGCTCAGTTGATCCAGATAAGTCGATCTGATGGCGGCAACTTTGCCACCATCAGTGTAGACATAGCCTCAGTGTTCCTCTGCTGTCAGCAAATATTTGTGATTCCCCCTGGCAAAGTGCATGTCTCATCTCCCTGTAGTTGCGGATTCATGTAGCAATAGTAGCTTGTTGTCTTCTATCGGTCACTGTTAGCTCATGTGGCAGAGGTCTGTGCTGTAGATATGAAGGTTCCAACCCTGTATGTAGATACACCACCGCAGGATGAAATTTCTGGTTTTTAGTTGGTTTTTTATCAGAAATCGTGGAAACTACCAAAAAAAAAAAATCCCTTATGTTGAAAGAATGTTAGACTTGAGCAGTCAGAAGGTAGGTAATGCTAGAATTAAGGTTGCCTGGTACTCTTAATTTAGCTCCCATGTGCATGTGTGTTAGGATACAGTTTTTGATTATGTGGTCGCTTACTATTTTTTCCCCACATAGTAATATAGATTAAGGCCATGTCCTCTAGTCTGACATCCTGTATACCACAAGCCACCAACACCACATAGCATCCACACACTAAACCCAACAACTAAAATTAGATGAAAATATTACAGCCCACAAGAAAGTAGGTTATTATGTGCTACAGGTAAAGAATAGGAGGGATTGAGATGCACTTAGTGTCTGAGGTGCCCACAATGGCAGGAGAATTACTTCTGCCTTGTTCAGTGCACAAGATGGACTGTGCTCTGGGGATGAATCAGTGTGGTACAGTGAATGGGAGGCCTTTTTCTTTGGGACCCCTGCCTCATTGGTTGCAGAACCTGGAAGGTGTGTACTTATTTTAGTACTTGGGAGGCAGGTCTAAGCCCACTCCCAGCTCAGATCCTGCCCCCTCAATGAAGGGAGAGGAACCACCAATTCCAGGTTACAGCTGATTCCTTGGGACAACAAATGAAAAAATAGGGATAGGAGTGGAGTCAAAGAATAATAATGGGGGATCCAGAGGACACTGACCAGAGAACCCTAGACAACACCCACTGCTACCCAAAAGTCTCTAGGGAGTCGGTGGATGCTGCCCAGAGGAACTCTGCCTGGAGGCTTGATTGGATAAAGAACCAGGAATAGGTCCCACAGTTGCAAGACATGCCCCTGTTTGGCATCCTTCTAGAGTGATGGATGGCCATCTTCCTCAGTGCCAGGAGGAGGCTGACAAGGAGGTTTCACGACTTCATGGGGCCACATGTAGGGTGTGCGTGGATCTGGAGGTGCATGGAGAAGTGCAGCCAGAACCTCAGTAAGAGGTCTGGAGGAACCAGAAGAGGCACAGCTGCAACCTGATGCACTCTACGTACAGGTGCACCAGGTCTCCCTCTCGTTGCAAAAGGGACAAATATCAGGGGAATTTGTGAACTGCCCCAGGTACATGCCCATGCTCATGGTTCTATGAAGGAGCTGACGACAGCTATCACCAGTGGACTGTGGGACCAGAGAGGAGTACATACTGGCCTACTGCTGCCCTCCTTTGGTGGCAACAGGTCCTGCCAGTTGGTGTGGGGGTGGGACACAAGGACGAGGAAATGGATGCTACCACAGAGCTCTCATGATGCTAGTCAGGTCACTCTAACGCTATAGAATGCCATAGAAAAGCTCTCGAGGAAATTAATAATTTTGTGTTTAGAGCAGTGCTTGAATAGTGTGCAGTAAATCAGGCCGGGGCCACACTTTGGACAACAAGGGGAAAATGAGACTGTGAGGAATGCCATCCATCCTGTGAGCTGAATGAATTTGGGAAGTATCTGATCATGTAATTAGACTGTGTCATAATGCCTATGCACTTAGAGACTGAAGTAAGATTGCATGGGCAACCTTATTTCTGGCATTTCCAACTTTGAGTGCTTGACTCTGCAACCGTAATTTTCTTTAAATGTGTGTGTGGGGGGGTGTTTATGTAATTTTATATCAAAGGTAAAATAATGTAGTCTTTTTTAGTTTTGTTTAAGTGCAGTTCTGCTTTGAAGAGCATCTCTCTATGTATCATTGTGGGCTTCCAGCCTTATTGTGTCTCTGGTTTCCTTACTGGATTAGGCCAAGATGGAGAATTTTTGGTTGCTGGAGGATGGATTTTGCTGAGCATCAGGAATATGGGTGCTGGCTCTTTGTCTCTCTATGGCTATTGTATCTTTTTGAGGTGTCATTTTCAAAAGCACTGAGAAGGTGGCAGTTTCGCTGATGACTTCATGGGAGCAGAAGTAGACCAATGCTGCGCACTTTTGGAAATCCCAACTTTTAGATCTAGAACATATTCTCAACCAGGGGAGTCATGATCAGATGTCAAACTCATGCTAAAATGTGGGAAGAGATGCCAGGGAGGGTTCTGGTATGGAAAAAGGCTCCATAGCCTGGAAATGGTAAATCACTGGTCTGTAACAGTCTGCACAGCAGAGTTTAAAATGCTTTGTCATCTAGCAGTCAATTGCAGCTGAGCTGGCAGGAGGCTAAACCCCGAGAATGAAATGGTGGTAGGTGTTGCTTGTTGATAGGGACTCTCTCGTTGTACTAATGGTTAGTACATTGGATTTTGGGGTACATAACTGTGTGATTGTTGTGTGTTCAGGATAAGCATTCATAAAATCATAGAAGATTAGGGTTAGAAGGGACTTCAGGAGATCATCTAGTCCAGCCCCCTGCTCAAAGCAACACCAACCCCAACTGAATCATCCCAGCCAGGGCTTTATCAGGATGCACCTTAAAAACTCCTAAGGATGGAGATTCCACCATCTCCCTAGGTAACCCATTCCAGTGCTTCACCACCCTCCTAATGGAAAAGTTGTTCCTAACATCCATCCTAGACCTCCCCCACTACAACTTGAGACCATTGCTCCCAGTTCTGTCATCTACTACCACTGAGAACAGCCTAGCTCCATCCTCCCTGGAACCCCCTTTCAGGTAGTTAAAGGCTGCTATCAAATCCCCCCATAATCTTCTCTTCTCCAGACTAAACAAGCCTATTCCCTCAGCCTCTCCTCATAAATCATGTGCCCAGTCCCCTAAACATTTTTGTCGCCCTCCTCTGGACTCTTTCCAATTTGCCCACATCCTATCTGTAGTGGGGGGCCCAAAACTGGACACAGTACTCCAAATGAGGCCTCACCAGTGCGGATTAGAGGGTGTGCCCTCGATTTGCTGGCAGTGCTTCTACTTATGCAGCCCAATATGCCGTTAGCCTTCTTGGCAATAAGGGCACGCTGTTGACTCGTATCCAGTTTCTTGTCCACTGTAACCTCCAGGTCCTTTTCTGTGGAACTGCCGCTTAGACATTCAGTCCCCAGTCTGTAGCAGTGCATGGGACTCTTCCATCCTAAATGTAGGACTTGCACTTGTCCTTGTTGAACCTCATCAGATTTTTTTTGGCCCAATCCTCTAATTTGTCCAGGTCACTCTGTATCCTATCCTTACCCTCCAGCTTATCTACCACTTCCTTCATGTTAGTGTCATCTGCAAACTTGCTGAGAGTGCAATACATCCAATCCTACAGATCATTAATGAAGATGTTGAACAAAAGTGGCCCCAGGATCAACCACTGGGCACTCTGCTTGATACCAGCTGACACCTAGACATCAAGCCATTGATCACAATCCATTGAGTCTGATGATCTAGGCAGCTTCCTATCCACCTTTATAGTTCATTCATCCAACCCGTACTTTGTTACAAGAACCCTCCTGAGGAAATCTGCCATTGTGAGCAGGGCCCCCAAATGGGGGAGGAGGGGAAAGAGTACATTTTACCAGGGCCCGGAGACCCTGGGGGGCCTGGCCCAGGCTGAAACCCGCATGGGTATGTGTGTGGGAGGGGGGTCCGTGTTACAAGTTTGTAATGGGCCTGAAAATATTATGCTTGGGCCCTGATTGTGAGATATCCAACCTACAAGATTTGGTTAAGCATTAAATGTTTGGTTGCTTATCTAAAGTTTGAGGCTTGCACATCAGTAATGTAACCTCTTTGCATGTGCTTGTCTCTCACCTGGTCTATTTGTTTAAACTGCCAAACCTGATTATCAACCCAGCCAGTGCATTAGTGCTCATTATCACAGCTGTTACTCAGCGCTCCTGTGTTGACTCTTTCTGCTCCGAAAATCACCGGTGTCACTAAATCTGCTTATTTCTTATTCCATTTCCAGTTAAAGTTCCAGATTGTTTGCATTTAAGAAATTTCAGTGGGTTGAAATGACATAGGGGAAATTGAAATCTATAGGCAGATGCATTTAGTTTTAGTCTGAGATTAGATTATTCATTTTCATTCACTTACATGTATGGGGTTTTTTTTGGTTGTTTTAAAGATTCTGAAGTAAACATTTGTAAACTTTTTCATTTATTTGTATGCTTTTATTTGGTCAAAGTGAGAGAAACAGAAGCTTAAAGACTAAATTTTGTTTAGTCTTTTTCTAGGAAGACTTTTTGAACCTGTTGTACTCTTAAAATTTACCATAGCAAATAAGTATGCAGATGAGCACACTGGGCTATGACTATTTATCAGAGCACAGGGTTTTAAAAGAACTACCTTGAAGGGTGGAGACACAGTAGGTGGAGTTTAAGGTGTTTTTTTCCTTTCTTTTTTTTTTTTTTTAACTCCCTCTTTCACCCACAGGCATTTTTTGTAGCTGTCTTTGAGATGAATCATCATTATATCTAGCAGCTCTTTGAATACCTTCTTAGTTATGTTAAAAGCCTTGCTAAACATTTGGAAACATCAGCTGTGCTGTGTGTCTGCTTGGAAGGTAGAATGCTGAGGCCTGTAAAATAGATTTGGGATTTACATTAATACTGCTGGCTTTTACTACCCTTGGATACTATAGATTGCTGGTTCTGATTATAGCAAGGAAGAAGGTAAGGACAAAAGTCATTAATATTTTTCTCCTGAAAGAAAAAGCGTCTTTATTCGAGAGACAAGGTGGGTGAGGTAATATCATTTATTGGATCATCTTCTGTTGGTGAGAGAGACCAGTTTTTAAGCTTACACAGAGCTACTCTTCTTCAGGCTCTTTATTTGAGTGCAGTCAAATAGGAGCTTCATGCTTTGTTTTCGTAGTGGTATCTGAGACTTATATAACAATGAAAACACAGTCTGCCTTACTTCTTATCTGAAAATATCCAGAATGTGCTTGGTGTGATATAAACACATAGGGAGACACAATCTGTACCCTGAAGAGCTTACACTCTAAATAGAGAAGACAAAATGCAATAGACAAAATATAAACAAAATGTTTTAGGTGATATTTCCTAAGCATTACATGTAACTAATCCTTAGTATTGTATTATGCATTTTTGTGTCTTCCTATAGTATAGCCAGCAAAAGAAATGCTTATGGTGATAAAACATCATAATTTGAATAGGTATCCAGTCTTCGTGAGGCTTTTTTTTTTAACTGTCTCATGACCTCTACCATCTATTTTTTCTGCTAAGTTTTTACTTTGCTATTAAAAATGTTTTGGGTTGATGTTTAGAATTTCACCAGTATTAATTTCAAAATGGTTTGTTGTGTATTTCCCTTATTTCTTTAAATCTCCTAACAAAATGTAGAGCTCTGTTTTTTGCAAATGTTGATCACTAATTCAACTGTCTATGCAAAAAAACAAAGCTGACTTTAAATGTGTTTAGGTGAGCTGGCAAAACAGCTCTTCAAGGAGCTTTCCCCTAATCCCAGATGTAAACATCTCATATCAGCCATGATTGTATCACCATGCACAGGCAGATGTTATTTTGGTGGGATCACTGAAAATTCTTTAGAGCACTTAAATATTGAACTGATTTTTAGTTTATAAAAATACATGCAGAGGGTATTGTTGCCTCCCTCATTGCTTATCACTATAGGAGAAATATAATTTAGTTGCTTGTGCCAGGTTATGTGCATAATTGTCACCATTTTAAGAACTCTAAGGTAGCATTTCCCAAGCTTTTGAAAGCTGAGCCCCACTTCAGAAAAATTATTTCAGTTGTTCTCTTTTCTGTTGAAAAACTGGATAGGGTTTGGAGAAGAGCCATGAGAATAATTAAAGGATTAGAAAATCTGCCTTCCAGTGATAAATTCAAGGAGCCCAATCTCTATATTTTAACAAAGAGACGGTTAAGAGGTGACTTGATTACAGTCTGCAAGTACTTACATGGGAACAAATACATGGGCTCTTTGATTTAACAGAGAAAGGTGTATAAGACCATCAAATAGCTGGAAGTTGAAACTAGACTGGAAATGAGTACATTTTTATCAGTGAGAATAATTAATCATTGGAACAGTTCACAATTGGAACAGTCATGCTCAAAGCAGGACCAACCTCAACTGAATCATCCCACCAAGGGCTTTGTCAGGCTGAGCTTTCATGCATGTATTAACTTTTGTTGCAGTTAAGTTTTCTGTTCACGAGCAGAGAAGGCCTTTTTAGCAATAAAACTACCATCAGGTAAAGCATAGTTAACTATCAGTCATTTCATGAGCATTTACTTTAAGAAACCATTAAATTCTGTGAGTCCAAGTAGTGTTTAATAATGTGGTGACAAGCTGAGTAATGGCTAATAAGACACCAAAAGTTAGCCCTCTGGTACTAGTAACACAATATGAAGATACCATAACAGAAGAAAATATGTAATAAAACACTATTCTTAAAAAAACAACCAAAACAACCCTCCCTCCCACTGATTTTGGTTGGATGTCAAGAATGAAAGAATTGAAAGAAATGGCAAAAGTATTATTGTCCCTTTTTAGATGGTGGTGGGTGAAGTGGTGAAGTAATAAAATGCATTGAGAAAAACCTGCTGGAGAATGCTAAGCAACAGCAAAGGAGCATCTGATTTGCTGAGGAATAATTGCTGAGCTTGTAAACAAAAGTAGGAGGCAGTCTGGGTGTGGTTGGAGACGGTGCCAACAGCAGCAGCAAAGAAGCTGAGAGCCAGGATGTATGCACCAAAGGTAGAGCATGTTTTCTTTCAGAGCAGGCAAAGTCCAAAGAAAGGCAAACCTTTTTGAAGAATCCCTGGGAGGAAACGACAGAGAACTTTTAAGCGCTCAAACCGATCATTTTTTCAGATAATGACCCAAGTGATGCCTGGACTATCATGAACTGAGAGTTAGAAATCATTTAGAATCTGTCAGTTGATTTACAATTGTTATGTGGACAGCTTTGCAAAGCAAAATATTTAACTTATAAATCAACACCTCTGTGCTGTTCTGAAATTACCTACAGATTGAATGATTAGATGAAATAAACTTCCTTGTTCCTGCTGAACTAGAAGTTCCTCCTCTTTTCTACCAAATAAAAATAAAAATCCATTTTTACACCTGAGTCAGGAAAAGGTCATTTGTCTTCCTTATTAGAAGTCATATTAGTCATTCAACCCAACTGCACTTTTGTGCTACAATCTAGTAATTTCTGTTCATTCAATGTATTTATCTGGTTCCCATTACTAAGGTATTGGAGTGCTTCTTGGTCTTTAATGTATTTATTCTCACAACACCCTTATGAGGTAGGAAAGTGTTGTTATGCTTATTTTACAGATGGGGAGCTGAGGCATAGCGGGAAATGATATGCCCAAGGTCACATGGGAAATTTTGTGGGGGAAGCAGAGAATTGAACTCTGGTTTCCAGAGTCCTAGGCTAACTCCTAACTACTGAATCATCCATGGTATGCTCATTATTTTCTATCGTCTCTTCATTTTATAGTACCCCAGGTGCTGTTTAAGCAGCACAGGAGAGGAAAAGAACATGGCTTTTGCTGGCCAGAGGGATGATGCTTAAGAAGCTGTAAAATGAAATATAGGGGCACAGAAGGGTCTGTTGCAGTTAGGTTGTGGACTACACTGAAGGGCGGGAGCAGTGAGTTTAGAGATGGAAGGGGAGTGTAGAATCCAAAAGGTCACCAGTTCAGATGAATAGATTTGGATCAAGACAGTTGTTTGAGATGAGTGAATGTGCCTCAGGTGCTGACATAGGTTAGTTAATGCTCTGCAAAAGAATCCTATTTCATATTGTTTTCCAGGTAACAGACATTATTGTTAAATGAAAGCAGATTATTTTGGAAGGGTACAGTCTGTCACAGGGTTTTATGTCAGGATAACAAGGGCATTCTCCTGGTAATACACTTGGGAGAGTTTTATTAATGCTGATTAAGAATTGCAGTCACTTGTGAAATTCTCATTTGATTAAATAAAACCCAGCGATAGGGAGACGTTCCTGTGAGAAACAAATGGAGTCAATACCTTTTTTGCTCAGTGTTTAAAGTTGTACATGATTTTTCCTGAAATTATTTTTTTAAAACTGAGCCAGATATATGCAGGTTGGAATAAAATGATTCTGGAGGTTTAGCTATCCTAGTCAGATAGTTACTGATAATAGACACTTCCCACGTTTCCTGGTAACTAACCTCCTAGCAGTTTTGGTAAAGTTCGTGATGGTGCCATGGAATAATCTGATGCTTTTAACTATCACCCAATGCTCTGATCTTAGTCTCTCAAAGCAGCTGGACCCTTGCTCCCACTGACTTCATCTGGATCTGCTGGATGCTCAGCAGTTAATCAAAATTGGGATGTTTATTTAGTTGCCTAAAATACGAACATAGGAGCCTCACTTTAAATAGCCGATGTTTTTTAAAAGCTTATATAAATACCTTTTTTGGTAATCTAAAAATAACCTACCTCATCTGAACATTAGTCAGACATTCTAGTCACCAAGAGCTTATGTAACTGCAACATAAAGAATTGTCTAATTACAGTCATAGTTACTGAAAAGCCTGCCACATCATTTGAGAAATTTGTGATAGAATCATTGTATCATACTGCAATATTCATTGACTCATTGGAACATACAGTACATATGGCCAAATGTGCTTAAAGGTAGCTGGAGCTGAGGAATGAAGCTAAGTGTGAATGAAATGTTTTTTCAAATAGGGGTTATGTATGGGAATTTTATGTGTTTTTTATTCTTATTTTTTGTTTCTTTTAAAGAATAAACTAATCTCTGGCCAGGTAGCTCTTTCTTCACTTGTATTGTTATTCTTATCAGATTTTTTTTTAAAGTGAGTTCAGTCAGTTTATTCCATGGATATTGTATTTTTAAATATCAGTATTTGAAGCACATATTCATACCTGTCATTTGAAAGTTCTTGGTGTGCATGGAGATTTCAAGAGCGAATGCAAACACGGGGAAAGCAGTTTTATAATCCCTCTTCCAGTGGGGCTCCAAACTCCACTGCCTTTGGTAAGTTGGGGAGTCACCTACAGTGTGATGGACATGTTCATGCACTTGTCGAAAAAATGGTTACTTGCCTTCTTGTAACTGTTCTTCGAGATGTTACGTAGGTCCATTACATAACCCACCCTCCTTCCCCAAAGCACTGGAACCTACCATCGGTTTTCAGTGGGAAGGAACTGAAGGAGGGGCATGGTGACTCCACCCTTTATATCCTCAATATGGAACAAAGGAGATGGGGCGGTGGAGCTGCCCCTATGGATATGCTAGGCAAAACTCTAATGCACAAGATGCATGCACACCTACAGTGTAATGAACACATGCAATACATTTTGAAGAAGAACAGTTACGAGAAGAAAGTAACCATATTTTTTGGTAATAAAGAGCTTCATTTTGTGCAAGAAGTAGGGGATTCCTTTTGTTTCCTACATCTGGCACAGCACTTTCAAACGGACAAATTAGTGGCTGTGGAGGGGATTAAGGATTAAGTTTTTTTTTCTTTTTCAGAAAGACTGACTCCTACCTGGAGGCAGTTGGCATCAAGTAAAGAGATACATGCCATTGAATCAAGTTAGAGCAGGTTAGGTTGTGAGGGGATATAGTAACCTTTAGGGTTTGGTTTCTAGCTGTTTGGCAACTTGAGTTTGCTAAAATAATTTGCAGCGCAACTTTGATAAATGTGCTTAAATAGCTTTAGTTGCTCACATAGGCTTTTTTCTTTGGAGATTTGGGTGTCTCTTCTGTTGATTATATTTGCCACTCGTGGCTTTGGGCAAGTAACTTTATTAAACTATAAAATGGAGATACTTGCTTATCTGCCCTTCGGGGGCATTGTGCGGGTACTTTAGAATGTGCAGACCCCTTTTCAACCTCCAAATGTTTCACAGACCACCACATGCTACTAGTTTTATTTAAAATTGTACATTTCCTTGGTGAGGATGTTATTTTTCTTTTCCGTGGACCCCCTGTAGTAGCCTCGCGGACCTCCAGGGATCTGCGGACCACAGGCTGGGAACTGCTGCTTTAGAATATGTCTTCAATGCAAACATGGGTGATTGACATTTGTGTGTGACCACTCAGGTTAGCCTAGTTCAGGTACACGTACTGCAAAGCCCTAATCAAGTTTCTGTCTCTGCACTATCATTGTACTGAATTATGTGAGGTGATAGGCCTCCTGGGGCATATCCCAGAGTTCTTAGCACTGTGTTAATCTGAGCTGCTATCTGAATACTTCCACAGTGTATTGAGAGAACTTGTCTTTCATTTCTGGCCATATGTGCAGAAATGGGCTTAGCTCACTGAAATACACCATTCTGGCTTTGCACGCTACAGATCTCTGTCTGCAGCCTTCACAGATGCCTTTCTCTTCTTCTGGGCGGGGGTCCTCTTGTACACCTTCCCATTAATACCTCTAATCCACAAAGTTCTCCTGAAGGTGAAGAGGGACAGCACGAGTCATCCTCGTAGCTCCAGCGTGGCCCCTGCAACATAGGTTCGGGATGCTTCTTGAGTTGCTGGGACCCAGGCATGGACCCTGCCACTGCGGCCGGATCTCCTGTGTCATGATCAAGGTCACCTGCTCCTCCAGGAGCTGAGCTCCCTGCATCTGATGGAATGGATGCTCCATGACTGAGTCAGGAGGAGCAGGCTTGCTCAGCCCAAGTCCAGCATGTGCTCCTAGAAAGCAGGAAGCCGTTGACCAGATCGGCCTATAGGGCTAAGTGGAAGTGCTTCACCTGCTACATGACTGACCGTGGTGCATTCCTGATGGAGGCGTTGATCTTAAAAATTTTACAATATCTGCTCCACCTAAAGCAAGAGGGATTGACCACCTTGTCCGTTAAGGTCCATGTAGCAGCCATATCCATTTTCCACCCCTTAGTGGAAGGTAGAACAGTCTTTTCACACAAAATGATAGCCAGGTTCCTTAAGGGATTGGAAAAGCTGTTCCCGTCAATAAGGGAGCCTTCTCCACAGTGGGACCTGAACTTGATCCTTTCTAGATTCACCAGTTCTTCCTTCGAGCCTATGGCCTCGTGCTCCCTTACGCATTTGTCCTGGAAGGTCACTTTCCTGGTGGCTATTACGTCCGCCAGATGAGTTTCAGAGATCAGGGCATTGACAACAGAACCACCTTACATGGTGTTCTATAAGGACAAGGTTCAACTATGCCCGCACCTGGTCTTTTTGCCTAAGGTAGTTTTGCACTTTCACCTCAACCACAATATATTTCTACCTGTCTTTTGTCCTAAACCTCACAGCTCCAGTGATGAGAGACGCCTGCACATTCTTGATGTGAAATGGGCTCTGGTGTTTTACATCAACAGGACCAAACCTTTTTGTCATTCGACACATCTCTTCGTAGCTGTTGCAGACTGGATGAAGGGACTGCTAATTTCTTCGCAGTGTATCTCAAAATGGATTACGGCCTGCATCCAAACCATCACGCCTCCAGGGTCCTTGACGGCCCATTCAACAAGAACGCTAGCCTCATCTGCGGTCTTCCAAGCTCATGTGCCCATCCAGGACATCTGCAGGGCAGCATCGGTAATACCTTCACATCCCACTATGCCTTAACGCAGCATGCTCGGAATGACACTGGCTTTGGTAGAACAGTGCTCCAAGTGTCATGTCTATGAATTCCTGCCCACCTCCAGAGATACTCCTGGTGAGTCACCTACTTTGGGAATGGACATAGGCAAGCATTTGAAGAAGAAAGAATGGTTACTTATTCGTAACTGTTGTTCTTCGAGATATGTTGCTCATGTCCATTCCACACCCACCTGCCTTCCCCTCAGTCGGAGTTCCTGATATCCCCAAATGAATGTTTTTGTCTTACAAGTCAGGAAGATCTCCTGGGGATTGTCTCCTGTGTCAGAGGGGGGAGGAAAGCTCATGTTCCTTCTCTGTCTCTTGATTTCAGGATCCGGATATAATCCTTGCTGTGGATTTGTTTACTGCTAATACATAAATTGAAGTAAACCCACATTCCTTTATCTAGGACAGACCTATTTATCATCTTTATGTTGGCTAGGCTGTCTGGCCTTTAAATGTTTTAGTAACAGTATACAGGGGGAATTAATAATTTCACATATAACATTAACACATGCATTTTACCATGATATTAATAAACGGCATGTTATTGCTTTCATGTGATGCCTCACATTAGTGTGTAGGATGTGAATTCAGAGATGCCTGGGGCCACAGGGTTTCTTTGCCTGTGTGGGTTACTGCTTTTCATCTGTCTTTGCTCTGTTCTCTAGTCCCCCGACCCTCCAGAGGACCGTTCACATGCTGGCTGCCAGAAATGCTATTGGCCTGAAGCTTCCAGGCTTGAGATGGGCAAATTCTTCTGACATGGGCTGAAATGCCCTCACATCATTGGCAGAGGTCCCTGGAGGAGAAGGTAGAGGCTAGTCTCACTCCTCCTTATAACTGGTATCTACTATAGCCTTTAGTAACTTGTCACAAAAAGCAGAAGACATCCATACACTACAGGGAGAGAGCCTTTCCCCAGTTAGACTAAGTACACGCCCACTCTCTTCTCACCTTGTTGCTGTCGACCTGGTGAACCACCAACAGGAGGTACTGATATTGCTACAACCTAGCACCAGGCTTTGTTTAACCTGTGGATGGTGGTTTGTGATCAACGTTTCTTTTCCCACATAGGCTGGCCCTGCTTTCTCGCTCCAGGCTAAAGGACCTCATTTAGTTACTCTGAAAGCACTAGATACTGGCCTTTCATACCCCCTCATCTAGGAAAAACACCTTTGCCATGTGAAGGCAAGTGATGGGGAGTTTGACTGTCAGAGACTATTATAGACGCTGGCCTTTTATGGGCTTTTTATAGGTGTTGGGAAGCCATAACAGTCCTTTTGGGAGGATCTTGCCTTATAATACCAGCTAATAAATAGTAGCTATGTTCTTGAATACAATTGCATAACAGTGCAGTAGAACTTTTTCCTCTTTGAAAAAATCTGAAGTGATATAGATATGTTTAGTATCATGTATTTGTCTTTCTTTTAAAGAAGAGCTTTGTATAGCTCAAAAACATCTCTCTCTCGCCAACAGAAGTTGGTTCAGCAAAAGGTATTCCCTTCCCCACCTTGTCTTTCTTAAGGAATCTGACAGGACTTTTTCAACCTGTTAAATCTTGTAGAACCCTTTATAAAATTAGAAACTATGGAATCTCACCCCACTCTTCTGGAGTTTTGCCACACTTGCATGTTCTAACTTAATTTTGTATTGCTGAACTACATAATTTTGCCTTTGCTGGCATCTGCTTTACACCACCCTTTCAGGCTGCGCAGTTCTAGGGTTGGTGTCTGAATGTATGTAAAATCAAACTGATTATACAGCACTAAAAGAATTCTATGGTCACCCACATAGACTGTACAGAGTGGATAAATTTAAAGTGACACTGTTACTATATTTTTCATTCAAATTAGGATGTCATTCTGCTACATCTGTACAGCTGCTACTTTTATTCTTTTTAACAGGACATTAAGTGTTTAAGTGAAATGTTGTTTTTGTAGCAGCTGAATACAGATTGTTTTACAGTTCCTCATACACAGATGTTGATCCTTGCCTTGTTTCTCATATTTAGATGCAGTGGTTTTCATGTTTGTACCACACAGAGATGTGGTAAGATCCCTGTCCTCAGTCAACAATAAATTAGTAATCCCCTTTCATTTGGAGATAACATTAGGATGGAAGTATTGCATGCCAGTGTTTAGACACCTGTTCTTCTGAGGAGGCTTTTCATGGGACATTTAAAATGCCTTTGGGATATGCCTGAATAATTAGGAACTTTTTAGAATTTTTTCCCCAAAGTTATTTGCTATTAGAAATTACTCACACATGGTGAAATGACACTTAAAAGTTGCCTGATAGTTTTTTGAAGATACCAAGAGCCTACAGCTTCCATTCTTTACACTGGGTGTGTGGGAACTTTGGCAATATAATAAGACGTACAATTTTACTGCTTATGGGCACAGTCCTGCCAACATTTACTCTCGGTAGCAATTTTTCTTGAGGTAGCTAGACAATGCCTTTTATTAGGTGCAGGAAATTGGAGATCATTTACTACTTAGTTCATCTGATGTTGAACAGAAAAAGATATTTACTCTCCAGTGTTTGAATAATTCTTCCCTTTTAAAAATTGTTCTCTTAATTTAGTGTGTAATTTGCTGTCTTTTTCTCGACTTGTTGTTGGGTGAGGGATGAGCCTTTGATATGAAGTTTATTATTTTGTGAAAATAACATACACATATTTGGGCTGCTCTTCCTGCTCCACTGCAAATTATTGATAGTAGTGGGAAAAGGACTTTCTTTTCATAGAACAGACCATTTATAGCTATTATCTATTAAGTGATTATGCCCATTTTTTCTTAAAAGGGTTTTTGGAAAGGATCTTTAGCCATTGAAGGTTTCTGAGGGTGGGGGTGATCTTCCTATTTCCAGGGGTATCTCCCAGTGGAAGTAAATGGTCTTCTCTAAGAGAAGCAGAAATTTTTGCAGAGTTAAAGTGCATTTCTAATCCAAAGATTAATCTCAAAATCGGATATGATCAGTTGACATGCAACATCCAGCCTTGCAAAACCAAAGCTTGGTATGTGACCATCAAGCTTGCATCTCCTTGCATGTAATCAGCAGTAATAAAGATGCAGTGGGAAGCATGGAGTACAAAACAGAATGATGAATCAAGGCGGACAGCCAAAATAAATATGGTGGAGACTGGAATGGAACTGTTTTGGTACGTTTGAATCCTCTGATTTAATGCCCGTGAGTGGCAAGCTCGTAAATTCAGTAGCTAATCCTTGTCCATGTACCTGCCATTGCACACGTAGTAGAATTTTCCACATCTATAATTCCTGTTCCAAGAAAGTTTTTAGATTTGTATTATTGTAGCTATAGCTTTGACTGCAGACCGCTATCTCTTAATTTTATTTTATGATAATATAAGTGTAATTTTATTTTATGATAACACAAGGTCTTTCCTGGCTGCATTTCCCCCCACTTCTTTAAAGAAAAAAAATAATGCTGAAAAATAGATACTGGCAGTATGTCTGTTAAATAATCTGAAGTGCGTAAGAAGAAAAGTGGGAACAAAATTGAATTGAACTTTTGGACCATCCAGCCAAATAGCCTGTACAGTTTTAATTGTTCAATGCAATCTGCCATGCAGTTTCAAGACTTTATTTGTCAGGATAAAAGGTGACTTGTTATGAGAGTAAAATTTAAGAATTTCACAGTTAGATTAGCAACATACTCAAATCAAATACATCTCAGTTGCCTATTCACAGTACACTCAAATTAGGTTGCTAGTTAATTGTAATATTTGCAGCTAATTGCAGACTTACAGGCTGCTGTTATTGACAAAGAGCAGTTTGACACAAAGCTCTACTGTAGTTTAATGATGTGTGCTCTAGGACATAGTTTCTCAACCTGTGGTACAGGGTACGTGAGACACAGGCAGGGGGTACGCGGTGAAAAACCCAGTGAAGGCAGGCAAGCGGCAGCTGCCGACTTCTGGGGAAGCCAGGTGGCAGCCGCCCGGTCCCAGCTCCCAGCTGGGAGGCAGGCGGCAGCTGCTGGCTTCTGGGGGAGGCCTGTGACGGCAGCCGCAGGGTTCCTGCCTGGTCTCACCTCCTAGCTCGGAGGTAAACAGCAGCTGCCCCAGTCCTAGGAAGTTGGGCAGCAGCCGCTGGCTTTTTGGGAAGCCGGGTGGCAGCCGCCCACGTCCTGCCCGATCCCAGCTCCCAGGTGGGAGCCCGGTGGCAGCCTCCTGTGCCCTGTGAGCTGGGTTTGCAACTGGGTGGCTGTCACCCGTGCCCCGGCTCTGAGCTGAGAGACAGCCTTCCATGCCCTGGCTTGGAGACGGGCAGCAGCCGCCTGCCCACATCCCTGGGTGCCAGCCTGCGTGGAAGCTTCCTCCGCCCCAGCTCAGAGCAGGTGGTAGTTGCCCACCTCCCAGGCTGGCAGCCAGGCGGCAGCTGCCTGCAACTTGCCCAGGTGGCAGCTCCCCTCCCCGGTTCAAAGCCTGGTGCCCAGAAAGCAGGCAGGGAGTCCAGTGGCTTGCCCAGTTCTGGAACCTGGCTCTTACCCTGGGGCTTACTTGTCAATTTCACTGCTCTAGCAGTGAAATTGACAACTACGACAGTCCCAGATTTTACCAGTATAAAAATGTTAAGAGGGACCCAGACAGAGTGATTTGCCCCAGAACCACACGCCCCTAGGGCCGGCCATGGGGAGCACTGCTATCCACTCTGGGCCACTAGTGCCTGCTCAGACCTCACAAGTTCCCACCTGTGTAAGGAGAGCACCATGTGACCCCACCATCAGGCCATAGTGAATGGCTGGCGTTGACCTTTGCTCCTATATGGAGGAAGGGGAGGAGGAAGGAGGGAAGAAACAGCAGGGGGTTTTATGATCTGCCACAGTCACACAGTACTGCTGAACTCAGAACTCTCCTGCTTTATGAGAAATACAGTTGTCCAGCGGTAAAGGAGAAAAGATTGTATTTCTCAGAGAGGAAAATTAAGTGTCGGGATACTTATTAAAATGTTCAGAAGTTACGGGGTACTTGCAACTTAACAGGTTGAGAAAAACTGTTCTAGGATGTGACATTAGCCATGCAGCTCTTCTAGTGCCATCTGGAAAGTTTGTAAATATTGTATTTGATCAAAAGTGCTTTAGCACAGAAATGGTGCTTTAGAGTTATGCTATGACAGCTTTTAAGCAGCCAGATGCATTTACAACCCCCAAAATATTGCCACTAAGAAAGAGCAGCGTGGAAAGAAGTTTTTCTGGGTGTATTGAAGCTTTCTCATTTATTATATTGTTTGAAGAACAGAATCAATGGTAAGAGTTAAATGTAAATGAATATCAGAACACACAAACACATTCCTGCCTGTCTGAAACTTGTCATTATACAAGCAAAGGTGCCCATTGAACTAATTCTTACCAGAAAAAATATTACATATGTAAATATTTTAGATTTCATTTTCAACCAACCAAAAAACCAAACATATGTTAACAGAGGTGATGGTGCTGATTTTTTTTTAAAGAACCACTTGACTTAGATTCAAATAAGACTTGATTTATGAATATTTTCACAAATAAAAGTGCTGAGTTGTGTTTGCAATGATTGGTGTAAGCTTATTATTCATCTCCAATATCTGAATGACCACCACATATTTGTGAATGTTTGAGTCCTGACATTTTCATTTATTTTAGCCCAAATGTTGTGAACTTCAGTGTTTCTTCCTTCTGTTTATCAAGTTTTTTTTAAATCCAGTGGTGAATTAGAGCCAATAAATACCAAGTGACTTAAATGATCCCAACACAAATAGGGAATGCTAAATAGCTGAAGTGAACAATTCATGAACAACCAAAAGTCTGAGAATGTATTCATCAGAATTATTCGAACACTGATAGCTAACAAACATGTTAACCAAAATCAGGGTTTTCATGCAAGCCACTCTCAAAACATAAAAAGGGGCTAAACTTGTAATGAATACTGTTCAACACTAATCATTTAACCACCTCTAGTTATTTAACTTCAGTAATGATGGGCCAACTGCTCATGAACTTACATCCTCTGCATACCCACTGACGTCAATGGGATTTGAATACGGTGTGCGTCAGGACAGAATTTGGCCCACTTTGTTCACAGCTTTGGACTTTATGCAAACAAGAAATTTGTAATCCTTCCTCTTTGTTTTTTAAAAACAGATATGCTTCAACTACAAAACAGATTCACTTGGAATGTGCCTGATTATGGTGTTATTTTCAGATCCATTGCAATGGCAATAACTTTTCTTCATGCATCAGGCGTGGGTTCAGTCTAAGGCATAGCTTACACTTACAAATTAGGCTGACATAACTACATCAGTCGGGTATGAAAAATCCACACTCCTGACCAACATAGCTATGCTGATTTAAGACCTATTGTAGATGTAACTGTCCATGGGAGAAAGCTTCCTTCAATCTAGATACCATTGTGCAGGGAAATGGTGTTACTACTCCAGTGGAAAAACCCTTTAAGTGCGTGTAGGCTGGGTCACTGTGGGATTATACTAGCATAGCTACAGCAACATGCCACATTTTGGTCAGCAAAGACCAGTAAAAAAATGGCTTCGTTGCAGCTTACGGTTTAAGAGTTGAAAATGCTATCTATGTTTTAAGTTTTTTGTGTTTTTAAATATTCATACTTTAGAAATAGTTTTTTCAAATTAACCATTTTAGTTTTGAAGTTTTTACTTACAACATACAAATAAAAACACAGTATTTCAGTCTCCCCTTCTCCAGGATTTCAAACAGGGTGCGGGTAGGTGTCATCTGAATGCACACGGGTATGTCTACACTGCTCGGTTCTTTTGTCAGCGTGCAGAGTACGCTAAGCTTCTCCCTCCCTCCCCCCCCCCCCCCAAACCCCAACCCCAGCACATGTGTTAACAGCTGGTGAGGCAAGGCTTGGGCGAGTAAATACATACTCGAAGGGTGTGGGTATGTACATGATTACACACACTACAGTTCTCTACTTGCCCAAACCATGCCTCCCTGTCTACACCAGTAGTATAGTGTTCCATTGCCTTCCTGCTGCTGGACGACTCCTCCGCTGCAGAAGAAGACTTTGCCAGTACGGAGCCAGTGCGGAAAGGTTTGGTCAGCTCCCTGCTGCGGAGCCTTTCCCCACAATGATGAAAGGGGGAAGGCTTTGGCCGGGGGGAAGGCTCTCGCAGGGAGTTTTTCCCACTGCCTTTCCTCACTGCAGTGAGAGGCTCTAACAGTTGGAGCCTTTCTTTGCTGCCTGTCATTCGCTGATGGGTACAGTGTGGATGCAACTTGCTTTTCGCTGTGGCCTGTAGCTATACATACTCTACACGCTGTTGCCAGTGGTGCATAATGTAAACATACCCATGGTGGAACGTAGTATTTCTAGATACTGCTGTGTGTATGTCTTCCTCCGTTTTTGCACTGTTTCAACATCAGGCACATTTTTATGTAGCCCAGGATTTGAGAACTAAATTGCTTTGGCTGAAGTGTAGAGCCCACTGGCCCCCACTGAAGTTAACTGGCAAAAATCCCATTGCCTTAGTGGGACCACGATTTCACCTACTGTGTTTGAAAGTGGCATCAGGTATTTGGAGGTAATCTGCTCCCAGCTGGGAAACATGAAGGGGGTGCTTATTTGAGATTCTTTTGAAGCTGTGAGTAAATGCAGATTATACATAGGCCATGTCTACACCAGCACTTTTGTCAGTCAGTATACTCCCGACCCCCCAGCAAAAGTTTTACCAACAGAGGCGCTGGTGTAGACAGTGCTATGTCAGCAGGAGAGCATCTCCCACCAATCCCGCGGCTCGTTGCGGGTGGTTTCATTATGCTGACGGGAAAGCTGTCTCCCATCGGTATAGAGCAGCTTCGTGGGAGACCTGCAGTGGCAGTGATATAGCTGTGCTACTGTAAGGACTCTTGTGTAGACATAACCTTAGTACATGGGGGTGGGAGAGAGTGGGGTTGAATTTTTTTGGATCGGATTCAAAGATTGGTTCTTATATTTTAGTTCACACCAAAAGACCTGCTGTACTTAACTATACACCACTTCGCTGAATCTTAAAAAAAGGTAAAATAAATCATTTTATGGCCAGACCAACCATCATCTGTGGTTCTGGATACTGTTGCCGTGTAGGGCAACAATTCTGACTTACTGTACCACATCTAAACCTGCAAATTATGTGGTCTAGGACCTTTTGTAATTTTAATCAGTCTATTATAAAATGTAAACTATTACCACCTGACTGCAGCTTATGTACCACTATTTGAGACGCACTGAAATATGGCGTTTAATTTCTCTCTTCCTGAAGAATGCCTCAGAAGATTAGAAAAATTTTAATATATTCACTAAGAATATATAGGCTATCCATGTGTGTAATTTCTTGCTCTTTCTCAAGAATGTTGTCTCATCTTCAGCGCTTTCCAGCTACAAAACAGAAAAAGACAAATGATACGCCTGATCAGAGGAGAGATTTGGAATGGATATATACACCCACTGTAACTGCTTCTTCTCAGCATATTTGTTTGAAATAACTTTAACTGCATTTCTAATAATGTGCTGTGTTTATAAGGCTACATATTTGAGATTAGTCAGATGAAGGAAAAATAATAGTTTGAAGTTCCATATGTTTTATACCCAGACCCCAGGCTGAAAATGACACTCTTTCTTAAATATTTTTGCATACATGTGATACTTAAACACCTTAGGCAGGTTGATCCGACAAGTGATATCACCATTTAATGGCTTCTGCAACTGCTTTCTCAAACTGGCAGTTGCCTCTTTTATTGTTTTCCCCTCATCCAATTGTTGGCCTGGGGTTGCCTAGGCTGTGTTTTCCATGTACATTCTAGTATGAATTTGTTAGAGAGTGGATGAAATAACTCATGAAATTGCAACTTTTGTGGATTATCCCCCACTGTGCATAGTTTTGTTTTTGTTTTTTGTAAAATTTTCCCCTTGGGAAAAGTATAAAATCAAACAAAAACAATGAACAAGACATTTAAATTAATGACAAATACTTCGTCAATGACTGGACAAAATGGCACAAAGTGGTGCCAATTTAATTTGTACTCCTCTAAATTTACAATATTTTGCTTTGTATATCTTTTTTGTATCCTTTAAAAAAAAATTAATTGGCAAAGATCCTGTGCATGACCAGAAGATCAGTATGTACTAATTTCACATGGAATAAAAAAAAAAAGTTGACTGGACTTTTTAAAAATTTCTGAAAGAGAAAAGATTGCTTCTATTACATTTAAAAGTTCAGTGAATCCATTTTGTATCATTCCCTGGGGGAAAATAGCCATGCTCTTCTCTCAAAAATACTTAAAAGGTCATGGAGAAAAGAGGGAGTGGCTCTCCCAAATTTGTACCTATATTACTTCCCTTTTCTGAATCTCATTTTTATAGTGGTAGGGAGGGGTTAGTAGCTGTAAAATAATTACATATTCATCTGTTATAATATCATTTATAAATATGTAGGGAAGGTTGATTTGTGAGTCTTTTCTCATAAGTGAAGTCAAGAGATCAATACTCATTTGATTTATAGGCATTACCTTTCATACATGAATGAATCTCCTCAAGACTCACTTCTGCCTTGTTGTTGGCTGGTTATAGGAGCATGGATAATATATATATATCTTACAAAAATCATTGTGTTGTTGAATCAACTAACATGACTAATAACCACCTTGACTAGTACATTGCTTGTGTGCTGTTTGATTTCTTCTGCTCTCTTTAGATCATGCTATCTTCATGGCAGGTACGATGAGTGCTATCTTCTATGTTTGTAAAGCACCCAGCACATTGTGGGTGTTACACACAGTAGTTCTAACGTGTCTGTCTCCGCTAATAAAATTGTATCTGAACATACAATAATGCATGTTTGTTTAAGCGAAAGACAATGTTGGCACAAAAACAAATGGATATAAACTGGCCATGAAGAAATTCAGGCTGGAAATTAGATGAAATTAGATAAATTTCTAACCATCAGAGAGAGGTGATGCTCTGGAACAGTCTCCTAATAGGCAAACAACTTAGCTTTGAGAGAGAGCTGGACAAATGTCTGAGTGTAACTGTGACGATAGGAGGAGTGAGGCTCAAGAGCCCTGGCACTCACTTCTGGTTTATGTCTTATGTTCCTAAGAAGCTCTTGCTTCAAAGTTTCAGGTGCCTGCCTATGGAGGTCAGGGAAGGAATTCCTCTCCCTCCCCCCATTCCCTTGTAATCTTGTTTTTTTTTGTTTAATCTTTCCTCCTGAAGCACCAGGAATAGTCACATCTGGAGATGGAACGTGGGATGGGAAGTGCCAGGGCTCCAAGTATGGCTGATTGGCTGGCTACTACTTGCTCATATGCTCAAAGTATAGAAGGAATTTTTCACCAGGTCAGATTGAAAGTGACCTTGTGGGGCTTTCACCTTCCTCTGCATTGTGTGGTTGCAGGTCACTTGGGTATATCATGTTCAGTCATTTTCATGCAGTGCAGGAGTCTCCAGCACTGGTGTAGCTTGGTCCCTCCTGTTCTCTCCCTGTGGTATATGCTAGTCTAGTTGCCATGGGCTTGCAATACTTTGGTCTAATTTCGGTTGTTGGGTTTTGTGTGCCGGTGCTGGGTTGTATTTGATTGCCTGTTTATATACAAGAGGTCAGACTAGATGATCTGGTGATCCCTGCTGGCCTTAAATTCAGGTGGAAAAAATCAGGTGGAAAACGATCCGTTCACACAAATACTTGATTTGCCCAAGAACTTCCTCTGGTGGATCTGCAGCAGTGTTTACCAAGTACCAGTGCATACTATTCTGAGATGTATCAACATGCTCAGTTTTGCTGGTATACTAGCAGAAATGCTGGATTAAATATGTAGTGGTTGGTTGTTTTGAGAAATAACCTTTGAGGTGCAGAAAAGAACGTTTTCTCTGGTATCGTGAGGAATTGCTGGCCTGAAGCACAGCACTTGGATTTAATCATACACATTTATTTAAACCAATGTTGTTGTTTTTTTTAAAAAGTACATCAATGTGGTGTTTTATATGACCATAGAAAGTGATATTGGAGGGTGGGTAAAGAAGTGGTATAAAACTTTTTTTAAAAGGCTGGTTTTAATTTGTATGAGCAGGGTATTACTAGAGGCCTAACACTTATAAATGTGCTAATGAGGTTACTTGACATCCTCAACCTTCCTGTAAACTTAACATTATGGTGTCGCAGTAATAAGACCGTTGTTAAGGTTGTGCCAGTATTTTCCCGTTTCACAGGGTCTGTGCACCAGTGTCTCACTCCTTCCCCTACCCCCCAACCCATTTTTGTAAACATACCTTGGGGAATTTGAACCGAATTAGTGGTTGACATTAGTGTGTGTGGGTTCATCGCCAATGCACATTTTCTGTTTGTATGTTTTGCATGTTGTTGGTTTCCTGATAAAATTTGGGAAAATTGGAACACTGGAAAAGCCCGTTTGTTTTTCTTTTTTCCTCCCCCCTCCCACACAGTGCACATTTGCTGTTCCCTACTAACTGAGCAGTCACATTGTGATATGAGATATAAACTGCCATTCTCTCCCTCCAGTTCATTTGCATACTTGGAGAGTGTCAGTATTGTCCTAGTTGTCATGGCAGTGGCTACCTTTGAGAATTGTTTTACCTTAGACTAGCATAACATTATAGAAGGAAAGATCCCAAGGTAATGAAAGAAGACTGGTTTCCAGTAACCTCCTGCTGTACTCCTTTGGGTTTGTGCTCGGATAAGTTACACTGTTCCTTTTCAAAAGCTAATTGTTACTTTCCTCAAGAGTTACATGAAAATAAGATACACAATTACAATTCCTTTTAATGTATGTTGTTTACACACTTCTGATTTACTTTTGAAAAAGCATGAAATTATAGAGGCGTCTCTACTCAATTTTCTGTTACACAATTAAGACAAGTCATTTAGAAGTTGCATTAAAATGATTTTTGTTTGATTATGGTTTAGTTACTTTCAATATATTGGTAAACATGGCACTGAGTGTTGAAATATTGAATTTCACAAAAATATCAATTGCAATAAAATACATTGAAGACTGAAAATATGTGAGTGCTTTATTTAAATCAGACAAACATGAAAGATTTTCTTTCTATTTAAGAAAATTCACAAACAAAAAACTTTAATGTTAGTTATGGTTTTTCTCCTCAGCAAGCTAAACCATAAAATCAGGAAATACAAAAATAAGTATTAACAAGTCGCAAAGTCAAGCACTCTCAATTTAGGAAATGGCAGAATGAACATTGCCCAGAAAACCTTAATTTGGGCTCTTGTGCGTATGCATTATGATACAGTTTAGAATTACATGAAATAGTGGCTATTTGTGAACTCAAGTGTAAATGACATGCCCAGCATCACATAGGAACTCAGTGTCAGAGGCAGAGATAGAATCCAAGTCAGTATGGCAGCATTCGGCTGCCCTAACCACAAGACCATCCTTTCTGTTCCTGAAATCCCCTACAAACCTTCCATCCTCTGCAGCAAATAAGAAGAGATCCTACAGACACAATGCTCTTTAAGCATACAACCCCAATTCATCCCCAGAGCAGATTTGTCCTGTGCACTGAATGAACCAGGTGTGTGTGGTTTAAAAATAGAAAAGAGGGAATTACAGGCTATATCATAATGCATATGCACAAAGAGGATGAATTAAGGTTGCGTGTTCATTATAAGTGCAGTACAGTCAGAGGAAGACCGTCCCTCCCCCAAATATTTATAATCTAAAATAACTAGACATTATAATTATTATTATTAAAGAAGGCCAAGGGAGAAAGGACCAGGATGATTCCTTGTCCATTTCATTTAGAAAATATTGTTTTTATTAATATCCTGAACTTCATTCTCATGGGCAGTTCAGGGCTGTGTGTATAACAGGTGAAACACCATGCACAGGAAGTGAGATTGGGCAGTTGGGTGATAGTTGAGAGAGGTGATCAAGGGAGACCAACTGAGGGGAAAGAGGAAGATAAGGAGTACCGTAGTCTGGAAGGTGAAGATGAGGGATGTATGTTGGATAATAATTGGAGGAACAAATGATGAGACTAGAAATTCGAAAGGAAGAATGAGGGAATGAATGTTTGGAGGGAGGTATTTACAGCCTTGTTGGTACTGGTGTGTGTGGGAGGGGATTGGGTGTATGTGGAGGGGAAGGCCCTGAGGGCACCATACAGGTCTGTATCCTGTGTTCCCACCTTTGCTGGTAAAATTACTCCATTGGACTTGTATACTGTCCTCTCCTATCCTTCTGGGAAGACTAGTACCTGTAGCCATTTGATATGAGAAATGGGGGAAGTAGCCTTCCAATGCCATTACAATGGGTTATAATACTTAGAACATTTACTAATAAAATGAAGTGGTTTTTTTCACTTAAAATGAAGGAGATAATTCAGTTATTGAGCACATGGGCTGAGCAAAAGAGAAGAGTGGGTAACATTCCAAAAATGTTTGTACTTTTCTTGTGAGACTGAATTTCGAAACAGCTTAATCAAAGAACAGCCACAAAGAACATGTTTCTTATTGCTCATCAGTCTTACAGTGTGACATAATTTCATGTAATTATTTTCAAATCATTGTGACATAATTCCACACTTTGCTGTACATAGGTGGCCAGTACAATCTTGATATTACTTGAAATTCTAGATTTTGGTTACTGACACAATTTTCCTTAAGTAAATGTATAACCACTCAGTATCTGTGGAGTGTCAGTTTACATTTACCCCCAAGTTGATTGCACTTATAAATGTTATAGAAAAGACAGCTCAGGTGCATAGGTTAGTAGGGAAGCAAGCAACTTGAAGTTACATAAAATCAGAGTTGCAAAATGGATTTAACTTCAAGCAATCCAAGGCAAAAAATAGCTGTTAAATATTTGTAATATCATTTCATTAATCTTTAAAAACAAATGATACAGTGAACAAAGGCTAGAGTCCAAGTCTGCATGATACTAATAAAGCCATTAGAAAGACCAATCTCGCTTCTGTTGCAAGTAGCAAGCAGTTTGTATTCACCTGTTAAGGTTCATGTTTAGAAGTGCAAGCAGACATGGCTTTCTGTTGCTTTTTGCACAGTATGTAAATGTAGATGCCAATTAGGGTATGACCATCCCTGCTGTAGGACCGGTGTTTTCTGTCTCTGTTCTCTTTTGGCTAGAAGCTTTACTGGATGTGTTGCACAGGAAGTCCTGAGCTGCATATTTCTGAAGTGCAGAGTTTTGCTCTGTGTGAAGGGAATCGAAGGTAAAGTGACCGAAAAGAGAAATCTTTGACAAAAGATTACACTTGAAGCTGAAATGCCAAATATGACAAGCTGTGTACCTTAACTTACATGTAGACTCTGAATGCCAGATTGATGAATGAGCGACCCTCTCAAATTGGGGCTGTAGTACTCTTCAAATTATTATTATTATTTTTTGTTGTTGTTACGCAACACAGCTAGAACTGAGAGCCTGATTCTGATCTCTTATACAAGGGTTTATGTTATAAAATTGAATTGATGTACTCCTCCAGATTTACATTGGTGTGAGCAAGATCAGAATCTTTCTTTGACTTTTTAATACCCATGATAACCCATCACTACCAGTCCCTCTCCGTCCCCGCCAGTGGTTGAGCAGAGTGAGCTATAGAAATTCAGCCAGTGGTGGTAGGTCACAGACAATAAAAGCAAGATATTGTGAAGAATATTTTAGACCTTGTGGGAGGCCTGAGGGTAGGAGGTGCATTTGATAATGCTGGACATTCCCCTCCTCCCCACCATACAACATTTTACTAAGTCTAGCAAAATACCTTATTTTCAGTTTAGTGTCTGGTATACTCTGCATTTTTATTAGGTTATTGTGACAGTAAATATTAGACAGTAAATGTTGTGCATTAAACAATCAACAGTTCCACTGAATTAGATACTTTTTTTGTTATCAGTGTGATGCTTTGATCTCATTTAAACCTTGATGATTAGTGCAAATTTAATTGCATTTTAAGCAGTTCAGCCGTTGATATAATAACCAGCACAGTGTGGAGTGTTTGTTTTTTTTCCTTTCTTTTCTTCACCCTACTGTGATATTTCATTTTCAAAAGTAAATTAAATTTCTTGTATGATGTAAATTTACCTCTGCTGCCATGTAACTTGCTGCTCATTCCACGGTGATACTATCAGGTAGTTTAGTTATATAATTGGATTTTAGTTAGTGAAAAGTAGTGGGGATGAAAACATGAAAGATTAAAAAATTATTTTCAAATAATGTAGATGATTATCTGAATCTTTCTTGTGCATCCTCCATTCAGGCCCAGATTCCATCCCATTGGCTGTGTTGCATGCTTGGAAAGATGACATGGAAGGAGTTCAGCAGTCTAGTTACTCTCTTATGTGGTTTCTTCCTCCTCAGGTGGAGTGAAGGACCCAGTCCCACATTCTGGTGTTGAGTCTGTATGAAGTTATTTTATTTCCCTGCTGTGTAGCAGCAAGACACATTACTCCCTTTGCTGGGTCCTAGCAATTTGCTGCCACTGAAACTTAAAGGGCAGGCTGCAGTTGATACCACAGAGTGAATGGTGGTATTGGGTCTGCAGTGGGAGTTGCACAAGTTTGGTATGCAGCAGTTAAGGTTTCTGGAGTACACTGGGTCGTCTTCTCCTTCAGTTCCTGTGAGACTTTTTTCATATACTTTGAGACTGACTCTCAATACTGCTGTGCACTTTCACATGTAAACTACAAAGTGTGTACTACGTTTTGAAGTGGCAGACTATTGCGATCCAGTGGATGGATTAGTGAGGCTGCGCAGTGGGCCTCCCGGTCTCATTCTTAGGAAGATCCCCAGTGTTGGAGGGAAAAGTGGCCCTAGAAGTTATCCTCATATTTCACCGCCTTTTTTAAGAAGGCTTTTCCCTGTAGGTGAGGCAGAGAAGGATGAAGAGAGCATAATGTATGGGATTCTAGGAGCCATATTGGGAATGGATCTGCTCTTCTCCTTCCCAGGAGAAGAAAACGGGTAAACAGTTTGGAGGTTAGCGGATCTTTGGTAACTGGTCCTGGCTGCATGGGTGAGATTTCCCTCAGTGGAGATAAAATTAATATGGGAGTGGGATGGCAGCTGCTTATGACCTTTTGTGGGGTTGGGAGTAATACCGCCTTCCTACAAATTTGGTTTTAGCCCAGCTTCACCAGAGAAGGGAATTAGATTTGCATAGTGACCAAGGCACTAATACAGGATTTGGTGATTGCCTCACACAGTGGAGCTGTAGCCTTGGTCAAGCCTGAAAGTAAGATGGACCGGAAAGGACCAGGAAATGCTTCAATCCATAGCATTCTCGCATCTAAAAGAGGGATCATGCTGATGGACTGAAGAGGCTGTTGTCTAAACTCCACCATAAACCCCTCTTGGCTGGTGCCAGTACATGTGTTGTAGGAGATATCTTATGGTTCAATAAAATTGTAACCACTTGGTCTGTAAAGATAATTCCTGTCTCCATCCTCATTGGCACCTTGCCATTTGCAATCAACCTTTTCCAAAACTCAAAGGTTAGGATTTGATCAATTTTGGTTTTCATTGGGCCAACGTTTATTTTTATTAAACGGGTATGGTGGACCAATGGGAAATTGGATGATGATCTGCAGAACATAAGTAATTAAGAACGACTGAGGCAAGTTAGATGTCTTCAAGTTGGTGGGACCTGATGATATACATCCTAGAATAAGGGGTTCTCAACCTTTTTCTTTCTGAGGCTCCCCCAGCATGCTATAAAATCTCCATGGTCCATGTGGCTGTGTCACAACTGTTTTTCAGCCCTGCTGCAACGGGGCTTGGGCTTCAGCCCCACAGCAATGGTGTTTGGGCTTCAGTTGTAAGGAAGACACGAGAAGTAATTCTTCCACTCTACTCAGCACTGATAAGGCCTCAGCTGGAGTACTGTGTCCAGTTCTGGGAATCACACTTTGGGAAGGATGTGGAGAAATGGGAGAGTCCAGAGGAGAGCAACAAAAATGATTAAAGGTCTAGAAAACATGACCTACAAAGAAAGACTGAAAAAAATTGGGTTTGTTGTTAGTCTGGAGAAGAACAAATTGAGGGGAGATGTAAATCTTCAAGTACGTAAAAGGTTGTTGTGAAAAAGACAGTGATATTTTCTTCTTCTTATCCAGCAAGGAAGATACAGGCTAGACATTTGGAAAAACTTCCTAACTATAGGGATAGTAACAAATTATCTAGGGAGGTTGTGGAATCTCTGTCATGGTGGTTTTTAAGAACAGGATAGACAGACACTTGTAAGGGATGGTCTGGATCAGGGTTCTCAACCATTTTCTTTGAGGCCCCCAACATGCCATAAAAACTCCCCAGCCCACCTATGCCACAAACTCTTTTTCATCCCTGCTCCGACTTCAGTCCCAACGTGGCAGGGGTTTGGCTTTCTGCCCTGGGTCCCAGCCGGTCTAATGCCGGCCCTGCTTCACGGACCCTCTGAACCCTGCTCACAGTCCCCTAGGGGCCGCAGATCCCCAGTTGAGAACTGCTGGCATGTAATACTTAGTCCTGCCTCAGTACAGGAGATTGGATAGATCACCTATCAAGGTCCTTTCCAGTCCTACATTTCTGTGATTATATACATCAGAAACTTGTCTTCCCTTCTATACTCTTTTTGTCATTTAAGTTCAACAGCTAGAAGGTAACGGATCATCTCAGTTGCAAAAATCACCATTAAAATAACACTATTTTACATTCAGGCAAGATGTGCTCTTTTCTTGTTACGTAGAAAAAAATATGTTCAGCTCATTTTCTGATACTATGATCAGTCTTTAAAATGTTTCTGTTTGCACATGCTTGATAAACTTATTTTAACATTATTTAAATCTAGATACTTTTGCCACAGTAAACAAGTTTTTACTAGGTGTATTTAAGGCTGTTAACTATTTGTGTAATGAGACTAAATGAGCAATTCACATAGAATTTGCATCTATTATAGTTGTCAGTAAAATTGTTATCCTATTAAATATGACACCTTCTCTTGCAGTGACCCCTATGTGAAACTTTCCCTGTATGTAGCAGATGAGAACAGAGAACTTGCTCTGGTGCAGACAAAAACTATAAAAAAAGTAAGTGGTTGTTCTTATTTCAATTTGTTCTGGAAGTATTGAGAAAGCTGGATCAGCTTCCATGATATTATAGCATTGATTAAAGATACTGTCTATGAATGTTTGTGTGCATCCTGGATAACATTTTTTTTTTTTTTTAAAACTCAAACTCTACTAAACCAGTGCATGCACTTGACTGTAGCCAAATGCAGACACTGAACCATAACTGAACCATAAAATAACTATCAAAAATAACTACTTTATATCAACTTGAGGTTTGAGGTGTTGAATTGCAAGGTATCTTGCTTTTATAGGATTTATTTAAAAAAATATTAAGCTATTATAAAATATTCATATTGGCATATGGACAATTAATTGAGTGTTAACAGAAGGGTCTTTCTGAGCGTCTTCTTTCCCAAGGCGTCTTACATCCATTTGAAAATGTTAGATGTGGGCATCAAAATATGGGATAGAATTGTGAACTGCTGAAATTCATTTTGAGTGATCTCTGAAGGTGTTCTAAAAAATCATTTCCAATTGGAACCAAACCTAAATGAATTTTTTTCTTAGTTTGTTTTTAATTTCTAACTTAAATGTAAAGGGACACTATTAGGCCAAAATTTTAGAGGTTGCCTACATCTTTATAATTAAAGTCGACTGGATGTTATGGCGAAAAGGAGGAAAAGCCATAATTTTAATAAAGATTAAAAGAAAAGTCATGACCTAATACTCTATCATATTTTATAATAATAATTAAAAATGTTTTGGCCTATTGTCTCCTTTGGTATCATAATTTCACTGATTTTTTTTTCACCCAGTAACTTTACAGTTTTAGCTTGATAAGACCTCCATTTGTAAAGTAAAAAAGGATGCAGGAAAAGAAACTTTAAAACAAACAAAATACTCCCCTCTCAGTTTCATTTTATTTATTACAAATAAAGTAAAATATAAAAATTGCAAGCACCATGTCAGTACATGAGAAAGATACAGTGAAACAAAGTACTCTTTGTGCCATTGTCCAAGCTGTCTAAAAAGCAACAGAGGCCGTGATATTACAGTTTGTTCCCTGTGGATATGTCTCTGTGGCAATGAAAGTCTGGAGTTAGTAGAACTCAAGTTAGCAAACCCAGGGGACAAAAAAAGTTGGCCAGTGGGATTGTGGGACATTTAGTAGATTGCCAGAACACGAGTCCAGTAGGGCTGCATCTACACTGCAAAGCAATAGGGCTTGTACCCTGAGTCCCAGGTTAACTGAAACTCGGACCCTCCACCGCCATAGTGTTCTGGGATCCTGGGTCCAAGCCCTGGGATAGCACAATTTAGGGTTCAGTTTGAGCCTGAGATCAAATGCTGGCCCTACATTACAGTGTAGACATACCTTTTGGATACTGGGATCTGCCTGCTTGGAGCTCTTTGCAGGACCAGGGCCTAAGCGTATAAACAGTGAAAAGTAAAAGCAGTTAAACTGGAAGGAGTTTTTTAAAAAACCCAAAAAATAAGACTCTCAGGTGTTTGCTAATTACACTGATGTGGAAACTCTTTTTTCATAAGTGTTTTTGACCTTTCATTCTCCCCTTTAAAATGTATATTTTAGCTCTGCTAACTTAGTTTCAGAGCTTATCGGAATCTGTCTTTAGCTTTGGTGAAATTTGTTAGTGAAAAAATCAGCTCTGCTTAGTTGCTACAATAACAGCACAGAACTTAGTATTTTGGGGGTTGTTTTTAATTACCTTTGACATTTATAAGTAAATAATATAGCTTGTGGGAAGCTTTCTTTTTGATAATGGAAATCTTTTTTCATAAGTAGGATTCATGTGTCATCCTGCTATCATGGAATTTTTATTTGTACAGTATGCTGTCTTATTCTCCTTGTTGTATCAATGGAAAATGTTTAGTCTGTGTAGGAAAATCTTTCTGAGAGAACCTAAGGTTTGAAATTAAACAGATAGAGAATATGTTCTTACCCTCATTTATACATTGCTACTCCAGTTGAAGAGTTCCTTTTTACAGATTAGCTTATGTTGCTTTGGAAGGGATTTAAACTATACCAAGAAAAAAAAAAGTCCACTCTATTATACAGGAATAGGAGTGCTCACATCAGAATGGATTTTATTTTTTAAATAAAAAGTCATTTTTTATTTAAATTAAATAACTTTTTTTTTACAAATATGTCTATTTAAAATTAAATTTGAAATTGATAACCATCATCCATTGAAATCATTTAAATTAAAATAAGCAGTAGTAAATATTTGCTGCTAAATTTTAAAGAAAATCAAACCACTGAACTCGCAGTAGTCACTGGCTAAGCACATGGAACCATGTTTTACTGAAGTGCAAAACCAGCTTTTGATAAGTTTCCTTTTCTGTAGGTGCAGAGAGAATATTTTCTTTATTTCAACTTGTTCAGTTCAGTGACTCGTTCATTCAAAGATAAAAAACTAATTGGGAGTTGAAAAAGCAAGGAAGTTTGTTTTCCTCTTTCGATTTATGAATAAAAACTAGGATAAGAGGATGACATCTACTAGCATTAAAATCTTGAAGGACATGGTGACCAGAAACAATCAATTCACTAACTACAGATAATAATTATTAATATCGTGTATTATCACAGGTCGGGGAGTATTCATGGCCAGAATATATTTCCTTTTCATAATAATCAGTTTTAAATGTATCCAGCACATTTTAAGGTAGTTCTATTTAACTAATTAAAAAAATAATTTTTTGTGCATTTTAATTGATTTCCAATATCCATCCAAACAGAGCTTAATATAAATCATGAGTAAAATAATTAATCGTCTAGTAAACAGAAAACGGTGAATGATGAATATCTTAACATAATAAAAATTTAAAAATAAGAATTTGAATAAATATATTTTAAGCTATGTAATTACTTAAATAAGCATCTAGATATAAGTGTGTCCTCCTGGTTAGCAAAAAAAGTACCAAATTTAATGTAAAGGAGGCTATGTTTAGTTGAAAATCACTAAGTTTAATGGTTACCAATCAATGAAAATCAACCTTTCTTTAGGAAAATAACTAAAAAGATTATAAATGCAAAATAAAACTAAAGTTAGTAATTTAAATCAAGGTTTCCTGTTTGCTGATATAAATCATGATTAAAATAATTGATTTAAATTGCTTTGATTTAAATCAACCTACCCTGGTTCATATAGGAGTTTACACCTGTAACTGGTAAAACACTCCTGTATAGGCAAGTGCCTGAGGTGGCAGACACTTTGGAGTTGAACTGGAATTGTTACAAATGTGATGTTTTTGATTATATGGAAGACAGAAAACAATGGCCTTCCACCACCTTCCAGCCTCTGCCAGCTAATTTGCACTCAGAATACCAGTGTGTGATGTTTCTGAGAAAAAGATGGAAAACCTGGTTTTGCTTGTATTTTTTTTTAATTTTGTCATTACTACTGTTCTGTCTAGTATATTGGCTTTTTTGGTGCTAATGTATTTTTCTCCTGAAGGTCTTTTACCTTCTATATTGTTTGTATGACTGCTGTTGTTTTGTTGTCTCCTCTGTAGTGACTGCCAGGATCTTGTGTAGTATTTCTGTGCTGTACTTTTGATAATTTGTTCTCTTGTCTCGTGTGTGTGTGTGTGTGTGTGTGTGTGTGTGTGTGTGTGTGTGTGTGTTTTTAAAAAGTGTCTCCCAATTAAGCAAAGCATTTAAGTACATACTTAAATTTGGGCCCATGAATAGTCATTGAAGCCCCTGGGGAATAAATCAAGGGTTTAAAGTAAAAACTTGCTTAAGTGCTTTTTCTGGGTCAGGACCTAAATGTTCTCCCAAAATGTCCATGTTCCATTGTTCCCAATAGGTATAAAGGTTGTTATGGGAACTACATTCTAGCTTTTGGCATCAATGAAGGAGACCCAGATAGAGGATTTGACTCTGAAAAGAAAACTACAATGTAATATAGAGCAGTGTCTGAGCGCCGATTCCTGAGATCTCCCTTTCACAGCTTAGGAAGGCAGCAAGCCAGTCCCTGGTATCAAAAAGGTTGGGATACACTGATATATCGTTTGATGCTCTAATACAGGGGTGGGGAACCTTTTTTCTGCCAAGGGCCATTTGGATATTTATAACATCATTCGCGGGCCATACAAAATTATCAACTTAAAAATTAGCCTGATGGTGGTACGCGGAAGACGGCTGAGTGTCCGCCGCCGAATTCCGCACCGCTGCCGAATTCCCCCCCGCCGCCGAAAAGGGGCAAACGGCGGCAGGGTTTCGGCGGCAGGCACTGCCCCCCCCACGGAACCCTGCCGCCGCCGTGAAACTGCGCCGCCGCCGAATTCCGCCCTGCGGTTGCCTTGCCAGGGCCAGACCAAATGATTTTGCGGGCCTTATACGGCCCACAGGCCGGACGTTCCCCACCCCTGCTCTAATAGGATCTTCAGATGTATAGCAAATGGGAAGTGATGCTAATAGGCAATATCATGGCTATTCTTACGGTAATCAAACTCTTTCCCCCAGTTACTCTTGTAGCCAGAAAATTTCTTGTGTTTTAATTTTATTTTCAGAGTTCATGAAGCTAACATGGATTCTTGGATACTTGAGTATAAATAGGTAAACCAGTAGGCCTGTTCGTTTTGATAGATGGCATTTTTTTTTCATCTGAATACCCTTAGTGTGGAGATATTCTTGATTGAGTTTAGCCAACAGCTCTACAGAAAGATAGAAGAGAGGTAAGACGGAGCAACCTTTTGTAGTTCCTCTTTAGGTCTGAGATGCAGCAAAGGTAATGGAACAGATCCTCAGCTGTTGTAAATTGTCATAGCTCCATTGACTTCAATGGAAGTATGACAATTTACACCAGTTGAGAGTATTCTCCAGTGCATAGTTTCTCAACACAGGTAGGGGGTACGTTGCGAAAAACCCAGTGAAGGGAGGCAAGCGGCAGCCACCAACTTCTGAGGAAACCAGGTGGCAGCTGCCCCGTCTCAACTCCCAGCTGGGAGGCAGGCGGCAGCTGCTGGCTTCTGGGGGAGGCTGGCGACGGCAGCCACTGGCTTCCTGCCCAGTCCCACCTCCTATCTGGGAGGTAAATAGCAGCTGCCCCAGTCCTGGGAAGTTGGGCAGCAGCCGCTGGCTTTTTGGGAAGCCGGGTGGCAGCTGCCCACACCCCGCCCGGTCCCAGCTCCCAGGTGGGAGGCCGGCAGCAGCCTCCTGCGCCCTGCGAGCTGGGTTTGCAACTGGGTGGCTGCCACCCGCGCCCTGGCTCTGAGCTGAGACAGCCTCCCGTGCCTGGCTTGAAGACGGGCAGCTGCCGCCTGCCCACATCCCTGGGTCCCAGCCTGCGCGGAAGCCTCCTCTGCCCCAGCTCGGAGCAGGTGGCAGTCACTCACCTTCTGGGCTGGCAGCCAGGTGGCAGCCGCATGCAACCTGCCCAGGTGGCAGCCCTCCTCCCCAGTTCAAAGCCAGGTGCCCAGAAAGGCAGGCGGAGAATCCAGCGGCTTGCCCAGTCTTGGAGCTGGGCTCTACCCGCAGGCTTACTTGTCAATTTCACTGCTCTAGTTGAATCAAGCTTTTACCCCACACATTTAAGATATGGGAGAGAGTGATAGACAAAAGGTTACAAAATGAAGTGGAAATTGATCAGTGTCAGTTTGGATTTATGCGAGGCCGAAGCACAACGGATGCTATCTTTGCACTGAGAATGATAATGGAGAAGGACAAAGGGATTTGAGAATTATGTTTATAGATATCAAAAAGGCCTATGACCAGGTGCCAAGAGAGGAAGTGTGGAGATGTGCAAGAAAGCGAGGGGTTCCTGAGAAGTACATCAGATTGATCCAAGATATGTACTCTGAAACCAAGACTTCGGTAAGATGCTCAGCAGGAAGAGGGAAGAACTTTGAGGTAAAAGTGGGACTGCACCAAGGATCTGCCTTGAGTCCATTCCTATTTTTGATAGTAACGGATGTGGTTACTGAGGGTGTGAGAAAGGATCCCCCGGGGACTATACTTTTTACTGATGACATTGTGCTGTGTGGAGGTTCAGAAGAAAACATGGAGGAAAACCTAGAACATTGGAGAAAAGTACTAGAGGACAGAGGAATGAGGATCAGCAGAACAAAGACCCAATTGCTGAACTGTAAATTTAGTGGAACTCATAGGGAATGGGAGGCACCGGTGAAAATTGAAGGAGGAGAAATCAAACAAATAGAAAGCTTCAAGTACCTTGGATCTGTGGTACGAGAGGATGGTGGTACGGGTGCAGAAATAAAGCAGAGTACAATCAGCATGGAACAACTGGAAAAATTTAGAGGTGTGCTTTGCGATAGGAAAATACCAGTTAAACTGAAAGGGAAGATATACAAAACTGTTGTGCGACCAGCACTAACATATGGTGCAGAAACATGGGTGACACCGTTAAAAGAGGAGACTAGGCTGAATGTGAATGAAATGAGGATGCTGCAATGGATTTGTGGTGTAACAAAGAAGTTTAAGATAAGGAACGAGTAAATTCAAGGGACTCTGAAAGTGATAGAGGTAGCAACAAAGTTGAAGAGATTGAGATGGTATGGACATGTAATGTGAAGAGGTGAGGACCATGTGACGAGAGGAGTGTTGGTAATGGAGCCCCCTGGACCACGGAAGAGAGGGAGGCCAAAGACCCGTTGGAAGGATGTGCTGAAGAGAGACATGGAAAGTGTTGGACTTAAGATAGAAGATACACAAGATCATATCAGATGGAGAAGGACCATAATGAACCTTTTTGGCGACCCCGCTTATTGCGGGAAAAGATGTAAGAAGAAGAAGACAGCCCCAGATTTTACCAGTATAAAAATGTTGAGGGACCACACAGTGTGATTTGCCCCAGAACCACACCCCCTGGGGACGGCCATGGGGAGCGCTGCTATACACTCTGGACCGCTACTGCCTGCTCAGACCTCACAAGTTCTCGCCTGTGATAGTGATTGGCTGGCATTGACCTTTGTTCCTATATGGAGGAAGGGAAGGAGGGGAGAAACAACAGGGGCTTTTGTCATCTGCCATAGCTATACGGCATTGCAGAACTCAGAATTCTCGTGCTTTGTGAGAAATACAGTCGTCCAGCGGTAAAGGGGGAAAAGATTGTAGTTCTCAGAGTGGAAAATTGAGTGTTGGGGTACTTATTAAAATTTTCAGAAATTAGGGGGTACTTGCAACTTACCAGGTTGAGAAACACTGCTCCAATGTATGTTGCTACCTGGGTTGGGATGAGTTTTAGGAAAGCTTGATAATTGATAAAACATCATCCAAATCCAGAACTTTTAAGAACACTAAAATATTGTTACGGAACACTATCAGTCACCTATTCAGCGACCTAGGAACGTAGCATTCTCATCGTGTTTACTGTGTGATATACTTCAGGTGTTTGGCAGCTCAAAGTCTGCCTTTTATAAAAACTCACGTAGACTTTGGGTATTACTGAGGTTTTATTTTTGGTTGACCCTAGTTGTAAGGACTTCAGCCAGATTCTTCAGTGCGGTCTCCTAAATGTAAGCATCTAGATTTTTTTTTGGAGTTAGAGTTCAAATCCTCAGAATAAAATAAGTTATTATGTATAATAATTTGGGGTGAAAGAGCCTGAACTGCTGAATAATGTGAACTAGATCTCTGATAATTAGTCTTTTTTAATTTGGCGGAAATGTCATATTTTACTCTTCCTTTTTCTGGATTCTGTTTATCAGAAGTCTTATTGCCTTGGCGACACACTGACAGCCAGGGTGTTTTTACAAGCATGTTTTCAATTTGGGACATTCTATAACTCTTTATCCTAATGAAAAATACATGCACTGAGCTTAACCCACCAAAGTTTAATGTGATGATGAATCTTTTCTGGCATAAATGGTATCACTCTTTTAGCAGCAAAATAATAATAATATAGAGAGACAGAGATCAAGAGTTCACTACTTCTTAGTATTCGCTTCCTGAGAGGAAGAAGCTGCTGAATACTCCCCCTTTGTGAATACAATGATTATTCTGGAATTTTATTTTATTCCAGAATAGTGTGTCCACACATGGAACTGTTCTAGAATAGTTATTGGAAAATAACATTTGCCAGTCAATTTCCCCATGTAGCCAAGACCTTGCGGATGAGTGGAGTGCATTACCAATAGCATAGTGGTTAATGTGAAGGTAGAAAGGAATTTCACAAGTTTTTCTCCTGAGCTTCTTATTTCCATTCGTTACACTCTAGGGTGGCTGCAACTTTAAATGCCACTAAATGTAGGTTTTGTTGCTAATTAACATTTACCTTTCTCCTTAATTCATTTTAAATCCTCTGTGCTAAGTCTAACCTTGTGATGGCTTTTACTATAGAATTTAATTTAAAACTACTTTACAACTATTTGGCATTCAATGAGGCCCAAAATTTCTCTGGCATTACTAGAGTCTTGGTTGACTATTGGGGAATAAGGAGGGTTACCCATTGTTGCTTCTGGAGGCTGAGCACATTGCGCACACACTAGGGGCTCTTCACATCTTTCCATTCGTCCTCCCCTCAATTTCTCCTGTGGTCACCCCTCCATTCTCTATTTCAGGGACTCCTGTAATTCTCTATCCCATTAAACCAGGAGTTCTGTGTTCATATCATTCCCACATCATGTCAGGGGTTCGTTTCTCCCATTCTCCCTCACCCCACAATTCGTTTTTCTTTTTTCTATCTGGGAGATAGGCCATTCAGGATATGAAGATTTTAAAACTATGGGGAGGATAGGCAGAGCTGAGATGGAAGCATTGCTATGCTGGAAGGTGGTAATAGCTGCTATACTCTGGTTCTTTGATTTTATAGAGAATTACAGAGGGGGTTGAAGCTGCTGGCTCTGCTGATCAGATGCCAAGGGCAGCATGTGTTTCCTCCTTTTCCTGGTTTTCCAGGTTTTACCAAAACCATTAGTGATGCCTAGAACATTTCCTGAAATTTTGGAATTGAGTGGATAAAGCATTCAAAAGTTATTGCATTACATTACATACAGACAGAGAAATACCATTGAGTTGAGTGCAGGATCTCATTTCCATTGGCCAATTAGAACAAAAGGCCTCATTTGTAAGGGACAATAGTCCCATTCAGACAATGGAAATAGTGAAACAGTGATAGGTATTTCTTTAACTTGTTTTTTAAAACTGCATGAAAGACTTAGGAAGCTTAAAAAAAAACCGCACACACAACAGAAACCCAAGTATTTCTCATGGCAATAAAACAAACCACTGCAGTTTTTCTTCAAATATTTTTGCACTCTGAGACATAGGATTGTTTAATATGGTTTGATACTGGGTGTTGAGCCTGTGATTAAGGACAACTTGTGGTCTCGTAGCACAATTTATATAGCTCCATGTCTATGTTTGGCTTTTTGGGAGAATTAATTTTCTGTCCCCTATTCTGAGCTATATGGAGCAGGGATGATCAATAATAAGGATGGGGAGATACGGGGCCGGGAGACTAAAGGGTGTGCTCATGTGTGTGAGAGAAAATCATTTGTCATTAAAATGAGCTGAACCGGCGCTTCAGATTATTCTTTTTCATAAATTGAATTACACGTTGCTAATATTCTTATTACTAATCTGTTCATTTTTATAATCTTATATTTGGTCTCGTTTGAGGTTGTAGGCTAAGTGCATATTCTATTCAAATCATTAATACGAAATTGCCATAGCCTTTATTTGGGAAACTGGGGAAAAAAGAGCCCTAAGCAAATTCAAAGAAAACAAACTTTGCCTTTTCTGCAGTCTAGAACCATAACCTTCTTGCATTAAACTCATCCTTGTATTTAAAAACTGGTCATTTTTGCTTACTTTGGTTTAAATTATAAAACTTTTCATTGTTAAGATTAGTCGTCATTATCATCTCTCTGCATAGGTCCTCAATCATTTCCCTTCTGCTGATAGATTCCTATTTATAGTTAACATCTATTTCTCGATCATCCGGCTGAAATACCCTCCCACACTCAGTTTGCTTGGTAGATGAGTTTTTAATCATTTGACGGCAGTGTTTTTATTCTTGGTGGTTGTTGCTATGAAATATTAGGGTTGTTTTTTCTTGACTTTTAGCAGATGGTCACATACATGCTCATTTAAGTGACTACAAATATACTTGCAGCCTGAAAAAAGTTTGATTTTTAATAATATTGTTTGCATAAAATTTTGTATTTCTTTTACAGACACTGAATCCAAAATGGAATGAAGAATTTTATTTTAGAGTAAGTTTTCCTTTACTTGTAATAAACTGTTTAAGAACATATAGATTAGTAAAAATTAAATATATCACATTGTATTGGGGTGGGAAGAGGTTTATTCTCTCTAGTATTTTACCCTTTAATTATTTCTTGTGTATTCAAAAGAAAAATCACTTGAACTGACGTAGTGACTGCCTAATTTCTGTTCTAAAGGATGGAATAAAAGATAAGATTTGCCATATGGTTTAGTGTATGAAAGGGTGGTTGCAGAATTTGATAATGGTTCTCTTTATACATTTTTTGAGTTGGTGTATATTGAAAATGTAAAATGCTTCAGCGAAACATGCATTTTTAGCATATCATGTTTGCTGTGGTATTAAACTAGTAACGTAGTGGCAAATAACCAGAAATTCTTCCTAATGCTATATGATAGCACAGCATAACTAGATGAAAGAGACTATATAAGTGGGTAAGGGTTAAAGATCTTGAAAGTTGAGCTAGCATGACAAAAAACAAAATAGTGAATTACAAACCTAGAGAAGGAGGATTGAAAGACTAATTTCTGGCAAGTAGCATAAAGGCAAAGAAAATATAAAATTTATTTTTCTCTTGTAACTTTTTTAACTTGTGTCCAAAAATGTTAGTAGAGTGCACTTAAAATCTAGTGCTGTTAAATATTTGCAAAGTGTGAAACAATAGACTTAAAATAACAAATATAATAACCCCAAATTAAATTTAACGTATTTATGGAATATAAATTCCTGGGTGAAAAACACTGCTGATCTTTCAAGGAGGAATTACTTAGCTCCTGTCCAGTTGTAGGGTAGATTAGGTAAAATTTCAACAGTTTAAATTTAATCTTCAGAACAGCTGTTTGCAAACAGGTCTGGGCATTGTGGATTATTACAAAGGTAATATCCTATCAAAATGCATTTTAGCTATTGACCATTATGCAAATTTGGTAATTTACAACAGTTACAACAGAATATTTGTCAATATATAATTTGGAGAGATTATAAATGCTTTAAAATGGCAATTCCATTAAAATAACTTTTTACACGGTGTAATTTAATAGATTTTTATCTCTAAAATAATCTTTCCAGAATTAGCTATTTTGATTCCTGTAATCTACTACACAAGGCACTTAAATCTGTTTCTTTGAGTAATGCAGAATCTCTAGGAATTGTCTTGGCATTAATACTCAGTATGATTAGCCTCATCTTTTTCCATTTCAGTCACAAGAAGATTTGATGTATGCAAGCTTCTCATTGGTAGAACGTTCATCTGGTCATGTTACACTTTCGCATATTAAGTTTGACATTTCTTGTTGCATTTAATGGAGAATCCCACAAACTACTAACATCTAAACCAGAACACTGTCATTTTTTAAAAACACTTAGGAACAAGCAGCAAATCAAAATGTTTATCCATTGTCAGAACTAGGCGTTACCAATTGCATCATTAGTACTTATTTCCAGCTAACATACTTTGCTAAACATAATTTTGAGTACACATCAGTAACTTACCAAATGGTTCCAGTTACCAAAAAAACCCCCAAAGCATTAAAAGCCCAGGAAATGCAGTGTTAAGAATAAACTTAAAAATAATCCAAAATCTTATACTATGGAAATGCACCAAGGCACCTAAACAACTTTAACTTTGTCCCTGTAGTGATGTGCTGGAGGGGAAGAAGCAATCTTTGGCTCTATCTTCACTGACAATAAAGGTAGTTTGTACCACAAGGTAAACTAGGTAAGGTCAACACCATTTCTCCCCTTCAGAGCGCTGTGACCGACCTCATCTAGTTTACCTTGTGGTGTCTTGTCTCCACTGTGTATTTACTGCAGTCCCTTGGAACACAGCATTGTTGTTTTCAACACAAGGGAAACTAGGCGAGGCCAATTACAGGGTGTTGAGGAGGAGGATAGTGTTGACCTCGCCTAATTTGCCTCATTGTAAACACTATAAGTGCCTTTTCTACACTTCGGGTTTTACAGTGAGATAACTATCGTGTGTTAGTTAACTCGCTGCCAATAAAACAACAGAAATCAAAAACACCACAACAACTTTGTGTCAGCAAAGACAAAGCCTTAGATAACCTTCATTCAGCTATAGCAGTTCCATCTCATTGATGTTCGTAAACACCTAGCATGCTTTATTCTTAATCATGCAATGGCTGTGTATAAATTTCAGCCTTTCTGTAGCACACATTATCCTCAGAAAACATGTTGTGAAGGCCAAGATTATAACAGGGTTCAAAAATGATCTAGGTAAGTTCATGGAGGACAGGTCTATCAATGGCTTTTAGCCAAAATAGATTGTTGTTTGCCAAAGGCTGGGAATGGCCAATGGGATGGATCACTTGATGATTACTTGTTCTAGTTATTCTCTCTGAAGCACCTAGCATTGGCTTCTGTCGGAAGACAGGATAGATGGACCATTGGTCTGACCCAATATGGTTGTTCTTAAGTTCTTATGAAAAAGATGTTCTCTGGGCTCTAAGCTCTTTCAGACATTATTCAGCACTAACTCAAATTTGATTCCACACTGGGCAGGGAAAGCAGTCCATTTTTATACATATTGTCCTTTTACACGGTGCTGAGTGGCAGAGCAACTTGGAAGGCACAGAATTCATGCAATCGAGTGCTTCTCCTCTGGTGGGAAGATTGGTTTTCAGCAAATCCAGAATGCACAAATATAATACTATGTATATTTGTATTGATGTTTTTACTAATGTTTCTCATGGTCACTTTATACTTCCTCCTGGAAAATGAAAATACAATCAAACCACCAGAACACTTGCTACTTAAGGCATGTAAATGGATCCTTGCGACACTATGAAAACTCATGAAAATCCTACACAGAAAATACACATACTAGTACTTTTGCACTCCCCTATTTGATGGATCACAACTCCGTGCACTTGTTCAATTTAGGATTTCCCCGGTCTACAAACCCACAAGTGTCTACCTATTATGGAATAGCTTCTGTATGTTGTCTCAAATAGAGGACTGGGCTTAGCCACCTCTTCTACAAACACTTTCCTGAAAAGTGCACTAACCTGGATTAACTACCGTAGAAACTTGTCCTTATTCATCAGTGGCCTCGTTGTCACCCGTAACATTCGTCGTTTTGGGGGCGGATCTATGTAGTTCAACCTCTGTCAATAGAAGCTATCCTGGAGGTGTACTCATTTCTCTGTTAGTGTTAGAGAAGTTTGCACAGGGTATGCCTTCTCACCTCCTCAACAGTGTTTCTGAAGTGGCATATGTGGTAAAATGGGCTAGGCAGAGCAACTGATTGAATAGGGGCAAAAGGTGAAAAATAGAGATGCTGCATAATTCTGAATGGCATGTTTAGAATCCATAACAAAGGGGACTACCCTGTTAAAATTCTATTTCCTGCATCACGCCTGAGCTTTGAAGTTGCATTCCCAAGAAAGACCCTATAATCCCAGCAGTCTGACCATCTGGGACTTCCATGGGCCACCAGCCACAGATTCTACTTCTGGCAGGTTGGCTTCTTTGGTATGTGACCTACATAAAATATCTCTGCCTTTTTGGAGCTTTCTGAAAGAACAGGGATGTAGTATACTATGTGCTCTATTAATAACTGTAAGTAAAAACATAATATTGAAAAGTCAAACATTTCTGGATGTACATTTAGGACTTAAATATGTATTTACACACTAAGTGTAGAGATATATATAGTGCCTGTTAGCCCTGTTCCTCTTGCCTTGGATTAGTCATTTAGCAAACTACTGTACCTGTGAATGGTTTATGATGTAAATATAATGAACATGAAGTAAAACTGTTTGTATTTTTATAGGTAAACCCAACTAATCATAGACTCCTGTTTGAAGTGTTTGATGAAAACAGATTGGTGAGTGTACTACCTGTATTCCCCTTTGTGTGTTTTACAAGTCACACAACGAAACATGGAAGTAACATAGCTCCTGAATCTTAGTTTCTGGAAATCTGCCATACCTTAAATAAAGTTTATTTTTGTCTCAGTTGTGTAAATATGTACGTTAAAGAAGGTAAAGTGAGGTATATAAAGCAGGAAACTCGGCTGTTTTACAGGCTGAACATTCATAACACTTACCTTGAACCAAAGTAGTCTAATGCAATGGGGACATTTTAAGAAAGGCGTAATGCAATTACTGGCTTTTTTCAATCTTCTTTGTTTGACATTTTTGATAAGGTTAAATAGATGTCTAAGGTCTGATTTTTGGGTACAGTTCATGTAAAAGACATCAGTATAATCACAATTTATAAATATACTTTGAGAAATTTTTTTAAAAGCGGTATTAGTGAAATAGCATAATGTGTGACCCACTAACAGTATATTAATGCTTTTATCACAGAGGATGTGGTGTTACAGCACAAGATATTCAGTTCTTTCAGATTAGATAAATACAGTACGTTTCTACCAAACTTGCTTACTATATTGCCAGATATATCTTGCGTAGTTTGTATATCCTTTTGTTAATTAATAAAAACAAACATCACTGATTAAAAGGGTAAGTTTTTATTTCTTCTAGCTCCATCAAACCAAATATTAATGTAATGTAAGGAAAAGATATAAACTCTTTGTAGGTAACCTTTTTCAGGGGGAAAAAATAGAGGGCCACTCATTTAGTGTTGTGAAGAAGTATTTTGAGAAATACAAGGCCCCATATATGAAGGTTTTGTGATGATCAGTGTGCTTATAGGCATTTAATGGGGGTTGAAATTGGAATTATCTGTTTCACAAACACAGGCCTCTACCATTTGAATTAGTGGAGAATCTTAATTAACGCTTGCTAGTTTTAGGCTGCTTATCCTCTTTGCAGGCCCGCCGTTAAAGTGGGATAATATTTATTAAAAAAAAAAAAAAAAAAAAAAAACCTGAACAAGTTTAATGCCAACCAGCAGAGGGTAGTGGTGTGCACTGTCAAACCAGTATATGACAGTATAGTGGTGGTCGTTAAAAAGACATTTTTCATCTGTTACCGCACAGTGACAGCTGAGCGAGGGCAATTTCCCTGATATCTCATACTAGTGTGTGGTAATTTTGCACCCTTTTATTTTGAGCCAATGTGTGTATTAAAAAAGAATACTTAGGGCTAAATATATATATATATATTAGGGTTCCAGGTTATGTTTCTAGAACGAGGGAGCATTGAACTGAATATTCTAAGACTAATTTCTGTAGCTTGAGTATGTTTTTAGGAGCCAAAACAGTTTACTATGTTTGTCTGTGTCCTGTTGCAATTTACGCTGGGAATAAATACCATATTTTAAAGCTTAAATTTGTAAGATTTGCTCCAGGAATAATTGTCTTGTTCATCTTGTCCTTAAACCACCAGAGAGTTGTTTTGAGATTGCAGTAGGTTCCCACACCCCCGCCCTTGCCACACCAGAGACTGTGGCTGCAAGTTTAGTCTTTAGCAGAAACGAGAGACTTGTTTACTCAAATAGCACAGAAACATGCTATCTGAAAAGTGCATTAAAATAATACTAACACTTGTGCTTGCACAAGGCAATCTTACAGTGCTGTTACTATGTAGCAAATACCCATGCTTTTCTCGTTGTTGGCTCGTAGTCCAGTTAAAACAATAGGGGATTGTACTGGCCCTTGGCAGTTTCATCGTTTAAACCAGCTTCAGTTTCTCTTGTACTTGGTCATTTTCTGTATTTGAAAACAAGCTGTTGTAAAACAGTGGTTTAAATGTCTAGATGTAGTATTGACCCTACATTTACAAGTGCAAAGCTATTGAAAAAAAAACCAACTAATTCTTTGCAAGTTGTTGAATTGAGGTAATTTAGTTTGTCTCCCTTTTTGTAGACAAACTTTTTTGTTTAAACAGATGTTGTTTCTGATTCATGCAAAAATATTCTAAAACTCTAATGCACCTCAGATATGGCCCCTTTTTAAAGACTGAGATTCTGCATTGTGGCAGGACTGAATTGGGATGTTTATTTTAATTTTTGGTTGTATCCCATATGTTTTGTTCTTCTTTTGAGATCTTTTGGCTCTCAGAAAGCATAACTATACTCCATGCTGGCAATTGAACTGGTGGTAATATTGTTAACTTGCTCACTGGAAGGCTGCCAGTGTTGGGCAGCGTTTCTGTACGCCGTTTATGTCATTACAAAACTACATGCACACCCTTCTTCAGTTTTCGCTCGCCTTTGCTGCCTGGTAAAACTGAAAAAGAAACAGTCTCCTGCCATCTTGTTCATTTCTGCTGCTTTCATTGTGTGAGAAATCTTTGTCATATGTAAGGTTTTTTTTGTTGCAATTTCTAAGGGAAGAAAAGTATCTGTGTGTAGTATGAGTAGGTTATATTGTGTTTACAGTGGTAATGTGCAAGTTGTGGGTTTTTCCAGAGTGAATAGTTTGTTACTTAATCTTTTAAAGAACAGAAAAAAAAATCCCAGCGCATAAGCATGGACTAATATTTATTTTATGTTCTACCATAGTAGCCTAATGTTGTAACACCAAAACAGATGAAGCCTGAATTTATCTACTTGAACCAGCTTTGTTTGCAGTCTGCATTGTGAAGTTGACTTGAACTTTTAACGCTTAAAGTGCTTTTGTTGCAGTTAATGTTTTTGTACAAAAGTGCCCTGTGAATATGATGTGGCTTAGATTTATAGCAGTGCCGAGTGTGCTTGCTGCCTTAGTCAGCTGTGAGAGCTCTCCTGCGGGGGCAGCTCCTTTCTGATGGAAAAGGAGCAGCTGTGAAGGTGCTGTTTCAGGCTCTTGCTGGTATTAAAAAAAAAAAAAAACAAACAAAAAAAAAAAACCCACACCACTAACTTGCAGTGGAGAGGGGGAACTAGGTCATGTGACTCCAACCATCCTACCCTATGTCACAGTGTGTAGGAGCCCTGATTGCTCTTATCCAATCATGCCTGGAATGCTGCTTGCCACTTGGGCTATTTCTGCTATCTGGCGCTATCAGTGCTGCAGTGCTAACTGTTTGGCAGATGGGACACTTTTTCTTGGAGTTTGTCTTTGTTTTTTAACTTCTGGCAGTGCCTGAATTGTTACTGTTCTCCCTCTCCCTTTCTTCTCTCTGTTAAACCATGGCCCATCGGCTGCGGTTTCATTTTGGCTCTGGACGAAGCAACACAGCTCCTGAATCTGAGATCCTGGATCGCGAGAGAGAAGATGACTTTTTCATGGCATTCCACACTTTGCCAAGAAGAAACAGTCCTCATCCTTTCTCCCGACATGGAGCGGATTATGGTGGCGGTGATTTGCAAGAAGTGGGCTCCTTAAAAAGAAGCACATCCATGTTTATTCCTCAGCTGCTGAACAGTATCGATGTGCGTCCAACAAGGAGCTCATCTATGCAGATCTCTCTTCAGCGCAAAGCTGCGAACGGCTATGCTGATGAGTGTGCAGCCCCAGAGTCTCCTGAGGAGACTCTTCCCTGTAAGTTCTCAGACTTCAGGGAGCATTACACATGCCCAGTTGACAGCCATTCTTCTTCTCCAAGCAGTCCACAAGTAAGTCCAGAGAATTCTCCAGCAAGGATACCTGAAGAGATTGAGCAGCAGCTTAATGGAACTGTTTCCTGTAATCACAGAATATTTTGTACAATTCCTTCCAATAACCAGAATGATGATGTTGCAACTTCTGCCCAAGAAGATGAAGGAAATGAAGTGGCTTCAGGATTAAACATAAGTGGTGTAAGAATACAGCATCGCGCTTCAAGCGCAGATATGCCTCAGGTTACGCTATTGCCCTTTGGTTCTGAGGCTCAGAATAATGCTTCTGAACCCAGGCGCTGGTCTTTACAGCATCTGCCAGATATGTCCACAAATTCAGGGAAAAAGTTGTTTGTTTTCCAGTTGCAGCAACCACAGGCAAGTGGTACAGATACAGGGAGTGACTATAATTTTAGTTTTACTGGAACAAAAGGGAACAGATTGGTCAGGTATCCTCGGATACGGCTGGAAAGGAGTACTTCCTATCCCGTCCAGCCACGACCAGAACGAATTAGCCCTGTAGAAGACAGAGCGAATTCAGAACTGCATGGAAATAGCAGAAATGGGTCAGAAATATCTAGAAGCAATTCGGTAGAGAGGATTCCTCAAGGGCAGGGATGCTTGTTTAAAATCAGACCAGATCAAAACACAAGGCAGCAACACTTCAGAATTCTTGTGACTCGTGGTTCTGAAGAACAAAATCAAATTCCTAATGAAGAGAGCCCTGATACCCTTAGGCCTACAGCAGCCAGCGTCACAGTAAGTAATCTGCTGAAATGTTTCCCTTGTGTTCTAGCAAAATGTTAAACGGTAACATAGACGAGCTTCTGAATTTTAGGTAACTAAAGAAGTTCACTCAGTACTAGAAAGATCTAACATCCCTAACTCTAAATCAAAAATGGCTTTGCTTCCATTTATGATTACATACAGTGCAATGTTTTGTTGGAGTCCTAGTGTCTTACATGTTGCTTAATCTGTGTTATGTCAACTGAAGAGTTTTATAAAATTGGAAAGCCCAAGTGTCACTATTTGTTTTTATTTCTTTATCAGTTTGCTAAGCCCTTGCTGCATAAATAATTACATTTTTGAAAAAAGTTTCATTGCTTTCTATATCTTAAAATATATGTAAAAACAAAATTGAAATATACTAGCAGCTCAAGACTTTGTGGAGGCAGATATCAGTAAAGAAACCAATTTTGCTTTCCAAGTACCAAGCGGTCAGAATTATTTTATTTCAAAGAATTATCTTGTTTTTGACCTTCTTTAGTTCATAATCTCTTCACATGGTCCGTTCAGTGTCATATCAAATGTGATTTGAACTACTATAAATGCAATTTAGGCATAATTTATTACAATATCTTATATTATAGCTTTGGTATGAAAGATTATATAAAATCTTCTAATGCTTATTTCTCACGTAATAAGAGAGATATTAAGTTCTATAATTTAAAAAAAAAAATGTAAACATACTTTATAGGCTCATGCGTGGGTAAAACTTAAGGGAGTATGGAGAATCATTTACTTGAATTGCTTTGCAGTGCAATTTAACACTGCCCACTTAAGTTTCTAAGCTCAATGATGCTGTATATAGAATAGTAAGTACCCTATCTCCAGCTGTGAAAACAGACTCACAAGATCAGCTTTTGGCTTTTATTGCTTGTGTGTGTTCTCATTCTCTTGTGCTCTCTTTCAGTGAAATGTAGTACAGAAAGACAGCTGCTAAATGCAGCAAGACAGTATGATGACTCTGCAGGTTTCATAGCAAAATCGAACAGTATGAAAGTTATTCCAAGATAACTTTCTTTTTAGCACGTCCGTATACATTTTTAAGACAAGAATATGAATAATTAGCCCTCACAGTCTTCGGAGGAAAAATTCTTCTCTTCTGGCTATATACCATATCACACTCTTTCTTAGTGTTTGCTGTTAGCCTGTTAATATTTTGCATTAAGAGTATTCCTTTCTGAAAACATCTCTAGAGTCTTTCTTTTGTTTAAATTTCACTTTCACACTCAACAATATGTTAAAAATTTTGCTATTTCATTTCACACAAACATTTTGTAGATTTCCTTTTTATTTCAGAAGTTTTTGATCTTGTTTATTTTAGAGTTATGCCCAAACTGTAAACTTCTTATCTGGATACAGATTTCCCTAACGATTTGAGGGTGTTTGAATCCAGGATTTTGGGGGAAAAGGGCCAGCTGTTAAGTTTGACTCCAGTTTTTACTTTTCCAAAGTTTGGAATTGTTCACATCCAGGGTTTTGGTTCAGGCCCATCTCTTCTACACTACCTGTACAATTGATACCATTCTTTAGATTCTAGCATCTGGTGGGGTGCATACAGCTCTTTATCTTAAACCATTACTCTACATCACCCAAGTCAGAAGTCTAAACTGATATTTTCCACTTATTATCCCTAATTCATTTCCAGCACTGTAAACATTTTATAAATGTTTCCATAGATCAGACACTGGGGGAAGATTTAGACACAATCTGGTTATTGCAACTCCCCAAAACGTTGTTCATCTCCACTTCATTGTCCCTGCAACATTCCCACCTCTGTTAGACTGGAGAATAGAATCCCTGAAATCTCTCCTGAACTTGGCCTTTATTATAACAGTAAATGTATACCCCAAAATATAAATGTCTAGATTTTCTAAACCAGTTATGCTACATGTTACTGAGCGCCCCCATGGCAGTCAATTTTAGCCCCACATAAAGTTAGCCAGTGAGTCATGTAGCTTGACAGTTGTAGAGGCACTCAATTTAAACAAGATTTAAATTCTTTGTTACAAATAGGTTTCCTCAATTAAGTGCTTAAGACTTTTTAAAACTATATTGTATTTTCTTTACATTATTTCTAGTGAGCCCAGTAATTTTCTGGGTGGAGGCAGTTTACTAGGCACATTGCCTTAGGAAAGCTGGACAGTGAAAACAATTAAAGGATGAAAGGTTTTCTTTATTTAGTCTATGGACACAATGTTTTTCAGTGGGGTGTCATTTTTAATTCATCCTTTACAAGTTGTTTTGATAGTCACATGATGATGGGAAATTGTGTGCACAAAGGATTGTTTTATTAAACTGGGGAGTAAAGTTTTTCATATTAAAGTTCTTAGGGTAAAATAATTTTTAGACTCTTCCAGTTAAGATAGTTTGTGTGTATTTGATTGATCTAGGGCATGGGGCCTGGACTGTAGACAGCAGCTGCTATAACCTTATTTATCTTGAGTGAAAACATTCATGCGGGCGTCTGCAGTCCTACTGCTACCAAGTGTTTATGACCTTTCAAATATCTTCTGTTTTAATCAGAAGTGTTTTCGGGCAAGCAGGATGTATTTCATTATGAGTTATCATGAAATATTAAATAAAATAAAACATGTGACCCACTTAAAAAAACTTTATTTGGAAGTCTCATTAGATTCTTTTTGTTCTGATATTTTATATGCAGCATAAAATATTTCTGCTGTGTGTCTGCATATTTAAAACAATAGTTATGCTGCATATTGTTATGTTTGTGTTTGTACAATTGGGTTTATGCGTACATGTGCTAGAAATATTGTGATAATTGAACCTAAAAAATCCCAAGTCGGAGACAACTGGTGTTGGAGAATATCTGAGTATTCCAGTTGGCATTTGCTGTTGTTGTTATGACCAAAAATGCAAAGTATCTTGAGATAAAGAAATGTTGCAGGATTGTATTATAATTACTGAAAAGGAAGACCTAACACATCCTGAGTTTTGGAATGCAGTTCTGCAATTGTCGCAGCTGCACTTTCATTCTTTTTCTTCCTTCCTCAGGAATATCTGTCAAGTCAAATCCAATCCAACTATTAGAGTAATCACTAAATCCCACTGAAAATTCTCTACATTTTGCAGAGGGAAAATTCTGAGCTTGGAACTACTCTTAAGGTGGTTTTTTAACTGGATTTTTTATGATTGCTTGCTTTTAAAAATAAATTTCTATAAGTTTTTGATAGAACCAGAATCTTTTTCTGATTATGTTTATACAGCTACATCTATACTGTACAACCAAAGATATGTTGCCACATATTTGCACGATACTATCCTGTTCCCATTGAAATCAGTGGTAAACACCACATTAACTTCAGAGAAGGCAGGATTGAGTTGAAAGTAATAGGTGCAAATATACAATCTCACTTCCTCCTTGATGGCTTTCTTGATGGCATATATGAAAAAATAAAACATTGTAAACTGGTATACATTTTAAAAGACAGCTGGACTATACTTTCTGCAATTTATATGAAAATGTGCTTGATACTTGACTGTAATTTCTGTATATTAGGATTTTCTAATTACTATTTAACATTTTATGTTTTTAAAGTAATACCTGTTTCAAATGTCTTATTTTTCCTTTAATAGCTAATTGGCTAATCTTTGACAGAGCAACCAGCTTGGTGTGCATGTGCTAGTGTATGTGGTGGGAGGGATAGGGGAGAAGTAGATGTGTTATATCTGGACTTTAGGAAAGCTTTTGATATGGTCCCACATGACATTCTCATAAGCAAACTAAAGAAATGTGGTCTAAATAAAATTACTATAAGGTGAGTGAGTAAGTGGTTGTTCTCAAACTATGAGCTCATAACTAGTGAGATCACTCAGTGGTCTGTCCTGGGTCGATATTTTCATTAACGGCTTGCATAATGGAGTGGAGAGTGGGCTTATAAAATTTGTGGATGGCACCAAGCTGGGAGGGTTTTCAAGCACTTCAGAGGACAGGATTAAAATTCAAAATGAAATTGAGAAATTGGAGAATTGGTCTGAAATCAACAAGATAAACTTCAATAAAGACAACTGTGAAGTACTTCACTTAAGAGGGAGAAATCAAAAGCACAACTACAAAAAGGGGAATATATGGCTAAGTGGTAGTACTGCTGAAAAGGATCTGGGGGTTTGAGTGGATCACAAATTGAATGAGTCAACAAAGTGATGCAATTGCAAAAAAGGCAAATGTCATACTGAGGTGTATTAACAGGAGTGTCATGTATAAGACATAGGATGTAATTGTTCCACTCTATTCGGCACTGGTGAAGCCTCAGCTGGAGCAGTTTTGGTCCCCACAGTTCAAGAAAGACTTGAATAAATTGAATAGAGTTCAGTGGAGAGCAACAGAAATAAGGGGTTTGGGAAACATAGCCTATGAGGAAAGCTTAAAAGAACTGGGTATGTTTAGTCTAGAGAAGAGAAGACTGAAGGGGTGGGACATACATCTTCAAATATATAAAAGGTCATTATAAACAGGATTGTGATCAATTGTTCCTCATGTCCACAAAGGATAGGACAAGAAGTAGTGGTAGTCTGCAGGAAGGGAGATTCAGGGTATATTAGGAAAAATTTTCTAACTATGAGGATCTTTCAGCACTGGAACAGGTTACCTAAGCAGGCTGTGGAATCCCCATCACTGGAGGTTTTTAAGAAAAGGTTGGACAAACACCTATCAGGTCTGACGTAGGTTTACTTAATCCTGCCTCAGTGTGGGAAAATGGATTATATGAACTCTTGAGGTCCCTTCCAGCCCTGCATTTTTATGATTCTCTGAAATCAAGCCGATATAGACAGGGTAAATATTTGTGCTCTTGAGACTTTTATATAAAATGAGTAATTGAGTAAATATAAAATGAGTAATTGAGTAAATATTGAGTAATTTAGTAAATAATAAATAAATGAGTAATAGTAAATATAAAATGAGTAAATAGGAATACCCTGGAAAGTCACTTCTGACAGTTTAATGTTGAAAACTGCCATTTCTTTAAGCCTTTTGGAGAGCCAGAAGATTTCATTGACCACTTTCTCTCACTGGAGGCCATTTATTTATACTTTCTATTATCCATGCTACCACCTCAGGAATGTGCAGCCACTATCACTGGTGATAGTGAAACTTGATTTTACTGGTGGCTGATGTTTCACTAACATAGATCATAGAAGTGTAGTAGCATCTAACTGCTGCTAATTGTTCGTGTAAAGACAATATCACCGTATGCTGTAATTATTATAGCAAATATATGTTTTCACACAGTATTTAACCGTGTAAGAGCCTTCTACCACATGCCACCTCTGCAGTGTTTCTGACCCCAGTTGGTCTTGGGAATGAGATCTGGGAGTTTATATCCTAGAATAAACTGCAAATCTCTTGCAAAGCATACCCCTATGTTTCTATACCCAAGCCACCAAGAAAATGGCAGCACTTCAGTCTCGTTTGTCAAAAGTGTGATTTGACTGGGATGTGTACTCTATGTTAATTAACACGTAGTCCTAAATGTAAAGGGAAATAAGCAATTGTACTCATTACAAAGGTGGGCTTGTTTTGTTAACTATTTGGTTAGTTGTGTGTTCTTGGAGCACCATGCTTTAAGGCTCTTCTACTGTGATAACTCCACACATGATCTGTAGAGAGCTAGAGTGTTTTCACCTGGCCAAGGTTACTGTTAAGCAGAATGTCTATGATATGGAGGGCTGAAATGCTTTCTCCCTCCTCTCCACCCTCTAGAAGAAAAACATTTCAAAATAAGGGAAGTGGCTGAGTTTGAGAGGCACAACCAGGAAGGAAAAAAAATGCAGCATAATTAAACAGAAAGGAAGATTTATTATTGTACTTCTGTGGCTTCAATGTTACCTGTGTAGACAGGTGGATTGGTCCCTCCTCTATGTAAATCAGATAGGTAGCAGTTAATAGCAGTTGATCAATACACACACACGTACATACGTACGTACAACCTCAGGGTTCACTGGCTTAGCTGGAAACTGATTCACCCACAGAGTGATCCTAAAGGAGGCAGAATTCCAGTAAATAGTATCTGAGGCCTTCTATTCAGGCACAACAGAAAATGAAGCAAGTTCTGCAGCTGATTCAGATCAGGGTGAAAAGGCTCAGGATTCTCTGATGGCAGAATGCTTATATCACTCAAGTTTATCTCTCATGTCATGTAATATACTTAGATTTCTGTAAGGCTTTTGATTTAACATTGCACAACATTTAGATTAAAAAAATATAATGACATAAAATTAACGTGGGTACACTTTAAAGAGATTAAGAAGCTGACTAACTGATAGGTCTCAATGTAATTGTAAATGGGGAATCATCATTGAGTGGTTGTTTCAGTGGATTGGTTCTTGGCCCTGAGCTATTTAACATCTTTATCACTGACCTGGCAGAAGACATAAAATAATCACTGATAAGTTTGCCGATGACAGAAAAATTGGCGAAGTGTTGAATAACAAAAAAAGAACAGATCACTGATGCAGGGCAATCTGGATCACTTGGTAAACTAGGCACATGCAAACAATTTAAGTTTTAATACAAATAAATGTATACGTGTAGGAACTAAGAGAGTAGGTCATACTTACAATATGGGACTGACTCTATCCTAGGAAGCAGTGACTCCGAAAAAGACTTGGGGGTTGTGATGGATAGTCAGCTGAACATGAGCTCCCAGTCTGATGTCTGGGCCAAAAGGGCTAATGTATCCCTTGGATGCATAAATGAGAATCTTGAGTAGGAGTAGAGAGGTTATTTTACCTCTGTATTTGGCAGTTGTGCAACCGCTGCTGGAATACTGTCAAGTTTTGGTCTCTACAGTTCAAGAAGGATGTTGATAAATTTGCAGTTCAGGCAATAGCCACAAGAATGATGAAATTATTAGAAAATATGTCATATATTGAAAGACTCAAGGAACTTAATCTATTTAGTTTAACGAAGGGTGGGATATGGCGTGACTTGATCACAGTTTATAAGTACCTACATGGGGAACAAATATTGAATAATGTCTAGCAGAGAAAGGTATGGCTGGAAGTTGAAGCTAGACAAATTCAAACTGGAAATAAGATGTAGGCTTTCAACAGTAAGGGTACTCCACCACTGGAACAATTACCAAGGTTGTGGTGGATTCTCCATCACTGGCGATTTTTAAATGATGATTGGATGTTTTTTCTGAAAAGCATGCTCCAGGAATTATTTTGGTGAAGCTCTGTGACCTGTGTTATACAGGAGGTCAGACTAGATGATCACAATGACCTTGGAATCTATGAATCTCTGTCCCATATACCCGGTTAATGTAACAGCCAGTTTCTTCCCTAATCTTCTACTAAAAATTGGTGGGTATGCAAATTAGATCTCATTAGACTGTAGGAAGGAGGATTCCTTACCTGGTATTTCCCTCCAATAGCTTGGACCCACCTGTGCTGACATCCAACCATCAGTAAGTAGGTAACAAATGTCTGCGCATATATTAGTGTTATGGCTTGTATTATTCACGTTTAATTGTTTTGATGTGTTGAGAAGAGGGTAGTGAAGGGAATGAAAATGGTGTTGGTAGTCATCTGCCTGATATGAAGGAGAGACTAATATATCTATTCTGGTGGATCAGAGCTGCAGGAAGTATTAACAGGCAAACATATTCTTGGTTTGCTCTTTTTGAAACCAGGAGCCCCGAGGCCTCCTTGCAGGGCCCTGGAGTTTTAAAAGTATGTTTGTGAAGGGGGGCCCTCAGGATGAAAACGTTTGAGCTCTGCCCTGGCCATGTCAAGTCCAAGAGAGTCTGTATGCTAAGATAGGGTTTAGATGCTAACTTGGTGTGATTTATTGCAGAGCATTGCAAGATAAGTGTTCTGCATCTTTAAAGGCCAAATATAAATGATCAGGGTTTCCTTAGCCCAGCTTAACATTGTAAAGAGGTGACTTGTTTCAGGCAAGCTCACCTTACCAGTTTACTTACTGAGATGGGAAATCCAACTTTCCCTTTAACTTTACTCTTCTTGTTGAATCCTATAGTCAGTCACCAGGTTCCCCATAGTACTTATCTTTTTCTAACATGTTTCATTGTCTTCAGCTGGCCCAGCTCTCCTAGTTTCAAGGTATCTGAGTACAGGGAGCAGTGGTCTTTCTGGTTTGGGCAGAGGATTAACTACTTCCCCTCCAGCTTCTGGAAAGGGTCTATACACACTATCAAGGAATTTGAAGAACAAATAGACAAAATGATTTAAAGACAAATGGTGCTTCTGATGTGCTTCAGAGAATTAATTGTTTATTCGCCCATCTTGTCCTTGAGTGGAAAGGAAATAAATTAGGACCAACCCTGACTCCATTTAAATTGCACAGAAGGCAGAGGTGATAGCTTTCTTTTTGTATGTATGTATGTTTGTTGCTCCTACCTATTGTACAAGGATATATAGAGATGGTTTGCATTACAAAAAGCCAAATCCAGATGCATTCACCTGTCTGATGCCCATGAAATGGGAGTTAAAAGTGATTATGGGTGAGCAGAGCTGAATATTTGTGCTGCTTCCTTTTAAAAAACATTAACTTTTCCAGTCTTTAAGGCCTTGGATTGTCACAAACAGCACAAAGTGAATTGTCAAATTGCCAACAGAATGTATCCTACTTGCTTTTCTTCCAGCAGCATGTTCTTGAGGCTATGGAGATTCTCCAATGTGGAGAGGAGCAAGTCACTTGAAAGCCAAATGTGTGACCCTCAACAAATTCCTCTGGATGCAAAGGGCTGTCTGGAACATGTCGGGGAAAGGGAAAGGGGGGCACACTGAGCCATGAGGGAGGCAACTTCACTGAATTCAATGAGAGGTTGAGGGCAGATAGCACCTTGCAGATGATTTCTGTCTTGCAGAATCAGGTAGCATCGTTCCTTGCATTTATCAACAACCAGATAGGTTTTTTAAAAAGACTCAAGCACTGGAAATACTGTGTCTGCTCTTTATCCCCACCACTCCAGAAAGTCTAGGAGTCTGTTCCACACTCTGATAGATGTCTCTTTTGGAAGTTGTTTTTCCTGCAAGCCCAGACTTTCCTCATTAATCTCTAAAGAAACCAGAATAAAAACTTGAATAGGAGTGCTGGAAATAATATCACTTTTTATAACAATAATAAAGCATTTGCTCCTGCATGGAAAATTTGTATGTTGAGTTTCAGCCCAGAGTGATTTCTCTTTAAAACAGAGTTTAGAAGGTCCTTAGTTTATAATGGAAATGCTGACACAGAATCTTAACAGTGAAGGTGCCAGCCAGAGTGACTTCAGCATAGATACAGCCACAGAACATTCTAGACATCAGTACACATATACAGTGTTACTTGGTTTGTGCTATCAAACTAGGGTACCCACTTGATAAAAGGCATCAAATAGTATAGAATTTAAGAAATGGTCATTTTTTCTGACTATTTCTTTCACAAAGACTGCTCTAAAGCCAGCAGTTTATCTCCTGTTTTGTTTTAATTCTTTCTTGATTACCTCTCTTAGAGCACTCTGTTAAATAAGCTCATTTGAAATATGCTGATTTTATTTTTCAGTTAAGATGCTTATTGTAACCTCTAGATAGCTACACATAAGTAATGAAAAAAATGCATATTAGTGAAATTGGCAATATGTCAACCTATGCTCCACAAACTAAAAAAACTCAACCCTGTGTGTCACATCTCCCATTTTTGGCAAAATCCTGAGTGAACAGATAGGCTGGGCAACATACCCTGAAGGCCAGCAAACGTGAGCGCTCTTGAACTACTGGGAGAAACTACTGTAATTCTAAAGATGAGAATCCTGCCATCCATACATATAAGCGCTCCCTTTTGTCCCCCACTCCTCAAATTGTGAGAAACATATACATAGTGTTTTTCTGTGAAGTAAGAGGTGCAGAGGAATTGTTTTTAGTTATGTCCATTGTGCAAGTTGGTATTTTTGTGTAAAAGCAGAAAATCGAAAGTACTCTTCCGCTTTTTTCCAGTATAAACTGAGGCAGATGGGCCGATTTCCCCTGGTAAAATACACGCGTGTGTGTTCACACACATACACTCCCCTCTTATCTTTCAGAGATGATTTCTCAGTCGTTATAGTGTGACCGTAATACATAGTGTTTGTCAGCTTGAGAAGAATGGCAGGATCTCAGTCCTTTAAAACACTTCAAAATCCTATCGGCCTACAAACAAACTGGGGACCTCCACAGCTAGTAACATTCCAGCCCTTAGTTCATAGCTGACTGGTGAAACAACAGTCTGTAACCTGTGTCCAAAGTAGTACAGGTATTGCGACCTAGGCCGCTGCCCCCAGCAGACCTCCTGGTTCTGCCTCTATCAGCCACTGAGTCCACAGGACTGCCTTAACTCCTGTATTTATAGCTCATCCTCCACTGCCTTGTACTCTGATTGAATCTCTCCTCTTGGGGTGTCACCTGCCAGTTGGATTGCCTACAATGAAAACTTCCTATACAGTTTCAGAAACAGTTACTGAGCATGTCTAGTAACTGTGACACCCTGTTTTCTGTTGGCTTAGGCATGTTCTTGGGCACACAGAAGCCATGTAGCTCTGGAAAATGATGGTACGACTTTTATATTAAAAAACAAAATACTTAAAAATCTCACAGTATTCATCAAACCATAAAAATCTTTTAAAGCCGAAGGATAGAGCATGGTATTAATCCTCTTTGAGATACTGACGAATAGTTTAAACCCTAACTTTTATGTGCTGTTAAATTTTTGTTTTGAAAATATCCTCTCCTCCTGATTATAGCTGTCTTACTTTACCTCTTACATAGGACCATTGTTTGAAACTGCTTTTACTGCAGGTCCTAACCCTAACAAAAGCTGTGCCTATAAACATATGGGCATAACAAAATTTTATCTTTTCAAAATGATTCTTTGAAGTTAAAATTATACTTTAAACAAGAACATTAAAATTGTTTAGATTATAAATGTTTAGATTGCTAGAGCTGCAGCTGTTACTTTCCACTTTTTTTGCTATTTTACTTTCTGCATTTTTCTCAGCTTGTACCATGAAAATTTAATTATATCAGTTTCTTTTTTGTTCACTATAACAATTGTCTGTTTCGCTTCTACCTCCCCACTACTGTAATGCTTTTAGGTTGCAAGCATGCAAGGGAGTACTTGTTTGAAATGTGTTTGTAGTACATTTATTTTTAAAGTGTTAATTTCAGGTTTTGCAAAAATGTATCTTAATCTAAATTTTGGGGCTGTGTGTGTTACTCTTCAAAGACAGAGTAGAACCTCACCTCTTAATATACACATACAAAAAGTCCTCTTTCCATACCTCTACAAAGGTTTAAAAGTGTAGGCTGTAGTAGTTGCTGTATTACTAACACTTCAGTATTTTTAGAAACTCTATCAGAGAACACTTGCCAGTGCACTGAACTATCATAAACAAAACTGAACTATACTTGCTGGGAAATGAACACAGTACATTTGGTGACGCATTAGCCATACCGTGCTGCTTATTCACATGCTGATTTGCAAAATTCAATAATTCATAATGAGGGAACCCAGTAACATTAGTATGAATTAGTAAGGTATGTGTTAACTGCAAAGCCCAAATTGGCTTTAATTGTTTCTTCATGTCTTTTTATGTTTTTCGGTGCAGCTAAATACACTTCTGGCCTTAAACTGAAGGCAGTGTAAGAGCCTTTAACAGCTTTCTTGATGCAGACAGCTAGTATCCCTTTTGAAATTCAGAAAGCTTTCAAGCTGTGATCATTTAATGAAAGACATTTTTTAAATAAATGAGATTCAAGTGCCACTTTAAAACTTCTTCAGAATTGGGTTACTTGTTGCATTGATACTAGGTGCATTGAAAATAATCCAAATGAGAGTGTAGACAAGTCTGCAAATTGTCATGGATCAAGAAGGAACAGTTTAATTCAGAAATGCAATTCTTCATCTAAAACCAATTTTTTTTTGAGCTGTGTAGTCTGTTTAAAGTGACAAATATAGTAAACTTCTGCCTCTTGTGCCCCACATCAGTATGTAGAATGGTAATAGTGCTTAATAAGCTCTGCCCAAAGAAATTTGTAAGTTAACTTAGTCTCGCAAATGTTTAATATGAGAAGTCAGTTAGATTCATTGCTATTTCTAGCCTAGTTTGTATGTGGAAAATATATTCTTAATTTAAAAACTAATAATTGAATCTACAATCTGATTGGCTGCTAATAAATTTTTCATTAATTTGTGTTTTAATCTCTAATGCAGATCACTGACTCCATTTGTCATCATCTTTTATAATGGGTCTAATTTAAACTATTACAGCAGGATATTTTCTTTCCGAAATTTTACGATCCAGATGATTTCAGGATTCTCTGATAGACCAGTTATTGCTTCATGCACGTTTTCCATTTCCGTTTCCTAAATATGTAATTTAAAATGGGTCAAAAATGATTAAGAAGTTTCCAGAACCCACCCAAAGATGGCCAGGAATGGGGTTAATCTTTTTCAGGGCTATGTTGATTTTTCCCAGGTTCAGGGAATTTTAAGGTAGCGTTGTTAGGGTAGCCACGTGGAATTACTTAGGAATGTTTTGAGAGGACTTTGTTTGAGTCTGGTAGTGAGAATTGCAAAGAAAAGATTATTAGGAGGAAGGAATGCATCAGAGATGAAAACTGGGATTCCTCTTCAAGTTGGGTGAAGCAAGCTGAGATTTGAAAGCCTTCAGTGGGACTTCCTCTGAGGAAAATCCTGTTGTGTTCATCCCGGTAGGGGTAAGACTTTCTTTACGTTCATGTTGTTTTACAATAAAGCATATCGCAAAGGTGTTTAAACTCCCCTTAGGTGAACAGGAAACTTTCCTGCATCAGTTGCTTATAAATAGAAGCCATTCTCCAGTCTTCTTTATGTTCTTCTTTGGCACTGCTCAGACTGACATGCCTTCAGAAGATGCAGGCTTTGGCTGTACAGTGACCAAGAAGAGTTAATTGAGTTAAAGCTTCTACCCACACACCCCAGTTACCTGTGTAAGTAAGGAACTGCTAGGTAGATCCCAGGCATTTTAGACCAATGCATCAGAACTGCAAAACCTAAGTTACAGGTATCAATACTAATATTTGTCCACTATATTGATTTACAGTAACAAAGTAGGTCACAATAGAAGCCTTTTCCCTATTCCTACAATGAAGTGATGTAGTGGGGTGACATCAATGGCTCAAAGCTTAGACAGATGTTCATTTTTAACATCAATCATTATGTTAAAGCTGCAAAATGAATCTTGGAAATAAATCATGTTATTTGTTAGAAGCCTATGTGGTTGCTGCTATCAGCCAGTATTTCAATTGTGTAATTTCTTTTCCTACTCCTATTGCATCTTGTTATTCACTTTTTGGTTTCTCATCAGTGTAGGACATTCAGCATCAGCAGTTCTAACAGCATTAATAAAAAGCAAATCACAACTGAGAAAGCTAGGGATGGAAATATAAAGTATATTTTAAAAAATATTATAACTAACTTACACATAAACATATATAAGCCCCAAAATGTGTGAGTGTCAAGCCCTAGGAATCAAACTTGAGTACTGAAGTAAGTAAGTTGGCTGTTTTTGGCAGAAACATTCATTCCCTAAAATCAGAGGCTGCATAGTACCAACCAGTGTAATAGTTTTTGGTGTGATTAAATGCAAAAAAAGTGGTGTCAAAGCAGTGCTGATAGTTAAGTTTACAAGACCAAGCGAAAGAACATTCCAAAAGCCGATGTTTCTTTGGCAACATTATCTCTCTCACATTGTACTTCTTGCAGTGATTGTATGGTGTTAGAACATGGTTAGTTAACACCAGACAAGTTAAACATGACTTAGCATTCTTAGCATTTCTCTGGGCTGTGTAGCTACCACTGTGTCACCTAGTCATGGATAAACCTAACTGGAACCATAGTTTAGTCATGATGAGCTGACATGATATTAAATAAGATGTGTTTTTTCCATACTGACTGATCAGTCGTCTTTAACATCATATTAACACAATTCCTGAAGGTCATGTCCTAACACAACCTAATTTTCTACTGAAGACAAGATTTATCAGTGTAATGCATTAAGCTTTATATTTAATGAGGAAGAGAGAAATAATAAAAAACTACCACCGTGCAATGTAACAGTATTGGAGTTCCCGGAGCAACCTTAACTTGGGTTGGGTGCTAGTTCTCCCAACCTTCAGGTAGCATTGTGCTAATTTTGGTAATTTTAAATTACTAGTTTAAAAAAAAAGGGGGGGGGGGGTTATAAAAGGAAAAGCAAAGGGGGCGGTGGGAGGGTTTCTGGAAGTAATTCACTATGAAGTAAATATTATGAAATCAACCTGTGTGCACTTAATTAACTTCCCAAGCAAGTACAGTGCATCTGTGCTTAAGTGTGCACCTGGATATTTAAGAAAAACATTTCTTCTTTCTACACTCAGTAGATGCTCTTAAATGTGATCATATCTTTTAAAAATAGAACCCCACTATTTTTCAAACCAGGCAATCTCACTAGTCCATAATTGTTTCTGTGTCATGTTAAAAACATCATTTCTATATGCTAGTTTAAAAAGTATTTTTAAAAGATGAGAGAAGTGAGGGAAGGAAGAATGGAAAATTTCAGCCCAAATGGTTAATATTTCATAAAGCTAAGAAAATGGGGAGGAAGACAGATGCAATGCAGTTTCTTGTGACTATAAAGTGTGCTACAAGGCATCTTCTGTAATAAATAAATCTTGTGCAGTAGTAACCTGGGTTCTTTTAATGAGAAACCAAGGTGTCTGTGTGCTTGCACTTTGCAGGACATGTTTACCCACTGTCAAATTATACGTGGGACATGCAACATACACTTTTTTAAAAAAGTGTGACTTCTTTTGCCAGCTTCATCCAAAATGAGCAGACATTTCAGACAGATTGAGTATTTTTCGCATTTATTTTGGCCTGCACTTGCTGTCACTGTTCCAATTATTATTCTCCAGCCAGTCATGTGCTGCTCTGTTACCATTCAGTCTAGAGGTGTGAAATAGAACAAAGGAATCTATCAAACGAGAGCAATAATTGTAGTGGGGAGAAATGTTAATAAGCAAGGCTTTAAGCAGTGCTGTTAAAAAGCAGCACCAATGCTTAAAACCCTTTTCCCCCAGCTGCTGAGCTGTCTGTCTGTCTTTTCCAGAATGTTTTTTGTCTTGAATAGCATGCGGTAGGATTGGTGGATTGGCCAGGTGACATCAATCAGAATACTTGTGTCAGATGCCAGCCAAAACAGATGCCGGAAGAGTAGGAGGAAAAGGAATTCAGTGTCCTCAATTTGCAGTGCCAGCTTCATTCTCCATGGAGCTGGTGTGTAGTTTTTTTGTTTTTCTTTTTAAACTGTTCCTTTCTGTAGCAAATGTTAGCCTCATGAAATGCTGGACTTTCAGTGATTTTGGAATTGAAAACAACTCCTTAGATATTGCTATGCTCCTATTTTTTTGTAAAATTTTACTAGGATTGCTGCAAATATTTTGTCAGAAGTGCTGGAGAATTCTTGAGTTTCCAGCCTTACTTTTATATTGCAGATAGCTTTTGCATATAAATACATCAACATAATAAGCACGGTTTCCTCTAGGTTGCAAAACTATATTTTTGTATTACTGTTACAACATCCTCTTTCTCTTCCCTTTTGTTGCATTTACACATTCGGTCTAGTCTTCATACTTGAACGGTCTCTGCCCTAAGGAGTTTACAGTCTCTTTTTTACTTTGTACATCACCTAGCACAAGGGACTTCCACTCATTATGGGGACTGTAATATAAATGCAAATTTTCTTTTACTGGTAATAGATATTATCACTTACCTGCGACTCATGACTGTAAATTACATACACAGTGTCACATCTTAAATATCAAACTGGAAGTACTTTTTGTCATTCGCTGATTTACTATAAATATGTTGACATTATTGAACAAAGCTGAGGAGCTAAAGTATGAAAGGTTCTATGTAAAACCATATTCTCCTTGCATATGCTAAAATTAATGTAATTAAACTGTTTAAATTCTTATCTGATTATTTATTATTTCATAATCTCCAGTAGGAAGTAATCATGTGAGGAGAAAAACATTGGAGACAGTTGGTGGAATCAGAGAATTAAACTGTATCTTCTGTTTCTATTTGCTGCTATAACTTCGAAGCCATGATGAGGCTATAGATTTCAATAATCTAATGAACCCTATGGTTCAGTAGGTCACTTCAAACAGCAGCATAATTCATTAGAGAATTTGAGCTATAATCTGTCAGATGCTTGCCTTTCAGTCCACTTTTCCTTAGCCAGTACATAATCCAAGGTGAACAGGGGCTGCTGAGCACTTTATTACGGAAGAGAAGGCACATTTTGGCCCAGAACTGGAAAAGTGGAAAGAACATTTGTGGAAAATTGATAAGTCGTCGTCATTTTCTTATTTAGTTGTATTTGTTACTAATTAATTTGTTACTAGTCTTGAGATTGGAAGAAAATGGACGAATCTTTCATTTTTAGCCTATTTTTTGTCTTGGTGATAGAAATAGACGTTGTATGTTTGATTGTATAATTTATTTTAGAATTATTTTAAGAAATTTAAAAGCACTTTTTCTTTGGCCTATAAATCAGCATGTCACTGACAAGAGCAGCACAATTCCATTATATAATTTGCCTTTGCTGTTTGTATGCATGTTTTTGCTGCACCATATTAAATAAAAACAGCTGTAATACATATTTGCATAATACATGCTCAGGATTTAGAGCTGTGCCAATGTTTTGTAACCATTAGCAAAACTGTTAGACCTGTTCATCTTGAGAAAAATATTACTGCAAATGCTGCCAAGGTTTAATATCTGCTTGGACAGTTTCTGCATAAGTGCCAGTTGAGCAGCTTAGAAAGACTAGATTCTTGGTAGAACTTGCCTAGCTGGCTTTTGGAAATTTTTTCTGAATAAGACTCAGCATGTTTTTCTTGATTCTGGTAGTTCTAGCCCATTTCTCTGAATTTGCTCCCTTCTGTCAATTCCATCGTTTTTTCTGTGTCACTGCTCCCTTTTGCTTAACCTCGGACCACGACTGTCTCATTGACAACATACTCTAAGTACTACATCATGTTCCAAGATAAACATGTTGATGGGTACTAATGTAGCATAATTTAATACTTAAGGAAGGTGCTTAACATGACTTCCCCTCCCCCATTCTCCCCATGCAATTTGCTAAATGTTCCCTTAGAAATCACTTAGGAGAGTAACCAATTTGACAAGAGTTTTGAAAATGTTAATGTGACCTTTATTTAGAAATGTATGCAACTTTTAAACAGAGTTATATAATAAAAATGTAAGTGTCACTCTGGCTTAAATTTCAATATCCTGGAGGATCGTTAACATAGATGCATCTTCAGCTTCACAGAAATAAGGGAAAAGTAGACCTTGTTATAGTGAGGTTATGGTTCTAGTAGCCTGATATAACTCATACGCTCTCAGTGAAAATTGTACCTTGCATAAATGTTGATTGTTGTTTGTGTGCCCATACGGCCAAGGATTTTATTAAGAGTTCTCAGGGGGTCAGATAAACATTTAGTGGCTTTTAAAAACTGTCTCTGATCATTTGACTGTCGTTTTATGTGGTCAAGATACAGGGGCTTTCAAAGTATTGGGAATACTGGTGATTCAGCCTATCTTGAACTGTTTACAGTGGTATGTGCCCAAGACTCTATGGTATGTTTAAATGGAATATGAAATTGTAGAAATTAGTATATCTTAACAACATGGAAAATTGGGAACATTTTTCTCTCCAGAGTAATACATTGTTTCATTGCCATGTGGGCAGAGGTATATTTGCATGTGTTTTGGTGCTTAGTTAGAAATCTTAATAGAGGAATATTACCTCAGTGTAATAAACAGGGATCCTAGAAATCCGTTTTCCATGGGAAAATGTGGAAAACATGGAATTTGTGTTTTTGCAGAGACTCCTTAGTTTTTATATTTTGTGAAAAAATAAAAACACACATTAACTGAATTTTACTGAATGTACCAGTGTCAGTTATTCAATGCACGCAACCTCCCCCCCTTGTGATTGATTTTTGAATGTGCTTTAAATTTAGAGTAGAACTCCATTTATCTGATCTAATTGGGACTAGGGCCAGATAGGATAGTCAAAAATTGGGATAATCAGGAGAATTGGCAAAGAGCTTTCTATCCCTTATTTGAAGATGAGTGCAGGGGCTTGGAGAGCCGGATAATGGAGGCTCAGATAAATGGGGTTCTACTGTATATCAATAAACATTGTGTTCAACTGATAACTACATATATTGTGGCTAGGGAAGCTAAAATGAAATGCTAAACTTTAATCATGGAAAAACACAGACTTTTATTTTTTTATCAGATAATTTTTTTTATCATGGAAACTTAGGATACCTGGTAATAAAGGGGCTCATCATGTGTGACAAATGACTAAAAATATGTTCCCTCTTAAAGATCTCCCTGTCATACCATAGAAACGATTCTGATGTCTCAGATCCTTGCTGCAAAATATTCAGCATTTACATAGTATAAAGCCCATACACTGGTATCTAAATAGAAACTAACAGAAATGGTAGGGAAAATATAAAGAAGATACATGACCGTTAATTGAGTGTTTTATAAAAAAAAAGAATAGTGATTTATATTTGCATGCATGTATGTCTGTTTGTGTGTACATGATACCTCTCTAAGAATCCACTAGTAATTTAAATGATACTGTGATTCAGTCATCTTAAGTGGACAAGCAAGTATGGCATGAAATATATTTATACTTAATACTTAATGTAATAGCATTAAATAAATGATGAATGATTGCCCTGTTTAAATATACTGACATACAATTAGAAGATGTAACAAGAGATCATTATAAATCCTAATAGAATATGGTGAGGCTTCATTTCCAGGTTTTACCTGCCAGGAAAAGACCCCTTTGAACATTCCTCTATGGTAGATCACTGATTTGCAAGAAAACCCCAGAGCAGGCAAATTAACCCCTTATAGAGTTTTATTAGAAACCTAAATCTCCCCTGACATTTGAACATCTTCTAGAAGAGGTGGACAGTATGTGTTCTGGTTCAGTTTTGCCCCCCTTTCCCTCAATTCCTATAAACACTCCTTTTGCCCCCAAGATATCCCAGGTACCATTTACCCCTTTTGCCAACCCAAATGCACACAATCCATTCCTCAAAGGGATACTGTCAGGTTAAAATGATAAAATAAAACAATAATAATAATAACATAAAATCCAAAATTGTTACAAAGTACACCTAAAATTTTACTATGATTGTTTCATTTTTTCAAATGAAACTTACTACCTAGTCTTTTTTTGAATATGGTCTAGTACATATTAGTTTGTTATTAATCAGTTGCACTTTCAGAATTTCATGCAGCTGCATAATCCTGCAATGGTTGGGACCGCAAACACTGCAAATGGGGATTCTTGGCTGTTTTTCCTGTTCCCATTTTTCCCTTAAAAAACTTAAGTTAAAAAAAATAAATGCTGTAACCCTTGCCCTCTTTCTCCCCGCCCTCCCACCTACTCTCCCTACTGTTTGTTTATCATTCCTTGCATTATATCTAAAAATAGATTGTGAGCTCCACAGGTCATTGTTCTTTAATACACTTAACATACTTTAGGTGATGTCTAAATAATTAACAATTTTGGAGGATACTTACACATGGAGCGTCTTTTTTTTTTTTTTTTTAAAGGGTCATTTCAAAATATTTTTGAGTGTAATTAACGTATTAAATATTAGCCATGTATCCAATATTCTGATATGCCCCTTGGTTTTTAATGGAGAAAAGTCTTGATCAACTGCTGCAGATTAGCCACTGGCTTTTTGGGGAAAGTTTTGTGTTGTCATCTTTGACTGAAAGGGGTGTGAAAAGAACTGTTACTCTTGGACATCAGTTCTTTGTTAGGTCGATCTCTAGCATTTTAGCTCTTAGAACTAGTCAGCATTGATTAGTATGAAAAATATGGTATGTGTAACACTTTAGAAATCCCCCATATGTTCATTTGAGTGATGAAGAGCTTGGTGATATCTTTCTTTGGTGGAAGTGGAGAGGGAAATGGAGGGGAGTATATTTTTCACATTATATAACCGTATGTTATGTGATGCAAAAATTGGGCGAAAGTTGTACAATAGCAGCTTTCTGTCGTTTTTATAAAGTTCTAATTCCTGGAAATGAGGGAAAATAACTAGTTATATACAGGCATACATTCTGCACATACCACAGCCAATACGCTTAGACCTCTTATGCCACTCCTGTTCTATTCTTGATCTGTTCACAGAGGAAAGTTGCCAATTACTGTACTAAAGGTTGGGGGGTGCTTTTACAATAAATAAGGGCTGGGGGGCTAAACTGAAATTGGCAAACTTGTTGAACTTGTTGCATACTTTCGACATAAGTCTTTAGAGACAGAAGGTGAATGTGTTTAACCCACTTCTCTAACCCTCTGTTTCTCTCATCACTCACCGGTAACAGTCTGTTTTCAAGTCCACTAATTTATTAAGGGGGGAGAACATTTAGTTCACATTCCAGTGGTTCTCCAACTGGAATTTTAATGGGGTCACCAGGGCTTGCATTTGACTCACTGGGTCCCAGAGCTGAAGTTGAAGCCCGAGGGCTTTAGCCCTGAATGGTGAAGCTTGAGCTATGGCTTCAGCCCCATGTGGGGTTGTGTAATAATTTTTGTTGTCAGAAAGCCGGGGGGGGGAAGGGGTTCTGATGCAGTAAAGTTTGAGAAATGCTGGATTAGACCAATAGTTTTCGAACTAGAACTCCCAGTGGCAGGGAGAATTATGACCAAGGGAGAGAGTAATGTTTTTTTGCTTGACTTTTCCTTAATTGCAGGTTTTGATGAACTGCAGTCCAGTTAATTAAATTAATATTAGTATAATATTTTATGCTGAAAAAATGCTGTTACCATTTTCTGTGCTTTACAAGTTGTCAGTAACATAAGATGGAATCAGTTTATCATTTAAGATAATATACTGTGTAGGATATTAACGGGAATTTTTACTGGTATCAAAGTGCAGTGATGGTTGTCTAAGAAATCTTTGTAATACACATATCAACTTTATTGTACACATGTAGCTAAAAAGAATTTATAAAGTTCCTAACCCCAGATGAAACACGTTATAATTTTTAAATGTTAGGTGGTGGTCGGGGAGAAAACATCTGGATGAATTTTTTTTTTAAACCCTTAATCTGTGATGGGAAACTGTACACATGGTTTAAGCCTGATACAAATTATAGGAGCCAAGTTATAAACTTGTCTATAAGGTTTCTAATGGAAATGATGATGGATGCTTAGGATAAATACCAAGTGTTTCTCAAATAATTTAAAACTGATTTCATTTTTTAAATGTACTGATAGTCTAGAAAATGAGTAATTTAATTTACGAAATATGAAAGACAGATCAGTTTGAAAATAACACTCTCTAGTTAGTTTTACTCCAACCTATTGTTAATCTTGATCTGTTTTTGACATTGAATCATAACTGTGATCATTACTGCATCTAGCCTTCCACATTTTTAAGCAGAAGAATCTATAAAGTCAGAGTTTAAAATAAAAAGTTATTTGGAAATAGCTGTTGTTCTTGAAATTAGATGTCTGCCGAATACAGACTTAGTAATCTATAATTGCAATGCGTTGTAAATGGATTTTTAAATCCCGTTATGCTGAAGGCTCAGTTGCGAATCTGAAGGTCATGGGAAAGAGCGTTTTAATAACTTCGTATAAGTGAACTATCGTTTCCGTATAACACTCTCTTGTTCTAAATGGAGAATAGGGGTGTGAGCTTTCAAACAGAATATGAAAGAAAAATGTGTTTATCCCCTGAATCCTCATCAAGTTTCAGCCCACATAAGAGACTCAGCCAAAATTTAAACCTCCAAAAAGATTTGGGTGTAATGCCAACAAAATTAGTATGCCTCTATATTGATGGGATAGCAGAATTAGGAAAAAGAATAAATATTCAGTATCTTTTTCTTTAGAAGAGGTGAAGTTGGTTTTAATTAGTCTGTTTTATAGGGGATTTTCAAGATAATATGGTAGGAAGGATTAATCCTGTCCTGGCAGAGGTTTGGATAATCAAATAGGTCTTTTTCTCTCCAGTACAAGGAAAATTCAGAGTAAAGAAAAGGAAACTGAGATTCCTATGGAGTCTTCTGTGGAGCTGGTGTTTATTGCTCTCTCTCCAAAGGAGGGTCAAGGAATTTGTCCCTCTAGATTTACAGATGTCCTAAGATCTGCAGAGGACCAACTCTTCCATATAGTTCTCTAACCACTTGCTAACTAACGTGCTTTCATAAGCCATGTTCCCATCTTTTCCCTTTTGTTTTCTATCAACAAAGGAGCAGTCAGTGTTACCTTATAACTGTGGTTCTCAACCTATTTACCACTGTGGGCCGCATATGCAGCTCTCTGTGTTATGTGGGCCGAATCCACACAGTATATATACTACCTGTACATCTACCAAAAAAAAAGTTTACTATTTGTTATATGACAGCAATACGATTCAGTTCGATATAGTACCTTTCATTTCAACATTGGCAGATGTCTACCAGAGCATTTTAAATTAGAGCATTTAAAGAGAATTTTAAATGAGCAAAATAAGTCAAAATATTAACTGTTAAAATTAAGTAATTTACTGTAAGGGTGGCATGGCATGGTGTATAGCCACTCTCATTTCCACACTGCTGGGCTCATTTCCCACCTAGGGATTGTCCACCAGGCACCCAGCACCCCAGGCATGGACTGTCCCCTCAGCATCCAGCCTCCCTTCCCCCCACCTAACACTAGGCTGACATACCTGCCTGCCCTGCAGAGACTGGGTGCCCTGTCTAGGACAGAATGTCCCCGCTCCCAGGGACTGCCCCCTCCAGCATCCAGTCCTCCACCGAGGGACTACCTCCTATGCACTCAACCCCCTCCTCCCCCCCACCACCTAGGTACAGCCCTCTAGCATTCCCCAGCAACTGCACCCAGCATCCCCAAAGACTGCCCCCCAGAACTCAACCCTCCCCCCATCCAGAGACTGTCCCCCAGTATCTAGCCTCCCATCCAGGGACTGCCCCCACCCACCAGTCCTCCCACCTGGAGTCTGTCCTGCATGCACTGGCTGCATCCCCCTCCCCATTGCCCTTGTGCCTTGCACCCCTCCTCTTGCCCCCAGCACCCCTTTCCCCACTGGTCTCCTACCTCAGCTGCATGTAGCTCACCCGTTCAGTCTGTCGCTGCAGTCCTGGTGCCAGGGAACCTGTTCCAGTTGGGGTCACTGGACCCACGATCCTGCGGGAGATGACGATGCTGAGCACTCTGGCCTCCTGCCGATGCTGCTGGGCCCGATCCTGCTGGGGGAGGGAGGCTGACACAGCTGGTTCTGATCCTGCACTGCCTCATTTGTGCACGCGCGTGCACACACACCAACCAACCCTACACCTGTTGGCTCTGCACCTGGGGAGGTGCTTCTTCCACCCTGCCCCAGTTATGGCCCTGAGGATGTCACATGGGCTGCAGCTGTGTGCTGATTGGGCCACGGGATGAGAATCACTGCCTTATACTAATGTAGTCATCTTCATCTTATCAGTTCTCTGGGTTGATTGAAGAGCATGCCCATGTCTCCAACCTGAGGCCTTCCATACCACAGGTGCATGGCCCTAGCATGTGTATTTGGAAGAGCTTGTACTCCTCAGGATCTATACTGCTCCTCTTCCCCCCCACAGGATCCACTCTTTCTGGCTTCCCTTTCATGCACAGAAGGAATGGGCACATGTGTACCCTATGCTGTCAAGACAAAGAGAAAAAAACAGCAGAAATTAAACTTAACTTTTTAAAAACTGAGTGGATCCTAGGACTTGTTCAGTATGATTCAAGGGCATTTCACCAAGTTAAACATTTTAGTCCTTGGAGACTTACAGGGTGGATCTGATTTCTTTTTAATCTTTAACAAGGTGGATTACTCATTACAATCACAATCTAAAGTAAGATTTTTTGAAAAGGGATCAAGATAGAAAATTCATACCCATCAATTTGACATTTCTGAGCAATTGGTCATAACTTGTGGGTTTTTCCAATTTTATTTATTTTTAGATCGTGTGTATGTCAACATTATTGAGAGTGGTTTTTCAAAGGCATCTACAACCTAACACATTCTATGCATGTCAGTTCTTTACTCCTGAAACAATTTACTTTGGTGAGTTTGCCATACATAAGCACCACTGTCATACTTCCAAGTCAGCATTCAAAGTGTGGAGCGGAGGGGGGCAAAGGCTGTCATTCTAAGAGTGGGAAATGCCCCTTCCCAGCTTTTATGCTAACCTGTTGGTGACAGTGTGATTGCAAGTCTTGTATATCTCACATCTTGGCCCTTTAACTTTTTATAGCTCATTGCACTGCTTGTCTGTGATGTACTTTGAGCAGTGGAATAACTTGCACTAAGAGGAAATTCTACAGAGGCAGTGAAGCTTTCAAGAGAATAAATGCTTTGGTTGTAGCATGAGAATAAGTTTCCATGGAGCAGTATATTATCTCTGAGGTGATTCATGCAAAGAAATTGATGAGGAAAAGACACGTATAAATGTAAGTAAAAAGACTGAAGAGAAGACAAAATTGTAGGGAAAAGGAGCAGAATAAAAATATGGTGGAGACTGGGTAAGCTGGACAAGGGAAAAGAAAATAGTTTAAGAGAAAGAAATGTGGAGGTAGGAAGAGAAGTGCATAAGGATGACAGGAGGAGAAGAACAAAGAAGGAAGTGGCAGTGAAATGAAAAATGCAGCAGGGGAGGACTTAAATATTGTTAACTTGTGGCCACCTACATTTTAATGGATGTCTTTATGCAGCATGCAGCAGCCACGTGGCAATTCACAGGGATAGTGGGGGAGGAACTTGTATCCTGCTTCAAAAACAGACCCTTACTGCTTTGAGATCAGGGAGCCTTTAGCTTTTTGCAGTATAGGGTCTATGTCAGTTGAGTGGTTTTTGCTGTATCCAGTAGAAGGCAATGGTACAGACACACATTAGCCAGTTAATTACAATGCTCTTATCCCACTTAATTTTTCTCCTGGGGAAGTAGATCACCAGAGGCTTTAAAGTTGAACTACCAAAATACTGGTAGCTTGCAGTAAATGATCCTGAAAATAAGTACAGTACTTTGCTAATGCTTACCACAGCAGGCTTTACAGGCAAGTTTAAATTAAAATGACTGTGGGTAATGCCCCCAAACTTCCTAATATTTTCTCACATTGCTGGCAATACGTCCTAATCCTTTAGATTATTACATGTCCTCTTTTGATGTATTGGGGAGGAAAAATGGGGGAACTGGGTTATTTCTCCATAGGCAGGTATTAGTAGAGTGCACAATTGTGGAATCAGATATTTCAAATTTGATTGTGAACTTTTATCTTTATAACTCATTTTTGTGAAATACCATATTAAAATAATTTTTGTATAAAACTGGCACAGAAAGACACACTACTTAAAGGTTTTTTCTGTTTGATTTAAATTCATTTGTCATCAGTTTTTTCTACATTTTAAACTTAGTGACTTTCAAGGTCATCCTCCACCTTCTTCCAGTTTTAAGATGTAAACAACTCTAGTTAAATTATGGACCTTGCCCAATCTCATTTTTGGCATCATCTGCTGCCTGTCAGCAGATGGAGCATTGGAAGGGTACAGGGAAACAGGTCAGAGCTTGGAACGTTATGTGATTTGATTGTTGTTATGCTGCACAGTAAGAATCGTTTAGTGTCTGTGAGGAATCGCTGGTAGTGAAGAGTAGCCAGCGTATTAGAGTGGCATCAGTCTTTCTTACATAGCTAAGGTTCAAACAAATCTTCCATTTTAATCCTGATTTTTTGACATTGCTCCTTAACTTTGCTAAGCCAGTAGCAATCCCCCTGAAGTTTCAAAGCTATGATTGTATGCTAGGGCAAAAATGTGTCAGGGAAGGCAAGAAAAAGCAGTTGTAGTGTTTCAGAGACATGAGGGTCTTACGTTGAACTGTTCTCACGTGGACATGTTTTTTGTGCTTAGATCTAGAAACTTCAATTTTGGTTTAATATGCTCTCTTTGGAGAGGACTGGTGACTCCAATTAACTTTGGATAGTAAGTTCTTAGTTTGTTTCATTGTGAAACCATTGTGTTTCATGGATGTAATGAGTAGGTTTTCAAATCTATCAATCTGCTTACATTTGCCTTTTTGTGGAGGTGGGTTGAAAAATGTCTCCATTGTAGATATTGAGATACTGGAATTTTGGTGTCTTTTGGTAGTTGTATTTTATCAAGTGATATAAATGTAATATCTCTAAACAGTTGGCTAAATTTTGACATACCTATGAGTTTCCATATATCAAAACTTCCCAGGCTGTATTGGGGTTAAATTCTATATTATCTACTGTGGGCATTATATGTGATGGGTATGGGCTTAGCTTTCTAAATAAATTATCCCAACTTTCTATTGTTGCTTTCAGAAAACAGTGGTTATAATGGTTTTTAGTCTATAGGATTTCTTTATTCAGGGAATGATGTTGAGTTTGATTGCGCAGTAATGAGCTTGCTCTGTCTTTACCCAATACTAATTAGGGTTTGGTGTTATCCAGTATATCAGGTTTCTGATCTTACTAGATTGATAATAGTGCTTAATGTTCGGTAGAGCTAATGTTCCTTTTTGCCATGACCTTTGTAAAGCAGATTGTGTAACCCTGCGTTTCTTATTTCCCCAAATGAATTTGTTTATCATAGGTTGCCATGGGTCTAAGATATTTCTTGGGACCACACCGGGAGTGTTTGGAAAAGGAAGTTAATTATTAGTAAGATATTAATGTTAACTGCTGCAATTTTGCCTAACCATGAAATGTCATATTTTAACCAGTTTTCCAGATCTGTTTTGGTTTTCTTACTCAAAGGAATATAATTAATATTATATAAATCTTGCCATATTTTAAAAATGTGTATTCCCAGTTTCCTTACTGAAGTACTTATTCCTTTCTATTTATTTTTAATATCTTTCTGTAGATCAGAGTCCACACCTACATCCAGGAGTTCTGACTTGTAGTTTATCCTAAAATTTGGCAATATCAGGATTTAAGATTTCCTCATGCAATTCTAGTAGTATTGAGCTGGATTTGTAACGAATACCATGACAACATTTGCATGGAAGGCTATTTGTGTTCCCTATTGTATTTGTTTATATTAGGATTATTTCTGATTAGTTGGGCATATGACTCCATCACCATGGCAAAAAGAAGAGGCAATAATGGCCATCCTTAGTACGTGCCTCTAAAAATGGGGACATTTTCTGACAGATGTCCATTTACTCTTAGAGTAGCCATAATGAGTCTCACTTGGGGTTTGGTAGGGAAGCATGGCCTATTGGTCAAGGCTGTAACTCCTGAGTGGCAGGGGGGTTGGGGTGAGGGGAGCCCGGACCCTCCCATTCCACCAGGCTCTGACCCAGGGCCCTTTGGGGCTACTAGTGGTCTGGCAACCGAAGGCTGCCATCCCTGGGCCACTTCCTCTCATTACCTCCCTGCTCCCAGTCAGCTTACTCCAGGGCTTTCCCCTGTTGAGGAAGTCCAAATCAAGTAAGAGGTGATTATCAGTGTCCAGGGCCCACAGATGGGGGAAGGAATACTTCCCTTCTCTGATTATTTCTGTGGTGAGATGTGGATCCTCTATTCCCTCAAGGAGGGCCCTTTTGGGGCAGTTGTGTCAGACTCTAGGCTTTCAGCTGCTCTGCACTGCTCAAGTGGTGGCTGCAGGCCTGCTCTCTTCCAGCTCTGCTGCCCAAGTGAGCTGTTTCTCTCTCTCAATTCCTCCACAAGATGGAGCATTTGCTGCAGGTGTGGTGGGGCTGGCTGGGCCCAAAATAATCTCAAAGCTCCTTGTTGCCCAGTGTGGGGGATTCGTACACCCCATCATACTAATATGTGGGTTATCAGTTGTGTAAACTGATATTTATTTGTTCTAAGATCTGCTAAAGGATACATTTTTAAAAAGCCCTTTTTTAATGCCCTTGAAAGATTTATGCAAGTTCAATATCTAATCCTCCAAGCCAGTTCTGCTAAGAGATAAATAGATTCCAAGGCCAGAAGGGACAATTGTGATCATCTAGTCTGACCCTCCCATATAACACAAGCCATAGAACTTCCCCAAAATAATTCCCAAAGCAGATATTTTAGAGAAAAACATCCACCCTTGATTTAAAAATTGTCAGTGTTGAGGAATCCATCACAGCCCTTGGTAAATTGGTCCAGTGGTTAATTACCTTTACTGTTAAAAGTTTCTGATTTCTAGTCTATATTTGTCTAGCTTTAACTTCCAGCCACTGGATCATCCTATACCTTTCTCAGCTAGATTTAAGAAGCGATTACTAAATATTCGTTCCCCATGTAGATACTTAGACTGTAATCAAGTCACCCCTTAACTTTCTAGTAGTTAAGCTAAATAGATTGAGCTTCTTGAGTCTGTCTCTATAAGGCATGTTTTCTAATCCTTTAATCATTCTTGTGGCTCTTTTCTGAACCCTCCAATTTATCAACATCCTTCTTGAATTGTGAGCACCAAAACCGAACACAATATTCCAGCAGTGGTTGGACCAGTGCCAAATAGAGGTAAAATAATCTCTCTCCTCCTATTTGAGATTCCCCTGTTTATACATCCCAGGATCACATTAGCCCTTTTGGCCACAGAGTCACTTTGGGAGCTCATGTTCAGCTGATTATCCACCACAACTCCCAAATCATTTTCAGAGTCACTGCTTCTTAGGATAGAGTTCCCTAGTCTGTAAGTATGGCCTGCATTCTTTGTTCCTAGATGTGTACATTTACATTCAGCTCTATTAAAATGTATATTGTTTGCTTGCTCCCAGTTTACCAAATCATCCAGATTGTTCTATATCAATGATCTGTCCTCTTCGTTATTTAACACTCCCACAATTTTTGGATCATCTTCAAACTTCGTCAGTGAAGATTTTATGTTTTCTTCCAGGTCACTGATTACAATGTTAAATAGCATAGGGTCAAGAATCGATTCCTGTAGAACCGCACTGGAAATACACCAGCTTGATGATGATTCCCCATTTACAATTACATTTTGAGACCTATCATTTAGCCAGTTTTTAATCCATTTAATGTGTGCCATGTTAAATTTTATGATGTCCAAGTTTTTTAATCAAAATGTTGTGCAGTACTAAATTAAATGCTTTATGGTAGTCTATTATGTCAACACTATTACTTTTGCCAACCAAATTTGTGATCTCATTTAAAAAAAAAAATCAAGTTAATTCGACAGGGTCTATTTTCCATAAATCCACATTGATTTGCATTATTATATTATCTGTCTTTAATTCTTTGTTAATAGAGTCCTGTACCAGCTGATCCACTAACTTGCTCGAGATCGATGTCAGACTGACCGATCTGAATTATCCTGATCATCCCATTTACCTTTTTAAAAAAATGGCACAACATCTATCTTCCAGTCTTCTGGAACTTTCCCAATGCTCCAAGACTTATTGAAAATCAACTTAAGTGGTCTAGCAAACTGCTCAGTTAGCTCTTTTAAAACTCTTGGATGCAAGTTATGTAGCCTACCATTTTAAAAATATCTAACTTTAGTAGCTTCTGTTTTACGGTGCCTAAGATACTAGTGGACTGGAAAGAGCATTGTCATCACCATATGATAGATTGCATTATCTGTTTTCCCCCCAAATGAAAAACAGAAATATTTATCGAACATTTCTACCTTTCCTGCATTATTATTAATAATTCTACCATTTCTATCTAGTAATGGACCATTGTCGAGATTATTTTTGTTCCTAATATATCTAAAAAATTCCTTCCTATTGTCCTTAACTCTGTTGACCATAGATTTCTCCTTGTATCCCTTGGCTTCCCTTTTCAATTTTCTACAATTCCTAACTTATGATTTATGTTCATTACTATCAACTTCTTCTTTCTTCCACTTGTTGTATATTATTTTTTAAAATGTATAGCTGCCTTCACTTCCCCTCTACACCAGGTCAGATTTTTAACCAGTACACCCTTTTTTGGTTTTGGACTTTCGGGGCATCTAGTAAGGTGTTCTTAAAAGATTCCAAATTATCATTCAAACATTTTTCTGATTCAGTTCTTCTCAGCTGGTATGGCTCATAATAGTTTTCAGCTTTGTGAAATGGGCCTTGTTAAAGCACCATGTATATATATTACTGGTCTGGATTTTCTTCTCCTTGCACGTTTATAAGGTGCAAGTCATGATCACTTATACCTAAACTACTATTAATTATTAGTTCTATGATCAATTTTTATAGAAATCTCTGGTGTTGTCTGCAACACTTTGAGTTAGGAAATTGCCATCTATTGATTAGAAATTCCAAGGGGTGTTTTAACATTGGCAGTGTGAGACCTCCAGCATATGTCCCTGAAATTGAAGTCCCTCATGATGACACAACTATTTTCCTACAAATAGGTGCATAAGAAATTGGTCATCCTGTTCCTTAGTGTGATAACTCAATACTCCATCTTGTACCTTATCAGTTAGGACATTGATCCATAAGTATTGAAGGTAATTTTCTTCTGAGTTATCAGTGACTTGGAAACTATTTTTGATGTAGTGCCACTCCACCTCCCCTTTTGCTCATTGAATCATTCCCAAATAGGTTATAATGATTCATTTTTACATTCCTGTAGTGTGAATCATTCCACCAGATTTCCGTAATACCAACTAGATTGAATTTATGCTCATAAAATGAGCAATTTCAGTTCCTCTGGTTTGTTTCCCATGCTCCTAACAGGTGCATAGACAATTCAAGTATTTCTTTTCATGTCCTTTGGTTTCTTGATTAATTTTGTTTTCAACATTTTGATTTTATGCTGAGTGTTCATATCTTTCTTCTTTTTATCCTCCCTTATTAATACGAGTTCAACACCCTCCTGAGTACTCTAGCCACCCTGTCCCTAAGGAGATTGGACCCCTTTCACTGAGATGGAGTCCATCCAAACTATATATCCCCTCTTCCCATAGAAGGTGGACCAGTGTTCCGCAAAACCAAAGCCCTCCACCCTACGCCACTTACTAGCCAGCGAGTTACTAGCAGTATCTTCCACTTTGTCTTCCTTCGTTTGTGGGACAGGAAGGATTTCAGAGAAGATTGCTTGGACATTCTTCTTCAGCATGCTTCCAGGTTCACTGAAGTCATAGATTACCTGCAAGGTACCCTGCAAATGCAGTGTCATATAGTGCTGATATGAACCATCACCAATGAATCCTTACCAATGGACTTCAGAAGCTTATCCAGTCTTAAAGTGATGTTTTATGTCTTGGCTCTGGGAAGACAACATCCTCCTGTTGTCTGCCTATCCCTTGCAGAGTATTCTTTCAGGTTTTCCAAGGACTGAATCTCCCAATAATGATCATCTTTCTTCTTTGAACTGTTGGAAAACATTTTGTAAGCAAGCATGATTTTCTTACAGGTTGGGCCAAGCTACTATTCACGTGTGTCCTGTACTCACTGTGTTACTGGGATATTACACATAGATTATTTTATGATGCTTATTGAGTGCTTCAAACACAGTTTAACATTACTTTTTTTTTCCTGAAATGACCTAATTAGCTTGGGTTGATTTTTGCTATTTTTTCCTGAAAGAGGGGAAGACAAATAAGGTTTAATCCTTTGGTCATTTTTCAAGGCAGTTCATGTATGTGGTTAAGTTTATACAACCCATCAATGGCTTTCTGAAATTGACTCATTCGTACTATTATGAACTCTGTTTCTTTCTGAAATTGGCATATATGAAAGTATTGATGCTTCCTTGATTTGTGTACTAGTTATCGTTTTCCCCATTCTACTTGTTTGACAGTCCTCATTGGAAGGTCTGGAGTTCATGGCTGCCTTTGGCTTTTCATAGGAAATTCTGTTACTGAAGTGATCCAGAAAAGTGGACAAATCAGAATCTTTACTTTCTTTTTTCTCATTTTACTGTGATTAACTTTGCTTTCTTCCTACTTTTGAGGAGATAAAGTGAAGCTTGACCTAGAACCCTGTGAATGGATTTTATTTTCTCACAAGGATATTTATTGTCCTTACCTCCTTCATCTAACTGGGGGACAGGTGGCAGTAACAGACCTTCCCACGTGGCCTCAACAAAACGCATAATACACATTTAGTTTCCTCCGTCCGTCCGTCCATCCATCCGTTATCTCTGATTCTCCCCTTCCTCACCAATTCCTTTTGGATTTTGGATTCTCTTCTAAGCAGATCCTTCTAGTCAGCTCCCCTTCTCTTGTCCAGAAAAGCTGATGAAACTGCTGCTTTCACGCTGATGATTGTGACTGTCTCCTCCCTCTCTCCTTTTGCTGCTCAGGGCTCCTCCTTCAGTTCCCTGAAGATCTGTGCAGCATCTGAAGCACAATAGGACTCAGATCGTGTCTGGGGACTCTCATTTTTATTATTATAATATTACTGGAATATCTAGAGTCCTGTAGCACTTTAAAGACTAACATCTGACAAGTGGGTTGCAGCCCACGAAAGCTTATGCCTGCAGAAATTAAATTTGTTAGTCTTTAAAGTGCTACAGGACTCTCGTTGTTTTTGCTGTATGCAGACTAACATGGCTACCCCTCTGAAATTATAATAGTGGATACTGATTCTTGCCATGTGTCAGGTGTGTGTATTGTGGCGAGGGTGGCTTGTTCAGCCCTTTCGTGGGTACTGTGCCCTCTTCGGCTACAACTAAGATATGCCTGGGTGGGAGTGGGGGGGGAGGGCCCGGTCCCGTTCCCGCCCTCTGCCCCTGGCCCCGACCCAGGGACCCTGTGTGGAGTAGTCTCCAAACTGCTCAGTTCTTGACTTACTCCCTTCCCTGGGTCGCCTGTCCTTGGCCCCACTGCTCTGTCTGCTTCCTGGAACTGGGTAGGGAGGGGTTCTCCCTTAGGCCTGTGCCTTGGGTCCCTGGCCATAGCCAGACAGGTACCCCCTCTTGTCTCTGGTACCTCTTGGGGTTGTAATATGTGGCAGTGGTTGCTCCAAGTCCTGTAGCCGCTCCGCTCCGCTTCTCCTCCTAACTCCCTTCCAGCTGCCCCCAGCTGCCTGACAGGGAGGCTTTTAACTGCTGGGGCAAGCTCCTTGATTGGCCTCAGCTGGCCTAATTGGCCTAATTGCCCCAGAGTAGCCCCAGCTGGATCACCCAGGGAACAGGGATTTGTTAATTCTGGGGCTAATATAGATCACCTCCACTACTCTCCTATAGCATCAGGTCTGGCCCTGTCACAGTGTATATATATACAGTGTATATATATAACCTTTTGTAACCCTGACCCATGTTATGTGTTTTAAAGCCAGGAAACAGATTAGCTTGTTTTCAGCTCATCTGTGTGTCACACCTTTATTACACTAGGGATCTAAATGGGAAGCTGTTTCATTCATGATCATGGAATAAATCTTGCCTTGCTGTCCTTTTCCTGGCATTGTCCAGAGTTTTTACATGTTACTCATGTTTCAGTAATACATCAGAATTTGGCATGGTACTGAATGAATGCTTTTGAATACATTTTAATAACTAGTTGTCATACTGGAGAACTATTTTGTATGTTAAATATTAGCTGTGTGTTTCATGTACTGTAGCGTGCAGGGTCCTATACAGTAGCTTTTCTCATACAGCTGCCACTATTTTGGGACACTATTCCCTAGTCATTGTAACTCTAACTCTGTCATGATGTCTTTTGTTTCTAGCTTACTCCAGGAAGGCCCTCTGTCTGGATATTAGACGTTTCTATCTTGTGGTAGGGCATTACTCTTGATCAGGCATGCACAAGTGTACATAATGTCCTGGGAGCCAATTCTGCAGTGTCTCATAATTAACTGCTCCTAATGGATGGAAACTGTGCCAAGGGATTATGGTAATGAAGACTTTTCATATAATAGATTCTGGTTGAGTGAGAACCAACTCATTCTAGTGGTATTCTAGGGAGAATCATTCATTCAATAATACACAGATCTTTATGAGAGTCTTTTAATGTGCCTTGAAAAAACTAAAAAGCATGCAGTCTGAAGGAGCATGTTTGTTACTCAGAGCAATCTAGATAATGTTCTCTGTCTCTTCTCCTTCCTTTCCATCGAACTTCAGGCTCTGGGTTTTCTTCTCGGAAAGCCTCATGAATAAATAAAACTAAATGTTTCATCTAACATTATAATATAAAACATAACTTAAGTACATCATCCTAATAACATGTCGTCATGAGAGAGAGAGAGAGTATTATCAAAACTCAAGTTCTAATTCATTGGGACAGGCATTTTTAATTTAAACTTCTGTACATGCTAGCAGGAGAACAGACATCATTGTGTACAATAATAAACGAATAACAGAAATTAATTGGAAATGCAATGAAAACTTGAAATTGTTGCAGTGCTTTTCAGTTTGAGAGGAAGAGACTTGAAATGAGTAAAACTGCTGTCACTAGAAAATTTATTCTGCTCTCTATTGTATGGTTAAATGATATCCTTTATAGTTGAATACACCAATCAATGTGTCTGAAATAGCATTTATTATGGACCAGGTAATAAAGTTATTTTTCAGATGCCAGCTAGATTAAAAGTAAGCATAGAAACTCCCTTTCAAAAGTTACTTATTTAAAAAAAAAAAAAATTACTTTAAAAAAAGGCTCCACTATCCATAATTTCTGTATCAAAATTTAAAGGGCTAGAATATAATACAGTAGAACCTCACAGTTACAAACTGATCAGTCAACCACACACCTCATTTGGAACTGGAAGGACTCAATCAGGCAACAGCAGAGACAAAAGAAACAAAAACAAAAAATACAGTACAGTACTGTTAAATATAAACTATTAAAAAAATAAAGGGAAAGCAGTATTTTTCTTCATAGAAAAGTTTCAAAGCTGTATTAAGTCAATGTTTAGTTGTGAACTTTTGAAAAAACAAACAACCTCCGTTCCCAATGTGTTCGTAACTCTGAGGTTCTACTGTTTACTATAGGTCTAATAGGAAGAACTGTCAAAGTTCCTGTGGTAAACGTTCAGTAAAGGAGCCCCACCAAACTTTCTGCTAAGCCATGGAAAATTTGTCTGCTGATGATTAGGTCTAAAGATACTGAAGCTAGTAATATTAAAATCCAAAAATCCATGGTCTGGACAGTTTGATTCAAAATATAAAATATTTATGTGTTATAAATAAAGAATATGAAAGAAACAACCAAGTTGATTTATCCATCCAGTCAAGCCAGCAGTAATCAGGTAGGAGACAAATAAATGGATGAACAGGAATTTCATACTTGAATGTGTCAGACAACAAATCCCAGACCTGGGGAAAAAGAAAGGAAAAAAAAAACAAAAAACCCTGAGACATACCTACAGTCCAAGAAAGGATGATAAAATATACATCTGTACATATTGCATTTTAAGCAGATTGCAGCATTGTTAATTTGAAATGTGTGCTGGCTAGACAAATAAAAGTTCTAGACTAAATGTTATATTAGATTTCCTTGATGTTAAAGATGACAATTGCTGGAATGAATATAAGGGTCTGAACTAGAGATCACTGAAGTCTTCCATAAGCCTCAAATCCTCAGGCTCCAGTAGGATCCCATGTTCCCTTCTCATTTTTAATCAAATGACCTCCCAGTTAGTGGCTTAATCACATAAAGAGAATATATGCAAGTGGACTCCAGTCTATTACAACAGCATTTAAAAAAAAATCTCACCCATTTTTCTTTATTTATTGTAATAGATAACTTAATCTCTGAGCCTGAAGGTCAACAAGTAGTGAGGTAGAGGAATTATCCAATGGTAAGGAATTATGTTTAAAGTAGAAGGAAGATCAACTGGGAGAGTGTTGGTCATTTCACGTGCTATACAGAGACACTGATCTATTAATATTATGTAAAGAGCAACATGACAGATTGAGCAGTGATACCGTATAGTATGAATTCTGGAAAACTGGCTCCTGTGAGCCCAGTAAAAAACATCAGTCTCTTCTGAGCTTCACAAGAACCGATTTCTGCTCAAGTAAATCCTGTAAGCGTGTGAATGAGCTTTTTGATGCAGACAATAATATATATATGGAATCTTTTGTAATTTATACAGCAGACCAGGAAATAGCATTTTAGTCAAATGTATGTGTTTAAAAAAAAGTGAGTGTGAACATCAATGTTACAAAATTTGACCTTGTATGTATAGAGTGAATACATTTGCAGTAATTTAATAGTCCCAGAAATTGAGCTGAATGTTGGGACCTTTCAAATGGGAAAACTGGAGGGGAAAAAATTAAACCAGGAGGCTGGAATCTGAGCCAGCAAAACTCTGATTTTGTGTATTTGTGTTTTTTTAAATATATACCAGAAAAACCTCCATAATGATGCTCTTGAATTTTGTAACTAAAAATCTGTTCGGGCATTTTAGGTCTGTTTAAAATGCCAAAAAAAAGTTGCTTAAAGACGCACACTTTTTTTTAAACACAATACAGCCATTTCTAGTATTTTGGAAAGAATTTTTTAAATGGAGATATTTAGTTTGTGAATATTGTTTCATGAGGATTTTTACTATTTCTATAAGAACTCATTTTCCCAGACTTCTTTAAGGGAGAAAACTGCCCCCATGCAGAGGTCCCTATGTATCAATTCAGCCCATACTGTGTGATTTAAATACTGGAGAGAGCCTTGAAGTGCCTTCTGCACTAGGATGAGTTTCCCCTCTACAAATCTATTCTTTCAATGTACTCTAATGGCCAACTTCTGAATTTCAAAACCACCCCAGTACATGTTAACAAGCCAAACAAGAAGTCCATTTCGATCTAGTGTTCCTATTATAGTTTCAAAAACAAGTAAATCAAAAATTCTTTGTTTTATGAAAAGAAAAATGGGATGGTGGTTGTAATAAAATAATTCAATATATACCAATGTCAGAACATTGAGACTCTTGTCTTAACCTCTGCTTTGCTTAGGCCTTGCTAGTGGTGTTTGAACAGATCTTTGTGCTGTAGTTACCTGTGTGATCAGGGGTGCTGGAACAAATTTTATAGTGGGAGTGCTGAGAGCCATTGAACCAAACAGTAAATCCTGTACATAGTGGAAACCACTTCAAGTCAGGGGGTGCAGTAGCACCCCCCATACTCCTACTTCCAGCACTTATGTATGTAATGTGAGACTTGAGAACTAAACATCTAAAGATGAAATCTATCAGCCTAAGCTTGAACTGGATTTACTTAGAGATTTATATTGTACTGTTTTCATTAACTTTTTAATTTAAATCCAGACTTTTAAATTTACATGTAGCAATATCTCATTCACTAAAATTAAATGGACTTTTGTAGACAGAGATCATGCTTAGTCTCCTGATGTCGTCTTACACTTTACAGATGCTTGTGGCATTTATTTTCTTGTTGAATTAGGGTGGCTACATTATAGTAGCATGATGGTTTCTGAAAGGCTGTTGCTTGACCAATCCCATTAGCCTGTGTCTTGAAGGAACATCCCATGCAAGCAATACAGACATCAGTTATTTTAGTTTAAGTATATTCTGACTAGAGCTATTGTTTGTGGCCAACATATAATAACATTGCATTATTTTTTGTAAAAATCTGAAAAGAAATCAACCCATCTAAGATGTTTCTTTTGTACTTAGAAGAGGTGCAGTATACATTGAGAAGTTTGATCAATCTCTAAAATTGGAATACTTTACTTTTTAAACCAGTTTATGTGGGTTTGTTTTAAAACAATTGTGTTCAACTGCGATATCTTTCAACAGACTATTTAAATCTTACAACTAATATTTATAGTTATGTACAATGAAGTAAAGGTAATCACATTTCATGCTTCAAGTTGTAAGCTGATTGTGAGAAGGGATTTGAAAGCATATTTTTACACATGCACGGCATTGCACAATTAGCTACCTACATTTTTAGAGTTTTGGATAGGTGTTCAACAAATTAGAATAAAGTTGGTAGGTTTTTTCCTTTTTCTGAAGTGTTGGGTATTGGCCACAGCTGGAGGCAAGTTATGGTATTTTATGGACCAGTGGTCTGATCTGATATATCAAATCTTTAATCCTTCAAGTAAAAGAATTTCCCTATGTTTTTTTATTTTTTTTATTTGTGAAACTGATGTAATTTATTCCAGAACAAAAGGTTTGATATTTAGATGTATGAAGATGTATATACAGAGATGCTAGAAAAGCTTACATTTAGGGGAGTAGTTTGGAGTAGAATATCTCTCAGCGTTGTGTAAAAGAAGCTAAAAACTGTAGATAAGATTGCATAAGTTAATTCACTGCAGGAGATACTTAAATGATTTATTTACCTCTTAAATGACTGAAATGTTGGTTGAATCCAAACACTTTTGTGTGGGGGAAAACAAAAAGCCTGCTAGCGTATGTTAATGTACAGAAAAGTACAGAGTACATTCTGTAAACTTTTAGTATGTTCTGTGGCATTTTGACACTGGTAAAACCACTGTGAAATCCTTGTACACAGTCACAACTCAGTAGTTCACCGCAGGCTTTCTCACATAAGAAATTACAATGTAACTTCCTGCTAGAAGATAATCAAGAAAATACTTTAAAGTAAAAGAGTACTGCTAGTAATACTGTATATTGATTTATCCATGGTGAGCTGTAGTGTCTTGGTGTTCTTACATGTAATTATGGAAATGTAATTGCACTACTGCTTTATGGCTACATGATTTAAAAGGCCCCCAATAGCTTTGAAATATTTGCCCAATTAGATTGAATTACACAACATTATCAGAATCACTTAAATAGTCTTAGATTAAAAGAAAACTGTTAAGTGTTAAGGCTGAGACTACCTTAAATCCTTTACATTTTTTTTCCTTTTAACTTCTAGGGCCAGATTTATCAGCACTCTCTGGCTGCTTTGCCCCACTGCAGAGCAGCACAAAGCAGCCATTGTGGACTGGCCTTTTTTCCTCCCTTACTCCTGTCCCCCAATCATTGTCTTCAATTCCATCCTAGACCATCTCCAATCTGGCTTCTGCCCCTTGTGCTCCACTGAAACAGTTCTTGCCACAGTCTCTAATTAAGTCTTCCTAGCCCAAGTTCCTCATCCCACCTTGACCTGTCAGCTAGCTGCCTTGGACACTGCTGGCCATGCTTGTCTTCTCGAAATATTGTCCCTTTCACCACGCACAATTTTCTGTGTGGGTTGCATAGGGTTCCTTTTGCTCCTCTATTCTTCTCCCTCTACATCTTATCTCTGGGACTCTGTCCTCTCCTGATTCTCTTCCTACATCTCTTATCTCTCGGTAAACTCATCCTCTAATACAAATTCTCCTTTTACGTTATGCCTACAAAATCCTTGACAGTGATTAGGCTGTTGATATGCTGAGACCACTAGATATCATGCTGACCAATACAGTCTCATTGCTTCCTTGTTCTCCCTTGTTTATATGTCTGTATTCAGTTGTTGACTCTTGTCTCAGATTATAAACTCTTCAGGGCTGGGACTGTGTCGTCCGTCGTGTGTCGTGTCGTGTGTCCCCCCCCCCCCCGCTTGAATAATGGTTAGCATGGTGGGTCCCCTGGTCAGAGATGAGGGCTCATAGATACTATGTATAATAATTAATAATAATAATAATAAAATGAATTATGAAAAATATTGTTTAATGGCTCGAAAATAACTTCCACCCAACATGCATCTCAGGAGCCTGTTCTCCATCCCACTTACATCTTGTCCACTTCTATTCCCCTTACATACCTATCCCACAATTCTGAAACTAAGATTTTTAAAACTATATTCACATGCTGAAAAAAGGAGTATACAATTCTGTACTTTTTTATGACTTTATGGCTACGTGTTCTAGTATTGTTAGACTGTTGTATCATCGTTAATTTATATGTGTGGGAGTCCTGTCCTGCTCCCATTTAAGGTAAATGAACATTGCTTTTCTCAGTGCATGGAATGATAGTCATCCTAATGGAAAAAAAAAAGTGTGAAGATGTAATTAAAGACTACAAAATAATGTGAAAAAATAAAAGGAGAATTAAGATCGTACAGGCAAATTTAATTCTATCATTTCCTAAATTTTGATTCCATGAATATGCACATTATAACATTCTTTTAACATACATTTTATGTAATGTATACAAAATACATTCTGAATATTATTTCTAAATGCTATATGGCAAATAATATGTACATGCATTATTTTAAATAGCTATAGATAGAATATATGCTATCATAAGTGTCCAGGATATTTGAAAACAACATAGTATTATCAGTGGTTTAAAAAAATGTACATATTGTGCTCAGAACAGCAGCTTCGAAGTTCACATGACAGTTGTCACTTCCCATCATACAGTCACATTTAAAAATGAAATGTGTTCAATTAAAGCAGTCATTTTGAAGACTAATCCTAATGAATTTTCTGGTGGAAAAGTAACACCTTTTGTAACAGGAGGGGTATTAGAGAATAGTGTGGGCTGGTTTTAAAACTTAATTTAAAAAGAATACTATACAAAACTATTGAAACATGAACCATTCTATTTAAAATGTTAATGTGAATGCTTTTTACAGCTGAACAATTTGTTTTCCAGTATATGTCAATGTTTATACATTGTGAAAAGTGATTTTTGCCATGTGTACTTTGTTTACTGTCCTTAGCAACCTTTTAAAAATAAATAGCTTACCATAATATTTTCATATACCTTGCGGGCAAAGCTTTAAGGTGTGTGTGTGTGTGTGTGTGTGTGTGTGTGTGTGTGTGTGTGTGTGTGTGTGTGTGTGTGTGTGTGTGTGTGTGTGTGTGTGTGTGTGTGTAAACTTTAAATTACAAAAAAAACAAACAACTATGTTAGAAGAATGCTATAAAGTCAAGCACTCAAAAGTTAGGAAATGCCAGAATTAAGGTTGCTTGTGCAATCTTAATTTGGCCATCTTGTGCGTATGCATTATGACAACAGACTCTTTAATTACATGATCACATACTATTTTTCACAAGCCATATAGTGCACATGATGGATGGTACTCAAAAACTTTTGTTTCCTCTTCATTATTTAATATGTGGCCCTGGGCCTTATTTAGTGCACGCTATTCAAACCCGGCTCTGAAGACAGAAATATTAATTTCCGCATGGGCTTTTCTGTGATACCCATCATTATGAGTACTTCATGAACACTAATAAATTTATTTTCACAGCATCCTTGTGAGTTGAGGGGTGTTGTATTATCCCCAGTTTATATTTAGGGAACTGAGGCACAGAGGTTAAGGACAGAAGCATCACTAATTCTGGGTGTCCAATCTGAGACATGTAGGACCTGACTTTTTAGAGTCCTCAGCATTATACAGCACTTGATATGTCCAGATCATTGCTCCTATTGATTTCATTTGCAGTGGTTGAGTGCTCAGCATTCTGTAAAGCAAACCCCAGGATCTCAAGACAGGCAACAGAAAAGGAGGAATACACAATTAGTGACCATCTGTGAAAAGTTTGGTTGAAGTGACTTGTCTAGAATCTCCCAGAAACTCTGGCTGAGGCAGGGATAGAATCCAGTTCTCCAGGACACTGCATTCTATTACCTTACCCACAAGACTCTTCACCCCCCTTCTTCCCCCTTCCTCTATTCCCCTACCTTATTCATTGAAGAGTTTCCAAGTTCTGCGGCAACTGTGAGGCAGAGGTCCTGCAGAGAACAGCTTCCCTCACTACACAACCCTAATTCATCCCCAAGGCAAATATGTCCTGTGCACTGAATGAGGCAGGAGTCTCCTCCCCCCAACACCAATTGGTACCACTCCCCTTAACCAGCTATTCCCAGTCGTGTCCCCTTCCCCTCCCCTTCCATCCATTCGTGCTTCCTTGTCCCATCTGTCTGTCTGACTCCCCAAAATCCTCATCCAATCCATCTCCCCCTACCCCCCATTCCTTATCTGAGTCTTTGCCCAGCCAGTCCCAGTTCTCCCCCTTCACCCTAGATCTTCATCAGATCTCTTTCCCCTTCTCCCCACCCCACTGGTTCTCAGTCTGTTTCCTTTCTTAGCCAGTCCCAGTCTCTTCATCTGATCTTGGTCATTTCCTTCCTCCACCCATTGGCTCCCAATCTCCCTCTTGCCTTGTTCCCCTCCCCACTCTAAGTCCCAGTTTTCTTCCCCAGCCAGTTAGTCTCCCAACCCACCCCAACTCCCAGTCCTACTTTCCCTCTCCCCCACTCCTTCCCCTCAACCAGTCTCTTTTTACACACACTCTTTAAAGAGTACTATCAGGAGATAGATTTTTTTTTTTTAAAGTCAATTAAAAAAATGTCAAGGTGACAGTGTCCCTTTAACATTTCGACATCACTCCATTTGGAATGAATTCTGTTCTTTCACTTGTTGTTTTTTTAATTTGTTGCCAATTGAATGCAGTAAACCCTACTGCCAGGTTTACTGTTTACAAATGAGAGGAGAGGGTAAACGTTTCAAATATTCAATGCTAAAAATATCTCCTCTGTAAACTCATATCTAATGCAAGTATTCTAGTCTGATTGTGAAATCTAGAGAGGTATAGTAACACATCATGGTATGTGACGAGACCAGAAACTGACAAGGTGTCTGTGATCTGCTGTTAAAACCTTTCTCTGTGAAAAAGAGCATGACAGCATGAAAAACATTTTCCAGCACAATTGCTGTCCATGTCTGAAACCAGTTAGTAAAAACTGAAATAACCACCATATTTTATTGTGTTTTCAAGAAGAAGAAAAAGAAGCTAGGCCCTGAAGGGTTTTGTTTTTTGTCAAAGCATCCTTAAATTTCATATGATATATAGAAAGAATTAGCAACACAGAGGACCAAATCAGTGAGGGAGAGATTTTAGTTGTAAATGTCATTTTAAAAAAAAGGCTAACAAATTATTTGATGATTAGCCAAGATCAGAATTTTAAGTATCTGTTTCTATAACACATTTTGTGTTACCTAAAGCCATGAAGCCATTTCTTGACATTGTTATAGCTGTAGTGATTTCAGCAGTTGGAGTAATACATAATGTTGAACTCTGCTTTTCTTAGATGAGTTTTTTCATTTAAATTTTTTGTGAACCACAGTATAAATAAATAAATATACTGTGGTTCACAAATTAAATGAAAAAACTCATCTAACAAAAGCAAAGTTCAACATTACATATTATTCCTGCAACTGCACGGAATCACTACAACGTCAGAAATGGCTGCATGGCTTTAGGTGACATCAAATGTAACAGAAATAGCTACTTAAGTGAGAGAGAGAGAATTTGTTACTGAATAAATAAAACATGCCTATCACAACCTCTAGGTACAAGTACAAAAAATGTAAACCCACATATGTTCAATAAACTAGGGATGGTCTACTAATGATAAAGAGCTCCCCATGTCATAAAAATAAACTTTTCCCTTCTCAAACAATCATGAATATTTTATTTACTCTTTCCTTTTAAAAGCATTGCCATTCACCTTTTAATATATGTAATTGAGATTGTACAAGATTATTGAACTTATTAGTAACACAAAATAGCTGATATAAATTAATTTCATTTATCAAAGTATCTCAAGTCTCTATATAAAATTGTCTTGCATTCTACTCTTAATGGTTCTGTATTTGCTTTCTAATGTAGATTTTAAGATGTTATGAAAATTCATATTCTTTATCTTTTTAAAACATTTGTTTAGTGGGGAAATATTAGTTCAAATCATGATGATCAATAGAGTACTGCTGAGCTGCTAAAGTATGATGAAATGTCATTGTTGACAAAAGGAAAATATGGATCTTGGGTGCTTGGGAATTAGTCCTCAGTAAATGAAAACATTGGCAAAATAGAGTTAGTCTAATAAAAAAAGATCGTGTAGGTTTCTCTTTGGTGGTACATTATTAATTTAAAATAGTTTACTCTAGACAAAGTATAATTCTTAGAACGGCTGCATTAAACTGGCAGTTGACATAGTTCTTTTAAATCCTCACAAATGACAAAATGTCTTAGTGCAATTTAGTTAGTAGGAAGATGAAAAATATATTGGAACTTGGCCAGCAAGAATGGAACTGCAATAATCCTATCGTTAAGTAACCAATGAGTTTAATAAAACTATCATCTTGGTTTCATTCATGTAAACTAAATAAGGGACTTGCTGTGCTACAGACCTACAGTAACTGTAGTCACAAATTACTTTCTATATTTTAAAATATATTTTAAAAATACCCAAAAGAAAAAAGAATAATAGGTGAACATGTCATGTCTAAGTTAAGAAATAATATTATCACAGTTATTCTTTTAAAAGAACATTGAATGTTTATAAATATGTGAATCCCTTTATCTTTTTTGCTTTTAAGATTGCAAATTATTTTTTTCTCTTCCTTGCCATCTATTTGTGGGGTGAGAGGTGCAGTGGGTCTAGGTTTCATAAGCCAAACCAACCAAATTGAAGATCATCTGATTACATTTTTTATATTTTTAAATACAAAGTAAAGTTTGATAGTCCCAAAATATGAATTAAAAAAAATTACATTGTATCTGTGTACACTGTTCATACAATTAGTGGCATAACTTTTCCCATCTGTTAACCATAGAATCATAGAATCATAGAATATTAGAGTTGGAAGGGACCTCAGGAGGTCATCTAGTCCAACCCCCTGCTCAAAGCAGGACTAACCTCAGCTATATCATCCCAACCAGGGCTTTGTCAAGCCTCAGCTTAAAAACCTGTAAGGATGGAGATTCCACCACCTCCCTAGGTAACCCATTCCAATGCTTCACCACCCTCCTAGTAAAAAACTTTTTCCTAATGTCCAACCTAGACCTCCCCCCTGCAACTTGAGACCGTTGCTCCTTGTTCTGTCATCTGCCACCACCGAGAACAGCCTAGCCCCATCCTCCCTAGAACCCCCTTTCAGGTAGTTAAAAGCCGCTATCAAATCCCCCCTCACTCTTCTCTTTTGCAGACTAAACAAGCCCAGTTCCCTCAGCCTCTCCTCATAAGTCCTGTGCTCCAGCCCCCTAATCATTTTGGTTGCCCTCCGCTGCACTCTCTCCAAATTGTCCACATCTTTTTTGTAGTGGGGGGCCCAAAACTGGACACAGTATTCTAAATGCGGCCTCACCAATGCCGAATAGAGGGGAATAATCACTTCCCGTGACCTGCTGGCAATGCCCCTCCTAATGCAGCCCAATATTCCATTAGCCTTCTTGACAACCAGGGCACACTGCTGACTCATATCCAGCTTTTTATCCACCGTTACCCCCAGGTCCTTTTCTGCAGAGCTGCTGCCCAGCTCGTCGGTCCCCAGTCTATAGCTGTGCATGGGATTCTTCCTTCCTAAGTGGAGGACTCTGCACTTGTCCTTGTTGAACCTCATTAGATTTCTTTTGGCCCAATCCTCCAGTTTGTTTAGGTCACTCTGTATCCTATCCCTACCTTGCAGGGTATCTACCACTCCCCCCAGCTTAGTGTCGTCCGCAAACTTGCTGAGGGTGCAATCTACCCCATCCTCCAGATCATTAATAAAGATGTTGAACAAAACCGGCCCCAGGACCGACCCCTGGGGAACTCCGCTTGTGACCGGTTGCCAGCTAGACATGGAGCCATTGATCACTACTCGTTGAGCCCTATGCTCTAGCCAGTTCTCTATCCATTTTATAGTCCATTCATCCAACCCATACTTCTTTAACTTGCTGATAAGAATACTGTGAGAAACCGTATCAAAAGCTTTGCTAAAGTCAAGGTATATCACATCCACCGCCTTCCCCACATCCACAGAGCCAGTCACCTCATCATAGAAAGCAATCAGGTTGGTCAGGCATGACTTTCCCTTGGTGAATCCGTGTTGACTGTTCCTGATCACCTTCCTCTCTTCCAAGTGCCTTAAAATGGATTCCTTAAGGACCTGCTCCATGATCTTTCCAGGGATTGAGGTGAAGCTGACCGGTCTGTAGTTCCCCGGATCCTCTTTCCTCCCTTTTTTGAAGATGGGCACTATATTTGCTTTTTCCAGTCCTCAGGGACCTCCCCCTGTTGCCACGAGCTTTCAAAGATAATAGCCAATGGCTCTGAAATCACCTCAGCCAACTCCCTCAGCACCCTCGGGTGCATTGCATCCGGCCCCATGGACTTGTGAATGTCCAATCCTTCTAAATAGTCTTGAACCTGTTCCTTCAGCACTGCGGGATGTTTGCCTCCTTCCCATTCTGTGCCACCCAGTACAGCAGTCTGGGAGCTGATCTTGTCTGTGAAGACAGAGGCAAAAAAGGCATTGAGTACCTCAGCTTTCTCCACATCCTCCGTCACTAGGTCGCCTCCCTCTTTCTTTAAGGGGCCTACACTTTCCCGAATCTTCCTCTTGTTGGCAACATGCCTGTAGAAACCCTTTTTGTTCCCCTTCACGTCCCTTGCTAGCTGCAACTCCAATTGCGCTTTGGCCTTCCTCATTTCATTCCTGCACGTTCGAGCAGTGTTTATATAATCCTCCCTAGTCATCTGACCAAGCTTCCACTTCTTGTAAGCTTCTTTTTTGCGTTTAAGTTCGCCAAAGACTTCTTTGTTAAGCCAAGCTGGACGCCTACCATATTTGCTATTCTTTCTGCACATCGGGATGGTTTGCTCTTGTGCCCTCAATAAGGTCTCCTTAAAATACAGCCAGCTCTCTTGGGTTCCTTTCCCCCTCATATTAGCCTCCCAGGGAATCCTGCCCATCAGTTCCCTGAGGGAATCAAAGTCCGCTTTTCTGAAGTCCATGGTCCGTATCCTGCTGTTCCCCTTTCTTCCTTTCATCAGGATCCTGAACTCGACCATCTCATGGTCACTGCTGCCTAGGTTGCCACCCACTTCTACTTCCCCTACCAAATCTTCCCTGTTTGTGAGCAGCAGGTCAAGAGAAGCATGGCCCCTAGTTGGTTGCTCCAGCACTTGCACCAGGAAATTGTCAGCGACACTCTCCAAAAACTTCCTGGATTGTTTGTGCTCTGCTGTATTGCTCTTCCAGCAGATGTCAGGGTGATTGAAGTCTCCCATGAGAATCAGGCCCTGTGAACTGGAAACTTTCCCCAGTTGAGTAAAGAAAGCCTCATCTACCTCATCCTCCTGGTCTGGTGGTCTGTAACAGACACCCACCACGACATCACACTTATACCACCTAGAATATTTGTTTATAAAAGTAATGTTGGCTCCCTTTTAAAGTTAGAAAACTAGAGCTTTGCTATAACTGGGATTTGAGGCACACAGTATGTGATGCTTTTGTTTGCTCCAGGAGTGAGAATGATAGCTCTGTTTTGGAGTGAGATGAAATAATGGTTGCATGTAAAGTTATTTCCAGATAGCAAGTATCTGTGCTTTTGATTTGGTTTGTTCTTTCACCTAGGCATATGCAACTTTATTAAGTCAATGTTAATGAGGAATTAGTTCTGTATATGTGAGAAACTCATTACAACTCTTGAAACGGTTTCCTCAATGGCTGGCAGTGATGTTATTTGTGTTCTGTATCTCCCGCGTAATGCAGAGATTAAATGCTCTTGCTCAGTTTTTATATATAAATTCAGTTTTATAACAATTGCTGAGCCAGAGGAGACCATTTTTATCTGGCTATGGCACTCGTGGTCTTGGTCACTTGCCTTTAGCTTTGCGGTTTGGGAAATGACACCTGAGGCATTTTGTAACTGCCCCAAAGCACACTTTCACTCTTGTCTTATGGAAGTAATAGCCTGTTGTATCATCACACCTTCAGGCATGTTCCGTACTCACTCATTGAATCTCTTCAAGTCCTAGACCTGAATTTAACACTTCTCCACTACTCACTGGTTAATAATATTTGAAACTGATGCAGTTTGGCAACAAAGAAATTAAAATAAAATTGGATCTTAAGACATTTTTAAACATAAACTTCCTAATTATAAGGAAAGTGAAGTTCTGGAATAAGCTATCCAGGGAGATTGTGGAATCCCTGCCACTGGAGGTTTTTAAGAACAGGTTAGACAAACACCTGCCAGGGATTGTCTAGGTTTACATGGTCCTGCCTTGGCGCAGGGGACTCGACTAGATGACCTTTCGAGGTCCCTTCCAGCTCTACAGTCCAAGATTTATTTAGAATAACACCAAGCTCTGATGATTAAAAAGCATAATTTGCATGCTGAGTCACGATAGAACTCCATTTGTAATCTAAGGATAGAACAAGGGCTTTTGGGACTTTGGAACGAAGTTACAGTTGGGTTTAAGGAGAAACAGCAATGAGGACTAGAGGTAAAAAACAGAAATGATCCCCATACCATAACCTTATGTAAGGGATCTAGGTTTCATGAGCCAAAACAAGCAAATATAGGGATAATGTCACCTAATATTGAAATATAGCAATATCTGGGATGGAGTATGGTATCTGTTTAATAGCTCATAGAGAGATAGTACAATGTAAATATTAAGGTAGGAAGCTAGGAACTTCATGATCAACCAGAAGTGCAGAGGGAATTTTAGGTGGGCAGAGTATAATTACCCAAACTGAAATTTGGCCAGGACACTAGGACAAACATCTGCAGAAAATGTGTGTTATTAATGACCGCAAGTGGTTGCAGCCTCAGTTTCATGTCTCCTCTGAAAGGTGACACACAGCAGTACAGTTTCTGTAGCATCTTTGATTTTTTTTCCCCTTGATTTTTTTTCCCCATGCAAGTACTGACCCAAACATCACCCTCCTTTGCTTGCAAATGCTAATGGGTTACAAACCAAGGTGATATGGCTGTGGGTGAACAGGCCATATATTATCTGGGAGGTTAATAACATCAATTAGAATCCTCCTATGCCAGTGGTTCTCAACCTATTTACCATTGTGGGCTGCATATGCAGCCCTCTATGTGTTACGTGGGTTGCATCCTCACAATATATATACTACCTGTGTGGCCCTGAGGAGGTCACATGGACTGCAGCTTTTTGCTGATTGGGCCACGGGTTGAGAACCATTGTCCTAGGCCATTCACATCACATCTTTTATCCAAATTATTTTATTTGCCTTATTTATTAAATGCCTTTAGTACTTTGGACACAAAACAAGTGTGATGTCTGCAATATCTAATAAATGTCAGACTGCCTCATAACCATATGAATGAGTTAATTGCCTAATGGCATTAAGAGACTTAGATAATAGTGTGCCTTCCGTGGTGTTGAGTCTAAATCCCTTGAATTACTCTTAAGGTACATTGTCACATATGTTTGTAAAATACTATCCATGCTGTATGTTTTCAGAAATGGAGAGTCTATTGCTTAATTTAAAAAATGGTGAGAGAACTCCAATAAAACTTACAGCACTCGGACTTTAAATATATTGATATGTTTTTAATGTGTGCTGAACTGTCACAATTTGGGTTGTGTTAGATTCTACAAGACATGATGGGGTGATCCAGATGTAAACTCCTTTTGGGTATGAAACAACAGAGTACTAGAAGTTCTACTTTGAGTGATGGTCCTTATATGGATTCCAGGCGTGGTGCACATGCACACCAGGTGCCGGAGTCGGAACTGTCTGTAGTAGCGTCCATTGACCCGCATGTGTCGACTGCGTGTTGCATCTGAGACTTTAAGAGGCTGTATTGCTCGATGCTGCTCCATTTCCTTTTTAGCGCCAAATGGCCATAGTCGGAACCCCTGTTCCTCAGTGTTCTTACGTTTTTTAAGAGAACTTGTCTGATTTTTCTCTGCCAGTTGTATGTAATTTTTCTTCTAATTGTATATATAGTTCCAGTAGTTGTTAGCTAGTTAGGATTCCCCCAGTTGGACTTCTTCCCCTCTTAGAACTCCCCTCTCTTCCCAGTTGGCTTCCCAAAAAGCCAGCTTCAAAAGCTGTGCATCGTGCCTGCTCTCCTTCTCTGTGAACGATGAGCACCAACATAGTCCGTATTGCCTCAGCAAGGCTCACGTCATTGCCCATTGATCCATTTTGCTGCTCATTTCTGCCTCGGACTCAGGAAGCTGGAGAACTTCATCTCTGCAAACCCCTGATGGAAGAGGCTATGCGCCCACCTGCACAATTGGATCCAGGACTGGCAGATCCTGCAGAGGAGTAGTGCCTGTCGCCGCCGCTGAGTGCTCCCAAGTTCCCTTCTCGTGCGCCAGCGCCTGCGGTACCGCCGCATCTGCCAAAGCCCCACTGTGAGCATAAGAAAGACGGACATGGACACAAGGGCAGTGCTGCCTCCCTGAGCCGCGCCAGGTCAGGTGAGAAGTTGCATGTTGACCTGGCTGCTCTGCCTCCTTGTGAAGCTTCACATGGAGCATAAGTCCAAGCACTGCCGCAAATCTCCAGTACCGACTCCAGCCACGGCTACCGATCCACCAACTTCACCTCTGACACCATCGATGCTACCTATCCCCTCTGGACTCACTCCCGGTCCCCCATACACTGGGCCGCCTATCTCTGCTAATGCCCATGGCTGAGCTGATGCTGCCATACACCAGTTCCGCTTAGCGACCCAGCTCATCTCCGGTAGATGAGCCTCTCCTTTTTGTGCAGTACCCTGCTCCGCTCTGCTTCATACCAACAGTACCGATGGCCCCGCTCCCACTGGAACCATCCTTGGAGTCTGAGTGCTCCTCTGAGCCAGACCCCTCATTCTCTCCTATGTGATCCTACAGCCCAGATCCTTGACAACACACATCCTACCTGCCGATGTACGGCCCTCCCCCTGAGGAGTGGTACTGATACCCCTGTGGCCCACCGCTGCCTGGTGACCCATATGCCTGGCCCTTTTGGCCTGCTTTGGACTCCTTCGGAACTACGGGGTGTTGCTGCTACCAGTGCACCGGCCATCTCCCGCCCGCACAGCCCCATCCTCTGTCCATGACAAGCTTCAGGACATCGTGGCACCGCTGGTTCTCACTGGAGCCTCCCCATCTTCAGATGAAGTGCTCATTCTGCCTTCCCTTTCCCCTCTGGACAACAACAGCCAGTATCACGACCTCCTTTGACGGGTGGCTGTGGCTCTGAACCTCCCGATGGAGGACGTTCAGGACCTGCAGAACCAGTTCCTGGATATCCTGCAACCACCTGGGCTCTCCCGCACTGCCCTTTCTATCCACAAGGCCATTCTCCAGCCAGCCCAAATGATCTGGCATGACCCAGCTTTCAGTGCCCATACCCTGAAACATGCTGAATGCCACTATTTCGTTCCTTCTAAGGGTATGGACTTAATGTTTACCCACCCGTTCCCTGACTTGTTCATGGTCCATGTGGCGACCAAATGTGCCCAGCAATAACAGTTCAAGGCCACTGCTCCAGACTGAGCAGCCAAAAAATGGGACCTTCTGGTGCACAAGGTTTAGTCCTATGAAGCCTCCAGTTTCAGACTGCCAACTACCAGGTCCTCCTGCTACAACTTCCTCTTGTACTCCAAGTTGGTGGAGTTCCAGGCCTTCCTCCCAGTGGAGAAACAGCAGGACTTCCAGGCACTGTTGGATGAGGGCAAAGTGGTTGCCAAGGTGGCCCTCCAAGCCGCAGTCGATGCCGCTGACACACTGCATCTCACTGTCTTGCATCTAGTGTGGTGCTCCAACGGGATCCCTGCTCCAAGCCTCCAGTTTCCTGAAAGAGGTCCAGACCACTTTTAAGGCTCTCCCCTTCGATTACCACAATTTTTTCAGTAACAAGATGGATGAATCTTTCCACTCCCTCAAGATTCCCATGCCACCCTCAGGTCACTCGGTCTCTACACCCTGGATCTGACCCACAGGCAGCAATGTCATCTCTGGGCCACCTACCAATCCTACTTGAAATGCCCACAGGAGCAGTTTCGTCATTGCCCGCACACACAATGGCCCCATCACTCTATTGCTGCCACTTCCCTTGCCTTGACCTTTCTGCAAAGCCCCTCCAAACAGCCATTTTGACTCTTTTCCCAAGACCCACAAACCTCCCCCCCACGCCTCTCCTACAGTACTCCAGATGGTCTTCGGGGCCATCTTGCCCAGTTTGCCCACAATTGGGGCGTCATTACCACCAACCGATGGGTGCTGGACATTGTTCACTGGGATGCCTGATAGAGTTCCTCCTCTTCCCCCCTCATTGCCACCCCATGTTGGCCATGTGGATTACTCCCACTACGATATCCTCCAAGAGGAAGCAACATCCTTCTCCAGAAGGGCACCATAGAACATTTCCTGCACCACTACCAGGGTCCTGGGTTCTATTCCATTTACTTCCTTGTGCTGAAAAAGGGGGGTGGCCAGTGTACCATTTTGGATCTCTGGTCACTGAACAAATTCATTCACAAGTTCTGACTCCGGATAGTCATGCTCCTTCTCATTATCCAATCCCTCCCCCTTGGGGCCTAGTTCGTGGCTCTCGATATGAAGGATGTATGCTTTCACATAGACATCTTCCTGGCTCATCAAAAGTTCCTCCATTTCATGGTGGGACACTCTCACTATCAGTTCTGTATCCTCTCCTTTGGTGTCCTCACTGCCTCTTGTGTGTTCACATAGGTCTTTGCTGTTGTTGCAGCCCTCATCTATCGTTGCGACCACACCGTCCGTGTTCCCTTACCTGGACGACTGGCTCCTCATTGCGCCATCTCGCAACCATCTCCTTTCCACTGTCCAAACCCTTCGCAACCTCTTTGCCAGCCTGGATATCTGCATCAACGACAAGTCAGTTCTCGTCCTTACCCATATGCTCACCTTCATTGGGGCATGCCCGGACTTTCTTGTGGGCTGAGCTTTTCTCCCAGTGAACCGTTTTGCCCCCCCCTCACCTTCCTCTTCGCACAGCTGCATCATGGTCCACACATGCATATTGGTTGGTGCTTTTCCTTCCTTGGCCACAGGACAGCCTGCATCTCTGACACACAGTATGCCTGCCTGCTGTGGCTCTGGTCAATCTACAAGCTGTAGACTGATCACCTGGGCAAGCCAGTCTTGATCCCCACCTCCGTCCTTGCTTCCTTCATGTGGTGGACCTTCCAAAGACCTAGCTGGCATCTCGTTTACTCCCCACATCTCTCTCACCATGGACGCCTTGCTGTTTATCAATAAGCAGGGCAGTGCCCGGTCCTGCTCCCTCTGCAGAGTGGCCATTGACTTTTGGAACTGATGCCTCAGGCACAAAGTCACTCTCCACACCATGTATCTCCCAGGCACTAGCAACTCCCTGGCGAACACACTAAGCAGGTCCTTCTCTGCCAATCATGAATGAGAGCTACATGATCCCACGCTGTGCTCGGTCTTTCGCCAGTGGGGCACACTGCGCTGGGACCAATTCGCGACTACCACAAATCACAAGCTGCACCTCTTCTGTTCTGTAGGAACCTTCAGGTTGGGTTCCCAGGATGATGCCTTTCTCCTGTCCTGGTCCACCGAACTCTATTACGCCTTCCCACCCATCCCCCTGCTCCCACAAGTCAGGCACGATCGAGTGCAGATCGTCCGTGTAGCCCCCTTTTGTCCCCACCAGTACTGGTTCACCAACCTCCTCTACCTCTGCACCTGCCTCCTGATCCACCTTCCCAACTTCTCAGATCTCCTCACACAGGTGCCCGGCCATCTGCAGCACTCCAACCCAAGCCCATTCCACCTGAGGGGTTGATATTTGGATGAGGTTCACATGTAGACAGGAAGTGCTTCACGCCAGTGCGCAACATCCTCATGAACAGTAGATAATCCTTTACTAGGGCCTGCTATCAAGTGAAATGGTGACACTTCACCACTTGGGTACACTGCCACTGCTGCCATTTGGACTCCATCTCCATTCCTGTCCTCTTCAACTACCTTCTCCACATTAGATGGATGGGCCTTACCCGTTCCTCCATCTGCATCCATCTGGTGGTGCTAAATGCCTTCCTGTCTCCTATGCACGGTTTCTCTGCCTTCACTCACCCAACCACTGCTGACTTCCTCCATAGACTACTCAATATCTTCCCTTCAGTGTGGAAGCCCAACCCACTCTTGGGACCTCAGTCTTGTCCTCTCTGCCTTCACAAGGCCTCCCTTCAAACCCCTCACAACCTGCTCTCTCACCCACCTCTCTATGCAGGTGATCTTCTAGGGCAGTGTTTCTCAATTAAATTTGGCCACGGAACCCTTTTGAACTCCATAAATAATTGCGGAACCCCCCAAACTCTTAACAGTCTTCAAATGTCGAAATAAGCAAAGGTCAGCATTTCTTACTTAAATTACACTTACACTGGATACCCTTCGCCGGAAAATCCGAGACATCTTCCCTTTTTCGGCAGCTGCTCTCGGCGGCGCGGAGAACAGCTGCTCTCAGAACCCTAACAGTGTTCCCGTGGAACACCAATTGAGAAACACTGTTTTAGGGAGTCATCACCTCCATGAGGTATGTTAGCCATCATAGCTGGCAGCCTGCTCTTCACTGTCTTCCACAATGACAAAGTCTCCTTATGCCTACACCCCAAGTTTCTTGCAAGGTGGCCTCTCCGTTTCACCTCAACAAATCTGTCCATCTTCCAATTTTCTATCCCAATCCACACCTCTCTCCCAGAGCAAGCACCTTACCTTCTGTCGATGTCCGCTGTGCAGTGGCCTTTTATCTCCAATGCACCCGCACCTTCCAGGCCTCACCCAGACTCTTCCTCACCATTGCAGAGCGCTGTCGAGGAGGTGCCCTCTCCTCGCAATACCTCTTTAAGTGGATCTCCCGTTACATGGGGGAATGCTACACACTCTCAACTTCCTCCACCCCCTGGAATCCACAGCCCACTTCATGGGGCACATGCCACCACATTGGCCTTTCTCACATATTCTCCATGGTAGGACATTTGTAGGGCAGCCACGTGGTCCTCTGGCCACACCTTTACCGCTCACTATGCCATTACTCCAGCAGTGGTGGCGGATAAGGCAGTAATATCTATCCTCCATCCCCTCTGCTGAGGGCTCTCTTGCTCCCTGGTAAAAGGGATCTGGAGCAGTGTCAACCCACACAGCCTCCTAAGCCTTGGATGCATTACACAGTTGACACGTGTGGGTCAACAAATGCTACTATAGACAGTTCTGGATCTGGCACGCATGCGCACCACCTCTGGAATCCAAATAGGGAATACACATCTTGAAGACCCTCCAGTTACAGTAAGTAACCTTCTCTTACATGTAACACTTGACATTCAAATCTTATTCTGTTCTAACATTTATAATGAGACCTTTCATGTTAGCACAGAAATCTGATACTGTATCAACATTATGGAAATGTATAACTTACGTCCCCTTGATTCCAACTGTAATTTTAAAGCACGTTTTTAATGGCCTTAATGGGCTTTGTTTAATCAAGGACTTGCTGTAAACTTGGGTTATTTTTATTAATGTTGAATACTGATTGTCTTGTATTTGATCATCAAAACAGTGGATCTAAACATTGTGTTCAATAACTATGGAATTACACTGTCACTGTTCACTTTGAACTGAAAGTGTCTTTCACGTTCATAAAGCAACTGTGCTGTATTTTTGCAGAAGCAGTTCATTAAAAATATTATAAAAGAAGAAAAAATTCCATTCTTTCACTTTGTTGCCTGTGGTGGAAACAGAACATACATTCCATCTTCACTGTTTGTTAAATTAATTTAATTTTAATGAGTATGCCCATTTTTTTTCTTTTGTTGATGCTACTGCAACACCACCTAAAGGACCCTAATCGTAGATCAGTAATCCCCCATTGTGTTGTACATAACAAAAAGACAGTCCCTGCTCCAAAGAGCTGACCATCTAAATTGAAGACCAGAGACAAGAGATGGATATGACAGACAGACAGGGAAAGCATAAATTAACAGTGAGACTGTTCTATTCATCATGGTAGGCAGCGGTCTAAGCATACCAAGTGTCTACCCATTGTAAAAGGGTTTTTTTGTATGTAACATGGCAGAGGAGAGTTTTTATGGAGGAATTAGAAAAAGTAAAGGAAGGTGACTTTCTGAATTTTCTACAAAGAGAGTTACTTAACTTTGTTTCTTGGTTTTGAATATAAACAAAAAGTAGTGAAAGCATATGGAAGTCTCCCCCTGTGGAGAGAATATAAGATGTTAATGTGATGAAAAATACTTGCTTTAAAACACACTGTCTATTTTGTGGGGGTGAATATCTTTACCTGTAACCCTTCTAAAATACATATTAAATAACTTTGTATATTTATCAGTTCTTGGGTATGCATGGCATTTTAGTTTAATGCATTGTTGATCACATGCTATTATTACCATTTTCCAGCCAGCACATGGCTGGTATGTATGTGTGCTCTGTGTCCTTTATTTAGATAACTTCAGCCAATGGAGCTAAATAAGCATTAAGATGTCTTGGAATTTCTGAAATTACAAATTAGACTATTGTGATACTCTTGGTGTGCCAACTGTGTAGGATACACAAGTGCAAATGTACCTATTTAATAAATTGCTCCCATGTTAAGCCAGGTCAGGTGGATTGGTATGCATTGCTTTCTACATTGTGGATGTTGTTAGCTTTCAGGATATAAGTGGGCTTTTAGATGTATGGTACAGACATCTACCACTGCAGATAATGTAGTAAATGGTAGCATTAGTAGGCTATTATCTTCTAGGTGGACCAGCCCCAAGAAGGGGACAAGACACTCAGGTTACGAGAGGGTTTTACAGCTACTTGCTGAAAGCAGAGGATTCCTGGGTTCAATTCCAGGTTCTGGAAGAGTGTGTGCTATGGTGGTTTTAGTTCCTTTTGCTCCTGTTCACCTCTATCCCTCATCCCTTTTTATATAAATTACGTGGCTTCCTCCCTTCTCCATGCTCCTTGTTCTCAGTGCTTGTGCTTGTTGTTACATTGACCTCCAGTAGCCAAGACCAGTAATTGGAGCATGCCCAGTGCAGCTGGAATATTTGGAGAATTTAGTTGCCAAACTCTACCAAGCTTCTAGAGCATGTGTGAACTGAGATTTTTTTTCAGAGGCTCATAAATTGGTCAAAATTGGGCCTATTCTCATGGGTGGCAAAAGGCATGTCCCTGACTTTAAAACCACCTTAGCCAAATTTCCCCTTGCTCCAAAACATGTAGGTGGTAGTCTCAATAAAAAGGATTTAAGATTTTTTTTTTATTATTATGTGCAAAACAAGGTATTGTTCCCTAATCTTATTCTTGGAAAGGGCTGAACCATTTTAGCTGAAACTTTCCCAAAACTAGAGCCGAAGGCAAACAGTTGGCATACAAAATTTCAGCTTGAAGAGTAAGTTAGCAAAGTTACAAGCAACCTTAACTATAGGGGGCACTACCAGCACTGTCTATAAGAAACAATGAGTTGGCATTCATTTATTATGCTACATTACCCTCTTTTGACATTTCATTACTGTATAGTCCTAAAAGACTAATTATTCCAGAGAAATTGCCAGACTATGTACAGTGATAAAAGTAGATATTAAATACCATGTATTCTTCTTTTAATTCTTTTAATAGGTTGTCTTAGGTTTTTTTTGATGAGGCAGGGGGTTTGTAATAGAAGTTTTTTGTTTAGTGACTAACTTTCAGTATATAAAATTGTTGGTTTGTATAGATATTAAGTTTTCCAGAGGTTTTTTTATAATTAGACATTAATGTAATTGGTTTTATTCTAGTGTGTACAGTTTCTAAATATTGTATCAATTTATTTGCTTGACTTCGCTTTACAAGATATAATGACATCAAATCTTATTAATAGTTTAATGAAAAACTAAGTTGACTTTCTGAAAGCTCTAAAAAAACCTGATTACAATGTTTTAGCAGGAATAATGCATTTAGTTTTAGTTAAAGTACATGAATAAGTCCTAAAATGGTTAAGAACTCTGAAATATAACGACCATCCAGTCCATATGTAACCCCAGTCAGGTTGCATGGCCAGAAAGAAGACCATTTATTTTTCAATGCCTTTTGGCCTTCTTAAAATTTCCCAGCGCCTTCAGAGCCCATGTAGTCCTTGAACAAGATCAGTTGCAGTAACAGGCTGCACTGTTCTATTTCAAGAAGTGACAAAAAGTTATTTCAAGAAGAGATGTTGGAGTGCTATTAAAAGAGCCAGAAATGATGCAAATGCACCTACTGTGGGAGCACTCTGCCATGTGGAATTTCACTGATCCTTTCGGAAGCACATCTTCCACACAGTCCCTGGTGAGATGGAGACACCAAAGCTTGTGTGTACGTATATAGCAGGAAAAAGACAAACATAGCAAGTACATTCCTACAGGTTAGCCGAAGATAAAATTACAGCAAAATATCCAGGACTAGAAGACCTTATTCTTTTTGCCTTACAAGTTTTTATAAGATATCTCAGTTGAGTGATCATTTGATAAAGTATCTGAAGAAGTCTCAAGAATATGGTATGATGCTCCTTTGGGTAAGGGAGAAGTTTAAAGGTCTGACCCTTTGTTTGCCAGTCCAAATGCTGAGCATGCTGTCCCAGCAAGAGCATCCCTTAGAAGAAATTGTAACATGCATGGGAGTAGGTCTTCCATTGGTAGCCTCCTTTTTTTCTATGATCCCACCCTTAGTTCTTTAAATGTTCCAGTTTTACTTGTGATTTCCCTTCCATAAGGCCTCTCTAGCTGATCTTTAGTTGTCTTGTAAATATTTTTCAGAAAAGTAGTATACCTAGAAATCTACAAAGCTGAAGGGTTGCCTGTCTGAATCAGATTAGAGAGGGATTATTTAGTCAGGGCTCTTATCGGCTTCCTTGGCCAATTAGTTGATACCCAAGACTGCTAACCTAGGTATTTTTTCCTTTTTCTTTTGAAAAGCACTATAGGTTGAGTGTTTCAGGGTCAGAACAATAAGAAGTTTGATTTGGACTAACTCTTTTTTAAACATATTATATTTTTTTTTTTTTTTTTTTTTTAATGGGATGGGTCTTTTATTTTATTGATGGATTTAGACGGAAGATTATTTTTATCTACAAATTGTTTGTGATTCCTGCATCAGACCATATTATATACCATTCATTTTAGTTGTAGTTGTGCTTTAAACAAGATTTCCATGTTTTTTTTCCATTTTAATTTGTGTCCTCTTTAATTATGGAAGGTTCCTCATATATGGAGAAAATAATCATGAATAAACCCCATTTTTCTGCTGCTTGCCTGATGTTTGGATGGCAGGGAAGATATCCATCCTGTCTCAGTTCTTATCATTCTTCTAGAGCACATCAAAAATGAGATTTAGGGTGCATTTCAAGCAACTTTTTCAAACACTCTTCTTCTTATAGAAATTGCATATGGGAAAAGACCTATTAGCTTAACTACTTTATTCCCACAAGTGGAATAGATTGCCAACAATTAATATCATTCCTGCAGACGAGAAAACCTTTTGTATAAGATGAGTAATAGTGAAACGCTAAAGAAACTTTAGTAAAAGTATGTTTAATTTTATTATTTACAATATGTGAGTGCAATAGAATACATACAGCTGTCATTCAAAAGGGAAGTAAATTAACATGAAAATATTAAGCCTTTGTGTGACATAGATGAGTAATTCTCTGGCTTTCTAAAACTGGCTTCTGTTTTGGAAGGGAAAACCCTTCCATTGAAAAGAGTGAATATTTGAAATCTCTTGAAAGTACATAAATAAATTTTAAAAAGCCTGTAGATTATTCGTTGGCTTCCTATGTTTTTTTTCATCAGGTCTTCCTGATTTTTAAAACTCAGATATTACAATAGGGAGCACAATGCTTATAGATCAGGGCTCGAGAAACCCTGGGCGCCAGGTTGCCATGGCATCTAGAAATTTAAGTCTGGCGCCTAGTATTTCTCTGGGGGAGTGGCTGCCGCGCTCCAGCCAGGGTGCCCCACCGCTGGGCTCACATTGTGTACGAGGGGTGGAGGGAAAGGGGTGGGGCCAGGAAGGGAGAGCAGCAGCTGCACTCCGGCCAGGGCGCCCCACCGCTGGGCCCACGTTGTGGGAGAGGGGCGGGGGGAAGGGGCAAGCCAGGAGGGGAGAGTGGCTGCTGCGATCCAGCCAGGGCGACCTGCCGCTGAGCTCACGTTGTCTGGCTCCTTAATTTTTGGGCTGGCTCCTAGCCGCAAAACAAATTTGTCGAGCCCTGTTATAAATACATTTTTAAAAGGTGGCTTATGTATATTTATTATAATTGAGTGCCAACAATGTTGTACAATGCCTGACGCAGAGGGGGACATGGCCCTTGCTTACAATTTAAAAATGTTCTAGTTCTACACGGAAAGCAAAGTCAGGTGTATTAATCTTGCTGTTGTAATTACTCTCCAAAATACGTAATTCTGAGACTTCATTCCTGTTGAATATTGTGGCCTCCCTTAAATCTCAGGTAATGGGCCCAAGTTTTGTTTCTTTGTAAAGTCCCTTTCAGTACAGAATCCAGGTGAGATGGGTGTTAGAGGAAAGCAATTTTATGGGTTTGAAGTTTGCTGCCATTCTGTTTGGAAATATTGGATAGCATCAAGAAAAGTGTGAACCATTCTTTAGTTTCTTGTTTTTCCTAAGCTTCCATTACCCTTGAAGTTGCTGCCTCAGATGATCACAATGGATGAATGGCAGAGCATTTCATGCTTCCTCCTTTTCTATTTCTTCATGCACAAAGCTTCAGATGCCATCTACGCGTTTACTCAATATGTACGTCTTTGATGTACCCTGAACTACAAATTTCCATGGCTTGTAGTAGGTGACTTACAATGTTAGTTTTGCAGTCACTAGTTTACTGTGGATTTCAGACTAGCATGTATGATTTTTTTTTTCCTCATTGGCGCGTCAGTGACCTTTGAATGTTCCTCATGTCCACAGTGGAGAAACAAGAGTTGTTTTCCTAGTATACTTCACAGAATTTGTTCCCCTCGCCATAGTCAGTAGCTGCTATGTTGTAATTGGGTTTTGGTGTTTGGGGAGAATGGCATTGCATTAAAATATGCTCCCACATTCAATTGTGATTTGCTGAGTGCCTGGAAACCTTTCTCCCTGAAAGCACGGCTGAAGCAGGTCTACTGGCTCTGAGATTCTCTGCCAGTATAATAATTACATTGATATTTCAATCACTCAGTAGGACATCTAAGGCCTTTTCTGTACTTGGGATTCAGCAGTCAGTGGCCACTAACTATCAGAATCACCATGATGCAGTCCTCTAGTGTAGAGAAGGAAAGCAGTGATTTCCTTAGATAAACAAGGCCTAAGACTCTGGCTATTTTGGGCATACACAAGGGGAACAAAGAGGTCTCCTCTAGTTCTTGCAACAAAACTGAGATCCTACAAGACAGACAGACCAGTAGGTGAACTGGATAGTTGGGTAGGTTTACATCTTTGTAACAGGTTGGATACATTTATTTCTTCTTTGAGTGCTTGCTCATGTCAATTCCAAATAGGTGCGTGCATGCCACATGCACAGTTGCCAGAAGATTTTTCTCTAAGTGGTATCCATAGGGTCTGCTCTGGTGCCCTCTAGAGTCGTGCTGTCATGGTGCCATATGTAGGGCCCTGCCGACCCTCCGCCTCTTCAGTTCCTTCTTACTGTCCATGATGGTTGCTAGAACATTGCTTTTCTCTCGCTCAGCAAGCTTTTCCCCAGTGGACTTTTTCCATATGTACCTGTAAGTAGTTAAGATTTAGCATTAGTAGTGATAGTTCATAGTTTAGTATAGTTAGAGTCCCATTTATTGGGGTCTCCCCTTCTCCCTCCCTCTCTTCCCCCATTCTGGACCCTGGGGAGATTCCACCAGGCACAGGGGTCACACTCCAGACGGTCGTTCACACTTGTTTCCGAGAGCGGACCCCTACCAACTCATGCAGTTGGAAAAATACTACATGGCACCAGACGCAGCATCGGAACCCGGTGTCGAGCCTAGCTCTGAGCACGACCTTGACCCTGACACCAAGAACGAGGAACCAGTACCGCAGGACCCCTTGGGTGCTGAAGGGCAAGAACAGGGCACAGTGCCCATCAGAGCTTCTGCTTCATCCCCAGACAAAGCAGCAGCAGGAGCAGTGGCTGCACCTAATATGGATGACAGCCGGGCTCACTAGGAGCTGTTGTGGCACAGAACATGGGGCTCCAAACAGAGGAGGTTTCGGAGAGTGCAGACACCCATGGTTGACTTTTTAGCTCTGGCGGGTCCCTCCAGAGTCACTTTGCCATTAATCAAGACCAGATGTGACACTACGAGGTCACTGTGTGGCAAACTCCAGCCTCTTTGCCTCCCGAGGGTGAAGAGAAAGTACTTCATGCCCTCTATGGACCATGAATACCTTAACACTCATCCTCCACCAGGATCACTTGTAGTGGCAGTGGCTAATGAGCTTGAGAGGCAAGGTCAGCAGGACCAAAAGACCTTTTTAGTAGAAAGGTGTACTCTATTGGGGGCGGCTCCAACACTGCATTTTTTCGGCGGCGGGTATTGCTCCTAGAAATCTCTTAAAGCGGCAGTGCAGCCAGGGCCCCATGCGAAATCCTGCCGCCGAAAAGGGCTGATACCGCGCCGCCAAAAAGGGGGAAATGGCCCGAATTTTTCGGCAGAGGGCATTACACGGCCCCTCTGATGTGCAGTTTTATGTGAATTTGGCCCGTCACTGTCAGTGAGTTTGACACCCCTGGATTAGGGGGTGTAAATATGTGAAACACTGAGGTTTGGGGCATTGAGAGGAATGCAGAGATACAAATGAAAGCATTCCAGCAGTCTGTACTTATGTGTATCGTTGCTTCTTCGCAGAGCAGATTGGCTGGTATTTTCCTTGATTCTGTTTCTATCCAAAGGGGATATTTTAAAATATCTCTTGACGTCTGGCAGATGATCATTTGGTACATATGATAGACATTATACACTTAAATAAAACAGTTAATTCCATTGCTGAACTGCTCCGGAGTGTGCAAGTCCAATGTAGTAACCCAAAGTGTAGCCTCCTCTCACAAGCAGAACTGCGGTTTGGGATTTTCAACACCTCCCACCCAAGCCCGATGTAAAGCATGAAAACTCACCTCCCACCTCCTCACCATCTGCTGCTGCTATCTCATTTGGCCCACAGTAAGGACATATTACAGATAGAACAGAACAAATGCCAAGAGAACAATGACATTTATACAGGGATTGGCTCCTCCAAAGGGTAGCATGTGTTGGCTATCTTACTCTCAAGGCTCTGCCTCTTGATGACCCTTCTCAGCTGTGATCATGTACCTTGGCTGACACAGCTTACACAGAACAAACACTGCAGTTCAAAACAAGACACTGGTGAAATCATAGTGTTGCCACTGCACATCCTGTTGTTGACTATCTAAAATGGCACAGCCTGCTAGCTTTAAATTCCTTTGGGGTGAATGTACTATTTTGTTCTTTAAGGTTCCATCAATTACCCAACTATTATTGTTGTTGCTTTACTTTAAAACGATTTTGAAGAGCGATAATGTGCTGAGAGTAACCACTCTGACACCTAAACTGGTCTCAAAGGATTTCCCATGAATCTGATACAGTAAGGTTTCTTTTTTGCTGGCAGCTGCAATTATCCTTCAATGAACTAGATTTATTTTTTCTCTGCTACTTGTGTATATTTAGAGACATGACTGTGCTTAACATCATGCAGGATATAATGTGCCCACCCAAAATCACGGTATTTTGATAACTGTGACCTAAGGCAGTCAGACAAATCGAATAATTTCTGAGATATCACTGCTAGCCAGACAGACAGGCATGACTGCACACAACTGACAGACTATATTGTGGAATTCTGAGCATTGTACGGTTTGTGAAGGAAATAGTCCTGGTTGGTAACTTCCATGCTCTTCTTCACACTGAAGTTGTGTGAGGTTTGGTTGGAAATGCAAATTTTAAGTGGAAAAACTAACCATATTGTAGTATACAGCTGAAATGTCCTTGCTTCTTAGCTGTCATCCTGGCTGTGTCCTGCTATGCCATGGGTGGGCAAACTTTTTGGCCTGAGGTCCACGTCTTAGGCGGGCGGAAGAGGCGGGGCTGCCTGGGGGGGAGGAAGGGCTGCCATATGGTGCTGCTTGAGGCCGGGAGCAGCTCCAGTCACAGTGCCTCTGGGCACACATGGTGGGAGAAGGGCGGGGTGGGGAGTGGGCCTGATGAAATGCACAGATGGGCCGTATGTGGCCTGTGGGCTGTAGTTTGTCCACCCCTGTGCTATGCTGCCAGACTATATAATTAAGTCTCCTGGTTGGAAATGTTCCCTCACTGCTGGGTAAATTCCAGTCCCTACTTTCTCCATGTTGCAGGTAGAGGATTGTGAAACCCACTCTTGTGTTGCCAATCTCAGCCTTATGGTAACACCGCAGAAGAAACAAGAAACAGAGAGGAGGGGGCAAGCACGAGGGACAAAGAAGGTACTAGGAGAGAGCCTGAGGGCTTGATCCTCAACTGCTGTATATTCGTATAGGTCCATTACTTCACTGGAGCTATGCTTGCTTACCCTAGTTGAGGATCTGGCACTCAAGATGGAAGGAACTGGGACGATAGAAAGGAGGGAAGAGTAAATGAACAAAGGGGCTGATAATGGTGTCCAATATTGTATCCACATTTTAGAGCTGAAAGGTCAAGTGGCATGTGAAGCAAATTATAAAGATGGTTTGGCCACAAGTTTAAGTTTAATTGATAATGCTCTGATCACTGTGGTATTGAATAGAGAATCATAATGATAGCAAGCCTTGTGGGTCTGTCCAAACCTCTATGGGTCTTGCTAAGAAAACGAAGGTAATGAAATCAGCCAGCAGTCCAAGTATGTAAGCCAGTGTGGGGACTAGGTCCAAGACTTTAAGTATCTTGAGTGCAAAGAAGTGATCCTAACAATTACTGTCTGATAAGTCTAACTTTAGCCCTTGGCAATGTAATGGAATAAATATCTGAAAGGTTTTGTAAGTGCTAGGAGGATAAACAGCAATGCAAGCAACAGATAGCATAAGTTTATAAACCACAAATCACACCAGATCTTGATCTTTTTTTATTCAATATAAAATATTAGTGGATGAAATGTGTTTAAATTTTAGTAAAGTATTTATTATTGGAGTTGACTCTGATACGAATGGCATATGCAAGGAAAATTGTTTGGAGGACCAGAAATGAAGAGTAAAATCTGTTAAATTGTGCAGTAGTAGTCACTAAGGTCCTGTAAACTTCAGTGTTGAGACTGGGTTATTTAGTATCTTCAAAGAGAGGTTAAAATATGGGCAAGAAAAAAAATGTGATTCAGCCTAGAAAAATTCAGGCTTGTGTATCTGGTAGAAAATAATAAATTAGTTGTGGATGTTTTGGTGTTTGTCGTTTGGGAATCAGCATGATGAAAGGCTGGCATCCATGGAGAAGGGAAGAATTACCCCCCACTAAAATACTCTCCTTTCCCTGTACTTTAAGTAATCGCTGAAGTTGGGTGTAGAACTCTAGAGTGAAGGAGTGTCTATGTGAAACTTAGTTGTGAAGCTAATATAAATGTTTTACTTACAGGACAACAGCTAACAATTCATGTGTATTTTTAGTAAGGAACAGGCAGGTTATTTGTTTTGTTTGGTAATTTTAATTGATGTGCAATGGGAAATGTGCATAGCTTAAGTACAATTCACATTGTTTCCTTAAGAGAACTGATATCTTTACTTGTGTAGCAGTGTTTGCATTCATTGAAACCAGGGGCGTCAAACTCATTTGCTATGGCGTGCCAGATTTTAATTAAATGTACTTCAAGTGGCCATACATACCATAAATCGAAATACTAGGCACAACCATTTTTATGTAGTATTATATTTTATTTGCTAGATATCAGTGATATAAAAACTGCAGTAAATTCACTTCTACAACTACTACTATTTTACGATTAAAAGAATCGATCAATGATTAAGAATTATAGTACTTTATTTACTGCTACTGCTGCTCCCTGATCCTTGACACCTCTTACTTTGGACCACTGCATCAAAGTCTGGAGCAAGGGACTGGACTGTGGCAAGCTTGAGTATTGCGTTCAGGTGTGCATGAGTAAGTTGAGAACAAAATCTTGACTTGTTGATGTTCATTACAGAAAAGAGCTGTTCATAGACATACGTTGTCCCAAACATGGACAGAAGTTTTGAAGCAAAAGACTTCAGCCTGGGATAATTTGGTCCTACATACTGATAAAATGTTCCAACATCAACACTGGAAAACTTATCCTTCAGAACAGAATCACACTGCAATTCAATTATTTCCATCTGAAGTTCCTCTGAGACCTCGTGCACATTGACAGAAAATGGGTTACAAAGAATTGCAAAGTCTTTCTCAAGGTATTTGAAGTCAGAAAACCTTGCTTGGAATTAATTTCTTAAGTTGGAAATTTTGCTGCTGTACTTTTTTGAGAGAGCATCACAACGAAACTCAGCTGTGTTGTATTCAGATTTTAAAGTTGGAAAGTGTGCAGGATTATTATCTAAATGTTGCTTTTCCCAAAGCTGAAGCTTAATCTCAAAAGCACTAATGCTGTCAAAAAGATCTGTCACCAATTTGTTGCACCCCTGCATCTTTGTGTTGAGACAGTTCAGGTGTTCCGTGATGTCCACCATAAAAGCAAGATCTTGAAGCCATTCATTATCCTGCAGTTCAGGCATAACCTTTCCTTTCTGATTCAAAAATAATTGTATTTCACCACGCAATTCATAAAAGCGTTTCAGTACAGCCCCCTGACTTAGCCAGCGAACATCAGTGTGATATGGTAAGCCATGGGGTTTCTCAGTTACTTCCAGAAGGCAGTTGAACTGCCTGTGGTTAAGGCCTCTTGCTCGTATAAAATTAACTGTTTTTATAACCACATCCAAAACATTATCCAGTTTGTGTTTTACTGCACAGTGCTTCTTGGCATAAAATGCAATGTAAATTACAAAACTGATATTGCGGATTGACAGCAAGCAATTTTTCCTTTAACTTTGCAGCAACTCCACCTTTTCTACCCGCCATTTGTGGTGCTCTGTCTGTAGCCAGACTCACAGCTTGCATTCAGTCTACACCTAATCTGTCCAGAGTTTCCACCAAATTATTGAAGATATCGTCACCTGTTGTTGTGTCTTTCATCGGAACCAATTCTACAAACTCTTCAGTTATGCGCATGTTTTTATCAACACCACGAATGAAAATTGCAAGCTTTGCCACATCAGTAACATTTATACTGTCATCAACTGCAATCGAAAATGCAATAAAGGACTTGACTCTGTCCCTTAGTTGATTAAGGCTCTCTGACAAATCGCTGATTCTCTCAGCAACTGTGTTTCTCGAGAGGCTTATATTTGCAAAGGCTTGCCGTTTATCTGGACATATTAATTCTGCAGTCATTAACATACATTTCTTTATAATTTCCCCATCTGAAAAAGGTTTTGATGACCGTGCTAGTTCATTCGCAATCATGTAGCTTGCCTTAACTGCAGCTTCGCTTACTTGATGGGCATTTGTAAATAGCGATTGCTGCTTTTTCAAGAACTTCTCCAATTCAGAAACTTCGTCATCATGCAACTTCCCAATATAATTATCATACTTCTTAGCATGCTTAGTATCATAGTGCCTCTGAACATTGTACTCTTTGGCAACAGCTACATGTTGCATACAAATCAAACGTTGTCTTTCCATTCAGTTTGGCAAAGAAATACACATTTCTCCACTTCTCTTGAACCACACTACATTCTTTATCTATTTTTCTTTTCTTCGATAACATAATTACAAGGCCCCACACAAGGCTGTGTATATATGTACAAGGCCCAGCTTACACAAGGTTGTGTATGCAAGATATCACCATAACAGTCTGTCATACACAGCGTTCTGCAATGCCATGAGGTATTTTTGTTTTAATTACTTAGCTGTAAAAGCCTCCTACAATGTGTGGAACTATCACAGTTTGATGGTATTTTACTTTGTAGGGCTACAGTGATATTTTGAAGACTTGTTCTATAGGAGAATTGAGTAACCCCAAAATTATGCAGTGGAAGAGATGTGCCTTTACTAGGCACTAGCGGGAGAAGGAGCATATATCTTTCAGTCTGAATAAATCTATTTTAACAATTGGCTTCTGTCTTTCCTAAACTATTTGCCAATGTATTTTGGGGACAGTTCTTCTGGAAAGATGTACAGGTGGCAATAGCAACTGAAGTGGGAGAAAATGGTAAACTGTGAGCAGCAGTAGGAAGGTTTTTCTGCAGCTGAAAGTAGCTTGTGTTTTTGAAATGAGTGGGCTGTGAAGAAGCAGTTCTGCCCCCTGCGATGCCCCGAGACCACACACTCTCCTCTCCCGCCTTGTGGAGCACAGTCTTGCACAGACAGTGCTCTGCGTGATGCCCCAAGATCACACTTTTGGAGTGCTGTGTCTCGTGCACACCACACTCCATGTGCTGCCACCAGAGTACACAGATCTCATGGCAGTGCGCACTGTTGCCAGAGAGTACAACACTGCGAGAGCTCACGGCAGCGCGCGCTGCCGCCAGGGGTAGAACCAAAAAGGTTGGTGGGCCATAACCAGCCCACAGGCTGGATGTTTGACACCCCTGATTGAAACAGTTGAGTTGTTTAAACTATGGAAGGCTCTCGTGTATGTAGTTTCATTACAGCACAGTTTTACTTCTGTACCTTGTTCCCCTTTCTCTCACACTGGCCTTTTTGAAAAAACAAACAAACTTCTGTTCCCATTTCAGTGTGGTTAAACATACCTGCTTACGGGTTTTTAGAGATGCTTTTAAATAGTTTAAAGAGACATGATATAAATCATGGGATTTTTTTTCTCCATTGACATTTATAGGGGTTATAAATGGGTTTTAAGAAAGTAACACAAATATTTTTATCCTAAATTAAGATTTAAGTTAAGTTGTAGTTCAGAATGGCTTTGCATCAACTATAGTCAGAGCTCCTTATTTTCAACAGCAACGGAATCCACTTCTTACCCACCATTTGCCACAGAATTGTACCTTTTAATGTAAACTTTTTACTTTTTTAAAAAAAGTTTGTCTCGTGGTTGTGAAGATAGCCTTGAAAATATGAACAAAATGTAAATCAATGCAGTGATGTCTGCCTAAATCTACAGATAGCTTGAAAGAACAGCAGTGAGTGGTGTGATCTATCCATCGCAATGCGTGATTTACTCTAACATCTTAAATGTCAACATTAACTATTTCATTTCTGCTGATTTTTGCTGTCAGTTACTGTGCTTATCCCAATACCAAACTTTCTTCCGTCATCTCCCAGCCACCAAAATCGCTGCGCCTCATGACATTACTTCTCTGATGCAATGGAAACTGGAAATGTGAGGATAGCTTAGAATATGTTGAATTTAATATAAAATAAATAATCTAGCGGCTGTTGTATTGTGTATTTTCAGAGTTAATTGATTAAAAACCTGACTCTTTAATGATGCTCTTACAGAATCCAGGGATCTTACTGCAGATTCAGTCCAGCCTGCACTGGCACATATGGACCTTGTCCACAGCAAGCTAGGAGTTAATACATTTTATAAAAGCTGTAAATGGTATAAAACTACTAACTTGAGGTTAAGTTTCCATATTTGAGACATTCATTAGACCAGTGAAGTCTAACTTTTGGCATGTGCGGAAGAAATGGTGTGACAGGAAAGAGAGGTGTGTGTGAAATCTCTCTCAATATATACTCCTGTAGCTTCCATTTTCATTAATGGGAGTTGCACATGTGTACTGATGGAAAAAATAGATATTACATAATTTTACAGAGCCAAGCAACTCAATGTGCATGCTTGAAGAGTTCCAGAGGGGTAGCTGTGTTAGTCTGTATACAGCAAAAACAACGAGAGTTCTGTAGCACTTTAAAGACTAACAAATTAATTAAATTAAATTAAATTTGTTAGTCTTTAAAGTGCTACAGAATTCTCAATGTGCATGCTCTGTTTTCAGTATTCCATCTGATGATGTGTAGGTGATGATTTAGGAGAAAATTGACTATAGCCTTCCTCAATCAAAATACCCACAAGATTCAGTACTTGGGTGATACAGAAACTAAGATGATGATGGTTGTTAATTCACCCTGTTCAAATAGGAGTTACGTGTTAATAGCTCTTTTTAAAAATGTGCCCTTCACATTTTAAATGCCTGCAGTTTTGAGATAAATAAGCTGCATTGCAAGAGGATCTTTGGAACCTAAGTTTAGGGCTTGAATCTAAAGTAGCAAAAGCCTCATGCACTGAGAAATGCCGACGGTTGCAAGCCACAAAGCTGAAAGGATAAAACAAGAAACTCCAGGATACCAGGGGAGGGGTAGTGTGGGATCTAGTATCCAGTCCAAACTTTGAAGACATATTGGTGCTCTCTGAAATTACTCACCATACCAAAACATAAAAATAAAAGTGCTAACCCCACACTAGCAGGTGAAACTCCACAGACCTTCCTGCCCTCTCACCCCCTTCATTCCTTCTTCAGTCAGGAAGCTTTGCCTTTCTGTGAAATTCTAAGGCTCTTAACTCAGAATGAAACATAGTACTTGGACTTTACTCTTCCCGGAAACTACAGTTGACAGCAGTTCTTCGTAATTTACAATTGATAGCATTTCTTAATTTACCACCTTGAAAATTCTAACACAGCCTGTTGGATGGCTGGTCTGGATGTTAATGCACACCCTATGAACACTAGTGTCTTCATTCAAACTGCTTGGTCCTCCCCAAAAAAATCATTGCGGAGACTAATTAAATGAAGATCAAAGGTCTTTGAAAACCACAATGCCTAAAAATGTTAGAAATCTTGGTGTCCTACCAGTCAGCATCCATTTCATAGATGATTTATTACTGTAGCACCTAGGAGCCCCACTCATGGATCAGGACCCCATTTTGCTATGCATTGTACAAACACAACAAAAGCAGTCCCTGCCCAAAGGAGTTTACAATCTAAGATCTACCCAAAGTGATAAGTCTTAATATTCACAAAGGATCATACTGCTTATATGGAGGTTTATATGTTCAAAGTATTGCATACACATTAATACTCAGAACACCTCAGTCTGAGAAAGAAGGTAAGTAGCATTATTTCAATTTAGATATGGGGAAACTGAGGGAGAAGGGGAAAGTGATTTGCTAAACTTAAACTGCAACTCAGTAGTAGAGCCAGGGTAGAACTCAGAATTTACTCATTCCTATAGACCACAGTACCTCTTCCCAGACAACCTGAGACTCCTCCAGGTGTTTTGCTGTAATTTTTTTTTTTTACCGAAAGCTGCAAATACCCAAAAGTAGTCATCTGTCCAGAGGAAGAGAGAGAATTGGGATTGGGGAAAAGTTAGATAGGGCTATCTGCAATTTATAGGAGCTACGGTGTGGTTCTCTTATCTGCTGTACAGGCTGTTCAAGAAAATCTCCCTTCTTCCCAAACAAGCATTTACAGTTTTCCTGTAGATAGCCCCAGTCCTGCAAAAGTAGACACAAGTATTGAACTTTAAGTGAGTAGCCCCACTGAAATCAGTGGGAGTATTCATGTGTTTAATGTTATATGCATCTGTACGTTTGCAGGACTGGGGGACAAAAGGTGTTAAATTCCCCAAAGCAAAAGATAGATAGATAGATTGGTTCTATGTCCGTCCGTCCATCCATTTTAGTGTGATAGTGTATTCATTAATTACCTGATTCAAAGGCCACTGAATCAGTGGACATTGGTCAGGCTTTAAATGTGAAGAACAGCTTGTGATTGCCTTTAATATTCTTTTTTTAATGAACCAACAGATTACTTCTATGCATCTTCTGGAACTTAGATTTTTGGTTATGGAATTTCTCTTATTTTGGGGTATTTTCTATTTTAATTGAAAAAGATGGTAAACTCTGAGGCAGGGACTACCTTTTCACTACACTGTCATCCAACCCTGTCCCTAATTAGGATGTAGAGGGGTTATTGTTGTACAAATGAAAAATATTTGTGAGGTAGAAGTAAAATTCTTAAGGGTTGTTATCATATAAAATATTAATTTAATACTAACTTAATAATGCTCTGCTATGATAAATATGTAAACTTGGCTTTAGAATGGCAGTATGCACTTCCTGGAATTCTGTGCATAGTGTGGTTATAAATAAGCACCAGGTTATTTGGGCAATCACCAGAGCTGATATCTGGTATCCGAAGCAATATGTTCCTTTTTTGTCTGGCAGAGAAATGATTTTTGATAAGTTTGTTAAATAGTTTATTAAAATGATTGGAAATTGTCCCTTGTAATAGATTAATGAATGGGAAGAATAAACCTAGCATGCTGACTGGCCAATAAGGGAAGTGGGGACACACTTGCACTGCTTCATGCTGTATATGGTATCAATTACCAAAGGTTCATTCCTTTGGAAATGTCAGTACCCAAGAATCTGTTCAGATCAAGCTGCAGGAATTCCTCGTGCTTAGATAAGATACTAAAATGAATGACTGATAAATACAGTATTATAACTATATTTTTAAAACTGGCTTTGAAACAAGCTCAAATAATTTTAAAGGCAAATTGGCAAGGTCCTTTTATTTATACAACTCTTAAAAACATAAAATCACTTCCCATATCAGTAGTTTCTTCCACCACCTCTCTATACTTTGCTGAGTTTTCAATGACCTGAAAGGGTCATAGCTGTTCTCTGCTTCCTTGTTTGTGTAGCTCTATCAATACTAATACCACATCTGGAGGAAGAGCATTTGTTTAGAGCCAGCAGTGTGTTTTTATGACAGATAAGATGTATATTTAGATTTCAGATAATACATCTTGCCAGATGATTTCTGGGGCATCCCTATTTTTGGCCTAAACTACTAGAGGCAGCATGCCTCTCAAATTATTATCAGATTACTTGTATAAATAATGGAAGAGGCAAAAAGAAACTCTCACCTGGAATGAAGGATGTAGTAATAGAGCAATGGTTCTCAACCTATTTACCAGTGTGGACCGCTGCTGTGTGTTATGTGGGCCACATCCACACAATATATATACTACTGGTATGGCCCTGAGGATGTCACATAGGCCGCAGCAGTGTGCTGTTTGGGCCAGGTTGAGCATCACTGTAATGGAGTGCTCCCTTCCCTGAAACCCTGTGGTCATCCCATTGGCGTTCCTTTGGGTCACCACTTATGGCGTTGAGAGTGAAGGGTTGAAAGGGAGTGAATTAGGAGTCTATCCCCTGCTGAGCCTGCAGATTTCCAATTAAATGTCAGTTTAAAGTAGCACGAACTTCCCTGGTACCTTACAAGGCTCCTGCTACTGCATAGCTGCAGAAACAAATGCAGAAGCAGTACAATTCCTAGATTCTAGCCTTCTGTGCAGAGACATGGGTCAAGTCCCAGGGATCAGTCAGATTCGTGGTCTTGCCTCAACCTCTACCTGTGTCCCTCTAAAATGAGGGGGCAATCACTTGCCCAACTCCGCTGCCTTGTTCTTAGTGTTTTCTCCACAGAAGAGAATCATTTAGTCTTGAGCTAATAAACCACAAAATTATAATAATGAACAATTTACAAATCGGATCAATTGTAAATCTGACCTGCAGTATGTATGTCCATTCCACCTCTGCGTGGGAAACGTGGTACAGCTCAGAATATGTGCTGCGTAGGTATGTTCCAGGGGAATATAATGGAATTAAGAGCAACCCATGTGGTTGAATCCATTAATAGGTGTGAAAGCATTGTTGAAGGTACTGTCACTAAATTGGCTAGTTAATAAGGAAGCAATTAGAACATTTGTCCAGTGTCTTAACTTTTCTTCTGCATTGGTTTGGGAAGAGTAGGGACAGTAGCTAGCCCAATTGTTAAAGCTGCTGTACATGTTTTCACAAAAGAGTACACTACAGTTTATGTTCTGCCTTTCATTATAAATTATCATTTGGGAAGAGCATATTGACTCTTCATTCATTTCCAGTGTGTTTTGTTTTATCACATTCAAAGCCATTTTATAGTCTCAGTAAGATACTCAACGCATGGTGTTCTGAAATAACACAGCATTGGAGGTAGAAGGAAAAGGCTAAAGAGGTGCAGTGTCTGGCTACACAGCAACATGTTTTTTGACTGATTTTTATTTCCTTCTTGGGAGGCCTCCTATTACACACAATCAGCTATAAGGAGTCAGCTCAGCACAAACACAAGTAGAAATTTGAGCCACCTCTTGCATTTGTACAGTTAATGTGTTAAATGTTGGGCTGGGAAGTGACAGTATTTGAGAAGAAGGGAAGTGATAGTATATCAGGTGAATTCATCTTGTCACTGAGATTTAGACTAATTTACAAACAGGACTTTAGAACAGTTCCTGGTATTATGGCAGCAGAATTGTAAAAGTGACAGACTATTAATTGCTTAAATAGTTTAGAGCCTTGATTTCCAAGCAGTTTTAAAAATATATAAATGATTTAAACAAGTCCCATTCCATCCAGTATGCAAATATAGCTGGAAATGCTATTGCCATGCCTAATAAAAATGAAAGTATATTAATGATGCTTTTCTGCTTTAAAAATGGTTTTTGGTGAGAGCTTGCTGCAATGCTAGTCTTTACCGAGATCTCAAGAGGGCAGTCTTGGAACACGTTTTCTTTTCAGTCTCAAGGCCAACTCCTCTCATTTTCTCTAATGTAGTTAACTTCTATATGCTTCTCTCTCTCTCTCTCTGGCTCCTAAAATACTGTGGGCTTGCCTAAAGTTTAGTTCATGGCAAACTGAGATGTGAATGTAGCCTGCCATACATAATGGTCTATGTGGACTCTGCTGATGTGCACTAACAGTTTGTTAATGAACTTTTAGCTACCCTACTTTGAAACAAGAAAAGATAGCGTGCACTAACAAATTGTTACTGCACGTCAGTGGGGTCCTCATAGGCAGTTAACATGCGGCCCACCACCGTGGGATAGATTCACATTCCAGCTTGCTGTGAACTAAACCGTTACGTAGACAAACCCTGTATCTGTAAACTGATTAGTAAAAGAGTGCTTTGAAGCCATTGTGCAAATTATAAGTCACTCTTTAAACTACAAGTATTAATGGTTGGTTTGACTGCAATACATATTGTATAGTTTGAGTGTTACTGGTGGCCACACATTCTTTGATTTTTTTTTTTTGGTTTTTTTTTTTCATATTGGAAGCATCATTCAGTATAGGAAAGATCAGACAGATAATGTGAACTTTTCTATAAGAGCCTGGAAAGGTTTCCTTTATTCTCTGGACTACTTAATAGTAGAATCCTGTATGATTACAGAAATTATTTATGGGTTTATTTATGCTGCTTTGAACTATCTGGATTTCTCCATCCATTCTCCACTTTTATTACTACACATCAAATGTAAACACCCTGTGGGTCTTTCTTTCTCCCCCCCCCCCTTTTTTTTTTTTTTTTTTTTTGCGGGGTGGGGTGTGTGGTTTGTACTACTATACTTCAAGATGAAGTTTGTGGCATCTCAGGATTAAGATACTTAAAGATTTGAACTCAGCATTCTGGGAATTGGGAGGGAATGGGGGATGTTCTGTGTGAGATTTTAGTATGGCAGATGATATAATCAGCAATAACTGAGGAGGTAAATTGGCAGCATTTTACCACCTTAAAAATAACCACAGGAAATGTGAACACTTAGAGTGAGATTATGTTGATTCAATTTAAAGTCATAGCAAGCATCATTTTCACTTCAGTTGATATTCTTCCTTTATAAGATGTTTTCAATACATTCTGCATAGTACATCTAAAAGAGGAATGCTGGTTTTGAGATTAAGGCACAGAACTAGGAGTCAAGTAATCTCTTTTCTATCCCTGATTCTCTCACAAACTTCCTGGGTGACCTTTTGCAAGAAATTCAACCTGCCTCAGTTTCCCTCAGTAAAATAGCTATAATAGTGTTGGGGCTCAATTCCTTAATACTTGATATTCTTTTGATGGAATGCACTACAGAAATGCTTTCAGCTAGGTTAATGTGATTTAATCTGCCATGTGATGCATATATTGCAGTAGTGTAACTTCAAAGAGCTATTTGAACTTGCTCTGCTAAGTAGAACAGGCTCTAAAGTGAATGTGTCTAACGATTGAAGATCAATTTAATTTTTAAGAAGTTTCTCTAACACTGCACATGGACAGTTTAATATGAGTGAAAGTTTTATTCTATTCACATCACAGTGGAAAAAATATTTAGACGTGCTTTCACATCTGTGGAGCTCAAAACGACTTAGAAAAGTAGTGGAAGACAATGGGAAACAGATGCAGAAATGCTAATAATTTGTCCAAAGTTACAGAAATCAGTAGCAGAGCTAGAAATAAAATACAAGTTTCATGATTTAGTCATTCTGTGTCCTACCCACTGGACCAGACTATCTTGCCACTGAATCACAATGCCTTTTTAATATAGTTTAGAGTTATCCTAGCTTGTTAAAATTGCACATTCACTCAGATAGTCTGTTTGTTACTTCATTGGTTCTGGCAGCACGGCCATGTTTTGAAATCTTGCTCTGTTAACCAGCATATTCAATAGTCACTTGTAGAGCACCTGTTTAGGCCTGTTGGCTTTATCCAGTTCTTGTTCTATACTTGACAAACTATTGACATTCTAGCTGAGTTGGTTTTTCCGGTTTATTTTTATAATCACCTTTACTTTAACTGTGTCCTTGATATGCACATTGTAAACAGAAATGGGGAGCCTTATGGTTTTAATTTTAGCTCAGAGATGTTCTGTCATCTTTGTTGGAAATTGCAAGTGGAACGGGAATATTTAAACTCTGTAAGCTTACAGTTGGAAGTTCATTACTACATGTAAGATGCCAAAAAACATGAATACTTTTTAATGGGCTTTTAAAAAGTATAGTAATTGGGATAGTAGTGGGTTTCAAAAATCTGAGTTTAAAAATGCCATTTTGTGAACAGAACAGTCATAAAGCTAAATGAAGGTATTTTGGAGGATGAGCTGGCTCTGGAGATTGATAATTGGACACCAAAATCTCTCATCTAGGTCATCTGTTCAGTTTTCATTGATCAGAGAAGTGAGAGTACCAAGGTTGTTTAACTTATTTCTGAATCTAATTCTCTGTGCTATCCAGTCAGTTATGAAATAGTTTATTTTGTGCTGACACGCTATATTTTTTGTGGTGATACATTTTGTTCTTTACTTTCTCTGTTCTGAATGCATAGTATGTCTCTAATAATAGAAGCATGAAATTATGATATTTGCAGCCAGACAGAAGGAGTTCAGTGAGGAGGCTGCCTCCTCACTGATCTCCGGTCTCCTTGGCTGCAGCAGGGAAACCGCATGTGTCCTGTAGCCTTGTGCGCTGCATCTGGGTCCTTAGGCAGTGGCTCCCTTCTGCAGTCAAGGGGTAGGGAGATCAGTGCTCCCCTCCCTCTGGCCCCAGCAGGGACCCCAGCACCTGTGAACCTAGGCGAAGTGCTTTGCCGTGCTCCCTGCTACAGACGGGGAGGGGAGTGCTGATCTCCCATCCCCTTGGCTGCAGCAAGGAGACTGCACTGGTCTTTTAGCCCCGTGGAAACGCACTCTGCTTGCGTCCTTAGGCAATGGCTCCCTTCTGCAGTCAACAGGAAGGGGAGCTGCAGGCCACTTTGAAAGCCCCGGCGGGCCACTTTTGGCCCCTGGGCCACAGGTTGGGAACCACTGCACTAGCAGACCTTAAATTTTTTTTTAAAAAGCAGGAAATTCAGTGTTGTTTTTCTTGTCCTTATTGTAATATTGCTTTTTTGAGTTGTCCTTGGTTTGCTTTTTTAATACTAATATAACACTAAAATGAATTGCATTCATATTGCAGGGAACTACTATTGACATTATAATTGTGAATGCAAGTTGATAGAACAACTTTTGCTGGAAAACACTTTCCCCTCTGTTGGTGCTATAAGAAGCATATAGGTGCTTTGTACTTGTTAAGCTATTGCAGTTGCAATTGTCCCCCAATAAAGGAATCCAAACAGCTGACAATTTAGCAAAGTTTCTGTCCTAGAAGGAGATGGTTGCTATTGAATCACAGCATTTTATTTATTGTATATCATTATTAGGCCAGTGAAAACATTGGGATGCTTGGCTTTTCAGCCATCTTTGTACTAAATGCTTTACAGCACAATTAGAAAGATGTGGTCCCTCCCCCAAAGAGTTTACAATTTCCTTTAGATGTAACCTATCAATCAAGGCAGTGGAGTGAAAGGATGACCACAGTTTTAAGACATGTATATTTTTGAAGACTCGAATATTGTTTTGTTTTTATTTGTAATAGTGGTGAAGGTTTGTGAATAAAGAATCAAGTACTTCAAACACTGGGGTGAAAAGTATTCTTTCGAGCATTCCATACAGTGACTATAAAAATATACATCACCTTGTTCCATTGTTCACTCAATATATCAGCTGTATAGAGTACAAGATTGTTGTTGGAACTGCAAGGGATCCATAATAAATTATTCAATCCAAGTAGAGTGAAAACATGCCCTGAAAGAGGGCTCAACCAGAATATAAATCCAGAACCCCTTGTATTCTGTGTGTTATGTTAAACAATGAGCCTATGTCTCTGCATAAATCAGGATGATCAGAAAAGTAAATTCAAAGCCTGAGGCTCCTGGCACAATAAATAAAGTGCATTTCATAGGTCCTGATCTCTATCGTAAAGCATGCTGTTTTCCCAAGAACCACTAACTAATTGCAGTGTAGTTACCACATCTTAGGCAGACTTTACCTGTGAGGTCCTATCAAAGAGCTTGTTTACACACAATATTTATATTGCTTTAACTATGTCTGTTTAGAAACCAGTATAGTTAAAGCAGTATAATTCGCTTATCTGGGCAATAATATAGAAATAAGCTCCGCTGATAGTAACACCTTTATACTGGGGAAGCTGTATCCATGTACTTGAACTATATCTGTTTCTAAACCGATGTAGTTCAAGATACAAACGTTCTGTGTAGACTAGCTATAACATGCAGTGTGTCTCATCAGAAGGGGAATTGAAAGGTTAATCAAAAGGCTCCAGGTAGGATGAATCACTATATCTCATGAGGTAAATACTTTACAGAATTGAGAACAACCTGGTACTTGTTCTTTAAAATATTGTGGTATTTTTTTTTTTTTTTTTAATTTTCTTTTGGTAGACCATTAATATGCAAGTTTTTAATATGGGAGTAAATTGTTTAAATTTCATCCGCATCTAGCCTGAGTGGCTGGCTTAGTTGGAGAGGAGCAGCACTTTATATGTAGATGAGGCTCTTTAGTGTAAAAGAAGAGGCTGTGTATGACATTTTGAAGTGAACATACCTGGTAGGGATATTAAAGTGTAACCGTTTAAATGGTAACCAGCTATTTAAACATTTTATACAGCTGATTGATTACCGTTTAAACTAGGGGAAGGGGAACGGTAGCTGGAATCAGCTCCCTGCCAGCGAGAGCAGCTGGGCAGCTCTGGCTGGCGGGGAAATCTGGAGCCCAGCGCAGGGGGGAGGGGACAAGCGCAGCTGGGCTTGTCCCCCCTTCCCCCCCGCAAGCCTCTCGCTAGCAAGGGCTGCCCAGCTGCAGCTAGCTCCCCTCCCCCCCCCCAGCATTTAAATGGTCTATTTTTAGACCATTTAAACAGTTTTTTAATTAAACTAATTTTTACATCCCTTCTGGATAGTAACATATTTGTGTTTTTAAATGCCCATGTGATCTGCAATATGCATATGCAATATGCCAGAGTCGCAGTGGAATACATGGGATTGTACTTGTAAGAATTTTTGATAGGTTGGAGAGCCTTTTGGAGGGACATAATAGAAATACAGTAAATATTTTTCTGATGTACAGGAAGCAGACCTGCCAAGTAGGGATGGGTGGGGTAGAATCCAGGCTTGGTAAAATTGTAGTATAGTACAGAGTTATGTCTGGCTCCATTGTGACCTGACTTCTGTTTACCATTTTTCCTCTTCCTGTTGGTTTAAAAATTAACAAATAAACATTTTTTTCCTTTGTTTTATTAACAGACTAGAGACGACTTCCTGGGTCAAGTGGACGTGCCACTTAATCATTTACCGGTAAGAAATGTTTATATGTTCATACGTAATGGATCCCAAATTGACCATGAGCCAACAATATGATGCGGTTATGAAAAAGGCTAATATCATTCTGAGGTGTGGAACTGATAAGTCTGCGAATATGTTAAGGTCTTTTGTGATCAATTGTTCTCTATATCTGCTGAAGGTAGGACAAGAAGGAATAAGCTTAATCTGCAGCAAGGGAAATATAAGTTTGATATTAGGAAGAAGCTTTCTAATTTTACGGATAGTTAAATACTAGAATAGGTTACAACTGAGGGAGGTTGTAGAAGCCTGCCACTGGAGGTTTTTAAGAACAAGTTAACACTTGTTAGCGACAAACACCAGTTAGCGATGTTTGGTTTACTTGGTCCTGTCTCAGCATGTGAGGATGGACTAGATAACCTTTTGAGGTCCCTTCCAGCCCTGCGTTTCTATGATTCTGTACTCTGCCTTGTCAAGGCCTTGTATGAGAAACTTTCATATAAAAGTTATACAGTCTTTTCTCTCTACAGAAGGTGTAATCCAGTCTCTTTACAGCCACCATTGCTGCAGCAGCATTAGTAGCTATCAGGAGAGTATGAGGCACAACAAACTAAGGAAAAGTTCAGGCCCCCACCCCCACAATTACAGCAGCTTGAAGAAGTTTTTCTCCTTGGACTTGTTGGGACTGGAGACAGAATAGACAGAAACTCTGCCACCAGGGAGCTCATTTTTTCATTCCTCCTTATCCAGTCTGTCCTCCATTTCTGTTGCATCTTCCTTAGATCAACCCCAACCATTCTGTGTCAAATGGTGATGGAAATGTTAGTCCAGGGTCTGGTTTCTTCTCACTTAACTACTGTAATATCCTTCCAATGGTCCACTGGCTTCTTTTGATACTGTGCCCTCTGTTTGGAACAGTTTTCCTTCTTGTGAGCCTAGCAAACTCAATCTCCTCCAAACCTTTCCTTAAAAATCACTATTTTTACTTTGCTTTCCATTGCTGACCTACCCCAGCTCCACTGTTCCTAGGCTTGTGTTTAATCCTATAATTGTATGAGTTGTCTGTCTAAGATTGTATACTATTTGGGGCATGGGCTGTATTCCTCTATGCCTGGAAAATGCTTAGTGTGTTTTGGGGACTACTTCAATCCTACTAATAGCAGTAGCCGTAGGTTGGGGTATGAGAACAGGGCTGTGTTCCTGGGGGTTAAAATGGTTCCAGTGGAACCGGGCCTATAAAGGGACCCACTTTTTTTTTTTTTTTTTTTTTTAAACTCTTTTCTTCCATCATGGGGCCCTAACCGTATCCATTTTGTGCCCCAAATGGTGTTTGCAGAGGTCACATTTAATGCTTTGCAGATGTCATTGATAGTCATACCAAAACAGGGGGCCTTTCTGGAGATGGGGTTACAGTGAGATTCATTGGAGTTGGGGATCTCTCTGGGAATTGGGGGCACTGTGAAATTCAGGAGGATAGGGATTCTTTCAGATATGGGAAGGTCTGTCTGCAGATAGGGAGCTGGGGGTGCGTGCAGTGATACTCACTGGGATTGGGAGTCTCGAGGGTTTGCGGGGTTTCTGTGGGAACACAGGGCTGGTGGTGCAGTGAGGTTCAGACGGGTTGCCATCTCTTTGTGGTTGGGGCACAATAGGATTTGGTGGGTGTGGAGTCTCTCTGGGGTTGGGGGTGTAGTGACAGTGAGAATTCAGGAGAGGGGCCCTGAGTTGTTGAGGCCTGCTCCAGGGCTGCTGTCTCTGCCCTTTCATTGCTGCTTCTCATTGCCCAACTTTATTCCCTCTTTGCTGGCCAAGGTTGGAGCCTGTCCCTATCAGATGTTGGGTGGCTGGTGTGGGAGAATCCATGCCCCCTATGGCATCTTCTGGTCCCTCCACAACTTCTAGGCTGCACCATCTCCACCCAGAGCTGCTACCTCTTCTGCTCCCTGGATTGCTGCCGCTCCCATCTCTGAGCTTTGCTTCGCTTTGCTTCCCCATGGATGCAGGCATTGCCTGCTTCCTGTTTGCTGATGGGTGGGCCAGTGAGTGGGCAATACCTGTCCATGGCAGGGTGAAACGGAGCCAGGGGAGCTGTGTGAGGCAGCAGCTTTGGAAGAAGCTCTGTGCAGGCCTCAGTGACCCTTCTCAAGGTTCAAAAAAATGTTGGGGAGTCTGCTACCCCCCTCCCCACTTCAAGCAAAGGTGATAGCTCTGAGTTTCACAGACAGATTAGTTAAATCTTTCACCAGCTACCATAGTCAGTCCAAACCTAGCAATTAGTTTGTGAAGAGCTTGAGGGATGAATTCTTATGGTCAACTGTGTTTTGCAACATATAAATATCCACAAACACAAGAGGGATGTTCACAAGCTGCAGCAGGCCCTAGACCCGTGAAAAAGATCTGAAAAGTTTGAATCTACAAAGTTGCATGAAATGCGCAAAGTTCAACCATGTTCCAGATGAATCTGCAGATGATTCTGCTGCTCTCTATTTTAAGCCTTCCTTAGCTAGTGAGGTTATAGAGTTGGGTTTGTCGGGTTTGTTGAGTGTCAGAGTGTCTGATTCTGGGCCCAGAAAGTTGCCCGCTGGATGTGGATGGTGAAAGTGATTCGATTATTGAAAGAGTGGGTCAGAATTTTGATTTTGATAAGACCGATTCAGCTACTTGGCTCCACGTTACAGATTCTATTCACCAGTTCTTGGTAGAAAACAGTCCCATTGTTAATTTAGAACAGGTTTTTTTGCCTAGAGAACGCAAAGGAGGGCAAGTATTAAAATCGTGATTCTTTATCAAATTTCTAATGGGGAATTATGCCAGTGAGATGTACAGTTGGAGTCTTGCCATCTTGTTCTCTTTTGATTCTTTGCTTTTCCAGCCCAATTCATCACCATCTTTTGTGAACCATAAAACTGCATTCACAAACTTTTTCCACTTTAGTATACAAGTTTGCTTTCAGGTATACCTTTGAACATTCCTGTTGGCAATCACCTGCTAGATGGAATTTGCAGAACAATCGAAAAGGGTTTCACAATTGATAAGGGTATATAAACCTGCTATCAGGTGCAGAAGAACATGTGGAGCAATATTTTATATCATCTTTTGCATATTTTGCAGAATTTAGGTTTGAGAGACTCAGATGAGAAATTAAATTGTCCTTGTTGTGCTAACTTTTGTGGTTTACTTGAAATGCTTGCAAGGTGTTGATAGTGTGTTGGAAGATGATGTGTAAGTTATTAAGGCCACTACTGCAAAGCTGAGGTAATTATCACACCAAATTCAAAAGGAATTTATAGGTAGGATCGCAAGAAAGGTATGGCAGACTCTTTTTGATGAGCTTAGGAAAGCTAAATACTTCTCTATTATGTTTGATTGAACTCTAGACCTTTGCTGAATGGAGCAAATGCATCAGGTGTTAAGGTGTTGTAGAAAAAGAGAGTGAAGGTTGTGGAGAGCTTTATAGATTTTGTGAATATCCACACCAGAACAGGGGAGCGTATTAGAGAAACTGGGGAAAAAACGGTTAAGTTATGGCTGATTGCAGGGGACAAAGTTATGACAACCGAGCTAACGTGGCTACAGCATACAAAGGTGTTAAAAATTGAATTCAGCAGGTAAATCAGTACATGTCTTTCATCCCATGTGTTGCACACTCACTGAAACTGTTGGGGAAGCTGCTGCAGTGGTTCCTCAAGTTATGTTTTTTGGAATTGTTCAAAGATTGTATGCCCTGTTTTCCGCTTCTACTAGTCATTGGGATCTGCTGAAAAAGCATATTAGCATGAAATATCTTAAATCATGACAAGATGGTCAGCAAAAGTGGAGGGAATCAATCCCCGAAAAAATCAGGTTGAGAGTGTTTTTCATGCTTTAGACTAGGGGTTCTCAAACTGTTATTTCTGGGACCCCCTTTGAAAATATTTCAGGCTGTGACAACCTCCCACCCCCAAAAGTGACAGCCCCTCCCATGCCATTCCACTCCCTCTGCTATGCCATGCCATCTTTACTTCTGCACTGCTGCTGTGGGCGGCGCTGCTTTCGGAGCACCCGGCAAGCAGCTGGTGCTCTCCAGCCACCCACCTCTGAAGGGCTTTGGCTGGAAGATCATGACACCCCCTCCACTCCCCCGTAATAACCTCAGAACCCCTTGAGGGGTCTCGACCCCCAATTTGAGAACCCCTGCTTTAGACACAATCATGTCTTCACACAATCTTACGCTAGAACTTAAGTTGGAAGCTGATAGCTTGCAAACCAGAGCTTTCATTTGTGGTTTTGGCCAAAATACAATATACTATCTTATAAAAAATTAACATTGTGAGGAAAAAATTAGAGTCTGGATCTTGACATTCAAGTGGCTTGTAGTTTACTTGATGGCCTTCTAGATTGTTTATCAGAATTATGAGCTTCTAGGTTTGTTGCCTGTAAGAATGCTCCTGCTTTGCAAACTGAAACAGTAGAAATATTCATGTAGCTCCAAGAGAAACAATCTCAGAGAAGGAAAACAACGCGAAGTAAACTTGCAAAGGACCAAAACAAAAAACCAACCCATCAAATCCTGAAAAAGTTTTCAAAACCCATCTTAGACACAGTATTAACACAATTGGAGACTAGCATGCATATCTGTGATGGAGTCAGAAAAAGATTTGCTTTTTTGATGAATGGGAAACTAAGTCTCCGCAGTGAAAACCTAAAGAGGCATGCTTGAAACTTAGCAAGCATCAATCCAGAGGATTTAAACTCTTGAGAGTTTTGAAAACGAGGCTGAGCTCTTTGCCAGTGTTTGCAAGTGAATCTTTAAGGATGACTTGGAAACAAAGGTACCCATTGATCTTCTTAGCTCCACACATGAAAGGTCCTTAGATTTGAGTTTCCCTAACACAGAAACCACATGGCATATATTTTGCTGTCTTCCTGTAACCATGGCTGCTAATGAAAGCAAACTAAAATTAATCAAGTCCTCTCTAAGAACATCTATGGGACAGGGAAATTTAAGCGGGATGGAAGCTATTTCTATGGAGAACTAGGAAGCAAGGCAGATAGAGTGGGATGAGCTAATAGATTGCTTCAGAGAAGGCTAGGAAGATCCCTTTGTAAAAGTACTTTGTGGTGCATATTTCTTTTGTCATTTTTTGCTGCTGGTGGGGATGGGCAGATTTGAGTCTTTGAACCAGAGCTGGAACACACTTTGCACCTCACTGCATGAGAAGTGCTAAACAGCAGCTTTTGGGTTATTTTAGGAAGCCCTCATTCATGAAATTGGGCTTCTTTTGGAGTGACTTACCCAGAAAGGTCTTTTTGTGACTATTTTCTGTTACAGAAGAACTGCCCAAAAACTCTGTCATTCTGCTACAGGAATTAGGTGCAGAAAAGAGTAAATAAGGAAATCAGAATGATGAAAAATATATTTTTAAAGTGTATTTTTAAAAAAATGATTGGTTTTTGATTGTAGCAAATGACTAAAATAAATTATTTTATTCTTTTGAATTATTGCAGGAAAATCCTATCCAAATAACACCGAAGTAATACACAAATTTAGTAATGATATTCAGTATTATTTAGTATTGCTGACATATGAGTCAACATGTAATACTGTTGCAAAAAAAGTGATCATAATTCTGAGATGTATTAGCAGGGGTGTTGTAAGCGAGACTCAAGAAGTAATTCTTCCACTCTACTCAGCACTGATAAGCCCTCAGCTGGGGTATTGTGTCCAGTTCTGGTTGCCACACTTCTGGAAAAATGTGGACAAATTGCAGAAAGTCTAGAGAGAGCAACAAAAATGATTAAAGATCTAGAAAATATGACCTATGAGGAAAGATTGAAAAAACTGGGTTTGTTTAGTCTGGAAAAGAAAGAACTGAGGGAGGACATGATAAAGTCTTCAAGTATGAAAAAAATCATTATAAAGAGGAGAGTGATAAAATTGTTCTCCTTAACCACTGAGAACACGACAAGAAGTAATAGACTTAAATTGCACTAAGGAGATTTAGGTTAGACATTAGGAGACATTTCCTAACTGTAACAGTAGTTAAGCACTGGAACAAATTGCCTAGGGAGGATGTGGAATCTCCATCATTGGAGGTTTTTAAGAGTAGGTTAGACAAACACCTGTCAGGGATGATTTAGTCCTGCCTAAGAGCAGGGGACTGGACTAGATGACCTATCGAGGTCCCTTCCTGTCCTACATTTCTATAATGCTACGATTCTATTTTAGAAATAGTGAATAATAATGCAAAGTCTATACTAGCTGTGCAATCTAAAACATTCTCAATAAATAACCCATAGCTTTTAATATATTGTAATGTGGAATTACTACTGTTATGTAGTTAGAATGTTGTTGCCTAATTTTTTTTCATATTATGGTTCAATGAATAAAAGAAAACATTCCAGATTTTTTTAGAATTTAGCTCCAATATTAGGGATAGTGGTGCAAAGAAGCGCAAGTAAAGGAATCCACATGAGGAAAAGGGTGTGCTTTTTTGAGATTGCAGGTTTTAATGGTTTGAGAACCCCGCCCTGGTACTCACCTTCCAGTGGCATATGATGTTCATTTCAGGGTACGCTTTATGAAACATCAGCCCATCTAACTATACTGGTAACTGAATCTAGCTTTTATGGCACTTTTGTCCAGAACTGAATGTCAAGTCTCAAACTGAAAACAATGTAACTTTTCTGTCCTTGTGTTAGTACTTGGACTCTTTGACTAACTGTACACTGGCTAATAGGTGACCATTAACTGTAGCATCTGTGTAAGCTTCAGTTTTGCAGATTCATATTCCCAAAGCCACGGATAATCATATTGCTTACACTGACACAATATTCTTCCTTTTCCATTGATTATTATGAAATCATTTTGTAACTTGTTAGGGATAAGAGTTGTACTAGACCGATGAAAGTCATTCCAGAATAACCCATAAATCCTTGTGGAAAAATGACTTGAACTGTTGAATTGCTCTAAGGAAATCAGGTATTGTGTTCCATTCATTTCATTGTCAACAGTCACCTATTGTAACTGAAAGGCTTGTCTTGAAACTTAATTCTATAAAATACCTGTTGCCTATTTGTTTCCTTCCAGCCATCATAGGGCTGCATACAATTTCCACGCAGCAGGCTAAATTCAGACTTAAACTATATATACTTCCCCATTTAACCATGTAATCAAGGGTGGAGTTTGGCTCCTTTTAATTCTCATAGCATATTCAACTAGTTGATGTCATTGTGTCCCTTTTGGGAGGTTTTATAGCTCATTACTTTCATGAAAGCTGCCCTCTGTGCATTTGGAAATCTGCAGACTGGGAGCTTTTTCAAAATTCAGAAACTGGTGGACAAATGCCAAAAGTAATCCTGCCCCACTAAAGCCAATGGCAGAACTCCTGTTCACTTCAGTGAGGTCTGGATTTCACCCCTGATACTTTAAAAAAGGGCCTCATTTAGAGCTGGCTCTTTAAGAACACAGGCTGAGCAGGTGTCACAGCTGCAGTGTTGTTCAAATGTCTGTGGGCCTATCTGTGAGGACAATGGAACAGTTGGATTAGCTATCGAAAGACAGCAAGATTAGTTTAAACACTTACAATATATAGAATGGCACTCATACCCTATTGTTATTGGGAGCAAAAAGGGATCCCTTACAGAGTAACACAATGCCAGTAGCAAGACAGGTAGACGGACTAAACATCATCTTACCCTCCACTCCCAACTGTACTGCTCCCCTCCCCCCCCCCCCCCCAACTGGTGTGAGTTGGAAGTCTTCCTTCTCAAGGAAACTTGGTTCATAGGTAGCCATAATGGGAAATGAAGGCTCTTATGGGGGAGGTTGATAGGAGTCATAGATAAATGCAAGTGGGGACTCGCTCACAGGAGCTTTCCAACTTGCGAAGCATTGCCACAGAGCTCTATTTATATTTGAGGTCTGCCAGGGCTGGATCACTTTTGCCTTAGGTTTCACGGAAGACCAGCCTGCCAATCTTAATCGCTTTCTTTGGAGCAATTACACCTCAAAATATTGGAGAAATTGTGCTGGTTCATGGAGGAGGGATGCAGCAAGGAAAAATGTCAAATGATGGAAATTTAAAACTCCGAAATGTGACTACCCACAATTTGTACTATAGTGTTATAAGGGATTTTGCTCAGGACCCAGCCTAGAGAAGTAGCAAATTGACAGGCCACAGCATGCCCACATTCCTCATAATTTGTGTGACTCAGAGCTTGACCCTACTCTCCTAATCCAGCAATAGGACTGGAGGTGTAAAAAAACTCATGGTCTTTCTTGTGTCCTCTCTTGGTCAAGGCTCTGCACAATGAAGAGGCTATCTTTCTTTAATGTGTGAGTTAAATATGTATATCATGCAGTTGTTGTAGTCTATTTTCTATATAATACAACTTTTAAATATATTTCTAAGCTGCTCTAGTCTTGGACACCATAACTCTTTTGAGGTGACTGAGGAATGAATTATTCAAATATTTGCTTCATAAATGGAGTCATTCCAGTTTCGTGGATCAATATAGACTGCCTAGTTTTCACCATTTATTGTTCCCCAAAAATCTAGGATATTTTTCATTAAATATTTGTGCCCCGAGCAAATTTTCTTTTTCTTTTTTTTTGCCTTTTTGTGCTCCAGATATTCTGCCACCCATTATTTCCCTATTTTAAATTGACTAAGAGTGGAAAATATAAAATTTTGAAAGCACTGGGGCACAGAACACGTGGATCCCACAAAGAATTTTTTCTGTATAAATGTTTACAAATAAATCCGTGGTCCATTTTTGGTAGACTTTCTATCAATTAATGTTTGTAAATAAAGCAAAGCAACTGTTGTATTTTATATCTTAAGATATGTTTGACTGATACAGTAATGTTTAATTTCCTGGTTGCAATCCTAACATTATTTGAACATACTTTTGCATTTAATAAATAGTATAACCTTACCCTTGTATCAACTTACATCAAATATGAGGATATAGTTTTGAGTTGGTTTATATTTTAATGTCTGAACATAATATTAATGTATGGAAGTGAAAAATACTTACACGATGATATAAATAATAGTAATATAAGGGATATTCCTTCTAGTTAGACAAATCTGAACTAATTCCTATGCTATGTATTATAGGAATGGGGCCTGGTATCTATTTTTAATATTTGTTTCATGTTGAGATGTTGAATACTATTCATTCCGAGTTCATCATTTTTTAAAGGTGAGGTCTTCTCGAGTCATAACACTGTTATTGGCTGCTTGTAAGTGTAAGTTGTAATGTTGCTGGGAAGAAGATGTATTCTGATAAGAAAAATGATAGTGCTTTTACACCCAACAGCATGTGTACTATAATATGTGGTGAAGGTTGTCCTTTTTAGATATATATGGCAAAGATGTGACAAACCCCACTACTATAACGTGTAGTGTAATGTCATATAACATATTATAGAGAACATATGGTTTGGACAATCACATGATATTTTTACATTCATTTTTAGTAGCATTAGCTGCCCAAAATTAAAATAAAAAATAAAGAGCAGGAGCTGAAATTAGAGACACACAATGTGCATGGCATTGTTATAAGTTAGTTTGAAGAGGCATTAGCTACTCCCATTTCTCTCTCCACAATCAATAAGATGTCTCAACACAGCGTTCTCCTGTGCATGGCTAAGATTCCAAATGGTGGAATCTTATGGTGGAAACAGGGACCATGAAATGGTCGAGTTCCGGATCCTGACAAAAGGAAGAAAGGAGAACAGCAGGATATGGATCCTGGACTTCAGAAAAGCAGACTTTGACTCCCTCTAGGAGCTGCTGGGCAGGATCCACTGGAAGGCAAATATGAGGGGGAAAGGAGTCCAAGAGAGTTGGTTGTATTTTAAAGAAACCTTATTGAGGATTCAGGAACAAACCATCCTGATGTGTAGAAAGAATAGCAAACATGGCAGATGACCAGCTTGGTTTAACAAAGAAGTCCTCGGTGAGCTTAAACACAAAAAGGAAGCTTACAAGAAGTGAAAGCTTGGTCAGATAACTAGGGAAGAATATTAAAATACTGCTCGAGTATCCAGGAGTGAAATCAGGAAGGCCAAATCACAGCTGGAGTTACAGTTAGCAAGGAACATGAAGGGTAACAGGAAGGGTTACTACAGATATGTTAGTAACAAGAAGTAGTCAGGGAAACTGTGGGCCCCTTACAGAATGGGGGAGGCAACCTAGTGACAGATGATGTGGAAAAAGCTGAAGTACTCAATGCTTTTTTTGCATCTGTCTTCACAGACATGGTCAGCTCCCAGACTACTGCACTGGGCAGTACAGAATGGGGAGGAGGTGAGCAGCCCTCAGTGCTGAAAGAACAGGTTCAGGACTATTAAAAAGGCTGGACATACACAAGTCCATGGGGCTGGATGCAATGCATCCAAGGGTGTTGAGGGAGTTGGCTGATGTGATTTCAGAGCCATTGGCTATTATCTTTGAAAACTCGCAGCAATTGGGGGAGGTCCCGGATGATTGGAAAAAGGCAAATATAGTGCCCATCTTTAAAAAAGGGAAGAAAGAGGATCCGGGGAACTATAGACTGGCAAGCCTCACCTCAGTCCCTGGAAAAATCATGGAGTAAGTCCTCAAGGAATCCATTTTGAGGCACTTGGAAGAGAGAAAGGTGATCAGGAACAGTCAACATGGATTCACCAAGGGAAAGTCATGCCTGACCAACCTGATTGCCTTCTTTGATGAAATGACTGGCTCTGTGGATGTGGGGAAAGCAGTGGATGTGATATATCTTGATTTTAGCAAAGCTTTTGATACAGTCTCCCACAATATTCTTATCAGCAAGTTGAAGTATTGGTTGGATGAATGGACTATAAGATGGATAGAAAGCTGGCTAGATCATCGGGCTCAACAGGTAGTGATCAACAGCTCGATGTCTAATTGGCAGCTGGTAACAAGCGGAATGCCGGTGGGATCGGTTTTGTTCAACATCTTCATTAATGATCTGGAGGATGGGTTGCATTATACCCTCAGCAAGTTTGCAGGTGACATTAAGCTGAGGGGAGAGGTAGATATGCTGGAGGATAGGGATAGGATACAGAGCGACCTAGACAAATTGGAGGATTTGGCCAAAACAAAATCTGTTGAGATTCAACAAGGAGTAGTGCAGAGTCCTGTATTGAGGACCAAAGAATCCCATGCACTGCTACAGGCCGGGGACTGATGGACTAGGCAGCAATTCGGCAGAAAAGGATCTGGGGATTACAGTGGACAAGAAGCTGGATATGAGTCCACGGGGTGCCCTTATTGCCAAGAAAGCAAACGTCATAGATTAAGGGAAATCATAGAATATTAGTTGGAAGGGACCTCAGGAGGTCATCTAGTCCAACCCCCTGCTCAAAGCAGGATTAACCTCAGCTATATCATCCCAGCCAGGGCTTTGTCAAGCCTCAGCTTAAAAACCTCTAAAGATGGAGATTCCACCACCTCCGTAGGTAACCCATTCCAGTGCTTCACCACCCTCCTAGTGAAAAACTTTTTCCTAATGTCCAACCTAGACCTCCCCCCCGCAACTTGAGACCGTTGCTCCTTGTTCTGTCATCTGCCACCACCGAGAACAGCCTAAAGAAATGATTATTCCCTTCTTCTCAACACTGGTGAGGCCACATTTTTGGAGTATTGTGTCTAGTTTTGGGCATCCCACTACAGAAAAGATATGAACAAATTGGAGAGAGTCCAGAGGAGGGTAACAAAAATGATTAGGGGTCTGGAGCATGTGACTTATGAGGAGAAGCTGAGGGAACTAAGCTTGTCTAGTCTGCAGTAGAGAAGAATGGGGGGGAGGCATTTGATAGCAGCCTTTAACAACCTGAAAGGGGGTTCCAGGGAGGATGGAGCTAGGCTGTTTTCTGTGATGGTAGATGACAGAACAAGGAGCAATGGTCTCAAGTTGCAGTGTGGGAGGTGTAGGTTGGATATTAGGAAAAGCTTTTTCACCAAGAGGGTGGTGAAGCAGTGGAATGGGTTACCTAGGGAGGTGGTGAGATTTCCATCCTTAGAGGTTTTTAAGGTGCGGCTTGACAAACTCCTGGCTGCAATGATTTTAGTTGGGATTGTGACCCTGCTTTGAGCAGGGGATTGGACAAGATGACCTCCTGAGGTCCCTTCCAACCCTAATCTTTTATGATTCTATGGTGTAAGTGTGAGTTATCCACATGCCTCATAATAAGGTGACAGTAATAATGCTAATGGAATCAAAAAGTAATTTTTGACAGATTAAATGATGCTTGACATTTTTTCTCATTAATTCTTTCGTTTATTACTGAGAAGCATCATAGTATATTTGATTATTGATTTAGTTTTCATCCTGTCTGTTCATTGACTTCTTTGGCAAGTCTCTGGACTTCAGCTTTTCCATCTATAACATACGGCTAATAAAGCAGAGTTCAGGATTTATTTACATTCTGTTCAGTGCTCACAGAGGTAAAACATCATAGCAATGAGGAGTGATAAAACTCACCCTTATACATATTTTATGATCCTGTTCACTTACTAACACTGTCTTCTTTGAAAGAAGGAAGTGCTCTTCTTACAGGAATACAGTGGAAGCGGAAAGGAGGAATTTTCAGCTGAAAAAAAACTTCATGGCATTTTAATTATAAACCCTGAAGGAATGTGTTAGGAATTGTTTTTTAATCTTTGAGTATTGATCAGTGACTTTTCACTTTTTTTGCAAATACAACACACGCTATCTTGAATTTCCAGAAATTTGGAAAGGAGGATGGCTAGTTGTCTACCTGTTCGAGTTGAGAATGGGAATCCGTGCTCCTGGGACTGCTTTCCAGCCTTACATTTATATAGCAACCTTGGACAAATTAGTTGAGCTAAAATTTTCAGAAGTGTCCACTAATGTGGAGTGCCCAGTTTGAGAAACCCTTCTGATTTTCAGAGATGCTGATCCCTTGGAGCCTTTATTGTCTTCAGATGGAATTTTGGGTGCCCAGCATCTCCTGAAAATCCAATTTGAAGTAGCTCCATGTGAGCACACAGTTTGTGCACAATTCTAATATTGCCAACCCCAAGTGTACAAAAATCTTGAATCAGGTTCCAAAAATTCATGAGTTTTTAAAAAACAATGAATTTTTGGTTCTCATGTAACTGCTGGTTTTTGAGTCTTAAGGTTCATGTTTCCAAACGTTTCCACGACCATAAAGGCCAGAATCTGGGGTTGAGGGCGGGGGTTAAACGAAAGATGCAATTCTCATGTAATTAAAAGACCCCCAAGAGCTGTACTTTTAAGAAAAACACCAAATATCATGGAACTCATCATAAAATTGAGAGTTAGTAACATGGCACATCAGAAAATGTAACCTCTGTGTCTGATAATGTTATTTACCTGCATCATGGAGGTGTTGGAAGAGTTAACTGTGTTTGTGATGTGCTGTGAAATCTTGAAATGAAAGCTAATTTTATAGCTGAATAGTATTTCATTAACCTTCTTCAAGGGAGTAAGAAATGTTACTCGTATAATCACGCAGCTTCTTCTGGCTGAAATCAGAGTACAATGCACTGTAATTTTCAAACATTACTGTTAGGTGGCTGGAGCAAGCTATAATGAGTTGTTTTAGTTTGTGCTTTTTTTCTTTCTCCCTTCACTGATTTGTAAATATTGCAGTAGAGTACAGAAATGATTGTGGTCCAACTTACTGTTGGTGTTCATAGTGACATCTAGTGGGCCTATTATGCAACACTTATACACATCAACTCTTATCGGTAGAGGAGTGCTTCCTTTGACTTTAATTTATTCAAACATTATTTTTCAAGTTTTTCTAGAAAACCCTATAATGAACGTAGTGTGTATTTGTGTGTTCTTGAGGGTCAGCACTTTAATTTTATTTTTTATGACTTTAGACAGAAGACCCAAGCATGGAACGGCCATACACGTTTAAGGATTTCCTTCTCAGACCAAGAAGGTGAGACGTTTTGTATCCAAAGAAAATTCTGTTTAACTTAATAAAGAAATTATACTTTATTTTAAAAAGGCTGTTACAAGATTAATTAGTTAATACTGTCTTGTTCTTTAGCCACAAATCTCGGGTAAAGGGTTTCTTGAGACTGAAAATGGCCTATATGCCAAAGAATGGAGGACAAGAGGAAGAAAGTAGTGAACAAAGGGAGGAATCTGAGGTAAGAGATTTCACCTATTTTCCTTACTCTTTCCCCCCAGTCCCATATTATAACCATGTTGAAGCTTTTGGGCTCGTTAAAGACCAGGTGTAAATCTGAATATATGATCTCAAGGCAGTGCCATCCTGTAGTACCTGGAGGAAGGCCAAATGATGATTTTTGAAGAAATCGACTAGAGGAAATTACTGTTGTGTACTGCTTTATTTAGCCTCATCTGTCTTTGTTGTGAGTCATTTCAAGCCAAGGCCATTATTGTACAGTTTGCTGTCATCAGAAAAATAATGCATTCATGACTCCTTCCTCTAAAGAGCCTACTTAATTATAAGATTTTATCTTGATTAGACAAATGAAGCGTGTCTCCGCTTATTAGATTTGTATCTTTTTTTAACCTGACAGTTTTTCTTCCTGTAGGGCCCTGACAAGATACACTAGCTGCCCCAAACAACAACCAAAAAAACTCCTGACTTGTATTTTCATTAAGTACCGTATTTATTTGTTCTTCGAGTGCTTGCTTGTGTCGATTCCATTGTAGGTGCATGTGCGCTCTTGTGCACAGTTACCGGGATTTTTTCCCCCTCAGCAGTACCCATAGGGCCAGCTTCGGCGCCCCCTGGAGTCCCATGCACATGCCACAGTATATTAGGTGCTACCGGCCCTCCGCCCCCTCAGTTCTTTCTTTCCGCCTCTGTTGGTTACTGGAACTGCATTCATTGCTTGCTTCTGCAAGTGCCTCTTAGCGTTTTAGCCTCTTAGTCAAGTGTCCCTAAATTAGTTGTTAAATAGAAGTAGTTAGTGTATTGTAGTAAATAGTTGTTAATAGTTTAGTAGTTAAGGTTTAGTCCCCTTAGGAACCTCTGCCCGGCAGCAAGCATGCCCTGATCCCTGGGCTTCACGTCCTGTAAGTCTTGCGTCAAGCCCTTCCCACTTAGCGATCCCCACGACTGTTGTCTGAAGTACCTGGTGGAGCCACATGGGAAGGACGTGCCGCATCTGTAAGGCGTTCAGACCAAGGATGCAGAAGGAGAGAGATATTCGTCTGAAGGCCTTACTGATTGAGGCCGCTTTAGGACCTGCCTCGGAGCCATCTCGCTCTCTCTCGGGGCAGAGCACTGCGTCGGTGCAGAGCACCTGCACCAGAACCTCCACGGCACCGATCTTCTGCTTCACCTTTGAAGAAAGAAGCAGAAGAAGCGACGTTCAGAGAGGGACTGCTCCACCGCACCCAAGAAATCCAGGGTTGCGGGTTCGAGCACCAAACCATTGCAGGTCCAACAGGCTGAGCAAACTCTGCAGAAGCAAGGCTCATCACCTGGGGCCCTAAGTCCGCCAAGGGAGCCTCCTCCGACTGCAGAGAGTGGAAGAGGGCCTCCACGGATCGTGGTGCAGTCGACGCTAGAGGCATTTTAAGCAGACAGGGACCTAATGGCACTACCCTTGCCCCTGACACCTATGTCCCAGATGGAGCAAGGGAAAGGAAAAGCTCCGGTGTCGAAAGGGAAACCCCTGATGGTACCCCCCCAATGGCCGCACTCCTCTCCAGAGCCCTGGCACCGTGTCCGGGCACATTGTCAGGGAGGGAGAGACGATAGTGGAGGCCTCAGTGGCTTCGACTCGGCACCAGTCTCAGTCGACAACCCCAAGACCTCAGGACTGGGGGGGTGGCACCATTCTAGATCAAGGTCCGGCAGATGTTCACTGTCAGGGAGTCAGTACCGATCGCTTTCCCCGGCGCCATCAAGTTTGCCCATGCGTTCATGGTGCAGAACCCGGTTGCTGGCATCATGACGTTCCCCTAGGGAGGAGTGGCACCTGCGTCAGTCCCCGGCACTGAGGCACTCACCTTCAGCGCAGCAATGTTCCCAATCTTCCTCCCACTGGAGGGCTTCTCTGACTCTGCACTGGTCTAGAGAATGTTATCACCGGTTGCCGGGCTCGTGCTCCTCATCACCGAGGCATCAGTCATCGGAGCACCGGAGGTCTCAGGAGACCAGATACTACTCCTGCTCCCCCCAGCACCACTTCGCAGGAGAGGGGTCAGGCTCCAGCTTGTGTTGGTCACCAGGGAGCGGGTCTGGCTCCTCACAGGAGGACAAGTCATGAGCTTGGGTTCCCTTTTTCGTGTATCTTGGGAAGCATGTGGAAGGTCTCTGGGGTGGGTTCGTGGGGGATGAGTTTTTAGAGTTTGTCTTGGAGTTATGTAAGGAAGATTTGATGATATCCTTAAATTCCTGGGTAAATTGTGGACTGGGATCTTTGAGTTCTTTATAGTAGGCGGTGTCGGAGAGTTGTCAGTTTGCCTTGTTAATGTAGTCATCATGGTTGAGGACTAAAATGGTGCCCCTTTTGTCTGCTGGTTTGATCACTGCCAGGTGGCTAGATTTCAGGGACTATATGGCTGTCCTTTCAGCAGTGGAGAGATTATGGTGGATGTGATGTTTGTTACGGATTTCACAGTCAATTTTTTTCCCTGAAATTATCGGTGTTATGATCAAGAGTGTGGCTTTGTCTGCATTATGGTGTTCCAGTCAGATCTCCACGCTCCTAGGCATCTGCCCAGCCTAGCAAGACAGACATCTAGTGATGATAATGTTTAAGTTTTGGTAACAGGTTAATCTCCCCATTACTTCTGATGTAGGTACTTATGATCTATAACTTTGCAAACATGCCAGCTCTTGCAAGTGATTCTGAAAATTTAATTAATTCAGTTAATTCTATTATGATTTTTATTTCATCCCCTCTTGAATGCTTTCCTGCTTCTGCAGTTTACCGTTGCTTTATTTTACCATGAATCTGCAGTTTATATGTCCATATTGTGATGATAATACTCTGTTGCCTTAGACTAAAAAATAAAATTTTTGGCAGTATCTCATCCTAAAGAGTGTGTGTGTCTCTGTCTCTCTCTCTCTCTAAAGGGGGAGAAAGCTCTAAAGCAAATCTGGATTTCCTAGAAATTAACACAGCACCACTTTAACAAAAAAATTTTTTTTGTTTTTTTGTTTTTTAAATTGCAAGAATTAAATATTTATTTCTGAATTTACAATTAGTGTAGTGAGGCTGCAGTAAACAATCGCTTTAAAACCTAAAATATGTTTTTACGTTAGGGAAAATAATTAAATACAGTAACTGTTTACCTAAACTAGGATTTGCAGACAAACCTCAAATAATATGTTACTAATGGCAGTGGTAACTGCGTGGTTAATAAATTACTTACAAGGCTAAGTATATTTTATTTATAAAACAAGTTTGAGAGATGGATCCCTTAGTCACTTTTCAATGTATTAAAAAATGGTACCATCTTACTCAAAGTCTCCGCTCTCTGTGCATGTTTTCTATTCAGAGTTATTCTGGACTAGCTCCACAAAGGGACTTAGCATTGCACTGTTCAGTGTTGCAACATCTAATTTTTAGGTGCCTTGCCACCCAGTGAAATCCACAGCCCTGACTTAGGAACCTAGGCTCTCTATACAGTGCATGAGAAGGGTTTGGGATTCACACAAGCCAACATGCTGAGCAGGGAGCCATTTTAGATAGCCACTTGGAAATTCCAAGGAGAGAGGAATGTCCTCAGCCCTGGTCTTCAAGGGGACTTATCTCTGCTTGGGATTCACAGCCTTGAACCCTCTTCTGGAGTGAGATGCCTAAGCCATTTTTTGCAATAAATGTGTTGAGTGGGGTCCACCTTGTATCTTTTGTCCCGGTGGCTAGAGCACTCATCTGGGATGTGTGTAGCCTCGGTTAAATTCCCCCCTCTGCATAGTGAGGAGAAGGGATTTAAAATTGGGTTCCCCTCCTCTCAGGTGAGTGCCCTAACCACTGAACTTTAGAGTCATTCTCACTCTTTCTGGCCCAGTGCACATTTAATTATTCACACGTAGTGGAACAGCTTCAACAGGAGAGACCGAGAGAGCCCCATATCAGGATATCCCTTAGTTCAGTGCTCAGGGCAGTCAAAGGAGAAGTGGGAAAACCCACGTTCGAATCTCTTTTCCCCTCCCAAGCCATTTCTCTCTCCTGCTCCAATGGCCGTTTTGTGAGGCATGCTCAGAGGAAGCCCACCAGATCAGGCCCTACAGGCAAGATAGGCCGAGGAATGCCTACTGTGACAATCCTGCTGTGGCTTAGGCATGAGATGGGCACTTGGGCACCTAGACTGAGGCAGCTGCATGTATGCTCACTGGCAGAAACTTAGGCATCTGGGAGACCTTAATGCTGGAAGCTCAGACACTTAAGGAGTTTAGGCACCTGCAGAGAAAGGGCAGCTGAATGCGGATTTTGAGGATCTCTGTGACAGCAAAATGTTGGACTTAGTGGCAGTTAGGAACCTGAGTCATTTTGTGGACCTAGCCCCATCTGACTAGCCAAAATATGTTTTTATAACTCTTTACTTCGGGAGCTGGAGCCCCTCCTGGCTCACACAAGGTCCTGATCTTACAAGGCTGTGTGAACATGACCCATAAGAAGGTGAGCATCATGAACTCCAGTGGAAGTCAATGGGAGTGGAGTGCTCTTAAGCCAAGTGCTTGAGTTCAAGCTTAGCTTTGCACATGTGCAAGTGGGGGCAAAAGTTGAAGACCAGGAGAAAAGGGGAGGTTTTTAGCTTCAACTGGGGGGTAGAATTTGGTGTGCAAAATCTTTTACTGATGATGAAGCATGATCTAGAAAGAACCCAAGTTGACAGCTGGGGACACAGGTGCAGGGCTGTGTACTAGGAGATCTGAATGTAGGATGGAGTCCTAGGAAAAGAAATTTACTAGGCAATTGTGAAAAGGACAAAGCATACAAATTATATTTTAAATAAATTTTAACTTCCCATCTTCTCCTCTACTTGGACAATAAACTGAGCTAATTTCTGTTGAGAAGTGAATTTACTGTAACCTAGTAACTGTTAGCATTATACAAAGTTCTCTGTGATACTGCAGTTTTATTGAGGTAGTTTAAATAAACCCTACTATCGGAAAAGCTTATATGACTTTCTTTTCTTTGCCAAGATATGAGGCATGCTGTATAACAGTGGGACTAGTTCTGTTTAATTCAATTTGAATTTAATTTTTAATTTTAATTCTTAATCCATCACTTCAGAAATTTTTAAATATAAGAAAACATTACCCCCAACTCCACAGGAATTTAATTTCTTTTGTTTAACTCAAATTTTATCATTCGTGTTTTATTCCTCAGCATGCATGGGAGGTGGTTGACTCCAATGACTCTGCATCTCATCATCAAGAGGAGTTACCACCTCCTCCACTGCCTCCTGGATGGGAAGAAAAAGTGGACAATCTGGGCCGTACTTACTATGTCAACCATAACAACAGGACAACACAGTGGCACCGACCAAGTTTAATGTAAGTATCCAGAGCAGTTCAATAAATGGATGGAACATGCAAGATTGAGTGAGAATGGTGATTTGTTCAAACAAGTAGTATTATTAATTCACAATGGATGTCCCAGGCAGTATGCTGAAAGAATCTTAAAACAAAAGACCTAAAGATTTTTATGAAATATGTTTGTACGTTGTTCTTTAAAACAACACATTAGATGTAAATTTGATGTTAACTGTGATAAATAGTTTGGGAATATGGTCTGGGTCTGTGGGTTGTTGTTTTTTGTTGTTTGTTCCATAAACCACTCTAGTTAGTTGAGAATTAAAGGTTGAGTCCTTCACTTCAAGATGAAATTGTACTCTTTTTAAAAGTAGGTGTTCATTACTACAGGGACATGGGATCATTAGTTTCAAGGGAAAAAAGGACAGTTTTCTATATCTAATAGTGCCAGTTTGAAATCAGGTGATTCCTTAAACACATGGGGCCTGATACAGAATCCTCTGAAGTCATTGGATGTCTTTCCAGTGACCACAGCAGATGCTGGATCAAACCCATAGAGACAGGTTCTACAAAGTTCTAAGTGTCTTCTGTATGTTGCTGAATCCCCTCAACTCTTATCGGCTTTAGTGGATGTTAAGAGTATTCAGCAGGATTGGGCACATAATGAAGTGCTTATTACAAATACAGAACCTGGTCCTGCCTTGGGATCACCTAAGTCAGGCCCCTGAACCTTAACAGAATTCCATGGACTGCAGGTTATAGAAATTAGACCAGCTATATTAACAAACTAGAGGGTGATCTTGTTGAGCCATTTATCAACATGTTATCTCTGTAAAACAAGTTTAACTGACCAGAACTGGTTATGATTACTTTTGCTGCTTCAGGATATTAGCTTAAGTTTTCCATCTGGTCAAAAAGAGGAATTTTTGTTTTTGTTTTGTTTTGTTTTAATCCACCCTTCTCTCACAATTCAATATTTATAAAGGCAGACTGGCTTTCACTCTCATTGAGCCTCACTTGACAGGGTCAGATTTATGTAATACGTTAATATATATTTCCATGGTAACCATACAACTTAGATCTCTACTCACCATTCCCCTTTATCATTTGCATGCGTATGACATTTCCCATGCAACTCTCATTCACAAGAGTGAGGTATGCTCATACTGGAAGGCAGAATCTGACACGTACTAAAGTTGGAAGAGCCTTGGGGAAATTTACAGAAGGAAGCATTGCAGCCAGCCTTAGGGTTGTTCTCTGGCCTGCCAGGTTAGATAGTTTACAGTAGCTGTGCTGAAATCGAAGTTCAGGCAGTCACCTCAAAAGCCCAGCTTACTCAGTAGAGTGACATCTCCCCTGACACACATTTATAGAGATCCTGAAGTGAGGAAATGCCTTTGTAGGTCACCAATCAGTAAGAATTTTCAAACTGTCATCTTATTTCTGTAATGTTCAGTTTTGCCCTTATTTATAGATATCAGTTGAAGTTTAGAGACATTAGCTTCACTGGTAGTGCATTTATTAATAGCTGTTGATTAATTCTGATAGTAAATTATAGATTTTTCTTAATGGTGTTACAACATTTGAAGGCAGGGACTTATGGTAAGAGGCCTTCAGTATTTTTAATGTCCTGTCAGATTTTCTTGAATCTCAGATATGGATATCTGTAAATTTGGCAGCTGTATTAAATGTTGGGGGACTACAGGGGTCACAAAAGGTATTAGGAGCAGTATGGTTATTGGAAAGTACATTGTACAAAGACACATCTGCTTAAGAGGGTTCAAGAGCTCTTGGGTTATTCATGTGTAGTCTTGGTGTCAAAATATCCGATTAGCTTTGTGCCATTACAAGTAAGTTATTTGTGCTTCGATGTGTTTATATAAAAAGTTTACATGTTCTGTACATATATGTATTGGGGAGTAAGTGTGAACCGTGCTACAGTATTATTCTAACTACGTCATATCCATATAGTAGTTAACACAAATTGACCAGAAAGGCTGTTGGGGGGTGTGTTTACAACAGAAATGATCAAAGAAAGCGAAATTGGCAACCTATTGAGTTTAAATGAAGCTAAAACTATTTCACTTTACTAAGGGATTCTAATATGCTCCAAGGTGCATGAACTGTGCAATTTATGTTGTCATTTTATACTGTTGCAGAGGTCCTTTCATATTCTTAATTCTACATTTCTTCTTTTTACACTAATAAAAATGCAATAGATTTAATGCAATCCATAATTGAGTAGAGTAAGATGTGTACTGAAATCACACATTAGTCAAACATCTAGATTTATTTAGCTGTTTGACATATAATTACTCTTCTTCTGTAATGTGATAATTATTACAGTAACATCTTTTGAATATTCATTTATTTCATAATTATGCAAATCTGTTGTCTAATTTCTTAAAACCCTACCGTTTTATCTAGGTTTCTCTTAGAGCATTGGATACTAACATTTTATGCAGACAGTGAATTCTATTTAGATTATATAATTATTAAAAATACCCATTGTAATAATACGATATTGTGCCTTTTTGTTGTACAAGTTTTGCATAGCTTTTAAAACCAATTGATGTAATGGAATTTGGGATGTTATAGACCGAATGATGGGGCTGTACTTGGTTGTCATATCACTGTGGTCTTGTCAAACAAATATGATTTCATTTTTTGCGAGTACAAGTTTCTTTGATAAAGATAATTGTAGGTGTAATATATTTAGACTTTGTCAGGCATTTGACTCATTACTGCACAAAAACATGATTAAAATGAGCACAATACAATATCAACAAAGGACATGTTAAATGGATTAAGAACTGGCTAAACAGATCTCAAAAAATAGTTGTCAATAGGGAATCATCATTGTCTAGTGGGGGCTATTCAGCATTTTCATAAATGATCTGGAATAAATGTAAAATCGCTGCTGATAAAATTTGTGCATGACACAAAGATTGGCAGAGTGGTGAATAATGACAGAGGCAGTGCAGTCATACAGAATGAGCTGGATCATTTGGTAAACGGGGCCCATTTAAACAAAATGTGTTTTAATGTAGCCAAATACAAAGTCATAAATGTAGATGGAAGGAATGCAGATATACCTACAGAATGAGGGAGTGGGCATGTGTCCTGGAATGCAGTAACTCTGAAAAGGATTTAGTAGTCATAGTAGACAGACAAACTGATCAGAAGCTCCCAGTGTGATGCTGTGGCAAAAAGAGCTAATGTAATTCTGGGATGTATAAATTAGAGAGAAAAAACTGGGTTCTAAAGTAAAAAGATATATAATAATATTGAAGAGCTGGTAGCTGAAAAAAGCAAGACCAATTCAAATTGGAAGTTAGGCACAAATTTTTACAGTGAGAGTGATTAATTATTGGAACAAACTACCAAGGGAAGTGGTAGTTTCTTCATCTCTTGATAGCTTCATATCAAGACTGGATGCCTTTCTGGAAGATGTGCTTTATAATGGTCCCTTCTGGCCGTAAGCTCTTGAATCTATGAAACAGTGGTAGGAAACGTAGTGGCTCATGATTGCTAGTAGCTGTGTATCGTCTGACTCACAGGTCAGTATTTCAGGTATGGCCTACTTGGATAATGAGGAAATGTGATGATGTGTTCCGTGGTCTGGATCTGTGGTGTGTGGCCCTTGAGGCAGTAAACTATAGCCGTTGTTATGAAGAAACTTTTTTTTCTTTCACCTTTGAAGGCTACAGTTTCAAGCCTCAAGGGACACAAGTGCAACTCCCCCTTTACTCGCAATGTGATCCCTGCGTCTAGGGCTGTCAGGGAGGGAGGTGTAGGAACAAAAGGGGAATTATAGGTGGTTTTCACTCCCAACTACCTGCGGTTCCCCTGTTGGCGTTTCCCCATGAGGGAATCTCTAGCAGGAACAAAGCCAAAATAGGTTTCCTGTGCCCCCCTCTCCACAATCTCTGGTGCAGGGAGTGTATTGGAGGTGGGGAGAAATGGCTGGAGCACAATGTGATTAAATTATTTAATTTCTATTTTGTGCAAAGGGAGCAGAGCAAAGCAGGAAATCTACTCCAAGTATTGATTGTGGCCCCTTGAACTTCCTGAAATAACATATTCAGTCCTCTGGCTAAAATGATGGGATGCCATTGGTCTATGTGAAATGAGTTGGTCGTCCGAGGCCAGTTCTTTCTGAAGGGGTATCCATATCACAAGAACTCTCATTAACAACCAGCATTCTTAGTCAGCAGCCTCATCAGAGAGAACTAGGATTGACTTAATCATAGAGATAGAAGTAGCATCTCACCTCTTCTAATGGTTCCTCCTAGCTCAGGAAATGATGCACAATGATGAGGTACCTATTTCAGGTAATGGGACATGCAGGCCTAGAACTGAAGGCCCATCTCTTCAATCAAGGTGGCAGAACCATTGAACCCAGGCAACAAATGGAAAAAACAGGAATGGGAGGTCAAAGGTTAAAAGCCATGGAACCAGAAGGGGATGCTGAGCAGAGAACCTCAGACTGTGCCACTGATCCTTTAAGGAGTCAGAGGACACCACCCAGGGGAATTCTGCCCAGAGACATGATCAGACAAGGGACTAGAAATAGGCTCCTCAGTTGCAGAGCAAGCCAGGAGGAGGCCTTACGACTTTGTGGGGCCACCGATTGGGTGTGTATGAATGAGGAAGTGCAAGGGAAAGTGCAGACAGAATTGCTATAAGAGGTTCTGGAGGAGCCAGAAGACGGGATGCAGCCTGGCATACTCTGTGTAGATGTATGCCAGGGTCTCCCTTTGCTGCAAAAAGTAGAGGTGTTGGGATTCTGCAAACTGTACCGGATGCACACTCAGGACTCCATCGGGGAGCTGTCAGTGAATACCCCGGCTGGCCAGGAAATCAGAGTGGAGTACAGATTGGCCCACCAGGGTTCCTCACTCTCTGCAGGTGATAGCAGGTCCCACCACTGCATGCTGGGGCAGGACACAAAGGCGAGGAAGTGGATGGTACGAAGCACGAGCATGTACAGATGTTCTTGGGATGCAGTTTGGAGATGGACCAGCTGGATGGCATTGAGCCTACTCCAGTTGTGTGCTGGGGATGCTTGGGGCAGGGGCCCAATGACACACTCCAGAGAGCCAGAGGTGAAAGGTGGGCAGGGAACACAGACCTGCAGGACCCTCTTGATAAAAACAACAGAATTGTGGAGGGGTCAAAACTGTCCCCATCTTCTGCAGCACCTGATGGGGCTGCTCACCCTACATATCCCCCATGTGCTGACTGAGTGCCACAGAGTCTATGCAATCCCTCCAATCGTAGTCCAGGAGGTCTCCAATTCTGGATGCAACTGCCAGGACCCTCCTCCAGCACTCCAAAGGGGACTCCATCATCTGGCCACTCCACCACATGGATGCCCACCTCAGTGACTACTATGGACTTGGGTTGCTGAAACTAGCTTCCAGGTCCTGGGGAGGTCCTGGTGAAAGATCAACAGCTCAGAGAGGTCTCGCGGGGAGACTTCTTGGGTGGAGATAAAAGAGCTGCCAGTTGTATCGGAGCCCTAAGAGGTGGCGGAGGAAGACATACGCTAGCCTGCTTTGTGCCAGAATATCTGCACCATAAGAGAATTTTTGCACAGTCTGAAGGAAGATGGTGTGTACTTGGCTACAGATACAGACCAGGTCGTGTGTGTGTGTGTCGTCGTCCCCCCCAAGTAATGGGGTAGTGTATTGAAGTGTGGACTGCTCTACTTGTTATATATATAAAATATCTTAGTTTCCAGTGTTGTCAGAGTAAGTGCAAAATCTGCTGGGTTTTTTTTAATTAAATAGAAGCCTTGTGATTGACTTCAGGTTTTATTTGCTTTGGACTAAGGGTTGATCTGTTTTAATATATTTTGATAGAGCTATGATAGAAGAATTAATCTTGCCTTTTTAATGCCTTTTTATAGACTAGCCGATGGACAGAAAATCTTGAATTACAATGGGGGAAAATGTGTTAATTTAGCATTAATAGTTTTCCTGTTCTCTCCTCTATCCTTGCTCATTTCCACAATGTCCAGTGATGTTGCATCTGATTCGGACAACAACATCAGACAGATAAATCAAGAGGCAGCCCATAGACGGTTTCGCTCTCGGAGACATATTAGTGAGGATTTGGAGCCTGAACCTATGGAAAGTGGAGATGTATCAGAAGTACGTATGGTTTTAAAATCATTTCCTCAGCATTAAGAAACTGTTCTATGGTTTTAAGTCCCCCATAACTAAGTACAATTCCTCCAAAGTGATGCTTCTTAATTGTGAGTTAATTAATATGCAATATGTACAGCAATGTTTTCACGCCACTTTTGAGGTAGCTGCCTGTCCTAAATTCTAGTGATGATTAAGTGGAATAAAACTGAGCGAGGTTCTGTTTCGAAAGTTATTCAAATTCATGTATCTGACTTTCCATAATCTTTTCTTTTGTCAGCCCTGGGAAACCATTTCAGAGGAAGTGACTATTAGTGGAGATTCCTTAAGCTTGTCATTGCCACCACCCCCAGCTTCTCCAGTCTCTCGGACCAGTCCTCAGGAGCTGTCTGACGAATTGAACAGAAGACTTCAGGTCACTCCTGATTCCAATGGGGAACAATTTGGTTCTTTGATTGTAAGCAGTGTGCTCACTATATATATTACTGAATACATCTCAGTTACTATAAGTTTGATACGGTCTGAATCATCCATCCTGTGTAGGTGGTAGTTTGAAGGTATTATGCATCAAGTATTATTTTACATTTGATGGCTGAGATACTCTTTTTAATAACTTCAGTCTTGTCCCATAATTCGTTATTTGAGGTTGAACAAGAGCAAGAATTATTATTAAAATGCATGTATCTTCTAAACAGTTATAATTCTTTGAAGTAGACCATGGATAAAATCCTATTTCCACTAAGTTAATGGAAGTTTTGCCATTGAGTTTATTGGAACCAGGATTTCAACCAGTGTCTTTAAAAATAATCTTGGCTTATAGCATGTTTTTGTTTTTAAACACCTCCTTTTGATTATTAAAATAGAATATTTTAAAAATCTTGTTTTCTTTTTACTATTCACTTTTTGCAGTTCAGTTAGAAATAGACTTGTCAGTTTTGCTGTCTGGACGTCAAGTACTGGCAAGATATTGCAATGTTGATATGAATTGCAACACCCCTGTGGAATGTTTATTTGGTTTCAGAGTGTGGTGTGCATATGTGTATTAGAGTTTTAAAAACAAACATGGAAACAAGTCTATTCATTTTAAGTTTTAGCAGGTGCTAAATTTCAACTGGAAAGTGTCCCTTTAAATTTGATTGTACAGCTTGATATGGTCAGAATGTTACCATTCAACAGAGTACTAAAAACAGCAAGCAATACTAATGTTACTGTAACAGATTTGCCAAGTTTCACTCAGGTGAAGGAAAGCTTCCTCTATTTTGGTTTAATTTTGTCATTTTTTTAATTAAAATATTACACTTATGGATATTGCAATTTGTTTCACTGAAATGAACATTTTTTGAAATCCTACTCATGGAAATTATCGTGGCTTTATAGCACTGCTACAATAATGGTCATCTTACAAAGAAAAGATATTGCTTCTGTGTACGTATGTAATATATTTTAAAACAAGTGTTATTCTCTTTACGTTGGAATTTGACAAACACCTCATTTGAACTGGATCAAATTTTAAAGGGCTTTAAACAGGATATCATTGGAGCTGTTTAGCTGTAGTAAAATATGAAATGTCAGAGTTTTGTAAGATTTGTGTATGTTCGCCCTTCTCAGTAAGATGAGAAGTTACAAATTGTATTTGTAATATATTATAATCAAGGCAGATTGACACTATCATGGAGGATGAGTAATATGATTGCAAGTGTGGGAATGTTTAATGTCTCTCTGATAAATAATTGTAGATATTGAATGGAACATAGGAAACTGAACATATTGTCATCTCATAGGACATCTTATCAAGGTACTTTTGTAGTTCAGGAGATAAGAAACCTAAATTTAGACACAGTCTGGTTCAGTGTTTTGCGGATACCCACTGATTTCATTGGCCTCCGAGCTGGGGCAGGAGACTAGCACATGGAATCAATAGCTTTGGCTGAAAAATTGTCCAAATTAAGGTACATCAATAATAATTCTTGTCCTGCACAGAGTGCATATAGCAGAAAAATTAGAATTTCTTTTTTAAAACTGGTTTTCATTTTGTGTGTACTCCTAATACTATTTTTGATCTAACAAGTTTGAATATTTTGGGAAAAGACTGGAGGTTCTGCAATGCACCTTATTAAATTACTTCATGTTGTTATTTATTTGTAATGTCCTAGCACCTGGGTGTGTCACCCTGAAGCATTCTTTAAACAGGCCAGATAGCTTGTATATCTGTAGTTCACTCTTATTCCATTATTCATGTATTTTTTGCCAGTTGTCCTCTGCATAGAATGTCTGAGATACGAATTATACAAGAAGTTGATCAATACCCAATATCTATTTCTATACATGGAATGTGCAATCTTATTCAAACAGTATCAAAAAGCAGTGCAATAAGGTATCCAGAAAGCAGCTGACACAAACAGTACTTGTCAACTAAATTAATTGTTGCAAGTCAGAAGCCTATTCTTAAGAGGGAGCATTGCTGATGCTAGAAAGGGAGAATACAGTTTCAAGTGCGAGGTTGTTTTAAAGCTGATTTTTTTTTCTCCATCTTAGGGGATTTCTCATGACACTGGGTCTAATGTCTTAAATCTGTAGTCCAGATGTCTTGTAAAGCTAGCTCACTATATGGGGGATATTATAAAGCTAATATGTTTTTTAATAGGGAGGCAGTGTTATCCTGAGTACCCTCCTTGTTAGCAGGTGTTGAGCCTGCAAGGTCTTGCTGAGTCCTGGACCATTGTTCCAAGTGAACCATTAACTCTATCCTAGGTATAAGGGAGATTGGAGTGGCTCTCTGCACAGAGAGATAGGATCTGGGCAGAACTGTCCTTGAGAAGGGACCTTAATAGCAGCCAAATCTCTGGAGAAGGCTTAGGGCTGTAATTTGTTTCATTTTGAGGCCATTTGTTAACAAAGCCAATTTCCATGGAAGTAGCCTGTGTTTTGAAGTAGAAAAGGAAAGCCACCTGCTTAGGCTTATATTTCAGTAGAAAAAATTGTGAGTGGGACCAGCATGAGTATTTTTAAAGGGGTTCATTAATAAACTAGCTCTCTCCTTTTCCTCCTCACAAGATTTCCAAACTGAGACCCATTTTAAATAAAAAGGGAATGGGAAGGTGGAACCTTTTGGACCCTCACTCTCGCTGCTGCACTGCAACCCAAATTCTTGTGTTGAGGTCCGTGCATGCCAGGGGTAATTCTCTAAGTAAGCTTTGTCGGGAGCTATTAGACCTCCATATGCTGCAATTTTTTGTAATCCTGGCCCATGTCATGTGACTAGAGTCAGGAAATACAATTCAGTCACTTACCGGTACTACTTTGTGTCACACGTAGCGTTGACTGTTCTCACAATTATAGCATGAGTCTTATGGTATTTGGTGTTTTTCTTAAAGCCTTAATGCCCTTTGCAATAATGGGAATCCGTGTCTAGCATTACATGAAGACATTGAATTGCTATGATTGTCAAAATAGTTTTTTTGTGAAGACAGTAATCTCCTTCGTATTCACCTGGAAAGCTGGGTAATCCCTCTGATTCTTGGTCTAATAAACTCACATATTTATCCTCAAAAAAATATAGGGAAGAGACAGAGTTTTCCTCCAGCATGAGAGCTGGGCACAGTGCATATTGCGTTCCTGAGGCTTCCTTTCACTTGTGGTTCAGAAATTATGTCGCATGGAGGACTTTTAAGATCACAGGTGCTCTTAGGCTTTGACCACAATTAAGAACTTTGTGGTGGTAAACTTGGTCTTCAATGAGTTCCTACTCACAGTTCCCAGTCAGTCTTTTACCCACTAGGACACTGTGTGCTGCTAGGCTGTTTCTTTGATAGGGGATACAAAAATAGGGGATACATATTCATTGATAATCTGGAGGATGGGGTAGATTGCACCCTCAGCAAGTTTGCGGATGACACTGAGCTGGGGAGAGTGATAGATATGTTGGATTAGGGATAGGATACAGAATGACCTAAACAAATTGGCGGATTGGGCCAAAAGAAATCTGATTAGGTTCAACAAAGACAAGTGCAGAGTCCTTTCACTTAGGATGAAAGAATCCCATGCACTGCCACAAACTGGGGACCGACTGGCTAAGCAGCAGTTCTGCAAAAAAGGACCTGGGGGTTACAGTGGACAAGAAGCTGGATATGAGTCAACAGTGTGCCCCTGTTGCCAAGAAAGCTAACAGAATGTTGGGCTGCAGATCAAGGGAAGTGATTATTCCCCTTTATTTGGCATTGGTGAGGCTGCATCTGGAGTACTGTGTCCAGTTTTGGGCCCCCCATTACAGGAAGGATATGGATAAATTGGAGATAGTCCAGCGGAGAGCAACAAAAATGATTAAAGGGCTGTGTTAGGTTATAAGTATATAATGTAAGTTTATATAAGCATTTAGGCTTGCATATTTGCCTGAGATGGGATTCTGGGCCTCTGGGCCTACCTGAAAGTCAAGTCTCTGAGCGACACATGTTATCAAAGAACAAAGACAGTGTGTTCCTCTTGCCTGTCTGCAATTAGATGGTTTTTTCTTTATTATTGTGAAAAGATAAGGCAGGGATGCAGTTAAAATGTTTTTCAAGGCATAGTGAAGATGTGATATACGAATGCACAAGTGAGGGAAAGCTCAGACTCCCTTTTCAAGACAGGTGCCAGAGCAAGGCCACGCAACCGGCTAGGAAAGAGAGGGAGGAGAAGGGAGGTGTTAAAAAGAAACATAGGGCCAATAAGCTGACCATGGCCAAGATGTGACAACACTCTCTGCCCCTCCCATGGGATACAAAAGGGGTTGTATCAAAGCCCCCAGACCTCCCTGAAACAGAATATGATCATATATCAAAAGGGGTGGTATGGGGGCAGGGCTACAGGTATAATTAAGGCTATCAGGAAGAAGGAGGGGTTGAGGGGGTTTCATCCATGTACAGAACCATGGTCAGGGAAAGAGGGAGTTCTATGGGTGTATAGAACTAGGACTGGGAGGTGGGGGAGGAGGAAACTCTATGGGCATATAGAGAAATAAGCCCGACTGGTGTGAAGGGCTTGGAGGTACAGTTATAGTTTTAAGCTTGTCAGTGGAACCCCCAATAAACCCTTCACAGAGTGCCTGCAGATTGGACTCTGGACTGTTGCTTTCCGGCAAACTGTGTGTGGGTACTGAGGGGGTGGGACAGGCCAAGGGAGCCCTAACGGGCTGGAGCACATGACTTATAAGGAGAGGCTGAGGGAACTGGGCTTGTTTAGTCTGCAGAAGAGAAAGTGAGGGGGGATTTGTTAGCGGCCTTCAACTACCTGAAGGGGGGTTCCAGGGAGGATGGAGCTACACTTTTCTCAATGGTGGCAATTGACAGAACAAGGAGCAATGGTCTCAAGTTGCAGTGGGGGAGATCTAGGTTGGATATTAGGAAAAGCTTTTTCACTACGAGGGTGGTGAAGCACTGGAATGGGTTACCTAGGGAGGTGGTGGAATCTCCATCCTTAGGGGTTTTTAAGGCCCGGCTTGACAAAGCCCTGGCTGGGATGGTTTAGTTGGGGTTGGCCCTGCTTTGAGGAGGGGATTGGACTAGATGACCTCCTGAGGCCCCTTTCATCCCTAATCTTCTATGATTCTATGAAATGTCTTAATAAAGGAGCCAGTTGTTTAAGACAGGAAAAAAGCTTGCACTGCAGTGCAAAGCTCAGGTAATAAATAGTCTTATCTGCAGAAAGGAATCTCTATTTTCCAGTAGTAGCTGATAAAAATATATAGGAAAAGCTGATTTTTAAAAAAAGAGGGAGAATAGCGCACACACAACAAAAGCACATGCCTTATAGTTATTAAATGCCTCTTTATTATACCACCTGTAATGTTTATTATGATTACAGATATTATAGTGATTGGTGCAATATAAATACCTATACAGACTGACAGAAGGTTAAGGATAAGGACAGAAGGCTAAGGCTATCTATTCTAATCCTCCTAATGAATTGGCCAACTTCTGTGTTAAATTACTGAATTGATATCAATTACATATTACTATTAACTGCACTCATATCACTGGCTTATGTCCACACAGCAGTGGAAGATGTGATATGCAGCCCATGTGACATCCACTGTAGTATGGACATCCTCCAGTCTGTATTCACTGACTCCACATTTTACACCTACATGTGCTCTTACTATTACTCTCTTTTTAATGCAGGAATTGATTCTTGGGAATATATTTGAAAATATATTAACCTTGCCAACCCATGCCCAGGGCATTGGGTTCCAGCAAAGACCCACCATATGCTATTGCAGCAAATGTTCTGAAATAGAGCTTTCAGCCCTCAGTGCACATTGGATGCACTAAGTCATTCCTGTGTGGAAGCAGCACCTCCCCTGCCCCTATATGGGTGATACATGCAGGGTTTGGTTGGCACAGGGAGTCTTGTGTAGACTCTCCTTGTAGAGTGAATTTGATCCTATAGATTAGTGAGGGCTGCATGAGTACAGGATGTGTGGCCAGCTGCTTTCTGTTCCCAACTAATCCAAAACAAGGCTAAACAGAAACAAACCAGGGTGAAATGCTGAGAATTTGAGAATATTTTTTGGTTGTGACACAAGGTTACGTAGAAATAAAAAGGAGAGAGAGATTGTAGGGCAAGCATGGTTTATTTGGGACTCTGAGAACAATAATGACATAGAAATGAATTTGATAAAATGAAAATCCACATGTGTTTAATGCATTATCATTTAGGAAGTTTCTCCTTTCTTTCAGCACAGAGATCCTTCTTCAAGATTAAGATCTTGCAGCGTAACAGATGCAGTTGCTGAACAGTCCCAGTTATCACTGGTAAACCAAAGCTAATGTTTATTTCTTCCGTATTTTGCTTTAAATGTTCTTTGGTTCTGAATGGCACCTTTTCCTGTGGCAATGGCTTCAGATATATATATAAAATGTGGTATGAGATGTGGCTGTGCTAATGTGTAACTGATTCCAAATTAAGATCACCTTGCATAGGTCAACACAGTAATGAGGTTATACTTGTTTTACAAAAGATTAATCAATTTGACTAAAAGACAATGGATGAAATCCTGGTCCCAAGTTTGGCCATTGACTTCACTGGGGCCAGGATTTGAGCACAGGCGTCTAGTTCTGTTTTCATTTACATCTCTGAAATCTGGAGTTGGTGTAACTGATGGAATTTGGCCGTGTGTTAGTTTTTTTAAAAACAAATACACACATTTTGAAATAAATTTATGCCTGGGCTAACAGGTAGCTATATAATTAGAATTGGGCAAAATTGGTGACATTTTTTCATTAAATTTGAGAGGTGAGGAATTTTTTTGGGGGGTGGGGAGTAATAAGGGTTGTTATACTTGAAAATTCATGGACGTTTTGTGCATGGATTTTTGTTTTGTGTATCGGTATTTTTAATGCCGTTCAAAATTTGCAAAGAAGTGCTATCATAATACTTTCTGGCCTGTGAAGAAACATGACAAAAAAGAAATAGACACACCTCAATAGTGGTGGGGGGGAGGGAATCAACACTTTTTGCAAATGTTAAAAAATTTACAGCATGTTGCAAGTTAGTGGAAAACTTTACCAATTTAATTAAAAAGAAATTGACTAATATTTCACCCAGCTTTAACAATCTCCTTCATGAAGGGCCATGTAAAAGCAAAGCCATCTAATGGAATAATTTTCTGACCAATGTGATGTAAATTAATAAGTTAGGTTCTCCTAATATATTAAAGCTAAGAAATTAACTGAGTCCCTTGAAACAGGAAAATAATCCATATCCTAAGATGTTTCTTAAAAAGGAAAGGTAGCTTTGGGTTCTCTTTTATTTCATAGCTATGTAGCACTTTACTGCAGATGTCCAGCAAGCTCTATATTTTTTCCCTTAGAACTGGGCAAAGCGGGTGGTGGTGAGCCATAAAGACACAGATTAAGTGCCCTATAATAAAATTGCAGTAGATCGGCATTTGACTGTGGCTGGCAGGATTTTTCATATCAGATGACATTTCAACAAAAAATGGATACAATTTCTGGTAGAACTTTTTGCAGAAATCTTTCCCATTTTTTTTTTTTTTAACCAGAAGTTTGGTATATGCGTAGAGCCCGGAAATCTGTAGATATCCACTTTATATCTGCAGATATCCGCGGACCATTTTTGCAGATGGATGGATGCAGATACAAATTTTGTATCCGTTCAGGTCTCTATATATGTGTACTGCTGTAAATATGGACATCTGAATGAAAAAGGATTATTATAACTTGCTTTTTCAGTAAATAACAAAATACAAATAATTGAAGCTGATTACCAAGGCTTATATCATCTTTTTATTGTTAAATTGGTATGATTTTAGCCTTTTTAAAATTTGAAATTGGCTAATTTTTGTACATAAACTTGTATAAATGTATTAAATAGTTGACATTTTTTTCGTATTTTTATTGGCTTTTAATTCAACGTAAAGTTAGAGATTATCTAATGATTTTACATATGTCATTATGAAATGGTGGTTTTGCAGTAATAGATGTTTCTGTAAGTGTTTAATGGAAATGCTTGTAAAGTACTACCCAGCTATTTATTTTCCTTCCTGCACTAAAAATATTGCTCGCAGCAAAAACATACTTAATCTGTTTCTTCTCTCTACTATAAGTGCTTGGTGGAATCTGCACCAGGGAGCTTCTACTTTTTCAATATTTTTTATTTGCTTTTGTCCTTTGTGGTTTGTGGGTAGTTCTTACTGGTGTATATGGTTAGGGTTTGTTATGACTCTTCCTTCAGTTTATTGTTAATATAATTGCTGCTCAAAAAAGCAGCATTAAAAGCACTACTTTAAAACTGGGACATACTTAATCTGACCAGTCATCAACCTCTACTGAACTAACAGTCATTTTTCTTCTAGCAACTAAACCCTCACCTTATTTCTAGGTAAGCTGTCTGTCTTGGAACATACTGCTCCTTACTGAAAACTCAGAACACCGATTTCTTTCTTTTTTTTTTTTTTTTATTCTGACTTTTCACAGGACTCTGCACTGCTGGCCAGAAAATTGCCTCTTTATTTCTAAATGTCTGCACTTCATAGAATTGTAAAATTGTTTTTGTTTGGAAAAAGTAATTATTTAAACACCTTACCTTATAGTAAAGGTTCTGTCATTATCATAGGTACTAGTACATATATAGAGTCATGCACTATGACTATTATAGACTAGTTCCTCAGTCTTTGAATTTAAAAGTGATGCATTCATCTGGGTTATCAGTGATTGATGGCTTCATTTTTCTTGCTGCTATCTTCTATTTAACACTACTTCAGTCTAATTGCTCTGCACTAAAAAGTGTAAGGGTGGCTGTGATTCCTTATTCCTGAAGATGTGAGCGTAATCTATTACCTTCATCACTAAACATACTTATCTGTCACATTAATTATCATTTAACAGCAGAGTGGTCCATCTAGGAGAGCTCGTTCTTCAACTGTCACAGGTGGTGAAGAACCAACGGTAATAATAATCTTTATCAAACATTTTTTATAAGTGGGATATGGGTTGGGTTTAGCATCTTTTATGACACTCGCCATTTTTCAAACAGCAGCAGTGTACTGGTTTAAATTTTTCTGAAACTATCGTTAAGTTTTAACATTTGTTTTTTACCTTGAAATAATTTTTTCAAATAATGCTCTAATGCCACAATAATATTAGCATGCTGTAAAGATGCAGATGTCATGCAGTTTATTTTCAAACAGATCTACACTCTTGGTAAATACCACTAACTAAGTGCTCAAAAATGTAAAGATAGAACACATTTTTAAATGCAATACTAACTGCAATGTAGATTATACAAACAGATCCTTTAAAATGTAGCTTTTACCATTTATGCTGATTTAACACTAGACTAAGTTGGTTTTATTCTTAGGCCTTAATGCTGCTTTGAGAATCATGCAGGCATAGGGGTGTACCCACATAATTATCAATGTAGAATATGGTCCTTGTTCACTACCAAGTTTCACTTCCCAGTTGCCCTTCACTAGCCAGTGCTGGTGGATATTTAACACTCAGTGGCCCAAGAAAATAATTTAAATGTTTTCAATTGGAAGTTTAATATCCTGAAACCGTTTTCGTAATGCATTGTACTTTGTGAAACTATCCCATACACTTACAATCTGAGTAAATGTGAACCAAAAGTAAGTGGAGTGTCCAATAATAAATATATTCAACTTCTATAAATATATGCGCTCCTGTGAAAAACAGTTATATATTTATTATTTGTATTGTGGGTGTAGCATGAGGTCCTAATTCAGAGATCCAGGTACCTTTGTGTCATGCAGTGCCTATGTTTGTTCTTTATTCAACTATTAACATTCAAAGCAAATGAAACATACCTTGTACCTTGAATTAAGTGTCAATATCTTTCACAAACAAAGTACCTTTGATATCTATGGAAAAACTGATTAATAGACACAGAGCAGGCAAAATGTGCTGTATTGATCTGTAAATCCAGTCTTTTGTTGGCAGATAGTTCCACACACATTTTATATTCCTCTATTAAAAACTGAATTCAGATTTGAATGCCTTGTCAGTAATGCCACAGTATTACAAAATAGGCTTACAGTGTTGTGATATTGCTGCATAGTACAAGGAAATTCTTGTTGAATGTTTGCATTCCTATTGATTTTGCATTTACCATACCAATGTAGACCTTCAGTGTTTAGATAGCACAAGAAATTAATGCACAAAATATGAATGTACCATGCAATGATACTACATCTGTCTATTAAAGTATTGCAGGGGTCCTTATTTTTCACTTAGGTGAATTACAGAAGATGAGCAAAATTTGATACATGATTATGTAAAATGGGTGCTTCTGTGAATGTGTGTGTAAATGCACAATGGTTTTTAATTGGGTTGCTTTTAAGAGCTTTATTGAAAGCCTGAAAGGAAACTTAATATGCTCTTGAGACATTTTATGGTAAAACTAGACTGGATGAAGCACTAGTTATGAATGGCAGGAGGATGACCCAGATAAATCAGAAATGGGAGAGACTTATTCAGGTTATCTTTTGTAAGGAAACCAATAAAGAAAAAACAGTTTACCTATGAGAATGTATAAAGTACTGTTAAAGAGAACTGGAAGTTCTAATGTAAATGTGTTTTAAAGGGATTGCCTCAGTTTCTCTTTTGGTTTGAAAAGCTCATTTCATATTAAGAAGGAATGCTGCTAGTAACTGGATTCAGTTTATAAGGAGTTAGGAGACAATAAAAAGGAAGAGACACATTGCCATCTGTGATCTTTAATGGGTCCACCTCCAGTGACTCTTTCCTTTGTGACTGCCTCCTCATAGCTCCCTGTTAATCTAAACTGCTCTTAGCAATGTTCACTAATGGACATAAAACATCCTTTTGGTTTTGTGTTGAATACAATGTATATTATTAAAATCAAGCGATTTTAAAACTTCCTTGAAAGCCTCTGAGGTAGCCAATTTTTGAAAATGTACACTGTTGAGAATTTAAGTAACCTCTCACTACAGTGAATGCATGTATTTGTATACTGTATCTGTAACTCCTTACCTGTTGGCTGAGAGTCAACATGACACTTTTGTTCTGACAAGTTAATCAATAGCTAACACACCCCAATTCATTTAGGAAGTGACTGAATCAGGATCTGATGAGCTGCCTCAGCCAAAATTGTTTAGCTAATTCCTCTTCTCCTCCACTTCTATTTCCTGGTCTCCTCCCTTTTAAGTAGATGGTCAACTTTCTACCCAGTCTTTACTTTTCCTGGACTCCTGATTTCTTTTCTGAACCATCTAGGTCATTTTACAGCTCAACCATGTGAAGCTTGTTCCTTTAAATGAGCTACTGTGATAGTTCAAAGAAAAAATCTGGAACTGCTAGGCAGTCTGATCAGAGGGTAAAACAGATGCAGGAGCTACTGAAAAATATATTGTTGGAGCTTTAAATAAGGAAAACTAATGCACCTTGGATTACAACAGCGATCCGTGGGTGAAAGAGAGACACTGTGAGCCACAGTGCCTTGTCAATCTTTGGGACAACTGTGTTCCACTATCCTCAACATGCTTCACAATATCTGTTTTATAAGAGGATGAATATACAACACAAATTGCTGTTTATAAGGCTACACAAAAAAGAGGTTGTTAAATTGCAATGTAATTACGATGGCGAATCAGGCCCGAGAGGGTTGTGATGTTACTGAACACACATCTGTGTAGCTATATAGCCTTACTTCAGACATGATGCAGCATATGTTCCATGTGCAGAACCTGTAGAGCATCCACCTTTAACTTCTCTGGTTGGTGTTTTATCAAAAATAACTGGAAATTTCAATGTCACAATATTTTAACAAGAAAAACATTTTATTAAAATTCTTCATGCCTGCATGCTAGAGTCTGTCAGTAATGGAAGGAAAAACAAGTGGGAAACTCTTTAAACCGGTTAGATTTCAAGACAGTTGTGAACAGAGTGATTAAAGCAGGGGGATAGCAGTGATTGTGGAATTAAATGTAATCTGCCATGCATCATACAGCTGACTTAATTTGTTTGCCTCCTTCCATCCTCTGCAAGTATAAATGCTTTAAATTGTTTCTAGGATATTCTTATACTTTCAGCCCCATTATAGTTGTGAATGACTTGCATACTTGGTAATGAGAGTTTTTTCTCTTTAAATAGAACAAATATTATCATGTTCTATAGTTAAAAATCTATTAGTGATATTTTTATAAGACATTTACATTTCCATCATTTAAGCAATTACCATTTCTCCCTGTGTTTTTCTAGCAGTGAAACAACATGGTTTATGGTGCGTTAAGCTGCTTCTGTGATACACCCTACTAATGCCTCTTCATTACAGTTTTCCAGTTTTATCACGTGGCATTTTAATTTTGAAATTCTGCTTACAGATTCAGTTTTATAAGAAAAATTGCAGATTTAAAAAATACCATAACAGATTATAGTATTCAATAAATACAGTTGCACAAAAAGCATTACCACAATAAAAGGGAAATTAAATGTTATAGCAAAATATGGAATGCAAAATATATTTGTAAGATTCACATACAGATAACCCATCCTGATTTAGAACAGAGGGGTTACACTTTTTTAAAACTTCCAGAATAGTTATGCATGTGAGCTGAATGTTCCTCAGTTAACAGAGGGAAAAAATTCACCAGTGCTGTTCGATCAGAGTAACGCTTTATGATGATGGTGAATTTTTAAACTAAGCACAGCAAGCAGCAGTTTATATTATCATGTTAGTTTGCCCCTGTTAAGAATTATCTTACCCTTCCTCAGTGCAGGTGGTACTTTTTCTGACTTAATCAGGTGGAAGCCTTTCCAAAAATAGAAGATCTACGTCTGCCTAATAAGAATTAGGTTCCACCTGTCTTAAGATGCTCAGTAATTTTCAGGCTAATTTCTTCCAAAAATTTGGTTGCCTTTATTTATAGATCTGTCTTGAGTTAGTCTTCAAAGGATGCTCTTGTGCTGCTCATCATGTTGCTAATATACATTACCTCAGTCTCATATTCAGACTTTTACCTTCTTATGAGCTCAATATTTATAGAACCTCCTCGATGGTTCTCCATCATCACCAACCACATAAAAGCATATCCTCAGCTTCTTTTCCAGACTGTGATATGTTTGCAAGATCAAGCCTCTGATACATAGATCTTGAAAAAGTGCCGATAGCCCTCAATTCCCACTAACCTCCATGGGAATTTAAGATACTCAGCGCCTCATAGGAGTGTTCAGTACCTTGCAGAATTGACCCTCATTTGAGCTACTAGGATTTAAAACTTTGTTATACCTACAAAAACATGCTCTTGGTACATCCTTGTTTACTGATACCCCAGTACCAGAGAGTATTTCTTATACCAATACCTGATCTCAGGGTATCTGTATGTGAAAAGTAGTTCAGTGCAGAATTTCAGAGGCTCTGGCCTTTACTTCCTTGGCTTGCTCATTATCCTAACATGCTGAAGAACACTGTGTTCCTCTCTCCAGCGTTTCTATGATAGCACCTGTGATCCCCACTATTATTTCTTGCTATTGACAAGTGTCAGAACAAGAACTGGCAGTAATGTAAATGGAATCTCGGTAGTTAAAGAAACTGCTGCTTTTAACACAGTAAGTAAGGAAGACTGCACACTGAGAACAAGCAGAAAATCCTTTTTTTCTTCCCAGTAAAATCTTAGTCCTCATATTTTCTTGCTCCTTTCTTCAGCTACATGCCTTCTCCATGGCTTAATTGAAATTGCAACATCACACCCTATGTTGTTAAGCAAAGATAAGACCTTTCTAGTCAGATTTCTGTCTAAATATGGAACAAAAGCACAATGAGCTTGTCAAATATGTTCTTTTCCTTTTTGCTTAAAATCTGAAAAGAATGTCAAAGATGTAAGAAATGTTCCATCTGCAGAGTATATGTCCCACTGACTTGTGTGCTGGGTGATTGGCTTCAGTGCAGGCTGTAAATGAGCACTGGAGAAATCTCTCCTCTAGAGTAAAGGGTGGCTGAGAGCATGTCTGTGTTTCTCTCAGCCTCATTCAGTTATATCCAGCAACTGCTGGTTGTCAGACAGTGACCAGACTTTACAATCCCTTTCCTCTGTTTTGTTTAATTTTTTAATGTGGCTTCTTTTAGAAACAGGATTGTATCATCATCTTCTCTTTTCCAAATAGTCTTAAAAGATTCTTATGTTTTCTCTTGCATTTTTCCCTTCTCTCAACAGTGTAAAAACAGGCACAACTGCTGTGTGCAGCTTGGACATAGGCATAGATTCTTCCTCTGACTCAGATGTCAGACCCATTTCTTCCAAATCCAGATACTGGCACTTGTTATAACATCAAGTCAAGAAATTACACTGTTAAACTCAGTGTGAAATTCACATGCTATGAGCAGAATAGATTTAACTGTTTAAATACAGGAATTCTCCCTACCCACCTTTCTCTTCTTCCACGTCAGATAAGATGCCAGCACTGCTCGACTGCCTTAACAGCAATATTTTTACTTTAACTTCTGTGAGGGGAAGTAATTGGTCTTTTTATATCTATTAAGGAATGCCACATTTATTGTTGCCGTCCACAACGTTGCTTCTAATGGGATTAATGGTACTGATGATAAAATAAAGCATTACACAGAAACTGACATGATAATTAAGATCAGGCACTTGCTTTCTCTTACCTTGTCTTCTAAAAGAAGCATTTGGTTTAACCATTCTCCTGCCCAACAAAGCTTTGTCATAAGAAAGAAGGAAACTCCAGAATTTTAAATTCTCTCAGTAATCTAGGCTTATTGAAAGGCTATTGCTGGTCACGTGCAAATTCCTCAGGTCTATTACCACATACCTTTGGATTAATTAGAGACCAAACAGCTTGTCCTACAAAATGTAGGAGTTCTTTTTAGCAGAAAAGTGGCCTGAGAATAGTCAACCCAGTGAATATGATACAGATTTACTAAGGGCCAGATGCTCACTGGAGTTGCACCAATTAACACCAGCTAAGCAGCTACCTGTGACCGGGTGCACCACTCACCGCTTGCTGGCGCCTCCTCCTGGTCACTCTGGGGATTAGCTCTCAAGGCCAATGCTCCTTCCAATGGTCACATGCTATCGCATCATCTCTCTCTCAGGCGTGCAGCTCTTCTCTCATCCCAGGAACTCAACATTGTCTTCGTGACTCAATCCTCTGGCTAAGAACTCAGTGTTTTTCCCCTTTTGGGGATACAGTCCTTCAATTCTCTGTCACTACCACATGACCCAGGCAGTCTTCCTGTTCACTGCCCTGCTGGTCTATGCCACACCTCGATGGCTGGTAGGGTAACCCAGGCCCACCCTCTTCTCCAGGTTCCAGACCAGGGACCCTCAACCAAGCAGTTCTGGGCTTTCCTCCCCCAGTCCTCACTGCTTCTTACCTGGACTACTTCCTACAACTTTTGGTTTCCCTCCTTACTCTGGATATACCAGCTCCAAACCCACCTCCTCTTCCCAGGAAGTGACTGACCTTTTCCCAGCAACAGCCCCTTTCTAGTGCTAGCTTCCTGGCTTTATAGGCCCCACCTATTCCTGCACAGCTGAACCTACTTGCAGTCAATTCCCTGCTGCTTGGCTCTTCCTCCAGGTGGAGCCTGTGGAGTTAATAGGTCTACCTGGCCAGTTCTTAACCCCTTCTAGTCCTGTGTGGAGTGGACACTCTCTCACACTATCATTAAATCTTGTGCCTGATTTTTCTCATTGGCAATAAAGAGAGCATTTCCCCACCCCTCAGTTCAGTGATATCTGTGGGGGTGGAGAAGTAGGATATCACTTGGATTAATATAAGTGTTTAAAAAAAAAAAAAAAAAACACAGACCAAAACCTAAACATAAATGTTGAAGGAACATTAAGGCTGCAAAGCAGAGCAGTCTGTGGTTAGTAAGTGTCAGACTTAAGGTTACAAAAGGCAAAGACTTTGTACATTTTCCCTCTCTGCAGTGTTATTACAAAGCTTCCACACTGAAATATAAATCCAGTCACTTTCATTCCATATGCACAAGCAGCGCAGTATAATTAGCTAATTTGAAGTAGACTAGATTTTTAAAATGAAAAGTTGATAGCTTGTAGCAGTAAGGAAGGATCTAATTCTGTAGCCTCTTCCACTACATTTCTGAGCCTATGAAATTTGGTGAGCTCGGTTGCCTAGCTTTGAAAACATCCTTCTTTTTAGCACGTTTATTAACCAGGAGTGGAGGTAGGAGAACTCCCAGCTCGCTCCTTCCCCCGCGCGGAAAAAAAAATGTCTCTAAGAACACAATTTATCCAAAATGAGAACTTTCATGTTTAACTATAGTTCTGAATATAGAAGGGCTTGAATTAAACCCAGACTATGACCTTGGATAAAGTACCACAAACATGTTACAAACACTGAAATATGTTCTGAGATGTAATTAGGGTTCATGTTAGAAATATGAACCAAAAATCTTTCTAGAATTCTTCTATCAGGAGGCCTTGTTCTGTACAATTTGATGAACAATATGACAAAGGAAAGACTACTAGAGTTAACTACCCTACGGGATTAAACAGTGAGTTCTCGTCTGTCGGAAGTACATGAGACATCATCTTTAATCTCTATTAAAATTCCTAAATTAAATTGTGATCTCCCTGTTTGTAGTGATACCTGGTCATTCTTGCACCACCATTATCTGTATTTTGACACATTTTATATCCATGTCCTCCTTTTACACTAATTTTGCTAATATATGCCCCCTTTACTAGAGGAGTTGGGGGAGATAATGACTCCTCTGTGGAAGAAATGCATTTTCCCATCCAAATGACTCCCACTTCACTTTGTATTTGTTGGGGAAGTTACAGGAGGGCAGGACTGTGACTTTATCTTTAAGGTGGACACTGTTTCAGAAAATTTAAGCAGGACTTTCAGCCCTGAAACTATTTGCATTCTTTCTTAGCACTTACAAACTGTTGCTTAAATATTAACTAGCTAATTTATACTACACCCTCTGATGTAGATTAGTTATTCTCTCCATTTTACAGAGGTGGAAAATGAGATAGAGAGGTTGTGATTGACCAAAGGCTGCTTACCCAATCCATGGGAGAGACTTTTCCACTTGTTCTCTCTCCCCAGGCTACGTAGCCTCTCGAGCTGTTACTCACCTATATCAACTTTCGGATACTACTTCTAACAAGGGAAAAACATTTTTATAAAAATGAAAGCCGTTCCTATCATAATGTGTAGTCTCTGGTTTCTTTTGTAGCTCCTTTAGTTTCACGACATGGAAGCTGGGCTGTTTTCTGAACAAAGCACCTGTACCTATGCAAATGTGAACCAGAAGACCTGCATATGGAAGGGAGAAGGGTGTTGGGTCAGTTATATGAGAAAGAGAGCTTGTGTTAGAGAACAATTTGAAGACATGCATTTCCAAATTTTCTACTATATTTGTAAGAATGGTATAAGCCAAAAAATTAGACTTCTGCAGATAATTACCACAATTATACTACTACAAAATAACGATACAAAATTTTTTGCATAAACAGCCATCAGTGGCCTATGTACATACTACACCGGGCTTACCTTCAGGCTGGGAAGAAAGGAAAGATGCTAAGGGACGTACATATTATGTCAATCATAACAATCGAACCACAACTTGGACTCGGCCCATTATGCAGGTATGGAGATTGCTGTTGAGATTAAACAATACAACAGAACGCTTAAAATGTGTTGGGTTGTGCTCCATTTGAAAAGCTGTTTTAAGGTTCTTAAACAGAAACAGTCTTTGCAGTGCAGTGACAATTTAGAATAAAGTTATTACATTTAACCAGGAAGATTTATAATGATAAAGATTATTTTTGCTAAATATCTGTTAGGGTCAGAATAAAGATACAATTGGACTTTAATAACCCCAGTGGTAAGAAATTAGAGAGATAGTAAATGTATTCAAACAAATTTTAGAATCAAATTCAAAAAGAGGATTTAATCTGTGGACTAATAAAGCCATTTATAGTAGTTTATTCTTGCCTAGGCAGTTGTTCATTATTTATAGCATGAATCATTTTTAATTCCATTGAACGTGCTCTTTGAAATAATATATTTAAAGCTTATTTAGAAAAAAATTAACAGAATAGTGATGGCTTTTTTTTTTTTAAACAGCATAACTATAGATAAACGTGATCCTGACACTTAGCTAACTTCTTTTTGCCCCTGAAATAGCTTGCAGAAGATGGTGCAGTTGGGTCTGCAGCAAACAGTAACAACCATCTAAGTGAGCCTCAGATAAGACGGCCTCGTAGCCTCAGTTCACCCACAGTAACTTTATCTGCTCCACTCGAGGTGAGAAGTTTTGTCTCATCTAATAAAGATTACTTCTATCCTGGTCATTCTTTCTTATGACCTTTTTTTTTTTTTTTCATTCCAATTTTGCAGCCAACCTATTCTTCTCTCCTGAGCTGTTACTTTTGCTTCATGATGATATTTTCTTCTGAAGTTTTTTCATGTGCATCTTCATTTTGTACAATAGCATTGCCTAATTCTTCTTACTTAACTCTCACACTCATTCTGGGCACTGGAAATATTCTTTCTCCTGTAGGCACCTTTGCTATCATTTAGTTTGTTTTGTTTGTGTGTGCATATCCCGTGGTACATGCATTACCATAACTTCTGGCTGCAGAAGCATCAAATTAGAAATATTCTCAAAAGCTGAAACATTTAGTTTGAAAGGCAAGTGCAATGAACTGTAAATAAAGGCTGTGCAGTTTGAGTTTGGAAAATTGGACTAAGGACACCTCAAAGCTTTTGATTTTGTGTTTCATTCTTCTCAGCGGGTATTTTTATTTCCTTTTAGTGCCATTGAAGATATCTCCTGGATTTAATGACAGACTTAGCTGTCAAATTTATTCATGGCAGAACATTTTTCTGAATGGTTTTTGTGGCCTATGATACAAGTAAAGGCAATGGGCTGAACTTTTCAAGTCTACATGCCTAAAATTAGGGTTCTAACTCTGTATTAAAACAACTAAAGATAAATGCATGATTTTCAAAGGTCTGAAATAGTCATTGACTTCAGTGGGATTTGTGGGTACTCAGCACTTCTGGAAAAAAGCCATATATATTTAGGTGTCTAAACATTCATTTAGGACCCTAATTTTAAGCAACCAGATTTTAAAATATGTCAGTGATTTTTACTATAAATATATTCCTCTATAATAATAATATGCTGTTTACTATCCTTAAACATCACTGTTCTTGCCAGAGAACTTCTGGATAATAAGTTGCACTACACTAATATTCAAGATTAGTAAGTAAGGCATTGATCATGCAAAGAGATGGACCTGCATGAACCTTTTTGCTGGAATGGAATTCCACTGGACCCAGAGCAGGTGAATCTCCCTGTAGAATTGGGATCTGAAATATGCAAAAATATTCTTGACTACTGCATAATATAAACTTACATTTTAAAGTGGAATCAAATTTACCATAATGGTAGTTAATTTTTAATCCATACCCTTTTTATGAATTAAGTAGAAAACTGATATAAATCTTCAATTTCAACATTGAATATATAAAAGTATCTGAATTAGAAATTGCATAAGCTAATAGAGGTAAATATAAAAATCTTTGATTATATATCATGGATCAGTATCTACTTATTTGTGCCTTGTACATATATGTAAATACATCATTAAATATTATCAGTGTTACTCAGCAAAGCAATAAATAAAGTTAAGACTAAGTGTTTACTGTATTGTGCTGTGGGTAAAACTTTCAAAAGTGCCCACATCCCATTTTCAGAAGTGGTTTGGTTTTATTGGCTGTTAAATGCATATGCACTTTTGAAAATCCTACTAGGCGCCTATCTCCATCTTTAGGCATCTAAATGCCTTTAGAAGTCTGGCTGTTAAGTTTTGAAATCTCATTGAAAGTCAGTGAGATTGAGGCACTTTTAAAATGTTATCCATTATTTGTAGTTACAAACTGATATGTATTGTTTGAACCTCCCTTTATTTTAAGAACTTGCTTAATGCCTATTTCAAACACTTTGGTTGGAGAAATCAGTTACTAATTGATGAAAAATGCATTTGCGGTATCTAACTTACACTGCCTTCTATTCATCTATACCTTTTTTGCTGTAAGGTGTTTGTCAGATGCAGGGACATGCGAACAGGAAAGCAGTGCCTGTATTTTTCTACATAAAATTGAACTTTGGTATTTACAGAGAGGCAGTAGAAATAGGTATCTAAGATCTTAGCTGCAGTAGCCATATCTCTAGGAGAGAAAGTGATAAAACCCCGTTACCTTCCCAATGAAAATGTATTATGTAACAAGGAGCTGCCAATTTTAAAATAAATTCGTGATAGAGATAGTGATACCCCTTCTTCCTTATATCCCCACTGAAAAAGTGTTCAGCTCATCACACCAAGTGTCATTCATAATATAATATAAAGTGACATTTGTGGAGTGTTAAAGTTGCTCATTTTCCACAGGGTGCCAAGGATTCACCTATGCGCAGAGCTGTGAAGGACACCCTTTCCAACCCACAGTCTCCACAACCATCGCCCTATAATTCTCCTAAGCCCCAACACAAAGTGACACAGAGCTTCTTGCCACCTGGTTGGGAGATGAGAATAGCTCCAAATGGCAGGCCCTTCTTCATTGATCATAATACTAAGACTACCACATGGGTAAGATGAATTCTACCTTATAAAATTTTAAATCTGTTGGTGTTTTCTGAATATTTTTACCTTGTTATTTTTGTCTTCCCTCTTGTTATACCCTCCTTGCTGTTTTTCCATGTCATATGTCTTGTCTTTAATTAAATTGTAAGTTCATCATGCAGGAATCTTGTCTGCTTAAGAGTTTGTACAGCACTTAGCACAGTTGGGCCATGAATGTGATTGAGGCCTGTAAACAGTACTGTAATACACATATTTAATTGTGACTCACCTAACAAACTAACATCCTGAAGAGGCTGTGATGATACCTATTCCTGCTCTTAGGGAAAGGAATCTTATGTCAGCATACTTAAGTTTGGATTTTTAGCCTTAGATCTGAATTTGCTAAATTTTGCAGTTTTAATTAGTTACACTATATGTAACTTACAAAGGTTCTATGTGATTTAATTCTAACACTTGTACTGTATCATTGTGACTTCAGATCCTCAGGCTGAATATGGAGCTCTTGAAACAGAGGGAGAATGTGAAAATAAATTGAAAGGATTAGCATATAGAGCCAATGTGTCTTGTCAGTATAAGCTTTATACTGACTTTAGTAATCACTAAATAAACTATAGAGTGCAGACAACAGAAATACCTCACCCTTCCTAAACATCAACTGCCAAACAGTGTCTCCCTCCATAAAAGCTAGTGTAAAAAAGATGAGCCTTTGAATGTCAATAGATTCAGGCTGCCTCAGACAATGCAGAGAGTACTTTCCAAAGGATGGGGACAATGCCCTGCTCTCATAAGACTTAGCACACATCCAGAAAATGAAATACTCAGGGGAGAAGATATCCTGCATCATCTTGGCTCTCTTTGCTATTAAAAATTCCATTGGAAAAACATAAAGCTCAGTACGGAACCTGAAACCCACACAAATATTATAAATCTTAACATGGACAAACTGCTTTCCCAGCTTGTTAATTGGTGAGTGTTCCTGGGGCTGGTTAGCGGTGCTGTAAAATGATTACTATATTTAAAAAAAAAAAAAAAAATTCTGTACCAGGAACTAAGATACTACAAGTTAGCATGTTTTCAAGTTCAGTAAATAGGGACTGGTGACACAGCTGTGGTACGCATCTGAAACAAAGAATTTAAGATGTTTTCATCATAAAATGGCAAACGGTGAAATTAAGGTTATTTTACCTGGGGAAAGGAAGCACTAGAGAGAGGGGTTTTTTCCTGCTCTTTCCTGCTTTTTAAATAATGCAGAACTGAACAGCTATTATCCCATTAGCAAACTAACAAAAAATACTATGATGAGGTGATGTTGAAAAGAAAATAAACTCCCAAACCTGGCCTTTGATATGACTTGCAAATATGTAGCAATTCAAACATTATATGAAAGACTCTAGGCCAAAATTGTCACCTCCTTGTACCTGAAAATGTTTCGATGTCATAGTAATGAGTACAGTGTAAAAGCTGAGATAGTTTTCTTAGTTTTGAATTGGCCAAATCAAAAAAAATTTTTTAAAGGAATGTATCATAGGACTGACCATCCCTTGCCTTCGATGTTTTTAGATTTTTTCCATTTTTGTATGAGTTTGTGCATCATATGGACTTTGACTTGTTTAGTTTCCCATGGTAACTTTGTCTAGATTTTTAGTGCAGCAGGGGAGATGATCAATCAGTAGGCATAACCCTAGGAGACAGAAAAGATGCCAACATGCTATATAGCAACCTGACATAAAATCAGGAATGGACAACAAATGACAAATGGACACAAGAAGAAGAATCCCAAACACATTTTGAAGCCCTGTCTGATTTATTGCATGTAACTCTCATAGCTGCCTGAAGGTTTGAACTTTGGCAATACCTGCATAGCAACTTGTCATGCTGTAAAAGTATTGTTGGATTGAATATTGACTTACTAACAGGGACAAAGCATTCACATAAAGTATTACCATACAACGTGTAGTATCTCTCAATACAACTGAGAGCCCGTTCATTTAAAACAGTTTGGTGCCTCATCATATTACCTGGAATGCTAGTTCTGCAGTTTGGTTTGAATGTCTTTCATAAGCTGATAGAAATATCTAGTATTAGAGAATTTCCACACAAACTATTGTTATCTGTTTTGCTTCTTGAAAACTAATAAATAGTGAACTGGCTCTGATCTAATAGGCCACATTATAACTGAAAATAAGAAGTGTCTTTGTAGTTTAAATTGTTATGGTTTTACAGGGCTGTATTTTTATTACAGGAAGATCCACGACTGAAATTTCCAGTGCATTTGAGATCAAAAGCTTCTTTGAACCCTAATGATTTGGGCCCTCTTCCTGTAAGTGTCAATTGACATATTTTACTATATGCATAAAGACTACTGTTGAGAATGAATATATACTACTTTCTGCATATACTATATACTATGTGTGAATCTGTGTATTGTGTGTGTATAACCCTAAAATGCTTCATTGTGATCTGAGTAATGTGACAGGAATACACTTTCTAGTGTCTGCTAATAACATTTTTGAAGAGGTCAACCACGTATAAGCTTACCTTTTACATGTGTATTAGCTGAAAGTTCAAGCAATGCAGAAGCTTTTTCCATGTCTTTATCACTGGCTGTGTAACTTTGGTTGGTTGAAAGTTGTTGCTATGAAAACAAAAACAGTATACAAGCTTGAACCACTGGGGTGGAAGGAAGGGCACATCCTATAATCAAAGAACATTTTTAAGTTAATTATGTCAGTTAGCCTGCAGATCTATTTGCCTTTGTTGTTTTACTGGCATTCACAAATCTAACTTAATATTTTGTTCTCTCTCGGAGCAGGAGTAGGTGGTGTGCTGGGTAATTTAATTTATATTTTGAATGACATGTCTACATTCCACATAGAAAACCACCATTGTGATGCAAATGTGATTTGGGATTATATTAGTAACCAAAGTACAATGTTGTTTTGCTTCATAATCAAAGTGAATTATAGAGCCTTTCTATGTTTGCTCTTAAAGGCAGAAAGTAATATCTGAAAATATTGGATTTCCATGAGCTTCTGATTCAGTGCCTGATATTAGTAGTGCTCATTGGTCTTGTCTACACTGCAGGGGAGCTTTTGGAAAATTTCACACTATCATCAGGCTCAACTGAAATGGTACTAGCAACACTGGAAACCTTATAGACCACTGGTTTCCACCAACACTCTCAACATCTAATCCTGCTAGGAATAAGTCTAAATGACCCAATCTTTACTACAAAAAAGGTGTTTTTGAAATCAAGTACTCAGTTACCATCACTTGAAACACCAATTAGCACCTACTATAGGCACAGTTTAACACCTTTACAATCATTTGTTAGCTGGTTACAACACTAGACTAAAGCAGTTTTAAAAGACAAATAGCTTGCAAGAGACTGTTTTATTGGCATTTTTCTCATATACATTGGGTATGCAGTAATGTCCAGAGAGAGCTTGTTTAGATGCAGAGGTATAATTTTATATTGATTCAGTTAAACAGAGCAAAAGGCGGTATGGATACCCTTAAATCAATATAAATATGGCGTTATATCTTTTAGTGCAAGTTGAGCAGGAACAGGTTTAAGATACAATGAAACGAGCCATTTTTAAACTGAAGGAAGAGTGTTTTTTTGTATAGGGTTATGCATCAGTTTAACGAAACCTGTTTAAAAGCAGACTGAAATTAAAATAGTTAACCTTTGTGTTGTATACAAGACTGAAGCTGACGTAGAAGGTACAGATGGAGTAAATGGTGGTTTTGAATGGTGCTTGGTGTACTAAATGTCTTTGCCATTTTTTCTCTTTTTGCCTCTAACGGTGGGAGGCTAGGAACATAAGGGTTGTCCTATTGGATCAGACACATTGACCTTCTAATCCAGGGTCCTGTCTCTGAAATTAGCAAGCACCGTATGATTTAGAGGAAGGCTCATTAAACCTCACATAAAATAGACATTGGGATAATCCACCCCTTATGAAGGACACCTCCTACGTAGAGATTGCATTAAACCCTGAAGCAGGAGGTTTACATTTCTTCCCAAATTTTTTAGTATTTACTGTTATAATGCTGAGTATTCTTGATATCCACATAAACATCCAATCCCTTTTTGAATCTTGCTAACTTCTTGGCCTTTGATTTTAGCCTTCTGTGATTGTTTTGTGCCCTCTAACTTAATAAAAAAACTATGTAGTTTAAGTAGACATAGGTGATCTATTTCTTGTGCTGTGTGCACATTTAATACAGTAATACTATTTTAATTAACATTCTTTTTTTTTCTTTCTTTTTTTACAATTCCAGCCTGGTTGGGAGGAAAGAATCCATTTGGATGGAAGAACATTTTATATAGATCATAGTAAGTAAGCACCCAGGTACTACTGCAAGTAGATAAAGGGAGGTAATAAATATTGAAGTGAAAGCTTTATAATTTTACTCTTCATTTAGGAAGCCAGGTGTTGATATGTGGAGACATTGATACCAGAGACTTAGTGCCCTCATACGGTACTGTATATTCACCAAAAGCTTGCTTTTAATTGGCTCATCAAGCTTTGTCCCTCTCTGATCTTGTGAAGCATTAACATTTCTTCTTTGTGGTTTTCTTCATTTTTGTTGGTATTTTGGATTCTTTGTTGTTGTTGATGATACCATGGCTTATTTGCACTTATTTAATAAATTAAAATACACAGTAGGAATAGAAAATAAGATGAGAAAAGATGATCCACAAGTCCATGTATAGGCAGTGGAAGAAATAACACTGATAAGTAATTTTCCCTCCCACTTCCTTGAAAAGGTCTTGTGGCAATGCCAATTCTGAGCTTATTTTCTATTTGTAGCATGTTTTATTGCACCCAGCCCGTTAATATCTATCCAATTCTGTTATTGAAGTTCCAGTGTAAGTGATGTTTCATTGTAGACTTGTCTTATTACAGCATCTCAGAACAAGTGTGTGGATTTTTGTTGTTTGAATATAAGTGGCAGTCTAATAGAAGATTTTTTTATGTTACGGCCAAGCTTATTTGAAAGGTGTTCTTATTAATGGGATAATCCTCACAAAAATTATATAGACCATTAAACATCCTTAGAAAAATTGGGAGTGGGGAGTGTAGCTGCACAAAACCTGTAAAATTAAAATCTTAAACCATTCTACCTGTTTGACAGTATTATGGTTTTTTACTTTATTTTAGTGTCAGTAGTATTAACTGCTATGCTTATTCTCTATGTCTAAAAAACTGTCTGTAAAGTAGATTATGATTTTTGAAATTGCATGTTTAGCTTTTAAGAGGTACCCTGCCTTTAAATAAGGAATTTAACAGGTACATTCTTTGCAGAGAACAAGGTTAACCTGTTCCAAATATTACTATGGAATTCTTAGTGCTGTTTGCACTTTCACTAATTATTTTAATTAGCCAACAAGTATCTGGAAACTTAGTTAAGGTTAGCAATTTATCCTGAACTCTTGTTATTAAAGGGTCCAAGAAAAGGGCTTGATTTAAGACAGTGTCACATTACACTTGCTGTAATTCCCTGTCTTTCAATAGTTTAATTAGCCAAACCCTTAAGTTATTTGAGCATACATTTGTCTCTAAATATAAAGAAAAATTTTAATGTGTATATTAGTCAGTTAGTGAATTTCTAGTGATTGTCAAACAGCTTACATTTTTTATTTGAAATTTCTTCCTCAATTCCCTCTCTTGAGTTGCAGAGTTTTTTGCCTTTGTGGATGGCAAACTGCAAAAAGCAATTTTTTCCTGGTGATACTTGTTTCTAGAAAACACCCTTGTTCTCACATTGTTACATCACTGTGATTACCAGTGGATTAGCAGCAGGGGTGAAATGGTATCACAATGGAGTTGTTCCAGTTTCTTTGCGATAACCTCGTGCTCAATATTAAGCAAATGACAATACAGAAAGAACGTTCAATGACTTGCACAATATTAATAGTAATGTCTCTCTTCACAGTATTCCTAAGGGAATATTGTGACATGACATTTATGCAATACACAATTACAGTAATGTAAGGATATGGTAATATTATTCCTGTTCCATATATATTGTAGATTTATTATTTCATTAAGTCCCAATGACAAATTTATGAAAAAGCATATACGATGTATCCTATTCCGATTAGGGCTAACTTTAGATCTACAATGAAACAAGGTCGTGGTCAGCTATGTTCCCCCCCAAAATATATAGACGTCAAGAGCTCCATTAACTAGCTACTGAAATGACAATTAGCATCTCCTACATTCGCAGTGCTTTGTCAATTAAAGTGGCTAGTTGTTAACTGTAACAGGTGTACTGGCCTCTAAAGAGTAGAGGCAGCCAGAAGACCCCATTCAGGGAGTTGGAATGAAAAAAGGCCCAGGAAATGGCCTGGTAGTGGAGGAAAGGAATGGCTCTTGAAGAATTGGCAGTCAGATGGGGAGAACACCCAGAACACTGACCCTTTAAGGGCCTGGGATCAGGAGCTCTGTAGGGTGGGGCAGGGGTCCCTTCTCCTCCAGCCAATCAGGAGCCATCTCTTTGAAGGAGAACAGAGGGAGGCTGCTGCCAAGGGATGCCTGGCCATGAAAGACAGTTCAGTAAGCAGCAGCTCTGCTACAAGTACTAAATGATTCTAAAACATTTCTATGTAAAAGATTGTGATCATTTAAATTAATGGTACGCCATCAATTTGAAATCCAGCCAACTTTATAAAAGGGTTAATACATTATTAACTTTAAAACATTGCTTTTAATAATGTTGATACATAAATATTTTAATTCCCAAGCCCTCAAAGGGGGACTGCATTGGCCATAAGATACAGAGCTTTTCTTTCCCTAAGACTGGTTCAAGTTCAGCTGCGTCAATATTATGACCAACTGTCATTTTCCATCTGAAAGCTGTTCAGTAGCCTGTGTGAAATGAGCTAATAGTCTCTGTCCACCGACACTGCACTACATCTACCAAGGCTGTGTGGAAGACATTGGTCTCCAGAGCTGTCACTCCGGTGCCTTCCATAAGCATTAAATACATTTAAAAAGCAATCCATAAACATCATTTTAATATTAAATAATTATTAACAAATAAGAATTGCCACAGCTTTAATCTTTTTCATTTTCTCTCAACACTTTCTTCAGTAATGATCTTTTAAACTTCAGCTTTCACAACCCAATCTATTTTTTAGCCATTTTAAAATTAAAGCCAGATATTAAAAACCAACAGATCTTTTTGAGCTGTAGAGGAAAATAAAAACTCTTAAGATATATAACCTTTGTACTTACAATAAAACTTCATGCATACATAATATATAAGTTATAGACGTAAAACTCTGCAAATAAGTTTCTTTCCAGGCAAACAATTTTGGGACTTAAAAAAAAAAAAAAAAAAAAAGTGAGGAGGAACTTGATCACAGTTGTTACCATCCAAATTGTAAAGCATTGCAGTAAACTTAATACAGGGATTGTTATTCCACTACCAGGGCAGTAAATTGATGACTTAGACTTTGCCATTACAGATGGAGCCTACTGGGTTTTTGGAGCATTGTCTTACTGTTGTGATACCATCATTCCATTGTGGTTCTACTGTGTTTAGATTTTTATTAGGAATATGCTGTGTGGAGACAGGGAGGATATCACTGTGATACCCTATAACCATTACCCTACCAATGCTCTAAAAATCTGCAAATGAAAACACCATTGTGTTGCTATTATATCATTGGCAAGAGCCATTTTGGTCACAATTGATTATGCTTCCCTTGTGCCATAATTTCATAAGGGACAGCAAAAATGTACACTCTTAACCTGTCTGTGAAATCAGTAACTAGGGTCTACATGTTTTTCTGGAATGGAGGGAATTTCTCCCCAGATCTACTTCAGGTCCTATTTGAAAATTATTGTTTCTTAGTTATTCTAAATTTTTTTAAATAATTTGATTATATCCTGGTGTGAGCTCTTGTCAATTTTTTCATTTTAATTGGAAGTAGTTTTAAAGTTGCACAAGAACACACAAAAAGTTTGAATTTAGTAAACTTAAATTTGGCATTTGAAGGGGTTCTTTGCTTGTCTTTACCTATTTGGCCCAGGACTTTTGTTTTGTCTAATCTGAGTTAAGTGCATTTCAAGATCAAGTTATAAACCCCTCAAGAAAAAGGGTTTATAATTTAAATATTGACACTATAGATCTTTAACAAAACCAGTGAGTGCATACTGGATTACACGGTAGTTTTGCATTTTTGAATGAGTGTTTCCAACTAAACGGTGTGATGGGGTTTTAATGGATGGGGTGTACGCAGTTCTTTCCTAACCATGAAGTACTAAGTTATGGATGTTGCAGGGAGTTGGGATGCAGATGAATTTTTTTAAAAGTATGATTTTACGGTGTGGTTGAAGAGGACTAATGGTATGATGTCTTTTGTTAATTCATAGATAGTAAAATTACTCAGTGGGAAGACCCCAGGTTGCAGAACCCAGCTATTACTGGTCCAGTAAGTACTGTGTATGCTAATAACTGTGAATGCTACACATTAAATTCAATGGCTTAAACTCTCTCCTGTGCCAAGATCCCCTTGGTGCAGGGCTGGAGGGACTATCATGTAGGTGTTTGCAGCTGATTTTCTGGGTTAATCTGTGCCTGCTTCAACACAAGTTAGAACAGCCGCATGGCTGCTCTAACATGCCACCAGCTGGCAACAGTCCCAGGAACAGTACGCCAGTTCGGGATTGCCAGAGCACACTACACTCCAGGGCCAGATAAGGTATGGTATAGATAGAGGCAATTTCTGTGTCACCATCTCAGCTGTCTAGATTTGGAAGCTTGCCAGCCCTCTGATTTCTTTCCTTTCTTTCACCAGTTATCGTATAATGTACTTTCTTCTTTAAGGACCCAGGAAAAATATTTGATTAGTGAGTCCTCCAGTAAATCCCTGCCTGCTCCATAATCTTGACTCTGGTTTCTCCTAGATCTCTGATCAGAGTGTATTTTTTGCTCATTATTTCCTCTTACGAAAATTCTTAGCAACACAGTATCTGAACAGATAACAGATGGACGCTTGGAACTTGCTTGTCGCTGTTTCCATTCTCATGCAGCTGCAACAAGAAACCATCTCCACCAAATTGAAACCATGGAGATAGTCTCTAAAGGACATTCATTATTAAGATCTTCCCTAGCTAGAAAAAATACTTATCCAAGACAGATTTTTCACTGTAGGGAACAGATGTTGTGGTGATGAGACTCCAGAATAGAAATCATACAGAGGCCATATCCAATTTAATATAATGAAAGAGATGCTATTTACTTGCTCTTGGCATCCAAGAAAGGCATTAAAAATGTAAATCTGGATATATTTTATAAACGTGCAGTGAGAACTCTTCCTCCGGCTCCCTGACTCTTTCCTCACCATCTTTCCTGTATTAAAATAGTCTTCCACTGCTATGGCTCAGACCATAACAATCCTCCATTCCCTTGGTGACTCTGGCTTCCTATGCCTTCTTCCATCAAATTCAAATTGCATATCCTCCCCTTCAGACTTCTACACAATACTGCCTCTGTCTACACCACAGGTCTTATGTTCTACATTTATGCTCTCACCTCCCAGTTTTGGCTCCATGCCTGTTTTTTGTGCCATTCCCTATGCCTTGAACATCCTCCCTTTCCTGTGTTCGAGGCAAACTCACTCACCTAACCCTTTCTCAGACATGTTTCAGATAGTTTTCTAGAACTTTTTCCTCTGGTTCATCTACTCCTGTTGATAAATGCCTCAACATTTATCAAAATAAACAGGAGACTATTTTAAAAGTAAAATAAAAGAAGCAAGATATGTGGCCAGATCGCTGACTGGTGTAACTTGTGCTGCTGTGGAGTTCTGCCATTTATACGAGCTCAGAATCGGGCCCATTGTAATAAGAATTGAGTTAAAAACATTTGTACACAGTCTGTTTCCTTGCCAAATTATGCTCTCCCAACTCTCTGTTCACTCTTCCTTCCCCTCTTACTCACCATGGATTGTATGTAATTATGTATTTTTCTCAAAAATCCTATGTCATTAAAACCAACTGCAGAGCTACGACTTCAGTGGCACAGAATAGAGCCTTGGCATTATAACATTGTTTGGCCATCTCGTTTTTTTATCTGGGGGGGGGGGAGAAGCTGATTAATGGTGCTTTCTAAACGGTTGGTCCATTTGCTGTTGATACCTATCAGATGTTGCTAAGTCTACATCATTTAGACCTTAAGAGTGACCAGACAGTATATTAAAAAAGCAGATAGTCTCTTATTTTAACATACCTGTTGAGCATACTGAAATGAAAGTTGCAATTTTATTACTGTATTAAAAAAACTCTAACATCTGATGTGAAATGGCCCCTAATTCACTCAATAGGTAGATCTTTTTCAAATGCCAGGCACATGGTCACCAAGAATGTCTTTTGCCTAAATTCATTGAATTCTAAGACCCTGCAAAGGGACTTTGGGAATAGGATGTTGGGGTTTTTTGGTCTAATGTTTATGTGAGCCTAATAACCGTGAGCGATGCTGAGGACTTGTGTCTAATCTGAGTTTTCAGTCCTTAGATTCTTAGAGACTTTGACTGCTGTGGAAGCATTGTATTGTGCTGAGTCCTTGTGTATGGGGTGGTGAAGGAGGGTGGGGCCAAGGGGGGGCACAGGAACTCTTCACATTCATTAGTTATCTGGGGTGGTAATTGCTGACAGAGAATTCTGGCGCTGAGAAATTAGTGTTAGGTTTTTTTTGGTTAGCTATAAATCTAAAAAAACTATGCCTAGTCATTATGGAAAAGTGTTTGGCTATGTCATGGCAGCAAGGAGCATAATGATAGTATCTGGGTGCCATTACAAACATGTGAAATACATACATTCCCTAGAGGGATATTGTATTGTGTGAGTAAGGTATTTAAACAACAATAAGCATGACAAAAAATTCCTTCATAAAATCACATTCTTATCCTCGTCAGGGGATAATGATTTTTTCAACTTTTCACATGTCATCTTCCACAAGGAAGACAGCCTAGCAGGCATATTTCAACCTCCCAGTTTACACCCACATCCAGACAATTATAAACCCACTTCAAGACAATCTAAAACCTCCTTCTTTGATATTTCTGATGCAGCTGGGAATGGCTAAAGAATATGCAGCTCTCAACATTTGGAGTTCACAACTATTTGTCTGCCCTAGTGAAAATATACTTCAAATATTTAGAGCTGTTTCTCATTTGCAGTAACTGTTTTGATAGATCTACTCTTTTGTCCTGTGGGAGAATCAGGGCAGAGGAAAGTAATGAGGTGAGAGGAAATGATTTTTTCTTTTCATTATGATCTCTCAAGGACAGGTGACCCCCCTCTCTCTCTCTCTCTCTTCCCCACACTCAACACCAAGTAAATATCCTTTGTGCATGGGATCTGAGGGAGAATAGACATAAGGATCCCTGCTTAGACACAAATCAGTTAATTGGCATGAAGCAGATTGCAGCAGCTCCACTACCATTATTACTACAGCCTATTCTATTCTTTTTTTTTTTTTTAAATTAATTTTGTACATGATTTTTGTATTTGAGGTCTCACCATGTCGTTGACCATCAGAAGGATGGTGATGAAGATCTTTAATGGCTTTTAGCTGTACCAGTTTTAAGACTGGTATAATTCAGTTCTTGCAAGTCTGGTGCTATTAGCTAAAGGGATTGGCTTTAAAGAATTTCCCTTATATTTTTTGTACCCATGCCAGCTTGCACTGTGTTTCCTTCAAGTATATAAGCTAAGCAGAGTCTAATTGAGTAAGTTCTTGAATGGGAGACTTTCACGACCTACCTCGGTGTTCTATGTGGTGATGGTGATTCAGTAGAGAGCACACTTCCCTCTATCAATCCGTTGCCTCCCAGTATGAAATTTTGGTGGGAGAGTGGAGGACTGTGCTGTGAAGCTAACACTTTTTTTTACTGAGCCGTGAGATCATGACTACCTACTGCGGGGTAGCTTTTACTTGATTTCATTTGATTTTGTTGTTTTCTGTAGAAGAATGCCTAGAATCTCAAGTGGGGACTTTTAAAACATTTATGAACCCAAATAAATAAATTTATTCTCAAAGATCTTATCTATGTCATTTTCCGTAAGGGTGCTGTCAGATTCCAACTCTAATTTATTTTCATCCAACCTAAATTCCTTCATATATTTTTAGTTTCATTTTTGTTCTAAAATTGTTCTATGGAGTTGCTATGGGCAAAATGCTTTCTTCTCTGTGCTCCAACATTATTAGCAATTTTAAATCTTTTAATCATTCTTATTGGCTCTCGTACAATCCAATAGTCTGGTTCTTACACATAGGACTGTTAAGAGACTTTCAGCCCTGGAAACGTTCACAAACTGATGGGCTTCAATACCCAAAACAGTGTTTTATTCCATTCCCTAGCATCCTTCTCTCCTTCTAGCCTTTGAAGTTACAAAAAGTTACTTTACAAAAAGTGCCTTTCAGTATCTTTCAAAGCCCTGTGGTAGTAGTGAGTTCTGACCAGTATAGTTTGACTATCATTTTGGGAACTCTCTGTGCTGATTTCATGCTTCTGTCTATGTGGACAAAAAGCCTCATTTATGTTAAGTGCACCACTCTGCATTCTGAATTAACTGGAGCACAAACAGCTCATCACAAATATCCGTTTCACTGGTACACAGTGATGTGCTCTCAGGGTCATTGAAAGGGGTTTCACTTTTTTTCAAACAATATTTAACTTCAGTTTCCAATCTGTAAACAGGAGTAACCCTTTTTCTGCTCCAGTCTGTTAGTCTTTACTAAGACACTCATTAACATCAATGGGCTTTGGATCAAGAATTTCCATGCACTGAAGAGCTTGCAATCTATGGTCCTTTACTGTTTGTATAGCACCTCAGTTCCTCAGTCTCAATTGGGGCCTCTAGGTGCTATGACAATACAGATAAATAAAAATAACCTGAAAGACCTTATGAGAACACCTGTGCCTTCCTAATATGACATGCGGGCCCAGAAAATTAATACTTCATTAAATAATCCTGCTTTTTTTTTCTTTTTTTGGGGGGGTGGGGTGGGGTGTTCTCTTACCCTTTCTGATGCTAGTACCAGAAAAAGAGGATTGTGTAATGGTTAGCACAGAAGATTGGGATCAAAAGATAAGGTGCTGTGAATCTTGGGCCTCAATTTACCCATTTATAATATGGGGATAGTACCTCCTGAGGAGAGGTTAAATTTTAATACTCCTAAAGTGTTTTCAGCTCCTCAGATGAAAGTTGTTGTGTTGGTGCAGAGGGTTACTTGCAATATACATGTTTAGAATGAATCACAATTGACTCAGAAAGCATGTTTTTAAATTGCTGGATATTTTTAACGAACATTTTAGGGGTTACAGTACATCAGATTGATTGCACAATGTATTAAATTATATGTATTTATAATTTTATCTCTTTCAGGCTGTTCCCTATTCCAGAGAGTTCAAACAGAAATACGATTACTTCAGGAAGAAGTTAAAGAAACCAGTGAGTAATTGTCTGTGCTGTGTTGGAGCTGATTGCTTTAGGGTACGAAAAAAACAATTCACTGCCCAAGAATAAATAAGTGGTGTTGCACTCTATTACTGTATATTTTCCAATTTTCCCTACTCAGCTTCCCACAGTTAATTGAATATGAACAAATTGACTTAAGCTTTTCTGTATGGATCAAAAACTTTTTCTCTCAACCAGAACTGATACCCAGCCCCCGGAGGCTAAAGTTTTCATTTATAAATGGACAATAAAAGCAGTGAGGCAACAAAGAAGCAGTGACAACTTAATATCATCTCACAAACAGCTCCCTCACAGTTGATACTAACTGGCATGCCTGAGAACAGGCTCAGATGAAAATCCAGGACTTGAATGGGCATAAGGACTGGAACTGCCCTCTCACCTAAGGGTGGTCTGTCCAAGACCATGGTCACAGCAAATTGGCAGAGCAGTGGGAAAGTTGGTGCTTCTGCCACTTGTTGTATATTGGGTCTGTGAACAAAGAGGACTTCAGTAATTCAACGTCTTTCACCAGCACTAAAAATCAGTTAATGAAAATAGGAGATGAGAGCTCAATGCTAACTTGCCGGTAGTATTGATCGGCTCAATAATGGCTTTAAGGCTTTGGCAGCCTTCCCCAAACAGATCACAAGGGACCCTTAGGTATTCTTTTGCTATACCTAGATATCTCCTTAACTTTGCATTCATATCTATGAGGGCTGCTTCTTTCGCTGTATTAAAATGCAGCACTTCACAGGCACCAAATAGCAATGGGATTTCTGCTGCACTAAACAATTAAATTGGCACCAAAAAATGTTTGCTTCAGGCTCATCTTCACAGGAAAACTAGACATTATTGTGGTTCTCTTCTGTCACTTGTGTTCATCCCACCTTATTTCCATTCTGCTTCTCTCTCTCTCTCTCTCTCTCTCTCTCTCTCCTACTTCTTTTGCTTTTTCATTACTTTTTTTCTATTGACTAATTTTCATCAATATGCAGAATAGGATGAAAACCTTTGAACTATTACAATGGAAGTGGCCCAGACTCGTATCTGAAGGTAGTTGAAAATTTCTAGACATGAGAGAATTTCTAGACACATCTTGTAGGGTGCAAAAGCTCTGGAAAACAGGGAGCTGCAGAAACCTTTGATTACTTTGCTGGATTACTCACTGCTATATACCGTCATCTTAATAGCACCAGCAATGGCATGTAGGTTATGCATTCAGACCAACACGTGCAATATTTCTCCTTTCATGTAGGCTGATATACCAAACAGATTTGAGATGAAACTACACAGAAATAATATTTTTGAGGAATCCTATAGAAGAATCATGTCTGTGAAGAGACCTGATGTACTAAAAGCCAGACTCTGGATTGAATTTGAGTCAGAAAAAGGACTTGACTATGGAGGCGTGGCCAGAGAATGGTTCTTTCTGTTGTCTAAGGAGATGTTTAATCCCTATTATGGTCTCTTTGAATATTCAGCAACGTAAGTGTCCATTAAAATATTTTCATTTGTAAGCAATATAGATTAGTATTTGGATAGAAAAAAAAGTTATGTAGTAGAGCCTTTAGATTTTCCTTCAGGGTGTACTTTTAAGTTCTTTAACTAAGACCAGTGTAAATGTATCTCTATACTGTGGATTGTTACTGTACTTATTCCATGTTCAGGAAACCTTCTGAAACCAAACTGCTGCTGTGATCTATTTAGCAACTTTTATTGTTTTGTAAATGTTCCACACTGTTTTGCAAGGCAGCATGCTGTATGCATTTGTGAGACTAGCAGTAGTGAAAGGAATGGTGCAAGAGAAAGGGCTCTCTGTATGTCACTCCTAGTACAATCATAGGACTGGAAAGGACCTCAAGAGGTCATCTAGTCCAGTCCTCCGCACGTATGGTAGGACTAAGTATTATCTAGACTATCCCTGACTGGTGTTTGAGTTGTAATTCAGCCTTCATGGTCAGCTTCTCATTTACACTAACGACCCTTTACACAGCTCTGGCATTGAAAATGGGCCTTAAAGTGGGAGTGAATTACATTTACACTTATTGTAAGGCTCCTTTACCTTGCAAGAGCAGTGTAAATGAGAAGCTGGGACTTGTGCTTAAAGTGCTTTTATGGAATGTCATGTTATGGTCTTAACTACTAATATAGTGGTTAAAGATTGATTTGTTTATTGCAGACAGTGCTTTCTGTGTTTCGTGTCAATATCTAGCTCACTACTTTTTTCCAATAAAAGTGTTGAGTAGACGGTAAAACAGATGAACAAAGGGTTGCATAAACAAGAAATTCCCTAGTCTCTGCATCAGCTTCTCCTTTTCTTTTCTTTTCTTTTTTTTTTTTTTTTATAAACAATTTCTCTCCCAATTGGTCTGACTGGGAAAAGGAGCTTTTTATTTTTGTGCATAAGAAGTACAATATGTGTATTATATAATAACATAAACTATATGACTAGTTCAAAAGGTTTCTGCTTTACAGAATTTTACTGCAGAAACATTTTTGCCTTTGAAAAGATCATTTTCATTCATTGGATATATACAACAATGAATTAATATTTTAAACTAAAACTATTTAATTTTTAGATTCAATTTGGCCAAAAAAAAGTAGCGAAAACCCCCCTGGAGTGAGAATTGTCATTAAAAACAGGAATAAGAAATCATTACAGATATTCAGATATCAATATAGAAATCAATACAGATACATATTTTTAACCTGTGCTGTTAAGGAGCTTATTTTTTCCCTACCATTGTGGTAATAAAATGAATTTAGAATTCATGTATGCCCAAAGTATCACTTACCTATTAGTGTAGTCATTCAGTCACCCATTGCTGTGCGGATCACATTACTGTTTAACTTGCAGGATATATTCAGTCTGAAGAATATACACTTGAGTAGCATCTACCCATGGTTTTGTGGATTCTTTAATCAATCCATTATCATATTAGCACAGTGACTTTATAGCAGATTTGGCAATTACTATATGCTTAGATCTGGCTCTCTCCCAGGCTTAAACATTAGAACCTGTATTGTTTAGAGGAGGAATGCTGGCTATGACTCAAGTGCCTGGTTGTGGGGTGCTTAGCACCTCTGACCTCTTGCATTTCCTCCTTCTTTTTAAATTTCCATCTCCCTTCACTTGCTTTTTTAAAGGCTTTTCTCAGCAACTTGGGGGAGCTATGCAAAGCTCTTTTCAGAGCCAGTCTGGGTATAGCTACACTGCGATGTAAGCCCAGGGTTAGTGGGACTCGACTCAGTTGACCCATGTTAGGGAACCTTGGCCATGAGCATCTACCTTGTATTTTAACATCGTGTTAAGACTTTTCTAACCCGTGCTCTGGGGGTCCCCACTGCAGTGCACAGACTGACATAGTAACCATATCCCAGAGTCCTTCCCTCCCCCTCACCTCCTGAAATGTGGCTGCTGTAGCCTTGGGATTGTGGGAAATCTATACTGCCCAACGTGCCTGTTATCAGGAAGCAGCTCGCTTTGCAAAAGGCTTGATTGGTTCGCTCTCCATTGCAAAGCCAGAAGGCTCTCTGACAGTACGCTTGTAGATCAGTGATCAGAAGAGAGTGGGTTAATGCTGACCTGAGCTGCTGCTGTTTGCAAAGGGGGAGCTGGCTTCTGTTTTTTCAATAGAGTCAATTGCAGATTGTTGGGATAGAGAGGACTAAGGAAGTTGTCCCATGAAATTGTGGGATACTTCTGGCTGACTGCTGGGACTCGAGTCAAGTGGGACTGTGTCTACACCATAAAGCAAGGGCTCGGACCCTCAGCCCTGCAGGGTCCTGGGACCCTGGTTCCGAGCCCTGGGTTAGCGTCATTGTAGTGTAGACACAAGGAGGGTTAGGCTTGAGCCCCGGGCTCAAGCATGGGCTTGCGTTGCAGTGTAGACATACTCTCAATGCTGTTCAATTTGCTTGCAAGATGACACTACTAGAGACAGTCATGTTAAGCGCTCTCCGGGTGAAAGCCTGGCTCCATTGAAATCAGTGGGAGTTTTGCCATTGATTTCAATATAGCTAGGCTCTCGGTCTCTCTTCCCCAAGGGCTGGGTGTAATATTTTTTACTTTTGCCAGCCAAAAAGTTCAGGACTCACATTGTGGACAACCACATGGCAAAAGCCATCTGATCGTCGGGTTTATCATAGCAAACTATTCTTTTCTGTTCATGCTTCATCATTTTACAGCTCTCCTTTTCTTTATCCTTGTGCCCTTCTTTTCCCCCAGCATACAAACTGGAAAGAATATTCCCACTTCATTCTAGAGCTTGCTGTGGTGACCAATGACCCATCTCTGTCAAGATTTTTTTTTTAATTAGACAGTTATATGAATAAGAATATATCTGCAGTTAGGTTTAGCTACAGGAATGATGAAAATTACAAGCAGCAGCTATCCTGGAGCTTCGTGGCATGAGCTGATCACCCACTCAGGTCACATTTTAGACTGTAAACTCTTTGGAACAAGGACTTTGTCCATTTCTGTGTTTGTACCGGCCTCAGTTTGATCGTATCTAATGAATGCTATAGAGGTATTAAATATTTACTAAAAATAACATTTTTTCCTGTGGTGAGGTGGTGCACGGTGGAGAGTAGGGTGTAATGTCTGTCTCAACCATCTTGCACTGGCCATGCTTAGAGACACGTTGCCACACAAGTGGCAATATCAGTCTTTTTCTGGTTTAACGATTCTTACATTCCTGACAGTACAGTTTTGACTCCCTCACCCTGGTCAGCAAGCTATAAAATACAGCAACTAAGAAACACAAAGGCAAATTAAAATACTGTGTGATTTGACTGCAGAAATAGAAAATAGATGTCCCAAAGACAAATTACTTATTAACGTATCTGATGTCAACTACTTGATTATTTAAACAGGGTTTTTTTCTCTCCCAAAATAAAAGGGACAACTATACCCTTCAGATTAATCCTAATTCAGGTCTTTGTAATGAAGATCATCTGTCCTATTTCACTTTTATTGGACGAGTTGCTGGCCTGGCAGTGTTTCATGGGAAGCTATTAGATGGTGAGTTTAAAAAATAATAAATGTTGTTATGGCATGTGTAGTTTTTTCCTGCTTTTTCACTCCTGTGAGCCCTTGCAGAGCCAGCATAGCTAAAGGAGAGTGAGCTACATTCTGTTCCTGTTTGTGCATTGCCTACAGAATTGTTTCGTATATTTAAATCAGCCACATCTGTGCAAATCAGTGGACGGCAGTGAGGTTGCACAGGTGTCAGTGAGGATATAATTTGAACTGTAGAATCTATTGCTGATGTATTGTGAGAAAGAAATCATAGAAGATGAGGGTTGGAAGGGACCTCAAGAGGTCATCTAGTCCAGCCCCCTGTTCAAAGCAGCACCAACCCCAACTAAATCATCCCAGCCAGGGCTTTGTGAAGGCGGGCCTTCAAAACCTCTAAGGATGGAGATTTAATCACCTCCCTAGGTAACCCATTCCAGTGCTTCACCACCACCCTCCTAGTGAAAAAGTTGTTCCTAATATCCAGCCTAGATCTCCCCCACTGCAACTTGAGTCCATTGCACCTAGTTCTGTCATCTGCCACCACTGAGAACAGCCTAGTTCCATCCTAACCTAGAACCTCCTTTCGGGTACTTAAAGGCTGCTATCAAATCTTCCCTCATTCTTCTCTTCTGCAAACTAAACTATCCTAATTCCCTCAGCCTCTGCTCATAAGTTATGTGTTCCAGCCCCCTAATCGTTATATTCAAATCCTAGAATAAGCATGCAGTTACAAAGATGACTTTTTCTAAACTGAGTCCATTTTATCTGGAGTCACTAAGACTCAATAAACCATGCTATCTCCCAATGTCATTTTTATAGTCACTTCGCAGAGCAGAATGGCACCTCGTAAATTGGGAGCTCAACCCTGGGACCGAAATTCTCCAGACTTTTGCATCTCTTTTACATTGTAGTTCCATTGGTAATAACACTGCCATAAATCTGTTGCAATGGAGTGAAGAACTGGGCCTTCTGTGCTTACAGAAAAGATGAGAAAGTTGTATTAACTTAAGCAGTTGTATCTGCGTTAACAGAGGGGAATTTCTTTGCCATTGGCAACTTAAAGCAATATGTTGCTGTTTTAAACCTGAACAATCTATTCTATGCCTTGACCTACAGTTGGGAAAGCAGAATAGTGGAGTTTACACTCTCTTTCCTCCACTGCCTGGATGATTTTATCCTTTAACAAATTAATAATTGGAACTGCCTCAAGGTACATCATCATCTGGAGGCAGTATATAATACTAACATGCGGATTTTCTGTGCAGCTGCTGTGACTGGAGTTAGACTAGTGCTTTTTAAACTCATTTTCTCTCAAGGGCTCTGTAAGAATGATAATGGATGTGGATGCTCAGTGGATTGCGTGTGTGGAGAGCTGGGGACAGTGATCAGTTTTAGTAGCAACTGTAACCTTTGACACAGGACACTTTCTAGGGACTGTTGTAATGAGTGGCTGTGGTTAATGAATGGCCGTTGGTTTCGGGTCAGGGTGTCACCTCATTTTTAGCAGATTGTTAATCCCCAAGAAATGCCCTATGCTTGTACTGTTACTACACAAATACATTACACTACAATAACTGCTGATTATAATTTTTTGTTTTACACTTGCTAATCTGATATCAATGTGATATTTTTTCCTTTTCTAATTCTTTCCACATTCTTTCCTTGGAACACTGAAAGGTGTGAAAGAGTGCTGGTTTTAGCACTGTTGTTTGCTGGATCAGCCCTTTTTATCTCATATTGGTACCAGAATAAAAAATACAGTTTAAAATTAAATCTATTTACTTGTACCTCTTGGATTGTTTTTTTTAGGCTTCTTCATCAGGCCTTTTTATAAGATGATGCTAGGGAAACAAATAACGCTGAAAGACATGGAGTCAGTGGTAAGTCAATAGTTAAAAGTTTTTAGTGTTAAGAGAGACAAGGTGGGAGAGGTAATACCTTTTATTGGATCAACTTCTGTTGGTGAAAGAGACAAGCTTTCAAGCTCCATAAAGCTCTTCTTCAGGTCTGGCTCTTTGAGCTGAAAAGCCTGTTGCTTTCACCAACAGAAACTGGTCCAATAAAAGATATTGCCTCATCCACCTTGTTGATCTCATATCCTCGGACCTACATGGCTACAACAAAATTGCATACAACTTATTAGTATTGTCAGTTACATGAGTTTCTTCTCTGGGGAAATTATGAAAGCTAATAGTCTAGTAAACAACATGGTTGCAAACATAAGGTTTAGAGCTGTGAGAACTTGGGGAACATTTCTTATTTTTTAATAGAAGTACTTTTGTGTCTGCCACAATAGTGATTTTAGAGGTAATGCAATTAAAATTATGACGGGAAATAGGTTATTTGGAAAACCACTTGAGGAGCTTTTTCCATTTCTTAATTATGCTGTAGACTTTCTACTTCATCCTTTCCCTTCGCACTCTAAGTAGAGCAATGGGCAAGTGATATAAAATCATAGAAATGTAGGTCTGGAAGGGACTTCGAGAGGTCACCAAACCCAACCCCCTATTCTGAGGGAGGACTAAATAAATCTAGATTACCCCTGACAGGTTTTTGTCCCACCTTTTCTGAAAAGCTTCCAATGATGGCGATTCCACAATCTCCTTTGACAGTCTGTTCTACAGTTTAACTACTCTTATAGTTGGAAAGTTTTTCCTAATCTCTCACCTATATCTTCCTTGCTTCAGCTTAAGCCCACTACATCTTGACCTACCTTCATTGGACATGGAGGACAGCTGATCACCGTCCTCTTAATATATTTAAAGACTGTTATCAGGTCTCCCCTCAGTCTTCTTTTCTCAAGACTCAGCATGCCCAGACTTTTTAACCTTTCCGTGTTTCCTAAGCTTTTTATCATTTTTGTTGCTCTCTTCTGGACTCTCTGCAGTTTCAGAAAGAGTGGCACTCAGGACTGGACACACTATTCTAGCTGAGGCCTCACCAGTGCTGACTAGAGCAGGACAATTACCTCTGTGTCTTGCATACAACATTACTGTTAACACACCCCAGAATGATACTAACCTATTTTGCAACTGCATCACATTGTTGACTCTCATTCAATTTGTGATCTACTATAACCTTGAGATCCTTTTCTGCAGTACTATCTGCTAGCCAGTTATTCCCCATTTTGTTGTTGTGCATTTGATTTTTCCTGCCTAAGTGTAGTACTTTGCACTTGTCTTTATTGAATTCCATTATGCTGATTTCAGAACAATTCTCTAATTTGTGAAGGTTGTTTTAAATTCAAATCCTGTACTCCAAAGTGCTACCAACCCCTCCCAGCTTGGTGTCATCTGCAAATTTTATACACTATAGTTATGCAGCTCTCTCAGTGGGGGTGGAGTTGTGACAGTTTTTGATTTGATAAGCAAGTGTGATGTTTTATGAAGGGCACAGGAAGCCATTCATCGATCCTGAAGGGGAGAAAGTAATCAAATGATAAATAATTTTCTCCTCAACAGAGTTTAGTCCTTGTAAGCTAGATTCTCTTATTGCTGCTGCATTACACACATGCAAACACACAAGCATGTGCACACATGCACACACACACATACACATACACACACACCACCCCCAATGGCTATCAGGTTCTTTAGTATTCTCCACTGCTTAAAGAAAAAAGATGACTTTGTCAGTATTTGCAAGAAAGGTGGTACTTCCGGATGCAATTTTGTCTAGCATTTGTTGATTCTACAGAAGTTCATGGTCTCTGACCATTTGTTGTGAAGTGGAGGAAGATTGTAAATTGGATCCTTTAATAGTTTCCCTGTTTCCTCCCAACCTAGATGTATCTGCTCTGTCAAGGTTGAAAAATTCCAAATATCAGCTCTGTCCTGCAACTAGGTATAAGAGATCTCCATTAAGCTAGTAGAATACCATTGTTTTTCCACCTGTCTGTCTTAACATTTAAGGATCATTCTAGTTCTCCCCCATAGCCACCTTGGGAGAACCAAAGAGACTTTTTCTTCCTCTTTCAGCGTCTTCCTCTGTTCCCTCAATCATGCATACAAGTGTCAGGAACATGTTGGGTGGGATTCAAGGTCTTGATAATCACCCTGGGTTATTTCTGTTGTTCTTGCAACTAGATGTAAAACCAATGCCGCCTGACTAATTCTTAGTTCTACAACAGCTCTTCCTGGTCTTCTCAAGAGTTTATTCACTGGAAGAGAAGCCAAGATGCAACTGACTTTTATTGGTGTTCTAGAGTGTCACTGCTATTTTTCAGTTCAGTATATTACAGTGAATGCACTGCTTTAAAAATGCTGTTCAGCTACTTGATCCATGCTCCCTCTCCTACTGTCTTTGTCATACTCACTAGAGTTTGGCTTGTCACTTGTTCAATTAAAAATAAATGAATAATATATTCTGATCTTATTCTGAATTAACAGCAAACATTTCACTTACTCTTTTGCCTCTTGTACTTGGAAACACAAGTTTAAATTTCAGTCAGCTTTGCTGGTGCAGTTTTCCCTTTTTTGTTTTTTTTTTGTTTTTTTCCTCCTGTTGGCTAACTCTTTAATTGTAAATCTAATAGAAGTTGAAGATATGAGCCATATAGTTGGAGGAGTTTTTCAATTTAATAAGCAAGTTAATAAATTGGTATCATCTTGATAAAATAGTGTAGGAGCCATGTTACATAGAATACACAGCTTTGCCTTGGAATGAGATAACACTACTGGACTATTACAGACCATTCTAATTTGATCATTTTGGTGTAAGTAACACAGTCATGAGTGTGAACATAGAACATATACTATTCAAGAGTAATGTAAATTAATAATGCAAACCATCTGATTTCCATTTTGTTATAGCTGTACCAAAATGAAAAGGAAGACTGTACATTCAGATAAGAAATGTGAGAGATCTCAATCCATATCAGTTGTCTTTAGAGCTCTAATTCATTTATGGAAAATAGCATTTCATGTCAAGTAAACAATGTATGCATTTTCAAAAAGTGTTTAATTGTAACCTATTCTGTTACTATAGGATAGCGAATATTACAACTCTTTGAAATGGATCCTGGAAAATGACCCTACGGAGCTGGATCTCATGTTTTGCATAGATGAGGAAAACTTTGGACAGGTATGTGTAGGTTATTAAAAAAGAAAACAAAGATTTCAGATTTACATTTCCTACCTCTTTACCTGTAAGTTACTACCAAATATTCACTAATGCTAGGTAGTATTTGTGGTTAGTGAATTTAATCAGAACTTGCATGTGTTAATGACCAGTACTGTCAGCTGCCATGTGGGGTTCAAATGCTGGACTCCCTTCTCCATCGGTCATTTAAGACAATGGGAAAGTTCAATAAAGTAAGTCCGTTTAGGCCCAGTGGTCAGGAGATCCTTAAACAGCAATCCTCTCAGTTCGGTGAACTATAGCCATATTCAATTTGCTGCGGAAAACAGACAGTATGGGAAACAATGGTGCACAACCTTCTCCAACACTGTGCTAGAAAAGTTCTTCAGCTTTTGATCTGGATGGACACTGTAGGGGTGAAAGAGTCGGTGTCTTCATGCCCTATACAGACTTTGGCCTCTGTGATCGACTACCAGTTAAGGTGCTGAGTGAAGATGGGATTAATTTTTTTTATATAGACACTGTTGGAAATAGACTTGATCAAAAACAACCAACTTATTATTGGGGCAGTTGGTAGCAAACCCTATTTTTCCATTGCCTGACACTCTCCATTATAAAAGATTCTTGTGACATTTTTTTGAGAGGCTCTTGCACTGCCGCTGTTTGCAGCAGGCCTTTGATGTTTGGCAGGAGGACCCACCCTGAGGCTACTGATGCCTTTTCTTTGTCCCATTAAATTCTGCTCAGACTTTGTTGAGATATAAACTATTAACAATCACTATTTCCTGTCTGTTGCTTGCATTCCTGAGGAAACTCGGGCAGCCGGCTAAAGTAACTAAACACTACAGATGTTCCAAGGCCTGGTTTGCACCACTGCCAAGGCAGCAGTGGCTACTTGGGAGCACCTGGGAGCTAACAGTAGCTGTGGCATGGAGTGGGGAAGGGAGCTGGGCTGGGTTCCCTTCCCCACCACGCCCCCCACCCAGCACACTGCCCTAATGGCGCATGGTCCCCACTGGGGGCAGCACATGGAGCAGGAATTGGATCAGGCTTCCCCACCCCCTCGACAGGTCTCCCCCTGAACTCAGACTAGCACCTGGCCCCAGCAACCCATTCCCTTCTCCCTCTCCCTTCAGGACACCACAAGACCAAAGCTCTCCCATTTCCCAGAGAAGTGCAGGGGACTGGAGAGCGACCCAGGCCAGGGTCCTCCCAGCTACCCCCCAGACTCAGCACCTGGCCCCTGCATCCCATATCTCCTCTGGGAGAGCCACATAGGGCAGGACTTCCTCAACTCTTGAATGGTGGGGGAAGAGAGATACAGGCCAAGCTTGGCATCCATTTCTTCCCACTCCCGTTTTCCCTACCTCACTACCCTCAGTCCCACCATCTGGCCAGCAATCCGTCTCTCTTAGATGACTCTCCTGGGACCAACCAGGACATGTGCTCTCCTCAAGTCATTTGGTAGTGGTGATGGAGTGGCACTGCCTGGTTTGCCTGCTGTCACCTCCTTTCTGCAATAATAGAATTGAAAACATTCCTCCTGGTCTACTACTTTCCCTCTCAACTGGAAGGCCTGATAGACTCACCCCATTATACTGGGCTGCAGAGGAATCCCCATTAGTAGCAGTGGCAGGTACAGGAGTGTTTCTAGTCTTCTTCCTCTTGCAGACTGTGGTTAGGAATGGTAAGAAAGGAGTTTAAAAAGGAAGGTTACTTCTTGCTTCCGCAAAAAGATAAGAGTGGAAGAGGGTCGATGGTAAGGAGGTATGGGACCTGTTATGGGAATGAGGAATCGCAGCTCTGCCAGAGACTGAATGAAACTCATAACTAGACAAAAATGCTTACAGCTCCTCTTCCAGCAATTTAAAAGCCTTCAGAAGGTAGCATGTGTATTAGCTGATACAATAACCAAAATTTTCTCTGTGTTATACTGAAGTGCTCTGAGGAACTAGAGCCCTGGAGAATATCTTTGTGTAAGTGACTGAATAAAATCCTTAATAAAGTTGTGTATACCAAAGAGGGAGACATCTTTGCTTCCTGAATTTTTCATCATTGTTTTTATTCTATATACATAGCCCAAAAATATGCAAGAAGTGACAAACAATAATAGAATTTCAAACATCTATTCTTTCTCCTCTAACGAGCAACATGGGAAGGATTTTGATAGTTCTTACAAACAAGGCAGGAAATACACAGGGTGGCTATTGTATATATGTAAAATGCTGGGTAGCCTCCTTTCAATAACAGAAAATGAAAGGACATCTGCTGCACTCAGAGCTCATAATGGTTCTGAGATATTATCCAAATGTGATGTTGCTTCTGGTGATAGGAAAGCAACAAAATCCCACAGGATTCTTCTTAGATGCCATTATTTGTGTCTGGGATCTGAATATCTTTATCCCCTTTGACCCAGAGAGTAAAGCTGTTCTTTTATTTGTGATTTTCTTTTGTTGTCTGCTGACCTTCAGGTATTGCATAGTTGGGGGGGGGGGGGGGGGGAGAGTGTGTGTGTGTGTGTGTGTGTTCATCCCATAGTGTTGATAGTTTTATCAAATTTCTCTTTCCTGAACATCATTTTATTAGGTACTTAGTTTATTGTTGTGTCCTGAGTCATTGTGAACTTCTGAAATGACAATGCTGAGAGTGAAATACAAGGCTGTACTGAACATGGGCTAGATTCACTTACTGGGTTCCACCAGTAGAACCTAGACTTCAGGATTTGGCAATAGAAGGTGCCAGGAGCAGAGTAACAGCTTAAAGACAACCAGTGCCTTCCATCCTGGGTCTCCTTTATAATGAATTCTAGTCCAAGTGCACATCCTGCACTGCAGGAACAAATTAAAGCTCATGTTTGCGCTGTAGGTGTAGCACACAGTCTGGCTAAATACCTAGAGTCCAGTCCCAGCACGATGTGAACTCAGGCTAATACTTTAGAGGGTTCTCTCAGGGAGAATTATTTCTTTGCCTATTCCCAAGTGTTGGTCATGAATCTGGAGGAAATACCGTGAAGACATTACATTTACCTTCATGACAATTATGTTGTTTTTGTTTTTTTCCTTTGCAGCTGCAGCAATGGGGCATATGTTGTTTGACAGCTCTTCTTCCTGTGCTTAATCTACCATTCCATTATTTAATTAAAAGATACCATTCTCTGGCTTTTGCAGTGTTCAACCAGAGCAATTTTTGTTGAACTCTTGCTTGTCAGTTTTGTTTTCCTCAGATCATTGTTTGCATCTTTTTTAGTTTACTGTAAATTTTGACATTTCTTGTTTTAAAGGATTTACTAATGAGTAAATGGCAAACAAATACAGTAAATGGCTTTCAGTCCCAGTCTTCAAACCTTGCACGTTGTTCAAGAAGCCTGTGCCAAGAAATTACCCCCACCAAAGCATCCTGAGCTGCCTGGGAGAGACTCACGTGCGAGATAAGTCCAGGATCTGTAAAGGGTTCAGACCTCGCACTAAAAAGAACAGGACATTAGATTGAGAGCACTTCTAATGGAGTTGGCTCTTAGACATCACCATCAGCGCAGAGCACCCCTCCGGCACAGAGTTCATCCTGGCACCGATGGCAATCCTCAGTGCCGAAGAAGAAGCGTAGGAAGTAACGTTAGTAACTGTTGTTCTTCTAGATGTGTTGCTCATGTCCATTCCATGACCCACCCTCCTTCCCCTCTGCTGGAGTTCTGGCAAGAAGGAACTGGGGGTTGGGGGCACCCCTTATACCGACGCATATGCGTGTGACCCCAGAGGGTGCTAGTGTTGGCCATACAGATACCACTGAGGGAAATATCTCTGGTAGCTATGCATGTGACACACACACACCTGACATGGAATGGACATGAGCACCAGTTACAAAAGGTCAGCAACAGTTCTTTCTGTTAAATCATTCGGTATTAATCAATCACTGAAAAAGATTGCATTTGTAGTGGGCGCCTCTGATCTGCGTAGATGGTAGTGGCACCCCTTGACCCTGATAACTCAAATGGGAGGTGCTATAGAAAACAGCATACAGTCTGGGCTGTTTTTCTTCACCTAAGCTACGCTGGGAATGACGTGTGTCATCCACCAGTCAGACTTTACCGTTTCAGCAATCCCAGACATGTGAAATGCACCTTTCCATGGAATCTGGAGAAGGGGAGATGGAGCCATAAAAGTGAATGACACCCCCTCTTCTGCATAGGAGAGCGGGGGATGTCTGTGAATGGAGAAGGAAGGAGAACAATGCAGACTCTGATGTGGTAGTGGGCAACAGTTGTAGGGCAAAGATGCTTATTAACCTGCACTCATCTTTTAAATGTAATGACTCAGGAGGTCTCAAAAAGATGGGGGGGGGGGGAGAGAGAATGCAACCAATTCAATGGTCTTTTTAAAATCAAGTGTTAAATTGCAAGCAGCTTTATGCAGAGTACTGGGCTTGAAGCAGTTCAGGAGATGTACAGGGTAAAGGTGCCATCTCATAGCCCCCAATCCTGTGTCCTCCACGAACTGGGCCATTCCCTAGCATAATTTAGAGCAACCCATGTCTGTTTTATGCTTCGCTTCCCCCGGGCTCATTTTGATTCACCCCTGGACACTATTCCCTGGACTATCCAGGGGTTTGCTCAGGCTGGAGAAATCCCACATCAGCCAGTGAAGTTGACATTATAGTAGCTTTATCTCACTGAAGCCGTACAGAGCCACCAAAGTCGGTTTAAGGATCTGTCCCAAGGGAATGTAAGAGGTGGTAATACAAAGATCGCCTTGCAGTCAGACAATCTGTGTTCTTGACTCAACAAACTCATTTTTCTCCCTATGGAGCATCATTAATTTAATTTCTTACTAACTTGAATAGTAAATACAAAATGCAACCCTGCCTCCTCACTTACTAATGAAATACAGTGCATAACTAAAGCTCATAAATGACCATACAGCAATCTGTCCTAATGATGACACTTTAAATATGAAACGTCTTGACACTCAGTATAAAAGCCTCATTAGCTATTTTAGCATAGTTACTTTTTAATAGACGTAAACTATAGTTTATGAATTAGAAAATAGTTTCAGATACTTCTGTAATAACTGCTGTCTAATGAACTTTTAACACACTGTTCAAAGATAGTAGATCTTAAAGAAATATTTCCTGAAATAATTCCATGTTTTGTTCATTTTTTTTTCTTTTAAAATACAGACATATCAAGTCGATTTGAAGCCAAATGGGTCAGAGATCATGGTTACAAATGAAAACAAAAGGGAATATATTGAGTATGTATATACTTTATGGTATTCATTTAAAAGTCTAACAAACCACAATCGCGTGCTTTTTGGAACTTAACCTGCTAAAACATTATAGTGTGTAGCATAAACTCTATTAACTGATCATTAATTAGAAAAATTCTTTTTACTGACATGGCTTGTCTGATTATTAGTGATTTGCTGGTTTGAATTTTACCCTTGTTAATCACTGTAGAACAGGGGTGTCAGTCACTTTCTATGGCAGGCCAGATTTGAATAAAATGTACTCCAAGTGGGCCATACTTATCCTCCGCCGAGAAATCTCGCTGCATCCTCCTCCTCGGCGGCAGCTCGCAGCATCTTACCCTTCAGTGGCAACCGCCAGGGGCCGGAACAAAAAGGTTTGCGGACACTATCCGGCCGCCATGGGCAGGAACAAAAATGATCGCGGGCCATATCCAGCCGCCTGCGGGCCGGACCAAAAAGGTTCACGTGCCGTATCCGGCCCGTGGTCCATATGTTTGACACCCCTACTGTAGAAAGTACAACCAAGGCACACCAACCCAATGCATAAAATGACATGTAATACTTTCAAGCCTGGGTATCTATCCATTCTGAGTTTTACAGAGTGGCCTGCCATGGGTCTCCAGCACCCGGAGGCCATACTTACATTGGCAGTGCCCCCCCGCCCGTCGGCAGTGCCCCACCGGGGGGGGATCTGTGGGCCCATTTCCCACTCTCCCCCCACTGTGGGAATGATGGGGGCTGTGCCACAAGGGCATGACAGGCTCTGACCCCCGTGGCTTCCTCCTGGCACCCAGTGCAGGGGCGGAGAAGCTGGGAGGATGCCCTGGCTGCCTGTGACGGGGTGGAGCGATTCCTCCAAGGAGGGCCTGGCTGGTGCCCCCTCCCCAGGCTGGTGCCCGGGGGCATGCCCCCCCCCTTGGTATGCCACTGGTTTTGTAGTTATTAATACCAGACTTCAGGATACAAAATCTAAACCAAAAGAAAGTCCAGATCTAAACACTTCCATCTGATTTCTATATGTAGAATTTAGTGTGGAGAAAAATGGATAATAGTGAGAATAGATAGCCTATCCTATTAAGATGCAACTAATAAGCAAATAGTAAAGCTCTAATTAATGTATTAATGAGCGCTCATAAACAAAATACTTTTTAAACAGTTTTGTTCAGCATGCTGGTTCTGATTCAACAAGATGAGTAAGAGTTAGGCACATGCTTAAGTAACATACTGAATTGGAACCTGTAAAAGGCAAAGTTGCTACTGGTTTTACTTTATATTGTTTTCAGTTTTCCAGTGTATTGACTGACTCGTGGGAAAAACATAAATTCCAATTTCTTCTCTATTTTTATTAATTCTCTGCTGCTGCGCTTACCATTTAAAATATATCTATAAGCCTAATTGTTTTTACTTGGTTGAAGGCATGTCATTTTTCCTGACTGTGTTTTCAGATGCACAAAATTAGGTACCATAAATATTTATTTTCTTTCTTTTTAATACTGAGCAATAAAGAAAAGCTCCTTGAAAATCTAGGGCTATGTTGTGAAAGTTTGCACAACTGAATTCTTCTTACACGAAGGTATTTCCTGCATGACTCACATATTCAAGCTATTCTCAGAGATGTGGCGTGGATTGCTTTTATCTGAACACTTCTTCCTTTCCTGGTTGTACTCTCATTATATGGAAATAATTAGCATATCTTTAAAAATATCCTTCTATAAAATTCCTCAGGTATTTCCCCCCTCTTCCCTCCCAGTGCAAAGAAATAATTTGTATTCTCCTTTACACTAACAATATTCAATCTAATACGTATGAAAATATAAACTACACCTTTGTATTCCTCACCTTATCTGCCCCCCAAAAAATAAAACATACAAACCAATAGCTGCTCACTAGCCTGCCTGCTAACTAAAATGCGCCCCTTAAACAAACACTGTATTAAATATATGTTCATAATAAGCAAGAGAGTGTGCTTGTGAATGTAGGAAAGGAATAAGGAAGGAATTGGAATTCTAAAGTGCTATTCAAAATGATACAAAATGTTAATGCTGAAGTGGCTTAGTATTGTAATATGAGCAGCATAAATGCTTGAGTTTCTGTACACCTTGCTGGCAACGTAAATTGTTTAAACATAGTAATGACTATTGTTTGCAGACTATTTAAATTTGTTTTACAGTCCTTCCTAGGAGATGCTCTAGATCATTATTCTTAATAAATCAAAAAACAAACGAAAAACCCTTCACAAAAACTGAATTCCTTTTTTATCACAGATGAATGTAGCCATATATACATAATCTATATATAAATTCACTTAATCTGTAGAAAACTTAAAAGTTCCAAACTTTCATTTTGTTGGTCTTGATCGCACTTTGAAGATGAATTGTTTTGAGTCTTCCTAAATACTCTTATAAAAATACTACAATGTTCTAGAGTAATGATCCATCAGTATAGTGTATATCTTCCCTTCTGACCACTCATATAAGTAAGTAAAATGCAGTATTCATGTTTATAATGGTACAGCAGTAAGCAATCATAATAGTAATACAAATTTCAATCACAAAATAAGTAGTGTTAGAAAATTTCTAATGGAAATTCAGCTGTAGGAAAAACTGTCAGAAGTTCTGCTTTTTAACTGAATTAATGGGATGGCTTAGTATTCCAAATTCACTTTACATGTGTGAAACATACAAGCCACGACTTTTAAAAATAGGTGCCTGAAGTTAGGCCCTTACGTCCATATTTAAATACCTAAAATGAGGCAGTAACTTCCACTGGCTTCATTGGGAGGTCCCGGGTGTTTCAGTGCTTTTGAAAGACAGACTATTTATTTAGGTTCCTAAAAAATAAGGATAAATAAGAATCTAGGAGTCTAACTTGAGGGCCCCATTTTTAAAAAAACTAGTTACAGAGTTTCTAGGTTATTTCAATCAGAGACAAAGTTGTTTTACTATGTTCTGCTTAAAATAAATGTAATCTGCATAGGAACAAAAAGATTAATTTAATTTATTCTGTACTTTTACTGCAAACCTCCTAATGATATGGATAGGTCATAGCTAAAGATTTTTACACATATGTCCAAAGCCATTTAAATGTCAACTATTCATTGGAATTACTTTTTTTTTTTTTTTGGTACTCATCGGTGATTTTTCTCAACCATCTCATCTGTCTTCCCATGGAAATTTGAGCAATTAATAACAAGACATACATATTAATATTCTCAGTAGACGTCAATACTCAAGCACAAATTGGAGGGATTTTTCCCTTCATTTGCTCTGTTTACTTTATATCAGTGTTTGATGAAAGATCATTGAAGCTATAAATGAGAAACTGAAAACATTAAAGTAGTTAAGATCTTTAAATATTCTGTTTTTATCTTCTAATTAAAATGTTTTTGTTTATCTGCTGTAGCTTAGTCATCCAGTGGAGGTTTGTAAACAGAGTTCAGAAACAAATGAACGCTTTTTTGGAGGTAAGCTTCATTAGTTGTTTTCTGCCAAATCAACTTTTCTGTTGTGGTGGAGTAGTATTCCTCTCTTTTGCATGGACTTGTCAGGCATCAAAGTTATGAATGGGAAATCTTGCATGATCACAAAGTTCTACAGTGTTTAGAAAAAGTTAGTGATATCCTGAAAACATTTTTATAGTTCTTTCCCCACAATGTTCATTCTCTTTCAACTTAAAGTTTGTCAAGGCTTTAAAATTAAGCAACATGAACTTCTGAACGATTATCCTAATGTTACTTATCTATTATGTGACCATCAACTATATTCCATTCTCAAAACGCTTTTCCTCCTCCCCAGCGGGCAGTAATTACTTTTGTGCCACACTGCCCTGCACCATGGATCCTGAAACCTAGCGATCCAGAGATCCGATCTTTAATTCTCCCTTGTGTGTTTCAAATTTCATTGCAGCTCCCTCCATTGTGGCACATTTTTCAGGCTTGGGATTCTAGAAAAATACAAGGATCTCTATTGCAGAGCACCAAAGTTCAGGTGCCTGGCGTCAGTCAGTTCCTCCCTCCCATTAATTTGCTAACCAGAATAATTTCATGCTTAGTCTTATGGAAACCCCATAGTGTTAGGTTTTAGAAGATGACAATAATTCTACTCACCATAGGCCTGCTGAAGTGAAAAATCCTTGTATTAAAAATAAATAAATAAAATCTCCATGCCATAATATAATAATCACCATCTGGTATGGAAGTGTTGAGGAAGTTTGCTCTAAAATGAAGAAATGTCAGGGAAAAGCAGAGACTATAAATCTGTTTTTGAGAAGACATTAGTTTTGTTTTGTTTTCTTTCAGGGATTCACAGAACTCCTTCCTACAGACTTGATTAAAATTTTCGATGAAAATGAGTTGGAGGTTAGTATTTTTAAATTACTTTGTTTTGTAGACAGTAGATCGGTACTGCACATTAGTTTTAGAAATGCTACGTTCTGGAATAAATGGTGTGAGAGTGGATTTAAGGAAGCGAGTAGATTTTCTTTCTGATTATTTGGGCTAGTGAATTTGTGTTTTATGTAATTGTGACCTAGAGTTGAGAGAGGTGCTTTTGTTTAAATCAGGGAGAAAAAGAAACAAACGTGCACTGATTAAGCAGGGTTTTTAAGCATGTTCATAACTTGCTGTGATTCAGTGACAGATGTGGTCCCTGTCCCATTGAGCGTACATACTAATCACATTGGCCTTTGCGCTCCACAAAGGCCTAGTCTACACTAGACTGTTTTGTCGACTAAAGTCAGCTTTTTTCGACAAAACAGTGCTGGTATACACACTGCAATCACACCACCAACCACCATCATGGCCACTACCGCCTCCCCGCCACCGACAAAACCGCCCTGTTTCTTTGACAAAATAAAACCACCTCAATAAGAGGTGTAGGGCTCATGTTGGCTTAGTTAGGACGACATAGTGTCAATGTAGACACTGCATCCCCCGAATGGATCCCTCTCGTTTGCTGTGGGGCTATCATTCTTGTCAGTCTCAAGCCGCGCTGAGAGCTGAGCGGCTGTCTCTGCTCCTGGCTGTGTGTGGTGCGCAAGAAGCCGGGCACAGACCGCTTGGGACAGGGAGCCAAGGCAGCTTTGTCAATTTCATGGCTCAGCTGTGAAATTGACAAGCCTGCTAAGGGAGGAGAAGGGCGAGAAAGCCAGGGCAGCTGGACCCTACTCCCCAAGGGCAAAAAACTCCAGGTGGCTTCCCCCTGGGAACGGGAAAGGGAGAAGTCCTGGACAGCTTTCCCCAACTCCCAGCAGGGAACAGTGAGGGAGCTCTCTCTTGTGGGGACCAGAGAGTTGGGGGGGGGAGCCCACCGGGAGTCTGTGGGGGTTCCGGCAAGGAGCTAGAGATCAGGCTCTCATCTCCCCACACTGCCCCTCTTAGGTCAGTGGAAGTGCTCCAGGTGAGGACGCACTCCACCGACCCAAGGAGGGTAGTGTGGACATCAGCCACCACTGTAATTATTGCGGTGCCTGTATGTTGACCTATGTTAGGTAGACTTATTTTTCTAGTGTAGACAAGCCCTAAGATGAAAGTTCTTCAGGAACTCTACAAGAGACAGCAGAGCTTCCCTTTGTATTTGTATGTACACTGCTTAGCAGTTTAAAAGGAGACAGTGGAGGGAGGGGTTAATGCTATTTTGTGTAGGTATTGTCTTTTCCTTTGGGCACCATTTTCTATTAACACCTTAACAATTACATCTATACTTAGTTACTAATGTGTGGCCTTGGAGATGTTGATGTTAACGACTGGAGACAACACACAATCTACAAGAATGGTTACTGCCCAAATCATCCTCTCATCCAGTGGTTCTGGAAGGTAATACTATTTACCCCACTCTTCTTATAATACTTACCTTTCTGAGATGAATGCTGCACTGTATTATACTGCACCTTTTGGTGTGAAGTCTGGGGTTTTTTCTCAATGAACACACTGAACAATATCTTTTACACACACTGGATAATAAAATAACTACCTTTCATCTTTTGTTGGTTGACAAAGTTCAACATATTCATTAATGATCTGGAAAAGGGGTTCAACAGTGAAGTGGCAAAGTTTGCAGATGATAAAATTATTCAAGATAGTTAAGTCTAGAGCAGACTGTGAGGAGTTACAAAAGGTTTTCACAAACCTGGGTGACTGGGCAACAACGTGGCAGATGAAATTCAATGTTAATAAATGCAAAGTAATGTACACTGGAAAAAATAATCCCAACTATACCTGCAAAATGAAGGGGTCTAAATTAGCTGTTGCCAACCAAGAAAGTGATCTTGAAGTCACCATGGTTAGTTCTTTGAAAATTTCCACTGAGTGCACAGCAGCAGTTAAAAAAAAAAAAAAAAAAAAAAAAGCTAAGAGTATGTTAGAAATTATTAGGAAGTGGATAGAATTCTACTACATGAATTCATCGTGAACCCGTTCTGGTCAGCCCATGTCAAAAAGGATAGAGTGGAACTGAAAAAAGGTTCAGAGAAGGGCAACAAAAAAGATCAGTGGTATGGAACAGCTTCCATGCCAGGAGAGACTACAAAGATATGGGCTCTCCATCTTAGAAAACAGACAGCTAAGGGAGGATATGAGAGAGGCCTATTACATCATAAATGGTATGGAAAAAGTAAATAAAGACGTGTTTACCTTTTCAAACAATACAAAAAATGGGGGTTACCCAGTGAAAATAATAAGCAGCAGGTTTAATATAAACAATAGGAAGTACTTTTGAACACAGTGCACAACTAACCTGTTGAACTCACTGCCATGCAATGTGATCACCAAAAAATATAACTGGGTTAAAAACAAACCTAGATAAGTTCCTGGAGGATAGGTCCAGCAATGGTATTAGCCAACATAGTCAGGGACACAACCCAAACCTCTAACTACAGGAAGCTGGGAGTGGACAGCAATGGCTCCTTCCATAATTGCCCTGTTCTGTACATTCCCTCTGAAGCACTGGTATGGGCCACTGTCAGAGGCAGGATACTGGGCAAGATGAACCATGATATGACCCACTATGGCAGCTCTTATGTTCTTAAATTTGAAACTAGATGCAATCACAAGCCCCAAAGTTTGGATCAGGGTTTAGTTCAGGCCCATCACTAATTGAAACATTTGTGGTGTAATATATTTATAGGGTTACAGATGATCGCAGAAACAACTATTAAAGATGAGAAACATCTGTTAGGTTATCTAGTTTCTGATCCTGCCAATGCAGCATCTGTTCCCTACAGTCTGTTCTCTAGAATTCTGCCCTGTCTACATTTAACTGTCCAAAAGAGGTGCTTGTACTGTGTCACCCTGTTTAGCAGCCTACCAGGTCTGAGTGTGTGTAGTTTTTTGTTTTATCCTTTTTGTGCTGTGCCCTCTTGTACTACTTGAAATGATTTCGTTCCAGTTTTCATGTTGAAGCTCTCCACATACTTGTATACTGTCATTGTCTCTCCCTGTGAGCATTACTTAGCCTAGCTACACGTATTTAGTTCTCTGAATATTTCCTTGATAATGAAAAGTACAGTTGCATCATAGAAATGTAGAGGGGCTATTTCCTCTTCTTGTGATTTGCTGCCTCTGCACATTCAACACAAAGTCACACCTTTTTGTTTTGTTTATCACATAGCAAGCGTGGCTCTAATTTGCTATCTGCTACCACATCTGTTTCTTTCCGTGCTGCTTTCTTTCAGCATTGATTCTTCCTCCCCATTTAAATCATCCTAATGTTAGCTTTGTTGTAGCACCCTCCATCCCCCAAAAAGCCCTTTGTATAGACAAGCACTTCAATTTTACTGTTATGCTTTTTGCACATGATCTTTTAGGAGTGTCCTCCTCTTTGACTCTCTCCCTTCACTCCCTGAATCTAGTTTCCCTTTCACATGTTGCTTTTATGTTCGTAGCGGTATAGGAAGCTAACCCACAATATTGGCTTGGTTTTGTGTGTTCAGCATTTTACTCATTCATTGTGATTCTCACAGATCTTATTCTTTGCCTTGTTCATTGTGCTTGCTAAATATTGAAGACCTGTTTTGTCAGTGAGGCAGGAATGTTAGATTAAGTAACATAAAGCATGAAAAATAAATCTGGACCTACACGATTTGTTGGATAAGGACATTGAGATGTGTTTGCCATCAGTCAAAGCGGTGCCCAAGATATATAAATGCTGCCCTGCTCTTTACATGCATCCAGTGGCTAGAATAGCTATAATACACAGGTATAGCCCCCATGTCAAAACAATACCTTGAGGAATAATTTGGTGTAATAAATATAGAACTCTCTGTGAACTGACTCTAGTGAATACAATATAAATGAAAAAAAATGTTAATCTACCTGCTGACTGCACACACGGCTGTATCATGTGATACAGCCTGCTGACTGTCTGTTTGTTATCAGGCTGTTTTACTGATGGATGCTGAAAAGCGTATCCGGTTATTGCAGTTTGTTACTGGGACATCACGAGTGCCTATGAATGGATTTGCTGAACTTTATGGTGAGTTAAAAATTGAAGGTACATAAGGATATTTAGCACTTACATTTCAAAAAGCAAAAATTAAGAGATGTATGGACCAATTCTGAATAGGTTAATGTGCCAATGAGAGAACTTGCGCACGATAGCGATATTACACGATGGAAGTTTGCACTCCAAATTCAACTGGATTCCTCGTCCCCACCCCAGAAAAAAACCTGTGGAGGCTTTTTTTCAGGCCATCCATGACGACAGCTGTGGTGAGCATATTTTGCTTTCTGCAGGAATAATCTTCATAGAGTAAAGGGTGCATGTATGTGGCTCCTGCCATGCAGATCGAAAGCCCACAAATACATCACTTTTGCAGTGTTTGTTATAGCATTTAAGTAGCCTGTCTAAAATCCAGTGTTTAAACTATGCCTGTGGTTTTTTTACTTTTTGTCCAGGTTCAAATGGTCCTCAGCTGTTTACAATAGAGCAATGGGGAAGTCCTGATAAATTGCCCAGAGCTCACACATGGTGAGTAATGAAAACATAAAATTAAGGAGTTTATGGATTGTTGCATTGCCAAGGATAGATACCGGTGACCAAATTTGACAGGAACATCTGAGATCATGCCTTTGTCCTATATAGATGGTTTTCTATAAAATGGGATAATCTCCAACCTTGTGCATTCACTGCCACAGTTCTAAACATTCAGGGAGTTTAGGATTATCTGCTTTCAAACTGCAGGCGGGATGAAACTGACAAAATTCCAGGAACTAGCAGGCTCAACTTCGGTCTGTTATAACTGCTTCTCCTAGTTTCCAATAGTTCTTTGTTTAATCCTCTCCATGAACACATTAAAGGAAAGTATAGAAAACTAATAGGTGCAAATCCCTAATGTTGATGCACTTAAACCAGCTTAATTCATATATACTTTTATTTTGGTAAAGAGTTTTTGTTCTGTATAACTGTGATCCAGTTGTCCCTTAAAGTTGGGGGACATTTCTCCTGGGCTATAGCTGCCGTGTTAAAATTATTTGTTGCACAGAAGGGATTCTACTTGAAAGCTTTTTCACCTTATTTCAAGCAATTGCTACCCTACACATCAGCTGTTAATTTGCTATCAGATTTGAAGACACCCATTAGTCTACAAATTGCCTTAAGCACTTGGCAATTAAACCAGTGTGCTAATGAGATGGAACTGTCTTCTCTAACAGTCTTAATCCCTTTTGCTAGAAGACATTTTTCTGTCACAAATATAACTTACTTTTGTTTCAAATGGATAAAGGATTAATCATGCAAGGTACAGAGCAGTCGGACATGATCCACCACATCACTTGAAGCATGTGACTAAGTGCTTTACTGTATCAGGGTCAGAGTACTCAGCAACTTTGATGATTGAGCCTTAAGTCCCACATTTTTGCCATATCTGTTCTATATATATTACACTGGGTGAATCTTCTACCTGGATTGCTTTCCCTCCCACCATAAAAATACTGATTTTTAATTAATATGAAAACACTTGTAGGCCTTGGTATCCTAAAGTTTGCTGTCACTTGATATTAATGGTGAGCTTTGAACAATACAAAATAGTTCATGGGGCTCTGTTTACAGTGAAAGGTAGATTGTATAGAAGAGGTAAAATTCTTCTGAGGGGCATGAGGAATGGAATAAAAGTGCCTCGCATTAGAAGTACATCTAAGTATTCCTTCCCGTTTCATATGTCTTACAGATTTATTACTCCTTCTTTTTCTCTGAGAAACTAATGAATGGAAACAGATACATGACATGGGAAAGAGGGACTGGCAATTGTACAGATAGAGGGTTGATATCTTTCTCTTTTGGTGTTAAAATCTATTTTAGAAATCTCTAGTCCCCTTTCTCCCTCTGTCCCCCAACCAGTACTATTCTGCAGGCAGCTTTTACTCTCATCACCATGTGCCTGGGTTCAGTTTCAATGAATGACTTTTATTCTCTCCAGTGAAATGTGGATAGAATGAGCTCTGTGAAAATCTGCGAGCCAACAAAGCACAACCACAGAAAAACACACTGTGCATAGAAGCAGCTGGTTCCAAGAGGCTCCATATGCCCTTGCCTTGTCAGACAATTCACTGAAAAGCTGAGGCCTCAGCCCAATTGACTTAATTTAAATTAGCCAGACACATCCATAACACTCAGATGATTGGCACTGAGAATCTGTGAAGCAAAAAACCCCAAAAGATTAGTTATTGTGAAGGCTTTCAAGGTATGGAAGCCCTATACAATAAAAGGGGCTTAAAATTCTATGGTGTTGTATAGAAAATACTCTGAAACTTAGAGCATTTAATAGTAATTATCTTTCCAGAGGTTTTTGAACCATCTTACAGAATTCTATAGCAGGAGACAGAATTTCTTATTTTTTCATGGGAACAAGAAAAAAACCTACAGAACAATTTTTGTTATCTATTAAATTATCAAAGAACCTGCTCTCTGTTTTTTGTTGTGTTCCCACTCTCCTGGAGAGAAAATGAGCATCTGACCTTTAAATTCAGTGCATCTCTGCTGAGCTTTGGAACTGATACAAGTCTGTCTGAAGCCTGGTTTCCTATAGAAAGAAACAACTGAAAATACATTCTTTTTTTCTTCCAAGTAGATTTGAACAATTTTCCAGTCTCAGGTCTGAATGGGAAGAAAGGGCTGGTTATCTGTGTATACCAACTTCAGAGCAACCAGGGCTATTAGCAGGGGCACAAGAGCTTAGGAGAAAAAGGAAATGATGTAGCTGGTTCCATTTAGACAATAGGATCACACACCTCTAATGAGGTCTCCAAATTATTCGACTTCAGATACGTTTTACATTTTTATTATACATTTTAACTTAAGTTGATTATCAAATGATACTTTTCCCCCCTTCAATTTCAGCTTTAATCGCCTTGACTTACCTCCTTATGAATCTTTTGAAGATTTACGAGAGAAGCTTCTTATGGCAGTTGAAAATGCTCAAGGATTTGAAGGAGTGGATTAAAACAGCTACTTTTTTTTTCCATCGAGAAAGTTCTGCTTGAACTGTTGAATTTGCCTAATGGACATTAACAAGTGACAATGGCAGAACAGTTGCACAATGTTGGTTCATGGAGCAAACTCTTCTACAGTGCAGTTGCCTAAATTCAGATATTTGAACTACAACCTGTGGATAACATTTCTGATATTTCCACAGTAAATCACCAACTGGTTGACGTGTACTCTAATTACATTTCAGCGGGACTTGTTCTATTTATGTTGTGCCTCTGTAGGCAAAGCCCTTAATAAATATTTTACATACTTTCTAATGACAATGAATGGAATTAATCACTTTACAGGTATAGTATTACAACTCATGTTTACTTTTTAAATGATTTAGACATTTTCAGATTTTATTTCATCACAATTAAAAATGTCATATACTTGGAAAAATAAGAAAAAATGCTCATCTTAATTTCGTACCAGACTTGATGCCAGTGGCATTTTTACTTTCAAAATGCATTTTGAGCCTTGTATCCCCAACCTATTAGAAAAGCCGGAGTAACCAATGTGAAAATTTTTCTGCAGATGGGATATATTAGTGGCAAATCTAAAAGCTTTTCATTGAGCACATTAATATTTTCTGTATCCAGAAGGAAAAGTACAGGTTGGATGTTACATTTTTGTATAAATCAATAGAATAGTTACAAGCTAAGAGAGGATCATAACATAGCATGCCAAATCTCACGGTCAATAAAGAAATCACCTCATTATTCCTTGGTAATATTTACGTGTACTACAAATCATGTTCAGATAGGGTTGGCATTATCATTATAGGAAAAAATGCTTAACCCTGTCATTAAGTATGTACAGTGATTCTTTTACTATCCTTTCCTCTTTACTATTTGCAACGGAGGCATTTTGAATGAAACCTGGCACTGCTTGATTTGGAACTGTGGAAACCAGATCTGTTTTGTCTCCTATTTGTATGCATTTGCTAATGATACCTAAATAACAGGGTTTTTTTGTTTCTAACTGCACCAACTCTAAAGGCACTTTATGTAACACATGGAGGTAATATCTGTTTTTTATCATAAACATTAATGTGATTATATTCCTTCTCACTGCACATGTCTTTTGGGTGCAATATCTATCAATTGTGAATTTGGCTGTTGCTGCTGTATAAAAACCAGATGTAGAGCGGGCCTGCAGACATGTTCTCACCAATTGTTTTTGTGATTTTTTTATTCAATCACAAAGATTTATTTAATATATACAGTTATCTAATCAATTTTGTTACCTATGACATGTTGCATGCTTAAACTATAATGCCTGAGTTGTATCTGTTGTGTGATAGATTAAAGGCAAAAGAGAAGACCTGCATTTGATCCACTGAAGTTAAATAGTTAACATAGCAGTAGGGTAGGTTTGAGAGTATGCGATCAGCAATTCGATTACATTCAGCGTTGTGAGTTTTCGTCCATGTACTTAACACGTTTTGTTGTTTTTTCTAAGAAGCCGACTAACACTTATTCACAAGTGAGATGACAGAGTGCAAGAATAACTGAGACAATTTCACCCTTATTGCCAAGAACTCTCCTCCCCCCCATTAGCACATGCAATCCGCTGCCAGCAATGGGTGCAGCAGCAGTTGCTGGCAGGGAGTTTAATAAGTATTAACTCTAGTCATGAGAGCTAATTTATCAAAGCTAATAACATTCATCAAATGCTACATTGTCCAACTTTGCCTGGCTTAAGGTGCAGCCTGAGTTTGCTGGCAAAAGTTTAAAGAGTCAATGGGGGTGCATTCTAATTTGAATGTAGATTAAGGTTAATTCCCTTTCTGTTAATTTTATTTTTGGACATTCCTTTTTTTCCATCTGGTTACCTGAAAAACCGAGACATGAGCATGAAGTGGGTTGGATCTGGATAGATGTTAAAACACTGTATTGAGAGCCTCTTACCCTTTGAGAGAGTGGGATCTGATATCCCTAAAGTATGTCTACGTGCCAAACGTCTGTATCTAGAACATGGAATTGCCTTTAAAAATCTGTCAGATTCCAAGGTCAGTTTTCTTTTTAAAACAATGTCTTAATTGGAAGAACGTTTTGCTTCAGTGCCATGTAAAATAACCTTGTTTCAAGGATTCCTAAGAGTTTTGCTATAGATGTAAAATATAAACTAACTCTTATGTCATAAAGGATAGTGTAGTCTAGCAGCTAGGATGAGAGCACTGGGAGTCAAGAGACTTGGGTTCAATTCCCAACTCTGCCATCCCTTTCACTGTGACTCCTTGGTTGAGTCATTTAAATTCTGTGCCTGTTTCCCCATCTGCAAAATGGGCTTCATGTCTGTGTTTAAAGCTCTTTCAGAGCCTTCAGATGAAAGGCTCTATATAACTGCAAATGATTAAATAACGGAGCATAATATTATAAAAACAGTCTTTTAGAAAATTACGCTAATGTTTTTCAGCTCCACTTACACATAAACTAAGACTAAAAACTCCTAAAGACTTCAGTATACAATATTGTATTGAGGTAAATTCCTGTTTTTAAAGAGAAAATTGGGATTTTTATCACTGAAAATACTCAGTGTTGGAAAAGAAGTACAGGAAAGGTTTCTCAAAAAACATCCCCCAAGAACGTACATTTTACTGTCGAAGTGAGTCTGTCCCTTTTCGTCCGGGTCGGTAATTGATCCAAACATGCTATTCCATCAAGTAATCCTGGCTATTACTAAGCTACATTTTTAATGTGAAAAGTGAATTGTTCAGTCTGATCCCCTTATTGCACAAAACCTTGTGTTGCATATTAGAAGTTCTTTTTCGTTGACTACAGCTAACGCAGTTCTTGAGCAACACAATCCTTGGCCTTGTCTACACTTGGGCATTAGCCACTAGGGGAGCTACGTTGATGTAGCTACACTGGTGCAAACCTCTAAATGCACTGCACCAGTGTAAAGTAGATGTTGCACTAAGGTAGCTCACCTCCGTGGCTAAAAACCCTAATATAGAAATGCCCCTTGTGTCAGCCAAGAGGCTGTTTATGACCTGTGGAATCTTTTCTTAAAGCTAGGGAAGTGTCTTCAGTTTTGCGATGACCTGTGTAAGGTCCAGGTACACAGTGTGTGCTACAGCAAACAGCACCTATAAGGGAGTTTGATTCTGTTCTACAGATTACTTTGTAACTAAGAACTGTATATGTTGAAAGCTGCCTTTGCATTGACTATTATGATAGATTTCTTGGAATATCTGTTCTAATACACTGTACCTCTTAGAAGTTCTTTCCGAATTCCTGACACTGTATTTGAAGGACTCTTTCTAGGGAAAGGTGGCTAAATGTCTCTTATTTATTAAACCTTAATTAATGAGGCGATTGCTCCATTTGGACTTGTGCTCTAACACTGTGCCTTTCTTTAATATTCAAATACTGTATTCACATTCATTTGCCTTGACCATGTATGGATAGTTCACCCCCTTAATCACAAAACACATATTTTTGTAGTATTTGTATTTTTAAAAGGATTCTATCTGGCCAAATTGTTGTCATTTCTTGCTCACATCAAGTCTTCTAGATCTCTGGCTCTCTTCTAAGGCAGGTCAATTACATACAATAATTCCAGCTTTCGTTCCTAGTTGATAGAAACGCATTATGACTGGACCTAATTTCCTCTGAAAGTTTATCTTCCGTTTGTCTTGCCACTGAAGTTGACCCAAAAAAAAAGGCGAATTTGTTATTTCACTCTATTTTATTTTTAAATCTCTCGTCCTAGAGGAGACATCCCTATCTCTGAATTTCTCATGCAGGGAGGGCAAGCTGCGTTTTGTCTTGTGATATTTTCTGACAAACCAGCAGAGGATGCTGCTGTACAGACTAACCAAGTGTTTCATTCCCCCCGTTCCACCCCCCATCTAAACTACCCCAAAAGAAATGCACTATCTCTGTCATGTGATTAGTCTTCACTGACTGGTGAGCATGATTGCAGAGTTCTGTATCATCTTTGCAAATCTCAATTCTGAGATATTGAATCTGTTCAAATACTTTGAATGAAATCCTGGCCTCATTGAAGTAGCAAAGCTCCTTCCTACTGACTTCAGTGGGGCCTGGAATTTATAACCGGGAGGAATAAGTGACACATTTGGACCACTTTTTCAATATATACAAATAAATACAGCACATCAACTATATACAAAGGTTAATTTTTAATATGCAAAATGAAAAAAGAAAACCAAAACCTTCTAATTACCAGAGTTGACATTTTACAATCATGAGGGTGTTTTTAAAAGCAAAAGTCTTTTTTCTTTTGTTTGTATGGAATTTCAGGAAAAAACCTCCCTTCTGACATCTGTTAGATGTTGCACTAAAAAGTGATGCATGTTTGAAATGCATGGGAAAATTGTTTTGATAAAACTGGAATCTAACCCATATTAATGTTACATATCCCTTAGGTCTGTCATACTGTACACACAATCTTACATTCATATCACACAACCACCACCACAAGCCATATTTAATCACATGCCTCTGTACTTGTATGCCATCTGGATTTTCCTACATTGATCTTTCATTTAGAATGTCATGTTTTCCTCCTTATACAATGTAGCTTTTGTTCTTTTTTTACCACTATATACATATATAAACACAGTATGTACCTACATACAGCAGTACATACATGTATTGCATTTTATACTACCACTTTAATCAATTCTGTGTTCAGGACTGGCTTCTAAAGAGGATTGTGAGCAGTTTGTCTCCGATGCAGCTTTAGCAAAGCCATGCCATAGTGAATAGGTTATGATTCTCAGAACCCAAATAAAACCCCCTAGAAGGTGATGTTGCTATGCTCTGTGTTTGTGATCTTATGACCTTTTATTCAAATTTAAACCTGAAATGACTACTTCCAAAGGTGAAAAATAGTTTCAAACATTCCAGATGAAATTCACAATCTTTCATAACTTTTTATTGTAAAACTGCCTCAGAGTATGAGGCTATTTAAAATTATGCTAAACTGCATTAAAATTGATTTAAAAAAAACAAACAAACTGAAAACTACTACTTATAAATAATGCTCATTTTCACAATCAAAATAGCTTTAAAGTATGGTTGGATTTGATACACAGTGGGAAATGTTTTTTTGTTTTTAAGGACAAAATAATTTTTTCCATTTATTAAGAGAAGTGAAGGAAATTGTAGTTTGTTTTCCTGACAGCAAAAGATCAATGTGACAAAATGAAGTTGTTGTAATGAAATGATGCAACTTGTTAAATATTTAATAAAGAATGATGAAAGTTGGAACATTTTATACTTCAAAATACATGGTCTGTCTAATTGAAAGTCTGTTGTATTGTGTTAAAAGGGTTGTAACTTCCAGCCAAGTTCTGGGAGTGGATGCAGGGTAATAAACTTTGGTAATCATAGCACCTATGTACAATTTATCTGAAGCATTACTACCATCCAGGTACTGCAACTCTTTTCTTGATAATTTCTCTTTGACACTTGACTTGCACAATTAAGGTATGGTTAGTGTGCACACAATATACTGTTTAACACATTCTTTTGAAGAATGCCATGGTATTAACTACAGAACCTCCTTTTCTCCCTCCCCCCCCACACCTACCTACCTCTAACTCGTGCACCATTGTTAAACTGCTTTTAATACCAGAAAGTCACTTCTGTTAAAATTATTTCAGCAGATGCAAGATGCAAACTGATTCAAAGAGAGCCCTTTTGTTTTTATATTATTCAACTTTCTGTAGTTACTTCCAAGCTTTATTTTATGATTCAACAGACCTACAGCAAGTATGTATTTTTAAATCCTGCATCTGTGAAAAATCTTTCAAATCTTCCCCCTGTAGCCATTAAAATGTAGGCTTTTCAACAAGAACACAAAAATGTTAACATTAAATGCAATTAAGTGTGCTGCTTTTATTTCATATACTACCGAAGTTCCTAAACCTCTATAAAAGGAAGCACAATAACAAATTTACTGTATGTTTTTTAAATAGAGCGTGATAACTTAGTTTAGAATATGGATTAAAAAGAGACGTCTTCATTTAACAACCCAAGCCCGTATTAGTGCTGTACAACTCATCCTCTTTTGTACCATGTGTTTCAGTGCCACAATTCAAACTCAAAATACAGCAATACCATGTGACTAAATTCTTGGCCACTAACAGTAGCTTAGATGATGTGCATTACAACTGTCAAACAGGAAAGGCAGGAAGTTTGGGCAGGGATGTTCTTTCTTGTTCTGTGTTTGTACAGTGCCTAGCACAATGGGATCCTGGTCCATGACAAGATCTCCTAGATGCTGCGGTAATACAGAGAAACACTAACAGAGAAATCAGACCTCTTGGTTCAAGCAAGTCGCACTTCTGACTCAACACAAGACTTGGGAAATACTGTACCTTCCTCCGTAACTGCCAGACTCCCTGCTCCTAGTACTGATGAGCAATGTAGGAGGGGTACTAACCAGACAGGGAGATGTATATGTGCTAAGTAGTCTTTAAAACTAAGAATATTGTGGGGATGGGGCTCCCTTAAACTGTCCTATTGCTGCCCTGAACTTTACTTCAGATAGGTGCAGAGACCGCTCAAGACAATCTGCCGTCCTAGGCAAAACTTAAATGTGTCAATACCTCCCACTGCCTAGAACAGAGGTTGTCAACTGGGGGGGTGAGGGGGAGTGTGGCAAGCCTGATGGTTCAGCAGTTATGACAGAGGTGGGAGGGCAAGCACAAGGTCTAGCACCGTGCAGGTTTGGCCTGGCCACCCTGCCACCCCAGGCAGAATCAGCCGCCCTGGGCAACTGCCTAGTTTGCTTATAGTTAGAGCAGCCCCTGGACAGACTTCCCCCTCTTCCCACCCCACCCCCCGGTAGCGGAGCATGGATATGACTTACACCAATGTGTAATCAGATGCCTGTGGCTGCCTACTGTATCTTCCAAACCACAGCTGAGGGATGGGACAGAAGGTGCAATTCCACTGTCAGCTCAGGCTAATGCTGGTTTGCATATCATCATCATCATCATCATCCAGCAGCTGGAAGAAGGTCTTGGGAAGATAAGGACAACACTCAGAGAGACGTGTAACCCCTTTGGGGTTTTAGAGAGCATGATCCCTTTAAATCTTTGCCCTGCAGGGGAAATGCTGATTGTTCCAGAGGGAGGAAGTGTTGTTCGGGGCAGGGTAGAAGCATCCCCAGAGACCTCACCCAAAGCAATTGATGCTACTGAGAAAGTACCAACGAGGTATGTTGGAGGCCTGCCACGATCGAATGGGGCATCTGGGAGTGGAGCGTTTGGAGGCCCTAGTAAAGGCAAGATTCTGTTGGCCCCAGATGGGGGGTGACCTTACCCACCATGTTCACACCTGCACCAGGTGTATCCAACAAAAGACTTTGCCTAAGCAGGCAGCTCCTCTTGTCAGCATCGCAAGTTGGGCACCCATGGAGCTTGTCTTTATGGACCTTCTGTCATTAGAGCTTGACCATGGGGGTACTGCAAATAGCTTGGTGATGACTGACTGTTTTACTCGTTACGCTCAGGCTTATCCCACCAAAAATCAGAAAACTTCCATGGTTGCCAAGATCCTGTGGGAGAAGTTCTTTGCTCACTACAGGTTGCTTGCGAGACTACTCAGACCAGGGATGGGATTTTGAGAGTCAGTTAAAAGAACTTTGCAAGGTCATGGGGATCAAAAAATCACGCACCACCCCTTATCATCCACAAGGGGATCCACTGCCAAAACGATTCAACTGCACATTACTCAACGTGCTGGGAACCCTAGAGCCTCAGCAGAAAAAATACTGGAGCCAGCATGTGGAACACTTAGTACATACCTATAACTGCACTTGACATGCAACTGGATATACACCATACATGATGATGTTTTTGTCGCGAAGCCCAGTTGCTCGTTGATCTCTGTTTCGGAGTGTCTTCAGATGGGGCGTTTCCAGAAACCTATTTGGGGTATGTGGCTCGCCTAAGGGATCAAGTGAAAGAAGCATATTGGATAGCAACACAATCCTCTGGTCACCAGAACCAGTGATCGGTGAGTGAGGCAACAAGAACTTCAGGTTGGCGATCGAGTGTTGGCCCAAAATCTTGGATTACAGGGAAAATACAAAATTGCAGATAACTGGGAGTCACACCTATATGTCATTGAGGAGAACCTGGGGGATCTACCAGTGTATCAGATACATCCAGAGGGCAGTCACGGCCCCTCCAAATTCTCCACTGGAATCATCTGTTACCTGTAGGACAAGTATTGTTCCCCCATGAGGATGTTTCCACAGATTCTGAGCCTTCTGGCCCCGTGAGTTGAACACAGTCCCAGTGATGGAGATATACCCGGTCTCAGCAAAAGTGAGGATGAACTGGGGTTTGGCAAACATCCTGTTTGGGAGGCCTCGACCATAACGCATTCTCCTGTCATTTCACAAAGAGATGGTGAAGGGCAAGAACCCACACTAAGCATCTCAGAGGCCTCACTGGCTGAAGCTGCGGGAACCTGCCAAGAGCCCTCTGAGGAAGAGAACCCTATACCCCAAACAGCCACTTTAAACCCGGATGCCCTTGATTTTTGTACCTCAAGGATGCATCATCTTGCCCCCATGTTCAGCGGTGTCACCTCAGCCGAAGCACACCAGCCAGCCTAGACATTCCTCCAGGGAAAGAAAGCCCAGGTGTGTGCTGACATATGATCATTTGAGGGAACCCAGTGACCTACAGATCTCTGGGGTACCATGGGGGTGAGTTGCCTCCTGGGAAACCTGTTCCACCTCTTGGGGTCCAGTGGGTTGGATGATGGTGATGCTCCTGATGGTGATGCTGGGGACATCAAGGATTCTTTCTTTTGGAGGGGGAAGAGCGTAACCTCTTTGGGGTTTTAGAGAGCATGAGGGTTTAGAGAACCCTTTAAATCTTTGCCCTGTGGGGGGGAAATGCTGATTGTTCCAGAAGGAGGAAGTGCTGTTTGAGGAAGAGGAGAGTGACAGGGTGTGTCTGGAGCTCCAGAAAGAAGGGCTGCAGCGAACCGAGCGGGCCGTCACGAAAGTGGAGGGCCGAGAACCTGCCCGAAGCCTGGGAAGGACAGAGCGGTTGCCCGGGAACGCCCAGGACAGGAGCCAGGAGAGGCACCGTGCCAGGGAGGAGTCGCCCAAGAAGGACAAACCAGGGCTGGACCCAGTATCACTGCTGCCCAGAGCTGTGTGGGGCCCTGAGTACTGGGGCCTGTGACTGCACGCTGGGAATAAGGAGGGAGGCTATAGTTAGTTAAGTGGGGAGGTTGTCGCTCTGTGATTTTGCAGAGAGTGGCAGAAGAGGGTGCCGGAGGGGTTTGCTGGGGAAAGTTCACTGGCGCTGAAGATGACCAGGAGCACCCCAGATGCACCACCTGATCAGAACTTTGGCCGGGACTCCTGAGCTCTGAGTGCAGATGCATTGCTCGGTGTCTGCCCTTTCAGACTGGGGCACCACTGGGCCTGTGGGGCCTTGTTTTGAAAGTACCCCTGTTTTACTGCTACCCCTATCTTTCCCCCTGTTTGTTTTTTCTCCATTCATCCCTCTGTAAATAAATATTTCCCGCTGGGGGGGTTGGAATAGGTGCCCCTGGGGTGGAAGGGACTTTCCCTGCTGCATTCCTGTGCATGCCTTTTTCTGACCAGATCTGCCTGCAGAGCAGACTTCATCTTGGCTACTAGGACGCTGAAATTACACATGACATTGCCCCGCCATCTTCCAGAAACATTGCAAGTCACCTGCAACAAACACCTGATGGCAATCAGTGTCTAGAAACCTTTGCCATTAAATCAAGTTCCTGTGGGACATATCCTTAAACATGCCAAGTGATCATTTAAAGATACCATTAAACACTAAGAACACCATTAAAGGACTTCACCTGTCAGGATTTTGAATAGGTATTTTTCTTGATTTGCTTGAACATACCAGTATTTCGATCAGGTCTCATTTCAACAGGGTAACTACTTCATCTTTTTCCAATCCTCAGTGACAGCCCTTCACTCTCCACCTATGTAGGCTATGTGCATTCCAGAAAGCCAAAGGTTACGACAGAGACAGCTTTTGTTGACAGACTCACGTTGTTTGTTTTTGAAGCACTTTGTTTTCAGCTTAATCACTTCCCAACAATTCTTCTGCTTCGTTAGGCTTGGAACATGTTCAAGCTGCTCACTAGTGGCTTCTTGCCTTCAGCTACTTCATTCCTGCCTTCGCAGCAGCAATGAATTTACCTCTGAACGTTGTTTTCCTCCGCTTGCCTTTTTGCTCCCTTGAAGATGAGTTCACCCTTGTCCCTAACTCATCTCCTCTCCATCCTTGCGAAGCTTAGCTCTTTCTGAGACCACCTGCTGCGGGGGCATCCAGATGACATTTTTCAAAGCAGATCCTACCAACCACCACTGAGCCCTTAATTCGGCTGCAACTGGCGCTGTCTGCAATTCTCTGTTTGTTCCTTTTAAAGAGCAATTTATCTTTGCAATACACAATAACACATTGTATGTAGTACTCCAGCACACGATTAACCTGGGCTTTTCACCAAATAAATAAAAACTAAATGGCCCTGAAATTCTGCACTGTTCTTCCAGCAATGCCTCTTCATGTTGTTAATGCTTTGGCAGTTATCTCTTGTAAATACTGTTTCTAAAAACCAGCCCAGCAACTTTCTTCAGTATTTCAAATATTAAATGAAAAGCAAATTGCAATATGGCAGCTTCTCTTTGTAGAGATTGTTGGTTCATTAATCCTTGGCCCTACCAGGTGCCGTAACCATAAAGTGCTTCGTACAAGGAAGATTTGCTACCATGTCAATAATATCTTCCATGTTACTCTTTATTCTGACGGATACAAATGTACTGGACAAATTACGTCTACGAGTCACTGTAGCCACTGCCCAGTAGCAATGTACTAGCTATTTAATAGTGAGATTCTTCCTATTTCTAGCCTCCTCCTTCTCCTCCCTTCCTGGCAGGACCAGCAGCGGTACTTCTTCAACCTTAGGGGGGACCGCCTCCTCTGACAGTAAGTCATGGGGCTTGAGAGGAAAAAATAGTAAATCATGAAATCTCTGTGTAGGTTCTTGTACTGGACCAGCTGAGTTGCCTCCATGTGCGAGGTCTCATCTGAAAGATCCTCAAAGGAATTAAAACTGCATGGAAAACAAACTCTTGCCCAGGGAAGGTGAGGAAGGGCTGAATTGAGGCAATAGCTTTATGAGAGTGGGGAATGGAATTCTGCCCTCTGAAACCACCTGCAAACTCTCCCCTCCTTTTTCCCAGTCATTAACTACTCTTGTTAGCTTAATCTGGGAAAAACTTTAACCTCCTGGGCATGTGGGGAGTAAAAGGTTCACATGAAGTTCTGTCATCAAGTATAATATGCTGAACAAATTGATAATAGCATCAGAGATATGCACTATTTTGAAATGAGCATCTGCTTAGATCTGAGAAGCCTGTAACAGAATGTTAAATGTTATCAGTGGTAAACGTGTCCTTCTGTCTTTACTTTATTGAACATCAGAAAGACAGCTTTTATCTGGTCTCTGGCGTTCAGAATGCAGATCATTCTAGGGACAGTACTGGGTAGACTTCTCTTCAGAGCTTGCAGGTTTCAGTCTTTAGCACCTGCGCCCAGCTCCAGTAAAGTGTTCAGTCTAAATTCCAGACTTAGGCACCTAAGTCCCATTTTTGGCACCACTGCCATCCACAAAACTCACACTCAGCTACCCTCTTACCCTGTAGGTCCCTAAACCTACTTAGCACTTATTTTTAAAGCAAATATTCCTTTGGCACCTAAATCTGATGCCTCGTTCTCAATGCCCAGAGGCCTATTTCCCACCTAATTCCCAATGCATAACCAAAAGGAAGAAAGGCAGTGGAGTGCCTATTTCACCTGCCTGGTGCAATCTGGCAGGCATTCACCAAAGCCCCGTTCCAGATCTGTTCCCATTCGATATCTGGCTAGAGGAAGAGGTGGCACCCTCACAAAACAGTCACTGGGCCAGAGTGTGAGTGATATAACCTGGTAGTTAGGGCACCCACCTGGGCCAGTCCTCCTGCTCCAATTTTTTATTCACAGTGGAACAGCTTCAACAGGAGAGAGCGCTCAGGGGTTACAGCATGCTCCGGGGAGCTCTGAGACCCCCTACTCACATCCTTTCTTCCCCTCAGGTAGAAGGGGGACTTGAACCTGGATCTCCCACATCCCAGGTGAGTGCTCTAATCACTGGGCTAAAAAGAGGTGGGCACCGCTTCATTCTCCCCTCATTTCCCATGGAGTGAGGCAGGCACTTAACTCATTCTCAAAAGAAACAACTGAGGCGCATAAGCCTCCTGACTCCAGGAGACGGGTTCCTGGCTGTGGATCACACCAGAGATAGGCACCTATTCTCATGAGAGGGGTGGGGCTTAGGACAGACCCCTCTTGTTGGCATGTCCCATTAGCTAGTTTAGGCAGCTCCCCCTAGTATACTGGTTTTTGTGGGATTACCTTTTTAGATGCCTGTCTCTTCCCATTCAGCTCCTAACTCAGGCTTTGTGGATCTGAAATTTGCTAGAGTCCTAAAAGTTAGGTGTTGCAATGCTGAGTGTCTCAACATCTAAGTCCCTTTGTAGATCTGGGCCCTCATGTCCAATACAAATAACCATCCTTAAATTTTACTGCTTCACCTCCACAGTTCCTTTAAAAACTGTAAAGCTAATAGTAAAAGAAACACAGATATACACATAGAATCATAGAGTTGGAAGGGACCTCAGGAGGTCATCTAGTCCAACCCCCTGCTCAGAGCAGGACTAACCTCAGCTAAATAATCCCAGCCAGGGCTTTGTCAAGCCACAGCTTAAAAACCTCTAAAGATGGAGATGCCACCACCTCCCTAGGTAACCCATTCCAGTGCTTCACCACCCTCCTAGTGAAAAACTTTTTCCTAATGTCCAACGACCTCCCCCCCTGCAACTTGAGACCGTTGCTCCTTGTTCTGTCATCTGCTACCACTGAGAACAGCCTAGCTCCATCCTCCCTGGAACCCCCTTTCAGGTAGTTAAAGGCTGCTATCAAATCCCCCCTCATTCTTCTCTTCTGTAGACTGAACAAGCCTAGTTCCTTCAGCCTCTCCTCATAAGTCTTGTGCTCCAGCCCCCTAATCTGCAAATGTATCAGAAGACCTTGTGAATAAAGCAGAAAATTGGGAGTCAAGAGGTCTGGGTTATATTCTTGGCTCTGCCGAAAGTTTACTAAATAACCTGAGGTTGACAGGTTAGGTGACTAGCCCATCTTCTTCACCTGTAAAATGAAGTAGTAATACCTTGCTGACTCTTAAAATCAATGGTTTTATTGCACTTTTGAGCTCCTTGGGTGGAAAGTGCTAGACCAAAGTTTTATTATAAATGCATCCTGGGATAAACAAGTCATCTGCATGTATCAATGCTTGTTTTCTAGCAGCTGGCTATTGGTGATAAAATAATCTGTGTTCCTAACATGTCAGCTAACAGGTTCTCCCCAGTGTCACAGCTGAGTCAAAGTCACAGTCCACTGTCATGAGACAGGAGTCACGTGTCAGCTGGCTCAGGATACAGGGAGGTCTGGAGATCAGACCCATGAGTCAGATGCCAGGAGTCATGGCAGGGCAGGAGCCAGAAAATTGAGCTGGGGTGAGCAGGAAGCACAAGGCACACAGTCCAGAAAAGGGTGGAGCCCAGTTATTCAGACAGCTTCCTGTTCCTGCTGCTGGCTTAAGTAGGGCTATTGGGCCAATCAGCTGCTCTGGTACTCTGCCATTGAAACCTCAAACGGGGGCTGGGATTCATGGGTCCCAAGTAAGCAATTGCCAACAGACTACCAAATGGAGGGTGGGTGTATGGCCCCCTCCCATGAATCCTTTGGAGCCGGTTTGCGACCTGTGGGTCATGACAGCTAGAGGAGGAGGAAGATTGTGGAGGACTTGACTGCTAGGGCTACATTTTTAAAGGTATTTAGGCACCTAACTTCCATGAAATCAATGGGAGTTAGGAACCTAGGCACTTATCTGCAGTTTTATGCACTTTAAATACCTTTAAAAATCTGGCGCTTAGTCCCTCCTAGAGGCTGAGCTCCTATTACCTCAGCAATCCCTTGGTTTTTGAATTAATTAATTCCAATTAAATGGCGTGCTGATCTTCATACTCTGCATTAATCCAAGAGTGAAGCTACAGCAAACCAGTGTCATTTACAGTCTTAAGCAATGCTGCTGTGAGAAAGGCACCCCAGAATGTGCTATGGCAACTTGACAGGTAGAACTACTGCTCCAAATGTTTCCCAGGCTGCATGCAGGGAGTTCAAAAGAGGAGCAAGAATTCTTTGATGATGAGTCATTGATTAGTTTCCCCAGTCTTGGTCAGCAGGAGCCTTGTTGTTCTAACCAAGACTGGGGAAACTAATCAATGACTCATCATTCTTACTCAGATGCACATGCTAGTATTTCCCAATTTATCATTTCTTCAGATTGCCAGGGGAGTCTTTCTAGCCGGAGTTTCTGGACTTTGGGTTTGAATTACCAGCCCTGTGTTGCATTACTATATCTTCTGTTTTGCGCTAACTTGATATTTATAATTGCAGAGAAGATTCCCCAGCGAACTAAATTTCAAAAGGTGGTAGGAATTTGGGGCTAAAACTTGTATAATGGTCTTAAATTTAAACAGCGATGACAAAAACATTATGCTAGAGTATATTGCTTTGAACAGATACACTGTGATTTAATAGCTCATTAAAATCTTTCAATGGGTCATAATTATTCGCCACAAAATGTGTTTCATGGCATGGTAGAGACATCAAAATTGTTTCTCTGCTGTTTCAAACTAACCCCAATTCCTTGCTTTTCCCACAATGGAAATGAAATAGATTTTATATTGTGCAATGTTTAAAGTAAGACAAGGTGGGTGAGGTACTATCTTTTAGATATTAAAGATAAAGAGAGGGGTGCAGCCAGCACTATACATTCATTTGGATTGTCAGGCAGTATTTTGCCATAAGGACTATTACTTAGTGACTAGAACTGTACAGTAGTCCAAAGCTTTTTCTTGCGCTGTTGTTTGAATTATGCTGTGTCACGATCTTCTGTATATTCTTCATTTCCCTCAGTGCTAGGTCCTTCATCTCTATTCCGGGAATACTGAACTAAAATCAAAGGGTGAAATATCAGTCCAAGACTTTCAAACCCATGTGCCTTAAGTTAGGTGGCTAAAAATCCAGATAGTCACCTAAATAAGTGGCTTGATTTTTCAAATGTACTAAGCATCCATCAGTGCTAAATGAAGTCAGTGGGAGCTGCTGGGTGCTAACTATTTTTTAAAATCCAGGCCAGCTCTACACTAGGAAGTTAGGTCGGTATAACAATGTTTTTCAGAGGTCTGAAAAATCCACACCCTTGAACAATGCAGTTAAACTGACCTAATAGAGACAGCACTAGGTCGACGGGAGAATTCTCCCATCAAATTAGCTACCGTTTCTCGGGGAGTGGCCCTCCCATCAGTGTAGGTAGTGTCTTCACTGAAACACTGCAGTTGCGGCACTACAGAGTCTTAAGTGTAGACAAGCCTCAAGCTATTTATTCAGGTGCCTTTAAATGGGTTTAGGAACCTAAATGTAGGCACCTAGGGTGAAATCTTGGTCCCATTAAAGTCAGTGGGAGTTTTGTGATAACGTTGAGGTTATGTCTACACATACAGCAGCAGGTAGAGTACAGGCACTACATGTGTAGCTACACCCCCCAGCAAAGGCAGGCTGTGCAGTGTGTAGCTACACACTGCACTGAACAGCTCCAGTAGCAGGGAGGTAGCAGCACACTACACTGCTAAAAGTAGACATGGGAGGCTCTGCTTGGGCATGTAGAGAGCCATGTAGGGTATATGGTTTGTAGAATGCTCTATTCTACTCACCTAAGCCATGCCTCACCATCTACACTGCTATTTCTACCCACACTCGCTGGGTGTGCAGTTTCTGTACTTTACACACTGCTGGAAGTGTAGACTTACCTTGGGTTCTAGGTGTGAGCAGGCAAGGTTTCTATAAAATCTCACTACATTTGGAAGACTGATTTTAACCAAAACCTTAGATACATGTAGACCAGACATTGGAGGATCAGGATGTACAATGTCCTGAGCCAGGATCCTGTGGGATTTAAATACCCTCCAACTTCGAAGTTGGATTTTCTCAAAGTTTGCAGTCCAGCCTCACCTCTTATAATAATTTTCTCCAATTTATGTCCATGCTGAAGTCAGCATCAGCTCCAGTTCCTGCAGCAAAACAGCCTTCCCAGCCAACAAGGGAAATACTTTCCAGTCTGCATTAGCCTGAGGCAGTGATGTTGTCTCCCAGATCCAGAATCCCCTGAGCAACCTAATCTCACCTTCTTATCACACAAGAATTCTTATGTAGCCAGCAGACTGAATTCTAGCTGCCTGTTTGTTTTCCATTCACTTTGGGATCCTTGTGCAGTAAAATGCAGACTATTAAAGCTGCTAAGCTTAAAACTAGAACAGCCCTTAGTATTTTAGAGTGGGCCCATGAAACTTCCAATTGTAAACTACTGTTCTCCACTGGGATCACATTACTAATGCAGGGTGGTAGTGAGGATTGAGGGGGAGCTGATTCTACGGCACAATGAAGTGGTTAGCTTTGGATTCAAAGTTTGTACAGAGATGCAGGAGGAGATGGGCCAGCCACTTGTGCTGGGGTCAGTGCGTAAAGGTGTGGCTCTCTGCTTTCAATGTCCAGCTTGGATTTTCTACTTCCAAAAAAGACATTGCAGCAGAAAGAGTCACACAACTAGTAGTATTACTTGCCATAGAGATCTATAGCCATCTTCTCGGTCCAAATGAGTTTGGAGTTGAGTATCTAGTCTCTCATTTTATCTTCTACTGACTTCAAATCAGTCCTACACAATTTATTACAGCTCATTTTGGTTTGTTAGATGCGAGTGCTCTTGAACTTCAGACAGCTGTTCATTCCTTTAACAGCAGGTAAAGCAGCACTGAGACCAGTTCCGTATCCGTTTTTTGTGTTGGCTTGAGTCTAACCGGCAATGGAACTCTTATACGCCCAAAGTCCTGATGCTCAGAGAGCATGTAATGAGTGATTTAATTCCTTCCGCTTCAAAATTCACTAAGCTGTCTGCCCGCACGCTCCTTTTCTGGGTGGTCTTGTTAAATATCTTTATTGAATCATTCAGAATAAAAAACTGGTCTCTTTCATCTTTAATTAAACTGAAAAATATCTAGGAAATCTTAATAAACCAAATAGGGAATGTTGCTACAGATGCCAACTTAAAAACCATAGCAAAAAACATGCAATCTCCAGTTGGAGAAGCATTGACCCACCTGTACCTGGGGTAAATACGGGGGGGGAGCAAGGAGGAAGCTGGCCTACCGCCCCAGAGAAGCACTTATTAAAAAACTATGTAATTACATAACCCTTTGCGGCTCTGCTGAGCATTTGTGCTACTTTTTAAATTGTTTCTCATCGAACAGTATAAAAACCTCTCGTGCCGCAATGGAATCCTTTCAGGCGTGCAAATCCACTGCACCGTATCACTTCAGCTCTGCTGCTGTTGAGAGGTGACTTTATTGGCACCCATTTAATTAATGTTTCTTGAAGTGGCCTTTACAATATTTGGCTCGTGTTGCAGAACTGGGGACAGAATGCAGAACTCCTGACTCTCAGTCCTAGTCTCTAAACTCCAGACAACACCTCTTCCCTTTTCCAACTCAAGATGTCTGTTTGGCAAAACATCTGCATTGGACCCAGGGCTTACGTAGCCGCTGAACACAGAGATCGGGTGCCAAGTGGGAATGCCAAGAAAGGAAAAGGCAAATACTGCTTGCTGCCTGACTGGTGAGCAGAGGATGGCTTTGGATCCTTAATGCACTTCAGTGCCCTCTGTGATGAGAAATGATTGTTTGGATTAGGTGGGCTCTCACTTATGCAGATGAAGTACTTGGCTCCATAACTGCCAGGATGTATTATAGACATTTAAGAAGGAAGGCGGTAGAGGGGATACTTATAATTAGCTCAAGGAATTAGCTCAGGCAAATGCTTTTACTCTGAAGAGTAAGAGATGACACATGCATTGTAGCAAACAGGAATAACAAGCAAACAAGGGGTATTCGAGTACTTACTTCTTTACATTCAGTTGCAAGGAGCATGGGAAGGTAAGTTAGAAGAGCTAGAGCATTGGTTCTCAAACTGCTATGAGGCAGGCATCAGGAGCTGCTGCTCTCTGCCCACCCCTCACGCAGCCCAAGGGGGCAAAGTGACCTGAATGCAGGGAGCTCTGATGTTGTTCCTTGCTCCTCCCTTCACAGCCCCCTAGGGGTGCGTGGAGGAGCAGCTTTTGAGGCGGGAGCCAGCAGCAATACCAGCCGCTCTGTGCATGCAGGTCTGTTTCCCCAGGTGGGCACAGGAGGGAGTTGTAAGGGCTAGGAGGGAAGAGGGCACAGTGCAGGGGTTGGGGCAAAGCGGGAGTGGGGAGCTCACAGGGTTTAGAGGTGAAAGGGGAGTGGGGAGCCCAGGGGGGCCAGGGGCAGGTACCTATGGAGGTGAGGGAGGTCATACTCAGAGGCTTGTTATGTGAAAGGCGTCATCAATACAAAAAACTTGAGAACCACTGCACTAGAGATTATGGAAAGTCTGATATAATGTTCTTAACTAAAAGTTGGTTGATTCTTCCAACTGGGATATTGTCATTACAGTCTATCCACCAAATATGAAAAAGAAGGTCAGCAACACAAATAAACATACGTTAGAGCATGCTAAGGTTGCATCATTAATGTCACACAAGTCAGCAAATGCCAAAGTTTGCATGCACAACCTCAACTTTCTATCTATGCATTTAAGTACATGATCACATATTATATATATAAAAAAATCCAATACAACATCAGCACAAGTTCTGGGTATACTAGTTGCAAACATAGTCTAAAATATACTGTGTAGAGACAATATGTGTATGAGCCACATTAGTATCACAGCCTTGTTAATATATCCTTGCGACATCAAATTTTAGTGTCTTTTCCCCACTTAACTGATTGGTATATTTCAGCTTCAATATGTGATTATTGCCACAGCTAACTCAGTGCTGGGGCCAAAGAAAAGAGTACACCAGGACTGGTTCGATGAGGACATTTTCAAACTCCTAAGTGACAATCAGAAAACATTTGTTGAATGGCATAATGATCTCACTTCCATCTCAAAGAGAGATAGGTTTAGGTGCCTACACAGCAAGCCCCAGTTTGAACTGAGGAGAATACATGATGAGTGGTGGGAGAGGAAAGCTGACATTCAGCATTACACAGATACGATGCTAAGCTAACAATGCTAAGATATTCTTTGACTCTCTCAAAGCATTCTACGGACCATATCAATCTGCCACAGCTCCCCTTGAGTCGGCAGATGGCATAACCCTTATCAAAGACAAGGAGGGAATCATACACTGATGGGCTGAACACTTCAGTAGTCTACTCAATAGACCATCCACAGTCAATTGGTGTGTCCTTGATCAATTACCAAGAAACCCATCAAAGAGGATCTCAGTCTCCCTCCATCAGTTGAAGAGGTCATGAAAGCCATCAAACAATTGACCTCTGGCAAAGTGTCTGGGAAGGATGGTATTCCAACAGAACTGTACAAAGTAGAAGACCCAAAGGCTATGGAGGAGTTTCAAGACATCTTACGTAGCATTTGGGAGGAAGAAAAAATGCCACAAGACTTTAAAGATGCTATTATTGTATCACTGTTCAAAAACAAAGGCTGAAAAGCTGACTGTGTAAACTACAGAGACTTTCTCTTCTCCGTACAGCAGGGAAAATACTAGCTGGCATTCTGCTGAACAGACTCATTGCAAACATATGTGAGGAGAATCTGCCAGAAGTGCAGTGCAATTTCAGACCAGGTTGTAGTACTGCGGACATGTTTTTTGTTATAAGGCAGGTCCAAGGAAAATGTTTAGAGCAGAACATGGACCTCTATGAACTGTTCATTGACTTGACCAAAGCTTTTGATACGAACAACAAAGAGGATCTATGAGTTATTCTACCTAAACTGGACTGCCCAGAAGGTTCACACACATCATCTGTCTGTTCCATGACCACATGACAGTGGTGACTCTTTCTGATGAATTTGAAATCTTGAATGGAGTGAAGCAGGCTGCATACTTGCTCCAGTGCTGTTCAATTTGTTCTTTGCCTCTGTCCTCAGCCATGTCACAAGGGACTTGGATCAGGGGGTATACATCCTCTACTGACTCTATGCCTCTCTCTTTGATCTTCAATGATTCAATGCTAAGATCAAGACACCGGAGAGACTTCTCGTCAAGGCGCTTTTTTGCAGATGACCGCGCCTTGATGGCCCATAGACATGATGACCTTCAGGTCATCATTGACTGGTTTTGTGAAGCATCCCAGCTCATTAAGCTCACCATCAGCCTCAGTAAGACAGATGTCTTTTTCCAATCAACCCTCATTCCAATGCCCCAACGCCAGCCATCTTCATCCAACGCATACAGCTGGAAAATGTGGATAAGTTCAAGTATTTGAGCAACACCATCTCGAGTGACGGTTTCCTTAATAAGGAAATTGGCTCCAGAATCAGTAAAGCCTGTCAGGCCCTTGGCCAACTCCAAACAAAAGTCCTTAACCAACATAACATTTGTGTCTCCACCAAATTGAAGATCTACAGTGCAGTGGTTCTAACATTTCTCCTGTATGGATATGAGACATGGACTCTTTATAGACAGCACATTAAACAGCTTGAGCAATTTCACTTGTACTCCCACCACTAAATAATGAGCATTCGCTGGCAGGACAGAGTGACCAATATTGAGGTCCTTGAGAAAGCAAACACAACCAGCATTGAAGAAATGCTATTGAGAGCACAACTTAGGTGGAGCGGACATGTCATCAGAATGGAAGACCACCATCTCCCAAAACAGATCTTGTATGGGGAAATATTTCACCAAAAATATTTACCATTTTCCAACTAGTTCTATAAGAATCTGAAACTGAAGAAAGGCTGGGAGTTCCTTCTGTGGGGCAATAAAGCACTGGAATAACTTATCTAGGGATGTGCTGGATTCTTCATCATTTGAAGTCTTTAAATCAAAACCAGATATCTTTTGAAGTAACATGCTATAGCTCAACCACAAATTATGGTGTGAAGTTCTTTGGTCTGTGTTTATACAGGAGATGAGGTTAGATCATCATAATGGTCCCTTATGGCCTTAAAATCTATGAATCCAGGAACTTCTGGTCATACTACAATATAATACTTTTTTCCATGGTAGACTGATTAATAGGGTGGATGAGACATACTAGTTTGGTGTTGGGGTGACTGCTATGGGGGGAGATCTATCTTAATTTTATATAGAGAGGCACAAACTTTGTCAGTGTTTAAAATTGTGACTTTTGGGCAAGTTAGTGATCAGTCTAAATGTCTGTTCAGAAGTATCTCTGTGAGTTTACATTGTATTACCTGAGAAATACCATGTGGTCATGTAATTAAAGACTGACATAAGGTGTATCTATATATGGTCAAAGTTAAGGTTGTGTGATCAGCCTTAACTTTGTCATTATTTGGCTCTTTAGCAGTAAAACCCTGGTTGACTTTTGAATGGAACAGAGGCCTCAATCTGGCAAGGTGCTGAGCAGTCTAGCTGTGATCCTGGGAAGTACAGATTTAGTTTAGATAAATGAGAGCAGAATTTAGGCCTTTGTAGATTTCTGAACCAATTGCTCTGTCCATTGGGTTAGCCATGTTTTAGAATCTTTTACAGCCCTGGAAATGTACATACTGTATTGTGTGCGCGCACGCGCATGTAGCTGTGTGCTAAAAAGCTCTTCCACATGGGGAAGATGAGTTTCCTGTCTGAGCTTCAGAATTTTCCTTTAAATTACAGTAAAATCTCTCATTCTTTCTCCCCAAGAACCTCTAACACCGTTAGATTAGCTAGAGGACATGCCCTAGTAATGAAATCAGTTTTTAAACAAAAGACAGAACTTTGAACCTTGGGCCAAAGTTAAAGAGTAACAGAGATGGATGCTAGATCAATAGCTACCAAATATTAGCTGTGTGCAACTGATGGGATGTAATTTAAAAAAAAAAAAACCTCCAATTTCCAGCCCTCAAATATCCCAGGGGCTGGATGGAAAAAGAGCAAAACTTTGAAACTGCTAGGAACTAAACAAACCCTTAAAACTGAAGGCACCATGTAAAGTTTCATGTCCAACCCATTAAGGCCCTGATCTTGCAATGAGCTCTCTCTGGGGTCTGTCCATTTTCATTTTCCTTTATCCTGCTGTTCCAACCATTTCTTTCGCCCCAGTGCTTTATTTTTGGGAATGAAGGCAATAAAGAAAAGTTGCTATTAGTTTTAAGCAGCTGTATTTTCAATCAAGTTTTTAGACAGTTCGTTTAGTTCTGCAGGTAGAAACGGGGATGCCTTCTTGTAGTCTGATATGATTATCACACACACACACCTGCACCTCCACACTTTTCTATCATGTTAGAGGTAGAGAAACATAACCCTGCTGTCCCTTTCAGCCCCTGGGTCAGCGAGAACACAGTTGATTGCTATCAGTGAAAATTAAGTTCCTTCTCCATTAGTGCCTTCTGTTTACTTTGTTATATCCAGGCAAATGGCTAGCTCCACCCAAGCTAGTGCAACCAGGGATGAATTATATCTCCCAGCATCTGCATGACTCCTCCACTGCATCCAGAGGGAATTCACCCTAAAGGAAGGCAAGTGATGTTTCACCATGAGGAAGCAACCCAATCAGCAGAGACTGTCTGGAGGATAAACTGAATCAATGAACCCTCCAGCTACCCAGGCCATGCATTTCCCCACTTAGCTTTTTATTCTCTGTTAAACTTTTGTGTCCCCTTGGTAGAGGAAAAACTGAGCTGCTGTCCACTAGCAAAATCTCTGCTTTTCTGCCTCTCCTCAGGGTCTGCACTGGCTTCTGCTGGCGCTGACCAGGAATTAATCTGGGCCCGAATGTGAACTTTATTGCACAATGCATTCAATATATCCAGGCCAGTGGCATACCAAGGCTCTCTGGCACCCAGGGGCCAATACAGTGTATTTGCATTCCCCTTCCCCCTCCGCCCCCCGGTGGCATCAGCAGCAGCGTCCCCAGGGGGGTCTGCGGGTCCATTTCCCGCTCTCTCCCACCCCACTGTGGCGGCAGTGGCATACCGAGGGGACCATGCACTGTGGCGATCCAGGCACAGCCAAAACATCTCAGCTAGAGGCACTCAGGTATTAGACTGATGGGGCCCAGGTAGGTGAGCACCTGGAAAGGCGGGAGAACCCATTTGGATTAGGAATGAGCCCAAACCACAGAGTTTTTGGATCAGGATCTAAAACTCCCTAAAGTGCATGGACACTTGTATGTGGGGTTTCTGCTTGGCCTTATCTCTCGTTCAGATGAAATAGGAACCTCTTCTCCCCTATTTAATTTAACAGAGAGAAAGTTAAAGGGTGACTTGATTGCAGTCTACAGCTGCCTTACACAGGGAACAAGTGTTTGATAGTGGACTCTTCAATCTAGCACAGAAAGGTATAAAATGATCCAATGCCTGGAAGCTGAAGCTAGAAAAATTCAGATGGGAAATAAGGCATGCATTTTTAAGAGAGAGGGCAATTAACCATTGGAACAATTTACCAAGGGTCATAGTGGGTTCTCCATCACTGGTAATTTTTAAATCAAGATGGGATGTTCCTCCAAAAGATCTGCTCTAGGAATTAACTTGGGGAAATTATATGGCCTGTGTTATACTTGAGATAAGACTAGATGATCACAATGGTCCCTTCTGGTCCTGGAATCTGTGAATTCCCAAACCTTTCTCTCAACTGAACTTGTACCTTTTTTAAGGAGATGGTCTGATAAATTGACTTTTCACTTCCAGCTTCGGTGTGGTCTTGAAACCAGAAGAGACGGGAATCTCAGGACAGAGTCTGTTCCCAGATCTCTGGCCCAACATTACAGACTCATACATTTCAGATAGCAGTAAATCCACTGTATGTTGTTCATACCTTTGTGAGGGGGGGGCCCTGTTCATGTAAAATTATTAATATCACCTGAACTGAACCCACCCTCTGCAAGGTTATCCCCTTCTTACTACAGCAGCATTTATATACATATTGGAAAGCAGAGAAATGTGTAATGGCCCCTGCACAACAGGTAACATCTGTAAAGCACACTGGAGATGTTGAACTGTATGAACTATGGCTGACATTTTCGAACAAGGTCCGCATAGGCCTAACTCTGCTCCCTTCGCAATCCATGTTGACTTCAAAGAGAATGGCATTAGATCACAGTTGAATGCTTTTGAAAATCCCACCCTACACATGCTCAGTACTTCTACGGGGCCACCAATTTCACAGGCCACTAATCGTTTGCACTTCCCACCCTCTCCCTTTCTTCTCATGCTTACTAATAGCCTAATACACATTTCCTACATCCAGGCACATTCTCCTTTTGTGGTGGTGACGGTTTTAGTGTCCATATTGTTACTACTGCACAATGGCTCAAGCTCCATGGCTGCACCTAGCAGGGAGGACCAAGCAAGCCCAGAAAACATGACACGGCTCCTCACGCTGAGGCAAACCTCCCTCCCATCAAAGTGGATGGCAACGTTTCACCTGACTTCCATGGGAGAACCATCGGAGACTCCTTCATACCAGGAAGCCAAGTTTTTGCACAATGACAGTGACCGGATGGTGGTATGATGGCTTCCATATTGCTGGACGATTGGGAAAGATAGAGCAAGGAATGTCCTTCAAGGCCGATGCTAATTCCATTCCCTGACTTGTCTAGCAAAAGGTGCTGATAACGTGAATAACTCCACAGAGCCCTCAGTTAGGTCTCAAGCAAATGGGGATTGCTAGAGACCCTTCATCACTCCCATTGAAGCCAGTGGAGGAGATACAGATCTCAGGATCACAAGCCCTTGGAGAACCCTGTTCAGTTATTTTGACTGTCTCATCTTACGATATAGCTGAAACTGAAAAAGGTATCGTGAGGATGGCAAGAGTATTCAGAGGAAAAGCAGAATAATGAAAGGGTGGGCATGCATGTGCGGGAGTGATTCAGCTACAACAGGACTGCATATGAAGAGAGAGAGAAAAACATGTATCACTCGGCAAGAAAGGAGCATTAAAAGGAACTGGGTTGAGGTTTTTAAGATTAGAACATAAAGTGATAACTAGAGAGAGACCCAAATCAAAACTCTGGATCTGAATGGCATCAGATTTTGGGGGGAGGGGAGCAAAGGGAAGAAGAAAGAAAGAAAGAAACTGGGGTGAGGGAGGATGGGAATGCTTAAAATATGAATCTGGATCTGAATAGCCATGAACTTTGGGGTTCAAATTTAGATCTGAATTCTGTATCCTTTTGTATCTGTACTTCACCCATCTCAAATGAAAACCAAGCAGTCCTCCTTCACTCTGGGCCATGACATGAGAATGAGGGTTCACTCCAGGGAATTAATGATGAGTGTATCTGGAATAAAGGAAAGGAAGTACTTCTGCGTGCAGCATGTGGTCAGCCTAGGAATTTGCTGCCACAGGAGACCACAGAGCCAAAAAGTGCAGCTAGATTTTAACAGGGGCTGAATCATTTTGTTGCTGTTTGAGATTCCATTACTCTTCTCTTGCTTCAGGATAACAAGTTACCAGGGGTAAATCAGGAACTATTGCCCAGGTGGCCAAGTGCATTAGTGGGAGTTGAGAGTAACCTTTTCCTGAAGTATCACATGTTGGCCACTACCAAAGGTAGGACAACAGAGTAGATAAACTCAGACCACGGACGGGAAATCCTATTTTCCTGTGTTCCTTAGTCACAAAGTCTAAGAAAACATAACCCTCCCTTTTTCCCTCTGAGCATCAGAGAACCAGTCCCAAAGCTGAGCCCATTGGCCCCCATACCCTACACAGCAGAGAACCATCAATCCAGGTGAGCGGGAACTCAAAGCGCTTCCAGTGACAGCAGCTCCTATTTATTACAGTTCGTGCCACAGAAATGAGTTTGTGTATGATACAGAGTAAACAAAGAACTCACTGTACAGTAGCTCCAGCATACACACATCTACGATAGGACCATTAATTTCCTCCTCCCCAAAACAGAAACCAATGTATAAAGTGCACTAGTTTGAAAATGAAAGTCAGCAAGTAGTGAAAGGAACCCATTCCAGTGTATTGAGATAAGCAGCAATCCATATCAAGCTGCACTTACAGGGAAAAACAAACAACATTTGAGAGAGGCCAGAGGTCCTTTCCTGCTTACCGCACACATCAGACTTAACTGTGAGAGTTCAAAGGCCTTGTTTTAACCCTAAAGTTAAGGTTCCTTTTGTGATTATGGAAAGCCTGTTAAGTTTCAGCAACATTTAATGGTGCTGCACTGTGGAGACTCATGTGACTGTCTCAACACTTCCAGTTAGTCTCCAGATGTGTTACTCCATTTTCATGTCCTCAACCAGACCGCAGCCTGCTATATATACTGCAGGTTCTTGTAAACGAACTATCCCATAGTGCTATTAGAGACCCCGAGAAACGAAGCTCTCAAACTGCAGGCCATTATGGATTTAAGTGTCCCTTTCTGCCAGTTGGAAGCTTGAGGTAAAACTGACTAGTCTGAGATAACGCAGTACCAAACAGCAATGTGCACATATATTTCCGTGCTACTTTTTATCTGCTTTGGTGGTATCTGTTTAAATAGTTTTGTTTGAGCAGATCTGTCCATACACCAAAGGACAGGAGTCTGATGACCGAAAGGTCAGTTTAACTGGTCATCCATTCAGGAAGCCAACATATTGCCCTCTCCTATCAGTTTCCAGTGGTGGACCAAAAAGCAAAGCAAAGCAAACAAAAGGCTTTCTTCATCTCTGGAAAAACAGGGACTCAGCGGTATTCTGTCTAATTGTGCAATGATATGCTCAAAAAATATCATTTCTGTCTTTGAGGTGCTCCCTTGCTTTTTAACAAAACCACCTCTGGCTGTAAGACCAATGTCCCGGGCTCATATCACAATAAAACCCTATAGAGTGGTTTTTGGGGCCTGATTCTGTAAAAACCTGTTGAAACTCCTCGTTTGGGGTGTGTAGAGAATGCAAGATTAGGCCCTTTATATGCAATTTGATTATTTTATGTAACTGGGGCATTATCATATGTTGGAAATGGTCTGATTTATAATGTACAGCTTGATTCTGCCTTCCTTATTCCAGGCGTTAACCCATTAACCTTGATGAGGTCTACGAGGTCAGAATATGGCCTATATTTTTCAGCATGATTTGGTGTTTAAGGGCTTGAAGTATCAACACCTGTGTTCTATTCCCAGCCTAGACACAAGCTTCGCGTGTGATCTTAGGTAAGTCACTTAGCCTTTTTGTGCTTCAGTTTCCTCATCTGTACAATGGGAATATTATTTTTACCAGGTTACAGGTAAACTAAATTCCTGAAGATTTGTAGATAGCTATAATAGCCTCAGTTGAAAGGTACCACCAACGTACAAGCTATTATCATTTGTACCAACTGCACTGTAATAAAAAGAAAGCTAATTTTAAAGTTCACAATTACTCTGCATTCTTGTTGCATTTCAAGTCCTGCATGCCTAAGGACATCACACCAGAAGCAAATGCTTTAGAAATAACAAAAATTACTCTTATACCTTAGGTCTGCAAAAAGAAAGAAACATAAATGCTAATTCTAATCTTAACTATAAAAACCTTATACATATTTATTCCTGAGAACTTCAGTACAGAGTCTGGGTAGTAATACAAATCATATATCAGACTTGTCCTTTTAGGGGGAACTCACATTACATGCCCAATTCCCATTAACTTTCAGTGGGAGTTGGCTACTTGAGAGGAAGCATAGTCCAATGGTTAGGGACCAGCCTGAGCTATGGGAGCCCTGTGTTTAATTCCGCACTGAACCATAGACTTCCGTGTGACCTTGAGCAAGTGACTTAGCCCCTCTGTGCCTCAGTTCCCCATCTATAGAACAGTGATAATTGCACTTCTCTATCTCACAGGGATGTTATCAGGATATATATGCTTAAGGTTGCAAGGCATACTTATAAGTACTTAAGATAAAAACATACATGCAGAGCATACATATAGAACATATAAACATATATATAAAGATACATATAGATTTGAAAATCTCTCTCACACCTATTGTGCCTTTTCTCTTTGTCTAGCTTTAAAACAGATTGGAAATGAAGAAACAATGGGTGTCACCAATGGATTATTCAGGGCTCAGTTTGACACCCTTCCTCCTTATATTGACTAACACCTTAGTTCACAAGCAGCCCCACTGACTTCAATGAGACCAGTAATGAAATACGGTGCTATTCAGCATGAGTTAATGCACCATAATCTGGCCCCCCACTAGATCTCTGGATGAAAATGTCATTTTGCTCATAGCTTCCATGTTCGCTGACTGAGGTCTGAAATGGGTTTCACTGTCCAAGCTGATCTGAATGACACTATCTCTTCAAGCAGGCTCAGTGTGGCAAATACAACTGTTGGTTTGATTCTCAGTACAAAACCATGTGTGCTTTTTCAGAAAATCCACACAACAGTTTCATCAGCCGCGATTTGAAATTACCATGGAGGTAATAAAAATGTTCCTGGCAGTATAAAATCACATCTACAGGGGGAGGATTTTTGAATTCTCAAGGCAAAGCAGTAACCCTACTTCCATGGAACTGTGGTGTTTTCATAAAAGTGATTCCGCAGCATAAACTACAGACTAAAAAATTCTTGAAAATAAGTCACCCGAAAAGATGAAAAATGTTTAGTTGTGATTCTACATTCCTGGCATACTCGAAATTCCCACTGCAGGGGAATGCCTAAAAGGCCTCAATGCTCAGTGCTCCGTTCCTGCCCTTAGGACTGGGAAGTTTTGATGGTTTCAAACCACCTTTGTGTTCCTCATATTCTCAAGGCAGCTGGGGGCTAGACAGGCCCCAGGCATAAATTAGAGGAGTCACAGGGCTGCTCTAACTCAGGGCATGTCTATACCACAGACTTTATCCAGAATAGCCAGTCAGGTGTGTGAAGAAGTGTGATCACTGATTAATATATGTTATAACAGCAAAACTGCATTTTTATGGGTACTGTATGTTTCGCTTGGCCGGAGTAAAACAAGCGAAAAGCACAACTCTGCTGGTATAGTTGTGTCCCCCCCTAGAATACTGGTATTCTTATACTGGCAAAACAGTCCTAGGCTTAATCTACACTACAAAGTTTTGCCAGCATAATCACATGTGAAAAAAATCACCCCCTAACCAACAAAGCTATCACAGCAAAAACCCTGGTGCGCACACACAACTATGCCAACAGAAGATTGCTTGACAGCATAGGTAACAGAGAAGTGGTTGAGCTATGTGCTAAGCCAGCACAACTCTTCTGATGGCATAGCTGGCACAATCATTACCAGCGGTTTTACCAGCATAGCTATGTCAGCTAAGGGATGAGATTTTTCCCCCATTCCTAGCCAAAATAGGTAGGAATATTGGTATTCTACTCCTGTCAGCTAACACTCTCCAGTAAGGGGTTTCTGCCAGCATATCTACACTGGTATAGTTATGCCACCGAAGAATTTATAGTGGGGACATGCCCCTCGTGTAGACACGGCCTTATCTTTATGTTTCCACTTACAATCTGCTGAGAGTAGCCAGAGTGCAACACAGCCCAGTCACATCTCCTACGCCAGATACAGATTAGCATAAAGCTGTTCTGGCCGCTGAACATTGGTTGAGGTCTGATCTATACTTAAAAATTTTGATTGGCATAGCTATGTCAGTTAGGGGCATGATCTTTTTACCAACATAGTCTGGGGAACCAGCATACTGGTCATACTGGTATGAGCACTTTGTATGGATACACTGTGTCCAAAGAGAGGGTTTTGCCAGTTTAACCATACCAGTATAGTTATACCAGCAGAACCTTTGTAGTTTAGACAAGCCCTGAGAAACCCCTTTATGCAAAGGATATTGTCCAGGTCAGGGGCTGTGTTCACCCACATTACAGCTTTTTTATGCCACGGAAGGAATGCAAAGGAGCTGCAGAGCTAGATGGAAGAAATGACCAATGAGGCTATTATTGGACATCCCTGACTTTAGAAGAATAATTTATTTATAATGCATTTTAACTCAGTAATGAGCAAGTTATACACTGAGAATGCTAAAGTTGTGGTAAAATCAACTGCAAGAAGAGGTCAAATTTAAATTATCTCGCAGGCGTGCTTAACTTTCATAAAGGGAAACCAAGACATTTACATAATAAAACCTAAGTGAGAAATCGTGATACTTGCTTCTGAAAATGAATTAGCAACAAAGCTAAGGCCTTGGCTAATCACTTGCTCTACACTGAACCCATGTGATCACTTCAGATGACTCAGAAGCTGACAAATAGATTACTAAAAATGTCTGAAAATGACATTTTCATCCAAATCTTTGTTTTGTCACACAGCCCATTTGCACAGATCTAGCAAATTAAGTTGCTAAAATGGTTACTCGGGAGATTTAGTGTCTTTGGGATTGAAAACTTTGTCCTTAAAATAAATAAATTAAATTCTGAGAGAAAGAGAGACAGACAGTCAGAGGATTTTCATGAAGAATTAAGGGCTCAATCCAATGGCCATCAGTGTCTTTCCACTGACTTCTATGGGCACTGGCAGTCAGACCCAAAGCAGGCAATATACTTACTTACTCAGACTTAGACTGTCTACACTACGGACATTACAGTGCCGTGGGGTAGAAACTGGCTACAGCAACGGAAGGGATTTTTCCATCGCTGTAGTAAATCCACCCCCTCACGAGGCAGTAGCTAGGTTGACAGAAGAATTCTTCCGTCAACCTAGCAATGTCTATACTGGGAGTTAGGCTGGCATAACTACATCTCTAGAGGGTGTGAATTTTTCATATTTGTAAGCGACATAGCTAAGTCAACCTAAATTTTAGGTGTAAGACAGACTTAGAATCTCCTTTTCCTAGTTCCATCTGAGGCACCCAATTCTCCCCATTGCTGTCTGTCCAGGGCAATACCATACCCTTCAAAAGTCTGCGCTCAAATTCCTCCTGTGTCCCTCACCTTCTCAATCAGTATGTTCTAGACGTGGTAAAACAGAACAAAACCACATAAACCGTATCCTTACTCAAAAAAATGCAAACAAAAATTTTCACAGGAAACTTGAATTTGTTTCCATTCAGATTGAAAATTTCATTTCATTTAACTTTTCAAGAACCTAACTCAAAGATATAATTCAAAATGAAATAAATGTTTTTGTTGAGTTTAGAAATTCTCCTTTGGATAGTTCGCTAAAAACATCTACTCAATGTGCAGCAGCAGTCAAAAAAGCTAATAGAATCTGGGAATCATTAGGAAAGGGATAGCTGATAAGACAGAAAATATCATATTGCCTCTTTATAAATCCATGGTGCTCCCATATCTTGAATACTGCGTGCAGATCTGGTTGCCCCATTTCAAAAAATATGTATTGAAATTGGAAAAGGTACAGAAAAGGGCAACTAAAATGATTAGGGGTATGGAAATGCTTCCATATGAGGAGAGATCAGGCCCACCAACAGCAATTCTGGACCCCAGGGCAGAGCAGTCAATGGCCCCCCTAGGAAGGGATGGCTGAGGTCTGAATTCCACCAGAAGTTTTTACTTATTTATTATGTGCCATGCAGGTTCCCGGGTGGCTGAGGAGGCCATATCTGTTACTCAGCATCCTGGGCCCCTTGGACTCCCCAGGAGATTACTGATGAACCCGGGAAGCTGAATTGCAGATACCACCTGACGAAGTGGGTTACAGCCCACGAAAGCTTATGCCTGCAGAAATTAAATTTGTTAGTCTTTAAAGTGCTACAGAACTCTCGTTGTTTTTGCTGTATGCAGACTAACACGGCTACCCCTCTGGAACAGATACCACCTTCTCAGCCTGCCTGGGAACCTGCATGGTGCATAATAAATAAGCTCAGCTCAAGGGAGGGGCAGAGAGCATGAGTGGAGGGGGCCTTGTGGGAAAGGAGGTTTGTGAAGGAGAGGAGGATACATATCTATTCTCCCATCTGCCCAGGACATTTTAAATTGCTGGGCCTCTGGGCAATTGACCTCCTTTTCCCCCAACCCCTGTAGGTGGACCTGGGATAAACTAATAAGACTGGGACTTTTCAGCAGGGTCATGGTTGGGTGTAGGTGGTTGGGGCCGGAGCCAGGGGACAAGGTGGGAGCAAAGTGCTGAGGGGTGTGGCCAGGGGTGGATGGCGCAGTCAGGGGCCAGGCACCGAGGCCGCAGCTGGGGGGGCAGCAGCAGAGCAGAGCAGGCTGGGTGGTGCTCCCTCCCTACCCCCATGGTGGCTCCCCTAGTGGAATGCGCCCCACAGTTTGGGGAACTCTGCCCTACACCAAGCTAGACAAAAACCACATACTTTCAACCAAAACAAGCACAGATGCTTGCAAATGATCACATCACTCATCTTTCACCACTGCTTTTGCTTTTCAGCAACAAATCCTTGATTCATTCCTGTTTTTTCTGGTGGGAACTGCACACAGTGGACGAAATCTTGACCCCACTGAAATCACTGGCAGTTATGTCACTGACTTCGAGGCCAGGATTTCAGCCCGCATGTTCACTGATTTCTGTCTGGGCAGTAACTGGAGTAAAATTTGCCTCATATTGTGTATATGGTCTCTTGCAGTGCTTCCAAATCTTCCTTTTAGGTGTATGAGGACACCCAGTACCTGCCCCTGCCTCTCACTAAGGTCATCATTTTTGGGCAGATGCTCTCTCAGCATGACCATTGCTGCCTGCCTGCCTAGCAGATCTGGAATAACTTATGCCCTTTTAACAGAACACATTTGCCCCATCACCCCAAAGAATATTAATAATTGGCAGATGCAGCAGTATAGACAGGGCTGGACTGGAAGGTCAAGGCAGACTAAGCAGTACTTTTTGAGCAGACTACAAAAAACTGAATAATTGCTGGGAGTGAGAGCTCGTGTAGCCTTTCCAGAACCTCAAGGGTATTCTCCACTAGAATATTTTGCTGTTGATAGTACACAGGTATGCTATCAGGGCAGTGTAATGTATTCTAAATTAGAGCTGGTTTAAATAAACACATCCATGTAGGGAGGAGATGCACCAAAAGCAGGGAAATCCCCCCTTGTTGTTAATTCAAAAACACATTGTTTTTAATTGTATTTTTGTTGTCTAACTTTCTATTGAATGAATAGTTCAAACATTAACTTGCTATGTCTAGCACTTTTGTTCTTCCTTTTTCTCTTCCTTTTAGTCATCTTGTTCTTTCAATTATATAGTTGGTGTCTTCCTCTCTGGCCCCATAAAAATGGTGCTATTATTATTTGTACTGTAGTGGCACCTCGGAGCCCCAGTCATGGACCAGGACTCCATTGTGCTAGGCTCTGCACAAACACAGAACGAGAAGCTAGTCCCCGCCTCAAACACCTTACAATCTAAGTAAGTTTCTCTGAGGAGTTACATTCTGTTTTCTTGATGCTCCTGCTGTTGACACTCTTCATTGGCTTTAGAGGGTATTATGAAAAAGTACCTACCCAGCTACAATCAAAAATAGGCTTAAATTTCTGCTGCTGTGTTTGTCTGAGGCCAACAGTTAGGGAACCCTGGCCCATAAAATAATAATGAGTATATTTTCTAGTCAAAGTTGGGACCGGCACTAGTGAAATTTTTCTTAGAGGTGAAAAAACAAAAAACCCTCCTTCTGTTTGTCAATATAACTACGCAAAGACTGTGCTTCTCTATGTAAACACATCAGTGGCTGCAAGAGTAAGCAGAGCTGTTCCTCTCAAGCTCCTGAGATATGTTACCAAGTACCATCTTGTGGAGACACCAGGAAGTAGGCTGGAGAGGGGCATGGAGACAGACAGAATTTAAGAGCTCACTGAGGAAGATACTAAGTTAAAAACCCTTTTATGAAATAGGAGACTCCTTGCTTCCTGAAGGACACTAGACAGAGACCCAGAACACTTATTATGGTACTTAAAACACACTCGGTGTCTTTTCTTTTTCTCTCCCAATGCTCTTGAAACAAAGTAGTGAAACTCATATTTCAAAGTTACACACCTACATTTTTCCCTCCCAACTCCTTCATTTCCATAAAGCCTAGCACTGTTCATCCTACACCTGAAGAACTGCTTAGGCTAATTTTTTTTTTTTTTCTTTTTTAAGTGCAGCACTCACAAAACACTGTACCCTGATATGAGGCATCCACTTCCTGGTTACATAGTGCTTTATGTCTGAATCACTGTCTGTTGTTTTGTCTTTTTAGATTGTAAATTCTTCGGGGGCAAGCACATGTGTTTTCCATGTACTGTGCAGAATTGCCACTAAACAAATAATAATCTCTCCAGGCAGTGAAAAGTATTAACTCTAGTTCAACTGAAACATTTACAGGTCTGAGAAGCAGAGGAATCAATTGATGTTTGTGAGTAGTCCTGAAAACAGGCAAATGAGTCCTTCAGTGGTTGTGGGTTTCCCAGTGAAAGTTCTGCACAGCTCCTTGTTTTAAGGCAAGTGCCAGCTGGCTGATCTGGGTCAGAATGCTCCCTGTCTGTTAGTTTCACACTACTTAGCTGATGCTAGGCCCAGGGTAGCTAAGGTTTAAATTCTTACCTTTCTTGCCAATTGAATGGCTCCAGTGTATTTTCTCATTGTTTCATTAGCAAGAAGTGATGCAGGCAGTGTTGTAGGAAAGACATATACAGAATCCAATAGGTACACGCGGAGAGGCTTGAGTTTGCCTAGTGGCAGACCTTGACTGCACACAGCTTCCATTCAGGGCAGGATCCCTGGGCCCTGGTGGTGACACCAAGCTAGGTCCCTCCTGCAACCTTACCTGTGTCTCTAGTTCCATTCATTATACCATGCTCACATAGGCCATTCAGTGCTTGGGTGAGTTTGTTCCCCTTTTATTTTGTGTTGCATTAGGTTGAAATACCCAAGCAGCCAGCACTAGGATTAAAATGAATTCTTTATTTAAGCAAATTCCCCAAAATGCTACAGGTCTCACCATCTGGACTATCGCTTGGTTCTTCCCAGACTACCTTGACTAAGCTCCCAATGGTGCCCTCCAGCATGTGTTATATTTGCTACCTCGGCTGGATGCAGCTAACCTTAGTTACAAAAAGCAATTCTTAAGGGTGCTGCCAACTCTCATGATTTTATCATGAGTCTCGTGGTGTTGGAAGTATTGCCAACCATAAGAGATCAAAAATCATGAGTCTGATCCCCAAAAATCCTGAGACTATTTTTTAAAGATAATATTGTGGATTTTTTTTGATCTGTCTTTTGATTTTTGGACTCCCCTTGCCATCCCCAGCGTGGGTAAGTGACAACTAGTGTTGCCCACTCACCCACATTTAATGGGTAAGGTGATTTTGACATCCTCCTGCACCCTCCCGCTGCAGGAGCTCTCATCCCCACATCTGCCTGTGACCGTCCCCTGCCCAGCAATTAATGCTGCCTCCAATCTCCAGATCAGTCCCCACAACAGCTCTTCCCCTATCAGTTTCATTACCCATCAGTTCAGCCCAACCCACTCTCCATCAGTTTAGCTCCCTCCCCCCCCCCCATCCCCTGTGCCTCACCTCTGCTCCTCCTGGGGATCTTCACTCTCAGGGGCAGGGGGGCTGATTGGCTGCCCCTTCCCAGGCTGAGTAGTGCAGGGGGTGGGGGAGAGCAAGAGGCACCATCCCCATTGCACACAGGAGGGGAGGAGGGAGTGGAGTTGCCCTGAGCTGCTGGGCTCTTCAGCTCCCACCTCCCCTGCTGTAAGAACGGCTTGGGTGATGGGGGAAAAGAGAGAGAGAAAGAGAGAGACAGAGCCTTCCCACAGCATCTCTGATTGGTTGGTCTGCCCCAGCAGGCAGGCAAGTGGGGAAGGCAGCCAATCAGAGGAGGGTCCCGATAGGGCTATAATTTGCTGGAGGGCTGGAGCTTCTCCAGTCCCCCGGAGACCGACTCCAGACCAGCCAATATCCTGTCACTTGTGAGAAAGTCACTGTTATGTAGTGTCTTTCTAAACGTTATGGCTCCTGAAGTTATCAGATTATTACTGTTATTTATTAATTAATTATTTGTATTGTGGTAATGTCTACAGGCCCAGTCATGGGCTAGGACCCCATTGTGCTAGGTCCTGTACAAGGGGCTCAGCTGTCCTTTAAAAAAATACTACATATCTAACCCTCACGGTTTGGCTTTTGGGGAGTGCTGACTTGTAATTATTTTTTAACTCTTGGGGTTGGCAATACTGCCGTTCTTCACTCCTTCCTGTGAATGTTGCAGCAATGGGAGGATTCAGAAATCAATTCTGGGTATAAATTTTATAACTGGACATTATCTATTTTTATCATGGGCCAGACCCAAAACTGGTATCAAGATTCTTCCCGTCCCCTTCCTTCCCTATCCCCCCTCCATTAATGGGGCGGGGAAGATGGGGGAGAAGCGTTCAAAATACAGCCTCAGATCTACATTTTGTAGCTCAGGCCCATGTTGAATGTCAAAGTAATTACAAGTACCAGTGTGTTTAATTCTCCATGGACTTTTCCTCATGGTATAATTCCACTTAACCATTGTAGGCATTCACATATGACTGCAATTCACATTTTCTTTAGAGAATGTCATGTAAAATGCATGGGGTTGTAGCCATACAAAAACTTTAAAGCAAGCTTGACCTTGCTACATAAATCATTTGCTTTAATGAATAGACCTCTGAATGCTTGTGCATTTTTCCTGGAGTAAAACAAGGCACTGGTCTACTGCCTGGAGAAGGCTGATAAGAGAGATTAATATTTAACTTTTTCAGGTTCATGTATTGTAAAAGCCTCTATCCTAAAATGGTTCAAACAAGCTATCCAAATGAATATGGTACCTTAATTCATCCAGCCACATTGGAAATGCATGTGCATTTTTTCATTGGCAAGTTTACAAGTGGGAACATGTATTTTAATGTCATGAAGTGTCCATGCCTGAATAGGTATTAGTGTACTTCAGATTGGCATACTGTTTATTTGCTCAGTGAGCCTTTGTATCTCGGATGTTCAACATATTTTCCTCATCCTGGTCAGGGGAGGGATGTATATTTGGTGAAAGGGGCAGCTTTTGAGGCCTATCAACCACAAAGTAACTGTAACTGAGTGGCAGGGTTCTTCTACTGAATGACACTGTTGACAGGTATTGGAACTTGGCTAGGAGATGCCAGTTGATTCCTGCAGAGTCATGGTGGAATATATGTCTTGCTAATACCGCCCTTCATATAATGAGCCTCTTGGAAAGAGAAAATAACAGTCTGGAGCTGTGAAACCCTAAAGACATGCCCCAGAATAACAACCAATAACAGCCTAAGGAGAAGGCTTGGGCTTAATGAGTTTTTCATATCGAGCAACTGTTAATACAGCCAGATCCATCGAAAAGGGTGAGTTTTGAATCCATACAGCAGATATAGGCTGTATTCTGAGCTGTGTGGTAATGCCATCTGCTTGCAGCAGCCTACATATGGTATAATTTCAAAAGTAACTCCTCAATATGGACTGCAGGATAGTGGTATAGATAAACTGGAAGAACATCAGTTAATATAAGGTGCAAATAACTCATTCTTCACCAGGGACAATGATTCAGATTTCTTTTTTAATGGACTTCTAAGCTTTATGTGTTTTTCAGGCACAATGAACTCCTCAGAAAAGAACAAATCGTGTTTTCAAGAGCATTCTGGGAGCAGCTGGTGAGTCCTCAACTTCCATTAATTTAGAGTTTAACCATCAAGCTTTAAAAATCAATAAGCAGAAAACAGAAAAAGTAATCCTTGAGTCCCTGACTAAGCCACATAAGTAAATAGTGTTGAAATGCTTGTAAATTTCAGACTTTAAAAGCATTTTTATTTGGAGGTGAAAATAACTGGATTATTGCTTGCTGCCTTCATAAACTCAAATCTGTCTTTTCTTTTCAAAAACTTATTCCATTAGGATGAATAAAAGAAGAATTACATTTGCTAGATTCCAATACAAAATAACCATTAGAACTGGCTAGAACATGCCTGGGTTTTTGTAACCCATAAAAAAGAAAAAAACTTTGGACAAAAGCTGAAAACTTTTGTCTGACACCAAAAATTTTAGATTGGAAATGCCATCGGATGGCCTAATAGGAATTATAGTTTTGGTGCTTCAAGCCTTCATCCTCCTGTATGAGCCAGGCTCCCCAGCCAGACTATATTTTCCATGATGTACCATAGCTATGTAGTCTGAGCATGCCCAGCAGTGGCTCAGTAAGTGAGAAAGCTGTGGTGCATCATGAGAGATGTAGTTTGGCTGGGGAACCTAGCCCACAGAGGAGTATGGGGGCCTGAGGCAGTTTGAATGACAACTCAACTCCTATAACTCCACAGCAGCAGCATTTCTGAATCTTTCTCTGTGTGTGTGTGTGTGTGTGTGTGTGTGTGTGTGTGTGTGTGTGTGTGTTTCAGCTGAAAATTTTCCATTAATTTCTGCAGGAAGTGACAATTTTCACACACAAAAAATTGTTTAGTCAAAAACCCAGTTTTCCATTGAAAATTAGTTCTGATGGAAGATTTTCAACCAGCCTTAATAATCATAATTAATAGACAAGCTTATTCGCTTCTGATAAATATCCTTTCCCCATACAAATGACAATGCTAACATTGATGCAATGCTAAAGCTTAAAAAATGACTCACTCAAAAATGAATAATTCCCAAACTCAAGTTTTCTGCATTTTTTGGATGATGATGTACACCTTGTAACATTAATGGGAGTCACCAGGAGGTGCTAATTCAGATAGCCTTACAAGTTCCGTTTAACAGGTTGTAAAAGCAGCTAGATCTTGAAGAAATGTTTTGTTAATTGTGGCTGTTATTTTTTGAAACTGCTTATCACCAGTAAAGTAATTTAAAGTCTTACTTTATCTCTCTAACTAAACCATTTTTTTAGTTGCAAAACTGATGCTTAAAAAATAGACTCATTTAAGCAAACAAAATACTATATGACGTCAAAGAATTAGGTAACTTGAAGAGAAGAACAGCAAAAATATTTGAGTTGGAAAAGTGTGTTACAATGAGAGATGTAAAGAGATCAAACTTTTAAGTTTATAAAAAAGAAGACAGAGTTGACTTTACTGCAGCGTATAAATACTGTAAATTGGTGGATCCAATCACCAGACTGGGACAAATGATCAGCCACATTCAGTTTCATTTGTAGCCCTTTCCTTATGGCTGTTGATTCTTCAACACACAAACCAAAAGGAAATGTGAAGTAATAACAAAAGCAATAGTCCTGTTCTGGGCAGCAACTCTGGGGCCACCTGGCCTCCAGTAGCTAAAAGGTTGGCCGAAAGGGGTCAAAAGGGCCTACTTGCCCTCTCACAGCCTTCTGCTGCAGCCACAGGAGAATGTTGTCTCAGCTCTCTCCTGGTCCCCCCCTTCCTCATGGAGCTGGGTCCCTCCTTTATGTCCTTGGATCTCACAAGACATCTAGACAGACTTCTGTGCAGTGGTAAGAAGAAGATGGTGGTAGTCATAGTACATGTTGGTACCAGTGACACAGGCAAAGGTAGGAGAGAGGTCCTGGTGGTCAAACGTAGGCTACTGGGTAAAATACTAAAATCCAGGACCTCAATGATATCATTGTCTGAAATGCTTCCAGTTCCATGCACAGGGCCAGTTAGACAGGAAGAACTGCAGGGTCTCAATGTGTGGATGAGATGATGGTGTAGAAAGGAGGGTTTTGGATTTACTGGGAACTTTTTGGGAAAGGAGGAGCCTATACAGGAAGGATGGCTCCACCTAATCCAAAACAGAACCAAACTGCAGGCATGTAAAATTAAGAAGGTTGTAAAGGATTTTTTAAAATAAGGGCTAGGGGAAGGCTGATAGGTGTGGAGGAGCACATGGTTTGGTCAGAGACATGCGTGAGGGCTGAATTTATTAAAGGGGAAGCTCTACATCCTAGTAAAGAGGATAGGAAAGAAGTTGTTAAAGTACAGGTAGGAGCTAATGAAGAATAGTCAAATGTAAAATAATCCCATTTAAATATAACACATAAAGGCAAGCACCTGAATACTGACAAAATATACAAGTGAATATATATAAATGCTAGAAATTTAAATAGTAAATTGGGTAAACTAGAATGCCTGGCATTAAATGAAGATATTGATATAACAGGCATTGCGGAAACTTGATGGAATGAAGATAATCAATGGGACACAGTAATACGAACGTACAAAATATATAGGAATGAAAGGGTAGGTTGTACTGGCATTATATGTGAAAGAAAGCATAGAGTCAAATAAAATAAAAATCTTAAATGAATCAAACTGTACCTCAGAATCTTTATAGATAGAAATTCCATGCTTGAACAATAAGAGTATAGCAGTAGGAATATACTATCGACCACCTGCCTAGGATGGTAGCAGTGATTATAAAATGCTCAGGGAGATCAGAGAGGCCAAAAAGGCAGAAAAAGCAATAACAACAGTGTATTTCAGCTGTCTTCATACTGACTGGGTATATATCACCTTAGGAAGGGAAGCAGAGATAAAATCTATGGACACCAGAAATGGCTATTTTTTGGACTAGCTTGTCTGGAACCCATAAGGTGATTCTTGATTCCTAGTGTGAATTCCTTTTACTAAACAAAATAACCCCAGTATCTCAGCTTTCTTGATGTATTTCTTCACCTTTTGTGAGGCTCTCCTTCTGATTAGTTAGATGGCTTTTTACTGATTTAGGGTCTGATTCTGACTCGTAATAAAATCAACTGGAGTTCTTCCATTGACCATTCTGGGAGTTGGGCTGAGATTGAACAATTTGCAGATAAAAGCCCAATACTAACAATGAGTAAAGTTGCTTATTTTATCCAAATCAAAGCCCTCCTCCCTGTGCTTGTTGCCAGCTCAATATTCTGCTACACTTACTGTGCAACCCAAAATAAAAGGAAACAGATGCAGAAAACTCTAATTTAATTAATGTAGCTCTACATCTATAATAATAATACACGCTTCAAAAGCTGGTGCCTGATTTAGTAACCTTATTAGTTTACTAATTTAGTAATACTGGGAAATTTCTGTACAGAAGGTAGACACTATATCATGGTGGTGTCATGATCTTGATTGACTGTTCAAAATGCACTAAAATATTTAAAATAAATTAATCTACATAACAGATTGAGTGGAAAATATTCAATGGTTTATTTCCTCTTCCTCTGAAATATCCGGTGCTGGCCACTGTTGGAGACAGGAGGCTAGATTAAATGGGTGAAAGGTCTGACCCTCTATGGCAATTCCTAAAGTTAAAACTGTCCCAAATTAGGCTCCTGAGAACTGGATGCTCAGAAGGAGTCAGGTGCCTACGCCTCTCTTTTAGGCACTATGTCCCAGTTTTGGGATCGCTGTTATGCACAGAACTCCCGCTGAAACCCTGTAGGTGCCTAACTCACTCGGCACCTAAGTTTTAACAGGAAAAGTTTCCTGGGCAACTGTATGTCTGTCTTGGGGCATCGATGCTGCTGCCTCCCCCTAAACGTGCAGATGCCTATCTCCCACCTAAGCCCCAGAGCGATTAACAAACCAGGGGAAGAAAGGTGTTTCGCTGCCTAATTTGCCTGAGGGGCCCAATCCATTAGCTGTGCTCAGAGACTGCCTACTGGAGTGGGCCCCCATAAGCAAGCTTACATAAAATAGCCCACATGGGCAGAGGACTTCCCTCATAACTTTTAGCCCAGTGGTTAGAGTACTCACCTGGGATGTGGGAGACTCCCCAGTTCAAGTCCCCCTTCCATCTTCTACCTCTCCAATGAGTGCTTAAACACTGGGCTAGGGGATATTTTGATGTAGGAAGCCCTTCAAACTCTCCAGTTGTAGCTGTTGTACTCTGGATAAATAATGAAAGACTCATTGGATCAGGGGGACCAGATCCTCCATCTCCTGAGCGAGTGGTCTAACCACCAGGCTATGGAGTGATTCTCATGCTTATATGTGTGTGCTCTCTCACTTTCCCGTAGAGTCATTTTCGCCAGAGAGAGTGAGAGCACCTCAGAATATCCCATATCCCAATGGTTAGAGCACCCACCTGAGGTATTCCTGTTCAAATCCCTTTTCCCCCTTATGTGAGTGGGGGTCTTGAAATGGAGTCTCACATACACTAACCATAGGTCTAAAAGTTACGCGGGAGGTCATCCTCCTTCCTAAAACAGTTGAGGTGCCCTCACTCAAAATAGGGCTCCTGCTATGCAGACAAAGGCACCTCCCTGCAGCCCAGACTTAGGCACATATCTGAGAGAGGGGTGGGGCTCAGCACACAACCCTGTGCTTGGCATCTCCTGTTGGCTGTCTCAGGGAACGCCCCACTGAGCCTGCTGACTTTTGTGAATTGCTTTCTGAGGTGCCCAAACTGCCCATCTCTCCCCATTCATTCTATAGGGAGCCTCGGTGCCCAGCTCAGGCTTTTTTTTAGTCTCAGTGATTTTTCCAGGCGCCTAAAAGTTAGGCACTGTGACACTCAGCGTCACAATGCCTAAATCCTTTCGAACATTCAGTCCTAAGTGATTAGGGTAAAATTCTCAAAAAGCACCTATGTTCCTATTCATTATTCTAAGATTAAATCTGCTGAGTGTGTTTATTGTATGTAAAATTATGCTTTCAAAAATTCTGCATTGCAATGTTGTTAATGAAATCAGAGGCAAAAGGGGATTAGAAGTCATGGAAAGAGAAATGAGGATGGTATAAAATCCTTGATCAGGGAACCATTTACAGAGCTATTGACTAAGTCAGTGTATTTAACAACTGCCAGCCCAGAGGAAAGACAGCAATTTAATGAACTGACACTTGCTGACCCAACTTCAAGAAAGGACTTTACTTAATGCTTCCCAGAGGGGATTTGCTTTATGTTTACTTCATGCTTCACAGAAGAGAAACATTTGCACGGTCACTTACTCAAACTACCACTTCTCCACAAAATTACAATAGACAGCAGTCAAGCCCCTGAGAATGAGGAGCTGCACGGAGCGTGCTTAGATCCCCTGACATCCAGGAAGAAGGGTTTCCTGAATCCGTCCTTGGAAAGGATCTCAGACAGAGAGGGAAGGCTGTGGGTGAAATCTATGGCCTTGGACATGCTTGTGCGCATACTCTCACACCCATCCAATGAACTGACTAGCCATGGGGAGGGTAAAGGACAAGCAGGCCTCTGACATGAGTGCAAATTCCCCGCCACATACTAAATAGTCAATAGGCGTTGCCACCTGCAGGTTATGGTGAGAGAGAGAGAGAGAGAGACATGTGCTGAAAGGGTTGATTCATTATTTAAAAACAAAAATGATCCCCAAGCCCTCCCTGGTACCAACCACCACTAGACAGGAGAGGCAGCCATAGCCTAGGGGCTGTAATAATTCCTGTATCTTGCAGTGATGGAGAAGAAAAAGTACTGCTACCGGAGGAGGTTCATCAGTGTGAGCTTTATAACTCCTATCTTTGGAGGAGGGCAGCTTTATCTTGCCCCTGAAGAGACTGACTTGGTGAGCAGCCAGAATGTGGTTCACATGCCCAAGGCCACCTGCTTTCTAATCTGAATGGGCCCCACTGTTGGGAAAAGTTGGTCTTGGAGGTATTATGCCAGCAAATTAATTTGCACTTTGTTGCCATTGGCAGCAGAAGCAAAATCTGCACCAAGACTTAATGTTCAATTAACCTGAAGGATGTAAAATACTGCTGGATAATATATAGTGTTTCCCTGCAGGTATAGTATATAGGGGGACTAGCTTTTCTCTTTGCCATGGTAAAGATTTAGGGGGTGACAATGAAAAATTCTGTTTATGGAGCTGATTTTTAAACAGCAGCCTCCCTTTTTGTGCCTGGAATCATTTCCAAGTGTAATTTAGGTCACTTTGACATAAGGGTATGTTTGCTTGAGAGACAGTGAGGCCTAGGATAGTGGACTGAGAAATCAGAGCTGAATGTGATGCCCTGCCACTGGTTTGCTGAGAGACCTTAGGGAGGTCATTCCATTGCTCTGTGCTTCAGTTTCCCCAGATGTAAAATTGGGATACTAATACTGACCTCCTATGAAGGTACATATCCTCATTATTAATCAACTACTCACATCTAAATTACTTTAATTCTTCCCACAACTATTTTGGAGGTGTGAAAGGGAGGGCCTGATTAAGCAGGCTGAAAATCAGGTGCTATATTTTTGATTTCCAGATAACAGTCTCCCTCAGTTCCCTTGGGCTGATGTGTCAGTGTGGTGAGTCACTCTGGGGAATGCCAGCACGGTGTGTCGGAGCTGATGTAATGAGTCTGACCATTGGGAAATTCAAATCAATTTAGTTTACTGAAAGCTCCAGTGGAAAAGATCATGATTTCCAGGTTAACCACCTTTGATCTGTTTCATCCTTTAAAAAAAGAAAAAAAAAGTTAATTTTTATCTTCCCACTATTCTGAACTACTGGCCAGTCATAGGTAATGTTTAACTACTAGTCACTGACTCAGTTGGCTCACAGATACTTTCCTCTCTGTGTGTATTTGGGGCCTATATCTCTATTATGCTTGTACTATGTATGACTTACCTTTTATCTGTTATGCTGCGCTAAAAGAGCTGGGTGAAACTATGATTTTGTTTTACAGGGTATTCTACAGTCCTTTTATTCAGTTCATGTGCATTCAGGGCTCTTGAATAGCATGATACATTTTCAGAAAAGATCCAAACAAATAAGCCAGGATCAGCTGAAACGATCAAGTTTTGCATGCTTAAGCCAGAGAGCTTGTCTAAATATTTTCATGCAAAACTGTAAGGCCAGATCCTTAGCTGGTGTAAACTAGCATAGCTCCATTGAAATCAATGGGTCATAATAATGAGTCAGATTTGATTACTTCAGTGAAGCTATGCCTGTTTCACATCATCTGAGGATCTGGCCCATAATTTTGACCCAGGTTTTGTGAATATCAGTAACCATAGTCCAAGTTTTGGGTTTGTAACAGGATACAAAGGTTTCTCCATAGGTGAAATATCCAGGTCAGAAATGGTTTAGTCCCAAGTTTATTTTCTCATAGAAAATAGAGCTGAAATAAAACCATAAAGATACTAGTCAAACTCCTGTGAATGAATGCAGGATGTCTCCTTACATTATTTCCACTGGCATAATAGTTACATTCTTAAATCTTGTAGGAAAAATGCCTTTGACTTCAAACATGTGCCCTGCCAACGACTGCAGAATCAGGCCTCTTTTAATCCTTCCAGTGCAGTGTCTCTACTGTCCCCTTGGTCAAACTGCACATCCGTGTTAAATGTTTCAGGTAAGAATGTTTGCTCTCCAACTTCTCCCTCTTTTCAGTTTCGAACTGAGTGATAGAACTAGCTTTTTAAAGGCTGGCATAAACAAAAAAAGCAGTTTCCCCCAAATGTGTTTTTAAGCTTTCCCCAGGTTGCTCTTGTGCTTTACTGTGCTCATGGTGGTTTCCTGCAACCAAAGTCTGAGTGAGCTTAGATGCACCGAGGGCTTTTTCAGTTAGCATTTCCCTCCTTCCCCCAGGAGAGTGTGTCCACCCCTAGTCCTTTTGGAGTCATATCACTCTTACACTGGCTGGGGGAATTGCCTAATACACCATTGCTTGCCCCAACCACTTTATGTTGCATGTATATGAGTTGAGGGCTCTCCTCAGAAAGAGAATGTTTAACCTTCTCCTTGCAAGTCTCTGGCCTGGTTCAATTCTCCCCATTGCATAACCAGCCCTTTATCTTCTAGATTATGATTTCTTGTTTTACCTCTTTCAAAAGAGTTACCTATTTCCTGCCTTGGTAGTAGTTTATTAACTCCTTCAGTGAGTTGTTTTTCACATCCTTCCCTCACCCTTTTGTCTAATCTTTTCCCCACAGAATATGACCTGAGGTCCATCTGTTTCTTTGGTTATATCTTCCAGTTCTTACATAAGGCAAATAATATGAAAGGATTTTCCTGATTTCACCTATGGGCCAGCTTCATATAGAACCACCAAAGTCAGTGGGATCTGTTCACATGTGTTTGAGGGTAGAATTTGTCCTTCATATTTATGTATAATATGTATTACATCATACTTATCTGCTCTTGGATCACATTTAGTGACCTTTAACCAGTCCAATTAGTTTTCTTCAGAAATTTCAAAACAATATGGCATTTTAGTCCAAAGAACTGGAATGGGAACAGCCAGTCCTCAGTGATGATGGTTGCAATTCTATCTCAAATTATCACCCAGTATCTTCATGTGCAGGGGTGAAAGCTTTACTTTATTACCTTCAATGGCTCATTTAAAATTGTAGCAAAGCATTTTTGGCAAAGGAACTTTTACTCATGAACACAGTCCTAGCAGTCATTACCTAGTGACACTGCCCTTCTGAAAAATAGCAGCATACTAAAAGTCTATTCTATTTTAGAGAAATTACATCTCATAAAATAAATTCTAAATAAATTATTATTTTTTGGTTGTCTTCCATGTCTACTGTTTTACAGTTAAGTACAAACTTTTTTCCATCATACCAGACATCTCCCATAAGATTTAAAAGCAGGTTCAAATTTTCAGAATTGCACACAAAATGTGCACATATAGTTATGGTAACTGTTCGTGTATGTCATGCACACATTTTTGCACAAGTGCCATTCTGAAAATCTGGACAGACTCTTAAATGCACTGTGATCTCCAGCTAGCATGTTAGTCAATATTATTTCTTCTTTGTGTTACCTGGCAACTACAGGTCCCAACCAAGCAACCAAGATTGGCCCATCAGAGGTTCTCAAACTTGTTTATGCTGGGACGGCCTTTGATAATATTTCAGGCTGTGACGATCCTGTCACCATACCATGCCACCCTTACTTCTGTGCTGCTGCTGGCGGCACTGGGTGCCTATCAGCAGCCACCACGCCCCCTTACAATAATCTTACGATCCCCTTTTGGACCAGGACTCCCAGTTTGAGAAACAATAGCAGCTATACAAACACGTAAGAGAGAGGCCTTGCTCCCAAAGAGTGCAGAATCTAAATAGACAAAGGGTGAGAGGGGAAAAGGAGACACATTGCCATGCTGTGACTTGCAGTGGCATACCATGGGTCTCCAGGAGACTCTGGCACCCGGGGGCAACTTACATTTGTGTCTCCCCACTCCGTTGGTGGCAGCGGCAGTGCCCCGCAGGGGGATGTGTGTGTATACAGGCCCGTTTCTGCTTTTCCCCACTCCCACCCCACTGTGGGAGGGTGGCGGGGGCAGCAGGGAATGGGCATGACAGGGGCAGATGCCCCTGGGCTGCCCGGTGGTGGGGGTGGGGGGTGTGAAGGGCTCAGCCCCGGAGCCCCACCTTTGGCTGCCTGGTCCCTGTGCAGCCAGGGTCCCCGTGGCTCCCTCCTTGTGCCCAGCATGGGGGTGGAGGGGCCGGGAGGACGTTTGCTCCCCCCGCAGCAGGAGCCCTCGGCTGCCGGCGGGTGCCTATGCTGGGGTCGGCGCAGCTGCCGGGGATGTCAAAGCCCAGTGGTCCCTGGCCACCAGCGACAGCAGGGGCCAGCTCCTCCTCCCAGCTGCCCCTCCCCGCCCCAGGCCAGCGGCCGGGGGCATGGCCCCCCCCCGCCCCCTCCTCCGTACGCCACTGGTGACCTGGTCATTGTCACACACAAGGCCGGTAGCAGATCTGGGATTAGAATGCAGGGCTCCTGATTCCCAGGCTAGCGACCCAACTGCTAGAATCATGCTGCCCCCCGCCCCACAGGCAGATGCCGTCAGCTGTAGCTGAAGATACAGGAATATATTTCAACTCTGGCATATTTATCTCATAATAATTATGGTCCCAATATTAGACTATGCCTCCATTCTCTCTAGGCTATTATCATCTAATATTTATACTGCAGAATCCAGAGCCCCATTGTGTAAGGGTCTGAACACACCCCCACACAAGAGAAGACATGGTCTGAACTCTGGGGTGGGGGGGAATGCTGGTCCTGTTAAAGTCAATGGGAATTTTTGTTTGTCATTTGGTGATCAGCCGGGTTAGGTGAAAACAGTTCACCCAAATTTTCCAGCATTATGTTCCTTTTAAATAGCGATAAACTGGGGCTGCCCCTGTGCCGCTGCACTGTATGGTGAGAAACCCTGCCCTCCCCATGATATATCCAGGCTACAGTTGCCATGCATCCTTGAGCAGTAGCGTGTTGGCAAAGCCCTAGCAAGTAAGAAGCAATAGGGCTTGTGTTGTCATGTCATTCACTGCTTCCAGTATTCTCTCCCCACCCCACTTTCCTGGTGCATTTCTGGATGCATAAACTAGAGCTCAGCCTCTAGTCTTTTTAGTCTCTTTTGTCTTATTCTGATCTCTGAATTCCTACAGAATGTGTTAAAGTTATTGGTTGGTTTGTTTGTGTCAGCAAAAACAAAACAAAACCCCAAATCTTTTTTTTTTTTTTTTTTTAAATGGAAAATGATGCAATGAATTTGCAGAATATTTTCTATTTTCTCATTTTAATGCACTGGAAAAAAGAAGAAAGTTACAAAAACACATCATTTGTCTCTCTCAGAATTAAAAATGCTAGGCTTTTTTATGCAGAAAAAATTATTCCTAGAATATAAATGTAATAATTAAAAATAAAAGAATTCTGAGAATCAGCAATGGTGCACCTTTCTTCAGATATAATGCAGTTTAAAAACATGCTTTTGTTCTCTCCCCATTTACGGCAGCTTTTAGCGTTGTTTATGTTACAATAATGCCTAGAGATCCCATTGTGCTAGGCATTGTACAGGTACACAGTAATAAATAGTCCCTGCTCTGAAGTTCTTACAGCCCGAATGATGGAAGGACAAACAGAGACTTGCTCAACATCACACAGCAGTGGGACCAGGAATAGAACACATGTCTCTTGAGTGGCCTATCCACTGCACTGTACTACTACATTGAGGGTTGAAGCCTGCTTGGTGCTTGACCACTCTTCCAAAGGCTCAATTATCCAGTGGCCACCTTACAATGCTTTGGCAGCATAAAGGAGCCTTAATGTGGGCATAAATTACATTGCACCCACTCTTAGGCCCCTGTGCACTGTGAAAGTGACTCCCAGTGGTATTAGTGTAAATGAGATTTCCAGCCCCTGACTGTAGTGAGTGATAAGGGTGCATAATGCCATGCAGGCTTGTTCCCTATCTGCCACATGTCCCTTTGAAGATGTCCATTACAGTGCTAAGCAATGTTATCTGCTCACCCATCTGCATGCCAGAAGCTTTATCCCATCTTGTTTTCATATTCTTTTTAGTTGAGAATAAATAATTTTTAAAAACCATCTGTTCTAATAAAACCAAGAAAAAGAATAAAGTACCAAAAATTGTAGGGTAACCCAGCACCAGGCAGCTTGTTGGATACAAGGTGTGACTTTGGCTTATAGTGCAACAGGTTCCAACCCCTGCTAGTCCTTGGGAAGGTGAAATATATGGTACCTTTAATTTTGGAATTTGTCTGATGATCTAGTGGTTAAGTCTCAAGACGGCAACTCAGGAAACCTGGGTTCAAGTCCTGGTTCTGCCACACACTCCTTGTGTGAACTTGCATAAGGCTAATGTGTGCCTCAGTTTCCCCATCTGGAACATGGAGATGATACTTTCCTACCCCACAGGAGTGTTGGGAAAATAAAATCCATTAAAGACTGTGGGGTGCTCAGGTTCTTTGGTGATGAGGGTTGCAAAAATACCTTGACAGAGCAGCAAACTTACACAACAAAAGGTTAATAAGATCTGAGGTTGGCCATGCTCCATGAAGGTCAGATTTAAATAACTAATGTAGATATTAAGGCTGAATAAACACTCTTCATCTGAGAAAGAGTTAAGCAAACAAGAGGGCAGCTGAAGAACTTCTTTGTTGATGTGTAGTTGCAATATCACTTTTTAAGAAACACTGCTTCAAGTCAGGGTAATACAACTATTCCTTCCCACCAATCCACTTCCCCCCCACTCCACCTACACACACAGTCTCTCTACCCCAAGGGAGGAGGGAAAACCGGATTTTCAAGGTTTTTTTCCCCAGGTCTGTTTGACTAAAGGTGACTCCAGCTTAGTGGACAGAGGGCCATCCCCCACTGATCAATATTTTAATGTGACTTATCAGAAAGAGAATGAATTGTTTACTTAAAAACTCAGGATCCCATAAAGGGCGAGGGAAAAGTGTCCACTGGAAACAGAAGTTCTGGACGCCTGCCTGCTGCTGTAAATTCATAACAAGGAAGCCTAAAACTCAAATGATCAGAATAAAGTGGTATCCAGCAAAACAATGCATTAGAACCAAAACTCCAACAAACCAAAGGGACAACCAGCGGTTATGTGGGACGGTAAGTGCTCTCCTGGGTATATTTCATGTGAGCAAAATTAAACAAAATTCTTCAGGTGGGGGAATTTACTGATAAAAATTGAGTACAAAAATGATTTCAAATGCCAATGTTATTATGCCTCTACTATACTAAAATGTTCTTACAAGGTTGCTGCCTCTCTTTGCAAAGGAAATGGACGTTGTGTTATAGCCTTAGGATCTGCAACTGCACCTTTTAAGTTAGTGGGAGCTTTGCCAGTAACTGCAGTGGGTGCAGGATCAAGCCCATAGACATCCTAAGTGCTTGTTGTAAAAATAATAATGGTAACAGGCTTGGTTAGTCTTTACTAGTCTTGAGGAAACGTGTTGGGTTTAGCTACATGAAAAGGATATGTCTTGGGATTCTTCTCCTCAAGCACTGCTTTAAAAGTATTCCAGTTCCTTGCAATGGTGTTCTGTATTGAAGAGCTGTAATAATAACTTACATTTTGCTTCAGCTCCATGCTTTAAACTCAAATCCACCAGAAGAAAGACTGAGAGCAGAAAGTTTGTGTTGCTGCTACAGAGTTTACATTCTGCTTCTTCCCTGTGCTAACATGTCACCCTCTCATCACCTTTGCTGTTTGCACTATTTTAACACTCAACCCCTGAGGAATCAATTATCTTCTCTAGTCTGCTTTATTACCTATTGTTCCCTGGACGATTACTGCTGAATTGCTGGGAGTTCCTATGCATATGGGTAGTGGGGCTTTAAGAATGCCTCAATTTCACTCAGATTGCTTGCCTGAAATATTATTGTAACTTTCATATTGCAGTTGGTCCTGGAGGCCAGCTATGCTGGGGCCCCACTGTGCTAGGCACTGCACATATATCTAGTGCATGGCAGTCCCTACCTCATTGAGTTTGCTTACAGTAAAAATCCTGTCTTGCCTTCTTTTGGTGCAGGGATGGAACTGAGTGAAATGTGGGGGAACAATTCTACATGAACAGTTCGGTGAATTAAAACGCAAATTTCAATGTGCAGTGTTTGTATTCCTTTTGTATTCGTTTTTCACTAACAGCGAGAATTAAGGTTTGTTTGTGAGAAATAAAATTCAGGTCCGTAGCTGAAAATTTGCATCATGACAAAGTGAAATTTGTTTTGGATGTAACTGGGAATCTACTATTTAAATTAAGGCCCCTTCATTAATTTACATAATTTTGTGACAACAGAAGCAATAGCATCCTTCTCATGTTATGTACAGGATGCATTACAGCTCCCTCTTTCTCCCAGAGCTTGCTGCTTCTTAGCAGTTTAGGCTAGGCATATGCCACCGTATGGAATGTATATAAGGCATTCACCTGCACAGCTATTTCCTGCTACAGATGGTGCAGGCTCCAGAATAAATACAAAATAAACTAAGGATGATCAGTACATTGAAAAAGGAGCTATTCCCATCCGTCCATTTGCTGATCTCATATGTGCACAAAAACAGAGATGACACAACAGTTGCATTAATAAAATGAAAAAGAGAGAGGGAGGCCTGGCACATTAACTGGCAGGTTTACGTTGTTTTATGCGCTGTCCATCTGCCAAGGACTGACTCACAAGTCAACTGGTATTCTCAATAGAAATGTGCTGCGGTTTAAAAATCAGTCTAATTAAACTGGTCCAAAGCCCAAAGGTTAAACTCACTTAAGCTTTGCTTAAATCAATTTATCTTAGGTTGGTAACTGATTGATGCAAATTAAACTGCTTTTAGCAAGGATTAAAGCAGATTAAGTGCATGTATAGTAGGGGTTTACACTGGTTTAACTAGATCGATTTTTATACCAGTTATCAAATAGTTTCCAGCAAAGATGCAATGCTTGAGTGGATGAAACAGTAGGCAGATTTCCTGCTTGGAGCAAATTGTGGAGAAAGCTTTATTGGAATCCAAAGGATCCCTCCATGTTCTGGTTTTTACTTGCCATGACCTTGTGCTCCTGCGTCTTCTCAGGAGTGACTGGAACTGTGATGGCATTATCATTCTCTCTCTCTTAGAGGAAGGAAACGAGAACTGTTCCTCTTCCCACTGAAACCAGTGAGAGTTTTGCCATTGAACGGAATGAGAGCAGAGTCCGAACCATCATGTCTAACTATTGCTGGGCCTTCCTAATTTTGACAACATATTTATTAATACTTGTTGTTTAATGAACTACTGGAAGGCACTCATATACTACAGTGATGAGTATGGTGTAAGAACTTACATAGCGTAGAACAGAATAGCTGAGGTCTTTCCTTCTCCTACATCATCACCATCAATATAGGTCCTGAAGGGCAAACTATGCTTGTTGTTATAACTGTGCAACCCTATTGCCTACTTATAGTGGGTTACCATGGTGATGTATGTTGTGTGAGAGACTAGCTATAGAGGAAGGAGGGTCTTGTGGTGAAGGTGCTGGGCTGGAGAGGTGGGTTCATAGCCTGGTTTTGCCACAGATTACTGTGTGACCTTGGGTAAATTGCTTAATCTCTCTGTGCCTCAGTCCTCCATCTGCCAAAGGGGGTAATGACACTTATTTCACCCCATCCCGCTTCCCCCACCCCATGCCCATACTGTGTAATTAGTTTGTAAATTCTCTGAAGCATGGACTGCCTCTTACTATGTATTTGTCTAGTGGGGCCCTGCCCTCGGCTGGGGACTCTAGGTGCTACTGCAATACAAGGAAATACTCATAATAAAAATGAAATGGGGTTTGAGCAGTTGTAACTAATAGCAACTTAGTCCAGGACAATGCTTCTGGTGATGTAGGCAGAGGACTAGAGCACAGCTCAGTCTCCATTAGCTGGGTTGGAATCTGTGGTGCTACCAGGAGTAAAAAGATGACAAATATTTTAGTCACTTAATGGCTCAATCCTGCTCTCTCTGAAGTAAGTGACAAAACTTCCACTGGCTCCAGTGGTATAGGTCTGGGCCTTTAGGGCCTGATTCAAAGTCCACAGGAGTCAATGACTGGCCACTCTGAGCTATGAATTGAGCACTAACTACACACAAGGGAGCAGATGTGTGGAGAAAGGAGGTGGTAGTTTCACCTACAGTGTATTCCAGATGTTAACCTCGCTTTCATAGAGTACAGCAACATCGTAAGGGGACCAGATAAAAAGTACTGTTAATGCAGGCTGTAGCTCATCGCTGACTTATCAAACTTGTTTCCATAATTAATGTTTCACTTCTGATCTTTTCTCTGTTTATTGCAGATCCCCACACTCTCAAGTCTGAAATTTGGGACTTGTCCGTATTTCAGCTCCTATGGACTATTTACTACCAGAGCTGTGGAGTGTGACAATGGTGTTTGTGTCCAATCTATCAAACGCCATTATCACACTAAATAGCTACTGTTAGATAAGCCATCAGTTCTGAGAAGGAAGAGAGCTTTGAGCAATAAATTTTCTGTCTGTGATGAGGAATAAGGCAGGTTTGTTCTCATGTCATGATGACTGTGCTTTTTTATAAGCAATGCTAAAATAATGTACAATAAACAAATACTCTGTTGTATGTACTTCCAGTTGTAAAATTCCTTTTCCAAGGACCCATTGCAATTTGCTTAATGGTGTCCCTTTGCTCTTACTGAGATGTGTGAGTCATGCTTTATATTCATGGATTGTAATGTTTTTATTCAGCAATGCTAGTGGCTGTGCATTCTTCCTTTATTTAGATTTCTGTTAAGTTATACCTGACAACCTGCAACCTGTTTTTAACTAGCGTTGTAAGTATTTAATGCATTGAATTAACATGTTTTAATCTGGAACATATTCTTCAATGAGATCCATTGTGGCACTGAATTTTGATAAAACACTCTCAAAAGAATTCTTGAAACAAATTTGTTTGGAGGTTAGTTGTACAAATACAACACTGGATTCATGATTAAAGAAAATGAATAAGGAATACTGCTGCCAAATCATCAAACTGACGAGACGTTGTCAGAAAAGAAACCCAGAGCCCAGTCCTGCAATCCTTACGCAAATAGCGTGTAAACATGTGGATCTTCTGGAAATCAATGAAATCAGTGGGGGCTTAATATCTTCATCAATTCAGGGTCAGGTTGTGAGTCCCTTATTCATATTGAATAGTCCCTAGTCCATAGTCCTGTTGAAGCTAATTTGGGTAAGATTGCTGCCTAACATGTCTAAGGGTGTCACAATCTGGCCCTTATTTAGGTGCCTATTTGTAAGTACCTGAGTCTGAAACATTTGGCTTAGGTGCCCAATTTAGCACTTTACACATCCAGGTTTGAATATTTGGCCCTAAGTAAAATGAATGTTGGGAAGAGCAGATACTGATAATCATTGGTTCTGTATTGTAATATTAGATTAATAAGTGGTGGCCTAAGTAGAGCAATTGCCTTTCACCCATGGTGCCTATATTGTACTCCTTATTAGGGCATGGAAAGCTTGTATTTAACGCTCAACATATCTTTATTGAAATATGACATAAATCCGTCACTGCCGCTGCAATACACATCCTTGAACAACTAAGATAGTTTCTCTCAAGAATTAGCTTTGTTCCAGTGTTGGACAAGTATGAAAAATAAATTGAGATGGTGCTAGTTTATCTCTTGGTGGATGCGTCCCCCTTTTTAGATAAAACACCAGCAAGAAAAATTAGGTTGGACTCATCAGAAAAACACAGAATGCCAGTTGTGTTCCATCCCAGATGTGATTGCATTTTGGTGTTTACAAGCTAGATCAGATGTGTATGGTCTGAAAAGATCCTTGCAAGAAAAGCATCCTGCAAGGTAATGAGTGAATGTGAATGCAGCATCAGGCTTCCCACAAACAAAGGAAAGGAAACTTTACCCACAACCCCATACTACCAGTGTGCAGACTTGTCAGCCATTGCTTTTTAGCTGTTTTTGCAAAGGTATTCATTCGCCTTACTACCAGTGCCAAATGACCTCTGATGTCTCAGAGGAGCAGGCTGGGAAATGGGTCTAGAATGGAAGTACTCACTGTTCATAGAAACACAAGCTGGCTGATTAATTGAAAGTGACAAGAACCCAGAAGAGCTTGCAAATAAACAAAGCCTGTGTTTTATTTCACAAATCTTCAAAGGTCTGAACATGTTGTGCTAAAGAAGTTTGTCCATTAGATTACCCGTAAACTAATGACAGAAACCCACAAATGGTCCATCTAATCTATGGTGCAAAAATTATGTTGGATGAATGGGTTTAGTGTATTAAAAAGAAATATGAGGTAAAAATATTTTTACTTCAAGTTTCTCTCTCCTCTCTCTGCTCTCAGTGCACCACTTCTACCTTCATGTCTATCTGTTCCTATTCCAGTCCAATTGGCTGATGGTTGGGTGTATTAATTCAAATCCCCTCTTGCCTTTGTGTTGGCGAGAGAAAACATTGTACAGTTGCACAAGCCTTAAAAAAAAAAAAAAAAAAAAAAAAAAAAAGTGCTAGGGCATTTTGACCTTGCAGCCACAGCATTTGGGAGAGTCCAGAATTTCCCTGTATGACTTTACCCCTTCTTCATTTCTGTAACTATAGTGTTGTCTGTTGAGAACTACTGGGCTAGGTTATGAATTAAGTGTTGGGATTTTGAAAAGCACCTAAGGGAGTTAGGCACCCAAACCTCATTGAAAGGCTTCTAAGTGAGCCAAAGTCCCATTGAAAAGTCATTGGAACTTGGTGCCTAAGTCACTTAGGGTATGTCAACACGGCAATTAAACACCCATGGCTAGCCTGTCTCTGCTGACTTGGGCTTATGGGGCTTAGACTGCAGGCTGCAAAATGATGATGTAGACGTTTGGGCTTGTAGCCCATGCTCTGGGACCCGATGTGAGGGAGGATCCTAGGAACTGGGCCCCAGCCTCAGCCTGAATGTCTATACAGCAACTTTACAGCCCTGTAGCTTGAGCTCTGAGAGTCTGAGTCAGCTGACATGGGCCAGCTGTGGGTATTTAATTACTGTCTAGACATACCCAGAGGGAATTTTGACAGTTTTGCTCATCAACTTTGCAATAGAATTGGACACCTAATTTTCCTTACGCTCTTTAAAAAACTCCAGTCAACAATGATTTTTAAAGTCAAGTGATCACATGTCCGTACTGGAAAAAAGGGTACTTAGCACCCTTGTCTTTGGCTGAAGTGTAGCATTATCTCTGGAAGAAATTATAGCTCAATATTTTTGATTTATCATATAGAAATTACATTGTATTTGCATCTGCAACCATTACTATTGTTCAGCCTCTCTGAACAGAGAATTTTTTGTGAGCTCCTGAAGTTTTTGCACTGAAAATGATTAACTCCAGTCCTCTGCCATGACACATTCCCATAAAACAGTGATTACTGACAATGTATTGGATTGGTTTGTGATGTGAAGAGAGAGCAACAACCACACTAACCTTCAGTTTTAGTTTAGGCACTCGGTAAAAAGAATTCTCCAGACATCAAATTAGCAAATAATCCTTCAACCCAGTTAATAGTTCCACCACAGGTTGCTCCCTAAGGGACCCTTTAAAATCAGTACTACCTACAGCTTTATGCTCTTCATCATCAGAACTGCCTGTTTAAAAGCTTTTGCATTTATAGATTTCTTTTGCATTCTGGAAACTTCCAGAGCCACTCGGTGCAGACTGTATTAGAAGCAGATGATTCTCATCAACAGTGATCTAGCTACTTCCTCAAAATGGCAACAGCTCTTGCAGAGAAGTGTGGAGAAAGCTTACAACCTGTGGGACAAATACAGCCAGTAATGGTGGCAAAGTTGGCAATGTTAAGAGAGGCAAATGCTCTTGAGTTCTGTATTACAGAATCATGGAGTTACAAATGGAAAGGACCTACAGTGTTGTAACCTAAAGTACATTCTTTAGTGCTTTATCCAGGCCACTTTTAAATGGTTTAAAAATTAATCGAGATTTGTATTTTGAAAATAAGAAGTGATATCGAAGCTCCTATTTTAAACTCTCCCTGTAGTTTAAATCAGTTACAACGTCTGAGACAGGCGGTCGATGATGGCTCCCAGTTTATGGACATGCAAGGCAATATAAATGCCAAGCTAGATGCAAATTGTGACATGAAGAGCCACCTTGTGACCTGGCATGTGGGGGTGCATTGCCAGTCAGGTCTGAGGACCCGCTCAGATAGGGAGCCCAAGTCAAACTGCCCCTTCTCCTCCCACACTGGGCGGCACTGCGCCTGCCAATGGTATGCACTACGTATAACATGTACGGCTGCGGGTGCCACTGCACACAGGACAGAATGGCTCTGGGTTGCTGGGAAATATCTGGTGGGGTGTGTGTTATGGCTCCGTACTGCCTGCTGAACACACATGCCCTGAATGTCCAAGGGAGGCCATGTGACAGCTGGGTCCTCAATTTACTACTCTGGAGCACTGTGGTGCAATCCTGGCTGGCCCTGTGGAGGGCAGGGTGGGGGAGGGGTTTCTCTCTGGCTTCAGTCACATAGCCATGCAGTAGAAGTGACAGGGTTTTGTCACTATCTTTTAGGTTAGCATGCACAGCAACGGGGTCAGCCCTGACTTTTCTGACTAACCGGTAAATTCCCTCTGCATTGTCTCTATTCTTTTTCCTCGTGGAAAACAGCCATTCTATTACATCTGTCCTTTGGCTCATTGACAAAAGGCCTCACCGAGTCTCCTGCTTTCAGAGTGAAAGATTTTTTTCCGTGCACAGCTTCCTCCCACATTTCTCCAGGCTTTTTAGTTCCATTCTCTGAATCACACTCCGTAGCATCCAATTCTTGAAATCTATAAATATCTTTAATTCCACAGTGCTTTTGCTACCCGTCCTCTCTCTTTGTTGCACCCTTCTCGAAAGTTGCTCATCCGCGGCCTTCCATTTCCCCTCAGTAGCTATGCATCCAGCACATATCCCCTTCACCGCCTCTCATCATCTGCAGTCTTTACGCCTTGACTTCAATGGGCATTTTGCCTGAGCGAGGACTGTGGAATAAGTTTCTGGTGATTGACCATCAGATGCCACAGTGATGGATGGATGGATTCTTTGCTGTGACGTCTATATTCTTGAAAGCATTTTCTATGTGCTTGAGAACAGCAGCCCTTCCCTCTAAATTGCTAGAGAAACATTTAGCAACACCACTAATCCACAAGGGACCTGATTCTGTTACATAACAGCAACCTTAGTTAACTGCAAGGGAAATTGCTTGCACACAGCAGCAGCGACTGCAGAAAGGCTCCCAAAGCAAATATTTTCCTGTCTTCTAAGACTCACTGCTCACAATAATTTCACACTCACAATACTGTACAGGAAAACCTTAAAGCTGATTCAAAGTAGCTGCTGATAATTATGATTTATTTTTCAAAAAGCCTTTTATGAAAGCAAACTGGTGGTGATTGTGGGGGAGGTGTGAGGAGGGAAGGTTTCTAGAGGCTAGTCTGGGGACAATCCTGTTCTCTCCTTTCCCGTGCTTAATTTGTAATGAAAGAGGGGCTGGGGCTCAAGCAATGAGGTGCGGGCGCAAGCAGTTTTTTTTTACTTTCATAACTGACGTGGCAAGCCCAGAGGTGCCGGGGCTATGAACTGCCAAGCATAGAGGGGCCAGGGCTCAGCCCTGGCACAAATTAAGCACTGCTCCTTTCCCTTGCTCTGAGTGAGTGTAGTGGTGCCTTTCCTTCTGCAAAGCCCTGTGGGTGATGCCTTCAGCAGCAGCTGCTTGTCTTCTCCCCCTTAGATTGAGAGGAAAATAGAAAAGAGCGCTCCCTACCCCCCATTCCTGCAGTGCTGTCTAGGGAGTTAATGGCAACGTTGGTTGCCCTTGCCTGATGGTGGATATGAGGATTCTTGTGTGAACATTTTATGCTGTTTTTCTCCCCCTGCTCCCAGAACCCAGTGCGATGTCTGCCAGAACATGATAGTCATACGATAACAACAATACCAGCAGGAAACTGAAAGCTTGTCTGCCTGAAATAGCCCTCACCGTCACAACGTTATCACAGTTCCTTACCCACTCCAGGACCATGGGATGCAAAATAGGGGAGGCACCAATGCCTATACTTTGGAGGTGCAAGGACTGTATTGGCTTCCAAATGCAGCCCTATTAAAGGAAAAGCATTACACACACACACACACAGTTATCCGCCCCCGCGGTGCTTCGTGGTGGAATGATAGCTGTGTATATTAAATTCTCAGTTTTGTTACCATAGTGCTCTGAAAACGCCAGATGAAAAGTCATTTATTGAGGCTTTTATTACAGAGCTACGTGACCTTTGCAGCACCCACACACGTGTTACATTTGCTGAAGTTTCTTGAAGAGCAAAAAAGAATTGGGGAGGACTAGGGGAATAATAGATCTGCAGCTCACTCCTAGGTTAAGGGAGGCCAAGCAGTGGGAGCTCTATTAAGAAGTCCCTCGATACCAAATGCATGCAAAAAACAAACAAACAAACAAAAAAAAACCCTAATCAAAAGTGCATTTTCTCTGGTTAAGCCGTCTCTGAGGAACATCCTAGAAAATGTGCTCTCTCTTTCCTAATGGCATTACTCTCCTGAAGGATGGAATAGAAAGAGAGCAGTGGCATTCCAAGCACAGCAGCTGCATTTTTGGGGCTACCACTTGACCGTCCTAAAGTTCCATCTGTACTTTTACAGACCGATTGAGTGACTTCCAAAGCAGGTGAGCGGGATTGCTGGAAATGGGACCCAGGTATTTGGCACCCTACCCATACTAGATCCCTGCAAGAGACCAGGTTGGCCCTGGAAACCTGAAACTCATTAAACTTCTATTTTCCCTCCTTGAAATCTGAACTTGAAAGGTAGAATCTGAATTTTTCAATGAGGGCCTATCCCTGTAATGAGCAAAACTTGTTCTTTGAATCAAAGCACTCCTGAAATCTTAGGTGCTTTTGAAAATTTTACCTAAGTCCCTTTTTTCAAGTACCCACTTAGGCTCCTAAGTCCCATTGGCTTTCAAGAAGTTTCAGCTCCAACAGTCCAAATCCTCAAAGGTAGTTAAGTGCCTGCCGTCTGGGAGTTAAGCATTTAAATATCTTCAAGGATCTGGGCTTAGGTCTTAAACAGCTTTTGAAAATTAACCAAAACCTGGACAACTTGGGTTCCTCTTAATCATGCCCACTCTAGTTCTTAAGAACTACGTAGGACGTGGACTGGAAAAACCACAGGTTAAGATTATTAATCTGTTTAGAAGATACATATCCATCTCTAAATTCAATACTGTGTCTTGGCCATGTGATTAATTCCTTTTTGAATAACAAAAAGAAACATCTAGTAGTGGCCTTACTGATTATCCATGCCTAAATGTTTTATCATTCATAGTATCTGTAATAAGAATGTAAATCGTGAAACAATAGTACCTCAACCTAAATTACAGCTAAGATCACAGAGGTTCTGGTGGATTTTCCATCACTGACTATTTTTCAGTTAAGAGTGGATGTTTTTCTAAAAGTTTGACTCTAGGAATTATTTTGAGGAAGTTTTGTGTCCTGTATTGTGCAAGAGGTCAAACTAGATGATCACAGTGGTTGCATCTGGCCTTGGAATCTATGAAGATGCAAAATTAAAAAATCATTACTAGGATACAGTGCAGTTTGTTCATTGTGCGTGTGCTTGAGAATATTGATGAGAGTAGTTTATCTACTAACAGCAGGCACCCAGAAGGTGCTTTTGACTGCTTTGTGGACCTGAAGAGTTAATCTTAGGGATGGTCACTGATCAGATTCCACCTGGCCCTAACACCATTCAGAAAGAGCACTCCTTTATATGTGATGGATTTGCTGGGATTAGAGAGCAGATGTATTTGATGTGCATGTAGAGATTTGTGTTTTGCTTCCATGATGTGAAAGTCGGGGGTGAAACCAAACAGCCAGTATGTGTTGGCATTTCATGCTGGGACTTTTCTGGTGATCCTTTCAGTGTCTACAAGATTTAAACTCATATTTTAAAAGGACAATGTGAGCAAAATGTTCACTCTGAAGCCTAAGTATCTACACTTTTAGCTTTGTTACTGGTTTCACTGCTGATTATTTTACCATTTGCACTACCCTGGGATTGTGTGGACACTAAGTAGTGTTCCCTAATGTGACCCTGTGGTGAAAACTATTAGCTCATGCACTGTGTGTGATTAGTTGGTATTCAATGAATGACATTTTAATTTAAATGAAAACATTATTAACTCTTATAGTGATGAAGGTAACCTTCCACATGGGACCCAATGCACTGCTGTCTTCTGGAGCATTCAGATAGTGACTAAGACCATAGCTCTAATAAAGGTATGTACTATTCCCATTCATCTAAATAAATTGTTAATTCTGAAGCCTAATGATGATACAGTCTTTGACAACTTTCATTGACAATCTTTCACTGATGATCATTCAGTAGAAACCTCCAACTACGATACATTGGGACTATGGGTGGATTTGGGACAAAACTGATTATCAAGGGTGCACTCCTGGCTCCACAGAAGCAATAGCTAAACTCCACTGACTTCAATGGGGCTAAGATTTCACCTCACTCCAGTCTGACTCCTTCTAGTCTGACCAGGCTAGTGAACTAAACAGATATGCAATGCACTCTGTCCTCAGCTTTTCATGCATGCTGGGTTATGTTTACTGGTCCAGACTGGCAAAACATATTGTGCAGAGTAATCACTTGTCCGCCTATGAAGGAGAGGACTTTATATCTGTAAAAGATCGGAACAGGATCAAGGATCCTTAGTGATTATTTGAAATAGTCTCCTTGTTGTGTGTGTGTGTGTGTGTGTGTGTGTGTGTGTAACCAATGTACTCCCTTTGTCATTCACTCACACTGAATGTCTTTGGTACTTTGTTGGTGTGGGTCATAGATTCACTATTTCTAATGTTGTTTATATTATGCTAATGCGTAGGAACCCTAATCAAGGGACAGGGTCAGATTGTGCTCGGCCTCGTACAGAGTAGTAACAGAAAAGACAGTTTGTGACCCAGAGAGCTCATAATCTGCAGAATGGTAAACAGTTGGATGAAACAGACAAGCAAAGTGGGGGAGTGGTAAGAGGCTAAGATAATAAAACACAGTTGAGTTTAGTAGAAAATCAGAAGTCTCTGCTCACCAGTTGTCTAGCCAATGCCAGATGGTAATGATTTGTAGGCATCACGGCAGAAGTACTTTTAAAAAGCTAATCAGAATGGTTTTCAGCTAAAAGAAAGTTGAGAAAATTGATTTTTTTTCCTGTGGCAAACTGTCAATGTGTAATTATTTCAATGTAGTTGCACTTAAAGTTGAATCCAAGTGCCACAACAGAGATTAAAAAAAAATCTTTTAGGAAACAGTCATTGATTTTAGCTAGTTTTCAGGTCTGTTGCAGGCAGATCATTGTATGAAAACTAGCATACTGTTGAGTTTTCCTATCCTAATCAGGGGGGGAAAAAAAACAAAAAAAAAAACCCGATGGGCACACTACAAATATCTTTAACATTTGTTACTTGCATTACATTGTGAATGTGTTAGCAGTGTATTGTGTATCTAATATGCTTATTAAATGGGAAGAATCATAAAAATCAATAAAGTCTTGGGCAGTGGAAAAGCAAAATGTTTTAATAGCTGTGAAGGAGGTACACATTTATTTAACCTTAATATGTATAGCTGTCATTACACAGTGCTTCACATGCACTTTTGTTCTGCAAGATCAATAATAAGAAAAATCACACTTAGCCTTTGAGTACTGATGTCAGTACTTGGCTGAACAAACAACTGAAAAATATCAAGTCCATCAAAATACCGTTACCAATACCTAACCAGAACATTCTCTGACTCTGTCTAGAGTCACTGATTAACCTTACATCAAGGGACTTTGATAATGACAGTTCCACACAGAGAGAATATTTTATTAGACTTTATGATGATTTCTGGTGTGGAGAATGCACATCTGTCTTCTTTGGGAAAATCATCTTTCACACAGAGCCTCTCAAACTGAGCACATCTCAGCCAAACTGATACCTAAACTGGATTTGTGATTCCAGCCCCATTTCACTTATTGAGCAACAGTTTTGGATAATGACATTTTCTAAGTTTTTGATCAATGAATAAGGAAAATTATTCTTATTAATTTATATTATTGTAACACCTAGGAGCCCTAGTCAAGGGCCAGGACCTCATCGTGCTAGGTGCTGTACAAACATAGAACACAAAGACAGTGCCTGCCCCAAACAGCTTAGGGCCAAATCCTGCAATCAGCCGCACAGAGGTGGACCCAGGGAGCCCCTCCATGTGGAATCATTTGCAGAATCCTTTCCCTCTATGTCCTCTCATCAGTAATGAGCTCACCAGGTAAGTGCAATGGGGAAGTGCATCAAAGTGTCAATATGACTAATCTGATTTTTTTTTCTTCCCAATTCTATTCCTCCAGGAGATGTGAAGTAACAGAAGCATGCACCCTATCACTAAAGGGGAAAAAAGGAGAGGTATGCAAATGTCCTGCTAAAACATACATAAGGAAAAAAATTTGTCACCAAGAGAAGTACCTGGCAGATGTTGGCTGCCCAGAATCTATCTGCTCTAGAAAGACAGAGAGAAACCACTCAGCAGCTCCTACATAAAGGGGCTTCGCAGAAGTGAGTGTGCCCTGCATGTATATGCATCTACACACACTCAACATCTGGACCAAATAATATTCCCTGGATATTCCTCACTTTTAACAGGACTGAGGCAGAATCTAGCCACAGTTTACAAAGTAAACACTTAAGAACATAAGAATCGCCATTCTGGGTTAGATCAATGGTCCACCTAGCCCACCTAGCGCCAGATGCTTCAGAGACAATGAATGGAATAAGACAATTTTTGAGTGATTCATCCTGTTATCCAGTCCCACCTTCTGGCACTCAGAGGTTTATAGACACCCAGAGCATGGGGTTGCATCCCTGAACATCTTGGCTAATAGCCATTAATGGACCTATCCTCTGTGAACTTACCTAATTCTTGAAAAAAGTCTAATATTTATTTATGCTTTTGGTCTTCACAACGTCCTCTGGCAATGAGTTCCGCAGGTTGACATGCATTATGTGAAGAATTACTTCCTTATGTTGGTTTAAAACCTGCTGCCTATTAAATTCATTGGATGACCCCTGGTTCTTGTATTACTTGAAGGGGTAAAATAATGCTTCCTTGTTCCCTTTCTCCACACCATATTACAGACTTCTTTCATATCCCTCTTTTAGTCATCTCTTTTCTCACTTGAACAGTTCCAATCTTTTTAATTTCTTTTTGAATGAAACCTGTTCTATATCCCTAATCATTTTTGTTGCCCTTTTCTGTACCTTTTCCAATTCTAATATATCTTTTTTTGGATGAAGCGACCAGAGCAGCATGCAGTATTCAAGATGTGGGTGTACCATAGATTTATATAGTGGCATTATGATATTTTCTGTCTTATTATCTATCCCTTTTCTAATAGTTAGTAACCTTGGGTTAGTTTTTATGATTGCTGTTGCATATTAAGTGGATGTTTTCATAGAATTATCCACAATGATTCTGAGATTTCTTTCTTGAGTGGTAACAGCTAATTTAGACCCTATAATTTCATATGTATAGTTGGGATTATTTTTTCCAATGTGCATTACTCTGCATTTATAAGCATTGAATTTCATCTGCCATTTTGTTGCCCAGTCACCCATTTTGTGAATTCTTTTTGTAACTCTTCACAGACAGCTTTGAATTTAACTATCTTAAGTAATTTTGTATATTCTGCAAATTTAGCCACCTCACTATTTGTCCCCTTTTCCAGATCTGTTATGAATATATTGAACACCACAGGACCAGTACAGATCCTTGGAGGACCCTGCTATTTACCTCTCTCCATTTATTTCTACTTTTGTTTTCTATCTTTTAACCAGTTACTGATCTATGAGAGGATCTTCTCTCTTATTCCATGATTGCTTAGTTTGTTTAAGAGCCTTTGCTGAGGGATCTTGTCAAAGACTTTCTGAAAATCCAAGTACATTATATCAACTGGATCAACCTTGTCCATGGGTTGCTGATAGAATTCTAATAGATTGGTAAGGCATGATTTCCCTTGACAAAAACTGTGTTGACTCTTCCCCAACATATCATGTCCATCTATGGTCTGATAATTCTGTTCTTTACTATAGTTTCAAACAATTTGCCTGGTACTGAAGTTAGGTTTACCCTGTAATTGCCAGGATTGTTTTTGGAGCCTTTTTAAAAATTCAGCATTACATTAGCTACCCTCTAGTCATCTGGTTCAGAGGCTGATTTAAGTGATGGCTTACACACCACAGTTAGTAATTCTGCAATTTTGTATTTGAATTCCTTCAGAACTCTTCGATGAATACCATCTTGTCCTGGTGACTTATTGCTGTTTAATTTATCAATTTGTTCCAAAACCTTCTTTATTGACACCTCAATCTCTGACAGTTACTAAAACCTGTCACCTAAAAGAAATGGCTCTTATGTGGGAATCTCTCTCACATCCTCTGCTGTGAAGACAGATGCAAAGAATTAATTTAGCTTCTCAGCAATGGCCTGATCTTCCTGGACTTTTCATTTAGCACCTCAGTTGTCCAGTGACCCCACTGATTGTTTGTCTGACTTCATGCTTCTGATATACTTAATTTTTTTGCTGTCAGTTTTTGTGACTTTAGCTAGTTGCTCATCAAATTCTTTTCTGCCCTGTTGAATTACACTGTACACTTGACTTGTCAGCATTTATGCTCCTTTCTATTATCTTCACTAGGATTTAACTTCCAATTTTTAAAAGAATGTCTTTTTGCCTTTTACCACCTCTTTTACTCTGCTTTTTAGCCATTGTGCCATTTTTTGGGTCCTCTTACTGTTTTTTTTATTGGGGATATACATGTAGTTTGACCCTTTATTATGGTGCTTTAAAATAGTTTCCATGCAGCTTTCAGGCATTTAATTCTTGTGACTGTTCTTTTTAAGTTCCAGTTTACTTCCTGAGTTTTGTGTAGTTCCTCTTTTTGAAGTTAAATGCTACTGTGGTGGGTTTCTTTGGAATTTGCCCCTCCTCCCACCAAGGATGTTAACTTTAATTACATCATGGTTGCTATTACTAAGCATTTCAGCTATATTCACCTCTTGGATCAGATCCTGTCCTCCAGTTAGGACTAAATCAAGAATCACCTCTCCCCTTATTGGTTCCAGGACTAGCTGCTCTAAGAAGCAGTCATTTAATGTGTCTAGAAATGTTCTCTCTGTATCCCATCTTGAGGTGACATATATCCAGTCAATATGATAATAGTGAGGTACTGGGAGGGTGGAAACGGTTTGTACCAGTAGCTTGTCCATGCAGAATAATTTAAGATGCAACCTGCAGCATGTAGTAGCAGGATGCACACTTTGGGACGCAACAACCTTTGCTCAATGGCTGGAGGGTGCTGCGTTTGCCCTGCTGTACCTGCTAACTCAGCTACGTGGCTCCTGTTGCTGTCCAAGGAGGGTCCTCTGCCAGAGGCCTGAGGCTTGATGGCCCTTGATCCATGTTAGGATTCTTCCGCCCACGTAAGCCCTGACCGTCCTGATGCCGATGAAAGGTGCACACCTAGATTCATCAATCCTAGATCCAAATACTGGATGTTTATCCCAGATGAGGACTGATAGAAGATGCAGGGGTGTACTCAGGTGAGGCTCTAGGTGGGGCGTTTTCCTCTACTCTGTGGAAAAAGTTCTTGTATACAAATGCTATCATGGGGGATTTCAACTATCCTATCAATATGGGGTTAGTTGAAATCCCCCATTATTATTGCATTTCCTTTTTTTGTAGCCTCTCTAATCTCCCTGAACATTTCACAATCACCATCACCAGTCAAGTCAAGTGGCCAGTAATATAGTCCTGCTGCTATACTCTTACTATTGAAGCACGGAATTTCTATCCACAGAGATTCTATGGTGCAGTTAGATTCATTTAAGATTTTTACTATATTTGACTCTGTGCTTTCTTTCACATATAGTGCCACTTCCACACCAGCACGACCTATTCTGTCCTTTCGATATATTTTGTACCCTGCTATTACTGTGTCCCATTGATTATCCTCATTCCACCAAGTTTCTGTGATGCCTGTTATATCAATATCCTCATTAAATATGAGGCACTCAAATTCATAATGATAGGAAAAATAGGAAAGTGTCTGTGATACCCATTATATCAATATCCTCATTTAATACCAGGCACTCAAGTCCACCCATCTTGGCATTTAGACTTCTAGTATTTGTATACAAGTACTTTTAAAATTTGTCAATATTTAGTTGTGTGCCTTCATATGATATAACTGAATAGGACTTTTTTTTGTTTGACTTTTTTCCTTTCATTTCCTACTTGTACTTAATCAACTTCTATCCTCTCCTCTTTATTAGGATATAGAGAATCCCCATGAATAAATCCTCCCCTAAGGGATGTCTCTGTCCAAACCATGTGCCCCTCTGCACCTGTCAGCTTTCCCCCGGCCCTTATTTTTAAGACTCCTCTATGACCTTTTTAAACGTGCAAGGCAGCAATCTGGGCTGTAATCTTCCCCTTCTATTCTGTTCAGGTTCTTACCCTGCTCCAATCACGGTGGTATCTTAGCACCTGAGAAAGTGGTATTTGATATACAGACCCAGATTCTCCAGTCTGTTTTGACCACTTTGCACCATATAAATAGCCTTAAAACAAGTGGAGGATAGCTGGTGGAGAATTCCCCTTGGGCTGGGGCACTCTCTTCTGGTGGAAAGTGGGCAGAAGCAGCTCTGCCACTTCCAGCTTCTCCTTTCCATACAGAAGGGGGCATGTCTGGGGGCAGGACATAGATACTGGGCAGTGTGGTGGAGAATAGCTCCTCTATGCCTGGTATTCCATTGATATAAGATATGGCCCTTATGCCAGTGGCAGAAGTTGGAGCAGGTCCCCTGTATGGTTGAGGTTCAGGGAACCACACCTGGATTCCTGTGGTGACCTCAATTCTTCACCATGTCTGAGTGGTGCAGCATACTGTGAAAAGTGGCCACCATAATTGTTTCCTGTTCTAAGTATCTCAGTTACTACTGTCTGGGAATTCTGGGTAGGGTTGGACTCTCCTGGTGGGTTCCCCTTGCATTAGGCAGACTTTGACCCAATGACTCTATGCTATTCCTTTAGGAACTCAGGCTGTCCCTGTAAAGACAGAAAATATTGTACCTTTGTTGTCATGGAGTCCACTCACCACATGTGGCACTGCCTTCTGGTGGCTTTGGGGATTAGCTCTTGCCAGGCACTGCCCTCCTTTGGCAGTCTCTCTACCTGGCATCTCTTTCACCTTGTGGCCCCTTTCATTTCCAGAGCTGCAGCTTCCTGTTCATGGCGTGGCCTTCCAGCCAGGTCACTAAGGCCCTCCCCTTCCAGGGGATTCAAAGTCCTTCTGGATCATCTGGCTGGCTGGCATCTCCAATGCCCTGCACCACTTCCCAGTGGCTGGTAGGGGAACCTAGGCCCATCCTCTACACTGGGTTCCAGTCCAAGGACCCTCTAACAAGCAGCCAAAGTCTGTATGGTCCTACCCTTTGTTGCTGTTTCCCTGGGCTTTTTCCTACTTATCTGGCTTCCTCCCCTTTCTGGGTTTGCCAGCCCAAGCTCTCTCCTCCTAAGGAGTGATTGTAGATTACTTCCTTGCAACCTCTTGCTGCTCACAGCTACTCAGCTTTATCCAGGCTGTTCCTGCCCAACTGAGCCCATTTCCAATTAGTGTCCCGCTCCCTTTCTCCTTCTTCAGGTGCAGTCTGGGCATTTAATTGGCCTGCTTATCCACTTTACCCCTGCCAGGCCTGGTGTGGTACTTCATCACACTTTGTCCATTAGGTCTCAGTCCTGCAAGGTGCTGAATATTCTCAGCTCCCAATGACTTCAGTATGAGTTGAAGTGTTCAGCACCCTGCAGCTTGAGCCTTCAGGCCCCAATCCTGCAACAAGAGCTGGGTGGGCACAAGATGGGTTCAACTGCAGGATCAGGGAGAAAACAAATTCAGTGGATAAGAAAGTTCCAGATATTGACCAGTTTTAGAATTTTTCCAACTGGACCACCAAATTTTATGAGGAAACTTACATAGGTGGCAGCTAAATCCTTGAGCTGGTTCAGAGAACAGCTGTGTATAATGATCCAAATACCCAGGTGACTTACTCTTATTTTAAAAGGAATTTAATTGGAAAAAATACAAGGAATATGAGTATAGTGAGGATTATAACTGTGCAAAGAGTTAGGAAATAAAGCACTTATTCTAGCACATCGACATCAATGCCAGTATTGAGCTCTAGTCCAAAATCTCAGCTAAGTGGTGGCTTAAGTAATTTTATTTTTACATAGCTACTAAATGCCACAGTCTCACTGGTGTAGAGATCTAGAAATTGCAAAGAGAGGACAGAAATTCTCCAGTGACCCATCTCCTGAACAAAGACCAAGACACAGAGTGTACAAATACACAAATATACACAGAAGTGATGTATGTAAAAATACTTGAAAGTTAAGCGAGGCAGACAGCTTTGCTTGTCTTTGAAAACTTTCCATTGCTTTTGAATCATAGCCTGCAAGGCCACAGATGCAGCTGGTTTCTTTATTGCTGTTATGAAAGAACGGCTTCAAAATTGTGGCATAATGCAGAAGGCTCTGACTAACTCCACAGTCATGTCATTCAGTACCTGTGCATTTTCTCGAGAGGAGTTTGTGTGAAGTGGTGCTGTGTTACTGGATGCTTTGGAGACAGGAAGTCTATGTTGTCTTGGTCGCCTGTGTGCTGGCCACTCTTTTCTGTACATTAGGTGAGTTTGGCTGGACTTTGCTTTTCATGGCTGTTGGTTTCCTCGGCTTTTGATGACTGCCGGGGTGGGATTTCAACCCCAACATCTCACAGTACTTATTGCACTGGTGGAGGGCTTTAAACTGATCAATGAAGGAAAGGGCACAGTTGCCTTTAAACCCTTTGTATCTGCAGCAATGAAGAAGAACAAAAGAGGGATTTCAACATTTGTTTTTCAAGACAGGTGTACAGTATGACTTTTGATTCATAAGTAATACTAAATGATTTAATAAGCCTCTCATCTCCTCTTTGAAAGAGAGAAGTATTATCCCCATTTTTAGATGGTAAATGGAGGGACAGAGAGGTTAAATGACTTGCCCGAGGCCAATCAATGAGTTAGTTGCAGAGCGGAAAAGAGGGCTCAGGAGGCTGGCTCTCAGTCCTGTGTGCCAACTATTCCTCTTCTATCTATCATTTAAATTTGTGGCTAATATAATTATCAGTTAACAAACTTCTTAGAGAAATTTTTAAATGAAGAAAAATTCCACAGTATAATCTTTACAGAGTGATTGGGGCACCTCAGATAGAAAAGGCTACAGAAGTGGATAAGTGTTACCATTATTATTCTGAAGGAGTGTCCCTGCTGCTCACACTCAGAGCTAGTTTGCAGAGTTCACAGCCTGTTGAGCTGACCAATATTGTCTCATTTCTTTATACTTTCTCCATATATTTGTGTCCATCTGTTGTTGCTTGGCTTAGGCTGTAAACTCTGGAAGGCAGGGACCCTCTTTTTGTTTTGTTTGTAATAAGAACAGGAGAGTGATCTTTGTGCTGTTAACCAAGTCCGCAAACAGTCTCCAATGGGAGCTGTGCATGAGCACGTTTATCTTGTAGAATCAAAGTGAAAATATCTGAGCTCCATCATACTTTACAGTCCTAATGTGTTCTGGACAATGATTTTCTTCCCAGGCAGCCTGCCTAGTGCTAATGAAGATGCTGCCTGCTACAATATGAAAAGCCCAATATCCATATGACGGATGAGCCTGTTGGTTCTCATGTGCTTTGTAGAATAAAATTCACCAAAGGAGATAAGCAGGTGGCACAGAAACCAAAAAAATATCTTTTAAGGGAGGGTGACAGTCTCTCTGTTTATCTCTAACAGCTTTATTTTGCATTTCTATTATTCCTTTAAGGTGACAGAATAGCCTGACATTTCAACCTCCCTATCTGCTTTCATAGCATCAGTAATCTCATATGAGATGAAAAGGCCACCCGGGAACTCCCGGGTGTCAGATCATGGTGGAACACATAACTCCACCATAGGGTGGAAAAAGCTCTTTGATGGACCACACAAATCTTACGGCTTCTCAGACATACCCAAAAAGTAATTCACACTGTAGGCTTTACTGCTTTCCTGCACACTCACACACAGACATAAGTGGTCATTTATATGGCAGGCTCCATTGCTTCTTTACAGACACAAAAATATCATCTTTAGACTTTGTTGCTTCATTTAAACACCCACCCACCCACATAATCTTATCTTAAATGATTTTAAACAAATTATTGCAGTCTTGAATGTATGTGGAAAGAAGATAACACACCCTCATCATCTTGTAATTGAAACTATTGGTGTCCTTTATGGTGATCAGCTTCAATAGGAGAGGGAAGTAATGAATTCAGCCTTTTAGTTTTTGACCATTTTTGTCTTCTTGTGGTGACCTCAAATGACTCATGGATGAAAAAATTAGGCCAAATTTCATAGAGTTTAAAAATTTGATTAATACTATTTCACCAGCTCTATTCACAAATCAAATCGCGCCCATTTTGCTTCTTCTGTCACAACTGGCTTTTGTTGACTTTTGTAACAATAGAGGGGATGAAATCAACCCTGCCCGTCTAATCCAAACGCCACCAAATTTTGGAGGCTGAGAGGTTTCAAAATCTTGGGCTGAGTCTGATTTTTGTAAATGGCTCTTGAAAGAATGTTTAATCTGTTGTTTAACATACCATGTGTTATTAATTAACTAGCTAGATCACTGATGAATGCAGCTTATTACAAAATCTGATCATGTTTAGGGAGAAGCCTAAACCAAAACTCCTGAAATCTAGAAGAGTTGGGATTTGGATCCAGATTCAAACTTTCCAGTGCCTTCTCTCTCCACAGTGGTTACCCCAAAGTTCTCCATGCTCTAAAACCTGGAGGAATTTTTAGTTTCCACATTTGGCAGCTGGAGCCTTTTTTAATCATAATGGCTGTGGGGGTAAAAAAGCATATCATGATCTCATTTCCTTCATATTTTTTTACAAATCATGCCTACTCCTATGTATTTAACTTCTAATCTCTAATTTGGGTTGGTACTTGCGAAACTGCTAGAAATCAGATCACTGTACTTTACTTTTTTTGTTTAACTCTAAGAAAGAACTGAGTCAATATCCTGTTTACAAGGGTTAAGTTGCTGACTTTGGTGCTCCCCAACGGTTAAATTATAAATGTTTTCATGGTTTGTTTTTTTTGTTTCCAGTTAAACTTTGCCCTCTAGTGGTAGAAAATGTATCACAGCCATTTCTATTACACTTCAACTAGCAACTTTGTGCCTTTGTGCCTTTTTACTCCACTGATAAAACAGGCATGTGAGGTATGCAAAGCGATTACTAATCACAAATTGTGTTTAAATGCTGTAAGCATCTAGTCTCTTCATAACCACTACCAAAGCGAGGGGTGGAGGGAATCGAGAGGAGAGCAGACAAATAAATAAATTATGGACAGTGCGATTCATTGTGGTTCCGTCTGCTTAGAATCTTACACTCTGGCTTATAAAAAGATTAATGGCACTGGGCAATGCTAGAAATGTTATGCAGAATATTAATCTGTGCTGTCTCATGCAAGATGTATTGCATGCTTATTTAAAAAGTAATACTAGGGGGCAATAATTAAATGAACATCAATAATTTCTGACATTTGCCATATCAGCTTTTCTAAATTCATCAATAACTGTTAATAGCATGACATTAGCAGTATAGTGCAGGTTTTATTTTTTTGCTAATCAGTCATCGTGTTGTCAGAATGCATTGAGTTTTTTATTTACTTGCTGAATTGAACAGAAACTGAATGAATAGTCTCCAGCCATGATTCTGGTAAAATTTCCCAAGTTCAATATAGGCTCAGAGGATTTAGATATGACAAACACCTATTTGATCAATGACTCCATCTCCCCGGCAAAGGCAGGTTAAAGTCTGTACTAGAATTTGTGTCAGCTATTATACGGATACATTAGTTTCATTTCATCTCTGATTTACAGAGTCAAAAATATGAGAACCATTATCAGAATTATAACCTAGTATGACTCTTTATGCTCTCCCAGACATACTGGATTTACTGTCTCACTGTTTGTTGCACTGTTTTGCCATCAGTAGTAAGCTGTGATGTTGATGAATTCTACCTATTTATTTGTTTTTCCCTGTACACCCCAACTTGGTTTATAATAATTCTGGTAGAAATTAATTTAGAGGCATCCTTCCTGAGGTAAATAATGAACAACGTAGGGAAAATACAGGACCAGCAAAAATCTGTTGCCTTGTAGAAATAACATGAGTCAAACAAAAGAACACTAGAAATGTAAGTGGTTGCTTAAGACAAAGTGTCTGTTTGGAGTGATCTTTAGTTTAGATTTCACTGTACATGCTTTGTCTGACATCATCTTCCTGTCCCTTTGTCTCAGATGTGTTTTCATCAGCATAATTTCCCATAGTGTGCTGTATAATAACATTCATTAGACCCTTCCTATAAATCATCAGGTTCCAGAGCACAGTGTAACAACATAATTAAAATTTTTTGACTTTTTTATTTCCTAGCTGGATGATGAGAGACTAATTCAAATTATTTCACTTTGGAGCCAAAAAAAAAAAAAAATCATCAATTTAAATTTTGAAAAAGTGCCAGGCTAGAAATGTCAAGGGTTTCCCTATAATATTCTAGGATAGGTGAAAGAAAAATAATTTTTTTTTTCTGTGCCTCTGCCTTATAGAGAACCATGTTTAGTCTGCAAAAGAGAAGAATGAGGGGGGATTTGATAGCAGCCTTTAACTACCTGAAAGGGGGTTCCAGGGAGGATGGAGCTAGGCTGTTCTCGGTGCTGGCAGATGACAGAACAAGGAGCAACGGTCTCAAGTTGCAGTTGGGGAGGTCTAGGTTGGACATTAGGAAAAAGTTTTTTACCAGGAGGGTGGTGAAGCACTGGAATGGGTTACCTAGGGAGGTGGTGGAATCTCCATCTTTAGAGGTTTTTAAGCTGAGGCTTGACAAAGCCCTGGCTGGGATGATTTAGCTGAGGTTAGTCCTGCTTTGAGCAGGGGGTTGGACTAGATGACCTCCTGAGGTCCCTTCCAACTCTAATTTCTATGATATAGTCGATAAAGAGATTTGTCTTTCTACATATTGCTGTGATCGGTTTTATTTTTTGTACAGCTTTCTGAAGGAAGAATACAACTTGTGTACGATGCAAGGGAACAGAACTGTGACAACACATACAACAAAGTTAGAGAAAATAATAGTATGCATTAGTCCAGGAAACAACTGACTTGTTAAAATAATATTGGAAGGAGTGTTCTCTCTCTCTGGTGCAAAATTTCACAGCATTTATACTTGGAATTGCTAAATATCTCAGCAGATGAATAACATTTAAAAACTGAAAAAAGGAAATTTGTGATTTCCCCATATATGCTTAATCTGTGCAACTCGCTTTTACAAGATATTGTGGAAAAGGGCTCAACAGGTTTCAAATAAGGGTTAGACACTTATGTGAATAATGAAAATATCACCCACAGTCATATTTGCTAGTAGCGTATAAGAGATAACGGCACCTATGCTTCCGGAGATGAGCCAGCCACTAACTGCCTGTGTTGGGATAGTTGACTGTGTTGTCCATTATGTGGCTTTTATACTTTCCTGTGAAGCATCTGGTATCTGCCAATGTCTGAGATGGGATACCAGATTCGATGGACCATGGATCTGACCTGGTAGAATTGATTCTGTGCACCATGATATAATCTAGAGAGGACAGAAGGCAAGGTCCTGCAACTCTGGAATGCTCTTAAGCTACTGTTACAGGCTGGATGGCCCCTTAAGGCAACCCAAGCTCAGTCTTGCCTGTGACCAGATAGTTATCCCCCAGCTGAGTATGATGGAGATTTAATTATAATGACTCACCTCAGCTGCCAGGGAGCAGAGAGAGGACTATTTAACCAGAGCTGTGAACTCAGTCTGGGGAGAAAGCTCAGGAAAGAGGAAGTAAGGATGAAAAGACCCACAAGCAGTAGGTTAGACTCTTGTGGAAGGACCCTATGATAGGAGATCAGGAACCAGGGAGATCTCTGATGGAAGCTGTGAGAGAGTCCCAGAGGAGGGGAGGGGAGGCAATGGGGGAAAACCTGCTGGGAGGAAGCAGTATAATAGAAACTGTAGGGCCCAGGGATAGGAGCTAAGAAGCAAAGAATGTTCATGTAGCCTGCGGGTGGCACAAGAATGATTAGTTTGGATTTATTTAGGTTTCCAGCTGGAAGTTTTGTCCCCCTGGAACGGGTCTGAATTTAAAAGACTTTGAAAAGAGACAGGTTGTTGTAGAGCCAAGGAGGTGGGCACTAGGGAGTGCTAGAGGTGAAGTCCCCCGCAACATCGTGACTTAGCACCAAGGAGTGCTAAAGTGGTGAGAGCGACCACTTACAGTCCTAGGGAGCAAACCTGAACCATGCCTTCTATATGACTTCATAAGTAACTCCATGAGTTAAAAACTCAGAGGATGAAATCCTGGTCTTGTTGAAGTCAGTGGCAAAATTCCCACTGAATTCAGTGTGGCCAAGATTTCTCCCACTGTTCCTACTCCCTAATATGGGTTATCCTCACAGAGGAATTAAACGTGTCTGTGTTTTTAGCTGTTGTCTTATAGCATATCCCTAGGTTTCAGGAATGCGTCTACAGATTAAAAATTAGTAGTACTTGGGGAGAAGTGGAAAAGAATTATAACATAAGTGGGTGAAGCTTTTTTATCTCTGGTGTGGGTTTCTATATATTTGTCTCTTAAGAAGGACTAAAATCATTGCACAGCCTCTTGGAGACAGATTGCTTTTAAATGCCATGTACAGTTTTTGACAGCTCCAGTAGGCTATTGTCTTTGCGAAGAGGACAGAAAGCTGCTTTGCAGTAGAATAGATGCCAGCAAATCCTTAAATGGGTTTCCTTCGTGCATCAAGTAACTAGCCTAGACATAGCTGCACTGGACATTCCCTGCTCGCAAGAGCACACGGTCAAGCCTGAGAAAACAAGATGCATCTGAGTGTGTGGTGGGAGAAATAACTAACACACAGAGTCTGAAATGCAAGAGAGGGGTATTTATATATAAGTCAAGCTGCCAACATTTCTAGAAATGGGAGGGATGTTTAGTTTTAGTATCGCACAATAATAATTATTATAGTATCTGTAGGTTTCTGACCTGTCTCCCCAGGCCAGGACACCCAAACCTTCTCCAGCAAACCATTTTATTCTTCAACATGAAACTCTGGAAAAATGTCAAAACAGAAGGAAGTTCTTCTGCCCCCCACAGGCTGCAGCTCCTAGAGGCTTTCCCGTGGTCTCTCTCAGTGCTGAAAGGAGAATGTGCCCTTTCCTTCACTCCCACTGCATCAAGGCCTACTGCAGGATCCCATCTCTCACCTGCAACTCCTCTTAGCTGAGCCACTTGCTGACTTTTACAATCACTTACTTACTTCCTAGCTGGGCCTGATAACTGAACAGGGCTGGCTGGCCCAGGCCCCTGGTGCTTAAAGAGGCAGGACCACCCTGTTGCAGTGTCAATCAATCCTTGGCCTCTGCCAACAAGCGTGAGTTGTGGTGTGGATGCATTCCACTCCAGGGACATTGCATATTTCATAGTGGTTATTCAATAGCCATTGGACAATAACAATTCCCAACCACTACTGGTCTGGGCTGGCCTTGAACAAGCAACCTAGACTGGATAGATTGAGGCCAAGCATTTCAAAAAGAACTAGTGATTCTGGGTGCCTCACTTTTTAGGTGCTCAGACTGAAATGCCTTAAAGGGGCCTGATCTTGAGAAGGTGATTCTTCAGCACTTCTGAAAATCAAGCCCTTATAAAGTATCTCAAGATGGGTACACACCATCACTTTGAAAATGTAGACCTGTATCCCATTACCCATCCCCTGAATCATCACGCCTGATTTTTCAAATAATTTTCCATTATGGGTAAGATTGGTCTATATTTAATGCTTCGGTTCTTTTCTGTTGATTTATATTGAGTTGGAGATAAAAACATATAGAAAAGAAAATCTTGATTGTTATTTGTTATTTTGGTAGGAACACCAAGGACATCTTATTTGTTCCAAGATAAATTGTTTATGAAGTAATTCTACAAAGCAAAGTCTCCAGTATGTGAACTTTCCTTCAAAGAAGAAAACAAATGTTTCCTTCATAGGAAGGTTCCCATTAATATTTTATGAACGTGAGGAGGTTAACAGGAGTTGCATTGGGTTTGCTTTTCCCTAAAATTATGGTGAGAAATAGACATCCAATGCACCAACCCTCATCAAATGTACACTCCCGAGGAGTCTGAAGCACAATGCAAATATATCCCATTGAAAAATATGTCTTTTACTCACCCTTTGGCCAATGTTGCTATGCCAACATCAGTTAACTTCATTCCTACACCTACACAAAACAAACAAACAAAACAAAACAGGGATCTTGCATTAAGTCAGACTTTCTAGCAGTGTCTTCAGATGTATAGCCTCATATATACTCAGTTTTCTTAGTATTCTAAGTATTATTCTTTATTGATTATTGTTTGTTTCAGTCATCTCTGTCTCTGCATAGTCACAATATTTTAACATTCTCCACTCAAACATAGGGCTTTTGTTCTGTGTGGTTCACAACACTAGTGGCAGTCAGTAGCATTTCAGTGATTCACAAAAAGCATGATAAATAGAGACCTAAGGCTTTGGTATGTTTCCTATGCTGGAGGATAACTGAGAGCCTCACTTTAACTGTGGCATCTTAAAGGGACATCCAAATCCAGCATCAAAACATTCACATCTATGAAGAGATGCATATGGGTCATTTATTGTTCCTGAATTTGGGGATCTGGATGTTTGCAAGCTGGGACCACAGTGTCTTCCAGTGGGGAAACCACTTTGCACATGAGCATGGCCCAACAATCCTTGCTCTCTGTTCAGTTTTTTGGGTGACCAGTAGGTACTAAATTAAACTCCTTGCTCAGTGTTTCCAAACAGCCCTTATGCCTCCCCCTCTGACCCTGTTTTTTTTTTCTTTCTTTTTTTTTACTAGCCATTGTGAGCAAAATCTTGCCCTGTGTTGTGCACTTGTGCTGTGGAGAGATGATGACACAGAGAACCTACTTCTCCCTCAGGGCACCTGTGCAGGTACACGGCAGGCTACAGATCTAGCACTTCCTCAAGTGCTCCGCAGGAAACCCAAGGAATGTGCCTTGCAACATTCCATAGCCAAGCCATTCCAAGAGAATGTGATCATAGAGCGTGGACAGGGCCCCAGGCCCCATTTGTGAGGATGCTGCTATCAGCAGCAGAATACACCATGCTCCTTTTTTGGAGCAGCAGTGGTAAGAATCAATACAGAGCGTATAGCTCCCAGGCTCAGATGCTAACTCTGCTGCTCTGCTTCCTGACTCCAGCAGTATGCCTCATACTCATAAAGCTGGGAGTTTGCCCTATAGGCTTTTCCCTCTTAATTCATTTGCATTTGTTTTTGTTTTTTTCAGCCTTCTAATTTTAAAGGGCAGAGGGTGGTGCTGTTTAAAAGATTCCATCTTTCCTTGCCGTACCCCAGCCAGGACTGCTGCTCTATTTATTCTCTCATCAGCTTAGTGAACACACAGCCTGTACTTCTTTAAAGGCCAAATATTTGCACAATGCGGGTGAGTGAGGCACATAATGGTGTCATGGCAGCGTTCTCCAGATATAAGATGTTCTTCAGATGTGGTCAGGAGCCTGGGTGTGAATTTTTCCATTGATTTTAAAGACAGGTGTTAGATGTTTAAATGCAAGGCAAAGTGAGGGCACAGGGTGCTGTTTTTAGAGTCTTAATTCATGAAGTAGTTCATAAATCCTGGAGTGGTGGAGTGACGAGCAGGCAATCGTCAGCCTTGTAATGAGTGTTTTGATTGACTCAGGTGCATTTGTATCAAAAATAAATCTCTTATTAAGAGTATGTGACTTTTTTTTTCCCCTTCCAAACTGGTTATTTACAAAGACACAAGCCATGTGAAAACTTCCCCTCCCCCGGCTCTTTCTGTTGAATACCACACCACTGTGGATGCCAGCAAACCTTTCTAAAGCCTTTGCCACAGCAAGCTGCTAATTCATTTCTTTCCTGTGAGTGTGCATAACACACAGAAAGCCAGCACAGCACCAGCTCACAGGGCCTGCGATACAGAGTAGAAAAGAAAATATCATAAACCTCTCTGCACCGCTTTTAATATGTCCCATGTGAGATGCCATATCAAAGGGCTGTGTATTATTTTAATTGTTCTAAACCCTATTTGTATTGTTCTCCAGTCACTTTGCCAAAGGCACTTGTAATTAGTATTGATTTTTTTTAATTAACAGGTAGGGCTTCAATTAGACTAAAAAAAATATACTTTAAAAAATCCTACATCCCTATTTAATAATTTGACTGTGGTTCCTCTGGCATTATACTAGTGTGAATTGCTAGTTCAGAAAAAGAGCTTATTACGATAAGTTTTACATAACAGTAATTTACAGATATTTTCATACTGACAGGGTGTCTTCTAATTAGCTCATTCCCAGGAACTTTGTTGTTGTTCTTTATTTGTATTGCAGTAGCGCGTAGGAGTCATGGACCAGGGCTAGGCATTGTACAAACAAGTTCATTGGAAGCTGGAGCCATGTGATTTCCTGATTTGCATAAGAGGTTCAGGTTTGATTCCTGGTTCCAGTCTCTTGCTACCAAGGCCAGAAAGGACCAGGAGCATTGCAAGGGCAGCATGCTTAGCACAGCAGGGGGAGTGAGTCAGGAACGACACCGCTAGACTCATACAAGAGTACCATGTGGTTCTTTTTGTCCAGAACAGGCTGGAGAGAATATAACACTTGGGCGAACAGTTGGTGGAGTACTGCCTATGGCTCCAGAGAACGAGTTCCCCTCCAAGAGACCCAACTTAAAGCTCCAACGAAGACAAGGAAACTGTTTTAGCTTGTTGAGAGCACAGACATCGAAACACACCACGGGGCCATTCAGAACTCACTTGTCAAAACATAGGCTGCTTTGGGGACTAGATCCTACTGTGATACACTCTTTTAGTCCCATCGACCTCAGTGTAACTGAGAGTTGAATGTGGCCCTCTCCCTATAGCCTTGGATAAATCATGGAAGGTGAAATTCCTCCTCATGCAGAGGACCAACACAAAGACAATGCACCATTTAAGTCTGACTTTTAGCCCCATGTTAAGGTTTAAGTGGTGCAATAGGCTTTGTGCTATTCTACCCTATGGTTGCTAACACCATCATTAATATCTGTATGGGAAAGATGGCTTGTCCTCCTGCTGTTAGATAATGTACAGCCAACTGAATGGATGGGTTCTGTGTGACCAGAGGGTTTCTCGTGCCCTAAATTCTTTCTCTTGCTCCCCCTGAAACCATAGCAAAGCTCCTTTTGATCAGTGGGCATGTAAGGAAGCTAAAGCCTTTGAGCTGTTCCTGACATACCACTTATGCTATGTTTCTGAAATAAAGACTCAAGACAAAATGTTCCAACTTTGGTGCCTGAGGACTGGTGCTTAAATCTATATGTAGACATCTAAACAAGTGGCCTGGAATTTAGAGATGTGGAGCACCTGCAACTCCGAGTCTGGGTTGTAATGCCCAGTAACATTTTCAGGGGACTACACTTGATGCTGGAGGGTGGCTTGTGACAGCGGGAGTTTTAACTCCTCATAGGGCTAGCCAAGATAGACAGATCAAAGGGTAGGGAGCAGACAAAAAGCAGCCCACTGGCTGAGTGATAGGCCAACAATCTGTCCTTGTAAAACAGCTGAGTTATAGAAGCACAACAAGGTAGACACTCGGCAAACAGTATGATAGACAGAGATGATGGAGCCTTGATGGTACCCTAGGTGATGTCTGCTAGTGTGGGAACGATTTGGATTCTGAGCATGGGGATAAAAGGTCAAGATTTAAATTCTAGAGTCTCAAAAGGAATAGAAAAGGTTCTCATGAGAGAGACAGTAAGTGTGCTAGCAGGTGTGCGACTGGGGCTCTGGAAATGATCTGTTCAACAAGAATCTCTCTGGTCCTCTTCCAGGGGAGGTAGTTTTGTGATAGGTTTAATGAGTGAATGTAACCTATGCCCGCTTGGTGTGGCACTCTGTCCCCTTTTAGTGGTGGCTAGACCAGCTAGAGAGTGATGAACCTGCTATAACCTTGGCTAAGAAACGTGTCTTTTAGTGAATGCAGCAGAGGCTCATGTATTAAATGCAAGAGCTCCCAGGTTTGATCCCGGCTGATGATGACTTGTGTCTGTCAGCGTTACATGAACATGCTCAGCAAGTTCAGTATGTTGAGGACAGCAAAGAATAGAGTTGTGCTGGAATGGGGCCCTGCGAGTGTATCTCCACAGCCTGTGGCAGTGAGACTCCCAGCCCCAGTTGACAGATGTGGACTGGCGAGATTCGTGCTAGCGCTCTAAAAACAGCTGTGTAGACAGCACTTCCAAGTGCACTACCTCCTCCCTAGACTTCAGAGCCTGAGCTGCTGCCCAAGCTGCAACTTCATAGCAGACTATGTAGTTATTTTTAGAATGCTAGTGGGAGCCTCTCCACCCCCATCCTCAAGTTTGTCAGCCCAGGATGGGAGGTTTGCTGCTGCTGACTTTGTAGACATACTATGAAGGTCTGTCCAGTTATTGGGATACTCAGTGGCTGGGTGTCACAGTGATAGCATGGCATATCTGTCACATACTGCCACAAGGATTGGAGCTCTCACCTTGAAAATCTGTAACGAGCAAATTGCCATTGGTTTTCTCGTACACCCAGTGCTGAAAGGTGCAACACTTCTGACCAGCTTCTGAGTCTCTTCTCATGAAATTTATTTCTTTGCCATCCCGGACAGAATACTTCACAAATTCTCCAACCAGTTCCTCTTCCACGGTTGCATAAGGGATATTATTCTCAAGACGATGAACAAGGAAAATAGGAATGATCCTGAAATAAAATCCAATAAACCTTAATGATCTCAGTCAGGAAAAGTGGGCTAGGTTTGGCAGACCCTGGTCTCATTTATGGGTAGGAATGGATTAGATATGAAACTGGTTTCAGTCCAAAACCAGGCAAACTGCAGCAGTTTTGCTTTGAGTGTTAGGGTCTTCTCAAAGACACACTGAGGGCGTATATTGAACGTAAAGTGAAACTCATGTGTTTTGCATGTCTAGCTAGCACATACTTGAATCTGTTGAGAACGGTGATGAGCTAGAGAAAGTATTTGTCTCACTGCCAACATAAACATCTTGGTTACCAGAATTCATTGCTGCTGCACCTCAGCTTCTGAGAAGTGCACTGAAACCTCACAATGAGCCTGATTCTGCTTACACATACACTGGAGTAACACGGGAGTGCTCAGGATGAGTGTCTTGATACTACAGTGAAGGGTGGCAGGATAAACTGTAAGAGTATCTCCACTGAAGTCAGTTGAATGACACTGATGTAAAGAAGAGCAGAATCAGGCCCCAGTATCTCCTTATGATAATGCCATTTTGAAAAACATTGAGTCAAATGGAGTTTATCACAAGACATCGCCATATGTTATTATAGAGCTAACAATCTCCTGGTAGTGCCCTGTGATAACAAATGTATGGAACAATAGTCACTGCTATACAGGAAGATATGGTAGAGCCCGGGGAAGTATGGTCCTATCTTGTCACAGGCCTTCTTGCATACATCATTAATCCCTAAAGCAACAGTGCCAGAATGGTAGTGGTCATATCCAGAAGGACAACTCTCCAGGACTGTCCAGTACTTCTGGAAATGGCAGTGGTCAAGGGGCCTGATTCCCAGCATAATTTGGGTGCACACGGCTCCTATTAAAATGAATTGGAGTGTTGCATGTATAAGTGATGGGATACAGAGGCCTGAGATGGTTTGGAGATAGAACAGATAGCCACGACTTGAAGAACTCTTCCTTACTGCTTTTTCAGCCCTGGTCTACACCTAATTTTTACTGGTCTAACTATTTTGTTTATGGATGTTATTTTTATTTTTAACCAATGTAGTTAAATGGGTAAAAGCCCTGGTGTGGAGCAGGTATGCTGGTCTAAAGGGGCATGACAGCAGTACAATTATTCCCTTTGCCATTTAGAAGCAGATGTACCCTTTTACACTGATATAACTGAGTTCTCACTAGGACCCCAGAATTTGAAGATTGTAACTTTCAGAGAGCAGCCTCTGGTGGAAGAGGATCTTTCTCTTGCTTAGTAAAATCTCTCATTCCCTTTATAGGGATACCGCCAGGAACTTTATCTTCCTCTAAGGACAGCGTGTAGTACTGAACAGGTTGTTTTAGAAAAGCATTCCAGAAGCTGCATTTTGTGTGGCACCAACAGGGCTCAGATGGAATTCTTTATAGGGACCAATGTAGTAGCAGCTGCTAGCAGTAAAAGCCACCTGGCTTATAGCCATTCCTTGCTGCATGGTTGCAGAGCTGCCTGTTTTTACCTCAGAGCTACGAAGCAAATAAAAAACAGTCATGCTGAGCATGCATATTGCCCACAGAGTAACCAAATGGAAGCCACTGAGCCTTCCTCTTTCCTTCTGGTGCTCTATGAAATGGCTGCCCCCTTAATGTTCAGCTCACTTTGGGTCAGCCTATAGATATGTTTTATTTCACTGCTTTCTGGATTGGGGCCCAAGTAGAATCAACATTCACTATATATAGAAGCTACCGGGAAAACAGTTAACTCATCTACTCTAATCTTTTTTCAGTGATTCAGATGCAGCTAAAGGAGATATCGTATGTCATCTAGAAAGAGATGGAGACTTAGGCTGTTCACAGACATGTGGGGTTTATTCTTGAGGCGAGTCATGGTCAGGTGGAATTTCAACCATCCTTTGGGCATCTGACTATATATGGGAGCCTGACACAGGAACAGCAAATCCTTTGAAAAAGATCTGAGTTATCTGTTACAAAATTCACAAGGTGTCACTTCCCAACCTCAGGTGCAGAGACGAATCTGTTCTAAAACTACTCATCTGATCTCCATACATAGACAAACCCTCTTTTTACTCTGGGACAATCTCTTGATATGAACATCCCACACTTGGGAAGAGTCCAGAACCAGAGTTAAACTTTCTGGCTTAAGCTCAGATGGACTCAGGTGACTTGCCTAAGCAGAAGAGACTTAATACCAGCTTTCAGAACTGCTACAATTTTTGCTAGGTTTTATTTTTAATTGAAAGCTTTTGGGACCTGATTCTCATCTCCCACTTAAATCGATTACTCTTTAGATCAGCGTAAGTGAGATCGGAATCAAGCCCTTTGCTTCTGAATGTCCTCCACTCACTGGATTTTACTCCTTTTCTCTATGAATGAAAGAAAGAATCATTCTTACCATCTCATCATTACCAAGCATGATCTAAGATATGACTGCAGTTGTACCCCATATGTTCTCAGGGTGTCTGTTTTTTCTTCCCAGCAATATTTTCCAGGAGCCAGATGGCAGTGTAGCTCAGAATAATATACATACTCACTCTGGCACTTCTCCAAAGCCTTCCAAAGATTGTGCTTCTGCTGCATATATCTTGGCATACTCTCTTGCAGTATTTTGAACATAGCATTCCTATATTACAAACAGGAATGCCAGTGGAGCGTTACTGAAAACATTTAACACAGCCAGCTGTTTGAAAATTTCAAAGCCAGCTCTTCCCATAATGTTTGTTTACAGAGGAAAATGGAGTTTACCTGCATTGCTAGTTTGTAGTTCTTTTGAACAAGTTCATCCTTGGTTTTGGTCCCATATGAAATAGCAGTATGCACTTTAAGAACACAGGGATGACCGGGGCCGAATATAGGCACGAGGCCTTGCATTACTTTACTTCTAAATGCTTTCCGGTGCACTCCTTCGCTAAAGTGCAACTCTTCTGTTGCAATTCTTCCATGCAGGTTGCCACCAAAATAGCTATCATTGATGAAGTCTTCTCTGAATATGAACTGAATGAATTCAATCTCTTCCAAACCTAAAGCACAATGAAATTGTTTTGTACAGAATCTTTCCATATACACAGAAAATTGCAAAGAAAGGGAGTGTTAAGAGTGAAAAGAAAAAAGGCGGGAAGAGGTGGAAAGAAGGCTGTTCTGATGGAGAAAGGTTGCAGAAGAGAAGACTCTTGCACAAGCAATGCTCAGTCTCTGTGCAGGGACAGAAAGGGAATCATATGGATAGAGTAAAGAGGGAAGTCGAGAGCTACAAGGTCCAGGAGGAAGGCTGGAACAAATCCAGAATGTTTTTTAAAAACAAGAAGGGCAATTTTGAACTGGATCCTCAAATGCTTGTGAAGCCACTAGAGCTACTTGAGAATCTGAGGTGGGTGGAGGAGGAGATTTGCTTTTTTGTTCCTGTGTGAAGAGAGAAAGGTTGGGCAATTGAGTCTACAACATGTACACATAACTGTGTGCCCTATTTGCATGTGTGATTGCAATCAGGCGTAATCCTTTTAGAAAAGATGAAGACATGAGGTGTTGTTGATTCAGCTTTAGCTTATTTTACAATTTGAAAAACAATTTTTAAAAATTAATTTTAGCTTTCAGATTTCTTCAGTGCAGAAGCCATGTTTACCTCTGTGTTTGTACAGCATTTGGCTCCGTGAGGCCCCAATCCTGACCTGGTACTACCATAATATAAACAATTATAACATCAATAACATTTTTCAGATCACTCCCAGAGCTGCAGAATTACATGCTAAATCATTTATCTTGAATAGTTGTGTTTTAAAGCTCATAAGCAGCAGGTTAAAGATTGATTAGAAATGAGAGAAGATATTAGGAGGGCTAGGAGGGATGGCCTAGGTAATACTTAGTCCTGCCTTAGTGCAAGGAACTGGTCTAGATGACCTATCAAATCCTTTTCAGTCTTACATTTCCATGATTCTATTACTTTTATTCCAGATGTGGTTTTGTGTAGACTCAGGTTCTCCATAAAATATTGTGTCATGTTCATCTGTGGAGTAACTGCATTGATTTCAGTGGGGTGATACTAGGCATAAATTTGAACCATGAGTTCTCTACCTGTGACCTGTGGATTTTAGAGGTAGCACTGAGATGATGAACATCTGCTTAAGTTTGTTAAAACTGAATAAAACTGTGGAATTACTAACTTTAATTTCTAAATGGCTGGAATAATGTTACCGTGAAAATACAGACAAAATATAGGAGGATGAAGAAGCAGGAAAATACAAAAAGAGTAAAAGAAAAAACTGAAGTGGGAAAAAGGGCAAGATTATAGAGGAAAATGAATTTAAAATTCTATCTGTGTTTCAGATCTGCAGAGTAGAGTGACCAGATGTTCCAATATTAGCAGCTTTGTCTTATATAGGCAATCCCTTGCCCTCCCCACCATCCCCTGAAAAAAAAAGTGTCCCCATTTTTCACACTTGCTCTGTAGGCACCTACTGCAGAGTTACGCAGAGTGAGGGACTACTCTCATCTCTTTATGTACATACAACTTCTCCTGATGTTAAGGAAAAGTGAGAGAGGATAACCTAAAGCCCTAAGTGTGCAGTACAAAGTCTTTCCACTTATGGTTGGTGGTTATCTCTCATTTAGACTATGTAAACTTCTGACTCCCTTGGAATGAACAAAGAATGAACAGAGTATGTATATATACAGTGCTACAATAAAAGTGGCTCCTTATCGCCACTTAACAGTTCTTTTATCAAAAGTTATATAGCGTTGCTGGATGAAAAGCTCCGCATTTGTTTTAAAGAAGAAGTGAATGATTAATTCTATTCCTCAAAGATAAACAAGAAAAAAAACAACCATCTGAATGAAGCAGTTGACCAGTACAGTATGTTCAGAAATGATAAACCAATTTACAAAGCGTTGTCTATCTTTAGCACATACATAGTAAGATGTGTGCCGGTCTGATTAAAGAAAAGATAGCACATGAGGAAAGTATTCCAGATCTCAATCCTTGCCTTTCTCCTTGGGCAAAGTTACACAGCAGACAACTTGTGAAGACCATGTGTTCAAATGGCACTGGAAGCTTTTAGGCCAGAATATCTTATTGGTCCTCTTTTTTTCTTCCTCTTTATTACTGTGAGATTGGGGTGATATTTCACTATTTACTGTAAGTGAAGTGACAGTACACTAAATGTATCAAAAGTATCTGTCCATTTAACTCAATCTGTTTTGTACTACAGGAATTCCATAAAAGGCACAATTCTGCAAACTCCCATTAGCTTTAAGGGGAATTTTGCCTTTATTGGGACAGCAAGGTGTAACACACAATGGGAAAGAATTGTCAAAGAAATATTGCACTGATGACTGATCTGTAAGGTCTGAAGGCATTTCTGGTGCAAGAGGAGAAGTTGGTTTATCATGCATTAATGGCATAATGAAAGAGGATTCAGGGTCAAAACTAATCTAATCTCTGATGATTGTTGTGTATTGGGCTGCACCCTGAAACACTGTCAGACCTACAGATACACAACTATTAGCACCCAAGCCACAACTCTGGAGCTGAACACCTCTGAAGTTTGGAAAAATTCAAAATCCAAATCCAAATTTTACTGTTGTAACTGGCCCCTAGCTATAAAATGGGCCAAATGGGCTAAATTCTCTGCTCAGAAGCTCCTGAATATTGGTATGTTTAAACTCCAGACCTGAATTTTATTGATAAGTGCATTCACCAAGATATGTGAGATGCATTGTGCATGTTGGATTAGAGTATGCACCTATGAGATCAAAAAAACCATCACTGTTAATCAGAGTTTTTGAAAATCAAGATGCATGACCTTTTCAATCTGTATTGCAATATGTATTATGTTGATTTTGCTGTATGATTAGGTAATCATCCAAAATTACTGGCCTAAGATTACTGGTCTAGTGGATAGTGAGAAGCTGTAGACATGATATATCATGATTTTGGTAAGGTTTTGGAATAGTCTCACATAACATTCTTATAAGCAAATTAGGGAAATATAGTCATTTCATCTAAGCAACAACTGGTTGAAAGACCGTACTCAAGAGCAGTGCTTAATGGTTCGCTGTCAAACTGGGAGGATATATCTAGTGGGGTCCTACAGGGGTCTGTCCTGGGTTTGGTACTATTCAATATTTTCATTAATGACTTGGATAATGGAGAAGAGAGTAAACTCATAAAATTTGCAGATGACATCAAGCTGAAAGGGGTTGCTAGCACTTGGGAGGAAAAAAATTAGAATTCAAAAAACAAATGGGAGAATTTGGTCTGAAATCAACAAGATGATATTTAATATCATCTTGGGATTCTTCTGCCCTGCACTTAGAATCATAGAATCATTGAAGATTAGGGTTGGAAGGGACCTCAGGAGGTCATCTAGTCCAATCCACTTCTCAAAGCAGGACCAACCCCAACTAAACCATCCTAGCCAGGGTTTTGTCAAGCCACTTAGGATGGAAGAATCCAATGCATGGGATTCTTCCGTCCTGCACTTAGGACAGAAGAATCCCATGCATTGCTACAGACTGGGGACTGACTGGCTAGGCAGCAGTTCTGCAGAAAAGGACCTGGGGGTTACAGTGGACAAGAAGCTGGATATGAGTTAACAGTGTGCCCTTATTGCCAAGAAGGCTAACAACATATTGGGCTGCATTAGTAGGAGCATTGCCAGCAGATTGAGGAAAGTGATTATTCCTATCTATTCAGCACTGGTGAGGCCACATCTGGAGTACTGTGTCCAGTTTTAGGCCCCCCATTACAGAAAGGATGTGGACAAATTGGAGAGAGTCCAGTGGAGGACAACAACAATGATTGGGAGCTGGATCACATGACTTATGAAGAGTGGCTGAGGCTTGTTTAGTCTGCAGAAGAGAAGAATGAGGGGGCATTTAGTAGCAGCCTTTAACTTCCTGAAAGGGGGTTCCAGGGAGGATGGAGCTAGGCTGTTCTCAGTGGTGGCAGATGACAAAACTAGGAATAACGGTCTCAAGTTGCAGTGGGGGAGGTCTAAGTTGGATATTAGGAAAAAGTTTTCCACTAGGAGGGTGGTGAAGCATTGGAATGGGTTACCTAAGGAGGTGGTGGAATCTCCATCCTTAGAGGTTTTTAAGATGCGGCTTGACAAAGCCCTGGGTGGAATGATTTAGCTGGGGTTGGTCCTGCTTTGAGCAGGGGGTTGGACTAAATGACCTCCTGAGGTCCCTTCCAGCCCTAATTTTCTATGATTCTATGAATAAAGACAAGTGCAAAGGACTTCACTTAGGAAGGAAAAATCAAAAGCACAAATACAAATACAAAATGGGGAATAATTGGCGAGGTGGTAGAACTGCTGAAAAGGATCTGGGGCTTATAGTGGATCATAAATTTAACATGAGTCAACAATGTGATGCAGCTTTTAAAAAGGCTAATAACATTCTGAGATGTATTAACAGGAGTGCTGTATGTAATCCCATGTCTTACGTGGCAGGTAATTGTCTCACTCTACTTGGAACTGATGAGGCCTTAGTTGAGTACTGTGTCCAGTTTTGGGTACCACACTTTAGGAAAGAAAGGACAAATTGGAGGGAACCCAGGGGACAGCAACAAAAATGATCAAAGATTTAGAAAGCCTGAGCTGTGAGGAAAGTTGAAAAAACAGGGCATGTTTAGTCTTGGGGAAAAAAGTCTGAGGGGGGACCTGATAACAGTCCTCAAATATGTTAAAAGTTTTTAGAAAGAGGATGGGGAGCAATTGTTTTCCTTGTCCACTGAAGGTAGGACAGGAAGTAATGAGGTTCATCTGCAGCAAGAGAGATTTAGGTTAGATATTAGGAAAAACTTTCTAACTATAAGGGGAGTTGAGCTCTGGAATAGGCTTCCCAGGGAGGTTATGGGATCTCCATCGTTGGAGGTTTTTAAGAACAGGTTAGATGAACATCTGTCAGGGATGGTCTAGGTTTACCTGGTCCTGCTTCAGCCAGGAGGCTGTACTTGGTAACCTCTCAAGGTCCCTTCCAGCCCTATGTTTCTATAATATTATAAATCTGAGTGTCAGTATCTCAAATCAGCTTTGTATTTTTAAAAATATTTTTTCCCTTACAACGTAGCTTTCGCTGAAAGCATAAGCTCATCTTAAGCACATAGACAGAAAGGGTCACATTTTCAGAGCTGGCTGCAAAGGGTGTGCTTGCTAAAATGTGTCTACTCCTACTGCATCTATTAAAACCTTGACTTGTGTGTGTATATGAAGGTGTTTTGGGATGCAAGAGATGAGTGGAAGCTTTTGCAGAATCACTGATTTCACATGACTTAAAAGACATAACTTCCTCACTGAAAAGATGTGTTGCCAATAATGATACTGTTCCTAATTCTAGAACAGCCCACATCACTCACAACAGTTTCTTCCCCTGAACAAGGGAAGGAGAACTGTAAGAATCATGATTGTATTTACAACTTGGGTGATTTGACATGAACATAGCTGTTCATGCACTTTCCATTACCATTTGCCTGTGCAATCTGATTTGCATATGCAATCACTGCAATTGTGCATGTAAATATGTACATTTTTGTTAATGGCTCTTGGATCGTCTTGTTTGAAAATTCATTACATAAGTTCATCTCTGGGACCATCATTAAAATGGCAACTTTGCACCACATTTATTTTCACATTAAGATAAATAAAATATGTTGGGCAAGATTTACTGGAACAATCTGGCCACTTTGCATCGCTCTGATGATTCAAAGCAGCTGTCAGTTGGTTTAACTGTCTGATTATCATTATACAGCTGCTTTGCATCACCAGACCAATGCAAAGAACTAACAAACCTGGTCTCTATACTTATGAATTTATTGTTGATTTTTATTTATATTTTATTGACTAAAGTGTGCCAGTTAGAAAGGATAGGTATTTGAAACAAACAATGCATATATTTACCTTCAATATTCTCATAACTCGAAAGATGTTTCAATACTGAAAGGGAACAAAAGGAAAGAGGCACTGTAGTGACAAAGAGTGCAAATGGCATGTATCATTGTTCTTATAATTTAAAAGCCAGTATACTGGGATTTACCTTCAGAGGTCAGATTAAATTCAGCAGTCACCTTTCCATAAATATTCTTCAAGCAGCAATAATACAATCCCTGGTCTTTTATACTAGTTTGAACTATTGCCAAAGACACTGGAGAATCATCCCCTGTACTGGAATAGAAGTTGTGAACATTTGCAGTTTAGGATTTTAAAACATTTTTCTAACTTAAAGCCACACAATTTTTTTGGACTAAGTGATGCTGCAAAGAGTGTGATTCAGCGGAGAGGTGAATTTGTTGGATATGTTGTTTCAAACCCCACTTGGAAGCATTCAGCCTGTTTTGGATTGCCCAGGTGATATTTTTCATCATATCCTGAGAGAAAATAATACCTTAACCAAACCTACACAAGACCTGATTATATTACAATATTAGAAATTCATGTCAGTTTCTAATATTCATATTGGTTTCACAGTTAAACTTGCCACAGCAGGGTGTGTGTATTGAGGGACATGGCACGAACAGTCATAAGACGGAGTGTTTTCTGTTGTCTCTCAACATAGCTATAAAGTACATTTTTCTGTACACTAAGAAACAAATACTGTTGATCATTTGGATATTCAGAACAGCTCTGCATGAAAATATAAAGTATCCTTCTAAAGAAACATGTATAGGTATTGGATATTGATATGGACCACTTTTTTGACATGAAGGAGAGCAATGCGAGTTGTGCTTGCTGATATCAGGGCTGACTTTGGCTCTGTGTGTGAGACTAAGCCTGGTGTATTGGCGCCTTACATTTTATCTTTGAGCATACGCTTAACTTTAAGCATATGCTTCAGATCAGCCCTACTCAGCAATGTGTGTAAGCACTTACGGAGTTGACTTCCATTGGAGTTAAGAATGTGTGTAAATGTTCTGCTGAATTGGGGCGTTAGGTCAATAATAATCTTTAGTTTCCTCTTCCCTCCCTGAATAAACAATATAGATTCCCCCTCTCTTTTCCCTCGGTCACCCAGATCTTTTTCCTTTTCCCTAATCACATATCATCTCTCCTTTCCCTTGGATCCTTCTCTCTCTCTTTCTCCTGACTCCTCCACCTCTCCTTTTTTTGCCCACCCAAATTTTCTTCTGCCCTTTTCTAAGGTAGGAAATGTATTTTCTGGCTTTAGGAATAGACCTCTCAATTGTTGCCTGCACTGCAGCTCCTCTCAGTGTCCATACACTCCTTGCTGTTAAAATGGAGCACCCTAGCTAGCCACCTGCGGCATCCAGTCTCTACTTAATTCTGCTCTTGTTTAGGACTAGTAATAAGTTGTCCAGCTGTTCTCCCCTCTTCCTCTTCATTCGTATTCTATATTTGCCACTCCGCACCATCATTTCCAAAGGAGGAGCTAAGAATGGCACATCTGACGTGATTTGGTGAGTGTTGGAAACCTGCTCAGTTACTCTACTAGTACATGTCTTCAGCTATGCTAACCCCATTTTTATGCCACCCTTGGATCACCGTTCCATAGTGCTGTAATGCTATTTTGGAAGGGCTGCTTTCCAAGAATGGTGACATTCAAGATGGCATAAACCACAAGCTCAAATACCTATCTCTTAACATTTATTATTTACTATTTGCATTATAGTAGTGCCCAGAGATGGCCTGTCAAGATCAGGGCCCCATTGTACTGGGTGTTGTATTAGTGTATAGTATATGAGAGTGGCTCTCAACCTTTCCAGATTACTGTACCCCTTTCAGGAGTCTGATTTGTATCCCAAGTTTCACCTCACTTAAAAACTACTTGCTTACAAAACCAGACATAAAAATACAAAAGTGTCACAGCATGCTACTACTGAACAATTGCTTCCTTTCTCATTTTTACCACATCATTATAAAATAAATAGATTGCAATATAAATATTGTACTTACGTTTCAGTGCTGTACTTGAGCCCATTTTGCACTTGCGAGCCTTGTCTGAAGCCCAAGCCCCAGGCTCAGAGGTGGGGCTGAAGCACGTAATTTAGCTTTGTGGCGCTCTCTATGGCATGGGGCCCCAGGCAATTGCCCTGCTTGCCACCAACTAATACTGGCCTTGCACTTGCAATCCCCCTAAACCTATCCCATGACCCATCCCTGGGGACTGCAACCCCCAGGTTGAGAAACACTGATCTAGATGAGTTGAGTACCCCCTGGAAGACCTCTGAGTACCTCCAGGGGTACGCATACCCTTGGTTGAGAACCACTGGTCTATGACAGTCCATAAACTGAAGAACATACTGTCTATCTGGGGACAAGACTAGGGTACAAGTTTTAGATTTACTTGGTCCTGCCTCAGTGCAGGGGCTGGGCTAGATGATCTCTTGAGGTCTCTTCCAGCCCTACATTTCTGTGATTCTGTGGATACATCTACACCACAATTAAAAAAAACCTGTCGCACCAAGTCTCAGAGGCTGGGTCAGCTGACTCGTGCTCGTGGGGCTTGGGCTGCAGGGCTATAATACTGCACTGTAGATGTTTGGGCTCAGGCTGGAGCCCGGGCCCTGAGACCCAGCGAAGGAGAAGGTCTCAGAACCTGAGCTTCAGCCTGAGCATGAATGTCTACACTGCAATTTTACAGCTCCGCAGCCTGTGCCACTCAAGCCTGGCCTGGGCCAGCTGCGGCCGCACCGTGGGTCTTTTATTGCAGTGTTAGATGTGCCCCGACAGACCGGAAAGATGGATATGTTGAGCACAATGAAAGGGATGCAGGGATGGACGGGAAGATGGAGTAAAAATTCCAAAAGTGCCCATGTGACTTAGGCTCCTAAGTTTCATTTTCAAAAGCCATGTAAGTACTAAGGAGCCCAAGTCTCACTGAAAGTCACTGGGCACTTAAGAACCTGATGGCCAGAACTGTAAAGGTATTTAGGTGCCTACACATGCTAAGTGTGATTTTCAATAGAGTGTAGGCGCCTAACTCTCCTGGATAGATAAAAATTTCATTTTCTACTCTTCTCACTACACTGCTGTGCAGCCACCCATGATATAATTTAATTGACTGGGGTTGAGTGAGATAATTTTGGCTCATACTCAACTCCTGTCCTCAGTCCAATTCGTTTGAAGGGCCATTTAAAACAGAATTTAAAGTTCAAAAGATGTGATCTCTCCTGTTCCTCAAAGAAGCTGCTCACTGCCTATTAGCTGCTTTCATTTGGCCTCCGAGATTTTTATCTCACTGTTTCTCATATCTTAGTCAGACCTGTGTATATCATTTGGCCCAGCTGCTGGAATTTCACCTTAGCAGAGTCTTGTACACAATGTACAGTAATCGACAGTTGATGGGAACAAATATGAAACATCTAAAGCAAGCAGACCAGAACTATCTTGAAGGAGGGAAACAATGTCTGACATTAATACACTCTGCAAACTCTGACTATTTTGTTTTAGTCCATATATTGTGCAAATCGTATCACTTCAGTTCGCTCACCATGAGTTTATCATTAGAATATTTAATTTTTTTCCCCAAAAGATAACCATAAAATATTTCAGAAAGTGCCAGTTAGGATCACTCCTTACCTTCTGTGCACTTGAGCTAGTAACTCTGAATCTTTAGTCCATGTAATGGTGGAGTCTTCATGAATTTCCCCAAACTGACAGCATAATTTAATATTTCCAGAATAATCAGGGAACTGCTCAGCATGGATTTTCTTCAGTAATTTGGGGGCTTGAAATGAAATATCCACAGTTTAGAATCACAAAATAATACCACTTCTTTGCCGTTTTAAAGGGACCTCAAAATGTCAGCTACATAAATTTAAATGGGTAAAAGAAACTAAAATATTTAGGAACAAATATTAAGGCAAATTACCCTCCAATGTGGAATAAAATAATAAAAGAGTTGGAGGAATGGAACAAATACGAAATTTCTTGGCTACGAAGGGTAGCTTTGGTAAAAATGAATGTCCTCCCAAAATTACTATTTTTGTTTCAATGCATTCCTGTTGGTATCCCTGAAATGAATTAAAAACATGTCAGGATGCACTATTAAAATTTATATGGAAACATAAAAGACAAAGAATGAGTTCTAACATTCTATATAAGCATACAAAATGGCATGGACTAGCTTTCCCTAATTTGGCTTATTATGTATCACAATAAAGAAATGCGATCTGTTGGGTTAACAATAGAACACCCAAACACTGGGTAAAATGAGAACAAGACTAGAGCACAAATGTAGCTATTCATAATGGTTGGATTAAAAAAGAATGTAGGTCACCAAAAATAAAATATCACTCATTCATCCAGACCATCTTTTGAGCTTTGGACATATTTTCTAAATTTCTGTTGCCGAGGCCCTCTCCCTTAGCTACTTTCATCAATAATGAGGAAAACATCTCTAGGAAATATCAAAGTAACTGTTCATTGTTGGTAAGAGCTGAGATTACTCAATTCAGATAGCTGTTCCTGGGTCCTGATTTGAAATCATACCAAGAGTTTTGTAATAATGTAAATACTGTAAAGATCCTGTATTTTCAATATTTACAAGTCAAAGATTTTGCTGTGAAATCTGAATATGAAGTGGCCCTATCTAGACCTTTAACCGCATTTGAGGAGTGGATGCAGGAGCAAGCAGGAACAAAATGGTTAATTTCTAAAATACATACAATTTTGACAGAAAAGAACATTGATAAGAAAACAACCCAGATGAAAAGATGGGAGAGGGATTTGGACAAAGAAATTGTTCTGGATGAGTGGGAAAGGGGATATACATCTACAATTTGTGTAGCTCCTAAAGAAAATTGTTATAAATTACTGTATATAGCATTTGACTCCAGTTAAGTTCCGTCCTATTTTTGCTACTAGGGAGGTACTTTGTTGGCAGTGTTGTGTGGGAAGGGAATATACTTGCCCTTGTGATGGTTGTGTCCAGGAATTAGATGGTTTAGGATGAAATTATTAAAGAGATTCATCTTATGACAAAATGCCTGCTTCTTAGATATTCCCTGACCTGCTTACTTAATACATTTTAGACAGAAGGACAAATTAATTTCTTCTTTATTGTTATCAGCTAGACTTCTTATTGTGCATTATTGGAAATGCATAATCCTTCCTGTGGAATTGTGGTATAGTAAAATATGTAATGGAAAAGCTTTCCCATCAAGTACATAGACTAGAGAAGTGCCAAAAAGATCATAGGTATTTAGAAATTGGATCACGCTTTCTAGCATACTCAGAAGGAGGGCTTCCCAGTCAGCAAGCCAGAATCTTTAGCCATTGTATTTTCAAAGTCAAAGATTTTGAATATTTACCTGATCCTGAATAAGTAGTAAGTAATGTACACTGTAGTATGTTAAAATTTTATTGTAACTTTGCCTTAATACATTTTTTTTTAAAGTGATAGCAGGTTCTTATTTAACATACCTTCTCCATATTAAAGGGCCAGTCAGTTAATCTGTAATAAAGCTGCACATTGAGGTGTAATAATGTGAGCCTAATGTGGTTACCCAAGTAGCACTGATTTTGCCTAAACTCCTTTAGTTAGTGAGCAGAATCTTTATTGCTATTGATGATGTGTGAGAGGAAAGATAGTAAATTGAAAATCAGGCTCCCCTAAGGTGCTTCAAGTTGGGTGTTCAAAACTGAGCCACCCAAAATCACTAACAGCTTAAAACTTGGCCAATGAGAATACTCAGAAACGTAAAGTTAGGCACATACTTGAAGTACCTTACTGAAGCATGCCTAAGTTCATGTAAGAAGTGTGTGACAGAGCTAGAAACAGAACTCCTACGTCCCAGCCTTAACCAGACCTTGCCAGCCTGATTTCTGCACTGCTGTTGGTGGCGGCGCTGTCTTCAGAGCTGCGCTCCTGGCTAATTGCCAGCTGCACAGCTCTGTGAAAGCTGGTCTCCTCTACAATAGCCAGATTTCATGGGGGAGATCAGATTTCACGGTCTGTGATACATTTTTCACAGCTGTGAATTTCATAGGGCCCCACCTATGAACACAGGAATGCATTTGATTAAATAAATGATTGGCAAAGGCAGAGATCCAGCTCTACTGCTGCTGTGCTTAGGATATGTCTACACTACAGTGGCATGGCTACATCACTGCAGTTGTGCCACTGTAGCACTGCTGTGTAGTTGCTTCCTACATCTATGGAAGGGGCTTTTCCATCAGTACAGGTAATCCACCTCTCCGAGAGGCAGTAACTAGGTTGACAGAAGAATTCCTCCATCAATCTAGCTGTGTCTACAGTGAGGGGTAAGTCAACCTAGCTACATCACACAGGCTTTGACATTTGTCACAGTCCTGAGCAATGTAGCTAGGTTGACCTAAGCCTTAGTTGTTGAGCCTTTGAACAGACTGTTAGCTTGCTTAGAGTCATTGCACAGCTTGTTAGCCTCCTTCCCGGCACTCTCCACCCTGCTCTCATTCCTCACCTATTAATGATTTAAATTTATATCGTGTTACAACATGAATGTGAAATGTAATTTTAAAAAAATTAAAAGAAAAGCTTGGACTGAGCCAAACGTTATATCAACCATAAATGCTTAATTGTGTTGCTGTTATGCTGCTGCCTCTTTTTGTTTTGTCTTTCCAGACTGTAAGCATTTTGGGACAGAAACTGCGGGCTTGATTATCATTTTATTTAGACCGGTTTAATGCCAGCTAAACTTCATTGATTTAAGCAGAGTCACCCAGGAGTTATACTGGTGTAAGCAAGAGCAGAATTGGATCTTTTGTTATTTTACATTTCTGCAAAGTGTTATGCATTTTCACAGCATTACATAAATAATAGTAATCGTTTACCAGCAATATAAACATTTAGGTTCCCAACACAGCGTAATTACATTGGGGGGGAGCCACAAGACGGTGGCACAGTTGTGAAAGCAACTCACTGCAGGAATAGAATAACATGATGCTACTGTGTTTGCTATTATATTGCACAGATTCTGCTGGATTAATCCTAATGTACTATATATTCCTGAACCTTGACTTGGACAGAGGAAACTACTTTATAAAATACATTAAAAAAATTAATAAAATATGTTACATGTGTCAACTAAGGGGAGCCAGGGATGGAACAGATCTGCAGCATGGGATAGCAGTGGTTATTACTTCAGAGAATGGAAATTTTCATAAATTAATGCATGACATCTCTAGTTGATTTAGTGTAGCTGAAGTCTTGTGGTATATTGGAAATCTCTTTGAAATTCATACTGTGGTCTGAGGGATGTGAAAGGAAAAGAAATCAACAATAGAGAGACAGCTCCCTCCTACCTTTGCTGTCCTTTTTAGCAGGTAGTTTTCTTTGCTCTTTCCTCTCTTCCCTGTGAATTATGCCTGCATTGGCTTTCAGAGCCTTTTTAATGCAACTGGAGTTCTTGCTGACGTTTTCCTTTGGTCCTAGTCGAGGTTTCTTAGACAGCACCTTTGACGACATTTTCTTCTTATCCCCATCAGCCAAATGTCCACTTTTTGCTGTTTCTTGTTTACACTTAACATCCTCAGGTCCAACAAGTAAGGGCTTGCAGGTTTTTGACCCCTCTTGAGTTTTTGTCCTTTCTTCTCTTAGTATGAATGGATCAGCTGTGGTCAATGCTAAAGAGCACTGATGAGATTTGCTCTGTGCCAGCTCTTCCTGAAAATGTTGGCTGTTCTCTGAGGCATGTGTTGGGAGGCTAACTAAAACCCCTGTTACACAGTCCGATGAAATTACGTTTTGACTCCCACCAGCTGTGAATTGTCTGGTTTTATTATATTCAGTAGAGTTAACTGTATTTCCATTCCCATATGTATTACTGGATGCTCCAATATGCTGATTGGAAGGAGTCAGGGGTGGATTGGACTGTCCAGTACTATAATTTTTAATATGTTCCTCTTCCTCAAAAGTAATCAAAGCACGCATATAAGGCTCCACTTCACCTTCATCTAGACTATATTCAATGGCTTCTTGAATTTGTTCTGTTTTCTTTTCACACAAGATTGTTTCATCATTGTTTTCTTCAGCTGTTCCATTGCATCGATTCTGCAATAGTTCAGGTGTAGTTTTCAATTTGTTCGAATTTTCATTCTCCTTAACTACCACTTGTGTGGATTCAGACTGCACTAGGCTTTCTACATTGGAGTATCCCTTTACCAGTGTGTTGATAGCAGATCCTTCTGTTTGGCTCACACGTTCTACAGAGACAGATAAAGTTTCTTGTAAGTTCATATGTAGGGTACAAGGGATGGAACTATCCACCTTGTCACCAACATCTTTACGGTCTTGACTTGCAGTACTATTATATTCATTCCCAACATTTGTTGTAGGTTGAAAGATGCTGACTGGTGCTACAGTCCCAGATTCATAAGAGGAAACTTCTGAAGAGTCCATTTTTAACTTTCTCCCAATCTTGCAACCATGGTCAAGAATAATTGCATTTCCTTCTGATGCTCTGTGATGAGAATCTGAAGGCTGAATTTCTGAAATACAGTCCATACCTGGGACACCTAAACTTGCACCATTTTGTACATCATCTATTTCAAGATTTCTCTTTTCTCTACCCATTTTGTTTTCTTCATCTCTGGGTTCTTCTAACAAAATTTCAGTTAAAAACTGCTCCTCAGACAATGGCTTGAACACCTGCTGTACACCTGTCTCTGTCCTATTTTTGTCTTGATCTGCATTTTTCAGTCTGTCCTCAGACATTACAGTTTCAGGTATCCTAATTAAATTATGTAGCTGTATTATGTAACTGCAGTCTTGGGCATCAGAAGCACCTTGGAAATCTTTACTGTCATTATCCCTTGAAAGATGGTAAGTGCTACAATTATTGTCATTTTGTGAATTCAGGTCTGACTCATTTCCTTTTCCCTGAAAATTCTCTTCAGAACTTTTATTGACTTCTTTAACAGAAGAGTACTTTTCACCTGTAAATTGATTGATATTTTCATAAGAGGAATTACTGGATAAATCCTCTTTTTGTACAAGATCAGACAGATAAACACAATCTTTTATTCCTGGGTAGCTCTGTATAACATGAGAGTCTTTAGTAGATAGTCCATCTATACATTCAATTATAGGATCATTTATAAAATGTATATTCTGTTCTGTCTGAGGTAATTGACCAATATAACTGTCCGGTATGTAAGTTTGGTGTTCTTGGTCTTGTTCTAAATGACTATTTTGAGCATTTGTGATTCTGGGAGGAAATTCTACATCATGAGATTGGAAAGAATTACTAGAAACAAGCTTTCTTTCTTGGGTATCAGTCATTTGAATAGATCCATTATCATTAGTTAATGTTTTGTTTGACTTCTGCTCCAACCACTCTTCGGGATTTAAGATATCATTTGTTAAAATATGAGTGGATGGTTCTTCTATTTTATTTCCAGTACTAGAACACAGACACATACCATCTGTTTTTACAGTCTGTCTGAGAGAAGTGTTTCTTATGGATGTACCACTACATGCTTCATCTGTTTTTAGTAGGCTATCGGACTCACTGCAACCCTCCATTTCTATTCGTAGTCCAGTTGCCAGTGCTGTGATAGGTTCATTATCTTCTGTTATATTTTCTGAGACAGGATGTTCAGTACAGGTCTCTCCTATAATGTTCAGTACTGTGGCTTTGACAACTGCAGGACTGATTTCTAATCTCTCAAGCTCCCTATTTCCACATGTGAGGTGATCGTCTGAATCTTCTTCATAAAGAAGTTTCAGTAGCTTGTCATGTGCTGAAGATGAATCAGAGTATCCACATTGAGGTTCCACAGATCCCATAATTGCATAGCAGTTTGCTTTGGGCAGATATTCATTACATGGTTCATCAGAGAAGGTATCTGTATCACTATTCTCATGAGCACCACATGTTTTTCCTCTGTCCCTTTGCCCATCACCTAGGTCTGTAGGAGTCAGAACAGCACATAAAAACTCTTGCTTATTAGTAATAGAATCAGTATCCTGTAGAAAACAAGCTAATACATCATAGAATCATAGAGTTTAAGACCAGACTGGACTAGATCATCTAGTCCGACCTCCTGTATGTCAGGCCACTAACACCACCCAGCACCCACACACTAAGCCCAACAACTGAAATGAAACCAAAGTATTACAGCCCACTGAAACTGCCACAGGCAGAGAATAGGAAGGACCAAGGTGCCCCAGTGCTTGAGGCCCCCACAATAGCAAGGAAATTATTACATGAGATATACCCAGATAATCCTGGCAAGTGACCTGCACCAACATGTTGCAGAGGAAGGTCACTCCTCTCTCAAGGTTACTGCCAGTCTGACCTGGGGAAAAATTCCTTCCCAACCCACATATGATGATCAGTTAGACCCTGAGTATGTAAGCAAGAACCAACCAGCCAAGCACCTGAGATGCTGGCCTTCCCTGACCCTCCCTGGCCAATGTCCCATCTCCAGCCATAGCCATCCCTGATGCTTCAGAAGAAGATTAAAAAAAAGTTGTTGTTACTTGTAATATTAACTCTTTGTTCCCAGCATGGTTGTTGCTGATCACTCTCTCTCTGATCATAGGGCACATTGTGAGCAATACAGCTTTGTAAAGTCACATGTGCAGTTTGTAATCCATTTTCACTGCTAATCATTTCTAACTCTGGAAGGCTGATTGTTGCAATGTCCCTTTCTGGAGAAGTTGTGAAAATGAAACTCCCATCTATTTCAGGGTCCGTACACTGTTTCTTATATCTTTGCATAAAGCTTTCTGTGTTTGTTTCTTGTTCCTGTACCTAGGAAAAATGGGGGAAGAGAAATATAAAATATTAAGATAACTGCTAGAGAGACCTGAACCAGAATCCTGTATTCAAATGCCTCTGATCTTTGGAGAAATTTTGGTCAACATCTCAACTTCCTGGCTTGTACCTATCTCTATACTGGGCAGAATAAAAACTCTTATCTAAACAACACTGAATTCAGGTCTGGATCCAAACTTTGTGGAATATAAGAATTGTGACACTGGATCAGATCAATGATCAGTTTAGTCCAGCACCTACAAACAAACACTACCCTCCACCTGTCAGACTAACAAACAAATCAACCACACGCAATATAACTTTATCCATAGTAGAGCTTTTATAGCTCCAAACGGGAAAGAGCTAGAAATGCCATGAAATCCACTAGGGACTTTGTTGTTGCCAATTTACTTTCGTTCAAAGTGGTCAGATACTACAGTGACGGATGGCAATATAAAACAGATCGATGGATGGAAGGATGGATGGATGGATGCTTCAGAAGACGGTACAAGAAACCCTGTAACAGACAATTATGGGGTAACCTGTGGCTCTGACACAGCTTTTGCAATTTCTAAACTTAACAAACAAGTAGTAGAGTATCTATAGTGAATAAACTAATAAATAATACAACATTTTCTCAAGCCCCCATCAAGCACTGAGCTGGTCTAGGCTGTCTTCTTTGGGGCCCTGCTTCTTTTTCTTTTCTATTGTGGGTATTGCATCTTATTCTCACATAATTAACATGTTTCACAGCACTGACAAGTCAGTCTCGGAAAGCTTCAGAGGAAGAACTAACATCCCACTAAAATGCCCTGCTGAGTGCATTTAGAGCTACACTCTAAATAATAAATACACAAATCTGACCTAATACTCAGCCATCTTGGAAACTAGACATGATGTCCTGCACTTTTCCATTCAGCTTCACGGGAGCTCTGCTTAAGTAGGATTTGGAGCAGATGGGGTGCTGTGAGTTATAGGGGAGGGAGGGATTTTTTCCTTCTTTCTCCTTCACCTACTTCCCAGAAGCCTGAATAAATTTAAGGAGGGAGGGAAGAGGAGGAAGAGGAAGGAAAGGTTTTTCCCAAGACTTTGTGGCCTTGATCGTTATCCCCTTCCAGCAGTACCCAGCAAACTTCAGACCTCTCACCTTCAAAACTCCTCACCCAATGACCCTGCACCCTACAGAGCCCTGAACCCTCAGCACCACTAACCACAGCCACCCCACCATATCCCACACTGCTCACTCTCCCGTTTGGTATTCTATCATTCTCTCAACAGAGAGAGGTGCCAGTCTCACACTTTGTGTCTGGGTTCAGATTCCAAACCTTCCCAACCATTCAGGGGATTTTTAATTTAGGGTTTGGCACTGGGCCCACCTCTAAGTCTGGGTTTCATCTCCCAACCCTTTATTAATTCTCAACCAGTCCTGAGCACTCCGTCCATCTGCAGTTACCTCCGCCACCTCAATTTTTCTATCACCTCCTGCAAGCTTAAAGTTTGTTCAATTTCCTATCACTTACAGCCACTGCAACCTAAATCACCAGTCTCTGCTGAGTTTTTCCTAAGTACCTCTGACATCATATGATCAGTCAGTCCATACTTCCTGCACGTGTGAAAGTGAAAATAAACAGCTGTCTTGTGGCCTCTAGAAGTTTACAAGCAAACTACAGATTATTTAGAGAACCCTACTTTCTGCCTATCTAGTCCAGGTGTTTTTGTGTATGTGTCTGTCTTGAGCATTTATAGGTGTCCCTCACTGTAGTATTTAGGCACCAAGACATCTCTTGATTGCCAGTAAGTAATGTAATAATAATAAAAAAAAGAGCTTGTAACTAAAGGTCTCAGGTAGAAGACCTGAAAGTGGAATATTGTTTTCAGTCTTGTAATAGCCACAGTGAGAATTTATTGATTGATTACTAATGTGCTGGTCCCAGTTGAATATGACTAAGAAACCTGTGTTTTATATACTTTAGAGTACTTAAATCCAATCCTTTGTGACAAATTTAGAGAGCTTCATTGTTGTCACTTTTCATATTTTCTATGACAAGTCATTTCAGATAGCAGTGAGCACAGTTCTGTTATTCTTGATTTGATTCCCCCCTTATGGCAGGAGAAGATTTCTATGCTTTATTGCATACAGTATATTATAACAACTGCTTCAAGCACTGCACTCTCTGCTTGAGTCTGGGAAGACAAAAAAGCACTAAAACACTGTACAATGTTTAATTATGCAAACTCTGTAGCACATGTTGTGTGTGTGTGTGTGTGTGTCACACTGCTTGGTATGAGTTGGTAGATAGAAGGTAAAAGAGAATTTTGTGTTCAGACTCCCATCTGAAATACACAGTCCTTATGGTTTAATTATAAAGCCCTGCTTATTGACAGCAAAGAAGTAATAAAAATCCTGGCAAATAGACAAGCCAGTGAGATAATAATTACACAAAGGGGAGAGGGATTCAACCACTCACAAAGCAGCCTAGGTGTCTCCCCTAGACATAGCTCAGACTGTCATTTCAAGGTCAAAAGCATGCAAACAAGCCTCTAGCTTTGCCACACTATTGACAAAACCTGTCTAGACAAAAGACCAGACAGAAACAATTAAACTTAAATGAATGGAAGAGAAAGGGAAGAGGGAAAGTGTGTGCATGGTTTGTCTGTTCTGCTTATTTTAAAATTAGGGAAGGAAGTAGGGGCAGGGCCTGTTGTGAGCATGGGTTAGCAGAATGGCTGGTCTCTTCCAGAGGGTGTATTGCTGGTGGTTGTTTTTGTTGTTTTTTCTTTGTTGTGATTGGCCAGCTATTTTTGCTCTGCTCTGATTGGCTGGTTGTGAGGTTTTTTTTCTTGCTCCACCACTGGTGGGGGCACTGAAAATATTTTCTACCCTGGCCAACAAGATGGCTAGGGCTGCTCCTGGATAGAGTTAAATGAAGAGAAACAAAGAAGAAAAATCCTCTATTCCTTAAGACAAGGCGCGTTCCTGTGGGGATTTAGAGGGCATAAAAGCTACCAAACTGACAGCCCTGAAGTCCTCTTTTATCTTCACGACATGAATAGCACAGGCAGACTTCCCCAGGCTGTCCTAACAATGTGTCTCAGCTTTATAGCACCATTGCTAGGGATGAAGGGACAGGTCAATATTCATGGCCCATTAAATCCTTGGTTTCTTGGATGAATCTGCCAAACATGTGCCAATCAATGTCAAGTGTGATGGTGATTATTTTTTAACCCTGTCATTATCTGTATTAATACCATGCCCATTCACGGGGTATCTGAGCATCTGCATATTGGGAACTGAACCAAGATCCTCACACTCATTTCATATAGGCCACCAAACACCCAACAGATGGTAATAACATTCAGTCTAGGTTGGATGTTTATTCAGATGGCTTCTGAATTTATAGAGGCTCCTGCATGTCATTTTAAATAGGTATCTCTCTTGATCCAGGAAGTCCATCTGTTCTCCAGTGACTTTCTCAGATGGTTGCACTCCACTGCCCTGCTGAACATTCAAACCTCCCATGCCATAATTTTGAAATGTCTGTTGTATCTGTCTCTCAATTGCACACACCACCACAATATCAATTCTACCTGGTCTAGCTCTAGATACACCTCACCCTGTACTGCATCCCAGAACACCTGAGAACTGACTGTGGCAGGACTCAACAAACGGTTTAAAAGAGAAATGGGACTTGTCTCAGTGTTCTTCTCTGCCACCCTTCTAAATGAGACAGTGCTTTTCCATCTCATACAGCATTTGTTTCCTATGAGTTTTCCAAATAGTTATTTGAATCATGGCCATGTTTATTCATCCCCTTTCCTAAAGCAACTGCACTCATTGTTTTATCTTAGTGATAATTTGTGATATTACAATAGGGCACAGTGCTTTGTTACCATAAGCATAGTGCCAAATCTAGCCTAAATAAAATGAATGGGTAACACAATAAATAGCAGGAGTTTTACTCATAGCTGAATGCAGTGTTCATAAAAAGAAGTTTTTAAAATGTATCCAAAACAGTCTGCCTGTCTGTGTGCCACAGATACAGGCACTAACTGTGATCAAACAAAATCTGGATGGGGCAGAGCGAGAATACTAACAATCTCCTGTTTTCAAAGATGGCATGAGCATGTTTGTCTTCTAACTACATCTTGGAGACAGAGTGCTTCCGCAACCCGAGAGTCCATTTAGAGGCTGAGGCAGCATTTTTTTTTTAATTAATACTAGAGACAGCGTGGAGCCTTCTCAGTATGCAACAGGTCTGCTCCATTGCCCTGCAGGACACCAAAGTCCAGCAAAGAAAGTAAGAGGTCTGAGAACTCTGACCAGAAATGATTTAGTGCACTGTGGAAGAAATGTGAGTGTTCCCTCTCTCACGGCAAGTCAGGAAGAGAGGAAAGGATATAGACCATATACTTGTTCATGACTAGCAGCTGAACTAAGCAGTACAATATGCCTTAGACCCCCCCTCCATGCAAAACAAAAAAGAAAGGACATTGTGTTTCAGAGGGACAAGATAAAATTCACAAACAAAATCTTTGTTATGAAAAGAGTAAGCATGAAAGCATGTTTCACTAGAGTCCAGCTAGTGTCTTCTATCCCCTCACTCAAATTACCCTTTTTTGCAAAAGTCTTTCATCTTTTAAAATACTAATGATTTAAAATTTGTAGTGTTGTAGCCATGTTGGTCCCAGGATATGAGAGACAAGATGGGTGAGATGATAAGATTTAAGGGCTTGGAAAGGAATGCAGCCAGTTTCAGTCTGATATAAGCCTTCATCATGCACATCAGTTACCCATAGTGAAAATTATATATTTATATATACAGGTCTCCATAATCTAGGTATGTACCTGAGTGAGTGTAACCTACTGGGTAAGTATATGTCTTAGGTCCTTGTAGGGCCTGGGAGGTGTGGCCTCCATTGGAAGTTGATGGTGAGGGAGGGCCAAACCCCCTCTGGGGATTGGAACCCGGAAGTCCACCCCACCCCCACCTGACTGGAAGCAGAGAGGCGGGGCAAGAAGAGGAAGTATAAAGGGTGGGGCCTTCCAGCTCACTTAGAAGAAGGCAGCTGAGGGAGAAGGATGTCTCCCCCTTAGGGCCGGGGCCAGACCATTACCTTGAGGAGAGGCTGCCAGGGGCCCTGAGGACCTGCTGGAGCTACCTGAATCTTGCGAGCCAGACCCTAGGCCTTGTGACTTGGAGGAGCTGCCTGAGCTGCCTACCCCCTGTGAACCCGAGGAGGTACCTGGCCCTTGATTGACAAGGCCAAAGGGTTCTGGAACGTCCCCCGGCAGAGTACCCTGAGGGGACTGAGGGTGACTTGGGGAACAAGGTACTCCAGGGAAAGGGGGAAGGAAGGAGCCCAGGGAAGCCTGACATCCGTCCGGCTGTGTTATGGCCTATAGTTGAAGCAGCGCGTTTTGGTTGGAGCCCCGCTGACTCAGTGACGGGACACCCCCTCACGGCCAGGGCCCTGGGCTGGGACGCAGTGGAGTCTGGTGGGCCTGCATCCCCCTCCCTCCTTTCTAGCCTGATCTTGGGGTGATCATCCCACCTAGTGCTAGAGACTCATGGCTCTACCTGCCCGCCCTAACTGAGGGCTGGGGATTTAGACTATTTGCTTGCCCTTCCTAGGGCTACCACCATTTACCCCGTCGGGCCCTGACCTGCCAGAGAGCCAGGGCTGTGAACTGTTGACTTGCCCTGCTGAGGGCTAGAAGCCTCCTATCTGGCTTGCCCAGCCCCAACTTACAGGATTGCCCCACCTGAGGGTTGGGGGAGGGCCCAGAATGGTGGGATTGCCCAGTTGGACCAAAGAGGCCTGGAACCGCTAACTTCCCCCCCTTTTAGCTAGAACTCCCCACAGGACATAGGGGCTGGGAGGTGTGGTCTCCCTCAGAGACTGATGGCAAGGGAGGGCCGCCACCCCCACCCATGCTGGGGAATGTTTACAGTCGTCCTCTGTGCCTGGTTTCCAGCGGATATGAGTTTGTTACAGCCCCAGCAAGAGACTTTTGGTACTTCAGCTCAACCAACTGATGCTTTTAGCTCTGGAGGTCCATGGTTCAGTCCTCAGTGTGTCAGCCAAGATGGGAGCCATCACAGGAGAACATTCTATTCTGGTTCTTTTACCATATTACACTGTGGTATCTGAGTGCTATCACTGCTCTCACTGGCTATATTTAAGCCAGGACTAGACCAGAAACAAAGCTTTCTTGATCAAATATCTTTGAGGAGCCCCTTGCTGCCTTATGGCAAGATACAAATCCCATTTATGTTGGCAGGTGGTTTTTGGACTCCTATGTTTCTGATATTTGCATTTGCTACCCCCTTTTTCTCCTTGTTTGGGTTTTTTTTTTTTTTTTTTTTTTTGTATTAATGGGGAATGGATCCCTTTATTTTGATAAGTTGCTTGCCTGAATCTATGGTGTTTGCTTTTGTGCCAGACCTTTTAGTTCTGACTAGATCAGGTCTTCAGCTTGATTGCCTTGTGCTGATTCTATTGTACAGGGCATGCCACCTGATCACGAACTGGCATTAAATAATAAATATAAATGAAATTGCAAATACACATATTCAATTTCTTGGTGTGGAAACAAACAGCAAAAAACACATTTATGGACACTGATGTTTCCAGCACAAGAAATCCTGTGTAGATGGGCTGTGCTGTAGCAGGTATTGCTGTGCATGTCTGCACGGAATAAGTGCAGTGTCAAAAGCTGGGGTGATTTATAGTACATGAAGAATGATGCTGACAGGTATGCCAGGTCCAGGCTTGTGCGTACATTAGAATTTCCCAAGAGGAAACTTGAGTTACATGTTTTATAAAAAGTAAATGTCACTTGGTTGCAGCATGAAGAGTGGGTTTTTTTAAATAGTGGATTTTAGTGCTTGTGAAAGATGCTGGATTTGGGCTCTGAAGTCCTTGATTCACAAATCAGGGGAAGTTGCAGTGTAAGTCTGTTAAGCCTCTAAGGGGCTGGAGGGTCATTTAGGGCTTGTCTACATTTACCTGGAGATTCGGCGGCAGTCGACGGGAGATACGCAAACTAAGCAGAGTAGCTTGCGTAACTCACGTCAACTGCTCTGCTTCCCTTCTGCGTGCTGTCTACTTGAGGGGGTGGTTTACCAGCGTCAACTTCCTGATCGATTGAGTGGGTCTACACTGACCGCTCAATCGATCCAGAAAGATCGATCTGGCGGCAGCGAATTTGCCGCTGTCAGTATAGACACAGCCATAGTTAATTACCCATGTCCTTCAGTGTTTAGTCTCTCTAATGAGAATCCACACAAGGATGGACAAAGCTCAGACACTATGGTAATGAGGGCAATAGAAGAACCTATACAGAATCAGTGCCAAATCTAGTGGTTTTATTATGTGGATACCTGACCATTAGAGATCTTATTCAATATATCAAGTAGGAGGAGGTGACAAGTAGGCTGCAGCAAGGCTGTGGTCTTATTTAACTTCATTATTGATCTGGAAAGAGCAGGCAGCACACTTATGAAAATGACAACGGATACTATATTGGGAACTTGTTTGAGGCCAGAGAAATAATATAAAAGGAATCAGACTAGAAATATGAGCAGGAAATAAAATCAGACTCAGCTTGGAAAAATACAAGCTAATACAACTGGGGGAATGTAGGAAGGTGCGGTGGCCTTCCTCCAAGCCGGGGCCCGAAGAAGGGCCACAGCCGCGGGGTGGGACAGTAAAAGGGCCAGCCGCCCAGTCTGCCTGGCAACCGAGAGGCCAGCTAGCGATAGTTCCGGCCAGCCGCCCAATCCAGCACCAGAGGGGCGGGGCCTCAGCCAGGGCTGAGAGTATAAAAAGCAGGCCTCACAGCTCAGAAGGGAGGAAGCTGCTACTGGAGGCAGACGTACTGCCCCGCTGGTTGCAGCAAAGGCCTGAACCGGGCCGGGCCGCTACTCCAAGCGAGCGCCTCCCGGAGTGAGGACCCTGGGAGCGGCCCCAGCGACCAACCACTAGACTGGCTTAGGCCTACAAGCCCCCAGGACTGGACCGAGTCCCCTGAGCCTGAGGAAGGGCGACAGCCGCGGGGTCGGACCGGACCCCGGGCTCCAGGGAAAAATAATCCTGAATACACATAAGCAAGAAGGGTAAGTACTTGGAAAGCTACCAATACTAAAAGAGACCTACAGATACATGTGGAAAGCACATTAAACATGAATGTGCAAGGCAGCACGATGGCCAGTACAATTTGGGAGTATCCTGCCATGGGGCAGAGAGGTAATATTTCCTCTCTATATAAGTGTGGTGTCACAATAAATAATATGAAGTGGCTGGTGGCACTGATGTATTAAGTATGATCAAATAAGCTAAATATATAATTCTGGATAATTATGTTAAGATGGAGTGAAGGTTTAATGTACATATCAGTAATTCAGAGTAAAAAAACACATTACAGGGATGTTATAATTATCCCTGAAATCAGCATTATAAACCCAGGAAATTCAGAGTTCAGGTGAAACTTAAAAGAAATCTTGATATGATGTTATGGTAATGCACTAACTCTACCCTTACACCATGCAAATAACCATACAGTTATGAATTATGGCTTTTTTATTTTTGTGGTTTAGAATAAAGTGATTGCCCTCTCCCCCCTTGCCTTCCACCCCTGTTGGTGCCACTTATAGGGCAGTTAAGGTTGCTTGGGTGCTCTACTTGTACACTTCCTTCTTTACTTAGCATCATATTCAATTGTTCTTTATTCCTTGCAGTAGGCCTCATGGGTCCTTTTTGTTGTAACTTTCTGGTGCAGTTCTTCTCTCCATGGCATAGAACAAGTGGCAGCACAGATCCCAGGTGGTAATTTTACAATTTAACAGATGGCTTCATTTTAAATTGCATTTTTAAAATGGCGGCAAGTACTGCCTAATGCACAACTGTATTTCATATTTTAATCAAAGGGGCTTGAGCACAAAGTTCATGTTTGGATCCAAACTTCACCAAGCTTTGCTCTTTACTTAGAAGCTGAGCTATTGGTTTGACTATGGTGTCAGCAGATAAGTTTGTGTCTAGAGCTGAATGCCAACAAAGTTTGGAAGCTTTCAGGCCCATCTCCAACGTTAATGTTGAAAGAGTATAAAACAGCAATAGTTTTATTATTGGAGAGTGTGTATTTAAGGAGCAGACTATTAATAAATTTAGAGGGGGAGAAATCTTACCCCATTGTTGCAGTCAGTGGAGTTTTGATATTGACTCAGTGGGGCCAGGATATTACCTATGTTTATCTCAAATCACAAAATACAAGCTGAAGTGTTCTAACCTGAATGCCTAAAGTTAGACACCTAAAGCCACGCTTTGGGCACCTAAAAGCTGGACACTTACTTGAGAGGTGCTGAGCATTCACAACTCCAGGTGAAGTCAATGCGGAGTTGCTGGTGCTCAGCAGCTATGAAAATCAGTCTAATTTCATTTAGTTGCCTAAATATGGATTTAAATGCCTGGCTTTTGAAAATGTTGGCCATAATATTTAAAATAGACTGTATTGCATAACAAAGTGTCCTTCTGCTTGGGAATGTTCTCTAGATAGCTCATCTCAAATCACTTATGCTGAACTGATCAGACAGAGCTGCACAGAATTGAACAACATTTCTGTGTCTTTACCCAATCAGAATCTTTGGGGGTGTGTGTGTGTGTGTGTGTGTGGGGGGGGGGGGGGGGGGGGAGTCTATCCTGTTACAGCTTTTTCTGCTCTTGCAACTTGCCTTTTGACCTAACATATTTATGACATGACTTTTCCCATCATTTACAACCTGTTGAGAACATGTAAAGTTAATCTTAGACTCATCTATGAAAAAGGCTGAAGCAGTTGCTCCAAATTCAACTCTTCTAGCCCACTATAGTAAGGGAATAGTGTGAGAAACCTGTAGATACCAATAGCTAAAGATGCTTCAAAGAACATGTAGCTATGTCAGCCATCCATGGGAAGGTTTATCATACAAATTGGATGCATTCACAAATGGCTTTATGTAGTCTAATACATTATAAAAGGTATTTGAAATTTTATGGGACTATGTGCATGGTCCAGTGATGTAAATGACTGTGAGCCATAAGAACATAATGGCCATACTGGGTCAGACCAATTATCCATCTAATCCAGCATTCTGTCTTCCGACAGTGGCCAATGCCAGGTGCTTAAGAGGAATGGACACAGCAGGTAATAATCATTCAGGTGACCCATTCCATTGCTTATTCCCAGCCTCTGACAAACAGCTAATCCCTGTCTGTCCTAGCTAATATCCTCCATGAATTTATCTAATTCTTTTTTGAAGCCCATTATAGTCTTGGCCTTCACAATAGCCTCTGGCAAGTAGTTCCACAAGTTGACTGTGCATTGTGTGAAGAAATATTTTCTTTTGTTCATTTTAAATCTGCTGCCTATTAATTTCATTTGGTGACCCCTAGTTCTTGTTAGGAGGAGGAGTAAATAATACTTCCTTATTTACTTTCTCCAGATCAGTCATGATTTTATAGACCTCTATCATATTCTCCATTAGTTGTCTTTTTCGAGCTGAAAAGTCCTAGTCTTATTAATCTCTCCTCATATGGAAGATTTTCATTACCCTTAATCATTGTAGTTGCCCTTTTCTGTACCTTTTTCAATTCCGGTATATCTTTTTTGAGATGGGGCAACCAAAACTGCATGCAGTATTCAAGATGTGGGCATACTGTGGATTTATTAAAGAGACAAGACAGAAAATATCATATTGTCTATCCCTTTCCTAATGATTCCCAATGTTGTTAGCTTTTTTGACTGCCGCTGCACATTGAGTGGATGTTTTCTGAACTATCCACAATGACTCACGGTTTCCAATGGCTACTCTACCACAATCACAATGTAAATTTGGGCAAGTAACTTAACATTTCCATGCCTCATTTTCCCCATCTGTAAATGGGTGTAATAGTACATACTTGTCTACCTCATAGGAGTGTTGCAAGGATTAATTACTGTTGGCAAAGTGCTCTGAGACTCTCAGGTGAAAGGTGCTGTATTAGAGTAAAGTTGTATCAAACTGGAACATTCTATCAGAAACGTATTCCTTTTTTCACCTCTGTATCATGAGTGGTGCTGCCTAGTTTGATGTTTTCAAACAAATGAAGGAAACAAAACACATTCTTTCCCCCCTAAACTATGATTCTCTTAGCTACCTTTGTGATGGTTGTCCAAAGCTGCCATACCTGCTGAGTGCAAACACGTTTTTAGATCAGAATTTGCCAGTGGCATGTGTTGCAAACAGCTTGCAGCGCCCATAAGTCACCTGGTACACATGTTCACTGCTACCTGAATTCCCAGCATGTCAGTCACCATGCTATTTTCTAACAGTATCTTAAAACATTATATGTAATATCCAAATATAAACTCTCACTGCACTATGGCCCATTTCAGGGGGTGATGTAAATAATTGTGTTACAGGCTGGTAAGTTGGTGTGAGTTGGGTTGAAGAAGGAAAAGTGACCGACAAGGAATCAGCAAACAGAATTAACTCCTCATGAGATTTTTCACATGGAAATCAATGTGATTAGCAAGGGATGGTACTGAAGAGCTCTTCCCAGCCCGTTGCACATAACCCCATGGAGCCAGGTCCTATTTAAGCTCCAATGGAAGAACTTCTGAGGGGTCTCATGGATGAGAAAATATGCTGCTCTGATGAGTTCCTTGCTTTCCCCTTCCTCATTCCCAAGGAATGTACTGGCTTTCTCTGAGAAGGAGTGCAGCTACCAGACAAGGGCATTACTCGAGGGATGAGCGGGGCATGGCCAGTAGGATGGGAGGCAGACATAGCAATTGCAGTTGACTGAGCGTCTCCTGGCTGAGGAGACATGGAGCAGAAGCTGGCTGGGGGATTGTGCGATGGGTGGAGGCAGTTCTGAGTGTATTGGGGGGAAGGGTGGTATAATGGCGAGGAGAACCTTTCTGGGGAGGGAAAAATGGAGGGATTATAGCAGAGAGATGACTCTCACCCCATGAATTAACAGTTCCTCCAGCTAACAAATGCCCTTAACTTCAATGACTGTCAAAGATGGCAGCTGTGAGTCAACAATATGTTGATTGTGCCAGCATATTGCATCCACCCAGGCACACCATGGCTGGAGCATTCTCTAGTAAAGGCTATGCTGGTTCTTACCCATGTAAAATTCTGGGTTAAGTTACATTGGTGGCTGCCTCCCCCAGGACTGACCAAAACACTTTTGTGTGTGACTTCAAGGTACTGTTCAATGGACTGCAGAGGAACCAATCCATTGAACTTCTCTGTTATTGATAAGGACTCAGATTGTTGGCTCTTCAGGACACACACTGTATCTTCTTGTGTGGTTGGGCAGAGCCTAGCACATTGTGGCTGCTAGTAGAATGCAAATAATAAATACAACACTTGGACCTGCATCCAGATCAGAACCTCCTCAAAGCTCAGGAGTGCTTGGATCCAAGTGTTGGTCTATGCCTTTCTCTAGCAATAGAGATACATGTAAAGAGAAAATATTCATTGCCAGAGTTTGGTGACCCTTCCTCCCTCCCAACTTTATTCAATGCCATCCAGGAGCACCCTGAGAAATTTGACACACTATCAGTCACTAGGGAGCTCTCTCTGTTCGCTCCAGCGTCTTGCCTGATGAGTCCATGCCACGCTCAGCCCCCATCTTTCAGCCTGGCTTGGCCATGTAGAAAGTAATTCCCCATTTCTGAGAGGGAATATGGGCTTCTGGAAGTGGGACTAGCCTAGCAGGTCCCTGGGCAAGAGCCCTGGTGTACGAACTGGCCCTCTACCAGCAGCAATGAGGAGCAGCACTGGCTGCTACGCTATCCATCAGGTTTGGCTCTACAAGCTTTCCATCAGGCGTTGCTCAAGAGACAAATAGTTGAGCTAATTCATACCAGCTGGAGATCAGGCCTGTAGTTTTATACTGAAACTAGATGAGATTTGCGGTTTCACCTGGTTTCCAAGTGACATTTAGTGTGTTAAATGGAGTTTCGCTTTGAGTTGTTTTACATCCTAATTTCAAAACAAAAGTTCTTGGTGGGGAAAGAAGTGACTTCAACCCATGGAGATTGGTACCAAAGAAAATAAGCCCCAATCCATGAGACCTTTGGAGTCTGCACAGTTCTAGTTGTATCATTCTAATCCCCTATTTTTCCTCACTAAGATATTACCTCAATTTCCACTTTGTGCTGACATAGTTCAGGCTACATCTCAGTCCAACAGTGAATTTTTTTAAAGAAAGATTTAACCAAAGAGCCAAGTATGAGTGAAGCAAGTTGAGGGGGGGAGGGAGCAAGAAATACATGTCCTGTTTTTAAAAAATGACAGGTTTTCTTGTGCTTGAATAACCCAAAATCTTCACATTCACCAATGACTGTTTGCTCAAATGAGGACAAGAGGCACAGATGTGTTTTAGGAAAATTAGAATAAATAAAATAATGATAAAGTGACTGAAAATGGCGTATTGGCTATGCATAATAATTCTCTCTCATTACTGTTTTTGAACTGAGATCTTCACTCATTTTATCTTCAAAAACAGTAATTAAACTAGTTTCCATATGACAGCTGTTTGTTGGCCTATGTGAAATCATCTGCTGTTCTCAATCTAATTCGGAGTGGACAGGTGTCATATTGTGACTGGCATTAAATGGCATGCTTGTAAACAGATTCCTCTCTTACTCTCTCTTCCTTCACCCTTTCCCCCATACCTTTCTCTTGCCAGTTTTTCCCCTTTACATTTTTTCTGCTTTACTTTGCCAATATTATAGCGCTACCTATGCTGATTGTGAGGTGCTGGGTAGAGCTTGTTTGATGAAACAGTTTCATCAAAAAATGCTGGTTTGTCAAACCTGAAATTTCTTGTAAAAACCAGTCAGATTTGACAAATTTTCCCTGAATCGCAGAGCTTGTCAATTTCATTCAGCAGCTGTAGGATCCAATGGGCAAATCTCAGTTTGGTGTACTGGTGTTTCTGAAACATTTTGAAAGAAATTTTTGGTTTGCAAGAAATTTTGAAATACTTGATTTCACTGCAATTTGGAACAAAACAAAATTTAAAAATACCAACATTTTTCAAAAACTGGAAATCCTGAATTTCAGTCAGCTCTAGTGCTAGGTCCATTTTACTGCATTTTATTAATACACTTCTGTATTAGCCACAGAGCATGACACAGATCACTGATCCGAAGATGCAGAGCAACTCTGACAGCACTGTGGGAATCTAGACTGCAGTCACATACAGGCTATCCTGCAAAACTTTGGTGGCTGAGAGGTAGCAGGGGTTAGAGAGGTACTAAGCAAAATACCTTTTTTTTTTTCTTTCAGTCAGCTATCCCAATTACTTTATTTGTTTCAGCCCCAGGTTTAATTTTGTTGTGACAAATAGAAATGATGTAAATTCAGGTAAGGGAGATCAAAGGAGGTGTTCAAAATGGGATAAATAAGACCCTAGTTACAATGAAATGATGAACAGAGCTGAGCAAATAATTAGTGGTTTGGTTTTTTGTTTTTTTGTTTTTTTGTTCAGGGGCCTAGAAGCAGTCAGGGTTCCCAGCCATGGAGCAGTCCAATTGCCTAGTCTGCCCCAGAGCTGCAGACCCTGGAAACATTGGGGTCCTTGTCCCCGAGGCTATCCATGTGGTGGGACTCCCCTGGAGCAGGGATACTACCAGCCCTGAGAGACCTGGCTCCAGCAGGACTCCCTAGGTTTGGCAGATTGCAAGTCAAGCACCCCTAAGATCAAGCTATAGCCAGGACTCTGGGGGCTGACAGGCTTCCTGCTATGGAACTGTGGACCCTAGAACACCAGCAGGTTTCCAGTGGAAACCTGAATGTTTGACAAGTTTTGATGAATGGACAACACATGTAGCACAACATTTGGGTGCAGCAAACTGGCATTTTTTGACAAAAGTTAGTTTTGTTGTAAAATTTTGACCAGGTCTAGTAATGAATAGTCCTTGTGAAATGGATGATCCTCAGATAGTATGAATTGTGGATCCTACCAATAAGGAAAATGTTTTTAAGATACACATTGCATTTTCTATGGAATGTTTAATGAAAAAAGACTATTAAGTAGAAGTAGGGAAGTGATGTTGCCTCTACACAGCATTGGTAAAATCACTAACACAGTTCTGGTGTCCACACTTCAATAAGGATGTAGAAATACTGGAGAGAGTTCAAAGACGGGACCCACAAAAATATTTTCCAGTCCCTGGATCAAGCCTTAGAATATGAAGCTTAAGGAGCTCACTGGAGAAAAGGTTGAGAGGTGACTTGATCACCCTGTATAGGCACTTACACGTGGAAAAGATATCTGATAGGGGGCACAGTTTCAACCTTGCTGAAAAAAACATAAGATGATCCAACAGTTGGAAAATGAAGTCAGATAAATTCAACCTTGAAATGAAATGTAATGTCAGCAAGTTGTGGGGGTGATTAAACATTGGAACAGCTTGCCAGGGAGGTGATGGACTCACCATTGCATGGAGTCTCTAAAATAAGATTAGGTATCTTTCTAAGAGATGTGCTTAAATCCATAAAATTTCTCGTAGTAACTGGTCTGTGTTTGGGATTGGGGAGCCAATATCGGGTTGGATGGTGGTGGTAGTCCCTTCTGGCCTTGGAGCCTTGTTCATCCCCTTCCTTCCTAGGCCTAGAACAGGCTCACCTGCATTGCCTTCAGCATACTCATAACACCTGCAGCTTTGAATTTTAGTCATTATCTTAATGCAATCTCATGCTTCAGGTCTTCAGCCAGTTGCCTGTAGGGATTAGGAAGGAACTTTTTTACCCAGTGCACAATTGGTCAGATTGTGTCGTCCTGTTCTTCTCTTCCCCCCTTCCCCCCAATCTTACTCTGAAGTGTCAGAGATCGGCAACAGCAGAAAATGGGACACCTCTGGACTGGTGCTCTAAGGTGGTACAGAGACTCCTCTTTCTAGATGTCTGGTGTGTCTTGTTCATGTGCACAGGGTTATAATGATCACCAGATTTGGGGTTGGGAAGGAACCTTCCATCCGGTCAGATTGGCTGAGATGTAGGGGATTTTTCACCTTTCTCTGCAGCCTGCTGGGATCATTTGGGTATATCACACTTAATCAATTCCTGGCCATTGCACTGGCATAGAATCATAGAACTGTAAGACTGGAAGGGACCTTGAGGTCTTCTAGTCCAGTCCCTTGCACTCAAGTATTATCTTGACCATCCCTGACAGATAATTGTCTAACCTGCTCTTAAAAACCCAGGACTGTTCCCTGTGGAACCCCACTCAATATCCCCTTCCAGCTTGACAGTGAACCACAAATAACTAAGGCTAAGATTTAGTCATGGGTATTTTTACTAAAAGTCATGCCCAGGTCACAGGCAATAAAAAAAAATTCACAGCCCCATTACCTGTCCATGACTTTTACTATAAAGACCTCTGACTAAATCTTGGCTGCTCCTGGGGCACCGCTGCTCTAGGAGGTCCCGGGGTGCTTCTGCTCTGTGGTGCACCTGCTCCGGCAGCAGGGGCTGACCGCCCTGGCAGCTCGCTGCTCAGGCTGCCCCAGGGACCACTGTTGCCTCGCCAGTCCCCAGGGCCACCCCTGGGATCACTGCTCGTGCTATCCTCAGAGCCAGCCACACCGACTGCTGCTTGGGTAGTCCCCTGGGCTGCACCAGCTGCTGAGGCTGTGAAAGTCAGAGGTCTCAGAAAGTCACGGAATCCATGACTTCTGCAATCTTTGTGACAGACTTGCAGCCTTACTGATAACTTTCCAACCAGTTATGCACCCACCTTATAGTAGCTCCATTTAGGTTGTATTTCCCTAGTTTGTTTATGAGAAGATCATGTGAGACAGTATCAAAAATCTTACTAAAGTCAAGATATACCACATCTACTGCTTCCCTCCTATCCACAAAGCTTGTTACCCTGTCAAAAAAAAGCTATTACGCTGGATTGACATGATTTGTTCTTGACAAATCCATGCTGGCGGTTCCTTATCTCCTTATCTTCTAGGTGTTTGCAAATTGACTGCTTGATTATTTGCTCTATTATCTTTTTGGCTACTGAAGTTAAGTTGACTGATCTGTAATTCCCTGGGTTGTCATTATGCCCCTTTTTATAAATTGGCACTATTTGCCCTTTTCCAGTCCTCTGGAATCTCTCCTGTCTTCCATGACTTTTTTAATAGAATCGCTAATGGCTCAGATATTTCCACAGTCACATCCTAGAATACTCAAGGAGATATTTCATCAGGCCCTGGTGACTTTAAGACATCTAATTTGTCTACGTAATTTTTAACTTGTTCTTTCCTTATTTTAGCCTCAGATCCTACTCATTTTGACTGGCAATTACTATTTTAGATGTCCAATCGCTACTAAACATTTTGATGGAAAATGAAACAAAAAAGTCATTTACAACTTCTGCCACTTGCACATTTTCTGTTATTTTTCCACCTCCCTCCCATTGAGTAATGGGCCTACCTTGTCCTTGGTATTCCTCTTGCTTCTAATCTATTTGTAGAATGTTTTCTTGTTACCCTTTGTTCTAGCTAGCTTAATCTTGTTTTGTGCCTTGGCCTTTCTAATTTTATCCCAACATGCTTGTTGTTTGTTTTATATTCATCCTGTGCCATTTGATCTCCTTTCCACATCAGGCACCTTGGCAGAGGTGATGTGTAACTGTTGCTAGTGGGGAGGCACAATTTAAAGGTTCTGGTGTGAATCCTGGCAGCAGAGGTGATGTTGCGGAGGGAGGGGGTGAAAAGTGGGGGGAGAGGCACGCCTACAGTCTTGTGGGCTACAGCACAGCCTCTCAGTCACTTGCTGCATCTTCTTCAGTGCAATGCAGGGCAGTTTCCCAGTACTGCCCAGCTCAGAGCCAGCTCCTGGCCTCCCAGCCAGCCCCTCTTTTGGCCACAGGCTCCTTGTCTCAACCAGCCTTTCTCTGCAAGTTCCCAGCCCCCTGGGTTCTATTCCTGGCTTCATGATGGACCCTGTGAGCTTGGACAAGGCAGCTGGGCCCCGTTCCTGCATACACACATGCCAATACAGCTGCATGAGGTTATTGCAGCTTGTAAAGTGCTTTGAGACCCCTGGAGAAATGCTGCTGGAGCAGAGCAAGCTGATCAAAGCTCTAAGGAGACGTGCGCTGTGAGCCAGCCTTGAGACCATCCATGCTACACTGAGAACTCCCCAGTTTGTGACACAACTGTTGATAGTGGGGAGGCCCAATTTAAAGATTCTGGTGTGAACCCTGGCAGAAATCTGGCTGGGGGGAGAGAGGGCACATGACTCTGCATTTTTCCTCCTTCCCTCCCCCTCCCGCCCCCACCTCACAGTGTCACCTCTACACCTTGGTCTCTCCCATTCTTTCCCTGTGGCACACAGTTTAGTTTCCTGAGGACTAAAATGCTTTTGTCTTTTTGGGCTTGTTATAGGGGTATCTGCATGAAAATTAATGGCCTGTGATATACAAGAGATCAGATTTGAAGATCTAACGGTCCTTTCTTAAACTCTATGAAAAGGTAAGTATTGTAGTGCTTATGTTCCAAAAACCCTGTGAACTAGCCAGTTGTAACAGCACTTCACTGACACTGCTGACATTTGGCAGGCTCCAGGAACAGTACCATATGCAATGTCATGCTGCTAGCACAGCTGGCTTTTACTATCTGTTATTAATCAATGTGCATTAAATAAATACATTTCATGTAGAGCTAGATCATGAGGCTTTGTGGGAGGGAATAAGGAAAGTCTCACCTTGTGTGGCTCATGTAAGCAAGAATACCAGAGCCTGCACAGGGGCTGCTACGGAGGTACTCCACTTTAAGGGCAACTTGCCACAAAGGGGATCAGAAGAATCAGAGGACAGGTGGAGCTATGGTTATTCTGCCCCTATGTTCCTGCCAGCCAAGCTGGCCTACTGCATAGGGGGGAATACAGTGCACCCTTTGAAAGGGGATAGCAAATTCTTTCCCCCAGCTCATGATGCTCTTTCTGTGCCCAACCACTTCTTCTCTGCCCCAAATTCAGGACTGAGGCTAATAACACAATATAGCCCAAGGTAAACTAGGTTGTGTATATAGGGCTGGCCTGAAGGTGAGCGACATGGGCAATAGCCTGGGGCGCCGTGGTCAAGAGGCTGCAAAAGGGCCGAGGCACGTGCCCATCTGAAAGGCAGGGGGAGGGAATAAAAGGGGCTGCAGGGTGGGAGCCAGGTGCTCATACGTGTCCCCTCGCTGCCCTCCCAGCATCATGACACCTGTGCCGCTGCTGCCACTCCACTTACTGCTGCTCTGCCTGCTGAGTGGCTGCCTGCTGCTTGGGGAGCAGTACTTGAAGGGCACCAAAGGAAGTTTGCCCAGGGTGCCATTTTCCCTAAGGCTGACCCTGTGCGTATAGGGTACAAGGTCAATTCTTACTCTCCTTATGTTACATTGGGAGATGATGGGAGGAGTTATGGCGCATTATGTACTTTGCAGAGATGGTCCCAGGGCAAAGATCCAATCCAAACTTCCCTGAGGTTGCAGTTGGTGGTCTTCAGGTCTGAGGCTTTGAGTTGGCCCATTACTAAACTGGCAGTGAGCTGTAATTTTGTATCTGGAGAATGTTTCAATTCAGGGCTTTGGTTAATCCTCATTTCTAATATCTGTCTATATGTCTTTGTTCTATTTTTACTTATCTATGTTATATGAAACGCAATAAAGCTTTGAAACACACACACACACACAACACAGAAGTTCAGGTAGTCAGAATATAACTAGCCAAATTGGAATCTGGCCATGACATTCAGATTAACAACCTACTTTTGAGAAATGTCATGGGATCGTAATGTCCACAGTCCGTCAGGGCTTGGGTTTAGTGTCCTAGCCAAACCATGACTGTGCATAATGCTATTATGTTCTTAGCAGGTTAACCCTAATGGGGGAGCTTTACATCACAAGATTGTGATGCACTGTTAAAATGTTACTGCACCTTTTTATATACAATGTTCAATGAAAGAAAACCAGGACTGCAGATTGCAAGGTGCACTACAGCTGCTTTTCCAAGAGAAATAATTTGACTATTTTTGATTTGTTTAAGAAATCCCAGTGACTGAACTCAAAGTTAAGCTATCACTTTGAAATGGGGGCTCTTTTGCTAGGAAAAAAATAGGAGACGAAAAGTTTGTTCAGCTAAAATACACTACATACTTGAGTGTGGATAGGTGGGTGTGGCATGTGCAGGCATGCTAAAATGTAACTGAAAATAAGTACATTTAAATCAAATGCGATGGGGGAGTCTGAGTAAGATGCCAGAGGATGGCTGGCAAAAGCAAGGGAAGAAATTTCAAGGCAGTGACAGCATGTAGTTATAGAGGAGGAGGAGGAGAAGAGAGAGTGTGCAGGTTTAGGTAGTCAGGAGTTGTATTCCAAGGTCCAAATATATGAATAATGGGACTCTTGAATGCCACCCACATTTGAATAATGGGCCGTTTGGCTAACACCAATGTATATTGCTGCTTGTCCCCCCCATGCTCATTCTCACCCGAAAGGTCAGGATGAAGAATAATCTGTAAGCATCCACTTAAAGAGGGCTTTCCATTTTTCTACTTTAGAGATGCAGAATGTTTTATCACTTTGATAATTACTCCTTGCTTTGTTTTTATTTTCTAAAGGCTATTATCAGCAAATTACATTTTGAGGTAAACTCCCACAGCTCCCACTGAAGTCAATAGGAGGCACAAAATCGTGTATCCACAAGTAGTGTGGTTTTGTGTTTTGTTTTTCAATTAACAAAATTTCTCATAAACAAGATCTCCTGTGCATTTTGTCACCCATTTTAAAATCCTTTCCCTAAGTTAATGATAAAGGAACAGAATCTGCCTGATCTGTTATGTTTTAATGTATTCCTTAGGTCTTCACTACATGAAATAAAAAGTATGAGCTAAATCCTCGGCTGCTGAAAATTGGTGACCCATCATGTAAGACCATGGATCTATGTTGATTTACACCAACCGAGTATCTGTCCCATAGCGGATAATGCATCATCATTGGGAAAAGACTTGGTATTATATTATAAGCCACTTCTCCCTAAAATGTTTAAATCTTTCTTTCTTTTATTGAGGGGAAAAAGATTAAAACTGTCCCTCTTTCTAACATAAACCCTTTGGATCAAATTCTTATCTCCATTACACCAGTGTAAATTCAGATTAACTCTCAAATAACTTCTGTGGAGTTATTTTAGATTTAAATCAGTGTATCTGAGATCAGAATGACACTTTTTTTTTCAAATTATGCTCAAACTAACTTAAGGTGTTTTCCACTTGCAACACTCAATGGAGAAACTTTCTAAGCAGAGAGACATTGCTTGGATAACACACATGCAATAGATTAAATATCAGATTTCCCTATCCAGCTGTCCATTAATGCCTTTTACTATTATCTGTCTCTCTCTATAATTAGGACAGCTTCTGGTTTATCTGGGCTTTTTTCAAAACCAGATTTCCTTCACAGCAGTAGCTGTCATTCACAAGGGTTTGAATGGTATCTTTTAAAGTCATTTACATGTTGCATTATTTTGCAACAAATAGGAATAAAGTACATGCAAGTTGCTAGAAAAGCTCTTTATGTTAAATTATAAAAAGGTTTACTTACCCTGGGTGAGACACTTTCATTTGGCAGCTGATTTTTCTCAGACAGGCCATTAGTCCATTTCCTTTCCCAATGACAGGTTTTATCTGCCTCTTGTCTATGACATAAGCCAGTCTGGATCTGAAAGCCTTCAGTCACCTGGTGCATTTGTGTTGAAATAGCACCTCCTGGACCATGAAACAATGCACTGGTAGCCATAACATTTGTTCCAATTTGAACAGATTCTCCTGTGTGTCTTAATGGTTTGCAAAGCTCTTTGGGGTCTAACAGATTTAAAAGACTTCTTCTCAGTCTCTCTGTCAAATTGATTACAGCATCCTTAGATTTTTCTTTTGCCAGTTTTCTCCTTATCCAATTTAACTGCGGTGAACTCTTATTTGACAGGTCTCTGCCCATACTATTTCCTGTCATTGTCTCTGAGGCTTGCTTTGTCAGAGAACTATCAAAACCACAAGAGGAATACTCCACTTCTGCAAGTACATCATCCACGTTCTGTGATTTGTCAATAGAGAAATCTGCTGCTGAGTGGTTATTTGTATTTTTTTCTTCAATTCTAGGATAATCATTTTCAGTCGCTGTAGAAGTGACGGGCAATTGATACTTCTCTTTGTCTTTCATTGTGGTGGTTTTATCTTGGTGGTGCCCAACAGTAAGAGTCATCTCTGTTTGCAAGATTGACTGACTGTATGTGGAGAGATCTCTCCTTTCAGCTACTTCTTCTTTGGATTTTGAGTGATGACCACAGAAGCCAATGGTGGTATCCAGAGGCATGGTGTTATCTGACACTTGAAACAGGCAAGGCATTTCACTGAGGAAATAATCACACCCATCACAATCTTTACTCAGCTTTATATCCTCTTCATCATCACTTTCTAATAAAAATTTCAATTTCTTTTCCCATATTTCATTTGCAAGATCTGTCATAACATCAGAACATTCCAGGTAGTCAAGGTCATCATCAAAAAACTCATCAGCTGTGATTAAAGTTTTATCTGGATAAAGCTCAAAGTTAATGTCACAGATTTGAGGCATCCTCTACAAAATAATACTGATTCCTTATGGGAATATTTACTTGGTAATTGGACAGTGTATTCTCAGTCAGAAGTTTATTAAGGCTACTCTGTTCATATGTCTTGGCATCTTCAGTGGTCTGAAAAGAAACTAATACTTTAGCATTAAGACAATAGTTGTCTGTATGATTACTGATTAGACTTGTTTTGGAATACATTTGGCTGCTGTAACATTTGGCTGCTTTTCCAGCAGTGTCACTAGCTATAGTGTTTGAGTAAACACAATCATTTGCATTTTCTGAAACTTACATTGTGCAGCAGTTATTTTCTTGAAGTTTGAATATATTTTTATCATTTATATTGTCTTCTAAGGTATGTGTGTTTCTGTACTGATTCTCCAATGAGGATGAGCTCTGTTTCTACAGGCTGCTCTATTGACAACTCATTGATTTTTTTGGTAGAGGCAAACTCAAGTGAAATTAAAGTGGATACATGTTCATTTTTTGGTAAGTTTTAGATTGTCTGATTTCATTTCAACAAAATCTGAACAGTGGATCATTCCAAAGCATTTTCTAGCCACGATCTGACAAAGTGCAGTATCTTGCTCTGTGAATAAAATAAAAAAAAAAATCCGTAGTTTAAAATTAAATTTTAAAAGGATAAACACTTCATTTATTTCACAAATGTTACAAATTTGCTCTTCTATAATAATTTTTCTTAGATTTTTGTTTTGCAGTTTGAGTTTCAAGAATTACCAAAGGGCCAAATCAGGGTCTTAAAAAAACAGCAACTGCTAACTACCACAACTAAAAAACACTCCTCTATGCTCAGATGTTTAGTGAGAGCACATTAGGAGCAACCAAGGTGATTTGTGCCAGCAAAATAAACCATACCAAACAACCCCCACACATACTTCAGCCCTGCTCCCTAAATGTGCAACCATGCATATGTTTTCAGCTGCACAAAATGTGTATTCCTGCATCTAATCTGGATATATCCATGTGTAAATGGGAATCTATAAGTATACGTGTAAATTTTGCATGTGTACGCACTTTTTGCAGGCACAAATCAGCTACTATTTTGACAGTAATTCTGGGGCAATAATTCTTTGAAACTGCAATGTCTGAATAGAAATTTCATAACCATGTTCTACGTTGGAATAATCAGTCTAAATAGATTTTAATTTTTTTTAGCTATTTCTATTACGTGTTTGCTTGATGCATGTCAGGTAGCTGCAACACTGAAATGAGACTACTCCATTCCAATTTCCTATTTACATTACGTCTCACTTTTTGGCTGTCATGCACAACCAGTACAATTGTTGGGTTCCCAGCAAGGTAGTTTAAAAAAAATAATCAAAACTAAAACAAACAAAATACCAAAAAGACTCTAATTTAAAACTGAAAAATATGAAAACATTCTTTTTATGCTTTTTAAAAACACCTCTACATTTCAGACTGTTACTGGACAATGTCGCTCTAAAATAATACTGTTTGCTTTGCATTGCCAATTTCCAGCAGCAAAAATATGTTCTCATGGGCATATTACAAATATAAAATAAAATAAAATAAACCATGCCCAACCCAGAATCTTTTGGTTCTGTTGTTTTGTAAAAATAGACACTGTGAGCAGTACTATGTTCCTGAGTAGCCCCTCTGATTTCAGTGGAACTATTGTGGGAGTAAGGAACTTACTCTGAGTAGTAAGAAATTCACAAAATAGGAGTGGCTTGTACAGCTGCAGTGAAATCTTGTTCACACTGTCTTCCTAATGTGTCTGAACCCTGATCTGATGAACCATTTTGAGGATGAACCACCAGTGAGTCCTTTTCAGTTAAAATATCTTCCTTCATTCTCCTAATTCCATGCTGTAGATTCCCAACCCTTCCGATCTGTTACTTTCCTAGCATGGAACTTCCCTACTGCCCTTCCAAGCTTTTTCAGTTGCATGTCAGGTTGCTGTAATGGGGGACTCTCAGCAGCTGAAAGCACTGCTGACTGCTCTGCTTCTGTGCCATGTCCCACTATAGGAACTGATCAAAGTCAGTCAGCATGAGGATACATGTTGAACTAGATTAGACCCTAGTGGGTCAATAGCAATAAGTATGTATGGGCTTGTTTGGTGTTGGACTCTCTAATAAACAGCTCACTGTCAGTTTTCCTTTCTTAGGGGGCAAATCCTCTTCCAGGGAGATGCCCTGATGCAGCAGACCCAGTCCAATTCTGATAAACTGCTTATGGAAATGTTCTGTAGAATTTAATAGTCTGGTGGTTTTTCTATATTCCCTGATAATTTAATAGAGAATTACATCTCTGCTATAGATTTCTGTAGGATACTTCAAAAACCTAGAGAGAGAATCTCATTCTCTATTAAATTCTATAAGATGTTACAGCAACATGTATAAAACTCTATTTTTATAGAATCCTATTAGTTTAATCTATATTATATTCTACAGGAGTTTTCCAGAAAGGGGTGATGCAAGGTTAATTGGGGAGGCACTGCAGAGGCCCAGCACTAGTCTTGAAGGGCAAAAAATCCCTAGAACACAATGGAAGCTCTTGATTCATCTGCTTTTGCTGTCTAATCAGGAAGTGGGGGAGGGGAGAGACTGAATCATACATCACATGTGCTAGTCAAATCACTGAAAGCATTACTAGAAGGTGCTCAGATACCATGGTGATGGACCTGGAATAAGAACCTGAACAGAAGTGCTCTACTGATACTTTGCTCCTTCCCACCTAGGCTATTACTATACTGGCCAGAATCATTGTCTTCCTCAGCCATAGAATAGTAGCAAAAAGCTCAACTACTCAATTCATATGTCCTCATAGCACTGTCACTTAGGCCGTGTATTCTTTCTCCTGCTATGTATTTATTATTTTATTATCATAGCACCTAGGAGCGCTAGTCATGGACCAGGTTTCCATTGTACTAGGTGAAGTACAAACACAGAACTAAAAGAGATTCCCTACCCTAAAGAGCTGACAATGAGATTAGATGACAACAGATGGATAGACAGATGAGGGGAGTACAAGGAAGAAATGAGACCATATTGGTCAGCATGATAGGCAGTGGTCTCAGAACACCAGCTGCCTACCCATTGTCATGTTTTTGTAGGCATCGTGGCAAAGGAGAGCTTGAAGGAGGATAATGAAGTTTGATGATGTTTACAGGTAGCGCCTTCTAAATGTGAGGGGCATCACTAGAAAAAACACAGATGTCTATCTGAAAAAATTAACAAGTGGGCAATGGAGGCTGGCCTAAGGGGCTGATTAGGGACAGAAGTCAACATCTCGAAAGTAATCGAGAGATAAGTAAGATGGGGATAGATCATGAAAGTCCTTGCAAGTGAAGTTAAGCAGCTTACATCTGATGCAATAGAGCAGGGAGAGCCAGTTGAACAGATGCAGAGAGCGGGGTGATGTGGTCAAAGCGACAGGCTAGGAAAATGATCTTTGCAGCGGCATTCTGAATTGATCTGAGCAGAGCAGGCTTGCATTTGTCCAGGCCAGAGAGAATCAGAGAAATGTATGCCCTCCAAATTTGTCAGCAAACCATTGGTAACTACTCGTTGATATGGTCTTTCAACCAGTTAAGCACCTACATTATAGTAATTTCATCTAGACCACATTTTCCTAGTTTGCTTGTGAGAATGTCATGCAGAACTATGTCAAACACCTTACTAAAATCAAAATATATCATGTGTACTGCTTCCTCCCCATCCACCAGGTCAGTAATCCTATCAAAGAAGTTGGTTTGGCATGATTTGTTCTGGACAAATCCATGCTTCTCTCTAACCCTATTATCCTCCAGGTGCTTACAAATTGATTGTTTAATAATTTGCTCCAGTATCTTTCCAGGTATAAAAGTTAGGCTGACTGGTCTATAATTCCTCTGTTCCCTTTTTAAAGATAGGTGAGTCAGTGCACAAAGATGCTTTTCCCCTTCTTGGTCAGTGGACCCCATCTCTTCCCAGAAGACCTTCTTCCTGGAATAGCATCCTATGGTCAAAGAAGCCAATGCCCTCCCATTGACACCATCTGCACAGCCATATGTTCATCTCCAGGATGCGTGTATCTCTGCTTGGGCCCTTAGCCTCAACTGGGAGGATGGACGAGAACACAACCTGCATCCCAGACTCCTTCACCCTAGCTCCCAGAGCATTATAGTCACTCCTGATTTGTTCAGGATCAGATCTTGCAGTATCATTAGTACCCACATGTAAGCAGCAGTGTAAGGTAGAGATTAGAGGGATAGATGAGCACTGGCAACCTTTCTGTAATGTTTTGGATGCAGGCTCCAGGCAGGCAGGACATCATATCAGATTGGCGGATGAACGCCTCCATTCCCATCAGAACCGAGTCCAGAAGGATTTTGCAGTAGTCAAGATGCAAGTTGACAGCTTAGACAAGAGTTTTGGCTGTGTGGATAAACAGGAAAGGCCTTATCTTAGAAGTTATGCAGAAAGAATCAGCAAAATTTACACATAGTCTGGATGTGAGTGTGACGGATGCAATGCTTTGGAAACATGAAATATTCAAAGACTATTATATTGAGATGTAACAGATGCTATAAGTGCATGGACTGTTCTAAGACTATTGTACCAATCTTATAAATGTTATATGTATCTTTATGGGCTGGCTAGTGATTTTTTTCCCCTGGCTTAATGGGTGAGCTCAATGATGGTTCCTGCAGGAACTGAAATCATTGGGGGTTAAGAAATGCAAATCCCCACTGCTGAAACAAGTCTGTGGAAGTTTTGTCCCCTGGGGAAGTAGCATTGACTGGTCTGCCTTGGCTCAAGAGGCCTGGCAGACGAACTTGAAACGGTATAAAGATTAACCTGACCTAGGGAGAGAGGCCACTCTCCCCAATCCAAGGACTGACATGAAACTGACCAAGAAAGAGTGGCCCTGAGAAAAGTGCCTTGAAGTACTTTAGTCCTATGAGGGTCTACATGTGGAAGACATTTAGTAAACTAGACCTGCACATAAATGGTCTATTGTTTTATAATATATGCTGTCTCTGTAATGCTTTTGATGTGGATAATAGTACTTTGTTTTATGCAGCCTCGCTGGTCACTGAATAACCCTGTCATTGCTCTGGAGAGAACAGGACAGCAGGTGCCAGACTAAAGTCAGATCTGCTGAGGTGATTACAGTGAATTACAGGATGATGCAGCCTAAGTCTTCAATCTGGAAGGAAAAGATCATGTGATCCTGCTTTGAGAGGGATGAGGCCTGAGACCTAAAGTGAGATGCCATCAAGGAGGCCATGAAGGAGTAAGAGTGTAGCTAATCTGAAAACTATGAGCTAGGGTTGGTTTACAGGTGGGTCAACTTAATTATATCATTCAAAATTTCCACTCCTGTGAGTTATAATTATGCTGACCTTAGCCCCAGTGTAGACAGTGCAGGTTTGATGGAAGAATTCTTCAGTTGACCTAGCTACTGCTTCTCAGAGGTGGATTTACTACAGCGACAGAAGGGGTTCTTCCATCACTATAGTAAGAGTCTTCACCACAGAGGTGCAGCTGTGCCATTGTAGCATTTCTAGTGTAGACATACTGCTAGAAAGAGTTCTGAGTCAAAGATGTTGCCCAAGGTATGGGCCTGAGTGAAAGGCAGGCTAGTGATATTCTCCACAGAGATCAAGAAAGGAGGTAGCAGGAAGGGCTTTGGGGGGAAAGAGAAGAGCTCTGTCTTAGCCGTGATGAGACATCCCTAAGGAGATGTCAGAAAGACAGACCAAGATTTTAGTTTGAAGAGAAGGAGACAGGTCTGGATTAAAGAGGTAGATCTGTGAGTTGTCAGCATAGAGATGGTAGCTGAATTTGTGTCAGTGAATGAAATTACTCAGATATATAGTGTAGAAGAAGAGAAGGGAACCAAGGAAGCATCACAGTGGAACTCCCTCAGAAAGTTGGAGGGGGGAGATGTAGGAAGAAAACCAGGAGGAGACAGTCACAGAAGCCAAGGAAGGACAAGATTTCAAGAAAAGCATGGTCAATGGCGTCTAAGGCAGCTGACAGGCCAAGGAGAGTGAGGATGGAGTACTAGTTCTCAGCATTGGCTAAGAAGAGGTCATTAGAGGTTTTGGCAAGGATGGTTTCATTGGAATGCGAGAAGCAGAAGCCAGATTGGGGAGGGTCTAGGATGGATTTGGAAGAGAGGAATTTCAGACAATGATTCTAGATAATGTGTTCAATGTGCTTAGAGAAAGAAGGGAGAAGGTGTGGTAGTTAGAGAGGCAAGTAGGTTCAAGTGTGGGTATTTTTAAGATGAAAGAGACTAAAGCATGCTTGTATTGTGATAGGAAAGAGCCAGAGGAGAGTGAGAGGTTAAGGGGAAGAGTAAAGGAGGGAGTGAGAGTCTGCGTGAGGGAGATCAGGAGATAGGATGAGGCCCCTAGGGCAAATGGATAGGTTCGGGCAGGAAAGCATATGAGAAACTTCTGCATCTGGGACGGGGAGAAGGAGGTGAGAATTGTAGGAGGGGTAAGGGGACGGTCACGTTGTATGTGAACAGCTTTCCCTTGGAAGAAATTGAGATCCTGGGCAGAGAGAGAAGCAGGAGGAGGAAAGGGTTTGAGGAACGAGTAAAAGGTAGTGAAACAGTGGCTGGGATTGTGGGCATGGAATTGAATTAAGTTGGAGAAGTAGAATTGTTTAGCTAGAAAGATGGCAGAACTGAAGAAGGAAAGAAGAAATTTGTAGTGGAGGACTACGGGATGGTTATGGGATTTCCATCAGGTGTTCTGCAGTGCAAGAGCAGGATCAGAGGGAGCAAACATTTTGAGTATAAAGTATACAATATTTCTGACAGGTGCCAACTTGAAAAATAGAAGCTTTCAACTTATTCATATACTCCAGCTGCCTGGTCTGTATCAATTGTAATTCCCCACACTGCCTTTACCAACTGCTTCAGCTTTGCTCTGGAGGACCTCGTCTAATGCCAAGAAGGGAATTCAGTTCAAAACCCATTCAATTCTTGGGTCCTATACTGAATATGACAGCAAGGTGTTGATTAGTGTACATTGTGGATGGTGGGGTTTAATAATGTGGACACCCACCCACTAGTAAGCCAGCCAAGACTGTACTCTCACTTCATACAGGCCATTGCACAGTAATGAGTTTTTTTTTTTTTTTTTTAAACATCAGCAGCCTGTACCAAATTTGAATGATGATCTAGAGGAAAAAGACTTCATATCCTTAACCTGAGCCATCCAGCCCTAGGGTCACATTTTTCTTTCAAGTTCATCTTTGGAAAAACTAACAACCCAGCTGGTTAAAAATGTTGAGGAAAAGTTGAATACCGTCTTCATAGATTTATATCAGTATTCTGGAAATGTAGTTATGCACCCTCCCCTCCACACATACATACACTCATCCACCTGGATGCTGTACTGATTCTTCTAAAACTCCCTGCAAAATTCTCTTGAATCTTCTTCTTTGCTATTCAGAAGATCGGCTGCATTGGATTTCTTTGCATGGATTTAAGTTTTTTAAATACCTAGTAATTTTCCCAGCTGAACAGAGCCAGTAACTACTTTTGATGCAGAATAAACTCATGAATACTTCTCATCAAAAGCAGTTTTACCGTAGTTATCATCTTATTTCAGCTGCATCTCACCATCTATGGGGGAAAGCTGTCAGAGTTCTTGATATGAAAATAAGATTGGATTGCTGCACATTTTGTCAGATACAACAATGGAATTTTTTATTACAAAAAATAGTTATGTTCTACGCAGAAAACTGCTATAAATTCAGACATCCATTTTTCAAGCTGAAAAGGCACAGCTTTTTTTCTCCTTTGGGGGAATAAAATGGAATGGAATATATTAGAGATGATCCAAAATTTCCATTATTAAATGTAAAGCTATATTGGAAAGCAAAGCTTTTAAGCAAAAATGTTTGCACTCTTAGCTTCTAAAGGAAAGGGGTGTACGTGTGGAATAAGGTGGGCAACAGTACAAGCATCTCAGCTGCTGTGAAGAAAGGTGAATCATGGTCCTTTATCAGCCACTGACCAGTAAGGAAACATTTACTAACATTCAACCCTAGGTTCCTAGCAAACTCAGTAGTATCCTTGTGCTGAGAAATGTTAATTTGTTTTAGACTGGGAAGGAGGAGAAAAATACTAACTCCATTAAAATGTATAAAGAGTTTTTGTCATTTGGGGTGTTTGGCCTCTGTTGTCTTAAATTCTGGTCTGGAAATCAATGTGGCTACTTTCGAGTAAAGTACTACCCGTTATAATTGGGACCCTATAAATCTGACCCTATGTTTCCAGTGGCTCTAGCCAGGAGGAATAAACAACACTCGCAATCTGCAAAGGAAAAATATGTGACTTTTTTGGTCCTTCGATGCATTAAAAAAGATTCTGCTACCTAAACTATATTTTCGCATCAGGCTCCTTTTAAAACAATGACTATCCCCTGATGTCCTGCTTAATTGAAGCAGACTCCAATCACTAATAACTGATTTTTGTCTCCCTGCCTACAAACAGCTTTGCTTTTTTGATTGTGCAGCACAAAAGATTAAACAAGAAAAAATAATCAGAGGCAATCTTCTAGAAAAAAATGATATATATAATCAGGAGTCAGGGAGGAAGGCTTATGGTTGTTTGCTTTTCTTATATAGCACTAATGCTTTACCCTCTCTGTCAACTTTGTGCCATACGTGACTGCTGTGTTTCTCTTTGTCAGAATCATACTGTTGGCATTCGATGCTAAAGCTTAATTCCATGGAACTGAGGATATGAGCATGAAAATGACAAGCTGAGAACAATGATTAGAAATGATTTGGGATGGACATGTAGCACTGCAGTGATAGGCAGAGACTTGAAACTATCAAATGAGCCAGACAACAATGAACTGATTGAGAATTTTATGACAAAACCTTTTTTTTGTTGAAAATGTTGATTTGTCAAAACTGAAACTATTTTCAGGAAAGGGTTGGTTTCAACAAATTTCTCAGTTAAACATTTTTTTGAAAAAAATTTTTTTTTGAAATTGTGTAAATGTTCCATTTTGACATTTTCAGAATGAAAATTTAGTTTTCCAGTTCAAAATGACTTTTTCATTTAAAAATTGTAGGTAATTTATAATAATAAATAAAGGTTAATTTTTTTTAAAGGTTGAAACTGAAACAAAATGTTTTCAAAATCCCATTGATTGACCCAATCAGAAAATTGTTTTGGATTTTTGGTTTGCAAAAGTGTTTGAGATTCTGACCTTTTTGTCTTGATTTGGGATGGGAAAAGATTTCAAACTCTCATGGAATGGGAAAACCATTTCCTACCCTGCTCTAGAAAGGGGCAACTGAGCAATACACAGTGGTTTGACATGAAAATGACACGCTTACTCTGCAGGCAAGAGAAGAAAGGTTGTTTTTGAGTTACAGGTAATTAAATAGTTATCCTTCTTTGAAAACTTGGAGTTGTCTATTGCTATTTGTTTTCTTTGGTCTCAAAAATGTCTTATTACTACCCTTTCAAAAATTCCCATATATCTAATTCTTCTTAAACTCTAACACTGGCTATTTGAGCTTGTTGAATTTTTTTCACTGAAAAATCTTCTGTAGGAAAATGTCAATTTCAGCACCAAAAATTTATAAGAAAAATTGAAATAAATAAATTTGTCACAAAATGTCAATTCTAAACCAATCTGAAAAAATCTGTTTTTTAAAAATGTTGATTCAAACTAAAAATGTTGTTTTTTAACTTTTCATTTAAAAATAAATTTATCTTTCAACATGTCAAACTGTTTTGATTGAAATGTCAACATTTTCCATTTAAACATTTTCAATTTGAAAATGATTGGCATTTTTCCACTTTGTGAAAATTTTCAGTATTTTGACTTTTCGTTCCAATTCAGAGTGGAAAAATGTGATATTTCAAATTGGAAAGAAGGAAGGAAAACTGACCTGTTTTTCCTTTATTGCGGGGGAAGAGGATAAGATATGGGGGAAATACTGGAACTGTGGATAGTTTTGGACCCAATCCTGCTTCCACTTATTTCAGTGGGAATTATGGGCCTAAAGCTGCCTCAACTGATGTTGATGGGAATTTTTTTGCCATTGGCCAAAATTTGCAAACCTGGGTAAACCTAAGTGTCTCATTTTTATATTTTCCTCTTTTCCCCCTTTGTCCAATGCTTATAGCACTCATTGGTTTTCACTTCTCTACTGTGTTCAGTTAGGACCAGGCTGTAAAACTTCCCTCTTTCTAAATTATTTTACATTTACATGACATTTGTTTTCCTGGGAGCTTAAAGTCTTCATATACATAAGGGGAGATTTACAAAGGGAGACTTTCAATGGGAATTGGGCACCTAACTGCCCTCTGAACCTTTGAAAATCTGTCCCTTATTTCTTTCCTTTGACATTTTTATCCAAAGTTTGTTCTCTTGTTTTCTAGTTAGTCTTCATATCATTTGTCTACACTGTTCATATTTCTATCCCATCCATACTTTTGTACAATGTTATTTATATATAGTTTATACACTCCCATATCTATATACCTCTCCCATTATCTGTCTGTTTTCACCTGTTGTCTCATGTCTTATACTTAGATTGTAAACTCTTTGGGTCGGGAATTGTCTTTTCGGTCTGTGTTTGTACAGTGCCTAGCACAATGGGATCCATGTCTAGAGCACCTAGGTGCTACGGTGGTAATAATAATAGACTACCAAAAAGCATATGATAGAATCCCACATTCATGGATCATCGAGACACTGAAAATGCACAAGAATCATCCAAAGATCATTTCCTTTCTGCAGCAATATATGGTTAACTGGAACACGCAACTCTACCTGGAAGGGATTCTCACAGGTGGGGTTCAAATTAAAAGGCGAAACTATAAAGAGAATTCCTTATCACCAAAACTATTTGTGATAGCAATGTTGCTGCTGACATGGATTGTCCATGAAACAAATTGTGGATATCATATCAACAGAGAAACAACAACGTTAGCCATTTGCTATGATCTTAAACTATGTGGATAGTCACAAAAGGAAATACAGAGATTGATGACATGTAGAAAAGTTTGGGGAAGATACAAAGCTATGGTTGGGTTGGCTAAATGTTTGATGTCTGTAAAGAGGAGCAAACTAGTATAATCAGATAGCACACAAATTAATGAAGGTAGTATCCAAGATATCTCTAAGCATGGCCCTTACAAATACCTTGGAATCAGGCAGTTGGAGTTGGAGTTACAACATAAAGAAGTGAAGAAAGGCTATTATACACAAATAATTACTCTAAAGGACAAAACTCAACTCAAAGAATTTTATCTGAACCATTAATATGTGGGTGATATCAGTACTATGGCACCTGCTGGCATGATAAAAGTAAAATGAAGAGGAGATGAAAAAAATTGATATCCAAAGCTACTGGAGATGCATAGAGCAATGAATATCAATTAAGATGTGTACAGCATATACATCTGATGGTGTGATGGAGTAAAAGGTTTGCCATCAGGGGAGGAAGCAATTGACAATGAAGAATATAACATGAACATATATGAGGAGTCTGCCAGAGTAAAAGATCATCAGGTCATGATAACAAGTGATGGCCACGCATTCATACCAGCCTAAGGAAAACATAAAAGAAAGGAGAAAGCAAATTGCCAAAGAAAGACTCCAAAGATCTACACAGAAATCAATGCCTGGACAGTGGTGAAAAGAACACAAACCCATTAGTAATTGAAGATGAACAGATTCATGGTTTGTAGAAGGATACCTCAAAAGGGAGCCTTATTGTGAGTGCACGGGGCGTGCTTACGGCTTAATTTCATTCAAAACAACATTGACTAACAGAATTTTTCACAGAACAGCAGAATGTTTTCCAAAAGGGAAGAGACGGTAGAGCACGTGTGGAGTACCTGCATGAGCCTAGCTGGAAGAAAATATATAAACAGACACACAACGAGGTCACCAAGTGTCTGCATTGGAGCTTCTGTGGCAACTATGGATTTAAATGAATCATATGATTCTACAATTGCCAAAATGAAATCGCTCTTGAGAAAGAAGAGACTAAGATTTTATGGGATATGGCAATTGTCACAGATTGAATGGTGAAGGCAAACAGGCCAGACATAATTGTAGAAAATAAGACAAACAAGACCTTGTTAATTGACATTGCCATGCCAGCAGACAGAAACAAGAAGACACGATGACAAAGTATGAAGAGCTTTGCCACGACATGGAACAATTATGGAAAACTAGAACAAAGACGATCCCAGTGATTATTGATGCACTTGGAGAGATCCCTAAGCGTATGAATGAGCCACTTCAGTATGTGTCAGAAGTGTAAGACCTCCAAAAGACAGTTCTCTTATGCACTGTGAAAATATTAAGAAAATTCAAAGAATGAGTGCATCTGAGCGCTTAAATACAGGAATTATGTGGAGGGTTTAATAAAACTGCTGATTACCTAAATGATGCTGCATCATTTAGGTAATATTTTGCTTACTCCTGGGGCTAAATTTTAAAAAGTAGCTTTCCCCTTTTTATGCTTAAAGATCTGATGTTATGAAAGTTTTGTTTAAAAAAAAAAATACCGATGATGTAATAGTGAAGGATAATAATAATATATTTTAATATGCTTTGACAATCCTTTGGCTATCAGGCTATATTGTAAACTAACATACAGCAACACAACACCTTTCTTGTGGTTGTCCTATAATTGCATATGCCCAGAGAAATTCTAGAAATTAGGTTCTAAAGAAGAAATTGCACTACATAGTGAGTTATCTTACCTAAATAAAGGTAAGGTATGAACGAGGTTATCCTTCAGTACTTCATATTTAGAAATATCCTTCAGCCTTCTAATATCTTGGCCATTCTTATAACAAGTTACCTCTAAGTCGGGATTGCCTGGAAACGTGGATAAAAAATGTGAATAAAAATACGAATAATTGAATGGTTTGTAATCCTACTAGAACTGGACAATGCAGACTGTATCATCGGTAAACCTGCCTGCTGCCATCTACATTTGAGCATGTATGAAGCGTGTCACACAGGGGGTTGGCTCCCTTGGCCAAGGTTTATATTTCATTACACTTCACCACACAAACTTGCAAATACCTATAAGAGGTAAACAGCCCTATTAACAACGAAGAAACCTCTTTTATTGCCCATTTTCCCGTAAGCAATACACAACGGGTGGCAAGATCTTTGTGTCCCACACTGATTTCTCTTTTAGGGGATTTATAAACGATAGCTGGTTCCATACTATCCTTGTGAATTTTATTGCGTGTCTCCTGATATTTGTTTTTGGAAGGGGTTTAAATTCCTGACTGCTAGACTCATGTTCGTACCTGAAAAATGTCCGCCCTCATTAAAAACAAATGAAGGAACAAACACATTTCTAGCCTTCATGACTGTGGAGAAAGCTTGAAAATGTGAACCCCAAAGCTGCAAAAATCAGAGAGGAAAAAATAGCCTTCCCCAAAATTATTTTAAAAATTCTCCTGATTTTTAAGCTAATCTTATAGTTTTGGGGTGCTATGTGATTTTTTTTTTTAATGCTTTAGGATGGCAGAACCACTATTAGCTGACAGCTGGGGAAGTGACAGAATTGGTGTGGTTGTCCAGAGGTCCAAGGAGTGCATTCAGAGCATCCCAGTACTTGTGATATTTTTGTGTTCCTACAGGGCTCTATCTTGTGCAGCCATTGTGGGTGGAGTGCTGCTAGGCACACCTGACAATCTCTGGCAGGCATATGGCTCTCCCGTTTTTTTTTTCTTGGCCGTATCTTCTTTTACTAACGTGTTGAGGGGCTGGGCACACTGTCTGAGCCTAGCAGCACTGCTCTAGCTGAATGCTGGGGGATGATGAGACATGAACGCCCGGTGAGCAATTTGATCTGTTTTAACGCATGTTAATGTACACTGTGTCGCACTGTCCAGTGAACAGGATGATTAGATGATCATCTCTCTATCTTGAACATACAGGACCTGATAATCTACTGCCTTGCAATCTTGTGTAGCCATTTACACCTGTGCAAAATTGGTGTAACATGCTGCCAGATCAGAATGATAGTCACTGGGTCTGCTATTATGGGGCTGGAAGTTGAAGCTAGACAATTTCAGACTGGAAATAAGATGCAAATTTTTAACAGTGAGAAGTGACCATTGGAATGATTTACCAAGGGTTGTGGTGGATTTTCCATCACTGCCAATTTTAAAATAGGCTCTTGTTCAAACAAGAATTAATCCTGTTGCCTGCGTTATACAGAAGGTCAGACTAAATTATCACAGTGTTCCCTTCTGGCCTTGGAATCTATGACAGTGGTGACCATGACCCCCATTTAGGCAGTGTTGGTACACAGCGGGCTTTAATCTTTTTACCAGCCCAGGTGCTGGAGTGGTGGGTGAAGACAGTTTTTGCCCCACACCATGCCCATAAGTTCACATACTCCACTTCACAAACCCTGTTAACTCAGGTATCATGCAAAGGGTGGGGAATGAAATTCACCCAGAGAGAAAAGATTACAGTTCCACACATTTCACAGATTCATAGAAATCTAGGGCTGGAAGGGACCTCAAGAGATCATCTAGTCCATCCCTCTGCACTGAGGCAGGATCAAGTATATTTAGACACCCCTGACATCTGTCTAACCTGTTCTTAAAAACCTCCAATGACAGAGATTCCACAAGTTCTCTAGGTAACTTGTTCCAGTGCTTATTATCCTTATAGTTAGAAAGTTTCTTCTAATATCTAACCTAAATCTTGATGAACAGCAGAACAATTAACCAGCATCCTCTTTATAACAACCTTTTGCATGTCCCCCCTTCAGACTACTTTTCTCTAGACTAAACATGCCCAATTCTTTCAAAATTTCTTCATAGGACATATTTTCTAAACCTCTTCTCATTTTTGTTGCTCTCCTTGGACTCTCTAATTTAACATTTTTTAAAAAAATATGATACTCAAAACTGCACACAGTACACCAGCTGAGGCCTCACAAATACCAAATAGAGTGGAACAATGGCTTCCAGTCTCTTACATATGACACTCCTGTTAATACATCACAGAATGACATTTGCCTTTTTTTTGTAATTGAATCACATTGTTAACCCATTCAATTTGTGATCCACTAAACCCCCGATTCTTCTCTGCAGTACTGCTGCCTAGACAGTTATTCCCACTTTGTATCTGTGGATTTGATTTTTCCTTCCTAACTGCAGTACTTTGCATTTGTCTTTATTGAATTTCATTTTATTGGTTTCAGACTAATTCTCCAGTTTATCAAGATCGTTTTGAATTCTAAGCCTGTTCTTCAAAGTGCTTTCAATCCCTCCCAGCTTGGAGTCATATGTGCATACTCTCCACTCCATCATCTAAGTTGTTAATTAAAATTATGAATAGTACTGGACCCAGGACACACCCTGCAGGACCCCATTTGATATGCCCTCCTCGTTTGAAAACAAACAATTGATAACTACTCTTTGAGAGTGGTCTTTCAACCAGTTGTGCCCCCACCTTTAAGTAGTTTCACCATATTTCCCTAGTTTGTTTATGAGAATGTCATGTGGGACTGTGTCAAAAGCCATACTAAAGTTCAAATATATCACATCTACTGCTTTCCCTCTGTCCACTAGACCGTTTACCCTGTAAAAGAAGGAAAATAGATTGGTTTAGCATTATTTGCACTTGATAAATCCATGTGGGCTATCCCCTATCAGCTTGTGCTCCTCTAGGTTTGAACAAATTGACTTTAATAATTTAGTTCAATAACTTTCCAAGTATTGAAATTGGACTAACTGCTCTATAATTCCCCCCATCTTTCTTTTCCCCCTTTTTTGAGAATAGATATTATGTTTGCCCTTTTTCAGTCCTATAGGACCTCACCATTCTTGAATATAATCACTAATAGTTCCGAGGTTGCTTCGGCTAGTTACTTATGTACTCTACAGTGAAGTTCATCAAACCCGCCAATTTGAATACATCTATCTTATATAAATATTCTTTAAACTGTTTTTTCCCTGTTCTGGCCTGAGATTCTGCCAGTTGTTAATATTAACTGTGTTAAGCATCTGGTCACAGTTAATATTTTTAATAAAGATTGAAGCAAACAAGGCATTAAACACTTCAGCCTTCTCTTTGTCATCTGTTATTTGCTTGCCTTCCCGGTTGAATAATGGACATATGCTTTCCTCTGTCTTGCTAAAGTATTTACAGAATTTCGTCTTATTACCTTTTATGTCCTTACTAGTTGTAACTTATTTTGTGCCTAGCCTTTCTGATATTGTCCCTGATTTTTCCACATACAACTGAACATTTGAAAAGTGATATCTTCCTAAATCATACATAGCTCTCTTTATCTACACAGAATGATAAAAGTTTTTCTTTAGGATGTGAGCAGCAGGGATCAAACCTGGGATCTCGAGCTTAATGCATGAATCTCTACTGCCTGAACTAAAAGCCAACTCTCTCACCCAGGGCTGTAGCATACTCATCAAGCTCTAGCAGGCCTAGCCATCACTGGAGGGGGACAGAGTGCCACCGTAAACAGGCATGGATTAGACTTATCATATTAGATCAGAGATATATTTATTACATTAGTAGACAGTGAGGATTATCAGATATCTCATAGACAAATCTGACATCACCATTCTGTGGTACAGAATGGGAAGTCAAAGTGAATAGAAAATAAGGTGAGTTCTTCAGAAATAATTCCAAATCCATCATAATTTTGTGCCACATAGACCTGAAAGTAAAAAAACCTGAAATTTCTTTGTCTTTTTTACTGTCTGCTGTCCCTGAAAACCTTTCTACTTTCTCCATAATTCCATGAAATGATACACATTTTCAAGTAACAACGCCAAGTAATTTAGGCCTAAAATGTAGTTGCTTTGTTCCATCCATGCTGTTCTACAGGTCAAAAATAATGGCTTACTGAAAGAGAATGTATACAGCAAATAGAACTGTGTTTCCAGCTGTGATGAATAACTTGAAATGATCGTTTTAAATATTTATTTTCAAGAACTACACTTATGTACCATCTATACTCAAAATTCACTGATCTACTAATTTTTGTAGCTATACAATGTTTTAAAAAAGGTACATTTTTATTATTAGTTGTATTACAGTAGAGCATAGAAGCCCTAACAGAGATCAGGGCCTCAATGTATATAGTATACTATATATAATGTATATATTTATATAATATACATATCTATGCATATATAGTAAGAGGCAATCTCTGCCCTGAACAGTTTACAGGTTAAATATACAAGTATGAGAGAAAGGAAGTATTAGTATACCCAGTTTACAGATGGGTATACTAGGCACAGAAAGATTAAGTGACTTGTCCAAGATTGTACAGGAAGTCAGTGACAGAGCTGGGAATGAAACCATAGTTTCTCAAACCCAGTGTAGCATGTTAGCCACATGACTAACCTTCCTCTTAAAGGCAGATAAAACAGACAGAAGGTGGGACTGTTGCAGTGGAATTTTAGCATCAGATCAAATTTATTAAAAAAAATAAAGCAAAGTATAATGGAAAATTCAAAGGGCACATAAACTTTATCTGAAATCATAGAATCATAGAGGAGTAGGGTTGGAAGAGACCTCAGCTGGTCATCTAGTCCAACCTCCTGCTCAAAGCAGAGCAACCCCAACTAAATCATCCCAGCCAGGGCTTTGTCAAGCCAGGCCTTAAAAACCTCTAAGGATGGAGATTCCACCACCTCCCTAGGTAACGCATTCCAGTGCTTCACCACTCTCCTAGTGAAAAAAGATTTTCCTAATATCCAACTTAGACCTCCCCCACTGCAATTTAAGATCATTGCTCCTTGTTCTGTCATCTGCCACTGCTAAGAACAGCCTAGCTCCATCCTCTTTAAACCCCCCTTCAGGTAATTGAAGGCTGCTATCAAATCCCACCCTCACTCTTCTCTTCTGCAGACTAAATAAGCCCACTTCCCTCAGCCTCTTCTCATAAATCATGTGCCCTAGCCTCTCGACTTTCTACAATTTGTCCACATCCTTTCTGTAATGGGGGGTCCAAAACTGGACACAATACTCCAGTTGTGGCCTCACCAGGGCTGAATAGAGGGGAATAATCACTTGCCTCAATCTGCTGGCAATGCTTCTACTAATTCAGCCCAATACGCTGTTAGCCTTCTTGGCAATGAGGGCACACTGTTGACTCATATCCAGCTTTTGTCCACTGTAACCCCCAGGTCCTTTTCTGCAGAACTGCTGCCTAACCAGTTGGTTCCCAGCCTGTAGCAGTGCATGGGATTCTTCCATCTTAAGTGAACCTCTTCAGATTTCTTTTGGTCCAATCCTACAATTTGCCTAGGTCACTCTGTATTCTATCCCTACCCTCCAGTGTATCTACCACTCCCCCCAGCTTAATGTCATCCGCAAACTTGCTGAGGGTGCCCATCATCTAAAAGATCACCATGAAGATGTTGAACAAAACCAGCCCCAAGACCAACCCCGGGACACTCTGCTTGATACTGGCTGCCAACTAGACATTGAGCCATTGATCACTACTTGTTGAGCCCAATGAGCTAGCCAGTTTTTTATCCGCCTTATAGTCTATTCATCCAACCCATACTTCTTTAACTTGCTGGCAAGAATATTGTGGGATACCATATCAAAAATATCACAGGCAAAGGGCTTTTATTGCATATATAAAGAAAAACAGTAATTGTATGTCACATGATAAAGGCATTACAGAATGCAAACTTAACTATGAAATAATGACCAGTACCTCCACACTAATATTTTTTCAGTAGTTTAATTATCTGCTTTTAAGATCAGTCACATGCATAGGTTGCTGGCTCTTTGATACCTCCGCCTGCAGCTGCAGTCATCCCTATGACGTTCTAGTCCTGCTCCAGTCTTATTCCCTTCTTCACTCACTTTGGCTCTGGTTCCTGACTCCAACTCCAACCTCTGGCTTGAGTCCCTGGTTTCTGGCCCTGGCTCCTGCTTGTCCCCAGTCTGGTTCTAACCACTAAGATGGACTGCTGGTGCCCAGACTCCTGATAGGATGCACTTATAACTTTGTCCTGAATCTTCTAAATTGAATTCAGATAAACACCATGAAAAATATTTTCATTAAACCAAAGATTATATGGCAGTTTGTTTATTGCAGAGTCTGTTCTTAGACGGGTTAAATTAAAAGTTTAGAATCTAGTTCCTGTCCCTAGAAGTTTAGATTCTTATGGTTTTGTGTGTGTACGCTGCCTAGCACAAGTGGTCCTGATCTACAATTGGGATCCTTAGGCACTATTGTAATACAAAAAAATAAATCACAATATTATCTTAATGGGATTGAAATCAAACTAAAAATCCAAGGTAGTATATTTTGAGAATGTTTAATACTCACTATATTAACCTTTTATTAAGTCACCTGCTAAGATTTGCACCAATGTTCTCCTCCATAATCATGTTAATTCTATATATGTATAGCTCTGTGCTTCCCAATAGGGAATTATTCCTGTATTTTAATTAGTAGTGCTTGTGGCATATAAATCATTTTCCAGCAAACCCTTCCTGCAGTGTCTATGTTCAACATTAGTACAAAGGAATCACCAGAAACTAGGATTAATTGCTTAGTCGTGACAAGAATAAATGATTGTCTATGCTTTAATTAAAGAAGAGCTCATGTTAAATAAGCAATCACAGCAGCAGCCCTTAATGCTGATCCTGTCTTAATCTATTTTTAAATGTTTGTTAAGTAACAGTATCGGACACTCTCAACATGCAATTTTTTGTGTCTAGTTTTATAGACATAGGCTAACAAAATCATATTTTTAAAGAATTTTCACATAGTGAATAGGAATAAGGCAATTAGCAAATAATGCAATATTTACTCAGAAAAGAGATATTGAATATCTCTGCCCATCTAATATAGATTGTAAGCTTTTCAGGACGTAAAGCTTGTTTTTTATGCATTTTTGAAAACTACTTTGTTCATCTGAAATCAAAGGGAATTTTATTTGGGTCAGGACTTCAGGAGTTGGCCCAAAATATTGGGAAAAATAAAAAGTGCTAGCAAAATTTAACAAGCCATACAGAAATGATTAAATGTTAGCACAAGCAAACAACAAACAACAGTTTCTGTATTTAAGTAGTATATACTACTGTACAAATGGATTCCCCAAAGAATAAATATGCTCCATTTCTCTGTTTGTTTGTTTTTTATGACCACACATTCTATTTAACAACCTCAAGTAAACAACTTAATGACTGAAACTGTAAATGTGTCTACTTACACTTGGGGTTCTATTGCGGGGTTAGGCAGGTGGCTTGATCCTATGGTATAAGAAAAATTGAAAAATACAGTATCTCTTTGATCCACTGTGCTGCAGGTAGTTGAAAAGTTCAGTGTTGGTTGGCTGGGTCTGATCATAACAAGTGTGTCTTTTAAGAGAGTCTATTTCATCACACTGTGGCAGGTGCCTCTTCCCGAATAATCTTGGAAGGAGAGTATTGGCAAGTTCTTCAGTTATGAGAGGCCAGATCCTGCTCCCAGAGGAGTCTATGGGAATTTCCCCATGGCCTTCAGTGGGATCAAGACTTGATCTTAAGTTTTCATACTAAGGTACTGGGTTGCTTTTAGAGTCTCTTAAGCATGTGCTTACGTGCTTTGTTAAGTACGAATGCTTAAAGTTAAGCATATACTTAGATGCTTTGTTGAACTAGTGTCACTAGTCTGTGATGCATCTGTAGGTTTTTATGTGAAGTAGGTGGCATTGATGTCAATGAGAACACTAAGAAACTGGGTAGACTAAATGGGAAATGTTAGTAAATTGAGAAAATTCCAGGCACTTCCTGTTTCAAGTTACAAAGGACAAAACAGCTGGAAGTGTTCACATTCATCGAAACGTCTATATATTCACCAGTAAAAGGTGGGCTGAAGAAAGCAAATGGGGTCTGGTGAATTTTAACAATCACAATATAAAAATTCACACTCTTCAAATGAAATGGTTAACTGATATATTATTTTGTGATTCTGGCCCCAATCCTGCAATGAGTGCCACAAAGGCAGACCCTGTCCCTACAAGGAGCCCCTGGAATTTGATGATGCCCCATATTGCTTTAGGGCTCTGCATGGGGTTAAGAGGCTTATTTCTGTGCCCATTTTATTCTTGATTATTGTGCTGAGACGACTTCTGTGACTCTGGCTACAGGGTGCTCTCTAAATCAGACATGTAGGTAGCTAAGTACATAGTGAAATCTCAATCACTGGAGATTTTTAAGAGCAGGTTAGACAAACACCTGTCAGGGATAATCTGGATAATGCTTGGTTGTGCCGTAAGTGCAGGGGCCTGGACTAGATGACCTTGTGAGGTCTCTTCCAGTCCTACAGTTCTATGATTCTATAGCTAGCCCTGTCTCAGGATGCCTAGGCTTTCGTTCAATGGCTCTCAGCACCCGCCGCCAAACAAATTGTTCCAGCACCCCTGGGTTCGGCTGTGGGGAGCTGGCCCAGTATGTACGGGAGGCACAGCTGGGTGAGGATCAGGATGACAGGCTTTGGGGGGCTGGCACAGTCTTGGATATGGGGGGGCGGCTCAGCTTCAGGCTTAGGTGACAAGGTCAGTGGGAGGTACAGTCGGGTTAGGCTAGGGCAGAGAGCATAAAGGGCTGACAAGGGGAAAGGGGAGCCTCAGCATGAGGAGATTTAAGTGAGGTGGCCGGGAGGCCTGGCACAGGACCAGGGAGCACAAAGGGAGCAGAGCAGAGCAGAGCAGGGAGGGCCTGGGGCTGGCCTGGCCTGAGGAACGGGGGAGGCGCAGGGGGTCGGGCGGGGCTGTCCCGGAAAACGGGGGCGCTGCGGGCGGGAGAGGAGACCCAGCCCTGCCCGGCGGCTTGTTGCTGGTTGGGCCGGGAATCCCCCGCTCGCTCCTTCCGGGTGCTGGCGCCGCCTCCGCGCTGTGCCGGGACAGGACGGCGTGTGAGGCGCGGGGCCGCTCGGCTCCGCTCGGCTCGCAGTGGTCTCCGCTCCCCGTTATGTCGGACTCGCCCGCGGCCCCCCGGGGGTCGCTGCCCATTAATCTGCTCGGCGAGCCGCTGCTCCGGCAGCTCAGCGGCGTGCTGGACCGCGCGGCTCCGGGCAGGGGCTGGAGGGACCTGGCGCAGCGAGCCGGGAGCCACGGCAGGCTCAAGCTGAGGTGAGGGCAGCCCCGGGGGGCGCCGAGGCACCAGCGGGCGGGAGGAAGGAGCTGGCGCCAGGCGGGGAGAGAGGCACATGGGGCAGGCTCAGGTGAAGCGAGCAGCCGGAGAGAGCCTGGCACAGGCAGTGGAGAGCTGCTGGGGGGGCTCAGGTGTGGCTGTGGCTGGGGGGGCCTGGCACAGGCAGTGGAGAGCTGCTGGGGGGGCTCAGGTGTGGCTGTGGCTGGGGGGGCCTGGCACAGGCAGTGGAGAGCTGGGGGGGTCAGGTGAGGGTGTGACTGGAGAAGGGTAACAAGATGTCCCAATTTTACAGGGACAATACTGATATTTGGTGCTTTTTCTTATATAGGCACCTATTACCCCCACCCCCGTTCTGATTTTTCTCACTTGCTGTCTGGTCACCCTAGACTCGAGGCCTTGGCACAGGCAGTGGGAAAGCCATGTGGGGTCAGGTGAGGGTGTGGCTGGGGGGCCGAGGCACAAGCAATGGGAGAGCTGCTGCTGCTGGGGCAGTGTCACCATGGGAAAAGGACTTTGGAGCATGAAGTGGGGATGCCCCAGCAGGCTCAGGAGAATGCTATTTGGGTTCCGGGATGCCCGCCCATGGCTAAAAGTCCCTCCCTCAGCCTAGGGGGAAGAGCTACTGAGCCTGCGACTCAACTGATTACAGGGGACAATGAATTAAAAAAACAGGAACAAGCGTGACGGTCAAAGGGCTAAATGAAGGGAACCTGAAGGGTACATTGAGCAGAGAACCCCAGATACTGCCCACTGCTCCTCAAAAGTGGCTAAGGAATCAGTGGATGTGGTCCAGAGGAACTCTGCCTAGTTACGTGATCCGACGGGAGTGGAAATAGGCCCCCCCCAGTCGCAGTGCACCTCCTCAGCTAACATCCTCTCCCTAGTGTTATAGATGGTCACCTTGGCCAAGGCAAGGAGGAGGTTGACGAGGAGGTCCCGTGACTTTCTATGGCCACGGATGGGATATGCATAGATCAGAAAGGTGTAGGGAGAAGTGAGGAACCGGAATAGGGGCTGCAACCTGGTACACTCCAGCTATACGTGCACCAGGGTCTCTCTTCCGCTGCAAAAGGGACAGGAATTGGGATGAGGGATGAACTGTGCCAGGTACACACCTGTGCTCATGGCTCCATGAAGGAGCCACCAGCTAATATCCCCTGCGGGTCATGAAACCAAAGTGAAGTACAGACTGACCCACTGGGGTTCCTCACCCTCGACAGGTGTCAGGGCAGGACACGAGGGTGAGGAAATGGAGAGTGTGGAACATGAGCGTGAAGAGATGTGACCGTGGCGTGGTTCGGAAACGCACTGGCTGCAGATCCCGCAGCTGGCTAAGTGTGTGCGGAAGGGGTGGCTGCGGAGACTTGGCATAGGCAGTGGGAAAGCCATGTGGGGTCAGGTGAGGGTGTGGCTGAGGGCCAAGGCACAAGCAATGGAAAGCTGCTGCTGCCGGGGCAGTGTCACCATGGGAAAAGGACTTTGGAGCATGTAGCGAGGAAGCCATAGGAGGCTCAGGGAAATGCTGGGTCAAAGAGTACCTGGCATAGACATTTGGGGTGCTTCAGCAGTGACTGGTGCAGATTCTCACTTGGTTCCAAGCTGAGTGCAGGGCTGGACAGCTGCTGCAGGGAGTAACTTAAGGAGCCATGCAAGGTAGATAGTCTTGGCACAGAGAGACAAGCCACTTGGGGCAAGTGGTTCACATGAGCAATAGGCATGATGAGTGCAATGTGTGATGATCTGTTTTTGTGGGCTGCACTGTCTTATGGGTTTCATCCTTGCGGCTAAAATGCCCACTGTCCTTATTTTATAAGGTAGATGAATTATTCTTTTGGCTGACACCATCAGCAGTTTGGTGAAGAAGTTTAATGATGAAACTGCTGTGCAGAATAAGTAACCATACACTCTTAACAGGCATATCTCATGTGCTTACAGAGCAAATGGGAAGACAACAATTTTGTGTTTGTAAGGGAAAAAATACACTGGTCTAAATTGGTCAGCTTTGTAGTATTCCTGCCAGGATGTTTTCCCACTCATCTGCTGCTGGAGTTTAGTGGATCTTGGGTTACATTAACATCCTTTTCCCCAAGAACATAAAAGCCTTTCCCATCACAACCTTATTAATTAATCTAATAGCAAGTACATGGCAATTAAGTAAAGGGGTTCTAAACAGACCTTCCTTGTGGTGACATATGACTTCATATAATCTTTCCATAACTTTGATCCTCTCCTAATTCTTCACGTTTTGAGACTATTCAGTAAAGGTTATAATACTCTGCTCAGTGATTAGAAGTGATTCGGAAAACTTCAGACTGAAGTTTAAATGCATGGAGCTAGTCTACGTCTGGAATTACAGATTGGCAATGAAGTGTAAATGTTACTGAAAACAGCAAATGTCTAGTATTTAATCTTTCTTGAACTATAGCAGCAGTACATCAGTGATGAAAGCATTAGCTCTGAAATACTGGAACCACAATTCAAATCCTGCCATTGGTGACTCATCCTTTATTGCTTCTGAAGTAGGCACACCATAAATTGAAAGGCACTCTGTATTTGTTTTTTCAGAGGAGTTTGTGAAAAATGATGTCTTGCCTACAAGTGTGGGAGTCTGCTTAGTGAATTTGGCTAGAATCGCCATACGTACAAATACTCTGTTGTATGGTGTGCAGTTCACCATCATTTCAGGCAGTTTAATTAAAATGGCAGTGTATAATTTGTATACAGTTTTTCATGTGTTTTGGAATCCTTTTGAGCTGAGATGCTGCATATATGTAATATACTGTAAATACTTTCAGAAAACAAAAGGATGTCTCAGTTTAATATAGAACTGGGAATATATCTCACATTAATGGAATAATCTCTGCTAGATGTATATAAATTCACCTCCTAATGGGAAGCAGAAGTGTGCACTGAGAAGACCTTGTACTTGCAACAATGAAGACCAGATTCCTATCTGCAATTTTCACTGCAAAAATGAATATTTACTTTCATATGTTCAGTTTTATCAATATTTCATTACAAGGCAATCACTGGGGGCAAAATTAGGTATGACTATTGCACAGAGATCAGGTTTCTCTTTCTCCATTTTAAATCGATCACTTGGCATGCATTCAAATGCCCTTATTATATTTGTTTTATTTTAATTTTTGCAGTTCTCTGGAGTTGGAACAATGTTCTCTCAAAGTGCTGGAGCCAGAAGGAAGCCCCAGTTGGAGTCTTCTGAGACTAATGGGTGAAAGAGGTTGCACTGTGGTGGAATTGATGGAATTCTTACAGGCCCTGGAACACACAGAGGCTCTTCAGTATATCAGTCCTCCAGGTTAATTTTTGTTCTTAAAGTCACCATCGTATATGTATTATGCTGGAAAGCCTATGGGGGAGGGGGCGTGGTTCTATAGTGGGTAGAATAATTTATAGTTAAAAACTAGCAATGCTACACTTCCAATTTGAAAACTGGTTATGGAAGTTTATTCAGTGTCTTTCCCATTCATACAGAGGTATTGAGGAGTGTGGTGGGTTTTTTTGTTTTAAAAAATCTAGAATAGCTAAATGGTTGAGCAGATGGGCAGAACAGAAAAGTCTGTTGTGAAGACAATAGGTATATTTGGGAGAGAAGATAGATTGTTTGCTTATTTAGTTATTTAAAAGTAAAGTGTTTTTTGTATTTTTTACTACTGGCCCTACAGCCAGTGCCACGCAGAGGTGTGGAAGAGTGGATTCTTTTCTGTCTTGTGTATAAACAGAACTGTCATTGGTCTACACTTGAAATTTGGATTGACCTAACTGCGTTGCTCAGAGGTGTGAAAAATTCACATGCCTAAAAGCCTTAGGCTATGTCTTCACTGACGGCGGCAAATTCGCTGCCATCAGATCGACTTCTCTGGATCGACTGAGCAGTCAGTGAAGATCCACTCAGTCGATCCAGAATGGACATATTAAAACCACCTCCTCAAGTAGCATGGCGCTGCGTCAACGGGAACGCTGTTCACGTCGGCTCAGTGCAGTGAAGATGGCGCGCAGAAAAGAAGCAGAGAAGTCGACAGGAGTTATGCAGGTTTTTTGCATAGCTTGCGTAACTCCGGTCGACTGCTGCCAAATCTCGGAGGTAAGTGAAGACAAGCCCTTAGTTAAGTCGACCTAACCTCTCATTGAAGATGTGGCTAGGTCAATGGAAGAATTCTTCCATCAACCAAACTGCTGCTTAGGAAGGTGAATTACTATGTCAGTGGAAAAATCCCTTCTGTTGATGTAAAGAAGCATCTACACTGCAGCGACATAGTGCCCATGGTGTAGGCGTGGTCTGAGTCTTCCGTGGACCTAGCTACTGCCTTTTGGAGAGGTGGATTAACTGCACTGATGGAAAAACCGCTTCCATTGATGTAGGAAGTATCTAAACTATGGCACTTCAGCAACATGGCTGCCGTGTTGTAGCTGTGCTGCTGAATTATAGACATCCTTTGAGCAAACTTATTACTGAGGTTGGAGTCTTCGTTGTTTGCAGCTGTCCTTTATTACATAAAAAAAGGCAAACACCATGGGGTGCTGATCCTTAATTTGAGTTCCTATGTGCTATGCAACTGATAAATTTCAACAGAGTTCTTGTGTGCAAAAATAGCAAATCTATGAGGGAGACTACAACTGAGCAGTTCATCTTGCTGAATCTAGTCTTTTGCTGCATTTTTATGCTATTAGGTTTCGAATTCTAGAGAGTAACTAATTCTATATTTCACAAATTGAAAAAGTTAAGAGCAATAATCAGAATCATAGGTGAGTTTTGTACTTCTTGTCCTTAATTTATGAGAATAAATGAGTTTTCATTATCACCTGTAATGTATTCCAAAAACACATGACCAAATTCTGTTTTGTTATAGAAATTGGCCCCCTAATATTAGCTTTTATAGTTTGAGGCCTTTAATCTGGGAAAAATTCATACAGGAATTGTTTTAAGATAAATTAATTTAATTAGTTACCCTGTTCTGTTTCTTAAATCAGCTACACAGGAAAAACACTGGTGTTTTAGACTCACTGTGCCTAGTTTTTTACAACTGAATTATTGCTTTTGTCAAGGTCAGCATTAGAACTGCAATGTGTGGCATTGTGTAAAAGGAGGGTAATGGGAAGAATTCAAAGGTATAATGAACTTTTGTGATGGTCTAAATGGAGGTGTGTCTGAGTGAACATACTAAAGCCAGATCTACACTCAAGACTTTTGCAAATATAGCAATGTCAGGTTGGGGAGTGATTTGAGGACATGGGGCTATATTTCTATACTGGGAAGAACCTTAATGTAAGTGCCGTTATACTATCATAGAAGTGCTTTTGCCAGTATACCTTGTTTTGCTTACTGAACCAATAAAAGTTATACTGGCAAAAGCACGTTTTTGCTGTTATAAGCTGTGTCTACACTGGGGGGGGGGGGGTTGGTTGTTTGCCCGCCCGTATAGCTATAGCAACAAACTATTTCTAGTATAGATTTGGCCTGAATGAAAGAAAGTATAAAGTAATGAATAAGTGAAAGCCTGGGTTATTTTTTGCTTTTGTTTTGGGTGTACAAAGAAGGAAAAGAAATCTCATCCCTTTGGTTATGATTGTGGAAACATAAACAATAATCTGGTCATGCTCAGCAATAACAGTAGCTATAGAAACAATTTATTGTGTGTGTAAGGAGTGTCTATGCATGAGGATATTATTACTATTAGACAAAAATAGATGCTCTGTACATTCCTTTCTCTAGATTACTTACTGTCGGCCCTAAAATGTGCAGTCATGTGCAGACAAGAATTGACATATCAACGTGCACTATCTTGTTAGGGATATGCATTAAGGTGGTAATCAACATGCCTATAACTTACTAAATTGCCTGGAGTTAGACCTTCCTGTGATCTAAGACAAATATTTTCTTTGATATTGTGCCTCCTTTGAGCAGGATGCAATGAAGCAGGGTCTGTTTGTAACTTCCAAGAGATCTTTTGGGGATCTGATGAGGAGACTTGGGATACATCTTCACTTCAATAAAAGACCCATAGCATGGCCATGGCTCACCTGGGTCAGCTGACTCAGGCTGCGGGGATAAAAATTGCAGTGTAGATGTTTGGACTTGGGTGGAGCCTGGACTCTGAAACCTGGTGAGGAGGGTGGATCTCAGAGCCTGGGTTCCAGCTTGAGCCTGAACATCTGCACTGCATTATTTAGCCCTACAGCCTGGGCTTTGAGCCTCAGTGCCACTGGTTTTTTATTGCAGTGTACATATTCCAATAGTGTTTCTGGGAAGATAACATCATTGATAGAAGAGCTTTATAATGGAATGGAAAGCTGCGTTCAAGTCAATGGAAGATGCACAGTGTGGTTTCCTATCCCCACGGGAGTGTGCAAGGCTTTGTTCTTCTTTGGGTGCTTGCACTTGTCTATTCCAATGTAGGTGTATGCGCGCCTTGAGTTCAGTTTCCAGAACTTTTCCCTCAATGGTATCCATCAGGTTGGCTCTGGCCTCCCTGGTGCCACACTGTCATAGCACCAGTATAAGGGACTCTGCTGAGCCCGTGTCCTTTCAGTTCCTTCTTACCTCCTGTGACGGTTGCTGGAACTTCCCTCATTGCTCAGGCAGTCTTTTCCAGTGGTTTCCTTCTCTGTTTGTCTGCATATAGTTCTCACAGTTCAGTTACAGTAGAACCTCAGAGTTACGAACACCAGAGTTACAAACTGACTGGTCAACCACACACCTCATTTGGAACCGAAGTACACAATTAGGCAGCAATAGAAACAACAACAACAAATACAGAACAGTACTGTGTTAAATGTAAACTACTAAAAAAAAAGGGGGGGAAGGAGTATTTTTCTTCTGCAGAGTAAGGTTTCCAAGCTGTATTAAGTCAATGTTTAGCTGCAAAATTTTGAAAGAACAACCATAACGTTTTGTTCAGAGTAACGAATATTTCAGTTATGAACAACCTCAATTCCTGAGGTGTCCGTAACTCTTCGGTTCTACTGTGGTTTGAAAGTAGTTTTAGAAATGTTAGTAGTTAGTGTATGGTGGACATCTCTACACTTGTTGGAGAGGCTTGTCTGTTCCCCCGTGCCGGGGTATGCTTCGGTCACCAGGCTTTAAGCCCTGCTCTTCCTGTGGCAAGTTGATGCAATTGAGTGACCCGCACTCAAGTTTTCTCAAGTGTTTAGGGGAAGCTCACAAGAAGAATCATTGTCAGATCTGCAGGGAATTCAAGCCCCATACCCAGAAAGACTGAGCAGTGAGACTGAATGTCCTCCTGATGGAGGCAGCCCTGAGACCAGCATCGGAGCCACAATCGGACTTGGTACCAAGCATCTCTGCTTCAGAGCAGAGCGCACCTCCCGCCAGCAAAGACTCATGGCACCGCTCCTCCTCACTGGTGCCTAAGAAGAGGCACTGTAAGCACCAAGATAAAAGTCACTCCCCGGTGCTGAAAGGGAGCAGGCAGGGGGATTGAGACACTGAGATCTGCATCAGGCCGCTCTCCCTCTCCGGCACTGCAGCAGCTCTCCCATCAGCACATGCACCCGTGCCAGCTCTGCGCACTGTGGCAAGGGAGGCACCATTCTCTAGCAGTCAGCGTACCAGACAATTTGCAGTACCATCCATCCTGGAGGCGTATGCAGTGGCTAGGGACTTGCTCATGCTGCCGGTACAAGGGTCCCCTGAGATGCAGGACTCGGCACCACTAACGCCAACAAGTGGCAAAGAGCCCTCCCCCGGCTTACGAACGGCACCACGACCACTCTCTGGGGATAAATCCCCTCTGAAGGTCTCGCTGCAGGCAACCCTGTGGCATTGCTCACTGGCACTTAGAGGATCGGCACTGCCATGATCTCATCGAAGCTCATCTTCCTTGTTGGGATCTGAGGTGGAGTCCTTTTCTTCCCACCACAGGACCCCATGCTAATCCCTGTGCCCTCCCTATTCTGCCAGGACATTGAGTGCTATGGTGCCCCTGGACAGTTGGCCAGCAGGACCCTTAGGGCCAGCGCCCATGTAGTGGCTTTTTGGACCCGTGGGGGTTTACCCCGGCCAAAGGCATCGTCTCGATGTGTTCATATTCTGTAACCTCAGACAGTAGGACGCCTCTGGTTCTGTGCCATGAGACACCAGACTTGGACTCCAGTACTAAGCCCAGTACTGAATCTCAGGAGTGTTCCCCAGGTGTCAGCCAGGACAGAGGAAAGGGCAGAGGATCTATCAGCCTTACATGCCTCTTTCTCCTCCTCTGCACTGGATGAGGTGCTGGTGACTACTGAGGGGTATCCCCACCCTAGGATGAGCACAAAGCTCACCAGGATTTATTGAAGTGGGTGGCCTCGAACTTGGGCATCCAGGCTGAGGCAATCAAAGAGACAACTCATGGCCTATTGGACATCTTATCAGTGGCAGGTCCATAAAGAATGGCTCTACCCCTTAATGAGATGATTATGGAGATGTTTAAGGTGCTCTGGCAGACCCTCACTTTCCTCCCACCTACAGCCAAATGGACTGAGCAGAAGTATTTTGTGCCTGCTAAGGGATGCGAATTCCTATTCTCTTACCCTCCCCTAGGGTCTCTATTTGTGGCAGCTGCCAATGATAGGGACCGGCAGGAGCCCACACCAAAGGACGCTACTCGACAGGTGGACTGCAGCTCTGCATAGCAAACCAGCAAGCTATGATTTTAACATGTGGGAGGCAATGCAAAAATTTAAGGACATGCTTCCTCAAGATGCCACACAGGAGTTCTCTTCTGTTGTCAAAGAAGGGAAGACAGTGGCCTGGGCTTCCCTACTGACAACCTTGGATACAACAGATTCCAGATCAATGGCCATAGCTGTCACAGTGCACAGGAGTTCGTGGTTACAATCCTCAGGGTTTCTGCAAGAGGTGCAGAAGACTGTCCCGGAGCTCCCATTCAAGGGGTCCTCGCTCTTTTCAGAGCATACAGATGCCAAGTTGCATGGCCTTAAGGACTCAACCCTGAAATCACTGGGCCTTTATATGTCTGCAGCATCCAGAAGGCATTACAGGCCCCAGCAGACAGGGCACTCCTACACTCAGCTGCCCAGATACGACCAGCGGAGAAGAAGGAATAAAGCATTCGGGCATAGGCCCTCTCCATTGCCCTCCTCCTCGGGGCCGTCGCTGTCTGCCCCATATCACTTGGGCCCAGCGAAGCACTTGTTTTGATGGGATGCTCAAGGACAATTTATCAATCCCTTCATTTCAGGATCCAGTGAGCCCTGTGTTTTCCAACTGTCTGTCCCATTTTCTCAGTGCCTGGAACCACATTACCTTGGGCCGTTGGGTCCTAAACACAGTGGAATTTGGGTATACCTTCCAATTATGATCCACCTTCCCTGTCTCTCTTTAGGGACCATTCTCACGAGCAGCTGTTGGAGCAAGAAGTCCAATCCCTCTTCTGGTTGGGAGCCGTGGAAGAGGATCCTAATCCCATTACTTTCTAATCCCAAAAGCCAATGGGGGTCTCAGATCGATCCTAGACTGAGACAGCTCAACCACTATCTCAAGAAGTTAAAGTTCCTCATGGTATCCTTGGCCTCCATTATTCCTTCACTGGATCCAAGGGATTGGTATGCTGCCTCAACTCGAAGGATGCATACTTCAACTTATCAATTTTCGAAGGCCAATGAAGTTTCTTAAGATTTGTGGTGAACCAGACCCACTACCAATTCGCGGTTCTGCCATTTGGTCTATCATGGGTCTTCACAAAGTATCTGACAGTAGTAGTGTCCTTTCTGCAGAGGAAAGGGAGTCTACATTTTCCTATATCTCGACGATTGGCTGAGCAGGTCCAGATCGCAGGTGGCATCAGACATTGATCACATACAATCTACCTCCAGGGCTTTAGGTCTATTAATAAATGGCCAGAAATCTACTCTTATCCCTGTACAAAAAATAGAGTTCATTGGGGCAATTCTCAACTCCGTGTAAGTGAGCGGCCCTTGGGAAGATGGGCCTTAACATTCAATCTTGACTTTGATAAGTTCCCTTTAGGCACATCTGATCACAATAGTCTGGGTTTGCATGAGCCTTCTGGGTCACATGGCATCATGCACATATGGGGTAAGACAGGCGAGGCTACAGCTCAGACCTCTCTAGGCCTGGTTGGCCATGGTATACTCTCCCTCGAGACAGCATCTGGACATAGTACTCATCATTCCAACTCAAGTCCTCAACTCAGTAGCTTGGTGATTGAACCGTTACACAGTCTGTGCGGGAATACCCTTTGTGAGGCTGTCCATTTATCTGGTCTCCAACATGTCGGTGTTGGGTTGGAGCCCACCTGGGGTATCTAAAGACTCAGGGTCTGTGGTCTTGAGAGTAGCTTTCATTCCATATCAATATCTGAGAACTCAGAGCAATCCACCTGGCTTGTCAAGCATTCCTGACTCATCTCACAGACAAGACAGTTCTCATGGACAATATGACAGCCATGTACTACATTAACAACGGGCATGGAGCACACTCTTCCCTCTCACGTCGGAAAACTGTCTGTCTTTGGGAGTTCTGTGTTGCCCATTTAATCTGCCTTAAAGCATTTTACCTACCTAGCACAGAACCAGCTCGCAGATTGCCTCAGTAGGTCCTTCTCTACTTACCATGACATTGTCAGACATCGCAGGGACATTTTCCAAAAGGTCTCAGACCTTTTCGGTGGCTTTTCTGGCTCAGGTTCCTATTCAAGGTATTTTCAGGGCAATGACCTGGTCCTCAGTGCACACATTCTCAGTTCACTATGCCATCACCCAACAAGCCAGAGATGGTGCCTACTTTGGCTGCACAGTGTTGCAGTTCATTTGTCTTTAAACTCTGAACCAACCTCCGGGTCAACTGCTTGTGAGTCACTCAAATTGGAATGGATATGTGCAAACACTCGAAGAAGAAAAAATGGTCACTAATCTTTTATAACTGTTGTTCTTAGCTGAGGTTAGTCCTGCTTTGAGCAGGGGGTTAGACTAGATGACCTCCTGAAGTCCCTTCCAACTCTAATCTTCTGATTCTTTGAGATGTGTTGCAATGTCCATTCTAAGACCCGCCCACCATCCCCTCTCTTGGTGTGGTCAGTAAGAAGAAACTGAAGGGACACGGACTCGGCAGGCCCCCTTATACCGACTGCTATGAGAACATGACATGAGAGGGTCTAGAGCTGATCCAATAGTTACCATTGAGGGGAAAAATTCCGACAACTATGCTCAGGACACACACACACCTACATTGGAATGGACATGTGCAACATGCCTCAAAGAACAACAGTTACCAAAGGTTAGTAGCCGGGTTTTTTTTCATCATCATTGTTTGATATTGGTTTTTGATTGATGGATAAGTTTTGAGGAGGCAGTTGGTGGTGGTGGTGGTGGTGAGCTGAATGCCATTCTGCTTTGAGATCTTGAATACGGCAATGACATTGTCTTGTTGGCTCGGTTTGGTGAATTGCTGCAACTTATGGCCAGTCTGGTCAGGCAAGAAGCAACATGCATTGGTTCAGTTATTAATCTGGATAAAATTAAGTCCTTGGCCATTATCAACAACCTCCTTCTCCATATTACAACCAGCTCAATATTAACCTGTCTGGAAAGAACATCAAGTGGCTGTCAGATATTTGGGCGCAATGTCATAGACAATGCTGGAGGATGCTTGTATACCAGTAGCTACTGGGAAGTTTCAGGCCCTTCAGTGGCCTCTGTTGAGATATTGTGGTATCAAGCTTGCTGCGAAGCTGTGTGTCCATAAGACCACAGTTATACCAGCTCTGTTTTATGACAGTGAAATATAGGTGATGAGGAAAGCTGAAAGAACACCAGATTGATGTTTTTGATTCATGTCTTTATCAGCTGCTTTATACCGAGTGGCAGGACAAGATTATAAAGGAGGATGTTCCAAACCAAAGTCAACAACCACCTCTATCAGCATTGGTTTGGTTTCAGTAGCTTTCATGGTAGGGACATATTATTAGAATGGAAGATCAACAAATTCCAAAGTGTGTGTGCCAAGGAATGCCACTACACGGGTGGTGATCATAGGCATCGAAAGCTTCTTTGGTGTGACAAGATTGCCAGTGATGGACATGCATTGAATATATAACCACACCACTTTAAACGCTTTGCCAGGGATCAATCCTGGTAGTACTTAGTTTACAATGATGCCATGTCCCTTTGGGATTTCCAATGATGATGATGGAGATCCTTTTTTGTAGTGGACAAGATCAAGAGGCTATTCCCAATATTGGGACTAGTAAGCAATAAAGAAAAGTGGCCTTATCCTGCCCCAAAAGATGTTGCATATGGACAACTTGATAAATTACTACGGAGGTGTCTTTGGACAGAGTGACAAAGGAAGCTGATGAACAGAAACATTTATCACAGAGAACCTTAATACAATTTATTTTAATAAAATTGTTAGTCTTTTGCAGCCATCTGGATGATGCTGATATACTGTTCTCAGCTAATCCTTCGTTTGTCTCAGTCAGGGTATTTCTTCACTGCAGAGAGAACTCAAGTTATGTACTCTCAAGTTAGATCTCTCGAGTTAATCTAGCCTGAGTGAGAGTGGCTAGTCTGCAAAATACCCTTGAATTGCTATGTCCACACTAGTGCTGCACTTACTTGTGGGTAGCACTGAAACTTCTGGTGGCATATACAAAGGGTCTCAGTGCTGCAGTAATCTGAGCTGCACTATGAATTATTCTGCAGAATAATGTGGGAGAACTTGTGTGTCCTTTCTGGGCCTGCAAGGGGAATTGTGGGAAGTCACTGGAGGACTAATGGCATTCAAGTGCTGCTAGCCTGTGTCCACGCTTCAGAGTGGTCATGTGAGCAGCTGAGGACTTGTGCTCACTTGAGCTTTTGCCTGTGTCCCCTCTTGGGCCAGCCAACACAAGTTGAAAGCACCGCCATACTCAGGCCATTGTCTACACCACAGATCCCTTGCTGGTATGGGTAGGATCTAGGCCATGTCCCCTGTCCACGAGTTGGACAGGGGGAAAGAAGCTAGAGCGAATGCATCCCTATGCTGGTGACTCAGCAGAACACCCAAATTGGTATGCCTTTCCAGAATCCGTTCACAGCTCCGCTGATAGGCCAGCCTGTGACAATATGTAGTACATCTAGAATGAGGACAGTACAGTACATCAAAAAGGTAACCACATATATCTTGTTTAACTAAGGGTTGTTTGGCTAGATTTGCTGGCTTAGAATGACCCTGATAATTCAGACCCCAAGGTGTGTTTTGATTAAAAAAAAAAAAAAAAAAAGCATGTGTTAAGAGTGAATCTAACAAGCAGCTTTTAAAAATGGTAGCATTCACCTGGGTTGTGTTATTTTGTTGTGTTTTTAAAGAAAAAATAGCTCCTGATAATTATCCAGGTTGTTACTTTTAGTAACTTGGATTGGCCTTGAACTTCAGGTCAAAATGTATTAGTAATACCTACAGTTTGATTTAATGGCCCAAGCAAGATTGATTGTATAAGTTTAATTGAATGTTGTGTATGTGTCTTTAAAATTGGTGGCTGGATCATTTAATGTCCCAATTGAATAGCTGTCTTTATGTTAGTTATCATGAGTGTTGCTATAGAGTGTTCTTTCTAAGCTTAGTTTAATCGTAAGCAAATTTTTCCTGAACATCCACACAGTCTGAATAATATGTTAACTATTAATGCTCTGGGTTAGTCTCTTTGAAAATGATGCATCTGTGAAATGAAGACAATGGAGTCACACAGGTGTAACTGAGGGCAGAATTTTGCCTGCAGAATCTTCTTATTGGGCACCACCATCAGTAAGAAGGGCAGGTTTGTCCATCATCTTCACATGTATAGAATATTGCTGCATGTGTCTGTAACAATGGATTACCTCCCTGCTGCCTCGGTTTCCCTCCAGCTAAACTAATAAAATACTAATCCTCCCCTTTTGGGGTAACAAAAATTCAAACAATATTTTCTTTCTCTGTGTCATTCATTTGCCCATTCTGCCTCCTGGAGTTCTGTGGTAAAATCAACAGAAACAAACCAAATCCAAAGAAGAAACTCCCTTTCCAATCTCCCCTTGTTTTACTGGCTCCCGACCCAGGAAAGACAAAGGGTTCAATTGGTAGATCGTGTGCAATAATACTGCCCAACTTTCTGTAACTTCAGTGAGTCATACTGGTTGAAACTCAGGCTTAGGTATTTGCCCCCTCAAGTTCCCATAGTAACGCAGGCAACTCAGTCTGAATACATACAATGTTGAGGTTGTGTTTACATGGAACTGAAACTTAGGGTAAAATCATCTTTTTACTTGTAAACTATGCAGAAATTAGTGAAAGATGGCAGAGAAACCATGACAAACCAGTATTAGCCACTTTTCCAGGTAAAACACATTTTAAGACTTCTGCATTTCATCTTCCAGAAGAAATACAAGAAGCAGTAACACACATTTGTAATCTCTTACAAAATAGAGCCAAATATTTAGATCTTAAAAATTCTCTTATAATAAGAGAGAACTGTATTATGCTGAAATATTTACTTCAAGGTGAAATTATAAATGTTTATAGGAAAACAAACTAAATTCTGAAGAATGTTTAAACCAGTTTTCTTAGAACTTGCTAGTGTTACTGTAATATCTCCACAGAATGGGAGGTGCTAGTCCTTCAGAGAATTTGGTTTTCTTACATATTTTTGTTATGAAATGTTAGCAACAACTGGAGCTGATTTAAAAGAAATTTCTGGAAATTTTGGAAAATTGACAATGTTTCATTGTTAATGCTTGTTTGTTCCGATTTTTCTGTGGAAGTATTGACTTTTAAAAAAAACTATTTTCAGAATTTACATTTGAAAATTAAATGTTTTACTTCTCAAGTAATTTTGACTTCCCCATCACTGCTGTATTCGAGTGTCTCACAATACTTTAATGTGACTACCTTGCAATCTCCTAGAGGATAATAGAGTTATAAGGAATAGCCAGCATAGATTTGTCAAAAACAAATCATGCCAAACCAACCCAAGTTCCTTCTTTGACAGGATTACTGACCTACTGGATGGGAGGAAACAGTAAACATGATTATATCTTGATTTTTTACTAAGGCTTTTGATGCAGTTCCCAATGACAGTCTCATACGCAAACTGGGAAAATGTGGTCTAGATGAAATTACTATAAGGTGGATGCCCCACCGTTTGAAAGACTGTACTCAAAAAGTAGTTATCAGTTGTTTCCTGTCAAACTAGGATCCCATGGGGGCCAGCTGGTATTATTCAGCATTTTTGTTAATGACTTGGATAATGGAGTGAAAAGTTTGCTTATAAAATTTACTGACGACACCAAACTGGGAAGGGTCATGAGCACTTTGGAGGACAGGAATAGAATTCAAAATGACTTTGACAAATTGAAGAATTGGTCTGAAATCAACAAGATGAAATTAAGTAAAGATGAGTGCAAAGTATTTTGCTTAAGAAGGATAAATCGACTGCACAGCTACAAAATGGGAAATAACTGGCTAGGTGGTAGTACTGCTGAAAAGGAGCTGTGGTTACCGTGGATCACAAATTGAATGAGTCAACAATGTGATACATTTGTGAAAAGGCTAGTTTCATTCTGGGGTATATTAATAGAAGTGTTGTAAGTAAGATATGACAGGTAATTGTCTTGCTCTACTCAGCACTTGTGAGGCCTCAGCTGGGGTCCTGTGACCAATTTTGGGTGCCACACTTTAGGAAAGATGTGGACAAATTGGAGAGAGTCCAGAGGAGAGCAATAGAAATGGTAGACAGGTTACAAAACCTGACCTGTGAGGAAAGATTAAAACATATGGACATATTTAGTCCTCAGAAAAGACTGAGCGGGGGCCTGATATGTTTTCAAATATGTTAAGGGCGATTATAAATAAGAGGGATCAGTTGTTCTTTAGCAGGACAAGTAATCTGCAGCAAGAGAGATTTAGGTTAGATACTAGGGAAAGCTTTCTAACTATAAGGTTAGTTAAGCTCTGGAATAGGCTTCCAAGGGCCCTTGTGCAATACCCATCACTAGAGATTTTTTTAAAGAGCAGGTTAGACAAATACTTGTCAAGGATGGCCTAGGTTTACTTGGTTGTGCCTCAGTGCTGAGGATGGATTTGGTGACCTACTGAGGTCTCTTCCAGCCCTATATTTCTATGATTCTGTGATTCACAATACTCCTGTAAGGAAGTAAAGTGCTATTATCCCCATTTTTACAGATGGGAAACTGAGGCATAGAGACTGAGAGCTTGTGTACATGGGTAATTTATTCCAGGATAAGTTAATATGAATTTGAAGCATGTTAGCTTTTCCAGAATAACTCTAAAGTGGACGCTTATGTTGGAATAAGAGTATCCAGATGGGGAGCTATTGCAGAATACCTATTCCATTGTAGCTATTCTGGTCAGTTTTCCCATACAGACAAGCCCTGAGTGACATGCCCAAAATCACAGTAAGTCTGTGGTAGAGCAGACAACTGGATGCTGGCTTCCCAAATTTTAGGCTAGTACCCTAAGCATTGGACCATATTTTGTGTCTACTTTCCTCATCTTGAAAAAAATTCCCACCATGGGACTAGACTGATCGATCAAAATAAGGAATATAGACCCTAAACACACACACACTCACTCACTGAAAAACCAATAGGTGAATGACTATATGTACACTTAAAATGCAGAAACAAGAAAACTTTGGGGGAAAAAGGTCTTAGAAAAGTCCTTTAGGACTAAAATAATTTTTGTTGTCTAAATTGAACCAGCTGTAATAAAAATGAGGTATCAGACAGTAACATATCAAGAACAGAACAAAACATTTAAAGGGCCTGATTCTCATTCATACTACACTCCACTCTGTATTGGGGCCTTAAAATGGGTGTAAATGTTATTTGTGAATTCCTTTGTGTTTAATACATATTTAAAAAAACTTGTCTAATATACAAAAAGTTAAATCCTTTCTCTGGCAACAGACCCTCAACTTCAGGTTTCTGTTAAAATTGTGTCAGTAAAAAAGTTAAATAAGGAAGCAATTTTTAATATAAAAAAACCTTATGTAATCCTCAGTGTACCGCTTATAACTAATCTTAATCACTGTATGCAAAATAAACAATTCAGACAATTATAAAGTTACATGTAGTAGGTAGACTGACAGCAAAAATAGAGCAGCGCAGCTCTAATCGTACAACAATATTTAACTTACAAAAGGTAAGTGGAAGCAAGTTAATTCTTGTTGTGATGTCTTAACTTTTTTTTTTTTTTTTTTTTTTTTAAAGGTATAAAGATTGTTGTACAGCCAGACTCGAAGGCAGTGTTATCTGGACAGATGGTCAAGTTATGTTGCTGGGCAACTGGACATCCATTTTTGCATTATCAGTGGTTCAAACAGGAAAAAGAGGTAAAAACCAAATATAGGATATCTCAAGGACCTTCTGAAGTTATTGGGTAAAAGTAGTCTGCAGAATATAAATCCTTACAAAAAACTGGAGTCAATTCTCCCTCCCCTCAACCCCTCCAACTGGCTCAAAGATATTTTAAAGAACATTTATGGTGGAGTTTCCAGATTGGCAACCCTAAAGAGCAGAACCCTCAGTACTCTACTCATAGAAGTAATACAACAGAGGTTATGTTAATTAAAGCTTTCCCACATCACCCTTCTGATATCATGTGCTTCAACTGCCTGTGACAGTGTCTAGAGGATAGCCCAATCTACAGATCCAGCTTGATCCATGGATTGTGTGACCCTGCAAGAATGGTGCCAATCGGGAATGGGAGAGGATATCTGCCCATTGAGAACTGGACTGAGACCACTAATTCATTTAATGCAGGCCATTGAACAGCTGTTGGAATATAACAACTTCCAATTGATATACTACTAGGACCTGTTGGAACTGGTCACCTAGAAGTGAAGGACTGAAGGCTTAAAGTGAGCATGTCACAAATATGACCAATAAAATAGATTGTTGAAGTGGGTCTGAGTTGATATTTCTGTAGCCTGAGTATCATTCCCCCTTTAAAATCTAACACAACTTCTTTCTCTCACATGCACACTCCCCTCCCCTTTAATCCAGGCATATCTTCCTGTAAGAGGAATGTTTATTGATGAACATTTATGATATTGGTGTGGCACTGTGTCCCCCTCTAGTGGCACCTTGTCCAGCTAGAGATTGATGAGTCTGCTATAGCCTTAGCTAAGAGGCATGGGGCTTTTAGCTCATACAGTAGAGGCTCATATACAGTTTCAGCAGTTCCAGGTTTAATCCCACCCACTGATGACAGGTCTGTCAATGTTACATTAGCAGTGGTTTTAAAGGCCATTTTGAAGATGTAATTTTAGATCACTTTTAGACTGTAAGAGATGTTAAAAAAACTAGTTTGATCCAGCTAGATTGTCTGTTACTGAAATGTGTATTACAAATGCACTACTTACTGTATATTTTTATTATTATCTGATAAAGATCTGATGGTAAATTTATTTTCATGTATAGTCTTTTGTTGCACTCCCCTGCCCCCCAAGAGTTCTAACAGTTTCCAGTTCAGAGTTGCATACGTTTGCTTATGACAATACTGATATAACATGAAAGCTGGCTGGGATAATGCTTTGGGAATCCCATCTAGCTAGTTGTAGGAAGCATAAAGATTCAGAATTGAAGTTCCTGAAACAACCTTCATTCTAAGAAAATTTCTAATGTCTCATTTTACTTAACAGCAGCAATTCCAATCTGTCCTTGAATCAAAATTTGCCTTTAAGTCATTAAATGCTGAGGACAAGACTTATCTCTTGTGACAGTTTGAAATAAGCTATAAGTAACTGTGATAGTAGTCAGGAGTATTATCCTTGTTAGAAACAAATATTCTAATGTTTATTCCAAACCAGCACCAGTCAGTCTAAGTTAAGTTTTCTGTGGCTCATATATAACACAGGTTCCACATGGGAATTCCCCAGAGTTGATTTTTAACCCAGTGAACATAAATGATTCTGGGTTTTACATCTGTCGAGTGAACAACGATTCTTCCTTTGTGTTCAGTCGGTGGGCACAACTGGACGTTTGTGATCTCCAGGGAGTGTCATATGGTGAGTTGCAAATGTCTTTCACAATGGGTCCCCTCTGTGCAGATCTGGGGGTGGGGAAGATCAACCAGATCATAGTTCAATAGGCTTAAAAGAAATATTCATCTGACAAACGCAATCTGCTGTGAGAGTGTCTTTGATTTGTTGTAATGACTTAATTAGCAAAAGCCTAGACTTTTTGGCCCAGCTTTCATGATAACACAAGTTAGAGAAGGGGGTGTTTTATGCCTCACTGTCTTGTGCTGGCTACCCATATCACTGCATGCAGAAAAGGAGAGAAAGCAAGTTCTACAGAGCTTGCTATATAATGGGAGAAGAATGGGCATAGTCTTGACTCTATCCCTCCCAAAATGCTGGCCAGGCTCCAGCATAGCTGTGCTGGTACACAGCCGAGGTGTGTGGTGCACCAAGCATAGACCCAGCACAGTCTCTACACCCTCTCTAGAGCAGTAGAGAAACTGAGAGGGAGATTAACTTGTGAACTAGCCCTAATGCACAATACTTTGAGACTATAAAGCACTATATATGTGTGGAGTGCTAAGTCCAAAAAAGTGACTTAATGTAGTATTTGCTGCATCCAGTGTTTGTCTCTTTTATAAACTAATGAGTAAAATAAAGAGTTAGTCTTTTCTGTGTGAATAGAATTCTTATCAGTTTTGCAGCTAAACAATTTATGATACTGGTGGTAGATATTCAGTTAAGTAACAGATACTGTTCAAGTGTACCTGTAATAGGAAAAAGAACGAGAGTCCTGTAGTGCCTTAAAGACTAACAAATTTCTGCAGGCATAAGCTTTTGTGGGCTGCAACCTACTTCGTCAGATACGTCTGGGTTGCAGCCCATGGAAGCTTATGCCCGCAGAAATTTGTTAGTCTTTAAGGTGCTACAGGACTCGTTGTTTTTGCTGTATACAGACTAACACAGCTACCCCTCTGGAACTTTTCACCATGTAATACGAAAATCATGTATAAAGTATGTAAAGTTAATGTGAAAAATGAGAGTGCAAGGAGAAAAGAATAAATAAAGGGGAAGGAGAAAACTAAGATGAGAAGATTAAAATCTGCTCACTTGTATCCATTTAGTTGGTACCAAAATAGGGTAGAGTGTACAGTGTTTCTTGTATTTGCAGTCCACTTCTTAGGCCTTATTGTGCTAACACCATTCATTGTTCCCAGTTTCAGAAGCTGTGTGGTTTTGGTGGTTATTTATGGTAGGGTAATCCGCAGAACTTTTGAAATGAACATTACAGATGAGCAAATAACATTTTAACTGTTTCTTACTGCTTTACTTGGAAGTTTTGGAATTTCACTGACATACTGATATGAGATGAAATGTGTGAAGTTAAAAAAGCAAATAAATCATCTTTAATCTGTAAAGAGAGAGTTTATTTTACTTTTATTATGCAATTCATTGGTGGTGCTTTGCTCTAGGCTTTTTGAACTACAGTAGTGTTCTGCTTACAACATTACTCCAGGCAGGAGAAGGGTGTAGGGAACACTGATCAACCTTTCACCAATGTGGCAAGGACTAATGCTAAAACAGAGTCTTTTTTAACATCTGAAATTAAAGCATTACTCAGTTTGATATTACCTGAACAATTGTCTTCTCTCTCCTCACCAAAAGCACTCCTGCAGCTATTTTTAATGGTCTTAAATCATCCTAATTGTAACATTGGCTCTGTTGGGTGGACTGAGTCATGGTTATTTAGTAAGACTGCAGAGAGAAACTAAAAATGAGTTTCACCTAAATAGCACAAGTTCTGATGATTAAAGGACAATGGATATATATATATATATATATATATAGGCTTAGAGAGATTAGATTGTTATCAGTAAATGTCAGTAAACATCCATTTCACTGTACACAAAAAAAGTTTCCATTCATAATAGAAATTTCTAGATAGGCAAAGTAAGAAGAATGCTGCTTAAGGACTTAAGAGTTTGATTTAAGGATATTTACTTTGTATATTTTGACATGTGATGTTGACAAATTGCATTTTAATCTTTATAAAGCTTTAACTTTTAGAATCTCAATATCTGTCATTAGATATATAGTATCTGACTTCCCCCAATTTCCTGGGTGTGTGAACATTAAAATTGATAAAAATTGGAAAAAAATGTTTAACCCATAATATTTGTAGAACTTTGAAAATTTAGATAGATAAAAATGAAAAAAGCTTCAAAATAAATATTGATATAGCCATTGAAATTATTTTAAAAAGATTTGCCAAGCCTACATATATACAAATAAGAAAACAACGCACTGTCTCACATCATTGGCAACAAAGCATTAACCTTCTTTTCCCCTCCTCCCCACTAAATTAAAGCCACAACAAAGTTTTAATTAACAGATGTATTGTGTCTAAAGCAAGAAGACTGAGGGGAGGAGAGGGAAGCTAGCATTTAGTGCTATTACTGTGTTTTCCAGACATTGTAAGATATAACGAGGCAACAAACTGAGCCTAGCGTGCTGGGAAGAAGTCTCTTGTGATTGGAAGTGCTGGGTTACTGGAATCTAGTTGGATCTTTATTCAGCCTTCCTTATATAATACCATGTGCTTATATAGTGACTTTACTCAGTATGTAAGTGGCCCTTATACTTGCCAGCTGGCATTTTCAAAGGCTAATGGGAGTTGGACACCTAATTTCCTTAGGCCTTTTTGAAAGTCTATACTCGCAACTTTATTTAAGAAATGCCTTCTACACATCCCCTAACACTGCTCCTGAGAGTAGAAAGGGCAAACCTTGCACCAATTCTGTTTCTTAAGCTAAGAAACTGAGGTGACATCTATTGGGCTCTGATTAAATTTAAATAAGAAATAATGAAGCCAAAGAAGGAGGCAGCAACTTTTAATGCCCTTGGGATGGGATGTTTACTGCACTCCCACTTCTTTTATTCCTGGAGCAGTCAGGGCATAAACACCCAGGAAGGAGGCTTTGAATCCATCTGTTTACAACAGATGCTAACCTTTACTAATTCTTTGACTAGTTAGAGAAGCAGTATGACTTGGATTTCGTGGGAGATTGGATAAATTATTAGTTCTGCAGCTGCAGATTGCAGCGATTGAGCTCTGGTTGCGACAGTCTAGAACTTGAAGCCTGTGTGGTAAGACTGTATTGCCTCATATCATCCACATGCATGGAGGTTTTAAAGCTGACCAGTGTTGAAAGTTGGATGTTAGGCCTGCCAACCTTCACAGTAACCCATTTCCTTCCCCAACAGTCAGCCTTGCATTATGTAAGGGGAGAGGATAAAAAGCAATAGAATGTGCAGAATAAGGGGAAACCAATCCTCCTCCACAGCCATTGAGAGTCCCTTGACAATGGATGTTATGTTTGGGGTTTTTTTGTCTTAGGGGGAGACTGGATGATGCAGGGTTGCTCACGCCCTGTTTAATGGGGAACCCTCAGTGATAGTCACTCTGGCCTTCAAAGGTGACCTGAAAAAGAGAAACCCTACTCGGTGCCCTTGTATTTCCTTTTGCGTTTGGCATATAAAGAAGGCCTGAAGGTTTGTGTGGCTTTTACAGGGGTAAAAAGTTCTTCTGTTGTGTTTTGGGAATAGCCAGTCCTCCTTTCTCCTTTTACTGGAGTTCTAAGAGAACGAGGGGGAGCTTTCTCAGCATTTGATTGTTTGTCAGGAATCTGAGGAGTTAATAAAAACAGTTTAACTAAAAATCCATTTCCATCACAATTATTTGAGTTTCACCTCCTTTCAGAGCTGCTCAAAATCCAGAATTTCTGTCTTGCAGGAAATTCCAAGATTTTTAAACTGGTTTTGACCTAAATCAGGACAAAGTCAATTTTTGAATTTTTTGTGGAACTAAATATTATAAAAATATTTCATTTTAACCTTATCAAAAGGAAACATATTGATCTTTTGTTTATATTATGTCAAAAGAAAATGTTTTGATAACTTCCTGTGAAATTTTTGATGATATCAATACATTGGTGTGAGGGATTGGGGCTTCCCTGAGTCTCCTGAGTCCCAATCCAAGTTGTTTATAACAGTGGTTCTCGCTCAGGGCTATGTGTATCCATGGGAGTATGCAGAGGTCTTCCAAGGAGTAAATCAACTCATCTAGATATTTGCCTAGTTTTACAACAGGCTACATAAAATGCACTAGCGAAGTCAGTACAAACTAAAACTTCATACAGACAGTGACTTGTTTATACTATTCTATGTACTATACACTGAAAAGTATAATATTTATATTCCAGTTGATTTATTTTATAATTATATAGTAAAAATCATAAAGTAAGCAATTTTTCAGTAGTAGAGTGCTAAGGCACTTTTTATGTCAGATATTGTAAGCAAGTAGTTTTTAAGTGAGGTGAAACTTGGGTTATGCAAGACAAATCAGACTCCTGAAAAGTGTACTGTTGTCTAGAGAGGTTGAGAGCCACTTGTTTTACATCCTCCCCCTGTTTGTACCAAACAAAAACAAAGTCCTTTTCTCTCTCTTTTTCCTTTGTGAGAGAGGGAAATCAGAGGGGGAAAAAAAGGAAAGCAAAGGTGGCCTGTCTCTTAGGCAATCTTTCTGGGGTCAACCCTTTGAGGCTTGGCTTATTGGCTGGTCTACTGTCTTTAATTAGGTCTACCTCCAGCGCACCACCTCTTGGGCACCCTGCTTGACAGCTGGGCCATGCAGTTTCAGGGGTGGCTGAGGCCTACAATTATTTCCCTCTTGGTTGATCTGTGTCTCAGGTCAGCAGTCTCTGAAGTGTAGCAGCCTTTTTCTTGTGGCAGGTTTTCCCTTTTTAAGCTCCTCCCCTCCCTTCCAGGTGGAGCAAGCCTTACAGGTATGCCTTTTTAGGGCAGAACAAGGCTTGTTTGTCTCCTCTCCACCAAAGTGAGTGTGCCCCTTCACAGTTCTCATGCAATGTTTCAATTTTGTGAAATTTATGCTTTCTGATGTAAAGGGGTTCTATCAGTAAATTTTCAACCAGTGCTACCTCCTTTGTACCCATGAAGCCATAATCCTGCTTGCTCCCTAGTTATCCATCTGCTTCCTGGGAAATTAGAGTAGATGAGATCTGACTTTCTAATGCAGAATACTAGGACTTGGGCCTTTCTTTCAGTCTTGCTTCTGGGATGCCCATAAGAAATTTCAATGGAGTACTCAGTCACTATTCAAAGTGGGCAATTTGTGTTTTCCTTTGCAGATCGCCTTAAAGAAATAAATTGGAGGGTCTGATTTAATTCCTCCCAAAAATGTGAAATTTAGTTGAAGCTTTCTGTTAATCTTTAATTCTCCTGTCTCTGGCTTGAGCACATGTGCTGTAGGATCCCTGAAATACATCATGCTCTACACGTGCAGTGTTGCTCAGACATTGTAGAATGGGAAAGTCTGGGACAAAGGGAGTCAATGCATATAATACATATTGTTCTGAGCCTTTAATCCACAAATGATTGACAGATTAGATGCCAATATGTCTGCATATTCTGGACCTTTAATCTAAATACATTGAAATGAGAGACCACAACAGCTGAGCTAAAAGGTACGTGATATATTCTTACTGGGGAAGTCTGCACTTGCTATGGTGGGATTTTTTGTAATGGTACCATACATCCCATGCATATTTGACTTCATCCCAATGAAGTTGCTTCTGTGTGTACAGTAGAAATATATTTAATCTCAATATTTTAGCAGTTTCTATATTAATACATTTGGGGACACAGTCTTGTTTTAGGAAGAAATTTTATCTAGGAGTTAGAATGAAGGGTGACTGGTGTTTATAAAGCACTTCTAATACTATAGAAGACCCTGTGAATTGTTTTTTTGTTAATAGATTCACTGTCAAACTTGACTATTTGAATTAAGGAAATATTGATACATCAAACTTGATGACAATAACAGTTTCACTCTCCCCTTTAAAATTTTCACTTCCAGCAAAGTAAACTGGTGGTGATGGGAATTTAATTCATGCATGCACACCCCTGCAGGCAGGTCATAGGGACTGCAATGCTACTCTTCACAATCACCATTCCTAGTAGCTACTGCTGTCCACTGGGCCCTTCTGCAGGAGTTTTGGACCACTTTGAGGTTTGTATCTAGTGCAAAGGAAGCAGGCTCCCTCTGTACTTCCACTGTGGGTATATAACTGATACACAAAGGGCCTTGGGTGTGGTGTGCTCTCGTCTGGGTTAACTTTGATGTGTATGTGCTTGTACACCTTTATGAAACAACTAGAAAAGGGTTGCTACACATTAGTATGAAACACTAAGAAACTTAATTTTCATTAAAACCTGATGCTAGCATAATCTGGCAATTTTGGTGCAGTGGTAAAATGATGACATTGTAGTGTATCAACTGTTGGGTTAATTTTTGCTTGTGTGTGTGCTCAGCTCCCTGTAACTTGAATGACAAGCCTACATTGAGAGGGTGAAAAGGTTAGGCTAGATAAGTAAATAGTCCAAAAGTGTAACTTCTGTTGTTTTATATTTAAACCACTACTCGTGAAATCTACAGAATGCATTTCTCAGGTACCCACACTGTTAACCATTTATTTTTAAAATCCCTCTCTTCATTTTTAAATATCTGTCAGATTATAATTTTGTGATAAGCAGCATCTAATGTATAAATATTATGTCAAATAAGTATTGGAGATGGAACAGGAAGACTTGGTTTTGGTTATATAAAGCCATGTCATCTAGGTTTTGCGGTCTTGTAAAAACAAACCAATAGTTGTTTAGATTTGGGTTTGATTTCATCTGAAGCACAAGAATGTAGGGAAGTGGGCAAGTTGTGCCCTGAATTAGCTTTTTTTTTTTTAACAATCAAAAACAAAATACTATGTTTTGGTTTATCTGTAATCAAAATAATTTACACTGATAATGCTTACTCTTGTTTCATTGAAAGTCAAAACCCGCAAAGAAGGCCAACAATAGCATACCCTTAAAGCATAATATACTCCACTGCACTGAAAATATACTTTGTGGGCACCAAAAAGTGTCAGACACTGAACTGCAGTTAGCTTCTGTGGCAAACAATTGCGCTTCTGGTCCAGTAACAGCAGCTGTCAAATTTACAGAGATAAGATTCTGATCTCTTCGTGCTGTGATGGCAGTACATCACAAGCATTCAATTCATAACATTGGAGGAGCTGCCTACATAAGAGCATTCAGCCTTGAATATTCTGTGGTTGAACTAGTGTCCTATAATAGATCACAAAATGTCACTGGGGCTTATAACATTATTGGGAGCTGTCAACTGACACTAGTAAATATAGTGTTGTGTGTTCAGGTAAACAGAACGTATAGGAGGCATTTCTTGAAGAAATACTCACTGTCGGTAGTGGTGCAGTCCTTTTAGATCCTGAATATGTCTTCAGTAAAGACTGTTTTACCTAAATCTCACTCTAAGAATCCTTTGTCTGTCTAGCTGCAGCTGATAGAATATATACGTAAAAACATACAAAACATTGGATGTTACTAACATCACTGATCCCAATTCTGGGAGATGCAGATTTTAAAAACTGTCTAGTGATTTTTGGGTGCCTCAATTTTTGGATGCCTCTAACTTTAAATGCCTTAAAGAAGCCTGGTTTTCAGAGGGTGGAGGCTTGACACTTTTTGGAGATTAGACCCTGTCAAGTTGCTTCTAGTTCAGCAACCAAATATGGAGGGACCCAAAATCACAAGTCATTTTTTAAAACATTGGTTTAAATTGTTTAGTGTATAGACTGGTAACAGTCTTCATTGGTGCTATGTAGAGAGAATCGCAGTAAACATATTATAGTGTAAGGGCCCAATTTTTCAAGTCCTTTGCACAAAATTCCTACTGAAGTCAGTGGACTTTTATTCATGGAAGGCTTGCTGTATTGGGCCCTATGCGTGATGAACAGCTAGCTATTAAAGTTGGCTTTGAAAGTAAGCCTACTTGTGTGTATTCCCCTTCCACTACTTTTTGATGACTAAATTTAGGAATGTAAAACATGAATGAGAAGAGAAGTTAATTTTTGGTACCGTGTCTTTTCAAAGAGGGAATGTTTGAAAATATACCTTCCATATTTACTCATTGATCTCATGAGAGATCTCAATGATCTCATGATTGATTTCATGAGAGATCTCGATAAGAGATCTCATTTCAGCTGAGGATAGAGTGATACATTCGGGAAATAATATAGTTAGCCAGAAAAATGTTCATATTGCCTGAAGGATTGAAAGGTCTCATTAGACCCCTACCTGCTGTTAGACAATTTTACAGGAGCAGTGTCCAGGATGAGTTTTCATCTCTGTCTGATCTAGATCTTTCAGTAGGATGCAGCTCTGACGGTTGTTATCCCCACCCTTGTCACTTTAAGATTAGATTATATTTTAAATCTATTTGGAAACAGAAACTGACACAGAATGCAGTAGTTCTGTGGTGCATCTTGCTGTGAGCACATGACATTGGTATTCTGGAACCCTCATTGACTGCCTCTTGGGTTTTGGATGGATGTCCGAGTTTTGGTTTTGATTTACAAAGCCCTAAATATCTCAAGTCCTCCCTACCTGAAAGAGGCTCTTCCTATGCCATACTGCTGTAGTTGTGATCCACAGAGGTACTCGAGTCCTTGATTTTATTAGAGAGGCAGTTGCTCTCAGTTGTGAGGGTCCTTGATTTCCTCCTCCTTTCTCCATTCCAAAATAGCCTGAATTTGCTAATGTTAGGGCATGCTGCAAAGCCTTCATTTTAGGTGTTTAGGATGATGTGGGAGCTGAGCTGAGGTAAGTCTGGTTGTTGGAGATCTGGTTTGTATGGAGAAAGGCTAATGGTTTGTTGTGTAACAAACATTATTAATAATAATAGTTTGTCAGGGTCTAGAGACTAGCGTAGGCGCCTCCTTATATGTTGAAATTGAAGTATATAGAAGGCAAACTAAACATTCTCTCTATTTCTTTGTTTCTGACTCCCCCCTACTTAAGACAGAGCAGTAAAAAAGCCTGGGCTTGTCTGTTAGTGTTATAAAAAAAAAATCTCAGTGAATTCTTGTTTGTTTGTTTTTTAAATTTAAGGAAGCTTGGTTGGTTTGCCTGAAAACAAGATACATATCTGCATTCAGCCCCAGTCGCAAAACCTGATGGTAGGGGACACATTGATTTTAGAGTGTGGTGCTGTTGGAAACCCAATTCCTCATTACCAGTGGTTCAGAAATGGATTTCTGCTGACAAATGGATACAGAAAGGTGTACATGGTAAGTTATTGAGGGGTGCTGAGTTTGGAAAATAATCTAATCACTTTTATCTTAGTTATTTGCCTTAAAGAGACTTTAAATTATAAGAATCAGTGTAACCTTGAAATAGCATAAAGAACACTTGCATATTTCAGTTTTCCGGTGTCCCCTTGCTAGTATTTCCATAGTGGTTTTGAGTCCCTTTGGAGTGCAGAGTTCTAAAGTTCAATTAGAAAAAACATGTCTCTGGTGGTATTAATTGGTTGGAGTCAGTAGAAGATACTTTTGTATCCCAGGCTAGAGTGACATAACTTAACAGAAAGGTATAAAGAAATGTAGGAAGCATTTATTGATTATATTTTGACTAAATGCATCTTCTCTCTGCCCCATGCTTAAGAATGTCATATGTGGCAAATATTTTTCTAAATGCATATGAGCTGTAGTATTGATGCTGAATTCAGCTCAAATCAGCAAGATAGATTTGTAGCTCAGTTCTTTGGCTCCAATCCTGCAACAAGCTTCATGAAGACAGACTCCTGTGCTCCAGGATCAGGGCCTTTGTATCTGAAGTCTTGTAAAGGATGTTTAGATATAATTTTCATGACTTTTCCCTTTCATTGGTTTAACTGAAAATGCAATTTTATTTTATTTGAGATGTGTGGTTCTGATGTTTATACAGGTGTCTTATGTGGACATGGAACATCAGGGGACCTATTGGTGTCGTGTGTTTAATGATCAAGACAATCAAGAAAGCAAGAAGATAGAAGTCATGATAGGTAATGATTCTGTTAATATGACACACAATAAAACTTGATAAATAAAGCCAGATGACTTGGCATTAGAATTCCTGGTCAAAGCTCCCAGTGCATGACCATGGACATGTCACTTAACCTTTCTGTAACTCCCGTTTGCCCGATAGTTATAAAATAGTTATACTTGCCAACACTCAGGGATTTTTAGAAACGTAACCATTTTTAAAGTGCTTAGAGATCCTCTGCTAGCATTTCTGTGCAATTTATCAAGTTTCTGAACATGCTAGTATATAGTGAAAAATCATTAAGTTCATGTAGTTTGTGAACAGAAGGTAGGGCCAGTGCTTTGACAAGAGAATGACCTGTTTGACTATTGAGATCTCACTGAAGGATTTTGATGGTGGTGGTGACTGAGTTACAGTTGCTTGCTTCCTTCATAAGCACAAATAGCACCAAGTGAAATTACCCACAGTGAAGGAGAATAAATGTGTAATCCAGTTTGGTGTGTATACATGTGCATGCACAAGAAACCTAAACAAGGGGAAAATATTTTCTAATAACGTCTAGATCGGTCTTTATAGGTACTTGAATTGTATATATGAATTTAGACTTATTGTAACTATGTAACTATTTATTTTGTGTTTTCACTCTAATATTGTGTACACCTAAACTTTGGCAACCAAATTTTTTCAGTGCTAATACCAACTGATGGAGCTGTTTAAAATATGAACAGTTGTCCATATTTAGCAATACAGTTTGGCAGTAACCTCTGTTGTCTTCTGATAGTTAATACTAATTGAGAGCATGAATTATACTCAGATTTTTCTCTTAAAAACCAAGGAAGAAAAGCTATGGCAGTGGAATGCACTGAAGGTAAAGTAAACCTTTGGTTGTGGGTGGCTTTAAAAATAATCCTGGATGCTGGGAATTATGGAGATTGCTGGATCTATCACTACAATAGTGTGTGCAACAAAAGGCTTCAATGTGCTTTAGCACACTGATTTGCAACATAATTTGATACTTCTGCATGTGCTTCCCATTTCTTCTTTGCATCTGGTGCTATCGTTTTAAACAAAATTACGAGCTATTTTCTTCATTTGTGCATCAAAAATATTTTCGTTCTGCACTATTGCCTACACAAACCTTGAAAATGTTACCAGTTTCTTATGAAACATGAGGGTGCTGGGGTGTCTTCAGCTATGCCAAGGGGAAAAGCACAGCTCCCAAGGCACCAATGGCTGCTGATTCAGACCTAGTATAAGTTAAAGCAGCATCAGTGCTCCCATAACTTCTCTTGCTTGGCAGCGTCCTGTGCAGTCGTGTGCCCTTTGTGCTAGGAATGGCACTGCGCTGGCTCTGCCATTCTACACTAGCTTTCTGCCTACACAAGTGGTTTACCCAGCTGCCCTATTAGGGCAGCTTTACTTCACTTTTGCATTGCTCCATGGTACACAGGGGATATACTGAGAGCCAAGGATCTGGTCCTTAACGTCCATATTATACCTTGACTACTTAAGATATACATTATTTATAGTATGCTTCTGTACAAAAAGGAAATTTACTTAGAGGTTTTAGGGAGATTTTAATTAATCTTTTCCTGTCAAACCAGGCATAGCATAATTTTAAAAATATGTACATATAATAACAAGTTGAAAGAAACCGGGAAGAGGGCAACATTAAGCTATTATGAAGCATTTTTCCACCAGTGTACAGAGTTTGGATGAGGCCCAGTGAACTATTTCAGCCTATGCACAAAGGGCCTGATCTGTGAGGACCAAGTGCCAAAAGTCAATGGAACATGTAGGTGCTAAGTACCCTGCAGTATTGAGCCCATCACACAGAATATTTTTAGTGTAAGATTGGGTGTGGGCTCTCTGCACTGGTGTGAGTTTCACCCGACTATCTAGAAAACTTCTCTGCCTCATAGCACTTGAAATAAATTCCCTTAGCTTCTATTGACATCTCTGAAATGAAAAATCAGTGAGTCCTGTGAACATTTGACATGTCTGAAAATCATCCCAGAAATGTCTTCATTTATCTTCTTTAAAAAAAAAAAAAATTCTCGTTTAAGATGTTGCCATTTTAGAACATTCATAAAAACAAATATCTTCAAAAGTGTGATTGTTTGTTTTCTCACTTGTCATTAAAGCTGCTTGAATGTCTGTGGATTAACTGGGTGAAGTATGTATAATATATTTTTTCCTGTTGGTGTTTCTGTTGTGTCTATTCTCTGATATAAAAATTATAATGAAATTTGAGTACCGTATCTAATCATATCTCCTATTTTGATATAAATCAACTTGTAGTTTTTTGTTTTGTGTGTGTGAGCTTGTGAAAGGATAGGTTTACTAAATTATAAAAATACAGATTTTTAAAATAATTTGTCCAGGATTTAGAGCTTGCTTTTCTTGCCTTCAGCTTCTGTTAAATACAATAGTTGATCCTTTTTATGACCAGTGTTTCTTTTCCTTATTGTTTGTCAACTGTAATTTCATTATTTTTGTGTATTTCTCTACAGAAGAGTTTAGTAGTCTTGGAAAGCCTGGTAAGTAGCACATGCTTTGAAATGAACAGCTTTATTTTCAGATTTTAAATGTATATTGAAAACTGAATAGATCTGAGCTGCAAAATTTAAGACTGGTGTGTCTCATTTGCGTAGTTAAGGTGTATGTAGAGCTGGGGTTTTGATTTAGTCACACTGTCAAACTGTCCTGCAGCGACTCAAGAGTGTGGGTACCAACCTCCGGGCAGATTGTTAAAAAGCAGGGCACAAATCCCAAATTGGTTGTGAGTTCTTTACTTAGATTTTACTTGCCAATTATCAAGTGTAAATTCTTCAAGCGCTATAACAGTCTTAACATGGAGTCACAGACAGTCCTCTTGGTGACTCCAATCTATCTTGCCACCCAGGTAAGCTTGCCTTTGTAACAGGTCATTCCTTACACCAAAAATCACAATAATATTTAGGTTACTCCCAGTCCCAAAGAACAAGTCACTTACCCCAGGTCAATTGCACTTTAGATATCACACCAAAGACAACTTATTATAGGATTGGCTCAAGCATTATCTAAAGATTTACTAAATAGGAAAAGGAAATAAGTGTTTACAAGTTTAAAGCAGGAAAACATAGATACACAAATGAGTTCCAATCTTAAGTTTCAAAAGGTAAATAGAAGCTTCTATGATAAGGAAATTCCATATGTCCGTTAGGGCTAACCCAGCCTAAGCAACTGGAGATCCCTGGTTTATGTCTAGAAATCTTTTCCCCTTACAGTCCAAGCAGCAAAGAGATACAAGTTTCTCCTTTTTAAGGTGTTTTTTTTTTTTTTTTTTTTAATTACTCTCCCCTGCCTCCCTCTTCTGCTTCGAGTTGCAAACTTAGCTGGTGGAAGGCATTCACTTACACTTCTCCTCTTCCTGGGGAAAAATTGTCCTTTGATGGTCCACAAGTATGGTGTCGATAGGCCTTCTTTGTTGAGTGGGAGATAACACATCCTGTTGGAGACTAGTATTTTACAGTAGTTAATGTTTCTCTCCTATCTGGTGACTTACAAAGTTACAGAGGCTTACAATGCAAATGCTCAAATACTACCTTACAATATGGGATCCAGGTGCAATAAATGAGATGATTAATGCATGCAGCAATTTACAAGCATTCAATAAAGCCTAAACACAACGCATATTTTTATAACTGTAATGCCTATTTCACCAATTGTAACACATAGGTGAACTAGACTTATTCCAGCTATGTGTTTGTCTGTATTCAAGTGAGGCATGGGGACCTTGGCATAAACTGGCACCAGGTTGCCACCGTTGCATGCATATCTATTGAAAATGTTCACTGTCATGTTGAGGGCACTAAAACAAGTCAGTATAATTTGAAGATAATCCAGCAAATCAATTTATATTGTTGCAAAAATGCACCGAGCCACTTAATATTAAAATATAAATATTTTTTTGGCTTTCTGTATGTGATCTTTGTACTTGAGATGTTTCAGCGTGATGCTACAGCTGATTATCTGCTGCTAGAATGAAGTCTTATTGTGTTAAGGTGTCTGGCTGCCAAACATAAAAATGGTTGTGATGATCTAGTGTCACTCAGGTTGGAGATCAACTAATGTAATTTGATATACATTTGTTTGTGTTGGAAATTCAAATATTACTCCATTAGGGATTATCCCAGACACTTGGTTCCCAAAAATGTCACATCACAAAGGCCATGTAATTCCTGTGCTGGACACAGAAGACATATTTACTTTTTCCAAGAGTTAATTTACGTTCCAAGAGAATCTATCGACAAGGTTGTCATGATGCATGCATGTTAACAAAAAGAATAGGCATTTCATCCATCTTTTGTTATTTGGCACTGAATGTTGTTGTTAGCTCTGCCATACCACTGTGAGTGGTGAAATAAAAATAAAAGAATTCCTCGCATAGCAAATTCTCAACCTTACTGAATATAGGAAATACCCCCAACTCCTGGTGTGCTTGATTCACTGCCACACATCTGATTAGAGAGGATGTACTGTATTTCACATTTTATTGAAAATACTAACCTCTAGTTTGTAAGATCAAAATCCACACTTCCTTGCCATCTCAGGTTCACAGTATAAAACCCTCCATCATACATATCCTACCAGGGTAAATGTGCTGGACGGTGGAAAATTAGGATAACAGCAAATAATTCATATTGCTAGGCTTTAGGAGTGAAAACTTATCCTGTAAAGTCAGAAAGGCTATAAAGAGCAGACCAAGCTATAGAAAAGAACTAGCTGAAATAGGGTGCTGTTTTAAATTAAAGAAATGCACAAGTTGTTTCTCTAATGTACACAACTACAATTGAAACTACTGATAATTCATGTCTTCCCCCTCTTTTAAATAGATCTTCGAGAACAATCAGCTGACAGGCCTTCTGGTGAGTAGTTTCATTTTTATGATAAATATTTATATCCTGGACAAGAAATGTCCATCTGAATCTAAATCAGTTATTGTGGTCTTTTTCTACCACTGCTAGAGCAATAGGTTGCAGTATACTTAATGGCTATATTAAGAGAGAGAGAAAAATCTCTGCATCTTATTAGTGGTTTGGTTAGCAAATATTGTGAAGTATTTCAGATGAATTGGTATAATGCCTTTCAGTTCTCATAATTTCTAGTTCCTTCTGTCTGTGGTCTCAACATGTATGTTGGTGCAGTATTTGAATACTTTGTCAATCTAAAATGGTGGAATTAGAATTGTTTCACACAAAAAGGTGGTTGCAGTTTGTCCAATAAGTGAAAACTTTCATCACTTCCACTGTTTTTTTTCTTGGCATGGGACACTGAGTTATAAATTTGTTTACAAGGACCAAATGGCTTACTGTATGAATCTCTCTTGTATCGGCCTCTCTCTTACATGATCACCTATGCCTTTATGTTAAGGTGGAAAGATTTTTTTAAAATTAAATAATAATAAGTGACAGCATAGTAATAATAGGTGTTTCTCAATCACTACATGAACACCTTGGCTGTAACAAGTGCCTTCTGCTGGAAATGTGTGTGCACCTACTAAACACACACCTAGTGTTTGAGTGTCACAGTAAATGTTTCAATACACTATTAGATGAATTTTGACATACTTTACTAAAGGTGTAATACGTTTCCTAGCTTTATTGTGTGATTTTAATCTTCTAAGTAGAGATTGTTCTTCGAATAAAAAATAAAGGTGATGGGGGAGAGAACGTGAAAGGGGATCTCTAAACATTACAATGGGCCTATCTAATTGAGGGCATGTCTTTTTTTTATTAACTGGAAACTTCTATGTTAGCCCATCTGAACTTCCATCTTGTAAAATGTGTCTTGTGAAATATAACCATGCCATTTGGCCTTATTCAGTACTCTGTTTTGTGTGGATTTCTTGCATTTGGGCTGGAAATCTATTGCAAACATTCTAAGTTGTGTATTTTTCACAGTCTGTTTGCCTTAATAGTCTATCTTTGAGTGTTAAGCGCATATTCTGTATCTGCTATTCAGAACTCCAATGTTCAACATGACTCAAGCACTTGATTCTCAGAAATCATAAAGCCTATAAACAGATAACTAAAGAACTCCATAGCATACAGGTATAGACAATCATAGTACCTTTGCTGCTGTGTTTGTTATAGTCAAAGAATTCCTAATGTCTAAGTTAAGCAACAATTTTGAGGCTGAGTTTCTTTTAACAAGGGGAATTTCTTACTCCATCGTCCAGGTCATGCGATTTGGCCTTGAGATAGCTTGAACCCTTGCTGAAAACTTCCACTGGAACTGGAATCTTTGGTTAAAAACCGTTCTTGTGAAGGGAATAAACATAGACTCAACAATAAAAGGTCAAAGCATTTTGTAAACGCAGCAAGATACAAGCTGTGTGCATAATGACAGGCTTTCATGCCATAATAAGTCACTACAGAGAGAAGTATATTGCTGTTTTTGCCTCAGCCAATTCAGTTGTGTTTATACAGAAGAATCCACATGGTGGAAATAAAATGGATCTGATACCTCTTGACATCCAGCACAAGTTGAAACTTAGTACTTCATTAAAAATTTTGTGGTTTTCCCTGTTAACAGTACCTGTGCCAGTATCCTAATCAGATATTGGGCAGATGTTATGTGTTGAATCATGCAATCCAATCCCTTTTAAATCTTTTTTATCAGCAGTTTTGAATGATCACTGGCTAGAGCTAAGAAAGCTTGCTACCAAAGTTTAGCATGGTGTGATTTATCAGTTATTAAATTGCATATAATAGGATCTAATTCTGGTAGCCAATTTACTAGCAACTAATACACAAATTCCAGGTACAACCTCCTCTACTATCAAAATCACAATTGAGACAGTAAGCAATTCCATGACCTTAACTAGAAGCTTTTTACATGGATTTACTCCAACATGCCTGCACTAAACCCTTTCTAGTAAAAGTACTGAGTTTGTATCCAAGACGTTCATAAACCTTACTGGCATAATAGACCAGTATCTTTCAATCTCTTACCATGAAACTAGCAAATTGAAATTGAACTTGTGTATGTTTTAAGCAATTTAATTAGACTTGATTGCATGCAAATTGTTTTACTAATTTATGGCTCCTACTTTGTAGTGTTAAGTAAGAACAATCCAAAGATGCAATCCTGTCAGCATAAATACATATGAGTTAATGACACAACATTGTACAAAATATCTAAACGGGTGGTTACTGAAGCCTTGAAAGTGTGTAATCATTTTTAAGTCTCTCTCTAAAGTGACTTTCATTATACTGTAGCTTAGCTAGTTATAGCATCTCTTGTAAATGACCTGTTTCTCTTTTTTATTCCAAAACTGTGAATGGCCCAAACAGTAAATCGACTTTGGAACAATTAGCTCCCCCCCCCCCCCCCCCCCCCCCCCCCCCCCCCCCCACACACACACACACACACACACACACACACACACTTGAACAGGTATCCACAGAGCCTGATTACTTAGGTTTTTATTCACACATCTGGAAATTTGTCTTATTTAGTGTTCTGAACAAATGTGGTGAAATGTGGACCCAAACAAACCCTTTTCTCTGTTTTGGAGGCTCCAGAGATGTGCAGGGTATCCTGCTAGGCAGATGGAGTGACTGCAAGTCTGTGGTTTTAGAACAGATCAAAATTCCTAAAGGCCTTGGAGGCTTTTCAGCTGCAGCAAAAAAAAAAAAAAAAAAAAAATGTAAAGACACAGATGCTGAGGATCTTTTTTGAGGAGGTGAAAGGGTATCGGTTAATAAGCAATAGTCAGACCAAACCAGACATTTGCTTCCAAAACAGTTGTGAAGGTATACATTTTCCCAAGCTGCACGTACATACATACTGCATCATTGGCCTTTGAGTTAGGAAGTGCATACTAAGGCTCGATCCTGCAAGTGATTCTTTGTGGTGTAACCCCAGCATGCAAGGGAACCCACTTGACTTCAGTATGTGTGTGTTTGGGGGAGGGGAAGGAAGAATTCTTCAAGCCATTCTCAGTGCGGAATCTGGGTCTTAATGAGAGAATCTGCTGTTCATGGTCAGCACAAAAATGCTTTAAACTTCATTAAATCAGAACTAATACTTTTTCAAATCAGATAAAGGCCCCAGTCTCCAATAATTACCATCCATTTTTAAATTAAACTCTCAAACCTCAGCTGTTTTTAATGTAATTCTGGTCTAAACAATATAGCAAGTTATTAATGGGGAGGAAGAGGTTCTCTTCCCACTCTGAGTCTCTCCAGTGCTCTAGAAATGCTATAGCAATTCATGCTCAGACCTCCAAATTTCACATTTTGGGGAGAGATCAAACATGGAAGATTTTTAGTGGGAATGTTTTGGAAAGTTATGTACCTATGAATATACAGTTGCATGGGAAACTTGAGTATAGTATTTGCCTGCTGGTACAGGCTCTATAATTCTGATCCAGATACATTTCAATACTGTTATGGAGGGTAGACTACTGTATTGCACTTCGAGATGCACTCTTGGGAGTGTAAGGCAGAGAATCATAGGTGACTGACTTATTGAAAGGACAGCCAGTTTAAGAAGCTTTAGATGCATTAGAGCCTAGATTTGTTCACCTGCAGGACATACTGCAAGACCTATTTGTTTTCCCAGAGAAAGTGGTTGGAAATAAATGAAGTTTTAAATTAGGCACTTAGGGGAGTTGGCACAGACTCAATTTTTTATTTTTTAATATATTAAATACTGCACATGCACTTATATTTGAGAATAGCTCATCTTTTTAAAAAAACTGATTATATTTGACTCAAGAATGTATAAAAGTGTTTTTTCATGTCTTTGCAGCAATTGACAAGGTAGCTCTATTGATAGGAAACATGAGCTATTGGAATCACCCTCAGCTCAAAGCTCCAATGGTGGATGTCTATGAATTGACCAACTTGCTGAGGCAGTTGGATTTCAAAGTTGTTTCTCTGCTGGATCTTACTGAATCTGAAATGCGGACTGCAGTGGATGAATTTTTACTTCTACTGGACAAAGGAGTGTATGGTAAGAAAGTCATGATATGTCCAACTAGTTTAGTAAAAATGTTTTGAGTCAGGAATACTTGGACATTAACTTTCACCTCTCTGACAGATTACCAAGTCCTACTTAATAGTAAAGCAGACTTCACTGTAAATAGCATGTATATGGGGGCTGGGGATGTGAGTTAAACAACCGCCAGCACATCCTGTGGCTTTGACTAAAAGGGTTATTGTTGCTTTTATTATTTAAACAGATAAAATCTTTGAGCTTCTTTTAACCACACCTAAATGTATACGTGCTCTGCTAAACACTGCTTGTACTTTCATATTTGTTAAAAAGATGTATTTACTTGCTAAAGATGGCTGCATTTGTGTGGCTTGTTTTGGCAGAGGGACATGCATAATAAGTTTTGTGATCTACGGGGAAAACCACTTAAACAAGAGTTAGCACTGTATAGTATTTCCAAGAACGCACCAATACAAATGCAATTAAGCAGTGTAGCAGATGTACCGTAAATGCACAAACCTAGTTACCATGGCAGAAAGGAAACTGTGAGGAAACAATGTTACTTGTAACCAGTTAGATGTGTCTGCCACTAACTGGTTACAAAATCATGAACGAGCCCTTTGAGTCATTGTGCTGTATGCATTTGCCACTTTTTACATTCACTATATTTTGTTAGCTTTGCACTCCTGCAGGTTAAGGATGATATGCAAATGGGGGAAAAGTCTTCTTGCTTCTTCAAGTCACATAACTAAGTTCCTTTTCTGCTTGTTTGTTTACTTTGAGACTATCAGGCCCTGTCTTTCCTTTTTTTGGCTGAAAGTCTCTTTGGAAAACCAGGAAACTGGAGAGGGAGCTTTCTCAGCCTTAAATTACATGGGTAATAATAATAATTTATTTGTATTACAGTAATGCCTAGAAGTCTAAACCTAACTTGGAGCTGTCTTAAACTAGGTGCTGTACATACATAGAGTAAGAAATAATCCCTGCCCTGAAGATCTTGCAATCTAAATAAACAAGACAAGACTGGGAGAAAATAAATATTATCCCCATTTTAAACAAATGGAGCAAGGTATCAAACCTTTTAACAAAGACCTTTCCTCCCAACTTTTTTTGTCAAGCTTTTGAATTAAATAGATGTTAATAAAAATTCCCCCTCTTTCCCCAGTTGGGGTCGTTTTCACTTTCTTGGTACTTATGATGTCGTCCTGCTAGTTCTGCAGTTGTTCTCTGTGGGGAGAAGGATAGACAAATCTGAATTTCTAATGTGAAAAACAAGCTGATAAGCTTTTTTAAAAGCTAACACTACTATCTTAGGCCTTCTCTATACATCATGAAGAAACAAAAAAGGACACTAACCCCAATTTGTTTGTCTTTATAAGTCACCTTCATATTATAGAGGAATAAGCTGGGAACTCCAGTGAATGATAGGCCATGAACTTTCTGAGGCTGTTGCTTTTCTGCAACTTCGAGTGGCCAAGGGATCAGCAAATAGGGTTAAATCCTGAGGTCCCAATTCAGACAGAACTCAAACAGAACTGTTATTGAACACCTGTAGTGGAACCTTTCCCTGAATAAAAATTGAAGGATTTGCCTCTTCATATATCTTCCCTACACAATATGTGAGCTCAATATGTGGTAATGACGGAGAAATAAGTTAGAAAATGGCAAGTATAAGCTTTTTCAGGACTGAGTAAAAGTTTACATTGCAACACAGGACTAACTTCTATAAGTTTAAATCTATTATGATATCCCATGATATGATATTGATGTGCAAACTTGTTTACAGTATGAATATTGGACTTCTGATGTCTCAGTGAACTTAAATTTCCCCTTCCCCTGAATAGGTTTGTGGCTTAAGTCACAAATTAACTGTGTGCTAGTTCCTGATGTAGTTTTTTGTCATAAAAACTTGCTTTACAAGTGAGTCATTGCCCAGTGAGATAATGGGCATCAAATGAAGATTGAGTATATTGTGGTGTGGCATGGAAAATAGATCTGCCTCTCCTAAGTCTCAACTTGAAGGGGTCCTGGGCTGGGGGAAGTTGAGTTGCTGTCTCTGCTATCTTGAAGTGGAATAGATCAATTCAGCCATGTCCTTCATGTTTTATTGGGGAACAGGCCACCCTGAATTACCTGATTCAGAGTACTAAGAAAGGTCTGCTGCTGACTAGCTAGATTTGGATTTTAAAAAGCTATTTTTGTATAAATGACTTTTAAAATAAAGATTTAGGGCAGAGACTAGAATGCTAAACTTATGTGTCCTATACAAGTGGCTCTAGAATTCCCCTTAGCTAAACTCAGCCAAGAAACTGCTTAATCTGGCATTTTACTGAAACAGCTGCCAGGCCCGCATGAAGTTATTTCTTAGTGTGGCTTTACACTGATGTGATACCTGATGCTTGATATGTGTAGGACTGACCGACCTGACATTCAAAATTCACCATTTATATATCAGAGCAAAGACTCACAATGATATGGAAATATATTGTGGCAGTATAGTTCATAGACTTTCTGATGGTATGGCATCCATTTTCCTGTCATGTAAAATACTTATGATGATGTTATGCATTTGGGTGAGCTACTTTCCCTTTAAGGCTCTCTGTTTACTATAGTTATTGACATGAATTTAAAAAATGAAATGACCAGAGACTTTGATGTAGTTCACATTGGCTCCATGTGAGAGCTCTTGCAAAGTGCATTTATATGGTTTAACCTTCGTTTTTCCAACTAGCTGATATCTGTGAAAGCATGGCATTCTTCCAGTAAAGTTTAGCACTAAACCTTTATAAACTACTTTATCATTTAAATGGTCATTCTGGATAGTGGCTATTAGTGTCACAGAAACAATATAAAAGATGCTGTCAGGGATAAATTGTAAGTGATTTATTGCATTTTAGTGGGCACAGCTCCAAACATAGGAGGCACAGCTGCTGCCCCCATTTAGACCTTGTTACAGATATTCATGATACTTACCATGACATCGTGTAATTACTACTTGCTGCCAGGAATGTGGCATTTCAAATACTGTTCTCTTAGAGTAGAACTGATAAACAAATTGGTGATGGTGGTCTCAGTACTTTAGTTCCTCAATATATTTTGTCTTAAGCACAATAATTCTGCATTGCATGTATCATATATAAATGAGATAATAGCTGTAGCAGCGTACATTTTAAAGACTGAAAGCAATCTGGCTGTTTTCTTAGTAAAATCTCTGGAGATCCTTTTAAAATGTTGATTTCTGTGAAGAATTTTAATTCTCTCAAAGTCGTTAGTGACAATGCTTCCTACAAGGCATCCTGGATTATCTCAGTTATCTTACTCTATATACTTACTTCTGATTCTGAGGTTAGTACAATAACTGTTTGCAACCATTGCATCTTACATACTTGTGCTGACTGCTCATCAGATACACTTAACCCAATTGTTTGTCCAATGACAGGAAAGAAATCCAGTTACCATTTTAAAGTAAACCTTTCTGGGGCAGAAATACTCTGATAAATGGTGTTCCTGCCCACTTTACTTTTTTACCCTCATGGAAAACATAGTATATGATCATGTAATTAAAGACTAGTATAATGCATATATGCAGGGGACTGGTTTAAAGTTATATAGGCATTTCCTAAATTTTGATTGTTTTACAGCCAAACCTTCCAACAAATCAAAATATCAGAGGCAATAAATAAGCCATTACTAAAATATAAATAAGATTAATCTGATGCATTGTACATACATTATGGGAGGTTCATATTGGCACATGGGTCCCATTTTGCTGTCTGCCAACTTTGACAACATTTGCAATCATATAGATGGTGGTTTACCGCTCATAATAAGGAGATTAGAACCAGGCTTCCCTGACAAGTACCCTAATTTACTGTTTCTATATACTCACCCTGGAAAAAAGGATCCTTATTCCCCGAAGCTTAGCTGCTATGTTTCTAACTATTAATATATAGCAGTCTGACAGTTTTTTCTCTATCTTTATTTATTTATTTATTTATTTGTCCTGGGTTGTTGTGACATTTTTGGCTTTTGAAACCCAGCATCCTTAATAAAGGCACAGTGAGAATGGAATTGTTGTGAGTGCTTGAAATACAAACTCCCTGTGCACTGTGCAGCAAGAGGAAGGATATTTATTATGAAGAATATCCAGATTTGTCATAATTAGTGATGACAAGTTTTCGAAAGGGTATTAAACCTTGTACTTCAGAGTTTAAGCCAATCTAAATATCAGAGACAAGGATGGGACGTGTAAGAGGTGCATATGGGACATCTGCCTACTGCAGGGTTCTTACACCTTCTTGTGCATCTGGTGCTGGCCACTGTCAGAGAAAGTATTTTGAACTAGATGGACCTCCGGTCTGATCCAGAGTGGCTATTTCTATGTTCTGAAGAGGAGAGGAGGAGGAATTATAAAAAGTGGACAAACTAATGAGGATAAAATAGGCCACCCGCCTTTAATCTGTTGGGGGGGTTATAAAAAAGACTCCGAGGGGAGGGAGAAAGGAACCTTCTTCCCCCAGCTCATCCCCTGATCTGCCAGCACTGCAGCTCATCTAAAAGACTTTCTTCCTGAGGATGGATGGCTGACCAAGCTCTTGTTTAAGGAACTTTGCTTTCACTTGTGAGGACTGGATGTCTTGATACAGTAATAATATGGAGTCTACACAGGTGAAAACAAACAAGAAAAAGGCCAGTTGGCCTTCCTTTCAAGAAAAAAGTCCTTTTAGATGAGTCAAGATGAGCTGCAGTTCTGGCAGGTTGGACAGTGAACTGGGGGAAGAAGATTCCTTCCCAACTCCCCCCACTCCCCAAAGTCTTAAAAACCAACCAACCAAAAATAAAAACAACAAAAAGGAGTAAAAGTGCAAGGCATGTTTTATCCTCATTATTTTGTCCATCAATTAGGCCTAATATCCAACACTCCAATTTTCTTTCATTAGCGTCTAGCTCCACTTTACCTGTTTTTAACAGGCATAATTTCAACAGTCCTTGGATTATGTGAATGTGGCCTTTTTGGTTTAGACTAATCCAGTTTTCTGCCTAGTTCCCTTGCCCCAGTTTGTAACATTCAGTGTCGTAAACAACTTGACCTATTTTTCATGGTTATTGTTAAACTTTTGAACTTTCACATACTTTTACAATAGAGTATAAGGTAACTTTGACAGTCCAATAATCACAACAGGGTGTGAGGTGAGTAGACATTATATTTTAGTGCAAATGCTGCTTGATCCTGTCACCCCTCCTCTAGTGTTGATCACCCCAGCTCTGGGCAAGATTAATCTACATAAAATGCTCTGTTTTGTACTGTGCTATGGTTAGAATACAACCCTATGTTGATGATTTGTCCAATATTAATAAATGGCTGACTGCCTTTAAACAGAATAGGGCCTAAATTTGGCCCAGAAATACCAAGAACCAAGATGTTAATATTGTCATATTTGTGACTGTGTAAGCATTGACTTCACTGGGATTATTTAGATGCTGAAAGTGAGTATGTATGTTTTAATACCATTCTGCATCACGGCCATGGCTAAGTAGTACAAATTAAATTGCTAATTCTGCAGTTATTTCAGACCTTTCTAGTGTGACTGGTAATTGATACCAGCTCTGATTTTTTAATTGATACCAGCAAACTGAAGAGACTTCATAAACCTATGGACTCATTCTGATCTTACTCCACACAACGGTGTAACTTCATTGACATCAGAGAAGATATTCTTTCATATACTCTGGTGTAAATAAGAGCAGAATTTGGCCCCTAATCTTTTTTACATCTACATTGACCTTGTGATCCTTAAAGCAGGAGTATAATCGGACACACAGATGCTGCAACAAATATCAAGGTATTCAGCTTCATTGTAAAAGCAAGGTCAAACATTCAATTTCCGACATTTCAACTAGCATAAACATAATAGTGATTGGTTAAAATAAGACAATCCAAAATAAACTGGCAGAGTCTATTGAGCAAACAAACACAGTCAAGTGATTTAAGTTCTGCCTTAGAAGCCAGTTTGTAGATAATGCCTATTGTTGGTGATCAGTTACTAAACCAGACAGATTAACTGTGGGGTCCCAGCCATATTCAGAGAGAGCATTTGCAAAATGATATAGCTAGCCTAAATCTAGGAAGGCATTAATTTAGAGCCTTAGACATAGGTTTATTTGTATGTCACTCTTGGTTTTAAATATACAGAAGTATTTTAATCAACTATCATGAGAATTAATTTTACTTAAATGTATACCTACACAACAGTTATTGTGTTGCAGTTTTGGTATGTACACATGCATAGCCACAACTGAATGATTCATTCTAGTATGTTTATTTGCATAATTAAAAATAATCTTTTAAATACATAAGTTAGTATGTTGCAGCAGAGATCATTTCATAGGACTACTGTGTTACTTCAAGTGGAAGATCAAGGTCGAATGCCATATGTGATCTTGTACTCTCTAAGACTGATACGCTTCTTCAAGCTAATGAAGGCTGAGACCTCTTGTGTCTTCTCTTCCATGCCAGGCTCTGAATTTCATTAATTTAAAAAAATAAAATAAAAAATCTCCTGTGTGTGTGGTCAGGTTACCAGAGAATGGGAAGCACGCAAGTGCTCATATCTCTGGGAACTTATGTTTGTAAATCTAACTGGTGTCCAGAAAAAGCTATGAAAGATTTTTATGTTGAATTGAACCTAGATGAGGTGGTGTCAAGGATTGTGTTTTATATTGAGCAATATCTACTTCCATGAGTTGTCCTCCAAGGAACATTTTTCAGCTTTCCATTTGGTCTTGGGTAGGAGTAGGCTGAGTGTGAGAGGGTGCTTATAAACCACTGGTAACATTGGCTAGACAAAGGAGTATAATTATCAGTTCAGTTGGGTAAACAATTTAAGGCCATCATTCAGGAAAACGTCCCTATTCAGGAAAGTACCTTAAGCATGTGCTTCAGTCCCAGTGAAGTCAGTAGGCTGCTAATGAATGGTCTTAAGTAAAATTTGAAGGTGTCCTGAATTGGGACTGGATTAGGAAATTGATAGGCTCAATAGCATGTCTGTGTGGAATTAGTGCTATTTTCAATATTGAAGTAAAATACATCTTGATCCTGGGAGGCTATTTATGGTTGAGGGATGAAATGTTGTAATGTTTCCATCCCCAGTTACATCTGATATGCTCTTAGGGTTGTTCCAAAGACCATTACTAAAATTGTTTTGTTCTGCTTACAGGCGGGGGTTGTGTAAACTGTGGAATGGTTTGGATGATACCGCTATCATGGTGGTATAGGTTGATACAATAGGGTAGAAAAGTCTGGGACAATGTTCTTTTTAAGGGGGTTTTCCTCTAACTCTGCTCATTAGGGACATAAGCTGTTTTTAACTAGTACTTCAGCAGTTATTATTTTCTGGTCTGGGGTGAGTGGATATCTAGGTACATTATTATTTATTTAACCAGGTCTAAATATGCACTCTTACTAATTTAGGGTCCGAACCAAAGCACACTGAAAGCAATTTAAAGGGTCACTTTGAATTCAGTGAGCTTTGAATCAGGCCCTTTAGATCGTGCCAAAGTGCCTGTTAATCAGATGCTTGGCATTCAAGTTGCTTTCTAACTTCTCAGAACTCACCAGTCATCTGTAACCACAGGAATCTTATAATTGTCTTACTATTAATTTAGTTTATTTTGTAAATTGTTTTAACTAGATGTTATAACAACTGTAAACCCTTTAGAATCTATCTAGCTATGTATCTTTTAATCAAGTGATGCTATTGTGAGTTTCTGAGATGCTGCCAGGTGTGAATGGCATCACAATTCAAATGGCGTTTAAACAATTTTTAGCTCTAAATAACCTTGTATTTGCTTTTCATGCACTTACCTTTACTCTGAATCTAGGTTTACGGTTTTCAATTAAGAGTTGTGAGCTGTGCTTATTTCATGCAGCAACTTTCAAGGTCTCTGTATAGTTGTTAATGACTTGGAAGCTTATAAATAATTGAAATTGACACGACACTTCTAAGCGAAACTCACAATTTCATGTTTTTTCTAGGATAAAACACAGAGGACTGTAATTGAGTTGACGTTGCTTTTCTTTCATTACACATAACTAAAATGTACATTTAGCTATCTAAATATAAAAGCTGACTTAAATATATGTGATTTCAGTATTTTAAACACACCTATGCTATTTCACCTTCCGACTGCTCATAATTCCGTTAATTATTAGTTATTTATTTTATGTGGATATAGCCCCAGTCATAAGGGCTATGAGCCAGATCCACAGCTGACATATATTGTCATAACTCCACTGCCTTCAATTGACCTACAATAACTTAGAACAACTCAGGATCTGACCTGGAGGCTATAGTGTACTGCTGACTAAAGTTCCTTTCAAAACCAGATCTTGCAATAGATAAGCTAGGGAAATACCAGGAAGAGGCAGTGGGGAAATTCCGATATTATATAAACCTGTAACTATGAGTTATATAAAAAATAAATATACTCTAAAAATTTACAAGAGGCAGAAATCATATTCACTGTCATAAAATTTGTCTTTGATACTGAGATCAGATAGTTTTATTGTAAATTGGTTTAACTGGTTGTCTTATCAAGGCAAGATATCAAGTATTTGTATTCATAATAGGCTAAATCTAAGGTTTGAACTAAAGTTAACTTTTTACAGTCAGAAAATATTTTTCTTTTTTTAACTGTATAGTAAAATTTTCTCTATTAAAATGATTAAATGTTTATAGAATGTTTTGAAGACAAAGTATTTTAAGTGAATATTTATTACAGATTTGATTTAAAAATATTTTAAGATGTTGCCCTAACTAGTCTAGTAAGAATTTAACTTGAAAAAAGTTGTTTTTAATTATCTAACAGACACACACAGAGCAGTCATGGATTCTGAACTTGTAAACAGAATTAGAGACAAGATCTGTTTTAAAAAGAGTTAAAATAGTTTAACAATGGAAACCGAGTTCTGAGTCTTGCCAGTCTTTATGATGAAACAATTGCATTTTTCTAAACTTTACAAATATTTCTCTCTCCTATTACTGTACAAAAACTCACAAATACAAATGGAGAAGATGGCTATACAGTGAAACTGACAATACACAAAGTGTTGTCAAATGCAAAGAGTAAGCAAGCTGGAAAATTAGAAATATTTTTCCTCTAATCTTTTAGTTATATAATTTTGGTTTCTTATGGTAGTGTGGAAAGTTTTCAGACAAGAATGTCTTTTTGAGTTGACAATATCACTTTAACGTTAAATATGTTTGTAACTTTTAATGTATGTTTATGTAATTCAGTATTATCCTTTTCAGTCTAATATGAAATCTGAACTTACTCAGATATGCAGGTGTGCATGCACAAGAGCTGGTTATACAAGTTAGCACAGATACTTGGTCACCCATGCACGGTTTAATTCTTTGTGTAGATCAGTGGTTCTCAACCAGGGATACGCGTACCCCTGGGGGTACGCAGAAGTCTTCCAGGGGGTAGATCAGCTCATCTAGATATTTGCCTAGTTTTCCCACAGGCTACATAAAAAGCACTAGCCAAGTCAGTACAAACTAAAATTTCATATTGCTCTATATACTATACATTGAAATGTAAGTACAATATTTATATTTCAGTTGTTTCATTTTTACCATACAATTATAAAATAAGAAAGTAAGCAATTTTTCAGTAATAGTATGTTGTGGCACTTTTGTATTTTTATGTCTGATTTTGTAAGCAAGTAGTTTTTAAGTGAGGTAAAATTTGGGGTACACAAGACTTCTGAAAGGGATACAGTAGTCTGGAAAGGTTGAGAACCACTGGTGTAGATTATGCACTAAACTCCCATGACAAGCCATAATTGCAAAAATCCATTTAGCAACTACAAGTATTCATATTCAGACTTCAAGGGCATCTTTGTTATGCTAGTCAGTAAAACGACAGAATGACAGAAATCTAGGGTTGGAAGGGACCTTGAGAGGTGATCAAGTCCAGCAGCCCCCTGTGCTGAGTCAGGACCAAATAAACCTAGACTGTCCTTGACAGATGTTTGTCCAACCTGTTCTTAAAAACCTCCAATGATGATTATTCCACAACGTCCATTGGAAGCCTATTCCAGAGCTTAACTAATCTTATAGTAAGAAAGTTTTTCCTAATATCTAACCTAAATCTCCCTTGCTGCATATTAAGCCAATTACTTCTCCAACCTTTCATGGATATGGAGAACAATAGATCACAATCCTCTTTAAACAAGCCCCTGACATATTTGAAGTCTGTTATCAGCTCCCTGCTTAGTTGTCTTTTCTCAAGACTTAACATGCTCTGGTTTTTTAACCTTTCCTCAGAGGTCAGGTTTTCTAAACCTTTAATCATTTCTGTTGCTCTCCTTTGGACTCTCTTCAGTTTGTCCACCTCTTTCCTAAAGTGTGGTGGACAGAATTGGAGGCCTCAGGAGTGCCGAGTAAGTGGGAGAATTACCTCCCATGTCTCATATACGACACTCCTGTTAATATTCACACCAGAATGATATTAGGCTTTTTTGCAGTTACATCATATTGTTGACTCATATTCAATTTGTGATCCACTATAACCTCCAGATCCTTTTCAGCAGTACTACCACCTAGCCAGTTATTCTCCATTTTGTAGTTGTCCATTTAATTTTTCCTTCCTACCTATAGTTCTTGTCTTTATTAAATTTCATCTTGTTGATTTCAGACCAGTGCTTTAATTTGTCAAGGTCATTTTGAATTCCAATCCTGCCCTCCAACATGCTTGTGACCCCTCCCAGCTTGGTGTCATCTGCGTATTTTCTAAACATACACTCCACTCCATTATCCAAGTAATTACTGAAAATATTGAATAGTATATGACCCAGGACTGATCCCCTGTGGGGCCGCACTAGATACATACTCTGTTTGACAATGGTAACTACTCTTTGAGTATGGTCTTTAAACCAGTTGTGCATCCATCTTATAGTAATTTCATCTAGACCATATTTCTCTAGTACATTGTAAATCTAAAGTGACATTATTTCATGAGAACCTACTGTCTTTTTTTTACAAACAATTTTACTTACCCAAACTTTTCATGTTATGTTTGCACATATTAGGGTTGATAATTACCTACTTTTATTTTGACTTTCTGCCTAATTATTGATTATATTAATTCAAAACTCTACCTGGATTAGCAAAAATGTCTGTTAATTTCTCCCAAAAACACACCCTGTAGATGTAGTGGGTTAAATTCTTGCCCCAGTGCAGTCAATGGTGGCTCTCCAATGTGTGCTTATAGCATATTTATCATAATTTCTGCTTTTTCCTTTTAGGTTTATTATATTATGCTGGTCATGGCTATGAAAACTATGGGAATAGTTTCATGGTTCCAATTGATGCTCCAAATCCCTATCGTTCTGCAAACTGTCTGTGTGTACAAAATATACTCAAATTGATGCAGGAAAAAGAGACTGGGCTCAATGTGTTTTTACTGGATATGTGTAGAAAAAGGTAGGATTTCTAGTCTTGAAATGCTTACTTTGCATTAATCAGTTTCTTTTTCATGGGAAGGTGAAGAAGATTAGGGCGACCACAGATCTTATTGCTTTCAGGCATAAAGTGTGAAATGCTCTTCTTTAGTTTAACTTTCCCACAGCAACAACAAATTAACAGTGGAGAAAGGAGGAACCTACTTAAAAAAAAAAAACCAAAAAAACAAACAAAAACCAGCCAACCGAAAAAAAACAAACAAAAAACAAAAACACCCCAAATAACCAACTGCCTTCAGGGAATAGGGAGAAGCTAGAACCACATGTTATTCCTGGGGAAATTTTGTGCCAAAAAAATTAAAAATTCTGCACGCAATATTTTAAAATTCTGCATATTTTTTTGTCAAAATAACACAATATAATCATGCCAGTTTCAATTATTTTGGTTGTTGGGTGTGGATGGGAGAAGTATGGAACATTTTTATGTGGGGGGAGGGGGAGATTGTTAGGTAGGTGGAGAGCTTGCCTATGCAGACCCTGTCTGACCCCTAGCCTCTCCCAGTCAATCAGGCACATGTGTCCCTGCACTCCCATAACCCGTCCTCATGTGTCCTTTCATCTCCCCTCAGCAACTCCCCCACCCCCTTGCTGCCCTGCACTCCTACTCCCATTCAGCCTCCCCCCAGCCCTTCTGAATCCTAGTCTGTGTGATTCTTCCCTCCCCCCCCCAGCAGCCCCATATGTCCCACTGTCCATCCTCCCCATATCCTGGGCCTCCTCACCTGGCCCTAGGAACAGAGCACTGTGAGGAATGCAGCCTCTCCTCCTCCCTATCCGTGGCTGGCTGCTCTGGCCCATGAGCTGGCTGCTCTCTCTTCAGACTCTGGTGAGTGAAAGGTGTAAATGCAGTGCCTCTCCGACAGAATGTATTTTCTGCAGAGAAAAAAAAAAGGTGTGGTACATGAATTCTGCATGAGCTCAGTGGCGCAGAATTTTTCCTGGAGTAACATGTTGGACTTTGTGCTATGAATGTTTTTGTAAATACTAGTCGTAGGTGGATGGAGGTTGGTGAGAATTTCTAGCTTCAGTGGGTTCTGAGAGATCTTAGAGCCTGTTACAAAGCCTATTGAAGTGATTGGGAATCTTTGAATTGACTTAATTGGGGTTTGGATCAGGCCCCATGTGAAAACATGAAGGTGGTAATTCAGCTTACTCTGTATTTTTGGATAGGGATACAACCTATCCGCTCAACAGGTAAAAGAGAAATGTACTAAAGCATCAGACTAGCTAGATAAAACTAAGAATAAGAGTTTTAAGTCAGCAGAGATTGCTGCTGCCTGCTGTATCATAAGAATGCTCTGAGTTGGCTGGAAGATCTTGCGTTAAGGGCCATTTCAGTTAATATGTAGAAACCTTTGATAATATAGAACTGATGCAAAGTTCTTTATTTCTGACATTTTTTAAGACAAATAGATTTTTGTTGACTCCTTGTATGCCAGTGATACTGGATGATGCTTTCTCTTGCCTCCTGAAAAACAGTTCTTTGAGTAGTATCTGCATGGGTGCTCCATTTCAGGTGCACTAGCATCCCTGCACCTGGGATCAGAGATCTTCAGAAGCAGTGCCTGTTGGGCCGCATATGCACTCCTCTCCATCTCACTCCCTAAGCGACATTTATATAGCGCTGTGCGGTCCAACCATCCTCATTTCCTTTTTAACCGACCTTAGTCTGGGACGGAATCTCTAGCAGAGCCCTTCATAGCGGTCATTAGTGCCTTTAGAAATAGCATTTTTCCATTCTAAGTAGAAAGTTAGTAGTCGCTTTCTCCCCTTATTTTTCTTCTCCCTAAAAAAAAAATAATTTTTTTTTTATTCTTCCCTCTCCATTACTTCTTAGCTTAGTATAGGTTCCTGTTCTCTCCCCTACAGGGAAGTTCTCCCTACTCGGGGTTATGCCCAGCTCCCCCAGATATAAGAGATGCCTCTCCTGCCACAAGGCTGTCCCCCTGAGCATGGATACTTGCAGTGCATTCGTTGTTTGGGAGGTGGGCACATACCACAGAAGTGCACCCACTGTCTCAAATTGAAAACGGCCCACGAAGTGAAACTAAAGTTGATCATGACGGAAAGCTCAATACCTTTCCTGCACAGCAGTCTCCATCAGCACCTTCATCTACTTCCCCACACTCACTGTGCGCTGCTAGAGAAACTCTACAGTCTCTTGTCAGGATGACAAGAAACAGAAGCTGAGCTCACCCATTAAGGAACCACCTCCAAAAAAGGCATCTCTAGCAAGGAGGGTGGCCTACACATCTTTTGGAGTGAGTCCTGGGTCGTTTGATTGCCTTAGTACCTCCAGTACTGGCATTATTGATAGGTCCAAGGATCCTAAGAGGGCAGGACTGCATAAAGAGGTACCATCACATGAAACTGATAAAGACAGATTAAAAAAAAATCTTAGTCGGTACTGACTACCTCAATTAAACACACAGCTCCAAGTGCCTCAGCACTGATGAAGTCTTCAATGTCATCTACTGGTTACATGGCACACTGCACTTTGAACTTGGCACCGTCGGCATTAACAACATCTGCACCCAGGCCTAGTCTTTCTATAGCACTGATGCACTCACAACAACAGGGTGCCGATCATGATCATGCTGGTACCATCAGAGGTCAGGTTCCCAAAGAGACCTCATCGTTTTGGAAACCCCGGATTCACCGTTCCTCCGTACCGAGCTGCCAATAATACATGTCTCTCCTGCAGAGATGGAAATACCACCACATTTTCTCTCACCACCTAGAACTGCCCCCCCTTCTCCAGTGAGGAGGATGATTATTTGGTTACACCATGCACCCCCCACATCTTATAGAGGGACTGCACAATGGGAATCCTATATGCACCCTTGATATCAGAATACCAGAACCGAAACAGGTGCTTGGTACTGGCACCTGGGGATGCCACTCCCTATGCCTGTTCCCCTGCACTGGCCCTGTAGGGACCCGTGGGCGGCATGTAGGCAACACTTCCCTCAACTGCCCACTGATGGGCTGACACAGACACTATCCTTCCTCATTGGTCTGCAGGCCCCCCAACCCAGAGGTAGAACCTTTCAAGAACATGAGGAAGAACTGGAGGAAGAAGTTACACCACCAGCCAACATCTCCTCATCCTCCCCAGATGAAGCAATCATGCCACTACCCCCTATGTCTGTGGATGATTTTAAGCAATTTCAAGAATTCTTTCACACAATAGCAGACTCTCTACAGATCCCAAAGGAAGTTTGAGAACAGCAACATAAATTACTCAACATATTGCAGACTTCCACCTCAGTAAAAATTGTGCTCCTGATCAATGAGGCCTTATTAGACCTACGCAAGGTGAGTGGGCAGATCTCTGCATCTATACCACCTATCTTCAAGTGAGTGGACAAGAAATACTGTGTCCCCGCAAAAGACATGGAATTCTTTTTCTCCCACCCTACTCCAAATACCCATGTCATCAATGTAGTCAATGAGAAGGAGAGACAATATTATTCCAGGACAACCCCATATGACAAAAAATGGAAGCGGTTAGACTTCTTTGGCTGCAAGGCATACTCATCAGTCACGCTACAGTTTAGGATCACTAACTACGAGGCGCACATAGCTAAATATAATCACATAAACTACTCCAAATGCAATTATTTTATTCAACATATCCCAGAAGATGAGAATGAGCAGTTCCAGGCACTCGTAATTGAAGGTAACTACTGGCATGTATAGCGCTGCAGTCCTTGGATGCTGCCAACAGCGGCCTGATCCATAGTGACAGATTTAATCACAAGGTTCCATCAATGAATTTTTTGACCTGTGGGCTTCATTATTGCAACATTTTGATATCTGGAAATGAAAACACATACTCTTAAAATGTTTCAGCTCATATGTGATCTATCTGCTAAGTATTACATAGTCACAAGGTACAGGCTTCATGGCTACATCTATCAGGATTCCCCTAAGAAGTACAGACCATGGTGGAGATCTCCTGTTTGAAGGCTCCAAGCTCTTTGTTGAGCATATTGACAAGTCCCTTCATTCACTGAAGGACTCAAAGGCTCCCTCGGCATTTATACACCAGTGCCAAAAAGGAGACAAAGGTGATAACAACCTAACCCGAGATCTCGACCTCCATCTTTCGGCTCCCAACGGCAATATGATCTGCAATGGAGGCATCAGAGGCCCCCTCCTGAACATAGGCAGATCTTAACGTAGCCAGCTGCACCTCCTCCATCCATCTCAAAACAACAGTTTTGAAGATTTGGTCAAGGCCCTGAGATGTGTCCCCTTGGATCAGGTGCTGCAACAAACAACAGTACTCCATCAGTTCGGTGATCATCTGAACCTGTTCTGCCCTACGTGGCAGACAATCACTTCCAACAAGTGGGTGTTGGAAATTATCGACAAAGGATATTTGATCCCATTCATAGCCTGCCGCCCTGGTCTCTATTCAGGGATCAGTCTCACGAACACTTCCTATGAGAAGAAATAAGCCACCTTCTGCGACTGGGTGCTGTAGAGCAGTCCCACACCAACACAGAAAGAAGGGCTTTTATTCTAACTACTTCATAATCCAAAAGAAAAATGGTGGATGGAAATCTATCCTCGATTTGAGGCAACTCAAGAAGTTCGTGAAACTACAACGGTTCAAGATGTCACATTACCAACAATAATCCCAGCACTGGAACAGGGGGACTGGCTCTCGGCCCTTGACCTCCAAGACACACACTTCCACATCTTTATACACCCTTGATGCAAGAGATTCCTCAGATTTGTCCTGGGAACAGACCATTATCAATACAGGGTAGTATCCTTTGGCCTTTCCACAGCACCCAGAGTTTTCACCAAAGTCCTAGCAGTGGTGGCAGCACACTGCTGTAAACAAGGAGATCACTTAGATCACTGCCTAAAACAGGCTTCATCCCAAGGTGTTGCGCTCAAAGCCAAAGGAAGGACAATGAACCTTTTCTCAAGTCTGGGTCTTGAAATAAACACACAATTCAATACTGACACCAGTACAACAACTGGTATTTATTGGATCACTGTTAGACATAATAGAGGCCAAAGCCTTGTTACCAACCTACAGATTTTTGACAATAGTCAGCCAAATTTCCAACATACGAACCAGTCCACAGAACTCCACCAGAATTTGTCTGCAAGTGCTTGGTCATGTGGCAACAACCACATTCATGGTAAAACATGCCAGATTTCGTATGTGCTGCCTTCAGGGATGTATTCGAACAGTTTACATGCCACACAGACACAGCCTCAACAAATCTCTTGATACCACTTGAGATCAAGGACTCATTAGACAGGAGGACAAAACCCCAGAATGTCTGCAGGTGAGTTCCCTTCCTCCAACCACCACCATCCTTGGTATTGATGACCAACGTCTCCCTCCTTGGTAGGGGAGCACATCTACAGAACTACACAGTACAGGGCAAGTCGTTCCCATCAGAGTCCCCGTTGCACATCAACCTTCTAGAATTACAGGCAGTCCGCAACACGTCTCCACTTTCTATCGGTAATTAGTAACAAAGACATAAGAGTAATGACTGACAACATCGCCTATATGTTTTATATCAGCGGACAAGGTGGAGCAAAGTCTCAATTTCTGTGTATCGAAGCCCTAAAACTGTGGAACTGGTGAATCCAGCATGGCATCAATATCTCTGCTGCATACCTATCTGGTCACCAGAATACTACGGCAGACTCACTGAACAGGAAGTTCTCACAAGAACACAAGTGGGAGAGAGACAGCTATCCTACAAATAACATTCAACCACTGGAGATTCCCAAACATAGATCTATTCACCACACCCAAAACCACCAAATGTCCATGATTTTGCTCAAGAGAGGGTCTGAGTCATCAATCCCTGGGGGATGCCTCCTTTATCACATGGAATGCACCTCTCCTTTATGTCTTTCCACCCTTTCCCCTACTATTCAAGGTGCTGCAGAAGATAAAAGTAGACTGAGTCAGAGTCATACCAATAGCTCGAATGTAGCCCCAGCAGATATGGTATCCTTACCTCTTGCGCATGGTGGTTTGTCCCCCAATAACCCTAGAGTTGACTCCACACCTCCTTTCTCAGGATCCAGGCCAAATTCTTCACCCGAATCTGGAATTTCTCCATCTGAAGGCATGGCTTCTTCATGATTCCAGGCTCCTGAGATGACTTGTTTGGATGAGATAAAGGAGATCCTTTTAAGTAGTAGGCATTTGACCACCTACCATGCTTAGCTACACTAATGGAAAAGATTCCAGACTTGGTGCTACACCAAACATGTTTCAGCTCTGAATACTCTCTTACCACTCCTTCTGGACTACATCCTAGAACTCAAGAGTTCAGGACACTCTTCAAGCTCCATTCGTGTACACTTGACTGCCATTACTGCATTCCATTCTAAGATAGAAGACCATTTGGTATTTACCAACCCAATAACAAAATGATTCCTTAAGGGCCTACAAAACCTATGCCTTTGTTGAGATGGGGTGACCAAAAGTGTATGCAGTATACCATGGATTTATGTAGCGACTTTATGATATTTTCTGTCTTATTTATCCCTTTTATAATGGTTTCTAACATTCTTTTGGCTTTTTTTTTTGACTGCCACTGCACATTGGGACAATGTTTTTTCAGAGAACTATCCACGATGACTCAGAGATCATTTAACAACGCTTCCTCAAAACTCATCCCCAAGCACCTCTCCTTTACCTACACTACATTGATGACATTTTCATCATCTGGACCCCTGGGAAAGAGTCCCTCGAAGAATTCCACTGGAATTTCAATAATTTCCACCCCACTATTAACCACAGAAGAAATCCACTTCCTGGACACTACAATACAAATAAATGATGGTCACATTAATACCACCCTATACCAAAAACCAACTGACCGCAATACATATCTTCATGCCTCCAGCTTCCACCCTGGACACATTACACGATTCATTGTCTACAGCCAAGCCTTAAGATACAACCGGATTTGCTCCAATCCCTCAGACAGAGACAAACACCTACAGGATCTCCATAAAACATTCTTAAAACTACAATACTCACCTGGAGAGGTGAAGAAACACATTGACGGAGCCAGACAGGTACCCAGAAATCACCTACTACAGGACAGACCCAACAAAGAAAACAACAGAACACCACTGGCCATCACCTACAGTCCCCAGTTAAAATCTCTCCAACACATCATTAAGGATCTACAACCTATCCTAGCAGATGATCCGTCACTCACTCAAGCTGCGGGAGGCAGACCTATCCTGGCTTACAGACAGCCCCCCAACCTGAAGCAAATACTCACTAGCAACCGTACACCATACAAGAAGACCAACCCAGGAACCTACCCCTGCAACAAACCCCATTGCCAGCTGTGCCCACACATCGACTCTAGTGACACCATCACTAGTCCTAACCACATCAGCCACACCATAAGGGGCTCATTCACCTGCACATCTACTAATGTAATATATGCCATCATGTGCCAGCAATGCCCCTCTGCCATGTACATTGGCCAAACTGGACTGTCACTACACAAAAGAATAAATGGACACAAATCAGACATAAAAAATAACAACATCCATAAACCAGTCGGAGAACACTTCAATCTCCCAGGATACTGTGTCACTGACTTGAAAGTTGCCATACTTCTACAAAAAAAACTTCAAAAACAGACTTCAAAGAGAAACTGCTGAGCTAGAAATCATCTGCAAACTTGACACAATCAAACTGGGTCTGAATAGGGACTTGGAATGGTTATCTCATTACAAGAAGTAATTGTCACTGTTCACACATTCTCACCTCCTAATCAATGGTTGTGAATAGGCCTCAACTACTCTAACTGAATGGACTTTGCTTTTATCTACCTTCCCCATTGTTGTTCCTTACCCTTGGATATGTATATATATACCTCCTATGTGATTTCTGTTCCTTACATCCCACGAAAGCTTATGCCTGCAGAAATTAAATTTGTTAGTCTTTAAAGTGCTACAGGACTCTCATTATTTTAACAACTAATTTAGATCCCATCATTTCATATATATAGTTGGGATTTTCCAATGTACATTACTGTGCATTTATCAATATTGAATTTCATCTGCCGTTTTGTTTCACAAAACTAGATGACTGGGCAACAGTGAGGTGGCGAAGTTTTCTTTGGCTTAACTATCTTGAGTAATTTTGTATCATCTGCAAACTGTGCCATCTTACTGTTGACCCACTTTTCCAGATCATTTATGAATATGTTGGACAGGACTAGTCCCAGTACAGATCCTTGGGGGACCCCGCTCTTTACCTTTCTCCATTGTGAAAACTTACTCTGTATTCCTACCATTGGTTAAGAGATAGAAAACAAGTTACCTTTTATCCCATGACTGCTTAATTTGGCTCAGAGCCTTTGATGAGGTATCTTGTCAAAGGCTTTCTTACACTACCACCACTGGATCATCCTTGAACACATTTGCTGAGACCTTCAAATAGATTGATTTTTTTCCTTACGAAAGCTGTGTTGACTCTTCCCCAACATACTGCATTTATCTGTGTGTTTGATAATTCTGTTCTTTATTATAGTTTCAACCAATTTGCCTGGTACTGAAGTTAGGTTTACTGACCTGTAATTGCCAGGATCACCTCTGGAACCTCTTTTAAAAATTGGCATTACATTAGCTATCCTCCAGTCAGCTATTATAGAGGCCGATAGGTGACATACTACAATTAGTGGTTCTGCAATTTCACATCTGAGTTCCTTCAGAACTCTTAAGTGAATATCATCTGATCCTGCTGAGTTATTACCAGAGAGATTATTCCTCGTGACTGCTACAGTGTTTCCAGAGGCTGTGAACTTCATTACTAATGACCCAATTTAACATCACATTTCATTGGCTGAGTATAAAATATGTCTCTAAGAAATATGGCATCACATCTCAACCTTGTTGATGCTACATTTTGAAAGGAAAACCCATCAAGTTTCTATTAGCCTAAAATGACTGAGAGTTTTTAATGGTTTCCAAGACTCTCCTTGCTAGGACTGAGGCCAAATTATACAGCAGTGTATAAGAGGTGCCCTCACAGTCAATGAATAATATTTGGCTATGTCTAAGTCTTGTTTTCATGAAAATGTTGATGCAGTTAATTCTGTCTGTTTATCCATTAATGGATTCATTCCTGAGGTGGGAAAATTATCTGTTTTCTATGGTGTATATTGGTGCACTTGTCTGATTGCGTTGTCAGAGTCACGTTCTAAACTTTTGTTTCCATTTATTATAGAAATGAGTATGATGATACCATTCTAATCTTGGATGCCCTGAAGGTTACAGCTAACATCGTTTTTGGATATGCAACGTAAGGAAGCTTCCCTTCACCCCACCAGATTTCAAGGCCAGAAGGGACCATTAAGATCATTTAGTTGACCTTTTAAAAAATAGCCTATTCAGTAGTGTAAGAGCACAAGTAACTCATGTCTAATATATGTCCCTATGCTATTCCTGGGCTATTTATGAATGATTAAAATTGCCACTATTCTGACTTGACATTCCAGAAATGTACTGGCTATGGCCAGGTCTACGCTAAAAAGTTAGGTTGACCCAGATGCATCACTCAGGGGTATGAAAAATCCACACTCCTGAGCGACTGTTGTTAAGCCAGCCTAACACCCTGTGTAGACATTGCTAGGTTGACAAACAGATTCTTCTGTCTTGTCTCTTGGGGAGTTGGATTAGCTACAGCAATGGGAGAGCCCTTCCTGTTGCTAAAGTGTTGCAGCTGCAGCGTTTTAAATGTAGACATAGCCTGAGTATAGACATATCAAATGTATATTTTCATAGGCTGATTTGATGTTCCCCATTCGGATGTGAGCTGTTCCTGTCAAGAGCAGTAGACACTACAGCTCATCTCCCTAAACTGCTGAATGACTTGCCTGCAGTTACTTTAATAGTCAACTTCAGGGATGCACCAGTTTATTTCTAATAAACAATAATTTGGTATTAAAAACTATGGAGAATAGTAAATTTTACTCCATATGCCTATAATGTCTGCTATGTTTGTTTGTGACAGATAGCAATTTCCTACAGGAATCAAAATGAACTTTATTGAATTATACCGTGGAGTATAGTATTAAAAATGCAGTTGTTTGTGTTGTAGGAATATATGCAATTTTTCTAGGGACATGACTAATTTAAATGCTAGGATCTTCAAAGAACTGTTTGGGGCAACATGTGTGAAGTGGGTTTCCTAGTAGGTACCAGGGAGACCTATTGGAGCTACACCCAGGGAGAAAAACCCACTGCCTATAAATTGCCTCCTCTTGGAAACTCCAGATCAAAGACCCCCTGCATTATATAAAGGATGGAATAAACTTTTCATGAGGGTGCTAGTTTTGAGCTAAGGCTGTTATGAACTTGTGACCACAAAAGAGACTCCTTTGGGAGGGCGAGGGGAGGCGACTTCAAGGACTCACCTGCTAGAGCCCATGTTGGAGACAGTTGGGGGGATATCTGGTAAGCTTATTAAAATGCATGTAAGTTCTTTTATTGTACTGAACATTTTCTTTAATGATTATACCTAAATAAAATAGGCTTGCCTAGGAAATGCTGTGTTGTAACTCAGAACTGTGGCAATTGCACGGTTCACCATCTCTGAGGAGAAAGGCAAATCAGGTATGCTTAACAATCTGTCTTTGCTGGGGAATTCCCAGTATAAACAGGGAGCTGTGCAACCTGGAAATAGCCTGGTCAGAAGGGAGTGAGATGCATGTTTCCACCCAAGAGATGTAATTGCCAGGGGAGTCTGAGAGTCAGTGCCCTTGCTGGACTATAGATTCAATTACCCTGAACTATGACATATGTGTCATGTCTGATTGTAGCCATGTTGGTCTGAGGACATGAGAGAAAAGGTGGATGAGGTAATAACTTTTATTGGACCAACTTCTGTTGGGCAGACCTGAAGAACTTTGTCCCCCAAGATAATTTGTTCAAGGAGCAACAGGTCTTATATTATATTATATTATCTTATATTATATTATATTATATTATATTATATTATATTATATTATATTATATTATATTATATTATATACAGGTCTTATAAAATATTAGTAATTTATCGCTGTCTTTTTTTCTTCTTATATTTATTATACTTTAAAGATGCCAAGGAGCAGAAGCTTTTGAAATTCAGCACTCTGGGTTAGCCAATGGGATTTTCATGAAGTTCTTGAAAGAACGCATGTTAGAGGACAAGAAGATTACTGTGCTACTTGATGAAGTTGCAGAAGGTGAAACCAACCTACATTTTAATTTCCTTAGCTTCCATTTTACAGAAAACCCCAAACAAACTTTTCCCCCCTATCTAAAGTCCTCTGATACACTGAGTGTTCTTCACTTCCTTCTCTATATTCTTATTACTACACTCTGTAAACTCACTATCAAAATGCAGCCATCTCTTGGGTAAAAGCTGAAACCTCTTAACAAAGACCCCTGCTATAAACTGGTTTGAGCTCCTATGGGATGAAGGGTGCTACTCATTCAAATGTACTTTGTTGTATGATGGAATTTATATTTCAATTGTTGCTTAAAAAGCTTCATATTGAGGCATGTTTAAGGCTTTCCCTCAGGAAAATCTAATGTGTAAAGGAAAAAGCATGTTTAATATCCAATATTTTTAATGTGGTTAGGATTTAATTGTGCTTTCGTTTTCACTATTTCAAGTGAGACAGAGCATATATATTTACTATTGATCTCTGAAACACCCCTTAACATAATACCTCTGCTGTTGATGTGCCATTAGAATATGGCTTTCATACTGCTTATTCTGAATTTTTGTGAGAATGCAACTTTCATCACAGTTCTGAGATGATCATATGGTCACTTCACATTCACCTGTGTCGTATCATGATGATCATATGGTCACTAAAAACACCTGTGTCATGTCTTGTCACTGTGCTGAAAGTACAGGTTCAGGACTATTTAGAAAGGCTGGACGTACACAAGTCCACAGGGCCGGATGCAGTGCATCCAAGAGTTCTGAGGGAGTTGGCTGATGTGATTGCAGAGCCATTGGCCATTATCTTTGAAAATACATGGTGACTGGGGGAAACCCCAGATGATTGGAAAAAGGCATATATAGTGCCCATCTTCAAAAAAGGGAAGGAGGAGGATCTGGGGAACTTCACACCAGTCAGCCTCACCTCAGTCCCTGGAAAAATCATGGAGCAGGTCTTCAAGGAATCCATTGTGAGACACTTGGAAGAGAGGAAAGTGATCTGAACAGTCAGCATGGATTCACCAAGGGCAAGTCATGTCTGACCAACCTGATTGCCTTCTGTGATGAGATGACTGGCTGTGTGGATGTGGAGAAAGCAGTGGATGTAATATACCTTGACTTTAGCAAAGCTTTTGATACAGTCTCCCACAGTATTCTTATCAACAAGTTAAAAAAATATGGGTTGGATGAATGGACTATAAGGTGGATAGAAAGCTGGCTAGATCATCAGGCTCAATAGGTAGTGATCAACAGCTCGATATCTAGTTGGCAGCCGGTAATAAGCGGTGTGCCCCTGGGGTTGGTGCTGGGGCTGGTTTTGTTCAACATGTTCATTAATGATCTGGAGGATGGGGTGGATTGTACCCTCAGCAAGTTTGCAGATGACACTAAGCTTGGGGTAGTGGTAGATTCACTGGAGGGCAGGGATAGCATACAGAGTGACTTAGACAAATTAAAGGATTGGGCCAAAAGAAATCTGATGAGGTTCAACAAGGACAAGTGCAAAGTCCTGCACTTAGGACGGAAGAATCCCATGCACTGCTACAGCCTGGGGACCAGTTCTGCAGAAAAGGACCCGGGGATTACAGTGGACAAGAAGCTGGATATGAGTTGTAGGTAAATCCAATAAATAAAAAATAAAATAAAATTTCAATAAAAATATTGTCCAAATGTCCTAGAGCCTGAGACTTAAAATCTGGATAATGGGCCACATTCTGCTGTCACTTACACCTGTGAATTGCACTCGGTGAGGCTGCAGGGTTGTAAGTGAAGACAGAATTTGGCTCAGTGTCTGTATCTGACAAGAATTCATAAATCAGAAAAGTCCAAACCAAAAGTCCAAAGTCCATATTAAATATGCAGCCAAATTGGGTTGCTGTTGACAAGAAAGACTGTTGAAAAGGTGTTACAAAAGTTAAAACAGTTCAGTTTTAACGTGTCAGTGCTATAGGGAGAAAATGGAAATGATGATGATTGTGTGACTAGCTGCACCATAAACACGTGCTGCAGGATTAACAATTTTAACACCACCAATTGAGTATGACTCACCCATGCCACTAGAGTGTGGATTCATAGATGATAGTTTCTTTTCAATTGCTACTTCCTGGCCTGTCTTGCATTTTTTCCCTAAGTGGCTTATCTTCTGTTTAACTAAATATGAAAATATGGAATGGTAGGTCATTGTTTTAATATTTTTATTAAGTTTTATCACAAGCTTTGTACATGCACAGGACTATTATTATAAGACAATCTTGACCACTATTCAAAACAAATAAGAGTTTTAGCTATTAAATCTTAAAATGATGATCACAAACTTCAAGATTGCAGTTGATTGCATGTGTAGGGGGGAATATGTAGGAGTCTCAATGTATAGCATTTCACAACTGACAAGGCGCTATCATAGATTGGCTTTAACTGTCATCAGAAATGTTATTACTACTACTTACTATTTTAACATGTATATGGCTGCAAAGGAGGACACGGTGCATAGAATGAAGATACAGAGCCTGGTTCTCCTCTCACGCTGGTGGGAATTTATAACTATTCTGAAGTTAATGGGTTCATATTCATGTAAGTGAGAGGAGAATGAGGTCTGTCTTTTCTGAGGTTATGTATGGGTCAAGACCCTGTGAAAGATGTCATCAGGTAATGTGATAGAGCCATTAATTATTAACAGAGATTGCATACTGGACTAGATGTATTGATGTGCTGATCGGGTGTGGCAAATGTTACATTCCAAAGGAAAATACATTGACCACTGTTCAAGTGTGTGTGTGTGTGTGTGTGTTTAATCCCAATCTTAAATAGTTCAAATTTACAAATTCATGATTTATAAACCTTGATTTTAATTCAAATCACTCTTTAGCTATTGGTCTTAATCTTATACACAGCAAAAACAGCTGGAGGGGGGGGAAAGCAAACTTTAAATGTAATAGGCTTTCATTCAGCAAGATACTGAAGAATGTGACTGGATAAGCTTAACGTTAGTCATGTTCTTCAGTACCTTGCTGAATCAGGGTATACTGAAGAATTTTATTGTAAATATGGAGGCATGTTGAAAAATACACATTACAGAAAAAATTGTTCTCCTGAGACATCTTGCATGCTTCCTTTCAGCCTAGAGTGAATTTGAATAGCCAATCATTAAACATCCTTGAAAATGAGTTCATCATAGAAATGCTGATGCAACTGTAACCATAATAACATGACTGCACTACAATGAGGTAGCTGCTTTAATTAGAATTTCAGCAGCTTTGATTCCTAGAAAACTATTTGCATTTGTCTTTAGATATGGGCAAGTGTCATCTTACCAAAGGCAAGCAAGCTTTGGAGATTCGCAGCAGTTTGTCTGAGAAGAGAGCATTAACTGATCCCATTCAACAAACAGGATCATCTGCAGAGTCCCTGGCACGGAATTTACAGTGGGCCAAAGCTCATGGTACAGTAAACTGTCTCTTCCAGAAAATATCCCTTTCAAGATGGGAATTTCATTATTCTTTATCTCACTTGATTTGTTTAAATAATTCAGTTGAAAATATATGTGGGCACAGTGCCTAGTCCTTAGTATTGCTCTCTTCATTGGGTATGATATAATGAGTCAAAATTGACTCAAGGCATAAAGTTCAGAGGACTGTTCAGATTGTGAAGGTTTTTGCATGGGTTTATTCTGGACAAAATTGTTATGAAAAATAGGGAATGCTAAATTCACTTCATGTGAAGTAACTTCATGAGCAGCATTCAGACATTATCCCTGAATTACTTTTAAGGAAGAATTTTATTTTTTTTCTGATAGGTTTGAATGTGGTACTGAATTGTCTGTAATGCATTTAAGAGAAGATTGGAGATGAAAGAAAAAATTATCAGACTGTTAATCCCTTAGGCACTTTTATAAGCATACGGATTAGTTAGATGCCCAGTTCCTGTTGAAAATCAATGGAAGTTGAGCACCTAACTCCTATTTGTGCCTTCACAATTTTCCCCTTTTTATTTCTGTGATTTAGTGATTTCATTCTTGGGCCTATTTTTTTTTTAATCACTGCCCAGAATAGAGAAATGTGCTGGTTCTGCCATCAGAACCAAGGATTTCAGGTTTTTTCATAGTCACTCTGCATATTTCTAGGCAGTCCACTGCATTTTTTCTCTTTTTATTTTAAGCCTTGCTCCATCCATAGGAAAATATCCACAAAGCCCTGTGAGCTACAAAGACATAGGCCTGGTTTAAACAGTTTTTTTTGGTTTTGGTGGTGGTTTTTTTTGGTGCTGACATACCTATTTCAGTTAGGGTTGTGATTTCTTTTTTAACTGATATATTTGTTATACACCTATAAAGCTTATTCTACTTCCAGTGTGCTAAGGAGGCTTATACCAGTATAACTGTGTTTACACTAGGGGGACTGTATTGCTTTAACTTTAATGGTGTAGTTAAACTGGTACAGCATTACTGTGTAGACAAGCCATTAAGCGCTAACTTGGCTGGATCAAGCACTTTCAGTATAGAGGCCGAATCGAAATAGCTGTGTCACTCAGGTGTATGACTGATGTAGCTATGCTAACAGCATCTCCAGTGTCGATGCAGCTACATCAATGGAAGAGGGCTTTCATCAACAAGGGTTGGGGAAGTGGTGTTCCTACACTGACAGAAAAACCTCTGCTGTCAGCATAAGTCACCAGTATAGACATATTCTTACTCTACCCATGTAAAATGTTGTTTCTCTTGTTACATCCCATTTGGAAAGGAGCCCAGAAACTGAGGGTTGAAGAGGTAGCTCTTCGGCCCAGGGTCTGGCATTTGCTGTTTTTTGTTCTACAGCACCTAGCAAAAGAGATACCTGCCTGGTTGTCTTCTAGTCACTAGCACAATATAAATGTTTAACAATAGTCAGAGGAAGGGAGGAGAATGTCCTTTTAGATAGCTAAAACAATGGCAGACGCATGTTAGGCTTTGACAAGAATATTTTAAACCTATTTATCCAAACTATTTATTTGCAGAACTTCCAGAAAGTATGTGTCTTGAATTTAAGTGTGGTGTTCAGATTCAGCTGGGGTTCGCAGCTGAGTTTTCCAACGTCATGATCATCTACACAAGGATAGTAAAGAAACCACCTGAAATATTAGTTTGCAAAGCCTATGTTACAGACTTCCCACTTGTAAGTGTTTCCTCTCTGTGTTTCAGTGATCACTTGTTATTTAAGTTAGTGGCTGTCTGCTTCTGCTCTTGTGCCAGACTGCACCTTTTTGGGGGGAGGGAGAATTTTAAAATTTGAATTCTGAACCAAGCAAGATGCATATATAAAACAAATCCCATGATCTTGTTGAAACTCTCTTTGTCCCCTTCCCTTCAAATCCTGACTTCTGTTACTTGTTGGATCTAAATTAGGGCCTGATTCTGCAAGGTGATGAATGCCTGCAGTTCCTAGTGAAATCAGAGGGGGCTGAGAACACTCAGTACCTTGCAGGATCAGTCCCTTAGGCCATCCTCCTACAAGTCACCACTTATCAGGTGCCCTATTACAGTGGTTCTCAACCTTTCCAGACTATTGTACCCCTTTCAGGAGTCTGATTTGTCTTTTGTATCCCAAGTTTCACCTCACTTAAAAAAAACTATTTGCTTACAAAAATCAGACATAAAAATACAAAAGTGTCACAGTACACTGTTTCTGAAAAATTGCTTACTTCTTCATTTTCACCATATAATTATAAAATAGATTGATTAGAAATATTTATATTGCACTTACATTTCAGTGTATAACATATAGAGCAGTATAAACAAGTCATTGTTTATGAAAATTTAGTTTGTACTGACTTCACTAGTGTCTTTTATGTAGCCTGTTGTAAAACTAGGTGAATATCTAGATGAGTTGATGTACCCACTGGAAGACCTTTGTGTACCCCCAGGGGTATGCATACCCCTGGTTGAGAAACACTGTCCTATTACACTCGTGGAGCCGCACTGAAATCACTGTAGCTAGAGTGCAGCAAATTGCAGGATTGGAATCCGAAATTATAAGATCCTTAGGGAAGGTGCTTTGTTTTCTTATTCCTTCAAAATGCCTAGGTGTGCTTTTGGTGCTGCCTAAATAGTGATTGTAAATAAAATTACTTATTTGTGAATTAACAATAAATATTTCTCTCCTACAGAACTATTACTATAGTACCACCATATACAATAATGCAAAGTGTTCAGAACACCTGGTATTATAGGAGTATGAAGACAAGTTCCCTGCCCCAAATAGCTTATAATCTAAGTTCCTGATTCTGCAATCAGAAGGGCATGCTCAGAACCCCATAGAGATCAGTGGCTCAGCTTGGGCATTGGGATCTGCCTGTATAGATCCAAAGAATACATCAGGGCCTTAATAGGCAAAGTACAAAAGAAAGTAAGAGAGTGGGGTACAGTTGAAAGCCAAGATAATTAATTAATGAAGTTTGTGTATCTAATTGGGATCCATATTTTTTGTTTTGACTTGTTTATTTCATCATGGCAGTATTATTGTTACTTCCCTGAGAGGGGCACAAAGACACCTGAGCATCTTGGAATCAATAGTGTTCTAATTTGAATTAATCAAAATTACTATTTGTATAGCAGCTTCAGCATGATTGTACTCTGAAAATGACACATTTAAGGAAAATTAATACATTATTCTAATGCTATCTTAGTGTACTCAAATATAGAAGAGGAAAGCTCTATTGTTTATATTGCTAGCTCTGGTATTAGGCAGCAGTCCAGTTGCTTGTAAGAACACCCTAAGTTTTTATGTCTTGGTTTGAAATGGAACAATGATGACTAGAGAGAAGAGGAAATACTTGAAAGGAGAAGAAAAGGGCGGGGGGAACCAAATTTACACATTGTCAGAAATGTGGAAGAAATCTGCCTTGTGTCATATTTTAGGAAGGCAAGAGATGAAGCACAAACAACCACTCCTACTTGTGACTGCTGATGAGTTAGGCAGCCTAGGTGACTCACTAATATCAGCTGAATCTGTATGTATAATTATTTTTTGTTAAGAAAAAGAAAACACTGAATGTTTTTAGTTTTAAATTTTTTAATAAATTGTGTAGAATTAAAAGTTATAAGTTGAACTCAAATCTTAAGCTACTTCACATAAAATTCAAATGTTCCTTTTTATTTTCCTTTCCATAATATTCAACTACTTTTTTATACCTAAAATTCAGTTCTCACTTACTTTTTTTGCAACAGGACCTGGATGTAGATCCTAAAGAAGCAAATAAAGGGACTCCTGAGGAAACTGGCAGCTATTTAGTATCAAAGGATCTTCCTAAACACTGCCTCTACACTAGACTAAGTTCACTGCAGAAACTAAAGGTGGCTAATACATTATTTTTTGTCTCGCACATTTCTTTATACAGTACAGGTTAATCGTGTTGCTTCACAACAACTTTAAAAGAGCTAGATTCTATATAATTGATATCATGGATAATGTGTATTTTCAGTAGTTGCTCAAAGCATTATTGCTCATTTAAACACTTATTCTAGCTGCTTAGAGCGAGAGTGGCTAAGAGCAAACTTCAGTGACTTGGTTTTATAGTTGGCAGACTACGAATATGTTCCAAAGAGAGAGCCAAAGAATATGAAATATTATTCCACAAGTCCCTTTTCAATACAACTCGGGAAAATGTGCCCTATAGGTTGAGAAGATTGATTGCCTTCTCTGAAGGAATCACAGCACCTTGTACATATCACTGAACGCGTTTCCATGTCTATTTGCTCACTAAGCTTGATGCCTTAAAGCAGAGCCATAAATTGAGGTCATTAGTAAGAAGTGGAAACGCTATAAATAATCTCTTTACAATCTAGCCTGTGCCTTTGAACCCTTCATGTTCTAAAGCACTCTCACTTTGCATAGTTAAATGTTGGTGTTAAAGGACCAGACATGTATTATAGGATCTTCATGACTTTAGCATCTCTACTGTATATGATTTACCATATCTGCTTTCCAAAACATTGTGCCAGAGGGTAACACAAACACTTCTAGAAACTGCAAAAAATTAGAGTGTTTGGGGAGGTGGGTGGAATGAAGAATGCCATACTGAAGAGTGCCTTCTTATCCTACTGCCACCAGGTTTATAAATCAAGATAACCAATGAGTTAGTGTTATCCAAAAACATATATTAATTCAAGCAAGGTGCAAATGGCACCTTCTACTCTTATATCCTGTGTGGTGGAAATATGTTGCTGAATTAGATTACCTAAAAATTCAAATGAAACTTGGAGGTGAAGAGAGAAATCATCCATGAATAGAAATACTCCTCACAGTGCTTTTGTAATTGTTTCATGAACAGAATTTCACCCATAGAGTGACAAGGGAAAGTGTTTTCCGTTACAGAAGCAGCTAGTGCTCTGACACATGGTTGAGGGAAGAGGATAGAAATAATCTTGAAGAGCACAGGAAAATAATTTTGGGACGAGGTCTCTGGGAGTTAAGCTTACATGTTTTTAAACACAGTATGAAGTGAGTGTGGAAAATTTTGCAATGAGTTTACATCTTTTGCAGCCTCATTGATTCCAGTGAGAGTGTACTGAGTGTAAATCAGCACAGAATTTGGCTTTGGCTGTGTAGTATACATTTAACTGCAAGGCTCATAGCACTTCAACAATTATGCTTATTATATGTTTATTAGTTATTGTACTTAAAAATGTGTTAATTGCCACCTCAGACAAATAATCACTTCTTAACATTTTTATTGTACTGCTTTTTTGAAGGAAGAACTAATCTTATTGTCTGTCATTCACAGGAGCACTTGATCTTCACAGTTTGTCTGCATTATGAGTATCCAGGAATAGACGATTCCATGGATGAAAGGAAGGAGGTTAATGTTGGGAAGCCTCTTATTGCTAAATTAGGGATTCATCATGGATTCAAGAAAAATAGCAGCATCCAAACCTTTTGCATGGGTAACGGTCCTTTCCATACCCAAGCATCCAATCCAGTGGCAGCTGAATACTACCTCTCTCCTCCTAATCATCGTCAACCAAATTCCTACCCAGGTGTTCATCTTCCAAACTCTACTCATTCAAACCGTTTCAGGCAGTCAGAAGCATGCCATTGCAATGTGTCTTTGAATATGCTAACTTCAAGACAAGAAGCATGGAATTACTCATCCCACATAAGAAAGAACAATATGCCAGTAGAGACGACTGATGATACTGTTGAACTGGGAATCAACTTCTCCCACAGCCTCAGGTTATCTAAAAAGCAGTAGTTATGATCTCTGCATCATTCCTGGGATAAGGCACTCCAGCGCTGCTTGTACATTCTCTGCAGTGTGTTTGTGTTTTGAGAGAAGGGGGTTAAAAAGTACAAATGCAGTACTGGGAATTGTGGGTGGGTGTGGATTGGTATATTCTCTCCCAGGAAACTTCACAGATCTGAAGAGACAAGAATGAAATATAAACTTCCTCTTCACTCCTGAATTTTTTTCATCAGTGAAGACAGGTGTGGGGTAATCATGGGGAGCTGGTGGCAGGAGAGCTGGGGTGGAGAGAAGCGTGAGCTGGGTACATGGGAGACCCACAGGAACTAACCCACAGGCATCCAGTTATTGGCTGCAACTGTTCCAGTCAGCAAAAGAGCAGAGCAGCAAGCATACAGCATTGAGACGAGGTTGCATGTTTGTGGAAATGGGGAAATGCACAGAGGTCTGGTTCATGTATCACAGGCTTTCAAGGAATACTGAAGCTTTGGATCTCCTCAGCTGTTCCTGACATGCCTCTATAATGACATAGTCTTAAAAAGGCTTACATAATGTACCTCTTTCTAATCTTGATTTTTAGTTGACAAAGGGATCAGTTTTCTTATGCAAAAACAAAATGGAAAAAATAGCAGAGGAGAAGAGAGGAAAAGGGACAAACAGTAATGAGGGAAAGCAGTAAAAAGGAATGTCCACATTAATGAAACTAAGCTATATGTGTAATTTATCAATGTAATTAAAAATAGCATAGTAATCACTAAATGATAAATAGCTTTGTAGACTTTCCTGTTCTAACCTGCACCATCAGCTAAGTATAACATTCCAATTTTCAACTTATTTAAAACATTGAAACGTCCATTTCTTTAAAATGTTTATGTGCAAGCAAAGCATGTAGTACCCTCCATAGATTCCAAGACTAGAGGATACCATTGTGATCCTCTAGTCTGACCTCCTTTATAATGCAAGCATAGAACCTCCCCAAAATAATTCCTGTTTGAACTAGAGTAGTCTTAAAAAAAAAAGTGATTTTAAATTTGTCTGTGATTGAGAATCTACCATAACATCTGATAAATTGTTTCAATGGTTAATTACCCTCACTGTTTAAAAATGTACAACTTATTTCCAGTCTGAATTTGTCTAGCTTTAACTTACAAACATTCAATCTTGTTATACCTCTGTCTGCTAGATTGAGGAGCCCATTATCAAACATTTGTTCCCCATGTAGATACTTATAGACTGTGATGAAGTCATCTCTTAACCTTCTCAAGGAGCTCAGTTTAGTTTAGTAAGGCATGTTTTGCAATGCTTTAATCATTCTCATAGCTCTTCTGTGAAACCTCTCCAATTTATGAACATCCCTCTGTGAAACCTTGATATCCAGTGCTTGGAAGAAATCAGCAGATGACTGAAGAGCAGTAGGCTCAAGCTCAATGCAGGAAAGACAAAAGAAATGTTAGTAGGAAAGCAAGAAATGTTTTCAGGAAAGGGCAAATAAAGTAGCATCACCAGTTATTAAGGGTACTGTACCACAAATCATTGAGATGGAATGAAGCTACAGAATTATGCTGGATGGTTCACTACAGATTGTTACAATGGTGAGAAACTCCTTCTTTCACCTTTGGATCATATATTTGGAAGCTCTTCCAAAGTGTTACAACTTGTGTTGGTAACGGATTTCTGAAGAGATTATCTTTTCCTCTGCAGGAGTACCAGTCTAAGTTTAAATTTTTAAAATAAGCATTAACTCATTTGTTGTTTTAGAGTAGAGATCTGAGGCTAAATTTAAGCCCTAAGTTTGTTTAGCATTAATATGAGCACACATATAACATATAGGCCTTTATTCAGTCTAGCAAAAACTGGTAAAAGCAGAAGTCATTTGTGCCTGATGTATAATGGCTGGGTGAGGGTTTGAGCTAAATTGTATGAATCATGCTCCAGGCTCTGCTCTGGAATCATACATACTCCTGCTGTGGTTTTACAAAACTAGCCCTGCACATTCCCCTCCAGGCCAAAACTAGCTCCTTTCTTATTTTCCAAATAAAAACCTTACCTACAAATGTGAAATCCCCAGCTACCTAATGCAAACTCATCCAAGTGATATGAAGGATAAGAATTTCATTCAACTCTGGCTACAGAAGGTGTGAGATACATCTGCAGAGGCACCACTGCACGAACATTCCATGTTAGGCCCCAATCTTGAAATTTACAATGCACTAGCACACCTGTGTGTAGCTTTGTTGATGTCAATGGGATCGTGTCCTGCTTCAGTGAATTGTATGATCAGGGTCATAGGTTTCATGCACATTCCTAGAACTAAAGCAATAGGTTTTTAAAGCTGTCATATCTTCCAAAGGGATAGCCGGGTTAGTCTGTATACAGAAAAAACCGAGAGTCCTGTAGCACTTTAAAGACTAACAAATTAAATTTCTGTAAGCATAAGCTTTCATGGGCTGCAACCCACTTCGTCAGACGAAGCGTGCATCTGACAAAGTGAGTTGCAGCCCACGAAAGCTTATGCCTACAGAAATTTAATTTGTTAGTCTTTAAAGTGCTACAGGACTCTCGGTTTGTTTTTTAATAAAACACGTTGGTGCTTTGAAACTACATACAAAAAATTGCTGTTCAAATGGATTCTTGTCTGTGAACATAAATGAGCCTCATCCCTCTCTAATAATGTTGCTAAAAAGTTGAGTGACTGTGCATTTTGTTTTTTCCCTTACGCAGTGTGTGCAATTATGAAATAATTTCTGTTAGTACAATTTTTGCAGAACTTCACACTAAATGAAAAGGCAGGAAAAAATAAAGGATGAACAGCTGGTAAGAATAAATGCTTATCGGTCTTGGGAAGCTACATTAAGGATTCAATTTAAAATGCTGCACAGGTTTATGTGGAACACATCCAGGCTTTTCAGATAGGAGGTGGTCATTGAACAAAGCTATAGTTTAGAGGGGAGGAGTGACAGTCCTGTAATTCTGTGGTCCTATTCTAAAACAACTTCTGTTATCTGATATTTTGGCTGGAATATTGAATAGACTCTACATGTGGCAATTCTGTATGATGATGGAACTAATGAATGTCTCTAATTCTACTTGGAAATGGTTAATGGCATTATTGTGTGTAGCTGTTTAAAGAAAAAGCAATGGAAATCTATAAATTCACTTGTGTTGAAAGATGGATATTCCCTCGTGGCATTTACCTCTGTATTAATATATTATTTATTTACTAAATGACATGTAACTTTAACATAAATGCAAATGGACTGGAGCTTTTAGTCTCCTCTGGAGGAGTATAAAATAGTGAAATATTTTTTGATTTTTTAAATATATTTGTACATGGATTCTTGTATGTAACTGATTTTAAATGAAAATTATAGCTTGAGATACAATCTAATACAGTAGGGTATTTAGCTGAAAGTTTGCCATAGTTCTGTTGTTCATATTACAATTTTTAAATTGTTTTCTACTGTTGCAATAAAATCATCATAAACAGCATTTTCCAAGGGTGGGAAGTTCCCCAAGTAGATCTGTTCGTGACAAAACTCAACAGAAAGCATCAGCAATTTTGTTCATTCCTGAACCACAGCCCGGGCTCAATCACAGATGCATTTCTCCTGCCATGGACAGACCACCTGCTGTATGCGTTCACCCCCTTTCTGCTTGTTCACAAAGTCCTTCTCAAAGTCAAGAGGGAAAGAGTATCTATCATACTGATAGCCCCTACTTGACCCCGGCAACACTGGTACACAATGCTACCAGACCTGTTGGTGGCTGCTCCAATTGCCCTTCTAATGGTGCAGGACCTAATCACCCAGGACCATGGCTGCCTCCAGCATACCAGCCTTGAGTCTTTCCCCCTTGTAGCATGGAAGTTTCATGGCTAAACCCCACAGAGTCAACATGCTCAAAGCCTGTTAAAGAAGTCTTCCTTGGCAGCAGAAAACCATCCACCAGGACCACATCCTTAGCTAAGTGGAAGAGATTCTCAAAGTGAACAATGCAGAAGGGCCCCCCAAACAACAACAAAATCCCCAACATGTGCTTAATTGTGAATCCGTGTGCAAGTCCCATTGACTTAATTGGGAGCGAAGTATACATGTAAAGTTAAGCATGTGCTTAAGTCCCCTTCCTAAATAGGAATGTATTCCTCAATCAGGGTTTCTGGTGGGATTTGTTTGTTTGTTAGCTTCTACCCACACTCTCAGCAATCTGGTGATTGGGGGGAGAGGGTAGTTATTTTCAGCTTGAAGTATTTGTTAGCTGGAACTGATTTGTATGGCTAGTTTGTCATAGTATTTGCTTTTTTTTTTTTTTTAATTTTTAAAGTGTATTTTATATATATTTCTGTAAGCACCCAGAGTTTTAGAATAGGGGCTTTAAGGAAAACCAAATAAATCCAAGTGTGTTTGGGCAAAGCTGACAGAGTTCATAAACTCTGCAAACCCAATATCTCAGAATATTTTTTTCTTCCTTTCCTTTCTGGAAGTGAATGGCTAGGGAGTTATGAAGTTTAGGCTTTTAACTGTAGGTATCATCAGCCTTTGCTCATGATGCTGGCCACATCTTGACTGATCCACAGATGGGAATGCTGGCACTTACCTAAAAGTAGAGGCAGCACTAAGTGTTCTCCTCCTGTATATATTAATACATGAGAGGAATAGCCAACGGAGGCCATAACAACTCAGAATACAAGCACTGAATTAGACATTCATCTAATCCTATATATGCCTCTTTCTCTGTCACTCGGCTTAATGTCCTTAATGTTTCTCTAAGTCAGACAAGTTCTCTGGGGCATGGGATGTGTCTCTTTGTAACCCCTGTGGAGTAGCATCTAAGGTTCTAGCGCTATAGGAAGGTTTAACAGGAAGGATTCTTTCTGCCCTTCACAAATCTCTCCTACCGTGGTTTTAACTATTGAATACATACAGTAGAGATGGCAAAACAGTTGTCACACAGCAAATCTGTTGAATATCCAGAATGTTTTATTAGAACTCAAAACCCATTTTTTCAAGTTGAGTCTGGTTACAAGTACTGATTAAGGAATTGCTTTAATCTCACCTTTGGCCCAGTTGAGACCAGGAAGCTTCTTACATAAGACTTCCAGGCATCAGTTAATGGTACAGTGTAGAACACAGCCACAGAACCATTAAGTATGAATTAATATTAGAGATGCTGAAAAACAGAAAAAGAAACTGTGGGAAGAAAATAGCAAAGTATATTGTGCTAAATTCTGTCCTCAATTAAGCCCATGTAACTCATTGACCTTATGAATTTTTAGTGGCCGCAGGTGATCAGATGTCAGTTTTATGTCTTGTTCAAAAGATAACAACTTCCAGCAGTGTGGGATATTGGTACTGCAGTGAGTCAGAGGACAGAGTACCGCCTTCTGAATCATTGATACTATTTCCCGCAGCATCCAGTTGTTGCAATCCAAGTGCTCTCCCTACTTTAGTTGAGACTGATCTGAATCTCTGCAAAAAGTGGTTCAGCTGCATGTTTGTTTCATATTTACTGGCTATGTATTTCTGCAAGTGACCACTACTATTAATCAACTTCCTTCCTTTAGAGACTACCCCAAAATATCCTCAGACCTGGGTACAATTTTGTCTTACCTTTTAGTAGGCTGCCTCCATTAAGAAATCCCTCTGTGTTGCTTGAGCCAAGTTCCACTGTATTGCTGATGCTGTTTTTGTTCATCTTGTGGTCAGCCAATTAACAGTTGTAGCAATTTCCATGCATTAGCATCAGAACTATATTTATATTGTCATTAATTACTGAATACTATGGGCATATTGTCTTTCAGTGTAAAACTCCCAGTTTTAAATAGTACAAAGTCAAATCTATCCAATTCCAAGAATACATTATAAAATGTGTCAGCTTGTCTCTGAATGGTGGTAGGCTTTGGGGCTTTATTTATTTATTCTGTTTTTTATTTGGTTTATTAGCTATTTTAGTTTAAGTGCAGTTGACTATGGATACAGTAAGCATGTTTCTATCTTAGTTGTATTACATGGCTCTTATTTATATTGTATTGCTGCTGCAGTTTCTGCACCAGGTTTATTTTAAAAGCCATTTAAAAAAAAAAACCCACAACCCTTTCCCATCATTTTTGTTTCCATGAACAGCCAACACGAGAGACCACAATTAGTGTGGGGTTTGTGTTACCACAGCAACCGTTCTCCACTCATACTTTTACCTCTCGGAGGAGTTACAATGCGGGAGGAAATGACTATGACTTCCTCCTCCAATCTTACTTAGAAATCATTTTAGTCATCATATTGGCAACTGCGATTTTCTCGTCAATTGAAACAAGTATGACAAGTCACTAATCCAGTATCTAATGTACCATACTGCACATACCACATGAAAATTAAGTAGATTTATAAAATGTGCTTCCAGCTGCTAAGTATTTAAATATATGAAATAGTAATAGTATATTTAGAGTAATATGTATTAATGAAGCACCAACAATCGTGATATAGTTTTGAGATCAAGTGTCAAAACCCTTTTTGACTTCACTGTGAAAGAGTCACTATTGTATCTTAACAGCATATGGTTTGTGGAAGAAAAGCACTTTATGGCACTTTCTCTCTACCACAGTGTATCTGAAAATATTTCTCTACCTCCAAGTATTGTGTGAAGGGCCTGAGATGCTCAGAGGAACAATGCTGTAATAGAACAAATTATCATTATTATTGCTTATTGTTATGCAAAATTATAGTAGAGCCATGCCCACTGCACTGAGGGGGAGATCTTCAGCTGGCAAAAATTATCACAGTTCAAATGAACTGAATTTGCTAAGTCAGTCCTACCTTGAATAGGCATAGCTCTGACTGATTTTGTACTTCTATTCTTGAGGGTGGAAAATAGGCCAAAACATGAATGTAGGTGGGAAAGTAATGCAATAAATACAAAGCCAAGTGAAGTTACCTGTAAGCTCTAAGCTGATCCCTGATGAGAAGTGGCTCTCTTTACAGAAGATTGCCCTCATCCTTGTCCCTTCCTTCAAGGTCCCAAATCACATGACCTTATGCTGCAAGCAGCATCTACGTTAACTTTGAGGCCAAAAACAATTGCCAGCATAGTTGTGTTGGTGAGGGGTGTGATTTTTGGGAAATGTTTCTATACTGACAAAAGCCCTGATGTAGATGCAGTTATATCAGCATAAATCTTATTTTGCATGGGGGAACTGGTATTAGCTATACTGGCTGAAGCACCTAAACACTAGGAAGGTTTTGACAGTATAGCTATGCTGGTATAGCTATACCAATAAAACTTTAGGGTTACCATACATCAAGTTCCTAAATAGAGGACACTGCTCATCATACCTGGGAAAACCAGGATGTAGGGTAACCCTATTTTCACATGAAGACTAGGCCTTAGGATCCCATAAGGGCTTCCCAGCATGGACCAGGCCTCACAGCAGCCAAAGGTGCTGATGCAGAGTGATGCAAAACTTTCTTCCCCCACCTCCCATCCATTTACACTCCCTCAAGGAATAAGGCTATGGACCTGGGAGTCTCTTTGACTAGTGCAGAACACCAGCTAGTAGTAGTAGTAGGCATCCTTCGGTCTTGAGAGACCATGTGTATGCGCCCCTGAGAGGTAATAAATTTGTTCAGTTGGTTTTATGGCAGCTGAGGCTGAAGAGATCTACTCAAGAGAGACAATCTGCCGCATTTGTCACATTTAAAGGTGGTGTTTTGACCAGGGCCCCCACATGGGGGGGGAAGGGTACACTTTACTGGTGCCCGGAGGCTCTGGGGAGCCTGGCCCAAGCTGCAACCCCCATTACCATGAGGAAAAAAAATTTCATGTCTCATGAGAGATTGTATGTATGGGATGAGGGATTGTGATATGTGTGTGGGTGGGGGCCCATGTTACAAGTTTGTACTGGGCCCAAAAATTATGCTTGGGCCCTGGTTTCGACCCTCTGGGCTCTCCCTTCCGCAAGCTCTTTTCTCCTCTGCTAAGCTGGACTGCTTCCTCTCTTGGCTTTGGAGACCTTTATTGAGCTCTTTTTTTCCAAAGGTTGCGATCTTGAGTGTGATCGTCCCAGTTATCCATATCCATGTCCATTTGAGGTCTTGCTTGTGCATGTCCTTGAAATCCAATTTTGGGCATCCTTTACGTCTTTTTCCAGATGCCGATTCACCAGAGAGGATGCCCTTAGGGATGCGCCCATCATTCATTCGGCACACATGCCCAAGCCAGTGGAGGCATCTCTGTTTAAGGGGTGTTTTCATGCTGAGTATGCTGGCCTGCTTGAGCACCTACCTCAGTGTTGATGAGTCTGTCCCTCCAAGAAATTCAAAAAACTTGATGAAGACATCGCATATGAAAGCTGTTGAGTCTTTTTTCCTGATGAGAGTATAAGGTCCATGTCTCGCTCCCGTACAAAAGTGTACTGATAACACATGCACAATACACACAGATCTTTCTGTCAGTGTTCTGTCAGTTTATTGTTTTGCCATATCCTCTTGCTCAGTCTAGATATTGTTGTGGCAGCTTTTCTGATGCGGATGTTGAATTCTGTTTCAATTGAAAGGTTGACTGCGATAGAACTCATTCACCACTTCAAGTTCATAATTATTGATGTTGATGGAGGGTGCTTCTTCAACTCCTTGGCATATTGTGTTCATCTTTAAGCTTATAGTAAGCCCAAGGTCATGGCAGGCTTTGGAAAAACTGTCCATGAGATTTTGGAGATGGGCTTCTATGTGGGTTGTCACGGCTGCGTCATCAGCGAAGAGGAGGTGTTGGATAAGGACTTCCCGAGTCTTGGTTTTAGATCTAAGTATTACAAGATTGGACTGCTTTCTATCAGATCCTGATTCCTTCAGTTGAGGAACCAAAAGCTTGTTTCAATAGCAAGGAGAAGAAGATCCCGAATAGAGTTGGGGCAAGTACACAGCCTTGCTTGACCCCACTACAAATTTGGAAAGCCTTGGAGATTGAACTGTCGTATTGGACTTTGCTGTACGTGTTTTCATGGAAGGACCAAATCATGCTTAAGAGCTAGTTAGCTGGTTAATTAAGCCATCCTGTCATTACTAGATAGCACTGGGTCTTTGATACAGATCACTAAACAAGGATTTAAGAGGCCTGCAGAGTTTAGTAAGTTAAGGACAAAGTGACAAACTCTGACCCACAAACTCAGGATTTTCTTGGCTTCATAGATCGGAAGCTTTTAAACATCAACTTTCCTATGTATGTTTTCTGTGTGTGTTTAAAATCTGCCAGTGATTTCACTGCATTGGGGCCAGAGCTTTATTCTGTTCAGCTGCTTGGTGGAAGAAATTTGGTCCTGTGCACTTCATATAATTTCAAGTTTTCCATTTGGCTAAACAGATTTTGATCTTAATGAAAACATTATTACCTAGTTGTGATGGGTTGTGCCTCCCACACCAGACCTGATGGGGTTACTGAGGGCCTGAGAGACCAATTATATTACCTGGTGTCATCTGCGAGGAGGAGGGCCAGGGTTAATTAAGAGTGAAGCCCCCCTGGGGAAGGGCTGGGACAGCAATATAAAGCTGAGAGGCTGAAAGCAAAAGGGGATTGCAGGGGAAGGAGACTGCAGTCACTCCCTGAGATAAGGGAGTTCATCAGGGGCCAGGGGGAAGTCTGGTACCACCCTTCTGGAATGTATTTACATGAGTGTCCTGTGCCTAGTACTTCTTAGGAATGTATGTGTTTTTGCAATACTAGCCCTACCCTTGCCAGGTTCTGTGAATTTGCTAGCAGACATGTTTTGTAACATCCTGACTTCTGCTCACAGCCTGACTTTTCCTAACTCTAGCAGGGCCTGACTACTACTGTGTAAATCATTGTAGCTCAACTGAAGTCAGTGGAACTGACAGCTGATACCAGCTGAGGATCCAATCTCCAACTCACGAGTTTGAACTACAGCTGCGTGCTGGATGAGGGCAGCAAGGCCTGAGCTTCTACATCTTAGGTAAACAAGGTGGCAAATGCTTTCCACACCACCTCAAGGTTTCTTGCACCTGGAAGGCTTTGCATCCTGGGATGTTTTCTTTGGATACTAAGCCCAAGTCCACCTCTGCAGGGGATCTGCTCTTTCCTGCAATACCTTTCTGTAAGGGGGGAGAAGATGGATATATGACAAGCAAAAATTACTCCTTTCCCACACTCCATCTAATCCTCCTCCTCTTTGAGGTGGCTGGGCCATGTGTATTCTATATTCTTTCAGTTTTTTTCTTTGGGCCTGCTTATCCTTCACAGAAGTGTAACAAACACCCACCTTAAGGCCCCTTTGCAGTGTCAAAGTGGTGTGAGGGGGTCTGATAATTGGGCCATGTGTGTCCAGCAGTTTCCTAACTGGATGAGGGAGCATAGACTGGGGTCTAATATACACAGCTTGCTTGATGGATCATTTGCCTTCTTGTAAAGGAAGCCTGAACACTTACTGTCCCTAGGTATCTCCAATTTTCTTTTCTTTTGCTGTGTGTGCTTGGTGATGGAGTAAATAGATGATGGATTAAAATAGCTGAAGTGTAATGCTATACTTGTCTTATAAAGGGCATAATAAAATATTCTGCACTGGTTACTCCTTTCACGTGATGGTCTCAAAGCACATTGCAAATATTAAGCCTGACCACCCCCCTTATTATATTTTACTGATGGGTGAACTGAGGCATTGAAGTTTGCTTACATTGCTTCTCAGCATGCCTCCCAGCCCAGGTAGATATACACATCCAAGCTAGTGTGCTAAAAATAGCAGTGTGCACATTGGAGCATGGGCAGCAGCTTGGACTGTCATCTGAGCTTGGAGCCATGGGGTCAGGTGGAGTTGGGCTCAGCGAGCGAGCATGAACTGCTGCCCACGCCACAATGGCCACACTGCTATGTTAGTGCACTAGTTTGAACAGAGCTAGTGCAAGTCTGTCTACCTGGGCTGGGAGGCTGTGACATACCAGTCATGTACCCCAAGCCAATTGCACCTTAGATCTCACACCAAAGACAATGCTTGTAGCTAATCCTATAATAAAACTACATAACCATTTATTAAATAGGAAAAGGAAATGAGTTATTTACAAGCCTAAAACAGGTAAACATTGTAACTCATTTGTGTATCTATCTTAAGTTTCAAAAGAAAATAGAAGGGTCTATAATCAGCAAGCTCTATATGTCCTTTAGGGTTAGCCCATGCTAAGCAGCTGGGGATCTCTCTCTTACGCCTAGAAACACCTTGCTCCGCAGCGCCCAAGCAACATAATCAGTTCTTCTTCCTTGTTGGGATTTTATTCCTCTCCTGTCATGTGCTCTGACCTGCAAGCTCAGTTGATGGGAGGTGTCCACTTGCACAACTCATCTTCATGTGGAAGAGGGCAGAGCAACAAAAGTCTTTTGTCCTCTTGTTGATGGTATATAGGGAAATTCCAGTTGCAACGTCCCACAATAGATCATCTGGTATCAATAGACCTTTCCTTTTGGGCAAGGCATAACATCTTCTGTTGAAGATCAGCCTGTCACACTAATAGCCTCTCTCATGTCTGGTGACTTACATAGTCACAAAGGCTCAAAATACAACTGTTCAAATACTACCTTACTATATGGGATCCAGATGTTACAAGTGAGATTAATGCATGCAGCAGATCACAAGCATTCAATATAGTCTAAACACTTCCTTATAATTCTAATACCTTTTAAACAATACTAGCAGGTTTCCAGCTATGTATTTGTCAGTGTTCAGTTGAGACATGCGGATAATGGCATGAGGTTGCACCTGGTCTGCTGGCATCATAGCACCTTTGCGCTTTCTCCCAGGCTGGCCTTCAGGCTTTGGAAGAGCTCCCCTTAAACATCCGCAAAGCTACTTCATTATCCTCCTCCAAGCTGCTCCTCAAGACTTTTCTTTTCTGTTATGCCTACAAAACACTTGACAGCTGATGTGCTGAGACCACTGCCTGTCATGCTGACCAGGACTGTCTCATTGTTTGCTTGTAGTCCCCATTGGTCCTCTTTTTGTTGTGTGTTTGTATTGCACCTAGCACTGTGAGGTCCTGGTCTATGACTAGGGCTCCTAGGTGCAATGGTAATACACAAAATAACAACAACTAAAGCTGAAGTTAAAGTGCACTAAATCCCTTTTGAAGAAGGACTGAACTAAGGCCTCTTTACTTGTGAATGAATGCACCTCCATGGGAATTTAATGTGCATCACACAACACGCATTAACCTCACACCTTCAGTTAATTCATCTTAGCTTTCCAGAGTGTTCCCGTGTAGACATGCCCTTGTTGTCTGTTAGATTGTAAACAAAAAGTTACTATTTTCTCACGTAATAGAGTTTATCTGTGTAATATTAAGCCACCCTTGTAGAACACTTTGCAGTCTACACAAGTCCGAAGTATTAGCATTATTTATTATCAGTGGATTTTCTGTTTGCAAGGCTTCAGGCTGAACCTTCCATTGTAACATCTCACCCTGAACAGCAAGCTGAAGTGCTGTGAAAAAGATTACAGTCGCTGCCACAAATTGTGTGTATGGTTAGTAGTTTATTTTCCAAGTGACAATCTTTGCTGCTCAGTATAACAGAAGCCTGCATGGTGACAATGGCAGCGGGTAAGGATGATCCAGTGGTTAGGGCAGTAGCCTGCGTAATGAACCTGGGTCTCCTAATTCCTGCTCTGCCACAAGCTTCCTTTGTGATTTTGGGGTATGTCTACACTAGAAACGCTACAGTGACACAGTTGCAGCACTGTAGTGCAAATGGAAGGGGTTCTTCCATCACTGTAGAAAATCCACCCCTTTGTGGGGCAGTAGCTAAGTCAACAGAAGAATTCTTCCATTGACATAGCACCAGTTACACTGAGGCTTAACTACATCTCTCAAGGGTGTGAATCACCCCATGAGTGATATCGATAGATTGACCTAATTTGCTAGTGTAGAGCAGTCCTTAGTCAGGTCACTTAATCTCTCTGTGCCTTAGTTCTCCATCTGTAAAATGGGGATAATACCACTTACACATCTCACAAGGTGGTTGTGATTTTAGATACATTAAAGATTGTGAGGTGCTCAAATACTTGGGTGATAGGGGCCATATAAGTATCAAAGATAGTGAGATAGACTGTGCCTTGGAGATGCAAAACTGAACATCTCCATGGAGAAATTTCTATAGGGGATGTATGCCCAAATAGCAAAGCAGACTTTCTATGTGCTGGTTTACACTAGAAAATTAAATTGGCTCAGCTATGCCACTTAGGGGTGTGAAAAAATCCACACCCCTGAGCAACATAGTTAAGCTCTCCTAAATCCCTGTGTAGACAGTGCTAGGTTGACAGAAGAATTCGTCCATTGACCTAGCTCATGCTTCTCAGAGAGGTGGATTACCTACCCCAACAAGAGAACCCCCTACCATCAGTGAGCTACACTGGAACAGCTGCAGCATTTCAAGTTTAGACAAGCCCTGACATACAAAGCAAGATCACCACAGGGCAGAATGCGGTGAAGGAAAAATAACGATTACTTAAATCTAAAACTAAAGAATGATTTAAAAAAAAATAGAACATTTAGTGACAAGGATTTATTAAAGGCAGTGATGACAAATTTAACTCCAGCAGAGTTAGAGATGCTGCTACAGTATAATACAATCTTCTTCCACCTTTTTTCTTAGCTATATTTGATGATTATATTGGTGTTTGAACCTAATTGCTTTAAATTGTTTCCTGTGCTAAGTTTTGATGAGCTGTATGATCTGCATTCACCACTGGGCTTTGCTAATGTTTCAGTAGAATATTATTCTTAAAACAACAAATAGTTCAAAATGTGAAAAGACTGCATTACTCCAGTGGAGTTACACCAGCATAAAATGGGGTAACAGGTGAATTAGGCCCAGTGTCTCATAGTGTTAACCACTTCTTGCCCAGCTACATTTCTCAGAATCCAAATTCCCTTTTGAGTATGATGTGTATAACTATGTAACTAGGATTTAGTTGCTTTTCTGTGCACTGTACCTTTTAATTTCTACAAGGCTGTTATCTGCTAGTCATCTTCCATTTTTTGTTTGGTTTGGATGCAGCCTCATGCAGAGGAGACATGCGCAAAGGGCTCCCTCATAAGACTTTGAATTTCTCTTTTGTTATTGTTTTCCCTTGGTCTAAATAATTTGTTTAGACTGAAACTATATGGCTGCTATTTGAATGTGGAAAATGTAACACGGGGCATTCTGAGACCAGGTCCCTTCTTAACCAATGAAAGTGCTGTCTGAATATATGGCATCTTTCAAGGTTGCCTTGAGATATAGTGTCTGCTTTTGAGCACAAAGGGGAGGGAAGCCTGCCAGAGGGAGGAAGAGTCTCTTAAGCAGTATGCACCTCTACTTAGTTTCATCTTTCCTTTTGTAATCCAAGAAGTTCTGCACTTATTCCAGGCATATGGTCAATGTGTGTATTTAAGTGGGTGCAGGGAACATCCACTAGAGTTGATAGTTTCAACAGATATTCTTCCCTCCCCCACCTTAGTAGTTCATAATGTTCTTACATTGTATTATAGTTTTATATATAACTATGCTGCATGGCAGAACTCACATTGCAAGAGCAGTTTAAATATTCTGTAGTACTTTTTTACTGCTTCATTTTTAAACATTAATGCTTCTCTTTATGGAACACAATCAGCACTGACTTGAACATCATGTAGCCCCAATGAGTTAACCAGGGTGTCACTAAGGGTATGCCTACACTGACAGTGGCAAAGTTGCCACTGCCAGGTCGATCTTTCTGGATCGATTGAGCGGTCAGTGTAGACCCGCTCAATCGATCAGGAAGTCAACTGAGTAAAACCACCCCCTCAAGTAGCATAGCGCTGCGTCGACGGGAACGTGGTTCCCATTGGCACAGTGCAGTGAAGACAGCGCACAGAAGTGAAGCACAGCAGTCGATGGGAGTTATGCAAGCTACTCTGCGTAGTTTGCGTAACTCCCGTCGACTGCCGCCGAATCGCCAGGTAAGTGTAGACCAAGGCTAAGTGAAATTGGGTGCAGAATTTGACCGCATCGTTGCATGGATAATTTTTTAACCTCACTCAAGTGACTGTGCCTTTACATGAACTAAGAATTGGAAGGTACTGTCCAGGCTGCTCTCAATGATCCAGATTAATCCCTGTTGTAAAACTCCTGACTTCAGTTGAGATACATCAGGTATGAGTTTGGACCCAGTAATTTCAGTGCCCAGGCCCATTACAATGATGGCAGAAGAAATAAAGATAAAATTATGGATTCCTGATGACACACTACTGGAGTCTGCCAGACACTCTATCTTGTTATTTTTAGCAACAGTTCTGAATAAAAATTCAACATGAAATGTCTGGAGTAGAGACTCACACGTCAATTTTAATGAACTTTCAAATTCCGTATTCCCACCATTTGTAAGAGTGGTAAATGTTAGCTGTTATTTGGCTTGTGTTCTTATACGATGTGTTATGTTTCCAAGATGACAGAAGGCTCTACTTTTTTAGAGGCAAACCAATAGCTAGAAGAAACATCATGGGACTAGGAGTCAGGAGATTTGTTATTGAGATAATGTGTGACCTTGGGCAAGTCACAAAGGCCAAAATCTTCAAAAGTGGCCACAGTTTTTTGGATGCTCTATTTGAGACATCCAAGGCTTGATTTTCAGAAGTTCTGAGCCACCTCTCTTTCCAACTGAAGTCAGTGGCAGCTGTGAGTTCTTAGCACCTCTGAAAATCAGCCCTTGAGAGTCCAAAGGTGGCAATCAAAACACCCAAAATCAGAGGCAACTTCTGAAAATGTTGACATTAGTTTCTCATGCTTTGGTTTCCCTCTGTAGAATGTCAGAAATATCCACAATATCTACCTCACAGGGCTTAGTCCAGTAATGCTTGAAGAGTGCATTGAGATTATCAGCAAGTGTTAAATCTGTTTTACAAGGACTATTAATTACAGCCCCTTAAACAGAACACTATAGCCCATAAAATATGGCCTTGCTGATCCTCAGAGCCTTGTGAATTTTGCTTTATCTGTGAGACATATGGAGGACCATTGTATACTGTACTTCAACACTGCATATATAAAGAAAACATTTTGCTCAAAAGAGCTCTTTGATTATCAGAACTGATCTGAATGGAAATAATGTGATTGTTTTGATTAGAAAATAGCAATGCTTCATGCCAAGCCATTTATCTGTGCCAGCAGGTAGAGTACAGCAGGTGACTGATTCACTGAGTTGTAATCATAGCAATGGTTTTGCTGATTAAGGGAGGATGGGGGGAACACAAAAATCAATTGTTGGACTCCTGTTGTATATTAGAGAGAAATCCACTGTGTCCTGATTGCAACATGGTGGTCCTTGGACACATGGCCCCCATGGGGGTGGGGGAATGGTACACTTTACCGGGGACTGGAGGCCCTGGGGGCCCGGCCAAAGCTGCAACCCCCATTACAGGAGGGGGCCCATGTTAAAAGTTTGTAGTGGGCCCAAACAAATTATGCTTGGGCCCTGCTTGGACATGTTAACATGGTTAGGTCTGATAGTATAAACAGGTGTGAACCACACGTTAACTGAGTTTCTGAGTCATTAACGTTGGTTTTTAGCAAGTCTATAGCATGATTTGGGAACATGATTAAAACACAATTTGATCCCTCTTTACTCCCCAAGATGGGACTGTTTGAAACATTGTGGGGCGACAGTGAGGTAAATGTGTCCTTCACATGCTGTTAGTTACAGCATAATTATGTCCAGAGATACTGCTGTGACTGCTGCCATAGAATCCTAAGTATAGATGGGAACTTAGTTATTAAAATATATGGGGTGGGGGAGAGGGAGGAATATCTCATAAGACACCCATCATGTATTCAGTGATTCTCTACCCAACTACACAGAATGCATGCTATGGAAAAATGATAAACCTTTAAGCTGAGTTGTGTTATAGTGCCTCTATTGGTCTAAGAGTAAATTGCTGCATATACTACACTTGCTATTGTTAAAGCACATTCTTCCTCTGCTTTACAAGAGAAAGACAGAGACAGATAGCAACGTTGGCCTCTTATTTTCCAGGGTACTGTGCTGCTCTAATGTATGTGACATTGGCTTTGCCAGTGGACTGTAGGGGAAAGATAGAGAGTTGCCAGGACTTCCAGGAGTGCAAGCCTAAAAAGATATTCAATTTAAAAGTTATTTGCTGCTCTCTGAGGCGTTGCTTGCTCTGACATTGCAGCGTTTGAAGTTGCATCAAATATATGTTGGCGTCTTGAGTAAAAAGAATCCCAACATTTTACCTCAAATCTTTTGGAAATGTGTCGCTTAATTTTCCATATTGGAATGAGCTAGGCAGTGTGTATGGATAGAATCAGAACTGCTGATCTGTGTTTCATAGTCCTCACACTGCTAAAGAGAGATTCTCCTTTACTTGTCATAAGAGCCTGTGTTCTCGGAACAGGAGGACTTGAGTTCCATCCTCATTCCTGCTTTGAGTTACCTGGTGTGCAGCAAGATGGCCTATGTAGCTCCACATTTATCACAATATGATACTGATATTGCATGGGATCTTTGGATGATTGAGAGTTTTCATTTAGAAATGAAGATAAATGGCTGGGCAAATGTCCCACCTATAAGTGTTTAGCAAAATTAAAATGTGATGTGTTCGTGTGGTCAACAAAAATCAGTAAGAGGAAAAGTATGCAGCAGTAATATGCAGTGTATGTGCCCAGCAATTTGTTCTCTTTAAGGATGCATCATGGTATGAGGTTCACACTATGTGTTAAAATTATATTTCAAACTCAACAGGAACAACTGCCAGCTACCTAGTCTTGATCCATGATCACAACTGCTGGAGGACATCAACAACGTGGTATTCAATTACAGGGGCAGGACATTTTAACAGTCTATATCCTGGCTACAATCTTATGTTTGCAATGGATACAGCCATCACTTCTGTGCTTGTTCTTAGTGTGCTTCGTTTCTGAACTGCAAGGAGGGCAATCATTTTTTACCTCCAAGGGGTCTGATTTAAATTAAATTTATCCCTTTGTTCTTCGTGTAACAAAGTTGTTGGCAGTCCATTTTCTTTCCTCACTGGATGATAATGGAAGGGAAATTAAGTCCTTAACAACATGAGTACCCCATGGTGAGACTTGAATGCTTCTCTGGCTTGACTGGGCTCTTTGAGCGTGACTACCCCATGGTGACTTGCTGGCTCTAATGGTCAATCTAGGGGAAGGGAGGGCCAGGGATTGTGGTGCTCTCACAAGGGCTTTATTAACAAGCACAGGCTCCACCCCCTTGTGGCACCAAAGTGAGGGATCACTCTCAGTACATTAGGCAGATTTTCTTGTTTCTTGTGCTTCAGTCAGCATTAAAATAGTTAATAATGTTGAGGTTTAAATGACGGTTCTTGGCCTTTAGTGAGACCCTAATGAGATGACACTGCAAGTTGTTACTGCATCAGTTACACACAGATCAAGTTTGCAACTCTATAGGCTAAAGGCTTAGGGCTGGATTCTCTAGTCTGCTATGGGTGCTCGCGTGGTACAGGCAGTGCTAAGTAGTTGTATTGTGGCCAGCAGAGAATTCTTCTTGTGGAGGAAACTCTCAGTTAGAGTAAAACTGGCAGAGGACACACCATCTCCTTTCTGCACCAGCTGCATTCCCCCCAGTGTCTGGAGTAGGGGAAGTCTACTGTGCCTGTCCTCCAATGACTGCTCTAACTTACAACCGGGCAAGCCACTGTGGGATGGGTGTGTAAGCCATCAGCCACCTCCTTGCAGTCCGCTTGTGCTCTCACAGAGCTTGGACATGGTGGAGAACCTAGTATTTAACCTTTGCTCCTTTCCCCAGTGAAAGCTGAGATCCTGGAGAACAAGTTAGCAGCTTCCCAAAACAGTACTTGCTCCCTGAGCTACTGAAAGGCAGCCTTTGGTAGCAGAAGAAAAACACATGTAATGATTCTATCAATCTGAAATGCAAAGCTACATAGGTAACATAGCAGCTCAGGTAAAACATATATTGTCGTGGGGCATTGAGCTATTTAGGTTGTAAACTCTTTAGGGAAAGGATCATGTCTTCCTGAGAGTCTGTACAATTAATGCATAATGGGGCACTGATGCTGATCTGGGCCTTGGAGCATACTGCACTGTAAGGAATTGAAAGAACATGAGAACTATCGCACTTGAATCATCTACATTTTCTGAGGACTGGCACGGGTGCATATGCACAGAGCTTTTCTCCTATACAACTGGTTCATGTTGTTAGCCATCAAAAGTTATCATCTGACAGCTCTAATGGTGGGTTGTCTGAAATGTAAGTTTCCTCTTTTCATGCCCTAATTGAGTGGCTTCTACATCACAGAATCCACAACTGGCACTCCAGGAAAGAGGAAAAGGATTGACTGGAAGTGGAGATCAGATCTATCCAGGTCAGAGTTCAGAGCCAATCAGTGTGGGGGAGCTCATGCCGCTGTCTAATTTGCAGAGAGTTTAAACTGAGCACCTTCTTTTCCTTCTGCCAATCTGACACACTTCACAAGCACTAAAAACATGCTATAAAAGATTTATTTTGTTCCATATCTTCTAATGTATAATTTAACAGCCCATCCTTTTCTTTGGCATTTGTTGTCTGAAACACCTAATTTTCACATTCTGATATTGCTTTTAATGTCAATGAAAGCTGTATATTTTGTATGCATATAAGCAAATTAAAAGGAAGTTAGATGCAAATAATGTAGATAGAGGCAGCAAATTTAGATACATATTAACTTTAGATTTCACTATTGCTTCTCACTGTGTAGCAAGGCATAATTTTGGCACAATGCTGCCATTCATTGTCATTTGCCCAGTTATTCCAATATCAAGATCATATAAGTTTCTAGCTTCATTGTTTTCAGCAGATCTTCAGCAAAAGAGCTCTATATTAAGTCCAATATTAAATTTGAGCATTTAAACACCTAGGCCAAGACTAGAAGAAAAGTCATGCAGTTAAAGAGCTGGGAGGCAAGAAGTATGAATTCTATTATTTCTGACACAGATTTCCTGGGTAACCTGGGACAAATCTGTAAACCTCCTATAAAATAATAGCCACTTTTGGTTTGTGTGTGTAGGACAAAGACTAAAGCTGTTTCGTACATTCATGCTCCCTCTAGTGGCTAAATAGAAGCAGTTTTACTAACTGATGGCCTGATGCCGTAAGGTCTATTCCCATTGAGGAGGGCATTCAGCGTCTCACAAGAGGTGTTTGGTACCCAACTTCCAGGGTTGGGCTGTGACCCGGACTGGACTATTGACATCGAGGATGAGGATGATTTCAAGATTCCAAGGAGTGAGGAGGGATAGAAAAATCTCTGAATGAAAACTGGAAAAAAGCAAAAGGGGTAGACAATGAACAGTAGAAATGCTGAGATTGAGTCTGCCCTCACCTACCTCAGTGTAAATTGGGGGCAGTTCCATAGAACTCAACAGTTACACCGATCTGAGCACGCAGCTGCATCCTCTACATCCTGAAGAACAATGCTGAGAAAGAGCACTATTGAAAGCCATCTAAAAAGCACAGTTGGTGGCTATTCACTCCAGCAGCACATGCACTTTGACGCCACTCACTGAGATGGCAAATTGCCAGAAGCCTGAGGGTTGTCTAATTTACATATAAATTTACATAATCTTTGGGGCCAATTTAGAGGCATATAAACGTAACACCGGTTTGTGCCTGACTCTTGCTTGATAGATGAATAAGAACTACTTGGTACAGGAGTTCGCCTCGGAATCCCTGCAGTTCATGAGTTTTCTTCTTTCTTTGATAGTTAAAGGTGTGAGAACCAAAGGCTAATTAGCGGGAGCAGACCAGGCTTCTAAGTTGATCAGCTGATAGCCACAGAAGTCCTCAAATGGTCCCTCACCTGCCATTAATTACTGAAAGAAATGTGCCTCACTATCCATTTTATAAAACTGTTAAAACTATTAAACAAGCAAAAATAAAATCAAGAAAATCGCCTCACCAAAGCTAAGCTATTGTTAATATTATTAAACTAAACTAAGAATAAAGCAATACAACTATCAAATCAGAATAAAATCAATACATCAGCAAATTAGTCTCAGTACTGGATTGGAATTAAAAAGTTAAATGAGTTTAATCTTAAGATTAATAAAAAGAAACAAACAATCTTTAGAATTTATAAGAAGGGCTCTAAGGGAGCCCATGTAACTATGAACCCCAATTAAAGAATTTTACTATAGTCAGTCAAACCTATAAAACAAAGATGATTAAAATACTGAAATCAAATTATTATGTAATGTCTGAACCACACCCTCAGAGCCAATTATAAAGCTTCCTCTTTAGATTTCAATTCTTGTGTGGTAGCGAACCGTCTCTCCCCCCCCAGAACAGAGATGTTCAAATCCAGACTTTAACAAAATGCATCTAATAAGCAGAAGTTTGACAACTTTTTTGACTTTTAAACAGGAAAGCAAACACGCCTTAATGAATATTTTGATGAGGCAATGTGCGGGGATGTGTAAATCTGGGAAACTTTCTTTCTGGCACATTCCCTATGCTTGTTTTATGCGTGCTCCTACACACGTGGATACACATAGCTTCACACCCTAAAATTAAAGACTATAAGAAGGCTGGGACATCTTCCCGCTTATAAAAACAAAAGACGAAAAAAAGGTAAAATAAGATTCTTAAGATAATGGGGGGGGAGGGGGAGATTTCACAAACTCTTCAGCTCTCCGTCTCCTAGTTTCTAGGAGAGCAGGAACAGGAACTGTGATCAAGGAGCCAGATGATGATGATCTGCTGAGACAGCTCTTTTCACTAGTGGGCCTCCTTCAGGTGCAGGGAGACTAGTCAAAAGCAGGCATAGCCTGTTTGTTGATGACTTGACTTCCCCTCCTCAAGGCTTAACTGGCCTTGGAGATCCTGGAACATCAATTTTCTGCCAGGTAATTCTTCCAGTTTACCCACAAGGTGAGTCTTCAGACAAATGAGGTGTGAGGCCTAGCTTGCAGCCATGCAACTTGGTCCAATCAGGTTTAAGTGGGATAATCCTTAGCTTGCATTGACTTGGAAAAGTCCCCCCCTTAAGCCTGCAATTTAAAAAATATTTGCTGTGAATACAATGGAGACTAAGTCTGTGACCCTGGACTGTATTCCCATACGTGCTATTTTCTCATGCAAGGCTGCTGAGGGAAGAGTTGAGCTAAGATTTAAAAAACTTGATGCCTAAAGTTAGGCTCCTAAATATAAGTGGTCTGATTTTCAAAAGTGCAGAGCAATCAAGCTCCCATTCAATTCAAAGAACGTCTGAAAATCAGACCAGCTGTCTGAATATAGGCTAAGGGAACCTAACTTTATATATTCACTGGTGCAACAAGTTTTAGTGGTTAGAATAATGAATTTCCTTTTCTCAAAACCAAAGAAACAAAATAACAACCCATGTAGAAAGTGTGATCTAATGTTTAGAGCACAGGCTTGGGAGACAGAAGATTTGGGTTCTATTGCTTGGTTCTTCTGCTGACTCATTGCATGTTCTCAATCAATGTGTGATCCATGCCTTGTTATCATAGCACTGTTGCAGGGAAGATTAACTCACTATCCCACTCCCCATTCCCCCCGAGTATTAAAGGGAATCTAATTTTCTTTCAAAACTTTTGCTAAAACTTAGAATTTTAAGCTTGTAACGTCTTTTGAGTCTTTGATACATTTTGTCATCCCCCATACCTGAGGGAAGATTGGTGTTCCAGCATCTCCAAGGCCAGCTGGGTCTTGAGGAGGGGAAGTCAAGCAAATATTCAGTGCTTTGTTTAATGCTGGAGCCACGTGTATGGAAAATGCTCCGCAAAACATAGTTTTGGAATGGTATTTCCTACTTGCTCACAAGAGGGCAGTGCACTCACATAATTTGCTCTCTGAGCTGGACGTCTTTCAGTATGTCTCTGTAAAGTCTGTATGTCCTCTAAACCATAGCTATCATACAAGTGTTATATTTTTGCATGCCACTCTTGACTGATGGCAGCTTAGTGTTACAGCTGTAGTTTGTGTCGAATGTTATTCCGCTTCACCCTGAAATGTGTTGAAGGTGGTGATTGTTCACTAAGAGGATTCCTGAGAAAGGAGATTGCTCTAAATGCATAAACCCCAATTCTCTACTACATCTGAGCTGTGCTTGGATGGGTGGAGTGGAGAGTGGTGACCACAGACAGCCAGTTGAAGCTCCTTGATCCTCAGACACTTGGCCTTGGTGGAAATTACAGCAGCAGGGGGTCTGCTCTAACTTTCACCACTGGTGGCATTTTACACCCCTGGAAGATCAGGTCTAATGGGCACTTTGATCTACATGGCCTCTTCCTGCTTCCAACAGGCCCTCTCTTCCCTCTAAGAGTGAAGTGGGCGGCTGGCATAGGAGGCAGCTATCCTCTGAACAGGATTATGTGACAGGGGATTATGGATTATGTGTCAGAATAGAATCCAGAATAGAATAGAATGTGACAGATTATGTGTCAGAATAGAATCCAGCTGCTATGAACGGGAAGCAATAAAGAGTGTGTGTGTGCACGTGTGCGTATGTACATACGTACACACATGTATCTACTGCATAGTCAGTTCCTGAGGTGGGGGATGGGGATGGAGAGATGGCTTTTTAGAAAACTAATGAGGTGTTTTTAAGACCAGGAAACAAAGGAACAATGCAGCTTGATCCAGAGAGCATGGTTTGGGGTGAGAGTCTAACATATATTCAACTTATATTTTTAAATGAAAGAAACCTTGATAGATTTTGGCTTGGCTTGTTTATTTAATGCAGTGGATCTTGGTTTTCCTTCTCAGCCATAGATTTCCCCCAGCTGGAGAGTGATAGCCTTATGGTCTAAGCCTCAGGTTTGAAATACCTAGACTCCCACCGCCCATTGCAGGGTCAGCCTGAAGTGGGCAGAAGTGCACATGATGGCTGAAGGAGAAACAGGTCTGACAGCTGTATTAAAGAAACATGCTGCTGTTTTTGAAGGGGGTCTGGGAAGTATGAAAGGAATCATTGTGAAATTGAACATTAAGCCTGAGAGTCAACCAAAACGTCTGAAAGCCAGAACTGTGCCATATGCCATCAGGCCAAAAGTTGAAGCCGACTTGGAGTGCCTGGTTAAGAATGGAGTCCTAATACCTGTTACCTACAGCCAATGGGCAACACCAATCATTCCAGCATTGAAGAAAGATGGCTCCATTTGGATTTGTGGGGATTTTAAGATTACTGTTAACCCAGTGTTGTGTGCAGAGCAATACTCCCTTTCCCGCATCAATGACTTCTTCGCTGGCTTGGCTTGGCGAAAAGTTCAGCAAGATTGATCTGTGTCAGGTGTATTTACAGATGCACTTTGATGAGAAGTGCCAAAAGCTGTTGACTATCGTGACTCATAAAGGGCTGTACCAATACTGTCGCTTGCCCTTCGGAATAACATCTGCTCCAGCTTTGTTCCAGAGGGCTATGGACCAGATCTTGAGTGGCTTGCCAGGAGTCCAGTGCTATCTTGACGACATACTGGTCACTGGCAAGAATGAGGAGGATCACCCTAAGAACTTGGATTTTGCCCTGCAAACACTGGAAGAGTATGGCCTACAAGTCCTCAAAGACAAATGTGAATTCTTCCAGCCCTCTGTTGAATATTTGGGATATGTCATTGACACTACTGGTCTTTGTAACTCTCCTTCAAAGATCAAGACTATTGTGGAAGCTCCATCTCCTCAAAACGTGAACCAACTTTGTTCTTTTTTAGGGCTATTGAACTATTTTGGAAAATTTATTCCACAGTTAGCAACACTACTAAAACCACTACATGAACTCCTCTGCCAAAAATAGGTCTGGAAGTGGACTGAAGCCTGTGATGTTGCATTTAACAAGGCTAAACATGCATTGCTAATTTCAGAGGTTCTGACACATTTTGACCCATCCTTACCTCTACAATTGGCCTGCGATGCCTCTCTTTAAGGAGTGGAAGTGCTCATGCCACACATGCCTTCTGGAGAGGAGAGACCCATTGCTTTTGCATCACGCACCTTAAGCTAGGCAGAAATTAACTATGCTTAAATCAAACGTGAAGCATTTGGTATCGTTTTTGGAATTCGGAAATTCACAGTACCTGTTTGGATGGAAGTTGACACTTTTTGCAGACTATCGACCTCTAACATCAATTTTTGGACCACGCACAGGGATTCCACCATTGGCTGCTTCGTATGCAACAGTGGGCATTGTTGATTTCTACACACACATATGAGTTTGTAGGCTGGTAGCATGGTCCAGTCAGGGCGTCCCGACCCTTCCTCGGGCCCAGGCTCCGAGGAAGGCCACAGCGCCTTGGTTAAGGGGAATAAGCAGTGCTGATTACAGGTCTTTAGCCCTGGCCCCCGGTGGGCCTGGCTTCCCTCACAGTTTGTAGCCCTCTGGCCCTCACATAGGGCAGGGCTGATTAGGAATCTATCACCCTAGCCTTCCAACAGGTGGGGCTGGTAAGCAGTCTATTGCCTCCGGCCCTCAGGTGGGGCAGGGCAGGCGAAGCAGTCTATAGTCCCTGGCCTTCCATCAGGTGGGGGTGTTAAGCAGTCTGGTGCCCCCAGCCCTCAGGCAGGTGAAGAAATCTATAGCTCCCGGCCTTCCAACAGGTGGGCTAGCAACCGGTTTGGTGCCCCCGGCATCAGGCAGGGCGGGACAGGCGAAGGTAGTCTGTAGCCCCTGGCCCACGAGCAGGGTGGGGCAGGCCAAAGCAGTCGGTAGCCCCCAGCCTTCAGGCAGGCGGGACTAGTAAGCTTGGTATCCTCTGGCAGGTGGGTTCAGAGGAGCCAAGTACTCCCAGGGTGGTTAGGGAAGAGGGAAGGGGGATGCAGGCCCACCCAACTCCACTGTGTCCCAGCCCAGGGCCCTATCAGTGTGATGAGGGCCTTATGAGTACCTTAGATAGATAAACAAGGTATTCACTTCCAAGGCACAGCCTTCCTATTGTTTTCCAGTTAAAAAAACCCCAACCACCTAAATATTTAGACTAGTTTCCCCTAGTGCTCTTTATAGAATCTAAGTGACATCAGCCTTGGAAAGGTCTTCTTCGAAGACATGCGCCTATTATTTATTTACTATATAGAAAGCTGGGCAGGAAATGGTTTTTCCATCCTGTGAAAATTTTGAAAGAGAGACTCTCCTCCTTCCCCCTGCCAACTATAGCCTGGTGGTTAGGCACTCACCTGGGATGTAGGTGACCCAGGTTCATTTCCCGCATCCCAGGTGAATGCCCTAACTACAGGGCCATGGAGTCAGTCTCTCTCTCTCACCCAATGAGTATCTAATTACTCAGATAAAAGTGGAACAGTGCCAACAGGAAGAACTGGAGGTATGTCTATACAGCCCACAGCAGCAAGCTTTGCAGCCAGGGTCTCAGGCTAGCGGGGCTCACTAGTGCTCTAAGAATAGCTGTGTAGGCAGTGCCTTGACATTGGGCTCAGGCTCTGAAGCCCAAGCTGTAATGTAAGAGCACTGTCTACGCCGCTATTTTTAGAGCACTAGTGTGAGCCCTGCTAGCCCAAGTCCATTGACTCAAGTTGGAAGGCTCATTTCCATGGGGCTGTAAGACATACCCTGAGAGACCCCCACTTCCACCCTACAGTAGCCAATAGCCTCCTGGTTAGGACAGTCACCTGGGGTATGGGAGACCCACGTTCAAGTTCTTGCTCCAGATCAGGATCTCCTATATCCACCAGGTTATTCTGGGTGTGGGTCTCTCTTTCATTCCCTCCCGCTCTCTTTAGTTTTGGCCAGTTGACATTTTTGGATGAAAAATTCCTGACTGGCTTCAATTCTATGCAACATGCACCTTTTCTTTTTCCCACCACAATCTCTTCTTCAAAAATGAAAATGCTCTTCTCTTGCACCAGTAGCATAGTTTGTGTGGAAAGCAACAAGGCTGACTTCTGAGAGGGAAAGATGCATTTTGAGTCTGAATGGCAGGTGTGTGCCCTGCAGTGTTTGATAAATATCACTTGGTTGGTCACTGGAAATGTCATTTGTTTTCGTTTAACCCCTCTGGTGCATAGCCCCAAGAACAGCTCACTTTTGCATGGGATAGGGCACTCACTTGATTATTTTCCTCCGGGCTGGAGATTTATTTGCTGATGCTTATAGGAAATAAACAGCCATTCGCGTTCAATGACAGCACTCTTCGTTTGCTGTACGTATCATCACCCTATAACTGCTCTTGAATATGGAACCCATGATTGCGGTCTTTACCTATTGATTCATCTTCACTGCTTTTTAATATGCCCTCTATCATTTATTTTATTATTTGTTTCTTCTCATAACATAAATGTTGTGCAAACACTTTTTAATGAGCTTGATCATTTGCACAGGGACATGCCATTTAAATTCACAGATTAAAACATTAACTTTTAAACCCACTCTTCCAATGGGCACAGATACATAGCACTTTTACTCGCGTCCAGACGTATAGCAGAATGCAAGAGCCTGTCACTACCAGGGTTTGTGAATCTGTCCACAACTTTCAATAATTAAAAGGCACATTGATCATTATGGGAACAGAAAACAAACTGACAATAGCTGATACGATCTACATTTTCTAGCCTGGTTTTAAAATGACGGGCTTATCTTTCCTGCTTTTTAATGATTTGCAACCACATGTCTTCAACCCACATAGAGATAAAATGGAGGCGTGTAGGTGACATTACACAACAAATATTTGAAGGTGTAACCCTCAAGAGTGAAGATTAAGCTATTTGGGGTGGTAGAGCTAAGAGTAATGGGCTGAAATTCAGAAAAGGGGAGTCAGAATTCGAGCTGTTTTACCTAGCCTCAGTTTCCAGCTTGTGGCCATGTTAGCCACAAACATTTCTGATAGGGTGGAGGATCCTCAAGCCTTCGGCCAAGAAGGATAGGGGCAGCCTAGCTGTTTGCCTGTGGAGCTCAGCCATCACTTCCATAATACCCAGCATGGTCCCTAATTTCCCCATCAATGCCTAAAGCGTAACTAAAGCTGATTGCAGAGGATGATGAATGAACTTGCTGTCACGTGGTGAATCTGATACAAGTGAAATGGTAGCTCCTGCATCCACATCCCTCTGATGAGGTTACCCTGCCACTCCTGGAGTCATCCAGCATCCATCTGAGCACCCTGACACAGGGCTTGCTCCTGCATGTCCTCACCCATGAGCAGACCTTACTCATGTGAGTAGCCCCATTGACTTCAATGGAGCCGCTTGTGTGAAGTAAGGATTACATGCGAGAGTGAGTGTTTCCCAAATTGGGCCCCATGTTACTGTCTACAAAGTCATGTCTTTTGAGCTACTCAGTCTTGGTTTTGTTGCAGGTCTTCCTGGCACGTCTCACTGCCAGTATTCCTTTACTGCCATTAGTCTTTCCTGGAGCTTTGTTTTCCTGGTTACAGGTGTGTTTTCCTCACTCTATTGACACACCAGGTCCTTACACCACCATGCAGCTTCTGAATGACCCATTTTTGCCATATCAAATGTATCCTTGGCTACCTAACATTTTTCTTGCAAGTCTCATTGTTCTGAGGGTAGATTTAGGCAGTCTTTAGCTAGGAATCAAGTCCTGGAGTGTAACCTAGAAACAAGTACAAAGCCAGGGCAATCTGTGGAAATTTTCACTAGTCCTGGGATTCAGATGGAATTTGGGGAATGTGATCCCTGTTGGAATCTATCTGCCAGTTGCGGGGGGGTCGCTCGCTTTGTTGCTTCTCTTGGCCAAGCTTTTTGCACACACCAGGGGCTTCATGTGCATTTCTCTATACCACCCCTCACACACTGCTTATGTGCCAGCCTCCCACCCCCTCTATTTCAGAGGCTCACTGCAATCCCCCCACTCTATCCCATATGGCAGGGGTTCTGGGTGTCCAGCATACTCTCTTCCATGCCAGGGCTTCTCCATTCCCCCTCATACCAGGATCTCGCATTCTCCCCCTCTTAGGGGTCTGTGTACCCCCTTCCCCCCCTTCTCCCCTTCCCCTAAAGTCTTCCCATTCTGCTCCCCCACCATTCTTTCTTTTTCAGGGTGTTAACATTTTAAGCACAAGAGGGAAAATGGGCAGAGCTAAAATGAAAAGTATTCTTATGTGGAATGTGCTAATTTCTGCCATCAACTATTTCTTTGCTGTACAGCGAATCAGAGATGGTTCAAGCTGTTGGCTCTGCTAACCAGATGCCACGGCGCCATTTCCCCTTTTTTGGTTTTTCCAACTTTTACCAAAATCAACAGGGTTTTGCCCATTGATGCCTAGAAGATTCCCTGAAACTTTGAAATTGCTCAGATGTGATGGTCAAAAGTTGTCATGTTACATCCAACCAGAGAAATGCCATCAAGATGAGTGTAGGGGCCTTTCAAGGCTGGCTAATTACAGACAAATTACTGAGGTTTGACCACGCATTCATTATCCTACAAATATAGGAGAAGACCCAGTGTGAAATCCTGTCCCACTGAAGTCAATGGGGGTTTGTCATTGATTTCAATGGAGTCAGGATTTCACCTCAATCCTTTGGTTTTAAACACTGATGCCCAATGTAATATTTTTAGGAACTTTTAGTGGATTTTTATAAAACTAGAAAATTGAAATTATTCACTTATAATTTTTATCTGTTGGTAATTGAATTGTGAAATGTCCTTTTATAAATTATGCAAACAAACTTATATAACTTCTAGGTGATAAAAAGAGTTGGTTGAAACTTTTAATGAAAAATTTTTGAGCAAAAAGTGGCTTTGCAACTCAAATCAATTTTTTTTATTTTGATCCAGGTTATTTTTTAATTAAAAAAACACCAAATGCTTTTTTTGGGGGGGGGAATTTTAGGTGGAAAAATTGGTTTTCAGAAACCGAAAACTCAAATTTCTAAACCAAAAAACCAAACATTTTTGGTTTTCAAAAAGCAATTTTTGGTTAAAAATTTTTAAACAAGCTTTTTAACTGGCACTGGTTGAAAAATAATTGTTATGATTCAACCAGTGATAATTAAAAAGAGTTTTCCATTAAAAACTATTAAGTGTTCAGAAAGTTTGCATTTATCTTCTTGATGATCATTTGTTATAATGATTTCAGTACCTATACAAAGATATATTAAGAATATTTATCAATAGCATTTTTACCTACCCAAATGATACTGAGATATCAAAGAGAGTTATTCCTCACATTAATTAGTAGTAGGTGGCTCAGTAGGAAGATATGTTTTGATGCCTTCACAATTTATTCCCAGACTAACCAAAACTACTTAGTTAACAGGGCTAATTTAATTTAATATTTGTTAATATATTTCTTTTCAAACGCCATCAACCCACTACATCTGAACATGTCTAGACTCTGGGTGAGAGTCTCCTTTATGGTATACGAAAAGCGTCATTAGAATTTCAACACAACACAAAGCAATGTTTGTGTTAATTAGGTAAGACCATTTAAAGTGCTAAAGTAATGTTAAGCAGTTGTAACAAGAAGTAGCATAAAAATATGGTCATCAGAAATGTGGGTCATGGAAATTATAAGTCCACACCATTTTGTTACATACATTATTGCATGCATGCAAGGGAGATAAGAAAGGCTGTAAAATTTGCCTTATCTGAATCCAAGCTCTTTTTTGTATTCCATGACTTTGTAATAATTGTTATTGCCTCTCTTGAAGGGTGTTAGAGGAAGTCGATTTTATAAAAGGTCGGTCCAATTTTTCTACTAGCAAAAGCTTATATTATGGCATTTAAATGTGTTTGCAGATGTGATAAGCTAAATAGGATTTAGGTCAGTCCTCTGCATTTTACCATTTTATTGTTATAGCTGAAGAACTCGCTAATTCAATGGTTCACCTCTGTTTAATGGACAGAAATGCCAAAAATAAGGTTTTTTAAAATAAATAAACAAATAAATAAATAAAAGGTTTCTAAACTTAGATTCATGCTTTTTAAATTGAATTGACATTTTTAAATGTTGGCAAACAAATGCTGCTTGCACCAAATGACAAGTTAATCACTCTCCCATTACACAATGCCAGTTCTACCCAGCTCCTTTCAGATTTTTTTTGTACTCCTTTACTATCAATCTGCAAATATTACATGCCAATAACAATCTCACTGCTGTCTTGATAGTTTACATATTTATATATTCAAAGGAAACCGATTAATATGATTTTAGAGAGAACAGGTGGATGAAGTAATATCTTTTATTGGACCAACTTCTGTTGGTGGAAAATACCACTTTTGAGCCACACAGATTTTATATGATTTTAGCAAATTATATTTTCTCAACTTTATTTTTAATCCAAAATAATATGACACTAACAAAAACTAATAGAATAAAAACACAAATCAAAGTGAAACTATAGTGTAGGATCTTTTATTGTGTTCTGTATCCTCAGAGTTTGGCTGCTGTATTTCTGATAGCAAATGATATGCAGAGATGAGGTGGAGTGCAAAGATGTCTGTCTTTCCAGAAGGGCAGAGTGTTCTAGTGGATAAGGGCATGGGACTAGAATCTATGAGATATTGTATTTCTGACTTTGCCTCTGACCTGCTATGTGATGTTGGGAAGCCACTCTACCTCTCTGTGCCCCTGCTTTTCTTCCTTTGTCCGTCTTGCCTATTTAGATGTAAACTCTTTGCCTCCAGGACTCTTACCATATGTTTGTACAGTCCTAGCACATGAAGACTTCAGTATTGCTCAGTATCTTGACATGCTAGCATAACACAAATAATTATTATCTAAATCTATTTAATTATAATCTTAACCTTATCATATTCTTCTATAATATTTGTCTATGTAGAATCTGAGTGTCTCCCATTTCCAACTGGGAGCTTTTGAGTAGATAGCTAGTAGCAAAAACAAACAAACAAAACAAAAAAATCCACGGCACATAAAGATCTCTTTTCATATAGGGGTCTTTGATGGTTAAGATCACTACTTCAAGCAAACCCAGAAAATAAAATAGTGCAATTTGGGATTGTGAATGTGAGTACCTGAAAATAGACTGAAATGGCTCTTTTGTTCAGTAACTTACACTTTCTTTTGTTTGTTTTAATATAGAGTAGCACACTCCCTTGGGAATGTATTGTATCTTCTTCAGATCTCTCTTCTATCAGTGTAGGTACACTATGGACAAACTTATTAAAGGAAAGCATGAAGTTCAAAAGGCGTAAGAGGTACTTTTCATCAGGAAGGAATTTTGAAGTAACATTTTCAATGGCAGATAGATCAGTGCTGGAGGGGGGAAATTCAGGCCTGAGCCTTTGATATTAGTGTGAGTTTTGTCTGAGTGTATTCAGCCCAGTTCTATCTGTGAGAAACTGTATCTCTATCTCCAATGTTCTTCAAAGTATGTGCGTGCATGTGCATGCACATGCAGAGCTAATGTTTGATGTTCTTATTTTAAAATTTTTTGTTCCAATGCTAAAGTTCATCCTTATCCAAGACTAAGTCAAACAAAACTTCCTTTGAAATTCAATCTGAGTAAATCAAGAGCAAAGCATTTGGCTCTCAATGATTATTAGAAACTTGACAGGGTTTTTTCTATATCCATCAAGTACTATTTTTAAGATTTCCAAAATCATCATATGTACAATTAGATAAACTGGCCACTAGGTGTCACTGTACTTCTGTAGAGATATGGGGCAAGGTGTTCATATAAATCTGTATAAAGCTATTTTGGGTAACTGATGTTTTTCTTTTCCTACCCCATGTGGGTAAAAATTGAAGTTCTCCAATAATCCAACATTATAGGCTTCAGAGTTGTGTTTGTGGAGACTTCTAATCCCCTCAAAAACTGTGGCTTCAACATTTCCTAATGGAATCAAACCCTTGGATAGGGTTTGTGCTTAATAGTTTGGGACATAAAGAGAGATGATTGCATTTGCCTGTCTGTTCCCTTGCTGCCTCATCCAGGTAATAAAATTGCAAGGGAAAAAAGAGGGAGCAAGAAGTAAAATAGTGAGATTTTTTAGGATCCAATGAGAGCCAGGTAACTGAGCAGTGAAGTGTACTGAGGAGGTTGGCTAGTCAGGGAGCAGTGGCTGAGAAGCAGTGCTTAATTTGTAATGAAAAAGGGCCAGGGCTCGAGCAATTAGGTGCCAGTGTTGGTGCAATTTTTTGACTTTCCCAGAGGTGCCAGGGCTATGAACTGCCAAGCCTAGAGGTACTGGGCCTCCACCCTAGCAAGCCCTGGCACAAATTAAGCATGGCTGAGAAGAGAAAAGAGCTTCTAAATAGAGAGGTTCTTGGGAGCAGAAAGGGGCAAGGAGACAAGAGACCTGTTTTGAGAACCAGGGGACTAGCTACCAATATGAAATGTGTATATGTGCTGAAAGAACCAATCTTCACAGTATGCCAATAGTTTCCCAAAGGCAGCTGGACATTACACACAATCTAATCACTAACACAGCAGGCTTTGACAATAACAGTGTGCTTTTACTGTAGGATAACTAATACATGTTAGCTACCTGTTTGTAAAAGCATGGTGGAGTTAAAGCACTGTAGTTTTACTGTGAGGTAAACTAGGTGAGGTCAACCAAGGGTGGCATGTGTATGGTAAACACTACAAGTGCCTTTTACAGCAAGGTAACGATCCTATATTTGTTATCTCCTTCTGAAAAAACCAACACCTTTATGTCAGTGAAGAGAAAAAGTCACAGAGTTCTAACACTGGTTGATAAAGGACTAAAAGAAGTATAAGAAATGTGTCGTGCCTCTAGAAATTTTAAATGGTTCTAGGCTTGATTCTCCACTGAGTCCTCATCAACAAATTTGGCTTGTTTCGTTGCCTTTCCGCTGGTTTTGGGCTTGATTTCCGCTTATGTTTACTGCATCACGTGGCATCTTTTTCAAAAGCGGTAATGGTAGGACTAACCAAAATAAAAGGAACATGGATCAGCGTTTATGTCACACTCCCTGTTAGTACCCGGCCAACACTGGGGAAGCTAATGATCCAACCAGCAGACCAAATTTGGCGATGAATCCTTGTCACATGCTACCCGAGGCACGTTGAGCATACACTAAGAAGATTGAAATAAATATCTGAGATCAGGGCTGGCCCTCAGCCAAATGGCACCCCCACCCCTCTCCATTTGTTAAACTTTTGAATACCTTATTTTTATTGCATTTGTAGCCCATTTCACGACTTTGATGCAAGATTTGCACGCGTGATTTAACATGATAAATTTGGACGCTACTATCTGTGAATCCTTATATATTCATGCCATATACAAGAAAATAAAAATTGCTTTCTCTAAGCTTATAGAAACTTTTTAATTTTAAGAATAACTGAGGCTTCCTCAGGGCCATCTTTTATTTTCTACAGGGGAAAATAAGCAGCATAGGGTCAGCAAAAGTCTGTGTTCCACAGTCTTAGGAAGTCATCACACATTACATGTTAAGTATTGCAAAAGAAGTAGCAGTATTTCTTTTATATTGTTGCATAGATAGGGATTTGATAGATACCTCTGGCATCTCATTAAACTACTCTTCAACTCTTAAAATACAAGTACACTTTCACAATTACACAAGAAAACAAGACTGATAATATCACAGCTAGGCTATCACTTCACTTCACTTGGTTCTTATATCTCACTGACTGACTGGTGATGCCCCACCCCTTATATACTCATGAGGGCCTGGCTGACAACATTCTAGGACGTTCGAGGAAAATGTAGTTCTCAGAAAGTCTGGAAGGTTCCACAAGATTCTACAAAGGTCCAGAACATTCTAGGAGGTTAGTGAAAAATGAATCCACATGCGGAATACATGAAACATTTTACTTGAAACATTCTATTTTCCCTGTGGTCACTAACAACAAAAACAGCACTCCAAATCCGGCACCCCCTAATCCAGCACCCCAGGTGGTCACCTGAGTTGCCTGCCCCTAAATCTGGCCCTGTCTGAGATGGGAACAGGCAAAGGGAGTTAAAAACCAATGCTCAGTAATGAGATGGGCTCATTGGGAAGGATAATAGATGCAGGTTAATTTAATGGGCCATTTACAGCAGCCAGTTGACATTTGTTGTTTATGTCAGAGGCTCAGTGATACATTAATTCAGTGAGGCTTCCTTTTGCTTTCTTCTACAAAATAGGCAAGCTGTGTAGGTAGCTAAGTGGCAGCCTGAGGTGCCTGCTCTTACCCAAAGTTTTTGTGGTGAGATTTTCAAAAGCATGTAAAATTAGGTGTCCAGCTCTTATTTATGTTCAATGGACTTTCAAAAGTCTTTTGAAAATCCCACTTTTAATGTGTTTTGGAAAGAACACAGTAATTGCCCGACTGGATCAGACACATAGATTAGCTAGTCCAGGGTCCTGTCTCCAACAGTGATCAACACCAGATGCTTCAGAGGAAGGGATAAAAATGCCAGAGAAGGCAGATGTGGGATAATCTTATTCTATCCCAAAAAGAGCTAGAAATTGGTTTAAACCCTAAAATTGAGGTTTTATTTCCCTTCCAATATTTTTATTTGGCATTTACCTGTATAGATCTGGAAAATCTTGTTATCCATATAAAAGTTCAGTCCCTTTTTGAATTTTGCTAAGAATTAAATGACCGTTGGAAGAGTATTTTCTGTTATTGCACTAAGAATCTGATTGAGACCTTGAACGCAGCTGCTTGTTGGCATGCAACCAGTGTTGTGTTTAGTCTCACACCTCTGCACCATACTGAGCCCCTCTTCGCACCTTTTAGCAACTCTCAGTCCTGCTGCACTTGGCAGAACTGGTGCTTCCTACGTGGTACTTGAATATTCTCAGATAAGTTGCAAGACTATCTTTGTAACCTGGGCATGACTCTGTGGAGGATGTCGGCCCAACTGTGGTGCTAAACTGCCAGTTTGTTGGGCAGTCTGATCGAGATGATTGTCAGCTGTTTATACCTCTAACTCTCAAATTACTCATCCGTTTTAAAGCTGTGGCAACATATCAAATATTAATGGAATGATTCAAAAAGATCCTGTTGGAAAACTCAAAAAGACCCTAATTAGTCTAAAAATCAATTTTGAAAAAAAAAAAAAAAAAAAAGGATTCGTTTGGGTTATAATATTTGTTTTAGAGATTTTTTTGTTTTATTTTGTTTTGCTTAGTTTCCTTTTGAAATGTAATTATATGTGTTGCTGTGGCACCAGCAGAGGGAGTACAAATCATTGGATGCTGGATTCTGGCCTTGGCTCCAGTCTCTATACACTGTCCTGGTAGTGTATAAGGGCTGTGAGGGAACCACAGTGAGACAATTCCCCCAGCAGAGGAAACAGCATAGGGCCTATGTAATCAGTCCAATCCTTCCCACCCTGTCAGGACCTGATGAGCTGGGAGGCATGGCCAGGTGGAAGTGGGTGGATTGGGAGTAGAAAGGAGCATGCACATAGCACTCATTGTTATAGGGAGTCTGAGCTGTCCATCAGCATAACCTGAGTGTAAAATTCGCCTTCTAAGTCTCCTTAGCCACCCAGTATGAGACATACCCCATTCTGAGCTCAAGGACAATCTGCCCAGCCAAGCTGGATCACTTCACCATCTTTGAGGGCCATTCCTTCTTCGTACGTCCTACAGAAGAAGTCCTCGCTTTGTTGTTCCACCCTCAGATTAGAGGAACCCAGCAGTTTCCCTACTTCTATGGCAGTGGTCCCCAAACTTCTTACCCCGTGCCACCCCCTTGCCCTATCAGCGCCCTCCCCCCCAAACTAATGGGGCTAAGGGTGTGGTCACAGTCAGGGCTAGGGGCTGCAGCTGGCAGTGGGGCCACAGTTGGGGGGCTGTGGTTGGGGCCAGGAACCGAGGCTGGGAGCAAGGCCATGGCTGGGAGGCGAGACCACGACCAGGTGCCAAGGTGGGGGCTGGGATCTGGGAGCTGAGACTGCGACTGGGCACCGAGGTAGAGGCTGGGGGGCTAAGGCTGCGGCCAGGCACCAAGGTGAGGGCCAGAAGCTGAGCTGGGGCTGGACGCCGAGGCCACAGCCAAGCTGGGAGTCGAGTCCACGGCTGGGGGACGGGGACGGAGCAGAGCAGGCCTGGTGGCGCTCCCTCCCCACCCCTGTGGGGGCTGGCCTGGGCCCTGCCGTGCCCCCTACCAAACGTTCCTCTATGCCCCCGTATGGGGACGTGCCCCACAGTTTGGGGGACCTCTGATCTATGGGATCTTGTGCCCAACCTATCAATACAGCTGGGGTGTCTGGATGGGGTTGGGCCAAGTTGTCTTCCATTCATAGGTGCTGGAACTAGGGTGCTGCAACTCCCTCTGACTTGAAATAGTAATAACACCCGAAAAACAAGGTTTGTGCCTTCAGCACCCCCACTATAAAAATTGTTCCAGCGCCCCTGCTTCCACTTGTGTTGGACTAGCACTTTCTCCCACACAAGAGCCAGTGTTTGCCCACTTCTGGTCCTTGTCTTCATGCCTGGTGACTCTCCTTTCCTGCTTGGCTTTATGGGATTTCGTCTGAGGTATGAACAAGTCTTCATTTGTAAATGCGAAATGTTCTTCCAGGGTCTTCTCCACTGTCGAGAGAGTTTCCCTGGTTTGTTCCATCAGTATTTGTGCGAGCTGACAAAAATCCAGCCAGTCTCAACCAATCAGCCCCAGGCACGGTCCTTCTTGGTTATTGAACATAAGAACACAAGAATGGCCATACTGGGCCACACGGATGTTCTGTATAGCCCAATATCCTCTCTTCCAAAAGTGGCAAATGCCAGATGCTTCCAAGGGAATGAACAGAACACAGCAGTCATTGAGTTATCCATATCGTCATCCAGTCTCAGCATCTGGCAGTCAGAGGGTAGGGATACCCAGAGCATGGGATTGTATCCCTGACCATGTTGGCTAATGGCCATTGATGGACTTAGCCTTTATGAACGTATCTAATGTTTTTTAAACCGAGTTATATTTTTTGCCTTCTCAATGTTCCCTGGCAATGAGTTGACTGTGTGTTGTGTGTGTGTGCCTTTTGTTTGTTTTAAATCTGCTGCCTATTAATGCCATTGGGTGATTGGTTTTTGTGTTATGTGAACGGGTAAATAACTAACTCTTTTTTAGTCACTTTCTCTACACTATTCATTATTTTATAGACCTCTATCATATCCCCCACCAGTCATCTCTTTTCTAAAATAAACAGTCCCAGGCTTTTTAATCTCTCCTCATATGGAAGCTGTTCCATATCCTTAATCATTTTTGTTGGCCTTCTCTGTACCTTTTCCAATTCTAATATATCTTTTTTTGAGATGGGGTGACCAGAACTCCACACAGTATTCAAGGTGTAGGTGTACTGTATATTTATTTAGCACCATTATGATATTAACTATCTTATTATCTATCCGTTTCCTAATGGTTCCTAACATTGTAAGTTTTTTTGGCCTTGAGCAGATGTTTTCACAGAAATATGCATGATGATGCCACAATCTCTTTCTTCAGTGGTAATAGTTAATTTAGACTCCATTTTTTTGTATGTATAGTTGGGATTACATTTTCCAATATGCATGACTGTTGTAATCACATCACTATTGTGATGGTGACACGATTCATTTGTCCTTCCTCTGCTAACTGGACTTCCGTGCCTGGGTATTTCCCTACGTCCCTGAGGAGGCAGGCCAGTGACAGAACATCAACTGGGTGAATGTTGCTGGGTGCTAGAATCCCATCACATATCAGTGTCTGTTCACAGCTGGAATCCACTGGGGTCCCATTGAGGTTCCTGGTCATCTTCATTTTGGTGAGCCCCCTATAGACTGTTTACATCAGTCCTAACTTAGTGAGTGGCATAAATGCATTCAACCTCTGGGAAGGCTTGCCTGATATGGTCCTCCTTGCCATAGTAGAAGCAGACTACCTTTTCTGAGTCTATCCTAGCAGACAAGGTGGTTTATGTCTCAGCTTTGGGGGAGTAAGGGATGTTTTGTACTGGTAGGCATGTTTAAGGATAACTGCACTGAACATTGGTTCCCTTTGGGGAAGGATGGTGACCCATGGCCGGTCATGAACTTCCTATGCGGGTTTCTTTGACAGGGCTTGGGATGAAGGTCTCCTCCTGTCAGTTTCAGGGTTGTATCATTTCCACATCTCTGTAGTGGCTTCTAGCCTCTCCAGTAGCTGCCCTACTTTATCTAGGTTGCAGCTTTTTATCCCAGCTGTTGCTAACCAGTCATTCAGCCACATCTGGGGGAGTGATTGCTCTCTTCATTAATCCTTTGCTGCTGTGTGAGGTCTATGCACCCCATCACAAGACCCTGTTGTATATGTTTCTGTTTATAATCTATGTTATCAGCAGTTCTTATGACCAATACAGATGTTACTGAAACAGCTGGGTCTCAGTTAATTCCGAGTTTGCAGTTTACACTTTCCAGTGAATGTAAATCCTGAAATCAATTCAGAAGTCCATTTTAAATTCTGAAAAGATCAAGAAAAGAAACACCAATGAGGACAGCAGTGTTTGGATTTTCTGAAACACTAGTGTTAGCGTTTGCTAGGGGGAGACAGATCAGGTTTTACACCCAGAACAGAATGTGATGTATTAGGTGGAGCACTCATTTATTTTTACAGCATTGCTGAAACAGATTAGATGTCTCTGAACCCATTTTATAAATTACATTTCTTTGAAAAAAATCATTAGGAAAAACTTGGTGCTTGCAATATCAAAGCTTTTAAGTTTTTCATTTACATAAAATTATTTCAAATATTTTAGATTAATCTTGTTTTAAGTCAATATACATTGAGTGTAATATATAAATAAATAATACATAAATTTAACCTTTTATTTGGCTGAATCATAGAACTTCAGGGGAAAGGTCTATTATATTTCTTAGTTCAGGAGTTCTCTAACTTTTCTGTAGTGTAGACCACATGCTTAGATTCAGTGGTGCTAGGCACTATGCAAAAACCTTATATACATTTTAATAGAGAGAGTGTCTGTGGACCACCTCCTTTCACACTCGTAATTTCATCATAACACTCTTGTGGCAACTAGAGCAACTGCTTATTTAGTGACATCCCAGGAAGGCATCGTCATTGAACCAGGGACTACAACTGTTTGAAAAATTTTGAAATTTATTTGACAAACAAAGGGATAAATGTTGCACTAAAATTGTCAGGAACAAATTTCCTGGTGTGTATTTTAAACTAGCTCTACCCCAGGTCTTCTGAATCTAAAAGTCTGTGCCTCTATTGTTTGAGCTGAAGAGGCAGGCGAAAGCCTCACGCCTGCTCTGGCCCCTTTATTCTGGATAAAAGAGTCAGGGTGACTTAAGGGGGCTCTAAAAGCCCCAGATCGGGCTTAAGGAGGACAGTCAGAAACTGAGGAAGACAGACATAAGGTGCCTGCTAAGGCTTCCCTCGGAAGTCCTAATGTAAGGGGCGTCTAGAGGAGTGTGTTGGGGTGCTTGTAGCAGTGATGTTGCAGGGTGGTAGATGGGGCAATGACTCCACCCTCAATACATGGGCACAGGCCCAGTCCCTGAGCTTGAGTTGAAAGGGAACGTGAGAGTCATAGCTCTGCCAGTGACACCGGATTCTCCAGAAGCTGCAGGAAGGGATGATGGTGGCGCCCTCCGTTGACACTGGCTTTCAGAATAAACCATGTATTTCTGGGGAAGAACACGCTGCACTTCCAAAGAGGTAGCCTAGTAGCCATTCCCAGCATGCACCCGGAGGCATTTGGCCTGCCTCAGTGCTGCAGCAGCAGCAGCCAAAATGCAGATGGAATCTGCTTCTGATGTGGGGCCTCTCCTCTGTCCCAGTAATGCAGCTAAGCTACGGCTTTGAAAGCCACAAAACAGCCCAAAGACACTTTAGGTCCTTTGGGGTGAAAGCCTTTGTATGACACATGTAATGGATAATAATTATTAGCATTTTGGACTTATTTCTCCTGCTTACGGTGGATGCTTTGAAGAAACAGTATTGCATATGTTCTACCACCCGAAAAGATTGCATATTTCAGTGTAAAGGTTTCAGGTACAGTACAGAACAGAGCACAGAAGACAAATGCCATTAACAGGGCTGGCCCTAGACCAGATGGCACCCCAGGCTAGGAGCATCTTCAGCATCCCCCCATTTGTTAAACTTTTGAATATCTAGATTGCAATTGAACTTTTTGCTTCCTATACTGAGCTCCTGAAGGCTTCTTTGGAGGAATCTTTTATTTTCTATAGGGGAAAATAGGCAGTATTAGGGAGAGCAAAAATCTATGTTCTGCAGTCTTAGAAAGTCATCAAACATTATGTGTTAAGTATGGCAAACGAAGTAATGGTATTTCTTTTATATTGTTGCTTAGGGGTTTGATAGATGTCTCTGGCATCTCATTAAATATGTCCTTTATTAGTTGCTACTTACATGCTTCAAGTCTTAAAACACAAGTACACTTTCACAATTACACGATAAAACAAGGTTCACAATATCGCAGCTGGGCTCTCACATCACTTCAGTTTGTTCTTATATCTCACTGACTGACTGGCGATGCCCTGCCCCTTCATATACCTGCCCCTTCATATACTGACAACATTTTAGGCAGTTCAAGGAAAACGTAGTTCTCAGAAAGTCTGGAAGGCTCCATGAGATTCTACAAAGGTCCGGTACATTCTAGGAGGTTAGTGAAAAATGAATCCACATACAGAATACCTGGAACATTTTACCTCTAACATTTCATTTTCCCTTTTCTCGCTAACAACAAAAACAGCACCCCAAGCCCGGTACCCCCAACCACTGCACTCCAGGCAGTCACCTGCATTGCCTGCCCCTGAATCCAGCCCTGGCCATCAATATACTTTCCACTTCACTTGTCCAAACTATGGAATTCTAGCTTTGAGAGGATGAGAAGTTCAGGCTAGCGGAGAAGAGGATTCAGAGAAATTCATCTCCTAATGTTTGTTGCCAGGAGAATCACCACACATACAAAGCAGTGGGGGATTGGCAGGCAGTAGGTAGATGACACAAGGGCCCCAGGGTGGCTAAATTATGCTAGGGTCTGTAGAACAGCCCAGGATTGGGAAAATGTAAAGGGGACTTAAAGCCACTTCCCTCCATCCCCTTCCTCTTGGCCTGCTAGTTCTGTGGTGCAGCACAGAACCTCACCCCAGGTGCATCAGCTCAGAAGCAGTAGCAGACTTATAAACCTCTATATGTGGTTTAGTCAGTGACAAAGAGCCAGGGTGTTAGCATGGGTTACACTTACATGGAAAAGTAATATTAGGAAAATATTTATGGATTTTGACAAAAGGAGGCGAGCCAGTATGATTTGACCAGCAGGCTTTCTATGGACCATTAGTATGTACCTAATGGATCATTAGTGGTCCACACACTTCAAGTTGAGAACTTCTGATCTAATCTGTCCCTCTCCCCTCCCCTACCCCCAGAGAAGGCCTAACCCCTGCAACATCTTGATTCCCCAGTGCTTTGTCCCTAGTTTAAACTGTTTCAAGTGCAAGGGTGTCAGCTACTTCCGTTGGAAGGCACTTCTGCATCCTAATAGATGTCCCTGCCAGAGAGTTTTTCCTGACATTCCAATTACATTTTCCTTTCCTTAATATCATTTATTTTATGTCTAGTTACGTCCCCCTCCTAAACAATTACCATTCCTTTCTTGGTGTTTAAAGTTTTCAGATGCTTTTAGATGGTTATCACATTCTCCCTACCCCCTTCTTTGCTGGTATTTAGCCAAACTATGTAATTAGGTTTTGTTTCAGTAGAGGGACAGGCAGTATCCTTTTGGCATCAGAAAAGGAAGTCCTCTAATACAGAACTCATGTACTTCTACACAGATCCCATTTAGCTTAGATGATTGATCCTTTATAACCTTTGGGGGAGCTGAATCAGATGACCCTCCTCTAGCATCATACACTAGATAATGCTGGTAAAAGAAAGTTTCTGATCATTCTGAGAAGTTCTGGCTGTAAATGGACAAACTCCTTTTTTTTTTTTCAAAATGTTCTTTCTACATTTTCTCAATTTAGAAAGAACATAACATGCAGCCTTAAATTAGCGACCACCGACATCCTCGACTGTTAATGGCATCTTTATCTGTGAAGAAAGTGTTTTCTAAGGCAAACAGTATGAAGGAGGTTGAAGTAATGTCACTCTTTGCATGTCCTATTGAAATGGATGTTGAGAATGAATGAGCTGGGCTTTTTCCAGGCTTTAAGGGAAACCTAGATCACCTAAAGGCACAACATTTACTTTGGGATTATAAAATGTAGCTTTTTTTCTGCAGAGTAAGCACATGTTAGTTTTGGCTATACTAGATGCCCCCATATTGAAAAGGATCTCTGTAACCTATATGACCTCTGTGTATCTAGGTTGTTGTCTTATCCTGACAATTTCTGTGCCAGGCAGCCTTTCTAGCCGGCTCTTAAGGAATCTCTAATGGAGTGCTGCACGCCGGTGAGCATGCTACCTGACTATATTCAGTTCCATGAGGCTTTATTGGCGTCACAAGATATGCAAGTTTTGCCAAAAGGTTTAAAAAAAAAAAAGACAGGCTCCTCGAGTATTTGTCAGAGGATCTGCCCAGGATAAGTGTACATACTGTCATTCGGTTTAAGACCCTGGGTCTTTTAATGGTGTCCATTCTATATAGTGGTAGGATGTTATCTCACTGAGCTGTGCAAAAAATTTATTTTTTGGGGCACCAAAACTATTTGAGAATTCAGGTCAAATTTGGCAAATAGTTTCAGATGAAAGAAAATTCTTTTAAAAAAAGGAGTTGAAACACTTTGTTTTGACTGTTTTGAAACAACGACTTTTAGACTTTTTGTTTTCAAACAACGTTTCATGTAAAAATTTAGCTATCATTTATTTTTGGGGGGAAAAAGGGTGAAAACCAAACTGATAGCCTTTTCCTTCACTTCCCCACCTCCAAAAAATGTTTTGTTTCAGGTTTTTTCCATTTCATTGTGGTCGTTTCTCAATCAAAAAACCCCTTTTAAAAAAATGTGGCCCTGTGATAGGAAACTTGGAGGGCCACTAGCCTACCCTTGTCTCTCTGTCGGGGTGGTGGTAGCAGTACCTGGTTCCTGACCCTAGGTTGGGAGTGTTTGGGCCTCCAACTGGGCCTTTGCCCTTAAGTAAGACATGGTAGAAGGGCCTGGGCCCTCCCTCTCTGGAACCCTCTGCTGTCCTGGGCTCCTTTCTCCCTATGTGCTCCTTCAGTTTGGGGCATGGCCCCCATAGTCCAAACTATCGATAACTTCACAAAGCCCTTATGAGCAGTGCCCTACAAGACCTGCTGGCTCTTAAAGTGGTGGTTGGAGAAGGCTTTGCCTGAGGGCCTTATCTGCTCTGAGGTCCCTTCTCAGGCTCCACCTTCTCTCTGGCTTCCTGGAAAAGGATTCCTCTCTTCTGCAGCCTGTCCATTACCCTTTGCCTGGGCTTCTGAGCTCCTTTTAACTCACTCCTCCAACTGCAGCATGCTAGGCAGGGCTACCTGGGCCCAGCATAGCCTTGTAACCGCTTAGGACCAAGTGTGGGTTTTCGATACTCCATCACTGGCCCCCTAATCAAAAAAAAAAATCATTTATTAGCTCAGCTCTACACCTAGTACAATGCCTTCTCTTCTATCTCTCTCCTTTCTCCCAGGATAAGAAATTAATGAAGTACTGAGCCCTGCATAATCAGAGTCCACTCTACGTTCCCAGGATTCAAGCCATCACACATTCCATATGGATCAGCAGGTTTTGGGAACAATGGGGAACTTGGATTTGAGAACTAATTGCACCATTTGTCACTCAAAAGGTAAAGTAGGTGCAATTAGGCCAAATTGCTGGTCCATTTTGCTTGTTTGCCACTTCCTAATCAGATTATTTCCTGATTGTAGAGATTTGTGCCATAAAAAGCACTTGGAAAATACAAGTGTATTTCTCGCATCTGTTGGTGGCTCATGTTATCAGGAGCTGTATGTTGGTAGTACACACTGAGGATTAAAATGTGTGAGGCACCTGCATGGCCATATACGGGCAAGAGAAGCTTCCCTCTGCACAATTGCTCACTGGCCACTTCTTGCTGGGAGAAGCTAGGCTGTAAAAAAGGGTGGAAAGAAAATGGGTTCATGGACTCAGCCTTCAGCCTCCTTTTTTCCACTCACTCACAGAAGCAAAGGTGGCAGAGCTAATATGCAGGAGAGACCAACCTGCAACATCCTAATAGCTCTGCGCTGCTCCCTATGCAGGTTTGTGGCTTAAAAATCACAGGCTAGCCCTAAATTTGATGAATCTCCAGTTTGCTGCACATTTGCTTGAAAGAGTCTCTCAGCAAAAAATATAATTCATTCTGATTAAGGACAGCTCTCCACATGGCCAGAGGATTTTGGTTTGCTTGGTTTCATTTCTAGGATTAATTTTACTTTGACACCAGGCCATGCTGTTCCCTTGTTCCATTTCCTGCTCTGCCTTAGAGGAAGTGTTCATAGTTTTTTGCAATAAGCAGTAGTACAGCAGGCCAGCTTCCAAGATGCAATAGATTAATTTGATACTTTTTTTCCAGTGCACTGGTCTGATTATTGCTAAATTAGCTTTAAGACAGCTACAGAATTGACTCAGGCACTTCAAGTTTTCATGTAGACTGGTAGAGGGACTGCTGGTGTTTGTTTTTAGGATGAGCTGTCCTGATCATGTGTGGCTGTTTAAGATTCCATGTACTGTTTTGCAAGAACAGGAGGAATTTAACCCTGGTTTCCTGACCAAATTCCAATATGTATGACTATAATCATCCTACCTAAACTATCCCTGCAGTTTCAATTAACTGCAGCATTTCCACACCGGCCTAAAGTGGGCAACTGAAAAGCCTGAGGTTTTCATCTTGACTGTTCCTGCACACCTGTCCCTATGGCTTTTCTTTGCCATTAGACATACATAAAGAAATATTGACATAAAAGAAAGGTATTTTTTCTAATCAGGAAAATATTATATATAATGTACTTTGATTGACTTCAGACAACAGCATGTTTCAAGAGTTCAAATGGTGTCTTCTTTGCAGCCTGTTTTAATAAGACTTATTTCCATATCCCTGCATTATTCTATGCAATTTCATTTTCACTGCTACTGCACTGAAAGTCCTCAGATTATGAAGGCAGACCTGAGAAATCCTACAAATCCTGTGGTTTGGCAGGTATGAACATTCTTAGCTCCTATCCTAAACTGAGGCCTGATTTTCAAAAATGCTTAGCTCCCATATTTCCACTGAAATCCATGGAAGTTGCAGGTGCTCAAACCTAAAAAAGTTATTCCATTAGTGTGCAATGCTACTAGAGATACCAAAGTGATTGCTATAAATGAAGGAGAGTAATCTTAAGAAGGGACAGTACAATGACTCCAACCCCAACACTGGACAAGTGCCAAGCCAAGTGCAGTCCTTGAACTTGAGTTGAAGGGGAGGGGAGTCTTAGCTCTGCCAGTGATTCTGGACTTTCCAAAAGCTGCAGGAAGGGATGAGGGTGGCATCCTCCTTTGGCACTGGCTTTCAGAATAAACCATGTATTTCTGGGGAAGAACACACTGCACTTCCAAAGAAACACTCAGGGGGCCATTCCAGCCATGCTCCTGGAAGCATTTTGCCTGTCTCAGCACAGCAGCAGCAGCCAAAATGCAGCTGGAATCTGCTTCTGATGTGGTCCTCTCCTCTTTCCCCATAATGCAGCTAAACTATGGCTTTGAAAGTCACAAAAGAGCCCAAATTTTAATAAGACACTTTAGGTTCCTTTGGGATGAAAGTAGGATGACCAGATAGCAAGTGTGAAAAACCGGGATGGGGGTCAGGGGTAATAGGCGCCTTTATAAGAAAAACCCCTGAATACTGGGACTGGCCCTATAAAATCAGGACATCTGGACACCCTAGATGAAAGGCTTGGTATGATACTTGCACGGGACCATAATTATTAGCACTTTTGACCATTTTATTGTTTAAGGTGATGTAGCAGTTTCTTTGAAGAACAGCATTGCACATGTTCTACCACACAAAATGATTGCATATTTCAGTGTAAAGGTATCAGGGACTGTTTATAACAGAAGACAAGTGCCATTGATTTACTTTCCACTTCACTTGTCCAAACTATGGAATTCTCCATTTTGAGAGGATAAAAAGTTCAGACTGGCAGAGAAGAGGATTCAGAGAATTTCATCTTCTAATGTTTGTGGCCAGGATAATTACCACACATGCAATACAGTAGGGGCCTGACAGTGAGTCTATCACCATTCGATAGATGATATGATGCCTCAGTTGACATTAAAGTAAATAATAGTTAATTCTGTATACAAAGGTCAACTGCAGCCTTCGCTTTACACGCCTGTGTAAATGCAGGTGAAAATGTAGCATTCAAATAGCTGATGATAGCACCATCTGCAAGAGGCTAATGGCTCAGTCATTAAGCAGTGTGAGCCACAGTGTAATCAGATATTGTATGATGAATAATTTAGCAATAATCCAAGTTACTTTGAATAAATATTAAGAGAAGCAAAAACATACACATGGCACATTAAGGGACCAGAAAAGGCATTTTTCAATTTCCCAGTCTGAAAAGCTTGGTTATACTAGGCATTAATCATGTGCATGCCTGATACCCATGCAGAGGTTTGAGTCAGGTGCTGGTGACCCAGCATTTGTAGGCATTAGTAAGCAGAAAGAACTACAGAACCCATGAGAAGATACATTAGCTCTGCACTTTGTGGTTGGAGCCATGTCATCAGCATGTGATGCTAGCAGAAGGATGATCCAGTGCATAGGGCAGTAGCCTGCGATTTGGGACACCCAGATTTGATTGCCTGCTCTGCCATAGACTCCCTGTGTGATGCTACACAAATAACTTAGAGCTTGTCATCGCCAAAGTATTAGCTCGAGGTATGACTTGAGTGTTGCTGCTACCTGACTCCCATCCACATACAAAAATCTCGATCTTGACCTAAGTGGTGCATTAAACTTGAGCTAGCTGGCCTGGTAGGGAGCATGGGCTGAAGCTCGAGTACTATGGATGCTTGAGCTGTGGGGACTCAGCTGCTATATGCTGGCAAATCCAATCACTCTCTGCAGCTTCAGTGCTGTTTTGCGGGGTGTCCACTCTCACTCAAGCTAGGTTATTCTGAATGTAGATAACTCATGTCAACATTACAGTGAGTGAAGACAAGCCCTTAGTCTCTCTGAGCCTCAGTTCCCAATCCGTAAAATGGGGAAAATAGTAATTCCCTGCTTCAAAGGGGTGTTGTGAGGGTAAATACATTAAAGATTGTGAAGTGTTCAGGTACTATGGGGCCTAAGGAGTAAAAGGGGCCATTTAAGTGCATGAGAGAAGATAGATAGAATAGAACACAGATAGTTCTGTCATAGTCCGATCACATGACTGGTCTAGCAATCCTTTATAATGCCTGTAATGTTGTAATAAACTCCGAATGTTATATTCCAGGTCAGATTAAATGCCTATTTAAGTGTAGATAAATCACAAAATTCATCCCTTTCCCTTTCTTTATGTCCAGAAATGCTGGGGTTATGTGAATGGCCTCCTTCCACTGGCATAGGTAAAGCTGTGGTACATTTCCAACAGAACAGCATTATTAGCATGGCTTTAGCATCAGACACACCGTACAGATCTATATGCCATTATTATCACCTAAACCAGTGATTTTCAACTTTTTTTTATTTGCGGACCCCTAAAAATTTTTGAATGGAGATGCAGACCCCTTTGGAAATCTCAGATGTAGTCTGCATATCCCCATGGATCTGTGAAGCACAGGTTAAAAAGCACTGACCCAAACTGTCTAAATGTGTTTATGGTCAGAGCTGGATGGGAAACAGTTTTCATGTCCTAAGAACAATTTCAAAAGTTCAACATTTTGTCCTGTCTTGATTCAGGACAAAAAGTTGAAATCTTGGAAATATTTACACACAGAAAAACCATTTTTTCCATTTCAGTCAATCAAAACATATTCTGTGCCCAAAGAGCTCTGTCTCTTGGCTTCCTGGCAGGACCACATTCCTGACTGATTCTCTTGTTGTCTGCTGGCTTTCTGCCTCTCTCATATACACAGCTTGCCAAACAATCCCCCAACTCCTGTGTTTCAATCAGGGAACCCTTGAGCCCACATGTTTTAACCTCTGATCAGGCTGTGCCATGCAGCCCATTGCCTTGGGCAGTGGTTTCTATTGTTTGCAGTTAACTCATTACATAAATTAGCTTAATTGTTCCTTCCATTTAGCCTGAAAGAAGGGTGCTTAGCACATTTGTTGGCTTGAATGCTAATATCTCTGGTAAGTATTGTCACAGTCCAGGGCAACTGCACCTGAGTGTATTCCTCCTCTGTAGTCCCTCAAGGGCTCCCACTTGAGGCTCCTGGCTCCTCAGCTGTCACTTCTCTTGGGTGGAGACTCACATCTCTCTCTTTCTCCCAGCCTGGTTTTTTCCAGGCTGCGCAGTTCCCTGCCTACACTGTGATATCCCCATCAAGCCAGATTGCCTTACCAGGCCAACATCTGAGCTTTGCTATAATTGCCAGCAGTTATGTTACCATACAGCCCTTTGTAAGCAAGAACATTTATGCTTAAGGCGAAAGCATTACAGAGAGCATTATAAAAACAATAAAAGAACCTACACACATGCTAATAAGCTAACCAGGGATCACTCCCCAACTCCAACAAGGAATCTGGTGGGAGTCGGTCCTTCAAACCCCACAAAGGATTTTTCTTGTGGTTACAAGTTCATAACAGCCGTAGCTCAGCACTGACACCCCCATGAATAGGTTAGTCTTTCATTTATACAGCTTGGGTCTTTGATCTTCAGGTTCCAGGAAGAGATAATCAGCAGGCAATGGGCCTCTCCTCAGGATGTAGCTTCAAAAGGCTGGGGTTTTGCATAACTGATGGCAGGGAATCTGCCTTCACCATTCCCGAGAGATTTCCAGGAAAATCACTTAACCTTGTTTGTCCCCAAAGTCCATTCTTGTCTGGCACACTGTTTAACATAGTCTTCTGAATCTTTCCAGGATTCACATCCCATCTCCCCTCTAGAGAGGTTACCTTTGATCCCGGCTCACAATAATACATAAACTTTGTATTTAATACATTGGACTCCAAAAATATTTAAACTTAATTCAATCAGGTTTTTCAAAGCTATAGTAGGAAATTTCCATATTTGTCACAAGTGTATTATGAAAAGCAGAGTTATTATTGCTTAGGATTCCTTGTAAAGCTGTTTTAGTCCTCAATTCTTCATTAACGAAGCATAATCTCTCAGTGTAATGGCTAGTTTGCTCATTCTTGTTAGCAACTGGAACAGAAACATTATTAAGCACTATCATATCTTACCTGTTCGTATTGTACTTGAACTCAGAATATATTCTACAAATTATTCAAAAACCTTCTCCAGAACTCTCTTGCTCAGGGCTTTTTCTTGTTCTCCTCTTTCCAGACTTTAATTCCTGAAAAATGTTGATTTAGTTGGGGTTGGTCCTGCTTTGAGCAGGGGGTTGTACTAGATGACCTCCTGAGGTCCCTTCCAACCCTAATTTTCTATGATTCTATGTTTGTGTTTCTCATTTCTCAATAGTAGTTTTCAGGTTACTTCTGATATTGTGGAGCTAGTGATTCTTCTGCAGGTGGGTATAACAAAGGAATACATATTTCTTTTTAGCCACCAGCCTTTAAGAGAGAACAAAAAAAACCCCCAAAGGTTTCTGGAGTTTGCTTGGGACAGTCTTAGACATTTAAGTCCTATAGTACAGGAAGTGCTGCTTAGATACAGCTTAGGCAGTGGCCGCACTTCAAGCTACTCACCACTGCTATACCAAGGTAACTTGAAGAAGCATCCTCTAAGGGTTAGAAAGTATTTCTCAACTATCTATCTAATCTATCTATAGTTTGATCACCATGGTATTTAAGCACCAGACAACACATTAAAGAAGCAATGAGTGTGCCCTAATGGCTATATTCTTACAGCCTCTCTTGACTGAGGGGTGTGTGTGTGTGCTGTGGTTTTTATTTATTTATTATATATAATTCTTTTCTTCTTGCCTTCTATGTCCTCCACTCCATCTCCTACTAGATAGATGAACTTGGGCAGTGGCTATTACTAGAGAAGACCTTGTCAAAAAGCCTGATCTATACTAGAAGTACCTGTTGCTGACAGTTGGTTTCAACAGTAGGTTCAGCAATGCACAGGTTAACTGCAAATTCATTTAGCATAATTTCAGAAAACTGGTTCAGATTTTCTCTGTATTGGTTTTAGCTACAGTTTGTCCTCATCTGCACTTATATTTAAACTGTCTGTAGCTGTTAAATGGTGCTGAGCCTGTTTCTGACACCTTTTGTCAGTAACAGGCCCATCAGAAATGATGGACATGTAAAGCTGGGTATCATCTGCAAACCGAAGACACTAAAATGAGCCACATTTTCCCACTAAGGTCTTATTTATACTGCTAAAAAGGTGTGTTTTTAACCTGAAGGTAACTCATGCATGTGAGGCAGATATAGTGCCCATCTTTAAAAAAGGGAAGAAGGAGGATCCAGGGAACTACGGACCAGTCAGCCTCACCTCAGTCCCTGGAAAAATCATGGAGCAGGTCCTCAAGGAACCCATTTTGAAGCACTTGGAGGAGAGGAAGGTGATCAGGAACACTCAGCATGGATTCACCAAGAGCAAGTCATGCCTGACCAGCCTGTTTGCCTTCTATGATGAAATGACTGGCTTTCTGGATGTGGGAAAAGCAGTGGATGTGATATACCTGGACTTTAGCAAAGCTTCTGATATGGTCTCCCACGGTGTTCTTGCCAACAAGGTAAAGAAGTATGGGTTGGATGAATGGACTATAAGGTGGACAGAAAGCTGGCTGGATCATCAGGATCCACAGGTAGTAATCAATGGCTTGATGTCTAGTTGGCAGTAGGTATCAAGTGGAGTGCCCCAGGGTCAGTCCTGGGGCTAGTTTTGTTCAACATCTTCATTAATGATCTGGATGGTGGGGTGAATTGCACCCTCAGCAAGTTCGTGGATGACACTAAGCTGGAGGGAGTGGTAGATACGCTGGAGTGTAGGTATAGGATACAAAGTGACCTACACAAAATAGAGGATTGGGCCAAAAGAAGTCCGATGATGTTCAGAAAGGACAAGTGCAGAGTCCTGCATTAAGATGGAAGAATCCCATACATTGCTACAGATTAGGGACCGACTGGCTAAGAAGCAGTTCTGCAGAAAAGGACCAGGGGGTTACAGTGGACAAGAAGCTGGATATGAGTCAACAGTGTGCCCTTATTGCCGAGAGGGCCAATGGCATATTGGTCTGCATTACTAGGAGCAGTGCCAGGAGATCAAGGGAAGTGATTATTCCCCTCTATTTGGCACTGGTGAGGCCACATCTGGGTACTGTTTCCAGTTTTGGGCCCCCCGCTACAGAAACAATGTGGACAAATTGGAGAAAGTCCAGTGGAGGGCAACAAAAGTAATTAAGGGGCTGGGGCACATGACTTATGAGGCGTGGCTGAGGGAACTGGACTTGTTTAGCCTGCACAAGAGTGAGGGGAGATTTGATAGCAGTCTTCAACTACCTGAAGGGAGGCTCCCGGGAGGATGAAGCTAGGCTATTCTCAGTGGTGGCAGATGACAGAACAAGGAGTAATGTCTCAAGTTACAGTGGGGAAGGTCTAGGTTGGATATTAGGAAAAAAAATTTCACTAGGAGGATGGTGAAGCACTGTAATGGGTTATCTAGGGAGGTGGTGGAATCTCCATCCTTAGAGGTTTTTAATAAAGACCTTAGAGGTTTTTGACAAATCCCTGGTTGGGATGATTTAGCTGGGGTAGGTCCTGCTTTGAGCAGGGGGTTGGAGTAGATGACCTCCTGAGGTTCCTTCCAACCCTAATCTTCGATTCTATTATTTTAAATATTAATATTTCTAGGTATATTGTTTGCAGCTATCACCTTGCTTATCTTAGGATACAAGCAGCATATGGGAGTCCATTATAAGAGAACAGAAACTAGTTTTAATTTTGATTTAAAGTTAAAACCCATCAGGAAAAAATAAGCTGTACTGTTTATCAGGAAGATAATAGAATGTTATAAACATCAGGACCTGATTCTGAAACTGGTTCAATACAGGCAGAGTCCTGTGCCTGTGCAGAGTTAGCTGACGGAATCCTTAGGTTAAATACTAAAACAAGTCCTTTAGAACACAAATTAGTTTATTCTTAAATATTATTTACCAAATTCATTTGAATACTTTAAAAAGGGCCAAATTCACATTGGATCAGTATTATGCCTGTAATTACTGTATTGAGCTAATCATTTATCATCTTGGTTAAGGTCTTGATCCTGCAAACTCAAACGTGGGTGGATAACATGTTCCAAATAACAGAACTGGGGCTCTTGTAAACAAATCTTCTAATAAAAGCAACCGTCCATAAGATTGTATCTCAATAATTATTCAGTAGTGCTTATTGCAGCTATGTTTTCAACAATCTTATGTGGAATGTAACTGTAACATTCATTATCAAATGTGCATATGACAAATGTTTCTATATTTGCAAAAAAAAAAAAAGTTCATGCTAAAGTATGTACAGTCAAATAATAACACCTATTTCAAATGTAGTAATCCTGAGATGCTATTAGTCATTTATATGTAAAGTTTCAGAGACTAATACTGTATGCTTGTACAGTATGCTGTCCCATTATTGGAGAAAAAAGGATCAAACAATGAAATTAATGGCAGGCAGCTTTACAATGAACAAAAGGCTATTTCTACATGCAGCTTCTAGTCAGCTCGTAGAACTCATGCCACAAGAGATCAGTCAAACTATAATGGATTATTTTATGATCAATAATATTTGTAGTTAGGGGACACTGAAGTCAATGTAGGACAAAATTATAGGGTTTCTTTAAAAAAAAATTTAAAAAGCCAAGAGATTTACAAAAGCTAACATTTAAAATTCTACTGAAGATTGTAAGCACTAGTTCCTATGAACCAGCCCTTAGGTTGGATTTAAACAGTCTCCTACAATCTTAAACTCAATGCCCATAGTTAGTGTAAGGCAGAAAGTGAAACTGCCAAGAAACAAAAGTGAAACTAACTGTTTTCATTGTCCAGGGTCCACAGTAAATGAAATGCAATAATATTAAATGATCAGCAATAAGATTAAAAAGCATGTGCAGATATTTTAAATTCCAGCTGATGTATTAATCTACAGTGATACTGATAAAATAGATAAGGCATCTTATTTTAAAATATATAATTTCAACCTGCCAATGTCCCCTTATGCATGCCACAATAAAGCTGATCAAATCTCGTGTTTAGGGTGTGAATTGATTAGTGCAGGAGTCAGAAAAAATAAGCCGTTTCTCCCACCTTACAGCAAATAATTATTCTTTATTTTTCCATAGCATCTTCCGTCCACGAGTGTCAAATACCTTCACAAACTGTACAGTGCCCCCTAAGGAAATATTGCCCCCATTTTACAGGTAGTGGTGAAACTGTAGCATAGAGAAGTTTTCTATTTGCTTGTGGTTATAGCAAGTCAGTGGAAGAAGTGAAAACAAAACCCAGATCTGATTCCTGTAACAACTAGCAGACTCCTCTCTGAGAGTGGAGGCTTTTTAACATAGGTAAAGATGGAATAAAACAGAAAAGATTATGAAAGGAGGAAACATGCTCCCTCCCATTTCCTATTGAAGTCAGTGGGGTTTAAAGTCAATGTTTCCAGCTGTAAAAAATCGTGTGATCATTAAGAAAAAAATCAGATCCTGCTTGTCTCCCTGCTAATTTATTTTCCAAATTAATATTAGTATAATTGGTATTTTAGCCAACATCATTTTCATTCTTCAATGGTGGGGGAGGGGGGAGAAATGAATCCCAGCTGGTAACCTCTCTCTCTCTCTAAAATTATAAACCCTTTGTCTGGGCCTGCTCAATCTGGTTCCTAAAGAACATGAAGCATTTTTAAAAAAAACAAAACTCCCCCCTCCCCCCGAAATGACAGATCCCCCGTTAAGCCACCAGTGCACTTGAAAGCTCCCCTTGTCTGCGATTTAGACATGTATGGTTGGCTTTTAACTCCTTCGCCCTCTCTGTGTCTCTGCTCCCTCTCCCCCCAGCAGTCCCTGATTCTCAAAGGAATCGCTCCAAATGCACCTCTTAGTCTGAAAGCCCCCCCACCTCCTTCCCACGCAAGGGAGAAGCTTAAAATCGGATCACACGGGAGAGCTCTCCCCCCGGCTCGACCAGCCACAGAGGCACCCCCCCACCCCCACCTTTTCCTCCGGTCCCAGCAAGAGTCTCTCTCCCTGCCATTATGTTCAACCATCTTTTACCCAGGCCTCTCTGCAGGCTGCAGTGGCAGTGAGAGAGCCCTGGGCCCTGTCTGCCCGAGGCCCCCCCCTTACAGGAGCAGCCCCCCCGGGTGCGGGTCGCTGGCCCTGCAGGGCAGCAGCAGGTCTGTTTGCATGGGGGTGCGGCGTGTGCATGCAGCGGGTTCGCTTTCTCCCCAGGGCCTGGCTGCTGCTGCTCCCACGCGCGCTAGGCCCCGCTGGGCGGTGGCAGAGCGGCCTGGAGCGCGGCAGCCGCGCGGCTCTCCTCAGGCCCGGCTCTCGCCGCTGCCGCTGCCGCCGCCGCCGCCCAGGGGGCTCCAGGCCGCGCTCTGGAGGGAGGCCGCTGGCGGGGGGGGAATCCGGGCACCGCTCCGTAATGGGGAGGCACTGGGCAGCCGGCGCCAGCGCGCAGGCCGGGCCGAGAGGTCACACGGGCGGCACAGCTGCTGCCAGGCAGCGCTTGACAGCCCCAGTGTCCTCCGAAGTGATGCTCGGCAGCCAGGGGGTGGTTAACGGCTCCTCTGCCTCCCAGTCCCAGCTGCTGAGGGGGTTAAGGCGTCGGCACCTCGGCCTCCCTGGGGAGCGCCCTCTCCACACAGTCAAGGCCCCTGCGGCCCCCAGCACCCTGTGGGGTGGGCTGGGTGGGAGCCTGAACTTGTCCAGCCCCCAACCAGGTCTCCACTATCCCCTGAGCAGGAAGGGGCTTTAATTTTCTGCTGGAGCACGTAGGCACTTTAGTTAGGAGTCATCCCGGGAAGGGGCCCTGGGTGCAGAGGAGACTGCGGTTGGGAGCCTGGCAGTGTGGTGAGGGGACAGGGGCCGCAGGTGTGGAGGAAACTGTGATTGGGAGCCCCCCGGTGTGGGGAGGAGACCATGATTGGAAGACCCCCACTGTGGGGAGGGTATGGGGTCACAGGTGCAGAGGAGACTGTGGTTAGGAGCCCCCCAGTCTGGGGAGGGAATGGGGGTGCGGGGGTCAGAGGAGGCTGGTTAGGCGCTCCCCAGTGTGGGGAGGGGATGGAGGTGAGGGGTGCGGAGAAGACTCTGATTAAGAGTCTCCCAGTGAATAGAGGTGAAGGGAGTGACAGATGTGGAGAAGACTGTTGTTAGGAGCTGCCCCAGTGCATAAATTACAGTGTGGGGGTGAGCAGTGATGGGAGTGAAGGATGTAGAGAAGATTGTGGTTTTGATCTGCCCCAGAGAGGATAGAGGGTGAATGAAGCGGAAAAGACTGTGGTTAGGAGCGGCCCCAGAGTGGGGAGGAGATGAGGGTGAGGTGAGGGATGGTAGAGAAGACTGTGGTTAGGAACTGCTTCTGTGTGGAGAGGAGATGGGGTGAGGATCACAGGTTTGTCAGGAGCTACTTCTTTAAGGGGAGATGGAAGAAACTGATTAGAAGTTCTATCAATGGGGGCATTGGTTGGAGTGGTGCAGAGAAAATCTTGTTGAGGAGCCACCTCCCTGAGGACACGGTGACAGGGCATAGAAAACACTGTTACAAGAGAGGGTGGACAGGACATGACGGGGGGCATAGAAGTGGGGGCATAGAAGGTCTTGATTTGGAGCCACCCTCAAGTGTGTGTGTTGAGGAAGAGAGGGCCTAGATTGGATGATTGAGGAGGAAGAGGGAAACTTGGTTAGGAATTACCCCAGTGGTGAGGGGTAGGTGCAGAAAAGGCCTTGATGAGGAGTCACTTCAGACTTTTGGGCAGTTGAGTGGGTTGAGAAGACCTTGATCAGGACAGAGTCACATTTGGTGATGGGGTTGAGAGATGAATAAATTTCGGTTAGCAGTGTCCTCTTCCTACCCCTTGGTTAACAACTCTTTTCAACCAGTGCCCTAAAGAGGGTTGAGAGGCAAAGAAGCCACCACAGTACTGTTGGGAGGGATGTGGGGACAAAGAATAGATTGCTTGTGGAAGTGGATTTTTGGGGTGGGGTGGAAGAAAAGTTTTGTAGCCAATGCTGTGTGGAGGGCAGAAAACACTTGTTAGCATTACCCCAAATACCATGAAGAGGTGGGCGGATGGGAAGGAGAAGACCTTGGTTAGCGGCCACCCCAGAGCTGCAGGCATGAGGGGGCAGATATGACGTTAATCGGCAGCCACCCTATTCTGTAGGGAGTGGAGACAGAGAGGACCTTGGTTAGCAGTCACCCCAGTGCTGCGGCCGAGTCTGCCTTGTGCAGCAAGAGATCCTATGAGGATTTTTATTGCAGTCTCTTTGTTAGCTACAGACACACAGGCACAGCTTTCAGCCAGGTTGTGGGAGGTAAGTGGGGGAGGAGAGGAAGGGAATGTTTGTGGGTTGGAGTTGGGGTAGGGGTATAAGGATGTTTGTATGTGGGGGGGACATGATTGAAATGGGGGAGCATAATTGAAATCACCCCCACACCCAAAGAAGAAAAGAGACCCTGCGATTTTCAGGGACTTGTTGGCAACTCAGCGAGGGTTGCCATAGCTTTTTATGTAGGGTGACCAGAACCGGCTGAAACTGGTTTGAGGCAGATCAGCTCCTGAACACAATGCAGTCACTGAGCTACTACAGTGGGATAGCTTCCTCCCTTCATGGCAGCCAAAAGCAGAGGAGCTTGCAGAAAGATACCATCCCAAAACAGTATGTGAATGCACACTTTAGACACACAGCACTGGTATGTGGCTAATGTAGTCATAAAGGATTCTGTATATAAATTTACATATTTGCAGTAACTGAGATTACTTTAGCTTTTCATTCCTTTTTATGTAAAGAATGGGCAAGAGCTGAGATTTATGACCCTTATTAAAATATTTTTGCATTGCAAGGGTGGGACACTGGTTAAACTAAATAAAAATTGATTGAATGATATGTAATTGTAGTTATATTTGTGACTGAAGAATGCTGCTTTGCATGCTGATTTATTTACAGGGTGTTGTCTTATGGTTTTCTTCATTAGAAGATGTTAAGGGGGGGTGCTGTGTCTTTCTTAAAGGCCAAAGAAAACAATATTGTTGTAGAATTGTGCATAAAAGCATTGCAAAGATGCTGTAAGGCATATTCTTTTTTTTTTCTTGTAGGCCTATTGATTGGGGCTGCCTTTAACCCTTTCATATTTGCAGAGGTAATGCATCTGTGACAATAACTGAGCATTGGCTAAAAAAAAAATCTTTCAAAGGTCAAGGTTCACAAGGTGAGATATGGTATTTTGAGTATGAATATAACAACAGCATGAAGGTACATGTATACAAAAACTAAATTTGACTCCTGATTACACACTTGGCACATTGGTGGTGAAAAAATGGTTTAAATGTAGGTGAAGAAATACTATTAACCTTATCCAAGTTTAATGGGATTAAAGCTATTGTTTGTAAAGACTTACTGATACCCAGGCTAAATGCAATATCTTCATTTATTTATCTCACAGATGAGGTTTTTTCCACTATTCAGTCATACAGAATAGGCCTCTGAGTGACAATCATAAATTGTGGACCACATGGCAGTGAACTATTCTGCATTGCAGTACAGTGTTACACATTTAGAATTTTCCATCTAATTATTTATAAGTTGATTGCCTGGCCAAATCTAGATAGGCTGTTTACTATTTCTGAATGAAAGACTTTAATGTAATGCCGGTATTTTATATGTTTTGTATATAGGTGTATAATATATATAAAAATATAGCAAGTTGATTGTTTGTTAAACTCTATTACGCTGAGAGGATTTTGCAGCCAAATGGAAGGATATATTTTAGAAGTTTGAAAGTATTCCAGTGGATTATTAGTGGCATAAATTATAATATTGAGCAGTTATGAAATAAGAATAGGAAACCGGATGGGCAGTGTGCATCAGCTGCTAAGGGATGACTGCTTTTAACCAAAGCTTCACAGCAATGGATAATGGATAGGATTTTTTTCTCATCTAAAAAATAAATGTGTACTTAGATTTCAACTGGCATTTGCATCTTATACTGAAAGCTGGAGGCTTCAGAGAGAGGAAGAGGGGGAGAGAGAAGAAAGGAGTAATGAATATAGCAAAGGGAAGAACAAAGGCTGTTAGAGCTTACACACTGGAACACTAAACATTTTGCCTTGGGGATTCTGTTGTTAGAACTGTTACTTTCTAAAACAGGAAATCAGCAACTCTCGAATCTTATCCAGTATGATTTTCACAAATCTAACCTGGCTGTAAGCTGGTTTTATAAATCTACAGTCAAGAAAAATGTGGAGGAAAAATATTGAAAGTCTATTTTATTCTAGGGTGATATGAGTTTTTTTTTCTTTGTGTTCAGCAGAATAAAGTAGACAGTTTTAAAAGCCTTGAGAATTTTTGGATTAGGTAAGTTGTCTGATGGCTGATGATAGGCAGGGTGTCTATATCAAAGAGTGACAAATATAAAGGAACCTTTTTATTTCTGACTGCAGTAGATTACATAAGGTATTTTGGAAGTGAATTGTGATACAATGAAAGTAGCATGTTAAATGTTTAGCCTGAAAATATTTTGTATAGTTTTTAAAGTAGGTATAATGTATTGTGTTTCTCAAATTTGATAGGGTAATGATTAGCTTGCATGGTGGAGCAAAATGCCTAACAAATCACTGTGCTATGATTTTTTAATAGTTTATATAATTTCTGAGTGCAGAGGTTCTATATTTGTCTATAGACGTCTGCAGCAGAATTATGCTGCAAACATGAATCCATGTTTCATGATAGGAATAGTATTTATTGCTGATGATGATGCATGCTCTTTTCCAATTGTCAGCTAAAATTCATATGGTTACCTGAGAGCATCTTTCATTTCATTTTCTTCCCACCAGAATTGTAAGCTATTTTGAAACAGTAGGTATTTGAATTGTCACAAAACTCAGTGTATCTGTTTTATTTGGATTTTGGAACTAGTTCTGCATTATGCTTTTTTTTTTTTTTTTGGGTGGTGGGTGTCTTACTTACATTTTACATTTGTGAGGAAGTTTATACTTTAATATGAGAACCTGAATAGAGGCTGGTTCATATGGTACTTCGGGTGAGTTTAGTTTAATAAGGGGATTTCGTTTCTTTGCACATAGGCCAGCCTTTTCATCTGAAAATGCTGCTTAATGTTAGAGGGTTGGTCCTCTGTAGCAGTAATCATGAGCTCATCTTGGATTGAGGCTTGTCTCGGGTATTTGATCTTGAACAGAGGGATAATGATTTATCAGGTTCCCAGGTCCTCTGAATGAAACAGCTTGGTTTCTGTTTCTTGGAAATATGATTGTAAGATAGAACATACATATGCATAGTGATTCCTGGAACTGAATGTGAAAATATTGACCCTAATGTTTTCAGGGCCTGTTTTCTTTGCTGGTGTTGCGCAGACAGGCCTTGCCTGATTTGGAGTGCTCTCACTGAGATTCCCTGCAGTTGCTTCATGCTGCTTTTGACCAAGAACTGCCATCCATTTTGCAGAAGACTGTTAGTCTGAGTGGAGGAAATAAATGGAATAAAGATCTTTCAAAACAGCATACAAAAAGAGAAGTTTTTGAGATTTAGATGGTTTTGGGGATTGTCTTCAGTTTAAAGAGAAACCATGGAGGCTGATAGACCTAAAACTTGACATAACTTATTTAATCCAATTTTAGCAAAATACAGGCAGTTTTATGTCTGTCACCTTCTCCCAGTGTTTTACTGTAGATGTGGTCTGCCCAGCTTCAAAGGGTGGAGGGAAAGCAGTGCCTTGCCATGGCCTCAAGAGGATAGTGTACTGGACAGGGAGTTAGGATACCTAAATTCTGTTCCTGTCTTTGCCACAGGCCTGCTGAGTGACTTTGGGCAAGTCACTTCCTGTTTCAGTGTCTCTGTTTCTCCATCTGCGAAATGGGGATAATGATACTGACCTCCTTTGTAAAGTGAGATCTACTGGTATATGCTACTTATTATTATTATATTAGTGAAAAGTCTTCCCTCTTGCTGCCAACCAAAGATTGGCAATAACAAACCTTGAAAAACTGCATCTGCTTCTTTTTGACCAGAAAAATGAGACAAGAGCACACCAAGTACGTACACAAGAGAAGTGCCAAAAAGAGGGATGCGTATTTAGAAATTTGGTCAGCCTCTCTAATGTGCCCAAAGGAGGAGTGCTTGCCAGCTGGCAAGCCAGAATATTTGGCCAGGTTCTTTGAATATTAACCTGATCCTGAACATGTACGATGTACCATGTTACTGTTTTATTGTAACTTTGCCTTAATAAAAAGTAAAAACAAACGACAAAAAACCACAATCCAGAAACAACAAAAAAACCCTACAGCTCGGGAAGGAGACCTTTAGGAGTAAGAACTCCAGCAGAAACTCCAGAGAATTCCCTTCCTTCTCCTTTCATTCCTCCCCACCCTCCCCCCCCCAACCAAGAAGTTAATCCTACAGTAATAACCCACCTTGTAGACAATTGATGATTGGAGGAGGAAATAGAATTCAGATTCAAGGAATCATAAACCACAAGTGATTTTATTTAAATAGAAAATATCAGTGTGTATTTTGATTTTTTTTTTAAATATGAAGGCTTTATTATCCTAATTATAACAATTGTAAAAACAGAAACTAACATTTGAACAAATCAGACATTAAACAATTCCAAGATATAATACTCATCATTTAAAAACAAACCAACAATGGCCAACTGATAGCCAACAATTTCCTGTGCTTATAACAGCTAAGGGCAAAGTACTGAAGTTCTCTTTAGAGATCAAAACAAAACATTGTTTTGTGGTAATGGACTATTGTTGGCTTGACAGTACTTGGTAATCCCTAACTGTAAAACTTGGCTAAGGTGCACACACAAATAGTGCGCTTGTCATACCTCTTCATAAAGATTTCACAGCAGAATCCTGTACGAATGTTTTGTATTCTTAAGGCCCAAAACCTGAACCCATGAGCAAAAGCTGATTAAAAGAGCTTTGCCTGTTGGAATTACAGAAACCTAGGGTAACGTAATACTGATTTTTCAGGTAAACATAAGGCTGATCAGCCAGGCTGGAGCTGCTATGGCACCCTATATAAGAAAATGGATGCAGATCCCAATGCCTCCTGAAGTACCCATATTATTTGTGTGTCCCAGTGGAAGTGCATTATGCATAGACCTACACCCTTGGCTGTTCTCTCTGCCAAGTTAAAGAAATACACTGTGGATATATTCTCTATGGCATGCATATCTGTATGTGTCTGGGGTCTCCGTGGCTTCACCATTCCCACTACAGACTTAAGATGCTTTCATTCTTAAGATGTTTTCTTAAAATGACACATTACTTGAGCTCAAGACTTCATTATTTTTACAAAATATACCACAGTACACTATAAAGTATTATAAATAGTTAAAATCAAACTACAGTTGTCAAAATCAGCAAAATACATTTTGTGATGCTTTAGCTTAGAATTGTTTGCTTACAGTATTTGCTAATTCACGAAGTGTCAGTAATTGACAGTCTCCCATGTATTATTGTGGATTAACAAGGTTCTGCTGTACTTCAGAAATAGGCTAATATAGAAATGAGTTAAAAAGAGAGAGTATTAAATTTTTGTTAAAGCAATTTTTATCTGATCATATGTATACCTTATAATTGGCTTTTAGTGTTGGCTATAGTTTACAGTGCCAAATAATAATAGTCTGGGAGCACAATCTAGCCAAATCTCATTCCATGGGCAGATTAGTAATAGAAAGGTAAGGGAGGTTCCATATTATTTGTAAAACTCTACAAAATCGTAATTTCAGTGATGTTACCCTCTGCAGTGTGGCAGGAGGGACTTGCTACCTCCTCTGGCTCCCAGCTCCATGTCTCCAGTTGGTGGAAATTTTGACAATACAGTGTGAGAAATGAGTCGAGTGGGGTATTATTCAAAAGCCATTTCTCCAGTGAACATATTTGTACCAAACATGACAAACTTAGAACAATTATGTAGCTATATAGTTGAGAAAATATTGGTTAAAAAGTTGATTTTTATATAATTTAACACAAGGATGCATTGCTTCCATTAAAAAAACAAAACAAAACAACCCACCGATTTTAGTTAATCCTAGGGAAGTTAGCCTTGGACTGAAAACATTTATTCATCAAAGTCAACTTCAGTTGCAGTCTACATCTAGGGCACCATTGCTGGACATGTCACACTGATCCTTGTCTGTGTCGCACTCGTATATTTCTGTACAAGGCAGGCGTCTGGCCAAACATTAGCAGGGTGGTGAGCATCTGGTATTTGCACACAACCAGTTGATTAATTTAAGGATTAGTAAGCACATTGTATTTTGCACATAAGTGATCAGTCCATCCTTCAAGACACAACCATGCCTGATAGGAGAGGGTAGTTTTGGATGCGCTTGATCATCCTGGAGCTATTCCATTGCTTGATGATTTGCTGTCTTAATAGCAGGTATAAATGCTCCCCTTGCTGGTGGCAATTGTTCTTTTTTTTTTTTTGTCTGCTTCTTGGAAAACATCCACCAACATGGCTCTGCAAGTGTTGTAATGTTGGTCTTCAAATGGTGAACTCTGCATATGAACATCTCCATTGTATTTATGATCTCATCAGTGAATGTCTTAGTGATTCTGAGCAGGTTCAGAGTGAAGAGAGAATCTTTGGAGGCTGAATCAAATGCTTTCCAGTAAAATAATTTGGTCTTTTCAACAGCACTTGTAGTGGTAGATTATGCACCTATGACATGCAGTTGTTATGGAAATCAGCCTTTCACTCAAGCCCTCATCGCAAAGCTGCATATACAAAATGGCATACCTGTTGGTGCTGAAATCACTGCAACCACTGATGTACTCTTAAAGAAGAATTACAGGTCATGCGGTAGTATTTTTTGAGGTTTGGAATCAGTCATGGATCCCTGAAACTCCCACATATTGCAGGACAAAATGCTTTTCCATAAAAATTTAGCAGCTGCAAACAGTGTGTGTATATAACTGTTGACATCAGCACTTTCTTCCGCTTTTGATAGCACCAAGTCTTTTGCAGCTTTTAAGGATAAGCATTGTGATTCATTTCTGTGGATAGGATTGCTAAAACTACATCCATATCCCACAGTTCATCTTCAATAAGTGCTTTAAGAGCTTTTCAGTTAAGCATTTGTTCCTCTTCAGTCCAGTTCAAAGCACATATTTCTTTGTACTTAGCCTCTACATCGGCCATCATCACCACTTTCCCATCCATTACAGCCTCTGTGTGGCATTTTATGAACTCCAGCTGAGTCGCACAGTTTGCATTAGTAAAATTAGTAATTGTTTCTGTTGATGTTACCTTTTGACACCACACATTACATACATTCTTCTTGTAGCATGTGATGTGATACACACTGTCCTATGCGTGGACTCCTTTGGGTCAATGCACCCACTTTATTTTCCATGCAACAGTCTTGCTAAGAGTGACTGCTTCATACAGTTTCTCACCTGTGTCATGTTGAAACAATGTTTAATGAATGCCTTTTGGGCTTTTGGCTTACTGCCGAAGAAGCGGATGTTCTTCTCGAAACACATGCCATGGGACCTCTAGTATAAGATGAGTCTCTCCTACAGCTGGTGCTTTCCCCAGCATGTTCAACTTTTTCCTGACGCTCTATATACTTCCTCTCCATCTTTACCAAATTCAGTTTGTGCGCACATGTAGCATGTAAATTGCAGTCAAGTGTTGTGTTTAACCAGGTCCACCGCAGTGGTATTCTCCAAAGATTCTGATACTAGTTGGTACTCTTCATCTCCCCATTGATGCCTAAAATTAATCAAGGCCAAAGTTAAAACAAGGATTTTGTAACCAATTACTTTGTGATTATAATTAATTGTATAATGTACGTTATGTAACTATATGTATGCTATTTGCAGGTGGATTCCAGTAATTTCTGGCCGGCTGGTTGGCTGCTGTCTTAACCGGTGTCTCATTGCAACTCTTTTGTCATAATAAACAGAGCTAATAATCAGTTCCATTGAACCATTTCTTTTTTGCTAATGATGGCAAATCAACTTGAAGCTCTACTTCCATTTACAGTAATCTGTAACGTTAAAAAAAAAAAACAGGGTATCATGCTCTGAGCATTAACTGATAACTGTACTGTCAGTTGAAAACCACATTGTAACTTTTCATGGCGGCTGAAAGTTTGACATGCCTTTGTTATAGTATAATTAAAAAAATTAATTTTAAACCCCCCCCACATTTTCTCAAATATGTACGTACATAATCATTCTAAGTTTGCCATGTTTGGTGCCATAGTGTTCATGGGAGAAAGGACTTTTGAATGATACCTGACCTTACTCATTTCCAATGACATTGTATTACCAACATTTCCACCAACCAGAGGACTTGAATCTGGGAGCTGAGTGGGGGGAGGCCACGAAGTCACTCCTGCCACACTACAGAGGGTGACATGACTGAAATTATGATACTGTATATTTTTAGGAATCAAATGAGTCCTTCCTTTTTTTAATCATTAATTTGCCCATGGAATTACACATGCTCCCAGACTATAATATATTATATTGTTAATGGATGATGAAGGTTGAAATTTCAATTTTTTTCTTCTATTATCACCTTAATTTGCGTTCAGTAACCTGAATCATGAAACTAGCATAAAAATCATTTAACTAAAGCAAACGTGTACTGCAATTGTCACAGCAAAGTGGTATTTAAATAGTATCCCAGAAATTTGTTTATACGCCTCTTTCCTCTCCTTCCAGGACTTCTCTTAGTGAAATTTCTGAATGTACACCCATGTAGTTTGTTCTTAAGTAGATTTTAAAAAGAGGTGGCTGAAATTTGTGCTCATTTTTGAGAAAAAAATACGATTAGCCTGGTCTAGCATTGCAGCTTCCTTACTGCACTTCAGCCATGAGTCTTATAGCCAGTCTTGGTCTTGCTTCAACACAGACCTCCAGTTGTGCACTACTTTTGTGATAGAAACAAACAAGGGTATGGAATATCCCCAGAGTTATTTTTGTTTGGGACCTGAGCTCATACTGGGTTCTTGTCTCAAGAGGGGAAAAGCTGCTAGAATACGCCCATTTGTGCTGTCTACTCCCAGATACATATTTTTGTGCATATTGTAGTCATGTCTGTATTTTTCTAACTCTGACCTCCTAATTTTTTTGAGATCAAAATAGTTTTACAGTAAAACTATGTAATTTGTCTGTTGATGTAACATCTTAATCTTGAGGTCAGAGTTAAGGTTGTGCATATGAGTGTTAAGGAATTCAATATATTCCTTGTGGGTGATAGTATTTTAGAAATGCTAGGAAGTTTGCTGTGGTGCTAAAGAGGCTAAGAGTGCACTTGAGTATTATGATGATTAGACAGTGAAGCATGTGACTTGAGATAGGTCTGAATATTAATTTTGTCTTAACTGGTGATGGTTTTGATTTTTAGTGATTCAGGAAATGTAACTGAACATCCTTAACAAATATATTTTGGGTGGAATAATAAACAATAATAAATAAACTTTATTAGGCAATAATCAACTTTTGTATAGTTTGCAGTTTGTAAATGTAATTCATGATTTCCTTTGCAGTGAGCGTTAATTCAAAAGTTTTAATATTTGGAAGAATTTGCTAGGAGTCTCCTTATTGAGATTTCTGTTTTCTAAAGAAAAACAACTTTTTTTTTAAACTCATTGCAATTCATGCATACATAGAGAGAAACTTACTTTTTTGGTTTTTGATTTTTAAGTTTAATTGTTTATTATATTGAATTATGCTAGGTTCTGTTGCTTGGTGCAAATTTGTCTGAAGCTGAGAAACACTAGCACTTCAACAAAGATATTAAGAAAAAACGAGAGTCCTGTAGCACCTTAAAGACTAACAAAATTTCTGTGGGCATAAGCTTTTGTGGGCTGCAACCCACTAAAATTTCATCACCTTATCGGTACTATGAGTAGGGAAAATAACTTTTATTAGGAAAGAGAGCCAAAAGCTTGCTTATTGTAACAGTTGCATTTCTGAAGCAGTGTTCTTCTGGCAGTCCCACAGTAACGAATTGTGGGATTTTTGATAAGCCAGAAAGGGCTTGTGTGTTAATTGGGGATGAGAAGCATTACTGATTGAGGTTAAAGTGGCCTCTACCATATCCTAGTTGCTTTCTGAATATTTCAAACCATGCTGAATCACAATTTGGGTTCTGGTTACTCTTATTTCCTGGAGAAGTTACGCTAATTGATAGCTCATGAAAACTAGCTTACTGCTTTTGTTTGCCTTGGCATATTCAGCTTTAATAGCAGATCATCAGAACTATTGATCAGATATCATTACGAACAAATTTGCTTTTATGTAGGCTGGTGCTAAGAACTGATATCTGTTGTTGTTCTAAGCGGGAGACAGGGCATGTCTGTGGTGAAATTTCTTGACATAGCTACATGGGAATAATTACTCTGTTGTAGGTACGTTGGTATAATTCTCTGTGGGGACACTATAAGAGTGAATTTATACTGGAATAGAATGTCCACATGGGTACTTATACTTGTATATTTATACTTCAACAACACATTAAGTATAGCTATGCTGGGAAATTTCCCAATTTTGCTGATAAGCTCCCTGCACACTAGTAATATTTATTATTTTTACAGCACTCAAACTGGTACTGGGTTGCTTTACAGATCAAATAGAGAGATATTGTCTCTGCCCTAAATAATTAACAGTCTAGTTCTAGACATAATATGAATTTGGGCAACAACTGTTAAGGAGAGAAACGGGTGAGAAAGGATAAAAGTAAGAGTCATAAGTTTGCCTTTTAAAAAAAATGATGTGTTGGCATATACACATTTTGAAAGACTCAAGTCCCCCCCAATAATAATCATAGACTCACTTTTTGTGGGAATTGAAAAAGATGTTCAGTTTGTGGAGGTGTTTGAATAAGGAGATAGGGTGACAATGTAGGTATTGGCAGAGCTGTGTAGGGCCTGGAAGGTGAGGACAAGGTAGTTAAACTTGATGGAGCAGAAAAGAGGGAGCCAGTAGAGGGATTGAGAGATTGTGTACTGTGGTTAGATTCATAGAGGAGGGTTGTGATGGTTCTTGGGGCACCCAGGACTGTGAGTCACCTTTTTACCCACTGGCTTGTTGTGCCCTGTCTCTAGTGGGAGGAAATCTTTCTTGGAGTAGCTTGTTGTCAGCTCCCTGACACCAGCAGCCTTTCAACCACTCAAGCCATCTCTGCTGGACTATGCTAGCCTTATCTTCATCTTCTTCAATGCTTAGCTGAATGGTTGGCCATAGCAATTGTTTGCCATTTGGTTCGTTCCTGTGCAGCTGCCGGCGCTTGATGGGCCAAGAGTCCAGAAGACTTGATGCACCCATATAATGGGAAGGTCTGCCTCTGGGCGGCTTGCACCCCTCGGTTGGTGGAATTTTATCCCAGATGTTACAAGCAACCTAGAGAACAGCTTTCACCGGAACATCTTGCGGCATTCTGGCAACATGTCCATAAAGCATAAGAAGCAATGGCCCCAATAGTCTGTAGACTGGAACGACTGTCAATGTCTGTGTTATGAATAATCTTCATCTTGCAGATTAACGATAGGTGCACCCAATTCCTAAATCTCTTTCAATCATTCCTCTGTGATATTCAACCCCTGACACTGGCTATGCACAGACATTCCCTTTTCTGTGCACCCAAAGGTGCAGTGTTTACCATTTTTACTTTAAACCACCACTCCTGTAAACCACAGAGCACTTGTGAGCACTTATAATATAACAAAAGTAGGTTTATCTAAGGAAGAATAAAGATTTAATTAGAAACAAGAGAGAGTGGTGGAAATAAATGGTTACAATATAAAACAAAATAAAAAAATGTGAACTGGGGGCTACACTTACTAATAGTTACCTTTGCCATCTTATAAAATAGATTTCCCCCCAAAGTTCAGTCTGTTGCAGAGCTGGCTGGTTTCTCAAGAACCAGAATCCAAATGTTCATGAAAACACCCCTGCTTCACAAGGAGTTTCCTCAATGAATGGATATAGTGTGTTTCTCCTGTTCTACTGAAAACAGCCTTTTGTTTCTATACACAGACAGGGTGAACCCCTGTCTTGTAAACTTTCTCTTGAACTTTAAGTGATTTTCGATTGTTTGTCATTGCTTGTGATGGTTTCCTATTCAAAGTCTTAGGGCTAGTCTACAGTAGAAGTGCTACAGTGTGCAGTTGCACTGCACTCTCTGCCAATGGGAGAGAGCTCTCCCATTGGCATAATAAAGCCACCACTCTGAGAGGCGGTAGTTATGTCGGCAGGAGAAGCTCTCCCGCTAACGTAGTGTTGTCCACATCAGTGGCTTATTCACACACTTCTGCCACGTAAGTTATACCAACATAACCTGTGTTGTTATGTAGACAAGCCGTTAGTATTTTGCAAGGCTAAACAATTGAACCTGGCATTGTATCACTAGCCAAACAGGAGGGGGTGACACCTCTTCATTGCCAGTATGGACCATCACTGAGAGACATTATCTCCTGGTGACTAATTTTTACTCCACGTCCATAAAACATACTTTCAGTATAAATACATTATTTCTTAAATATTATCTATCTCACAGTGATTATGAATGTTGACAAGCTACCATCACAGGTTAACAGACGTTGTAGTTGGTCCTGTCTGCTTGTAACTGAGAGGGCAGAACCAGACCTCTGACCTACGAGTATGGAGCTAAGCCCATCTGCTGAGGAGGCTGCCATGTTATTCTGTTTCCATAGCTACATTGGGCTGAAACATTTTCTATAAGGCATCAGAATGTTTTATACTAATTGCTCCAGTTTTCCTCTTTACAGATCAAAACACAACCAAAAAAACTTTTCAATTTTAGCAACAATTTATAGCAGCTTGGCCTAATTCCTGGAAGACTGTTTTTCCCCACTCTCCTGTCTGAGGCACTGCCCAGTCCTATTGTTCCACCTCCAAGTGAAATGTCAGACAAAGAAAAAATATAGGACAACAATGCTTTTCTTGTTCCTATCCCTTCCTAGAGTATTTGAAAGGATAGTTTGGTTCTTAAGACTAGAGTCCCTCCAACTCAGACCAATCCAGCCACAGAGCTTGGGAAGGAGTGACAGAGAATCCCTTTAGTAAAACAAAAGTGCCTTCATTAACCCTTGAGCATGGAGCCCCACACCAACTAAATGCTACCACTATTAAACCGCTTGAGTGTGTTTCAACATGGGATATATGAACTTCGCCCACTTCCATACAAATGATTTGCTTCACTGGAACTTAGGTCTGATGAACTGAGCTAAAATGATAAACAGGAAGAAGATAAAGAAGCAATGAAATATCAAGGCAGTTTTCCTTTCTGATCAAAAATGTACTCTCTTCATGCTGTTCTCTAGATGTAATTACTTCAGAACAGGCACTTTCTGAGAAACAATGTGAACAGTCATGAACATTTACTACATACCTAGAAGCCATAGTGATTTCTTTTTTCTCCCAGAATTTGATGCTGAAGATTAAACTTTGGTAAAAGATATGGATGTTGTACAAAAGGGGACTTTCTACCAAAAAAGCCTATAGATAGGTGAGTGGACTCTTCCCTGAAAATGAAGTATAAAGTGTATCCCTGAGGCCTACAGCGTCTTCTACCTTCTTTGCTGAGATCCTAGGTGGGGTAGATTCCTTGTCAGGTCCCACCACACAATATCAAAAAAAGCAAGCATTCTCTAGTTGCTTAGCCACATCACTGGTTCCTCTCAATTATGCAATGGTCTCTTGAAAACACATGGTCTCTGCTCGAAGGCCAGTATCTAGGCTTAAACAACTCCTAAATTCGTTGGAAAATTTCTGAGAGAAAATCTTTGCATGATCAGTAGACAAAGTAATGGCTGAGTTGTGAGAGAAGCTGAAGAAATCCTTCCCGTAATTCATACAGTATGAAAGGGACTTTAATTCCTTTTACAAAAGAAGGAAGTCCTTTGCTGGGTAGTCCTCTTGGTGTGTCAGAATAGATAATCAATACAAAAAGGAAAATTGAATGGGACTAGAGGAAGTAGGACGAGGAGAGATCTCGTTCTGTATTACCCTCTCTGAAGGGAGAGAGTCCCTGCTTTGAAGACTAAGTGGCTCATCATTTTGGACTGATGGGTTCAATAAATAATCAAGAATGGATATGCTATAAAATTTAAATCAGTACCTCCAAACACAGGTTATTTTTATGTACTACACCCCAAAATCTGTGAAGAGCAGACATGAAGGAAGTTGTATTTTAGAGTCCTACATTCTAAGATTGGGCAGAAACAAGTGGTCTTGAATTTCCAGTTTCTCAACAAATATCTGAGGCCTGGTCTACACTGGCAATGGAGGTCGATGTAATGTCGCTTACATCAAACTCCTAAAGTATGCGTCTACACTGGCACGTTAGTTCCGTCGATGCAAAGCATGGTAAAAGTCTACCTAATAAAGCCACTTTTGCAGATGGTGTAACGCGTAAATCAAATTTCATGGGTTGAATTTGCGTCAATGTAGGCACAGCGTAACGGAAGTTGACGTTACAGGCCTCCGGGAGCTATCCCATAATGCCCTGTTGTGACGGCTCAGGACATTCGCACTGTGCTGTTTCATGGCCACGTAAACAGGAAATAGCTCCTCCCCTCAGTCCCTGAGAAATTTTGAATTTTCATTTCCTGTGTAGCCAGCATGGAGAGAGCTTTGTAGATGAACTCATCATGGCTACTGCATGGCCCAAATTCGCTTCAGCATGGAGTCAACCAGAGGTCTTGGATCTCATCGGTCTGTGGGGCGAAGAGTTCGTTCTGGCTCAGCTCAGAGCCAGCAAAAGAAATGTAGATATATACGGGAAGATATCTCAGGGCATGTTGGAGAAGGGGCACAACAGGGACGTGCAGCAGTGCCACGTGAAGATCAAAGAGCTACATCAGGCATATCAGAAAGCTAGGGAAGCTAGCAGCCGTTGTGGCTCCTCGCCCAAAACATGCCACTTCCACAAGGAGCCGCAGGCAATTCTTGGTGGCGACTCCACCACAGTGCCGCCATGCAGCATTGATACCTCCGCTGAATCCCAGTGCAGGGAGAATGATGAGGACTCTGTGAATGAGGAGGATGAGGAGAGCGGGGTGTCTATTCTCCCACAAAGCCAGGACCTATTCCTGACCCCAGAGCAGCCTAGCAACACTCAGGACAGCAGTAACGATTGTGATCCCAAGGAATGCACATCTGGTGAGTTTTTTTTTTTTTTTTTTTTTCTTTTTAGAGGTTATGTCCCTGATCCAACTCCTAAAATGACCTTTTTATTTGGCGGGAAGGGTATTTCTGGGTGTTAGCAAAGTTCACTGGAGGATTACTCCTGGAACAAATTATTTATGTGCAGAGGTATGCTCCGAGAATCATCCGTTGATATCTCCAGGAAACTCTCATGCAGGTAATCTGTTACCCTATGCACAAGGTTTCTCAGGAGGGCAGCCTTGTTTCTTCCGCCACGGTAGGATACTTTTCCGTGCCACGCCAAAATAAAATGAGCCAGAATCATGGCGGAACACAGCATAGCAGCATAAGGATAAGGGTCAGGCCTGTATCCCAATGCTTGAGGCAACTCTTCCCTTTCCTCCTGCATTTACCCTCAGGAGACTATCGCTCATGATCACCTAGGGAAGACGGCGCATGTTTAAAGTACCTGAGCTATACAGTTGATCCCCTTTAATCCTCTAATCCCCTTTCTATGGGCATAATTTGTCAGTTTAATAGTTGTCTTACGGTTTCTGAAGCTACAATTCACCCGCGGCAGTGTCCTCTGATCACCTCTGCCCATCTCCTCCCAAACTGTTCCTCTTTAATATAACCAGGGATCCTGGTGATCCCTCTCATAGATTAATTTTGGACTGTGGTTTTTACCGCTAATTAAGCCTCTCTATAACAGATGTAAGGGCTCCAGGCTTACCATCTCCCTAACAGCAGTCCAACCTGGCCCTTCTGAGATGTACAGAATGTGGGTCTAGCTTTGTCTTGTGCACATGAAGGGGAGTACTTTTTACATTGTAGCAGTTGCTTCAGTTCTTTGGGTCTGCTAACAATGGCAATGTTGTGCTTTTATTGTCTTTCTGTAGACACCTTGGTCTTGGCATCCCCCTCCCCCTAAACGCAACCGAATTGCTGCTGAAAGACTTTCCCAGATCAGAAAGAGGGGGGAAAAATTGCGGGACGACATGTTCGGCGAGCTCATGAACACCTTTGTGACTGCTGAGACAGATCTCAGAGCATGGCGGATGTCCTTGTCCCAGAAACTGGACATGGAGCATAGAAGATACGTACAAGAGAGTACGCAGCAGGAGATGTTGCGTATAATGAGGGATCAGTTGGACATGCTCAGGCATTTTGTGGAGCTCCAGGAAGAGCAGCGGTGGGACAGAATCTCTCTGTAGCCTCTCCAAAACACTCCTCTGCCTAACATTTTGTTGCCGTCCCCCACCCCCAAGCGGTCTAGGAGGAGACTGGGCAGGCTGCAGTATGTGGTGCACTCCACCGCAGTCGAGGCAAGCAGAAGGACGCAGTAGCTCCGTTAAGAAGTTCAAGCAACCACACTTGCTTACATGTCACTTGAAACTGTGATTTTACCCTCATTTCCGCCTCCCCCCCCAGCAATGTTCATAAATAAAACTTTTGAGCATTAAAAACTATGTCTCTTTATTAATTCATAGCTTGGGTGGGGATAGAAGTGGAGGGTGCTGATATTGATGGTAGGGGGGATGGGAAAGAAAGGCACAAAACATACAGATATTACTGCGGGTCATTGCAGAACTGATTTTTCAATGCTTCCCGATGGCGAAGCGCTACGCAGTTAGCTCCGAACATATTGCTGGCATCTGGCTGCTCAAAATTTGCAGCCAGCCTTTCAGCTTCCACAGCCCAGCCCTTGCGGAACTTTTCCCCCTTCGCTTCACACACATTATGAAGAACGCAGCACGCAGATATAACTGATGGGATGTTCTTTTCACCGATGTCTAGTCTAGTAAGGAGACATCTCCATCTGGCCTTTAAACAGCCAAATGCACATTCCACCACCATTCTGCAAGTGCTGAGCCTGTTGTTAAAATGCTCCTTGCTGTCGAGGTGCCTGGTGTAGGGTTTCATTAGCCAAGGCAGCAAGGAGTAGGCATGATCCCCCTGGCATTTCCATATCCCCAATGTTTATTTTTTGGTCTGGGAAGAAAGTGCCCCCCTGCATCTTCTTGAACAGACCCAAGTTCCTAAATATGCGCATCATGCACCTTTCCAGACCACCCCACAGTGATGTCGGTGAAATGACCCCTGTGATCCACAAGGGCCTGTAACAACATGGAAAAGTATCCCTTGCAGTTTATGTACTTTGTTGCAAGGTGGTCAGGCGCTAATATTGGGATACGTGTGCCATCAACAGCCCCCCCACATTTTGGGAACCCCATTGCGGCAAACCCACCCAGTATGTCCTGCACATTTCCCAAAGTCACTACCCTTCATAGCAGAAGCCTATTGATGGCCCTGCACACGTGCATCACAGCAGCTCCCACTGTAGATTTACCAACTCCGAATTGATTCCCAACTGACCGGTAGCAGTTGAGGGTTGCCAGCTTCCATAGAGCGATGGCAATGCGCTTCTCCACCATCAGAGCTGGTCTCAGGCGAGTATTTATGCACTTCAGGGCTGGGGACAGCTTCGCACAAAGCTCAAAGAAAGTGGCCTTTCACGTACGAAAATTCTGCAGCTAATGGTCATCATCCCATAGCTTCATAATGATTCGATCCCACCAGTCAGTGCTTGTTTCCTGGGGCGAGAACCGGCGCTCCACCAACTGCAGATGATGCGTGACAGCCTGTAGTAGTTGGGAATTTTTCCACTCTATGGCTTGTAGCAGGGCAGCCTCAGTGACATCGCTGTTTTCTGTGCTTCGGTTCATCTCTCGCCTTTGAAAATACTCCAGGATAAGCTGCAAGGTATTTGTGATGCTCACAATGATAGTGCAGAGCTGAGTGGGCTCCATGTCTCTGCAGCAATAAGCGGCATACACAAATAACGCAAAAACCTGTTTCCTGTTTGTTTGGGGCAGGAAGAGAAGGGGAAGATTCTCGTCGTCACTTGATGCAACGCTCCTTCCCAACAGCCTCTGGAGCTAGCTGCACTGTGGGATAGCTGCCCACAGTGCACTGCTTTGAATGTTGACCCAAGCGTGGTGAGTGGGGACGTACGAGCCTGGTGCAAGGAGCGTGGTTTGATCACACTCCTGCGACTTCTAAAATTTGGCGGGTGAAAGTCGACTTAAAGTAAATCAACTTCATTCTGCAGTGTAGACATACCCTGAGAAAATTCATATTCCATAGACATTGACACCTACTGTAAGGGTCATTTCTCAAAGGCATTTTTTCTCTTCTGTTAATCTGAGCTAAATATCCGTGTTTGCACATCTCAGAATATTTTTCAGATTTTTCAGAATGGCTTTAACCATTTCACATTCTGGGTGCTTCTACTTGCTCTTTCAAGTGCACTACAAGTCTTTACCAAAGCATTCATAGCCTTAGTGGCAGAAGGGATTTCACTTTTAGCTGTCTTCTAATTTGGGCCCCATTCATTGAGAAAATGAAGGCAGATATTCCGTGAGTAATCCAGTTCTTGGGAGATCATGGTTTCCTGACAAATCAGGAAGTCACCACATCCCTGTTGTAGTGGACATTACAAACTGCACTTTAGGCCAGAGCAGGAGTCAGTGGTCTGGCCTGCAGGTGGATTGCTGTTGGTTTTACCCTAGAACATCTACTAGCAATCATGCTTGGAGGTAGGGCTCTCCAGGAGGAAGAAATAATCAGGAAGGGGACTTGGAGATAAAAGGGAGGAATCATGCTTCAAAGGCCTGGGTGCTGTGATAGAGCAAAGATATAATTTAAGATGAGAAGGTATTGGATCCCAGATGCCTAAGAACTACTGCCTGCCTAAAAGAGGGAGGAGCAGTAGCAGAGCTTTCCTGAGGCAAAAACAAGCTCTCTGGCTACAAACTTTTCATCCATTCAGCAAGTTGGAAGGCTGGCCACTTATACGTATGTGGGTTTTTCCCATTGAGTTGAGTTCACCCATTGTTTGAAAGTCCAGTGAATGGGAAAGATCCCTAGTAGAAAGGGTGAGCCTCCTACATGACACTGGCCAAAGAACCTCACCCAATAATTATTGTTTCCATCCCATAACTTCCGTTTGAGCTCTAACATATCTTTAAAAAAAAGTAAAATCCAGTTTTGGTTTAAATAGGTAGGGTTTGTGCCAGTGAAGGCTTCATTTCTTCCCTTTCCCTTAATTCCGTCTTTCTAATCTCTGCTGTCCATTCTGCAATAGCTTTCTGGACCAAGCTTATACATGTATCAACTACTGCCTTGCTGCAGATGCAAATCTCCAACTCCCGTCTCTGATTCTTAAAGAAAGAATATCAGGCCAAGAAAACAGAAAGTCGATGAAAAACAAAAATGTCCTCAGAGATTTGGGTGAGCTTTTAAAATAGGCTCTTAAGTTATAAATAAAAACAGACAATCCTTAGCTCTAAGCACTTTTAAAATTCATTACATACACTGGACAATATATAAAATTCACATTATTTATCACATTCTACACAGCCAATGCCAATGAACCTATAATAATTGCCAGGTACATTGTGACTCCATTCTCTCCCTCAGCTAGCTCCTTTCCCAAATACTTGTGAGCATTTATGAACTTTTCAACATGCCTGGATAATTAACAATGTTGGGGTCAGGCAGAACAAGACTAGAGCAAGCTCTGGGATCTAGGATGCTTCAGAAAACAATGACCTGCCATAAAGCTCCTACAAGCTTTTTTAAAACGAAGTGGGCTTGAGCATGTTCACTGATCTAAAATGCAGAAGTTTATCCCAGGCAGAGAAATGGTCTCAGATAGTGGTTCCCAAATTCTTTAGGTTTTAAGTTTAAAAAAAGGAATCCTTTTAACTCCACACTGAAACTAACAAGTGGCCAGAACACATCAGGGGCCATTGATATTATGTGCTCTTGGTCAGAAACACAGCCAGTTAGTGGGTAGCCACATTCTGCACTAGCTTCAGTTTCAAATGGTCTCAAAATGTATCCCCGTGTATAGTGCAGCCTGTAAATATAGTCTTGAGGTGGCAAAGACATGTGTTGGTGTAGCAAGATCCTCAAATGAAAGAAAGTCAGTCATTTTACTATAACATGGAAAATATGGCTACAGCTCATAGCTGAATAGCCTACGATCTAGGAAGATCCTTAAATTGAAAGCGTGCATATAATCTTCAGTTTTTCTGGCTGCATCCTGTATTTACCAACATTAGTTTTATCTGGATTCAACATCAGGCTATTAGCCCTCATCTAAGCCCCAATTTTATGCAAACAGTAGGAAACTTGTATACAGAGTTGTGCAGAAAATTCTCTCTGAACATTCATTGCTAGAAATGACAGACATGGTTAAGGTAGAGAATAATTATTATAGTGCATGATGGTTAATCTTGGGCTCTCTTTGCATTTCTGTTTGCAGTAATTTTATCGTAGTCTCTAAACTCTTATTTTTTCTTACTGTCGTCATTTTTGTTGTTCTGTGAACTACCGCTAATATTTTTACTTTTCTGGTAATGAGGGTCCAGTATTGAATTAACATTCCAGACATTGCTGTATCAAAGCCATATAGAGACTACTGACCTCCCTAGTTTTTTACATGAAGCCTTTATGGCTACACCTACACTGCAAGCTAGGAGTGTAATTACCCTGCTCATATACACATAGGTTGAGCTGTACTGCGTACAAACCTGCCTGAGTGGGTATATACTCAGCGTGGCTCAGCTCTGCCTCCACTGCTGCTGCCAGTGCTACTGTGGCTACACTGCTATTTATATTTGTACTAGCTTGATGAGAGCTAGGGTAAGTGTGTACACACGCAGGGGGAAATACACCTCTAGTTTGCAGTGTAGACATAGCCTACAACATGTACTGTAAAGGTGCATTGTCCTCTTTTGCTACCAAATTACACTGCAAAATCAAGATTAATTTGCAATCCAGTGTTAACCTTAAGGGTATATCTATACTGCAGTGTAAGCCTAGGGTTAATCTACGAACTTGATCATCCAGGGCTTGATCATCCACACTGTATATTGATTCTAGGATTAGAATTTCTGGACCTAGGCTCCAGTGTCCAAATTGCAGCACACAGACCCAAGACCCAGGCTTCCTAATGCCTTCCCCAGATGTGGCTGCTTTAGCCCTTGGTTTACTGTGTAGCATGGGAAAACTTGACTGTCCACCCTGCTGTTGAAACCTACCAAGTTCCCAAAATAGCTTGCAAACTTTTCTTTTGAGTCTGCATGCTCCTGGCAGCCAGAACCAGCAACATGGGGAGGAGTCACCATTTGAAGAGCTTCTCTTGCTTGCGTTTTCACTCCTGTTTCAACAAATGGGCAGAGCATCCATGAGATGCCATTGGACATTCCGGCAGCAGTTTCTGACCTACTGAAGGTGCCTGGTGGAGGAGGAGGATGATAGACATAGAAGAATAGAACTGGCTGATGCATCTTGTGACTCTTGGTGTAGTTGCTGATGTCTATGTAGATTGGCAGTCCTGGAGCCCAGCCACAAGCAGAGATTGATGGGATCACATTGTCATACAGACCTGGAACAACCAGCAGTGGGTCCAGAACTTTCTCATGAAGAAAGCTATATTTCCGGAGCTTTATGAGCTGCTTGCCCTGCCCTCTGCCATCACAACACATGCTTGAGGGTGGCCATCAGTCAAGAAGTGAGTTGTTATAACCATGTTGAAGGTGGCTATCGCATACTACTACAGGTCCATTGCTAACCAGTTTGCCGTTGGAAAATCAGCTGTGGGTAGAGTGGTCATGGAGGTTTCAGAGCCAATCAAGTGTGTGATTTTACCCAGAAGTGGTGGGCATAAATAATATTCCTGAAGTAACTGGTGGTTTTGAGATAATGGGGTTTCCAAACTGCGCCAGGGCCATTGATGGGATTCGCGTGCCCATTGTTTGCCCTCCTCAAGGAGCATGTGAGTACATAAACCGCAGAGGGTACTAAGTTATTATGAAGGTCCTTGTGGACCACCGAGGCCAATTTATGGAGGCCAATGTAGGCTGCATTGGAAAAGTTCATGATGCCAGGGGTTTTTGACTGTCAGGAGTCTATATTAATGGACAGGCTGGGACACTATTTCCACTAAACAATATTGTCATAAATGGAGTTTCTGCCCTCATTATTATACTGGGGAATCCCGCAAAATCCTTTTTGCCTTAGCTTAAGAAACCATATCCTGATCTCTGAGGGATTGACAAAAGAATGTTCAATTACACTCTCGGCAGATACAGAATGGTGCTTGAATGTGTGTTTGGTGGACTGAAATCCCACTGGCACTGTTTAAGGACATATTTGGAAGCCTGGGTCATGAATGCCGTTGCCATTATTGTGGCTTGCTGTGCTCTTCAAAATCTTTGTGAAGCTAAATGTGAGCTGTTTGCCCCTCAATGGAGCTATTACTATAATGGATTGCTGAACTGGTATGCTCAAGCAGAAAGTCCACCTATCACAACTAGGACAAGATGCTCCTGGGCACACAGATGAAGGATGATCTGTGCTCCCACATTATGGACTTGCATGGGCCAATGGAAGAGGGAGAATAGTATATTTATGAATGTGCTTGTACAGTCTTTATAGTAAATAAGGTATTGTTACATCTCACTATAAAATGTATGTGTGCGGTTGATTGCCATGCATTGTGGTTATGAATAATGTGACTGCTTATGAACTGGCAAGAACTTGAGTTAGAGTATGGCTTGATGTAGAGAAATGTATTGAGAAATAGAGTTTGAATACAACTTTCCAGTTGTCCCTTTTCATGTGTTTATCTTTTATTATTTGAAGTACGCATTACATGATGTAATGTGGTGATGGCAATAACATTTCTTAATAAAATAAAAACCTTTATTTTTTGAACATTTATTAGAAAAGCACAACATTCAACTATTGCCAGAAAGACCAGCTGCCACTAGCACACCAAAAAACCAGTAATAAATCAACACCAAAACTTTAAACATGAACAGTGTAAACAGTGCAACCAGTTCCAAACAGTCAACCCTTACTGTTGCAGGTCGCCTGACCCTCCTCTTCTTTGCCTTCCTTCCACATTTAGTGTGCACTTGGCACTATTGCAGGTGGGTGGAGCAGTTCACAAGGGTGGGGGGTCAGCACAGGGTTGTGTGTATGCAAGGAGGAGGGGACCAGCATGGGGTGGAGGTCTGCCTGGGGTAGATTTGCCCTGTCCAATTGCTAAGTCCTTATTAGCAAAGACTTAAAGCCAACCATGGAATTGTCCAAAGTGTTCCTGGTCTGCAGCACATGGAACCATGGAGGGAACTGAGGACGTGGTGTGGGTGCAGCAGGAAGCTGTATTCTGGTGGCTATAAGCGTAAGCAGCCTATTGAATAGGTCTTTCTGCTGAACTTTATCTTCCTCCCTCAGCTGATTATTCCTGCTCCAGAAATTGTGTTGCAAGCCTCTCCTTGTGTGCTGAAACTCTGTTCTCTTGCTCTGCAGCCTGTCTGTGCTTTTTTCCACCTGCTGCAAATCTTTTTCCCTCTGGTACTGCACCTGGCACCTGCTTGTTGGCCCTGTCCAGAATGTCCACCATAAGTTCAGAAACGCTTCTGCTTGGACTGGTCTGTGGCAGTTCTGCATTCCAGGGGCTGGCTAGTGTGGGCCTGTGCTGCCAGAGTGGCAGGATTGTCACAGGCTGAAGGACCATTAGAGCTCAAAGGGCTTAAAAACAGACATCAAACAGTGTATTATTGTTTCAGAGCTTCCCAAATAGGTTTAGTGCATCCCCAGCCAAAAGTGCTTTGTGGAACACCAACCTAAAAATGATACTATTAAACTGAGCTTGTATATATTCTGAGAGGAACACCTCAGCTCCTAGAAGCTCCTTGGACAAAACTCAGTTAATCACTCTGAAAAGATTGCACACACAATGGTGAGTTACAATTTACAGTTACCTTGTTTAAAAATTGCAGAGCTCCTTGGGCTTTTGGGGTAAGGGAAGGGTTAGTGCGGCTTACTACATAAGCCTTTTCTATACTTTCAGACATTCCACATTCTTGGGGACGTTACCAATCCTAGAGGTTCCAGAATGGCAAAGGGAGTTTTTATTACAAGCTGCTAGTGGCATGCCACAGAGGTTTTCAAATGCATGATGCAGCATCTGTACGAATGGAGTTGTCTGATGACCTAGAGAGGATGGCCTGGGAAATATGCCCTTCCCTGAAATTTGATTGCCTATCTGGAGTTCCTACTACAGGAAAAATGCTTCTGTTAGTGCCCAGGATTGGATCAGAATTCATAAGGGAATCAACAGGATGCTGCAGTAGTGTCCACATGGATGACTGTCTCCCTACAGCTCTGTATGGCACTCATTGTAGGCTGCAAACACACAATAATATGGACTCTCAAAGAACTGCACAGCCATCCCCCCAGTCTTGTTGGCACATTTCTGGATTGTATACAACCCTCCTGGCTGTACTCCAGACATTGATTTTGTTATCCATGGACTACATTTAACTTCCTCTGCAATGGACAGTTTTCTGTTTATAGGTGGCTTGTTATGATGTGGTATGCCTGATTTGTATGGTGTGGCGTCCTAAAAAGGAGAGCAGTATAAGGTTCTTTTTTTTAAAACACCTGGGACATCTCTGTAAGCATGTGAGTTTCTAGTAAATCATTTATTTTAAATGCTTGTTTCACTCTTCTTTGCGCTTCCTGGTCTCTGTTTTGAATTCCACTTGGTATGTGTCTAGAGGGGCTTATGCCACAGCGCTTGCCAGTAGGAGATATATGCTGTTGCCTGTGCCTTGCAATAAATTTTGTACTAGATTATAAACAGGAAATTCCTCCCATCCCTGTGTTAATAAAAATGAACTTGGAGCCAGAAACTTAATGGCTCAGGGGCTACTTCTGCCCCTTGTGTTTCTGATGCTAGTTCCGTGGCGGGCTCTGGCAGCAGAGCCTCCTTGGGGACCAGTTTGAGCACGAGTCACTTCAGCAGCCTTATCTAGTACTTGTTGGCTCCCCTCTGGTCCTGTATTGGATTCAGGGATTAGAAGGGATTAGAAGGCTGCTGACCAGACTGTCACAAAGCGCTCCTGGCTCAGAGCTCAGTGCAGTACCCATCACCTGGTCAAACTCCTTGTAAAAGGGGAAGGATGACTGAGTTCCTGGCTTTCCGGTAGTTGGTCTTGAGCATCTTAATTCACTCCCTGCACTGGTCATCAGTCCAGTGAATCTCCAGTGCTGCAGTTTCTTTGCTGTTAGTTGGCATGTGTGGTCTGGGATTCCAGAACCCACAATGGTGGGGGTTTGAACCTGAGTCCCATGGGGACTGGAGCCCAAACTCCATCATTTTGTACTATGGACACAGCTTGGGCCCAGGCCCCCAGATTCTGATCCTGTGCCACAATACTATTTCACAATTCCATGGGACGTCCTTTGTTCTGGTTGGTGTTTAACCCTTCCAGTTTGTTCTGACTACTAAGATGAAAGCAGAATGAATCTTCTCCTGCAATGGTAATGGCCACCAGCACAGAGAAGTCCTTTGCCAAGCACAATGCATAGCCAGATTTTGATTAATCTCTGGTGCAAAGTTAGCAAACAGTTCAACTTTAGTAAGCATTCTAAGAATAACCCCAATTTACACAGAACAGGATGGAGACAGAATGGGGGTTTAGTCTTGAGTCTGAATCTGAGCCTGTGCTTACATTGTAGTATCGATATCCCAAGTCTACTAAAGCATTAGTTTTTCACATTTCTCAATCCGATTGGATGTGTCTCATGTTTTCCTAGGTGCCTTAGCTTGAGTTTTTCAAAACTGAATTTTATCATAGAGCTTTTCTTGCTCATAGTTCTGATCTCTGCCTGTCTGTTGGTATTATTTCTCTGTCCTCACTGGTATTTGTAACACATCCCAATTTAATATTATTCATATATTTTGTTAACATGCTGTTTACTTCCTCTTTTTACTTCTTCATTGAGGTAACTGATGAAGATAATAGATGAGACAAAATGTGCAACAACAATTGTTATGTACACCATTCCATCCCATCTTCCAACTTGATAAATCACCATTTAGTTATTAACCTGTTTACAATCCAGTTTGGTTTACAGTCAGCTACGTTTCAATCTGAGTTACTGCGTTTATAACCAAGCTAATCTGAACTAATTTAATCTATCATATGCCTTATTAAAATTGAGATATTACATCTACTGCATTCTCTTCATCAAGTAACTTTGTAATTCTGTTTAAAAAAGAAAAATCACGTTTCTTTGATGCTGCTTATTGCTGATGGTTCAGTTATCTGTTAATTTTGTCTCTTATCACTCTGATGCCTATGTTAAAAGCCACATTTATAAGTAACTACATAGAGCATGTTACAATTTTCAGTTATCTCTATTGAGACCACCCTTCATTGTGATTAGAAACTGCCCAGGATTGGTCCCCATACAACAGCACCCTCCCTAATGGGAGCTGCTTTCTTGGAACTTCAGTGTCCTTAATCATGCTCTATGCACATGACCCTTGGTCCTGCAAGGTGTTGCACACAAACATACCCCTGCTTTGGCTTGGAGATCTATTGAAGTAAATAGGGCTCGACATGGTCTTAGAAAGCTGACTGGGTGAAATAACTGGATTGGGACCATAGTTTGTACATATGGCTATAAACTTTGCCTAATTCTGTGTAATTGTTTATTTATTTTTATTGCAGTAGAGACCAGGGACCTAGTTGTCATTCAGGATTCCATTGTGCTATGTGCTCTACATTCCTGTACATTTTTATACTGAAATCCCAAACAGCTGTTAAAAACGTAGTTTGTTATATTTATTTCATCTACTATATCTGTGGGATAACATGCAGTTAAATCAGTGTTTCAGCTATAGGTGACTTTTTTAATATTAAAATCTCTGCTTACAACAATGTGAGCATTTGTATTAAATGTTTTTAAAGCAAATTATTTTTGGTATCATCTCTATATGATTTAATTTTTTTTTGTAGGGCCAAGTTTTTTAAATAGACTTCTCAGCCATCTTTATTAAAAGTCCGCCTCTTTTAAGAGACCACCTTTTGTGTTGGATGCCTGAGTGGTTGATTACTACAGGTTTTATTGTATTTGTTCTTTTTTTCCCGTTAGGAATAGAAATCACACTTTCCAGATTCAATTACCAGTGTCACATTTCTTTTCTTTTTGACAACTAGAAAAACAAGTGGTTCCAATCTTCAATGTCTTCCTAGTTCTCTCGCTTTTAAAAAGTAATTGTCAGTGATTTGGTAAGTTATACTCTAAATATATGTTATTTGGCGACCATATTTGAATACAGCGGAGTTCAGTAATTTGCACTAATGGCTGGAACTACAATTTTGAATAAGTGAATTTTGTAAATTTTGATTAAGTGCACAAATAATAAAACATGGCATGGTATATTAGGTGCTGTTGGTCCTACGCCCCCTCAACTCCTCCTTTCCGCCACTGACGGTTACTGGAACTCTGTTCTTGCTTGCTTCGGCGACTGCCTCTTAGCTGTAGTCTTTGTTCCACAGGCGTTATTAGGGAGGTATAACTATAACTTATGTGACTCCCTCAAACGTTTTGGGAAGGCCCTACCTCTGGAACAGGCCCAGGACTTCTCCACAGTTTTGGAGGGGAGGCAGGACAGTGGCCAGAGTGGCCCTACAGGCTACCTCAGACGCGGCCGATTCGGCGGCAAGGTCTGTGGCCTCGGGGATCTCCATGTGCTGGTGCTTATGACTCCAGTCGTCTGGTCTCTCCTAGGAGATGCAGCAGTCCATACAGGACCTACTGTTCGACAGAACTGCACTCTTCTCGGAGCAGATGGATGTGAAGCTCCATGGGCTTAAGGACTCATGGGCAACTCTGTGCTCGTTAGGTCTGTACACCCTGCAAGTTTCTAGGAGGTAGTTCCGGCCCCAGCAGAGCCAGCAACAGCAGCAGCAACCCAGGTTCCAGGCACAACACTTCGGGAGGAGAGAGAGAGAGAGAGAGAGAGAGGAACATCAGGAAATGCAGGCAAGGCCTTTCTTCTTCCTCAACCACTCAGCTGCCTGATGCTCAGGCAGTCAGCGTCATTCATTTTGATGGTGCGCACGAGGACAGCACTTCAGCCTCGCACCTGGATCCTGTGTCCCCACCTTTCCTGAACTGTCTCGCTGCTTTCCTCCCGGCCTGGGCCCATATAACATTGAACCGCTGGGTCCTGGGCACCATTGGAACAGGTTATACCCTCCAATTTTCCTCTCCCCCTCCTCGCACTTTCCCATCCCCATCCCTCTTCAGGGACCCCTCTCACGAGCAACTCCTTATACAAGAGGTGCACAACCTTCTTTTACTGGGAGCCGTGAAGAAGGTCCTGCCAGACATGAGAGGATGAGGTTTCTACTCCTGATATTTCCTCATCCTCAAGGTGAAAGGGGGCCTCAGACCCATCCTAGACTTGCGGGGCCTAAACAGGTACATCAGAAGGCAAAAATTCCACATGGTTTCTCTCGCCTCTATTATTCCCTCCCTGGATCCAGGAGACTGGTTTGCTGCCCTCAATTTGAAGGACACACATTTTCACATATCAATTTTTCTGGGGCACAGAAGATTCCTCAGGTTTGTGGTGGGGGTTCCCACTACCAATTTATAGCCCTCTTGTTTGGCCTATCATCGGCCCTGAGGGTGTTTACAAAGTGCATGGCAGTGGTGGCTGCATATCTCAGGCATCAAGGGGTACAAATCTACCCGTATCTGGATGACTGGTTAATCAGAGGCAGGTTGTGGGCTCAGGCCCAAGTCAGTCTGGACGTCGTGCGAGCCACGTGTCACAGGCTGGGCCTTCTGGTAAATAAATAAACTGAAATGAAGAAATTACTTTCTCTGCTTCTGCAGAAGAAGCTACTGCTGTCAGAAGTTGACTTAGCACTTCAACAATCTGATTCCAGGTGCTTAGCCAGTGACCTCCACCAGTTCGGTATTAAATGTTTTTTTTTTGGTGTTTGATTTAAATGGTTTTAATATAATAAGTTTAGGCCACAACATAGGTTGTTGGTTTCAAATCAAATTTAAATAGGTTCATTTTTAAAAAAACAAAACTATATTTAATTTAAATAAGAATCCAGATTTATTTTTAAAAAATACATTTTTATCCATCCTGTTTCCTCCGTAATTCCTGCTTTTTATTCATAGGTAATATGAATTTTTTATTTTATTTTATTTTATTTATTATTATTACTTTATTTCCTAATTGTTCAAAAAATTTTTTTGCTAAAGACAGATGTTGAAACTGATTTAATGTGCTTTGATTTTTTTTTTACCTTCATTTAGTCATCCTCATTTCATGTCTATCTTACTTTTCACTAGAAGTATTCTTCCTCCACTGTTATATTTCTGAATATCCTTTTAATTCTTAATTCCTGTAGCTATCAACAACTCATTCTTCTTTTTCTGGTGTCACTGCCCTCATCACATGACATCTGTCCTACAAAGAGAATAATTTCTTCTCTCTATCACCACCTCTGTCATTAACCATTCCTTTTTTTTTTTTTTTTTTTTTAAGAGCACTGTTAATTCTGAAAATTACAGTCATCGTATCACTCTTGGCCCCTACAAAAAAAAAACAATACCCAAGTTAATGATGTGTAGCTTACTCTTTCTCAACACAGTACAGGAAATAGTGATCTTATCTCTCCATTTTCTCCAACTTCCTCCATTCATTTGAACATCTCCTGCCTCTTCTGTAATACTAAAACTATAATCCTTATGGTGGTCAGTCACTCCCTCCACTGTTCTGATCTTGGCTCCCTTACACTATTTTCCTCTTTGACCTCAGTGCAGTATTTGACATCATTGGCTACATCATCCTATGTTTTAAACAAGATGCTGGTATCTAATACTCTTTTGTCTTTTACCCCTCTAATAGCTACTGCAACATGGATTATAGGTCCGCCAAAGCCTGTCCATGAGACCGTTCTAGGCCTGGTCTACACTGCCGGCAAAGTTTGGCAGCAGTTGACGGGAGTTATACAAGCTACACAGTAGCTTACGTGACTCCCATCGACTTCGTAACTTCTGGTTAGCACGCTGTCTTCACTGCGCTGATGGGAAATGCGTATTGGTCGACGCAGCGCTACGCTTTTTTGGGGAGGTATTAGATCAACTTTGGGATCAATTGAGCATGTATTCACTGCCACTCAATCCAATTGGATAAATTGATCTGACCGCGGCAAATTTGCCACCATCAGTGTAGACATAGCCCTAACTTGTGTACCATTTCCAACATGGATGGCCAGAGTCTCTTCTCAGAGAATAAAGAAGTTTTGAAATCCTATGCTGCAACTATGAGGAAAAGATCATTTACCTCTACAGAAGCATTTGCAAAGTCCATGGCAGTTTGTGGGAGATTGCCACAGGCCCCCTGCCCTTCTGGGTCCCCTGGGTGATCTCTCTCCCTCCAGAACACAAGGACTTGCAGGCTTCACTTGGTGCAATCACCTGTGCTCATTTATTTACAGTTTACAGATGCAAATCCCACTCCCAAACCAGGCCCACCTGGCACTGAGGCTTTGGGCTGCTCACTCTTCCTTGGCCAGGAGGCAAACTGAAGCACAGGGCTTCCACCCTCCTCTCTGGCCATGCCTCTCCCTTGATTTCTCCCTGGCTGGGTTATATACCCCACCCCCCACCCCTCAGCTAGGGAAACAGCTGTCCTCCATTGCCTCGTTAGGCAAGGTTCTGGCTTGCTCTAATCAGAGCGGTCAGCTTGTGGGTCCCTTGCTTGCAGTCTCGGGGCTCTAATGGCCCACTTTACTCCAGCCCATGTAGCTGGGTTGGGGGTGGCAGAGGCACCTAGGGGCTTAATTGCCCTCTACTCTGCCAACACAGTTGATCTGATCTGAGGTGGCAGATTAGTAAATTCAATCTGGTAATGGCTGAGCTTTTTTAGTAGTGAGGAACTTCAATGTTACTCTTTTTAAAAGAGTTTTGTCAGGGTTTGTGTACAAAATAAAAATTATTGCTTCGATTAAATAATTGCAACATTTAATGTGAATATTCTACTTTATATTAAAACTTTACTTTTAAATCCCTTTGAAAGTCTCCAGCCTCTCTCATTTGTTTGTCTGCTGAGCAACCAATTCACTGTCACAAACTATCAGTAACAGTTTGCCGTGGATTGGCTAGTTGTTGGTTCACTGAGTGGTGTGCAGTCGAAGTGCTGATGCTTCCAGGCTAACCAACTCCTTGTAGAGCCCTATTACAAGTAGACTTGCAAATGTGTTTCTCAGATGACCGCCTGCCACATGAGAGCTAAATTGCTGGGCTACATAAGGTTGTCTCCTGATTTCATAGCACATAGGGTTTGCTGGATTAGATAGGTGCATCAGGCCCAGTAGTATCCTGCCTCGAGAAATGGCCTATACTTAATGCTTCAGAGGAATGTAAACATCCTAAGCTCTCTGGACATTTGTGCAGTCCTGTATGTAGTGTGGGTAGGCTGGTGGGTGGAAATTTCCTTTGTTATACTTGTAGCTATCAGCTGAATGGTAGAAATGTGGGTTTCCAAAAGTGGCAGGATTGGACCCTCAAGTCACTGGACACACAAAATGGCAATTTGCCCTGTCTTTAGACTTTTATATATTTTGTCTGTCTGCTGAAGGTGTCCATCACCAATGTATCAGGGCACTAAACACAGCTATTGGAAATGCATTATTTTGTTTTGAAACACTTGTACTCACTATAACAAGTCAGTAGCCCATCTAAGGATGGGATGGTCATAGCTGTAAAAATCAGATCTCAATACATCTTAAAAACTTCTAAGGGAGCCCAGTCATCTGGTAACAAAAAATGAATTACAAAAACTGAACGTACATTTAAATGTCACAAGCAAACAATTCTATTGCAATTCTAGCCTTGATTATCTGAAATGTAGTCATGTCTCCCAACCCCATCATCTTTTCTAACTGTGGTCCGTGGAGCCCTTCCAGGTGATCCATAGAACACGGTCTGTCATATTGGTGATGCCTCTGTCATTCTTCAAGTAGTGATGATTTCTTTCAGATGTGGTCCAAGACAAGACTTGTAGCACTGTTCTACATGGGGGACATTTTTCTATAATTGTACTAGCTGTTTTTAAAACCATTTAAGCCAACCAGATTTTTAACATTGGCTGAAGCCTTACTATAGATTCATTTTTAGATCCTGAACCATTTTTACTGAACTGATATCAAAAAGCAGATTTCGATTTAAGAGTCAAATTTTAGGCCAAGAGCAGAATTCCCAACTTTTGCAATTAAATAGCGCAGGAGAAGTGTGTATCACTGAGTAGCATCAGTACAGCTGAAACAGGGATGGAGCCCAAGATCTGTGTTAAACTTCTAAAAGTGTTGTCCTCTTTTATGTTTTTACTGCTGTACACATATGCAAGTTCTCTGTTGTGAGTTTGAGAAAGACAGTGGAGGGTTGATTTCATTGAAGCTGCATGGTTTACATCACCTAAGGCTCAGATCTTTGGATAAGGTGCTGAGTATAAAGGTGTGAAACAACATATCTTGGATATTTCATTACTGACAGAAGCACCAAAGAGGCAGGAAGACCCCTGAATAGCAGTTAGCTGCTGTAGTTCCTGTATGTAGAATTATTGTTTAAAAAAAAGAAAGAAAGAATAACACCAATTCAATCAGTCCTATCCCAATTTCCCCCTCCAAAAACAAACAAAACAATTCACCAAACAAAAAAGAAAAACCCAACAACAGCCACCGCCACAACAACTTGATAATTTGTTTATTTTATTTTTGTTTAATAACTTATTTATTTTATTTGTATCATGTCCTGAGTTGTGCTTCAACAAACCTAATATGAGCAGCGGGCTAGTGATATCTCTACAAGATATCCCAAGAGGGGATTAAGATATTTTAGGTACCACTAGAAACCAATGCTTGTGTATGTGGTCTTTAGGAAATCCTATGAATTTGTAGTCCAACATCCTCTTTTTCTCTGGTTGGATCATCAGTGAAATAGTTGAGAACTACTGTGTCCTTCCAAGAGCGACGTCTTCCAGTTGTGTTTTAACCACCTGTGATGCAGTATTTTGTTCAGGGCTAATGCTAACAAAGCTCAAGCCCCTGCAAAGCCATTTTATTGTTTCCTTTACCTACAAGGCCCAGAATTCAATAAACAGCTTCTTTCGTCTTTCTACCCCAAACACCTAGGCTTTGACCCTGTGACCATGGCCTGAGATAGGACTGGGGGAAGGGAAGTCTAGGTACTATGTTTAGATCAGGTATATGTATTTGTGGGAGAAATTTAGTGAGTGGAAATTTTTGGTTAATAAAAATAAAGAGGAATGTGATTTGCTCTAGTGATAAATGGATGATACTCCCTGATATTGCAAGGTGCTGAAGTTATCACCCAAGAGCCCTTGTTCAGTAAGCAGCAGTTTGTTCTGCACACCATGCATCCATTGAACTACTGGAGCACAAGCAACAAACATGTCACTGGAATTTTATTCCGTCTAAGGTGGGATCCCCATGCCCTTGACCCTTCTGCAGATTTGGTGGCATTGTCTTAACCATCCCTGTTGTTGTTAACTAGATATGACAAGACCCAAGACTCCCTTTTAATTTTATCCTGTAAAAGAGCTGCTTTGATGGTAGCAACCCTCTGCCTCTCCTGGACAGGAAGTAAGCACTCCACTGAGTTCAAGCTCCTACTATTTCTTACAAGGTTTTCTGAGAGTTAGGACTTGTGTGCATGGGGAACTTGACAGGTAGAGCTATAACGGAGAACCTCCCTGCGTGGACATTCTGTTCTGAATTAAATGTGACTTTATTCTGAAGTAACTACTTTGCTTTGGAAGCAGAGTCATTATTCCAGACTAAAAACACTTTTATTCTGGAATAAAATGTCCACATGGGTCAGTTATTCAGAATATTTATATTATATTGGACTAGCAATAGTGGAATAGCTATTCCAGAATTGTTGTGCTGGTAAGTTTCCCCTAGGTAGACAAGGCCTTAGCAAAGGCTCTTTCCAGGTGTTTGTGAATTTGCACAAGGCAGGCCTATCGCTATCTCTAGGTATTCTAATGGCGGTAGTAGAATTTCTGTCCATCTGAAGCGCCCTGCACAAACCCTGAGATTAGAAAGTTTTTGCTGCCTTGTTACAAACTCAGGGTCTGCTTCCTTGTAGCCAAAAATGTTCCATTTTCATTAGAGAAAACTCTCTTGTCTGCCAGTATAGACCGGACACTATTAGTAACAGTGAGATTTTTAAAAAACATCGAAGTCATATAGAGGATAGTGTGATGGAACAATACCATTTTAAAAAGTGTATTATTTGATCTGTAGTCTGGGTATTTAAGAGTTTTGACTAATAGTGAAATGTGCAAGAGATCTAGGTTTATTAATGCCAATTTAATATATTTAGATTAAGTACAGCTCCAATTAAATAGGCAATGGCGTAGAGTGAGATGTGTTGCTCACTATTTGTCCTCTAGGATGTGTTTGTTTAAAGACTATCTGGAAAACGTTTTTGCATTAAATCCACTGGTCAGGCAAACAATGTTGGTATGATATGTGTTTAAAAACAGTTCAACTAACAGGATTTTATCCTTGCAATATATGGAGGCAAAGGGACCTTTGCAGGCACTCTGCATACTCCAGCCTTGTGAAAATGTTCTAGGGCAGTTACTTAATAACACACCATTTTGTAAACTCAAAGGAATTTCAATCTGCCTACTCCTTGCAGAGAAAAAGGAAAAATTGCAGGCCAGTGTTGCAGTTAACAAAGGGCACCCATCATAGCAAAAGTACCTGACAGTTAATGGGACTACTCATATTGTTAAGCATGTGTGTAAGATCGGGGCCATAGTGGCTGACACTCTGAGTACCTTTCCCAGACCTGAGGAAGAGCTCTTTGTAGCTTGAAAGCTTGTCTCTCTCACCGATAGAAGTTGGTCCAGTGAAAGATGTTACCTCACCCACCTTGTCTCAGTCAGTAGATGTCAAATAGTGAGCAACACACCTCACTCTTTACTCCTTTGCCTATTTAATTGGAGCTGTATTTAACAATCTAAATATACTAAACTGGCATTAAATCTGATGGATCTTGTTTCATAACTGTACTGAAAAGTGAATATTCTGGACAATGGGATTTTTAAAAAACATCCAAGTCATATAGAGGATAGCGTAATGGAACAATACCATTTCTAACAGTGCATTTGATCTACAATCTTTGGATGTGTTCAGTGGTTTGACTACAGTGAAAAGTGCAGATGTATAAGAGATCTAGGTTTGGGAGCAACTGTAAGTTTCTTAGGTCATGTTCATAATGTAGAGGGTATTGCTTTAAGCACAGGGGAAGGGTGCTTTTGAAGGGAGAGTGTAAATCTAAAATAAAAGGGAAAAGTATAATCCCCAAAGGCTTCTTATGTACTGGTCTCATAGTATAATCATTCGGCATGTTCACTTGGACCTGGACAGCTATTACATAATTTCTAACCTCTGAAAAGAAATTGTGATGTTTAACCTTCGTATACATTCATGTGAAATAGGTGTAACCATTAGCAAACTATGTATAGGCGCATAGAAGTAACCTGAAGGGTAATTAAAAATAGAAAATTAAAGGCAATCACAACAATAAATAAAAATAAAGGCAATATTTTTATTAATATGTATATATAATATAAAATATAGTTTTGGTGTTTAAGGTGCTGATATAAAGATTTTCTGCTCTTTTTACAGATTTGCTTCCAAACAAATACATGACCATGGGGGATATGAAGACCCCCGACTTTGACGATCTTCTTGCAGCCTTTGACATCCCAGACATGGTTGATCCTAAAGCGGCTATTGAGTCTGGCCATGATGATCATGAAAGTCACATAAAACAGAATGCTCAGACAGATGAAGATTCCCATGTGCCCTCATCATCTGATGTTGGTGTGAGCGTCATTGTGAAAAATGTACGTAATATTGATTCTTCTGAAGGAATGGATAAGGATGGCCACCATTCCACAGGCAATGGCTTACATAATGGTTTTCTAACAGCATCTGCTCTTGAAAGTTACAGTAAAGATGAAGGGAAATGTCTGAAAGAGGAGGGGGCAGCTTCTGAGGCTACTCTGAAAGACACAGCTTTCAACCAGTTTAGCCCAATCTCAAGTGCTGAAGAATTTGATGATGATGAAAAAATAGAGGTGGACGATCCTCCAGATAAAGAAGAGATGCGTGCAAATTTCAGAGCAAATGTGTTAACAGGATCAGTTTCTGAGCAGGATTATGACAAACTAAAGATGCTTGGAGCGGAAAACTTGATTAAACCTGGAATTCCAGCTTCAAGTAATGTAGATAAAAACAAAGTTGTTAAAAGAGAAACAGAAACAAACTCTGTGAATTTAAGTGTTTATGAACCCTTTAAAGTCCGAAAAATAGAGGACAAGTTGCTGAAAGACAATTCTGACAAGTTGCTTGAAAATAGGGTACTTGATGGAAAACTAGGTACTGAAAAAGGTGAAACAAATCTTGCCAGCATTTCACAGTCTAAAGCAAAATCATCAGCAAAGCTTTCTTCATGTATTGCTGCAATTGCAGCACTGAGTGCTAAAAAGGCAATTACAGATACCAGTAACGAATTGCAGTCTACTTCAAGAGAATCTTCTCCATTACCAAAAGACATGAATGAAAGTCCCCGGGCTATTGAGAAATCACCTGAATCTCAGTGTCTTATTGATGGTGCTAGAAAACCATCTCTAAAACAACCTGATAGTCCCAGAAGTGTATCAAGTGAAAACAGCAGCAAAGGGTCTCCATCTTCTCCTGCAGGGTCAACGCCAGCCATTCCAAAAGTTCGCATAAAAACCATTAAGACTTCCTCTGGGGAAATCAAGAGAACAGTTACAAGGGTGTTGCCAGAAGTTGATTTGGACTCAGGTAAAAAGCCGGAGCCAACCGCTTCCCTGGTAGCTTCCATGACATCTCTCCTATCTTCTCCAACTTCTGCTGCTGTTCTTTCGTCTCCTCCTCGGGCACCCCTCCAGTCAGCAGTTGTCACCAATGCAGTTGCATCTACAGAACTTGCACCAAAACAGGTCACTATTAAACCTGTGGCTACTGCTTTTCTCCCAGTTTCTGCAGTTAAAACAGCAGGATCACAAGTTATTAATCTGAAGCTTGCTAACAATACTACAGTGAAAGCCACTGTAATATCTGCTGCTTCTGTGCAGAGTGCCAGTAGTGCCATTATTAAAGCTGCCAATGCTATACAGCAGCAGACTGTTGTGGTGCCAGCATCAAGCCTTGCCAGTGCTAAACTTGTGCCAAAGACAGTCCATCTTGCCAACCTTAATCTTCTGCCTCAAGGTGCTCAAACAACCTCTGAACTCCGCCAAGTGCTAACAAAACCTCAGCAACAAATAAAGCAGGCAATAATTTCTGCAGCAGCCTCACAGCCTTCCAAAAAAGTGTCGCGAGTCCAGGTTGTATCATCTCTACAGAGTTCTGTAGTGGAAGCATTCAATAAGGTGCTGAGTAGTGTTAATCCTGTCCCAGTTTACATCCCAAACCTCAGTCCTCCTGCCAATGCAGGTATAACATTACCAACACGTGGTTACAAGTGTTTGGAATGTGGTGATTCGTTTGCTCTCGAAAAGAGTCTGACTCAGCATTATGATAGGAGGAGTGTGCGGATTGAAGTGACATGTAACCATTGTACAAAAAATTTAGTTTTCTACAATAAATGCAGTCTTCTTTCCCATGCTCGTGGACATAAGGAAAAAGGAGTTGTAATGCAATGCTCCCATTTGATTTTAAAACCAGTCCCAGCAGATCAAATGATAGCATCTCCTTCAAGCAATACTGCTGCACCTTCTACTCTTCAAAGCCCAGTGGGAGTTGGCACACATACTGTAACCAAGATACAGTCTGGCATAACTGGAACAGTAATATCAGCCCCAGCAAGTACACCTATCATTCCAGCTATGCCTCTAGATGAAGACCCATCAAAACTCTGTAGACATAGTCTAAAGTGTTTGGAGTGCAATGAAGTTTTCCAAGATGAGACATCTCTTGCTACACATTTCCAGCAGGCTGCAGACACAAGTGGACAAGTAGAGTATCTTATGTTTAAATTCCAGTGTTTTAGCAATAAGAGTAGGAGATCTGAATGTGTTTTTTGCTTTCACTTAGGCATTCATAGTCTGAATCTCATTTGAGATAAGTAATAAATGCTTGAAAAATATTTCAAAAATAGAAAAGGCCCTGCAAGCACAAAATAATGAATCTTACTGTTTTTAGAATTAGAGTATGCTTTGTTAGGAAAATTTTATGCAATCCAGGTCTTAAAGTTTACATCAGTAATGGTGGTGGTGGGGTTTTAAATTAAGATTTAACTAAGTTTCTTAGAACTGTGCTCTGAGATACTGAAATTGATAATGATATTAACTGAGAATTTGTAGTGATCCTTTTTTATGCTTTGGAATTTAAATATACAGTGGAATCCACTTAATTGGCACCCTCCTTAATAGTACACTCACTTAATGGGAATGATTGCCTTACGGTTGATTCTGTCTTTGATTTGATTTCAATTGTTATTACTTATAATGCCATAAGTGTGCTAGGCACTTACTTTGGTGCTACAGTGACTCTAGGCAATGAATAAATGGCACACTAACACTATTTAAATGATGTGCCTGCTGTGTTTTGCAGGCCTTCTGAAAACAGGAGTGAAAAGTGGTGTTTGCTAGTATATATTTCCAGCTGTGTGTCCATTTGTTTACTTGTTACTGTTTTCTTTCTCTCTTATGGTTGCTAAAATGAGTCAAATTTATCTTAATATAGTGTTTTTAAAATGTTGTGTACATTGCATAATTTAAATAAATGTATTAAATAAAAGTGAAATAAACCAGTGCACAATGTATTCTATAAGCCTCTGATAATTGAGACCATTGCTTAATTGGCATATTTGGATTTCCACTGGGGTGTGCCAATTGAAAAGGATTCTACTGTATTTCAAAGCATTTGGTTGGCCTTGGTGTTGCAACTTTCTATAAAGTACGAAACGGGAAAGCCCGTAAACACACACAGACCAACAGAGGCAGGAGTGTGGGTGTGACAGTCTTCATTTTACGGGCAATGACAGGGATAGAATTGCTGAGCTTTAGCATTTAGTATGAAATCCTCTGATGCAGGTGGCTTCTACAAGGCCCTCCATGTTACTTAAGACTCATTGTGGGACTGTGCTGCTAGGGTGTGTGTGAAGCAACCACTTTGTACACATCACCTCAAATAGTCCTGCATATAAAGGTAGATGAGTGTGGAAACACTGAATCCAGGATTGCGTGTATTACGTGACCCAGCAGCAGATACTATTACAACTGTTGGCTGGGATAATAGTTACGGAGGGCCTGCAGTGAAATCTCATGGCCTTCCTGTGGGTTGTTACGTATGAATTCCCAGTCTTTGAATGCTGTAGAGCAGTGTTTCTCAACCTTTTAAGTACCAAGTACCCTCTAACTTCTGAAAATTTTAATAAGTACTCAGACACTCAATTTTTCACTCTGAGAAATACAATCTTTTTCCATTTTACCACTGGACGACTGTATTTCTCGTAAAGCAGGAGAGTTCTGAGTTGTGCAGGGCTGTGTGGCTGTGGCAGATCACAAAACCCCCTGTTGTTTCCCCCCTGCTTTCTCCTCCCCTTCCTCCATATAGGAGCAAAGGTCAACGCCAGCCAATCACTATGGCCTGATGGCGGGGTCACATGGTGTTCTCACACAGGCGGGAACTTGTGAGGTATAAACAGGCACTAGCGGCCCATCAGAGTGGATAGCAGTGCTCCCCATGGCCATCCCTAGGGGGGAGCGGGCCTGGGGAAAATCACACTGTGTGGGCCCCTCTTAACATTTTTATATTGGTTAAATTGGGGGCTATCATAGCTGTCAATAGTTGAGCAGTGAAATTGACAAGTAAGCCAGCTTCATGACTGGGCAAGCCATGGGCTCTCCGCCTGGCTTTCTGGGCACCGGGCTTTGAACCGGAGAGGGGAGTTGCCATCTGGGCAAGTTGTAGGCGGCTGCCATCTGGCTGCCAGCCTAGAAGGTGAGCGACTGCAACCTGCTCCAAGCTGGGGCGGGGGAGGCTTCCATGGAGGCTGGGACCTGGGGATGTGGGCAGGCGGCAGGAAGCTGCTGCCCATCTTCCAAGCCAGGACGCGGGAGACTGTCTCTTGGCTCAGAGCCAGGGCGTGGGTGGTAATCACCCAGCTGCGAACCCAACTCACAGGGCGCAGGAGGCTTCTGCTGGGCTCCCACCTGGGAGCTGGGACCAGGCAGTATGCAGGCGGCTGCCGCCCAGCTTCCCAAAAAGCCAGTGGCTGCTGCCCAAGCCAGCGACTGCCACCTGGCATCCCAAAAAGCCGGTGGCTGCCGCCCAGCTTCCCAGGACTGGGGCGGCTGCCATCTGTCTCGCAGCTTGGAGGTGGAACCGGGCAGGAAGCCGGCGACTGCCACCTGCCTCCCCCAGAAGTCGGTGGCTACCGCTCGCCTCCCTTCACTGGGTTTTTCGCCACGTACCCCCTGCCTGGGGTACGTGTACCACAGGTTGAGAAACTATGCTGTAGAGATCCCTGCATAAATTCTGATTACTTTGGCTTTGTGTAAAGAAGTTGGAATGGTGAATTTCACCCGTAGGTCCCACTATAATTTTTAACCAAGGTTTAACCAATTATTGGTGTGGTTGACTCTAAATATATTTTGTGCCCACACACAACATAGTTAAAACTCCATAACTGGTCAGCTAACCCTGCCAGAGGCTAGGCTGGCACACAGTTGACTTCTTTGTAACTAATCCATTATTATTATTATTTATATTATGGTAGTGTCTAGGCACCCCAGTCAAGGCCCCATTGGGCTTGGCACTGTAAAAGTAATGAAGAAGACATTCCCTGCCCCAAAGAGAGCTCAGAAGCTACTTGTCAGGCAGGACATGTGGATTGTGGGTGGGCTGGGAGGATGAGGTAAGGACAAAATGAACAGAAAAGCATAAAAATAATGATCCATCATGCTGGTTTTTTTGCTTTGGTTGGTGGTTTTTTTCCCAGTGTGGGCAGAACAGCCTGATCATGTTTGCGTAATTGGTGTGGCTTGTGCTGTTTCCTCCCAGTTGTGCCTATACGAGGATGTTCTTGCCCAATGTTCTGCTGAACTGTGTGCATGTCCTTTGAACACATTTTCCTTTGCTGAGGCATATGGGACAGCTGCCCAGATTTCCCCAGAATGCATCAGTATGAACATGATTAGGCAGAATGAGAGGTGTGGCTGCACAAATACAGTTGTAAAGGCAGAAAAGCTTGCTGAGGGGACACAGACTGGACTGTATTGCATATAATATGTGAACAACATGGCTGTCTCTCTAACCGGTAGCAAAACCTTTTAAAAAGTTGAAGTGTTGACAGGGCCTTAGTGTCTGGCCATGTGACATTCTGTTTTCAAAGAAAAAAAATTAAGCGTTTTAGCTACATCAGCCTCCTTTATTTCTGTAAGCCACTGCAAGAGCAGAAAGTTTTTATTTTAATTCTTTTTTTAAAAGGACACTGATAATAAATACTGTAGGTTTTAAATATTATAAATCTCTTGTTTGCAAAATCCTCTTTAAAAAACTGATTTTTTTTCGTATTTATTTTTGTCTGTTTCCTTCATCAGACTCGGTTTCCATCTCGCTGTCCAGTTTTTTATATATGTGCGTCATTACATTCTGTAGTAGCAGCTGTGATGGAGTGCCCAACATGGAAGCAGCTTAAATGAACATGACAGCGTTAGTAATAACAATATATCACACTTTTCTGACAAGATCTGTTTTTGTGCCCCATTGTCTATCAGTGTAAGCAGTGTTGTGGGAATAGTGTTTGTTGAAGAAGGACATTGTCTAGGTATTTATTAATAATTTTTAAATTTTTCTCTCTGCATATAATACCCCTTTAGAAACTTGAAAGATAAATATTTATTTTATTGACTTTAGTTCTTCTTTTTTGTATTTAGCACTGGCTGCTCAAGAATGTGGGTTGCTAGCACTGATCTGTTTTTTTGTGGGGAGGAGGGAGGAGGTTGGAAAAGGTGGATTGATGCATTTCTTTGGGGCGAGCAGGGAAGAACATGTGGAATTACTTGGATTTTGCAAACAAATAGAAAGCACGGCAACTCTTATTTGGGGTTTAGCAATTTTCAGTGTCCTTTTAAATGCTCTTGCAATGCAGTTAGCACAAAACATTGTGTTTTGGTTGACTCTGGATAACTAAGAAGTAGCTATTTTTTCCTTTCAAAAATATTTCTCGTATAGAGGTAGAAGAATTCTTTTAAAAACTAACCCAAAAAACCCCAAAAAACGAAAACCACCCTTGGCCTAATTGTTTGAACATGGAGGTCCTCCTCCATAGATTATAGGAACTCTTTTTGTTTTTTTGGGAAAGATCCACACAAAACACAGCAGAAACTGACTGTCTAATATTGCAGATGAACATGTGAATAAGGGCTTGTCTACAAGGCATAATAGGACTATGTCAGTGTGAACTAGGTACCTGTTAGAGCATGCCAGCAGGGACTACATGGAGCAGTTAGAGTGCTCTACAAATTACACATCGTTAGAGTTCTTTGCTGCAGTATGTAGACAAGCCCTAACTTTAGTTATTTAAGTAGTCTCATTGAACTCAATGGCCCACTTATATGTAAGTATTTGCAGGATCGAGCCCCAATAGACTACATAGAGAAGATAGTGAACTTGACGTAATAAATGTCATGGAAGCACTGTAGCCAATATCCCCTATGACTTAACATGTCTTGTGGATTTTTATTTCTCCTCACCCCATTTTTCCCCCAACCTCTTCCTCCTTACTCCTAGATCCTAAATGAAGACATGTAATTCTTGTCACACTGAGCAAAATGTCATGTTTTGTTTTTATGTGGGTTGGAATGATAGATGTGGAAGTTCAGGCCCACCGTAAGCCCAACATGAAGTGGTAAGCAGAAGTATTGGCTCGTAGAATTCCATGGTAGTGTCTTGTAAGGTGCAGTTGCACAAATTTTCACTTGTTAAAGTAGCAAACTACTAACTTTGACAGCTAGTATTGCTGGAATTTTGTGACACCCTGGAGTGTTAGTGTTGTAGACTAATTATGCAAACTGCTTGCTGTCACTTCTGAAATTGAGGAATACTTAGTGGGATTGGTAATGGTGTTTGGCTTTTCTGTGGTGTAACATCCAGGTTTTCTTTTGTAGTGCTGCAAACAAAGCTACTTTGGAAGGAATATGGAAAATCCATATGTTTCTATTATTGGAATAAGAAGTTTTGTTTTGCCATTTTCTTATGTAATCAAAGAATACTCGAGATTATCCACTATTGTATTACTGCTTGATAATACATAGATGGCAAAAGATAAATTGTGGCAGTGGTACTGAAGCTCAATAAATGTGGTAAGAACATTTTAAATAGAGTTATGGTTAGTCAGGCTTTTGCCCTTAAGCCTGTGATGAACACAAACTTAAAACCCCAAGTTAGTTCTATTAGTAATGGAAGTCAGAATTCAGTATTTCAGGAATTACATGTCAGGACAATTAAAAACAAATATTTGGCTTTTCAAATATGTGTGCACACGTGTGTAAAATGAGGACATTTTGTGGCATATGCTTAGAGCAAGTCCACGTCCCAATATATAAGGTTGTTATGATTATAAAGTAAAATTTAAGAGTGAGCTGCATACAGATAAAGTCCCTAATTCAGTGTAGATGAATTCAAGATATTTCATGTTAACATTCTTCTTTATAGTAGAACTTTATATAATTTTTCTGGTTTTTTATGGGTCCTCAAAAGCATTTAGACTGAGATCCTGCATTAGAAAAGGAATAAAAATGAACTTACTTTGTGTCTTGTCAGGTTTCTAATATTAGAGAGTAGTACAAAATAGTATCTTTAAGAAAGAATTCCTTTACAGATGGAATACTGGCCTCCTTCAAGTCAAAGGCAAAATTCCCATTAACTTCAGTGAAGCCAGGATTTCACCCTATATATTTAGGGTCTGATCCAGCAGTCCTACTCAGACAAGTAATCCTTACTGGATCATGCCTGTGACCATGGTGGAGAATAACCATAATATTAATAAAAAGTATACTCCAAAGAAGAAGCATAATACTGTATTCTGAACCTATTAAATTGTATGAGGAATTACTTTGGTTCATGCAGTGCTTAATTTATAATGAAAGAGATGCTGGGGCTCAAGCAATTAGGTGTTAGAGCTCAAGCAGTTTTTTTTTACCTTCATAACTGATGTGCAATCCCAGAGTGCCGAGGCTATGAGCTGCCAAGCCCTGGCATGAATTAAGCACTAGGTTCATGGTATTTACTAATATTCTTTTTTTAAAAAAACCCTTAATGGTATATTTCATACTAATCATTAGGGCCTGTTCTTGCTGCTTTTGTAGTCACTATGAAAGCTCCCATCGACTTACGTAGGAGTAGGTTTCGGCCCTAACTTTACGTGGGTGCATAGACATAATTGCCAGTAATGATGAGTCAGCACCATATGAAAGCTACTTATAACATTCTACTATTCTGTTTACAGTTGCAATTTTGATTCTACCATTATGAGTATAATTGCAACATACTATGAGAGAGTAGCTTTGGACTTTACTATTAAACACAAAATTATTCAAAGGAAAATGTTCCAGAATTGGAGGAGATGGTCATTTTCATATTATACCCACCTATTGGGGTGACAGACACTTTTACAGCAAGAATAAACACATTGTATTCTGTTATTTCGTAATCACAGTTTTGTTTAACCAGTAGGCCAACAAATCTGAAATACAAATTGATAGAGGATATTTTGTTTTGTGTTTTAGCAAAACATGCGCATCATTATTCTAAGGGTAAAGTTTTCAAAAGCGCCCGCATCACTTAGGAGACTTGATTTTATTTTCGAAAGTGCCTAACTCACTCAAGAGCAGTCGCACTGAAAGTCAAGAGGCACTTTTGAAAAAACGACCCTAAAATCCATTAAAGCAGAAATTAAACATTTTAAAGTTGTACTTTCTTATGTACAATGACCTCCGTACTCCAGGTTTTTTTTTAGTGAAGAAAAAATAGAACACCAAAAACCATCAGAAGCCCTGCACATGAGCTATCCATTATTTATGTATATCAGAGCTTGGTTTAGAGCAGTGTTTCTCAAATAGTGTTCCGTGGAACCAGCTGAGTTGAAGGGTTTCGCGAAAAAGCGGAACCGCGCCGCCGAACAGCTGTCAGCGCTCTGCTGAAAAACCGCGAGCGCACCGCCGAACAGCTGTGATTGCGCCGCGGAACAGCTGTGATCGCGCCACGGAAAACAGTTTAGAGAGTGCGCCGCCGAAACCAGCCTACACCGTGCTGCCAAAAAGGGGAAGATTTCCTGGACTTGTCGGCGGAGGGTATGGCATGATCGCGCAAGGGTGCTGCGGCGAAATATAATTGAGAAACACTGGTTTAGAGTATAGGACCTATGAGATGTGCTGGTTTTGCTTTTTAGTTTAATTTCAGGCTATAGCTTGGGGCTTTTATAGCTTTCTGCCTTAGATCAATCACCTTTTATAGTTATTATTTTATTTGTTTTACTATTTCATTATAACCAGCTTGCTATTCAAAAAAACAAACCAAGTATTAAAAAGAGGAACTAAGGATCCTTTTCTGCAAAGACTTAATATCCAATACTTAATTTTAAGCGTGCAAATAGTTCAGTTGAAGTCATTGGAACTACTTGTGTGCTTAAAGTCAAGTAGGTGCACATGTCTGCAGGATTGTAGCCTCGCTATTTAGAGATACTTTTTTGCATTTATGTAAGTTAAACCTATATGGACCAGATTCATAGGTATCTTCAGCTTCTTTATGCCTCTCCAGTGATGCAAAGGAGTTGTAAACCCAATTTAAGCCTATGTTTACATCTGATTCACGTCATTTGCATTCCACCACTGGAATGGCACAAAGCAGCCAAAGAGCACTAGTGATTCTGACTTAAATGATCAGCATGTACTAAAGGGTTTTATTTATTTTTTTAGTACTTTGAAAATCATTGCTTGAGATTGGGAAATGGACTACTGCATTTACAGAGACTCTTTTTCAAAGAAAAGCTTTAGAAATGTTTTATATCAATTTAGTTCTTATTTACATGTGCAGTATCTACATTTTACAGTCCATACACAGTCTCTAGTGTCATGGGGAAATATATTTAAAACCATCTTTAAAAAAAATTTAAATTAACCTCCCTTCACACACAAACACAGTTAAGTGGCACTGTGGATGTTACAATTAAAGACCAACAAAAGCAAGGAGCTGTAAAAGTAAAGACAACACTACGAGGTTAAATTGTATTTCAGTGGGGCAGATTTTTCTCTGGTGCCACAAGTTAAGAACAGAGAGTTTTTTTTCTCATTTAGTCTAAGGCCCCATTATATTGCTCTAGTAGCATAAAGTGATCTGAAGGTGAGTGTAAATATAGTTTACATGGGCCTTTAGAATCCTTCAGAGTGCCATAGTGGTGTGTAAAGGGGACTTATATCAGGCCCAGAATGTCCAATTTAAAGGCCTCTATCTTACAAAAGGATCCAGGACTAGGGCCTACGTCTGAATTTGCCTGCTCTTGTTGGGTTATATCACAACCATAACACTTGCACTCACTTTTTTAATGTACTGTAATGCTTGACCGAAGAAAGTATATAGTTGAACCAAACAATTTGTTTTATCTATTTTGGTTTATCATTTAGAAGACATGCAATATCTGCCAGATGCTGCTTCCTAACCAGTGCAGTTTTGCGTCACACCAGAGAATTCATCAGCATAAATCTCCATATACATGTCCTGAATGTGGAGCAATCTGCAGATCGGTCCACTTCCAGACTCATGTCACTAAGAACTGCCTGCATTACACGCGAAGAGTTGGTTTTCGGTCAGTATGATTACATATGTGTAACTAAAATATGTTGTTAGTTTATACGTATATATATTTTTAAATGTTTTCTTCTGTGTTTTTCATACTTAAACTGAAATAGTTTCCTTTTATTGTGATAGTTGCTTGCAAGATGCACGCTGCTTTATTGTTTTAAAGTTGTCATGGCTATAGTACTATTTGTACTACACATTTTGGGATAAAAATTCTTGCTAGATGTCAGCCATGTGTTTGGGCAGCTGCTTATGTATGGTTCTAAATCAGAATACTACTAGTTTGATCCCGCCATGAGATATCACATTTAAGCCATACGGTATCTAAGCTAATAAATTCAGATATGTTTTACTTATTTCGGTACTTTTAAAAAAGCTGTCTTTTAGTACTCTTGGTAGAATAATCATTTTTGTATTTACTACTAGACAGAACCTTTAAAACACTGATGGGTATATTTCACCTATCTATCAGATACACGAGGCAACTCTGTTGAAGATTTTCTCCCTCTCTTTTTTTCCCTTTCTCCCCAGCTTGGGAAGTCCAGGTTCCCACTGCTGGATTTACCACTGCAGTATATTTTAAACCAGTTCACGGTGTCCATCAGAGAATGCAACGGTCTGCTACTTTGGCTTTCTGTTGAGAATCTTTAATTCCTGAGTTTCCCTAAATTTTACTGCTGGGAAGCAGCTGTCTATGGGGTTAAAAGGATTAGAGAAGTATCAGGGAAAGCTCTAGCCTTGGACTGAGTACCTTTGGAACCCTGCTCGTTCCTAGAATTCCACCAAAACTCAGAGCAGCACCAAGATGACAGCTCAGTAGAGCCTCCCTTTTCCCAGCTCTTATAGCTGGCCTCTGTATAATCTTGCAGTCAGTCTTACCTTGCTTCCTACAGGTGGAACCATGTGATTTAGAATCCCATCTGCTGACCATATGTCTTCCCCTCAAGAAACACAGTTCAGTTACCAGGATGGCTGAGAATTTTTCTGTTAAGATTAGTCTGAGGGGAGGATGAAGTCTTTTTAATGTATCTAGGCAACTGTTATGGCAGGATCTTTCCATTTTTGGTGACTTGGGTAGCTCAGGCCAAAGATTCAATTCTTATCTCTCCAAAAGTCTCTTTGGATTCTTCTTTCTCTCCTTCTTCCCCTTCTGAACAACCAGAGTTGCTTGGAGGAAGCGGAAGGTTTCTGATGTGTCTTCCGTCCCCAGTCTACTCCCTTCTTGTACCTCAGTCACCTGTGGGACTCAGATGCAGCGTTTTCCTCAGAGACGCCTGGCCTCTACCCATATGGCCATAGCAGCCAGAAGACCTTCTCATGGTAAAGGAAAATCTACTTTCCATGATGAAGCAGGACAATGGTGCTAAATTATCCAGTAGTTAGTTCTCTTCAAAACCCTGTGAGAAACTGTCTGAAGCATTCATCGTAGTCTGTGCCAAAGTTCCTTTTCTCCTCTCCATCTGATGAGCCTAAAACAAAAATATCTAAGAAAATCAAGACTCCATCTTGTTCCTCATTGCAATCTCCTTATCACCATCAAACCTTCTTTTAAGGAAAGATGTATTTCCTTCTGCCTTTCCAAAGAGTGTTAGATAATTTATGGAAGCTGTTTAATGCCAGTGATCTAGACTAGTTGATTGAGCTAATTAAATTGAGGAATTTCAGCTGTCCCAACTCAATCTGGATCCTCTCAGACTGAGGGAGAAAAAGCTGCTGCAACAGTGCGTCCAGGAGTAAGGGACCTAGTCCTGAGGGGGACCCAAATCTTCAGCAGAACTACCTCTGTGTTCTGGTAGACATGCAGACTATATTCAACAGTGGATACTTATATCTGTGGATTATTTTATTTATGAGAAAAAAAACCTCATGGCAAGAAAAACATTCTTCTTGAATGATGCTATTAGCACATTAGAAGTAGAACGAATATGAAGTTAATTGTAAAGAGATGATCATACTTAAGACTTAGTGTTGTGGAGAGAAGTAAGTTTCTCTCTAGTTCAGGTGGAAGGTAGCTTTCATTTATAAGTTTCATTTGAGCCCCTCCCATCTTCAACACATTTAAATCAAACCACCTGAAATTACACATATGTGCTGTTATGTTGGAGCAAAGGTTTTTTAGAAATTTTGAGGTATCTCCAAGACAATGTGTTTGGGAGATATGAGTGCTCAAATATTATGTGCTTTCACTTTTCAAAAAGTTTCCTAATATTTTTGGCTTGCCATATCTGAAAAATGGCATATTGTTTCCTATATCATCATGCTATCTCTCTTCCATAAGATCATCGTATCTCTAAAAGGATATAACAGACATAGAAGGAGTTCAGAGATGGGTAACGAAAATAATTAGAGGCATGGAAAATCTTCCATAAGAAGAGAGATTAAACAGGTAGGAACTGTTTAGTTTAGAGAAGATATGAATAGGTGGAGATATGATAGATACAAAATAATAAATGGTATAGTGAAGGTAAATTGAGTTTTAAATTTCAATTTCACTGACTGTCCCTTTCTCTCTTAATATAAAAAGAAGGGGACAGTCAGTGAAATTGAAAGCAAATTTAAAACCAATACAAGGGGGTTAGTAAGAAACTTACTAACTAAGAGACTTTTTCTATAAGCAAGTTATTCCATAATTGTCCACCCCAGGGTATTTTTGGAGCTTCTTTGAAGTAGCTAGTGCTGGAGAGAGGATAATGGACTAAATGAGCCACTGACTTTATCCGGTATGGAAATTCCTGTATTCTTATATTAACTCCATTTATGTCACTTGGTTTACTGTAGATGGAATTGTGGGAAGGTGTCAAATACACTAATATTTCAAAGACATATTTTAGAAATGTTTAGAAAATATTGTAAAGCTCCTGCATATTCACCCTGAATTTAAGTTTATTCTTCTCTGTCCAAATACTGATTTGACTGTTTATAGAGAAAATCATTGAGTTAAGAGAATATTTTCATTGAAATTAAACCTGAATAAATATAGAAAAGTTGTTATTCTTATTGTATTTCATTTTGGTAGCTTCTAGTTTGCAACATGGTTCTTCATACTGAACCTGGTATTGATAAAAATCTATTTTCTAGGACCTCCGTTTAACCCTATAGAGGGCTCTAAAAAGTTCTTATTTATAATCAATAGGTGGAATAGATTCCATTGGCCCTTCTGTCTACATGATGCTATTATCAAATCTTATCCTCCGGCTTTAGAGCTTGCAAATTAATTATGGACTTTATCCTTTTTTTTTTCTTCTTTTTTAGGTCTACAACCTTCTTGTTTCTGGTGGATGCTAATGTGTGATTTGAACTTTCCAGTATTGTAGCTGTGTTGGTCCAGGATATTAGAGAGACAAGGTGGGTGAGGTAATATGTTTTATTGGAACAACTTTTATTGGTGAGAGAGACAAGTCTGTTCTGCTGGACAACAATGATGACAAGTCTCTCTCACCAACAGAAGTTGTTTCAGTAAGAGATATTACCTCACCCACCTTGTCTCTCTGATTTGTATTTTGCTAATCAATAAAATCATATGATTTTATCAGATTGAATACATAACCCTCCCTTCTCCACCTGCCTTAAAAACCAGTTTTGTTTCCAATTATTTTAGTACACTTTTGTGTTATGTTAGATTGACTCTTTTTTCACTCCTCTTACAGCTGTGTGCATTGCAATGTTGTATACTCTGATGTGGCTGCACTCAAGTCTCACATTCAAGGTTCTCATTGTGAAGTCTTCTACAAGTGTCCTATCTGTCCCATGGCATTTAAATCTGCACCCAGCACACATTCCCATGCCTATACACAACACCCTGGTATCAAGATAGGAGAACCAAAGTAAGCAATGTTAATCTTTTGCTCTTATTCTAATGCTATATTTTAATAATCAGTGACATTACAGTCTCTGTTGTATTTATAATGTTAAAAGTCACATACTGCATAACCAGCCGTTTATCATAGTGTTGATAATATGTGGAGTACATGTCACATTTTCCTGAATTCTTAACTAGTCATTTATTTGGCAAAGATAAGATTTCCATCAACATAGCAGTAAGATTTCTTTGACCATAGTAGCACAGAAGACTTGATACAACTGCAGCCAAGAAGCTACCTGTATTCAGTCTTGCTCAGTGTTTTTATCATTGTTAAACTGATTGATTTTAATTCTTATCATGAACTAGACAGTATCAGTAATGACAGTTGAAACCATTAATGTATTTCTTGTTTTTGAAATGTGTTGAGACATATAATTCTAACAAAGTACTGTTTCCATCTAATGTTCTATTTGCAGGCATATACAACCTGAGGAAACCATGATGATCACTGACATTTATTTCACAACATGCCATTATTCATTAATTAGTAAAGTAACTGCAGGTTTATGCTATGATACAATAGAAGGTATTTTCATAACTTTTTACAGTGCAGTAATATCACTGATAAATTGACATAATATCTTCAGTGGATGACTTGATTCTGATTTAAAACTTAGTATACAACGTACAGATGAAATCAGTAAGCGCTTTGCATACAGTGACAAGTCATCCATATTATAATTGTTCTCCTGGACGAAAGTGTAATATTTGTAGAAATGGTCTCTAATTTATGTAATACATATGTCCAACATTGTTCTTACATTACTCATTGTGTCGGGTTTCTCAGTGTGAAAGGATGCAAACACCACAAACGTTAAAGAAATTAGAAACTAGCATAATGTCTCTGTGATTATTTTAAATTAGGTCTACATTTACTCAAGTGTCACCAATGTCTACCAGCATTCAGAGGTACCAGTAAAATTGCAGTACTTTTTCACATACATCTAGTCCCTCAGTTCTTCTTTCCCAAGCTCCTCTATATAGCTTTGCCTTTCAAATGTGAACAGAAAGAGCCCTTGCCTTCCACCTCTTCTAGAATGTGCTCTAGTTAATACAGTTTTTCCATTTAGTGTAGCTTAATAATCATTAATATTCCTCAGCACTGTTATTGCACTTTTCTCCTTCATAATGCTTGTCTGACAAACCAGAAAAGATAAGGATAGTGTCTGATAAATGCTTAACATATTGCAGAGCAGATGACTCTAGAGAGCTTGGTTCTTTTAGTCACTTATACTTGCAGGGCTGTAGATAGTCACTTGTAGCAGTCTCAGAAATGCTAGGTGTTCTCAGTTCATTGGTCTCATTCTGTTCTGTCAAGGAAGAGTTGTCTGTGGCCTAAAGTTCTCCTAACTAGGTAGGCCATTTCATGACAAGATGTGTTTTTTCTCCAGGAGATGTTGTCCTCCATCTGTCTTTTCTACCTGGCTTGTCTTCACTGCTAGCCACAACCTTTGGGAGTGCTGAGCTAGGCTTGCACCTTCGCAAGACCCTCATGCCATCAAGAAAAAGAAAATTCCAGCTGCAGTTAAGTGAGAGAGGCCCGCCATTAAGCCTTCTCCAACCTTGCCTGTCAAGGTCAAGGCAGATACACCTTGGTCTGTCTCTGCACGTGCCTTTTTTGATGCATAACAACTCCTCTGTTATATGGGGAAGCATTATTTCCAGTTTACTACTGAGGGGTTTACCAGAGATCTGTGGAAGAGTTAGATTTGAGTTTTGGGATCCTATTTTTCAGAAATGCCTAGCATCTGTAAGCTCCAGCTGAAGTTAATGGAAACTGCAAGTGCTCTGCAGTTCCGTGAATCAGACTACCTACCTCCTAAATCCCAACCCAGTGCCTTTTCCACAAATCTGTCCTTCCTCTTCTTGCTTTCTCCATTGTTAGGCTACAGGTAGGGTATTAAAATATCCAAGAATTCTGCTCTGTCTTGCCGCTCTGAACTACAGAGAGCATGATTCTATATTTCAATACCGTGCATGCTCAAAAAACCCAAGGAAGAAGAGTAAAGGAACAGTGCAGTATGCATCTTTATGTCTAATTTTAAACCTAAGATTTCTTGACTTAATCTTGACCTGTACTTGTGAGTATTGAGCTGTGTCGGGTCATGTTCACAGGTTAATTCTTTTGAGCTGGCTCCCCTATTTGTAGATATGAAATGACATGTTTTTTCTGAGTATGAACTGGTGGGTCTTTAGGGCCATATGCAGAAAGAGGAACATGCATTTTTGTGGAATACATAAATTATTTAAAGAATTAACAGTTGGATTCTCCTCTTAAAATGCTGGGTTTTTTTGTGAAATGAACCCTTCACAAACACCTGCAGATGATACATTATCACTGTTGGCTCTTGAGAAGCTCACACTGACTGCTGCTTATTAAAGTCTGCTTAAAGCTACTGTAGTAAAATAAGTAGTTTTCCTCAGGATTTACTATGTTTATTCATACAGCTCAATTGCAATTTAAAAAGAAAGTGATTGTGCTGTGTAAATTAGTTGGTGCTTCAGGTAACCTTAGATTATTTTTGTCTCTCAAGTATTAAGTGACACCAAGTGATCTTTATGTCTCTCAAATTCTTCTTATGTGCTTTTATATTTTATGTTCAAGAACTGCCACTGATGGCTCTTATCTGTAGCATTCCGCAGAAGTCCTGTGTTGCGATCCTCTGGTGTGTCTGGCTGGCATACATTTTAGAATCTGACCAAATTAGTTACTTAAAAGAAGGCTATTTTTATTACAATAGCAAAATTTGATTATATAAATAATGCCGAAAGTTTAATCCTGTGGATCATAAATGGTAAAAATCAAAATTTGAAGATAAAAAAAATAAAACTCCAAAATAAAAATTTAAATATGAAGCCTTGAAGTCTGTATTTAGTTTACAAAAGACTTACGCCAATACTTTCAAACACAAGTCCCTAAAGTTAGGCACCTAAGGGTAAAATTTTCAAATGCATCTCAGGCTATGTCTTCACTGACAGCGACAAATTCGTCGCCATCAGATCGACTTATCTGGATCGACTGAGCGGCCAGTGAAGACCCACTTAGTCGATCCAGAAATCAACGTATTAAGACCACCTTCTCAAGTGGCGTAGCACTGCATCGACGGGAACACGGTTTCCATCGGCGCAGTGCAGTGAAGACGGCATGCAGAACAGAAGCAGAGAAGTCGACAGGCGTTACGCAGGTTTTTTGCGTAGTTTGCATAACTCCGGTCGACTGCCGCCGAATCTCCGAGGTAAGTGAAGACAAGCCCTCAGTGATTTAGGAATCTAAGTCCCATTTCCAAAGTGATTTAAGCACTTAGGAACCAAACTCCTATTGACTTTCAATTAGACTTAGGCTTCTAAAGTCCAGATTTTTAAAAGTATTTAGGTTCTTAAAGATGCCGATAAGTGCCTAGCATGTTTGGAAAATCCCACTAGATGCCTGTCTCCATCTTTAAGTATCTAAATACCTTTAAAAATATGGCCCTAAGTGCCTGAGTCACTTTAGAAAATGGGATTTAGGCTTCTAAGTCACTTAAGCATTTTTGAGACTGTTACCTGAAAATCCATGTTTAGGCACCTAAATAAAATGACATTCCCTTCATCTTCATTGAAATTCTGGGGAAAGCTTTCTCCTTTGGTAGACAAGTTCTAGATCTTCAGATTTATTTTAATGCGGACCAAGGCCCCAGTCCTGCAATGGAATCTGCCTTCATGGATCATTAATGCTTACCCAAAGTCCTACTGAATTTAGTGTGACCAATTCTGCATGTGCAGGCAGGTCCCTTCACAGTATTAGAGCCTAATTCTCTAGAAAGTTGACTGGCCATTCTAATGGCTTTGGATGCTGGTTCATGGCTTGATCCTGTATCATTCAAGTCAATGGGAGTTTTTCCACTGTATTGAAAGGAATGCAGGATCAAGCCCTCAGGGAGTAAAGTTCCTTGAGATTTATGTTTTCGTAGCTGTTTAATGGTTTTATTTGTTGTTTTTCATTGGCAAACCCAAGCCTATGTTATGACACTGTCCATCAAAATGTATTGGAATTTCCAGCAAGTTTTTGGGAATGGTTGTGTGCTCAGAACTCCTGAAAATTAGGTCAGTTGTTTAATTTCTCATGTGTAGATTTTGGCTCCAAACTTTAGATACACAAGTTTTACTATGTGGCCTTTAGATTATTTGAAAAGATTTGATTTTTGGAGATCCCGAGCTTCTGCAATCCGTCAGAAAATAAGGTTTGAAGGAGTGGACAAACCACAGAGAGGACTGCGTCAGGAAGGATTTATAGGCCTAACCTGGAGACAAGAACTGCAGCCATTGCTGCAACACCTGTCCAAGAATGAAGGAAGGACACTCCTGTGGCTGAAGAAAATAGGAAACTGGGGGAAACAGGCTTCACTGCTGGGCTCTCCTGACACTGGATTTTTGGGTGTCAGAGAGAAAGTTTGATGGTCGAGGGGCTGACCAACCTAAACTAGAAACTCTGTGAACAGCCCAGTCTGGACAGAAGGCTTGATGTGGACTTACAGTTGTCTTACAGTTCCTCCATTTGTTCCGAAAATGAAACCCTAGGATGGAGGTGAATTTTGACCCTACACAGGGATGTGCATGTTTTAGAGCAGCTGGGGAAGTCCCTGCTCATGCAGTCTATTTCAGTGGTTCTCAACCCACGGCCTGCTTGGGGCCCAATCAGCACACAGCTGTGGCCCATGTGACATCCTTAGGGCCATATGGGTAGTATATCTATTGTGTGGATGCGGCCCACATAACATAGAGAGCTGCATATACAGTCCACAATGGTAAATGAGAACCATTGGTCTGTTTTGTTTCCAGGAACTAATGGAGATAGAGCATTAAATAAGCCACTGTATGCCCTTGGCATTTAGTGGAATTGCATGATTTATAATTGTATTACTAATGGCTGTTTATCAAAACAGATGTAGCAAATAAGAAATGATTTAACTTCTTAAATTTCATTTTAACCTGTTTTATGAAAAACCAAATGATGTAGAATGGCTCTCAATAGGTACAAATTAGATTATTTTAATATGGGGAGAAGGAAGGCTTTTTCAAGTTTAATTCCCCCTGCCACACCACCCTTCCCCTCCTCATTCTCATCAGGGATAGCTTAATTTGTTTTATGGAATAAAGAAACTCCCGTGTGACTTTTTCTTGGTAGCCTAGTATGAGCTTTTAAGAATAGCAGTAAGATTTTTTTATTGCTAATCTCCTTTTAAAGCTTGGAGAAATTCATATTTATCGAGCCAATTTATTAATAACATTAGACTGTTGTTACATGATCAGTACATTATTGCACAGGTATCATTTACATACAAAAATAAATTATTGGAAGGAGAAATACCACGTCCTAGTAGAGACACCTTTAAAAATACTAATACTTTTAATGTGGTATTCAGGTATCTACCTACAGATTCCATGTTTATTTGTTCTAAGGAAAATCTTGGAATTTCTATTGGCCAGATTTTCACAGATTGAAATAAGTGCATCTCCCACATACATTTGTTGGAGCATAATGTTTGTGAGGAATTATTTTTAGCATGTGCATGCAGATAGGTCCCAATTCACTGACCTCAATGACACTGCTCATGATCTTTAATTAAGGCATGTGTTTCAATATCTTGCTGAATTGGGGCAACATTAACTTAGGTCCTGACCCAGCATAGCCCTTAAACGCATGCTTTTGTGATTTGTTTGATCAGGGCCTTAGCTAGACACATTTGGTATTGACCCCCCTCATTTGTTTGATTCATAAATGTATGTGCTCAGTTGTATATGCCTAACTTTGAAAATGTGTCTGAAAGAAATATTTCTGATGAATTGAATCGGTGTGTCTACCACAATAAAACATACCATACAGCATATCTGTATCAATTTCAAGTAGTGGAGTTTATTCTGCAAATAGGTGTCTTTAGAATTTGGACTCCTCTCAGGAAGATTATGTACTTCTGTTGAAAGTAGAGTAACTTTAACTTCAATGTTTATTTAAAATGTCAATATAAAGAATTTGACATTTTTAAAAAGTCTGACAACATCTGCAAATTCTCTGTAGCAGATTTATTTTCTCCTATCAATATTAGCTGGTTTTTGCTAATGAGCACTGTATTGCTCCATCACATATGAAATGATTATTCAAGGATTAATTTACTTTAAATACAGTGAAAAGACCAGAAGGCAAAGCAAATTAAAAAGTACTAACATAATATTTCACCATTGATTTGACAATATATATAATCCTGTAGTGGTACATTTATAGAGTAGGGGCCTGAAACACTGGCTGTGGAACTGTACCTAGATGACTCAATAGGTTTTTCTGGTTTCTAATGTGCATGGTTTTATTTGAAATATATATTTATAGCCAGAGTAAGTATATTAATTTTTAGTTTTTGCCACTTCTGCCATTTTCTCACTCAAAATTTATGGAGTCAGAATGATGTCATTTTATTACTTTCTCTTTAGTTTCTAGTAGTGTAATCTAGTAGCTAGTGATGGGTCTCAGGGGTCAGGAGTCTAATGTTCTGATATTAACTCTATCATAGGTGACAATTGTTTTGCAGAGTCAGTGTCTTGATGTGTAACCTTGTTCAAGTCTCTTAACCTTCTTGTGCCTCAGTTTCCCAACCTGGTTATAATTATTAATTAGATTTGTAAAACATTTTGTCAGAGATGGGTCAGATCACAAAATATGGATATCTGATACTGCGAAGTTTGGGTGTGGGGTTTTAGTTCATGCCATCTCTGTTATTATTAATGGAAAAATACATCTTTTTTAGAAAATGTATTAATAAATGAAAATTACAAATGCTCTTGCTAGTGAGTAGCTCTTTATTTTCTCACTTAAATTGAAGAATGCTGTGAATAAAATATTACAGTTTTAAACTGCTTTGCACTGTTGCATTTCTGCTGAGTTAGGAGTGGGGCCATCACTGGGAGTGTGCACCCCTTATAAAGCAAAGAGCTACACAGCAGCTCTCCGTGTGCCAGAGAGTGGAGGGTGGACACATTGCCATGTGAATCCTTGGGTTCTTTCCATCTTTCCATCTCCTATGGATGCATTATGGGCACAGGAGCTGCTGCATCCTCTGGGCTTAAGTACTGCCCATGGAACATGTCCAAAATAGTTCTGTGGCCATTTGGAAGATTCTTTTGCCCTGCATCTCTCTCCAGCATTCAGCTCAGGTGCTCTGACTGGGTACTGAGTTGAGGATTTCCCTTTAACAGAGTTTGCTGTTCCAGTAGTTCAGGGACAAAATACAACTGCCAGTACCAGTAAGATTCAACTGAATATTTATTAACATTGGAAAATCATGCTTAATATTTAAAAACTAAATTTTAGAAGCATTGATGATGAAATAATGTCGGGGAACTCTAAATACTTACACTTTTCTATAAAGTGGCTGCTACTGCCAGTGGATATTAGATTAGTTGGACCACTGGTCTGATCAAGTATGGCAATTCCTAATCTTCGTTGTTATTTTTCCTTTTCAAATGCCATTTTCTTCCTTTTCTTTTTTAAAGAAAAATTACAACAGTTCTGAGGAAATAAAAGGAATTACGTGGGCTTTATAAATAGATATATGAAAAAGGATACATTTTGAACCTACCAGTCTTGACAGTGCTTTTTTATTTAAAATTAAAATAACTTTTTATAGAGCCAATCATGTAAATAGGAAAAAGAAACAAATAATCATGAAAAGAAAACCAGTGCATAACTTTCCATGTTTGCAGAATCATTGGCAAAATGCAACCAGTCTTAAACATTTATTATGTAGTATTAGCTCTTTCATTTATACCAGAAGGTTACTCTCTCCATGAACTGACTTGATCTCTCCATTTCATTAGCACATCCTAGTTTCATTCTGATTTATTACTTATTGGTGGGGAGCTTGACAAGGTCAGAATTCTACTGAAATTATACCCATTTCAAGATTAATTTATAACTTTTCCTTAATTTTAGGAAGCATTTTTCTCCTGTCATTTTAACTTACTTTTAGAGACTGATGTTAGTGTCTTTTATTAATTCAGCCTGTTTTGGTCCTTGTTAATTACCATCTTTGATTCTTCACCAGTCGTTTTATAAAGTCTGGATGAATTTATGCATTGCTTAATCATCAGCTGACTCAATATAACAAGCTTTTGTTGATAGTTACCATCTTTATTAGAATATTGTAATCCAGGAAGGATGTTGATACACCTGCTATTAAAATCGCACAATTGGCTTTTGCTCTTTCCAGCAGTCCTGCATCAGCTCTACTAGAAGCTGTGCTTTGATCATTTCTGTACAATGCTTTGAAAGAGAGGGGCAACTAAGTAAAAGTTTTAAATAGCCAAATAGAGAGGCTGTCTTCCAGTGAAATTTCAGCTTCAGAGAGATGGGAGGGATTGGATTAATAATTTAAGAAGTTAAGAAGCCATATCTAAGTAAAAAGTGAACCCAACTTTCAGCATGTTAATACTTTTGATCCAATCAGTAACTCCTTTAAGGTAGTGCCTTTGAATTCCAAAGTCAGGTAGACGAACAGCCCTTTCGTTATAAATGTGAATTCAAGATCTAAAGATATCTTTTATATGTTGGGAAAATCTTATCAGTATTTACTGGTTATATATAATGGTTATATAGATGTAAATGTACCATTGATTTTGGATTTTTATACTGTTTTTCTTGAGTGCTGCTTTACTTTGCATTTTGAGGAGTGTTCTTGAATTAGCTGTATCATTTTCATTTTTTATTTTCCACAACAGGCTAAACTGTCCTTTTATACAAACATTTGATCTTACCTGTGATGAGAATAAAATTAACATAGTGATTCCTGCTGCTAAATGATCAGGATGACTGACTTTTATTTATTGAACTTCTTCTGTTTTTAGAATAATATATAAATGTTCCATGTGTGACACTGTGTTTACCCTGCAACCCTTGCTGTATCGCCACTTTGATCAACACATAGAAAACCAGAAGGTGTCTGTTTTCAAGTGTCCAGACTGTTCTCTTTTATATGCACAGAAGCAACTTATGATGGATCATATCAAGGTGTGTGGGCGTCTCCTCTCATTGGAATTCTTATACAATATTTGTCATGTTTAAAGCCTTACATGAAATCATCACAGAAGAGCACAAAATAACAAAAAACTACTGAAAGAAATAGATGGTGATAGTTCTGAAAGAGTAATTTGCATTTAATCTCTCTAAGCACTTAAAATATCGAATGTATATAGTTACCAATACATCTAGTAGTTGGTCACTACTAGATTCTCTCTGTGAACATTCGCATATTATATTTTTTTCCAGTGCCTCTATTGCATACAAGATGATACATTATGAAAATAATACTGGTCCCACTGAGATTTATGGGCCCAATCCTGCTAAATTCTGAGCATCTCCTACAGTGTGTGCTAAGTATCATCAGTTCTCATTGAAGTCAGTTGGGAGTTGATGGTGCTCAGACCATTACAGAATCAAGCCTTCTATGGTCAGAATTCACTGATAGGAGAAGCATTGTGCTACTTGTATGGATGCAAAAATATAATACTCTTAGAAAGTAAAATAAAACAGAATATCTCATAACTCTGTTTTCACAATAAGATGATTTATTGGAGAACTCTGGCTATTATCCTTCCAATATTAAAAGACAGTAACCCTACACTTGTTAGCCATTTATTTTAAATATATTGCTTTACCTTGTTTTTAAAGAATTGGAGGCCTTAGCAGCTCTTAGGTTCCTTAAACCTCAAGGGTGTGATTCATCATTGTCCTGTGACTTGTTATTTATGCCACTGTAAAGTGGTGTAAACCAGAAAGGGGGCATTTGACATCCATTTTGCATTTCCTTTCCACTGACATAAATGACTGAACAAAGTGCAGGGCAATGGAGAATCAGACTCCTAGTCTTTGCTGAAATCAGCACGTTGAATTTCAGCTTTAGCTATGGCACTACTACCTGGGAAGCAGCTGAGATTTGGGCTGAAGGCAAGAACAGCAATTCTGAGAAACCAGCTCTTTTAAAAACACACAAAACACCCTAAAATTCTTTCTTGTCTGCACCCAGATGAGGGAAGAGATTAGAAATTATTTTTCTTTAAATTCCTGTTTTTTCTGCTGTGAATATGACTCCATAGACAACTGAAGCTCAGTGTCAGTTTTTACTGACAGGCAAAACTCCCATCGGTGTCAAGTACTGGGCCAGACAGGGTCCATGTGGTGCATGGTTACCTCCTGACCATTGCATGCATTCTGATTCATCTGTCTTCAGGATATGCATCTGTTCTTAGTTAAAGGTTACTTTCTCCTATAGTTGAAAATGAGGGAAAATAGCATGTTTGTTAAACATGACAAAATGATGACAAAAGATATTCTAAGAAATGAGGACAGGGTGTTTTCAGTGTTCTGAACCTCTGTTAGCGCTCATTTTAAGACCTGTAATGCATTTTCTATGAGAATTTATTTCATAATCTTTTTGCCAGAGAAATATTAACCTGGAGCAGGGTGGGGCTGTACACCAAATTATGCAAGAAGCTCTATTTTTTCTTAATCTGTCTGTAAATATTTCCTATTATTTTACTAATGTTATTATCGGACAAGTTGCATATATAGTATTGTGTCCCTTTTTTTATTCAGTGATTTTTCTTGACTCCTATCCTTTTCCTTATTTGTTTATTAAGGTAGCCTTTTACTTGCCCTTCTTATCTAACTCTTGCCTCATTTTCTTTCTCAATCATCAAGCAAGGGGATATACTTCCTTTAGCAACTTATTGAAAGCATCTGCTTTGTAATGTGTACAGCTTCTTCAGTTCTAAACAGGACTAAATAGTGGCATATACACACATATGCATATATATTGTTTGTTTGTTTCAGGATTTGAAACCAATTGGTTTTAAAGCAGAGATGGACTTGGTGGATACACCTATAGTTAAGATTGCCTTTCCATTATAAGGGCCCGTTTTCAGTTGCTTATCACTTTACTATATTTTCCCTGTTTGGGCTGAAATTTTGCATGCCTCAGACTGATTTTTAATTTCATTGGAAATGATTTAGCCACTCCTGAGAACAATGTTGGGGAATAATATGTTGTTTTGCTCTTATTAATAATTCTTACAACCATTTCATTGAGGCAGGGGTTCTCTGGAAAAAATAGTGTGTAATCATGTAATTAAAGACTGTATCATAACGCATACAAATGAGGGCTGAATTAAGGTTGCCTGGGCAGCCTTTTGAGTGCTTGACTTTGAACTTTAATTTTCTTTTAGTGCAGTTTATTTATTTATTTATTTATTTATTTTTTGGTATGTAATATAGTATGTAAAAAATAAAACATTTAACTCTGATAGCTAAAATTTTAAGTTAAAAATGTGCAGAATATTTCAAAATGAGCATCCATTTTTACACCTTTTCTCCTCACCCCAGAAATTGTCTCTTTTTCATTAGTTTTCCTAGAATTTTTGTCAACTTGTAGTAGGAATAGATTTCATTATATTAGCTAGTACCTTATTTAGACACGCTAAAAAGAGCTCTTCTTTTTGGTTGTCATACGGGAGAAGTGAAAGCACCTTATCTTTTTAGTCACAGTTTTTAAATGAAACTTTTTGGTTTTGAAAGTAAATGGCATTAATTTCTGTGGAGACCACTTAAACAGAAATACAGTTCTGTCCCACAGCACAGCTGAGTATAACATTTGCAGAGTACTTAGCAAACAGTCCATGGGAATCATCTGTTTATTCTACAGAGAAGAGCCTAATACTGAGATAGTTTGTCTTTGTTAGAGTATCAGATTTATATCCCAATATCAGTTTGCTCTGGTTCAACAACCTATTGAATGGTTTTGGCTGCTGGGACCAATAGCTCAGCCAAGCTTTAAGATAGAAGGATTATATTAGGAGTAGCTGGACACACAAACTAGGAAGGCAAACGTAAGGGATAGTGTAAGACACCATGAGAACACTGGCAATTGGAAGGCAAGACTTTCATATGTGACGATAATCTCCTGATTAGCAAATTCATGGTTGAAAGGGATTATTAACTGTGTTATCTGATCTTTCAAGAGCTGTCTTTACTTGTCTCTCTTTCCCAATATTGCTACCCAAACTCTGTCAATGCAAACATGCTTACAGGAAGCCATAACCTATGCTATATATTAGGTGGTTCACATTAGGGAAGATTGACCCACTTCATTGTGTAAGTAAAAGGAAAAATTAGAGATAATCAAGATAAAAAAGGCCTTTTCTGAAAGCTGTTCCCCTCTCCCCGCCACAGATCAGGTTAAACCTTTCACTCACACAGCTTCCCTTAATATAACTTTATTCAGCCATTGAAGATAATTGCACTTTGTCATGCATTTTTGATGTTGCTTGTTTGTATTACAACCCTGTTTTTATTTAAACATTGTTTTGAGTGTCCTTATATTGAAAAGTGATCTATTAAATAGATTTATATCATGGGGGTGGAATGAAGTAAAACTTTTAGTCAGATAATATTTTTATTTTTTATATTTTAGTCTATGCATGGAACGCTGAAAAGTGTTGAGGGGCCCCCAAACTTGGGTATAAATTTGCCCCTGAGCACTAAACCCACAACTCAAAACTCAGCCAGTCACAACAAAGAGGACACAAAATCCGTCAATGGAACAGAAAAGTTAGAGAAGAAATCTCCCTCTCCTGTAAAGAAAGCGGAGCCCAAAAAAGTAACCAACCCTGGCTGGACGTGCTGGGAATGTGATCGACTCTTCACTCAGAGAGATGTGTACATATCCCACATGAGGAAAGAGCATGGAAAGGTAAATTACTGTAACTTCCAAATTAAATGAATTAATGCTGAAATAGAAAGAGGGTTTCTTTTTCAAATTCATTAGAGGTTTATAGAGAGAGAGTGATAATGTTCCTTATTTCATTTTCATGCTCTATTTTTTTTCTCCCCTGTTCTCATATCCATTTTCTTTTATGTTGCTTAGTTTTTGAAATGTCTACTAAAAGACTCTCATATCCCTCCATTAATTGTAAGGTTTTTAGTCAATACCAAAGGTTGTTCAAGCACTGATAGAATGACTGAAAAAAGTTCCTATAACATTTTTCTGAGTCAGGTAAACTGATTTCTTGTTCTCTTTCTATTCCCTGCCTACTTCTTTAATAGTGAGCTCTAGAGGACATTTTTTTTTGTTTGGTTTGGCCAGATGAGTGCCACTTAGAATTTGTTTTTAAAAGTCTCACTGTTACCCAGTAAGAGTTGTTCCACCATACCAGTTTTTAGAGCAACAGGTCCTATCAGCCAGCTGAACATGTGAAACTTCCAGTGAAGTCAAGTATTTGTGAGATACTTTTCCAAACATGAACTGAATGTAAACCAGTGCAATACTGCCTTTCTGATTCTGCAGACAGTCAACGCCAGTACCCTTGATGTTTCTCATAGTTTTTCCAAGTAAGTGAAATTAAAAAGACTGGTAAGTGGGCAGCAGTGAAACTGATAAGGATACCAATTTCCCTCTGCTGCTGCTTGCGGATACAGAGTCAGAAGCTGTTCTCATGGGAAGAGAGGCCAAAAATCAGGCTCCAAAAGGGATGCTATAGCAGAAAGAAAAAAGAAAAAAAACGAACTCACGGCAGGCAGAAGCCTAGAGTGTGGTAGAGTACTGAAATGCCCACATTCTGCAAACAGTGACCAGAAAGCTGTGAAGTGGATTTGGTGAGTAGCGTATGAAAAAGAAAAAAAAATCTGCTATCTAGATCTGGTAATTTTTGATGAAACATTTTTTTCATTGGAAAATGCTGATTTGTTAAAACTTCTTGTGGAAACCGGTTCATCGGCCCTGGGTCCAGATTGGAACCAGTGAGGGGAAAGGCCCCATGTCTCATTCTCTACCCCCCTGAGTTAGCCAGTTCCCTGCCCTGGGGCTAGTGCCCCATGTCCCATTTCCCGCCCACTTGACTCAGGGAATACGTCTCAGGTCTAGGGTGGAATTTCAGAGAGAACTCTCAGACTCAAGTCCCTGCTCTGCTTGATTTGGAGCAAGAAAGAATCAGGTAGAGCAGGGACTTGAATCGGGTTTCTTGTATCCCAGGAGAGTGCTCTAACCACTCATCTATAGGGACTGGCCTAATGAATATTTAAGTATTTATGCAAAGTGGAACAGCTCCAACTGGAGAGATTGAGCAAAAGAAAGACTTATTCAATTTTCCAATGGTTAGGGCACTCACCTGATATGTGGAAGACGGTTCAAGTCCCTGCCCTGAAACAGGCAAAGTATGGACTTGAACCTGGGTCTCTGACATACTAAGTGAGTGCCCAGACCACCAGACTATTAGCAGTTCTGGGTTAGGTCACTCTCATTTTTTTGTGAAAATTTTTGAAAGATCTCATTTTCATTCTCTATCAGACATCCTCATTAACCAAATACTTTTTATCCTTTTTTAAAAGTCATCCTAAACTCTTGACCTCAAGGATATCTTGTGGCAAGGAGAGCTGCAGACTAATTTTATGCTGCTTTCTGTTGACTTCACTTAGGCTGGATTTCTATATTTTGAAATATACTCGTTCGTCTTAAAATAACCTCTTGAACCGTGTCATTCAGTCATACAGTTCTTTTTTATTGGTGTGTTGTATCCTTATTTAACTTTATTTATTTATTTAAATTATTTTGGTAGATGTATGCATGACATTTGTGACTCTATTATGACATGCATAAGTTGTCTCCTTACTGAGTCTATGGCTTTACACATGCATACAGTACCACATAGGTGGTTGTTGTATATTACAGACCTATGTTACATGTTGTATTTATCATGTGTCTTTGACTGCCTCTTCTAGGATTAACATTTAGAACTAGTCAAAAAACAGAAAAAAAATTCCACAAAAAAGAAACCATTTTTCTTCTTTGAGTAGTGTCCCTATAGGTGCTCCACTTCAGGTGCACACGTGCCTCTCATGCCTCTGATCAGAGACTTGGTTAGCGGTGTCCGTTTGGCCTGCGCATTCTCCGTATGCTTCCTCATGCCAGACACTGAGGATAGGGATGCTTGGTTGAAACCACCCACAGTTATTTCTCAGCCACTTTGGCCTGCGACGGAGCCTTAGCATGTCTGCTTTGAGCATCCCTCGGCTATCTTGTATACAGTTTTTTCCTATAGTTTGTTTAGGGTTAGTATAGGTTAATTGTTAGTGATAGTTTTAGTAAGTTGGTTAGAGATCAGTAATGAGAGGATTGATTGTTTTGTTCTTCTTCGAGTGCTTGCTCATGTCAATTCCGTTCTAGGTGTGTGCACGCCTCCATGCACAGTTACTGGAATTTTTTTCCCTTTAGCAGTACCTACAGGGCTGGCTCCAGCACCCCCTGGAGTCCTGCGCACATACTGTGGTATATGAGGCGCCACCGGCCCTATGCCCCCTCAGTTCCTTCTTTCTGCCTGTGATGGTTGCTGGAACTGCTCTGCTTGTTTCGCAAGTGTTCAGTATCTTCAGTAGTTTGATTGTTGTTGTTGTTATTTGTTCTTTGTTAGTTAAGTAGTTGTTAATAGTTCAATAGTTAGGTTAGTTTGGTTAGGTTAGTTTGCCCAGGAACGGTGCATGCCCCGGTCTCCAGTTTCAAGCTCTGCATCTCCTGCAGCAAACCCTTCCCTCTTAGTGAACCCCACGACAGCTGCCTGAAGTGCCTGAGGGAAGGTCACACTTCTTCCTATAAGATCTGTAACGCTTTCAGGCCGTGGACCCATAAGGAGAGGGAAATCCACCTGAAGGCCTTGCTGATAGAGGCAGTGTTAAGACCAGACTCCGAGCCGGCACGATCATCCTCGGTATGGAGTATGGTTTCGGAATAGAGCACCCTGTCGGCACTGGCCCCAACACAGCACCGGACCACTTCCTCTTCCTCATCAAGGATGAAACAGAAGAAGCAATGTGTGGAGAGAGGCCGCTCCCCCGCACTGAGAAAGTCCAGGGAAGCAGGGTCAAGCGTGGGACCTTCTACCAGATCAACCAGCTGAGGATCAGCAGGAGAGGGGATTGCTGCCCAGAAGACCCTGACGAGAGAGCCACCCCTGAATTCTGGGAGCAGAAGGTGCAATTGACGCTGGAGGAGTTCCAGGCAGCGAGGAACCTGATGGCCCTGCTGTTGCTGCCTTCTCCTTGACTCCTGGTGTCATCAAAGGAAAAGGCTCCAGTTTCCAAGGGGAAACCCACGATGGGTCCCCCACAATGTCTGCACTGCTCCCCCAAACAGAGACGCCCATCCCCAAGGGCCAGGTCACCGCACAGGGAGTCGACTTTGCAGCACTGATCCCCGAGAGGGCACTCCTGATCCCCGTTTCCAGAGCGCTCCTCAGTGGAACATCAGCGGCGGTCACCAGCCACCTCATGGCACCGATCGTGATCTCCGGCACCGAGAGCCTCGCACTCAGGAGGTCGGTACTGTTCCCACTCAACCCCCCACAGGCGTTCTCCAGAGGTGAGTCGATGCCACTCTCACTCCCTGGCACAGAACAATTCGCCCATACAGGCACGGCCCAGAACCCAGTCACTGGAGAGGGAGTCAGTGCCTAAAAGGGGCAAATGACGCTGCAAGTCTTCGGTTCCAAAGTGCCGATCTTTGACGCAGTACTGGTCCTGCTCATCTTTGTGTCATGAATCCTCGACATCCCAGCATCTGTCGGGCAAGCTGTACCCCCGATCATCCTCGTCATGCTCCCCAACACCAAGGTTGTTGTCATCTGAGCGCCATAGTACTCATAGCTCAGGGCGTTAATCCTCCACCCTGCGGCACCACACCACAAGGCAGCCAGCTACTACCCCTGCATGGTCGTCTGGCAGGAAGGCCATTTCCTCAAGGGAGGACAGGCAGCCTGCTGCCTGATCGGGGCATCGCCATCCCGAAGGACTCAGGAGCAAGTCCCCTGCTCTGCAGCCCTGGGTTGGCCCCACGGCCAGTGGCCGGCGCAGTGACCATATTTGGGACCCTGCGGGATCCCAGTGGCCCCAGACCTTCTCTCCTTCAGGTCCTCTGGCGTACAGTCAGTACCAGTGGCCCTGGAGAGGGTGCACGAGTCAGTATTGGAGGAGGAAGAGGACCCCCGGGGGGGACATCATCAGCGGTTCCCCATTGGCAGGAAGGATTGCCACCACTCTCCGTTGCAGCTCAGTCTTCATTGTCTTCCCCAGATGAGGCGGTTGCGTCAGGACCGTCTGTCCCTCTGGACGATTTTCGGGCCCAACAAGAGCTCCTTAAGAGGGTGGCCTCGAATTTGGGGTTGGAGGAAGTGGAGCTCAAGGAGGCCTCAGACAGCTTCTTTGATGTGCTGGCAATAGCTGCGCTGGCCCTGGTTGCCCTACCTATACACGAAGGGGTGCTCAAGTGGGAGATTAAACTCAGAATGTTGATGATGGAACGCTCTCTGACAGCTTTTGAGTCAGGTTACAAGGATCTCCTGTACATCTGTCTCTGGACAGATTCAGCACTCCTTCAACTTCGATGCAGGCTTCACCTTAAAAAAGGGAAGACTATGGAGGCTTCAGCTAAGATTTCTAAAAAGAGGAGAGCAGACTCTCATCTTAAGGAGCCAAGTTCAAAAAAGTCCAGGTCCCCGGCAAGAGTTACAGTCTCCGAAGTCTTATCCTCTCAGCTCAATACTGTTGAGTCAGGTCGACTCTGGTGTCCTCTGGAGTGGTGCCCTCATGGCATGGTATATAGGCAGCTGCTGCCCCGCTGCCATCTCAGTTCCTTCTTTCTGTCCATGATGGTTGCTGGAACACTGTTGTCTCCTTGCTCTGCAAGTGATTCTCCTCCATGGCTGGACAGACTAGAGCCATTAATTCATTTTTATGAGACTGTAAGTATAGGTTTATAGCATGTTTGTGATGAGATTTAATAGTAACTGTTATTTTTTAGATGAGAGAGAAATTTAGTATTTTATTGATGATTTAAAAAAAAATCCGATTTAAAATAAAAATTCATTGATTTTTGTCCACCCTGCCAAGGACCAAGAAGGAGAGGGATAGTAGACTGAAATTCCTCCTAACAGAGGTGGCACTTTGCCCAGCTTTGGAACGGCAACCAGACCTGTCACCGAGTAGCTCCTCGGTCAGGAACACCATGGTTTCCATCAGAGAGCCTCAGTGCGGCCTGGGATCTGTGGCACTGACTACCTCCCGGCACCGACATTCCTCCCCAGCACCGAGGAAGTTTGTGCTGGTGGGATAACACCACTCTCCATTGCTAATGCCCAAGAAGAAAACAAAAAAATTGAACCGGGGACACTCCACAACGAAGAAGGTCACAAAACAAGTGAGATCCATGTTGGACCATTCACAGACGGTCATTTCCCAGCTGACACCGTAGACTCCAGCTCAAGGCAAGGAACCATTGAGTCCAGTGCACGTAGATTCCCCTTTCAAGGGTGAACCATGGAGGAGACTTGACCAGCCCCATCAATGATGGCAGCCCCATCAATGCCAGAGGCACTGAGGAGTCTGCTAACCTTTCCAGCTCCTCCAGCTCCATTGGGCCATGGCCTGCTGGGGATGTCTCAGGCACTGCAGGACCCTGCCACATGGAGACAAGTCCCAGTCCTGGGTAAGCCAACAATAATGGCAAGGCATCGACTGCCATCTCACATGGCTTCCAAAGGCTCAACACCACGACAGCAGTTGAGATCACGGTCCCGGCACCGATCACAGTCACGGCACCAATCGCAGTCTAGGCACCATTTTGGATCTAGGCACTGTTCTGCACACCAGCACCGCCTGTCCTCACGATGACATTCACCTTCACAACACCGCTTTCCATCACAGGACTGCTCACTGTTGTGGTACTGACGCACGACACCGAGGGGAATGTCACCAACATGGTTGCCCAGGAGTGAGTCTTCGGGCTCCAATTCACAAGCAGAGTTCTATATGTCCTGAAGGAGTAGACGTTGGGTAGACCAGAAACATATGCTTGGCATCCAGGGGACCATCCCATCATCAGGGCCACCTTCCCAATGGCAGACGCCACCATTGGCCAGTGTGGGCACCATGGGCAGCTCATGTCCTCCAAGGCTTCTACACAGGCCACTCCCATTCAGCACCCTCCAAGGTGAAAGCACCCTCACCTTCCATGTCAGAGAGGGGTTCGGTTCTGGAAGCAGAAGCCCTGGGGGCCCAGGATAACCATGCAGGGGACCAACCAGCTCCACAGGAAGTACAAGACCTTGGGACAGCTCTAGTCACCTTGTCCTCTTCTCCAGATGAGGCAATGGCAGTCCCTTGAGTTGGTGCAGGATGATTACAAGGCTCACCAAGAGCTCCTGCGGAGGATGGTTCAGAACCTCATCCTACATGCAGAGGAGATAGAAGAGTCAACCCTGGCTTTGGTCGACATACTAACAACATCTGGTCCTGCAAAGGTGGCCCTACCCCTGAATGAGGAGGTTTCCCTTGTGGCAAACACCTGCATCTCTCCAACCCACAGCAAAGTGGGTCGAAAGAAAATATTTCATATCCCTGAAAGCGTATCCTCCACCAGGATCCCTGGTTGTGGCTGCAGCCAGTGAACGAGAGGCAAAGGCAACAGGGGCCATTGCCCAAGGCAAAATATGTCAAGAAATTGGACTTTTTAGGGAGAAAAATACACTCCCGAGCTGGCCTCCAACTGATGATTTCTAATCACCAGCCCTTTTAAGTCATTATGATTTCAATTCCTGAGTGATCATATAAGAATGTAAAGAACTCCTACCATTGGAATCTAGATAGGTGTTTGTGACCCTGACCGATGAAGGCCAGGTTATAACCAAGATGTCCCTTCAAGTGGCCTTGGATGCAGCAGACACGGCAGCTCATGTCATGGCCACAGCAGTGGTAATGAGACAAAAGTCCTAGCTTCAGTCTTTAGGCCTGCCCTCTGAAGTCTAACAAACAGTGCAGGACGTGCTGTTCGAGAGACAGTCCCTCTTTTCTGAACAGATGGATGCACGCCTTCATCGTTTGAGAGACTTCCACGCAACCTTGAAGTTATTAGGCCTCCATGCTCTGGCCCCCTCCCGAAAACTTGTAAGCCCCAATGTGTAGGCCATTTTTATTTGTCACAACCCCAACGAGACATGACTATGGACGACAGCGAAATAAGGGGTTTTTGAAGAGACAGACCCATAACTCCTTGTTGGCCTCTACGTCTGTGCCTGCAAGACAACCATCAGGCCCTAAGCAAAACTTTTGGAGGAACGCCTGAGGATGGCACGCCAGTCTACAACCTGGATCCTATCCTTATGTTTGGGGACCGCTTGTCCCAGTTTTATCAGGCCTGGGGCAGCATCACATCAGATCAATGGGTGCTCCACATGGTAAAAGTGGGATATATCCTTCAGTTTATTTCTCTCCCTTCTTCCCACCCTCCCTCCCAATCCCTCTTTAGGGACCCTTCTCACAAGAGACTTCTGACCCAAGAGGTGCAATTACTCCTACGGGTGGGAGCCGTGCAGGAGGTTCTGTCAGATCTAAGAGGCATGGGTTTTTAATCACGCTACTTCCTGGTCCTAAAGTCCAGCGGGGATCTCAGGTTTATTCTAGACCTGTGAAACCTCAACAAGTTCATAAAGAAACTGAAGCTCTGCATGGTCTCCCTGTCATTGATTATCCCTTCTTTGGATCTAGGGGATTGGTATGCTGCCCTCGTCTTCAAGGACACATATTTTCACATACTCGTCTTCCAAAGACCCAGGAAATGCCTATGATTCATTGTAGGCCACGATCATTATCAGTTCACGGTGTCGGCCTGTTGGTGGCTCCAAGGTTTTCCACGGAGTGCCTGGCAGTGGTGATTATGGTGGTGGAAAGCAGGAGTACAATTATATCCATATCTGGACGATTGGCTCAACAGGTTCAAGTAATTGGTGGAAGAGCACATGAAGCTTGCTCAGTCCACTTTCTAGAATCTGGGGCTCCTGATAAACAAGCAAAAGTCGACGTTTGCACCAGCCCAAAAGATAGAGTTTATGAGAGCAGTACTCAACTTGACCCAAACCAGGGCCTCCCTTCTGGAGACTTGTTTCAGAGCCATCAAAACTTTTGTAAACAGCCTGAGAACCTTTCGTATCACCTCAGCAAGAACCTGCCTGAAGCTTCTGGGTCACATGGCCTCTTGTACCTATGTGGTGCAACATGCTCATCATGCTCTTCAATCATGGCTGGTGTAGGTGTACATACAAAGCCATCATCCATTAGACAAGGTAGTGACAATCCCTCTTACAGTGATTCGTTCTTTCCAGGAGTGGCAGGACCCAATCATGGTGTGCGAGGGCGTTCCCTTTGTGAGGCCCACCCTGTCGATGTTTCTGATCATTAATGCCTCAGAAGTGGGTTGGGAGCTTATATGGGACCCCTCAAAACTCAGGGCCGGTGGTCAGCAGAGGAACTGACCCTACATATCAGGGAGTTACAAGCAGTACACCTAGCCTGCCTGGTGTTTCGACCCAACCTGCGGGGAAAATGCATTTCTGTATTCACAGACAATGCTACGGCAATGTTCTACATAAACAAAGGGGGGCACATTTCTCCCCTTTATGCCAGGAAGTGCTGACCCTATGGGAGTACTGCATAGCCCAATCCATTCACCTGGAAGCTTTCTGCCTACTAGGCTATCAGAACAAACTGGCGGATCACCTGAACAGATCCTTTGTCACTCATCACGAGTGGTTCATTCACCCAGACATCTTGAACATCATTTTCCAGAAGTGGGGGTTTCCTCAGGTGGACTTGTTTGTGACCAAGCTCAACAAGAAATGTCCCCAGTTCTGCTCATACCTGGGGCACAGGCAGGGCTCCCTCTTGGATGCCTTCCTCCTGCCCTGTGGGGAGAAGCTCCTTTATGCCTTTCCACACACAGCATTTATTCACAAGGTATTGCTCAAGGTCAGGAGGGACAAAGCTCGGATGACCCTCATAGCCCTAGCATGGCTGTGCCAACTGGTTCACAATGCTGCTGAACCTCTCGATGGACAAACCAATCAGCCTCCCATTGTTCCTGGACCTGATCTCTCAGGAGCATGGCCACTTGCACTATCCAAACTTCACATTCCTCCATCTGACGTGGAAGCTGTGTGACTGAGTGAGGTAGAGCATGGCTGCTGGGTAAATGTACAGACTGTCCTTATGAGTAGCAGGAAACAGTCAACCAGAACAGCATATCTGGCAAAGTGAAAGAGGTTCATACTATGGTCAGCACAGAAAGGATTCTCTCACCAAATGAGGTTCCATTGCCTCTCACTCTGGACTACTTACTTCAGTTAAAGAATGAAGGCCCTGCGGATTCATCCATATAGGTTCACCTGGCCGCAATCTCAGCCTTCCACCTGCTGGTGAATAGCCGCACGCTATCCTTAAATCCAGTTTGCTCAAGATTCTAGAAAGGACTAGAGCATCTGTACCTCCAGGTACGCCAATCTTTGCTGCTGTGAAACCTCAATCTAATGTGAAAACTCACAGGGCCCCTGGTTGAGCCAATGACAATGTGCTTCCTGCTCTATCTATGATGGAAGGTAATCTTTTTAGTGGCCATTACTTCAGCCGGGAGAGCTCAGAACTTCCATACCCGGTCTTTTTCAAGGATAAAGTGCGACTTCAATCACATCCTTCCTCCCTAAGGTGGTCTCATATTTTCACAGTGGCCAGGACATATTTCTCCCAGTGTTCCATTCAAAGCCGCACACTACCAGAGAGGAGCAGAGGCTCCATTCTTTAGATGTCAGATATGAACTGGCTTTTTAGGCCAGACCTTTTAGAAAGACCACGGAACTTTTCATGGCTATTGCAGTCTCTGCACAAAGGATCTCCACGTGGGTCACGTCCTGTGTATGAATGTGCTACAAGCTGGCAAAGGTACTGCCTCCTTGATTAACAGCTCATTCCACAAGGTCACAAGCTTTGTCGGGGACTTTTGTGACACAGGTCCCGATTCTGAACATCTGTAAAGTGATGACCTGGTCATCCATCTAAACATTTACTATACACTATGCAATCACTCAGCAAGCGAGAAATGATGCAGCCTTTGGCTAAGCGGTCCTCCAGTCAGTGTTGCAACAAAATTCCAATCCCATCACCTAACTTGTGGCTTGGGAATCACCTACATTGGAATGGACATGAGCAAGCACTCAAAGAAGAAAAAACAATTACTAACCTTTCCATAACTGTTGTTCTTCGAGATGTGTTAATCATGTCCATCCAAAACCCTTCCACCTACCCCTCTGTTGGAGTTGCCAGCAAGATGGAATTGAGGGGGCAGCAGTTGCCTATATACCACGCCATGAGGGCACCACTTTAGGGGGCACCAGAGCCAACCTGGCAAATACCACTAGGGAAAAGATTCCGGTGACAGTGCATGTGGTGCACACCATACCTATGTTGGAATGACCTGAGCAACACATCTCAAAGAACAACAGTTATGGAAAGGTTAGTAATTTTTTTTCCGGTACCAAGACCTGAATCTCCAGATCATCACCATCCTCCAGTACCACAGCACACTTCGTCCATATCTGCAGGTGATCTTCCATTGGACGATATTGAGGAGGATGGAGACTTCCAGTCAGTCTCTTCTGTTTCTGTTCTGTTCTCTGACATATCCTTTCAGGAACCCATTCTTTCTCACAGGGAAGATCATGCTCATCAACACGGGTGGTGGAAACAACCCTGCATGCCACTCTCTAATGCCATACTTGGCCTGCTTATTGGCAGCAATTTGCCAGACCACCAGTACTATATCATAGAGAGGCTAGAGACATATAGACCTCTTGTCCTATGGATGGGCTATCTGAGGAGTAGGAGGCCAGAGCGGAAAAAGACCCGTCCCCTCAAACGTCTTTTTCATCTTCATCTCTAGACAAAATGCTTATGCCTCAGCTGCCTTCCATGGCTGACAATTTTCAGCAATTCCAAGACCTCAAAAAGAGGTAGCTGACACTCTTCAAATTCCACTTGAAATGGTCAAGGACTCACAGCACAAACTGTTGGATATCCTACAAGTCAGCAACATCCTTTAGGGTAACATTACCCATTAATGAAGTGCTGCTGATCCAGCTAAGACTGTTAGACCTGCTACTGTTCTGCCAATGTGTAAATGGGCAGATAAAAAGAATTATGTTTCCCCTAAGGACTCTCATTTTTTGTTCTCCCACCCTCCACCTAACTCCCTGGGGATGGTTGCAGTAAATGAGTAGGATAAACCACTTCTCCAACTGTACCTGATATGACAAAGACCTAAATAAACTGCACCTTTTTGGATGGAAGTCCTACTCATCAACAATTCTACAATTCAGGCTCATGAACTATCAGGCAATCATGACCAAATACAGTTTTACAAACTGTAATAGATTTATGGCCTATATTGAACATCAGTCTATCATCTCAGAGGGCTAATTATTGGATCCTGCAGACACTGCTGCAAGGTCCATCTCCATGGCAGTAGTTACCCACAGAACATCATGGCTACAATTGTTGGGGTTTTTAAGAGAAGTCCAGAACTCTGTGGAGGACTTCCCTTCACTGCTTTTCTTGGCAACCACAGATGAGTCCTTGGTCTGGAGGACTCTAGGGCTACTTTATGATCCCTGTGCATTTATACACCTACAAATAAGAGAAGATTTAATAGGTCACAGACTGCCCAGAAATGATGTCCCATTCAGTTCTTTGTTTTTGATAGTTCTACCAAACCCTGCAGGAAAAGACATAAATTCCAGAGAACAGTGGCTCACCAGCCCTCCACAACCACCCATTCATCTTCAAATTAACAGTTTTGATGGGTCGGTTGAGGGTTCAATTCCCCCAGCGTCTCTGGTTTTACAGCTGCCCGCCTCCCTCCCTTTGGAGACTGCCTTTCATGTTTCCGACATGCTTGGGGGTGGATCACTGCAGACAAGTGGGTCATAGAGGTTATAACATCAAACTATATCATCCATTTTACTTCTCTCCCTTCCATGTCTCCCCCCATCCCGCTTCCCCATCCCTCTTCAGGTTACCTCCTCATGAGCTTTTGTTGAAGTGAACTCTTTCCTTTGATTAGGAACAATAGAGCTGGTCCCACCTCTGCATAAGGGCAAAGGGGTGTCTTTGGACAGCTTACCTTCCCTTCCCTTAGACAGATTTGTAGTTTTGTCAGATCTGGTATGGGTAATTCAGGAGAGCTCTTGGACCACAATAAGGAACTGTCTTCAGTACCTAAGACACATGGCAGCTTGCACTTTTGTGACCAATCATGCAAAGCTATGTCTCTGCTGCTTCCGGGATTGGCTCAGAATGACTTATTCTCCAGCCACAGACAGCTGGGACTGGCAGATGATGGTTCCTCTAAAAGTGAGGAACTCCTTAGGCTGGTTGAAAGATCAGCTCAATGTCTGTGCAGATGTTTCTGTCGTCCAGCTCCATCTGTAACTTTAACAACAGATGCCTCTCTGTTGGGATGGAGAGCTCACCTCAATGCCCTCAGAACTCAGGACAGATGGACAACTCAAGAAACCAGACTCCACATCAGTCTAATGGAATGTCTGCCTTCATTTCCTACCCCTCATCAGAAGTAAATCAATCAGGGTCATGAAGAACAATGTATCCTGTATTTCTGTATGAATAAGCAGGAAGGAGCAAGATCACCCTCTCTGTGCACCGAAACCCTAAACCATGGACCTAGCACATAGTTCGTCAGATCCAAAATTCAGCAATCTGTGTCCCAGGTACTCAGAACACTACAGCCAATATTTTCAGTAGACACTTCTCCTAGGATTACAAATGGGAGCTAGACTCAAATTCTTCACATATTCCAAGGATGGGGACTGCCATAGGTGGATCTCTTCACCAACTCCAGGAAACTAATGTAGGACAGGGCACTGGTAAATACCAATTTATACCCAGTTTACTCAGGGAAACTGGGAAAAATAATTGCATCATTGTCCAGCAAATTCAGCAAGCATAGAATGAATCTGTTCAAACTTAATGGTAAAAACTGAGGAATAGGCTCAGTCTATTCACTACGTCAGAGTTGGTTTTCTGCTACAGAATGCTGCATGGACATATGGACCAGGACTGATAAGAAGAAAATTCTGCCTGCTTCTGATTGCTTAATTGCCTATAACTCTATATTATTGTCATTTTCGTATAATCAAATATTTTCAACTTTGTTTATATAATATTGAAAACTGAAATATGAGTCATGACATATACAGACATTCTGATGGTCAGTATTATAATTACATATATTAATATTATGCCCACTGCAGCTTTACTTTTTATTTCTACAATCCTAAATTAATCTCTGAATCTACTGCCTTATGTCATCCCATTATGAATATGTAACTAAAACTAACTGTAAAGGAAACAGTTTTTTAAAAAGAAAATGCTCTTAAACTGGCACTAACTAATTTTTCCAGGAGTTGTAAATACCATGACATCCCTGCCACCCCAACCTGAGACCTTAGCCTGGTACTCAGTTACCTTATGAGACCTCCATTCAAACCAATGGCAACCTCTTCTCTGCTCCATTTATCTGTGCAGGCAGCCTTTTTAATAGCCATCGTGTCAGTCCATAGGGTCAGGGAGATTAGAGCCTTGATGGCAGATTACCGCTTTGTGGTGTTCAAGTATAAAGTATATTTATGTCCACATCCTAAATTTTTATCTAAGGTACTGTTGGAGTTCCACCTTAACCAATCCATTCATCTGCCAGTGTTTTTTCCAAAACTGCATAGCTCTCCAGGTCGCAGGAGCAGTTTTCATGCCTTGGATGTTTGGAGATGTTGGCTTTCTATTTAGATAGAACCAAACAATTTAAAAGGTCACCTAGCCTGTTCATCTCCTTCGCAGATAGATCCAAGGGGTCCATGATCTCTGCACAGAAACTATCAAGATAGATATCTGGGTGTATTATCACTAGTTTTGATGCTGCATACATTCATCCCCTGCAAAGCATAACACATTCCACCAGATTACAAGCAACATCCACAGAATTACTTAAGAATGTGCCAGTATCTGATATATGTAGGACTGCTATATGGGCTTCAGTACATGCATTTTCTAAACATTATACTTTAATCCATGCCGCTAGATCTGATGTGGCACTCTCTTCAGTTCTGGACTCAATTCTGAAGCTTCCTCCTCCCTCTGGAAATACTATTTGGAAGTCAACTGAAGTGAAACACCCATAGGGACACTACTCAAAGAAGTTCCAAAGGGGTAGCTCTGTTAGTCTGTATACAGCAAAAACAATGATCCAGGACTCTCATTGTTTTTACTCAAAGAAGAAATTACTCGCCTTGTGCAGTAATTTCAGTTTTTCAAGATGTGCCCCCTATGGGTGCTCCACTACCTGCCCTCCTTTCCCTCTGCTTTGGACTGTTCTTTATGGAACATTTGGGTGGAGAAGGAACTAAGAACAGTTTGCCTGCACATCCCCCTATAGCCTCGGTGTCTGGCAATGAGATATTGAGAGCATGCATGGGATGAAGAGACACGGTTAAAGGAAAATCTCTGATCAAGGGCTCAAGAGGCACATATGCACATAAAGTGGATCATCCATAGGGACACACTTCTCAAAGAACCACAGTCACTGCACAAGGTGTGTAATCTTTTCTTCTTCAAAGTTACCAACATTTTCTAACTGGTTCTACTGACATTTCAAACATCTGAACAACTTGCAAACAGACGTTTATGAAAGAAACAAAATATGCTAGAGAAATGTTTCCTTTTTTCCCCAGTTGTGGAAATTCCTGAAATTTATAACGGTCTGCAGTGCAGGCCGACATTGTTCTGTGTTGCACTAGTGTCAGGTTCATATCTCATGACCAAAGAGGGCTAGATATAGGAGCTTTATTTGGAAATACATATATGGAATTTTCTATCTGTATATTTGGAAAAGGGGAGAATGCTAACTTCCCAACAAGACTTCTAGTTCTAGCAGTCTTGAAATATAAAATCATGACATTATTATGTATAGAAAACTATTTTTGGTTATTTTTTACACATTTCTAAAATCTATAGGACTTGTTGAAAAATTCCCAAATTCAAAATTTTAATGAATTTTTCCCAAAATGTAAACAGAAAAAAGACTAATTTTTGTGAAACAATGAAAATTAATTTCCCATTTTTCAAAAATGTATTTGTTGTTTTTCTCTCCCAGGGAGGCCGCTGGAGTTGGATTCATGTACTAATGAATCCTGATTTTACAGGTAGAGGGTATGAAAAATAGTACCTATACAAACAATTAAATTCTCAACAAAATAAAAAGTTTTTTCCTCTGAATATAGAGAATATATTGGGGTGTATAGTGTGATATCCAACGGTTTTGGATGGCCCATATAACACTCTAGTGGCTGCACCATGAGAAGTAGTCATCCAAAGCTCTTGCTGAACTTTAAAGCACATCACCATGCATTCATATATTCTAAAAATGTGGTTGCAGACTGTCTTCAGCTCATATCCCTCAAAATGTCATTTCTTTTAGAAACATATGTACAAGTGATTTACACTCTGAAGAAGCTTGGTACTTAAGAAACATAAAAAAGGCCATACTGGGTCAGATCAATGGTCCATCTAGCCCAGTATCTTGTTTCCTGACAGTGGCCAATGCCAGTTGCTTCAGGGGGAATGAACAGAATAGGGCAATTATTGAGTGCCTAACTGTAAGAGTGTAACTAGTCCCATACACTTCAGTAGGGCTACTTACATGCTTAAGGTTAGACACATACTTAAATATCTTGCTGAACAGAGCCTTAATTCCTCAGATTGGACTAATAATTTTGCAGTATCACAAGAGAAAATGGTTTTAAATTTTTGGACTGTCCTAAGGAGTCACTATTTTGAAGATTGAACATTATGGAAGTTGGGGTCAGACAGGACTGGGTCTGTAAAAACTTCAAATTTAGGATTAATCCCATTTGATATGTTTTATCCCATTATCTATCATTATCTACATTCCTAAGCAGTGTAACCATTAGGGAGGGATGTATACACCAACTGACGAGCTGGCATTCAAAACCATACATATAAAATAACTGTCCCACAACTCTTCTTCGGTTCCCCTTTTTTCTGACAGCACAAGCAATCTGGAAACATTCCCTTTTGTCCTCAGCCTGTTGTACATTTAGGATTTAAGGTTATTTGGGGATTTGAAGTTAGGTTGAGGACTGGAGAGGTGCTCTGCATTCAAGACAAGTACCTCCTGTGATATTGAAATGCCCATCTGAGATCAACATATGGATGTCTGCATTGTTTAAGAGTTGGCATTTATGTAGGGGCTATTTGGTTTCAGAGAACAGGAATGAAGGGAGCCAGAAGCTGAATGTCATCCTCTTGGAAAAGTCCTTGCTGCTCATTCCTTTGAATCTGTTGTATAGGAATAGATGGATTCATCTCTGGAGTCCACTGCCCAAGCATTGATCCAACAATTTGGATTAGAGGTCCCAGTGGAAGACTCTGATTTACCTGTCCAGTGCTCACAAAAAGGAGAGGAAGTTTATGAGTCACTCTGAAGGAAAGTGCGGTCTCTATCAGAAAAGGAAGAAATGATCCTAGATATCAGCTATTTCTTCTTCTTCTTGGCACCAGACAGACTCTGGATCAGACTGTTTCAGTGCCATCCTCTCTCTTGAGCCTGAATGGCAAGTGTAAGTCATCCTCAGATCATAGCACTTCAGCTATGTGGGTGATCTGGATTTCCTTCTGTGGGCTCAGCACTCATATCTAGGGTCCAACGCAGTTCTTTCAGCTCTATTGCGTATTCAGACCCAGAGAGTCCTTGGATCTGACAGTCTCCTAAATTGGGAGAGGATAGGTTGAGTGAACCAGGAGCCTGGCTTTAATTAGCTCAATTGAAGGATCATCTAAATCAAAGTGATCTGCATTAGATCTATCAGCTCTCTTTTGTTTTTTTCTTTCAATCCTCTGTTCCAGGTTCTTTATTGAACTGGCCAAAGAGGCCACTGCTTTGAATATTAATAACAGAAAAATATAGTTCAGGGTTTAGAAAATCCACTTGCCTGTGATGAACAAGAAGCTTTTACTGGTGACTGTGGGGATTGATGCATCGATTTCAGAAGTGTGTAAGATGTTGTTAAAATTAAATTATGGCTGGAAAGATAAACTTCCAATTGTAAACCTTCTAGTCTTCTGTGTCTGCAGTGAGTGAGCAGTGTCTCTGTTGCAAGCTCAAGGTGATATTCCGGGTGTTTAAGGGACTGACTTGCTGAGGTCTTGGACTGATGATATGCTAAATCAGCTATAGGAGACATTAGCAATGGCTTGTTCTTTGAGCTTTTGCAGTCCATAGGTGGGAAGAAGTCTTACTTCAGATACTAGAGACCTTAGGGTATTCTGAGTAGAAGTACCTTCACTAGAAACAATTCCATTCATCTTTCTCTTTTAGAGAAACATAACAGAACAGTGGGTTTCTGTGCTGGCACCTGTAGCTGCGTATATTTCAAGCAAGTACAATTTTGAAAAATCTCCTGAGAGCTCAGAATGAACTGACAAATTGTTCTGCTTCTTTCCTTCCTTTTCAAGTTTGTTTTTCCCACCTCCTTCCACATGATAGTCTATAATATAAAAACATTAGATCCTCGAAATTATGAAGAAGGATTACGTCCTACAATATAATGTCATGCTATACCCCATCTTTCCACATGCATTTTCAGGGATCTTTCCTATGAGTCGATGTTGTGAGATGAAATCACCACCCATCAAATTTGGGAAGAGCAGTGCATCAGTCTACTTTCAATTAGGTGCCCTTTACGCCTCTTCCTGCAATTGTCTGCTGCATGCTAATCTATTAGAGTGAAGATCTGCACAGGCAATTTGGCAGTGGAGAAAGGAAGGTAACTTAGCTGTAACTGGAGTTCTCTGAAAATATTGCCTATGTAAATTCAGACTGATTCCCTTTCTCCCTCTGTCTTTGGTGGCAGAGAAGAATTGAAAAGGGAGGCAAAGGCATCTCTTTTTTAACTACAATTTACAATGCTGGTAGGTGTGTGCATTCCTCATAATGGTTACACTGTTTTCAAACTGTTCTTGGCCCTGTGACTCCTATAGTGCTGTCCTAGAGAGGCAGTATCCCTGAAGAATACAAGGTCTCGGTAAGTAATCTTTGTTTCTTATTTTTAAAAGATTGAAAATGTCTGCTGCCTTTGATTACCTTGCTAGTTAATATTTTATTCTTTTTCCCTTCTTTAAAAGCAAATGAAGAAACATCCTTGTCGACAATGTGACAAATCTTTCAGTTCATCCCATAGCCTATGTCGCCATAATCGTATCAAACACAAAGGCATTAGGAAAGTTTATACCTGCTCGTAAGTTCTTCTTTTCATGTTCTTTAAGCTAAATGGAGACAAAGGTAGAGAGAAAAGTAGAGGCTGTTGTCAGTTGATTTTCACTTCTTGTTTATGCAAAACCAAACATCTAATTAATTCAGTTAGATCAGTTAATTTATTATAGGAATGCATGGATCAACTCTAAATTTGATTGACAACCAGAGTATGTGGGCTGTCCCACTTATGTATAATATAGCATATTGCTTTATGGACTTAAAATAATGAGCATATGATAGAGTTTACCACCCCTTTGGTTACTGAATAGGCAAAATACATATTTAACCAAACTGAAAATTATCATATCCAGTTGACATGGTGTTACCAAATTTGCCTGTCATCTTGTGTCACGCTCATTTATTAGGGTTACTTTCCTTGGGAGGAGAGTTGTAATTCTGTTAATGTACTGCTTGTGTTACTTGTGTTTTCATATGGATTTTTACTTCTCCCTTCTGCAAGTCCCCTCCCAGTGGAGCTACCCTGCAGGACCTAAGTTTCCCAGGGCTGGGTTCCTCTAGCCCCAGACTCAAACACCCACCCACATTCACACACACACATTCACAGATTAACAGAGCATGTCTGAGAGGACTGGTCAAAACAGCACTTTCCAGCTGCCACCATTATATGCTCCTGGTCTCTACAGGCTGGGCAGAGCAGCATTTTGAAGCTTCCACCCTTATATGCCACTGGTTCAGCACATCACTATCCCCACTTTCACTCTACAATTATTCTGGTAGTAATCCCCTTAATGAGCAAAACCCACAGGATTTTTGTGCGTTACAGGGATCTTTGGCTTAGGTAAAAGAAGAGTTGCTGCAGAGCAAGATAGGGAAGCCAAGAATAAAAAGGAGTAAATGAAGTTTGGAGAGTCATCTGGCAACCAGCTTGATTATAAAAATTATTTTATTGCTAGGTTTATAGAGTAATGCCATACCAGGAGAGACCAATAAATAAAACTGTTACAATATTGCATGGTTTCAATTGGGGTATTGAGGAAATCTAGACCAAGTTTGATTACAAGTCATGTTTAGAAAATTATACCTGTTGTGAGAAAAAGATTAAATTAGGTCTGAGGGGAAAAGTGGGCTTAACCAGAGAAAACAAAAAGAGAGAGAGAGAGAGATGGGGTCTCACCACTCAGCACAGCTTGAACCGGTCAAAGGTTCCCAGGAGACAGGCTGTTCAGCTGAGGGACCGGAGTGCTTGAGACAGGCAGAACCCCCAACGCGATCAGTCAGGAAAAGGTGAAGTGATGCAGCTTTTGGATCCAGGCATCAGAACAGAATTTTCAACTTGGGTAGGGTTTTTTGTAGGGAAGAAACAATGGTTCAACGGAGAACACTGGGTTTGATTATGGGTCAACAATGACTCAAGGGAGTATACCAGAATTGTTTTGTTTAGGCTGGACAATAAGACCTGATCATTCCTGGCTATGGGCAGTGTTTCTTCCAGGAAGCTCACAATGCAATCAGGCAGATTCAGTGTTTTGGATATCAATAAAGGATCTATGACTAGAATTGGTCTAATAACTGCTGAGTTGGGTGTGTGCAGATGTGAGTTCATTAACATATGGAGCAGAGATCTCCCATCATGCCAGAGTTCAGTGTAGTTCTTGCCTTGGAGCTTGGTTTTCCATTTGGTATGCTAATAGAGATGTTTCCCTGTCACATCTTCGATATAGATGAGGCTAGGGGAGTTACCTTAGTCCTTTCACCCTTGTCCGGAGGGGTTTAGGTGTGTCTCCCACTGCCTTTTTATTGCTTTTTGTAAGTTTTTCTTCTGATCAACTTTGGTTCAAGCAGAGGCTGGGGGAGGGGAAGGGGAAGAGGTCTTTCGTGAGTCAGATAGGCTGGGTACTGTGCCCTGGTTCTCCAAGAACACAGAGCTGACAGGTAACAAGTGTGGGAGATTTGGTTACTAGGAGCCTCTTAAGGATGTAGCATGCTTTCACAATCCAAAAGAGCCTTTGGCCATGCCTACAAGTTGTTGTTTTAACATATGAATGAGGGATGTATAATGTATAGAAATAGAAAGTCATTTATCTGACCTAAATGTGATGGAAGGGGGTGTTTGACTATCTAATATGATAGAAAAATCCATGCCATCAGATAACATATACATGGTAAAAACTTTCTGTTTCATGTGTTCTTTGTTAGTCTCATATATTTGCATGCTATGGAACTAAGTATGAAGGTATGAAAAGAATAGAGTAAAAAGAATGGAGTTGAAGGTTGACACATACTTTTTCATTCTCCTGGGTTATATCCTAACCAGCCCTTCTGTGTCTCAGCATCAGCTGCATCACTATAGAAATCATAGCACCCAATAGCCTGGAAACGTGCAGCACTGGGTTGTATGGGCCCTGTGATATTTCAGCATGATGTAGGAATACTTCCTTTTCCCCTAGCTGAGCATTTAGAGCCATACCCTAAATCCATTTCAGGCTGATTTCAGCTGATCTGTTAAGTGGTATCGAGTTGCATTAGTCACTCCCTATGTGATCTGATTGTCCAGTGTTCCACTTGTTCCAGTCGTCACATGATGAGCATCAAGAGCTCCTATTTTTGACATGCATAGCCTTTAATTTCAGAATCATCTGTTTGTACCAGAAAGAATATTGTCTTTTTGAATTAGCAATGTGGTTATCATAGAATATGTTAATTCCCAAAAACAGATATATTCTGAAAGAGATATTGAAGTATATTTTATCTCCTTTCCCTTGTTCTCTTCTGGGCACACCTCTTCCATGAACTATTCTAGAACACCACCATCCCCAACCCAAACATCACTTGGGGTATGGAGATAGTCCTATAATATCCCAGGTTAACTGGGAGGCCTTCAAGCCCCACAATCACCCCCGGCTGAAGGAACAAGCCAGATGTGAAGATAAGACTACTCTCTCAACCAATCTGGATGCTTGCCAAAAATAGCAGGCACAAGTGATGTGGAAAGAGAGCTAAGAAGGGAAGCTTGGTTCAAGGAGGGAGGTGAATTGGGCTCACAGACTTATCAGAATCCAGGGGTGAGGTCAGACTGAGATATTTTTACAGTGCCTACCTCAATGGGGTCCTGGTCTATAAATAAGATTCCTAGGCACTACAGTAAAAAAATTAATAATAATAATGATATTTGGATTCAAAGTTCAGGCTGTAGGGAAGATGTTTGCTACCCAAGCGAGGCTTGGATTTTTGAAGGGAGATGTAGAATTGGTATATTTAATTTTACCCACTGATGATGTGGACAGAAGAGTAGAAGGGAAAGGAGCTCAGATACTCCAGTTTTCACTTTGTCTTCCAATGTCAGCTTCTAGGATATTACATCAGAGATATCCACAGCATGCGAGAGATTAATTTGCTCAAATATTTTTTAACTAATAGTATATTTGGGAATTTTGTTTACTTTTTAATATTTATCTATACAAACTTGGTTAGAAAATATTGGTGTTTCCTTTAACAAATTGTGCTGGAGCCTGGATATAATGCACTATTTCATATCTATCTTTTTTTAAAAGATTGTTTTTTTAAAAAGGTAAACATTTGACCATATGGATGTCGGCTTTGCACTTACACAGGCACTGTCCAGATTCAAGACGTACTTTTACTAAGCGGCTGATGTTAGAAAAACATATTCAGTTGATGCATGGCATTAAAGACCCTGATGTGAAAGAAATGACAGAATCAACCAATATAGAAGAAAGTGAAGTGAAAGAAGACACAAAGGTAAACGCTTTAGTAGTACCTCTTTCAGTAGTGATTGTTTTGGTCAGTTCTTGTTTGGATGAAGTTAGACTTTTTTATAGGTACATAGATTTTATGGCAAGATGGGATCCTGATGATTATAGTCTGACCTCCGGTATAACACTGGCCAAAGCATTTCACTCAGTAATTCCTGCATCTGGTCAATACCTTGTGTGTGAACTAAGGCATGTTTATTAGAAAGACATCTAGGCTTGTGTTAAAGACATCAAGTGATGGAGAATACAGCATATCCCGCGGTGAATTGTTTCAATAGCACCTTTTTAAAGGTGCTCTGTTAGAAGCCCTACAAACCAAAATCCGTGATCTACCAAACAGCTATAGTTACATAGAAGCAGAAGCTAGAATTACAACCTTCCTCAGAATACCCTGTTATTGTGTCTCAATCCTGAGCTGGAGGGAGCACCACTGCATGTGAGAGGATAGTTCAGTCTCCTTGATTATTCAGTCCTTGGTCTGCCTGCTAGGGACTTCTAACAGTGATCCCAATTTACTGACAACTCTGGTAGTTTTGTTATGTGGACACGTCTACTCACAAACTGGCACCACCAAACTCATTTCACATCGGACATTGAACAACCATCACATAGTAACAATATTTGGTTACTATCAGTTTAGACTTAGTTTAAAGTGGTAACTTAAAAATGAAAAATTTGCAGAAATCCACCAAATAATGAAATCATCCTGCACTGCTGGATGAATGAGTGGTATTAACTAGCAGTGAACAGTCTTCCTTGTCCAGAGGAATGCTGATCCAAAAGCAGAGCCTTGAGTGTTCTTAGTATGGTAGAACCTCAAAGATACAAACAGCTCGGGAATGGAGGTGGTTCGTAATTCTGAAATGTTCGTAACTCTGAACAAAACCTTATGGCACAGTACCCTGCAGTCACTGTCTTCCAGCTGAGGCTGGGAGAGATTTCTGCAAAGGTGGCACCTGGCAATACTGTGGTTTGCAAGCAGCTCCCTGCCCTGATCCTGTTTCTTGCCTTTGCGCTGAACGGGGGGGGCTGCTCCGCACCCTTGGCACTACAAGCCCCAGTACTCAGCTGCCTTTCCCCAGGGCTCGACCTGCTCAGTGCACTTTGCTTGCCACGTTGCAGAGGCAGCACGTAGCAGGAGGTTGGTGCCAGCCGGCTGCCAGCACTCCTTCTTCCCCTGCCCCTTGCAGTCCCAGAAATGCTGGCAGGATCCAGGAGTGCAGCCAGGAGCAAAGCTTGGGCCACGTCGGTGCACAGGCTGTGGCCCTTTAAAACTCCTCCAGAGTGCAGCTGACTCCCACTCCAGCTCCAGGCCATGCTTTGGCTGCAATCTTCAGTTCCTTGCAGCACAGCATCAGCAGGGAGCTTTCTTTCCTGGGCTATGGAACGGGGTAGTGGTGGTGGTGGTGAAAACAGCTTCCCCCTCCCAGTGGGGTGCAGGTGGGAGGGGGTGAAACAGCTCCCTTAACTTTAGGAACAGCGCAGGCCCCAGACTGTTTTTGCTCTGCATGCTGACCTTGCAATATAGACACAGTATTTGTTCCCCCCCACCCCCTTCCACTGCTGCCTGATTGCTTACTTCCGGTTTCACAGGGTGTTCAGTTGACTGGTCAGTTCGTAACTCTAGTTTTCGTATCTTTGAGGTTCTACTAAGTGACTTGGTTTTATTGAGACAGGCCTGGTTTTCCATTTAATGCCTGGGAATTTCTTTCAGGACACCTGGAATGTTCCATATTTTCATTACATCAATCAAATATTTGAATATTTTGATTATTTGTTCAAGATTTATTTCCATAATGAGTAGAATTTGCTTTGTGTTTACCAGAAATAAATGGTATAGTGGAATTAGTGTTCAATGTGATGAAAAATGTTAGGAGTGAAGAGAAAACTAAAATGACTATAGGTGCTATCAGAGCTGTTGTGCTGCACAGCGTGAATCTTAATGACACCTGGTCAGTGTTTCATGATAAACTCATTCTTTACATTAAGAAATATACATGTTGTTAAGTCAGAGGCTGATGATAGTGACAGCAGAACACATTTTTTAAAAAGGGAATTTTTATGTGACTGTTTCACAGCCCTAAAAAATATTGCCACAAAATTGATTCCCCCCTTTTTTAAAAAAAATTGAAAATATGGTGTAGTGGTTTGCACCTGGCCCCCTTGCTGCCTAGGCCCTTGGCCCCCACAAACCACTTCCAGATGACAGCTTCTTGCTCCACCAGTGTGCTTTATTTACAATGGGTTGCCCATCACCTTCTATATAGCCAGTTCTTACCAGTCACAGGAATCTTACAGATTCAGCCAATAGTCAAGGGTGTTCAGCCTTCCCTTACTTCCCTCTCTGGCTACTTGCCCTTCCCTTCCTTCCAGCATCCTTTTCCTGGGAGCTTTTATAGCCCTCCCAGGTTCTACAGCTGTTCCTAATTCCTTCCTCCCAGGCCGCTTTGCTCAGTTGTCTCCCATCTACCCTTAATGAGGGCTCAGTAGCCCAGCCTTGCCGGTAGCACCCTGCTACATATGGTCAGTTTAAATATAACATGGATTTTCTGGGCCAAATAGGTAAATGGATGATTCTCAAAAAATATGCCTCTTGGAGCAGTAAAATGAAGAAAGAGATTGGTGTTAGTTTAGTAGTCAAAAATTGCACTCAGTGATTCATCTTTCTCCAGTTTCTCATTCTGGCCACAAATAATCAGGAGGTGATCTACAGTCATTATCACACATGGAATAAAATTAAATCTAATTAAGATTGAGATTCTGAAAGCAAGCACTAAAGTGCTGATAGAATGATATCCTACATATGTCCATCATTACTGTATCATTGAATATTATATTTTAGTACAGAAACACATTTATTAATGTTTGTACAATGCACCAAATGTTGTTACTATACCAGATGTGGCAAAATCAATCTCTTGTACAATATAGTAAGGAACTGCTTCTTATTAACATAGATGGTTATTTCTATTATTTCAGCAATTGGATTTAGCAGGAGGTTATTGGATTATATCCATGGAAGGTTTTTAGGTCCACAAGTGGTGAAAATTCATGAGAAGATCATGTATTTATAACTGCATAAAATACACTTTTCTTCTTTTTAGGTTCCCAGTCCAAAGCGTAAGTTGGAAGAACCTGTATTGGAATTCAGGCCTCCAAGAGGAGCAATCACTCAGCCATTGAAGAAGTTGAAGATAAATGTTTTTAAAGTCCACAAATGTGCTGTGTGTGGCTTTACAACAGAAAATCTTCTTCAGTTTCATGAACATATCCCTCAGCACAAATCTGATGGCTCTTCATATCAATGCAGGGAATGTGGCCTCTGCTATACCTCCCATGTATCTCTCTCCAGGCATCTCTTCATTGTACATAAGCTGAAGGAACCTCAGCCAGTATCAAAACAGAATGGGTCTGGGGAGGATAATCAACAAGAAAATAAACCCAATCATGAAGATGAATCATCTGACAACATGGTATCAGACAGAAAATGCAAAGTGTGTGCAAAGACATTTGAAACTGAAGCGGCCTTAAACACGCATATGAGAACACATGGCATGGCCTTCATTAAATCTAAAAGATTGAGTTCAGCTGAAAAGTGATCGGTTATTTGAGAAGCAAAAATCCCTCTCCACATTGGAATATAAATGACATTTTTGTTGCAGAAAGTTCTCAGTATAATAGTGTTAACAGTACCATTCAGGCTGTTGCAATATATTCTACATAAATGTATCCTCATCACCTCATTGTCTATATGCTCAATAAACATTAAAACAGTATTTGAGTTGAAAAGAGTTTGTATATATTTAAACTAACAATTTTTATACTCTTTGTTATGGTTTGTATTGGTATTTAGTGGAAAATCTGTTTTCTGTTTTGTTTGTTTTGTAGTAAGTTTGTTTAAAACAGAGTTCTTAATACAGGGACAGTTCCTTGGGTTCTGTTAAACTGTTTTATATATGAAATGCTTCAGAAAGAAAGTTTAGCTAATGAAACTGCACCAGAAAACAGTGCTTTTATATATAAGGGAGATTTTGAAAATCAGTGAGACTTGTACTTCTAAATCTCTCAGGTGGTTTTGAAAATCTTTCCCTAAGGAGTAGTCACTGCAGATACAGAGAATGATGCAGTGTTGGTTTTAGGCAGTAACACCAGAAATATCAGGTGTTTAATATTCAGGATGCATACTCCTTAGAAAGTCATTGCACTTTTGGGATGGGGGGGAAGTCACTGCAAAACTGGGCATCACTACATAATTTGTTTAGGAGGTCTTTAAGGTCACACAAAGTTAAAAATGTTACAAAAAGGCTGGGCTGCTGTGGATTAAATAAATACAATGTAACTAGACAGATAAATACGTTTTATAATTATGGTGGGTTTTGTCATGTCATTTATTTAACATTATATAGAAGCAAGTACACAGCAGTTTAATACCTTGGCTGCAGGAGTTGGTATTTCCCAACTCTGTATGCTAATACCAAATGTTCTGGTACTCAATGTTATGTCCAACCACAACTGTCAAGAAGGTAATACACCAGTCTATTTAAGTAAAAGTGGGTCTTTCAGCATTAGCACAAGCCATCTAAAACTAGTTCAATCATTTCAAAAAGTATACCTAATATCACTGATAATGCTTTCATTAAGTACAGAAAAGGTACCATACTGTCCCTTTCATATATAGTTCTCTGTGAGAGTTATATTTTTGTTTGTTTGCTTTTGCATTTTATACCTTGTATGTATCCCTAACCAAATTTTGTACCTTTTTTTAAAAAAATGGTGTATATATAGATATCCGCATGATATACTGTAGTAATTGTTCAGTTCTTTAAAAGTCTTGCTGCTGTCAGATGTTACTATACACTATGTCCATTATAACTGTATTAAACACATTTCATATGTAAATAAATGTGGAGCATTTTGCCCCTAAAGATTTGTGATTTCTGTTATTTATCATTAAATTCTATCAACTTTAAAAACATGAGCTTCTATGTAAAAATTCCTCTTACCACTCTGTGTGTTGTATATCAGAAACTTTAGCTCTACCTTTTCTCTCCAGTCATGCTCCTAATTTGGTTGATTAGTAGATGCTTGTTATGCCCTTTATACACTACTCAAGTATTAGGTGGTTATGCAGTAATTCTGTATTCTAAAGCTTGTAGCTGAAGTTGCAGGTTCCTGTCATGTTTTTGTCAGTTATGTGCACTGGCTATCATTGCCTTTTTGTTAAGTGTATACCTCTTTAACACTTGTTTGTTGATGTGCACGGTCAACTGTACAGCAAATAAGTTATCACTATGCAGCAATGGTGTTTTGTATACAGTGAACAGATAATAAAGGTTAAATTTGCACAGGCATTATTAATACTTTTTGTTGTTTTCCATTATTGTGCACCTACAAAGGAGAAACCCTGAACCAATGGTTTTATGTCATTACATGCAGGGCAAAAATCTGCCAAGTTAGATTAGCTGGCTCCAACATTTTAGGTAGACTATATGAAATGAGTTTGGTGGTCACAGTGTAGTTCCCAAGTGCTTTAAGCAGAGAGAGAGAAAATATCATAATAGCTGCCCCACTGTCCCAACTCTGTGTGTCATCCTACTCCTAGAAGCAGTTCTTCAGCTCTCTTCTTTCTTTTTTCCATTTCCATCGCCAAGTTGAAGGAAGAAGGCTAGAAAAGTGTCCAGCCTTTTTCAGATGGAAATATTCTAGATGACATTCTATTAAGAGCATCATTAGCATAAGCTAAGGGGGGTACTCACAGACAGGAAAAGACCTCCATCTCAGGATGATTTTCTACACCAAAGCAGAGAAAGCTTTCATATCTCAGGACATAGAGTCTTCTTGTGTAGCCCTCCATAATGTTCTATTCCCCAAATGCAGTTTCACAGAGGTGTGGTTGTCATGGCAATTTCCACCTTCTGTGGTCTTGATCCCCGGAGTCAGGCTATTCTTAAGTCTTCTAGTCACTTATCCTGAAAAAAATGGCATCTTCTCTCTTCTGTGTCAGATATATTTCCTTTCCCAGGCAAACATGCACTCCTACAATGGGCTCATGATGCAAAACTACCCAATGCACTACTTATTCCCTGTTTCGAAGGTCCATCTGTGCTACCATGGAGTCAAGATTCCTGGCTGGGATGTGAGGCTCATTGAATAGGCCAGTCCCTCCATAAACAGTGATTCTAGGATGAAATTTTTGCATTACATACTGTCAGCTGTGATGAACACAAGCTTATGCAAAAGTCCCACTTCAAACCATCTGGGGCACTCGGCCCACACAATAATGGTTCAAATCAAATTGGCAAGAAAAGAGCCTGTAAAGTAAGGTGATCAGATGTTCCTGTTTTCTGGGGCAATCCCCAGATGAAGTACTGTGTCCTTAGGCAAACCATGTCCCCAGAAGAAGTCCTGGTGGGTTCACAAAACTCATCCCTGAATACCCTTAGGTTTAATTTCTCATGTTGGTTTATATGTCTAATGCATAAATGCATTAGAAGTAGCCAGAATGTTTCTATTATTGTTATTATTACTATTAGCTGTAACAGATTAAGCAGGGTCTGTATGAGCTCTCCCATGACATCTAGTGATGAGCTGTGGGAGGAGACTTCAGGACACACCCACCATGGTTAGGTGCGCAGCATGATGGAGCTGCTTTGCCCAAATGATCACTTTTGGCTGGTGTTGGATTGTAAGTCATTTTGTTATTGGCGGGCAGGGGTAATAAAGTGTTTTTATGCTTGTGTGACTCAAGGGCAGAGAACTGTGCTTGGTATGCCCTGATTTGAGGGCCTCACCTCAACTGAACTGCACTCGCTAGGCAGGGGTGCCAAAGCCCAGTGGAGATGAGAAGAGGGTGGAGACAGGTATTTCCACCTGATAGTGAGGGTCCTAGATACTGAGTGACCCTCCCCCTCTCCACTGTGTAATGACAGAGGAGATTAAGACTCTGTTGAGAGCCTTTTGCTGTGGATCACTAGAGCTGAAATCACTGACAGTGACTGGGAGCATCTTGGGTGAGCCTACAGTAGCAGTGAGGCTCCCCCACTAACAGCTGAAGTCACTGAGGGGTTGAAATCACTGAGAGTTGTGTTAAGTGGTGGTACCTCAAGATACTCCAGCAGTTGCAGGAGAGAAGGCAGTGGCAGAATGAGTGGCAGTGGAGCGGCTGACGGCGGAGTGAATGGCCAATGGCAGAGCAGCTGATGAGCAAATGAGTGGTGGCGGAGCAGCCAGTGGAGAGCAGTGGAGCGGCTGACAGCGGAATGGGTGGCAGAGCAGTCGATGGTGGAGCAAGCGAGCACATGCGCGAGCAGCAGCAAAGTGAGACAAGGTGCCTCCCTTGCCCCCAGGAGGGAGATGAATTCACCCTCTGACCAAGGACGACAACTGTGAGTGTGGTGGGGTAGAGGGAGAGGGGAACGGCATTTTAAAGGGATAGTTGTTTGTCAGACACCTTCACGACGCAAGGTGAGAGACTGAGGGAAAAGGACACTGCCCGGCGTGCTTTGAGGTGGCTGTTTTGATCATGGTCATATGAGGGGAAGTATTGCCTCTTGCAGGCGTGCAGTGGTGGTGTGTAATTTTCCCAGATTACTGGGTGGGGGCTTTAGCTGGTTCTGTGTCGTATGTCAAAAGGAATCCCTATAGACTGAACCTGGCCCTGGCTGCTGCCAACGCCACCTGGCTTACACATAGATGGTACAGACTATCGCACTTGCTATAGCTACAATGCTGACTGAACAGTGTGTGACATAGAACACGTGAGATTCGTGATTCGGTGTGAAGTGTTGGTGATGTCAAAAAAGCATAAATGTTGTTTTAACAACTAGCTTCAAAAGGATTTTCCATATTTATGACCAAGCATGAAAGAAACGTCCGTATTACGTTCAATATGCCAGTCGTTATTTTCCATTTTGAGTGGCGGCAGGACATCTATAAAAGAACACAAAGGTACCACTAAACATAAAGTTGTTCTTACAAAATGTGCTAGTAGTTCAAGTTCCCAATTTTTTTTTGCAAAGTTGAACCAACATAGAGTGAGTATGATCTTGCTTTGCAAGAAGGAATATATGCATATCATACCATTAGACATAATCGCAGTTTCAAGTCAATGGACTGTACTTCCAATTTAAATAAAAAATTCAGCAACCCAAAATTCTTGTGTGCATGGACAAAGTGTGAAGCAATAGTTGTAAATGTTTTTGCTCCATGGGCAAATGATGAACTAATTGATGACCTGAAAGATGTTTAATATATGTCACTGTCTGTTGATGCACTGAATCATTGACATGTAAAATTGCTTCCAATCTTGGGTCGCTGTTTCAAGGCTTATGAAGGCGCTTGGGCAAGGCACGACTGGGCGACACTTTCATCTCACACAGAGCCAGGAGTCATTTAATGGCACAAAACTGCAGATTTAGAGGGGAGAGGAGGGTTTAGATTTGCCAGTAAATAGGTCTATAAATCAGGACTGGTGTGGAGAAAGTAAATAAGTGATATTTACTCCTTTCATACCACAAGAACTAGGGGTCACCAAATGAAATGAACAGGCAGCACTTTTAAAATGAACAAAATGAAGGATGTCTTCACACAACGCACAGTCAACCTGTGGAACTCCTTGCCCGAGGACGTTGTGAAGGCCAAGACTATAACAGCGTTCCAAAAATAAAAATAAAAAAACTAAGTAAGTTGATGGAAGATAGGTCCATCAATGGCTATTAGCCAGGAAGGGCAGGGATGCAAAACCATGCTCTGAAGTGTCCCTAGTATCCGTTTGCCAGAAGCTGAGAAGGGGTGACAGGATGGATCACGTGATGATCACCTGTTCTGTTCATTCCCTCTGAAGCACCTGGCATTGGCGACTGTTGGAAGACAGGACACTGGGCTGGATGGGATGCTTAGTCTGACCCAATCTGGCCGTGCTTATGTTCTTAAGAAGAAATGGCTGGCCGCATGGCCAGCCAACGGCTCAGCCGGGCCAGGAAGATCCCATGCAGAGCCTGACCCTCTGCGACTGTTTCCACTCAGCCATATGTGTATGGGGAAAGCATACAGATGATTTGAGAGCTTTGACGTGTCTGCTTTCAAAGAAAGTTCCTTTAAAATCCGAGATTGAAACAGCAGTCGAGTCACTGCAGAAGAAATGCCCAAATGTGACAATTAACAAAGATGCACTGTTTGATGAAGTAATTTTGTTAAATGAGTTTGTGACAGGGAAACTGTGTGAATGGAATGACACAGCTACAACTCTCACAGTATGTGGCAGATGGGATGAAGTAATTAAGCATTTCAGGGACTCCTCAATGCCATGTGCAAATACAAAAAAAACCTGACGGAACTGATTCTGTGCCTGCCTAGCAGTAGTGCTTTAGTAAAGAGGGTGTTTTCTATTATGAGCGACCTGTGGACAACAGAAAAATCCAGATACAAGGTTGAAACTTTGAAATCCATTCTCATTGTCAAAACAAACTTAACTTTGCCCTGTCTTGAGATCTTCAACAAACTGAGCAAGAATATTAAAATTCTAAAACAGATGCACTCATCAGAGAAATACAGCTAGCAATCCAGCAAGCTTCTCTAGTGCTGCCAGCATAAGGAATACTGGTGAGTACAATTTCTTATATGTGTCCAAGGATGTGAGATTTCCGGCGATAGACTATTTCTATCTCCTAGACATTTTGAGGGAGCTGGGAAAAATTACATAAACTCTGTAAAACCATTTTGTTTGTAGTTTTATAATACGCCACTAGGTGGCGAATGTCATTTCTGTTAATTTTCATTTAAATTATTGCACTCTTTATAGCCACATTATCGTTGACTGCGTGGTGGTATGATGGTCGATGGAGGTTAATTTCTAGGCAGATACCACTAGCAGAAGCAATGCCACTTTTCTTGAAGAAGTGGGGGGTTGTGAAAAATACATGGTGTTGGCAGTCGTGCCAAGAAAGAGGTTCTTTAAATAGGTCGTATGGACAGTGGGTTAGGAAAACTGATGTTCCTGAACAGTGTTTTTGTATTATTTGTAACCGGTGTTTGAATGCGCTTTTTGAGTGTGACGTCACATCCATAGTGATTACATGCATATTTGTTTCGTATTTGTAGTGTACATGTGCAACTCTTAAAATGTAAGCTGCTAAAAAAATTTGCCATGCTATGCTCCGTGACTTACATTTTCATCTTGGCTCCTTTGTTGTGCTCCCCAGATTTGGTTTACAATATATGGTCACCTAACTGTAAACATACATCCAAAAAAAAAAAAAAAAAAGAGTCCAAAGGCCCTTGCTCCTCAGGCCGTTTGTCTCTGTTTACCTGCCTTGGTCCTCCAAGGTGATTAATAATCCTTCAGAGGCAGTCTGCTGCTAATTCCGCTGGCTGGTAGAAAGTTGTTGTTTCTTAGCAGTCCCAGACTCTTCTTGTTCCTCCCTCTCTAGAGTTGGGCTTGTCCCCATCAGTCACTGCAGCTGTGGGTGTCTTGCTCCATAATTGGCATTTCTCACAGCTCAGCTCGGGCAGGGCTAGTTTGGGTGTCTGCAGACACCACCTGCACCCTCTCAGAAAAAACTGAGTCAGCCACTGATGCTGACTCGACCATTGGTACTGACTCAACCACCAGTATGGATACCTTTAGCTCCTTCATTGGACATGGGATGACACATCCTGGGAATCAGATATCTCCACCCAAGATTCTACTACCTTCCCATTCCAACCTCCCTCCCCAGTGGTACCAGTACCTTGAAGACAAGTTCTCAGGAACTAGTTGATGCCTAACTCGTAAACTCTGTCAGGAACACCCTTGGGGTCCTGCTCCTTTTCCCTATGCCCCACCACACTGGGCTTTCTGGAACTTTTGGGTCCCTCACAGTGACCAATTTTATAGAGTGTCTTTGAGTAAGAGAACCCATCAAGAGGACCAGCTACTGGTTCCCAGGGAACCTCTTCCCCAGGAAGCCCCTGTTCCCCAGAGAGATCTTTCAGAGGATTAAGCGCTAAGCGCTGAGGAGGAAGCACCTCCTTCCAATAAATCATCTTCCTTTCCAGACAAGGCAGTTATTCCCCCTTCCCCATTCTATGAAGATGATTTCAAAGTCTTTCAAGAACTGATGAGGAAGGGCATCTGAGACATTGCAAATTCCCCTAGAGGAGATACAGGAGCCCCAGCTCTCCCGGATATCCTGCATACTATGTCTCAAGGCAAGGTAACCTGCCTATTAATGAGCTCCTGGACTTTCTGAGCCGCGAGAGCTACTCTTTGGCTGAGTTACAATTCAGGGTCACCATCTAGCACATCTTGCCGGTGAAGTAAAACTAGACTTATAACACCAAGTTCTCCCAATTTATTTCCCACAGGCTGAAAGGACTAATTCCAAGCCTTCCTTTCAGATGTCAGGTGATTGCCAAAGCCTCTTTGCAAGCTGTGACGCGTCCCAGGGATACCTGGGGTTGTGAGGCACCACACTACCACCTGCCCTTAGTGTAAGGAAGCCTTGTTTGTCCTGGTACGCAACTTATCTTGCACATGAGTGAACAGCTCAATTTCTCAATGCCTTTCCCTTCAACATCTAATTCCTGAGCTGCGCACGGCTGCTCCAACTGCTGCTTATTTAGTGTGGAGTACCTTTCTTGTTTACTCCCTGTGTGCTGCTCTTTGTTTTATTTCCTTTACCCAAAATAAACAAGCTGAAAATAACAAACCATAACCTTTTTCTTTTCCAACTGCCTCACTTTTGAATCTCTTAGCATCTGTTTTATCTGGTATAAAAGTGCCTGGAGAGAGATCTTTAGTTAACCAGCAACTGTGACACTTCCCAGTAGTACCCAGGGATGTGAGGCTCCCTTACTATTAGCATGAGGAAGCCTTACCGGTGCCTGTCCAGGATCAGTTTCCTGACTCCACTAGCCATGGGCAACACAAGCCCTCTCCTCATTCTATACAAGCTGCACCATCCTTCTGCAGGTTAATGAGAGACACGCTCCAACTCCCGAGTCCTCCGGGCATCCCCCTGGTGTGCCAAATCCCTGTTCCACTGGACAGTCACAGTGTTTACAGATACCCTGTTCCCAAAGGAACGGTACACCCAGCTCACCAGTTTCACCTCAGGAGAACCACTCTGCTTAACCCATAGCACTTCAAGTTGTTTAGAGTGAAAATAAGGCTACGTTTATTTAACAAAGAACAGAGCCTCAAATAATAGCAAGTAGGTAGAAATACTGGAAAAAATTGGTTACATCTAAACCAAAATCATAATATGCCTTCTAGAGCCTAGACATAACGAACAAGATGCTCTCAAATCCCATAAATGGCGACGACAACTTTACATAAATTTCATAGACCTTGAGAAGGCTTTTGACAGCATTCACAGGATCAGCCTATGGCGTATTCTATGGGCTTATGGAATCCCTCTTCATATAATTAACATCATTAAAAGCTTCTATTCCAACTTTACATGTTATGTTGGTCACAGTGAGCTCAGTTTTGAAGTCGAAACAGGAGTACAGCAGGGTTGTGTTATGTCTGCAATCCTCTTTAGCATTGCCATTGATTGGGTAATGCAGCGTACAATAGAAGACATGTCAAGATGGACACCCTTCTTATACCTTGAAGACCTGGACTTTGCAGATGATCTTGCTCTCTTATCACACACCCATCACCATATACAAAAGAACACTCAATATATTCAGCCAGCAAATTGGACTGAAAATCAACCGCAATAAGACAGATATCATGACTTTTAATATTGCCTCACCATCACCAGTACGGATAGAGGATTATGTTCTCACTAATGTAGAAACATTCACATACCTGGTCAGTACCATCAGCCAGGATGGTGGAACAAGTTAGGATATTCGGAACAGAATCAATAAAGCCAGGAACACCTTTAGGAGCTTAAATACAGTTTGGAAATAATCAAAATATAATATCAAAACTGAATTTAAGATTTATCAGAGTTGTGTACTTTCAACACTACCTTATAGTGCAGAATGGTGGGGAATGACAAAGTATGACACGTCCAAGTTGTCTTCATTTTATACAACCTACGTCAGAAAAATCCTCCGTATCTTTTGGCCCACAACAATCTCAAATCAAGATCTATACATACAGTGTAGCCAAGAAAATATACGCGCCATCATTACCTGAAAGCACTGGAAATGGACTGGCTGTGTGTTTTGGATGGAAGTTGATTCCATCACCAGAATAGCAATAAGATGGACACCTGAAGGCAAGGGAAGACAAGACTGCCTGAAAACAACATGGCAAAGAGCTGTGGAAGCTGAGCTGAAAAATCTGGTGCACAGCTGGGGAATCATTGAAAGACTTGCCAGAAAAGACAGGAGCTTTGTTGCTGTCCCAAATGCCAGAGGCTTAACTAACTATTCTGCTCAAGGGGAGGACTCGGTCACAACTTCTTTGGTGATACTTTCCTCACTCCTTGACCTCATGCTCTCCTACACACCTATCCTTCAACACCATTGCTCCTCCTCCGAGTCCTGAAACAGTAGAAAGCAGTGGTTATTCTCAACACCACCATGGCTTTCGCCTGTCTCTGAAGCCACCTCTTCACCTCCTTTTAGGGACAGACCCGCTGACCCAGGATTATAGCACTGTAATCCATCTCAATTTGTGCTTGTGGCTCCTTCATGGATCTTGGGCCTAGAACAGGACTGTGCTCTTGAAGTTCAGCCCGTGCTGCTGAAATAGTAGGAAACCTGCCACAAGAAAAACGTACCTGCAAAAGTGGATGTGTTTCCAGCTGTGGTGTGTCCAGCAGCTATTGTCTCCATCTGAATCTCACCTCTCTATTGTACATGACAACCTGTTAAATTTAAAAATTCTAGGCTTATCATTCAACTCTACTGAAGTCCTCCTAGCTACCATTACAGTCTTTAACCTACAAGTCAAAGAGGTTTCAGTTTTTGCTCCTCCTATTACTGCAAGATTCCTGTTTCGGTGAATCCCATATAGTCTCACGGTGCTCCATCTGTCACTCCTTTCCATCGAGAACCTGAGAGGTGAGACAATTCAGGCTTCAGAAATTCCTAATGGAAGAAGCAATGCAGCTGCATGCGCACCAGAAGGTGGCACCAACACCACCTCCTGTGGTTGGTGACTTCAGCACCACCAGCCACACCGGCGGCTCCGACAGCACTGACAAAAACTCAGTGGAAGAAACATGGCCATGGACACAAGGGTGGATCCCCAAAAGGGACCATCTTTAAACGCCACGTTCCCTCCCTGAGTCAGGATCAGCCAGGCGAGAAGTTGAGAGTGGACTTGGCGGCTCTGGCGCCCAAAAGGGCAAGGGAAGTTAAGAAATCAAAACACATTTACACCACCACTCCGACTGCCACTGGAACCCCCACGGATTACAGATCATCGCCGAGCCTGCTGGACCTGGTACCATGCACACTGGGCTGCTTATCGCTGTTAACCCCCACGGCAAAACTTCTATGACCAATGGAGGGCTCCACACACAAGGAGACACAGAGTGCCATACAGCTCCCGTCTCCAGCCAATGAACTGCTATTGCTGTACCACCCACCAGTACCACCATATTTTTCTGCTCCGCCACTACCAGCAGCCCTGCAGCCTTCGTTGGCCCTGCAATCTCCGCCGGCCCCACTTGCACCAATGGCACCACCACTACTGGAGCTGTTGGATTCTGACTGGTCCTCTGAACTGGAACAGCACTTCTTCCCGGAACGCAGCCTGCAACAACATTATGCACCCCTACAAGTGCCACCACAACCACAATGGTTCAGATACCCACAAGGCTCACCCATAAGTAGATTGTTGCCCAATCCCTGCCTGTAAGATAACAATCTCTCATCCCCCATCAGTATATATTGCACCATCGGGATCTGGGGAACAGCGGAGCGCTGCAGCACCGTCGGTAGTGATGGAACCAATGGGACTGACGGATCTACCACCTCGTATGGAAGCTGCTTCATCACCAGAAGAGGCCATCATTCCGCCATCCACATCTCCACTGGATGATCATGGCCAATATCAGGATCTCCTAAGACTCATGGCAACAACTCTGAAACTGCAACAGAAGATATCACAGAATAGCAGGATGAATTCCTGGACATTTTTCAGCCAGCAGGCCCATCCAGGATCGCATTACCAATCCATAAGGCCATCCTATAGCCAGCACAAACAATCTGCCACACCCCAGCATCCTGCGCTCCATCACCCAAGCGCATGGAATGTCCTAGCAAAGAACACTGATTTCTTATTCATGCACCCGCCACCAGCTCACTAGTGGTCCAAGCTGTGGTGTAACGAGCCAGACAGCAGCATCCCAGAACACCCACTCTATCCCCACCCCATACTGGGCTACAGAAAAGCTAGATCTTGTTGGCTGCTAGGTTTATTCATCTGCCAGGCTCCAGTTCTATATAGCCAGCTATCAGGCCATGCTAGCAAAATATGACTTTCAGTCTTATTCCAGGCTAGCGAAATTCCAGGCCTCGCTATCAGAGGAAAAACTAGCAGAATTCCAGGCCTTAATCAGGGAAGACAAACTGGTCTCCAAGGTCTCGCCCAGGCGGCAGTGGATGCAGCAGATACAGCAGCTCAATCCCTAGTATCCAGTCTTTTACTGAGACTCGTGGTTACAGACCTCCAGATTTCCAAAGGAAGTCCAGATGACCCTCAAAGACCTGCCATTTGACAACTAAAGGTTGTTTAGCGACAAAACAGATGAGAGCCTTCACTCCTTGAAGGACTCCAGGGCCACACTGCGGTCACTGGGTCTTTATATCCCGCCCCACCCCCAAGATTCCAACATATCGACCTCTGTACCAATCCCGACCCACTTACCAAACCTATCAGTCCTACCCTCCACATCCACAGAAGCAGCAATCATAATACCAGTTCTGTGTCCTCCTCTTCGGGATAGCTACTGCACCGCAAGTATTCACGAAGTTCTTTACAGTTGTGGTGGCGCACATGCACCTCATGGGCCACTCCCTATTCCACTACCTAGATGACTGGTTATTGGTAGCATCGTTGCATGAACACCTATTAGTGACTATCCAGACTCTATAAGACCTTTTTGCCGACCTTGATGTATGCATCAACAAGGACAAATCCACTCTCATTCCCACCAGCAAGCTCACGTTCTTCAGAGTCATGCTGGACTCTCAAGTAGCGCAAGTGTTTCTCCCCAGAGACCGTTACACCACCCTTACAACCATCATTACACGGTTGCAGCAGCATCCACAAACGCACGTGCATTTGTGTCTCTCACTCCTTGGACACATGGTAGCGTTCACATCACCCCGTATGCCCGGCTCCATATGTGATGCCTACAACATTGGCTACGGACAGTGTATGACCCGCAGAAGGACCACCTGAACAAACAGGTCTCCCCCGCTCCATGAGTGCTAGCCTCCCTGGCATGGTGACATGACCTATCCAAAGTTCTGGTGGGCATACCCTTCCACTGACCCCACACCAGAGACTATCCTGATTATGGATGTGTCACTCGCACATGTGATACTCGCTGGGGCACCCATGTGCAGGGCCATACAGCACAAGGACTGGGGTCCCCCAGAGAGGCGTGGATAAATATCAATATCCTAGAAATGAGAGCGGTCCTATGCGCCTGCCACAAGCATCTCCCCTGCTCCAGGGCAAGCACATTCAACTCCTTACAGACAACATGTCAATAGTATTCTATGTGAACAAACAAGGGGGAGCCAGATCCCGATTACTGTGTCAAGAAGCAGTCTGACTGTGGAACTGGTGCCTGCAGCACAATATCACACTACAGGCAACACACCTAGTACAGACAACGTTCTCGCAGACGAGCTGAGTCGCTCCTTCCATCACACTCACGAGTAGGAACTCCACGACACCACTCTTTGGGACATTTTCCAACAATGAGGAACCCCCAGATGGGACCTCTTTGCCTTGGCAACCAACAGCAAACTTTCCCTCTTCTGCTGCAGGGGGGGGTTAGGTCAGGGATCACAGGGGGATGCCTTCCTCCCACATGGACACCAGGCATCCGGTAAACCTTTCCACCCATTCTGCTCATTCCACAAGATCCAGCACAAGTTATACATATAGCCTCGTCATGGCCCAGACAATATTGGTACTCGGACCTTCCACCTATCGACCCGCCTTCCAATTCCTCTCCCCGCTCCCGTCGAACCTACTCACTCAACAACACGGCCACATCCAACACCCCAATCCAGCACCACTCCACCTCCCAGCGTGGTATTTGAATGGGTCTCACAAGTAGACAATGCTTGCTCCTCCCCAGTATGACAGATATTCGCACACAGCCAATGTACCATGACCAGAGCTTGTTACCAGGCCAAATGGCAACGCTTTACTCGATGGGCTTCAGACAACCATAGTTCATTATCAATCATGCCCGTATCATCTGTTCTGGACTACCTCCTCCACCTTAGATGGTCAGGCCTTGCCCATTCCTCCATAAAAGTTCACCTAGTGGCCATTAGTGCCTTCCTCCCACTGGTTGATGGCTCTTCTCTCTTTAGCCACCCAACATCCACTAGATTTCTATGGGGTTTGCTTAGCTCATTCCTGACCATCAGGAATCCCACCCTGGTCTGGGACTTCAATCTAGTCCTCTCAACACACACAAAGCCACCCTTCAAACCCCTATCCTCCTGCCCCCTTACTTACTTGTCTGTGAAAATAATCTTCCTTGTGGCTATTACCTCAGCTCAACAGGTTAGTGAACTAGTAGCCATGATGGCAGACCACCCACCTTTATGATCTTCCACAAGGACAAAGTCCCCCTTCGACTTCACCCTAAGTTTCTTCCTAAGGTGGCCTCCTGGTTCCACCTCAACCAGGTCATTCACCTCCCCATCTTCTACCATAAGCCTCACTTTTCCTATACGGAAAGAACTTTACACTCCTTCGATGTTAGATGTGCACTGGCCTTCTATCTCCAGTGCACCCATCCCTTCTGGACCTCACCAAGACTCTTTGTTACCATTGCGGACCGCTGCAAGGGATGTGCGCTATCTTCCCAGCGTAATCCTCACTGGATTGTTCGCTGCATCATGGAGTGCTACTCCCTCTGGCAAGTCCAGCTCCCACCAAATGTCCAAGTACACTCCACAAGAGCACAAGCGACTATGACAGTCTTCTTTGCCGATGTACCATGGCAGAACATCTGCAGAGCAGCAACTTGGACCTCCATGCATACGTTCATGGCTCATTACGCTTTGGCTAATGCTGCCTTCATCAATGCACCGGTGGGCAGCGCAGTCCTACAAACTCTGACATCCACAGAGCCCTAGTCCTGCTTCCATACGGATTACTGCTCGTTACGCTTCCCACGATGGAATCCACATAGGGACCATCAGTCAAAGAAGACGGGAAAGTTACTTACTGTAACTGATAGTTCTTTGAGATGTGTGGTCCCTATCTGGATTCCAGTCCCACCCCCTATCCCCTCTGCTTATGGCTCGATGCCCAGTAGTAAGAGGAAACTGAGAGGGCATCGACCCACGCAGCCACATAAGACCTCGGACGTACAACGTGGACAATGCGAGGTGTGCACACAGGTCGACGGACACTGGTCTCAATAGTTCTGGCTCTGGCGCATGGCATGCATGCGCACTCACGATGGAATCCAGATAGGGACTACACATTTCGAAGAATCATCAATTACAGTAAGTAACCTTCCCTGATGCATGCAGCAACTTATAATAATTTCATAAAGTCTAAACACTAAACACAAGTCCAGTATCCATCTTAACCATACTAAAACAAAGGTGAAACAAATTGGTTTCCAGCAATGAATTTGTCAGAGCTTGGCTGAGGCCTAAAGCCGTGGCAAGAGCTGGCATCTGGTTTGCCAGCATCACAGGAGTAATGCAATAATCCTAGGTATTAGAACTAGAAAAGGCCTAATTGGTCATTTATGTGTCTGTGTATTCACTTTGTTCAATCCAGTTTCTAATGACTCAGTCAGTGGTGCTTCTACCTATTCCCTTGTAGATCTCACTGTTAGTAAAGATTTCCTGATACTAATTAAACCATTTTTTAACCTCTCTTTGATATGATATTGTCATAAATCATGACTGGTGTGAAACAACCTTCACATTTTATTTGCTCAGCTCTTCTGAAAATGAGGCCCATGGTTCCTAAAAACCTACAAGAGCAAAATGGCGATTAACAAAGTCTCTGTCCTTTCTATAGCCAACAGTCTATGCAGTGGGGCATTTTCACTTGATTTAGAGCATAGAGAGAATTGGGTAGAGCAGGATTTGAATCTGGGTCTTATGTAGCCTATCAGAGTGCCCTAACCACTGGTCTGTAGAGTCTGGTCCAATGAATATTTAATTTTATATATATATAAAAAGTGGAAGAGCTCCCACTGGAAAAAGAGACTTACTCAATTACCCAGTGGTTACAGCACTTACCTGGGATATGGCTCACCTTGGGTCAAGTCCCTGTTCTGAATCAGACAAAGCAGGGATTTTAATCTGGATCTTTGACATACAGGAAAGTGCCCTGACCACCAGGCTATAAGCTGTTCTGGGGTGGGGATCTTGTTTTTTCATGAAAATTTTTGAAAGGTCTCCTTTTCATTCTATATCAGAACAAAAACAGATGTTGAAACCTTGACATTTTTGCAAAATGAAATTGTTTTCTAGCCAGCACTGTTCCTTCACCCTTCCAGCATCTGTGGTCATGAGGAGGGAAGGTTTCAAACATCTGTGTCATCTGCTACCAGAGGCTCATGTGACAGCTGGATCACTCCCATGCAAGGTCTAGAGACATTGCCCTGATAGAGATCCAACACTTTCTCCCTTCTCACTAGCTGTAGAAGAAAGGAAACTGGGCTTGATATGGCATTGGCCCCTAAATCTTGTTAGTGCTCATACTCTCACTTTTTAAAATCTGCCATCAGCTAGGAGATTTGGTCTTCTAGCTAGAGGAATTTGATAAATTTTAAAATCCCTTGAACAGTCTCTTGAAACGAAAATTAGGATAAAAGTGATGTTATCAGCTAAAATGTTGGACTCCTGAATTGGTGTTTGTTGAATTTCTACAAAATTTGGTCCAGCAGCAGCAGCTTACATAACCTCATCATTATTTTTAAATGATGTACCTTGTGTGATATCTAGTATTAAAATAGAAGAATAAGGAAAGCAGAACCAAAAATTGCATGAAAAATCCTGTGCATTTTGTCACGGGGGCCCCCTTCGAGCCCATGGCTACATGCCCCTTACTGCTGCTGTCTTGGAAGGTGGCCTTCCTGGTGGCCATTACCTCAGCAAGGAGGGTCTCCAGGATTAGGGCACTGACCTCGGAGCCCCCTTATACTGCATTCTATAAAGATAAGGTTCAGTTGCGGCCACACCTGGCCTTCCTGCCTAAGGTGGTTTCCCAATTTCATTGTAACCAAGACGTTTTTCTCCCTGTGTTTTTTCCCAAACCGCATGGTTCGGAGGAGGTGGAGCATGCTAGATGTTAGGCGGGCGCTAGCATTCTACATCGAGTGCACGAGACCATTCTGGAGATCTACACAACTCTTCATCATGGTGGCTGATCAAATGAAAGGCTTACCTGTTTCCACCCAGCCTATCTCATCGTGGATATCTTCCTGCATCAAGTTCTGCTATGAGCAAGCGAAGGTGCCGCTTCCAGGGATGATTACAGCCCACTCAACCAGCGCTCAAGCTTCATCTACAGCCTTCCTAGTGATAGTGCCCCTGCAAGACATCTGCAGGGCTGCCACCTGGTCGTCTGTACACACCTTCACATCCCAGTACACCATCATCCAGCAGGCGCGGGATGACATGGGCTTCGGCAAAGTGTCACTACAGGCAACTCATCCGTAACTCCGGCCCACCTCCAAGGTATTGCTTGTGAGTCACCTACAATGGAATGGACATGAGCAAGCACTCAAAGAAGAAAAGATGGTTATTTATCTTGTAACTGTTGTTCTTCAAGATTTGTTGCTCATGACCATTCCATGACCCACCCTACATCCGCGCTGCCAGAGTTGGCAGTAAGAAGGAACTGGGGGGGCGTAAGCTCATATACTGCAGCATATGCGCAGGGCTCCAGGGGTCTGCGGAGCTTCCCCTCCGGGTACTGCTAAAGGGAAAAAAGTTCCGGTAACAGTGCACAGAGGCGTGCACACATCTACAATGGAATGGACATGAGCAACACATCTCGAAGAACAACCGTTACAAGGTAAGTAACGGTCTTTTTCTAAAGATAATAATTAGAAAACTGTTTAAGATCCCCGATCTTTATCAAAATGTATATGACTTTAAAAGTGCTAATATGGTTATGTGATAGAGCAAACTAATTCTTTGTTCTCTGTTCTGTCAAGATATGAGTTCAGTATTTCAACACAAAAGCACTTGGAGAGACACAGAAAAGTAAAGTACACGATAACAACAAGAATGAAGTTTATATAAAAACGTATTAGACGATAACAAAGCCCTGCTGGCATTGTGAGCTCTTCAAATTGGCAGGGTACCTTTAAGGAAAAACACAAATAGCTTTAATAATACAGTACATTATTTTAATAGAATCTTTCTTATAAAATATCCCAGAAAAATAAAACTGAGAGTGATTCATTTACAAAACTGAATACAACCTGTTTCATAAAAGTAGGATGAAAAAATAACTTTCAGAGGTTGAGCAGAGGAAAAGAAAGCCAACACATAAAGGTTGTATAGATGCAAGTAAGTATTCTTGCAAGCTAATTATGATGAGGGGTAGGTGATAGTAACTAAGGGAAGGGGAATATAAGTGAAACTCAATGTCCATTATAAGCTAGCCAATATAAAGCCTGATCTAATAAGCATGTAACTATTGAAATACTATGAAGGAAAGAATAATTTAACTCCCTGAGCTTTTATGGTCAAGCTGTTTCTTATAATTGTAGTATCCTTTTAAAGTTGCCTTTATCTACATTTTGCAAAAATAGTTTGATTCATTTTACAATTAAAGTATGTGCTTTAGTACTTAGTATTTCATTTGGGGGGAACTGAAAGAATACTATGTACACATTATGCCCCAACAAACTATAACAGAGGTCTATAAAAACCATGCAAAAGCAAACAAATGTATCATTTGAGATGAAACTCACATCTTCAACTCACGCTATTATATCCACATACGGCATCACATTAAGGAACTGATGCAAAGCCCAAAGTCAACGGAAGTCTTTTAATTGACTTCAGTGGGCTTTGGATCAGGCTCTAAGGCCCTGCTCCTACAAATGCAAGTGAGTAATTTTATGCCCAGGAATAGTTCCATTAAACTTGTATATACAAAGTTACTTAGGTGCATGGGAATTTGCAGGATTGAGGCTAAAACATGGAACCTCAGGCTTACTAAACACAACAGGAGGCAATGAGGACTTAGTCCAGCCTCATTCTAAAATTTCCTTGCTTTATTTTTGTTCTGCCATAAAAATGGTCCTGGCTGCCATCACCTTGTCTACTTCAGGGTTCCTGCTGGTGCTCACACACGTGGGAAATTTTGGGTATATTTTACCAGCGTATGCAAGTCCTCAGGGTCTGCTCTTGTATGCTCAGTCGCACTGTGCTTCATAAGTGACAGAACTGTGGAGGCTGAGGGATTCATTTTGTCCAAACGGAAAATCAAACTGGTAGAAAAAAGGGAGAATTTGCAAGATCTTGATATGATGTTGTAAATGATAGCAAATTTAAACAGGATATTGACAGTATCCCTTCACTTTACCATGCTCTTCTCTACAACATGAGACATGCATGTTGCGGTGGGATCCCTGCTGGCCAGGGTGGTGACCACCCCAGTCACGAACAGGGGCCTGGGCTGGGACACGATGGAGTTGGGTAGGCTCGCGTCCCCCTGCCACCTCTGCCATTCCCCAGGGGGTGACAGCAACCCTTTACCTGAGCTTCAGACTGCAGGGGTGCACAAAACCTTGCCATAGCTACAGACTGCTTGCCTGCCCCGCCTTACCTGAGGGTCAGGGCTAGAGACTGTTTGCTTGCCCAACCCTGCCGGAGGGTTGGTGGGGGGCTACAGACTGTTTTCTTGCCCCACCCTGATCCAGTCTGGTGGACTGCGCCTGCGGGGGTGCCCCATTACCCCCTTGGCTGTGGGAAACTGAGGCAAAGGATACTGCCCAATGCATGGTGAGGTCGGGTTTGCTTATGGTTGCACGTTTTTTAATGTGGTTGTGGTGTTTTCCCAAATTAATGCTGGGTTCCCTTTCCCTTTTAATAAAAGTTCTCTTTTGTTATACACAGTCTCACTGCTTGCGAGTGGGGAAGTATTTATTGCCTCTTAGAGGCACTGAGGGGTGGTGGTAAGTTTTCCTGGATTTCTTGGTTGGGGCTTGAGCTGGTTCTATTTCTTAATGTTAAGAGGAACCCCTATATATTGAACCTGGCCCTTGTTGCTGCCGCCTCCACCTGGCAGAAGGGTTACATTGGTAAGCACTAAATTGACACCATTTAAATATATCTGTGAGTGTGTGTGTTTGTGTGTCTAATACACACACAAAGAAGATAGTTAAAAGCAGTATCCAGGCTGAACGTCAGTTTTGATCTGCGTAGCTAATGGATGGCAGGTGGACGGAAGAGCACCGGAGAGCTGTTTTATTCAACAAAAAGTAGGTGCGTAAATAGTTTTTCACGCTTGTACATTTTTGTCGTTCTGCAGCTGTTTTGGAAAGCACAATATGTCTATGCATATTAAGAAGAAGGAAGTATCACATTTTCCTCTGACCTATGTTAAATTACTAGTTCCCTTACATATACCTTGCAGCATATAAGGGACACAAGTTAAGAGCCTAGGGAAAATAGAAGTAGAAAAATGTTGGTCTCCTTGTTCATGCTCCTTCTGATGCCTCTAATACCTTATGCTTCTCCTGTAAGAAATGTTTCTCTACGGTGTTCGGAAGACACCAATCAATTTCTTTCGGATCTGAATGCAGTGGAACCAAAAGCTTATGCAATAATGAGTAAGTAAATTTTTCTACCTCTGGTATGTTTACAAGGGTGAAATTGGACTATGCCACCCAGTGAGCACACTACAAAACTTAGGAGCAGAGATACAAAGACTGATCTTTGTACCATCTACACAGATATTTCTAAGAGTCTGCAGATGCAATTTTGGCTGAGATTTGAATGGCTGAGGGATAAAGAATCCAAGGGATAGGAGTTTAATTGTGATCTGTCTACCTACTATGGTACTTATATGGCCCCTTTTGCCATACTATTTGAGCATCTCATAGGCATTAATGTACCTATCCTCACAACACACCTGTGAGGTAGAGAAGTATCTCCCATTTCCCTGAAGCTATTCCCAGATGGGGGAACTGAGGAACAGAGAGATTAGGTGACTTGTGCAAGATCATACAGAAACTCTGTGGTGGAGCAGGGAATTCAGGTCTCTGAAGTCCCAGGGTAATGCCCCAACCATTGGATCATCTTTCCCTTAAGACCATCCTTTCCTCAGGGTTCACTAGTACTATAGCAATGGATGTCTTTAATAGGAAACTCTGCTTTAAACCTGCCTTTAAACAATTCCGTTTAGGACCAAATCTTGTTTGCCATCTCAGATGGGCATCCTACTGAAGTCAACTGTCTCACTAAAGCTGTGATCTTGCAGTTCAGTGTATTAGCACAAACCTTCACATTCAGTTTCATGGAGCTCTGCGGGGGTCTGCACTAGCATATTCAATTGTAGGACTGAGATCTAAGGAGGTAACATGATGGAAGATGAGATACGTTATTTTGCAGTTGTCTATGATGCACATTGGAAGCATCTTGCAAACCTGCAGAGGCAGTTTCTCCTCACTGCAATGCAATAATCCTAGCCTTTTAGTGGTGGAGCCACAAAGACATTTCTTTTAGCTCTGAAATGTCTGGGACATTGGGCTTTAAAGATGTCATTTTATTTTAAGCATTTTAGGTTGGGCTTCTGGTAAGTAACACCCCTGGCTTTATAGACAGAGGGATACAAAATGTAGTTTAGAGTGGAATATGAACAAGGTTTTTTCCCCCCCCCATTAACACTGTTTGAGAAACATAAGTCTGGTTGCCACAGAGTTTATTTTATAACTAATATAACTGGATCAAGACTAAATTTTAGGTCAAGCTGGTACAATACTTTGTATTATCAAAGAGTTCTCTGATTGAACAGCCTGACTTTTAAAGAAGGGCTAATTTCCTATGGGGTGCATGGCAGGCAACATACCTCTTAAACTGGCTTGAGCTTCCCAACTTTGTCTAAGGATCTTTGTTTACATAGTATATTTGTTTTGAAATTTCAGTGTATGATTCTTTGGGAAAACTTGGTAGCAATATCCTTGGTGGAAATACAAACAGACTGGGATCCTATACTGAATGTCTGTCTGCCAAGGTGCCTTCAGGTAAATTCCAAGGACAATACTGCAAATTACAAGTGCAACAGGTATACTATTTTCAAGTACTATATTATTTTGATTGATGTTATACTGGTGTACTAGAGCTGACTAAAAGTTGCGTAAATGCTTCGGTGCTGATCCTGCAGTCAACTATGAAATCAAACCCCTGCTGATGTCAACTGAGTATGCAAGGAATATAGAATCAGGCCCTTCAGTATGCAAAAATAATGACTGGAATTGAATTTCAGGAAATTATTATTTATTTACCTTTCCTCGGAGAAGCTAACATTAGTTAGCTAAGCCTCACAAAAACTCATGTGAGGCAGGTGAAGGATCACTTGACCCATCACTGAGATACAGTCACCACTTCGGTAGAATCCAGCACACCAACTCTACACAACAGTTTAGCACAGGAAATACTAACTGAACTGGCAGGAAGAATTCAGATTGGCAGAATGTAGCTGCCTACTTTGGAATCTGGCCAGCAGAGTGGAGTTAACTTTAGGCTGGTGAAGAGTGTCTGGCTAGAACATTGAACTCACCCAAAACCAATGATGTGTTCAGATTTGCTAAAATCTGTACATCAGGCTGGGTCCATAGCAAGAACAGGAGAAAGATCAGCCAACTTGAGCTGTGGCCGTTCCCTTCCAGGCTGTGGGACAATCTACTCCAAAATTTTCCTTTTGATATCGTCTGTTCATGGTGCATGGGCAATTGCCTAACAAGTCCCCTCCTGCTACCTGCTGAACCCCGGTGCCTCTCACATAGGCCCTTCTGGGGAGGTGAGATGGCTGCTGCCTCATTTCCTTTGTTTTTCTGGAGAGAGCCACCAGCTTCAAAGACTCCCACTCAATTCCTTTGACTCTTCACAGGGATAGGAAGTCACCTCCCTCTTTCCCCTTAGGGCAGCTACACTAACATCTCCTGGAGCGTCACAGTGCTCTGGGAAGCATTACCACTTTACCACCTTTTCATAGGGACCACATACATTTCCCTCAATTGCTGGCCAGCACTGCTAGCCAGTTGCAATGCAGTGGGGACAGAGCTATGGCTAAGCCTTTTCCTTGACCCTGTGGTGGTGCTGGCACCTGTGGTGGTGCATTTGGACTAGGTCCCTGTGCTGTAGTGTTGATTGAAGGCTCCTTGTGCCCTTTTCATATGCATGCCAATGCAAGGACCAAACACAGTCAGGGCCTATGTTTTTATATGAGAGACTACCTTTTCAGAGACTCTTGTATATATTGACTAGGACTGGGCTTTTCAGAGTAGCACTCAAATCCCACTGCAATTCTATGGGCTTAGAGAATCTAACTCCCTTAGGGTCCATGCTCTGCTTAGGCCATCACCTCCCAGTCTAGGTGTTTATAACAATTTTGGGCAAAGAGTTCTAAGGAGAGTTATGTCTTCCAGGAAGGGGTTGATTACAGTGTTGGTATATGTGTACCTGACTCCTGCCACGATGAAGACATTACAACGTTAGCATTATTAGGTAAGTAAAGTGTGTTTTTTATGAACCTTTAGAAAGCAAAAAGTTGAGGTTGAGAGTTTCTTTCGGTGGAGTCCAGCTAACATCCAGAAACAATATTACTCTTTCTTTACAAAAAACTACAAAAATCCCAAGCGTTAAATTCAGAGATTTTGAAAACTACCTATGAGATTTGGAAACTCAGTTTGCATTAATTTTAATGTGGATTTTGTGTCCAGATCCCATAGGGAACTTTACAGAACTCCTCCAATGGCCTGTGGGAACGAACAGTGAAAGGATCCAGACAGATCCCTACTGCCATATAATCTCTCGTCACTCACTATGACGCTACCCAGCGTTAGCTGCCCACCTAGCTTTAACCTCACCCCTACATTTTGTAATGTTGTCATTTGCAGTAAGTAAAATAACAAGTTACTAGTGAATATCGCCTCCCCAAGCTATTTAATTCTAACGCATCTCTTCCAGGATGCCTACAAAACACTGGACAGTGGCTAGATACCTGCTGTGCTCTGACCACTGCTTATTACACTGATCATAAGTATCTCATTGTAAACCTGTGCCTTCCTCCCACCTTCCCCTTCATTGGCCCTTGTCATAAGGTTAGGTTGTAATCTCCTTGAGATACTGATCCTTTTTGTGTTATGTGTATGCAGTGCCTAACGTAGCAGGGGCTCAGTATTGATTGAACCCCCAGGCACTGTCATAGTGCTAATAATTATTAATAAATGTTATAGAATCCTATTTTCTATTCAAGACATCTCTTGTCAGTATACTAGCATACTATAACAATGCTCTCTACAGAAAGAGCTTGAGCCAGATCCTCAGCTGGTATCAATTGGAATAATTCCACTAAAGACAATGGAGCTATTCGATTTACTCCAGCCAAGGACCTGGACGTATGTACGTTAGCTGCTACTTAATATAGTTAAAAATACAAACTTTCATGGACTCAGTACAACAGGCAACACAATAGAACAATACAATAGACCTACAACACCCTATAATCTACACATTTCATGCCAAACAGACTACCTATTCAGATTCTGCCAGAAGAGGATGGGCTAGATAACCTAATAGGCCTTTCTCTTGTTTAATTGTACTCTTCTACTGCTAGTTACTGAATTTCCATAGTCCTAGAAAATGAACACTTTATACATACCAAGCTGCGCTGCTATTCTGTACATGTGGGCCACTTTTGTGTCATTATGGAGAATTATCACTGGAATATACTGTTAAAGATTTAAAGATGAATTAGAGAGAAAAGGTGGGGGAAGTAATATCTTTTATGGGACCAGATTCTGTCGGTGAGCAAGACAAGCTTTCAAGCTACACAAAGCTATTCTTCAGGGCTGACATGACTACAGCAGTGCATTTAAAGAGGAACTAAACATTTATATTGATAACAAGAATATCCAGAGTTATAACAGTGAATATTAAACCAAAGCCAACACAATTGTTTTGGAAAGAATACAAACCCTCCTGACATAATCCACCCTTTAGCTATTGAGGGTAGAAGGGAATTTTCCTGGGTGGGGAGGCAGATTACTCCATTACGGTCTATGGCAAGGTTTCTTCTTCTGCAGCAACTGATACGGACTACTGTCAAAGATAGGAAACAGCACTAGATGGGTCCCCTGGCCTGATCCAATCTGCCAATTCCTTTCTCCTTAAAAAACATCACAATAATAGTACTTTATTTGGCGATAAAGACCTGCTCTGGCCTCCACTGTGGCCCCTTTTCCACATAGTGTGCTGAAAAATGTTTTGGTTTTCAAAAAACATTCATTGACATTTCAAAACAAAAACATAAAGCCAGCCTCCTAATACAACTATTTTTAAAAATTGGATTTTTTTTGTTCCTGTCTTTTTGCCCCCAACCAGCTGTACTTTTCACTGGTTTGCCTGCTGTGGTGTGTCTACCAAACTAACTTAAGCAGGCCCAGGAAACAACCCCCTGGTGGGGTGTGCCCCAGGCAGTAATGGTGTCGGCCTGTGCTGGGAGAGCAGCTGTGAGCGACAGAGAGGTTTGCAGCTAACCGAAGGGGGGTGTCTCAGCCACAGAGCAACCGGGCTATTCTGAGTCAGCAAAGCAGCTGTGAAAAGCTCCAATAAATTAAAGCAGCCGTGGGGACAGCTTTGCCTCCACCAACCTCTCCTGAGGTGTATCACTTGAAGTGGGGCCCATCCTGCTAACTTGCAGTTTAAATGTCCCTTCTTCCCACAGCTAACATTTCCTGTGTTCCTCCAGCAGGGAGGCCATGTCTAATCACGCTGGATGCCTGATAATTCACTAATAAATTCCCCACACCTCTGTGGTACTCTGGGAGAAGTACTGTGCAGTACGATCAAATCACATGGCAGGAAGGGGTGTGTGTCTTGCACTGGTTTTATTTTTTTGAATAAATATAGTCTCTTATTTACTAAGGGTCTGATTTTGCTCCCATTGGAGTCAATGGGAGTTTTGCCATTGACTTCAGTGGGAGCAGGATTGGACTTTTAGAGTATGTCTACACTGAGACCCTTCCCCCTCCTGGGATCTCAGAACCCAGGCTCCAGTCTGAGCTGAAACATCTACATTGCAATTTTATAGCCCCTTGGCTTGAGCCCCACGATCCTGAGTCAGCTGACCTCGGCCAGCTGCGGGTGTTTATTGCAGATATACTCTTAGAGTCCAAAGCTGAGATTTTTCTAAGCAGCCTAAGGGAGTCAGGGCCCCAGCTCAGGCTGAATTTCATTGGGATGCTGAACTCCCTTAGGTGCCTTCAACAATCTGAGCCAAATGTGTTAGATCTAGTATCAGGAGTAACCATAGTAATAACATATAAATAATAGTCAGATTCAACCACACACATTGTGGGGTCAAGGGGGAAAATGACAGAGCTTGGAATGCAGTGGAAGCCTATAAAAAAATTCAACTCCTAGGATCTTGCCATACTCAGCAATCCAAGCTAAGGGTCCAAACTGGCTCTACAGGCTAAAACACAAGCCAGGCCAAAAAACGTGATCATGCATCTATGAAAACGGACATCTCTAGGAGTGGGAACTAATAAGTAAAGATGGAATATCGCTTTCAGGTTTCACTCACTCCTTCAGAGAACCTCCCAAAAAGGGCCAGACACTCATCTTGAGCCCTGCCTGGCTACCCCAGATCTCTGCAATTACTGTTTATGATAAGTATCAGTAAATAACTGCTGAAAGTTTAATTTTCTCGGAAGAGAAAATTTATTTACAGCTTGGACTTAGAGATGAGCAGTTGTTTAATAAAACTGTTTGTATTAAACAGAAATACTGTCTGGGACTTAAGGAATAAATGTTTCCATTTACTTTCTTGAACAAGCTGCTAAGATCTATAATAAAAAAAACCCTGCTTTATCTGGGAATGTAATATTAATTCATTCTTTCTTGACAGATATATTTAAATTCAAGACCATCTCTTTTGTATCACCTTTCCCATCTCTCTTCACTTTGAATTCTACAGTCTCAGCTGTGAGCGTAGCTAGATGTGCTAAAGGCCTTTTTTCTATTGATGCATTTGCTGCTATTTGTTTGTAAGTATGGAAGGTTTGGGACATCAGTTTTAAAAACGTGTCCTATAAAAGTAATTGTCACTCTGCAGTAATGAACTTTATTTCCTGCAGGTTTGTTAGCACTTTGTTTATTGTCTTACCAATCACTGCAACCATTTATGCTGCTGCTGTGAGGTGGGAAGTGAAATTTGATGAATCACCAGCATCTAGTTTGCCTTCTGCAAATTATGGGAGCACAGCTTCAAATAAGAAAGATAAGAGTGAATCAAAGGAAGATATCAGGTGGAATCATTATCAAATTAATTCAGTACTGCCTGTTTCTGAGGAAATCCGCAACACAAGGAAAAGTAAGTTTTTTTCTCTATATGAAGACCACATACATATCAAGTCATACTTTACATAGTACATATCTAGGAAATAATAGATGAAATATTCCATTGTAACAAAATACAGAATTGATTTTAGATGTCTCCTGGAGATATTTTTTTAAAAAGCTCATCAAACATGTATCATAAATGTACCAATGCTTCAATATTGGTTTCCATATATTATATTGCAAGAAAGGGCTGTGGCTTAAAATAATTTTGTGCAAGGTTTTGGATATATAGCAAGAAAATCCTGTTGGACCTTAGAGTGTGGCTCCATAAACACTATTATATTTTAACTATTAGTCATTTTAATGCCATAGTCAAATCAAGTGTGTTGGTGATTTCAAAAACAAAGGTACATATATAAATATAATAGATATTAGTTTGAAAAGAAGTTCAATGCCCAGATATTAAACAGAAATGAAAAACAGAAGGGACCTGATCTGAAGCTCATTGAAATCAATGGAAAGACATCCTGCCACACAATGAAGTGTGCTAGAAAAATCAAGGACAATAAATGAGAACCCAATGCTGCCAACTTTGCTCACATGATGAATTCTTATTCACATGAGTTGTCCCAATAGAGTAAATGGAATTGCTTAGGTGACTAAGATGATTAATTCAGGTGAATAACGGCTGCAGAATCAGGCCCTGAGCTTGGTGGCCCAAGTTTGGTTCCTAGTGGATATATGATTATGTTTCAAAAACCATACTAGACACAGGGATATATGACTTGAAATGCCATGTGCTGTGTATATTGATAAAGCCGTTTGTGAAATATGCAAGGTTTTTCCCCTGGGAATATTGTTTACTGTATGTACATGGTATATGGCTAGTGGAATATTTGTATAAATCAACTGGTCACTTGCATAATTTTTCATGCTTAAGAGTTTTTTGTTTAATTGTTATATTATTTGTATAAAGGCATGTTAATCCCTGAATCAGTCTTGACTATGAATTATCTGAATTGGAATACCACATTCCAAAGGGGGTGTGGGAAAAATACTGATTACAATCTGCATAAATGGAGTGAAACAAGATTTCACTGTAAACACTCATTAACAATATTGAAACTGTTCAGTTATTCTTGTAATCTGTACTATTTTGGGCTAAAACTATCCATAAGGAAAAGTCTGTCCACTTTTCTGTGACAAGTTGAAAAATAGATTCCGCGTTTGAAAGGATTTCTAGAAATGATTGATCTGTTGTTTTTGGTTGCTGGATTTTAAAATGCCAGATTAAATTATTTACGTCATTTATATGTTACCAAACTATCACAGATTGGGTTGTCATTAAATATCACCTCCCTGATGTCTTGGGACCCAATCCTCCACTCATTAAGGAACCTGAGCCAAATCCTTTCAGCGTCAGGAGGAGTCTTTCTTGATTTTAATGGTTTGAGAACCAGGGTCAAAGACAATTGCAAAACTCTCCTTAACTCCATGGAAGTAAGATGGAGCCCTTGCAAAATAAGAAACACTATTTTTACATTAACAATATAAAATGCATTGGTTAAAAATTCCAGGGTGAATTTGCCTTTGTTCTTATAGCTTTCCTAGGTGCCTTGGACAGCACTCTAAAATGCTTTTCCTTGCAAAAGAATCTGCCAACTATATGGACAATAAAATCTTCTAAAGGTATCTGCTCTGCACTAAACGGTATCCGAGTTTTGAGTCTCGTATGGATAATTTCTGGACATACCAGTCAGATGACAGCCTGGCAGAATTTAGGTATGGGGGGTGTGTGACAAATTGACATATGTTCTTGGGTTTAAAGAAAGACCAGTGTTTTCTTTGTGTGCTCACAGACAAATTGCAGTTTTATAACATATTTGGAAGTCAGGTAAATATTCCATAGACTGGAGACACCCTACTGCTTCCCATAGGGGATGTCTTGTTGTCAGCAGATTACGTCTATGTTTTTAGAAGGCCTAAATAATTATGAGGAAGTAGTGTGGGCGAGAAGGATCACTATGAAGCTCTACACTCCACAGTAAAGAAGTAAAAAGAGTTTCTTTAAAGGAAGTGATAAGGATGATATCTAATAGAGTCCATGGAACTTTAGACCAGCAGGGGTGCAAAGAGGTCTGTCAAAGAGAACAAAGAGATCATAGAAATGCTGAAGATTTTTTTTCTACATTTGTCTCCATGACAGAGGATTATGGAGAAAGCCTTGTCTTCTAGTTAGGAGTATTTAAGGTGGAAAATTGTCACAGATAAACGTATCCAAAAGGAAAAAGGAGGGAAAAAAAGACATGGAGCTACTTGAGAAATGTAATTGGAATTGGTCATGTAGGACTGGATGGTATTAAACCAAGAATTCCTAAGGAAATAGTAATTTGTTATAAGTAATTTGGTATTTAGACACTATGATGATGCATAGACAAACCTAAGATGATGATGATAATAAGACTTAGCCCTTACATAGTGCTTTTCATCCATGGCTCTCAAAGTACTTTACAGAACAGGATAATTATTATTGTCCCCATTTCATCTATGGAGAAACAGAGGCACAGGGTGGATACTTGTCCAAGATCGCACCACATGTCAGTAATAGTGCAGGGGATAAGACACAGGAATCCTGACTCCCACACAAGAATGGTCATACTGGGTCAGACCAATGGTCCATCTGGCCCAGTATCCTGTCTCCCAGCGGTAGCCAATGCTGGGTGCTTCAGAAGGAATGAATAGAACAGGTAATCAATAAAAGATCCATCCTGCTGGCCATTCCCAGCCTCTGGCAAACGGCAATCCCTGACTATCCTAGATAATAGCCATTGATGGACCTACCCTCCATGAACCACCCTAGTGCTCTCTCTATCTACTAGATAACATTGCTGCCTCTATGTGACATTATATGAATTAAACACATCATCTTACTTTTCTTCCTTTTTCACTATAAATTTTACTACAGATAACATGTTGGAATGGAAAGCACGAGTGCTAAAAAATCCCATATATGTTTATTCTCGGAGTGGACCTTTTTATTTAGGTGTTGATACATTTTTCCTGATCAGGTAATAAAATTAAATTATTTGGGTTTCTTTAAGCTCTGACTGTTTGCATTCTAGTGGGTTGATAAAGGTTGTTTTGACATTTAAAGTACTAGCAACTATTGTTTATTGCCCTGTACAAATTGTGGGCCTGATTCTTCACTGCCTTGCACCTGGAGTAGTCATTTACTTCTGTGCAAAGTGAGTGCAAATGGTACCAGTGATGTGAGGGGCAAAGTCTGATTTGGCAGAAATTCAGATCCGCTCTGCACACTGCAGATAATTACACAAAGCAATGGTGAATCCATATCCCTTGTTTTTGTATTAATGAACTGTCTCGTATGTATGCATCCCTTTTACTGGATGGAATCAAAATTGCTCAAATGTATGTCACAGGCTATGCTGCTAAAAGCTGAGAGTCTGCATTCATTCGGGAGCTAGGGCTATGTGCTTTGGAGCTATCAGATCTGAGGTCTATCCTCATTTTTACCATAAAGTTCTGAGTTGCCAACTTAATTGAATCAAATATAGCCCATGCATATGATTTCAATTAATTTTAATTGTATGAAAAGTTTGAAGTGCCTGGTTTATTCTAGTGTTAAGATCATTTGGGACTTTAAAAAAAAACAAAAAACAAAAAAACTCACACACACACACACACACACACACACACACAATGTCAATTTCTTAAAGGATTCAGGCCCAGATTCTCAAACGTGTTTAGGCTCCTAACTTTCATTGAAATTAATGGAAGTTAGGAGACAAGTTACTTTGAGGATTTGGATCTAGGTTTTTAATTAGCTGTAACTCATAAAGTAATAAACAGATTTACTGGTAAATTCTCAGAAAATTCATTCAGTACTCTTAAGAACAAGTGCTGTAATTTTGGGGAGGATATTCTGATTTTCACACAAAACCAAAGAGGCTAATTCCCTGCTCTAAGTGCAAAACGTAACTCAGCCTTAACTATGGAGTTGTACCCAGTGCCTCCATAATAACATTTATCTGAAAGAAAACATACTTGCATTTTGGTTTTTAAAAACATTTAATGACTGTTTGATGGCCTGTATACAATGGATTAGTGTTCTCGGGCTAATTCCTGGTGGGCAGGTGTCCAAATCTGACACTCACAAAGACACTACTTCAATTGGCAGACTTGACAGCAATATTGGAACAGAAGCCGGGGGCATAGAGAGTCTGGTCATGTCTATACCACGCTGGTAGGGCAGTAGAACAAAACTTGCACTCCTGCTGCCCATGTTGCTAGCCGTGGACATAGGACTTCCTATTCTGGTGCTATCAACTTAGCACTTTCACTAGAAACCTATTAATAAGAACAGTCTCCAAAGTTAGGAAAATATTAAACATAATATTGATTTGTTTCCAGTGGCTGGTTGAGTTCCAGGTCACTTCTAAACATGCTTCATCACTCAGAAAAAGCAATCACCCTAAAAGTCACACTGAAATATCTTTGTAATCGACTAGCCAGGTATGTTTAACAATATTTTCTCTTACACTTGTCTGGTAGAAAGGTTCCCAGTTTAGAAATTAAAAAGCAGGAAAAGAAGAGTAAAAATCAAAAGAAAAATAAATTCATGTTAGAGTCTTATATGGAGGATGTTCACTTCCTTTTGTTTAAATTATTTAAGGATTTATATATAGAATGAGAATAGGAATAAGTGTTAACAGTCTGATTTTTGCAAGGTGCTGTGTTCCTTTAACTCTTCATGAAGTCAGTAGGCCTGATTCTCATTTACACTGAGGCTTCTTTGCCTTGAAAGTGAGTGTAAATGCCTGAAATACCTGAGTGGTGTAAATGAGCCTAAATGTGAATGCAAATCAGGCCCAATGAGTATTGAGGGTGACCTTGCAGGATCAATGAGTACTGAGGGTCAACCTTGCAGGACCTCTGTAGTTCTGTAGGCTGAACATTTTGCTAGGGCCATTTTGTTCAACATGGCCTTAACCCACTCAGAGATTCCCAGGTGTGGATCCCTCTGTGCTGACGTAGATATGGTGCAGGCAGCATGGCCAGCTTGTACATCAGTCACCGCACCCCCTAACATAAGGTAAAGGAAAGGGGCATGTGAGTGTGGGACTGGGGCAAGAAGCTATGCCCAGATCTCCGATGGTGTAGGGGATTTTATATCAGCAGCATCAGAAGCGTAAATCAGAACAGGACCCCACAGCCTTGAATCAGAGCCACATCTGGCTCTGTGAGGTCACCCGTCTCCACTATGGTAGCAGAGATTCTGGGTCTCTAAGTCTTTTAAAGATGCTATCTAAATTCAAGTGTAATTTTTCTTGTGGGTCTGTACAATGTGGATGGAGCTGTGGAAGTCCCCCTCTTGCTTCCTTGCCCCAGATCACCCCATAGACTTATCGCAGTGTGTTGATATCTGCACATTTGTAACTGAAATCCCTTCTTTCTTGCAGGTCTAGTAAAACAGCATTTTAGGATTTGATCCAACTCCCAGTGAAGTCAGTGGGGGTTTTCCATTGATTTTCAATGGAGCTGGACTGTGTTGCCAGTCAACCCATGGTTAAGGTTGGGAGCGAACATCTGCAGATCCCTCTTCCCACCAATAACTGCTCTTTGGTGCCTCTGCCAAGGGCTAGACACAGCCAAGGACCCAATTCAGTACTCCTTGTGATAGAAAATTTCCCTCTGAAGTCAGTGTCAAGCACTGAGTCAGTTACCTCTCATGACAGGCTTTCATTTGTACATAAAGTTAACAGCACCCATGGGAATATGATAGAAATCTGGAAAATTCTTGGAGTCACAGTATAAATGCAAAAACCTTGAGGATTACAGAGTTATTCCAAACAATTTCATCCACCATGTATACATTTTAATAAATCTCTCCTTTGAGTGTATTATAGTTACAAACATACAATAATATAATTATATGGCAAAGTCTGCCTCGAAAATGCAGTCACTTTAAAATTGTGGAAATTCCCACCTAAACCATGGATAAAGAAATCTTTATAAAACCTAATCAACTCTTTCCTTGCTGTGTTTTCAGACTTCAGCCACTCCATATGTATTCCATCTGTCTTTTAGTTGGGCTTTACTCTGTTGTTCCCTGGGGATCAGTATGGGAGATCTCCAAATTTCATCTGGATAACTGCAGAAGGGTTTGGTGGTCCAATCTTTTTCTCCTAAACAACTTCATTTCTGTAACAGAATCAGTAAGTCTAATTAAGGAAATATTTTTTCACACATCATTTATTTAGCCGAATTAATTCACTAGCACAGGAGGTCAAGTGCTGTAGCTGGATAATTTTATGATGAATAACAGCATTTGTAGTCATGTATGCTAAGATAATGGTAGTCAAATTTCCTCCTTTGATCTAATGGATGATCGCTACATGATGAAGAAATAAGCCCACTTTACAACTGGCTAGGAGAATTATGGAATTGTTGTTAGTTATCTCTGAAGAATCAAATATTCACCATTGTTAGAGGATACCAGACTTGGTGGACCAATAGTCTGAATTAGTATAACAAATCACACATGGTCAAATCCTGATGTCCTTTCTTGGGCAAAATTCCCATTACTGTTTTTGGGAGGTGTCACACTGTCTGGAGTGGCATTGTGCAGGAGGTCAGATTAGATGATCATATTGGTCCCTTCTGACCTTAGAGTCTATGGGTCTATGGATGTGTCTACATTTTCTTTCCCCAGTCAGGACATTATTCTGAGCTCCAACCTTCTCTTGGTCCAGAGATGGAGCGGCGAGCTGACCCTTCACAATCTCCTTTTAAGTCTCCCTTAAATTCAGAGCAGACTCTGGCACAACAAAAGGATTTCCAAATTCCCCCTAAGAAGGCAAACTGCAACTGTCAACAGACAACCGACTGAGGGCCTCCCCTATTCCACCTTCCCTACTGTCTACCGACAAAACAGTTAAATCTGATGCCTTTCATAACATCACCCTTAAAATCCTCCCTCTCAAGGTGGACTTTAGCCAGGGGCACAGAGACAGAAAATGCAGCCAAAGGTAAAATATTTAGACTTTTTTGCCAGTCAATCTGTCCTCTTCCGTTACGAAACTTTCCTTAACCAAAATGATTTGCGATGTCGTATCTCTCCACCCAGCACATTCAATGCCATTCACTCTAGCTCTCTCAATAAATTCCACCTTCCCAAGACTCAGTCCTAATATCGTTAATGAGGCCATTGTCCACCTCTACAATTTCCCTTAGGATCAAGGTGGCAGCTTTGGCACTAACAGTGGGGGTGGTGGGTGAAGATTGTGGGGTGACCTTAAGTTTTGGGCAATTTGATTTTATATGGCCAGGAGCTCCACAGTGATGGCAGACTACTTGCCTTTCCTTAGGGTAAGAGGTTTTAAAATCTGGGCTCTCTTGAGGTTTTTTTAACAAAGTTGGGGTTAGGTTTATTCCTAGACCCCCATCCCTCTTAAACTGGAGGACAGAAGGATTTTCCATCCCCTGGGGTTGGCATCCCCGCAGGAGCCCTTAACTCAATATATTCATCAGCAATTTCTGCTGCTTCCAAAACTGTGTAAGGCTTTATGTCACAGATGGTGGCTTTTACCTCATCAGTGACTGTCCACAATATCTGGGCAAGAGCAGATACCTGGCCTACCAGAGTCACAGGAGGATTATAGATTAAGACATCAAAGGGAGTTTTCCTTAAGTAAAGAGTAAAAATTGAGTAAGGACTTCAAGCGTTGCCTTTACATTTGCACTTAGTGAACATAACCTAGCACTTAAGCACTATAAGAGCACTGTCAGCTAGCCATGGGTGAATGAGAGATTGGCGATTGTGTTCAATTCAGACAGGCAACCAAAAGTTTGGATGCCTCTCCAAAGTTTATCCAATCCTCTTGAATCTACAAACCTAGCCTGGAAATCTCTTAAGAACAGTCAGTCTCTCTCTCTTGATTTCTGACATTCCCTGTTTTCATGGGCCAAAGGGCCTTGCCCTCCTCCAAACTCATTTTTTCTACCCCTAATCTCTACTCTCATGTGAACTGCTCCCATGCTGACATCCCTCCATATTAGAAATAATGCAAAAAACTGTAACAAACTTGAAATACATGTATTTATTTATTTATTACAGGAGCCCCAATTATGCTAGGTCACTGTACAAACACAGAACAAAAAGATAGATCATTTCTGCCCCCAAATAAATATATACAAGCTACATTCCTTGGAAAACATCAACCTGCTAAGAACTGAATTTCCTTTTCCTTAGTTACTGTTCTCTCTCCACTGCTTCCTTCTCTTCGTGGCTTCTTGTCATTTTGTTATCTGTCCACCATAGACTGTAAATTTAAGGACCCCATGTTCTTATTTGTCTGTAATGTGTCATGCTCACTTAATCGCATTTAAAAAAAAACCCCACTTCAGTTAAAAGAATGTTACACTTGCAAAATCAAGCACCCACCCACCAGTTAGGAAATGCCAGAACTACGATTATGATAAAATTCTCAATTACATGATCGTATTAGTTACTATATTTTCCTTTCTCCTCCTCTTTCCTTTCTTTTTCATTCTTCAGTGTCAGTGAGAAGGCCTTGAATATAAGTACGGGAACCTTGTACAGGTCTTGAACTGCTTATGGATCTGGAGGAGGGCGCAAGACACTAATTTGGGATGCTTTTGGTATCTAGCCTCTCTCCAGAGGAGGGAACTACAAACTCATTGCTCCTCTAATCCCACTCTGCATGCATGCACAAGTTACTCCCTTGCGAAGTCATTTTCTTTGTAAGCCTCTCTCTGGAATGATCTATCTCACCCCTTTATGTAGGGAGTGTAAAGAGGGGGTGGGGGTTGAATCTCTCGGAGAAATAAGCAAACCCAAGAATCATGCTCTGCATGAAACATGGACTCATGTCTACTTCAGAGGAAACAAATGACAAAACTAGGTCAGAAAGCTGTTTGGTGGGAAAACATTTTTGTAAAAACCCAGAGTGTGATAAAAGCTTGAACATTTCTATTTTCAGTGCAATGGATGGACATGGTACCTTGCTAATGATTTCCAGTTCTATCTCACAACACCTTTGGTGATCTTTTTATATGCTAAGTGAGTATTCTTTGGCAGTGAGCTTGTTTACTGTAAAAATGGCATATTAGACTTGGCATACTTTTCCAGTGGAGAGCCTCAGTTCATTAAAAAGCACTTTACAAGTGCTGTGTACAGGGGAAAGTTATATACTCCCTTCTTTTAACACACTGAATAAATTTAGGCTTTGAATATTTTGCAAGGATATTTTTTGCAGTCAGGTGGATCCATGAGGTATGCAAGCTGTATACACAGAGAATGGATACTGAAAAGAATATGGAAAAGGATTTTATCCAGACATAGTCTGTGACCATTTTTATTAATAGCAAAAATAATAGTGCTTTGCACTTACATAACATTGAGATAGGTTTTGAAGTCAAATGGGCTTCTTATAGCACAGCAATCTGTTATTCCAGGATATACAACTACAACTGCTAGGAACTGAAGGGTTGACTGTTACTGGCCAAGTATTTTTTGCAGCTGTTCTATGTCAATGGCTGTCATGTGTAGTTGTTGTCCTGTCAGTCCCAGAATATTAGGGAGACAAGATGGGTGAAGTAGTATCTTTAATTCTTCAGGGCAAGAAGAAGAGCTCCGTGTGGCTTGAAAGCTGGTCTCTCTCACCAACAGAAGTTGGTCCAATAAAAGATATTACCCCACCCACCTTCTCTCTCATGGCTATGTACCACAGCCTAGGTCCTGAAGGGTGATTTCTAATGGAATATTTTTAATGATGTCCTTTTTCGATTCATGATGATGTATAAAAAGGCCAGAAAGGTATTGTAAGCATTTTTGTCTCATTTTGCTTTTTTAATCTTAATATCAGGAACACCCAAGAGATTGCCTCCCCAACCTCTATCCAGGCTGCATTTAGATTAATCTGGCCTATTGTCTGCAGTTCAGGAGTGGCTAGAATAAATATCTCCCTGTTCCCCATAAGTATATGTACTGCTCTGGAAATTTAGGGGTAATCTACACTACACAGTTAGGTTGACGTTGACCTAATTATATCAGTGTCTACACTACAGCATTATAATACAGCTTAATAACTTCACCTCCATGGGAGGCATAAGGCTTATGTTGGTCTAGACGCTATGTCCTTTACATCGTCTATTGACTGTCTTGTGAATTTCATGGCTCCTGATGAAAGCCGGGCAGCTAGAGCCTAGCTGCCCCCTGCTCCCATGGACAGTTGGATGGCTGGTCCCTGCTCCCAGTGGGGAGCTGGGGAGAGGAGCCTGGGCAGCCCCTCCACCGCACTTGCTCCCCACTGGGGACCCATGAAATTGCTCTGTGAAATTGACAAGGTTTCCCAGCTCCCGATGGGAGCAGGGCAGGACACTGGGAAGCCAGGGCACCTGGACCCTGCTCCCTGGGAGTGAGAAGCCCCGAGCGGCTTTTCCCTTCTCCCAGTGGGGAACGGGGAGACGAGGGGGCAGGAGCAGCCCCCTGGGAGCCTAGGAGCCTGTAGGGGCTCTGGACTCCCAGCAGGAAGCTGCCAGCAGAGCTGAGAGCCTGGTCTCTCAGCTCCCCACACTGCCCTTCTTAGGTCAGTGGAAGCACCTCTGGTAAAGATGCGCATGACCGACCCAAGGAGGGTAGTGTGGACATGTACCACTGCGGTAATTAATGCAGTGGCTGTAAGTCAACATACTATAGGTCAACTTAAGTTTCTAGTGTAGACATACCCTTAGGGTAAAATCTTGGCCCCACTGAAGTCAAAGGAAGTTTGCCATTGGGTTGAAGGGGTCAGTATTTCATCCTTGCCAAATTTGTCATTTGTATCATGTTCTGAAGATATTTGAAATAGAGTAATAAATTAGAACAGTGACAAGCCATATGGCTCTGAACCAATGACGATCAGAATATGTCACTTTAAAGCACATGGTCAAGTATTTTAATGGATCAGCATCTTATAATTGCACATTTGTGGCATTAATAATCAGATCTCATGAAATTTACAGTGAGATACACCAAGATTTTATAATGGATCTCTGAAACAATTGTGTGCCACAATTAAAGGAAATGACTTTGACACTTCAGAAAAGGAATAAATGGAATAAAATTACAGAATAAAATAAATATTTTCAAAGAGATCAGAAAATTGGATGTTAAAAAAATGTTTTTCTCTATGTTTCACTTGTAGAAGCAAATGTGGGTTGATTATATTAGGAACCACTCTGTTCCTGGCATCTTTCACTATTACAGCCCTGCTGTCATCATTTTTCAGACTTCCTGTTGCATCTCCTTCGGATATGAGGTAAGGGTCTACAAATACTCTTCATCTTTTACTACTAGATTTATATGGAAATTAGTTTTTGAATAGCTATTCAGCCAAAATGTTGGTACTCAGGATGAATAGCTATTCAAAGGATGATTTCTGTAAAGTCAATTTTGGCTTAATACTTTTTTTTCAAATACCTAGTTGAAGTCAGGTATGACCATCTCAACAGCTGCTTCTCCCCCTCTTCTTCCTAACACATCTTAACTCTCTAGGTCAATTTATTAACTCTATTGTTAACGGGGTATCCGGGTATTTAAAAGCTTGGATAGGCATATTTTTAGTTCATATTTAAATCCGAATAAACAAATTTTTATTGGAATAATGTAATAATTACCCAAAGCAGTTTGAGCCAAAGAGCATTCAGACTAAGGTATTTAACCTTCCTAGAGTTTATTTGTCCTCTTTAGATTTTAGAAAAAAAAACGTAACATTTTGTAAAAGGAAAAAAATCATTCTTTTCAGGTATGCATTCATTTTGGAAGAGTTGATTATATATCAAATTATAAGACGGACAAGTGCAAAATACTGGATTTAGGAAGGAAAAAATCAAATGCATAAATACAAAATGGGGAACAATCAGCTAGGCAGCAGTACTGCAGAAACAGAGCTAGGGGTTATAGCAACCACAAATTGAACAAGTCACCGATGTGCTGCAATTGGGGAAAAGGTAGATGTCATTCTGGGCTGTTGTCATGGGGCCAGTGGCTCTTCAGGAAGGATCAGGGTCTAATTGGCCCATGATGCCCCTGTAGAGAATACCTGGGAGCTATCAGGTGGTGAGCTAATTAAAAATGGAGCAGCTGAGTTAGAAGGGGACTGAGAGAACAGAATAAAGCAGAGGATGTCCAGGGAGGGAGGAAGATCTTGCTAGAGAAGCCCCATGGCGCCTGCAGGCTGGAGGAATCTACGGGAGGTGGACTAGGCCTCTGAGGACAAGCCATGAATGAGGGCTTAGAGTTGACAGTAAAAGCCCCAAGAGAACTGTCAGAGTCCCTGGGGAATTGGGACAGTGGGGAACTTCTATCAAGAAGCTTCAGCAAGAGAGCTGGTATATGTCCCTAGATCAGAGAGGCCTACAGTTTGAGCCTGGATCCTGGGAAGGGAGTAGGAAGATCAAGAGTGCTATCAAAGAGAGAGACCTCAAAGGTGGAGCAAGTATCTAAGAGGTTAGCTCTCCAGGCAGGACTAACAGAACAAGAGACTGCACTCCAGTGTGGAAAGGGGAGAGCAGACAAGAGGCAAGAGAGGCTGCTGGTGATTTACTGACAAGAGAAGGTGAGAAGAAGATGACAACTGTGCTAAGAAAGAAACTGATGACTGGGACTATTTCTTTTTGTTAGTTTATGGGTTATTAATGAATAAAGTCTCCCCTGAACAAGGGGTTATTGCAGGGAAAACCTGACTTGGGACTGATTTATATAGCCAAAAGGGGAAACTGAGGCACAGCCTGGGCTTGGGACAGTTGTATTAACAAAGTGTTGTATGTAAGTGTTGGATCTAGTAAGGCCTCAGGGGGAGTACTGTGGCTTAGTTTGCAGAAAGAGAGATTTAGGTGAGATATTAGGAAAAACTTTCTAACTTTCAGGAAGGTTAAGCACTGGAGCAGGTTTCCTAGGGAGGCTGTAGAATGCCTGTGATTGGATGTTCTTATGAACAGCTCTGACAAACACCTGTCAGGGATGGTCTAGGTAGACTTAATTCTGCCTCAGGGATTAGATGACATCTTGAGGTCCCCTCTAGTCCTACATTTCTATGATGCTGTAAGTTGAAAAAGAGAACAGTATTGCCAACCACAATCGTTCAAAAATCATGACTTGACCAGATGACCTTAAAAATCATGAGGTGTGGTGGGTTCAACAAATTTGGGAGTTTTATTTTGCCTTCTGTTGGAGATTTTTTTTAGTGTTTAGTTGTGTCACATTTTCAAGCTCTACTCTGCAATCATGAGGGCTAGAAATTTACTTTTTTATAAATGAAAGCTGAGATTTTTGTTTACTGTCACATACCTCCAGAAGCTGGGGCTTTAAGAAAAACCAATTATCACAAAACTCATGATAAAATGCCATTGAAAAGAGGAGAAGAGGGAGGGGAAAAAAGGAGGTGAGGGGAGAAATTTTTTTTAATTGAGCAATTTTTCATTTTCCAATTTAATTGGGAAAAAATTTTTAAAAATTGTGAAAATTTCCAATTTTTGGGGAAAAAAAGGCTGTTTTTCCTTTGAAAAACTGACCAGCTCCAACAACAATTCACTGCTTTGTTTGGCATGCTTTCAGTATTGAGGCTATTACCATGCCTAGTTCCATTTTTATGGGGGAAAATAAAAAGAAATGGTAAGATTAAAAAAAACCAGCTAATAAAAAAGGATCCCATTTGCTCTCCTAAAGCTGTGTGCCCCTGCATTGCTTAAAGGAGTAACAGGTCGTAAGCATTTATATTTGTCCCTAAAGCAGGCTAATACAGCTCTGAATACACACCAGGAACAGAGCTGTTGAGTAAGATGGGGCCATTTTTGCAGTAGTTATGTTGGGAGAACCACAGTTTAAGGACAGAAGCAGTAAGGTTGGCCTGCTTATGAACAATCGTAACCTATCTTCCTGTTCCCTCAGAACTTCATAATAACCTCCTATTTACCTTTAGGGAAATGTCCACGGTGATCTATTTCACAGAATACTATACAAAACCTTACTGTCGATATGGGCCGTTTCTAGTTGGTGTCCTTCTGGGGCTCTTCATGTATCACCAACAAGCACAGATCCTCAGAAACAAGGTACATGGGTGCGGTCTTTAGAAAAGCATGTAAAGCCTGATGGGGATGTGTGTTTTCTTCTGGTTTATCCATTAACTGCCTCTGGGGCACAGGTATAATGAGCTGCATGGGAAGTGCACTGCTCGACAAGGCCCAAATTTAGTGAGGTACTTAAACACGTATCCAATGTTTTACTTCAGTGAAACTACTCGTGACTAAAGTTAGGTGTGTGCTTAAGTACCATGCTGAATTTTAGGCTTAAATGTGAGTGACTGTTCTCCACGAATTGTCTGGATTCCTTCCCCTCCAAAAATTCGAGGCTTTCTGAATCTAACCACATGTATCTATAACAGCTAATAGAAAGCGACTTTGTGACTCATCATCAATCATCCTTCCCACACCATCGGGTGCGTAAGGCAGAAGTCAAAAAGGGCCAATCCTCCTTGCCCTGGGCTCATTTGTACAGATCTTTTATATTCAGATATAATAATGCCACTTCAGCCATTATTATATCTCTAGGTTGTCCTCTGTCTCTTGCCCTGGGAAGAAGTGGTTGTTCGGATATCCTATCATCAGGCATTCTTAAGATCCGGTGAAGAATTTTGTGAATACTGGTTTTACATACTTACATTTTTGCTCAGTGGGAATAGCCTCATGAGATGCACATCTCGATTTTGTGGAGGGCCCCAGTTACAATAAGATTGTGTCATATTGCGGTGCAATACAAATGACCCAGTGCAGAACAGACACCACTGAGCAGTTTCGGTTCTTTTTGCACTTGGAAGGCATCTTGAGATGATTCTTCAAAAGGACCTTAAACCAAACCAGACAACATTGGTGTCTATTTCAAAGGAGGCTTATTCCAGTTACTTATTCCAGCTGTTCGGAACTACTGTAAAGCTCCCAAACCTACCTCCTATAGTATGTTTTGGCTCCAGGTGTTTTAAAAACAATAGACCAGATTGAGCAATGGGGGAAGTTTGCTATCTGTTTTGGAGAAAAGGGATTATAAATATACGGGTGCCATGCTATGAATATATTAGCTCTGGGAGGTAAACTAGTATCATTGTCATAAAAAAGGCTGAACTTACCAGCTCGCTTTATTTGACTGATCTGCCAAATCCTGCAGTCCTCACTCAAGACCCAATCAGGCAAAAAGTCCTAGTGAAGACAGAAGGTTTTGCTCTGAGATTGTTGGGAAACAATGAAACATCAGGCACGCATACAAGCCAGTGAATTGCATTTCCATCAAATGGCACAGATTGGATTAGATGTTGTGTGTGAGGAGAAGGCCAGGATAATGAAACAAGCAGAGAATGAGTCAGACAACACTCTCTAAAGAGGAGGAGGAGGAAGACTATGTAATAAGCAAGGCTGATCAGGAAATTGCATTAATAAACAATTCTATTGGGATGAACCAATGACGGTCTCTTCCTGAGGCAGCATTTTGTGCCAGGGAGAGGTGAGTACACATGAGACTTGAGACAACCTCCTAGACTGTCAATATTCAATGAGGTGTGTTTGTTTTTAAAACAAAATGTGCAATGTCATTGACTGTGCTTGTGTGAAGCTCCCACTTCCACACCAAGAGGAGCAACGGCCTTGGTCTGACGAGAGGCTGATGCACTCTAGTGCATGCTGAAAGGAAGCTTACGGCAGAGAATGAAGGAGTCAGGCCACTAAACAGGAAGTCAGCAGGGGAGAGGTAGAAAGAGAGGGCAAGGTCCCAAAAGGTACAGCAGTCACACCAGGCATCATAACATGGTTGAAACTGGTCGGCTGGGAAATAAAGGGTAGGAAGATAACAGTGCACCAGGATAAAGCACTGAACTGCAGCTGGGGTGAGGCAGTTAGATGGAAAAGAAGAGCAAATTCAGAGCTATTGAGAGAGTCCACTAAGAATATTTGTTTCAAAGTATGTTGTTCTCCATCTCTACAGGTGCAGGCGTCTTTGGGGTGGCTTTGCGCAATGCTTGCCATGTTAGCAGTTGTCTCTCTGGCATATGCTGTAGAAGACTCTCTGAACTCCTATTCCCCTGCTGCTGTAATTTATCAAGCACTTCACCGGACTGTCTGGGCCGCAGCAATTGGTTGGATCGTTTTTGCATGTCACGAAGGCTATGGAGGTACCGCACAGTTAGTAAACAGATTTGACTGTAAATCCCATTCTTTAGAACTGACTGACTTAAACAATGGTCCAGCTGACATGCATGTGCTCTTACTGCTGGTGTGTTATGTCAGGGAATTACACGGCCAGATCCTCTGTTACAGAGGAGCACATAGCGAAACTCAGGAAGAGGAATTTGTGCTGGGGAGAATATGGGACAAGCTCACATTGGTACAGCTGAAGCAGAAGGGAGGAAGTTGACTTTATACCGTCTATCCATTTCCCTGATCCTGGGGCTACCAGGTGCTGTTTTATCTTCTGGCATAATTTAAAGCAGCCTAAGATTTTCTAAATTACTCTGTCTGGAGCAGTCCAATAACAATCAACCTGCTGGTCAAGCAGTGGGTGGAGCAGTGTTTACACCAGCCCTGCCCACACACCCTCTTCTGCCTCCTGTGCAGAGGGAGGGAAGGCATAAACCTAGCTTGACTACATTTGTGTCATCTGAGGATTCCCCTGCACTGGATGAATCCTCAGCTGCTTGTTGGAGTCAACTCTGCAGAGCCTTTGTGCTTCTGAAGTGGCCCAAAGGTCCCTTAATCTGGACTCAGATTTGGTCCCATCATCCTACTAATGATAAAATTGCATGTACTCTTGCATGCTTTCTATCACCCTAATAGTAGGAAGGTATCAGAAAGGATCAGCTCTGGACATTCCCAAGTGTTGAATTTAGTTCAGAGTGGTGCTATTTCTTCATGCATCATCTTTGCTTCACTGATGTGAGTCAGTGTAACGGAGTTCACTCACCAGAGCAGCACCTCCTGCTTGGATTAGCACCTCCTGCTTGGGAATTAGCTCTGTCAGACAAAGCACCCACTCCTACTGGTGCATCTCCCATAGTAGTCTCCATCTGAAGACCCACTGCAGTCCAAGTCCCACAATGTCCTCTTCGTGACTTGGCCCTCCAGCCATGCCACCATCCATGTTTTTCTCCTTCTGGGAGTGGTGGGGAGGAAAGAGTATCTCCCAGTCCAGCCACTTCCCCAGTGGTGATGGGTGGGACCTGTCTCCCCCCCCCACTACTCTGGGTCCTGGCCCAGGGACCTGTAGATAGCAGCCTCCTGCTGCCTCTCCTCAACTTCTCAGCCACTGCTACTTCAATTCCCTGGGCCACTGCCCCATGGCCCCAGCACCTTCTTCAACCTCTTCTCAGGGCCTCCAGACTGCAAGTCCCAGCAGCCAGCCAGAAGCTCTCTCTAGTTCCCCTGGTCCCTTCTAGTAGCTGCTCTGTCCAAGGTGCAGCCCACTAGGAACCCAGTCCTCTCTCCTTGGGCTCCCTGCAACAATAGACCCTGCCGTCTGCCCTGCAGCTCCTTTTTATGTGAGCTTGCTGGGCCCTGATTGGTTCTCTCGATTGGTTGCCCCCTGCACAGCCTCCCTAGGCTGCTTTTAACCCCTTCCTTGCCAGTGTGGGGCAGATGCCCCACACAGCCATGGAGATGTGGGGTTTGGGGTGGGGCTCCCATTCTTCAGATTTCACTGTCCTTTCTTCTGGTACACTGTCCTATTAAGTAGTGGCAACTCACCTGATTCAGCAACTCTTGTCAATCAAGGAGCAGAAGCACATCCTTGCAGAACAGGTGGTGTAAAGCACCCAGCTCAGCTGCTCTTGTGGAAGTAGCAGTCAGAGACAGGTGAGAGGAAAGATGGCAGCTAAAAAGTATGCAGAGAAAGAGACAACAGGGTAAGGGAGAGACAGGTGTGGAAAAAGAGTGGACACAGGGATGGCATGATGGAGAGGAAAGAGAGAAATGATGGGAATGTAGATACAAGAGACAGTAGAAGACTGTACACTGTATTTGCCTGATCCTCTGCTAATGGAAATCAGCCTGGGTCCATTGGGTTCAATAGAGATCTACTGATTTACCCCGGCTGAAGATCTGCCCCCATATGTTATGGGATTTGTCTTCCAGCCTCAGTGGAATACTTTTTAGTTGTGTAACCAAAGGGCAGGAATTGTTAGTGTCAGAGTAAACAGGGTTAGAAATTTTGACATAGCAGTGGAGCTAGAGAAAACCAGTCCTTCTAGCACAGAGGTTCCCAACTGTGGTTTGCTGTAGTGCAGAGAAACTGCATTGAATCAAATCCATTTACCCAACTGCTCACTGTTCACAACAATGGGGAAAGTGAAATACCTATTTTTTCTTAAATGAAAATGAGGTAGAATCTGCAGAATGTGGCAGAACAGGAAAACTGAGGCACCCTAAAATTGTGGGTTCCACATGGTATTTTTCACACCTATGATTTCTCCTTTCTCTGATGAATACATCTGGAGGATTTTTCTGTGTATGTTTCATCCCTCTCATGCAAAGAGGACGTTCCTGCATCAGGCCCTGTACCTGCCTAGGACTCTGCTCAGGCCAGACAGGGAGAAAGTGATGTCACAAAGAGGATGGAGCTTTATAAAACGCTGGAAAATATTGTAGCACAGGCCCACTGCATATGAGTTTATTTTTAACCTCCCAACCTCAAACACCAGTCCTTGATGGGAGCCAGTGGCAAGGCCCCAGTCCTCAGTGGGAAGCAGGTCTGTAGCACAGTTCAAGGCTTAACTGCTTCAGCTGTGTTTGTGTCTAAAAGAGCATAGCTGGCATTCTTAAGTGGTGCTAAGGTGGTGCATTGGTCTTGTGCAAGAAGGGATGAATTCAATTCATAGGCTCCAATTCAGCAAAATACTTAGAATCACAAAAGACGAGGGTTGGAAGGGACCTCAGGAGGCCATCTAATCCAACCCCCTGCTCAAAGCAGGACCAACCCCAACTAAATCTACCCCAACTTCAGCCCTTGCTTAAATCCATCCCTGTTCAGCAAAGCACATGAGCATGTGCTCCAGTCCCATTCAAGTCAGTTGGTCTTAAGAGCATGCTTAAGTGTGTGCTTAAGTGTTTTGCTGAATCAGGGCATTATTGCATATGTTTTCACAGAAGTATGGACAAACAAATAACATACAGAAATGGGTTGTGACGTATTTAAATAAAAGTCTGAATTTGGTGCTGAAGTGTATCTGGGAAATCCCGCTGGAACTGCGTCTGTAAATCTGTAGAATATGGCCCACAAAAAGTCTAAGACAGCCTTTAAAAACTTATGTATTAAAATAAATAGAAAATAAATGCTACAGGGTTAAACAGTTCTCATTTTCCTATTAAACAATCCAGGAAATAGCATAAAGCTGAAATTAAACTATGCATAAATGTCACATAGTTCTGGAAGCTGTTTTGTTCACTCCATCACATTGCTATGTTGAGAATTAGAGTTTGCTTTGTCTTTGTTATAAAATGTACAGTTTTGGTTTAGTTCTTACAGATTTTTTTTGTTTTAAGGATAAGGAAAAAAAAGCTGTTGCGGGCTTCAAAGAGTGGCCAGAACGGTGTTAAGTTAAATAGATATTCTGTTTTATTCCCAATAGGTTTAGCTAACTGGGTGCTTTCCTGGGACATTTGGACTCTGCTAGCTAAAATTAGCTATGCCTGCTATTTGGTGCATCCTATGTTAATCATACTTTATAATGGACTTCAAGAAACTCTTATGCACTACTCAGACATAAACATGGTGAGTGGGGTTATCTGATCTTTTGGAGATATTACTATCTTTTCTTTTCATTATTAAAATGAAACATGATTGATTAATATTTATTATAATTTTTATTAAATATTTTTATTAAATCTTCATGTTTCTGCTGAAAATTACATTATTTTCTTATAGCAGAATTTGTTTCTAATAAGGGTTACAAAAATATTAGTGCTCATCATGACAGCATATTCTGTAGGCTCAGAGCTATCATCATTTGGTTAATAGATAAGGCTTGTTTTCTTCTTATATCATATTAACCTGGTGAAATAGCACTCACTTCAAAGGTGTTACATGTGACTTACAAAGGTGTGAGAGAAGAATCAGGCTCAATGTGTTTTCCTGCATTGCTATAGCTATTTTGTCTTTCCATTTTTAAGTGACTAAGGTTCATGCTGCTTATTTTATTACTGACTTAATGCATCCTATGGATACAATGAACTGATAATCTGCATAAAAAAACAAAGGGAAAATTACAGTTTTGAACTTATACAAAACGCTTCTAATCAATCCTGTGCTTTTTCCCTATAGTTCTATCTGTTTTTCGGACACTGTCTGATGACATTCATCACCGGGTTGGCATTGACTGTGCTGGTTGAGAAGCCATTTGAAGGACTAAAGCAGTCTCTTGCATGTAAATTTCACAGGGTGGTCTGGTTGTAAAAGGGAAAACAAAGGTGAAATGGCATTCTGAAAAGATCTGTAAGGCCATTGCCCTAACCTACTTCAGATCCTCCCTTAAGATTGCCTATGAAACATTATTAGGTGGTCATGGCTCGGCCAGTAGCCGGCTGAGACTACTGAGGTTTATCTTTCTCCATCAGCAAACACACCAACCCCTGTTCCTATTCCTATGCTTTTGCGTAGAGTGTCTGTTTGTGTGCAGACACTCTATGCAAAATCATATTCAAATTACTGTTACCTCCAGCTGTTTGTTTGCTTCACTTGTCTTTTGCATCTTGTCTTAAACTAAAGATTGTGAGCTCATTGGGGCAGGTCCTGTTTTGTGTGTCAGGACAGTGCCTAGCACCGTCGGAGCCCTGGCTTGGCTGGGAATTCCAGTTGCTACTGTAATACTTGCAATCAGTAACATTAAAGGTGCGTGGCCTTTGTATCACTGAAGATTTCATATTGTGTAAGTGTTTTGTAAAGGTTTTATCAGCATGTGTCTGGGAAAGGCATGCTATTGACAGCCGGTGAAGTCCACAGCACCCCAAATGAATGTCAGTCAAACTTTACGCCATTTCATGGCATCATGTCTTCTGTACATGCCATATTAGCTACAGAAAAAACGTATTTTACAACAGTTTTAGAGAATTCTTTTTTGTTCTTTTTAATTTGGACTATTTTTGTAGGTTTCAGCCTATGAAGCCAGGTGCGAGAGTTATCGCGAATCCAGCTGGGTGGGATTTTGAGGGAGCCATCAAAATCTTTACAAATGAACTAATCTATCTTTTCTAGAAAGGCATGGGCTGGATCCTCAGCTAATGTAAGTCAGCACAGCTCCTTTGAAGCGGTGCAGTTCCATTGACTTAATGGAGCTATGCCAATTTACACCAACTGAGGGTCTGGCCCCACAACTTTAAAGTCTGGTATCCCAGGCCTGGAAGTGAGTGCTAACTTCCATCATAAAAAAAGGGAATCTTCCCTCAACGGTGAGATAAAGCTCCCATTCTAGCCCTTAAGGGCATGAGAAATTACTCTCAAAGTATAAAAAATGTCTCACTCGCCCAGGAATGACCTTGTCCACTAAGGGCCTTGGACCAAAGTTAATTGCGGGAGGGGGAAATTCCACATCTGTGGAAAGAATGAAGCATTTTCCTGTTGGGTTGATTTCATTTTTTTATAAATGGTGGCTGTTTGAAGCTGTTCAGGTAAGGGAATACTTGAATAAGTCCCGGGAGAGATGGCAGAGGGCAGGAGAGGTGGTCAAAAGTGCATGTCAAATTATGGAACCGTATGACAAAATTAATTTATCACATGGTCTCTCCACTCTTCCTTTCTGGCTGTGTCTCAGGGCAGGCAGAAAGCCTTAACTTTCCCAGCAGCCCAAAGGAAGGCAAAGTAGAATTCCCATGTTATTAATTAGAGGGATAAGGAAGACAGTGCTCCCATTCAGCACCCCAGAGGAAGTGAAGGTAGATATATGCTCAGGAGCTGGGGTGATGTCATGCCTGGGAGCGGGAAGAACAAAACAGCATTTATTTATTTATTTATTTTGTTGAGTTCTCTGCCAGCCCCAGTATTGGTGGTGAGCAGCAGTCAAATCTTGGTCCCTGAAAGCTGATTGTGTCTTTCGGGGGGAGGCCTGGATTATTTCCTTGGCTCAGAGGAAGTGTCACCATAATGGCATGTGCAAATATCCGCTCTAATGTTATCTATATGGAAAACTGGAAGCCCGGAATTACATCTTAAATGTAAATAGTCCAGAGTGCATTTGGTGTTTGCAAATGTCTGATGAAATAATTCAGCTTAACTTCAGCAGGTATAAGCACGTGCTTATTGTGAATGTCTCCCACCCCCTCTGTGTATGTAACCATCCAGAACATAGTCTGCAGCAAGTTTATTAAAATACCTTTGTGTTTGGAATGTTGCCTTGTTCGATATATTCAGATGTTCCATTATTTTCCCTGCGATAGTAACAGTAGATTACAGCTTGGTAAAACACCCAACATGAGCATTAAACAGTGATTTCTTATAGCTGTGTTTAGATAAATGCCAAGGGACTCATTCATCACTCTCCGAGGTTTTTACTTTTTTAAACATCCTTCTTGAGCCTATTTTTTTTTTAAAGCACCACTATTTGTCTATATTTGTGGCTTGTTTACAAGTCAGGAATATTCCAGTTTTGCATGCCCAAACGACCTAAGCAGTATCTTGAGAGATGTTAATCTTGGTGGCTTCTGTAAAACCAGACAGCTTCTCTTTTAACAAATTGATTAAAGTCTCGTGATTCAGGCAGGCCACATTTTGTGAGAGAGGCTCCTGCCCTTTTGGGGGAGATTGTTGTGCGGTGACCGCAGTCATCACACCGTTTGCCAGGAAATTTACCTTCTGCTGCAAAATCCATTCTTAATAGTCTATATTGTTAACCTTTTCATATCCTTGAGCCAGGGTAGGGGATGAAGACCTTGCATAACATCATTAGAGGCTTTGTTGGTTGGACTCATCCCTATCCTGCAAGGATGGGGAATATAAATGACCTGGCTGAAGGCTGAGTTATGAGAAGGTGCAAACCACCACTGGTCCAGAAGGGCTGCTGCCAGGGGGTACCAGAGTTGAAGATGTTGCTGCACCAGGCCTGGCTAAGAGGGGGCATGCCGCCACTGAATGACCCCTCCACACCAAGGCTCTGCTTTCTTCCCTTTGAATATGCTGCCTGCACTGGGGCCAGTGGAGATAGCAATGTAGGGTACGTCTACACTGCACATTCCTGATGGGGGCATGTGGAGTACATACACGCATGACCCCTAGAATGGGTATAAATAGCAGTATAGATGGCAAAGCACTGGTTAGGCAAATAAAGACTCGCCTGACCCCTGAGCTTAGCTACCCTATACTGCTCTCTACTCAGCCAAGAACTCCCCAATACGCAACTGTTTTTACTAATGTAATGTCCTGCTGCCTTCCCACTGCTGGAGCCTTTCCCCGCTGCCTCTGCCCTGGCAGAGCCTTTCACTGATGCATGGAGCTACATGCTGCAATGTGGACGCAGGCTGCTTTTCACTGCAGTGTGTAGGCGTACACATATCCTATCTACTGCTGCCAATGCTGTGCAGTGTAGATGTGGCCTGGATAGCATTGCCACGGCTGAGCTACATCAACGTTAGTCCAAGTTTGGATCCACTGCATTTCCAGCTGACTTGCAGTACAAACAAAAATATAGTGCCCATCTTCAAGAAAGGGAGGAAAGAGGATCCACGAAACTACAGACCGGTCAGCCTCACCTCATTCCCTGGAAAAATCATGGAGCAGGTCCTCAAGGAATCCATTTTAAGGCACTTGGAAGAGAGGAAGGTGATCAGGAACAGTCAACATGGATTCACCAAGGGCAAGTCATGCCTGACCAACCTGATTGCCTTCTATGAAGAGGTGACTGGCTCTGTGGATGGGGGTAAAGCAGTGGACGTGATATACCTTGACTATAACAAAACTTTTGATACAGTCTCCCACAGTATTTTTATCAGCAAGTTAAAGAAGTATAGGTTGGAAGAAAGGTCTAGAAAATGGATAGAGAACTGGCTAGATCATTGGGCTCAATGGTTAGTGATCAGTGGCTCCAGGTCTGGCTGGCAGCCGGTCACAAGCGGAGTGCCCCAGGGGTCGGTCCTAGGGACATTTTGTTCAACATTTTCATTAATGATCTGGAGGATGGGGTAGATTGCACCCTCAGCAAGTTTGCAGATGACACTAAGCTAGGGGGAGTGGTAGATGCCCTGGAAGGTAGGGATAGGATACAGAGGGACCTAGACAAATTGGCGGATTGGGCCAAAAGAAATCTGATGAGGTTTAACAAGGACAAGTGCAGAGTCCTGCACTTAGGACGGAAAAATCCCATGCACAGCTACAGACTGGGGACCGACGAGCTAGGCAGCAGTTCTGCAGAAAAGGACCTGGGGGTTACAGTGGATATGAGCCAGCAGTGTGCCCTGGTTGCCAAGAAGGCTAATAGCATATTGGGCTGCATTAGTAGGAGCATTGCCAACAGATCAAGGGAAGTGATTATTCTCCTCTATTCAGCATTGGTGAGGCCGCATTTGGAGTATTATGTCCAGTTTTGGGCCCCCCATTACAAAAAGGATGTGGACAAGTTGGAGAGAGTCCAACAGAGGGCAACAAAAATGGTTAGGGGGCTGGAGCACAAGACTTACGAGGAGAGGCTGAGGGAACTAGGTTTGTTTAGTCTGCAAAAGAGAACAGTGAGCGGGGATTTGATAGCAGCCTTTAACTACCTGAAAGGGGGTTCCAGGGAGGATGGAGCTAGGCTGTTCTCGGTGGTGGCAGATTACAGAACAAGGAGCAATGGTCTCAAGTTGCAGTGGGGGAGTTCTAGGTTGGATATTAGGAAAAGGTTTTTCACTACGAGGGTGGTGAAGCACTGGAATGGGTTACCTATGGTGGTAGTGGAATCTCCATCTTTAGAGGTTTTTAAGATGCGGCTTGACAAAGTCCTGGCTGGGATGATTTAGCTGAGGTTAGTCCTGCTTTGAGCAGGGTGTTGGACTAGATGACCTCCTGAAGTCCCTTCCAACTCTAATATTCTATGATTCTATGATTCTATAAGCAGCCAAGGCAGATCCAAGAACAGGATTTATCTTCCACCTAGTTGTGCTCTGCCCTAAATCCTAGGAGAAAAGGAATCTGTTGGAGTCTGTTCAATTATAAAATAGAGGGCCTGATTCTGTGCTCCCAAAACCAGTGTCAATCATGAGTAACTTCACTGCAGCCAAAGAAGTTATGCTGGTGTACATGAGGGAAGAATGAAGCCAGCTCATAGTATTTGGATAGCTTCATTACAATAAACGTATGCCTATGAAGCAATGAATAACAACCTGGAATGGTTCAGAGCCTGGAGTTAATTCACTTACTGTACTTTTGGGACTCTTTGCCCATTGATCTGAATCACCTGACTCTGCAAAATTGGACAGGGACTTACCTAGGTAAAACCTTTTTTATGAAATTTCTAGAACTCCTTGTTTCAGTCACAGCCAGAAGTAGCTGGTGAAATACATATCTATATATAGAGAAATAATCAGAACTGAATACAAGGTTTGGTTCATTTCTAAATGTGGACAAAGGGTTAAGGGAATGGAGTTCTGGTTATTTTCTGAACTGACTGCCAATCTCTACCTAACAATAAGTAGGCAGGGTAACTTGCCTCCCCAGTGCAGCACTCAGCACCTTTCCAAATTTCAGCCTGATTAGAATATGGTTATTTGTCTCAATACCTATATATGGAGCGGAAAACAAACTGACTGCGCTTTTGGAATCCAGTTTCCAATTGGAACCCTAGTACAACATCTTCCTCCTACTCTCTGTGATCTTCCATAACATGCAGCTTTATTTTGATGAATGCACATTCTGGGGACACTTGAAGCTAGGCCTTGCCAAACTGATTGCACTACTTAATTGGCCTATCCAGTGCTGTATAACTGTGTCCTTAAATGACCCAGAATTCCAGAAGCCCTAACTAAGTCAAATGCACTGTTTCCACTGGAGCCGTCAGAGAAATTGCAGTGCTGTTCTACACGTTCACAAGATTAGTATCAAGTGTGTTATGACAGCAAATCTCCCCTGAGACACTAGGAAATAAAATGCCATACATTTACATTTGTTATTTCTGAAGTTTGTAATATGAGAGTCACTCGTTTGAAATGTCACACCTGGAGGAAGCTGAGGAACACACTAATAACAGGAGCTCCTGCTACAACAGGTGATCAAATTCTTACCCCCTACCACAAAAAATGTCAATTAAATTTGTGTCAGCATGGAGAGCCAGCACTGTAGTTGATTTATTTTATTCTGCTTCACATGGTACTTTATTGATCACTGCAGACTTGCAAAAGCTCTGTGCCTGTATCTTATGATGCTTCTGAAAAACATGCTCAGCTAGTGTAATACAATATGGAGGGGAACCTCTCCACGAGCTATAAGGAATCCCATGCCTGACCTGACATTTGCAAATGGGCTTTTTGTTAATGAGTTGTATTTCTTCTAATCCGTTTTGTCATGTCCATGTTGGGAACACACTGATATCTATGATATGTGTATGTCGTTCATGTAGACACACTTACATCTATGTATGAATAAAAGATAAACGTACAATACCCCTAGCTGGATATCAGATGTGTCTGAGTTTGACCATAGGCTCCTTGGTGTAGAGGCTCTGCCTTTCTTTTTATTTAAGTACCATGTGCACTTGTAGAGTCCTACAGTTAAAATACATTCCAAGCAAACGCAAACTGATCTGCTCTTGTGGATGCCAGAGTGTGATGGGCTGTCCATTTCACACAAGACCTCAAGGCGTTAAGGAGGCCAGGTAGGCCAATTAACTGCCTAGGCTGCACGTAGAGGAGGACGTAGGCAGCAAGGTCTAATTAGAGATGAGGCACAGCTGGACAGGAACAGGAGGGGCGTGTGGAAAGCCCAGGAGCAGACAAGGGCTGTAGGCAAGTAGTCTACAGTTGCTTTGTGTGAGAAGGGAGGTGTTTTGGGGGCTATTGAGGGAAGTAGCCTACAGCTCCTCCTTAGGAGAAGGGAGTTGTGTGTCCGGCGCATGCAGAGAGGAAGGAGAGCTGGGAAGGACTCAGGGGGAAAGCAGCTCAGCATAGGATAGTGTGGCCCTTGGCTGCTGAGGAGAGGGGCCCTGAGCTGGAGCCTGGGTTCCCTTCACAGTCACTGGGGAAGTGGGACAGGCCAGGCAGCGGATAGTAGACTGCCTGGGATGGTTTGCTCTGAAAGACTTTGATCCCCTAGCAGGGGAAACCATATAGTAACCTGGCCCGATGGCTGAGTCCCAAAGAGGTGGCAGCGGCTCCGGGAGTGAGAGAGGAAAGAGATGTGGAGTGCAACTGCGGGAAGGGGCGTTGGCCTGACAGAGCTAATCCCCAGAGCCACCAGAAGGAGGCGCCATCCAGCGGTGATCACAGCGCTGCTGTGCTGGGGCCCCCCACACCCGGTCACACAGCGCATCCATTTAAATTACTGTTATTACTCTTCAATCCCCTTACCTGACCATTATTTGGCAGTCACATAAGAGACTCACCCAGCATAGACAATACAGCATCACTTTGGTGATCTTCACCAAAATGTGTGACAAACCTAGGCTATTGCCATAACATCTCACTTTATTCATTACGGCAAAAATCCCACCCTTCCCCACTAAGCAGCAGAGACATTATGGTTATGCAAAAATGGTGACAAAGTAGAAGTCCATGTAGAAGATCTGTAGGAATGCCCCATGTGGGGTAGGGAGAGGGGATGTCAGAGATACAGACAGTAAATCCCCAGTCCCCAAACCACCACCTTATCCACGCTGGTATCTTCTGAGGAAGGTATTTCAGCTTGGAGGCTACAGTAGCAATTGTGGGAGAGCCGTGCTAACCTTCCATGACCTGGGAGGGGGAGGATTCCATGCCCCGGATTCAAGAGGTTCACCCAGGCTGTGTGCAGGATCCAAGCTCAAGGCCTCTATTCCACAAATCTAGCCCAATACAAAAGTAATACTACTACTTAGAGCTGGCAAGCTTTTTTTCCCAACATAGTAAATTTACTGATTTTTTTTTGGGGGGGGGTATGGAAACTTGGTGAATTTGGCTAAAGTCAGGTTACAGTTTCAAATTTAAAAAAAAAAAATAACCTGAACACTTTTGGATGAGATCAGTGGTGGTGTTTTTAAATCCATTTTGGTCCACACTCATTTTGGGGGGAGATTTTTTTTTTTTTTTTTGGTTCAGCCCCCAAACAGAACAAAACCCTGTTCTATCAGATATCGGGATACGGAGCAGAGTAAAGTGAGGCATTGATTTTACATGTTATGCTCTTTCTTTCTAAAGCATCAAAAATGATAGTGAAGCCTGATGTTGCTGTGCTGGGGTGCATTTGTACACACACAGCTTGGTATAAGCTGGGATCGCAGATTGAAATGAGCGCTTATATAAAATATTTACGCTTTCTTACTTTACTTTATTGCTATAATATTTATATAATACTTTATTTATTTTATTTATTTACTTACTTTATTTCCTCTGCCTTCGTTGCTAGAAAATCCACTGAATTCTCTGGGTGCCCTCTGGTGGCTGGCTTAACACCTGAAAAAATGTAACTTTTAATTAAGGCTCAGGGTCCATTCAACATGTGCAGTCATAGAAATATGTCTCCTAGTAGTATTAATGGGAACTACAGCTAACTTCCCCGAGGGATGTGAGAATAGATGACTCTTTTTAACCAGGCAGATTCAGTTTTAAGCAACGAAGGCAGTGGACTGGAATGCTTGTTTCCATTTGAAATGCACTATCATTGTCTATAGCATCTTAACATGATAGGATAGGTACCATCTTTCCACCTAATTTTCCTCAGCATGGTGGGGGGAAATGGATACAAAACAAAACATTCAACAGGCTGCCTCAATGTCCTACTAGCAATGCTTCGTCCTGATATATAAAACCACAATTTAATTCCTAGCTGTGCTGTAAGAACTCTATGATGTAGATAACAGACACAAAGACTAGCCAAATGTCTCTGGCCTACACACACAGCTGGGATTAGAACCCTGGTTCTTTACCTTCAAAAACACACGCCTCTCCCACTTGAGGTGAAGGACGTTATCTGACACTGTTAACAATAGCCTCTCCTCCTTTCAGGGTCAGTCACGGGCTGAGTGATCACGCTCACATGTACACACAGCACCAGTACATTTTGCTGCTGGAGCTAGCAGGTGCACATGGTGCCTTGTAAGCGTAAAGAGAGCTGGAGAGCCCTGGAAACGGATGTGAGGTGATCTCAAGAGTTGAGAAGCACAAACAGCGGGGGCTCTACTCGTGCAGCAGGAGGAGAAGACAGTGGAAACTGAAACTCCCCCCCCATACTTTCTATGTAAATTGTCAGTATCCCACAACCATCTGAGGGAAAGGGAGAGTGAAATTGTTTCACAAGCCTGCCTGAAAAGCCTAAGGCAAATTCTGCTTGATAATATATTCAGGCTCTTCTGATAAGGGGGGCTGCTGAACTTCTGATATATCCGCCATTGCCAATGTTGGCTGCCGCAAAGGGAATTTCCTTCCTACGTCCCCCATTTCACTGCTAGCAACGCATCATCCTCTCCCGCCCCAAAGCTAATCATTCCCCAGGGCATTCCTGTGGCCCCTATCCTTACCTAGAGCACTCTGCTGGCCGCCATCCTAGCCCGAGCCTGGGGCCCGCTGTTGGCTCCCAAACCTAATCCTGCCCCAGGTGTCCCCTGACAGCCTCCAAGCCTAACCCCATTTTAGCGCCCCCTGTTGGGCCTCATCCAAGCCAGGGCCCCTCTACCAGCCCATCCCCTAACCTAGCCTGGGGTCCTCTGCTGGCCCCAACCTTAACCCTGGGCCCTTGCAGGTTCCAAGCCTAGCCAGAGGTCCTCTACTGGCCCCAACCAGTGCTTGAGTACTTAAAAAAAAAAAAAGAGTGCTGAACTCATGATTTAGACAAAAATAACAGTAACACATTTTATTTTATTGCACACCTGGAAGATGCTATACAACACTCCATGTTCTTCTTTGTCTCCACCAATCTACCCCAAATGTGATATCAGGTTGCTGGTTGTGCTACCACATCCGGATTTCACCTGCTGATTGGTGCCTTGCAAACTATTTCTTCAATATGGTGCCGGGTTGAAAGAATGCGCAGGAGACCCAAGTGTGCCAATGAACATCAAGTGTGCAAGCTGAGATACTTTGAGACAGTTGCATAAAGGGGTGCAGATATCGTTCATTGTGCTGAGCCCGCTTTCTGTCAGCCAATGGCATGGGAATCATTTCAGTAGCAAAGACTAGAGGTCTTTGCCTTCCCTATCAACGTAGTCACAAAAGCTTTCTTTCATCAGTTCAAAATTCACATGTAAATGTTCACATAATTTCTTCTGCTTCCTCTTGCCCATGTACTCGGGACTCTCTCAAGTGGCCATTCATTTGGCGCTAAGACCTGTATCTGATCAATCAACTCATAGAATTCAGAGACATTCTGTTAAGTAGCCAGCAGGAAGGATAGTGTGATTTGGGGTAACAGTGGTAAATAACCAAGATCTCAGGTTGTCAGCTGAACCTTGGAAAACCTATTGCTGGTTGATTGCTGATTGTTTGTTTGCAGATGGATGAACTTTTAAACAATGGTACTGACTTGAAAACCTGTTCAGCAACAGCTTGTTGTGTTTCCAATAGATGCGGGGGGCTTGTTTTTTCGACTCGATTGCCCAAACAATCCTATTGATCACCTGATACACTCAAGCTTAGATAATCTGTAGGTTGTAGGCTTGGACTGACAGTCTGCCATCAATGCTGAGTCACTGACCAGATCCCCTGGAGGCAGCAGCTATGCATTCCATGACTCAGGGGCTCCCTCTCATCTGCCTCCATCGCCTCTGCTTTTGAGAGCTTACTGAACTGCCATCTCGCCTTCCATAGCAGAAAATCCTGTTGACCTCATCAGGAAGCCCCGGAGTCCTCTGGATCCAGCTCCCCACTCTGGAAGGAGAAATGGCAACTGAGTAAGTGATCTGGGCCGCCCAGACTATTGAACCACTCTCTCCTTCTGGAGTGGGGAGCTGGATCCGGGGGGTTCCCTTGGCCCCGGGGGAATCTCCAGTGTTCAACCAGGCTCCCACTCCAGAAGTAGTGATGATGGCTTGGTGATCAGGAGAACCATAGGATCCAGGGGTTGGTGTTGCTGCAGCGATGTCTAGCCCACCCTTCATCACGCCGATCAAAAACGCAGGGGCTGGCTCACTGGAGTTAATAGAAGATTGGCCTGAGTAAGGACTGAATTAGGTGCGAGAGGAAGAGAAAGGAAAGTGTAGGCCCACTACTCAGCAAGGAAGGAGAGTTAATAATGGATGACATCAAAAAGGCTGAGCGGCTTAAAGCCTATATTGCTTCAGTCTTCACTAAAAAGATTAAATGTGGCCAAATGCTTAATTAATATCAACTATAAGGAGGAAGGAACAGAAGCCAGAATAGGGGAAGAAATGGTTAAAGAATATTTAAATAATTTAGATTTCTTCAAGTCAGCAAGGCCTGATGAAATTCATCCTAGGACTTTACGGAACTAGCTGAAGCAATCTTGGAACCATTAGCAAATATCTTTGAGAACTTACGGAGGATGCATGAGGTACCAGAGGAGTGGAGAAGGACAAACATAGCACCTATCTTTAAAAAGGGGAACAAATAGGACCTGTGGAATTATAGACCAGTCAGCCTGGAAAGATACTGGAACAAATTATTAAACAATAAATCTGTAAGCACCTGGAGGATAATAAGGAACAGCCTACAGGGATTTAAGAACAAATCATGCCAAACTAACCTAATTTCCTTCTTTGACAGGTTTACTAGCCTAGTGGATGAGTGGAAGCTGTAGAAATGATATATCTTGGGGAGGAGGGGGTTATTATTATTATTATTTTTTAGTAAGGCTTTTGACACAGTGCCACATGACATTATCAAAAGCAATCTAGGCAAATGTGGTTTAGATGAAATTACTATAAGGTGGGTGCACAACTAGTTGAAAGACCATACTCAGCATAGTTATCAATGGTTAGCTGTCAAACTGGGAACGTGTATCCAATGGGGTCCCACAGGGGTCTGTCCTGAGCCTGGTACTAGTCCATATTTTCATTACTGACTTAGATAATGGAGTTGAGAGTGTGTTTATAAAATTTACAGATGACATTAAGCTGGAAGAGGTCACAAGCACTTTGGAGGACAGGATTAGAATTCAAAACAACCTTGATAAATTGGAGAATTGGTCCGAAATCAACAAGATGAAATTCAGTAAAGACAAGTGTAAAGTATTACATTTAGGAAGGAAAAATCAAATGCACTACTACCAAATGGGGATTGACTGGCTATGTGGTAGTACTGTTGAAAAGGCTCTTGGTGATAATGGATGACAAATTGAATATGAGCTAACAATATGATGCAGTTGTGGAAAAGGGTAATGTTATTCTAGGGTGTATTAAAAGGAGTGTCGTATATAAAACATGGGGATTAATTTTTCTGCTTTTAGGGTTAGTGAGGCATCTGCTGAGTCTTGTGTCCAGTTCTGGGCACCACTTGTTACGAGAGCGGAGAAATTGGAGAGAGTCCAAAGAAAGCACCAAAAATGATAAAAGGTTTAGAAAAATCTGACCTCTGAGGAAAAGTTAAAAAACAAACAAACAAACAAAAAAACCCCTGAGGCATGTTTAGTCTTAAGAAAAGAAGACTGGAGGACCTCATAATAGTCTGCAAATATGTTAAGGGCTTTTATAAAGAGGGTGTTGATCAATTATGCTCCATGTCCACTGTCTGCAACAAAGGAGATGAAGGTTAGGAAAAACTGGCTAACTATAAGGATCTTTAAGCACTGGAAGAGGCATCCAAGGGAAGTTCTGGAATGCCTGTCATTGGAGGTTTTTAAGAACAGATTAATTAGATAAATACCAGTCAGGAATGGTCTAGGTATACTTGGTCTTGCTCTGCACAGGGGGCTGGGCTAGATGACCTCTCGAGGTTCCTTCCAGTCCTACATTTCCATGATACTATTAATAAAAATTGAGTGACTATCTCAGGATTCATCCATTATCATTCGTTAAAATAATTTTCTGCTAAAAGAAAGGTGACTGATAAATGATAAAATATGTTCTTCATCACTAATTTAGAGTCTCACATAATGTGCATGAGGTCTTTGCATTCTAGTCTCTAAAATATTGTTTCCAGACAGTGTGTGTACTTTTCTTACCTCTTGTGGTTTCTAGCATGTGTCCTTTACTTTGGGTCCCTTACATGTCACAAAGATTGGCTGGACCACTTTCAACACAGAAAGCATCCACTTGACTCCACACTGTTATGTGGCATCGTTTGTTACCATACATATTGTATTAGCCAGACTGCCACGTGCAAACATGTTGATTTTTTTTTAGATGCTATCCTGAAAGCATTGTATAAATACAGATGGCTGATCCTATGACACAGAAGTAGAAGGATAACAGAGGATGCTGTATATGTAAAACAATCACTGTATAGGCAGGAAAACTCAGAGACTTTCATTACACACAATACATGCTTTTATTGGGAGACTCGTATTGGTGAGAGAGAACACACACGGGACTGTGTGAAATGACTGTGTGTCGAATTAGAATAGCACAGCAAGAAAACAATGTGAAATCCCATTTCCATTTTCCAGGCTGACTTATTAATGTACTTTCCAAAACATTCAATCTGCAGACAATAAAAGTACCCATGGAAAAGGAAGGCTTCATGAACTGCAAGAAGGAACAATGAAAGAATAGAAGTGGGACACTAGAGAATCCAAAGTTGCTTTGTTTAATGCAATCAGTCATTTAGCTCTATAGGAAGCAAAACTCTTGGCAAAGAAAACCAAAGAACAGTAACAGGTGTTCTGCCGTGGAGAGACATTTAGTACTGGATGTGCTCCTCCTGCTGAGCTGAAAGATTGCATGATTTAGACATTAAAATAGACAAAGCAGAAGGGAGCCGGGGACTAGTTCAAAGAAGACTGCTTTGGTCATCCTCACTAATGTCATGCCATGCAGCAATAATCTAACCAGGCTAGCACCCATAGGTTATCCTCCTTTGCTGGTAGCTGTTGGCCTGTAACGATTGGTTCTATAGTTATTGATGTAGCTGACAGGATCTGTTTCCATTTTGGTGTCACATTTTGTTCTGCTTGTCAGGAATAGGAATGGGTTGAATCAACAGGGAAAAAGAAGAACCAGCTCAAACTGAACTGATTATTGAAGGTGGCGAATTATACAAAGACTGATTTATATAAAAGGCATTATAATAATGGGATGGCCTCAGCTGGATTATTTTTGTTTGTTCACCCTCCCACTTCTCGTGCATCCTAACATCATGTTAGCTCTTTGACCGTAGGTCCATATCAAGCAGAGGTCTTCATTGAGCTGTCTAAAAGAATGGGGGTAAACCATATACTGCATTGACCAAAACCAAACTGTATTACAGTGTCACTGTACTATTTGTAACCTGGGAAGTGGGCGGGTTCGTGCCCACCCACTGCTAAAGGCCCCTCCTCCTGAAGGGGAGGAGTCACTGGACCCATGACACAACTAAGTGCATGGGACAACTAATGAAAAAAGGAGCAGGCGCGAGCGTCACAGGTTCAAACGAAGGGAACCAAAAGGGGACACTGAGCAGAGAACCCCGGACAGCACCCACTGCTCCTGGAAGGTGTCAAGGGAGCCAGCAGATGCTGCCCACAGGAACTCTGCCCGGATGTGTGAACAGGCAGAGGAACGGAAGCAAGCCCCACAGTCGCAGAGCGCCCTCCGCCAGCCAACCTCCTCTCCCTGGCCTCGTAGATGGCCACTTTGGCCAGGGCTAGGAGGAGGTTGACGAGGAGGTCCCGCGACTTTGTGGGGCCACGGATGGGGTGCGCGTAGATGAACAGGTGCGGGGAGAAGTGCAGTCAGAACCTCAGCAGGAGGTTCTGGAGGAGCCAGAACAGGGGCTGCAGCCTGAGGCACTCCAGGTACACATGCGCCAGCGCCTCCCTCCTGCCGCAGAAGGGGCAGGTGTCAGGGAGAGAGGTGAACCATGCCAAGTACACACCCGTGCTCACGGCTCTGTGGAGGAGCCGCCAACTGATGTCCCCGGCGGGCCGTGGGGGTCAAGGTGGAATAGAGACTGGCCCACTGGGGGTCCTTGCCCTCCGCAGGTGGTAGCAGGTCCTGTCATTTTGTGTCAGGGCGGGACGCGAGGGCGAGGAAATGGAGGGTGTGGAGCATGAGCGTGTACAGATGGTCCTTCTGTGCGGTTCGGAAAAAGACTGGCTGCAAGTCATGCAGCCGGCCTGGTGCATGGAGAGAGGGCGGCCGGGGAGGCTCACGAGGCTGGGGCCCGATGGAAAGCGCTGGAGGGCTGGGACTGAGGGGGGGTGGGGAGCACCCTCTCGCAAGACCCGTCCGAGGTAGGCCCGAGCAGCAGGGGGCAAGGCTGCCATCACCTCTTGGAGTTCCACCCAGTCACCCCAAATTCAGCTGCAACCCCCCTGCTGGGCAGATCAAGGCCCTGCAGACCAGATACCCCGGGAGCAGAGGGGCGGGGCCAGGACCGGAAGGGAAGATATAAAAGGCCGGCCTAGCAGCTAAGTTAGGGGGAAGCTGCTGCTAGAGAAGGACATGCCTTCCCTGAAGCTGTGGCCTAGGCCTGACCAAGGCCCCATGGCAGGGCAGACTGATCGACCAACCGACCGACCAGAGCTTCCAAGGCCTGCCTGAGTGACCAGGTCCTACTGACTGGATCGGGCCACAGAGCCTTTGTGACTGAGAAGGGCCGCAGGCCCTAGTAGCTGGGAAAAGCTACCGGAGACAGCTGACTGGGAGGAACCCCCTGAGGCCAGCCCTGACCTAGAGGAGCTGCCTCTCGCCAGGGACCCACTCGAGCTGCCTGACCCTGGTATTCTGGAGGACCCACCGGGATCCTGTGACTTGGAGGAGCTGCCATCCACTGATGACCCCGAGGAGTTCCTGGCCCTGCTGCCAGCTGACGATGAGGGACTAGTAGGACTCCCGCTAGCCATCTATTCTGAAGAGTCGGAGGAGGACACCTGGCTTCAGATACCCGGGTTCAGGGTGGGAGGAAGTAGCCCAGGCACAACCGACTACAGTTGGGCTGAGCTTACGCTCGAACCAGTCAGCATGTTGCGGCTAGAGCCCCGCTGACTCAGTGGCAAGCCACTTTGCCATTGACAGGGCCCTGGTCTGGGACACAGTGGAGTTGGGTGGGCCTGCTGTCATGCTGGCTGGATTGGAGAGGGAGGGCATTCATTATGTTGTTTAACATCAATATGACAAAATCATAGTAATTCCTGTGAGATAAGCCATATCAGATACTGTTGGAAAGGCTATAATGTGCTAAGTAAGATGACAATGTTTATGTTCATGTGTTATGTGTGTAATGGAAGTTATGGATATGGCTGATATATCTGTATTTCAAATTGTGCTGTGTCTAGGTCACACCCCAGACAGGATGGCTGCAATGATAGCCTGCTTAATGGCCCATTAAGAGATTCACAGGTACGAGGGGCCAGGGGGAGAAGCCAGGGATACCTGATGAGTCACCAGGACTTACTCATGTGACTCTGAACTCCATTTTGTTTCTGTAAAATTCCACAAGCAGCATGGCAAAAGCAAAAGGACATAAAAGGCAGCTGCACCACATCCATTTTGTCTTTTGGTCGGTCTTTCAGTCATCATCTACCTCTGGATCAACTCATCTACTGAAGCTGTGAAACAAATGACTGAGACCCATCCAGGTACTGGATGTACACCAGAGGGACTATACAAGCCTGCAAACTCCACAATTCTTCTAGAAACCTGATATATATGGACTTTCAAATCATTTGTATGTATCTGATTGCTTTAATCCTTTAACATTTCTCTTATAGTTTGTTTCTTTCTTTTTATAATAAACCTTTAGTTATAGGTACTAAAGGATTGGCTGGCAGCATGGTATTTTGGGTAAGATCCAAACTTCTATTGATCTGGTACTGTGGCTGACCCTTTGGGGTCAGGAGAAACCTTTGTGGTAAAGAGCATAGAGTTTTAAATAACTGGTCTCTTTACTGGACCTAGTGGCTGATTGGGAGCCGGAGACTGAAATGCAGTAAAGGGGGCTGTGTATATTGGTTTCTTGATAACTAGTGTGGGGAATCAAAAGCAGTTCGTGGCTGGTTGGGAAGTCTGACTTCAGCATCACCCACCAGTATTGGGAGAATCTGCTCTCCTTTTGCAGCCTGCGCTGACCTTGGCATTTTCACGTGGCTGCCCTAGGCATGGAGGAGTCACACCTGCGTCCCCCGCCTCCCCTTCCCTAGCCACCCTGGGAGTACTTGGCTCCTCTGAACCTGCCTGCCAGAGGATACCAAGCTTTAACAGCCCCGCCCTGCTTGAGGCTGGGGGCGGAGGAGAATGTCAGCTCTGCCCTGCCTAGGGGCCAGGGGCTAAAGACTCACCAACCGCTGGCTTTTTCCTGCCGTAGACTAAGGCACTGTAGCTTTCCTTGGAACCTGGGCCCAAGGAACAGCTGCAGCTCTCCTGCTGGGCCGGGCCACACGTCTACAGTCACACTAACCGTATTATCATTATGGTTGAGAAGGCACTTCTCAGTGTAAGACCCTCGTTGCAGTTCTCTCTGGCTAACAAAATCCTTCTTCCTATTGTTCCTTTCCGGCAGTTCCCCTGATCTTGCTGCCTTCCGCTCTGCCCCTTTAAGAGCAAACAGCTCCTGGTTCACCAGGTGTCTTAGTTTTGAATTCCCAGAGCCCCAGTGCATCTTTTTCCCTCATCTCCAAGTTCTTTCTCTGCTGTTCAAGCTCTGGGTTGTCCCAGACCCCCTTGTCTTTGCTCTTACTAATTCTGTCTCTTATAAATTGGGGTAAATTAGAACTAACTACACTGAAATCAGTGGAGTTACCTAGGTGTGAACCCCTTGTGAATGAGCCCTATATCTGGCTGGATCGGTGTGTTGTACTGATTTGAGAAGCGCCAGGACAACTCTATTTTTGTTGTTGTTGTTTTCCTCTTGAGTAAGGATGACAGCAATAATTAGCTTATTCTCCTGTGATGAACTCTGAAAGCTTGTAATCACTATGTACAGTATGTGCCCAGTGACTTTTAAGGCTCATCTTGCACTTTTGCTCTAGCAACATCTTGAAGCCTCTAATAACCATGATTACATCTTGGTTTGGGTTTAGACTCAACCACATACTGCAGTAGGTAATAAAAGGCTTCTGTTCAGCACCTGCTGGTTGAGGTAAACAGATGGATTTCAATCTGATTTGATTTTAAAACATCCACTCCCAATGTGGCTGCACCACTATGCTTTTTTGATTCCTTTTAGTGACTCTTACCTATCCTCTCCCTCCTTTCTTGTCTGTCTTCTGACATTGATTAAAATTATTTCATCTATTAACATTTAGAACATTGGTCAATCCCAGAAGAGCTCACCCCTCAGGACTGGCAAATTCCTAAGAGTTTTGGAGATCTTTAGGGATGCTGTGGCATGGAGGTGGGAAGTCTTGTGGCAGCGGAGAACAGGGATTAGGGCTAGATCTTCAAAGGTCTGTAGGAGCATTACTCCTATTGAAATCCGTGGGAGTTAGACTCCTAAATACCTTGAAGATCTAGCTAGCCCTAGGTCAATTCATCTGAGCAGAGAAATTTCCACTCCACTGATCCCCTTGCTGGCCTGTCTTTTCACCCAGGAAGGAAGGAAGGGTCAATTCAAGGGAGAAGTTAGATAGAGAAAGGTGCTGAACTCTGAGGATGGTAATTTTTGTGCTCAAGGTCCTGCTGGTTAAACATCATTCCTTGGTATACTCCTATTGCATTTGATGGATTTATAAATAAAATAAATGAGTTTGCAATTGGCCGTGGAAGGCTGGGAAAACGAAGAGTGAAAGCTGTTTATTGTTAGTAACACTCGGTCTGATGGGGTGTATTCCCCGCACTGGCTGTGAAAGGGTTAAGTGCAGCTGGCACCCTTAATTAAGTGCTCTGGTTGCACATGGAGGGTCCTAGCTAAAAAGAGGCCTAGCTGTGGGAGGAGCTGGGGTGGTTACTATAAGGAAAGGAAGCCCAGAGTAGAAGGAGGCTATAGGGAGGAAGGGGAAGAATTCTGGTCTCTATCTGGACAATAAAGAGGCCTGTAGGACTCACAAAGGACTCCAGGGTAGTGGAAGCCCAGGGGAGGAACTGGCCTTGAGATCCATTCCTGAGGTGAGAACTCTGGCAAGAGGACAGGAAGAAGCCACTGGGGTGCAGAAAGCTCTGGTGGGTGAATGCTGATAAAAGGGCAGAATTGGTATCTCCAGCCCTGGAAAGCATTCAGCTGAGGAACTGAACAAGGGAAACTTAAGAGGGATGAAAGCTCCAGGTGAAAAGGCAGAAGTTGATTAAATTTATATTTTCATTTGGGATTTCTTGGGGGACTCTGGGAGAGCCTGGGAGCCCCTGCCCTGAACAAAGGGTGGGCCCCATGGGCTGTGGAGCCTGAGGAGAATACAGGTACATTGTGGGCCCAGGAAGGGGCTGAGGAAGAGGCTTGCAGACAGGCTGAGGTAGGAAGAAGCCTACTGAGGAAGTGGGGGTTGGAGTCTAAATAGAGAGTTTTGCCTGCTTACTACTATGTCTCTGGGCTGGAACCCAGAGGACAGGGAGGGCCTGAGTTTCCCTACAGGCTCACTGAAACAGATGTTGCAAAGGCTCCTGGAGACCAGGGGTGGAAAGACTACTGAATCTGCACTCAGATCCAACAGTCAGCGTGCGGCTATTGGACTCCTAACCTCTAAGGACTGGGACTCAATGTGGTGCAGCTGGTTGGCTGAGTCATGAGAAGAAGCAGGGCCAGAGCAGCTGTCGGGAGGGGGTGCTGGATTAGGAGAGCCTGCCACAAGCGGGGGGGGGGGGATGTGTCACAGTGGAGTCCACTCTTCTACAAGGAGTTATTTACATTTCTGGTATCAGTTCCATTCTAGTGCTGCTATGAAGTCAATGCTCAGCACCTCTGAGGATCTGGCCCGAAACAGAACAGCAGATAATGGAAGCTGTGATGATTTCACATGCAGAGATACTTTTTCCAGTTACTTGAAACTTGCTAACTAAAAAGCAAAATTGTGTCCCAGATGCTCATTGTGGAAGTACCTTGTTTTGTTAAACATGTGCTTGATATATTTTTATGTTAATGTCTCATCTTTTATAATGTTTGCAAATATTCATTAATTTAAAAGCAGGTTAATCAGTTACACTGTGTACTGATACTGTTTTGCCTATTTATGATATGTAGACTATCACAAGTACAACTGGGGAATCCAGGAACCTCAGCCTCTGAGCGTATTCAGAGGTTGCTGAATTGTTTTTCAGCTGACAGAGATAGAAGTCAGACCATTGTTGTGATCCCCTCACTGGTTGTCATCTGAACAGGGATTGATAGCTGACCTTCCAGCTGCAGGTGAGGCATGCCCCATGCTACAGAGGAAGGCAAAAAACCCCCAGAGCCTTTACCAACCTGCCCTGGGGGAAAATTCCTTCCCGACCCCAAATATGGCGATCAGTTAAACCCTAAGCATGTGGGCAAGACTCACCAGCCAAATACCCAAGAAAGAATTCTCTGTAATAACTCAGAACCCACCCCATCTAACATGCCAATGGCTTGTGAAGGGATATCTACCACCAGTAGTCACATCAGTCAATTGTCAAACTAGGCTGTCCCATCATACCATACCCTCCATAAATGTATCAAGTTCAGTTTTGAAGCTAGCTAGGTTTTTTGCCCCCACTGCTCCACTTGGAAAGCTATGCCAGAACTTCACTCCTCTGATGGTTAGAAACTGGCGTCTAATTTCAAGCCTAAATTTCGTGATGGCCAGTTTATATCCATTAGGTCTTGTGTCCACACTGGTGCTCAACTTAAATCATTCCTTTCCCTCCCTGGTATTTATCCCTCTGCTGTATTCATAGAGAACAATCATATCTCCCCTCAACCTTCTTTTGGTTAGGCTAAACAAGCCAAGCTCTTTGAGTCTTCTCTCATAAGGTAGGTTTACCATTCCACAGATCATCCTAGTAGCCCTTCTCTGCACCTGTTCCAGTTTGAGTTCATCTTTCTTAAACATGGGGGACCAGAACTGCACACAGTATTCCAGATGAGGTCTCACCAGCACCTTGTATAACGGTACTAACACTGCCCTATCGCTCCTGGAAATACTTCATCTGATGTATCCAAGGACCACATTAGCTTTTTTCACGGCCACATCATACCAAGTCCTCTTGTGGAGTAAGGTTCAAGATTCTGACCCATAGCAATCGCTGTACTTCTATACTTTTTTTTTTTTTTGAGGGCATTTACACATGCACAAACTTGACCTCCCAAAAGATCCAAATGTTATCAGCTTTTAAAAGCCTGCAGTGTGTCTGTGGGGAATTCAGTATGTCATGCCTGTTTAGTTTATATAACTCTGACCTTTTCATACTTTTTAATATTACTTTTCTCAGTACACCTAGAGCACACACGCAGATGCCAGGCAGTAATGGGACTCTTAAACACCTACTTTATTCTAAAACCTTTCTCAAACATTAGGGCATGTTAGGAGTGAATTTCTCTCTAGTTGAATTTCAGATTATTATTAAAAGGTTATCTGTCTGAGCTCCCACAAGAAACAAGAAGGGATAATGAAGTGGAAAGAGAAACAAGAATATATTGTAGCAAACACACTGTACACCTAAAGTTAGCTGACCTACACTTTTGGGATTTCCGATGCAAGCTCTGGCTACAGCGTGGGGGGAGAGGGAAGGAACGTGAAAGATTTAATTCCCCAACTTCCCTCCCTAAAATATTATTAGAGATGATATTGCTGAACCTTTTTCTGCTTCCATATAGAAATGGTCATTTATTGCCGTTTCTCCTACAATAACGAAGATCTGGCTTCTGACTACGTGGATAGGTCCACACTGCAATTAGACACTGCAGCTCGCCTGTGCCAGCTGACCGGGGCTCGCAGGGCTCAGGCCAAGGGGCTGTTTAACTGCAGTATAGATATTCTGGCTCAGCTGGTGCCTGTGTTCTAGGACCCTGCACAATGGGAGGGTCGCAGAGCTTGGGCCTTAAAATCTACATTGCAGTTAAACAGCCTCTTCGCCTGAGCCTTGCAAACCTGAATCAGCCGGCACAGGCCAGCTGAGGGTTTTTAATTGCAGTGTCGACACACCCTCTTTCTCTCCTAAAGCGGGAATTAGGGCTAAGCAACAGGAATGTAGCCCCAACCTATGCTACAAGGATGAAATTCATCCCTGTGCACGGGATCTGTGCAAGGGCTATGCAGCACTCTAGTCCCACTTAAACAATATTTTGAGGATGTAGGTGGAACGTAAAGTGGTGCATGCACTTTGGGCAGATCCTCTACACAAAGGTGAATTTCACCACAAATGAAAGAGAATTGACACACACAAATATACCAGGAAGGAAGGAAGAGGGTTAGGAGAAAATATGCACTTTATATACTAGAACCTATACTAGAACCCAAAGTGAAAATACCAGCGCCCTATGCTGACACCAGCATTGTCCCTCTGCCAAGAGGTTGCAGGTGTCCAGGATCTTTCAGGTGAGCTTTCCAGTGGAGGAGAAATCAGTGACACAAAGTCTGGTATAATCTAAGTGTAACTTGTTTTATGTACACATAGACATCAGTCCTAGAACAGAAGCGATTAAACAGCAGTCAGGCATTCGCTATTTCACGGTGTTCCTGGATTAGGATCCCATCTTCATAGTCAATTGTCTTTTGCTCTTTACACAGCATATATAATATGAAGGAATGACGCGGATCTGGTGAGGAACAAATAACTGTGGTTACTAAATATATAACATGCAAGGCCTCACTATATATTTAGACTGCTGCTCTGGTGCAATTCTCATAGTTTCGAAAACAGTGAGGATCAATAGAGGGCTCTCAAACTATTTAAAGGGATACTGTCCAATTCCTATGCACTACAGTAACTTCTTCCTGGAAAATGCCAGAGTACAAAGGAGGTAGATGGGGAGGTGGGAGCCTGCTCCCACTTTTGGAATGAACAACTGGAATACTTTACAGTACAGATCCAGGAGCAGAAACTGTGACCCCTTTCCTATTCTTTTCAAATCCCAACTTCTGAAGTGTCAAACATTTATTCCTCTTACTAAGTATCTCCCCTTCAAGGATACGGCACCTGGATTTGCATGCACAAATGGAGTGTGTGCTCATAAATTGGGTAGGTAACCACATGCAGCAAGGACCATTTACAAAGTGGTGCAAAACCACAGGGACTAACTTAGAGGCTGAGTTTGAAAATGTGGCCCCAAAACAACACTCTTGAGCTGATTTGACAACCCAATCATGTCAGGTTTTATCTAGATCTTAAATATGTGTGTGTTTGTTAATGAAAAGATAGGGGGAACTGCTTGGCAGAAACAAGGGGCCCATTAAACTATCTTCCAGTGCTTAAATAAACCAGAGCAGGTGTGGCTTTTGTAAATTCGAAGGCTGCTGAGCAAAACTCCTATTCAGGTGAAGGGGTAAGTTGGAGAATTATTAATGGTACTAATACCTGAACTTAAGTATTGTCACTGAGAAGGAAGGATTAAGGCATGAGATTTTCCCAGTACAGCCACAGATTTCCTCTGTGATTTTGGGCTTATCCTCTACTGTCTGTTTCTTCATCTGTTAAACAGAGATCAATTTCACAGGGTGTTGTGTTCACAGGGTCTGGCTCATTATTCGAAGTATGTTGATCCTTAGGTGCCATCAAAGGGTGAAGCATTATTATTCAACGCACCCTTTCTAGATACATCTTTAACCAATAAACATTAAAATTTCAGCATCTTGACTGTTCCTTTACCGTTTTCAAGATGTGCTAACCTCAGTCTGCTACTCCTGGTTCTCATGCTACAGTGCAGCGTAACCAGGAGTCCTTAGCAGGACATAAAAGGCCCTTGAAACTAATGTGTGATTTCTGTTTACTTAAGAAAGTTGTGCAAGAAAGATGGTGAGGGATCTCAGCCAGGATAGTCTGGGCCTGAAAGTCCAGATCACTAGACAGGATAGTAAGAGCTTCTGTGAAACAGCATAGGGAACCCAATCCCACAGGTATTGTGTGCTCTCATATTCCACTGAAAATAATGGGTACACTCAACCTCTCAGGAGGCACTCAGCATTTTTTTGTAGGACTGGGCTCAGGCTGGAGTGAAACAAAAAAAAGTCTGCCATCCGAGATAATTGCACTGAAGTATTTCTTAATGGTTAGACTCTTGTGGCTTTACAGTGGGTTGAACGGCACTTGAAACTGCTGGTGCAATTTGTGTGAATTTCTCCCAATTGTTGCTGGGATGCTATCTGAGATAAAAGGATGATGTTTCCACGGAAGTTCTATTCTCAGCAGGATGGACACTTTGCCGAGTTTAAGTGTTTAGAAATATTCATTCATCTTCATGGCAAACGTTGTCAAAGCAACACTGCCCTCCTAAGAGAAGGCTTCACTTCTGCATCAGGTAGTAACTCTTTGCTTATCTTCAAATATCAACCCCTATACCCTCTATCTAGACTCCAGAATGAATTTACTGTGACTTGAAACCTTTCCCACTAAACTCAGGTGAGTTCCGTATATTGACACTATATAGAAGACACATTAAGTGAGAGGTCAGAATAACAGATGAGTGTGTAAAAGACTTATTGGGCTTTGTTATTTGCTAAAAACCAAAAGAAAAATAATTAGACTGTGCAAATATTTTGGATGGATTTATAAGTGGTACAGTAACTTGGACTAACTTGAGTGATGAATTTTTGTTTTAGACCAGAAAGACTGTAATCTTCAGTGGTTTCTAATTGAAAGTGTACAGATGAACTTGACCCTAGCACATTAGCTCTCTCTTCCCCAGGCTCATAGGAGAGAGCTGCTCAGTCAAGATTACCCATATACTTTGAATATTAATGTCCTATAAATAAAAGCCATTAAGTGAGAAAGGAGATCAAATAACTGAGGATTTAGAAAGGGATGAGATCTGTAACAGCTACTTCCAGCTTTTAACAGAAAGGACAAGATATAGGAGGATCTGACATAAACAAATGCAAATGACAATTAGTGGAGACTGAACATTTGGTTAAAGATCTGATTGTACTGAATGTATTTGTGGGAAAATGTTCTGAATGAAGTGTGTGATTGAAGTAGATAATCCAAGAGGCCCTTCTCATCTTTCTCTCTCTCTCTCTCTAATTCTAGAGAGATTATCTGCTTTGTCAAAGAAGCAGCTATATATTTTGATTTAATGCAATAGTCGTTCAGCAGACACAAGCTACCATGGCTGTGCATTGACATGGCAATGAAGGAACGATACAGACATATGAAAATAAAGGGCTTTAATTAAACTTTATAACTTTTCATTATTATCCAGTTTTAATTAGGTAAAGTGCCTTTTATTTCCCCTCCTAAAAAGAGGAAAACATTACTACAAGACCAAACTGCTTATCAATTAAATAAAACACTGTTATGCTTGGGTTTGGGTGAAACCTTGATGCTGGTGAGTGTGATAGCTGCCCTTTGTTTGGGATAAATGGAAGAAGCAGTTAAGCATCACTTTGGGGTAAGATAACTAAAACTATAGGAGCCACTGCCCAAAATACAGGTCATGTAGCTCAGATCCTGAACAGACTTGCTATGGGGGTGGATGGATTTTGTTTGTTGGGTGGAGTTGCATGTTTGTCTGTGAGCAGAAGCAGCAAAAAGCCAAGAAGACAGACAGAAAAGCACTAGGAGTGTGGACCTGAGAGACAGTGCATTTTGGGCAGAGCGCTGGCTGGAAAGAGAATTCAAATTGTGGGCAAAGAAACTGCTTCCTGTGTGATTCCTATAGTATTCAAGGAAACAGGACTTTGTGTACAGTCATGCAATCCCGTTTATTTACAAAGAAAGAAATACTTGACTCTATCAATTCTCCTAATGGAAACAACCTGCAAGACCTTGAATATTGGCTAACCACTTAGGTAATAATGTATAGGACCAGATTCTCTGACCTGCTATATCCCATTTGCCCCGCCACTGGCTCTATGCCCACTGCCAGCTCCATAGTGGGCATAGAGATGTCAAAGCTGGCTCCTTCTTTACCCTTGCAGCACATTGTATGAGGGTGTGCCAGATGTATGGCGGTAGTGTAGCTGGAGTGCATTGCCTTCCAGCCATCCCTGGCAGGCAGATGGTCCCCGTCAATGGGCATAAGGTAGAGCAACCTCTACCCACAGGAGTGGGTGCTTAGCACTTCTGAAAATCAGGCCACATAGGTAGGTGCTTAAGTTAGGAGCCTAATACGGGACCCATTTTTTAAAATCATGGTCTCTTCCTTTTTTAATCTTTGTTTCCTTACTGTTTGTGGTTACAGGTTTTGCGAAACGCTCAGCTCTGATTCACTAAAATCATTGCTTGACAAGCAGGGCATATTTGGGGGGGAACTGAATTTCAAATTTCTGCATTTAGCCAACACTTCAGACTGATTTATGAAGGAAGAATTCAGTGAGAGAACAGACATTGAGGGATATGTGAAGAGGCTATTTCCAAGACTATATGCCTGAGCAAAGGAACTATCAAAACACTCTTTCCAAGCCCAAGGCAATGACTACACTATGGATTTTAAATATTATGTGGGTTGCAACGTAAGGAGTAGAGCCTTAATTTGTAATCAATTTCACCCAGGCTATCTGTTACTTCCTCAACTAGCAGAACATTTGAGGACCATTCCAAGATGTTTTACTAGCACCCTGAATCCTTAGAATTCTGACATAATAGGAGAATCCCTGAGTGGCTGCTGTTACAGCAACTATCCAGCTACTTGGGTTGCAGAGCAGATAAAAATATTCAAGCATACATTTATAAGTACAACCATGCAAAGCAATTTTCTGCACAGTCTTGGCTCATTGCATCAAAACTATGTTCATGAACAAAGCCTAGATAGCCAGCATTTACAGGATTTATAAGATCTGAGGGAGAAGATGAAGATATGTAAGACAAAAGGAATTCATATTGGATATATTTTCCAGTTAGAGAAACTGGACCTGGAGATATAGCTCTTTCCTGCCAATGCAGCTGGAAATACAATCTTTTGTTTTGAACAGCTTTGACCCTAATTTAGCAGGGCTCCATGCTGCAGAATGGGGGAAAGGATTTACCTGGGAATGCTTCCTATTTTAAACTCTGCTCCCGTTGGCTGATGTTCACTATTGTCTAAAGATTCCCCTCCGGCAGAGCCAGGAGCCAAAGCAGCAGCTTGGGATGACGGTGAAGCCCAACCAGGACATCCCACAGATGTGGACAGGCAGAGAACCTCCTTTCAAGTGGCTCCCACGTAGGACATCCTAACTTCTCCTGCCGTGTAAGCTTGAGTAGGAGGAAGCTCCTGATTCTGAACTGCCCTGAGAGTACCAAGATCCCCATCACTTGGCAGGAGCCAGGATTAGAAGGGGTGAGCCCACACAACTTTGGGGATCCTCTAGACTACCAGCAGCCCTCTCAACCATGTGACGTAGGAGAGGAAGAAGTTCCTGGGATGGAACTTGCTCTGAGAGCACAAAGAATCCCCTCTCCTTGGACAGCCAGGAGCATCAGGGATGAGTAGCTATTTTAGTACCAAAGCTTTATTCAGTCCTCCTTGAGACTGCCAACTGGGGTGTGAATTAGCACAAATTCAGATGGTAAATTCCATGATGTGAACACTTATCCACTAGAACTTGGACCGAGACTGTGATCACATAAACTGTTGAACAGTTGTCAGCAATTTTGTATCGCTGCTGACCACAGTCAGATCTGAATAGGTGACCTAGTGTAAACGAGTAAAAAGTCTAACAGCTGCAGTCAGAACATGTTGCAATCTCATAACTAGAATTAGAGAAGGTCTGTGCCTAGGGAATTGGTAGATTTAAGTCTAGCTGTACATAAAGCAGAGCCTCTGACACAGATGCTCAAACTATTCAGGTAGTGAGGAATGCTCTCTAAATGATAAAATGTTGGCTTTTCAAGTGCCTTAGCGGATTAATGCAAGTTTTGAAAGATAAATGTGACTCAAACAGAATGCTTAAATTGTGAACTATGAGGTTAGAAGGAATGGTGACACCAGGAAAATTAAGGGGTAAAAACAAGCATTTAATTCAATGCTGTAGTGAGTCCTCAAAGACTACTTACAAAGGAATTTTCAATGAGATGCTTTGAATTGCAAAAATGTCATTGTCCAGCTTAGTGTTTAACATCCTTAAGGCAAAGAAAGGAAGCTTATTCAGATGGAAGGTCGGTAAATCAGAATGCAGCATAAAACTGAAATGACACACCATGGCAACAAAGTATGCCCAATGGCAACATATACTGTAAGTACTAAATAAATCATGTCCTATATTAAACCATAGGGGGAATGTCAGTATTTCAGTTTTCAGTGATTGAGGGACAAGCCTCTGAAAGAGACACAGTGATACCTCTCGGAAGACTTGAACCAAGACAATTCTATCCCAGAAAGGCCAATTAAAAATCCCAGTCACTATGGCCTACATTTTCAAAAGTGACTAGTCATTTTGAATAGCTCAGTTTTTTTTTTTTTTTTAGGGTGGCCAGCTAGAGGCATTAAAAGGGCCTGATTTTTTTTCAGAGGACAGGTGCTCAGCACTTCCTGAGACTTGGACCCCTTTAAGATGTCTCCAGATGGACATAGAAAACTTGAGGCCTCCAAAATAACTAGTCACTCTTCAAAATGTAGACCTATAGCTAGGGGCATATTTTAGACCTTTTTTCTTTTCAGTCTTTTTTTTTTTTTGCACAAAACTCCCCTTGACACATTAATGCACATTCCACATTGGACGTCAATGGAGGTGGCTTAAATAATGCAGCTGTTAAAAGTTAATGAATGTAAAACAACATAACTCAGTTGCTAGACCTCACAGGAACAAACTAGGCTCATTTCTGCAAAATGAGGCTGAAGTGGGGAACCCTTCCCCCACCCAACACACCATTTTGTGTAGAATGAATAAATTGAGTCTGGGATGTATCCCAAAGAATCATCTGGCTAACCCATCCCCAAATCCTGAGGTCAGCTCAATGCACCATAGCATGCCAAAGGTGTACAGAAGTCAGGTGTATTTTGGAATAGGAGGGTGGAGAAATTGTTGTGGGCCTGTACATGTAAATGCTAAAGCTGACTCTGTTTTGGGGTCACGTGGGACTTGTTCCTGCACGGCTCAGGGGTGTAGTGTTGCATGTATGTGCAGTGTAAAAGTGATGAACTGGAAGCACAGGGAGACCTGATCCTGTGTTAATGACTGCTGCTGCATAGCCACCTACTTCCTTCTGCGTAGTAGACAGAGTAGGGACTAGGAGGAAAGATCACAGATAATTACCTTAGTTTGTACGCTGAGGATCACACTTAAGTCCCTCTCTCCTAAAATATATCTATTCTCTGACATAGTCACGCCTCACCCCTTTTAACGCTGCTCTTCTGAGAGTATAGGTGTGACTTCTGCTTGGGATGAAGGACTATGCTTAGTACTTAGCCTTATTTGCGCCCAGGTATAATCTCGGTTTAAATTTGAAACCTGGCACTCCAAGGACTTGTGAGATCAAGAACATAGTGTATTATTAGTTAAAGCTGTATCCTGTTGCTTTTGGACTGTGCTGTATAAATTAATGGTTGCTATGAAGGGCTGTAGAGCCACTTTAAAATGAAGCAGAATTGTTCCCAATGCATTTGAAGGATGCTTGATGGATAAATCAGTGATTATGAATGTTGTTTTTGTTTTGCTGTAATGGCTGTAAATGGCATTTGTATAGCTCTCCCTATTAAGCTACAATTTTTACCTCACGTGCAAGCTGATAGCTAATACAACTTGAACAGCTTTTTTGAAAGCAAATAGCCCTAGCACAAATATTGCTTATTTGCTTTATAGAAAGCAATAATGCCTGGATGTTTGCAAAGACCACCACCTGGCAAGATGGACAGAATAGCAGAAGCTATCATTTTATTTATTTAAAAAAATCTGGAATAATTTAGCCGTGGTGCTGAGAAAGATCTACTGTACAAATATTGGAGTCTAATAACTAGCGAATGTGTAGGTTTGTGTCTCTGCTCAAAATACATGTAACCTTTAACAAGCCAAAAGCATGAGCCCCCAGACAGTAAAATAACAAACCCACAGTGAGAAGCCTGAGAGCTTTGTAGCATCTCTGTAACAGGGAGAAAAAGCTTTCCTAACATGGTTGTTTTGATTTCCTGAAAATAACACATCAGAGTTCAGGGCAACTGCACCTGTATATCCCCTCCAGCAAGGTCCAGCAAGGGCACCCACTCTCAGGCTTCCAGCTCTCCAGTTGTTTCTTCTCTTGGACGGACACACGTCCCTCTCCCTTCTGACTGGCATTCCCAGGCTGCACAGTTCCCTGCCTTCACTGCATGTTTTCCAACACAGACAGGTTGCCCTAGGACATCTGCTTGCTTTCTCTGCAGAGGTGGCTAACAGGTCTAATTGTTACAGCTATAAGGAGGCACACAGCATTTCACTGCAAGATTACTTTATTCTTAAAGTAAAAAGCATTAGAAAGAAAACATTAAGAATAATAAAAGGAGGGTGGATGCTACATGCATGCTAATAAGCTTACCAGAATTAAACCCAAACCCTAACATGGATTCTGGCAGGAGGAGTCCTTCAATCCCCCACCCCAGGGGAATCCTTGCAGTTACCCATTTACAGCTTCAGCTTAGAGCAAGCATGCTCATAACATGTTTAGTTCACCCTTTATACAGTTCAGGGGTCTTGGATCTGGAGTTTCTAGAAGAAGGTAATTGGTACATAATGGGTCTCTCTCCCTGGTGCATATCTTCAAAAGGTTGGCTTCAAAGGGTAGAATTTGCATTCCCCTCACCCCATGGTACTTCCGGAGAAATCCACTTCTCACACATTGTTTCAAAAAGACCTTTAAAGTTCCTAATACCTTCCAGGGATTGCATTAATCTTGTCTTCCTGCTAAAGAAGTTTCATACACTCTCACAACAGTACATAAACATTCGCATTGTTAATACAAAGTACCCCAAAGGTATTAACCCTAATTCAATAAGGTTTAATTTAATTCAATAAACTTTACCTTAATTTCATAAGGTTTGTTCAGGATATTATCAGTCTGTCACACACGTAAGCAAATGTACTTTTGAAAAGTACTCTAGCAGGCAGCTGGTGATCTGGCAGTACACTACCTAAAACTTGGTCTCAGAGTTAGATGTGTGTTTTGCATCCCAAAAGAGGACACACGCTGCACCTCTGTGAGGATAAACTAAGCAGCTGACTTTCAATCCTTCTCTGTCTCCAATTCAAAGCTTCCTTCCAAGTTTTCAAAATCTGCAGACATTCTTCGCTTTACCTTTCTGACATGTTACCCTGCTAGTTCTCCTTGCCTGCATCTTTTCTATATTATTCCTCCCTTGAACTGCTGAATGGAGTTGCCCTTTAATTATGCTGCTCAAATTGTTTGTTTACTTCCTCAAAGCTCTGTGGATGTGTGGAAAGCAGTGGATGCAATATATTTTGACTTTAGCAAAGCTTTTGATACGGTCTCCCACAATATTCTTGCCAGCAGTTAAAGAAGTATGGGTTGGATGAATGGACTATAAGGTGGATAGAAAGCTGGCTAGATCATCGGGCTCAATGGGTAGTGACCAACGGCTCAGTATCTAGTTGGCAGCCGGTAGCAAGTGAGGTGCCCCAGGAGTCAGTCCTGAGGCCAGTTTTGTTTAACATCTTCATTAATAATCTGGAGGATGGGGTAGATTGCACCCTCAGCAAGTTTGCAGATGACACTAAGCTGGGGGAGCGGTAGATAAGCTGGAGGGTAGGGATAGGATACTGAGTGACCTAGACAAATTGGAGGATTGGGCCAAAAGAAATCTGATGAGGTTCAACAAGGACAAGTGCAGAGTCCTGCACTTAGGATGGAAGAATCCCATACACTACTACATACTGGGGAGTGACTGGCTAGGCAGCAGTTTAGCAGAAAAGGACCTGGGGGTTACAGTGGATAAGAAGCTGGGTATGAGTCAACAGTGTGCCCTTATTGCCAACAAGGCTAATGGCATACTGGGCTGCATTAGTAGGAGCATTGCCAGCAGATCGAGGGAAGTGATTATTCTCCTCTATTCAGCGTTGGTGAGGCCAAGTTTGGAGTATTGTGTCCAGTTTTGGGCCCCCCACTACAGGAAGGATGTGGACAAATTAGAGAAAGTCCAGTGGGGGGCAGTGAAAATGATTTGGGAGCTGGAGCACGACTTATGAGAAGAGGCTGAGGGAACTTGGTGTGTTTAGTCTGCAGAAAAGAAGAATGAGCGGGGATTTAATAGTGGCCTTCAACTACTTGAAAGGGGGTTTCAGGGAGGACAGAGCTAGGCTGTTCTCAGTGGTGGCAAATGACAGAACAAGGAGCAATGGTTTCAAGTTGTAGTGGGGGAGGTCTAGGTTGGATATTAGGAAAAAGTTTTTCACTAGAAGAGTGGTGAAGCACTGGAATGGGCGACCTAGGGAGGTGGTGGAATCTCCATCCTTAGAAGTTTTTAAGGCCCAGCTTGACAAAGCTTTGACTGGGATGATTTAGTTGGGTTGGTCCTGCTTTGAGTAGGGGGTTGGACTAGATGACTTCCTGAGGTCCTTTCCAACGCTAAATTCTATGAAACTACTGTCACTTCCTCTTTAAAATTATTTTCTTAAAACTGGGCTGTGTATTCCTGACTAAGGTGTAAGGGGCAGTGGCCTACTGTGTCTCACACAAGGAACATTTTCATTTTTTCTGTCTTTGTAAATTAAAAAAATTCATATGAATAATAATGGCCAGAGATGTCAATCTAAATTACCTATTTAGGTACTGCATTCAGAGTCATACAGTACATTGCAACACTTTGATGCATGGTTGCCTTTTAACCCTGGTAATTATTATGAGCTGGGTGTAACCTTATTAAGAACATAAGAATGGACATACTGGATCAGACCAATGGTCCATTTAGCTCAGTATCCTGTCTCTGACAATGAACAATGCCAGATGCTTCTGACGGAATGAATAGAACAGAGTAATTATTGAGTCATCCATCCCATTGTCCACTCCCAGCTTCTGGCATTGAGAGGTGCATGGGATTGTATCCCTGAACATCTTGGGTAATAGCCAATAATGGACCTATTAATTTATCCAATTCTGCATGAAGTTATATAATTCTTTTTTTGAACCCAGTTATGCTTTTGGCCTTCATAATATCCCTTGGCAATGAGTTCCACATGTTATCTCTGCATTGTGTGACAAAGTACTTCCTTATGTTGGTTTTAAAACTACTGAATTTCATCGGGTGACCCATGGTTCTTGTGTTATACAACGCGATAACACTTCTTTTTTTCACTTTCTCCACTCTATTCATGATTTTATAGCTCTCCATCAGATCCCCCCTTAGTTTTCTCATTTCTAATATGAACACTCCCCGTCTTTTTAATCACTCCTAATATGGAAGCTGTTCCATACCCCTAATCATTTTTGATGCCCTTCTCTTTTCCAATTCTAATATATCTATTTTGAGATGGGGCAACCAGAATGGCACACAGTATTCAAGGTGCGGGTGTACCATGGGTTTATATAGAAAATATCATAATGCCACTGTCTTATCTATCCTTTTCCTAATGGTGCCTAGAATTCTGTTAGCTTTTTTGACTGCTGCTGCACATTGAGCAGATATTTTCAAAAAATTATCCACAATTCTAAATTAGCTGTTACCACTCTCTTTTGAGTGGTAACAGCTAATTTAGAATCCATCACTTTTTGTACATATAGTTGAGATTGTTTTCCAATGTGCATTACTTTGCACTTATTAACACTGAATTTCATCTGCCATTTTGTTGCCCAGTCACCCAGTTTTCTGAGATTCCATTGCAACTCTTTGCAGTCCTCTTTGGAGTTTAACTATCCTGAATCATTTTGTATCGTCTGTAAATTTTGCCACCTTATGGTTTACTCCTTTTTCCAGAACACTTATGAATATGTTGAACAGCACAGGTCCTGGTACAGATCCTTGGGGGACCCTGTTATTTACCACTTTCCATTGTGAAAACTAACCATTTATTCCTAGCCCTTGTTTCCTATCGTTTGACCAATTACTGATCCCTGAGAGGACTTTCATCCTATGACGGCTTAGTTAGCTTAGGAGCTTTTAATGAAGAACCTTGTCAAAGCCTTACTGAAAGTACACTGTATCCACTGGATCACCCTTGTCCAAATGCTTGTTGACCCCCCTCAAAGAAATCTAATACTTTGGTGAGGCAAGATTTCCCTTTACAAAAGCTTTGACTCTTCACCCAACATACTGCTATCATCTATGTGTCCGATAATTCTGTTCTTTACTATAGTTTCAACTGATTTGCCGGGTACTGAAGTTATGTTTACAGTCCCATAATTGCCAGGATTGCCTCTGGAGTTTTTTTAAAACAGGTGTTACATTAGCTACTCTCCAATCATCTGGAACAAAGGTTGAATTAAGCAATAGGTTACATACTATAGATAGTAGTTCTGCAATTTCACATTTGATTTACTTCAGAACTCTTGGGTGAATGGCATCTGGTCCTAGTGATTTATTAACGTTTAATTTATCAATTTTTTCCCAAAACTTCCTCTATTGTTACCTCAATCTGGATCAGTTCCTCAGATTTGTCCCCTAAAAAGAATGGCTCATGTATGGGGATCACCACCCTATCCTCTGTAGTGATGACCAATGCAAAAAATTCAGTTAGCTTCTCTGAAACAGCCTTGTCTTTTTTTCAGCCAGTGGCCCCACTGATGGGTTCGCAGGCTTCCTACTTCTGATGTACTTAATTTTTTTCTGTCTTTAGCTAGTTGCTTTTCAAATTCTTTCTTGGCCTGCCTTATTATACTTTTACACTTGACTTGCCAAAGTCTATACTCCTTTCTATTTTCCTCACTAGGATTTGATTTCCAATTTTTAAAGGAGGCCTTTTTGCCTTTAACTGTCTTGTACTCTGATGTTTAGCAATGGTGGCATTTTTTTGGTCTTCTTACTGTTGTGTGTGATTTTTTTTTATTTTATTTTTTTTTAATTTGGGGTATACATTTAGTTTGAGCCTTTATTATGGTGTTTTTTAAATAGTCTCCATGCAGTTTGCAGATATTTCACCCTTCTGACTGCTCCTTTTAATTTCTGTTTTACTAGAGTCCTCATTTTTGTGGTGTTCTCCTTTTCGAAGTTAAATGCTACTGTGATGGGTTTCTTTGGCATTTCCCCCCCTACAGGGATGTTAAATTTAATTACATTATGCTTGCTATTACCTAGCAGTTCAGTTATATTTATCTCTTTGACCAGATCCTGTGTTTCACTTAGGACTAAATCAAGAATTGCCTCTTGTGGGTTCCAAGACATGATGATCCAAGAAGCAGTCATTTAATGTATCTAGAAATTTTATCTATGCATCTCATTCTGAGATGACATGTACCCAGTCAATATGAGGATAGCTGAAATCTCCCTTTATTATTACATTTCCTTGGTCGAGTAATCAGTAGTATACTCCTACTACTCTACCCTTATGATTCAAGAATGAGATTTCTATCCATATGAGACAGTTTGATTCATTTATGAGTTTTACTATATTTGACTCTGATTTCTTTTATCCATAGGGCCACTTCCCAGCAGCACAACCTGTTGTCATTTCTATATATTTTGTACCCTGGTATTACCATGTCACATTGATTATCCTCATTCCGCCAAGTTTCTGTGATGCCTACTATATCAACATCATCATTTTAATGCCCGACATTTTAGTTCACACATATTAGTACTCAGATTTCTAGCATGTGTATATAAGCACTTGTACATTTTGTCAATATTCAGTTGCTTGCTTTCATGTGTTATATTTAAGGGTGTCATTTACATTTTACTGTTACTATGGGTTAGTAGCTTGTTCACAATGATATGTGAACACCCTTCATTTAGAGATGGGTAAAGTGCCACATCAAGGCCTACTAGATTCTGCCCAGAAACTAGCACTATGTGGGCAGAGGGTTCCATTGGGAATTGTGACCAGGTGGGGGCGTGAGAGCATAGGGGGAGGTGGAAAGGGGGGAGAGAGAGAGAAAGAGAGAGAGCGCCCGCCTGCCCAGCAAAGCCTGTGAACACAGTGTGACCCAAGGAAAAGCTAGTAAGAGAGTTTTTGGGTCTGTTGGCTAAAGAGGCTTTAGTCCGTCAGCTAAGAAACTGCTGCTTCTGTTGTTGAATCCCCTTGTGTTCAGAGAAACAGGACTTTGTACTTTCCTCATACATACATAAGATTGGAATTTGATATTCTCTTTGATCAATTTCTACTTCCAACTGGAGCATCTCCAGGGCAATGAAATTTGACTGGCTGTTTGGGTCAAAAAGGTGCCATACTATTTAGAAATCTTTTTCTTAATCATGTTCTACCTCAACCATTACTTTTCCAACCTTTACCTATGGCTCTTTACTCTGGCTAGACTATAATGAAACTGTACAGAGCATACATTCCCAGGTGGGGTGGGATGCACAATGTCTTAGGGGTCTGCTTTGCACCAGACTGATTCTGCTACAGCTCTCTGCAAGGCTGCTCCCTCTGTGTTGTGTTGGAGCAGCCTGAGGGCTTCTAATTTATGTTGGGCTTCAATGGTTACAAGTGAAATGCAGCCATGGCTCAGTTAACACAAGGGCATCCCAGCCACAGCTGTTCCTTCAGTCACACCCATTTCCCCCTGTTGTTGCACCAACCTTAGGGGGTTGTGGAATAGGAGCTTGTTCACCACATCTGTGCATCCTAGCGCTGTGCCAGCCCTACCTAGGACAGTAAAATCATCTTAAAGCCAGGTTATGCTAGTGGTTGACTTTAAAAAAATGTGCCTAAATCTTCTAGACTGCTTTGAAAAAACTCAAGCTGTGTAAATAAAATCAGTTATATACAGACAAAAAACACAACTGCTTTAGAAAGTCAGAAAAGTGTGCTAAATATTCCTAAGTAAATGCAAATCCAAAGTGATTTCCATTGTATTACAGACTCAAAAATGTTCCTACTTTAACAGAAAATGTGGTTATAGTACCTAGGATTTTGAAGCAAAAGCTTATGTTCTTGAGCAAAACTGTGTCCTTTTAATATGAAGATGGCTTTCTGCATCAAAATTAGTGAATTTGTCACATTACAACTGCAAAGTGGGTCTGAAAACACAAGGAAAAAATAAATTGTGACAGATGAATATGAATCTCATACAAGTCTAGTGGCCACTTTGTTTACCAGTGCAAAGACTGCATCAAGTGCTTTAGCATTATTGGACCACATTCTGTTCTGTTACACCAGAGTAAATCAGTAGTAAGCCCTATTATTTTTGTTTGTATTACCATAGTGCTTCTAAGGTAAAACACAGAATTCTAGATTCTCATGAGTGAAAGCGAAAACAGAACTTGGCCTCTTTATATTTGAAATCTGTAACTTTAAAATGGAGAAATCTAACTGGGAAACATGAATATCTTGTTTGTAGTACTTCAGTGGTTGTGTTACCTTCATTTCCATGTCAAATAAGAGGAGAAAATGCATTTGTGGGAACCGTCAGCCATTTGAGAAACAAGATTTCACTATTATCAGTTTGCTAGCACTGTAATCTGTAAAAGACTTACAGGCTCATAAATCAACAGGCTGTAAATAATCATTGCTGTGGAAGTCTAACAGACATTGTTAGGCAATAATTGAGAACAGATTCATTATAAGGAGACTCATTGGAAATGGAGGAACATCTGAGAAATTATTTTTTCTTTTAAGAGGAATTCTGCAGAATGAAAATCAAAAACAGTTCAGAAACCTGAATCACTCGTGTATCTCTCATTAAAAATTAATTACAATATTGTGAACAGAATATACCACAGAGGTGTCTGGATTTATCCCAAATCTTTGCCTTTCGTTTTTACTCTTCTCTTTTTTTCCTATCTGTTTTTTCTTTGGAGCCCTCTCTAAACTCTGTAAAAAGACTCAATATATCTTAGAAGATGTATGAAAAACAAGTGGAGGCTACAAACGCTTTTGATATCATGGTGTCTGTGTTGAATGTGTTATGTCAGCTTCTCTTCTATTGATTGTTTCCCTTGTTCAAGTTGCCACAAACACTATTTTTAATCTTTATTTTGTCACTTCTTCAAACAGATGAATAACAGATTCCATACACAACGAAGGGAGAAACAATTATTTTGAAGCCTAACCAGTATGGTAAGAAAACTTGTTTCATAAGAATTGCAGACAGCCTTCACAAAGGAAGTGACAGATTTTGATTCTCTATTCCAGTGTTTCTCAACTGTGAGTCATGATCCCAAAGTGGGTCACAAACCCATTTTAATGGGGTCGCTAGAGTGGCGTTAGACTGCTGGGGCTGAAGCCTGAAAGCTTCATCTCTGGGCGAAAGGACTGAGGCTTTGGCTTCAGCCCTGGATGGCGGGGCTCAGATTACAGCCCCTTTCCCCCCCCCGCCACCCGGGACTGAAGTCCTTCAACTTTGCCCCCTCCCCTCCACCCAGGTTGGTGGGGCTTGGGCTCAGGCTTTGGTCCCCCCTCCTGGGGTCATGTAGTAATTTTTGTTGTCTGAGGGGGATCACAGTGCAATGAAGTCTGAGAACTGCTGCTCCATTCCTTTACTGCTTCAAATGGTAAAGTCCTCATTAAGATTAACACTTCCATTGTTCCATATCCCTCTCCTCAAGTATCTCCTCTCCTTAAGCATCCTTAAGTATGCTTTCCAAATCTGGTAATCTTGGAGCCATCCTTGACTTTATCCTCCCACATTTCCGTGGACTCGGAGCAGCCTGAAAGACCTTAGCTTTAGGAGTGTGGGTCTCTGGAAGCAGAGGAGTTGCCTCAGCCAAGGAACGGGGATGACCGAACCAGAATGCGAACAAGGTTTCAACCAAAGAAATATTGCTAATTTATTTATTCATTAGTAAAGAACAAAGTACATAGACATAACTAATACAAACACAAAATCAGAAAAAGATACAAAGGCCTAATACTCTACCATGCATGTATTCATTTTTTATGGTGCACAGTTCTATTACTTATTTCCTTATGCTTACAGACAGATGGTCGCTTGTAAACTATGTTTACAGACAGATGGTCGTTTGTAAACTCCTTGTTACCTTATACAGACAGATGGTTGTTTGTACAATTTTACTACTTATTGCCTCATGTTTACAGACAGATGGTCGTTTGTAAACTGTGTTTACAGACAGATGGTCGCTTGCAAACTCTCTCTTATAGTACACAATTCTATTACTTACTACCTTGTGCTTACAGACAGATGGTTGCTTGTAAAATCCTAGTTACTCTTCACAGACAGATAAACAGACAGATGTTCGTTTGTTATCTTAAAGCACGTGTACTTTCATACATTACCAAAAATGCTTCTTTCCTTAAGCCCCTTGGGCCGAGTCGACTCTGATAAATGTTAGCCATCCCTTGGATGCTGCTGGTTCATAGAAGGGCTCAGTCCAGCTACCGAGGATCCCAGCGGACTGCAGTCCAAAGTGCAACTGACTTTCTGGGTTTAAGTACCCACAGGCTGATCACCAAACTGATCAGCTTGATCAGTATGTAACCAACCAGTGAACAGTGTCACTTTTGCTATCAGTATGTAACCAACCAGTGAACAGTGTCACTTTTACGGTCAGTTTAACCAATCAGTGAGCATTTCTGCTGAGTCATCCTGACTTGTAGGCACTTTCAAGTGTTACTTAGCAGGGTGTAGTCAGCTCTGGTCAGCTTTTGTTTTTATGTCTGCCCTCTATTTGTGCTGTGCTAGCGCCCGGACAGCCCTTATCAGGTCCTTCCAGCCCTTTTCCCAAGCTATATACTTTACTATTCTATCTTAAAGCACAAAACCATTAACTATTTTTATATTCTACGATTTCCTTGTTTGCTTCTATGTCTCCTTTACTTATTACCACTTGTAGAATATTGAGTGAGTACTACATCTGTTTATTGGTGCAGCCTACTCCAATCCTGTCCTCCCCACACACACCAGTCCTGCTTTGTGCTCCTGGGAGAATAGGGAAGGAGTAGTCCTTGTGATCCTGGGTTTAGGTAGTACAAATCTGTTTTACCTCTAGCAGATACAGTAGATACCAGTGTGAAATCTCTAGGTCTTAGTTAATATACTAATGGTACATCTATACGAGCAACTGTATATGTGCAGGCTTGTGCCATTGTCCATATGTAAATCCCTGAAGCATATGTCTCAAGGTGAATTTTGTTGTTCATCCTTCGATTCGAAGATAACCATGTAGGATAGATGGAGGTAGAGGATGCTGACCTTATCTTATATAGGTTCCCCATTGTGCTGGGGTTGGGGAAGGCACAGATAGAAAATCAAATGAGAGATCAGTGTAAACATATATTGTTGGTCATCCTTTGAGTTTGAAGATGACCATGACATCACTGATGGGTTTGATTTCTGTGAACACGTGAGTGGCTGATCAGGCCAATTTGAGCTTTGAACTGTCTGTGGCACATTGAACAAGAGATGCTGCTATGGTTTACCTGATTCACAGCAGACATGTTACTGTTATGAGATTTACGCTGTTGGTGCTTCTTCTCTGCTTCAATAGTTCTCCTCTGCTCATAGACTCTGGATCCAGTCTGGATGAGACTTTGGCAGGTAGAACAATCCTGAGCAAGATCTTCCCAAAACTCTGAGTCAATGTTGAAACACCTCAACGATAACTTTAGGGAGTTTCTTCTCCCTGAGAGCGCGTTCCCTCCTTTCACTCACTATAAAAGATCTTCTTGGCAGTTGCTCATCTGACATTCTGGTGACATGGCCTGCCAATCTCATCTGTGATTTCATCAACAGACCATGGATGTTTGGAATACCTGCTCATATAAGAACCTCAGTATCTGGAACCTTGTCTTGCCATCTTATTCTCATCAGTTTTCTCAGACAGCCCATGTGAAAGTAATTCAGCTTCATAACATGGCATCTGTATACCATTCACATGGGCAAGATGAGTAGAGGGCAAGTGAGCTAGCCAGCCCTGTATCAACACCAGTTTGCACTGTGGATGGTGGGGGGAAGGAGGCCTAAAAGGCATGTACCAAGTCTCAATAGTCCTCCACCTCCATTCCTACAATGTACTGAATCCTTTCCTGTTTGACCATTACCCAATCTATAAAGGTACCTGTCCCCTCACTTTCACCGGTGGAGGCATGCTGCATCGTCCACATCAGATGTTTTTCACTACACTCTTTACAGACGAGTACAGATGACAATAGTTACAGCTCTGACAGCAGCCACTTGGCCTACTGAGCACACCTTGGTAATGATCAATGCCTGAGAGAAGTATTCCATCCTCCCTGATTTTTTTTTGCCAGAGCAGCAGAAATGTTCACCTATATTGGAACATTTCACAGAAGCTGCAGGCATATTCTGCCAGATTTCTGTCCTGGGTAGAATTTGGACTTATAGTTCCTAGGGCAGAGCTCATATTCAATTACTAACATATCCCCAGAGCCACCTTGGCCCCTTCACAGAGGCTGCAGGAGGTAGGCATTCTGGCCCCGGGCCAGGAACATATTAAGCAGTTGGGGAATGCCATTCAAGATGAAGTGGCCTTTTAACACTCCTGTAATTATAGAACAATAAGGGGGAAAGGGTTAGTGGGTTACAGATTCTTATAATAAACCATAAATCCCCATGACTTGGACAAAATGTGTGATGTTGTGACACGCTGCACTCCCATGTACACCCTTATGGTGTAATTGTGTATCATTCATGATCATCCTTATAGTGTAACTGTGTATTGTTTAATGCAAAATATGTTTTTGGAATGCTCATGGCATACTGAACATTATTGTCATAGTAATATGTTGGTTGCAATGTATAGTTATGAGGCTTCGCTATGCAATATGCCCAAAGATGTGTCTCAGGGCTTAAAACATACTCAAGCAAGACTCTCTGAGCAGAGGGGCAGTTCACACCTCATTAGGACTTGTATAGAACCCAGCTCAACATTCTAGGAACAAAGGACTCGCCTAGACATCAACAAACAAATCCACAAAGGACCACAGTGACTCAGGGCATGGAGAGAACCATACACAGACACTCTGTATCACCTGACTCTGAAGGGAGGGGATGAAGCCCAGGGGGGAGAAGGAACATTTTAAAAAGGAGAAACATTTTGCTGCTCTCTCTCTCTTCCACCTCCATCTACAAACACCACCAAGCAACTGAAGTGCTGATCACAGGGGGAGGACCTGGCTGAAGGCAGACAAGCCAGCCTGTAGTGAGAATCATCTAAGTTTGTAAGGTTGTTGAAAGTGTTAAGCTTAGTTTAGAATTCATTTTGCTTTTGTTTTATCTTGATCAAATCTGACCTGCTTTCCTCTGACTTATAATCACTTAAAATCTTTCTGTACTTAATAAATTTGTTTTATCTGAAGCAGTGCCTTTGGTTTATGGTATATTAGACTCCATTTGAAGTGACAAAGCTGGTGCCTATCAATTTCTTTGATAAATCAATGAACATATAAGCTTGCAGTGTTCATTGGGCAAAACTGAACATTGTGAGATGCCAGTTCCTAGGGTTGCATCTGGGACTGGGGATACTGGCTGGGGTCATTCTGTTGCATGATCTAAACAGTGGCATGCCAGGGGCACTTGCTCAGTTAATTGGGACCAACTTGCTTGTTGTGCCCAGAAGTGGGAGTTCACACTGCAAAGCAGAGTAAAACAGGTCCCAGAAGTGGGGGATTGGGGTGACACAGTGATTCACCAGTCCAGATTGCAGAGGGGAACATCACAGATGTTAAATATAAAATTGCTATGAGTGAGGATGAAATGGATGTGTTTGGGGTGAATATCTGAGGGTTGTCCATTGTCCTGTAAATATTTGAGGCAGGCAGCTATGCCATCATTGTGAAGGATGTTGATGTATAGGGAAGTGACATCCAGGGTGGCAAAATGGTGTTCTGAGGGAGGTTGTTAATGTTGTGGAGGAAGTCTGTGTCCTGAAGGAAGCTGGCCCTTCCTGTGGTGAGGAGTTTGAGGATGGTTTCTATGAGTTCAGATATTCCTTAAGTAAGAGTGCCATAGCCAGACAAGATGGGTATGCCCAAGTTCCTTTGTTTATCTTGGGAAGCATGTAGAAGGTCCCAGGGGTGAGTTTGTGGGGGATGAGTTTGTAGAGTATCTCTTGGAGATCTTTGGGAAAGGATTTGATAATATCCCTAAATTCCTGTGTAAATTGTGGTCTGAAGTCTTCTTTGAATTCTTTATAGATTGGTGTCTGGTTAACGTACTCATCACGGTTGAGGACTATGATGGAGGCCCCCTTGTCTGCTGTTTTTATCACTATGTGGTGATTTCAGGGATTCTATAGTCAATTTTTTTCCTGATGCAATCATTGTAATGGTCAAGAGTGTGATTTTGTTCACTCTGATGTTAGATTATTCTTTTTCTTGTAATTGTTGGTGGGGATGTGGTAATTGAGAGTGGCAGTTAGAGGCAAAAAGGTGTCCTTTAAAAAGTGGAAGTTAAATCCTATTAAAGAAAATAAAAAGGAGCATAAACTCTGGCAAGTGAAGTGTCAAAATATAATTAGGAAGGCCAAAAATGAATTTGAAGAACAGTTAGCCAAAGACTCAAAAAGTAACAGCAAAAAATTTTTTGAAGTACATCAGAAGCAAGAAGTCTGCTAAACAACCAGTGGGACCAGTGGATGATCGAGATGTGAAAGGAGCACTTAAAGATGAAAAGGCCATTGTGGAGAAACTAACTGAATTCTTTGCACTGGTCTTCATGGCTGAGATTGTAAGGGAGATTCCCAAACCTGAGCCATTTTTTAGGTGACAAATCTGTGGAAATGTTCCAGATTGAGCTGTCATTAGAGGAGCTTTTGGAACAAATTTATAAATTCAACAGTAATAAGTCATCAGGACCAGATGGTATCCACCCAAAAGTTCTGAAGGAACTCAAATGTGAAATTGCAGAACTACTAACTGTGGTATGTAAGCTATCATTTAAATCTGCTTCTGTACCAGATGACTGGAGGATAGCTAATATGATGCCAATATTTTAAAAAGGCTCCAGAGGTGATCCCAGCAATTACAGGCTGATAAAGGCTAACTTCAGTACCGGGCAAATTGGTTGAAACTATAGTAAAGAACAGAATTATCAGAAACATGGATGAATTCGATTTGTTGTGGAAGAGTCAACATTGTTTGTAAAGAGAAATCATACCTCACCAATCTACTAGAATTCTTTGAGGGGATCAACAAGCACGTGGGCATGATGATCCAGTGGATATAGTGTACTTAGATTTTCAGAAAGCATTTGACAAGGTCCCACACCAAAGGCTCTTAAGCAAAGTAAGTGGTCATAGGATAAGAGGGAAGGTCATCTCCTGGATCAGTAACTGGTTAAAAGATGGGAAACAAAAGTCAGTTTTCAGAATGGAGAGAGATAAATAGTGGTGTCCCCCAGGGGTCTGTATTGGGACCACTACTGTTCAACATATTCATAAATGATCTGGAAAAGAGGGTAAACAGTGAGATAGGAAAATTTGCAGTTGATACAAAACTACCGAAGATAGTTAAGTCCAAAGCAGACTGTGAAGAGTTACAAAGGGATCTCACAAAACTGCGTGACTGGACAACAAAATGTTGATAAATGCAAAGTAATGTACATTGGAAAACATAATCCCAACTATATATATAAAATGATGGGGTCTAAATTAGCTCTTACCACTCAAGAAAGAGGTCTTGGGAGTCATTTTGGATAGTTCTCTGAAAACATCCATTCAGTGTGCAGTGACAGTCAAAAAGCCAACAGAATATTAGGAATCATTAAGAAAGGGATAGATAGTAAGACAAAAAATATCGTATTGCCTCTTTATAAATCTATGGAACGCCCACATCTTGAATACTGCTTGCAAATCTGGTCACCCTATCTCAAAAAAGATATACTGGAATTGGAAAAAGTACAGAAAAGGGCAACAAAAATTATTAGGGGTATAGAAAAGTTTTCATATGAGACATTAATAAGACTGGGACTTTTCAGTTTGGAAAACAGACAGCTAAAGGCAGATATATGATAAAGGTCTATAAAATCATGACTGGTGTGGAGAAAATAAATAAGAAAGTGTTATTTACTCATAACAAGCACTAGGGATCACCAAATGAAATGAATAGGCAGTAGGTTTAAAACATGTGAAGAAATACTTCCTTTTGTTCAACATACAGTCAACCTCTGGAATTCTGTCAGAGGATGTTATGAAAGCCAAAACTATAATGGGATTAAAAAAAGAACAAGAAATTCATTGAGAATAGGTCCATCAACGGCTATTAGTCAGGATAGGCAGGAAGTGCTGTTTGCCAGAGCCTGGGAATGGCTGACAGGATGGATCACTTAACAATTACATGTTCTATTCATTCCCTCTGCAACATCTGGCATTGGCCACTGTTGGAAGACAGAATACTGGGCTAGCTGGACCGTGGTCTGACCTAGTATAGTCGCTATGTTTTTATGTTTGTGTCATCCTTGTGTCAAACTTCTGCCCCACAACAGAAGCTGATACTATACTAACACGTGGAGAACTAGAATTCTTCCGCCAGCTCCACCTCACTCACCTGGGAGCTAGACAATAGAAAGCATGGTCTTAATAAAGACACTTGATTTATGGCTTACTGCAACTACCTCTAACCCACTAACTCCCAGTTTTGTCCTACACTAATTGTATGTGCACACGTGCATGTGAGGACCTGGCTACCCCAGCGCTGGCCTGTCCGGCTCACCCCCCCCGAGGCTGGGGCTGCCAGCGGGTCATCACTGACACGCGCCTTCTTAGCCTCCATCAACCCCGCCGCCGCCGCGCAGCTCCACACACAACCTCCGAGCTCTCAGCCAGCGGTTCGGTTCGGCTTCGGCCCCGCCCCCAACCCTGACCTCCTCTCCGCCTCCTCGCTCTCGCCACACCCCTGACTCGGCGGACGCGTGGCCGGCTGCCGTTGGCGCCTCTCGCCCCGCCAATGAGCGGCAAACACGACACGGGGCAGCTGCTCAGCCACGTAGCTGCCCAGCATGCTGCCTGATTCAAGAGGCAAGGTTTGAGAGAGACCCTGTAGCTGTCACCCTGATGCCCATAGTCGGGGCAGGGTCCCTAAAGATTTCAATTCCCGTTTTGCGCACGTCTGACAACTAGCACTTAGGCAGCTCTATAGACACCAGACTGAGGGCCTCGCCACCGTGGCATTCTGGGAGTCGTAGTCCCTCTACCCTTCCCTGCGTGATACTGGAGGAGGGCAACCAGCTGGACTACAATTCCCAGGGGTCTACGCGAGCTACCTATGATTCTGTCCTACCTGTCCAGTCAGCGCTAGCGCGCCCTCAGGTGGCGAGGGAGATCTGCAGAGCGGGCCGGCGGCTGCCTAGAGCTGTCGGGGGCCGCGCGTTTTTTTCTTTGGGCCACTTTTTTTTGTTTGTTTGTTTTTAAATTGTCCCGCGGGCTTCCCCCCAACTCCGCCCAGCGTCATGACGTTGACGCAAACCACGCCCAACATCGTGACGTTTCACGCAAACCCCGCCCAGCGTCATGGCGCTAGGCCCCCAAATCTCTTCGTCTCCCGGCGTTGGGTTTTTGTTTTTGGCGGTGTGGGCGGTTGGCTGATCGCCCGTTAGGGGGCGGGGTCTCTCCTGGCTGGCCGGAGGGGGGCTGGCACCGTCGGCTGGGCCTAGGCAGCGGGCGCTTGGCTCCTGCTGCCGCCGTCCTGCTGCCTCTGTTTCTAGGGGGCTTAGCTCTGTGCCCCCCGCCCTCTGCTCCTGGGGACTCAGCCCTGCCCCCGCCCCCGGAGGCTGGGGAGGAAACTGAGCGGCTTAGCCTTGCCCCGCCGATCCTTAGGGTGCAGGCGGCAGCACGAGGGGCTTAGCCCAGCCCCCCCGCTGCTACTAGGCAGGGCCGTCTGGGGGGGGGCTTAGTCCTTTCCCCCCCATTCCCTCTTTCCCGTTGTGATCGACACCGCGGAAGGATCCGGCCATGGACGTATTCGGGGACTTGCGGCGAATGAACAAGCGCCAGGTACAGGGGGCGGCGTGCGGCGTGTGTCTGCAGACGCGGGGTTTGGTGAGCTGCTCGAGTTGCAGCAGGCTGCTTGGTTCATGGCCCGCGAGTGTGCGTATGTGTGTTGGGCCGCACGTCTCGCTAGCCATGCCAGGGCACCTGCCCTGCTGTGCGCTTGGCGTCTCTTGTGTGTGTTGCATGTGTGTAGTGTTGTCTGCATGTTGGGCGACTCAGTCTTTTGTGTTGTGCTGCATCCAGCGTTGTGAGTGTGCGGTTCGTGCTTGTGTTTTGTGTTGTGTAGCGAGGGCACCTACCACTCAGTGCCAGGCCAAGTTTTTGTTGTGGGTATCTCAAACGTGGTCATTATACGCATAGGATTCTCAGATTTTCACCCTAACAATATAAAGGCTGGAACATCTGTCCTAAGAAATAACCTTCTTTGAAGGCTACGAGGGTTGCATCACCATTTTTTTTTTTTTTTTGGCAACTGGTGGAAAGAAAAGAGTGTCTATGCCTCCATTTTTTACGAAATCACTTCCCTCTACCTCCTTCCCTGCAAGTGAGCAAGTTTGAGACAAAGTTAGTGGGCTCACTGTGGATAGGAAGGGTAAGGTGGCAAATGTGGCAGTCCAGTTATTGATAGGGGATGGTCCTCATGTCACACATGCTCATAGCCAACTTGTTGTCAATATTACTGGTACAAGGGTCTAGGTATCCAGATGCTGTGGAAGAGGGTTCTGAAAACCAGGCCAAAGCACTGTTTGCTTGTAAAACTGCCTCAGACACTGGAACAGGCCCCGAAAATTAGGACATCCTTGGTTTTCAGAGAGTCATCTTATTACATGTAGCTTAACTAGATGCTCTGCTTCTCAACAAGCCAATCTATAATACTTTGTGTTTGTTATGTGTTAGATTGGTAGTGTGCCCTATCTTTTGATGTTGCCTGCCTGCTTGTTTTGCTTTGTAAAAATCCATATACTGTATCCTTGCTACAAATACAGAAATCATGCACATATGTATTGTGGAGAGACAGCTAATACACAAGAACAGAAAGTTTTTTCTAGTATGTATCTCAAAGTTCAGGCTTTCTTTTTGTAGCTTCCTCTCAGAAATTCATTTTTGTTCTAGTAGTAATGCCCCAAACAACAACAATTTTTACTTGGATTTGTCCAATGAGGTAATGTAAATTTAGAACTCTTACCCTGTAACATAGATTTCTTAATTTTGTAAATTAGCTGTGTAATCACTCTAGGCAAAGGGAGGGATGGAGGCGGAAGGAGGGGATGACGTGTGTTAATGTATGTGTTTTCATGCTCAGATAATTGAAGTTAGATATAAAAATAATCCCAAAATTAAAAAAAACAAAAACTTGAGTGCAAATTTTAGGGCTGAACTTGCATAAACCCCTATATAACTTTACTTGTATAAGTAAGTCTCACTGAAGAACACAGCAAATATTGGTAGAGTTGGGCTTACAATTTGGGGCTTCTTGACTCTGAGCCCTGTGCCTAGTCTTAGACCACTCTGTCTCTTGTAGGTAAGTGAAAAGATATGGAGAGGTGCTCCTGGTTACTGCTGATTTCTAATTAAGAGAATCCCCAAGCAAAAATTACTATTGGGAGGTGCCGCCAAAAAAAAGTATCCTGGCTGCCAAGACTACTAAACCAAACATTTTTTGGCAAAAATTAAACCTAAATATCTGCAATATTTTGCAAATGTGAGTTTCACATATGAGGACAACAGAGAATGATAGTCCCAAATATTCTTGCCAAACAAAAGTACTGCTTACTTTAACTACAGTGGTTTTGAATGCTGATAGGTTCACAATAAGGGGCCTAGTTTCTTCTGTGTGTGGAAGGAGCTCTCACAAACTATAATAGGAGTGTTATAAGTACAGTCAAGAAGAGAATTAGCACTTTCTCTTTTCTGTTTCTCCATATTACAAAACCACCTCATGGTTTGTCAGCTGGAAGTGTTGGGGGAAAACAGGTTCCAGGAATGGAGTAGTAAACAGCTGTTGTAAGCCACAACTGAAGTGCACTGGCAAACATATGGGGAAACTTAGGCCTGATCCTGCAATGTGAGCTGCATAGGTGAGCAGCTGTACTTGCATGGAGCCTCGTTGACCTTACTGGGGCTCTGTGTGGCTTCAGAAGTCCACCCATGCAGATCACAGTGCAGAACTGGTGCTTTAATCACAAGGTCTGAGTATGTGTTGCTCCTCTAAAGTGCCGCACACCATTTGCAGCGGAGTCCAAGTTAGGTGTTAAGGTGGTTTTAAGCCAGTATTGTGCCCTCCTGATCCTTTACTGTCACTGAGGGCTTGTCTGAGTTACAGGAGCCTCCCCAGGCTGCTCTATGGACCACTTTGCTGCTTGAATTTCCACTGTGCTGCAGACCCTTCCCTGACATGCCCTCATATTTGCCCACCTCATGCCCCCTACCTCAGGGTTTGCAAGGAGTCCTCATGAGGCAGCGTTGCTCCTGTATTCCACCTTGCCTGTGCCAGAGGAACCCTCCCCCAGTTAATTATGGAGTTTTTAGGGCTCCTTTATGTTGCTCTGGCCTCTTCATGTGGCATAAAGGGACAGAGTAGGGGTGAGGATGTCATCCTGGGGTGGAATCTTGTCTCCATGGAAGTCAATGGTGAAATTCCCATTTACTTTAATGGAGCCAAGATTTCACCCTACTCTACATTAGTGTGCCTGTGTCAAGACCATTGTACCACTTTCATGACTATTAATGCACAGCAGTTTTTTTAAAATGAAAAGCATACCAATTTTGTTTCTTGGTTTCAGAGGTATTTCAAATACTGGAAATGACCATATATATTTATGTTTGTGTACACTAAAATATCCATGTTTCATATATCACATAGTTTGTTTTACAGAATAAAATAGTTTACCCTAAGAGTTGGCTAAATGTTCAGAGTATCTGGGTGTGACTTTGGTGAAGGAAACCCACATTAAAACAATGAGGTTAATGAAAACCGGTTTGTAACAGGCATTTCTGCTTTTATTTTTCTCGTCTGTACTTGTTAACTTGACAATTTTATTTTTTTGGGGGGGTTGATTTGTTTGTCTTTGCAGCTGTATTACCAGGTGTTAAATTTTGCCATGATTGTGTCTTCTGCACTTATGATATGGAAAGGTCTGATTGTCATCACAGGAAGTGAAAGCCCTATTGTTGTGGTACTCAGGTATGTCTGTTTAAATCACTACTTGTTTTGTTATAAGGGTAGGACGTATCTCTTTCTGGTGCAAATACACCTCAATTTATTTGTTATCCAATAGTAAAATATTATCACATGGTTAAATAAGCACACAAACCAACATTTTCAAACTGGGGTGCCTAAAGTTAGGCTCTTGAATTCATATTTGGGTATATAAATAAAATACAGCCTGATTTTCAGAGCTGTCAGGTGCCTGCAGTCATTGAGGGCTCTGGGTGCTCAGCACCTTTGAAAGTCCAGATGTTTTAGTTACATGCCTGAATGTGGAAAAGGTGCCTAACTTTTTATTATTTGTTTTCCCATAGTGCCTGGGAATCCTAGTCATGGAGCAGGGCCCTAACATAGGGACCAGGTGGGAAAATATTAGTTCCAGCGGTGAATTGCCTTACAAAGCTAATTAAATTATGGCATATTTTGCCTGTTGAAAAGATCTTTAAAGTTAATATATCTTAGCTAGAAATATTCAGAGTTGTCAACTGCCTCTCTAAACTTTTCACCATCGAAATAACATCTTTCTCACTCAGATATTTTATGATCACATTATATTGATATTAGATTTGGCAGTAATTGTAGCAAAACTCCTCTTCCGGGCAACTATTTATAAGTGTCTGCACTGCTTCCACCTCTCAGTAATGACTACATTTAATGTAATACTTTATTGTACAAGGGCCCCTTCCTGCAAACCTATTGAGGTTGGTCAAATGTGTAAAGTTAAGTACAGGAGGATTGGGCTCTAAGAAATTGCATCAATAAGGATAGTATGTAATAGTAGAATTTTTATTAGGGAACGTATATTTAGACTTTAGGTACAGCCAAACTTCGATGTTAGGTTTTAGGAAATCTTTAAATAACACTTTTTGCATATGTGTTTTTAGATCCATTTTAGATTAAGCTATTTGTCAAAGGGTGCTATGTTTACTGGAGAAATCTGTTTTCTCCATGATCAGATCCTGTACAACTTTATTGTGTGTATATATGTATCTTCTTAGCCTTTGACGAACTGACATAGTGATCTTGATCCCATGAGCAGTGGAGCAATCAAACCATAATGCAGCATATTAATTTATGAATCATGTAAATATATGTTGGAATCCTTCATTGCTTCTGGGGTGCCCACCCAAACATTCAGGAGGTAACCCTGCTTTTGTAGAAACTTCAGTCAAAACAAGCTGATCTCAAATTTTAAAACAAAATGTTTCTACATCAAGCCAGTGAGCTTCACATTTTTTGTAGTAAATTTTAGAGGTACATTGGCAAATGTATATGTTTACCTTGTTCAAGAGATTGGTAATGAGATCTGGAGCCTTTATCTCCTGTAGATTGCTGCCACTGAGTCAAAATCTGTGTCTGGCTATGAAAAAGGATTGTACATTTTTCTGATTATTAATCTTAAATTGCATAATTACAAATCATATCCTGCTTCTGAAGCATGAGACTACCTGCAGGAATTATCCCTTCCTATGTGCAGCATTGCATCATAAAGTATATTTTGACCTACCATTGAAATATAAAGAATTGGCCACTGCTTTGTTGGTGGCACATTAACCAGATTTGATGGAGCAAAAGTCTGATCCAGTATGGAACACCTTTGTTCTTCATTATAGCAGATAGCAGTACTAACATTTTTCCATATAAACTATTTAATTAAATCAGTCTGTTAACTTGTTTGAGATTTGGGATTCATTTTTCACAGGATCAGTCACTTGGATCATTCAGATGCAGGTCACATTTAAATAGCTTTTTATAGTTTTTAAAAGTAGTGTTATTAATGAAAGAGCAAAACTCATGCATCAATTAAAATTACAAATTTGTCAATAGGTATCAAATATTGTTTACTTTTTCTTTTTAGTACATCTTGCATACATCATTATATCTCCAGTGTAATCTTTCTCTGTTTGTTTGTAGTGGCAGTATGGAACCAGCATTTCACAGGGGAGATCTGTTGTTCTTAACAAATTTCCAAGAAGACCCTATCCGAGCTGGTGAAATAGTCGTTTTTAAAGTTGAAGGCAGAGATATTCCAATAGTTCACAGAGTTCTCAAAGTCCATGAAAAGTAATTTCACAGGTTTTATTTTTTCTAAATATGCTTTTGCTTTGTTGTATTTTCAGTTATCTTCTAATTTAATACTGTCTCCTGAAAATGGCAACATATGGTGCAGTGTAAGAGAAACCTTATTTTCAGTATTTAAAGAAACATTTTTGGCCCTAATCGTGCAATAGGCTCCTTGGCAGGCAGACCCCTGTATCTGAGTGAAGCTCTACTGAGTTCAGCATACACACTCAGAGTATTCTAGTAATAGAGGCCCTGATCCTTGACGTCGTGGGTCTCTGTCTGGGGCTATAGGTCCACCTACATAGTGTTTGTTGCAGAATTGGGGCCTTTGTTCCTAGAAGAATGACTTTTACAGCATGAACCTTCAGAAGTCTTAATATTTAAAAATGATAGAGTGAGGTCAGCAGTATACAGAAATCATTTACAATTCTGTCAAATCCACCCCCACCAATAAATGGAGTTTGCCAGAAAACGGATTTGATCCAAATTGAACAAAGACAGTTTTATTACTTGCCAGTCCCAAAAATGATTCATTATTAAAAATAAGAGCTACCGACAGATCTGTTTTACTTTTAAATGTTCTATGACACATTTAATGGGAATAACAGAAGAATGATACGTAAAAAGCAAACACCTATATCCTTATATATGATGGACAACGTCTTCCAAAAGAATGTAGGTGTTTTATATCATTACTCCATAACAGCAGAAATCTTCCACTGAAGCTGCAGGTGTTGATTCAGTCATCCCTCTGTGAATTAATACAAGGTGAACTAAAGATGATGATGGTTCTTCACACAAGTCATGTATATTTAACTTATGATTCCAGTTGAAAGGTCCATTCTTTAGCCTTTTTCAGTGCATATTCATATATCCAAGTACCTTCTTTAATTTAGAAAAACTGCTTAAAATTCAGCGTGACCCTCGAGAGGGCACCCTGGTAGTGGGAAGAAGAGGAGAAGGTATTCTGTAAGGAAAACAAGTCACAGCACCTTCACCTCTATCCTGCCCCCTTTTCAAGCGTGAGTGATGCTAGCTGGAAAAGGGATGGGGCAATGGAGGTGCTGATTCCACACATCCCTAAACAGACTAAGACAGCAAGGTTTCTGTGGAGGTGTGAAAGTTATGCAGAGTGCCTAGCTGCTGCAGGGAAGCTGATGTGCATGCCCTCTGTACCGATAAGGGTAACTTTTCCCTAGGTCTAAGGAGCTGTAAACTGACTGCATAATCCACTGCTTCAAAATGGAGGAGGTCTTCAATACACAGCAGTGCTCAAGTGCCAACATGCCTTGTGGTTCTGACACAGAAATTGAAAGGCTTTCTCCATGTCTCAGACATGGGAGGATTTGTGGCTGCACAACAGAGGCAACAGTCAGTTTGGTAGGACTATCCTGCAGGGTTGGCAGCACATCTTCTCTGGAAGAGGTTTTAATGGCTGGCATGCTGGGCCAGAACAGGCTGGGAAGAAGCAATGCACAGGCAGAGGTTGAGGTTTGCCCCCTTTATGCTAAGATCTGATCTGTGTTTCCCAATGCAGCTGGATGGTTTTCAGCTCATGGTTTGGTGCTGGGACAGGTAAGAGAAAAGAATGAAAGAATTGGGCTCATTTGGTCTAGAGAAGAGAAAGCTGAAGGCGTCCTGATAAGTCTTCAAATATGTAAAACGTAGTTATAAAGAGGATGGTGATTAATTGTTCTCCATGTCCACTGTAGGTAGGATAAGAAGGAGTTGGCTTAGTTTGCAATAAGGGAAATGTAGGTTAGATATTAGAAAAAGCTTTCTAAATCTAAGTATAGTTAAGCTCTGGTATAGGTTAACTGGAGGTCCTGAAATGCCCATCATTGGACATTTTTAAGAATGGGTTGGAAGAACACCTGTTAGGGATGTTCTTGGTTTACTTGATCTTGCCTCATTGCAGGGGGCTGGACTAGATGACCTCTCATGGTCCCTTCCAGCACTACATTTCTGTGATTCCATGATAGACAGTTTTCTGGAAGACCACAGAGTTCCCCAGATAAAGCAGTATATTTTCTTTTATTTTCAATCTTAATATCACTACATAAGAATAGCCATACTGGGTCAGACCAATGGTCCATCTAGCCCAGTATCCTGTCTTCAGATAGTGGCCAATGCCAGGTTCTTCAGAGGGAACAGAACAGGTAATCATCAAGTGATCCCTGTAAAAGCAGGTTGAGCAATTATATCATTGTAAAGTTAATAATTTTACGTTTGTTTTAATCCTGATTCAAAGTGCTTTATATACACTTCAGCTACCCATGGTATTACTTCATCCGCTGTTGAAATGCAGCCATCTCTAGGGTGAAATATGGCAACTATTTAACAGGAGACGGCAAATAGGCAACAGTCAGGACAAAGCAAAAAAATATCTTTTCCATTTGAAACTACAGGTAGCATTTATATATAATATATATAATAAACATAATGATCCACGATAAAGTTTGGCCAAGTCACTGGGTTTAAGAATCCTGTTCTTACAAAAAGAATCAAGGGCTTTTGGATGCCCACAAGTGGTCAGGACTTCAGTTTTGTGTCTTGTCTGAAAGTTGGCACCTGTAGCACCATGGTTCTCCATAATATGCTTGGCATTGATTCAGTGCTATCTGGGAGGGAAGAGTGCCACCTACTGAATCATCAATATAACTTTTGTAGCCCCTGAGTGTTCCTTAAAGATCTTGCATCTAAGTAGTATCTCCATGCAGCCCTGTGAAAGCACCTAGCATGTCCATAGTGCTTCATATACTTTTTTTTTTAAACAAAACATAATTGCAATATACCAGTCTTTCATCATTGCAAAATAACACAGAGCTAACATAACTGTGATTCAGCCTGGATGGAAAGAATTGCAGCACTTAGCAGTTAACTTTATGTGGCTCTGTGTTTCCAATGCAGTCTTGCTGTTTTATTAAGTGTTTTGGTTTTTATGTAGCAAGTACATCAATATTTCTTTGCATCAAGAAGAGCCATCTTATATTCTTATCTTTAAAATCATATATAATATCAGTGTTAATCATGATTGTGAGTTGAACAAATATATGGAAGTTATTACCTAGCACATTAGATTATCAAGTGCATTAAATTTTCAAGCCCATTCTGCTACCAAGAGGCAGGATACAGGAGCTGACCTTCCCTTCAGTGGAACACATGATTAAACTTCGGTTAACTTCATTGAGAGTAAGGTTAAGCCTCTTAGTTCCGTGATAAATGACGTATCAAATTCTTCACTGGATGTTGTTCAATTCTCTATCCTTCCCCTCCCCTGACCTTTTCAAAATCAGTAGTGTATTTTTCTTGGTAGGGCCACTTTCAGTATTTTAGATCTGTATGCTTACTTTACTGTAAATATGTAGGACTCTGTTCTCCATACCTACATGGATATAACAGTTGTTGATGCTAATAGAAGTTACAAACTTGTATCTGGTGGAAAACATCTCCCTAATAATGAATAGTTGATGTAAAAGCTTTATTATATATACTAAAACTGTCAGTGAAAGCCATAAATGCCTTGATGATATTTATTAAAGAAGTAGAACAAGCAGGACTGAGAGTACAGATTGGTATCTAATCTTATAGTACTTTACTTTTCATCTTCAATGCGCTTTGCAAATATTAATTAATGAGACTGTAAATGAAGTGGAAATTAATTAGTCACCCTGTTACCTTCCAGAGAAAATGGGAACATCAAATTTCTGACTAAGGGTGATAATAATGAAGTTGATGATAGAGGCTTGTACAAAGAAGGTCAGAACTGGCTAGAAAAAAAAGATGTTGTTGGAAGAGCAAGAGGGTAAGGAGTACTTTTCTGTTTTTCCTGCATCAGTAATATAGGAAGTACATGCTAGAAGGTATTTTGAGTTCTATATCAAGATCAATATTGGTAGGAGCACAGGGATTAATACTATATCAAATCCTCTGATCGAAAAGACACAAACCCATCGTAAGAATCAATTATGTTTCAGATGAATCACATTAACTCTTTGTCAGAATACTAACTGCCTGAGAACTTTTATTAAAAAACAAACCTAAAACATTCAGTCAAAAATATGCAGCGGTGGGGAGAGTTAAAGTCTATGGTCAATTCACTATTCTTATTTGGAACTCTGCTTAAAACTATGTAAGAACCTGACCTAAAGGTTCAATGGAAGATCTTCCATTGACTCAGAGGATTTTGTATCAGTCCCTAAGTGTTTGCCAGCCCAAGAGTCCTGGCTGTGTATTGGGCCATCAAGATAACTCTTGGTGGAAGCAGAGTTCTTATGTCAAGTGTTACCCACCCTCCTGAATTGATTTGCCTTATTCAGAATGGCCAGAAACTGGCTTGCCATTGCCACAGAGGTTTTTCCTGACATTATAAAAAGTGCCTCTTTTGAGAAAAACCTTTGGTATCAGGAAAGGTTTTCCATCATTATCTCTGCATTCAAAATCAACTGTTTTTAAGCCTTAATATAAAAGTAAACTAACAGAATTTAAGTTACATCACTCACCAATATAGACTGTTGCTTTTGCAGCTATACAAGAGGGTGACCACGTTTACACGTCCAATCTTATTTTCTTTTTTTAAAACTACCTTACCAAATGTTAAGTAATATGCAGGTTGATGAAGTCTTTATCTGATGAAGGGCGAGGGAGGTCCAAGTTATCCTTTCCTAGGTTGTATTAAAATACACGCTTTTTGGAGCAATGATAATTTAAAGCTCTTGCTGTATGGAACATACATTTTCAATTAAATGTCTAGCTCTAATGTATATTTTGGACAATATTTAGATATCTCTCTATCTCTAAAATTCTTTTACATTTGTCTGCTTTAATTTTTGTCAATTAGCTTTTTGCCTTATGTTGGGATGGTTACCATAATAATGAATGACTACCCAAAATTCAAGGTAAGTCAACATTATTTTGAACATTAGCTTGTTAAGGCTTGTAATTTTATATTTAAACGATAAAGGAGCAATTTCTACACCTAAATAAAATATCTTGTTAACTGATAACCAAATCCACAGATACAAATACACTATCACAGGGAAAATTAGCCATATGGCATATTTTCTTATATACGTTTTGGTTTTCAGTCTAAGTAACATTTAATCAACCAGCTTGTAGGATCACTTTTATGTGTAATTAAGCATGTATATTTTGTGTTCTGATCTAAGATTTGAATTTATCATTTTGATAATTAAAGAAATAAAAATAAGAATAAACTATTTATCAACTGAAGCTCATTTTCATGTGCCAGTAGCGTCTCAAATATATCTAATTTGTCTAATTCTTACAGTTGTAAGCCAATCCAAGAGTTAACATTGAACAGAGATATAACATCTAAAATTTTTTAGAAGGCAGAACTGTAATCATTCTTTGTGTGTTTTTCTTTACAGTATGCTCTTCTGGCAGTAATGGGAGCATATGTATTACTGAAACGTGAATCCTAAAACAGAAGGAAAATGCCTGGCCCAAGATTGAAGTTAAATCTATTGGAAAAACTAATATATTTCAAATTTTCCAATTTCTTTATAAGGTTACACAAAGATGTGAAAACTTTTTTTTGTCTTGTCCAAATAAATTGTAAGGTTAACGAGTAAACTTGTTGTTGGCTGTTAATTATATAAATTAAATATACTTATTTTATATGTGCTTACGCAGTTATTTACAAACTGAGGAAACTGGCTAACTTACTGTAAAACTGGCTGTTTAAGGACCTCAGGGGGAAGGTGAAAATTCCTTGGTCCAAATTTACCCAAATGATGGGTTTTATTTACAGAACTTGATTTGAACAACGGTTAGATGTCTAGCCTAGTGATTTAATATAGTGCCATGAGCAATATTGAAGGGGGAAAAGATTTTACTTTGTGACCTCTCTGTTAGCAATTCTTAACATTCCCAGTTTGTGGGATGAAAAATATAGTTGTCTCAGTAAAGGACTGAGAACTAGGAGCTTATGAGTGCTATTCCTGGCTCTAAAACAGGCTCTCATTGTGGCCTTGGACAAAACATTTATGGCCTGATTTTTCAGAGGTACTGAGCATCCGCCTCTCTGAAAATCAGGCCATTAATCTCACTGTTTCAGTGTTCCTATCTGTGAAATGGTGCTAAAACTTTCAAGCCTCAGAACGGACTTGTGAGGATTTATTAATATTTGTCAATTGCTAAATGAAAAGCACTGTAGGTACTTGGGTAATGATACTACTAATAAATACAGTACCAAGAGAGAGCATTCCTGTCCTGAGTGTATTGTTCTCTTCCTGTCATGTTATATCACAAGAATATTACAAAAAGATCAATGTGCCACTCTAACATTTCCTCTAATACCTGTCTTGTAGTGTGAAACTTCTGGGTTTTTCTTTCCTTGCTTGGTAAAGTTGATTCTCTGTCTTCAATAAACCAGAGATTATTAAACAGCAGAGAGTGCAAGGAAAATAAAGAACAGCATGAAGTTCCCACCCCCACCAGGAGTTTTACTTCTGCTTTAATCCCTTACCTCTACAAAAGTACAGTATTATAACAATAATGGCCCTCCTTCTGTTAAAACCAGCAATGCTAAAAGGCAACCTACTACTGAATACTTCTAAATAGCATTATTTCTTTTGTGCCCCTTAAACCACTGAGCTGTTTCCCCAACAAATTGAATGATAAAAAATAGCTTTCCTGCTGTGACAATAGTGTAGAAATAAAATTGAAGAAAATAAATGGTACATCAGAATAAATTAGATATTTTGAATGCAGTTTTCCTGAAGGAGTGTCTTCAAAGTTAGGAGAGCTTTGTGTTTGAGGGTGACAGGTAGTATGGCTAGTGAGGAGTTCCATTTTTCAGTTTATTGCTGACATTTGGGATTTATTCTCCCCTATTTATATTTATGCAATTGCCTTCAGTGCTAACTTCTGGTTTTGTGAATTGAGTTTTGGATATAGGGGAGTTTTTTCTCATTATGGGGATTTTGTTTATGATAATGGGAACTAGCAAGTGGCCCCATGTAGGGACATTACAAGATGAATTCATTGGAATGGGAAGGGAGCTGGGATATAATGGGTTTGAACATGTCCATTAGGTTGACGCTCCATAAGGGAATTTTTAAGTCTTGGGTTTGGTAGCAGGTGCCTCATTTTAAGCGTTTTAAATAAGTCTTCCATTGAGAAGTACTGAAATGGCTTAGGTGAAATGAGAGAGACCAGGTGGCTGAAGCAATATTTTTTTATTGGACCAGCTTCAATTGGTGAAAGAGACAAGCATTTGAGCTACAAAGAGCTCTTCAAGTCTTCTCCAGATGGAATAGAACATTCTGTGGTCTCTCAGGGAGCGTCTCCAGATATTTGGTGGATGAAGCTGCATGTCCAGTTTTTCACATTGCTTTCATTTGGTTAATTGGTGGTCCACTAACTGCATCGTTTCCAGAGCAAGAGTTGGTCTACTATATATGATAACCCGAGCATATGGCTGTCTACCCCTGCCATAGCAGTATGGTAAAGTTTATCATTCTGCTTGTATGTAGACCACCAACTTTTAGGGGACGATTTAACAGGTAAATTATCTGAACTTCTGTGAGCCCTTCTGTTAGAATCCACACCAATTGTTGAAAAATCCCCCAGGGCACTATGCATGTGGATGTGAGCTTGAATAAGCCCGCATGTGTCTCACTGGAAGTGATGGACTCTGAATAGTATTCTGAAGGTCGAGGAGGAGCCCCCATAAAACTGGCCGTTTGCTTGACCTTGTCTTTGTGTCTGATTTGAATATTTTGGATTCTTGGGTCACCCTTTTGGATGGGTCTTTCATCTCACTGTGTTTCAATGCAGGGAATATCCCACTGCTATATCAGCCCCAGAATTAATTGATTTCAATATAGACTCCTAAATTAATAAATCCTGTGCACCTTGTGGTTTCTTTTGCTGATGCTGAGGTTAACATTGTACCTGAGAAATACTGAAAGAAAGATTTTTCTCTGACCTCTATGCTGGTAATTTTTAAGATTCCTGTTTAGTGGGAGGAAAAGAGGCACAATATAGTTGTCTAACTGCCTTTCCTGTTGGGGGAGGCAATCAAGTTGTTGATAGCTTACCTTCTCATAGTATACTATTAGAAGGGGCTCTTGACATCCTGGCCACTCACTGACCCCTGTTGTGTCTCTGGTCTGGAGGGCACTGTAATGGTGAACAGTGACTTGTAGTTGATGAATTAAATGGAAGACCGCTGTACAAGGTACTTATTTAGACCTACAAAGAACTATGACTAAGGCCAGGTTGGCCCTGTAAGGTGGTGTATAGTTCTGTTTAATGCTTCGTGCTATTAGTAATTCTGTCGGTTAACCACACTGGCAAATCTGTGTTCTCTGTGGGTGATCTACACTGGCATGTGGCTGTTCTACTCAGGCCTACTGTATAGATTACTAATGAGCTCTCTCCCCTGGCTGCTTTAGACTTTGTTTCTAATGTGGATGCCCATAGTCATCTGGGTTACTTCTGGTCAACCACCTGCATTTCTGATCCTTACCATCTTGTCTGCTTAAAGCAAGTGGTGTGGCATAAGTGCCTCTATTGATAGACCTCAGGTGCCTCACTTAGTGAGGAGAGGACGCCTCTTATCCTTAAACATAGATAAGTGCCATCCTCTATGCCTCTTGGCACCAAAATTCAGTTGTGCAAGTAGTTGATTGAGAAAGCTGCAGCTATTCCATTGTTACCTTGTGCTGCCATTTGCCTATACATCACATAACACAACAGGATTGGGACCTATTGGCTCTATCCCAATACAAATAATTGATCTGTTTGGACACTGACATCATGGGTAGATTTTAGTTTGGGTTGCAGGTTGCAACTTAGAGCAAACTTTGACTCAGTAATGTTTTAATGTTATGGAGCTACTGGATTTTTATATTAAGGAGGGAGACAGAACTGAGGTTGGTTAATAATAGAGCTGGTTAGAATTTTTTTAATGGAAAATGGCTTTTCAAATGACACAAAAATACTGTTTTTTTTTTTTATTTGTTTCCTTCAATCTATCCAATGCTAATAAAAATATTTCAATTTAAATAGAAATCTTTTTTTAGTCGTCGTGGTCGTCCGTGTCTCTCTCTCTTCCCACCCACCCACCCAACACACACACACACACACACACACACTTACTTGGCAGGAAAACTTGGCAGAGGTAACTCAAAAAATCAAATCAAAACAATTTCATTTTGATTTGCTTCCTCAAAAATATTGGTGAAACCATTTCATTCAATTTTTTACAGGAAATGCTTTTTATATTGGCCCTAAAACTGAATACAAAACTGTACACACAACTGCAACCCACATCTATCAATTATAATGTGGTCATAATCAATATAATGTTTATCTTAAAGACCATATGCTGGACCTTCATCAAGATCAATTTAGCACCATGTGTTCAAGTTTTATAATATCTCTGCATGTGTGCTCCAGCTGTATTCACAAAACCACACTTGCTATACTGAATGACTTATCAGGGTATGTAAAATAGGTCAAAATCTCACAGATGGGGAAAATGAGAGAACCAAATGTGATCACATTTATAGACAGACCTCAGAATGTGAAATTTTGAAACATTTAGGCCTGATGATGCAGTCCTTACTTACATAAACTTTTTACTGAAGTCTGTCGTCTTTGAATAAGGACTTCACCTATGTTTCTAGAGTCATCCCTCAAAAGTGACCTGCAAGGGTAAAAATGAGCTTCTGCCCTTTTTGTTGTTCTTCCTGTTTCATTCTGATGTATAAAGAAGTTTGAAAGGTGGGGTGGTTTCTCCACACATTAGACATTCAGGTCTTGTGTGCACTTGTTTTTCTACCGGGGAAAGCCATAGATTTCAATTCTTACTTAGATTTTCTGCATCCCCTAAATGTTGATTTGGTAACAGAGGTAAATTAAATGTATGTTAGCCAGTTTTCATGTCAAAATAATCTTGAAACTCACATTAGGAGAATGTTTTCTTGCTGCTGTCACCAAATCACTTTATATTATAATATATTATAATTTAATGTCTGCTTAATATCATTAATATTTCCAGTAGAAAGGGTACCCTTTGCTGTTGAGAACACTTTGTGGCTGAATGTTGGAAGTTTTTCCCTTCTAGTAATAAGTTCCGTTTATCACATTTATTTGAAAATATTACATTTTATGTTTGGTTAGTAATTAGTAGATGTTACAGCAATTATTTAAGAGCCATAGTCTGAAAATAATTGTTTTGGGAAGATTTTGTCCCTTGAGTTGCTGACTTAAAGAAGAGGGGGGAAATAGATAGCAGCAAAGTCAAGTAGTGGGATGGAACATGCTCTCCTGGAGTGAGAGGTGGCAGAGTAGGGTTCTAGTACTACCTGATAATGCCATAAACTGAATTTAGACACTGAGGCCAGCTCTGCAGTACACACTTTGGTATAATTCCATTGCTCACGGGTGTGAAAAATCCACACCCCAGAGCGACGGAGTTATACCGACCTTAACCCCGTGTAGACCGCACTATTATGGTGGGAGAACTTCTCCTGCTGACATAGCTACTGCCTCTTGCAGAGGTTGAGTTATTAAGCTAACGGGAGCACGCTCTCTCCCGTTGGCGTGGAATGTCTTCTCCACGAGTACTACAGCAGCGCAGCTGCATTGGTGCAGTTGCGCCAAGGCAAGTTTGTAGTGTAGACCTGCCCTTACTTTCTCTCATGCTCTAACGATTTCAGATGCAGGACACTCTCTCTGCCCCATCCACCATTTTCCATTCTGTTCCCTATGTAATAATTGTTTTCTTTAGATAGAAGCTTCATTCTACACTGGCCTAGCCCATTTTGAAAGGTCACTGTGAGCTATGCCTTCCAAAAAAATACCCCATATAATGGAGAAATTTTATTGCTAGGGCAACCTTATTGCAAATGTCACTTTCTCTTTTGAGTGGGGGAGTGCTGTTTCATTTCACGTTACTTAACTGTAACAAGGTGGAGGAACTGTTCCAAGAGTTAATGACAGATTCTGAAAATATGGAGTTGGTGTGAAGGAGAGCAGGATGCAGAGGTGTCTGTTTTTGTGTCTAGTGTGCAAGGCCCCAAAACAGCCGAATCTTCCAGGCTCAAAGCTATGTGAAAGTTAGACCATTTAGCTGTATAATGGTGACAGATCTCAAATTGCAGTAGGTGAAGTGTCTTTCTGATCCTTCTGTGAAGATCCAATAGTATGGAGGGTGGTTACTTAGTCATTTCTGTCTCAAGTTATTGTTCATCTCAACTACAATCACCAGTCACAAAACAAGGGGAAACAAAAACAAACAAAAAAACACACACAAAAACCAAACATAAAAAAACCCAAGGCTTGTTTATAATGTGATGCTCATGATGACTGAGTATGAATAATAGGATAATACAGTGGACTTGTTATACATGTTTTACAGGAAAAGCATAGCTGTGTATGTAATACAGTTTATTAAAAATAAATCTGCCTATCTCAAACACTGTCTACAATGTTACACTGATCATGCAGGTGAACATGCACAGACTGGTTTTGGATAGTTGGGGGAAGCCCTCAACACTCTCCTCCTTCTTTACTCAGTTAGTATCAGGAAGCAGATGTTTTCAGTCCATGTCCTCTTTTTCCAAGCCTTTTTCCAGGCCCACTGTTGACACTTGCTTATTCTAAAGTGTAGAAGACACTTTCACCCAAACATCTGTCTAGCTTTGGGTCTAGCCCTCAAACAATTTCCAGTGCTTGTCTGTCTGCAGAGTTGCACCAGTTTAATTAAAGGGGTGCTTTTAAACTGATTTTAGTTAAATTGGTGCAAAAGGCTGAGGAGGCTTCCTTATTTAGTTTAAATCAGGCTTATTTGGGTTTAAGTTTAGGTTGTCACTTTGGAACAAGTTTAAACCAAACTGAAAGAAACCATTCTTCAACTGGAATAAGCTTCCACACAGGGTTTGCATTGCTTTAACTAAACCTGTGCAAATTTGTACATAAACAACCCGCTAGACTTGTGTTTATATAGAATGTGCATCTGTGTTTCAGAGGTACTGTAAGCATTGTATAGAGATTCAACAGTACCAGTCCCCACTACTCTGACCGTCCTTCATCACAGCCTCTGTCACTGTTTAAAATACCTAGGCTCTCCCTAGAATGTAAGGTTCCAGTTCTAGCAGAGATGACTAGACTGCTTCCTGCTGAGATAGATTTTTCTCTTTATTTTACTACCGGGGTGGTCTCTTGTATAAGGCCTTAACAATGAAGGTTCTCTCTGCTCTGGATATTAAAGATCTCAGGATACTTTTCTGAGAGCTTTGGCCTGGTCAGCTAAGAACTTTGGAGATCATCACCTTGTAATGGATGTGAAATCAGAGAGGGAGCCCTAAAGAGTGAAGATCATCAAAGAGATCTGCATCAAATGACTGCAATGAAGGATGAGGTCACAGCTCTTCTTAGTTCCTCAAAGTGCTTTCTCTTTCCTACTCTCATAACCTCTGTCTTGAACAGGCTACTTTTTATCTAGCTTGCAATTTCCCTTAGATGCTGAGACTGATCAGAGACAAAATTGTCTGCACTTGATATGAGAGATTGGGGGTGGGGGGAGCTGGGTGCCATTAGCATTCTAGTGGCTTTGAAGTCAGTCCCTACAGCCCAACCCATGGTCTGACATAAATGTTGAATAAGAAGAAGGGTAAGGTGGGCAGCATCAGTACTTTGTGAATAGCTGTCCATCATGATCATTCAGGATCTACCAGAGAGAAACCAGTGAAACCATTTTAATACAACTCCCTTCATTCCAGCAAGGCATCCAGGTGGTTGGGGTTTTCTTTTATTTGAGAGCAATCAAGATACTACAGGCATCAGAAGGAACTTTTTAAGTGGATAAATGAAAAAACCTAATGCTTTAATTGAAGCTGTTTTCCACTTAGCTATACTTCTACAGAATGATCAGAAAAGAAACTCTGTGGGCTTTGCACTCGAGTACCTCAGCAGCCTTTGGGGGTGGAATACTGAATTTGACAATGATCTCTAGGGGAAATGTGGAGACTCTTACTGTTATCCAGTGGAAACTGACACTGGAATGAAAGAGAACCTCGAGCCAAGAAAATAATTTGGGCAACACATGCTGCTGTGTGTATTGTCCTTTGGCTAAGCTCGCTGGAGGGGCTGGTTTTAAAACCAGGTGATTTTGACAGATTTGTTTCCCCACATTTGCTGGTTTTAAATTAGAAACAAAAAGAATAATATTAAGACACATAACATGGGGCAGGGGAACAAGTCCTTCCCATTTCAAGTTGTGATCTTTCCACCACAGAAGTCTAGACACAACTAGATTACACTGTGGGGTATGTTGGATTACCCAGCTTGTTGCATGACATTTTTGTTCATGATGTTTTGTCCGTGGCATTTGGCTTCTGACATTTCACTTTCAGCGGCATACACTGTAGACTGCCATTGGCCATTCAAACCTAGAGTTATGTCAATCATATGCCAAAAGAAAACAATTAATCATCCCAGTTGTCTTAAAATGGCTAGGTACAAAAAAAAATTCACAGAATTTGCTGGTTTTCTGTGGGTTTGTATGCTGCTGGTGCTGCTACAAAAATTCTAAAGTGCTTGAAACAAAGGGGAAAGAACTTTTCAAAGCCCCCCATTTCCTTGCATTACCAAATGTAAGTCTCCCACAGTTGGGGGGATTGTGAACCAGAAAAATGCTGGCAGTTAGTAAGATAACCTCAGCCTGACGGGCAGGTGCACTGGAGATATTTGTTTGAAGGGAAAAGGAGTGTCTAGCTGGGATGGAGTCCCACAGGGCTTGTGCCCTTGAACCACTCGGGCGCAGCCAGTCAGGGCTCTAGTGCTTCGGTGTCTGCCTCTCAGGTCTCCATACATCAGTGCCGCAGCCTCCTGACTCTGGCCCTGAGGTGTTCAGCACTCCTGGAACTCCGCCTGTGGGCCCCTCCCTTGGATGGGGCCCGGGGAGTTCCTCCACACCCAAAGGGCCATGCACCCCGCCTTGTAGTCAGAAGCGATTCACAGCCAGCAGGAAAGTCAGAAGGGTTTATTGGTTCTCAGGTTCACAGCGTAGAAAGACTTTGAGAACTATCAGCTTCAACTAGGAGTTATAACAGCAACCCCCTGGAGAGCCCCATTCGTAGGGCTCCCTCAATGCTGGACCCCCATGGAGGACTGCCCTCTCCCCCCTAGCCACCCCCTCAGAGCTGTCCCCTAGCTCCTCCCAGTCCTTTTGTCTCCATGGGCAAGATTGCCCCTGCTCCTGGTCTTCACCTGCCACAACCTGTTCCAGCCGGCTGACGCAGGAGGACAAAGGGGTCTGGCTGGGGAAGGCCCTTCCGCCCTCCAGTGACCTCTGCAATGATTACACACCCAGGTCTCATCACCAAAAAACAAGAAACGTACTGGGGGGGGGGTGGTGGGGAGAACTGAGGCACACACACCGCACTCAGAGAAACCCCCGAAGATACCTCCATTTCATCACTCTAGCATAATGTGGAGAGAAATGCTCTCTGTTACATCCACCGCTGTTGTTCCCTATGCAGTCTTCAGGATAATATAACTGGCTTTATTTGCAGGTACTAATTGTCTGATTCTAATGGGGATGGGGTCTTGATAAGTGTTCAGTGTTGGACACAGTGTTAGTTTGTTCTGTGTTTGTACAGCATCTAGCACACTGGCAGTGCTGGCCCCTGGGTGGGGTTCCTAGGCACTAAGATAATACAAATAATAAACAATAAGCATAAAACAGCAGAAGGTATCTCTTTAATCAGTAGGATATATTTCTAGTTTCATAGATTTTAATGCCAGAAGTGATCATTTCAAAAGTCCCTAAAAGTACGTTTGCACTTACAGCAGTGTGTACAGTACAGACACTGCACACCCAGCGAGCACAGACATAAATAGCAATATAGATAGTGAGGTATGGCTAAGGCGGGTTGAGTAGAGCGAAGTGCCTTACACACCTCAACCCCCAAAGTACACACCCTACATGGCTCTCTACATGCCCAAGCAGTGCCTCCTATGTCTACACCCCTGCTGCAATGACAGGCTCTGGCAGTGGGGAACGGAGAGAGCTGGAGCCTTGCCCCATGCCTCCCTGCTGCTGGAGCCTTTCACTGTGGTATGTAGCCATCTGTGTAGCGCCTGTACCCTGCCCACCACTGTAAGTGCAGATGTAGTTTAAGTGACTTGGGAGCCCAAGTCATAGTTTCAGGAGATAGGCACTTGTGGCTAGATTTGTATGGGAATCTAGGCACTGACGTCCACCATGTGGGAGCCACTGACCTTTTCAAAGCCCTAGCACTGCTTAACCTCCCCTTGATGCTTAGGTTTCCACCAGTTGGCATTTTCAAAGCAGCCTAAGCACTGCTGCTACTTCATGGCTAATGAGTGCTTGAAGCCCTGTTTCTTGCCCAAGCCTCAAGTGGGATTTTATTAAACGAGGCAAGGGAACACCTGTCTTGCCAGTGGAGCCTGACCCCCTCGCTGTGCTTTGAGCGTGCCTAACATCTGCTACCTCTCCTAGCCTACAGCAGGAGGACAGGATGCAGGCTACTGATAGAGGGGCAGTACGGCACCTGCAAAAAGACAGCCATGAGTGTAGGGAAACGTAAGGGGAACATGAGAAAGGTACTGAGCCTAAGCAGGGGAGAAAGAAAGTATGTTTCAGCTGCTAGGGCATGGGCTACCAAGGTAACTGATCTGCTTAGGTGCCGAATTCCAGGAGAAGGTTCACAATTGAGGATCCCAAGCAGAAGAAGGTGTCTATGTCTGCCCCACCAGCCAGGCTTAGCAGATCAGTCACTTGGGTGCCTAAGCCCCTCTCATCAACCTGCCCCTTTTCTCGGCATTTCACTCCTGGCTAGTTTAGGCAGATCTCTGTTCAGCTGACCGGCTTTGAAAAACCTTTTCTTAAGCACTTAGGCGACTCCATGCATGGGGATAGTTAACTCAGGTCTGAAAATTCCACTAGGCAGCAGGCCTACCTAGGGCTTAAATCTAAGTCAATGGGATTTAGGCTCCTAAAGGCAAAGTTTTCAAAGAGGTTTAAGCACCCAGTGGGATTTTTCAAAAGCGCCTAAACAGGTTAGGTGCCTAAATCCCATGTGCTGAAATACCTTTGAAAATCTGACCCTAAGTGGCTGAGAGTTTTGACATTTGACTTGGACTCCCAAGTCACTTAGACGCTTTCCAAAATTTTACCTGTCATCTGACCTCCAGCATAACATAGGCCAAAGGCCTTCACTCAGTAACTCCTGCATCAAGCCCATAGCTTCTGATTGAGATATAGCATCATTTTAATAGGAAGTAATTTAAATACAGCTGAGGTTAGTCCTGCTTTGAGCAGGGGGTTGGACTAGATGACCTCCTGAGGTCCCTTCCAACTCTAATATTCTATGATTCTATACATGGAACAGATCATTCTCACTGCTACCTTATTTGTGCCCTCTTTGTTTTTTATATGTTTTGCCTCTTACATTTATTAAACTTAGTGTGGAAAAGGACTATCACTGCTATGTCCATGCTCTCCCAGTGTTTCTTTGTGTCTTGCATACTTTATGAAAAAAAAAAAATTCAAGCTACACCCATGATAAATTTAATATATTTCTCTGATACAGTCACATTTTACAGTTTACATTTTTGAATATGTTCAAATATATTTATATATAATTTTTATTTGTATTGCTATCATTATGTGTTTAATACAGTTTCAACCACTAGCTATCCATATAAAAATAGAGAGAGATCTGAAGCCAAACTTCAGATTTAACTACACCTGAACTTTGCAAGTGTTTGAAATATGCATCTAGATCCCCAAGCTGTGCCTACTTCATGGATAAAATTAGGACTTCAGTTTCTGGGTCTGTGATTAAACACCTTTCAACCACCTGAAATTTGTATATGTAATCTCAAAATGACATATTCCTTGGTATCCAACATCTGTGAGAATATGTCATTTGTATATATGCTCAATTTTCATGGAAGAAAATATTTTTAAAATAATGAATGGGGTTATTGAGCTGACAGCTGTATTTTTGCCTGGAGTGATGAATTCTATCAAATACTTTATGTGGGAGGGGGAATAAGAGAGCACCTCCAGTGCAACACATTGTGTTGTACTCATTACCAGTGTAGTTCTGATCTTGCCCCCGTTTTTACAGCACTCAACTCCATTGACTTCAGTGGGGTTATTCCTGTTGTATGCGGGTATAAATGATACATGTTTTAGTTGTGAGTTGATGATAATCCCTGAAGTTAGAAAGGTGTTCTTTTTTTCTTTTCTTCTCCCCTAAGGTTTCAGGGAACAGCTTTGCAGGTGGAAACCATGAAACTTCTAGGAAGTCACACGCTCCTTTGATAGAAAACCACTTTTCTCAATGAACACGGCTTACTCTCCCGATTCTTACCTACAGCAGCAATCATGCTGAATGCTTTTCTGAACTTTGCTTTTTTACTTTTTTAGTTTCTCCTAGTTGCTTGAGCTTCGGCCACCTGATAATTCTCCAGTTTTCTAAGTCCTGTCCTTACGCTATCACCTGTGTATCTCCTACCTTTTGCCCAATAGCTATCAAAACTTATGTCACAAATTCTACCCATCTCTATTTTCTCTGACACATAAGGTGTTTATTAATTTAGCAGTAGCTCCATGTGGAAGAAACTTGACATTAGAAAAACCCAAACACATTTATATGTGTTTTAACTAGACACCCTTTGCCATAGTTTTAAATGAAAACTAGCAAATGCCAAATGAATCACCTATGTAGATGATTCATTAAAATCACTGACCCTTATTTGCCATACCAGGGTTCATAGCTGTTGTGAGGAAATCCTTCAATGGCAAAGCTTTACAGCATGTCTTGATTGTTGCCACACTCAGGTTCGGGGGGAGTGAAATCTATCTATTTAAGCATTTACATTGTGCTCATTGGCATATCTTCTAAAGAAGAGAACACCATGTTTGGCAAACAGCTCTGGACAGTCAGAATGAGACTAGCCCATGTTTCAAAGATAGTTCAATCGAAGAGACTGGGTACTTGGAGGTGAAAGGGTAACCATTTCAGAGCCCAAAGCACCAGTCTTACCTGCTCAAAGCAACCTGTTCCCGTGAAAATGAATATTCTGATATAGCATACATGCATGCCATGAATAGTCTAGCTCTGAGCTTCACCTAAAACTTCCTATTTTTTTTCAAGGTAGGCATTTGATAACCAATAAATAACCATCAAACACAGAGTAATGGCTTCTGAGCTGACCTTTCAAGATATGGATATTACCCCCTATTCTTCCAAACTATGAAATGTAAGAGATGCAGGAACCCCAATGAGAGTCTGCTAATTGCTTCTTTGAAACAGAATGCACAGGAAGGTATGCAGGCAAATGGATACATTTTATGTTTGTCACATAAACTGCTCATATGAACAATGGAAAACTTTGGGCGTTCTCTAAGGTGAGTGTGATTGACTGTATAGATGCTACTTAGCTTTTGGCAGACAGAGTAGAGAACTAACTCCAGCTGTCAGTTTCAGAGATGCCAAATCTCCTAGGGCTCCTGGTGATTCTGCACCACCCTGAATGTGGGATAGTACCTAAAAAGCACAATCTGGCCTTTCATTTTGCATACGGATGGGCTTGAGCTGTAAAGTTTAGACCCAGGGTTATAAACATCACAACCGCGCCCAGAAACCCGAGTCGGGATCTTAGTCCCATTGTACTAAATGCTGTACAAACACACAGGGAGAGACATTATCCCAGCGCATAGGCGTTTACAGCTCTAGATCCAAACTTTGGAACTATGAGGTTGATTCAGCCCATTATGCAAGTTCAGGACAGATACGAAACTTGGATCCAGATGGGAATTTTCTCCAAGTTCCAGGATGTCTGTATCCAGGAGAACAGTTTGGTCCAGTGTCTAGCTGTGCAGTTAGTGTATAAAATAGCACTTCAAAGTCCTACCTGCCTGTACTCTCAAAGTTCATGAGTCCAATCCTTTTCCAAACAACTTTGCCTCATCCATAACAGAGTTCAATCCAGCTCCCATTGACTTTTGTGGTAGCTGCATCAGACCAATAACAGTTCTTGAGAACTTCAGAAAGTAAACACTGCCCACTTGGAATCTGCAAATAACATTTCACGTCCACAGTTTTATCAAAATTGAGGAAATAAATATGGCATTTCTAATTAAACAAAGATATACATACAGGTATAAGAAACCTCTTTCGCTGGTTTTGACTTGGCTAGATTTAGTACTTTATAAAATACAACACAAACCCAATGTTAAAAAACGTTAACCCATGTAGTGTTAAATAAATACTTTATTGCAGCATTTTGTTCAGGGCCTGCTGATTTATCTCGTGCTTCTTTTCTCACCACTTCTTAGAAGAATAGTGCTTCTTTAGGAAGCAATTATTGCAGAGGATCATTGTGGAGATTATTTGAAAAATAGCTAGCATGTTTCCAGTTCTGAAAACAGCACATCAAGCAATTCAGCATGTTAGACATTTACAAGTATCCCTTAGTGATTATGCCTTATTATTATGTTGCTGATAGGTTCAAACCGTTATCAGCTCTGTACCTATATTATGTTGCCTCTAACATTTCAAGATCTGACAGCAAACAGGATGGTGAAAGATATACAGCATTTTTAATCTTTCATTCCTGTTGTTTCCATAAAGTCTGTCTTAATAGAACAACTATCATATTTGCCTGAAATGTAAAGGAAGCAAATGAAATAACAGTATACTAATAATGTTACTGAAATTAAAAACCATTAATGTCTTCCTGCCACAAAGCTTAATTGTGATTTATTTTGCCAGTGTGTAGACAAAAGAAAAGTATGAAAGACGTTTTAAAATTAGGAGGATTATCTCTAGAAGTTCATATGCAAATGTTATTGGATTTCTGCTTTAGCAAAGAAAGGCTGTCTCAAACAAATAAGTGTGAGTCACTTAAAAATAGATTATATGTACTTCTTGCACCTGCAGTCTTTCCTGAGTTTGAGGGGTTCCTGTATATTATCTAATTATTTTGTTCTGAAAAGGTTAACAGGAAAACACAAAATGTGGTCAGGAACTATGTTAACATTCTTATCCTCAAGGGCATGTATAAAAGAAACACTAGCAATATACAAAATAGCATAGATATGTAGGGGCTGAATCCTCAGCTGTGTCTGAGATATGCTCAGTGAGGCTGAGGAATGAGGGGACAAAATTAGATCCCAGTCACCTTTGTGTCCCTCTAATCAGAAGGCCTATTAGGTCCCAAACATAATTTAGACTCTTGTATCATCCTGAGGGGTCAGGATTTTGAATACCTCAAAGTTTGGTGATTTTTATGTGGAGAAAGAGGGAAATTTCTGTATGGTTTTTATGAAAAGGGATGTGACTCAGTTTTCTCACTCACTTTTGTATTGTTACTTATGTGGTATACAGGAGTGTATTTCTTTCCAGAGACTGAAGAATAAGCAATGGATTGACTGAGTGTGGGTCATATAGATGTGTCTGGGTTGGTATGAATAGACTATCAAGAACTGTCCATATGGGAATGGGAAAGGAGCTCTCTTGGAGGTATGATGGAAACCAACAACCGGACCATTAACTTCTAATAACTGTGGCCCAAGTGGACCTGTTGGATGTGGATGGTTAATTACCTGTCTGACCACAACTTCTCCCCTTCCTGAATCTGGAGGGGCAGTACCTGTGAAAATAACATGATTGGAACTTGAGACAAAGGACCTGAGCGTTAGAGGATAAGAAACCTGCTTTGCCAGCTGAGGAGGTAATTCAGTCTTAGATAGCTGGGCAAGGTCAGGGAAGTTTGCTGCAGGTGCAGTCTGCCTACTTAGTTAGTTGGGCAAAAAGGGGCCCACCTAACTAAGCAAGGAAAAGCTGGCAAGGTAGATGAGAGACATGTGCAATGTTCCTAAATATTGTATTCCAGTTGACAAATAATGTTTTGTTTTGAAAAGGCCACTTTGTCACTGCAAACATCTGCTAATCGCACCGCTTCTAGCAGGGAACCAAGTTCATTTGGAAATGCTGAAGGAACCACAGCAAGAAAAAGAGATGCTGAAGCCAGGGATCCAGGCTCAGATTAGCATGGGGTTCAACCTTGATAAAAGCAGAGGCCCAGGTCCTGTCACTGTGAAAGGTATAGTCCTAGAAAGACTGTGCAAAGGGTGGAGGCATAGCATTCCCTGTGGATCCATGACAGTTTGTAACTGAAGTGTTGGTGCAGTGTATGGAAAATTTAAATCTCATTCCAGGTTCAGATTTCAGACACTCCCTAAATTTGGGCTTATTCACATCCAAGGTTCTGAATTAGGACCATCTCTCTTTAGAAGGGGAAGGGAAAGTATCTAGTGGAGTTCCACAGCTTTCAGTCTGAAATAGTACTAGGAGTTCAGGTATGACTTGGATGGTGGGTGCTAACATAAGAAGTTAGATGGTGAAATAGAGAGAAAGACAAAACAGGACAGCTGTTTGGGAAATGATGTTATTTCTTATGAACATTTAAATGGGAAAATATTATCAAAAACTTAAATGCTCCAAATTGTTTTTTGGCAACCCCAAACTGATTTTTTGGGGAGGGGGGGTTATTATACTGAAAAAGGGGCTTTCAACAAAAACCTGGAAATTGTTTTTATTTTTTAAATTTCCACCAAAAAAACTCAATGAAACATTTTTGACCAGCTCTATATACCAGTATAATTCATTATAGTAATTTATGACCTAAACCTGAAGTAAATTAAACTTTCATTAAATCTATGAATGACACAACGATAATATAAAAAGCAAATGTAAAAGGAATGGTATAAAATTAATATACCTTGAGGCAGAGTGAGATGAGATTTAATGTGAGGAAGTACAATTTAATAATTTAAAGGAACTAGATCGTACCTAATGTGGGGATCATTATATTTATTTGGCTAGCATCTGTAAGAAAAGAGACTTGGGGCTAATTGTGCATAATAAACTAAATATAAACTCAGTGTATGATACTGCTGACAAAAGATTAACAGTGCTGGGAGTTATATGCAGAGCTATCTGTATGTTAGGAGGCTACAATATCACCTTGTACTGTAAATACAGCAATAGACCCCACATTACAAGAAAAGATATAAAAAAGCTGGAAATACCTTAAAAAAAATCAGCTAAAATACTAAAAAGATAACAGGATTAGAAAATGGGCATCATCTTCCTGAATCAATTTGTATAGCTTAGAATACAGAAGTTTTTGGAAAAACATGGCCACTGGCACCATCTTTGTCCTGCCAATGTTCCCAGACTTCTCCTTAGTTCATTTCTCCCACAAGCACCTCTGTGCTTTCTCTCATGTCACACCTTATGTATGGAAAAATTTATGCATGGATTCTGAAACAGAGAGATGGGACAGGACCCTTTCCAGAAAGGGTCACTCTAGCTCAGCCACAAGAAGCCAACATGTATCATGGAATATGGAGACCAGACAGGGAACAGGGCCCAGAGGGGATAATGTGGGCAGGCGTGATAAAGAACTACACCTCTCATGAGGCAGCATGATGGCTCAAGCAAAAAAGAGCTTCCAAAATGACTGCCATGCCACCGCACCACGGTAGTCAAGGCAAAGGGAAAGATTCTGAAACAAAGTGTTTTGATTCGGGAAAGTCAAAACATTTCATTTTGATTGTTTCAACATTCTTGAACTGAAATTTTTCTGAACTTTCAATTTTTCATCCTGAATTGGGATGAAAACAAATGTCAAGATATTAGAATTTCCCGTTTTGGGATCAGCTCTAATTGTAAGTGTTTTAGGGCAGCAGATGCCTTTTGTTCAACACTTGTCACAAGGGCGCCCTGATCCTTGACTGGGTCCTCTAAGCTGATTATAATTTAAATAAACATAATTGATAAATAAAATAAGAATGGCTCACATTCAAAAGTAAAGGGAGGTGTGATGGACTAAAGTTAATCACGAATACAATTTAGCCTGGACAACAGAAAATGCATTTGTCTCTGAAGATCATAGCACAATGAAATACTTTGCCTAGCAATATAATTATAGCACATTCATCAGGAGTGCTCATCAAAGGAAGTTTAGGTAAATGTTGGTCAAAGTCATGTACGATTCTTCAGCTGGATGATCTGGCAGGGCCCTTCCAGCCAACCCTGTGAGCTGTGCATCCTACAGCCAAGTTTTTAAAAGTATTTTTAACAAAACTGGCTTCTGAGTCCCTAACAGATATTTGTCCAGGTAGCATAATCACCACACAAATCACAACAATTCCATATGACTGCATCACTGTGTGTGTTTTTTCCCTCCAGGATAAACAGCCCATCAAGTTTCTATATCCATGTACCTATACTATCTTTGATTTCAATGGGACTACTAATGTGCTTACAGTTAAGCATGGTCTTAAATGCTTTTCTGGATCATGGCCTTTAGGTAATCTGCTAGACTCCTTAAGTGATTCATCTCTCCATTGTATCGTTGTTCTTGCAATGTGGTTGAATTGTTTCATCTATTAGAATGTTGGCCAGTCCCAGAAAATCTTCAAGCTTTGGAGAACTTGCAGGACCTCAGGTAGGAAGGAGATTCCTTTAGCTCTCTCATAGGCCATGTCTTCACTACAGGAATTATAGTGGCATAGCTATGGCACCATAGGGTAGACACAGCCAAGGTGCTGCTTGACAAAGCCCTGGCTGGGATGGTTTAGTTGGGGTTGGTCCTGCTTTGAGCTGGGGGCTGGACTAGATGATTTTCTGAGGTCCCTTCCAAACCTAATCTTCTATGATTCTGCAGTGATGGAAGGATTTTTTCCATGATCTCCCTGAGTGATGGTAGCTACCTCAACACCAGGGGTTAGATCAACATAGTTACCGTGCTTGGCGGTGTGAATTTTTCACACCCCTGAGTGCGGTAGCTATGACAACCTAAATTTAAAATGTAGAGTAGGCCATAGACTGTGAGCCATACTATTAAATCCCAGATATGGCAAACCTTTGTTCCAGGCCATCTCCCTCAGTGTTACGTGGACTTTTTGTATTTTTCTGTTTTACTGTGAGCTGGCCAGTCAAAACTGATTTTCAGGAAATTAAGATCCCTAAACAAAATGTTCATCTAGTTTTTATTGTTTCTTATTTGAATGATTTTTAGTGTAATTCTGTCAAGCTGTTTTGTACTTTTAGGTTTTGTATTTTTAGGTATTATTTTTTACTGACCCTACAACAATTTTTTTAGCCTTTTTCGAATTTCCCTTTCAATAGTGAGGTTCATCTTAATGACAAACTTCCTTTGATGAATCCAGACAGACACAAAAACATAAATCATGCATACATGTTGTGTACACAAGCATCTCTGTAACCACACAATCTTATCAATATTTCCCAACCTTCCTCCTTCTTCCTATTATTTGTAAAACCCACTTGTGTCTTGTCTTATATTTGAACTGTAAGATCTTCATGGCACAGGGTGTTTTATTCGATGTTTGGTATAGTGCCTAGCACACTGGGGCCCCAATTTCTTATTGGGCCTCTAGGAACTATTGTAATAATAAAGAATCAATAATTAATAAATGCATACTCAACATAGAAATGCATACAGGCGATCCAATTGTAAAAATATGTAGAAAAACACCCTCGGTGCATTCAGATAGTCACATCACATATAGGGAGGGACACAAAACAGACGGGTGTAGAAAGAAGCAACTAATAGTAGAGCTAAACTGCATTTTGGATTCAAATGACGTTTCAAAAGATTTATATTCAAATGAAGTTTGCCAGTTTGGGATTTAAATAAGCACCTGTGACTTTTTAAAAAAATTACTTATCTGGCTGTGCACTTTGTATTAATTTGTCCATTAAGGACATACAGTTCAGACATATCCAAAATTCAGAATGGTCAAATTTAGGCAAGGGAAAAACAGACAAAAGAAGAGCTGTTAAAAGGTGAAATTCTGCCTCCCTTGATCATCATTATTACACATCAGCAGGTATATACCTGCACAGGTACACAACACACACAGCAAATAGAGGTGTAGGGCACTTCTGAGACAAGAGACAAGTGAAGACACACAGCCAACACATTAAGTAGCTCACTCAGCAAAATGGACACAAATGGCAGAGTGAAACAGAAGCCAGAAACACAAAGAGAGTGCAGACACGACGCAGCAAACATCTGTTCCCCGCTGGAAAAGAACCTTGATACCCGTGAAAGGGAGGCGATAAGTGTAAAGTCCTCTAGTTAACAATGGAGACCCCCGAGACACAATCTCCACAATGCACGTGCAGCCGGACAGATACTGTCAGGAGCCCTTGCAGCAGGACAAGTGCGTGGGGGGAGGGAGGGGAAACCAACAAATGAAAGATGCCCTAAAAGTGTGCAGCATAGAACCGGATAATGTGAGCCAGTGACAAATCGGGGCAGGTGGTGGGTGTTCGCATGGGGGGTGCCTCCCGGATCCTGGAGTAACAGCGCGTGCACGGTACAATAACAGGGGGCCATCAATTAGAGGGAGCCTGTCCTGGTGTGAACAGCCCCGTCGTTATCAGCGCCAGGAACGGGGTAAATAAAGCCCACCCCTCCGCCCCATCGCCCCCTGCCTTGATAAGGACGTGCTGGCGGGGGCGAAGCCAAGGGCTTATCGAGTCTCACAACCCACAGAGGAAACAAAGCATCCCAGTGCAATGAGGGGGCGGCGGGGGGGGGGGGGATAGTGGTAGCTTTGTATGACCTGGGAAACCACACGTGCTCCCCCCCACCGGGATTGCTAGGAAGGGGAGCAAGGGCTTGTTGATAGAGAGAAACCTCCATAACCTGGAGTCCGGGCCGGGGGAGGGGGTGTTAGGTAATATCAGTAACTTGCTACCTAGCACCAGCCACCCAACGGTGGGAAGCGGGGGCGAAGGGGCGGCGCTCCCCACGGTCGGGATGTGGGGGGCTGGGGTGTTCGGTATCAGGGAGCTCTGCAGACAGCCGCTCCCCACAGGCCGGGGGCTGGGGAAGCCCAGTTGCCCCCTGCCGCTCCCCAGAGGCCGGGGGGCTCGGCTGGGAGCCGGGGGGCAGATACAGCGCCCTGTCACTGGCTCCGCCGGCCGGGTTTCTTTCCTAGCCCGCTCGGCAGGAGAAGCCCGCGGGCCGCCCCCACTCGCCGCCCTTCCCGCACTCCGGAGCAGGGAGGGGGCAGGGGAGGGCTCCAATGCGCCGCCCCTCCCCTCCCCGGCCGGCTGCTGTGCGGATGGCTGGCTGGCTGGGTGAGTGGGCGGATGAGCGCTCCGCGGCCCCCCGGGCTCCCAGAGCCACCTTTAGGGGAGGCGTCAGGGGCCTGAACTTGGCCGTCACCTCGTCCCGCTCCCTTATAAAGCCAGGTCAGCGGTGGCGGCGGCTGCAGACAGCGAGCAGCGGGCACCGAGCAGCCGGCACCGCCCCGGATCCCCAGCCGTCCCGTCCCGAGCCGGAGTCGCAGCAGGGAGCGGTCCCCGCCCGGGCAGCGCGCACCATGCGGGGCTGTGAACTCCCCCTCCTCGGCAAGCCTCGCTCGCTCCTCTCGCTGGGCCTCTTCGCCCTGGTCTTGCTCAAGGCGCACGGCGGCGCCGCGGCTCCCTTGCCGTCCAACGGGGGGGCCGCCCCGATGGCCAAGATCTACCCCAGGGGCAGCCACTGGGCTGTGGGTAAGTGTCCGGCCCGCTCTCCGCGCTGGGAGCCCGGAGCGGCCCCGATCCCGCTTTAGCACGTGCCGGGGGGGGGGTGGCGGGTCCAGCTAGAAAGTTGGGACTGGTTCGAGCTTCCTCCCCCTTACGTCCGTTCGTCTGCCCCGCAGCGCTGCTCTCTGTCCGCCCGGTCACAGCCACCCCGCCCTGGTCTGCTCCGCTAACACGTGCCGCCTGCTGCTCCGACCCACGGCACACAGCGGGCGGCGGGGCGGCGGGGATCTAGGGCCTGAGCGCCGAGCCTCGCTGGGGCTACTTGGGCTCCCCGTCCAGAGTTCAGCGGCCGGTGCGGCTGGGCTGTGACCCGGAGGAGGGAGGGAGGGAGGATTTGGGTTGAAACAGAGCCGCTTGGTTTAGGAAGCCGAGTCTCAACCCGCTCCCAGCCGCGGGAGAGGTGCCTGCTACAGCTGGACTTGCATGAGCCGGGGGTCAAACAAGCCTGTGGTCGATTGCAATAAGAGCAGATGCCAAGACAGGTACGCCGGGACCCCCTGCTAGGAAAGCAGAGCTCCCGACACGCTGAGCCGGGCCACCGCGGCGCCGCCAGGGTTTGGTAAGAAAAGGAGCGTTTGCAATTGGCACCTGCCGTCTCTGCGATCAAGGCGGAGGAGCTCGCTTCCCTCATCCATCTCCACGGGCGGCAAGGGCCATTTGGTGTTACCGGCACTGGAGGGGGTGTAGCTGAATTGGGAAGCTGACAGTAACGAGACTCCCGAAGCTGCCTCTGTTTCCCTTCGCTCCCTAGCGCGTGTATTCTCTTTCCATTTTGTGGCATTGTTTCATAGGCGTCCCTGTGTCTCTAAACTGCTGACTTTCCTGGGTAGGATTGAAAACAAGAAGAGTCCTGTAGCACTTTAAAGACTAACACATTTAATTTCCGCAGGCATAAGTTTTTGTGGGCTGCAACCCACTGGTCAGAGGTAAGGACTAGAAATCAGAGAGGAGGTGTGTATATACAGCTGAGGGTAAAAGGACAACAGTGGGGAAGGTAGGTATAAAGCAAAGAGTAGGATTATTTCCTTTTGTCTGTTTCTCCTGCCCAACAGCCGCAGAACTCTGTCTTGCTCTTCCCATCAGCCGTGGCAGGAGGCGGCAGATGAATGAGCACAGAGCTGCTAATCCCTGTCTTTGCAAAAGTCAAAGGGAATCGAAAATTGGCAATGCGATCTGATAGTGTCCGGGGGGAAGAAAGGCGCTGCTGGGGAAAGCTTTGGTGGGCTGTAGCCCACTTTCCCGAAAGCTTATGGCTGCAGAAATTAAATGTGTTAGTCTTTAAAGTGCTACAGCACTCTCCTTGTTTTTATTAAGAGAGTGACATCCAAGGGTTATGAGCCCCCAATTAATACACCTTCCTAAATTATTAAGATAATTATTTCCTAAAAGCTGTGCCCTGACTTTCCTTCCCCTTATTACCGGGATCATTTGCAAGTTGTTGCTCCTAGCACTTCTCTGTATTCAGTGTAAACTGCCTCATTTAGACACTGCTAAAACGAGCAGGTATGTGCTGTTTAGATAGGGTGCAAGGTCGGGTAATGATTGAAGATATGTATCATCTGATGGCCGGCTGGGTCTCTGGGAAATGAGTTTGGTTGACTTGGTTCAGCTACTGGTGGCCAGCTGTTAACACCACACAAAAATCATCCCATCATTCAGTGAGGCCAGGAACTGAAAGGGCTTGGAGAGGGCACTAGTTTCTCACCTCTAGAGTTAGTTTCTTCAAGCTAAGATTGAAGCACATGGTAGAACCAGTGTGAGGAGCTTGCAGAGCCACTGTGGGTTCAATGGTCAGCCAGCACCTGCCTCTGACATTGCACACACATAGAGGCTTAAATTACAAACAAGGTCAGGGTTCTACTCAGGCAAGTCAACTGCTGTAATTTTCTTCTCTTACTTCAGTCCTCGGGACAAGGGACAAACCCCTAGATTTTGAGTTCTTGACAAAGGCTAGTTCGATTTAGTTAGAAAGCAGAAAACTGAAGGATAGAGGGGCCTGATCCTGCAGCCATTAAAATCAATGATGATGATGATCCCATTTCCTTAAGGGGTTCAGGATCAGGCCCTACATCCTGTTCACCGTTGTTGCTAATGGGATTTTTGCCACTGACGTCTTTGGGAGTAAAAGGGAGGCCCAAGCACACCCAATGAAATCCCTCGGGATATACTTTGGAGAAGAATTAATGAGCAGTTGAAGTAGCCTGAAATGCTGTAAGGAAAAAAGCTTTAGAATTACTGAAACCAAAACTACTGAAACTGTCATGCAATATGCTGCGGAAGGGGACCCCAAGCACAGGGTAGTTCTATTATAGGGTATGATCTAGACAGAGCTTTCTAAATCATTGGCATCACTCTCATTGACTTCAGTAGGCTTTGCATTAAGCTCTTATCAATGAATATGTGCCTCTGTTCCTATTTTTTCACTTTACATGTCGGGATACTCTCATTACTACAATTTATGTTAATTTTAGTTCTCCATTTATTTATTACTAAACTGTCAGCATCATTGATAAGGTAGCAGCTTGTCTGGCTGCAGAATCTCATCCTCTTGCTCAGTGATTTAGCTGTCATCTTTCTAGAGGAGAGAAAAAAGCTATATAGTCTTGATGCTATGGGCCAACGTGAATATTGTATTTAATATATTTAGCTGGTGATTGTGCAAACCGCAAGAAACACACAAAGGAAGCAAACAATATGTCCCGTAGCTGGGAAATTATAGAGTATTTTGAGATAGAAGGAGAAAGCGTAGAGAGAGAATTTCCATGTCTTGCCCCCTACAGATAAATTATTGCGGATGGTTTATTAAAGGCTAAATTTGCAGTGAATGAGAAACTCTCCACCTTCATTTGGCAAAGAATGACTGAACAGTAACTGATGATTACTCCTACAACTTTAATAAACTGGAGTTCTCCTGATGATCCTAACAGGATTAAAACTCCAAATAGAAAAGGATTTCTTTATCCAGTGCATTTTAAAGGAGAGAGCATGAGTGTTTTGTTATTGTCCGCCTGGATTTGGTTGGCACCAATAGCAGAAGACTGTACTTGAATGTATAACTGTGGACTAATGTCAGGGTGAAAATTAGAGTATCGGTGTTAACTATTATTGTGTATTATTCATATATATTATTAGAATAAAGGGCGCAAGCCTGCAAGATACTTCATCTGCAATTGAGTTTAAAAGGAACTGAAAGTGTGGAGTATCCTGAAGATTAGGTCCATTTTGAGGGAGATCACAGTGGTCCCCTCTGGCCTTTGAATTTGTGAATCTCATAGGAGTTATGTGAGGTTTAATTAAATAATGTTTGAAGCGCACTTTTACATCTGGAGTGGTTTATTGCTATAAGAGTATGGCTCATTGCTGCCCTGATTCAGCAAAACACTTGAACTAGCATGGTCTTGAGATCATCCCTGTTCAGGAAAGCACTAAATATGTGCTTAACTTTAAACATGATCTTAAGGCCAAGTCTATACCAAAAAGTTAAGTGGACCCAGCTAAGTAGTTTAGGAGTGTGAAAAATCCACACCCCGGAGTGGTGTAGTTAAGCCAACCTAACTCTCAGTATATACAGTGCTAGGTCGAGGGAAGAATTTTTCCCTCTACCTAGCTATCATCTCTCAGGGAGGTGGATTAACTACAGTGATGGGAGAACCCCTCCAGTCACTGTAATGAGGGGCTACACTGAAGTACTAAAGTAGTGCAGCTGTTAAGTGTAGACATAGCCTAAGTGTTTTCATCCAATGGGAGTTAGACACGTGATTAACTTAAGCACATGCTTAAGTGCTTTTGCTGAATTGGGGCCCAAATTTAATTAAAAAACCCACAAGCCAATCAGCAGCTTCATGGGGATTTATGCAATATATCATCACACTCTGAAATGGAGTTTCTAGCAAACTGAAAAGAGAAAATAATGGGGAAAATGCTATGAATACTTTTTTTTCCTATTATTTTGAATGTATCTGTTGTTTGATTACTTTTTTCTATCCTTCTCTCTTTTTAAGGTTCCCCAGAGTATATGGATCCCACCTTCCCACTGCTTCTCACCCCCAGAGGCCTGTTTGCCCTTTCAGCCTTAGTTCATGGCCCACAGCCAATATCAGTTTCACTTTCATAAAATCACAACCTGGAATACTGAAGCACATTCAATTTAGCTTTTTGCCATAAAAGCCAGTTTAAAGATGTAGGAAGAGCCACATACTGCTGCTGAACTGGCAACTTAGGTGTGTGGGAGAGAAATTAAAACTCTCAACCTCACCTCATGCTCACCCCTGCTCTCAGCTGCCTCTCTTTACCCTCCTAACAGGTGCCTTTTTATCTCTGTCCTCACCACATCAACATTTCCCTGACCCACTTAATAGAATGGGCATAGGGATTTTTGTGTGTGTGACTCCGAGAAAGTCCCAGCTGTGAATCCCAGTGGCAGCTGGTATGACATCATCCAAAAGGCTCCACTGGCCAATCAGAATACGGTTCTGAACGTCCATACTTACTCAGTAATTAATTTTTGGTTAATGTCATGATATTCTGCTTGTTCTTATAGGACATTTAATGGGGAAAAAGAGCACTGGAGATGTTCCCTATGCTTATGAAGAAGAAAACAAGATCCCATTTTCAGCATTACCTGAAAATATCAAGCAGCTGGGGGATTACCTGCAATGGGAAGAAACATTGAAGAATTTGCTAAGGCTGTTAGAAGAGAATGAAAACAGAAGTGCTCAGATCCTAAGGGAAGAGCTTCCATGGTACACCAAGAACAGTTGGGAGACAGAGGATGACAGCAACTTTAAAGATGTAAGTTTTAAAATAACAAAGTACCGTAAATTTAATTTAAAGAGGAAAAAAACCAAACAAATTAGCTCTTTCTAACTCTGGTATTGTTGGTCGAGTTGGTCAAACAATTTGTAATGAACAACTAATTCCGTGAATTTATCCCTTATTGCAAATGGTCACTGAATAGATTATACCTTTTATGAATGTATTTATTTAGAACAGCTCAGCAAATATCTTGTAAATTTCAGCCTATGGCTTGGATGCAAGCTATTTGCTGTGAATATTTTTTCAAGTATTTTGATTTATTTATATTATACAAGTGCCCTAGTCATTGCCAAACTTTGTACAAACACACAACCAGATGTAGTCTCTGCACTGATGAGTTCACAATGTAAGCTGAAAACCTTGCAATGAGGTAATAAACAATAGGAGGGAACCAGCGAGTAAAATTAACGGTGATGATATAAGATCACATGATGGTTACATAGATGAGCGATGTTCAGCCTCACAAACAAACTAAATATCCACAACACTGCCCAATCTGGCCATCATTAGCTAGCTGATTTCTTTGAATTGTTAGTATTTCCCTTTCTATATTTGAGCTACATGAATGGTTATTTGTGTCACTTCATATTGTTTCTGTCCGCTGATGCGATGACCTAGCCTGGGTAAACTGCTTCCACTCAAAACAAATTTCATTTGATCACAAAATAGGAATTTGGGACTCAGAAAGGGACTTTAGGTACCTAAATCCCAGGATCACCCCCACTGAGATGTTGGAGACCCCCAGTTCAAATCCCCCCTCTGTCTGAGCCAGAGACGAGATTTGAGCAGGGATCTACCTCCTCTTTGGTGAATGTTCTAATCATTGGGCTATGCACAGGGGTTCTCAAACTGGGGGTCATGACCATGAACTATCAGCCCCCCAGGTGGCAGGGCTGGGGCTTTCAGCCCCATTCATGATAGGGCTGTGAGCCCTGGCTGCCCAGGGGGTGGCACTCAGGGGCTTGCTGTGTGAAAGGGGTCTCAAATACTAAAAGTTTGAGAACCACTGGGTTATGGGATATTCTGATATGGGGAGCTCCCTCTGTCTCTTCTGTTGAAGCTGTTATAATGTGTATAAATAATGAAAGCTTTATTAAAATAGGGGGACTGGGTCTCCTACATCCTGGGTGAGTGCTGTAACCACCAGGCTAGGGAATCATACTCATGCTTGTGCTCTTTCGCTCTCTCTCTCATCCCCCCTAAAAATGATACTATTTATTTAATCCAAAATGGAATAGCATCAGCAGGAGAGATTGAGGCCTCCACATCAGAATATCCGATAGCCTAGTGGTTAGGGCAATCATGGAAGGAGCTTTTAGCCTTGCATTTTTCCTTGATAATATGCAAAGATCTTCTATTTTTGTCATAAGCAATCTATTTAGGCCCTGAGCCAATGCTTACTGGAGTCAGTGGAAGTTTTTCATTGACGCCACTAAGTGATCGGTCAGGCCCTTAAAGTCAAACTATATCCATTTTTAAGATTTGCTTTTTCAGACACAGAGGCCCTAGGGAATCTTATGTGCTTCAAATGCCATGAACATTTACGATATTGTTTAAAGAACAATCATTATCCTTAATAATAAAAGAGAGGCTAGTGTAATACTGGCACACTGGTTTGATAGGCAATGATATTTGAAGCATAAGAGCTGCAATTATCAGAGATATCCAGGACCCTTTTGAATGCATATTTTATCTCTCTAGAGTGTCTAGTATATGCTACATTCTTAGCTACTCAGACTTTGTCTAGTCAAGCCCTTCATTTTAATGTGGTGCTGTAGAACATCTTTATGAAGATGCTAGACACTGCAATGATGAATGTGTTGTGCATGGCTAGATGGAAGATGCTCAGATAGCTTTGATTTATTATTATAATAATGCTGTTACCAGTGACTCCAATAGATGCAGGGTGGGGCCTGTAAGCGACATAAAATAAATCCCGTCTTACTGTATTTGAATTTCCAGTGGAAACCAACTGTCTAGAAAGATAAAGACATGTTTAATCCATCACGGTATCTTATATTTGGTGCCGAGTTCAGATACAAGGGTTGGACAATGAAATGTAAATGTTCCAAAGAAAGCAGCATTGCAGACTGTACATTCAGGCTGAAGGAACATATATACATTATTCGGGGACCATTGCATGCTCAAACTGTCACAAAGCTGTAATTATGATAGATTGCATATGTGTCTGTTCAGATGTTAACATTGCAAGAGTCCATCCAAGTGTGCATCCTGTAGGCTGCCATCTATTAATTAAATGTACATATAAGCATGTCTTAGTGGGCTGGGAAGAATCTTACTAATAACTCTTCATACTGATGTATGAACCAAAAACATAACAAGCAACATACTTTGTGTGTTTTGTGCTAGGAATGAGATAACTGCAGAATCTAAGACCATAGCGCTAGATGTACTTTTGTCAGGGATGTTTCCAAGTTGAATTTACTTAGGTTTTTTTCCTATAAAGTGGCATTATTATTTTTTATTTATTTTCATTAGTGCCCACAATCTGCAAGGCATTTTTCAAATATAAAAGAAGATACAATCTCTGCCCTGAAAAACTCACCATCCAATAGACACGGGGTGGGAGAATGGGTACCACATACAAATAAGTGAAGAGGCCAAATGGAGATAGTCCCCATCTTGAGTGGACACCAAGTATTTGTAACTCAGTGGGTGTTTTATATAGGTTGTAGGGTAATTTCTACAGAACTTTACTGGTTTCATCCCATTAAATTCTATAGGTTTATTCCATAAGGGAAGTGCAGGAGGGGATCCTGTTGGGATTATACTTTAGGTTAACGTGTGTAGCGTGGGGATAGGTTTACAGGATTATTAAAGGCATTTAGTCATAATGTACACATAGTCACTGTGCTGTAATTTCATTGTTCCATGTATATATTCAAATATGTTACGTTTTAAAAATCCAAATTAAAAGGCATCTAGAACTTAAAAACAATAAGCAGAAATTCCCTCTGGTTTCACTTCTGGCTTGTATTTAAGAATTAGGCCTCTACTTCTTGATTTATTGATTTTCATTTTCTATCTGAATAGCTGAAACCTCCCATTGCTACTATTATGTTCTTGGCACAATTCTTCTCTATTCCTGTTGTTGCCTACTCCTCCTCATGTTTTGCCCTTCTGATGGGGGGGGGAGGGGGGTGTCCACATGCCTGTTCTTCACTTTTATTATTTTGAATGTCATGTTTTAACAATTCAGCCTTACTCAGTGTTCCCCCGAGGTTTTGTTTTTTTAGTTTTGGTTTTATTGTCACATTCTTCTGCCTCAGTTAATTTAACAATAAGAAAATCAACACCAACCCCTCCTCCACTCATGCACAGAGTAAATTAATATTAAAATTAATCTGGATCAGCTATAAAAATCTGAAGCAGCTGCTTTGCCTGCTATTCTAAGGTTTTGCTCTTGCAAGTTGTCAAGTGCAATCCAAAGTAAATTTTTAAAATATTTCTATGAACTCACTTTCCAACATTAATTTGATGTTCTATAAATGGGATTATGAAGAAAATATTTTTGAATAACTCTTTCTCTGAGCCCTTGGTTGTCATTTAGCAAGCTAACAAAAACAAATGTCCTTTGCGGGCAAGTCTTGGGAATGAATTTGTTGTGTGGCATAGATGCAGAGAAGTTATGCATTAGGTTTCTTGAATCAGTATGTGACTTTTGACAAGTCTGTTCTGTAAATATTATTTACTTCTCTTTATTAGATGATGGATTATCTGCTTCAGGTTATGAATATGAAAAAAAGCACGCCAAGCTGAAGTGAAGATCTTCCAAACTTGAAGGAACAGAATAATATCCTTAAGAGACTGTTTCACAAGCACTCAATTGTAACAGATAACAAACACGGTTTCCCTTGTGTAAACAAGATTACTTTTGTGTAAAAATACCTACACACTCGTATTCTTGTATGTTCCCACATTGACTAAACTCTTTTCCATTTTTTCTCTCCAAGCTGCATTTTCTTCTTTAAACTGCTTTGCTGTAAATAATTGTCCGGGAAGGGTCTTCCAGTTATCTGACTTCTCTGTCTAGCCAGTTGATCTTTAGGTTAAAATTACATGACATTTCAAGGTTCACAATAAATAATAATAACAAAGGCTTTGCTTTTATCTGACTTACAAAATGTTGACTGACTGCGTCATGGATAGTAACAAATAAACAACTGGGCGATTCATTACATGTTGGGCAAGATCCTCAGCTGTATAAATTGACATGGCTCCATTAAATCCCATGAAGCTACACTGATTTACACAACTCAGAACCTGGCCCATGCATTTCATTGACTCTAAGGGGTATATTTTCAATGAGCCAAGATCCAGACTGCCTTACATGGGTGTGGAAGACCGAAACATCAGCTATATCTACACTGACGGTGGCAAATTCGCCACCGTCAGATCGATTTTCCTGGTTTGATTGAGCGACAGTGAAGACACATTCAATCAGTTCAGAAGTCGATCTAATAAAACCACCTCCGCAAAAAGCGTAGTGCTGCGTCGACAGGTAGGCATTTCCCGTCGGTGCAGCGCAGTGGGGACGGCATGTTAAACAGAAGATATTAAGTCAGCAATGTAGACCAGGCCCTAGTGGCATGTTTCTGCTGCCTAGGTGGCCCCAGGAGGCAGTGGGGTAAACTCACCCAGATGGCCCTCTATCCCCCTGTATGACGCACAAATGACATCACCAGTGGGTCTCCAGAGTGGAATGTGGGCATGTCACACATAAATAAGGGTGGGAGGTCAGGCATCCTAATTCAGTGTGAAGGAGGAGCATTTCCTACCACAAGCACAGTTGAGTAAGCCAGTGACGTGGCCCTAAAACACTTGCTGGGCCTGAACAGCTGCACTGTGCTTCTTGTGCACGTTGGCCAAGCAAAGCAATCTGCTCCGGAGAAGATGGAGGTCCTTGCACAATGGAGGAGTTACACACTGGGAGTTCCACCCAGCAAAGGGAAACCACCACTACATGTTCCCACAGTAGAACAGCCCAAAAAGAGTCCAAATAATTTCTCTATACAAATGACTAAACAATGGGTTTGATATATGAAAAGGCCTAAGCAGGCTGGACAGCGTGACATTTAACACCTCATAATGAGACACTAAAATAGCCATATGACAAAAATAATTCCCAACTGGATGTTTGTTTCAAATTAAACCACCCCCTTCCTTGAGTGGGGAGTTGAGGCCATCAATTACTACACTTCACTTTGAACAATCCCCCACGGCTGTGATATAATCACTTGTGTGAGACAGAAATTACTCTGTCCAAAGAGTTAGATACAAATAGCTTTGACCAGAAATGGAGGTACTTTCAATAAGACTGTACAGAAAGCCAGGGGGGACTGATGATAGCACACAGAATGTGCATAACCACGACTGCTAAAGGAAATGCAATGTCTAGTGCTTCGGCGTTAAATTTGGCATGCTTTTTGATTATCCCTCCACTCAAATTAGCCGTAAAACACACATTTTTCATCCCTGGCCCCCATGAAGAGATCGTGTCAAATGAAGGGAAAATATCTTCTTGTACAGGTCCTCTCTGTCTGCTAACTCAACGCTGAAACCATCATGATTGTGCTGATAAAGTGTGTAGTAAATTACTTGACCACACTTTGGGTCATTACAAAATATACGAAAGAGACCAAATAACCAGGGTCAGTCAGGTTTATTAGTGTCGTACAGCAAAAAAAGGTACTTTACACTACCAATGTGCAAGGAGTAGGCCTGTGCAGCGATGTTACATTCAACTTATGCAGACAATGTGCTCCCCAAGTAACACATTTCCGCTGGTATTATTTATATGATTTTACAAGTTATACGTCACTAAAATCCAAGCCATCAGTTTGTCCCCATGCCTTATCTCGCTGGTCTATTCCTTATTTAGCTTTCTTTTGGATACTAGCATTCCAAGTACTAGTCCGTGAAGGTACTGCCTTAGCTTGTACTGGCATAGGACTAATGTAGCTTGCTTTTGACAAGTTTGCTATCTGCTGATGCCAAATGCTTACTTCAGCAAATGCAAGGAGCTATGGGATACCTGGCACAAGTGAACAGGAATGGTTATGCTATGTCAGTTTTAGGCTAAATCACTGTGACAATATTTATGCTTAATGCACATATATAGTGTGGATTATATATATTATTAATATGATTTATATGCTAGTCAGCCTATACTAAACACATGGTTCAAAGTGGGACTGCAATTCTCCTTTCAGAGGGTTGTAGTCTAGTGAATTTATATAACTGAGGAAGATCGTGTTGGTGGGAATTGTGCATGCATGGCAATATGTAGGGAGTGTTCAGTAACTTGCACAATAGGACCCTGGTATAGTAGAGTAACCATTGTCACGCAAACATTATGACCAAGCTGAATGCTGATTTGCTTACAGATGGGATTTGTTCTCGTCTTCAGTCAGTCAAAAGCCCCAGGTTCTTCATAAATGTACTGGACCATACTCTGGTGTCTGATGCACACATAGCTGCCATTGCTGCTGTTGGAAAACACAAATTCATTGGCAGCTGAAAATGTGGCTTAGTTAAATAAAAGAAGCAACAGTTTTACAGTAACAGTAAGACTGCAGCGTATTCACAGAGTAGCTTACATTTTTCAAGCGGTGCACAAACAGTAATTAGTCTACAAACATGCACGTGAAGACGGTAAGTAAATATCATTAGCCCCATTTTAGGTACTACAGAACTTGCTAGCTAAGGATCTCAAAATGCTGTGCAAACATTCATGTGAATAAGCCTCATTCTCAACCTCCGGGGACAGAGAAGGGATCTATAGTGGTCACGTTACCCACAATGAAAATGCAGCCATCGCTGGCGTGGGCTGGGGCAGCTGTTTAAGAGCTCACAGAAACACTTCACAACAGTTTAGGATAGGAAGCAAAGAAGAACAACAGCTAACTGAAAGGAGACTTTAGGTTGGAACGTGGTCAGGACACTAAGGTTAAGACCCTTGGTCTTGATAACAGGGCAATAAGGTATTGTGGTCAGGAGCCAATGGCTGCTGAAATCTACATCTATCTTTCTAGCTATCTTCATTTTTTAAAGAAGCCTTATGTGAAATTCCCATATGTGACGCCTCCTAGCAGGATGCCAGCTGCCAGTTTGGAAGTTAAACTCAGCAATTCAAATTAGAAATAAGGCTTTTTTTTTTAATGGTGAGTGCAAATAACCATTGGAATAAATTATCAAAGGAAGTGGTGGATTCTCCATATCTCCAAGTCCACAAACACATCAAATCTGTCTCTTGACTGGCTTTCCATAGAATACTGAAGCAAGTTCAAGGTCTCAGCCCTTATCTTCAAGGCACTCCATAGTCCAGGTTGAGGGTACCTAAAAGTTCATCTAAAGCTACCGGATGAAGACCGTGGTAGACAGCTCTGCTCTGCTGGCATAATAGAACCCGCTATGGTAAAGGGCACCTGTGCAGGAGACAGAGCTGTGCAATGAACTCTTCTAGGCACTAAGGACCAACACAAACCTCACCACCTTCTGCTCCAAGAGAAGGAGCATTTCTTCATCCTTGCCTTCATTAACATACACATAGCAACATGCACGTCTCCTCTTCAGGAGAGGATGAGAGACCAAACGTGACAGACATTAATACTACTTAATGCAATACTGGAAGACATGTACAGGCTACATCTACACTGCAATAAAAGACCCACGATGGCCATGGCTGGCTCAGGTCAGCTGACTTGAGCTTGCAGGGCTAAAAATTGCAATATAGGTGTTTGGGCCATGGGAGTGAGACCCCACTATGGGGGAAGAGCTCAGGGTCTCGGCTCCAGCCTGTGCCTGCGTGGCTACACTGAAGTTTTTAGCCCCTCAACCCGAGCTCTGTGAGCGCAAGTCAATTGACCCGGGCTCTGAGATGCGATGCTGTGGGTTTTTTATTGCAGTGTAGACATACCCTCAGATACTACAGTGATGAACGTGGTGTAAAAACCTCAGTAGAATAGTATAGAATAGAATCACAGAATCATAGAAGATTAGAGTTGGAAGGGACCTTGGAAAGTCATCCAGTCCAAACCCCTGCTCAAAGTAGGATCAACCCTAATTAAATCATCCTTTGTCAAGCCTGGCCTTAAAAATCTCTAAGGATGGAGATTCCACCACCTCTGTAGGTAACCCATTCCAGTGCTTCTCCACCCTCCTAGTGAAAAACTTTTTCGTAATATCCAACCTAGACCTCCCCGACTGCAACTGAGACCATTGATTTTTGTTCTGTCATCTGCCACCACTGAGAACAGCCTGGCTTCATCCCCCCTGGAACCCCGCTTCAGGTAGTTGAAGGCTGCTATCAAATCCCCCCTCACTCTTCTCTTCTGCAGACTAAACAAGCCTAGTTCCCTCAGCCTCTCCTCATAAGTCATGTGCTCCAGGCCCTTAATCATTTTTGTTGCCCTCCACTGGACTTTGTTCAGTTTGTCCACGTCCTTCCTGTAGTGGGGGGCCCAAAACTGGACACGACATTATAATATAATATAGAGCTTGATCCTTTGTTACAAACTGGAGAATGACTGTATTACAGACATTAATTTAATAGATTGAAAATTTTGGGGGCAGGGATTACCTTGCACTTTGTACAGAGGGCCTTTAAGAACTACCATAATATGGGGGGTGGGGATTACTGGATGTATAAACAAGGAATAGTGTTTAGGGGATGGAGGTGATTATTACTTCCACATTTTAAAAAGGATGTTGAAAAATTGGAGAGGGTGCAGAAAACAGCTACAGAACTAATTTCAGAGCTGGAGAAAATGTCTTACAGTAAAAGAGGTAAAAAGCTCTGTCTGTTTAGTTTAGTTTAGCAAAATGAAAATTAAGAGGTGATGATTTTAACAGTGGGGGGTGATTAATCACTGGAACTTCCCAGGGTATGGGTGGGTTCTCCATCTCTTGATATCTTCAAAACAAGCCTGGACAGCTTTCTGGAAGACATGTTTTAGCCAAATACAAGTTATTGGACTCAATGTTGAGGTAATTGGGTGGAATTTAATGGCCTGTGATATTCAAAATGTCAGACTAAATTAGCTAATGGTCCCTTCTGGACTTAAAGGCTAGGAATCTATTACTTTACTTGGGCCATAACCTATAAAATGGTTCTGATGATGTTCTCTTGGATTCCAGCAGGTGGCACACTTTGCTAAAATATGGATCCTTTCAAGGAGCTTCAAGCTGTTGTGTAGATCTCATTTTCTCTTGCTTGCTTTTAAAAGAAGAAGTTGATATTTAGTGATGATGAACAGCAGCCGCTGGGCAAAATGAAGAGCAGTAAGGAGTTCAATGCCATGCAATTATCAGGCCCTTGATTGCAACCTAATTTATAGAAGACAGGCTATATTCTTGGGATTGGGAAAGGTCAGTATAAGGTATCTGTCAGGATATGTCAATTTTCTGCTTTTTTTTTTTGTACTGAAATGTGAATGATTTTCATCTGCCATGAATGAATTAGATTATATTTTAATACATAGGTGTTCTAGTTAAAATTCCAGTAAATTCCCTACCCTTTTCCCAATCCTAAAGCCACTGACTCTTTCCTGGGGAAGTTTTACTGAATTCTCATCCCATGTATCAATGGTCAAATCCTTAAGTTCTCAGCTCAGTTTTACTCAATCAAAAATCCCATTGACTCCTATTAAACTTTTGTCTGAGTAAAGACTCCAACTTTAGCTCATGATGCCCTGATCAATTTTTTCCATCTTTAACCTCTAATTCTCTGTCTAGGACTTAGTCACTTGGAGCCAAATTCCACAGTCTTCAATATAGTAAAACCCTCTCTGAATCAGTAGAAGACCACAAAATTTGTTGCTTTAGCAGGAGAAAAAAATGCCAGTACAATAAAACTGATTGCCTTAGCACCTTAATTAATGTAGCCGTTTCATTACTTCAACCTTGAATAGCATACAGTGCACTGGACTTAGATTTGCTAAGAGAAGGTCCTATCCAGCACTCTTTTTCTCAGCCAAGACCTATGTTGCTATTAATGTGAGTTTTAACTGCATAAGACCTACGGGGTCTAGTTTTAAATAGTCTCTTTTTCATATTTGTCTATAAAGATAAATAGTTTCTTTCTTTCACCCTTGTTCTTTTATAATTTTTGCATTATTTTTCTTGTATGGTGAAAATTTGCATCCATCACCTCAGATAGAGAGCTATTTAATGAAATAGAAGAAGTGTTCCTAGCTTCTGTTTGCCAGAACCTGGGAATGGGCGACAGGGGATGGATAACTTGATGATTATCTGGTCTGTTCATTCCTATATATTTTGTACCCTGGTATGACCATGTCCTGTTGATTGTCATAGTTTCACCAAGATTCTGTGTTGCCTATTTTATATATATATATATCCTCATTTAATAGCAGGCATTCAAGTTCACCCATCTTTTTATTTAGATTTCTAGGATGTAAACACTTGTCAATGTTTAGCTGTCTGCCTTCATGTGATGTAATTGAATGGAACTCTTTTTCATTTGACTGTTCTCTTCTGTTCCTACTTGTTCTTTATCAACTTCTGTCATCGCCTCGTTACTTCTATATAGAGTATCCCCATTCATAAAGCCCATCAAAGGTGAAATATGGTCATTCTATGTCATAGTGAAGGAATCTTCACAGGCAACTGGTTTAAATGTAATATCCAAAACAGAGATAAGGAAAGGTACAGAACAACAAATTAAGGAGCTGGTAAAAACTGGTGATGAGATCTTAGATGATGTAAAAAGTGCTTTCTAACTTGTAAGCAACCATGTTATAAATATAAATGGTTCGGGGGACATATTTTGAAGCAAACCTACCAAGTAAGGTGAACCCTGCGAGAACAAGCTTCCCAGAAAGACTGATGTACTCTCTGTATTGTATGGCTTTGTCTTAGGCAATAAACTTGGCTAAGCTTGGTTATTTGGTCTTTTGGACATTTTTAATATCAAAAGACGTGCAGTTGAGCAGTTAGCTGCACACTTAAGCAATACTAGGTTTCTATGTTGGCTTTCATCACTCGTAGCTGTGTGCAACACGGAGGGCCAGATGCGGCTCAGTTCGAGGCGGCTGTGTAGGGAAACAAGGGGATGTACCATACGCACACACTCCTGCATGGTCTGCTTGGCTAATGTAGGAGAGACAACAGGCTCTGTAGGGCTCTGACTCTCCACCTCACTTACCCAAGAGCAGGTGGGCAGAGAGGAGCACGGAGGGGTAGGGAGGGGAGCGGGCAGAGCCTTGGCATGGAATAGCAGCGGTCATCTGGCAGTGCATGAGGAGAGAGTGGAAGTCATCTGTGCCTAAAGGTGTGGCACAGATGACTTTGCCCCGTGAGCAAGGAAAGAGTAGGGTCATGAGTCCTCCCGGGCTCTCCATTGGGCAGAGCAGCTATTAACTGTCCTATGCTCAGGGCATCGAGCAAAGGCTGAATCTATTCCTCATAAAACCTCAGTAACTATTTACAGCGTCAATAACCAGAGCCTCCAGACCTGCGTGAGTAACCCCACAAGTTGTCTCCTCATTGTCAATGGGCCCCATTTCTCTCGGAGCTCTGTATGCAGAATGGGCCCCGCCGAGTGCAATCATGCTACTCACTCGACAAAGGGCTCTGCAAGACATGGCCCTAACTCTGGACACGCTGAAGGGAAAGAAAGGAGCAACATGATCATCTTAAGGGAGATTTATATCTTTTCATTTTTTCCCTTACAGCCTTTTTTAGTCCTTTTAGAGCTTGAGGTTTAGCAGTGAAGTTAGAAATAAACATTCAAATTACTGTCCTTCTAAGACAGTTTAAGTAAAAAAGGAAATTGGTAATTCAGGAAGGGCCGAGCTAAGAGCCTTAGCTATGTTATAGGAAAGAAGTGGTTAAGGATCTAGATGATTTAATCCAGTTTTAAGAAAAGGTTTTACAGTGAGCAATTAGATGCTGGTTAAGGAATTAATCACTAATGGGTCATTAACTCTGACTGCTATTGTACAGTTAACAAGCTGAGGCAGGATTATTAGACTCAGCACCCAATTAAGGAGGAGAAGATATTTACAACATACTGAACAAGAGGGCTCTTACCTTGGAACAGAACAATTTGAGAGAAACTTTATGGACACAAAAAACTACCCAGGTTACAACGTCTGGCCATGTACATCTGCAGTGTGCCTAGACCTGTCACTTCACTTTCACCAAGTCTTTTTCTTAAATGAGTGTATTTGCCTGCTTATCTTCATTATTTTCAGCAATAGAGGAACATGTTGTTTTCTTTTATGGACATGATTGCCCACTATCTAACCACACACAAATATTTGTAAAATTGCGTGTGACAGGCAGAAAGCGAGAGAGAGAATGTGTGCGTAGATAGCGTGTGTGAAGGTATGCACTATTTAAAGACATGACTGCACGCTATCAAGCTGTCCAGCAGTGGCTCAAGAGCATGGGTACCAACCGCAGGGCAGATGGCTAAGAATCAGGGCACAAACCCCAAATTGACTGTGAGATCTACACTTAGCTTTCACCAAGTGTAAACTCCTCAGGCACTCTAACAGCTTTAACCTGGAATCACAGACAGTCCCCTGGGGTACTCTAATCTGTCTTATCACCCAGCTAACCTACCTTTGTGATACCCTTACGCCAAGGAGCACAGCAATATTCAGGTTACTCCTGGTCCTGAAGGACCAGTCACTTTCACCAGGTCAATGGCACTTTAGATCTCACACCAAAGACAATGCTTGTAGCCAATCCTATAATAAACGATATGAAATAAATATATGAAAAGGAAACATGAGGGTTATTTACAAGGCTAAAGCAGGTAACCATCTATACACACAAATGAGTTACAGTCTTAAGTTTAAAAAAGTAATAGACCCTTCTATAATAAGCAAGCTCTGAATGGACCTTTGGGGCTAACCCAGGTTAAGCACTTAGGGATCTTTTGCTTATAGTAGTAATCCTTGCCCCCTCCTCTTCACCACCCCCAGAATCCAAGTAGCATAACGATATCATGCCTCCTTGTTAGGGGGTTTTTATTCTTTCCCTTTCCGACCCCCCCCTTGTGCTGCAAATTGAACTGATAGGAGGAATTTACTTGCAAGACTCATCTGGGGGGAGGACAGGAAGAAGAAACAGCAAAGTCTTTTCTTCTCTTTAATGTTTCACTCTAGTTCACCTGGTGACTGTGGGCCTTCTTTTTAGGCAGGAAATAACACCTTGTGTTGGAGACCAGTATTTCACCCTAGTTTATGTGTCTCTCCTGTCTGGTGATTTACACAGTGATGGAGACTTATGATGTAGACACTCATATATTACCTGATAATATGGGATACAGATGTTATGCATGAGATTAATGCCGGCAGCAAGCATTCCAGAAAGTCTAAACACAGTCTTATAATTCTACCTATTTTAGCAGCACTAATCTACAGGTGAGTCGGACTGGATTCAGCTATATATTTGTCTCTGTTCAGTGGAGACATGGGGACTTTGGCATGAGCTGGCACCTGGTCTGCTAGAGTCACATTATCTACACACCTGTACAGACCCCCCCGCCCCTGCACACGCTCCCTCTGTGTGTCTCTCTCTCACACACACATAAAAATATAGTTTTACAAACTATTTGTTACAATATATGTGTATGTATATATATGTGTGTGTGTGTGTGTTTGTATATATGTTTAGTGTTAGACACTGTTATATACACTTTGGGTTCTAATGATAACAACAATAATGTTGACCAAGGACCACCATTACCACTTATTAAGGGCCTGATCCAAAACTCATTAAAGTATTTCTGTAATCTGCCATACCAGAAGCCTTTGGATCAGAGCTTAATAGAGCTAGATTTTTTTTAAAATGGTGTGTGTATGTGTATGTTTGTCATTTCTCATTAAAATTTCAGCAAGTTACTTATTAATCATTAGCAAGAACAGTCATAGCAGTAGTCAGGCAACCATCAAATTTAGGGCGTAATGCAAATAGTTACTCGGGTGCACTAGTGTTGTCAGGATCAGCTCCTTTATTCAATTGTTGCCAGATGATGCTGATTACCATTACAGATGCATGAAGTGCAGTAGTGGTAGTAGCCATTCATTAGTATTGTTGTCATTGTTTTCTGCTTTATTGTTAGCGCCCAAAGAATGCTGGGCACTTTACAAATACATTTAAAGGTCTCATTGCATTTCTAATGAAGAGGATATTGCATATATACTAACGGGCATTCATGCCAGCCAAAGGAAAAAAAGCTGCTTCCCTATTGCAGAGGGGGAAAAAAAAATCCCTGCTTTTGTAAAGGTAACTATGAATTTGTAGAATTGGGACTTAAAGAGGCACGAGTGAAGCTATAAACAGCAGCCTTTCCTTGGCCACCTGTAGCCAGTGTTTTATTTAGGTTTATTTATTAGAATCTTACAAACTACTTTGCTTGGCCATGAAAGAAGGAAGTGCTGTTGTTACTGAAGGCCAAGGGGCAAACTGCCCTCAGTTACAGCTCTGTGAAGATGGTGTAATCCTATTGACATTGATGGAGTTACTCCAGCTTTACCCCAATGTGACTGAGAATGGAATTAAAACATAATGGCCTCTTGAAGTCAGGGAACCGATTTAGGCCCAATATTTATAAATGTTGTAGAATTCAGTGTGGGTTGGTGGGTGGGGGAAATGGACGCATATTTTGCTGGAAGGTGCAATCCTCAAAGTGATCAGAGAGGATTTGGGGAAGTGAATTGGCTTTCAATGTCCCTACCTCCCACCTCTCTGCTTGTTTTCAAGTCCCCAAAGTAGTGTGTGTCCTTCTACTCTGGAGAAGGAAAAGAAGGGGGGGTGGGAGGTTGTTTTCAAAATACAGCGATTCCCATTATTATTTGCAAAAGCAGCTCTCAGGTCTGCAAAGGGGACACGTTGTTGGTAAGGGATGTTTAGAAATTGCTGTCTAAGGTTAAAAAGCTCCCTGAAGTGAAGCTGAACAAAGAGGCCATGCTTGTCTCTGACAGGACCCTTAAAGACACGCACAGATTGTGAACATATAATTAGAAGCCAGGCTTTGTCTGGCCCCAACGAGTGGGAAATGTTGAAAGAGGAGGTCTCCCAGTCTTTATTGAACCATCCCCGGGACACAATGCGGGGGCTTGTGAGGCCTTCTCTTCCCCCTAATGAGAAACGTTAATTGCCACAATTTCCAGAGTGTGTAAAGCACCCTGCGCCCAGCAAAAAGAAGGGGTGTGTTCTTGAGAAGGTTCTCAGCCCCATTAAATGTGGTAACAGAGATAATGGAAAATTAAAAACGCTGTGGTCTGAATTTCTGCAGCTCGGCCAAGGGCGGGGGCTGGGCGCACTTGTGTCATTCGAATTGCCCCCGGGCAGGCCGGGCTGCTCCCTGCGAGCTCAGCGCGCCCCAGCCGGCCCGCGGCAGGGGAGACATGGGGGCCGTGCGCTGGCGGCACAGACCTTCGGGCTTCCCCTGTTTGTAGCTCGTGAAGCCGAGCAGCGCCTCCGTTTAACGGGAACCCGCCCCAGGCCTCGTCCCAAGGACCAAACCGGCTCGGCGGGCTGCGGATTGTTGAGCACCGCGTTTCTTTGCTTTCCCGTCGACTCCCTTTTGGCCTGGCCCCGGAGTGAAATAAAGGGGCTCCAGCCCCTCGCCGGGCCGGTTAGTTGGCGCTTTCCTGCCCTTCGCCGGCCGGGGCCGGGTGGGAATCGGGCTCGATCCGCAGTTCCCACAGGACAGGGCGGCTTGTGCTGCTCGGCGGCGGCTGTTAAACAAAACGAACCCACCAGCGATACACAGGCGGGAGAGGAAAGTCTTGGCTTCCCTGCGGAAACTTCGGGCTCTTTGCAAGGGGGGGCGCTGAACCTGAACTCCCCTTCGAAGTGACTGCGGAGCAGAGGGATGGGGCCTGCGCGAAGCGGTTTTCAAATGGTCTCGCTTGCGCCTCTGTCCCTTATTCTCCAGAGAGCCGCGCCTCTCACCCGAATACCAGGCTTCTCCTCGGCGCGTCTGCTGCCTTCGCCTCGCCCGCCGCCCGGCTCCCTCTGGTTTCAGGCACAAGCTCTCGGAGGGTCACAGGAGAGCTGTAAGCCGCCCCCCCCCCCGCCCAGCCGGGGCTCCCCAGCGGATCTCCCAGCAGGTCACTACCACACACTTGCATTCCGGAGCATGTGGAAAGGGTGCCCCAGCCGAGAAGCTGACCCATTGGCTGAGCCATAGCATGCGAAGATTTGCAGCATGGTACCTCTTCAAACCTCAGTGTAAACAGTCGCGAAGTAAGCCTCACCGCACCTCCGGGAGGCTGGCAGGCAGGGGTGAGGGCTCATGTAGTGATGGGGCACCTGAGTCACCGAGGAGCTAAACGGTTTGTCCAAAGTCACAAAGGGAGCGTGTGTGATAGCTGGAGCCAGCACGTGGGAATTCCTGGCTCCAGGGCCTGTGCTCCGACTGTACGCCCAGGCGCCATATCAGGGTGCGGGGGAGCCTGGGGGGAGTTCTGACCCCTCTTACAGAAGAGATCCGAGTGATGGCATGTCCATCCCCGAACTGAAATAGAGGTTGGTTAGTTTTCCTAGAGTGAATCACATGGACAGGGCCTGATCCAAAAGTCACTGAAGTCAATGGGAATCTTTCCATTGCTTTCAAGGACTTTGCATCAGGCCCCCCGGAAGGAATTCTAAAAGGGGGGGAATTGAGAAAAGGTGTGTGTGTGTGTGTGTGTGTGTGTGTGTGTGTGTGTACACACCAATGTTTTCATGGCTTTTCAAAATGACACCAATACTACATTTTTAACTTCAGAAAAGAACCTCAATGTAGTCATCCTGACTGCACATCAAACTGGAGAAGTAAAACAGGGCTGTGGATTTAACATTTAGCTAACACATTAAAACTGGAAATATTTTAACAAAAAAGTTAGACAGACAGACAGACAGCTGAATTTATTTTCATGGTTTCGTTTGAACATGAGGCTCTACTCATTCAGCGGTAACACACCTTTCGTTCTCCGGATTTAAGAAAGAAATGGTTTAATGCCGAATCATTGCTCCGTGTGGTACTAGCTGGGTTCTTCTCCATGGGAAAGCTCACAGCTAACCATTCGTTTGGAAATACTAGCATGTAACCCAGCTATAGAAATTACTCTGGCTGCGTGAATCGCTTTCTGCATTCTTGTCTGAATGTTTTTGGCAGGTATCTGGAGATTCCTTGTTCCGGGGATCCTCTCATTTAATGCTAGATCCTACTACTGAGCAGGTAGGTAAGAGGATCCTTAGGGGCTGGGTGAGGGGTTTTTTTTTCTGATTGTTCCAGAGAAACTTATGCTCAAGCTTCTGATATTTCTTAACTCCAAATTCACTAAATGCCCACATTTAAACCCCAAATTCCCGGCCCCTGTTATAGGAAAACGAAGTCCCAGCTTCACCGTGCTGAATGTCATGACTAGTTCTTCTGGGGTGGATTAGGAAAGGATCCTTCCGGATTTAGGTCCCTGGGTTGGAGGGGCTGAACTCACTGAGCCGGATTGCCTTCTCGGACTGTCTGCACCAGCGTAGCTCCACTGGTACAAGTCACGGTTTGCAGGATGTTCGCACTTGCAGATTACTTTGACCCAGCAACATGGAGGTAGGTCCCCTGGTATAAAAACACAAACAAGCCCTCAGTTAGGGCTGGAGGCTGCAAGGTGCTGGGCTAAAACCACTTACCCATCTGCCTAAATTTAAGCACACGAGTAGCCGCATTGAAATCACTGGGGCTACTCACAGACAACGTTATAAGCAGGCAGTAGGTTTGGAGCCGCTTGCAGAATGGAGCCCTTGTTTTTGTTTGTTTAAATTACTTCTGATTCCCACGGCCTAGGTAGCGGCAGGTTAAGCTGGGGCAGGGGTGGCCAGCCTGGAAAGTAGCGACAACAGGCTGGGGACGACTTACTTTTGATCCCTCCTCTGCGGCAGAACTGGAGCACGCTCTAAAAAGCTCGGGTTGCTCGTTGGATCACAGGCCGCATTTCCAGTCCGGGTCCCACAGCGCAGTGACTTTTATTCACGTTACCAGCTGGAGAGAGATGCGGATGCAGCTTGGAGGGAGCGAGACGCTGTATAGTCGCGGCCTTCTAAACGTCTGGGTCACAACCTGCAGGCCCCTGGGCCTTCTTTACTTTCCCGCCCCCTCACGAAGCCCGGGTCATTTTATTAAACACAAGGCCAAAATATTTGCAAAATGAGTTTGACTGAAACAGACAAATCGGGGGGGGAGGGGGGGGAAGGAAAATGCGAATGTAAACACGAGCCTGGTCTATTACTTACAGCTGTTTTAACCTGCTTGGCTGTCACACAAATACCTGCATATCGACAGCCACAGGCAGCTCGCTCTGCACTGGAATCGGATCAGGAACGCAGCTAACTGGGTGTTATCTGGTTAACAGCGCTCGGTATTTGCCTCTCCGTTTGTAGAAAACAAGAACAGTTTCATACCGTGCTTCTCCGTGTCGGGATGCCCCGATCTAGCCCGGGACCCCCCGATTGCCCCTTCCATCTAGTAACATCGCGCACAGCTGTGCCCGCCCCGCCGGTTCAACGAGCCCATACATTTAGACTATGTACCAAAAAATGAGAGAAGCAAAAAGGACGCACTCGTTCCTGCTGGCGTTTAGCAGAGATCCATACGGAATCGACACGTACAATGCATGGTCTTAAAATCGTCCTTCTTTAATGTTACAAAAACCTCTAACTCTACACATTTCTCTGCCCCTACTTTCGTTTTTAATGTAACTACGTGTCCAGCCAAGAAGTGATACCAAATTATTAGCTCTTTAAACCAGACCCAAAGCCTACTGTGCACTGGGTTAGAAAAGGGACACAGAAATACAAACAAAGCAACTTCAGGGGCGGGAGGCTAAGGGGACCTACATGAGAAACGCATTTCTGTAGTGCTTCCTTCCAAATGGGGGAGGCGAGCAGCTCGTGCTAGGAAGCTGATCTTTTGTACATGCCTATTGCAGAGGAAAGATCTATCAGCTGGGGCTCGTTTCCTGGGGGTGAGCGCTCTTTCCAAAGGTATCAGCCATGCACCGTTTGGGTTGGCTGCGTGTCCGTTCAGATCGTCTGCCACGGTTTCCCGAAGGACTGAATATGCTCCTTGGCTTTCATCCTTAACGCAGCTATGCTGGTGTTCCTAGGATCTGCCTCTTCCAAAGGGAATTTGTCCACAAAATTGGTCCCGCACTGGTAGGGCGGTGGTGGGCCCAGTGTCCCCAGTGGTTGTAAGGGATGGCTCATGGGTGGCGGCGAGTTCAGAAAAGGTGGAGGGGTGCTTTGGGGGGAAGCCACGAAGCCGGGCAGAGTCTGCAGAGGGGTGCTGCTAGCCATCGGCGGGGTGAGCCACGACTCCAGCTGTAAATTGCTGCTGATGGTGCCCATGACGGAGGGCTGGGGGGAGCGGCTGAAAGAGAGAATAGGGGAGTCCTGCAACTTCATTGACGTGACCTCCAGTTTCTCTTGCCTTCTCCATTTGGCTCGCCTGTTCTGGAACCACACCTACAAACAGAGTTGGGGATTAGCATCGAAAAGGGGGGCGGGGGGGGGGGCTGAAGGGGAGTCTCACGTTCCCCCTGTCAATTCCAATATCACCAGCAAATAACACAATACTAGGATAACAACAAGCGGTGCCCCTTATGCTCCTGGCCTTCGCGGAGAAGGCCCACAGCCGCCCGGCTAACTGGGACACCGGCAAGCAAAACTCACGGGACGCTGGACTATTGAATTCATTCCAGCGGAGTCTTATTAAACCCCCCCACAAACCCCCCCCCCCACTAGGCCTCGGTCTGAAATGGTGCCTTTTAAACCGACCTCTTTTCAAATTCGCTTGCGGGAAACGGGTGGGTTTGAATTGCATCCGGAGCCCAAAGATGCGGCCTAGCCGGAATACAAAGGAGGCACAGACTTGCTTTTCGCCGACTGTCACGATCTATCTTGGGGGGAACAGGCGGGTTTCTGGCTGGGGGAGACCCTTTCTGAAGCCAGAAGGATCTAGCCGAAGGCTCCTTTGAGGAGACGAACAGGGCTGAAGAAGGCAAGAGGTGGAAGCGCCTGGGAGATCAAACCCACCCGCGCCAATCTCTCATTTCTTCCCCTTTTCTCTGGTTGGGGTCGGCAATTCGAGTTATTCCTGGGGGTCTCCCGGGATAACCTGCCTGGTCTTAGTGTGTGGGTGTGGCCTTAGCGGAATATTGGTGCCTTAGTGCCGAAAATAATCACCGGCCGCAGCGTTGTTAGGTGGCGTTATCCCCAATAAGTTCGCCCAGGCACTAAGAACCACACGGCACAACAATCGTTCAGCCGGTTCCCGGACTGAAAATCAGCCTGGTTTTTCACGCACTGTGTGCGGGCCCGATCCAAAGCCCACGGAAGTTAATGGGAGCCTTTCCCCTGACCTCGGTGGGCTTTGCGATCAGCGCACATTGTGAGCGGTGCTCCTGGGAGGCGGCGGCCAGGGTGTTAGCGGCACCCTTTCCAGCGGGGGCCCAGGCCGCAGCGCCCCGGGTGAAATCGAGCTTGATGTTTTTAAACAGAAAACGCGTCCAGGCCATTTTTGGCCCGCGCTCCCCAATCGAATAATGCCCTCAACCCGCTGGATGGGCTGACATTAGCACCAACTTTCCTTGCAGGCAGCCGCTTTAAAGCCCACACCGTCTGGCCCCACTCCCGGATTTTTCACAGATGACTAGTGAATATTAAAGGCTTTCCAAACATTTTAATGAGCCGCGGATTAAAGCGAATTCAGCCTCAATTAGGGCCGGACTGCTTCCAAACGAGAACGCTGGCGCGGTGGGAATGAAGGTAAAGCGGCAGGCTGGAGAGCCGGGGGCGGAGGGGCGCTGGAGGACGGGACGTTTCCGTGGCTCGCTGCGAAAGGGAGATTTGGGGGAGACGGGTCCGTCCGGGGAGCAAAATGAGCCGGATTGCGCTGCAAAAAGGCGCGATGAAGAAAATCGCTTCCCGCGCAAGGCCCGGGCGCGCAAGGCGAAGCGGGGCTGGGGAGCGATCCCCCGGCCCAGGGCAGGGTGGGGAGAGCCCGGCCTGCGAAGGAGGGAAGGCGGAGCGGCCCCCAGCTGGAGGCGGGCGGCGGGGCTGGCTCACCTGCACCCGCACTTCGGGCAGGTTGACCTTGCCGGCCAGCTCCTCGCGGCTGTAGACGTCCGGGTAGTGCGACTTCTCGAAGGCGCGCTCCAGCTCGTGCAGCTGGTAGGTGGTGAAGGTGGTGCGGTTCCGCCGGTGCTTCTTCTTGGGCTGCTCCTCGTCCGGCAGCTTGGCGTCGGGCAGCTGCGGGCTCAGCCGCTCCCGCGGGGGCTGGGGGCCGCCGGGCTCTGGGGCAGCGGGAGAGAGACCGTCAGGCGCGGCCGGGGACACACGTGCCCTGCGCTCCCGGCCCGCTAAGCGCCAGTCCCTCCCGGGGCCGATCCGCTCCGCGTCAACCCTAGCCGGGTCCCCCCCATCCCATCCCATCCGCACCCCGGCCAGCCCCCGCGCCCGGCTCCCCCGCTCACCTTCGTACTCCTCGGCCCCGCTCTCCTGCTCCGCCAGCGGCTCCCCGGGCATTTTGGGGAAGCAGGTCCGGGGGCTCCGCTTGTCCGCCTCCTTCACGGCCCTCGGGCTCCCGGCGGGCTGGAAGGCGCCCAGCAGCCCGTCCTCCTTGGGGAAGCCCAGGATGGCTTCGATGCTGTGCAGGCGGGACGCGGGGCCGCCGGGGCTCCTGCCCAGGTGGGCCGAGAGAGAGAAGCTCCCGTCCGTCATGGTCAGAGGGGAGCCGGGCAGGTGCATGGAGACCCCCGGCCCCGGCTGGTCCCTCGGCCTCGTCGCTCACTCGCTGCCGGCTCGGGCCATGCGGGCGCCGGCTGTCCCTGCGAGCGGGGCTGGGCGGCCAGGAGAGGACTCCAAGGCGAAGCCCCTGGGACCCAATGCGGAGTTCCTGCGGGGCGGGGGGGGGGGGAGGAAACGAGCCACCCCCCCTCCTGCGGCCCTGATGTCAGAGCCCGGGCAGGCTGCAGACGGGTCCCTGCGCGCACTGCCGGCTCCTTAAGCTGGGCTGGGTGGCAGAGCCTGTGGCCGCCTTCTCGGGGCCTGGCTGCTTGCCCTTGAGGAGCCGAGGCTCGGTCAGTCCCCGGTGACCTCTCCGCGCCGAGTGGCTCAGGCTGAGCGCGCCGGAGGGTTTTAAAGCGCCCTTCTTCGGGCAGTGGACAGCTGCGCCCGCTGTGCGCTCCGCCACTGAAGACGGGGCCTTTGTCCCGCTGGGGAGACTGTGTCCACCTGAGTGCGTGGGGCCGGTCGGCTCCTCCCCGAGTCCCACGCTGCCAGAGAGCAGGGGCCGCCCTAGGAATTCAGCCCCAGCCTCGCGGGTGGAGCGCTTCGGAAGCTGGAGTTAGCCAGAGGCTCGAAAGAGGAACAATTATCCCCCAGTTATGAGTAACTCCGAAATCCTGGGTGCGCTGGGCCGGGCTTGGATCCGACCCGAATTCGGGGACGGCCAAGTTAGAAAACCGGTTGGGCTTTTAAAAAGTGGAGTCAGTCGATCAAAGCCAGTCACCAAACACGGGCAGACACGCAGCGACCCAGCCCCAGTCCCACGCAGTGACGTGCCCTTTTCCTCGCCAGCTGAAGCACGGGGTTGCCCTCGCACGGCTCCACACCACGCAGCTGCCCTCAGTTTAATTTGGGCAGGCGTCTACTTCTGTAGCTTTGTTTCGCTTTGTCAACAATCGTTGCATTTTTAAAAAGAACTCATCAGGGCATCGTTCGTCCTAGCGCCTGCTCACGTTGCGTTGTGGGTTGTCTGTCTGTCCTGATTCCCAGCTAATACTAACGTTGTGCCCCGTGTGTGACTAGTGCTTATTTAATGGCCTGGGTAAAACGCCGTCATTGCTCCCAAGAACGGCGCTCTGCTTTGCGGGGCGGATTGGCTTTCGCTCAATTCGTAACGCCACAAATACGCCGAGCGTCGTTTTCTATTCCGCTATTAAAACAAATACTCTGGTCCTGCCCGCCCTGCTCCTGCAGATTGGGGCTAGGTTTGCCAGGGTGTGTGGGGAAGGGACACGCAAGGCCGAGCGGTCTGCGGCCCGCTTTTCTCACAGTGAACCCGCCATTGCCGGTTCGGAGAGGGAAGCGCATCGAAACCCCCCAATGTTCCCGGCATCAAAACGGGGCTTCGTGTGCAGCGAGAGCGGTGCCGACTCACGCCAGGACTGTCCTGGCATCCCTGAGGGCACGCCCAGAGGTGCGCCTGCTAAGCCCTGGCGCAGATTAAACACTGCCTGAAAGCACTACTGGGACCCTCGAGAACAGGGGCGCGGACCCACCCCAGTCTCGCACATCTTCTCATGTAAACGCCCCCCCCCCCGCTTCGTTCCGGGTGTCACGAGCAGGGGCGTTGTCCTCTGGACGCCTCGCCACATCAGCTCCCTCCTGTCGGTTTTCCTCCCGCCGCTTTGGCCCAGGGCCGTTCCCGTCATTGATCATTGGAGTGAATAAACCCAGCGGGGCTGACTTCATGCCCCGACGCCAGTGCAGGCCTGGGGGAGGGAAGGGGAGACTCGGTAGACAGGCTTTCGCCGCCCCCAGGGGTGTCCCATAGATTGTATCCGGTGACACTGCGTGCGGGACGACGGGTGTCTTCCTCCGGGGGGTCAGTCAAGGAGGAGAAGGACCTCCTTCTTTGCAAGGAGAGCTGGCCGGCCATTCCGCACGGGCCCTAGCTGCACCGCCCATAGACCAGCTAACTTCTTCAGCAGCACTTAGGGGGGCTTGAGAGACACTCTGGGCTGGCCGGCCCAGCAGTCCCAGCACAGCCTGCCTGGGGTCGTTTGCGCCTGTCATGTGTATTGGTCCAAGCGCAACAGGGCAGGTGACACACTCCAGTGCGACTCAGCCCCTTTCCCTGCATTCCCGGTCACACTCAGCAAGTCATGGCCAGGCGGCATTCTTGGTCGGTGACTGACATTTTGCTCTCAGAATCTGGGCAATGTAATTTTAAAATAAAAATTCGGTTTCACCGCTGAGGTCAAAGGCAGAGGGGTGTGTGCGGCGAGCACAGGTACTGCTCTCCCGGGCTGTCTGCGTCAGGTCTAGGATACCCTGAGTATCACACACAGGAGGTTCACGCTGCGATGCGGACTGGCTGGAAGGACTGCCTGCCTGCCTGGCTCCTCGCCCGCAGGACAGCCGCAGTGATCGGCCAGACCTCCTGCGTCGAGCTGGAGCGGTTCGTGCTGGATAATCAGACCCGGGGGGCCACTGAGCGGCCCCTGCAGCAAAGAAAGGGACTGAAAACATTGCAGCTAAACTCCCTGCGGCCAGGGGACCCGCTGACAAAGTCTCACACATCTTTGCTGGCTCGGCAAGTACCGGCCGCCACAGTCACATCAGTGTTCTAGCCAACACCTGCCCATCGTGCAGGGCAGGCAGTGGCGGAGTTGGTTCCTGCTCCGCAGGAAGGAGGGACGTTAGCTCGCTAGGTAATTGTCCCTTGGCACGTGTCTTTTGCCCCTGCTTGAGGATGCGTTTTGTGTAACCTTCCTCAACAGGAACCCAAGCCGTGGACTCGCTCCTCACCAGCGATCCGCAGCGTCGGCCTGAGTTTGCCGCACGCTGCCAAGGGGCGTCTGGCCTTGTTCGGCCAAAGATACGGCCCGGCTCTGCCCCGCGGCTCCAGGCGAGGTCAGCCTGCAGCGCCCGTGTACTGGGGGAAGGCGGCAAAGGCTCGGCAGCCATCGGCAACGGGGCACGAGCCCGCGACGGGAAAAGGGAAGGTTCGGCTGGCTTTTGCGCGCAGAATAAGAAGCGAGTCCGTCCCGTTGTGGGGCCTGGCAGGGCTCTCAAAGCAAGCCGCCCGGGACCCTTGTGCTGCGCTGAGCGACGTGGGTACGGCCCAAGGACTCGATTAGTGACGCCGAATGGACGGTGCAATGCCCCTAATTGCTTCCCATTGGGAGCGGGATGTGTGCGGCGCTCACACCCGCCCCAAACGCGCCCGGCTCTCCAGAAACCCCGGGCCCGGGGCAGGAATCCCTCTGCCGGCTGCCGTCAAAAGCACGACACGAAATGCCAAAGTCCCGGCCAGCTCCCGCCCGGGAAATCAAGGCACACACGGGAGAGGGCATCCGGGCAGCAACCTACAAACCGCAGTCCTGCAGCTGGGCTCGTGTCTGGCCGGGCTGGAGCCAGGGCAAAGGAAGCAGGCGGGGCCCAGCTCTCCAAAGCACAGAGCACAGCCCTCCTCCGCTGCTCGGGGACACGGCAGGCTAATGGCCCAGCCCATGGCTGAGGCTCTTTCCGAGGGAGCCCCACATTCGTTTTTAACCCCGAAGTGCCATCCTCTAGTTTAAATACCGGCCAGACATCCTTTCCCACACACTCCGCGGCTAACTCCTGCCAACTGGATGGCTATCTAAGCGGGGGGGGCGCAGCGGCCAGCTCCCCTCAAAGAGGGGAACGAGCGGTGACTGTACAGACAGCATCACAGGTTTGTCTTGCTGTGCTCCCCCCTCCCCCACCCAGACGGAGACTCGCAGAGTTCAGGTTAGCCGCAGGAGGCAGGGGCAGGGGTTGACCGTCTTGCTTCGCTGCTATCGCCCTAGGTAAATCCGCTGCACACCGCCGACGCCCATCTCACACTCGTGCGCCATCTCAGACACGGAGCCTAGGCTAGGCTGGAGCTCAGCAAAGCCGATTTCAGCTTGGACCCGACAACCAGGGGGCTGGTTTAAGAGCTGAAAATACCCATCATCTGACTCAAATAGCCGGGCAGTTCCTTGGCTCTGTGAGCTGGGCCCGGCTCCTGCGCCGCGCGCAGCAGTGGTTTGGGCTCAGTAAGATGCTTCACACCAGTTGTCACTTTTAGTGTTGCAGGTCATGAAAAAAAACCTGTGACAAAACCAGTCTTTGGAAAGCGCAGTTGGTTTATAGACTAGCTTCCGCAGCACGCCCGATGCAGCAGAGTAGCCGTGGCTTACCCCTAGCAGAGCCACCCAGACATATGCACGGACTTACATGGCAGGACTGACGCAGAGCCACAGACTCCTACTTCCTCTTCCCCTGGCCTTATTTTTCTAGATCAAATGAGCGTTGCCTTTCCCCGTCCCACACCCACATTTAAACCGTGAACACATAGTTGTATTCGTGTCACACGACTGACTAATATAGGCGCACGAAACAAGGCACTGGGAACGCCGCCTTGAAGGGTAAAACATGGCTCTCTGGATGGGCAGCGAAGTCTAAACAGAGAGACAAAACTACCCAAGGCAGTACCAGGCTGGGTCCTCTTGGCCTGTGATGGGGCTGGAGCTAGGGGTGAAGTGGTTTCCATGGTATGCAGGGTTTGCCGTTTGGTTCAATGGCTCTCGGCACCATGCATGGTGCCAGCATCCCTGTTGCAATGTTCATAGTCTGTGTTTGTTCCTCCAACGGCCTGTTATAAAATGTAGATGAGGTTTGTCTTGTTACCGTTCATGTTATTTGCACCTTAAGAAGCTCTTTTTGAAAACAACTTGCACTTCATTGGGGACCTGGTGCCCTTATCTTATCTTACTGGTTCCCTTAGGCCTATGTTTCTTTCTCGAAAAAGACATGTTTTTGTTCACATCCGCTTGGAAAGTTGATTGTAGTTGTTCAGCCCAGGGTAGATGAACCAGACATGCACCATTAACAATGACCCTTAAAGGGTTAGGTGTCTCTTGTGCTTTAATACCGGTGGCAGTATAAAAGACTGACATCAGCTCTATGTCTGTGCCTGTCCAGCACAATTCAGCCCGATCTGGTTCAAGTGTCTCGGTGTTACCCCAATATCAGTGTTGAAGAATAAATCACCCGGGGTCACTTCTCTGCGCGGTGACTAATCCAGGTGGGTAACGTTAAGAACTGGAGGCCTGGGCCCACCACACTCACCGCTGTCTCCCGAGAGGGTGGAGCTGGGAGTTTCAGGCAACAAAGCTATATTAATGCAATCCTTCTTGACTTGTTTTCCAATTAGCCTAATTGAATTCAGATTGCTCAAAAGTGGGCACCAGAGACGTTTATCTTGATGGGATGACGGCCCTGAGCTGGAGCGATCCTATTAGCTGTAAGAATGCAAATCCCAGGTAGAGGCCCGGCAGCAACTCCCATGTGACAGACCCCGGCTAATCTGCTGTCTTCCCGGAGAGACGCCCCCTCCCCGCCCCCACTGTGACCCCCCCGCCTGCCTGCGAGAAGTAGGCTCGGGAGAGAGAACGGCTAGCGAAAGTCCTTTGAGAACGATCCTAATGTACTAATTCTTGGTGGTGTAATGGGAGCGCGGAGCAGGGGCCTGCCTGCTATTCCTGGCTTTGCTTCAGGCTGCTTTTAGAAGGAAAGCCACTGAGGGGAACGCTTTCAAAAGTGGCCCCCGGTTAGTAAGGCGGTTTTGGGGGTCTCAGCGTGTCAGCAGTGGTGGGCACCCACCCGCTGCTCTGTGAAGTCGGTGGGACCTGCAGGTGCTCAGACTCCAGGGGCCTCACAGAGGGCATCCCCTGCGAAGCACTCACAAGGAGTGTCTGCTTCTGAATAGGTTTGGATTTGCCCCCGCTCCCTTCTCCACACCGGTAAAACGGGGGTGATCATAGCTGGCCCCGAACAGGCAGTGCGCGTGAACCAATGTTCGCAAAGGGGGTTCAGATCTTGGGCTGGACGGCGCCGTGTAAACGCAAAGCTGTAAGAACACGCCTGGTGCCCAGCGGACTAATACATACTCAGTCCGATAACAATTTTGGTTGGGGTTCTCGGCGGACTCTAAATCCCTTAAACTCCAAGTTTATTTCTAAAAGCCCCCGCCTGCCCCCACTACCGCAGCATTCAGAGTGAGCTGCAGCGCATTGACATTAGGCTACAAGGCACGTAACAGAACACGCCGCTAACACCGACACACAGCGAACCACCTACCAGAGGCGAAACGCTTCGAGGCGGGGCCGCTCTCATTCTGCGGCTTGTGTAGCACCAAGGACATTGTGGAGTGTCACAGACGAACGTAAGGCTGCATTTCACTGGGGCTCTGCCCGCTCTCTGGGCAGGCGGTGCTGCCTAGCCGAGGCTCCTAGGCATAGCTTCACCATCCCTGCGAAATAAGAGTCCGCATTCTCTGAAACAAACCACAGGCAGAAGTGAGGGACCCAGGCAGCAGCCTCGAAACCCCCGGGCAAGAGGATGAGTTTCAGTGAGGAGGAATACCCTGAGGCCCACACGCCAAGGGGCTACCTCAGCAAAACTCAGAGACCTGCGGTGCCCAGGTGAAGGGGCAGAAATTTGGTCTACACTGCGGATTCCCTCTCATTTTTGCGCTCGCACCGACGTGGCTGCATTAATGGGAGCATTATTGGAGATCAGCCGCATCAAGACAGGCTTTGAACGGGTCTGTGCTGCCGTCCAGTGTTGCCACCAGCTGAGTGTATCCGCTGTGAATTGTGCGGCTGTTTACACGGGCGGAACGGCTGAGCATTGTCTACGTGTAAAACCAGTTCTGTTCATAGCTCCGCCTGCTGAGGGACCTGGGCCGAGTCACGTCTCTTCTTTGCCTCAATTTCCCCATCTGTAAAATGGGGCTATTATTGCTGCTTCCCTCCTTTGTAGGGCACGTTGAAATCTACAGCGGAAAGGTGCTATGTACGAGGTAGCGGTTATTATTGTTAAGGATGTTAGTCAGTTTTACAGGTGAGAAACTGCTAGGTTCCCCGGAGCCAATTGGAGACTGATTCTTCGAAGACTGGCACCCATTTCACGCTCTCATTGAAGGCAATGGAAGCAGGGTGCAGAATTACACCTTTTCAATACCGTATTCAGTATCTGACTGGTGCACTAAAACAATTACCCCGTCAACTCCTCCGCACCGTATTTACGTGTCTAGCTTTGTAAATGCTGTTGAGGAACGCGGCAGGCTAATTTCTGAGAAGGAGAGCCCTTTAACTAGCAGAGCAAAGGGTCATCTGTTCTCCGTGACAGACAGTAGGTCAGATGACAGGAAGGATTTACTTACTATTCAATCCCAATCCCGCTGCTTTTCATTCGCTTCTCGCTGCTGCTGTCAGAGGTGTGCAAACCCAAGGCCGAATGGACACCGATCTCCCCCCATTGCTCCGGAAAGTGCAATGCGTGTGCATTTCAGGCCCCAAGTTTCGGGACCTGTTTAGCATACGGACCTGTTTTTAGATACCATGTATCTTTCCGCAAAGTTCCAGCTCTTGCACGTGCAATTTTTGCAACTTGTCTCACATCATTGATTTGATTTGCAAAGAAGTTGAACACGTACGGGTTCCAGCACGGGCGTGTAAAGGATTTGGAGGCGCACACATTCTGTATCCCCTGCGGCCCCGGGAAGCCCTAAACCCGTGAGGAGCTCACTCTCCCTCCCCCGGCCCCGGAGAAGTTCTGTCCCCCTTCCGATTATTGCGGGGGGAGGTGTGCCCCTGCTTCCCCCCCCCCCCTTTGTGCACGCCCCACGCTGCCAGTGAAAATCAAGCCCCATAGACCCAGGCACCGAATATTAGTCACCCACGTTTCAGTGTGTTTTTGTTTGAAGTCCTTGGCTTGTCTTTAAAAATGGTGCATAAAATAATCTGACTCCGTTCAAAAGGCATTTCAGTTCACGCCAGTCTTGTTAATATCAGCCCAGCTTTGTGCCAGCACCCACTTGCTCTGAAGTTCTTGTATAACTGCCCCACCACGCCCCCATATCCCTGCAAGCATGAAGGCTACACAGCTCACACATACATTAAAAAAGACACACATAATAATGGGGGCACCCTGTACAGCAAAAAGGCTTTTCCAGTAGTGACTTCTGTAACTACTCTCTAAAGCTATTGGCTTCAATCAATCCTTAATTTTTATGGAATCTCTTTAATCACTTGTTTGGTGATTCTGATTGTACCCTTTAAACTGTGAAAATGCTGATCCTCTATCTACTGACGAATTAGCTGCTTGAACCGACCAGATGCTTTCAATAAGATTTTCAGAATGTTCCTGTCACGTTTTAATTCAAAGGTCAAATGCTTTAGATTTGTTTACTGTGATATTTTTAGTCAGGTATTTTAATCTGCAAAAGTATACAAAGGGTTGGAGGTAGTATCAGGTTTATAGGTCGGTTGAAATTGTGCTTGGGACCCTTTTTTGTTTCTTTATGATGTAGAAAAGCAGACAAACTTTTTAGTTTAACATAAATCTGTTTGTTTGTTTGTTTGTTACATAAGTAATTAAGCTCTGAAAACTCTATAGTGACTGGTTAAATGATGACATCACAAAAGGCAAATTCAAGCAAATGGGGGGAGAAGGTATTTTCAAGCAGACTGGGAAAAGTTGAGAAAACATTCAACTCTGATGTCTAAACAACTCTTTGGAGAAAGGGTGTCTTTAAAGCTTATCCTTACCCCTTCAGCTAAGATGTGAGCACTCACTATACACACCTTTGAGATGTCCCAGAAGTCATTCAGAAAAAGCAGGGAAGACCAAACTTGACATTCCTGATATTTTCTAAGATGAAAAAGAATTAAAAAAAAGAAACCTTTTGGGGGGAAGGGAGGAAGGTCCCATGCTTGTACATGGGTTAGGGGAGAACTATATTATAACAAATCCAGTGTTAGGAATCTTTTGCAGTTCACTTTCGAATCAATCATTGCCAAGAGATACGACAAGATGGGTGTGACAGTTACAGGGCTAGCTGTACCTCTGCCCTCTCCGAATGCATCTTCCAGGTGCCCAGCTTCATGTCTTTGCCACTCCTGGGCTGGAATTTCACAATTTCTCCACTCTTAGACAAGGCCCTGGATTACAGTCCTCTATAGATCCACCATTCTTACCCCACAGGTCTGACTGGGTGTGGCACCTGCAGTTCTTCCCATCAGGAGTTTGTGACCAGGTGTGAATCCAGTGGCTAGGTAGCCTGCTTAAACTAAAAACGTTTTGTTTTTCAATAGGATCAAAGCATTTAGAGAAAAAGGGTTTAAAAATCTAAACAGTCGACAGACATGTCTATCTTACCTGAAGCTTACTATCCCCGTAGGGCAACCTAGGCAGGCCTAACTTCTTCTGACACCTCAGTAAGTTCCATCCTGTGTCTCAGTCCAGTTTCCCAGAACAGCTCCTCCCTCCCTTGAGAGAGACTCTCCTTTTAAACAGCTGGAGTTCTTTTGTTCTTCTGCACTCTTGGGCTTTGGCCCTTCTGGATAAAATCAGCCTGTAGGCTCAGCAGGAGATTGAGCCAGAATCCTTAGATCCAATGGCTCTGGCATTTTCCCTTAACAACCCTTAAGTGTTTGCTGAGAAGTGACTTATCTTTAGCCAATCTTTCCTTTCCTGACAGTCCCCTATTAAATTAAACCAATATATTCATACAATCTACATATAACCATGTCTCCGTACAGTATTAATAAATTATTACAGAGCAGCTCTAATTGCATCACAGTAGGTTTAAAGACCTAGAAAATATACCACATGGAACTATCCTATATTAGGTGAGGGTGAGCTTAGTTACATGGATCTACAGATCTTTCTAATTGCTAATGTCTATGATCCCATGATCACAGGCATTGGGAGCACTTTTTTTCCTAAGGTGATTTTGAATTAAAACTAAATGGCTTGATTGAACACTCAGGAATCTGTTGGCCAGTAGCTGTGAATACAATGTAAATATGTCAAAGAAGATAAAAAAGCAAAAACCTAGGTTTTTGTTTTTTTGTAAGAGTGAAAGGAAACTTTCTGCCCAAAGAAAGAAAGAAAGAAAAATCACATTTAGGCCCTGATCCTGCCCACACTTATGCATATGCTTAATTTTTACTACCATGAATAGTCCATTGACCGCAAGAAGACCACTTGTAGTAGTAAAGCAAAGCATGTGGGTGAGAATTTGGGGTCTTAATCAGCTTTCACTCTGAGATGTTATAATCTTGCTAGTTATGTAGTCTTCATAGAGCTTTCTAGGCCAGACAAGAATCATCTTCATAATTTAAAAAATAAGCAGATTTGTTTTTTTATTTTGAAAAAACAAAAACCAAACCAAGCATCTTTAAAAAGGGCATAAGTCCATTGTCACCCCTCTCCCCCCTTTAATATTACATAGGAAACACAAATAAGGCCCATACTGACACATCTGTCAACCTATGCATGACCAGGGCCCAATTTGCATTATAAGTAGGGCTAATTTGATGGAAATAGTTTGAGTTGGTTCAACCTGTTCTTATTTCTTTTTACAACCACACCCTTATATACACCCACACACGTAAGTCCCAGTTTTCAAACACCCTGGTTTTCACATGCAAATATTGCACAACGTTGGCATTAAATGAATTAATCCATTTGTAAGGAATTAAAAAGAACTTGAGGATGAATCAAACCCCTCCAGGCATCTATCACTAGAACAGTTCCCACCTCTTAATCACAAGTACAGTGTACGGTTGGAAAAAATCAATTTCAGACATTATTGCATTACAACTACCACTTAAATATACCAAATTTACAACCCCCAAAGCTACATAGAATTCTATATACATATATGTGTGTATTTACTTGTATATAAAATGTATTTATACTGTATTTATACTGTATTTATTGAGAGTAACGATGTGCTAAGGAAAAAGGCTCATTTCCGTCCCTTGCAATTAGTGGAATTTTTGGTATTAATTTCACTGTGAGCTGGTTCAGGTTCAACATAAACAATTCTTCAGAAAAAAATTATATATATATATATATATATATATATATATATATTTAAAATAAAATATTTTTCTGATCCTTTAATTTTTTAATGTATACATTATATAGTTATTACAATGGCGGTACTGGAAGAGGACCTTCAATTCAAACACAACAGCTCTGACAAAGGAATAGTCTATGTAATTCTAAAGTTCTTTGGGGCAGGGACTATCTTTTCATGATGTCTCATGTGTGTTGTAGGCTATGCGGGTAATGTTTGCTTATGTTAACTGAAAATGTGTTGAAATGCAAATAGGGAGCAGGGCTTTGGGCTTAATGTATAGGCTTCACATTGGGTAAAGTTAAGTTTGTTAGCAGGAGCGAATAAGCGATATTAATACAAGTGACTCAAGGCATAACCTTGGGTCTTGTAGTAAACATGTTTTTACATTAACTGATTTTAGCAAATGTTGTAGGGGAATTGTTGGATGTTTTGGAAAGTTGGGAATTGCAGAACTTGCACTGACACAAGTGAAAATTGGAATGATGTGTGTTATCGATAGCCAATAAAGAAGTAGAAGATCTTTGGGTCTGGGGATACATAAAATTAACTACGGTAGTGGGAGAACAGATATGGTTAAAAGGTAAAATTATTAATTAGCTTATTGTAATTTATTATAAATAGGGTAGCTCCCAATTTTTAGAGCACTTCATACAGCTTCAGCCACAGTTTAAAGAAAGGACCTCAACCTCCATTCCTTCATCAAGAGATTGATCCAACCCATGGTGTCATTTCACTTTAGCAATGTGAGTATAAATGTAGAGTTAGGCTGTTATACTGTAATTTTTAGGCATGCTCGCTTTAGTTTTATCATATAATATTTTGAATTTAATCACTCATTGAGTCACTCAAGGTTCTTAGACTGAATTAAATAAATTACTGCAACCAAATCAAGGATCAAACCTTGGGTTTATATTATTTTTAAATTTTGCATATAAACATATGAATGAGAATATCTAAATCAAAGGTTACAGTATGAGGGTGCCTGGCATAATGGGCTCTTCAACTCTGACTGAGGCCTAGAAGTGCTCGCTGTTACAATAGCAATAGATATAATGAAAGAATAATGTGGTAGGTCTAGAGGGCTTTATGTATCACCCAGCTCTGCAGTCTATATATCTAAGATTCACATAATACATCTTTAAAAAAAAAAAAAAGTCATTTAGGGCCAAGTCCTGCATGCCTTACTGGTAGGAAATCTCCAACTGCTCAAGTGTGAGATGCTCTGTTTATGCTGTGAATAGAATCACATCAGGGAAGCCAGTTATAACAAAATTGCCTCACAGTCCGAGAGTGGATGGCCCCATTCAGGGGTAGAGTAACACTGGGAGGGGTATCTCCAAGGTTCCCTTTGCAGAGCTCCGGCCCAGTTGCTCCAATGGGTAGAAAGACCAGTGAAGTTTAGCTGCAGGGTACTCCTCCCACCTTGGAAGAGGCCCAGAGATCCACAGGTGGTGACAGACACATGGCAGATTCCTCCACCCCCAGTCCTTGGTTCTTAGTAGCGTAGCTCCTTTGACGGAAGCTGTATTTGATTTTCTGGGTAAGCTCTATGAGGATGATCAGGAGATGAGGTACATCTTCTCTATTCCCATGCCCACAGAGGGGCCACCTGATCCCTGCCTACTCCCCCTCCCCCGTTTGTGCAGAGCCCAGTACTCACCTCATGACTGTCCTGCTCTTGAGGCCCTGTGAGGGAGGCAGCAGTGCTGTGGCAGCAGCTGACTCCGCCCTTCCGTGGGGAAGCTCACAGGTGAGGAGGGCTCCCCTCAGCAAGGAGACCTTGGAAGGATGAAGATGAAGTTTTCTGCACTGCAAATTGGATGCAGCTCCCACTAAAGATGCCCACTGGAGTCACTGAGAGTTGTGCTGCATCCCATGGCCCCTATTTTGTAAAGAGAACAGTGCAAATGCACCCCTTGTGTCAGTGAGGCTCCATGTGATGCAGGAGTCAGTCTGCATGGTTCTCCTTGGGGGATCAGGGCCCATGTTTGTAAGTGGGCTAAGGGATATGATTGATTATTGTAACCAAGTTCTCTGATATGGTGTCTGACAGGTAGACAAGGCCCAAGGAAGCAGGATTTGGTCCTTAAAGATCACAGACTACCTCACATTGTGGGCTGGATTCTCATTTACTCCATTCTGGCTGCATCCACTCATGGGTTGTTGTACCACTTTAATTATAGTAGTATGGTTAAAGCAGTACAACTTTTGCATGTAGACAATGCCAACACCCTGATTCAACTCTTATCTTTCAGGCACAGATCCTGCAATTAACTACATGCAGACACAGTCCTGCACCCATTTAGAGTCCCATAGTCAGTTGCAGGTGTCCCACAATCAATGAGGGCTTTAGTTGCCCAACTTTCAATCTCATAAAATCTTCCATGCTAGAGAGGACCTGACTTTTTAATGGAAAAAAACAAGTAGGGAAACAATCTGTCCCAGCAGCCTTTTATTTATTTATTTATTTATTTCTAAAAAAGCCTTTTAGATCTTCCTTAAACATCGTAGAAAAGCAAAAAGGACCTAAAAGCAGGGATCACCTTTGAAAATTTAGGATCTGAGGTTTATGGGGAACTTATATAATTCTTAGTTCCTGGTCTCAAAGGCAGAAGTTCCTTTCACCTATATTAAATTAAAACAAAGTGTCCTTTCTGATAAGCCAGGCAACATCAGATTGATGCTGCCATGATGTGTGTTTGTACTTGATTGAACCTGGTTGGGAGTTTGTGACTAACCGATAACCTTAAAGGGGCTTTTTCTATGTTTGGAGAGGGATTGAGACACAGAGATGGGGACAGTTGGTGTGAAAGCAGTCGTCTGGCTGGAGTCTTGAACTTCGATTACTTTGATGGGAGGGTCTGAAAGTGAGGCTTCATCTGTGTGCATTTTTGCTACTACTCTCTACCTTTGTTCAAAGCAACATAGCAATGTACATAATGCTAACAAAAATAGACTGGACACAATATCTTTCGTCCCCCCATAAACCCATCCCTGACATTCAAATCTTTCTGAACTGCTCAACAGCCAGGATTGATGCACTAAATACTTAAATAGTGCTGTAATTTTTTGTAAAATCTCCAGCTAACCTTAACTAATAAGAGTATATTTTTGGAAGCAAGTGGCGGGAAACAAATAACACATTTTTAATAAGATTGCCTACATTTTCCCCACTACACAGGAAAAAGTAACCAATTTAAAATTACAAGGAACCTCTGTAGGAGAAAATAAAAGATACACAAATATATAATATTTGAATATATTCCCACAATGAATATAAAAAGGGCTCTTGATATTATATATAATGAACATTTGAAGCACACAGGGATTGAGAGCAATATGTGGCAAGTGGTATTGCACTGTAGATGGGAGACAATATTGTAGCCCTTGATGAGATGATAAACTTGTAAAAGTTTTGGATGAATTTATCCAGTCTATTTTTTCCTGTGCTAAAATACTTTCTTAGGTACTGCTTCAGCACCATACTGGAAAGCTTGCAGGTTAAATGCAAGCAGTGAGGCTACACTTAAGTCCAAGCCTTGACATTAACAACAGGACCCGGGGGGGGGGGGGGAGAGGGCGGGGAACAGCGGGGAAATACATTACATTTAGGGAATCAACCCATTCTTAGGAATTGAGCCTGCTCCCAACTCAAATGAAAGAAAAACTCCCATTAGCCTGAGTGGTGCAGGATCAACCCTCTATTGAGCTCTTGGTTCCTCTTTCTTACATACACGGGATGAGTAAACTGTCAACAGCTGTGCATGTGAATGTTTTCTGGTTCAATGAAATGTTGTACATTGTTGTTCATAAAGCTAGTGAAGTACATTTTTATTACATTTCTTCAAGTAGGCGTCTGGAATAAAAGGGAAAGAGCTTTATATTCAAAGGGGATGTTGTCCACTTAAATGGAGGAAAATATACATATTGTGAAAGCAAAGCTTTATAAAACCAATGGCCAGGACCAATAGAAATGTCTCTACAGTGCTTTTAAATTCCAATAAAAAACACTGTTTAAATCAATAAACATTGCAATCCAACCATTGCAGCACCTGAAAAAGAAACTGGTTTCTTTGATACTTCATTGTCCAAGCCAGGAGATATGCAACAAGTAAAGAAAAAGCATCAGCAAAGACAGGTACATTAGATTTTAAAGGATCTTTCATTTGTAGTACCTAGTGTATGTTTAGTAACATAGGAAAGGAAATGTGTTTACAAGACCTGGTTGAAGTTGACAGAGTCCCTTTAAATGTTCAATCGTAGGGAGACCGTTGTTTCTCTGTATCAACCACTGGACTCTGAGAATGCCAAGCTATTTCCACACTATACCCACCCTTCTGAAGGTCCTATGTCAAAGCAACCATACCTTCTCTCTGAAGACAGTCAAACAGGAATTCCTTTGAAGCCTCTCAACAAAGCCCCTTAAATGACCATATTGTAGATAGTGAATGATACAAGGCACTCCCTCCCCTAAGGCAGTGGTTCTCAACCAGGGGTACATGCTTCCAGCGGGTACATCGACTCATCTAGTTGCCTAGTTTTACAACAGCTACATAAAAAGCACTAGTGAAGTCAGTACAAACTAAAATTTCACACAGACACTGACTTGTTTATCCTGCTCTATGTACTATGCACTGAAATGTAAGTACAATATTTATATTCCAATTGATTTATTTTATAATTCTATGATAAAAATAAATAAGACATTTTTCAGTAGTTGTGTGCTGTGACACTTTTGTATTTTTAGGTCTGATTTTGCAAGCAAGTGGTTTTTAAGTTAGGTGAAACTTGTGGGATGCGCAAGACAAATCACACTCCTGAAAGGGGTACTGTGGTCTGGGAAGGTTGAGAGCCACTGACTTAGGCGGTTCAGGGAGCTGATCCCACAGAGGCCAATTTTAAATGCAAATAACCCCCCTAGTCAATATTAAAGATGGAAGCTGTTGGGAAAAAGTAATTAAAAACCAGAGGCCCTGGAGTGAGGGGGTGTTGAACTCCTAATGGATCTCATATCTAAAGTCCACTTGAAAGCTTCTTTTGGCCATTTCGAGGAAGATAAGTGAGACCAGGTTTGGCCTGTGTGATCACAATGAAACAGTGGCCACGGATTAATGCATTTGTTCATCCTAAATTAATTCTTTACTTGAGGGATGGGGGAGGAGAGACAGAGAGAGAGACATATAAACCTCTCAAAGAGTGTTAATCCAAGCACACACATCATAGAATACTTGTCAATTTCACTCCTGGTCTATCTGCCCAAGCACTTACACAGCCCTCATCACCATAGTACTGAGCACCTCACGACTATTAATGAGTGTATTCTCACTATAGAGAAGTGTTATCATCCCTAAGTTACAGCGGGAGAACTCCAGCACAGAAAGACTAAATATTTGCCCAAAGACACACAGGAAGTCTGTGACAGAGCCAGGTGCTGAACCAGATCTCTTTGAGTCCCGGTCCATTGCCTTAACCACAAGACTAAGCTTTACAGTAGCTATGGACAAGAGTCATCTCCTAGTCCCTAGTTAATGTCTCTTACAATAGGCTATTTTAGAGGGAAAAATGCCTCATGTCTGCCAGACACTGGAGAGAACTGGCCAGCTAATTAATCTAAGTCCGCAGGTTCTAGCAAGTGATCCAAAATTATGTCTCTCTTTAACTAAACCAGGAGGGGCCGGGCCAAGCTTGTCTCAGCTGGAAACTGGCTAAACCAATTCAAATGATGATTAATCATATTTTAATGGTCACCCGATTACAGGACCAAATCCCCAAATCCTTATTTAGGACTGAATTTATTTATGAGAGGGTCACTCCTGTTTTAAATCAGGGTAATTGAAAGGAGAAATCAGGCTCTTAGCATTTACTCAGGCTTTATTCAGGCAAATCTCTGGCTGACATTAACAAAAGTTTTGTTTGAGTCAAGACTAAAACCTACAGGTTTAGCCAGATTCTGCTGTCACAGCAGTGACAATCAGAAGCAAGTCAGTGGAATTATTCAGAATTGACACTGGTGTCACTGATCAGAATCTTGTCTTGAGTAAGGAATTTAGGATTTAACCAACTGTAAATACCTTAAAAACTGTAGATAAATAAAGATTAATACCCAAGTGCCTAACAATTGAACTGGTGCTTCTTTCCTTATCTTACTGTTTCTTTGTTCTGAGATTTATAGGAAGCACATACACATTTCATGAGAAGTAAAATATATTCTAGAGTGGCTAATAACTAACAGAATTACAGAAAAGCATGAGAAATACTGGGAGAAAAAAATCTACAGGAGAAAAAGAAGTAAAGCTACTATTCAAGTTGTGCAAATCCCAGACTTCAGTCAGATTCATTGCTAACACACCACATGTGTATATAGTATAAGATGCACAAGAAAGTGATTGCAGAGTATAAGGTGACACCATGCATTAAAAATACTTACCTGTCACTTTTGGAGATCTGGGATCTGATAATAATACTTTGCATTTCTATAGCATCTTTCATCTGTAGAATAAGTATTAAATTAAAAGAATTTGGTGATCTCAATTTAGCCTATGCTTGATAGGCAGTCAACATCACAAACCCACACCATTTGGCACAAACAGCAGTCCAGATGAGACCCACTACTGTAATAGCAGGTTTGTGTTGTAGTTCATGACTGAGGAGCAGTTAAAGTAATTTGAGGAAGTTTGCATTATTCATATTCCTGGCTATAGCACTATCTTTGACTTGCCTCAAAATCACTATATTCAGTCAGAGCTGAGTGATTGTGCAGCATCTACTGTGAGTCCTAAATCGATCAAGCATTTGTCCTAAGATGCATTGTTATACATTTCAGGATTTTTGTTTATGGTTAGAGTAGAGCTGGTCAAAAAATGAAAATCTAGCTTTGCAAAATGTGTCAAAATTTCAACATTATTTTTGTTTTGCAGTGTTTGAAACTGGCCCAAATTTCATTTAAATTTTTTTTTTTTCCCCAGAAAACAATATCCAAGTGGTTATAGAAATTTTTCATTTACCAAAAACCCAATATCTGGTTAAAAAAATGAAAGCCATTCTAATATGCTTTTTGATGTTTTCAATAACATTTTTGGAAAAAAGGCGACACTTTTTGCAAAAAAATAAATTTGACAATTTTTCCTGAAAAATGTTTTTGAAAATGCCATTTTTCCATGTAAAACCTTTTTGTTTGAAAAAATACTGACCGGCTCTAGGTTAGTTCTATTTAAGCAGGTATATCCCCTACATTGATTAAAATCTGGAGGTTTAAAAGTCTCTCTCTCATAGGTACTCATACTGCTTTGGAACTATATGGCATTCCATCAGTTGTGCTTGCACCGTGCAGCAGCTCCCATGATACAATATTAAATTCACATGGTTCACAAAAACTCGGAAGCCTAGGTTTCTCTTTTACATGACACAACATTTCTGTTCAGCTGCTTGCTTTATTTCAGTGAAAGTGGCTTGAGCTTTTTCTTTAATAGTGTCTATATCCATATTCTGAATGTTCTGTAATTGTCCAAGGATAGACTCCTTGTCTTCTTCTTCTACTTGATCTTCTGCCACCATTTTCTGAAGGTCTTCTGGCAAATCCACATCATCTCCAGCCATCTGTATCTGGTTCTCATCCATTTCACTCTGAGGAGAAAAAAAAAAAAAAAGAAAAACAAATAGTACATTCCGTTATGGACAGTGCTCTGTCTTTGCTAATATAGAACCTGATCGATCACCCATTGACATCAATGGGAGTCATTCCATTGATTTGGCGGGAATTGAAGCAAACCCATAGGCACGTCAGTCAAGATTTTTATACACAACAAGTGAATTTGGGTGCCGAGTCTGAGACACCATAAAGAGGCCTGATTTTCAGAAAGCAGCTAGCACCTGCCCTCTGAAGATCAGGTCCCTTTAATTTGCATGCCAGGATTTGCTGTTGTTTTTTGTTGGAATGCTTACAGAATATCTGCTCGATCCTGAAAACAAAGCTAATGTGTCAGTTTGAGCAGCCCAAGTGAAAGCCCGACATTTTTTTTGTATTTTTCTTGGCCTGTTGGAAAGGCCCTCCAATCAAAGAAATGGTGGTAGTGGTTGCGCTGAGGATGGGGATTACCCTTTAGAGTTTGGAAATTGTAATGTTATGCTGGACTGCCAGGTCCCTATCCCCCAAATTAGAAACTCAGTAAGTCACTTTTTCTGATCTGTTTTTTTTCCAAGCTGTAAACGATATTGGGGGTTACCATAGTCACTTTTCTACTATGTCAGAATATGGGGAATATGTTTGCCAGACCACAATTTTGACAAAGTTAGAGAGGTAAAATAATTAGCAATTTTTAAAAGAAGTGTGCCTCTGAGCTACTAAATTGCATATATTGTGCCTAGAGTCAAACAGTGTGTTCTATTTATAATACCAGGCTAAGGGTCCTATTACAAGAGAACTGGATAACAGGGACTTGACATAACCACAGCCACCTTGTGTACTCAGGCACTGAAAGCTGGAAGCGAGAACACCAAGTAGTCAAGAAGAATTTGGCATTGGCTTAGGCAGACAGATAAAAAATATCTGCACAGCTGCAGTACTACTAACAAGGATAGCTGACCTTGGTCTGGGTGCCTGTGCTTGTAAGTTTTTAGCTGGAAGTTGATTTGCTGATAAGTAGAAGTTTTGAGGGGTTTTATTGCTGCTGCTAGGCAAATTGTTAGCCTAATAGAAGTTACTCTAAGTTCTGCTTTGTTTTGGTCTACCTATAAAAGATGAATTAAGAGTGTGCACTTTGGAGAAGTTTGAATTTTCTATGAGCAAGGAGACACTGACATCAACTTCCCCAACCGCTAGGAGGAAAACTGGCCACCGGAGACCTGCTGCTGTCACGCAACACCACCTCAGACTTTGGGTAACTATCTCTGAGGTGCTCTAAAGATTATTGCTATTTTTTGTGTGTGTTTTGTACTTGTGATGCTGTCTGGATCAGGAGTGACCATTTAGAATAATATTGATATCAATATTGCAAAATTACAATAATTCATATGAAAGAGGCCATGTGAGGTACCATTGGAAAGGTTATAATTTGCTAAGTACGATAATATTGTTTGTGTGTATGTATCATCTTAGTATTGTAAATTATGGATGTGTGTGATATATCTGTATCCAAAATCTTGTGCTGTGCTAACTGGGTAACACCCGCAACTGATCAGCCTCAGTACTGTTCAGACTGATTGAACGCCAATCAAGGGCCATCAGCTATGCAATGAACCCAGGGATGGAAGCCAGGGAATACACCTATGATAAGTCATCAGGACATGTAGACACATGCCTATGAACAGGGAACTCCAAGTGCTTGCTTTTCTATGCACATGTGGGCTTGTGTTTGAAACAGACTGCATGGCAGAAACTATAAAAGGCTGCTTCACCATCTCCATCTTGTTTTCATTCCTGCTTCCTACCTCTGGATCAACTCCCCTATATATGAAGCTGTGAAACAAAGGACTGAGACCCATTCAAGTACTGGATGTAATCCAGAGGAACTGTACAAGCAAATTCCACTGTTCTGCTAAGAATCTGATATATATGGACTTTGAAGTCATTTGTATGTATATAATTGCTTTGATAATTTAATCTTCCTCATTTTGTTTCTTTTTCTTTTACAATGAACCTTTAGTTTTAGTTACTAAAGGATTGGCTGGCAGCGTGGTATTTTAGGTAAGATCCAAACCAATATTGATCTTGTAATGTGGCTAATGCTTTGGAAATTGTTGGAAAAATATTTTAAATGAGGTTCGTTTACCCTGCACCAGATAAAAAAGAGATTTAAGCAGGTATTTGGGCAGTTTTTAAGTTTTATTTCTGTAGAGGTCGGACATTTTCCAGCAAGTGGTCAGTGTGAGACCTCGAAGGCATGCTTTTTTGCATATTTATATAAACATAAACATAAAATTACATATGCATAAATTCTTAGTGCTCATTGGTACACTCAAATTATTATTATAATTGCTATTGGCTTTACACTTTCTACATCTTCTAACTATAAACATATGCATAATATAAAAGATAAGGGCAGAAGATTTCAACATATTTATCAAAATTGTTTAGTCTATTTCCCAAGACTAAAGAGAAAGCGAAAATTACTTAAGGCTGACTCCTCATTTCTTCTGTTAATCTCTCTCTCTGACCTTGGCAGAGATAAGCACCATAAACAAAGAAAAGAGGAGGGGGTGGCTGATTTCAACAGAAAGCAGAACACTAAAAACAACTAAAATGGAGTAACTGTGGTCAAGCAAACAATTATTTTCTTTCAGGATCAAGAGAACATTTTGGTAAAGTGAACAGAGTTTTTTAAACAACTTCTCACTTTACTGGACCTCATTGATGATTGGGAGTCAGACCAGAGACTGAAATGCAATAAAAGGGGCTGTGTATTTCTTGTAGCTTCTTGATAACCAGTGTGGGGAATCAGAAACACTGTTTGTGACTAGTCGGGGAATCTAACTTCAGTGTTTACCACCAGTTTGGAAGAATTGCTCCCCTTTTGCAGCCTGCCCTGATCTTGGCATTTTCAAGAGGGCTACCTTAGGCACAGCTTGGTCACAGTACTCAATAAAGACAAAGATTTTTGAGTAGAAGCACTCTTGTGTGTACCAATCATTTATCTGATGGAGGTGCTCTGTCTCCCCCTGATTTATTTCCTGACACTACCAGGAAAACAGAGATTAGTTACCATAGCTTTGGGTTCAGATAACTGCAGGTAACAGTCCCTGGTTTTATTTGAACTGCTTCATTAATTCACCACCTTTTGTATTAAATGCTGGTTTAGCAGGCAAACTCTCATACTTGACAAGGGTTTTTTGTTCTGTTGAAATACAATGGAAGAAACAGGTCTGTTATAAGACTCAGCCATCTACATAACCCCTAACTAATTCCCACCAATAATTTATATAGCAGCCAAAAGTATGTTACAAATATGTCAGAAGACAGGTCTTGCAAGGTTTACAATCTAAATAGCCAAAATACAAAAGAGATCTGGGAGAAAGTATATAAGCACACAAGCATGTGATTGAGGTGATGTTCAATCCATATATCTTGTTAGGTCCACAATGTATTTTTAAATCCCTTTTCTTCCCATGTGGTTGGAATGTATTGAAAATGGGAACATTTTTGTTGCTCTTTTAAATATTCTATTCACCCAAAAATAGGTCAGAGATTCTGTTCAAACTGTACAAAAAGTCACCATAAAGGTATATATCATTTCACCCCAAATGGCAAAAGCTTTGGAAGACAGAACCATACATAACCAGTGCAATAGAATGGAAACTATTTTGCAACCTAAAAAGAAGGTAGTGCTACCTGGAGGCAACATTTGTTATTTAGTTTAGGAGGATTTGGAATTTGGCTCTGTTCACTTTTACACTAAGACCCCTTTACTTCTCTCTAGCAATGTAAGGGGTCTTAATATGGGAGCAGATTACCTTTATACCCACTTCTCATTGCTAGAGTGGCGTGAAGGAGTATTAGCATAAATAATATTCAGTCAGTGCTCACTTCAGAAAGGCCCAACCATTTATAAATTAACTTTAAAGGGGATTGGGTGGCCAATAAAGAACTTTAGGGGTTGTCTACATGTGGAGTTTATGGATTTGATAAACAGGAACCAGGTACTCTTGTGCTGGAATAAGAATGTTCACATATAAAGTTAATCAGGAACAACTCCGTGGGTAAACAAGCCTTAAGAGTGAAACCTTTTCCACCAAAGACTCCTCACAAAAGGCACTCAGATATTACAGCGATGAGTGTAGTATTAGATGCTGTACAGAACAGAAGAACTGAACAAATCCTTCTCCATCATCCTTAAACCAAATATATAAAACAAAATCAGAAACTATACGTAGGTCTCCAGTCAGCATCTGTCTGTGACACGCTGAAAGTGAGGGGCTGCATTGTGCATAATCCCAGCATTTTTGTAGTGTTGTTAAGTGGGGTAATAGGAGGACTTAGACAATAAAAGAGTGGATGGAAGTTGGGCATGAGTCTGAGAATGCAAGCGAGAGACAAGGGAAGGAACTAGTTAAGCAATTAAAAAGATTGAAATGCAGCAAGTGCTACACATGCTTGTTTCCTGCTTGCCTGCTGACAAGCCCTGCCAATGGGACTATGTCAATTTTTCAAACAATGGCCATTTTGTTCAAATTTTATGGTGAATTCTGATGGACCCAGTGTTCATAAGAGCAGGATATTTTGACACAGTTCACACATCAAAGATAAGCATTAATGTCTCATTATAGCTCCAAAATGAAGCATGACAGTGGCTAAGGCCCAATCTGAATAAGCAGTAATGCTGTCAGCAGGTGGTGTTTCAGAGAGCAAGAGGGTTCTGTATCTGAATGACTGTATGAATGAATCAATGTAAGAATTAATGAAATAATGTGCAGGGGATGTGCAGTCTCGGTTCTATAGCAAAGGAGGTCAGACTGGCTTACCCAACTGCTTAATAATTATTTACTGTTACAGTTTTCAGTGTGACAATATACTTGATAGCTTTGTTTATCTTGAATCAGATTTTTTTTCATATGCAGTTAAAATGGCCTAGGCAATACCAGAGTTAAATATGATGCAAATAAAAATCAACATGCCATCTCATGGCTGCTTGCAAGAAATAAAAGGAATATGATTTGCTACCAGTTGATCTGTGGCAGACAGCAACAATAGTATAATAAATAAATATACTTTATAGAGTGAAAAATGTATTAATAAGTAAACCTTTGCTACAAAAGGTCTTTCTCTTCATGAGGTTCCCCCAACCAGTAGTATAGATGGATGAGGGCAGACTTCAGATAACAAAAGTTACCCTACAAATTAGACAAACTCACGTTAACCAGTCAGCCATAGATTTTTCCAACCTTTAGAACTGTAGCAATAAAGATATTAATATTACTACATAATGAATTGCTGTACATTAAATCCGTACATGCATGGATGCATACACTACTTACTCTACTTACCTCGACTATAGTCAACAATGGGGTTGAACCAAAACCCCAGGACTGAAGATCCTGGGCTGTTGAAGTGTTTGAAGTCTGGATCCAGGAGGCAATTGTTTTAATTCAACCAATCTCTGACTATAGTGGACCAAATTCAGATGTGATGTAAACAAGTACAATTCTACTGAAGTCAGTGGAATTGCAACTGCTTACACCACATCTGCATTTGGCCCAGCGCCTATTAAGCTTGTTAAGCATTCCAGTATGGAACAGACTAACAATGGCAAACTAAGAAGAATATAAGCCTCATATATTCCTTCCTTCCAAGGCAGCTTCTCAGAGTTCCAGTTCCAATTTTCCTACTTTGATTGCTTAATGGAAATTTAGTTTAGATATCTGGATTCTACTGATTTTCATTAGCCTAACGGAAATGGGAAGGGATTTGTTTTATCAGAAAATCAGACCAAAATTTCCAGTGGGAGCTATTGGGTGTCCAACACTTTTAAAAATCAGTCCTATAATTCAGGTGCCTGCATACAGAGTTAGGTGGTTAACTTTAGCACCCTGTTTTGAAAGTCCTGGCCTTAATAAAGAATTTATTTCAGAGGCTGCTGAAAAAAAATTCTTTGTAATACATTTATACAAAACCCACCAATCCCTGCCACCAACTATTGTTAATGATTTTACATGGAAGGCACTCAGACTGTAAGAATAGATGCCAGTATAAAATCCTAAAATGGATAGCCTTTCTTCAGCAATGAAAACAAGATTTAAATCTAGCACAGACACAAATATTTTCATTGAGGAAAGCATAGTGTTACTTGAAGGCCTATGGTCTACTGCTGAATCGCACACTACTTTCTCTATGACTGTGCAAGTACTTTTCAACACTTGCTTGAGGACTTGCACTTCTGAGAATATATTAGCCACCATTTTGCCTTAGCTTAGTTCCTTTAAAGCAGCATCTGCTGTAAGCCAGAGCCCTGATTATGGACCTTATACATCAGTGTAATTAGCAATCATCTAGTCTAACCATTCAGTCTGATCAACTCTATTTAAAATCAAAGCCAAAGGGATGAAAGATCACAGACTAATCCAGCGGGGAGCCAAACTAGCTCCTCAATATCATTAAGCAACAGATTACACTGAGATTTATCATTTTGTCATTTCATTTGCCTGTGCCTAATGTACAGCAATACTTGGGTACGGTGAAACTGAACAGAGTTCAGAATTGTTTCAGTGCTTTGCGCTGGGCAGATGGCAGTTCCAATCAGAGTGAGGCTGAACCTATCATGAAAGTTGCATGCAAACTCTGACTGCACTAGGGCCCTGGCTGTGTGCTGGGATTACCATGATGCATTGAGGGGAAGCAATCCTGCACCCCGAGGCACTATGGCACTGCTGTAGTCTCAGGATTGCAGGTATTCTGTGAACAGTGCACTCCCCCTTCTGTGGGGAAGTGCCTGGCAGAACTATGGATCCACTACGCCCTTCTCCCCACGAACACCTATGCAAGGAAGGAAGACCTCACCCCCCCACCATGCAGAGCTCGATGGTGCACAACTGGTGTGTGGAGCCCGCATGGGACCCCCAAATTTTACTCCTCTTTTTCTACAGTGGAGCTACATCTGTTTACTAAGTCAGGGCCTGTGGGGAAAGGATTTGGCCCTGTAAGGGAATCCAGTATATGTTTGAATCCAGTATATGTTTTGTATAGACACTTCTCTGAAAACTCAGTGTTCCAAATTCTCCTGTTTAGGAAAGTTTCTCTTTGTGCTTAGACAATATCTATGAGGCAGAAGGAGATTATGTATCATGCTGTGTAACATGTAACAAATCGCTCAATTTCAGAATAATGCGCTTCATTAAACTGCGTCTTAATGATATCCTGGTTCCAAAAACCCCCAAAAGGTATTCAGGGGTTCTGAGGCTGCATACAATTAATGGCATGTTTCTTTTGTTCCTGATGCATTGTAAGAGGAGGCTGTCTTCCTTTTTGAAACCCTTTTAAAAAAAAAAAAAAAAAAAAAGAATGGAAGTGCATCATTTTATAAAGCACGTTATATGGACAATGCTTAATGACCTCTGGATAGATTTCCCTTCAGAATGGCAATGGCTGAGAGACACTTCATACTCAAATTTGGCCCCATGATCTTATTATTGGACATTGAAGAGCACAACACAAGTGGGAGCTAAGAAGCAGCATTGTCCAAGACAAAAAAAACAAAAACAAAAACAAAACAAAACAGCTGACTTTTAGGAGCGTATATTATACTCCTGGGGAGAGATGTAGAATAGGGCACATTCTGATTTTTATTACGAAGTGGAGAGAGACTGACTGCTAAGAGAAAAAAAGTGTCCTCTTGTTTTTTTGGGGGGAGATTAGCTGGAAGGAAGTAAAGGGACAGGGTTCACCTTGCACTGATGGATGAGAGGGGAATGATGATGATAACTATAAACCAGATTTTGATCCCAGTTACAACAGTGTAAATCCAGACTTCATGAAGCCTTTTGCCTTTCGTAGTGCTAGAGATGCCAATGAATAAGGCACTGGATTGGGACTCAGGATACTCGGGCTCTATTTCCAACTTGGCCACTAATTTTGGGCAGGTTGTCTCATTGCCATTATCTTTTTCCACTTTGCCTCATCTCCAGTGGTTCTCAACCTGCAGCCCAATCAGCACCCAGCTGCGGCCCATATAACATCCTCAGAGCCATATAGGTAGTATTGGATGCAGTGCACATAACACATTCTGGGCTGTACGTGCATATGAATATGCATATGCAGCCCACAATGGTAAATAGGTTGATAACCACCGATTTAGACTGGAAACTCTTCAGGGCTTGCACAGTACAGCCCAGTACAATGGGATCTCAGGGCCACTAGACACTACTATGACACAAAAAATAATAGTGTTAGTTTGATTTACACCGGTGTAAGAAAAATATAGTCTAGGCCTACATTTAAAAAAGCAAACAAGCAAACAAAGAAAACAAATCCTATCTGATACAGAAGTCCAACAGAAGCAGAAATATGGATAGCTCTTGATCTAGCGCAGGACTCGGCAGTGCTGGATTCTATCCCTGGTTCCGCCTTAATGAAAAAATAATAATGTAATACCATCTTTGCCTAACTAATAGCTATAAATAAAATACTGGAACACAACATTGAGAGAGGATATCTCAGGTGCTGCTTAGATGTCAAATTCAGGGATAGGTCGCATGCAAAAATATATTTAGAAGAAGAACTGATATAATTTAAAATTACAACTTTAGTTTCACCAATGTTTTTGAATTTTCAATCCATTTTTCTAGACAAGTGCTAGTAGGCAGCACACAGCAACCTCTCTCCAGGTGTAACAAAGGTTACCAGTCAAGATACTGAATCAACTGTTATTCCACTATTACATCAGCATAAAACTGAAGTAAGGTAGTGAGAATTAGCTCCCCCAAATGTAATGTTGAAGGCAGACAGCTGTGCTCTTCCCAGGTCTCACAGAGAATGCTTTACTGACTATTGATTAGTCCCCTTATGGTTTCTTTTCCTCTGCAAAGAGGAGCAATCTTCTCCATGTTTTTGGCCACTCTGCATATGCAGTCCCAAAGTGTATCATTATTATTAAATATTTATATCTTAGCATCCAGAACTCCCCAATCAGGACTGGGATCTCATCACAGTAAATGCTTAAATTTTGTTCTTTTACCTTATAAATATTAGGAATGCCAAGTCCAATCCTCTTTGTGTTGCTGAAAGTCTTTCTTAGAGGAGCCAGACATATACATCTGGAACTTTCCCATCCTTTAATTGAAGTGGGAAGCTATAGAATCTTTACCAAAAGAGCCTTTCTTCAAACTCTTATTCAGTCATTGAGTTACATAAGTATCAGACAACAATGTTTTAAACAGTCCAAATAAGAATCACTTCCCCGCACACGTTATCAAGGTTTCACGTTGCATGCTTTCTCTAATAACATAGTCCTCACAGTTCTTCAGTCATTCATAGAGTCATAAAGAAACAATAATAGGCCTAATTTTGTTTTCTTTGTTGATCATCTTTAAAATAATTTCTTATTATGAACTTGAGTGCCTCATATTTAACGAGGATATTGATATAATAGGTATCACAGGAACTTGATGGAATGAGAATAATCAACGGGACATAGTAATACTAGGGTACAAAATATATCAGAAGGACAAAATAGGATATACTGGTAGGGGGAGTGGCCCTATATATGAAAGAAAGCACAGAGTCAAATGAAGTAAAAATCTTAAATGAACCAAACTGTACCATAGAATCTCTATGGATAGTAATTCCAGTTTGAATAATAAAACTATAGCAATAGAGATATACTACCAACCACCTGATCAGGATGGTGATGGTGACTGAAATGAGATTAGAGGCTATAAAATAAAAATAAAAAACCCAATAATGGGAGTTTTTAACTATCCCCATATTGACTGAGTACATGTCACCTCAGGATGAGATGCAGAGATAAAGTTTCTTGACACCTTAAATGTCTGCTTCTTGGAACAGTTAGTCCTGGAACCCACAAGAGGAGAGGCAATTCTTGATTTAGTCCTAAATGAAGCACAGGATCTGGTCCAAGAGGCGAATACAGCTGAACTTCTTGGTAATAGTGACAATGACATAATAAACTTTAACATCCCTGGGGGGGAGGAGATGCCAAAGCAGCCCACATTGGTAGCATTTAATTTCAGAAAGGGGAACTATACCAAAATGAGGAAGTTAGTTAAACAGAAATTAAAAAAGACAGTGCCAAAAGTGAAATCCTTGCAAGCTGCATGGAAACTTTTAAAAGACACCATAATAGAAGCTCAATATAAAAGTATACCCCAAATTAAAAAACATAGTCAGAGGACCAAAAAAGTGTTACCGTAGCTAAACAAAGTAAAATAAGCAGTTAGAGGCAAAAAGACATCCTTTAAAAAGTAGAAGTTAAATCCTATTGAGGAAAATAGAAAGGAACATAAACTCTGGCAAGTGGTGTAAAAATATAATTAGGAAGGCCAAAAAAAGAATTTAAGGAACTAGCCAAAGACGCAAAAATTAACAGGAATTAAAAAAAAAAAAAAAAAAAGTACATCAGATGCAGAAAGCTGGCTAAACAACCAGTGGTGCTACTGGGTGAACGAAATGCTAAAGGAGCACTCAAGGAAGATAAGGCCATTGCAGAGAAACTAACTAAATTATTTGCATTGGTCTTCATGGCAGAGGATGTGAGGGAGATTCCCAAACCTGAACCATTCTTTTTAGGTAACAAATCTGAGGAAACTGTCCCAGATTGAGGTGTCATTAGGGGAAGATTTGGAACAAATAGATACATTAATCAGTAATAAATCACCAGGACCAGATGGTATCCACCCAAGAGTTCTGAAGGAACTCAAATATGAAATTGCTGGACTACTAACTGTGGTATGTAAGCTATCATTTAAATCAGCTTCTGTATCAGATGACTGGAGGATAAGCTAATGTGAGCCAATTTTTAAAAAAGGTTCCAGAGGTGATCCTGGCAATTACAGGCCAGTAACCCTAACTTCAGTACCAGACAAATTAGTTGAAACTATATTAAAGAACAGAATTATCAGAAACATAGATGAATATGTTTTGTTTGGAAAGAGTCAATATGTTTTTTGTAAAAGGAAATCATACCTCACCAATCTACTAGAATTCTTTGAGGGGGTCAAAAAGCATGTGGACAAGGATGATCCAGTGGATATAATGTACTTAGATTTTCAGGAAGCTTTTGAAAGGTCCCTCACTAAAGGCTCTTAAGCAAAGTAAGCTGTCATGGGATAAGAGGAAAGGTCCTTTCCTGGATCAGTAAAAAAATAGAACACAAAGGTTAGGAGTAAATAATCAATTTTCAGAATGGAGAGAGGTAAATAGTGGTGTCCCTTGGGGATCTGTACTGGAACCAATACTGTGCAACATATTCATAAATGAAAGGAAAAAAGGGTAAGTAGTGAGGTGGCAAAATTTGCAGATGATACAAAACTATCAAGATAGCTAAGTCCAAAGCAGACTGTGAAGAGTTACAAAGGGATCTCACAAAACTGGGTGACTGAGTAACAAAATGGCAAATTAAATTCAATGTTGCTAAATGCAAAGTAATGCACATTGGACAACATAATCCCAACTATACATATAAAATGACGGGGTCCAAATTAGCTGTTATCACTCAAGAAAAAAATCTTGGAATCATTGTGGAGAGTTCTCTGAAAACATTTGCTCAATGTGCAGCAGCAGTTTAAAAAAACTAACAATGTGGAGAATCATTAGGAAAGGGATAGATAATAAGACAGAAAACACTGTATTGCCTCTATATAAATCCACGGTGCACCCACATCTTGAATACTACGTGCAGATCTGGTCGATCCCATCTCAAAAAAATATATTGGAATTGGAAAAGGGCAACTAAAATGATTAGGGGAATGGAAAAGCTTCCATATGAGGAAAGGTTAATAAGACTGGGACTTTTCAGCTTGGAAAATAGATGACTAAAGGGGGATAAGATAGAGGTCTATAAAGTCACAACTGGTGTGGAGAAAGTAAATAAGGAAATGTTATTTACTCCTTCTCATAACACAAGAACTAAGGGTCACCACATGAAATTAATAGGCAGCACATTTAAAACGAACAAAAGGAAGTATTTCTTCACACAACGCACAGTTAACTTGTGGAACTCTTTGCCAGAGGATATTGTGAAGGCCAAAACTATAACAGGGTTAAAAAAAGAACTAGATAAGTTCATGGAGGATAGGTCCATCAATGGCTATTAGCCAGGATGGGGAGGGATGCAAAACCATGCTCTGAAGTGTCCCTAGAATTTGTTTGCCAGAAGCTGGGAATGGGTAACAGATCACTTGATGATGACCTGTTCTGTTCATTCCCTCTGAAGCACCTAGCATTGGCCATTGTTAGAAGACAAGGTACTGGGCTAGGTGGACTGTTGGTCTGACCCAGTATGTCCATTCTTATGTTCTTATTGATATTTTATGGTTGATTTTGGAATCACCTTGGCTAGTAACAAAATATCTCTAATTAGCTGCATATTTATATCAGCTGCTCAGATTAGCCAAACAGTCCCATAGTGATGATGTTTCAAATGACACTACTAGTACATAATTTTGGAGGTCATAACCTAAGGCTAACAGGAATTTTCCCCAAAAGATGAGCTCTTTAAATGCAACTCATGAAGTACCTTCTATTTTCACTTTCTTTTTAAGGCCTAATCCTACAAACTTGATACTTCAGTGAGACCATGTGTGTGGGTAAGAAACATGCATATGAGTGAGAGCTGGCGAGACTAACTTCAGTGTTGGGTGAAAAATCAATTAAGATGAAGTCAATTCAGTGTGTTAAAAACATACACTAAAGGCAAATTTCACTTTGGACATAGGTGATACGCTGACTACTGTGGAGAGGCAAAAGTTGTCAACAAATCACGCCTCTCATGGATGAAAACATCTTTTCAATGACAAACCTAATCTGACAATTCTGTTAATAGGATTAAAGTTCATTAAGGAACTGTTTTCTTGTATAAATCTGGCCCAAAGAGCATGGAGCTTTAGGTTGTGCACTGATGTGGGGCCCTTTTTAGTCCTGACATTCATTATTGTATATATCTCTTATGATAACAATATCAAAAACTAACATTTATGCCTTTCAGTTCAATAGCCTGCTACTTAGATCCAGGGCGACATTTCCAAATGATTAATGTAGTTTGGGCTGCCGCATTACCCCTTTGAGAGTATTTTGCAGTGCTTTAGAAGCATAATGAAGGGTTTTGCTTTTGCAGGCGGAGATAATTTGAATGTAATTCTTTATTTTTTCAATGTAAATTTATAAAAAAAAATTCTATAAGTAGATGAGATGGAGGAAAATTGGGTTACCACCAAGAAAATAATAGATCATAGATGCACAAACACGATATGGTGAATCTTGCAACATTTACCCAGTCTGGCCTCAGTTCAGCAAAGCACTTAAGCACATGCTTAACTGCTTTGCTGACTCAGAGCCTCTGTCCTTACTTGGGCAGAATTCCCACTGTTGTCATTGGAAGTTTGGCCAGAAAAGACAATGAAAAATGAGGCCAGAATCCTACAATGAGCACTGGACAAGTCCATTGGGTTCACTGGGATTCTGGACGGAGGCATGTGTGTTTGGGGGGTGGAGACCACCAGTGTAGAGATTATTGCAGCATCAGGGCCTAAGTACTGCAGGGGATTTTAAAAGTCACAGTTAGGCAACCAGCTGCCATTGACTATACCCCTAACCGCACTAATGCCTTTGAAAACTTCTCCTTTGAGGATTTAGTCCCGCAGAAGTAACAGCAGTAAAATGTTGCTCCAGGAAAGGAATGTACATTAGCTGGTTCATCACATACTCCCAGAAGGCAAAACAAAGTTTCATGACATTTTTCTACTCATCCCCTAATTTAAACGCTAATTTTTTTTATTTATTTTTTTAAACAGATTTAAGCCCACGACCCCATCTTTACTTCTAAATTCTATAATGGCAGAATTAACCTTTTTACAATTAAACTTACCCTCAATATATAGTCTTTTTTATTCTTTATTCTTTACCAATCTCAGAAAACCTATTTCTCCAAGAATGAAGTATTCAGGCACATAATATGAGACACATAATATGTTGACCCTAACAAATGTCATACTGAGATTGAGGGATGGATAAGAGATTGGTGGTGGATAGTTAAGGATAAGCTCTACCCCTTCTATTGACATCAATGCCCATCTAAATCCTACCATTTCCAGCACAGGCAAAAAAGTAAAAGTTTGGGGTATAAATAAGAGCATGGTTGGATGTAACAAACAGTTTAAAAAAGGTTTGGATGGCCTCCACCTCAGTGGAACGGGAACCCATCTCCTCAGGGACAGGTTGGCTAGTGTACTTAAGAAGGAGTTAAATGAATAACAAAAGGAGAGGGTGAAATGAGGGAAGATATAAGCACTCCTTTAACACAAAATTGAGATGTTGACAGCAAAATTAATCAAGGGACATGAAGAAAAGAAATTATTTAATTGACTGTATGCCAGTGCTAGGAGCCTGGGTGACAAACAAAAACTGGAATTGTTCATTTGTGAGCATAAATTTGATCTAGTTGGTATTACTGAAACCTAATGGGATGAATCACACTTTCCGAATGTTAAAATCAATGGTTATCACCTATTTAGGAGGGATCAAGTGGGCAAAAGTGGAACTTTATGTCCAAAATCGCATTGCCTATTTCCAAGTCACCGATAACTCAGAGGAAAAACACTTTGAATGCTTATGGATTAACATCCTGACAGATCACCAGCTCCTTACACACCTATCTATAATGTGTAGGGAAAAAGCTGCATGATCCTGGGAGACTTCAACTTGAGTCACATATACTGAAGGTCTCTGTGGCGCAGAGACCCCTTGGTGCAAACTGGCTGAAGGCATAAGGGATACATATATAGGAGTATACAGGGATCTCCTGGATCAGGTATCTACATAATAGTTCAGCAAATGGTGGCATCTAAGGTGTCTACCAAGACCCAATAGCTTACTGGCTAACATAATCATTGCAAAATGTATGTACAAATAATATTTAAGGAGTTGTGTCTCTATACTGAAAACTATGTCTGAAAACTGAAAACTAATTAAGTTATGTAGTCTGACAGATCACCAGAAGATGATACACAGGGTCTGTTCAGGGTGTGGTGGTAGACACATCTCTCTGGCTGTTCATTGTGTAGTAAATGTCTCAGAGTGCCTTATTTAGCGTGATGCTAATGAAGAGATTATGAATTCATATGAGAGGTGATACACAGGCAAAAACAGCAGGGGTGCATGTTGTTTATAAGTAAAGATAATGGATTTTGGGGGCACCGAGGTACATCTTGGATTCTTCACCGAGGAAATGAACTGTCAGTGTGTTCTGTCTTATGAAAGGAGGGTCACAGCTAACCTGGCTGGAAAACACTGCAGAAAAAGGTAAATTTTATTAGACAGGAAAATATCTAGTTAATTAAGTCTAGGCTGTAGAATGTATGTTGTGATTTTATTTTACATGCAACCATTTGTTTCCAATACTTTGACTTGCTACTTCTCGAATCTCTATACTTTGTTAAATAAACTTTTACTTGTTTACTTTTACTGGTGTTCAGTCTAAGCATATCTAAGTGCTGTATGTTAAACAGAGTGGCGATCTGAGGTGAAACTGGTAAGCTGGTGTATTCAAGGACTAGACACTATAGGGTGATGCTCAGAGGGTCCAGGGGTTGCAGCGTGCATATTACTAACCTGCAGAGGGACAGAGCCTGTGTAGGCTAAGAGGGGAATGTTGGTATTGACTGTGGGAGATGGAGTTGGGGAGCTGACAGACCAGGCTTCCTCACTCTTAGGGCATGGGGTAGTGAGGTATCTCCAACTCTGGGTACCCCCCAAGAAAATGTCACAGTGTCATGCTGCCATCCATGGAATTTCTAAATATTATAAATGTCAATTTCCTAACTCAAAAAGTGTTGTATTCAACATGGGGAAATTCTATATTAGACCTTATCATTTAGATAAAGAGGAACTGATCACAGAACTAAAAATTAATGGTAGTTTAAGTCCAAGTGAACAGGACTTGATCACATTTATAATATGCAAACAGAATAAAGTCCAGACCAGAGAAATATATACTTAGTGCTTTAAAAGGGCCAATTTCACAAAACTGAAAACAATTATGAGGCAAGTCAGCTGGCAGCAGGAATTTAATCAGAAAAATGTGAATGATAACTGGTAATTGGTTAAGAATACATCACTAGATTCCCCAAAAGACAATCCCATAATCAAGAAATAAGGTCATATTGGTTAAAAAAAAAATGACTTGAGTTTAGAGAAATGAAGGCAGCTATAAAAAAATATATTAACAAAAGGAAGAAAGGTGAAACTGATAGTAATGAATATAAATCAGAAGCTAGGAACTGTAGAAAATTGATAAAGGAAGTAAAGGGACAAAAGGAGAAATCTTACATCCAGCAGAGCTAAAGACAATAAAAAAGAGTTTTAAAAGGCTATTAGCAACAAAAAGACTCCTAACAGTGGTATTGATCCATTACTAGATGGACATGATAGAATGATCAATAATAAAGCAGGAAAAGCAGAAACATTCAATAAATATTTCTGTTTCGGATTCGGGAAAAAACCAAATTATGTCATCATATCATCTGATAACACTCTTTGCATTCCACTAGCATCTCTGGAGGATATTAATTAGCAGCTACTAAAGTTCGACATTTTAAAATCACAGGTCCAGATAGCCACCTTTTAAAATTTTCAGATGCAAGTTAAGTTGTTTGCTGGACCATTAATGTTGATTTTCAATGAGTCTTGGAACACCGGAAGGTTACAGAGGACTGGAAGAAAGCTAATGTTGTGCCAATGTTTAAAAATGGTAAATGGGATGATCCAGGTAATTATAAGCTTGTCAATCTGACATTGATCCTAGGCAAGATAATGGAGCAGCTGATCTGGGACTTAATTAATAAAGAACTAATGGAGGGCAATATAATTAATGCCAATCAACACGGGGTTAGGGAAAATAGATTATTTCAGACTAACTTCATATCTTTTTCTGATGAGATTACTAGTTGAGTTGCTAAAGGTAATAGTGTTGATGTAATATACTTAGATGTCTGTAAGGCATTTGACTTGGTATTGCACACCATTTTTCTTAAAAACCTAGAATATAAAATTAACATGTCATATATTAACAGGATTAAAAACTGGCTAGCTGATAGGTCTCAAAATGTAACTGTAAATGGGGAATCATCATCAAGCAGGTATGTTTCTAATGGGGTCCCACAAAGATCATTTCTTGGTCCTACACTATTTAACGTTTTTATCACTGACCTGGAAGAAATTATAAAATCATCTCTGATAAAGTTTGCAGATAACAAAAAAAATTGGGGGAGGGTTAAATAATGAAGATGACAGATCACTGTTATAAAGCAGTGGTAAGCTGGGTTTAAGCAAACAATATGTGTTTTAAATACAACTAAATGTGTATATCTAGGAACAAAGAATGTAGGCCACACTTACAGGGTGGGAGGACTCTATCCTGAGAAAAAGCAACTCTGAAAAAAATTGGCATGGATGATGGATAATCAGCTGAAGATGAGCACCCAGTGTGCTGTTGTGGCCAAAAGGACTAATGCAATCCTTGGAAGCAAAAATTGGAATCTCGAGTAGGAGCTGAGATGTTATTTTACCTTTGAATTTGGTACTGGTGCAACTGCTGCTGAAGTACCATGTCCAGTTCTGGTATCCACAATTCAAGGAAGGATGTTGATAAATTGGAGAGGGTTCAGAGAAGAGCCACAAAAATGATTAAAATATTAGAAAACATGTTTTATAGTGAGTGATAAACTAAATAGATTGAGCTACTTGAGTCTAACAAAAATGTACAAGTACTAACAGGGGAACAAATATTTGATAATAGGCTCCTCAAGATAGCTAAGAAAGATCTAACAATACAATGTCTGGAAGTTGAAGCTAGACAAATTTAGACTGGAAATGAGGCATACATTTTTAACAATGACCATAATTAACCACTGGAACAATTTACTAACGATCATGGTGGATTTTCCATCCCTGGAAATTTTTAAATCAAGATTAGATGTTTTTCTGAAAAGATATGTCCTAGGAATTCCCTTTGGGAAGTTCTATGGCCTGTTTTGCGTAGGAGGTCCAACTAGATGAATTACAGTAGTCCCTTCTGATCTTGGAATCTATGAATCTAAGACTCAAGAAGTATTAGTGCTGCTGTTGCAATGGAGAAATCCAATGAAAAGCCACAAGTGAGATAATTTTTTTTTTCTAACAGAGCCATTATTTGTCTTAAAGTTGGTGAATTTTAGGTACAAATAATGCGTTATGCTTTTAAGTAAAAGTGATGTAATTTTATGAAAAGGTCACCAGAGGGCCTTTAATGGCTAGAGGTTAGAAATAGAAAAGCTACTGCACTACATACAATACAAAGATTTATACTTGCTTTTTAAATAATGTTTGTGTGTGTGTGAGTTTATAATCATTTTCTGAGGCTATGTGGTTTTCTTTTCTAACTGATAGATCAGTTTTAACTACTTTGTTAGATTCCCAGCTTTTTTACAATTTGATGTTTTGGAAGGGAATTCTTTAAACCACTGGGCAGAGATGACTGTAAATACTTTAGTACTAAGTTATGTGTTTTGGTAAGAGGTAGATGTGTAAAATATAATTCAGCAATAGGTTAGGGAACGTGTTTTTAAATTCTCCATTAAAAATAACACACCAGAAGTCTTAAGGTTTTCATGCAACAACCAGAAGAGTTATTGAATGACATTAAAATATTAGACTAGGCTGGCAGTGCGAAGCATATGTAAACTTCCTTACAACATTTTTCCTTGGGAAGGCTCTCAAAGAGTCAGGGTGCTGTTTCTCTGAGACAGTGTGATGGTATACAGTAGGTTATTTATTTTTTATAGTAGACAATTGGAGATACATGAACAATGCAGGACTCCCCAAAATCCCATATGCAGCGGCAGCACTGGGTAACTATGTAGAGCCCACAGATTACAACTTTCTTAATATGCTGTGCGCTTGTTAATGCTTAGGGAATTATTTCAATTTTTTTTCTATGCAGCACAACCCCTGGAACTTCTACAGAGTCAAGATGGAGACAGTGGCACAATGGTACACAAAAGATCTACCAAAAAGATCTACCCAAGCAAGAAAGCAAATGAAGACATACAGGCTGCCTTCCAGAGACTGTTTAAGGATACAGGCTCCAACAAAGGCCTCAAGAAATTTGTGGCTGTGTGGTGGTTTAATGAATGCTATAATATTCTTAAAGTAGAATCGGAAGTGGTAACTGCAGTACATTTCTTAAACAAGATTGCTTACCCCCTCACATTTAGGCAGATTATTGCAGAAAGCTCTCTTACAACAGCTGGTAACAGAGGTCAAAAGTACAGAGGTGGGTGATGGGCCCCCTAAAGCAATCAGCACTCATGTACTGAGAAATTATTGACATTCAATGGAAAAATTGAATTGTTTTAAGAAATCTGCATAACAAGTTTAGTTTTGCTGGTTGACTCCTGTGATTTATGTCAGCGGGGAATTCCCCAGAGAGGAGTTAGAGCAGGGGCGTGCACAGGAATAACAATTTGGCTGCTTTTGGGCGGGGGCACAAGTTGGCTTTCACCCCTCCTCCCCCTGCATCCCAGCAGAGCTGTCATCTCCTGCCCTGGCCATGGGCAGCAGGAGGACATCACTCTCACCACCCTAGCCCCAGAGAAGTTTTGTGTCTCTGCTGACTGGGGGGGGGCCTATGCCCCTGCTTGCTCACCCTTGCACACACCCCTGTGTTATAGGTAATCAGACAGCTCCCAGTGGGCTTCCATTTTTCAGACCAAAGAAAGATTAGTTTGAACAACGTCACCAGGTTTGAACAGCAGTTTGGCTCTCAATCATAGTCCTGTAGCATGAAAATGAAGCCTGGAGACCTCTTGTAACAGTGGGTGTAGAATCTCCACGAAAAGGTCTTCCTTTTGTTGCACAATGAACATTACTAGAGCATTCTTAATGGGAAAACTGCAGCTGTAGTAAAATTTTACTACAACTTCTGCTTCCTGACTTTCAGGCATAGAAACAAAAACAAGATTACTTACCAGTAATTGATGTTCTTCGAGATGTGTTGCTCATGTCCATTCCACTATAGGTGAGTGCATGCCTCCGTGCACGGTTACCCAGAACTTTTTTCCCCTTAGCAGATCCCGTAGGGCCATCTCCGGTGCCCCCTGGAGCCCGCGCACAAGCCGCGGTATATGAGGCGCTGCCGGCCCTACGCCCCTTCAGTCCCTTCTTTCTGCCAACTCTGGCAGCGGGGACGGAGGGTGGGTTGTGGAATGGACATGAGCAATACTCCAGGATCGCCTGTATAGGCAAGAGGCTGGGCGGAATACCCCGGGACTCCGCCCAAAAGGTGAACTGCCTCCACTTAGCCCAATACATGACCTGTGTGGAAGGTTCCCTGCTGCCAAGCTGGACTTGCAAGACCTGCACTGAGCAGGCTCCCTCTCCCTCCGTCAGCCACAGAGCCTCCAGGCCGTGAGGTGCAGGGAATCCAGGTCCGGGTGCAACAGGCGACCGTGGTCCTGGGATAGAAGGTCGTGGAGCCTCAGGAGCTCCAGGGATGGGGCGATCAAAAGGTGCTGCAGCATGCTGAGCCGGTGCTGTCTCGGCCAGGCTGGAGCAATGAATATAATGTTCACCCTGTCCCTCTTTATTTTCAGCAGGACCTTGGGTCGGAGCGGAATGGATGGAAATGCATACATGAGGATCCCTGTCCAGTCCATGAGGAACGTGTTGGAAATCAACCCAGTCTCATGACCCTGGAGTGAGCAGAACCTCAGACCTTTGTGTTCCAGGCTGATGTGAATAGGTCCAATTGGGGAATGTCCCACTTCTGGAAGATCATAGCCACCACCTCTGGGTGCAATGACCAGTCGTGGCAGGGTAGAAATGACCTGCTGAGGCAATCCGCCTCATCGTTCCTCACTCCCGGGAGGTGAGAGGCAGTCAAGTGGAAATTGTGCCTCACGGCAAAGTCCCACAGATGGACAGTTTCCTCGCAGAGGGCTGAGGAGCGTGCTCCCCCCTGCCTCTTTATGTAAAACATGGCTGCGGTGTTGTCCGTCAGCACCTGCACCACTCTGCCTGTCAGGAATCGGAGGAACACCTTGCATGATAAGCGAATGGCCCTCAGCTCCTTCACATTGATGTGCAGGAACCTCTCCTCTTCCGACCAGAGCCTGAGTGCCTAGGCTGGCGCTGATGTGGGCTCCCCATCTTATGTCCAACATGTCGGAAATTAGAGTGACCTGAACGGAACGCCCTTCATCACTGCCCTGGGAGTCCGCCACCAGTTTAGGGAGGCTAAGACGGGCGGGGGAACTGTGACCACCCAGTCCAATGGGTGTCTGCTCGGCACTTATACCAAAGCCAACCATGCCTGAAGCGGTCTGAGCCTCAGGCGAGCTAGTCTGACTACGTACATGCAGGCTGCCATGTGGCCTAGCAGCTGTAGGCAGTGCTTGGCTGTTGTCATGGGGCATCGGTGCAGCTGGGAGATGATAGAGACCATCGCCTCAAAACATGGCTGAGGCAGGAAGGCTCTGGCCTGGGAAGCGTCCAGGGTGGCCCCAATGAATTCTATGTGTTGCACTGTGGTTAATGTGGACTTCTGTTCATTTATGAGCAGTCCCATCCTGCTGCACGTGGAACAAATCAGGGTCATGCTCTCCTGCACTTGGGACCTGGACCTGCCCCTGATCAGTCAATCGTCTATGTAAGGAAAAATTTGCACATCCTTTCATCTCAGGTGGGCAGCCACTACTGCCATGCACTTGGTGAACCACCCTGGAGCCAAAGACAGGCCAAAGGGTAGGGCTGTAAAGTGGTAGTGGGAGCCAGCCACCGTGAAATGGAGGAAACACCTGTGACTGGGGAAGATAGACAGGTGAAAGTATGTGTCCTTGAGATCGAGAGTGGCATGCCAGTCTCCTGGATCCAAGGAAGGGATTAGGCTAGGGAGACCATGAGAAACCTGAGTTGTTTGACATATTTGTTTAGATGACGCAGGTCTAATATGGGTCTCACACCGCCCTACCTCGAATAGAGCTCCTTCCCCCTTCTGCCTTGAGGGACCATTTCCACCGCTCCTATGTTGAGGAGGACATAATGGATTGGGGCCCCGGCCCCATCTGGATAGCCCATGGGGCCCAATAAGGCCATTATTGCGGCCATTGTCCCTGGGGCCAACCCGGGGTTGACTGCGCCACAGGCTGTGACGCTTTGTGGGGGCATCGGCTCTCCCCACAACTGTCCTCCCAGCGAAACCCCGAGTCATCCTCAGTCAGAGGCCCTGGACCGGCGGTGCCATGTACGTCCTCAGTCCCAGGCACCCTTCTGTTCCGGGCACCGCCATCTCAACATCTCCGACCTAGAGGACAGTGAGGACTGCCTCCGTTGCTGTGAGCGGTGCCGACGAACGGCGGTACACTCTGAAGAGCTAAGGTACTGGACCGTCGTCTCGGTACCGATGATTTCCACTGCCGCTTGCCTTGCGGCCCTGCAGACACTTTCAGAGACCGAGGTCTGCGTCGCTCCAAACTCCTCGGTGCCGAGCCGGACTCCGGCGACCTGGTTCCGCATTGTGGACTACGCGGTGCCAGCTCCTCTGACAGCAACTGGGTTCTGTGCTGTCTCGGTGCGGGCGAACTCCTCGGTGCTGGGGATCTGGAATGGGAGCTGTCTAAGTGCCACCTGGCAGACCTCAGCCGGTGCCGCCTCCTGGCATGCGCTGCCTCCAGTGCCAGGGATTGACGTCGGCGCCAAGAGGGGGACTCCACGTCCCGTGTCGGTGCAGGTCGGCTTGACAACACCGACCTGGAGCAACTACTGGGGGAGCTGCTCTGCTCTACCCTCGGAGACCGTCCGGCGGGAGATCTTCCTCCCTGTACCGGGGATCTCCACCGCCATTCAGGGGGACCCAACGCGGGTTTCCCCCATGACACCAGCCCCTTCTCCCTCGGCGGAGGGGGAGTGGAGGTGGCGTAGGCAAGGCCAACAAGGCTCTTGCCGCCTGAAAAGCCTCTGGTGTCGACAATGTCGGCAGGAGCACTCTCCCACTCCCAGGAGTCGGGGGATGCTCCCTGACTGGAGATGCAGGGACCGGAGAAGACTCGACAGGCCGGATCCAGTGCATCTCCGCACTCGACCCTGCCCGTATTGACAACACAGGGGGGTGTCCGTGCTCCGCGCGCTGCTTCCTCCTCTTCGGTGTTGACTTGGCACCGTGCAACATCGTCGAGGGCAGTGCCGGCGGTGCGCTCTGTACTGAGGGCACGCTCAGTGCCGAGGTGGAGTGGGCCGACTCGGATGCCGGGTGGAGCACTGCCTCCATCAACAGGGCTTTCAACCGGATTTCTTTGTCCTTTTGAGTCCTTGGTTTAAAAACCCTGCATATCTTACACTTCTCTTTCCTGTGCTCTTCCCCCAAGCACTTAAGGCAGTAGTCGTGGGGGTCACTGAGCGGGAAGGCCTTCCCACAGGAGGCACACGGCTTGAATCCCAATGACTGGGGCATTGCCCAGCCACTCAAAGTCCCCACAGGGACTCGCCTTATCTCTAACTACTCTTAACAACACTTAACTACTTAACTAACTAAAACTAACTTAGAATATTAAATAAGTCCGAACAAGGGGAATAGTACTTGCTGAGAGCAAGGCTAGTTCCAGCAACCGTCACAGGCAGAAAGAAGGAACTGAAGGGGCATAGGGCTGGCAGCGCCTCATATACTGTGGCATGTGCGCGGGGCTCCAGGGGGCGCTGGCCCTACGGGATCTGCTAAGAGGAAAAAAGTTCCGGGTAACCGTGCATGGAGGCGTGCACACACCTATAGTGGAATGGAAATGAGCAAGCACTCGAAAAAGAACATTCATGCAAATAAACTTGCAAGACCTGTGCAGGTCTCTTAATTCCTTGCCAATCAGGGTAAGTGATAGACTGCTTAACTTGTGCCTTACCATCACAGAAACCAGTCCAACAGTAATTTACACAGATGATGATGATGAAGGAAGTATCTGGTGCATTGTAGAATTGAATGCCACATTAGAAAGGGTTATAAAGTGGCTAAAATGTTTAGATTGTAAGATCTTTCGGGGTAGGTACTGTCTTTTTGTTTGGTATATGTACAGCATTAAGCACAATGGTATAGCTGTGTTGGAAATGGTTTTCCCATCTCATGAATATTTTTACGACTGAAATTTTTTCCTGTCTTGAATCAGGACAAAAAGCCCACATCTCAAAAATATTCATGAACAAAATTTGTTGTTGTTGTTGTTTGTTTTGTTTTGGATTGATTGAAACATTCAATACTTTTGAAATGTCTTGTTTAGACTTAGAGTTTTTAAAAACATTTTTTTCAAGCTAGTTAGCTAATACGTTGAAATGAAAAGCTGTGTCAAACTAGAAAATGGGAATATTTCTTTTTTTTAAATGTCAAAACCAATTTTTTTTTTAAACAATTTTAAAAAATTCAACTTTTTTCAAGATGGGAAATTTGTCCCTGTTTCACAAAGTTTCAGTTTTGATGGATTGGCAAGATTTGTCAAAAAATTCCCAACCAGCTCCATGCAATAGGGTTTTGGACAATAACTGGGGTTCCAAGGTCTTACCACAATATAAATAATTAATGACAATAATAATGACAACAATGGTAGCCAAGGAAACACAGAGCTATTTTAGAAAGTGTATTAAAATGCACTTCTGCCAGAACAAAGAACTTCAGGTTACTCTTGATATATCGATAAGGTACAACAAGAACAATACATAAACAAGGCATACGTTTACATTGAACCCCACTGCCATGATTCCCACTTAAAAGGCAGATCTCAAAATTGTTTTTAAATCAGATAAATTTGGGCAGCAAACAGTCAACAAAAATCTGTTTAAAAAAAAAAAAAATCTTGTCTAACTCTTCCAGTATATTTTTTTTCCCTTCAACTACCTTCCAGATCAAAGCTAAAAAGGGACACCAAGTAACTTCAGTATTTTTAACAACTTTGACCAGGTTAAATCCTTCTTATTGTGCTCAAATAAGCAAGAACAAAACTCATGGCAAGGGGTCTTATGCTGCTAGCTAGAGCTGATGGAAATTTTTCCCACACAAAAATATTTTAATTTAAAAATGGCCTTTTTACAAACAACATTATTGAGAAAAATTGTTGACATAGAATTTTTCCATTTTGTTGTGAAACTTGCAATGATTTCAATCTATATTTTAGACAAATTTTTATCAAAATTGTTTTTAAAGACATTATAGAAAACTGAAACTTTTTTTTAAACACAAAGAATACGCTGTTTTTCTTAAAGAAGACATTTTAATAAAATGTTAGTAAAAATATTGTGTCAAATTTCATGAAAACCAAAAAACGGTCCATTTGAAATCCTGCAAAATGGAACAATTTAAAAAATATATTAAATTATTTTCCTGGGTTTTTTACCATTTCTTAGCCTTCAGCTATGGTTATGCTATTACAGTAAAAACCACACTTATCCAAATGAAACTGAGGTCATGGAATTTATTCTGGTAAATGGAAGTATCAATAAAAGTGGGAGTTTTTCCAGGTAAGCGATATCCTAATTTAGATTACATGCTTCTGTGGGTAATAGAAATGTTCAGATAACAGGGGTTAATATAAGAGGGGCTCAACTGTGTTAGATTTATTGCTGGCACCCTACATTTTCCTTATCCATTTCAGTATTTAGTACATGCTTTTTGCACAGGCAAGAAGATAGACTTACTTTTTCCCCCCAGAAAAATCCATTCCCAAATCTGCGCTTTGGCAAAGTTAAATTACAAGAGCTGACAGCTCATGGGAAGAATTTTTTTTTTTAAACTTTTCATTAAGTTGGGACTTAATAAGGTGGTTGTCCATGGGCCCATGGTTGATTCTTTATTCCCTGCTGTTACATAACCTCTGTGATAGAGTAACCCTGAGCAATTATGAATGAAGTACCTTGGGGGATTAATAATTTAGTTGAGGACATTTTGAATGTGTTGAACTCCCTGTGGATTGTTAATTTCATTATAGCTGCTTAATTAATATAGAGAACAAAGTTGCATAGAGACTTCTCAACATTTAATAGGGCCATGATCCCAGATAAACGCCTCCATTCAGTAAAAGAAGACTGCAGGAAAATGCCACGAGTTTACTGCTACAATAACCTGACCATTACATACACTGCACTAGGTAATTGAGTTTTACTTATAAAGCCTTGACTCAGAAGTCATATGTTTGATAAAACATATCTTGATTCAGCCCATTTCAATCCTGGGTTGGAGGGCAGAGTGCACCAAAACATTCTAGGTGTGACCAAGAACTCAACTGATTCCAAGGGACAGAAAATGAGAAACAGGGATAGGGGTGCAGACCACAGGTCTAAAATGGGATCCAGAAGAGGACACCAAGCAGAAAACTCAAGATAATCGATGCCATCCAGAGGAACACTTGACAAAGGAATATACCCTTAACTGATTGCCATAGTTGAGGTCGAAAAGGAATTTTCCCCTTGGTCAGATTGGGGTTTTTTTTTTTGCCTTCTGCAGCAGCATGAGGCACAGGTCACTTGCAGGTTTAGACTAGCGTAAATGGTGGATTCTATGTAACGAAGTTTTTAAGTCAAAATTTGAGGACTTCAGTGACTCAGCTAGAGGTTAGTGATCTATTACAGGAGTGACTGGTTAAGGTTCTGTGGCCTGCAATTTGCAGGAGGTCAGCCTAGAGGATCATGGTGGTCCCCTCTGGTCTTAAAATCTGAGTCTATTTAGATTTCTACCTAAAATCTCAGAAAAAAATCGGTACAGTTGGGGACCAAAAACCCTATAAAATGGTCCAGTCATCTAGAATGATAAATGTTGATGGGAAAAGGCAACAGATGACCAACTCTGCCTGTTACAAACAATTTAACTGTTTTAAACCTTCTATCCACTTTCTCACAAGTTAGGCTCACAACTAATATGGGCTACTAAGCCCCAGTGTACCGGCATGGAGCCCCATTTAAGTCCAACTTCCCTGGGGCTCAGTGTGGCAAAGCAGTCCACTGGACAACCAACTACAGGATCAGGGCCATACTGTAGAAATACAACATTCCACAGGAACATTCATGATTCAGAGCCATCAGTCTCATTTTTAGAGGTGTTGCCACGGTGTTTCATGTATTTCTCCACATGGGAAGAGGAAACTTGAAATTCAGTGAACACGGGGAAGGATTGAGGGTTGTGAACAAAGGTTCTTTCCAGCCAACCTCCACTTTCAAGAACATTTGGTTGGGTTGCCAATATTAACACTCTCTCTGCAACTCAAACATGATTAGACTCCTTCCAGCTCTAATTTCTATTCTGGACAGAGTCCTACATCAGCAGCATCTTTGAACCTGCTTCATCTCATTCTATCCTAAATGTGCTAAGTTCAAAGACATATATAAATATGAGGCCCTCCAGATGGGGGAAAAATGAGTTTATAATTTAAGTATCAGATGAGAGACTACAGCTGGATACAATAAACAGAATGTGGGGTGCACGAGGGAACAGTGACTCAATTATGATCAGTGCAATAAGGATTAATATGTTAATTTCAAAGGGTATGACATTACAAAGACAATTGTAATTAACATTCTTGTGGTATGCTATACCAACCACTGTACATGTACACACTGTATATGGAATATAGCACAGTACCATCTATCTTTTTGCACTAGGCAAAAGTGTAAAGATTTTTAAGGACAACCACAGTAGTACTGATTGATACTGCAGATGTTTGATTCTATAGAAAGAAACTGAGTTGGTTCATGGTCTGTTAAATTGTGGTTAGAAAAACACTTTTGTTACAAAGACAGGCTTGGAAGAGCAGATGTATGTTATAATGTAAAATCAGACCATGGCATGAGAAAGCAAAGGTGTAAGGTTAGTTTTTAACTTTAAGGAGTCAGTCGCTCATACAGAACAGAGAAATGTCTAGTACAAAAGGGCTTATGGTGAAGAGAGTAAGCATTCCTAAGTACCTCCGTGCCTAGTCTAGGGGAGCTGCTATTAACTGCAGTGATTTTAACCATAGAGGTTAAGATAATAGTTTCATGTTCGTAGTACATTTATCCCAGGATGGCCCTTTCAGCTGTTCTGTGTTTGGATATTTTCTTCCTAGTCATTTGGTGATAAGCAGCTAAGCATCCATTCCTTGAAAAACATCCAGTATTATAAAGAAGGGCAATGAGTTGATGTGGATGCACCGACAACAGAAAATTACAAGTAAAAGGCGCTCAACATTAGTCTGGGAGATATAAATGATGTGAAAACTTTATTAAACATACTGAACAACCCCCTCCCCTTACTTTCAGTGGTAGATCAGATCAAGTATTGATACATATCCCTGGATTTAAGCTAAAAACCTCAACTCATCACCCAGCAGCATTTGAGAGATTCCTGAATTGTTTTCCCCAAAATACTGGCATTACTGATAAGTAAAACACTGCAGAAAAGTTTTAAGCACTGACATCAGAGTTGTTTTCCACACATTTTCAATACAACACAGAGAAACAGTTTTGGCAAAAGTGAAGGGCACACAGAACGGGCAATGTAGTTATAAAATAATGAACAAAACTATAACCATTTAGCCCCATAGTCCACAGTCAGAATCTCAAAAAATCATGGACAATCTAATATAATATAGTACTTCCGGCAAGCAAACAAATGGATTGTGAGTAAAGGATGTACATATTCATTTGCAGTGTTAGGTCTCCATTCACATGTCCATTAAAATGAATGGGAATCTGTCCTCAATTGATTGCATTGAGTGCTTTCATAAGTATTATAGGTGAGTAGCAAACATCTACACCTGCAAATGTTGCAGTTAATGGGGCAGTAAGGTACCTTGTGAAAAATGAGTATTTTCCTTTAGTGTACTAGATGCAGAAACTATTTCACACATACACAAGATACTGAAATGAAATACAGGTAATGGAAGCTGGAGAGGCAGGATGGGTAGATAGGACAACGGTTTGGGAATCAAGAGATATGGGTTCCTTTCCCCACTCTGCTTATCACCTGCTTCTTAAACATGCACAAGTCACGCCATCTCTCTGTACTTCTATGTTCATTCATCGTTTGTCTTGTCCAGCTAGTTTGTATGCTCTTTGGGGCAGGGTCTGTCTCTTACAATATGTTAGTACAGTGCCCAGCATAGCAGATCTCTGACCTCAGTCAGGGCCTCTATGGGCACGTCTACACTGCAGCTTGGAGCATGCCTCCCAGCCTCATTAGACAGACACATGCTAGCTCTGCTTGACCTTGCTTGCTAAACCCAGCCATGTGGATTCTGTGGTACAGGCAACACCCAAGAATGGGTTAGGCAGGCTTATACTTGGACAGCTAGCCTGAGCAGGCGCCCATGCACAACATCCGCACTGCTATTTTTAGTATACTAATTCAACCATATGTCTTTCTACCCAGGCTGGGAGGCACATTCTCAGCTGCAGTGTTGAGATATCCATGGAGGCCCATACTGAGATCAGAGCTCCATTGTACTAGATACACATCATTATCCCCATGCTACAAATTGTATCAACAACATATTTTGCACTACTATAGCACTGCCTGTCTGAAGTATTTCATATACATATTAACCAATGAAGCTTCACAATAATCCTGCAAGGTAAGATGAAGAAACTAACGCACAGAGAGGTTAAGTGATACTATGCAGAGTCCCAAAGAGCTAGGCTGTGGTAGAGCCAGGAATTAAGAGTGGGTCAGAAAATGTTCCCCCGCACCCCCACCCACGGACAATTTTGAATTCTTTTGTTGGCAAAAATCTTTTGGTTTTCTAAGACCCCGAAGTTCTCTATGGAAAGCAGACACAATTTGCCAAAAAAATTTCATTTGATCAAACCCCAATTTCCTTGAAAAACCATTCTGATGGAAGTTTTTCAAACCATCTCTTCCGGGAATAAAACCAAGATCTCCCAAATCCCAATCCCTATGCTTTAACAATGAGACAGGGTTTTCAAGAGAGTGACTAGCAATTTTGAGTGCCAAACTCGATGGAGAATTATCTGAGTACCATTTAAAAATCAAATCCCATTACAGTATCTCAGGTGGGCACCCAAAATGGAAGCATTGAAAATCACTAGTCACTTTTGAAAATCTAAATCCAGTCAGGCTTCACCACAACATAAAAATGGAGGCAGTGCTGTTTATCACAGAGATCTCTTTGGTGAAGAGGGTTGATAGTCTCAACGTGCACATTTATTGGAAGACGACATGAGTATGGAAGTCTCTCCAGCCAGACAGCAGGTCTGATTGCAGCTGTTTTAAACCTGGCCTGTGAACTAGGTCATGATGGTGACTTTGTCTTACCTTAGGAAGCCTGTACTTTTCTCTCAGATGAACCCTCAGACAGGCTCTCTCTGCCTTTTTTTGTGCAAATGCTGCATCTCTCTCCATCCTGAAAATTCAAAATAAGTGGCGTGTCACCAGAAACCTGTCTTCAAAATATTATGCGATAACTTGTCATTGTCGCGGAACTACTCACTCAGCCACAGGAAACTACAGGCTGAAGTCATTCACATCCCATTTTATGCTTATATCAAAGTAAACAAACAATGAACATACGTAGAGCTCTTTCCAGACATTTACTGATCAGTCTCACAGCACCTATGGGAGGTAGGTTAGTATTATGCCCATTTTATAGAAGAACTTGAGACAGTTAAATTACTGGTCCAAAGCTACAAAAGGAGTCACTATTAGAGGTGGCATTAGAAGTCAGGAGCCTGATTACCCGGCCTGTATTCAGACCAGAAGGCCATTAAGCTCTATAAGAAATGAAGGGCAAGTCTAATGACATAAGCCATGTTATGGATCTCTCCTCCAGTTTTGTTCTCCCTCCTTGACTGGATCTTACATTGATATCAATGGAGATCTCTGTACAACAGAATCTGAAATTTCAGATCCTTCCCTGATAATTTGAGAGAAGAATCTTATCCTCCATTCAGTAAAAATGTGCCTAGCGAAGGGAGGCATTACCACAAATTTAACGGGAGTGGAAAAAAAAGTGGTCATACGTCTGTTTACCCCTCACATGGCCATCGCTTCAGTTCCAGGGGATATTTTATAGGGATGCTGCCTCTGGTAGAAATGCTACAATCCTTAATCAAAACTCCAGGATTTGGCCTACAGGTGGTATTCCTATCAAATACCTTCTAAGACTGAAGCCAAATAAGAGGTAAACAGACATTCCTCATTGTCAAGTTTATGAATGGCCGAATTTACTGAATCAGGGTAAATTTGACTTCACTTGATTTAAAAAATGTTCACTGATTTTTTTTTGTTAGATTGTTTATATTTTCATGTAAAGTTGATAGCACTAAAGCTGCTTGAGAAATATTTCCCTTCCCTTCCCTTTTCCAAACTTCTTCATTTCCGTGAATTTTTTTTCATAAAAATGTTTGTTTTTTGTAGAAAAACCGAAATGGTCTGATCAAATCTTATCCATAAGCTTTCAAAGCAACATGGATAGTTTTAGCTGTGGAACTTCCTTTAAAGTTAAAAACTTGCATACATAATGTGTGATTGCCTGACATTCAATTACAGATTCCTGTCCACTAGAGGTTAATGGAGCTGTTGTAGATTCATAACAACTGCGACATATCTATTAGGTCATGTAGTCCACCGTATTGCCAGTGATTATTTTCTGTGGAACATATTCTAGAGTTTCATGTAAACTAGTTTTAAGCATCCACTTGAAAAGCTATTCCACAGCCAAATACATCTCACTCAGGAATTTTTTCTGATATTCAGCATACATTTTCTCTCCTAATTTCATCCCAATACTCCTCCCCCTGTGTACAATCTCTTTCCCTATTCTGCATTTTTACATTCACGCACATACTTGTAGACAGTCGTTTCCCGTTTATTTATTGCTAATCACCAAATCTTTACAAAGATGATGACATCAAAGTCTGACGTCAGAGATGAAATTCTAAAAAAATCAAGGCTAGAATTGATGCTCATTTATTATGGAGGAATTTATGATACAGGAGAATGGACTATGTGACTAAGAGGAGTCCTTCAATCTTAACAAGTCTCTCATTTGCTCGTTTACATGCTTTCCTGATGAATGGTGATTGATGCATTTTTACATTTTTATCCAAAGCAGTGTTGTTTAGAGGTTAAACCAAAAATAGTCGAGACAACCGGGTCATGTCAGGGGTCATAATCCAGTCTGAGCCTCTGACTCATTGCATGACCTTGGGCAAGTCATTTAATCTCTGATCTTCAGGCTGTGCAGCTGTAAAACTGAATAAAATTGGGATGTCACTAAAACCAGATGCTGTATCTGTGATCATGTTTCCAGGATGAATAACTGACATACAATTACAGAACCAGTGCAGTGTCCTGTTCCATCATTCAGCTTTTTCTGTGCAAAAATACGAAACCGTTCTCATTACAGTACTTCTAATCCCACTTTTGCTGAAAGGAATATTGTTCAATTATTGACTTATACCACAGCTTCATATTTAATATGAACAGACTTCAAAACATTATTGAAAGAACATGCTCTTCTCTTTTGAATTTTTCTCCACTCCAGATTTATTGCTTTGCTTATCTTTTCCAGCACAGCATCATTTTGCAGGCTGATTGAAAAGAAAAATAACCTCCCTCTATATAATGTACCACAAAAGCAGGTACCATCTTGAATTATTTACACAGACAGGTTACATTAATTCAGGACTTTATGATGGAAGTTGCTACTTCTAAATATAGACCTGGATACCTCTTAAATTCCATAAGTCATTAACCTTTCACCTATAATCATCTTAAATGTAGGATTTAGACAACCATTATGTAATTGATCATTAGTAAACTAGATGCAGCAGAGATTTAGAATTCAATTGTCTTTCTTTATAATTATGCAGGGTTTAAACTCCTACATGCTTGAAACCCATTATTTTACTTTATATCTGCTATGTAAACAGTACCTACACATTTTACTTGTGAGATTGTGGTTAAGGATTGTAATTATCGGCAAAATAAAATTCCTGAGCTCTAAACAGAGAGCAAAAACTCTCTGCTTCATTTGATGGCTTTTGGGGGAAATCGGGCAACTGAACAATGGTTTAAATTTATAATTTTGAAATTAGTCAAGTGTCCTTTGAATAAACATCATCATCTTTACATACTCCATTCTTACCATGTCCTCATGCTTGCAATAATAAATGGGGCTAAAAGGGAGAGATTAAATATTTTAAGCATATTAGATTTAGTGTTTTAAGAGGGTATATTATATAATTTTCAGCATTAACTACTGCATTTTTAGATTACAACCATCATTGATACCTTTATGGCTACAGAAATAAATTTGAAAGAAATTATCTTGCCCATATGGAAGCAGAAAGGAACATCAGCACAAAGTGTGTATGTGAGTCTGTGGGGAGATGGTAGGGGTAGAAATGAGGATGAAGGATGAAACCATCATACAAAACATCTTACAATTTGCAGCTAGATGAGCTTTTATTTTAGAGAGGCTGTTCAGTGAGGCAATGTTCCCCCTATGCTTAAAAATAGGAATGCTAGGTAGAGGGATGATGTTCTGATTTTTCTGGGGTTATTCTCAGATGAACCAAGTCATCATGAGTTAGTCACACATTGATAATAAGGGAATGTGTACTCACTTCTCCTCAACAATTTGCTTTTGATATTCCTCATATTCCTCTCTAGTCATTCCCGCTGCTGCAGCTGGGTCGGAAGGACCACTTTCTTCTTTGCTTTCCTCACCTCCACCACCAAGTCCTAAATTCTTTACCTGGTTGCTCAACATGCTTTTCATTAAGAAAGCCATTTTCTTCCCAAGGAAATGTAAAAATAAAATCAAACCAAAAACGTTCCCGAAAGACAACAATATGTTTGTCAGCAAGGGAATTTCTACAGCCTCAGAAGCTCTTCAAGGGCACAATGCTAGTGAGAAGTGGATGCCAAAAACAGTTCGTCAGCCATAATCTGGATTAAAGTGGTGAACTCCTTAGTATCTAGAGGCAGATGGTTCAGATTACTCCAAAAAGTCATTAGATGCAGCTACCTACTTTTAATATTAATACCTTAAGCTAATTGTAAATACAAAAACATTCACATAGTTCACAATAGCATTTTCATTTCTTTAGTCTTGAAACTGAGTTACATGGAGAGTAAAGCCTTCATCAGAACACACTGTATCTGAATTAAAATATGACTTGGTTGATTACATGATCACGGCGGAATTGTAAAATTCAGGCTACTGAGTAGCAAATCCTGTTGGATGTACACAGTCCAATGAGATTTGAAAACTGGGATTCTTCATTAAGCAAAAACCAATCCTTTTATCCATTAATATTGTTTTATGCCATTGAACAGAAAGTACAGTACGATGGGGTTTCTTCATCTGCTTTTTCAGGCCTTTTAAAGGGGTTGGTTTCTGTGACAGATGCATGAGTCTTCACTGTGATCATAATGTTTTTTTAAAGAGAGAGAGGAAATTATATCTTTCCATTCCTTCCCCGTCCCACCATTCTGATTTGCTTATGGTTTACACTCTCTCTCTATAGGCCATCACTTTGATTGGAACTGCATGGAATATTTAATACTGAAGATTCTTAACTGTCAGGTAAGAAGAAATGCATTTTATTCAGCCAGATCACATCGTTGCTATCCTTTGTCTGAAAAATTGTCTTTTTCGGGCTGGTCTTGCTGACCCTTACTCATATGAATGATCCCATTGACTTCAGTGGAATTAGTTGTCAGTTGAGTGTAGTCTTGTGAGGAGGTGGCACTTAGATTGCAAACTCTTTGGGGCAGGGAAATTGTTTTATATGTCTCAAATGCCTTGCACACTTTGGGGTGTTTTAACCATCACACTATGTATTATTGGGTACAGTTTAATGAAATATTTTTGAACTTTGATTATCTAAATTGCTCTCCCAACACAATAGTCATTTCACTGGAGATATGGGAGGAGCCCAGTTTGGCTAATGCCCTAATCTACATTAGTACTTTTCTAATTAAAGCACTCCCTGCTACTAAAAAAAAAATGTGCAGGATGTTAAGTAATCCTGGATTATCTTTGATTAATCAGCAGACTAACTTTCCTTTTGAAAACAATAAATATCACTTAGGAGAATTTTAAAAATTATAAAATAGATTTGATCTACTAAAACATTTAGAAAACCATTGTGTTTTTTAAAGCCTGAAATAATTTTGTAAACATTATGCTCCCCCATTTAAGGTCCTGCATAATTGAATTCTTTGGGAGCAGGGATTTCCTTCTATTTAGCTGACTTACTTAGGGTGACCAGATAGCAAGTGTGAAAAATCAGGATGGGGTGGGAAGTAATGGGCATCTCTATAAGAAAAAGCCCCAAATATCAGGGCTGTCACTATAAAATCAGGACATCTAGTGATCCTAGGCTTACTCAGCATCTACCAAAACTGGGCCCCAAGTAGATTCCAAAGTTTCAGTCATTCAATCCGGGACGAAGAAACAAGAACACCCAAGTTGGATGACCAATCACAGTTCGAATAGAAAATACGGATTAGGAGCAGTTCACGAGCAAACCACAGATTAAAACTGATGCACAAACTGTTTGCCAAATAATTATTAATGAAACATGCATAAAACTCATCATCTGGTTACACAATTTGAAAACAGAAAAAAGAAAAATAATCCAACCTGCTCAGTTCATTGGACAGAATACAGATACATGGAGGATAGGAATCACTTTTGCTTTGACAAGGACTATTTATCAACTGCATCTGTGTAAGTCCTTATCTCTAAGTTACAACACTGTGCAGACAAGAGCAGCAATAATAGTAATTAATGTCTTTTATTTACATAGCACCTTTACAAATATAAAGACATCACCATGCTCATCACAGAAGGGAAGCTGCATACAAAGTGGATCATGGCTGCTGTTAAAGGGGAGAATCCTGGTAGAGTGCACAGTCCAGACAAATGCACACAGAATGGAGGAATGGTTTTCAACCCCATCTTAGAACACATGGCATGTTTCAGCTATGTGGCTGTGACTTCATGGCATAGCAGAAATATTGGTTTTATTACATCTTGCATAAGTGGGCTCATGGGCCAGTTTCTGTACACTTTGCAGAAAGCCTGGCTTTATATTTGTCCCATCCCTGCAAAGCGCCCAGAGAGCTGAAATGGAGTTGGTGTTCAGAGTCCCAGCCCTAGCTTTCTCTGGTCTGGCAGCTACACAGGGAATAGGGTACTCAAATACCACGATGACTGGTGCAACATAACCTGAATAGGGCATTTTATAAATTGTTAGGTGAGGAACTCTGAAGTGAAGAATGTCGAGTTCTCTAGTTTTGGCTTAGAATAGCTTTTGGAGAGCAAAATTCAGACGTATTAATAGAAGAAAAATCTCACCATGTGGCTTGTGGAACAGCAGCATGGCCCTAGAAAACACTTCCTTTCTCTTTGTTGTTAGGAACAAGTAGACTTGTCCTCGGTTTATTAATGTATGTAAGACCATATAATGAGAGTCAAGACAGAAGGAGACCCCTCAGGAACAGACTGACAACACTCCTGCAGCTGATCTTCCTCTTAGGGGAACAAGCAGTTGCTGGCTGCGGTACACAAGTGGTAATAATCCAATTATGTACAGAGACCACTTGAGACTAGGAATCATGTGATGGACATTTCCTTCCCACCAGTGGCTTCTCTGCCACATCCATATTTAAAATCCTAAAGCGACACTGGAAAAATCCCACAGACTCCATTTTGTAGTCCTAATCGCCATTTTCTCTCCCTGGCTTCCCTCTTGAATAAGCAAGAATCATTTCACTACTGAATGCTGCAGGTCACTTACTATTGGACGATGAAGGTCACATGACCAGAGCTGGGCAATCTCTGGATTGAACATGCCCAGCAGTAAAATTACATAAAATGAGGTATGGCCACAAAATAAATAGATCTGGACCATGGGCAATAGGGTCAGACGAGGTAATCAGGGCTCTGAGGCAAAATAGCAGCAGTGAACTTGTGTGATATTGTTGGCATATGTCCAAAAATGAGGTAACGTTAGCTGCAAACATGCCCAGACAAAGATTTGACAGCTAAAACAGTATATAAAGACAGGCAACTGAGAGTTGAGAGAGAAATCGGAGAGCAGGCAAAGAAGTCAGCTCAGAGGCAGCAAAAACTGCTGCTGGAAAGGAACAAGAAGAGAGATCCAAGGGCTTCCCAAGCAGACAAAAGAGTTGCTGAGAGAATCAAAGAGTCCCAGAGAGAGAGAAACAGTTTAGAATCCTGAGGATAACACGCTGAGAAAAGTCACTTCAATGGCAAACAGCAGCAACATTTTTAACAACACATTAGAAGACTTGGCCTAGTAAACTAAACAAGTAATACGTTATCAATTTGCTCCAAAACCTCCTCTATTGAAACCTCAACATGAGACAGTTCCTCAGATTTGTCACCTAAAAATGTGATGTGGGAATCTCCATCACATCCTCTATTTAGCCAGGGTGGTCCTCTTACTTTTTTTTAAAATGTGGGATATGTATTTAATTTGAGCCTCTATTGTGGTGTTCATTAAAAAGTTTCCATGCAGCTTGCAGGCATTTCACTCTTGACTGTTCCTTTTAATTTCCATTTAACTAGCTTCCTCAGTTTTGTATGGTTCCCCTTCCTGAAGCTAAATGTTACTGTAGTGGGCTTCTTAGATATTTTCCCCACACAAGAATGTTAATTTAATTACATTATGACTGTTACTAAGCCATTCAGCTATAGCCACCTCTTGGACCAGATTCTGTGCTCGTAGGTGGCAGTTATAATAGGCTTGGGGAGGCTAAGCCTTCCTAAACAGCTGCCGCTGGAAGCTCCCTGCCCACGCTCCATTCCTGCTCGGCCCCCCTCCCCCAAGGTTCCCCATCTGCCACTCCCACCTCTTTGCCCTTTCCCCTGAGAGGCATGAGCAGCAGGCGGGGAAGCCTTGGGAGAGGGAGCCAAGCGGGAGTAGGCCTTGGAGTGGAGCAGGGGTGGAGGTTGGGCAGGGCCTCGGGGTGCAGACCAAGTGGGAGCAGGGCCTGCGGCGGAGCATAGGTGGGGCTTCAGGGGAGGGGGTAGGGCCATGATCCAAGCACCAGTGTCCCCCCATCAAACCTCCACAAAAGGCTGGAGTCATGTGCCACCCATGTCTGTGCTCCACTTAGGACTATATCAAAAGTTGCCTCTCCCCTTGTGGATTCCAGGAGTAGCTGCTCCAAGATGCAGTGTGTTTGTACAGTACCTAGAACAATGGGGCCCATGATTAAAGCTTCTAGGCATTACACTAAGACAAATAACTATTACTACTACTACTACTACTACTACTAATAGAACCTAGTAGAGGGGGAGTGGAAAGCAGAAGTGGAACCTCTTTATACATGGTTCATAGAAAGAGACAAAAGCAAGGCACTGGACAATGCTGCCTTTCTAATCTACTCCCATGTTTGCTGATGTAAAAAGATGCTAGGTAATATGTTGTGTCTAACCCCCTGCCCCCAGTCACAGGTGAGGCAATGCATCTTTTACCTGCTGCTGTTTTGCTCCACAACTCTCATAGTAACCTCTACCTCTTGGGGTTCAATTTCTCTCATTTTTTTCATCACTATGCTTTAACAAATATTGCATATGGACTATATTCTCTCCCGCAACAGTGTAAATTTATTTTCATTGAACAGAAATTGCATGGAACAAGACATACGTTCCCAAGGTCTACATATTTTGCCTTTGGGGGTAGGGGCACACAAGTTTAAATAAGATTTAAAAAAAAAAAACATGGAAGGCACATATCTCCTGCCAAATGGCTGCAAGCGTGGTCACCAGCTCAGCCATGTAGGAAATTCACAGATTTTAAGGCCAGAAGGGACCATTATGATCATCTAGTCTGGCCTCCTGCATAGCACAGGCCACAGAATTTCACCCAGTAATTCCCTGCATCAAGTCTTTTAGAAAGAACCAGTTTTGATTTCAATCCACCATATCCCTAAATAAATTGTTCTAATGATCAATTACTCTAATTGTCATAATTGCACACTTTATTTCCAGTTTGAATTTGTTTAGCTTCAGCTTCCAGTTTTTGTTTTGAGCCGTCATTAGAAAATAAAAATGCTGGAAGGTCCATAGAAGTAATGTTTACAGCCTAGCCAGAGAGGAGGGGTTCTGTTGTATAGCTTTTGATTACCCCCATAACAGAACAGAGGTGCTTCAAGACTTTGGAGTCATTTTACCCTCCTCCTATCATATTTTTTTGTAGTAGTGATGCAGCTCCTGCTCAGAGCTTAAGGGGTAGCAATATATTAAATTGGGGAAGGGATGCCTAGAGTGAAATACTCCCTTGGATTTGCAAAATGGCAAGGAAGAGCCCTACGGACTCATAAAGCAATTCAAGTAAATGTCAGAATATAGAAGAGGAGACATGTAAAACCAGTCAGTTCAGGGCTGATCCACAGGATGTTTCCTGTGCACACAAAAAAACCATTTCATTTTATGCAGGCTGCTGTCTAAATCCTTGGAGCCTTTAATATAGCAAAGCAGTCAAAATGCATGAATGGGCACAATGCCATTTAGCAGATGGGCATGAGGAGCAGGCAAGCCAATAGACCATCTACGATTGTGTTCACTCCTGACGTTTTTCCCCAGCTGAAAATTTCTGCACAGCTAGGCATGGTGACCATCACTGCTCAAACACCTGACAAGGCTGGCTTTCAAACATATAAAACATTGCTTCTGCAGCTGGGCTGTGGAGAACAGAAGTGTGCGCTGCATGGGGAGGAGTGAGGAATGGGAAGTATAAGATTCTCTAGTCTCCTTATTCAACACCCACAGCTCTGGCCTACAATCTTGCATTCCAGCTGCCTTTTTGCTAAATACTGTGAAATACCATTTCCCCTTAGCTTACACACATAAAGGCAACATGCCATTCCTGAAGCCTGTAAATTAACTTGGATTCTCTGGTATCGGAGAAGAGGTCTTTGAACAAAGCTCTATTCTAGCCCCTTCCAAACCTTGCTTCCTAGTTGCCTGTAACACCCATCTCCCTCACACATCACCTCGTCAGGGATATCTGCTAACAGTGTCCCAAGCCCTGCATAGAGCAAGAAGCAAGCCTAGAGGCAAAGGACAGTTATGCAAACAGAGTCAGGTGAGACATTTTGGTAATTTAATCCACATCACAACCCACCATAGTAATAAGAGACCAAAGAGAGGGAAGCAGGGTTGCCATAGAGAGTGAGAGCCTCACTCCCTTCCAGCCCCATAAAAGGGTCTCAGCACAAGAAATGAGAAAGATTGCCATAAGGGTAACTTCTTGATGACTCTTCCGTAAGCTCTGGGCTCTGGAAAGGTATGGGAGGTGCACAGCTGCACCGCTGTCAATTAACGACCATAAAAATATTTTCGGGGAAATAGCAGTCCTCATTAACACAAAAACTCAGAGCCCTTTAAAACTAGCTGTTATGCTCAAACTATTCTAAGTAAAGGGTGATCACCATACCTGTTCTTGAGTTAAGTCAGTGAAAAGTTAAATGCTATTTGCCCAAGTTTAGGTTCCAGAGAAGCAGAGCAAACATACAGTGAAAATGATTCAAGAAATATATTCTTAACTTTAATTCTGGCTATATACAGGAAACCATTGATGGGATAAGGAAAACTTAAGGAACATAAAGATGGATGTTTCCTTTTCACCCTCTGTTCCCAGGCTTGTGCGTCACAGTTACTGCTTCCTAATTTTAGTCTAAGCACTTGAGAACCCAAAATTCAGGCAAGAACAACCTACCTTGTCTTAAAGAAGCCTTCATATTTAACTAAAACTGGCAAATACAATAGCTGTAATATGTATGATATGTGAAGAAATCCCCCTGTAGCTTGCGGTTGCCAAGAGGTGAGGAACAGGTGAAGAGTTAAATATGTCATTACAAATTTAATTTTAGAAAAGTTAGATTTCTCACTCTCAAGTGAAAACAGATCTCAGCGTAAACAGCAAATATATTCTAAAGCAAATACCACCACCGAAGAGTGAAAGCTCTGAAACCTTCTCTTATATTTTTAGACTTACTTGTTTGTTAAGATGTAAATGCTTCTGATCTAGATGTAGGCTTCACTCACAGCAAGCTAACATAGCACTACATCCAGACACAGATGCTCCATTCAGTGAGTGAAAATGAGTGTGGAACAGGAACAAGAAACTAAGTGGTACAGCAAGTAGTAAACAAGCAAATTTAGATTCATATAATAGACTTTAGAAAAACATCCAATCTTGATTTAAAAATGGTCAGTGATGGAGAATCCATCATGATCCTTAGTAAATCGTTCCCATGGTTAATTATTCTCACCGTTAAAAAACTACCTTACTTCCAGTTTGTCTACCTCAACTTCCAGTCACTGGATTGTGTTATACTTTTCTCTGCTAGATTCAAAAGCCCGTATCAAATTTGTTTCCCATGTAGATACTTAGCCTGTAATCGAATCTTGTAATTCCACTGCACACAGAACATCCATTTTACTGCAAAGCTGCAACATTTTTAATCTCAATCATCTTAATTCACAGACTTTAAAATAATTAATATTTTTAGTGTGAGGGAAGAGAAGTATTTTGGGACCTACTTGCCTTGAGTTAGCATTCGCCCTCCTGCTAAGGAATCTTGTCCTCTGCTGGCTCTGCAATGTGCTCAGTAAAACACTGGAGAAAGATCTGTTGGCTTCTGCCATAGCTGTAACATAGGAATTCCTTGTGCTATAGCCTGTTGATACTGGACACTTCGTGATCAGTGTGAATACCAGTGGGACACGGTACGCCCGATTTGCAGATCAATAAAGGTTTAATGTGCAAGGTTTTCTATAAATATACGAGTTAAATACAAAACCTAAAATTAACTACAATATATCATACTCACTAAGCCTGGAGAACTAAGCAGTCACTCAGAAGGCTGTATACAGGAATGGCTTTCTTCAGGGGCCCTGCCAGGGTGTCAGTGGATCCTCTGGTCCAACCGGCAGCACCTCCCATGGCGTCAGGTGTTGATGGAGCATCCCCACTCCCCCTTTGTTCTAAGTGGTGACTTCTTATACCCTTCCATAAAGAACCTTCACCTAATTCTCTCTCATTATAATATAGACTAATTACCTACATTGGGTTTCCACCCTTAACTACATTCCATTCTCACCATAATTGGGGTCATCAAAACAACATCTGGTGATAGGAGGGGCCAAGTAAAAGTATGCCCCTTGGCAATGAAACAGTGTACCCCAGAAATTCAAGGACAACTTGTTGTTCCCATCACCATTATCTATGCGCAGCTGCAAGCATACAGTATCTGTATGTTGTCTTATGTGCCCTGGTATGCAGAAACTGAGACATCTATAAGGTTATTCAGTAGTCCTATTCATCTTTGCCAACTGGAAGATGTCATGCTACAGGATCAGAATAGCCAAGCAAGCAACTGACGCTATGCTAGCCCTGTAGGACAGTGGTCAAGCAACTCAAATTGTACGGGGCCTTCAATATAGCCCATTCAAAGTCCTAGATTTTTTTCACCACCAGCGCTTCAATATACTCTACCTGTAGTAAAAGCAATATACTCTGTCTGGGTTGTGGAAGAGCCACTTAGGTGCTAGGACATCAACTGTGGGATGCAACCACCACCTGCTATTTGGGGAAAAATGTGAAGAATTGGCTTGCCAGCCACTTCTGCATGTTGAAGTTATGGACACCAGCCAATCAGAGGACAGCTGCCTTTGTTAAATCTGCAAGATCTTTCAATAGTCTTCAGTATTACCAACCATGAGAGGCTGGTTGCTATGGCCAACAGGAGTCAGAATGGGTGAAGAGGATCACTGTTTCTGATCATTCCAGTCAGACCCTAGAGAGAGGCAACAGGATACAGCATTTCCTCTTCAAGGTCCTTGGCAGTGGAGTTGTACTGGATGCAGAATTACCAGCCTTTTTGGTTCATGTTTACACAAAGCTGTTGATAGAAATTTGCAACACAAGCTAACAAACATCAGCATGCTGGAGGACAATCATCTCAACCCCCTTAAGATCCAGGTGGTGCCTTACCTTACTAAACATCTAGCACAGAGAGAGCAAGATGAAGACTGACTGGTTTAAGAATGCTCAGAATAAGAATTATGCTAATTGTCAGAGGGAAGCATTTTCAGGAAGTGATAAAGTGATTGCCTCAACTGAGGAAACAATCTAACCACCTACTAAAGTGGTTTACAGTCTTGTGGTTTGCCAACATATGCATTGTTCCCTCATCCGTTCTTAAAAGCTTTGATGCTATGGAAGATTATGAGGTATTAGCTCTCTAACATTTTTCCTTTTAACATGAGTAATATAAATTGCACCCAGACACCATGATGTTAAGAGCCATAACATGCTTGAAACAACAAAACAGAACGAGAAAGTACCAATAAGACACTCAGCCCAGTAGAGGGCAAAAAAGGAGACAATTGCTGCTCCAAAAGGAGCTTACAGTCTAGACAAACAACAGGAAAACCACTGTGTATTTGTGTGTATAAAAAGGAGCTGACTTGTCTATCTTTGTCCATGAAAAACGGAGAAAAAAACCACCATCATAATTAGTGCAAAGTAAACTAGGTTTAATGTTTCAAGTTTTAATAACCTGCAACAAATATTTTATTAATTTTTTTAAAACTATTTTGCTTTGAGTCCTAGAGTCAAGGTGCTAATGAAAGTACATAGATGTTCTTTCAAAGTTGTGTCTATATAAAATCCTGAACCTGCAGCCCACCGCTTTTGATAAATTGATGTAGGAATCAGTGGCTAAAGAGTGCAAGCTTTCATTTACATCTTCCCCTCCTCCCTAGCCTTAAGGTTGCAAAGAATCTTCTTCTTAAAGGCCATGTCCACACTAGAAGCACTTTACTGGTATACTATACTGGCAAAGCACTCCTAGTATGGATGTAGTTATTCTGGCAAAACTGTAATTGTACCAGAAGAGTAAAATGGTCATCCCACCGCCAAATGACACACACTATACTAGTAACAGCACAGCTTTGTGCTGTGCAAACTGCATTTACACTGGGGGCTTCTGCCAGCATAGCAATACTGGTCAGGAATCACACCTCTTCACATCTATGACTGACATAGCTACGCTCACAGAAGCCTGTGGTTTAGATATAGCCTAAATGGTTGCAAACCAATGTGAACTTTGGAGCAGTCTATACTATGAAGTGGTACCAATATAACTAACAATAACTGTTAGGGATAGGATTTGTTTTTAAAAAAACAAAACAATAGTTATACCAGTACAAGTACTAGTGTGGATGCTACTATATCAGTATTTAAAAAAAAAAAAAAAAAAAAAAAAAAAAAAAAAAAAAACGCATCAGGCCTTGTCTACACTAGCACTTATGCCAGCAAAACTTTTGTCGCTCAGAAGTGTAAAAAAACCCACCCCCAAACGACAAGTTTTGCCGACATAAGCGCTCGTGTAGCTGCGTTAGTCGACAGGAAAGAGCTTTCCTGCTGATATAATAAATGAGCGGTGGTAGCTATGGTGGCATAGCACTGCCCACACAAGTTCTTATACTGGCAAAACTTATGCTGCCCAGGGGTGGTTTTTTTTTTTTCATACCGCTGAGTGATAAAAGTTTCGCCGACATAAGTGTGCTAGTGTAGACAAGGCCTTAGACTTGTACAGTTATCCCCCTCTTTATACTAGTATGAATATACCCACAGAAAGGAGATTTGTACCATTTTATCCACAGCCATTTAACTATGCAGGTATAGAGGAAGTAGTGCAACTTCCTTGTGTAGAAGAGGATTTTGATTTTGACAGAATGAGAGAGGTGTGGTGTGAACTGTTTCAGCTTCTTTTTAACAGATGTTCATTGTGAAGCTTAATAAAAACACTTCTCAGGCCAAATAGTCAATTTAGATGCGTAACTGTGTGTGATTTAAACGTAGATACAATAAATAAGATTAATTAATGACCAACAGGCTGTAATACCATGCTGCACCCGAACACTGCCCTGCATCATTCTCCTTACCCCATATCTTAGATGAGACAGACAAGTAACTTTGGTCTCACTTATACCAATGTTACGGCAGTGGAGTTACACAGGTTTAAGTGAACACAGAAATCAGGAACTAAATGTTTATCTGATACAGAGGGCCCATGGTCTACCTTAAGTTTTTGTGTAACCCTACTACTGTAATCAATGGCAGATCTGAAGTAAATTGAGAGTAGTCAATTTCTAAGCTTTGTAGCTATAAGTAACAGAACATGATAAAAAGGATATTAGTTCCTTTCCACAAAATAAATTGATGCTGGAGTTAGTGTAGTTAATCCTCATTGTAACCATTTTGCATTATTAAACAGAAACAAATTGATGGAATCTCAGCCCCCAGGCCAACGGGCACTAAAGGGCTTGATACACTCATGATCAGGACTTCACTGTAAATTAAAAACACGGAGCCCCTAATCCCAGAAAGCATCCAATCTCTGCCAAGCAGTAACAGCAGCTAGAGAATTCTTACAGTTTGCCTGCCCAGGAAATTTTCTAAAGTTATGCAACATGACACCATGAGGAGTAGACTGAAGATTTTTTTAAGCGACTTCAGTGACCGCTATACCAAGTTCAAGGGGAAAAAGTTTACTAAAATATGTATCTTTATTCAAATAAGGTTATGTTCTTGAATTCCAAAACAACAGATGGACCTTTTCAGTGTTACAGTAATTGATACATCAATACAAGTCAAAGTCTCTCAAACAGGAAACAGTCAATTTGAACAACAGTGATTCCGCACTTTGCTTAAAAGGCTCAGATGACTGGTTAGTGACCGTGCTGCTCTGCATCAATGTGTTGAGATTATCCCTTCATTTCTGAATTTAATTTTATATGCCATCTATCTTGCAAAGCTCAATGCCAAGATTCAGACCAGGCTAGTTTGCCTCTCAAACCATTAAAATTAGATTCCAAGCTTTTTCATCTCTCTAAGCCTCAATTGTTATTTGAGAAAAGCAAGGGTGTTTGCACACAACATTGCCACACTTAGTGGCATTAATGAAACAGTATTTTTGCTGACAAGATAGTCTGACGAAAAAGCCACAATTTAAAGTCATGATAGGAATGAGAATAAGGTCAAGTTATTACCAAAGTGTTTTATAATTTCCACCCCTCCAGCAAGCAGCAAGGATAACCCAGGAATTAGTATTTCATTGCTAGAATTAGTGGCTTGGAAAGAGATCACCTGTTGAAAATTACACATTTTGGGCCTTCTGTTTCCACAGAAGTCAATGACAAACTGCTCCTGATTCGTATGGGATCAGGTCCATCAGCAGCATAAATGCGTTTTAATTTAACATTGTGGTGTAGATGTAATTTTAGATAGTGAGCTGGTTCAGAAACTGAACAAATTGCCTCCAGTGTTTTCCTCTTCCCAACACAAGATACAATACCACTGGTTGCTTCAACATTTTAATTTTCAAATTGAACAATAAGTCATAGTTGGAGAGATTCACAAAATGAAGAAATATGAATGTATTAATTGGAGGATGTCTTTAAGAACTGTTCATTTTACCAAATGTATTCTGGAAAATAGGACCATATGATGTCTATTGTTTCAGCATAAGTAGTACTACAAAGTATTATCTGTCATGACAGTGGGGGGGTTTTGTTTGATCACATACCAGCGCCAGAGGTGAAAGAAATAATACTACGTATTGTTGGAAAGATAATGAATTACAATAGAACAATCTGATACAACACTGTCATTTCCTTTGTTAATTTAGTTTAGTCCAAGGCACCTGTAAATACTTGCTGGTGTGAGAGAAGAGAGCGGATTAACTGCTGCCTTGTGTTACTCTTGGTTGTTACATGGGTTCTTCCACTGACTATCTAAATCAGTTTAGAGCAGTAGTTTCTCCTATCGGTACAGCAAACAAAGCTTTCCCATAATTTAAGTAAATATATTAAACCATACCATTTACAGCTTATCACATACTTCAGCTATATAAATAGGTGTGGAAGGGATCTAATCACACTTTTAATATAGCTTAGACATCCACATTTATTGGATAATTTAATTTTAAGTAACAAAAATATATTGCATAGATTTATTATTCCTCCAAATTATCAGGCACAATACTAAAATGTTTTTTCATAACACTGAACTTGGCAGCATGTGTTGCCTCCTCCAAGGGTGTCAAAATTGCAAACATTAAATTCTAGACAATTTCTGCAGGTATTGAGACAGATTCTGTAATTAAAAATGAACAGTCCCTATATCCAGTTTTTATCATGTGCCTGAAGAAATTTAGACATTTTAATTCTGTAGGAGAGCTACTCAAGAACAGGTTACTATGGATATGTAAACAAAGCAGAGTGAATCCTTTTCTTATTACTAATTTGAGCATCTGTTCCATTTCTCTCCTGAAGCAAATGTTCACATGATAAGCAATATTAAACAATCTTCAAATCCATCAGACTGAACACTTAGTTAACTTACACAATACTGGTTAATAAGAATTGCTGGATTAACAGCAAAACACGTCTGAGGCAACGGCTTGTGAGGAATTAGCTAACATGTACACAAAATTCCTAGTTTTCAATACTCGCTATGTAAAATATTAACCAAAATGTCCACTGTGATATTTCAATTTGATTCATGAAACAGCTTAAAAAATAAAGGCATTTGTGAATCTAAATATGCCCTCATTTCAATTGGAGTTTAAGAGATAACCAATATTATCTCTTTGTCGGAGAGTTTCCATTAATCACTTTACAGAAGTATGGGCAGTCATGAAACTACTATAAACCTAACAATTCCCACACAACATGCTCCAGGACCACTACTCTATTAGAAGGTATTGTTTTCTCCCATTGCCTCAAAATAGATGAGCCTTTGTTTGCTTGCTCTGCACACAGAGCTTTTGTTCTGCACTCCAGCAGCTATCAGTCAGATTGTTATTAAAGGCTTTTGTCTTTCAAGGTCCACACATTACAAAGCTACGTCTATAAACCCTTGTGAAATTTAGATCTACAAGCCACTAAATCATTGCCAAACTGAAATCCAAGTGGCTTATAGAATACTTATAATGTTCCTCTTTTCCATATAGGAGAAAGGCAGTTTGTTTAAAAAAAAAATTTGTACGTTGGGATGCTTAAACGTATTTTTCTGCACAAGTCACTGAACATGAAATATTCATCAATGGCAACTGGACCTGTATGCCCCAAATTATCTACCTTGGAAACTTATTGAGAAAACAATAGGAGTACCATGATGAAGTCCCAGTATCTATCGGAAACTTGTTTTAAAAAAAAAAGGGGGGGGGGGGGAAGGGGGGTTCCACAGTTTTCCCTTGTATTTGCTCCATTGCTCAAAGGTCTGTTTTTAACGACAGTATTAATGTTTTAAACAAGAACTCATTTTGTTTAGCAAAAATTCAATAATTTACAATATTGAAGCATTTAAACACTAGAATTTCCCTCATTTACAGACTTAAGTAATATTCTGTGCATACATACTGCAGGCATATACACACATAAAAGGAACAGGTCATCAAAAGAACTTTTTGGCTGCTGCTTCTTGCTGACTCCTATAAAAAAGCAGGAGATAGTGAAATGTATTAAGTTCTTTATGCATTATGTGATGAGACTAATCATATAAGCAATATTTTCTCCAATAAAGCTTCCATGACATTGCAAGTCTGGCACTATTGGGGACATCAATCAGATTGGTTAACAGAACATTCAACCCAAAATTTAGGTGGTGTTAAAAGAAAAAAAACAAAACAACCCAAAAAATCCCAAAACACATTTTAGAAAACCATGCCCAACAGTTTTACTTAAAGTATTTTGAGAAAGAGTTTAACTGAAATAGTTACAAAGATTCCCCAACCATGTTTGAGTTTAACAATGTAGCACAGTGCTAACAGGAAAGCTGACTAGGCTATTTTCATTTGTCAGCCTGGACAAATAAAGAGTGTGCACTAAGATATAATAAAAAGATGTTTAAAAAAATCTAACAATTCAAGTTTGTTTTAAAAACAAATGATTAATCTGATCATGTTGACTAACTGTACATAAAATCAGAACAGCTAAATAAAGATATTTGTCAATCTTTTAAATAGTAACTTACCTATACATGATATAACCAATGAATACCACTGTTTGAACTGCTACAAATATGAAGAAGTGAGCTGTAGCTAGGCATGATGGAAATGGTGGTAATTCTGGACACTTTGGTTTCTCAGTTGATGGCTAAAAAGCAAAAATTTGTTGAAAAGGTAGTTGAATTGGCATCTTTCTGCATTTTTAAGACTTCTATTTTAAAAAGAACATTTTCAAAAGGAAGTTGAACATCCATGTTCACAGAAAGAATGGAGGAAAGTGAAGGAATATGTGGTAGGAGAATTAAGCTGTAACTTTGTTTTTATTTTTATTTTTGTGTATGAGACCTGAACAGATTGAAGTTACTTGGAGACTGGGAGTGCGAAGATACATTTTTGCTTAAGCATCCCAGAAATAACAACACATGAGTTGTATAATATTGAGACACTCCCTGTTAAAACACATCAACGTACTTGGACTTTGTTTGCAGCAACAGGGGCAGCTGGAAAGTCTGCAGATTATGTTATTACAAAAGCACATGCTGAAGCCATTTACTTACTTTCACCAGTTCAGAAACTGGTGAAAAGAAAAATAATGTGCAATTGTTAGAGGAACTTAAGAGGCTGCGGGACAAAAGGTGCTGACCTCTCCTTTCAGTCTTCCGGAAGTTCCAAGCTTTTGTGCTTTGTAAATACAAAAGTTAATTATTTTTTGGCCATACCATATTTGAGATAGACACTCTGAGTATGAATGTCTCAGGCCTGCTACCAAAGACTGAACCTGCCTATTATGGATGGAGCTCTTCTAAACACATTAGATGGACAAATAAGTAGTCACTTGAATCAGTGTTCCCAGTTTACAAAGAAATATGCACACCCACACACCCCTCCCGCACCACAAGAATTTGAAACTTTTGGAATCACTCTAAGTTTCAAGACTACTGAATACTAAAGCAACTAATATGTAGTATTTGAAAGTAATTCCCACCCAGCTTCCTACAGCTTTTTTTTTTTTTTTAAATTATTGTAGCTCTCGCTTTGCATGTACAATAAAAATAGTGTATGTGCCCTATGCACACACGGTTATCTTTATATTTAAAAGGTTTTCTAATTGGAAAGTTAGCTATGACCATTGCTCTTCATGCAATTGGAAAAAAATATTTTTCTAGTGTAATCTGAGAAATTAATTACCTAAGAGTTCACCTAACATTTATTTTGATCAGATTCTGAACAATGTATTTAACTTGAGTGTGCAATTACCACAACAGCAAACATTGAGAATTGTGCACGCTCAAATGGGTAGTTGTGTATCTAACTGGCCATTTACATGAATACTAGAATTGCATGCACATTGTAAATGTGATTCCAAGTTACAGCAGCTAAAAAAAAAATCATGCCCTTTATGCCTACCTTCTCATCAAAACATTGATCATGCAGTTAAGGCAAGGCAGAACAGTTTTAGCAGAGCAGCTTAAAGAAAGATTAATTGTTCAGTAAATTACATGCTGTCTTTTCCCAACATTTCACTAACAACCATGTGCTGAATTTCTGCAGTCATTCTTTACACTAGCAGTACACAAATTACCATATTCCGCTGTACTAAATGCTCGATGTCCCTCTTTACTATATGAAGATGCTCTTTGATGTCATTGAAGTGCTGGGTTGTTTCATAGACTCCTCCTGCAGAACCAGGGTGCTGAACTCCACTGACCAACCTCAGAGTGTCATCCATGGAATTCCTGAAAACAAAAAGACTTGTTTCAGCACAGGACAGTTCCTTAAAAATTCCCTCTTGTATACATGCAATATTTATAGTTTATTAAGAGTAGTTTCAATTTAACATTTTATGGACAAAGGTGGGACACTTTTTCTTTCTTCCTTTCTCTCTCTCTTTTTTTTTTTTTTTTTAAATAGCTTCCATGAATATCTATGAAGAAACACTTACTTTTTCAAAATACCGGTTTTTAAAATTGCATTCAGCAGAACCACCTCAATTTTGTAGAGAGCAACCTATCCCAAAGCTACAGTAAAAGCAAAAATCAGTTCTATGGTGAATATTCTTTCGCTAAGCATCTGCTTTGGCTTATTTTTTGATAAAGTCTCAAACAAATGTTTTGAATCTGTGGATCTGGCCAAGGCTTTAGGATAAACATGGTATAATGCTATCTTTTAAGGAAACTAAAAGCTGTTCCAAAAAAAAAAAAAAAAAAAAAAAAAAATAATGCAGTCATGTAAGAAATAAAGAAGAGGCTTTAGGGATAAGAAAAGATTTAGGGCCATCCATGTTCCATGATTACCTTTTACATGAGAAACTCATTTCTCATATACAATACTGTAATTCTTAATACTGTGTTCACATGAATTCATTTTATTGTTACAACAAATCAAATTAAATCCACAAAAAGTTGAAACTGTTTGAGATCTAAACTAATCAATGAAGGAAACATGCATGCGCCTCAATCAATATGTTCATATAATTTTTCCCTATTGTGATGCTTCTTTTCAGTTGCAAAGAGGATTAAAGTCTACAGCTAAAACATTTATCATGTGAATGTTAATCTCTTCCTTATTAACAGAATAATCAAAATGTATGTCTTGGATTTAATTTACTTTAAACTTTACATTTTGTTCAGACAAGACAGCTTGCCACAACTCTCAGAATGTAAAGCCCTTACTGTATATCCAACAGTCTATAATTCAACTTCCATCTAAACTAAAGTCATTTGACTTGGATGTTTACCATTGTTGTACGCAGTTACCAATGCGTATAATTCCACACACTAGAAAGATTGCTATAAAGAATGTATAGCAATCAAATTCAAAATAGGATTTAATTTATTGTAAGAGCTAAGGGTGAAAGCAAAGATCAAGTTTCACTACCAGTGTTTGATCATCTATAAACTTAAATTAAGCATTAAGTAATTATAGTTAATAGTCACAATACAAATTAAATTAATGAATTTTAAACCCCACTCTCCCAACCTTTGCATCAGTTACCAGTCACAATATTAAATTAAGCATTTGAATTTCAAGATTCAGTCTTTTTATTTTTGGAATTCTGTAAAGGGGAAAAAAAGGTCAAAGTATAAGTATCCAAAAGGTAACAGGACAATGCACCATACACATATACAAGCACTACACCACAAATATAAAATTTATCACTGCAGATTCTGAAAGTGGCTTTGCTTGTTAAACCACAGCTCATTAGAGGTTCTCCCTCCATTGTGATGACAGTGAAGTATCAGAACAACTGTATATATTGGGCTAACACTCATCTCAGTTTTACTCCACACATAACCAGGACCAAGTTAATACGAAGCTCTCAAGTTATTTATTTAGATATAACAAGACTAAAAATCTACTTGTTTCTTTCAGTTGCTAATACAGAAATATTCTTCTTTTCAGAAGCAGAGAACTTAATTGTCATCTTTTTCTTGAATTTGATTACTATCCGTATTTTCTTTATGAGGCTCAAGGAAATCAACCAACACAACATTCTAGACTTTCATTCATTAGGTATATTCCTCCTTAGCATAGATTTTCAAGAATTCTACTTTTCTTCTCCACCAGTTTTCTTAAGTTACAAAACCCAGGAATCCCCTTTTCATTTCAGGTTTCTCACAAAAAGAAAACAAAACAATGAGAAGCATCCCTCTCCACATTACTTAATGGCTTTTGAATTAAAGAATGCCTGTGTTCTTAAAACTCACTCTATGTCTACACTTAACTTGGTGATTCGACAGCAGTCGACTGGAGTTGCGCAAGTTTTTTTGCATACTTTGCGTAACTCCCGGCGACTTCTGTGTGTCTCTTCTACGCGCCGTCTTCACTGCACTGTGCCGATGGGAACCGCAATCCCGTCGACGCAGCGCTACGCCACCTGAGAAGGTGGTCTTAGTACGTCGACTTCTGGATCGACTGAGCGGATCTTCACTGACCGCTCAGTCGATCCAAATAAGTCGATCTGGATATAGCCAGTCTAGACATAGCCACAGTTACACAGCCTTTTTCACTCTTCCAGGTTAAATCTGAGATTTAGAATAGATATTCTGGGAGATTTACTTCACAATATGCAAAATATTGTCAGTCATAAGACACTGTATAACTTCTGATATTTACCAAAAGTAAGTTCCCATTCTGAACACAATTCAAAACATACTATGAGAAAAAATGTGTTTACCTTTTGAAGCCATTTTCCTTTGGTTAGCCACTGCTAACACTAGTCAAAGTGGCCCTCCAATCAGCACTCAATCTTTCTGCATTTTTCCTCTTCGACAGTCAGAAACATAACTAGGCCTCACAGAATTTGCCTTTTTTAAATAATTTTGATAGATGGCATTAATGCCTATTTTTAAGCATTAATGTTTTTATCTATTTAAGTTTTCACGGTTGAGGGAAATTATGATGATCAGGCAATAGGTGGTGACAATTATTTACTGACAGCAGACATTGAGATTCAAAGAGTTAAAGCTTTATAGAAGTGGTTCTCAACCTGCGGCCAGTCAGCACACAGCTGAGGTCCTCAGGGTCATACAGGTAGTATATATTGGGTGGATACGATTCACATGACAGAGCTGCATATGTGGCCCAAAATGGTACATAGCTTGAGAACCACTGCTTTATAGCTATTAAAAACATAAATTATAATCACATGTAATATATAAATATGCTTAAATCAAACTGTAATAAGTTCTCTAGCAACATTTCTCACTGTAAATTTCAATCATGATGAAAATATTTTTTCATCAGTTTGTGTGTGTATGGTAAAATTATCGTTTACAGATAATTATCTAAAAAAACCAAATCCTTCCAAACCTAAATAAAACTTTGAACGTGACACAAACTAAATACATGCTAAGTAAGTTTTGTCTTTTTTCTGTAACAGGCTGCATATATTTGGGAAATATTTTTGCTTGTAATCTAAGCCATGAAAGCTATATTCAACAGCTAGGGTGACCTCCACCTAATAAATGCTTGTAGTAATAATGTTGGTACAAATACACCACATTGATTTTTGTAATAATTTCTATCCATTATATATGGGATGACTTTATAGGAGAGGGTGTTCTAAGCCTCTGAATCAGCAACTGACTTCTAGCACAAAGAATAAGTGCTGGGGTAAGATTTAAAAAAAAAGACAAAAACTAACTATGATCCATTTGTTATTAAAAGAAAATGAAGTTCTCTAAATAAATGTGGGCCACATCAAATTTAAATTATGTTGCTCCTACAAAGACAACATGCTGTTTGTTGCTATAGTCTACACAAGCAAGGATTCTTCTATAATCAGATGATTAAGAAATCTAAAATCTTGACATGAAAATTACTTTGACAATAAGTCCTTTTCCTCCAGGGATGACCAATAAGGCTGTTCATTTTTGTTATTTCCTGATCTATAACATAAGACATTTCTTTCATCTAAGCAGAAAATATTAAGATGTTACGCAAATGCATACCTAATAAGTAGTCAATAAAAGGACAGACTACCAATGTTAACAAGAAAATCTAATTTGCTTGCTTGGCATAAAGATTTGTCAAGAATATTAAAATAAAAGCTTTCCTGGAAGAACAACAGTGAAAATGGAAGTATTCTAATCTTCGTTCTACAAAAAACTTGACCTACATAGATGAATTACAAGATGTTCCTCTAACTATTAATATTGGCAAAATATGATTGTTTATAACTGTAGCATAAAGTTGCCCACAAAAATTTTACAAAAGAATGTTTTAACTTTTGTGAATACAATGTTAAAGGAATTATATAGCTCTTTATTTCATTGTGAAACATTTTGATACGACCTACAAACGTGCCTTTCAGAAAATTCCCAATATTAAAATTCATTGGTTTTATTAATACTCAAGCAACAAGCCACTACCAAAGAACAAAGTGGTAATTTATGTTTACAAAAGGTTCAAGTAAGAGTAGATGTGTGCCAATATACAACTGTGATTGGAGATTTTCAAACATGCATTATTTGGATCTCTCTCAAAAATCTTGTCTGCTGAAGTTGTTCTGCTCTTTATAAATAGTCATTGGAGAAGGGATTTGAACCTGGGTCTCTCACATCCTAGATAAGTGGCCTAATAGGCTAGAGAGTAATTCTCACTCTTTTTTTGGCCCAGGGACTATTGTAATTCACAGTATGATCCCTCTGATTCAGAGGCAAATGCAGTAAACTGAAACCTTTTTAAAAAAGGTGACTAGATGGCCAGCTGATGATGTCCCTTTAATCTCATATTGTTAAGAATAACATCTGAAATCTTAAATCCTTCATTTATATACAAGAGAGACATTTAAAGAGGTTCACTTAACTATTGTCTGGACCTGAAGGTCCCTCTACACTCAAGTAGAGATTTTTCAGGCTTGAGTTTGACCTGACCGGCACTGGTTTATATCAGGAAGAATTACAACGAAGTCAAAAAATGGAGTTAGACATTTGTAGAAGCAGTGTAAAAGATTTTATTCAGGTCTTCAGCAAGACCTCCTTACCTCATTTCATTCACTTGCCTGAGGACCTCCTCTTGAGTTTTCACAATAGTGTCAAGCTCTTGTTGGGAGACCTGAAAAAACAAACCACAAAAATGGTCAATACCATGGTACAGAGCTATGCATATAGAAAAAAGTAAACTGATTACATCTTTGAAATTATGTCAACATATTAAGAAGTGGTACACATTTTGAGTTCACCTGTCCTTGTTGGCCTGGAATACCAGCTCCTCTTTTGACAATCTCTTCTGTTACTGCAGAGACATACCTCCTCTGCTCATCGAGAATCATGTCCAACTGCCTATTAAGCTGCTTGATTTCAAGATGAATTCGATTCTGCCCTTCAAAGATTTGTCTCAGTTCACGATCACTTACAGTTTCATAGAGATCATCCGCTAACAAAACAAAAACCAAGTGAATAGCCCATTTTCAGATTGGCATATGAATATGCATACACATATTTGACTTAGTTTCATTTCACCTCACGACCAAAAAAACCCACCCTTTTCCAGAGGTTATCAATGTATTCATTTTTGTGTTTATTTCAATACCTGCAGCACCTAAAGAACTCAGCCTAGGATCATAGCCCCTTTTGTACTAGCTACAGAGAAAAAAAGAAAAAAAAACAAAAACAAAAACAGTCCCTGCTCCAGAAAGCTCAATCTGCGATTCAGAACACATACAAGAAGGACAAGGTAACAATATGGACAGCCATGTTCACCAACTAGTCATAGTGGTCTCAGTAGTTACTAGCCTAACCACTGGCAAGAATAATTAGTAGGATAATCGTAAAAATATATTTTAAGGAGAAATTTGAGATAAAGAAGTCTCTTTCCAAATTTCAACAGAAGTTCTTTCCAAGCAATGTGGGAACGGGAGAATAGCAGTCAATCAATACCAGCATTCATTACCAAATCAAAAGATTGAAGTCAACTGTGCAATAAGAAATCTGATTTGAAAGTCAAGGTGAGGCTAAAATGGAGAGGGTCATAAAGGTGAAGACAAAGGGAAGTCAGTGGATTGATGCAAAGTGGGGTCAGGATGGTCATATGAATGGACAGAAGGGATGATCCTAACAGCAGACTTGGGATAGCTAAAATTTTCAAAACTGGGTGCCTAAAAACACATATTTAGGCATCTAAATATAAGTGACCTAAATTTCAGATGTGCGCAATCACAAATCTCATTTAAATCCCTGGGGGGTTACATGTATAGGATTCTAAATATCGATTTAGAACCCTACTGTTAGTTACTTAGATTGAAAATTATGGCATATGTATATTGTATACAATACCTCTAACAAATAGGATTGCCAAATTATTAACATCATATTTAAAATACCACACTGAACTAAAATGAGTTACTGGTATTTAATATTTCAATGCTCGTTGAGTCCCATTAACTTCAACTTTGCAGAAATAAATATCTGCTTGAAGTTAAACATATGCTATGAAACTATGGTAAAGAACAGAACTATCAGACACAGATGACTCTTCCCCAACAAATGGTATTCAAAATGGTTTTGTAAAGGGAAATCATGCCTCACTAATCTACTAGAATTCTTTGAGGGAGTCAACAAGCACATGGATAAGGGAGATCCAGTGGATATAGTGTACTTAGACTTTCAGAAAGCCTTTGACAAAGTCCCTCACAGAGGCTCATAAGCAAAGTAAACAGTTAAGGGATAAGAGGGAAGGCCCTCTCATGGATCAGAAACAGATTAATAGACAGGAAATAGCATAGGAATAAATGGTCAGTTTTCAGAATGGACAGAGGTAAATAGCAGTGTACTCTAGGAGATAGTTTCTCAATCTGTGGTATGCGTACCCCTGGGGGTACGTGAGACACAGGCAGGGGATACTTGGGGGAAAAACCGAGTGAAGGGGAGGTGGGCAGCAGCTGCCAACTTCTGGGGAAGCTGGGCAGCAGCCCCCTGCTTCCCACCCAGTCACAGCTCCCAGATGGGAGGCAGGTGGCAAGCCGCTAGCTTCTGGGGAAGGTGGGCAGCAGCCCCCCCGCTTCCCGCCAGGTCCCAACTCCCAGATGGGAGCCTGGTGGCAGCCACCTGTGTCTCCTGAGCTGGCCTTGCAACTGAGTGGCAGCCACCTGTGCCCCGGCTCCGAGCCGAGGGACAGCCTCCAGTGCCCTGGCTTGAAGATGAGCAGCAGCCGCCTGCCCACATCCCTGGGTCCCAGCCAGCGCGGAAACCTCCTCTGCCCCAGCTTGGACTGGGTGGCAGTCGCCCACCACCCAGGCTGGCAGCCAGGTGACAGCTGCCTGCAACTTGCCCAGGTGGCAGCCCCCCTCCCTGGCTCAAAGCCCAGTGTCCAGAAAACCTGTAAATTTCACTGCTGTGCAGTGAAATTGACAACTATGACAGTCCCAGATTTCACCAGTTACCCTCTCTTCCTGTCTCTCTCTTGTCCTCCTTCCCTGTCTGTCTCTCTCTCTCTCACCCCTTCCTCCTCTCAAATCTCTGGCATAAAATTTGGCACGGCACTTTATATTCCCCAGCATTGGCATGCTGCTCAAAGCCTTCTAGCTTTGGCCAATATCACCTCTAGCCCAGGTACATATTTGAGTTGCGCACCCCTGGTGTAAAGGTGGTAACCCTACCCACACTAGATCTGACATCTGTCATATTACGGGTTTATATACTCAGCCCTTCTTTCAACATATGGCTCACAGTCTGCAAATATAAAATCCTGTGGAAAATTGAGTGTTGGGGTACTTATTAAAATTTTCAGAAGTTAGGGGGTACTTGCTACTTAAAAGGTTGAGAAACACTGCTCTAGGAGTCTGTACCAGGATCAGTACTGTTCAACATACTCAAATTATCTGGAAAAAGGGCTAAACAGTAAGGTGGCAAAATTTGCAGAGGATACAAAACTACTCAAGATAGTTAAGTCCAAAGCAGACTGGGAAGAGTTAAAGGGATCTCACAAAACTGAGCAACAAAATGGCAGATGAAATTCAATGTTGATAAATGCAAAGTAATGCACATTGGAAAACACAATCTCAACTAGACCACATCTAAATTAGCTGTTGCCACTCAAAAAGGAGATATTGGAGTCCTTGTGGACAGTTCTCTGAAAACATTTGCTCAATGTGCAGCAGCAGTCAAAAAAGCTAACAGAATGTTGAGAATCATTAGGAAAGGGATAGAAAACGAGACAGAAAATATCATATTGCCTCTTTATAAATTCATGGTACGTCCATATCTTAAATACCACATACAGATCTGGTCACCTCATCTCAAAAAAAGATATATTGGAATTGGAAAAGGTACAGAAAAGATCAACAGAAATGATTAGGGGTATGGAAAAGTTTCCATATGAGGAGAGAATAAGAAGACTGGGACTTTTCAGCTGGAAAAGAGACAACTAAGGGGGAATATGATAGTCTATAAAATCATGGCTGGTGTGGAGAAAGTAGATAAGGAAGTGTTATTTATTTCTCGTAACAAAAACTAGGGGTCACCAAATTAAATTAATAAGCAGCAGGTTTAAAATGAACAAAAGGAAGTATTTCTTCACACAATGCACAGTCAACCTGTGGAATTCCTTGCCAAAGGATGTTGTGAAGGTCAAGGATATAATGGAGTTCAAACAAGAACTATATAAGTTCATGGAGGATAGGTCCATCAATGGCTATTAGCCAGGATAGGCAGGGATTGCTGTTTGCCAGAGGCTGGGAATGGCTGATGGGACTGATCACTTGATTACCTGTTCTATTAATTCCCTCTGAAGCACCTGCCATTGGTTACTGACAGAAGACAGGATTCTGGGCTAGATGGAACATTGGGCAGACCTGGTATAGCTGTTTTTATGCTCAAATGCTTTATTGAATAGGGATGGACTGTTGAATTAGGGCCTTAATACCAACCCCAAACACAGACAGAAAGAGGATCCACAGAACACATTTGCCTTGTTTATTTTCAGATCAGCAGAGGAGATCAGCTTCCTTGGTACATTTTTAAGAATGTCAAACCTTTTTCTAGTCCTTTAAAAAAAGCTACCTTTCCCCCCTACCTCCGTCCCACAGGTGCACAGACTTCTATTTGCTCCGTCAGTGACGAAGGAACATCATACATCCCAGTTAATATTTCAGCAATTCCTTAGCACAGAGAAGTCCAAAGAATTTCTGGATAAAGTAAATGACTTAAATGGAGTTGAGGGAGCTCAGGATTTATAGGATTGGGCCCCAATTCTAAATACAGTGGCAAAGCTAATTTAATCACAAACATGCATGTCATCATTCTCAGCTTTAAAAATGTGTTTCCCTTGACAATTAATAATTTGTTCATTTAACTTGCCTGGCTGCTCTTGCATGTCAGGATGATCCTTCTGAAATTCTTCCTTCTTTTTATCCAGTTCTTGTTGAAAATGCTCAAACTCCTCTTGATATTTCTCTTTATCCTTCTCGGGAATCTCTGCATCTGGGGTAGGCTTGAAAACATTTTTAAAAAGGTATTTATATATTACTAGAAATCCTCAAAGTTTCAGTTCTCTCCCCCAACAAATCTCGTCTCCCAGGGACTCTCTCGTCAAAATTTGTTCACATTATGAGGTAAACAAACGTTTCAACACCCATGCTATAAAATTTACAGTTATAATATCAACTTTGACACTCCAAAGTATGTGTTTACATAAGAGACTATGTATACCTATTGTGATTCCTACCACTTGAATTTTTTCCTACTGTGTTTGTGGGATTTTTTTTTTTTGGCGCTGTTAGAAACATCAGAACTTTCCACTGTGAGAGACAGATACACTGTGAACAAACACTGCAGTACTAAACTAGAGCCATGTGAAGTATATTTTCCAGAAAAGAGAAATAGTGAGAAGTACATCTTTAAAATTTTCAGTTTTAATATAAATATAAAAAATAGGCATATTTTGTTTTTGAAACTGTGCAATTTAATTCAGTGCCCTTTCAAAAAGGCCAGTCTTGAGATATGATTTTTCCACATTTCACTATTCAGATGTTATATTGTATTAGTCTCATTTTCCCCAAGATGATAGAATGTATAAACACATCAACATTTTCAAACAGAAAAGAAAAACATGAAATGAGGTACTTCAGTGCTGACATTTTAATTGATGCCCAGCCACATACTGAACATATGTCCATCTGTAAAATTAATATATTCCATTGCATAAAGATGCTTACTGCTTCTTTCCCAGGTTCAGTCAACTGGAAAGTCAGGAAAGACAGTACATCATGGTCATCTGGATAAAAAGTAAATCAAATTAATCTGAATATACTAGTGTTTAAATTACCACTACTAGTTATGAACTATTTTTTCCTAACACATTGTAATTTATTGTGGAAGTTTCTGATTTAATACAATACAATTCTAGCCTTCTTTTTTACTGTTGTGGCTTTGAGAATTGAGATAACACAACACATTAGTTGGTCACTTGGATTTGCAGCCCAGATGAATGGCATACCAAAGACAGAACAAGTGAGATGTCTTCTATACAGTATTTAAAAAAAAAAAGTTACAACAAACTAGTGTGCTGGCTAACATCCCTTCCACCCTTCTGTCACCCTCCCCCCAATCACCAAACACCCCCCCCCCCCACACACACACACACACAAACTGAGAAGTACAGTCTGGCTTTACAATGTTCTAAGACTCCTTTGTTTTATTGGGATGAAACTGCCAAATTGCAAATCCGAAACCTAAACAAATAGACGGTGTTTGTTTTGAAAAGTTTATCCTTTCAACATAATTCCTTTCATATATACCCTCAAGGTTTTGGGTTTTTTTCCTGTGAGCTTAGTACTCATAAGTGGTGTTCAGATAACACCTTTGGAGACTGAAGTCCTCTAAAATTCACCCAGATGCAGAGTGGGCAGTGGGACTGCACAAGGAGCAAGGAATGGAGGTGGCACAGGAAGAGCAGGTGCACACGATGGTGTCCTTGTCCATGCAGTTAAGGGAGTCTCTGCTCTAGCCACAAATAGGCTGAAGCATAAGAGGTACTTTGAGGACAGGTCAGGAAATTACAGCAAAGGAAGACAGCAACAGTAACTGTGCAGTGGCTGCCTTGCAGTCCCACCAGCTTTCCACTGGTTGGCAACATTCATTCCATGCCTCAAGCAAACCCTGAGTTGATCTTCACACAAGGATCAACTACTACTCAGGCATTGGGCAGCACTGGCTTCTTGATTTCACACCCATAAAACAGGAGCAGCACAGACAGCAGTCATGCAAGCTTTTTCAGACCTGCTAATACGCCAATCCTTATCTGTCACAGTGTTACCAACCAGGATTCCAAGTAGTGCTAATTGTGGTGTTGGCTTTGCAGCTTGGCTAATTGTTTGCTAGGCACTAGAGATCAATCAGCAACTCATTTCACACAGGCCAAACAGAGATCATGGCCAGCACAGCTTAGCCTCTTACTTTCAGCTACTCACCACCATTCCATACCAACCCGCTTTGACATCTAAGTCATTTACAACTAACCTCATTCTAACTGAAAATGTCTGTTGCCAAGTAATAATGTACTGAAGCTCTAAACATCACTGCTCATCAACATGGACCTCAAACTTAAATAGAGTGAAAAATATCACCTGCAAGTCCCCCTGTTGCTGCAGATATTCCAAAGTACCCTTGTGATGGGAGTATCATATCTTCCACTTTAGCGCAAAATTCATAGTCGTCTTTATCTGGAGTAAATCCATTGTTAATCACTACCTAGAAAGAAAGACACACATTTTCCCCTGAAAAATTATTGCAGATGAAGAAAAGAATTTGATGCTCAGAAACATGCCAGTTTAATTAGCACAGAACTCACACAAAATAAAATAAAAAATGCATTAGGTAAGTTAGAAAGAGGCTCTAAAATAAGGAGTTAGCTAAAATTATGAGATGTTTTACAATTAAAGTTCTAGTTATAGAGTATGCAGCAAATGCATTATTTCTTTATTTTATAAATTTGTAAGAGCAGATATTAAGAGTACAGGCTATGAAATACAGAATTTATACCAAAAGGACAGACAGTGAAAGAAAGCTGTTACAAATTAGATTTTCCAACCTGCAGCAGCAGAGGAAAAAAAACCAAAACCAAATTCTGATTCTAAACTAGTTCAAAGAGGGTAATACAGTGATACTCAGACCTCAGTCTCATTATCCTGATGGACCTCAGATCAACATTACCCAAAACAGCCATTCACACATTCATTTACGATAGTATTATATATTCATATTTAAACAGTATGCCAGGGGAAATATTTAGTTATTCTCACAGAAAAATGACTGACCAAGTATTATTTTATCAACTACAATGGTTAATAACATAGTAAAAACATCCTGATTGGTTAATAATTAAATCCCACAGTATTTTAATATTATGTGCTGCAAAAGTGCCACAGGAGACGCATTAAAAAGCCGCTTGCAGCTCCTGAGCCTCAGTCTGAGTATTACTGGGATTGTACAGGGACATTTTAGCAACCAGCCAGGTGTCCAAAACACTGCCAATTATTGGATGGAATATTATTCTGCTTGCTGCTTTTAGCCATTTTCAGGCCTTTGCAGGAACTTAGTATAATTAGGCAAACGGGAGTGGGAGTGGGGGAGGGGTACACAGTGAAGTGAGCCTGGCTGTGTGTGTTCTCTCTCTTTCTCTGAATATGATGCGTCAAATGTCTGTGAAATACAGGAAGCCTGGATCTACTTTAGAACTGCAGCTCTGGGGAAATTATTGCTAGACTTAGAGCTTAAGACTGCTTCCTTCACAATTTTTTTTTTAAGTGACACCTCTCTGAAACTCCTGTTTCTGCCCAGTGATTAATTTGTTTGGTTAGCTGTGTAACATTTACTTGATTGACATATCTCTGCAACTTCTGGGGGTATAAGAGGGAGGTAGTGAGTCTGAATCAAGCAGATCGCTTTGTGAACACATTTGGAAAGATCTCCAGGCACAGATAGAAGGACTGGCCACCTGGAAATCTGTGACTGATTCACCCGAAGACTGCCTCAGACTTGTGGGGGTAACTTAAGTTTTGGGGTACTCTAATCACCTGTTGTATTTGAATATGCTTAAGACTAATTAGTGGAGACTTAGGTAAAAGCATCCAATGAGAATTGCTGGAGACCATTAAGTAAAGCTTTAAAGCACTTAGTTTGGACTTGTCTTTGTCAGCCACATAGCAGGCAGATGTACTGTGTTTCCTTTGGTTTATTTCCTGATACTGACTTGCAGAGACTAAAAGTTACTGGGTCAAGGAATCTTGGGTAACAGTGGTCATGCTGGCTGGATTGGGGGGTGGGGTTGGGATGGAGGGGGAGGGGGGGAGATGGCATTTATTATATTGTATAACATCAGTATGTCAAAATCGTAATAGTTCATATGAGATATGCCGTGTCAGGTACTGTTGGAAAGGCTATAATGTGCTAAATAAGATGTTTATGTTCATGTGTTATGTGTGTAATGGAAGTTATGGATATGGCTGATATATCTGTATTTCAAATTGTGCTGTGTCTGGGCGACACCCCAGATAGGATGGCTGCAGCACTAGCCTGCTTAATGGCCCATTAAGGAAATTCACAGATACAGGGGGCCCGGGGAAGAAGCCAGGGGTATACCTGATGAGTCACCAGGACTTACTCATGTGACCCTGGACTCCATCTTGTTCCTGTAAATTTCCACCAGCAGCATGGCAAAGGCCATAAAAGGCAGCTGCACGACATCCATTTTGTCTTAAGTTGTCTTCAGTCTCCAGCCTACCTCTGGATCAACTCATCTACAACTGAACTGAAGCTGTGAAACAAAGGACTGAGACCCATCCAGGTACTGGATGTACACCAGAGGGACTATACAAGCCTGCAAACTCCACACTTCTACTAGAAACCTGATATATATGGACTTTCAAATCAATTATATGTATCTGATTGCTTTAATCCTTTAACATTTCTCTTATAGTTTCTTTTTTATAATAAACCTTTAATTTTAGTTACTAAAAGATTGGCTGGCAGCGTGGTATTTTGGGTAAGATCTAAACTTATATTGATCTAAACTTACATTGAACCTTTTGGGTTCAGGAGAAACATTTCTGGTAAAGAGCACAGAGTTTTAAATAACTGATCTCTTTACTGGACCTAGTGGCTGATTGGGAGCCGAAGACTGAAATGCAGTAAAGGGGGCTATGTAGATTTTTATTTTGGCTTCTTAATAACCAGTGTGGGGAATCAGCAGCACTGTGTGTGGCTGGTTGGGAAGTCCGACTTCAGTGTCACCCACCAGTGCTGGGAGAATCCGCCCTCCTTTTACAGCCTGCCCTGACCTTGGCATTTTCAGGTGGCTACCCTAGGCACAGACGGGTCACAACAGTGTAATACAAGTTGTCTACAGAATTCAGAAAGAAGTTTTATTATCCAGCATGCAAAAGTAGAATGTTTTACACAAGTTCTGACAAAGATAACAACTTTCTATATGCTTCTAGGTGCAAGTCAAGGGGTTGACTTCAATGTGCAACCAAGGATTTGTATCTGAGCTTAGAGACTGCCTTCTTCCTGGGAAATGCACTGAGTTGCTTGAGCTAACAGCGAATGTTGGGGCACACTCAATTAAAGGCTCTTGGACTCTGGAATTCACGTCCAACTTTGGGCTGACAAAACCAGTCTGTCAATCTGTAGGGATGTTTACTTTTGGAGGACATCTTTACTAATTTGTTCCTGAAGCAAAAAAGGCTTACATTTTAATTAGCTTACATAACTACTCTGAACATTGTAGACAGACGTTTTGTGGAAGCCCTGAGTTAAGATTAAAAATGAAACAAACATGCATTTCACAGCTGCCTCATCCTAGTGCCATTTCTGTATTATTCTCCATTTGGGGTGGATTCACTCCATCACAAATTTAAAAATTCCTTGGACATTTCCCTAGATCATAAAAGCACCACAAACCTGGACATACCTGCCAAAGGCAGCCCAGGAATGTAGACGCAAGAATGTTGCAGGTGCATTAGAGCTAGAGAAGCTTGCAGAGTGGCTGTCCACAATATATTTTGCTTTGATTTCTGTCAGTTGCTCATTTTCATGAGTCCTACAGTTCATTTTTTTGCCTTTTTTTTTTTTTAAATAAAAAAGAATTCAAGCAAATTTCACACTTAAAAGCTCCAGAAGTTCATTAATGTACTGTATTATCTCAAGACTACCAGAGTACTTACAGTTAATGTTTTTTGATAATATGTAATCTTTGCTCGGACAGGATAGGGCTTGTTACGAAAATCTCTCTGACAAGATGCCAATGCTTGTGTGGAACCATCACTATGAAAGAAGAGAATCTGCTTATAGAACTATAGCTTTACTATTTACTAGCTAGAAAAAAAGGCATGAACATTTCTGTCTTTTAGTGGATTACAAATGTCCAAGAACAAAAGCCTCCTGGTTATTTAAATTAAGTTTTGCATTTCCAAAGGGTTTAAGATTGACAGCTCTAGGGTCAAAGTCCCTTACCACAGGACAAAAGCACGGTCAGAGCCAGTACAGGTTTCCCAATGCTGCCTTTCCAATGTGCTTCAGTCCTGACCCAGAAGTACCACCTACAGGAGCCTCTCCGGTTAGACAGCTAACAAGGGTGTTAACTGTGATGTGGACACTTGTCCATCAGGAATAGGAACGTGGCAGATCTGAATGAGTGACCTACAGGTGAAAGGTTCTGTACCTTATAAATGTATTTAAGCCATCTTGCCCCAGTACACTTGGTATTGTATTACTATAACATTCTCCATGGTGTTTTGTTGTTGCTCCTGCTAAATTCTCAACAACAGTTAAAAAAAATTCAAAGCTATCGAATTATGCTGGTGCACCATCAAAAAAAAAAAAAGTGTTTTATGAGTTCTACTCAAATTCAAACTCTCCCCCCACTTTATGAAAGAAGAAAGTCTGTAGAAAAAGCATATTCTTTTAGGTGATTTAAATCAATGCAGTTACATTATAAAACACACACTGACTAGCACGTGCACCCTCATGAAACATAACAGAAAATATTTGACATTCTCTTACCAATAAAAATTTAGTGTTTTCACAACTTTGCTGAAATATTTGGAGGCTTTCTAAACAATCAATACCATAGGTCTACCATATTCACATAAAAATGAATAGACTTACTTCTGATGGTCATAAAAGAGTTTTCCATTGTTGCCTACAATAATAATTGCTGGATTGTTTTTCTGAAAGACAAACCACATAAACAGGGTTTTGTAATTCAAAATGAAATAATTTTATAAATTAGAAACGGATTCAATATATAACATCATTAACAGCCTTCCCCACAGCCTGGTAACAGTCCACAAGGTCAGCAGGTTATAGAGACAGCCAAAGTCTTAACTCTGATGCAGTTTTGGTGGGAGAGGAGTAGAAAGACTAAATAGTTTGATGAAATAGCACCGTGTCAGTCAACACAAAGAATGGCACCCTGCTTTAAAAAATTAAAAAACTGAAGGTATTAGTTGAAAGATGTCCAAATCCAATAAAGATACAGCATTTCACTCCTATAAACACTATAAACTGATGGGAGAAATAAGCATGTTTGCCTTCTGTTACACAACAGGAGCAGGAGGTAAAGGACGGACGTATCATTCCACTAGTATCTCTGAAGGATGTTAAACAAAAGCTACTAAATTTAGACATTTTTTAAATCAGCATGTTCAGATAACAAGCATCCAAGAGCTTTAAAAGAGCTGTCTCAGGGACTTACTGGACTGTTAATGCGGATTTGCAATATGTCTTGGTGCACTGGAGAAGTTCCAGAAGATTGGAAAGAAGCTACAGTTGTGCCAATTTTGAAAAAGGGTAATGGTAAGACCTGAGTAATAATAGGCCTGTCAGTCAGACATCGATCCTGGGCAATATAATGGAGTGGCTGACACAAGACCTGATTAATAAAGACTTAAATTAGGGAATGTAATTAATGGCAATCAACATGGGTTTATGGAAAATAGGTCCTTTTAAACTAACTCATCTTTTTTGATGAGATTACAAGTTTAGTTGATAAGGTAATAGTGTTGACATAATATACTCAGATTTCTGTAAGGAATTTATTTGACTTGGTACAGCATGAGATTTTGATTAAAAACTAGAATGATATAAAATGAACATGATACACATTAAATGGATTAAAACTGGCTACCTGATAAGTCTCAAAATGTAACTGTAAACAGGGGACAGTCATTGAATGGGCCTGTTTCCAGTTCTTGGCCCCATGCTATTTAACATTTTTATCAATGACATGGAAAAACACAAAATCACTGATAAAGTTTGCAAAAAAGACACAAAAATTGGGGGAAACGGTAAATAATGAAAAGGACAGGTCACGGATAGAGAGAGATCTTGATCGCTTGGTAAGCTAAACACAAGCAAATGTGTTTTAACATGGATAAACGTAAATGTATACATCTAGTAATAAAATGTAGGCCATACTTACACGATGGGGGACTCTATCCTGGGAAGCAATGACTCTGAAAAACATTTGTGGTGGTGTATAATCAGCTGAACATGAGCTCCCAGTGTGACGCTGTGGCCAAAAGTGCCAATGTGATGCTGTGATGCATAAAGAGGAGAATTGCAAGAAGGAGTAGAGAGGTTATTTTACCTCTGAATTTGGCACTGGTGTGACCATGGCTGGAATACAGTGTCCAGTTCTGGTGCCCACAATTCAAGAAAGATGTTGAAAATTGAAGAGGTTTCAGAGAAGAGCCATAGGAATGGTTAAAGGATTAGAAAACATGTTTTACAGTGACTGAGCTCCTGGAGCTCAATCTATTCAGCTTAACAAAAAAGAAGTTTAAGGGGTGACTTGATTACACTCTGTAAGAATCTACATAGGGAACAAATATTTAATAATGGGCTCCTCAGTCTAGCAGAGAAAGGCATAACTCGATCCAATGTCTGGAAGTTGAAGCTAGACAAATTCAGACCAGAAATAAGGCATACATTTGTAACTGTGAGAACAATTAACTATTGGAACAATTTATCAAGGATAGTGGTGGATTCTCCATCACTGAATTTTTAAATCAAGATTGGGGGTTTTTCTAAAAAGATGTATTTGGGGAAGTTCTATGGCCTGTGTTATGGAGGAGATTAGACTAGATGATTATAACGGTCCCTTCTGGTCTTGGAATCTATATTGACTTTGTTACAGTCATAAGATAAAACCCTTAGAAGTTATTTGTAAGAGCCTACACATACAACACACACAGATATATATGAAAAAGTGTTGGTTTAAGGTGTTAGAATATTGGAAGAAACTAAAGATATAATAAGAGCAGATTTGCAACACCATGCCAACTGAAAGCCTCCAAGGGTTGAGAAAATGAATTAGCTATGCAAAAAACATGGAATTTGGGAGGCCCCTAAAAAGTGAAAAAATTCTTTCCCTCCCTTCAAAGTACATATTATTCCACTAGAGTTCTATATAAAATTCTTTGCATTCTCTACAACGTACTCCATTGAGAAAGAGTAAGGAAATGCCCTTAGAAAGAGGGAAAGCATTCTGAAATGGAAATATAAATTTGGAGTTCACCTGTTTTCATTGTTCTTGAATTGTACTTGGGAATTCCTCCATGTAAAAATCCCTAATGGTTTTGTTTAAGCAATCTTTTAAAAACAGGTTTTAACTATAGGCCCTGAACTATTTGACTGTGTCCCTGCAACACAACAAAATACATTAGTGTCCTTTTTTGTGTGATGACTATAGAGAATTATACTTAAAAAAAAAAAAATCCTTACTATTTCTGTTTTTCTATGGCTAAAGTTAATCTTGTAGGTTAATTATAGTTATTATACAACCACATTCCATTATTTCAGTGTTCATCTGAACTAAATGTTTTAATGCGGTTAAAGTACTCTATTAGCACCTTTTAACTGTTCATTTAAGTTTAAAAGTGGCAATATTCAACTGGGACTGAATGGGTTTTTAAAATGTACTTCAGATTAAGTTTATAAATGATTCACATTTCAAAGGATAATGAACAGTCAATTCAGTTTTTAAGTATTTTAGAAGAGATTACATGAGCTGCTAACTCTGAAGCATTCAGTGTTAATTGTTAACTAGTGAACTGATTTCAGTAAAAGGTCATGTCTGGAAATAAGATGTGAACAAATAGTGAAAGGAGATATAATACCTTGAAAAGAGCTAAAGAAATCAGAAACAAAAGAATTTTAAAAAAGACAGTTTTTGCTCCTTAAAAAGATCTTAACATCAGATTATGGAGTGAGCAGGGTTGCAATATTATCCCATAATATTATCGCAAGTCTTGTGATATTTGGTGTTTTTTCTAAAGCTCCAGCTCCTGAAGTCATGAGAATCCCAGCTTTTATTTCAAAAAAGAAAAAAAAATTCTTGCTACCATGGTTCCAGAGAAAATATGGGAAACAGACACAAGTGTAACCGAAGGCTCAAAATTCAGAAAGCAAAGACAGAATTTTTAAAAAAAACTTGTGATTTTTAAATCAATTTCAGGATTGGGGCTGGTGAGATTCTCATCTACACTCCACTCCCCATATGTAGGGTTAAGAGGACAAAGCTATGTAAAGACAATCTACAAGACCTGGATCCAGCCAGCGAGAGAACTCCTCTGGCACAGGAACTAAGGAAGATAGCCACAAGTTGTCTTTTGAGGACACACTTAAAATATTTCAGTGTAGGAGACATTCTGGAACATAATGCTGTGGAGACAACATTGATGCCTATAAGCAGCTAGTGATGGGATGCCACAGCTCAGGTAGTCTTCCAGGCTACCTAAATTAGATGCCAGGCTCCACTATGGATCCTAGACCATCCCAAAATTGGGGGACATAATAGTGGCTTGAAGGCACCCTTACCTCCTGTCCCTGGGCTGAGTACTGTGCTGTGCCTTTTAGAGGTACTGCATAAAATCTCACCTATGGACTTCAAACTTCTGTGCTGTATATTAATAGGTGTGGTTAATATATGTAAAGATAGTGCTGACTATTTCAGAATTGAGGAATTTATTCCGGTCTGTCTGCTGTGTAAAGTTTGACTATCAGAATCTATTAGGGTGACCTGCTTATTAGAATAATTACAAAAAACTGAATTATTAAGTTCACTTAGCCTGCATTATTAACAAAATATCTTCAACAAATACAAAAATTTAGATCCTAAAGCAACTCAGTCACACTGCATGTTCTGAATATTTTGTGAGATATACTTTAGGATGTTAAAAATGCCTTAATATTTAGATAAGGAAAAAAACAGGGATGCAGATGCACAACATGCCCTGAAGCAATGTTAACTTGAAATATTAATGAAATACAGTAGTTACTCATTTTAACTATGCAACCTCAATGATGCCCTAACATAGTTTTTATACACATATAGCTCCCTACCCGTACTTTTTTTTTAAACTCATAAAATAAATGAGATGCAGAAGCTCACAATTCCTGAGGTATACAGGTATACTTCTCGGAAGAATCATAACAGTGCCCATAAAAGTAGTAAGCACTTAGGAGTAAAGAAACCACTTTCCAGATACTAGAAAGGTACCAACGAGTAGGGAGGACAACAGAACTAAAGCTGCCCGAGGAGCAAGGGTCTGGCCAGTTATTTTTAAAATTTCTTGGGATGTGGGAGGTCTGGACCATACTGGGACAAAAAATTCCAAGCCAATGGGAAATTTGGAATGAGAGAGATTGAACTGTCTCAGATGAAGACAAAAAACTGCCATCCCATAATATTTAGAGTACAGGGCAGTTGGATGCAGAAGGATCTAAAATGAAGCAGCAGTGGTCAGGTAAAGCTTCAAAAATGTCCGCTTCTTGATCTGTGTGTATATATATATATATAATGCTAGTATCCCTCTCCTGCTGCATAAACCTTTAGACCTAATAAAGTTTGTATCAGTCATAAACAGTACAAGAGTTTTCAACATGTATAACTATCAAAACCATTTTTCCTTCAAATTTAGCAAACAAACTGGTCCTCACTGAGGATCAGTTACAGCATGGTTTATCTTTCAAGCTTCATCTTTTTTTTTTTTTAAATGTAGCTTGGTCAAAAAGGAGTCTATTTGGAAACTGCAAAACAGAAAAGTTGTGAGCTTCCTTTCCTCTTTTTAAAAAACCTGCATCTGACTGAAAACCAAAAAACCTCCCAAAACAATATAAAAATTGCTAATTTTTCACAAAAAACATAAGCATTTGTGAATACAAGATGGTAAAAGTAAAACCATTTTGGAACCTTTATTTACAAGGGTTTGCTTCTCACTAACCTTTCCATCATTGTCAAAAGAGTCAAAGAAAATGCCAACACCATTCCAACTATCAGCTGCCCCAAAAACAGGACCTTCTAATCCTTGATCTTCAGTAAACCAGACTGCCTGTGCACAGAAATTAAATAAAGTCATAAGTTAAGATTCACATTTATAAAACAAATTTGTTTTCAAAATTAAATCAAGTTCATTTACTAGTCCATCAGCTCCAATGCGGCCTCTCCCTGTCACTCGAAATGTCACTTCAATCTCCCAGTATTCAAATACAGACTTGGTTTTTGTCCACACTGATCCTCTCTGGCTTTTTAAAGATGGAGTTATTCGAATCTGATCTGCACTAGGTATGGCATCTGAAAAAGAAAAAAATAAATCAACAGGAAACATGAGGGAACACGAGGATCACATCATGCAATTATAAAGCAAATACTGGATTTGGTAAGCACACTTTACCCTACAATTTTGCAGATAGATGGTCCCTAACTGAAGAGTCAACTGTTTTTGGATTGTAGTTTTAAGAACTTAACATTTGAAAAAGGGAAAATTAAAGTAATATGTTTAAATTTAATATTTCATTGTTAATTATGTCATAATTCAGAATTTTATAATTAAAGGGAACTCTAAAGTTACCACTATGTTTTACAGAGTGCCTTATTCAAAGTTCATCTGGGATGGCAATGGACAACTTCTGGGGAGAAGTTGGTCTCACGGTTAAGGAATTGGATTTGAATTTAGGACATCAAGGTTCAGTTTTCTGCTCTGCCACAGACTTCCTGAGAGACCATGGGTGAGTCAATTTTTCTGTGTCCATCTGTAAAATGGGGATACTACTATTTCCGTTTACAGACCTTTTGGGTGCCTTGCCTAGTCAGAGTGTAACTTCTTGAGAGGAGAGACTCTCTCTTGCTATGTCTACACAGTACTTCACATAATGGGGACCTGATCTCAGTTGGGGCCTCCAGGGGCTACAGTAATACAAATATTTGTAAAAGTTTCTCTTTGTAATTCTAAAGGAAACTTAACGGGCTACACTCAGATTATCTCTGTTAATGTCCTTTATAAAACGTAATAAAAACATGCTTCTTCGAGACAAGCTAATAAATAGTGAATTAACGTATTCCCTACTACTTGTACTACTACATCTATTAATCTACATGGAGTGAGTAAAGCACAACGATGCTTGCAATGAGCAAATATTCCCATGAGTGAACCAGATATCCTATATATTTAATCCCATCACAGAAAGTCAATGTTGTTTTTATGCAATAACTCAGACAGAATAATAATGTATAGCCAGTAAGTGTTTGTACATTTTATAGTAATCTGCTAATGGTTGGAGCAGTACTCTGCCTCCCAGAAGTACAAGTCTTTAAACCATCACTGCAACTAATGTAGAAATTAACTGAACAGTGTACAGTAAATCTACTTTCCAAGTCAAAATTTCTTTCTACTTACTTAAAGTAGAGTTTCCACATGTCACTAAACAATTTGATTTCCAACTGGAAGAGATGCAGAGATAAAATTTCTAGACATATTAAATGACTGCTTCTTGGAGCAGCTTGTCCTGGAACCCACAAGGGGAGAGTTTAGTTGGTTTAGTCCCAAGTGGAACACAGGATGTGGTCTAGGAGATGCATATAGCTGAATCCTTAGCAATAGTGACTATAATTAAGTTTAACATCTTTTTAGGGGGAAAAAAATGCCACAGTAGCATTTAACTTCAAAAAGGAGAGCAACACAAAAATGAGGAAGCTAGTTAAATAGAAATTAAAAGGAACAGTCAAAAGAGTGAAATGCATGCAAACTGCATGGAGAATATTTAAAAACACCATAATAGAGGGTCAAACTAAATGCATACAGTAGAACGCTATTTATGTGACCCCTCCATTATCCAGCTCTCTGTATGAACTGAACAACCAGTGCACACAGGTCCAGAAGTGGGAGATTTCTCCTTTGGCTGCTAGATGGTGCAGCAACCTTGCTTTCTTTCATCCAGATTATCCGATGTGGCCCCTGGTCCCAATTAAATCATTGGATAAACAATAAACCCTAAAAGGACCAGAAAGATGCTACCTTGGTTAAACAGCAGAGTAAAAAAAGCGGTTACAGACAAAAAGACATCCTTTAAAAATTGGAAGTCAAATCCTACTGAGAAAAATACAAAAGAGCATAAACTCTAGCAAGTTAAGCATAATAAGGCAGGTCAAGAAAGAAGTTGAAGAGAAACTACTTAAAGACATAAAATCTAATAGCAATAAATAAATAAATAAATAAAAATTAGGTACATAAGAAGAGGAAGTCTGCAAGTCAGTGGAGCCACTGGAGGTGCTAAAGGAGAATTCAGGGAAGACAATGCTTTCGTAGCAAAGCTAAATTAATTCTTTGCATGTGTCTGCACTGCGCTGGATATAGGCGAGATTCCTACATCTTTCTTTTTAGGTGACTACTCTGAGGAACTGTCAAAGATTGAGGTGTCAATAGAGGATGTTTTCAAACAAATTGATAAATTAAACAGTAATAACTCACTATGACCAAATGGTATTCATCCAAGAATTCTGAACCATCTCAAATATGAAATTGCAGAACTATAAACTGTGGTATGTACCTTATTGCTTAAATCAGCCTCTGTTCCAGATGACTAGAGGGTAGCTAATGTGACACCAATTTTTAAAAAAAGACTCCAGAGGCAATCCTTGCAATTACAGGCCAGTAAGCCTAACTTCAGTACCAGGCAAACTGGTTGAAACTATAGTAAAGAATAGAATTATCAGACACATAGAGAAACACAACTTGTTTGGGGGAGGGAGGGAGCAGGAGAGTCAACATGGTTTTTGTAAAGGGAAATTATGCCTCATCTTTCTATTAGAATTCTTTGAGGGTGTCAGTAAGTACATGGACAACGGTGATCTAGTGTAGCTGGACTTTCAGAAAGCCTTTGACAAGATCCCACACCAAAGGCTCTAAAGCAAAGTAAGCAGTTATGAGATAAGATCCTCTTGTGGATCAATAACTAGTTAAAATACAGGAAACAAAGGGCAAGAATAAATGGTCAGTTTTCACAATGGAGGGAGGTAAATGTCTGCGTCGCCCAAGGTTTTATACTGGGACCAGTGCTGTCCAGTATATTAATAAATAATCTGGAAAAAGACATGAGCAGTAAGGTGGCAAAGTCTGGAGAAGATACAAAAATTACTCAAAATGGTTAAATCCAAAGAGACTGCAAAGAGTTACAAAGGGATCTCAAAAAACTCAGACTGGGCAACAAAATGGCAGATGAAGTTCAATGTTGATAAGTGCAAAGTAATGCAAATTGGAAAACACAGTATCAAACAGAAATCCACAATACACCCACATCTTGAATGTGTGTGATGTTCTGGTCGCTTCATTTAAAAAAAGATATATTAGAATTGGAAAAGGCGCAGAAAAGGGCAATGAAAATGATTAGGAGGATGGAATAGTTTCATTATGAGGAGAGATTAAAGAGACTGGGATTGTTCAGTTTAAAAAGATGACTTGGGGGACATGATAGAGGTTTATAAAATCAGGAATGATATGGAGAAAATGAATAGGGAAGTGTGTTAAGTGAAGGAGTAAACAACAAGAATCAGGGGTCATCTGATGAAATTAAGAGGCAGTAGGTTTAAAACAAACAAAAGGAAGTATGTCCTCATACAAGCATAATCAACCAGTGGAACTCATTGCCATGGGATGCCGTGAAGGTCAAAAATAGAATTGGGTTTAAAAAAAAAAGAACTGGATAAGATCAAGGGGGATAAGGGCACCAAATAGCTAAGATGGTCAGTGATGCAACTTCACACCCAGGTATCCCTAAACCTCCAACTACCAAGCAGGGTGGCGGCTGGACACTTGAAAATGTCCTGTTCCGTTCACTCCCTCTGAAGCATCTGGCACTGGCTTCTGTCAGAGATAGGATACTGGGTGACATGGATCATTGGTCTGACCCTGTATGTCCATTCTTATATAAAATATCCAGTACTTGTTTCAAGTGCTTATGTATCAGCGATAGAACTGTCAGTACAAAAGAACACTTTCCCCATATCACTAAGATAGAAAGGGCTTCATATCACATAGTAAGCAAGCCTGCTTTGACAATGAAGTAATTTTACTAATAAAAACAAAATTAGAAAGTGCAGACTGAAGCACAAAATTTAAAAGGAGGCACATAAATTTTAATATAATAAACCAATAACTTCATTTCCCTTTTTTAAACCATAATGAAGATATGGTTCTTGTATTCCAACATGCGCTTTATATTACATAATACTTCCCATTCAAAAGTCTCAGAGTACTTTATAAATATTAAACACGGCATCTTAACCTCGTCAGATTCATAATGTTCTAATTTTATAGAAAAGGCATAGAGCGGTTAAGTGACTTATTTAAATCCATAGAAGAAGCCAAAAAACCCAAAATTCCCAATCCTGCACTGAAGTCAAAAGAGCTAACATATACATGCATGTACTGTACTGTAGACGATAAACAGCAAATAGGAGCATTATCAAGTGGTTATTTATGCTTGGCTTTATCATCAGGCTTGTTATTAACTTCCTGCATGACCCTGAGCAAGTCACTTCAAAATAATTGGCTGAGGAACCTGAACTAATAGCTTCATTTTCAGCATGCTTTTAAGAGTTAAACCACTTATTTAGGTGCCTAATTATGGATAGGCAATTGTGGCCTTTATGTCTCTTTATCACAATTGTAATGAAAGATTCTATTTGCCTGCCTAAAAGGTGCACTGTGAGGCTTAATTCATTAACAATAACACATTGAAAGGCAATCCATCAGCATCAAAGTTTCTTTTAGGTAATAAATCTGAGGGAAGCATATGTCAAGGACGTGATTGTTAAAGTCACCAGCTACCCTCTTAAATTATCTATGGACACCCTAAATTTGTTTATAACTATACAAACCAGATGCCATATTCTCACTGAACTAGTTCCAAGTATTTGCATACATGCGCATCAGTCTTTCTCCCACAAAATTGTTTTAGGTGGCTTGACATTCCGCCTTACCACAAAATGACATCATATTGTACCACAGCGACAAGACATGTGAGGTAATATCTTTTATTGGACTAACTTCTGTCGGTGAGAGAGACAAGCTTTTGAGCCACACAGAGCTCTACTTTACATCTGGGAAAGGTACTCCAAGCATCCTAGTAGTTAGGAATTTAAGCTTCCTTAGAACATGTTAACTATATACACTAAACAATCTGTTTCACCTTGCATTCAAATGTAATGCTCCCCCCAAGTACCCTTCCCAGATCTGAAGAACTCTGTGCGGTTTGACACCGTCTCTCCCATCAACAGAAGTAGGTCCAATAAAACATATTACCTCACATTCTCTCTCTCTCTAAAATCCTGGGACCAACATTGTTACCACTACACTACATACCAGACTGCAATGACTCAGAGCTGCATCTCAGCACAGTGATGAGGAATTTGTAAGGGGCAACTTTTAAAAACAAAAAAAACAAACAAAAAACAGCCAACTTGAGTTCCTCACCCACTTTTCCTGCGACCACAAAGGCAGCCGTGCTACCAGTGACAGCAGAGGGATGATTTTGGAGGTCTACGATTATCGCACACCCTCCGCCCAACACTCTACACCAGGCTCTGGGTCCATGGCAGCGAGGCGCCTGAGGCGCTGGTTGTGTGAGCGGTACCCGCACGGTGATGGGACCAGTAGGACGCGGGGAATGACGCCCGCAGAAGCATGCGCCCCCGCGGGGCCGTAACAAGGGAGCCAGGAGTCTCCCAGGGCCATAGGGGGCCGTGGCGAGCCATACTGGGGAGGGGCGGGGAATAGGCCCAGCATCCCCCCGACCAGACGCAGTCGGTACTACAGGGATAGGGGGGCGGCCCTAGGTCACCCCTCGCCCCAGGTACTTACTGCCCATGTGGACCCAGAACGGCACCGTCCCGTCCCCCTGCACCAGGTGCGGCCCCTTGAAGCTGTACTTGTACTCGAAGCGGCGGTGCGGCTGGGCGGCGGCAGCGGCCCCTCCCGCTGCCCCCAGGCTGCTGGCCCCGGCAGGGAGCAGCAAGCGGCAGCCCAGACAAAACAGCGCGGCGCAGAGCAGGTTCCCCCTCGCCGGTAGGCAGCGCCGCTCCATGGAGACCGCCATCTTGGGTTCTCTGCCACGGGGCTCAGGGAACCCAGGCACGGCCAACAGGGCGCTACCTGATTGGTGGCAGGGGAGGGAGGCGGGGATTGCCGGCCAAAGGGCAAAGAGCGCGCGGCTACATGTCAGCGCAGCCCGGGGGCGGGGTCTCTCCGTCCCTCGCCCCGCTCGCTCCGCCCCAGTCCCTCCTCTGTCACGTGTCACTCGCTCCTCCCCGCAGGTCTTTGCTCCTCCTCTCTGAGTCTGTCCTCCTCCTTCCTCCTCCACAGTCCCAGCTCAGGGGCCTAGAGGGGGTGCCACAAAGGGAGAGTTACCTGGGGGGGCAGGGATCCTCTGGAGGGGACCCATGGGAAAAGAGAGGGGAGGGGGGTCCTCATATTAATTTGGATGGAATATAGGGGCTGTCCTGGGTCAAACAGTGCTTCCAAAGTGAGGGGTTTGCCTGCTTAGCTCTTCCAGAAACACCCCATTAAAAATCCTTTCATCTTTTAATTAAAGTTAAAGATACAGAAAAGAAAAGGAGGAAAAACAGGCTTAAGCCTTTGAAATGTAAAGCATTAAATAAGGCTTTCGTTTTAACACCATCCCTTGTGCCCATTCCCTTTGGCTGTAAAGGGGCATTAGAAGGAAAAACCCCGTTTGTCAGTCTTTCAGATGGTATTAAAGCTAACAGTCCTTTTTGGGGAAAAGAGAAAAAGTTAGTTGAGATGGGCTGGAACTATTGTTAAAGGCAACCTAGAAACCATAACAAGACAAACACATACAAAAAGGGGAAAGAAATGCACAGCAAAGATACAAAATGCAGCTTCCATCTCTGGTGTTGACTCTCACTTGGAACTTCACTGCTGGACAAACAGGCCCAGCGCACAGTCTTATTAGGCAAACTTTACCAGCATCAAGCTGTTTAGGGCATTTCTTTCAGTTGCTTCTTTTGGGTCACAGGTTTACAGCCGTGTTGCAAACCACACAGTCTTGGCTGGCTAAGCCAGACTCTTATTAGACAGAAGGAAAAATGAGAGAGAGAGGAAAGAGAAGAAGTTAGCTAGGGAAAGAAAAGGACACATGGGCCTTGTCTACACTAAAAAAATAAGTCGACATATTTATGTTGACTTTCAGCTACCTGGCGGTGGCTCATGTCCACACTGCTCTCCTTATGTTGGTGGAGTGCATCTTTGCCAGGAGCACTTCCACCAACCTAAGGGGCAGTGTGGGGGGAGCTGAGAGACCCATCTCAGCTCCTTGCCAGGAGCCTACAGGAGCCTACCCTGTGGGCTGCCCTCTCTCCACTCCCGCTCCTGGTCCTACCTGGAACTCGGGGCAACTGCACAGGGACTTCTCCCCAGGTCCTGCCAGGTCACAGCTCTCACCCTGAAAGCAGGCTGCTGCAGCCTGCACCTGGGCTTGCAGCCAGGCGGCAGCCACCCGCGGCTTGTCCGCATCCCAGGCTCGCAGCGGGGCTGCAGCCTCCTGAGTCCCGGCTGCGAGTGAACTGGGGGACAGCTTTCTGGGGCGAGTGAACTGGGGCGGCAGCCTCCTATGACTATGGCAGCTGCCCGCTTCCCGCCCGGTCTCACTTGGGAAGTGAGCAGCAGCCACCAGCATCCTGGGAAGCCAGGCGGAAGTTGCCTACATCCCGCCCGGTCCCAGCTGGGAGGTGAGTGGCAGCCGCTAGTGTTCTGGGAAGCCAGGCAGCAGCCGCCAGCCTCCCGGGCTCGCAGTCCCGGATTCGCAGCCGGGCGGCAGCTGCCCACAGCTTGTCTGAGTCCTGGGGGCTTGCAGTGGCAGCCATCCGCACCCTGGCTTGCAGCCGGGAGCCAGCTTGCAGCCTTCTGCCCCTGGCTCCGATCATCCATGCCCTGGGCTTGCCCTGCAAGTCAGGCAGCAGCCTCCCACTACCCAGCTTGGAGCCGGGAGCCCAGCAGCTTAAGGAGCCAGGCTCCAGCCTCCTCCCCTCTTATTTGTCAATTTCACTGCTCTGCTAGAAATTGACAAGAATGACAGCCCCTCCACTGCTCCAAAGGGCGTCTACACTGACACTGTGTCATCTTAGCTCTGCCGACAAAAGCCCTACACCTCTCGTAGAGGTGGTTTGATTTTATCGTAAAAACAGGGCAGTTTTGTTGGCAGGGAGGTGACTGTAGTGTGTACATCAGCACTGTTTTGTGGACAAAACTCTAATGTAGACCAGGCCATGGAGGGCGGCGGAAGAGACCAAGTCTCACAGGTGCTGTTTGGAATTGAGCCGCAATGGATGGAAGTGGCTCCCTCTCTCTGGCCTGGTCTGCTCAGGACATCTCTCAGGATTAGGATGAAGAAAGTCCGGGACTCCACAATATGGTGGGGTTGCAGCCATGATGATGAGACACGCCAGTAGTCAGTTTTTCCCCCTCAAAGTCTCTTTCTTTAAAGACGCTCAAAAAGAGCACAGGTTAGACTAGCCCATCCTCCTATTATTTTGTGTACCAGTTAGACCTAGTTTCTGACACACCAATTTTAGTTCACTGATTTCTGGTTCCCCACTTTTCTTATTTACCAAGCATTATCTTAACCCAGTCCTTGAGTTTAGTGAGGAGGCCTTTTGGTTTGGACTAATTCAGACTTTGTCTCCCTTTTGTACTTTTTCCAATCAACATTTGTTATTATATGTTATTGTGACCTTTTTTAAACATTCACTCACTTTTTACAGTTGAGCTCACTATTAAGGAAATTTGTAGGTCCAGTTATCACAACAGTGCAATGGAGGTGACAGAAGGGGATGTCTCATATAGTAGGTGGGGTGGAGAAGTTCCATACTGAGGGGAAAGAGCTTCCTATGGGGAAAGGAAGGTCTTGGAGGGAAGGAAGTCCCCTGTGGGGAGAGGGAAGGGGTAGCAGATTGCAGCCAGTGTCACCCCTTCCATGCTGTCTAAATACCAAAGATTACATGACACTGCAGGCTGCCAGTACTTCTTGCTGGAAGTACCCCTTAGCTTTAATGTAGAAAGGCAGCCTCACAGGGATGCCAGGACCTGTCGCATGCACTATTCTATTTTGAAACAAAGGGCAATATTTTTATCCCCGCTGCAAAAAGAATATCCCTGATTTCAGAAAGTGTCTTTCTTGGTGTTAACTTTCAAATGTTGACTGGTTATTATGGGGAATATGGAAAAAAAGCAGCAAGTTGAGATTAGAGCAGGGCTCTGACTCAAACTTTGCCCAGTTGAGGGTTCCGTATTAGCACAGTGCCAGGAGACCATATCTTATTTGTATGAAATAAAGCAAACTATACTCCCCTTCACCAGTAACTCCAATCAGGATAACATGTCACCTGCTAAGATCTTTCCTTTCACAACTTGGTATTAAAGCTTACGTAAGTCCCAATCCTGCAATGTACAAGAGTAACCCTTTACTCTGGTCCTGTAGTACCACCTTGAGAACAAGGAGAAATTCTGAGACAACCCTGTATATCCACTATACAGAATTATTCATATTATGAATAAGGCATTAGAGTGTTTTATGGTCATGAAGGAGATAGATCTGTGGGATGGATGGTGAAGACCTTTTCTGGTTGTTCTCAAGATAGTGATATAGAAGCAGAGGTAAGATTGTTGAGAAATGACAACGTGCTCTTGTGCGTTTTTGGCTTTCAGACTAAACTCCAGGTTTTGAGACTTTTGGTTTTTTGGCCTGGTATATAGTATATAATAAAACATGGCATCACAGGTACAATTATATGAGTGGCAGAATATGGACCTTGGAAAATGATAATGTTTTGGAACCTCCCTAGGAAACTTACTGGGTTTTTAACTACCTCTTATGTAAGTCTTTACTCACACAGTATTCCAGATCTCCCGTGCTTAATTTATACCTCTAGAGAACACAAATTCATCATGCTGGTGTTGCTACATTTGTACTACTTTAGCTAATGGCCTGTCAGTTTTTATATTATAAATACCCCATTTTTTCCTCAGAGTCTGACTATATAAAATCACTCCAGCTGACATTTAGAATACAAGATCTCATTGCTATATAAATGCTAAGTATGATTATTTTAAGATTTAATTCAATCAAAAATATGTTATTAGTACGCCAAAAAAAAAAAAAAAAAAAAAGTAGTTCCAGGCATTTTAGTCATACTGTAGAGTTGTAGTGCTTTATTTAAAGTTAAACAGTTCAATGTTATTTGGAAATTTGTTCAATTGGTTAAAAAAATTCTTAATATTTATTTACAAAATGAACCTCAATGGCTCTAAAAATGCCACAAGTTCAATTGGATAAATATTGGCACCAGTTTCATATTGTCCACAGATCCAAATGTATTTGAAAATGTCCTAGTGGCATGACCAGATCAAGTTGAGGATGCAAATGTCCTCATTCATGTCAGAATGCAAGGACCCAAATGGAACTGTTACGCTCTGTCACAGCTCAGATGTTCTGAAAGAAAGTAGTCCTTTCCCCACAGTGCCACACAGGAGACAACCATAATGTTGTGCCCAAGTCTCCTGGGCACAGAAGAGAAGGGCTACTGCTGATGCTCAAGTGCTGAAAGATCCAGAGGGGGCACGTGTGGGATTGTCATGACCCTGTGGCTTCTACATAGCAGACAGCACGTAGAGGTCTGCATCATGTTAACAGATATAACAGATGCCTCTGGGGACCATGTTTTCCCCCAATGACTATGGAGGTATTATGCCTTCATTTGGCCTCTGCCTCTAGATACTTCTGTTCAGACAGTGTAGCTCCTCCCTGCCTAATGTAGGTCCCTATAGGACCTACATTGGCCCATTATATATTTAAAATGGTCTGACATCCTGCAGGTTTCCATAACAGAGAAATTCCCTTTCTTGCAACAAACTTGGCCAAATTCATTGGTTATGTAACACCATGGAAGTCAATAGAGTTTCACTAGAGAAGAATTTGGCTGTGTGTTAGTTAATGTTCATGTGCCAAAGATGAAAGATGCTGAATGGTAGAGTCCATAGGAGATGAAGCCACTCAGCATCTAGAAGGATCAGGCCCATAAAAACAAATGTGTGTGAGGACCGAATTTGGAACATACAGAAAGTGAAGCTTTTCTGCATGGTGTTCTGACTGCCTAGCTTCCTTCTTCCAATGTGCTTGTGACTTTTGCTGTAGTCCACCTGTGTAAGTGGTTTTTGCCTTTGTTTCAGGTGACTTCCAGGTGCAGCCAATTTTACCAGAAAATGTCAGTTTGTTTATCTGTTTGTTTTAAACTTGTGACTGAACCAACATATAACTTCACTCACAGAATCACGTCTCTCCATTTTCAAATATTGTGTGTTCCTTTGTATTACAGCCTCATTTCATCTGTACAATACGTTTACAGGATTGTCACTCTGTGTGTATGTCTACACTGCAATAAATCACCCGCAGGTGGCCCAGGTCAGCTGACTTGGGCTCTTGGATCTTGGACTGCAGGGCTATAAAATTGCTATGTAGACATTTGGGCTCTGGGACCCTGGAAGGCCAGAATATCAGTCATATTTGTGTTTACACAATTTGACTCTCAGCATCTCCATCACCATGTAGTTTTGAAGTGCAGTGTAAACAATTATTTCATATATTTATTCTGGGAAGAGGAGCACTATGTGATGTTAAGCACATGAGTTGTCCTTGTAAGCATGTGCTCACGTGTTCTGCTGGATTGGGGCCTTCTAGGGAGAGTATGTGGGTAGAGAAGGGAATTAAGCATAAGAAAGAACAAAGAGAAGAGAAGGTGGTAGAGAAGTGGGTAGAGAAGTGGCCACAAGGCCTTTTTAACTTGTCAAAAAAAAGCTTGACCTTTCAGCAGTTTGTCAGCCCATTTTATTCTTTGTACGTGTAGGAGTTTCCCTGTAGGGGGCAGTGCCGGGGACTCTCCCTCGGAGTCAATCTCAGAGGGAGGCCACCCCTCCTGGCGCCTACGGTTTTGGGGAGCCCGAATCAAGGGCCGCCTCCGGCCCTCAGTAGGGCGAGCCTGGGTTCAGGTCGCCCCTTTTGTTTTGGGGAATAGTCTCTCAGCCCACGGGCACACTACCCGTCTAGGGTCCGGCCCACTGTCTGGAACGGGCCAGCAGTGGGAAATAGCTTCAAGCCCTCAGACCGGGCGAGGAAGCAGGCTCTTGCCTAGCCCTCGGGAGCACTGGTAGGCAAACCCAGGTAGGCTCGAGCCCTTGGCAGGGTGAGCCGCAGTCTAAGGCCTGGCCCTTTGGCAGGGCAGGGCCGAGGGACAGCAGTCTCTAGTCCTTAGTCGGGGAAGTCAGTAGTCTATGGACTGTCAGTCTGGGAAGGCCGGCAGAAGCACATGCAGATGCTCAAGCCCTTAGCAGGGTGAGCAGCAGTCTGTGGCCAGCCCTTAGGCAGGGCAGGACAGGCGGTAAGGGACAGGTTCTGGCACTAGCCAGTCAGGGTGAGGGGAGGGGAACGCAGGCCCACCCATCTCCACTGCATCCCAGCCCAAGGCCCTGTCAGTGACCCCGTCACTGAGGCAGCGGGGCTCCAGCCGAAACGCACCGACTCACAGCGAGCCGCAGCTCAGCCATACCACAGTCGGCTTCCCTGGGCTCCTTCCTCTCGCCTTCTGTTTAAACTACCCGGGCTCCGTCACCTTCCTCTGGGTTGCTGGGGTAGAAGACGTGCAGGAGTCCCATGAATCCTTCCCTGTCAACTGGCGGCAGCTCCGGAAACTGCGCAGGGTCCTCTGCGGAGGGCAGTTCCTCCAAGTCCTCCGGTCCCCAGGCAGTGGGCAGCGCCGGCAGGTTCTCTGGGTCCCAGGTAGCGGGCAACTCGGGCAGGGCTTCTTCCAGGTCCCGGGCAGCTCGGGCATGGCTTCCTCCGGAACGGCAGGTCCCCACGCCATAGGTAGGTCCGGCAGTTTCCCCTCTGCATGGGCCTCTGGTACGGTCCTGGGCTTGAGCCCCAAGGGAGAGGTGTCCTGCTCCCTTGGCCGCCGAGGCCTAACTGAGCTAGCAGGCCTGGGTTTTAAGGGCCTGGACCCGCCCATCTGCTTCCGGTCAGATGGTGTCCTTCTGGGCTCAAATCCCCGGGGTGGGTTTGGTTCTCCTTCTGAGTCAATCTCAGAGGGAGGCCACCCCTCCTGGCTACAGTAGGGTTTCTCCCCATTCTCTTCCATTTTAAAATGGAATATTTAGTTTAAAAAATCATTACAATAATGATAACTCCTGTCAATTTGGTAATAGCTATATCCTGAACTAATAAAACTTCAGGGGAAGTTTGTTATAAACATCTCAGAGTTCATTGAGCCAAGTATCTGCTTTTACCTCATAAACAGAAATTTTTAACCCTGTACCCCGTCAAAAAAGTCTCTCAGCAGTCTAATTTCATGATTAATAACAACACGTAGCACTTTACACCTCCAAAACACTCTATAAATATTAACTGGTTAATCACCTCAACACCTCTGTGAGGAAAGTAAGAACTATTATCCCCATTTTTCAGAGAGGGAAACTGATGTAGGAGAGATTACAGGGCCACTGAATAAGTTGGGAATAGATTCCACCACTCCTTTTCTTGGCATAGCTAGACCATGTTGCATCTCTGTATAGATTTGCAGCTTGCCCATAGAGCTGGGCAAACACTGCAAAAATTGTCTCTGTTTGCTTAAATGTAAAAATGAATGTACTCTAGCCCTTATCTTGCCTCTTTTGTGTTCACTTTCAAGCAGTCAAAAACATTCAAGCAGCCAAGTTTTACTCACATGACAGCTTTCAGGAAGAGGATTTTAATTTGTAAGTGCAAGTATCTGCAGATTTTGCAGACAGAACATGTGCATACATTGCAGTTACTTTGTATCAATGACTCTGAGGATGACAAAAAATTACAGACCAATGTCATAAATGTCCCAAAACCATATGTCAGTCTCCTGGGAAAGAGGCAATTAAATGAACCAGACAGAGATCTGATTGCATCCTTTGCGTGAATTTTACAGCAGAAAATTAAATTTGAACTCTGCACCTTGTCAAAAAGTATAACATTTTCAAAAGTGCCTAAATCACATAGTACACCAAATCTCACTGAAAGTCAACAGGAATTTAGGATACTAAGTGATTTATGTGCTTTTGAAAATGGAACTTTGTGTGCTTTCAAAAATTTTACAGTAGACTAATTTTTCTAGGAATGATGTCTCAGGCAAGACCTACGTTGCCTGGAAAGGAAAAGATTTAAATATTTTTAATATTTCCTAAACTCATATATAATCTGCTACATTTCCTAAACTGCTTCCTCTTGAAGTGCTTCAAAACCCTCATGGTTTCTTCTGCCCCTCCTCCTAATTTTAAGTGTACACACATCCAATCTGAGAATAGAAACAATACCATGTGGCTTATTTGACCAACCACAAGCAGGGGCGTGCTCAGAAATTTAACTTTGACACTTGGAGGGGTGGGAGGGACGTTTTGTGCCCGGCCCCGACAGGCGCTTGCTCTTCCTTCTTCCCACCCGTCTCCACCCTGGCCCCTGCAGGATTCAGAGTTAATGTAGAAAAATCTGAAGGATGAAGGTTGAATGCATTTCATTCTAGAGATAAGACAAGCAGCCTCAGTAGGTGAAGTAGGTGAAGCATTCACTCTGGCATTATTTTTCCAATTCTTGTAGATTGTTAAATGTTATTACTCCAGACACCATCCATCAGCTATGGATGTCTAATTTTTCCAAACAGAACCAAAAGATACAAACACTCTGGCCAGCACAGGAAATCTAGGTTAGAGTTGAGCCACTTCTCTGCTCTCTTCTCCATCAAACTGCTAATCAAAAAGTAACAATCAATTAAGGATGGAAGGGAGCCCAGACAGAAAGAAGTGGTGGGCAAGCAGCCCACTGCCATGCACCAGGGGAAAGCAGCACAAGCAGCCTGGCATGTGCAAGCAGAAGGGGGCAGGTTGTTGGCACAAGAAAAAGGTGAGTGGCCAAAGGAGTTAAGAAATGCCTTGCAAAGCATTTCTGGCACAGTGCTAAGGTAGGGAGGTGGGACTGGTGCAGAGACTGATTGCTCTGGGCTAACCAAGAGAGAGAGAGGGTATTTGGTCCAAATTCTGATCTCAGTTACCCCAGTGTAATGCTGGAGTGACTTTAATGGATTGGCACCAGAGTAACTGAGATGGGAATCTGGCCCTGTATGAACGGTCCTGTTACCATTACTCCATATGCTCATTGTACCTTTGTCATACCAATCGGTAGGTCACTCTTATGTGGATAGCAAAAGTTTTGTTTAGTTGCATGGTGACTATTTACAAATCCTCTTCCTAGATTTGAGACTGCAATGCAGTTACAACTACTGGTTGCAAATCGTTTCACTGTAATTGTTAGACCACTAGCAGGCACCATAACTTCAAAGGAAAAATAGCTCTTGTGATTAAAAGCTGGCAAACCTTAACACTTAACATTAACTGCAGGATTAACCTACTTACTTTTGGATGGAAAGCTCCTAATAACTTTCCAACAATAATTTTTAGCAGCAGCAGCATAAAAAATTACAGTGGGCCTGAGCATGCTGCCACTGAAGTTGTGTCAATGGAAGTTGTGTCATTGACTTTAACAGAAGCAGTCAATGCATGACCATGCATCAATGCCCATGTAGTATATTTGCCTTGAAATCATGTGGACACCCAAAGCACAGGATGAAACCACAACAAAAAGGTGCAATGCCAGATCAGAGTATTAGTCCATCTAATCCAGTATTCACCTTTGGCAGTAGCCAATAACCTGAAGCTTCAAAGGAAGAGAACCACACATACAACATGCAACTAGATGGTTAGGCAATGCTTTACATGGGATAATAGTTCTCCCTGGCCCTGTACATGATCCATTATGCTCTGAAATATAGCCAAATACCATCTAAAGCAGTGGTTCTCAACCTGTGGCCCGGGGACCAAAAGTGGCACAGTTCTCGTCGGCACAGTGCAGTGAAGACACCGTGCAGAACAGAAGTATAGCAGTCGATGGGAGTTACGCAAGCTACTCTGTGAATCACTGGGTAAGTGTAGACCAAGCCTCAGTGTCTTATTTAAATCCAGGCAAGCAATCCACAGATAGACCTAAGTTTTCTTGCCCCCTTCAGGAGCAAGTAAGATTTTCAGGAAATTCTCTCTATTCTTATTCTTCTCTCCCTCATTCTGACAGCACCTCTGCTGACTGATTCTGGAGACTTTTTCTCAATTAATTTGCTCTGAAAAGGAGAGTTTGGACAATGACTGGTAGTCAGATGGGTTGGTGGCATTGGATCCCAGCCAGATGGTTGTGCAGGTCTTTCTGTGGAACTATTGACAACTTATTCATTATTATTATTTGCATTGTGGTAGTGCCTTGGGTTCCCAGTCATGGACCAGGCCCCATTGAACTAGGTGCTGTACAAACACAGAAAAAAGAGAGAGTCCTTGTCCCAAGAGCTTACAACAGCCAAGAGGGTCCTGGGCGGGAATCAACATTTTGGCTCAAACATCCTTTGGCACATCCAGCCCTTTCTGTTGTGTGAAAAAGCCAATGCCTGTAATGGAGGTTGCAGCATTGTCTATTCCATGGGTTGCTATCTGATCCGGGATTCCACACAGATCATTTTGGGAAGGTTGATCATTTTTCAAAGCAGTCTGTGCTGACTTTTGAAGCTGACTGGCCTTTCAGAATAGTTCTCCCACCTAAGATTTTTCAGGAGTTACGACTAACAAGAAAAAAGGTCTCTCCATTTCCATGGTCTTGGTAAAGATCTGAAGGAATTCCATAGCCTCTGTGTCATTAAGTGTTAGAGTCAACTACCTTTGTGTTCTTGCTATCACAAGTTGTCAGAGAACCCAAAAGTATTTTAGGGTGATGGGGAGAGTTTCATAGATGCTAATACGTTGATTGCATTGTGACTGTATGTGACTGTAATGTCTTTCTGGGTAAGTAGCAATTTTCCTACGGAAGAGCTGGGAACTTTCTGTATCCAGAGGTTTTCTGGGGTGGACAGTTATGATGTAGCCTTCTATTACAATTGTGTCTTGTTATGCCTACTTATCAAGAAGACCTGTGATGTCAGCAAGGAGAATGTGGTGGTCCATATATGATGGGGTATGCGTCATGCGTTGTCTACATTCAGACAGAAGATAAGATCTAATGAATGGCACTCTGTGTGGATCAAACCTGTGACTGCCTGAGAGAACCCCTTGGTTATTAATCTAGACATGCGGCCTCTGGCCAAAGCATTGAAGCAATGTCAACATGGCTGCAGAAGTTTCCCAAAGCAATGAGTCTAGGGATGTCTGCCATCTCTGTAGCTCTGCTGGGATGCCTGAACATTTTGGAAGCCTATAGATTAAAAGATGATATATGTTGGCTTTGGCTTTGGCTTTCGGACTTTGACTGTTGGCTACAGTAGGCAGATCACTTAGAACATTTCTTGCCTTTAGTGTAGCCATCAACAGAATGTCAGTTTTGCCTCTCGCCATCTCCATTACTCTCATATAATGATCTATGGAGCAGCCTCGGAATGATGTAGACCAGCACGCTGTGTTGTTGTTGAATCAGATCTCAGTGATGCAGCTCAGAGGTTTCCTTGAAGTTTCTTACCATGCTTCAGAATTTGGGTAGGCTGCCTCAAGAAACTGCAGATGCTTTGGGGTCTCAGGTGGAGCACTGCTGCAGTAGAGGCAGTGATACATGTAAACGTTATGTTTGGCAAACATCATCAGGCGGTGCTGTTATACATAGTCTTCCAAGTTTTTAGAGTGCGTGCAGATGTTCAGTATTGGGGAGACATGCTGTAGTGTTAGTGTTTGTTATGCAAAATTCTGCACAGAGACAGGAAAGTTTTGTTATGCAAAGTTCTGCTCAGAGAGGAAGCTGAGCAATCAGCCAGTGAATATTGTCTCTGATTAGAATAAATTCTTAAAGCAGAGTTGCTCACTGAAAACTGCGCACTGGTGTTGGGCTGAGATTCCTGAAAGAAGGGATTGTGTTGTATGTGGTTTGACCATCGCCATTCCAGGATTAATGTATATGTGTAAATAAAAGAAGTTACTGTAAATACCCAGAATCCACATCACTGATTTCAACTCCACTGGGAAGCAGACCTACAAAACCCTGGACATCTGCTACCACTCGTTAGAAGACTGAAGTTGGTGTCCAAATGGGACATGTGTTAGAAGGAGGTGCAGCAATTAACCAGTGCATTACAATGAGATAGATCATCCCCATTTAATCTAATCTAATCTAGTCTATCTAAAGCAGTGGTCCCTAAACTAGGGGGGCACGGCAGGGCCCGGGCCATCCTGCATGAGGGGTTGGGAAGGAAGCACCATCCAGCCCCATTCTGCTGCAGTTCCGCTCTGGCCTTGCCCTTGACTCTAGTGCCTGCCCCAGCTCTTCTCCCAGCCCCAGGCTGCAGCCCTGCTCCCAGCTGCGGTTCGGCCCTTGGCCACCACTCTCCATTGCCGCTCTTGGCCACTGGCTCTGTCCCAGTCACGGCTTGGACACCGGCTCCCGCACTCAGCCCCCACTCTTGGCTGTGGCCTATGTCTCAGCCATGATTCCACTCCGACCTGGGGGGACGGTGCGAAGAAGAAAAGTTTGGGAACCACTGATCTAGAGATATTCAAATAGATTTTAATGGCCATAAATGTTATACCCTGGAGATCAACATGAGAAAGGAACATAAACTACCACCTGCATGGCACTATTCCCCATCCGCAGAGCCAAGGAGAGCCCTTTGAGGAATCCACACCTAGGGAGAGGGTGGGAACATAAAATGATTGATTTCTGTGAATATTATGTTGTTCATAATCGAGGTAGCAGAGAAGATAAGGGGTACCAAATAGGATTGTGTCATAACAGAGATTGCACACCAATTGGAAATGTACTTAAAAGTGAAATTACCCCTAAAAAATGGCGGGAGAGGGAGCAAGAAGAAGAAAAAAAAAAAAAAAGATATGAGTTACGTAAATGGTGAACATTAGCTGTGAATAGCTCAGTGAAGATCACTGTTCCATCTAGGCTCATATATGGCCTTCTATCCCCCATCTGTGTAGTCACTGAGCACCTCACAACCATTAGGGCATTTATCTTGGGGCACGTCTACAAAAATACTGAGTTTGCGGCAAGATTGGGTGTCAGTCTAACCTGAACTCACCCAGGAAGTCTGTGGTGAGACCTAAGCCAGGACCTTATCCACAAGGCCATCCTTTTTCCCTGTTGCTATCATGGTTCTAGCACAGGTTCCCGGACTGGTGTGTACAGGGATTTTTTTTCATGAGAACCATTTAGTCCAGCCCATGCCCTAGACACTCCTCCTAGGTAATTGATAACACCATTCTCATACAAATAAAAAGCCTGATCCAGATCAGTGAAAGAAATGCTGCTAGAACACTGTGGTAATAAGCATGCTTAGACACAATTGTAGCTAAGATGCTTGTGAATCATAAATGAACTGAGCTTTTCTTATGAATCTTATTTAGCATATGGGTGGAAGGAAAGTGTTTGTCAGATTCTCAGAAGTCCTAAGCACCACCCTTCCCCAAACCACTCCATGCCCGAATAGGTGATGTTCAGCTATAATGTTAGGATTTTTTCCCCTGGAACTGTGGTCCAAGGGGATCTCAAAACCCACTAAAACTTTAAACAGGAAAAGAACGTTTCTCAACTTCTAAATTAGACTTTTCCTAATTTCCAGGCAGTGGTCCTTGCTAGTTCTACTCAGTTGCTCTTTCTGACCGAGAAATCAATAAATGAAGTATATTGCTTAATTTCAATTACAATGTTAATTATAAAAGACAAATGGATACTGGATCTCACACCGTAATTAATCTACCTGATATTTACTTAGTAAATTGCTCAGACCAGATTAAGCTGTAGCTAGGGAAGCAGGACAAGGAAAGTGAGTGACAGAAACATTATCATGGCATACTGCCTCCCATTGGGAGAGTTCTTCTTTCTTCTGAAAGAGACGCCTTCAGGGATCATGTAATTTGAATTCCCTGTGAATTTAGTGTCATCTTAGCTTGACCAGCTCTGGAAGAACATATTAACCTCCTCTTGTGATTTTCCAAAAACCATTCTAATTTAGCAAGTAATTAAGGGTCACATGTAGGATAAAGAGCTAGATAATCTTGGATTACGCACAGGAAGCTTTGTTTCCAAGGCAACCCCATCGGAGGGGGTGTTAATGCCGAGGTCAGTCAGTTAATGAACTGGGAATGGTTACTGGCTGCAAAACACGCTAGGACCAGGGAAATGGAAATAACCATTATATTACCATTTAATGATTCAGTAATAGAAAACAAATGCTTACAAAGCCGGTTACCACAGAAAATATTGGAGACAAAGGCTGCAGCCAGTTCTGCTGGGTAAGGTCAAGAGAAAATGAAAACAGTGATGCTTGATAAACCTCATATTTTTGAGCTCAAATCACTTCAGTTGTCATTCACAGATTTCACTACAGTCTCAGTGTGAAATGGTCAATGTTTGCGTAAACTGCCATTGTTTTCATGCACACTTCATGCTAGACATTCATTTCTTCCTACGGTTAGTCCTGAAAGAGGTTATTTACTACCTGTGTAACTCTGTTGGAGCAATATCAGCCTGATGGATTTAGGACACTGTCTGTAGGACACACAGCTTCTACATATTCAGGTGATAGCACTGTCTGACAGAGTTGTAGGCATCCCAGACTAGTCTTACAAAAGATCTCACAAGGCAAGAATACAGTTAAACATTATTGACAAGGCTGATGTGCACAAGAAGCACATGGTAAATATTAACTAAAAATAAATCAATACATTAAAACAATAACATTTTTAAAACTGGAATCTAATGCAGGAGAGGACTGCTCATTAGAGATTGTAACTTGAATGATATTACCAGGTGGATACTTATGGCCCTTCTAAATGCTTGCTACCAATCCAATTATTCTTTTATAAACGGGCTGCCTTGGTGAACAAAAGACTGTTCACATAGTTAAGTGGGGACATCTTCACAGCATCCTATATCTTTGCTTCTATTTAAAACTACTCATACTTATCCCTCACAATGTTGACAGATCCAGATCTAACGCCACATTCAATGCTAGCAAATGTAGGTGTGACTCCCATTGACTTAGATAGAAGTTGTGTCTGCTTATTCAAGGGGCTGGATAGCCCTGAGATATCAATGAGTTGGTGCATTTTGCAAAGCTGACAGTAAAAATTGCTTCATTATTCAATGTTTGGGGCCAACTTCTTAAAAAAAAATCCTGTGTTTTCCTGGATAACCCCAGATAGCTGCACAGAGGAAATATTGTATGCAGTGGTGTTGTAGCCATGTCAGTCCCAGGGTATTAGAGAGACAAGATGAGGGAGGGAATATCTTTTATTGGACCAAATTCTGTTAGTGAGAGAAAAGCTTTCAAGAGGAAATATTGTTTATTGATTGGTGTTGGGTTTTTCAGACTTAGTGGGCACATGTTGTTCCACCATGGAATTGCCTCTGCAGATCCCTACTTATGGAGTCGTGCCGTACATGCCTCACGAGTACCTCTGAATGTTCCAAGCATACCTGTAATGCCCCATGTGCAGTGGGTGGCCTTCAACATTGTTCTTCTCGTGTATGTACGCCACTGAGACATGGTGCATTTCTGGCTAGCATACCCATCACACATCATCCTGGTTCTAATTATACAGGCATTATCAGATCAAATCTCACCACCAAAATGCAGATTTTGCAAAAACAAGTTTTTATAAAACTTCAGTGCAATGAACCATGGCCACACATACAACACCAGTTATCTGCACAGATCAAACCCAAGCCCTTCAGTACTAAGACCCTGATTCAGCAAAGCACTTAAGCACATACTTAATTTTATGTCCATCCATGTTCAGCAAAGCACTTATGCACATATTTGACTTCAGTGGGACTTGAAACCTATACTCGAAGTTAAGCACATGCTTATTTGTACTGATGAATAGGGATGGCCTTTGCTGATTCAAAGCCCCAAAGCATAGGCCACTAAACCAGAAATGCTTAACCTTTAAGTATGCTGTTGCAGTCTCTGAAGCCAGCCACTAGAGGGGGACCAGGTAGGATGCACAAAGCCAGTCAGTGAAAGATACACATCTGCAAAAGATTTCCATTAGAGTTGGTTAAATATTTTAGATGGAACAATTTTCTCTTGAAAAATGTGGTTTTGTCTAAGCCAACATGTTTTGTGTGGATGTGTCAATTTAGACTAACTTTCAATGGGAAAAAGTCAAAATGTTCATTTTGACTTTCTTGTTCCATTTTGCTTATGTCAAAATGTTTCACTTCAGCTTTATTGTTTAAATTCATTTTTTTTAAGACAGATATAACAAAAATTAATTGTAATACTATGTTATATTTAATATTTTAATGATATATTATAAAAGTCTAAACAAAATGGACATTATTGAAACAAAACATGTTTAGCCTTATCAAAATGAAACATTTTAACATTATTGAAATTAAAAAAATTAATGGCTCCAAATGGAATGTTTTCAGAATTTTTGTTGCACAGGAAATTTCAGATTTTTGTTCTGATTCAGAATTTTATTTTATTTTTTTCAGAATTGCCTGCAGAACAGAAATTCCGGATTTTGACCCACTCTTGCTTCAATGGAATATTTTTTAAATTCCAATGAAGCAGGCTTTTTAAAAAAGCAAATAAACTAAATATCCACCTGTAGTGTTTGTAATTCAAACACTGAGGAACATCACTGTGTTAGTTTAATTTTAAGATGAACATGCACTAACTAAACAAAATGAAACTGACAATCTATTTTCATTGCCCAAACTGATACAAAATCAAAAAGGAAACAGAGCATACATTATAAAAAATAAATTTCATTATTAAATTTCTTCCATATTTATTAATGTACAGTGGCATTAATACCAATAGGAAGGAAATTTGTGATTTTTAAAAATAAATTTTTAACTGAACAGAGTTCCTGTTACTATTCTCATTGTTCTGAATAAGCGTTCAGAAATATTCTTTCTGACCATTGTTTTCACTTAGCAGTAATAGAAGATACTCTGTTTTTCTCTGTAATAATCCAATTCTCTTTTTGAGATAAATAATTTGCTTTTTCAGTTTATCCATTTGAAAATGGGATTATTGTCTCATAAAACAGCACAATAGTAATATTATACATTTTGGAACTTTGAGAGTATAAATGATTGATTAGGTTTAAAATGTTTTCTGAACTCATCTGTATAACCATTTATCTCCTGTGATCTGATGAGAGGAAGAACTCTGTAGGTGTTTTTCTCCTATTTTTTTAATAACAAAAACCTAATTCCTTACTATTTGCAATATTCAACTGAAATCAGTGTCATAGACTGTGTTTTAACAGTTGTTAAACTAGGAAACATTTAATTTAAAATCTGATTCAAAGTTTTTGAAAGCATGCACTGATTTGGTGTGTCTCACATAGGGCAATTGATTTTTGGATGCCATCTGACTCCACAATGTGATCCTGCAGTCCCCTGCACATGTACATTGTTTTGCTGCTTCCAGTATACCTACATTCATTTGGGGCACGAGGGCATATTGAGGCAGGCCCAGTTACTTGGTACACATACTGCACTATATAAGTAAATATTCTTTTCCCCAAAGTATTTATTTTAATATATAAAAAGAAGAGAATGTGCAAAAAACAAAAGGGCAGCTGGCAATACATGCCACTCTGCATCTGTAACATAGTCATTGTTTTATTCTTCACATTTCACAATGAACAGGATAAAAATGTCACTGTAAATAACTAATTTAGCCTCATGCTTAGGTAGATTTCACAATACATCTACAGGATTTACAAGATGTTACAAGCAACTCATTAATTCAGAAGTTCCTTAGTACTGCACAGATTTATAGACAGGGAGAAATCTTAATTCCAGGCATTCTGATTGCAAAAGGATCAAAAGTACATTTAAAAGTACATCTTATTTAAAAGACATACGTAAATCAACACAGAAGCCCGGAAAACCAGGAGTTGTCATAAAATGGATTCAAGTAGCTTCCCAAAATGGACTAATGCCAAGTTTCTCAAGATAATGTATTCTGGTTCCGATCAAACAATGAAATTATTTTGTTGTAGAAAAACGGTGCTGTGTCATATGCATTCATTGTGAATTGTTTCTAAAATAGTTTTGGGTGGAGAATTATTCTGCCACAGTCACACATAAAGCAAATCTAGAAATTGTGCCAAATTGTTTTGAGGTTCTGTAAGATCAATTGATCTAAAAGTTGATCAAATATAATCAAACTGTTGACTTCTTAATTATTAGAATCCAGGCTTCAAAGTAATTACTCACTAGGCTCATTTGTCTATTTATACAATTTCAAAATCCCAGTACAACCTGATCAGTCAGTGGAGGCATTTAACTTATCCCGATACCTGGCAAGTCTTAATTCAATATTTGTTTTGGGAGATGTATCAGTCAAAATTTTACCAAGGATAACAACTTAACAATGGGATTAATCAGAGTACTTCAAGTATTAAGCAGTGGCAAACCACTAAACATCATTATGGACATGCTTTATAGCTTTCATACAAGTACAGTCAGTATTCAATAAACAAATACTTGGCTTCCCAATTGACTCCAGTCTTTTTCTTCTCAACATTTTCATTAAGGAAACTCCACCTATGCCTGATGTTTCCATAGAAAATGAAACAAAATCCTTTCACTGTGTAGAAGTCTTTATGGAGAGGGAGATAAACTTATGTGATTTCCTTTTTTTACATTCCTTCCTATTCCTATAAATAGCTGGCTACAGTTAACAACCAGCCTGACTGAGAGATGAAAGCAAGATGTAGCCTTTTCAGCTAGCAATGCAGGAGTGGAATACCACCTAATTTTAATAGGGAACATAACCTACTAATTATTACTCAGAAAGCAGGGATAAAGTCACAGAGGTTGCCTAGATATTAATAATAATTATTTATAAAGCACACCAGATCATTTATGCTCTTCCTAAAATAATAGGTCAACAATTCTAGTCATTTTGTTCAACACTTAAAATACTCTTTTTAAAATGTGGGCAAAGCGGACACTGAATCTTATTGGGAGCTGTGGGTCACAGTGATACCCACCATCAACTATGTTTCTTTCTCTCCTTTCTTCTTCTTTTGCTGGTTATAATACATTTAGACCTAAAGGGTTGCTCTTTTGTAACTCACTATCTTTTGCAGCTTTGGACAACCATGTTCAGGTTGAATTTTATTAAAATGAACAACTGACCTGTTCACGTTTTTTTCAAGCAGGGATGAGCTGAACTGATTTGAAAACATCTGAAACACTTTGAACGTTAGAGGTTGGAGAGTTTAGACTCTTTTTAAGTAAATGACCTGGAAGTGAACCATGAAAAACATGGAAGCATCCTGGGCTTTGAACTTTGACTTCCAGAATGCTCCCATGAGAAGCATGAGTTACTCCTTTGGAGTAACTCATGTGATGCACACCAGTGCTTCCCCTGAAACATCAGATTTTCTTCTCTGTCATTGCTAGTCTCTTTCCTTTTCAGTTACTAAAGATTCCTTCTCATTCGCCAGACCTTAACCCTTATCTACCTAACACTTTGTCTTCTCCTTTACTTGTCTTTTGCAACTGCTACACCCCTTTTGCCTTGCTTGCTCTTAATACCCCTCTCTCCATTCCAAACTCTCTTGTACTTTTTTTCTCTTCTCTCGATGATATTTAATGATTTTCTTCCTTTTGCCAGGTACTATCTCAACTGCCACACACACACACACACTTTCAGATGTTTTATCTCTGCTGGGGTACAAGACAACTGCCAGCATCACAACACCAGATAATGGAAGGAGCAGTGCAGAAATCCATAGTGCAGATTTCGTATGATTCTGTAGAAGCTTCCCTCTCTAATGAGATCTGCTACGTGGGAACAGACCTATACTGTCCCATGAAATGGCCAGTGACTTAGTCAGAGGAAGATGAAAGTACTAACTATGCAATGCTGCTGATTTCCAATGGTCTCCACCATACACATACAATTGCTTTGAACTACACAGAGAGCTTCTTCAAAATGGACTGTGATTAAAGTGAACCTGGAAGTACTAATTAATGAAACCAGGAAGTGAAAGTCCCAAGACAATAGGAAATCCTTCTACTCTGGAGGAAGTTGGAGACACATAATACTACTACATATCAGGCATTCAAAATATTTCTCAAGCCCTCCTGTATAATTCCTCCAAACTCCCAGGGCTCCGGGCCATAGCTTTGGCAGCCACAGGCACTGCAGCCATCAAGGTGACACTGAAAGACTCCCAGAGGACTAGGGAAAGGGGCCACATCCAGTCAGGCTGCAAAGAACACAGTTCTTGAGCCCTGTCATTTGCGAATTCGTTGGAGTAACGTCAAAATTATTTTACTGCTTTTTCCCAAAAGGCAGAGAAAAGCCTGTGGGCGATGGAGAGTTGGAGAGGGAATGATTAACCAAGAGGGAAGTCTCAGGCTTTCCAGTGTCTTCTTGTAGGTCTACAAATAGAACTAGACACATACTGGGCAACAGGGCATTCGTTGGTGGGTTAGTCTCCTGGGCTGTGGGGTTGGGTTACTTCCTTGCAGGCTCATGGCTGGTCAGACAGCTGGCTCCTATCCACTTCAGGTGTTCATCTGTGGACAAGAGAACCCCCTTCGGATGCCAGTAGGAATTTGTCCCCTATATCACACCTTGGCTCTATCTTGCTATGGATGAAAAAGTCACTGAATCTGCACTCTCCATCTCCTGCTGCAGTGGCTTCTCTTCTGCCAAACTGAGAATGGCCGGTGGGTGACTTCCTAATAAAGAAGGAGGTGGGGAGAATGAACAAAGGGGTCCATGAGAGAAAGAGGGAGTGAGGGTGAGGATGGAAGAGGACGGATAGACTAGGCGGAGAGAGAAGGAATGGACAAGCAAAGGTGAGGAAGGAGAAGCAAAAAAAAAAAAAAAAAAATGTGGAAAAGAAGGTAACAGCAGAATCTTGCAAAAGAACTTCATAGAACCCTAAGGTGTGTATTGTATTGTATTGTATTGTATTGTATTGTAGTGTGCTGCATGTTCTAAAACAGCGAACCACACAAAACACTAAGCTAAATCCACTTCCCTTGACAGGAAACATGCAGCAAGTCATTCGCTCAGCATTGGATGCATATTAACAACTATTCCAAAGCTTGATCCAATAAGTGTACCGGGATGGAAACTGAGGAACTATAGGGAATGAACAGGTACCAGTTAGGATCCAGGTGGAGAGAGAAACAAGGAGGAAATGTCCATTGTGGCCCAGATTCTGCTCTCAGTAAATCCAGTCACCCCACCATTTACACTGGTGTACCTGAAACTGCAATCTGGATGCCAGAGTCCAGGAAGGAAACACATTGGAGCAAGACAGAGAGAAGAAAAGGCTTTATACTGAATATGTTTAAGGGAATAGCTATTTTTAAGTTATTTAAAAAAAAAACTTCTCTGGTGCTTGTGCGTATGGTCTTACCCATGTCTGCAGTAATCATCATGTCAGCTGGGAACACATTATTTGCTAGCTGGGTGGAGAGACGGGTGTATTTCCTGATGCATTTGGAGAAGTTCTGTGACAATCTCTTCAGGCTGAGGATCTGCTGCCTTTTAGCCCCTTTGCCCAAACACCCATGATGAAAACATATTAGAGGTGTTCTTCTGGTCTCCTATGCCAGAGTATGACCTGAGGTTGTGACTTCCTCCAAAACCTAGAGGATTGGCGAGAAAGCAAATGGGGAGATTGGGCCCCAGGCCATTTTAGGGGGTTACATTAGTCTTGTTCCTATCTCAGCAAATATTTCACCTTGGGTGTATTCTGTTGTGTGAATGGGCCAAACCCGGGAACCCCTTGGCCAGGCTGCGCACTGGGGAGTTCTGGGATGCACATAGGAGGGAAGAAATCCTGCCTCCAAAGCCACTGAGAAATAGCAGAGCTACACTAAGGCTATTGATGCAATGTCAGGACTGCAATAGATCCCCACTACCACTGTGGTCCCCAGCCATGAGATAAAAAAGCTGATGTGATGTGATGTGTCATCATGGAGCTGCCAGCCCAGCTCATCCCCCTCGCCACAGCTTGCGTGCAGCCCACCATCCTACAGATTGGGGCACAGGGAGACCTTGCAAGACAGAGGTCTGTATAGGCCCCAAATCCTGCTCTCCCCTTGCCACAGCAGAACAGGGCTCTTCTGTTGGACTAGGCCCTTCATGGCTGCAGAGAAAGCTGCAGAATTTGGCCCTGTATTGTTTGCATGATAGTGAAGCATGAAGGGGTAACACTAGGTAACTGTTGTCTCTTTGGGGTTCTCACCAAAAGGATGGGCCAGCGCTAGCCAGTGGGATTTCAGTGACCCGTGTTCAATTTTTTGCTTCACTGTAACGTTGTGTCTCAGTTCCCCATCTGTAAAACGATGAAAATAAAACTTCTCTACCTTTCAGGGGTGCTGTGAAGATAAATACATCTAATAGTCAGAGGGATTCAGGTACCACGGTAATGGGGGCCTAAAAAGTACCTACAGCAGACAGATGTTATGTGAGGTCTCTCTTACCCAACAACGTGTTTAACAAAATAAATATCAAGACTTATCTAAAAAACCAAGCAGGCACCTACATTGCACCTGTAAAATGTGTGCGCTCACAGGCAAATTGTGTACGTTCATGTGTAATTACCATTTGAACATGCAAACGGGGTGCTTGCACACAACGCAGGTGTGAGTGTGCAATAAACATGTACACATACATTTTATGGATGCAGCTCAGGCACCCTTCACCCTCCCCCTGCCAAATTTGATCCTAAATGTAATATTCGAACTTTGCTGCAAGATGTAGTCGTGGCAGCTGCCGAAGAGGCGGACTGCTCAGTATAACTGAAGTTATTCAAGCATACATTGTTTCCAGTTTAGCTCTTCCTGAGTTTTATCAGTATTACTCACATCTTGCTGTCATGTTATTAATTTATGGGTGAGGAATATGGGAATAGTGGGTGTAGCGAGACTGTTGTACCAGATTACAAAACAATAGCTATCTTTTTGCACACACTAATTTTTTCAGCTGTGAGAATTCATTGCTCCATGACACGCGCGTACAAGCATAGCAGGGAAAACAAGAGTGTTTGAAGAATTAAAGAATGATAATCCTTCTTTTCACCTTAGAGCAGAGTCAATGGTTGTGTGTCCTGCTGATATTGTTATCCAATCTGCATATAGTGAAAAGCTGTGGCAATTGCTTTATGCAAAGATTCACTGTACTCCAATTATTTTGAAAACTGACCCTGGAGCCTAGATTCTTTTGATACAAATAAAACAGGCTCATTTGTGATTAGTAAAAAGAACGGAGAGATTTGGATTTTGTAGCTAAGATAGGAAGAATATCCTTTTCTGAGTAATTGTCATCTCCTCTGCAGCTCAGGTAACTTGTGAGGAGAACTTTTTAACCTGACAGACCATTCTGATTAGAACAGAAAACTCCATTTTAAAGTAACCACCATAATAGAGAAATAACTAGTGAAGTCTGACTGACTCTATTATGGCTTGTTCCAGACTATTATAAATGGTGCTGAATTTTGCATATCATGAAAGGTGCCTTTGCTAATGTGAGAGTTAGAGGAAAAAGAAACGTATTTATAATTATTAAATTCCATGGGGTTTTTTTTCCATCAAGTCACATTACAAATATGAACTAGTTAACCTCCAGGACATGGCACTCACCCTGATTATAACCAACTACATCTTTACATTTAAAGTTGATTCCCCCTAGCTCCAATATTAGCCTCAATTTTGTGCAAGTGCACAAAAGGAGGGACCAGGAAGAGGGTACAAGGAAGCTGTCGAACTTCCAGTAGGAAATAATTTTTCCTGCACTCACTATGTTTTCCAAGCCTTTCCCAATACCTTTGAGTTATTTTCTTTGGCAAGAGAGATTTTCTCTTTCAATAATTGCCTGGCTTGTGTTACAATACTCCTTTGTCACTTTCTCTTTACATCATCCCTTGTACCTTTCCCTTGTACATGAGCTTTGTAAATAGGCTTTACTGCCCTTCAAGAGGGCTTAATTATTTAACATTAGCCCAAGTGAGTTTGTGCTGAACTAGCACTTCCGCAGTGATCAACATGAGGAAGTGCCAGTGTCTGCTTCAATGGACGGAGCACCAGGAGGGGGAAAGAAGGAAGGCAAAGGAGAAAGGAACAGAGGTATGTGTTCACCTCCCCTTTTCCAACATTGCTCTCTTCCCCTGAAGACCCCACTGGTGGTTAATAAATAACTTATATGCACAAGTTTTCACCTGCTATTCCACCTCATATATGCTTAGGTCAGACAGGGCCCAATAATTTACACAGGGCCCAAGTCAAAAGACTCCCATTGATTTCATTGGCATTTGGGTCAGGCCCATAGAGAGAGGATACCTGAAACCTTGCTATGATTTTGAAAGCTGAAAAATGCTCTCAAGGTGGCACGTGCAGTACTAATAATAAATAGCACTTTGCCTTTATATAGTGACTTTCATTCCAGGATCCATACATTGTACAAACACTAAGCTCTCAACACCTGGGTGAGATAAGGTACGTATTAGTATCTCCAATTTAAAGCTAATGAAACTGGCCCAGAGAGGTGAAGCAGTTTGCTCAAGGTCACACAGCAAATTCATGGAAGAACCTGCCTCCCTCCCCATTCCTGTGCCTTAACCACAAGATCATCCTTCCCCTTTGGAAAATGGCAATCATTTCAGGTTAAAGCGGAACATAATCCACCATGCTCATTAGCCTTTTGGGCATATAAAGCACATTTACTGACAGAAGCAGGGTATGGGGTAAACTGGGAAGCATAGCACACGGCTAAAGATTACAGTCCAAATGTGGAAAATGTACAGTGGCGGCCCAGTGCTGCACAGTGTGTGATTTTACACCCCATGTTACATTGACTTGTGGTAACCAGAAGCTAATATTGGAATGGGAAACAAAGAAGGATCTTGGGAGAACGCAGGCAGATTAGCAGAAACCAGTGAGGAGAACAATGATCACTGTGGCTGTGATTATACAGAGCAAACATATCTGGAAAGCACTTTAAAATTTGTAGCTGCATAATGCATAAAAGTGCAATGAGTTTTGATTTGGACAGGTATTAGAGTAAGAGACAGACAGTAGGCTTCTCAGCTTTGTATGTTTTGTGGCTGTCCACAGTATTGGGTTTGCACAGTGTTTGCTAGTTAGTTACCCCGTAGCTGTAGCAATCAAATAACCCGCATTTAGAGGAGTTAATTATAACTTGTTCATAAGGACGTTTCTTTTTCTGAGCAAGTAGGAAATCTTTAATTTTTCATGACAATGGAAAGAAAAGCAAGTGCCCCTGTACAAGATTCAAAGGCAGATGTAAGAAACTAACTCCCAATTTAGATTATGAATAGGGGTCACAAATCACTTGAGATAAACATTTAGCCAGTGTCTGGCTGCTTGCAAACTAATTGATTTTGCCAAGCACACTTACATGAAAGAAAAAAATAGAGCCTGTAATGTTAGTTTCAATTCAGCATGAGTAAAATATTTCTGAATACTTTTAATAACAGATACTCAACCCTCTCAATATGTTCATTATACATATTTTATATTTATAGTTGTTTTTAAATTTTGTGTCATCATTTTTGTCTAATGTGGGAATATATAAAAGAGAAGTTTTAAAGGAATTGGAGCATCACCTGGAGGTTCTAAGATTATAAGAAAGTGGAGACAGTCATCCCTCAAGCATCCATTTCCATGCAACTTTCAAAGTGTTTGATTGTAATGATGCAACACTCACTGCAACTAGCAGAAATTTCTTTTCAATAGTGTAACAAATTTATTTTGGCATAAGCTTTCGGGGGCAGAAACCCACTTCGTTGGATGCAGTGGGTTTCCTGCCCACGAAAGCTTATGCCCAAATAAATTTGTTAGTCTTTAAGGTGCCACAGGATCTCTCTGTTTTGCTAAAAATAGGCTAACACGGCTACCCCTCTGGAACTTTTCATAGTGTGTATGCTCAGTTTAAAAAAACAATACTAAACACTGCTGATGATTTTATTTATCACAAATTTTTGCAATGACACTTTTGTGAATTTCCTTTAAAATTTTTTCTTATATATTTGTCTATTGCTAAGCTATAAACACCGTATCCTCTGACACTCTCCATCTGAGGAGCTCAGAGCACTTTAGAAACATTAATTAAACTTCAAGACACATCTATGAAGTATAGAAAGTATTGGTTATACCCATTTTACAGGTTGGATCCATAACTGGAATCCATAGGAAGACACCCCATTTTGGACCAGGCTCTAAATGAATTTCCTAAGAACATAATAGTACTAGAACCCAGGAAACAAACTCCCCTGTCTTTTGCTGTAATGCTAGATATATGCCCTATTATTAATTTTTTTTAAAGATACCATGTACTTGTATAATAATACTGATAATAATATTTTGCATCTTGGTGGTTAAAAATTTTTTTAAAACCACCAAAAAAAATTTTTTTTCCCCACAGGGATAAAGATGTTCTTTTAGCTTTTTCAACAATTTACAGAGATTTTTTGAATCCAAATGTTTATTGAAAATGTTATTAACATGATTAGTGAATCTTTTAATCTAAAATTTGATGCCAGTTTAATCGAAACCACTTCAAGAATGGCTTTGTAAAGATGAAAAATATTGAAATGATGAAATTTCAGTAAAATGTGAGTTTTAAAAAAAAGATAACTTTTTAAAATTATTGTAAAAAGGAAAGTCACACATACCACTTTTTGGTGAAAATCTTTTCATGTGAAGAATTTCAGCAGCTCTGGTTATTGGTTTTGCTGTGGTTGTGGGCACATTTCATAAAAAGCTAATGACATGGATAAAATAGAGATATAAATTTGTAATCGTTGCTACCACCCAAGCCATATGAAAGAAGAACAAGACTGATAAAATGCCAGCTCGATATTTTTTTTATGTCAGTTGCAGATTCAGAATAACTAAGAGCATCCTATTCTCTAAAGGGAAAAAGTTGTGTGTACACAATTATAAAATCCTCCAAATGTTTACATTTACTTCTCATTGATTTGCTTCCAGCCTTCCCACCAATGTCTCACATATAAGTAAAACCCCCACAAACTATTATGGACAATGCATTTTTTGGACTTGATCTTGCAGCAAATAATTCATGCAAATAGCCCCAATGATGCTTACTCACCTGAGCGAGCAGTAGTCATGCTGACTGAACATTTTCACTCTCTTTATCACTAGGTAAAAATACCTTCTTAAAACTCATATCTTCCACAATGTCTTCCAACAATGATTTCTCCAAAATATCAATTCCAATTCAAGTCAGACATGTCTGGGTGTTAGACTGTGTTTGAAATGTCTTGCCTATGACTGATTTAGCACCCAGCCTTCCCATACAAGCAGTCCCGGAGAACTAGTACAAACTCATAGGAGTAAACATCGTGGGATTGGTCTTAAAATAATACGCTTCTTGAGGAAGACACTGTGTTTTATACATGGATACAGCTCCAAACACACTGATGGTTCTCTAATATAACTTGCCTCTGTGTTACCTATTTGCTGTATTACTGCATCTGAAGAAGAGAGCTGAAGTCTCTTGAAAGCTTATGCCTGCAAATATTAAATTTGTTAGTCTTTAAAGTGCCACAGAACTCTCGTTGTTTTTGCTGTATACAGACTAACACGGCTACCCCTCTGGAACTATAACTTGTATCATGGTAGTTCCCAGAGGCCCCCATCAGAATTGGGGGGGGGAGGGGTTCTTGTGCTAGGCTCTGTACAAAATACATAAAAGACAGTCCCTGATCCTAGCACAGACCCTGCCCACAGTCCCTGCCCCCAGTCATCTAAATATATATACAATACATTTGTGGTCAAGAAAACAAAGGCAGCTAAGGTTTACAACACATGTGTAACACAATAACAGTATCTTCCAAAAGCCATGCTGGCATACAGGAAAGTGAAGAAGGCCTAAATGAATGCAAGTGGCAACAGTGTAAGAGGGGGCTATCTGCTTTGAGTGGTTTGCTTAGAGGGTGCTTTTATGTAAGCCTATCAAGATAATAATGAGCTTACTGCATGTTTGGGGAGTTTAAAAGGTAGCTGGCTATTTGTTCACATTTATTGCAGGTTGTGTCCTATCTCTTACAATATTCAACTGCTCAAAGCAATGTATGTAAAACTTACCCCCAAGCCTAACCCCCACAAACTTCTTGGATTATTTTTTTTTTTTAAATTTTTTTTTTTTTTTTTTTTTTTGGCTAAACCCTCATTAACTCCACTCACGCTGTCTCACTCTGTCTGCCACTGCTTAAGTAGTGCTTTTTAAAAAAAGCAACCAATTAGCACCTCATCAGCTCCAATTAGAGGAGACAAAAGCAGTGTAAAGATAACTCAATGAGAGGGGGTGGCACAACATCATGTAATCACTTAAGACAGCATTGAGCATTCACTGTGCTAACTGTGCTGGGCCTATTCACCTTTTTTTCTTCCCTTTGGATGCATTTAAGACTGTTTTGCTGGGAAGACGGGCCTCCCAGGAGTCTCATAGTTCCCCATTCAGGGGCTACCTGTTTACAGCTCACAGAGCAGAAGGACCTAAACAATCCTATATTGTACGCTTAGTGCTTCCTTAAACTTAGGCCTCAATAATGGCATGTTTTCAGTGGCTGGGCAGAATAAGTTAAAGGATGGCTTTATACTCATTATGTGTTCTAGTTGTACTGTCTTCTAATTACATGGGAGGGCAACAATGTATTTTTTCAATGAAAGTTCTTTGGAGCAGTTAATTTGGTGCCTGTACTAAATGCCCTAAACATTAATTAGTGTGGAAGGAACCCTAATTTCCTCAGCAGCTTTCCTCTCCGTTTACTCCCCTTGTTTTCACATAGGCTTGGATGAGCCTCTATAATGAAATTACCTCATTAATGCCTTTATTCTTGCACAGTTACTCATTCAAGATCTATCATTTAGTTTTAATTTAATGCTGTCAAAAGCAAAAGGTGCATTCATGGCTTTGATTAGTGAATTTTTTTCTCTCTAAAGGGTGGACAGATTTAAATTATTAAGATGGCAAGTAGTGAGTTATAATTGGATACAAGCAGCACTTCAGTGAATATTAAATGCTTTCAAAGCCTGGCCTATGTAGTCTGCTGACTATTAACTGTGTCCAGGAGGTTTTTCTGTGGTTTCTGAATTAATGGCACCTTAACTACTGTGAAGCAAATTAAGTTTAATTTTTGTTTATAAAACCAGTGGAGTTGCTTTTATCCACATGACATTCAGTTCAGTTTTCTCCATTGTCCTAGCCTGACCTCATTTCTTGCTATTACTGGTAAGCTGGGGCCTTCCTCTTGTACGCCTTATACACACAAAATTCCCACAGAGCCCAATGGAAGACTTGCCTGAGTGAGGAGTACAGGATAGGGTACCTGATTTGCAATTACTACGTAGCTCTTGGTGCTCCCTAGATGAAAACCAAAGCTGAATGAGCTTTCAGGTGGAATCCACCTATCTGACAAGCAAACAAGCCTGCGTTTCCCGCTTTAAAAATAATTATACTAAGCACTTAGTGTTTTTCATCCATAGATCTCAAAGGACTTTACAGAGATGAGTTAAGCAAAAAGTTAAACTTAAAACATGCCTTCACTAAATAAGGACACTCCACCAGAGAAGTAGATTGCATCATGGAAGAGGCCACTCAACTACCCTGAGAGAACCTACTTCAGTACAGGGGAAAAAACAAAAACAAAAAACCATTAACCACACACTCCTTGTTGCCACACACCACTCCACACTGGAACCCATACAGGGTATCATTAAATAATTATAATCCATAATTGATAGGAACCACATCCTAAAAGAAATGAACCCCTCTTCTGGCCTTCAGACAACCCCAGCCCTCACCAAGCTCATCATCAGAAGCAAGCTCCCTACAGACCAAGACACACCAACTCAAAGCGGCACCAGACTGTGGCAGAGCAACAGAGACAAAATCTGCAGACATAACACTGCTACAATGATCAACACCCCCCACCCCCGGACGACACACCATTCAAGCTCTATGACTACACATGCCTATCATAATATGTGGTATATGTCACCCAGTGCAATAAATGCCCCCAATAACAACTATATGGATGAAAGCAGACAATTACTATGATCTTGAATGAAATCACACAGAAAAATGACAAAAGACAAAAACACCATGTCATCCATGGGTGAACACTTTTCACAGAAGGGTCACGCCGTATTTGACCTCACAGTCCTCATCCTCAAAGGACATCTGCACAACACCTTCCAATGACGAGCCAGGGAGCTTAAATTCATAACTTAGCTAGACAATAAAAATAATGGACGCAGTTATGGCTACACAACCACTTATGTCGGCAAAACTTACGTGAAAAAAACCACACCCCTGACTGACATAAGTTGTGCTGGCATTAGAGGCAGGGTGCACAGTGTTGTGTCAGCGGAGAGCTTCTCCCAGTGACATAGCTCCTGCTGCTCATTGAGATGGCTTTATTATGTTGACTGGCGAGCTCTCCTGCATCAGCATAGAGCAGCTACACAAGCGATCCTTCAGTGGCACAGTTGCATCGGTACAGCTGCGCTGCCGTAAGCTCACTAGTGTAGACATGGCCTCAATAAAGACATTGGATTTATGGCTTATTACAACAATCTATAACTCACTAACTCCCATTTTTTTGTCCAGTGACTTCAGAGGTGTTAACTGTCCACTTCACCTTGATTGGTCTCTTGCAACATCCATTCTTCCTTGTACTGAGCTGTGACACTCTGAGGCTTAGCCCCTGGTCTCCAGTGCTGTGCAGCCTGTGGGGCATGCCCCCCTGAGGGGGCGTGGAGGAACATCCAGGGGCGGGAGGGTACGTGGCAGGTCCCAAGCCAGTCCCTGTGGGGGGGGAAGGGAAGGAGTGCCATGCTCCACCCCCAACCCTGTTCAGGCCCCCCCCAATCCCCGTCCCGCTCTTCCTCCAGGCCCAGGCCTGCCCCTTGGGTGTGGGGAGGGAGTGCTATGCCCCCAGACCAGCTCCACCCGCAACCCCATTCAACCCTTAGTCCTGCTCTGCCTCCAGCCCATATCTGCTCCCAGTCCCACTCCCTCTAACCTCGCTGCGCCCTCAGCCCCATCTCCACTCCATCCCCTGCTCCGCCCCAGTCCGGCTCTACCCTCATTCCCTCTCCAATCTCAGAACAACTCCACCTCTAGCCTTAGCTCCTCCACCACCCCCGGTTCCGCCCCCAGCTCCACCTTCAGCCCAAGTTCCGCTGTAGAGGAAGCCTTGGCTGTGTAGTAATGGAGAGGGGGCGCGACTGGAAACTGGAATGGAGAAGGGGGTGCGACTTAGTAACACCACCTCCCTGAGCAGTGTTGAGGCAGCGCAAGTGTTGACACTGTATTACCTACATTGACCTTAACAGTCCTCTGGAAGCTGTCCCACAATGCCTCGCACCAACCACTGTGGTCACAATTGTAAACTCCACTGCCCAGGCTTCACATAGACCAGAAGCCAGCCACCCTCCACCACTTTAAAATCCCCACAATTTTTTGAAATGCCTGTCCCTCATTCTCCAGCTCATGAGCACACCTCTATCTGGTCTCCCTTGGTGTGCACAGCTGTCCAGCTGAGCATGCTGGCTGGAGGCTCCAGACAAGCTCCAGCCTGAAGTAGATGGGAGATCTTGGGGAGAAGAGGCTGTGCAGGCCCCGCTATGGACCAGTGGTAGAAACGTCACCATCTACGAGCAGATTGCTCAGGGGATGCAGGAGAAGGGATGCAACAGGGACAAGGAGCAGTACTGCCTGAAACTGCTGCCTGGGAACTGCGGCAGGCATACCAGAAAGCCAGGGAGACCAACGGTTAATCCAGTGCTGAGCCGCAGACCTTCTGCTTTTACAATGAGCTGTGTGCCATACTTGGTGGAGACCCTCTCTCTCTCTCTTACACACACACATCACTGGATACCTCTGAGGAGCCCAAGTCACAGACCACTGCCCTGAATAGCGAGGAGGAGGAGGTGAACCAGGGGGTCCAGCTGTGCCACGAGTCAGGACCTGTCTTTGACTCCACCACAGTTCAGTCAGTCCCAGCAGATAGTCGAGCATGGGCAAGCCCTATGCAGGGGAAGGAGCCTTTGGTAAGCATATAAGAGCATGTCTACACGTACAAGGCTGCAGTGGTATGCATGAAGCTCTTCTGCCGACACAGTGCTATCTACACCGGTGATTAGGTGTAACTTAATTCACTCAACGGGGTGGTTTATTCACACCCCGGAGCAACATAAATTCTGCCGCCATTAGCTGACGTGTAGACATAGCCAGTATAAAATTTCCATTACGGTGGTGGTACCTCCCAATTTAACAGGACATAGTTATTGACGTTCCATTAATTTACTTGTACTAGAAGAGATATTGATACAACAAAGAGAGGTAGAGTTTCTATTGGTTTTCCATTCCCCTCTAGAATTGGGGGTGGAAGGTGGGCATGTGGAGCACTTTGTTTATGTACCCAGAGAAGTCTCTTAAAGCGTGCAGAGAGATTGTGATGAAAGGTCCATGGAGGTACACTGCAATCCTCTCCTGAAGGTTTCTAGGAAGGGCAGCCTTACTTCTTCCTCCGCGGTAGGACACTTTCCCACACCAGTCAGTGTTAACTTCAGCAGGCACCATTGCAGTAAACAGGCTAGCAGCATACAGGCCTGTGCTCTCTGAGCTTTTGTTACTCTCAGGCATGAGATATCAGCTAAAACCACCACCACATGGGGAAAACGGTGCCAGTATTCAGTGCCATTGACCTGTATTCATAATTTCTTGCAACTGAACAATTCCCTTTTTGTTTTGTTTTTTACCCCTCATGGACCATACTCACCATGGCTTGAGCTGAGAGTGGCACTGGGAATCAGGAACTCCAAAGCAGACGTGTTGATACACTTTAGGGGAGCAAGAGACAGAAGGAAGTTCTAAATCTTGAGTTTCATGTTCTGTTCCCCCTGTGCTGACAATAGTTCCTTTACGTGTGTTCTGATAAAAGATATTACCTCACCCACCTTGTCCCCATCATATCCTGGGATCCACCTGGGTTCAACAACTCTGTAAGCAAAAAGTTTTGTCAGTTTCACTAAGCACATAGCTTCAGAAAAAAATACTGATCCTGACAAGGAAATTACATACTTAAAAGTGTTATGTGCTACTGACTGTGTGTTTACAATAAGACTTTTCTGTGCACTGAAAAGAGTGAAGTCCAAGGATGTTTTGCAATGCTGGACTGGCATTCCTGGAGACTGAAGGCTTGGATTTATCCACAGCTAAGTTGCAGCATGGGTAGCAGCAATGAAAACTGCCCTGCCAGTGTATTCCAACTCTGTCTTGGAAAAAATCACTTCAAGGGATAAAAGGATAGTTGAGGATCCATGTGACAATAATGTTTCCTCTGCTGTTTTTTTAAATTATTACTGGCCTGATCCCAAGCCAATTGACCTTGATGGAAATACTCCCCTTAACTCCAGTGAGTTTTGGACCATGCCCTTGTTATTAATTTGATATTAATTGTTTGATGCTTATACACTGTTTAGATGTGAAATGCTGCATTTCCTAAGAGCTGAGTCTTACTGTTTTATTTTATCCCTGGAAAGAAGGTACAAGGACTTTTGATTAAAGGGAAATCTTCATTTTTTTAATATAAAAATAATAATAGAGTTTAAAAGTGTTCTTCGGGGCACACAACATGGAAATGCAAGTCACGGTAAGAAATGCTCAGTGACCTCAGGCTTTGGGGGTTGTTTTTGTAAACATTTTGGGCCAAATTTTCAGCTTGGTCTTAACCGGCCAGTTTTAAGGCTCAAAATATGAGAATGATTACATCCACATTTTTACTGAGCCAACTAATTGCTGCTGCAATTTTTTGCCTCCAAATATTTGCAGGTGCAATTAAGGTAATTTAGAATATCCAAATACCTGATTTCTGAGGGAAATGGTAGTGACAATAAATTTTGCCTACAATTAACTGTGGATATAAAGTTACATGCTCATTCATTTTTGCCAACAAATTGTGGTCACAAAAACGGAAGGCAGATTTCAAAAATCTGGTCCTGGGTCTTTAATCTATTTCTCTTCTTCCCTCTTTAATTCCTTCGTAAGTCATCTAAGAAGATGCTTTAAATGGAGAAATATTACTTTGATGCTTTAGTGCTTAACCTGGCTCAAGAATATTCCCCCTGCTTCCCACAGAAAATAGTCAAAATTGCATACAGAAGAGATCATAATGGGAAATGATAGGTAATACTTTATCCTACACTAATCATTACCTGCTGGGACCCCCTACCTCTCCCCCAAGGCATCCAAATTGGTTAATGGTCAGCTGGTTACTACTCTTGAAATCTGGCCCATTACTAGGGCCTTCCTGTTATTTCTGGAGGGAGATAAGGGGGAATGAGATAGAGGAAATGGATTTGAAGGCCAGGAACTTTTTATGTCCTGGCTTCCTTAGAGGTTTTTCTCAATTTGGTTTATTTTTTTTTTAATTGCTCCTTTAAGCCATATATCTGTGCTCTCTGAGGGCTTGATTTGCACTGGGGTGGGGAGAGGGATCATTATAAGGGGCTCAGCTCGCTAGCCCTTTTCAGTGATGCAGGCTTCCTCTCCAGAATTCCTCATTGATAGATGGAGTGCAGGACTGGAGAGAGGACAAATTGAATCTCAGAGAGGGGGATGCACAGGATCACTCTGTCTACAAATTGAAATACTGCACAAAGCAGTACCAGGAGCCACTCAACCCAAGGAAAGCCATCTCAGCTGCAGTTTCACAACATATGATAGTTCTTGAGCATGTTCAGATATGAGCTCATATAGTATGGTGCTGAGTAGGGTGTTAGAAGGTATGTATCGAGTTTCCAGTAGACCTCCAAGCGCTATATTATCTACTAGTTAGGGAATGAAAATTCTCTCTTAAAAAAACCTGAAAAGTGTTGCTATAGGAATCTTCGCTGGCAGGGTTGGGAATTTGGGGAGGGAGGATTCAAAATGCGAAAGGCCATTAAGATCTACAGATTGGATTAATGTCCATCACTATATGCAAAGCTGAACATGAAAACAATTTTTGAGCAAGTTTTCATTCATGTAAGATTGTGAGGATAAAAAAGTGGGCAGATTTTTTTAAAATTAGGAAGAAAATGAAGTAAAAATTGCAGAATCAGGGCACTACAGGGCAGACCTCAATAAGAGAACATGTAGAAGGGATAAGAAAAAGATGTAAGTAGCAGAGAGGCACTGTAGTGCTAGCAGAAATACAGTTTGCAGACTTGACCCTGGGTCTTATGTTGGCCTCATGGCTGCGAGGATTGAAGACGTCATGTATAGATAAAAAACTGAGCAGGAGATGCAGTGGGTCCAGTAATGTTGGACTGTGCCAGAACAAACATATTTGGAAGTAAAGCTCCTGAACCAGTTTTGAGGAATTAGGAGCTCTTTGTAGCTTTTTTGTTCTGGGTTTTTACAGTGCCTAGCACAGTGGGATTCTGGTCCATGACTGGGGCCCGTAGGTGCTGCTAGTAATAAATAAATAAAATAATAGGATGCACACGAAAGAGCAGACAAATTTGCAAACAGATTTCCCCAAGAACATTACCTTGACCACTCTTCACGTCAGGTAAACAGTAACAAACGGGAAAGTTAACTCTATGGCCAAAAAATAATCAATGCCGATCATGGGAAAGTTTTCAGTTTTTAAGACAACAAGAGTCATTTTAAAGGTAATCAGTTCCAGAGGGGTAGCTGTGTTAGTCTGTATACAGCAAAAACAACGAGAGTTCTGTAGCACTTTAAAGACTAACAAATTTAATTTCCGCCTGCTGAAATTAAATTTGTTAGTCTTTAAAGTGCTACAGAACTCTCGTTATTTTAAAGGTAATGTAGCCTGAAAAGGGGAGACAGGCAGTGTACTAGTGCCCTCTTCTGTTCATGGGTAGCCTCAAAAGAAGAGACAGAGCTGTAAGACCATACCCTGAGGAGGCGGAAAATAAGCACATGAAAGATGCGAAGGGTAACTTTACAGAAGCAATCGGAAGAGATAATGACAAGTATAAGAGTGGATGAAGAAACAAGGAAGACATATAAGTAACAGTGACACTGATCATTTAACATCTTGAGGAGTTAGAGAAAGAATGTAAAGAGGAAAATCAGGTTGAATCCACAAAAATATTAGATGCAGTTCATCTGAGTGGAATTTTTAAAGTTCAGATGCAAAATGAATGGAAAAGAAAACATGAACAGTAAAAGCCTGTACAAAGATGATTTTCATGTCTTGGACTTACCTGAAACAGGAAGGAAGATATCAGGAAGCAAGATATCAGTAGACTGTATAGACTGGGGATATGCATTATTAAGAGATGTCAAGGAGTTTTGAAAGCAGTGAGGAAAAGTCTTCCTATAGAAGTTGTCTGGTAGTGCCAATCCTCCTTGTTTTCAGATGCTCATGATTTTCAGAGGGGGGAGAGGATATCTCTCCTTTTCAGCTGAAAATTTCCATGCTTGATTTCAGTCCAGAGTTGAATTTTTCCAGAAAGTTTGAACAAAATCCCTTCACCCTTTTGTGCATTATGGAAAAGTTTTTAAAAAAATAAAATAAAATAATGAATTTGTCTTAAAATGGAGGGAAAATGGTAAGACCCAAAACACCAGTTGATCTTTACTGATTAGTAAATTGTCACTGAGACTGTAGTCTCCCTGAGGTCTAGGCTCTTTCATTGTTTCTTTTTTTTCCACTCTAAGAAAGAATAAAAATAGCAGTTATAAGATTTATGAACTCAGAGCCTCAGCAGCTGTGCAGTAGTAACTTTTGCTAATGTTGGGAGTTGCGATGCTATCTGTGCCATCCGATGAAGTGGGTTTCTGCCTACGGAAACTTATGCCCAAATAAATTTGTTAGTCTTTAAGGTGCCACAGGACTCTCGCTGTGATGCTATCTGTGGTTATCAGTTATTTACATCGGTTCCCGTGAGCCTATCGTTGTAGTATCCAGGTGCTGTATATGGATAATTGAAGCCAGAGTTCAGAAGACACAGTCAGATCTCGATCCCATTCCCTAGTATAATCACTAAGCACACTTGGGTGCACATCTGGTCTCCCTCTGGGGAATGCTAGAGTAAAAAGTGAGTCTTTCAGCCTGAGTGATGGGGTCATAATAAAATGCCACATTCATCCAAATGTCCTTCTCATTGGGTAGTAAGGATGATAAAAGTAGGAGCTCAGAATGAGTTATAAACAGCTATTTGACATCTGCACGTCACTATTCACAATCACAAGCATGTTCCTATTTGGGCCTACTTAGCTCTGTCTCAGCTTCCCTCTGCGAATGAGCCCCCTTACTCTCAAGAACTGTTAACAGCAGAGAAAGTGCTAGCCTACAACTATCTGTTCCTATTTTTGTCTAGCTTAACACATCAGATATCCTAGATGCTTCACAAATGCTATCACATGTGGTCCGTGCACTGATGAATTCCTACATATGACCGGTGTATGCGTAGAATACCTGGTCAAGTGTTCAGTTCATTTGGATTAAAAGAGCCCTGGCATAATCAAGCATTTAGCTGAATGAGTAATTCACTTTGAATAGCACAAATATTTGGATTCAAGTGTACGTCAGCGGCAATCAATTGAACTCTCAATAATGAAAGCCTGTGGGAACAAAATGGGTATAAAAGAGGGGACAAGATTCTTTGTGAGGGCAAGCCATTGCAGAATGGCTACAGGAGAGGTTTCCTCCCTGGAAATAACAGGTTAGTTAGGTTTTGAGCTGGAGCAGAATGGGACACAGAGCTGGCAATGAATCAGTCTGGCCAAAGTACACAAACCACCTAAATGTCCTGGCCTCTATTTTTTTTTAAAGTCTCGGATGAGAAAAATGATAACCTCATTATGTTAAAAGAATGTATGGAAGTTGCAGGACCTGCTGGTACCACTGGGTCATTGTAACTAGCTGAGCAGCGCACTCACAGTTGAAAGACACATGGGGCTGGGTTAGGGGAAGCAATTATTCACATGTGCTATTTGGAGGAGCTAACTCACAACTCAGTCTTGTGAAATACATCGGAGTTAATAATGGCAGCAAATGTAGGCGCTCCCATGGGTTAAATGTGCCCCATGCACAGTTAGGGTTGACAATGTAATGCAGGGTGACTCTCCTAAACAGGTGACTCAGTGACTATGAACTTTAAATGGGTCGATTTTTAAAATGAGGAGGAAAATGGTTAATAAGAGGCTGAAGGGTTAAAATAAAAAACTAAAAAACTCAAGCAGTAGAGTTCTGGAATCTCGTGACGAACATCATCTTTGAGGCACAGACGGTGTGAGTATGTCTACCAAGACAAGGCAATGAGCAAAGAAAAACTACATTGTTAAGCTTCCACATGAGCTTGTTAGGACTTAAAAAAAAGAACGGAAAATGCTTTCAGGATGACATCAATAGACAGGAAGCTAAACAGAGCCAGGGAAAATATTAACTGTAAATTTAAAAAAGGACACAAGACCAATTTAAATAAGGCACCCCTGCTGTCACATGCAGTTCCCCCTCTCTGCCCTCCAGTGTTTCTGTAAGTGCCTCACCTGTGCCAGGGAAACCCCTGTGAATGCAGACTCCCCACAGGGCTGCAACACTGCTGGCACAAAGGGCTGCCCGTGGTGCTGTGGAGAGCCGCAGTCCCTCAGAAGTGGTGTGTTGGTGAGTGGCTGCTGGGGTGACCTGGTTGGGGCCAAATGATTTTGGAGTGAGTGGGTGTGCAATAAATACACTTTGAAGGAATGAATGTGAGATGAATGGGCCCAGCACAGAGCAATCACCCCACAGAGCTAGTACTTTTTATAGGGAAACTGCGTATGGGAAGCATGAACCTGTTGATGCTCCCAGAGGGGGTTCTTACAGTGCAGTGACAGGCAGTGGGGGAGAAGAAACAAGTACATTGTGAGCCAGGCTTCACATGGTTCCTCTCACTCAGCAATTCTGAAATTTTTTTTGAAAACTAAGTAAATTTCCAAACAAAAAACTGCATTATTCTAAAGTCAACGGTCAAGCGTACGTACAATACCATTTACATAAAGGTTCGACTGAAACACTTTAGAAGAACATTGTAAAGATCAATAAGCAAGCATTAGACAACCAGGAAATTCTGAGTGCAGGTTAAATTTAGTCCTAGATTCATAGATTCAAAGGCTAGAAGGGACCATTGGGAGCATCTAGTCTGACCTCCCGTATAACACAGGCCAGAGAACTTCCCCAAAATAATTCCTAGAGCAGAGATTTTAGAAAAACACCCAATCTTAATTTAAAAACTGTCAGCAATGGAGAATCCATCACGACCAATGACAAGTTGCTCCCACGGTTAATTAATCTCACTGTTAAAAATTTACGTCGTATTTCCAGTCTGGATTTGTCTAGTGTCAACTTTCAGCCATTGGATCGTGTTATATCTTCCTCCGCTAGACTGACGATCCCATTATTAAATATTTGTTCCCAGGTAGGTACTTATAGACTGTGATCAAATCACCCCTAAACTTCGTTGTGAAGCTAAATAGATTGAGTCGCATGTCCCTGGCAGGAGGCTACGTTTGGGGCAACAGCTGAGTCAAAATATGGGCTCATATTAATGTTGCATTGTCCCTCTCTTCTCTCTCCTTTGTCCCACACTCAACTAGTGTTTTAATTTACCTAAAGTAGTTTGGATCTATCTATCCAGTACTCATACCATACCATGGTGTCCAAGCAATTACTTTATATCTGCAGGTGTCACTTTGGATATTTGATTGGTTCCATTTTAATATTTACTTTTTGTGTCTTCTCTTGATGGAAGAGAATGTACAACTCTCATCTCCTGAGCGTTCAAGTCAGACTGATTACTTGAGATCGCAGGAGAGGGAGTCTCCCAGCTCTCACTTTGCTGCTGCAGGAGCCAGGAACAGCAATTGCAGGTTTCAGCCCTTTCAGTCCCTGGGATGGAACGAGTTCAGTGCAGATGGAATCTTTGGAGCATTTAACTGCCAAACTCTAACAAGTCTCAGTGATCACATCCAAACTGAGATTGTCTTAACTTGGCCCAGTTCAGGTGTTTTTTCATGCAAACTACAAAAGCCACCCTGACACCAGAGTGATCCTTCTGCCATATCTGAAGTCCCTGCTGAAAAATGTGGAAGTGCTAGAGGTTTTCAACAAAATGGTTGTAAGAATGTTTTTTGACATGGGTGAAAAACAATGTGTTTCTCCCTAGTGTCATTCTTGGAAACAGCTGAACCATTTTTACTGAAACTTTCCAGAATAATTCAGCCCGAGGCAGACACCCAGCATGGAAAATGTCAGCTCAAACGATTAGAGTTTGGCAAAGGTATAAACAACTGAAGACAGGATCTTACAATGCCAAGTGTCAGGCTATCTTAACTAAGGGCAGTGCTACTGCTTCCACTATAATAAGCAACCCCACCCTCTTCACTGTAACACTTGTTCTCTCTTCTACCTTCCCTTTGTCTGTTATCACTTGGAAGATGATTACATTTAAATGATCATCTCTTTAGACTAGGCACCCAATGTAGCTTGCACATGGTAGGCACCATATAAATAATAACAACAGTTCATCATTCCTTTCTCTCCTTTATTTTGTACACTCTTGCACGACTAACACTGTAGCACTATGCGTGGAATTGGGAATAAAGACAGAATGTACATGGCAACCTTAAAATCAATCTAGGAAATATGGACAAATGTTGAAATTTTGCTAATGATTCAACTGCGCCATCTGCTGGGGAGCTATGAAAATACAACACTGTAACTGATTTTTAATATAGAAGGGAATGAGGAACTCTGTGGTGGCTTTTACAGTTATTTAGCTGATTCTGCATGACATGATTATTTTCACCCAGTAATTTCTTCTTATAGTTTCATGCGCAGATTGATAGAACATATTGGTCACCTGTGGGTTTTCCTATTATGCTCCCTGCCTGTAGAATCTCCTTGCTCGGCAACTTACGCTGCTTAAAACAGCTGATTTTTTATTTAGTTAGCGCTGCGTTAGTTTATCAAAGGCTTGAACCCACTGTACCCAAGGTCAAGGCTGCCAAATTGCTCTCTGTTTTGCATTGTTGGGAAGTGCGCAGAGATACCTGCCCAAAGAGCATCCTATAAAAATAAGTGATTGATTAATCATAGAAGCCAGAGGTGGAAAAGCCTGTTAGGTCCATTTCTCTGTGTACGTAAGTAAGAAAGGTGACAGTCAAGGAGAATGCAACTCTAGTGCCCTCCTCTGAGCTTCCTGCCCCCAAAACCCATGGATCTGTGGCCTCGCCCCAATAAAATGAATCGCAAACAATCCCTGTCACACAGTTGATATGAAGGGGTTATACTATTGCAGGAAGCAGTGACTGGAGATCAGGAAGCTGAGTTTTTAGAGCTTCCAGCCAGACTGAGGATCCTTCTAGGTATAGGCTAAGGTGGACTGGGGAAACTTGCCTTGTGGTTGTATGTACTGACTCTCTCCTCTGGATGGAGGATTGTGGATAGAGCCAGTTAAACCAGATCCTGACAATGAATTCATTTATACTGAGAAAGAAAACAGAAATGGAGAGAAGAGAGAAAGCAATGGACTCATGTCATACAATGTGCATTATCGTTGCTTCTGCTTACCTACTGAACCAGCACTGTGGATGTGAGTTCTTCTGAATGGCTGAAATAGACAGTGGAACATTATTTGTGCACAGCTAAAAATCTATAGATTAGCACGCCCCCTGGTGATGTGTGATGCCATGCACAGATGTTGCTTGTGCTGTAGTTTATTATTCACAGACCCTGATTAGACACATCCCCTGTAAAAATACGTCCTCAGTCCCAAGACACATGATCACTAAAAAGATTCTTGCTAGGGTGAAATATCGTTTCCTTTCCCACCTGCCCACCAAATCATGGCACTGATTTACAGGCACAGCTAGCCCAATCTAAAACCAGAGGAAGAGAAGTTTTCTTTCTAGGTACCTTCTTTCTGACTGAGGAAACTAATTCTAAACCAGTCTTCTCCACTGAAATGGATTGATGAGTCTCTTTCTGTGCACAAGCGCAAGTTGTACCATTGTTTGGTTTTTTAAAAATGACTATTACACAAAACCAAATGTAACACTTCATTTGTCACATGTCTTTAATTTCCTGCCTGTCCCCAACATTTAAATCAGTTCTTGTGATACTGTTGGGATTTCCAAAAATGTGCTCCCCAAAGTAAATTCAGTTGTGAAATATTGGGCAGTGCATGACAGAAATTTTTCATTTTCTCTTGGAGGGTGTTTTGGTCTTTTTAAAAATGTGATGCTGGGTATCAGGAGGATAAAGAACTGCTCTTGATTTTATTACCTCTTTCCTGACAAGTCTCTGATCAGATACAGTCTATATTCCTTACCAAAACAGTAACATACAGGATATTACCCATGATCACACTCCAAAAGCAAATTAACATGCACAAGATGATTTTGATTAATGTGTGAAATACACTATAAAGTGCATAGTGTTACTTTATAAGAAAGATGGTAGAATTGTACATTAAAGCAAACTATATCACAAATCAAAAGCATTGTCTCCATTAGATGGTTTCTCCTAAAACTGCTCACAGTAGCTACCACCAGTCCAGCTCCACCAATGGTACCTACAATGGGAATGGTAGTATAGATGTGAATGCCTGTATTTTAACCACTGAGGCCTGGCTGCACAAAAAATGTTAGGTGTTGTGACACTGCACATCACAGCATGTAACTTTTAGGCACCTAGAAAATCATTTGCAATTTATAAAGCCTGAGGTAGGTGTCTAATGACTGGGGAGAGAGAGGTGCCTTAGGCTGTGAGTCACAAAAGCTAGCACATTACGCAAGAAGCTGTCTAAGCTAGCTGCTTACCAGAGTGATGTGCTAAGTCCCACCTGTCTCACAGAGGCTACGGACACACTGATGCAGCAAATTCACCGCCAGCAGATCGATTTTTCCGGATCGATTGAGCGGCAGTGAAGATCCTCTCAATCGATCCAGAAGTCGATCTACTAAAACCACCTCCAAAAAAAGTGTAGCACTGCGTTGACGGGAATGCATTTCCTGTCGGCGCAGCGCAGTGGAGATGGTGCGCTAAAGGGAAGTAATGAAGTCGACGGGAGGTACGCAAGCTACACAGAATAGCTTGCGTAACTCCCGTCGACTGCCGCCGAATTTTGCTGGCTGTGTAGACCTGCCCACAGAGAGGCACCTTAATCCAGGCTGCAGGAAGGTGCCTATCTCTGCTTGTGATTGTCATTCAGAAACCCTATCCTGGAGTTAGGAGCCTACTACACCATTTTTGCAAGCAACTGGGGGAGGGTGGAGGGAGACCTCCCTTATAACTTTCAGCCTAGTGGTTAAGGAGGCAACTGGAAGGTCCCCAGTTTACGTCCCCTCTCTGCCTGAAAGGGGGAAGGATTTAACAGGGTTCTGCCACCTCTCAGGTGAGTGCTCAAATCACTGAAGCTGTGTACTCTGGATAAATAATTAAAGAATAATTGGAGCAGGAGACTGGCTCCTGGCCTTCCACATCCTGGATGAATGCTTTAACCACCAGGCTATAGGGGCACTCTCTCGCCCTCTCTGGCTCTAATGACTCCTTAACCATTTATTCACAGTGGAACAGCTTCAGCAGTAGAGACTGATACTGCTCCCTATCAGAATAGCCTGCAGCCCAGTGGTTAGAACATTCACCTGAAAAAGGGGTAGATCCCTGTTCAAATCCCGTCTCCCACTCAGATGGGGGCGGGGACGACTTCAACTGGGGTCTGCCACATCCCAGGTGAGTGCTGCTGTAATAACTGGGCCTAAAAATTTGTGAGTTCAACTGTAAAAAGTGAGCGAAAGTTCATCAGCTGTCACAATATCCTGTAACAACAAATGTTAATGGGAAAAGGTGCAAAAAGGGAGACAGACAGACTGAATTAGTCCAAACCAAAGGCCTCCTACTGGGGTAAGATCATGCCTGGTGGACAACAACAGTGTGGGCCACAACTCAGTGAACCAAAATTGGTGTGTCAGAAACTAGGCCTAATTGGGGGACAAAATAATAAGGGGGTGGGACAGTCCACTCTCTTGGTGGGTCCTTAAAGAGATTTTGGGGAGAAAAATTGGCTATTGGAGCAAGCTTCACCATATGGCTTCCTGGGGCCACAGCTCTTCTTGATCCTAACCCTGAGAGATGTCCTGACTACACTGGGCCAGAGAGAGGGACCCTGATGACCTTGTCATCTCCATTGGCTCCATCTGAACATCATCTGGGATGAAACAGGATTGGACTTCAAAAACAACAGCTTCAGCCCATCTCAGCTAACTTCCCCAAAAGGACAGTGTTACCATCTTTGATACCATCTAAGAGACGGTCAGATGGGGGGGGGAGGGTTTCCTTCTAAAAGCTCACTCTAGCTAGAGGGGAAGGGCACAATGGATGCTGTTTAAATTAAAGCTTTAGTTAATACTTTATATTTCAAAGGCTGTAACTGTTTTTCCCGCTTTTTGTGGCTTTAATAAAGAATTAAAGGATTTCAATGGGGTGTTTGCCATGGTATTAAGCTGGCTGAGGTCTCTGTATACCAAACCCCAAATCTTCTTTGAAACTTTTTATTGCTGGACAATGGCTGGGTTATATTAACACCTTTAGCCCATATATTCCATCTAAATTAATACGTTACCGTAACCACTGGGCTAAAAATTATGAGTGACTCCTTCCCCTCCCGGCTGTTTTATGTGAAGACATGCTTACAGGGCCCCTACTCCATTGGGCCCCACATGTGACTAAATGCCTCTCTTCCTCTGGTTATGAATTGCTCTGGGGTTTGGGTGGGAGATCGGCGTTCAGATGCCTAAAAGGAAGCAGCCATGCACATACTCATAGGCAGAAACATCTGCACCTAGGGAACTTTTACTACAGAAAATTAGGCACTGAGTGCATTTAGGCTCCTATGGGGTTTAGTGGGAATTTTGTGTTTCACTACACTTCTGAAATTGGGATTGAGGTGCCAAAATCCTTTCAGGCATCCAGGCACGAGTTGTTTAGACCTGCTGTAGGTGACAGGATGTTAAAGCAATACTGGCTGGTCTATTATTATTATGTGTATTGTGGTCGTGCCTAGCACCCAGTTATGCTAGGCGCTGCACAAACAGAACAAAAAGACCGCTGAGTTTACAGTCTACACAAACAATCCTACTGTTGCTACCATTGGTGGCGTGGAAACAGTGGGTGGTGATGGTACGAATAGTCACATCTAGTGTCGACACAGACAACGAGGGGACCTCTGATCCGATTCGGTCAGGTGCTGAGCGTCCTAACTCACAATGAGGGAGAGCCATGACTGCTGAAATGGCTCAGTACCTCACAGGAAGGTCTCACAGCCTCACAGGAGCCAGTTAATTTTGAATGCAAAGCAGAAGAGAAAATGTGGTTTAAAAAGAAAAAAAAAGAAGAGCTATTAGGATACTATCATGTGACTTCATGGTCTCCTTCCTGGGGCGGGGTGCACAAGCCGGCAAAGTGCCTGGAGTGATGATGCCGGCGTGAGCTCAGTAACAACAGGGCATGTAACAGGCAGAGGACGCAGAGTCTGCTTCTCTCCTGCTGCTGGCATGCTGACTCCAGAACGCTTTGGGTGTGCGCCACAAAGGTACTGAGGAGTCCCATTCCTAGATGTCAGTGTGAACCACAAAACGCCCAGCTGGCTGCCACCTAATCCTGTAGGTGCCTAGGTTGCTGCCTCCGATCATGCGCGCTGCTGCCTCACACTAGGTGTCCGGGCACCTGTCTCCCACCTAGGCCGCAGAGCCATTCACAAACCAGGGAAGACAAGCATTCGGTCGCCTCAGTTGTATGCTGGGGTCCGATCCAGTCGCTCTGCTTGGAGGCTGCCTAACTCCACAAAATAGCCAGGAGGAGCTTCTGTATAACCTTTAGCCTAGCGGGGACGGTACTAACCCAGCACGTGGGAGACCATCAGCTCAAGCCCTTCCTCCTCCTCCTCCTGAAGAGGAGCAGGGATTTGAACAGGGATCAGCTTCCTGAGAGGTGAATGCCGTTAGCACTAGGCAATGGGATAACCTGACACAGGGTTCCCTCGGTCTCTCCTAGGAAAGTCATTAAATAATTGAATAATTAAATGTCATTCAGGCCAGTGAAAGACTCTATGAGAGCTGTTTTGTGGAGTTAGATGGCTTCTGAGCATGCCTACCGCATCAGGCCCCACACATGAGGTAGGTGGCCAAACTCCTAGCTTCCCACAGTTCATGGATCACAAGCAGAGACTGGTCCCTCCCTGCAGCCCAGAGTTAGGTACCTGTCTCCAGGAGAGGGGCACGGCTTAGCCCACACCTCACTAGTCAGCATTGTCCATTGGCTTCCTTAGCATGCTGGCTTTGTGAATTGCAATCTAAGGTGCCTGTCTCTCCCCCTTCATCGCACAGGGAGCCTCGACCCCTAAGTCAGACTTTGTGGATCACCGTGTTGTTCTTGTGAGTCGTTAGGCTCTGAGACGCTCAGCATTGCAATGCCTATGTCCCTTCAGGGATCTGGGCCTTTCTGTCTTCCCAGCCTGTAGGAAGTACCCCATCTCCCCAAATTCCTGAGAGCAGGGTCTTTCCCCTCTGGAAGAAATCATACCATTTAGGGGGCGTTTGTGGATGTGCCATACACAGACCAGCAACCATGCCACAACGATCCTCCTGGTAAACAGTTAATAACTCTTCGAAAACTGGTCCTCTTGAACTGCCTGGCTGAAACAGGAACAACTTCAGTTTTGCCCAAAACCCAACTAAAATGATTATAAAGCTAAGCCAGTTGTGGTTCACTGTTAGCTATGGAGGAGGTGTTTAAGGCCCGTAAGCCTGTGCTTCTGTAATGGGCTTGGGGAAAACACTATGTAAGGTTCAGTATAACATTCCTTTCTCCTGTCCTGGATCTCAGCTTACCTCTCTGCCGGGTTACAGAGCAGAGTTTAGTCTTCTCTCTCTCTCTCTCACACACTCACACACACACACACAGTTAAATCTCAGAGAATAAAAGCGACACAAAAACTCTAAAGAAAACACATTTACTAAATCCATCTATGTGTGTGTGTGTGTGTGTAAATGCAAAACAGTTTACTTATAACCCATAAAACAATTGTGATTATTGTCGATTTTTTAAAGCTAACACTTGCAGGGTGTTTGCCTCAAGTTTGTCCCTACCCTGGGTTTCAGTGCAAAATATCAATTATGCCCATGCACATACACATGCTCCCTGAGGACTCTTCTCTGGGAGCATTTACCCATCTCAAGCTCTGTGGTGTGGTCTCCAAAACCTCAGTAAGGCTGCAAGCACCTTCAAGTTCCTACAGTATCCTTCATATTCCCCTTGAGTCTCTGCAATAGTAGTCTGCAATTTACACAGCCTGCAGCAAATTCCAGTCCTCCTCTTCATCTACAGTGAGATGAGGGAACCTAGAGTCAAATCTGACACAACTAGTGAAGTCCCTGGAACACAGCCCTGACAGCAACTCCTTCTGCAGTTCCACCATTACTGAATCTACAGTCTGGCTCCCATTTCTCCTATTTATAACCTCCTCTCGAGTTCCTATTGGTTCCAGTCTCAGCGAATGATTCTGGATCTCTTCTGCCAGGTCTTTTGCCCACAATGGAAATCACTTAAGTAGCTTCAGACATCTAATGAATACACCTGAATGCCTGCCACATGCCAGTTCTGGAGGATTCTGGCCTATCCAGCAGTCATCCCATCCAACTCCAGCACGTGTGCAGCACAAGAAGCACCCCCCTTACGAAAAAAAAAGAACCAAGTATCGTCCCCATTATTTCTGCCTTTATTTACGGCACTAAATGCTGCAATAAAAGCATGTGGAGTACACTTAAGACCCTTTAATTTCAATAGGATTAAGTGCATGTTTAAAGTTAAAGGTGTATTTCAGTGCTTTGCGAAATCAGGGCCTAAAGCAGCAATTTCTTCCTCCTCTACTGTTAGGCAAAAGCCAGCTGGAAGGTCAACAGCCAAAGCTGAGATCAGTGGGGGCACATGAGCAGGAGTCCCACTCGAATAAGAAAGAGGGTAAGGATGCTCTCTGTGGGGGCCCCTCAGCTCCGAGATTTACTCACCTCTCTGATCCAAACTCATCCTAGTATATTGACTGACCTGCAGGGCACGCTGAAAAGGCCCTTTGTGTTCCTGAGCTAAGAGAGGCTGAAGGGACTCTGGTGGGAGATTGTAAAGATCTGCAATGTGTTTTCAGCTACTGGGTGAAGGACATGGGGTTCCTGGAGTACTCTAGTTATAATATATTTTTAAAGTGTGTTGGAGAGGATGTAGCTCAAAGGATGTGATTCGTTTTTATGGAAATAGTGTGTTGCCAACCCCAACCATTCAAAAAACATTTTAAAAACTTCTACATTGTGTAGTAGTTTTCGTGTTATGATTGTGTTGTGATTTCAAAAACTACTACATTGTGAGTTTTTTATTTGTCCTGTTTTCTGTGCCTTTCAGATTCACATTTTCAAGCTTTCTCCATACTACAAGTACTAGAGACATATTTTAGAAAAATAAAAGAAAGCCAACCGGCTCACATAATCCCCTGACTCCAGGAGCTGGGGCTTTAGCAAAATCACCAAATATCACAAGTGATAAAAATCACAAAAGTCCAATGCTGAAATCTTAAGTGATATGAACATCACCTCTACAGCACAAAGACTGGAAATAGTATTGCTGTTATTCTTTATAGTGCAGTATTGCTGAAGGATCCAGCCTGGCCCCATTGGGCTAGATGCTGTCTGCACACATAGGGAAACGCTGCCTTCACCCCTGTTTACCACCTAATTTATCAGGTCAGCCTGTGTGAGAGTTGAACATTGGAATCTTCCCAGGACTTGCTGGCTAACACAGAGAAACAAATTCCTGTGGCAGATGATGGATATTTGGAACTTCATTAGCTCAGCAGGGGCAGCGCACAGATCCTTCTGCTCTCACAGCTCGTGCTCCAGTCACCATGCTAGATGAGAGTCTCCATTAGCTGCTAGCATGATCATTATCTGTGTTTCTTCCTATGCCACACCAGGCACCCTGTACTAGGAATTTAGCATGATCATGCAACCATGTCTGCATGGGTCTTTGGAACACAGGGCACAGCTGGAGGGGTGTGCCTCTCTAGAGTCAGTTACTGGTTCAAGACCTTGGTCATTGCCCTCTGTTGTTGGTGTGGACTTTCACCCAGCCTCGGGGATAGAAAGTGTGTAAACCCAGGATAACATGACTGTAAAACCGTAACAAGTGTCTGCAGGCCTCCAGGCCCCTGTGCAACCGCTTTTAACTCAGTCTTTTAAATGGACTTAGTAGACACTTCCTAAAGTGTGATGGGAGTACACACTAGACGACATAGTCCCTGCCTCAAAGGGATTACACTTTCATTTCAGCCATGAGAAACCAAGGGTTAGCAGAATGGAAGGGAGGCCTTGTGAGGGGTGTGTGTGTGTGTGTGTGTACATGGTTTACAGCAATAGGATTGTGCTGTTACCCAGCAAAGGTTATTGCACAGCGCAGTGAACGTGTTTTATTAGAGCATAAAAATAAACATCCCTGCTGATTCCCGTGTTCTATACCTCGTAGCACTAGCTGTGCTGGGGAGGGTAATTGCTAAATTTCATGCTGACAACATCCCTTTCAGTGTTAACTACACATGAGCTAGTGAAACAATTCAGCATGCAACCCACAGCCTCCCCCCGCCCCAGTCAGATCCTGCTCTGCCAGGGCAAATAGTCTTTCTTGGTCACAGAAAAACAGAAAACAAACAGCAATTGAAACACAAAAATGCCTCCCCAGCTTGGGGTTTCTTACCCAGCTCCAGGAGTAACAAACAAACAGCCTCACTCATCCTCTTCCTGGAGCAGAGGCTCTGATGGGCTCTCCCAGAAACACCTGTATGAGCCTGCGTGGCTGTTATTTCCCTGTGTGCCAGGGAGAGCAGAAAGCCTCTGCATTCTGCCAGCAAAGTGGGAAGCTAAGGGACAAGGGTGGGTAAATGACTTTCCCAAGGTCACCCAGGAAGTGGGAACGGGCATTCCGATAGAGCATTCTTGATTCCCAGTCCCCTACTCTAATCACTGGAAAATAAATATTCCCTCAGACATTGACATTTTTTCATGGTATTTTAAACTGTGAGCTTCCCCCATCATAGCTCCCATTCTGATACACCACAACAAAATCAAACCATGTTGGATACACCAATGGTAAACAAAGCGACCCTATGACTAATTATGTTTATTCTAACATAAAGCAAATTAATTTACATTAAATGCTTTCAGGCAGACTGTGTGAATGTTGTATAATGAGCATGACAATCCTTAGGACTTCAAGATGTTGATAGTCTAGTTAACAAAACACAGAAGAAATCTGAAAATAGTTTTCATGTGGCTTTAGAATGGTGTTTAGAAGCCACTTCATTGGCAAATGATTTCCAGCTGTTATTTCCTCTTTAAATAATGTAAAACAAATTCAATTTGCGCAACTTTTACATTTCTAGACTTTCAAACGGGAAATTACCAGCATCTGGTTCTCTCTATTTCTTTTAAACATATGTTTGTCAGGTTTGAAATATACTTTTATGGTATATAAACAGCATAATCTGCAAACAAAGGAACAACAGACTGTAAGTGTTCCATCTACACCACTGGCAAGAATGCATCTGAGCGACACACAGCCAAATTCTGCTCTCATTTACACTCATGCATGTATATAAACGAGCGCAGAAACTGGCCCAGTGTGTGTATTGTTACTAAGTGAAAATGTGACAATGTCAGTCATTAAGTTGAATCACAGCAGGTCCAGTGAACTAGATTAAATATGGTACTATAGTGAGAAGAAATGGAAAAGGAAACATAGCCAAAAAAGTACTCCAGACTTCACATGCTGAAAGAAAGCCCTTTGCCTCATCTACCATGTACCTTTATTTGTAAAAGCAAATGCAAACTACTTTTGGATCATTAGCAATTTGATGTATCTGTTTCTGACCCTCATAAAATGACTGGCATGTGTAATGTGGCTGTGAAGGGAGAGATACGCCAGGGCTGAGTGGGGTCCAATGGGGGATGGGGGTGCACTGCTACCAGGCAAGCTGGAGGTCCCTAAGCTGCTGCTGGGTCCTTGCCCCAGTTCCCAGCTGCTGCTTTTGGCCTGGGAGACCACACTGGGGTGCATCACCATGGAGCATCCGTGCCCGGTCCTGCACCCAGTGTGGTCCTATGGCCGGGGGCTTGGTGAGCGCTGCCCAGAGTGCGAGTCCAGCAGGAGTCTTGGGGTCCAGCAGGAGTCTGTGGGGCCCAGCCAGCCCTAGGGACTCACCAGGGAAGGGGTGATCCAGCAGGGAGGGGAAGAGGCAGGGCCACCATGGCTCAGGGCATTGGCTGTGCCAGGGAAGGCTGGCTTTTGATACCCGCTGTCTATGGTGCTTAGTATTTAGACTTAATTGAATGCTTGTGAGTTGCTGCATGCATTAATCTCATTTATAACATCTGTATTCCATACTGTAAGGTCATAGTTGCATGATTACATTGTAAGCCTCTGTAATTGTGTAAATGACCAGACAGGAGAGAGCCATTAATCAGCTTGAAATGCTGGCCTACAACAAAAGGTGTTCCGACCTGCCCTTTGGAGAAAGCCCATCAACACCAGACAACCTATTGTGGAACATCAAAGCAGACAAGAGTTTATTGATTGCTCTCTCCCCCATGAAAAGGAGAGTGCAACTGAATTCTCCCCATCAGCTGAGCTGGCAGCTCAGAGAAGGGGGAAGAGAATAAAAATCCCTGCCAAGGAGAAGCTGTATCTTTATGCTGCTTGGGAGTCTCAAGGGCAAGGTTACCTAGGCATAAGCAAGAGATCCCCAATAGTTAACTTGGGTTAGCCCTAAAGAGCATATAAAGTTTGCTTATTATAGAAGCTTCTATTACTTTTTGAAACTTAAGATTGGAACTTATTTTTGTGTATATAAGTTTATCTGCTTTAATCTTGTAAATAACTCTTATTCCCTTCTCCTAATTAATACATCTGTGTATAGTTTATTATAGGATTGGATACAAGTGTTGTCTTTGGTGTGAGATACAAGGTGCAATTGACCTTGGGTACCTGGACCTTTGGGACTGGGAGTAACCTGAATAGTATTGTAATTTTTGGTGCAAGGGACCATTTATCACAAAGGTAAGCTTGCCTAGATGACAAGATAGATCGGAGTATGCAAAGGGACTGTCTATGACTCCATGGTTAGGAGTTTACACTTAATAAATGGTTGGTGAAATCTAAATATAGAACTCATGGCCAATTTGGAGTTTGGGTTCTGCCTCTTATCAGCTTGCTCCAAGGTTGGTATTTATCCTCTTGAGCTACTGCAGGACAGCTTGACAGTGGGAATGGTGTGTAAACCGCTATAGGGCCTTTAAACAACATCTCCAGCTTTTGAAGATCAGCAATGTGGATACAGCAGTATCTATATACAGCAGCACCTAGTTCTTTGAGACCTTTGGTATGTGCCTCTACTCTGAAAAGGGATTCTGTAAAAATGACTTCATTAAGTTTCACGTTAATTGTCCCCCAGAGAGTCCAGATCAGATTTGACCAGTTCACAGATAAAAAGATAGTGGTGCGTCCATCCCACCTCCTCCCCCCACAACTGTCAGTCCTGCAAACTGGTAGCAGAGAGTTAAGCTAAGTTTTCTTTCTTTCTTGTGCATCATTGCTAGTTATAAAAGTTCTGGCTTTCACTTACACCCATGTATCCTCATTGTCTTCCATTTTTGCATACACACCTGTGCATTCCCCAGGGCTTCACTGAATTTGCACAGGTGAAACTGACTGGAACTTAGTAAATAGTTCAGCTGGTGTTGCACAAGAAGGAGCATGTTCCAACTCATTCCATTGTAAGTGTATTGGCTCTGTAGGGCTAGTCAAAGTGAAAAGCAGTTAAAATTGTATTCTTAACACTAACATAAAATGCATGGGCCTCTGAATACACAAAAGAGTTGAGTAAGAAGGTGCCATGATTACATAGCTACTTTTTAGAAGTGAACCATATTCTGTTGAGTTGAAATCTAAAGATGAAAACACTACATAAGAACAAGGAATTAATTAATTATTATTATTAATGACCTCACTGGAACAGTCTCCTGCTCTCTTCCAAAATAATGTTTGACAAAAACAAGTAGGACCACACACACACACACACACACACACACACACACACACACACACTGTCAACTGACCACATACATGCAATACCAACAAGAACCAAAAAAAATGAAACTAGTTTTTCAAAGTACAGACTTTTGTCTAGGGACAGTAGGTCCATTCAGTCTGCCGGTAGAGGGAATTGTTATAAATGAACAGGTCTTATATGTTGCTGGGAAAAGCAGCTTTATGTCGGAAATAATATTCATCGGACATTGACCACCTAGAAGTTTAAAGCACTAATAGGGTATGAGTAGTAGGGATGGATGAAAATTTTCCATGAAAACTATTTTTTGATGAAAAATTATTTGTTTTTTTTTGTTTTGTTTTTTGACTAAGTGAAAATTTTCACAAGAGGTGTCTACTTTCTGTGGAAAATTTTGACGCTGAAAACCAAAATATTTTCTTTTTGGGGCTGAAAGACAAAAATTTTGATTCGGAAATACTGCCATAGTGTCTCATAGGAGCTGGGACTGCCATGATGCAGTGTGACATCTCAGCAAGAGGGGAGACTATGGTGCATCATGGGAGATGTGGTCTGCCCAGGTCGTCCAGCCCATAGAAGATAAGAGGGGTGTGAGGCACCTGAACTATAACTCCCATGAGGCACTCTGGCAGCATTTCAAAATTGAAATATTCGGCTTTGAGCTGAAAGATTTTGGCTGGAAAATTTCAGGTTTTGATTTCTTTGCCTAACAGTTGAAATTTTTCATGAAAAAATTCCCCATTTTCTGACCAGCGCTAATGAATAACATTGTGCGCCATCTGAAAAGATCGAGTAAATCTCTATTTTGATATAAAGGGGTCTGTATAATATACTTTGTTACATGGGTTACATATGAAATCATAGATATGAGTCTGACTCATGTCTCAGGAGGCTCATATTCCTTTGTAATTCCCAGTCATTTTGTTTTCACCAAAACAAAACCTGGAAAGTTTCAGGGAAAGGATTTGTAACAAAAGCAACTATCAACAGCATAAGAAAAATATCTTTGTTATTAAGAATACATCATATAATCATAATCATTTTTATACACATTCTAGTATTTCATATACTTATTATAAATAACATGAGCAGTGTACAAAATGTGTAACTGGAACAAAATTGTGAGTCTTGGCAAATTAAAAACAAATTCATGGACCCCATTCACATCTTCCATTGACTTCGATGGGGTTCTAATTTATTAACTATGAAATACAACTAGGAAGTGATTTGATTAGAGACTCTTTTACTCTGTGATACCAACAAGATATTACTCAAATGTCACTTCAACTTCTTTTTTCCTGTTTTTCTGATTTACCATGACCCTACTGGAAATTTTCAGGCAGGTACTGTTTGCTTTGCTATTCCTGCTTTGCAAGAATGCTAATCTCATATTAACTTTGTACATAGTTGGGGGAGTCAAAAATTTCTTCCAGCTTTGTTGATCTTGATGGATTTTGTTAAAAACTAATACCAACCATTAACAATAAGAATTCTTCCCATCAGTACACATGCCTGCAGATGTTTCAATTAAATATTTGTTTATTTCCAATATTAATAAAATAATGAATTCTTTACCTTAGTATCCTTCTCTTTTAAACTTGTCACATTTGTTTAATTCATCAAAATAATATTTCTTTCTAATAAAATTATGCAAGTTATTTAGCTAAATGAAACAAAGTTATCATGTGCATGAGATAAAGTAATGAAACTAGCCAGAAGGGTGACTGTTGCTTTGTTCATATGTTGGGATATTGGTTGTTGTTTTTTTGTTTTTTGGTTTTTTTTTGTTATTTAAAGAATCATAAAGGAGTAAGTAATTTACAATTTAAAACCCTCATCTTGAATCTGGAATCTATTGATCTTATCTGGATTTATAATCCTTCAGGTAGGTCAAAGAAAATACCTAATACCTTACTTTTTTATCTGAGGATTTGTGTGTATATGTACCTCTCTCTCTCTCTAGGAATCCTAAATTGAACAATTTCTGCTATAACTCCTTTATTGTGAAAAATATCATATGGTTAATTGAAAACATAACAAGAAAGGTCCATCCAAAATATATCTGTTCTGTAAGCACACCTAGGGTTAGATCATCCCAGAATAGGTCACCCTGTTAGAGGAACTCTTCCTGTCATATGAAAATGCAGATCTTCCTCAACAGCACCATCCCCCAGTCCCTGGGACCCAACCAAGGCCTGCTGTGGGGTTGGGGTCCATGGATGGGGAAGAAGGAAGCCCAAGATGAGACCAAAGATATTGGTCAATCAAATCCCCTACCGCAGAAACCTACTGAGTGTTTGCTCAAGAGGTAACACCTTTGGCCACATAACATTTTCCATGGAAACTCTCCTTTTAAGGATGCTCCAGGGGAGTGGCTAAATAGGGAAACCCAGTCAGGACTGCTTCCCCAGAGGAAGTGGGAAAGGCATGGATGGCCTTGGCCCCTGGCAGAGCTCCACATACAGGTTATGGGGAACAAGGGCCTTGTGCCCAACCAATGGAATGACATGATGGAAATTCCACAAGGGGAACCTCGCTAAAGCCCAGATTCAGGAAAGTATTTAAACACATGCTTAGTAATCCTCATGGATGTCAATGGGACTACATGCAAGCTTAAAGTTAGGCACATGCTTAGGTACCTTTCAGATTCAGGGTAAGAGTTCTCCTCCCGCGGGGACTGCTGCACACCAGGGAAATCTGTCCCTTCATGTTTCCAGAAGCTTTAATTTGTTGTTTTTCTATAACTGAAAAAGCAAAGCCTAGAACTAAAATCAATGCCCTATTTTAGATCACATTTTCTTGAGGGAAGTGGGGGGGGGAATCTCGATTGATTTGCAAAAAATGACTAATTTAACATCCTGGTCAGTAGTTTGTATTCCAAAAAACTCTGCAGGTTATCAATGTATGGTGCGTATCAACCTGATCCAGCAGGTTAAGTGCATGACATAGTTGTATGTGTGCATACACGTATAGTTTAAGAATGTGACATATATATAATTGCTGCATGAAATTAACTAAGTGGGACATACACAGCCCGGCTAATGCTGGTTTGTCTTTTTTCATTCTGATGACCCAAAGATCATTCCACTTTCTGGACACAACTTCTTTCCCAAAACCCCAACTCCCCACTGCTTGGTTCTCAAAATATTTCAGCCTGCAGCTCACAGAACTCTTCAGAGTGTTGAAAGTCCATGGACCACAGTGTGAGAACCACTGTAATTAGCCTCATCTGTACCAGTTAAGTAGTCAGTTCTTTTTTAGTTTGGGATATACACTCAAGATCAAGAAAACAGGAATGAAGAAAAAAACATACTCAACATTATCTGCTGAAACATACCCATAGTAAGGAATTGCAGAGCTATTTGAGGAACTGACAAGTCCCCCAAAGAAAAGCTACAGAACAATTGAAAATTTCACAAACTTCAGGAAGATTTCCTGAGATTCCTTGCTGCTCTTCTGACACACTGCAAGGCTAATTAAAAGAGTTTGAATTGCATGGTTAATATACTATGGGTACGTTTATGTATGTCTATGTAATTAGACACCCGCGGCTGGCCTGTGCCAGATGATTCGGGCTAAGGGGCTGTTTAGCTGCGGTGTAGATGTTTAGGCCTGGGCTGCAACCCGAGCTCTGGGACTCTCCCACCTTGCAGGGTCCTGGAGCCTGGGTGCCAGGCTAAGCCCAAACATCTACACTGCAATTAAACAGCCCCTTAGCCTGAGCCTTGCGAGCCTGAGTCAGCTGGCATGGACTAGCTACAGGTTTTTAATTGCAGTGTAGACGTAGCCTGCATGGATAGTACTACTGGTATAGAAATTATAGCAGTTGCCCTCTGGAAGAGAGGCATGGAAGGGGACCCAAAAGAAATCTGGGATCTATCACTGTCCATATCTGGTCTAGGAAGAACATACACGCCCTGACAATGAAGTGGAGCAACAAAGGGTTTTGTTTTGCATTTGTTTCAGGGAAGTTGTCTTCTTAAAACTCCAAGTACAGTAGTAAGAGGAGCCATGCAAATAAAATGGTGAAGGAAAATGTTTGTGCTTAAGACACTGGAAAAATTGTTTAGACTATAATGGGGGCAAAATGTCAGGTTCAGTAATCAGACAGGAGTGGCAATATACACTGTAGATGACTAATTTGTTGATCCAACTTTTCAGTATGGAAAGGTGTGAGGAATGAGTTCCCTATTAATTCTTCAATCCCGCTTTCAAACAATGATTTTCTCTCTCCGGCCCCAGGGCAGTGATATAATAAGCACCAGCTACAGTGTTTGGTCATATATACTCATATGTACTCCTTTAACCACTCCTATTCATTATATACTGAGTCAAAGATTCTTGTCATATTACACTTATAAGAACCCCAGCTAGCAGAGGCTTGTGCTACAGTCTGTAGAAACAGAATGGATGAAAATTCTTTTGCAAACATTTGACCTCATTCTGATCTCATGTACATCAGTGTATCACCATTGAATTAAATGGGATGACTTTCATGGGTGTAAGTGAGATCAGAATCAAGGGTTGGTTGATTTTGTCTTTGTGAATCAACAAACTTGTCTCATTTGCACCAGTTCTTCCTCTTAGTAAGTTGCCTACTCCCTTACCCACCCCGACATCATGTACAGACCATATTCTCTCATTGTGCAGTGAGAAATCTATTGCTGAATAGATCTGACTGCCTACACTGGATGAGCAGTGAGGTATTTTTTAAAAGACAAGCAGGAGTAGTGTTAGGACACACACATCTCCCAGCTTTACCTCAGACCTCGTTGTATGACACTGCAGACTCACACTTAACCAACAAATTTCTAGTACTATAATGTCTACATACACAAAGCACAAAAACTGGCACAGGCTGGAATGTATGTGACCACCACTAGTAGATGTCTCTGTAACCAGAGAAAGCTACAGTGCACGGGGGCAAGAAAAGAGAAAACTGGAAAATAATATATATATTTTACATCATCAGTGCATTTTTATATTATACAACTCTGAATATCTCTCCTTGCTATATTGAACCAGACCTAACTAATGATGGGCTTTTTTGTGCATCCGAGAGTCTTTGGGTGCAATCCTTTGCTTGTAGTCTTCTCCAGATCCAAAGTCTACTGTGTCACGATAGTTTGTAAATTCCTGAGGTAATGGAAACTCCTCTCCTGATGAGTGAGTCCTGTGTCCAAACACTCTCTCCTGCAGCTCAGCAATGTCATTTCTGATGTCTGCCATCATCAGCAACAGGAAATCGAATGAGCCTGGTGGGCCCTGCAAATATGACGTGTGATCATTAATGATACTTATTATTCAGTGCTTTTCTATTTTCCAAGCACTGCCCAAATATTAACATAGTTCTGCTTGCTGGGGTACTTTGACAAAACATTGTTTGGTGTTGGCTGTCTAAATAAAACATCTCCCCTTCAGGCAACCTGGAATACCTCAGGAAAGCATCTTCAAATGGTAAATGCTTTTTAGCAGAGAGAGCTCCATCCTGCAAGACGCTGAACATTCCTGGGAGTAGCCAAATGCCTCTGACCCCCCTGACATCAGCCCTCGGTACCTCAGAAGAGCACTCTGAATAGAGCAGGAACAGAGCAGAGTTCAGAGGAGATTCCTTTCCTTATGATCCTTCTATTTTAAAAAATAACGACTTACTTTTCTGAATGGAAGATTTATAATAATAATAAAAAAAAGGAGTAACTGAATTTTAAAACATATCCATTTCTCTACCGTGACCCAAATGCTATTTATCTGTTACTAAATATGTTTCCATCTGTAAAAATGTTTCCATCTGTTTTTATTTTACTGGCCAAAATCATAACTTTTTAAAGCTCTCTTCATATGGATAAGTACACTGTAGAATCCTCTTATCATGGACACACTGGTGGACTATCCCGTTTAAGAATCTGTTCAGTAGAAACAAGAGTCTGAAATGACTCAAACGTGCTGCAAATATTCATCCTTGTCCAGATGACCTGCCCAGAGCTACATCCCACTCAAATCCCAGTTAGCCCTATTTTGAGGCTGTAAGTGGTGACGAAGGGCCAGATTTTTAAAGGTATTTAAGTAGTTAAAAATGTAGATAGATGCCTAGTGAGATTGTCAAATGCATTTAATCTTGATCTGCTGCACAGGGCTGAATTTCACCTTGACTGAATAAGTATATTAGAATAAATACTCTGTATTGCATCTCTTTTCATCTTTTAATTTTTATTTGTTAATTGCACCAAATGCCAATTAATCCCTTCTTATTGGATGATATTCCTTCTAAGCACCGTGTTTGCTAATACTGTCCCAATCAAGCTTCTGTTGCTGCCATGTACTATTATTAAGCTAATGAGTTCCATGGGAGATGTCCCAGGATAGTGCCATCTAATAATGTACAGTGCACCACAATGGCATGGAGATGCAGTGTATCCACTGAAGAGAGAACAGGGTTCATAGACAAGTGTTAGGCTTGATGAAACCTTTTTATAGGTACAAAATACTGGTACAGTAACAGAGACATAGAAGGATTGCTTTTCCCATAGATATCTGGCTGTGATATTGTTACCAGATCATAATATCCTTCCTCTACTGTGGGAATTCTAGTTGGTTGGCCGTGATACTTACAGGTGGCCCTTTTGGTCCTGGCGCTCCTCTCTCCCCCTGTAATAATCATCATTTTAGTTAGCTGTGATTAAAGCAAACAGGAAATGACATAGCTTTACCTCAACTGAGGCACTTACACATCCCTCGGGATCAAGAATCCCTTGCCTACTATAGGTTTCATCCAGTAAGGTGAAGTAAGCTAAGAGGAACAGGTAGAACAGCTTCCATCTAGGCTACACCCTGGGGATAGAATCAGGGACCTCCAGAACTTCAAGCACAACCTCCTAAATGCTTGAGCTAAACAGCCAAGCCTCCCTAGTTCAGTCTTTAATAGACTCATATCCCGTGCAGATCAGGCACACCAGGGGACCTGCAACACGCTCTGACCAGTGGGTTATACAGGACTGCAGGCTAGTGAGCCAGCTGGAACATTTGCCCAGCATACACCACGAGGGAATTAGCAATTGGCTATGAGATCTAGGGTTTGCATGGAAACCTCAGGCACATTTCTTTGTCAGTGGCTGGTCTTCACGGGTGTCTCAACTCTCACTTCTATGTACAGCTCTGAAGCATGTTTAAGTATCCATTACTCCTGGCTAGCAGTTGGAGTAACTGAAATTCCTATAAGTAGCTGCTATGCACTCACTTTGCAGTCACTGGATTTAAGAACCGATGCTCTAACTACATGCTCACCCACTTTCCCCCCTACTCAGCAGTGCACGTTCACTGGTTTTCACATATTCTTCCTCACTAGACAGAAGCATAAGCACAGAGCAGTTACTCAGTACATGCATTATTGCTTGTGTCTCCATGTTTTCCACAGCCACATTCAGCAACCTAGTAAACCCTGCTAAATACCCCCAAAGACAAAGTTTCAAATCTTGGCTGGCAAAAGGAATTACAGAAGCAATCAATTTTTGGAAAGGTTTGTAGAAGACAACATTTACAAAATGGGCATCAGTAGCTCTCCAATATCCTGATGTTATTTTAAAATTAATATATAGTAATTTTCAGTCAAAATTGGTGCTGGCTCCTAAGGTAATTCATTGATTTTTGTGATTTACAGAGTCCATCATAAAAAATACAACCAAGGAAAGAGTATTGACCACAGAGGAAATCACATTTCTCTAGAGGAAAAAGATTTTACTCACTTAATATAGCACTGTAATAATTATTTGATTGAAGAGCTGATGTTTTGGGTAACCAGCTACATGTAAGACTAAGTTTTTGCTACCATTTGTTACACATGTAAGACAAAAGCTTTCCAAATACAATTTGTTTTTTTTTTCTGAAGGTATTCAGATCAAAAAGAAATGCCAGGTTTTCACAATCTCTCAAGATAGAAAATCAGACTAAAAAAACACCAAAAAAGAAGCCCCAGGGAAAAAAGGGATCAGAAGGACATAGGCCCAGAGCCTCAAAAGTATTAAGTGAATAACTCCCATTGAAATTAATGGGAGTTAGGCCCCTAAATACTTTTGAGAATTTGAGCCATAGTCACCTAGAGAAAAGAGTGAGGAATTAGAGGACTTGGATCTGTCAAATGGAAGAGGGAGAAATTGCATCAGAGGGAAGACAGAGATCAGAAAATCAGTATGAAGAACTAAATAAATTTCATGTATGTAACAAAAGAAGTGAGAGAGACATAAGCACTTTCTACTGGGATTTTAGGAAGAGACACTTCATATCATAGAAGTAATTAGAGCATATAAAGATAAATTGGGTTTAGTACTTCCAGAATGACTGTGATTATATTTTTCTAAAATATGTTTTTATTTATGGTCCAGAGACAGATATCTTCACACATGATGTGTATAAAAGTTTAATAAGATGCCCATCCCATGACAAAAACAATTTAAAGTATGTTCTAGCAATTAAAAATGAAATTACCCACATGAATATTTTTTTTAAGGTCCGTCTTTTCTGCTTTCCTTGAACTCACAACTTTGTAAGTATGTGCTAGAAAGTTTATGTTTTAAAAAAAAAGCAGTTTCCTTAGACACACCAATTTGCCACCATGCAATGTTTAAAACCTGTAGGCCAGATCCTTGGCTGATGTAAACTGAAGTAGTGCCATTGACTTCAATAGAACTGCACTGATTTACATCAGCTGAGACTATTATTAATGACTCAGGGTGAAATTTTCAAAAGCATTTAAGTGATTTGAAGCATAAATCATCTTTTCAAAAGTGACTTAGGCACTTAGCAACCAAAGTCTCCTAGAAAGCCAATGGGACTTAAGCACTTAGCAGCCGAAGTCACATATGAAATTTAGCTTTTGAAAATTTCACCCTCAGCCATGTAATTATCCTTTACAAAATTGTCCAGCAATCAGTGGGGTTTTCACTGCTATACAATTGCAGGAAAATACCCTTAATGGATAAAACAAAGCAGTGATTTAATCTTGTGAATCAGGTTTCATTTTGACTGCAATGGATACCTGATGAAGGATTTGATTCTAATATTCCGTTATGGTCATACGATCATAGAAATGTAGGGTTGGAAGGAACCTCAAGACATCATCTAGTTCATCCTCTTACACTTAAAAAGCTCCAATGACAGGGATTACACAACCTCCCTTGGTAACCTTTTCCTGAGTTTAATTATTCTCAGTTAGAAAGTTTTTCCTAATATCTAACCTAAACCTCCCTTGCTGTAAATTAAGCCCATTATTTCTTGTCCTACCCTCAGTGGACATGTTTAAAGAGGGATATAGAGAAGGAAAGGGTGGATGCTTGGCATAGAAGAGGGGAGAAGCATTTTCAAGAGTCAGGGAATATAAATGAAAGCACAAAACAGAGAGTGGGAGGAGGACACAAAGGGATCTGTAGGCAGGGAGGATTCAGCAGTGCATAGGGAATAAGAGAGAATATGTGGAAGTGAGTGCAAATGTGTGGATGGTCTTGAAAGAGAGGCTAAGGAGCATGAACTTGATGTGGAAACAGAGAAAAAAGTGGCAGGGTTTTGAAGAGTGGGGGATGAGGTGAAGGCAGTGGGAGAGAAAAATTATTTTAGCATTTGGAATAGGCTGATCTGCAATAGGAATCAGTGAAACTGATGACAGCAACTGGGTGGATGTAGGCACACTGAAGAAGACATACTTCTGGCCTCACCTTGGTACCATCTCTCCCCGGTGCCCCCGGCGGACCCTGCAAGACAAAGGAACGGTTTTCACAAGAATGCGATGCCTTGCGTTTGCACGTGGAGGGCGGGGAAGGTAAAATTCTTGAGGGGAAGGCAAAATACTGACCACTGGACCTCGTCTACCCTGCTTAACATGTGATATGTCAGGAGATGGTCCAATGGGTCCCATTGATCCTCTGGGTCCTGGTTGGCCTGGAGGTCCAGGTGAGCCAGGAAATCCTGGACTTCCTTTTGGTCCTGGGGCCCCTACAAATCAAAAGTGTTCCAGTGAAGGTTAATACCCAGTTAAACACTTTCCAACAGTATAGCAGTGTAAGCAGCAAAGTACACAGTTTCCCTAATGGATTCCCTTTTTCCTTTCTTCCTTTTCTTCAGGACAATACTTCACTGATTAGCTACAGTAATTCCACGAAACTGAACAATAAGGCAGTCAGTATCAATGACATCATTCAGAGCAACAACACCTTTCGTCACTTTCATCCCAGAAGCTCAAAGTGCTTCACAAACATTAATTAAGAAATCCTCATGAACAGAACTAGACCACAACTTCTGTCAGATGGGTGGTCAGGGATATCAAGAGCGGGAACTGAAGGGAAAAGCAGAAATGTCTCAATAGTCACACAACATAGAGCAAATGGGCAAATTAAATTAAAGAAAAACCTTTTGTTAAAAAAGGAAGAATCAGCAAACTTGCAGCAATGGTGGATTTAAGGCTCTACAGAGAAGAGGCATAGAAACCATCAGAATTTTCAAATTTAGCTCACTTTTATCGGTGATGTTTTGGTTCTTTCTTCTACCTGATACATGAGAAGAAATGCGTACTGTTCTTTTGTTCTACTTACTATACTCATCAGCTACAGGGTGCTGTTGACTCAGTACAAAATATACTTTTAAGAGGGGAAGCAGGACAAATACCATACATATAGGTCAAGAGAAACATTGCCTTTCTTTGCCCCTCACAAATAGACATTATGTCTGAAACAAACTATGCTCATATAATAAGGAGCTCTAAAGTGGCATCTGGCTGAACTGCTTTATAATCAGCAAATGATACATTCCTCTTCACAATGCATGGATGTGAAGGGCACAAGAAATGAAAGTCAAACCGTGAGGAGGAAAACAAAACTAAAAATGTTTGTTTATCTCCAGGATATGCAAAGGAGCAAGACACCCAGCTTCTGCTGTCTGTGTGTCTCATCCCATTTGAAAATCCCAGTCTGTTTGTTCGCTAATCACACAGAAGATAGATTAGCATAGATGGTTTTCAACTAGAAAAAGATAATTCTACAGTACCTTGGACAGCGCAGGTCATTGAGACACTAGATGGAAGAAGTGTAGAGACTAGTCAAGCCTTGTTCAGAATGATTTCAAGAAGATAACAAACAGGACATTGCAGTCAGAGTCTTAGCCAGAAAAAGGGTCTAAAATGATATTTTCCTTGCACTGATGACATATTGTAGATTGAAGAAGATTCTCCTCGAAGAAAATAAAGCAAAGATTTCTTCTACTCAGAGAATAAAAGAGACTGTAATGACAGGAACCAATTAAGTAGATAAGAAATCAAACCAACTAAGGAATGCACCTAGACCTCTAATTAACTTCCTAATGAATCCCAGAACCAGGTAAAACTCTCCTGGATTTGTTAACCCAAAATTAGACCTAAGTTAATTGAAGTGAGTGAACCTTTTAGTGTATCTGGCCTTAGCTTGAAGTTTGACTTACAGTTTTACAAACTCTGTGGTTTCTCATGGTTTCAACCCCAAACCAGACACGATGCAGAGGTAGGGTGACCATATTTCCCAAAGGGAAAATGGGACACTGTGTGGGGCTAGCCTGAGCCCTCTCCTCCTGCCCCCATGTGGGGGTGGCCTGAGCCGCTTGCCCGACTCCTGCCCCCCTGCGCATAGGGCTGGCATTTCTGCTCACCCCCACACTGCCTGTCCCCATTCGAGCCATGCCTCCCCTCTGTGCAGGGCTGGCATTGCTGCTCGTCCTCCCACACGTTCCTCTGCACCCCACTTTTGACAAAAATTAGCATTTGTCCCATTTGCAGGAGCAAATGACCACTTTTAAAAAAAAAAAAAAAAAAAAAAAAAAAAAAAAAAAAAAAATTGGGATGGCCGGGACAAGGCTTGCAAAAAGGGATTGTCCCAGCCAAATTGAGATGTATGGTCACCCTATGCAAAGGGTGTCAGTGGAGTTTGGAATTTGTTTTCCGATTCATTTCAATCCAGAAATCCGTATCTAAACTAATGAATGAATCCATACAAAAATATTATAGGAAAAAGATTTGCCTGAACCCCTGCAAATTAAAAGCACATTTCCTACTGCTCTAATGAGAATGGGCTAAACTAACAGCCATTTCTGAAATGAAGTGAGGACAGTTTCAGGCCGGGTTACAAAACTAGGAAATGGTGACTGAAATATATGAGATAACCCAGGAAGAAATGAAAAAACGTCTATTGAACTAGTATGTTTTAAATGTGAGGAAATGTTTGAAGAAGAGAAAATGGGAACATCTAGAAGGCACTGTCCGATTGTGATGTGGTGGATTGGCAGAGACTGGTGATAATAATAAGAAAACCAATTTTAATAGAAAAATGTCATACACTTAGAATCATATAAATTACAAGTTTTTTGTTCATAGCACTATTTTATATTTTATTTCTCATGGCTTGCATTTTACCTGGAGGGCCTTGGTGTCCTGGTTGTCCAGGGGGGCCTGGTATATAGGCATTAGATGCAAGCACTTTTTCACCAGTGATTTGTTTGCTAAGGTCAGCAGCATTGTTTGGTAGCAAAGCAATCTGAAAAAAGAGAGAAAACATTGTAGATCCACTGTGGTTCCACAGGTTCAATTACAATTCTTGTTAAGTTTCTCCGGAAACAAACTGAGTGGCCCTTGAAAGGTCTAAATGCAGATGAAGTATTTATTACTAATCTCCTAATTAGTATTTATATTATGGCAGTTCCCCTGTCAGGTTTGGAGTTCCCTTGTGCTAGTTGCTGCATAGACACAAACCAAGACATATTTCCCGGCTTCAAGGCACTGACAGTACAAGGCCCCAACCCTGCAATGGACAGCGTAAGGGCAGACTTCTGTGCTAGGGTGCAGCACCGTTGCTGACTATGGGGCTCTGTATGAGCACAGCCGTCTGCTCATGTGTTGTCCATTGCAGCATGAAGGGCTTATTTCAGGACAACACCCAGAAAGTGAGTGCAGTAAACGATACAGGAGGAAGGCAAATGGTTACAGCAGAGAGATCTCATGGCCACACAGCCTGGCAGTGTGCATTGCTTGATAGCCCCAAATCACTGAAACCTTAAAAAAGTTAATCATTTCAAATATTCCCTATCAAACCATAACTCTGTTGCTGTGATCCCTTGCTGTTTGCCCTGCCACGCCCCCTTCCTGCCCTAAAGAAGTGACCCTTGGGCTCATGGTTGATTATTTCAGTGTTATTAATTTACTCATTAATTTATGTGTGTTTCCCCCATCTGCACAGACTTCCCCCATCTGCCCTTTTACCTTGCACTGTTAGTTCATTTACATATATTAGAATTCTCCCCGCCGCTCCCTCAGATGGTTTTCCTCGCCCTGTACAACCCACACCCCCACCTGCCCCATGTGGGATTGTGAGGTCAGTAGGGACCCTGGTGTTCCCCCACCTCTCTGCTGCTTTCTGGGGGTGGTGGCGGATGGCTACAGGTGCCAGGCTGCAGAAAGTCAATTGCTCAGTTCAGCGTATGCTCTGATATCACGGCAGTCTGGGGCTATGGAGATGCCAAATGGGACCTAACCATCATCTAACTCCCCTTCCTTTTCCCATACTGGTCACAACTTGGGCTGCATCTACACTGCAGCTGGCAGCATATTTTCTAGAGTGGAAAGACAGACACACGGCAGCTCTGCTTGAGCTAGTGTGCTAAAAATAGCAGCATAGCTGGGGATAACACAGGGGGTGGCTTGGAGTACAAACCTGCCCGGATCCCCGGCTACGTACTGAGGCAGCTAGCCTAAGCTATCCCTTGGCCACACTGCTATTTTTAGCACACTAGCTTCAGCAGAGCGAAGCATGTGTTTTTCTACCTTCCCAGCTGCTGGCAGGCACGTCCCAAGAGTCAGTCTCCCAGTCCCACAGAACAGCTCATCGCGCTCAGAACTGCTGCCTGCAGCAGGGCTCCAGAGGCCGTACAGGGGCTGCCCCTAGTGCTGCTGAAAGGGGGGTGCAAGGTTGCTGGGGCTGTACCCCCCAAGGGCTGGTACACTGAGTGGCCAGGGCCCAGCTAGTACCCTCCCGGCTGGCAGCCACCACTGCTGCTGTTGAGTTTCTCCTTCTTGGAGGATGCCGGGGCCTTCTGAAAGGACCGCCTCCCTCCCCCTCTGTGAAATTCTGAGGAGGAGTCCAGACGATGTGGGGATGTTGGGAGGGACAGAGAACTTCTGGGGCCATGTGCTACAATGCCTTTCTTCCGGGCGGGGGTACAGGAGATGAGTGGGGAGAAGAGGGAAACTCTGTTAAGCCCCTCTTCCTGCTCCATGGTGCTGCTGACAGCTCCATCCTCGTTGGCTAAAATGCAGACTGAGCGTTCGCCAAGTGGCACTCCGCCTAGTAAGGGAATTGTAGAGGGAAGGCATGAATTCAAAGCCAGAGGCTTGACTCCCACACACAATAGTGCACCTGCTAGGTAATTGCACATGTGGTCTGAGCTCAGTCATGGACACAGGATTCTTCTGCCTTTGGAAAATTGGTCCCACTTTCCAACCCAATGTTGTCCTGACAGCTTGGATCTGAGAAGTAAGCCTGTAGGAATTTCTTCTGTAGGAATTTAGCACCGGGTCTCATTGAGCTGTAGCAGCAGAGAGCTATCACCCACCACAAGTCACCAGTGCTGGAGGCCAGCTAAATCTAGAAAGCATCACCCGTCATATATTGTTTTTATTATGTGCATATGGCAGCGTCCTGTATGTGGTAGGTGCTTCCCTGATTGCTAAGAAGGAATGGTCCCTGCCCCAGGGACATTACAACCTAAAGAAGAAGTGAATTTATAAAAGTTTGCTTTCCAACAGCAGTTATAGCCACACTAGTCTCTCTAGAGGCAATGAGGAGGGACAGGGCAGAGAAGAGCAAACGCTGCATCCCTGAAGAGTGTGTCATAATACCTCCAGCTAGCATTGTGCTTCGGATCCAATGCCCCTTGGGACTCCTGCTGCCACAATATCACCTTCAATATCCAACCTGTACCTGTGTGGTTTATTTTTGCTTGATTTTAATAAACTCTCCATCAATCATGTGTGCATTATGTCATGTAATGACAAAGCCCAATTTTACCCCTCTGCCTTTTTTTCCACTTGATCTTTTTGTGACTATTCTCAGCTAAGCCAATGTGAATCAGCCTCATGCAGAACACGTCTTCTTTGACTGATGAAGGTTTCACTAGTCAGAGTAAAACCTTTTAATCCACCTTTTAACCCACATCTAAGCCACATTAATATAATTTTGAAACTATTGCTTGATTGACATGGAATTTAAAAGACATTGATGCAAAGTTGTATCTAGGCAGCAACTATTTGTGCTTAGATACCTGTCAGTCCCCCACTCCTTCATATGTTGTGTGGTTTTATTTAGACTGGAAGCTCTTTAAGGCAGCATCTAGCACAGTGGGGCCCCCACCTCTGATTGGGAAGTCTGGGAGCTAATGCAACTACTGAAATATAAATATTAAATACTAATCATTCAAACTTACCCTATTCTGCAACTTGTTGCTTCACTTAGGAGCCATTTTGTGCCCTTAATCCATGGTGAATGGCAAATGCATACTTAGATCAAGGGCCACGTATTGCTTTCCATTTCTATAACAGCAGTAGGACAACTGACAATATATAATTAAAGGAGAAACTTTCCAGCTGATTGGGTCAGGCAAACCCCTTTCAAGAGAAATGTTGCCAAAATAAATATTAAACGGGTTAACCCAAATTCTGCCTTCAATTACAGCCAGTCATGAATTAATAAACAAACATCATCTTTGACTTTGATGGAGTTCTGCCAAGGATTAAGTTGTGTGTGTGTGTGTGTATACCGTTGTCTTTAACCTGTCACAGCTATAATCCTTGGCTATCAAACCTAAACATGAAATAATTCTTTACAAGCATCAGGTAAGATCCTGCCTCCACTCTGCTGCTGTACTGACCAATCTTTCCCCTGGCAGCCTGGCCCCAGCCTGCTATTGGCATAGCTTCCTGCTGCCTTTAGCTGGATCCCAGTGCAGATGCTCAGTAGCAATCATGAAGGGTAGGTTAACATAACTCTAAGCTGTATTCAGTTCTGACTGAAATCTCTGCAGAATTTCTGTGGAGAAATCCAGTGAAGAGCTAGCATCACAGACAGTGACAATCCCTGGGTTCTCCTCCCTAGCTTGCCCCCATATAGAAGGGCATCCTGGGACGCCGAGGAGAAGGGGATGATTTTGCAGAGGTAGCCCTCTCCTCCACCTTCCACCTACAGGTGTGGGAGATCCCAGAAGCAGGGAAAAGGAGATTCCAGGGGATGATCCAGGCCCAAATGATCATATATCTAGTAGGGATAGACCAATGGTATTTACTCTGAAAGGCTGGTAAACAATCAAAATGGAGAGAAAGTAGAGAAGTAACAACAAAACCCTTAAAACTGGATGACGTTTCATTAACTCTCCAGTCTCATGAGGAAACATCTCTTCTTCTTCCTTGCCTACACTAGATGTCTTCCTTTCCCTCTCCCTCGGCTGTTCTTTAACCCTATAACTGTAGGATTTAAACTTGGAAAAGTGTTCTGGCTACACTCTGTACAAAAGTTTCTGAACAAAACAAAGTTGGACTGTATGAAGAGGTGCACACTGTGCATCTGGAGTGCTGTAATGCATTAAACACCAGGCACCCTTGCCTAGATAATGAAAGTTAACAATGAAATGTTTTTAAAGATTTTCCGTCCCTCAAAAACCAGCCCAAGGGAGACAACAATCATCCCTACTGATTTGCAGCCAAGAAAGTTATTAGCTAGGAGTGACCACAGGTGGAGCGGGGAATTTTGCTCTGCCAAACAGAATTTAAGGAATGTTTTAATAATACTTGGGGCAAATTCATTCCTGGTATAACTCTCCTGAGCTCCTGGATGAATTTGGCCCACTGGCTATTTCAGTGTTCGATTTCTTCACATTTGCACTAGAGAGCTGTATTTTAAAACATAATGATTCTTGTTACCTGGCATTAATTTGACTAGCTGCTTGGAATTCATTGAGTTGGGTAGTCTCAAGACTCCTCTAGTTACTGCTATCAAAATAGCTGTCATACATTTGCCTGCCAATGGTATAAACCTAAGGTTTATGCTGCAAGGAGATGGTACCACTATGCACCTGTAGTATACAGCAACTTTCCTGCAAGGATCTCCATCAAGGAATCCAGGCATTTTGCAGATATTAATGACTTGAGCCCGGAAGGGAGCTAAGTGTTAGTGTCTCTGTTTCATGGCTAGGTATATTGACACAAAGACAGGCCAAATGACTTGCCATACATCAGCAAAGCCCAGGCTAGGACCCAGGTCACTTCTTCTGCCTCTCAGTCTTACTCATTGTAACTACAGTCCTAAGGCTGCAGCGATCCTTCTGCAACTCCAGCCAAGGCAGAGAGAGAGGAAATGGGACCCAGTGTCTTAATGTTGTTATTGTACAGAAAAGAAGAGAACCATATTTTCAAGGGATGGGAATGTGTGTGGCAGAAGGATTTCCTCTTTTCCTCCCCTCTCATCTGACACTGGTCACATTTAGCCTAATGAGCCCCTGGCTCAGCTCCTTCTCCAAGCCCTGATTTAGGGCTGTCAGCCAGGGACAGTGATTGTCTCTCACTGGTTGTTAATCAGCCCAGTAAGCCTTCTTGCCGTTAAAGCTCAGTGCCTTCACTGACGTCATTCTACAGCACCTCGCTGCCACATACGGCAGCTGGGCTGGCTGGAATCCCAGGGCTTTTCTTCACTGCACAGTTAACGCAGTTTCTTACCTGGGTGTTGTCCCTAACCTGGCTTCCATCCACTTCAGCATGGTGGTGCTTTACCCTCAGCTAGCTGCCCTGTTCCTGGGACACAGGCTAAAACTCAAGGGCTGCTTACACTCTGGGCTGCTAACCCACCCACTTTGCAGTGAGGAGGCAGATTAAATCACTCACATGCTAACAGTCATCCAATACCTTCCCACAATTCTTCCCGCCTGCCCAGCAAGACAGACAAGTCCTCTCTCAATTCACTGGGAAAGAATCAGCAGCTCAGCTTACTGTAGCACTCAGAGCCATGGCTTGTTCCCCCAGAAGTCCTACCGCCTTAGCCAGGTGAGTGCAGCACCGTGTGGTTGCAGTCGAATGGACACACTCCATTATGGCTTTGTGGTGTGGCTGCTCACACCTGAGCTAAGCCAACCCAGGTGCTTACACCCAAGTGCTGATCACCTGCATGAACTCTGCAGTGAAGACATGTCCTGGCTCCAGCTCTGGGAAGGGGGAGGAGATGAGTGGTCCCGTAGGATAGATATTTCCCAGGAGCCCCAGAGGAAGTGCAGATGTTAGCATGGCTCTGAACCTCAGGTGACCAGCGTGGCTCCAGAGGGACCCTCACCACAGACACAATCTGTATTTTTACCTTTTGGGGCATTTTTCAAATTAAAATGTCTGCATGTCCCTAATCAATTAATTTATGACCTGCAGATGTGCCAGCCGCCGTCTTAGCTATGGCCCAAGGATTGAACCTGGGATTTCCAGAGCTAAAAGCTCAAGCTAAAGAACAAGGCTTTTTGGGGAGTGGGCTGTAACAGAACCCCATTTTCTGTGGGTTGGGCGCAAGAGGGACACATAGCACACACAGATCAGTGGGTTATACAGGCATGTTATCTTGGTCTGTGATCTCTCATAAGGCGTGAGGGGGTCGTGTTGCCACTAGGTTGGGAAGCATATAAGAACCATCTAAATGCTGCAAGAAGTGACAGTGATAACTCTCTAAGTGAAATTCTTAAACCAATGCCCCAGTACAGTTTTGGGGCTACATTTTGCCAATGATGCCATTTTTAGACTGAGAGCTAGAACAAATGTCTTGACCACTTGTGATCATTAACATTTCCCTGGCACTTTTGACAGGAGGGTTGTGGGTGTCTTAGAACCAGTCTCTCTATAAATTCAAACTAGTTAGTGAAAGTCTGCCGATCTCAAGTTTCACCCGCACTAAGCAGCTATATGCATTTATATGCACTGTTGTAAAACCTGGAATGTTTCAGCCCATTGATGGTCACATTTGAGTGATGGATTAATTAATTTCTCCTGTAGAGATTTTATTTCTATTTGTGGCCTGGAGTCTACTCTGGGCTCTTTCAGGATCCCAACTGTTATATAAATGCCACTCTCTATGTCATTACAATGACTAATTCTTCAGTTTATGTTCTAAACAGCCAGACAGGAATAAGGTTGTGTAACTGCAAAGAATGAACATGAACAGAATATAAAAATGTCTTATCATCTGTTGCTTAGGTTAAAAAAAAAAAAGGATTTGTACTGTCAACAAGCCAGTTTAATAAATAATTTAACAAGTTAAAAAAAAAAATCACATATCTGCCAAACCAACATCCCCACACGACTCCCCACTGAGTCAGCTGGACCTGAGACATGCACTAAACATGTCAAGTAACTGAGGCCCAAGGCTAGCTGACTATCTTTTATATCTCCTAGCCAGAAACTGCCTGTCATGCAAATTTGTGCCAAACCATGTGTTTCTGATGTTGACTGTTATCCTCTTAAGGATTAACTACACTCACTGACCTAATTCAGATTTCACTTTTTGGATGGACTGGGATACATCTCCAAAATGACCTTGGCTTTCTCCATCCATAACTCAAAATCCAATCTTTCCTCACAACCTACCTGTTTCTGTGTGCGTGTAAATATTTGTGTGGATACATTTTTAGAGAATGGCAGTGCTAGAAACAAGATCCCCCCCCCCATCAATGTTTCATGTTACATATTGTAGTTTTGAGGGGTTCCTATGAGAACTGTAGACTAGCTGGCTTTGACATGGTTTGACTGGATTGATATGTAACACTGATTTCTAATAAAGATGCTTACATATGTCTGGGTGAGCAGGTGTGCGTGAAGTACTATATTGCACTGATTCCTTGTACTGGAAAGCAGACTTGATATAGATATATTTCCCCCCCACACATTTTGGCAACTCCTCTGCATGCTAGATATCCTCAGCCTAGTTCTTCAACTTGTTTATCCCAGTTTCACTGGAGATGTCCCGAATGATGCAAAGTTCAGGGTCAGCACAACTTTGCAGTCAGGATGTTTCACTAGTACATCATGGCGACACTGAGACCCACTAGAGAACTCATTCTCATTCCCTGTGTGATCCCAGCCCTACTACTTCTTGGCTGTGACATCTGTGATAGCCTCAGCCTGAAGCTGCTTGTTTCTGAGATAAAAGCCACCTAGATAACCAGGGTCTAGGCATTAAAGCTCTTGCACGTACCTCTGCTAGAGGCATTGTTTCCTGTTTGCTAACCTTTTCCTCCATGCATACGTGCCTTATTCTCGTACAACAATTCTATGTCTAGAAGGTCTTCCCTGATCACCCAGCATGTTTTGCCAGAAATGCCTAAAAATTTTCATTCTAAACCATTAAAACATTTTGTCTCAATAATGTCAAATTACATAAAATAATACATTAAATAACACATTAATAACATTAGAATATCATAATATAGAAGTTGAAATTAAATAACATTAAATAAGAAAGTCCAAACTAATTATTTTACTGTGAAACATTTTGATATTACCAAAATGTAACGAGAAAGTCAAAATGAATCGCTTAGACTTCCTTCCACCAAAATTTAGTTGAAATTGACATGTTCCTGCAAAAGTTTCAGTTTTGGCAAAGCTGCATTTTTACGAGCTATATCTGTTCTGTGCAGGAGCAAGCTGTAAATGTTGTGTATTTGGAAGGAATTAAAAGGGAAAAGATGAGGCAGTTTGTCAGCAATGCTGGATTCAAACCCTTGTAAGTGAAACTGGATTTCATGGTCTTATGCTAGTCCCTGATGAGCATCTCTCCATGTCTCAAAGCTACCACCGAATGTGATATGATTAGCAATCTGTTCAGAATAGGTCAGTGGAACAGTAAGAGCTGCCATTCCCATGTGATTTAAAACCCTGCTACACTCAGCTTTATGAACACAAGCTACACATGGCTCTAATTCATCAACATTGGTATGTTTAAAGTTACTCTAAGAAGATCCGTGGAGGTATCTAGTCTCTAATTTATACTTTTAAAATGTATAATGTAAAGATGTGATGGACAAAACGTTTGTACCTTTTGCTTTAGTTGTAAAACCGTCTGCTTTATCAGGTGAAATTCCTTACAAGAAGCACAACATGTTCCTGCTTTCACCACGTTGTCAGACTTCTCAGGAAGCCCGGCTAAAATTAAAACAATTTCCAATATATTTTAAAAGGGCAGAAAATCCAAAGGAAAGAAATGCATACAGCAATTGCAAAAACTACTGTACCATAGGACAGCCTTTGAGGTTTTTATACTTCCCTATAGTGTGAAAGGAAGAGAGGCTTATGCCATTGCCAACTTTTCAATTATAAATCAATGTAAGACTGAGCAATTTCACAGACAGTACAGCCCACATTTTAAACGCAGCTGTTTCCAGTTAACAGTCCTTAATGCCTTTTTCCTCTTTGATACCTGAAAATGTTTACACTTGTACTTTTATCTGTGCGTTTACACTAGACCAACCCTATAGATCTGAAATGATTTACAATCCCCTCCACCCGCCTCTTTTCATACATTGTAAATTATACTCCAATCCCATGCAATGTGACATTCTTACTCAATTTGCACAAAACTGGTCTTTATCATCACTGATTATAATGCTGTGCAACAGAACTGCAAGAGCAAACCGGGCTGGGAATTGGGATTCATGGTAAAGGGTTACAGCCAAGTTAGAGAAAAGGTCACTACAATTGTTAGGTATATAGGAATGAATTTGTTGCAGAATCTGCAGAATAACGCTGAAAATAAGAATTGCAACCTTATTTTCTTTGGCCTCACACAGAGCTAATCACTTTAGCATCACAAACAAACAAATATTGTTTTAACATTTGTCCCACGTTATAGGCTTCTGTAATGATCATCCAAAAAAGTCAATAGTAGGGTTCAAACTTTGGACCTTCAACACCATGGCATAAGACTTCTACTACTGGAGTTAATGGAGGAATTCTAGTACCAGGAGCAGGCTGTTTGCCTCCAAATGGACCAGCACACTTAGCATTGTGTTATGCTTGCTTATTTGAATACATATTTTAGTATAATTGTTTGAGTCATGTTTTCATAAATGCACACTACTTTTGAAAAATAAAAGCACAACACTAGATACAAACAGGCTTTCTTTTAATATTAAGGACATGAATTTTGGCTATATATATATATATATATATAGAGAGAGAGAGAGAGAGAGAGATGTAAGAAAATGCACATAATTCCCCTATGTTTGAATATAGTTCAAATTTCACTATGTTCTTCTGTAACACACCAGGATATTAATATAGCTTCACAGCCAGTTGATTTTTCTGTAGGGTAATTCTACTAGACTCCATATCCAGGAAGCCTTTTGGGATCCATTGGAACAGTAATTCTGCCTGTAGGAAACAGAGGTTTATTTTTCTTATCTTGGCATGTCAGATCAGAAATGTGCCCTGTACTTCATTGTCCTCAAGCACGAAGGGGAAGATGATGTAGAAGAGGTAAGCTTAGCTGATCATCAGTATTAAGGGTATCAGAATTAGTGATTAATAATCAAAAGATTAGCACTCTAAGCACTCATATGCTTATCAAGTGCCTCATCTAACAATCACTGTAGTCAATAGGAATCTTTTCACTGATTGCAGTGGGCATGGGAACATCCCTCAAATACTCCTCTGCATTTTATTTAGTCCTTTTCCGCCTTGAAATACCAGGCTCCTTTGTGAGCTTTCCAGTGCTTCCTATTAGTGTACAGGATGGTAATGCCAGAAGTACAGCTTCCCTCATTGTATTTTCCACAGATTCATAAATTAAGGCCATAAGAGACCATTAGATCATCTAGTCTGACCTCCTGAATAACAGGCTATTACGTTTCACCTAGTTACCACTGCACTGAGCCCAATAACTTGTGTTTGGTTAAAGCATCTCTTTGAGAAAGGCATCTAATCTTCATTTGAAGAGAGGAGAAGGACAATCCACAACCTCCTTTGGTAGTTTGTTCCAGTGGTTAATCACCCGCACTGTTTTTATTTATTTATTTATTTATGCCTTGTTTCCATTTTGAATGTGTCTGACTTCAATGTCATGACTTGTTATGCCTTTTCCTGCTAGATTAAAGAGCCCTTCATTACCAATGTTTTCTCCCTGTGGAGGTATACACAGAAGTCAAGTCACCTCTTGATCTTATTTCTGATCAGCTAAACAGATTGAGCTCTTTAACTCTTTCCCTGTAAGGTATTTTCTGTACCCTCTACCAACTTTTCAACTTCTTTTTTAAAACGTGAATATTTTGGTGTCTGTGTTTCTAGACAAAAGCAGGGAATTACAGAGGCATGCATCATTTTTAAATAAAAAGGATCATTAGGCTTGTTTGTTTGTCTTTAAACCTTAGTAAAAATGTTGGTTTGGAACTAGTATTAAACCAAAGTCCCATTTAGTTTTTATTTTATCCAAATGAGTTCACCCGTCAGATGACTGGACTGTGTTGAGAAATGTTACTGAAAGCAACAAACAATCATAGAGAAAAAAATTGCAGATTTCTCTGCTATCTTTAAACCCTGTGCAATCCCACTGGAATCCATGGGATTAAGTGGAGTGTAAGAAACACTGAATTCAGCCTTCATTTTAATGTATAATCCAGTTCATCTGTAAAACTGATGTAGAGCAAAGGCCAGCATCAACAAATATGGTTCTAATAGTTGATTGCGGTCATCAGTGCAGTGGTCTAATAATTGGACAGGATCATGCTGCAGAGAATTGTGTGATTCCAATTGGATCCATTAGTCTCTGTGACCACCAAAACACAGTACATTATCCAGGTGAGGACAAGGACAGGATATCGCCTCACTTCTGCTTCCCAACTTGTGCAGATCCCCCTGACTTACCCCAAAGGGAGAAGGTGACGTTCTGACCATGGAAACAGGCATCCGTCACTACCTTCTTTATACACCATCTGACCCCAGACGTCAGATCCAGAATGTGCCCACTTCTGAATAGAACCAGAATCCAGTGGGATGTTTAAATAAACTGTTTTCATTGTATAAAATGTGAATCTGGGGACTAAACTACTTGACAGAGTCCCTTTAAACCTGTCCCATTTTTATAGGGCCTCCTGGAGTACAAACAATTAAGACCAGCTCACATGATGTTTTGTTGTCCTTCTTTGGAGCCTTTTACCTAGTCACTGGTGAGCCCTCCAGCTGCTATTGATAAGAAAACTGCTTGAAGAGGCAGTATTTTTCCTTAGTATACGCTTGAAGTCACGATCTTGCTTATGCTGGAAGAGAGAGAGATACTGCCAGGAGGAGATCTCTACAGGGAGCTGTTCTGAATGCATTCTTTTCATAGAGATTGTTTAGTTTATCATCTGTGTTGTATTATCTGGGCTCGAACTGCAGAGAAGGTTTAGTTTGTCCTCTTTTGAGTGTGTAACCGTATTTTCTTATTAATATGAAAAATGATTGATGTACAAATCCACAACATATTTAATCCAATCCACTTCTAGTAGGTTAGGGCCAAAGAGTGCACAGCCTGTAATTCTTCTGGCATTGCAGAATGAACACATATTTATTAACTTTCTGTGCAAGTATGTTACATTTGGAGTTATAGTAAGATGCCAGATTTTGGTATGTTTTATGTTGTCTCATACAAAATATTATCAGAAAACCTATTTTAGCGTTCCAGTGACCAATATAATGTGACTCTACTGTAGTTCTTTATCAGGTTATTACAACTGAAATGTGTTGCTGTTTTACAATGGTGTAGAAACTTACATTTACCACAAGGTGGCACATAATTTATAGACTTAGGAATCAACTGCTGAAAATCCTATTTTTCTGCATGCTTGCTGGTATTTTGCAGGTTAGCATGATGAATGAAAAATAGTTAGGGCCAAATTCTGCTCTTATTTACATCTGAAATCAAAGAAATAATTCTAGATTTACGGTAGTGTAAACAGAGGAGAATTTAGCCCTTGTATCCTGTAGGCTGCCTCTAAAACCACTGCTGGTAACTGTTTGAGAGATGGTGTCCCATGCTGCACAAATGACCTGGATTATATTGAAAAGAAAACTGTGTTACAAACTGCTGTTTTCCAGATAGCTGAAGTTCATTTACAAATGCCTAAAATATTTTGAACAGTCAGTAATCCTGAATGTTATGGACATTCCTCTGTCAGAAAGCTTGAACTACAGAGGAAATGTTAATCATAAAAATATCTGCAAAGGGATTAGTTACAACACACATGTTTTGTTAATGACATCTTTATAAATAAAACAATTAAAAATGCTTGAAAGCTACAAAGAACAATCACAGATTACTGCAGTGCTCCAGCTACATATTTTCAAAAGGATAAATAAAAGTTACCAAATGTTTTTGCCTATCATCCAGCTGGCGTTTGGAAGAGGCAGTGGTATAAAATGTACTTTCGGTCATTAATAGGTGAACCCGCAACCTATTGTTCATCAAAAGATGTTTTCAGTTTTTTCTTTTTCTTTCCTGTTACTAACTTTCTATATCTGTGTTTAATTTAAATTATCCCAAACCATATCATTTTAAAGGCATTGGATGATGGCAAAAATGTAAAAATCTTTTTATATTGCACATGTTTATATTTAGTGCCAATATTGAAATAACAAAACAAAAAAGCTCAACATACTATATTATTTAGAACAAATTCTGATCACAGTTACAACAGTGCCATCCAATTAACTTCAGTTCCATGGAATTCAAGTGCTCTAGGGTCGTAGATGGAATTTAGCCTACTGATTTAGATTATTAAAACAGAAGTTGGATCTCCAGGCATGATTTTGGTGTGTGCCTGAAAGCTCAAAATTACTAACACTGAGCCATATGCTAACCTCACTGGCATCAGTGTAAATACAGATTAAATCCACTTAAATTAATGGAGTGATTTTGGATTTACGGAAATCAGAATCTGGCCCGTTTTCCCCTAAGTGAGATTCCGCATTGGACCAAATTCTATTCTGAGTTACCCGTGTGTAAATTGGATTTGGATTATTATTAGTATGTTAGTTACAAGTATGTTATGTATTTCAGAAGAAGTGGTCTAATTTAAGTAATAAGGGCAAGTTTCGTTATTCACCCACTCTTCCTCTCCAGGAAGAATTTTTTCCATGTCCTTCAAAATATTAGCTTTTCATTTGCACTCCTCTCACAAGCAGACATGACCATTCATTTACCGCTAATTACAGGGAAAAGGCCATGGGAATTGCCCGGGAAACTCAAGAGTATAGTATCTCTGGGGCAGTAAACCTGTTTATCAACTCTATTTACTCTGGGGCAGCAAACATTTTTATCAACACTATACCAAAACCATTGAATGAGGTACACATACCTTCTGTATGGATCACATCGTGAGATAATATCTGATTGCCACCTCCCATGCCTAAAGGAGAAGAAATCACCAAAAGGTTCTCCTACTGGGGTTTTCTTTCCAAACATTCCTTTAGCCAGAGGGCAGTGTGTTTTGCCCCCTGCAGAGCAGACAGTGAGATGCTAGCCCCAAAACCCAGTGGAGCCTCCAAGAAGATCAATGTGAGGCCAGGGCCATCCACCTGGCTTTTCTAGACAGTGCCTGTCCCCAGGAGCATCACGGACAGGGGACTATGGAAGCATGGTACAGCCTTGGGATAGCTCACTTGCTTTTTAGTAATCTAAGTCAATGGTCCAGATTCAGTTCTGTTACTCCAGTGACCTAAATTTGGCATTGGCTGTATCACTTTTTCACAGCCTCTCTCTACAGTGGACCAGTTTTCTTTGGCTATATTTGGCCCAGGATAGTAGTGCATGCTAGTATATACCTTTGTCTCCTTTGGTGCATGTCCTCCCATCCTCTTCCCGGATATAGCCTTCATGACACTCGCATCTGTAACTGCCCATGGTGTTAACGCAGATTTGAGAGCAGAGAGTCTCATTGCTTGTGGCACACTCATCGATATCTGAAGTTGGACAAATGTTGAGAATTTCCCAAAGTTACAGAGGTTCAGAGATCAAAGAAGATATTTTCCTGAAAGGTTGCATTATCATAAGGGATTCTGAAAGGATGCTCAAGCTATCAAGGAACATCAGGGGGCCTGGGCCAGAGCTTCATGTCAATCATTTTAGAATGATTAACATGCATGGCACGTTACACGTGAACACCACTTGAGAGGTCCTTGCTTCAAAGTTTGATCCTGCAAACCTTGGCTCATGTGAATATTCACCTGTGCAAAGTGAGTTAGATGTGAGCAAGTGTAAATCCCTGACTTAGGAGGTACAATCAGAATGGAACCTCAGAGATTTGCTTTCATGCTTAAACATAATTTCTCTGGTTTTCAGTTTGATGCAAGAATCATGCCATTTCGTTGCCAAACATCTTGAATGTTGCTCAAAAACTGAATGGGGGTGTGCAGGAGGAATTAACAAGAGGAAAAAAAACCCTGTACAGCTATTTACTAAGATCAATTAAAAGCATATTCATACTAGAACAACGAAGGGAAATAAGAGGAAAGGGTCTAGCACCATTCAACTTCTTCTTTGAAACCAACTTCTAAAGACACTGAAAATTCTGCCCGATACAGGACACATCCTTAACCAAAGATAAATGGGACATGTCCTTTGTACCCACCTAAACAGTAGGGCTTCTCTCTGTTCCTATGTCTCTCGCGGTCATACCGGTATCCGGGATAACATGTACAAAGGACACGTCCAAAGTTATCTGTGCATTGCTGTTCACAAGGTGCTTCTGCACACACATCGTAGTCTAAAGAGAGAAAAGCGTGCTTAATGGAGATACTGGCCAGCAGGCCCATGTGTTTAGAACAACAATCTTTTTGATACTTTATCTGATCTTATGTTACTGCTCATTACCAAAGTCCTATCACAGCAGTAGGAAGAAACACAAGTGATATTGTCACAAAATGTAACCAATGTTTTATTGTGGAATTATGATTCCTAGTCACAGCTTTTCTATCTGTCTAATAATTTAAGGAAGGGGCACTTTCTTTGTGTTTGTAACGCACATTGCACAGTGGGATGCTAGCACAGGTGGGGCTCATAGGTGTGGCAATATAATAAAATAATTAATAATGAACATGCACAACATTAGTAATCATTCTCAGGGAAATATTAGTTACATAAAAGCAATTTGTTGTTTTTCCTTCCCCAAATCCACAAGTGACAGAAGCAACAGCTGCGATGTAATACACTATACAATAGCTTAAGGACAATTTTGTGGCAAATACATTGAGAAAATGTTTCAGAAAGAAAAGTTAGCTCAAATAAACACATTAAATAAGCAAAACCAACCCTAACTGCCTAAGCAAAGAGCACATGGTTATTAAGATATCACCATTTCTAAAAATATAAATGTACAGATTAGCATCTGATGCTAACCCGCTCATCTGAGTATGGTGGAGCTTTCCACTTGGGCTAGTTGGCCCTGTGGGAGTATAGGCTAAAGCCAAGTGAAGTTTTCATTTGGGCTGGTAAGCACCCACTTTGCAGTGAGGATGCAGGCTAAATCTTGCCAGTGATGATAGTCCTCCAGGGCTTTTCCACAATTCCCCCCAGAAGCCCAGAACAACAGACAAGTTCTCTCAAAATTCCCTGGGAAAGAATCACAGAGCAGCTCATTTGATCATAGTAAAATCCATGGGATATGCCTCCAGAAATCGTAATGACAAATAGGTGAGTGCAGTACCAGAAAGGACACAATGATTCAGGTAGGGCTTTAGAATCTGGATGCTAACGTCTTGGTGAAGCTAACCTGGGTGCTCAGACCCAGGTGCCAATCACGCAAGTTAATTCTGCAGTAAAGACATCCCCTCAGTGTGAAGTCAGATTAACTGGAAATGGGGAAACTGAGGCAGTGGCAGAGCCCAAAGCAAATCTCAGTAAGCACTGCTACAGGCCCTTAGAGTTTATATAAAAATTCATGACAATATTTCTTTATATCATTTAAAAAAACTTCTAGACATTTATTCAGAGTTTATAAAAGGTTCTTAATCTTTTAAAAAAAGATGACTATTCTGGTTAAGATGAAAATCCAACAGCACTTTAGGTAAGAATTTAAGGTGCGTCTGTAAAGAGATCTTGTCCTTGAAAAATACCATAAATGGGGGGTCTGCCATCAAGGCTCCAATCTCCCCAACCCTGTGAGCTGATGTGAAGGCTACTAGAAATGCCATTTTCATAGATAACTGAAGCAAAGAGCCGGGTAATAGATTCACAGGCTGTAAGGCCAGAAGGGACCATCATGATCATCTAGTCTGACCTCTAATGGTGGTCCCATGAGGTATGTAAGTACAGGTTGAAATCCCATGTAGGAGTAGGATCCTTACACTGAGGGAGAGGTTCCCTATACACTTAATAAATCTCGAGGACATGAGGTGAGCACATATGGAAAACCCTTCTAGTAGGAGATGAAATGCTGATATTTCGGCCAGATGAATCTTAATAGAGCTAACTGATAACCCGATTTCTTCAAGTCCAGCAGCAGGTAATCCAAGATGACTGACAGCAAAGAAGATTCAGGCACAGCAATGTGACAGAGACACCAGTGGTTGAATCTTTTCTATTTCTGAAGATGAGTAATTTGCATGGACTTCCTTCTGCTTGTTGCACTCCTGTCAACTGGGTGGATTCTAATCTTGTGAACCATCTAGCAGCCATGCTTGGAGGTGGAAAACCTTTACTTTGGGGTGAAGCATGTGACCTACATCCTGGGAGAGGAGATAAAGGATGGTTGAAAGCTTGAATACAGGTTGGACACACAGGTGAAGCAGAAAAGAATACCAAACCTGTCTCAGTCAGGTTGGTACCATAACCCTGGCCTTGTCATGTCTGATCTTGATCATCACTGTTCATATTAACAGTATTGGAGGGAATGCACAGAAAAGGCCCTTCATTCAGGGAAAGAGAAAAGCATCCCCCATAGAATGATGACTTAGGCCTCCTCTTGAGCAGAATAGGGGACACTTCTTGTTGCTGAATGTGGTGAATAGGGTCCACCTCTGGAATTCCCAACCTTTGGAATTTCCCATGAAGGATTTGAGAGTCCAATTCCCGTTAATAGTCCTGAAAGAAGCCCCTGCTGAGCATATCGGCTGTGACATTCTGGACTCCAGCAAGGTAAACGGCTGAGATCTGAACCTGATGGGCTATACATCAGTTCCATAACTTTATAGCTTTGGTACACAGGGAGGGGCATCTTGCTCCTCGCTGTTTGTTGATATAGAATATGCAAGCACATTGTCCATCATGATTCTGATTGGTTTGCCTCTGGGGAGGAACCAAAGGCAGTTGTTCCTGGCACCCTTGAGTTCCAACAGGTTGACATGGATACTGGTTTCCTGAGGTGACCATCTGCCCTGAGTTGTGAGTGTGTTGGGATGTGCTCTCCACCCTAACAGTCAAGTGTCCGTTTCCACAGTGATAGTTGGAGGTGGGCAGGTGAAAGGGATGCCTGCGCAGCCACTGAGTTAATTTTTCCATCCAAGGATCCCAGCATGGCCATGCAGGGAGGGGGGGGGGGGATAAGGGAGAGAGGGTGGCACACAGGACAGATCCCAACGTTCTGAGGCTCCTTGTCAAAGAATGGTTTCCTATACTGATGCAGAGAGGGAAACTTCCATTGATAAAGAGGAGACTGATAGAATCTCCACTTCTTCCTCCTCAATGTCCTCCAATGGGGATAGGTGCAATAGAAAAAGCTGGAGAATCTTGCGGCACCGGGAAGCAATGGTAATCCAGAGACAGGGTGTCAATACCAAGAGTTGTTTGCTACCCATAAGCAATGGGGAGTGGGCTCATCTAAAATTCACAGGTCTTTGGAGTAGTGGAATTCCTGAAATTCTGAGTGGGTTGGTACTGACATAGCAGTTGATCTGGAGTGCATAGGCATTGGTGCCAAAGGTGTCTGGTGCTTCAACTATCCTAGTACCAATGGTGCTGAGTGAGAAGGCACTGATGGTAAATCTGATGTAAATGGTGCCATTTTAGAGGAGTATATGTCCTGGGCCTCCTGTCCTTCATAGATAGTATTGGGGGCCTGCTGGAGCCGTGCTTCTCCAAAACATCCTGAGATCTGCCAGCCCCACAGGTACCAGAGGAAGTGTCCTTTGCCTCCACGGTACCATGAGCTCCTCTTCTTCGGCACTTTCCCTGAGTCCTTCAAAGTCTTCTGCATCTGAGGGGGGACCTGGGCTCAGGTCAAAGGGGTGCTGGACCTGTCTGGAGACAGATGTATTGGGGGGGTCTCCTGACTAGACTCAGAAATGGGTCGAAGGGAGTGCTCCATCATCAGAAGCCTCAATTTGGTCTTCCAATTCTTCCATGATCTAGCTTTGAGAGCCAGGCAAAAGTTACACTTTTGGGAGATATGGGATTCTCTCAAGCAAGGGATACACTTAGAATAGCCGTTGCTGCCCAGGATAGCCTCCGAACAAGAGAGGCAGCATTTGAAAACTGGTGTGCCAGGAATGCCCAGCCAGGCCATATAAGCTTCCCAGACAAATGGGGGAAAAGGAGAGGAAAAAAGCCAAAGCTCTCACCACTGTCTAACTAACAACAACTAACTGGAAATGCTAAACTAAACTAACTAAAAGAACAACCGTAGAACACGCTGAGGCACACAGAAGGTGGACATGTTAGAGCTCCGTCTCCGGCCAAGGAGGTAGAGAAGGAATTTAGGGCAGTTCGCCTGTGCTGCTCTTTATACCCCGGGTGTAGAGCATGCTGGGCTGAAGGGACACTGCTAATGGAAAATCTCCGATCAAGGGCTCAAGAGGCACATATACGCATCTGAAGTGGAGCAGCCATATGGACACTACTCAAAGAAGGAGGCCAAGTTTCATCATCACAGAGTTCTGTGCCCTCAGCAGCTCTAGCCATGGTTCCTGGCAGCCTGGCTCCATTGAAGCTGGGTGAGGGATGGGATCATCACCAGAGACAAGGCTCCGAGGCAAAGCAATCACAGGCCTAGGCTGTATTGTTTTTCCTTTGTATGCTGTGTGGAGCTGGACGATGTGTATCCCTCCCACCACACCCTCAACCCACTTGTGCTGCAGACCACCCAATTCCCACCCCTTCCCAGGAAAAGTGGGGGTTGAGGAGGAGTGGGAAGTCACTTAGCACACAGGGATGGGAAGGATGTTCCAAAGATAAGGAATGGAGTCACAAGTGATTCTAGCTGCAGCATGTGGAGGGATTGAAGAATGAAGAGGTTATAAAGAAAGAGACCAGAAGGAGGAAGCGGAGTTTTTGGCAATGGGGACACTGAGGAAGGAGAATCTGACCAGGGTTTGTCTACACTACACTCTTACCTCAAGTTAATCTTTGCCAAGAAATGCACAGTAGTTAACACATTTATAAAAGCTACTGTGGATACTCCCGAATGTCTGATCCAGGCAACAAATATGTGTGCTTTACCCGAGGCTGAGCCCAGAGAAGGAAGAGAGAATGGAACTGTCGACCATGAATAGAAAGATAGAGAGAGAGGCAATTCTGGAGAAAAGAGAAGTTCTATTTTTGACATGTTTGGTTTAAGAAAGTGGCATAGAAGATGTCAGAGATGCAACTGTAGTAATAAAAATAGTACTTCACACTCAGTCTCAAAATCACTTTTCTAAGTATCATTATCCCCATTCTACAGATGGGGAAACTGAGGCACAGAGAAGTCAGATAAGTTGTCCAAGGCTTAGATATGAATAGAATTCACTTGTACCACTGGACTGCACTGCCTTCTACTTGTATATGTGGGAACTGGAGGGTAGAGCAGGGAAGGGAGAATGGATGGAAACATCAGGAAGGAGATTGAAAGAGACCAATGACAATGCCTTAGCTTTAGGGAGGAGAGATTATTTAAAAAGCACCTGGCACAGAAGGAGAACTAGGTCTTTCTGGTGCAGACATAACACAGTAGATAGGGCAGAGTCTGCGTGAGCTCCCAAGCGCTTCCTTGTACTCACTGCTAGTCACACAGGAAGACAATTGCTTTCTTGGTGTTGTGATTTGCCAGCAATGGCTAAACAGCAAAGATATACTTTAAAAAAGAAATTAAGAGCCTGAGACATCTGTAATATACTTATCTGCCTGGGATGAAATATGCATTTCAAGCACACTCATATCACCAAGATTATGATGAAACAATGCGTGGGGAGCTGAGTGTTACATTTTAACAGAGTAAGTTAAAAGAGTGCTTCTCTGAATCATAGTATTTCTAGTTTATATGCTATCACCCCAGACTGTTTCAGCTGTTTCCACTGTTTCTCCGGCCTGTGAAGTTCAAGGTGAAACTCGGGTCAGGCTGAGAGGGGACTATGGGGGGATACCAAGATGACTGTGCTGGAGGTAGGGAAACCACAGCCAGAAAACAAGTTCATTTAAAGAAAGAAATTCTCCAAGCTTGTTAAGATCCAGAACCCAGTGAGAGCTGAACTAAAGTCAATGGAGTCATAATTAAGAGCTACTTTCATGTTCACTTAAACCAAAATACATCAAAACTAGAAGCACCGATTCTCTTTTGTTGTGGCATTTTTGTTATCCACACCCGTTTGTTCTCCCACAATCTCTGCGATGCTGAGTGAATAATCACTATAGCCACAGGATATTTTACTGGAGACACCATCGTAAGAAAGCCAGGGGATGGATTTCCAGAGAGCCTGGGTTCTTTCCATTCTACGTGGTCTCTGTTTCCATCTCTCTATATTCTACAACACCAAAAATTTCTTCAATCCAACACCAGGCTCCTACTCCTACAGTCTCTCCCACTGTAGCTCACAAGTCCAGCCATGAACTCACTACACAAACACAAAGCCCAAAGCCAAAACCATGAACAGAAGCAGTTGAACTGACTCCATTCAGACATTACCCATTGTTTCAGCAGCTCCGCCGGGTCTTGTGAATTTCTCACCACACTGGTAGCATGAGTATCAATATTTTTAGGAAGTGGCTATTTTTTTTTTTTTTTGTCACAAAGTCTTATTGGTGTTGATATCTGACAATGAAGAACTCACTCACCAAGGGGCAAATGGCACAGCTGGAAGGAGCGTGTTGGCCAGAATTTACAACCCAAAGAACAAGCAGTTCACTGGGTCTCTCAAATACAATGTTACCCTGTCTCCTTTCCCTTCAAAAAGTTTAACGGATGTGTTACCCAGCACAGGCTTTTTTATTTTCAGCTTAAAGAGTCTATCTGAAGTGAGAGAATTTGCAGCTCTGCAGTCACTCTGAGCTCTGCAAACAGGACAATGAGAGGAAAAGACATCTTATGTGAAGAAGTTATGTGAATAACTGTTTTAGGGACTGATGCAAAGCCTCCTGAAGTCACCGGAGAGTCTCCATTGATGTCAACGGGCTTCGGATCAGGCCCCTAAAATTCATGCCTGTAGTCCAGTTGCATGGTGTATTGTGTCCATGAGCTACAGCTTCACTTGCAAATGCATCTCATTCCTTTCTAAAAGATAGTCCAGATGTTTCAAGACCTTTAACCAGGAGACCCGAACACTGTATTTACAAAATATGGTTTAGCATCATTGTCTGACGCCAGCGAGAGAACGCTCCTTTTCCACCACCACATCAACTATACAGAATAATTCTCGTTGCCTTTTGGGACAGCCCGTTGCAAGAGGTAATGTCTAAGCAGCCCCCACCCCAGGAGTACCGTGGGGAGACACCCCTTCGAGGTATTATCCTCTCCCAGCTTCCCCATTGCTGCTGTTGGGAGAGGAGGCCTAGCTAGCTGCAGTGGTTGATGCTCCTGCGTGAAGTGGCTCTCAGCACAGATCCAAGGCAGAATATGGCCCTGTGTGTGCACTAATTCACATTACAAAATCTGTGCAACCAGATGAATGTGGGGAGAACCAAGATCTGGCATCCTAATTGAAATGTTCTGAAGACACAGAATTTTATTGTATTGCTATTTGTGGTAATGAATCCCACACAGACACAAGGGACAACCAAGTCTGTGGTTAACTCAGTATTTTCTCCAAAATTAACAGCACAGAAAGCAGAACAAATGAGAAATGGCTAATGACGCTGGGATGTGAAGGATTAGAACAATGAAATCACATACCTTCGGGAATGCATTGTCCAAGAACAAATTTATAACCCTTACAGCATTTTTTCCTGAAAGACAAAAATAAAATTAAAATTAAATTAAAAAAATGCTATTTAAAAGGAGATCTTGCCTTAAAAATAACTTAAAAAGGGTTTAAAAGTTATATTTGAGAAGGGATCTCAAAAATAAATTTAAAAAGCCATTAATCCAAAAGACTGATTAATAAACTGGTGATTTCTATTCATGGGTATAGAGATAGATTTGAAATGATCCATACTAGCACATGATAACCTTCAGAACGAAAGGCCTTCCTCATCCTAGATGCATAAAGATCTCTAAGTGCAAAAGCAAATATCTCAGGCCCCAAAAGCTCTCAGCATCCTGGCCCTCTGCCTTCCCTCAGTCAGGGCTTTCTGGGGCTCTTATCTGGACTGGATGATTATGCTTTTAAAGGGGGAATGTTTGGAGAGAAGTAGGGAAGTTTCTGGAGAGCTCATTACAAAAAAAAAAAAAAAAATCATGGACAGCATGGAAGTTTGGATGAGAAGATGCCTGTTGAAAAAGGTCTGGTACTTTTCCTAAAGCAAGAGTATTTTGGATCTTTATTCAGTCAACTCTAATACAGGGTCCTTAGCCAAGATCTTCAAAAGTGACTAGTGATTAGTGGTGTCTCAGCTTCTTGGTGCCTACTTGAGACACTTTAATAGGGCCTGATTTTTGGAAAGTGATGAGTGCCCACTATCTGAAAATCAGGGCTCTTTGAGGTGTCTAACATTGGGCACGAAAACAGTCAGGCACACAGAATTACTAGTCACCTTTGAAATCATTGATACCTAATGCTTCTGTGCGTGGAAAGCACATGACATACTTTTGGCGCTACACATATAAACAACCATGATCATAACTTTCATGACATGCCATAGAGCATTTCCAAGCATCTGTCACCCTAAAGTAAACCGACTGAAGGGCTTGTATCTCAGTTAGTAGCACACACACAAGATTAAATGTTATCATTCATTTCCCACATTTCAAAGGACTCTGAAAAGATGACCGATGAAATAAAAAAGGTATTTTAACTACAGAAAGATTAACATGGCACTTAGAATGTTACAGAAACAGGGACACTTATATATGACCACTATTCTCTATGGTCTGAAATTTCTTGAGTGTTCACTACTTGAGAAAGTTCTGGGTATGGGGAAAACATGTGTTTCTTATAGGCTAGTGTGAAATCGCATTTAAACATATGATTTTATTTGTCTGTTTCTATTTTGTTCGGCTCAACTACAACAAGCCTCCAAGTCTCTTGATAGCATTTCTAAATGCATACTAATGGATATAATTGTTACAGTCATCTAAGTGCATCTAAGATTGAGTGACCTTTAAAGGATCCTTGTGGACTGCTTAACCAGAAGTAACCTGTAGTTCAACCTCCCGTTAAATTACATTTAAATTAAGTGACTTAATCTGTTTTTTGAAAGCCTGTGTATTTTAGAGATATGGACTCTAGAATGTTTTTCAGACATGCTGAAGTGAAGTGTCTGGTAAGCTAAGAAGTAATCACTCTTCTGTTTTCCCCCTTCATTGTATAATTGACCCAGCAGAATGCTAATGCAATGGAAGTCAATGACACAAGTGCATCTCTTGGGTGACCCAGAGTTCATCACAATATATCATTATGTTGTATTTAAAACAACTATCAGTTGCAACTGACCATTTAAAACAAACAATGTATTATTTCAAACTATGTAAAAACAAACGTTGGCTGCACATTTTATACACTTTCAAAGATTAGCTGGAATATAAATGATGTTTAATGAAGTTTGGAGGGCTGCAGGGGAAGCTTTGCCTTGTTATGCAAACACTGGTCCTCATTAGACTTCACCGCAAACACTGCTGTGAAGTTTTATCTTCAAGACAAACAAATGAAGGAGGGAAAAGTTCAAAGGTGCATCAGGAAAGCTGTTCATATGCTTCAAGCTATGCAGATGGCTTTCCAAACGCAGTCATCTCCTATCCTCTTCAGGATAGGGTGAGACTGATAGCACAGTCTCCTCGCAGGCGGCATAAACACATCCCAATGAAGAAATGAGCAGGTAGTGGTAGAGAATGTAATAAACTACTCACATGCTTAAAGCTATGCAGATACTTTGCTGGACCAGGGCCAGAATGCCCAGTACCTTTCTGGATTGGCTCCTATTCTCCTAAATCAAATACTTCTGGGTTTTTTTTACAAGATAAACTGTGTGAATCTACAGCTAACGTATCTTTTCTTCTGGATTATTGTATTAGCTTGTTCCCCTGCCCTGTTCAAACACCTTCCCAAACTAGAATGTGCCCTGTGCTCAAAACTCTCCTAGGCTAGGATGTCTTTTAAAGCTTGACCACAGTTAGGCTGCTGGTGTCCTGAGATCACAGCCCAACTGCTGACCAATACTGTCTCACTGTTTCCTTGTACTCTCCCATCTTTCTCTGTCTGTCTGCATCCAGCTATTGGCTCTTGTCTGATACTTTGACTGTAAGCTCGTTGGGGCAGGGAGTGTCTTTGTTCTGTGTTTGTAGAGCACCTAGCATAACAGGGTCCTGCTCCATGACATGAACTCCAGGTGCGATGGTAATACAAATAAATAACAAACAAATAATAAGAATGAGGGGGCAGTGGCTCTTCATGGTCCTGGGGGCGAGGGAGGTTTCCCTACACAAGAAGCACTGTGACACTGGACCAGTCCCAAAGTCTATCTAATCTAGTATCCCATCTCTGGCAATGGTCAGTTCCAGATCTTCAAAGTACAAAAGCCTCATGATAGGCAGATGTGGGACAGTTTGCCCTCTATATAGGTCACATCCTGATCTCCAATAGTGATTTGAGGATTTCAGTAACTCAGCCAGAGGTTATGGGTCTATTACAGGAGCGGATGGGTGAGGTTCTGTGGCCTGCAATGTGCAGGAGATCAGACTATATGATCACGATGGTCCCTGCTGACCTTAAAGTCTATGACTCAGGGATTAGTTTATGCCCTAAAGCATGAGATTTAATATTCCTTCCAAAACGTCTGTTGTCATTAATTATAACTACTCTGGGTATTCTTGGTACCCAGATAAACAGCCAATCCCCTTTTGAATCTTGTTAGGTTCTTGGCCTTAATTCCAAAATGTGCAAAAAAAAAAAAAAAAAAAAAGGATTTCCTTCTCTCGTTTCTGAATTTCTCACCATTTAATTTTACTGAATGTCGCCTTAGTCTTCTTTTACAAGACAGGGAGAACAGAAGGTCCTGATCTCCTTTCCTCAGAATTATCCCCTGCTCTTTTTCATGGTAGCTTTAAGTCCCATATGAGAGAATGGCACCAAAAGGACCAAACCAGCCCCCAGAAACTGCATTATCTCCCCATACAATCTCCTAGCAGAAAATTCCCAATTCAGAATACAGACTTTCTTTTCTTGATGCCAACTTCTTTTTGATACATGACTTTTCTAAATAGCAATAATCAATTAGACATGATTTTGCAAGGGGGTCTGACAGGCTAGGGTTAATGCACAGAAAACACAATACTCCAGGTCTTGCTGCCCTGAACATCATATTACATCTCTAATTCTAAGTAACACAGCCTGCGATGAATTCTTGATGACCTTTACATTCTTTAGGCCAAACTACATTCCTGAAAATCAATTTATCAAAATGACTGACACTTAAGTTGATTATTAACAGAGCTACTTTAACAGTAAAACTTATCTTCAGACATTCAGAACACAGTTGACATTTCTAATCAACATTGGATAATTATGATCTCATTATAGATAATGAGAGGCAAGCAAGCTGCTACTGATCTTTTTAACCACTGGACAATTTTCTTCATGACTGTTGCTAGGCAGTTGTACATTTAAGTGTGACTCAAATACAGCGGACAATATTTAGCTGCCTCAGAATGTGAAACAGTAGTGAATCTTTGTGAAATTAGTTTGGTTCATTATTAAGTTCTGTTTCCAAACAGGGGTAACTTTTTAGCACACCTACCTTTCACATTATGCAACAGGGCTGTTTACCTAACAGAAAACGTTATAGCAATGGCTTCCTAGCAGTTTCCCAGGTTTCTATGAGCTCAACCCTGTAATGTTCACTCAGGAAAAGCACTGTTTTAAATAGGAGTTTCTCCTGAGTGAAGACTGTAGAATATGTCCTTATGTCCCAAAAGTCTGGCACCTGAAGTATTAAAATAGTCACAGTATCAGGTAGGTGTCATAACTCTACAGCCGTTAGCATTCTATAATAGTCTAATTGAAAATGTGTACATGGCCTTAGATGGATATGATATCCATCCATTTCTAGATATCCATCATTAATGTATCTGGAGGCCACATCTCATAGAACTGGTCAGAAATTAGTATTTTTCTTGATGGAACATTTTGATGAAAACAAAAAACATTTTCATCAAAATTGTCAGTGGCAAATGTAGCCTCCCCCCCAAAAAAAATATACTGGAAAATTTTCAACCAAAAACAGTTAAAAATCAACACACTTCTGGTTTTTCAGGTGAAAATTTTCACTTTTGGGGTTTTCCAATGAAAACTCCAAATTTTCAAGGATATAGTCCAGGAAAATTTTCGTTTAATCAAAAACCCAATTTTCCATTGAAAATAAATTAATCAGAAAATTCTCAACCAGATCTAGTCAAAGAATATCATAACACGAACTCACAACAACCTGAGCAATATCTCTCAGATCAGAGGTGCAACAAGGGCCATAAGTGGCTCTGCTGCACAAGGGAGTCTTTGTAAAATGCACACAGAAGGACTACTTATTGTGACTCTCCTAAATGCTTCTTTGATCTTCCTGAATTTCAGAAATATCCAGGACTCTAAAAATAATATAAAAAGGAATAATTAACTTCTAAACAATTCATCAGCCAGGTACAGAAGTGAACCAACAAGCTGCTACAAAGATCCTTATTTTTTAAAAGTATATCTAAAATCCAAATGAGCCCCCGTTCTGTCTGCCAAAATCTGCATGGACAAATAAGACCCATATGTAGTGCAAGTGTGTTCAGTAACCCAGTAGCTGTGGGTAGTTCAGTTATATTTCACATACACAGAAGATTTATGTAGTTTTGGACAACATGATGTAAACTGAAAGAACATGCATTGGTTTTGTGGGATACATACCAAAATCTTAACTAACAGGGAGTGGTGTCCTGTAGACAGCGCTTCAGTATCATAAGCTTTGCCATGGTTTCTAGACTGAGTCCTCTTTTACAGGTATCTGAAGAGGTAAATGCAGCCTATCGAGGAAGCATTTACTATCATGGACATTTTACCTGCAAAAGTGGGATTCCACTCTCTTCCTCTGCATATTCCTCTCATTGGTCTAGTTCCAACTGACATTGCAGTCAACGCACAACCTCCCCATGGCTTCAGTGGAAGCTGGCTTGGATCTACAATGACCAGGACTAAATGAGCTGGGACCGCATCACCACATAAAGGCTGTTTCCTCCTTCTGAAGAAGCCTTTCAATTGATTTCAGTGAGATTGAATAATACAAGGATCAGCAGATGCCTGTTATTACCTAAGGAATCTTCCTGGTACCTGGGACCACAACATATGTTCTGTGTTCACACTAGCTCATTGAGCAGTTTATTGGAAAGCCAGATGAGAATTTTGACTGAGTAAAAATGAAGAAGGCCCCCTGTGCCAAGGAAACTGAAGAAGTCAGAGATCTGAGAGTCAGCTGGTGTAGCAAAAGACTTGATTTCGTAAAAGTAAGATTTCCACTGATAAATGGATTTTTAAGGATATGAATGAAGGTCATGTTTCTGACCAGCAATTTCAGTTAATACTTCATTTGAGTTGTGCATTACTCTTTGCTCTTTAAAACAAAATGGTGCTTGGCTCTAGTTATTAACATTTTATCAGGAAAGAAATCTTTTTTTGACTGCTGTTAAGATGAAACCCTTGCTAAGACTGAAAATGCACACAATGTATTGTTCTTTCTCCAAACACATTCCACAAGCCAGATCTTCAGATGTTGAAAATCAACATAGCTCCATTGACCCTGTGATTTTGAAAGCTTTCTTACATGCTATTTGGGCTGTCCATTGCTGCAATGTATTATCATCTGATTCTCTCTCAGCTGTTTGAAGTGTTGTTTTATCCTGGTGTTTTTATGGACATAGGGAATTTTATGAAGCGTGAGTAGAAATTGTGTTTCTTTGCCTCCTAACTTACAGAGGGCATTACAAAAATGACAACATGATGAATTACTTTGCAGAACTACTGCAGAACTCAATATTTTCACATGAAGGAGACTGGCTGCACATCCATCGATAGAGAGACATGGTGAACTTGAATCTAATCAATTTCAAAAGATGTGTTAAAAATAAATTGACTATAAAACAAGGCTTATGACTACCTACAGTTTAAGTCAACACAAGTTATGTTGTTCAAGGGTGTGAATTAGCCACCCCCCTGAGCGACATCATTTATGCCAATTTAAGCGCCGGTGTGGATAGTGCTATGTCAGTGGGAGAGCTTCTCCTGCTGTCACAGCTACAGCCGCTTATGGGGGCTGAAGATGGGAGAGCTCTTTCCTGTTGGCTTAGAGTGGCTAAAATCTCTAGGGTACCCATAGCCAAAGTCTCACTAAGATCAAGCAGATCTCAGCCCTGGTCTACACTTACCTGGAGATTTGGCAGCAGTCGACAGGAGTTACGCAAACTACGCAGAGTAGCTTGCGTAACTCACGTCGACTGCTCTACTTCCCTTCTGCGCGCTGTCTACACTGCGCTGTTCCCGTTGACGCAGCATTATGTTACTCGAGGGGGTGGTTTACCAGCGTCAACTTCCTGATCGATTGAGCGGGTCTACACTGACCGCTCAATCGATCCAGAAAGATCGATCTGGCGGCGGTGAATTTGCCACCGTCAGTATAAACATGACCCAACAATTGAGGCACATGGTGATGGATGTGCTGAGATGAGATAATAACCAGTTCACCTGGAAAAATGGATTTTTTTGAAAATACTTTGAAATAAACAATTTGAATATTAGGAATTTTCCAAAAATCTCCTAATCTGCACCCCCAAAGGTAGTTAAGCTCCTACCTCAGCTTTGGATTCACAGCCATGAACCCGCTCCTGGAGTTAGGCACTTAAGCCAGGTCAATTCAGGCCTTTCTTATGAAAAGAGAGACAATCTTCACCGCATTATAGCCAGTAGCCTAGTGGTTAGGGAACTCATCAGCAGTGTGAGAGGCCTGCTTTTCCTAGTTTGGAGCAGGGTCTTGAATTTGGGTCTGCTCTATGACAAGTGATGCCCTGACCACCAGGCTATTCGGTATTCAAGGGTGGGGCTTTCTTATTCCCTTCTGTTGAAGCTGTTCCATTTTGTATAAATAAATTAATATTCATTGGGGCAGGAACTTGAATTTAGCAGTCCCACATCCCAGGTGAGTGGGCTCCCTGCCCCCCGGTATCTCCCCCACAAGTCCCCACTCAGAAAATCCCCAGTTTGGTTGCCCTGGGTTGTGTTTTGTATGAGGCCCAATCTGGTAGGGGTGCTCTGAGAATGTATACTGGATCAGGCCCTGAGGAAGCAGCTCAGTGGCACTAGGACATAGGACTAGAACATAGGACTTTGCACATGTCCACCAGCAGAAATGTAGGCACCATGGGGATTCTTCCAGCAGAAACATAGGTGCCAAGGGAATTTAGGTGCCTCCAGGATTAGGTGGCAGGTGAGTGAGGGTTTTGAGATTCTCAGTAGTGTAAACACCTAAAGTGGCAGTTAGGCAGCTAAGTCCCTTTGTGGGTCTGGCCCTTAGTGTCTCGGCGCCTCAGTTTCCCGTTAGTAAAATGTACCCTACCTCACCGAGTGGCTTTTGTTTAAATACATTAAAGATTGTGGGATGACCAAATACTATGGTAATGGGGTCCATGCATACTTACAAAATAAAGCCTGACTCCAGCAGCAGCACTTCCCTACGACGTATCATTTGATCACAAGTCACGTGACCAACACAGCTTTAACATCTCTTTCCCACTAGACAAAATCTCCACTTTCAGCTCTCTGATCCAACACTCATTCAACACACTGGGTTTGCAACATGCCCTAAAGCAAGCTGGCTATTTCAGACCTTGCGGGGCACAGCATGGCAAGGGAAAGGGACCTTTACAGAGAAATGCTGCCTGCAGCCTTATAACAAGGGGGATAAAATTCAAGGGCCTCTGCTGGTTGCAGCTGTGGCACAGAGGACAGAGATGGTCTCACAATTAGGCAAGGCCAAGCCATTGAGATTCCGTACCTTTAGGGATGGTTTCTGTGACCTTCCCGTCTGACTGATAATTAAAGAAAACCGTTTTATTGGCATTTCCATTTCAAATGATACAGGCTGGGTTCTGAAGGAACTCAAATGTGAAATTGCAGAAATACTAACTGTGGTATGTAATTTATCAGTTAAATGAGCTTCTGTACCAGATGACTGGAGGATAGCTACTGTGATGTCCATTTTTAAAAAAGGCCCAGAGATGATCCTGCCAATTATAGGCTGGTAAACCTACTTTCAGTATCAGGCAAATTGGTTCAAACTATAATAAAGAACAGAATTAACAAACACATAGATGAACAAGATTTGTTGGGGAAGAGTCAACATGACTTTTGTAAAGGGAAATCATGCCTCACCAATCTATTAGAATTATTTGAGGGGGTCAACAAACATATGGACAAGGGTGATCCAGTGGATATAGTCTACTTGGACTTTCAGAAAGCCTTTGACAAGGTCCCTCACAGAGGCTCATAAGCAAAGTAAGCAGATATGGGATAAGAAGGAAGGTCCCGTCATGGATCAGTAACTGGTTAAAAGATAAGAAATAGCGTAGGAATAAATAGTCAGTTTTCAGAATAAATAGCAGTGTCCTCTAAGAGTCTGTACCAGGACCAGTACTGTTCAACATATTCATAAATTATCTGGCAAAAGGGGCAAACAGTGAGGTGGAAAATTTGCAGATGATACTAAATTACTCAAGATAGTTAAGTCCAAAGCAGACTGCAAAGAGTTACAAAGAGATCTCACAAAACTGGGTGACTGGGCAACAAAATGGCAGATGAAATTCAATGTTGCTAAATGCAAAGTAATACACATTGGAAAACATAATCCCAACTATACATACAAAATGATGGGATTTAAATTAGCTGTTACCACTCAAGAAAGAGATCTTGGAGTCATTGTGGATGGTCCTCTGAAAACATCCATTCAATGTGCAGCAGCAGTAAAAAAAGCTAACAGAAGGTTAGGAACCATTAGGAAAGGGATAGATAATAAGACAGAAAATATCATAATGCCTCTATATAAATCCATGGTATGCCCATATCTTGAATACTGCGTGCAGATCTGGTTGCCCATCTCAAAAAAGATATATTGGAATTGGAAAAGGTACAGAAAAGAGCAACTGAAATGATTTAGCATATAGAAAAGTTTCTGTATGAGGAGAGATTAAAAAGACTGGGACTTCTCAGTTTGGAAAAGAGATGACTAAGAGGCATATGTGGAGAAAGTGAAAAAGGAAATGTCATTTACTCCATCATATAACATAAGAACTGGCGGTCACCCAATGAAATTAATAGGCAGCAGGTTTCACACAAACAAAAGGAAGTACTTCTTCACACAAAGCACAGTCAACCTGTGGAACTCATTGCCAGTGGATGTTGTGAAGGTTAAAACTATAATAGGGTTCAAAAAAGAACTAGATAAATTCATGGGGGAAATTACATGGTCATAAATCCATATTTCTTTTTAGTTTCCCTTCCCCCCCATCCACCAATTCCAGTAAGGGCTTTATGACAAGATTGTGCAGAATGGCAAATCTAGGACATGTGGTCTATGACAACTCTAATTCCCTTTTCATCCAACTGTGTCATAAACAAGTAAGTGGAGAAACCTGCACCTCTCCTGCTTTGGGCAAGAGTTCAAGATGACAGTGGCCTCCAACCTCAGCGATGCATTCAGCATGAATCCATTGTGCATCCCCAACAACATTTTCCTAGACTGTGTGGAACAAGAGGCACTATTTTCTGGGTATAGGAAAAAGCCACATACTAAATGAAATAATTTACAAGCATGGGTGGCTTGGACCTGCCAATTCCTTCAGTTTTTTACATGGTCCATGGAGATCTTACAGGACTCTGTTTGGATGGATGGGGAAGATGCTGTGACTGTCGAGCCAAATCCTGTCCTAAGAACAGCATGGAGTTCAATGAACTCCAATAACTTGGGGCAGGCAGACTGAGTTGGCATGAAATAAGAACTGACTCAATCAACATTCCCATCACATACAGGCAAAATTAGTTTCCCTTGGCTGAAGTGGAATGTGATTTCATCATGAAGAGTTGAGGATAAGTCCATCAATGGCTATTAGCCAGGACGGTCAGGAATGCAACCCCATGCTATGAGTGTCCCTAGCCTCTGTTTGCCAGAAGCCGGGAGCGGACAACAGGGGATGGATCACTCGCTGATTGCCTGTTCTGTTCATTTCCTCTGAAGCCCTGGCATTGGCCACTGTGGGAAGACAGGATACTGGACTAGATGGACCATTGGCCTGACCCAGTATTGCTGTTTTTATGGGTTCTCAGACATTTTGGGAATCCTCGATGTTGTTCTGTGGGGAAACGCATAATATTGGTTTTTGTCACCTCCAAACATAACTAGGCCTCAAGAATATTTTTCCTGGATACACATTATATCTTAAATCTGGTGCTGAACTATCAATATTATTTCCATGGAAATGTCACATAAAATGGTCATATTTCTATTCTGTGACATAGTTCAACTGACAAAACCAATCAGCAGGAATTTGATTAAGTTTAGCTTAATGGTGTCTGAAAGAGGGAGAGCAAAACTGGTCTGGGAATTTGCTCAAAGCAAGTTTAGAGCACAGTGTAAACATCCTGTATATGACTCCAATAACGCTAGTCAGTTCATACTCCGCCTATCTTGAAGAGCCATCGATTAGATTCACTAGGTACCTCCATAAAGTGGTTGTAAATCATCTTCTTGAAGATCATATGGAAAATAACCAGAATTTTGGTTTCTTTTTTTCACCTTCTATTTATGGTCTTGGATCATATTTTCTTTGTGCTGTTTTTAAATGGGGGTTAATACAAGTGAATGTTCATACAATTTTGATTAGATTGTACATCTGACAATAATGATATGATTAAAGAAGAGAGTGTAACTAATATTGTCTGCTCAGATCCAGTTTTCTTATACATATGCTGCCAGATTTGTACACCACGCCTGTACCCTCCTCTTTTTACAACTTGGTTTAATTTGTTGACCTACACCAAGAAAGTGATTTTGTTTAAAAGCATAAGTAAAGTTGATTTGGATTTCAATAAATCTAATTTATAACAGGTGTGACATTTTGGGAAATAAGTAAATAACATCATTTTTAAATATAAATATATAAACATATATATATATAAAGCATCATTTTCAGATATACACACACACACATAAACACACTTGTTGCTTTGTTTTTATTTGCTACATATTCATTCTAACAGGGTGGCAAGGTAAGATTTATTCTTATGTGTTTTCTTCTGCAGAAAATATTAGTATTCTAAACCTTTTGAAGACGTCCAAAACTGAGCCCACATGACATTTAAAATAAGAAAAGAGAATAAAGATTTTTTCACCATCTCTGACTTCCAATTAGAGGACTCTGAGCCAAATTTCTTTCCAAGCCTGTAAATAGCGTGTCTTGCTGATGGTGCAGGTTCAGTTATTTATCTAAACAAAGGTGAGCCAGAGTACAAAGCTAATCACAGCACATCTGTCCAGTGTCTTGGAATTCTTAAACTTCCATGACTCTTCATTTTGTGACTCCAATTTCCTGCAAAAAAATGCATTCTAGAAAAAAAAGCCATAAATTCCATTTCATTAATGAAAATAGTGCCAAAGCAGGACTGTAAGGAATTCTGTGCTCATTAGTTTGCTGGTCTGTTGCTAGGTCACTGAAGTCAAACAGAAATAAGTTGCTGGCAAGTTGTTAGATTTACTGAATCTAATCCAATTCATCTTATATAGCATCTTTCATCAACAAGATCACAAAATACTGTATAAGCAATGCCTAATGGAACCCTTTCAATAAACAATAAAAAAGTCAACCACACAATTTGCATATGCACGCACACACAAACATATCATAGAAGTTATACAAGTAATTCAGATTTTAAAAGTTAGGTTTTCAAATGAGACATAAATCTTGAATGAAGTCAATAACATGGTCTAAATTGGGGAGGTCGTTGCATGAGGGCTTGACTCTATTGTCAAGGAAATCAGTGGCAAAACTCCCACGAATTAGAATTAGACCCACAGACCAAGATTCAGTATGGTACTTAAGCATGTGATTTACCTTTAAGTATGTCCCATTTACTTGCACAGGATGGAAGTACTTGCTTAAATTAGGCACATGCTGAAATGCCGTCCTATCAAACGAAGTTTTCCTGAATCAGGGTCATAATTGCAGCATAAACTGAAGAAATCCTGGGTGAAATCCTGGCTCCATTGAAGTCAATGCCAAAACTCCCATTGCCTTCAATGGGACCAGGATTTCAACCCCTACCACAACACTCCTGTAGCTCCACCCAACATTAGAAGGCCTTGTTTCAGAAACAGCCATTTGATTTTGATTTGTCAAAGAAAGGGAACATGTGATATTTCTCTGGGCACCTTGCCACCACTGTTCTTAGCATTAGGAAGTCTTGTCTATCCTTGCTGTGGATCAGCTCCCTGAAACCAACACAACCACTGCCTTCCAGGCCTCGGCAGGCTTTATTCTTTCTGTGCAGGCTAGTGAAAGGCACGCACCAGCCCCAGAATCCTCTGAACAGCTCTCTGAAGTGCTTTGCTCCTGTTCAACTGAACACTCCCAGAATTCTTAGGGTATGTCTACACTGCAATAAAACATCCGTGGCTGGTCTGTGTCAGCTGACTTGGGTGCGCAGGGCTATAAAATTGCTGTGTAGATGTTGGGGCTCGGGCTGGAGCCTGGGCTTCCAGATCCTGTAAATGGGGAAGGGTCCCAGAGCCCAGACTCCAGTCTGAGTCCAAACATCTACAGCGCAGTTTTATAGTCCCGCAGCCCGAACTCCACAATCCCAAGTCAGCTGATGTGGGCCAGCCACGGATGTTTTACTGCAGTGTCCTTAGACATACCCTTAGATCTGCTATTCCCAAAGGAACAGTACATCCCAGCTTGTAACATTCAGCTGAGGATCAGCACTTTACTTAACACGCATCGCTTAGATATTAATACAGTGAGCACAAGAACAAGTGTATTATCAAAGAACCAGAGACTGAAGTGATAGAGACTGAGAATATTGGAATGTTTACATGTAAAACAAAATCATGACACATTTTCTAGAGCCTAAATGTAACAAACAAGGTATTCCCCTATCTCCTACAGGCAGCTTATCCCAAGTCCTTTTCCCTACCTTTTTTTGTTTGGCTGAGATTCCCTCTTGTAAAATCAAGTCCACTGGTGTCCTCACAGACTGAAGAAATGCCCAGCGTGTCTCCCAGCATCCCCAAATATAAAGAACAGACCTTTGATGTTCGCCTGAAAACAGGGTGTGTATCCCTGGCTGTTTACCTCTTCCTGTTAATTTCCTTCTGAAGTCTCCACAAACTCTTCATTAGCATTTGACTCAATATGCTATTACATTCCTATTGTAAGACACACAATACACAATGGTCTGCCATGAAGATAAGTGTCTCCTGTTCCCTGACTAGAAGTTTGTCTCAAGACACACTACCTTTGAGTGAGAGGCTTTTAGCTACAGACCTAGAAAACATACTTTTTAGGATATATGCATAACTCCTCACATATTTTCCATACATATATCTTGCAATGGTTATGATGATCAGTGTGATACAGGCTTTACATGACCTTACATGACCTCTTTTGGTGACCATATGGGATCCCTGTACCCCTATGTATTCCACTGTCCTCTGTCAGTTGGCATCAAGAGGTTCTTGGATCATAGAGAATTTTTGGAATAGCAGCTTGAAATCAAGCCATCCAGTCTCTAGGAAGGAGGTGGGAACATAGTCATAGCCAAACTGTCATTGCAGATATTATGAAATTTGGGAAGAACAACTGGGCATGAAGCCCACAGCTCTTAGGAAATTCCCACTACTACAGCATGCTGTGGCATATCTTCTCAGAAACACGTTATCGTGAGCACATCACACCTGTTCTTTGCTCTCTGGATTGGCTCCCCATGGAACATGAAGTAAAGTTCAAGGTCTTTGTCCTTATCGTCAAGGTGCTCAGTAGCCTGGGCCTGCATATCTAAAGGAGCCTTGGTTGACAACTTTGCTCTTCAGTCACAAGCGAACTCTCTACCACAAGAGTAAAGCTTGTGTGTGCAGGAGACACAGGTTTCACAGGGACTGGCCTGAGACTGTGGAACGAATTCCTGCAAGAACTAAGGACCATAACAAACCACACCACCATTTGGTCCATGTGCAAGACGTACTTCTTCAACCTGGCTTCCATAACATAAACACAGAACATTTAAAAAAAAAACAAATCCAAACCAAAACTCTACCCTGCACACACAATTCTTGCCCTGGGGAGAGGATGAAGTTAAAAATGAATCACACAAGACAGATGTCAGTCACATCACTCAATGCACTACTACTGGAAGGTGCTAAGATACTAAGGGGGAAGAGGATGGGTATAAGAACTTGTATAGAATAGAATAGAATAGAATAGAAACATGACCATTAATTAGTTTGTTGTTTCCTCCCAAATTCACTAACACTTAAACAAATATTTTACAAAAAAAAAAAAAAAAAAGAGGAAGTGACAAAACTCCCGGACCCAGTATGTAGTGAGTTGCAACAGTTTTGCTGTGATACTGTGACAGACATGAAGCTGATATGCGATGTTATGAACACTGTATGTGACCTGATTGGTGAGAAGTTATTGTACATTGGGGTTATAAAACCGTCTTGTACGAATGCATTGCTGTAACTTATAACAGGGTGCTGAAGGAAGAACAAACAGGAAAGCAACACAATGGTCCAGAGAAGCAACCTCCCAGCAAATATCAGGAGCAATTACAAGACAATGGCGTGTTTCCAGGGTCTGTTTAGGCTGAAGCAACACAGCTGTTTTGCCAGGCTGGCAGGTTAGAGATTAATAAGGCTATAAACAGTTAAAAGGGGACGGGCATTGAGTTGCTATGGGTTACCCAAGGTGCTGTCACTGAGGTCTGACAGGGAGGCAAGCTGTCACAGAAAGAGGCTCTACAGAAGACTCTCTAAGGAGTTAGTCCTTCCAGAGTCGCCATATGGAAAAGGGTTAGATACCTAGCAAGCAGGCATGTGTGTGGGCTGGTTTATTGTTTTTCAGATATATGTTTTCTCTGAAATACTTTCATTCTAAATAAATGATACTTTGTTTCGAGAAAGCTGTTTGGTCACTGATTATCACTCGCATTGCTCCAGAGGGAACAGAACTGCAGAGCTGGAGCCTAAGTCAGACCAGCTGAGGTAACTGCAGTTAGTACCAGAGGATTGGTACCCAGGATGTGGTCTGAAAGTGGGAGAATCACTTGAATCCATCCTGAGCACTGGTGATGGCCTGAGACCTGAAAAGGGGTGCACTTTCTTTGCGGGGGTCACAGGTACAGTTCACCCAGTAACTGCAACATAGACCACAAAAGAATGAATTTAAATTGTTGAGAATTCCTTTACTCCTTTGAAACAAACATTTTCATTCAAATGTCGCTTGAACAAAGTTTTACCAGTCAGATTTTAAAAAATGTATTAGCCTCTGCTTCTCTTTCATACCGTACTGGGAGTTTCTTTTCCAGTCACGTCTACTGCTGAGAACGAAAGGATTTCTCTGCATTTATCAAAAACAAAAACACCCCACATGAATCTATATAGCTATGAATCAAAAATCTGTCAACTCCTTTCAACAATATGCTCTTTGTAAAATAAATCACACTGGTTAGTTGCTACCTTGCTATTCCTACTTCAGAAAAATCACTAGTTGTCTCCTGGGCACTATTTATATATTGTCTAATGACTGATGATATAAATTTGATCTTTTGTGAAAGGACTGAAAAGGACACTTTGGAAGAGGATAGGAAGTATAGTGATCTGATTTTATTCATTGTGACTCACAAAACATAGTTCAGCATAAGTTACCTGGATTTAATATACACATTTTAACAAAAAATTATTTGATACTGCTAGTAACAGCCAGAGATCTAAGGTGAAATTCTGCCCCACTGAAGACAATGGCAGTGTTGGCACTAGGATTTCACCCATCCTGTATATAGCTTAAACAAGTCCTAAGAAAGACCTGACAACTTACCTTTCTAATCATGGTAAATGCATGGAAGACAAATGCTTGCTACATGATCACTAGTAGAGTTGCTTGAAAAATGGTAAAAAGTGGAAAATACCCACCACCACCCGCAAAAAATCTGAAGACCTTTTAGGTTTCAAATTAAAAACAAAAACCATTTTTTGAATACCTGAAAATTTGTTGATGTTTCAGTCTCTTCCCATTTCATCTACAAACTAAAATTCAGGTCAGTTTTACACACACATACACACACACACACGGTGCTTTAATAGGTCCAATTTCACAAAGCTCAAAACAATTTTGAGCCAAATCAGCCTGGCAGAAAAATTAAATCAGAAAAAATGTGAATAATAATTGGTAATCTCTTAAGAATACCTTACTAAATGCTCAAAAAGCCACAATCAAGGAAGCAGGTTTTATTGGTTAAAAATCTGAGTTGGTTTAGAGGGAAAGTGAAGGCAGCTGTAAAATAAAATAAAATAAAAGGAAGAAAGAGGAAGTTGACAATAGTGAATATAAATTAGAAAGTAGGAATTGTAGAAAATTGATTAGGGAAGCCAAGGGACACAAGGAAAACTCTATTGCCAGCACAGATAATAATAAGAATTTATATATATATATAAATATATAAATAAATATATACATATATGGACCAATACCATTGTCAGGATTCTTTTTGTCTCTCTCTCTCTCTCTCTCTCTCTCTCACACACACACACACACACGCATGCACAAAACAAAAAGAACCTTACAATAGTATTGGTCCATTACTATATGGAAGTGCTAAAATTATCAACAAAAACACAGAGAAGGCAGAAATGTTCAATAAATATTCCTGTTCTGTATTTGGGGAAAAACTAGATGATACAATCTTGCCATATGGTAATGATAACACTCTTTCCATTACACTAGTATATCTGGAGGATGTTAAACAGAGCCTAGTAAAGTTAGACATTTTAAAATCAGCATGTTCAGATAAATTGCATCCAAGAGCTTTAAAGAGCTGGCTGAGGATCTCGCTGGACCATGAATACAATAAGTATTGGAGCACTGGGGAAGTTCCAGAAGAAAGTTAATATTGTGCCAATTTTTTAAAAGGGTAAAATGGGATGACCTCAGTAATTATAGGCCTGTCAGCCTGACATCAATCCTGGGCAAGATAATGGAACAGCTGATATGGGACTCAATAAATAAAGAGTTAAAGGAGGACAATGTAATTAATGTAAATCAACATAGGTTTATGGAAAATAGATCCCATCAAACTAACTAGATATCTTTTTTTTGATGAGAGTACAACTTGAATCTAGTAGATAAAAGTAATAACATTGAAATACTTAGACGTCTCTGGGTGTTTGACTTGCTACCACATGACATTTTCTTGAAAAAAAAAAACTAGAACAATATAAGATTAGCATGACACACATTAAATGGATTAAAAAGGGGCTAACGGACATGTCTCAAAATGTAACTGTACATATGGAATCATTATCAAGGGTGTGTGTTTCCAGTGGGGCCCTGCAGGGAGCAATTCTTGGCTCCACGCTAGGTAACATTTTTATCTGTAACCTGGAAGTAAAACAAAGTTATCACTGATAAAATTTGCAGCTGACATTCAAATTGCAGTAGTGGTAAACAATAAAGAATACAGATTACTGATTCAGAATGACCTGGATTAGTTGGTAAACTGGACACAAGCAAGCAACATGTATTTTAATACAGCTAAATATAAATGTATACATCTAGGAACAAAGGACGTGGGCCATACTTCCAGGATGGAGGACTCTATCTTGGGAAGGAATAACTCTGAAAAAGGAGGTGGACAGTCACCTGAATATGAGCTTCTGGTGTGAGACACTGTGTCCAAAACAGCCAATGGGATCCTGAGATGCCGAGAGGAGGAGAATCAGGTAGAAATAGACATTATTTTATCTCTGTATTTGGTACTGGTGTGACACCGCTGGATTATTGTGTCCAGTTCTGGTATCCACAATTCAAGAAGATGTTGATAAATTGAAGAGAATTCAGAAAATGATTAGAAAATATACCTTGTCATGATAGATTCAAGGAGCTCAATCTATTTAGTTTCACAAAGAGATGTTTAAGGGGTGACTTGATTACAGCCTATAAGTATCTACATGGGGAACAAATGTTTAATAATGGGCTGTTCAATCTAGCAGAAAAAATTATAACATAATCCAATGGCTGGAAGTTGAAGCTAGACAAATTCAGACTGGAAACAAGACGTACAAATTTAATGGTGAAAGTAATTAACCATCGGAACAACTTACCAAGGGTTGTGATGGATTCTCTATCACTGACAATTTTAAAATCAAGGTTGGATGTTTCTCTAAAAGATATGTCTTAAGAATTATTTTGGGGAAGTCCTATGGCCTGTGTTATACAGGAGATCAGATTGGATGATCGCAATATTACATTCTGACCGTGGAATGTATGAATCTCTCTTTCCCCCATCCTTTTCCCTTGGCAAAATGAGGGGGTGGGGGAGAAAGAAAATGATAGGGACAAAATAGCCTCAGAAAATACAGAAAATTTAGAAAGAAAGAAAATTTTTCCTCCAAAATTTTAGATTGGAAAAAAATGCCATTTTCATAAAAAAAAATTTCAAACAAAAAATGTTGACCAGCTCAGATTACTAACTACAATATATCAAAGCAATGAGACTACAGAAAAATTGTTCTTTTAATACATTTTCTAACATCAAAAGCTGCACATAAAGAACATGGAATTAACTTCTCAAAGTAAGTTAACAAAATCTCTATAGAGACAGTAAAGAAGAAATTATTTCAAGTATGTTTCACTGATCCCGATGTTTCTCTTTTCTGCTTCATTTTTCTCAGGGAAGACCTTATAAAGCTGAAACTGATTATTAAGTACACAGACTTAATTAATTGGATGAGAAAAGATATAATTGTTCAAGTGACCACACCAGATGAATGTTTATTATCCCAGGAGATGATAATGACATATGCTACAGATAGAAAAGTCATTATTTGGATGGAGTACACATCACTATTCTGTGAACCACTTCCAGCACCAAGCAGTGATTTGCTTATAAAATAACACTGTATGAAGGTTTGGTGAATTATATAGTGTTATTATATTGTGGTCTCAGTGTCATGGATTATTTTTAGACATGCTCAGCTGCAGGTTATTTGCTGCAGAGTAGATTATGTGCAGTGAGTCGTGAAGCTGTTGAATCATTAGACAATTATTATTATGATTTATTTATGTTGTGCCTTTGGAGTGCATGACAGAGCCAGGTGGGTGAGGTAATATTTTTTATTGGACCACCTTCTGTTGGGGAAAGAGACAAGCTTTCCCGCTCCACAGAGCTCTTCTTTAAGACTCTTAGCGTATGTCTATACTGTAATAAAACCACACAGCTGCCCTCTGTCAGTTGACTTGGGCTCAGGGGGCTATAAAATTGCAGTGTAAACATCTAGGCTTGGCCCGGAGCCTGGGCTCTGCGACCCATCCCCTACACAGTGTCCCAGGGCCCGGGTTCCAGCCCAGGCCCAGACACCTACAGTACAATTTTATAGCCCCACAGCACAAGCCTGTCTCAGCTGACATGGGCCAGCCACAGGTGTTTTATTATAGTGCAGGCATACCCTTAGAGTACGTCTACAGTGCAATGTAAGCCCAGGGTTAGTAGAACTTGAGTCACCAGACTCTTGGTTTGTTAGTGTAGAGTTTGAGCATCTACACTCACTTGTAATCCCAGGTTAGGAATTGTTGAAACCTGTGTCCCAACCTGGGGCTTCAGAATCTAGACTGCATGATGCAGGCCTGAGTCCATCCAGCCATATTCCAGACTTCTTAGCGCCCTCCCAAAATGTGGCTACTCTAACCCTTTGTTTGTGGTGCAATGTGAGAAAAGGTGACTGGCCAGAGGCCAAAGTAAATTAGCCCATTTGATTATAGGATATTTTTGGTGGACTCCCAGAGCACAAGTCTGCTGGCACTGCATTTACACCGCAAAGCAACAGGACTTGAACTCTGGGTCCCAGTTTGACTCAGATGTGGACCCTCCATCCTCTGACTGGGGCCAAGCCGTAGGTTAGCACAATTTGTGTGTAGATGGAAGGGGGGTTAGGCTTGAGCCTGAGTTTTAACCATGGGCTTACACTGCAGTGTAGACATACCCTTAGGGTGGATGTCATTTGAGACAGACTGCTGCCATTCATAGGAGTTTACATGCCAAGCAGGCAGTTGCAATAGTGAGGAGTGAGGGTGGGAACTGACAACTTTGCAATCAAAAGACAATGGAAGGTGAGGTGAAAGAAATAGCTTTGAAATACAGCACTTTCATTAGCTCCTTTGTTTAAAATGCAAGGAGTAGGGGGCCAATCCCATTCCCTTTAATCTCACTGAAGTCTGTTCATTGACATTAATCTGAGCTGGACTGGGCACAGGGCACAATCTCCTCTCAGCGTATGTGCATAACTCCCTTTAACGTCTCTTCTTGAGAAGAGCGGTGGGCCTGACGATATTTTTCTTTTTAACCCAGGCTTGGGCTACACTAGGAACTTATGATGTAGTTATACCGACACTCAGGGATGTGGAAAATCCACACCCTGGCGACGTAGTTATACCAACTTAACATTTCCTCCGTCGACATACTTACTGCCTCTCGGAGAGGTGGAGCACCTAAGCCAATGGGAGAAGCTCACTCATTGGAGTAGGTAGTGTCTTCATCAAGCGATACAGTGCTTTAAGTGTAGACAAGCCCTGAGTTAACCAGTTTCCTGCTACTTCCTCCAGTTTCTCTGCTTCACAGAGTCCACACAAAACAGCCTCTGAGCCGGTCGACTCTTTGAATTTGGTGCCGATTGCCCATTAGTCAGACACACTGTGTGGTCACCAGTGCCATGATCCAACCAAGCTATCTGCAAGCAGAACCCCAGCACTAAGTTAGAGGAGAGACCACTTCCTGGCAGTGCAATGAACAACTGCTGCAGAAAGCTGCTGCCCCTCTCCATCTCCTCTCACGGATCTTACTGCTGAAAGATGAAGCTGGCCCTGAATAGCCTCCCTGTCAAGGTCCAATGTAAGCCCTTTATCTAGTCTTACTGCAAGTTGCTCCTCACCTCTTCCCAGAGTCTTGCTGCCACAGGAAAGAATCCGACTGATAACTTCCAGCCCCAGTTTCCTGTAGCTATCTAACATGGCTGGCCAAGCACTCAAAAGCCTCCCCTTCACCACACCTGGCTCCTAGAGGAAGAGAGGATTGTAGAAGTGGCCTCTCTTTCCTACAGCAGAGCCTGGGGAGCAATTCACTATATTTGGGTGATACCTACCCTCTCACTCCCTTTAGCTGAGATGCCCCCCCTCCATTCACTCCCTCTACCAACGAGGGGGTCCCGCTGGGATTCCTCCCTTATTCCACACTTCCTTGCTCCTCCATGCCATTTGAGTGTCATCTGTTTCCTCTCCGCTTCCCCTCCCCCAGTATCTCCTCTCATCCCATTGTTTGAGGGTGACAGGTAAATCTGCTTCTGGTGCTTGTTTTGGGGGGGGTGTGTGAAGAAAATGCCATCTTTCTTTCCTGAAGGGAAGCACTCAGAGCAGAAGAGTGGAAACCAAGTAGACAGAGCAGTAAAACCAGCAGTGGAGTAGCTGCAAGAGAGGCCTGCAGTACTGCTAGCCCCAAGCTGCCAGAATGGAGAAATGCAGACAAAAATAGTTTCCTAGTCCCGGGACTCACCAGGGAACCGAGAACAGGAGGTCAAAAGCTCAAGACTGTCCCATCCCATCCCATTTGAGGGTGTTGGCAAATCTATGCTTGCTTCATGGCTCTGAGCTGTTGGGGGCTGCGTGTCATAGAAGGACTGAAAGTCTCAAGAGCATCAGCGGTTGGGATCAAATTCGCACAACTTCTCTGCCTGCCATTTGGCTCACCAGAATCAAAATCAATTTTAAAAAAATTTAATCCTTTATTCATTTTTTAAAATAGAATTCCCATCTTTCCTCTGTAAGGGACGCCAGGCAGCTAGGATCTGTGATGTTCCAAGAGTTGTGCTACTTGGGAAGCAGCAGATATTTTCAGCTGCATCAGCCCATTAATCAGAGAAACCAAAGCATACACATTTGGCACACGATACGGTTTCTGAGCAGAATGTGTTTTACTTGGAGAAGGTAAATTTTTTTTTGATAAAGTATGAATAAAACTTATCTATAAAAATGAACATCTCTAAGGAAAAGAAACGGAGCATTTAATTTTTAGGCACTGAGTCACCTGGGTAATATTCCTACAAATAATCATTTAGAAGTCTGGGATTTTTATCTTTTTATCTTCATTTTTATCCTGCAGTTTAAAATGGATCCAGGTTCTTCTTCACATTTTGGCCTGAATTGCAGTGTAATGCTGCTGTGCATTTTTTTAATAAAAGACCACATTCTACCTTAGAAGTGGATGCATTTCATTAGTGAGTAACGTGACCGCTTTGGAGAGAATGTGTGTCATTTTTCTTTGTAAAGCTCTTTGGGTTGAAAGGTATTCTATATCGGCAAGACAGTATAATCATTCAATTTTAGGTTTTATGGAGAGTCAAATGATACACAAAGAAGCACATTCAAATTTTACATTGTTCCAGGGTTGTTGTTAGGTTATGTTGTTATTTCATGCAGTTGCTTTATCAACTTGGTTAATCACTCTAATTTAAAGAGGACAAAACCACAGTCTTGCATTGCTATTTCTTATTTTTTGCTATAATTTTTTTTTGCCACTCTTTCACTGGAACTCCCTTTGTTTAGTAGCAATCTGTTTGTGGCTGTCTGGTACATTTCACTGTTTCACATAATTGATAACAGATTTTTTTTTCTTGCTACTTGAAGGGTTATTGTATTTTTATTCATGTTTTAACTATTTAAGCATCACAAAAATGATAATGTAATATTATAGTGTCTTTTTATCATAATTGGACTTAACTGTGCACACACCATAGCTGTCTGTACACGTATATTTTATACCAAAACACAGACATTCTCCTCTCCTTTACGCCAGTGTAAATCGGAAGCAACTCTACGAGGGGGGGGGGGGAGAAGGGGGAGCCAGAACCACATTCTGATCACAGGTGAAAATTTAAAGCAAATGTACTGAAGTCAATGGATTTGCTCTGCATTTACACTGGTGTAAAAGAGATTAGAATCTGCCCCAAAAGAATTACAATGGATATTAAACCAAGATGAGATCAGAACCAGGGTTACAGATCAATTTAATATGAGAAAGGGTTAGAAATTAACCATAAAAAGTGTCTGATATGTATTGATGGTGGTTGTTATAAAGTATTAGCATTAGTCTAGGAGAGACGAGATGAGATAAGATCACTGGCTTCTGACCTCTAGGTATGCATTTTATGAGGCTTGGAAAGGGCTTAGCTTTACAGGATTTGATCTTTTTCATTTTGTCTGAGAACGTGCTTTTCTTAAGGATTTCCCCTCCCACCCCAAAACTGTCTTATTTAGTCAGATTTTCCCCTCATTAACGACCTTCCTATATCATACATAACATAAAACTTTCCTGGTAGAGAAATGTAGTTCACTTGGCTCGATGGATTCATCCACACATGCACAGCTTCTTTTAGCTCACTTTCAAATGTTTGTTTTCTTCTGGTGATTGGTTTTTGTTCTGTCTGCCTTTCTTCTATGAGCCATGACTAAGGTATGCTTCCTGCTGGCAGCCTGGTTAGAGATGTAATTGATGCATGCCACATGTTAGTTTATTCATGTGAAAATGTCTCTCTCTTGATATCATCACTATGGAATTATACTCACCATGTATTGGTTTGTAGACTAAATTTTGTCCAGCCAGACGAAATTGTCTTTTGAACAGCTGAGGATGGCAATTGTCATTTACATCCAGCACCATGTCAGGTATTTTCCTTCTCTGGCTGCATGTTTAAATCATTACACTATGAATGGTCACAATTGCTTTGCATGTTTTTTATCTGCAGTTTTCATCTCAATACTGTCTTGGGCTAATGGCCTCTTTCAGGATCTCTTTCACTGAATATATTACACCCCAAATAATATTGCATTTCAATCACCCCACCAGGCAACCCTTAAGAGATACTGAGAACCCTCATCCCCCATTTAAGTCAATAGTGCTCAGCTCCTTGTGCAATTCAGCCTAAGCCTGATAAACTTTGGGCTGGTCTACACTGAAAACGTACATTAAATTCACACCCCTGAGACACACAGCCATGCCAATCTAACCCATTGTAGACAGCGCTAAGTCAATAGAAGAATTCTTCCCTCAACCTAGCTACCCCCTCTCAGGGAGGTGGATTAATGACGGGAGAACCCCTCCCGTCACTGTAGTGAGGGTCTACACTGAAGTGCTACTGTAGCTGGGCCACTGTAGTATTTTAAGTGAAGACACATCCTTTGTGTTATTGCTTCATTGACAAAGACCAGACTACAGAGACTGATTTCTGCTGGGGGGGGGAGGGGTGTTGTTTTACCTACACTCTTTAAACAGCACTATCGGTTACTTGATGGTGCGGCTATCCAAAAAGAGGAAATTTAAGTCCAGGATTTATGACAGTCATTTACATTCCACTGGTGCAGTATAAAATCATCTGTGTTGGAAAGGAATTGGTTGGGTCACTGGGGTTTATCTTTGTTTATCCTCCTTTTATGCCTCATCTTCAATTATCTCTCTCTTTTCCTGGAGGATGGTTTTGGCTCATTTCCTCAAGTCATCTTTGAGCAGGGGGTTGGACTAGATGACCTCCTGAGGTCCCTTCCAACTCTAATCTTCTATGATTCTATGCAAGCAGCAGGATGGGCTACCTGCGTTCAGTATGAGTCCCTAGGCTTGTACTTGGGGCAGCTAGCCCATCCCACACCTCACACTGCTGCACCTACAGTCTATTTTTAGTGTACTAGCTCCCGTTGAGTTAGCATGAGCACGTCTCCTCAAGCTGGGACCGACACCCCAGCTCCTCGTGTAAACATAAACCAATTCGATTGAAAATTTAGGGTATTTGCAGCACTCATTCCAGAGAGATTGTAATTGCTTCCTTGGCTAGTCTCACCTTATCCTAGCATTAGTTGAATCATTGCATGTATATGGTTTCCCCTTAATCTATTTAGGGTTAACAGAGTGGTTACAGATTTTAAGGCCAGAAGGAACCATTAGATCTTCCAATCTCACCTTCTGTATGTCACAGGCCATAGAATTTGATTCAGCTATCCCTCTGCTGAGCCCAAGAACTTGTGTTTGAGCTGTCTACAGCTCTACTATTAATCCATTTACAATCAAAACTATAAGTTTCTGAATGGAAAAACTATACCTCTACCACCAAGCAGGATACAATCCCTATTGCAATTTATTTCATACTTCACTGGTTCTTGTTCTACCATCATTACTCACATTGAGTCACCTAGTGGTCAGAGCCCTGGAGTGGGACTCTGGAGATCTGGGTTCTGTTCCCAGCTTTGCCGCTGGCCTAATGGGTGACCTTAGGTAAATCATTTCACCGCCCTTTGCCTCAGTCTCCCCATTTGCAATTTGTGGACAATGATATTGCCCTCCTTTGTAAAAATACTTTGAAATCTACTGACAAAAGGCACCACATAAGAGCTAGGTAGAAGTAGTAGTACCTTACTCCACGAGTAAGCTGAGTAAAGTGAATGGGACTATTTTTGGGGTAAAGTACAACTGGCTATCAATAAATAACAGAGTACCTGGCCCACTATGTTCACTTGACAGGTTTACTATAGTCCTGGTTTGATGTCTGTTGTGGGTTTGAATCTTGTTGCAATTGGTACATTCATACTCTGAAAGTGTGTTCCCAGTTGTGACATACAGTGATGTGTTTTGCTTTTCAGAAAGTCATTTTAAATGGGTTTGATACCGTTAAATAATCTTAGCACTGATTAAAATACTGGCAGGTGTACCACACTCATTGTTTTGGGCGGCAGTAACAGAAGCGTGTCTTATTTAGCAGCCTTGCTTGCAGCCACGCAAACACACAGATTTCAAACTCAATCTGTCTTTTCAAAGTCTATATAAGTGTTAACAACATTTAGGAAAAAATAGCTAAAAACCTCGTCTACATACAAAGTTAAATCGACATAAGCTGCCTTGCATCAGAGTAGGTGAGGTCTATACTACAGACCTATATCGGTCTAACTAGATCACTAAAGGTTATTAAAAATCCATCCCCCTCGCCCTCCAGCAACATAGTTATACCAACCTAACCCCCCACGTAGACAGCATTATGGCAATGGGAGAGCATCTCCTGTCGACACAGCTACCACCTCTTGGGGAGGTGGATTAATTACTCTAATGGGAGCAGCTCTCCTGTTGGCGCAGGAGCACCTTCATTAAAGTGCTACAGCAGTGCAGCTGCGCCATTGTAGTGCTGTATGTGAAGACAGGCCCCTAGTCATACATGTGTCTACACTCACATTTGTCTACCGCTGATGTAAGCCCCGTTACGACAACACTAACACCACCTCACCAAGCAGTGTTGAACCATGGCAAATGTACTGAGGTCAACGCAACACCTATGCGGACACTGCATTACCTATGTTGACCCTCGCAGTCCTCCAGCGGCTGTCCCACAATGCCTGATGTTGACCGCTCTGGTCACAATTGTGAACTCAATACCCATGCGTTACAGAGACTAGAAGCCCCCTCCCCACCCACTTAAAATCCCAACAATTTTTTAAATGCCTTTTCCTGATTGTTCAGCTTAGCGAGCACACCTAGCGTTGTTGCATGCAACTGCCCAGCTGACCATGCTGGCTACATGCTCCAGACATGTGCTGGCTTGGAGTAGACAGGAAATATTGAATCTCCTGGAACTATGTGGAGAAAAGGCTGTGCTGGCACAGCTATGGACCAGCCGTAGAAACAGGGATGTCTAGTGATAGCTTGTGCGGGGGGATGCAGGAGAAGGGGTATGACAGGGACCAGCAGCAGTGCCCATGAAAGCAAAGGAAGTGAGGCAGACAAATCAGAAGGCCAAGGAGGCTGACAGTCAATCTGGTGATGAGCCGGAGACCTGCTACTTTAACAGAGAGCTGTGTGCCACACTTGGTGAAGACACCACCATCGCCCCGCACACCACCATGGACATGTCCAAGGAGCCCGAGTCACAGGCCCCTGACATGAACAGCAAGGACAAGGAGGATAGGGGACATCTGACTGGGGAATCCAGCTGTGCGGCAAACCAGGACCCGTTTGAGATTCCACTGCAGTCCAGTCAGTCCTGCCAGTTGAGCACGGGTGAGCTCGATGCAGGGAGGTTACCTTGGGTAAGTGTGTCATTGTATTTCCCATTACAGGGATGTACTGATGGTGCCCCAACTTAACAGGACACAGCTATCAGCTTTTCATTAATTTACACGAACTAGAGGTGGTTAGCGGTACAACAAAGAGAGAGATACAGCTGTTATCTGCTTTTCATTCCCTTGCAGAGTTAGGTGGGCAGGGGGGAGGGGAAGGAGGGAACGATGTGGAGCAGTTTGTTTATGTGCACAGGGTTGTCACCTGAATCCTCATGAGAGATCTCAATGAAACTGTGCCGGCAGTATTCTGCAATCTTCTCCCCCAGATTTCTAGGGATAGCTGCCTTATTTCTTGCCCCGCAGTCGGCCATTTTCCCATGCCAGTCGGCAATAACTTTGGCACGCACCACGGCAGTACGCTGCAGATGCTGCAGACTCTTGTGGACATATAGATTCAACACCTTTCACTTCCTTTCACAGTTCATGAAGAACTCTATTGTAGCACTTCTCTACATCCCCTGCTCTCAACATTCCCTGTGACATTAAAGGCCGCATCCGGGCTCCTACCCCTCCACACCAAAAGACATTACGGATAACCACATCGTCACATACACTGACATGTGAGCACCACGGTTAGTGTAAGTGTAGCTAAATGGACATGAATGTTCTGTCTCCTTGTTAAGTTCTGTTCCATAAATCTATTAAGGTTTTAATGAATTTGCTTTTAATTTGCACAGAAATTTTTAAGTGTTTTCATTACTCAATAAAACTTTTGTTTGGAAAATTCATTTTTATTAGTTCCCAACCCATGGACAGAATGCCTGGAGGCTGTGACGGCACCCACTTACTTGTAATCGTACACTGACACAATTCACAGGACTAGGACAAACACCATGTAATAATCAGATGTACAGGACGCAGTGCAGAATTAATAGATGCATTGCAGAGTTATAGATGTGCATTGAGCAGCACACAATTGTCAACAGGCCCCCAGCCAGGTAGCGTACAGCACACCAGAGCGCATTACTGTGGCTTGCTGTTAAAGTGCTCTTTCAAAGCCTGCCTGAGCCCTATAGCTCCACACTAATCTCTTCAAACAGTGCTTATGTCTGGCTGTCTAAACTTAGCAGCCAGCTGCTCCACCTCTGCAGCAATTCCCACCCACACCCCTTGCTTCACAGATATTATGCAGGACACAGCAGACAGCTATAACCATTGGATATTTTTCACACTGAGATCCAAACCAGCATCCCAAGTCTGCCTCATGATGTGATCCACCAGTCAGTGCTGGTTTCTCAGGCCCAGAAGCAGCTCTCCACTGTTAGCAGCTGCTCCATGAATACCACCAAGAATCTTGAACTGGTTCTTGCTGCATCCCACAGCAATTTGCCCTTTAGGAAATAGCCATGTTCCCTGCAGTTTTTCTTGTGTCTCTGCAAATACTTGAGGATAGTGCATTCTGTGCTTGCTGATAGTGCAGAGCTGTGCAGGCACCATGCTTCTGTCTGAAATGGCAGACAGTGATAAATCCCACAGAGGTGGGATTTTCAATATAGGCATGAAATTATGGGATAGAGATGGCTTTATGGGTCGGAGAAAGTTGCATGATGAGAACTTGACCCTGCAGTTCCAGACAACCCTGCACACTGAGATACCTCCCTTGGTGCACCACACTGAGGATTGATACAAGCACTCCTGGTGAGTACATGCAGCGCTGATGCAAGAAGCCAAGTATGCATGTGCACAAGTGATATACTAACTGCTGCAGATTTATGCCAACATCATTTGTGTTGGCAAAACTTTGTAGTGTAGACACATCCTAAAAATTTTGGGGCTTGATAGGATAGGATTACTACTAGCAATCTGGATTTCACAGGGGATTAATCTCACCATACAGACCAATATCTCCAAAATATGAAAGAAACCCTCCTACGACAAGGGATGAAAATTTGGAAGTACTCTATTGTAACATAACACAAGTGCTATTTTAAACACTGGGTTTTTTCTGAAAGTGTAATAGAAAAGCTACAATATTAATGAAATCCTGTTGACATTCTGTTTCTGGATACTCCAGATCATTTGTACCTGTGAGATCTCACAGATAGATATGATATATATGTCTGAGACTATGAATATGAATAAAGATCTATACATATACTGCACAGGAACATGCACGATCCTCTTGCATGTTTTCCAATGATATTCAAGACTAGTTTAAACTTTTCGAACTCCAGCATGCTGAAAATCTGAGGACGAAGCTGTCTGACAACAAGGCATACAGCTGTTTATATGAACAGCTTACACATGCATAAATTATGGCAACCAAATTGCCAAATCTGGCTTGGATATTCATTTTGAACAGTAGGAACATTTTTTTGATTGGTGGAGATTTCCTTCAGCCCTTGTACAAAATGTGATTAGTAAGCAACTTTTCCTTATTAGAGAAGGGAACATGTTTTATTTTTTTTACATTTCCAAGATGGCTTAACCAAGGAAAACATCTTTTGCGTTGTTAAAAGGGGAATATGAGGAAAGGTCCAGCATAAAGAATTGGAGATAACTTTTCATTATTTATCTGCAAGGTAGCATCAAGAAGCTGCTCACATAGTTAGCGCTAGCAGTGCTCCAATGAGGTACCTTTTCTCTCAGAACACCAAGTCTAATAACTTTTGTGCATTGAGCATTTTGAGAAATGGTATATGTACAGAAACCCTCCTACACTACTCTTCTTATTCAGAGAAGAAAATATCAGGTCTCAGCTATTTGGATTTCTTGTTTTTAGATCCCTTCAAGAGGTTTGTTACACAGTTCTACAGCTAACAGTTGTAAATCTTGGCAATTTCTAGACAATTCTGATTTCCTGGACTGTGTCCTAGATTTTCAAGCACCCACAGAAAAATCTGAAGCCCAACATCTTGTTTATCAGGAGGGTAGCAATGATATGCAATAGTTGTGCATATGTTACTTGTATCGCTCATAAGAACACTTAGCTACTAGTAATGTACATTTTACTTTAACCTCATGATCATTTCACTTTGCACATGATGATGTATCATACACAATTCCAATTTGCTATTAAAGGAAAAGATTTAATGGAATTATCCCAGGGATTAATTTAGTCAATTTTAAAATGTCTGTACTATGAGATTTAATTGACGAAAACACCACTTTCTGATACACCTATTTAATGATCTACTCGCTTAAAAAAAAAGTTTGATTTTTCAAAATTATTTTTTAAAACAAAAAATAAGTGTTTTTCTCTTACTTTGTTCATGCTATCCTGTTCTTTTTCCAACAAGGGAGAAGAAACTGATTATGATTCCTATTCTTCAAACAGTTAAACATGTGATTAGCTTGTAACTTTATGCATGTGAGTTAGACCTCTTTAACACAGTGAAACTATTCATGTGCATAAAAGTGCTCACATGCATTTCAGGACAGGAGCCAAAGAGATTGACTGTAGGGGACAAATCATGAAACTGAGTATACTCAAAGGGTTTTCAAATGCACAAAGTAAATTAACTTGAAAGATCAGAGATTTTTTTCCTGTTAACTTCTTGCAGTTATAATGCTCTTATGTGTTACTTGTAGCTACAGTAGTCTAAGCTTTCAGACAGTAATGTGATTTTCCAAGTTGACAGTGTCCCTTTAAGGAGTGCAATATAGGTTGTGAAGGAAGTCTGGAAGATAAGAGAGCCCTGTATTTTTCCTACTATCTGGCCTGCCACTGAACTGCTGTGTGACCCTGAATCGCTTGGGTAAATGATTTAATCTTCTTGTCCCTCCCATAAAAGTGGTTTAACGTTGGCCCTCACTGAAACAAATACATGCTGCATCTATCTGAGTGCAGCTAGTTACATAAACAAGACATCTGCCTATATTAACCTCGAAAGACAATAAGCCAATTCAGACCCAGTGTAAGTCAATGTCCGTATAGAGGTGGTACAAGATGGTCAGATTTACACTCTCTCTCTTCTGTTCCCTCAACATGCTCCTCACATTAACTTAGACTCCTTCATTTACCGACATATAATACATATACCTAACCCTCACATTGCTCTTAGTTAGGCCAACGGTTCAGTCACAAACTAACATACCACTCCACTATGGTGTTATGTTTTCCTCAGAATACAAAGACTCGACTCATTTTGTTTCTTAGTTTGTTTACAGTTTAGTTTTTATTCCCAAAACCCTGAGGAATCTTTTTTTTTTTTTTATAGCCTGGCATGTTAATCTAACTTGATAAATTCATGGAGGATGGGTCCATCAGTGGCTATTAGCCCAGATGGTCAGGGATGCGACCCCATGCTCTGGGTGTCCCTAAACCTCTGACTGCCAGAAGATGGGACTGGATGATTGGGGCTGGATCACTCAATAATTGCCCTGTTCTGTTCATTCCCTCTGAAGCATTTGGCATTGGCCACTGTCAGAAGACAGGATACTGGCTAGATGGACCACGGGTCTGATCCAGCACAGCCATTCTTATGTTCCAACAATCTAAATCTGATTCTGATCAGTTATTTTAAAGTGCAAAATTGTTTCTGGCACAAGCAAACAAATCTGAATATGATTTGGCACAAGGCATACAAAGCAGAATCTACAGGGTGATAGATAATGGCTTATTGAAGGGAATATTGTGCAAATTCTCCCAAAGAAACTTCATTTTTTACCACTATAGAATTTATTTTCTCTCTTTTATTATTTTCTGCTGTTTACTTAAGTTACCTTGTTTATCACTATTGCTGCACTGATGGGCATAATGTGTTTTGCGTCTCAGCATTTGCATTCCTAAACCTGGAATCTCAACCAGATGTCTGACTTCTCTCCAAGACATGCTTTCTGTTCATGTGTTTGTTATTGAAATGAATCGGAATACTAACAGAAATCCATCATTTACACTTATCACAACTGCACAGCTAAATGACGGACAGAGGATACATTTCTCTGCAGGTCCATACAATAGTACCCAGCTTTGACATTAGTATCCCTGCTTGTGCAGACCCCCTCAGTTACAAATTAATCCCTCTCAAATTACTAGAAGATCCAAACATATAGAGAAAGCAGAATATTAAGCAGAGTATTTTATTGCACAAACAAGAGAATTTTGTCCTTAATAAACAAGCAATCTAGAGATAGCAAAACTAAATAAAGCTCTCCCAACACAATAGATAGATAATCCCTATCAAGCATCTGGACTGGAGGCACCTTTGAGCCAGGTCTACGTCTATTCTCTTTTTTGTACATCTTCCTCCATAATACCTGCTCTCAACAAATGATAAATGCCATCATGTTGAACAAGTTCTACAAACTGAGTACAGAAAGCACTAGCTATTGGATCTTCTGGCTAAGTACAGTAGGTCAAGATTTCCCAAAATGTGATTTTGTGAGAGGAAAAGGAGGGGAAGGGGGGAGACATTTTTAATTAAAATCTTTGAGAAAACGATGCCCTGGTTTGGACCAAATTAGTGAAACGCATACGTCTAGTCTCTGAGTGGGAGCTCCAGGAACTGCATTACAAATACATAATAATTTCAGTGGTATCCATCACAAAATAGCTGACTGCCACATAGCACAATTAAGATTTGTATAGACTGGCCCACAGAAAGCTTGATAGCAGACTCCACTCTTCAACTCTCCCAGGTTCAACAGTTTTATTACCGTAATACAAACAACATATAATAGCACCTGAGTCCCAGTCACTGACCAGACCCCTTTGTGCTATGCACTATACAAACAGCAGGAGTTTACAACTGAAGTATAAGACAAGAGACAACAGGTGGATACAGACATACGGATGAGGGAGTTAATACACGATGAAGATGTTCTAGATCTTTTGATTTCTTGTTTAATGAAGAAGGACGGATGGACACAAAGCCTTTGGTGGTATTTAGTAGTATCACTTTCAGCATCAACACTACCGTTGCTCTTCAAGGGGGAATTAATCTATTCAGCACCTATCCGATGATAATGAACAAGTATGAGCAACACCAGACCTTTCTAAAAGAGCTTTGCTGGTGTTACAGAACCTGGCTGGCCTGTGTCGAGCATTTAATGGTGAGCTGGGATCATAACTTTCTCTGGGATTGACCCATTTTCTTTAAGCTTTATTTCATTCTGGTAACTGTCTACAATATGTTGGAGATGGCCAGAGAAAGATTGAAGCATTTGTGCGGAAATGACGAGGGCTTCTAGTTTGGAGTTTCTTAATTTCATTTTTTGGAGTTTATTTTTAGCCATTTGAGTTTCAGGGTAGATGTCCAAAATTGGAAGTTTTCGGGTCTGTCTCTTTGTATACACTGTAATGAGCAGTGTGTATTATATACACACACATTACTCATTGAAGTAATATACGAGTAATCTCTTTGTAATGTTTCCTAGTGCACTTTAACGTAGTACTGTTTCAAACAGCATTACATTAAAGTGGACTAGGGAACCTTTAGTGCATGCCAGCAAGATCTACACAGACTAATTAAAATCACACCCCAGTAGCCCACGTTACTGCTCTGTGTAGACAAGCCCTAAGGTACATTTATGTAAGCCTTAAAATGTTTGTCTGTATAGTGCTTTCAGAATCTCAGTTGGGAGGTGCTAGAGAATTGTAGAAGTGCTGAATGTATGACTGAAAGAGGCAGGGACAAGTATTCCCCTAAAGCATATTATGTCAAAGTGACACCTCCTTTCTCACCATTTCTGATCCCTGCATGTCTAATGGTAGGTCTACACTACTCTCTCACGGTATAAATAGCAGTGTAGATGGTGAGGTACTGCTTGGGCAAGTAAAGACATGTCTGAATCCTGTAGGTATGTACCCTACATGGCTCTCTAATGCCCAAGTAGTGTCTCCTGCTCATTTTAGCCATGTAGTGTCCCACTGTCTCACTGCTGCCAAAGCCTTTCCCCACCAAAGGGAAAGGCCCCAGTAGTGGGAAAAAGCTCTGGCAGAGAGGAGACGATGAGGAGTTGCTGGGGCCTTTCCCCACTACCTCCCCCTTGCCAGAGCCTTTCACTGCAGCATGTAGCTACATGTAGTCTACCACACACCACCAGTGTAGACAAGGCCTAAGTTAGAGGTCCTTATTTTACTGATAAAATGAAGTTTTTATTGTTCATCGCTAAAAGTGCAGAGCCACTTCAGTTATGCCTGAGTGAGCGTGGATACTCTGAGGCATTGCACAGCATCAACACATTTTCAGCTAAGCTCTAATTGCACTATATTCATGAATAGTGATGATGATGTGGTGAAACTCAGGGCTTGTCTATACACAATTAAATCAGTGCAGTTAAACTGGTGCAGCTCTTGTGTTTCTCATATGGTTTAAAACTAGTTTAGTTGCATCTGTAAATTACTGACACACGTTTAAGCTAGGTTTAAACCAATACAAGAGGATCCGCACACAATGTTACACTACTTTAACTAAAATCATTATAAAATCACCCCTTTCATTACACTGGTGCAACTTTGTACATAGACCAGTCCTCAGATGGAACACAGCCTAATTTTTCTGAGTTTGTAGGGCTGGAAGAAAGACTTATCCGGCTACCTCACTTGACAAGGAAACTATGGAGCAAGAATAAAAATGGAACCCCACGATGTTCTTGATCAAGTCACTTTTCAGAACAGAACTGAACCTTGCATTCTTTTCCAATGTTCACATGGCAGAGGAAAAAATAGAAAAGAGATGAATAAGAGGGACTGTAAAATAGTGAGAGACAAAGGCACTGTTTAGCAATTTAAACACAGAATTAGGACACAGGAATTTCAGAAAATCTGCCACTGAACTGCTGAGCGGCATTGGGCAAGTCACTTAATCTCTCTGAGCCTCAGTACCCCATCGAGATTGAGGTAATCATTCTGCCTTTCTTCAGAGTTGTTGTGAAGGTTAACTGTAAAGGGCTTATTATTAACAAACTTCTTCTCACAAGAGCATACTAGAAATGAAAAGCTGCCTGTAACAGATGATAAATGACTAGTTATTTTGTATGTTTTTGTGTATGTACTATATGATCATAATATGTAATTATTAGAGCCTCAATAATTACCTAAGAGGCAGAAGTGAACCACTAATTACTAAGTAGGACATTCAAACACTGTCCTCCTCTACAAGAATACAACATGTATTTGCTTTACTAAAAGCAGAACTGAAAGGATTTACAAATTCTGTAACTGTTCCTACCTGTCAGCATGTTCTAAATATCTTAATTTAATTCTCCCAGGAGAGGCCAGCTGTAAAAGAGTAATTAATGAGATATGGTCACAGCTGGCAGCCCCCAAGTTTGGCCTTTGCTGTTTCTTATGCAGCACCCACATGTCAATTTAATGTAATTCTTCAGCTATTTTTCCAACACAAGTTCTTACATGCGCTTGTTTCTTTAAAAATAATTCTCTCCAATAATTGTGGCCAAGCGTACAATAACGAGATAGAGCCCACGCATAGTAGAGAGAAAGGGAGCAGAGGAGGAAGTAAGCAGCAGAGCTGTGTGAGCTAGGGTTGCCACCTCCGAGGTGGTTGGGGGGAAAGGAGCAGTACATACTGAGAATGCTTACAGATTTCCCAGGACAGCTACGTCAAAATAGGGATGATCCTTGGAAAACCTGGACTGAAGGCAACCTTATTGTGAGCCCTGCAAAGTTCATTATATGCTATTGAATTGAGCCCTGCATTTTGGTTCATGAGCATCTGCATTAAACCACACACTGTCCTGTTTACTTGAAGGTGGGAGGGGAACATCTCAACCTCCCCTCTCGTACTAAGGACTCACTACCTCACCATCGACCACCAACAAACCCCAGAGCCCTTGCCCCCTGTACCACTAGCATCTAAAGGGAGGGCTCAGAGGCCTACTTACATTCCCACGACTTCCTGGGCCCAGTGGCTCCCTTCTTTGGTCTTCAAGAGGTGCCCAGCATCAAGCTGTTGAACAGTGGCTCAAGAGCAAGAGTACCAACCTTAGGGCAGACTGTTAAGAAGCAGGGCACAAACCCCAAATTGGTGGCGATTACACCAACCAAGTATCAAGTGTGAACTCCTTATGCACTATAACAGCCTAACCATAGAGTCACAGACAGTTCCCTTGGCCTTGGGTGCTCCGATCTATCCTGTCACATAGGTAAGCCTATCTTTGTGATAGATGATCCCTTACACCATGAATCACAGCAATATTCAGGTTACTCCTAGTCCCAAAGGATGAGTCACTTATCTCAGGTCAATTGCACTTTAGATCTGACACTTAAGACAAGGCTTGTAGCCAATCCTATAATAAACTATCAAGATTTATTATATAGGAAAAGGAAACAGCATATATACACACAAATGAGTTCCAGTCTTAAATTTCCAAAGGTAATGGAAACCTTACCAAAAGGTAATGGAAAGAAAATCCTTATAGAATCCTATAATAAACTATCAAGATTTATTATATAGAAAAAGGAAACAGCATATATACACACAAATGAGTTCCAATGTTAAGTTTCAAAAGGTAATGGAAACTTCTATAATAAGCAAGCTCTATATGTCCATTAGGGCTAACCCAGGTTAAGCACTGAGGCTCTCTTGCTTATGCCTAGAAAACTTTGCCCATCAGAGTCCAAGCAGCATAGAGATACAGTTCCTCCTTGTTAGGGGCTTTTATTCCCTTACCCCTTCTGCTTTGAGCTGCAAACTCAGCTGATGGAAGGAATTCACTTGCATGATTCATCTTCCTGGCAAGGGTGTTGGGGAGGTGGAAGTAAACAAAGTCTTTTGTCCTCTTTAATATTCTACACTAGTCTTCCTGGGGTCGATAGGCCTTCCTTCTTGTGCAGGACATAACACCTTGTGTAGGAGACCAGCATTTCACACCAGTTAATGTTTCTGTCCTGTCTGGTGACTTATGCAGTTACAGAGGCTTACGATACAAATGTTTAAATATGACCTTACAATATGGGAAAGAGATGTTATAAGTGAGACTAATGCATGCAGCAACACACAAACATTTAATAAAATCTAAACACTAAACGCATTCTTGGAAGCCGGATACCTATTTTAACAACATTAACCCGCACGTGTGTCAGACTGGCTCCAGCTATGTATTTGTCAGTGTTTAGCTGAGAGATGGGGACTTTGGCATGACCTGGCACCTGGTGTCGCCACTTCCCATCTCTTGTGCCTGGAAGAACTGCCAGGCTGCATCACAAACTTTTCATTCTCAAAGGTCTCCTGGGAGTGTCTGACCCTTCCTACCCCATCCATTAGAACAGTAGGAGAAGGAAAATGCGGCCTATTGTGCCAGCTATCATGCTAGGCCTTAAGTGTTACTGCCTGCTCTAAGCTTAAGTACAAACTGGTGCAGTGGGAGAAAAAAGGGCATGCTGCAGAAGAGTAATGGTCAGGCGACTTCCTAGCCACACTAGAAAGCCCTTATGGAGGAGCCAGCTGTCCTGCCACCCAGCATTCTCCAAAGGTGGAAGACGGGCACCATGTGAAATAGCAGGCCATTGGACTTGCCTTGAAGATGGCACCAGTAAGTAGTGGGATTCTGGGGGTTGTTGATAGGGAGGAAAGGAAAGGTGGACACGGAGAGGAAGCCCAGCAACCAAGGGGAAGATGTTATAGAGGAGAATACAAATTTCCCCTTCCTCCTCCTAGGTTTGCAAAAATCTGTTGAACCATGAAACCAGACTCAGCTCAGAGCACGTTCAGCATTTGCTCTGAATGTTTTGGACAGCTCTAGCAAACACTTGGCAGCTTCAAGCTTCTAAAAGGATTACTGTAAAGAAAAGTGAGCAAAATAACCAGCAATAGTTTGACAGCTTCCTAGAACTCTAACATGATATTTTCTTTGCCTGTATAGTATAAGGGCAAATGGTGGGTAAGGTTAGACAGTGAAATTCTGTATTCAAAAGGAAATCCATTTTAGATCTAGCCCCCACTTTAGTGCTGAGAAGCAGTGTGCTCGAAGGGGTCATTTAGTTCTCAAATTCAGTATTCTTGAGTCTGATGAAACTTGAGGATGTTTGAAACAGATCCTCACAGCCAGCCGTATGGCGACTGATCCAACTCCCATTTCAGTCAATAGAAAGATTCTCTTGAAGTCAGTAGGAGCTGACCGGGCCTATATCGCACTTCCACACAGCACTGATGTCATTAAGGAAACATCTGAGATCTTATGAAAATGACAGCTCCACATTCAACAGATAAAGCCCAATAAGTTTTACGACACAACCTACACTAATGCCAACCATGCAATTTCTGAACAGGTTTTCGTTGTTTCTTTTTGACAGCTACAGCAAAGCATAGTAAAATGGTTGAAATCTCGCTCATAAAAATTGGGCAGTAAATTTCATGCTCAGCTCTGTCCACAAAGAAATGTTTATTATCTGTTGCCAAAAACCACAAGCACCCTAACGTTTTCCTCATCTGAATTTCCATTCCTACGAGCCACTGATGAATCTGTTACCCCTCAGGACATCTCACTTAGAATAAACAGTTTTAATAAACAGTTCTTCATATTTGCTATCGTAATTCCTAGAGAAAGGGCCAACACGAGTTAATAAGCAATTGAGAATGACGCCATCAGAAAGGGAGTCCAGTTTTAACCAGCCCATGCATCATTGCGTTTTATGGGCTGAAGAAGAACTGCAGTGAATGTCAGCTTTCACTTCTGGGCTTTGGGATGCCCTTGGTCTGGAGATTTCATGGCTGGATAGACTTATGAGTGTGTATCCTCTCGCAGCAGGCTTGCTAGGAATGGGTCACAGATTCCACCCCACCTGGCCACTGTGGCCATCCTCACTGCCTCCCTGACTCCAAATGAGGGGTGTGTTCCTGCATCATTGCTGCAGAGACTGAACTGGCCAGATGGCCCAAACAGGAATGCCCCAGCTGACAGTTTTGCAGCAAGTATCTAAGAGCCCTACAGCTGCACTGTGGTCCAGCAGAGTATCTGGGGCCTATCTTATAACACTCAGTAGCTGGTAATGCCAGGATTGGAAGCTGTAGTCTGTATAGTCAAGCTATGAAGACTCTGGGAAATTATTTCCTTTTGAGTGTCTGTGACATGACCGGAACGAGGACAGTCAGACCTAGTAGTTGGAGGAGGAGTTGGGAATCAGGCTAAGTCAGGTACCAGGAGGCCACAGTCCAAGATAGGCCAGAGGGCAGACTGAGGTTCAGACATCAGGAGGCAAGCCAGGTCAGATTACTGGAAGGCCACAGTCTGAGACAGGCCAAAGGCAAACCAAGAGTCAGGGGTCAGGAGGTAGGCAGGGTCAGGCTACCAGGAGATCAGGTCGGGTGCCAGGTTACAGACAGCAATCAAAGAGCAAAGCCAAGGACAAACCAGGGTCAGAAGCTGGAGTCTAGGAGCTATCCCGAACAGGGTCTGGAGTGGAGACAGGCAGGCAATCTGCTCAGACAGCTTCCCATCATGGCTTCCTGATGTAAGAACAAGTACCAGCCAATCAGTGGACCATGACTCAGATCCTTCTGGAAGGTATTTCCTGCCAAGCCCAGCCTCCCAGGGTCCTCCCGTGGGAGCCCACGCTAAGCCTCTTGTGGTGATGCAGTGGTATCTGCAGCATAGAATCCCCATGGTTCCAGCCCTGCAGGTTCTTACAGTCTGCTTTATGGACACACCTGCAAATCTTGGGATGCAGATCCATTAATTCTATGTAACATTAAATGGGGTGCCTCACTCAGCTCCTCCTCATTATATCCAACAGGCAAAGGAGGAAAGCGGTCTGTTAAGTGAGGCTCCTCAATGCAGATGTGCTATAAACACATAATATGCAGATAGGATCAGTTCTTAGGATTGACCATTTTATCAGCTAGGAAATCACTTCTTTGGTTTCCAAATGACAAAGATTTGTAGATCAAATTATTTTTTTAACCCCATGTTTGGTTTAATTCCTAATGAGAGGTTGATCTTCTTTTACTGATACATTTTGTGGTATACAGAAAGTTAAACTTCCAAGTTTAAAACCTATGCACCCTGCTGAAAATATATCAAGGTTAATGAAACCAAAGCGAGAGCAGATTCCCTTAGAGATTGCTTTTTACACCCAGCCCACATCTTCATTAGTAATTTTTATCTTGGGTTGGCTTTTTTTGCCTTAGTCTAACCAGTGATGTGGGCAACACATATTCAGACCACCATCGGATGTGATTTGTAACAGGCACTGAGATTAGAATTTTCAACTGTCGACAGAGGAGAAAGTGTCCCATGAAGACAGAGTCACCAGCCTGCAGAAAGTCATTTTGGCTTGTGAGTTTGATTCAAAGCAATGCACTTTTGTAAAGGCTTTTTCCCCATTACAAGGTTCTCCACAAATCATTGCTCACTTACATATTCTAAGCAATTGGAAAAAAAAAAAAAAGAGAGAGACACACACACACATATACAACCATCTATGGAGTAAAGTTCATAACTGAAAATATTGGCAACTTCTCATTTAATAAATACATTATGAAACAGGCATGACCTATTCACATACTGAAGTAAAATGAAGGGTATATATTTTACATGGAAAATATACACATGTATCCAAAAATCTTACATAGTAAAAAGGGTCAACAATGCGTGTGTATGTAAGAAAAATCACCACTGTAATTCTGGGTATTACAAGTATACTGTGTTGTATACAGTATATTCCAGAGTAAGGCTTATGCCACAGAATTTTGTTTTGGATTCAAATCCAAACTTTCCCAAAATCTGGAGGTTTTGATTCAGCTAATGTGCCCTACCTTCATTTTAGCCCCATCTTTGCAGTAGTAAAGAATGTAGTAGTTATAATAATCAAGGCCGATTCTACAAGGTCTAATCTTCAGTGTGTGACTTTCCCTCCCCGTCCTAACTTCTCCCAAACCCTTCTTCCATGCCAATTGAGAGGGTGGGGAATGGAAGATGAAGCAATAAACAACATGAACAGATCTGGTGTACATATACCTGGAGAAGGCAAGAGAAACAGTTGATAGAAGTTTCCTGGTGAACAGGAATTAGGGGAAAACATGTGAGAGACAATAAAAGGGAAGATGTCTCGATCGATCCCACAGAAATGTCTTGACCATCACAAAACTCAGTAAACAGTTCACAATCTACACCCGATAGTACAGAAGCGTGAGGGTTGAATATCACAGTGGCATAACAACCTGCCCTTCAGGCATCTGCCCCCCACGTCAAGGGCTCCCTGTGTCTATCAGCACTACTTGAAGAGGCCCCAATAATGGTAATTTGCACTTTGAGGTCCTCCAAAGGAAAGTAGTAGAAGAGCTTCATAAATATTAAATTTCACTATGGTGCAAAAGTACCACAGTATTTATCCAACTTTAAAATAAATGTAATTGAGTCACAGCGAGGTTAAAGGCCCAGTCCTACTTTCCTTTCATTGGGAGGCAACTCATCTCCCATTAATGTCAATGGAAGGTGAGGGCCTGAGCACCCTCAAAAAACCACTCAGCACTCCAGAGGACTGGAATATAAGTGACCCAGATAAGGGTGCAGTGAGTCAGTGGCAAGGCTGGCATTTGACCCTAGTCCTCGACTCCTAACCCTGCATGCTAGCTCCTATATCAACTGATAGTTAGTAGCACAAGGTGGCACATTCTACCTGAACTTCTCTGGAATTTGCAGCAGCAGCTGCCAAGTATTTAAAACAAAGACAGCTACATATCTGAGTGCATTTGGGAGCCAAGATAAAGCAGCCCTACAAGTGTTATGACAAGACGACTTTTAGTAAAGATGAAGCAGACAGCCTCAGTTTACAAAAAGCCCTTTGTGATTTGAAACTGTAATTGAATTTGAAAGGAAAACCGCATGGAGAGAATCTCCCTCTCCCGAAAGCAGCAATAATTTTGATGTCACACTGCAAGGTAAATGATCCTTCTGCAGTAAACCAGGATTACGGTTGCATTCTTGTAGCATACCTGACCTTGAGAGTGCTCTGAAGTGCAAGGAGTGAATAATATCTCTCCCTTGTATTGAGCTATGTTTCCCTGGCACAGCCTAATGAAAGCTTATGGAACAACTAAGTGAGTTTACAGAATAACCCAAACCGTTCTTCTGGTATGAAAGCTTGATGTTTTTTTCTGATGTTCCATTGTCAATAAAAAGCGTGTGAAGTACGTGATGAGTTCTGCTCTAAAGTACAGGGGGATTTAGAAGATTGCTCCAATATTTATTTTGACTAAACATTTCATGCAAAGACCAGACTTCGGCTTGTATCTTACACCACCTGAATGATAAGTTAATTTTGAATAGTTCCAAAACCTACTTCAGATGAGAAAGACAACTGTGGACTTGGGAGGAAAATGAATATAAGTGTTTTGCCAAAAATCTTGCCCATTATCATAGGGTTTGTTCAGTAGCCATAAGAAACAAACCCTAATGCTTTACAGTTTCATATTGACACATGATCGGGAACAGCAGTTGTCCTCAATCTCCAGCGCTCTCCTACCGCAGAGATTCACAGCAGTCAGGGAAATGTACTATTGGCAGAAAAATCTAAAGAGCAGCCAGCAGCAGCAACTAGAAAAATGAAGCTCTGAACTGGCTAGCCTCTAAGTGCTTCCACAATATAAACATGAAATAAGAATCACCACCAAAACACCAAGCGAGAAACAGAATCTCAGTCAGAGGTCTTTCCTCAGTAAGCTCTCAGATCAGAGCCATTCAGGGAGAGCGCATCATGCACAGAGCCAGGATGCTAGTCACGCTCAATTACAAGTGGACGTATAAATCCAGATGAGTGTCAGGATCCTAACAAGGACAATCAGGGTCAAAGATCAGAGCAGGGTCAAACCTGAGGCTGGGAGTAGCAGAGGAGTTTGTAGTCAGGTTGCAGCATCTGGTTATCTGCAGCATGCTGTGCCAGCTGGGGCAGCAGTACCACATTTTCATCATGGAGCTGGGTGGATTGTCTGCGCAGAGCTTGGCTCTCTGTTGAAAGCTGCAATATTAGAGCTCAAAGCATGGGGAGCTCCTCCTGGGAACTGTCGACGGTCAACCTTTTCAGGCATCTCCAGTATCCTCTGGGGCAAGCCGGGCAGGGAGTGGTCCACTGCCTTCACGTTCCCCCAGGGAATGCCTTCACCACAATTTAGGGCAGTCCAGGCAAACTGTCACAATTCTAACAAGGGTATATCAGCTGCCTGGCCGCTCTGCAGTAGTGTGTTCTAGACCCATGGGGCTTTACAGTGAGACCTTCTTCTCTTTAGTCCAACTAGCATATGCTACTGTTACAGGGGAAACTGCAGGAGAGAAATAATCTACTAAATACAATCAACTGTTTTACACAGTAGCATGCCCTCTGATGTGTGTGTAACTCCATCACAAAGAGCACAGTGGGCATGACTAAAAAGCCCATCAAATACCACATAGCCCTGAGCTCCAGCACCCAATATCAGTGTTTTCACAAAGTCCTCCCACAGCCCCTTGTCACAGACATAGACAACAGCAGCCAATAGTCTGTGGCTGAAACCTTTGAGTGGGCTGGAGTTTATTTTACCACCTCTCTTAATGCTGCCTCACAAACCCTACAGAAAAGCACGTGGAGACCGAGAATTCAGTCGTTGAGGATTTTCAGCAAGGGCCGCACAAAATCAACCTCCCCACAAAGTCCAAAATGAACAAGAGGAGTGAACTTAATTTGTAAGTACCAACTTCCTAAAGATAAAAAATTATTATAATAGTAGCTTAATTTCCACTAAATAACAAGGTGACTTCATAATCCACATACATTATCTTCACAGTTGCACACAATCACTGAATTAAATCTCAACAGATAAGTCCCCACAGAAATGCAGTGAGAAGTAACTCAGAGTTCCAAAAGCTTAGGGATGAGTTCACCTGAGTCTCAGAGCCTTTGCTCGTCAACTTCATACAGTCAGCTGAGACAAAAGTACTGCAGTGATAGCCTCCCTCCTCTTGCTCGCAAAAATCTCCAATTGGAACCCACGCAGATGCTTTCTCCTCCTCTGCAGGACTGGCATCATTCAGTTTGCTAGTCAGCTAACTAACCAATCAACCCATCGGTATGAAATATGCAAATGAATAACTCTGATACAAGAAAAATATAAAGCTGAGAACAGCAAAATATAGATGACTCTTTCCCCATCATCACATTTAAACAAGAAAAGACTTGATGAACCAGACTGGTTAAGACAATTAGACTACAACCCTCCGGCTAAAGTCAAACAACATTCAAGGTATACAAATAAAAACAAAGAAATTAGTTTGCCCTCCCCATTCTATAACTAACACCGCCAGAGTTTCCCTGTTGTATAGTTAACAATATCACCAGCCTGCCGCAAAACACTTCAGTTAGGGGAAAACAGTCTGCTTTCTACTCCTGTGGCTGAGCTTCTCCCAGCCCACTTCAGTCACATGTCCTGTTGTAAAGCAGCTGCATTGACTACTTGCTCAATAGACTCCCTGTAGCTTGAGTATAGCCAACATTACCACACCCAATTCCAGAAACTTGTGGCCTGGAATGCTACTGGTGCATCAACCTAGCAACCCCAGGCACAACTCATTCCTCCCCCACTTCTCCTCTCTAGATCTCTTAAAGAGATGTCTTGTCTTCCTATTAGGCATGTGGCTTACATATGCACCACAGAGAAACCAACATGCAAAGTTTACATTGCTGTGCACAATGTAATGATGCCCCAGGCAGCTGTAACTGGGACCAGAAAATAGACTAATCTCTTACCAGCACTCCCAGGAGTCAAACCTTTATCTGTAGGTACTGAGAGCCCATTGCACTTAGCACCTCCCAGGATTCAATACTTAGTCAGCAATCACCAAGCATCCAGTATTTTCCTTAACCAAGTTTCAATCTCTACTTGCTCTTGAGACCTTTGACTGCAATATATTGCACACTCCAAATACACTGTACATATTTTAATAGTGTCCCACTCAGGAATGCCAATTTTGTGACAATCTTTAAAAATACCCTCCAAATAGAAAAGGTAAATCAATTAAATATTTGGAACCAGTGATTAATTCAGTAAAATCTTTGTTGATTTGAATGCTGCTGATGTCCCTGAAACATTTCCGATAAACAAGGTCAGCTGTACTTGTTAAATGAAGTCACATGGCAGAGTAAACACTAATAGGCAGCCACTATTCAAGAGTTGAAATTTCACGAAGGATCTCTCTGAAAGTCACTTTCAAAAGGATCATTGCAGGCTTGCTTGTTGCAAAAAGAATGTTTTTAATTAATCAGTTACTCCATTACTTCCAAAGACATGCTCTAAATAACAGAATAAATCATTCCATGATTTGTCCTGAGTAAACTCTGCCACATACAAATATCCATGGTGGAGAACCATTTAAAAAATTAGATCTATACAACCTGTAGGGTTGAATAACTGTGGGAGAACATTGTCAAGAAGCATAACCTCATGATAGCACAGAAGCCAAAAGAAAACAGGCCTGCTCAAGGGTTTTCCTTTGCACCGATGAAAAATAGAAATATAAAAATCAAACCCCACAGGTAGGAAGCTTTCACTACAGACACATTTCTAATTCCAGGTGGTCTTTATTATTTCTATTATTTTAATAAGCAGCTTTAAATACTCTAAAGGCACTTAACATCTGGAAGATGCACTGTGGTGTTTCATACAGGGATGCACTCTGTGTTGAAAGAGTTGGATTTACACAATGAGAAGGGTCTTTTAAGTCAGTTTTTACAATGATATTTTTTTCTTAACTTTTAAAATGTATTGTGAGATGGTGCCATCTCCTCAGCAATAAGGAAGGAAAGCTGGGAAGAAACAGATCAGGACTTTGCTGAAAGAGAGATACAAACAACTGCTGCCAAGTGGCAAAATGGCCACTGCTACGCAGCTCCACAAAATTTACAAAGAACAGCGCTAGAAAGGCATGATGGGAAAAAGAACCCATGAAAGGACAACCATACACCATAGTGGGGATTGGGACGTGACCAGGATGTTCCTGGGGAAAAGGCTGTTTTGGGGCCACTCTCTTGCCCACCTCCACTGTATCACAAATGTATTCCATGAAATACATATTGGGCCTGATTCTCGGTGCTCGAGGTCACCTGGTTGCACACTCATCAACGTCTATTTTGCATGTGCACTACTGGATGCATAGACAAAAATGTACACTTTGGAATGTCTGAAAGAGCCAGATACTCAAATATACTATCAGCGTTGTTAAAATGCTGAAGAAATTGCTACAACCCTAAACAAATCCAATAGTTATAATGAGCTCCCTGCAGATTTGAATGCAAAACATATAACTGTGGTGGTTAAAAAGCAATAGTGCTGCCCCAGGTTATTGCTAAAATGGCAAGTATGAATTCTCTGCCATTTCCTACAGTTGAAGGTCAAGGGGGAGTTGAACAGGGCATTCTGAAGTTACAGACTGGCCCCATCTGTTACAAATAAAGTTCTGTCATGGCAGTTAAAACACTACAAAAAAACAAGCCTCGTCTGCGTTTGCTAACAGTAGGGACTGATCGTCAAGTCACAGAATGCACAGAATCTAAGCATGTTTACTGCAAATTGCCTGTATCACTAAGACTGGGACACAGTATGCCCCAGAATGTACCCCTTCCTCTTCCACTCTAACTTGGGCTTCTGCCTTAAACTTCACACTAGCTGGGATACCTGTGGTTACTGTGGCATGTAGCGCTTGGCTGAAAAAATGTGACAACGCTGACAGGGTTGTCATGTGCAACAGAAGAAAATCAATGTAGCAAAAGTTCAAACTATTTACATGTACACACCATTTGTGCTGCTAGCCACAGCTGTAGCTTGTCTCCAGACAACGATAAAGTAGGAGTCGTGTTTTTAATACCAGAATGTGAAAAGACCTCATATCAGCAAGGACAGGAGAAAGTGAATTGCAAAAACACTTCTCCCACGACATTCCTTCTGAGTGATGATTAATGAAAGCATATAATCAGCTATACTGCAATTATTGGACATGGCATGCCAGCGAAAATACATACGTTTGCATAATGAAGGATGCAGATGAGGACAGTTTCTCTGAAGGCTGTCAAACACAGGACTTGGACTAGTAGTAAGAAAGAATAGAGATATCTATCCTGCATGCAATTTGGATGTTTATCATTCGTCTACTTCATCCTGTTTTAGATTCTTACCATTGCAATATAAGGCTAAAGTCATGTCATATCTCCTCAACTTCATATCTTACTTTCTGACATAAAACATTCATGTTTCTTTCTTGCCTCACAATTATTTATATTTAGGTCCCGCTTATAGATTCAAAACACACAAAAAATTAGGGAATCAAATGATTTTAAAGTCTCAGGAGAATCTGTACAGTACAAGTAGCAGACATGAGGCAGAAGCTGGAAATACACCTTAAAATGCATTAGCGAGACTATAATAAACACTAATACTTTGGTGAAATCCTAAACTTATTGAATTTTTTACAGCAGAATTGCACTAGTGATTGGGAGAGTCATTGTGAATTATCAAGCAACAACAAACCAACCCAACAAAAGCAGTAGTTTTACTGTATCTCAGAATTAGAGATGGGCAAAATGAAAATATTTTGTCTGAACCACAAACCCAAACTTTTTGGGAATTCTGGTAATGGAACTTGGATTTGAACCCCCACTTCTAGCTGAATTTTTCACTGATAATAATAAGCTTTTTACACAAAAAGAAAAGCAAGTTTCGCCAGCTGGGATTCTTCTGAAACCGGCACAGTTCTACCCTAAATTCTAAACCCTCCAGGCTTTCTTATCCTTATGAAAAATAATTACGATAAAGAAAATTTCCACATGAAACTCTAGGGAACAAATTATGATACTTCTCTGAAAAACACTGTATTTTTTTCCCTTTATAAAAATGTTTTCATGCTTGTTTCCAAGAGGTAGGCCAGCAAGCATTACAGCCAATAGAAATAGTGTTTGGTATTTCATTTAATATCATATGCTGAGTTTCTGCTTTCTGGCACCCTTCACAACATGTCCATTTTAATCTTGGAAAAGTCCACTGAAGTTAATCATCAGTCCCATATGGCACTCTTCTAGTGTGAATTCCAAGCTAAGACACTTTAATTAGGAGTATATTAACTCTACAGGCATGTATGTACATGTTAACATTCATCTGCATTCATTAGTACAAATGTTTCTATAAGCATTATGAAACACTGGCAAACAAATTAAGTTTTAAGTGTACAGGAAATATGGCCTGTATGCAATAAAACAAATGTTTTAAACAGAATGTATTGTTTTTCATGTCGGATATTAATGTTGCTGGAATTTTTTTAGAAATAACATAGTAAAAATAGTAACTAGAAAAGCCTTGAATTTCTAATAAACACTCATACACTTTCAACTGTGCAGCCATGTGCCAAAGATGATACTTTCTGATACTGCTAAGCTTATCAACATCTATTCATACACACACGCACACCCTTTAAATACTAGAAATCATTAAATATCCTGGCAATGGAGTGCATGGTATTGCTTAAAAACAATAAGTTGTATTTCTTTATTGTCTGTCTCAACCACATCTGAAGAATTCTTGACATGGACCTGACAAAAACATGGGCTTCCAAGAATGTGTGAACTCAAATAATGAGCTGATTGCCAACAGGAAGCTCTCAATCAAGGAGGATGCTCAAGGGTAGATATAAGGCTTAGCTCCTATGCAATAGTTAAGATAAAAAGTTTAGTTCAACATTTATACCTTGTGGTAACTCCATTATCATCAATGGAAGTACACCAGAGAAGAGTTTACTTCCAATGCCCTTGTATTATGAATACCAGATTTTTGACAATACACCACTGACTGTGAAATGGATACAGTCAATCAATATGGAGGGCAGAATATAAAAAGGCAATTAAAAAAAAAAAAAAAAGCCAAAAACCGGCTTCCTCCTCGTTAAACATTTCAAACACAAAGTAGGAAACATTTTATTATCTTTTCCTATCACTCTTTAGAATACTGCCATTCTCCAGATTGCCAGCCAAACCAGTAGTAATAGTATGTTTGTATTTATTATTTCGATTGCAGTAGCTTTCAGGCTGTGCTACGCAGGTTCCAAATGCAGAGGAAAACATTGTCCTTGAACCAAGTACTTTACAGGACTCAAATATCTTAGCCAAACAACCAATGTCTAGTAATAACTAATGCTGTGTGTGTAACCTGTGCCAGTCAAACCATCCTCCTCCATTGTCCTCTCATTCACTACAAAGATACCGAAAAGTTCCAGCCTGGGGTACAGACTCGTGATAATGAGGTTCATGCTAGCATGCTTAAAAACAGCAGTGTGGACGTTGCAGCTCAGGCTCTCAAGCCCACCCAGCCATTTACACTAGATAGCCTGAACTCCAGCCCAAGTTGCAATGTCCACACTGCTATTTTTAGTGCGCTGGCTTGAGCCCCTCTAGCATGAGTCTCTCTACCCAGGCTGTGCCACTCACTCCCAGCTGCAGTATAAGACATACCCTGAATGATTCCATAGAAGAGCAGGGCAAATAACTGATTTTTTGGTTTGCTGGCCACTCCAAAATATAATTTAAAACAAAAAAAAAGAAAGAAAAAGGTTGAGTGAAATGTTTAGTTTAGGTTTCGAGCTTTTTAAAATGTTAATTTAAAAAAAAAAAATTTCAAGTAAATTTCTAAATGAAAAATCAAAAGTTTGTTCCCAGAATGTTAAAATTAAACAGTTCAATTTTATCTGAATTTTTGGGGGGAATGTTTCAACCAAAAGAATTCAGCAAATTCTACACAAATTTGTGAAATGTTTCAATTGAACTGAATCTGCATTCTTCAGCTGAAAAATTTCACTATATTAATAATTTCCCACTTATTGTTCCCTCTTAAATTTGAGTACTAGAATCTCTACTAGCTGGAAGGCTTTTCGAGGAGCAGGTTCTATGCTATGATTAAAATTGTTAAATCTATTCTAGACAGTTTCAGCATAAATAGCTGGAACTACATTGCACATCACAATGCACTAAAACAGCGTGAGAATTTCTTTTACAACAATATCGACAGTTTAATTAAAATGAGTTCCACTGCACATAAATGCAATATTTAATACAATCAACCAACTCCCAATATAAAGTAGAGAGATTTTATACTCAGGCTCCAAAAGTATTCTGAGAAAAATATTAACTTTACTGTAAATATATTAATTCTGTCTTATTATATTTGCAATTTAACCAGATCCAAAGATTCTACATGAGGAGAAGACTGGATGAACTATTCCTAGTCAACATCTCATCAAAGTAATCTGCGCAGGAATTATACAAAGTCTGTGGATATTTCAAATTTACTGCTTCAAATATGCTTTGTGAACATATTTCAACCAGTGGGCTTATTTATAAATAAAGCTGGTTGAAAAATGTTGAGTGGAACGGTTTTCTATCAGAAAATGCTGTTTGTCAAACCAGAAAAGCTTTGCAGGAATATATCTACTTCAACGAAGCTTCTGACAGAAAAATTTCAAAGGGGTATTTCATTTTGGTTTTCTCATTTCATTTTGACTTGTAATATCAACACCAATATTATATTCACTATTTATATTTAATACTTGATATTTAAATGATAACATCTCAGTATTATCAACAAGGGCACAGTGATGCCTATGAATTAAAATGTTTTGGAATGTCCATTCTGCAAAGTATTTCAAGATTCCAACTTTCTGTCCTGATTCAAGAACATTTTTTTTTCTAAAGGTCTGAATTTCCCAGGGGTCAGAAGTTCCATTTTCTCATCAGCTGTTTTTGTGAACTATTTATTTATTGTGTGTGACCGATCACCTAAGTCACATGGTTCTGCTTCTGCTTCCTGACTGAACAGCCAAGGGCCTGCTTTTCAGAAGCACTCAGCATCTGCAGCTCCCATTGACTTCAACTAGTCTGGTGGGTAGAGCTCAGTGAATAGTTGATTTTTCAGTTTAGGGCTGAATTGAAAAATCTGGGGGAGAAAATTAGTTCATTTTGAACCACAAGTGAATTTTTTTGGTTTTTCCTGCCAATATGAAAAAATGAAACAAAATTGGTTTTGGGTCAATCTAAACATTTAGTTCAATTTGAAATGTATTTTCTTTAAAGTTTTTTATTTAGTTTCATTTTCCGGTGTTTTTTACCTTCACCCCCTTTTTTTTTTTTTTTTTTTAATATAGCTCATATTTTTTAATGAAATATCATTTTTAAACAAGTCAAAACATTTTATTTTGAAATGTTCAATATGAACTATTTTAACTTAACAATTTTAATTTTACAATTAATTTTGGGGGGGGTCAAATTCAGCTCAAATTTATGAATCGTTTTGGTGCCTCTCCCCACCCAATGCATTTTTTGGCAAATTTACTAATCACATAAAAAAATTCATCCAACTTTACTTGCGTGTGTTCAGCACTTCTGAAAACCAGGGCCTGAAATTTTATAAACAATAATGCGTTTTTTAGTCCAAATAGTGAATATCTCTATTTGCATGTGAATATCCTTGTTCCCATGGAAATATGGGTGTTTGAATGAAAAAAAGCCATTCTCCATATGTGTAAGACCAAAAACGTAATGAAAAGCATCTGTTTTCTGTAGACAGTTAGTTCAGTTCAATTTACCAGTCAGTTCAGTTCAATTTACCCAGGAAATATAACATATGCAATTTTGCTCTGAGCGCAAGCATATGCTTCAACCAAGCAGCCATTCTTGTTCATTAACTGTTCTCAGGGACCTCTTTGGCCAATTCATGTTTACTGCATTTTTAAAAATATTTTAGTACATAAAGATCTATTTCCATATTTTAATTGTTGTCTAAAGATGCTGTGACGCTGTATGACATGAGTGACCATTTATAATATTATTAATACCCATATGCCAAAATGGCAAGAAATCTTACAAGATATGCCATGTAAGGTATCAATGGAAAAGTTATGATTTGCTAAATAGTATAAGCTTATCTATATGAATGTATCATCTTTGTATTGTAAGTTATTAATATGTGTGATATATCGATATCTGAAACTTTTGCTGTGTTTTCGGGTGACCACACCCAGACAGATTAGCATCTACACTATTCAGCCTGCTTGATGGCCCATCAAAGGCAATCAGCTATATAGTGTACCCAGGGAGAGAAGCCAGTGGCTACACCTATAAATCATCAGGACATGCAGGGACATGATTGTGGACAGGTGACTCCAAGAGGTTTTCCATGTCCATGTGCTGTGAGCTTGTGTTTGGGACAAGCCACATGACAGAGGATATAAAAGGCAGCTGCAGCATCTCCATTTTGTCTCTATTCCTGCTTCTTGCCTCTGGATCAACTTCTCTACATCTGAAGCTTTGAACAAAGGACTGACAGACCCATCCATATACTGGATGTAGTCCAGAGGAAATTTACAAGCCAGCAAATTTACCAATACTGCTAAGAAGCTGATACGTGGACAGTAAAGTCATATGTATGTATCTGATTGCTTTGATCATTTAACATCTCTCTTTTTGTTTGTTTCTTTTCTTTTATAAAAAACTTCTAGTTTTAGATACTAAAGGATTGGCTGGCAGCATGGTATTTTGGGTAAGATCCAAATCTATATTAATCGGGTAATATGGCTAATCCTTTAAGGATCAGAAAACCATTATGTAAAAGGAATAGAGTTTTAAAAACTTATCTCTTGATAAGCAACTGGAACTAGTTGTGGATTGGGAGCCAGAGACTGAAATGCAATAAAGGGGGCTCTGGACTTCTTGATAACCAGTGTGGAGAATAAGGAGCACTGTTTGTGACTGATTGGTGAATCTAATTTCAGTGTTAGCAACCAATTTTGGGAGAACCTGCTCTCCTTTTTGAAGCCTGCCCTGACCTTGACATTTTCAGTGTGGGCTACCCTAGGCACATCGGGTCATAGATGCTTCATTAGAACTTTGGAGCATTTTGCAGCCACATACTAGTCTTCATGTTCTTCACTCTTGGCTGCCTTTATACCTGGGAGAACAGCAAAAGGGAATTAACAAAAAAGTTATTCACTGTAGTCCCAGGTCAGATGAGGGAGCAGCAGCTGAATACATATCTCGGGCCTTTGCAATCTTACATTAAAAGGGAAGAATAATTTTAATAAACATTCACAGAAAAGCAAACTTCTCCAAGCCATCTTAGGTTTTTGTTTTGTTTTTTTTCATCAGTGTGTTCAGGTTAAAACCTGGAATTAAGTCATTTAGTGAACATGTTTTCATTAAAAAGGCATTAAGCAGGTCAGTGCTACCAGCTGTTCATGAAGATATATCTTCAACCACTCCAACTTCTCTGTGCATTTAACCAGTGATGGGCACACAACCACTGAGCAGATATCTACACTTCATCTACACTTGCCCTCCTCACTGTGATGTAACTCACCCATCCTTGCATGTGTATATACCTTCCAAACTGAAGTTTCCACTTCATGCATCTGACGAAGTGGGTTTCTGCCATGAAAGCTTATGTCCAAATAAATTTGTTAATCTTTACGGTACCACAGGACTCTCGCTGTTCTGCTAAAAACAGACTGACACGGCTACCCCTCTGGAACACTTCACTTTGTGATCCATCTGATTCATGGTATGAAATTAAGATAACCAATAAAATTTCTAGACAAATCAGTGAAGGTATCTGGATTTTAAGGGGGCTGCATAACTTTGAGTAATGAATTCCATGGTCCGAGTTGTGAGCTGGTCACAAATGATGTTAGGGAAGAACAGCACTGGGCAATTGTCCAGGTTACATCATCCTACTCTAAAGCATGAAATAGTAGCTACTTGATGGAACAATCTATGGTCTGATCTGCTACAGTAAGCCCTCTTTTCCTAATGTCCTCCAAAACTCCAAACCCTTGGCATCAGAAACTAGGATCTGTAGGAAGTTTTTCTTTTCCACCTGCCCTCATTGAATAGTTGCGGGTCTGATGTGGGCCACAATGCCTCTCTCTCATCAGTGGTTGCAGACTGAATTTTTGGCTCAATGATTTTCCCATATTGCCGTGCTGCCAGCAATGGAACAAGCCATTCTGCATGCCTACAGGGGAGACTGGACGTGGTAGTCCTCCTCGATTTAAAGAATCTGATTATAATTATTAACAACAAATTGGCTTCTAGCCTAAGTGAGAGAGATTTTATCCCAATCTTTGCAAAAGGACAATTTAGTCCCACCTTCCACAAATCTCTCTGTTTCTCTGTCTCCTTTCCCTGTAAGCAGCTACCCCACAGCAGTGGAGGTAGTGGATTATCTCGACCTTGTCTCTTTGCATACATATAGGCCTCAGCTGAGTAGGTGCCAGGTGCAGTGTGACCTAGGAATTTCCTAAGGTTCAGCCAATACATCATGCAACTGTGGATTTCTGCTCAGAGTTTTAGATCCCAGCTCATTCGGAGCCAGATTCTGATAGCCTTATTCCAGTTTAGTAGCACCTTACTCCACAAGTAGTCCCAATGACACGTGTGTGATTACCTTGTGAAGTAAAACACTGCCCAGTGGGAGTGAGAGCATTAGATTCTGGCCTCTAACAATCAGTGCGACCACAGAGAACACACAATTCCCCTCCAGGATGGGACCAGCCCCGCTAACCCTTCCCCCCATGAGCAGCTGCAGCCTCAGAGTGGAGGCAGAAGCAGGGATGCTGACATCACTTCATTCCCTCTCCCCCCTCCCCCGTTTTTCTAAAATGATGCCCCTATTTAAGTCCCACTTAAATCAATGAAAGAACTCAGCATGACGTAAGCACGCACACGGCCGAAGAGGGATAGATGCTAGTCTAGCACATGCAGAAGTACGTTGCTGAATGTGGGCTGAACCCCTTTCAGTGCAATACCATTTTGTGACAAATAGCCCGCGACACTTGATCAGTCCCATTCCTATTATTATTAATTATTAAGGACACTATTCTGCCACCCCCTCAGCTCGGTGTCTTATTCTACACGTTGTCTCATTGAAATCAATGGAAATACATGTGTAGCAAGTTACTACTCAACATGAGTAAGGACAACAGAATCGGGTCCTATCTATGCTGTGCTAGCAATGCGCTCAGCAACGTCTAAGACGCAAAGACACAGAGTCTCCCTGCACCAAGGCACTTACCGGTGGGGACAGGAACTAATGCGAAGCCCAGAGGAGCAAGAACTTGGAGGATTTTTGTTTTAAATGAAGAGGAGTTAATTCTCCTGGACAATGCAGAATCAGAGTAGTGTCTAGCTCTCACCTTGGGTTCATTCACCTTAGCTGCTTCTTCACACCTGGCCGGTACGGCACCCACAGAGTGACCAGAAGTTCAAGGTGAATTACAGGGCCACTCATGGCAGGTGTGCTGCTGGTGGGGTAATGGAAGTGTGCATGGAATGGTGGGGGTACGTGTGGATAGATGCTAGGTCCCACTGCCCTGCGAAGCAACGCCCCTCCCAGACATCCTGTGGATTTGAGACTGTGCAGAGAGCACTGGCTCAAGCACTCAGGCAGGGCAGATGTTCACTGGGAGGCAGCATGCGGGGAGGCCCAGCTACCTACATGTGACCTGCTGGAGGCTACAGCTGCCTGGAGGAAGACAGCTCCATTTCACAGCAGCTTTTGAGGTTCACAAATCTGTTTTGGTTCCACACTGGAATGGAAACAAAACCTTTTGGAAAGAGAATTGTGTCAAACTGTCCATTTTCAGCTCAGAACTTGAGCTTTTCCATTCAGGAAGGTTTGGTTGTTTTTTTAGAGTCTAGGGTTCTCTGGTCACTTCTGGAGGGAAACAGACTCCCACAATCTATAGCCACCGGCTACAGCGCTGCCTTGGGATATGGGAGACTCAGCTTCAAGTTCATGCTCTGCCTCAGCACAGTTTGTGATTCATAGGGACCTGGAATGAAAACTCTGCTCTGAAGCAAACGGAGCAGGGCACTGAACCTGGGTCTTCCACAGGCCAGTGCTCTAAACACCAGGCTATAATATGTCCGTCTCTTTGGGGTTATGTTTGGGAAAAGCTTCCCTACTGCTATGCTAATGGTCAGATTGCACAAGCCCCTACTTGCATTGGTGAGCAAGATCTTACATGAGCAGTCATGCTGACATCAGTAGAACTGCTCGTGTCATTAAGTGCTCACCAATGGGAGTAGCTTGCACAACCTAATCCTCAGAGTCCTGTTTGCTGCCCTCCCTCCCCTTTTTCCCCTTATCTTGTTAAAAATAAGGACGAAGAAGAAGGGAGAAGGACCAGCTTCTTGATAGTAGATTTTTGGCATTTTGACGTTTTTACTAATCTCTTTGCTCAGCTCTAAAAAGCAATAAAACATCACTACACACCAATAAGTCTTTTCCACTGTTTTTTATGATCTATTGCACCAAATCAGACTTACGATCAGAACACTGCTGAGTATAATCCAGCTGAGGCAGTATTATTGTAGCTGTCAAGAATTAGCCTTTTTTTAGAAGCTGGAACCAATTGCTAGTTACAATGAGAGAGGAACCTCAATACAAATGGCTCAGGATTTCCTGTTATTGCAGACTGATTTTTGTGATGCAGGGCTAGTATCCTTTTTTCCCCCGCAATAATTAAACACATGTGAAGTGGCATTCTTTCCAGTCCACAACAATGACTTTCTTGGGGATTGTTTTGACAATGCTTTCAAGTGAAATATTTTTCATAAGGAAAATTAATATAAATCAGTTTGTTTCTCAAAGTCACGGTTCTACAATGATATCATATTGCACCAATTTATTTTTTAAGAAGAGACATGATTTGAGAAATGTCAAAATGAGTAACGCCCCAAAAAGTTATTTATCTTGATCTGTTTCATTTGGTTGAGATCACTGGGACTTGCTTCCAAATGTACTGTTAGTGCAAAATATTTAAATATAAAATAAATTATTTTATAACTTGAACTTTAACTGCATTAAACAACAAATTTAAGTGTAACAGCGATTCGCTCCAAAGATGTTCTATAGTATGTTACAACGGTAGATCTCGCTTAACCAGTGATACAGTTATAAAATTATTGTGTTTGATATGAAAAATGTGCTGTGATTATTAGTGTCTAGAAATTCACTATGGCTACAATCTTCCATTTACTTCAGTAAGTCCCGTGGTAGGAAATGCACTGTCAAGAATAGTGTTTTTTAAATATAGTGCTGCAATCACTACAGTAACAAAACGGTTTCAACTGAAAGAGAAAACTTAAGGCCAGATTCTATGATTTTTACTCACATCAAGCAGCCAACCTATTCTTCAATAGCCCACCAAATGCTATTCAACATGAGTAAGGCCTGTAGTAATTCAGGTCCTATTTTGCCAAGTGCAGAGCGTCTTGGTTTCAGTGAAAGATAGGTGTGCTCAGCATCTCCCAGAATCAAGCCCCTAAAGTCTCTTGGGTCTCCACCTTTACGTTACAGACCAAAATTAAATGCACCCCAGTTTGCCCAACCCTGTAGTGCACATTTGCTGAGCTTAACTAGGGCCTCAGGGAAAATGAGAGTGTGAAAGAGGATATATTAAGCACATTTAGCAGCTCCATAACAATGCTAATGGAAAATTGACCCTGCACCCCATACTTCAAAGGATGATATTCTTCTCTGGCCTCCTTCCTAACAGAAAATGGCAGTGTGCAATAAAGAAGAGGCACCAGATCTCGGAAGCTTGAAGTGAGCTCTTTGTATTTTCGTTGTTGCTTTTCATTAAATGTGGGATAACATATCTTTTACTCCTTCCACTGAAGCAATTCATTTGTATCCACGGTGGCTTCAAGTAAAGGCAGGACTTAGTTTTCACCTTGGCTAAGCCTTCCAACCCCTTACCCCCCTTTTCAGTTTCTTTTTCTGCCAAATGAATGAATGTTCACTCAGGCTTCAAAGTACACCTCCGAGTTTACAAGGACCTGTTTGTTAAGATCTCCAAGCTGTCTTCTGGGAATTGCTCACAAAAGCAGATCTCCCCCTGAGGATTATATGCTACCTTTGAAAACTGCCTGCCTGCCTTTCTGCTCTTTATTTAAAAAGGTATTTTAGCCCTCTGAAATGACACAGAGTGCTCTATGCTACGCAGTGTTGCTGAACAGTTGATGAAACAATTTATTATTATTTATTCCTTTTAAACAACAAACACCCAGTTTTCATAAGGCATTTTTTCATCCAGAAATCTCCAAGTGCTTTATAAAGGCAGTATCGTTATCTCTATCTTACACAGAACAGTGAAGTGACTTGCCTAGTGACACTAAGCTGGCCAGTGGCTGAGCCAGGGATAGAACCCAGGTGTTCTGAGTCCAAGTATGTCTACACTTCATCTGGGAGGTGGAATTCTCAGCTCAGGTAGCAGTACATGCGCTAGCTCTCATGGAACTAGCATGCTCAAAATAGCAGCACGTCCATGGAGACCCCGATGGGTAGCCCAAGTTACCAACTGTGCTATTGCGGCAACCCTGTTTTTAGCACACTAACTTGATCCAAGGTTACATCTCCCAGCTACAGTGTGGGAATACCTCCAGCTCGCTGTCCCATTCATTGAACCAAACTGCCTTCCTCCCCCAGAGGTGTGCATGGCGTTTTACGTAACAAATAGTTACAAAAATAGAGCTGGGCCGATTTCTCAAAAGTGTGGAGCGCCTGGATCTCCTATCAACATCAACCAGAAGTGCGAGAGATCAGCACTTCTGAAAATTCAGGTCCCAAGTCCCTGTCCCAAAGAGCTCACAATCTTCTATGATCATGACAAGACAGTGGCAGGTAGGGGATTCCAAGGGTTGGGGAAGGAGGGTGGTCCCAGGTTCAAGCCACGTGTCTCTTCACAAACACCAACCCTCTCTCATACCTAGGACCACAACAGAATAATGCGGACAGTAACACATAACAATGCATATCTCTTCAGGTGAATGTTCTCTGTGGTGCAAGGTGCTCAGTCAGTGCAGGCAGCTGTGATTTACACATTCCCATTTATTATTTTTGCTGAATCTGGCACCATGCATTTAAATTGCTTCCACGATACACACTGCACTCCAAAAAAACGTATGGTAAAAAAAAAAAGAGAGGAAGAGGCATGGAATCTTATTTGGGAAGACAATTATATATTTCAGTTGCAAACACATGTGCTCAGATCTCAGTTTTAAGCCGACAGTCACAATAATTATTTTTAGGCATGGCCTATTATATAAATGGTTTTTATTACACTGTAGCCTGGAAATAGAATCACTGCACAGTAGAGCTACTTTCACACCAACATTCATCAATCATTCAAATTGAAGCTCTCTCTAGCTGGCTTACCTCCCATTTTAGAAACTTACCCCCCAAAAACTCAGCAACAACAACAACAAAACCCAAACTTGTCCATGGCCAAACTGGAGAGATACAAAGTAATTCTGATATAAGGTGATCTCATAGAGGAAGATAATTTCCTCCCATTTGCAGAGCTATTATCCAAATATCATCGCCAAGCTGAAATTTCAGTTAAATTCTTTAAGTATGTTCAACTGGAAAAGTGTATGAGAAACAGCATGCAACCTGCCATTGTTGTTATTACTCATATAGCACCATAGGCATGTATGTGCCTTTATAATATAGATGACCAATTCCCTGCCCCAAAGAACTTGCAATTTAAGTAAAGAGGAGAAAACACAGAGAAAAGATAATACATTTGTGCACTCAAGTATTCACTGGGCCTAGGAATTGTACCAATAACCTATTGCATGATAGGGCCCCTTCAACATCTTGGAAGTCTTTAAAGGAAATCAACAGAATAGTAGATAAAGGAGAAATAGCAGTTATAATTTATATGGATTTTTTAAAGGCCTTTAATAAAGTCCCTCACAAGAGGCTATTAAAGAAACTTAAATAGTGATGTGAGAGGTAAAGTTCTGGCATGGGATAAAAACTGGATAAGAGAAACTCAAAGAGCAGGAAAAAGCTGTCAGTTTTCAACATGCAAAGAGATTAAGAGTGGGGTAGAGCTCTGTATTTAGCTGTTAATAAGGATCTGTACTCAGTTCAGCAGGAAGTGGTGATACGAAAGATGGCAAGAGCTGAGAATTACAAATTATTCAGGTTAGTTAGGTCTACAGAGCATTCTGAGGCACTTCAAAGAGGTCCAAGAAAGCTAACAGACTGGGCATCACAATGACTGATGAAATTCAGTCGAAACCAGTGAAAAAGTAATGCACCACCAGAAGGAACAATTTTTTCCCTAATACACATTAATTGGCTCTAGTTTAACAGTAACCACCCAGGAAAAAGATTCAGGCATCACTGAAGATAGTTCAAGGAGAACACAGTGGGGGTTTAAAAAAACCAGCCAAGAAAATATTAGGCTGTGTTAAAAACGATGGACTAACAGTAATAATAGTACGGCATTGTGTAAATAAAAGGCTAGAGTGGCTGAAATACTAATAAAATCTGGCCCTTTCTTAGGTGCCTATATGGAAGCTGAGCTTGGCTGAAATTCTGAACCAAAATGTAGATGCTAAACCCCTGCCAATCTGGCCCAGAGATATTCTGAAAATTTGTTCCATAGTGAAACATTTTTTATTTCACAGAGAATAAATACGAGACACTTGATATCAAGGCATTTTTGTGGGCTTGTTTTTGTGTGAGTTACACATCACTGCATCTGCAAGGTACATGGGTGGGCTGGCCAAAGGATGGCAGCTATCAAAGATATTAACCCACTAGTTAGGCAGGTATTAGTCAGTAGCACAACTCAGGAAAAGCTCAGGGAAATTAAAATAAAAGGCCTAGTGAGTATCCCTACTATTTAAAGTAAGAATTAAAAAGCCAGATCTAACAATAACAATAGAACAGACATAAATCTTCCATGGGAACAAGGAGACAGGTGGTTTAAGCACCTGGATTTGAAGCGTCCAGCTTCCTAGAATACACAGCTTGGTAATGTGGCAGCAACACTGACAGCGTGAAAGTGACATAACTAGCAACAGCTGCTGAATTCATTAGTAGCCAGTCTGCTAGGAAGGGGAATCCTGTGTCTCCTCTCAAATCACCCATAAGACACATCAGGAAACACGGAACTATGAATCTGCCCATCCATCTCCCACCTAAGTGATATGCATCATTTATGAATGCTTCCCTTTAGTTAGATAATTTAATTGGAGAGTCATTATCTGGCAATTTGGTCAAAAGCACTTCGGTGGCTAACTGTTCTTTCCAGTTCAAAAGCAGACTTGGTAAAAGTCTAGCAAAGGCATACATAGTAGCTATGTGCAGTGTTGTTCTCGAATGCTATGCCTCACATTTTAGGACTGAAGTTATTCCATAATCTATTCCAGATAGGTTCTTACAGTGCGCTTATCACCATAGTATCTGGGCGCTTTCCAGTAGTGCATTAAGCCAGTGGTTCTCAACCAGGGGACCTCCCGCTGGTTTCAGGGGGCTGTGGGGTGCCATAGCTGAAGCCTGGTGCCCCGAGCCCACCCCCCCGAGCCAGTTCTCTCTGGGCCCCAGAATTTTTAGAGCACGCTGGGGTTCAGAAGGAAAAAGGTTGAGAACCCCACATTAAGCAATGTGACTATACATCTGTCATGTGGTGTTTGTTCTCAACTCTTTCTCTCTCCCGTGTTTTTGTCAGTACAGTTCCATGCACACTCAGGGCACTTTATAAGCAATAAACTACAAGATGGGAGTTTTATAACAGAGGTGTGTGGATGGCCACCTTTAGAAATTGACAACCACTGGAGCAGTGCAAAGCAGCCAGAATTGGGTTGAGAATCTGGTCCGTTGCCACTACATCGCCATCCAACTAACAGACACCACCAAAGCAAATGAAAGAGGTTTCAGGGGGACACTGTGCTGTCTCAGTGGAAATGGCCTCCGCTACTTGCAGAAGCAGATATTTGTGTGTGAAAACAGGCATTTGTGGGCATAAATCCCTCTCTGCAATTGTGCTTTGTTGCTTTCTCTGGACAGAAATGGGTACACCCATAATATGTTCAGGCACATTTTCTTCGGCTTTTTGAAAGTGTATCCTTAATTATGTGAAAATGAAAAAAACCTTCTGTTTAATAGCATGTATATTTTAATAACAGCTGTTTGGCCCAGAAATCAGACTAGAGACTCATAAGAGATTAAAGATGAAGATTTTATAGTAGGGAGATTTGTATTGTAATTACTTTTACCAAATAAATTTTAAGAATATAAATAGCGATAATTACAAAACATGCCTTATCTACCCAAGAAACTGGGAAGGAGTCTCCACATAGACATATTCAGGCAGTTTTTGTGCAAAGAAGCTATTCCAATTTATCAAATAAAAACATTTATGCAATGTTATGGTTCCCATAGCTACCACAATTTAAGTTCCTTTATGCATATGTAGCCTTTTTTGTTACTCTATATGGTGTTAATTTTATTGCCTCCATCTATGTGCCCTGTGGCCTTGTCTCAGTTATCATAACTGGAAATGTCCTAACTTTATTGTGGTTAAACTCTCCGCTTACCATAATATTTGACGATGACTTTCCCTGGGGACTTGTTTTGTGTTTTGTTTTGTTTCAGATTCTGTTTAGTAAAGAGAAAAGCATTCTGTAACATGTAGTGTGTCTCAGGACAGGGAATGAAAACACCACCCCTTTGTCTTCACTGTGAAAAAAGTGTGTGTTTTTACCATGGGATAACTAACACACACTATCCCACTGCAAAATCTTAGCTGAGAACAGACACTGTAGTTTTACTGCGCCAAACTAGTCAAGGTCAGCCATGGGCAAGGGATATAATGTTGATGTTGCCTAGCAACCTCGCATAAAAAACTACAGGGAGCGTCTTTCTGTGGTGGGGCACACTCCCCCATGGCAAATCCCCTTGTGACCAGGCATAATATTGCTGGTCTCTTTGGTCTTCGTGCTTCCTGCCTGCCTCTGACTCCAGGTCTTCTGTGGCTCAGCCCTCTGGCCAAGTTACAAAGTCCTCCATGAACTTAGCTAATTGCTTTTTAAACCAGTTATATTTTTGGCCTTCACAATATCTCCTGGCAGCAAGTTCCACAGGTTGACTGTGTGCTGTATCTCCTTATGTTTGTTTTAAACTTGCTGCCTTCAAATTTCATAGGGTGACCCCTGGTTCTTGTTTCTGAAGTGGTAAATAACACGACCTCATTTGCTATCTCCACATCATCCATGTTTTTATAGACCTCTATCATATCCCTCTTATCTCTTTTCCAAAATGAACAGACTGGGACTGTCTCAGACTTTTTAAATCTCTCCTCATATGGATGCTGTTCCATACTGCTAATATTTTTTGTTGCCCTTTTTCTGTGCTTTTCCCAATTCTAACATATCTTTTTTGAGATGCGGTGACCAGAACTGTAAGCAGTATTCAAGGTGTAGGCATACCATGGATTTAGATAGTGGTAATATGATATTTTCTATTTTATTATCTGTACCTTTCCTAATGGTTCCTAACATTCTGTTAGCTTTTTTGACTGCCACTGCACATTGAGCAGATTGTTTCAGAGAACTGACTACTCAAGAAAGAGACCTTAGAGTAATTGCGGAAACAGATCATTTGGACCCCATCATTTTGTATGTATAGTTGGGATCATGTTTTCCAATGTGCATTAATTTGCATTTAGCAACATTGAATTTCATCTGCCATTTTGTTGCCTAGTCACCCAGTCTTGTGAGATCGCTTTGTAACTTTTCGCAGTCTGCTTTGGACTTAACTATCTTAAGTAATTTTGTATCACCTGCAAACTTACTTTGCCACCTTATTATTTACCCCCTTTTCCAAATCACTTATGATTATGTTGAACAGCATTGGTCCTGGTACAGATTCTTGGTGGAACCCACTATTTACCTCTCTCCATTGTGTAAACTGACCATTTATTCCTATGCTTTGTTTCTTGTCTTTTAACCAGTTATTGACGCATGAGAGGACCGTCCCTCTTCTCCCATGACTGCTTACTTTGCTTTAGAGCCTTTGGTGTGGGATCCTGTCTAAGGCTTTCTGAATGTCCAAGTACACTACATCAAATGGATCACCCTTATCTTCAAGACTGATGACAACCTCAAAAGAATGATAGTAGAGTGGTGAGTCATGATTTCCCAATACAAAAGTCATGTTAGCTCTTACCCGACATAGCATGTTCATCTCTGGGTCTGGTAATTCTGTTCTTTACTATAGTTGGAACCAATTTGCCTGGTACTGAAGTTAGGCTCATTGTAACTGCCATGATCCCCTCTGGAGCCTTTTTAAAAAATCAGCATTGGTTTAGCTATCCTCCAGTCATCTGGTCCAGAGGCTGATTTCAGTGATAGGTTACACACCACAGTTAGTAGTTCTGCAGTTTTGTACTTGAGTTCCTTCAAACCTCTTGGGTGAATACCATTTGGTTCTGGGGACTTATTACTGTTTATTTTATCCATTTGTTCCAAAACCTCCTCTATTGACACCTTATATCTGCCACAGTTTGTCAGATTTGTCACCTAAAGAGGAACAGCTCTGCTGTGGAAATCTCCTTCACATCCTCTACAGTAAGAACTGGTGCAAAGAATTCATTTAGCTTCACCACAACATCCTTGTCTTCCTCGAATGCTCCTTTAGCACCTCAATCGTCCAGTTGCCACATGAATAGTATATTCCTGCTCCTATAATCTTGTTATTCAATCATGGAATTTCTTTCCACAGAGATTCTATGGTGCAATTGATTCATTTAAGACTTTTACTTTATTTGACTCTATGCTTTCTTTCACATATAGTGCCACTCCCCCACCAGCATAACTTACTCTGTCATTCCTATACGTTTTGTACCCTGGTATTACCATGTGCCATTGATTATCATTATTCCACCAAATGACTGTGATGCCTATTATATCAATAGCCTCATTTAATACCAGGCACTCGGGTCTACCCATCTTAGTATTTAGACTTGTAGTATTTGTATGCAAACACTTATAAAATTTGTCAATATTTAATTGTCTGCCTTCATGTGATGTAATTGAAGAGGATGATTTTTCATTTGATTGTTTCTCTTCAGTTCCTACCTGTACTTTATAGACTTTTAGCTTCTCCTCTTTACTAGGCTATAGGGAATCCCTGTTAATAGATCCTCCCCTAAAGAGTCCTTCCCTGTGCTCCTCCCACCAGTCAGCCTTCCCCCAACCCTTAGTTTAACCTTTTTAATCTTACATGCCAGCAATCTGGGTCTGTTTTGTTTTAGGTGGAACCCATTCTTCCTGTATGGGCTCCTCCTTTCCCAAAAGGTTCTTCAGTTCCTAAAAAACCTAAATCCCTCCATGCATTGAGACCTGGCAGTTCTGCCCATCTAACTGGCCACATGCATGGAACTGGAAGCATTTCAGAGAATGCTACCATGGAGGTCCTGGACTATAATCTCTTATTTAAATTTGGCCTGCAGGACCTCTAAAATTCCTACTGCTAAAAAATTCCTCAGATATAATATTGACAGGTGCAGTACAAGGAACTGAATAGAACTCGTGTATGCACAGAACAAAGGAGGCTAGGGTGAGGAGGAAGAGCTCAGGACCCTTCAAGCATCCATAATCAGAAAAAAGTGATTCCCTTTCCCTGCTAAAAATGTCTCTGGACAGATGCTGGCATTTTCAATGGGGGTGGCTGGTGCAGCCCATCACCTTATTATTTCCATGGCTATTTGTTCAGAATTTTGAAGAATTAGCTCCACATAATATATGATATAAACATGATAATCAAATGTCTATGCAGATTTTGCAACAGTAAATCTGCAGCTGGCAAAAAAAAAAAAAAAAAAATGATATAAAATTTACCAGATGGTGAAATACAGTTTTTGGTTGTTAATACATTGTGCGGACCAGCTCAGTGTTGGTTTTTCTTAAGTTAACACCATAGGGCAGCTGAGGTCTTTAACTTTCTGAGTCACCAGGCAGAACACTTGTATGCCTTCCGAACTTTGTGATATACAGAGAATGTAAATGACACAGATCTGCTAATCCAAAATTAAAATAGCCTTTTCATTTTCATAAACTTGACACATTGACTGTTGAATATGTTTTGCTCCGCTTAGAGGCGGATAGATATAAATGGATCTTTACATCGCTAACTGAACAAATGAAAGCACCGCATGTACAGAGGTTAAGCTATATGCTCACAGTGTTTTCCAAATATCGCCACATTAGTCTCACATTTAAAAAAAAATTAATTATGACTATAAAATGTATGATAAAATCCAGGCAACAAAGCGGACGGCTACAATCCTCATTCAATCCTACCAAACACGCACATATACACTCTTGAGACCCTTATCTTTTTGTGACTGCACAGGGGAGTATGGGAGAGCAAGACTTGACAGAGTAGCTCAGGACTACAGCTGCTTGAAAGTTTTCAGAGTACTTTTTTTCCACCAACAAATGCATTTTCAGTTTGACCAAAACATTTAGTGAATTCATGTTAAATTCTCCAGACTGTTTTAGCTGAAGAAAAGATTCTAAAAAAGTTAAAATGCGTTGCTTTGATGTTTTCAAAATAAAAAGTTTCAATGTCTCAAATTTTACTTCCATTTTATTTTAAAAATGTAAAAAAAAAAATCTCAAAAATGAAGCAAAACATTTTGTTTGGAGTCCAATTAAACGTTTTGTTCAACTAAAATTTTTTTTTTTAAATGTTTTGGTTCAGCCACGGAACAAAACAGTTATTTATTTGCATAAGCTCTCCTCAGAACCTCTGCTTTTCTTAGTGTATTGCAAAATTCCTGATCCTTCTGCAAGAGGACAAAACACTCCATCACTCTCACAGTGCTTCCCTCTGGTGGGCTGTCAGTGGAATTGTATGGTTTGCCAGTGGCCGCAGTAGAGGCCTTTTGACCCTCCTAACTAGGAGAAGGCATAGTGAGGGAATCTACTATCTCAGAGAGGAGAAGAGGAACTAAAAGAAGCTAACATCAAAGGACAAAAAAATATGTTTGCTTAGAGGCTCTAAATAAACACACACACAGAAGGATGTCCCAACACAATAGAAAAATGCACATTGTGAATTAAAAAGCCCATCCAGACTGAAAATGCTGCTTCTTGTCTCAGTCTTTATCCTCTAGAACGAAACTACAAAACAAAAGCCTTCTTCTGTAAAAATAAAACCAGAGACACTTGGAATTTTATGAGGGATTTGACAACATGTGTAATGGATGGGTTCAGCGTAGAAATGTTTTTGAACTCAGGCCAACAGCACAGATCACAAAAGCTTCATCACTATTTTTTAAAATAAACCTTGCTGAACGTGGGCTAGTTTTCTTTATTTGTTTGAATATCAAAACATATACTAATATGATACATATAATAGGAAGGTTTTGGAAGCATTTCAACTTTTGGAGGATAGTTTGAAATGAAAAAGACTAAACTTCAGAAATCTGCAGTGTTGGGACTGAGGATAATCATATGATGAATGGAAAAAAAAAGAAAAAGCAGAAAGCGTCTCCAACTCACTGCATGATCTGGCTTCAGAATCCTAGTCTTCTAGGAACCACACACACATTCAAACTACATGTGTTACTAACATCTGCAGTTCTTGCCATGTAAGATTCCTTTTACTTTACTTTGCTGAAAAAATGGTAATATTTAGGCCCAGCTGTGAAAAAGGAGGGCTGTTGATTTAGCTTTCCTTACTCACATAAGGAATGGAGTATGGTCTACTGGCAATGCATCCTTTAGGCAAATTCACAATGCTTAGTAGTGACTCTGATTTACCTATTTTGTTGTTTGCATATCCAGTGCATGCAACTCTCCCATTTGTCCACAAATAAACACTTGCACATGCAAAATAAGTTGTTACATACACATTTGTTTCTATGAATGCACTTTTTTAAAATTCAAATGTCAGTCACCTGGTTTGAAGGCCCAAATATGCGGTTCTATGCGTAAAGGGTGCCAGTGCAAATTTTGTGGGCACATCTTAAGTGTCAGTCTGAAAATTTGGTGCTTAAGGCAGAAGCTACAAGGCTAATTGTGATGGTGATTTTTTTGTGATATGAATCATATTCTTCCACAATCTAGTGGGACCGCAAATTATTTCATGGACAGTAGCCCTATAAACAGTTATAGAGTGATTTTCATCCACAACTGACCATGGCTAGATTTGCCTTAAATTTGAAAGTATCAGGAGCCCATTTAAAAATCTCCTGAGATACCCAGTCCCCTCTTTGCTGCAGATTAGCTTTATAGGGTTTATAGGGTGACCCAGGATTACTAGTATGTGCTACCATTTAAGCAGACAGAATTCAACAAGTTTAAGTAGGCTCAAGATCACAGCAGGATGGAGCAAGTGTCAGCCAGCACTTTGAACTTCCTTATGTGGGTTTAATTTTGGTCATTTATCTGAGGTCACAGAGGCCGGTTCACACCTCTCGTGTGCCCGCACAGGACCCAAGCAGCATCCTGTCTTAACTGCTCACTGAGCGTGAGGGTCTAACACATACAAAGGCACTCCAGACATCAAAGAAGCATGCCCAAATGAGTCTAGAGAATGGCCCAGCCCCCAACGCTATCCCCAGAACAGCTGCTAGTTTCCAGCAACAGGCAATGGGGGAGTGCACCAGCCAGTTAGGATGCTGTACAGCATCTCATCACAGTGCTCCCGAAGGCTTGCTGCCTGCACCTTTGCTACACAAGTCTCAGGATGCTTCCCCTGGGCCATGATAGTGCTGCAGCTTCTCAGGAGAAGGCTTTGCCCTAACCAATTTAATTTTCATACCACTTCTCTGAGGTGAGCATTATCCTCCCCATTTTAGAGATGGCAAAACTGAGGCAGAAAGATTGCCCCAGACCACCAAAGGCAGCCCATGTACAAGCTGGAATTGGAACTGAGAAATTCCTCAGCCCTCACCAGCACACGTCTCCCTACCATTCACTGGGTCCAGAAGCAATGCATCTGAAGCCAATGGGAAGGTTCCCTTCTACTTTAATGGGTGCTGGATCAGTCCTACTGCATTATGCCCAACCACACAAATTCAAAAATCACGTGTCAGGCCCACCAAAAAACATGAGGTTGCCTTAAAAATCATGAGTTTTCTAAATGAATAAATATGAGGTTCTTTTTATTTACCACGTGGTATTTGAGCCTTTAGGTTTCACATTTTCAAACCACCCTCTGCAACCATCAGGGCTAGAAGCTTACTTTTTAAAAGAAATGAAAGCTGAGATGTCTCATATAAACAATGTGACTCCAGGAACTGCGGCTGCAGGAAAAGCACCAGATACCAGAAGATGTGTGGTAAAATGGTGAAGGTGAGCAACTCTGTCATAGTCAAGGCAGGGGTTTTTCTAATTGTCCTCAACAGCACAGGTTCCACATCCCATGCAAGCCTCCTTGTATTCAGCAATCTGCCAGCTGGTATCGCAATAATTTATCAATGAAAAATTTTCAGGCATCCATGGACAATTCCGATGTTGGTTTTAGCACATATCCAAGGCGAATTATTTTAAATCACCTCTCTGAATTATGCTACATTTTGGCCATTTAAATTAACTTAATTATTCAGAGTAAAATAAACCATAACCCTAGAATAACATTGGAAGATTATTAAAAATGAACATCAGAAAATGAGAAGTTACCCGTTTTTGTCTTAATTGCGTAATCCACTTTTGGTATGAATTTGTAAAAGACAAATCTGGATGAAGATCTTTTAATTAAGCCAAGAATAATAAGAGTGAGTAAAAGAATGACAGCCTGTATTACTTAATCCAAGATTTTTAATCATATCTCAGAGTATTCTCCCATTTTGAAGTACTGTGTTTCTTCTTTTGAAAACTTTTATGATTTAAAAAAATATATTTTCTTATTTTCAAGCATCTGAAAATAATTAGGAAACTAAAACAGACTGTCAACTGGCTAATGTATGCATGTGCTTCAAATGCCCATAAAGATTAAATTTTAAAAACATGACTACAGTGCAACTGGAAAACATCTGTATATAAAGAGAACAGAGCTCAATAACGAATGAATGCATTTGTATCTGGAGAGTCAGGCTATCCAAGTGGACTCTTTATCTTGATGAAAATCAATTTCCAATCATCAGATGATGTGTTCTTTTCAATATTAGTGCTGCTATCTATTTGCATAGCTGTGTTGAGTTGTGTTGAACTATTTGCATAGCTGTGTTGAACTCATCATGTAGTTGGCAGACTTGGACTTACAAAGGGGCGCACAATGTGCATTGGGATAGATTAACTATGCAACCTGCCCATGACTAGTGGCAGAGGCATTTGTGAATGTACAGTCGACATGAGACATCCACACAGAAATACATATTCACTTCATCCACCTGAAGACATTCCATTTAAACAGGGGTCATTACCACAGTTTATCGTTAGAACTAAGACTCTAAGGCTTGGTCTACACTTATCCCAGTGATTCAGCGGCAGTCGACGGGAGTTAAGCAAACTACGCAAAAACTTGTGTAACTCCCGTCGACTGCTGTGATTCTCTTCTGTGCATCATCTTCAGTGCACTGTGCCACTTGCAGGGGTGGATTAATAGCATTGACTTCTGGATCGACTGAGCGGGTCTTCACTGACCGCTCAGTCGATCCAGATAAGTCAATCTGACGGCGGCGACTTTGCTGCCGTCAGTGTAGACATAGCCTCATATACTGCAGTGTTGCTCTCTGTATAGGAATTTAACAGATAGAAATAAATGCTGTGCAAGATTAAGAGCATGATTACACTACAAAGTTAATTTAAGTCAACGTCCAGACACTGCAGTAATTAAATCAGCCAGGCATGTCCACACCATGCTCATTGTGTCGGTGGACTGCATCCTCACTAGCACTGCATGCATGGATGCAGAGAGCAGTGCACCGTGGGTAGCTATCCCACAGTGCAACTAGCCGCACGGGGTTTTGGGAAGGACCTGCAAAGCCTCATGGGACCAAAACACTGTCGCAGGGGGAAATGGGACTATGACTTCAATCTCCAGTGATGTGGTTTCCTCCCTCTCGCCCTACCCTGATTTAAACAGCAAACAACCCAAACTTTTTCACACCTTTTTTCAAAAGTCTGGCTAAGCTGTGCATATGCCATAGCTTGAGAAGCATGGACCCCGCTCTGCTGTGCACTTTTGTTGTGAGCATTACAAACACCTCATGCCTTATCCTGCAGCATTTCCAGAGCCGAGACAGGAGCCGCCACATGGAACACCGTGATGTCCTTCAAGCAGCCCTGCTGCAAGCCATAGAACGAAACAATTTCTGGTTGCTGCTGGCAGTCGCACAGCAGCTGAACACGGTGGAGTGCCGGTTCTGGTCCCAGGAAACAAAGCACTGACTGGTGGGATCGCACCATTATACAGTCAAACGGTGGCTGCAGAACTTTTGAATGTGGAAGGCCACATTCCGGGAATTTTGCGCAGAGCTTTCTCCAACCCTGAAGCACAGCAACACCAAAATGACAAATGAGTGGTGATCTCTGAGTGGAAGCTTGCAATGCCAGACTGCTACTGGTCAGTGGAGAATCAATTCAGAGTTGGTTAATCAACCATGAGAGCTGTTGTGATCCAAGTGTGCAGGGCCTTTAATTGACTTCTGCTAAGAAGGGTAGTGACTCTGGGCAACGTGCAAGGCAGAGTGGATGATTTTGCCCCGATGGGGTTCCCTAATTGCAATGGGTGATGGATGGCACGCATATCCCTATCTTGGCACCAGACCACCTTGCCGAAGAGTACATCAACAGAAAGGGATACTTTTCAATTGTGTTGCAAGTGCTGGTGGATCACAGGGGGCTTTCATCGACATCAGCATGGGATGTTCAGGAAAGGTGCATGACGTGTGTATCTTTAAGAACACAGGTCTGTTCAGAAAGCTGCAAGCAGGGACTTTCTTTCCAGATCTTAAAAATAACCACTGATGACACTGAACTGCCAGTAGTGACCCTCTGAAAACCCATTTCAGTAATGACCCACAGTAGTGTGTGCTGCTTATCTGCATAGTGCCTTCCCACACCATCCCCTCCATAGCATCCGTTTCCCTATAACTCCCCTCCCTCTCCACTTCCTGCTTTGAATAAATAAAGAGTATTTCATTCTCAAAACATTGACTTTTATTCCACAAACCTAAAGAAACCAAAAGACCAAGAAAAGAATTTAACTTTGGACAAACGGCCTGATAAAATTGGGAGGGAAAAACCAACTCAGCTTGTCTCTGGAAGCACAATCGTCCTGCCCATCAAAGGTCCTTGAATGACCTCCTTTTGTTCTTAGTACCCTTCCTGGGTGTTGAGTGGAAGGATACTGCACTTTCTCCCCACCCCTCCTGGAATGTTTGGGGGAGGGAAGAGGGAATACAGCAATGTTTGCAGGCCGTTCTGCAGGGGCTGCAGAGGGTGTCTAGCCTTAAGCTGTTTTTCTTGAAACTCAACCAGATGCCTCAACATGCCTGATGGGTCCTTCATAATCTGCAGCATCTCATCCTCTGTGGCATGCTCATGCTCCTGGGATGCTCTCCTGCTCTCCATGTCCATGTCCAGTTTTGGAGTGAAATCCTCCAAGCTCTTTGCTCTGGGTCCACTGTCCCAGAGGCGTTCATTATCTCGTTGAACATGTCATCATGAGTTCTCTTTTTCCGCCTTCTTTCTAACTTGCGAAAGCCTTTCCGCCAGTGTGGTGGATGAGCTGTAGACCACACCTTCCACTGTAAGGCATTAAAAGCACAAAGCAACCATTGGCAGTGCAATGGGTCTCGCACACAGCTGCTATTTAAAAATCACTCCCCTTTTTTCCACTGAAGTGCAAGCCAGAACAAAAGCAGAATCCCTAGCTATTCAATGAACCGATTTGCTGATCCAGCCATGGTGAGTATGGCCCAGTGGAATAGGCAATGAGCCTTGTGCTGCAACTTGTAGGCAACCTGGGTCGGGAGCACAGGTGCGCAGGTGGACAATGACCCCTCCCCTTAGCAGCATGGATGGTGAGTGAAGACTGGAGACAAGTGTGAAGTCTCCCAAAGTGCAGTCTTTGTCCGAGGTGGCTCCGAGGATGCAAGGGGAGAGTTGCGGCTGCAGGAGAACAAAAGAATCCTTCCCCCTCATTCCCTTAACGCTGCTGGCAGTAGTCACACTGAGCTTGCAGATTCTTAGGTCAAGGCCTAACCAACCAAACCACCAGCTTGTTAGGGAAACAATAGTAGAGGGACCTGGAAATCACCATGGGTGGGGGAATCACATGCCCTATTGTTTGCAATACGAGCACTTGTAATGAAAATTTCCACCATCTCCCCTAGGTGACCCTATGTGATATTAGTCTCCTGAGGGTAACAGAGGCAGCAAGGGAGAAGATGCTGCAAACGCCTGGTATAAATCTGATCCGTATGCTGCTATACTGTGTACAGCAATGATACCAGCAGAATTAATACTGGAGTGGTGTGGGAAAGTGTCCTTCCATGGTGGAAGAAATAAGGCAGCCCTCCCCAGAAACCTTCTGCAAAGGATTGCAGAGTACCTCCAGGAAAGTTTCCTGGAGATCTCCAGGGAGAATTCCTGGGCTATCCCTGTGAACATAAACAGTCTTTTACAGGAGGCCACCCTCTGCATAGCTGGAGCAGCCACAAGGAATCAGATACCCATTGCACCTCTTTTTTTCTTCATACTAAACATAAAATGTAAGAGCATGTAAGCCCTACAGTTTGATTGGAATTGCAGACTCACCAGAGGTGCCTACCCCGGCATCACGCTCAGCCACAAAGCTGTCTTGCGACTGGCTGGACTGCTCTGGGTTAAAAATAGCTCTTGGCTCTCAGGGAGAAAGGATCCCCCTGTCACCTGTTTCCCATTCTCCTCCTTTTCCTTGTCCAAAACCTCCTCCTTATTGTTGCCTAAGGTGACCCAGACTCCAACTGCTGAGAGGCATTCATGTTCCTTTTGGGCGTAGCGGTGGGGTTGCCACTGAGAATCGCATGCAGCTCACTGTAGAAGCAGCATGTCTGTGGTGCAGAACCAAAACAACCGCACGTTTCCCTTGCCTTCTGGCACTCCTGCTGAAGTTCTTCGATTTTCACGCAGCACTGCTACATGTCCCGGGTGTAGCCCTTGTCCGCCATGCCCCACGCCATCTTCTCATAGATGTCTAGGTTTCTCCACCTGGTTTGGAGCTGTGCCTGCACAGACTCTTCTCCACAAAGACCAATAAGATCAACTATCTCCTGTGTACTCCAGGCTGGGGCACAGTTGGGGCGTTGAGTCACTATGATCAGCTGGGCTGGAGAGCTCTCCAGGCTGAACAAACAGGAAATGGGAATGCAAAAGTTCCCGGGGGCTTTAACAGAGGAGGGGATGTTTCCTGTCGACATAACAGGTGAGTTACATTGGCAGAAGGGACCCGGCAGTGTAGACGCATACATTATTAGGTCGACGTAAGGCAGTTTCCATCAACCTAAGTTTGTAGTGTAGACCAGCCTAAGAGGGCTTCCTAATTGTGACTCAACAATATGACTTGTGCCATGCAACATAGATAGTGATACTTAAACTCTAAAGGCTTTTTTTTTAAACTTCTGCACACAATTCTAGATTCTGCCCGTCCCCTTCAAACTGCCACTCAGGCCTTGATCCATCAGGCATGTGCTTAAGCATGCACTGAACTTTAAGCATGTTAGTGGTCCCAATTACGTTAAGCCTATGCCTACATCTGTGTTTCTCAATTGGTGTTCCCGCGGAACCCTGGGGTTCCGCGGGAACACTGTTAGGGTTCCGCGAGCAGCTGTTCTCCGCGCCGCCGAGAGCAGCTGTTCTCCGCGCCGCCGAAAAAGGGAAGATGTCTCGGATTTTCCGGCGGAGGGTATCCAGTGTAAGTGTAATTTAAGTAAGAAATGCTGACCTTTGCTTATTTCGACATTTGAAGACTGCTAAGAGTTTGGGGGGTTCCGCAATTATTTATGGAGTTCAAAAGGGTTCCATGGCCAAATTTAATTGAGAAACACTGGCCTACATGATCTGCTGAATTGGGACCAAAACTTCTTCCCAAGCAAAAAATGCAGCATCAGCAATGGCAAAATGTTTTACCAATCTATGTTGGTTTTGCCAAATTGTTTTGGTCAGGGAAAAATAACAAACTAAAAAAAAAAAAATTCCAAGAAAATCCAAAGTTTTTTAAACAAAACTTTTAATTTTTCATTTCAAAATGATTTTTCGTTTCAAACTTTCCTTTGATTTTATTAAAAATCAAAAACATTTTTAAATGGTCTGAAATGAAACAAAAATTTCAATTTTGAGAAGAAAAACACATTTAATTTGATCCAAAATGATTTTTTTTTCTTTTCGGTTCACAAAAAATTTTTTAAAATGTTGTTTTCATTTTAACCCAAAACAATTATTTTCTGATTTTTTGGAATCACCAGCGAGCCAAACAATCCCTTCTTTGCACAGCTCTAGCCAACAGGAATGTTTGCGCACCCAGAAGCAGGGCTGGATTCCCATGTTTCAAAGCTTGGCTCTCAGCAGTAAAACCTTTTGAGACAGAAAGCAGAGATTTTTTTTTCTTTCTTTTTTCTTAAATTGAGACAGAATATTTTTCCTTCCCTGCTCTTCCCCTCAAATTGTCATGAGTTTAAATCTCTGCTCTTCTTTAGGCTATATACTCTAACTAGGACGAGATTCTGCCCTCTCATGTTCATTTGCCAATTAAGTTCAGTGGATTCCCAGTGCAGAATTTTACCTTTAATTTACATGGCACTTCATGTAGGGAATCTGACCCTTTATGGGTATAACACCAGAATTTGTCTATGTTAGCGAATTTACATATCCAATTTGCTACACCTTAAAGTGGCCAGGATTTCAGTAAGGGCTCAGCATCCTACCTCTAAAATCAGGCCCATTTCAATGTCTCGAAGTAGGTGCCCAAATTAAGGCAGCCAAAACTACCAGTCACTTTTGAAAATCCTGACCACACTGAAATGAGACAAGATGCCTTTTACAGAACATCTCATTTAAACTACACTACAGCCTTCCTTGGGACACACTCAATTTACTAAATCTTTTGAACAGACACAACAACACCATCTGGAAAATGATATCTACTTAAGAGTTTTTCCTGATATGCCTGTGCTATATTTTAGTAAGTCAACTTTGGTTTTAGATGTATGAAGATTAAATCACAGGATGATTTCTCCTCTTTTTTTTTTTTTTTTCATACACTGATTGGTTAAATAATTGTATTGTTTAGATGTAATAAAAATTGCACTTCTGGGATAAGTCAAAAGGTCTCAGCTGTGATTCTTATGTAACTAACCTCTGCTTAACCTTGGAAAGGTCCTGAGGTATTCAACTGCTCAGTTCAAAATATGGGGCTAGACTGTTGCAAAGACATACACAGACTCAAGAAGCACAGTGCCTCTGACAGTAGTAGGAAAACTCCGGGCCACAATAGCTCTGCTACACCCTTTTGTTGTATACTCCCATGCCCCTTGCACCATTCTTCTGGCTGGTGTGGCCAGGAGAGGGAAATAGGCTTAAATCCCTACCCCTTGCCACCCACGCCTGAAGTCTAGAACCTGTCTCCCAGTGCTTGACTTGTGTAATCCTTGCACGTAAGTGCTGTGATCACGAGGAGCTCTGCACATAGGCACCTTGTCCAACCGCCTCTACATCATGTGCAGGCTGTATTTATACAGTCTGAACTTACCCCTTCCTGGAGTTTCAAATTCTGAGCAACAAAAATTACAGTCATGTGATGAAGTTCAGCTCACACCTTCCCTTCAAAATTGGCTATTCCAAAGGTTCCGCCCTTGGACTACTCATCCCACAGCCTAGGTCCTTTCTCTAGAAAGCCAAAAGAATCCCCTTAACACTTTCTCAGCAGAATCAACACCTGCCAACAGGGTGAAATATTTCAGGCAAACCCTGCCAGGCTGTTACAAGCCCCAACACAGGAGCATATGGGGAGCTTTTCTTCCCCGCCTCGTACAGCCACAATCTGGCCTTCAGTGTATTCCTCACTTTAATCCTGAAGATTTTTATAGATACCTTGGTGGAATACTTTATCTTTGACTGGGAGCCACTGTTGGGTATCCTCATTCACATAGGGTTCAATCTTGGACTCCTTACTCAGTGGGAGTTTTGCCTGATTAAAGACTGTGCAAGGACTTCAGGATGCACCCATACATTGCAAAACAGTCACGTGCTGATGAGAAATAAGCTATTAGGCACAAGAGATTTGATTTAATAATAACAATGTATTACTCTCTTTGTACAGTGCTTAGCACAGTGTGGTCCCAACATGGCTCAGGCCTCTTGGTGCTCCCACAATATAAATGTTTAATAATATCAAATAACTGCGATGAGCCAGATTCCTGATTGCCCTGCACCCCGTACAGTCAGTTACACCAGTGCAAGGCAAAGCACAACTAAATCAGCATGGTAAAGATTTATACCCACTTTGCACTGATATAACTGATCCTGCAAGGTGCTGGACAGCAGAGAATCTGGTCCAAGGAGTAACTCTGATAAAGGCAACAACATTAACATCCACTTAGCTGCAGGTCTGCCAATGCTGTGGAAAGAGATACCGAGAGTCAAATTCTGTTCTCAGTTTCACTGGTGAAATCTGAAGTAACTTTAGTAAATTCACTCTAGACTTGCACCAAAGAAATTTGGCATACGTCAACAAATACACTCTGCGTATGAAGTACTTTCTTGTTAATGAAAAATATATCCTTGTGTGCTTTTGTTCAACGTTTATACATCAAACTTTGTTTTAATTTACTGCATGCTTAAAAAGGCTGTTATGGCATCCTATAACAAATTGTCTTCAAATAAAATAGTAAACGCTCTTCACTCCTAAACGATATATACCATATGTTGGCCTAGCCATGCATTCTTTGTGGCCAGCTAAATATTTGTAAAAGTCATTCTCAACCTCATACAATAGGATAACAAATAAACCCTAGGTGGGGATAATTTATATTGATGTGTCACTGGCTGCTTTAATTTCAAAATACTTAAACTTTTGTAATTTTAAAGAGGGCCCACTTTTGTTGGACTTTTCCCTATTTTTAATGGTTTATTACTGATATCATATCACAGCTGTATAAAGAAACATTTTACGTCCAAAAATAGTAGCAAAATAGCTAAGTTGTCAAAGGAATTCTGGTTAAACTTATACCTGCACTCTGGAGAAGGGAGAGCAGACAAGATACCACTTCTTAAAAGCAATAAACACTGATCCTTGCTGTGACAATTTGAGAATTTTTTCTATTTATAACTTATGAATTCTGGTTGATTTTACAAAATGGCTCTATTGTTAAATGCCTCAGTGTATACTGAATAAGCCATTTGCTAACGGGGTTTGTGTCATATACCTTCCCAACCTGTAGGTGCTACAGAAATAATGACGAATCATTAACCTGACTGGTCTTCCATTCAGGTGGAAGCACCTTAGACCAATGGGATGGCTCCCCAGGTTGTCTGCAGGGGGTGGAGTTAGAGCAATGGAAAACCTCCAGCAAATCAGAAGGAACAAAAAAAAAAAAAAGGGCTTTTAAGAATTGCTCTTAGAAAGGTTCATGCTCACCTTTACATCACCAGACCTGAATAAGCAAAGGTGAACTAGCAGCATGAGTTATAAGATAGATGAGTCAGAGCCATGACCAGGAAGACAAAACTGAGCCGGAGGAGTGGAGTCCAGAAAAGGGGACCCAGGACCCCTGAAAGGCACCGACTAAAACCCAGAGAATGCTCCAGAGTGGTGAGGACTTTGAAGGAGGGAACTGCGTATTTTGCCCTAGATCTGTGTATTTCTTATGATTTGTCTATGAGGAAAGTGTGATCGGTTTAGAAATTCATCTGCAAAGTCTGTGCAGTACTTGCTTCAACTATCACATGTCCCTGAAAGGTTAAAGTATAAACTGAGTATTCACAGGGCTGGAGGTCTGGGGAGGGTGTTTCAGGATCAGTACTGGTCCTGTGGGCTGATGGCAGACCATTCCCTAGAAATGATGGCAGACAGAGAGACAATTCTGTGCCCGGGAATTGTGCCAAAGATGCCAGAGCCTGTGACTGGAGCCTGCCCAGACCCTGGAGCACTTAGAAGCACATGGCTTCATACTAGTGCTGAGTGAAATTTTTCAGATGAATAAATAGTTTATTCATCAAAAAATGTAGTTTCCGTCACTCTGGAACTATTCATGAATTTGACCCAATTGGTTTTGACCAGCTTCAGAAAAGTAAAAAAAAAAAAAAAAAAAGAGGGAGTATATGCATGAAATAAGCAAGTGCCCTGACCACAGGGTTAAAGGTTGATATGTAGGAGACTCAGATTTGAATTCCTACTCTGAAACAGGGAGTTGAACTCAAGTTTCCTAGCTGTCAGGTGAGTGCCCTAACCATCAAGCTCTTGGCTAGTCTGCTCTCAGTTTGTCCTGTTGAAACTCTGCCATTTTTATAAATATTTAACTATTCATTGGGCCCACAGCCTGGTGATTAAGGCACTCACTGGGGAGGTAGCAGATGTGGACTCAAATCCCCCTCTGAGTCAGTCAGAGAGAAGACTTGAATTCACAGCTCCTAGCAAGTGTCTTAATCACCAGGCGGAAGAGTCATTCTCATTCCTTTTAGTTGACCCTGAGCATCTTTAGGTTTTTATACAAAGGCCGGGGGAACAGCTTCGATGGGAGAGAATGAGAGCTGTCCACCACAGAACAGCCTATAGCCTGCTGGGTAGGCTGCTCACGTGGCGTGGGAGGGGGGAAGCAGTCCCTGCTCCACACATCCCAAGCAAATGCCCATGGGTCTAAAGGTAACATGGGAGATGGACACACGCGCACATAGGTTTTGCTGATGCTGACAAGAACAAAGTGCACTTTTCCGATCTGTTGACAAATTCCGAATATTTTTGGAAATGATCCAAATATTTCTTTCAGATTTGTCAGTTTGCTATCCACAGTAGTGTCACTTAGAATGGAAATCTGGGTGGGCCCCAACTTATGGTGGGTGGGCAATGTCCAAAACCTGGTACCCACCTGGAGGGTGCCTGGTTTAAAAATAAATAAAATAATAATAAAAATAATTGAAAGTCTGTTTGTTAATAAATATACTTAAACTTGGCATTCACACAGGCTCAGATTTGAGTGGGAGCTAAGGCCCATGCAGGCCCACCCATGGCTATGCCCCTGGCTGTCTGAATCACAACAACAACAACAACCAATTATTCGCCCCCAGCTCTCGTGCAAAGACCACTACCCAGTGAGTGTCCTGCAGGTAGGTTGTACCAGGTCTGTGACACTTGCCCAGCACTCTTTAATCAAACAGACCAAACCACTCTGTGGTTCAAACAATACATTCCCCCAACATTACAACAGTAGCTGGAGCAAAATTCATGCCTATGCAGAAAGACAGCTGGCCAAGTGAGGCACAGTTGCTATATTCCACTCTGATTTCCGATTTAACCATTGGTCCTCCAGGGCAATGCCACGAAGTGGTTCATTTCAGGATAGGCTCTGGGGTGAGGGTACACAGCGAGAGGATTTTCGCACCTCCATCTCCGAGCTGGCCACTCCACATCTCACACAACTTCCTCTTGTTCCTGGGAGGAATAACATGCGTGCGGGCTCTCCACGGGCCTGTGCTCAAGTCAGAAGTAATAAATCCCAGGATGTGTCATCAGCAATGGGGACTCTGCCCAGGTCCTGTGGATCTTAAACAATGAGTTGCTACTGCCTGACCCACTTCTGTTAACCGAGACTGTAAGCAGGTTTATCAGCCTCCATCTGCAGCCCCACTATTACTGGTGGGAACAGAAGTCCAGACCCACAAAGAGACTTCGGCACAGACTTAGATGCATAAGTGCTAGATTTAGGCACCACTGAAATCCACAAAGCCCCTCCTCAGCTGCCACCTACCCCTGTAGACACCTAAAGTCACTCGGTGCCTAAATGTTCACTGTAGAAGTCCCACTGGCACCCTAAGTTTCAACCTCTGGGCATGCAGACACCCAGTTGCCTCTCTCACACCTAAGCTCCAGCGCAATCCTCAGACCAGCCGGAGCTAGGCAGAGCAACACCGATCTGGTCTGCGAGGCCCGACCCAGTAGGCATGCTCTGAGCACACCTAACTCCACAGACAATGCTTAAGTCCCTTTGGGGATCCAGGTGAGAGTGCCACACTGTATGGGTGTGAGTTACACAAAATTAGTGCAGGCCCATTGTGACACACTCGACGGGGACGTTAGTTTGGCATTTACAAAATAGTCTTCTGACATAAGGCCACCAGGGATGCATATGTTGTTCTGTCAGGTCAGTGCTGGCCCACTCCTTTTTTATCTCTTGCTCTTCCCTGAAATTTTCTCTTAGACTCATGTATTTGTTGGTTTTGTTGTTTGCTTGTGACCATAGACCAAATAAATAACATGTGCTGAAATCCCTGGGACAAAAGAGTAAGGTGCTACTCAGTGTGAGCAGGTGCGGCAGCATAAGGCCTTGTATTTTCAAAGAGATTGTCCTGTGTACACCTCCCGTTACCATTCTCGCAGACCACCTTCCCTCCCACTTACAATCACTGGGGCAGCTACTGCAACTGATTACATGGGAAAATAGGATTGTGGATATGTGAGTGTGTAATGGGATTTGACAGGTAGAAACAAGGAGGAAAGTCAGCATCATGTGACTGGGCAGATCTCCAGAGACCACAGTTAGAGACTCTCTACTGCTAGGATTGTTCATTTGAACAAGTGTATTATGGCAAGGGAATTTCATTTGCTTTGGAAGTGGTATGTTAAAGATCTATATTAAAATGTGCAAGGGATTATTTTGCTTTCTTCTTTTATTTGTTGCTCAGAATACTCTTTGGGAATTCTGGAACTAAATTTTAATTGGAAAAAAAATTTGGGCATAGGTATATAAACAATGAAGTTAGATGGGTACATATTACATACCCATTTAAACGAAAGTGTAGGTTAGTTATTAGACTTTCAGAGTGCATGCATCTCAATTTAAATATTACAATCTAAAATGTTTGGAAAGATTTGTGCAGTCTGGTTTAATCCATGGTTAAGGAACATTTGATACGGTAAATGGCTGATCTTTGTCTTGAGCATCATCCTGTATAATATACCTACACATATACAGGAACCAAAGGAACTGCATTCCTCTTAGGATAATGCTCCTTATATCTCGAAACTTTGCTTGGGAAAATGTGGGGGGAAACAGAGATATAAGAAAGGTGACTTTATTTTGAGCAGAGAAAACTACAAGTTACCAGGAAGAGACGAGCTCGTCTCTGTTTCGCTGGAGGTAGGGTCACAGGGCAACAGGTGGAATGAAGAGTCTCAAGCAGAAAAACCTTTATGTCATGCTTCGTTAGAGGTTTCTTCGGGCAGGTTTAAATCATGGACTGTGTCGCACAGTGTTGGCCTTTGACTCACACTAACTTCTGTCCTGGGGCACTTTACCACACAGGTTTTTGAGATTTTAGGCCTATAAAGCATCTACAATATGTGCTCAATTGAAAGTATTACTACATAACAACTTCATTACAGGACAGGGTTACAAAGGTTGAATCTAAACCCTGATTACCCAGGGTCTCAACACTTCACAAGCTTTCCTCTAATGAATCAAGATATACAATTTAACAGCGCAGCATATAGTATGCTACATCAGAACAGTCTTATCACGAAAGATATTTAATTGAAATGAGACACTTGGACTAATTAGGCTTTTTAATAGACTAATTATGGATCATATGACTTACTGGAAAGCAAAATGTAGTTAGGATTTATTTAATCTTTTATGATTAAATCTCTTATAAATTTTAAATTTAAGCCCTCCGCTCCAGAGCCCAAATTAAACCCTTTAAGTGGAGTATAGTTACACTTCGATGGGCGTTCATACACTCCCTAGCATCTGATAAAAGCTCTCAGAGTAAACAGTGCCTCTAAATTACAAGCCAGGAACATGCCAAATTTGAACTAGGTGTTCCGCACAATAAACACTGTCTTATTATTATTTTGATTACCTCTCTTTGTAGACCAGTACAAATATTTCAGTGCATTAAATAGTTGATTACTTATAGTACCCAAGGAAATCCTCACTTTTCAGATGCACTCAAACAGTTAATTCTCAGAATGGTAACTCTCTCACTTCTACCTCCTTTCTTTTGCTTTTTGTCCTGACTGCTGTCTGTCCTTGCAGGCCTTCCCAGCAGAACAGTGTGTTCTGTCGTGTGACACCCATCACTTCCAGGAAATGCTAGGAGGGGGTTGGGTAGTAAACAGCGAAGACTACTGCTGAGGAATAGTTCCGCTCTGAAAAAGGAGAGTAGGACATCAGATAAAGTAAGTGTAACTTCCCAATTCAGTGTTACACTCCAATGTTAAATTCATGGGGGGCAGGGAACGTTATTTCCAACTATATGGTACACATTGCAGTAGAGGATTCCAAAGCAGTAATATGACTCTACTGAGCAACTAATAGGGCAATGAGATGCATTTTCACAGTGCCTTTACATAAATGAGCTAATGGGTAGAGCTGAGAAAATAACTGATTGTTTGGTTCAGTGGCCGCACTGAAAGATCTGAATAAAATTCAATTTGTTTCAACCTGAAACTGAGTTTTTTTTATTTTTGCTCACCAAAATGAAAAACTGGGAAAAGAAAAGAAAAAAAAAAAAGTGTTTTACAGTCAGTTTGAATCAACATTTTCTAAATGAACCATTTTGCCTTTTTTTGGGGGAAAAAAAAGTCCTCTTTGTCAGCTTTAGCTTTTTAAAAAGTATATTCTTAGCCGTCATGGCTGTGGAGGAAAGCATGAAACATCAGACAAATGTACCCCAAAGACTGAAAAACCAAAAGGCAAATCAAAAGCACCTTCTATTTTACTCTTAAATCTCATTATTTACTGGAGTCCAATTCATGATTTTGGAATGCTTGGGCCTGCAACACTGAACAAGGAAGGTGGGTACTACACATATCTAAGCACTGAGGACTTGCAACATTTTCTGCAGTGAATGAACTTGAAGAAGAAACTAACTAAAGAAACCATAAAGCTTCTTTGGGGTTACACCATGAACAATCAATGATTAAACACCCACTGTTTCCACTCCTGTGCCTAAAAGCCTAAAGCCTCTAGAGTAAGTCCTGTGACTGCTCAGACCTTCTCTACTACAAATAGGTTCTCCCCTCCTACAGTTCTGCAATGTTCCTTTTCTAACCGCACTATTTCCCCTGCTCTCATTGACTCCTTTGCCCATTAGCTAGCTTTGACTCTCTCTCAAAATCACCTCTCCCTCTCCCCAAGTCCTAAACCAGGTTCCCTTTCCATACAAGATTTCCCTGAGTTTTTCAGAGAAAAGAACAAGAAATACTGCAACTCCCATCTTCCCTCCTGTTCTTCATCAACACTCGGCTCCAACACAGCCTCCTCCTTCTTTTATTGATGGATAGGTTTGTTTATCTCTAACCCCTCCAACAAGCTCCTTGGCCCATCTCCTTACAGCTATTAACTCTTCTCTTCATTCTCATTCCTGCCATCTTATTCTCTTCTGGCCTGTTCCCTTAAAAATACAAGCATTCTCATATCCCCCCCATCCTCAGAAAATCTACACCTGATCCTACCCGACTTCCCAACCACTGTGCCATTTCCCATCTTCCCTTTGCCTCAAAACACAAACTCACCATTTACAACCATTCCTCTTCTCCAGCTCCACACTGGAATTCCTCCAGCCTGACTTCCACCCATTCACTCTACCAAAACTGCTTTCATCAAAGTCACAAATGGCCTCTTCTTACCGAAATCTCAGGGTCTGCACTACGTCTTCCTTCGTAGTTGCGTTATTTGAGGCAGCATCATTGCCCTCAACCTCCATGCCAAATTCTACTCTGAACTATGGGTCCCCACTTAACTGAGTGACATACATGAAACAGGTTGGGGGTCTCAATCTCATTTTTAGTGGGGGAGATGGTGTTCATGGCAGCCTCATAAGTACATCCAAAAGACTTCAAAAAATTTTTTTTTATTTTTATTTTTAAGGGTTGTGGATGCTCTAAAACAATGAGCCCATCTATTTAGGTGACCAAATCTCATTTTTAACAAATAACTTTAAGCACTAAATTTGAATATCTGGGCTCTAGCTGCTGCTCATGCAATAGCATTTCTCAAACATGTTCTTCCAAGATGTCTGTGAAAACACTTCTTTTCAACTCCGTCTTTTAAGAAACGAGAGTGTTGGTGATTATAAGGATGGAATTTCACCATAAGTGAAAATTAAATGTATGCAATTCCTCCAAGGAAAAAAGTATTTTGCTTTAATCACAAAGCTACTGAAGGGTAGAATTATGCTACAGTTTTCACTCTTGGTTTACATGTGAATCTCTGCTAAATGGACAATCAAAACTAAATACTGGAGGCAAACGAAACACCAGAACAGTTAACAGTTGGGTTTAACACAGAGATCTTGATTCAGCAAAGTATTTAAGCATATGCCTAACTTTAAATTCCTAGTTATTCCCATTGGCTCAGTTTACTTGGGCACAGTAGTTGGGAACTCAAACATTAATATTAGTCACATGCTTAAGTATCTAGCTCAGTGGTCCCCAAACTTTTAGGTTGCACCCCACCCTTACCCCTGTTCACGCCCTCCTCCACCCCCGCCTGCCACCTGCTTGGGCAGGGAGCGGGGCCACAGTTGGGGCCGGGGGCTGTGGCTGGGACTGGGGCCACGGCAGCCAGGGGCTGAAACTGGGCTCAGGGCAAGGGGCCAAGTCAGGAACCCTGGCCAGCAGCTGGGACTGGGGGCGGGCCCAGGAGCTGAGGCCGGAGCCACGGCTATGGAGTGGGGATGGAGCAGAGCTCGGGGCAGAGCGGCGCTCCCTCCCTACCCCCCATGGGGGCTGGCTCAGGCCCTGCCACGCCCCCTCCCCAAACGTTCCTTCACACCCCCTGATCTAGATGAATTGGTGCCCTTTTCAATATCATTTAACAGAAAACAACAAAATTCAAGCCAAAATTGTCTAGAATTAGAACAAAAAACTCACCCCGGAAGGCAATAAGAGGTTGCGTTTCTCACTGTGCATGCCATTTTCCCCAGTATCAATAACATTAGAGGGTAAGCATTTTTTTAAAAAGTTAATTTGAAAATTAATTTAAAAAATCTTAATTTGCATTAGAATTATAACCCAAGAGATCATTATAAACTTTCTAGGATTTGTCTACAGCAGGAGAATTAGTTAGGAGATCTATCCAAGATCATCCTCCAAGGGACAGTACAGGGGAAGAGAAGAACAGGCAGGCACAAGAAGAGATAGACCGACAACATAAAAGAGTGGACAGGAATGGACCCTGTGGAGACTGAGACAGTGACACACAATCGTCTGGGGTGGAGACAATTGGGTGATCATTCATCAATGATGGTGCCCCAGTGACCAGTGCAGATATGGGAGCAATAATAATAACGATAACAATAATGGATGTAATCTTATCCAAAGGTAATGAGACTAACTCGTCACAAAAATAATCAAAATTAAAATAAATAGTACATTTGACAGGAGGATTAAGAATCTATTTGCAGAGTCAGCTAATTGCCTGGGATTACCAAGTTTTTTGGTAATATCTCAGTGCAAAGTTGATCTTCCAGTTTCAATTGTGACTCAAGACCTTGTCAAATGGTTTTTCAAAATCACACTGGGGATAATGTGGCCAAGATTATCATCTCTGCAATCATCCAGTTTTCACTTCTTCCTTTACAAGTCTCTTCTATTTCTATAGTATACATATTTTATATAGAAGTGTTGTATAAAATAGAAGAAGAAGAATAATATCTAATAATGGTCTAAACTTGAAGTCATTACTCAGGCAAAATTTCACCAAAAAGTGAGTAAGGACTTTGGAGTATAGCCCAGTAATAAATCAATGTCACCAGGAAAGATCACATCATGAGCCAAATTCTGCCCTTGACCACACCTCAGATTTATATTCATGTAACTGAGAGGAAAAAGTGGCCCTACTTATCTGGAATATACGCATTCTGTCCACCAGGCCATCCATTCTGTTAGGTCAGCCATTCATCACCTCCACAGGTGAAAAAAGATGCAACAAAACATCTATGTGGAACATGCAGCTATAGACCAAAGCCAAGTAACTAATTACACACTTTATAATCAACAACATTAAAAATTCTATGTAGACTGTATACATTCAGGGGTTTACTACATTAAAGTACAGATATGATTTCACTGAAAATCTAGGGTAGGAACTATGGATCCTTTTCCAGTAATAGAAAGAAGTCTTTTGCATCATTATCTCAAACCGCAGAATATTGTCTCTGCCTGTCCTAGCTGTAAGTAATTTCAGCACTGCTCTGTGTATTTCATCTGTGCTACTTTTAGGCTTAATGGTCTATTCTGCCCTCAACTGCATGGCATGTGTTTTCACAGAAAAATAAAGGTAAATTGATTTTGTTGTTGTTGTTTATTACAGGAACAGTTTGGGGAAATACAGGAGGCTATTTTAAACATTATTTTAAACATTTCTGTCTATTAAAATATATTGCAGAAATGAAATATACCTGAAACCATGATTTTAAGAATATACGTTCTATAATCAGGAGAAAATGAAAAATGTGTTTAAAATATCTAAATACAAGATGGGTGCAGGGATGCTAATTTTTAATACTGATTATTTTTCATCTTTTAGGAGTTTACAATTTTGATCTTTACCCAAATGTACCTATTTCTTTAAATGTTTATTTCAAGTCACCAAGTGCTGAGAAGGTTCCTGTGTAAAATATATTATTTAATATCAAATGTCATGTTGTCCTAAGTCAACAGTGCAGGTGACAACCCATGACTAGGGAGATATATGCTGGGATGGGCAAAGGGCAACCAACAGATTGCTGGAATATGGCCCACGGATGCCAATAGAATCTGTTGGTGTGGGCTTTGCTGGACTGGAGCTGCTTCTTGGTGCCAGTTTCAACCAGCACCAAGTCTAAAATGGATTTAGGAGTGAGGAAGAAGAGTTCTGAACTCTACAAGCCAGACAATTAATAACTGGGATTATGAGGCTGCCACCTCCCGATACACACTTGGGGTTTTGCTAATTTTTAATCTCATGTAACTATATGGCTATTATGTTTTTCCCAGCTAAAAGGTATTTGTGGTTGTTTCACATTCCCAAGGACTTTTGAGTGATTGTGAGTGGAGAAGAACCACCTGTAAAGGTGCACACGGGGTTAAAGTTTTCAATTCCTAAAACCAGGGAGTGGATACATTTTGAGGTGGGGGCTTTGAGACAATAATTTTATTTATTTCAAAGGTATCCCTGGACAGCACTGAATCCAGCCCTTACTGTGAATAATGAGACCTGGCACAAGGTCAATCACACCACAGTACCATGAAAACTATACTGCGATTGCTTGCATGGAAAAATAGTGTTTAAATCTTAATGTAGTTTTATCGGTCTCTTAATGAAATTTAGCAGGTGGAAACAAGAAGGGAAGGCACCATGTGGCCAGTCTGCTCTCTGCACACCACCATAGAGATTTCCATACCGTTTAATTCACTGTCCTAACCGGCACAGTAGCAAGTACCAGATGCTCCAGAGAAGGTCTAAGAAATCCAATAGTGAATAACCTGGGAATAAATTGCCTATAGGTTAAGCTTCTTCCTAACCCTGCCCCCCAGTTAGGGGGTGCCTATGAATTGAAACATCAGGGTTTATATCAGATCCTAATGTAACTGTGGCTGCTGTCAGCATCCATCTAGATGTCCAGCCCTTTTTCTGAATTATGCTAAACTCTTTGCCTTAATGACACCTTGTGGCAACGGATTCCACCATTTAATTATGCATTGTATAAAGCAGCATTTCCTTTCTATCAGATTTTAAATTGTTGCCTGCAGGTTCACTGGATGTTCCCTTTGTTCGTGTCAATAAGTCCATAGTTTGGGCAACTTCTTACCTTGAATTGTGCCGAGCTCCTGAAGTTCCCATTCAGGAAGCTATTGGAATGATTTTTCTTCTTGTGGTTGATTGCGGGGAGAGGGATGTAGAAGTGTGAGCTCCCTTAAAATGTAACTGTAAACTTCTCATAGGTGGTGTGTGAATCAAAAAGCATTCATGCCTGGCTTGCCTGAATTTTACTGTTGAGGCAGGTTCAAAACAATGCACCTGAAGTTATGCTATTTCAACAGAATTTACAATAAGGTGCTGTATTTCTTTTTAATAGATTTGTAATCAAGTAGACTAAAAACAATTCCTAAAATGCCCTATGTACATTCTACAGAGTTTCCAACACTATGCATGTATAACATGGTACTTGTAGAACTGTTTTATTTTTTTACCCATCACACAACTGCTGTTTATCTTAACAGAAGTTCTCAGCAATATGAAAACATGATGGAAATAGAAAAATGGCATGGTTATCACTCTGTATACACATCTTTCTAGTTTCCCAGAGGATGAGGAAATCTCGTTACAGCACAGAAAAAAACCCCAGCATACTTAGACGTTTGTGGTTTTCCTAATAGTAGAGCAAGTTGAACAAAACTTCAAATGCACAGCTAGACTGTGGCTATGGAAAATTATTTAGCTCCATGAAACAGCGGGATGCTATAACACTTTTGAAAATATGTTGTTTAACGATCACGACAACCGTTAAATGTAAGCACTGCCATGAAACAGCAGTCTCTCATTTTTACCTGTTTAGGAGACAGTTTAATTTTTAAAAAGCCGCATCTGATCATGCAAGTTGGTTTTTGTGACAATATAGACCATTTAAAGAAAAACTCCCTATTTTACCATTGTAAAGTATAACACACAAACTAAAAATAGCAAATGAAGGCCAAGAGTTTTAATGGGGAAATGAATGGCCTTCTGCATCTAGGAATGGAGACCATGGCTATAAAGAGTATGGTGGTTTTAACTCCATCTCATGGAGTCCATGGTGTCCATGAGTCCACTCCACAAAACCACTACAAATAGAGTAATTTGACCCAAATGGCAGGTCAGTTACTGAACAAATACAAAGGCTGAATTACCTCTCTCACTTAGTGAGAGGGTGGTCTATCCAGGTCATGACAAAGGTCAGCGAGTAGGCAATTTAAGGAGGCCTGCAGCTGCCTTCACAGGATGCATGGCTGCAGCATTTCAGACTCCTGGCTACTCCAACTCTATGAAGAATCATCCAAAATGTAAGAGATGCTAAGGGAAGATCCAAAACCCACTGAAGAGAATGGAAAGTCTCCCACTGTCTATGATGAGCTTTGGATCAGGCTCAAATACAATATTGGGGCTTGCCAAAATAGAATACTTATTTCTTAAAAATCTATACACTAGTATTCTTAAATTAGGTTATAATAAGGAGTCATTCCAAAGTTATTTTGCATGATGCACTATTAAAGTACCTTTTATAAATGGCCTAAAATTATTTTTTTTAAACTGTAAAAAGAATGAATCTCTGCCCTTTTCATTTAATAAGTGTTTACTAAAACTACAGACATTCACTAAGTGTAATGTTCCAACCACAGCACACTCCAGGGGCTGAGCAAACCGAACTGAGCAGAGTCAGCCAAAAGAATCTGTGTTCCCAACTCCTCAGCCACCTCTATCTGCACGCAAAAGGAAGGCTGAACAAATTAATCAAGAAGGCTGGAGAGGGACAGGTCAGCAGTATCTTAACTTTCCACAGCCTAACTTTCCAGTCCTTGCACATGCAAAACTACCACTGAAATCAACGGAGGCGGGGACCAGTTTGGGGGATTGTGGTTTTGGGTAAGGCATTGAATTGAGAGTCAAGTGACTTCATTTCAACTCCCAGTTCTTTCACAAACTTCCTGTGCAACTCTGGGCAAATCCTTTGGGGCCTTTACATTGACTGCAGTAGTCTTTGAATTGTGTCCTTAATTTCTCTGTGCCTTACTTTCTCATCTGTAAAATGGAGAAACCCCAGCCCAGTGGTTGTGAGGATGAATTTATTCATGTTTATGAGATATTCATATACTATGGTGACAGGGACCATCAACAAATAACATTTCTATTTATTACTTTTCAAACCAGAGCATCTTAATCACAACATTTTCGATTATTTCCCCATTGATCAAAGAAAATGTTCTTTATCTTTATTTTAATTTTCACACTTTAAAAACAATTCTACAACAAATAATAAAAGCAATAATACATTGCACAAACCTAGGGTTGCAAAATAGCAAGATTCAGTAGTTGCAACGCCAGTGGAATTTTGCTTTTATTGAGGTCGTAGTCTCTCAGTTAAGATTTTCAGTTCCCTCTGTTTTCCCAAATACTGAACTTTCTTCGGAAAATGGACACACTGAAATGCAATAAGCTTAGAAAAAATATCCCCAGCATTAATTTTAGCAAAAAAAAAAACCCCAAGCCCCAAATAAATCTCTCTGCAAAAGAGCTCGAAAATCATTTTGTACTTTTTCTTAAGCCAACGAGTCAAAGTCATAGTCTGGATTGCAGAACTGATTGTGTTTCATCTACCACACAAAAGGTCTTCCAGAGTTGCACTAGATTTGTGGTCAGACATTCTAAAACCTGCCATTTTCAACTATATGCTGAAATCTGATAAGAATTATCCTTCAAGATGCTACAAATTTCAGATTCTATTCTAATCTCCCTGACCTAAAAAATTCCCCTGCCACACTCACATGCATCCTGGAAGTGCAGCACAGGTTTGTATTTGGGCCCCAGTTCGGGAGACTATGCACGCACTTTAAGTACCTTGCTGACTCAGCACCACGGCGAGATAAACTGCTGTGCAGGCTCCCATATCTGGACACAATTAGGCCCACTGAAGACAGTGCAGCTACCAATATTCCTTTTAGCTTCCAAAGAAATATGTGGCACTGCTCCAAAATATTATTGGTGTAACCAAAACTAAATTATTGTTAAAACCCCATTAAAGATTCCTTTGATTTTTATTATATGGTCTGAAATCATATGCTTTTAAACCACATGTAAAGCATATTAATGTTTTTTATTTTCACTCTTGATAAAGTGCGTGACTTTAAAACATTAACCATTTAAATCTGTTCAACTGGTTTACATTTCACAAGTATTTTTAAAAAGGGATTGGCTTTAGTCACGAGTGCTAAATGCTATTGTGTGGGAATTTTGTATTTTCAATTAAATGACTATCAATAACGCTTACAATTATAAACATCAGATCATAACCTCAAAGTCAGCTTTAAGAAGGCAATATATCTTGGAAAATATTTCCGTTGTGTGGTCTGAATGCTAAAAAGTCATTGGCAAAATGTCAGTGGAAGCACAAATAATTTTAGTGTTTATCCCACAGTAAATATCACTCTTTAGCTTTACCCCGCAGAACAAATCAATATTAAAGATTTTGTCAACACTTAAAAATCTGCATTGATATCAGCGATAAACCACCCAACCATTTTAAACACCAACTGAGGGATTAGCGTTGATGGTAGGAGTGGTTGGCACCCATTGTCACAGACAGCACATTTTTAAGTGAAGACAAAAACTAAACAGGCCAGCTCAGTAATGAAAGTATAATGTTATCACTGGCTCTAATACACAATCAGAGAAAGAAAATATTCAGCCTCAGTTTTCCTTTGCTCAATACTATCCTTTACTGTCCTGTAAATCCTTGGGAACACCTGAAACAATTGCCTTGATGTTTACACCTGTCAAACATTGGTGGGCAGTTCTGATATCCACACCTTTGGGCCTGTTCCTCACAGGATGAATGTCTCCTGTAGGTGCCTAGCACAATATTTCTGGTGCCAAAGTAAGTTACATTAGAGTAGCAATGGTTACATGATGCACTTTGTTCACAGCAACTGCCCAACTTCTGTGCAGTGTGATGTACACTCTGCCTGCATAGCTGGGAAAGAGAATGTGCTGGAGATAGGACAAAGGTCTTAGGGATAAAGAGTAGATGCTCCATATGCTCTACTCTTGAGCTAGCTGTTATGCAGCCATTTGGAAGCTTAGCAGTTACCTCTCTCATCTCAGGTGATGAGTAGCTGCTACACAATTACTTCTGATGGGGTTCACATGCAGCACATACCTCAGACCAGGGAAACACCCCACACAGAAGTGGGACATATACCTAATCCATTAGTAACCATTGGTAAATGCTGTCTTTTAATGCTATCAACCCGAACACCATATCTGAGACTAGATTTAAACAACTTTTCTTCACTCCAGGTGCTTTATTCTGTCTTAATCAAAAAGAAGCTTATTAGTACTTTTTGCATCTAGGAGTATTGTACTCAAATTATTCTTCCAACTCTGTACAGAATTATTTCACACACATACTATTTGTTCTGAAAAACCAAGGTCATATCCAATAGATAATCCAAAGCACAGTTCCACGACAGATTAACCCAGACAGCTTTGTACCTAACATGTCATATATCAAAAATATGAATCAACGGTATGGAAACGTTTCCTCTAGCTATGTAAGAGAATTATTACAAAGAGAACGTGCTAAATTGGTGGAATGGGACACTTGCATAAATTCTGCCCATACAAGCTTCATGCCCTTTCAGTGTTTTCAACAGCAATCACACACACACACACACACACACACACACACACACACACACACACACACACACACACACACACACACACACACACACACACACACACACACACACACACACACACACACCTGTTAGCAATACAACACACTTCAGTACAACTGACCTTTATGCAGTAGGGAGGATGGAGCTAGGCTGTTCTCAATGGTGGCAGATGACAGAACATGGAGCAATGGTCTCAAGATGCATTGGAGAGGTCTAGTTTGGATATTAGGAAAAACTTTTTCACTAGGAGGGTGCTGAAGCACTGGAACGGGTTACCTCGGGAGGTGGTGGAGTCTCCATCCTTAGAGATTTTTAAGGTGTGGCTTGACAAAGCCCTGGCTGGGATGATTTAGTTGGGGTTGGTCCTGCTTTGAGCAGGGAGTTGGACTAGATGACCTCCTGAGGTCCCTTCCAACCCTAATATTCTACGATTCCATGATTCTATTGGACCTTTTGGATACAAATGTTGCTTTTTAAATTAAACATATTAGATCTTAGATATTAATTGCCACACAACAGATAAGTGCATGTCACACCTCTGTTTTTCAGCTGCATTAGGTCATCTAGACTGCACCATGACTAGTTTTTACCATGTCACAGTCCAGGACCTATACCACAGCAAAAAAGCTTGTGTTTGTACCATGCCTCTCAGTTCACTGACATAAATATATCACAGTTTTTTGCAAACTCAACTTGCATTATAAATTAATCCCCATTATCTTGTGTTAAAAATGATTACACTTATAGCTAGATTGACAACTGGTGTAAATTGATAATGGTCCATTGATGGAGCTATACCACTTTATATCACCTGAGAATCTGGATGCTATCCAAAGAGAAGAAAACTACATCCCACTTTGCTCAAACCAGAGTTTGTTTTTTTTTAAAAGGTGCCTTATTAATTTCTATATGTAGTGCTGAGTTCACTCATGCTGATTCTGATTCGAAATATTCATTTAGATCACATAAGAAACAGAAATATTTAAAAATATATCACAGTACTACCCTATACTTCAGTTTTTGTCTAAATAACTTGCACAATATCAGAGCAAGACTACATCTGTCACAGATTAAAATACTGTTTCATGACTCATTGTAATCCATGTATTAGTTATGGATATTGGGAATTGCCACAAATCTCTACAGTGTTAAACCACAGTGATAGATTTTTGCACTTGGAACTCTGATTTAGTTGACAGATGTGTGAGATCACATATATTCTGAGACCTGCCCATGCCTCTCAGGAGATCACAGAACACAAATTATCTCAAAAGTTTTCCCTACAGATTTGCCTGTTTCAGATTATTCCAAGCAAGTAAGTGTTTCTTGTGGTCTTCACTTATTTTTGTTGTACCCCTTTAGAGATCTTTGCCAAGACAAGAGCACACGATATGGTTACTGAATTTTTTTAAAGGGTGGACCCATACTGTCCAGTCCTGATTAAATACAGAGACTGTTACTAACCCATAATAAGTAAACAAACAAACTTAGGTGCCCAAACTGCTGCTATCCTCCCCCTTTTATATTAAGATGCCCCAGTTATGGAATTTCTGTTTTTCCTTAAATTACAGATTACAATTCTATACTACACAGCTGATTTGAACCAAAATACCTTAAGCAGCAGCACCACCAGATGAGTTAAAAATCAGGCCAAATTTTTCAAATTGTTGTTGCATCCAGATAAACTGCATGATTTTTAAAGGTGCCATGAGCGTACATAGCTGCTGTTGAAGTCAATCAGAACGACAGGTACTCAGCACCTCTGAAGATCAGGCCACTTATTAGGCAGATTAAATATGAATTTGTTGTAGTTTAGGAACCCGAAGTTTTGAAACATTGGCCCCCAGTTTGCACTCTTCATAAGGTTCTAACTGTCTATGAAAACACTACAAAATACGTTACACACAACTATTTTGTTCTTACTTTTCTATTTGATTAACAGATTTTAAAGCCAGAAAGAACCACTATGATCATTTAGTCTGACCTCCTCCATAGCACAGGTCAAAGAACATCACTGAGTAATTCCATCAGTGGTTGAAAATACTCTCCAATGACATTCACTCATGTCTTGGTTTTCCTTATTGCTATACATGGTGAACTATGTAAGTAACTAAACCGTCACTATGTGCACTCGTCTAAATATGTGATTACATTGCTGTAAACTTAGTCCTTCTTTGCCCTGTCCTCTTAGCACAGTTAGTCATCACCTCGTATTGTGTATTGTCTCAAATTTAGTTTGCAAGCTCTGACTTCCTTCTGTAAAGTAAAACTAGAATGCCTGTGGGCACTCTTAAGGACCACAGTCTTCTATCTTTATTCATACGGAATAGTCTTATGCTATGAGAAGTCTCATTAAAATCAACAAAGGGGACAGAACCAGTATTTTTCACTCCAGTATTTGTAATGGAAGCGTGGACTTCCAACATAACATTCAGAAATGATTTTCTATTCCTCCTGTACACTGCTTTTGACCACATTTCCCTCAAGACTTGTTTGCTTTGACTTTATTCTCTAGGCGTAAGTCCCCATTAAATAGTAAGGCTCTCTGCTCATCAGAAAATATTCCACAATTATGCAATTTTTGTGCAGGATAGAAACTATGGATTCAGCCTCTTCATCAGGCCACTGATTCAGTTCAAAATTATCTGTACTTGCAGAACTTTATTTTTTTAAAGTTAACTTTCCATAACTGTGACCAGGAACACAGACACATGGAGAGGTTCCAGGAAGCAGTAAACTCATTCTAATGGATTAGCAATCTTAATTAAGATTCTTGGTATACTGTACATGTTTTCCTTCTCTGTGCCCTTAAGCAAACTAAGGACCTGACCCAAGACCCCTCGGGACACACCATTTCTGTGTGAGAGATAATGCTCCTATCCCCAGGGTATCAGATTACCATTGGTGTCAGTCAAACTCTTCATATGATTAGCAAGCTCTCCAGTCTCAACCATCAGTTCACTTTAGCTTTCATTGACATAACTGCTGCTCCCTCTGTTACTCCAATTTTAAGGGTCACTGGATAGTCAGTCTCAGGGTCTTTCTGATACACCTCAAAAGGTCCATGATACTATTCAATGGACAAGAATCTGTGACTCTCCCCAAAGCACAGTAAAAACGGAACAGAACAATTGCACCTCTCATTCGTCTTAGAAAACAACCAATACCAACAGCCTTTGGGCTGGATCTGAACTGGCAACATACAGGTAAAATGCTCTCTATTGTTTTGTCTATATCCTGAGCCATCCAGTCCCAAAATTGCTACTTTTGGTGGCTCAAAAAAAGGAAAAAGTTCTACTCTTTTCCACTCTTTGACCCACCCTGTGGACATTTCATGTTATCATTACCAATTGCTCTGTGCAGTATAGGTACAGATTATTGTAAAGGGATCCCTGGAGCCCAAGAAGAAGAAGAATATAGCCCAAATACCATATCCTTCCCTCCAGCCCAAACCACTAGCATAAAACAAAACCATTGAGTAATTTTTACGATGTATGTGGTCATTTTCCAAGAATTCATGCACATGAATGACATTAAGGCTTTAAATCCTTTTATCTTCTGGTCATTCCAAATAACATTTAACATGATTTAGGAACACAACAAAGAGTCTGACATTTAAAAAAGGCACATCATCCTTTTAGTATAAAGAATAATCACTTCAGAGAAAAATTTAACCTCAGGGCTAAAGACATGTCTACACTACAAGCTTTGGTTGACGCATATGTTGCATCAGCATAAAGCTGCTGCAGTTAGTATAGCGCTTGTGCGTGTCCATAATTGATTCCTTGCATCAGCACTGCACATACTCACCAGGAGTGCTCATGTCGATGCATAGTGCAGTGCTCCATCTTTTGGAAGTTTTAGCAAAGCAGAGACGAGTCATGCAGGGATGCCTAGGAGCAAAGGGTCAACTCCCCAGTGTGCAACTCTCTCCATCCCAGAATGTCATCTATAGTCCATAATTTTCGTGCCTTTTTTAAAAATCCCATGAAGCCACATGGTCCTCTTTACTGTCCGCCATCTCTGGTAGGAGCATGCACAGCTCAGAATGATTGTCATAAGCACAGGATACATGAGCCTCCACTATATGTGGAGCCATAAGAACCGAATCAACAGAGAACATGATGATTTCTTGGAGGACAGATTGCTGTTGGACATAGTGAGGACCAATTCAAGGTTGTCGGTGGTGTTCACAGAGCAGCTACAGATGACGGAGCGCCATTTCTGGGCCTGAAAAACAGGCACTGACTAATGGGATTGCATCATAAATGCAGGCATAGGATAATGAGCAGTGGCTGCAGAACATTCGGATGTACAAGGCCACATTCCTGGATCAGTGTGAAGAGCCCTTCAGCTCAGAGACACCAAAATGAGAGCTGAAGTGCAGAAGTGAATGGTGATTCCACTGTGGAAACTTGCAATGCCGGACTGCTACTGGTCAGTGGGAAATCATTATGGAGTTGGAAAATCCACTTTGGGGGCCGGGGTGATGTCAGAGCACAGGGCCATGAATCTCTCCTGCTACGCACGCAGGACTGTGACTCGCGGCGACGTACAGGACAGAACAGCTGGATTTGCAGCAGTAGGGTTCCTGAACCGCTGTTGAGCATTCAATGACACGCATATCTTATTTTGGCACCAGACCACCATGGCACAGAAAGGGCTGTTTTTTTATAGTTACGGAAGTACTGGTGAATCACCAGAGATGCTTCACCAACATCAGTGTTGGCTGGTCAAGGAAGGTACACGATGCTCTCGTTGTTAAGAAAATGGGACTGTTCAGAAAGCTACAAGCAGGGACTCTTTTTCCCGCGGCAGATCACCACTGGCGATGTTGAAATGCAAATAGTGCTCCTGGTGCTCCAGCCTACCCTTTGCTTCCTGGCTCATGAAGCTGTACACCGGCCACCGTGACAGCACCAAGGAAAGATTCAACTACCAGCTCAGTTCAGAATGACAGTTGAATGCGCTTTTGCTAGAAAGCAGGGAGGCTGGTGTTTACTCACAAGACTAGAGCTCAGTGAAAAAACATCCCAATGGTTATAGCTGCCTGCATAATATCTGTGAAGCAAAAGGGGAAAAGTTGCTTCCGAGGTGGAGGGTGGAGGTGGATCATCTGTCTGCTGAATCTGAACAGCCAGACACAAGGGCTATGAGAGCTGAACACGGAGCTATACAGCTCAGGAGGGCTTTGAAAGAGCATTTTACAGTGAGCCGCATTAATGTATCACAGCACACGGTGTTCTGCCCGGTCCTGCTGTTTTGGGGCCTGTCAGGAACTGTGTGGTGCTTGGTGCACATCTGTGACTAGAACAGCGTCAGTGCACCTATTCATTTTGCAGTGTTTGCTATACATTTAGGATTATTACACGGAGGAGTTGTGTCAGACTGGACAACCACAAGTATGTGGGTGCCATTGGAACTGCTAGGCCCGCTGCAGCGTACGTCGCGAACTAATAAAGATGAATTATTTTCAGGACCTAGCTCCCACTGCTCTGGGCCTCGGGCACTTGACTGATAGGCCAGAGGGAGGCTCCTACCTCCACTGTGACCCCTCTCCTGGAGTGAGGTGCCTCAGCCGGGTCATTGCTCTTTTGGGGGACAAAAAAAAAAACCAACAGCAAGTGAGCCCCACCCCATAATAGCCAATAGCCCACGGCTCAGTGCACTCATCTGGGATCCGCACACTGGGAGGGGATAGGCCTGGCTTCAAGTCCCTCCTCCAAATCAAGAATGGGGATTCAGACCTGACTCACATATCCCTGGTGAGTGCTGTACAGAGGTGGATGTGCTCACCCCAAACTCTCTGGTGCACAGCTCAGGGCACACCCACCAGAATGGGCCCCAAAACTGAGGCAGGTGGGAAGACATCTAGTCTGAGAATCCCACCGGGGCCAGATGTGAACTATAGCATCAAGCAGCTCTCATCAGGACCAAGGCATCCATGGGGACTTTGGCACCTATCTACAGGGGTAGATGGCAACTAAGAGGTGATTTTGTTAATGTACGGGGCACCTAACTATTGGCCAGAGGTGCTGAAGTCCCTTTGTGTATCTAGCCCTTGTGTATCGCAGTTCCTCTGTCTGTAAAATGAGGATAATAGAACTTCCTTATCTCACATGGGTGTGTGAGGATGACAGACTGTAAGGTGCTCAGAGGCTATGAGAATGGGGGCCATAAATACCTAAGATAGACATTGACTTCCGTGGGAGTTGGATCAGACACGAAATCGGGGGTAGTCAATTATTTTTTTGTCACTGTCCAAATTTCTAGGTCAAGGACCTTGAATATACCAGACTCGATGGAAAATAATGAAAAATAACAATAACCATAATAATAAATAAATAAAAATATTTCAGAGTCTGTTCAAAAGCATTTGGTGGTCTGGATTTGGCCCACAGCCCGCCTCCTGATGACCCCTGCCCGAAATAGAAAACTCATTTCTTCCCCTTAGCTTTCCTTCAGCAAGGTCTTTAAACACTCATACACAAAGAAAAAATAAATGGACTATTTGAGTGATTCCTCCCTTAGGCTGAAAAGGATGAAAGATTTTGATGTTGTTACTTCTATTTTTAAATATTTGAAAGGTGCTCACATAATATGGTGTTGAGAGCCAAATAAATACCAGGACAGGATTGCATTAACATATTACCATTTTATTTTGTTTCTTCCTGCTGCCTATTCCCTCTGAACGTCCCTATCCTCTGTTTAATCATATTATAATAGGTACTGCTGAAATGAATAACATGAGGGGAATATGCAACAGGAGCAGATGAATGAAAAAAAATGTGAATGCCTTTATCAGTAAAGAGCACACCCAAAGAAGTACACAAAATGCTCGCGATGTCAGCAGAATCAGTTTCTAAACAGAATAGATCACATTCCCATCTGGTCACTGAAATCAGTACTCACACTACAGATAGATTTGCCTGAATATTATCAATGGCTCAGACAGCTTTAATTTAACACCAAAGAACTGCTATTTTAAAGGACACACATTTTTGCATTATAGAGCACAAAAACTGAAAGGTAAATCCCCACATGTGGACTAACTCCTGCCAAGTTTTGAGTGATATTTACTTTCTGCAGCTCCCCGGGGAATGTTAAAAAATCACAAGGGTCTCAATAATTATAAATATGCCTACAGAAAATACTGGCATAGTATTTTCTAAAATGCTGTTTGTAAAGAATACATAAAAACATTTCTCTCTGGCTATATGCACCAGTTTCTCAAACACACAAACCAAGGTGGCAAGCTGCCTACTGGAGTTATAAGCCAGACATATAATTGAATTGGTTTACATCATGCCATGTTAACTATGTATAGACATATAATAACTAGCTGTGTTTCCACCTTGGTTAGAGGTAAGCTAGCCCACAAAAAGTGTGTTAATTCCTTTTTCGTTCCTTTTTAGGCAAAGTTTGTTTCTTCATTGTTTGTTTTAAGTACACATTGGAAACATCAGATCTTGATTTTCCAGGATTTGCTGAGGCTTTGGTGAGCCACACTGTGGACACCCACAGAAAAAGTCTTTTTTGTTATAATCAATATTTGCTCTGTGCAATGGAGGACTAAAGAACTAGTGAGATTATGACATCACAAGAGGAAAGACAGGAAGATGAGCAATTGGAAGCAAAATTTAGTCAGGCTTTTCAAAGCCTCCATGGTTTTGTTTGTTTCGATTAACACAATTTCAGCTCAGGGCTCTGCCAAACACTTAGGAAAAAAGCTGTCTTTGTGAAAAATTCAACTTTTCAGCTGAGCCCTGGGAAAGTCCATATTCCATTTTTCAGGTCTTCTATACAGTCCACATGACAAAAAGAAGTCTTATTATACCTGATATTTCTTAATTTAAATACAACCTTTTAAAATAAATGCACATCATAAAGGAGCAGTAAAAGGACCAGAAAACAAAAATTCCTTTGCAGTTCCCCTTTTGAAATTATAGCTTGTTACTTTTAAAGTTAGTTGCTTTTTCTTCCATGTTAAGTGCTAATATTAATATACCTATATTTAAACCATGCAATGTTGTCAAGAGGATCAAAATATGTAGTTCAATATATGTTCTACAGGAAGGGTAATTTTCTGGGACCCAAAGATTTGGATTTTTCAAGCTCAGGATGCATTTCACATGATCTTTTCTAAATGGGTTTTGAAGAGCTGGAACTGAAAGTTTGATAAAACCTATAGAAGAGTCAAATTAATTAAAAATAGCTTTTCAGGAAAACTACAATAGTTCTAGATTCTTGCAGTATCCCTCTTCATATACGATCAGAGGTGAACTGGTCAAGACGGATTATAACTATGCCACAATATATCTCTCTAAAACCTTATCACCAAATGTATTCACGGAAAGAAGAAATCTTGTGACTCTTGTGATGTAACTGGTAAGTGATAACACACTCCCAGAGTTAAAGAATTATACACCTGACTGTGCCTTCCCAAGACAACCATTTGTCATTTCTTGGTTTAAAAAGTGGAACTCACAGACCAGAGTGAAATTATACAAACTCCATGAAAACAGAATTGAGGCAAAAAGTTGAAAAACAGACCTGAGTTTTAGAAATTTTAAATAGTTGTGTTCCAAATTCACTACTAACCATTAACTTCCTCTTTTCCATCTCCCAATAAAACAAAATGGGAAGGAAGAAAAACTTTATTAAAAGTTCCTGTGTATTTCACTTCTCACGTAGCTTTAACATGAGTGTTGAAATTAATATTGTTCTTAAAAACTTGAGCCCATATTAAATGAAGAAAGATGATTGGAAAGTAAATATTGACTGTCAGTTTGCAGTTCATTATGGTTTGAATCAAAGACCTAAACTAGGAGCAATTGCACTTTTCATATTATCAACAGTGAAAACACAGAACAGATTTTTACCAAAGAATGTTACACCTTGTAATGGCTTCTGCAGCTTTTCTTTTTACTGCATCTAAGAAACAAAACTCTCTAAGGAGAAGCTAATAGTTAAGATTATTTGAAAGCTCAGCAAAGATTTGGTACAACCCATTAAGACAGGATCTGCAGACTTCAATTAATACAGTACAGACATGGGCCCAATCTGTACATTTCAGATTTGGATCAGAATTCCCTGAAGAGATAAGGAAACCTGGATCTAGATCTGAAATTGCCCAAGGTTTAAGGGAGTTCAGATCCAGCCACTTCTATGTATATGACCTTAAATAAGTTACAGTTTGTCTTATTACTGAGATTTATATAGATCAGGTGTATCACTGCACATACAAAGTGTACATCTACATCACAAATTAAGACGTAATCATAGCATGAGTAGGCATACCCCACTATCTTTAATCTAGCTAGCACAGGGAACAACAGTAGTGGAGACAAAAGTGGCACAGTTTTCAGTGCAAGCTTGTTGCTGCAGCACAAGCCTGCCAGGAGCCCTGCAGTTGCTAGCTCATGCCAGGATATATACCGCTGCATCTTCCCTACTTTTGTTACCTGCACTAGTGAAATAAAAGTTAGTGGAGTATGCCTACCCACGCTACAAATACACCCTTAATTTGTGGTGTAGACATACTCCCCTCCTCACCCAGATCTCTAAATTACAAGATGAGAAAAAGAAATTGACTCCCTGAAGAACCATCTTCAGTTTGCATAGCAGAGAAAGTAGTCACAAATGTGAAGTTGCCTCAATTGTCAAAGTAATGAATTTATAAATTTAACTCCTATAATTTGCAGATTATCCAAATTGTCTTCGTAGTTTCAGATCTTCCTAAAGTGGAAGCTAAATAAGGTTTCTAAGAGTCAGGTCTTGTTCACACAGCAAAATTGCAAAGGTTTAAATTAGATTAGTTTTTAAAGACAGGAAGGGTGGTCTAGTGGGCACAAGCCCAGGAGCCCCAGATTCAATTCCCTGCTCTGCCACAGACCTCCTATGCAACCTTGGGCAAGTCACTTATGGTACATCTACATTGCAAAAGGAAAAAAAAATCCTGCAGCAGTGAGTCTCAGACCCCAATCTATGGGCTTGCACTAAGATACTAAAAATAGCAGTGTAGCTGTTCCCACCTAGGCTGGAGCTTGGGCTCTGAGACCCTACCTGGGTTTCAGCGCATGCACAGCAACATCTACACTGCTATTTTTAGCACCGTAGCATTAGCCCCACCAGCCTGAGTCTATAGACCCAGGCTCTGAGACTCGCTGCTGCAGGGTTTCTTTTTTTTTTTTTTTGCTGTGTAGATGTAGCCTAAGGTACATGACTCTATGACTCAGTTCCCCTTCTGTAAAAGTGGGGATAACAACTCTTCTGTACCACACCGGGGTATTAGGAGGACACATGCATTAAAGACTGTGAAGCACTCTGAGAGCTACTGATGAAAAGTACTGTATAAAAGCTAGGTGATAATATAAAATGGGGACACTGCACACTAGTGCAAATCCCTCTGAGGCCCCACATATTTCAATATAAAAGCAGCTTATTTTGCTTTAACTTAAAGCTGTCCCAACTGACAAACTAAAGTGAAAAAGCCACAATGAGAGCATTGATGGTTTGCGCCAGTTGAACTATAAAGGTTTATAGTCGCACCTTAAATTATACCTGTGCACTTTCCCGCATAGACAAGGCCTCAGTCATGCCCCCTTACTCACACAAATCAAGGCGGCAATGCTGGATTCACTTTCTGAAGAAGCTCAGCGGCTCTCTCATTAAGAACATGGGAATGATTTGATTTAAAAGAAAAGTCAAACCCTAAACAGCTCAGTTCATTTTGCCACATGTGAAAGAAATCAGGAAAGTCTGCAACTGGCAATAGTGATTGATATACGGTAGGGGAGAACATCCGATTTGTTTCAGACATGTCTCTTTTTATTAAGTGGAACAGGGGTTCATTCTCTGAGCAGATGTTGTGAATCTTGCTCTACAATCAGGTCAATTTCTATAATTTTTTACCTGACTCACCTCATCAGATCATGTCAGACAACATAACACTGTGTTATTTTAAAAGCTACAGATGAGATTATGTAACTTTGCCAAACTCTGCGGCTGGTGGCTCTCTCTCCCCCCTTCTGGATACATCCGATTCCTTCTCTAGCAGACTTAACCAGTCCCTCTAGACTGCTGCTTTTTTTCCCCATTCAATCTCATTTTGAATACACTTTATTAAACAAAGTATTCTGAAGCAACTAAAAGACAATATTCATTTCAATACAACCAAATGTCAAGTCATACATCTAGGAACTGCTGACTACATTGCTTTGTGCACCAAGATATAATGCAAAGCCAAAACAGTTTTTTAAAATCCTACTCTGGCCACAACCAAAAATCACTCAAAAATCTTTGGTGAGAAAAAAAAAATCTGCTAAAAGCAGAACTTATTTGTTCATGTGCAATAATTGCTGAGTTTACACAATGCATTTTTAAATGAAAGCAGATTACCCTCCCTCTGAAAGACCTGTACCTCAATGTACTGCTGACAAAAACGTTTAGGAACCTTTTCACAAATCCTGAATTCCAGAAGCCATTTTTTCCCCCAATTTATACCATTTACTCATTTAGATCAAATCTAGGGAAATTCAACTGAAGCTAGTGGAACTACTCCAGATTTATACTAGTGCAACAGAGCAGAATTTGACCCTGGATCATTATTTCTTGCTTTCAGTGCTGCAATACAATATTCAGGCCTAATTATCAGCCAACCATTTTAGAATGGGTATTAGATAGGGAACGAACTCCTATGACAGTGATTTTTCCATTGCAGAAGGGCAGCAGTGACTCCATAATTAAGGTTGCAATAGAGTTTCTATTTAGAATCAATTTTTCTACAGGCTTGTCTATTCTTCAGCAAGCTGGGGTATAAATCTACCCTGCTCTAGGTATGCACACAAAACGTGCAGGTGGACCATGCTGCTACAAACTAAAAGTTCCCTGCCCCCACCCCATCTCTGCAGTGAGTGTCTATACTAAAGTATAGCAGCTGTGATGCTGCAGCATTTCTAAGGAAGACATAGCCTAAATGTTCATATAGACAAGCCTTAAGGATAGTAAAATACACAATCTAGTGTAAGCTATAAAACTGAAAACCATTGTTTTTAATCTCAAAAACAGTTTTAGCCTTCTCCCTTCTACATACTTTGCTAAACCACCATGTGATATCTCAGAATGTGACACCAAATTAGACACCCTATCATTAGTAAAGTGATTATACATTGGTTTGAGGGCTTTTCCAGATGGGGACTTAGTGAGTGGCAAGCTACGGTGTGAAGGTACTGCAGACTAACTTGCTATACACTAAATCATCAGGTAGACCCTAGTGCCATGCACTAAAAGTTCCATAGTGCACGTTGACCTCCTGCTATTTCAAAATTCTTCCATCGACCTAGTGCTGTCTACACTGGGGTTTACATCATCTTAACTATGCCACTCAGGACTTAACTTCTGAGTGTAGATCTGGCCTCATTCTCTTGACTAAGTTTTGCTTAAGTAGGCATTTATAAGGCACTCTTCACTATGCTTTTTGAGTGCAAAATGTCATATCAAACAATTCTCTATCAAGAGACTACATTCCCTTCCAGAGGGATGAACCCAATAATTTAATAGATCTTTTCCAACTCTAACAATTATGATCCTAATTTGCCAGTAGAAATTCCCCTTTTATGAGATACATATTGATTGTGATACAGTGCTATATGTTACAAGAAGGGAAAATTAAGGACAGGTGCCATCCAGGAACAACAGGTAACATACATTACACTGTCAGGAGAAATGGCCTTACAAGAAGGCTTACTACTGACCATCAAATTATATCCCATTAATTGTCTAGGAGCATTTAATAGAATGGAAGGCCTGGTCTACACTTACAAGCTGGTCGACATAGCTATGTCGGTCAGGGGTTTGAAAAAAAAACATACCCATGCCCAACATAGCTATGCCAATCTAACCCCCAGTGTAGACACAGCTATGTTTACAGAAGAATATTTCTATTGATTTAATTACCATCGTTCGAGAAGGTGATGATGCTATACTTAGGGTATGTCTCCACTATGGGGACGGTACCAGCTTAGCTACGTTGTCATAGCTATGCAGGTATAACCCCCATAGCGTACACAGAAGAAGTGTTTTTTATGTCAGTGTAGGGAAACCGCCTTCTCAAACAATGGTAGCTACTTCAACGGACACATTCTTTCATTGACATAGCTGCATCTCCACTGGGGGTTAGGTCGGCGTAGCTATGTCGGTATGTTTTTTTCTATAACGCTTCCTGACTTAGGTATGTTGACCCAGCTTTTAAATGTAGATCAGGCCTGAAAGTAAAACCCCTTCTGTCAGCATAAGCCGTGTCTACACTCTGGAGTTATGCAGGCATAGCTACATCATTTTTGGTATGCCAGCATAGACTCTGTAGTGTAGACATGCCCTAAGGAAGTTTTACTCTTCAGAAGGGAAATTGAGAATTTAGGCTTTGTGAGTAACAGTACTAAAGCAGTAATGTGAGACAGACGAATTAACAGCCGCTGTCTATAGCCAGTAATGCCTGTGGTCTGAATATCATGAGCAACCATCTCGCAAAGTCATCTGAAGACAATCCACTTAGTATGAGTAAAGCAGAAAAATGTGTGTGAGGGAGTGGGGTTTTTGTTCTGGTTTTTTTTTTTGCTCCTCTCAATAAGACGACAATTTTGTTGTGATCACTTGCAAGTCACATGCTTCAATAATTCTGGATCCCAACTGTGATATGCATACATAAAATAGATGCTTTTGTGTAAAAGGCTAATTGTGACACTTTGTACAATGATACAATAAAAAGCTTATAGTAAGAAAGAAACGGGGGGGGGGGGGGGAGCGGGAGGGGGGAGGAGAATATAACAAATGGAAAGGTGCCCAAGGAAACATTCATTTTTATTTTATCTCCAGGAAGAAGAAAAAACAGAAATCTATTAGAACGCCTATAATTGAGGGATTTTTCTCAAAAAGTGTTTATTTCTAACAGCATTTAACTTATATCTAGATCTATTAATCAAGGACCCAATCCTGTATTCCCTTCCTCAAGTGAGCAGACCTTATTTGTTCAAAAGTAAGGATCACATCAGTAAAGCTCAACTTAAATATGACTGTGTTGAGGAACCAGGATTACTCTGGGAGGAGAGATTGGCTATAAGAAACCTTTTTCACTCAGTTATTGACGTCTAGGTCACTTGCCATTTGACCAACCCTCTCAGCCCTACATTTTAGGGATACGTCTGCTTCACCTGGCCTTAGCTTACCTCCCCATGCAGTCGTACACAACAACTGCAGTGCTCAAGCTGTAAGAAAAGACATATAAGGATAGATTTTAGTTCCTTTACTCTCGTTAATTAGCCCCAAGTCACATTAAGCTGGTGGCACTACACCTGGAATATGGTGCCAGACGACTGCCATTAGAATTCACGTCCTCCGGCATTTTCCTCAAATACTCAACCTGTCTATCAAGAAACCAACACACCGTATTTTTGAGAATTCTCATCTCTGTCAGCTGTGATTTTTTCTAGGTTAGCCAGGATACACAGACTCATACAACTCACTGGGTTATGAGTTTTTTAGTTGCTTTTCTAATATTTCATCTTTTCACTATTAAGACGGGATTTCAGTAAAAAGACCTCATGCAACATGTTCATCCAATAGACCAGTAAAGAGCTGAAGATTAAGACAGTATTTAAAAGCGTTTGCTGTATTTACCTTAATCCTTCCTTCCAAAGAAAAGCACTACAAGACAATGCCACAACTTCTGCCACACAGAAGATCGCCATAATCTCGACTACAATTCCATTATCTACAATCAGATAATTGTAGGAACTGATCACTGAAAAATGCCATCCCCATGTCTATTCCAATAGATATATTTTGTTATCCATGAATCACTTGTAAAAACCTTGAAGAAAATTAGTCAGAACAATTCTCTTTCATTGGAACAGCTTTTAACTTTAATGGCCAGAAGGACATCTGTAGTTCTAGAAGTGTCTTTTATTCTTGATGCTTTTCAAATACCCAGCAGACTATACTGCAAGTGAAGATATGTAAATAAGTGTGTGTATGAGAGAGAAAAAGCCATTCTTTCTCCCTGACTACTTGTTTTCTGCTTCTTTTTTCAGTCAACACAGATATTTTCACTGGAGATGTTCCAGTGATGTCCCGTCAGCTTATTCCCACTGTGGAAATTGTCTGGATAGTTTTGTAACATAAGAAAACATTACAAACATCTAATTTGTGTCTCAGTGGATATGAAAACTTACTCCAAAAAAAAAAAAAAAAAAAGAGCAACAATTTCCCCCCATCTCACACAACATAGTAGTTCAGTGATTTTGTATGACTGTAAATCACTATAAGCAAACAAGTCTAGCAACCATTCGGGGGTCAATTAGTATGGACCTTCTTGTTATAATAATAACAACAACATCTTAGTATCTACATAGAATTTTACACTTTAAAAGCACTTCATAAATTTACCTATCACTCTATCTCCACAAAGTAAAGATACATCCCCATCCCTTTGTCTTGACAAGACAGAGATGTAGTCAATACCAGATTCTGAAAGAGACCCCAAAGGGAGTGACTGAGGGCAGAATATGGCTCAGAAATGTTAAATGACTTGCCCAAGGGCACACAGCGAGCAGCACAAAGAGCTAGCAGTAAAGCTAAATTCCTGGCAAAGTAGACCTAGGCTTAGACAATCCTGTGTCCCAAGATCACACTGCCTCCCTGTGATGTAAATCTGAAAGGGCAGTGGAATACACCTCTTCCCAAGCCAATTTAATAAAATTAATACCCAGCTTGTTTTTCCTGGTACGGGTTAGAGTGGGGACAAGAAACAGTGCACTTAAACAAATGATTCAGATACACAAACAAAAATCAGGGAACATTCTAAAATTCAGTGGTGAGACACATTTAATTTGTTCCAACAACTTTTTATGTATTTATTTTTCCTAGAATGTTAGAAAGAATTAAGGGCCAAATGATTAACTGGCACAAACTGACATAGCTCCAATGAAGTAGGTGGATGCCAATTTACACCTACTGAAAATCTGGCCTTCTAGCATCTTAAGTGACCTACCAGGAACCAACATAAGAAGGGCCATACTGAGTCAGACCAGGGATTCATATAGCCCAGTATCTTCTGACAGTGGCCAATGCCAGATGCTTTGGGGGAATGAACAGAACAAGGCAATTATTGAATGATCCATCCCCTGTCATCAAGTCCCAGCATCTGGCAGTTAGAGGTTTAGCCATCTTGGCTAATGGCCATTGATGGACCTATCCTCCATGAACTTATCTAGCTCATTCCTGAATCCAGTTATACTTTTGGCCTTCACAACAACCCCTGGCAATGAGTTCCACAGGCTGACTATGCACTGGGTGAAGAAGTACTTCCTTTTATTTCTTTTAAACCTGCTGCCTATTATTTTAATCTGGTGACCCCTGCGCTTTTTGTGTTATGTGAAGGAGTAAATAACTCTTCCTTATTCACTTTCTCCAATACTATTCGTGATCTTATACACCTCTATCATCCCCTTTAGTCATCTCTTTTCCAACTTGAATGTCCGAGTCTTTTTAATCTCTCCTAATATAGAAGCTGTTCCATACCCTTAATCATTTGTGTTGACCTTCTCTGCTCCTTTTCCAATTCTAATACATCTTTTTTGAGATGGAGCAACCAGAGCTGGACACAGTGTTCAAGATGTGGGTGCACCATGTATTTATATTGTCGCATTATGATATTTATTGTCTTATTATCTATTCCCTTCCCAATGGTTCCTAACATTCTGTTAGCTTTTCTGACTGATGCTGTACACTGAGTAGATGTTTTCAGAGAACTATCCACAATGACTCCAAGATCTCTTTCTTGAGTGATAACAGACCCCATCATTTTATATGTATAGTTGGGATTATGTTTCCCAATGTGCACTACTTTGCATTTATCCATATTGGGCAACAAAATGGCAGATGAAATTCAGTCACCCAGTTTTGTGAGAACCCTTTGTAATTCTTCAGTCTGCTGTAGACTTATCATCTTGGGTAATTTTGTATCATCTGCAAATTTTGCCACCTCCCTGTTTACCCTTTTTCCAGATCATTTATGAATATGTTGAGCAGCACTGTCCCCAATACAGTTCCTTGGGGAACCCTGCTATTTACCTCTCTCCATTCTGAAAACTGACCATTTATTCCTACCCTTTGTTTCCTGTCTTTTAACCAGTTACTGATCCAGAAAAGGATCTCTCTTATCCCACGACTGCTTACTTTGCTTAAGAGCCATTGATGAGGGACCTAGCCAAAGGCTTTCTGAAAGTCCAAGAGCACCATATCCACCGGATCACCCTTGTCCACTTTTGTTGACTCCCTCAAAGAATTCTACTAAATTGGTGAAGCATGATTTCCTTTTACAAAAGCCATGTTGTCTCTTTCTCATCAAATCGTGTTCATCTATGTGTCTGTTAATTCTATTCTTTACTATAGTTTCAACCAATTTGCCAGGTACTGAAGTTAGTTTTACTGTCCTGTGATTGCCAAGATCACCTCTGGAGTCCTTCTTAAAAATTGGTGGTACATTAGCTTTCCTCCAGTTATCTAGTACATTGGCTGATTTAAGCAATGGGTTACATACAACAGTAGTTCTGCAAAGTCATATTTGAGTACCTTCAGAACTCATGAGTGAATTCCATCTAGTCCTGGCGACTTATTACTGTATAATTTATCAGGGCTGGTCTACACTGGTGATGGCAGGCTATGGCTCTGTAATGTAGCTTGTGTATCTCCCATTGACATATTTACATTGATGTACCACGGCATCTTCATGGTGCTGCATCAACGGGAGACGCCCTCCCATCAGCACTGCCTTCTCCCTTTCGGGGAGGTGGACTAATTGAGTCGACCAGAGAGTGCTCTCTGATCAACTGAGCCGGTCTACATAGACCCGCTCAATTGAAGCCACTGCATCGATGTCTGCCACTGTGGCAGTGTAGACATACCCTCAGTTTGTTCCAAAACCTCCTCTATCGATACCTCAGTCTGGTACAGTTCCTCAGATCTGTCACCTAAAAAGAACAGTTCAGGTATGGGAATCTTCCTTACAACCTCTGCAGTGAAGACTGATGCAAAGAATTAATCTAGCTTCTCAGCAATGGCCTGGTCTTCCTTGAGTGCTCTGTTAGCACCTCAATCATCCAGCGGCCCTAGTGATTGTTTGGCAGGCTTCCTCCTTCTGAAGTACTTAAAATTTTGCGTTTAATTTTTGTGTTTTTTCCTAGGTGCTCTTCAAATTCTTTTTTTCCTGCCTAATTAAACTTTTATATTTGACTTGCCAGAATTAGTGCTCCTTTCTATTTTCCTCAGTAAAAAAACAAACAAACAAACAAACAAACAAACAAACCCCCCAGTTGTTTACCAGATTGAGCTTCTAATAAAAACAGAGCAGAATTATACTCAGTGAGAACCCAATCCTGCAAAGACTTACACACTTTGAGTTAATATATGCATGTGAGTAATGTCTCTGAGCTCAATGGGATACTCATACAGATGTGTCTGCAGCAATGGGGCTTCATTTAAAATCAGATGCAACAAATGAGAACAAAAATTAAAAAGAGCTGACCAGAAAACCAGGATTTTCCCAATGAAAACTTTTTTTGGGAAAAAAAAACCCTTATTGAAATTTCCCCAACAGGAAATTCAGGTTTCTTCACAGGCATGGATGGCCTGGCCTAGGGATTAGCATCAGGAGCTGGCCATGGGTCTGGGGGTCAGAAGCCACGACCAGAGGAGTGGCAACCTGGCCTGGGGGTTAGTTTCTGGCATGGGCCAAAGATCCAGGAATCAGGGCAGGCTAGAATGCCAGATCAGAATCAAAAGACAGACTGGAGGGGAGGGATCAAATATCGGTTACCAGGAATCAGGCCGAGTCAGGATACCTGGAGGTCAGGTTCGGGCAACAGAATCAGAGGGCAGGAACAAGTTACCAAGAGTCAGGCCTGCTCTGGAAGTTGCAGGGCTTGAAGATGTGGGCCGGTTCCTTGCTAGGTTGACGGAGTTCAGTATCAAAGTTTTAGGACAGGGCATCAGCCTTACCATTTCTAGTGGAAGGACAATATGTGATGGTGAAGTTGAACTGTGAAAAGAATAGAGCCCACTGGAGTTGCTGTTGGTTTAGTACCTTTGCCCTGCACAGGCTTTAGTGGTTAGGTGTACTTCAACTGGATGGTGAGCACCTTTCAAATAATGTCTCCCAAAGACTCCTCAAAGACCGCCTTCGTGGCTAGGGGCACCTTACCCGGGATCTCATAGTTCTGTTTGGCAGGAGGAAGCTTCCGCGAATAATAGGCAAATGGGTGCAGTATTTGTTTGGGTCTGCGTCGCTCGGAGCGCATGGCCCCCACTGCCATACTAGATTCATCAGCTTCTATAAAAAACACTCGCATGGCATCTGGGCACCCAACTCGTTTCAAGAAATGAGGGATAAAGAGCTAATAAAAGTTGGTGAACCCTAAAAAGTGTTGCAGGTTAAACATTGTGGGCGACAGAGGGGACATCCCATCATGGACGGCCTGGACCTTGCATGGGTCCATCTTGATTCCCTCGGGGATCAGGATAAAGCCTCGAAATTCCATGGAAAACTGGACAAACAAATCTCAAGCTTACTATAGAGTATCCTGCCATAAAGGCTCCACGACCGCTTGAATGTGACCAGTGTGCTGCTCGGGGTGTCTGGGAAGATCAGGATATCATTCAGGTAAACTACTACGCATGCTGGTCCAATATGTCCCAGAACACATAATTTATGAAATGTCGGAACCGCATCACCAGGTATTCAAAATGACTGTAGTGCATTCAGAAGGCGGTTTTCCATTCATCACCTTCCCTAATGCACATGAGGTTTTAGGCTCCCCAGGTTCCAACTTAGCAAATATACGGGCAGCCCCCACAGGTTCCAGTAGTTCAGGAATCAGAGGGCAGCAGGTACCAGTTCCTTATTGTTATTTGGTTCAGGGCATGGTAATCGACACAAAATTGTCAGAAAGTGAGAGACTTTTTTTACTTTCCCCCAGGAGAACCATTATTTTCCAATAGGAAAATTCCAAATGGAAATTTTCCTCATGAAAATTCCAATAGGAAAAAAATTCCCATATTCTGATTACATTTGAAAATTGACAGGAATGGAGCTAAAATGGAGCTTCATATGCTTTTTTCAAATGTATCTTTCACAAAATCAGTTGGGTAGAAGCTATGGTGCAGCAGAAAAATGTGTGCTATCTTCTGAAGGAAGACAGCTGACCTAGTTAGGTCACAACACTTTATACACCAAACAGCAGTGTTTATACAGCTAACTAAATTTATACACTGTTTCCAGTTGACCAAAATATTGCTTACTGTACATGTATACATTGAAAGAGCTATCACATGCAGTAAACATCTGTTTGCACCACGTTATTTACAGTCCAAGACTGTTGCAGCCAGTGTGGGGATAAAAGGTCTCATAGTGTTCCCATTCTCAGCAGGAACTGACTTCAATGGAGAAGGTTCCAACATAGGACTCAGTCCTGTGTGGTGCTGATTGCCTTCTACTCCCGCTGAAGGCAACAGGAGTTGACAGCACCCAACCATTTGCAGGATCAGGCCTTTACAGTTTAAAAGATACACCAAGTAATTTATAAACTTTGGGCTCTTCCCTGAAGCTCTTACTAATGCAAGCAGCTCCAGCAATCCTTTGTCACTGAGCTCTGTCTCTGACTTACTCCCTTATTCATACCCCTCTGTCTGACTCACTAAACCCTACTATTGTCATGTGCCTCCACCTTTCTCTCAACTCTGGTATCTTTCATCCTTTAAAAAAATCACCTTTGACTGCACCTGTCTCTCCAGCTGCTGTCCAGTCTCTCTTCTTCTCTCTCATCCCCTCCAGTGTTTTGGGCAAGCGGACTACAGCTGCTGAATTAGCTTCCTCACTTGAGACTCACACAGGACACGCTTAAATCCAGATTCCAGACTCCACTGAAACCTCTCTCACCATAATCTGTAATGACCTCTTTTGGGGCAAGTCTTCTTATTCTTTTTAAGGTTTCTGCTACTTTTAATACTGTCTCTTGCTTCCTCTTCCTTGATATCTGTCTTCCCTTGGCTTATGCAACTCTGTTCCCACTTGGTTCTTCTCATCTCTCCAGATGCTCTTTCAGGGTTTGTCTTTGTGGCTCCTTCCCCTATCCATGCTCCTTTTCTTTGGGAGTTTCCCAAGGCTTTATTCTTACCCTTTCCTCTTCTCCCTCTATACTTTATCCTAAATGCTTAATTGCCTCCTCTATGCTAAAACCTCTTGTAAATATTTCTCCACTCTGGATCTACCTCCTGTACTTGCATCTAGCATCTCATTCTCCATCTCTCACATCACATTTTGGATGGTTCACAGCTATCACAAGCTAAACATGGCCCAAGATTAGCTTGCTTACCAATGCCTCTGTCCTCTATTTTTATGAATAAGGGTTACTTAAATAGTGATGAATGCGGTTCTCTGACTGATAGAAAGATAGAAGCCCTTTCTTAGCTCAGTATATCATATACTTTTTTTTTTTTTTTTTAAGATAAATATATCATAGAGATAAAATAATTTCCTCTTCAGATATTTTCTGTTTATATCATGTCAATTTAACTTATTCCCTCTCCAGGGCAATGATCTCTAAAATAAATGTTTTGTCAAAGTTTCAGAAAGCAACCTTTAGGAAACAACACTCCTTTTCTTTCTGCAGCTATGAAAATCAACTTTACAGTGCAAGCTGGGTAATTATGATTTTGCTGACTAGCTGAGATGTCATATGTAGGATATATTTAATGTGATCATAACATTCAGCTGAGATGCTAAGGCTCCATGCTACCCTTTGAAAATTATTTAAAATGTACCTGTTAAGGTCATGTACGGTTTTTTTATAAAACAATTGTGAAACAAAGACACTGAACATACTCAACAACTTCTAGTTTACTGCATATTCTGAAAACCTGTCAGCACTCATCAGCAATTCTTGGTTAAAGTGTAGACCTAAATACAGTCTAGCATCAACTGTGCAAGCTGAGTTTATGTCCACTACCTAGAAGAAATAGATCTTCAACCTTCACCTTCAGCGAGACATTAATGAGACTACAGAGCCAAAGTGAACACTGCTGTTTTACAGTGGAGGCTACACACCACTAATTTCCCCATAGAAAAGACTTTTGTCCTTTATACACTTGCTATCCCGAGATGAATATTCTCCTCCACTCCTTGAAGCTTCCCCTTTGGTGTAACTTGTATTTAACTTATAATAAGCCTATTCATTCTCCGACAACAATCCTCTTAAAAAAAATCAAATTATTCCTTTGATTTTGCCTTTCTTGTCTAGTTAAAATATTGCATACACTGTGTTCCCAGGCCACTTAAAAGGAGGGGGGAAGTCTTTTATGTGGATTTATTATTGAACTGCTGTTAATACTGATACAATGAGCATGGTCTTTATTCATGCCACCTAATTTAAATTCCAGTACAAACTTATTAATGGAAATGTATGCATTTAGCTTTCATATTTAAAGAAAATATGTTGCCTAATTGTATCTAAACACTTCATTGTACTCATGTTTCAGTTTTTGAACTATGCTCAGTAATGAAATTCACCGGATAAGATGGATAACCCTGTAATGAGAAGGATTCCTAATGCAGAACTAAGATCTGAGAATACTGTCTGTGACTAAAATCGTTTTTCTATCTGAACTTTAAATAGATCCATCCACAAGGAAATTCAAATTAATTGCTTTTTCTTTTATGCCAATAAGAAACAATCTTCTCAACAAGTCTCCTGAACCATCCATGTGCAGGTACTGTTCTCTCTCTAGTTTGATTACAATTGGAATAACTTAGAAGAGAAAGCAAAGAACAGTAATGGAACTATGTTTACAAATATTATTTTTATAACAGATGCCAATAAATAGTTTGAAAACTAATCAGTTAAAACTCAGGTAAAGAAAATGGGCAATAGAGGAATAAAAATGATAACTAGAAATATGAAGATAGGCAAGCTAACAATGATCACTGTAAAATCTCATTTGAGCTGTGGACCCAATCCTGCAGCCCTTAACGGAAGTAAGTTTTACAGACATTAATAGTTCCATTGACTGTATTGGAATAATTCATGTAAATAAGTAGAATAAGCAATGTAAGCAAAAGTAGCAGGAGCAGACTCTTTACTTGTATCTTGATACGGGCATTAATACCAAATGAGTGCAATACAATCACTGTGATTATAACAAACTCCGAGTGAAATGATACTATGATTGAAGTGTTATCAGTGAAACACAGATGGGGGAAATCATATCTATGTGGAGAAGGTAGAGGAGACAAAAATAAAGGATTAAGCTCACAGTGCTACAAATTTACACGTGAGGCTTGAGTCTATGCTCCCTGAAGTCAGCCACTAAGCTCCTAGCAATGCAGGATCAGGGCCCTGAGAACCACGCAGATAAATATGTGTTTGCAAGACCCGGACACGTAGGGCAGAACCTCGGCTGGTGTAAACTGTCATAGAACTCTATGGACTTTTCCATACGTCTATTGACTGTCCCTCCTCTGCCCCCGCAGTCCTGATACGATTTTAATGGAGCTATGACAATTCACACCAGCTGAGGTTCTATTCCGTAATTTGTGGGGAAGCACTACAAAAGGTTAAACAGAAAACAAAATATAGGAGACACATTGTTATAAGATAATTGCACCTTTTAGTTCAGCTTAAATATTTCTTTTTAAAATAGCTCTTTCTGATTTTGTGGAATGAGAATGAGGACTAACATATTTTCCTTCAGCGGTAGCTAGTGGGTGGTCATCAAAGGATTGCAGAGCTAGTTTGCCTAGCAAAGGCAAATAACACTTAACCCTTTGTTCTCTAACAGCATGGACCAGCAAATCTTCAAATACAGAACAGCAGTCAGCCAGTTTGAGTAAAGGGTGAATGGGCCAATGGAAGTGCCTGTCTGTGATACATTCTCACTACCTCCATGTACAGCAGGGAAGAGACATTTTTCAAGCTGGTAAAGGGGGAGGGAAGAAATGTCAAAGGAAGATGCAGCATTACTAGATATTTTTAATTCCAAGTATAGTGGAGAGTACAGGATTCTTTCCTTAGAAAATATTGTTCTTATAAAACAGATGCTATCTAGAAATATTTTAATTGGAGCTAGTTAGGAAATGAATTCCCCCACCACACACACACTCAAAAATTAGATGAAAACAATTACAAGATTAAATTTCTCTTTCCCATTTCCTGTCTCTATTCATCCCCTTTTCTGCCTGTTTTAGTTCCTGTCTTCTGTTTCTCTTCCTGGTTGTTCCTCTTCTTTATCTTTACCTCTGCCCTTTATCTGTCTTGTCTATTTAGACAATAAACTCATCAGGGCAGGGGTTGTCTATCCAGCACAATGGGACCCTGGTCTCAGTTAGACCCTCTATACACTACAGTAATGCAAATAATTAATAATACCTTGATCACACTACCCCCTTACTTTATTTAAAGCAAGGAATGTGATCAGGTTTTTTTAAAGAGAAAATAGTCTGACCCTAGGGAGTATATATGATACCTAATATAATCTTAAAAGTCATATTCCCTTTGGTGGCCTGTATTTACTACATATTTTGTATCAACCATAGTAGGCCCTTGGGCTACTATTTTGTTGGTCTGGAGTCTCTGGGCTAGACAACATGCCCCGAAAGTCAGTTCATATTTAACCCTATATTCTGTAGATCAAAACCATGATGCAGCGCATCTGTGTTTCATTATCAATCAAACCACCAAGGACAGCACTTATCAAATAGTTCATTGCTCACCAATTTTAAAATTCTGAGAACTCCTTTGATGTGACCATCAAGAACTTCCCGTCTACACGAACAGCTATTTGCCAGACCTCATCCTTTGTAGTAACTCCTGCCTTGATGCTTTATTCACAATAATTACACCAGCTCACAGGAAGATCATAATTATATCAGTCCATTTCAGACTGAATTGACGATATTGAGGGGGAAGTATAAATAGGTGCTTTTATACAAGTAAACTCATATAGGCCTTGATCTTTGCTGTTTCTCTAGAGCTATTAAAACGTATTTATTGGACTTTGGGACTTTTCTCCTCGGTTATTTTGGTGAAACGTCACTGCTGGAGGTAGTAACGGCTTCCGGCTGGGATTTTCAAAGGAGTAGAATTTCAATTGGAATGAAGGACCTTGTTTCCATAGGCTCCTTTGAAAAACCCGCCCTTAGCCTCCATCTGCAACATACTATGATGATTAACATTTGAGGGGGGGGAGGTTAGTAATAAAGGATAAACAAATATTAGCAAAATGAAAGCTTAGGGGCAGAGGGCTACATTAGGAAAGCTACTGGAGTGCCTGGTGCTGAGCTGGGAGGTGATAGAGCTGCACACAACTGGGTGCATTCTTGTTCCTAAAAGGATTGCTAATTTTTCTCCAGCAATAGCTACTGAGCATGTCACTGCCACACTATGAAGCAGCATTAGGGTGACCAGATGTCCTGATTTTATAAGGACAGTCCTGATATTCGGGGCTTTGTCTTATATAGGCACCTATTACCCCCCACCCCCTATCCCGATTTTTCATACTTGCTATCTGGTCACCCTAAGCAGTGTACAGATCCATTGCTCCAAAAGAAAAAAAGTCCGTTGGTAAGACTCCTCCTGTCACGCTGCCTTAGGAAAACGACACAACTTGCATTTTGTACTGCATGATTTAGACTTCTGTGTAGACTTCTGACTGAGCTTATCCTGGAGGGCTGTTGTCCAACATGGACTAGACTTCACAGACACTGTATTAATCCTCTGCTCTTCTTCAGCAGAGTGCACATTTTGACTCCGTTTGTGGTCTTAATGGGTTTCCCAGACAGGCAACCTCTGATCCACAAGATAATCTTTTACCAACAGTTCCTGAAAAAAACTCTCCTCCTGTTCTGTGTAACAAATCTGAAAAATACGTGTAAGTGTTACCACGTGTGAAAATGCTTTTTCTTTGCATTTTATGATTTTGTATATTGCCAATAACCACAATAGCTAAGTGCTTACAGAGAAGATTGGGGGGTGGGGTCTGTTGTTTTTGTGCAGAAAATAACTTTTGGAACATTTATCCAGACTACCATCTACATCCAGCTTTGATGAGCATTGAGAGGAAGGATGGTCCAGTAGTTAGGGCACTAGCCTAAGACTCAAAAAACCTAAGTTCAAGATCCTGCTCTGTCATGCAGGAAGTATGATCTTGGTCATAAGTCACTCAGCCTCTCTATGCCTCAGTTTCTCATCTATAAAAGATATATGGATAACGGTACTTCCTATCCTCACAGGGATGTTGTGAGGATAAATAATAAAAGACTGTGTATCACAGATCCGATAGTAAGGTGGGATGAATATATTAACTAAAGCACACAGATACACCTTAACAGTAGGCATAACATCTTATAAGCAGCAAGTGTATCATCCAAAACTATATGGGCCTCAGTGAAGACTTGCAAGAGATGAAATATAAATGTCAAGTGTATTTAATTGTATTCTAAGACTGCAAACACTCATTTTCATAAACATACCGAGTTAAATTACATGGTGACAGCATGCATATTGTATAGTGTTTTATCAAAATGAGCCTGTGACCAAAGACCTTGGTGTGGGACACACTTTTTAATTAAAAAAAGAAACAACATCCTCAGAGACTGCATTGCTAGTACTCAAGGGCAATTTTAGGCCTCGTCTACACATGTTTTTGTACCAGCATAAGGACGTCGGGTAGGGGTGTGATTCTTTTACTGATATAGTTATACCAATATGACCACTAATGGGGGCCCAGTTATACCAGTGTAAAGGTGTCTTATTCTAACATAGCTTATTCTCTGTCCTGTAGCACCTTTATACTGGTGTAACTGCATCCACAGTAAGGGCTGGTTTACATTTACCTCGCGATTCAGCGGCAGTCGATGGGAGTTACGCAAACTACGCAGAGTAATTTGCATAAATCACATCGACTGCTCTGCTTCCCTTCTGCGCACTGTTTACACTGTGCTGCGCTTCTTGAGGGGGTGGATTTACTCAGTCGACTTCCTGATTGATGGAGTGGGTCTATACTGACCACTCAATCAATCCAGAAAGATTGATCTGGCGGCAGCGAATTTGCCGCCGTCAGTATAAACACAGCCTAAGGGACGGTTGCACTACTTTAGCCATTCCAGTCCAGTTAAAGCAGTACAACTTAAGTGTTTAGACAAGGCCTCAGTCACTAGCTCAAACGTGGCTCCAATCGGTAATGGTGAAAAGCCAACTACCAGAAATTTAGGTACCTTCATAAGATGTGTGCAAGGTGTTGGTTATGTTCCTATTGACAGAGGTCCACATCATAATTCACCAGAACAATTGACACCAATCATTTCCCTTGGTAGTCTCAGCACAGATGTCAAGCCAAGGACTGAATGGGCACAAAACCTCGGTTACTTGGGGTGCTACTTCAAAATAGTAGTGAGGAAAAATGATTGGGTGGCATGGGGAAGTTTATTCCCACTGCCATAGGTTAGTTGTTTTGTGGGAACATTACACGCGTTATTTTCCTATAAACTACCCTTATTCACAAGCCCTAAGTTCTGCCCAAGAATGAGAAGCTAGAGCAAGAAAAATCTGAAAGAAAAGAGAGAAGAAAGAGATGTAGCTATTAGATGCACTTTTGCATTTCGTGAAAGCATGGTTAAACTTCTAGTGCTTGAGAAAGTGCATTGTGCTACTGATTTTAATCAGAATTGCTAAAAGTCAAATTCGGAAAATAGCAAGTCTATTTATGGGCCAAATCCTAAGAGATGCTGAGCACCTGGAATGCCCATCCAAGTCAGTGGGACTCAGTACATCTCAGGATGTGGCCCTATGGTTTTATTATGGTGCCTAGAGGTCCAAAGTTATAAATATGTTGTATGCTTTTGTACATGACAGATGCATTGACATATCTAGTTCTGAAATCCCCATTTTCAAAACGATGACTAAATAATATTTCTTATTCATTTCTAGTCACATCCACAATGTGCTAGGTACAGAGAGTACCAGTGCTATCCCAGAGAGCTAGCAACCCATTGCACTTTAAAGCACATGTAAAGTAAGAACTATTAGTTTATGGAAAAATAAACAATCTTGGCAAAAGTGAAGTTACAGATGTTGTGGCTGTTTACTTTTCTAAAACAAAAACAAAACACAAGTAAAATATAACTAAGAACATCTCATCCTCTTGAATTCCCAGCAAACTTCCAACCGACAGTACACTATCCTACAAGATAACTGGGGCGTATGTATTCTTTTGCCCTAACTGGGTAAGTGTCATTTACAATCTTACATTGCAATGAGAATCAGGGTTATGTTGATTCCAATGAAAGTGACATGAGCAGAGTTTTGGATTAAAAAGACAACAGAAATGGAAATAGTGTCTAGAAAGCAAAAAGAGAGTCCTGAGATAAAATATCACCTTTGCTTTCTCTGGCTGAAAACTTCAAAAATCTATGTAGTCAAATTAAGTAGGAAGCAATGTAACATGCTCTTCAGGGACTCTGGGAATTAAGAATTGAATATAGTCCCACAGGGCATATCAGTGGAAATGCTGCCCTTTGTGGAGCAGTTCAGTTCTAACTTACTTGCAATAACTTTTATCCTTTAAGAATGTGTAAAATGATACAGTCTATAAAAAAATTGGACTTTGCTAGCAATAACAGCATTCAATAAAATAAAAAGAAGTCTTCTTTTAGAATGTGATCTTCAGTTAGCATCACAATTAGATAGTTTATAGGCATACATGTATTTCTGCCTTCTGTTTGAATTATCTTTTTGTTATAAAGTTTAATGTATCCTATTCATGGCAGAATTCAACACCTGCAATACTATATTGACTACTGTTAGATATTTTTAGCTGCCAAACAATTATCAGATAAGAAAACTGACAGTATTCCATAGTGGTACAATCATTATATCCTGTTTAAAAAGCTTGCATGGATTTATTCAAGGGAAATACTGGCTAATCTGATGGATATTGTTAGTACTTAAGAGACTGATAACTTTTGAAACCATCACTCTCTTCAGGTATGATATTACTCATATTTTGAACAAGACTATAATTATTATTTAGCACCTACTTTTAGCACAGCATCATGTTTCACTCAATTGTACCAAATTCTGAGGAGACAACTTATCCATGATAATGATTAGCATGTCTAGAGCACTTTCCTCCCAAGGATCGCAAAGCATTTCACAAACTTTAATTAGTTAAGCCTCATCATTACACCCTATGAAGCAGATACACTGTGCACATTTTACAGATGAGTAAACCAGGACTAACAGGTTTCAGGTATGATTCTGGTCTCATCTGAGTCAATGGCAAAATTCTCATTGACTGTAAAAGCTGGAGGACTAGGCACACACTGAGAATCCAAATTGCCTGTCCTTAGTACATCTATCTATTGGTTGGAACATCTCTTTACTGCCTGAGTGCATATGCACCAATATCAGCACCCATTAGAAAGGAAGAACACAGCACGTTCTGAAATGGATGCCTGTTAAGTTCAGTCATGCAAGTTTAGTGAGCAGTTTGAGTTACAATTTGCAAGAGCAATATAAGATCCAATCCTCTGAGATACCTAGTACCCTCCACTCCTATAAAAATATCTAAACTGGAGGGCACTCAACACCCTATAGCAGATGCTCAAGCGTACAGGCTTGGACTCAAAATAAGTATCTATTGTATTTAGTGGTTTCCATGATCTTGGGACATAAACATTTTCTCTCATTTTTCCATGGTATTAAATATATATTTTGTACTGAACTTCTCTTTTATTCCTCTAGTTTAAATTACTGCATAACTGTAGTGTTTGGCCAACATTTTCTTATCTCTACTAAGCTCCTACATGATCATTTTGAAGCATCGTATCTATTATAAACCAATCTCCATTGTACCATAGAATTTTAATATAATATAATATTTTTCTTTCACTTGAAAAAACAATATGCAGGACTTACTTAGAATCACAGAATCATAGGGTTGATTGTTAGGTTCACTTTGGTTTGTTTTCAAAAAGGACAACTCCAACAAATATTCATACAATTTCCTAGGTTGCCCTCTGATGTCCTTTGGTATGACTGTGGCATTACATTAAATTACAGGCTAAACATCCTGAACTTGAAAATAACCATGAAGTATAATCCTGACCACTGCCAAGTTCTCATGGGAACAGAGCTACATTATCTCATGATAAAGTGGGTGTAGTCTATCCATTTAACCTTGTTTCTTATAGGAACATATAGTTGGTCACCATAGGTGAGAGTAACATACTCTATCCAGTCATGTACCAGATCCCTACTGAGCACGAGAATAATATAGGACACCACTGTGTGACACGAAAATTAATGAAGCAAACGATCCACAAAAACACCTGTATGCAGTGAAAAAAGTTTGGCCAGGTCTTCTAGGACTAAGCCAAGATGTACAAAATGAATGTCTTATCAAATACCAGCCAAGTAACACACACATGTACTTGGGGACAGTGAAGGAACTTTGCTAATAACTGATTGACTTGGCATACCAATTAAATTATTAGGGTCTATTTAAAGGGGCTAAAATGATTAAGCATGCCATATGCAAGTATCTGAGAGAGTGGACACATTACAGTAATTAAAGGCTCAATTTTGGCTTCCTTGCGCTGCCCAAGTTCCCACTAATTTCAGTGGGCGTTCTGGGTGTCTAAGAAATGCAAGATCAAGCCCTGTTTTGTATTACGTGCCTAGCAATGAGCAGAATTTATTGTGTATAGGTACAAAATCTTATTGTTGGTACATGCTACTTTATTTTTTGTTAAAAAAAAAATAAAAATAAGGCTTAAAAATACTGGCCATGCTGAAGCTCCAACTGCTATTCAAATCTGTTCCTCTGTACTCTCACGAAAATAAAGAAAGGCAACATCTAAAAATAAATACAAACCAAACTAAACCAAAGGGCCAGACTCTACACATATATAAAGAAAAAAAAATACATCTAGCTATAGACAAGGTCGCTATGACCACAAGTGAATACCACCAAAATATTCTCTTTGGCGTGGCCCTGCTTTTGGCTCATCTTTACTCATAAGATCACAACCAAGCCACATTGTACCTCAAGCCTTCACTGGCTTGCTCACTATTGGTTTGTGTACCATGCCAGCGCACTGCTAAGAAAACACACTAGCATCAACCTGAAAATATTCATGTATTTTAAATTATTCTGAGGTAGCCTCACAGATTAGCTGGTAACACAATTTACTACCATAGTGGAGCCTCTTACTTCTCTTCATCTCAGACTAGAGGTCAAAGCTCGCACACCACATTGGTACCACTTGCTACTACTGAGCAGTGGTAAAGTCTGATAGGCCTGACAGCCTCCTCTGCACGGTAGGATTAGTGTCATGATGCAGCATCGGACAGATGTTCTCTAAATGGAAAGCAGAGCCCAGAAATGGGGAACCTCACCAACTATGCAGACTTGTCTGACATCCTCACTGCCGTAGGATCAAATGCTGCCCACATTCCAATGTAAGTGGGAGATCTGAGAGAGGTTGGGATGTGGGGCTCTTCTTCCCCGCACAAGCCTGAAGACTGGCAAGAAATTACTGTTTACCACTTCCACTGCTACTGCTACACTGTTGCAAACTCTAACACAGAGGTCCCCAAACTGTGGGACACGCCCCCCTAGCCAGCCCCCATGGGGGAGCAGAGAGGGAGCGCCACCCAGCCCCACTCTGCCCTGAACTCTGCTCCAGGCCCAGCCACAGCCGCTGCCCTGTGCCGCACTGCCTGTCCGTGGTCTTGGCTCCTGGCCTGGCGCCAGACCCCGTCCACAGCCGTGGTCTCGATGCCCAGCCCCCGGCCTCAGCACCCAGCCCCCACCTCATCCCCCAACTGCGGCACCCAGCCACAGTCTCAACGCCTAGCTCCCAGCTGCGGTGCCCAGCCCCCCGCCTCAGCGTACCACAGCCCCACTCCCAGCCTCAGCCCCAGCCCCAACCGTGGCCCACTCCCAGCTCCAGCTGGGCGGGTGGGCACAGATGGGGTAATGGGGTGCAGGGGTCAGAGGGGTGCTGGTGACTACTGCTCTAACATTATTAGGTAATTTACTTAGAGCCCTGGGTCCTGGAGACAAGTGATTACATGGGAATCACAGCATTAATTTGAAAAAAAAAATACGGGGGGGGGGGGCGGGGGGGGGGCGCAGAGGGCATCTTAGCTAGAGCTTTTTCCATCCTGTGAAAAAACTTGAGAGGTTGAAAAAAAAATCCTTCCCACATCGGGATGAAATGCCCAAATTTCAAAATTTTTCATAAAATAAAATTCTGAAAATAAATTCATTTGAGATCAACCAAAACATTTTGTTTTGATAAGATAGAAATGTTTCATTTCAATTTTGACCCTTTTTAATTTTTTTAAAAAAATGTAATATCAAATAAATTCAAACAAAAATTCATTTCAAAACAAACAAAATGAAAATTTTTAATTCCAAAAATGTCAAACAAGGCATTTTTTAAAATTGATTTTCTTCTGTTTTGTTTCTAAACAAAACGTTGTCAAAATCTGTGCTGTGTTATGGAAAATTTCAATTTTGTTGGAATAGCATTTTCTGATGGAAAACTGTTTCAGTGAAAATAATCTAGTAGTGCACAAAAGTTTGAAAACTTGACCAAGTGAGTGCTAAAGGCTCAGAAACTGGAAGGCAAACAAAAAGAACTAAAAAATTATTATTTAAAAAAAATCTCCTGATTTTGAAGGCAATCTATTTTGGCCTGATTCATCATGATTTCTGAAAGTCTGAGACTGGCAATACATTACTACAGATGTGGGCCGTGAAGCCACTGGTATCCATGCAAAGTCTTGCCCTACTACACACACGGAGCAGAAGGACATTGCTATTGTTACATTTGGGATCCCGGGAGCATTTTATCTTCAGGGAGGTCAAATATGCCTCAGTACATGGACCTCACACTGCTCATTCTGCTCCTTCAATCTTGGCTTCCTCCTCCAGTAACTCCACAGTTAGGGTTGCTCTCTCAATAAGACTGTCTCATCTATCTCAGAACTCTGTCTCTGTACCATCAACACTTGAAATCCCACTCAGCAGCCTTCCTTTTCTCCACTGCTTATTACCATCTCTCCGTAAAGATGGTGGTACTGTGTGTTAAGGAATGGTATGCAACAAAAGGCTCTACTGTACCTTTAAAAGGCAAAGCCATGGGGATGGGAGAAAGGGGGGGAGGAAGACAGGAGATTCAGCTGTGGGTTGGGGCAGGAACCAATGAAGAAAAAGGATCAAGTCATGGCACCACCCAACGCTTTCTGGAGTGTGTGATGATATTCTAACACTCTTTGGGGACATCAAAGGCTGGACTGTGGCTTCCCTTTGATTGGTCATCTGCACATATTCTATAACCTCAGTTCTAAAGCCAGAAGAGGTCATCATCTAGTGCGATCATCTAGTCTGACCTTCTGCAAAGCACAGACCATAGAACTTCCCTAAAATAATTCCTAGAGCAGATCTTTTAGAAAAACATCCACTCTTGATTTAAAAATTGTCAATGATGGAGAATCCACCCACAGCCCTTGGTGAATTGTCCCAGTGGTTAATTACTCTTATCGTTATAAATTTACATCTTATTTCCAGTTTGAATTTGTTTAGCTTCAACTTCCAGCTATTGGATCATGTTAAACATTTCTCTGCTAGACTGAAGAGCCCATTAATAAATATTTGTTCCCCATGTAGATATTTATTAACTATAATCAGATCACTCCTTAACCTTCTATTTGTTAAGCTAAATAGATTGAGCTCTTTGAGTCTGTCACTATAAGGCATGTTTTCCAATCCTTTAATCCTTCTCCTGGCTCTTCTCTGAACCCTCTCCAATTCATCAACATCTTTCTTGAACTGTAAGCACCAGAACTGGGGCACAGTATTTCAGCAATGCTTGCACCAGTGTCAAATAGAGACGTAAAATAATCTCTTTGCTCCTACTCAAGATTCCCTTGCATCCCTGCATCCCAGGATCTCATTGGTTCTTCTGGCCATAGCATCACACAGGGAACTCATGATCAGTTGATTATTCACCACAACTCTCAAATCTTTCTCAGAGTCACTGCTTTCCAGGACAGAGACCCCCATATAAATATGACCTCTTTCTTTGTTCCTAGATGTACCCATTTACACTTAGCCATATTAAAATACACATTGTTTGCTTGCTCCCAGTTTACCTAGTGATCCATATCTCTCTGAATAAGTAATCTATCCTCTTCATTATTTACCCCTCTTCCAATTTATGTTATCTGCAAACTTGATCAGTGATGGTTTTATGTTTTTCTTCCACGTGACTCATAAAAATGTTAAATAGTGTAAGACCAAGAACCGATCCCTGCCGGATCCCATTGGAAACACATCCATTAATGACAATTCACTATTTACAATTAGAGGTGAAGCCCTATGAACACCGCAAAGGTACATTTTCAAATAATCTATATATATATATATATATATATATATATATATATATATATATATACACATACATACACACACACACACTAAATAAAAGGCATTGTGAAAAGAAACGCAATCTGTCACTGAAATAAATTTTTAAAAACTCTCCTTTGTTTTCTATCATTTATTGATTTCTTTAATGCCTTTCACTAGCACCAAGGTGCATTTACAGTATCGCATCTCTTTATATGTAATAACAGATCACTTAGCATGCACACCAATGCAGTTGCCTATGGGAGTGGCTATGTAAAGGAAAGTGACTTTCATAAACTAAACATTTGATCTGAGGGAGACTAGATTACTCAGAGGATAATTAGATATTTGTTTGCTTGCTGTTTATGTCCTTTGTCAAAGGCTCTGGGTACATTTATAGCCGTTAGAAACACAATTCAAGTTTTGACAATTTCTTGCAACAACTGGGTATAAAAAGGACATTCCTCAAAATTACAAACATCTAATAAAAAATGGAAACTCAGATCAATAACTACAGGAAGGCCTTTCTTAAAGCATAACATCCTTCCCATGAACTTATCTCAGGCAAAGGCCTAAGTAAATAGATGGATTTATGCACCATACCCTAAAGGTTAAATTCAGGTTCTTTCAGATCAACAGGGAAAGTGAGTTCCACAGTCTAAGACCCCTTCATTAAGAACATCCTGCCAGCATGCCCCAAACATTAAAATCTAAGGGCTGCTAGCTAGGGCATGTCAGCTGATTTTAAAGGCTGCACTAGTTAGTGCATGGCGAGAGGAAGTCTCAGTTATGCAAATTATGCAGGGCTTCATAGATCAATATCATTCCCTTGAATTGCACCCATGTGGAATCTGAAACCTTTCACTTCTAAGACATATGCTAAATCTTGGCACAGATGAAAATCAGCAGCCACCAAAAGCCATAATTATACAATGGTGTTTTCAGGGGTTTGTAATAGACAAGTATCTACAATCAAAAAAAGATGTTTGTTACTCTTGGCACCTTTGCTGGTAGTCACAGCAGAGAGGTCAACAATTAAATGAGCCCAGGGACTGAATTATTCCCTTACCTCTGTAGGTTGTTCCCTTGAGGTTAAGATTAAGACAAATGCTATCAGAGCAACGTTTGGAAGCTTATACTGCTTCTCCCTATACTGTACCTTTCTGTGCATAGAGAAAGGATTTCAGTCTCCAGTACAGACAATCGGGAGCTTCTCAAAAGCATTCAATGTAATTACTTTTTTAAAGTAGTTAACAGCCAAATATTATCTATTATAATCTAGCAAATGTTGCTAGTACAGAGGGGGTTACCTGTTAATTCAACATCACCAGAGCAAGTATTGACAATGCTGTATCCCATTCACTCCACTGATTCATTTCCCTCTAAGTGCTAAGCAGGCACAGCTGCTGAAAGATTTTGCAAGGGAAAATGACAGAGCCAGTCAAATGTTAAACATTTCTTTCTGGCCCTCTTTAGATACAACTTTTATAAACAACACGCAACTGCTAAACCAGCCATTCATCTTCTCGATAGGACTGTCATGAATGTTTACATGTGTACTACAATCAGCTCCCCACAGCCTACACACACAAAATACACACTCTCACCATCACACATCACTCACTGATCACAACAGTCACACAAATGCCATAACACCCCATCCATCATAACACACACAATCAGACCGACATGCATTCTCATACAGATACGCAGCCACTCACAGGACTGAGCCAGGTCTGGGAATCTCACTACATGATGCCTGGTGCAATGCCGAATACTGGGCCACTCTGGCTGGCCCAACAGTATGCTGTACTTGTTTGATGCTGACACTCACTATCACAACACAACAGTCACACAAGTGCCATAATACACCATTAATCACAACACATAAGAGCCATACACGCACGCCAGAAGCAGCAATCACATCTTGGTAACAAGCACACACCCTCACAACACAATAACTACACAATACAACACACAAGGAAACAGTCTATATTCTCATCAAGACAAGCACAGTCACTATCACAATACCACCCACCACCACACCAGTGTCAAACACAGACACCAAAGGAGGCAGTCATGTTGTGGTAACAAGCACACACACTCTCATTACACAGTAACCACACAAAACAATACAACCTATGTGTCTCACATCCACTAGGAGACAGTCATACATGCTCATACAAACAAGCACACACTGACTATCACAACGCAGCGCATCTCACAAACCCAGGAGAAGGTAGTCCCATTCTGGTAACAGATACACAACACAGTGACCATACAACACAAAGCACGGGTATCACATACTTAGGAAGCTGCAGTCCCACGGTGCTGGTAACACACACACAGAGGAGGCGGCAGTCCTGATAATACACAAAGTCTCACAAACATGCACACGCTTCCCGGAGGCGGCAGTCCCACGTGCTAGTAACACACACACACACACACACACAGCGGTGGCAGTGCACTGCCACGTGCTGGTAACACACACAAACACCGGAGACGGCAGTTCCACGTGTTGGTAACACACACACGCGCGCACACAGAGGAGGCAGTGTAGTCCCACGTGCTGGTCACACACAAACAGTCACACACACACACACACCCCTGAGGCGGCAATGCAGTCTCACGCGCTGGTAACACATACACACCCCGGCGCGGCAGTGCTGTCCCACGTGCTGGTAACACACACACACACACACACACACACCCCGCGGCGGCAGAGCAGTCCCACGTGCTGGTAACACACAAACAGTCACACACACACACCCCTGAGGCGGCAATGCAGTCTCACGCGCTGGTAACACATACACACCCCGGCGCGGCAGTGCTGACACACGTGCTGGTAACACACACACACACCCCGCGGCGGCAGAGCAGTCCCACGTGCTGGTGGTAACAAACACACACAGACATACATACCCAGCGGCGGCAGAGCAGTCTCACCCGCCGGTAACACACACACACACCGGCGGCGGCAATGCTGTCCCACGCGCTGGTAACACACATACATATACACACACCGGCGGCGGCAGAGCACTCCCACGTGCCGGTAACACACACACACCGGCGCGGCAGAGCACTCCCACGTGCCGGTAACACACACACACACACAGCGGCGCGGCAGTGCTGTCCCACGCGCTGGTAACACACATACATACACACACACCGGCGGCGGCAGAGCACTCCCACGTGCCGGTAACACACACACACCGGCGCGGCAGTGCTGTCCCACGCGCTGGTAACACACACACACACACACACCGGCGGCGGCAGAGCACTCCCACGTGCCGGTAACACACACACACACACACAGCGGCGCGGCAGTGCTGTCCCACGCGCTGGCTGGTAACACACACGGAGGGAGGGACGGAGGGTCCCGATCCCGGGTCCCGGTCCCGGCCACTCACCTGAAGCAGGTGGCCTGCTCGCCGCTGGCTTTCAGACACGGGTAGCGGGTGGTGACGATCTTGTTCTCGGAACAAAGCTCCCTGCGGGAGAAGCCGGAGAGAAGAGGCGGCTTTAGCCAGAGCCCGAGGCGGGCCGGAGCCGGAGCCGGGACAGCGGCGCTGGGGCTCCCCGGGCTGGGGCTGCCAGGTGCAGCCCGCCGCGTCTCCTGCAGCCCGGAGCTCTCGGCGGCGCGCGGGCTGGGAGCCGGCCCCGGGGAGCCAGCGGAGCCGCGGGCAGCGGGGGACCCACCTGTCGCGCTCCTCGGGCTCCTCCCGGTAGGTCCAGGTGTGCCCCAGAGCCAGCAGCAGCAGCAGCACCGCCAAGCTCCGGGGCAGCCGCCGCCGCCGCCCAGCCCCTCCTGGGCCGCCCTGCAGCACCATCAGGCGGCCTCTCCTTCCGCGCGGCCGCGGCTCCCAGCTCCCTCGGCCTCCTCGCAGAGCAGCGCCGCAGCCCCTGCTGCCTGCCTACCCCGCCCGCCGAGGAGGAGAGCGGCCCCCTGCGGCGGCCAGATGTTACCGGGAGGGGGGGCGGGGAGCAGCGGCCACGGCAGCCAGATGTTCCACAGGGGGCAGCAGGCAGAGGTACCCGGAGGCTGGATGGGGGGCGGGGGTTAGCTATTAAGGCTCGGGGATGAGGCAGATGCTGCGGTAGCCGCCAGATCTTGCAGAGGGGGCAAGCAGGGCAGCTGGGAGGCCAGGGATGAGGCAGAGATGCTGTGATAGCCAGATGTTGTAGGGGGGGGGAGGCAGAGTAGCTAGGGGCTTCAGCAAGAGGTGGATATGGACGAAGGGGAGAAGCTCCCTGCTATGTCCCTGTCCGCAGGCAAGGGCCGAGGCAAGACGCGCTATATTTGTGTGGCTGGGGCTAGCCAGGAGGGGGAGGTGTGTATTTACTGGGGGAGGATCAGTTAAAGTTTGCTAGCGCAGGGGTCTCGCCGTGTTGCTGGAGACGCCTTTCTTACTCGCTGGTGTTACACGCGGGGAAGCAGGGCGGGGAAGGGGGGAGGAGAGAAATCGCCCTTGCTGTGTGTTGTCCCATTTTCATGATTTAAGATCCAGACTTAGCACTGATCTCTACCCGCTCCCGTTTCTGCGCAGCGATCTTACAGAAAACGACACACGTGCGGAGGAGGGCGGGGGCAAGAGAGACAGAGAGAGACTGGTGAAAAAATATAAAAGGTCCCAGAAACTGAAAGACTGAGACACAGAAAACTCAGCAGGATAAATGCTGCTCTAAGCCGTAGGAACGATGGGAGGCTGCGTGTCCGCTGACTGATGCCTTCCAGATTCAAGCCTTATCTTAAATTTCTCTCTCAAAGAGACAGAGTAGCACAGCATCTTTGCTACAAGTGTTGTTTATCCTTGTGTACTGTGACCCCTTCCACACCATTCGCAGCAAGGAGATCAACTGCAGCTGATAAAATAATGCATTAGCCCACTGCCCCATATCAACCTAGCTTTATAGTTAAAAACCCTTTGGGAACAAATACCATAGAGGAACAAACCCGCAAACTGACTGTCCCTTGCAAATTGAGAGGAGAGCTGAGAAATGTTAAAGCACTAGGCGGGCTTGGATATCAGGGGTGCTCTCCACAACCATGAAAAGCTTTTGGACAAATAATATAGTGTTTACACTTACAGCCCTTTCACTTGTAGAGCTCAAAATAATGTACAGGAGAAGTAGCCTTAACCACATTTTACAGATGGAGTATCAGAGGAACAGAGTTTAAGGACCAGACTGAAACCCCTTTACTTCCATGACTAATCCTACTGATCTCACTAGGGTGAGTAAGGCCATATTGTGAATATTGTATGTAAATTGCCCAATAGCATCTAGGAGGTTAGTGGTAGATGGGTTCCCAGAAGGAGAGGCAAAGTGAAAGCACTTAATTTCAGGGCCTTTCAGAAGAACACCAAAACAGAACAACATGGTAGCATTTAATTTCAGAAAGGGGACTGATACAAAAAAAAGAGGAAGTTAAACAAACAGAAATTAAAAGGGACAGTACCAAAAGTGAAATCCCTGCAAGCTGCATGGAAACTTTTTAAAGAAACCATTACAGAGGCTCAATTTAAATATATACCCCAAATTTAAAAACATAGTAAGAGGACCAAAAAGGTGCCACCAGCAAAGCAACGAAGTAAAAAAAACAAAGGCAAAAAGGCATATTTTAAAAAGTGGAAGTTAAATCTTATTGAAGAAAATAGAAAGGAGGATAAACTCTGGCAAGTGAAGTATAGAAATATAATTAGGAAGGTCAAAAAGGATCTGAAGAACAGTTAGGCAAAGACTCAAAAAGTAACAGCACATTTTTTAAAGTACATCAGAAGCAGGAAGCCTGCTAAACAACCATTGGGGCCACTGGATGATCGAGATACTAAAGGAACACTCAAGGAAGATAAGGCTCTTGCAGAGAAACTAAATTAATTCTTTGCATTGGTCTTCACAGCTGAGGAGATTCCCAAACCTGAACCATTCTTTTTAGGTGACAAATCTGAGGAACTGTCTCAGATTAAGGTGTCATTGGAGGAGGTTTTGGAACAAATTGATAAATCAAACAGTAATAAGTCACCAGGACCAGATGGTATCCACCCAAGAGTTCTGAAGGAACTCAAATGTGAAATCGCAGAACTACTAATTGTGGTATGTAACCTATCATTTAAATCAACTTCTGTACTAGGTGACTTGAAGATAGCTAATGTGATGCTAATTTTTTTAAAAAAGCTCTAGAGGCAATCCCAGCAATTACAGGCCAGTAAGTCTAACTTCAGAACCAGGAAAATTGATTGAAACTATAGTAGAGAACAGAATGATCAGAATAGATTAATACAATTTGTTGAGAAACAGTCAACATGGTGTTTGAAAAGGGAAATCATGCCTCACCAATCTACTAGAATTCTCTGAGAGGGTCAACAAGCATGTGGACAAGGCTGATCCAGTGGATATAATGTTCTTAGCTTTTCAGAAAGCTTTTGACAAAGTCCCTCACCAAAGGCTCTTAAGCAAAGTAAGTTGTCTTGGGATAAGAGGGAAGGTCCTCTCTTGGATCAGTAATTGGTTAAAAGATAGGAAACAAAGTGTAGGAATAAATGGTCATTTTTCAGAATGGAGAGAGGTAAATAGTGGTGTCCCCCAAGGGTCTGTAATGGGACCTGTACTGTTCAACATATTCATAAATGATCTGGAAAAAGAGGTAAACAGTGAGATGGTAAAATTTGCAGAGGATACAAAAGTACTAAAGCTAGTTAAGTCCAAAACAGAATGAGAAGAGTTACAAAGGGATCTCACAAAACTGGATGTCTGGGCAACAAAATGGCAGATGAAATTCAATGCTAATAAATGCAAAGTAATGCACATTGGAAAACATAATCTCAACTATACATATAAAATGATGGGGTCTAAATTAGCTGTTACCACTCAAGAAAGAGATCTTGGAGTCCTTGTGGATAGTTCTCTGAAAACATCCACTCAATGTGCAGCAGCAGTCAAAAGAGCTAACAGAATGTTGGGAATCATTAGGAAAAGATAGGTAATGAGACAGAAAATATCATATTGCCTCTTTATAAATCCATGGTACGCCCACATCTTGAATACTGCATGCAGATCTGGTCACCCCATCTCAAAAAAGATATATTGGAATTGGAAAAGGTACAGAAAAGGGCAACTAAAATGATTAGGGGTAAAGAAAAGCTTCCATATGAGAAGAGATTAATAAGACAAACTATTCAGTTTGGAAAAGGGACGACTAAGGGGGGGGGGTATGATAACGGTCTATAGAATCATGGCTGGTGTGGAGAAAGTAAATAAGGAGGTGTTATTTACTCCTCATAACACAAGAACTAGGGGTTACCAAATGAAATTAATAGGTAGCACATTTAAAATGAAAAAAAGAAAGTATTTCTTCACACAACGCACAGTCAACCTGTGGAACTCCTTGCCAGAGGATGTTATGAAGGCCAAGACTATAACCGGGTTCAAACAAGAACTAGATAAGTTCATGGAGGATAGGTCCATCAATGGATATTAGCCAGGATAGGCAGGGATTGCTGTTTGCCAGAGGCTGGGAATGGCCGATGGGATGGATCACTTGATGATTACTTGTTCTATTCATTCCCTCTGAAGCACCTGGCACTGGCCACTGTCAGACAGGATACTGGGCTAGACAAACCATTGGTCTGACCCAGTATGACTGTTGTTATGTAAGTTTCCCCTGAATTGCCAAACAGGCTCTGCTTTGCTATAATAATCTGAGGAGAAAACAGTTTTGTTCTATTACATATATTAGCAAAACTGCTTGAAGGTCCTATTTCACGATTATAAGAGCCTGCTTCTGTATCTCAGTAAAGCATATAGAGTCTTTATTGGCAGATTTTCTGTTTTCACTATTGAGATGTTTTCAGGATTTATTCCATTTTAGTTCCTTATGTATGAAATAAGAAGCAAGCACAGACAAAGCCCAGTCCTACCACGCTGAAGTCAATAAGAATTGTGGGTGTTCCCAGCAAGGTTAAGACCTAAACTTCTCACTCAGCTTCACTTAAATTCTGAGATAACAAGGAACAAAAGACAGGAACCTGGTGTTTGGATTTCAGTGCTTTGTAAGCACCTGTCTCTAAATAATGTTTCTTCCCTTCCTCTCCTGAAGGTGGATAGTATCCAATAACAGAGTTTGAAATGAAGAGAAGCTTGCAGTACTACAAACCATACTCTGACTATCTATGGAGTAACAAAAGAACTATTTTCTAGTGATGCTAATCCAATATTTTTCACAAGCAGTAAAATTCTCCCCCTCTAAATTCTGATTTTTTTTTTTTTAAGTTAAAGAGATGGATCCAAATGGGAGTATGTGGGTCACATCCCCTCCAACCATAATAACCACACTTTAGATAAATTCTAGTCCAGATACAAATTTCATTACTTGGGAAAGTCGGATTTTATTTTTTTCTATAAAAGATACAACAAATAGGCTAAGTGGGACGTACAGATTTTTTGTAAGTCATTACTGTAACTTTTGTAATATATAGGCATTGTAATTCAGTACCTATACTATCTTTATTCTTTTATGTTTATCACCCATTTAGTAGGAGACTACATACATATAAAGTTAAGTATGTGCATTGCATCTTTGCAAGATAAGGGCCTAAAACAAATCCCTCAATTTATGCAAGATTTTAAATATGACCATGATATACAAAACTAAACAACAAAAACAACAAGAGTTTTGTAGCACTTTAAAGACTAACAAATTTAATTTCTGCAGGCATAAGCTTTCGTGGGCTGCAACCCACTTCACGTCTGACGAAATTAAATTTGTTAGTCTTTAAAGTGCTACAGGACTCTTGCTGTTTTTGCTGTATACAGACTAACATGGCTACCCCTCTAAAACTAAACAAGTTTAAGTAAGTTTTGATAACATACAAACACAGGGCTTTTTATTTTTCCAATTAGTAATTTTATTACCAGCTAACACATAAAAGATGTGAGTTTGATCTTTTTGTTTGTCTCATTTTTAATGGACATGCAGCCAGGCCCATTAGAACCACAAGGGTTACATTTTGAAAAGTGTTGAAGTGTGCCATTGGTTAAGAAAACACTGAAGTGCTCTCATTGCTCCAGGCAGGAATGATCTGGAGGTTTGTTTGTTGTTGTTTTTTTTTAATACAGTAAATAGGCACCAAGTGGTTTTTTGGTGTGAGGGATGTGTGTCCTTGCATCGAGGCAGACTTCGTTTTGTTTTGACTTGCACAACTCAAGTATGTATAAAGTTGATAAAGCTGCATATGAAATTTTGGAGCAGTCTCAAAAATGAGATGAGGCATGCAGCATAATAGTGGTGCATATTAACAATTTCCTTGATGTTTTTTATGCAGGAATACAGACATTATTGTGGCCCTATGTGTTTTTATAAGTGATAATATTGATTAAACATAATACAGATTCATGGGTTTTTTTCCTTGGATTTCACAAGTAGTTTGAGTATTTCAGAAACAAGGTTAATCAACTGCACATTAACAAAGAATTCTGGAGCAGGAGGGCACAGCTATCTAGGACATTGCAGCGCAGTGGGGTGAAGTGAAATGTACAAAGACACCATGGTAAGCTCTGACTCATCCAAAATACATCTTTAACATCTATGAAGAAATCACAAGACCTTGAGTTATTATATTATGCTAGTGCCTCCAAGCTTCAGTCAGTGCTCCACTGTGCTAGGCACTGCCTCAATGAATTTGAAATCTTAAGTGATTTGATATATAAAGACAACCTTAAAATATTATTTCCAGTGCACAGGAAGGGTCCTCTCCCCCCACCCAGACACACGCATTAGAAAAAAGCATGAATGTCAAGTCCAGTCTTCCCTGGTTTTGCCAGAAATCTTGGTGGAAGTTTCAAAGATGTGCACCATGCATTTTTGTAGCCCTTTTTTGAGAGTGTGTTGATATTTAACAGAGACATCTTATCCAACAAGTGTTTCCCATGCATGTGAATTAAAAAGGTGCTAAAGAAAAATTTGAAACAGGCTGAATACGAGTCATCCCACCGCCCACCTGGGTTCCATTTGCACCATGTATTTTTGCTGTCATAATCCTCTCATAATCCAGTCATCATTAAAGCCTTCTAGTGAAATCAAGGCAGAACAGATCCGATGTTTAAACTGAATTTGTCCAGATTTGAACATGTGGTTCCAAGGAGTACTCCAGGCTTGAAATTTATACCGCTAAGTTATCCCTCTCTCAGGTAACATGGAAATGGCCATGCTATTTCAGACTAAACTGAATTTGTCCAGATTTGAACATGTGGTTCCAAGGAGTACTCCAGGCTTGAAATTTATACCGCTAAGTTATCCCTCTCTCAGGTAACATGGAAATGGCCATGCTATTTCAGACTAATCGGCCATCTAGTGTAGCATCCCATCTCTGAATGCAGCCAGGACAAGATGCTAGAGAAGGTGCAAGAAGCCCTTCTCCTCTAGTGAATAATTATGCCGTAACCAATCTATGGACTGAGGGAAGTAGTTCATGTCTGACAGAGAGGGAAATAATAAGCAGAAGATTGGAGAGAAGGAGAAATGGCAGAGATAATGACCTGGAATAAGAAAAGGAGAAGGGTTGGGAGGGTAATACAGAGGAGCAGCAAGAGGAAGAATAGAGAGATGAGAAACAGAAGGGAGCAGTGAGGGGGAGGGAGAAGCCATGGGGGAAAGGAAAGCAAAGAGGTGAGTGAGAGACTGACACAGGGGGCCACATTCAGCTCTGATGAAAGCAGATGTGAATTCATTGCATGCAGAGAGGGTAGGGAAAGGAAGTCAGACAGAAGAAGTGGGGAACAACTGGGAGGGGATGACAGAACAGAAGTGAGTTAGGGAAAGAAGTTGAGATGTAGAGGTGGGTGGTGTAGGGTAAGAGCTACAAAAAGGAACAGGAAGCAGAGAGAGGAGTACGTCTGGCAGGGCAAAGTAGTTACCTACCCTATCCATCTCTTTACTTCATCCTTCTCATGTCTTGTCACAAACCAAGACAGTAAGCTCTTGGAAGACGGGACTATTTCTTTTACTTTGCTTTGTATGATAGGACACAATCCCTGACTGGGGCCTCTAGGACTGTACATCAGATAAATATTATCTAAAAACAAATAGGGTAGGCAGAGAAGCAGAGTGGGGAAGGAGCTGTTATGATAATTATTATGGAGCTTAATCAGACTAGGGGACAAGGAACGTTAACCTTTTATCAGACATTTTCATTAGAAATCCTTTAATACTGGTTGAAGGTAGATTCAATTCAATGTGTGTCGTTTTACCTTCATCTTATGGATAGGTAACTTTGGAAAAAGATGCTTCAGAAACATCTATACAAGGGACATCATTCTTTGCCTCTAAAGTCCATCACAGCTACCAAAAGGAAATACATAAGACTGCTTTCTCCCTTTCACAAATAATTAGAGAGCTCATATTAGATTACGAACAAAAATAAATAGCTTTTGAAAATGTCCACTGAAACAATAGCACTGCTGACCAAGCAGAAAATAAGTAAACAGTGGCTCTAATCCACCAAAACCACACAGATACATATATGGCACATGAGAGGACACTAAACATTGCTGACATTTTCTCTGGAGTTAGTTTTGGATTCCATTTTGTTATGAGAGATTAGAGCTGAAGAATGTGAAATCTTTCACAGTTTCCTGGCTATCAGTCACCAATGGCCTCTGAGGTGTGTATATTCTTGTCAGTCCTGGCCTCTTTTGACAAGGGTTTGGCCATCATTCTAAGTTTAGAGACAGCAAAATAAACAGTGCCCTTGTATTTAGTCCTTGCAATTATTAGAACAAGGTCTCTGTGAGGAGGTGTGAAATTTTCAAACTCTTCCTTCCAGTTATGTCATCACTAGAGTAACTGTCACTCTGGCATGCTCATGGCGGCTACAGAGTTTTATCCAAAAGAAAATACAACCCTGGAGGTTCTTGCTCACATGCACAGGACAGAAGTGACGCTACATTTTTAATCAGGAAGGAGTTTTTCTGCCATCTATTCACACAGATCTTGAGAGCCTTACACTGTGTGGTTCCATGAGTAAAGCATAAGAATTGGAATCAAGAAGAGAGCTTATTGAATAATCAGTGTCAAACCAGGAATTTGGCCTTTTTTTTGGTTTGCAAATAACTCACGAACCAGTTTTGATTTCTGTGAATGAACTCTGTTCACAGAACAATACAGATTAAACATGATTAATCTGTGTGTTTGAAAACTGCAAGAAAGATGTACTTGTGATTAAGGCATTGAATGAAGACATAGGAAACCTGGATTCAGTTCCCCATTCTGTCAGACTTCTGGTGTGATCTTGGGCAACTCACTTAATTTCTGTACCTCAGTCCAGTTCTCCACCTTTTGTCCATCTTGTCTATTTAGATTATGCTTTCAAGGGCCAGAAGTATTTCTATTTGCATAACATAATAGAGTCTGCTCTCTGCGGAGGCCTCTAGGTGCTTATGGTAATATAAACTAATATCAGTCCCTTCAATTATTTGTTATTACAATTATTTGGGGTCCTGTGGTGTATTTTCTGCTCCTTGACTGGATGACAAACTTTTTAACAGGAGAGCAACACTTCAATTGGGGGGAATGGATACAAATATATTTCATGACAGTTATAAATAAGGCTCATGCATCGTTTATTCTACTGAAGAATTTCTAATCTAGAAATAGCAATGGCAAGTTAAGTGGACTATTGGGAATATGGAAAATTCTTAGATATAAGTGATATGAGAATTAGGCTCAAATGTTCACTTATAACAAGACAGGCATTGTAACATTGAAGCATACAACATCTGTGTCCACTTCTCAAAAGTTTGGCTTGAATGGTTTCATGAGTTACCTATTTTCTGTGCACACGACATCAGTGTCTCCTATCCCTCAGTATTACTCTACTTTATAGGTTTCCCTGCAACTGTATTTTTAACATTAAAAACACACCCTTTTGTTAAAGCCATCCACTTGTTTTTATGTTACATGATGGGAGGCAAATATGTGACCTTAACCAAGTTTTTATTGTGAACACTCTAAAAGGAGGGTACACCTCAAAACAGACCCGGGGAGTTAATTATTCATGACTGTCATGGTATCTGTCAAGAGGCTAAAAATATTTCCAATATATTCATCCTTAAAGAATGCTTTTGATAAAACCTGCCATCCCAGGTAAAATATTTTACATATATCCATTGATTTTCATTTGTGCACCTCTCAGCATGTCACAGTCTTTAGGCTTAAGATTTTTCAAAAGTGACAAATGATTCTGGGCACCCAGCTTGAGACATCTTAAAAAGGGCCTGGGTTTTCAGAGGGTAGACCTCAGAAAGACTGGATCCCTTTATGGGTCTCAAGTTACACATCCAGAAATTAGGCCCCCAGAACCTAAATTCTTTTAAAAACCTTCAGTTACTTTGGAAAATGTGGACCTAATAAATTAACAAGATCCCAAAACTCAGTGTGAAGTGAAGACGCTGAGCAGCACACCGATATTTCAGTGTTGGAATGTAAGAGAATGACAGAGTCATGTTCAATTTACAAATTTTAATTTCTTGCTTGTCTTTGTTTTACCACCAAAAAAGGAGATTAACACACTACTGTGCTGATTTCATGGTGTTCTTCCAGAGTTGCATAGTCAAAACCTTGCATCACTATTTAACTCCACTGGGAAAGACAGCACTAAGCCACACCTGTGTAACTAGCAGCGATATTATGGCCAGATTGTGGTTTTGAACCAATGTCTGTGTTCTGGGGGGAGGAGAGGGAATGAAGAAGGGTTGAGAGCCCAAGGAGGCATTCTAGCTGTGCACTGCAGCTTGAGGGCCACACACTCACATGTGAATGGACAAAGGCCTAGATCCACAGAGGGACTTGAGTGTTGTGATGCCTAACTTCTAGGCACCTAGGAAACCATTGGAACAACAATGGGATCCACAAATCCTGAGTTAGGTACATAGGCTCCCTGTATGATGGGGAGCGATAGGCACCTAAATATGGGATTCACACAAGAGCAGCATGCTAGACAGGGTCTGGAGTTTAGGTGCCCAAGTCCCTTTGTGGATCTGGGCCAGCGTGTGGGCTCCCCCAGTCATCAAGTCTGGCTGCACCTGTCTTCTTTGGAAGAGCAGCTCCATAAGAAGTCTCTACATCTAAGGACAGAAGATGTTTTTTCCGTCTGCACATAAAAACGGGCAAAGAGATTTAACCCAAATGTAACAAGCCTAAACCTGGGGACTAAGAATAAACATGGGGCATTTAAGCTGAAAATTAGATTTGTTCAGAAAGTTCTAACCATCTAATTTTAATTATAACTTCATGTTGTCTGACCTAAACCCTAAATATTCAATATATTCACCAGCAAGCAAATAATAGTAATGTTTATAGCTCTTCATCTCTAAACAACAGTTTGATTACTCTAGACTGAATGCTGTCTTTCCATCTTAATATGTAAGGTATTCAAACCCCCCCCCGGGTTCTAAATGAGACAGCTGTTACTGGAGTTTACCCATTCTAATCTTCAGTGAAACATATGTGCTCATCATAGAGAGGGACCAAATTCTCCTCAATGACTCTAATTTAATGAAGTATCATACCAGGACAACAGCAGACTATGGCCCTAACTCTACAACATGTGACAGCTCGATTACTCTTTATTTATTTACTCTTCACTCCTTGCAAAAACACTCTCAGCACTCAATCAGATGTAAAAGAAAAGGGTCAGAAGGCGAGTGACAAACTACCTCATTTAAACAGTCCCTTTCCATTAAAGCCATGCTGATTTTGTCAAAAGACAAAAGGCTATTTTTCTGTAAGGAGTGACCACTGCAAATAAAAATCGGTTATAAGTAATCTGAAAATTAGTTACTATCAAGTTATGATCATGTTCATTTTGGAAAGCTGTATTTCTCTGCCACACTGTAGATTCAGTATCAAAAGTAGTCTGTGTGCTTTAACTTTTAAAAGCATGAGATATTTGCTGTAGCCAATAATATCTACTTTAAGAGAAACATCATTTTCTTTCTAACCAGAATTCCCTGAAATGCACAACTGAGGATAAGAAAACTTAAAGCAGTGGTTTGGGGGATTTGTAGAAATGGAAAACTGGTGGGAGATTAAAAGAGTTTTTTAAAGATGGAAAATGTTGATCTACAATAATTAGTGGTGCATAAGGAGACTTCAAAGTTTGAGTACAGGCAGAAAGCAAATAGTGCACATCGGGAAATATGTTTCTCATGTCACAATGAGAAAAAACATTTGAACATTTATCAAAGTACAAGTTAAATACCAAAAAAACAAACAAAAAACCAACTTGCCTTTGAGAAGGACCTTCCCCACAAAGAAGTCAATTTCCATCCTCTCTGAGTACACGCTAAAGTGCCCTAATCCCCAGTTTGTGATATCGTTATCTCTTACTGTGGACTGATTGTGAGACCAAAGCAAGAGATTATGGGCGCTTTGTGTGAATAAAGCAAAGATGGGTTCTTTTTAAGATTTACTTATTTACATGAAGACCGGTCACCCCCTATGCATATTAAAGCTGGGCTTGATCCCCATCCCCTCCAACCCTTCCTAAAATAGTCACCACAGAATGCACTGTCTTTGTACGTACAAGTCTCATGTTGCCTGTAAGCTGCTGGCCCCAGGTCCCATATACTCTCTGTCATTAATATCAGCTAAAGGATTTCTCCTTTAGTTCAAGTGATTGAGGGCTGTGGTTCGGGAGCTCAAAGACCAAGGTTCTAGTCCTCATTCCCAGCAGGTGTGTGCAATTCATGTTATAATGGTTTCTTTTGCCAGCTGAACTGACTTGTTAGAGCCTGAGCTACTGTGAACCTCAAAGGTTTGGGACAAGTTTTGATAGGTCAGGAGGGACCATTAAATCTAGTTGGACTTCCTGTTTGTCCATCTGGGGGTAATGGAACATACTGCCTGTGACTGATTGAGTATGTGATATTACCCTCTAGCACCAAGCCCACAAAGAGGACAAAAGGGCAATTTACTATCATTTATGTGCATATGTGGGTCTTATGTGCAGCAGAAGATTTCATTACATCCAGGACAGATCCATTGCCCAGAATACATGGCATTATGCCAGGCTAAGCCTAGGTGCTTATCTGTCAAGTAATGAGGCTACAGCAGTACCAGGCATCCCCCTATGCCCCTTTACTGGGCAGTGGGAGCAAAAAGGTGGCATCAGTCAACTGGTATTGCCAGGGTGGGCGGGGCAGATGGAGCAATTACTGATTGAGCACTGTATCTCGATGGCTCCTGCCAAAGAAAGATCCCATGGAAAGCCAATGGGAATTAAAGCTCTGCCACTGTCAGAAATTCAAAAGGAGGGCAGTGGCAGTCATACCATCTGGCCTCACTTGGGGCAATTTTACGCACAGCCCACAGAGAGATGTAATTTAAAGCTCCTTGTGGCCTGTGTCAGCTTTACTGTTTCTGGTCTACGGTGCATAACAAACAACGGGCAACAATGAGATGCTGCCAAAAGTTTAATGCCAGTTACAGACCCTCTTGACTCTTCCCCGCCTGCATTTGTGAGCCTTCCAGTCACATCTTTTTCCCCTCAGGCAATTTAGATGGGGCCAGCTGCAGATAGAAGGAGAAAACAGTTAGTTTAATTATGTTGAATTTCAAACTCTTGTGATGGTGCTCAGAGCTCGGGTTAGAGCTTATTGACTTATCAGAGCTTGCGAACTATTCAAATAATGGTCTGTTTGTGGACAGTGCAGTAGGAGAAACAAAGCAATCTTCTCACTTAGTGCATTAGGTCCCATTCTTTACTACCCCTTCCTTGCCTGTAGTGGTGTAAGGGAGGGGTAGAGGTAAGTCTGAGATACTACTCTTGTGATTGAGCAGCATTTTACAGCTGCTTTGCATTAGTCTAAATGAGAGCATGAGGTGCAGGGCAATGGCCAATCAAACCCAGTAGTCGCAGGAAGGATGGTCTAGAACTAAGGTGCTAGCCTGGGATTTGAGAATGTCCTGCTCCTCCGTCAACTGTGAGACACATTGGCCAAGTCACTTAGTCTCTGTTCCCCAGTTGCACAATGAGAATAATAAGCACTTTCCTACATACATAACTAGATCAAAGACTTTAAGGTGGTCAGATGCTATGGTAATGGGGACGATAGCAGCAGCAGCACCTTACCAACCTGGCTTCAGGCTAGCCACAACCTCATTTTCCCTTTCAATTTCAGAGACAATCACCTGCCCACATTTTCCCAACCTTCCCACGAAGGACCCACTGCCACATCCAGAGTCTTTCAGCCCCTTGCTCCAGGGCACCATTGTATTAACTGAAACAAACATAAAACATACAGTCAGTGCAGGCTGTCAGGACCCACAGACCTTTCACTCTTTTCTCATCTGCTAGGTTAGTCACAGGAGCCATCCCCCTTTCAACTGGGGCTTTTCAGCCCTTTATAGAGAACTCCAGTTCCTCTTCTCAGATGGGTCTGATAAATTGAACAGGGCTGGCTAGCCCCAGGTTCCTTGGTCCTTAAAGGGGCAGACCACACCCTACTACAGAAGCAATAACTGTCTTAGGGCATGTCTACACTACAAAGTTAAATCAACTTAATTTAAGTTGACATCCAGCCGCTGCAGTAATTTAAGTCAGCCGGGTGTGTCCCCACACACTCATTGTGTTGGTGAGTGCGTCCTCACTAGCAGTGCTTGCATTGATGCAGAGAGCAGTGCACTGTGGGTAGCTATCCCACAGTGCAACTAGCTGCAGTGGGTTTTGGGAAGGGATTGCAAAGACTCATGGGACCAAAACATTGTCGCGGGGGGGATGGGAACATGGCTTCGGCCTCCCATGATGGTTTCCTCCCTCCCTACCCTGATATCAATGGCAAACAACCCATACTTTTTCACATCTTTTTTTTGAATGCCTGGTTAGCCGCACCTACCTTATAGCCTGAGAAGCATGGAGCCTGCTCAGCTGTGCACTCTTGTTGTGAGCATTACAAACACCTCGCGCCTTATCCTGCAGTATTTCCAGAGCCGAGACAGGAGCTGACACGTGGAACATTGTGATGTCCTTCAAGCAGCCCTGCTGCAAGCCATAGAATGAAATCATTCCCGGTTGCTGTTGGAAATCACATAGCAGCTGAACAGGGTGGAGTGCCGGTTCTGGTGCTGGGAAGCGAGCACTGACTAGTGGCATTGCCTTGTTATGCATGATGAGCAGTGGCTGCAGAACTTGTCGAATATGGAAACCACTTTCCAGGAACTTTGTGCAGAGCTGTCCCCAGCCCTGAAGTGAAGCAACACTAAAATGAGAGCTGCTTTGACGGTGGAGAAGCGAGTGGCAATCACTCTGTGGAAGCTTGCAATGCCAGGCTGCTACAGTCATTGGGGAATCAATTCAGAGTTGGTAAATCCACTGTGGTAGCTGTTGTGATTCAAGTGTGCAGGGCCTTTAACTGACTTCTGCGAAGAAAGGTAGTGATTCTGGGCAACGTGCTGGACACAGTGGATGGTTTTGCTGCAATGGGGTTCCCTACCTGCATTGGGGCGATAGATGGCACGTATATCCCTATTTTGGCAAAGAGCACATAAACCGAAAGGGATACTTTTCAATGGTGTTGCAAGCACTGGTGGATCACAGGGGGCGTTTCACCGACATCAATGTGGGAGGGTCAGGAAAGGTGCATGATGCACGCATCCTTAGGCACACAAGTCTGTTCAGAAAGCTGCAAGCAGGGACTTTCTTACCAGACTGCAAAATAACCACTGATGATGTTGAAATGCCAGTAGTGACCCTGAGACACCCAGCCTACCCCTTGCTCCCATAATTCATGAAGCAGTACACCAGTCACCTGGACAGCAGCAAGGAGCGGTTCAAGAACAGGCTGAGCAAGTGCAGAATGGTGGTGTAATTGTGCCTTTGGATGTTTCAAGGGTCGCTGGTGCAGCTTGTGTACAATATACCCATTGTTAGCACTGCATGCTGTGTGCTCCATGACATCTGTGTGTCAAAGGGAGAGAAGTTTCTGCAGGGGTGGGGTGTGGAAGCGGAGAGGCTATCTGCTCATTTTGAGCAACCAGATACCAGGGCAATAAGAAGAGCTCAGCAAGGAGCACTGCATCTCCGGGAGGCTTTAAAAACCCGTTCAAGTAATGAGCCACAGTAATGTGCACGGCTTATCTGTGTTGTGCCTTGCCGTACCTTCCCCTCCATTGCATCAGTTTCCCTGTGCCTCCTCTTTGCCAGTCCAAGCCCACATGATTGGAATAAAGAAAGAGTATTTCATTCACGAAATGCTGAATTTTATTGCACAAACAAAGAATCTGAAAGAACAGGAAAATAATTTAACCTTGGCAAACTGTGTGATAAAATTGGGAGAGGAGAAAAGAAAAATGCAGCTTGTCTGCGAAAGCGCAGAAGTCTTGTTCTTCGAATGGCCGCTTTTTGTTCTTAGCACCCACCCCCAGTGTTGAGTAGAAGAGATACTGCTCCTTCCCCGCCCTGCCTCCTGGAGCGTCTGGGGGAGAGGGATTGGGAACAGGGCGATGTTTGCAGGCCTTTCTGCAGGGGCTGCAGACGGACTCTAGCCTCAAACTGTTTTTCTTGAAGCTCAACCAGATGCCTCAACATGTCTGATTGGTCCTTCATAATCCACAGCATCTCATCCTGTGTGGCATGCTCATGCTCCTGGGATGCTCTCCATGTCCAGTTTTTCAGACAATGAAATCCTCCAGGCTCTTAGCTCCATGTCAGCTGTCACAAAGGCGTTCATTATCTCATTGAACATGTCATCACACATTCTCTTTTCCTTTTTCTAACCTGCAACAGCCTCTCCTCCGGTGTGGAAGATGTTTGGAAGCCATGCAGTGTCAGTGCATACACTGGGTCTAGTGCAAGGTTGCTATTTAAAAACACTCCCCTTATTACACTCAAGTGCAAGCGAGAACATAATCAGAATTCCTAGCTATTCATGTGGCACTGCTGCGTGTCCATGGTCTAGACCTTCCTCACCATGCCCTGCACAACCTTTTCACAGATGTCTACGCTTCTTTGGCTGGATTGGAGCTGTGTCTGTGTCGACTTTTCTCCCCACAGACATAAAAGATCCACCATCTCCTGTGTATGCCAGTCTGGGAAGCATTTGGGGCAATGAATCGCCATGATCAGTTGCGCTGATGAGCTCTCCACGCTGATCAAACAGGAAATGGGAATTCAAAAGTTCCCAGGGCTTTAACGGGGAGGGGCTGTTTTCTGTGTACCTGGCTGCTGTGCAGTGGAGTGGTCACAGCGGAGCATTGTGGGACACCTCCTGGAAGCCAGTTCAGCCAACTTAAACAATGCTGCATCCACACTGCCTCTCTTTCGACCTATCAACATCAATTTAAGCGCTACGCCTCTCGCGGAGGTGGAGTAATTAAATCGACGTTCCAGGAAAGTTAGATTGGCGGAAGGGACCTGGTAGTGTAGACACATACATTCTTAGGTCGATGTAAGGAGGCTTCTGTCAACCTAAGCTATAGTGTAGACCAGATACATAGCAATGAATATTTCAAACAGCTCTTTAAAGATCTTTTATCAATATTCATTACCTCTGTTAGAGCCCTAAAAGAACCTCGAAAATGGAGACACAGAATTTAAACTAAACTGCCTTGCACATGCTAAGTGTCCCTTGCAAGCAACAAATGCTACATCTCTGATCTTTCACCTTTTTCAAGGCTGAGACTTAACAAAGAAAGGTGAAAAATACAGACAAAAACCAGAAAAACCCAATCTTCTCTGTCCTCCCAAAATGAGTGGGATTGATTTAAATGCCTAGGAGAAAGATTTTTTCCATGAAGCGCTGTATAAACAAACCCCACAAAAGTTCAGTCAACTATTTCCCTTTGTAAAACTACCTAGATGTAAAGGAGCGAGCAGTGGAGCAATCATGATTGCAACTCATTTTTGTTGAACAACGGAAGAAACTCAACTAAAGCTAGCAGTGCATGTCTTGGCACTTAGTTACAGTTGGCCTAAACGACCTCTGCTTACTCACCCTCGTTTCAGGCAATGTTTCCAAAATGTTTCTCTGGAATCTGTTCCTTGTGTCTGCAGAAGCTATTTATAATCTACAACACATATTTTTGGATTAAACCCATCTAGGTGGCTCCTTGCCACTGGAGCAAAGGGGTTTAAATGAATTACAAAAATGTGTATGAAGTATTGCACTTGGGATAAGGGACTTCCAAGGAGAGTGGCTCAGCCATGTGCAGAGATTGGTCAGCCCTGCTGTGAGCGGGCACAGCTCCGCTAAAACCAATGAACTCTGGCTGATGGGTTCATATGGATTCTGTTCCCGTAAGTGCCCTGCCTCCTTGGTGAGGGATCTCTGCAGAAGAGCTTCTTTCAGATACATAAGAGCAGCCAGACGGCAGCTCAGAATGTTTTGTCTGTTGCCTATTTAGAACCTGTCCTGGATTTAAGCAAGCTGTCCATAGCTTTCAGCAATGCCTGCTCCTGTCCCCCAAAAAGGAACCTGTTAGAAATGCTCCCACTTGTTGTCTTCTCATCTTATACTTAGGCTGTAAACTCTTTGGGGTAAAGCTTTCATACAGTGCTTAGCATAATGGGGCCCTGGCCTCTGGAATCTATCAAGATACAAATAAAAATAATAGTAGATTCCACCCTTCTGCAACTAAGTTGAGCAAGAGGGATCGCTATTATCAACTAAAGGTGTGTAGAAGGTGCCATTAATGTCATGTTATGATAAAGGTGTGTCAACAGTTGGAGAACTGATGTATATATTCATTGTGTACAGGCCTTTAATTACAGCGGGGTTACTGCAGATTTACACCAATATAAGTGAAATCAGAATCTGGCCTTATAATGCATACACTGCAAATATAACTTGCCAGTTCACAAATAAATGTGTTTATAAATGTGCAAAGACTGCAAAGACTGCTTTTAGGTATCCACACCTAACCTACAAAGTATGGCACATAGGGTGGCAAATCTACCTTGTCTGTTATGGAAGAGCTTTGCTTCCCAAAGGGTGCAGTCTAGTCAAGAATCCTATCAGTTGCTCATTGTCCTCATGGCAAATCTGAAATCATCGTACTACACATAGGGAGGCAGTGTTTCTTATTGGAAAAGCATTGGACTAGGACTCAGTCCATTGGACTGGCTTACTAGGTGATGGTGGGCAAGTCAATGCCCTGCCCCAGGCCTCGATTTCCCCATCAGTAAAAAGATGTTAATGATGTTGCCCTCCTTTGTAAAACACTTTGAGGTCTACTGATGAAAAGTGCTGAATGAGAGCTAGATATTATTATTACGTTTCAGACAGACTGTTCTAACCCTGTGTTTTATTGCAAAATGTGTTACTTTCTGCGGTGGAGCATTTGCAACAGTGATATGCAAACTACACTCTGTTATTTGAGTAGCTGGCAAACTGTGGTATTCACAGCATTAGCTTCAGTATCTCCTAGTCCCATTCATGTTATATTTATACTGCAACCGAGAGATTTCCTAAAATTCCCAGAAAGAAGCAACACAGAAAGTCACATTACTAATGAGGTGACAACATACGGGGTTATATCTTGCTCCTGTTGAAGCCAATGACAAAACTCCCTCTCTGACTTCAACCAAAGCAGGATTGGGTTTACAGTCTTATTATTTTCAACAAGACAGGTTGTCAAGTTAACAATAGAACTTTTTCAGACTGTAAAGAGAGAATGTGTTACTCTATAACTAACATCTTCAATTTTAGAGACATTTTTGCCATTTTGCTCATAGTTCTCAGGAGAGAAGGTGAAAAATAAGCATATGTGCCAGCCACACTGCTTTTTGTTATATTCTCACACTTATTAGCTGGCATGCAGCCTTTTTCCCTTTTCTCTGCTGGCTGCCCAATCTGCATGCAGTAATTTGGATGAGAAAACACAGGGGTTGCATAATTTAAAGAGCAGCTATGTCAGTCAGTTCTCTTGTTTCAGTTACATGAAAACATTCATGATTATTCATACACACAGAGCAACCACATATTTCCAGCTTGAGTGATTTGTTTTAGATTAAGGGCAGCAACAAAACAAGACTGAATAAAACTAAAATCCCGCAGGAGAGCACATTGTGCAGAGAACACGTGCTGTATCAACTTAGTTTCAAAATGGCACAATACCTTTGTAGACTCCCTAAAAATGTCAAGGTGTCATCTGTAAAAATCAAAGTTACATCAGTAACACAGCTACACAAAAATCAAGTTATTGTTAGGGGTTGGGTTACCTGTTATTTCAGGTCGGGTACAACCCCCGCCTTATATTCAGGATAAATGTAAAGAAGCCATTGCAAGCAGGTAGCCGAAACAGTTAAGCAGCCTCCACCACAAATACAGGCCCATGTCTCCAGCCAAAACAAAGGTACACCCAAGGCCACTCAGGAATTTTAACTGTGTGGGCAATGTATCATGATCAGTGAACTGGAGTCAGCTGGACCAGGGCCAGGCAGGGCCATTACTGAGGAGACAGCCGGGGAACAGATAGAGGTGGAGTTAGGCTGGAAGCAACTCAACTACATAGATGGAGCAGTCCACAGGGTTTAATAAATTCAACTTAACCTGCTTTATTCTTTCCTAATGAAACACGCAGGGACTCGGCTGGGCGTTGCTTGGGTAAGGATGCATGTGTGTGAAGGAGAGTCAGACAACAAGCAGTACCAGTCGTGCTGGAAATGTGGCCCTAGAGAAAGCTAAGGTGAATGTGTTTGGGGCACAAAGTGCTGGCTGGAAAGGCAGGTGTGGGACAACGAGCAAATAAACTGTCTCCTACTGTTTGATTCCTACTGTGTTCAGGGAAATAGGACTTTGTAAATAAAGAAGATTGCATCAAAGAAATACCCAACTCTCATCAATTTCTCCTCCTAATTGGAACAACCTGCAACACCCTGAATTTAGCTAACCACACAGGTCAAAAGATGTACCATTATATACTACATGAGTAATGGCAAAATAGAATAGTGTGTTTGGAACTCACCCTTTGGGCCCAGTCCTGTTCCCATTCCCATTAAAATCAATGAGAGTTTTGCCACTGATTTCAGTGGGATCACGAGCAGGTCCCTTTTTCTCTCCAAACGTTATAGTTTGATTTCTGGAGCACAGTGAAAAATTGTGGCTAGGAACCATGGTAACCTGCATTTGTCAGTTTTCCTGTTTAACAAATGCATTCAAAATGACAGGCCTAATTCTGGTGCTGGATGTATGTGCACACCCGAGAAACTGCAGGGAGTACCAGGAGCAAAGGGTGAAAGCTGTCTTCCTGGATTCTGCCTGCTGAGAGAAGTCACGGAGTCTGTGCTCTGCAGGTTCCTCCATGAATTACTGTCAGGAGAAGAAAATTGAGCATGATCAAGATCTCAGGGGCAGGTATCTATGGCCATACACCTGTGGCTGCCCTTACCAAACAATGGCCCCTGTGCAAAACCTCACCAACATGCATATAATCTCTGCTCCTAACAGGTATGGCTGCCCTCATCTGGCATGTGTGCATGCACCTGGGAGCATTACGCTCACTTCCAAGAATGATGCACAATTTGGCTTCACCTTTTCTCTCTCTGACACACCCAACTGCACAGGTTACGAAAACACTATGAAGCGGCACATGTCAGACTCAGTGGACTAAACATTCAAAAAATGTCGCACACCACTTGTGCAACTCCAAGGCAGTGTTTTCACACCAAAGCACGGAGGAGAGGTGACGCGCAAGGAATTAGGTGTGGCGTACATTTTTAAATGAGAATCCTGGCACATGCAGCATTGCACACCCGGGTCAGTGGTTCAGAAAAATTGGAAAAGAGGGTGGCCAAAAGTAGGGCCACAGATAAAAATTTGAAAAACAATTTGGATGCACAAAGTCCATTCTAGATGGGGCTCACAATACAGAGAGTAAAATGGCTTGATATTAAGTTACGTGCTGCAAGAATGCCTGTAGAGAGGCATGACATGAATATAAGCCTTCAGCTAGGAATTATAAAGTTCTAAGCTGGCTCTGACACTGTCTCCCTCTGACATCATCTAATATTTCCATATCCCCTTCTGTAACGGGGGAAACACTTGGTGTTTTAAGCATTAATTCATGTTCCCAAAGCCCTTTGATGGTGCTAAGTGCTAAGTTAAGTTAAGTTAAGTTAAGTTAAACACCTTTATAAACTGCTGAAATTGTTTTATGGCCTTCAATTTGAGTGGCCAAATGGTCCTATAATTTTCAGGTAGTGACTAGAAGCTCTATGGAGTATTTGTGCAAAGCAGGTATTTTCCTGTACGATTATCCAGGGATTTCTTTCTCCACAAGTAGCAGCTACTTAAAGTGAGGTGTTGTATGGAGTGACTATCATACAAGATTTATGGATTGCCCCATACGCAGAAAGTGGGTTTGGTGCATTATGCAATATTTTAGCACTGGTGCTTCAGAATTCTCACATTGAAAGGCACCTTTGGGAGGGAAGAATAGGGTGAAACAAAGTTAGCAACAACAACATCCTCTGGAATCATCTAGTTCTTGGCATGCAATGAAAAATAAATAGCTGTGAGGAAGCAAGATAGGCCCCCCCCTCCACAAGTGATCTCCCCTCCAACCACATGGGACCTGTTCCCAGACCTCTCAAAGGAGATGGGGGAGTGAGAAGGCTGGGAAGTGGGAGAATGCACATTGTCTCCACTCCAGCCCACAGAAACGCCTAAGATAATACAGTCCGAGTCTGATGAGCAGGGCCGTAACTGGGGCAGGGCAAGTGAGCCATTCAAAGAGGAAAGCTGCGGGGGCAGAAAAATGCGGGGGGAGAGTATGGGGTCACGCCAACACCCCCGCCTCCCCCCAGATTTCTACCTTCCATTTAGCACAGAGGTTTTCAAACTGTGGAGCACCAGGGCAGTGGTGAGCCAGCACCTCAGGGAGCATCTCATGACAGCTGTGCTTTGCATGCAGGCGCCGGCTCCAGGGAGAGTCACTCACCAATGATGGGCTCTTTCGGGGAGAGGCAAGAGCATACCAGGGGCATAGCTTGAAGCTGTGCTGCCCAGCCTGCCTGGGGAGCATTCAGCTGTGCAGAGGTGGCCCGGCTCGGGGAGCAAAACAGGGAGAGCTGCCAGACAGCCAGCTAATGCCCCTGCTCTCAGAGTGTGGAGTGCCACGGGCCAGAGTCGGCTCCCACCAACTCCCAATCTGCTGGCTCCTGGCATGAGGCAATGGTTTTCAAACTGTGCTAAATGGAAGGCAGAAATCTGGGAGGAGAATATTCCTTCCACCCCCCTGTACTCCCACCACGTGTTGCCTCCAGGGGGCACAGATATGCTTGCTTGCCCTGGGTGCTAAAACACCTAGTTATGGCTCTTCTGATGAGTATTTATTTTGCTTCTTTCCTACTCTCAGTAGCCTGTACTGCGAGTTCAGCACTGAAAGACTTTTGCAAAAAAAAAGTTTAATATTCATGAATGAAGATGCCATACTGATCATCCAGGAGATTAAAATCACAGTGTCCTCCCCCCATCAAGCAGTAACTGATGCTTAGGCCTTGTAAGCTTCTCATTGGAGGAGAAATCAGTGACACGATCTGTTTATTTTCTTAGTGTAACTTGTTTTATTTACATAAATATCAGACCTTGAACAGAGATGGTCACAAACAGCACCCAGGCAATCCCTCTCTTTCAGGGATCTCAGCCCAAGCACTGGTGCTTGGTTACCAGGGAGTAGCTGCATCTCAAGAACTGACTCTAAACAAGTAATTAAGGCAAAGAACACACTACTTTGCTGCTTGTCGTAGCTCTTCCAAAGACTCTGCATCAGAAAAACAACACAGTATTTCTTCCAAGACTAAAAACTTGCTCAAACTCCAAGAAAGAGAATGCGTAAGACTATGTAATTCCACCATCTGGTGACTCATGCCAGAATATAGTTATCCCCACAAAAGGAACAACACAGCAGTGGGGACACACATTTCCTCCGCTCTGCTATGCCAATGTAACTTGGCCTAAAGGGACCAATGTGCACTGGACCTGTTATATACCGCCACATATCTTCTAGTTCTGTGTCTAATTCAGAGTTTCAGACTCAGATCAGCATAATTTCTCCCAATTATCAATGACCATTTAAAAAAAAAAAGATATTTCCACAGTATAAAATTTACATGTCCAAAGTTTTAGGCTTCACTAAACAATTCTGCAGTTAGTCCAGCTCTTATTGGGTTCAGCAGGCTTTTTTCCATTTATTTTAATGGAAGTTAAAATTGGATGTTTTTCTAAAAGCTCTGCTCTAGGAATTATTTGAGGGGAGTTCTATGGCCTGTGCTACAGAGGAGATCAGGTTAGATGATCACTTTGGTCCCTTCTGGCCTTGGAATCTATTAATCTATGGATAAATTTGATGAAGCTTCCTGTGAGCTCAGGTCAGCATGTGCAATGCTCTCGTTCAAATATGGTATCCATTTTAAATCACCGTCTTTTAAATATTCCATTGTAAAGTTCAATTTGGGCCAAACACATTAAATCTTAACTGATGGCTTCCTTTGCAAACCATCCATTTTAATCGCTTCCTTTGAGCTTGAGATGGTCATTAATGTTTAATTCAAAACAATCACAAAGTTACATGAGCTTTAACAGAACTTTGCTCTTCATGGAGTTTCAGTGTCCAAGTGCAGAACTGGATTACCTAACGGTATGTCTTTACCATTTGATGTTGATTTTGGGCTCAGCGGATCTGGAAAATTTGTCTCTTTCACCTACAGAAGTTGGTCCAATAGAAGATATTACTTCACCCATCTTGTCCCTCTCATATTCTGGGCCCAACATGGCTACAACAATGCTGCAAATAAAATATAAATGTAAGGCATTAATAAAATGGGCACAATGGACATATCTAGACATTTTAACAACTTGCCTTGTTTATTGCATCCAATTTTCCCTTACATAGGGAACAGCTCAGCTAATGCTGATCTGCCCTTCAATGCATCACAACATTCCACTGACAATACCAAATATCAAAGGAACACTGCCACTTAGCTCTGCAGCTTCACTGGTACAGTGTGTCATGTCCAGTGGCCACGCCGAGCCAGTAACAGAGCCAAGGGTAAACTGAGTTTATTCACTTCTTGTGTGAGGAATATGGGGTTTAGGTTTGTTTACCCACTTCTTTTTTTTTAACCACTGCGCCAAGTCAAGGAGTCTGAGGGAGATCTGCTTTGTTCAGTGTCTGAGTTCTGACTTTACAGAGCCTCTGCATAAACATAACCGGCTCCAACTAGCTCTTGAAGGTACAGTACCAAACAGAGTGGGTCAATTGTGAAGCAGGTAAAGGACATTCAAAGAGATCAGGGCTGGAAATGTTATCTAATTTAAAAGGGGAGGCCCAGATCGTGGACTGTGGGCATCCCCGTATTTCCATTAAAGTCCATGGAGCTACACTGATTTATGCCAGTTGAGAACGTGGTTGCTTTGGGTTTAAATTCCCAAGAAATTTAAAAAAACCCAAAATCTAGCAAGGCTTGGGCTGGAGCATACTGTATGTTGCTTCTACAGAACCATCAAGAAGAATACAAGCTAACTAGCAAACTATATTTGCAGCACTGTGTTGGCATTATTAGTATTTGTTGAGCGCTATCAGTGTGTTCGAGACTATGTAAAACAGAGAACCTCACAGGAGGTGCCCTGTATTTTGAAGAGTTGGACCCCATTTTAGACAACGAGGGCCAGATTTTCAGAGCCGCTCAGCACTCTTAACTATCACTGAGTTTTACTGGAGTTGTGCGTGCTTAGTACTTCCGAGAAGTTAGGCCCATTGAGGTGCGAGGTTTTTATTTCATTAGGGCACCATTTCTCTGGTGGGTTACCACTGAAAAGTTCTGCAATATCACATGTGACCATAAGACCCATTAAAAAGAAGCAACTGAATCTAACACAAGAGGCCACATGTAGATTTCAGCTACTTTGGCAACAAAAAAGGAAGAAATCTCTTTGCCAAGTGGAAGTAAACAAAGCCTGGTTGGGAATGGGATATTATTCTCAAGCTTTGAAGAAGCAATGGAGAACTTTAAAAATAATCCATCAGGAAATACCATATTGATGCTCTTTGACATGTTTCTCAACCAGAGGGTTCAATATGGGAACTAGCTTCTGAAAAGTTTACATTTGAATGATGTCTGACCTTGATAGCTGGCTCTTATTTCTTAAATGGGCCAAAGTCAAGCCATGGATCCTTCCTCCTCCCCCCTTCAACACACACACACTTTAGGAAAGTCTTCGTTCAGATCTGAACTTAGTAATTTGGGCCCAGCTCTCTAGTCCTCCACTCTTAAAATGTGTTTCCAAGCATCTTCATAAGCTTAATTTTTAATTACATCAGCTTAGAACTCCCTCAAACACAGGTGCATTGACCAGAAATGGTTACTGAGAATAACAGAGAGATAAATAATATGTATGCATGTACATTTCTCTAAACTAGTGTTTGAAAAAGTTGACAAACTTGAAAAAATCTTGGAAAAGGACTACTAGGGTTTCTTCTCTCCAGCAGCATAGGCTTCTTCTTTAATACTAATGTTTTTCACTATTGTATTTACAACATACCTTTAGGAAGAAAATTATATAAAACAAAAAGTGGCTTCTCTTTTCTGTTTTCGTTCTTGATAATAAAACCACTAGATGTCAGTATATCCTAAATTACTCATAGCCAGTATCTTGGTGTGATACCAGAGTTGCTACCTGCCCAGGATCAGCCCTTTATTTGAGGAAGCTGTCCTAGGAAATCTGTAAGGGTGCTCAGGACGCACTGCCAGCTGGCCAGTTTAATGGTTCAGGATCATCCCAGAAGTCCAGGTTTTTTGTACATCAGAGGTGGCAATCCTAAATGATACCGTGGTGATATGAAAAAAAAACAAAACTGATCTCATCAGGTGTGGCAATGCAACTGTTGATCATCATCATAGCTTTTTTTTTTTTTTTAAATAGTTTTATTGTATTTGGTTAATAGAATACAAAAAGCAAAACAAAATACAAAACATACCCATAGAGAAACACAGGATATTAAATGTTCATGAAGGTATCAACACGGGTCTGGATCCTGGAAGGTGCTCTATGCCCGTCTTCCCTCTGCTTTCACACGGCATTTAACATGTGCACAGGCTAGAAAAAGAATTAGAAAAGGAATATTTCAGCTATTTAAAGCTAAAAGACAGCTGTTATAAAAAGTCATTCTTTGTTGTACTTTAGCACCAAGAAGCCCCACTCATAGCCCAGGAATTCATTGCACTAGGTGCTGTATAAACACAGAACAAGACATCCCTGCCCCAAAGAGCTTACAGTCTATGTAAAGAGTCAGCCTAATTGTGATGGAAGGGAACTGCATATTTCTATTAAGATGTAAGAGGGTAAAGTGTATAATACTTCACGTTCTGGACATATCTGGTCATTGTAATGTAAATTACACTGACTCACTGAAGTTTATTGTTTGGCAAAAAATGAAGCATTTGAACAGCGTATTTATAGAATGAAGGAAGATTGTGCTATCCTAACTCTCTTTCTAGAAGTTATTCCTTAAATATGGGTGGGCATGAGTTAAGTACTGCCCCATCCTAACATGACCTTGTGAAATTTCCCACCATATTTCACGTGACTTCCGTAGGCAGCCAGCTGTGAAAGAATGCTGTACAGATTGCCAGGAGTCAGATATATTTTGTAAACCTTGATAAGACTCAAGAACCTAAATCCCTGTTAACATGAGAGTAAGGGTCTAAAATGTGTACAAACTCCAAACCCCATGGAGCGTTAGAGCAGTAGATAATGGCCCAGTCTAGCCAGGCAGAGACTGTTTCCAGATCCTATGGGCTTCAGAGAGAGTTAGGAAGCTCAGCACCTTTCAGGGTATGGCTCTATGGGCCTGATTGTGCTCCAATTGAAATCAATAATAATTTGTAATTGACTTCAATGGGAGCAGGATTGAATCTTCATTAAAGAGCCCTTTCCAGTTCTCTAGTGGTCTTATTGCCTTTACTTCAGTTACATCGCTCATCTGAATCAAGAATGACAATTTTCCCTTTCTACATACACAGCTATCTTAAGCTATCGCTGATTGTTTTTCACTCCTGATTCAGATGTATTTGACGTATAAATATATATAATGAGGATGGTCATTAATGATCTGGAGGATGGGGTGGACTGCACTCTCAGCAAGTTTGTAGCTGACACTAAGCTGGGGGGAGTGGTAGATATGCTGGAGGATAGGGATAGGATACAGAGTGACCTAGACCAATTGGAGGATTGGGCCAAAAGAAATCTGATGAGGTTCAACAAGCACAAGTGCAGAATTTGCCCTTAGGACAGAAGAATCCCATGAACTGCTACAGATTGGGGACCGACGGGCTAGGCAGAAGTTCTGCAGGACCTGGAGGTTACAGAGGACAAGAAACTGGATACGAGTCAACAGCATGCCCTTATTGCCAAGAAGGCTAACGGCATATTGGGCTGCATTAGTAGGAGCATTGCCAGCAGACTGAGGGAAATGATTATTCTCCTCTATTCAGCACTGGGGAGGCCACATATGGAGTATCGAGTCCAGTTTTGGGCCCTCCACTAAAGAAAGGACATGGACAAATTGGAGAGATTCCAGAGGAGGGCAACAAAATTGATTAGGGGACTGGAGCACAAGACTTATGAGGAGAGGCTGAGGGAACTAGGCTTGTTTAGTCTGCAGAAGAGAAGAATGAGGTGGGATTTGATAGCAACCTTTAACTACCTGAAAGGGGGTTCCAGGGAGGATGGAGCTAGGCTGTTCTCAGTGGTGGCAGATGACAGAACTAGGAGCAAATATTTCAAGTTGCAATGGGAGAGGTCCAGGTTGGATATTAGGGAAACCTTTTTCACTAGGAGGGTGGTGAAACATTGAATGGGTTACTTAGGGAGGTGGTGGAATCGCCATCCTTAGAGGTTTTTAAGGCCTGGCTTGACAAAACCCTGGCTGGGATGATTTAGTTGGGGTTGGTCCTGCTCTGAGTAGGGGGTTGGACTAGATGACCTCCTGAGGTCCCTTCCAACCTTAATCTATGATTCTATGATATTTTACTCACACATTTATTCTCTCTCTCTCTCTCTGTCTCTCTCTCTCACACACACACACACACACACACAAATATAGTATTGCAATTTCCCAGAACATCCATTTAACTGGTACAGCTTAAACAATGGCAGTGCAAAATTTTGCAAGTATTCCACTTTAGCCCACCAATGTCCACCAATTTGACCTGAAGGGATCACGTCTACAGATGCTACAGCAGCACAGCTACAGCACTATGGTGTAGACATTTGCTACGGTGACAGAAGGGATTTTCCATCCCTGCAGTTAAGCCACCCACTCAAGAGGCTGTAGCTGGGTTGATGGAAGAATGCTTCTGTCAACGTAGCGCTGCATGTATCAAGGTTTAGGCTGACTTAAATTCATCTAGCAGGGGACATCCTATGCAATGTAGCTAGGTCGATCTAAGTGTTAGGCATAAACCAGGCCTAAGAATCAAAGGTTACCTACAGTCTCAAAAAGCTGGTCAATACTTGACCTTTCCCAGTGCACACCATGTGGCATAACTAATGCCATCTGCAGTGTTTTGTGTGCGGTTTAGATACAGATTTAAAATGATTATGCTTTGTTAGTGTTAGTATTTCTATGACCTTATGAACTGCACGACTAGATGTTCAGATGCTGCCATCTGCATTTTGGAGTGCAGAAATTTACAGGTAAAGCGTATTTCATCACTAAGAAACTTCAGTCCCTGATTTGCAGACGCAGTCATGGAGTTGGACATTGGAATGATCTAAACTGTGGCCCCAAATCATTGCAGGAACTAAAATACATCTGGAAAAATGGAAGCCTGGTTATGCTTGAAAATTTGGACCATTATCTTCTTTCAGTACAGTATTCCACATTTTAGCGTGAACATGTTAAATGAGCAAATAATCCTTTGAACTAAGGTTCTTTGTGAACATAAAACATGGCATAGAATGGACAAACTACACAGAGCTACCATTCTGACTAGAAACGGCTTCCATTACTTCAAGTATTCACGGATAAATTGATTGCCCTTTCAAGTCATTAATTGGGGGGCTCCTAATCGCATTGTCAGCAAACTACAGAGGCAAAAGGATCATAACTGACCCGGCAATAGGCAGTACGATCTAGTTGTCAGGACACTGGAGTGAGCCAGGAGATCTTAATTCTATTGTCTTCACTGACCTTCTGAGTGACCTTGGGCAAGTCTGTGGCTCTCTTTCCTTCCTTCCCTTTACCTGTCTTGTCTAGTTACATTGTAATCTGTTTGGGGATGCAGGGACTGTTTCTTACTAGGTGTTTGTCCAGTGCCTAGCACAAAGAGGCCACTAGGCACTTCCATAACACAAATAATAGAACTGCAGTGTTCATTCTGGATCCATACTATGCTAATCATGCTATGCTAATCACAAGGGCCCCTTTGGATCTCTTTTGCTTTATTATTAACTGCTAAGCAAGTGAGCTTCAGTATCTTATGAATATTTAAGACCATAATAGGGAAAGAGTTAACAAGGTACTTGCAAATGGTGAGATATATAATCTACTAAATGTACATTTCCACGTGTAACTAGAAAGAGAGAAAGAGACATTTAACAACTCTCCCTCTCTCTCGGTGTACGTCCTCTGAATGCCCTGTCAGCAACAGTTCTATTCAGATGAGTTTGTTTAGCGCGTCTGTCTCCTCTCCATTTCTACTAGACTCCTATTTAACGCAATAGCTTTATTCATTTCAGTAGCAAATGTGGCATTGGGTCCTTGTATTAAGCATCTCATTCCCACTTTTATATAGAGCAAAACCATGTTAGTGTGTCACTTAGAGGGCTGGATGAAAAGCAATGTTAGATCTAAAGACGGGCTGAGGAGACTGTGTCCATATCCAGAACTGGGTTAGAATTAGGTTACAGCTCAAGTTACAGACCTATTCAAGGCTAGGATTTAATAGTGACAAAGCCTAAGGAGATTTAACAGAAAATAGATCTGGTCACACTTCGGCTCCAGACCACAAGTGCGTTCTGATCTGGGGATTCAGATCTGAAAGGGCTCATATGGGAGGTTGCAGTTTGGCCCTATATCAAGTTATGGACATAGGACATTCTAGTCAAATATGAAAAAAGTAAATCAGAGAGAATTTTCTGCTTTTCTGACATATACTGCATTGAAATTCAATATGACCATTGCAACAAGACACTAGGGGTTGGGAGCATGTGCTGACACGCCAGTGCTCATGTTACAACCTTGGGCCCTTTAAAATTGGGAGTTGTCATTGCAGGACACACATCTTTTCTTCGCCACCTGCTCTACAGGAAATCACATATAAAGAGTCCTGCCTCTTAGGCAGAGGAACATAGTGGGGAAACTGAGGGTCAGGGAGGAGCAGGTGACTCTCTCTGCCTGTTGAACAGAAGTCTGGAGCAAGAGATCCCTACAGGGAGCTCAGAGTTACTTGGGGAAAGCCTCAGCTAACAAGGTCCGTGAAACCCTGCAAGAAAGCTGTAATGACAAGTCCTGGAGACAAGGGCGAGACAAGACCTTGCGGGGTGATGAGACTGATTGGTTTGGAATCTTTGTTACTAAAGAACAGCGCTGAGAAAAGAAGTGGAGTTGAACCAGTGTTTGGGGTGTGATTTCACTTTTCTTTCTGGTGAATGGCCCAGCGTATACCATTGTTAACACATCCACTGGCTCCCAAACATCACACATGGGATATGGACTGCTTAGCACCAAAGCAAGAGCACGGAGTGTTATTTTCTTAGCACCCAAACTTAGCTTATATCCTCCACTGACTCTATATCAAAGGAGCTTTAAGCAGGCAACACATTAAACTGAACTGAGCAACCGGCAAGATTTAGTCTTATCCACTGCACTAGTGAATGTTATGAACAAAGGCATGTTCTGACTTCATACCAGGCCAGCTTCGTACCAGGCCAGCTACCCAGCTTCCTCTAGATAGTTTGGTAGTGTACACATTGCCACCCTGGTCTTGTTTTCCAGTCTCAACCCATCTCTAAACAACGGCTGTAAACTGGAAGGCTTTAAATTATAAGCTGGAAGGCTTTAAACATTTGTGAATCAGGAGACAGAGAGTACTGGAAGCCTTGTTTTCGTCCAACGCTGTATTTTATAGATATTGCTGGCAGAGCTTTAAACATTCCCACCTCACTTAGCCAGCTGCGAGAGAAGAGCACACATGTATTTTCTTAAAAGCCTTTTGGAACGTCAACGCTGAACCATAACTCTTTAGAAAGTACTGGGCCCAGTTCATAAAAATTATGAGCCAACATTTTTCTAGAGAAAAGCATTTGATTCTTAGACTTGAAAGCAAAGGCTAGCTAAGCAATTAGTCATTTTGCTGGCTAAAAATATACTTCAAACTACTAACTGCTGCTCAAATGACACTATTATGTATGAATGGGGAGACTGCCTTGCTAACATGGCCTAATTGCAAAAATTGACTTGAAGGACTAAATTTACTCTTGGGTATTTGGAAGCTTTTGCTAGCAGAAGCCAGGTTGCTGGGTGTTGTCCCATACAGAGGCAGCACTGGCCGGAGAAGGGGTGAAGGTAGGGAAACCAGGGGATGTACTGAGTCATTGTATCCTCTGAGCAGCCACTGCCCACAGGGCTCATGTGAAGCCTTCACTGGAAATTAAAGTTGTCCTTTCCCTATCAGAGACCATGAGGGAAGCTGTTTGTGGAACACGGCCTGCCCTGGAGGGAAAGCCTCCTGTTGTGCAATGCCTCTTTGGCACGGGGAGACGCCATTTGCATTTAGGGGTTGAATCTGGATCCAATCCTAAGCCAAAAAAAAAAAAAAAGCCAAAAAATGTACACTCGTGTGTGTTCTGGTTATTGGGTTCCCAGCTCAAGTCCCCTAGATGTCTCCAGCTGGACATTCAAAACAGAGTCAGAGTCAGTCAACACTCTCGAAATGTTTGGCCTTATTGTCATTTGGCTAATGACCTCAAGGCACAAGCAAAACCAATGGGTGAAAAGATCTGTTTTAAGTTAATTTTCAGCTTGGTCAACACTGCATTGAGCAAGGTGCGTCGCCAGTACTTCACTGCATCGAGAGATTGTGCCTTCCATGTTCAATTATTTTCCAGTATTTTGCTTCCATGAGAATTATTAGAAGTAGCTGAATAACAGCAAATATCCATAAACTCTGTATGTGTGAAAAAACAAATCTGGTATTCATAACCGCCAGTTTATTACATGAGAAGGACAATAGGATATCAGGCACAATACCTTCCAATAATAACATAAGGCTGAGGTCAAGCTTTTTGGATCTCAGCTATGTTGGCATTTGTTTCTACAAGGAAATAAAAAAAATATTCAATAAGGTTTCCACTGACCTTAAAAAACAGAAACATCTGTTGCAGCTATGAGCAGCTTGTATGCTAAGTTCAGCAGCAGAAACACTAGCAACTTGACCAGGTTTGCACCACTGAAATGTCTCTGTGCTCAATGGGAAATTACAGACAGTTTCAGGGGAGATATCAATCAGACAGCCAAAACAAATACAAACAAATAAGAAATAGTGCTCTCTTCCCTTTTCTGCCAGAAGACCAGCAAGACTGGATGATGTTTCTGATATCTTAGTTTGTGGTTTTCAGTATATTAATCATCAGAGCTAGATCTGTACATTCATATAGCTCCATTGACTTCAAATCAAAGAATCATGCCAGCTAACACCAGGATCTGTCCCATGATATTTACATTGGTTTTTTTGAAAGATGGTCTTTAAAGTGAAAAACACTGAACTGAGATTCAGTAAATCTGGGTTTCTGTTCCCAGCACTGTAGTTTTGTGTGTCACTAGGGGAAAAAAAATCACAGTCTTTCAGTATCTCAGTTCCTCCTCTGTAGAACGAGAATAATGCTCCCCCATGTTGTGGGATCTTGTGGAGTTTAACTTTCAGAGCCTTTGATGGAAGTTGCAATATAAATACAAAGTATTGTTTTCCACACAGCTCTGCCAGCCACAAATCCTTCCTGTACCAATAGACAACCACTCCAGTGCTAAAATCATCAATAATGCTGAAACTGTTCCACCACATGCAGTGGATTTGTAAGTAGTGTAGATAAGTGTCCACTGGAGCTAGTATAAGACCACAAAATATGTGTCACTTGTAACCTAAGCTATATGAATCACTGAATCATAGAATCATTGAAGATGAGTTGAAAGGGACCTCAGGAGGTCATCTAGTCCAACCCCCTGCTCAAAGCAGGACTAACCTCAGCTAAATCATCCCAGCCAGGGCTTTGTCAAGCCTCAGCTTAAAAACCTCTAAGGATGGAGATTCCACCACCTCCCTAGGTAACCCATTCCAGTGCTTTACCACCCTCCTAGTGAAAATCTTTTTCCTAATGTCCAACCTAGACCTTCCCCACTGCAACTTGAGATCGTTGCTCCTTGTTCTGTCATCTGTCACCACTGAGAACAGCCTAGCTCCATCCTCCCTGGATCCCCCTTTCAGGTAGTTAAAGGCTACTATCAAATCCCCCCTCATTCTTCTCTTTTGCAGACCAAACAAACCTAGTTCCCTCAGCCTCTCCTCATAAGTCTTGTGCTTCAGCCCCCTAGTCATTTTTGTTGCCCTCCGCTGGACTCTCTCCAATTTGTTCACATCCTTTTTGTAATGGAGGGTCCAAAACTGGACACAATGCTCCAAATGAGGCCTCTCCGATGCCGAATAGAGGCGAATAATCGCTTCCCTCAATCTGCTGGCAATGCTCGTACTAATGCAGCCCAATATGCTATTAGCCTTCTTGGCAACCAGGGCACACTGCTGACTCATATCCAGAGTCTTATCCACTGTAACCCCCAGGTCCTTTTCTGCAGAACTGCTGCCTAGCCCGTCGGTCCCCAGTCTGTAGCTGTGCATGGGATTCTTCCATCCTAAGTGGAGGACTCTGTACTTGTCCTTGTTGAACCTCATCAGATTTCTTTTGGCCCAATCCTCCAATTGGTCTATGTCACTCTGTATCCTATCCCTACCTTCCAGGGTATCTACCACTCCCCCTAGCTTAGTATCATTTGCAAGCTTGCTGAGAGTGCAATCTACCCCATCCTCCTAATCATTAATGAAGATATTGAACAAAACCTGCCCCAGGACCGACCCCTGGGGCACTCCGCTTGTTACCGGCTGCCAGCTAGACATCGAGCCATTGATCACTACCTGTTGAGCCCGATGATCTAGCCAGCTCTCTGTCCATTCTATAGTCCATTCATCCAACCCATACTACTTTAATTTGCTGATAAGAATACTGTGGGAGACTGTATCAAAAGTTTTGCTAAAGTCAAGGTATATCACATCCACTGCTTTCCCCACATCCACATAGCCAGTCACCTCTTCATAGAAGGCAATCAGGTTGGTCAGGCATGACCTGCCCTTGGTAAATCCATGTTGACTGTTCCTGATAACTTTCCTTTCTTCCCAGTGCCTTAAAATGGATTTTTTGAGGACCAGCTCCATGATTTTTCCAGGGATTGAGGTGAGGCTGACCAGTCTGTAGTTCCCTGGATCCTCTTTTTTCCCTTTGTTGAAGATGGGCACTATATTTTCCTTCTTCCAATCATCAGGGACCTCCCTCAATTGCCACGAGCTTTCAAAGATAATAACCAATGGCTCTGAAATCACATCAGCCAACTCCCTCACCACCCTCAGATGCATTGCATCTGGCCCAATGGACTTGTGTATATCCAATCTTTCTAAATAGTCCTGAACCTCTTCCTTCAGCACTGAGGGATGTTCACCTCCTCCCCATTCTATGCTGCCCAGTGCAATAGTCTAGGATCTGACCTTGTTTGTGAAGAAAGAGGCAAAAAAGGCATTGAGTACCTCAACTTTCTCCACACCCTCTGTCACTAGGTTGCCTCCCCCATTCTGTAAGGAACCCACACTTTCCCTAATCTTCCTCTTGTTGGTAATATACCTGTAGAAACCCTTGTTGTTCCCCTTCACGTCCCTTGCTAGCTGCAACTCCAGTTGTGCTTTGGCCTTCCTGATTTCATTCCTGCATGTTCGAGCAGTATTTTTATAATCCTCCCTAGTCATCCAGTTTTTGTAAGCTTCTTTTTTGTATTAAGTTCACCAAAGACTTCTTTGTTAAGTCAAGCTGGACGCCTACCATATTTGCTATTCTTTCTGCATATCGGGATGGTTTGTTCCTGCACCTTCAATAAGGTTTCTTTAAAATACAGCCAGCTCTCTTGGATTCCTTTCCCCCTCATATTAGCCTCCCAGGGGATCCTGCCCATCAGCTCCTTGAGGGAGTCAAAGTCTGCTTTTCTGAAATCTATGGTCCGTATCCTGCTGTTCTCCTTTCTTCCTTTTGTCATGATCCTGAACTCTACCATCTCATGGTCACTGCTACCTAAGTTGCCACCCACTTCTACTTCCCCTATCAAATCTTCCCTGTTTGTGAGCAGCAGGTCAAGAGGAGCACAGCCCCTAGTTGGCTGCTCCAGCACTTGCACCAGGATCATCTGTCGAGAGAGGAAAGGCTGGTGCATTGACCCATTGTATTAGTTAGCCCCTCGAGTGTTTGAGGTGGGAAACCTCACTAAAGTGAAGTCCCTTAGAAAAGGACAAGTCTTTACAGAGCAGATTTCCATGCAAGCACAGATTCCCAGTAACAGAGTTTTAGTTTATGTAGGATCTTTTATATAAAATCGATCCCCAAATGTTTTACAGAGCTAAACAATACCAAAAGGAAACAAAAATCAAAATGCACACACAGGGGACTGACTATACATTGGTCCCATTCTCCTCTCATCCACATACTGGTGCAAAACAGGAGTGACTTCTTTGAAGTCAGTGAACTTATGCTGGTGTAAAACTGGGGTGAGGAGAATCAGGCCCATGATTTCAGAGGAGAGTTGAAAAGAGATGACAGGAAGACTTACAGGAGCACAGACCCTTGGGGATTTATATTTATTGTTTAATTTAATGCTGGATATTACGGTGAACGTAAAATAGCATGAAACATAACTCTCCTATCTACAGTACTGAAGATGGATAGCCTTTTTTAAATAGCAGATGGTTGGACTTCAGTTTGCAGATACCAGGTGAAATGATGCAGGACCTCAGGATTTGACACCAGCAATGTTATTTAGCTAGGAGACCATGGCTGATCCCCACAACTTCTAGTGACAAGTGCTACAGGATATTTACTGACTCAAAGTGATCAGGACTTTGGTTGTACCATTCACCCACCCAGCAGCAAAGTGCTGCTGTACTGATTCAATACTGATTCAAAGGGAAATATGCCTCCTCTCTAGTCATCAACATCACCTCTTGTTGCACCTAAAATTTCTTTGGAGGTCTCCCCTCCAAGTACCTAACAGATATTGGCCACTGTCGGAAGACAGGACATAGGGCTAGATGGACCATAGGTCTGACCCAGTATGGTCGTTCTTAGGTTCTTATGTCCAAACCTGATAAGTTTAAGGTATCTTCAATCTGACATAGTAGTGCAGCATGACCGCCGGGAAAACTTCATTACAGACTCACAGTTATTCATCACAGAAGGACCCATCTAACCACTATTTCTATTAACACTTAACAGAGCTTTCTGATCCAGACAAGGGTGGGGGCATAGAGAAAAAAGGAAGCAGCAGCCCAGACAACAAGGAGGAAAGACAAGGGAATGCTGCCAGAAGAGGATGAAAAAAAGAAGCACAAGTAGACTACAATTATATCAACAGTGCAAAAATGGCTGTGTGATTCTGATGGGGTAGTTGGTGACCAGAAAGAGCACAGTGGCCAGTCACAACAAAATATCCAGTCTCAGGTCAATATGTTAAATGAGTGAGGCAAACAAGTATTCATAAGTCTACGGATGAGAAATGCGCACGATAAATGTGTGCATGAGGGAAGATATATTGTTGCCCCCACTTCCAGCACCAGTGTCTCATTTTGACATCAGCATTGCCACTCTGCAGATGTCCAGGTCTTTGCAGGTTGGCTTGCCAGTAGAGGAGGCATCAGTGATGTGGAGTCTGGACATACTCTATATGTAATATCTTTTATTTACACATAAAAACCAGTTCTGGAACAGAGATGGTCAAACAGCATGCAGGCCAACCCGTTCTTCCAGGACACACAGTCCAACACTAATGCCTGGTTCCCAGGGGCAATTATCTCATGAATTGACTCTAATCAGAACCCAAAGCAAAGAAAAGTTCCAAAGGGGTAGCTGTGTTAGTCTGTATACAGCAAAAACAACGAGATTCCTGTAGCACCTTAAAGACTAACACATTTCTGTAGGCATAAGCTTTCATGGGCTGCAACCCACTTCGTGGTGCTACAGAACTCTTGTTGTCAGAGAAAAGAACAAATTCTCCTGCCGCTTGCACAGCTTCTTTTGTCCCAAAGCTGCCTCTGCATCCCAAGCCTACACACAACATAGCATCTCTTCCTCAGAGTCAAAACATGCTCTCACACTACTAAAAACCTTGGAAGACTATACACCACCGCTACCTGGTGATACTTGCTATTACAGTATGCCCGTTTGCAAGTGTAGAATGGATATCAGGATCCCATTCAGTTCTCTCCCTTACCCTTCTGCCAAGGAGCGGGGGGTGGGGGGAGTTCTCTCCTCCTTTCCTCTCCTCCCTCTCCCCGATCACACAGACAACAGCTACATTTACAGGCACCTTGCTAAGACCCCCACAAGGAGCCCAGGGGCATGGACACCAGGTAGTGTCACCACAGCTCTCTGGGAGCCAACAGCTTGAGAATCAGTGCAGTCAGACCATAAAACTGAAGGCTGCAAACTTAGGATAAAAATCCAAAGAGCTCTTCAGGATTGTGTCTCACTTTGTGTTGCAAGCCTTGGAACATTTTAGTGTTTCTTAAAACCCCAGCTCCTGGAGGCAAGTGATTATGTAAGAATCTCATCTTACATGTTTAAAAAATGTTTCTAACTGTCATGGTTGCAGAGAAAAGCTTGGAATTGTGATCTAACTGCATTGAAAAGGCTCAGAAACCAAAAAAAAAAAAAAAAAAGAACTTAACATTTAAAAAAATCCTGTGATCTCATGAATTCTTGGGGTCTATTTTGGCATGCTTGGTCTTGGCTCTCTCTGTATTTGGACAGTGCCTAGCACATTGTAAGCTCTACTGTAATGTTACAATAAATCCATACTGATATCACCAAATAGTTGTGCACATCTCTAGACAATTGGTCGTATGTCAAACTAAGTATGTTTTTTTTTACTCTAGAGTCTTGGTGCATGTGTTATGCTTACAGCTTCCCATTATTGATAAATGCCAGACCTTTTTTGGGCAATCTTTCTGAGACACGAATTAGGATCCATTTTGGATATTTTTTCCAATATACATGCTTTCCATTTAACCATGACCTCTCTTTATTCATCTGACTCTGTCCCATTTTGAAATTGTACATCCTGCTTTTGATTAACAGAAGAGAGGTCAGATGGAAAGGAAAAAGAGGGGGAGGGAGTTTGATAAATGACAGAAAGGGAATCATTTATAAGAACACTACACTTAAAGCTACTAAAATTAAAAAATAGAATAAAGGACAGGAAATGGGAAAGGAATATGTTCTTTCTTTTCACATGTTCAGATTTCTAGCTCTCTTCTATGACTTGTTTCGTTCGCTTTATAACACGAACATGATTCAATTCTCTAATCCTTGCTCATAAGTAGGATTACTCACAGGAGGAAGCACTGCAAGAAGACATTGAAATTGCCTATGCCCACATAAAAAGTAAATGATAACTTAGCCACTACCACAATATAAATGTTACATCATCATCATCATATCAAAGCTAAGAAAAATGGAACTCATTATGAAATTATCTTCCAGATCAACCTATTCTTGTTTCCTGGTATGTGGTACAGTCTGAAGTTAGTGGTACTAAAAATAATGGTGAAATACTCATCAAGGCTTATGAAAACACACGGGGTGGGATGTTTAGAAATGCTCATCATTGCCCTAATGCGGCTCTCTAGTGTCAATGGGAGCGTTTACTATTGATTTCAAATGGGAGTAAAGTTAGGCCTATTTTGAATGCTTCTCAAAATCCCACCCATAAGACATAACGCAATTGGCACATCACATGTACAAAGAAACTGTTATAAGAGTTTTAATTAGGGCAGGTGAGCAAACTGGTTTAGAAAAAGTGAGAAAGAACTAGCCCTTCACAGAAAGCTGGTTCTGAGGTCATCAACATGATTTTATAGGGCTTTTGGTTTTGGAGAATTGAACTAAGTAGTGAAGAAGCCCCCAGTGCTAAAAAGCCAAAAGAGAGCCATTGTGTAAGAAGGTGAGTAATCCTGCAACAGCAGAGACTGATTAAAATGGGAAATATCTCAGATAAAGAAAGGCCATCAACCGTTTTTTGAAAGCGGGAAGGAAGTTGCTGAAATGGATAATCAGGAAATTATGAGTAAACCGTCCTATGGGGTCATCACAGATTAGGCTCATTCTCCCACGAACCTAAGGTACAATGGCAGGCAGTAGAGTGTAGATGCCCGTTAGAATAACGTTCACAGAGGAGACCTTGAACATGCCTCCATGTTTATGCATCAATGACTATCCATCCGGGGGGGAAGGGGGGGTGTAAAAAAAAAATTCAACAGGCCCAACTAAAAATACCAAATCAATTCACTACTTGTAGTCAGGCAGAATAGGATTCACATGTTGCATGTAACAAAACACAATCACAACAGCACAAGCCTGTGACCTGGCATGTTGTTGCATTGCACACAAGCAGAAGACTTCTTATCAAGCACAAAACCTACACCCTACTCTCTGCAGAACTTACTTTTTCCAGAGAGCAATATGGATTAGAAATGTTCTTAAAGTTTTGTAGGCTGGAGGCTTCTCTGATTTCATTTTTGTGCATTTGTTTTTTTCCAGGAAAAGCCATTTTATACATAAATTCCGAGTTGTTGTGGGACTTCATACTGATTTCCTGTTTTAACTGAGTTTGCTTCTGTTTATGTATTTATTCAGAAACCACTTCTGTATTTTGAGAGGGTTCATGGTATTACCCAATAACAACATTATTGCTGCCATCCAGGCACATGATAAGCATTTAACACTGACCGAAATGAAAACATACCTACCATGTGTCACCCTGGAAATCACTAAAGGAACTAAATCACTCCAGCAGCAAGAATCAAACATTTTGTTCATATAGAGACAGCGATTAGTGCAGTGGAGATGGTGGATATCTTGGTAGTAGAGGGAAGTAAGTATCATGGAGTAAACACCTTTCCTCACAAAGATCTCTGTTATTGCCATATGATAGACATGAAAACATAATACATATCAGGTGTCTCTCTCTGACCTTGTCTATATGGAGAAATTGATCAACATAGCTATTCTGGAATAAACTACTCTTCAACAATCACTCTATTCTGGAAAAAAAAGTCTCTTTTATTCCAGAATAATTAGTGCACTTTCGAAGTAGAGTGATTATTCCAGAATGAAGTTGCTTTTATTCTGGAAAGGAGTGCCTATGTGGGGAGTGTAATGTGGAACACTGGCTCTTTAAGAGTAGAAGACCCTATTCCAGAGAGCTGGAATGAACAAAGGCCAAGAAAATGTCTCAGTAGCAGAAGAGAGGAAATGCTCCTGGGGAATTAGGACTTGGATGGGGGAAAAATCCAGGATACTGTTCCTTTAAGAGCCAGGGATCAGCAGCCCAGTAGTGTGGGGTGGGGCAGGGATCCCCTCTTTTCCAGCCAATTGGAACGAGCTCTCTGGAGAGGCTGGTCTATAGACTGCTTCCTCTCACAAAACAGGGGAGACACTGACAGAAGAAGGCCAGGAAGGGCTGGGACTATGGCTTGGAGTGGTGCAGACTGACACCCAAAGAGCTCCGCGTATGGCAGAAGAACCAGGGCGAAATGTGAACTTTTGTGTTACTGTTATGGACGTTATTTTGGGGACTCTCCGAGGGTTGTTTGAACCTTTTCTGTTATTAAATGAACCCTGGGTGGGGGTGCTGTTATTCACAAGAGAGACTGTGTGGAGTATCAGTGTAGACACTGAGTTCCTTACAGCAGCTGTTGGCTGTCATTCTTGGTGGCTCTGCTGGAGCTGTGAAATTGACAAGAAAGCTGGGAAGCTAAAGCCCAGCTGCCCTCTGCTCCCCTGGAGAGCTGAGCAGCTGGGAGTGGGGTAAGAAGCCCCGGATGGCTGGAAGCTCTGGGAGGCTTCTGCGCCCGCTCCTGGTAAGGCGTGGGCAGGCGGTAGGTCAAGAATCCGGGGCAGCTGGACCCTGCTTCCCAGGGGCAAGAAGTCACGGGCGACTTCCCCCTGCTTCTGGTGGGGAACAGGGAGGGGAGAAGCCCGGGCGGCTTCCCGCTGGATCCCAGCAGGGAACGGGGAGTGGGAGGAGCCCATGCAGCCAACCAGCAGGGAGCCAGCAGACCAGGCTCTCTGCTCCCCACACTGCCCCTGCCCCCCTCTGAGGTTGATGGAAGTGCTCCTGGTGAGGACGCACACCACCGACCCAAGGAGGGGAGTGTGGACATCAGCCAGCGCAGTAAGTAATGCAGTGGCTGTAAGTCGACCTACCATAGGTCGACTTATCTTTATAGGGTAGACAAGGCCTAAGAGACACATTGGGATTTCTGCATCCCCATAGTACATTGGCACTTATTTAATGCAAAAGTGGGATGAAGGAAAGAGGGGAAGTCACACTTTCTCTAAGATAATTAGGCACAACAGTAAGGCTTTTAAATTCCTGCAACTGAAAAGACAATGGAACTGAACAGCAAAAATGTTATGATGGAGAGGAAAATAAGGAAGCCAAGAGGCCAGGGTTCCAGCAGTATACCTAAAAAAGTCCACACGCCCTCACCAGCCCTGTTTCTGAAAGGCTAAGTTGTTATCAGAGACACTTTTAAAAAATTTTCCTATTTGTGAAAGTATGAGATGATAATGTGGGAATTGCTTTTAAACCTCAGACTTATTACAACTTGATATCCCCCAGCTGGAATGGGATGCTATTCTTGGACAGAGAGGTCTGCCTAGTGGCTAGGACAGCATTATGATAATTTTGCATAATATTTGCTATATAATGCTTGGTAACTGTACAATATTACATTTATATAACACTGTATTTCTGGTCTTCCAGTCCAGGAATAGGAGTGATAACATATTACAGCAAAGGAGGGAATGAATGTTCATTGTTCATCTTGACCCTGAGCTGTTAATAAGCCTGCAGTTCTGTCTTCCCTCTGAGGATCTCAAAGCACTGTGCAAACATTCATGAAAGCTCACAATAAGCCCAGGAAGGTAGGCAAATATTCAAAATTTGAAGAAACCATGGAACAGTACAAAAAAGTCACAAATGATTTACTCAAGTCATCTGTGGCAGGAGTAGGAAAAAACCTAGGTCGCTTACTCCTCCAGCCTTGTCCTTTACCCACAAGACCATCTTTCCTCCCCCTTTCTAAGTTTCTTCTCACTAATGAGAATACTCTCACTCTACATCTGCAGAGTTCCTTTTTCATCTTCACCGGAACCTCCTTGTGCAGGCAGAATTGAGAATGTAGGGGACAAACAAGAACCATGTGTAATAAGAGGAGACTGCTATAAACACCCATAACATTCCACTCGGACTTCAACCACATGACCTAAGATCAACCCTTTAAAAGAAACCTACAATGGCATTTTGAATAGTCCTTCTGTCTGAAATGAAACATGCAGTGGAAGAGTCATTAAACCTGAATAAACTGACCCAGAGTTCAATAAACAAGCTGTAAGAGACTAGAGATAAGGAGCTGAAACATCCAGAACAAACAAGAACATCACAGCACTGTGAGTACTCTGAGCCAGAAGGAAGTTACTTAATGTACAAAGAAACAAAGCGATTTCACTTCTAAGTATTTGCCATGCTGTTTCCACTTAAATACTTATAGACACTGTATATCTACTTTCTGGAAATACACTGAGAAGCATATTTACTCTGTTACAGATTACAGAGATTATGACTACAGATTTAAGATGCTATTCTCCCACCAAGACCTGTGACTAGTATTAAGCAAAGTTACGTGCATTCAGCAGGGAAAGAATGTACACTTAAAATACCTAATTTACTCTCTTGCACCTCACAAAAGAACACATGTTCATAAGGCAATTCCTTTCTAAGAATTCTTATGATTATTACCAAAGAGTCGCACCTAATCAAGAACAAGGACCCATCATGTTAGGCATGGTACAAGTACAGAGACGGCCCATGCTTGCAGTCTAATTAGAGACAAGAGACTTGCCTAAAGCCACCCAGCAGATAGGGGGCAGAGGTCAGACCAGAACCCAGCTCTTTTTCCCTCTCAGTCCAGTTACTCGTACAAGAAGTCATAGAACCTCTCTACAGAAAATATATAGCAATATCTAGTATCTTACATTTATGTCGTACTCTTCATCCCAGCACATGGTATAAGACTGAATCATGCTCGGTATAAGACTGAATCATGCTGCGATATCCTGGTTTACATCTGTACAACCGCACGATTTCATTGGAATCACACTGGCATAAAACTGGAGTTCTACAGTGATGAATCAGTGCCTTTGACTATAGGGTTTACTTTACCCATAAGTGTGACACAGGGACCCTATGGTGCCAACTGGCAGAAAGTATAAGAAGTGCATAGGGGCTTACAAGGATCCCGAGTCAAGTATATGCACAATACTTCACCAAAGGGTGGCATGTAAGGTCTCTACTGAGAACCAATAGCCCACTGATTATCTTAATCTTTGCAAAATGTAGGTATGGATAATAGTGAATAAGTTATATTTCTGTACTAAAAGTTATGTTCTTAAGGTCTGTAAGTTATGGCAGGTCACCAGAAGGTGATCAACATGCTCCTTTTATGCAGGAGGAAAGAGAGTTTTTCTCTCTCTCTGGCGGGTTCTGTGCATGTTGTATGCTTCACAATGGAAGCCTATCTACAGTCTGAGCCGAATGCTAATCAAGAAATTGTGAAACCAACATGAAAGGAGCAAACAGGAAAAAACAACTAGGTGGACAGATCCTATTTACAAGAAAAGAAAATGGATTGTTGGAGTATAACTTGGGGTGCAGGGAAGCACTCTTCATCCTTCACCAAGGAGATGAACTGCCAGCATGATCTGTCTTATGAAAGGAGGGTCACGTCCAACCTGGCTGGAAAACACTGCAAAGACTTTGGTGAGCTAAACTTCATTAGACAGGAAATTATCTTGTTAGTTAAGTCTAGGCTGTAGAACGCATGTTATGATTTTATTTTACATGTAATAATTTGTTTCCAATACTTTTACTTACTACTTGTTGAATCTGATCTCTTTGTGAAATGAGCTTTTGCTTATTTTCACTCTGAACGTGCCTATGTGCTGTGTTAAGCAGAGCAGTGATCTAAGATGTAACTGTTAAGCTGGGGTGTGCTGTTCTTTTGAGAGCAGCAAATCTGTGAATGTCCAGCAAGGGCTGGATATTCCAGGGGGATGCATGGAGGGCCCAAGATTGCAGCGTGCTTATCACTAACTTGCAGAGGGATAGCAGAGCCTGCGTAGGCTCACAGGAGAGTGCTGGTGTTGCTCCCGGCCGGGGGAGTCAAGGAGCTGACGCTCAGACAAGGCTTCCTCATGCTACGGACAGGTGGGAGTGAGGTGCCTCACAACCCTGGGTATCCTTGGGCAGTGTTACACTAAACAAAATGCAGCCATTTCTGCACCAACAGCACTGCACAGTTATTTCCTGCCTGAACTGGAATTGCTGAAAATGTAACCCTACAGTTTGTAACAACCACCTTAGTTACATTATTTGTGAATAGTTATGTCATTTCACTGAGTGCTGTAAGCACGGCCTTCTTCCAGTCCTGTGGGTTCCCATGCTCATCAGGGCAGAGCCTGGCACACACAATTGTGTTTGCCCCTTTGGAAAGTCACCAGGAATATGAAGGGGATGCAAACATCTATATGGGGGAACAGGAAAAAGAAAAGGAACGCTCTTAACTGAGAAAGTCAGACAGGTCATGGCTTCCCTGAATTTTTGTGTATTGCCCATGATCTGTCCGTGACTTTTACTAAAAATAACTGAGACAAAATCTTAACTTTAGCCATCAGTGATACAATAGCCCAGGGAGAGAAGCCAGTGGCTCTGCCTATAAGTCATCAGGACATGTAGAGACATGCCTGTGAACAGGGAACTCCAAGTGCTTTTCCATGCCATGTGCTGTGAGTTTGTGTTTGTAACTGGCCACATGGCAAAAGGACATAAAATGCAGCTGCAACATCTCCATCTTGTCTTCTTTCCTGTTTTCTACTCTGGATCAACTACTCTACATCTGAAGCTGTAACAAAAGGACGGAGACCCATCCAGGTACTGGATGTACTCTAGAGGAACTGTACAAGCCTGCAAACTCCATAGTTCTGCTAAGAATCTGATATATATGGACTTTGAAGTCACTTGAATGTATCTGATTGCTTTGATCATTTAACATCTCTCTTCATGTTGGTTTCTTTTCTTTTCTAATAAACCTTTAGTTTTAGTTACTAAAGGATTGGCTGGAAGCGTGGTATTTTGGGTAAGATCCAAACCAATATTGATCTGCTACTGTGGCTGACCCTTTGTGGATCAGGAGAACTTTTTGTAAAGGACTAGAGTTAACCTGTCTCTTTACTGGACTTAGTTGCTGACTGGGAGCCAATGACTAAAATGCTATAAAGGGGCTGTGTAACTTAGCTTCTTGATAACCGCTGTGGGGAATCAGGAGCACTGTTGGTGACTGGTTGGTGAATCTAACTCCAGTGTTAGCCACCAGTGTTGGGAAGATCTGCTCTCCTTTTTGCAGCCTCCCCGAGCTTGGCATTTTCAAGGGGCTACCCTCGGCACAGACAGGTCACACACCCTTCTTGAATCATGGCCCCAGAACTGGACACAATATTCAAGCAGCAATCACACCCGTGCTACACACAGTGGTAAAATAAACTCTCTAATCCTACTTGAGATTCCTTTGTTTAAGCATTCTGTCATTCTGGCAGAGCAGCAGAGGTCTCTGCTTGGTGTCCCTCTCCAGTCTCCCAGTTCCATACCTCTGCCCTGCACTGCTGATCCTGTTTTCTTCTTCTCCCAGGTAATCAGTTGATGACTGAGCTCAGGGCCCTGCCCTAGACTGGCTCTGCCCGTCACCTCAGGAATCAAACAGGCCGCCAAAGCAGTGGGCATTGTCCAGGCTTCTCCACTTGGTGTCCCTTTCTGGATCTCTTGCTTTGACCGAGTGATCTGCAGCCCTCAACCCTGTTTGAGTTTTGTTTTTTTCCATTTTTGTCTCTCCCAATTTGTTGGTTTCTAGGACTTGTAGCCACTCTCTCCCTGAAGGGGCAAGACTTCTATTGCTTTGCTGGACTCTGCCACCAAACCCAGTTATAACATAAGCTACCATTTTCCACAAGCACAAAAAACACACTTGAATAAAAGAAACAGCAAATATTTTAATTCGCTCCTTGTTCCATAGCAGACACCAGACACTGTAGAATATAGTGAAGGCTGGAATGTTTGTTCTTTTCTCCTCTTCCAGTGTTCTAAGAGCACCATCTTTTGGTTTAATACATAACACAATGCAATGCTTTCAGCTCGCAGAGTGTCAGGGGCCCATGTTACTGAGTGCTATCACTGCCAGGAGCTAACTACCTGTAACCCAACACTCTGAGAACAAAGCTCTGACTAGCTTAACTCTCTTCATTTGATTTGCAATCTTTTAGCCTGAGTAAACTGGGGTGCACAAGTCCCTGAGAGGAGGAGCCACTCACTCATTCAACAACTTCACCATCTGTGCAATCCCTTTTCAGAATTAGAGATGAGATAGCCAATTTGCAATCACAAATTCCCCCTCCCTCCCCTTCCATGCATTCCAGGCCCAGTGAAGTGTTTAATAACCTAACTCAAAAGAATGTAATAATTTTAACCCCCCTCTGCCCTGCTCCACCTTGTATGTACACAAACATAACATTCCTTTGAACCATTTGTAACTGACTATACACATTGAGCTAACCAAAGCCAAAGAAATTACATGCTAAAGGCCATCATAAACCAGATTTTCTTAGAAATGATGAGGAAATAGCCAGTGGGCTGGAAGTTGTTGTGCGACTGGTAAGGAACCAAGGTCTGATGAGTAAGGTCTGAGGCAAGGAAGTAAGAATCTCAACAACTGCAGACAGGGGAAAACATGATTTGCACACACGTAAAATAAAATCTCCTCTTAAGATTTCATTTATGCATTTATTGGAGAGGGGCCCTTAACACAGCCCTGTTTGTTTCCTTACACACACACACAAAATCAGTATTTCAAGTATTTGCTTAGCATAACATAGACTGTGGTGATACACTGAGCCCAATCCTCAGTTGGTGCAAATAGGTGTAGCCTATTGACATGATTTACACCAGCTATCTGCCTGATGGGTCAGGGACACTAGCAAAGATGATGCAGGAATAAAGAAAAGATCTGCTCCTTTATCAGTACTAATCCAATGAAGTTTCAGTGAAGAAGGTATACATATATATTTAATAGAAACCACCCCCTTTTAAATGTGTTAACCTTTCAGGCACCTGTCCTAGCAAAGCACGGTCGGGTATTACTGTGATACCAGGATTGGATCTGTTTAAAGGATAAAGAGAAAAACCTGTACTAAATAAAAGATCATATGCAATTAGGGGAGGGGCTTAAATAGAGGGGAATGAATCAAGAGCACAGTTACTATTCTAGAGGAGCAAGGTTAGGAAATGAGATTGTAAATTGACTCATGTCTCCTTGGATGAGGAGGGTGGGCCTTGACCTTTGTTGTGCTAAACAACATAGCAGCCACTTACAATGAGGGATGCATTTATATGTACCTCCTCTATCATGCCCTGGCATTCTGGTAATTAGAATGCATGTCACTTTAATTAAAATGGACACTGTGTTGAAATCAGCGGTCAGAAGGCAAGCAGTTTACCAATCTTCATGGTTTCCACTTGGCCTCTAAATGACCCTATGACTAACAATGATATTATTTTATTTTTATAAAGCACAGAGCTCCAACCCCAAGGTGCAGAAGTGGAGGAAGCAACCAGGAAGACTGCAACTTTAAACTTGATTCTGACCAACAGGGGGGAATTGGTAGCGAATCTGAAGGTTGGAGGCAATATGGTTTCAAGTTATAATGAAATGATGGGGGATTTGATAGCGGCCTTCAACTACCTGAAAGGGGGTTCCAGGGAGGATGGAGCTAGGCTGTTCTCGGTGGTGGCAGATGACAGAACAAGGAGCAATGGTCTCAAGTTGCAGGGCGGGAGGTCTAGGTTGGACATTAGGAAAAAGTTTTTCACTAGGAGGGTGGTGAAGCACTGGAATAGGTTACCTAGGGAGGTGGTGGAATCTCCATCCTTAGAGGTTTTTAAGATGAGGGTTGACAAAGCCCTGGCTGGGATGATATAGCTGAGATTAGTCCTGCTTTGAGCAGGGGGTTGGACTAGATGACCTCCTGAGGTCCCTTCCAACTCTATGATTCTATGATTCTATGATTGTAAGGAAAGGAAGGCGCAAGCAGAGCAGAATATGAACAATGGACTTCTAAAAAGCAGACTTTAACATACTTAGAGGACTGACTACAAAAAGTGGAAACATGGACGAATTGCTAAGGAGGAGTACAAAGGAATAACACAGAAATGTAGGGACAAAATCAGAAAAACTAGGCACAAAATGAGCTACACCCAGCAAGGGACATAAAAGGCAATAAGAAAAGGTTCTTTAAATACATTAAGAGCAAGAGAAAGACAAAGGAAAGCATAGGTCCTCTCCTTAGCAGCGAAGGAGAGCTAATAACTGTTGACATCAAGAAAGCTGAGGTGCTTAGTGCCCATTTTTCTTCAATCTTCATTTAAAAAGGTTAATGGTGACCAGATACTCAGCACAATTAATATTAATGACAAGGAGAAAGGAATGCGAGCCAAAAAAGGGAAAGATCAGGAGGATAACTGGCTAGGAGGTAGTACTGCTGAAAAGGATCTGGGGGTTATAGTAGATCACAAATTAAATATGAGTCAACAACATGGTATAGTTGCACAAATGACTAATATAATTTTGGGGTTTATTAAGAAGAGTGTTGTATATAAAACAAGGGAGGTAATTCTCCCATGCTACGCAGCACTGGAGGCTTCATTTGGAGTACTGTGTCCAATTCTGGGTGCCATACTTTAAGGAAGAGAATGCAGAGGACAGCAACAAAAATAATGAAAAGTTTAGAAAGCCTGACCTGCAAGGAAAGGTTAAAAAAACTGGACATGTTTAGTCTTGAGAAAAGAAAACTGAGTGGGGACCTGATAACAGTCTTCAAATACGTTAAGGGCTGCTGTTAAGAAGGCTGTGATCAATTGTTCTCCATGTCCATTGAAGGTAGGACAAGAAGCAATTGGCTTAATCTGTGTCAAGGTAGATTTATGTTAGATATTAGGAAAAGTCTTCTGACTATAAGGGTTGTTAAATTCTGCAATAGGCTTCCAAGGGAGGTTATAGAATCCCCATAACTGCAGGTTAAGAACAAATTGCACAAACACCTGTCAGGGATGGTCTAGGATTACTTGGTCCTGCTTTAGTGTAGGTGACTGGACTTGATGACTTTGAGGCCTCTTCCAGCCCTATATTTCTACAGTTCTATGATTTTAAGGCCTCCTCTGAATCAGCAACACACAGTAAATTGCAATGAATTCAGTATCTGTCAGGATATGACTCTGCAGGTGTGAGGCACCTGGGTATTTCAGACTTGATGCTTAGACCTTTAAGCTACTCTTCTTCCCAAGAGATCATCTGGGTCTTTTTAGTCCCCCAGTGACCATGGTAACTGTAAGCTCTATGTCCATTTCACCACCACCGTATAGCCTCTCCTCACAAAAAGGTTAACCTTACCCAGGCTGCTCCTGGGGAATGAACATGAAGCAGCAAGAATAATGGTGGGGTCTACTGAAGATTTCTGCCCATATGAAGCCAACTTATACAGGACTCTAATCTTTATGGATGTTCACACTCCTGTTGATTGTTCCAAACTGATTGGGACCACATAACAAATCCATGGCAAGCAATAGCCATAGTACTGAAAAACCAAAGTGTATATAAACAGCTATCATAACAGTACCTAGGAATGCCTGCTCTATACTAGGTGGCTTATAAACAATGTGTTAGAGTTAGATGAAATTTTTTGGACATTTTTTTTTCCAGTGAAAAATGCAGATTTGGATTGACTGAAACATTTCATGCATTCAGTTGAGTTGACTGAATTGTTTCAGTCAAACAACATTTTTTTTTTTAATATCAAAAAATTTTTGACTGTGACCTTGGTCGCTGGAAGAGGCACACTGATATTGTTCAATCAGGACAAACTGCAAAGAATGGGGCACAGGATCCCCAAAATTGGTGGTCAGTTTAATAATTAGATTCACCAAGCCAGCAACAGAGCAGCTTCTACAATACCCAGAAGCCAAAAATACAGCTCCCTTAAACAAATCCAGCCTTGGGCCCCCATCCAGTCAGCCAAGTCAAATATGGTGAGGATTATTTAAAATTTTATTCACCATATATGAAGTTCGAGCAATCCCAAGAGACCAGACACATTATCCACCAGGACAATTAATATTTACCCAAATACACACTTAACAGCCAATTCCTATTAACTAAATTAAGATTTATAAAAATAGAAGAGAGAGAGTATTGGTTAAGAGATCATTATACATATAGATATGAATAAAGTTTAGGTCAGTTACATAGTAGAGATGGTGAGCTGCTGAGGTGCAAAAAGTTCTTTCAGAATCAGTTCTATAGGTTACAATCCAATAAGCAATCCATATATAGAGTTTGTTCACATTTTTCCATGAGAATTAGCAGGGTAATTCAGATTGGGACTGTAGACCTCAGCCTTGCAACTCAAGTTTCCCCTGATTAAGTTTAAGCAGATCGGAGATAAGAGGATCACAGCCCTAGAGTTCCTTTATAGATCTCTGGCAGGCTATTGAAAGCCTCTTGACAGCAGGTATTCCTTGGGTGAAGAACAGGTAATATACATTGTGGCTTTGAAGTAAAATCTATTTCCTATGTATACACAGGTAACAAGTTGCATTCATCAGCATAAAGTAATCACCCATTAAGCAGCTCATAGACAGTTTACTATAAACTTCAAAGAGAAATATAGATAATGATATTATTATACCCAAGTTTCATCTAAATGTTAATGTTTCCTTTTGATCCCTGAATCAATAGAATATAGTAACAGACAAGAAGAAAAGTTTACTATCTACAGCTAATAAAATCACATTGTTAACATCCAGCAAGATATAGGTAAATACAGACAAATACAATCAGTATCTTTTTCTAATTCTCTAAAAATACAAGTCCACATTTCAAAACTCTAGTCTATCTAACATGGCTTTGTTAGCTATTTATGAGACATGGCCTTAATTACCATTTATATACTTTTCTAATATGTCTTTAAAAGGTTGACTTTGGGTCATTTAGCCTGCTAGTTACTTAACCCTTTCTGGGTCACAGTGACCTTTTCAGTTCAAAGTGAGTTTTCATTTCAAATTTTACCTGAATTTTATTTTTAAAAGCTAAACTGAAATGAAACCTTTTGTTCAACTAGGACTATTTTTTTTTTAAAACCTTTTTCAGTTTGCCAAAATATTCACAACATTTTTGTTTTGGGTTGACCCAAAGCAATTTTTTCCCCAGTTTGGCCAGAGAACCAAAAAACACAGCATTACTGTGTATAGGCTGCATCCACTAGAGCACTGGTTCTCAAACTGGGGGTCACAACCCCTCGGGGGGTGCCAGGTGGTTATGTGGCGGTCACAAGCTGGGAGCCCCAAGCCTGGTCAGGCACGGGGCTGCAAGCCTTTCTGCTTCCTCCTGGCAGAGGAACTTGGGGAGAGGGGCGAGCGGTGACACAGATACTGCTCATCCACCTCCAAACATTCCTCCGTGCCTTCCTAGAGGGGTGAGGAGGGGGGAGGGTGAGGAACATCATCAGAGGTCACTTTCCCCACCTGGGCAGTGCTATGAGGCAGGTATCAGGAGCTGCTGCTCTCTGCCCTTTCCTTACGCAGCCCAGGTGGGGAAAGTGACCTGGATGCTAGAAGCCCTGATGTTGCTCCTCACTCCCCTCCCCGCACAGCCCCCTAAGGGTGCAATGGAGGGGGCACCAACAGAGGTCAGGCGGTCACACTCAGAAGCTCGCTGTGTGAAAAGGGTCACCCATACAGAAAGTTTGAGAACCACGGCACTAGACTCGGGTACCATGATATCACACACACATACACAGACAAACTTGAACAGGTGTGACATTTCATCCAGTATAGATAGGGCAGTGGTTCCACTCACATACACTTCACCAGTACTTGAACTTTGAAAAACACAAAGCAACCAACAACAAAATGACCACCACTTTTGTTTGCAAATCAAAATTCAGGAAAGTACAACTGGCCCTTCTGCCCTTCCCCCTCCTTTCCTTTTTAGTTTAATTCAATAACTTCCCCATTACAAAATCTACCAGTCAGCTCGCTGTAAAGTTGATAACATGTTCACATGTGCTCACACAGCGGCAGCCTTTGGAAGACTAGGTATTTTACCTACTTCTGCATTACTCACCCATGAGCATCCGTATCAGGAATCTTTCCTGAGCAGAGTCTTCTGTGCTTCTGCTTCGCAGCAAGAAGTGACGGCCCATGCTTTTTCAGTTGGTCATATTTTTGCTAATCGATAGCCATCTCCAGAATAAAGACTTGGCTGAATTGAGCACATTAGCCGTCCTGTTACTGCATCTAATCCTAGTTTAAATTAAAAACAAATACTCAAAGCCTGAAATGATGCTTGCCTGTTCAAACGATCTAGACTAATACAGTGCAAGAAGGAAATAGTGAAGATTTCAGTTATTTGCACAACAAAGTTGAGTCTGTGTGCTACTCATATATCGAGGGTGGCTGTTTTATGGTCTCTCCCACTATACATGGAGTGGCATTTTCAAAGGCATTCAGCATTGGCCTACCAATGCTCCCACTGAAGTTAGTGAGAGTTTTACTGCTGACTTCAATGTGAGTTGAAGTACACAGGCCAGCTCAGCACACTTTTGAAGATTTCATCATTTATAGCCCAATCCAAAACCCCCCTGAAGTTAATGACCAGATTCCCACTGACTTTGAACAGCTTTGGATCAGGTCCTTAGGGCTCAATACTTGCTAGCCAACATTTTCAAACTCGGGTGCTGAAAAAAAATCATTCCCCTTATTTAAGTGCCTAAACATGGATTTAGGTCCAAACATAAGCATCCTAATTAAAAAATGGTAGCCTCGAATTCCCCTTTTCCTTTGTTTGGATTGTAACATGGCCATGGGGAGAGGGGTTACCAATTTTTCCCTCACACAGAGTTATATATTCTGGACAGGCCCACCAAGAGCAATTCCAGGCCCCTGGGTGGAACAGTCCCAACCCGCCTCTTCAGCCCACGGCCCCGCCCACTGTCCACTCCTGCTGTGCCCTACGCCCCTCCCCCCACTCCACCCCAGACCACTCCTCCCCCGCTCGGCCTGCTTGCTGCCACGTCTCTCCCCCCTGCTCGGTCCCCCTCCTCTCTTCCACATTCCCCCTTCTCCCAAGCAGCGAGTGACAACTGGAGGGGGGGAGGGACGCAACGAGCAGCGGTGGGGAGGCCAAGTGTGGGAGGAGAAAAGGGATGGAAGCGGTCAGGGATGGCGGGGAGGCCAAGTGGGGAGCGGGGCGAAGGAGCAACACGGCTAGCAGCAAGGCCAGGCAGGGCAGGGCCTGAGGTGGAGTGGGGATGGACTGTGGGTGGGGCAGCGGGTGGAAGAGGCCTGGGCCCTTTTAATTTACTGGGCCACAGAGCAATATCCCTCCCAGTCAGCAGGCCTGATTCTGGAGCTTCAAAAGGGGCATGTAGACATTCAAGTCAAAGAGGAATTTATCAAAAAGGTGTAAGCACCTCACAGTAGGTTTCGGCAGTGTGTGGGATGCAATACCCAGGGCACATACTTTGCACCCGATGTTTTCCTTCCATGCAATCATGGTGGGAGGTTCTTTGGCAATCTTAGGGGGGGGAAAAACCAATATTTTCCACTGATTCCTGATTATACTAATTTGGCTCTAGCTTTTCAAACAATTCAATTAGGTCCATTAGGCCACTGATTTCTGGGTTCACTCGTTCCTCCAGCCGAAGCCAACAGAGACACTGGAAGCTGGAGAATTCTAGTAGAATTGACTGGCATTTCAGATGGTGGATTTATTTATTTAATTTTTGTGCAGCACACAGATGAGGCAATGGGAACTTTAAAAATATTCCTACTCCACTGTAACAAGAGCACAGCTAGTGAAATGCCATAATTTAAGTGCCACACATTGGATAAAATGCCAAATGCATTTTGTAATAATCCACTTTTAGGTACTGTCGGTTTGTTTTCACTAGTGTCTCCTAAAGGCTAGGATGATATTACTAAGGGGGGGCAGAGGAAAATCAATAGGGGAAGAAAGAAGAGAATAGCAAGTATGTTACACTCATTTTCCATTTTATTTCTTTAAAGCTATTTTGTTCCCCTTCACTTTTGTTGGCTGGGAAATGGTATTTCTATTCTGCAGAATAGTTTTGCTGCTTCTTGGGCTCTGAGCAACCCAGCACTAAAAATACTGGTTGTCATTACATTCACGCTTTCCCAGTGTTGCAAACATCAGTGAAGCTATACCTGTGCTAAACAATGATGGAAGAAACACATGAGGACTGGAGCAACTTGGCCAATTTTTAACCATATGATTTCCGCTAATGTTAGGGTTACAAAAACCCCACTTGTTTTCCCTACTCAGGTTGATATAAGTTCTTGTGAATTTCACCACCTATAGTAAATGCCACTAGAGGGAGATAAAACCCCAGAAAACAGATTCCTCTGCATTCCTCTAGATTCCTAAACAAACAAACAAAAATTCTCTTTGACATATTACAGATAAACAAAGTAGTGATATTATAGTTGTTTTCCCTTTGGTATACAAACAGCTAACAAAAGGAAAATTGCTCTATTCCAGCAAGTCCAGACTCCCGCACACACAGCGAGGTTAGTAGCACTATTCTTCCAGTACTTTACATAAAAAGGAAAGTTCAATCATTATAAATAAATGTCTGCTGGATATTTTCATTTCTTGTTTAATAAGAGAAAGGTCAGTGGGTTTTTTTCTATTATTTGGCCTTTTACCAAAGATTCTTGTTAAAAGTAGGGGGCGGGGCAGGGATGGTTAGGGTCTAGAAGTAACATTGAGCTTTTCATCTTGAGTCAAGTAAGAATGACCTAGAGTGGGTAAGTGACTACAGATCATTTCCATTTGCCCACAAGTCAACATCCTTGCCTGTGGACATGTATTAATTTGGTGTTAAATTCAACCCTATCCATAAGCCTCATGCCGCCCTTCTGCACAGGAGTGAATGTCACACAGAGATGTAAAGCCACCATCATTCGGGGTAGTAAGAGACACCCTGTTTGCAATCTCAGTGGACCTGTGAGAAGATGGAGTCTTAACTTTTGCCTAGAGACATGATTTATACAGGCCGGGGGAACAAACATTGATAGGATAGGGTTGCTTGCAGCCTGCTTTCTTCAGGACACCTCCATCTCCTGTGTCTTCAGGCCTTCTTCCTCCCCACCAAACTTTTCTTCAATCGCTTTTCCTTTTCTTTTCTCCAAACCTCTCAGTTTTACAGCTCCCCATCACCAGTGACAGCTTCAGCAGCCTTCTTTACACCATGTACGTCTCCACTTCAATTAAAAGCCCACCGATGGCCCATGCCTGCTGACTCAGCCCTTCAGTCCGAGCCCCATGAACCTGATTAATTGAAGTGTAGACGTTCTGGCATGGGTTGGAGCCAAGACTCTAGGACCCTGCAAGGGTGCCAGAACTCAGGCTCCAGCCCAAACACCTAAGTGCAGTGTAGACATACATACACATAGGCCTGGTCTACACTACCAACTTAGGTCGACAGAAGCTGCCTCATGTCAACCTAATAATGTATGCATCTATACTATCGGGTCCCTTCCACTGATCTAACTTGCCTAACTTAATTACTCCACCTCCACGAGAGACGTAGTGCTTAATTCAATGTTGATGGGTCGACAGAGGCAGTGTAGACGCAGCGTTGTTTAAGTCAACTGAATTGGCCTCCAGGAGGTGTCCCACTATGCTATGCTGTGACCACTCTGATGATCGTTTTCAACTCCATTGCCCAGCAACCAGGTATACAGGAAACAGTCTTTCCCTGCTAAACCCCTGGGAACTTTTGAATTCCCATTTCCTGTTTGAGCAGCATGGAGAGCTTGCCAGCCCAGCTGATCGTGGTGACTCAAACGCCCCAGCCTGGAGTACACAGGAGGTGGTGGATCTTAGTGTGTAGAGAGAAGAGTCTGTGCAGGCACAGCTTCAATCTAGTCGAAGAAGCATAGACATCTACAAAAAGATCACACGGGACATGGTGGAGCAGGGCTACACCCGGGACATGCCGCAGTGCCGCATGAAAATCAGAACTTCGGCAGGCATACTAGAAGACAAGGGAGGCAAACGGTCATCCTGGGTCTGCACCACAGACATGCCACTTCTTCAATGAGCTGCATGCGGTTCTCAGCAGTGACCCCACCACTACCCCCAAATGCAGTGTGGATGCCTCCCAGGAGTCTGATACTCCCTGGGCCACACAACAACGAGGAAGATATTCTAGATGAGGATGAAGAGGAGGAGGAGAATAGGAGACAGGCAAGTAGAGATCCGTTCTCCCTGACAGCCAGGAGTTATTTTTAACCACAGAGCAGTCCAGCTGGTCCCAGGACAGCATGGTGGCCAAGTGTGATGCTCGGGAAGGCACCTCTGATGAGTCTGCAATTGAATTCAAACTGTAGGGGTTACATCCTCTTATAGTCTGTGTGCAATATGAAGAAAAAGTGAGGTGCAATGGGTATCTGCTTCCCAGTGGTCGCTCCAGCTACACAGAGGGTGCCCCCTCAGAAAAGACGGTTTATGTGCACAGAGATGGCCCAGGAATCCTCCCTGGAGATCTGAAAACTTTCCTGGAGGTACTCTGCAATACTTTGCAGAAGGTTTCTGGGGACGGCTACCTTATTTCTTCCACCACAATAGGACACTTTCCTACGCCCCTGCAGTATTAACTCCACTGGCATCATTGTGGTACACAGCATAGCAGCATAAGGACCAGCTCTGTACCCAGACGCTTGCAGCATCTGTTCCCTACCTCTGTTACCCACAGAGACTGATATCACATAGGCTTACCTAGGGGAGACTGTGGAAGTTTTCATTACACATACTCCTATCGCAAACAATAGAGCATGTGATCCCCAAACACATGGTGATTTCCAGGTCCCTCAACCAGTTTCCCTAACATGCTGGTGGTTTGCTTGGCAGGCATTGGCATTGACCTAAGAATCTGCAAGTCCAGAGCAACTACTACTGCCAGCATTAAGGAAGGTGGGGTTGAAGGGCTTCCTGTATCTTCTTGTGGCCACAAACTCCCCCCTCCCGCCCTCCGGAGCTGCCTTAGACAAAGACCGCAATTTGGAAGGTTTAATGCTGGTCCCTGGTCTCCAAGCACCATCCATATGCTCCCAACCTAGGTTGCCCATAAGTTACAGCACAAGGCCTGTCGCACATGCCACTGGGCCTTACTCACCGTGGCTGGAACAGCAAACTGGTTCACTGAATAGTGAGGGATTCTGATTATGTTCTGGCTTGTACTTGAGTGTAATAAGGGGAGTGTTTTTTAAATAGTAACCTTGCACTAGACCCAGGGTATGCACTGACAATGGTTGCCTTGTGCTTTGCGTGCCTTTCAGTGGAGAGCTTGGCCTTCAGCACCTCCTCCACATCGGTGGAGAGGCTTTCCCAGATTAGAAGAAGGAAAAAGAATGCATGATGACATGTTCAACAAGATCATGAACGCCTCTGAGACAGCAGACATGGCAAAGAGCCTGAAGGATTTCATGGTCTGAAAAACTGGACATGGAGTGCAGGAGAGAAGCTCAGGAGCATGAGTGGGCCACGCAGGATGAAATGCTGTGGATTATGAAGGAGCAATCAGACACGTTGAGGCATCTGGTTGAGTTTCAAGAAAAACAGCTTGAGGCTAGACTCCCTCAGCGGCCCAAACAGAACAGCCTGCAAACAATCGCTGTATTCCTTCTTCCAAACATTCAAGGAGGTGTATGGGGGGGGACGTGCAGTATCCCTTCCACTCAACACTAGGAAAGGGTACTAAGAACAAAAGGCGGCCATTCAATGACCTTTGATGGGCAAGATTACTCTGCTTCTACAGACAAGATGACTTCGTTTCTCCCCTCCCAATTTTACCCCACCATTTGTCCAAAGTTAAATTCTCTTCCTGGTCTTTCAATTTTTTTAGATATCGTCAAAAAAAGTCAACGTTTTGAGAATGAAATACTCTTTATTTATTCCAAGCACAGGGGGATGGGGCAGAGGAGAGAAAGGGGAGGTACAGGAAAATGGATGCAATGGAAGAGATGGTATAGACAGGCACAACGCAGAGAAGCAGCACACATTACTGAAACAGGTTTTCAAAGCCTCCCAGAGATGCAGTGCTCCTCGCTAGGCTCTTCCTATTGCCTTGGTAAGTGGCTGCTCAAAATTAGCAGGCAACCTATCCACCTCCATACCCCACCTCTGCGGAAACTTCTCTCCCTTTGCCTCACAAATATTATGGAGCACACAGCATGCAGCAATAACAATGGATATATTGCTTTCACTGAGGTGTAACCTATGTAGCCCATAGAACTAGCCTGCTTGCTTGCAATATATAGATATGTATCTTTTCTTATAGATTTAAGTATGATTGTGCGATTATAATAGAGTTATAAATTTTATATATATTTTTGCTGTAATGCAAGGTACCGTACAGGCCACATTCTGTGTGACAGCTACGTAATTATTATTATACATATATTCAGGAATTAGCGTTGAAAGTGTTGACGTATAGCAAAAACAAGACATATATGGTCATGTTTGTCCTACATGAGTTAGCAGTTAGCAGATATACTCAGGACCTTTGGCCTAGACAAGTGTTGAAAGTAATGATGTCAGGCCCAAACTAGTACACCACAAAACCCACAAAGGTGAAGTCATGGACTCTTTGAAATGGGAAGTAAAATGTCATGGATATCCTTAATATTCATGAACCTGCCGGCCTATACAGTATGCATACCCCAATAATTTGGGGGTGGAAAATCCAAATATGGACTTAGAAGGAGGACCCATATTCTCGGGGTATAAGAAGGGAAAGATTGTGCTTTTTAGTGCGATCGTCATCTACTCTTGCTTGAAGTTTCTTTAGTTTGTGTTAAGGTTTTCTTCTCTATTTTATATTTAGTCTTATTTGTAGTCTTAGTTTATAGCTCTTAGCTCTCTAGCAGTGCTTACTCCACCCCTCTACTCAAGAGGTAAGGAACCAGACATCTCTCTCAATCAGGTCATCAGGGAAGGGTGTGAGTATATTAGTCTAAGTATATCATAAAAAAAAATTTATATATATGTTTATATATATATATATAAGTCTCTAAATTTAAGATTGTATTATCCATTATTCATTTGATTGTTCAGTTTCTTTATATCAGTTATATGTCTATCATTTTATGTTATCTTAATAAAACTTATAAAATTATACAAATTTGGTTATCACTAAGAAAATTCCTGTTGTACACCCGGGGTCCTTATAAAATTCTTCTGGAGCCTGATTCAGGGACAAGAACCTTCTAATCCAAGCAACTGGCAAACCTATAACCCTATTAAATAACTAATACTGAAAATCAGGCTACACCTAGTAACCAAACTGCATCAGCAGCCCTTTAAACGTCCAAAAGCACATTACACCACCATTCTGCACTTGCTCAGCCTATTGTTGAACTGCTCCTTACTGCTGTCCAGATGCCTGGGGTACGGCTTCATGAGCAAGGGGTAGACTGGGTCTTCCAGAATCACTATTGACATTTCAACATCATCAGTGGTTATTTTGCGATCTGGAAAGATAGTCCCTGCTTGCAGCTTTCTGAACAGACTTGGGTGCCTAAAGATGCACGCATCATGCATCTTTTCTGATCCTTCAACGTTGATGTCAATGAAACACCCCTGTGATCCACCAGTGCTTGCAACACCATTGAAAAGTATCACTTTTGGTTTATGTACTCTTTGGCAAGGTGGTCTGGTGCCAAGATAGGAATATGCATGCCATCTATTGTCCCAATGCAGACAGGGAACCCTGTCCACTATGTCCTACACATTGCCCAGAGTTGCTACCCTTCTTAGAAGTCGATTAATGGCCCTGCACACTTGGATCATAATAACTTCCACGGCAGATTTACCAACTCCGAATTGATTCACTGCTGACTGGTAGCAGTCTGGCATTGCAAGCTTCCATACAGCAATCGCCACTTGCTTCTCCACTATCAGAGCAGCTTTCATTTTAGTGTTGCTTCACTTCAGGGCTGGGGAAAGCTCTGCACACAGTTCCCAGAAAGTGGCCTTCTGCATTCGAACATTCTGCAGCCACTGCTCATCATCCCATAACTGCATAACAATGCGATCCCACCAGTCAGTGCTTGTTTCCCAAGACCAGAGACAGTGTTCCACTGTGTTCCTAACACTCACAATAAGAGTGCACAGCTGAATGCAGGTCCATGCTTGTCGGGCTATGGTGTATGCATAGCTAAGGCAGCCTTTTGAAAAAAAGCAAGAAAAAGCATGGGCTGTGTGCTGTTGATATCAGGAGAGGGAGGGAGGGAGGAAACTGCATCATGGGGGGACAAAGCCAAGTTCCCATTCCCCCCTGCAACAATGTTTTGGTCCCATAAGGCTTTGCAAGCCCTTCCCAAAAACCCCTGCAGCTAGTTGCACTGTGGAATAGCTACCCACAGTGCCCTGCTCTCTGCATCCATGCAAGCACTGCTAGTGAGGACGCGTTCCACCAACACAATGAGGGTGTGTGGACACAACCAGCTGACTTAATTACTGTGGTGGTGATTTTAACTTAAACTAAGTCAACTTAACTTTGACTAAGGATGTGTCTAGACTACACATTGCTTCCTGAACTGGCTGCTTCCCCGAGCTACATGCCTTCCCTTTCACCCATGGCATGTACTTCCTGACATGCTCTGCAAGCTGCAGAGATGGTTCTCAGCAGCTCCAACATAGCCTAGTTGTGTCCACTTGGATCAGTGTGTTTGAAACCTATTCAAATACCTTGTCTGTCTTTGTCTATGTAAATGCATATTAGGAAATGCAGTCTACAAACTTGCAGAGGGGCAGCCGTGTTAGTCTGTTTTTAGCAAAACAGCGAGAGTTCTGTGGCACCTTAAAGACTAACAAATTCTTTTGGGTATAAGCTTTCGTTGGCAGACCTCTGCATGGACGCCTCCTGATGGTCGAAACCACAGACTAGACTTTTACATAGAATGCTTCCGCCAACGTGCACAAGATGAAATTATAGACAAGCAGCATCACTTGCCCCGTAACCTCAGCCATGCAGAATACAATGCCATCCACAGCCTCAAAAACAACTCTGACATTATAATCAAAGAGGTTAACTAAGGAGGTGCGACAGTCATCATGAATAGGTCGGATTATAAACAAGCAGCCGCTAGACAACTCTCCAACACACATTCTACAGGCCACTGTCCTCTGATCCCACTCAGGAATACCAAAAGAAACTACACCATCTGCTCATTAAACTCCCTGAAGAAGCACAGGAACAAATCTGCACAGATACACCCTAGAGACCCGACCAGGGATATTCTATCTGCAATCCAAAATCCACAAACCCGGGAAGCCTGGATGCCCCATCATCTCGGGCATTGGCACTCTTACAGCAGGGTTATCAGGCCCTCTGCTACTAGTACTCCTAGCTATCTTCAGAATATTACCAACTTCCTGAGAAAACTACAATCCATTGGTGATCTTCCAGAAAACACCATCCTGACCACTATGGATGTAGAGGCTCTCTACACCAACATTCCACACAAAGATGGACTACTAGCCATCAGGAACAGTATCCCCAATAATGCCACGGCACATCTGACAGCTGAACTTCATGACTTTGTCCTCACCCACAACCATTTCAGATTTGGAGACAATTTATATCTTCAAGTCAGCAGCACGGCTATGGGTACCCATATGGCCCCACAGTATGCCAACATTTTCATGGCTGACTTAGAACAACGCTTCCTCAACTCTCGTCCCAAAGTGCCCCTCCTCCACCTACATTACACTGATGACATTTTCATCATCTGGATCCACAAAAAAGAGTCCCTCGAAGAATTTCACTGGTATTTCAACAATTTTCACTCCACCATCAACCTTAACCTGGACCAGTCCACACAAGAAATCTACTTCCTGGACACTACAGTGCAAATAAGCGACAAACACATAAACACCACCTTATACTGAAAACCCACCGACCACTATTTCTGCCCACGAATGCTTATGCCCAAATAAATTTGTTAGTCTTTAAGGTGCCACAGGATTCTCGATGTTTTGCTATAAACTTGCAGGATTTTTATCTAGGATGTTCGTCACCAAAAGTGAATTTATTCTCATGCCACCTCTAGAAGAGAATTACTCCCAATTTATAGATAGGGAACAGAGGCATAGAGAGGTTAAGACCTGCCCACAGGGATTCTATGGCAGAGGGCTTGGAAGAGAACCCATATGTTGGGAGAACCAATTCCATGAGGTAACCACAAGGTCATCCTTCCAGCCTAGTGACTAGAGTATGAGATCATGAGGCCTTCTGAGTTCTCTTCCCAGATCTATCACTAACTTGCTAGGTGACTTTGGGTGAATCACAGTATGTCTCTGTGCCTAAGTTTATACATCTAAAATGTATAAAAAGGGCTACGTTTATATAGTAATAGTGCACAGCTAAGCATGTGTATTCCAGCCTTATAATCATGACATTATTTTGTTTACAACTAAATTCCATGGATGATAGGAGACAAAGATCAAATGTACTCCATACCATACAGCGTCATTGATTTACATGATGTTGCATTAGGGAGCACGATGGGGAAATTTAGCCCATAGGATCTAGGTCAGAAATATCCCGAGAGTCATTCACACCTACGTCCAGTTCAGCCTCTCTAAAGATGAGACAGATGTGAAGTCCAAAAGTAGAATCTAAAACGAGTATAAAGGGTGATGGCATTTTTTAAAGCTTGAAGCTGTACATCTTCAATAATCACACCCACTGAAGCATGTTTGTCTTTAACATTTGGGTAATTTTATGCTTCTCTGATTGACTGATCAACCCAAGCTTTGAGCCCCAGGAAAAGGATGACTCTAATCTGACAGTTAACATGATTACTAATGAGTAATATGAACACACCAGGGAGTTCTAGTCATACCTCTGTTTTATACAGGGTTGTGGGTCCTTCCATCAGCATAGCATGTTAGGCAGCTCCCTACTTGGCGATACTTTATATTTGACTCTAGTATAAACATTTGTCAGGACTAAAACAGCTCTGGCCTCTCTAACACCTTCCCTTTCAGGTAGGGTTAGAAGTGAGTCAATAGAACAATAAGTTTGTGCCTATCTGCATTCCCTGGGGGGGGGAGAACAAGTGTTCTACACCCACTTTAGAATTTTAATCCAGCTAGTGGGACCGTATATCAAGGACAAGAGCAATTAAGATTTCTTATGCACATGTCATCTACAAAGGGCTGTGCTAACATTGAACATCACACTCCCTATGAGGCAGTTAGATAACTGGTATTGCCCCCTATGTGCAGGTGGGTAAACTGAAGCAGAGAGGCTAAGTGACTTGCTCAAGACAACAGAGTGAGTTTGTGGCAGAGTTTGAACTGAACTCAGAAGCTCCAAGGTCTGTGCTCAGACCATTCTTCCCTCTGATCCCCAATATAGACAGAGCCACGACAATCTACAATAGAGGCAAACTAAATGTCTATTTTGAAGGATCTGCAAGTTTTGTTCTTCAGTTTATTGCATTTCAATGCAATTTGCTGCATATATACCATAGAATCTGCATGGAAGAAATTTATTTATTTATTTATTTCCTAACAAAGTTAGGAAAAAGTATATATCCAAAAGTCAAGAAAAGTCAGATAATTTAGACAACAGATACTTTTTAAGGAATTTTGTTTGTTATATAGTTAAGATTTTGGAATGACTGACTTACTGAGCTACTAGAGAGACAAGGTGGGTGAGGTAATATTCTTTATTGGACCAACTTCTGTTGGTGAGAGAGACTAGCTTCCGAGCTTACACAGAGCTCTTCTTCAGGTCTGAGCAACTTAACTGATGGTTCCTTTTAAGGATGAATCCAACCAGAAATCGACAGAAATCCAGTAATGATACATTGACACTAGGGGTCAGTATTGGCCAATTCTAGTTAGTTTACTAGAAGTTAATATGCTTTAAATTAGTAGACTTTTTTCTTGGATAGAGGTCACCAACTGAGAGTATTTTGAGATTTACAGCAAAAAGGAGAGTCCTGTAGCACCTTAAAGACTAACAAATCTCTGCAGGCATAAGCTTTCGTGGGCTCCAACCCACTTCGTCAGATGCATGAAGTGGAAATCACAGATAGAGGTATATATATGCATCCAAGGGTAAGAAACATAACAATGGGGAGGGCAAGTGCTAACAAACTCAGTTAAGTTAGGGTAGATGAGGCCTATTCACAACCGTTGATTAGTAAAGGGGTGTCAAACTCACTTCCTAGGCGGGCCAGATTGGAAGTAAATGTACTTCAAGTGGGCCATACCCTCATCTTACCTGCCGCCAAGAAATCTCACAGTGTCCTATCATTCGGCAGCAGCCGCCAGGGGCCGGACTGAAAAGGATCGCAGACCAGATCCGGCCGCCCGTGGGCCGGATGTTTGATACCCCTGGATTAGAAAGTGAGAATGTATGAAGAGTGACAATTACTTCTTGTAATGAGATAGTCATTCCAAGTCCCTGTTGAGACCCAGTCTGATTGTGTCCAGTTTGCATGAGTTCCAGCTCTGCAGTTTCTCACTGAAGTCTCTTTTTGAAGTTTTTTTGTTGAAGAATGGCAACTTTCAAGTCAGCTACAGAGTGTCCTGGGAGATTGAAGTGCTCTCCTACTGGTTTATGGATGTTACCATTTTTTATGTCTGATTTGTGTCCATTTATTCTTTTGCGCAGTGACAGTCCGGTTTGGCCAATGTACATGGCAGAGGGGCATTGCTGGCACATGATGGCATATATTACATTAGTAGATGTGCAGGTGAATGAGCTCTTGATGGTGTGGCTGATGTGGTTAGGACCTGTGATGGTGTCACTAGAGTCGATGTGCGGGCAGAGTTGGCAACAGGGTTTGTTGCAGGGATAGGATCCTGGGTTAGTGTTCTTGTTGTATGGCGTACGATTGCTGGTGAGTATTTGCTTCAGGTTGGGGGGCTGTCTGTCTGTCTGTAATCCTCCCATGGCTTGAGCGAGTGAGGAATCATCTTAAAGGATAGATTGTAGATCCTTAATGATGTGTTGGAGAGATTTTAACTGGGGGCTGTAAGTGATGGCCAGTGGTTTTCTTTGTTGGATCTGTCCTGTACTAGGTGACTTCTGGGTACCCGTCTGGCTATGTCAATTTGTTTCTTCACCTCCCCAGGTGGGTACTGTAGTTACAGTATTTATTCATACAAGTAGTGACATGAGCTTTAATGATACGACTGGGTGCTGAGAATTTTCTGTAATATTTTTATGAATCTCACTGCTATACTGCTACCCAATGGGAGGGAAAGGATTACGTTTGCTCTTGGAGCAGACCAAAAGACATAGGTGTACACATGCATGTGCGTGGCCTAGCTGTCTGAGCAGACTGAATGGGTCATTAAAAGAACTGCCCAAGGCTGATCCACATCAATGGAAGAGAGAACAATTGAAAACTCCAAAAGCCAGAACATTGACACCTTGCAGTTAATGAATGACCCAGAGGAAAGGGCTTTTCCTCACCTCTCAGCAGGGGTTACGTACTGAGCAGGGCCCTGCCTGGAAAATGAAGGACTGGAAGGTGACTGAAAGGGAATAAGGAATTGGAAAAGGCTGGGAGCTGTCTACTGGGACTGACTAAGGAAGTTAGAGGGACAGAGTCTGAGAATAGTTCACTGCAGCTTGGCTGGCGAATGGCTCTGGCTTGACTAGAATTTACTATGCTTTAACTTTTATTTCTCTATGCTAACCTAAGGACTTCCAGTGCTGCGTTCCATTTGACTAATAAATCCTACTCTGGTTTGAAAACACTGCTTGAGGGTCACTGCAAAATGTAAAAATCTTTAAAATTTATTTATTTACCTACCCTGGCTATTCTGAGATCAGAGCATCAATGGCTGGCATTTACCCATCTCAAGAGCCAAAATGTTAATTCTGATCTTTCCAAATAACTGACAATGTCATCGTTAAATTGAGGTGTGTGTGAGAGAGAGAGAAATTAAAATGAACCCCTGTGAGCTCTGCCCTTTTCTTCTGTACCTACGTAGACAGGCAGTCTGACAGAAATGTAATCAGCATTCTCAGCCTTAAAAAATATCCAGAGACTATTTACTACCTATTCACTGGATTGCTTCCAAGACAAACATTGCTTGCCTGACATTACAGACTAGAGATAAGTGAAGAATTCATGCTACTTTCTCTGTTCAGCATTTGTCCACAAGCAGATCATTATATTCTCAACTATATTCGCTATTTCAAAATAATTAGTGAATTTCTTCATGCCTCTTATCCTCTGTATGGGAATCTCAGTCTGGTGCAAACATTTGACATGCCAACTTTCCAAGCTATGCAAGTAACATCGTATCATTCTTGTCCCCTCCCTGGATGCATCTTGTAACAAGCTGTGATATTTTGGGAATCACCCAGACAGCAAGGGGTTCCATCACCACTTGCCTTGTAACTTTGGGTTCCTTAATGCTATGCTGCTATGGCTTAGAGTCCTAACATCCATAGCCAGCCCGCAAGCATAAAGGTCTCATCCTGGCTTCTATGAGCCTAGTTACTCCTTGCAGGGGACCCCAACAGCCTTCCAGGCTCAAGCCTCCCCAAATCTGTCAACCCTGAATTCTTAATTAGCAGACACTTGGACTTTTCCCCCCCGGCTCATCAACCCTCAAGGAATGAAACATGCCCCCAGTTATCTGTTCACTTTTGCACAAACTCACTTCACACAGTTTGCACAAGTGAGACCACCTTAGGATTTTAAAAAAGGGGGAAAAAATCACAGATTCAAACATGGAATAGTATGGAAAAGCAAACACATGCAAGTTACACAGAAAACAAACAAGGATAATTTCAGGCTTTACACTTCTATTAGCTAAATTCCCTTTTCTAATGTAAGTTACATGTTGCCAACATACCCTCATCATACAGGGTGTTTCATGGACAGTTTTGTGCTTAGAGGCTGTCCCTCAATTTCTGGATAAAGAAACCTCGGCCACAAGCCTGCTTTTAAGAGAATTTTTCCTTTTTTCTGCCCTCTCCCCATCTCTTTCTCCTGGCATGATGACTCATGGTTATTCAAAGTAGGGGAAATTCCCTCCTTCCTTAGGGCTTGTCCCAGCAGCCATCGATGCAGTGGCATTGATTGAACAGGTCTGGTGAAGACACGCTCAATCGATTGCAGTGTGTTTCTCCCATCTACTCTGGTACTGCACCGAAATGAAGTGTAAGCTATGTTGATGGGAGAGCATCTCCTGTCGACATAGCGTAGTGAAGACAGCTTGGATATTCATGCAGGGTACGTCAACATAAGTTACTTGCATAACGTAACTTGTGTACCTTGCATTGACGATGTCCCGCAGTGTATACAAGTCTTCAATTTTCTAAGACTGGGATTTTCTTTTCAGTTTCAATGTCTTTCCATTAACTTTAACAATCCTGCATTTGTCTTTTTCTAGGCTGTACAATGCCATTTGGGGAGGCAGTCCCTCACTGTTAGGAGTTGGAGCTGAATGTTGAAGCACAAAATTATGAGCAGTTTTATATCTACACAAATACATAAATTCATAACCACAGTCTGTATACAAATCTCAGAACATTACAAGCTTTCATAAAAGATGTTACTGGATATATTTTTACACAATAATATTGTATACAACAAGTTGATTAAATTGCTTACTCTTTGATGTTCTGATGCCCTGTTCTCCTACTAAGGTATCTGCTCCCTGATTATAACACTAGCCAACAGCGTAAATTTCACAATTTCACTTCTGGGAAATATTTGTGCTATAAAGCTTATCCACTCCAATTCACCAAGAGTGAACATCAGACAGTTGAAATTTAATTTGAGCAATTACTCACTGAAATTTTTCACTGGTCCTTCACCTGTTACAAACACAGTTTAGAAGGACTTCTTACTACCACTCAACAAGGGATGTTTGAGACGCTGGCTGGAATCCAGTTAAGTGCAAACCCTCCATTTCAAGAGCTCATTCAAAGCAGAAGGATTCTTGCCAACTACATGACACTGTTTTCTTAATCAGCCAGTAGCAAGCACTGAATACACCACATAATAATGGGGGGGCACTGTTCTCCCCACTTTCCCCAAAGAGCTATGCTATTAAAATATGTATTGTCATGCTGTCTGGAGTGGCTCATGACCATGAGTGCCTACCTCAGAGCAGACTGTCAACATCAGAGCAGACACCTAAACTGGTGGTAGGGTCTATAAATTAGATTTAATCAACCCAATAACAAATGTGAACTCCTCAAGTGCTAAAATAGTCTTATAATGGAGTCACAGACTGTCCCCTTAGACACTCCTGTCTATCTTTCCATCCAGGCAAGCTGGACTGTGTGACAAATGGTCACTTACACCCAAAATCACAAATAGTCCAGGATACACTGAGTCCCAAGAGACCAGTCACTGAACTCAGGTCAATTTGCATCCTAGATCTCACACCAAAGACAACCCTGGTAGCCAATTCATTAGTAAACTAACTAAAGGTTTATTAGCTATGAAAAAGAAATTAAACTTATTGAGAGAATAATGCAGATAAAATAAATGTACAGGTGAGTCACATCTATAATTCCAAATGGTAGCAGCGATGTTGTAATCTGCCAATTTCCCAAAAGTCTCTCAGGGCTACCCAGAATAACTCTAGGAATCTCCATCTTCTCATTCAGTTTTTCTACTCTGTTAGAATCCAAAAATAGTCCAGAGATTAACCTTTCCTTGTGTGCATACTTATAGCTTCTTACCACAGAAATCAAGCTGACAAGGTTACTACCTATGTGGGCTCTTTCTTTGATGGTGGAGAGAGAGAGAGGAGTGCATTTGGAGTCTAATCATTACACCCAATACCACTTGCCTTCAAATGCGCAAGAATTAGCACTTTCCTGTTAAAGTTCTTCATTTGCATTACACAAGGCTTCTTTCTCATTTGATGGGTTATTTAGTTACAGGGGTATATTGACAATGTAAATATTTGCCTTTACATTCTAACAGGGTACAGATATGTGAAAACAATGAATGTAATATCCCATTCATTTTTATAAAGTTTATGAAATTCATTCTTAAATATTTAACAAATCACTTTAATCTATACTAATAGATAAGTGAATTACCTTGGCTTCCAGCAGTGAGTTTGTCAGTGCTCAGCTGACAGCTAGGTGTTGGCGAGAGCTGGTACTTGGTCTGCCAGTGTCACACATATTATAAATTCAGAAACTCATTTTAGTTGCCTAAGAAATCAAGTCAAATTATTCCACTCATCTGCTGATGGACCATGGTCAGATGAAGGAAAACCCAGATTGTTACAATCAGGCCCTTTCGGACATCAGAGATGACTGATGTAAGGAAGGCCTGTTGGATTAGATCTGAATATTCCTCAAAACAAATTGTTAGCTTTCAGAGGTTGTTTTTTTTTTTTTTTTTTTTGGACCCTTATAGTATATGTAGGTGCCAAAGTTTCAGATTAGATTTAAGGATCTGATCCAAAGCCCACTGAATTCAGTGGAAAGACTCCCATTGACTTCAATGGACTTTGGATCCGGCCTTAAAATCAGCATCTAGTCTTTGGGGGCCTTGTTTGACTCAAACCTCCTAACTTTTGGGGGGTTCAGCTGCCCAGAGCATCCACATGTCTGACAGAATCTGCCTTTTCAAGAAGTCAAAAAGCTACATTTTCAGCCTCTATCTAGAAAGAATTTTGGGGGAAGTAGGTTACTTTGACATTCAGCCTGTGTAAGTTTGTGTTGTAAAATGAAACTGGTTCTAAGTGACCTGTCACTTGCCTGAATAAAGCTGGATAATCAAAGGGAATTTTACAAGGCATGGCGAATTGTGGCAGATGACTCACAGCTCTGGTGAATGGCCCTGGAAACTTAAATGAGTCCTTCAGGGTGAAGCAACAAAACCTCTGCAAAGTGAGAATGATGCAATGTCCTTTTTTTGCAGCAGAGAAGCCTGCCTTGACCCCACTCTCCCTTTTACCAATTTTCCACAAAACCTTTGTTTCCACAGGGCCTTACATATGCTTGTTCTCACTAGCTCTTCCACTCCACAAAACAGACTCTTGTTCTCCACTTTTATCTGCATGAAACCATGCCCATAGTGTAATATTTTCCAGGAAGTAAGTCGTGCAACTAACTTAGTGGCAGTTTCCTGCAGCAAATTCATTGGCTCACAACTGGCTTCTCTTTTATTAGTAGACAGATGCACATTAGTTTGTCTGATTCCAAAGAGTTTTAGGACCCGATTCTTCCTCTCCACTTGCCCTCAGCTCTGCCCTGAAGAAATACAGAGGAGTATGCAGCATTTTGCCAGTTCAGACACCATCTAACCTCACCCCCCAGCCAGAGCCTTACTGCCCTCCCCACTCCTCCTCTCCTTTTTCTATAGCCCCCCCCCCCCCCCATACCCCACTCCCCTTCAGGAGCATCAGTAGAATGTTCTCCCATCACCTCCTTCCCCACACCAGCACTGGCATCCAGCCCCCCTTTTTGCACCCCTTCCAGGTGCTGCTGGCCCTGCCTTCCTACAGGGGTCACTCTGGCCTCTGTGCTGGTTCTTTCCACCTTGAATTCTGCCGATACACACGACCTCCTACCGTCTGGCTACCAGCCACGAACCAGGAGCTATGGAAGGCAGTGCACAAGAGGCAAACAGGAAGGCAGGTTGCCAGCAGTGGAAAGTACGGCCAGTCAAATTACTCCCCAGGCCAGGGTCCTGACCCAGTCCTGCTTCTTAGCAGCAAGAAACCTTCCCAGGCAGAGGCCCGTAGTGGCTCCCACAGCCATTCGCTAACCTTTGCCTGATGATTAGTTAGTTTCTTAGGGACTAACCTAACTTTGGTGCCACCCAATGTATTGAGTGTGAGGTGGGAAGCAAGGTACCTCTAGCGTTGCCCCAGGTAGCAGACCCAATACATCAGCTGCAACATTCCACTAGTATATTGACAGTTAAAACGCCGCCATCTTCGCCTGCAGTGGAGGCCAGTTGTGAAAGGGTTGACTGGCAGATCACCCCTTTGAAGAGTCAGTTTTTCTCCTGTTGTCACAAATGCTCACCATCAGCACTCTGCTCTGCCTGGCAAGGGAAAATGGAGGTGCAAGGAAAGAGTCTGACGGGGGCGGGGGGGGGGAGGGGCAGATTTGGTGGTGGGTGCACACTTCTCCCTCCTCAGCCTCTCTCTTCCCACTCAACTCCTATTCAGACTTGCCAGCCTTTTTCCCTGGCTTCCTAAAAAGAGAGGAGGTCAGAGGAGTAGACAGCGTTATTTATTTAAGAAACAGGCACTCTTTTGCTTGGTTTCCGCCTCCATCCTGGTGTAACATCACAATGGTAAGCTAAATGTATTTTCCTTTGAACATGGCATAAATGAGAAATGACTAGTGAGAGAACACTAGCTACTGGGTGTGACCCATGGCACCCCCCATTTACACCCCACACTGTTGTGTAATGATGTTTGTACAAAATATGCCTTGTGATGTATCATTTGAAAAAAGAATGGCACACTGATCATGAATAACACTGTAAAATGCATGTATTAACCATATAAGTGAAGTTATGAATTTTCTATAAAGTTACTGTTGCAAGTTTGAGGCCAGACGGCCTAGCCTCACTAAAGGTGATAAAGGAATGGGATTTTACCTCAGTTTAACACACTGGCCTTAAACATAGCTCTCTAGCAAACCAGCGAGGGTTGTCTTGAGCAGGAGCTTAAGAGACAGAGAATTACCACAGCTCCTACAAACCTCAGGGGCACAAAGACTGAATCCCCAGCAGGCCTTCCTGACTTTGAGAACAAAGACAATTCTGTGGAAATATAATTGACAAAGAGAGACTCCATCTTTCTCTCTCACCTTAGACGACCAGGGAAACCGGCACTTGTATTTCTGTGGAAGATCCTGACTCAGAGATGGCCAGCCATGCTGGACCAAGAGTACTTAGTCTTAAAGACCATCTTAAAGAGGGTGCCTTGCTACATTAAGTTTTAGATTTTTAGATGCATGTTTTCATTTTTATTTTCTTGTAATCACCTCTACCTTTCTTTCTTTTGCTGTCCTTTGTCCTGTTGTTAATAAACTTGCTTTATTTCAATCTAAACCAGCCCAGTGCTATGTTTCAGTTGAAGTAATTGTTAACTCCAGTTAATGTGGCAACTAGCTGGGTGTCATCTTTTTAAAGGGACAAACAAACCTTATTTTTCTGAGTGGTCCAAGAGAGGGCTGCACATTTCAGGGGAGACGGTTCTGGGGAAATTCAGGACTGGAAGTATGTTGGTGTCATCTTGCCAGGCATAACCAAAGGTGATGTAAACCGGGGTGGGGCTGTTGTGTTGTGGTAGGCGGCTGGGGTCAGAAGCACTGTACTAAGGCTCACAGCACACAGACATTCAGGATACCGCATGCTTATTGTCTGCTGGTTGTTGATGTCTGGACTGTGAACCGCAGCAGGAGAGCATTTAAGGTAACTTCTTATGGTCTGGATTGCAAAAAGTGGCACTGGGTGTTTTCCATCAGCCTACAGTGAGACTGTTGCTAGAAGAAACAACTACCTCTATCAATGACACATCAGAGAATAAAAGAGACTCATGAGTAAACAAAGAATGAATTTACCACAGAGGAGGATTATCTACCAATTGAATTACCAACATAACATCTGACTATGCATAAACAAAAGCTGTCCTTTCTTGGGCTTTTACATGAAGGAGACAGCCGTTTTGGGGCGAGGTTGTAAGATTTTCCTGTTCTTTACCTTGTGCATTGTGATTTTATTTTTCTAACAAGGAGAATTGATTATTGTTTGCTTCCCAGTACAATATTATGGTTGGCTTATACCTGATCATTTCTCCTGCTGAATCCTACCAAGCAAATTGTGATTATGCCCCTTTAAAGGTGCAGGATTATAGCAGCATGGCTTGTTTGTATAAGGGCACTCTGGGAAGTATCATTCAGTTGGGGAAGCTATGTTGTGACAGCTGATAAGAGGCAGGACCCATCATGGCAATGGATTAGACAAGATGACCCTGCCGCTCCCTTCCAGCCCTATGGTTCTGTGACATTTGACTGCTGGCCAGGCAACGCCCTTCGCACCTAAGCATGGAGACAGGAGAAGAAAATATATGGCCAGGGTGATTGTGAAATCAGAGATGATGCGGTACTTCAGTGTCAGACAATTCCACTGCCACAGTTCTAGCAGCTAGCTGGACATATCAGCGAGGTGATGTGCCTGGTCTCGTAGAGAAGGGTTTCAGAAACAGATTGGCTCACTCCCAGCCCAGCATGTTACAAGCACAGGTCACAGGGGCCATGCTTCGTCGCCAGTGCATCTCTCACCTGCAGCCCTGCTTTGGAACGGTACCCAATGCAGATTTCCCTATTGGCCTCTTCACCTGTACAGTAAATGGCCTATATTTTTACCTATCTGGGCACAACTGAAAAGTGGCCCTAGCCCAAAATTAGAGGCCTTTTAAAAGAAAAGTCAAGGTGTTTTCAGCAGCCTGGGCCAGTCTGCCCTGAAGGTGTCGATTCCCTGATGGCCAGTTAATGGAGCATTATAACAATGAATCAGAGGGAGGCTCCTTCCTCTGTTCTCTGTAATAATGCTTGTATCAGGCTGGGGCAGCAACAAGGGTAGGTGACAGTAACAGGAGAAAACACAGCTAAAGGAGAGAACAGGGTTTGTTTTACTACTATTGAGTCTTAACTAAAAAGGCATGTTTTACTTGTGCAGCGTTTACTTTTTGTTTCAACTGTTGCATCCCCGAGCTGTAAGGCACAAGCACCAAGGACTTTAATTTTTCTTGTCTGAACACTTCCTCCTAAGGATGGAGGTTTTCCCCTTATTTGTTCTGAAAGAGAATCTCCAGTCAGCTGATGTGCACATTCCTTAATTAAGAAGTGAAATTCCTCCCCTTACCCCCTCCAGTCAAAATTTAATCAAAACATAACTGAGGACATACAAACATTGGCCATAAGATGAGGAAGGACTTATTTCCCGAAAATGGGGTGGTCTGATAGGTCATGCAAAGGACAAAGCTAGGAGGATCCCACGTCAGAATCCATAACAGGTAGATGTGAGCCTGAAACTAAACCTTGGATCAGAACACACCCACACTTTGGGGAAGGTTGGCTATAGAATCAGAAATGTAGGAGTGGAAGGGACCTCGAGAAGTCATCAGCCTCCTGCACTGTGGAAGGACCACATAAATGTAGACCATCCATAACAGGTGTTTGGACAACAGTTCTTAAAAACTTCCAATCATGGAGATTCCACAATCTCTTGTAGAAGCCTATTCCAGAGCTTAACTACCCCTTTAGTTACAAAGCTTCTCTTAATATCCAACCTAAATCTCCCTTACTGAAGATTAAGTCACATCACTTCTTGCCCTGCCTGCAGTGGAAATGGAGAACAGTTGCTCACCATCCGCTTTGTAAGAGTCCTTAACATATTTGAAAACTCATCAGATACCCTCGTCAGTCTTCTTTTCTGAAGACTAAACATATCCAGTTCCTCATAGGTCCAGTTTTCTAAATCTTTTCATCATTTTTGTTGCTCTCTTCTGGACTTTTCTTCCATTTGTCCACATCTTTCCTGAAGCATGATGCCCAGAATTAAACACAATACTCCAACTGTGCCAAGAAGAACAGGACAATTACTTCCCTTGTCTTACATACAACACTCCTGTTCATATACCCCTGAAAGCTATTAGCCTTTTTTGCACTGCACCACATGGTTGACTTACATTCAATTTGTGATCCACTATAAACCCCACATCTTTTTTCAGCAATACTACTTCTCAGCTATTCCCCATTTTGTAGTTGGGCATTTGATTTTTTTTTCTTCCTAAGTGTAGTACTTTGCACTTGTCTTTATTGAATTTCATCTTGTTGAATTCAGACTAATTTGTTAAAGTCCTTTTGAATTTTAATCCTGTCCTCCAAAGTGCCACTCCATTATCCATTTTCATTAATTAAAATATTGACTAGCACCTAACCCCTGCAGGATCACATTAGATACACCCTCCCAGTATGACAGCAAACTATTGATAACTACTCTGAGTACAGTCTTTCAACCAGTTGTGCATTCATTTTATAGTAATTTCATCTAGACCACATTTCCCTATCTTATGAATATGTCATGTGGGACTGTCAAAAACCTTACTAAAAACAAGATATATCACATCTACTGTTCTCCCCACCCCCCATCCACTAGCCCTTGTGATCCTGTCAAAAAAGGGTTTGTCATGATTTGTTCTTGACAAATCCACGCTGGCTGTTCCTTATAAGCCTTTCATCTACCGGATGCTTACAAGTGGATTGTTTAATAATTTGTTCCAATATCTTGCCAGGTATCAAATTTAGGCGGATTGGTCTACAATTACCTGCAATTACCTGCAGCCTCTTTAAGAGGAGTTTGTTCTTCTCCAGTCCTCTGAGACTTCACGCGTCCCTTAGGAGTTCTCAAGGATAATTGCTAATGGTTCGGAGACTGCTTCAGCCAGTTCCTTAAATACCTTAGGATGAATTTCATCAGGCCCTGCTGACTTGAATACATCTAAATATTCCTTAACCTGATCTTTCCTTTTTTGGCTTGCATTCCTTCCTCCTTGTTGTTTATATTAATTGTGCTGAGTAACTGATCACTATTAGCCTTTTTAATGCCTATTTTGCTCCAGTGTTCACTTAGTCACCTCAGCTTTTGTGATGTCATCAGTTATTAGCTCTCCTTCCCAGCTACATAGAGGACCTATGCTTTCCTTTGTCTTTCTCTTGCTCCTAATGTATTTAAAGAACCTTTTCTTATTGCCTTTTATGTCCCTTGTTAGGTGTAACTCATTTTGTGCCTTAGCCTTTCTGCTGGATCTGAACTTCACAAGTGACTCCATAACTATACTTGACAATCCCAGAGTGCTGGCTGTAGACCAAAACTCTGATAGGGATTGAGCCTCCTATCACCGTCCTCCTCACTGTTGTCCTTTCCCAGACCCCCTGGTGAGACAATAGGCCAGAGCCACTGAGGGAGGTTAAAATATACATCCATGCACCAGTGAGGCCTCTTGCCCTGGGAGAGGGTATGTGATGTTTTGCCACAACCCTTGATGTTCCCACCAGAGACAGCAGCCCTCAGCCTCTCTGCGTGCCCTGTAGAAGCTTAGCAAAGAGAAGCACAATCAGTTCCTGCCACTTCCCAGATGACACCAGCACTGGCCCTCTATACCTCCTATGAAGGGGAAGTTGAGGGCTCTTTAAGTCACCACAATCTCCACACCACAATCAAAAGACTTTTGAACTCTGGAGTTCTTCAGAGCACTAGCAGAGGTGTGAGGTGAGCCCAGTGTCTCCAGTTTTCCCTCCACAGGACAACCATGAATTTACGCAGCACATTCAACAGTGATGATCTACCACATAAAGACCTGGAGGTTTGACTCAGAGAAGCCCCCAGAAGTTTGGCTGCTTTGTCAAAATTAATTACTGAGCAGTAATTCATCATTTCAATTTCTATTCAGGACAGAATCAGTATAAAACAAACTTTCTGGGGGTATTTTGGCACTCACCCACACCCAGGACATAGAGAGCCATAAAAATAACCACGCTTTTTACAGCTTTAATAATAGTTTGGTTTGGGTTCCATTAATGGGAAATCAAAGGTTCAGGTTGGTGCTTTTTTTGTTTTATTGCCCATCTCTAATACCATCCTGGGAGGAAACTATGATGAATCCTCAGAGGGGGAGAGGATTTTTAAACTGCTCTTTGTGGCTTTGCAAACACTCCACCCAAAACCATGGAGAAGCCCACCACACTCAGTATACAGATGCCACTTGTCTGAGCAATATCTTATTCTTTACCACACTCCAGCTTCATGTATTTTTTTCTGTGCTGCCTCTGTGCATCAAACAACCTTTCAATCCACGTTATACAGACACTCACCCTTCTAAATACCCATTTATGCCACAAACTGACCCACAAATTCCTTCTCAGCTTAAGTAGGAAGGGTTAAAAATAGAAAAGATTGGTTTAATAATAAGCATACTAAGCTAATTTCTCCTTTTGATCTCTCCTCTGCTATGGTCTGTTTTTTTATTTGTTCCATTTGTGGAAGGAAGGAAGTGCTGGTGCTTGACACTAAATTACTATTTTTATTATGTTTATTGGGTTTGATCAAATTTATTTTTATAAATCATCTGTAAAAAGGTCAGTTTGAACTAGAGAGAGCGGAAAAGAGTTGGAGCACCCACAAAAATAATATTTATGCCTAGCTTTGTATACATGAGGGATTAAAAGAAATGGGAGTAACATTCTTTTGCAGAAATATGGGCTCAATAGCCATATAAATTGCAAACTCCAGTGGTAAGTGCTATAGTTGAGAAGCTAAAGTATAAATCAATAAAGGCAGTTCTCTTTCGTTAGTATATTTGCCAAATTCTTTAGCCAAGCAGAGAGGGAGAGTGATAGCATATAAAGCATCACTAAGTGGAATGTACTGTATCCATTTAATATGGATCTTATTAAAATTCATCTTAATACCATTATCCTGTTGTAATAGCACCTTTCACCTGGGAAGATCCCAAAGCTCTTGACAAATTCCTTAAAACTTTAGAGTTATTCTATGTACAAAGTATTAATGCAAAAATTAAGGCTGAAAAACAAAGCAGTCAGCAGCCAGGAGATGAAGGGCTGTGGGACAATGCATTTAAAAATGGAGGCTTTTGTGCTTTACCAATTTTGTACAGACATGGCACAACAGGCATCTTTGGCAAGCGTTGCCTGTGGAGCACAAACAAGGACAGACTTGGCAACACGGAATCCGTCACACCCACAGTCAGAGTTGTCAGGTATGTATCTTGTATCTTTTACTCCTTTCTCTCTATCTAATTCTTCTCAACAGTTCAAAGAGTTTGCTGTCTATGTCGGCAGACAGCCATTTTGAGTGAAAGCATTCAGTGCAGCCTTTTCCCCGAGAGGAAGATGTGTCACCAAGAAGAGATTTTTTTTGTCTGGTTATTCACATCTAAAAAACAAGGTTACCTGCCAGTAACTGATGTGCGTGGAACTCCAGGGGGCACCAGAGGCGGCCCTACGGGATCTGCTAAGGGGAAAATAGTTCCTGGAACTGTGCACGGTGGCATGCCCACACCTATAGTGGAATGGACATGAGCAACACATCTTGAAGAACATCAGTTACAGGCAAGTAACCTTGTTTTCTTCTTCGAGTGCTTGCTCATGTCCATTCCACTATACAACTAACAAGCAATACTTTTGGAGGTGGGTAGGAGTTACCGGTGAGCTGCTCTCAGCACTGCTCTGCCGAATCTCGAGTCCTCTCTTGCCTGCTGGACGACGGCGTAGGGGGACGTGAAGGTATGCACCGACAACTTGATGCATGATGTAATCCACGAGGAGATGTGCTGGGTGGAGACAGGTGAGCCTTTCATCCGGTCAGCCACTGCGACGAAGAGCTGCATCAATTTCCAGAACAGCTTTGTACGCTCGATGTAGAAGGCCAGGGCTCATCTCAGATCCAGCAAATGCCATCTCCTCTCCTCCTCCAAACCGTGCAGTTTGGGAAAAACACGGGGAGAAAAATATCTTGGTTACAATGAAATTGGGAAACCACCTTGGGCAGGAAGGCTGGATGCGGCCTCAACTGCACCTTATCCTTATAAAATACTGTATAAGGGGGCTCAGAGGTCAAGGCCCTAATCTCGGAGACCCTCCTGGCTGAGGTAATGGCCACCAGGAAGGCTACCTTCCATGAAAGCATGAGCAGAGGGCATGAAGCCACGGGGTTCAAAGAGGGGCCCCATGAGTCTCGAGAGGACCAGGTTGAGATCCCAGGTAGGCACTGGGTCATGGACCTGCAGATAAAGCCCCTCCACATCCTTGAGGAACCTGACTGACATGGGATGGGAGAACAGGGATCTCCCCTCTAGTGGCTGATGGAAGGCCAAAATGGCCACCAGGTGAACCCTCAACGAGGCCAGCACCAGACCCTGGAGCTTTAGTGGAACAGGTACTTCAGGATTGCCTGTATAGACGAGAGGCTGGGCGGAATACCCCGGAATTCTACCCAACAGGTAAATCGCCTCCACTTAGCCAGATACACAACCTGTGTAGAAGGTTTCTGCTGCCCAGCAGGACTTGTTGGACCTGCACTGAGCAGGCCCTCTCTCCCTCTGTCTGCCATAGAGCCTCCAGGCTGTGAGGTGCAGGGAGTCCAGGTCCGAGTACAACAGGCGACCCTGGTCCTGGGACAGAAGGTCGTGCCGTCTTGGGAGCTCCAGAGGTGGGGCGATCAAAAGCTCCAACAGCATGCTGAACCAGTGCTGTCTCGGCCAGGCTGGAGTGATGAGTAGAACATCCACCCTGTCCCTCTTTATTTTCGGTAGGAGCGGAATGGGCAGAAATGCATACATGAGGGTCCCCATCCAGCCGATGAGGAAGGCGTTGGAGATCGACCCAGTCTCGCGACTCTGGAGCGAGCAGAACCTCGGACACTTCGTGTTCCAGGCTGACGCGAATAGGTCCAGTTGGGGAACACCCCACTTCTGGAAGATCGTAGTCACGACCTCCGGGTGCAACGACCAGTCGTGGTGGGGTAGAAACGACCTGCTGAGGCGATCCGCCTCGTCGTTCCTCACTCCCGGGAAGAAGACGCAGTCAAGTGGAAATCGTGCCTCACAGCAAAGTCCCACAGATGGATAGCTTCCTCGCAGAGGGCTGAGGAGCACGCTCCCCCTTGCCTGTTTATGTAAACATGGCTGCGGTGTTATCCGTCAGCATCTGCACCACTCTCCCTGTCAGGAATCGGAGGAACACCTTGCACGCTAGGCGAATGGCCGTCAGCTCCTTCACATTGATGTGCAGGCACCTCTCCTCCCCTACCCAGAGCCCCTGAATGCCTAGGTTGGCACTGATGTAGGCTCCCCATCCTACATCCAATGCATCGGAGATTAGGGTGACTGACGGGACCAGTTCCCTGAATGGAACGCCTTTCATCACTGCCCTGGGAGTCCACCACCAGTTTAGGGAGGCTAGAACTAGCGGGGGAACGGTGACTACGTGGTCCAATGGGTGTCTGCTCAGCACATATATCGAGGCCAACCACACCTGAAGCAGTCTGAGCCTCAGGCGAACTAGTCTCACTACGTATGTGCATGCCACCATGTGGCCTAACAGCTGTAGGCAGTGCCTGGCTGTTGTCATGGGGCATCGGTGCAGCTGGGAGATGATAGAAACCATCATCTCAAAACGGGGCTGAGGCAGGAAGGCTCTGGCCTGGGAATCATCCAGGGTGGCCCCAATGAACTCTATGCATTGTACTGGGATTAGTGTGGACTTCTGCTTATTTATGAGCAGTCCCAGCCTGCTGCATGTGGAGCAAGCGAGGGTCACGCTCTCCTGCACTTGGGACCTGGACTGATAAGCCAATCATCCAGGTAAGGAAAAATTTGCACACCCTTTTGTCTCAGGTGGGCAGCCACCACTGCCATGCACTTGGTGAACACCCTTGGAGCCGAAGATAGGCCTGGGGATGAGGAAGTACCTCGAATAGAACCCCTTCCCCCTTCTGCCTTGAAGAACTATTTGCAAGAGGAGTTGCTCGTGAGAAGGGTCCCTGAAGGACGTAGAGGGAGGGTTTTTTGGGAGTGGGTAGATGTAAACTGTTCAGTGGTTGTCCGACCCCCTTGGGGGCCCCCGCTGGGGGGCTGAGGATGAGTTGGGGGGCTGATTTCTTCTTCTTCTAAACCCCTTATTTCTGTCCCTATTTCTATAGGGTTGGAAGGGCCTAGGTGGAGGCCTTGGCTGCTGCTGCACCTGGGGCAGTGAGTGCCGCCTGGAAGCCTGAGGCATGTACATGCCCAGGGAGCAAAGTGTGGCCCTGGAGTCCTTCAGACCGTGCAGCTTCGCATCGGTCTGATTGGAGAAGAGGGCCAACCCATCAAAGGGTCCTGGGGCCCAATAAGGCCATTATTGCGGCCATTGTCCCTGGGGCCAACCTGGGGCTGACTGTGCCACTGTGATGCTTTGTGGGGGCATCAACTGTCCCGACGGACTGTCCCCCCATGGCACCCCAAACCACTGAACTGGCGGTGCCACGTGCGTCCTTGGTCTCGGGTGCCGTTCTGTGCTGGGGACTGTTATCTCAACGCCTCCGACTTGGAGGATGACGACGACCGCCTCCGTCTCCGTGAGCAGTGCCGGCGAGCAGAGGTGTGCTCTGAAGAGCTCGAGGTACTGGAGCGTCGTCTCGGTACCGATGACTTGCGGTGCCACTTGCCCTTAGCTGACCGAGACAGGCGCCGCTCTGAACTCCACGGTGCCGAACCGGACTCCAGCGACTGGGTTCCGCGTCAGGGGCTGCGCGGTGCCGGGTCCTCTGATGGCAACCGGGTTCTGCGCCACCTCGGTGCAGGCGAACTCCTCGGTCCAGAGATCTTGAACGGGAGCTGTCCGAGCACTGCCTGGCAGGCTTCAACCGGTGCCGCCTCTTGGCCTGAGCTGCCTCTGGGGCTGGGGACCGACGTCAGCGCCAAGAGGGAGACTCCTCATCCTGAGTCGAAGCAGGCTGGCTCAACAACGCCGACCTGGAACGACTGCTCGGGGAGCTTCGTCGCTCTACCCCCGGTGGCTGTCCGGTGGGAGATCTTCCTCCCCATACCGAGGATCTTCACCGCCCTTCGGGGGGACCCAATGCGGGTTTGCCCCGGGACACCGGCCCCTTCTCCCTCGGCAGAGGTGGCGTAGGCAAGGCCAACAAGGCTCTTGCTGCCTGAAAAGTCTCTGGTGTCGACGGCGTCAGCAAGGGCATTCTCCCACTCCCAGGAGTCAGGGGAGGCTCCCTGCGTGGAGATGCAGGCACCGGAGAAGCACCGAACTTGGCCCGTCGAGTCTTCTCTGCACTCGACTCTGCCCGTACCGACGGCGCAGGGGAGTGTCTGCGCTCCGCATGCTGTTTCTTCTTCTTTGGCACCAGGGATGTTGCTCGGTGCCGAGCCGAGGCCGGTGCCAGCGGTGCACTCTGCATCGAGGTTACGCTTGGTGCCGTGGTGGAGTGGGACGGCTCGGATGCCGGGTGGAGCACTGCCTCCATCAACAGGGCTTTTAACCGGATCTCTCGGTCCTTCTGAGTCCACAGTTTAAAAGCCCTGCAAATCTTGCTCTTATCTTTTCTGTGCTCTTCCCCCAAGCACTTAAGGTACCCATCATGGGGGTCGCTGAGCAGGAAGGCCTTCCCGCAGGAGGCACAGGACTTAAATCCAGGTGACGGGGCATGGCCCGGCCACTCTAAGTCCCTCAGGGACTTCTTATCTAACTACACTTAACGACTTAAATTTAACTAAACTACTTCAAATAACAAACAGTTCAAAGAAGGGGAATAGAACTTGCAGAGAGCAAGGCTAGTTCCAGCAACCGTCACAGGCAGAAAGAAGGGACTGAGGGGGGCATAGGGTCAGCAGTGCCTCATATACCACGGCATGTGCGCGGGACTCCAGGGGGCACCAGAGCCAGCCCTATGGGATCTGCTAAGGGGAAAAAAGTTCCGGTAGCCGGGCCCGGCGGTGTGCACACACCTACAGTGGAATGGACACGAGCAAGCACTCGAAGAAGAATAAAGGTCATTCTGGCTGAAAGTCGTGGCTGCTTTCTCAATAAATAAAGTTTTAAAAAACCCTCATCACAGCAGTAATACACACACACCCTCATGATAAAATATGAAGGATGAGCAGCATAAGTGGCTATGGGGAGCTGATCTCAGGATTCTCAGACCCTCCTGGGGCAGACAGGGGAAATATTGTCTCTACAGAGCAACAGTTTAAATTAGAGGAAGAATGCAACAGATGGGTAGGGTGTCAAGGACCAACACTGAGGCAGGGATGGAAATGATCCATTACACATTCTATTTCCAGCTACCAGGAGTGATGCGAGGGCTGTTAACCTTCCAGGATTGTCCTGGAGTCAGGGCCCCCACATGGGGGGGGGGAAGGGTACACTTTACTGGGGCCTGGAGGCCCTGGGGAGCCCAGCCCAGGCTGCAACCCCCATTACCATGAGGAAAAAATGTTCATGGCTCATGAAAGATTGTATGTATGGGATGAGGGATTGTGGTATGTGTGTGGGAGGGGGCCCGTGTTACAAGTTTGTACTGGGCCTGAACAAAATTATGTTTGGGTCCTGCCTGGAGTCTCCAGGAATTAAAGATTAATCTACAGTTAAAGATGAAACCTCTAGGAATACATCCAACCAAAACCAGCAACCTTAGGTGGCACAAGGGTCAATAGCTGGCTCTGAGAGTCTAAGAGCCCTGCTCCTGTAGTCTGGAGCTGAGGGACTTTTCTGCTAGGAATTCACAGGCCTGTAAGCCCAAAGATTTTCATTCTTGTTTGGATCATCTCTAAGAGTAGGAACAACAACAAGCAGGAAAGTGAATTATGCTTTGTTTTGATTAGCTACCAGCAGCTCCAACACGTGGCAGCTCTAATCCTCTTAAAAGCTTTTTACTGAAAGACACAGGAGTGTCAGAGTTGAAGCTGAAGTAAATCAGTGTCTATGGTCCTGTCTGGCTAATGTAATACTTAGAATTGTTTGTCATGAGGAGATGTTCATTTCAGACTTCTGCAAAGCCAGGTAGTCTAAATAAAGATGCTGATAGCAGGTATTTTGTCAACTCCATGAACCATGGTTGGTCAGACTTTGAGAGAACATGGAATGCAGGTTATCAACAGAAGGAGCCAAGCCTTCCCAACCGTACTAATGAATGACAATACAAATAGTGTTCATAAGATGAAACCATTGTGGTTAGTTTGGGGGATGGAGGAGATGGATTCTGAATTCTGTACATAGGAGACCTATAAAGAAGCAGCATGTGAATAAACTGATTGCGATTTTTCTTTTCATGCAGCTGTTCAGAGACAGAGTTTTGTACTGCTGCCACTCTATGTGGTATCCAAGTGCCTCCTATGTAAAATAGATTGTTAAAAGCAGAGGCCCTAGTTCATGGAGTCTTTGGTTCTTCTTCTGTAATTTGTTATAGAAAGCTTTGCTTATGGTATTTTTAATATTCTATTGTAAGAAGTTATGAAAGCTTTAGGACATGGAAGAGAGTCAGCAAAGCGTTACAGCAAGCAACTGCGGAAACATCTCGTGGGCTCTACTCCTAGCTCTTCTGCTGATTGCAAATCCACATACTCTCTTTGCACTTCCGTTTCCTCATTTGTAAGATGGGCAGGCTAATGAGACTTGCCTGCTTCACAAGAGTGTTATGACGTCTAGTTGTGGCTTAGTGGGTGTTGAGAGCCCCGAAGCAGATGTGCAAAGTAGTGTTATTTTTGGAAAAGGGAAGTGCAAGACATTCATGGTCTGGCACTACAGAGCACTATGGGCTGCAACATTGGCTGTGGTCTGCCAAAAGCAGACGTATGCCACTTAAGAAGTGAGTGATCGACTCTTTGGGTGGAAGACCAAAAGGACACAAACTGGGATGCTTCTGAGGAATTTTGCTCTATGTTTAAATAGGACTAGATTCTTTTCTAAACTTTCCTCTGCAGCGTGAGCACAAGCAACCCCACTGCATCTGTGCAAGAGGGCTAGAGAGAAAGAAACTGACCAGAAGCAGCCAAAATATCAGATATCCAAATGCACACTAGCTATGGCTGTAAGTACCAACAGCCAGGAACAGCAATTATAGGAACAAGGGGGAAATGATGTTCTTGTGATTCAGAAACCAGATGGACACTTAGAAGAGCTGGTTCTATCCCGGTGCAGCCTCAGGCAAGAAGCATAACCTTTCGCTGTCCCATTTACCCCAGCAGTACACTGGAAACCCATAGCACTCCTACACCTCACTTCAGAGTTAGCCAGTTAACTCATTAACCTTGGTAAGTGCTACGCAAGTTCTGAATACAGCTTAAATAATTTTAAAGGGACTAACAAAAATTTGGCTGCTTCATGATAATGGCTTTGTGCTAAAGGTGGAACAGAGTTGTGCTTGGTACGTTTTGGGACCCTGTCTCTCAAGACAAACACTTGTCTAATAATATACATGCTGGAAGATATAAATCCTGAAGGCCCTGGGAGGAAGCTAAATTTTTCAGAAGTTAGGAAAGCTCAGTTGATTTTAATTGGATTGATGAGAGATGATGAAAAAATGGATCCGGAAAGACCCAGGCACTAAATTAAGGGCTCCTGTATATCAAGGATAAGAGTTTGAAGTGTGTTTCTCTAGTTTTTCACCCCCACCCCCTGAAAAAAAAAATCACCTATTTTTAAGAACCAATCTGGAAGCGAACGATGAGACTCTGAAAGGAAAACTCCTGATCTTGCTCTTCCCACACAGTCAGTGGCACAACTCCCTACAGAAGAGTGGACTCTGTGCTCACAGTAGGGCATGGAGTAGCAATTCTCTCTAGTATCCCCTGCCGGTTGCGTCACAGGATGGTCTGCCTTGTCTCATAACTCAGCTGTCCAACCAGATCATGTTTTAGTCCATCCTCCCCTCCCCCCCCACTTCCAGGGGAGCAGACAGTCCAACCAATAAGAGTCCAGTATTCTTACTAAAGGTCTTTAGCCTCCAGTCCGGGCCCCATGGTCCTCACACCCTCTTATCTCAGGACTCTTCAAAGTCCTTATCCCCTTCTATCAGGGACTTCACACCACTTGCCCAATGACTGGTAGGGGAACCCAAGCCCACTCCCTACACTGGGTTCTAGTCCAGCAACCCTTCGATGAGCAGCCAGGATCTGCTGTGTCAGATACCTCCCTGGCCTCCTTAATCTTTTCTTAGCCTTCCTGGGCTCTTTGATAGTGCCTCCTAGGGCTTCTCCTTGGGTCTTCCTTCTCCCAGGGTGTGTTTCCGATCCTTGCATCAGGGGCAGCATTCTGTTCTCTCTCCCTGCACCCCTCAAACATTAATCCAAGTGCCCCTTAGGCTTTATCAGCACTGCCTCTTGGGCTTTGTTGCCTCTGGTTTCATCCTGGTTCAGGACAAGCCACTGCTGGCTGAAGGCTTCACTGCCCACAGCCTTCCAAGCTTCCCCCATCTCAGAACCCTCTGGTTCTAGCTTCAGGTTTCTCTCAGCCCTTAGTCCAAGAGAGAAAATGCCCAGATACCTCTCACAAACTTCTCTATCCTTCCCACTGCCCTATGACCCTTCCTTTAGGAAGGCCTAGATCCTTCCCAGATGGCTTTGATCACCAGTTAGGTCTACCACCCCTCCAGCTGCCTCTCACTGGCCTCAGGTCCCAGTTAACCCCACACTGGTTAACAGTGGGTTTATACTTCAACACTCCCACTGATTTCAGTGAGGTGGAATTAAACTCTAAATCAGGAGTGTCAAACTCATTCTGCAATGAGGGCCACATGACATTTTTAATTAGAGTCTGTAAAGCAGGGCTGCAAAGTGGGTATTATAGCATGATCATGCCACAGCACAGCTCCCAGGTGATGGCATGAGGGATTATGTGCAGAGACTATGGCCTTTAGATAGCAACTAACATTTTATGGCCAAAGTCTGGCTACCTCTTCACAGTGGTATGCTGGGAGGGAGGGGCAATCCCTTCCCAATCCCAATAGACATCTGGTCAGGAAGCAGTCATAATACAGTTGACTATACTTCTTAAGTACACCTGGCACCCAACAGGGGGAGTAGATTGAGGGCATGGGCAATGCTGGCCCCACACGCGAATCAACTGTGAGGTTACTATTGCTGCCATCTACCCACAATGCATGCTAAATATTTTGTATACCACAAGTGAAGCAAGTGCTTTCCCCTGCCCCACGTCCCTGAAAGCATTATACCTGAAAAAGAGGCATTAGAAGGAAGCTGAAGAATATTTAGTCCATATCTGACCGCAGTCTTTCTGCATGTAATGCATCTGCACGGTATTTGATAGAAATTGAATTACTTTTCCTCTGCAAAAAAGTATTTTGCACATAAAGCCGCAGCAAAGCTCCTTCACCTGTGTTGTTCTGTCAAAAATTAGGTGCAAAGAGAAACTGACTAGTCAGGTTTCAGTTCCGATGCAAAAGTTTCATCAGAAGCAAAATGAAACCAGCTTGGTTTCCTTTTGCAACCAACTTAGTGGGCAGAGTGTCAGAACTGTATCTGCTGCTAACAGCAAGTCAAATTGTAATGTATTTTAAAATAAACTGGAGGGCAGATTAATATACTGATCACGACACGTCCAGTCCATGAATTAGAAGCTGGACACCTGTGGATGAGCCAGTGTGCAGATAACAATGGAAATACAAGAACACCTGCTGTTCCTATGGAAGGAAAGCATCATGTTCTGTCTGGCTAATAAATACTATTCCTGAAATTAAAGGGAAGAGATAAAGTGTTAGTGAAGTTTTGACTAGAGATGGTCTGAACTCTGAGTCAGTTCAGAAAATTTCCAGTGCCTATGAACTGTTGATGGGTCAGATAGTTACAGATGGTATTGGCCAGGATCCTCAAAAAGTATTCAGCCACCGAACTTCCTATGAGGATCTGGACTCTTATGCCTCCTCACGGCAGTGAACTTTCCCAACTTTCTGAGATATGTAACGCTGGCCTTTATAATGTGATAAAATAGTTATTCAACCAAAAACTGCAGAGGAGGAAGGTCCAAAAGATGTAGGATTCATTTAATTTGTCTGTATTAGAGTCTGAATCCTGCTTCCCTATTATTAACCCAAGTTCGGCCCGCACTCTAAGACCCTCCCTCCACTAAAAATATTTTTCTGTTTTAAATCTGACATATGTGGTCTATGGCCAGGGGAAAATTACTTTATTCAGCCAAGGCATTTCAAAGATACAGGACAAAAGAAAAGTAAGTGTTCTGAATAGTTTAACAATTCTTCTAAACATGCAAAATGGTTCTGCTCTCAAATGAGATCTATTTGAAAGAGTTTGGTGAGACAGGAGACACAGGACCAAATCTGAGCCACCAAAAATCATAGAGGAAATAGTCAGTGTCATTGGAAATATTAGAACAGCATGGCTTTGTCTGACAAACTTCCTAAAGGCTGGTTAACTCTACCTTTAGGCTCTGGTGAACCCTAGCAACTTAACTCAGGTGCTGGTGAGCTTTACAACGTTGCTGGCTCAGCTATAGTGCCCCACTCCATCCACCCACTCACAATTATATCCACAGACAGACATTCATATTTCACAGAGAAGAGAAGCCAAATGGAGAAACAGCCATTGCAAACCAGACTGAGAACAAAGTCCTTTTTACTGTTTGCCTTAAGGATCCTCCACTACATTGAGGTTGAGATCAGGGCCCAAGCATAATTTTTTCGGGCCCAGTGCAAACTTTTAGCACAGCCCCCTCCTGTAATGGGGGTTGCATCCTGGGCCAGGCCCCCCAGGGCCTCTGGGCTCCAGTAAAGTGTACCCTTCTCCCCTCATCCCTATGTGGGGGCCCTGGCTGAGATCCTATTTCTTGTTAACCGAGAAATGAAGCAAGGGCTCCAGTGTCGTTTCTGTGCATCCTAGGTACCAACCATTCACCTCATCTTCTCCTGACAGAGTCTATAAAAACATGAGAGAGTAATACTGAGAGGCCAGGGTACCCAGGGCTGCATGAGAACCTTTAACACAAGCCACAGTTGCCAGTTATGGTGGAAGTTTCAGACATAAATCTATGTGATTTACATTACATACACAGCAGATCACTGAGATATCATGGGTGTCACTTTGATGTTCATGTTTATGGTGCCAGGGCATAGTTATAACAGGGCTAACAGACCATATGCTACAGCCAGCTTCTTAGAGCAGGCATATTGGGGTCTGTACATGAAGAACATGGAGGCGGAGGAGGAAATCAATGCTCTGTAAAACTGTCACTCAGCTGGACCAGCATACAACGTTATGTGTGTTGGGCAGAAAGGGGTATAGCAATAGCAAGGCTGCTAGGTGGGCAAGCTGACTCCTGCCGGGTCTCGAGGTCTCTTCCAGTCTTACACTTCCATAATTCTATGTCTGGCAGAGCATTAAAGGATCTTACGATGAACACACCTAGTATGTATCTTGCTCAGACATAAGCACTGTAGGCAGCCCATATCTGGTACAGAACCAGGACATCCTCCCCGACTTGGCTTCATGCTACCCCTCTCTCCCATTCCCCCCCTACTCCAGCTCCAGGTTCACACACTCACCCATTCTCCCTCCTTCACCCTGGCTCCAGCTCCCCACGCTTTCTCCTCTCCCCCACACTCTCCCTCACCCTGGTTCCAGGTCCCCTAACTCCCATCTCCCTCCATCTTACTGTGGCTCCAGGTCTCCATGCTCCCCTATCTCCTGATCTAGGTCCCCATGCTCCCCCTCATACTCCCCTTCACCCCACCTCCAGGTCCCCATGCTCCCCCTCTTCCAACACCTCCCCAGACTCCAGGTCCCACTTTTTCCCTCCCCCCCACTCTCCCTTCTTTCTCTCCACCTAAATCCCACATTCCCTGTCCCCCCACTCCATCAGTCCTACCCATCCCCATGCTCTTTTTAATCTTTTTGGAGGGGTGTGGTGGGGGCATTATCTAACTCCCTTATTGTAGGTGATCTTGCAGCAGTGGGGTTTTGGAGGGAGCTGTGTGAGGAATGGATGGTGGAGGCCAGGTCTGGAGGGATTAGTTTGTTGGTGTTCACACAGAAGAATTCCAAACTTCTTTCTTCCACAGATGCGAGCAGCCTGATACACAGCAACCGAAGTCAATATTTGGTTTCTATTTACTCTCTCGCTGCTGGATGTTGATCACGGAGGCTGCTCTTTACAAAAGCACTCTTCCCCTTAGGAATGCTGAAGTCACCTGTGCAAACTCATTAACCAAATCTGTGGCCTGTTTTGGTGGATTTTTTTTGTTAAACTCTTGAAGGTTGCAGTGTGTGTTTGCCTGGGAGTGATTAGCTGTAAATAGCCTCAGACACTGAGCAGGGATCTATTTATTATGCTGTCAATCTAATTAAGACGAACACTAATGGCTCAGATAGCTCACTGGTGGTCGGGTGCCTTGTTATAAAAGTGAATATAGCCCTTAATATAGAGCTATAATCCACCCCCTGAGGGCCAGGAAGCTCTGCTCCATGAGGACTTCCTGTGCCCCATCCCTCATAGGGGCGCAGGACTAGTGGAGCATGACAGGACTCAAATAATCTGATTGGTTTCCAAATAACTATTTGTGTGAATCAGGCAAGCAAAGATTGGGTTCAGTTCTGCTCATCCTGCAGGTCAGGACCTTAGCTAGTGGTAAATGGCATCACTGCCCCATCTTCAATGGAGCCCTGTTAATTTCCCGCACATCTAAGGCTCTGGACCCTTTGCCAAAAGGATAAGGAAAATAGAGGCAGTTGACAGGTGGTCAGTGAATGTGATTTGGGCCCTGGAAAGGCTGCCATACAAGGATAAACTGAAATGAGTAGGACAGTTTAGTCTAGAGAGGATACAACATGATAAATACAACGAGAGGAAATATGATGAATGGCACAGAGAAGGAAAAAAATCAGGCTCTTATTTACCATGTCACATTATACAATAACAAAGGGACATCTCTTGATGCTGAAAGTCATCACATTTTGTACTGGTAAAAAAAAAAAAAAAAAAAAAAAAACACTTAAATGTGGTTTAGGGAGACGTTTACCCTATTAGATAGTAACTCTGAAACTGGCCACTCTGGTTATTGCACCTCTTTTTGAAGCAGCAGGGAATGGCCTACTGTTCAAAAGAGTACTAAAGGCTAGATGGACCACTAGCCAGGTCCAGGAATGCAATGCCTACTCTCCTCCTTGGCCCAAAGGCTTTTCTTGCTTTCTTAAGCATGTGGATTTACTATTAACCCCATCACAAGCATCCCTTTTCAGTTCATGAGGTCTTAGCCAAAGCAAGAATTGTTCATGGGTGTCTTTTCTCCCTGCCTTTGACAGTATCTTGTGTGTGTATTTCCAGGAGTACAAATACAAATCAATTGTTTCGTTGGAGGTGATGCTCTGAAGATGGTGGTTGGTCAGAAAGGATGACAAATAATAATGATGATCTTAGGGGTAAAAGGAGAGAGGGACATTGGTCTGGTGATTAGAGCACAGGTCTTAGACTCAGTAAGTGACTGATTGTATACCTGGCTCTGCCAGTAACTCAATTCTGTGACCTGGGGCAAATCACACTTTGGTCGTGCCTTAATTTTCCCCCTCTGTACAATGGGATTAATATTTAGTGACCTCTGAGCTATGGTTAGGCTTTACTAATTGATTTTTGTATGGCCTTTTGAAATGCTGAGCTGAAAGGTGGTAAAGACAAACAAAGAATTAATTTAGTGTGCTCTTTTGATTACAGTAGTGATCTTACATTTATACAGCAATGCAATACCTGAGCCTGCTTAAACTTGATGAGTCACCCTGGAACCAGAGAGTCAGAGCCAGTGACCCGCAGGTCTTGTGATTGGCTGAATCCTAGTTGAATGGCATTCAGGGGCATAGCTACAGGTGGGCCTGGACAGGCCATGACCCACCAGCTTTGAAAGCAGACCCACCCAATTGGTTGCTTCTGCTGCTGACGCTCCACTTAACTTGCTACCTTGGCAACTGGAATGTCAGGCAGCTTAGTGATTCTTGGCTGGTGACTTCCCGAACTTCCTGCTTCCCGTCAGGAAGTGACCAGCAAGAATCACTAAGCTGCCCGACGGTGGCACTCCAGTTGCCAACCAAGCTTAAGCGGGGCGTTGGCAGCAGCTTTTTTCTGCTTATTCTGCCGCCTATGCTTTGCTTAAGCTACCTTCGCAACTGGAGCATAGGGCAACTTAATTTCTTGGCCAGTCGCTTTCTCAAACTCCTGGCTTCCGGTCATGTGGCCAGCAGCGCTTGTTTTTCCTGCCAGGCCCATCCAAGTCAGCTGCAGGCCCTGCCAAAAAAATAAGAAGTTCTGGCTATGCCCCTGATGGCATGGGGCCTATCCACAGGAAGGACACACCTAGGTTGGTGGTTTTCAATCTGTGGTCCTCAGACCTCTGGGAATCCACAGACTGTGTCTAAGATTTCCAAAGGGGTCTGCACCCCCATTCTAATTTTTGTAGAGATCCACAAATGAAAAAAGGTTGAAAACCACTGACCTAAGTAACCCCAAGACAAGTATATAGGCTCTTAAGGGAAGCACTCTCTCCACTCTGCTGACAATCGCTATTATTCCTATTGCCAGTTGTTTCAGTCTCCTGCGCTCAGCTTTGATTCTTTCCACCCTAGCCAGCCCATACTCAGCAAGCCACCTGGCAACTCATCAAGCAGCTTTCAACCTGAAGGATCCCAAAGTGCTATACAAGTTGATATGCCAAGAGTCACTCCACTCGTCACAGGTGGCCGCCTCTTGGGGGAAACATGGTAACTATTTAACAGTGCACAATAACACATTACAGCAATGTAAGCACAAAAAATACTGTTCTACCCTGTTCACCAAAGCTACCCCTTAGAAGAGAGTGATTGACCAAAAGATTAGCACAATATTAACAAATTCTCCTAAGCCCCAGCTAAACAGGGCTCTCTCATACACAGCTAGAATCAACTCCTATTAAAGTCAGTGGGGGAAAAGAAATCTGATTGTGATAGTTGGATCAGGTTCTGCCTGGTGACTGCTTGGAAACTTAACGTGCCGGAGATAACATGACAGGAGGAAAAATAAATCAAATAGGTGGTGGGGAGATCTGGAGGTTTATGGCAGAGAAGGTTCAATGATTTTTTTTTATCTGACATCAGTGGCACATTACAATGTATGTTGGCAGGCCTTAAGAAGTGTATCTTGGATCCGAAGGATTAAGTGTTAATAGAGAAAGTCCAGAGAAAACAGCATGGTTATAGGAGGGTGTGAGACTTGGTGGTAAAATCATTAGTTAATGTTTGATTAATACTTGGAAGCAATAAGTGATAAGTCTTATTTGAGCACAGATCAGGGAGTGAGACGCTCTAGTTTCTTTTCCTGACTTGGGCATTCACTCAGGCTTAAATGACTTGACTCCAGTACTTGTTGCCTCGTCTGTAAAATAGGGACAGCAATAATATATAACTCATGAGGCTAATGTGAGGCTTTATTTCTGAATGAAGGGAGAGCGCTTAGAGATCCTTAGATGAGAAGTGTCATAGAAGGACCAAATATTATATAACATCCATTAAGTTAAAGAAGTCAGCCGGATTTAAAAGACAATAGAAAAATGTAACCATTCAGCAGATAGCTATCTCTGCTAGTCTATTACTTAGCTCAGCCCTGCCCTGCCCTTGTTTGTTTTATTTACATGACCTTTGATCTGTGCTGATTATGATGATGCTTACTTTCCTTTCAACACTTTTAGGTTCTAGAGGATCCACATGTAAAAGCAGAGTTTGTGACCAGTATGGTTGGGGAGGGGGAGAACAGAGAAAGAAAGCCCCTGGTTTAAAGAAGTCCAACAAGCATCAGCAAAGACCACAGAAATGAATCAAAGGACATAGAAGCAAAACTTAAAAAAAATTAAAATGAAAAGCTACGAAATAATGTGAAGCAGGCGCTGTATGCGAGCAACCCACGCCACAGATTGCGCCCACTTTCCTTTCTAGCCTACTGTCAGTTTCCTCCTTGTGCGCTTGGGTTTCCTTTTGATAGGTCTGTGCTGACAGTTGCTGGAAGTCATGCGTTGCACTTTGACTACTTGCCTTTCCTGTCTAGAAAAAGCTCTGCGAATGTACAGATTTGATCCTCCCCTACTTACACCAGAGTAGCTCCAGTCAATTGGATGGAGTTACATGAAGGTAAATCGGGAATAAAAGAGACGGGAATCAGGCCCAACAGCTTCTTACTCTTCCATTTTTAAGAGTGTGAAGTGCGGTTGTACTCACCAGGATAATTCTCCCTCCACTTACACTGATGCAATACAAGAGTAACTGCACTAAGTCAGTGCTATTACGCCAGCATAGGAGAAAGGAGAAGTGGGCCATTCATTTTACTTCAGCTCAGACATACCCTTAAACCTGTTTGTACCAGAATATTTTTCCAGGTGTGCGTTCTCACTGCTGGGGTCCTTAGAAGCCACGGTAACAAGCAGAGCACTGTTTGGTGGCACCCCCAACTCCTAACAAACTGCCTTTGCCGCTGCTCAGATGCAGCAGAATCTGAGAGTCCAGTACCGCCGCTGACAAAACGTAACCTCTTTAAGGAAACTGAAAAGTGTCAGGGCCCATTGATGGCAGCAGAAAGCAAGTTAGGCATTCTGCCCTGGACTCGCCCTGGCCTGATACTCAGGTCCAACAATGGCATTGTAGCACATCTCAGCAGGCTGCTCCCTAGGTGACAGGCTCAGGTTTGGCATTGACCAGGTGGAACAGTATAAGCCAGATTATTCATCTCCATCTTCCCTCAATGAAGAGTAATGAGCCAGACTGTGTGTTGGTAGAAATCAGTGTAATTCCACTGAAATCAGAACTCTGTCCATTTACACCAGCTGACCCCAGATTTGGTACACACAGCTCTCTCTAGGTGATGTTAGCAATAGAATCAGCCCTCTCTGCCAGGGCCCAAAGATAGCTCTATGGACCCATTCTGTAGAATCCCATCCTCCCAGCTCAGCCTTGTTATTTTTAGAATAAGCAATAAAATAAAAACACTCTGCCCAACTTGTGGCAAGCTGCCCTGTAATGGTGGCATTTCTCTCCTACTGACTACGCCACGCCAAGAAGTCCCTGACGCTACTGCACTAGCTTCGGGGGATGTTGCCGGGATCTGTATTTTAGGTTACACTCAATCTCTTTTTCAATGCAGGAAGGTTTGGTAAACAAGAAACAATCAATGTTATCCTCAATTTCCTTCTCACTGGGAGGAAGGCATTATATACATTTTCTCCAAAACATCTCCGGTCCGGGTCTGAATTCACAGAGGTGAACAAGTTAATTCAAAGCATTCCATGGCTGTGCCTGAATCGTGCAGATGGCACTCTCTATCCCACCTCACCCCCCAAACCACATGGCCAGAAGTGGGGTCAGAGTAGCCAAGGCCACAGCCAAGAGAGCAAGCCCCTAGCCATATAGGCTGTGGCCAGAAATGCAGGGGGACTGTCCCTCTCTGAATTGCTCTCTAGCTTCTGCATCAGTCATGGAAGCAGCACAGCTACTGGCATAGTTTATGTATCCAATTATTTCAGTTTATTAGTCATTAATTATCATCATATATAATCACTGTATGTTAAATAGAGTTAAAAATGTAGGATTATAGAAGTATAAGATTGATCAGCATTTAGAAGAGATGATTATGTATTAAGTGTCTAAGTAAGGAAGGCTGAAATACAAGACCTGTAGGCTGAGGCCTGCAAGTTTTTAGTTTAGCTATTTTAGGCCTTGGAGTAAGTGACTAGAGAATAACCTGATGCCCTAAAATTATGGGACAAGAGGTACCAAGGAGTAATATTGTGAAAAGGTAGCCAGAAGATTAATTTTAAACCACACAAATGCTGCAGGGGCACATCTGTTTCTAACATCTTAACAGGATACAGGTTGCACATCAATGCTAATTAGAACAAAGGAAACCTACACAAGCTCAAGGAATTGGAGTACCTTCAGTTTCTAGGGAACACCAGACCAATAAGGAAAAAGAGGGTTGACACTTTCATGCACATATGCAGAATGTATGTATAGGTAGAATCACATTATAAAGAGGTGATGCCCAGAATGGGGAAATCAAGCTTCCTGTGGTACAACTCAAGCAGGAACCAATCCTCTCTACTAATCACTTGCTTAGAGACTCACCAGACCCTAACACTATCAAGGAGGAGGTGAATAGGTCTGCAATTATGAATATGTATCACTGACATTCTTAACTGTGCTGGTAACTTTAATAACATTGACAAAAGGTACTAGACCCTGTTCTTGTGATTGTATGTGTTACTTGCCTATGGTTTCGTGTTTCTATGAGCTCTCTAGATCTAAAAGAGGCCGAGATAACTCTGTTGAACATAAAATTAACATTAAATAAAAATAAAGGCTGTAGCTGCCATTGGTTGATGACCACCAATTGTGTTATTTGACACACCCCTCTGAGGGGCAACACACACAGAGCATTCAGTGGGGGACATTAACCTGCACATTTGGCTGCAGTCCTTGGGGCAGGTGGACTATGCGGTCACAGATCCTAGCAAGTACCCCCTCATGGCCACTCCTTAGGACTGCTATAAGGAGAATCCAAGCCTGTGTGTTCCTGGATCCCAGGTGTTTAAGCTGCCAGGGTCTCAGCAAGCTGCAGCACTGTTTCCTTCCACATTATCTGGGTATGGACTCAGTTTGCTACTACTTTGCAGAAATGGAGCCCACCTGCCCTAGGCCCCCAGGACCAGAACCAAACCCCAAGACACCCCAGTTGCCTGAAAACATACTCTCCCAGAGCTCCACCCCAAAGGGTTTACAGTTTAACTGTCTGCAGAACTGCATAGTAAACAGTCCACACAGAGAGAGATGCTTTGCATAAGAGTCTAGCACAGTACATTATTGCTCTTTTATACTTAATCAGATAAAGCACAAGGGAGTATAGATCATTCAGACCAATACACACATTTCCTTGCCTCACTTCTCCAGGACATTCTTTGGGCAGAGTCTCTTGGCTTGTCCACAACACTTGGGACTATCTGGTCTCAGGAAAACAAGCAGAGCGCTCCTCTCACGTGAGTGAGAGCCAGCCAGCCTGCTTCTCCTGCCCACAACTTCCTCTTCCTGTCTAACTCTCCCTCTGGTCCTCTGTGTTCCCTTACTTAAACCCCTCCTGGCTGCTTATTGATACCCCAGACACCTGGCTGCTTTTGTTCTGCTCCTGGTAAATTTCCACTGCTCCTATCTTCCTCTTTCCTTCCAGGGGGGTAAGATAACACTGGTCTTCTAAGGATGCAGCTCTTTTTTAGCATAACTATTGTGACTAAAATACCATCATTAACCTTAATTATTCCCCATTGTCCTTGTCTGGTATGCACCTGCTACAGGTCCTGTCAGCAATGGTGGCTCCACATACATACAGGCACTCAGGATACAGCAGTTTTAATAGTAACAATTTATAATATCATCTAGAATTCATGAGTTTGTACAGACAGATTCCCAAATGGTCATGGTGACAGGTATGGCAATTTCCTGCACCATCCTGGACAAACCTTACTGTATTAGGTTTAAGTATTTTAGGAGTTTGTTGTATTAAAAGGGCAAATGTTAACGTGTTACTGTGGGTTTCCATATAACTCCTTTAAGGAGGAGACTGGACTAATGTAAACCCTGGGAAGCGCTGTGAGCTTCAAAGGACTATTTGGAACAATATGCTAGATAGGACTGAATTTTTAGTTGAGTGGGTTTCCTAAGAAATATTTGCAAGGAGGAGAATGCAAATTACCTACCTCTGGACTCATCTTTTTGAAGTGGCACACTAAGAAGAAACTCTTTGCTGATCACCCGTTACAGGAGGATTAAATCAGAGGCCCAGTCTGGATAAAGGAGTGACTCAGAGATTCATGGTAGTGCTTGTTTTCAGCTAACAGCTTTTATGAACTTATCACCACAGTACAATTTCTGTGTGGCTTTGAAGGACTGCTCAGCAGCCATAGCCCTTTTTGGAGTAGAAGGGTGATCTCTGGTAACGTTTTTAGCATGCATGTAGGTTCTTTTATTGTTTTTAATGTGTTTTCTCTGTAATTCTTTCATCTGAAGAATAAATGTGCTTGCTTTGAAATAGCTGTGTGATAACTTAACTGTGAGCAATTACACTATATATAGCCTCTGTGGAGAAAAGCAAAGCAGGCTTGCTTAGGCAGTCTGACTTTGCTGGAGGATTCACAGTATAGGCAGAGAAATGTGCAGCCTGGAAATACTGTGGTCAGGAGGGAGACAGACACAGGCCTCCACCAAGAGAGGTGAGGGCTGAGCAGCCTGAAGACAAGAGTGGCTTCCCTCGCTGGACCATGGAGGGGGAATATTGGTGCAGTTGCCCTGAACTGTGACAGTCACACCATGCCACTTAATACACCTGCACCCTGGCTCCTTCTGTCCTGCTCACTGTTCTTGCATGATCTGTTAGCTGTATGGATTTTGTTGTGAAGGGGGAAAATGCAAAACATCATGGTGGGAGGGGGATGGATCAGAAATTCCCTCTTTTCCCTGCTGTCTAAGCCCATGATTTCTCTGCAGTTTGGCTTCCTATGCACAGCTAGGGAGAGTGTAGCAGTTAGTACATGGTGCTATATCACTAAAACTCCAGGAACAACATAATTATTTACAAAGGAGCCATTGTTCTTCACCCAAACTGCACTATCACTTTGAAATATAGCCCCAGGCATTTGTGTACAGCGTTTTTTAACTTCAGACAATAACAACACTTACACAATCAGCAAATGGGCATGTCATCTATTCTAATGTGCTACTAAGTTGATTATCAGGTTTACCAACTCCTAAAACTTGATTTCCTTGTCAGCCATGAAGAACTAGTCTCTCAGGATAACAGGAGTCGGAAATTTCAAAGAGTATCCCCCTTTAAACGAGATTCTCTAGAAATAAAAGCATTGAGCAAACAGACCACTCTATTAGTTGAGGCAAGTGTGTTCATGGTGTTAATGGCTGAAGTGTGGGAGGTACTTATTACTGCACAAGTATCACAAAGTGGCATCAAAGATTGGCATTAGGAATGGCAAACAACTGTGAAAAATGTTCTAAGAGAACTAAAAAGAATATTCTTTTATCTGATCAAATGCTTCTTAGTAGGTCCTTATTGGACACAAAATAAAATTAAAATTAGATCTAGATTAGATTTAAAAAACCCAAAAGACCTGAAACTAACAAAAATCAACCTACCTTGAATAGAAGTTTTATATTCTGTCCACTAGGGACTTTGCTCTTGACGATCTACTTCATGTTGAAGATGCTCACATACTGTGGTGATGGGTGGCTGTATAAATCAGACAGACACCAAGATAGAGGTCAATAGTCATCAAAACAAAGGCAGCCCTTTAAATTCAAAGCAGGTGGCTTGCCCCTGTTGAATTTCAATTTGGCTACAAAAGACTCTTCTAGTTATAAGCCTTGGGGCACCCTAAAAATCCCTTTGCCTACTTGGTATTTGGAAATAAACCTTTTCCTGTCTATTGGTGAATACAGTCTTATCAACGAAGAACAAATTTCTGCCCTGGGTGGGAGTGGGTGCAGCATGACCATCCCTCACTCCCAGCATTGCTGCTAGGCAGGATTTTAGACAGAGTCTCCCCGCTGTGGTAATAGCTAACACATCTGCCAGCACACCATCATTCCAAGTGAACACGATCTGCCCCCTTGGAGCATGGCTGGGCCTCCTAACTTTGTACAGAAGCAGCAAGCTGCAATACACAACACATTCTGCCAGTTCACATGAGCTGTGCTGGCCAGATCCTCCCTATGATGGGGGGCTCAACTCCACTCCCTCCTTCCCCCACTCAGTGCAGTAAGGACAGGATTTCACCCAGCACATTAAAAAGCCAGCTGAAGCTGTTAGAAAATCAAAGATGTTCCTGAGATTAAGATATAATGGGTGAAATCGCTTTGCCATTGACTTCAGGAGAACCAGGACTTCACCCAATGCATGCAGTATGCATAATAGGTTAAAGTGCCTCAGAACTGAGCCAATACAAATGGCCTGCTAGGAAAATATTTTTAACTGCCACTAATGTAATCAACATCACCAGACATTTGGTACTAGGGGCTGTGATTACACGGAGAGAATTATTATTTCTCATCAGCCACCATAGACACATGTCAGAGTCTGGCATTTCTCTCCGGTTACAAACTATTTTGATGGGAGTGGCTGTCATTTTCCCTGTTAATGTCTTCTGGTGACAAATCTGCTTTTTGTTGTTGGTTTGTTTTTGTTTTTTTGTATGTCTGCTCCTTTTGTCAGACTGTTTCAGTTTCTGCTGGGTATTTATCCTAAAATCAAATGTTTGGCCTACATGCCTCAAAACTTCAGTTAGTAACTTTCCAGGCACAATGACTACAGCAAAAGCAAACTAGTGACTCACGCACAGTGCTGTCTTAAAATCATATGAGAGGGAAAGGGTCATAATGGTGACTTTATAGTTTCAGATCTGATTCCTCACAGAACATTCACTAATTCTGTAGAGTTCAAAACATCAGGATGATTAAGAAAGAAAAACCACTGTATCATCTTCTCCAGTTTACAGCTATCCCAAACGGTTCACATAGATTGTGGTTATGACTAAGCAATACAAAATCTAGCACATCTCAAATGTGAGCTGCACATTTCTTCTGACCCAGTCTGTGGTATTACAGTGGTCTACAAAAGTTTTGGAGGATCCAGAAGTTGTAAAGACTGTCTAATCAAGTCCAGTGTGTGCAGTGTCCTGCCTCCTCTATGTCTTTTTGGCCCCGCTGGCTTCATAGCTCCTTGTGTCTGTACACGCAGCCCTGATGAAGTCAATGGGGAATCTGTGCAAGTGTACTTTTCCAACCAGCTGGGTCCAGCAGCAGGATTGGGGTCTTAGATTGTAAGGTATTTGGGGCAGAGCCTGTCTTATATGCCAGTGAGTTGCACAATACCAAGCTCATTGTCAGCTTTAATAATAAGTAAATAATAATGTGGTGTTCCTGGATCATCGATCATCTGACTGTCGGTCCTGCTGGAATAGGATACATATGCAAACATGGTCTCTTAAGTACCCCTCATTACTCCCTCTGCTCTAACCCTGTATTGGCAGGACAGGTGTAGGGAAACTAAGCAATCTAGACTATGTATGCTCATCCTAGCACATAATATCACTCAACATAAGATTGCAGTTGGTGCTAAACATGTTTTAATTCATAACATTCATCCAGTTATTAAGACAGAGCACACACAGAAAGTTTGAAAAGAAAAGCCATTCTGTGAAATCAATCCCTGGTGAAGGCTATCGTGTTTCACCAGGAATGAATTTGGCCCATAGTTTCTAATCAACATAATAATAATATTTTTGAAACCCCGCTATCCCTCCAACACTTGCTAAGTACCAAACTCACCAACCCCTGCAGCTCTCTGTCCCCCAAACCTGGGAGAAGAGCTGAATCTTACACCATGCCCAAAGGCTCAGATACTCAAAGAAATCAATGGGAATGAGGCCCCCCCACATATTTTGGAGGATCTGGTCCTAAACCACTGTTCCCTTGGGAGTCTGTTCAACCAGCAGGGAAAAAAGGTTCTATAGTTGGGGGGAGATAAAAGTGGGGCGAGCTGCTATAATGCTGCAGCACAATCTGAGTTGGGGAGTAGCCCACAAAGGCTTTATGGGTTACAGGAGTAATACAGAACATTAATCCTCTCAAGGACTAAACATCCTGTGTAAAGAGCTGCTGATCTCAGGCCAGCACAGGTATCCACATAAAAAACCCACCACACTTAGCCCTAATACCCCCATTAGCAGCTTTCTCAGAGACCCCCTCAAACAGAATGAGCATCGAGACCTGTAGCCTTGCCCCCTGAGGGAGGTACTTCTCGTTTAACTGAGGGTTGAAGCAGGCTGGTGAGGGGAAAGCAGCCAGTATCCCTGCCGATGAGGTAGACAAAGAACCTCCTTCTACAGGGCTGCTACTCAAGCCCTCTTGACTGGCGCTAAATTCACTGAAAAATGAAAAACCAAACAAATGCAACGTGCTTTTTTCTCTCTCTTTCCTTTGCGGGTTTTGGGTCGTGTCTCTGCAATGTTCTCCTCACAGCGCTATGTCACAGACCAGCCACGGCCATACGCAACATTTTGTAACGCGTCTATTGGTACCGACTCCGCTCGCTGTAGGCTTGGACAGCACCTCGCCCATGCCATAGGTTCTCTGGCCCTGAAAGAGCTAGTGCTGCAGGGGGCGTGGGTGAGGGGTGCCTGATGTGCCACATGCTTGGGTGACTGAAACCTAGATACACACGGCTGGGGGAGGGGAGGGAGCCTGGCCCGGCTGGGGTGGGGGGAAGGGAGCCTAGCCCGGCCTGCCGCCGCCTAGGGCAAGTCCGGACACGCCCGACCCGGCGGCCGGCCCAGGGCGACAGGTGCCGCGCGCCCGGGCGCTGCTCTAACTTGCGGCGGCGGGGAGCGAGGCATCCCCGCCGCTGATTGGCTGACGGTCATGGGGGGGCGGGGCGGAGGGATTCCCTTTTGCTTTCCCTACCTCATCGCCGGCTGGTGGAAACCCCCGCCCCGCAGCTCCCTTTATCGCGCCGGGCGGACCGGACACAGCCCCAGTGCGGCAGGAGAAGGGCGAGAGGCGCGCGTCGCTCTCGGCATCGGCATCGGCACCGTCCCTGCTCCTGCGTCCTGACCCTGTCCCCGGAGAAGGGAGCGGAGCGGATCTTGCTCGGCTACGGTCTGGGAGCGGCGGCGAGCTCGGCGAAATGATGCCGGGAAAGAGCCAGCGCAAGGCTGCCCAGCAGCCCCCTGCTCCTGCAGGTACCGGCCTGTCTTGTCCCGCAGGGACCGGGGACCCGGGGTCCGATCCTGCTGGGAGCTGGATGATCGCTGGGACGGGTGGTGGGGGGCGATCGTCGGTTTCGCCGCCTTCTGTTCTCGGGCTGCCTGGGGGGCCAGGGAGCCTGCCAGCGCGCAGAGAGCGGTTTTGCTTTCGCTTCTTGCCGGGGCACGATAGGTTTCCGTTTTACGTTTCTCCGCATTTCCCCCGGGCCTGGCAGAAAGACTAACCCCCCGCCAGCCAGCCCTCTCTCCTTGGTTTTGTTTTGACTTCTTGTGCCCCGGGCCCGGAGCGACGGTGTCAGCAAGAAGGAAAGCCAGAATAGCGTCCCACCCTGGCTACGAGCGGCTGGTCTATTCTGCGTGAAGCCGACAGTAAGAAGGGGTTGCGTGTGGTTTAGATCTTTGCCCGCTGAGCTCTGAACCAGTCTAAAATATGGTGCAGCGGTTAGTTATCACCAGAGCCAGGTCCAAAGCACCACATTCGGACCCCGGTTTCAACCATCACCATTTGGCTCCAAGGATGTGGTGTCTAAGTTCCCACCCCCTCAAAAACTAAGGTCGTTGGACTGGGGGGTTTAAGGGATTCAATTTAGGATCACTTCTAATAACCGCTCCGTACATACCGACTGAGAGCTCGAGTCTGGTCTTAACCGCTGTTTAATTTCATCGCCTCCAGTGAGGTCATTGGATTCACTCAGAGAACACAGTCTGTGTTTTCTGAAACCCCCGGGGAGGGTTGTTTGACAATACAATCTAGTGAGATCAAAAGAGTCACTCTTGGTGATTTGTCCTTTGATCAGTGTGAACTTAGAAAAAAAGTTTAGAAAAGAAATATTACTGTCATGCAATTACTGTCATGTTAGGTCAACATTTCATATGCAAACTGTGGGGATGTGAACATTTTGCTACTTCCCCACTGCAAACAAGCAGCTAGAACTAGTTAAAAGTGGATTTTTAAAATGTTTCTGGGTTTCTTTTGTTAAAATTTGAAATGATATCAACATTTAAATTTCTCTTACCACCACCCTATATACCTTTAAAAATCTCTTCACCTCTTAGGGTAAAATATTTATTTAATGTATGGACATGCTTGGTTATATAAAAGCTATTCACTATAGACAAGAAAGTGTATGGAATTCACAAAGCTGATGACTGGTTTCTTTGTGTTTTACAGAGCAGGAAGCTATTACCCAGTGCTCTTTGCACCTACGCAAAGTCGGAGACAAATGCAACCTGCGGCAGAAGTTCCTTAATGTGATTACAAAACTGTTCTGCCCAGGCACGTGAAAACTTTTTGGGAGATGTCAAATGGAAAAGGAAGAAAGAAAACAAAGTTTTTGGAAGATTCGGTCTTTACAAGCTTGTAATAAGTGACTTGAATGAGATAAGAAGATGGAATGAGTTGTGTGCATTACTTATTGTTGGCTGTTCCCACTGAAAGAAGGCTGTTGAAATATGATTTCTCTGCAGAACTCCACGGATGTAATGGCTGGTGGATGGCAATATGGGGGGGAATTACAAGTTACCATTCCAAAGATTGACCAGTGGATTGACTTGGAAGAGCAAGGAACGTGGGGTGCTCATCTGATAATGGTTTCAATGTTCTGATTCATGAGTTGCCTGTAGTTCTATGCCACTATGAGCAACAGGCAGAAGATTCCAGTTACCTCCAAACATTGGCTTGGAATGTACAATGAAAACCAGTTTCTATGTTCTTGATTGTTTTTGTTTTCTAAAATGTAGACTCTATTGTCCAGCTATGGAACATTACCCATGCATGAATTACATAGCAAAATAAGTTTTTGATGGGTGTGAGAGTTTGGGGGAGGATTCCTTCACAGCAGCAGGAGGAATATTCAAGCAGAATAAGCTACTGTTGTGTTTTAATTTTATTAGTAGGTATGGTAATAAAATTACTCTCAAATCAAAGAGAACATTAAGCTAAAATGGAGTTAGTTTTCTGGAAAAAAACATGAATTATTTTTCAAAGAAAGCCACTGCTTAGATTAAGAAATATGTCAATAAAATTGAATGTTACAGGTGTTACAGGAAAGTAATGTATTGCTTCTAAATGAAAGCTGAGACTGACCAGAAATAAAGGATAAGAAAAAACTCAGCTGTCATTTGTATCAACCACATTTTTGTTTGTAATTGTGAATGAAGATGCTGTCATTTTGCTTAATGAATGGTGATAAGTTAGTGAGATGCTTGCTGTGTTCTTATTGAAAAGCTACATGAGGCCTGGCTTGGAGAAGAGACTTGTTCTGCACTTCAGTCCATTTAAAAGCCTTGAGTCAAACTCAAGAGACAGTGCAACTACCCTGTCTAAGTCAAATTAATCAGTATCTTAAATGATGGGCTAAATTATACATAGGGTGTAAACTAGTAGGAAAATGGATGTAAGTGCCAAAATAATATTACTTGCCTGGATTTGGTATTCAGAGGGTGTGCAAAACAAGTGTTGGTTTCAGGCTGAAGGAAAATGTGGCAAGAAAATAAACTTGAATTCACACTCGCTTGCTTCTACTACACTTTACTTTTGTTTTGCATGTAAATTACACCCGTCTTATATACCTTCTGAATGCCAAATCAGTGCAAGTGATACTGTCACTGCTTGCATCCATTTGAGGCTCCCTTGCCCTTCATGTGCAATTAATTCCATGCTAAGTCACTAATAACTTGGAGCCTATGATCTTTTATGAATCTCTTTTCTTTTGTTTGTTTTTTTCATTGTAAAGCTCTTTTCAATACCCAGGTACCCAGCAATCTGATTTGCTTACACTGATTTTGGTATTATCTCAGAGTCTGGTTTTTTTGTTTGTTTTTATGTATAAAGGGCTCAGTCCAGCTCCCCACAAAGGAAGTTTTGCATTGGTTTGAATGAGAGCAAGAGCAGGCATAAACATAGCAAGGTTTCCTCTTCCTATGAGCCATCAGATATTGTGTTCTCAGCGAGAATGTAGCATGTCAGGAGTGTACTGTCTTATTCACAGTGCCACAAATGAATGTAACAAACGTGAACTTGTCTCCCTAAAGGTACAGAGTCATATCTTATCCAGAAGCACCTTTTCATGTATTAAAAGGTGAATGTCATTTTCATTTCTGTTATGGCAAGTTTTAGCTCCCAGAATAACTGCATGAGATTAAGCAAAACTGTTTATTCAGGGTTTGAGCCATCAGCCACTGAACTGAATGGAAAGACGCTCAGTGGTTTCCATGTAGTTGGACCAGTCTTAGGTAAAACTCCAGGTAGGGCAATAATAGTTATGTCTGATTAAGAATCTCAGGGAAATGTAGTATTAAGGAACTGTGTTGTTCCTAAAATACATTCAAGTTAAGGTGTGTTCAGCTCAATACACGCAGCCTTACAGTTAAACAGGATGTAAGCCAGGGTTTCAAATGGCCCCTGTCAGTAGTTTCAGGCTGTAAACAGAAATAATAGCCTAAAGCTGTGGGAATGAACTGTGTAAATGTCACAGGGACATTTCAGCTAGAAGTGTAGCACTTTGCTGTATAGCTTTCTAATGGCACTGTTTATTTTTCATGGAATGTTTTAATGTTGTTAAATTCCATAGTGTGTTGATTTGGTGATTGTTTAATGTTATGTCAATTGAACTGTTTACATTGCATTCAGAAGAAGAATTAGTTCAAAGGACTAATATTTATATACACGCTACAGTCTGCTTATGTGTTCCATGGGGACAGATTCCTTGCATTACTTTTCAAAATGATGTGCCACATGATTGTATCAATATGAGATTTGTTTTTCTTTTTGGGGAAGGGACAGATGTTTTGTTCTATGTTGCAAAGTGTGTCTGTTGTCATGTTAAGATAATAAACATGATGTGTTTACGAGCAAATTATCCTTTGTTGTTGTAAAATCTGTTTCCTGAGGATTCTGAATGAATGGTCATATACCAATTCCTTCTGAATTATTGGGAGCTTCAGGTCACGCCCTAGGTCATTAAACTTACAGTAATATATTGGATTTTATTTATGATCCCTTGGATATGAGTTATAATTAAGGTCACCAGAATTCAAAATGAGAAAGCAGGACACCTATTTTAATATTGGCTTGTGAATATTTGCACTACTACTCTTTTCTGGGTGGATGCAGAATTGCTCAGTTGTGTGTCAGAAGCCCTATACTACTAACAGTTAGCTGCTCCTTTAGTTCACGTGGTAGGGTTTGTTCATTAGGAGCAAGAGGCTCTATTTATTTAGCATCTAGTAATCTATCTAGGTATCAAAGTACTATCAGAATGATATAGAACATAATCATCCCACAACTACCACCATGAAGTTCCTGGTGGCATGATGGGCAGGCTAATGACAACAGTGAAGTCTAAGAGTCATAGTTCTGTCACAAATTGTCTTGGGTGCAGAGGGGAATGAATGTAGTAGGGGTTTGATGAGTGGGAAAAGGTCTGGTTTGGGCTTTTCCAAACAGCATGAAAGGTTTTAGATGCTAGTTAGGGGTAAAGGTGGGGGTGTCAAATGAATGGTGCTTGTCATGGGGGGGTGCAGCTATATCCTAGCAAAAGGGTGCTACAAAGTTACTCCCCCTTATTTTCCCATAAGCCCTGAGTCCAGGTGTGTGTCTGTACAGAGGAGGACCTGGGTAATCCATTTGTTTTCCATTTAAATCTAAAGACTTCTGATGACCAAGGCCCTGGCAAACACCTCTCCAGATTTGGAAGCTGTGGTGGCAACTGGACCATTGCCTGTGTGCGTCCAAGGAAAGGATGGACTAAAAGATTCTCCCCCGCCATCCCTCCCCAGCTGCCAGTTTTGGGGGCTAGGGTCTTGAGGTAGGAGTGAGTCATCATCGCACCCCAATGAGAAACCAGCCGAGGCTTTGGTTAACTCAGCCTCAGAAAGCAGCAACACCCCCTCCAGGATAGGCAGGTGAGACACTCCCTACCTTCAGCCTAACTCCAAAAGCTAGTGTCAGGGTAGCACTGTGGCTAGTTACATATTCTTACAGGAGGCAATTTACAACACTAGGCAAAAGCCTCTTTTTTGAGGTCATCCAAAGACACCGCCCCTCCCCCGCCCATGTACTGAGCCCAGTTCTGTTTAGACTATTAGAAGAGGAGCAACCAATTTTTGCCTGTGCCTTAAGTGCCTTAAGGCAGATTTCACGGTAATATACAATCAGATTTTTATAGCAGCATGTCAAGGGTTATACAAGAGTCACCCATCCCCCTCTCAGGGATAGCAAAACCTCACAACAAGCTACAGATATTTACAACAAAGGAGCATGGGACTCTGATTCATCCACAACAACCTAACCGGAAAAAGGGAAACATGTAAAGCAAACAGAGACAAACCCAAGAGCACGGCCATATCTCGTTTCATTAGGCACAGAACAATAGACACCTGCCAGACCAACACTTGCAGGGCCATCACTTTAGGCTGCGTATGTGAAAACCAAACGGGCCCAGTCAGGCGCCTGGAGGCACATGTGCTACCTCCTAAATGCTCCGCTCGACACCACCTCAATAAAATGATTTTAGTCAACTGGAAATATCTGCCCCATGTCCTGGTAACTATTCTTAGCATATGTTCCTTCAAGGGACCCCTTTCCCCCTCATTAGCACCATGAGCCCTGGGGGTGTGGCCTGAGCAAGGAGGCGGAGCTAGTGCTGGTGTGGATGGTGAGGTATATTATTGTTTGCAATGTCGCTTGTAAACTGGATGTGCCATTCAATGGTTTGATTAGTTTTGCATGGTGAGTGGGATAAGCTTAGCGCCTTAGCCCACTGTCAGAAATAAGAAAGGGTCTTTGTTCTAAAATCGTAGTTTTCAACCTGTGGTCCCTGGACCCCTAGGGGGTCTGCAGACTGTTGTCTAAGGTGTGGTCTGAGGCCTTTTTGCAGTAAAGAGCAGCAGCAGCCATTAGCTAAAAGTGGGGAGCTATAGGGTGATCATATTTCCTAAAGTAAAATCAGGACTGCATGTGGCTTGTCCGAGCCCCCTGCCCCCGCCCTTCTGTCTGCAGGGCTCGCACCTCGCTCGCACTCCCTCCCACCCTGCAGCTGGGGCTGACCCCCCCGAGCCTGTGTAGCCCGTAGCTGCGGCTGACCCCTGAACCCTACTGCCTGGCACCTCACATTGCCGGCCCCTCCCCCCCATGTTCCTCGTGCCCCCCTGGGGGGGGTGCACCTGACTTTTTAGCCCACTGGGCATTTGATCATTTGCTCTTGCCAACTGATCATCAGTTGGCAAAGCCAAATGGAACAAATGCCCATTTTTGTCCAAAAAGTTGGGACATCCAGGACAGGGCTTAAAAGGGGGACTTTCCCTGCCAAAATGGGACATAGGATCACCTTAGAGTTATGTCCCAGCTAAACTGTACAAAACAATAGAACAGCTGATTGTTATAAACACATTCCAGCCTTAAGCAAGTATAGCACCAACAGTAACCAGACAGGCAGTAATATGTAAAGAAAAGTTTTGCAAGGTAACATTGTCTGGCAGAACCACTTAAGAGTTGGTTCCCTTTTGTTTTACCTTCAAATGTTTCTGTCTGGGCTTTGATTGTTTCTGTCTGTTGCATAACTGGTTTAACAACATTTGAATTGACTCTTGTATGTGGGGAGTGATGTGCTAGGATTGGTTAAAAAATTGTTTGGTAATACTTTGGTAAAAGTGATTAGTTCAGTTCAGGGAAGCAAAACCTAAGTTTAACTATATAAACTGGGGTCCAAAAGGAAGCTCTTTAGAAACTAAAGTTCAGGACACAGCCCAAGATCAAAGCTGCCAGAACTCAATACCCTGCAAGATGATACCGTACAGAAGCCGGAACCCCAGACAATCCAATCCTGGCTGGCCATCAGAAGATCGTCTGCCTTATTGGGAGTTGTGAGCAGTGTATGCTTAGCGAATGTATTCTGTTGATTAATTGTTAATAAAGACAAGTTAAGGATATTACTGTGCAAAGGCTCTTTCACTGGAAAAATGTGCCACCAACTCGTAGAGGGACATTGAACCCCGGTCCCAAGAAGGGTAGTGGATGGGAGCCCTAAACTGTGCGGGTAACACAGGAGTCTGCGAAAGGTTGTCATTGCCATAGAACAATGGGTTTTAACCTGTGGTCTGCGGAGCCCTGGGGGGTCTGTAGATTAAAATTTCCAAAGCAGTCCACATTTCCATTCAAAAATTTTTAGGGGTCCTCAAATGAAAAACAGTTGAAACCCACTGGTCTAAAATATACTGTTATGCCCCTTGGATGATATAACAGGAAGCCAGTTCTGACAAGAAGAGAGTAGAGGTCAATTCTGCCACCTTCTCCTATTCTCACAATGCATCATTCTGAGACTAGGTCATCTGCCAGGCAATTAGAAACAGAACCATGAATTCTTTCAAGAGGTCATGGAAAAACCTTACTAACTCCATGAATCAAGTAGTAGAAGTCATGCTGTAAAACAAGTTGCATTTGCAATAACCTTTTTGCCATATTTATGCCTCATGCAAATACTGCAACATTATTAGTTTTTATTAGTGGTATTACTAAAGTGCCTACGAGCTGTGGTCAGGGACCAGGACCTTGTTGTGCTAGGTGCTGTACAAACACAGAACAGAAAGACAGTCTTGCCCCAAGGACTTACAATCTAAGCATAAGACACTAGGCAACAGAAGGATACAGGCCATCTGATGGGGGAGTACAAAGAAAGAATGAGAAAATATTGGTCATCTTGATCAGCAACGGAATCAGCACACCAGCAGTCTAGGCGCTGTCAGGTTTTTTGTAGGCATCACGGCAAAGGAGAGTTTTGAGGGGGGCTTTGAAGGTGGATAGTTTTGCGGATGATTATGGGGAGTTCCGCCAAAGCATGTAGGGCAGCATGGAAGAAAGCACAAAGGTGCCTATTTGAAAAATGGAACAATTGGGTAGTGGGGGCTGGCATCATGGGCTGATCAAACGGGAGTATCAACAGCTCACTAGCAAAAGAAAAATGACAGGTCAGGTGAGGCTTGGCTGTGCAAGCCCCTTAAAGTGAAGCCAAGCAGTTTACCTTTGATGTAATAGGGAAGGCGAGACAGGGGAAGGATGCAAAGAGAGGGGTGATGGACGACAGGCTAGGAAGATGCTTTTTACAGCAGCATTCTGGATGGATATGAGCAGGGCAATGGTGCATTTGGCAAGGCCAGAGCGAGAGAGGCATGTTACAGTAACTGAGATGGGAAACACTGAGAGCCTGGATGAGAATTTTGCCTGTGTAGATGGATGGAAAAGTTGGCAAGCAAGAATTGGCAAGCTTTAGACGTAGCCGGGATGAGACAACTTAAAGAGAGGTCGGAGTCAAAGATGATACTCTGGTTATAGGTCTGAGTGACATGCAGGATGGTGTTGGGGGGTGTCCGGAGTGATTGAGAAAGGAGGTCGTGAGAAGAGCTTGGCGGGGGAGAGGGGGAGGATGAGGAGATCTGTTTTTGTCCTGTTTTACTTGATCTTAGATCCACAAGGCGATATCAAAGAGACAGGCCATTATAATGTTATAGTGATCAGCTGCCTTCAGTGACTCCTAACTCAAATGCTCACGCCTCAGGTGGGTTCGTGCGGAATTTGCACTGATGTGCCCAGTACCTTAGAAATGCAATATAGACTGCCTGCAGGAATTAGCCCTTTTACAACATAAGACTCAAAAATCCTAACACAAGTACTCCTGGAATCGTTGTCCCCCCTCTTTCCTTTTAATCCTTTTATTTATTTAAATCCTTTTAATTTCCCATTCCTAATGCCATTCCAGTTTCACTGTATTCTTAAATACAAACAATCATATACCTATTATACTGTATAAGAATATATCCAGTATGAATCTGCAGAACCAGTGCATTGATAAATGTATACATCTTTCGTGTAACATTTAGCAGAGCTTCTTGGACCTTGCTTTTTAACTTAGCATGTTGCATTATCCCTTAATGAAAACACTGCAGCTTACAACGGTGGCATTTTAAAGTAATTTTATGAATATAGTGCCATTTGTGTGCATGACGATGAAAGTAAAAGTGACTGTCTCTTTCCCCAGTCCTAGACTCTGATCCAGCAAAGCACTTACGCACATGCATAATTTTAAGCACGTGTGTAATGCCATTGAACTCAAAGGGCCTATACAGGCTTAAAGTTAATGCATGCTCAAATGCTTTGGTAGATCAGAGCCTAAAGGCCTGCGGTATAGGTTTGAATGTCATAGCCCAATGTCAGGGAATGCTTGAAGGCACCCTAGCAGGCAGAAAACTCGTAAGGGTGCAGAGAGAAGGTATGTCAAAACGTTCTTTGTGAGGATGCAATCTCCTTGCTTTAGCTCTAGCCTAGAAACCAATCTCTCTCTCTCCAAGAATCTATCCAAGAAACTTATATGGTCCCCATCATTGTAGTATCTGAGCACCTCACAATCCTTTAATGCAGCGTTTCTCAACCGTTTTGATACCAGGGACTGGCTTGCTACTTTCCTTAACTGTGTTAGGGAGATCTCAGGGACTGGCACTGTTCCATGGACCAGTCGTTGAGAAACTTCTTTAATGTACCCTCACCACTCCCTGGGAGGTAGGGCAGTGCTGTTATTTTCCTTTTGCAGATGGGGAATTGAGGCACAGAGAGACTAAGCGACTTGCCAAAGGTCACACAGCATGTCTGTGGTGGAGCCAGGACATGAACCAGGGTCTCCTATGTTTCAGGCTACACCCTAGCCACTGGATTTGCCTTCTTTCCTCTCCATTGTCATTGTCACACTACACCTACTTTGGGGAGTTTAGTGAGACTTACGTTCCCCCACCACCCATTTTGTGCTGCATGTGTGCTAGCTCTGAGTTTGTAGCAGTCTTTTGCCCTGGTGTGTAAGAGAAGGGCTCCCGTCCCTTTCACATTGATACCAGTGTGAAGCCAAAGTAACTCCATGGCCCTCTAGCCCTAAATAGGATCTCTTCCTTTAAACGATAGAACTCCTCTTCTGTAACAACTCTATGAACAAAACCCAAAGGTCTGATTCAAAGTCCTTCCCTCCCCCATCCATATCAGCAACCAAGAAAAACTGGCTTTTCTCTTAATCATTATGTTTGCCCTTGATCAGCTGCTAAACTAGAAGGTATATCAAGCAGATGGCACTGGCCCCCAGTTGGAAAATACCCAGAAGGCACAATGGTTTCAGTTACCTTTGTACTGAGCAAACCAGATAGAATGATTCATCCTCACACTTCAGGGCGAGTCCAGCCCATGAAGGGAAAAACAGTAAACAAGGAAGTGGAAGGGTTTTGCTTCTATTACTACGTCACTTAAGAAATACTCTGAAAAGCATCCGTCTATTAGAGCTTTAGAGACTACAGAGATGGGTGATTAGATAGACTGATAGATGAATAGATAGGCAGTGTAGTTGTAGCTGTATTGGTCCCAGACTATTAGAGAGACACCAGATGGCTGAGGTAATATATTTTATTGGACTAACTTTGGTTGGTGAGAGAGACAAGCTTTTGAGCCACATATGAAGAGCTCTGAGTGGCTTGTAAGTTTGGCACTCTCACCCTCAGCAGTTAGTCCAATAAATGATATTACCTCCCCCACCTGGTCTCTCAGCTAGATAGAGAACCCGACAGACAGCCTTATTTCAGAACAGAACATGTAGTTGAACTGAAGAGCGCTTTTCTAATGTTGAAGGAAACAGTCAACTAATAAACATTAAAAAAAAAAAAAAAACCCTTAGAATAATTGCAGTCATAGTTTCAGAACTCATTTGACCAATGGAAGAGTTTTGAGAAGCCCAAGGCTAACAAGAGGCTACCAAGTTTCTTGACCGACTTGCTCAGGAGGTTAAAGACTAGAGAGTAGTGCGAGGAGTCAGCCAAAATGAGCAATGGGCTCTTCAGTAACATCACAGCTCTTCCATGCTTTGGCTTGCCTGGCAGATGTTCCTCCTGCTCAGAAGTATGGACAGTCTCAGTAAATAGGGATCGCAGATGACCATGACTTTCACCACACAGGAACAGCAGGGAGGGGCGGCCCAGACAGCGGCAGGGATTGCCAGCAGTGCTTCTGGGACTAGCCGTTGTGTGAAGGAGTCTCACTCAGGGAAAGCATGGTGGTGCTGGGGCCTGTGTTAAGCAGATGGCTTTTTGGCAGCAGCTGGTGGGATCCCCCTTTGCTTCCTCTGATGGGTGGGGAGAAGAAAAGGTACCAATCTTGTGGGCCAGGGATTTCAAGGTCTCAGGCACAGGGACTGCAGCTGGGTGGTGGCAGCTTTTAAGGTTTAGTTGGTGCTGCTGACGGCAGCTAGCGCCCAGCAGCAGAGAGTGGGAGGGAGATAGTCTACAGCCTGGGTGCTGGGCGGAGGAAGGTATTTTGCTTCCTGTGTGGTAGGGGTGGGGCGGGGACAGGTGCCAGGAGAAGCAGTTACTCTTCTGGGCCGGGGTTTTTTAAAAGGCAATGAAGTGCCACTGGTGGCTGTTGGTTCCAGGGAGCCTGGCCCCATTTGAGCCACCAGGTCCCAGCAGAGCTCACGTCTCCCTTTACATCCCATATCAGACGTTCTTTGGTAACTGGCATACATCAGCTGTCGCAGAACTCGTCTCCGGCCACTGAGGACCTGCTCCCTCTCACATCTCATTTTCCCACTCATGCCATACATCCTCCCCTTTTCTCTTTCTTCCATCCAAGGCACTTTGGTGAGGGGGCCAAAGGTTGGTCCAGGAGTCCTGCCCTTGAAGGAGAGGAGTCTCCCTGCAGAGAAAAACAGGAGAAGAAATGAGAGGGGAAAAGGTGAGGGAGGTCATATCTCACCCACCTTGTCTCTATAAGACCTGGGATCATCACAGCTGCAATGACACTGCAGACAAACTGGGAGAAGATAGACAGGCTGACGGACGAATATATGGGGAGAAGTCATGGGAGAGAGTGGAAGGTTGCGGCCCTCCCCTGAACTCAGGGCACTGAGGTCGAGGAACGTAGAGTTCTTTGCCTTCCTGGGTTATGATGACAGGTGGAGCTGAGGTTCCTCACTCAAGCAGAAATAGTGGTGTTCGCTCTCATCAAGCTACGTGCTAAGTACAGCTGTGTAGCCACTGAAGCTGAGGCATGGGCGAGTCATCCCACGTACATGGACTCGGGGCAGCTAGCCCACATTGCCCCTGCTACCACGGCTACACTACTCTTTCTGGCACCCTAGTTCATTGAGAGCTGGTGCAAGCCCACCTCCCAGAGCTGGGAATCACACTCCTAGCACTAAGTGCACTTAATATCCAGAAAGTGTCTCTTTCTTCCTTCCAGACCGAGGGAGTGGGGGTGGGGGAGGTAAAGTTCATTCCCCTTGCTTACAATGGGCAAGGGAAATTCAGAGCCCAAAGTGGGAGGAGAGTGTGGTGCTGAATAGATGAGACCATGAGGCTCACTCCTCCCTTCCCGATAGGGAAGGGTGATGAGAGTGCTGGCGAACAATGACCCATCGAATGACAGTAGCCTTCACAAAGGCCCTGGCATCTTGTGATCTGACTCTGCACTGCAGACGGATTCAGCAAAATGGTAGGGGCTTTCCAACTCCCGTGCTGTCTGGAAACTAGCAACCCGTTGAAATGCAATGGCTGTTGTTGTACTGTCACTTCCCCATACACGTGCTGGCCTGACAGCCGCAGGCCTCCCCCATTTCACTGTTTTACACAGAGCAGATTTATGAGGGGGGAAAAATATCAGCCAAAAACATCAACTTCCAGGGTGGGGAGAAACAAACCAGCAGATCCCTCTCCAGAAAGGGTCAGTTTAACAGCAGGGCTGGGGATTCACACTCTGAAAAGGGCAGGTTTGTCTTTGCTTGCTACCTTCGCTTCTCTCATTCCTTACATGGTTCCTGCAGCTTCCTCTTTCACAACTGTATGAGTGTCAGCGAAGGGAACAGTCATCAGAATAGATTTACTTCCACCACTTCTGGAAATAGTCTGGCTGCCAGCAAACTGGGGCAAGTGGCAGCTGCCTCCTTGAAGAGAGGAAGGTAGCCCTGGCCTCAGCTGACAGGCTTGGCATGTCTGTTTGTAATAGAACTGCATCACTTTTGAATGCCTTCAAAATAGCAGGAGAGTTTAATATTAAAAATAGGAACTGATGGAAGAGAGGGGAGGAAATCAATCAATCAATCAATGTGTTGCTTCAGAATCAGCCTTCCTACCCTGCACCATCATAGCTCCCAAGTTTTTTCTCAGATCAGGTTCAAAATGGCACTTTCTGCATGTACCTCCTGGAGTTTGTTTTGTTTTTCTTCATGAAATTTTAAAATTTGGATCTATGGGAATTTTGAGCCTATGCAGTAAAACGGGGCAGAACTTTTAGTCACTGCTAAGTTGCAGGAAGCAATGAGCTCTCATGCAAACAGAAGCAAGTCACAAGAGTGTGTGTGTGTATATATATATATAGATATAAAAGGAGTTAACTTACTTTGGGGGAAAAAAGCCAAACCAACTGCTCCGGTGTAACTGCAAAAATGTGTCCTCAGCCCTCACCTGCCAAAAGCCTGGCTCTTCCCCGAGTGACACATTGTAACAAGCTTCCCAAACTTCACACCCCCGCACAATGCCCAGGTACAGCTGGTCTCCTGAGTGCAATGCCTACTCCAGGCTGAGACTCGCTGCAGGGGTGAGGGGGAGGCAGAGCCAGGGCTCCCCTTTCTGACACCCACCCTGTGGCGCTAGCTAAGGAGAGGACAGAGCACCATCTCAAGGGGTTCTCTCCGTTGGGTCAGGGCAGCTATTGAGTAGGCTCAATATGGAGACATTGTTGCAAAGTACAGAAGAGCAGTAAGAGGAGTTTGAATACCAGGTAACCTCCCTCTTTACTCTGCTTACGGCATCCACGTGGACTTTGGAAGCATGAGCCCTTTGTGTCAGGACCAGCTCTACCAGGAATTGCTGTTCTGTACTTGGGCCGGCCTTCTCAGATCACAGCCCTATTGGTGTCATTAGAAATGTACAAAGAACCTACCTCAGTGCAGCAAGGACTGAAGGTTTCACCTGTTAAAAACATAGGGCCTGACTCTGCTCTCCATTGCACTAGTGTCAGACAAGAGTAATGCCACTGAAGTCAGGAGAGGTAAACTGGGGTGCATGAGATCGGAAGCAAACCCACAATCTGCAGAATTTGCCAGATTACACATTCACTCCTTTAACTGGCTGCTCATTCAACAGGGCTGGAGGGAAAAAGCAGTGATTACAAAGTAGCTTCACAGCAAACGGCAGCCACTTATGTGAAGTAAATGAAAGTAAACAAGAGCACCCATGTCCTGCTCCCAGCCTAACCATTGGACCGCCAAGCAAACATCTGCATTCCAGAGCCGCACAGCTGGATGTGTCCCAAATCAAATGCTGCTTGAAAGTGGTATAAAGTCTTTGAAGTTCAGAAGATATAGTGAGGCCCTTTTGGGACAAGAAGGGCCTAAGATGTACAAATTCACATGCACAACTGGGATTTGAACTTCCCAGAGTTTGGACCTATCTGCCCTCCACGCATTTCTGGGGGAGTTGAATCAGACCCACACTTTTGTTCTGCACCATCTGGGCCTGACAGACCACTGCTTTGGTGTTACACTGGCATCATACTGGAGTAAAATGGGGTGAACCCAACCCCTGGCTGTTGCCATTACAGTTTGCTCAGTGCAAAATAAAAGTTAATTTGGAAATGTGCCTCTTTTCCTGCTCATTACTTACTCAGCTTAATGATGTTTATGTTTCCTCTTCTTCAGGTTGGACATGGACTTGCCCAACACTTTCCCATGTGGTTACCAGATTTTCCAAGAATAATTTGTTGATAACACAGGGGTTGAAGCAACACAAGAGAAAATGTGAAGCTAGCACTATTTGGTGAATACTTTCATAAGACAGTAAAGCGACTTCAGACTGTATTCTGGAGATAGAACAACTGATGTTTGTGAATGTCCAAGCTGCATTTCCTCCCACATGAATATATTAAAAGCATAAACCAAATCTCTTTTGTTGCAAGACACTCTCAGTTTCTAGATATAGTTACCGTATTGCAGTTTTACAGTCGGAATCGTCAGATGTAAGACAGGTCGAGTTTCACAATACAACACAGCTTCATTTTGTACTGCTACTTGCACAACAAGTGGATTCCCGAACTACCCTTCAGACTAAGATTCCAGTCCTGAACCATTGAATTAACGGGAGTTCAGCCACTGACTTCACTACAACGGGCTGTAAATGCTTCAAGATTATATATAGGATAAATTCCTGTGGCAGGGCGCGACTACTGTGCCATCTCTTCCACGAATACAGACTGCTAGGAGACCCTCTTGCACGTAACGTGTACTTTATTTACAGTGTCTCAATCCCGCCACCAATACCTATCAGTGCATCCACAGCTTCGCACTGTTGTCCTGCTTTTCAACCCCTTCTCTCAAACAGGGGGAGGATCTGAGGTGGCTTTACTCAGAGAAAGCTCCTTGTCAGGCTCTCCTAGGCTGGCCCCCCGACCTCTCTCTCCCCCTTCCCTCCTGAGCACTTCCTTCCTGTGCTCAGTCTACATTTTTAAACCACTCTCCTGTTAATGGGTTAACTAGCTCCTTAACATCCTAACCCAGCTGGCCTGGTAATCAGGTAACCCCTGACCAATTAGGCCTTCCTGGTGAGGGATGGGGGAGAAACAGTACGACTTAATTAGTGAGAATAGTGACAAAAGGGCTGGCTCAGGTTCTCTCACTCCACCCCAAGCCATGCACCCCACACCTTTCCACTGTTATCGCACTCTCTCTTTCTCCAGAGGAGAGTGAGGTGGGGAAACGGAGGTGGCTACTTGGAGAATTGCCTTGTCAGACACCCCCCCCCGCCAATTAGGCCTTCTCAGGGGAAAGAGAGGGAGAGAATGGAAGGACCTAATTAGTGCACACAGTGGCTCAAGTTCTCGCTCTCAGCACCGTATCACAATTCCCAACTATAACTCTATTAAAATGGAGTCAAGGTTGATGGTACGTATCAGTAAAATGCCTCCCCCTGTAGCCAGTGCAGCAGTTTTCAGTGTGAGGGAAGCCTGAAAGTGGCAGTGTTATGACGAAGTGGGTCACTCCTTTAAGATGCTTCAGGATAAACAAAAAACAAAACTGTGGTCAGACACAGGGTGAGAAACCTCTCCAAGGACACGCTTTTAAATGAATTTTGATCCCTAAACTCATTAACTAAGGGTGTCATTTGCTATGGGGCAGCTGCCTACCTTCCCCCCCAACCATGGTTTGCCTCCTTCCCCAGACTTTTCATAGCTCCTGCCTGCTGGCTCTATGGGTCTCCCCAGTCATACAGGGGCTGCTCTGGGGCAGGCCGACTAGGCCTCCTAACTGCCGTGGTGTCAGCACTGTCCTTCTGTCCCTGACAGCTGGACAGAGGGCAGCAGCAGTCACCTGAACCAGAGCAGAACAAGGCTGTGCCTTGATCCCTGCTCCAGGCCGGCCATCGGTGAGATATGCTCCCTCTTCAACCTCTGCTCCCTGGGTTAGGACCAGCACGCAACCTCCTCACCCCCCCTCTGGGATGGGACTAACCCCACCACCTCCCTAGCAGCTGTAGCCTTAGCAGGGAGGCAGAAGGAGGTGGACACACTTCCCCTCCTCCAAAATCTTTCTGCAATGACAATCCCCGTCGTTAACTAATTTACCTGCAAGTTCTCAGGGAAGTCATTCTGTGCCCCAAGAAGAAGGGCTTTAATTTGGGGGAGGAGAGGTTGCGTGTGCCACCTATAACAAAGGGGCTGAATCCGTTTCCAGTGAAAAATTCAACACCGCCTTGCCTAGCTACTGAACCGAAAGCAGCACTTCCACCGGTAGACGAAGCAATGCTGCAAAGACAATGATTGCGTGATATATGCATTCAAACAGCCAGACAGGAGGCCAAAAAAAAGGAAGAGAAATTAATAAGCATGGCTGATGGACAATCATGTGTCTCGAGAGATTTACTAACAGGAGAGTCAAGGAGGCGCAGAAATACGAAGATGATGTTCCCAGGAGCAGGCTGTCACAGCAGTAGCAGCCAGACTATTTCAAAGGAAAGAGGAGAGACGGCGACAGATGAGCCAAGTTTCGTATCATGAAAACATAAGTGTAACTTAGAGCTTGTCATAGGTGGAATGATCTATAACATAGAATTTTAATTGATTATTTTTAAGTTTCTTTGCATAGGAAGGAAGATGCATTATACATACAATCCACCATGGAATCCACTGATGTTTTTTTTTTAAAGCAGGAGTGGTGGGTGGGAAATATGTAATGTTTTATTGGTGCTAGACTAAACAGAGACCTCAGTTATTCATAAAAACTGTGGGTTTCACCTAACTATTTGAATCTTCCCTGTAAATGTCCTGAAAAAGGCTGGTTATATTCTTGATCAAGGCCCAAAAGAGCCCTATAGAATGCAAAATTTAAACAGCAGCTAAAGCCAATCCAGTTCCCACTGAATAACATCTCTAAGAATGTTTTTTAGCTCAATCAGATACATAGCTTAGGTCTCAAAACGTTTGGCCGTGCCATCCAGAAGAATGTTACCTCTATGAATGGCAGGTCATAGGTTCAAAGAGTGACCTGGAAAGACCATTACTCACTTATTCTGCTGTGGAAATGAATAACTAGAGAAGTACTAAGCGTAATATTTATTTTTCAAAATCACTAAAAAACCCATATTTATGGAGACGCAGATTTACATAACAGAGACGAAGCAACTTTTGAAAATGTACAGTCTATTTCATATTATTGCACTCACTTTTATAATATACAAAGGCATTTCAAAGGGGTTTCAATAAAAGTAGTAATATTTATATAAATAAAAGTGTTAATATACAATATCATACAAGAAGTGTATCAGTTTAACGGAACACACAAATCCTAACTAGATTGGGATTCCAATGTCTCACATGATCTACTCTAACCCTCATCAATATTTTCATGGATACATTTACATACCCTAAATGCATGAGCAGCTAAATATTCCAACACCGGGCTGTGGATGATTCACATCCAGCTTTCAAAAAAAACAAACCAAACACAATTGTATAATATTATTAGGACTAATTCTGAACGAGTGCTTATTAGAAATGGCAGATACACAAAAATTCTTAATACTTTACTACCCCCAAAAGGGTTTTATTCGGATGAAAATAACCAGCCATACTGCCTCCTCCCAAATTTAGGCTTGATCCTTTAGCCCTTAACACAGATACATTTCGCAGAGAAGCCAATGAGAGGTTTTCATGCATAAGGACTGCAGGATATTGTATGTCCAGTATCACACTAGAGCCCAATCCACCCCAATATCAAGTATGTGCATCCTTCTGAGCTGCTCCCACCCTAGAAGCAGTGAATGCTAGCTCTGTGGCAGGCAAGCTTATCCAGTAGAAAGTTTGCTCTGCTGTGAAAGCCATTTCCTCCACTTCAGGTCGATGGTGAAGAACTTGTAGGCCGATCTGGGGCCAGGGACAAATTACATGTCTACATCTACATCCAGATTGGTAACACACTTGTTTTTCCACCTGCAACTGTGCGACACTAAAGAGATATAATAGCCCTAAATCTTAGGGAATTGAGTAATTTAAGTTAAGCACCAATGTGGACACAAGAACAAATGGATATTAACTGGCCATCAACAAGTTTAGGCTCAAAATTAGATGACGGTTTCCAACAAGAGTGAAGTTCTGGAACAGCCTTCCAAGGGGAGCAGTGGGGGTAGAAAACCTAATTGACTTCAGGACTGAGCTTGATAAGTTTATGGAGGGGATGGTATGATGGGACAGCCTACAATGGCATGTGGTTTATCAGCGACTGAGTTACTACACAAAATTCTTTCCCAGGTGTCTGCTTGGTGGGTCTTGCCCACATGCTCAGGGTCTAACTAATCACCATATTTGGGGTCAGGAAGGAATTTTCCTCTGGGTCGGTTTGGCAGAGACCCTGGGTTGGTTTTTTTGCCTTCCTCTGCAGCACGGGCCATGGGTCACTTGCAGGTTTAAACTAGTGTAAATGGTGAATTTTCTGTAACTTGAAGTCTTTAAACCATGATTTGAGGACTTCAGTAACTCAATCAGAAGTTAGGGCTCTATTTCAGGAGTTGGAGGGCTAGGTACCGTGGCCTGCAATGTGCAGTAAGTCAGACTAGAAAATCACGATGGTCCCTTCTGACCTTAAGGTCTAGGAGTATGAAAAAGAGCCATCTTGGAGACTGGCCTCCAATCAGTGAAGCTAACAATGAAAACTAAGAGTTATCTGCTGGGGCACAGTGAACATTCTGCATCAATCCTCACAAATCAGTGGTCAGCTGCAAGAGGTTAAGTTGGTTCCTTGATCACCGTTCAGGACAGAAGAGGATTGTATCTTTGAGTCCTATAGACCCATTCTTTTATCTTATAGCTAGAGAGACACACACACACTCATCTCGACTGATTCTGCCCTCACATCAGCTTTAACAGTAGTGTAAAACTCGTGACTTCCAATAAGTTACTCTGAATTACCACTGGCAGAAGTGAGATCAGATTCCATCCTAGAAAATTTAAGGCTGTGGGCACCTTAAGAGTCTTTCCTAGCTCACTGATGTATAGAATAGGAAGGAGGCTTTGTGACTGTGCCAATTAAGGTGCTCAAAGAACCTCCATGGTTTTGGCTTCTTCAGGACCCTAGAAAAGTAATAGATTACTAAAAGTAAAGAATCATCTCCAGGAATTTGAAAAAACAAACAAACTATAGAATCATGTTACTAGAGAACAGTAATAGGTGCATGTAGTAAGATCTGCTTAGTCTGATCTATTAGTTAGTTTTCTTTGCATACCTACTAATTTCACATTTCCAAGCACAAAAGCATTCATATACTCTCACTCTACATTAAGATAGTAGCAGAATTTCATTTGCACCACATGTTGTACAACTCTTACTTTACCTCTACAAGGTGAAGATTCAATATAACTGACTGTTTTTTCCACTCTTTCCTTTTCTAAAGCAGATTCCTAGACTATGAACTTTTAAATTGATGAGCAATGTTAGCTGAACACAATTGCTGAAAAATGCTGTTGTAATACTTTTAACCATAGTATTATCTTCTGTATCCTATCACTTAAGAAAACGTAGCTTTGGCAAGAAGAATGATCATCTGGCTTAATATGTCAGGGTTAAAAAGTAATTATACATCAAACATAAAAATAACATTAGTATCCAGAAAATGTTAATCACCCGTTGCACTTAAATATAAAATCCATCATTCCTTTAAATTACATTTTATCACACACACAAAAATACCACCTATTTTAGATGTTGGTTTTTGCCCAACATATATTTCTGTGTGTGTGTAAAATAAAAAACTTACAGTATTTGACAATGGAAAAATGAAAGCTTTCTAACTCACTCACAAACAATGAACAGTACCTGCAAATAAGTGTCTGAAAATTGTATTATTCACTATATATCATTTTCAAGACACACCTCAAATTCATTAAGCTTAATGCACAAGATGAAAAGCTTATTCTTATTTGAGCTCGCACTTAAGTGAGAGATATGTATGCTTCTTGGTTCAGAATTTAGTTCAAGCTTTAATGCTGGACTGGAAAGAAATGCTGTTTTTCAAAAACACAATTGTGGTTTACCATTTTAAAATAGTGAAGTGTCAATACTATATTGTGTATATATATGTGTGTGTGTGTGTGTGTGTGTGTGTGTGAATGTATTCACTATACTGCATTAAACTCTACATGCATATTTATGTATCTACTACACATAATGTTTGTCTATTACTAACTTTTTCAGGTTTTCATCATTCCTGAAGAAGGCCTTACAGTTTAATTGTCATCAACTATTTTCTCCCTGTTTTCAGCATAAATTAAAGCTAATCTTTCCCTCCCAACATGGGCCTTGATGCCACAGTGAGATCCATGTGGCTGGAACCCTGCACCCACATTAAGCCTCACTAAAGATAACAAGGTTTCATTCAAAGGCAGAGCTTATTGCAGGATCAGGGACACAACAGATCCAATTCTGCAGGCAGTCCACATGCAGAACCTTCACTAGCTTCAGTGGAAACTCTGAGGTGGAGCACCTGTAGGCCTCGGCCTAGCATTCATCTTTTCAGTACCCAGATGTTAGGGACATCTCTCCCTGGATACACACGCTAAGATTCATGTAACTGAAAAAAAAAAAAAAAAAATCAAATATATATGTTTTTTATATCTAGACAGAAAAGTTGTGCAACTTTTCTGTACACCTAATCTCTGGATGCCATAAGGAACTCTATGCATTTCCACACATCACGAGTTGTGTTCTAGCCAGAAACCTAACCAAAAGAAAATGCTTCATTCAGTAAAGAGTATTGACTATAAAAATCATTTGAATAAATAGATTTGAATACGGTATAAACTAGAGATGGGTTCAAGCTACAACATTCAGGTCCAGACCGCTGGCTAGATGGTGCTGAAAAGAACACTCATTATAAATACTGGGGTCATTTGCAGGTTGTTGGGCTGGTTCCAGGTTTGCATTTGGAACACCTCTATTGGTCAAGGTTGTTCTTCTGGTTTTGGGCCCATGACAAACAATTTGAGGACACTGGACCAAACAACTTATTCTCACCATTAGGGATGACAGTGCATTTTTGTTTGGTCACTTGTATGGTATTCAGTTGTCTCAAACTTGAGCAAATAAATCGTTTGTTATAACCTCTCATACCATATACTTTCTTCCCCTCAAACAGCATATTATAAATAATACACAGGAAAACAACCTGTTAGAGAGACATATTTTGAATATTGGTGAAAAATCCAGGATAAGTGCAGGTGACACTTAATTGTTTCTACAGTACTAATGAGTTATGATCTATGCAGATAAAGTCAATTCCATAATTCAGACTCCTCATCAGCCAGTCCATTATTCACTCATCCAAGCATATTTATAATACACATGCATGTGCATGCTTGAACATGTGCATGTAAAAATAAATATTTGAGAAAAAAGTAATGATTTATAACCACTACCAAAGTGTGGCCAGTTCAAATTTAACTGGGTAAAATCTACATATTTGGACCAAAATTTTCAGACTTGAGTTTTTAAAGGTAGCCAACCTTAATCCTCTTTTAGGCACCTAATTAAGAGTGGGTTGGTTTTCAGAGGTGCTGAGCCCTCACTTAAGATAATGGAAATTGCAAGTGCTCAGCATCACTGAAAGCCAGCCTTTTATTTAGGAGTCTAACTTTAGGAACACAAGTTTGAAAGTTCAGATTGCAATTTTTACACTCCAGTCTTAATTATAACCATAAATTGTACCCAAACTGCTACCATCCTTCCGATCCTCTGGAGATAGTCATCCAACATTTGCGACAGATTTTCTTTCCCCAAACGAAGGTCTGCACACAGATTTCCAATGCATTAATATTGTGTGATATTCAGGTTTAATGAGATGAAACTGAGAGCTGATTTAACAGTGTCATGTGTTCAGTTCATAATTTTCTAGATGATTCTGAGCTCCATCATAAAACGTTTGTGGATTAGATTTACAAAGCTGTGCAAAATTATACTTCTTTTTTGTCATGCCTTTTTAGCAAAACTGCACTTAGAAGAATAAAGTGAGATTGTTCCAGACATTCTCCTATTATAGCAAATACAGACTGGACCCCAAGATAGTGTGTTGAAGTCAAGTTATAGCTCAATGATACAGTATACAATTTCAAAACCCATCCTTATTAACAGGATAGCAACAAACGAGTTAGACTCCCAATTTCAAAAAACTGAAAATATCAGAAACAAGCAAAACATTTCAAACAGAATCTGCCTAAAGGTTTTGAAGTTCCATTAAAATACCACCTGACACAAAAGTCCCCTTACTGTTTGGCTTCTTACATCCTGGGAAAGTAAAGTTTTTATAAACCCACTGCATGAAACAGATATGTTCCTTGTTTGCATATCCCAGTGGTCCTCTGATGCATTAAATCACTTCTACACAGCTTCAAAAAATGTAAGGACAGCTTGTGGCCTGTTTTGAAAGGACTAGTTCTAATGAAGATGTTGCCTTAAACAAGCGTAGCTAGTGATAGTGCTTCTGTCATACTGAAGTTTGATGCTTTCTGATCAGCAATTGAACTGGTCCCTCTGGGACAGATTTAATGATGTTCCAGGCATCATAGTGCATGAGACCAAGTAATGATTTTCCACTTATGGCAACAATTTCATCTCCAGCTTCTATTTTTCCAGCTTGCTCTGCAGCGCCACCTATAAGCAAGTAAAAACAGTCAATATAAAAACAAAGGAATTGCTTTCCACTGTGGCAAATGGGAAATAAACTATTCTTCTAACAATACCAATTGTACTATTAATCCCTGACACTCAGCACTAACTATTTATTCCAACATACCACACACAATAAAAGTAAAGTGCTAATGTTAAATTCTGGTTGTTAGAGATGTGTAAAACAAAGCTTCTGCTAACTAAGCAATATGGAAGCATTAAAGTTGCTGTATATTGGCACTAATATTTTGTAAGTAGACCTGATGAATTAAATACATGTGCACATTCATATGGACAAAAATAGCTATTTCCACAGAAAATGTAACAGGCCATTTTTTGCCCAGTATAAACATCAAGTGGAATTTTAGCATCTTATTCTCCAAGAGATAACAATGGACTCTTTAATTATTAGTAATAGTAAGGGGGCAAACCAAAGACATCAGCAAGGACAACAAGCTTTAGGATATAGACAGAGGCAAACTTCCTGCCCAGTTAGAAACCAGATGTTAGTGATGAAAGTGGATTTTTCTCTATGATGATAATGTAGCTGTGATCATCATCTATCAAGAAACATCAGTAGGAGTGGTAATTAATTACCATAAATGTGAGTGTTCCAAATAATCACACAATGATGGCATGAAAAATTAAAAGTGACACTTTGTAAGCCCAAAGCTTGTTATATTAATTCTATATTAAATAAATATTAAATGTTAAAAAATGAAACATTTGTTGCTAGGCCATATAGATTTTATTTTGACTCTTTTCCCTTATAAGAGAATAGGAACATGGGACCTGATCCTGCAAGATGCTGAGCGTGAAGTCAACGGGAGCTAAAAATGCCTAGCTCCTTGTAGGAGGCACTCAGCTCTAAACATGATTGTACCCAGAGGAGCCAGGACTAAACCATATTGCCAATTACATGGCAGTTTTGGGCACTGGTTTCCATTCTGTACGCAGCACATGTAAGTTTAGCCATCTGGCTGACCGGCAAAGCATCCAAGTCTGGCAGTTTTCCAGTGCATGTGCACTGTATATTGTACTCTTGATGGAAGGTTGATTACTGTGCTAAGAGCACCTGGAGCAGAAAATTAACACCACATGACAGATGAGGAACTTCAGAGGAAAGTTCAACAAAAACAAAAGGGAAAGAGGTAAAAAGTCAGAGCAGGAGAAGAAGTATTTAGGAAAAACACAGAACCACGGTTTCACTGCACTCTCCCTTTCACCATTAGTGTCAGCTTTGTCTTTCACCGGAACGGGAGACAATAGATAAAATGCTAGCTTTTCATAGAATGCTATTGTAATGCTAGATGAAATGATATTGCTGGCTGCAGTTCAATATTTACGGTAACGGGCAAGCCCAGCACAGAATTACAGCACTTATTCAATCTTTCCATATCAATCCTACAAACACTTGTAGCAGGTATAATACTTACTACCATGATCAGCGTTTTTAAGATTGGGCCTTTAGTTATTAAGAGGTATTGAATACATTAGAAAATAACGTAGCTCCATAATCATCCAATTCAATGAAGTCTAAACAGTGTATAGTGGAAGAAAACGGGATTATAGCCATGTAAATATATTTTCCAAATACCTTTAAATATTCTTTTTACAAGCAAAGGTCTGTCTCCAGAAACTGAAGCTTTTCCACCATCAAGGCTGAATCCCAAGCCAGCAGCTGTTTTCCATAGTTCAACACAAATGACATCGCTAATATCCACATTTGGACCTGCAACAGAATACACACAATATTTTGTTATTGACCTACAATTCTCACTTTTTTGCATGATGACAAAATGATCCACAATTTAGTTTCTATTCAAACTGCAACATGTTTTCAGTCAGTCCTTCTTAAAGGACACATACAGACTATGCAGTTGCACAATTCACACTGGCATGTGCACGTCAGTTTTTGCAATATGCAATTATTGTGTGTGGAGAAATTCAGATTTCTCATATTCAACAAGGATGCGCCTAGACATTTTTGTGGGTGACATTAAGGTGACCTGCTGAACATTTGCCCAACGGGATTTACTAAAAAGTAATTTTCAAAAATTGAAGTGTTTTTTAAAAATAAAAATCACAAGAACAATGGAGCTGCAAAATTCTATTGTCTTCAGCTTGATACTACTTATTTAGGTCTTGGATGTCAGGTTTCTAAAGAGTAAAGCTGTCCAAACATTAATTTGATCAAAACCCATCCCATCCATTTTTTTTTTTTTAAAAGGGAGGGTTTTGTAATGTACTGTCTAGTGTGAATTAGTGCTCCTGCTCTCTGATCAATGGATTTTTCAGATCTCTCTACCACTGTGTGTGTGCAGTTTCTAACAGATAGACCACAGAAATTATAAACAACAATATTGCTATACCTAATAGAAATTATGTCTTTAGCTCCTGTAGAAATGGTCCCATGAATTTGGAACAAAGAAGGATATGTGATCTTGATTTTAATAAGGCTTCTGACACAATCCCACATGACATTCTCATAAGCAAACTAGGGAAATGTGATCTAGTTGAAATTACTAGAAGGTGGGTGGATAATTGATCAAAAGACCGTACTCAAATAGTAGTTATCAGTGGTTTACTGTCAAACTGGTAGGCTGTATCTAGTGAGGTCTCACAATATTTTCCTTAAGGATTACAGATAATAGAGTGGAGAGTATGCTTATAAAATCTGCAGCTACACCATGCTGGGAAAGGTTGCTAGCACTTTGGAGGGCAGGGTTAGAATTCAAAATGACCTGGACAAATTGGAGAATTGGTCTGATTTAAAAAAGATGAAATTCAGTAAAGACAAGTGCAAAGTACTACACTTAGAAAGATAATAATCAAACGCACAACTGCTAAATAGGGAGCAACAGGCATGGCAGTAGTAGCTGAAAAGGACTGGGAGGTTATAGTGGGATCACAGACTGAATACAATTCAACAATGTGATACAGTTGCAAAAAACGCTAATATTGTGCTGGGGTATATTAACACAAGTTAATGATACACAGGAGGTAATTGTCCTGCTCTGCTCAGCACTGGTGAGGTCTCATCTGGAGTATTCTGTCCAATTCTGGGTACCACACTTAGGTAAAATGTGATTACATTGGAGATAGTTCAGAGAAGAGCAACAAAAATGATAAAAGGTTTAGAAAATCTGATCTATGAAGAAAGGTTAAAAAAACAGAGCATGTTTAGTCTTGAGAGAAGAGTAATAGGCTTAATCTGCAGCCAGGGAGATTTAGATATGATTAGGAAAAACTTTTGAACTATAAGGGTAGTTAATTTCTGGAACAGGCTTCTAAGGGTGGTTGCAGAATCACCATCACTGGAAGTTTTTAAGAACGAGTTGGACAAACCCCTGTCAGGGGTGGGCTAGGCTTACTTGGTCCTGCCTCAGCTCAGAGGCTGGACTTGATGATTTCTCAAGGTCCTTCCCAGCTCTACATTTCTATGATTATGTTCTATTCTCTGCCCCCTTCTCATCGCCGTGACTGTCAAATTTACACAGCCACAGAATGATCGTGATTGAGTGCCAATTGTTGAATGTAAACAACTGTACCGTAGGCATGTGAGAATGAGCTTTGCCTAATGGGAAAAGGCTTATGTAAATGTGCGGGCTAGTGTGTGTTTGTACAGCTGCACGCTACAGGATGGACTCTAAGTGAGATCATGTTGCCCTCTAGTGGCTGCAGCCCACAGAGGCTAAGCACCTTCAGCTCCAGTGTCTGGAGCACTTTTGGAACAGAAAGTCATTGGGTCTATCCACAATGATGTCCATTAAGTCTATGTGGCCATAAAATTATTACACAAAGGCCATTCGAATCAAGATGGCATACTGCATTCTGGCATTTGTGATCTCTAGAGGCCATACCTGTGCATCAAAATGAAGGTTGCAGTAGGCTGCATATTAAAATTCCATGGGATGCATTTAATTTGCAAAATACACTTTGACCATCCCAATTTAGAAATAAATATTTTGGGCCAGATCCTCATTGATGTAAATCTGCCTGGCTCCAATGAAGACAATGGAGTTGCACCAATTTACACAGCTGAGGATCTGATCCAATTATTTATAAAGTGCTTCCTGCCTCTCTTACAGGTATTTGAATGCTCAACCATGATTCATGATAAAAACACTAGAGAGGCAAGAAAAATACAAATACGGAAATTACCACCCTCAGCTAAAATCTAGAGCTGACATTTTCTAAAGTGGTCACTGACTTTTCTGGGCCTCAATTTCTTGGTGCCCAGCTTGAACTGAGCACCAGTGGCAGATCACCCTGGAGCGATGCTGCATTATCAGATCGCCTGGCAATGTGAATTATTCATCATCACTGATTGATTCCTGTATTCCCGGCTGAAGTGCAGCCCTAGAAACACCAGCAATATTCCTGGAGCAACAGAACATGATCAGAAAATTTCAGCTGACCAGAATGGTAAAGTGCCCTATTTCTAAGACCAAGAGACCCATTCATAATATTTCAAGTGTAGTCTCAGCTCCGAATCAAGGCCATGTGCCCGACTGGAACCTATTCATGATGCCACTGATATCCACTGAGACCATGAGCTGTAAAGCTGTAACCTTTCCCCAGTCTCATCTTTGGGATGGATTGGGATTGGGTTAGATCTCTTTGTTTACTGTAATATCAAAATACCTTTTCTTGTATATTTTAATAAAAACATCAAAATTAAATTCTGCCATTTCATAGATTAATTCCATTCACTGTGAATAATAAACTGCAGTTCTAGATTTGGTTTCTTTGTTTTTGCATTCACTATTGTTATTTTAAAAGCTTTCAAACAAAAACCCCAACTTCATCCTGGATTGGAAGAGTATGTGTAAATCAAGAATCATTTGTCTTTTGCCATAAAGTTATGAAATAAACATTTTAATTATAAACAGGAGTCCCATTAGACCTGATGCAATCCCTACTGAAATCAACGTGAAGTCAGCCATAAGCATCAATGGGAGTTGAATCAGGCCCTAAATGATCATCTCAGTGTCTACCTATTATGATTGTTTCTAAAAATTGCATTTGGGTTCCAAAGAGTATAAATAAAAGTTAAAATTAATTTCATTTGCTTTCTCTGATCACATAAGACACAGACACTTATAATCTGAAACATATGGACATTTTTCTCTTTGCCTGCTCTGCAGTGAATTCATTCCAACTATTCTTGGACTGAGATCGTACCTGTTCCTACTTCCATAGTAACATTCTTTCCAGGCACAAAGTGTTTTCTACCAGTAGCAGATATTTCACGTCTGGATGAAACCGTTTCTCTGTCTTTTTCTTTCTCGATGACAATGACTGCATATTTGTGCAGTCTGGCCTGATGCAGAGCGTTCAGAACGTCTCCGTGCACTGAACCCGTGAGAGACATGCCATTAATTGACAGAATGAGATCTCCCCGATTGATAATCCCTTCTTGAGATGCCACGCCCTTTGAAAATACCCTGTGGACCTAAGAGAGAGATTATTATTCAGTACTCTGATAGTGCCATGAATACGCATAGTCTTATACAAAACTGATAAAGGTGAAGCCTCTGCCCCCAAAAGCTTACAGACTAAGAGCTTGATATTCCAAACAACATTAGGCATAGTGTTTACTCTCAGTGAGGATATATCAGTAGGAGATAGGGAAGTATTAATGGCATTGATAAAGGGACTGGTAAGACCTCATCTGGAATATTGTGTATAATTCTGGTCACCCATGTTCAAGAAAGAGGAATTCAAACTGGAATAGGTTCAGAGAAGAGCTACTAGGATGATCTGGAGACCGGAAGGCCTATTTTACAAGAGGAGACCAAAAGTGCTTGGCTTGTTTAGCCTAGCAAAACGAAGGAAGAGAGGGGATATGACTGCTCTCTATAAATACATCAGGAGATAAACATCGGGGTAAGAAGAGCTATTAAAACTCAAGGACAAGGATGGCACAAGAATAAATGGATATAAACTGGCCATGAATGTATTTTAGATGGAACTTAGAAGAAGGTTTCTAACCATCAAAGGAGTCTTCCAAGATGAGTAATGGGGCCAAATAACTTAACTAATTTTAAGATGGAGCTTGATACATTTATGAATGGAATTATATGACAGGGCTCCTTGCTATAGGGGAGGACTGGGCTCGATGACCCAGAAAGTCCCTTTCAGTCCTATGTTCCAGTGAGGAGCCCCAAGCACTATGCGAGGTAAAAGTGTTTTCAGGACTGGGCACAAGAAAGTAACTAAGTATTTAGTAGATGGGCACTAAGCAGCAGCTGCAGAGATTACTGCATATTTTACCTTGGTGTTGCATGTTCACATGTGCAGCTTCAAGTGCCTTTTTGGATGATTTGGCTGTTCCAATCCCGTATTCAGCATCACAGATTTAACTGCCATTTTGGTTGTGCAAACTAAATACAATTTTTTGCTTTCAAGTCTGGAGAATTCTAGAGGGCGCTGAGAGCAGGGAAAATCCAGAGTAACGCCTCTGGCTCCAGCAGAGTGACTCGGGATTTACGCTGATGTAACTGTCTGAAGAAAACGGCCTGAAAGCAGCAAGTCTGGATTTTTAAAGACCTGTTCACAAGATTGCACCGCTCTTAGAACACTGTTATATGCCTCCTTTCACAAGCGTCCAAAGCAACTGCGCAAAGGTTCATGTTGCAAATTTGTGAGTACAATTCTATCTGCCTATCTCAACTGTCTGCCACTTACGAGGGGGAGTGCAAGTCTTTTGGTTATCCCCCGGAGAGTACCCCAATGCCCTGCTGCACCTCTCCCCAGGATTGTTGCCAGGAAGAGGCCCCGCTAAAGAACCCTAGATTTCTGGAGCTAACATTTCCAGGCAGGTTTCAGAGGCAGTGGAAGAAGGCACTCCCAGCAAGGAGCTAATTAACTGCAGCTGAGTCTGTTTAGGCTCAATGTCTTGAAAAAAGGGTGTAACTTTCAGAGGGGAGAGACATCAAGGGGTAGTGTTGATCAAAAGCCAAGGCAGGAAGCGCTGGGAAAATGTAGGCGCTTTCAAGTAAGGCTGTAAGGAAGGGGTGCAGCTAGAAACTTTACCATATTAGTGTCTATTTGGATTAAAACTGAACCTCTGTAATAATATCCTACCTGGCACTGGTGATTTTGTGCTTAAAAATGGATTATTGGGTGAAGTTTTCTCTTGTTATTTATCCCTCATACTGATATGTGCCCCACAAACTGTCTCATCACCCTGGCAGAGCCTGTCCCTGCTCCACTGAAAACAATGGGAGTTTTACTACTGACTTCAATGAGAATGGAACCAGGCCCCAGATGAGGTACCGTTCCTATGATTATCACTGTGGCTCAAAGATTGAGACATGCCTTCCTCCTACTCTCGGTACCGAACGGATCCATCCCCATTCATATGGCGTCTAAAAGCTTTTCCACTTCAGAGGTCTTGCTGCCTGGCATATTGGTTCTCTTGTTTTTCCTCTTTCTCATTAGTTCTACTTTTTGATAGTGTTTCAGTTATTTGGTATCACTTTTCACTTAATGGCACTCAGAAGGTCCTTGTCTTAAAAGTGCCTTATAAATAGAAATTATACTTAGTTTTCACTTGTTACCAAAATAACTTTGTGAAGCAAAATCCAGAATGTTTGCCACAATCTGAAACAGCTGTCGGTAGGTTTACAAATACTTTCCATAACTGGACATTCCATGACAAAAGTTAAAGGCTGGAAAATGAAATCTACTTACAAAAAGTTAAATTTACCCTGAGTACCTGGGATTTTATTTATATCCCTTGGGACTCTGATGCAGTTGATCCCATAGATAAATAATCCAATTACATATTTATCTAAGAAGCACTTTTAAATCTAGTTTTAAAATGTAATCGACATCCATCTTCAGTAATAATATTACATCAATTTATTTTTCACCCGGGCACTTCCCCCTGATTTCATGGTAGCCTGCAGCAGCCTCCGAAAGTCACTGTTTTATGACTCAGACTACCTTGCAGTGAGCCTTGCTAGATGAATACTTGATCTAATTTCCAGCTTGCCTTGCAGTCAACTTTGCTGAAAAAGACTTGCAGTTATCACTTACTATGATAGATTTCTGTTCCAAATCTATCCCGCCAGCAACACTAAATCCCAGGCCAGCTCCTTCTTCTTTATTCAAGACTACAAAGTAAGCATCTTCTTTGCTCTAACAAAAGAACAGAAGGGAAATAAAGCCAAAGATTAAGACAAAGCACTCACAACAAGATAAAGATTCCCAGTACTTTCACACCACTGCAACTTGAGTTTACAGTTTTTAAAAAGCTAATGCGGTTCTTGTGAAGGAGTCAGATTGAAGTCCTGTGTTTATTCACACAGCAGGTAACGCGTGGGCAGCAGTGCAGGCTTTCTAAGCAGACGCTAAGGGGGGCCCTTCCATCAAACAGACAAAGGTATAACAAGATTTGATCGCTGGAAGTTGAAGCCAGATAAATTAAGACTAGAAATAAGATACACATTTTTAACAGTGAGGGTAATTAACCACTGGAACAATTTAAGCAGGGTTGTGGTGAGCCTTCCATCACTGGGAATTTTTAAATCAAGATTGGATGTTTTTCTAAAAGACACACTCTAGTTCAAACAGGAATTAATTCAGGGAAGTCCTGTGGCCTCTGTTATACATAAGCTTATTGTCAGAGTTTAAGGCCAGAAGGGACGAGCAGCTCATCCTGTCTGACCTCCTGTATATCACAGGCCACCAACACCACCCAGCACCCGCAACCCAACAACCAAAGTTAGACCAGAGCTTTACAGCCCATGGGAGACTTGACTGTTATGTACCACAGGCAAAGAATAGGAGGGACCAAAGAGTGCAGTGCCCAAGGCCACTGCAATGGCAGGGCAATGGTTAAGACAATTTGGTGCCAACTCAAAAGCCCTGTGCCCTCTCCAGCCATGGCCATCCCTGATGCTTCAGAAGAAGCAGATTTTAAAAAAATAAATAAAAACCAACACAAAACGAGGGGGAAGAGGGTTGGGGAGGGACCCCACAGCTGGCTGGCTGAAGCCTTGAAGGTCAGACTAGATGATCACAGTGGTCTCTTCTGGCCTTATAATCTATGACTTTAAGACATCACCATGGAACCCTAGCTCTGTCCCGAACGGATCATCTGTTCAGCTCTTGGATTCTTACTAAGGATATGTCTGCCCTGCAACCACTGGGTGTGATTGCGGCTCCAGCTGACATAGCTGAGCTAGCCTTAATCTCGCTAGCTAGCTCAGCTCCCAGACTAGTGAAGCCACAGCAGCATGAGCTTCAGCCTGGTCTAGGCCCACGAGTAATAACCCAGCATCCTAAGCGGGTTCGTACAGCCCGTGCTGACATCCATGCTGCTGTGTCTTCCCTGCCCCAGGATCCAACTGAGTGAGAATGAGGCTAGCTCAGGTACGTTTGCCTTGAGCTGCAATCATATCTCGTGACTGAAGCCTCGGCACACCCTAGGAGAACACCAACGAGAACTGTTCATGAGACCAACCGGTTTGACATAAATCCAGTCACCAGCCATCACCTGTCAACCCATTCCTGATCTGGGCTGAATTCAAGCCAGTGCCCGATAGATATAAAGATACCCTATTGCCAAACTCACGAGCCGTCCAGTCTATCACAGTTTTGTGCAACACGCTAAGGAGGACTGCGGTGTACTCCATTTACCTTTCGGTACCAAGCATTAAGGAGAGCAAGCAAACAGGGGACAGCCAGCTGGGGAGAGAAGGAGATCCTCCTGCTGAACAAGGTGCAAGTACTAATCTTGGGGGGAGTGAGCTTTTTTAGCTGTTTGTTTTTCTCTCTCTCTTTCAGGTTACTTAAAGTGTCAGTTGGGATTGTGTGTTTGGGGACTCTTTGAACTTTTGTTCCCTTGATCATCTTTGCTCAGACTCAATCAGCCCTTGATCATCTTTGATCACACTTGCAAGTGAAAAATCTTAGGTTCTCCATTACAACACGGGACGTGCAAAAGGAAGGGTAGACAACACTGAACTTCCGTGTACCACAAGGACCAGTCCGCTTCACAACCCAGCAACAAGTTGAGAGAGTGCTTTAGAGATCTGAACACTTTGGGCTAAATTCCGCCTCAGTATAAACAAGTGGCACTCTAGTGAAGACAATGGAATGACACCTACTCACACCAGGGCTGAACGTGGCTTGGGAAACGGATTTATATGAAACAGTGGGCCACTGTCAGAACATAGAGTTTGCTATGCTGGATGAGACCATTTGTCTATCAAGTCTTTGGAATGCATGCTATTGGTTGGTGGATACAAGTGGGGTGGATCCGGGTTATTTGACAAGAAACAATAGCCTGGTGGCAGTAACAAGATATTAAGCGGGCCTGCTGCAAATCTCCTACTGTAAAGCTCTCTCTCTCCTTGGCTTACTTCCAGTCCTAAGCATTTCCAGGAACTGCCAAAGCTTCAATTAATGGCATCTCATTAGAAATGAGGCCTTGACACAGTTTAATCTATTTACCATTAAATGACATATTTAGTTCACTGGAGTGAAAATGTGTTTCCCTCAGAGGGCGGTCTTTTAAATTAAAGCCCTGATCGAAAAGGCACAAGGGAAACAAACACTGTTAAGAGTTGCACTGTAAATATAATGGGCCTGATTCTTGGCCACCCTTGGGGCGTTCTGTGCCAATCCAGATTACCTTTGGAGGATTACCCTGGTATGAAGGGCATCCCTGAGGAAAGCTGGGCCAGTCTAAGAGCTCTACACCATTCCGCACTAAGCACCCAGTGTGGAGGTGTTCTTGAGAAGAAAGTGGACGTGACCCAACATCCCATGCCCCAGTAACCCCTGGCTGTCAGAAAAGGGGCTGTCTGTGGGGCTGTGACCAGCTGGGTTAAGTCAGAGCAGCCTTCCGTTACACAGGATGAGAAAACAGAAGAATACAATAACTACAAATGAGATAAACACTAAAATCCAGGAGGGCCTTCAGCACAGTGTGCTAAGTGGAGAGGACTGCACGGTAACATGAGCCAGTTATTCGGTGTACACGTTAAGTGCGTGGCTGCACATTAACCCTAGAGGCCATATTCAAGAGGCCATATTCTGCCAAGAAGCCCTGCCTGCAATGCACCTGTCATTTCCCCCACCTGTTATTCTGATGTCACCTGCACACTCAGAGAATAACTGGGCTCTCAGCTTTTCCTGGTTTCCTAGCATCTAACACCTCAGTCCAGGCACATACATCATCTGAACATTACCTCGTGTTCCAAATGAAAAGCATTTTCTTTCTGCCCAGCTGCTAAACTCTCCCCTCACCGAAAGCATGCTCTGTGGGCTATGGGAAGCTGCCTGGTGATGTTCTTGCTTTGCACAGCTACCCCAAAAAAGTACATGGCCTACTGTAATAAGTTCCCTCTAATGATCCCACTGTGCTCTACAAGCATCAGTCTAAGCTCACAGCTCACCGGTGGGGTCAGTAATTATTATTAACCCTATATTACAGATGAGGAAACTGAGGCTCAAAGAGTTTGGGTTCTGGATCCTGTGAGGTGCTGCACATCCTCACCTCCCAAAGTCTCCATCTCAGCAGCCTGGGCACTAAGTGATGTGCCCAAAGTCACAGAGGAAATCAGTGACAGGGCAGGATGGAGCTCAAGTCTCTGACCTCAGTTCTGTCCCTTAACCACAAGGCCATCCTTCTAAAACCTAGGAGTGATTTAACAATAATTTAAAAAAAAAAATCTGACTTGCACAACAATTATGTTTCAATGTTTTCTTTTTTCTTTGTTTTACTAATACTTGTTCAGAGATCCCAAACCCCCACAGGAACCCTGTGATCATCTAGTCTAACCTCCTGCATAACACAGGCCACTGAATTTCCACATAAATCTTTTTGAATTAGAATATCTCTCAAAAAAAAATCCAAACAAATTAAAAATTGCCAATAATGGAGAATCCACCACAACGTTTGGTAAACTGTTCCAGTGGTTAATTACCTTCACTGTTACTGAACGCTAAGCAGCATAAGAGCAGCTTACAGTCTGAATCAGACAAAGACACACCATCGTTTTTCAGGATAATTCTGTATAATTCGGAAGAACTACCCTATTGTAGATTTAAATCCAGTAGGTGGCTACAGTAAAGTTTTCCAGCCTACGTGCCATACTGGTCTTCAGTGCGGATATGAGAAACTATGCAGACATGCAGTGCCTTCCAAAAAGCATTCAGTTTTATAAATATTTGAGATCTCAGATTTTAAAAACTGGCATGAATAAATAATCTCTCTAAGATTCCATGTAAAATACTTGAAAGTGCATTTAATTATTTTTGGCCAGGAGTAAAATCCAGTTCTAGTATTTCTGGAAAAGTTGCCAAACCCACCTGGGCTCACCCAGCTGTGGGGACTCACAAGTTTTAACTAGGCTATCCTGGGGAAGAGATAAAACCAAGTCACTCTGGGAGGTCCTGGTCTCCCTGCGTCCCATCTTGTATTTAAACTACAACCTTCGCAAATAAAATTCATAAACTTTCAAAATCCACCTCACCAGCCAGTGATATGCACCATGTGTCACAATTCCTCCAGTGTGGTCACTACTATGTGAAAACACACACACACACACACACACACACACGTGTGTGTGCACACACTCTAGATTAGCAACAATTTCACTTGGGAAGCCTTTTGGCATCTGGCCACAGACCCAGGTTGCCTTAGTACAGTAATTGGCCTCTGTGGACCAGAAGGGGAAAGAGAGGAGCCATGAGCCTCTTGCAACATGGGTGTCTCAAGCAGCCGTGCTTCATGTTGCTGCCAAGCTGCTAGGGCACCTTTAAACCAAGATTATTCTGTTTTCATAGCCTTTAATGGTAATACAAATCAGAAGTTTACAGGCACAGAGAGGATCGGCATTTCATGTTTGGCTGAGAACCTGGTTTGAGCCAGATGGCGGGTTAAAGGTGTTAAAGTTGGCCTGCAGCTATTTGCAAGTTCAAAGGCTCTCTCAGCTCTGGTAGTGCCTGACAGGGAAACATGCTCCACCAACAGATTTGAAGAGCAGCCCATTTCGTTGTGGATCACAATCACTTTCACATTAGAGGAGCGTGCCAGTAAATTTATGGGCAAGGAATGGTGCCATCAATGGTGATAATGGTGATAAGTTATCACAGAGAATGGGGCTATTGTCTGTATGATAAAACTGTCTGGAATAGATCTTAACCTGTATTTAAAATGAATTTATTTACATAGATAACTAAAATGTGACTAGTGATTTTAAGTTTTGATCTTCCATTACTTACCTCTGCTTGTTCTTTGGCTTCTTGGAGCACAGTGGTGATATCACATTTTGCCTTTACTGATGATAAAACAGATTGCAATTTCTGCTGGTCCTGGGTTGAGACTAATAGCTGATCCAAGCTAAAAGTAACATATACATAAATGTAAAATGCAGCATTATATTTCTGTAAGAATGAAGGGATATGTTTCAGTAAGAAGTACAGTATATTTTGCATTCGCGTAAATTACATGGGCTTTATTTCACCACTTCTGGTACTGGTATTTCTTTAAATGGTAAAGGAAAGATTTTCAGATGTTCCTGCCATTGCAGCACCTTCACTTTAGGTAATTTATACATCTGATTGCACACACAAATCAAGCAATTAAGTATCGAAACACTGCATAGTGAGAGTGCAAAAGGGAGGCCAATTTTAAATAGGCCTGGAAATCAGGCCCTAAGATTTTAACAACAAAAAGGATCAAACCAAGAGAGCTTCCTTTAAAAAACGCTATTAAAGTGTCAGTGAACTCAGTAATTGACATGTTGGGAAAAGTAGACTACAATGACAGGCTTGCCATCTAACGTGGGCAAGCGACAGCAGTTACCCCCTTTTTAGATAACAAAAAAAAAAAATAGAGTTAAGGAGGGATAAACAGAAGGGAAAAGAGCGAGAGGGCTTGATCTTCTAAGATGCTCAACACCCTAATATCCCAATGGCTTCATTTCAATGCCTTTACCTAAGTGGATGTTGAAGGTGCTCAGGAACTTGCAAAAGGTGCTCTGCATCTCATTGAGCCCTTTTTAATCAGCCACTACTGAAATGCAGCCACCTCTACAGCGTTCATCACTAAACAGCCATAATACACAATACTTCTCAAAAATAAAGTGTGAGAAACAATGTGTCCAACTGATAGCAGAGTAAGGACTTGATCTAAAGCCATTCCACTGAAATGGAATCAACTTCAATGGACTTTTGGTTAGATCCTACATAACTGGAAATTTTGCATGAGAAAAGACTGCAGGAATGACAGGAACAATATTTTAGGAAATGCTTTTTAAATCTATAACCATAGCACATTAAACTAACCTGATTGACCAGCTTTTTTCTGATGGCTTCCTAACTGGGGAGCTGTCATGTAGTATGTCCTCGTCAGATGCTGACCCAGGAGTCCCTGAGCCACTATTCCAAGGACTACTTCCTGTAGAACACAGCAGATTCATTTTTGCAAGGTTGGAGAGGGCAGAAGATGCATTCAGATTTGAAACGCTTTCAACAGGCAGGCCGAGTGATTTCCTGGGTGTAACTTCCAGTTCTGTTTTGAAATGGGTGGCGTTGGGTTCCACTGAGAAGTCCTCATTGCACAGTTTGTCAAGATCTGGCATGCTCAATGCTCTTAGCTCTCGGAGCTTCAAGCGTGACAGCGATTGTCTGCTGTAACCCCTGCTTCTTCGGATGTGGGGTGCGGTGGGTGATAAGACGTGCGGATCTCCTGAAGTGTCTTCTTCCTTGCTTTTCTTTAAATAAGAGTCATCTTTGCTGCTGTCTGCTGAATTCTGCTGTACATGTGTAAAGGTTGCACTTGTTTGTGATTTCTGAGGAAATGTTGGACTGTCACTGCATGAACTTAAACTTCGTCTCAATGTCTGCACTGCATCATTTGTGCTGGCAGTGCTAATGGAGGATATACCACTAGATGATCTCCTACCAATGTGCAGTTTGGAACTCATGGAGGTTGAATGTATGTCTATAGCTTTAACAACAGGTCTATCAAAATTTGCCAGATTCTCAAAAGATTTGATCCTCTGTTTCACCGAGAAAGATGAGGTAGATTCTTGTGGCCAGTTCAGTTCATAATAATAATAATTTCTCTTGAAAGTTTTTAGTTTATCTGTAGCAGGGCAGCTATTTTCATTGGCTAAGGAGAGCTGCTCCAGGCTTGGTCTCTGGACACTTTTGGGTGTGTATATTTGCTCTTTTCCATCCTGTGTGCTCTGGCCATTCAGCACACTGAGATGGACAATTTTTAGCATCCCTGAAACATTGCTCTGAACACCTTGCATGGGGTGCGCCGAAACATCTAGAACATTACCGTCCTCTCTCAAATGACTCGACAACTGGGCTGGCATTGAGTAAGTCCTCGTCACGGGTCTGGATGCACTGTGTAGATTTTCATCCCCAATAGTATCGACTTGAGTGAAATACGGGCCACCCCTTATCTCCTCAGTTAACTGACTGACCTTTGCATTGGTAGCTTCTGTCTTTTCCAACAACAGCCGCTGTGATGATGGTGCTAGGAAGGAACAGGACGGGGATAACCTCACCTCAATGAATGTGCGTTGGATTTCTTGGCCTTCTTGCTGCTCCTGCTGAATTGGGGGAAAACGCAATGAGGAGGAGTTATTGTTACAGACGACTAGGTTTTGTGGACCTAATGGCTCAATATCACCTTTGTCATAACTGCTGTTTATCAAGTTTATGCCTGCGCCATGGTTTTCAGTTTTCTTTTCCCCGTGCTCACCTTTCAGCACCTGTTTAGGAGATGCAGTTACTTTGGTCTGATCTTCCCTGGTTTTGAAATCACCAATATCAATCTTAACTCCCTTCCCATTATACCCATCATGTTGCACTGAAGCCTGCCTCTCTTTTTGTTTTTCACATCCTCTCTGATGCTCCGTTTCCCCAGCAATGCTTCGCTCATTACCACCACTGGATTTATTTTCATTGTTCTCCACTGGGCTGCTGCTGCCATTCAACACAGGTGGCGATGTTTCTTCAGGCACAGCTAGCGATGGTTTATTTACTTGCTCTGATTTAAGAGTCTTAGAGACTGTTGGAATGCTCTTGCCAGGTTCCACGTTTGTAGGTAAGTTACGAGACACGGAGACTTTCTTTACTAGAAGCTTGGGTGATAACTGTGGAGAAACCGAAGTTCTCCTCTGATCATTCCCACCAGCTTTTGCAGGATTAGTGCTCGGAACTTCTGAATTTGCCTTTGTTTTACTTTTGATAGTGAGGCCTTTTAGCTTTGGTCCTGTTTTGGCTCTCTGGCTATTTAAAAGGGTTTCCACAATGTTCCTTTGAGCCATTGCCTTAATTTCATGAGGTTGTAATTTTTTCTGTGAGGACGGGCTATGCAGCACTGGGCCTCCTTTGCAGTAGGTTGGGCTGGAATTTGGCATTTTTGCATGAGAACTTCTTCCCAATGTCACACCATTAACTTTTTCATTTTTCCCTGCCAAGTCCTGAGTAGTACCAGCCTTACTTAGATCTTTTGATTTAGCAGGAGGGGGTGACCTGGACATATGTGTTGATCTTTGTGATAAAGAGTCTACACGATTACTATCTGCTTTATTCAAATGAGCCAAACTGTTTGTTTCCTTCTTTGTCAATGCAGAATGACAACTAACCTTGTGATTGCACACATTAGCCATCAGTTCACTTTCAAATTTGGATTCTTGTGCTTTATCATGTTCTTCTTTGTCCAGCAAATTGCTTTCCAAGCCATTCACGTTCCTCCTAGTGCAGAAACTTATATTTTTGCTCTGCAAAGCCTCATCATCTTTGGAAGACTCACAGAGTTTCACAGATCTTTCATTGCTCTCCACTCTCATTCTGTCTTCTGTACTTAAGGCACCACTGTTATGGCAGGAGTAAACTGGGTGAACACCCAATGGATGTTTTAGGGTCTCTCTGTCTAGTAGAGAAACTGAGGAAAAAGAATGTAAGGGGGAGTCAGGAACTATATTTAGATGCTGTGGGGTGTGTGGAATTGAATTGCATTGATCTTCTAGCATAAATGGAGCTTTGTCATTGTTCTTATGCAGTGAACCATCTACCACGCCGCATCCTGTCTGTAAATCTTTCGCTGTGTGAGGGTCTGGTGGGGAAGGATGGAATGTGCTTCCAGCAGATGTAAGCTGCTGCTGATCCTGAGCAGGCTGTTGGGGTTCATTATTCATGCAGCAAATTTCAATTTGCTCCTCGTCTGACTCTGGAGCATTGCAGGTCCCAGCAGATTTACCGTCAGCAGATGGCAAGAGCAAAACGACACCAGTAGAATTAGGGGCTTCAGGGAGAGATTCTGTGTCTGAATGGGAATCCTCTGCAGCATCATACATTGATTTTGGAAATGGTTCATTTCTTGTATTTTCCGCAATGTCTGCTGCAGGCAAATCGTCTACACTTAAACTACTAAAATTCCTAGAATAGTTATTTAAGCAGCTTTTATTCACGGTGAAAAATTTGTCTGTCTGAATGGAATCCAATACCGATAACCCCAAAATCCCCCGTGCGTTAGCTGCACAATTCACAGGTTTTTCAGAGAGCTCCTTCTTTGCTATATCTGGCTCGGAACTAGTAGAAGCACGTTCCTCTGTCTCACAACTGCACTCGGCCCTGGACTCCTCTCGGGGGCTTGCTGCTGTCAGTGGAGACTGAACATTTCTGTCCTCTGAAGAATTCAGTCTGCGGATGCAATCATCAATGTCAGTGATGGGGACCACAGCACTATCCTCGGCACAGTTGACTCCTGAAGCACCTGATTGCACCTCTTTGGTCTTGGCATCAGATGGCAGCATTGCCCTCTCTGTAACACTGTCTGGATTCTCCTTTTGCAAAGTCTTTCCTTCACATTTCCCCAAACTGGCTTCTTCTTCAGATACAAGGATGCTGCAGGGGTCAGCCTGATCTGAACCATCAGTCCCTGAAGACATGAGGCAGTTTGTAAGTCTGTCTACAGCTGTATCAAGATAAAAAGGGAAGGGGGAAAAAAAGCAAATAAAACACTTAAATCTCATTAGTTACATTAATGGAATGTTACACACAAAATGTCACGTTCTTACTGCAAAAACAGATACACGTCTATTGTAGATGTTTCCCTACAGCTCTGCCCTTCTTTTCACCAGTAATAACTCTTACAATGTCCAGAAATCATTGCATTCCAGCTGGATCAGAATAATATATATGGGGGTGAGGGAAACTTATTTTTAGCGAATAATTATGATTTGTTTCATTCGTTGATGGTTAGTATCCTGTTTAAGTTTCACAGTGTAAGCACTTAGTAAGTTGGGCCTGGCTGTGTTCATTCCCATTAACCCTAGAAGAACAAAGAGGAGGAATACACAGTACCAGTCTGAAATAAATTGCACTGAATACCTGAAGACTAGTGCACTAATCAGAGGTGCTTAGGTACAGCAGTGATGAGAAATGGTATAAATACTTTAGCTGTGAGCCTGTGAACACTCATGGATGTGCTTAATTTTACAGACGTGAGTAAGGTGACACGTGCATAGGTGTTTCCAGGATTATGGTCCTAGATCTTCTCTTTCATCTCAAACATTCAGCCCACTCACAGGCAATTCACTGACTGCCCACTACTCCTCCCACCTATCCATACACACATTCCAACTCACCTGCCCCTCCTAGTTCACTCAGTTACATGACAGCAAGGAGGTGGGTTGTATAAGGAGTCAGTGTCCAGGAATTGGGAAGGGTTTCTGGCAAGATAGAGGGAAGGCGGGGGTGGGGGTGGGGGATGTGGGGGAGGAAGGGCTGCATGCTCTTGGGAAGAGTGCCAACCTGCCCATATCCCCACTGCCAGAAGCCTTCACAGTGCCCAGGCTAGCCTAGAGACCTAGGAATAGGACTACCCGTCCTGCCAAAAAAAACTCTTAAAAAACAATTGATGTCTAAGCATCAGTCTTTTGGAAGCTAGTTACACCTCTAAGTATTAACAGTTGAACAAATAAAAGTGTATTTTAGCTAAGGTAAAACAAAATGTAGGGCTATTCAGTGTGCAACAGGTACTATTCTTGTCAAACACTGTTTGCCATGCTGCATAATTCATTTAAATTGTGGATACAAACATACTGCAGGATAAGCATAAATCTTCTTAGTGGGAAGAACTAGGTATCAACATTTCCACCTAGACTCGAAACAACTCTTTATAACACAAATGCAAACAGCATTTCAACAAGCTTCAAGCGCTACACTTTTATCTTTACATTTCCCTTCTGAGCATTAGAACTTTCTGATTTACCAGAAAAACCTGGATTTCATTATTTTACTATCTGATCACAAAATACAACAAATTTCACATTTTAAGAGACAGATTTGACTAAAAGGATCGGAGAATTTAAAAGATTTAGATTATTTTATGTGTAGTCAAGTTAACTTGTCATTGGTCATGTTTCACCCCAATATTTCCATAATTAAATGCACTGATGGGTTAACTGGGCTCTGCATTAGATGGTTAAAAGCTTTAAATACTGTGACCCTTTTAGTGAAATATTCTGCTGCTATTATTTTAAATGTGAGCTTTAAACATTCTGCACAGGATGATGATACAGCACTTTATGATGATATGTTATAAATGACTGAAAAGCTGGCACTGTAATGAAGTGCTATATCATCTCACTCTCTCTCACCACCACCCCCCTCCCACCCTCACCCCCGTTTTTTCTGAATTATCCCAGATGCCAGGTCAGCGGAACACCTGATCAAGCTTTTCCCGCCCACGTATTCAAAATCAACAGTATAAGAGTGAAAATGCTCTCACCTGATACTGCCTTTTGCACCTCTAGTGTTACAGACCTGGAGAGATTCTGTATGATCAGACAGATTTCCTGGTATGTCATTCCACTGACTGGGGTACTGTTAATGGAGAAAATCTCATCTCCCACTGTCAGTTTTCCCATAGATCCCTAATATTGTTAAAGAGATAAATGAATGTAAATACCCGAGAGGTTCTATCACAGGAGCAAAAGGCATAGCTTGCAGTACAAGCATAAATGTCTTACAAGCAATGCTCCCAGTTTCCAGTAGTTACAGAGGGTAGAATACTGGCATTACTATACTCAGGATATAGACAACTAAAGCGAGGAACACAACGTGGCTCATGCTTTGTGGTTCGCAAGTGGAGGATCTGATGACAGAAGGAACCCCACAGCCTTTGTAACTCTGCACAGGGGCCTGCTACCTCTCACTGAAGCTGGAGCTGCTGCTTGATTCCCAAAGAGGGTGGTATGAGGAAGACGCCCTGGTCACTTTCCTGCAGAGAAATTCTGGCTGAATGAGCCATAGTTGCTCTAGGATCTCCCCAAGCAGCGTTGTCTTCTAGTTATCACCTCCCCACTTTTGACCAGTAACTTGGGACCTTATCCAACTCCCATTAAACCAATTTGAGTATTTTCATTGCCTTAAAAAGGATCTGGGATCAAGCCTTTAAGGCATAGATTAAATATTTCCCAAGGTTACACAGTGAATCAGTGGTTGAGAAAGGAATAGGATCTAGGAGTCCTGACTCTCAGACCCCTGTTGAAACTACTATACCACATTCCCTCTCAATGGTAAAGATTCACCAAATCAGCTAAGAACACAATGTCAAACGGTGTTCACATGAAAATTCTTCGTATAGTTAAATGATTTGCCTAAGGTCAACATATCAAGCAATTATCCCCACTGTAACAAACACGGATAAAGTGCTGAGTATAGAATAAAATTAATAATAAAAATAGGAGAAAAAAGTTGCCTATTAATAAGCAATGTACATTTTACCATTAATACTTTATGTTTCTAAATCACTTCTCTTCCTTACATAAACATTCTTTTGTTTCTGGTAAAGTGGAAAAATTGCAGTGAGTCCTGAAAAAATCATTACTAATATGGATTATTTCATTTTGGTATATTTTTGCCTATTGACTTTTTGAAGCTTAAACCAGATGGGGCATGTCTGTAAAACATTTCGCTTAATGAAATGTTAGAAAGATCAGGAATGAGACATTAATTTTTTTTCCCAGGGCAGGTAAATCTCTCATTTGCATGCATGTGTAATATCTCACTTACGAAATATTAATCTCCACAAAATGAAACCCAGAAGTAAACATCCACAGAGTGACTCAGATTTTTAAAATGTTACCCTTTCAGCTGCTCCGCCTGGTCGTAAATTTGTTATCACAACTCTTAAGGGAGAGGCCTGGATTTCCAAATCCAGACCAAATGATTCATCGTCGTTCCGATGCAGATGAACTATTTCAGCATTGCTCTGCCCGGCGATGTCGGGTGCTTCACTCTTTTTGCTGTGGGGAAGCATCCTGGCAATGGGCTTGTGACAGGAACCATGCTCCTCCATCTTCTGCCTTGGAAGATTGCGGCACTCAGTGCTCATCATGCTTTTTACTCTGGTGACTGCTTTGTGCTCCAGTTTAGGGGATCTCAGAGATTCAAGCTGTGCCTCTCGGAGCTCCTTCACTCCCAGGTTACTAGGATGAACCTCAGGCATAGCTGAGTAATCAAATGCTTTGATTTGAAAGAAGGACAAGTCCACCATTTGCTGCAGGGCTCTCTCCTCAGACACCAAGGAGTTGTTGAACACAGGGGTAGCTGCCTTACTGCCAGTGTGTCGAGACAATTCACCATCCTGGCGTTCGTCATCAACCTCAACCGAAGAGGTTGTGATGAGAATGCCAGAGTCTTCCTCAGCATTCTTCTGGCTCTTGTCCCTCTGGCCCCTTTGAAAGTGGACATCTTCTTGCTTGACAAAATCATCCTCGTCACTAACATCGCCATCGTAGAAAACAACTCTTCTCTGCCTCAGCAGTGGGCTGCGGACAGAGTTGGGACTACCACTAAGGCTCCCCTGTCGGGCAGATTCCACATGCTTGTTGAAAAGACCAGGCGACTTTCCGCTGGTTGGTGAAGCAAGACCGTCCGCTTGGGTTGTTTCTGCTTCTTTAGCAGCTGGAAAAGAATTTATTACATTTTGAATTGTGCTTATCGGACTAGTTTTATGCTAGTTTTATTCTACTGCAGCCTCTTTAAAGGCCACGTGCTTGTTTGCAACAGAGGGTTTTTGCTGTTTGGGTGGAAAGGCTGAGCTGTTTTTCCATGTCCTCCACTCTAAAATTTACCTAGAGTACAAAGCACCAGAGATGAAAGACGGTCTCATGGTTTAGGGGTGCTTCCTGAAATCGGTTCATTGCACATCCGGTTTTATTCTCAGTCTGCTTCTGAACTAGGACTGTGCCCACAAGAAGAAAAGGGAGCACACATGCATTTATTTTTTAAATTCAAACAGTGGAAGATCCATGTAATTCTGCATAAATCTGTGGGGGAAAAACTGACCTAACTGATTCACTGTGAGAGAGAAAGACACTCACAGACAAACCACAAGCACACAATCTGTTTCATTCAAAAGGCTGGGTGGGCTAAGATTCCTAGTCATACCCTTCTTATCAAAACCTACATATATAATATATACTCATATAGATATAATACAAGCTTATTTTATTTAGTGTCTTTCACACAAACCATAGTCAAAATTGCTTTGTTGAGTTAAATAATGAAATTTCAGAGATAAATACTGGCAGAGGCAGAGACTATTTGCGAAGCACAGGCAAAGGAGAGTAGATCTGTTTCTATGTAATTCTTGAATTGAGATGGAGAGTCGGTATGGAAGAGAAACAAAACTGTTCTGGATAGACCTTAGAAAAGAGAAAGATCTCACAGCACATGTGGAAAATATTTTATGGCAGCACCATGTATTCTGGTGTAAAGACAAAGCTTCACGTATCCAAGATATGTAAGACTAGTCCGATTTAAATGTAATCAGTCAGTCAATCACTAGTGGCCTGATTAACTTGCAATGCTAACTTAGATTTGGTCAGCCAAACCAATAATATAAATTCATTCTCCAGTCGTCCAATCAGAGTTGCAATTCAGTCACACACTATGCACATTGCTTTTAGATTCCTTCTTTCATTTTCTGAAGCATCATATTACAACCTGTTGGCTAGCACTGCACCAGCTGACATTTCCACCCAACATGTGGCATTCCTGTAAAGCAACCACAATACATTCAATGACTACCCACACATATCTGGTCATTTTTTCGATTTCTGTGGCTTACTTAGATTGCTGGGAGGAAGAGAGCTGTCATCCAAAGAGTTGTTTCCACTCTTCTGACGGAGCTGCTCTTCATCACTGGAGCCCGTTACTAATGTGTCGGAAAAGGACACCTGACTTGGGCCATCTTGTGAGAAGTACTGGGAAAGCTCTGTTTCAGAACTGACAGATCCCTGCTGAAATAAAATAAATAAATTAAACTGGTGATTGGTGGTCATTTATGTTAACAGCACCCTTTGTGTGTACTAATTGGCTAACTAAGCCTCACAACACACTGGTAATGACAATAAGTCTTAATATCCCAGTTCTACAAACAGAGGCAGAGAGAGATTTAAGGCCAATGTTTTCAAACTTGGGTGGCTGAAGCTAGGCACCTGAAACCATATTTCAGCACCAAAAGGGACCTGATTTTAAGATATTCTCAGTTTGTAGAGGGGGGATCTTCAGCATAGCAATCAGGGGTTAAGCCATTCACCTTTACGATTCCCTTTACGTCCCTCCCTTATTGAGAGACCACAGATACTTGTACTTCTTCTCTGGGACAGACCGGCATCCCCAGAAAAAAAAATTTCCAACACTGTTACAACACACAGAAACCAATTACTCAGTCGTTTATTAGCAAATTTAGTGTTCCAAGTACCACACCTTAACTCACCGTCTCTGTGCCAACATGAACTTGCCATTGAGCAGAGCTCACTTTTTACAAGACTGAAATTAAACCACAGCATCTGACAAAGGGGGGCAGCCTTCCAGGCCAGCCCCATTACATGTCCCTTCTAGAAGCAGCCTGCAGAGTAGACCTAAAAGAGAGCTTTCTACTCCTGACAGTGCCTGTGTCCCAGCAATATGGCTTACTAAATGGAACCTCTTAGTATGACACAGGTGTGACATGGAAGAAGCGTAGATCTTTTGTTCTGAGAAATCGGATTCTTTGGTAAAAGTGTACAACAAGAAGAGATGACCTTTTTAAGGTATTTTAACTCGTTTACCCGACTTGCTGGTTCCAAGAAGCGTTTCATTGTCCAGCTCAGGGGTGATGAGGCCTCTCCTTGTTTGGCCTTCACACTAGGGGATGGACTTTTCTGTGGAATCGCTGTTAAACATGATTCAATTAGAGACCAAATATTAAAGCTATAGAATATGTACACAAGCAAGCACAGCATCAATCTGTCTAGATTTTATATGGTGCTCTTCACCATATTATCTGAGCATCTTTTAAAACAAGTTTTATTTTATTTAACAAGTCTCTAATATAGCTTAAGTTTCTCTCCATCCCCCAGATAAGCAGCTACTCTAGGAATGTGAATCAAAATTTATTACAAAAGATAGCATCCCTCATGCTTCCAGGCATACCCTGGGAGGGAGGGTGGAGGTCTCTGGCAAAGGTCTGCTCCAAAATGGCTGTAGCTCTGTTCACAGAAAACCATTTTGGTGTAAATAAGCTTGATTTAAAAAAAAAAAAAAAAAAATCTAACATTTCTGTCTGAAAACCAGCAAGCTGGTCATTCCTCCAAGTCAAAGAAAAAAAGGGGAATGGTCTTTTTGTCTTCTATTAAGGAACGATGTGATTAGAGTTCATACGTTTCCCTACAAGTTCTCTTTCATCTGTAGCATTTTAGAAATGGCTAATGTACTGTTCAAACATAGACGGGACATCCCAACTTTACTCAACGAGGGGCTACACTGAAAATTTGCCAGTGGCCTGATGGGCATATCTAAATTGTTAAAAATGAAATAGACTGTAGCTGCTCTTTTCTTTAATATGGAGGTGTGACCTGTGCAGCCTACCAGTCCCAGAATGCAATGCTCTGTCCTGATCCCCTCAGATCAGGATGGAGTGAGTAACCTCCTCACACTCGGATATTATGGTGATTGGTGCCCCAGAGATATCTAAAACAGACACACAATGCTAAAGATATGGGCTATGTAGTAGCTAGAACTGAAATACACAATCATTAGTAATTGTACAGCAGAAAGAGTGGAACATTCCTCAATAGGACTTTCAAATATTGATGACTGCAAAGATCCCAATAGCACTCCAGTAAATTGTGCTATGCATGAAAAATAATGGACAGATCTGATGCAGCATAGAAAAAGAAAGTGTAGCTACCTATGACATGAGGGGAACAGGCATCCTTGCTCTCTCGATGAGTGGTGCATGCTATTGCTTCATCCATCTCCTGTTCAGAAACCTAATTGTTAGTAGGAAAGAGATGATGTGAGTCCACTGTCGAACATGAGATGCTAGAATCAGAGTCTGACCACTGATCATCAGAAATACAGTACATTTCTCTGACAGATCTACTGTCGTTTTAGAGGTCTGAGCAAAGGAATGTGAACCAAGAGCTCCCAAATTCTGGTCCTACCTCTGAATCAGGGCTTGTCTACACTTACCTCGGAGATTCGGCAGCAGTCGACCGGAGTTACGCACGTTTTTTGCATAGCTTGCGTAACTCCCGTCTACTTCTCTGCTTCTGTTCTGCACGTCATCTTCATTGCACTGCGCTAAGGGGAACCGTGTTCCCGTCGACGCAGCGCTACGCCACTTGGAAAGGTGGTCTTCATACGTCGATTTCTGGATCAACTGAGTGGGTCTTCAATGACTGCTCAGTCGATCCAGAGAAGTCGATCTGACAACGGCGACTTTGCCGCCGTCAGTGTAGACATAGCCTCAGACTCCCTCTGTGACCCTGAGCTAGTCTCTTTAGAAGGGGTAAGAAGAAAACATGGTCAGTCTATTACAAAAAGTCAAAGATGTCAAAAGGTGTCACATTAAATACGCAAATGTTAAATATAAAAACTGCATCAGGCTTGCCTAAATAAAGCAAACTCATTATCATGCCATGAATTTTATCTAATTAGCACTCTACCTCGATGTTTTGGAGAAATGTATGAAAATATTCATTTAAAAAAATATTCAGTCGTTTATCTAAATATATTCCATCAGTAAAAGACATTTAAAATTAAAAATATGAAAAAGCCAGACTTTCTGAAATACTAGTTGACTTTTCTCTTAATTTCTCCCCTTTTACCAAATAAATAAAATAAACCAGTAATTGGAAATTGTAATATTTTCCACACATAAAAATAAATTGCAGTGACATGTTGCATTTGAAAAATCTGGATCATTCTAACATACCCATACTCAGCAATTTCTAGCAAACATTATATGTAGTCTTAGAACTAGAACTGCTGGGGAGTGGGAATGCATAACAACCCAGGTTTCTGTTTTCAGATATGGCCAATATGATTTGAACTTTCCATGAATTATAACTCGGCACAAAGACAAGTCAGAAAGCTGAACCTCTTTGAACTAAGAGGATCTGAATGATCTCTAAGCAAACTCAGCAGTTTAAACACAGTTTAAATGCCACAGCCCCTAAAAATAACAGAAGAAAGGAAACCTTTGTGGGTATTTCTCTTGGAAATGCATCAAAATACTGAAGCATGTATATTCAGTAACAAAACTTTCTGTGGATCTTTTGCGTGATGAAGTGGCGATTTAAATGTAAAAATGAATTAAACGACATGAACCTGAACAAAAATATCAGTTTTCAGCCCGTGGGATGGCATTGCAGCTGAGGAATATCAACCAAGAGCCTCACCCACGCTCCTGCCACTTTCTGTCAGGTAAAAGGGTTCGAATGGCATGAAGAGGCCTTAAAAGTCCTACATCCAACCCTGGCAGGATTCCACGGTGCAGGAACTGAGGAAGACATCCAAAGGCAGGCCCACATCATGTGGGAGTGTGAGGGGATTGGGGGGGCTGCAGGACTGGGGAGATTCTGGGCAGTGCTGTGCTCACAGGCAGTCACGGACAGGATGCTGGAACCTAAACAGCTGTCTAAATTATACTGCAGATCATGGAGCAACCAGGATTTAGACGGTACAAGGGTGGCATTATGCCAACATTTTGCCAGAAGCTGGGAGTGGACAACAGGGGATGATGGATCACTTAATAATTGCCTGTTCTCTTCATTCCCTCTGATGCACCTGGCATTGGCCACTGTTGGAAGACAGGATACTAGGCTAGAGGGACCATTGGTTTTGATCCAGTATGACTGTTTTTATGTTATGTAGGATGCCCTTTTTGTGCATGGAAAAGAGAAATTCCAGCAAGATCTCAATTTTCAGTTCTGTCTACTTATTTTGTGAAGAGGGACAAATGCAATTATTAATTATCACATATAGGCTGGGGTATAAATTCACATTTACATATATACTCTCTGGGCACAGAAGATCCCCAGTGACATTAATTTGAGGAGAGTGCAAAGATCTAGGGTAGAATATGGTCTTATTTAGGCCTACATTTTCAAGTGTCACCAGTGAACTTGGGTGCCCAATCTGATGCACCTTAAATGGTCCCAATTTTCAGAGGTTAGTTGCTCAGCACCATCTGAAAATCAGGCTGCTTTAAGAGGACCTAAGTTGGGCATTCAAAATCCTTTGTTATTTTTGAGCATTTAGAGGTTAGTTATCCAGTGTAGTTATCATAATTATTTGAAAAGTGACTTACTGTCACATTCAATATCACTCCTTGGGAAGACATGTTCTAATTTAGGATCATCGTTATTTCTGACCTTTGTTTTTTTTTTCCCCCCCTTCCCCTTCTCTTTTTCCTGTTTCTCTCCTGCTTCCTCATCTGGGCCTATCTGTCTTTCATACCACTGTATTTCCCAATTTCCACCCCCATGTAAGAATCATTCCCACCCCACCTTCTGAAGTGATCAGCAATCAATGAACAGTGAAAGGGCCATCATTATGCTGTTAAGTCAACACTTAACTGAGATGATTGAGGATAGGGCAGGGAGGAGAGTTTGCATGCCTTAGAGTAATTGTTTCAGTGTGTCCACAGGCTCCTGGTTACAATGTGCCTTATAACACTGCAATCAATGAACTACAACACTGTCCAGCACAATACATAGACTTGTCCTGAAATTCTGCTGGACTTGGGCTTTGGGCCCAGTTCTGGCACCCTGTCCCTTGATCTACCCAGTAGATACACTGCCTCTCCTTCAGTCATCAGAAGTCCCGGCAGTGATCACACAATAGCCTTGTATGGAGGCCCACTAGTGCTTATCATCTGTACATCTGAATTGCCAGAAAATAAATACCACCTAGGGAACCTGCACTACAAGTTTTTCCTCAAACTACATATTGTTACCTCCAGGATAGGAATACAAAATCATTCTGGTCAATAGGGCATCCTAGAATTCAGAGCATTTGTGCCTCACAAACAGGTTTCCATTTGGATTTAGGAATTCAAAAGTCAAAGTTTTCCTGATCCCCCTAAAACACATAATTCCCCACTACATTGCTGCACAGCCTACCAGGTTTTATACACCCATGAAATTTTCTGGATGATAAGATGAAGCAAGTTATTATTTCATACTGCTTGGATGAAAGAGTCTCTTATCTTTCATCACCAATAAAAGAAGTAATTTGCTTGAAAATAATTATTCATTTTATAAGTGCAGACACTTTAAAATTCCCCTGACAGATTCTGCAGAAGCAATACATCACTTCTTCTACAAGAAAGCTTCAGCGTTTTGACAGACTAACTTTTTAAAAAGCATTGTATCCATTACTTTATTATAGTTTATTGACTCAATCTGTTGATATAATCCCTGGCGGCCTACTGTTCAAATTAAATTCCACGCAAAGTGACTGTAACAACGAAGGTGATATGTACAGTATTCATGTTGTCAGCTTCAAGTTCGTAGGCTTGTCACTTAGTCCAACTGCGAACAAATCAGTGAGCATGACAACTGGAATATCTCATAGAAAAATAGTCTGCCCTGTTAAAGCTACAACTGGTATATAGTGTCAGTGCAACAAGATAGGTCCAACACAACAATGGATTCATAGATAAGGGGCCATCACAATGATCTGGTCTGACCTCCTGTGCAATACAGTCCATGAAATTACCTGGAGAAAAAAATACAAGTATTCTCCAATTCACCACATCTCAAACATTCACACCCAGACAGTAATAACAAAAGAAAAGCAACGTGCAGGGATTTGAAGCTGTTTACTCCTCACCTTTGGGTTGGGATGACGACTAATGATAAGGCTAACTGGACCCGGACCACATTCACTCAGAATGGCGTAAGCTTCACTTAGTGCTGCATGGCGCAAGCTCATTGAATCTGCCTCCAGGATCTGGTCACCCCGGCTGTAGAGACAAGCACAGCCAGTGAGCACATCTGTCTCCTATAAAACATTTGGCTGTTGACTAGTGGCCAAACTTTTCAAAGACACAAATATCCAGAACAGATTTTGTATGTAAAAAGCGGTCCAGCTCTTGCTCCCATTGATGTGCATGATGATACTTCTTTGACTTCACTGGAAGCACGAGCAAGGTCCAATGTTCCTTTTTGCACTTCCTGTCAGTGAGACAGTGTATTTCATCAATGCATAAAATTGACTACACTCAGACTAGAGTGAAAGTGAATGTTTGGCTCCAGTTGTATGTACTGCTGTTTTCTGAGCTCAGAAGCAAAACATTATATACAGACAGGTTATTCCTTACCACCATCCTGAATTAGTTAAAAACACATTATCAACAGAGATTGTTTGGAGCTTATGAAGTAGTACGGGTTTATGGAACTGTTTCAGATTTGAGCTAAAGAGAAATTGGGTGAGAGATACCTAATTTTCCCCTTTAAACTGGGGCTACAGAATCCAGTTTGATCAAACACCTCTTATGTGACAGGATTGTAAACTGTTAATTTCAGTTCCTTCACTCTTGACAGTTCTTTGAGCACCAACATCTGGAATCATTCAAAACAAGGATAATCACCTAGAGATATTACTGCAGCATTTTCCATGATTATTAAAAACATCTTCTTTAACAGGGATTTTCATACAATCTACTGACTTTAATTAACTATCCTTTTAATTTGAATCAGTTGTGATGATTAACTGAAATGTAGTTTTCACCAAAACTGCTAACTACCAGATGCAAATGCAAATGGTAATTGATGGCAGGTAATAGCATTTCAATAGTCCACATCCTGTTTTGGGCTGAAAAAGTGAAAGATGTGTGCGCTATGAAATTTTTCCACTGCTTTGATAGCTTTTATGTTTAGAGGGGCACAACTAGGTTTGGGATACCATGTAAACCAAAGACACAAGTCTTTATTTACAAAGAGGCAACCCCATATAACAATTAGAAATAAGCTAAACATGGATCCAAACTCTCTCTTGTTTTGCAAAGCCAGAATCTGACTAATGAGGTTTTGTTAAACCAAAATCAAAACCACCTTCACGGTTTTGCCATATGGAATCAAAAACAACTGATGAAACAAGAAGATATCTCCCAAAGAACTACCTCAAAAAGTGAGCTAGAAAACTGGGATGCATACATGGATATAATCAATCACTTACCCTAATAAGTGATGCAGCTGTTACATACAGACACAGCGATGACTGGAGAAATTTTCAGCATGGGTTTAAATGTGAGCAAGCTAATATTAAAATATTGTTTCCTAGAAGAAATAAATTGTTTTCCTGGTAATAATTTTGAGCATTTTTGGCAGGGTTACAACCACAAAATTATCTTCCCTCCGATCCAAGGATCAAGTTGCTATTTCAAGGTCCTCATCATACACCGACATGCAAATGGACTGCAGAGAGACAGAGGTGGTGAAATTGCCCTCCTCTCCCTGACCTAGGGCGGCTGAGCAGGGCTGCTGCACAAGTCTGTGTTGGGGCCACAGGATTAGTGTCAATGTGAGTCTCATGGCCTCAGGCTTGGCCTATCTCCATTGCAGCCTTCTGCACTGACCTACATGGGGCTGACACAGAGCCAGTCCCCACAGCATTTAAGTGTGCATAGGTACCACTGAATGGGCACTCCACTAGAGCCCTGCAAAATCCACGGACATCTGCTTTATAGCCGCAGATCATTTTTGCAGATCGCAGAATGGATGCAAATTTTATATCCGTCCAGGGCTCTACACTCCACCGAAGCTGAATCAGCGAGGCAGGAATGTAGCAGCAGGAAGGACCTTGCTGTTATTTCACCCAACAGCTCTTTAGCCAAATAAGGAAACCTGGAGCGGAATATATAATGATTTCCGGTCACTTAATTTGGTGCTGCAGCCAGAGACACAATGTGCTGCAGAAAATTCCCTCGAAAACTCTTTTCAAGAAAGTTTCAGGTGACTAAACTTTAACAGAGCTGCAGAAGTCTCCTGCTGATTCATCTTGGCTCTGACAATTGACATTAAGTTTCATTTCCTGTTGCTTCCAGCCTGGACGTATATCATTAGGTTGTGTTGCCTCTTGAAATAACTAAAACAGCAGTCCCCAGGACTATGCAACTGTCCACATCCTATCGAATGAAGACTTGGGAACGTTTCCTTGGGTATTTTTAAATACCACTATGTAATTTTTTAAATGTACATAGCCTTATTAATTTTGTTGTGATCATCTAAGTCACGCACCAAAAAAACAACGCCAATGGATTTTTTAAAGTACTGACTTCATTGCTGAAAACGAGTTCTCAGGCAGATTTCACATTATGTTGTAAAAGTGCATCAGCATGTTTTTTGCTTTCAGTTCACAACTAACCTTAATCTACCATCCATTTTAGCCACTGATCCTGGGGCCAGGCTGTGAATGTATATCCCTGGAGGGCTATTTTCCAGCGTGAGACAACAGGCACCAATGCCTAACCCAACCCCTGGCTCTGTGAAAAACAAAAGTACAAAGCGGAAAAACTGTTTAATCCCTTTTGATTGTATTCACACAGGACACAAGAGTGTTTATGTTATCCAATCACATTGATAAGCAGGAACAGTGCATTGTTTCAGAGCTGGCCTTCGGGGTGACATGCAGGAAGCCAAAACTACACTGCAATTAGGTGAAAATATTTATCCTTAACTGCTGTTAGGAGGTCCATGAGTGAGGACCAACTTCAGCCTCACCCAGAACCAACCCTATTCACCAGCTTGACCACATTTCAGCCACACACGGCTTCACAGTATCTCTCTGTAAAATACCTCTCTAGCATCAGGATCATACTGTGGCATCTGTTGTGTCTCCAGATGCAGCATAATAAAATATAGAGGGTGTGCCTCGGGGAATTCAAGGAAATTTAAGCAAGAGAGTTACTTAAACCACGTTTCTCACTTCCATCACCATTTGGTTAAATTCTGCTCTCTGATTTAAGTACCTGCATAAGGTCTAGCGCAGGACACGCCTGAAGAAAGATGTGTCGAGGAAGGAGATTGTTTTTCTGGCATTCAATTAATTTCCTCATTAAACTTTACTTTTCTCTCCCTTTATACTAATGGATTCCAACCCTAACAGAAGCAGTAATTATCCGACATCTCACAAGAAAGAATGTTTTCCAGGAACTTTCTATCCAGACTTTTGGGTTTTCATCTGGGGCTCTGAATCTTCTGAGATGCATCTGTCACTACTCCCTAGACACTGCTCTGAAAATTTACCACATGCTATGGTCCATAATCACCGAAAATACCATGCATTAAGTAAACAGGTATTAACTAATAATTCTGAGCAGGCTGCATGGTTTAAGTGATAGCTCTGTAGTGGTTTATGAAGGGAATGTGGACATTTAGATTCTGTGGGAATAGTAACTACAGAAAAACCTCAGACAGATTATCCCCTCACCTCAGGAGCCCGACCCACCCCACAACCTCCTCCTCCTCCTAAGAACCTCAACCTCATTCTGTTGGTTGCAGATCAAAAAGATGAAAACTTTTCAACGGATTCTTGCATAAGGTGGGTCATAGGATGATTTTTCAGTCATTTTGGAGTTTGCAGACTGAAAAAGCAGAGAACCTCTGGATGAGATCGGTGTGGGAACATGGGTTAGGATGAAAGTATTCACCTGCGCACTACGAATCCACTGAAAAACACATTCAGATGGATAACACTCACTTTCCAAGTTAGTTTAACCTGCTGAGCCACAATAAACTTCCATTAACCTTTGTTGAGCGTCACGTCCATGATGATCCTGTCCTTTGGTCCTGGGCCTTTGCGACACAAGGAGGAAGCATCTCCGTCTTCAGAGCCAGGTGCAAGAGTTCCTCCGCTGGCACTGGAGCTCGGGGAGCTTGATCTGCTCGTTAAAGTGGGAGTTGGACATGGGGTGAGACTTGGGCTGCGCAGTCTTGTGCGCACCGTAAGGGTCACTACCCCTTTCCTGAGATGCTAAAAAAAACCAAGAGAACTTATTAGACAATCGAGTCACCTGACCCTCAGTAATGCATCTTCCAGTGAATCATGGAAACAATCAATTGTGGCAGTGGAAAATCAAGCAATGGTGTTAAACTGTACTAAGCAACGGGAGTACAGTCTCTATTTCTGTCTTACTGTGTCTATAATTCTGTTACCTTAAATGTCTGAATGGCCTCCTGATGGGTCAGCCCTTGTAAAGATTCTCCATTAACATCTAGAATTTCATCCCCTGGTAATCAGATGCAAAAATCAAGTCAGCATTTATACTTGGATACAGTATAGTACATAGTCCTGTTCCTCGACACTAGTGCAGCAATGGGCTACCACATGGTTTCTGATTTATTACTCTACAAAAAGCCTTTTATTGTTTTCTATTTATTTTCCTTTGCTGTAATGCCGGTGTAGTTAATATAGGGCTGAATTAGCAGAGCACAGAATAGTCTTCAGCTGTGATTCTTCACCTTCCATTTTTATTATAAGAGACCAGTTAAAAACATTCTGGACTTTAATGGGGGTCCAAATGTTTGGGAGTGGAAGCTGATTCTGTGGAGCTTAACAGGGGCCCAAGATCTCTTCATATCGTTCCCAAAGAACTAGGACATGCCAAGAGTTTGGGAATCAGAATGGAGCATAGCTTTATGGCACGTATATGGCCTACAGAGAAAACTGGCCCTACGCCCACATGCAGAACACTAATGTATTCTACTTACTACACGGTGCATGTTCAGAGAGAAAAGTGAGTTGAACAAAGAGAGGTGGCTGAGAGTTAATGACGCCTTCACCCCAAACAAGTCCCAGAGCTATGTCAGCCTGCTTTCTACAACAAGTGTTTTCAGGCTTTGGCTCACAATACTTTACAACCAGCTGTGCTGCTCTACTTCTCTCTAGGGAGGAAGGAGTGAGCAGGATCCAGACCTCTCATCTCCAGTCTTACACACATCTACATCTGTGCACAATTATACAGTGCACAAGCACCTGCCAAGTCTTTTCTTCCCCCTTTTCCTAACCCCAAGGCAGAACTGAATAGCCAAGCTCTGAACGGCCTGACAAGCGAAGGATTGTTAGGTTGATGGGATATCTGGTAACTATTGGCTTCTCAGGGCCAGTGAGCAACCTGTGATATGGGACCAAACTCCTTTCTGGCTAAGCTTGTCCACTGACACCAGGGTCAGCCTCAAGTTCAACAGATATGATAAAATGTGAAGAGGGACGTGGCAACATATGAAGGGAGAAATATTACATAGGAGTGCCTTCCTGCAGAAGAGATGGTATTTGCAGTGCTATATAAGCCAACATTCTAAACCCATGGTCACTTGGTACCTTTACCAAGCAGTCTAGTATGTGAGCACATACGATGCCATGGCTGATGGACATGAATCTATACAGCCAACCTCCAAGGCAGGAAAGGCGATAATAAATCAAGACTTGTCCACACTGTACACTAACTAGCTGCGTGATCTTATTGTCATTCTTGTCCTTCCTCTCCTCTTTCTGACCCTGCGGGCTGCAGGTTAGACCAGTGGTTCTCAACCTGCAGCCTGTGGGCCACTTGTGGCCCAATCAGCACACAGCTGCGGCCCATGTGACAGTCTCAGGGCCATACAGGTAGGATAGATCTATAATGTGTGGATGTGGCCCACATAATACATAGAGAGCTGCATATGCAGCCCACAATGGTAAATAGGTTGAGAACCATTGGGTTAGACGCCTCTCATCCTGTCATGTGAAATCCAAGCAGTAAGCTCATCGGGGCAGGGACTATGTTCTCATAGGTTGTATGAAGGCATTCATTACATTTTCGATGCTCAAAAATACTAAACAACAACAAGATCCCCAAATAGATCCTTCGAAGTACACTTTTCTGTACTCTCCCTTTCTGATCCAGCATCATTTCACTGGACGGACACCTTCCGCCACTCCCAATACACTTCCCCAGCTAAAGAAGCAGGGCTTTTGGCCCTGTTGAACACTGTTCATAGAGAAGCAAATAAATCAGCCAAGAATGGAGAAAGGCTTCCTGGTGTATTGTTCCTTCTCTTATTTTGTTCTCGTAAAGCACAGCCCAAACGCAAATGGGCTGAGTGATCTGACCAACTTTCTGCTGAAGAGACTGATAGGGTATCAGAATGTGAATTCACCTTATCATTGGTTTCCAGGTGCACAAATAAAGGGAGCAGCTATAGTTTCTCAACTCTGTTGAACTGATTTGTTTCTATGGCCTTTTACACAGAATTGGATTCTCCCATCTGTATATCATAAGATTCCAGAAATGTCACTCTGTGTGCCACTCTGAGGCCTAAAATCTCTGTTGAGTCAGTGTGACTACAGAGTTGTAGCGGTGGAAGCAGCTACAAGCATGGTTGAGAGCTATTTTTGTCAGAATATCACCAAGCTGAGTCATCACTGGGCTTTGCTGCTTGTCACTATCCTATTTTTTAACTCTCGGCCATTTTGATTTTACAGATTACACCATGCAGTGTGCAGTTATAGTAAGGCATGTATGCGTGCCATGCCAAGAATCCCAGATCACTGTGATATTAGAGGTAACTCAACCAATCATCATCCTTACTCTACAGCTAATTTACATGTGACAATTTCATTGGCTGTATGAGGGAAATTTTGCAGATGACAGATTACTTGGCCCAGCTGCCACACCCAGGCACCCAACTCCACCTACACAAATCCACACCATGCTCCCTGTGCAGCCCCCCAGGTATAAATCAACACAACAAGCCAAACTCTATATATACATAGCCCTTTCATGGCAGCACATATCCCACATTTGCCTCCTGCATAAATGCACACAATTTACCCAGAATATTCCCCCTCAACACAACCACCCACACACCACCACAAATAGATTCACAGACTGCTACTGTCCAATTTTTAAGTTCTCAGCCATTTGGAGTTTTTTTTTTAATTATATTTTAAACACACACAGTTTATGACTAACACCTTTGCAACAACACAGGCTTTTAGCTTCTAGTACCTTCTTTAAGTCTTCCATCAGCAGCAGCTGCTCCATTTGGGAATATTGTCTTCACAAAAATCCCCATGCGTCCCCGAGCAGAATCCTGGCCTCCCACAATGCTGAATCCAAGGCCCTACAGAGAGACAGGAAGACGTGATATATTGATGGCACCTAACTCTGTTATCACTTATCTCACAAAGGCTGTTTGATAGGGCAAATGTCCAAGAGGAAGGAAATATGAAAATCTAATTAATGGATGGTAAATTATGCTGTGATTTTATTCTCCACTTTCCCCTCCTGATCTACTCTCAGTCTGATAGTATCACTCATCTTGAAAGAAGTCATAGACATTCTAAAATACAGAAAAAGTTTATCATGGTGCTATGGTTTTATGTTATTCTGTTCCACTTCTACAGCTATAACACTAGCCTCTTAAATGGTTGGATCGTGGAATTCCCACCCAAGAGACCCATATCCAGGATTAACTGCCATTCAGTTTGCTGTCTCCGATTCCTGAGGAAATGCAGTAAGAGAGAAATGTAAAAACATGACATAAGGTCAGTGTTGTAATGTTAGCCGAATGTGAGCGTGTGTAAATGTTTATTTACTTAGGTAAATAAAGAATTCCATATTTAAAGACATGTACATAAACATTTCCCCAGAATCTATTCCCCTCTCTGTAAATGCACGTAACTCCTGTTAATATCAATGGGAATTATACCCATTGAGACAAACAAACCCCTTCAGAGTTATTACTTCATGAAAAATATGGCCATGAAAAATACTATTCTGCTTGTTACAAATTATAGTATTATAAATATGAGATGAAGTTATTTTAGAGTTACAGCACACAGGATACTCCCATAAAATATCCTAACACCTAGTGTATATGCAAACATGATATTGCACACACAGATCATGGAAGCTATTGTGCCTAGTGAACTGCCTGGGCAAACAATCAACCTGAATTCTAGTCTTGGGTCTGACATTTAACTTGCTATAATTTTTAGGCATTCAGAGTAAGGGTGGTGATTGACTGAATTACCTCTGCTATGACAATGGTCTAGGCACGCACAGTAAAAAAAGTAGACAGATTTTCTTGTACAAAGTGAGTTATTGCAAATGCAAACAGGTACTTACCTATATAAATACCTGTTCTGCATACTCACATGCATAGCTGTAACCACATACTCATTCTTATTTAATATTTATATTTCAGTGTGACCAGAGATCTCAGTCAGGACCTGGGCCACAACATACTAGACGCTGCACACAGACATAAGGAGATATAGTCTCTGCCTCATTCTTATTTTGCAGGTATGACTTAATTTGGCTCTTAAGTATTTATTATTATTAATCATCATGTAGAATAAAAAAGTACACAACAGATTTACTTTAACGAACATACAGAACTTGATTTTCAGGTGCTGAGGTTCAATGCGAGTTGTGAGTGTTCAGTATGCCAGAAGATCAGGTCTTTGAGAAGCTGTGTGAAAATCCTCACCTTGCCTTGTCCTTTCATCAGGACAATGTTGGAAATAATGGATGGCTGGGCCAGTCTCCATGGAGATTCTACCTGAGCTGCACTGAGTGAGCGGGTGGATTTCTTCACAATATGGTATTCCTAATGAACATCAGAAAATAAATATAATTCGTTCTGTTTGCATGACAAAGGCACCAATGTACTCAAGGGGGAAATTCTGACATAGTTGTGGACTGGAACAAAAATTAACATTGCCATTGTATATTTTAATATACACCTGGTGATGAAATTCTGGCCAGAATGTAATTGACTTCATGCATTACACTTCATGCATTACACTGGCACAGTACTTATGTCTCCTTGAGGCTGGCCACAGCAACTATAACAGCATTCCATTTCCTCACATCTAAAGGAATCTCCTTTAGCTCAAGTGGTAGAAGCTTATGTGATTGGTGTTGAAGCCTGGGGTCAATTCCCCATGATGCACATATGCAGCCTCAGTTTGTTACAATCACTTCTAGCAGCTTGATAAAAACCAGAGTAAGGACTTGGGAATTTGGCTCTAAATCATTATTAGGCCGAGTAAATAACATAACCACTCACCTGCCTAACTCCTGAGGATTCAAGCTGCTGGGGAAGAGAATGTTTTCTTCCTCCCCGGGAATATTTCACTGCTATTTCGTAATGAGATTCACCATTCTCCACGGTCAGTTCATCATTTTCTCCCACAGATTCTAAACGAGACCCAGCCCCTGAGGGACAAAGCAGGAATGCCATTCATTAGACCAGTGTTTCTCAATTGGTGTTCCGTGGAACCCTGTTAGGGTTCCGTGAGCAGCTGTTCTCCGTGCCACCGAAAAAGGGAAGATGTCCCGGATTTTTCAGCGGAGTGTATGGAGTATAAGTGTAATTTAACTGAGAAACAACGTAGTTGTTTGTGTTAAGAGTTTGGGGGGTTCCACAATTATTCATAGAGTTCAAAAGGGTTCCGTGGCCAAATTTAATTGAGAAACACTGCATTAGACAAACAGCAGCACCGTTTAATTCTGACAAGCCATGTGATGGTTGATTTTGCAAATCCTAAATCAAAAAATACTGAGTAGCATCCTATTGGGTAGCTCAATAATTTCCCTTGGAAGAGTTAAATTTGGTCGTTATCAATTAGTGAAGTGCACTGCATACAATTAAAAAGATATAGGAACATTCCCATGTCTCAATCTCATGCCAACAAAAGTTTCTTTAAAAATCTACGGCCAATGCCGAAATCTTAGGTATTGTGATTAGCTATGGTAAACAAAATGAGATAAAACCTGAGCTATCAGCTGTGAGAGAGTGGGCCAGAATTCTGCTGATCTCACCCAAAAGCATTCATTGGTGCGCAGAGCTCATAAGCTTTCCTTACAGCTTAGCGAGCCAAGACTGTAGTCACATTCATTTCTGGGAATGTCTTATGCTGAAAGTAGTTTTTTCAGGAATGGAATGAGGTACATGGTGCCAAAAACATTGCCTTCCCTTCTGGCAACTGTCCCAGTTGTCTTAAAAAATAAGTGAATGTAGATTTTGTGTAAGTTATTGGATCATTTGCCTTGGTGGATATCCTGTAATTAGCCACAGGGTATGCCACTTTTTCACACTCATGATCAATGTGCATCCACCATGACCTGAAGGAACCACTCATTCTAGCCACCTACTGCCCTGTCTACACTTACAGCAGCATGCAGGGTATGTGCCACAGTGAAAGGCAGGCTGCGTCCACACTTGTTACTGTAGAGCATAGTTACACACAGCAGTGAAAGTCTCCAGCAGGGAAAGGCAGTGAGGAAAGGCTCTTGCACCGAGGAGACAGCCGGATGAAAACAGCAGTGTGGCATCCGGCTGTCTCCTCGGTGCCAGAGCCTTTCCTGCTGGAGACTTTCACTGCTGTGTGTAACTATGCACCACAGTAACAACAACAACTGAAAACAGCAGTGTAGGAAGGCAGTGCTGTTATCCCCATTTTATGGATGGGAAACCAAAGCACAGAGACTAAGTCACGTTTCTAGAAGTCTGTGGTTCAGCAGGGAATTGAACCTAGGTCTCCAGAGGCCCAGGCTACTGCCCAACTATTGGGCCATCCTGCCTCTCCTGCTTACTCCATCCTATGCCATTCTACTGACACTTCCGACCAGGGTGCCAGGATCAGCCTGCCACGCGACAGAGTTTGAGTAGTGCCTTATGCTGCCACCCTACCAATTTCAATGAGACTATTCATAGAATAAGGTGCTCAAACTGAATAATGATGCCAGGATCTGGTTCTACACACAGTGTTTTAAATACAAAGATGTGTTCATTTCACTGGAAGTGATCATGGATTGTCCAAATTCTTTAGGGGACACCCGAACCATTTGGATAAATGGGGAGTCTGACGACCGGAGGAAGGAGTGATCACAAACAGCACTGGTGATGAGGACACGTCATTACTGTGATTCAAGTATTTGGAGTTCACATAAAAGGAGATTGTACCATTTGCATACAACTTATTGTCAGTTTGCTGGCAGACATGACCTTTTTTTCTTGGAGAGTTAGGTGACAATAAACAAACAGTGAGTATTTTGCCCTAATGAATAGGATACAGTGATGGCATTTTGACAAGGCCCCCAACTACATCTAAGGAAATAAACCAAACACATAGGACATTTAAATTTAAGGAAAGGTAAATAAAGCTTCATAAACGTAGAATTTTGCTTTATTATTCTGCCAACAAGGGTCAACACAGCAAGCTCTGCTGAATGAGAACACTGTGCAGTTCAAATTCCCCATCCAAACCAAACTATCCTGAGGTCCCATGGAAGAAAGCCTAACACTGCTTAATTAGGTTCACATCTAACCTACTCTGTGTAACAGAAAGTCTGCAGTGGCATAAGCTCTTTTATTCATGTATTGTACCAAGTCTGCTTTACCTTGAGATCGGCTTCTATATTTCAATATACCACCTCCCAGCGTTGGGCTTTGGCAGTTCCCTTTGGTCACTTCCACATCAGCAGGATCTTGAGATGTATCGGTTTCCGTCATCTGAAAAATAAGAAAAGGGAATATGTTTAAGAAACTAGCCAAGGTGATGAAATTGCTCTCATTTTTACCAGTGTTATCCAGTGGGAAGAAAATTCCACTGTACACATTCCACTTATAACTTCTTTTTTCTTGAAAGCTTGGAATTCTATTAAACTAGTTTTAAGTGAGCCAGAAAATTCAGCTCTCTATACATATATTCCAGTGGATCCCTTTTGACATTACTGAATACTTTCACCCATCCAGCTATATATTTCTAAGAGCACCATCCTTCAGTCTTTACTCATGCAAAATTCACAGTGAGGCTGAAGGCAGTTTAGTCTAAGGCCTTGCCTATACTAGAGACTTTTGTCGAACAAAGTCAGCTTTTTGCACCAAAGGCTCCACCGCCACCACCAACCCAAGTCCCCTGATTTTGTGACAAAATAAAACCACCTCAAAGAGAGGCATAGAGCTTTTTGCACCAAACTCTTACGACAAAGGGGCAGCGTAGACCCCACACTGGGTTGTGTCGTGGTAAATGGCCTCCAGGAACTGTCCCACAATGCCCATCATGACCAGTCTTGCCATCAGTTTGAACTCCTCTGCCCTGCAGCCATCAGCCCCCTCCCCGTTTAAAATCCTGGGAATTTTTGAAATTCCATTTCCTGCTCCGTTGGCGTGGAGAACTCACATCTCATCTCCCCAGCCGACCATGGCGGCTTCATGCACCAAACGCCCTCCTGCTTGGAGCAGATCAGAGCTTCTGGATCTGATCAGCATTTGGGGACCGGAGGCTGTGCAGTCCAAGCTTCGATTCAGCTGAAGGATCTTCGATACATACAGTCAAATTTTTCCTTTAATGGTGGAGAAGGGCTATGAACGAGACATGCTGCAGTGCCGTGCAAAAATCAAGGAGCCGTGGCAGGGGTACCAAAAGGCTAGGGAGTCAAACTGTCACTCTGATGCAGAGCCAAAGACCTGACGCTTCTATAAGGAGCTGGAAGCCATCCTCAGCAGTGACCCCACCTCCACCGCCAAGAGACCCGTGGATACCTCCGTGGCCCTGGAGGCAGCAGACACCAGACTCGACCCCAATGAAGAAGCTGTGGATGGGGAGGTTGAATTGGAGGATGATGCGGAGCAGGGGACTGGGTCATTTGCTGAAAGGGAAGCAGGATCCCCTGATGGAGGGTTTGAGCCAGTTCCAGCCCTCTAGTTCTGGCATGAAGGAGAGGGAAGCTCGGATAAGTGATTTTTTTTTTTGAGCTGATGCTGCTCGGTTACATGAGGTGCAGCTGTCCTTTAATTTTGTTGCATTATAAAGCTGGTTGAAGGGATAGAAATGCACAAGATTAGCTGTGTTTTCATGTGCTTCCCATTTCCATTCAACTAGGCAGTGCAGCAAAAAAGTGTGTTAATGCACACCAAGATTTCACGGGAATCCTCCAGAGAGATCTCTAGGAATCTTTCCTGGAGGTACTCGCCAATCCTCTTCCGGAGATTCCATTGCAGAGCTGCTTTGTTTCTTCCACTCATTGTATGAAATTTTCCTGCACCAATCGACAATCACTTGTGCAAGGACCAATGCAGTACATAGGTGAGCAGCACAGGGACCCAGTTTGAAGCTGCTCGCATGGAGGAGATGCACTCTAGCATCCCTGCTTACTCTTAGGAGTGAAATATCGACTTCTATAGCCCCTGACTATGGAAAATGGTGGCACAATTTGAAATTCTGTCCCTATCTACCTGCATCAATACCCCAAACAATCACCCATAACCTTTTCCCCAGCTTAAGTGCCATCTCCCCCCGACACAACTGACCATGCCCTGGTTGATCTTGAAGCTGTGCGTTTCTAGAGACAGTGAGAAAGAGGTGTATTTTACAGTAATGCATCAATGCTGTCATTGCATACGCAATGCTTCAGTTCATTGTTTATTGTACTTCTGCAGATGTGCCTTTTAGGGGAAACCCCTCCACATCTGCCGAGAGCCTGTAGCTGGTAAGAAAATGACCACAGAGAACCAAAGCGGAGATGTTCCAAGAACTCCTCCAGTCTTCTGAGATGGGGTGAAAAAAAAAAAAAGGGGGAGGGCATGGAGACAAACTGTGTCCAAAAATTAGAAAATTGATTGGTAGGAGAAGAGGGAACACCAGGAGCGAGTGACAGCAGGTCATGAGCGCATGATAAAAGCCATGGAGGAGCAAATAGAACTGTTAAAGGCACTCAATTCTGCAGACTGAATTCATGCGTGCCCCCTCCCCCCCTGCAGCCGATACCGAACTGCTTTGTATTCCCTCCCCAAACTCCACCCACACATTCCTACCTAACTCCCGGCCTGTCTCAGTACCCTGTTCACTCCACCCTTTCAGACAGCTTCCAGAATGATAGCTGAACTTATACCCAGCTGTCATAGGTCACACAGTGCTTCACTGCTTTCTCCCCTCCAGCCGTTTTTGTGTGTGTTGTGAATAATGGTTATTTAATAAAGACATACTCTGTGAAGAATAAGTGACCTTTATTTGTCTCTTGCACATGGTGGTTACACCTCACATTGATACCCAGTGCAAGCAGGCTAGCAGTCATAGCATGGCATAGTGTTGTTTACAAAGACACCTTAATGGTGCTCATTGTCAAAATGGTTCCTCCCCCGTTGTGCTCCTCTAAGAGCCCTGACAACTGGTTGTTCATATTCAGCCACAAGGTGATCCGCTTCTGCGTTCCACCCAGGGGGAAACTTTTCACCCTTAGCTTCACATAAATTATGGTGCACACAGCAGGCGGCTATAACCATGGGAACCAAAGGCATCTCCAGTGAGCTTTTAATCTGCCAAAAGCACATTCAGCAGTCATTCAGCACCTGCTCAACCCGTTATTGTTGCTATCCTATTGGTGCTATAGGGCACCCTATAAAGCTTCATGAGCCACGGTAGTAGGGTTAGGCAGGGTCTCCCAGGATCACTTTGGACATTTCATCATCCCCCATTGGAATCTTTTGGTCTGGAAAGAAAGTCCCTGCTTGCAGCTTTCTGTACATGCCAGTGTTCCTGAAGATGTGTATGTCATGTACCTTCCCTGACAAACCCACGCTGATGTCAGTGAGGCCAGGTCTACACTTACCTGAAAATTTGGCGGCAGTCGACGGGAGTTACGCAAGCTACGCAGAGTAGTTTGCTTAACTCCCATTGACTTCTTAACTTCCGTTGTGCGCAGCATCTTCACTGCGCTATGCCACTTGAGAGGGTGGTTTTAGTGTGTCGACTTCCTGATCGATTGAGTGGGTCTTTACTGACCACTCAATTGATCCAGAAAGAGCAATCTTATGGCAACAAAGTGTGTACATAGCCTGAAACACCCACTGTGATCCACAAGCACCTGCAATACCATAGAGAAGTACTCTTTTTTATTGATGTACTCCATCACAAGATGATCTGGGGCAATACAAGGTGCAATCAAACCTAAAGTCTTCAACAGTTTATATTGTGCAGGCAGTCAGACTAGATGATCATAATCAAACCTAAAGTCTTCAACAGTTTATATTGTGCAGGCAGTCAGACTAGATGATCATAATGGTCCCTTCTGACTTTATAGTCTATATTATTTGGGAACCCCTTTCCTGCGTATGTTGAGAGGTGCATAGCTCCTCTGGTATATTCCTTACAAAATGGGCAACCCCACAGGTGCAGTAGTAACGTATTTTCCTAGACATGTCACTTCAAAATTATCTTTGACATGTTCACATGCCTAGGTTAAATCCTCTCTCAGCTGTGTACTTTTAAGCTTAGATAAATTTAAATGCAGGCTCAATACAATTTTGGAAGTCTTCTGACATGGGAGAAGAAAAATCAACCCCTAATTTCACTGGAACAAGCAAAGGAAATTTTCCTCAGTATAGGCTATTTCCTGAACAAACATCACCTTTTAATCCTCAAACAAATTTCATACTCAAAAATAGCTGAATGGTTTCTGCTCAAAATTTCCAAAGAAGACTTCACCGTTTGCGTATAGCTTCAGCCTGTAAAAATTCTGATCAAAGGTTGAAAGTTTCAGAAAATAATAAGTGATAGATAAAGGGCTTGGAATGGAAACTCTTATGCAATCTTAACTCTACTGGTCATTGCTCCTACCATTACAAAACTACATTTAACACTTACATTCCAGCTATTTCTTGGTGATATTGCAAAGTACCATAGCAGCAATCTTAGGTCTCTATTCAAATGCCAAATGGTCTGTAACTCACACTTCTGTATAATATAAATGATTCATCTAAAGAGGAAGAACTCTATTCTCCTAACAAAATTACTGCATCCAATTTAGATTGCTTTATAGACCCAAGCGGGATGGGGAGAATAACTCATTCCAGAAAAAGATGCAAGGATCAAGCCAAAAAAAAAAAAAATCACTGGGACAGGGCCAAAATATCACTTTAACTCTTCCCGAAAGCTCTCTGCTCTCAGAGAACATGCCTAAAGTACAGCAATGCTAGTTAGAACTGATCCAGGACTGCTGTAACTTCCACCATCCTAACTTTTAGCCAATAATTCCTTGCTTGCTCATATACAGTAAACAATCTTGAGTCTCAAGACAAAAGTCACTTACACCTACACAGAGTCATATATCTAGTTATTTTAGAGCCCTAAAAAACAATGCAGGGATGCTTGGATGCTGTTCACTCTTTCCGGGATGACAAGGCTATTCATGATTTGTAGATCAGGGAGCCATGGAACACAGGACCAGGGATTCTTGAATGCAGGCAGCTGTGTTTCTCTCTGCTTTGCATCTATATTGCTGACTTTCACTCACCATGATGAGATGAGATGTCAGGTGCTGCAGTCATGTTACTTCAGCATGCCTGCTGCCTCTGCAGCTTCGGAAAGCCACAGAAAGTACACAAGTGAGGCCATATTATAATTTACATATTCATTTAATGTGCAACATCTCATTTGCATAAACACCTTACTCTCTATTTTATCCATCCTTGTGAAAGCTATCATTTGCCCTCTTGAGTTTCCTTCTATCCTGCTCACCTGGCTTCCCTACCTCTTCCTCTAGCTCTTCATGTCCCTCCCCTGTTCAACCTTCAAATTTCCCCTCTGGCTTCCTCTTCCATTGAGCTTTCATCACACCTACAGCATGGTCCCCAACTTCCCACAGCTGTAGAGATAAATTAGAACAATGCTCTACTACACTACACTGCCCAGCATTGCTCTAGAATGTGTGTCTGTCTGTCTGCAGGAAGATTCAAGGCTAATCTGTAGGCATGGTTTATAGAGTTTGACTCCTCCAGTGGTGAGATTTCTATGATAATGAGACTATGCCTATAGGAGAATGTAGCCATGGAGATACAGTCTAGAGCACCTCCCCTACAACACTGAAGCTCTCCCAAGCAAGAGATTTAAACTCCTGGTCTGGAACAGCCAATCCAGAAGACTTAAAAGTCCTGGACATTGGCAATGACTGTTCCAGGCTGCATTCAATTTGCAGTTTAAGCAAAGGCTGAGGACAAAATGCATGAACCAAATGCTTCGGAATAAGGTAAGACACTGGGATGGGATCCCCGAGGTACAACCCGGACTCTGGGACTGCTGAGTCCTCCAAATGCAACAATCTGGGCTGCCTCTGACACTGTGATGCTGATGTCAAGTTACAAATCTCTGATAGGCACTGCACTTACACAGACATCCACAGGTAGGGACACACCCAACTGAGGTACATGAATGATCTCCCAGTCACTCATGAACCATCAATAGAGAGGCTCCAGCCAATTCCCCCAGCTCCCCAGCCTTGAACTGCAGAACTGTACCATCCTGCACTGGTCAGAAGTCTGGCCGCAGTAAGCTCATTACCTAGTTCGCCACTCTGACAAAAGGGTGGTGGCCATGCAATAGTCCTTGTTAACCTGAGCTGAGATTTCCCAAGCACTTCAACCAAAACACACTGTTTTAGGTAACACAGATTTACTAACTACAGAAAGAGAGAGTTTTAAGTGGTAGGCATAAAGGTCAGAGAGAGTTACCCTAAGAAAATAAAAAGTAAACCTGCATCCTAAATCATAAACTTTTAGTCTAAGCAAGAGTTGACTCTAACAATGTCCCACCCTGACAGATGGTACAAACCAGTTACAGTTCCTCACTATATAGACTGGGACTACCTTCCTACCTGGGAACAAACTTCCTCCAGCTCAAAGTCTTTGTCTTGCAGAAGTGCTTCTAGGGATTGAGATGGAGGTGGAGAGAGCAAGTGATGAGGTCACTGTATCTCTTTTTATACCTTCTCCCAGCTTGCTAGAAAGATCCTTGCTGTGACATGGGGCTTAGGCAGCCCCCACTGGTCAAACAGTCTCCATTGCCTATATGCTGTATCTGACAAGTCTATGGGATGGCCGTTGGGAGAGTGGATTCCCTTTAATAGGCCATCAGCACATGTTTGGCTGGTCCTTTGTTGCAACTGAAAGGTTGGCTGTAGGCATCTCCCAACCTCACAACATATTTCAGTAACACATATTGCAATACTTTCTAACTTCACATAATGATAGTGCATACAATCCAACAGGATATTAATGTTCAACAGATCAAGACTTTTTAAATACCTCACAAGGCACGCATTGTACAACACATACCATAATCATATCATAGTGGTGAATATGGGGTTTCCATGGTGCTACTTTGAAGTACAGCATGTCACAGGCACACATTCTGCAAGTCTTGGAGGTGGAGGCAGTGGAAGGAAGAATCCCTGTCTCTGTCACTGAAATCAATCCCAGTATTTTGCAAAATCACCTGAATCTCTCCACTATGCCTGTCACCATACATTCATAAATAATAATAATAAAGCAATCAATTTGCAAACTCCTAGAAAATAATAAGGTGATAAGTAACAGTAAGCAAAGATTTGTCAAGAACAAAATGTGTTGAACCAACCTAATAGCTTTCTTTGACATGGTAATCACCCTTGTGGATGGGGGAAAGCAGTGGATGTGATACATCTTGACTTTAGTAAGGCTTTAGATACGGTCTCACATGAGCTTCTCATTAACAAACTAGGGAAATATAGCCTAGATGGATCTATTATAAGGTGGGTGCATAACTGATTGGAAAACCATTCCCAGAGAGTAGTTATCAGGGGGTCAAAATCAAGCTGGAAGGGCATATTAAGTGGGGTCCTGCAGGGATTGGTCCTGGGTCCGTTTCTGTTCAATATATTCATCAATGATTTAGACAGTGGCATAGCCATAGAGAGTACACTTATAAAGTTTGCAGATGATACCAAGCTGGGAGGGGTTGCAAGTGAATTGAAGTAGAATTTGGTGGATTAAAATTCAGTGATCTGGATACACTGGAGAAATTGTCTGAAGTAAATAGGATGAAATTCAATAAGGACAAATGCACAGTACCCCACTTAGGGAGGAACAATCAATTGCATTTATACAAAATGGGAAATGACTGCCTAGGAAGGAGTACTGCAGAAAGGGATCTGAAGGTCATGTAGATCACAAGCTAAATATGAGTCAACAGTGTAACACTGTTGCAAAAAAACCCCAAACATCCTTCTGGGATGTATTAGCAGGAGTGTTGTAAGCAAGACAAGAAGAGTAACTCTTCTGCTCTATTCTGTGCTGATAAGGCATCAACTGGAGTATTGTGTACAGTTCTGGTCACCAAATTTCTGGAAAAAAGTGGACGAATTGGAGGAAGAAGTCCAGAGAAGAGCAACAAAAATGATTAAAGGTCTAGAAAACATCACCTATAAGGAAAGATTGAAAAAATTAGGTTTGTTTAGTCTGGAGAAGGCGGGGGGGGGGGGGGGGGGGGGGGGCACAGGATAACAGTTTTCAAGCACATAAAAGGTTGTTACAAGGAGGAGGGAGAAAATTGTTCTCTTTAACCTCTGAGAATAGGACAAGAAGCAATGGACTTAAGTTGCAACAAGTGAGGTTTACGTTGGACATTAGGAAAAGCTTCCTGTCAAGGTAGTTAAGCACTGGAATAAACTGCCTAGGAAGCTGTGGAATCTCTGTCATCGGAGGTTTTCAAGAACAGAATAGACAAACACCTGTCAGGAATTGTCTAATTATTACATAGTCCTTACTTAAACGCAGGGGACTGGACTAGATGACCTCCTGAGGTCCCTGCCAGTCCTAAATTTCTACGATTCTAGGATTCCATATGAGCCAGGATCCTATAAAGAGGAAACACCCAAACTGTGTGTGTGATGTCCAGGTTACTTGCCTGCACATATACATGATCAAAATAAAGCCCCAAGACATTCTCACTGGCTTCCTAGATTACATTATAGCCAATTTGGTTTCAGACTGCTATAAAAAGTAACAAAGAACAAGGTAATTTAGATGGTCTTTCTTCTTGTAACACCACATTGATCAGACACAGGCTATAAGCCTTTGGGGAAGGCATTCTAGAATTTGCAATATATGCCATGATTAGAAATAATTATTTAAATTGATGCTGTTTAATAAACTACCTGGGTTTTTATTGTGCTCAGAAAACAATTAGACATCCAAACCATGATGCTTCTAAGAACACCTAGCAATCCTTTGTTTGTAATCTTTGGTGCTAATGGTGTTTGTGTTGTCATAACTAAAAAATGTGACTCTGCCCTATTCTTCTGACCACATGGGAATGTATCTTTTGAACGTCTAGAATTTGTGGCCTTCCCTTCTTAATTTTCCTGGCTTTCCAGAAAGTTAGATGATTATTTCAGTTTTGTATGCATCTCATTAAACAAACCCAAGAAATCCTGGTCAAGGTTGTTTCTTTCTTAGGACAGCAGAAGCTATAACACATGCTGTAGTTTGAAGAGTTTTGAGGGAAGTCTAAAAATAGAAAATTCTGCCCCATTCGTTTAGTAACTTCAGGATTCAGTGATTGTGACATCTCTATTGCTTCCAAGGGGATACAGTGCCCTCATGAACACAGAGCTCTTGCATTAATAAAGCATGAGGGGGCTACACCAGAGTTCTTTCTCAGGCAAAACTCCAGCTGGACCAGGTCCTTATTTAGACAAGATGAGGAAAAGGATTATAAAAGAAAATGCATTCTATTTAACCACAAACATCTTGGCAGTCCTCACTGATTGACGAAGCAAAGTAACACACTAGGGATTATACAATAGAATAAGCAAACTGTTTTACTACTGCTATTGAGCTGATAAGCTGTTGTCTTTCCCATCAGTGAACCTATCTAACATCTCAAGCAAGATCCCATGGTGTTTCTTCATTGAGGAGAACTAACAGAAGATAGACACGGTTTGTTTCCTAAATGTGAAGTAAACTGATACCCAGATAGCACACAAAAATTGGGAAGATTTCTCTCTTTCGTCTGCTGAACCAGCTTCACGCCTGATCACCACAGGGTCAGCAGAAGCAGGGCAGGTCAATTGGTCACTCTAAAAAAAAGATTTTAAAGGAGTGGCACAGTCATTTAAACCCCTGAAGACAAACATTTCACATACTTTCTAGAATGGCTCTTACTTTTTTTCTGTCCTGGTGAGTAAATTATGTATAGGAACAGCCTTTTCTTCTTAAACAATATCACCTTTTAATATATTTATCATAAAATGACAATGTTCTTATACACATAGGACATGATTCACAGGAACTGCCACACTGGATCAACACAGTTGTCCATCTAGCCCAGTATCCTGTCTCCAAGAGTGGTCAGTGTGGAGACTGAATTGCATAGTGGCATCTGCAGCACCACATGCACTGCAGCCCGCCGCCCCCCACCCCGGATAAAGAGGCAGCCTAGGGAGGGTTGACTCAGCAGCATGAGCCGCATGTACCTGTCTCCTTATAAGGAAATGAAGTGACCCCACCTGTCAGCAACTGCCCAGGATAATTGTAATCACCTGGTTGGCTGGTTCACACCTGCCCGGGAAATCAGGAGCACCTGGTTGGCTAAACTCCAAGCCATGACCTTAGAAGGTCATGCAGCAAATAGCAACCAATGGGGCTTAGCCTCTGCTGACCAGGGGAAACTATAAAAGTTCAAACCCAGGTGGCAGAAGGCAGAGAGGAATTGAATCCACCCGGCATCCTGCATATCTCCTGGTCGTGTCGGCTCAGCGGGCTGACGCATCTTCCCTACCCCGCTTCACTGTGAACTGATCACTCACAGTGGCTCTCTCCCATCTGCAGTATCTAACGCAAACGGCAACTAAATCTGGCCAGCATGGTATACCTGTATATAATGTTTGTGAGTATGGATTAACTGTTTTCTGTTGTGTTTGTCTTGTAACTTCTTTGGGGAACTCCAAAACTGGGCACCCTAGTGTCACATGCTGGCAGCCACGCGTTGATCCAGGAGAGATCACAAAACGCTAAAGTCTTGGGTGGCACATTTTGTCCTTTCATGCACGGAGTTCTCCTGCCCTTTGCTATCACTGTTTGCTGTGCAATTGCTTGCTGTGAAACTGTTTATTATAGAAATAGAACTTTTTTATTATAAGGATAGGATTGTTTATTGTAAAATAAAGGGTTTATTGATTAAGCAAACCCCCAGAATCATCACTGTCTCGCTTAACCCCCCGTATCCCAAACCGAACCTATCAGAGTTTTTCTCTCCGTTTCCACAGCCAGTACACCTGCTGCTTCCGAGAAAGGTGCAAAAACCCCAGAGCAGGCAGACATGGGATAACTTGCCCTGAAGGGAAGTTTCTTCCCAACCCCAACAGGTTGTTTTATACCCTGAAGTTTAAGGGGTTTTGTCCCTTCCGAAATTTGTTTATTTTCTTTTAGATTTATAACAACTCTGGATTTTCTTGTTATCCATATATTCTTTCATTAATCCTGCTAAACATTTGGTCTCAAGTACATCTTGTGGCAATGAGTTCCAAAGACTATTTGTGCATTATGTGGAAGACATTTTCTTTTGCCGTCTTAAATGTGCTCCCTTTCAGTTCAGAAACATAAGGCATAGGACTGCAAAGGACATCCTGGTTCGAGTCCAGTCCCCTGCTATCTCATAGGCAACCCCATCAAATAATGCCATTGATAAACCTATGAAGCTCCATCTTAAAACTAGCTAGAATGTTTTTCTCCACTATTCCTACTGGAAGGCAGTTCCAGAATTTCATTTCTCTGATGGTTAGAAACTTCCTAACTTTTATTGAAAAAGGCTCCAGAGGCGATCCTGGCAATTACAGACCAGTAAGTATAACTGCAGTACCAGGCAAATTGGTCGAAACTTATAGTAAAGAACAGAATTATCAGACACACAAACTAACACAATTTTGGGGGGAACAGACAAAATGCCTTTTGTAAAGGGAAATCAGGTCTCACTAATCTATTAGAATTCTCTGAGGGGGTCGACAAACATATGGACAAGGGTGAGCCAGTACATATAGTGTACTTGGACTTATAGAAAGCTTTTGACATGGTTCCTCATCAAAGGCTCTTAAGCAAAGTAAGCAGCCATGGGATAAGAGGGAAGATTCTCTCATGGATTAGTAACTGGTTAAAAGACAGGAAACAAAGGGTAGGAATAAATGGTCAGTTTTCTGAGTGGAGAGAAGTAAATAGTGGTGTCCCCTAAGGATCTTATTGGCACCAGTGCTGTTCAACACATTCACAAATGGTCTGGAAAAAAAAAAAAAAAGGTAAACAGTAAGGTGGCAAAATTTACAGACGATACAAAGTTACTCAGGATAGTTAAGTCCAAAGCAGACTGCAAAGAGTTAGAAAGGGATCTCACAAAACTGGGTGATTGGATGACAAAATGGCAAATGAAATTCAGTGTTGATAAATGCAAAGTAATGCACATTGGAAGACATAACCCCAACCTTACATATAAAATGACGGGGTCTAAATTAGCTGTTACCACTCAAGAGAGAGATCTTGGAGTCATTGAAGCTAGTTCTCTGAAAACATCCACTCAATGTGCAGTGGCAGTCAAAAAAACAAATAGGATGTTAGGAACCATTAGGAAAGGGACAGATAATAAGACAGTATATATCATAATGCCACTATATAAATCCATGCTAACCCCCACACCTGGAGTAATGTGTGCAGTTCTGGTTGCTTCATCTTAAAAAAAAAAAAAAGATATATTGGAACTGGAAAAGGTTCAAAGAAGGGCAACAAAAGTGATTAAGGATATGAACAGCTCCTGTATGAGAAGAAATTAAAAAGACTGGGACTTTTCATCTCGGAAAGGAGATGACTCGGGGGATATGATAGAGGAGAAAGTGAATATGGAAGTATTATTTACCCCTATTCTCAAAGCACAAGAACCAGGGGTCAACCCCATGAAGTTAAGAGGCAGCAGATTTAAAACAAACAAAAGGAAGTATTTCTTCACACAACGTATAATCAACCGGTGGAACTCATTGACATGTGATGTTGTAAGGCCAAAACTATAACTGGGTTCAAAAAAGAATTAGATAAGTTAATGGATGATATGTTCATCAATGGCTATTAGCCAAGATGGTCAGGGATGCAATCCCATGCTCTGGATGTCCCTAGCCTTGGACTGCCAGAAGCTGGGACGGGATGACAGGATGGATCACTTGATAATTGCTCAGACCTGTTCATTCCCTCTGAAGCACCTGGCATTGACCACTGTTGGAAGACAGGATACTGGGCTAGATGGACCATTGGTCTGACCCAGTATGGCCGTTCTTATCTTCTAACTTCAGTCTGAATATATTCATTGTCTGTTTAAGATGTCTTTCCCCGAATGCCCCTAAATTATGAGCTGCAGACTGGACTGCTGCAACTTTCTGCAAATGTGTCTGAGATTGAAAGCAAAGCAGAGGCTACACATTGTACAAAATGTGGCTGCAAGACTCCTCAGTTGGACAGACCACAAAGAACTCCAATACCAATTGATGTGCTTCCATTGCAGTTCAAGGTCTCGGTCCACATCTCCAAATCTGTTAAGTCAGAACTCAGCTGTATCAGCAGCTGCATCTATGATCCACCAAAACACTGCTCCCTTCTCGTGGATAATGCAGCTCACAAAGCCCAAGTTGATATGCCTGAGAACCAGAGATAAAGCATCCTTGGCTGAGAGGATCTGGCTGTGGAACAAGCTCACAGACCAGTTTAGGCTGATCCAGAGTTAACCACCTTTAATCATGCTACAAGACCCTCCTTTTTGACAAATCATTCCATTCATGACCTGAATGATAGAAAAATGTATAGTAAATAAAGATCCAAACAGAAGCAGGGACAGGAACTGAGTAGGAAACACCCAGAAGTTCACTAGGGACCTCACTTTGGAGATCTAGTTAACCAGGTAAATGTTTAGACAGCATGGTGACTGGCACCACAGAAAACCCAGAGAAGTTGTTCCCTCTCCAAGTAAGGACTATGCTGGGGTCTTAATATTATAATCCAAAGTAGAGAGGGGATGAAGGTGCCTTGCACCACCTGGACAGCCAGAGGATCCATTAATTCGGCACATTTACCAAGGCAGCCTCCACATATGGGATTTCCAGAGGAGATCAGCTGCATGTTAAGATTTGCTTCCTTTGGTGAAGCAAACACTTGGCAGACCTGGCAGCTCTAGAAATTACCCCGGCTGGTCCTATAGTGTGCAATTTGTACCTTCCATGGTCCAGCAGGAATGAACTGAACCCACCATTCACTAGTTATAAAAGAACATGCTAGAAACCTCTGTTTTCATGCCTGACAAGGAAATCAGGAAGCAAATAAGTGTTCAAGAACTGGAACCACCCAGTAATTTTCTGAATAGGTGGGAATGTCACATAAACAACTCTTGAACCGGTCTCCTTAAGAGTGCTTGGTCTATCACTCTACTGAACGCCTGCATTAAAGAGCTTGCCTATGCTTTCACAGTAATACAACAGCTGTGTGGCACTTTACTTTTTAGAAGCAACACTACTGCTCAGGGTGTTAGGTACGAAAACTGATCAATCTTGATTTTTTTTTTGTCAGTTTACTAAATCCCTGTATTTCTTCAGTGGAAAAATGTTCAGGTTGCCCCTAGCTAGTTGTGTGCAAATCCTGCTTTTAAAATGTACCCTGGCATTCACGAACACAAGACCAGTGACAGCGTACCCAGGTGCCTGTGAGTGCTTGCATAGCACATCAGGTGAAGATCAGGATTTGGGGCGTACTTTAATTACCCACTTTGGAAAATTTAGCTGTCAGCATATTTTCAATGATTTCTTTATAAACCAGCGTAAGCACCCTCGCACTCATATAAGCCTACAACAACAAATCGCTGGGCCCATGGGATAGAAAGGAAAGAACATAAGCCTGGATCCTGCAAGTTATTCAATGCAGGTGGACCTCTGAAGCCAATGTCATTCTGTGCTGGCACCACAGACCCATCCGTGGAAGGGAGCTTGCAAGGTTCCGGCTTTAGGTAAGAAAAGCAGATTTCATTTCCAGGCTTTCAAGTGGCTATTCAAAGTTAAAGTGAATAAAAATGATTTTTTAAATTAAGAACTTTGGCGATGTTCTTTTAAATAGAAAGGAACACAGGAAATGGCTTGTGCCATTAGTCTCTGCTGCAGCAGAGATCTTCAAGGAGAGGCCACCACTGACAGGCTCCCTCTCGGCTCTAGAGATAATGAGATCCAACCCTCTAAAATGATTGCTCATCCCTATTTAGACTAGCTTTGTTTTCTTCTGCAATGTAACATGCTTTTTCATCTTAAACAGCTTTGGGACTGAATTCAATTCAATTCATAATAAACATTTCTGAAGTGATTTAAAAAAAACCCGCAACACTTCTATTTTTATTTCAATATTCAGGATTTGAAGACAATGTCAGAAAGGGTAATGATATGTTTGTTTACAGCAAGTCATTCAGCCATTAGATGTCTCTGTATGCTCCATAGAATTCCAAGAAGGCTCTGGTCCCTGGTAAACAAAGGAAACAAACTTGGAACTCAAGCTGTGTGGAAGCCTGTTTGTTTGGGTCTATAGTTTGTAATGGTTTTCTTTAATAAATGTCCCGTCTAAAAGAGATTGTGATTCTATATATAATGACCGAATATAACTGCTTTATTTTATTCTTGTTCATATACTGAGAGTGGAAGTACACAGGAAGCAGTCTTTATGCCCAACACATAAATAGCTCTACTGAGAGCATAAGATCTCATTTACACTATCAAAGCAAACTATTGGAGGGTACATTCCCATGATATTTTTGGTATAGCACTTTGGAATTAGTTTGAAAAACATTGTGTCATACTGAGTACATAGCATGAGATGCAATACTTCGGTATCTAGTGCCTTTCAGATCCGAATAAAGGATCAAACCCTTATGTACATATTATATGGATTGCGTTTTTTTCAAGCACAGTATGTTTAAAATATAATTTAACTGATCCCAGCTAGTGGATTGTATACAGTTAAAAGAATTTGGGGATAAACAATCTGCAGATGTGATGAAACAACATTTAGGCTAACTCTCAAAGTCTTGGTGCCTTTATTATCTTTACATTAATGTCTGCTAGACTGCAGGGCCATGATAGTATCTGTTTCATTCTAATGTCCTGAGGAAGTTATTTTTAGGTTGCTAAAAGCAGTTCATTTCCACCAAACCTGGGCAGTTATCCAAGTGGCCAAGAGAGAAAATAGCTGGCTACTGTATCTGCTGCTTTGTAGAAAAATCTTATTCACAAAAGGAAAGGGGCATGGAGACCCAGCATTGCAGATAAAGTAGGTTTTCATTACTGTGCTCACTCTACATGGAAGAATAAGAATTACAACCCTAATGAGCATGAAGGGCACCTTAATGTCTTCCAGGGAGTTCTTAAATTCATCCATAGTGTGGACCACATCTTATCAAACTGCCACTTAGCCACCACCTCCTGCCCTTCATGATGGCAGACGCCACCTCCCCTTTGCGACGATACAACAATCCTGTGGCAACTGCAGTAATTGCTTACGTGGAAGAATCATAGTAGAAAAGTATCCTTTTAGCTTCTTTTAATGTGATGCAGCACCTGGGCACAATGGGATTACTTGGATGCACAAGGAATACTCTCATGAATAAGGCAAACTCAGTTTGACTCCTAGATTTTTTTGCAGTCATCTCTTGTCCAGATTTTCCACTATGCTTACCTTATACACGTACATGTTCCCTCTTTGCTATATTCACTATGAGATCTGTTGTTAGTCACAGCCCTATGTAAGCATGAATAGGGGTTGGGGGGGAGAGGCACATTTGGAGGTACTGCACCTTAGGAAAGCACATTGCCTCTTGGAGTTATTGGGCACACAGGGATTGAGTGCTTCAAAAGGACTGCAGCCTTCACAGCCGGCCAGCTCAGCTAGGTCATGCTAAGATGGGGCAAGGCCATGGCTCCCTGGGGTGACTAGTGCCCGAGGAGGCGCTAACTTGGAGAAGCCCCTATATCAGAAGAGTGCAGAAACTGCAACTGTGTCTGGCCCTGGCACAGGGCTGCAATGACGAAAGGGTCCTTGTACCCCTTCCCCAGTACACCTCTGCTGGGGCTGGCCACAGTCTGACCCCCAAATCCCTCTCTTTTCTCTATTTCCCCTAACAAAATCCCCTTCGGTGTAAAGTACATTATTTACAGAAAGGTTTCTCATGCCTTTTTGGACATAGCCATTCCATTTACACTCATATTTCAGAATTAATTTCTGGAATCGCAATGCCCTATGGGAATGAACACTGGAGTCCTCTGACTAATTAAGGTCCTTCTCCCCACACACAATTAATTGTTGAGTTATGCTTCCTGTTTCCTTGCAGTGCTAATGCTGTCTCTGAAATTTCTGTTCCAATGTTTCCAGAAGAACTTTTGACCCCAGCGTGTTTTTTTAAACTTATGGTATTGTTATCCTCTTCCCTACTACACTCAAACAGCTAGAGGCAATTACACACGGATTCTCCAGCAAGACAGAGAGACTTACAGTAGGAAACAACTGCGCATTCCTAAGGCTCAAATAAAGAATTGGGACAGACTCTTCTCTGCACATTCACAGAACAGGTTTATTTATCCTCTTTTGGATGTGTACCTTGCCAGAACCAGAAGGTGGGTTTTGACATGCAATAAAGAAACCTAATTCACACAATAAGAGGTATTGAAACTTGAACTGATGACATCCTGTTTCCGTTACAGCAGGATTATTCGATCTCTGTGAGTCTCTGTATCCAGTACCTTTGCAACCTTGCATTACAGCAAGCATTTAAGGCCAAAGCAAACCTTATCAAAACTTATGAAACAAGAACAAAAACAGTCACACAACTTGGAGCATTTCCCTGATCCAGTTACCAGGCTGCATGCTGGGCAGTTGTACGTCCAGGGGACTTTGGTAGAAAACCTCCCGCACTGGTGCGGATGTTGAGTCAAGCAGCAGAGGCTCAACAACCAGAGTGGCTGAAGTGATCTTTGCAGGCCTTTAAGTGGACCTCCCACAACCATTTTCTGGCCTAGTGGATTTTACCCCGCATATGCATGCACAAGTGAACAGTATTTTCCTAGGACTCTGCCACTGGTCTGCCAGAAGTGCTTGGGCAAGTCACTTCACCGCTCTGTGCCTCAGTTTCCCCATCTGTAAAAGGGAGATGGTATAAAATATTTTGAAATCTACTAATAAAAAGTGCTTGTGACAGAACATACCCCATATTAATCCTTTTTACAAGACCATGATACATTCTGTATAAAGTGTGTCTTGTGAGATATCATTTGAAAATGCATAATCTGCTGAATATTATTGTTCTAGTAAAATATGTGTGGCAACATAGTATGTAAAGTTATAAGATTCTACTGTATAACATTGCTATAATGTGTTCCAAAGTTAGAAAGGCACACCCAAAACAGTTTTTCAGGGATAAAGACACACTGGCAACCCAGCCTGGTATCAGCATAATCAAATTAATTATTATAGAATATTACCTAGTAACTGGCCATTCTGTGGCAGGAAGAAGGGTGTGAGCGAGAACTTTACATATTGAGAACAGGACAGCTGGGCCCTTCCATCTAAACAGACTGTCTGTCGCCTGAACTCCAGCTAGAGGTAATCCTCAAAGAGGGGGGGGACTGGTATAAGAATGGAGGACACACCGAACACAAATTACCTCCCTCCCCTCATCTCTACTCACGGCAGCAACATCAATCAAAACACAAACACAAACATTGAACACAGCCGGGGGGGGGGGGGGGGGGGGAGAGGAGGAGAGAAAGGTCTTGGCCTAAAGCAATCCAGCCAGACTGCTGTAAGCTTTGGGTGAGACAAAACTTTTTGCTTTTAAGTTCACTTAGCTTTTTAAGTTAGGTATTAGTTTGCATATCTTTTTTTCTTTGTAACCAATTCTGACTTTTACATTACTTGTAATCACTTAAAATCTCTCTTTCTGTAGTTAATCAACTTGTTTCATTGTATTATCTGAACCATGTGTTTGGATTGAAGTGTTTGGGTGCCTCTGCTTAAGATATTTGTGCATATTATTTTCCATTGATGAAATGACAGACTTTCTATGAGCTTGCATTGTCCAGTGGGTGCTAGGCAGTACAAGATGCACATTTCTGGGGGAAGGTCTGGGACTGGGAATGGTGTCACCCGGTATGTAATTCATGAGTGGCTGGCCACAGCATACATATAATATAGCTGGGAGTGATTTTTGCATGCTAGAGTGTGTGTGTGAGAACTTGCCAGGAGTGGTGGTTTTCACAGCAAAACAGCGTAAAAGGGACCCCAGACTCAAGTACTGAGGGGACACAGCTGTCCAACAGTCTAGATTGTACCCTGGAGAATGTCACAATTGCTATATAAGACTAGGTAATAATAATAATCTATAATTATTATTCAGAAATAATCTGATTAATTGTATTTTGTATTTAGCAACATAACAGCTCCAGAAATATAAACAAAGGCCAAGAATTTTAACTGTGACTATGATTGAGATGCCTTAAAGGGCCAAATTTTCAGAAATTCTGAGCAACCACCTTAATGGGGCTGGATTTTTCAGAAGGTGTCTCAAGTTGGGCAGCCAAAATCATACCCAAAATCTGAAATCCTTGATAAAGTTATTTTCCTCTTAGTGTCATTGGTTGCATCTTTTTCGCTTCCAACAATAAGTGACACAGCAGAAGGTTAAAGTTCAAGCAATATGGTAGATTTTCCAGAACAAAAATGAACGCTTCCCCACCCACAAATGGAAATATTTTACCTTCTCCCCCCCGCAATGTGCAAATAGGTGAAATTTTAAAATTTCAATATAAATAATACTACAAACACCAGACTTGTTTTTTGTATATGAAAATCCCAAGAGTGATTTGGTACAATTTAACACAGCATGGCCTCATTTCAGAATTTCACATGTGAAGTTAAGGAACACTTGTGGCTAAACCATCACTGAAACAAATGCACTTTCAGGATTTTAATATAATCCTTTTTCTGCCTGGCGGCACAAGTTTTATTAATGCTGGAGCTTGAATGGATGTCTCATGTAAAATGGGGCTTTGCCCAGCCAGACTGTGTACTAAAAGAGCTCCAATTAAACTGTATTTATAAAAGTTTTGCTTTAGTGGAATATAACACTTGGATTTTAAATAAGCCATAAGGGTAACATTTTTGTTAAACTGCAGTCTCCAAGTGCTACTTAGCTCTTTATTTGTGAGCTACTGAGCTCCTTCCAGACTGACAAGTTCTTGGCTGGAAACATGGGACCAAAGCAAAGAGGTCAAATTCCCTAAAATCTTAGGGAAAATCCTGAGAATCCAGCTCCTGAAGAGAGAGATGAATTGAAATAAAAAATACGTGGCAACCGCATTCAGTTCAGTTCCAATGATTATGTTCTTGACACTTGGCAACGCCCGTTTGAATTCAAACATACCTTCATTATAAACCTCATTGTGCACAGGCTGGCTGCATCAGGTTTTTCCAATTCTCAGACGTGTCCTACAGAACTGCAATACATGCCCTCAAAGAAATACAATCTGTCCTTTACTAAGTATTTTGTCTCATTCTGTGTATCTGCACCTCATCTGCTACATACTGATAGTTATACAGCAGGGTTATAATTCAGGGATGTGATTTTCAGAAGCGCTCAGCACTGAACTTACTTCTCTCACTGAAATCAATGGCAGCACAGACAGGATAATGCTGAGTGCTTACAAAAAACATTGTCCTATAATTTTCTAGTATATTTCAAGTTTAAACTCAAACTCATTAACTTAAAATCATGTTGATCTGAACAGCTAGCACCTGTTATTGTTACAATAACTCCTGAAGTTAGCTAGAGCTAAAAGAGACTTGACTAGAGGAAAAAGTTTATTAGTTACTGTGTACTTCGTGCATGGTTAGTTTCACTCCTTCCCCTATGCTCATGGTCAGCTTCCCCTTTTCCTGTGTGTCTGTCACATATAGCAACAGGGGAGAGAAAATATTTTAAAAATACAGGAATCTGTAGTTGTAAAACTACAAAAATTGGCAGGAAGACCCCTGGGCAGGCGTCATCCCGAAAAATGTTTCTTTTAGCTATATTTTAAAGAACTGACTAACTGTTGCATTGGTGGTGACTCTCCCCAAATCCTCACAAAGTAGGAAAGCATTATCATCCTTCTTTTTACAGGTGGGAAATTCAGAGTCAGAGAGATGAGACTTGACTAATGCCAGTGACAGAATCGGGATTCAAACCCAAGAATCCTCACTCACAGGTTCAGGTCACGATTTTATGATCTCCAAATCTGGAGTAGCATCCCCCATTGTGGTCAAAGGAGTCACATTGGTTTTACCTTCTTTGACACAGTCTAATTTTTGCTGTAATTATAAGGCCTACCTTCCTCACTTATATGCAATATGTAGAGTATTATTTAGTACTAAGTTCATTTGTGAGAAATACAAGACAAAAGAAGCAACAAACTACTGAAAAGTGATGAATACAAGAATCAAGAATTAGCAAGTAAATATATTTTAAAAGTCTCCACACAAGGTAAACGAAAAAGATCCACGGTCATGCTTATAAGAAGAGCTTCATTGTAGTCCTCTTTTAATCCCTCTTGATAAATGCACCCCTTTGGAGCAGGTTTTGCTATCTTCACCCTCCTCTGGATGGAACCACACAGTCCAATATCTCTTTGACTGGGTCTCTGGGCTGCAGGCCCGTTTACCAACCAAGTTAAACACAACAGACCCAACTGTGTTTGACACCTGTAAGCTCTTCTCCTTTGGCACCCTGTGACAGCAGCTGATTAAAGTGACCCCAAAACAACTACTTCAAAACAAAGCATTATTCATTCACCCAAAGGCACATGGCACACAGAGCAAAGGGTTAAAACAAAAATAAGGCCTACACATATACTTTCCCTTACCTAAATCTTAAGTAAGTTCCACTCAGCCCAGTTATCTCCATCTCTGGGTTGGCAGAAGTAGACTGTCCTGCTGCATTCATTCGCTCCTTCCTTCCATATGTCTCTGTCACGGTCTTCCCCAGGCAGCTGTTGACAACCCATTCAACTCCCCATTCCTCCCTAGGCCACCAGCATCTTGAAGGTTTTAATATTACCTGTGATCCTAAGCTCAGGCCTGAGAATAGTAAACCTTGCCAACCTGGTTGGAGCTAGGCAGAGGCATTCTCCAATTAACAGCCCCCCCATTCCCAAACTGTTTCCTCAAGGACTCTGGAATTCTCTGGATTGTACCTTATTTTTGCCATTGTTTTATTTCCTGTTTGTTTCCCTCCAAACAGTCTCCTTTGATTTAACTCCTTGCAGTCAGGCAGGATAATATCAAACAGGTTAATTGAGGTGCACTTGATATTCATAAAAATAATACAAAATGCCTTCATTCTCCACAGCCACTGTCAAACTACTTGCAACACTGTAAATATGCAGAAACTTTTTTATTAAACAAATGATGGCTATTAAGCAGATTGTTAGATTCTATTAACATATTTTTTATTTCAGCAGCTGTAAATCATGGATCTTTATGGCACTTAAGTACAGAAAAATATTTTAAAAACTCTGAGAACAAGGAGGCATGCACTTGTTCCTTGTTTTTCCATAGGTTTCTGATATCAGACTTTACTTTTATTGGGCCTACACGACAGTAGGGATTCAACCACATGGTTACCACCAAATGTGGGGGAAAAAATCATTGCAATATCTGTAGAAATTCTACAATGACGTATATAGCTGTACAGTGCCATATGCTTGGGAATCAAATTATACTGACATCCTGATCGATCTCTATGCCTTGTTGATTAAGAAGCAAATCCTCCCGGCAAATCCATGAAGAGATATGGGAAGGCCCTGCATGCTGTAGAACAAGTGGGATTTTACTATGCAGAAAGAGGCAGGGCAGAGCAAGACTACACCTCGAGTTTGCACACCACAGAGCAACATTCTTTGACAGGCTACAGCAAGCCCACTGAGGAGAGTGTGCAGGCCCTGGATGTGATTTGTGGGTCTACAACTACACAATACATACACAAAGGCCATGTGCTGCAATCCTGCAGCAGGAGTAGCAGTCACAGACTAGGTGCAAAAACGTTCAGCACCTTTTCCTGGATTAGAAGAGGGAGGATTCTTGTTACTTGAGATGAACGTCACAGGATCCGGCCCGAAAAGGCACCATTAACTTAATCATACCTCCCTTGGACCAGCTTTACATCTACAACTACTAGAACTGAATGAGATTAGAGAAAAGATATATTTCAGTACTTTTCCCTATTGTTTACTTTGCTCCTTCCAGAGATCTTTACATATCATTGTTCTCTTGCAGTCAGTTTCCTCTAGTGTTTTTGTGAGTCTCTTTGACCCCTCATCCCTTGTTGCAGTGTGACTTTCAAAAGCACTGAAAAAATGTAATTGCAAACCACAAACCTGGTCACAGGGGACTCAGGATCAGGTGAAGTGACTGAAATTACTTTTTACTCATGTTTGGAAATTGACTAGAAATCTAGGAGACTGTGTACTTTAACCCATACATAATAAAGATTTGCAACAAAAATCTCCATCCTTAGAGGTCTTTAAGGCCCGGCTTGACAAAACCCTGGCTAGGATGATTTAGTTGGAGTTGGTCCTGCTTTGAGCAGGGGGTTGGACTAGATGACCTCCTGAGTTACCTTCCAACCCCAATCTTCTATGATTCTACAGCTTTAAATGTTCAGTGCTTTACAGAACCATTACTATAAAAGACACTACCAAGGTCTGAATGTGTAAAATCTTGCAAGAACTGCAAAGTAAAATTTTAAATCATTCTTTTGTCCTAGACACCCAACCAAATTAGCACTTGAGCTCCACACAAACAAGTCCTGGACATCCTTTTATTAATCCATGGGTTTTTTGGTCACTGTTGTATTGCTCATTCAGCCTGCTGAATAGAGGGATAGTCTGTACAGCAATAAAGTAACAACTCAAGAATCCCAACTTTTCACACACAAGAATGGCTTCTAGGGCAAGGATGGATTCAAAGCGATCAGAGATAACACATGCAGAATTATGTGAATAATAGCACTCGTATACGGCTAGAGTCCTGCAAACCTGCAGATATCCGCTTTATATCCACGGACCATTTTTTGCAGATAGCGGATTGGATGCAGATCTCAAAGGCAGGGAAACAGCTGTCTACAGCTCATAGCCTTTCACGCTGCTTCCCCGCCTTTGAGACCCGGGGGTGGGGGCTCCCCACCGCTGGTCACTGATCAACTGTTCAGCAGCTGCCTGGAGCGGCTGGCCCCTGAACAGCTAATCAGTGGTGGTGGCTGCAGTGGGGCTAGCCCCTGTACAGCTGACTGGGGGGCTCAGAGCTGCGGTTGCATGTGGGTGTGGATGACCTAGAAGACAAAGATTGCAGATGGTGGGCCAGATGTCAATTGATTCTGGTGGATGCGGATCCACATTTATGTATTCGTGCAGGGCTCTGTACAGAGCTGTCCGTGATGATGTCTCTTTTCTCAGCAAGGGATTCTTGTTCTTTTATGTAAGAATATAAAATAAAATCCAACAACTAGGACAGACATCACACCGGATTCATTTTTTTCAAATGTTTCTCTCAGAGGTTTATTATAAATGTAATGAGAGACATGGTTACACCCATCTCCACCAGCTTTCTCTTGTCTTATATTGGGATTGTAAGATCTTTGGGGAACGGACTGTGTTTTTTTCTGTGTTTGTACACAGCGCATTGGGGTCCTGGTCCTTGACTGGGGCTCCTATGTGCTACCGAAATAAAAATAAATAATAGTAATGGATAACCCATTTAGTCTTTCTGGTAAATGGAGCTTTAAATGGAATGCAAGTGAGGTTATCACTTTGCAGCATTTATCCTAATACAACTTTAATTATGGGCCAAATTCTGAAAGTCTGATTCAGAAAAAATCGTACTGATTTCAAAGGGAGTTTGCCCTGGTGAGAATGTCAGCCCAGATCCAGATGCTTACCCTCCAGACCTGGTTGTCCAAATCTTGTTTTTAAGGCACTACTTGGATCCATAAAACATCCCCTTTTGGCTGCTGCCTAACACTAGGTGACTAAATTCACTCAGTGCCAAAGTTTCTGCAGTAAAAGTTCTCTAGGTGCCCATGTTTCTGGACATGTGCCACAGCCACCTTATTATAGGCATCTGGATGCCAACCTCCCACCTAAGCCTCAGAGAGCTCCATGAACTGGGAGAAGATAGGCGCTCTTCCGTCTAACTCGCACGTGGGGCCTGATCCGGTAGGCATACTCAGGAGCTGCCTAACTCCACAAAAAGCAGTTGAGAAGCAGGAAGAGGAGCTATGAGATATCCTGATGTGGGTTTCCCTCACTCTCTGCTCTACTTTAATTAAATAATTAAATATTAATTGGGCCAGAGAGAGTGAGAATCACTCTGTAGTCCAGTGATTAGAGCACTCACCTGAGAGGTGGCAGAAGATCCCTGTTCAAATCCCTCCTCCTCATCACTGGTCTAGCCTAGTGTGCTAGCTTTTGTGGACCACATTGTAAGGTGCCTATCTCTCCCCATCCATTGTATAAGGAGCCTAGGTGCCTAACTTAGGCTTCGTGAATCTGTGTTGTTCCTGTGATTTTCTAGGCGCCTAAAAGTTAGTGACTCAATGTCACAATGCTTCTGACCCTTTGAGGATATAGACCCTCAAGACTTTGGTTCTACAAAAGGAGGAAACAGAAACGTACTACAGCCCAGGCACTTCAGTGGGCCTCTCTTAGGTTCCATTTAAATGAGAATGGAATGTAATTTAACTACAGAAACACACAATTCATACTCATGTGTAACTAAGAGACCTACTTTACACTGACTGACTTTACAGTGCTACTTTACACTGACCAAGCTCTCCTGCGACATAGCTATACAAAGATACTGTGATGTCAAGTTGAGCACACCATTTACATTTCTGTGGACCATCTTTACCATAAAGGAAGCACTGGTTTAATTATGATTTTTTTTACACAGATGAATGGTTACATTTGAGGCTGGAGGAGCAAATGGGGAGACTACAAATCGAAATCAAGAAACCAAGTAAAAAGATTACCAAAGCCACACTTACAGCAACCTGTACTGCAGGAGATGCGCACATTCCTTTGGCATCTTCATCTTCTGGCTCTTCATTCTCTTTGTTATCAGTGCAAGAGGCAGTATCTTGGACTGAACAGGTACTAAGTAAGTCTGGCAAACTTGTAGATGGATATTTGAGAGACTCCACTTCAGCCCTTTCCTGCCGGGAACACAACAAAATACATGTTATACGTCTTGCAGTGTACCCTTCAAATACATTCTGAAGCTTTGCTATTTCATAACAGGCATCTGCTCTCCAGATTAAAACCCAAGCAAACTACTCATTTTTTTTCAATGTTATCCAATTATACATTTCAACGTGTTAAAACTTCAATTGTAAAAATTAAAACTTCCTGTTCCCATGCCCAGATTTACTCAGATGGTTCATGACACTTAGTGAACCTTCCAACAAACCTGGAGGGAGTTTGTACAGAACAAAAAACCAGGAAAGTTCCACATAATTTTGGGTTTACACAGATCTAGTCATTACACAATGGACTAGTCCATGTCATTCTACAGATGTGTAATAAAACCAGGGAGTATTCTAGGGAGATAGGCATGACATGGTCTACATACAATTTCTGCACTCATGTGATTACTTTGGCTAGAGATATTTTAGGCTTTTTTTTTTGTTTTGTTTTTACCCAAGTAGTTATTTTGCTACGCCTCTGATGCAGACACAGTTATACCAATACGAATGTGTTTTATACCAGTATAATTTATTCCACTTCCCATACAGGAATAAGCTCTACTGTAAATGCAACCATGCTGAAGGGGGTAAGGGAGGGTTGTACCACTTTTAACTATATCGGTATCGTTAAAGTGAAACAACTTTGCATTTAGACAAGCTCCTTGTGCCTTGCAGAATTCAGAGACACAAGGAGGCAGATTAAAACACATTCCCAGAAAAAAAAATATATACACACTTCACACACTTACACATACGTGTGTATGTGGGTGACAGTTCAAATAGTTGATATGAAAATTCCTCTCACAATCCTGTCAATTCAACTCAGTCCAGAACCTGGAACATTCAGGCCCTGATTCTCCATTATCTTGCATACTTCCCAGTGTAAACAACAACAAAGTACAGGACAAGGGTGAGTCAGGCCCTCATTCTCTCTCTGTCAAGACAAATCCAGGGCTTATGTGGTAATTTCCTCATACAAACAAATGTCTGAAGGGATCTCATGGAGCCCACTACACTTATGTCTTATCTCAGGCTGATTAGAAATCAGATCCTCAGATATGAATGGCTACTATATGAAACAAAGCAAAAGATTTATATGCTTAATTTTGCAGGCTAGTAAATCTTTTCCCAGGAATGTGAAAACGGAGTCTAGAGAGAATGTGCTGGCTCATTCAACGTCTGGTCAGAACCCAAAGAGCTTTATGTTGCAAGCATTCTTGTTGATTGTATAGATGTAATTGCAGCATGAATGAAGAAGGAATTTTAAGAAGGAATTCATGCAGGCTGATATTCCACCTTTGGAAGAGAGCCCAATTGTCTAAATGAAATGCAAAAAAGCCTACATCTATTCAAAAGTATGTTGTCTTCAAGATGAAAACTGGTGTAGTGAATACTAAACTGTGATCCTGCCAAAGGACTTCAATGAACTTCATTATCTAATTAAAATAAGTTAAGGTCATGTATCTTGATTCTTGTCCTCGAATCCTCTGAAACAAATTCTCTTCTTGATACATGTGAACATTGGGTACTGGAAGAAATTATGAAAGAACATCCAGAAAAGATTAAGCTTCTCTACTGTATGTACAATTAAAATCTGTATCCCACCAAATTAAAGGATCAACTAGGCTAGAAGAACAGTGACCATCACATTTTGGCACATATTTAATGCTCAGTCTACATGATGATCCATAGTGCTAATCTATCTTATCGTGAAGAAAGACTAAATTCTATTAATAAATTTGTTTGCCCTTATTTGCATGAAACTTCACATCACTAACTGCAAAAAATGTACTTCAAACCACTAACATGAGAAAATAAAGAATGCAAACATAGAACAACATCTAGAGATCTTAGGCACTCGGATACTACAGAAGTACATAAACAGACATGTAGGATATGGGTGAGTATTTAAAATAGCGGAGATAAGGTTGCTTTATTCTGTAAGCTACATATTTTAAGAAAATGCTGTTTGCCAGAAATGCATAGGCATTTGCACGTGCTGTGACCGTACAAGCAAATAATGAGCTGCCTTGTATACCCTACTGTTTGTTTGCCATAGATTTATTGTGAGTGCATGTGCAATTTTTATAACTGTGCATAAAAATTAGATGACCAAATCTACACACATGGACTACCCAAAAATCTGGCCTTGTTTATGTTTGTAAAAGACACAGACACCTAAAATATATAACCAGAATGAAGAGAATGAGATGTAACGTTACCTACCCTGCTAGCTACCACCAGCTCCACTAGACCGGTTGCAGATCGTAGAATAGCCACGGCTTCCTGATGGGAAAGTCCAACCAAAGACTGACCATTGATCATTAGGAGCTCGTCACCAGATGTCAATCTACCATCTCTACAGAAAAAAATGGAAAGTATTTTGAGCCTAAGTAAAGGTTCTCAGGTCAAGCGGTGCAGAAAATTTATATTTAAATGCAAGCATGCAAAAAAATTAATAAAGCATGACTTAGCTGGGTCTAAAATACTTTCTGATATGTGTCATTTTATTAGCCCACTCTCTGTCCCAGTGTCAGTAAATGTTTTTACGACAGAGTGAGCAAACTCCCCTAACCCCTTTTTGAGTTCTTCTGGAAGTGGCGTAAACAGATCAAATCAAACCTACACAGCCTTGTGAAGGACACATTTCATTACCTGTGAGCAGAGCCTCCTTCCTCAACATGCGCCACAACGATGCCATGCGGGGATCGCTTTGATCCTCTTCCTCCTGTAATCTGGATCCCCAGCCCGTCCGTCCCCTTCTCCATGTGCATCTTCCAGATGCGGCATCCTTCTCGCTGAGAGAAAAGGTTTAGAGAGTCCTTGAATTTATATTTAGATAATAAAATAGCGTCCTGAAAATACCTAGTTAATCAGGACTCAGTTAATCAGGGTTGCGAAAGTAGTGATGAACACCGGTAGGGCTCTCTATGGCCTGAATCAAAGCCCATTACAGACAATGAAGAGACGACCACTGATCAAGGAGCCTTGAATCAGACCCCAAGTCTCTTGGTGCGTGAGTTTCTAGAGTTGCTGAGCATGGTCCTTTGTTATCTACTATCCAAGGTGAAGGAAGCTGAGGGAAGCAGGTATCACAGACCAGAATTTCGGCGCAGGGGTCTGTTCTCATTGGTGAATGCTGAGAGTCTCTCTCTCTGCACTGGACAGAAGTGTTTCTGCCATGGTGCAGGGCTCATGCTGAGTGCTAGCATTTTGCTGCTGCACTGTTCCTTTCAGCAATACTCAGCAGCCTGCAGGGCAGAGGCCTTAGCCCAAAACCATTTTAACTGAAAGTCAGAAACATTTGCAATACCTGAACAGAACCGTTCATGGAACAGGAAGATATTATTCAAGGGCTGTGAGGTGTCATTTTTAGAAGGGTACAAGGATAGCAGAGGTGCCATTACAACATGGATGTCTACCGTACGGCTGTATTTACCCTTCTATATATACCTTTATATTGATTTCTTTCAATTGATAAACAACAACAAACACCCATCCAAAGGGTGTAACATGTTCAGAGTGAAGCAGCACACAAACGACCTGGCTGTGACGAGTCACAATGCCCATTGAGATGACTGGGAGCAGTTCTCAGGTTCCACCAAGCCCAAAGGAACCCAGGAGTTTTGAGATAACTACCAAGCCAAATGAGGGTAAAAAAAGTTTAAAAAAAAACCTACCTGAAATCTCTTACATTGGAGGGAAGAATCAGGTTTATGAGATTATAATTCTGACAGAATCTGTGAGTTTTACAAGCTTGGGGGCTATGCAGAAATGCACATTAACCGTGAGTCAACTTTTCTCAGCCTGTTGATGCTACTCAGCTGTGGTTTACTTGTTAAATCTCACCTCTCTCTCGTCTCATCGATTTCTGACTTACTCTACTCCGTACACAGCTAACATTTTACAGTAAACAAAAGTGCAATACGAAAAAAAGGTCCATGGTCCACAACTGCCATTTCCTGCTGGATAAAGTCAAACACCGCAGGGGATATTTAAAATTTGCTACTTGTTTTTGAGAAGCAGAAGCAAGTGCTCTTGTGAAACTAAACTTCTTGGCAGCAATACGCATGTTATTAGGAAACTGTGTATATCCGAGTCCTTGTTCAGGGTGGGAAAGTTTTACAGTGAGGCTTTGTAGCATAAATATTTTGAGCCCACTTCTGAAGTTCTTAAGTGCAAGTTAACCTCAACAGGAGTTTTACATACACAAAAACAGCAAGATCAGGCCCAGTATGTATGTAAATGGCTGGGAACAAAAAGGAAAAGAATAGCTAAGTGGTATAGAATCTATAGAATATAGCAATCAGTGGTAGGGAAACTGGGTCTGGAGAGTTAAGAATGGCGCTTAAAAATACAATCTATGAGCTCAATTCTGAAAACACTTGAATCTGCAGGTAATGACCTCAGGGAGACTGCTCATCTGAGTAAAGACATACATTTATGTAAGTGTTTGTAGATTGGATCGAAAGCATCAACAAAGCGTGATCTCTTGATTAAATAATAGGCCATGACAGAATGAGGAATACTTTGAGGTAAATGAAAGTGAAGCATGGAATAGCTTATTAAATACAAGAACTAATGTTGAGCATATTTATCAACCCTAAAAGTGGAACTATACAGTTTCAGCACACTCTGGAGAATTTTTATTGCTATATTAAATTGGCTTGTCTCATAATAAAAATAGTTGAGCAGAGAAATATAAATTCTCCCTTCAACCAAGATTAAACTACAGAGATGACAATTAACTTCAGCACAGGCTGAAGGTTTGAGTGACCAATCATGGAATTACATTTTAGAATACCAGGGGCTTGCCCATAGGGAAACACTCAGGAAAATTAATCCAAACTAACTAAAGGTGTGAATTAAAATTGGGTTAGCTAAAGTGCATTAAACCTGTGTGGATAGTTAATTAAGTTTAACTGAACTGAGGTCATTTTAATTCCGAATCAGAATGTTCACACAGGGATTTAATGTAGTTTAACTAAATCACTTTAAATTCAAACATTTAGTTCATTTGGATTAAATTTTTTGAGTGTCTCCATGTAGACAAGCCCCTAGTGTCTAATAAAGATTAATAGTGCAATCATAAAATTTTGTTTAATAATTTGCAAACACTTTTTGGAATGTCTATTATGCAAAGAGCTACAATATGTAGTGCCATAGCTTGCATTCCTAGGTATCTTGCAAACTGAAGCAAAAAAAATTTCAGAAATTAGTATTAGCTGACCTGTTCTCAGACACCAACCTTATTTATACAGCAACACACTTCATAATGGCAAACAGCAAAATTCTGGTACCCTCCGTCAGGCTTAGTGCTACTTTACTCCATAAGTAGTTCTACTGAAATCAATAGGACTGCTTGTGAAGTAAGATGCTAGTCAGCCTGGGGACTGACCCCAACTAAAACAACAGAACAGACTGATGTGTCCAAAAATCATCTGGTTTTTGGGTTTTTTTTTTTTTTAGTTTTAATTGTTGTTGGCTTTCAATTTATTCACTGTCCCTTGAGTCTTGTATTATGACATGATCTTATACTTGTCTCCTCTTTAAACTAAATGTTCTCAAGCTAACACTTTTGAAAATGGCTGAAGTTGGGTCCTATTGAGGCACCTAAATAATTCTCTGGGAACTACTAGGTGCTCTGCACTTTTTGAAAATCAGGCCACTTATTCTCTAGTTTTTAAAAACTTAAATAAATTGTGTGTGATCTGGAAATCTGGCACTTTATTGTTCACCCCCTTTCCAGATCATTAATAAATATATTAAACTCCACCAGTTAATACACCCACACGAACACACCCATTGGGGGACCTTGTTGTTACATTTTTGCATGTTGAGTATTAAACATGTGCTCCTACTTTTTGATAACCATCTTCCAGGGCTTGTCTTCACCAACTCTTTAACTGGAGCTAATGGACTGTCAATTAACCTGAGGAAGCTAACACCTTTGTAAAGGATGGTGTTGGACATTCCCCAAGCATTTGTTCCAGGCTACAACATTTGTAGTTTACCGTAGACTGATCCCTGTTCCCTTTTTTGTGTAGGGATATCTATACCTTCTAGGACTCCATCATGACAAGCTGAAGTAGCTCCAAACTGCATCTAAAGATTTTAATGCCCCTGATTTTGACTTCATGGTCTCTATGACTCGCTTCCTCATTTAATTTAAATTCCCTGTCTACAGTTTCAGTATTGCCAACCCTAAGTGCTCAAGAATCATGAGGCAGCCTAAAAAATTCATGAGATTTGCTGGAAAAGAATCATGATTTTTTTTAAGATTCTACATTTGGAGTTCTTTTTATTTGCATTCTGGCTTTTGAACATTTAGGGTCACATTTTCAAGCTTTTCTCTGCAAACATGGGGACTGGAAACTCACTTGGTTTTTAAGTGAATGCTGAGTTTCTGGTACATATTCATATGACTCCAGGGTCTAAGGCTTTTGGGAAACCACCAAGTATCACAGGAGTAGTCAACACTGCAGTTTAACATCATTGGGCAGGTGTTTAGTATAATCTCTCCCCGATGATGTTGAATTTAATAATAGCAGTCACTATTACTTAATGGTTCAACTACAGTTACTACTTGATGCTTGTCAGTTTCATGTTTCCATTAAAATTTCTAGTCACTTTCGTCATCAGCGTGGTTAATTCTCACCACATTTGTAAAGGTAAGAAATTCTCGCAACAGCCTCCCAACCCAGCCAAAATGCTATCTTAGCCAAAGCATTTCAAGCGTACAAGAGAGCCAAGCTAGAACAACAACAGTTCATCCAGCCTGAGCCCACGAGGTGCAGAGCACTCCCAACTCCTGTTGAAATCAAGTCCCTGACATTGAGGGAGGTCAGTATTTAACAGATTCAGAGAGTTTAAGGCCAAAAGGGACCACTGGATTATCTAGTCTGTCCTCCTGTTTATCACAAGTCATTATATTTCAGCCACTTACCCCGGTACTGAGCCCAAGAACTTGTGCGTTGGCTAAAGTGTAACTTCCAGAAAGAGATCCAGTCTGATTTTCTGGATGTTTCTGGAGATGGAAAATCCAACATTTTCCTTGGTAATTTGTTTCAATGGTTAATCTCCCTCCTACCCCAGGAGGCATTCTGTATCTTGATCGCCTCCTTCAATTCAGACTTCATGTGAGTGGGTTAATATATTTTAAGATAAGGAGAAAAGAGCCCCAATTGCATCCTGTTTAATTTGACCATTTAAATGACATACTTTTCTGTGGATGTTTTTATAGCTGTGTCGTTCCTATGTGGCTGAACTTCTTTTCTAACTTGGCTCTTTTCAATGCGAAAAGTGTTTTGGATCAGATTTTCACTTGCCGATCATAAACTTCAAAGTGCATACGTTACAAATAATTAATGTTTAAAAATGGTATTAATATCACTCTACAATTAATTACAAGTGAAAATGGGTCACCTTATGTAACAGACCACAAGTGAGAATAGAGTTTGTTAGTTTCAAGGCAGTCCCTGGAGGCCATCTTTCTACATCAGGAAACCACTGCACATTAGGCAGCGTATTCAGAACAAATCTTCATCTGGAATTGCTTGTGCGTTATAGATCAAAAAGAAAGTCCATTGCCAGCATTATCTGTAGAAGCTTACATTATGCCTGTTCCAAGCATAAAACATCAAACATTTGATTTAATAAATGCTAGATTATTCCATCATTAATAAAACAAAAGGAAACATTTTTTCTCCAACTAAAATAAATAAATAAAATATGATAAACTCTTTCCACTATTGCAGTTAATTGCAAGCGAGTTTAAAGGGGTTTGATTGAATCTGAGTATGGAGTGCTCAAGAAGCTATAAAAGCTATACACAAAGAAACCCTGCTTTGAAATCTTAAAGAAAAATTTGGCAGCAGAAAGGTGTAAATAAATGGAAACAGAAATGCAATATGTTGGCCAAAAGCCAGGCAGCAAAATGGAAAATATAAAGGAAAGAAGTCTAAGAACAGCAGCTCAGGTCATAGCTATTGTTTCAGCAGTCCCTTTAGTAAATAAGCAGAAAACTTTAAATAAAAACAGAGAGAGGTTTATGAAAGTTTCTGTAATCACATCCTCAAATTATATTGGCTCTTCAAGATTGACAGTGACTGATTACTGCTAAAAAATCTCACAGTTCTGATGCATAATGTGAAAATAGGAAACAAACAGTGCTCCCTCATCTGCCACAAAGCTGTCTTTTTGAAGCCACACAGATTTTCTTAAATAACAAGGCAGTATTTGCAGTGGACCTCAAAGGAATTACATTAGAACATAAGAACAGCCATCCTGGGTCAGACCAATGGTCCATCTAGCCCAGTATCCTGTCTTCCAACAATGGCCAATGTCAGGTGCTTCAGAGGGAATGAGGCAATCATTGAGTATCTATCCCCTGTTGCCCACTCCCCTCCCAGCTTCTGGCAATCAGGAGCTAGGGACACTCAGAGCATGGGGTTGCATTCCAGACCATCTTGGCTACTAGCCATTGATAGACCTATCCTCCCTGAACTTATCTAGCTCTTTTTTGGAACCCCGTTACAGATTTGGCCTTCAGAAAATCTCCTGGCTATAAATTCCACAGGTTGACAGCAGGTTGCGTGAAGAAGTAGTTCCTTTTGTTTGTTTGAAAACTGCTGCCTATTAATTTCATTGGGTGACCCCTGGTTCTTGTGTTATGTGAAGGAATAAATAACACTTCCTTATTCACTTCTCCACACCAGTCATGATTTTAGAGACCTCCTATCATATCCCCCGAGTCATCTCTTTTCCACGATGAAAAGACCCAGTCTTTTTACTCTCTCCTCATACAGAAGCTGTTCATACCCTTAATCACTTTTGTTGCCTCTCTCTGCACCTTTTCCAATCCTATTGTATCTTTTTTGAGATGGGATGATCAGAACTGCATGCAACATTCAAGGTGTGGGTGTACCAAGGTTTATATAGTGGCATTACAATATTTACTGTCTTATTTTCTATCTCTTCCTAACGTTTCCGAACATTGTTAGTTTTTTTGATTGCTGCTGCACATTGAGTGGACTTTTTCCAAAAACTATTCACAGTGACTCCAAGATCTCTTTCTTGAATGGTAACAGCTAATTTAGAATCCATCATTTTGTATGCACAGTTGGGATTATGTTTTCCAATGTGCATTAGTTTGCATTTATCAACACTGAATTTCATCTGCCATTTTGCTGCCTTTTGAAGCCATGAAGATTTTCTTAAGTAACAAAATAGCATTTGCAGTGGACCTCAAAGGACTTGCATAAGAACAGTCATACTGGCTCAGACCGATGGTCCATCTAGCTCTGTGTCCCGTCTTCTGACAGTGGCTAATGCTGGGTGCTTCAGGGGGGAATGAATAGAACAGGCAATCAAGTGATCCATGGTTATTCTTCTGTCAGCCCTTCACTCAGGACAGAAGAATCACAAAACAATAAATCCTGTACTGTGAAAAACAAAGCGGGGATCAGATTCAACCCATGGTGTAATCCCTGGTATAGGGCCCTCAAGACAGAAGGCCAACCATTGTTAATGGTACAGTGCAGTTGCAGCCCCTTCCACTAGGAGGCCAATACAGCCCCAATAACCAGCAAGGGAATATTGTCATGGCACATAAGAGAACCCTCAACAGCATCTTCCATTGGTGGAGCTCTTGGGAGAAACTAAAGTCGCTTCCAGGAACAGAACTGTGGGAGAACAAACAAAGATACCACTGCTTGCCCTCCTTTGGGTTGAACTCCCCACTCCACTGTATGAAACAAAGCAGTAGCCGGTAGATTAATTCACTTCTCCATGCAACAGATTTAGTGAATCTGACTAGTGTGTTGACAAAGAATTAGTGAATAGCCATCATTCTATGCATCATAAATATTAACATTATTGACTCATGCCCTCAGCAATGGAAACTTGACCTGAGTTTTTTCAGGTTTTTAATGGAGCAATTATTTCATTAATGCACAGCAGGTAGATTTCATTCTCATCCAATATTCTTTGGAATCTGGAATACTTTCAAGAATGGTCTGTTTAGAAGGGACCCTGCCTCGTTCCTTTATTTCATAATTTTAGAGCAGGCATGTGTACACGGGGCCTTGCTTTTATTACCAGTGAAGCAAGTTAAGTTATTGAATAATGGACAAATTCATCTTTTAAAAAGTCTGTTTGCAGACAATTTTTAAGCAGGAAAAGGGGCTAAATTCATTAACTTACTCAATATGAATGGTATGCCCATCTCTAATGCCTAGTAAGTTCCCCAAGACCAACTGCTTCTGAAATTGGACACCTATGACCCAGCTCCTTGCTTCAGCATTAGAAGTTGAAGATCTGTTTAAACAGGTACAACATGGGCAGCAGCAATATAATCTTCCCCACTACCCAATGGGTGTGAGATACGAGCTAATAGCCTACCTGTGAACAGTTCACTAGCCTATTTTCAATCTCATGAGCCATCACCCCAAACCATGGCTCTTATCTCACTCAAGACCTGTTGCCCCTGATCTCTCCAGGGCCATTTTGAAAATCCAGTCATTAAATGTCAACTACATAGGTTTGACAATGTGAACTTTCGGTGTCTCAGAAACATGCAGTAACCAACAGCATACACCCAACTGTGATTCACTCCAGTTGTTTATTCTACTGTTCTACACTGATGCTGATTTAAGGGAATGCATCTGTATATATGAAAGAACTGACTTCTTAAAATGGCTTCCTTGATATTTGACATCTCAGCACGTTTGGTTCATCACTCACTTGGATCGAGCTTTTTACTGAAAGGTGAGAAGGATGTATTTGCTTTCCATCCAAGGGAAGAAAGCAGCAAGAGAAGGATCCTGGGAAACAAGGCCTGTGGAATATTTACAGTAATTTAGAATGTAGATTGACAAAATAGGTATTGCAGATGTCAGAGTTTTCATCCTATTACTCCAAGTAGAATGACCTCCAGGAAATCATCTCTAGTGGCAGACTGGATGCTGTCATCATTTCTTTGGCTTGGGTTTTAAACATTTTATCAGCCATTGCAAGCACCTGAACTACATAATCACCCTTAAAAAAAAAATCTGTTGGAGTCATTTGTTGTCTTGAACCTTCACCACATGGCCTGCCGCTTAAAGCTATTCCCTTTCCTTCATTTTCCTTATGCCCTCTAGTGAAATTTTATTCCAAGAGAGGCAAATGGAATTCTCAGCCCTCACTGAACAGAGGGTTTTATGCAATGTTATGCTCTGTGGAAAAAATCAGACATTTAAATATCAGGATTCCTTTGTATTTTCACAAATGTGTGTGTGTGTCATTATGTGCTAAATTGACATGACCAACTGGGTCTTTTAAAACTTCTTGAAGAAAAATATCACTTATCTCAGTGGGCTAAATTCAACCTTGGAGTAAGTGGGTGCAACTGCACTGAAGTCAATTCTGATACTTCTCACTGACACTGGGGCCCAATTTTGCATCTATCCATATTAGCATTCTGGAAGGATCTTTTAACTTTATGTAATAATTTCAGTACTGTATCACAGCAAACATATGTAGCTTTATAATAAAGATTTACAACGATAGTATTATAGCATCAAACAACATATTGGACAATATCAAACAAGTCAGTATGGTTTCAAACATTGTCACAGAATCATGCATAAAACGATACGTTCAGATAAAGTTACTGTCTTTCATTCTGGAAAAAACAGTAGTTATAGATATTTATCCATATTCATCACCAACACTTGTGTAAAAGCAGAAATCTCTCATTAGATTGTAAATATTTCAGGGCCTGTACTGTCTCTTGCTGTGTCTTTGTACAGGGTCTACCAGAATGGGGCATCTGTCTCAGTTGAGACCCCTAGGCACTACTGTAACACAAATAATAAGATACATGCAAACCATACCCACTCCTGTACCACCTATCTTGTTAGTGCATTTCTAATGATGTGAGCCATGTGTCAAGAAAACGCATTAACACTTTCTTGCCACTAATTACATCCGACTCTTCCCAATTAGGATGCACTTTTCTTCTTTGGTGCATCCAAAATCTAGAACAAAATGCATTTATCATTTAGATTATTGTGTGATGGATCTGCAAAGCAGGGGATTACAACTCACATCAACCCCCCCCACACGGTACATCCCCTGCCCCCTGCTGAAGCCAGGACTATTCTTTCCATCAGCACCCTGCCCACTGCATTCTCCTTCCCCTGGCCTACTGAGTGGAGAGGTCCTGAACAAGGAAGTGGCAGGGCTCTGCCCACAAGGCAGCAGGGAGCAGAGAGAAGCCCCAGGAACTGTGGACTGAGCTGCACGGGGAATGGGCTGTGACTGCCGTATGTCACAGCTGGGTGCAGGTCTGTGTGGGATTTATGGGAGAGCAGCAGTGGTGGAGAAGGGAACCAGTGCAAGGGGCCCCAACGAGAAACAGTACCTGATCGTGGCCTGGAAACCTACTGAGACACTCTGTCTGAGAACACCACCCCAAAAACTCCATTCACCAATGTCATGTAATTATGATATGCTCTGTACAAGGTATGCCTTGTGAAGTATTATTTTAAAAGTCTTGATCTGCTAAACATTAATAGCCAGTCGAATTGTATGTGCTAATATTATATGGGAAGATATACAATATTTCTGTAAATGCTACTAGAACATGTGAGGTGGGAAACATCTAAACCAGCTTTTTAGGTACAAGAACGGAGTGGCCAGACATGCTAATGGGCCATCAAAGAGAGAATCCACTACCAGCGATTATTTACACTGAAGGCTTACTGCAGGGACCGCATCCACAACTGGGTACTGATTGACCAATGGAAAGCAGTCCCCACATCACATGACTGGACCATTCTAGCAAGCTGGGAGTTTTTGTCTTTCAGCCGTTTCCCCAGGTGTTTAGCTGTGGCAGAGTGATGCTGTGGACTGTGGGAGGGGAGTCCCAGGCAGGGAAAGAAGTCTCTGTCTGTGTGAACTGAAAACCTGTAGCTCACTTTTACCATCTCAGGGTGAGACATTTCTAGATTCAAATCCTGTTAGAATTTAGATTGGGTTCTTATTTTTTATTTTTTGTTTGGTAATTATTCCTAGTCTCTTTATGTTTGCAATTTATAATCACTTAACTATTTTTCTGTAGTTAATAAACTTGTTTAATGTTTTATCTTAACCCGTGTGTTTTTGAGTAAAATATTTAGGAAACTCAGTTCAGTAACAAAAGCTGGTGCACGTCCCTTCCACTTTGAGGGAAGGGCGGACTGGACAATAAACTTCACTAGTCAGGCTTTTGACCAGGGGAAGATGGTATAGCCCTGGCATCCTGGGCTGTGGAGCTGGCTGGAGCTCCTCTAGTGTTGATTTGTGAGTGGCTGGGTAAAGTGTTCACTGAACTAAGTTGCATGTGTGGCTCCACCTGCTATCAGGTTGGATGATAACAAGGTCTAGAGAGTGACTGTGTGTCATCAGCCAGAGTATGGTAGAGAGCCCACCTCACACTAAATAGTCAATAAGGGCACTCAGCAGTTCCTCAGCTCCCAGACTGTACCTGAAAGGTTCTGCATACCATCAAACCCACAAATGCTTATTTGCTTGAACAGACACAGGACTGGAGAAGTCATCCCAGGCAATCAGCCTGACTAGCCCTAACTCTTGAATGGGCTGCCCCAAGGATCCAAACAAGAATTGCTAGTGCTCACTTTGAACTGTAACTGTTTAGGTCTCTGTACTTGGGGTATCTGCAACCTCTCCCTTTCCTGCCAGCCCTAGTAAATTATCCTTTCCCTTAGCCATGTCTCAGAGGTTTCTGGGACCCACCCAGGGCTAGTGCCTGGAAAGTCTAGTTACTGAAGCACCTAAAATGCTTGCCTTGAAGTCATGGCATGCCTGGCGTGCTACTGGCCCCTTAGGAGTCTGGGGCACAGAGTAACTCTGTAATGAGGCGTGGTCATCCCTTGGCATTGGTCTCAGAGAGAGGCCATGCCTCCTTGCAGTCTGCACAGTAGGGGAAGTGTCCAAAGGCAGAAGCGGGGGGAGAGGGGAGGGGTAGCAGCAGTCTGTGTGTGCAGCCCTTCTGGCAGGGTGGAGTAGCAAACAGTTAGGGTGCTGGCCTGTGACCAAGTAGTCCCAAAGGAGTCTATAAGCTTAGGCCCTTTGGCAGGGTGGGGCAGCAAACAGTCAGGGTTATCAAGTAGAGGCGACCCTCTGGAAGTCCATACAAAAGTGAAGGGTGCCGTCTGGCTTGGGAACAAGCACAATCAGACTCCTCCACGCACTCGAGGACCTCTCAATCACCCCAAACCCCAGCATGCTCTGGATCTCCTGCTGCACCGCCTCCCACATATGGTGGGGGATGGGTCGGGTTGCTCTGTATACAACACCTCCAGGGAGGGTGATGGAGTGATAGACCACAGTGGTTTGCCCGGGCAGTGTGGTGAAGGTTTGAGAAAAGGCCTCAATTAGGCATTTAGCTTGCTTCACCTGTTCCACCCAGAGGGTGTGCCCGAGTGGGGCGAAGGGGTGTCTCAGGTTCAGTTCTGAGGGCCCCAATTCTGGTTCGGGGCTATGGAGTGACCAGCAGCTCATCCTGCTCAGACCAGGGCTTCAACAGATTCATATGATAAATCTGGCACTTTTTCTTCTGGTCTGGCTGACGAACCCCGTAAGTAACGGACCCTGTCCCGCAGATGGCCCCTGCCAGTGGACCACCAGCTTAGACTCAGCCGAAGGGAGCAGGACAAGCACTCTATCCCCTGGCTCTAAGTCCCATTCGCACCCTCATGCTTGGGCCTCCTGGGAGGCTCGGAGGTGCTAGTTCATGAGGGCCCCCGCCTGGGCGAGGTATTCTTGAAACTTGAATACGTATTGGGGCAACCCTTCAGTGTGGAAGGGTGTCTGTTCCCATGTCTCCCACATTAGGTCCATCAGGCCCCATATAGGAGCTCGAAGAGGGAGAATCATGTGGACTCCTGCGGTACCTTGCAGACGGGGGGCGGGGAGGAGATGAGGTGATCCCAGTGGCGGAGTTCCTCCAGGGGTTCTTCCAGAGCATATTGCTTAGAGTCCAGCTGAACCGTTCCACTAATCTGTCTGTCTGTGGATGGCATACAGACATCCAGAGCTTCTTGATCCTGAGGAGGACACGGAATTCCCGGAGAAGTTGGAAAGTAAAATTCATCCCCTGGTCCAAAAGTAACTCCCAGGCAAAGATCTTTACGAGCTCTGACGCTACAGTCCGGGCAATGTCACGCCTCAAGGGGATGGCCTCTGGGAACTGCATCGCATAGTCCAGGACTACCAGGATGTACCGAAAGCTGGCGGCACTCTTCACAAGGGGCCCTATCAAGTCCACAGCTACCCTTTTGTAGGGTGTCCCCACCAACAAGAGGGGGATGAGAGGGGCTCTAGGTATGCTGGAGGGTGCCACAAGCTATCATTCCGGGCAGGAGGCACAATGGTTCTTCCTATCACGGTATACACCAGGCCAAAAACAAAAACAAAAAACCCAAGACAGAACCCGAGCCTGTGTCTTCTCCAGCCCTAGATGGCCGGCCGCCGGGACATTGTGAGCCAGTCGGAGCACAGCTCACCTATTGCCCCTAGGGACCAGAACCTGGGACCAGCAGCTTTTACCTAAATCTATCCAAAGAATGGAAAAGTTTGGAATAGATTAATAAAAATTTGGTAGCAAAGGAGACTTCTCCAATAAACCTGTAACTACTATTGTTTTAAGGAAAGATGAACCTGACGGGCTGCAAATGAATCATTTGCTGTATCAGGAGTAGTATTACAATAGTGCCTTAAGGCCACAACCAAAATCCAGGCCCCATTGTGCTAGGTGCTGTATAGACACACAGTAAATGCCAGTCCCTGCCCCAAAGAGCTTACAGTCTAGACCAGTGGTTCTCAACCTATTTACCATTGTGGGCTGTATATGTAGCTCTCTACGTGTTATGTGGCCGCATCCATGCAATACATATACACACTACCTGTATGGCCCTGAGGCTGTCACATGGGCTGCAGCTGTGTGGTGACTGGGCCTCATGTGGCCCACAGGCCATGGATTGAGAACCACTGGTCTAGACAGACAAAAGACAGACATTGTCATCATAGTCCAAGTTAAAGCTTTGAGACATCACTATAGCAGCTAAAAGCAGCCCAAAGATTCATACTAAAGACTGGAACGCTAATGCAAAATAAATCGCTTTTTATCATAAAGAATAAGACCTACGAAGAGAAACAGCCTAAGATGAAATATTTAAACAGCTAAAGATGTCTCTGATGAAAACTAAAAGCCAAGTTACTTATGCCTCAAATATGCATCGTATAAATACATAATAATCTTGATGAAATAATTATCTCTGATTAGATTGCCAAAGAGCTATTGTAAATCAGCTTAGCTCCACTGGCTTCAATAGAGCTATGCAGGTTCACCCTAGCTAAGGATCTGGTGCAGTGTAGGTTTTCACTTTGGTAAAATAGGGTGATTAGAAATTCTTTTTTATATTTTTATTATTCATCATTTCATGCCTCTATTTCTTGTTGCTAGACTGTGCATTTAGCCTATTCTGGTGTTTGGCCAAGGGAAGATGCCTTTCCATTACCCAAGGCAAACTGTAGTGCTGTATTTACAGATGCAAAATGGCAGAAAGCATCATAGCAGCTTTCAACCTTTCCAAACTTCAGTGAGGCATAATTCAAAACCCTTCAGTTTTTACTGAGACAAATAATTTAACAAGGAAGCAAACACCATGACAGAATGTAGCAAACGGTTTGTCATAAAATGAGCCAACTAAGTTATAGGTACCATGATCAAAATTTGGGATATATTTGCATATTTAGACTTTCCATGGCTAAAATATGATCATGTACTCTACTTCAGCAAAATCTGGTGAATCTGCTGTTCATGTAACTACTGCTCACTGTATAATACTTTTCATCTGCAATATATCGCATCTTCCATCCAAGGATCACAAAGCATATTACAAACATTTATGAATTAAGCCTTTCCGAACCTCTGGGAGATAGGAAAGTATGACTGTCTCCTTTTCATCTACTGGTGAACTGAGTCACAGAGAGGTCGAGTGACTTTGATATCTGAACCCAGAATACAAACCAGGTTCCCTGAGTCCCAGTCCTGTTCTTTAAACCCCTTCCTCTTAGTAGAGCGCCTTTTTCAAGCCAATTTTTTTTATATCCTTGAACTTTAAATCACTAATTGTGAGTGAAGATTTCAATCTCACCTTAACCCAGAAGCTGTACGGAATAGGGACATTGCAGGATTTTTTAAAAGCAATGGAGAAATTTTTTTTTTAAATGTGAATTTCCAAAAGGACTTTAATCTCTTCAATGCCTTGAGAGAATGTAACCAAAGAGTTAGTTATTGCCCATTCTGTTCTTCAGTACACTTCATATTCAGTCAGATTTCTTTATGGTCTTTAAAGGCCTGATCCAGCTCCCATCGAAGTTCTTCTGTTACCTTCAGTGAGAACTGGACTGGATCTGAAGTCACCTTCACTAAGTATACTCAAGATGTAGAGATGGAATTCTGATCTCCTCTCGTGCACCACCTATATTTAATGGTGTCCCAAATTTTTTCAACTATTTGAAAGCTAGAAGACCAGTCTTAAAACACTGTGTTGAAGAAATTAAGTGACAAATTGATGAGTACTCTCTGACTTCAATACGGCTAAAGTGCTACCATGCAGCAAGCAAACAACCAACCACCCTGAACCTAGGAAGCAGTTTTTCAGCTTACCCCACTAGACCTTTTCTACATTTATCTTATCTCCTTGCCTTTGTGATTACTAGCCCCCGCAAAACAATCTTTCTTAAATTGTCCCCTAGACAATGTAAGCTCAGAAATGTCAATATTTAACTTCAATATCTTCACAGGATGTGACATTGTTACTTAGGGTCATATACTGATTATTCTTAAATCAATGCACATAACTCCCACTGAAATCAATTTGAGTCCCTTTATGGATCAAGGACCTTCCAGGGGCCTGAGGGTGCTAAAAACCTCGTGCCATATAGATTTGTTTTGAATTTAAATTTCAGAAATATCCTTAGAAATAATTGCTATAAGTGAAAGCAAGGGGATATTTACCAGAAATATTAAAATACAGCACAACTTACTAGCTTATTAAAATGAAATAAATTAACTATTGATTCAATGGTACAATATCTCTTTATTTATACCTTATAACTAGACTGCTTAAGAGACTAGTATGTTTATCTGGAGAAGCTGCTACATGTCAGAGCTGTATCCATACATCTAAATTTGCCAAACTCTAAATGTGAGACCAGAAGCTAAAATGGACGACGCACAATAAAGCTAGGTATGCAGAAATTTCATGCTATATTTATTTGACAAACAACAGGAAAGCTGAAGAAAATGCTATCAGCTATAGACAATACTACTACAAAAGTGAGATGACACCAGGCCCATGCAGGATGAGGTAAAATTTACAGTGAGTAAGAACTGATATGTATAGCTCTCTCTGTTTGCAACATGCAGTGCTGTTGTCGCCATGTTGCATCGGCCTCAGAATTTTAGAGAGACGAGGTGGTGGGGGGGGGGGGGTAAATATCTTTTATTGGTGAGAAAGACAGATTTTCGAGCTACCCAGAGTTCTTCCTCAGGCCCTGCACTCTGTTTAGCTCAAAAGCTTGTCTCTCTCATCAACAGAAGTTGATCCAATAAAAGATATTACCTCCCCCATCTTGTCTCTGTTTGCAATGGGTTTTTGTCTGTTATAAAAGTATTCTTAATACATCTGCACCAAGACATCAATAAATAATCTAGTCTCATGGGTTTTGTAAGATATAACTGCAGAAGACATGAAGACTGAACTGTTCCTTCCAGACTTCCCTAAAGTTTGAGTTTCTACAATTTTTTCCTACAGCTATTCCAGAGGGAAAATGCAATGTGCACTCCAGGAAAACCTCTGATTGAACTAAATCAGAATTCTGCTCCCTGGGATAGGAGAGCAGCAGGGAAGCAAAGGGAGTTGAGGGACTGCTGACCTGAGAGAGCTTTGTGCAGACCACAGGAAGGTTTCTTGTTTTTCCTTCCCTGCACAGCCAACACCATTGGCTTACCACCACAATCTGACCCTAGATATTTTGAAGTGAACACTGTGTTCCAGAAGGTGCCAGGCTGACTGCAGTATATATTCAATTCATCCGCTCATCCACACAGCAAATACACCACAGGCATCAGGGAATGGAAGTTTCCCCCATAATAATAATGCCCTGCCAATGCATTTTAGCCCTGTTCTATAGGCACCAGCACATGAGAAGCAATTCAAAAAATAATAATAAATAACATCCATAAACCAGTCAGAGAATACTTCAATCTCCCAGGGCACTCTGTCGCTGACCTGAAAGTTGCTGTACTGCTCCAAAAAAACTTCAAAAACAGATTTGAAAGAGAAACTGCTGAGTTAGAAATTATCTGACACATTCAAACTGGGTTTAAACAGGGATTTGGAATGGCTCTCTCATTACAAGAAGTAATTTGCTCTGATCACCCATTCTCACCTCCTACTCAATGGTTGTCATTAAGCCTCAGGTACCCGGCTTTTATCCACTTACTCCATTGTTATCTATGCCCTTGGATATGTATATATTACCTCCTATATGTTTCCTATTTGCTGTATCATTTCTACCAACTGCATCTGAGGAAGCGAGCTGAAGCTCATGAAAGCTTATGCCTGCTGAAATTAAATTTGTTAGTCTTTAAAGTGCTACAGAACTCTCGTTGTAATTCAATTTACGGTTATGAAAGGGTTGTTTTTTCCACAAAAACTCTAAAGAAGATTGCAGCTTGTGTTGGCAGGTTTTGAGGTGTAGAGTTGGGCAAAATTTTCAGTAGCGCCTATGGGACCTCGGAGCTTAAATCCCATTTTCAAAAGTCATCAGGAAATTTCAACGAGACTTAGACTCCTAAATGCCAAAGTCAGTTTTGAAAATGGGACTCAGATGCTTTGAAAATTTTACCCATAATCTAGGAGGAAACAAACTGAGCCCACAGACTCACTTTACATAAGTCACCAAACAGCAGTTAGATGAGGAAAGCTTTCCACAAGTGATATAGACTTCCTTAATAGATATTCAGATTTTTAATGAATTCATTTTTTTAAAAAAGATTGAGTCCTGCTACTCATTCTCTTAGCCATCCAATCTCAACATGTTTAGGTGTTAGGAAGGCAACATTAAATCTTGACACAGAATATGGCACTGACACACAAGGGCCACACCTGCAAACAAAAAAGCAGTTGTGCTAAACCACTGTGATTCCCAACAAGTTTTACTAGGAGACACCAATTATGAATAGATCACAGATCTAAAGTTTTAAATGAATGTGCAAGACTTGCACATAAAAATGCCTCTTTGTATTATTTCTCATGTTCAATATCAGTTTTCAACTTCAACTTTTACTTTTATTCAGACCAAGATATCTTAAAACTTCAAGATAAGTTAGAATTAATAAGTGTCTCAAAGACCACCGATCTTGTTTATAATGTAGTGGCTTTCCAACTCTCTGCGCTAACTTCCAATACTACTACTCGGAAATTCAGACTTAAACCATGTTAATTTAAAAAGGCATTTTAAAGTTAACCATATTAAGAAAATCATGCTAAATGACGTGCTAAATGACAGGGAACCATAAAACAGCACAGATCTGGATCTTTTTGATCCATAATTTTTCCTTTTAAAAACAAACAAATATACAGACTTTGAAATTATGAGGTTTTTCAAACTTTGCAGATTAAATGTCACTGTGGTATAATGTTATTTATAGAATCATAGAAATGGCAGAGCTGAAAGGGACCAGAAGAGGTCATCTAGTCCAGCCCATGCACAGAGATAGGATAATTTGACTAGCAGCCAGAAAAAGATGATATTCTGACTTAGTTTGCTTTAGGAATATTATTATTCTTTTATTGAATTCAGCTTTTCTGGTGGTTTCACGTTTGAACCAACAAGTAAATACTTAACATCAGCCATCATTAATCTGAGCAGCATACTTGTGCCACACTTCCCTTCACTGGAATTTAGCAATATGAAATATGACTGCATTAATATATTGCCACCTTTGAACTCTTTAAAACAAAAGCGGCTGCTGCAATAAGTCCCAGCGTTAGCACAGTAGTATTCACGTGCTTAGTCTATCAATGTCTTTAGGAAGACTGCCAGAGACTCAGAGCCTTGCAGTGACAAATCTTCTGGTGAAATCTGAGCAAGACTCAAGTGATTTTTCTGGGGTCCAGTAAAGCTAAACTTCTAAGATCTTTCTCATGTTTTGTTGCCATGGGACTTCTACTCAGAATCACAGGAGAAGCAGCAAGAGGTCCCTTACTGTACTTTGATAAAACAACACAGAGCATCCAGCTCCTAAGCATAGTGCAAAATATACAACAACTTCCCACAGTCCCTGGATCACTGTCTAAAGCACAAACTAATACATGGGCTCTCTTTAAACGTTCATTCATTGTCCTGCTGAATGAAGATTGTTAGTTCTAATTTTACCATTAAAACTAGTCTCTCCTACCATTTGGATACTGCCAAAGCAGTCTGGGAGGCTCAACACAAGATTGAAATGCCCATATGCTGTTTTCTACTTGTGACCCAGTCTCATGAGGGCATGCAAGCACAAACTGCTGCCTGCTGAATAATAAACTTGATTCTCCGGTTGAATCAAGATGTCCCCTTTCCCACAGCCGTGTCTGGGGAATCTCACAGGTAGTCCCCACCATCCACTTAACAGCAATGGACACAGCTAAGAAAACTTTCCAGCTCTGGCACGTGGCATACATGAGCACCCACGTTCGGAATGCATGTAGGGACCACCACTCATAAAACAATCTCTATTCACTCTCCTCCTCACTCAGTTCCCAATTACATGCAGCAGCAGTGGCGTACTGACGGGGGGGCACGGGGGCCAGGCCACCCTTCAGGATGCGCAGGAGACTCTGAGGGGCAGCTGGATGGAGCCCAGAGGCAGGCAGGGAGGGGAGGGAGGAAGCTGTGGCTGACCAGGAGAAGTTTTCTCTCCCCTCCCCCACTATCTCCTGGCTGGGGACAGGGGACGGGACTGAGGCCTCCCCACCCAAGCTGACGCCAGGCTGGAGCAGGAGAAGCGGGTGCCACATGGCAGGTAAGTGCGGGGCGGTGGGGGGGGGGGGGCATCAGAAAGACCCCCTCGCAGGAGGAAGTGGTAAGTGGCGTGTCCCCCCCACCCCCCAGTACAGACACACACCCCTCCCAGGGGCAGCAGGGAGGTGTTGTCATCTGGTAGGAGCCGGGGACCCCTCCTGCCCTGCGCACGGGGGCGGGGGACAGGGCTCATGAGGCCTGGGGAGGTGCAAATGCAGGCTTGGCCCGTGGGTGCCGGAGACCCACGGTACGCCACTGTGCAGCAGTTCTGACACAATACTTCTCTCTGCTCCCTGCCCTGATGGTTTGGAGCAAGAATTTGGAGTTAGGAAAAGAAGGCTGCACAGTGAGTCTTCAGCCCCGCGGCCATTTTATTGAAACAAACACATTTACTGGAACCCTCAAGTTGCTCAAACTGGCCCCGTCTCTTTCTTTTAAAAGCCCAAATCAAACCACTTACCTGTGTAGGCAGGTCACTTGGCTTAAAGTCTGGCACCTCACCATCTGAACGGCGAGACCTGTACTGTGCCTCAGAGTCTGCATTTCGCAATCGATCCTCTGTGTTGCTTGCCTCCTCAAATGCCGCTGGCTGTGAGCCGTCCACCTCCATAGGTGTGTTGTGTCCGTTCTCCTGCTCTGAATTCTGGCTGTCTTTGCTTTTCTTGCTCTCCTTACTGGCCGGAGTTCTGGCAATGACCCCAAACTTTCTAGTTCTTTTTCCATTTTGAGCAGCTCTGTCACTTTGTTCTGAGGTAGGCTTTGCTTTGGGTTCACAGCTATTGCTGTTGTTGCCATTTGATGGAGGAAGAGGAGCTTTGCGCTTAATGCGACGGAACATGATCAAGTAGATGAAGCCGCCATTCCAGCACTGATCAGCCAGATAGCTACAAACAAACAAACAAGTTTGGATTATACACAGACTGTCCTATAAAGCTCAGATGGCAAATACAATCAAGAGGTAATCACCAGGTATTGATACATTTGCTAACATGATTCTTTGCCTAGGTAAATTGTTACCAAATGCAAAGATATATTAAAAACACCCAGAAGCATCAGAAAAAGATCTCTGTATTTGACGTTAGAAATTGTGAGATGTGCAGACCCACAAGGGAATTCTGTGCTCTTGCTTCAAATAAGGCAACTTTGCAAACAGTCCTAAAAGGCATGTCATGCTGATGGAGAAAATATTCCCCATCCCCAAAATGCTTCTTGCATATGAATCAGAGAAGATGCATTTGAAACAGGAATTAAAAAAAAAAAAAAAAAATCTGAACAAAAAGCCTAGAAACAGGCTAATCACATTTTGGTATTCATGACAACTGGCAAAAACCACTCAGCTGGTCAGCTTCCACAATACAAACGCTGAACGAGAGACAGGTGTTTAGGCAGCACAATAGGATGAGTGTGGCCAAAAAAAAAAACACCCCCCCCAAAAAAAACCAAAAAAATATCATCCAGGCTTCATTTGTACAGCAGCCCACACAGCATTTGCATCTGAAATGCAGCATTGTCCCAGAGACAAATCTTCTGTTTTGGCTTTGGTACATGTCCCCGAGACATTGGGGCAAATCCACTGTTTCTCTACCAAGGCTCCAATGGTCTCAATACAGTTTATAGCATAGGGTTTTGCTATGACGTACCTTACTGGGCCCAATAAAAGAACAAGGAAATAAGGTGGGTTTCCCTCTATAATGTCTACTCTGATGGAGAGCAAAGTGATCGGAGCAGTGGAAGTAGCAGCCACAAGACTTTATAGATATTTACAAAAATATCACTCCCACTCCCACCATTTGAGTGACACTTTACATCATTGTATTTCTACTTCAGGCAAAAACCAATTACCTCCTTGGAGCTGTATCCATTTATTCCAAGGTTGAATTTCGGTCCTTGTGTATTTTGGGACAACATATACCTCAACCTAAATTCTTTAAATATTTGGCTTCTGAGCCACAGGGTGTAACCAGCTCGTCGTACAAATAAGCTTGAATGTGTACTTAGCATGTTTGTAGGAATCCCTTCCGGTAGGTCCCCACACTAACTTAGGCCCTGGGGTTACACTGCCTACTTTGCCGGTGAAAGCAAAAAATGCTTCCCAGAATATCAAACAAACCACTCTCCAATGGCAATGAACATTCACTAAGAGGGAGATTTTGGTAAACACACAGTAACCTCACCTTCTTGAGAGAGGAAACTATAGGCCACTAAAAGGAATTCAGCTGTAAGGATCTTTAGATGAAATAATAGGGCAGTTGTGCATGTGAGAGAAGGAGCCAGGGACGGATTGTCACAGTCAAAGACATTAAAGCTAGAAGAGACCATCAGATCATCAAGTCTGACCTCCTGTATAGCAGAGACCACCAATTCCACCCGGCATCCACACATTAAACCCAGCAACCACCATTAGACCAAAGTATTATCGCCTACAGACGACTAACTATCACGGGCCACAGGCAGAGAATAGGAGGGACCAAGGTGCACCGGTATGTGAGGCCCCTGCAATGGCGGGGAATTGATTAAGGGATAGCTACCCAGATAATCCCAGCAAGTGACTTGCACTCCAGGCTGTAGAGGAAGGCGAAAAAACCAAGGACCCTGCCAAACTGACCTGGGGGAAATTCCTTCCCCAACCCCACATACGGAAAACAGTTATAGACTCGAAGCATGTGAACAGCCAGCCGAGTTCGTGAAAGACAGAATGATTTCCCACCCTCGCAGGCTTGCACAATACATCTGTAGCGTTAATGCTGACCAGCTGGGCTGCACCCCCCACCCCAGCTGCCTTCCAGCTGAGCTAGGCTCCTTGCCCTGCCCAGGAAGCATTGAGCGAGCATACAGGGAAAGAGCATGCGAAGCCTAAAGCCACTTTATGATTGAGGAGGGTTTCTTTGTGTGGCAGGGGTGAGTGATCAAGCGCATGGCAAAACGGTGATGGTGGGTTCTTTGGTATATCTAAGTGAATGAATACGTGGAATGGGCATTGTTGGGTGAGTGGAGGAGGCACACTGACATGGAAGAGGCCATGAAGGCTGGAGAGGGCATTGGTTATCTGGTAGTTTCAGTCCAGCTCTTCCTTATATTTACGTATCTCTGTCAGAAAAACCCACCCTCACAATTGGCCCTAGCCAGCAAGGTTGTGAGTTTTAAAAGGTGTTTAGACATTGCACCACTCAGCATTGCAAGGCCTAAGGGATTTAGGAGCATAACTCATTTTCACAAGTGACTTGGGCATTTAGGGCCCTAAGTCACATTAAAAGGTAATGAGACGTAGGAGCCTAAATAACAGTTGAAAGGGAGACTAGTTAGGCTTCTAAGTCACTTAGGCCCTGCAATGCTGAATGGAGCAATGCTTAAATACTTTTTAAAATGTGTGCCAATGATTGAATGAACATGGTAACCAAATGCCCATCTCATCAGGGATGGGCCCTACACAAGATGGAAGCACAATGAGTAAGTGGGGTGGGAAGTCTGTATTGATAATGGCTATGCCACATCTTCCCAATGACCATGCAGAGGACCTCAGGTCACCAGGATTATAAATTCAGCATCTTTCACAAGCACTGGAGTTATTTATTTTTTTAAATTACAATTTTAAAACCAGCTCTCTTTCCTCAATCGGCTGGAAGTAGGTCACAGTACAAGAGCCTATACTAGTGTGGAAAGTCTTGGGACGGGTGGTCACCAAGACACCCCGAAAAGACCAGACCCAAAGGGTTGGATAACAACATTCCAGGAGTAAACGGATATTTTGATCATCAAGTTAAAAGACTTTTTTTCCCCCAAATCAATGGAAGGGCAGTTTTGTTCCAGAAACAGTATGAGCTGCCTGGTTTTCGCATTTCTCTTTCAAGCCAGCGACGTTGATTAAAATTCATGACTTTTGCTTGCAGCAATCCCATTGCATTCTGATCCATCACATATAAAACTTGATTGCCTTCCTTCTCCTGACAGAGAAACACAGGAGTATGTCCTGCTCTAACAAGCCTCTGCTTAGTTTTGCTTGCCATGCCATTCACATGCATACATTTCTCTGCATTAATAATAGCATGCTTTTCTAAGCACTGGCAACATAGTACATCCATTAGACAAATATAAATCCACTAACAAGATGAAACGACAGAGCATACAACAAGTCCCATGAAAAATAAGAAGTTATAAAAACATATTACAAATGAAGCAATTTTATATAGAAAAATGATATATGATTTCTCTGTCATTTTATATTCTTTTGTGACATGTTAGTTTTGGTCAGAACGTGTAAGATAAATGCTTTGGAAAACGGATATAATATCCTAAGGCTAATTTTAAAATATTCAATCCACTGTCCGTGCAAGGATATGTTTAGAGACACAGGGCCAGATCTCAGTTGGTGTAAATGGATGTAGTTCCCTTGACTTCCATGAAACTACAGTGCTTTACTTCATGAAGATCTGGCCCACATACTTGAGTCGTGCCACCTGTAGTAACTCATGTTTCTATGTTCACTTGATTGCTTCAGGGAAGATCCATGCATGCAATATATTTCTATGAAAGCTGAAAACAAGTTGACACAGAAGAAGAAATGAGTCTCTCTGAATGGCAATAAGCAGGCCAGCAGCCATATCACCTCAGGCAATGATCTTCCAGGCTAGGGGAAAACTATGCACTAGAAAAACAGGTGTTGGTGATTTAGTAGGTGGCCCTCTTCATTCTGAATCATTGTTGAATCAATGCCCAAGCAGTCCTCTGTTGGAAGGGCTATGCTGACAGAGTGCACACAGCTATCTTTTTGTGGAGATAGACAATCAAGGTCCTGACCATTTGGGGTCCTTGAATATACCATGATCTTTTTTGTTTTTTTTGGCAAGGATAGGATTTGTTAACCAAACTCCTAGCCAAATTTCAAATTGTCTAACTACATTCTGCCTACTTAGCTGGCTCCTTTTTCCTTTCTAGCTTCTTTCCTGCTTTTCTGTCTTTTAAGTCTGAGGAAGGCTAAAACTGACCATCAAGTTGATCTGCTTCAATACAAGGCAGGAAGTAACAGGGAAGTCTGCCTGCATAGAGCTCAGAATGGGTTGGAGCAGCAAGTACACTTTCCTATGTCCTAATTGGACACCACCAAGTCTATACCACCGACAATCACGCCACAGAAAACTATCTGACATGTTTTGGGAGGCGGGGAGAAATGGGAAGCTTGGGTTTTTTTAATTTTTAAAGTAGGTGTATCTTAAGACTAATAAACCAGAAAGTATACAATAGATTAACAAAAGCATGGGAAAAAATTAACCCGATCCTACCAAAATGTATTGATTGGTGAGGATCTGCACAGTTTTTTAAATTTGTATCTCTCTATGAGCGTAGGAACATCCTATGCCAGAAGGCAAGTAAGGTTTAGATTCAGCAAAATACCTGTTCAGCTTCTGCACTGCAGAAACCTCTGCAAAAAATTCCACATTTCAGGGTTTCTGAAGAGCAGAAACCAGACAAGATTTTTTTTTTTGTTTTGTTTTTACTGAATCTGGCACCAGAGTATTCACTGGGTTTTTAAAAATTCAAATAGCAGATGGATTTGAGACAGTCCAAGATCAGAGATACGATGTTATTCAATGTGTGTGCACCTCTCATCACAGACTTGGTAGCTAGTGCTATTTGTTTCTCCTTGTTGTTTTCATCGCGAAACATTAAAAAAAAAAAAGCATCCCTAACAAGGTTCCAGTTATCTAATTTACTGAAAACAGAGACTGCAATCACCGTTATATACTAAGAGTGATCATTCTATGGTTAAGGGTGGATTCTATTAAAGCCCTTAACATTATAAAGCAACTAATTCACTCACGTAGCCAACCTGCTCTGAGTACTTATGAATCACTAACGTAAATCATCATACCACAAGGTCCTAATATTATTGATCTTGAAGAATGCAAAAAACTGTACTAGCGCATAATACCAAGCTATTAATATGTTACAGAAACAGAATGTTGTACTAGAGCCACACTGCCTCATTTCTGTAGCGATGCTGATATCCACCAATCACTGCAGGATGATGCTGAGAGCCCCCTCATGCAAAAGAAAAGCCACAGCTCCCCTGAAAGGAGGAGGAGAGCTGCGGAGATGACATGCAGGAAGACTAATCCAAAGACAGACTTTTCCTTGTATCTTACTTACAAAGACAATTCATCACAGACCAGCTTGCAGTATTTACAATGGATTCAGAACACCTTTCAATACTGCATTTTTCCAATAGGACGGTTAATTGTCTTAAATAAATACAGAGAATACTAATATACTTTGCATTTCTATAGCTCCTTCCATCTGAGGATCTCAAATGCTAAGCAACCATTCGTGATTATGCATGAACTTCACAGTTCCCTAATGAGACATCACTAAAGATATGTCTACACAGCAAAAGCCGTGCACGGGCTAGCCTACCAAGACAGCTTGAATCCAGTTAGTGTGGATAACAATGGTAGTGAAGACAGCACAGAGTGGGCTGGCAAGCACAGTTTGTATGCAGAGCCTGTGCTGGGTTTATACTACCCACACTCTGCTATCTTTGCTATTGTAGTTGCCCGTGCTAGCTGGATATAAGCTGGCATGGGTAGGCTGCCTATGCATCGCTTTTGCTGTGTAGATATACCCTAAATAAAGCTGCCCCTGCTGCAACGCCAATGCATTGTAATGGAGATTTCCAGTCTCCTCTACTGCAGTGAGTATGGTACAGCAACATATTTAAACAGCCTAAGTGGTAGACAGTACTGTTTTATTCCTGGTTTTTTGAACAAATGAGTAAATTGAGGCACAGAGGTTAAGTCCAAATTCTCATAGGATATCTATACCAAAAAAAAAAAAAAATAAGGAAAAGAACCCAGTACTCAAACACTCTGGTGATAAGCACTATAGAAAACTCTAAAAGGGATTAACTATATAGAATAAAACCAAGGTATCCTTGCTCCCAATGTAAGAGCTAAAACAGTCTCTGAGACATCATTGTCTTCATGCTTTTCATTAATGACAGTCTGAACCTTTTTCTGACTTGATCTCACTCTCTTATTCATACTAGCTATGGTGCAATGTCAGAACAATATAGATAGTCATGAGCAGTAGGGGTTTACTTGTTCCTTCCTTTGGGAGAGAAATCATTCATTTGCCAAAATACAGAACCACAAAAACTATAATTATTGAAACTAAAAAACAAAGAAACTACTGTGTAAAACAATCACGGCTGATGCACTTTGTGTTTTAAGAAAAGATGAGGGCAGCTGTAATACAGTTACCTTCTTCACAGTATACTTGCCTCTAAGAAGCCATGTCCCTGGTTACTACTACGAATGGGTGTGTAATATTCGCTTTTCATCAGAGATATGAAGGAAACTGCACATCCCATTTCCTTCTATGACTATTGTGTGTTAAACTCCCAACTCTCATTTCTCCCTTAAGCCACTGAGCTGATTGTTAAGATTATATAAACTGATAAACAAGCCGGGTTTATTTCAGGTTCAATGGCATATGTGTGAAGTGTCTGATTAGGAAAGGATATTTTAGGATAAGTAAACAGAAAGAGTTCCCAGACTTGACAAAAACATGTTGCAATGAACTCCCTCTCTCTGTCTCATCACATTTGTTAAAGCTGTGCAATGACACTTCCATAAACATAAATGGTCACACTGAGCCGCAGGAGAACCAAAGCAGACTCGGCAGCCATAAGAAAACATCTGGGTTCCTTTTACAAACAAAATATTCAAAAGTATGTTTATTTTCTAATAGTGCTATTTTACATTAATAATTCTAATGCTATTTTACAATTACACAGGGCCTTTGATCCGGGTGGATGCCAAAATACTTTACAAATTGTATACCCAGAGCACCATTGATATCTAGCCATCTGACACAGAGTATGTTTCACAAGAGTGAGCAAGGAGAGGAAATTTTGGCCAAGGAGGCTGGATTTCAAACCTCTACCCAAAATGCCATGGGACCTATAATGTCGAATGCACGACAGGTCACTGGCTTTTTGTCGTCTTCTGAAAGACTGTGACACTGCTTGAAACTCAGCGTTCTTTACCTTGGAACGATAAAGGGCTGAGTAGACCCCTGACAAGATTCAAATTTGTGGTTCCAGGGGTATTTTAAGTGGAATCTGACATCAACAAGCCATCTACCCTTGCAAAAGGCAAATTATCTAAACTGGCTGTCAGAAAGGAGAAGGCGAATGACTGACGATAGTCAAATATTGCCTGATCTAGCTCTGAGCGTCTTGGAACCAAATCCTAACACAGAAGGCAATGAAGTTATGCAAATACACAGCTGCTTAGGACAACATCTTTGCATCTTAGGGCAGTGAATCAGGTCATCAAGGCATGTTGCAACATGAAACAGTCAGTCCAGAACAACCCTGATCTCCAAGAGCCTAGCTGGAAGAACAGACTGAAATTGTGATTTTAGCTCTCTACAGGAATCAGAGCTTCCCTGGCTGACTGGGCTGCACCGCCTCCTTTACATGTCCCTGGTTGTCACCTCCCATCTCTGCAACTTCTTATGGGCAGAATTTCTGCCTTGCAGGCTCCATCATGATTTATACTGATAGAAACCAATGTAAGATCCTTGTGTGAATCTGGCCCCTGTATTAAAATTAATATGGTGACCTAGAGGCTAGTACATAACAAGAATGAGATAAGTGGTTTCCATTCATATTGTCACACTCAACGAGCCCTTTCCTGTCTTAGGTTCTGTGTGTGCTGACATACGGAACAAGGGATGTAATGTTCTCCATCTGCATTAAGAAGAAGATTAAAAAAAATGTAGAAATAACATGAGAAAGTCAAATCAACAAGCTGAGCTGTTCTAAAAATATCGACTAAGTTAATTCAAATGACCTGGGGCAAGTAACAGGGCTCCCACTTCCTTTTGATGGTGAGCAATTTTGATGATTTGTTGCCAAGAATAAGCAACACTTCCCACAGTCTCACATTAGTCAGCTCTCTAAACAATATTGGTTTTCTGAAAAGCCAAGACTTGTGCACTGGGGAGAAACAGAACTGTGAATTCAAATCATTCTTACTTCTTAGTGGCACGTTATTCACCAGCAACTTTACAAAAAGGGAATCAGTGAGTACTGAGAATAAAGCTACTGAATTTTTAAAAATGCTTGTAACTACTTTAAGAGGGGCAATGTTGTCCAGTAGTGAACTGATGTGCCATGGATCCCTGGACAATAAATCTTTTTTCTGGCTCAATTTCCCCATCAATAAAATGAGGATGAGGAGAATATAATAATGTAATAATAATGTCCCAGAGCTGAAGCCTGTAGGAGTCAGGTTCTCTCTTTGACCAGCTGTGGAACTAAAATTCCTGCCAGAAATACATCTGTATGTTAAACTTGGACACTTTTGGAATGAGACACCACACACATCTCTTTGCACAGGTATGATGAATTGGGACTATGTCTGTACAATTTATGAGACCTATGTTCTATGTCAGGCTGCAACTTCCATTTTGAAGATGCACCCTTGTCTCATGCAGATGGCCAGGCACTCCCCTTTGCTCCCCCTGACCCCTGCCTACAGCACTGCTCTGTCCCGGGTGATGACTGTCTTCAGCCTGCAAGGCAGCTAGTCCTCCCTCCTCAAGCTCCAGGGAGTGACTCACCTTGCCCTGCCCTGCAGTTCTTCTTAAATGCGCCTGCTGGTCCCTGATTGGCTGTTCCTCTCAGCCCATCTCTAATTGGCGGTCTCCTGTGCCACTGCCCTAAAACTGTTAACCCCTTAGTGGTCAGTGTGAGGCAGACACCCCGTCACACAGGCGTTTATTGTTTTATATCATCTGTACTCTCGTGTGCTTTACATGTAAATATAAAAGAGCATAAAGATGTTAGACTGGACATCGAATGTGTGTGGGGGTGAGATGGGGGCACCTGAGAATTAAACTGTAAACCAGAAGCTTCACACCTTTTGGGTGGAGTTTTGGGCAAGGGATATGTTTAAGCAGCAGCAAGTCTGAAGGGTTAGCACTACGCTCAGAGGGGCGAGGAGGCTGGACAGCGGGTTCCAACATTTGGGGAGGGTGCCAGATAGAAGGACTGAAGATAGTGTGTTAGAAGACAGTGTGCTTAGGGATCTCAATGCTGGACACCGTTCAAGCTGCAGGGGCTTGAAACTCCTGCAGATCCAGAGCACAGAGACTTGATTCCCCTCATAGCAGTTCTACTGGGTGACCAGGAAGGGGCACGCACTAGGATCTGTGACAACAGGTTCACCCCTGAATGTGAAGTACTCAGGAGCTGGCCTCCTGCTACATTTTGTGGGATGCAGAAGAGTGCGTATTCTACCTGATCCTTCTATTGGGAAACTATCTTTAAGCCTTACAAAATGCGACTAGACACCACAGGTGGTCTCTGGGTTACCTTCCCAGGGGCTGCATCGTCTGCCACCAATCACATCCACAGGTTGCATATAGCAAAACGTCCTCCAGACACGGAATGCAGCTGCGATCTAAGCAGGGAAACCAGTTGAATAAGCAGTCACGGACAATCTGATGGTATATCAACACTGCATGGTGGAGCAGCAGGTGGTGCTGCTTCCCTTATAAAATGCTACAGATTCAAATGCAAAGATGATACCGGATGTGGCAAACATAGGCCACTATCAAATAAGCCTGCAACCAATTACTACCTATAGGGGCATGCTATTGTCCTTCCAGAAGTAACTCTGGAAAGGCAGAGGAACTATGAAGGGTCAACCGCATTCACTAAGGCTGCGTCTTCACTAGAGACCTTATGGCAGCACAGCCGTAACACCGCAGCTGTGCCGCTGTAATGCCTCCCGTGTAGCTGCTCTATGCCGACAGGAGAGAGCTCTCCTGTCGGCATAATTAAACCACCCCCAACAAGTGGTGGCAGGTATGTCGGTAGGAGAGCATCTCCCGCTGACACAGTGCTGTCAACACCAGCACTTCTGGTCAGTAAAACTTACGTCAGTCAGGACTGGGTTTTTTTCACACCTCTGACCAACAAAGGTTTTGCCAACAAAAGTACTAGTGTAGACATAGTTTAAGAGAAGGAACTCTGAACTTAAACCTGCATACATGTCTGTCAACCCCAATACAGCACGACTTCCATGGATGAAAGAGTGGGACTGAAAACTGCACACACCTTTCCTGCTACAGTCCAAGTGACAGATGCTCTAGTATGAGGTTGCCGTCTGCTATTCAATTTCCCACTAGCTTGAGTCACTGCCAAAGGGTATTAACACCACTTATATTGCTAAAGGTCATTGTACTTCTGTCACCAGCACATATGCACCAACAATGATCCATCCAGATGAAGAAAAGGAGGACTTTTATCAAACCATTAGTAGTATCACCAGGTCTGTCCATATAATGATAAACTGATCATTTTAGGGGATTTAAATGCCAAGGTAGTCGTAACTATGCATCATGTGATAGAATTCATGTTACCCACTCCAAGATGATCTAGCGACTCGCTACTATTTTCCAAATGCTCCGAGTACAATACAAGTGTTTCAACAGGCCAACAAGTGTAAGATGACCTGTATGCACCCTCAGTGATTTCACATCATGAGAGGTGCTGACTGCTGATCACGCCAGACTCATGAGAAGTCAAATGTCCCTCTGTCTTGCTTTCAAGTAACATAGACCATGACTCTAGCTAGTGAAGAAAATCAATATTTCAAGCCTGGAAAACTCTGTCTGAATTCCAACAGAAACTCATGAAAGCATTTCCCTGCATTACAGACACCTCAGTGGATGTTGAGACAGCCTGAAAACATTTTTGGGACATGATATATAACATGGCTGCTAAAGTTCTCGCCTTCATTCAGAGGAAACATCAAGACTGGTTTGATGACAATGACCCCGAACTACGTTGTCTCTTCAATTCAATGCATGCTACCCATCAAGTCTACAGAGCAAAACGGATGGTTCAGACCAGACTTCAGCAAGTGAAAAACCAGCATTGGGAAAAGAAAGCGAGTTACAACTGGCAACAGACCACAGAAACACCAAAAATCTGCCACCATGTCGACGCAGGTGTCAGGAAGAGAAGAGCCGTATCCCCAGGCAGGAAAAGGAAAGCCAACCACAGGGGCAAAAGGTGGCAGCAGGAGCGACAGTGACTCAGGTTCAGGGGGAAGGGACAGGGTTGGACCAAAAAAGCAACTTAAACCTGTCAGGCTTGGTTTGGGTGGGGTTAGGTCCGGGCTCGGCCTAAAAATTAGGCCCGAGCAGACCTCTAGCATGGACAGTGTGGGTGCTATCCTGTAACTTGGGAGAGCTGGGTTCAATTCCTTGATCCGCCACTCATCTCCTGTATGATCTTGGCAAGTCCGACAAGGGATAATAGTTTCCTATCTCACAGGGTGTGTGTGTGTGGATAAAACTGGTGAGGCACTCAGATACTAGAGTAGTGGGTGCATCTCTATACCTTAGAGAGAAGTACTGTGTGAGCCAAAATTAAACTGAAAATTCCCTCATAGATGATGCCCAATGGCTAAATCATGTATAGATCGCAGGTATGAGGAGAAAATGGATGGGAATAGTTAATATTAGGCCAGTTGTGATGGTAACAAATTATGTGATGTGGACACAGGCCCCCAGGAACAGCAGTATGGTCACCGACTCACTTCACCCGCTTAGCCAATTTAACCATTGTGCCAATAGACAGAGGAGTGATTTGCTAAACAAGTCTTAACATTTATTTTGCTGAGATTTTGGGCTTTAATATCGACAAAGGACTTGAACCAAAAAAGCACACACCTGTCATTCCCCCCTAAAGGCAATGGGATATGTAGGCGTACACCACTTCCTGACATCAGGCTCCAAAGGAAGACCCCAGCAGACAGAAGAGTGGATATTCAAAAGGCAAATTATGTTAAATATTTGTTTGGATGCAAATAGCACAGTGTGAAAAGCAGGGAACTAATTCAGTCAGGCCATCATAGGACTGCATGGTCTGAATTGCTAGAGCTGTTTACATTTCAACTGTAAATGTGTAATTGATGGCACGTGCATTGTCTGCAGATATTTTCAGTTATCAGAAAAAGAAGCTAATTTAAAAATGACTAATTGCTGATTTAATGCAATAAGTGCCAGTTTTCCACCTCTGCTGCAACAGACTGAAATAGGATTAAACAGAATTAAGGTACCATAAAGTACAGTCACCTATAATTATTCCTCAATATATGTTTTGTGGCTGTTCTAATTCATCCCCTCCTTTTACATTTGTTTCCCACTCTTCAGAGAAAAACCCAAACTCAGCTAGTATTAACCCGTAACTCAAGCTATGTAGAGGCCTTTGATTTGGCAAACCCCAGACTGCCTCTCCATTTCTGCCCCTGCTTTTACACAGTGCATTTAAACAGCAAAGCATCTAAGTGCTGTTTTCCCCCGTCCTTTTATTTCTCTCTATCAGAGAAGCTGCCAAACATCCCAGTCTCTGTTACAAAGAAACACCTGTGGTTATTCACAACAACATTTGGCTTTTTTGCCAACACTCAATCCAAAGAGTTGCAAGCAAGTGCTGGAGGAAAAAAGAGTGGACATGTTCCCTCATGTTATATTAAGAACTGTGCAATGTAACTTGACATTCTGTATCCGACTGAAATGCCCCAAATTTAAACTAAATTTTAAGAAGCTCTGTAACGACAAAAGAAAATGATCTCCTGACCCCAGGATCAGACTTACTAAATGTGCTTCACAAATGTCTCTGGTTTGATTACTTCAACAGTGGTGATTACAGAGCTCTGATCTGATGCAGAGGCAGTATAGATGGATATTCCACAATCTCACCAATCCAAAGTGAATAAAGGAAGAATGTTGAAAAGGAAAAAAAAAAAAAAAAAAAAAAAGCGGGGGGAGGGAGGAAAGAGGTCAGAAAAAATTGGAGTGGACCATTTTTAATGCTGCCGACTATCACATTTCCTGCTCTCCCCCCCCCCGAATGGTGACTGTCATCAATTTTAGTTCTACATCCACAACTCCTATCAAGACTCATTGCAATTTCTAAATCTGAGCTGGGAGAGGTTTACCAGGGAATTCAGGCAATTAATCCCACACGTGATTTCCATTTCACAAAAATCACAAGAAGCCAACCAGCAGGCAACACCTGTTTTACAGAGTATGTACACAGGCATTGAAAGACAAATAAGTACATATTTACTCACTGTAATAAATTGCAGGTAATGAATGAATCACATTACAGAGCAGCACTCAGACTGCTTTTGCTGCTTAGCCATAGAGAAAATTTCGTAGTCTAATTCAGAGTGATTAAAAAGGGTTTCAAATCTACATTCATCAAATGCACCAGGTGTCCAGACATTTCCTTTTAAGTGTAAAATAATTATTTGACCTGTCTTTTTTGCTTCTTGTAGATTGTCACACAAACGCTCAATTAAGACAAATTCTTGTATCATACAACATGGTATAGTTCATTTTCTAACTCACTCCCTATTGTTGTGTGTGAGACCCTATTCACACGTGCATAACAAAACACACCTGCTCTTAGGCTAACTAGTAAAAAATTTAGGTTTCCAGCACACAATGAGGTGAAATACATACATGCTCCATGTAAAGGAATTAACATGCTCCCATTTTCTGAAGCCAACTAAAAATGCATATCCATTTGCACATACAAACCCCAAGACTACCTATTTTGTGCGTGCAAATAAGCATTTGCCCAAACACTGCCACAGCATTTTTGGGGCTCATGAAATTTTGGCCCAAACTTTTAAAAAATTGTACCAATACTAAAAAGACTCTCACTTTTCAGAGCTTCTTGAGTCTTCCAGATCGCATCCTCTCCCACTCCCTTCTCTTTACTTTCTTCTCTTATGCCATCTCCAGACTCCGACTGGACAATCAGTGAAGCAGCAGCAACAACTGAACAGATAGTGAATATTCAATATGCAGTGAGGATCTAGACTTTGAGCTAGATTCATCATTACAATCCAGCACCTTTGCATCATTAATACATCACACAGGAGATGGATTTTGGCCCTAAGTGGCCAGCAGTGAATTCTGGCAGAATGGAACTCTTCATTTGTGTGAAGCAGGCAAAGTCAGCTTCTGCACAAGACACCTACTCTTCCACTTGTAACCAGTTACCTGATGACCCTTCTCCCCATTCGTCTGCACTGAATGAAGCTTAGATATAGAAAGCAAATCTTTATCTACGTCTAACTCCCTCCTTTCTTCCTCCCTCATGCCCACACTGCTGGTAAGCAATAGGTCACCATTATATCTCCTCACTATACAGCAATTACACCAAATACATTTCTCTGTCTGTATTTGTAAGGTCTTACAGAACAAATCTTTAGTCCAGCAACAAAATTCAGCAATCACACTTTACTGGAAGAAATCTCTGCAATGTTGTTTTTGGCAAATCCAAGCTCTGTTTGGTTTCAGTATTAACATTAGTCCCATAAACACTGTTTTCTACAGTTACGTGAAAGATTCGGAATGTCTCTTGATAGGGGAAAAAAAGAGCAAAAGAGAAATCATGCTAGAAGTTTTATCAAGTCCATTTCACAGCAGAAAACAGCATTGCGGAGAGTAGGGTAATTTCTATTGCATCTATCATTTAATTGTTTTATGGAGTTTGCTTTAACAGCTGAAACTGCCAGATTGACAGCCAGAGACACCAGACTCCAACAGCCACAGAACTGCTAGAGAATAGATGATGAGCAAGCTTCCTTATACCGCCCACCCAATATGCCTCAAACTGAACATGGAGGGACCATCTGTACAGATAAGAGGTTAGTTTATTTTTCACAGTCCACTCAGTCTGTGGCTTCCTTCCATCTATTAGCTTCCTCCAGTGAGGCTGCCAGTTACTGCCAAGAGTGGTAATGGTTTTATAATAAGAATTCATGTTCTTAGGGGCAGGAACTGGGGTGAGCTCAGTCTGCATTTTATCTCAAGTCTCATCATATTTGGTGTTTTCTTAAAGCCCCACCTTCTGGAGGCATGTGATTAGGTGAAAATCTCAGCTTTCAATTAAAAAAAAAAAAAAAAAAGTCTAGCCCTCGTGGTTGCAGATAAAAGCTTGAAAGTATGAACTGACTGCATGCAACCTAAAGACTCAAACTCGAGAGCAAAGAAAAAGAACTCATTTTTAAAATATCTCATGATTTTTAAGCCAGTCTCGATCAAATAGTACAAATTTTCTATCACTATTGTCATGGGTTAGATTTGGTCACACTACATGGTTTTTTTATCCCACTACTAATCACAGAGGGCAATCATTTCATCTTGAAAAAAAACTACTAAAGAACATTCCTGGATTTTTTGGGACAATAACTTTTGCAGAAAGCAGGAGAGAGAGAGTTGGTCTAGTTAGCTATTTAACGTAGCAGTTTTGTTGCAGATCACTGTAATAATCTGCACACACTGTATACGGTAAATCCAATGAATGAACTGTTTATTTCTGACTATTAATTTGTTGAACTAAGCTTCTTTTACATGTTCTGACAAGCTCTCTCCACTACAAGCCAATATGCAGTACTATCTATTATTCTTGCTCAACAGTTTCTGTCAATGACTCCAAACCCTTCCCCTCCTGCTTCCTAAAACAGATCTTAAAATGTTCCTTAACTCTGGTAAGAAGAAGACTTACTCTCCCTAAAACTATTAAATAGAAACTGTATTTCTGTGTAGTCATCTCAAAGCTTTTCTTATAGATGCTTCCCATATGCACAAACACTTCACATTCTGGTACGGTGCATTAGAGATACAATGGTTTCATTTTTTCCGCAGACAGACAAGTTTATCATCCTATCAGTTTCAGTTAACACAGCACAAGTCAAAGCTACCACAGCAGTTCTCAGCCTGCTTGGGCAAACTGAGCCAATTTACCTAAGGCAGTTCTCAGCTCTAACAGCCAGCACCAACTGACTACCATTCAATTGAGTGTGCAGGGCAATACTCTGAAACTCAGCACAGCAGCTCATTGTAAAGGGCTCTAATTTTATCACACTTGTTTGTTCAAGGACTCCCACAGACTTCCAAAGAGCTGCTTGTGTGAATAAGTGCTACTCAGTGTAAGAGTAACACAATTAGGCCCTACATGAGAGAATAGGAGCTCAGAGTCCCAATCTTGAAATACAAATACTGGTCAACAATGGTAAACAATGATACTTTTGTGTTTTACAGTAACCACCCCAAATTCTGCAGCAGCACTGCTTGGTCCAAAATAGCCCAGATTTTACAATCTTTCTAGGGACCCTGCAAAAGCAGTTTGTTTGACAGGGTTTGGGGACGGATGAGGGTATGTTCTTGTGCACAACTGGCAGGCTTTACGGGAGTTTTTCCTTTTTCAGTGTCAGCTAGCTGAGGGAAGTTGCTTTCTGCATTTGATTATATAAGGCTGCAGGCTGGTTGAGTTAATTGATCTGTATATTAGTATTTTTGCCGCTGGATGGCTGTTATTGTGAAGTCTAATTACTACTGGAGCTCAATGCTTTAAAAATGATACATTTAAACAAATATTATAAGATGGACCCTAATTGTAGAATTGTATGTGTGCAATTCAAAAATATAAATTGTAGGGAGAGCGCTGATAACAACCGCTAAATTGAGGTTGCCTAAAACTTTCCATTATAAAAGATTCTTGCAACATTTTTTTGAGACGCTCTCACCCCTCCACACTTTGTAGCAGGCCTTTGAAATTCAGCAGGGGCCATGTCCTTGGGCTAGAAAGGTGCCTTTTCTTTGCCCTAGTAAATTCCATTCAGGCTGAGCAGAGTTATAAACTATTAAAATTAGCCATTTCCACAACACAACCTGCATTCCTCAGGAAGATCCTGGAAGCCTACCAAAATAACAACAGACCACAAATATTCTAAAGAGCTGGGCCCATGGCACTGCCACCATCACCTCCACTGCGCTGGAAACACCTGGGTATAATGGTGGGTGAGGAAGGGGAGGAGAGAGCCAAGTCAGGCTCCAGCACATGGCTCCAGTGTACCATCCCACCGACCCATCCCCCATGGCACCACATGGGAGCAGGAACTTCACCAACACCTGGATGGTGGGAGAAATTGAGAAAGGCTGGCTGGTCTCTACCTATAAAATTCCTGGACGCAGCACGTGGCCCCAGCAGCCCATCCATATCCTCTGGAGGCACCATATGGGACAGAAGTCCCACCTTCCAGGGCAGGGAAAAGAGAAAGTGCCAGGTCAGGCCAGGCTCCAGAACATGCCACATGCTGCCAATATCTCTTGGGATAACCACCTTCTACTGCTGCCAACTAATGCAGTTAAATCCTCTCTCTCAAGTGGTAGCAGTCTGTGCTGCAGGGCCAAAGGTTCTGCTAATGACACATGATGGATGGGTTCTCACAGTTGCACATAACAGAATTTGTTTTTACTTTTCTCTGTTTAAAAATAAAATCTAGGAAGTCATGTGCAAAAGTCTATGTCAAAAGGAAGTAATTTAGCTCGCAAAGTCAAGCATTCGAAAGTTAGGAAATGCCAGATTTCTAGTTGCCTGTGCAACATTAATTGCGTGCCCCATATGTATGCTTAATCCGATACAGATCCCAGCTTCATTCACTGCACAGGATGAAGACTCAGTGGGGCAGAATTAAGATTGCTCGAACTATACATCTAGCATTTCCTAACTTTCCACTGTGTGACTTTGCACCCTAAACTACTTTCTTCTTCTTCCTCCCTCTCCCTTTTTCTCTCTCTTTTCCACACATACTCCCTCTCTCTCTCTCTCTTTTCAATTAGTCAACGTAGTAGCATTTGGAAACTATTCCATGCAACCTGCAAACTAATATTTTTCATGCACTGCTGGTTTCTGCACTTGGTATGATACACTTCATGTCTGCTGCAACAATTCCATTAGTTACAGGGCACAGGTGTTACAAATAATTACAACAACTGGCCAGGACAGCTGCAGAAACAAGCACAGTAAGAGTACATTATTTTATGAGCATGAGAGATGACAGGACTTTGGGCTGTCACATCTATTCATGTCATGAGCTTGTCCCAGTAACAACAAGCCTGTTTCCCAAGCTGCTACTGCAGGCTGCGAGCATTCACAGTGATTTATTTTCATCTTCATCTGATTCAGCTGCCCTGAGTGGCCACATATTGGATACCAACTAACGAGCCAGTGGAGGGGAGAATCAGCATTCCCACTAAACATCAGAACATCCTGGTTTATAAACTTTATCATTTACCTCCAGCTACAACTTGGTCTCAGCACAGGTCTCAGCACAGAAACAATTTTTTTTAAAAAAGATTATTTTTAATTGTAGAAATGCAACAGGCTCCTCCCCCTCTGCCCACCCAGCTCGTCCCTCATTCTAAGAGCCTTCATGTCACAACCATTCTGCCAAAAAAGTCCCTTGCTGAGAAACAAACACCTCTCCACCTGTCAGCCAGAGGAAACTGCTAGCAGGAGTGTTATTAGTGATTTCTCCATCCTTAGGGGCTAACAATGCAGCCTTCACAGTCTTAATTACTACCAGCCCAAGATTGAGACTGAGTCTGAAACCCAGAAGGTCACCCTCAATATAATAGCGCAATGATCTGTCATGTATGCATTAGACGCATTAGTGCATAGCTCCTCGGCCTGGCGGTGTCGTAGTGGCAAGTGCCTGTGATCGTGGTAACTTCAATCCGCTCCACTGAGCCGCTCTTGCTGAGCTTTCCAAACAGCAGTTTGTCTTGCTTAATCTAGGTGTACGATACACAGGGGGGAAGGAGTGAATTGAAGAAGGGGTCCCAGGCTCAGCGCATTAAAGGCTGTGTTCTGACCTGCACAGCCAGATGTCTTGTTTAGGGGGAGCGTGGAGATGCTTTGACCCAAAGATTATTCAAAATGCCTCTGGAAGCAATAGTGGAGCATGTGCCAAAGCAAAAAAACAAATAAAACCTCTGGAAGGGTGCAACATTCATTCCCCTTTGTGACAGCCCTGCCCTACTGGTTGGGCGAGAAAAGGAGAAGGATCACCACAACCATTCCTTTGCTCCATCTGTGGCATCTAGAACAACTGCGACAGCTAGACACCCCTGATCCTTGTGTGCCAGGAATACTAGAGCTAAGACCACGGCTGCCACCTTCACAGGTTCCCTCTACCTGTGCTTTACGTAGACCATGCCACAATCTGGTCAGAACAGTGGTTCAGTTTTGACCTTATCCCTTGCTACAGTCTAGGACAAATGGCGTAATAGATCAGAATCCCTACTCCAAAAGAACTAAAAATTTGTGCATCTACTATACATAATATAATCATACTATAGATCTGATCTGCTGGTGCCTAGGGAACATGGAAACAGTATCAGTTCAGTGGGTGCTTTACTAAAGGAGACAACCAGGCAATGCAATAATGTAATGCTTTTTACATCTACACTGAAAAGCTGTATCCTTTGTCCTACCAAATTACCCTTACTTTAGAAATTTAGGATCCTCCAGTTATTTTTCCAGCTCAACAATACACCTATGTCATTGAACAGACTAGTGCCAATATCCTATAAGCCTGCAGATGATTTTCATTTATTACACATCATGTACTTACCACAAATCCTAGGCGTTAAACTGCTCTAAGAGAATCAGCATTTCAGAAGCCACAAATCTTCTGAGTGTGGCTTCTTTATACATATTTCAGAGTTATCTATGTAATCTGGTTATAAATTCAAAGCTGCTCTTCAGTATTGGCCTGATCCTTCTTTTTATTATTATGGGCCCAATCCTGCCACTGAAGTGAATGCTAAACTCCTACGGATTTAAGTGGAACAGGATCATGCATTATGTGACATCTTTGACAGGACAAGCTACCACCAGGGCAGTCTCCTACGGTGCTAACTTCCAGGGGAAACCATAGCTCTGTGCCTTTTTTTTTTTTTAATTGGCTAGCCAGTTTCGTTCCACTCTGAATGGCAGGCCTGGGTTGTTTTTATTTTCCCCCTCCACTCAACTGCTCAGTGTAGGCCTTGTAAACATTTTCTGGCCTGGACAGCAAAACGGTTAGGATCACTCCTGCCAATCTTAGCATAGAGCATTAGAACAGAGGTTCACTGCACAAATGCAGAAAACATTAGCACATACAGACTTCATGTTGGCTTCCAGTCAACAAAAGGAATTTCCAATAGTTGCACAACCATCCACTTTTGCTGAAAATAAACAGTGCCTTTAATTGCTCTGAAAAAAACCGAAGCACTTACTATGCCTCAATTCATATATCAGCTTCTCCTGAGAATCTGCAAACTCATTTAATATTAACTTATTAACTTAGTTGGGATAAATACTAACCTAGATACAGTAGCACTGATAAATTGTGCTTTGGCACTGAATAGCATTAGCACAACTATTCTTGATACACATTTTTTCATTTAGGCTCCAAACACCAGACAATTACATTTTCAAGCTAAATATTTTTCCCTTCCTACCAAGTGTGCAGGAATTTATTTTACTTCATTTGTAAGTTCAAAGAAATAATAAATCTCCAACCTGCTCATATATCAAGGGTTTCAACGTTCAACTCAAAGGGTACTAGGTTTCCCATGCCACTGTGGAGAGATGGGGAGAAGAGCCAAGAGAGGTCAAAATACGAATGGACAGGGCAAAAAAGAAATACAAAGACATTATGAATAAAGGAGTAGTCAAGAGATTTAAAAAGTATAATGAATACAGTACATATAGCATATACCAGACCAATCACCTGTCCCAGCCTAACTTTTGGAGAAGTGGGGGTTGTCTATCATTTCCCCTTTATGTGTAAGACACATTTTCCATTATTTAGAACATTTAGAATTATTTCTGTATATGTAGATGGGAGACTCACAGGCAAAACACACAAGGTCTGTCAAGCCCAAAGCAGCAGTTTGCAAAATTCCCAAATCTTAAACTTCAGGAGGTTTGCCCATCCCTGCTTCTTACCTGCTGAATAGACCAACCCCATTAGTCTCCTCTGCCTCAGTTCAAAAGCGGCAGCACCAGAGCGAAAGCAACATTTCTTTTCCTCCTGTACTCTCATTAATCTTTCAGCTAGCCCAACTGCAGTTTTACAGGTTTACTTCTTGTGTAAAAAACAAAAACTGTTAAAACACGCCAGCGTTCCGCTCCATACTTCCCACTGGTGACCCATGTGTCTAGCACTCACCCAAACTGATTTCTCCTGTGCTTTCTGCCTCCCCACCACCTACCGTACACGAGTGCACTCCACCCACGCTACTGAGCATTTTTCATTTAAGAATGCTGCCAGCTCATCTGTGCTCATAAGAGAATTACCATCTACTGTTCCAACTGGCTGCAAGTCATTCCTTTAATTTCAAAACAGGATTAAACAGCAGTCTCAGTGCTTCAATACACACGTCCTGGCAGAGGGATAAAATGCCAATTTCAAGAGAGAAATCACAGCTATTGAATTATTAGCTTACACATGTCATAACTAATCCTCTTGTTTTTTGGGGCGTTTATTAATAGTACTGAACGCACTGATTGAACTTGTCAGAGTTTTTCATAACAATATATTCATGAAATGAAAATCCAACCAGAGAGATACCAAAATGAATGCTTCAGTTTGAAAAGAACAAGCAACAGCTTGAAAGCGTGTATCCTGTTAATTTAGAAATAAGGATACTTCATTTTATTCTTTGTACCTGTGGTCTGTAAAGGAAATGGCATCAGTAGACCCTAACCAACAACTGTTTGTTTCCAGATATACACGACAAAAGAACTGTGCAACAGCAGCAAAATCTTATTTCACCCACAATAAATCAAAGTCTAACCTCAACTGCATCAGTATAAATCCAAAGTGAGTCCACTGTAATCAATGCAGTGACTGGATTTACAGCACTGTAAATGAGATTAGAATCCAGCATCAGACATTTTGTAAGGAAGCTTTCTGTGTAGTTACAGGAATTTCTTGTTGGACTAATTGAGGGTCTTATTCACATGTTCACCGCAGCATATTTGTGTCACTCTAGCAATGTAGAGGGGCATCAGACTGGATGTATCCAGTGCCAGAGAAATTGTTGGTGTAAGTGGGCTCTGCAGGCAACACAGAGCCAATATATCAACTCTTTGACACAGCCGACCGAGCCAGGATATGTCAAGGATGTGACTGGGTGAAGGGAATGCGGCTAAGGCACCATTGTCCTCCAGCTGTTTTCATCTGCTTACATGGATCACTGCAACAGAACAGAGGCTAAGGTAGCCCTGAAGCTGTTCTGACCTTGCCCAAAAATCCTAAAGGTGAATCCCTGACCTCACTGAAGTCAAAAGTAGTTTTGCCATTGACTATAGTAAGGCCAGGATTTCATTTAGGAATACTAAAATGGCTCAAAGTGATGTTTGCCCTTTCCTGTACTCACAGGTGCTGTGCCAAGAAGAGCTCACGTGAACACAAAGTGGACCCTATCTGTCCGCTCCGTATTTTCCTTTATTTCAGACACCTCACAGGACAGGTAGCATTAAACACCATCAAACACATTGGCTGTGACACCGAGAACATGAGCTGTACAGGGAACCTTTGACTTACTCCCAGGGAGAAGGGAGGTGAACGTTCTCCAGTGTACTCAAAGGAGGCTTTGTTTTTTATTACATATTTTATAAAAGTAGTAAAACATGCTTTAGTTACTAATATTAAACAATCTATAACAGTGGTTTTCAACCAGGGGTCCATATGTACCCCTAGGGACACGGGGATACATCAACTCATCTAGAATTTGCCTAGTTTTACAACAGGCTATATAAAAAGCACTAACAAAGTCGGTACAAACTAAAACTTCATACTGACAATAATTTGTTTATACTGCTAAAATGTAAATACAATATTTATATTTCAGTTGATTTATTTTATAATGCTATGGTAAAAATGTGAAAGTAAGCAATTTTTCAGTAATGGTGTGCTGTGCCACTTTATTTTTATGTCTGATTTTGTAAGCAAGTCGTTTTTAAATGAGGTGAAACTTGGGATTGCGCAAGACAAATCACTCTAGAAGGGGGTACAATAGGCTGGAAAGCTACTGATCCATGGAACTTTATATTAAACATAAAACCAAGTTTGCATCTTGCTTTCACTGTCATTCAGTCAGACATGCTTGTGAAAATAAAACATGGTATTCGTTTGCTCGGATAACTAGCAGCTGCTAATTTGAACAAACTATCACCAAGCACAACATTAACCACCACTTCAGCAACCACACATGCAGCAGGAACAAAAGATGCACATTTGTCTTCATCCTCATTCAGGTCCTATTTCCACAATAATTCAGCATTAGGGCTGAATATTTAAAAACTGTTAATCCTCTCCCATTTATTTGGTGTTATTTTGATGCTACAGAGCTGCAAACAGCCTTTGTATATGCAAACCTTTAAAACCAGACCTCCTTTCTCCACAGTATTTACCCTGAAATATGGTACCCCTTATTTTCCCATGGCCAATTTTTTGCAGGATTTTTACTCTCACATGGAACCAATGTACACACACACACAAACTTTCCATGTGAATGCCATGCAAGTACCATATGTTTTACACATTAGACTTAGATGAGATCATAAACACAGGCAGCTCAGGTATTACAGCCCCCACACATATGTAACTTGTATTATAAAAATATTCTATTAATGGGCCAATTCCAGCAAGTGCTGAGGGAACACTTTCAATTACCATAGACTCTCACTGAGTTGCGGGTGCTCAGCAACTTTCAGGAGCAGGCCTAACCCTTATGAAAAAGACCTACAGAACTTCATGGGGATGAAATCAAACAAGACTAAAGTAGTATAATAGTAACAATTGTTTTAAAATCTTAAAGCATTTCATAGAGGCAGTAACATTTTGAACTATTCTATAGATATTAATAGCAAAGTTTATAGGGTGGTTAAAAAAATCCAACAGAATTTTTATCACTCTATTAAATATAACTGGTTTTTAAAGTCATTTCTATAGAAATCAATAGGATCCGAAGAACATATAAACGTTCTTATTATATTCTATAGGACTTTTCCAACAAGGTATGTACTTGAAATACAAAGGTCTTATGCACGCTAACTGTACTGAATCAATAACTTTTATGACGTCATAAGTATTGTTTTGCAGAGTCACGTTTTATTTAAATGATCAGAATCCCCACCATGAAATCAATTATTGTGCCTTTTACACAAGACATTTTTACATTCCTAAAAATGTAGTTGGCATAAAGTACATTCATTACCATAGGGTAAAATGCGATATGTATGCAGGGCTGAGGGCAGCAAGTTGCACAAGAAAAAGCAGAAGTTTGCTGAGAATTCATGTAAAGCACTGCTTGCTGTAAAGTCCCCTGTAGGGTGGTATAGAGAAGCTGCTGGCTAAGACCCCATAGAGATATGCTAGCACAGAGGGGAGAGGGAGGTCTAGTTAGCAGTGTGGATATTCCTGCCTTCCGTGAATCTTGAAACATCTGCAGGTTTAGGGGGTTAAACCGCACCCAGATCCATTGATGGGAAGGGGGCAAACTCTCCCACTCACCACAGCAGTGTGAAATTGTGGAGTAGGAACTAGAAACCAAGTCTGTGAGTTGAGGCGTGGCAGACACCTCCAAATCACTACCTGGCAGCCATGTATGGGTATTATCACATTAGGGTCTATGGAGATAAATACCACAGAAAGTACTACTGTGGAAGAAACACTGACAACTTCCTTCATGGCCCCCGATTGTTCCAGACAACCTATTGAAGCCCAGGAGGCATTCCAGGAAACATCCGTGTAATGACATTGACTCCCCTGCCAGCTGTAGCAACAGACCTGCTCCTTGGCTTGCTCTCAGACCCCCGACCCTAGATTGGACCATCAGCCTCCACCCTTGAACTTCAACTACAAGCCCAACCTCTGGCTTCACTACTTGGACTCTGACTCTGCCCCATTGGCTTCAGTGTTTGGTTCCTGACCCCGACTCTGACTTCAGCTCTGACCTTGGGCTCAGTTCCTGGCCTCTGACCACCCCTGCTCTGCCCACCAGACCTGACCACGCAAACGCTGGTCATGACAATCTGTAGAAGTTTCACAAGGCTTCTTCTCCCTATGTAGGGAAGTATGCGGCTGAGAGATTCTTTTCTCTGAGCACCATTTCTCTGAAATACACACCATTAATCTCTGTATGGCCAATTTCCCTCTGGCACCTGTCCTGACCTACATGACCTCAGTGTGAGTCATGCTCATTTTCATCCCAGACCTGTTAGCTGGTCATACCATTGACTTACTATTTCCTTTAGTTTTTCTTTGGAGGATGCCTTATTGCTGTGCTTCCCGTATACAACAGCTTCTCACCTTTACCCTTTGGGACATTCCTGCTGACAGATCCACCGGTATGAGAGCAGCAGCAGACTGAGGGCCAACCCCTAATGCAGTCCAACTTTTACTTCAAAGGCCTTGTCATTCCAACACCTGTTCATATCACCATTTTAGGTGATCTATACAGAACATTCACCATAGTTATTAAATCCTCAGACACTGAATATTTCCTCAGTACCGGTGTGAGGATCCTTCTGTTCACTTTATTGTATGCTTTTTCTAGAACTATAAAAGCCCAGAAGCTATCCTATTTGCCAAATTACAAACATGGCACCTGTGGTTCTCTGTCCTTTCCTAAAGCTGAACTGTTCTTGTTCAAGAAGGGTTCCTCCATTCTCCTAATCGTAGCATCCAGGATACATTACAGTATCTTCATCCTATGCAACAATAGTTCTCTCTCTCTCTCGCTCTCTCAATAGTTTCCACATTTATGGATGCTTCCTTTCTTACATATTGGGACTAGGATAGACTTTCACCGGTCTTTGGAAATCCTCATCTCACCATATGGTTTTAACCATTCTGTTCATCCATTTTATTCCTTTCTCACCCAAGATTTTCACCAGGGCTCCCATCACTTCATCAGGTCCTGCTGCCTTACTGTTCTTCATTTCCTGGACTGCATTTCTCATCTCCTCCTCTGTTATGTCAGGCTTAAGCACCACATTAAGATCACATGTTGGAAATTCCACCCTAAATTCCACCTCATTTAAGAGACACTCGAAGTATTGTTTCCACCTCTCCTTCACCTGTTCAGGTTTTTATTAGCACTCTCCCCTGATCATCATTTACAAATTGTGTAATGCTACCATTCTCCTCCTCTGTGTCATTTTTGCAATTCCATAGATTTATTTTTGCCAGCCAGTCGTTTACAAACTCAGTGTACAAGTCATTTAGGGCATTCTCTTTGGCATTCTTTGCTGTCCACTGGGCAGCTTGCTTTGCTTCTTTGTATTCGTTTTCATTTTAAATGTGATGGATTCATTTTTTTTTAAATGGCTATTTTCTTATGTTGGATTGCTACTTTACTTCATTGGTCCATCATCATTCCTCTCTTTCCCTTGGCTTATCCCATCTGTATCATCCATAAACCACTTCTGCCACTGCAAACTATGTTCTTTTGAAGTGGCTCCACTCCTCTTCAGCCAATGCCAAATCTGTTTCCATTTTGCAACCTTCTGAAATTTTGGCAGATAAGAAGCTCTTCACCAGGAATTAATTCAAATATATGTACAAGATGTTAAGCACATATAGTTAAGCACTCAGTGCTATGTATTATTATATAGGCTTTAGTTATGTGATCATGTAATATAGCTCAAGTACTACAATACAAGGTATCACTGGGTTTGTTTGTTTTTTAAGTAATGGGAAGACTTTGGAGGATTTTTGTTTCCTTTCCTCATGTTTAGAAAAAGTCCTAGATCTCCCTGACTCAGCTGGAGATAAAAGTTCTCTTCATATCTTATTTTCATCTATACATCACATTTGTCACCATCTTTTAATATGTGGCAAGGTAACATAAATGACTTTTCCCCAAAAGGGAATAAAGAAAAACACTGCCTAGCTGCCTAATTAGTTTATTAAGTGATTCATAATTAATAAAGAGAAAAATGGCCTTCATAGCATAGGCAGGATAGAGTTCAGAGAACAGAAAAGATAAGCACTTCTTAAATGCAACTAATAAATAAGAATGGCCTTCTTATCTAGAAAACAGCATTGCTTTAACCATCAGCTTGACTGCACGTTGCAAAGAAGAAATCTAAAAAACAAAATATTAAACCAGCTGTGACATGTCAAGAGGCCATCACATGTCAGCTCAGTCTAGTTCCAAATTTTACTGCCAGTTTCCATTCCTGGAAGCTGCTTACATTACAAAAAAACAAAACCATTGTCCCAGCATTTACACTGACAGACAGACAATAGCAATCGCGTAATATCCCATGTAACGCTTTGCCACTGTATAAAGTTTCTCTTTTAGGGCCTGATCCACTATGCAAGCTATATAACTCATTGGACTTCAACAAGAGTTACACAGCTGAAATGCTACATAACCTTTTCAATATCACCCTTCATAATAAGCACATATGTGCTTATCTATTGCATTACAGTGTATCAGTAGGGAAAAAAAATCCTCTGTGCAGGAGGAGTCAAAAAAACAAAAACAAAACAAAAACACAAAAAACCCACCATCCAGCAATATGGGGCCAGAATCTCAGCTGGTGTAAATTGGCATAGCTCCACTGGAGTCAATGATGTTTACCCAAACTACATCAGCTGAGGATTTGGCCCATTTTATGGTCTCTTTTTACTTGGGCTCTTCACAACACATCAATATTGTCAGTGTCCAAAAAAGTTGTTTGATTGTAGCAGCTGGGCAGTATGATTCAACTCATATGAATGGTTTTTTAACCCCCCTGAATTTGAGCATGAGAAGTTTTGGTTGCTAAACGAATGCATTTTGGGTTAGCACTTTCAGCTGGATAAAAACAGTTCCTCTTGCCAAGATTAGACTTCTTGAATTCCCAGCATCCCATGCAAAAAAGATAAAGTCAGAACGAACGTAGACTTTTAAAGGGACATACAAGATGCAACCATCAGAGCAGAAAATGTGTTGTTATAGGATAATACAAATAGGGTGACCAGATAGCAAGTATGAAAAATCAGGATCGGGGGTGGGGGGTAATAGGCGCCTATATAAGAAAAAGCCCTGAATATAGGCACTGTTCCTATACAAATCGGGACAGCTGGTCACTCTAAACATAACACAATACAAATTCTACACACACTTGATCCTTAGCTGGCTTTAAACTTCGCAGAGCCTACAACTTTTGAATGCAATAAAATAATAAGCATGCTGTCACCAATGTTAAATAAAAGCAGGCACAAACACATTGCTTGGATCATTCTTTTCATAAATGGCGGTATAAATAATGTTACCGATCTACCATATTTAATAGAGGTTTCTCCATTTGGAAAGTGTCATAAGGCATATGGATACAAGAAAAAAAATGGGGGGAAATCCTGTAGTTTTCTTTATATATTTTTAAAAAATAGTTGAGTCCTATTGCTCCAATCAGATGCATTTACATATGTGTTTACCAAATGAAAAAAAACAAAACAAATTACTACACAAATATTTTATATTCTTGCAAAATGTCTCCACAAAATATTGTCTTCTGAGAAAGAGAAATTTACACTATAATGTTTCAGGCCAAACCATTTGAATTAAAAGCAGAATCCAAAAGGAAAACGTCAGGTTTAATAGCATAAAGCCCTGTTAAGCCATGGGAATGGTACTGATTTTCAGTAACCCAGGAACTCCATTTATCTTAAAACAAAACAAAAATAGATTTAAAAGCTACTCCGGTGAATAACATTTGTTTCTTGCCAGCATCATGAAGAGAAACAAATATAAACTACATCATTCCCATATCTTTAGGATTTTTAATACTCTGGTCCATTACCTATTGCACATGCATTCATTACAATACTAAGTGCTTTTCAAATGAGTAACTGAAAATACCATGCTGTTTTACAGGATTTAATCCTGCAAGGTGCTACTGGGACTCTCATCCAGCAATGGACGTAAGCAAGTGCATACTCCCACTGACTTCATGGAAAAGCTGCAGTGACCAGTCAGCCCCACCAACCATCACCATTTCCACCAGTTCTGGAAACACAAATAGCTGGTGTAGCTCATTCATTCAATTCTACAAGCAACATTATTCCTGGTTCTGCAGCTCTTCTCTTTGCCATTCTACAAGTTCTCACAACGTGAAGGACACATGATGAGCTTTAAGAAGTTTGGGAATGCTATTATTAACTCCATTTAGCTTTGTTGTTAGCCCTTTCAAAAACCCAGCCCTGTAGCAAAAAAAGATTTTGTTTTTTCTTTTCGTTTCATTCTTGACCTAACACTGCACAGTACTCCAGCATTATCTCATTAAACCAATCTCTGCCCAGCAGTGAAGAACCATGTCTTTCTGTAACAATTAATCGTAACAAAGAATGACCCTTGTAAGTGACACTGATCTGCAGGAATCCTAAAATCATTACGTCCTAGGGTATGGCTATACTAGGAAAAAGGATGTGTTATAAAGCCACAGCTAGCCCGCTGTAAAATCCTACTGTAGACAGGGCAAGTGGCAACTGTAAAAAATATTCCTTTTCTGATTTATCTTAGATACTTATATGGTCTCCATTACTGTATTATCTTAGTATCTCACAATCTTTAATGTATTTATCCTCACAACACTCCTGTGAGGCAAGGAACCACTATTTTGTGGATGTGGAGCTGAGGCAGACAATGACTTACCAAAAGTCACAGAGGAAGTTTGTGACAGAGCAAGAAACCAGACTCTCAAGAACTAGGCCACTGTCCTACCCACTGGGCCATCCTTCCTCTCCTAGTGTAGACCAGAGGTTCTCAAACTGAGGGGTGGGCCCCCCAGCGGTGGGCAAGGAATGTATTTGGTGGGGGGTGGAGGAGATGTTTTAGGGGGAAAAAAACCTTTACTGTGCACATTTTATCCAAGGTATAACTGGCAAAGCTGATTCCTCCTGACATATCAGGTCCTCAGATGATGTTATGCATTTGATTCTAGATGGCGCTGTGCATTTTGACGGATTTCTTTTAAGCTTATACAAAGTCGTTGCCTTCTGTAGGTTAATCCGTTTGCTACAATATGCTGTGCACATTTAATTTTAGGCATCGACCACAATCACACTTTTGCTTTTGCTCTTCTTACAATGGATCGTTGGCTCTGTTTGAATCAATACCTTATACCTTACTGTTTTTAATATTTAGTGAGAGTTGCATGTTGATTTTTTTTAAACTGGTATATGTACTTGTGTGGCAGGGGGAGAAACTACTATAGACACAAAGAAGGGGGGTGCAATCAAATAAGTTTGAGAACCACTGGTGTAGATAAGGCACTGGGCCAAACTTTTTTCAATCCTTGTATATTTCATCAGAAGTTACACCTACTGCAGCACCTGTATCAATTTCCATTCACATTACTGATGCTCATTCTAACCCAGTATGGAAATTGGAGTTCTAGTTACTCTCCCCAAAACCTAGTCTGAAAAATTGGTATAACCCTCCTGACCTCACATTCTCCCACAACTTCCTCATTGTCTCTTATACACCAGCATTCTGACCCTGTTCTGTAGAACATTTCCCTTTCCTTATTGCTCCCACAATCTCATCCCAAAACACCTCCACATTCTCCTGTCCACTGCCTGACCCCTCACATGGCTACTAAGGGGCCGCCAACTTCTATGAGAGCAACCTGACTTTGGTCCCCTTAGAAACAATGTGCGATAGCAGGCAGCTTTGCATAGGCCATCCTCAATTTCCCCTGCAAAGGTCAAATGGACATGGCAGCCATCTTGTGGAGGATAGCCTATGGCTTCTGTCCCACTGATAGTAAAGGGAGATTATGGCTATTTTGGATAAGAGAAAAACATTTTAAGACTGAAGGGTGAAATGAGAAATTCAGGAGAACCCTTCAAAACACCAAATATCACAAGCCTCACAATAAAGTAATGAGAGCTGATAATACTGTGGTTACCACACCAACAAGTCACAGACAGGTTTTAAAGAATAACCTGGAAACCAGATTATTTCTCTCCCACTCTTTAATGAAACTTGTCTCATAGCAAGGAAGATTTTGGGAGGGCACACAATGCTCTTCTGGCATTTCTAACAAGCTCTCGAAGTTCATAACATCCCATTCTTGAGAGAAACATTAGTCAGAAGGATATTTTTCTAAAAAGACATGATGTAGTTTATCTGGGAATGAATTCTGAGAAGATTTTTGGCACGTGTTATACAGGAGCTCAGACTAGATGATCACAGCGATCCTTCCTGGCTTTATAATCTAGGAATCTTTCAGTATTAGAATTATGAAAATGATTTTTATTTCTGTTATTTTTCATTGTCATTTCTGTAACAATATTGCTTTGTACAAAAGCTTCATAATCCTCTGCATTTTAATCAAAGTGGAAACCATCCTTCTCTCAATATATGACAGTTTTTAATTTTTTCTCTCTTTTCATTCAGAGAACCCTTCCTCACAGCAACATCACTGATCACCTTGCTCTTGGAAGGATCCTTCAACCTATCCCTTCCTCTGGATACATCCTCATCACCAACGAACTTTTTATGGCTCCCAGAATCCAATCACCCAGTCTTACCCTTAAATTTAACTACAGTGGCTTTAATTGGTTCAGAACAACAAGCAAAATTAAGTAACTACAAACAAGAGTTATAAGCGGATTCCAGTCCACTCCATTCCCAGGTTCAGTCTCCAATCACCTCCATATGCAACTGCTTTCAAGTGGCAAGTCTTTCAAACTCAAAGATCTGAACATTTTTAGAAGTGCCTGAGGCCCAGATTTTTAAAAGGTATTTAGGCACTACTGAGATCAGTGTTGCAATGCCTGAGGTCTCATTTTTGAAGGATTTAAATGCTAAATCAGTTAGGCATTGCAAAGATGAGTGACGCAACACCTAAATACCTTTAAATATCTGGGCCTAAGTGATGTAAAGATTCTAAGTCCCATTTTTGAAAGTGACTTAGGCACTTGCACTTAAGTCCTATTGACTTTCAATGAGACTAAAGCTCCATGAGTACCCAAATCTCTCTTAGGCATTTTTGAAAATTTTATCTATGACCACAAAGGTGCAGTAACCATGCAGAGTTACCACAATTTTAGAATTCCATACACCACAATGTGTATAGCACTTGCACACTTTAAAGGGACTGGCAGGGTTTTAGTTAGGGCAAGAAAATAAACACCATTCACTCAGTCAAAGGAAAAACAGACTGTCCCAACTTGTCATTCTTCTCAGGAAAAACCTTGGAAGGAAGTTCAGCACTGATGCAGCCAATGTGCTTTTACAGAGGGTAAAAGCCAAATAAAATGAACATCTGGTTTTAAAAAAGTGGAACTAGATAAATTGTTTATAGCCTTTCCAAAGTCCAAGGTAAGCCAACCCCCCTTCTCCAAAATTTTGGCAAATTAAAGGGCATGACTTTAGTTCAGCTCATTATAGAAATATGGAACAGCTGCAAAGTTCAGCTCAGGATCCTTTCTGGCCTGAAGTCCAGGATCAGGAGGCTTGGTTCAAGACCCATCTCCTTCTCTTGCCACAAATGAAAAAGTTAACTTCTCTGCAGGTTTATTTTTTCTCCCCACATTTCAATATAGTTCCCTACTGGTGGGTTTGAGGCTGCTGGGTTTGCGTTCATTCAGTTTCGATTCCAAACACCAGATGTTACAATGAAACTGTGCGACTCCCTACCAGCTTTCACAGCCTTTTGATGATACTGACCTCAGAGACAAACGGGTCTGTTTACCAAACAGAAAGCAAATTCCTAAAAGAGGCAGGATTTAGGGTTAAATTGTGGCACACAGCCATACGCCCACAACAGTGCGGTGTGCATCACCTTAGTAAGGCACTGTTCCATCCAAGCCTCCTGGAGGTCCTGCAGAGTATAGCTGCTACAGCAGCTGTGCAAAGGCTAAGCAGCGTATGCTCCCTTCCTTAGTCAGTTGAGCTCCCTTTGCCCATAGTCTCTTGCATCACTTCATGTGTATGGGGTATGGTAACTGAAGTAGCAACCCCCTCAGTCCTCCCTCTTTTCTCCTTGCACACCCATCCACAAGGGCCAGATGCTATTTGATCCTTAATATTAAGGACAGTGATATCTCTAGAACTTCCCAGATTTGCAAAATGGAGCAGACCCTGACATCACAGCAGGTGGAAGGCAAGACATGACTTATCCTCATGACACTTCCGTTCATTATCGCATAAATGATACTATTTTGAGTTATTTAGACTGTTTTTGCTTCGAACACAGTTATGAAAAGGAAAACATCCCCAAAACAGTGCTCTGTAAATAAAATAAGAAACAAGAACCACGAGGTACAAGTAAGCAGATTTTGAAACAATATTGTAAGGCCCAGTGAGTCTCAAATCCGGGGACAGGGACCAGCCTGGGAGGACCCTGGGACATCCATGCCACAGGCTGCCTCCACATGTTACTGAAGCATGCCCAAGGCATGGCAAGATCGCATTACATTTACAAACCCAGGTTGGCCTGTGTGTTCCAGAGAAACCCCAATGAGTGCCTCCACAGCAGGCGCTTGCAGACTCTGGCGCTGTAGGCCATTTTATAGATGTCGATACGGCACAAGCCCTGGCATCCCACTACAGCCAAAAACAGTGCCTATCTTCGTAGAGACTATAGATGGCTCGTTGCTGTCCTCAGGCCTGGTAACGGGATGCCTGGAAGTGGTCATCCAGATTCATTGAGAGATCCTGTTGCTAGGAGCAATTCACTCACCTCACTTCCCCATAATTCTCAGTGTCTCGAGGCTGGTCACTCATGACCTGCATGTCCTTTGGCATAGAATCATAGAAGATTAGAGTTGGAAGGGACCTCAGGAGGTCATCTAGTCCAACCCCCTGCTCAAAGTAGGATCAACCGCAACTAAACCATCCCAGTCAGGGCTTTGTCAAGCTGCAGCTTAAAAACCTCTGAGTATGGAGGTTCCACCACCTCCCTAGGTAACCCTTCCAGTGCTTTACCAGCCTCCTAGTGAAAAAGTTTTTCCTAATATCCAACCTAGACCTCCCTCACCGTAATTTGAGACCATTGCTCCTAGTTCTATCATCTGCTCCCACAGAGAACAGCCTAGGTCCATCCTCCCTTGATCCCCATATCAGCTCGTTAAAGGCTACTATCAAATCCCCCCTCATTCTTCTCTTCTGCAGACTAAACAAGCCTAGTTCCCTCAGCCTCTCCTCATAAGTCATGTGCTCCAGCCCCCTAATCATTTTCATTGCCCTCTGCTGGACCCGCTCCAATTTGTCCACATCCTTTCTGTAGTGGGGGGCCCAAAACTGGACACAGTATTCCAAATGAGGCCTCACCAGCGCCGAACAAAGGGGAATAATCACTTCCCTCGATCTGCTGGCACTGCTCCTACTAATGCAGCCCAATATGCCATTAGCCTTCTTGGCAATAAGGGCACACTGTTGACTCATTCAGCTTCTTTGTCCACTGTAACCCCCAGGTTCTTTTCTGCAGAACTGCTGCCAAGCCAATTTGTCCCCAGCCTGTATCAGTGCATGGGATTCATCTGTCCTAAGTGCAGGACTCTGCACTTGTGCTTGTTGAACCTCATCAGGATTTCTTCTGGCCCAATACTCCAATTTGTCTAAGTCACTCTGTATCCTATCCCACTCTTCCCAACTTAGTGTCATCTGCAAACTTGCTGAGGGTACAATCCACCCCATCCTCCAGATCATCAGTGAAGATGTTGAACAAAACCGGCCCCAGGACTGACCCCTGGGGCACTCTGCTTGTTACCAGCTGCCAACTAGACATTGATCATTACTCATCGAGCCCGATAATCTAGCCAGCTTTCTATCCATCTTATAGTCCATTCATCCAGCCCATACTACTTTAACTTGCTGATAAGAATACTGTGAGAGACTGTATCAAAAGCTTTGCTAAAGTCAAGGTATATCATGCCCACCACTTTCCCCACATCCACAGAACCAGTCATCTCATCACAGAAGGCAATCAGGTTGGTCAGACATGACTTGCCCTTGGTGAATTCATGCTGACTGTTCCTGATCAGCTTCCTCTCCTCCAAGTGCCTCAACACAGATTCCTTGAGGACCTGCTCCATGATTTTTCCAGGGACTGAGGTGAGGTTGACTGGCCTATAGTTCCCTGGAACCAACTCCTTCCCTTTTTTGAAGACGGGCACTATATTTGCCTCTTTCCAATCATCTGGGACCTCCCACAAACCGCCACGAGTTTTTAAAGAAATGGCCAGTGGCTCTGCAATCACATCAGCCAACTCCCTGAGCACCCTCGGATGTATTGCATTCCAACCCATGTGTATGTCCAGCCTTTCTAAATAGTCCTGAATCACTTCTTTCAACACTGAGGGCTTCTCAGCTCCTCCCCATACTGTGATGCCTGGTGCAGTAGTCTGGGAGCTGACCTTATCTGTGAAGACAGAGGCAAAAAAAGCATTGAGTACTTCAGCTTTTTCCACATCATCTGTCACTAGGTTGCCAATTCTCTTAGGGATCCACACCTTCCCTGACCTTCTTCTTATTACTAACATACCAGTAAAAATCCTTATTACCTTTCACGTCCCTTGCTAGCTGCAACTCCAATTGTGATTTGGCCTTCTGGACTTCACTCCTGCATACTCAAGCAGTATTTTTATACTCCTCCCTAGTCAACTGACCAAGCTTCCTCTTCTTGTAAGCTTCCTTTTTGTGTTTAAGCTCACCAAAGACTCCTTTGTTAAGCCAAGCTGGGCGCCTACCATATTTGCTATTCTTTCTGCACATCAGGATGGTTTGTTCCTACACCCTCATTAAGGTTTCTTTAAAATACAGCCAGTTCTCTTGGACTTCTTTCCCCCTCATATTAGCCTCCCAGGGGATCCTGCCCCTCAGCTCCCTCAGGGAGTCGAAGTCCAGGATCTGTATGCTGCTGTTCTCCTTTCTTCCTTTTGTCAAGATCCTGAACTCAACCATCCGGTCACTGCTGTCCAGGTTACTACCCACTTCTACTTCCCCTACCAATTCTTCCCTGTTTGTGAGCAGCAATCAAGAAAGTCAGCAAATGTGTTTTTGCACACCACCAGATGAATCTTGGCTTCAAAATGTACCTTTCTAGCTCAAGTCCAGGACAGTACCAAGGAGCCCTCACCCCCAACTGACTCCTGCCCTTCCCACCTGATTACATGGATGTGTTTGAAAACAACAATGGGGATGCCTTACCACCACACTATGACTATGACTATCCAATTGAGCTGCAACCCGGGGTCAAGATACCTTTTAGCTGCATCTATGCCATGTCAGAGCCAGAGTTGGCCGTGATGCGGTCTTATCTCCAAGAGAATCTGGCCAAGGGATTTATCGGTCCCTCCATCTCCCCGGCCAGGGCCCCAGCTCTAAGTTGAGACATTAAGTGTGTGTGTGGATTATTGGTCCCTTAACCATATAACCCTCAGAAATGGACTGCCAATCTGAAAGAGTAAATAACGTTTTAGAGGAATACCTGAGACACTTCACCAATTACCACCAGAATAAATGTTCATTGCTTTTGCCCCAAGCTGAAGTCACCTAAAACAACGCAGACCATGTCTCCATCAGGTAAAGCCCTTTTCACATGAACTTTGGATTCTACCCCCCATCTCCACCCAGCCATACCCACCACCTGTATGAACTCCACAGCCACCAACTGGCAAAACCAAAATGTTCCAGTAGGAATTTAACACACATCCTGAAAACACCAAGAAGGACTACAAGCGACATGAGGATCATTGTCATCAGGAAGGCCCACCATTTGCTGTAGGACAGAAGGTGAGCTTTCCGCACAACCCCTCTGCACAAACCAGCCTTTTTGCAAACTGTCCAGTACATCAGCCTGAACCTGATCAGCCAGTTGATCAACCCAGTAACTGTTAGTCTCCAACTATCCAGATCCTTCAACATACATTATTTCAGTAGAGAAGTGTGAAACACTGGGTGTATTGCCAACACCGTTGTGCATCAGATACAACTGCCTACCCCCCCAGTGCTGCTCCATCGTCACAATGAGTACAAAGTCCACGAAGATACTGGACTTAAAAAACAAAAAAAAACGCACAGCTCCCTCTGGTACCATGTGAACTGGAGGCCTATAGCCCAGATGAGCAGACGTGGGAACCAGCTTCCCAAACCCATGCTCCTGACCTTGTTGAAGTCTTCCATACGCCCATCTGGACAAACCCAGGCTGGCAGAGGACACCCTCAGGGATGGGGGAAATGTAAGGCCTAGTGGGTCTCCAACCCAGAGTTGCCAGACACCAAACAGCATCTGTAAACAGCTCATGCTCCTCTACCCATGACCCGCAGCAGGCCCAGACCCACAGAACATCCCGCCTCAAGGGATTTGATGGACATCAGCCTCATGGTACCTGATTGGCTCCCCATCCTATATAAACCCAAGGAGCATTCCAGGAAGTGTCCAGGCAACAAGGCAGATCACTAGCTAGCTGCCATGAACCACCCCCCCCCGAATTCTTGGTTCCTGAACTTCCGGTATTGACCTCAACTCTGATGAGGACCTAGACTCCTGCTCGAACCTCAGAACAACCATAGACTGCAATACCCAGTATTGACGCTTGGCCTGATCCCCAACCTCTCTCGGGCTCTGCCCTTCAGCCCAACTCTTGACCCTGATACTGACTCCAAACCCCAGCAGTTGTTCCTGTCTACCGAGCTCCTTCCATTAGTCCGGCCTACCTTCAGCCAGGATTCTGACACTATATAATCCCTAGTATGTACAATCCAAAGGGGCCAACAAGTTGCTTTATCTGCACTGTCCATCTCAGAGCAAACAAAATCCTGGTCTACTGAAACTGAAGATTAGCACATCTATTTTTAAACAAGCTGTTCATATTTCATACTTTTATTCTGCCTCATTTTCTACTTTCTGAGAAAATAAGCGGCCAGCCTTGCTCCATGTCACATTGGGATAGCATTCCCAACCCTCTACCAGTTGTACTGGTTGTATTTGTATGGTGGTTATTATTCAGGTGGTTTACACCTCAACACACTTTCACACGTTGATTTAGTCTTTAATCTGCATGCACAGACAGCACCAGTACCATCCTCTACAGACATTTCATTTGGTAGCATTGTATTGTCCATTATGAAGTCAGATGATTAACTAGCCCAACAATAGACCAAACCAAGCGCACTTTCTGTGTAAATAGCACATTTTTCAGATCACAAAGACTGTCCTGCCAGGGTCTGATCCAACTCCCTGTAAACTCGGTGGAAAGGCTCCCATAGATACTAATGGGAGTTGGAAAGGCTACAATGCACAGATCATGTCTACCCAAGTGTTTTTACAGCACTAGCGCAACGGGAGTCTGATTCTGACTATGGACTCTGGGTACTACTGTAACTATGTTAATGCAAAATGAATATAGTAATGTCAAGTGCACAGAAGTCAGAAAAAAATATAACTATTCACAGCAATATGTTCACTTAGTAATATTATTTCTTATGTGAGACCGATATGTGTATTCTCACTCCTACAGTTCTCACTCAGGCCAATTTGTCCTGTGTAGAGGCTGGTGAGGACTGAAGAGTAAGGACTGAAGGAGTTGACTCTGCATTTGTACATACATTTTACAGTTTCAGGTAGCAACCAAAATATTATGTATGTAATGTGGTAAATTACAGTCTTTTTCTGACTGTCACATTTGTATCGATATTTTTTGCATGTAACCCTCAGAACCCTCTCTCATTTATAAACAACATGGCTACATCTGCTGAAAGTTAAACTAGTACAGAAACTATAAATTTGGTTAAAACAGAATGTTATATAGTGACATGTTACAGATATGGAGTGAGAAATGGCTTGGCATTCCTTGCCATTTTCCATTCCTATTGAAAAATTCAAGGATTAGATTTAAATAGGAAAAGACATCTAAAATACCTTTTCTGTAGAAAATAAGAATTATTTGTAGTAACTTTAGGTGTTTTTCATAGCACTGTTGTATCAAATTCATTAAGTGTCAACACTGGAAAAAGTTTCTAAAGGTGTTAGTCCCTTAATTCAGCTGCTTGACAGTTCATACACAGCATCTGCAGTCAAAATGCTGCAAAAATGCCATCACTTAAAAAAAACAGGTGAAGCATTCAAACCAGCCAAGGATCAAGCAATAGATACAGAATAAAAACAGAAAAGAGAAATAGAAAACCATAGAGGTTAACTTTACTGGGGGGATCTTGCTGTTTCGCTCTTGAAAAACACAGTTTCAGCCTTAGCATGCTTTGTACTTGTATACTATACTACAAATGCATTTCCTAAATCCAACATTGAATTAGAAGGGGATTTAAAAAAAATGTATCATTGCAATGCATATGGAATTTAAATCAAGTAACTATCAGCATAGGAAATTTCCAGCGTGAAAGTACTAGGCTCCCAAAAAAAAAAAAAAAGGGGGGGGGGGGGGGAAAAAAACATGGGATTGGATTTAATGCCCAGTTTACTAGGTATCTGCTGTGTTGAAAAATGCAAAGAACTTCCTGTAGCAGACTGAACTCAGTCGCAAAGATTAAAAATGCAGGCTATGAACAAAAAGGGAGATTTAATTAACTATGTTAATTGGACAAGGAGGAAAAGCAGCTCCAGTCTACCTTGTATACTTCAAAAAGAAAGCAGACCACTTTAGCATAAACCAGGACACCTGCAGAGCTGTAAAGGGCTGCTTGTCTTTCATATAACCCATTAAACAGTTCAGAGATCTATTTATGAAATAAACAAAAGGAAATGGGCACTGAAATTTAAACAGAAGAAACTAATTATTTGACATCAACTGGACCAAACTGTATAATTTTGTAGACTATCATGAACTGGTCTCTACTATCAGCAGCTTTTCTTCCTTTCCAAGACACAATTCTGACCAACCATCAATGAGCAATTCAACAAAACTTCAGGTCATATTTACAATTATTTAAATGATAGATTTTCAATGCTTACCATCTCACACGTGACCTACACACACTAATGTAGAACTAGTCATTCAAAGGACACCTAATCTCTACCACGGAAAGCAGTGTGGGGTAGTGGAGAGGGCAGTCATGGACAAGGAATCTGGAGAGTGGAGTTAAATGTAAGGTTTTAACAGTAAGTATTTGTATTACTATTTTCAAAAACAGCCACAATTGTTCTCTTGGCCATTTGCTACGAAATCTCTCAAATAATTGCATGTCATTAGAACAGACACATGCTTATTATTTTTCTCAAGGCCTCGCAAGCGCTCACCTGCTCTGCAAGGCTGCCTTGGGTTGTGTTTGTCCCTTTGCAGAGAAAAGGTGTGAGTGTAAATTACGTACATGTAGGAAAGCAGGGATAGTCCAGGAGCCTTGGGGAGGTGATAAACAACAAATAGTTCTCAGCTGATCTGGGTTTAGCAAGAATGATAACAAATAATTCCATTTAGCACTTCAGTAATACTTCTCCATCTTCAAAGTTCTGTACAAACATTACTTACTTAAATCCTCATAACATCCCTATGAGGTAGGTAGGTCAACAGTACTAGCCCAGTTCTGCAGATGAAGAAACTGAAACAGGATTAAGTGATTTGCCCAAGGCCACCCTGAGCTGGAAATAGAACTCATGACTCCATAGCGCTAAGTAGGCCATTCATTCAAGTAGGCCACACTAGCTTCTGGAAAGTCAGGTTAGAAATAACTAACAGCAGACTTTACAGAGAGTGCAGAAGAAGGTACCTCTCCAATGGGCATAATTCAGCTCTTACACATAAGGATGCTTCCTCTTCCCCACACCCTTTGCCCACAAATGATACACACAAAACCTGTTGAGATGCACAGACTGCAGAGCTCTTCCAATACATTTCTGAGTTACAACAGTAAAAGTCTTTAGCAGTGAGCAAGTGCGACTTTCAAACCTCCAACTTGTTGTGCAAAGGAAGTCGAGTCACCAGTTCCACCAATTTACTGGGAGGACCCCAGATTGTTTTGTAATAGAAAATATTTACTAATAATGGAGGGTGAAGTCACAATTCCAGATAGAGCCTTGTTTTCAATATAAGAATAGCGCTTACCGTGCTCTCATTCATCTAGTTTAGAAGGGAAGTGAAGGCAGATGTAAAAATATATATAAACATAAATATAACAAACGGGGAAAAAAAAGGAAGTTGATATTAATTAATATAAATCAGAAGTTAGGAATTGTAGAAAATTGATAAGGGAATCAAAAGGACACAAGGAGAAATCTATGGCCAGCAGAGTTAAGGACAATCAAAGCGTTTTTAAAAACATACTAGGAACAAAAACAATTCTATCAATTGTGCTGGTCCATTACTAGCTGGAAATGGTAGAATTATCAATAATAATGTAGAAAAGACAGAAATGTTTAATGAATATCTGTTCTGTAGTGGGGGGAAAATCTGATGACATATCACCATATGATGAGACTAACCTTCTTTCCATTCTACTAGTATCTCTGGGGGGTATGTTAAACAGAAGCTACTGATGTTAGCCATTTTTAAATCAGCAGGTCCAGAAAACTTGTACCCAAGAGTTTTAAAAGAGCTTGCTGGATCATTAATTTAATTTTCAATAAGCCTTGGAGCACTGAGAAAGTTCCAGGAAGTGGGAAGGAAACTAACACTGTGCCAATTTTTAAAAAGGGTAAATGGCATGATCTAGATAATTATAGGCCTGTCAGCCTGCCATCAATCCTGGAGCAGCTGATATAGGACTCTATTAATAAAAGTTTATTAAACATAGGTTTATGGAAAACAGATCCTGTCGAACTAGCTTGCTATATTTAAATGAGATTACAAGTTATGTTGATGAGGCAATAGTGTTGATATGATATACACAGACTTCTGTAAAGCATTTGACTTGGTACTGCAAGACATTTTGATTAAAAACTAGAACAATATAAAATGAACATGAAACATTTAATGATTAAAAACTGTCTGATGTGTCTCAAAATGTATTTGTACACAGGGAATCATAATCAAGCAGGTATATTTCCAGTGGGGTCCTGCAGGGATTGGTTCTGATCAAGTTGGCAGATGACACAAAATTTGGAGAAGTGGTCGATAATGAAGAGGACAGATTACTGATTCATAGCAATCCGGATCACTTGGTAAACTGGGTGCAAGCAAAGAACACAAGTTTTAATATGGATAAATGTAAACGTACACATCTAGTCATAAAGAATGTAGGTCATACTTACAGAGACTATCCTTGAAAGCAGTGACTCTGAAAGGATTTGGGGGTTGTGGTGGATATTCACTGAATATAAGTTCCCAGTGTGGTACTGTGGTCAAAAGAGCCAAGGCAATCCTGGGATGCATAAACAGGGGAATCTCGAATATGAGCGGAGAGCTTATTTAACCTCTATATATGGCACTGATGCAACCACTGCTGGAATACTGCATCCAGTTTTGATGCCCACAATTCAAGAAGGATGCTGATAAATTGAAGAGGGTTCAGAGAAGAGTAATGAGAGTTATTAAAAGGATTATGCCTTATAGTGCTGGATTCAAAGAGTTCAATCTATTTAGCATAAGAAAGAGAAGAGTAAGAAGTTAATTGATTAGTCTATAAATATCTGTACGGGCAAATATTTAATAAGATCTTCAATCTAGCAGAGAAAAGCATAACAAGGTCCAGTGGCTGGAAGCTGAAGACAGACAAATTCAAATGAGAAATAAGGTAAATATTTGACAGTGAGAGTAATTAACCATTGATACAACTCACTAAGGGCTGTGGTGGATTCTCCTTCACTGATCATTTTTATATCAAGAGTGGATGTTTTTCTAAAAGCTATGCTCTAGGAATTATTTTGGGGAAGTTCTATGGCCGGTGTTATACAGGAGGTCAGATAAGATGATCACAGTGGTCCCTTCTGGCCTTGGAATCTATCAGTCAGTCTCTCTCAGTGGCCTTATCTCCTCTCCTCCCCTACTTCAGATTTCCCATTGTTGCTGCCACCAGTGCAGCCAATAGAAACAAATCAGAACGCTTCTGACAATTCAGCTGAGATCAGCTAATTCAGCACATCCACGCAGACAGAGCTTATGAAAGATCAAAAGATTCATGGAGAAACCAAAATGCTGTTCTTCAAAGGTCTGCCTGACAGGGTAGCGTTGGCTGAGATCATATGGACCAACTTTATTTCATCTAGCAGCAAGTGCCACAGGTCAGATGATCCTATACTCCCTCTGAGCTGATCCACAGTTATCAAAGGACTGGTCAAAAAAATAATTAGTTTGTTAATCATGCAGATGTTTTTCAGGCTACCAAGCTGTCCACTCCTTTGCAATATTTAATTTAATTACAACTAATGTCTCTGTCAAATAATTTAATTGCCTACTGTGGGGGAGACTCAGAAACAGTGCTACACAGACAGTAGGAAACACTGAAAATATTGTCTCATGTATTTGGAAAAATCCTTCCTGAATATATTTTAGGAGTTCAGTCAATCAGGACACATGGAAGTACACTTTACAAAAGTGCCAAAAATGACTCATCTGCAAAGAATTCAGTAAATAGATTCCAATGTCTGACATGTGCAAGGTACACTGAATATTTTCAGATACTGATGTCTCCTAATCAGATGGACTGCATTTTTAAATAGTAGCTCCTCATTAAACCGTGACTTGACAAAACTGCTATAGCGTATTTATTTTCTTTCTGTTTCCACAAAGACAACAGGATTGGCACAAGGCCAGACCTTGAAGCACTGGTGCCATAAACAAAAAACCTTTTGGTTCCCCCAACACAAGGCAGAGACAGTTACCATCCCCTTATATCCCAGGTCCTTGGCTCCCCAAGTCTTTCCTTTCTGTGGATCGTCTCCCATTTCACTCCCCAAGCCTGGCCTATTTGCCTGTCTTCTCTTCTCCCACTGATTTCTGAGATGGGGCCATCAAGTGTAAAGTAACCTCTTCTCATGGCTTCTTCCTACAGTGGAGCTTCTTCTGGAGTCCAGATGCCTCTGACATATGGTACTCTTATGTGGCCACCTCTATAACTTATCCCTACATCGGTCCCTAAATGAGTAAATAAGTTACTCATCTGGTCCATCAAACCAAACCTCTTTTTAATCTTGGAATCAAAAAAAATGAAGGACTGGAAGGGATCTTAAGAGATAACCTAGTTCTGTTCTGAGGCCAGTGGCGTACCGAGGGAGGGTGTGGGTGTGGGTGGGGGGTGGGGGGGGCGGGGGGGCATGCCTCCAGCACCGGTCTGCAAGGCCGGTACCCCCCAAACCCCCAAGGCCATGGGGTGAGGCTGCCCTGTCCGAGCCAGGTTGAAGCGGCAGGTAAGTGTGGGGCGCCAGGCCGGCCATTCATGACGGGTGGGGGGCGCAGGAGGCTGAGGGGTGGCTGCTCTAGCTCCTGCACCCCCATACCCCTGGGTGCCGGTCTGTGGGGGGTGCCAAGCCAGCACACTCCCCAAGGCCAGGGGATGAGGCCACCCCCGTGTGAGCCAGAGCTGGGCTGCGGGGCTGGAGCAGGAGAGGCAGAACCAGGCCTCATGCCCGTCCTCCCCCCTGCAGGGACAGACCCCCTCTCCCCAGGGCAGCTGGGGGGCAGCACCGGGACCCCTGCTGCCCTGCACGGGAGGAGGGGCGCAAATGCAGGCTTGGCCCAGGGCACCGGCGACCCACAGAACACCACTGTCTGAGGCAGGACCAAGTATACCTAGACCTAAAGCTTTAAGGCCAATTTAGTGAAGGACAATTCATTCCACCTCTCTCCTCAGTTTTTGCAGGCAGGATCTCTGCCCATTGTTGCTTCTTTTCACAGCTTCAAAATGGGCAGCAAAAATTATTACAATTGCTCTCTTGCTAATGGCGGAAGCTGCCCCCGGTGTCTGGTTGAATGAAAGGGATAGCCCCCCAAGTACTTGCCTGAGATGATAATGGGGAGGAGGAGATCACCATAACGTAGGTTAGGTCTGGTATAGTGAAGTGAAGAGCATGGGACCTCCTCATTCAAAGATTCTGGTGACAAGGGAATGAGAAAGGAAACCTCACCCAGCTCTATGATTCGTCAGCAGTGGTGGAGCACCTACTCAGACTCCTTCTGGGATGGAAGAAAGCCTCCACACATGAGAGGGGGAGACAGGGGGTGGCGAAAGGAGAGAGGGAGGAATGCAGCAGGGATGTGGAGACCTACTGAAAAATGTTTTGGATCAAGTTCAAGTAAACTTCCTAAATTGCAGGACCTCATCTGAACCACCAGGCTTTCTGAAGAGCAGTAGATACTAGATAATCATGTTTCAGTGAGAAACTTCATCATGACTTTATAAATAGGGTATTTTGCTCCTTCCAGTAAGAAAAAATACCAAGGCAAAGGAAAGAGCATATTATCTACTGTCACTAATGGTTTTAATTTAATAGCTTTGCTATGGAGCTGAGGACTGAAAAGCACACCGTCAATATTAGAAGAGGGTTTCTCTATTGTGGCTATGACCCGTATGTCTCTAGGGTAGCCACCTGAAAATGCCAAGGTCAGGGCAGACTGCAACAGAAGAGCAGATTCTCCCAGTACTGGTGGCTAACACTGACATTAGATTCATTAACCAGTCACAAACTGTGCTCCTGATTTCCCACACTGGTTATCAAAAAGCAAAAATAAAGAAATACACAGCCCCCTTTATTGCATTTCAGTCTCTGGCTCCCAATCAGCAAGTAGGTCCAGTAAAGAGATAAGTAAAGTTATTTAAAACTCTTTTAGCTTACACTTTAGAATATATTTCAAGCTCTGTGAGGATTAAGAACAAACATTACAGACGTTATTTATATTACTGTCATGCCCAGCATGTCATGCCTCAATCGGGATCAGAGTCCAATGGTTCTAGGCACTGTAAAAACACATTGAAAGATATGACCCTTGAAGAAGGCCTTCATCTGAAATGAGTGCTCTTGCATTATTGCACGTGTCTGATCTGCACATACAAATTCTACAAGTGCATTCACAAAGCACTTTGTCTTAACACAAAGCAGAGTGTACACACCACCATTACATGCACTGTCTACTTGTAGAGCCTATCATAAACGTACTGACTGAAGAACTACTCTAAACAGCAATGGCCATATGTTCCTCCACCAATGCCAAGTCATCATATTGATATCAAAGGGTATCACATTTTCCCAACATGGGCGCCTAAACATAAATGTAAGTTAGACACCTATGCCTAAAGTTTCAAAAGTTACCTGTGATTTTGGGACCTAGTTCTTGATTTCTGAAAGTCAGGCCTTAGTGGGCATCCAAGAACCAAATCCCCAAAAAACACCACTTGTTCCTTTTGAAAATTCAGGCTCTAAATCCATAGTTAGGCACTTAAGTAAGAGTGGTCTGATTTCTGAGGTCAGGGCAACAGGGAGGAGTGAAAAACAGGAAAGTTAAGAAACAGCTCATTAGTTAATGGCCCCAAAAGTCTGGGCGAAGCTCAGGATACCAGAGGTACTTTTGGAATTAGCAAAAATTAAACTAGCCCAGAGACCCAGAGCTGTGGCATGGGATATATAACTCCCATTTGCATTCTTTCCTTTAAAGCCCAGAATGACTCTGGGCTCTCTCTCAGACCTAGTCTCTCTATACTTTACACTCTGTTCCACCAATGATGCGAATCTCCAAGGGTATGTCTATACGGCATTTTGGGATACCCGGGTCAACAGATTTAAGCTAGCACTCTAAAAAAAATAGCTGTATAGACAGTGCTTTGAAGTTGTTGTGGCTCCAGCTGGAGCTCAGGCTCTGAAACCTAGGGAGCCGGTGGGCTCTAGAGTCTGCTGATAGCAGCAGTTTACAGCTACTCTTTTCCTGCTTCTCCCCAAACTTAGCTGCATATTTAAAAGAGATTCCCTTCCCTGAATCCTCCCTGGATTTTTGCCAGTTAACATATGCTTGAATTTTAAGATATGGTCTAAAATATACATACATTTGACTTCTGATTCTATGCAACGTGTTCTATTTAATTATGCCCTGTTTTGTACTTGCCTAATTTACACTGGGTTTCAAATATTAGTCTATTAATTCCTTTCAACATACACATATAAACCATAGTTTGAAGAGCATGGATTTAAGAAAGAATGTCTATACAACAGAAATGCATGATACTACCCAACTCCATGATTAAACCAATTATATGATTAAGAACAGATAGAGACTGTAAGCAGATTGTGTTTGTCAATATACAAATTGTGTATGTATAAAAACGGTATATACCGAAATTCAGACATTTTAACTTTTATATCCCACTTGCATATTAATACAAATTATCTTTTGAAGAGAAAAAAAAAAAAGTTAAAATTACGCTCAAGCCAAGTATTAAGAGCATTCCTTAAGCAAATGGACACAAAAGGAATTTTTCATAAAAAGAATCTGTTTCTCATCTGTCTAAAAATGTACTGGCTGCAGCTATAAGTCAATCAACAGCCAAAGAGAGTGGGAAAAAAACGAACTAGATCCCAGATATAAATATTATTACTACTACAGTCCTCTGGCAGGTCATACTACTGATCAAATGTCGTCAATAATATATTTGTCACAGAATCACAGGAATGTAGGGCTGGAAGGGTCTTGAGAGGTCATGTAGTCCAGCACACTGGGCTGAGACAGGACCAAGTATATCTAGACCATCCCTAACAGGTGTTTGTCTGACCTGTTCTTAACAATAGGGGATTCCACAACCTCCCTTGGAAACCTACTGCAGAGTTTAACTAATCTTACATTTAGAAGGCTTTTCCTAATATCTAACCTAAATCTCCCTTGCGGCAGATTAAGCCCCTTTACTTCTTGCACTGGTCATGGAGAACAATCGATCACCATCCTCTTTATAACAGTTCTTAATTAACATATTTGAAGATTTATTAGGTCCCCTCCCAGTCCTCTTTACTCAAGACTAAACATGCCTTGATTTTTTAACCTTTCTTCATGGGTCAGGTTTTCTAAACCTTTTATTTTCCCTCCTACCCCCGAACTCTTTCAAATTTGTCCCTATCTTCCTTAAAGTGTGGTACCCAGAACTGGACAGTACTCCAGATGAAGCCTCACCAGTGACACTCCTGTTCATACATCCCACAATTATATTAGCCTTTTTTGCAACTGCATCACATTACTAACTCATTCAATTTGTGATCCACTATAACCCACAGATGCTTTTCAGCAGTACACAGTTACTCCCCATTTTGTAGCTGTGCATTTGATTTTTTTTCTTCCTTGCAGTTGTCTTTATTGAATTTAATCTTGTTTTGAATTCAGAACAATTCTCCAATTTGATACGGTTGTTTTGAATTCCAATTCTGTCTTCCGAAGTGCTAGCTACCCTGCTAGTTTGAGGTCGTTCATAAATTTTATGAACATACTCTCCACTCCATTATCCAAGTCATTAATGAAAATACTGAATAGTTCCGGACCCAGAACAGACCTTGGTGGGATCCCAATAGATATATCCTCCCACTTTGGCAAGAAACCATTGATAACTACTCTAAGTACAGTCTTCCTACCAGCTGTACACCCACCTGATCACAGCTAAGGATACCAGATTCAGGACAAACTGCTGAGAAATAGGGCAGACCCACTCCAGACTGTAGGTTATTCTTCCATCAGATATACCAAGCCAGCAACAAAAAGTAAATTTGTATCTCACGACGCTGGTTAACGAGAGATCAGAAAAGCAGTCTCCTTAGAATCCCAGGCCTTGTTTCACCAGCCAGACACTACACTTTAAGACGAGTGGTTATTTAAAATCAATTTAATCAAACGAAGGGTTCTTCCAATCCCAAGAGATCAGCCACATAGCCAGGCCAATATATGACTCAGTTCTTACCCAATAATCACACTGCTGCCAATCCTTTAGTATCTAATAGCTAAACATTTATTCATAGGGAAAAGGAGGCAGAGAGAGCCAAAATGGTCAAAGAATCACATACATACAATTATTGCAGTTTCAGGTTTGTAGCCGTGGTGGATGAATCTGCCAATTTGCAAAGTCTCTGGAAATTACCCAGACAGCTTGGGGCCCATCAGTCCTTGCTCAGAGCTTCATTAGAAATTCAGGCCAGAGAAATGAAGCAGGAGATGAAGACAAAATGAGAGATGGTGAAGCTGCCTTATATACTTTCTCCCATGTGGATGTTTTTAGTCTTAGCTTTTTGGAATTTTATAGGCACAAGATGGAGTCTGGGGTCACATGAGCAAGTCACATGTCCTTGAATGCTTTGTTGAGTCATGGGGGCAGCCACTGTCCGTGTTCTGGCTAAAACATTCATAGGGAGGCCCATCAGGTGGGCGACAGGCTTCTTCTATGGCCTATTGTATACGTCTTTTTCAGAAACCACATGCTCTCCTGAACCCTTTTCCCCTTAGGTTTTCTTCCCATAGGGCCAATGATCTCAGTGCTTTACAAAAAAAAAGAGCAATTATTCTTTCCATTTTACATATTGGGGAAAGAGAAGCTAAGTTATTTGCCCAATGTAACACAATCAGTGCAAAACCAAACAACCTGTCTCCTCACCCACAAAGCACTGGATCATACGCTCTTGGATAGTACCTCCTAATAATTATGTTGTTAGGCAACAGAGCAGGAGAATGTCATGGAGAAAGCAGCATGATCATTTATAAAACTTACAAGATTATTTAATAATGAAGGGATACTGTCAGATCCACTGAAATGCAAAATTTTAGTTTATTAAAAAAGCAAGACTTCACATAATTTAAGAACAACAGAAATGCTTCCATGATTTCTTTTTAAAATCATCTTGACAAGAGTTCTTATTTAGATGTAAAAATTCCTCTGGGATTGTTTACAACCCCGAGTGTGATGTTTAGTGATCAGTCAGTGCTTACGGCACTGCAAAAGATCCACTTTATTCAATCTCCAGTTTCAACTGGCTGTGCATAAGGGTTTCTGAACACACCACTCAAACTGTCTGAGAAGTTCAGCCCTTAAAGGCACAGTCTCTAACTACCACACCATACAAGAACATCAGAACTAGAAAGGGAAAAAAAAACTCCAAGACACTCAGTCTATTTTCTTTGTTGAAGATGAATGTGATGCAAGAAGTAAACAATAGCTTTAATAGTGACAAGTACATATGATTTTTAAAAAGTATTTCTTGCAGTTTCAATTCTCTAAGGTGGTTAGTAATCAATTAAAAAATCACAGTGGCTCAAACACAGAGGATCAAATATTCAAGGGGTCTCCATAAATGTACCTGCAGCACTTGTGCATTCCCATTTTATTGCACAATCCTCACATCTGTACCTGCAGGCAGGATTTTATTTGTGTAATTACCCGTTTTACACATGCATTTTCAAAGGCCTTTGAAAAATCTGCTCCTGTTAAATCTTCACTGTATTTAAGATAAAAATTTTATTCCAACTTTCCTTACAACCACAAGATCAGTTATTAAGCTTTTATTTTCAGGTTTCCTGGATACCTGATATACATTCAATCAGTTATATGTTCATATCGCACCCTGCATTATGATATTAAACAGAATTATGTAAGCAAAATTTAGTCAGATGTGAAAATTTTCTGACACTATAAAATGTCCTACTAAATAAATTAGTTGGAGCACATGCAATATTCATTGGATATGTTATTTGAGGTGAAGTTTTAACTCGATGCACATACACAAAACATCAGTGGCAATTTCTAATTTCACTCTAAAACCCAAATCCTGCACCCAATGAAGGTCACCAGCAAAGCTCGTATTGAATTCACTGAATTAGGATTTGGCCCTATCCGAGAAAAGTCAGTCTCATTTATAAGCATGCCAAGATTCAAGAAAAAATAGGCAACTATATAATAAAACAATCAAATCACGGGAAAACAGTTCTGAGGCAGATCTCAGAAACTACACAGCAGCCTGGAAACTAACTTAGAGCTTCACCTGTCAGAAATGTCCATATCACAACTGGCCATAATTAGACCCACAGCTTGCTATGAATGAGCACAGAAACTGGGAACTGCATTCTCTGTCTTGGTCATTTTCTCATTGGAGTCAACTATATGCTATGGCTATGCTAAGGCTAAACTGTTTTCTCAGTGCCATAGATGCAGTTCCCATTGACTTGAATTGCACCTGTATAGATGAGAGCAGACTTTGGACCTGAGCATCCAGAGTCTGTCCTCAGTACGCACAGCCTTTTCTGAGAACTGAATCCACTAGCATTGCCTACAACAACTTCTTGTGTATTGCTTCTCATTAAAAAAGTGGGGCCTTAAAAGTGAAGCACAGCTTTATTTTTGCAGCCCACATACTTTACTAAAATAGAATGGCTGCCCCTAAAACCATGCCATTTGCTTTAAAACTTTCCAGAATAATTGCTAAGGAGTACCAGTGCCTGGATAAAAGTGAGATTGTTAGAAATACCATCATTATTAGACATGCCCACAGATGTGCAAAAGCAGCTGTTTCCTGGTGTCCATGTAAATTGGCACAACAGAGGTCAGCATTTGGCTTAAGGTCCCAGCTACACCATGTTGGGAGACCTTTGCTCCTAGTTTTTGGAGTTTTCTTATGAGACATACTTCTTGTCTATATTTGTGATTCTTACTATGGTCCGAGACTTGATTACAATGCAGTAGTCCTCCAATACAAGTAATGCACACTTTGATCTAGATTGCAAAAGCCTAGCACAAAAGCTGTGCCACAGGTTGGGAACATGGGATTAGTGCTTCTAAAAGTGTGTTACAAAGACAGGAAGAGAGTCACACTAGAGTGGAAGGGATGTGCAAAGCTTTCTGCATTACTTAAGCCACGTGGCATGGCCAGAGCACCGAGACATTAGGTTCCAGCACTCCCTATGTGCATCAGAATAGACTCTAAACCTTCTCTGAATAAGCTAGCATAGATAAGGACCATCGAATCCACATTTACACAAATGCAGTGACCTAAAACCCACTGGGAGAGGCTGTGCCCAGTATTCCAGCCACCTGGTTGTAAAAGAAGCCATGACTGAGCTATGTGGAAGCTTCACAGCCTAGCTAGGAGTCATGAGGATGGAGTCCAGCCTTTCAATTCTTACCAGTTTATTGGGGCTTTGTGCAGAGATGAGTGATACCAACTACCAATGCAAGTCTAAAACAGTAGCAGCCTTTTTAATTAAGAAAAGTATCTTTCTTCCAAATTCCTTCAGAAAATTATATACTCAAAGTTCGCTAAACTAGCAAAAATATATTAAATTCATTTTATGAATTAGACTATTATAGGTGGAATGAGCTATATACTAGTCTGCCCTATTATACAGGGCTCTACTTCCCCAGTATCTTGCAAGTGTGCATTTTTAAATAAGTGGTTTTGCAGGATCAGTCAAATTTGATCCCACTGGTGTCAAAGCAATTTAAAAAAAACAAAACACAATCCAACAACCACATACAGCTCTGAAACAAAACTTGGGGAGAGTCATAGTTGTATGTTAAATTGCGTCCCAAAAATGAATTGTACCAAAAAGAGTATAAATATAATTCAGCTGAGCACCATAATAATTAATCAGAGAGCCACACCACCATTTAACTCACCCTGGCTGCCGGCATTTGTATAGCTTCCATTTGCCGCACCTGAATCTACAAAGAACGTGATTTGGCTTGGCACTGCTACTCAAGGAATCAGTTGCTATTTTATACATCACTATTTGGTTACAGGGCTGAGAACGTCCTCTAGCCAATCATAATACCGTTTCTACACATTAGAAGTTGATCTCTGAACGTCAACCTTTGCTAAATTCCCATTGTAACAAAAGGAAAGTTCCCTGCTCCTAGGATTTTGACTATATTAAGCTTTCATTCACAAATACGGTCATTATGGCAATGATTAATCACAGCACTTAGGCTATTTAAATAGCCATCATAGTGATTAATTGTGCAGTGGAAATATGTTCTCTGCCACTTTTATTTAAAAATTACTTACAATCCATGGGCAAAATTCTGTACAGACATTCTGCAGGAAGGTAACTGAGAACTCACTTGGGGCAGCCCTGTGGAAAAGGCTCATAGAATTTAATTCTATTGGCTAGATCTTCAGCTGATGTAAACTGGCTTAGGTCCATTTACTCCAGCCAAGGATCTGGCCCTATAAGTTTGTCAAGCAACTGTTCTATTGGAGTCATCCCTATTAATTCTACTATAGGACTTTTTCCACAAGAGAGAACTTTGGCCCCATGTCTTGTAAATTCAATTAAAGAGATTTGGCACACTAGATAACAACAAATGAGACTCAGATATGAAACAGCAAATATAATAAATCTTAGCTTGATAAAACAAATTCAACATTTCTGCTGCTCATCTTTTGCTTTACAGCATCTTTTTGTATATTCCAATGAGATTGTTAACTTTCCTTGAGCACAGTCTAAATCTAAACAATACCAGCATCTGATTCTTGACAATGTAAACATTTGATCATAAGTACATAGTCACTAAAAGCCCTGTATAATCAAGGCACTGCACTTTCTGAAAAATTTGCATCTGCACCCGTGTAATCAGTGGACAAGGAAATTTGAAACATGCCACACAGAGAAAGTAGGAAGGGAACATGTTTTTAAAAATTATTATAATTTAATTCATTTTTCAGATCGTGACATGCATACTATAAAGTGATGGTACATAAGCCATATCATCTGGTATAAGGTTTGTTTTAAAGTACTGTTTCAGATTAAGAATCCATTACACCTACATTGATTAAATTACCAAGATGGTAAGGCAAGCACTTTGAAGCTATAGTTGTGGTACACTAAGCCTTAAAGCCGCTGATCAAACTGATAGGAGGGAATACACCAATTAAAAAAAAAAAAAAAAACCACTCAAAGATACAATCATATAGTCCTTACTCAAGTAAAGATGTTCCTGAAGGGTACAGGATTGGGATCCACAAATAAATTTAACACAGTTTATAGTTTGGGTTACTAGGATGAAATTCACAGCTCTCTGCACAAGGGTGTCCAGCACTCCCGAAAAATCCGTCCCAACAGGCCTCAAGTTGGCCATCCAACAAAGAAACAATTCAAATTAATTGAAAATGTAGGCTTCCATAGGCCATTGTAAGAGCACGGCCACTAAATTTTTATTTTAATTTGCTACAGATGCTGACTTTTCTTTACAAAAAAAAATCATCCTAAGGAATTTTTTTGTTTGTTTAGACAAGGGCACTATATGCTGTATTAAAATACACGTCCAGTGCTCTAAAAGCCATTAAACACTAAAAGATAGACACGCAAATGGTTAAAAGATGTTGTTCTTTCATCTATGACATGAATCTCCACCGACTTCAATGGAGATTATGGGCATTGAAGATTGCACAATAAGCAATCAAAGTCTGCAGAGTGGGAGTAGTTCTAGATATTAGAAAGAGTGAGATTTTTCAGAAGTCCCTGAGTGACCTAGAAGCCTAAGTTATTTTAAACAGAAGAAAATTTTTAAAACCTTATGGTAACAGGGATAATCTTCTAGCTGTTCCCTTAAACCGTACAAGAAAAAGAGCAAAATCTCATACTCAAAACTAATATTGGTAGTTTTCAAACTGTCCTAATCATATCCCTCATTAACTGAGTGCATAAAAGACCTGCGTGAGCCTCAGATCTGGGTTTCTCACATGGCAGCAATTTGGAATGACTCACCTGTTAATTCTACCTACTAGAATTCCGAGAGACAATGTAACAGTGATACTCTGAACTCCATGCTTATATAATTTCAAATGAGATGGCCCTATCCTAGTCTGTCTTGAAAATAAATGTTGAATTTAGAAAGCAAGCAAGCACACACACACTTTGGAAACTTGCAAAGTAAATGCCCTAAAGGTGCCAAGATGCCTTTTAATAATTTACCTTGAAGAAGAGCTCTATGCAGCTTGCGAGCATCTCTTTCTTCAGCAGAAGTTGGTCCAATAAAAGACATTACCTCACCCCACCTTGTATCTCTGTTAATAATTTAAGTTATTAGCGAACCTTGGTATTCACAATATACCCTTAGAAAATTAGCTTCATTTAAGGCCTACTTGGTATATTATATGAACAAAGGCTATATCATATTAAGGTGCATTAGGAGCTCAGAAGGGCCAGATCTAATCTCATTACAGATATTAGGGAGCTTCTCCTCCATTTCAATGGGAATTGGATGGGGCCCATAGAGAATATCTGTTCTCTAGTTTTGGCACTGGGGGAAAGAAACCTTTCAAAAAGTAATTTCTGCTGGAGGATACACTCTGGTAAGAGAGTAGAGGCAATAACAATGCTATTTCAGTAATGCCTGCAATGCTTAGAAGTGACTAGGTTGGCATTTTTCAGTTCTATGGTTACTTTTACAGATAAGGGTATAAATGAAAAATGTCAACCCCAATTTTCCTCAAAGGTTGCGTATTTTGGTTTAGAAGTTAGAAATCATAAAAAAGATATTTCTGAAATCCACTCAAAGTTTGTAGAACAAAGAGCCCCCGCAGAAATTTTAAAATGAGGACACTAACAGAAGCTCGTAGTCTGAAGCCATCCTTCACCTGCTAAGAGTCACAATTTAACACTATTGTACTAAAAGAGGTGCAGCAGTCAAGCAGCAATTCTGATACCACACAATCTTGAGAATAATGTTGCCTCAGCTACACAATCTGAAGCAACACCATGTAACTGTCATATAACCTTTTCACAGAATGATTATAAATACAAACAATTAGAGAGTTGACAACAGAGACACACGGACATTAGGCAGTGTAGGGCAAGGGGAAAAGGAGACGTTTACAGCTGTGATTTTATAAGGGAGCTACAATGGAGGTTTTTCCAGACAACAAATGCTGCAGAGAAGACACTTGCGCCAATGGAAGTGAGGTTGTATTGTGGGAAAGGGTGAGATGAGCTGAGGGTGTGGGGAATGTACTGAAGAGAGGGTGGTGTCTCAATGAGAAATGGGCCAATTTGAACTGGCTCTTGTAGTGAATAAGGAACCAGAGTTATTGAGAACTGGGGGTGATGTTGCCATTTCTGAAGGACTCAAGAACGGATCAATGATATCAGGAAGCAGTTCATTACCATGGTTTATGCTTATTTCTCAAGTATTTAACTCAATAAATGGTATGGACAGGTTTGAAAGGGGTATTTTTAATCTCAGTATATCAAAATTTCTATTTTATAACCCATTTCCCATTAAAAATGGGAAGTTAAGCAAAAGCTCATGAAGGCCAATTCAGTATCAATAACTACAAAACTATTGATTGATATTTTTCACAAGGTAGTTTGAGATCCCACTCCTGTGGATAATTAAATAGGTGTGAAAAGAATGAAGAGCAAAATAAAACACTAACAAAAAAGCAGGGTTAGTTAGAAACCACCTGGAACTTTGCACTATATAAGCACACCACTCAGATATTTATATAACAAATACCATCCCAGATGTTGCATTGGAGTCCTATGGATGTTTATGCCACCAATATGGTCATTACAGTGAATGCTCAAAACACTAATGTTGGCAGCCAAAGAGGAAATAAGCTCTAAATGATGCATACGTGTAATTCTAATTAATGATACACAGGTATGCTGAAAGAATATTAAATCCCCAGAGTGTATACTTCATTCTTAAAATACCACAATTTAATTGCTAACCTTGCAATTTGATTTAGCAAACATAAAGCAACAAGCTTTGGGTTCCCACTGTCTCTTACAAAGATTTTCACCACTGAACCCCTCACACAGTGACTTCATCCACAACAGCTGTTTTTGCTAAACCCATATCCTCAAATACTAAAAACAGTAAAAGTCTAAGTAAACATAGCAGCTAATCTCCATGTCGCTGTAATGGGTTTGAAAAATTTAGGGGACTGCTAGCAAGAGGATTAAACCTATTAGTCAATGGCTATAGAAAAGATGAATGGGGACATGATTCTTGTTAGTTTCATGACTGCTCATTGATCAGAGTCTCTGCTTCTGCTCTTGGAACTTCATGAATCGGAGGAGAGGGAAGAGGAGCAGACTCTGGAATACCCCACTTCATTGTTAGTGTTTGGGAGATTCTCTTAAATAAAAACTTCAATTCTGCAGAAATTAAATGGTCAAGGATCCTTACACCTTTCCATGGGGAAGTTTTTCCTGTTTCTTCGTTTTTTTAACTGGTCACTGACAAATGGGTTTTTCAAGCACTGGCCTCATACAGCTGAAATTTTATTCATATTGTAGGCACCCTGTACTTCAGGGGCCTTGGGACTCAATTGGGAGTTTACAGTTGGGAAGATCCTGGGAGACTACAACTCCCATGATGCCTTGGGGAAAAAGGAGAGAGACTCTTCCCCTTCCAGGGAGTCAGAGAAAAGCATGTGGGGGACTCCATGTTGGTGCTGGGGTGGAGCGCAGCCAAGGCTGAAAGCTGCTGCCTGATTGCTGCCAGCTACTGCCTGCTGCCGGGGTCCCAAAGCTGCTGCGGAGAGTCTGCTGGAGTTTGATGAAGCAGGGAGCTTCGGAGGTTGGTAGCATTGCCCAAAGCCAGGGCAGAGACTGAGCCTGGAGCTGGCTGAGGTGGACCTGCAGTGAAGGTGGTGAGAGTGTGTGTCCGCCCCCGTGCTCTGTTGTTTGGGGGAGGGCTTGTAAAGGAAGGGGCCCTGCAGAGAGACTTTGACTGGGCCTGAGAAGAGGCAGAGAGAGAGTCCCTTCAAGCAGGGCCAGGACTGCAGACATTTGGTTGGGCCAACTCCAAATCTCCAGCTTGATACCTGGGCTGGACTGGTACACTGAACCAACAGAGTGCTGTCTGCTTCTCCAGATCTTTAAGTGCCCCTACGCAAGCAAGGGGTCAGGGCTCTGAACTCTAGGGGAGTGCACACTCTGGAGGTGGGGTAAATAGTGGCAGTGTAAATGCCAGTTAGACAAGTTTCATTTATTACTGTATACTATATTTATTAATTGATTTATTCAGCTGCCCCTGTGGATTTAAAATAATAGTGATATTAAATTTCAGTCTGTTATGCCATATTTCTTTAACTTGTTAAGTAAAGGTGTGTTAACTCTAATTTAAGTATACTGGATGTTTAGTTTGCATAATTGCAGTTGTTAAGTTAGACCTATGTCTCAAATTATTATTAGACTAGGTTTAGTACTGGAAGCTCTCAAGGCCCGCTATTGAGCGTGTGCAGGGCCCAGCCAGGTGGAGGCACCCTCAATTTTACATTCCTTTTAAAGTAAAGGGACTGCAGCAGAAAGGTGGATAGAGGATTCCCACCTATCCTACATCATCACTGGGATACTCAGGATCTCCTTTGTTGTTAACAACCTTAGGCGCCCTTGCACACAGGTGAGTGTTGCCGGCTCCCAAGAAACCCAGAAATAGAAGGGGGTTACAATATGTTATGACTTTTAAAAAATCTATTCACATTAAAAACAGTTCCACCAATTGTTCTTAAGACTTCGGCATATGGCCCTGTATTCCCTGGGTGCGGTCTCTGAGTTCATGCAGAACGCAAGCAGCCACCTTCAGCTCACTTTATATTTCTCTTTTAAAGGGCACGGGGGCTCACTTGAGCCAGCGTTGTCCCATGTGCACCCTTCCTGCACAGCTGTCACCCTTTGCAGGCAGCTGGGCTCCTTTACATTTTTAGTCTTACCAGAGAAACTGAATTTGCAGCTGTGAACTGGATCCCAGTTCAGCTTTTTGAGTCTCTAACAGCTGTTTCCGGAAACCTGGTCGAGCACCATGGCTAAGAGACGGTTCCTTTAGAAGTTCTTCCCCTTGAGGATAACCTCAGAAATGCCTGGACTGCTGTAAACTTTTGCTTTAAAAGCTGGATTGGAAGATGTTCCAGGGCCTTTAAGTAACAGTTTAAAAGGACAACAGCAGCTGGACTGAAGGAGACATTAGAAGCTTTGTCTGTCTTTGTACCTAAATTGTAAACTAAAAACGAGGTGGAAACATTTTACTACCGTTTTCCCATTCACCCCCATTCCCTTTTACTGATCTTTTTCCTAGCATGGATTTTTGGTGTGCTTTGAGGTCCCAGCTGTGCAGCACTGGGAGTTGGTTCAGGAACAAGACAGATCCAAAATATACACGTGGCAGAGCACAACGTGTCTTTGGATCAACAGCATCCAAGGCTGTAGAAATCAGATTTTTATTCTTTTAGAGAGCCATTTTATAACATGCAGTGTTCAAGTTCCTCTCCTAGGAACACATCCCCAGGCAGCCATTAGGATGACACTAAACAAACACACCTACAATCCCCATGGAAGATTTAAAGCAAATTCAGGGACATGTTTGTATGTAAAATCGTGGGGGTGGAAGATCAGATTAGGAATCCAGATGGAAGGGATAAAAGAAAAGCCTTGTCTATTGAAGAGGAGTGTCCTTTACCAAAAAAGGATAGTAGGTAAGAGCATTGTAAAATGTGCTGGTTTTGTTTTGTCTTTTTTTTTTTTTTTTTTTTAATGGTAGAAAAATATGGATTTAAAAGAATCCTCAATATGAAATTCCACTGCCATTTCCAAGGACAAAAATTCTGTTGCCTGAGGGACAAAAGGAACACGAAGGCCTGAGCTAGAAGAAAACACAGTCACAGCCTGACGTTGCTCGCCCTTTCACAAGTGTAAATCAGAAATAAATTCACTGATGTTAAACTGATGAGACAAGTGTCAAACCCCTCCCTCCCCCCAAAAAATCATCTGAAGCAGGAGGTAGGTTTTTCCTTCAAAACCCCAGAGTACTTGGTTGCCCTTTGTGGATACTGAACAACATCTTAGGCCGATCTGTTGGCCGCTGATTTCCTCAATACATTTTTCTTACAAGCGTTCAGCTACGAACTGTGGTGTTTTACTTCTCCCAGAGCTTCAGTACTATCCCCTAAATTTTCTGCAGAGCCCATGTGCAAAGGGTGACCAGAAGGCATTCTTGAACCAAAGTAACAAATCTTAGGAACAAAGCATAACGTAAGAGAAAAAGGTTATTAAAACAGCAATCAGTCCCTACAAAAACGTGTCTTACCTAGTGCATTGGCTCTCAACCTTTCCAGCCTACTATTCCCCTTTCAAGAGTCTGATTTGTCTTGTGCACTCCCAAGTTTCACCTCACTTAAAAAACTACTTGCTTACAAAAAATCAGACACAAAAACACAAAAAAGTGTCTCAGCACACTGTTACTGAAAAATTGCTTCTCTCTCATTTTTACCATAGAATTATAAAATAAATCAATTGAAAAATAAATGGTGCACTTAATTTCAGTGTATAAACAAGTGATTGTATGAAACTGTAGTTTGCATTAACTTCGCTAGTGCTTTTTATGTAGCCTGTTGTAAAACTAGGCAAATATCTAGATGAGCTGATGTACCCCTCCCCCAGGAAGACCTCTGCGTACCCCTGGTTGAGGACCACAGATCTAGAGGCTTGCCTCCCTTGGCAGAGACATTAAGCAGGCCTCCCTTTAGTGTTTCTCACAAACAAATGCCCCCTCTCAAGAAAGGGTCACTATTATTATGCAGTCAGAAGCCCTCTGTCTCCATTTCCTAGCCTTTTACCTCTGCTGCCCAAAACCAGTCTGGTGAGCTTAGCAGCACATCAGGATTTCAAAGCACATGAATGGTTCTTGCATTGTTCCTGAAGTGTGGTAGGTGGGTGACTATCTGAAGCCATGGTGCTCTTTCCTAGCTATATGCAATCAGCCTCATCTTAAATTAACCCCATGTAACTATACAGAAAACCTTTTACAAACAAACATAGAGAACATACTATATTCATAAATTACAGAACAGCCCCACTTCTTCACATTCCCCTCCACCAAAAATCTGACTGCAAATTATTTCATCAGTAGAAGGAAGTGATGTTTCCCAGTTCATCATCAGTTAAGCATATCAGGAAAGGAATGGAAGTAATTTATAGTAAAGCTGCCACTTAAAGAACAAACAAACAATCAAACCCACCATGTCCCTAAATTTATGACTTCAGTAGATCAATTCAGCTAATCCTGCTTATCTTTAGGTCATTGGTCAGTGCTGATGGAACCAGGAAGTCACAACATTTTCAATAAATATTTTTACTTACAGTAAATGAAAAAAGTCTGGGAAAGAATCAGTAACTTCAGTCAGATAGATAGTGGAGGGCTGATTAGTTTATATGTGATATCTATATCTATTATCCCCTGGACTGGAAGCTGCCCTGTTAGCAGCTCTTGTTCATTTTTTTTTTTTAGGCTATGCAACCTCCATACTGTGTACTTGAACACAAGGATGCAAGTATTATCCTCTTCCCCTTTAGCATTCCCCCATTTTTGTCCCAGCACCCCACTGTTGACACATCTCATCCTTATTCAGCCTTTAAGATCCTTGGGACAGAGACCTTTTATTTTATGTTTGCATATAACCACCACAGAGGCCTTGGTCCCACCTGGGGTCTCTGGACACTATTGTATTACAAACAGCAGCAGCTTGAAAGGGTTTTTTTTCTATTTCATTAGGGTGGGCTCCCTGCACATCAATAGGTCTCCAGTGTCAGTTATGCCAATGTAATCCAACTCAGCTCCTTTCCATGCCATCTACCCACAATGGCATGGGCACAAGTTTTAGTTCTGTAGCAGTACCCAGAAAGAAGGAATGGGCTCACTCCTACCAGCTACTGAACACCTTCCGATACCATTAACTCCAGTAGGAGTTGACGGCTCTCACCATATTGCAAGAGACACTTGAACACCGAGTCAAGTGGTTGAGACCAAAATGCTGACCTACTTTAAAATGATTATCCTCTAGCAAAGCATCCCAAGGAGTCTAAATCTCCATTCAGTCAAAATGCAAAATACTCCATCAACAAGATTTAAAATACCAACACTAACAACCTTTCATGTTTAACCTCCTTGTGCTCTTTCTGTGGGCTCTGCAACTGCATCACAATGGATTATGGTCCTATTGGATCTGACATTTAAATAGAGATGGGCCTTCTCCACACTTGGATAGGAGAACTCCAGTGTAAACCCAAGTTCTAAAAGTGATATTGGCAAGTCAGGAAATGGCACTTTTCCCACACAAGGTGGTAATAAACCAATATCTCAGCATGTTGCTGCTAGAAATGACATCATTTGGTCCAAATGTAAAAGGAAAAGCAAATTGTGAAGGAGGGAGTAATTAAATGCATAGAGGCAAATGGTAGAGGGGATGTAATGCAACATGGGATTACCAAAAGTAGATCATACCAGACTAACCTGATTTTCTTCTTTGAGAAAAAAAAACTGATTTTTTTAGATCATTGAAGTGCGGTAGATCTAATATACTTAATATATTACTAATACACTTAAGTAAAGCATTTCACATGATACCACATGGGAAATTATAAATTCCATTCGGGAAGATGGGGATGAGCAACAAGCATTGAAAGGTGGCTAAAAAGGGAGAAGGTAATGGGTTGTGCTGAAAGGTGCATTCTGACTGGAGAGAAGTTACTAGTGGAGTTCTCAAAGATCAGTCTTGGGACCAATCTTATTGAATATTTTTATTAATGACCATAGCACAAAAAATAGGAATGTGCTAATGAAACTGCTGATGATAAAAAGTTGGTAGGCATTGTCAATATAGAGGAGCATTGGCTTATTATACTGGGAGATCTGGATGACCCTAAAGACTAGCGACAGAAATGGGATGAAATTGCATATTACACAGTGCAAAGTCATGCGTTTAGGGTCTAATAATAAGAATTTATGCTACAAGCTGGGAGCTCATCAGCTGGAAGCAACAGAGGAGGACAGAGACCTGGATGTGTGGATTAATCACAGGATGACTAAGAGCCACAAGTATGATGCAGCTGTGAAAAAGGCACATGCAATCCTAGGATGTATTAGGTGAGGCATTTCCAACAGATACAGAGAAGTATTAATACCATTGCACAAGGCACTGGTAAGACCTCACTTGGAATACTGTGTACAATTCTGGTCACCCATGCAGAGAAGAGCTACTAGGATGATCAGGGGAATGGAGGGACACTCTTATGAGAGGAGACTGGAGGAGCTTGATTTGTTTAGTTTTGCAAAAAGGCAGCTGAGCGGGGATACGACCCTCTCTGTAAATGGGGGGAGAGGAGAGAAATATCAGGGATGGTAAAGAGCTATTTAAGCTAAAGGACAGTGCAAGTACAAGAACAAATGGCCATGAACAAATTCAGGCTGGAAATCAGAAGAAGGTTTCTAACTATCAGAGGGATGAGATTCTGGAACTGTCTCCCAATAGGAGCTGTGGGAAAACTTATTTGTTTTCAGAGAGCTGGACAAAATATTTATGAGTGTAATTGTATAAATGCGGCTGCTTGTGATGGTGGGGGGAGGGGGTCCTCACTTCCAGTTTATATCTTGCATTCCTCCTTAAGCTCATGCTTCAGGGTTTCAGCTGGACACCAGCAGGGGGTCAGGAACAGATTCTCTCCCACCCAATGTATTCCCGGAGGTTTGTTTGTTTGGGTTTTTTTTTAAAATCTCCTTCCTCTGAAGTATCAGGAATACCACTAGAGTTGGGACACTGAGCAGGGCGGGATGGGGCACTGAACATTCTCTCTCTCAGGTGCCTGGCTGGCTGGTTCTTGCTCAGAGTCTAACTGATCGTCACATGTGGGGTCAGGAAGGAATTTGCCAATCTGAGTTGGGGGAAGTGACCTTGTGGGTTTTTCACCTTCCTCTGCAGCGCATGGGTGCAGGTCACTCACTTACTAGGATTATCACAGTATCATTTCCCTGCCATTGCAAGGCCCTCAAGCTCCTGTGCACCTCAGTCCATCCTACTCTCTGCCTCTGGCAGATAGTCTGAGTTTCCTGTGGGTTTCATTTCCACTATTGGGTTTAGTGTGTGGGTGCTGGGTGGTGTTGGTGGCCTGTGATAAACAGGAGGTCAGACTAGGATCTAGTGTTCCTTTCTAGCTTAAACTCTAAGACGACTCTGGCCACATCAATCATATAAAATTCCATTGCTCTCTTTGCAAGAATAGAATTCTTTCCCCCCCTGTAGTCCTGGCTAAACTCCAACTCAGGTAGTTATATCTTGGCCTACATTCCCCCCGTAGTGATAAGAACTGACATCAGTTATTGTTCATTTCCTGTCTTGAATGGTTTAAAGGCTTTGTCTAGCAAAACACGCACTATGTTCCACTTCAGAGTTTACTGCATTCCACGGGTGAGCGAAGCTTTCCACAACATATGTTGGCTAGAGTTGAAGTTATAGAATTTTGCCCCACAGGTTGGAAAAGAGGGATGTCAAGGATGGGCTCCACATGGAACCTGGTCTATCCCTTCTCAGCCAGAAGGAAGGTCGCCCTGATGCAAGGTCTTGAGCAGGAGGAAGAGGAGGGGTAGAATAAGAGAAAAGTAAGGAGATTCTGGAGGATCAAAATGAACTCAGCTGTGTGTGTGTGAATTTAGTAAACATGCATTTCTCATGAAAGCACTGATTGCAAAATGGACTAGACAGGTGCTATGTAAAGTTCCACACACAAAGCTCTGCCAATGCAATGCACAACATCTTAACTGGACTTAACTCATCTGAAGTGCTTTGTAAGAGTTCCTGCTGGTGCATAAGCCAGAAAGAGCATAAGGTCAGACCAACTGTCCATCTAGTTTCCAACCGTGGCCAGTACCAGAGCTTCAGAAGGAATGTTGAGAACAGAGCCGCCATTTTGGAGAAATCCTCCCATCTTCCGCTCCTGCCTTCTGGCAGTCAGAGGTTTAGAGTCATCCCGAGCGTGGGTTTACATCTCTGACTATCTCAGCCCATAGCCATTGATGGACCTATCCTCCATGAACTTATCTAGTTCTTTTCTGGACCGATTATACTTTTGGCCATCATAACATCCCACAGAAATGAGTTTCACAGGTTAATTGTGCACTGTGTGAAGTAGTATTTTCTCTTGTTTGCATTAAGCCAGCTGCCTATTAATTTCATTAAGTAACCCTTGGTTTTTATATTGTGGGACAGGGTAAATAACTCTTCACTGTTCATTTTTTCCAAACCATTAATGATTTTATAGAATTTTATCACTTTCCCGCTTAATCATTTATTTTCTAAGCTAAATAGTCCTAATTGTGTTAGTCTCTCCTCATATGAAAACCATTCCATATCTCTTACCCTTCTCTATACCTTTCCCAATTCCACTATATCTATTCTGAGATGGGGTGAACAGAACTGGACACAGAATTCAAGGTGTGGGTGCACCGTGGATTTATATACACAGCTTTACATTCATTTCCCAGCTGGAGTACTGGCAGTTAGAAAACACCTTTTACTTGCCAACTGAGAAATTTGAATATGAAAATCATTAAGGGGAGACAACATGCCTGCAGGGAGGGGTTCCATAATTGGGATTTATTGCAGGTAATGTTTCCCTTGATGCATGAGCCAGGCAAGAATTCAGCTGAGTCTTCCATGGCTGTAATTGGTTCTGTGGTCTTAACAGGTGAAAATGTAGTAAAAAGTGTATTTTTGTCAACAAAATAAGGGGTATGTCTTAGAAAACACAGAAAACAGTTCTGTGAAGAAGAAACGTGTTACTTTTAGATAAACATACTTTAAGAGACTATTGCCATAAAAGTGACTCACAGCTAAGGTCAAACAGTAAGTCAGTAGCAGACCTAGGATTATTGCAGAGTTCTTGGCTCAATCCCCTAGACCATGCGGCCTCTATTAGTTCTTATTCCAAGCCATTTGTTAATATTAGTAGTAATATTTTGTCAATGTGATAAAGTGTTACACAGCTTCTACACAAGCATGTCTGTTTGTGACCACATTAGAACATAGTAGAAACACCCAGGGAGTGAGCACTGGTACATAGCAAAATCTTTATACCCTCTGCTCTATTTCACATACCATATATATTTCATACCATATAGAGTTATTTTGCCCCTCCCCCCCATACAGGGCTGAGCCCAGTGTCATATAGGCTCCTGACAAATATTAGAACAAACTTTTTCATGCCCTGCAGGAGATCATAAACAACATATGCACTTGCAAACCTGCTTCATGTGGGGTGGTTTTGGGACTTGGTGGGTTGCGAGAGAAATACCTGTCATCCTAAAATTCACTGACCATTCAATTCCACAAAATGGTTAAAGGAAGATCTTTGTTCCTGTCCTTAATACATTGAGAAGATGTTCCTTTATCAAGGAATAAAGGTAGACATTTGAAGTACACAATAAAAGGATCATGTAGCTACCCTATGTAGTCAAAAGAATGGGATTCTCTCCACTCATATTCAAAGTCCATGCATAGGTTTGCAGTCTGCTGAAACAGAGCAAGATCCTGGGACACTGCCACACTTCTAGTGGATTAATAATCTGCAGGCAACACTCTTGTTTGACTGCAGAGAAACCACTAAATAAAATAAATATAATTAACACATTGTATGGCTGAATAAAGCACTGAGACACATCAGAATAGATGACTAACCATTCTGACAGGTCTGTGTAAAGAATAAAGCACTAATTCATGATTCTCAACACCGAAGTATCATTTATCCTCCACTTTAAGAGTCTTTCTGGGGCATAAAATGTAGAGCAAACTGCCTACTGCTCTGATTCTGAAGTGTTGAGTGCCTCTTGCTACTCAAAACTGAGCTGAAGGCCACTTATAGTAATAGGCTATAAGAATGCAATTGAAATCTAGAAGCAGGGATGCAAGCCAAGCTTCACCACTTATCACAACAGATGTGCTTAGGCTAATCAAAAGGGCTCCCTCGTGTGTTCCATGGATGAAAGAATAGAGAGGAAACTCTTCTCTCTTCCTAAAGGCTATTCAATATTGGAATGAAGGCATGGCTTCCATGAAATAGCCCACAGGTGCTGCAGGCACTGCCAATTGCAGATTTTGCTATAAAGACCACAAGATTATCAAGAGATGTGCTGTGTGCAGGACTGCCCCGATGTTTTGCAAAGCTCTACGAGAGAACGTGTCCAGGATCCCACCGACCTTCTTCCTCACCTACACTTGACCAATGCCACCCAGTTCTCTCCTGTCTATCTACAGCCCCTTGTTAAAGGCAGAGGCAAATCATCCTTTTAGCCGGATAGTGGAGCCAAAAAGAAACTTCCCATCATGGAGGAAAAGGTGGTCAGTTCAGACATCCAGTCAGTCTCTGTTGTGATGCTCTGTTAACACTAGTCCAATGGAAATGCAAACCGGGAATCAAGGGTAGTGCTGTGTGTCTGGTGGGAGACTGTTCTGGAAGAGGGGAACATAGCCTAGCTGAATAGCTCTAAGACCGTTCTTGTGTAACAATTTATATTTTCAAAAGAAAAAACTTTTTATAAATGTTTTGGCCATTGGCCAGAACTATACCAAATAAATGCTAGTTAGCCTGTTTCATCAGAGTGGTGTGCATATTAATAGTTTTTACACTATTTAAGTGACTTTTCCAGAACAGTTCAAATACAACCCAAGATTGCAGACACATTCATGAAAGCTAGTTATAGGAGATGAATGGCACACACACAGAGCACACTGTTGGGCAATACAATACTTAGATGCTTCCCCATCTGCATTTTATTTCTAAAACATATTTTACTTGTTAGTTTCGCTTATAATGTCCCTCCAGTTTCACTGCAAAAGAAGATTCTGCCAAAATACAGGGCTGAATAGACGCCTTGAATTTTTATGAACATAAAATAAATCTTAATAAATTAAAATGTGCCCATCCATTACATATACAGAATCCACAAATATAAACAGGCATTTTTATTTACCAAAAAAGCCATCACGTTTTGAGAACTGAAAGTTGCAGATGATTTATATGCTTTTGGAAATAATTATCTATCTATCTATCTATCTTTCTTTTTGCAGAAATTGAAATGCAGGAAGAAAAATATTTCTTTATTAGAACCTTTTGCAGTGCAACTTCATTTGGGAGACTCTTCTATACTAACCTTTCAGAATGCTTTCATTTGAAAAATCTGCTCTGTGTGTGTCCAACAGAAAAACATTTGTGCCTTCAGTTGTAAAAGGTTTTCTCCAAAGGAGCTGTTTAGTGGTTTGTGGCAGGATTCTGTGCCCAGAGGAAATCATAACCTCATGTGAGATCATAAACAAAGTTTTTGCCCAATGTCTAATCCAGCTCCACGCTACTTAATCTCCAGAAATATAGCCTAGATGAAAAGCAAAAGCACTGATAAGAAGGTGGCGGCATCTCGGCCAGCAGCTTTTCCGAATTGGTTTGATTTCATGGCATTACAACCGTCCAGGTCCCTGCGCTGTAAGTTTAAATGCAGCTTCAGAGCCAGCCCAGGACAGCAGCCGAACGAAGCCTGCAAACCCGGCGAATCCTCAGCGGCAGAGGAGCTGCCCGCGGCACAGCCGGCACGTTACCCTGACCCCTCACAAGTGCAGCGGAGTTCGCTACGGTGTAAACAGGCACCGCAAAGCCGGCTCCGGAGCGAACAGCCTCTCGAGCGGGCAGCGGAGAGGAACCGATTCCAGGGGGCACCTCTGCAGGCAGGATTAAGCGGGGGGGGGGGGGGGGGGAAGGGGGGTGTTTTAATGGAGAGCGTAGTTACATAACTTCAGCCGTTCCCTTGGACCCAAACCTTCTTAGCCCCAGTCCCGGCCCCGGCCTCTTCCCACCGCTCGCAGTCCCCGGCCGTCCACACGCGGCTCCTACCTCGCGGCTCGAGTCACGGGTGCCCCTTTTTTTCTCCGCGGCTTTCCACGGGAATCGCTCCCGAGCAGCTGGTGGCTCCGGCCCGCGCTAATCCCCGCCCGGCGGCTTTAGCGATCCCGCCAGGCGGTTCATTAGCCTAATCACCTGCCGCCAGCCTCCACGCCGGGACCGACGAGGCGAGTGACCCCCGCGCAGCAAAAGGGCGAGGAGGCCCCGCCCCGAGCAGCGCGGCTCGGACGGGCCCGTTTCACCCTCCCGCCGGGCGGGCAGAGCGGCGGGGCTGGCCGGGTTTGCAGAGGGGCTGGACCGCGCGCCTGGGCGCTCGCCTCCCGCTGCGCTCCGCGGCCGGCGCCAGCTCCGCGGGGCGCTCCGAGGGCCGCCGCCCCGCGGCGAGGGATGAGGCAGGTTCCGGGGCAAAGGAGGTGGGGGGAATCAATCGCCTTTAACCAGCACCCGCGGCTGCCTCGGGGAGAATCTTTTCCTCTGCTGGGGGGCAGGCACGTCCCAGACCAGCTGCATCCCTCCGCCCCCGGGCAAGCCAGCCGGCTGTTCTCCAAGGAGAGGGTGAAATCGCCTTGCACGCCCGGCGCAACCGAACAGCCCCACTGGGTTTCACAGACAGCAGCAGGCTGCGTCTACCCTGCCGTGCAGCACACGCCTCCCCCTCTCCAGCCAGCCAGCACGGCCCAGGGAGGGAGCGGAGCAGAGCGGACTTTCCCCCGCCCGGCCAGCTGCAAAGAGAGGATGAAGCACGATCTAAACTAAGCTTGGTTCTGTCACACCCCCGGAGAGCTTCCTGGCTGAAATTCACAGGCCCACAACTAGGGCGAGAGCCGCCGAGTGCGCGGTGCAGAGCGGGCGCAGCCTGTGCTTTCTGGTGTAGACCTGAGCACAGGCGATTCGGGCCAATCCGAAGTGAACCTCAATCCCCCTTTCAAACACTTGCTGAAAGCAAAGAGCGCTCCCTCCAGCCCCCAGCTTGCATCCCAGTCGTATCTTCTGCTCCCTGTTTCAAACTAATTCCCTCCTGAGGTTCCAATGAAGCTGCAGTTTGTGACACTGCCACATGCTGCTGGTGTCTGCTGCTGGAAGCAAGGTCTTTCTGCTGAGACATGAAACCAAACCCCTTATCGCTTGTGATCATTTAAGATCTGCAGCAATTTTTCAGAAGTGGGATGGGTGGTTTCCAATTTAGACACTTACATTCTAAGTATTTCAGATTATGTTTCAAGTACATAACAGGTTGTTAGGAGGAGGAGGGGGAGAAATTGTTCTTCTTAAACTCTGAGCATAGGACAAGAAGCAATAGACTTAAATTGCAGCAAGGCTGGCTTAGGTTGGGCATTAGGAAAAACTTCCTGTCAAGGTAGTTAAACTTTGGAATAAATTGTCTAGGGAGACTGTGGAATCTCCATCATTGGAGATTTTTAAGAGCAGGTTAGATAAACACCTCTCAGGGATGGTCTAGAATAATACTGAGTCCTGCCAGAAGTGCACTGTACTGACCTAGATGACTTCTCCAGCCCCCTTCCAGTCCTAGGATTCTGCCTTAAATTACCTTTCGGCTTGAACTGGATATGTATTTTTCACTTCTGGGTGTAGTGTTTTGATTATACACAGGTGCCAGTTACAGCTGTTTGCTGTTTTGATTATACTGCATGTGACAATAATCAGTCCTAGTTTACAAAATACATATACAGCTAAATTAGCAAAGCAGTTTGAAACTCAGCAGTGCAAGGATAAAATCTTTTCCCCACTACAAACCTGCATTAAAGCTTTGTGAATATTTAACATGATCAAGATGCCTGTGAGCTAAAATTTAAAATGCAAGTCTATTTCTAAATGTGGCTAAATGAAAATGGTCCCTGCTGGCACAAAAGATCTGCTCTCTATGCCTATTTAAAACATCTCTACTTTATTTGTAGTAGCTAAAAAGCTTTATTACTTTTTACTTCCAGTAGCCCTGCAGAGCCCATACAGCTTAACTGTGATAGACAGAGTTGGATAATGTTCTGCCTCATGCATCAAGAGAATTGTTAAGTTCTGTTGTTGGCAATTCCTGAGCCAGAAAGGTCTCAGCCTGACTTTCAGGTTTCAGAGAGTGTGTAAGGCAGGCTGTTTTTACTTATTTAAAGCCTTACTTTTGAATGGAATATATTTGCTGTGAAAATCAGAGACAATATAAATGGAACCCTTCCATATCACTTTTACATTCACTTTTCAGAGCAAGATCGCCCCTTTTCTATTATTATCATAATATTGCAGTATTGCAACCTGAATTTTCGCAGCCAGAATCGCAGCCTGAATTTTCTGAGGAGACTTTTTTTAACGGACATTGGAGAAATGATCTATAAATGTATCAGTTTACTAAGCTAGTGATGCACTCTGGGATCCTTCATTTACTTCAAGCACAATGTTGCCTTTATGTAAAATTATACATAAACAAAAAATTACATTTGCAGAACATTAAGCTTGCACAGTCAAGCATTCAGAAGGTAAGAAATGCCAGAATCAAGATTGCCTGTGCAATCTTAATTCAGTCCCCCTAGTGCATGTGCATTATGATAAAGTCTCTGATTACATGATCACATACTTTTTCCACAGGACAACCCTTATTACTCCGGCATTAAATTCACATACACACCCATAGCTGGCTATGGGCTATGTCTTTCTGAGTGGGTACTTTTTCTTTATGGTCCAAGAGCAGAGCCAATTAATACTAGGATGATATACACCCTGCCATGTACATAGTTAAAGATAATGGATAATACAGAGAAATCCAAGTTACCTTTATGATTCAGAATTACATTTCTCCGTTTTAATAGCACATTAATTCAGGACATAGTGGTATCACTGTCTAAAGAATCAGGGCCAAGTACAGCACACTGGGAGCCTGGTGTTCTTCTACAGCTGGAAGGAGAAGGAAACTAGTTCCTTCTTTCAGTATTTACGTAAGTGACCTACCACCTATTGTAGTAATTTACTAATGAGTATTAATATAACAAGTTACACAACAAAATTTCAGCAAGAAACATACATGCAGGAGCTCCAGTGAAATTAAAGCGTTTTCAATCCATTTCCCTAAATGCTTGTAGTTCTCATTTCACAGAAAAATGGATAATCTATTAACATTTTTTTTAAAAATGTTGACCAGCTAGCATGCATTCAAAGTCAGCTATTGTGATGTTACAAAACACTATTTTAGTCATATGTTTTACTACAAATATAAGGATTAATGTATAAACTCATACATCAAGTTTTCAGAAAGAAAGAAAAATGGCTTTATACATGTAGATGTAGCCAGCAGGACTACTCGGAATAACAGATCCACTCCTACAACACTACTTTACCCACTGCATATGAAATAGGTGTCAAACTCATTCCATAGTTATATTTATCATTTCAGACCATGTACCAGTGCTACAAAGTTAAGGCTATATAATTAGCTCCCTCCACTGACTGTCTCCCACTTCAGTTAACAGAAGTTTGGTACAAAGATTAACTGCAGAATCTGGCCCTTGTGTCATAACTAATATCTTTTAGGTCCCAGTCCTTCAGTGAGTGCTGACTGGGCAAGGAAAATTTCAGGATTATGGCCTTAGTTGGTGACATTATCTTTGCATTCAGCATCACTTAACAGGGAAAAATGATGTATGGCATTTTTAGGGCCAGTGCTATTTTTTTGCTCCTTATTTATGTTTGCATATGCAGTGAGCATTTTGGAGCAAATCAGGTAACTGTGTGCACAAGTTACCTTAGAGACACAACTGCACACCAAAATGCTACAGAAATCTGATCCATAACATGCCATTATCAGGATTAAGAGTTAACATTTTATTGAGATCCATAAGGACAGTTCCCAACTCTGCATTTTAGGTTGTCTAAAATGGCACTATACTCCTTTCACACTTAAAAAGATACTGGATATCTTATAAGCTATAAATGGTAGAAACCTTCATTCTTTTAAAAAAGAAGGCAAAAATAATCTCATGCTTCTGAAACTGGATGTGTCATTGTGACACTGTATGAAGTATGGATGATCATTTATAACATTGATACCAATATTACAAAATTGCAATGAATATTTCAGAATATACCATGTAAGATATAATTGGAAAGGGTTATAATCTGTGGAGTATGATAATATCTATGTATGTATCATCTTTGTATTATAAATTATGAATATGTGTGATATATCTATCTAAAACTTGTGCCAGGCTACTAGGTGACACCCCCCTGAAACAGATTAGCATCAGTACTGTCCAGCCTAGGGATAGACCCATTGACAGGGCACTCCAAGTGCTTTTCCATGTCCACGTGCTGTGATCTTGTGTTTGGGATAAGTCACATGGCAAAGGATATAAAAGGCAGCTGCACCATCTCCAACTTGTCTTCATTCCTGTTTCCTACCTCTGGATCATCTTCTCTATATCTGAAGCTTTGAATAAATGACTGACAGACCCATCCAACTTCTGAATGTGCTTCAGAGGAAATTTACAAGCCAGAAAACTCACCAATACTGCTGAGAACCTGATATATGGACTGTAAAGTCATATGTATGTTTCTGATTGCTTTGATCACTTAACATCTCTCTTGTTTGTTTCTTTTCTTTTCTAATAAAACTTTAGTTTTAGTTACTAAAGGACTGGCTGGCAGCGTGGTATTTTGGGTAAAATCCAAACGAATATTAATCTGGTAATGTGTCTGATCCTTAGGGATCAGAGGAACATTTTGTAAAGTGAATAGAGTTTTAAATAACTTCTCTCTTTATTGGACCTAGTTGCTTATTGAGAGCCAGAGACTGAAATGCAATAAAGAGGGCTGTATGATTTCTTTTTGGACTTCTTGATAACCAGTGTGGGGGAATCAGGAGCACGGTTGGTGACTAGCTGGTGAATCTAACTTCAGTGTTGGCCACCAATTTTGGGAGACTCTCCTCTTCCTTTTTGCAGTCTTCCCTGACCGTGGCATTTGCAGGTGGGCTACCACAGGCACATTGGGTCACAGTCATTAACAATAGAGGATTGACACCCTTGACATATAAGCAGAGGGTTCACTTATATAATACATGTTTTTCTAAAGGAAGGATCCAGACCCCCACAGATCTGATGGGGAGCAAAATTAATTAATTACATTTGTATGATAATGCCATAAGCATTTATATCCAGGAGAATGATATGTTGCATTTTTCCTCAGAATTCAGCCAGAAACGATACAAAATGACTCACATGGGAGCTTAAAACTAATCAACAAAAATTCAACCCATCAGAGCTGTAAAGGCCATGTTCTGCCATCAGTTACACCAGGGTGAATATAGAGTCACTCTGCTGACATCTATGTGGGTCTACTTGTAGACTGGAGAATACTCAGTCCCTTTAAGTTCCCTAATTCTCCATGCAGTCTGCCATCAGAAAGCCATGAAAAGGCTTCCACCAGTACCAGACCAGATACTTATCACATTATGTGCCTGAAAACATAGCAGAGAAAATCTTCCCCATGCAAATAATTAACCCCTTCTTGCCCACACAAATTAACAAAAAGAGCCCATACGTCTAACTCACACTAGCTGTAAATGGCCCTGAAGAGCTGGAGACGAAGTCCAGGATCAGCGTTCCACAGAGCCATTCAAGCTGTGCCCCTTTTGTTCCATACACATCTCCTTTGAATTAGCCAATAAAACAGTGACAAATTTTACTTTTTTTTTTTTTCCCTATCTTTTTGCTGAAATGTTTTGATTATCAAAAAAACTCCAACCAACTTTAGAACAGGTTGAGGGGGAAAATACGTTTTTCGAAAAGAAAAAAAAATGGTGGCCTTATTGGTTGAAAACGGAATTTTCAAGGGACCAAGCAGCCAGCCACTGCAAAGGCAAAATTAGTATTATTTGTGAACTCACTCCTTTCCCCTCCTCCTGCCGTACAAACAGTATGATTTTCTTTTAATCCCATAGCCTTATTCTAGTAATACGTTCTCACAGCGAACTGTAGTTTTGTAAGCAGCAAACAGAAGTATTTTCTGTTGCCATTACTAGAGGAAATGCCTGACATGGGTAAAACACACCCAGAAAAACAAAGTGTAATTAGCAGTACTGCTAACTGGTGGGGAAATTCACCTGTCACTTTGCTACTAATATGTATTTTACAGCACCCAACAGTAGGCTAGGTAATTTGCAAAGCAAATACGAGTAAGGCCCTTGCCCCAAAGAGTTTACATTCCACTCTGACATATAGAATGGGAGCATAATGTAGTGAAATCTCATTTGTGGGAAAGTTAGTGATAGAAAGGTAAAGGAGGTGTTGTTTGATTCATAAAAATCTACAGAATCATAATTTCAATGGTGGCACTCTCTGTAGCATGGCAGGGGAGACCCGCTGTACCCCCAGTTCAAGGTCTTCCAGTTGGTGGAAATGTTGATAATAGTGTGTCATCAGAGATGGGTAGAGTTGGGTATCATTCAAAAGCCCTTTTTTCCCCACAAACACAGCGGTACCAAACATGACAAACCAAGAACAATAATGTCCATACATACTTGAGAAAATGTTTAAAATCAACTTTTAAAATTATACTATTACACAGGGATGCATTGTTTACATGAAAAATAGACACTGATCTTTGGTAATATTAGGGAAGCTCACCTTGACATGTAGGATGGAAAGTACTCAAAGTCATACTCAGTGTCAACTCTGTCTAGGGCACCACTGCTACAAACATTGTCATGCTGTCCTCATCAGTGCCACACTCAGACATCTCTGTACAAGGCAGGCTGCTGGCCAAACATTAGCAGGGTGGTGAGCAGCTGGTCTTTGTTCATGAGCACTTGATTAGCTAAAGGATTGTTTCAGGAGCACACTGCAATTCACACATAACTGGTGTTATCAGTCCATCCTCCAAAAGACCATCCATGCCCAAATAGGGGAGGGTAATTGGATGCGCTCGGTCATCCCGGAGCCATTCCACTGCTTGATAGTTTGCCCTCCTGATAGCAGGTATAAATACTCCACTCATCAGTGGCAACTTTTCTGTTTGTCTGCTTCTCGGAAGAGTGTAGCTCTACAAAGTATTGTAACATTGGTCTTCAAATGGTAAACTTGGCATATGAATACTTCCAGTACATTTATGATGTCATCAATGACTATCTCAGCCATACCGAGTATCTTCAGAGCAAAGAAAGAGTCTTCAGATGCTGAATCAAATGCCTTCCAATAAGATAATTTCGTCTTTCCAGCCAACCTTCCAGTAGCGTGACATCCTATAAAATGGACTATAAAATGGATAGAGAGCTGGCTAGATCATCAGGCTCTACAGGTAGTGATCAATGGTTCGATGTCTAGCTGGCAGCCAGTAACAAGCGGAGTGCCCCAGGGGTCGGTCCTGGGGCCGGTTTTGTTCAACATCTTCATTAATGATCTGGAGGATGGGGTAGATTGCACCCTCAGCAAGTTTGCAGATGACACTAAGTTAGGGGGAGTGGTAGATACCTGGAAGGTAGGGATAGGATACAGAGTGACCTAGACCACTTGGAGGATTGGGCCAAAAGAAATCTGATGAGGTTCAACAAGGACAAATACAGAGTCCTCCACTTAGGATGGAAGAAACCCATGCACAGCTACAGACTGGGGACTGACAGGTTGGGCAGCAGTTCTGCAGAAAAGGACCTGGGAGTTACAGTGGATAAGAAACTGGACATGAGTCAGCAGTGTGCCCTGGTTGCCAAGAAGGCTAATAGCATATTGGGCTGCATTAGTAGGAGCATTGCCAGCAGAGGAGGGAAGCAATTATTCCCCTCTATTTGGCATTGGTGAGGCCGCATTTGGCCCTTCCAACTCTAATATTCTATTATTCTATCCTGAAAGGGCATGGAAACCTGGCAGTGCAGCGACTTTCACTGGTCCAAGTGATAGGAACATCTCTCTGAGAGATATAGCGATTATGTTCCCTAGCAGCAAACACAAAACCAGAATCTTGTGAAAGTCTTGCATAGCGTCTCAGTGAGAGCTCTGGAACATCTGTGTCTTCTGTAAAAACCTGGAGTTTAATAGCACCTCTCTCTGCAGCATTGATAGCATGCAAAATAATCCGAGTTTCAGTCTCCTCATGGTATTACTAGAAGAAATTCTCCAGTCTCTACTTTGTAATTTTGATCTCTCTTCTGAATAAGCAAAAGTCACTCAACCCTGAGATGAATGCTGCAGATCCTGACCATGCTCAACAAGAACTTAGGATTCCTAAAATGGGGCCCTATCAAAGATCCAAGTATGTGTGTGTGGATCGGCAGAATCACAACTCGGAGGCAAATGATAACAGTGAGCATGCGCAAGATGGTGGTTACTGAGCATGTGCAAGCTGGTCAGGACCCCTCCTACCAGTCACAACTTGTTTTAAAGGTGAGAGCTGTCAATCAGAATTCTGAGGTAATGATTAAGACTGAGCATGTATGAGTGAGGTAATTGCTTCTAGAAACAGCAAGGTATGGAAAGAGAGAGCTACAATGTAGCATAAAAGGTCAGCTGCCAGCAATGGACTCTGCATCTGAGAAACAGAGGTGTTCTGAAAGAGCCGGGAAGCCAACAAGAGAAGACAAACTGCTGCAGAGAGAGAGAGAAGAAAACTGGAGTGGAGGCGAGCTGACCAGGAACTGAACAGCAGCAATGGTGATTTTTAAAAGAAGACATCAATGGATTTATCGAGTAAGCATAATATTCTTTTAATTATAGTTTAATGTAAGTATAGGATAGGATAGTATGTAGGTTAGAGTGTGTATTGATAAGAATGTATAAAATTTTGTTATTAATTGCAACTTATCCATGTACACTTTGAAGCACTTTAAGATCTGCTGTCAGCAATGTGTTGCAAACTGGGCACTTGCAACAAATTGCTTCGCTTAGAATCATTTAAACTATATGCTATTGTAGTTTGAGTGCTCTTTAACTTGTCTGAGGGATTTCGTGCTTTGTTTAGCATTTTTAGATCATATCCTAGTAGAGAATATCAGTTACTTGAATAAAAAGATACTTTGTTTTGGAAAGAATACTGCCTGTGTTAATTACTTTATTGGAAGGTTATATATCAATGTCATTAATAACCCCAGAAACTTTTACCTCAGGAAGCATAGATTAAGGGAGCAATAAGCAGTTTATTATAGCAACGTCCCAAAATTCATTTTTGGGGTAACAATGGGAACTACAAAAAACTCCACTGAACAGTGCAAGGCAGCAACTTCATAATGCTATGCAACAATGAAATTCTTCACATGCTGGAGCATTTTTTCTGCAAAATATTTTCTTAACTCATCCTTCTGCCTCAGACTCACATGTAGCTTCTTCACTGTGACACTGGAGATGTTCATGAAGTCAATGATTTTGTACTGGACAGGTGCAATACCATGGAATCTCTTCTTTCTGGTAATATTGAAACTTATCCCTCTGCGTGTGTGTCAAACACAAGGTGAACATTATCATAGGTCCAGAATTTTCTCTGTAGCCTCATAATGAAGCGTTTAGCCAAATCTCAGCAGGTGTTAACAGTTTCTGATTTGTAGAGAGCTTGAACCTCAGCTGTACCATCTATAATTGCTACACTGAAAGGCCTCTGTTGGCATAAGATATGGTCACGTTGTCAGTAGGTGCTGGCTTAGGAAGAGCATGCAACTTGTTTGCTTAGTTTGCTTTTCCCCTGGCACATATGCATTCTTCCATCGCATTCAATCATCAATTGTGGCACCACTGTAATGGGGTCTACACACCCCACACTAAGCCTAGACAAAGGTGGGAAAAGAACCTTTCCTTGTACAAGCAAACAGCTTGATTACACCCCCACGCAGCTGCCAGAGCTGCCAATCATGGAGACAGGCACCCAGAGCTGCAACCAATAGAAGAAAAAAGACCTGCTATGAAGGAGAGAGTATAGAGAAGGAAGGGGAGGCAAAAAGGCCTGAGACAGCAAAGGGGAGACAGCCCTGCACCAGGCTGCCTCCAAGATAGTAACCAAGAGACTGAAGCAAACTGCAAGCCCTAAAATGGAAGGGTTGCTAGTCTTAATTAGAGGTGAAGGTCCAGGTATTGACCTGATTGAAGACAAGCTAAGGAAGGTCAGCCAGGAGAAGATGGGGCCCCATAAAAGCTACACCAATATACGGTGACAACCAGAGAGAACTCATACTTCCCCCAAAGACTCATGTAAATCAACATCATGCTGAAATCCAGACATGACCAAGAGACAAACAAACAATCTGCATTTAACTCTGTAATGTTCTCTGCTACCTTCACTCTGACTTTCTTCTTTGTATTCGAGCACAGCTTTAGTCTGTTCTTCTTGATTGAAGCCTCTAGATTGGTGGAGCCTTGGATAATTCTTTGAGTTCTGAAGGCTTCATACAAGTCCTGACCCAAATAATTCATTCAATTGACATATTTAGCTATCTCATCACGATATTAATGAGCTCTGGTCTGTCATACACGAAAGGGTGGCCAGTGCGAGTAAGCTCATCCTGTAAATTTAAAATTGCCTTTTCTTCACATTTAACAGCACCTAATGAGTCTAGGTGGTGTTGGGTTACTTTCTGGAGAAGTCATCCCAGCCATACTTAATGTTTCATTTGAAATTCGATGGAGTTGTGGGGTTATCAGGAAAAACCATGAAAGAGCATTTAGATGCCATGTTACACCAACCAACCCCACAACGATGTTCACTGCTCAGTTTCGTGTTCTAGGGCTTCATCTGAACCAAGTGCACAGAAAGGAACTGGCAACCTTTTAACAATCCAATTTCCTTTTCAAAATTCCTCCCAAAGTCAGAGTCAGACTTTTCTACACTTCTTATTTCAGCGAAGTACCAGCCAATCATCGCAGAATAGTTGGTTAAATCTAAAGCAAAAAAGTATTTCACAAAGTCTTTCAGTGCTGTGAGGGGCAAATTCCAAATAGCAGTCCTAACAGATCAAATAAAGGGCAGCAAAGACTCAACCAGCTTCATGAATCACTGCACCAGTCCAAAAGTTGATTTCATCGCTGATTCAATCGTATCAAATAGCTTGATCTATTCTGTAAAATTGTAGCTCTCCATTGTGCACAATAGGTCATTGAAAGCTGAATACACACTGGATGCATGGAACTGGTCTCACATTTGGGAAATGACTTCAAACACATCCGTGTGTTTTTCAAAGACGACATCTAGGTAGCATTTTTAAAGGGCAATAAGTGTTTGGGTGTGTGCTTCTATAGCACATCACCATCTTTCCCTTGCTAGAATTTGGTTCACAGTACTGTCACTGTACAAAATCACCCAGATCCACATACCACTTGTGGATGGGTTCCAGTAATTTCTGGCTGCATACTAACATCTTCACCAGTGCCTCTTTACAACTCTCTTGGCATAATAAACAAAACTGATAATTAGTACCTCCTGACTCCTCCTTTTTTGCCAATGCTGGCAAATCAACTCAAAGCTCTCCTTCCATTTGTAGTAATCTGTAACGTAAAAAAAAAAAATCCATCAGGCATCATGTTCTGAGCATTAACTTGTAATACAGTACTGTCAGTCAAGGACCATAATTTAACTTTGAGGGCTGCATGTCTGACATAACTTCGTAAAAAGTATAATTTTAAAAAGTTGATTTTAAAACATTTTCTCAAATTTATAGGTAAATAATTATTCTAGATGTGTCATGTTTGGTACCACTGTGTTCATGAGAGAAAGGACTTTTGACTGATACACAAATCGACCCATTTCCAACGACACTGTATTATCAAAATTTCCACCAACCAGAGAACCAGGATCTGGAAGCCGGGGAGGCAACAAGTCCCCCCTGCTATGCCACAGAAGGTGACACCCTTGAATTATGATTCTGTAGTTTACACTAACATAAGGAAGTACTTTTTCACATAGCACACAGTCAACCTACGGAACTTGTTGCCAGTGGATGTTGTGAAAGCCAAAAGTATAACTGGGTCCAAAAAAGAATTAGATAAATTCATGGAGGATAGGTCCATCAGTCGGTATTAGCCAAGATGATCAGGGACACAACCCCATGTTTTGAATGTCAGCTATCATTCTTCCAAAGTGGAATCTTAAGGAACTCTTATCTCTGCACTGTGTCTGATTTAAGGGTGACACTATTCATAGCCCTCACCAATTCCTTTCCACAAGTGCCTTTCTGGAATATCGGTTCCAAATTTATTCCATAAACCAGAAATCTGGGCCTTCAAGAATGGAATTGTTTATGCAAGTTTATAGAGAAACATTTGTTCAGTTAGCAAACAACCATGTTATAGCTGTTTTTATGCATTCAAGCTTTCTTTACAGGCTGATCATTTTTAAAATAATCATCACATATATAAAAAAAATCCCTATTTTAAAAGAACATTCTGCCAAACACTCTTTACAAAATGAAATGTAATAAAATAAAATACAATGTGGATGTGTTGCAGCTAAGTTATTTTTGCATTACTGAGCCTTGCTTTGTAAATAATCCCATAGAATATTATTTAGCGATACTTCCAGATTTATGGGTGATGCAACCATTTTGCTTGGCACTAAAATATTTTGTTTACCTATTATACTAACACCTTAAATTATAAAAAGTGAAAAAATTTTAAAGTTCCAGTTTACCTCTTACTATTTGTTTACTATTTGCATTTCTCTGAACAATTAAGTCAGTTTCACTTTTATTTATAGTTACTTTCACTTCTGAGTGTCAGACATTTCAGGGAAATGTTCATTTGTTTTAAAATAACCTGTTTTCATTGGAATCTTTTTAGCACTTTCGGGAACATTTCTATTGCTCTTAGGTTTTATCTAAGATTGCTTTCAGAAAAAGTCCATCTGGGAGCCAAATTTAGAGTTGACAGTGTCCTTTAAAAGCAAAAAGTGAAGGACCAGCTTCTAATTTCACATGAACTTTGGGCTCAATCCTGCATCACTGATGTGAGTGGAAGAATTCCCATCAGCTTCCATAGGAACATGATTGTGTCCATTATGCAGATCCACATATTTTCTCTCTTTTGCGTATTGAGATGAGAATATTTCCATAAATATTTCTTAAAATAAATGCTTATTACTTGCATATCTATATGTAAATTCCTATCTTTTCCCTCCTCGGGGTTAAAACACAGCTTTCTCCATCTTTAACCTCTTCCCAATATTATTTGGGTAACTAAAGAAATGAACATTTTGGTTGAATCAAAGACTGTGTTTTGAATTTTTCTTCCCCCGTCTGGGGTTAGCATTCAGAAGGTAACCTAAGGACATTTTTAGTCCACAGAGACAATTCAGAAAGAAAACTATTTTTAACTCCAGCTCTGTTAAGTGTAAAAAGTTACACAAGAAGCACAACAATCATGGAGGGGAAGGGGAATCATAGTTATCAAATGAATTTTGCAAGAGCAGCAATCTGCATCTTCCAAGAAAATATCCTGAGACCACACACAGTACACAATGTGCCAGACTTCTCATTATCCAGTGACCGCTCAGGTTTATATTTGGAAACAGTATTTAAAAACACCAAGTGACTAACTAGAGGCAGCTTAATGCTGCTTCTAAGGCATTGATAGGTTTTGCAGAGAGCCTCTATCCCCTTTATAGAAATCCTTTAGCTGTGTATTCAACAGTGGTTCTAATATTGCTTGTCAGAAAAGTGAACCTACCAAATAAGTGCAACAGACTGAGGGGCAGACCCAGCAGAGAGGAAGCAAATCGCCAGGATTTCATTCTCATAGCCATTCTCGAGCAGCAACATTGTGAATGATAGTGAAAGATATAGTGATTCATTTACTCCAGGAAAAGGATCCATTGCTGATACCTCAAATAAAAAGGCCTGGATCAAGGAACCTAATGCCCAAGGGCTGACACCCCCTCCTTTGGTGCTGAAAGTCATGTAACTGACAACAAAGATGGGACTGACCCACTTTTGAAGCATGATCAAGGCCTGGTGAGACCTGAGAGACAGAAGGAGCATGGGAAAGAGTCTCAATTCCCTTTTCAGTCTCCAGTCATGTGCACTAGCAGCTAAGTGGTTTGAACGCAAGCTGATAGGGACCAAGGACAAACCTTTGGCTGACGATGGTTATCAGCAAGCAGTCCTTTAACCAGCATAGAGCGCACAGGGATGAACTCAAGAGCAGCTCATTCAAGTATTGGAAGCACTGGCATGCTGCATTCCCAGAGTTACCATAGGAACAGTTGAGCGTTAGGAATGAAATTCACCCCTGTGCAGAGAGCCAGTGCAAGGCCTATCTCCAGCACTTTTGCCCTCAGTATAGTACTTATATGGGATTCAAGTGGCAAATGGGGCTTCTGCTGGCTGTCTACACATGGGGTGAACTTCACCCTGGGGGAAACATTCCATAGAGTGCTGCTCCTAAGAAAGGGCCAGCTAATATTTTCCACCCACTTAAACACATGAAATAACGGAGGTTACAGCAGTGGATGCCCTCTCCAACATATCTAGCTCCATCTTGAAGTCATTTATATTAGTCTCTCCAATGTCCTGACTCTAGTATATTAACAAGAGCTGCAGAGATTGATCCAAATGTGGTTTGATTTCAGGCTACACTAGCTTCCATCAGCGCAATAAACTGTACTTTATACCACATTGTAGGCACAGTATGACCCAATATCTCGCTTGCTTTTTAAACACTGCCAAGCACCCTGCATTTTATCTCTATGTACCACCTACTACCCAGTGCATGTTGAAATATGCCATTCACCTGTCACTTATTAACGTTTCAAGAATCATCTTTAAAACATGCATGAAGTTTACAGAGGATTTTGTCTCCCTTGATCGCTCTCATCAGGCTCTGGATCGATATGCAGGAACATGCTGTAGCTGTTCCTAAGTATTTTCTTTTTGAGACCATTTTAAGAATATTGCCAGAATTTGTCCATTTTTCCTTAAATACGAGACCTCAATTAGATTCCTTGATCCAGGCCTTTCTAATGTCCAAGTTCAATTATTCCTGCTAAAGTAATCTGCAGGATTCATTTCATACAAATGTAATCTGCTAGGCTTCTTTCTTGGGTTGGATGGGTACAGCATGCCTTCGTTATAGTCTTCACATCATTGCTGAGCAGCATCTGGTATTGTCAATAAGATCTTGTGTATGCTGTTTAAGGCACTCCATGGGCAGGGTTCCTCTTGTACTTCTACTCTGGTACCTCACTCCATCCCTCAGTCTCTTTGGATCAGAGGTTTCTGATTGGTCCCTTGCTTCTCCTGAACTCTTTGAGGCTGGTGTATTTTCTTGTACGTCCAGTTTGTGAAACTTACCGCTTTTGATGACAGATCCTATAGGCCTCATTCTTCTTCCTTAAACCAGCATAAATCAAGGATAACTCTTAAAGAGAACAGTGGCATAAAACTGATGTAAGAGAAATCAGAAACAGACCTTCCCAATCTACGTTGTTTCCTTTAATCTGTTGTTTTCCCCACCCGTCCTCCAATAAAATTCCTCTGTTTAAACAACTGCATTGAAAGATAGGAAGATTCTTTTTTCCAGGGGTACTAAAAATACTTCTCATCTGACTGTACAATCCCTTCTACTCTGATACTAATTATGAATAGTGTTTCAGATTAATTCAAAAGGGATTTCATATTCTTCTCCAATTTTTAACTTTGTGGTTGACTTCATTTTGCTAATTAGAAACCTGAACCTTCTCTCCTTGAAATCAAGAGGAAGTTTTCCTGTTGAGTTTAGTGAAAGGAGTATTGGGTTTTTCAATGACTATACAAGAGTGTCTACAGCATCCACCATAACCTAATGGTGGAAAGTTCTAATGAACAGCTACTCCAGCAAAAATGAAAGTAATGAAATCTCCTAACATTTCACATTCCCCCAGGCACATGCATCTATTCTTCAGGGTTTGATCTTCAGTTTATCTGGTGGATGCTGAAGAAAAGCATGTGGTAAACAATTGTGTGTGAATTTAGTATTTGCAAAAGGTTTTGGATTGTCAAGCCCTAGAGTCTGACATCCTCTCTACCCAGAACAAGAACATCATGAGTAACAGCAATGCAGACTTCTCCACACTCTACAGTAATATGCTTCAACTCTGACCTCTGAGGAAGTACCTGTCATTGCCTTGGCTCATATTGCTTGCCAACATGCCATCTGGTGCCAGTTGTGATGGGAGGTTGGGATGTGGATACTTGTCCATCATGAATTAGATGAGGACATCAAGATCGCCACAGGCAGCAATCGGCCAACACAGGTGTAATTGAAGGCAACAAAGCAAGGAAAACTGATATGAAGTATGCATGTGAGAGAGGATATTTGAGGGAGAAAACTTAAGACTTACCTATCCTTACCAACTTTTCCTACTATGAAAACACACCTGTCATAGGAATAATTATATGGTTCTATTTAATCCTTTAAAAAATATTGCATGCTTATCTTGATGCTGATACTGCTTCCCTCTTGGTTCAATTGCTTTCCAAAGAACCTGTTAAAACTTGCACTGGACTACTCACGAAAAAGGATTTTTATTTAACAGGATAAAGTTTCATCTCTGAATACGTTTCCCAGAGTCCTGGTGATTTTTTTCCCCATGTAATCAAACTTTTGATATTCAGAGCTAAGTGCTAGACTTTTGAACAGCTTCAGCTGTCTAAGATAAACAGGTGAGTGTATAATATGTATAGTTTTGTAAAATATTATGAATGTCTTTTGTTAGTGTGTGTTTGCTGGCAGCTCCAGCATGCTTGGCTTTGAACCTTCTTATGTGCAGAAAACCTAAAATACCAAATTTCAGCTGCATGTTGGCAGGAATAACACCACAAAACAAGGTTGTTTTTTAAAAGTCTGCACCAGGAACATAAAGAGACAGAGTTCTGGCCAGGAGAAAAAATTTAGAAAAACACAGTTCAGTTTTTCCACTAACAAATCCTACAGATAAATGTCTTCTCACTATCCCACATTTTTGCCTCATAGATGCACCACACAAGACTGGACGATAATTGTTTTATTTCATAATTATCAGGTATCTCTGTTAAAATATTTTTTTTCTGACCTGTAAATTTATCCACATAGCTCAAATATCTGTCTGGAGCAAGAGATGTTTTAGAAGATATCCTGCTATTAGCTCTTATGAAAGCAACCCTGCTTATTAGTACCTCCAGCACAGACAGGTAGTCAGCAGCTCCATAAGCTAAGGAGAGAGAGAGAGGGGGGGTCCCACTAAATTGATGACTGATTTAAGATACAAGTGTATACATAAGAAAAGTTATTCCCTTATATACTTAACACATTCACCAGTGCAAATGGTAATTTAGAGAGGTGGCAATCTGTGTATAATTACCAAAGGAAATGTGAAAAATTCACAAATACCAAACAACAAGAAACCAAGAGGCACAAGATAGAGTTTTAGAGGCATTTACTTCAATTACATGCCTGATTCTGATCTCAGTTACACAGGCATAAGTGAGAAGATAATCAGGACCACAGCAGGCATCTTGGTTTATAACGTTTTGTCAGGGAGCTCTTGAGGTGTTTTCAGTAGGATCCATGATTGTATAATGCAACATGTATTTGGGTGGCTTGGAATATTCCTGTACATATTGAGAATTTTATAGGAAGCTTGTCCAAAAAAGGGAAAATATGACTTCCAATATTTTTCATTCTTGCTATCAATATAATCATTAGATATGAGAACATTCAAGATTAGAGAAATCAGCAGGGCATGGGTGATGAGGGTGATGTTTGTACACAAATATATCATCAACATGTTATGATAATTATCTTTGATTATTAGGGTTGACTGAACCATATTCAGCATCACCATATTCAACCAATAAATAAAACATATTAAACACATACTTTGGTCTGTTATTCAATCAGGTATAAGTATTATAAGGCTTAATGATTCTGTCCCACCTAAAGGTCCTCCACAGTCTCACATCAATTATTTCTCCATCCTTCCTCTGACATAAAGCTATTTCTACCTCTTTGCTTCTTTTATTTCTTTTCAATCTCTTCTTAAGACCACATCCCTCAAGACAGATGTTGATTTCTGCACCAAGTTGCCTGAGATTTCTTTTGTTGTATAATGACCCTCAAACATGTTTTCCAGGGTCTGGCATATGAACCTTAGGTGCTATCTTTAGTGACCCAGGCCATAAAATAATCTGCTATAAACACCAAGACTCTGGATTTTTTTATATATTATTTAAAACACAAGCCACATCCACATAGAGCTCTGTGGTAAACTTTTGTTGACTTTGACTCCCAAGCTCCAGCCATTAACTTCGGATGCATTCAACATCAATATACATCAGCTTTATTATTTCTCGCTCCACAGCATCGCTGTGAATTATTTAAATCAGTTTTCTTTCAACCACATTGCTCACTCAAATTAAATTGGATAATTTATGGAACACAGTTTTCTGTCCTACTATGCTCACTACTTATTTTCTGAATGCAGGTAATGAAGTAAAACAAATCAACTAGGAAACAATACTATTTATAGTTTGGTCAGGTAACAAATGGCAATGTAAAATACAGAAGGGCTGCTTTTGAACTCTCGTACACCAAGGTATACCAAAAGTAACTCCACTGAAGACCATAGAGTTATACTACTGTGAGTGCTTTCAGATATCCTAAGCCTCATTCTTCTACGGAATGATGTTGCTCTCCAAAGCCCTCCACAACAAGAGAGCAAAAGACAGAGCAGAAACCATTTATTTGGTACACCTGCAGCAATCCATATATAACATATCCATGGAGGCATGCCTACAGACATCACAGGTCATCAGCGGGGACTGAACCTCCAAAACGCAGGCCCCTATAACTGAAGGTAAAGAATAATTCCCAAACAGTGATAAAGCACTAAGCTGTTCTACTTCCCAGGACCAGCCACTAAGGTGTGACATGACGACATGAACTAAGTCAGTGTATTAATTCATGGTCACCTACGTACAGGCTTGAATCACCAACATGTGGTGAATCACCAACATGTGGCTTGGGAAATGGAACAAAGGACACTTATTTCTCTATTAGCAGCCTAAAATTGGGCTGATATCCTCTTTTCCAGAAGCTATAAAATTGTAAAAAGCTTTATTTTGTACTAATCTGATGTCTAAATCCACCAAAAAGAACAGGGAACTGTCTGGCCGGCAGATGAAATTAAAAAGAAGCTTTTACCTGTTTAAATTGTAGGAGTTATGGGGTGGGAGCAAAGTTCTGCATTCAGTTTTGTTAGTCTTCCTATTACTCAAAACCAAAGAGGGCTGCTTTCTTTACTCAGATAGCTAGTTCCATTGAAGTTAATGGGACTACTGCTCGCTTGACTCAGGGCTCATTGTTTTCAACTAGAACATTTCTGGGAATAATCATTTCACTTGAATTGGTTGCTTTTTCCTGTACAGGGGGGAGGGGAAACAAACAGGTTATTCATTTAGAAGACTTGGCAATTGCAGTTCCCGAGTTACTTTGTTGCAGTGAACATTCTATATGGAATTTTAACACAAGAAGTTTGTGAACATGTAAGTTTGCCATTGAGTGAAATTCCAGAGAATCTGTTACTAGTGAGAGGGGAAATTTTATTGGTCCCCTAAATCTAATTTCACATAGGACAGTCAATAGTTACTATCATAAAAAGGGAAAGTGAACCGCAAAAAGAAAGTTAAAATAACGATAAACCAACAAAACCACTGCAACTGAGAGTTAGACACTGGCTCTGATTCAGCAATGCTTCAGTGCTAGCCTGAAAAAGGATGGACTTAAGCACCTGCTTACACAGAAACACATGTGCCAGTACTTAAATGAAATGGGCCTCCCTTTAATGTAATGCCGAGATCTTCCAACAAAGGGGGGTCTTAATACATGTGCTCCACTAATGTCCATCTACTCCAGCATTCCTTGATTCCCATTCATTTCTGTGAGAGTTTGGGGGAACAATGAATTCAGATGTGAACCCTTACCATACATCTAACAAGCAAGTTAGAGAAACAGTGGAATTTCAGCCCCATCTCTCAGTTACTAGTAGAGTGATGATCAATTAAAGAAAACCCCTTAGATTTCCTGGGTATCACGATTTACATTGGACCAATCAAGTTACTTTCAACATGCTTCTGTACTGGATTGCTAAAATGAACTACACGGTAGCTACTTAGCATTTGAAGATTTAGGGCCAGATATTATTCTCTTACACCAGTTTTAAATAAAAAAGTAACCATATTGAAGTCAGTGGAGTTACATAAGAATAAAAGGAGAATCAGGCCCCTAAGAAATAGCACAGCTCCCAAGTTTTGTTGATTAACATGCCTTTTTCTACACTATGCTCTTCCCAAAGCTTAGACATGCTATACTGCCTGGACAGAGCCACAACTGTATTTGTGTGGGAGTTTTTACGTACCAGACATATATTATGTATGCAAAAAAGTAGGCACAGAAGCGTTTCTCTTTGATGTCTCAAGAGATCTAAAATATGTTAAGCTAGATTGCACAATGCTACAAAACAAAAATCACACAGCCCTGTTGCTCAAAATATTTATAAGACATTGCCCCCTGGAGGAAACTGAAAAAAATCTAAGTTGTATTTGAATTTTTGTTAAGGATTTAGATACAAACCATGAAATCTTGTGAATTAAAAACAGTCTGTTTTAAAACCATTTTTAACAAGAACTTCATGTCCAAAAATGGCTTCATGTCATTATCACTGCAACTAATTTTCCAACAGAGAACTTCACAGCTTCAGGATAGAGCACTTTATTGCAGCTCCTTTAATTAACTGGTGATTAGCTTGGCTAATCATTCAGATGGTATTACAAAGTCTGTTGGTTACAATGAGGTTCAGTTCATTATTGGTTTTTAGGCACTATGCAATAAAAATAATGATATTGACTATGCAAAACTTGTGGGCATTTCCTAGGCACATGGACCCTAGCACAACATAGGAACGGGGCAATAAATCAATTTTTTTTGAGCATGAGGAAATAGAGAAGGGCATCAGTTATCCTTTCTTCCTACCAGTTAGCTAGTCTGGACTTGTTTATCCCAGGGCAAAGTTTCTTTAGCAACTGACCAGGAAAACTCAATCACAACAATAATTTTTCCTTCTAATCACCAGTCAATTACCTCTCATTTTTTCCAGAAGGAGAGTTATGGGCATCCCCAATTTCCACATATGGGATTTATGAAAAAAGGACCTTTTAGGGGCATCTGAGTCTGGAATATTTAAGTGAATGTACACGGGTCATACATGCAAAAGAATAATACATTAAAAAATTCAAGAAGCAGGGACAAGTCAGGCTTGAGAAGATGCACATACTTATGGATGCATTCTTTTAAAAATGTGACAGTAGATCTTAGTTCCACTTTGCAAGAATTCTCCCATTTAATTTTGTTCTTCTGTTTTAACAAAGCCTGAATAATTTTTCCTCCTACTCATACCAGTTTCTTATGGAAAAAAGCTTTAAACAAAAGGATATCTTTGGCAGGGCTTCCAGCCACAGAATACTGGGTGATGCAGAATAGGGTTTGTTGAAGTTTTTATTGGCGTCAGGTTCATTATGTTATCCCTGTAATGATAGGGCAAGGATATTCCAAACTACGTCTTTCTGAGCAGCTGCTACCTGCCCACCATATCTAAATAGTTCCATTTGTTCTTGCTCACGTTATCTTTTTGCTGATTACAGCCGTATAATGAGCTTTGTCTGAAGGCACAGTCTCTGCTATGGTGAGTGTGTCACCTTTCACCCAAAATCAGCAACGGAAATGGAGACAGCTATTCAAGGCTGACCTGCATCTGGTACATAAGCCCATTATACCATACCCTGCACCTGGTACAAAGAGGGAAAATGAGCATCCAGGAGTACATGACAACACTCTTTGCCTGGAGGGAAGCGTCATGTCGGATAAGCAGAGTGTAAAGCTCCTCAACAGAAAGAAAGAGACATTTCCCCAAAGCCGTTCCACACAAAAGCGGTTTCTTTTTAAATTCATCTGCATTCTCCGCTGAGCAGACATCTACCTTCCATCTTTATCCTTCTCACTTCAATTCCTAAACAGCGTGTCGATATTCACTGCCTCATTTCTTGGCCTGAGACTGAGCATGGCCTTTGGATGAGTAACCCGCTGGTCAGTGTGGTGCGTGTCCCTTTTATGCCTGGACTCTTTATCTCAGGCCCTGGCGGTTCATGCTTTTAACTGTGGAGGTGGCCACACAGGCATTACAGAAAGAGCGAGGAGAATGGTCACAAAAATATTCTCCATGCGCTGATTTGAACAATTACGCTTTTAATTATGCATGACTAAAGCACTCCATGCTGTGCTAGCAAATGCCTCTTCGGAGAGTGTATGAAAATAGCGATGCTCTTCTGATAGAAGGCCTCAACTGCTCTTTGCTGGGGGGGCAGAGACAAGTCACCATACTTTGTGCAATTTCGGTGATTTGCAGATTAATGAGATTCACACTGAATTCTGCCTTAATTGTCAGAGACTGCCCTTATAGCTTGGAAGCAGGGGTGCCGGCTTCAAGAGTGGAACTCTCAGTGAAAATGGCAACTTGCTCACTCAACTTCATAGTGCAAACACCTTTCAGCGCCGTAGGGCTACAGGGAAAGGCATTGGGGTGACTTACCCTTCTGGCCAAAGCAGTGAAGTATTTCTGCTATAGTGTGTGTTGTTTTTTCCAGACAGTGAATATCTCCTAGAGGGAGAAGCCGTTTAATGACAGTAGATGATCAGACCACAGACTGAAATGGAGATGCATATCATGCATGTCTCTGTCTTAATACAGGGTTTTGTAGCACTATGGTGCTAATGAACTTACCAAACTTTGTATTTACCTTGAAGCCTTTTACACATCCAGGGGCAGCAGCACCAGCCTCCTCCCAAGCCTCTTGGCAGCCCAGTCCAGCATGCCTGGAGAATCCCATCCACACACTGGATACCCCGGAGGCAGCAACTAGACAATCTTATCTGGGTGATACAGCTCTAAATAAACACATCGTCACCCAGAAAGTGAAGAAGGGCATAGCAGGAGGCCCAGGGAAAGTTTGTTCCTGCGACAGGGTCCTCGGCAGCAACTCTTTAGCCAGCCGTCTGTCACGCCAGCCCCAATTAAGCGAGGTACATTGGAGCTGACTAGAGAAAGCTGCATCTGATTGGTGAATGGGAAGCAGCTATCCACCTAATTAGCCAGGGGCCCAGGCAAAGGAAGTAAGAGGAGGAAATGGGGGGGAGCCAGAGAGTGGAAGGTGAGCAGAAGCTCTTCCTGCCTGCCTGCAAAAGCTGAGAAGTTCTCTGAGGTTGCTAGTCTAAGCTGTATGTAGTAAGAAGGTGGTGGAACTGCACACTGTAAATAAACTGCACCAGTGATTGCTGAACTGGAGGGTCTCTGAGTGGTTTGTGAGCACAGGACAGTCAGGGACAGAGAAGCCCCTGTGGTGCACTGCTACCGTTCCCCTCCTGCAGTCCTGGCTCAAGAAGGACTTATAGGTCCTCATTTCAGACTCATTAAGTAGAGACCACTCATATATTTTTGCCAGGGTCTTGGAGGGGAATAAGAGGTAGACTAGGGTGCAAAGACAGTCACTGGTGACTCTTATCTGTAGTCAAAATTTGGGAGAAAAGAACTGTTTGAAACACATGTAGACATGATGTAGCACCCTTCAGATCAGTGCAAACCTTACCATTTTCTTCAACAGACACTAGATCACAGCCGTGGTCTTAAAGGTCCCTCTCCCAACCCCCCTTTTTTAATTCTAGCTTCCCTTCCAGTGAGCTTCTTCCCCATTTGATAGCTGCAGGCTTTCCATCCCTCTTTTCCTGGAGAAGGAAGGCAACTATCACGCCAGTTACCCCAGGACACTTTACAGAATGGATACGAGACAAAAGACTGGACTCCAGGGTGCAACAGGCCTGCATGGTGCTCAGTCTGAAAATTAACAACCAAGAAGGGAACTAAGAGACAGAGACATAAGAACGGTCATACTGGGTCAGACCAATACTCCATCTAGCCCAGTATCCTGTCTCCTGACAATGGCCAATGCCAGGTGCTTCAGAGGGAATGAACAGAACAAGTAATCATCAAGTGATCCATCCCCTGTTGCCCATTCCCAGCCTCTGGCAAACAGCAATCCCTGCCTATCCTGGCTAATAGCCATTGATGGACCTACCCTCCATGAATTTAGCTAGTTCTTTTTATAGTCTTGGCCTTCACAACATCCTCTGGCAAGGAGTTTCACAGGCTGACTGTGCATTGTGTGAAGAAGACAAGGGCCAACAGAGATTTGGAAAGCAACAGCATGTTGATGAGGCAGAGTCTGTTCCAGTGGCAAGGGAGAAGGCTCTCATCTCAACAGTAGAACAACTGTGCAAGGAGAAGAGGGAGAGGGGAGACAGACGTTATGTGAGCAGAGACAATGGAGTGGGGGAGCACAGCAAACCCATTCTCCCATTAGCAAAGCAAAGAAGGTAAACAAGCTATGATCTCTGCCGACTCTGGGAATTAGTGAACTTCTGCTTAAGTCCTTTGCTCGTGAAGGAGGATTTTGGAGAAAGCTCATTTCTTCCTGCAGTTTATTTCTCAACACGTTTGGCTAGTCTACCTCTATTTCTTCTGGAGGAAAGGGAAAAAATGCTATACCAATATGTTCTAGTCCTACTAGATTTTGAAAGGGCTTTAACATCCATTATCACAGAGCTTTGGGGAAGCCCCACAGTGCACTTGGGGCTCTGCGCTCCAACATTTGGAGTTTAAATCCTCTTGGTGAGATGATAGGCTGTGTCTGAGGAGTATTAGCATCACGTACTGCAGATTATTTCCCATTTTGCATAGACCCATCGCACACTGGCTCTAACAATACAACTTCCATTTGAAAAGAATAGCACAAGCCAAGACTTTCTTGGGCTGTTTATTCATTATCTTCAGAACACAACTGCCCGCAGGCTACAAAAGCATTTCAAAGTGCACACTTGTGCTAAGCAGTCCCAGGCCTTTGGGCTCCCCTAACTGGAGGTTATCCACTGTGGTTTGATAACTGTAAATAAAACGAAGCCAGTAACAATAATCTACAGCATCTTGGGTTTTTAGTTTAGTCAAGTGAAATTTAATCCCTTCCATTCTATTCTGAGGAGCCACTGTTTTAGGCTTTAGAGAAAACAACGCTTTGCATTCAGTGATATGCTGCAAATATTTTAACAGGGAGTTCTCATAATAATTTTGCCCCATTTTGCCTCAATAATTTTCGGGTAAGAGGCCAGGAAATGTTCTAGGACATTCTAATGACTGACACTACTAATGAACATCTGGGCCAAGACATTTATTGCTGGGATTACTGAAAACAGAAGTATTTCAACCACTGTCCCAATGAACCATCATTTTAAACTCTTGTGGCTGCTCCAAAGATTGCCACAGCCACCAATGGGGAAAACACAGTGATTATGGCAAAACACTTACTGCACTGCCAGTGTCTCACCACAACGTGGCAGAAAGCTGTGCCTTTGTGGCAAAATGAAGAATAATAAGAGCACTTTCCTTATTCCTGAAATAAAACTGGTCACATTTTTGTAATGAAGGGTTCCCCCCCCCCACACACACACACACATACATTGAAAAATGGCCTTCTCTTGAAATCTAATACTTTCAAAAAAAATTGTTTTTTCAAAATTTGGGGGTGGAGGGTCTCAAAAATGGAAAGTGAAAAGTTTAGCCTTTTTTCATCTTTCCTCTTCCTCCTGCTTTTTTCAGTGGCAATATGGAAGAAGGAAGAAAGGAGGGAAAAAAGAAAAAGGAAAAGAAGTAGAGAAGGGGGGGACAAAAACCAGAGATCTTTAATTTGAAATTTTTCATGAAAAGTGACAAAAAAAATCTTTTGAAACATGCAGAGCAAAAGTGACTGAAATTTTCAAAGTATTTTGCAAATTTCCCTCCCCGTTTTTTGACCAATTCTATTCAGAAATGTTTTAGATATACCTTCTTCATTCCAATCCACATGGCAGATGTACTGATGTCTATTCTGGAGCTCTGTATAGAGAGAGAGTGCAGAAGAGCTACATACTCTTGAAGACCACTTCCCCGCGGAGCACAGAAGAGAATTTAGCTCTTCATACATAAGAAACTCGTGGAAGTGGTGCATGCAACACCAGAAACAACTGTAAGAAAACAGAACCTCATGCATGAGATGCTCAGCCCCTGCAGATTCAGTTCCTAAATAAAGCACAATCTACAGACACGATTATGCCACCGTTGGATGAATGAGGCAGAAGTAATAGGCTGCTATTGAAGATACAGACACGAGACTGATGGGAAAGAAAATACAGAAAGAGTACATGGATGGCTTGATAACCACTTTACAAAAAGATTAAGGCTGGGTCTACACTCGCACTTACTGCACTATAACTCATGTCACTCAAGGGTGTAAAAGAACCACCCCCCTATGCAACGTAAATTACACCAATCTAACCGCCGGTGTAGACAGCGCTATATTGGTGAGTGAGCTTCTCCTGCCGACATAGCTACTACCACTCATTTGTCTGGAGCAGTCAAACTGAGGGGAAAGAGCAGTCTAATGTAACCATCGGCTTAGCACGTTGACATTAGAGAGCTTACAGCGGTGCAGCTGCATTGCTGCAGCTCCGCCGCTGAAAAATCTCTCATGTAGCCATAGCCTAAGTTTTCTTAAGTAGAAAAAGGACACCCTACCTTCTGTAGATTGTCAGTTGTCTTTTGTGACAAATTTTGTAAATGGCGTAGAACAAAATCATCAAAACAGTGACTACGTGCCCCCTCCTCAGTTCCTCCCTTCTTTTTTGCCTATTTGTGTGTCCTTTTTTTGTCTTTTATTTTATTTTTAACTATTGTTACCCACACCCTAGCATGTTATGTCTGTGTAATACTGCTGGATTTTGTATTGTCTGGTCTTGCAGCTTTGACAAGTTGTGAAGTTGCATACAATCGTGTAATTTTATTAGCTATCTAGTGAAATGTGTGGAATTTGGTAATCTATACAACTGTCAGTCATTATCTCTTTGCTTTGTTTATTGTTAGTTTCTTCATGAATATTTATTAAAAAATTTTAAAAGAAGAAAAAAAGAGCGACCATATGCTGAAGAGGGCCCTATGTAGACTGCAACATGATCGTTCCCTGTATGGGAAACAAGGGTGCGTTTCTGGTACACATGTTTCAGAGCAGTAGCTACAAACTAAAATTAAGCACAACTCTCATTCACACAAGACCAGGCCAACCCTGGCATGAACCACAAACAGAATTTTAACTCTATGAATCATGCATGTACTATGCAAACCGAGTCATGCATCAAAGCACAGAATTAATGCCCCTTAACATCAAGCAAGGATGTTGTCCTTACTAAGCAAGAGAATTCCAACACAGTGGCTAGCACGGAGAAGCACAGAGCCAGAACTGCACATCCCTGCGGAGTATCTCCATTACAACAGGCCCCTGCAGAGTCAGTGAAACCAGAAGAACCAGCAGAAAAACACTCTGCTACTGTAGCTGTATCCTGGAAATATATTGAGTGATACAATTTTAAAATAAGCCTAAGAGGCGGCAAAGAGTCCATAAGGTGACTCAATCTTTCACTCTGCCTTATTTACGTACTGCATCTTATAATGGTGGGCAGGATTTATCACTGTTTTGAGATCCCTGAGAGAGAGAGAAACCTACAAGGAGGTCTCTTTAAAGTGGACGTGATTTACAAGGTGGCACCCACCAAGTCCTGTGCACACCACTCACGCTTTAGGAGTGCCATTTGCTACTCAGAGGAGAATGAATCCAAGCATCCATAACAGCACCATAAGTGAAAAAGTCCCAGATGGCCCTGAAAGTTTGTTCCACTAGTTTCACATCTGTCGAACAATGGCAGAGATTAAGGGACAGACTGGACTGGAGTGTTGAAAATATCCAGGTCTGGCTGATAAATGGCCTATATTTTTTCCTGGTCCAAGAGACCATGGACCATTTTAAGGTAGAGTCTCAGGAACTGGCAGGAATAAAAAAACTCCTGCCACACACCGCCAAAAATCTAAGAATTCCAGCATCCCAGTGCTGTTTCAAGGGGCTTTTCCCCTCTGGGAGCTCACAGAAGATCTGAGCTGGGGAAAAAAAGAACATTATTCTAATTATCAGTAGTCTCCATAGCTTACTGATTTAGTAACAGAGCCTTTAAAACCAGCACAACCGGAATCTCTCAGGGGTGGAAAAATAAAAACGGACACCTGGAAGTCTCAGACACCACAAGGCATTAACTTCCTTGGCATGAAAAATAATGTGACATTATTCCTGACCTCTGTCCACAGATGATCTTTGATTTTAGGAACAGGTCATTCTATCTGAGGAGCAACAATACATCATTGTTCCTCATTCACAGGTTAGGATGCTTTTCAGAAATGACCTTCCATTTTGCAGGCACAGCAAGATAGTGAGATAGCTTAATACCATCGTTTGTGCATACAATTAATGACAAAGGCATTTTATTGCAAGACAGAGGCTGGGTCTAGTCACCATTGAAAATCAGAGCTGATACTTAGCGAGATGCAGCTCCATTTTTCTCACCATCTTATTGCATGCTCTCAATTTGTTTAGCTGAAGATAAGTCTCCTGCTCACAGCAGGACTAGATGAGGTGGTAGTAAATCATCTCCTACCTTTACTGATACCAATGGAGCTCAATAGGTGCTGTTACTATTTATTGTTTGTATTATGGCAGCACCTCATGGCTACAACTGAGATCAGGAACCCATTGAGCTAGGTGCTGCCCCAACACAGAGACAATTCCAATTCCGAAGGGTTTACAATCATAATGGAGAAGACAGACAAAGGGTGAGAGACAAGGAGCACCATCAGCCTCATTTTCTAGATCGGAAAATGAGTCAGAGGGTATGTCTACACTGTTGGGGGGGGTGATTTCTAAAGTGCAATAACGTGCTGTTCATTAATTGATCTGTGTAGACCCTGCTGGTGTGCACTAAAGACTCCCTAGTGCGCTTTAATGCAATGCTGTTTGAAATAAGAGCACGCATTGCCCCACCATGCAGAAAAGCCCAGAGAGATTAAATGACTGGTGAGAAATGTGGGAATATTTGTAATATGTTTACAAACTATCTGTATTACTCTGTACCTGGCCACTTTGCATCATTAACCCTGGGGGGAAGAATTAATTTTCTCCCTGGGACATGGGAGATTAGGAGTAGGTGCTTGAGACACATACCCACTAGGACTGTCAGGGCTGGAATCATCACCTTTGAATGGAAAACCCTACTGAGACATTGGAAGCCTCAATGACCAAACATCCAATCCTAGAGCAAACTACTTGCCCTGACCACTCCACAGCGAAGCAGAGCAAAAAGACCCTTGCTGGATAACACAGTCAAGAGGTGTCGAGTGATTGTTTCTTAAGGTTGCTGCTGCCAACGGAGCAGGGACAGAGGGACAGAGAGAGAGAGAGAGAGAGAACTGCAATCTGAGGAGAGCATGGATCACAGGCCATGGCTCCCACTCATGTAGACTCTGTCTTAAATTTATCTTTCCCATGCTAACCTATGGACTCTCCAGTGCTGTATTCCAGGGGATTATGAAACCTGCCTTGCATTACTCCAGCTACTCACTGTTTGCATTTCTCCCTAACAAGTAAACACCTCTGTCTAGAGTCTGGTCTGGGTTAGACTTGCTGTTGAGAGCCATGGTGAAGAAGAGGGGTTGCTGGAGACCAAAGGCCCTGTCCAGGAGTCATGGAGGTAATGTGGTTTGTTTTTGTGGAAAAGTGTGATCCCTTGGGGGATCTGGCACACTGGAGGGAAACTCGCAGGGACTGTTTAAAGGCTGGGGCGTAACCCAGGGCCTGTAAATCCATGACACTTGCTCAAGCTCAGAAGTTTGTGGCAGCTCCAGTGACATTAGTAACAACAATCCTATTCAATTTCCCCCTCCCCCACATTTAGGATTTTACTTACTGGGCCAGACCCTCTGCTGGTGTAAACTGACACATTCCCACTGAGGTAAATGAAGCTATGCTGATGTACACAAGTTGAGAATCTGGCCACTTTTGTTTGACAGGTGACTTGTTTGATGCAAGCATCACATTCTAAACCCACCTCCACACTGCTGGAAGGAAGCCCTTTTACTAGGAGGAGGAGATTTTGTGCGCTCTAGAACAAAAATGAGTCTATCACAACTGCACTTGTACTTCCCCGACTTAACCAGAGAATATCCCTAACCCTCACCCCAGCATGAGATATTCTGCTGCCCTGGGAAGACCCTCTGCTGCATCTAGCAGATTCAAATGAAAGGCAACCCATTGTGTTATACAGCAATCTCGATGCACTGCAGATCTGCAGTAACCATTTTGCCCCTTACCTTGCCCCACTGACATCGACGCCAACCATTAACTGTCCATTCAGGGAAAGAATCTCATCTCTCAGTTGCACTTTCCCACATTTCCCTGCCGGGCTGTTTTTCTTTAAGTCCGTTACCCAGATACAGCCAACATCAAGCACTGGGCCTTTGTGCGCTTTACTCTTTTTTCCTCCTCTCCGTTTCTCTCCAGAGTCTCCAAAAGCAGGGATATTCCCAAAGTTTAAGCCTAGAGCCTCATTTTTGCCCATCTCCTTGGTAAGGTAGAGCGTGCAGATTTCCATGTCTAAAGTGCTGGGATCAGCATGCTGCAATTCGCTCTCATCCACAGAAAAATTTAGCTGTATGTACTCTCTCAGCTTCTGAATGGCAGCCTGACACAGACTCTGCTCGGGCCCTTCCACTTCCTTCCTCGGGTTGTTTTGCAGCCAGTGATACAGGAGGGGGAGGAAGAGCACAGCGTTCTCTTGAGTGATGGGCATTGTGGGCACCCGAGGATCCCATCACGTGAAGGATGGCTTTCCAAGTTCACTACGTGGAGCTTCACTAATCCTCCTCTCAGAATCACAGCATCCATCAGCTTCACCCCCAGCCATCTTCAGAGAGAGAGAGAGAGAGAGAACGAGCACGCACATGGGAAACCAACACTCAGATCCAGCTCTGCTGAACTGTTCAGTTTGGCAAGGAGAACAGGACGCTTTTATGAAAACACTGAAACAATTGCTGTGGGGAGCTCAGCAAGAGGAGGAAGGAAGCGTCAGTGAATTCCTGTTGGGCTACTTTTACAGCTGGCCAGCTACAAAATGACACCGGCGTCCAATGAGGACTCAGTCCACGAGGAATGTTGTCAGTTCATCACCATGTCCACTCAACACCTGCTTGGCCTGCAAGATAAAAACAGTAGCGTTACGATCCTGGTCATCGTTCCAGCCAAAATTGTGTCCAAGCAGAGCAGCATAAGAAAGTTTTCCTAATATGTGTGTGTGTGTTTCATAGTCTGTTTTGTCCTCCCTTTTCTTTTCAGTTACCAGGTTATGCCGTTCTGCTGGCTAAGAGCACAGGTTGTACAGTTCCCTCCACAACCACTTTTTTTATTATTCTCTTGTCTACCACTTGGGGGCACCACATACCCTTCTCAGGGAGAGAATAAAGGTCATCCTTCCAACCCACCTGCTAATGGAGATCAAGGCCTTATAAACAACAGGATACTCCACCTGGGAACAAAAGGCTGATACAGCAGCTCAGAGGCAGTGGTAAAAGCACTGGACTCCTAGAGAATGGCTCACAGCCACTGCAAACAAACAGCTTCCATAAACTTCAATGGGAGAGTCAGGGCTGGAGAATCCATCCCCTTAGATTTTATCTCCCATTCAGCCTGAGATGGCAAGTGATCTTAGGGATGTTACTTATTAACCTCTTTGTGCCTCAGTTAATCTGTCTGTAAAATAGGTATGAGATAATACTTATTTACCCCACTTCCCAGGCCTACTGTAAGACATGATAAATGGGCAGAAATGATGCCTTTAATCCTGTGGATCCCCAAGTTATAAATACAAAATACTCTCTTAATACACAACTTCCTCCACCAAGTAGTTCTCAGTGCCTCTTGAGAGTGATGATGGTGACTGCTGCACATAAAGCTGACAGAGTGGCCTGCCCTTATGAGCAGCAGTGCCAAGTGGTCAACCCAGCCCACCATCTGGCATGGCCCTTTTAAGGATTTTCAAAGGCCCAATAAATATATACAAGAACCTAAGGAAGGATAGGGATAGAAAACCAACAGTCCCAGGAATAAGTAGCAGTTGGGAGAAAGACAGGTCCTGTTTCTTTAAAGGCCTGGGCCCAGGAGCCTGACAGCGTGAGATGGGCCAGGCTCCCCTCCCCCCAACCAATTAGGGGATAAACTGGAAAAAAGAGGCCAGCATAAAGGCTTCCTTCTCCCTTCCCGGGAGGGCAGACACAGAGGAGAAGACTGGCCTGCTGGACCCTCCGGTTTGGAAGGCTAATTAGTGAGGATTTTCAGCTGAAGGGAGCTCGTGAAAGCTTTGCAGCTGACTATTCCAAGGCAAATTACAACAGAAACAAACCCCAGCCCAGAGAGGTGGGGGAGAGAGAAGTAGGGGCAAAAAACCTAACTGGCTTCAAGTCTGAGCTTGATAAGTTTATGGAGGGGATAGTACAGTAGGACTGCCTACAATGGCATGTAACCCATCAGGGACTACGAGTAGCAAAAATCCCCAACTGCTGGAGACAGGACACTAGATGGGGAGGGCTCTGAGTTACTATAGAGAATTCTTTCCCATGTATCTGCCTGCTGGGTCTTGCCCAGATGCGCAGGGTCTAACTGATCGTCATATTTGGGGTTGGGAAGGAATTTTCCTCCGGGTCAGATTGGCAGAGACCTTGGGGGTTTTTCGCCCTCTTCTGCAGCATGGGGCACAGGTCACTTGCAGGTTTAAACTAGTGTAAATGGTGGATTCCCTGTAATTTGAAGTCTTTAAACCATGATTTGAAGACTTCAGTAACTCAACCAGAAGTTAGGGGTCTACTTCAGGAGTGGGTGGGTGAGGTTCTGTGGCCTGCAATGTGCAGGTGGTCAAACCAGATGATCACGATGGTCTCTTCTGACCTTAAGGTCTATGAGTCTACATCGGTTTCAGGACTAATTGATCATACTACTTTCAATAACTATAGACAAGGCTCAGATTTATTTAGGTGATACAGAAGGTTAGACTACACCAGTGGCTCTCAATCTATTTACTATTGTGGGCCGCCTATGCAGCTCTCTCTGGGTTATGTGGGCCGCATCCACACAATATATGTACTACCTGTATGGCCCAGCGGATGTCACGTGGCCTGCAGCAGCATGCTGATTGAGAACCACTGGACTAGATAATCTCATAATCCCTTCTGGTGTAAATCTATACATTTCTAATCTTTGTTCTCATTTGGTTAACTGTTCGAAGGGGAACAAGCACCAGATGTTAATTGGGGCCACAATCCTGCCATGAGCTTGGCAGAATGGGGAGTCAATGAGGTTCTGCAAGGGCACAGGAGTCCACCCTCATTGTAGGATCGAAGCCCTAGTTTGCGCCAAGCAAATCAGATGAGAGCACTTGGAATAATTAGCTCTGTGATTATTAAAAAAAAAAACAAAAAAAACAAAAAAAACCTTTGACCTGGGAAAAAGGACTATGGCAACCCTAAAGAGGAAATGTTGCCTCTGGATCACACCAGCAGCACCACTGTGCAGGACTAAAACAGCTCCATACCCAACAAAGTCAATGTTTGATGCATCAACTGAACACATCCAGTCTGGTGAGAACAGCAGTTACAACAGCCCACTATACACACTAGCAGAAACAGAAAGATGACAAACTGAGTGACAGATTTCTCTTTGGAAAAATAAAAGATCTGACTGAGAAAAAAGGAAAATGGAGTTTTACCCTGGGTTTTGGTACCTCTTTGAGAGAACTTTTTTATTCATCATCATCCTAGGTTTGCTTTTGTATGTAATGCATTCTCCAAACAGCTATTTTCACTCTCTCGTGTACAGGACTTAAGTACAAAATGCTGTGGCTTTATTTTTCCTCCTAGCACTGGTACTAATCTTCCGTCACTGAGCTGGCACAGCTGGGAAATGGAGAGCCCATCCTGCAGCCTGTAACAGGATGATAGCGCTCCCCCTCCATAGTGCATTGTTAACCCCTAAGCTTTTGGTAGAGTCACTGAGAATCCTTCTGAGGGCATTTCCTGCACGCCCACTTGCTCTGGCCTGTGGTTTAAACCCATGATCCAACTCTAAATAACCACATGCCGTTGGATGGGGAATTTTTGTTGCATGTGTTTAAAAAGCCCAAAGTGAATTAGCTAAACTTCAGAAGTTGCACTATTAGTGTTTTCTCCCCATGCATGGGCACTGGGAAAAAGCCACCAAACTTCACATACTGTACACAACATGGTATAAATTAGAGTCTCATTTTAACGGACAGGTTAAATGGTGCTGCTACCTGGTTTTAAACTGTGTGATATTAGAAGGCTGCAAATGACTCCAGCATACAGCTCCAAACACCCTGCAGTGCAGAAGCCCTAAAGCTGTATATCTAGCAAACCCACCCAAATTAGTCCCTTGCTTTTCTCCAGATATGAAGTTAATTCTGTCCCCACCCACCCAGGAGGTTCTACATGGGGATTAAATCCTCACTGGTTCCACAGATGGAGGCTGCTGTAAGGGAGACACTGACATCAATGCATTTGCAGGCTGGGTCATGTCCCCTTCTTGGCCAGCACTGCTCACAATTTGTATGCCATGGTCCCCTACGACCCTCCTCCACACACAACAGAGGCTGTGGGCCCTTTGTGCTGCTACAGCTTCCACTCCCTAGGCTGGTTTTCTGCCTGGAGATTTTTATGATGGTCTACTGCAAGAGCATAGAACTAAGGGTGAATCTAGCCCACAGGTCCTGTAGCCACTGAAGGTCTGGATTCTCTTGTGTTCCACGCACAACTCTCACATTAGATTTTCTCTCAAACACCTAGCCACAATGGTGAATTCTTACTAAGGGCATGTCTACACTTGGAGCTGGGGGTGTGATTCCAGCTTGCACAGAGCAGCATGCTAAAAAATAGCATAGCTGCAGTGGCATGGGCAGCAAGTGGCAGCGCAGGGATCTGAGTACAAATCCACCTGGACCCAGTGGGTACATACTCAGCACTGCTAACCTATGCTGCCTCTCACAACTGCCCATGCTACCCCCACTACACCACTAGTTTTTGCACACACACACACTGCGTAAGTATGTCTAAAAAGATTTTTTGAGCTGGGCGTGACCGCCTAGCTCTAATAGAGGAATTAGATTTACAGATTTGCCAAAATGTATTTGAGCTGTCTGAAGAGTTTAAAAGGAAATTAATAGTAGGGATAGAACTGGTTCTTATAAACAGTGTCAAATCTTAATCTTCTCCTGAAATCAAAATAGGAGGCTTTTCAAATGATCCATTCTGTTCTGTTAGCCCTCACCAACTTTCTACACTGAATGAGATGTTGTAGGAACCAGTAGAACTCCTGTCTCTTCTCTGGTGGAATAATGGGAATTGCTTGAGGTCTTCACCTCTCAGCACACATTGAAAACTCTGTAATTATACTGAATTTACTTTTGAGGGTCTAAAGTGAGCTCTCTCCCTTTGAGCCAGAAGGAAACTGAACCTATTTCAGACAAGCATTAATCTAGCTGGGAAGTGTCACAATGCCACAGCCAGTAGTAAAGGAAGCATTCAGCGGTCACATTTTCAAAAAACCTAATGGCACCTTTTTCTAATCTCTTAATTCTGTAACAAAACAGAACTTGTTCAGCAATGCTGGCCATTATAATCTCTCTGCAGGACAGAAGAGCTGTATTGATAGAAGCTGACCTTTTCTCCCCATATGGAGGATGGCATCTGCAACTCTTAACTTGTCCAAAGGCCTACATGTCTATTACCTCTCTGTGCCTAATTTTTTTTTTTTTTTTTAAATGCACTGCATGTAATGAGCCAGAAACACTGTGAACTTTAAGGGTTTAATACTCAGAACAAGATTCTGACATCACTTCCACTGGTGTAAATCTGGAGTAACATCATTTCACTTCATTGACTTAGCCCAGATTTACTGTACATGGGTATAACCATGATTAGAATCTGATCTGAAGTGTGCAGATTCCTAGAACCTTTCTCACGCGAAGTTTTAAAATATCATTGCATCACTATGTGGGTAACAGCCAGTATTTGTGTGCATGTAATATTTTGTATATAGTGCCAAGGTTTTATTTTTAGAGGGAACCTAAAGTTAGAATCTTACATTTTAGGCACTTAAATAAGTGACCTCATTTTCAAGAGTGCTGAGCACCAACAGCTCTTGCTAGTCAACTAGCCACCTACAAAAACGTAATAAATATTTAGCTATATCTTCTCAGTATCTGCAATACTTTCAAGCCATTTCCAACGTTCTTCTGAAGAAGAGTGCTATGTTACTATGGGTATGTCTACACCACAGCTGGGAACATGCGTCCCAGGGAGGGTAGAGACACATGCACTAGCTCTGCTCCAGCTAACGTGCTAAAAATAGCGGCCTAGCCGGGGTAGCATGGGCAACAGCTCAGAGTAGCTGCCCAAGTACGTACCCTGGGGGTCAAGGCAGGTTTGTATATAAGCAGCTAGCCTGGGCTGCCGCCTGGGCTACGCTGCTATTTTTAGTGCACTAGCTGAAGCAGAGCTAGCACATGTCTGTCTACCTGTATCTACCAGCTGGAATGTAGACAGTCCCCTATAGAAATTTCCTGTATACAGGAGTTCTTCCTCAAAGGGACATTTTAAAAATATATATAAATATTATAAAAGTTTGCACATCTGCAAATGCTTTTCAATGTTTCCACTTTCCGCTAAACTTTCCTGTGGGAAAGGCCTCGGACAATAGTTATTCATAAAACAAGAAAAGCCGATACAAGTAATATGTGAAATTGGGTCCATATTGGTTCAGAAGATAAGAAAAACAGAATCACAGACCAAAAGCATATCAAGTTGCAATTCTTACATTCTAAGCTTAAAGGAGCAAATGCACTTAAATTCATAAAATGCATTTATGATAAATACCGAGAAAAGGAAAACGTGCAGATTCAGCACTGCAAATTGAATATTTTTGGAAGCCTGTTTGATGTAATTTTATAATGTTATTGGAAGGGTCACAAAGAAAAATAAGCTGTATTCTATGATCACTAAACTCTGGAATCATTAAGCCTAAATAAATTATAGCCAGATGTAACAAGATGGACTTCCACATAAATATTTCCAAAATCTAATGAACTAATCACATCCAATCTGATCTGATCACCACATAGCTACAAGTAATTTACTAGCAATCTACTGCAGGTGTTCAAATGTAGGAATTTTGAAAGAGACAAAAAAAAGCTGACAAAAAAAAAAATCAACTTGTCAACAAAACAGTGCGGGTGTACACACTACAATCACTACCCCCCCGACAAAACTGCCCTGTTTCTTCGACAAAATAAAACCACCTCAATGAGAGGAGTAGGGCTTTTGTCGGCAGAGATAGGGTGACACAGTGTCACTGCAGACACTGCGTCTCCTTACAGTGGTGGAGAGGCTGTCATTCTTGCCAATTTCACCACACTGCTAGAGTGGTGAAATTGACAAAAAAGCCAGATGGCTGGTTCCAGCTCCCAGCTAGGAGTGGGGCAAGAAGCCCCAGCTGCTGCAAGCACAGGGCAGCTGCTTCTCAGCTCTCGGCTGCAAGCTGGAGCCGGGCAAGCCGCAGGCTGTTGCAAGCCTGGTTTCCAGCTATGAGCCAGGACGCGGGTGGCTGGAGCCCAGCTCCCAGCTGCAAGCCGGGACCAGGCGGGACTCGGCAGGACTGGGCGGGACGCGAGCGGCTGCAGCCTGTCTCCCAACTCCAAGCCGGAACCAGGGAATGGGGACAGTCCGGGAGCCCACAGCTGAGAGATGGGTCTCTCGACTCCCCATACTGCCCCTTAGGTCGATGGAAGTGCTCCTGGTGAGGACACACCCCACCGACCCAAGGAGAGCAATGTGGACATCAGCTACCACGGTAATTATAGTGGTGGCTGAAAGTTGACATAGCTTATGTTGACAAATTTTTCTAGTGTAGACAAGGCCCAAGTTTATAATTTCATCCCTATCAACTAAGTTCAAGTTGCATTTCCCTCTTAATGTGGGGATTGTCATGCTTTAAAATTGTATCTTTACTTTAGTTTCCACTGAAATTTCTTGAGAACAAGCCCATATTACAACCATATGCAAATTTTATGTCACGCAGTGGGCCTCACTCAGTCTCACTGATGTCTGGGGAAGCCACTGGAGATGACTCAGCTATGTGAAACAGGGCCTGGTGCCACAAATGGCAGCACACAGACAGCTCAGCCATGCAGCCAGGTTGACTGCAACAGGACTCTACATGGGTACAAACATCCACTAGTTTGTAACCCGTCGCAGGATTGGGACTTTAGTGAGTATGTGACTGAAGATGACAGATCAGATCCTCAGCTATATAAATCATTATAGCTACACTGAAGCCTATGGAGCTATGATGATTTCTATCAGCTGAGGATGATTGCTTCATAAAAATGTACTTTGCTATTTAGTTCTAGTGATATCATGCTTTACAATGTACTGGTGAACTCATCATCATAGGAGTTATCTAGTCTGATCTCTTGGTAACACTGTCCATAGAACCTCATCAGTAATTCCTGCATCAAGTCCTGTAACCTGTGAGTGAACTAGAGTGCCTCTCAAAAATAAATACGCTGCAATAAATTTTGTAGAAGAATGAAGCTTCACTACAGTTCTATACTATTAAACCTTAGAAGAGCAGCATGGAAAAAAATCTTTTTGAGGCAGCAATTTAAAAGGGTGCAGTTTAATGAGATTCTGGTGTATTTCTATTTGTTCCGGTGATCTGAAAAAGGCCTTTACCTCCTTCCTTTTCCATTTAGAAGTGTATATTTGAGTGGGTGGGAGTTAACACAATTTATTTAGGTGTCTGAATAAGGGATATTGGGAGTTCACAGCACTTTGATAAAAAGACTCAGGAAAGAGAGGTTTTACTTCTTCATTTGCTTGCCTCTAAATAAAATGTAAACTCCATTACGAGCATGCTGTGGAAATGCACAAACACCTCTTGGAAACAAAATACCAAACAGTACTGCAGAATTGTCTTCAAGCGTCTCAAAAATTAACAAACAAAAAACTTCCCCTCTCACTGTTTGTTATGACTAAATTAAATGTTGTGGTTGTTCAAACATCTGTAGAATGAAAGCTCATCAGGAAAGCATATGTGATAATAGAATATTACTTGCTTGACGCTTCCAGCAAATCCAGGGCAATGTACACTCCTAATTCCTGTTTTCTGAGATTGGCAAACTTTATGGTTTCTTCTGGAGTTTGAAAAAAATAAAGGAGGGTTCTTACATTCCAGCAATAGCTGGGTGGGGTATAGTGTCACGGCCTTCAGTCCAGTACCTCTAATCAGGTTTGTTTTTTTGTTTTTTGTTTTTGTTTTTTTTTGGCTGCTACAACATCTGTATGTGACTTTAATAAAATAGCAGAGTAGAAGCTGAGTTTAGCTTGTTGGAATGTTAGCTCACTCTTCCTTCTGGCAACTTTTAATACTTTATTCCAGAATTGCAGGGATCCACAGATGACAAGCGCAGTACCTGGTATTACTGCAGCTTCAGGATTCTTACTGCTGGAAGTCCGTGACAGGGAAGAGGGGAATCCTTAGACTTTATAAACACAGTGTCCCTAGAAGCCATTGCCCAAAACACTTGGTAAATCGCTGGACCCTGTCCTTCAGGAACTCCTGTTATTATCAGGTGTCAACTGGGAGATTTATTTTCTATTTCATCGATCGTGTTGGTCAGCCATATATTATTTAGCTGACAATCTTTGTTTAGTCTGAGGCTATAGTGTCTACTACAGATTGCCAGTCAAACCTTCTATTGTCATAGTAGTTTCTAAGATTCCTTTAGTCCTTTAAAATATTTGTGAATTAAACCCAAATTCTTTGAAAGAGGGCTGTTGTTATTTTAAAAAAGGTCTATTCATCCTGACTCAGAATGTACTGGCCTAAGTGTCTGCAGGATAAAGGTTTTAATTTCAATATTTTTTGTTTGCCTATAGCAGGGTGTCATTTTTGTTTTAAAATAAACCACAATTATCATTTAGTTTGTTATAAAACATTAATCTAATGTTTCAGTAACACAAATTTTCACATTAGTTTTACATAGCGTCAAACTGATTTTAAGATATGTATCTTCCACATCTCTCTCTATATGAATACAAAATATTGAAGTTAAAGCCTTGATCCTGCAGACACGTAGGATGGTCACAATTTTACTTCAACAAATAGCCCCATGGAAGTCAATAAACTGCTCATGTGTACCTTAAAGCTAAGCATGTGCATAAGTGTTTGCAGGATCAGAGGACAACATTATTTTATCTAAAACTTTTCTCTTAGATACTTGGTTACCATTTATTCAATACTCATACAAAGTACTTTCTCCTATAAAAAAGCCAGCCTACCTGTCCATATTTTTTTAATAAAGTTTGATAAACATGCCTGGTTTGGTCAATAAGAGTACTCAGCAGTTTCAGTCAATATAATAAAATCCCCAGAAACGCAACTTGGCCTGAGTGGTGTAAAATGGCTGTCACTGCAGTATGGTAATACCCTTCCCAATAGAGAGATTTAATGATTATACAATGGCATAATGTTTCTCTAAACAAGAAGAGAAGTTCAGTGTTGTAATGATTAACATTTTATGTCTGATGCTTACATGGCAATGATTTGTAAACCTGTTAAAATTTCCCAAATAAGTACTGCTTTAAAAAAAAAAAACAACACAGAAAAAAATCCTTTTCCTCTTAATGGCATAAATGTTTGTCATTTCCAAATTGCTTCAGTGTTAACCATGAAAAGTTACTTCGACTTCCGATACGTTGTCAAAGTTAACTTTTTTATACACTGGTCAAAAATACGAGTCAAAATTAGACTCCTAAACTTATATTCAGGTTTCTTAAGAAAGGGATTTTCAAAACACTTAGTCACTTCGGGAACACAAGTCCCACCGACTTCAAAATGCAAACCCTGTTGGAGGCTAAACTCTTTTGCACTGGAATCAACTGAGTCCAACGCTGGTGAAGGCACCCAATTAGTCCTGCTTTGCCCTGGGGAGGTGAATAGCTAATTGGCTCCTGGACAAAGAGGGTGCAGCTAATCCATAATAAGTAGACTGAAGAAGCTCAGTTGAGTGAGGAGTTGGCAAAGGAGACAGGTCTCTGGCTGACAGAAGCCCAGAATGAGGTGCACAGAGACAACAGGAGCAGCACACTAGAGGGACAATGTACACTCCTACAAGGGAAGCCCTAAGTTACAGTTTGTAAATAGAGGGGAAAGACTTCAGGAGCTCAAGAGGGTAGGAGAACAATTCAGTTTTGTTCTGACTTGTTTCGGATACCTCAGAAAGGGTCTGAAATTAGATAATGTGGCCGGACTGTGGGCCACAGAAGATCAGGGGCCAGAGGCAGGTGACCAGCAGGATGTGCTGAAGATAGCAGCAACATCCCACACTAACTCAAAGGGGCGCTGGGAGGGAATGAGCCCCGTCACAGATGGGCTCCCTGGTTGGATTACATCTTAAAATGATGCACTATGCATATGTGACTCCCAGGATGCACTGTGTCAGTTTAAGCTGATGGAAGAGCATGGTGCATCACAGAAAACGCAGTCCACACAAGAAATCTGGTCCATAGTGGATGACAGGGACATGAGGCACCCAAACTAGAATTCCTATAAGGCACCATACAACCCAGATGGGCATAGTTTGATGTCAAACTGACTCAAAATAAAATATTTTGCTTGAATTTTTCTGACTTTTTTTTTTTTTTTAAATCAGCAACATCAAAAACTTTCTATGAAAAAAACAGGGTTTTTTACATTTTAACCTGGGGAGAGCTATGTGGACATTCTTTTAAAAATGTTTAACATCTCAGTTAATTTAAAAAAAAAATCTTTCTGGATTATCTCTGGGCTAACTCTCCGTTTGGATTTTAACATTCTGGCAGACAACTCCAGCACTATGATGTCTTCTGAGGACCCAGATATTGCTCAGGGCAATATCTTGCTTTTGCTGCACTGTGAAATCCTATTTGTCCATTTACATTTCAAAACTCTCATTTTACATTAAAAATTCATTTTACTTCTCTAGACCTCTCAAAAATTAGGACACAAGCAAGGTTTTTAAAGCATCAAGAGAAAGATAAAAATAAAGCTGAGCATGCTTCTGAAGTATAAATGCAGCATTCAGAGATGAGAAAAATCAGATTCTTGCTGGGGTTTTTTTGCCTATTTTCCTGCAATTACCATTGCATTCCCTGAGTTTCCCTGCAATTATCATTGCTTTTTTCTAGCTTCTCAAAAAAAAAAAAAAAAAAAGATTAACATGCTCTATTTTAAATGTGTGCTAATTTTGAAGTGGCACATTTTCCTAGAATATTAGGATTAAGATCAACAGCTGCATGTTTCCTTAAATCTCCCAGAGATGAAAAAATTATCTGTTAAATATTTTGAAATATGTTGCTTTATGCTTCAACTATATGTGCTTCTTTCCAGAAGACTTAGGTTCAATATGGCATTTAGCGTGTGTGCACATGCACGCATAATATATATGTGTGCATGTGCACATATATATTGTGTCTGTGGACACCTGTGTGACATCTAAGCTCTTTTGTGTGTGATATACACAAAAGTACTATGTTAACATTATTAAGGTTGCAAAGTCAAGCACTCAAAAATTAAGAAATGCCAGAATTAACATTGCCGGCACAATCTTAATTCAATCCCCTTATACATATGCATTATGATACAGTCTTTAATTACATGATCTTATATTCTTTTTTCCACAGGATGCTGCCTCATTCAGCATACAGCATGGACAATACTCACTTCAGAAACAACTATTTAATATTTTGTTTCATCCTCATTGTTCAGTGTGTGGCTCCAAGTGTTATTTGCTGAACACTATTCAAACCCTGTTCTGAAGCTTTACTTTGGCACTCATAATTATCATCATTAGTATCTGAGAACTTCGCAAACATTAGTGAATTTATTTTCACAACACCCTTGTGAGATGAGGAAGTGGTATTATCCCTCTTTTACAGATGGGAACTGAGGCACAGAGAAATTAGGTTAAGAAATTTCCACTAACTTGGGGTGCGGAATTTGAGAAACCTAGGACCTTATTTTGGAAGGACTCCAATTTTTGAATCATACATAGACCCACACCACACACCCCCAACTCACCCACCCACACACACCCTTCATTCTGGCATTTCCTAGCTTCTGAGTGTTTGACTTTGAAATGTTAATGTTCTTTTAACATGGGTATGTGTGCAGAGGATGTGTTATATTACAGAGAGAGAGAGAGAGAGAGAGAGAGAGAGAGAGACGTGCTATGCTGTGGATGAACTTGGGCCTTTGCAAAGTGAAAATATAACAGGATCAACTAGTCTCAGCTGCCACTCTCTGAGCAGGCATTAGATCAAGCTTCCTCTTACAGCCCCACCAAGAAAACCCAATCCTGATGGGCAGCCCCCCTCCCCATTAATTAATCCCATGTGCAGATTACTAGCCATGTGAAGCTGTGGTGGTTTTTCATGTGGATAAGTGTCTAGTAGAGATTAGGATGAGACTAAAAAAATCCATTTTTTTCCTTGGTGACCCAGAGATTCAGCAAGGCTAGTTACAGAGAAAAGCTAGTGCATAACCCAAAGTGCTGAGGGGGCAACCGAGCATTAGACAAGATGGCACAATGAACCCCCCTCTGGGGACTGCTGAAAACACTTTCCCAAAAACCCTTAACATGCCACACACATCACCATTTACATTAGTTGATTCCATAGAAAATATCCTGGCGGGTTCTGCCTCAATAGTTCTGGGTTGGGGAGAAGCCAAAGTGCGGACACTGAGCTCTTCAATGCTTCAAACACTTGGTACAGTGCTCCAAAACCCTAAACTTTACATTGAAAGCATGAAAGCTCAGCTCTGCACTTTAAAAGAGCAGGCAGAACTCCAGACAAGCAGCCCTTTTCAACAGCAAGCTGCACGCCAAGAACTGGAAACTTGCCTTCAAAGTAATAACCAGGGTGGAATTCACTTTTATCCAGCGGCCAATTCCCAACTTCCCACCCACCCACACAGGACACTAGATTCCCAGCCCTCAACCCACTACCACCATTTTTAGACGTTGTGGTCAAGCTAGCTAGGCAGGAATAAAAACTTAGCCTGTTCCAAAGTCTGGAACTTGCTTTATTAAGTCCTGGAGCAGTACCCAAAGAGTACTACAAGTCTGAGCAGCAGCAGCAGCTTTAAAGCCCTAGGATGGGATTGTCAAAGCCATTGAGGGGATTTGGATGCTAAATCCCATTTAATTTTAATAAGAATTGGGTGTCTAAAACCCTTAGGCAACTTTACATATTGCACATGCATGCTTAAAAATGAGGAGAGGTGATCTCTCAGTTAACTAGAGCAGTGGTTCTCAACCAAGGGTACCTGTACCCCTAGGTCTTCCAGAGGGTACATCAACTCATCTAGATATTTGCCTCGTTTTACAACAGGCTACATAAAAAGCACTAGCGAAGTCAGTACAAACTAAAATTTCATACAGAACATGACTTGTTTATACTGCTCTATATACTATGCACTGAAATACAAGAACAACTTTTATATTTTAATTCATTTATTTTATAATTATACGGTAAAAATGATAAAGTAAGCAATCTTTCAGTAATAGTGTGCTGTGACGCTTTTGTATTTTGCATGTCTGATTTTGTAAGCAAGTAGTTTTTATGTGAGGTGAAACTTGGGGGTACTCAAGACAAGACAAATCAGACTCCTGAAAGGGGTACATTAGTCTGGAAAGGCCGAGAGCCACTGAACTAGAGTAAATCCCAAAATCAAATACATCAGCCACTTAACTTCAGTGGGAAATAGTAGCTCATCCTAAACATGGAAGTGACTATTATTTTGATGTCAACAACAGTGTGGCACTGGAATGGCCTCTCTGATATCACAGAGTTGAAACCACATTGAAGGTACAAATACTAACTTTTCTTTATGTTTTGTGCAACTATTAACTTTTCAATTTAGTAAAACTTAAAAACATTTAAATAAATTAGGTGATGCAGCTTTTGATCTGTCAGGGTTAGAAGCCTCCTGATGGACCAGTACAAGTGGTCATGACTAATACATTTTCTTCAAGCTATTTTTCTGGACTTATGTTCAGAAGGAAAATAAAAACTGGGTCCCTATAACTGGACCTGCTGGATTTAGTCTTAGCATCCTCTGAGAAGCCTTTAGGCAAGATACTCACTGTTAAGAAACCCAAAGATCTGGAACAAAATCAATGTGACTTCTTCCAGCCTTGGGGATCCCAATCTTATTCTGAGACAGCTAACCTCATTTCTGCTTATTCGCACATAACTTTTTAATGTCAACTATTCTTTGCATTAATGTGTTTTTCTGTCTTGGGTGACGAAGTGGAAATTAACTCTTCTGTTTTCTCCATTTTAAACCATGACAGTTGCCTTCAAACTAGGGCAGACTTCCCAGTTAGGTCACAGTAAAATTCAGTCTTCTCCCAGTTTAAGCCTCTTTCATGATCATCCCCAGGATTCTTAGAAGACCACAGAAGTGGAACACCACACAGCCAGGAACAAGAGATACAGAGCTCAGGCAGCATTTGCTAACTGCTAGAAAGGACAGTTTTACTCTCACATACACAAGCTGTTGCTGCAACCATTTTTGTTTTGATTTGTTTTTTTAATGCTAAACATTTGACATCACCTGGATTATCAGTTTTATTGGGACATAAACCATTATGCTGAGATCTGTATTATTTCAATGCTCATCCACATCATAATTCTTCACATAGAGCCACAGATGCTTCAACGACAACAACAAAAACAGATTCACTTTGGGACCCTTGAAAAACACATACATGATGAACACCATCACCTCAAATCACAATCCTTCAAAACCCAAAGTCTTTTGTCTAATGAAAACTGTTATCGCTCTTTAATAAGTTATTCAGCGTTTAAAAATAGCATTCCTCATTTCCTGCTCCATTGATCACCACCTTAACGTGAAGTCAAATTATTCAGAACTTCTACTCCAGCCCTGGGGGATAGAACTCCTGTGTTTTGGGGCTAAGTACTTCTCTGAACAGCTGTGAAGAATGTTCTGAAGTGGGACAGAGCAACGAGTTCTTGACAGTAACAGACGTTAATCTACCATTTTATTTTACCGTTTAACACAAGTCGTTCTAGGATAACAGTGAGCCAGGCAGAAAGCTAGTTTTGTTCTCAGAAATGTTTATCTGAAGTAACTTATATCCACAGGGCTAACTTGTGTTGGGAGGAATAGTATTGAGGAGACCACTGAAGAGATTAATTTTACTATATAAGCCAAGATGGAGCAGGGAAGTTCTGGTTTATTCCAAAACTCTACCCTGCTGCAAGATACTTGCTCACCAATGAAACACCTTCCACATCTTCACTCACATGGAGATCAATGTCTAGCTGCTGGCTTTAAACATTAAAGCTTCCAATGTGGTCCAGAGGTTCTCAACCAAGGGACACAAGGGCCTTTGAGCCTTCCTCACTCATGGACACCTCATGTCCAGCCACCTTTCCTTCATGACACCTCATGACACCCCTCGGCGGCCAGGCCAAATTTGAGTGAGTGGTGTTGCAACCTGGCACAGTGGGTCACAACACTTGCTATCATCCTTCAATGCTGAAACTGAACAATACTGCCCTAAAAATTTTGTGGATATTAAAACATGTGGTTTTTAAAGGTTTCTTAGCCGACACACAGTTAGACAGCAGGATCAAAGGCCTGATTTATTTATTGGACTCAATCTATTAATGGCCCCAGTTCTATCCAGATTACAAAATGGGACTTTCCAATGTGACGGAAGGGTTTGAGGGAAAGGAAAAAACAAACAAAAACAAATAAATAAAGTCAAAGGGGGAGTGATTTAAAAGAGGTGGAGAACTCCTGTACCAGACTCAGGCCCTGCTCCTGCACGTGGGCACAGGGGTCTGCCTGCCTGCATGGAGTTCACTGAGAGATCCAGGCCCAAAACTGCTCCTATCATTAAATTAATCTACTATCAGAAATGAGTTGGAGTCACAGTTTTCAGGTGGATTGAAATTCACATTCTGGTCCTCTACACAGGCAAGGCCTATGTACCACTTAAGTCCCATTTGGCCTTATTGTGAGGACTTAGTATTATATGGCCCTTGTGTTGCCCTGCTCTACACTGGGGTGAATTTCAACTCCTACAGAATTAGCTCTAATCCAAACGTCCCAAAAGTCTGGTTGGGGGAGAACATGTCAGATCCGGTGTTTCCTATAGGGACCCATTTCTAATGTACATATAACAAGGAGTACTGCTATGAAAAAGATTTTCTATTCCTTTTTCTCTTCACACAGACATTCCTTTAAGATTTTCTTTTCATTCAGAGATGTAGGTGCTACAAGAAGAGCGGAGTTTACTCATGTATAAAAAGAGTAAATTACACATGCCTTTCTTTTTTGCTGTAAAACTGAAAATAGTTTTAACAAAGTATTAAAGAGAAATTGAAAGTTTATATATTTATCCCCTCAAGTTTTCTCATCCTCCCTCCCCCACCCCCAAAATAACCTGACAGAGCTGGGCAACATTACCCACTGGAACTTATTCTTTGAAATGCTTTATCCTCACATCACATAGGTATCCCATCACGCAGCTGATACATACCAGGTGACATTCCTGATGCAGGGGAAATTCTGGCAGCCCCACTGAAGACTATGGGAGTTTTGCCACTGACTTCAAAAGGAGTCAGGATTTCATTCCTAGTGTTTGGGCTGGGGCTGGAGGTTAGTTAGGCAGTTGAAATGATGGAGCAGACATTATATCCTGCATTGTAAGGGGCACAACTATCTTTTTGGGGAGGGGACCTGTTTTGATGGTCCATCCTTGAGAGGTGATGAAACCAGAGTTGTTCTAAAAGGCCTTGAGGGAAGATGGAGTGGCCTGTCAGAGCAGCACTATCAAGGGTTTGGTAGGATGTTATAATAAACTTCCACCACCCACTGAGCACCCCATGTGCCATCTTCTGTGAGGACAAAAACAGAGGTCATCTTAATTTACAGATGACCTACGACACATGCAACAGAAGGAAAAATAGCGACAGCACTGTTTATAAGGGTCTTGGGCTGTCCTAGAAAGCTTTTGGATTCCAATGCTGTGGGTGTGCAGGAGACAAAGAAGAGGTTCTTTGCCACCGGCACAGCCCCTGCAAAATCTCAATCAGCAGATTCGTTTGCTGTAATGAACAGCTTGGTTAACCCGAGATGTTCTTACTGGGTGCCTGATTCAAATTCCTCCCCTTGTGAAGAAAGTTTGGATTACTTTGCAGATAAAAATCCAGCAATTTGAGGGTGAGCTGTCTCCTTCCATAGACACAGGGCATTAGCTGGACGGGATTACAAAGAAAGAGGACAGATGAACAGGGGCACAGCAGGGAGAAATACATCTGTGGAATTTATAAACAGGAAAGGTTCCCTTGCAGGGTATTTACTTCAGTTCGCCCTAAAAGGCAGTGAAATAACTCCAGAAATAGTTTTTAAAACTTATCAGAGGTGTTCAGCCCAAAAGTCATTTTAAACGTCACACAACCAAATAAAGACAAAAAGATTACTTGCCCAAAACATCCAGAAGAGACCCTTCTAGGCCTCTCCTATCTGTGGAAAGGGTTAAGATTATATACTTCTTCCCTTATTTCCAACACGCCTCCCCTAGACTAGGGCTACCACTGATCCAGACAGGGAACCTCTATAGAATAAATAGGAGTTTTGCATAAAAATCAAAGGCAGGACGTGACCTACTTTTTAAGACTTATTATATAACATATTTGAGGGCTGATGTTTTACTGGGTTGTATCTGCAATATGTGAGGGACACTTTCTTTGGAAGAAGTTGGTCCAATACAGTGGGGTATTTGACATTTTCACTTTAGATTTATGTGCTCAAAACGTCTTTTTGATAGTTTAATATATTGTGGGGATGGGGGAACTTTCTTCCTGTCTATATTGTAAAAGCAATAAGAAGCCAAAGCCTCAGGCACTTAGTTATAAAACTGACCTTTTACGGTGTGTCTGGATGTGTATATTTTATATATATGTATATAGGAGAAAGACCATGAACGAACAATCTAAGAAAAAACTGCCTAAACGCTGAAAGAAAAGCAGTTTCAAATGTGGATGCAATAAGGCTACAAAGATTTTACTTTAAAATAATACTGCTTAGGAAATAGTGTCTATTAATTACTACAGGCATATTAAACCCCTTATGCAAACAGCATGCTGCCTAACCTCCCCTACACCACAATTGACTTGATCTCATTATGTATTCTAAATCTCAACTATTTGGATTACAGCCACAAAATGTTTTTGCACTGCCTTTAGGAAAGCTTTCCAAAATCATTAATCCATAAACACCAACAATATATGTCCGTCTCTCTCGTGCCAAGGAACAGGCCTGATTTAATATACTCCTAATTCAGTGAATAAAGAGTTGGATGGCAACATGCACCAGTAAATTTTAACCCTTCCTCCATGTGTCATGTTACTTCCCTTTCCCTGCCATGAAGTACATATAGTTATTAAATTAGTGTGTGTTTGTCATTACCGTATTTTCCATGAACGAACTAGCACTATTTATCAGATATCCTAATAAACAGTGCTCATTCATTCATGGAATGGGATTACGAACATACAAATGGAGACCAGCTGGCAGAACAGCAGTCAATAGAAGCACAGAGGAGACCCTCCATATTAAAACAGACTTCACCAGTATAACAGTGTCTCTAGATCTGACAGGTTACAATGTCCATTTTAACATATGCATTTGCAACAGCTTTAAGAGTCAGATCAAAGTGCCATTAAATGCCAGTGACCTGAAGAAGAGTGCTGTGTAACCTCGAGAGCTTTTCTCTCACCAGCAGAAGATATTGCCTCACCTACCTTGTCTTTCTAATATTCTGGGATGGACAAGGCTGCACACTACCTGTTTCTGTCAGCTAAGAGTTTGGAAACAGTCTACGTAGGTGGGAGGGTAGGTGGTGAAAGGAAGAGGCCAAGAGAGGGGTTCTTCTACAGATCCGGTTTCAGAATTCCATGGGCACCAACACCTTATGGTCAGAAGTGGAGGCAGAAGTCACCTCCCTCTGCTTGCAGACACACAGGCCTCTTCAACTTGAGCTGAAGGAGCCTGAAATGCCTTTGGTTGTAACAGCATGAGGGCTCGATACGCACAAGTGGGTGTGATGTTCCATTCATTAGAAAGCAGCGATGACACCCTTCTTAGGCAGAATGTTACTGCAGTGCATCTCAAGTGGTCAACAGCATAGTACTGTTTCCAAAGAGCAGCGCCAGTGTGTGTGACATGATGCCCCTCACGGACCAGCCAAAGACTACCACATCACCCACTGGCCCCACACCTGATGCTAATTAGGGCTTGGAAACAGGATTACATATTTCTGCTGCTGTGCTAGAGGGTGGCTGGGTCTTTTATGGCTCCAGTTCTGTATCCAACAAACTGTGGGTGGACTGCTTGCACGTATGCAGAGCCCTGCATGGAGCTCAGCAGTTCACCTATGCATGGTCAATTGCAAGATCTGGACCAAAGACTGTAGATACTCATTTGTGTAGCAATCTCAGAAAGCCAGGAGGAGGGGGAATGTCAAATATATTTAAAGGGCATTAGTGCACCTGTTCCCTTTAGAATAAATTTTTGGTCACAGAAAGGTCATCACATCCATCAATGGCATTTTTGCCTGCTTAATGCATTGCAGAGTACCCCTGAGGCTCAGTGACAACGCAGGCTGCCACCGTGTGAGATATTCAGTGCAGGTACAGAACGAGCCTCATGTCTTTGCTACGGCATGAAAATCATTTAAAAAACCCTTTTCTTTTAATTTCATTTTGGGACCATTAGATTCTAATATGAATTCACCTCACAGTTAGACAGAAGCACCACTCTATCTCGCAAATTGTGTTAAGAAATTTTCATCTCAAATCTTTCACAGCAATTTAAAATCACCATTTCAACATGATGCTCACTGAACATGCCTGCAACTCAAGAGCAATGACCCAAATATACTGTTTTACGGCTTGTTCATTTGTCTCTTAGCTATTATTCTGCATTTCCATCCATGGTCCTCCACATTCTCAGTTTCCTCCATTTGCAATGCCAGCTTTAACACCTGGGAATATTTTGTCCTCCAGTTTCAGGAGCATTTTGAATATTTTCCCTGCTATGTATTAAATGGAGCAGAAGGCAATATGGTTACCTTTAATTTATGGCACTTCCTCATGCATGAGCTCCACTTTCAACAACCTCAGCAGGAATGTGCAGTTTTGCAAGAAGTATTTGTTTTCTGGTTGTTTACCTGCACAGCAAGGGGATTGAGGGGAAAAGAGGGAAATCAGGCCTATTTATTGATTTTTTTAAATCCCAAACACAGAAAGGTGGAATAAAAATATTAGAGATTGGCCCGAGTCACAAAATGTGAACCCACCTTTCAAAGGCTCACAGCTTTTTGGATCAGGGCAGCTATTTAGAGCCTGTTAAATGTTTCTCAGATTACACTGGAGGAGCTGACAAGCCTGTAGCAGATATAATTTTAAGGAATACAGATAAGGTTAAAGCCACATGACTATATATGAGATGGCAACAGGCTCAAAATGAAGGAACACAATAATACTTTATTACAGCTGGCAACTGGCACCCTCCACTATATTTAAGGTTGCAAATCAATTTGCATTACAATCCTCTGGTTCTGTATGTTCATAACTTTTCATATTTCACCTCTGTGGATTTTTCATTGGTGAGGAAAAGGAATACGAATAACATCTTTCCAACTATTGTTGCATTGTGGCAATGATGAGTTGAGGGAGAAATGGAATTTTCTACTTCTGGAAAAAAAAAAAAAATATAACCACAGTTCATCTGGATAGGACTACAGCAAAAACTGCTGGAATTTGAACTGGGCACGTTATAGTCCTCACTAAGGACCAGTGCCATTGCCAGGGGTAGAGGGAGAGAATTGAGAAAACTGGGATTTTAGCAGAGCCTAATGAAGTCCTGCCCTCTTTGTGTCATCACTGGTGCCATCTGTTTGATCAGAGGCAGGGCTACACACTGCTCTCAAGCTGCTACTAGAACAAATTTGCATAAAGATTTTAAGTGTTCCACTGAAATAGATAGTAAAATCCTCAAAACTACAAACAACCAACAAAAAACAACCGGAGCAGCAAGAATAGGAGAAAAATCACACGCATGACAAGAAGTTGGTAATCACTTAATTTTAAGAAATCGCTGCCATACAAACCCAAAGCATTTTTTTTTCCTTTATAAAGATAGCACTCCCACAATGTAAACAGATGCACTGTTATCCCAACCTTGCACAAAATTGTGTCAAACCAAACAATAATAGCAGAATAGATGGAAACTCACTCTCTCTCCATCCCAGGCTCCGTAATGGTAGGAAATTCAAACCCTTATACTGATCACTTAGATTCTAACGAGTTCCAGAGGGGTAGCTGGGTTAGTCTGTTTTTAGCAAAACAGTGAGAGTCCTGTGGCACCTTAAAGGCTAAGAAATCTATTTCGGCATAAGCTTTCATGGGCAGAAACCCACTTTGTCAGATGCACGAAAGCTTATGATGAAATAAATCTGTTAGTCTTTAAGGTGTCACAGGACTCTCACTGTTTAGATTCTAACATTATTAAACAGACAATTATTTTTTCCTCTCTCTAATTAAAATTAAGAAAGTGGGTGAAAAGAGAAATCTGGAAATTCAAAAGTTAAGGGTATGGCAGCAAAATTAACTCGGCCATATTGCACATATGCTGTTTTTTCTGTTCGTTATTATTTTAGTAACGTGTTACATGTGTATACGCCAGAAAACGTACACTGCAATATACAGGCTGTGTAACTCAGCCAAGTTAGTGTTGCTTTTGGAACCTTATCATGTTGACAGTTCTCTTTACATTTAGTAATAATACTTTGCACTATAGTGCCTCTCTTCTGAGAATCTTAAAAGAGTTTTATAAAAATAATAATCAAATCCCCACAACCAACATGAAATACATATTGTGTTGGATGTTGGAGTAAACTGAGGTCCAAAGAGGTTCAGTGACTTCTCCATGGTTAATAAATCAGAGTCAGGAATAGTTCCCAGGAGGTTCTGATAACTAATGACATGCTTTGTATCACACAAATGGAAGCTAGAACAACATTGGACGTTTAAGTCAAATTGTTTCATGCACAGACGAATTATTTGGTAGAGGAGATTACCAAAGGCAGCACCAGAAGATGCAGCTGCAAACACATTTTACTTTTAATAAAAAAGTGAGTTCGAAAGGGGCTTAGAGACAAAGAACGATGACAGGGTACAAATGCTAGACAGATGTGCTACAAGTCCTCCCTTCCTGTTAAAAAGAGGGATGATGCTCTGCTGTATGAGTGATATCAGTTTGGTTCTAGTTCTCTTGGCTAAGCAAACCCTGCGTGTAGTTTTGTTCTCCTCTCAGTTATGTAACTGCTCTCCTTGACATATGCTTAAGGGTTAGTTTGAGGTTAGATTGCACCTTTCTGAAAAAATGATGTGAACAAGGCTGATTGAAATATTACTCTCTTCAGATGTTTATTACTTATTCATTTTTGCAGTCTCTCTTGAAGTTCTGAGAGTCCAACTGGGCAGAACCCCAAAACGCAGATAGTTCAGGGCAGATTCTTATCAGTTAGCTCAGTGCTCTATTCAAATGACTTGTTGTCAATTCAGTCCCACATTTTAAAAAGGAGGCTGAGATTTCCAATGTCATCTATAACATTTGGATGCCTAAATGCCATTAATCTGAATGGGGTTTGGGTCTTCGAATCCTTCCTCTTTGAAAATCATAGCCTTATCGTATTTGTTTAATGTGTATTAGATAGGAAGGATGGTCCAGTGAAGTAGCCTAAGATTACAGGAGTCTAATTCCCTGATCCACGGCAGATTTCTTGTGTGACCTTAGGCAAGTCACTGAGCCTCTCTGTGCCTCACCTGTAAATTAGGGATAATATTTCCTTACCTCACAGTGGTGTTACGAGGATGTATGTATACATTAAAGATTGTGAGATGTTCAGCTATTCAGGGAAGTCATATAAGTACCTTAGGGTATGTCTGATTAGGGAGACAAACACACGGTAGCTCTGCTTGAGCTCGTGTGATAGCAGGATGGCCATGGGCAGCTCAGGCTAGCTGCCTGAAGACCAGCCCACCCCATCTCCTGCATGCATACTCCAGCAGCTGGCCCATACCGCCAAAGCAGTACTATTTTTAGCCCACTGGCTCAAGCAGAGCTAGCCCGGGTTTCTCTACCTACCTGAGCCAGGAATCATGCTGCCAGCTACTGTACAGACAGAGGTAGAAACCGTTCTTGCCCCAAAGAGTTTACAGGTCTAGACGTATACAAGCATACTGCAGATCTAGCAGAAGCCAATGTGATGGAGCTAGAATCAGATTTGGAAAGTGAAGTGATTTCATGCAATAGTTCTGCAGTAGCTATAGTACTGAAGTTAGCAGACAATAATTGCCAGGGTTGTTTTTCTCACTTTCCTTCTCACTTTCCAAGAGTAACTACCCAATCTGTATGTAAAGTTCATTAGCGAATTCTCTTCACATCGAATTGTTAACAGGATTTGTACAGGTAATTGCCTGGACGTTGAATGGAAAACATATCTCAGAGTTAGGAAACTTGTTCCTCAAAAATTATTGGGCTGAACCTCCAGGTGCCCTGGAATGCCATGCTCTTGGGCGCCGGCGGATGCTTTCCACCATATTTCTGAGCCGCTCAGTTTTGGGACTTGCGTTTGGCCCCCAGCATAGCTTAGAGTAGCCTCAGGGCTGCTTTAAATGGTACCAGCTTGCAACAGACCCATGATGTCTGCCCTCATCCAACTGCATGCCCCTATGGCAGGGGATCAGAAAATGTGGCAGAGAACAGGCTACACTGGCTCAATGCCAACTCAGGATTGCCCAACAAAAGGGAACCTGAGCAGCTGTAAGTACATTTTGTGCTACCCGAGTGCAATGGTGACTTGGCACAAACCCAAATCTCGACTGTTTCCTATGCCTAGGCAATGCTCCGTTGCTAGTGCCTCCTTCACATCAGAAATCTGTTGCTATCAAGAAAGAGCACTGTAGCTGCTCTACTGGATAAGGAAACGGAGGGAGGCAATGGTTGAGACTTAAGAGTGGATGGGAGGGTGGCCAGGGGGAAGTGGCCAGAGCAGGGAAAGGAGGCAGTGGGTGAGGGGTATCAATGACATACAGAAGTTGCCAGTCAGGAAGACGGGGGAGAAGCGGAGAATGCTGTTTGAAATGGGGTTGCAAGGGTTACTTTTTGAGGAGAACAAAGCGAGACAGTCTTGGAGTTTGGGTGGGAAAACAGAAGTCATTGCTGATCAGGGGAAACAGAAAAGGAAGTGCAGCATGGGTGTAAATTTAAGCATCAAGTCAATAGGAAACAGGAAGAATTAATTAGGAGTGACATAATTCATAGAGTCTCTTCACATCTCTAAATACACAGCAGCTGTTTCACTCTATCAGCCACTCCTCCTTTGCAGAGTGGGTGAAAGAGAGAGGCTTCCAGAGCAGAGTCTGTGCTGGTTCACAGAAACTAGCAAGAACAAAAAAGGCAAAAGCTTTGTAGTTGGGGGGTCGGGGGGGAAACTTTCATAGGCACAAAAGGCAGTTGGGATTGCCCTATGTGCCTTTGGAAATATCCCCAGGTCTCCAGACTCCTCACTTCCACGCACAAATCTGTGTTTAGGCACCTCACAGCCTATGCACATAAGGAAATGTGGGATTTTGCACTAGCAGGCAGGAGTTTGTGGAAATTTCACACTGTTGAGAACCCACTGATAATTTGAGCCAAACGCTTCCATCTTCACAAACTTTAGCGATAAAAGCCAATATGTAGAACTGAAGAAAACAACGAAATTGAAGTGAGATTTCACTTAGACGTTTCTAGAGTGGTGTGAGTAAAACAGCTACGTAAATGATCTTTGGGTGGGCGGGGTCCTTTTTATTAGTGCTTTGGAACTTTTGCTTAGGTTTAACATTGGCGCAGGCGGGAAAGGAATGCTCATGCAAAAGCTCTGAGCAGCCTGACAATAGTTAGACTTACAGCTGAAATCTCTCAGCAGCGTAAATACTGAGTTAGCCTGTAATAATCAAACGGAAATGTCACAGTTACAAAGCTAGCTAAACTTCTGCCAGCTTTCTGATCTGTCTGAAAGCTCCCACCTCAGTTCTAGACCTCTTCATCCTTACCTATCTTGGGGCAGAATCTCACAATTCTTTCACTAGACCAGGACCTAGGCACACTAGCCTGTGCGTACCAAACACTCTGCACCTATCACTCTGCAGGTCCAATGGGATTACGGGCAACTGTGACCTGTGATACAGTGATTGTCACAGGTGCCCACCCCAGATCATCCCCCCTTGTAGCACGGTGTGGTTCCTCTTTGGGCCAGGAGACTCACAGCCCTGAGTCAGTAATCCAGGCCAGCTGCAGTCCTTGATCAGCTCCTCTCAGCTGGCTCCTTTAATCCCATCCTGTCCCCTTGGGTGGGCAGGCAGACTAACGGCATGCTTAGCCTAATTTTTAGTCCCAATCAGGACCTGAACCAGACCCAAGCTCACCTGACCTGACCTGACCCGAGAAGGTTGAGTCATTTTCCAGCCCACCTCGGCCCATCCCTACCCATGAACCAGTGTCAGCAACGTTGCTGCCTCCTACCCATGGGTTCAGCTCTCCTCCTCCTGCCTGTGGGATCTGCACACCAGCAGCTGCCCTTCTCATGCTAGCCACTGCCTCCTGCTGCACTGTGCATGCACTGCTGGGTGGGAGGCAGGGGAGCTCAGCAGCACACACAGAGCGCTGTGAGGTGGCGGCAGCTGGCAGGAGAGAGGCACACAGCTGTCCCGCTGACCCCACGGCCAGGAGGATGAGAGCTGACCTGAGCCTAGGAGATCCTAGCTGCTTTCCCGCAGCACACAAAGCACAGCGAGGCGGTGGCGGTCGGCAGGAGCAGGGCACATGAACGACGATGATTGGCCAACCCTACAGTAGGAGGAGAACTGACCCCACCTGAGCGGGTCTGGCAGGTTTCCCACCTGACCTGGACCCAACACTTGTACTTGGGTCCCATCAGATTCAGGCCAGGTTGCAGGGCTCTAAGACAGGCCTATCTGCTCACTCTCCCCTCTTTTGGCATTCTCTTTTATCCCTAGGCCTGGGGTGGATATAGCCACATGACCAGTCACGTGGCTACAATAACATTCCCCGCCTGGGGAGGAGAGCTGAGTGAGGCACAGGTGGGCTGGACCCATTACAGCTCAAAGAGGCCAATCTCCTTGTGGCAGTCACTACAGCCTTCTTAAACCATATGTAAACTTACTAACAATTGGAGCAAAACAGAGACAAATGGATTTTAAAAACCACAAACAGCCTGCACATGTACATTTAGTCTCATCTAATCTTACACTCTGCCACAAGTTAGATAGGCTTTCCTCTTCTGTTACAGGAAGAGAACAGAACCAGCAAAGGTTCTTCTAGCAAAGCCCAGATCCTCCTCTGCGTGTCTCTCGCTCAATCTGGTTTTCTCTGCCTGAGCCCACATTGTTCAAACTGCTTCCTTCCAGTCAGCAGGAGAATCCAACAGGCCTTCTCCAGGAGAATGCAGTGATGCTATTCTACTGCTTGGTCAGTTAGTCCCATACATTCACCACTCAGTGGGCTGTATCCACCAGCCTGATGGCTGTCTCCCTCCTGGCCGCTGAAGAAGTCTGCTCCCCTTTGTTAATCTAACACACCAATTTAGAAGTCAACGCCATAAATCACCTTTGGGGATACAAATTGAAATATGCAATTGACGCAGACATTTATGGTCAGGTTTCATCCCAGGAGATAAGTGATTATCCCAGCCAGCTAACAGCAAAAAAGGAAAAACTCCAGAAAAGCCTCTCAGCCCTAAACCACACCTAGGAACACATCCTCATCCTGTTGTGTATTTTGGGTCCTGCCTAGCTTGTTGCCGTAGCAACAGAGCTAGAATATTATGGGATAGCTCAGCCAGTTCTGGCTGGTCTTAGAGTAGAAGAATAAAGAGACTGTGCGTGTTTACATCTCTGTGCTCCTGTCTGCTGGTTTCTCTCTCAGTGCAAGTAACTTCCAAGTATCCAAACATAACACATCCTGCCCCCAAAAACCTTATCAAATGAATAGCTTTTGCAGCATGACTAGGCAGACATCAAATTCAAGCCATTTCAGACCACAGTGGGGAAAGTCATGACCAGACTCCCACAGCCAGGAGCAGGAATGCCCCGCTAGCAGCATCCCCTTTTTCGTAACAAGAGGAGCTGCTGACTGCAGCTGTGGCAATATGTCAAGCAGGCAGTTCCCAGGCCAGCTAAGGATTTAGAAGTCATGAATAGAGCTGGGCAAAACTTTTCATTGAATAATACATTTGTCAAAAAATGGAATTTTGCAGTGTCCAAAACTATTTGCAAATTCAGATAGAATCTGGCAAATAGTTTTGGTCAAATGCAATTTGTTTTTTTGACATTTTCAAAACGGTTCTATTCTCAAATGATGTTTGTTTGGTTTTTTTTAAATTTAAGTAGATTTGTTTTTAAAATATTTAAAAGGCTAAAAAAAAAAACCCCACCCAAAAATTTAACTTAATGAAAAACTGATGGCGGGAGGGGAGAAATTGTTTAGTTCAAATGAAACATGTTGCTAGGAAAAATTAAAAAAAAAAAAAAAAAATCAGTTTTGGCCTAAAAACAACAATGTTGTGGTTTGACCACTGAATAAAAAAAAAAAAAAAAAAAATCATTTATTTACTCAGCTCTACTCATAACTATCACTTTAAAATCACCCAGGAGACCAATAGGTAGCCAGTGCAGATCTCAGCACATTGGTGACATATTCTTCCAGAAACGTTAACTGCTCCATAACTATCTCCTGCTTTCTGTACCAACTGCAGTCTCCATATGGATTTTAAGGTGTAGCCCAATGGAGAGCGCTCTGCAATAGTCTAACCCAGAGGTGATGGAGACATGGACAACACTGAAAGACCTGCTATAATGCTAGACTGTAATTAACTGACCACCACCACCTTCTCTGAAGGCAGAGAGAAATCTCAGGGAAACAATCCAGACCAGAGTAGTGGATCTTGGGATTTGTCCCCTCCTTCCAAGAACAGTGGTCAGTCATAGGCAGCTGGAGAAAAATAATAGCATAAATGAGCAGCTGCCTATTATAGGCTTTGCACCACTGCATACCCGCAAGCCAACATTTCTTTTATTTGTTCAGAGGGTGTAGCCTGGGAAACCAGAAAAAGAAAACTTGAGGCAGCAATCAATCTTGTTGTAGCCCTGCATTAAACTTGTAATTAACTACAGCCGTGTATAATTTGAAGACAGGATACCTCACACCACATCATACAGCACAAGCAACCTTCCATGTGGTTCAGATTGAGCTTTTTATATACCAAATAAATACCAGTTTGTTGAATTGAATCACTCAAGCAACTACAATGCAGTGCATAATAATGTTTGGGAAATGTTACCTCCTCCCCCCGACACACACACACACACACACACACACACACACACACACACACACACACACACACACACACACACACACACACACACACACACACACACACACACACCCCCCCCAAGATGGCTGGTTGTTTAAGTTATACCCAAATATTTTGTTTGAAAAACATTGAAAGCTGTGATTCTGTACACGGATTCCAAAATTCTCCTCTCTTCCCTTGTGACTGATGTCAATGGGATGTGCTGTGCCCATATGGAGAATAGAATATGGGAGCTGGGACCTGCTAACTGAGTCCAAGAGCAGAATTTTACCCTACGGCTGGTGGGGTTTTTTTTTTTTTTTTTTTCCATCTTTTCCTAACATATTTGAAAGAAAAAACCATTAAAAAAAACCCACATAGGGCCAAATCCTCAGCTGATGTAAAACAGCATAGCTTCATTGAAATCAATGGAGGCAAAACAAAGTCAGCAGCACTTTTTTCAACAGCTGTTGAATACAAATGTCCCTGTTTCCACAAGTGGGACAGCCATTTTCACCCTCTGCATGAAAGGAGATTTGAGAGAGGGAGGGAGGGCCAATGTGTTTCGCCATCAATTATGGCAATTCTCAGTACAGATCCACCCAACAGATATTACAATGGAAGGAATCTAAGGAAAAACAATGGGTGGCCAGCCTGTTACACACAGGAGGCAGAGGTGTGATGCTGCCATATGTTTGCTGTACGCACTGACCCCACTATTGCATGTGTTAGTACTGATGATGCTGCACTGGAGAGGGCTCCGATGGGGTGCCACCTGCCCCCTGTTGAAAATTCTTCCACCAAATCAAAGGCAAGGGCTGGTGGGGTGATTTCCTGGTCTCCAGTAGAGTTCTCCCACTCTCTGGATGCTGTTGTGGTCTACTGAGGACTGTGTTGGAATTGCAAGCTATCATTTTAAGACTTGGGAGCGGGGTGGGGGGAGTCCTCATCCTGCTTGCAGGCTCAGGGTTTCTATAGCAAAGCATGAGATCCCGAGTCAGTCTGAAAAGAGCCAGCCTAAAGCAAGATGGGCCATGTTGGGCTTTGCTGCCTTAGGAAGCCACCTGTTTCTCTTGGTCTCTATGTTTGGGTTCTTGTGTGTTATCACTCTTAAGTCTAAGAGTTAAAGTAGGTTTGCACTGCAATCTTCCAGCCAGAGGCCACCCAATGCAATCCGCTGCCTTAGGCAACACTTCAGTGTGTCGCTCCCCTTCCCCCGGTGCCACTCAAATTTGGCCTGGCAACCCCTCTCTCGTGATGGAGGAATGCTCATGCCACATTGGAGTGAGTGGTGTGTGCCTAGCACATGGGGTCACAGGGCCACTCAAGTTTGGCACAGCTGCCCCTCCATTAGGACGGGCAGGTGGCCAGGCCAAATCTGCCACCCTCAGCACCTGCCATGTTTGCCTATACCTAGAGTGGCCTTTGCTTCCAGCAAGGGTATTCATGTGTATGCTATGAGACATAACTGCCTGTTCATTCTTGCTAGGGATGGTTTGTGCCTGGGGCTCACAGAAGTTTCTGAAATTTGGCACAGACCAGACCGCACCAAGTGGCAGGTATTTTCAGCAACATTTCCCAAGCAAGCAAAAATCCACCTACAGCTGCCCACAAAGTCTTCATTGCCACCCATACTTCCAATTAAACACATTGAACACTATGCTTTACTGTCTGTGGACTCAATGTTTTTCAGGAACTACGGGAAAAACATTTCCGGCAAAGTGAAGCTTTCTATAAATGTGATTTTGCCAAGCAGTGCTGCCTCCCCTCCGGTTGTGGTTATGGGAAAACATGTTTTCATTTAGCTAGGAAAACGAATGACTAGAACACCACGCATCTCAGCCAGCACATGCACACCCCAGAGTGCAGGACTGTCATATGTTGAAGGGGGCACGTTTTGTGAGGGCCTTTTGTTAAACACTGGTACTGCACCACAGTTAATGCCCTCAAATGATCTGGAATTAGAAATTTGAGGTCAGTTAAAATACAGGGCCAAAACCTGGGGACCCAAAAAGGTTTCTTGGCTAAGCAGATTGGATCGTGCCTCCCACACTGCTGGGCATCGTAGAAGTCACAGGGGTTAGGGAAGGGCATCAAAGCCACTAAGATTGGTATCTACTACAGGAGGAGCCCATGCAAGCTGTGTTGCTATGATCACTTACATCACCACAAACCAGTCAGACATTAATTAGCCAAGAGGGAGATATGTATACAGCTCCTAAGAAACCCTGATCACTGAAGGAGGTGAAGAATTGCCATTTGCTCTGCTCTAATGAAGAGAAGGAAAATAATCTTATAGTACGAGCCAGTAGCACCATCTGAGGTTGTAGTTCACAGCTCTCAGCTCAGTGATGGGTGCAGCTAGAGTTTGAAAGCAAAGAGTTATTATTCTGGCTGCCAGGGGAAAAAAGTCAATTTACAAAAAGTTAAGAGACAACGTTTACAATGCCTCTGAGTATCATCTTATGGCTCTGAGGTGCAGGCTGGATTCTCTGGCTTCCAAGAACTTTGATTCACACTCAGAGTGTGTTATGATGAAGTACTTATTTCTCTTTTGATTTTCAGCCTTTTAGATTTTCTTCCCATTAAGTAACACTTCAGTGCATGGATACTTTGCCTAATGTGGTCTCCAGATGGGAATGTGTCACATGTATTCATGAGATGGATGAGCCAGATGGGTTTATGTTTCATTTACAGGAACTTTTCAATTGTTGCTTTATTCTTATACTGACAGCATACTCTCCTCTGTTTACATGTGCCTGGAGTTCAAGGCTATCAGGCCTGATCCTGCTGTCCTTACCTGCATTCCAGTCCTTGCTTTTGGCCCCCACACCTCTTCGGGCCTTGGATAAGTGACTGACCTATTTTGCCTCAGTTTCCCCATCTGCACAATGGAGTTAACACAAACCTCCCAGCAGCATTGTGAAGATTAGTTAGTTCAGGTTTTTCCATTGAAGATGAAAAGCACTGTAAACTCCAAAGTACTTAATATGGCTCTGATCCTGCAGTGAACCCTATGCTGAAGCAAGGATGCAGATCCATGGCTTATTATCCCCATAATAATGCATATGTCTTAATTGGAGTTCAGAACTTCCCAATATACATCTGAATGTAGTAGCTGTGAAACGTCAGGCTGTGTTGGACTGTAACCTACTCAGTTCCCTTTCCTTCCTTCCATTTATTTGAAATTTGTTTAACAAAGTCCTACAGGAGGACAATGTGCGCCCAGTGAAGCATATACTTTCGATTGCCAAACTATAGCTCACAAAGGAACTTTAAATTCCCTCCCCCATTCCCTGTAATATTACCACTTACTATGCGATGGCTGCAGATACGACAAACACAAAAAAAAGGCACTTCCAGAAAGCCTGCTTTATGCCTGCTGCAACTAGAGCCAAGCACCAGTTGGCTCTGAACACCCACTGAATGTTAACGCCCTAGTCAACAAACAATTTGAAATAAAGTATTTTCACAGAGGTATCAAATATTTGTGCCCAACACAGATTTCTATGAATGATCTTTAAACCACCTAGTCTGATGAAACTGCTGTGAGATCTTATATGTGTATGGAGACCTGGGAGAATATTGGTTTTTAAGATCCAATCGGCCTGGAACTTAATTGTATTTACTTAGGAAGGATGAAGGGTTGAGTTGACACTGCTGGGATTTCAAGATGTGGTTCCAGAGAGTCTTTCAGCCCTGAGGCTAAAACACTAATCCATCTCACCAAAAGCTTGCAACTGGCTGAAGTCAGTTTTATGAGCAATAACTTGAGTTCTAAATGTTGAACGGAAATAAAGACAGACATCATTATCCTTTTCATGATCCACTGTTCTGCTTAAAACCTGACACTCCACTCAGTTTAGAAGCCTTTTGCTGGATCAATAATTTTAAACAAATTACAAAGAATAGAAATTACAGACCACCCCTGTTGAATCCCTCTTGTGGTGGTGGTTTCTTCCAAAAATTCAATGAAAGCAATGAAAGAGGAATAAAAGAAAGGTGCACATTAGTTAATAAACTATGCCTTCAGAAAGCAAACCCTAAACCTCTAATGATACCTTGTCTACAATTTCTTCAATATCCAGAAGGTTTTAATGAAAGCTGCATAAAATCAGTTCCAGCTTTCTCTGCTGTAACTCAAGACACACTGTGGTACTTGAGAAGAATGTATAGCGTTAGGGTAGGGAGTGGGAGAATGAAGCCTTCAAGAAAAATTGCGGTGATACATCAGGCCTATTTGCAGATATATGAATATCTATCACTAGCTACAAAGCTATAGCATTATATAGAGGCCAAATCAGCAATAATCAACATCACTTTTCCAGGAAAACAGGTCACCAAAGCAATGGGCAAGGGAAAAGGGACACTAGCTTGCCCGTAGCCATTTTTTGGTCTGAAAACCTCAAGTCTGCACACCCTGAAAAAAGGCCATTCTTTTCCTGACTGGTTCTCAGTTTGATATGATCAATTGCCAGGATTCCTCAAGTGTCATCTGATGATCCACCCACCTACGGGTACACATATTTTTGAGGTAAATTTAGGATAATCTCTACACTTCAGGCCACACCATTTTATAGATTTAATTAATTTGAAAACCTAGAGCCACGCAGATAGGAAAAAATTGCAACTCTGACTAAAAGGTTTAGTTCTCCAGAGTAATTCCCCTCCAACTTTGGGAAACTTACATCGAGCAGAGTCCAGAAAGAAAGTTAAAGAACTTCTCTCAATACAAACCTTGTTAAAAACGTGACAGACAAGTTTTCTAACAACTACTCAGACTCTAAAATCTTTGTTCTTTACTATGATGGATTAGTTCCACTTTCCATCTCACATTAGTGACTCTCCTACAGACATGCTCTCCAAATGAAAGTGTCATATATAATAAAAAAATAAACGCCTGTTGGATCCTCAGCTTTTAAAACATCCATGTGCCGCGTATAAAGCTACACAGAGTAGCACTAGCTCATTTGCATACTGTAGGTTCTGTAGGCTGAGCTCATTGCATACTCCCTGGGCTCCTTGTGTCCTCCATTCTCCCAAAAGTTCCCTGTATGCCACCCTCCCATCCCCCTTTATTTCAGGGACTCTGTCCAACCCACCTAGCCTCTGCCCTCCCCCGCCCCCCAGCAGGGATTCTGTTTGCCCCATACTTCCTCCTCCTCCCATGCCACGGGCCCCTCATGCTAACAGCTCTGGCTTTAAGCCAATTCCACTTCCCCACATGCCCCTCCATTCCCCGCATACTAGGATCCTCCAATCTCCCCCAGTCAAACACAGAAATACCATCAAGTTGAGGAAGTCCTTCACAAGCTCGGCCAATTACTTAAGAAGTCATCCAGCTAAAACTGGCCTTCTGCAAAGTAGAATAAGTTATAACAAGTCGATTTCTTGAAGGCGTGCACGAGCTGGAGATATAGTCTCATCATCTCTTGTAAGCTTGGAACATTTCTGCCTCTCACCTATGTATATGGACTAGAATATTATTTATACTACCGCAGTGTGTAGGAGCCCCAGTCATGCATCAGGACCACGTTGTGCTAAGAGCTGTACAAACACAAAACAAAAAGATGGTCCCTCAGAGAACTTACAATCTAAGTATCAGACAATATCCAACAGATTGAGACAGACAGGGTGAGGGGGGACCACACGTAAACAAGGAGACAATATCAGTCAACATCGTCTGCAGTGATATCAATGCACCAGCAACTGCTGTATTAAAATGTATTGAAATTAAATACAGTATTCCATTTATCCATTACATTTGCCTCCTCTGTCATCATGTAACCTTGCCTCCACCATTATGTGACATGGCATAAATAATTATGCTTCATATGGAAACATGCAGTACAGTACTTGCTTCTCTTTACCGAACGCTCATGCCTGGTCTACACTTAAAAATTAGGTTGACATAGCAACGTCGGTATGAATACCCCTATGCTGACCTAATCCCCAGTACAGACACAACGTCAATGAAAGACTGTTTCTATTGACATAGCTGCAGTCTATCCTACTTTGACAGAAAAAAACGCTTTCATCGGTATAGGCTGCAAGGTTGCTATGCCGGTGTAGTCTCCATAGTGTAGACGTACCCTCAAGTAACTGAGCACCTGCATGCACAGAATTTTTAAGAAGTTCATTGTAAGTTTAATTAGCACTCATTATGAAGAAAATAGTTGACTGACTAATGCAATAGTCTGCTGAATCTCCAAAACCCTATATTCAAACCCTGAAACAGGCATATGGAGAACATCTCCTCCCTCCAACATGAAGATGGTTTGTCAAGCTTAATTTAATTTTATCTGCTTGCAGAAGCTGTCCTAGGGTCCTAAAAAGGCAGACACATCTACTGTAAGCTATTATTACTGCCTTCAGATACAAGGCTGACTGTTGGTCAGCTCTGCTCTTATCAGCGGAAGTCACAAAATTTGATTATCCCCAGTTAATCCTTTTACACTAGTGAATTTCCGAAAGGTACAGAACTTTTAAGGTGGAAATTGATGTGATGAAAACTTGTCTAAACCAGGTTTGCCTCAAGATGTCCTTGCAGATGAAAAACTGTGAGCTACCATTTTGTATGGCTCACCAATGCATAGGAGCAATAGTCTACATACTTTGGTGAGCATGCACAGACACCCTAACTGGATCATCTCCAGGTTTGTGGGTTTTGTACTGTCTGTTCAACATGGTGCTTTTTGCTTTTTTCAAAACCCTTTATTCAGATAAATGGTTAATCCTTTTGTTTTTTAAAAAAAAATTTCTTCAAGAAAAATTTGCACTACGCAACACTTACGCAGCTAGTTCATTCACTAATCACCATTTTTTTAGAATCCAAGCATTAAAAAGCATGATCCTGATGAGGTTAATGAGAGCCAATAGGGTGCAAAATACCCCTCTGGATCAGACTAACAAGAATGTGATTCTCTGCAATAATGGAATGGTTCTCAGAGAATCATAGTTTAGTCTTAAAGTCTTTATATTTTTTCAGTTACCCACTCCCATGCGAAAAGTAAAAAAAAAAATCCAAACAATTGCATGAAAACCCATCTCTGGAAATTAAAGTGGGTTTCCTTTAAGACTAAGATATGCAGCTAGTGATAGAATCAGGCTTAATAAACATTTCAGATTTACAGAACATGCACCCTCGCCCATTATTAGTGAAATACACCCACTCTGTCACATCAAGCAGTGAGCAGACACACAGAATGAAACCAGGAGTTCATCCTAATGGTTATTTTCTTGTTTGTTGGATTTGCTTTTTCACTCTGCTGTGGAAAGCTGCCATGCTGCATTTAGTACTCAGTAGCTGATAGTTCTAGCAGAACACAATTGTCAGATTGGGAAGGATCCAATAATTACACCATTGTAGAAAGGGAGGAAAAGCCATCCGATTCTATTACCACTGTGTTCTTGTTATTTCACTTTCCAGCTCAACGCATTTGTTCTATGTAGCTGCACTGAGCCATTAAGCATAAATAACATGGTGTAATCCAGGGAAATATTTTTTATGAATAAATCCATATGGCAATATAGGTACCACTCTTACCTCTGGAGCAGAAGGCTGTGTGTTGAAGTTCCAGACCATGACTCTCACTCCCTGCAGACACTGCAAAGCAATACTACCAGTGTGCTTGCTGCACCAATATGGATGCTGTCCTTTGGATGACATGTTAAATCAAAGTCTTGGTTGAGTATCCAGAGTAGAATGTGTGACACTTTAAAAGAGTAGGAAAATAACCCCAAAGTTCTGGCTAAGGTTCCTTCCATCAGTGAAGGAGATTCTACTGTCCAAGGCTGTGTACAATCAATTATTGATAGCAAGATGGCTTGCAGTAATTCCCAGTGCAGTCACTGTACTAGTGGTACCTAATTTGCTAGCCACTTTGTAAATGGTTTGAGGCCAAATTCTTCCCATAATTTATTCCATCGACTGCATAACTTCAATTTAATGGAATTATACTAATGATCAATTTGGCTCTTTAAGTGTATGAAATGTAAAATTAGATTTTACCTCATTCTGTTATAGAAGATCTATGAAGAGAAGAAAGAGAAAGTTACTTATCTTATAATAACTGGAGGTTCTTCAAGATGTATGCTTCCTATCTGTATTCTACTGGGGGTGCATGTGCGCTTCATGCACCCGGAGTTGGGGAATTCTTGCGAACATGGTCTGTTGGCCCATGCACAGGCCCTTGCCCACCTCGTGTTTCCAGCTGAGGGCATAAGGGTGGAGCAAACTAACTGCCTCTACAGTTCCTTCTCTACGATGAATCCAATTACGATCTCAAGCAGAGGGGAAGGAGGGCGGGAAGTGGAATACAGATAGGGACCATGCATCTTGAAGAACCTTCAGTTACTATAAGTAAGTAACTTTCTGTTCTTCTTCAAATGCTGGTGTGATTGACAGGCAGGACTCGTAGGAGGAAAGTGCAAGGACACAGATGGCAGAGCCTCTTGGAGGACCGCTGTCCCAAAGGATCCATCAGCGGAAAAGTCCTGTACTAGAACACAGTGTCTCATGAACCTGTGGATGGAACTCCATGTAGCTGTCCTGCAAATGTCAAATAGAGGTACTTCCTGAAACAATGTCACTGAGGCTGCTTATGTCCTTATAGAATGAGTCCTTGCCCCTAAGGAGTAGGAAGACATGACAACCTGTAACAGAACAGAATACAGCCCAAGATCCATTTAAAGATCCTCTGGAAGGATACAACTTGACCTCAGATTCATTCTGCTATAGCGAGAAAAAGATTAGGTGATTTTCTGATTGGATTTGTCCTTTGTAGGTAAAAGGCTGAAGCGCATTGTATGTCAAAGGAATGAAGTCTACTCAGCTCTTCAGATGCATGTGTCTGGGGAAAAAAAAATACAGGTAAGTGGACTCCAAAACTATCTTGAGGTGAATTTCAGATGTAGTTGTAAAGAGACTTTGTCCTTGTGGAATATAGCATCTGACAGGTCTTCCATTAGAGCTTTGTGATGACCACAAAGATGCAACTTTGATTGATAGGTGATACATGGAACATATCTCTAGTGGTTTGAAGGAAGGCTTAGTGAGTGTTGAAAGTACAAGATTTAAGTCCCAGTGAGTAGTTTCCTTACTGGCAGGAAGGTTCTCATTAGGCCTTTCAAGTCAATGGGTGAGAGAGAATTGAATAACCATCTAATGGTGGATGGCACACACTGATTGCTGCCAGGTGGACTCAAAAACAACAGAGGGAGAGCCCAGCTGTTTTAAGAGAATCATCATCCCCTTGTTTTGGACTATCAGCTGACTCAGGAGATGTGTGTGTTTCTGCTGTGTCCAGATGGAAAAGTGATTCCACCTGGCTGAATAACAATTCTTAGTGGAATCTTTTCTGCTATTATTAAGGATGGTTTGTACGGCTTCAGAGCAGGAATGTCTTTGGATTGATGCCCATCAAAAAACCAACCCATGAGATGGTGTGCTTCAGAGCTGGGATGCTTGATCCTGCCCTTCTCCTGGGTCAAGAGATAAAGCAAGGACTGGATGCTGATCAGAGGATGAGATGACATTCGTAGTAGATTTGGGAACCAAAAATGTCTGGGCCAGTTGGGGGTGGTGAGGATGACTCATGGTCTGTCCAGTCTAATATTCATAAGACCCAAGGTAGGAGCGGTAAGGGAGGAAAGGCTTAGCATGGATGTCCTGACCAGCGGAGGAAGAGTGTGTCACCCGGAGAGTGTAGATCTAGAACTCCTCTGGAACAGTAGATTTGCATTTCCTGTTCATTTGGGAGACAAACAAATCCCAGGTGGGGGTCTCCCACTGATCAAAGATACTGTTTACTACCATATCACGCCACTCCCACTCATGATCGTTGGTACAATACCTGCTGAGTGTGTCCACCAACAGATTCTGAGTTCCCTGAAAGTAAGGAGATAGAGTGATTCGATTCCTGGTACACCAATTCCATAGGGTGACCGTTTGTACATATAGGTGGTATGGATTTCACCCCTCCATGTTTGCTGATGTAAAAGGCATTTGTTTTATTGTCCAACATTATGAAGACATGGTGGGACAAGATAAATTGCAGAAGGGCCTTGCAAGCTTCTCGGAATGTCCGAAGTCCCAGAAGATTAATGTGCATCCTGGACTCTTGGGGTGTCCAAGTGCCCTGTGCTATATGGCTGTCCATGTGGGACCCCCAGCCTAAAAGGGAGGAATCTGTGATGACTGTCTTACCCAGTTAGGGGGATAGGAAGGGAATGCCCACACATACTTGATGGAGATCCTTCCACCACATTAGGGAAGACGTTACTGTGGAAAAAATTGTTACCATAGTATTCATGCTGTGGTTGTTTAGTGAATGCAGGCAGCATAGGTGGAATCTGGCGAATGGCCTAACAGAAGTGCATGAAGCTATGTGCCCCAGGAGAGAAAGACAAGTTCTGATTGGAGCTTCAAGGTTGTTCATAACCTGATCAGGGCATGAAACCTGTCCCTTGGTAGGTAAGCTCTCACCGTGACTGAATCCAGAGTCACCCCTAAAAAATCTATGGTCTGTGTCAGAATGAGCATAGACTTTTCCAAGTTCACACTAAGGAACTTGAAAGGACGGGAGCTGAAAGTCGAGATGTAGGCTTCTTGACATGTCCTGGCAATGAAAAGCCAGTCATCAAGATAAGGGAAGATGGTGAAGCTGTTCCATCTGAAATGAGCTGCTATCACCAGAAAGACTTTGTTAAAAAGCCCTGGGGGCAGCAGCAATGCCGAAGGGGAGCACCTTGTATTGGAAGAGTTCAGGACCCCCCATGAATTAGAGAAACTATCTATGGGTAGGATGAATATGGGTAGGGTGGCCTATTTTTTGGGTACTAGGAAATACATCAAGTAAAAACCCCTTTCCCTAATGTTGTAGTGGTACCCACTTTATTGATTCTCATTGGAGAAGGGATTTCACTGCCTGCCTGAGAATCTCCTTGTCAGAATGGTGCCTGAAGAGCAATGGGGATGAGGTTTTTTGAAGAGAGAGGGAAGTAAACTCCATCGCATAGCTCAATTTATGATATCTAATACCCACTCATCCACTGTCATAGCACTCCAGTTGTGGGAAAAAAGGTGCTAAACAGCGCCCAAAGGATAAATGCAGATCAGGTAGTGGTGGCATCATTGATGGTTTGCAGCTCTCGAACACTCGTCAAAAATATCCTTTAGCCAGGAGATGGGGTTGAGATGGTGCTGTAGACATGGGAGATATAGTAAAAATAGACTTGTGTACCCTTTGTCTCTTATGAGGAGGATCATAAGATTGCTGATGATAAAATGGCTGAGTAACTCCTCCAGGTTTGTAGGGCTGCCTGTGATATTCTCTTTGGGGGTAGATGTATAAATTCCCAAAAAGCAGAGAGTAGCCCTGGGGTCCTTTACAATATGTAAGGATTCATCTGTCTTCTCATTGAAAAGATGGGCTTCATCAAAAAGTAAATCCTCCACAGTCTTTTGAATCTCTTTGGGAAATCCTGAAGTGAGTAGCCATGATTCATGGCACATCACAATGGCAGTTGCCACTGACCTTGATGATGTGTCCGCTGCATCAACCTCTGATTGAAGTGCAGTTCTGGCTACCATCTTATATCTTCTGCAATAAGAGGCTGGAAGTGAGCTCTGTCTTTCTGTAGCAGCCTATCTGCAAAGTCTGTGAACTTGGAATTGTTCAGATAGTCATACTTAGCCAGCAGCCCTTGACAGTTCGCTATATAAAGCTGAAGGCTAATAGATAAAAAGTCCTTTCTTCCCAACAAGTCTAGACATTTAACCTCCTTGTCAGAAGGATATCTTTGTCTACATCTCTCCATGGGAGCCTGCACAACTGAAGATCGGTGCAGGGTGGGTAAAGAGAAATTCTGTTCTTTTGGCCAGAATAAAATAGCGTTTATCTACCCTCTTGCGTGTAGAGGCGCACATGGCTAGTGTATCAGGTTCCAGAATAGCTTCATTAACTGGAAGTGCTATTTGACTGGAACCGGTGGTTTGTAGGATATCTGAGTTAGCACTGAGAGTCCTGGACCTCTTCCAGAGAGATCTAGAGTTCCTCTGCCATCCTGTGCAATAATTCTTGGAACTTTCTACGGTCATCTGGAGAGAACAGACACACCAGAGTGATTGTTTCATTGGGAGATGAAGATAATCTTGTTGATACTGGCAGAACTGGTTTGTAATCTTCTTCTTGCCTAGGGTCAGGAGGAAACACTAACTGTTCCCTCAGAAAGACTCCCTAGTGGAATGTGTGGTCTCTGTACATCTGGCATATGGGTCCCAGAATGGCCAGTAATCTGGGTCAGAGGGGGTTGTGGAGGTCCTCAAGAACTGGGGTGCCACTGATTCAGAAGTAGATGTGAAGGTAGAGGCTGGTACCAGGAGGCTCTAAATCTCCTGTCTGAGCTAGAATTTCTTGGAGGAGGAGATGGTGGTACTTCAGGTCATTTGGATTCTCCTGAGGGAGGAGAAAATTGGGTCCAGATCCATTGGCAGTACAAAAAGTTCTAATGGAGGAAAGCACAGCTCACACATGGAAGCGGGGAGAGATGTCTGTCACATGTAACATCAGCTGATGAAGTACATCAGAAGCAGGAAGCCTGCCAAACAATCAGTGGAGCCACTGGATGGTCAAGATACTAAAGAAGAACTCAAGGAAGACAAGGCCATTGCGGAGATGCTAAATGAATTCTTTGCATCAGTCTTCATTACAGAGGATGTGAGGGAGAGTCCCACACCTCAGCCATTCTCTGCCCTTTCTCCTTCCTGCGTATGATTCGAGTTCTTGCCTGGGGACATAGGCAGTCTCACCACTCCATCATTCCTCAGCTTTCTCTGGCCTGCCTGCTTCAGTTCTCCAGCTCAGAGAGCCAACAGGCATCTCCCTCTGTTGCTCTCAGCCTTCAGCCCTCTCTGGCTGCGGCTCTCTGGCCCGGGGAAGTTTGTAGGTGACCGACTGCCTTCCTGCCTTCAGCACTGCTCTGTCTGCTCACTAAGGAACTCTTGGCTTCTCCCTCCTTCCTGAAATTCTCATCCCAGCTCAGCTTTTGAGCTCCCACTCTGGGTTCTGGACTCCTCCCGCTCCTGATTCTCAACTCTCATTTATAACTCCCAGGGGGAACTCCATCTTCCTGATGAGACCCAACTAGGGCACACCTGGACTGGAAGAAGAGCACTGGGCCAGATTTCATTTAAGGGGCCAGCTACCCTATTATACCCTTCCTGTTAGAGAATGTCCAAGAAGTAGCCACAATGTGAAGTTAAGGCACCATGTTTGTCCTTACCTTGCCCTTTGCTCTGTATTTCATATTTTTCACATAAATACCTGAGTGTCCGCCTTTAAAGTGACAATGAACGGCGACTCTCTAGAACTTTAATATAATTTCCTACTTTTATCAGCAAGAGCGTTCTGCCCACTTTTGTTACTGTAGGAGCTAGTGAATGGCTGACAGCATTTTCTTGCTTAAATTTGGGGAGGGGGAATAAAAAAGGGGGAAAGCATTTGTTCTGAAAACAATAAGATTAGGGAACCACAGCAGGCTGGACTTCATCAATAAATTACAAGAAGTGGAAAAGGATAGCAGTATCGTAGGTCAAATTTTGGGCATCAACTGTTCATTTCCTTTCAGCTTTGAATTTCCTGGCTTTGTCTATCTAATCTATTCTATATAATTACTTATACTGCCCTTATCACTGGAGTATCTGAGCACCTTCCAGTAATGCAGTAAGTGACATGACTAACGTCTGTCACCTTTGGTTCATTTTCTCTCACCCTCTACCCAGGGGAAGAATTGTGTGTGTAGTGGAGTGTTTTGGCTTAGCGGGGGAAAAGGGGGAGGGTTAAATGTACACACCGCTCTGTTCCAGAGGGGTAGCCGTGTTAGTCTGTACACAGCAAAAACAGCACTCTCGTTGTTTTTACACCGCTCTGTGTTTACATTACAGATGACAGGTCAAAGAAATGCAGCTTGTGCTTGGAGCAGAAGGTGGTGAGTCAATTTGTGGTGGTCCTTACTATGGACTGTTATGCCCTTAATGATCTGTAAACATAGTTTAGTGTACATACAATAAGAGACCGTTTGAACTCGTTTAATCAGATATTAAATAGTCTTTGGGAGTCTGCTGCAGTAGTAAGTAGGTACAATACAAAAGTTAACAACAAAAAAAAATACAAAAATCTATTCCCAGCCTCCAACAAAACAGCTACTGCCAGTGAAGTAAAAATCCACAGACAATCCAACAGATCATTAGTAAGAACAGTAAATAAAATGATTATAATACAGTCCATGTCTAGAAGGCAATTAGAAACCTTTGTTTACATGAATGTGCTCTGCTGCAGTTATTCAAGCACCTAGTTTTAAATGAAGTAGCACGTCACCTCTGCTGGAATAATGATCTTTTGAACATTATCATTGCGCATGATGCTGTACACCCAAGTACACTATCCCGGGCCCAACCATGTTACAGTTTGAGACTCCAATCCTGCAAATACTTATTTATGTAAGAAACTTTAGGCATTGAACCTAGAAACATGTAAGTAAATCAGATAAAATAGGACCTCAGATGCAAATGACGGATTTTCTGTGCTGTGCAGAGTTGCTTGAAAACAGAAGAGACACCTACTCATAGCGTGGGGAGAAGATATCTTCCATAGCCTTTTACTTATTTCTCTGTCTTCCTTCCAACATCTTAAATGATGTCAGCAGGAAAAAGGCTCAGCTTTTCTATAAATACATGTAAAGGATAAATACCATGTGTTTGGGAAGGGTTACTGCACTTGCCTTCATCACGGAGCTTCAATCCTGGAGAGATCTCAAAAGAAAATGAGGTTGGTGGTCTATTGCAGTTCCTGTCCATACACATCACAAAACCACCAGACATTCTGGCAAAGCTCATTAGCAATCTCTGCGCTAGAGAGCCAAGACAAAAATACCCCGGGTGGGAAAACTTGCAGAGCGCTTACCCACACAATTTCTAACTCAACCAGTGCTATTTGTACTCATTTTCATGAGTGCTCTGCTTTCTTCAGGAAACATGGAAACTAGATAAGGGCCTGGAGAGCAGGGAAACGCCATTCCTGCTAAGTGCAGCCCTGCTGAAATTCTTCAGAAGTTAAACTGGAAGTGAGAGGATGGATGGACACCTCTGCAGAGCAGCAATGCAGAGCTTAGTGAGAAAGGAGAAGAGGCCACATCTGGGTGACTTCCACCCACAGAGAGACCTGCGGGTTAGATTTACTGACTTTCAAAAGAAAATGCAAGTGTGGGATCTCGTATCATGGAAGACAAGTTACTGCCTCCTGTGCTGAGGAGACAGTAGCCCTAGGTCAGTCTCCGGAGCCCTCTGAGAAACGCCAAACACAGACATCACCCTTGAAAACGTTAATTTCTAGGATTTTAACCTGCCATTCTGATCAGACTGATAATCCGATTCCAATAAAAACAGGAAAAGCAAACTGTCATGCACTCCTGGGCCGGAGACAAATGCCTTCTCCCCATACAGATACCCACAGGAGAGGGGTGAGGTGGGGGACTGCTTGAAACTAGTCCATGAGGCAAACCACCTGGATAACTAGACAGCCTTCTCACAGAGGGAGGCTTTGCAATTTCTTTACAAAGATTTACAAAGTCTGTCAAGTCCCAAACCTTGAGGCCTCTAGGGAGTCTGCCATCCATCCACGCTACTCCCTACCCACTATCCCCAGGGCAGTGCAGCTCACCTTATTATTACTGGGCAGTTAGGTCGCAACAGGAGTTTGTTATAAGCCCTACTTTGTGGCCCCACAAGAGTAAAACAATCTGAAAAAACAGGCAGATTAGGTCTGAGGGCAAAGTAGTATTTTTCTATAACATTTGAAGAGAATCAAACAAAGGAATCCTAATTATGAGATTCTAAAAATATAAAAGGGACGAGGGGGGGAGGGGTCAGGGGAATCAGTGGTCAAAGATCTTTTGCCACTGGGCAGCCAGCCTGAGGAAAGCAGAAGAGAAATGACACACCATTGACTAGGCGCTGCTCTTGTGCCTACGACCAAAGTTCTAACTGGTTGCTCTCAGAGTCTCTTCAGAGTCATTCTTCAGCGTCTCATGGGGTCCTCCAATCCCAACACCCTACTGCAAGCTCTACAAGGCTCTCCACAAGTCTTGATAGGCTAGACAGGTCCCTCATAACCACCCCCAATCCTCTGACAGCCCTGACACACAGCAGATCTAAATGAGCCTAAATAGCACCATCCATGCCCCCCCCCAAAGAAACCTAAATGGGATCATCCAGAGTAAGACAGACAATTCCATCTTAGCTCAGTGGGGACAAACTTCCTAAAACTTACCAGACAGCAGCAGGATGAAAGGAAGCCTGCCTGCTTTACTGCAACCCTCCTAAGGCCCCTGCTCAATGCCAACACAAACATGCGCACACCTGAACCCCACTCTGTAGGAAGGCAATGCTACGCCTGCTGCAATTACCAGATCTTTAAGGGGCTGCAGACGGTAGAGGTATCAGGGGACAGGAGGCCACCCGTTCCTGGGGATCTCAAGAGACCACCGAGAGGTGAGAATGCCCAGTGAGTCATCTTGTCTCAGACCCAAGACCGCCATTTTGGCCTCAGACCCAATGGTCCTGTTTTGAATTCTTTGAGGCGTTAGAGCTGACTAAGGGTATGTCTACACTGCAGGGGCGGTGAGGGCGGAGGACGGTTGGCATATCTGTAGACATACCTGAGTTAGCTCTCACCTAGTTAGCTCAGGGACCAATAGCCGTGAAGCCATGGCAACACAAACATCAGCATGGGCTCTACAAGCTGGTCTGGGACCACGGGTAATTACCCAGGTGGCTAGCCTGAACTGAAGTCTGTTTGCTGCAGCTTCATTGCTCATGGTACCTAAGCAAGCTGGATCAAAGCTAACTTGGGTGTATCACCTCCGATTGCAGTGCAGACACTAGCTAAGGCAGTGGGGTCTGGGACCCTCAATGAGCCTCAAACCCCCTCCCAAGAGTCATCAAGAACCTGTAGGTTGTGAGGTGTAGGTGGGTCTCCCTAACAAGTCTCCTTAGTGGATGGCAACGGGAAGCCCATTTTCAGGAGTCCCACCAAAGGCTCCGAAGAGTTCCTTGAGAAGGAATTGAAGATGGGGCACCACAGATTGCTTTGGTTTCATAGGAAAGCCATGAACCTCTGAAGTCCACGGAGGGGGTGGGGCCCCTGACAAGCCTCACCAGCAGGGGCTGGTACCTTTACTGAAGAAGAGGTGCTCTACGCCTCCTAGGAATGATGGGAGGTGTACATTAGGTTCCCCTCCTGCAGGCCTTCTGAAGTCAGAAGGAAGGGGTGTGTAGAGAGAATGCTACCTCTGTACCATCCAGGCCCCAACTGGGATTATTTTTAAAACTAAGGAAAATTCTGTCTGAAACACAAACAGTCACAGGCAGCTGACTTGTGTACAGCAGGATGGAGCACACAAGGTCTTTTGGTTTTGTCTTTCTAATTCATGAATATTTTCATTCATCCCTACAAGGAACGAATCAATCCAGCTGTGCTGCCCCCTGACCCTCCCATGGCAACTGCCCATAAACCTCTTCCCCTCTGATGGCCACTACTGTGGGCAAATGGTTGCTCCTTGCAGCATTAATAACTTCCACACAGATATTTTCCAGTTGATTGTTGAAACTGGAGACTAGAATAGCTGCTCTCAATTTCCATGCTCTCAGAAAAATAAACCATAGGGTCCCATGCCTGTAATGTTTATACAGAGGGGCTTCCACTCATAGGAAAAGTGTACCCTGTACAGCTGTCCCCTGCCCCTTCTGGGGATCTGTCTGCTCAGTTGTGTGCTCCAGCATGATAGCATGGAGGGGAGGAAAGATTTTGGCCCTCTAATTACTGTCATTTAGGGTGGATGGGAAATAATTTAGATGCCACAGTCTGCCATTCAGCAGCATCTTTTTCACTAGCCCATTATAGTTCCATTCTGTGTTTTGTAAGCTTGTTCTCAGCAATCCAAAAAAAAAATAAAAAATCATTTTATAAACAAAGGTATTTCAGGGATTACAGAACTGCATCTGCTCCTGAACGTTAACCACCCTAACTGAAGCCGTGTGTTTGCTGTACAGTTCTCAGAGACTCTCTCTGTATAGCAGATCTCTCTCTCAGGGGTACTAAAACTACACGATAGACTTCCTCTGGAAAATGAGAGTTTGCCAGCAATCATATTGTTCAGTTTAAACTAATAAGTACAACAGCCCCATGCTTACAAAGCAGTAAAGTGGAAAGTTTGGGGGGGTTTTTAAGTGAGGACTCAGACTGATTTCATAAGGATTTTTTTGGTTTAAGTTTGTTTTTCCCTTTTTTTAAGGACAACATTTGATGTGTTCGTATTTATGGGTGTAAGAGTGCAGAGCTGCATGTACTCCAGCACTGTGTATTTTATGTGACTGCTTCTGTCCAGTGTAAAGCATCAATGTGCTCAGCACTGTAGAAGACAAAAGTTAAAGGTAGTCCTGGATCCAGTTTAAGGAATAGGATTTTCAGAACAGGATGGAGTGAGTTAGGAGCTCAAATCTCACAGAAAGTCAGTAGGATTTGTGCACTTAACTCACTTAGGTTGTTCTGAAAATCTCACGTTTAGACAAGGAGTGGGACGCCCAAAAGGAGGAAGTTATAATTCCTCTCTCTTACTTGAGTGGTTATTTTGATTTAAAATAAGCAACCTTTAAATATAAAGATGAGGTGTAGGGGCTGTTTGAGATGGGTTCATGTTGGTGGGTTATGCAGATGAAGAGTCCTTTGGAAACATTGTTATGCCAGTAATGTATTTTAGATTTATATTTGGAAAGCAAAGATGTTTCAGAAACTGTGAAACCTCCTGATAACAGCCAAAGGACATTTTCCCTCTGATAGTTCCAACAGGTGCCATGTGACCCACTGCAGTCAACATGGAAGAACTCTTGGGGGATTAATGTTTTACTGGAACAGGTGAATGCAATCAGTGGGAGGAGGGAGAGGGCCAGGGGGAAGAGAACCACTAGCAGATGGTACATTGTAATTGAAAGTTGTCTCTGTAAAATAATCCCCCTCCCTCAATGATATTTCATGCATCTGACCGTGGGATCCTTGCTCAGTGAAAAACACTTAGTGAAGTCAAGTCACTGGGATTGGAGGAGATTCCTTGGAAATCATTAGTATGACACCTTGGACAAACTGGTAAGGCATGGGATTCTACCAGGTGGTCTGTGGGGCCACCCACTAAGCAAGTCACACCCTAGTCCTGATTTCTGGCCTCACAGTGGGCTACACTTCCCAAAGACAGGCATCCAAAGAAAATATCCAGTTAAGAAATCAGTGGAACAAAGGTGGGGTGGAGAGAACAATCCTTACAGACAGAAAGTGAGCATAGTAATGATGTGTACAGCACCTAAATACCACTATAAACAGGCAACAGAGACAATTAGACCCACATAAGAAATACAAGATTGTTTATCTAAACAAAAATTTTGAATGTCTTGCTAGACATACAAAAATTCATCAATAATTCATTTTAACAAAAACAATGGCAAATAAAACACTTGTTTGATTTTTATTTTGACATTGAGATTTTTATTATGGTGTTTTTAACAAAAGATGTAACATTTTATACACACAGTCATACACATATAATATGTGGACTTTATCTATAAATACCAACCGCACTTGCACATTTATACGAGATGAGCAAATATATCAAAGATATTCACTCAGATTTTAAAATTTATTTCTTTCTGGATTGACTTTGTTCAAATATTCTAGCAAGAGCATTTAATGATAGTCACACAAACAGCAAATGTTACAGAATGTTTCCAAAAAGCAAATTTCAGATTTGAAATTGCGAGTATTCCCACCTGATTCCCAGTGTTATGTTCACCTGTCAAGGATCAGAATCATGCCATGTGACCTACTGTTCAACCAAAACAGTTTGAGTATCAAAGACTTGTAATGAACTGCTCATGAACAATTTATAGATCAAGAATTATTCACAGAAATGTAAAGAACAGGTCTGAATAAAAAAAATAATCTGAGGAAGTTTTGATTTGTTCAGACCATTTGTCAACAGAAAGAGGCAAAATTCAAATAAATTGTCACAAGTCATTTGCTCAGACTAGTTTTTACCATTCTATCTATTGAAATGTTTTGGCAACTTAGGTTGTGGTATAAAAAGGAATTCTCTTGTTTATTCTTTGCCATGCTTTAGTTTCACTAGAGTTAGCCATCCTTGTTCTATCCTAGTGAAGGCAGGGAGCTGACAATGAGAGAGAAGACTTTTGGTACTCTTTGGATCCTAGAATTCCCATCTCAAGACACACAGGTCTCGTCTACACTGCCCTGCAGTTTGGTACATACTGCTATTCACACTCCCAAAGTGCTGCACTGTAACTCCCCCGAGTGGACGCCGTGGACGCAAACTAAAAGGTTCCTAGTTTGCATTCATGTAGTCCTCTTTAAATAGGATATTGTTAATGCAAACTGGGAACTTTTTAGTTTGCGCCCACGGCATCCACTTGGGGGAGTTACAGCGCAGCACTTTGGTGTGCATTGCTACTTGCACCCCCCGGAGTCTGCACCGTGGAGCAATGTAGACATGCTCACAGCTTTCCTAAATTGAGAGCTTTCAAACGCTGAGCTTTATACTGGAGAAGCTGCTCCAAAGGAGTTTCAGGGCAGTCAAAGATAGAATGGGTAAAACTTTCTAGAGTGAGTTCTTTAGGAGCGTAAGTCAATAGGACTTAGGCCTAGTCTACACCTAAACTTTAGGTTGACCTAGCTACATCGCTCATGGGTGTGAAAAAAAATCACACCCCAAGAGATGTAGTTAAGCCCACCTAAATTGTGGTGTAGATCCACTAGGTCAACAGAAGAATTCGTCCATTGACCTAGCTCCCGCCTTTCAAGGGGGCAGATTTACTAACTACAGCCACGGAAAACCCCTTCTGTCGCTGTAGCAAGCGTCTGCCCTACAGTGGCATCGTGCAGACGTAGCCTCAGGTGCTTCTGAAAATGGGAAATGGGCTGCAAAGCCACCTGAGCACTTCTGGAAGTGTTACCCAGCATCCAAACCGGCAGCAAAATCACTGCTGCTGCCACTCACTTGCTGAAGTGTTACGCTGTGAACTGTGAAACTAGGAGACTTGCTCAGGAGAAGCGTGCTGGGGCACAAGGTGCTAAAAATGCTACAACTGGCTGCCCTATGCTTGATTGACATGGAGAGGGGTTCCAGCTCACACTAGTAATAGCCCAGACAAGTTTTTCTTTTTAATGCTAATACACATCTCCTGTTAGATCATGGGCTCTCATCTTGCGGACTATGATCCTTAGGGTGGGATTGCAAACAGCTGTCCAGGGGGGGGTCATGACCACCATGCATGTTGCTAAGGCTGGGGTCCTGGTTGGATGAGAGGGAAGCCCCAACACAATAAAGATGGAGACCCACTGCACTGGACTATTACGTTTTTAGATTCTACGGCTTCATTTTACACGAGGGATCAGCCCACTAGATCTTTTTTATATAACTAATTTAGAAATACTTTTTTGTTTCCTATTGCATAGGACACGGACACACAGTCATTATTAGAGAGAGTGTACAAAGGTTAAACCTTTAATCCAGACCACAAAAAATACATAATAGTGCTTGATCTACAGCAGAGCATCAGTAACTCATGACTAAAGCAGTTTGTTCAGAAATCTGATCCTATATTTCTTTTGTAATTTTAGATGTGCTTGTGTTTTTATTTGCAACTCTTTATAGCTGATTACTGGCAATTCAATGGTATGCAGCATGTTGGAGCTGATGAAGGGAGTTTATTGGTTTAAAAAAAGCAATTCCTTAAAAATTAGGTTACTAAATTTCCAGATCTTCCCTGAAAAGGATTGTACACCCTACTGAGGCAAATGTTACTTTCTTTTGAGGAGCAATGGCTCTGCATAGCTGTTGCTGGGTATGCACAAACTAATATCTCAAGTAAATTGTTGGCAGTGGGAGAACTGCAGGTCTGAAACTAATTAATTCTGCACTCACCAACACTTGTCCTTATGCTAACTGGAAATTGCAGTCAGCTCCAGAAGGCATTCTTGACATGCAGAGTGAAAACAGATTTTTCTTAACAAAACCAAGAAGTGTTTAATGCAGATGAGTGATCTAAAAGTGACACAAAGAAGCAGGAGATAATTGTGGGGCATGATATTAGGGACCCAAGAGAGCCACTACATTGGCTACATTATAAAGGAAGCATTTCTTTTATTGTGATATTGACCTTATTGTGATAAGTTCCCATACGTTTTCGATTACTAGAATGCAATATTGTGATGAGCTTATATCAATACAGTAACCCTAAGGGTTAAACAGATTTAGAGCCTGATCTAAGTCTACTGGAGTAATGCAAGTTTTTCCACTAATTTCAAGGGGCTTTGGATCAGGTCCTTAATACTCCAGGCCCTAGCTCAGCATGGTACGTTAGCACATGCCTGGGTAGTCTCATTGACCTCAATGACATTACTCATGTGATTCAAGTTAAGCAGGTTTAAGTACCTTGCTGAATAAGGATCTAAATGAGTTGCCTTTGCCATTTGTACATGCAGCACAGCCAAAATACTCCTTGTTCTCTACAATACACATCCCCTTAGGATTCACCAACCTACCACCTTTTTTACATTCCAGTCCCTCTTAAATACCTATTTCTACCATCCACATGAGAAACAAGCCAACAACAATTAAACCCTAATCCATGTTGTTCCCTAGTCTGGCTCTCTGATGCTGCCCTATCTTTTTTGTGTCTATCTTTTCCAGTGTCAATCACTCAACATAAGGAACTCCCTCCATATTTGTTTTTTTAATACTGTATAGCGGCCAGTACAGGGTTAGCCACCAGCCAGGCTGCCGATTGGATGGGGCTGCGTTTCAACGCCAAGAAATGCGCATCCCTCCACATCCATGGCAGCAGGAGGGACTTGGTCCAGGCGACCTCGTTCCGCATTCAGGGCGACCCCATGATCCTCCTCGAGGAAGGTCAGGCGTACCAGCACATGGGGACGCCTACAGGTTTCCACGTCCGACAGACCCCTGAGGACACCATCAAGGAGATCCTACAGGACGCCACCAAGATCTACGCCTCCCTGCTGGCGCCCTGGCAAAAGATCAACGCCCTGAACACCTTCCTGATTCCCCGCATCTCGTTCGTCCTGCGGGGTTCGGCCGTGGCGAAAGTGCCCCTCAACAAGGCCGACAGTGCCATCAGGCAGCTGGTGAAGGGGTGACTGTTCCTCCCCCAGAGGGTCAACAATGAGCTGACTTACATCGGGCACAGACAGGGAGGCACCAACGTCCCCCGCATGGGCGACCTCTGCAACATCGCAGTCATCACCCAGGCCTTCCACCTGCTGATCTGCCCGGACGCCACCATGAAGAACATCGCGGTGAACGCCCTGGGAGAGGTGGTCAAAAAGCGGATCAACAGAACACCCTCCAGCCACGACATCGCCACCTACCTCAGCGGGTCCCGGGATGGCGAATTTGGATGGGACGGGGGCGACATCGCCTCACTCTGGACCCACGCTTGCAACGCCACACGGTGCCTAGGAAAATGCATCGGCTGCCGCTGGACGTGGTGCGAGGAGCGCCAGGAACTGTTGGTCCTGGTGCCGCGGATCAGAGCCCCCGACCACACCATCGTCACCCCTCATGCCCAGGGCATGCTGGAGAGGTCCCTGAAGGCTGCCATCCATGCGCTATACTGGAGAACCTGAAAAAGAAACCTGACCAGGGGAAGGCCTTCGAACTAACCAGCAAGTGGGACGCCAGCAACCACTTTCTGCCAGGGGGCGGCTTCACCTGATTCACAGACTGGCGGATCATCCACCGTGCCCGACTCAACTGCCTCCCGCTGAACGGGGTCATCCGCCACAGGAACCGGGACAAACGCTGCAGAAAGTGCGGATACAGCAACGAAACCTTGCCCCACGTCCTCTGCGGCTGCAAGCCCCACTCCAGAGCCTGGCAGCTGCGGCACAACGTGGTCCAGAGCCGGCTTGTGAAAGCCATCCCGGCTCACTGGGGAAAGGTGACCGTGAACTCCACCATCCCCGTATCTGACAGCCCTCTGAGGCCGGACATCATCATTACCAACGAGGACCGGAAGAAGATCATCATGGTGGACGTCACGGTTCCAGTCAAAAACAGGACCCCAGCCTTTCACGCAGCCCAAGCTCGTAAGGAGGAGAAGTACACCCCCCTGGCCGACACCCTGAGAGCTAAGGCCTAGGAGGTACAGACCCATGCCCTGATTGTCGGGGCCCTGGGCGCTTGGGATCCCCGCAACAAATGCGTGCTGTGGGCCTGTGGTGTCAGTCGGCGCTACACCCGGCTGATGCGGCGCCTCATGGTATCTGACACAAGCCGGTGGTCGAGAGACATTTACATCGAGCACATCACCGGACACAGACAGTACCGTGACGAGTAGGCCGGAGCGCCACCGCAAGAAATTTATAGCCTAATGGACTAACTTCACCACTTACCTGACTCAATGAGGGACAACCCACTATTACGGACATACCTACTCCCCACTAACCGCATCCCATGTAAGCCCTGTACTAAGTGATGTTCCCTTATTACCGATCCCTTGTATTCCTAACTGTCAAAACTATCACCCCCCCATCCAGGATACCACAGATTATCCTCTCGTTCTCCCTGACTCCCAACCAAACTCTGTACCCCCCCAATAATCTGCACATCATGCCTGGATCCCCAGTAACTATTTCGTTTAAACTCCGTACCATGACTTTTTAAACATTATCTTCAATAAAATAGTGAGACACAACAGAAGAGTCAACAACATGGCCACAATTCAGTCATCAAGAATTTGCCTGAGTCTCCTGGGAACCACACTGTTCTTTCTCTTGGCACCTAGTCTCAGATGCGCTTTTAGAACACTGCAGCAGTTCCTACTCCCTTAGGACCTAATCTTTCACTTGGACAGAGGTCAGATTTGAATCATGTTGGCTGGGACTTGCAGTGTTGTACATGTTCTGAGGGAAGAGAGTGAAGTTCAGTCTCCATAACTGTCACTCTGGTATATTTCACAAACTCTCCATACACATAAATAATTCTCAGTGGTACAGAGCACCAGAATCCCCATGGGAGAGCTGCTCATTCTGTCTGCCAGAGAAAAGGTCCCCAAAGCATCCAGAATACTGTGAAGGGGCTGCAAAGGAAGCAGAAAGACACTGGGTAGACACAAATCAGACACAGTTAGCTACTGCCCCAGATATCAGTGCACTGGGGTGGAGGAGGAGGAATGACTGCAATCACTCTTACCCTCCACCCTGCCACGGGAACACTCACAATTTCAGTCTCTACCACCAGGGCTCAGTCTAACTGAATGGAGTGAGATGTAAATTGGCACACGTTAGACATCACGACTGACTGTGGCCTAGCCTGTCTTTGGTGATGACAAACTCCTAGAGTATATCAGTTTGCAGTGGACAATTAGGGGAAAACAGGAGAGACACCAAACTCAAACTCAACTTGGTTTACTTTAAGAATGAAGCTTTCCTCGGGAAATATACCTAACAATGAACTGATGAAAGAAAAGAAAATTGGGACTAATAGAATGGCCGGTGCTCTGAACTCATTTCTGTAAACAGTGAAGGTTATTGCCTATTATAGATCAATCTTGGTATATTTGAAAAAAATATATTCTCTTGTCAGTTTAGTGCATTTTGGGCCCACTCTAATTTTCTTCCTGGTTCTACACAGAAATTCTTCCCCGTCTTTGCTCAGGTTGCTTTTTATGGGTCCAGCCCTGTTTCCCCACAAGACAACAGGAGTTTTGTGTCATTCCCCTGGGAGTAAACTCTGGCCCTATGCCATCAGAAGGAGGCAGCATTTGCTTCAGGAGAAAGAAAAAAGGCTGCAATTTCAGGAGCAGGAGCTTGGAGACGAGAGGGGAGCAAAATACTATGGAGACCAGTGAGAACTCAAGGTCGGGTAACTTGCAACACCCATAGGCTAGAACTGAATGCCATGTTCTATGGGACAGATGAAGTCCCCACTTGTCAGAGTTCAGACAGCATTCTTAGCCCTAGCTGCTCACGAGATATCTGTCTCTACAACAGCATCATTCTAATTACCCCTATCTCCATACACTTCAATTCCATTTTAGCAGCCAGAGTCTCAAGAACATTGCAATTAAAGATTAATGCTTTAAACATGCTGAAAGCTGGAAACCCTGGTTTTTGAATGGCAGGCAAGACACCATTCATTTTTAACCTGCCCTAGTGGTTTAAGGTACAAGACTTTAAAAGTCTCACTCGTCCCTCACAGACTAGAGTTGTCTTCTTCCCTTAGGCTCTAAGCTTAGTTTGCTGGGGCTGGGCTTCTTTTTTCCCCCTTTATTAAATTATTCACTGTAATACATGAAACATGAAGCAGCAGCTTCTCTCTCCCTGCAGTAATGAGTGCTGCCTGCTGATGACAACATAATAAGCAACCTCAGTAGGGGAAATAAGGAGGACATCTTCCTAGAATAAAGGAAAGAAAGAAGATAAATGAAACAGGGCCCCAAAGCACCTAGATTTAAACTGATTTTATTTTAAATAAAATAGATCAAGACTGGCCAATAAAAATAGAACAAGTGGAGGCGAATTAAATAAGGAAAGGAACAATAAATAGCCACTTTTACAACTTAGAAAGAAAATATTTTCTCTTCTGATTAAATTGTATGTTTTCTAGGAAGCACTAAAATTAAGAGTTTCAGCATTAAGCAGTACTTAGAAGTAGTATCTATGCTCTTTAGAGAGATGAAAGTTCAAGACTGAGAAACCACTGCAGAAATACAATTCAGGCCACAATTTTTCTGCTATGAAATTTCAGTGACAATTGACTGGCACAAGTGACTCTGAGGAGTCTATGCTCTCCTTCGTTAAGCAGTGATCCCAAACATCCAAGTTACAGAACAACCACTAAACAGAATCACAGCACGTCACAACATAGTTATGATGTTCCATCCTGACATAGCACCACAACCTATGCATCATGATACTGTATAGCCACAACTCATTATCAAAATTATCTTAATAGGCCATATGTGATTACCTGGGTAGGACTGTGGGCAAGGTTTTCTGAAACTCTTCAGGTTTTATTTGTTGGCTCACTGAGGTAAATTATCTCCCCTTGATTATTTAAAGCTGCTGATGGGTGGAGTTAATTTGTATATTAGCATTTATGTTGCTGGTGGTTACTATTATTGTAAGTTTAATTACAATCAAGGCATTCAGAGTTTTTGCGTAAGCTTTTGTTTTTAATATACGTAAATCATGGCAAAAACCAACACAGTTAGGTGCTGTGATTATTTTGTGGATGCATTTGACATTATTTTCACTCACTAGCTACTACAGGGGTTCTCAAACTGGGGTTTGTGACCCTCAGGGGGTCATGAGGTGGTTACATGGGGGTCATGAGCTGTCAGCTCCCAGGTGGCAGGGCTGGGGTTGTCAGTCCCAGCCACCCAGAGAGGTCACACTCAGAGGCTTGCTGTGTGAAAGGAGTCGCCAGTACAAAAAGTTTGAGAACCACTGAGCTACTAGGAAGTAGAGAAGGGAGATTGTTTCTTCTCTCTTTCTTGCTCCAGTCCCCCATCCCTCACACATAATGGATCTCACTATTGGCTCAGTGTTTCCATCACTTCCCCACCATCTTGCATATGTCAGGTACAACAGTAAGTACTCACTGCATCACTACCTCAGACTAGGTAGATGCAAGAAGCTCCAATCAGACCAGATGAGTCCAGGAGCCTTTGTAGTTCTAGAGCCACAGATTGAGCGTCACTAAACTGAGTTGCGTTGGAGCTATTCAAAGCTCCACTGGACCCAACCCTATCTGAACATTAGTCTATGCAGAAATCTGGCCCAATAAACTTAAATACCTTGCACCAATAACGAAACTAGAAAGACTGCACAGGACGAAAGCTCTAGACAACAGGAACACACAATGAGAAACCTTCTTTAGCTAAGCTAATTAGCAGGTTGGAAGCTTAAGTATCTGAAAATGTCTTTCCATCAATATCTGCACATTGTGCTCTTCGAGTTTAGTAGAAAAAAATACAAACAAAACCATTAGTTCATTTACCTGCAGTGACTAAACCTAAGTCAGAATGTTAAGCATTCTGCTCCTGAGTAAGTGAGATAAAAAATGGGCAGTCGGTGTAACACTGTACACATTTTAGACTTTAAGGTTTATAAAAAACAGACATCAGGACCCAAGAAAAAAGCAGATATAAAGCGGTTAAGAAATACCAAAACCCATGAAAATACAAGTGAGAAGGAGCAGTGGTTCACACCTTTGAGGGAAGCAAAATGCTTCCTTACTAAAAACCTACATCTCACAGCAAGAGAGAACATCTTAAGCCGTAAAAGCTGTGCACATGACTAACTTTTCCTTGCTATTCTCCAAGTTGGAAAAGTAGTGTGAATGTAATATTAGAATACTACAATTAGCAACTGTGTGCACAATCACAGTCACTATGCAAACAGACTTTTTCATGCACAGTTGTTAAAATCAGAGACACAAATGTCAGAAAATTTAAAAATGGTTCCCACAGCAGCTGTTAGTCTTTACTGATATATTATGGGGATACATTAGCAGTTCTGTAGCTAAGGCGATGTTTAGTTTTAAACAAGACTTGCAATAAAATCACAAGCAGTGGCAACGCTGCAATCTCAAATGTCAGTCCTAAAATTTCAGAGAGGGCATATTTACTACAGAAAACCCCACACAGAGTAATTTTTTAGAAGAACAATTATTTGGTTTCTTCGCCATGAATTGATTTATTTTGCATAATGAAGGTCTATGGAGAGTGACATTATGGTGGAAGATGCCTCTGCTCTCCCGTGCTGCCTTCCTACCTCCCTACACCTCCTTTGTTCCCATGCAACAAAACTTAACAGCTTCTCACCCTACCTGCCTCTTTGTCCCCACAACTCCATCCACGTCATTACCAGTAAGAGGTCTACTGGCAGCATTCCTTTGTATGTACTTATCAATGTGCTACTTCACATTACAAAATATACAGAGCAACATTCACTTAAGACATGCTCCTGTAGGCATGTCACTGTCTAAAGAATATTTTTAAAACATTCCCAGTGTTTCCAGTTATAATTTTGTCCAACTGTTTAAAAATCACCTCTACCACATACTCAGTTTTTGATGGTCCTTTTGCAGATCACTTATGACAGCTTTCACTGTTTATATACAGCCAATGTAAGTTAACTTTTATATAATAGTGACAATAGACGAAAGACAAGGCAAAATGTTGGATTTATTTTCTTTAGTTAGAGACGTGGGAGGTTTATAAAGACTTAATTTCTATTTGTCTCATTATTTCATAAATTACGACGACTAATGCTACTGACTGGGGGAAACCCGACAGGTGTGGAAGGTCTGATAGACATCCCTTAGGGCAGGCTCTATTAATGGAGATTCTCTATATCCTAGTAAGGAGGAGAGGATGGAAGAGGATAAAATATGGGTAGGATCTCATGAGAAACAGTCAAATGAAAATGAGTCCCATTCAATTACATCACATAATGGCAGACAGCTAAAAAGTGACAATTTTTTAAAATGCTAATATACAAATGCTAGAAGTTTAAATACTAAGATGGGTGAACTGGAGTGCCTTGTATTAAATGAGGATATTGATATACTTACTAGACATCACAGAAACTTGGTGGAATGAGGATAATCAATGGGACACAGTAATATCAGGGTACAAAATATATCAGGAGGACAGAATAGGTCATTCTGGGGGGGCAGTGGCACTATATGTGAAAGAAAGCACAGAGTCAAATGAAATACAAATCTTAAATGAACCAAACTGTGCCATAGAATCTCTATGGATAGTAATTCCATGCTTGAATAATAAGAATATAGCAGTAGGGATATACTACCGACCACCTGACCAGGATGGTGATCACGACTATGAAATGCTCAGGGAGATTAGAGAGGCTATAAAAATAAAAAACTCAATAATAACGGAGAATTTCAACTATCTCCATATTGAATGGGAACATGTCACCTCAGGATGGGATGCAGAGATAAAGTTTCTTGAGCGCTTGGTAATAGTGACCATAACACAATAAAATTTAACATCCGAGGGGAGGGACACCAAAGTAGCCTACTACGGTAGCATTTAATTTCAGTAAGGGGAACTATACAAAAATGAAGAAGTTAGTTAAACAGAAATTAAAAAGGGACAGTGCCAAAAGTGAAATCCCTGGAAGCTGCATGGAAACTTTTTAAAGATACCAAAACAGAGGCTCAATTTAAATGTATACCCCAAATTTAAAAACATAGTAAGAGGACCAAAAAAGTGCCACCCTGGCTAAACAAAGTAAAAGAAGCAGTTAGAGGCAAAAAGGCATCCTTTAAAAAGTGGAAGTTAAATCCATTGAGGAAAGTAGAAAGGAGCATAAACTCTGGCAAATGAAGTGTAAAAATATAATTAGGAAGGCCAAAAAAGAATTTGAAGAACAGCTGGCCAAAGACTCAAAAAGTAACAGCAAAAAAAAGTTTAAGTATATCAGAAGCAGGAAGCCTCTAAACAACCACTGGGGCCACTGGACGATTGAGATGCGAAAGGAGCACTCAAGGAAAATAAGGTTATTGCAGAGAAACCAAATGAATTCTTTACATTGGTCTCCATGGCTGAGGATGTGAGGGAGATTCCCAAACTCAAGCCATTCTTTTTAAGTGACAAATCTGAGGAACTGTCCCAGATTGAGGTGTCATTAGAGAAGGTTTTGGAACAAATTGATAAATTAAACAGCAATAAATCACCAGGACCAGATGGTATCTGACCCAAGAGTTCTGAAGGAACTCTAATATGAAATTGCAGAACTACTCACTGTGGTATGTAACTTATCATTTAAATCAACTTCTGTACCAGATGACTGGAGGATAGCAAATGTGATGCCAATTTTTTAAAAGGTTCCAGAGGCTATTCTAGCAATTACAGGCCAGTAAGCCTAACTTCAGGAGCAGGCAAATTGGTTGAAACTACAGTAAAGAACACAATTATCAGACATATAAATGAACACTATTTGTTGGGGAAGAATCAACATGGTTTTTGTAAAGGGAAATCATGCCTCACCAATCTACTAGAATTCTCTGACGGGGTCAACAAGCATGTGGATAAGGGTGATCCAGTGGATATACTGTATTTAGACTTTCAGAAAGTCTTTGACAAGGTCCCTCACCAAAGGCTCTGAAGCAAAGTTAGCTGTCATGGGATAAAAGGAAGATCCTCTACTGGATCAGTAACTGGTTAAAAGACAGGAAACAAAGGGTAGGAATAAATGGTCAGTTTTCAGAATGGAGAGAGGTAAATAGTGGTATCCCCCAGGAATCTGTACTGGGACCAGGACTGTTCAACATATTCATAAAATGATCTGGAAAAAGGGCCAAACAGTGAGGTGGCAAAATTTGCAGATGATATAAAATTACTCAGGATAGTTAAGTCCAAAGCAGACTGCAAAGAGTTACAAAGAAATCTCACAAAACTGGGTGACTGGGCAACAAAATGGCAGATGAAATTTAGTGTTGACAAATGCAAAGTAATGCACACTGGAAAACATTATCCCAACTATACATATAAAATGATGGGTTCTAAGTTAGTTGTTGCCATTCAAGAAAGATCTTGAAGTCATTGTGAATAATTCTCTGAAAACATCCACTCAATGTGAAGCGGCAGTCAAAAAAGCTAACAAAACATTCGGAATCATTAGGAAAAGATAGATAATAAGACAGAAAATATCGTATTGCCTCTTTATAAATCCATGGTGTGCCCATATCTTGAATACTGCGTGCAGATCTGGTCACCCCATCACAGAAAAGATATATTGGAACTGGAAAAGGTACAGAAAATGGCAACTAAAAAGATTAGGGGTATGGAAAAGCTTCCATATGAGGAAAGATAAATAAAAGACGACTGAAGGGGGATATGATAGAGGTCTATAAAATCATGACTGGTGTGGAGAAATTAAATAAGAATGTGTTATTTATTCCTTCTCATAACACAAGAACTAGGGTTTTTTTAATTAATAGGCAGCAGATTTAAAACAAACAAAAGGAAGTATTTCTTCACACCGTCAACCCATGGAACTCTTTGCCAGAGAATGTTGTGAAGGCCAAGACAATAACGGGATTCAGAAAAGAACTAGATAATTTCATGGAGGATAGCTCCATCAACAGCTAGTAGGCAGCAATCCCTGCCTATCCTGTTTGCCAGAGGCTGGGAATGGCTGACAGGATGGATCACTTGATGATTACCTGTACTATTCATTCCCTCTGAAGCACCTGACATCGTCCACTGTCGGAAGACAGGACACTGGGCTAGATGGACCATTGGTCTGACCCAATATAGCCATTCTTATGTTCTTAACATTATTTACATTCCCCATCCAATCCTGCACACATTCATTTTAAGTTCGATTTGTTGTGTAGGGTTTTTGTGAAATGGACACGTTAAATTAAAATTAATGTTCTTTGTGTAACAAGCTTTTTTGCCCTGGAATAAAAAATAGGTCAAATATTTTGCCTTCAGTGGAACTACTCACAAATCTATAGCTATGCACAAGCTTAAGAGTTTGAAGAATCAGGGCCTTAACATTTTATCGCCCAAAATCTTGGAGATGAAGATTTCCCTGTGTACTTGGTTCTAAAGATTTTCTCTTCTATTTGTTAAGTTAAAAAACAGATACCAACCACAAAATGTAAGCAAAAATTTAAAGATTGGCTTTAGTATTCATTCGGAACACCAGCGAAGGAAACATGAGTACAAAAATTAGGCTCCTCATTGATGAAGAGCAGACATTGTACATATGAAGGGGAGGTGGGGGGGGACACCAGCAGATTTTTAAAATAGCCTATTCAATGCTATTACATTTGCATCATAAATGAAGATAGGAAGTCAGAACAGAGTCACTAAAGCCCAGTAAATCTTCTAAAATTTTCTTTAAATTATACCTGGTGTTAAATAGCCCAAGCCAAGAATTCATGTTTTCCTGGGGAATACTTCAGTCAAAGGAGGAGGAGCTACTAATTTTCTTTTACCTTCATGTTGGTAGACAACACAAATAGAAGACTGCTCAAATCACATGCAGAGTGAACAGGCAACTGAGAGTTTCAGGGATATAATTTCATTTGAGGTTCTGCTGACCACACAAACCACATAAGCAAAGCTCAAGTACTTTGCTATCACTAGGACCCCAAAATGCAGTCAGACACCTACTCAAAACTTGGCCACTGATTCCTTCTGTAGCATCATCTCTGTAAACCAGCACCCTTACACTGTCTCTAATCCTTGCTGCTTCTCCCTTGCAGAAGATCTAAGATTGAGGCTTTCCTTTCAATCCACACACCTAAAACACTCTCATCATCTCACACTTTGAGTACCACAACCTCCTCCTCTCTGGCCTTGACAAATGCCATATTGTCTGACTTACAACTGTTCAAAACACTGCTGCAAATATCATTTTGCTGTCTCAAGGTTTGAGCCGTGTCAATCCCCTCTTTGCTCTCCCTTCTCTACCACATCAATCACAAACCACTTGTTTTCACTTTTAAGGTCCTTCAAAGCCTGACCCGGCCATACCTCTTATATGCTATTGAGATGTTGACCCCTACATCCACTCCACCAGTGATACCAGTAGTGATTAACCATTTGTCAAGTTTTCTAACTATCGTCATTGCACTCTCTTCCAGGTGCTACTAGGATGATCCGCGGAATGGAAAACCTGCCTTATGAGAGGAGACTCAAAAAGCTTGGCTTGTTTAGCCTAACCAAAAGAAGATTATGGGGAGATATGATTGCTCTCTATAAATACATCAGATGGATAAATACCAGGGAGGGAGAGGAATTATTTAGGTTCAGAGCCAATGTGGACACAAGAACTAATGGATATGAATTAACCATCAGGAAGTTTAGACTTGAAATTAGATGTAGGTTTCTAACCATCAGAGGAGTGAAGTTCTGAAATAGCCTTCCAAGGGGAGCAGTGGGGGCAAAAAACCTACCCTGGCTTCAAGACTGAGCTTGATAAGTTTATGGAGGTGGTGGGACAGCCTAATTTGGCAATTAACTGATCTTTGACTATTAGTGTTAAAATATGCCAGTGGCCTCTGATGGGACGGGTTCTGAGTGACTACAGAGAATTCTTTCTGGGTGTCTGGCTGGTGAGTTTTTCCCACAAGCTCAGGATTTAGCATTCCCCGTGGCCCATGGGGTTGGGAAGGAATTTTCCCCCAGGGCAGATTGGCAGAGGCCCTGGTGTTTTTTTATCTTCTTCTGTAGCATGGGTCACAGATCACTTGCTGGTGGATTCTCTGTACCTTGAAGTCTTTAAACCAAGATTTGAAAACTTCAGTAACTCAGTCATAGGTTAAAAGTCTATTACAGGAGTGAGTGGGAGAGGTTCTGTGGCCTGCATTGTGCAGGAGGTCAGATTAGATGATCATATTGGTCCCTTCTGACCTTAAAGTCTATGTGTCTATGCTTGGGAGGAGCTCCCCATAAACATCTGCAACTTAATATAGTGTCCCCCTTCAAATCCCTCCTTAAACTCTCCTCTGCTGTGATGCCTACAGAAAACTTGACAGGCAGCTGGTACACTATGACCGCTGTTTATCCTGGTGACCAGAATAGTCTCATTGTTACCTTGGGCTCTCCACTTCTGTCTGCTGTATCCAGCTGTTTTCTCTGGTCTTACACTTAGATTATAAGCTCTTCGGGGCAGAAACCATCTCTTCGTTATGTTTGTACAAGGTGATATGTTCCTCTAGGTGCTATCACAATAGAAATAATCTTCCTTTTCTCTTCTTCTGCTCCCTACCTATTCTAGTGTCACCATGGCCTTTTCAATGCCTCTATCCTGCCAAACTAAACTAGAGTGACTGCTCTTTATCTAATGGCAACTTCATTTCAGAGCACCATAAATGTAATGCAGCTTTGCTTTAATAGACATGCATATGGTCTTGCCAGGGATAGAATGAAGAGCCTTGTGCTTCCTGCAGGGGTGTGTCATTATAAATGTGACTATAACACAGAATTTGATCATTCATTTTAGGATATCATGGCTGTAAATTTTCAATTTGCATGTGCTGAGTTCTGCATTGTGCTCTACTTCTGTCCAAGTAACATACATACTGTGTTCTCAATGGCACACCAGAGTGCCAAAGAAATGAAGTGAACTTCAAGAACAGACAATGAAAGGAGGTGGAGGAAACTGGGAACTGTATCACTTAAAAATTAATACTCATGTTGAAAACAGAATCTGAATATGCAGTCATTTCTCCTAGCTTCTGGGAGTCTTTGTTATTTTAATAATTCATATTAATCCAAGCTACTTATAATTTTAAATTACATTTACTTCGTGCCAGATTTTGCCTAGTGTATTCAATGGAGACACACTAGTTTAATTGTGAGTTGGATTTGGCCAAAATGTGTGGAAACCTTTTTAATGTGTTTGTTTTTACAAGGAACACCATCCAAAAAAGAAAAAATCACACTTCTGTCTCAAAGATTTTACCATCTACTACTGGTACAAACAAATTGAGAGAAAAACATTTTTCCGGGTCATTTCCTCCCCCCCCCCCCACTATTCCCCCCCACCCACACACACCCCTTTCTTGTTTTTTTGGCAACACTTTGCGTACAGTAAGTTTCACTGAATCTTCTGTATAGTCAATTTCCCATATTATCATTGGTTTTAATCAAAGCAACAGGGGAGGGGAAAAAAAAAAAGAGGAAAAATGTGTTTGAGTTTCCCTGACAACTCTGGAGAGTCAGCCACCCTACCTGCAACTATATTTAACCCGCTGATTAAACTGACTTGGGCCCTGATCCTGCAATTTACCACATACTGTTGCAGAAGTCTGCCTGCATTTTGTAAATTACAGCATAGGGGACTGAGTGAATTTTCTTAGGGCTCATACCTATTACCAGAGTAATTTACAGCTCCCTCAGGAGTGTGTCACAGTTTCAGAGGAACTCCTCCTTTAATCCCCCTCCATAGTCCACTCCAGGAATGCCTTCTCTGGTCACAGGCCACTAGCCGTCACCTCTCTCTGGGCAGGGACCCACGTTCCACTCACTCCTGAAACAGGGGCGTTCGGCTGAAGCCCCCTTGCACTTCACCGGGATTAACCCCAAGCATGTCTGACTAAGTCTAGCCCCTGCTCTTTGCTTTCTCTCCAAGGACAATGGCAGCGTTTTACTATTGCCCACACCACTCTTTCAAAACACCATACATTTATTTAAAGACAAAAAAATACAGATAACACATATAAAATAAAAACTGGATCTACAGACTTTACCAGTAGCTCCCCATCAGTGCTATGGAGACTCTGGCAAGTTACAGTCTTTCCAACCCATCCACAGGGTTGGGTCATTCCTTGGACAAAAGGTCATGTCTATTTGCCGAACCAAAACAAAAGGCCTCAAAGTTCATCCAAAACTCATCTTTTATACCCCAAAACTCTTAGTTCCTAGGCCTCTTGAAACAGGCAAAATCAGTCACTGCCCCTCTCTCCAGGACGCACTGCTTCAAAGGCTGGACATCAAAGGCACAACCAGCCTAGGGATTTTGCATTAATTATCCCCTAATATTTTTAGTTCCTGGAGGAGTTGCAGTAACTGTCCCCCATGCTGTAGAATATAATCCCAAAAGATTTTGCATGCCATTGCAACGTCGGGCTTATCTCTCTCACGCTCAGGAGCTAGAAGAGAGTTGGGCAGGCAGTAAGAAGAGCAGCTAACATGTACCTTCTTAGGCCTTCTTCTAGCTCCCAGCACACCAGTTAGACTCCCTGACATGTTGTGAAGTGAAAATGAAGAGTTCTAGCAGGATCATAGCACATTTACGTTAATCCAATTATACCACTTTACACATCACCTCTGAATTTAGCCCAAAAGATGTAAAGATAAGAGATAAGCTCTCTCATGCAGCTTTCTATGATGTAGAAAGAAAGGAATCATCAAGAAACAGACAGGGACTCTGTCATGAAAGATTATCCCTACCAATTTCCTCTGAGTCTTTGTGCAGGGTCTTACCTTGAAATGAATAGAATGGAAACGTTTCATTACAATATTTTCTTGCTTTTGTTGCAATTCATTTAAGAAAGAAGAAGCAATGTTTTGTTTAATTGAAATTGTTATCTGTGTTTGACTATTTATACTGAGAAGGAATAAATGCCAACCATATGCCCCAGCAATTAAGAAAGGTTCCCTTTGTGACATAGGAAGAACAAACTGACACAATGACGCCAATGGCAGCAAAAGGGAGGGGCTGGAGCCTTCCTCTAAGAGAAAGTTAGAAACTCTTTGGAATAGAGGTGGGCTTTTTATTCTGTTCTGTACAGCACCTAGCACAGTGGGGTTCTAGTCCATGACTGGAGCTCCTAGGGGCTACTGCCATAATAGCCGCAATGGAGCCCTTACTAAAGGCTTGTCTTCGCTACGCTGCTCAGCCAATATAAGGTACATTAGTAAGTAACTTAAGTCGACGCACCTTACAATCAACTTGTTGCGGTGTCTTCACTACTCTGTGTCAACAGGAGATGCTTTTCCATTGACAAAGCTGCCACCTCTTATTCAGGTGGATTACAGGAGTCAACGGCAGAGTGCTCTTCACCAGGCCCGTGGCATCGTGTCTGCAGTGCCGAGTTAGGAGCTTGTCTTCACTACGGTGCTAACAATTATGGACAGTCAGTGACAATGTTTCCACAACTTTCCACAGCCTGTGCAGATGAAAACCCACACCACCAATAATCAGAGGCCCAGTCAGCACCACTCATTTTTAGAGCAAACATCAGAGCTCTCTCACAAGAGCCTGAGGTTTGAAACAAAAATGGCAACATAACGCATTCCCGATTTAACAAAGTTAGAACCTATTGATACAACACTAATATAATGGAAAGCATTAGAGAAAACATTTATTGAGATTGACAATTGAAACATTGCAGCATTTGTCCTGAGAAAGCAATGTCTTGAGTTCAGTCTTAAAAAAGTTTAATAGCAGTTGCACATAGTTCACCTACAGATTCCTTAAGAGTTTGTGAAGTGCCCCGTCAATTCAATACTTGAACCAACAACTTGGAAGAATTAATAGTATTGGTCTCAGCAGCTTACAAAAAATTCTTAAAGCAAGTTCTACACCCAAAAAAATAAAATTAAAGATAATTAAATAAGCAGCTTCTCTATCAGACACATGCAGCGTACTATATATTAGTGTTATTACAAAGTAGATAACATCTTCTAGTATCTCCGTTTCCAAAAAACACAATGCAGAATACAGCAAATCTTTTCCTATATTTTTTCGCTTGCTTACACAATTCAAAGGGTTAATGCAACTACTACACACTGGATTCTAGCTTTTCATTAATGACAATAGGATTTAAATTCCCCTGCCCAAATGCTAAGGCAGGAATATACCCAACCAAGCATTAAGGGAAAGCATAAAAACAAACAAACAAAAAAACATTAAAGCTATGTCATACCATTCCAGTAATATAAGTTGTTTGCACCATTAGAGAATATGTTCAAAGGATCTCAAAGCACCTGACAAATAATTCAGCCTCCCTTTCCTGTGTTAGGTAGGAAAGGATTATCACCCTTTTACAATAAACAGGGTTCAGAAAAAGGTCCATAAATAATTAATATAGTATTTCAATGCAAGGTTTTCTTCTCCCACCCTCAACGTTTCTAAACTCTTCATACAGAGTGTAAGCTATTCTTTTAAGAATATTGGAAATAAGAAACAGAGACAGAATGTCAGTTCAGTGGTGTTTTTATGTGGCTATTTTCCCTGAATGTCAGGTACCACTTCTGACAACTGCATTTTGACGTGTATTTCCAGATGCATCCTAGAAACATACAGGAGTTATGCAGCTAATGACTAATGAGCAAACCTTGAAATCCAGTTCACTCTGACATGTCATCACCATGATTCCCCCTCTTCTCTTTTTGGTTAACTTGAAATACTTTGGAGAGTTTCATAAACGGATGAAGCGGTAACTTTGCCGTTACAAACTGGAGCATCCCCTCTGCTTTCATAGTGAACATGCTAAAATTAGCCTAATTACCCTTAACATGAATGTTCTTTACTTTACTTCAGTTATTGCTACAATCAATTATTATCCATTTAGAATATACTTAGAAGCAAATGTAGGTATAAATAATGAATGGATTAGCAGTATGTTCTCTGGATAGATGCATCTAATTCAACATCAACAGGAGTCAGAGTCCCCATTGATGAGAATCTATTCTTCATTGGTTACAACTCTAGGCATCAATATGACACTCTCATATAACCAGACTTTTACATGTATTTCTGTGATGTTATTTACAATAGCACAGATACCTAGAACCATCCCTAGAAGTACTGAAAAGTCAATTAGAGATGTATAGCTTTATTAGAGGAGACCATTTACTAATACAGAAGGCAGGGACGATGGACCAGATGACCTAGCAGGTCTTTTCCATCCCAGTTCTCTAGGGTGCTATGATTCACGGTACTTAGAACCTGGTGGTTTTCACTACCCAGAGTTCAATCCTCTGGTTAGCACACTATCACAAATTGAAAGGCAAAGCTGTGGGCCAAAGAAAGCCCTTAAAAACAAGCCAAGTACAACTGTTTCAACACAGCCCCACCCCGACAACATCAACAAGGTATCAGCCAGGGATGACTGACCCCCCTTCCCTCAGATTTGTTTATGTTTGTTCCAGAAGGGGCATAGGAGGGAAATTAAATGGATAATGTTTGTATTTTCTGCTGTGATGTAAGGAGATGGGAGAAGGATGGGAGGTTTAGGTTGCTCTGTGCAAGTGGGGACATCTGTTCTATCAGGGGAACATGGGCTGCTGCTGGACTGGAAAATTATCAAATTCCACAACATAGGACAGCCTCCATGAGAGCAGAGAGGTCTTTTTTTCCTGCTAGACTCCCAAGCCTCAGGAGGGGTCTCCAGTGTCATGAAGGTGCTAGGTCTATATATATTATTTATGGAACTGTTGGGCAAAAGGACGCCCACAAAGACTCATGGAGGTGAGGAAGAGATGCAGGGCTTTTTTGAGAAAGCAAGCTAAATGATTAAGGGCAGGGAAAGGTTCCAGAGTTTCTATTTTGCTAGAAGCCTGGGAGGTGAATTATTAATATTTGGCTTTTTCAACCTACCTCACATGTCTATTCACATACATAAATGTGACAAATTTGTCAGCTGAATGACTACTTAGAGTGGCCAACAGAGTTGAGCAACATATCTGCAATTTGGGAATATGAAGAAGCAAGGGATAGCTGGAGAAGTTACTTTCAGGAGTATGCTGCATGGGTCCCAGCAAGCCCTGTTATGGTAGGAAAGGGGAGACTGTGGAAGCATAGGATTAATATTTCAATGCAAAGCAAAAGGTTAATGTTTAATACCTGTCACACTTGTCAGCTGGATTCAACTCTCAGACTGCCTGATGTCATAAAAGGGATTTTAGTCTTTGACTCATAGTGTTTAAGGTGAAGTCGGTGGCCATCAAGTTTACTGCCACCCCTGACTAGACAATGGATGACAACGGTGCTAGTAACACTGCTGTAGTTACCTATCTCCTGACAGCTATTCTGTTCATCATAACCTGAGAGAAAATCAGGGAGGTGGGGTTACTGTGCTGTTTGCACCTCATCTTAAATCTGAGCCTTCAAAAAATGATTTGTTTAAATGTGGCCACCTTTCAAAAGTGTGTCAGGATGGGGTTAAAATGGAGATTCTCTTAATATAGGGAGGGGCCTGTTGTGATAATTGGGCCTACACATTTACCCTAATTATGAGTTCAACTCTAAAAAGCAAGGGAAAGTTCAGATGTCACAATAACCTATAACAACAAATGATGATGGGAAAAGGTGCGAAAGGCAGAGACAAAAACTGAATTAATCCAAACCAAAGGGCCTCCTGAAGTAACTCAAGAACTATGCTAAGATCATGCCTGGTAAACAAGAAAAGTGTTGGACTGGAAATCAGTGAACCAAAATTGGTGCGTCAGAAAGTAGGCCTACTTGATAGACAAAATAATGAGGGGATGGGCTATTCTGTTCACGACTCCCTTTGTGGGTCCTTAAAGAAAGACTTTGGGGAGAAAAATTGGCTACTGAAATGAGCTTCACCATCATGACTGCCATTCCCACTGTATCCTGGGACCCTGGGCCTGTCATCTTGATCCAGAGAGCTGTCCTGACCAGACCAGACCAGACCAGACCAGAGAAAGGGACCCACACAATATTGTCACCTCTACTGGCTCCAGTGAATCCCAGCTAGCACCTGGGATGAAATGGGATTAGACTTTAACAAAATAGCTCCAGCCCATCTTAACTAACATATCTTTTCTCAAAAAGGACAGGTATTGCCATCTTTTGGCAGTCTCTTAAGAGACTGTCAAACAAGGGGGGTGAGAGGGTTTTCTTCTAAAAACTCTCTCCAGGTAGAGGAGAAGGGAACAAGAGAGGTCATTAAAATGAAAGTCTTATTTAATACTTTACATTTCAAATACTTGTAAGTGTTTTTCCTTCTTTTCTTTATCTTTAATAAAGGCTAAAAGGATTTAGTAGTGTTTGCGCCATGGTACTAAGCAGGCTGAGGTCTCTGTATAACAAATCCCGAACCTGGTTTAACACAGTTTAATGTTGGACAGTTTCTGCGTCCTACTAACATCTTTAACTTTTGGGTGCCTATATTCCACCTAACTTAATACAACAGGCCACCCTGCTGCATCCCCTTTTAGATCTCGGAGTTCTTGACTGGTTCAGTGCTGCCTGTACTAGGGAGATAGAAATGTTTGTACAGATAACATATCTAAGGTGGCTCAAGACCATCCTAACCACCATGATTTCTAGCTCAATGCATAAAGATGAATCTTCTCAACACACACTGGACTCCTTTTGTGGGCTAGGACTGGAGAAGTAGGGCTGTATTATGTCCTTTTCAGAGCCAGATTATGATTACTGATGTGAATTATGGTTGTATCCAGAAACCCCAGTAAGTATCTACACACTGCTGGAATCAAGTTCACCATCACTCCCATCAGGCAAAAGACCCGTTTTAATAGTCCACCCTGGGGACGAACAGAAACATCTGAATCCCAGATATATCGGATGAGGTCTGTTCTATGACGGAAAACAACATGGCTGACCTATGGGCACATTATAATCTGTTCTCAGTAATCAAGATGGTGGCCCCTACATGCTCTTTTCCCTGTGTCATCGTCACTGGTAAGCAGAGGAAATTATGCAGAAGATAATTATACCACCACACTTAAGATCAGCTGAATGCTTGAGCTGCTGGGCCCTTAACTGGAACATCTGGGAACCAGTGGAACAGTATTTTCACTGGAGGGCAGCTAAGCCCTGGAATGCTCATAGTGACTCATTTCAACAGAGCTCAGATTTGCTGAACTTCTGAGCACAATGCTAAGTCTAACTATTTAGTCAAGATTTGAAGGAGGGGTAAGGTTCAGTGATGAACTTCTCCTTAGTTTTGTAAGTCAGGAATGCTTTAGTTGGCATACTGTCAGTTCAGATTTATTCTGCAAAGTGCATTTAAATTTTTAATTATAACTGCACCTAAAACCTTTGATTGATTCATTACTTATTTCAATTTATATCATGATCCTAAGCAACACTATCTTCTGGTCCATATAATATAGATGATGTTCTCCCACATGACAAGTGTTAGTACATTTATACTTCAATTTCACATAATGCATGTCACACTGAAACATCAGCAAGGAAGCCAGTGACTCAGATTTCAGTTTTGGATGAAAACAAAGCAAGAATAGCAGAATAGAGAGAGTTTAAAGAAGTTTGGATTTCAACAGCACAGACAAAGTGCATTTTTAAGACGGGTTTAACAAACAATGTTCAATACCTGTCACAGAGAAACTGATTGACAACATTACATCAGGACCCAAGCATTCAGTGTAGAAAATGATGTCACTTTTCATGAAAATGGCAGGCGGCTCAAAGATGTCTAGTTAAGGAGCTAATTGTCAAACCCATTTCCCAATTTTTAATCCTTCTCAATCTGTGAGCTGTCAAAGCACAATCCCGCAAGGTGCCTCCAACTTCCAGTGAAATAACTTGAGAACACAACATTTCACCAAAATGAGATTGAAAATTGAGTGCCCATTTATCTTGACTTTCCTACTTAGCAAAGATGGGCCCAAGTCCAAGATCAGATCCAGACTTTCCCACACATCAGGGAATTTGGAGCCAATGTTTCAGTCTGAATCTATCTCCAGTGTTTAGATTATTAAAAGACAATGTTATGCTTAAACAGGTTCTAATAAGCCCATATTATGCAATGAAAAAACAAATCACCTATCTTAATGTCATTTCAAAATTTTGTCAATAGTTTAAAACATTTCAGCTATAAGTAGAATTTATCCTAAATACTCCCAAAAATAGTGTAATAAACCTACAATACTAAACCCCTAACAAGCTGTAGAATACAGCACAGAATGCTAAAATAAGAGGCCAACCAGCCCAAGCGATAATGAAAATAAACATTGTTGGTGTAACTTATAGCAGCTCTCAAGCCTTGTACCTTTTATTAGGAAAGTTGTGGCAAAGGCAAGCCATTTTAAGAGGACATTTATAGATAATAAAAATATTAGGATGGGAAACAAAAGCTCTCTATTCTTTCCTAATTATGCTATTTCAGACTCCCTTCTGAAGATTTATAACTTGAAATAAAAGTTAGTAATCATAGAAATGTAGGGCTGGAAGGGGCCTCAATAGGTCACCTACTCGAGTCCCCCTGCACTGGGGCCATACTAAGCATTATCTTGACCATCCCTGACAGGTGTTTGTCTAACTGTTGGAGGTTTAATACAAATTGTACTAAATTTGAGTTGCTTGACTACTGTTTTATAGGCTTAACATAGTTTTAGTTATTTGTTTAATTATTTTAATTTTTACAGCATAGCATCTTTTTATTAACAAAAATAAATAAAACTACTAAATAACCTTATAAATGTCTCAGTTTCTACATACCACAGCACATAATAAAACAAAATACAAATACTGTATGCTTTCAGCTGCACATAAACAACAATAAAAACAACAAATTATCCTTAAATGTAAGGATACACTGTTTCATGCCAAAAGGCATACTTTTACTCCGCCCTTCCTATCACCAAATATTGTTTTAACAACCCCAATTATCATATAAAAATAAAATAATTAAAAATAAAATTTAATATAATTAACATCTATCATAATAAAAAATTAAATACAAACTATCCTTTTTATAACAACCATTTACATACTTGAAGACTGATATCATGCCCCCCTCAGTCTTGTCTTTTCCAGACAAAACAAACCCAATTTTTTGGGTTTAATCATTTTTGTTGCTCTCCTCTGGACTTTCTCCAATTTGTCCACACCCTTCACAAAGTGTGGTGCCCAGAATGGACACAGTACTCCACTTGAGGCCTTATCAGTGCTGAGTAGAGTAGAAGAATTACTTCTTGCAACTTGCTTACAACATTCCTGCAGCCTTTTTTTTTTTTTTTTTTTTTGCGCAATAGTTACTGTACATTGTTGAGTCATATTTTGTGTGTGATCCACTATAATCCCAGATGCTTTCCTGCAGTACTCCTTCCTAGGCAGTCATTTCTCATTTTGTATTTGTCCATTTGATTATTCCTAAGTATAGTACTTTGCTTTTGTCTTTATTGAATTTCATCCAATTTATTTCAGATCATTTCTCCAGTTTGTTAAAATCATTTTGAATTCTAATCCTGTCCTCCAAAGCACTTGCAACTCTTCCCATAAAGTTTATTGTCCATAAACTTTATAAGTGTACTCTGTCATTATCCAAATTATTTATGAAGATATTGAATAGAACCAGACCCAGGACAGATCCCTGAGAGACCCCATTCAATACGCCCTTCCAGTTTGACTGTGAGCCACTGATAACTGTCTAAGTATGCTTTTCTAACCAGTTGTGTAGCCATCTTATAGTAAAATTTATCTAGGCTATATTTCTCTAGTTTGCTTATGAGACGGTCACATGAGACAGTATCAAAAGCCTTACTAAAACTGAGAAATATCACATCTGCTTCCCCTTGTCCACAAGGTTTGTTACTGTGTCAAAGAAGGGTATTAGGTTGCTTTGACATGATTTGTCAGTTTGTTAGTATACAAGACTCTTGTTAGATGAAAAGCTGCTTTTAACAACAAAAAGGGAAAATTCATTTGATTTGGGTAGCTTGTTCCAGAGAACGTAATCACAGATTAACATCACGCACACTGAACAACCTTGTTATAGTCAGGAGCAATTGCTGAAAGATTACACTCTCCAGACTGGGTTATGATAGCCTGTGTGTAAACACTGGGCTCAGAACAGGGATAATGGGTGAAAACAGCAGATCAGACTAGATGATCTAATGGTCCTTTCTGGCCTTAAATTCTATAATGTATAGAGTCAATGAAGTATGTTAATTCAAACATTTTTTTTCTAAAGTTAATATTATGTTGTAGGGCTGGTATGGTCTATTTCAGATTATCTCATTATAATTCTGCATTCATGTCATCATTTTTTGCATATGATCCACATAGAATTGGCCTAAAGAACTGTTACCTCTGTCAGGGGGCAATATTACTGGGTGACAGAGAGTAACTGGAGATGAAGTGATAGCACCTTGTTAGGATCTTACTGGTTTCACAAACTGAAGAGGGTTAGAGACTGGTCAGTTCTGGAATAGCAAACCTAAGAAACCCCAGTGTGTTCTAGGACCCACTGACAGCAATTCAATAATAACACATCCCTCTGAGTCATTACTGAACATATTTTCCACAATGGTGCTAAGGGGCACTGTGCTCTTGGAGATCTTATGTTTCCGATTATACATAAAAGCCAACTACCACAGATGGACTCAGCCACACTCCCCCTATATGCTGTTTTCTATTCCTCTTAGTTATATTAAGTTGTCCACCTATTCCTGTTTATATCATAAAATTTATGCCATACAAATATACAGAATGTAGAGTGCAGCCAAGTTAATATTGGTGTTGGAACCTCAGCTTTTATATTTCCTGACTTTTGCGTTTTAACTGTGGAACATTAATGATGCATCAACAAGTGGTTTTTTAAGCTATACAATGGAGTCTACGAAAGGCTTTGGAATCCTTTGGGATGAGAACGCTATATATATTTTTCTGCAGATAGAAAACAGACAATGCAGCAAAAGAACAATCCTTTACTTGACAAGAGTAACTTTAACAAGAACAATAATGCTTTAGAAGTGTGTCTCCAGCATCGGAATAAGACTTTATTCTTTACACTAAATGATTAATATTCACAGCCTTTAATTCACTGCAACTCCACTGACCTTTAAAGAAGTGAAACGCATTTGATATCAGTGATAATTGAAACAGTAACAAAAGCCAAATTACTCATTCACAGATGTTATTATACTTTGATTTTTGAATATAGAAGTCAGTTTACCTTTGAAAGCTAAACAAAGAAGAAAAAACTAAAATTTCGAAAGCGTTCTGCAGACCTTGGGAGGGCTGAACTAAGTCATGTCTGAGTTGCTCCATTTCTTTCTTTCAGAGAGGATCCTGGGGCGATACTGAGCAGTTGCTCATCTGCCGTGAGGCTTGTGCACTTCCATTTTGTCACCCTCCTGCTCAACTATGCGAGGCAGGTGGGAGAGAGAGAGAGATGCTGGCTGCAGTACCACAAACATTCAGATGAAACCCAGCTCTACAGTACCTTTTTATCGGACCCCCGTGATCTAGGGTCTTGGCTTTCACACTGCGTAGCTAAGACAGGAGCTTGGGCTAGCTAAATAAAGACCTTTGAAGCAGTTTGGATAATAGTCACAGACGGTGGCCAAGTGAAGAAGACCAGGGCTTTCCAAACTTCCATGTACCCTACAGTGGCTCTCAAACTTCATTGCACCACGACCCCACTCTGAAAACAAAAATTACTACACGACTCCAGGAAGGGGGACCAAAGTCCAAGCCCAAGCCCCCACAGCCTCGGGCAGGAGGCCAAAGACTCAGGCTTCAGCTCCAGGCAGTGGAGGGCTCAGGCTTCAGCTGCAGCCCTGGGCCGCAGCAACTCTAATGCCAGCCCTGGCAATCCCATTAACAAGGGGTTGTGACCCACTTTGGGGTCCCGACCCACAGTTTGAGAACCGCTGCTGTACAAAGTCACTTGACCTCTGTCCCTTACTTGCCCGTTTTGGAAAAATGGACATGTGCACATTCCCCTAGGGGAATGGAGAATACTGGTGAAGAATGCAGGACAAGTAATACTACCAGACTCTGGTAACTTCTGAAAGTTTCCCTTGCCGGTTTAACAGATGAACTGTTGAAAACCATATTCTTCATCACTAAGTTGTATTTTAACTCCATCAGCTTCACAGTCAGAAGATTGTGTCTGCTCCAAGAAATTACCATTATTGCAACAATTTATTAGTGCTGCCTTCAGAAGCTTTTTTCCATGAGTCAGTGTTTAAGTCTACCCATGTTTGACAGTGTACTGCAATTTTGATGGGCAGGTAAAGGGACGGACGGACGGACGGACACACACACACAAAAACCAAAACAACACAACACTTTGCAAAAATTCAAAGATGAGCCATTTTGAGTCTTTTAATCTTTAAATATTCACCTTAATCAACTTTTTCCGAATATTTATAATGGTCAGTGACATTTACAAAATACCAAACAAAACTTGGACCCCCTTCGGCCCCAGCACTAGATACAATAAAAAACAGATTAATCTGAAAAATATATTTTGTATTAAGAGATGTCTTCTACGCACACTTGTGCATTCTAGTTTTCCCAAGATTATTTCTGTCGTGAAACTTTGGGAGGGATTCCCCCATTGGCTGGCAATAGTTTATAGCAGGATGAAAGAGAATTCCTCCAGTGCAGGAACTGTGTTGGACAGTCATAGGCTGCTATACCCAAGCCCCCTCACCAGCTCCAGCATATGGGGAGTACCAGGAATGGATATGAAGGAGAGGAGCATGTCAGGAGTGGGAGTGGAGGGGGAAAACTATAACACAGAGTCTTGGCAATGCCAGGTTGCAGAGCCATCTATAGGCAGCCCAGTTAGTGCTCCTGTAACTTAAAGCATCTTAGAACATAGCAACTAAATGACATCAGACATCGTTTCAATCCCCAAAGAGACCAGAATCAGGAGGGCACAAAATTGGAGGAAAAGGTGGGTTTGGGCCAGTTCCCCATGAGCTACCAACCTTTCTGTGCTGCACCTCCAAAAACCACTGCATACAATCTCACTCTGCAACTAAGTGGTAATAAAGGTGCAATAGATGACAGCCTATGCATGGAAATGCATGAATGCTGTGATGTACTGGAAGGGTCTTGCAATAGGGAGAGATCTTATATTCCATAGAAACAGCACAGATAGGCAGAATAGAGCAGTGGTTCCCAACCTTTTTGGCTCGAGGGCCACAGATATAGTTTTTACAACCCTGAAGGGCCACCAGAATCCACTAGCAGCCCCCCCACTGCAGCCAGATGGAAGGAGTTCAGCTAGGAAGCTGCCTCCACACTGATCTCCCTGGCTGCAGCAGGGAAACTGTAGGAGTCCTGTAGCCCTGTGCACTCCACCTGGGTCCCTAGGCAATGGCTCTCTTCTGCAGCCAGGGGGATGGAAGATCAGTGCTCCCTCCACTCTGGTTTCAGCAGGTACCCCAGTGCCTATGGACCTCAGCAGAGCTCTTTGCCGTGCTCCCTGCTACAGAAAGGGGAAGGGCAGCCCTGATCTCCCATCCCCTTGGCTGCAGCAAGGAGCCTGCACCAGTCTTTTAGCCCTGTCGAAACGCACTCCACCTGGGTCCTTAGGCAGTGGTTTCCTTCTGCAGCCAGCAGGAGGGGAGCCATGGGCCACTTTGAAAGCCCCAGTGGGCCACTTTTGGCCCCTGGGCCACTGGTTGGGAACCACTAGAAATTAGCATTTCTCAACCTGTGGATCATGACCTAAAACTGCAACACCAGAATGTGTTGCCTAGAAGGTCTTGGGGGAGGAGGAGGGAAGCAGAGGGATCAGGTCCTGGCCCTAGGAAGCAGTGGTGAGAGGCCCAGGGCAGGAGATGGACAGCCCATTCCACGCTCAACCCGCAGCAGTGGCTCTGTTCCTGCAGGGCTGTCTGGGCTCAGCATCCCGTTCTGGCCGGACATTGTGACCCAGCACAGTTTCACAGCACCTCCCAGGTCTGGCCTGACTGCCCCTATCAGATGACAGGGGGCTGGCCAGGCCAAATTTGAGTGAGTGGTGCTGTGATCACACCTGCCAGGTCACAACACCTCTATCAAAACTGGGGCCAGGTCAAACCTGAGGTCACAGAGCCAGTGCGTAATTTGTGCCAGGGCTTAGCCCTGTCACCTCTAGGCTTGTCAGTTCATAGCCCTGGCCAATCTGGACTTGCATCAGTTACAAATGTAAAAAAAAAAAAAAAAAAAAAAAAAAAAAAACTGCTTGAACCCCCAGTCCCTCTTTCATTACAAATTAAGCACTACACAGAGCTTGGTGTGGGGAGCCATGCCCAGCCACTCCTTTGCGTCAGGAACCACCACCTATGGTATGCCTAGTATACTTATTTAGTACTTTATTACATTACTGCGTATGTTACCTGTTGTGGGTAAGAAATCTTTAGTAAGCCATATTTTTTAATACTAAAGCTATTTACTGGGTCATGACAGGCCATCAAGGTTTATACATGAGTCCTGAGCCAAACAAGTTGAGAACAACTGTTCTACTGCAATTTTAAGGGGACATAGAAGCTTTCAATAACAAAATGCACCATGGTAAAACAGACACTGAGTTCTGCCGGCCACCTGAAAGAGAGGCAATGCATTTAACTCTGAGTTTTTCTAGGAGTTAAGGTCAGCCCTTGATGTTTTCCTCCCCCTTCTGTTGTGATTTTTTAATTCCTCTTGGGCTGCTTTACAACACTGTACATATCAAAGCCTGGTTTGTGTACACAAGGATATTTAATGACACACAGAACTACTTTCTGGCAATAAAAAAAAATCTGCCAGATGTTTCATGCTGTCTGATTTTATTAGATTGCTGCATAAAGGGAATTATTTGCTTAAAAAATAAAACTGATTTCCAGCTTGCTAATAGCCACCAGATTCCATTCCACTGAAGGACATTCTTTCAGGTAATTTTAAAATGAATTAAAATTCACAATGCAGGAGGAATTAGTTTAAATCCTTCAGGCAGAGGTTGTTGCCTGGTACCATCTGTGAGTATATCAATGATCTATTCCAACAGCATGTGACGAGAGTCCAGGCAAGAGGGCGAAGGACACTGGTCTCTGTGTCTCCACTACCCTAAGGGACTCAAGATTTCCAACAAATTAAAGTGCACGTTTTAAATGCGCCCTAGATACACTTACTGCTTCCGCATTATTACTCAGTTTTGTCCTATTATATGTGGAAAGGTTTCCCCTGTCTTTCACAGTACAGACAGTACTGTGCCAGCAGTGATTTCTCTATGAGGGAGGGGAAAAAAGTCACACAGAGGTCTGGAAACTGCAGACCACAGTAAACCCCTAACATATTTAGCAAGTGGTAATGCAAACTACAGACAGATACCTGAAGGAGAGATGATGGAAAATGGGACCCGTGGAACTACGAAGTAATTGGATGTTTAGAGAAAAGGAACAGAGATGGAGAGGGCTCCATTTGATACCCTTGATTTCTACCAACACAGACCTCAGGACTGTTACGTTTGCTGACAAGACACAATTAAAAATACATCGATTTCCCTCGCTGCCTCCTTCCTCTGTTAAATCGGCATCTTGTGTCCTCTCTGCCCAGACTGCTCCTCTGCTGGAGGAGAGCAAAGCAAAATGGGATCCACTCACCTCCTGCCATCAGGTCCGATGGCCCCAGGGCCGGCTCCAGGCGAGGGCTCCGGGCTCCTCCGGCCCGTCGCAGGGAACTGGGGATCCGGGCTGAGGAGCGTGCTCCTGCCCCAAAGTTTGGGGCCGGCTCTCCTCTTGCGGGCGGGGAGAGGCGGGCGAGGGAGGCTGGGCGCACCGGGCTGCGGTCGGAAAGGAGGCGCTCCCCGGAGGGGGAGGCGGGGGCTCTCCCCACCTGCTCTCCCGGCGGGGCGGGGGCGGGGCTGCAGGGCCGGCGTGGCGAGACTCTCCAGCTGCGAGGCTACGGTGCAGCGGCTGTCCGCGCCTCCTTGACCCCGCTCGGTACAGCCGCCCGCCCGCCGCCTTCCCAAGGCGATGCCCGCGGCCCCGGCCGGCTCCCCGCCCAGGCTGACAAGTTCCAGCCACTGAAGTTCGCTCCTGCGCGGCTATTTATGACGCCCAGTGCGGGGCCGTAGCAGCGGGCAGTGGCCGCCCGGGGCTGAGCTGACCGTGCAGCCGACGCCTCGGGAGAAGACGGGCCAGGGGACTCCTTGCCCAGCTGGGCTCGGGCAGGGGCTGCACGGCGCCGGGGGGCTGGGCAGGGCAAACGCGGCGTCCCCTTCAGCAGCCGGCGGGAGCATCTTCTCCCCCCGCCCCTTCCTAAAACCTTCCCCCCGCGGGCACCGCCGCCAGCGGGCTCCCCGAGTCCGCCCCAGAGCTCTCCCTGCCGGGGCAGGTAGCGCAGCCTGCGGCCCCCGACCGCAGGAGCAGGCGAGGGAGGCTCCCTGTAAGCCCCCAATTCCCCATGCAGCCCAAAGCGGGATGGGCCGGGGCCGGCTCCGGCTCCGGCTCCTCCCCCGCCCTACTGAGCCCCAGGCAACGCGTCAGCCCGGAGAACGCCTGCTCCACGCCCGCGCCGACCCACCCCGCCTGCCCTGGGGGGCGTGGCCGGATCCCCCTCTGAAACGCCGTGGGCGGGGATCCCCCCCGCGTGAGTGACAGAATAGGCGGGAATTCCCTGCCCTGGGCTGAAGAGCGGCGAGGTGGGGGGCGGGGATTCCCTTTTGAGTGACGTGAGTGGGCGGAGATTCTTCCTTCGAATTCCAGAGTGGGCGGGGATTCCCCGGGTGGAGTGACAGGATGGAAGGCCATCGCTCCCCGAAAACTCTTCCCCAGCAGCGAGGGCGAGGGGCGAGGTTGCTACGTGAGGGTGTCTTTAGCAGCCTTTCCAGGCTGCGCAGCTGTTTGCCCTATTGGCAGCTGTGTCACCACCCTGACGAGACAAGAACAAACCGTGAAATGCGGCTTGCAAACATCAAACAAGCCGGGAGTAAGTTGCATTAAACTAAACAGGAACAAGGCACTCTTGTTCTGGGATAAGGGCGTCCGCACCTGGAGTTAATCAGGAGCAGTTCCACGTGGAGGCAAGCCCCCAAAAAGCTAAGGCCATGCATGACTTTATCCTGTCTCCTAGTGACTGCTTTGAGGGACTATCCCCAAGCGATAAAAGGAAGGTGGTTTATGCTAAGCACGTTGACTAATTGCATGTCATTCAGAAAGATTTACTTAAAGACCGCTTCCAAGGTTCTGGCACGCACATTGCTCTGAGCAGTTGCTTCATATTTTCAGAGCCATTCTTGGATTTGTACAAATCCTTTCAAAAATGCTGCGTGGGTCTCCTTAATCTTCGATTCTCCCTCTGTACGGATCGGAATGTTTAGTGAAGAAGATTGTGTCATTTTAAATGACTACTAGATTATTCTTAAAGGAACACAGACAAGATTCAGAATAATTTAGATGGAAAAACATCTTCCTTTGCTGTTTCATTTGTAACTTTAGATTACTAGAACAGAAAAATTTAAATGCTAATTTGATTTTTGCTCTTTGGTTTTTGCACTTCACTCAGCTCAGACAGAAAGGGGAAATAGCTTTGTTTTGTTTCTTCTCCATTTCACTTCCTGATTCTCATGCACAAATACAATGCTGATGTGTTTGTGTTTCCAGCACTGCAGAGGAATGTTCAAATTAAAAGAGAATGTTTTGTAGCCCAAAACTATGATACAGTGACATTTAAATGCTTTTTTTTACAAAAAGAAGGGAAAAAAGGTTCATCACTTTTGAGTCTTTATCTCTTTTCGGAGGTTGTACCTCCTAATCCTTTGAGGGTGATCCTTTATGATTATAATGTCTGATTTCTTTGTCAGAGAATTAACAAGGTCTAGCATTTTAACCTGTGAGTTGTCTGACAACTCTTGCCGCAGAACCAAAAAGCTCCCCATAAGTCTCTAGTACTAAGCCTCTTCTCTGCCTTTAACATCAGATTTGCAAACTTTTCAGATAAATAAAACACACATTGGTAATTCCTGGAAAACAATGGGAAAAAATATCAGCCTATTGAGAAATAAATCCATTGCTAGCTCAAATATTTTTTGGAACAGGAAAAAAATGTTCAAATCTAAACAGCTTTTCAAAGTACCATCATATATAATAATGCTACTAAAAGGCCACTGAAATGTTATCAATATAAAAAGCCAAGAACTAACAAACAAAAAGACATGTTTAAATTATCCAGTCCTAAATGTAAACTCAAAAGCTCACAACTGCTTCCCACTTCACTTAGGTAAAAAAGTTAATTCAAATAATCCAACATTTTCAGAATACATATAAATCAAAGACCAAAAAAGCCATTTGTTTCAGAAAAAGGATATCTGTGGTTTTTTGAGGTTTTACATTAAATACATTGAGTACATACATTCATTTTGCACAAATTCTGCTGTTCAGGCTATGTCACTTGCACTATATGTAATTACTCTCCAGTTCTAATACAATGACCCCTATACAAGATACCACACATTTTTGGGCAGCCTCTTAGGAACGCACACACAGGACTGCAAAATACAGTTCTGCATCATCTTTCTTAAAGGATTACCTCCATTAAGCAACAGATTGTCCTCAGTCCCTTAAATTGCTTCTGGCCAGTTTGCACTGCATTTCAATCCCCAAGGAAAAGCATGTGTTAACAAAACAGAAGAGGCTTAGTACACACATTGTTGACCTACTATAATATAAAAGTATAAATCACATTAACCAACACAACAGTGTATCAAAATAGAATTTTCTATTTAATCTGGGTTTGGATTCTATTTAATCCAGGCCAGCAAAGAGCTCAGCTTTAGCACTTAGTTCTATTTAGTCCTTTTCAAGCCAATTATATTTTTTAAAGCAAAATCATAACATTAGCAAAGCCATAGCAGTGGGGATTATTTTTCTGAAAATTATTCTAATCACAAATAATTCCTTTGCTAGTTCTGTGAAAATAATACGGCATTCCATAGAATTTCAGTTAGATGTTGGCGTGAAATGATAGCCACTTCATACAAGTTTGGCAGTAGGAACAGGATCTGGGCCAGTTTTGGACCATCAGTTAAAAGGTCTATAGTTTCCAGATAAACTGTTCAGCACATCTCTCTTATAGAAGCATATATTATGCCTGAATCCATTCACACTCAAAATCAGGAGTAATTCTACTGAATTCAATAGAATGACAATGGGTAAAATTTGTGTGAGAATTGGGCCCATAATTTCCCCCCCTCTTACCTCCTTGCATAATAACAATATCGCTGACACCTGTCCAGAGTTAATCATATTTAGTCTTAGAAGGATTAGATTTTTATCTGTAAATGTTGGTGAACATAAATTTCACTGTACACATGCATACATACAAAATATATTTCCATTAATAATACCAAAAATGTACCAATAGACAAAGTACGAAAACTGCTGCTTGCAAATGTATTAGTTTGATTTAAGTATATTTGCTATACTATACTTGGATATGTGACGTTAATTTGTGTTTTAATAGTTATAAATCTTTAACTTTTTTAATCTCAATCTCTACTGTCATTAAATAATTATTCTGACCCCTCCCAAAATTTCCTACAATTATGAACATTTAAATCAATAAAATAAAAAATATGCTTAAAAATAACTGATATCTGTCAAAATTATAAAAAAAAAAATAAAACCAAATTCTGCCAAGCCTACTCATGTGAATGAACATTGCTTTGTGATTTTGTGAAGTGCTGAGTACCTCTTGAGGCATAATAAGCACCTTTATCTCCCACTGGATTAAGTGAGAGTTGAGAACACTCAGAACCTGGCAGGATCACAGCCACTGAAGCAAAACTGATGGTCATAAGTCGACACTCAGTTTCCTATAGTTAAAAATCAAAGTTTATATCTTTTAACATCAGGCCCAGTGAAGTGTTAAAAATGATCCATTTCCGAAGTAGCAGTGTTGGGTTTTTTTCTTCTTCAGATTCCTATTAAAGGATCATCCTGACCTGCAATTGAAATCAGTTATCAACACAATTTTCTAGCAGCTGCAGTATTTAACATTCTCTCATTTTCACATCTATGGTTAAGTTTTCTACTAGAGTTCTTCAGCTATAATGCAGATCAAATGGCAGCAACTCCAGCAGTTTAGAGATTCTGTGAGTTTTGCAATTTGTAATATGGTCAATGGCTAGTGGGATCTGTTCAGTGCTGTGTTTTGGATTAGCCGCTGACTGGGTAAAGATTAGGTACATTCTATAGTGCAGCAGATTCATTTCCAAGCTTCGTCTCCCAAAAGAGATGCCAAGGTCGTAATTTAATTTTATTGTAGATAAGAGGAGGACATTGAAGGGAACAAGATGTCCTGGGATCTGCAGGAGGGAATGGGTGCTGGGACACAAAAGAAGTGGAGGAATCCAGGAGTTAGGGAGGAGACTAGGTTAAGCATGGGAGCGAGGGGAGCGGAAAGCAGTCTACTGTTCAGATTCTTGGATTCAAATGTTTCCCCCCACACCCCGCAAAAAAAGACCTCAAATGGGAACATCAGATGAATCCAAGTTCCAGACTATTCATTTATCTCCACTGGGACCCAGGAAAACTGACTCCTTCAAAGTAGTTATAGTGCAAGTTTTAGTCAATTATTACTATATTTTAACAACAACTTTGAAAGTCTAATGTTCTCACATATTCCAATGGGGAGCAGGATTTGCTGAATCCTGTCCTACATTACCAGGCTGTCAACATGACAACTTCCTACTTGATATTATAGTCAGGAAACATATGAACAATGTCCAGTACTCTGGGCTCCAATTCCTTCAGGTGTCAAGAACCCTGAGCTCAACTCATTAAGGACCCAGGATGTAGTGTTTCATAGACTCATGGATGTTAGGGCTCTAAGGGACCATTAGATATTCCAGTCTGACCTCCTGTATAACACAGGCCACCAATGCCACCTAGTACCCAGACACTAAACCCAGCAACAGAAATGAGGCCAAAGTAAATGAGACACACATGAGTCTAGACTATTATGTGCCAGAGGTAGAGAGGAGGGACCAAGATGCACCAGTGCCCAAGGTCCCTGCAGTGGCAGTGAATGATTGAGCTATAACCATATAATGCTGGCAAGAGACCCATATCACACACTGCAGCAGAAGGGGAACCGCCTCCCCTCCAAGGTCATTGCCAATCTGACCCGAGGGAAATTGTTTCCCGACCCCACGAATGCAGATGAGTTAGACCCAGAGCATGTGAGCAAGAACCAACCCATCAAGCTGTGAGGGGGAGAGAGAGAGAGAGACTGCTCAGTGGCACTTCAGAACCCTGACGCACACCCACTCAATGTCCCATTTACCATCCCCGATGCTACAGAGAAAGGAGGGAAAAAACCTCCCAGAATACACTGAGGGGGGAAAATATCCCTTCCTGACCCCTGCCGGTGGCCTGCTGAAACCCTGAAGAATGAGCTACAGGAACACAAGATACAAACAGGAAGTGAGCCACAGGGCTGCTGAGTCCTGCCCCCTACCATCACAAGCAACCCCATCACACAATCGCACCCATACATTTGTCCAGCTCTCTCTCAAACAGTTTTAAGTTGTTTGCCTCTTGAAGTTTTCCTTTCAGCTGCTTTAGAATAGTACAGTGATTTAGGGATAGCTTGTGCCTGGCCTTGTATAAGAATGCAAGTGGCTGGGGAGAGAGTAGGAGGCGCTGTCCCCTGCTCTTTGTATCAATATGCAGGGGCCAAGCCCAGTCCCGTTGGAGAGTGCAAGCACTACTGCAATCACTAACAGCATCAGGGATTGAATAACTGCTGAGTTGTGGCTGGCCTGGTTTGTCAGCAGTATCGGCCTGACTTAGAGAGAAATGCACACTGCACTTTTTCAAATACAGCCCTTCCTCAATTCCCTCCCAGGTCAGGCCCTAGGTTAAAAGCCACAATGTGACCCTTAGTAGATTGTAAACTCCACTGGCAAGGCCTGTGTGTCCCTCTATGTTTGTAGTGTAGGTGGTACAAAGCAGAAACCTTATAGCTTTGTTTCACCCCCAAAAACTCAAGCAGCTGGGATGAAATGGAACCCAACTAAAAACCACCACTGGTCTCGCAAAACCAAAATATGAATGACTGTTATTTTTTCCCTACACAAATAGCAAAGCACGTGCTTTCCGTCTAAAGTGTCTTTTATCTTAGATCAAAGAAAGAAACAAGGAGGACAAATGTGAAATCTCCAAGCCCATTGCCTTGTCCACAGGGGGATATTGACTTGCAGAGCTGCTGCGGGATAAGATATTCCACAATAGTTCCCTCTGTAGATATTTGATTCCTGAATAAAAGTCACTTCATTCCAAAATGAAGCAGAGGAATTCTGCTTTTCCCCTACTTCTGGACCCTGCAAAGTTTCTGTGATGCTGTGTCTCCGTGTGATGTTTCTCAGGACACCCAGGCCTTTGAGTCACATTGTTGCCACCTTCAGTCAGCCTGAAGGAGTCTTGCCTGTGCTAACTAGGTGTGAGCTCCTTACCACCACCAGCCTCTCAGCCACTCAAGCACACTCCTCTGGGCTATATCAGCCCTGCCATTTGGTATTAGATGTACCCCAGCCCCCAAGTGCCTTCAAAGTGTCCCCCTGTGGTATCCGACTCATGATCACTGGTTACCTTCAGAAATCCCAGAGTCGCTGTTCCCAAAGGAACAGTGTACCCCAGTTTACCACTTCTGTATAACACACAGTGCTTGAGTTCAGTTACAATAAAACAAAAAGAAATTTATTTAAGAATAGAGGTTCAAACAGGAACAAGCGTGAGTGGTGAAAACAAATGGTTACATACCAAACAAAATCATAAACCATGAACGAGGGCCTACACTTCTTGATAATTGCCTTTTCTATCTACTAACATAGATTGTCACCCCAAAGTTCAGTCTTTTGCAGTGTTGATGAGCCCCAAGGACCCAGGCCCCAATCTTTCACGAAGCATCCCCACTGTTACAAGGTGAACAGATGCAGAGTCTCTTACCCATCCTGTGATATACTGAATCAGTCTTTTGTTTTTGTCCACAGTGAGGGTAGTCCCCTCGCTGTCATATTGCTCCTTTTCACCTCCAAGTGGTTTCAGTGTTTATAGTTTGATGGTTTTCCATTGACTTCTCTGAGTTGTTGCAAGGATAGACAATTGAGCAATACATTACAAAATCGGCTAGCCACAGAGGGGCGACAACTCCCTCCTGCCTGAATGGGACATTGCCAAGCGATATCGTTCCCTGGTAACTCACTTTCACTTCAAGATCATAAGGGCAAAATTTTCAATAGAGTTACCTTATTCCTTAAATATTACCCGAACACATATCCTACCATGTGTCCGAGTATCAATAACTTACAAGCTTTCAGTAGCCTTTATGGATAAATACCATGAAAGCAGTGTATTAGATGTAGTGAGTTTGTCAGGTCTGAGACAGGAGTTGCATGTAAAGAACAGTGAACCTTTTGCCACTTGGCAGCAATGGGCCTCTCTATCATACTTCCCCACCAGATTTTCCCCTACTGCCTCCATTCCCCAGCGACTCCAGCTATTTACTTCAGGGATCTCCCTCTTCCTTACAAGTCCTATCTCAGGACTCCCCCTACATGAGTTGGCCTGACCTGCTCCCTGTCTGGCTTTACTAGGCCTTCCCCAAAGAGGGAACTCTCCTTATTCCTGTCATAGGGGTCTTCTCCCCTGAGATGCCAGTTGTGGTACCTGGTTGCACAGGCTTAATAAGAGAGGAAGTCCGGCTGGGGGAGGGGGCTGGATGGTGATTATAAAGGCAGGAAGTTTACAATTGAAGGGAGTGTAGGGAGCATCTGTAATCACTTTCTGGGATGGGAGAGAAGGAAAATAAGCTAATACAGCTCTGCTATCTATCAGTATAGAGTAGTATCCATTTATAATTTCATGTCTTTCTTCCTGTCTTCATGGACTTACTTCAGGCCTTTTGCATGATGTAAAGTTCCCCAGATGCAGGGGATTTCTCACAGAGCACTAAAGTGAATAACCATTAAGGATCACTTAGTTTAAATTAGCATGAATCATGGAAGCATAATTCATCATCTGGTGTAAACACACTGAAAGGTCCAAATATGCTACTGTCTTCAGGATCTAAACTTTGAAGTTAATAGATATGACACATGGGTATTGTGACTAGAAGTTGGATCTATACACCATTGTTTTCTTGCAAGATTCTAAATTATCTACTGGACATAAATGTTACAGTTAACAGACCAAAATAAGTTTATAAACATTGTCAAAGTGGTTCAGATTCAGACAGGGAGCTATGCATACGTCACATAAATGTTTACCGTCAAAGTTCCTGAAGGTAAACACTTCTCTGAGATGTCTTTGGAGTTCATACAAGACTTTGTTCTCCAATGAGTCTCTTCCGTATATTGAAGTAAGATCATCAGTTGTTTGGATTCCAGTGCTTAAAGACATCACAGGCTAAATCCACCCTGTAGTTGAATTTGACCCTATATGTAGTAAATGCAACATGCTACGAATCCATATGCACTTATATTAAGTAAGCATGAACATTTACATAGATTTTCAGCCTCGTTTTACAAAAATCTGGCCCTAAAGATTCCATGGTACTTGCCAGAACAGTAAGTTTTGTCCTGGTGTCTCTGGTAAATATGCTGTTTCTTGTGGTGTGTGTTGCAATGGTTATCAGACATGCTCCTACCCTCTCCCTCAGAGATAGCTGCATTTCAGTGATGAAGAGATTTCTGAAGTATTTGGAGATCCTTTAAAATGAAAGGTGCCATATGCAGGTAAGATATTATTAGTAAGAGTATCTGCCCATATTATCATCCCCGTCTCTTTGTCTACTCAGTTATTCCTTCACTTTTATGATTAGTCAAATTTCCCCATTAAATGTTGCCATTTAATTAAACATACACACGACATGATGTAGCTTAATTTTTAGAAATGGCCTCTAAATTTCCATCTGCAATTATTGCATGCACAAAACCTTTTTGCCTTTTTTGCACAGGCAAATGATCTAATGAAAATTAAGTAGTCAGATATTGTTTGAGAGACTGGCATATTTTTCTGATAGTGACTGTTGAATTCATTGTCTGCTGTCTCCACAGGAACGTAAGCAAAACACTAAAGGAAACCATTCTTGCCCAGAACTGGCAGCACCAGGTTTATAAATAATTTTTTTGCAATAAATATCAAGTGGTCCTTAAAGAATGTTCCTTTCTGAAGTAATCTATTTCTGGGATAATGTACATGTCAATAACATAGGCTGCTAAGTCAGGCTGTCAGGCTGCTTTGTCAATATTTCATTAATTTACATGGACTATGAGGAGATACATATATTTTTAAGAGATTTAGATTACTTCTTGAGAAATACTATAAATGGACAGTCATTGGCGCTTACCTAAATGTAATGATTGCTGTATGTCACAGGTGTTCCGTCTTCTTCCAACAGAGGGCCACACTGACAATTTTTCAGGAGCCTGAAGGGCCTGTCACAGTTTTGAGGTTAACTGCTCTTTTGACCCCCTCTCCTGATCTTTCTCAAGTGCACCCTCTTAAGGTTTCCAGGTATCACCTCTCTTGGGCCAAGACCTGCATCTCTCTCCAGACAGGGGTTTAGGCTTATAACCTCTCTGCACCTCTCTGATTTCCCCAACACATCTGACCAGGGTCCAGAACCTTTGATTAAGCGCTCTCCGGGGACTATAATGGTGCACACCAGTTACCAACCAGCCTTTGCACAGCAAACAGCATTGATTCTTAGGATAACAGGACTACAGAGAAACCATATACAAACTAATAAAAGAACCCACACGCATGTTAAAAGCCTACCAGAGGACACCCCAACTCAATACTCAGGCTCCAGTAGATGTCAGTTTTTCTAACACCACAACTAGGTTTGCTCACTTGGTTACAAGGCCACGTCCGTTTTTAGAGCAGGAACAAGAACCCTGACTGGGCAGTCCAGCTGTTTCTTTATACAGCACAGGTCTTTGATCTCCAGTCTCTGGGAACAGTGGGAATGATAATACTTCCCTACCTCTCATGGGCTTTGGGAGGCTAATGCTTCTGAAGTGCTTGGAGATCTCAGATATGCAGTCATGCAGAAGGGCAGAGTATAAATATTACAATTAAAGGGGAAACAGGAACTGTGGTTACGTAGCACTTTTGCAGAAGAGGGCCATAAGTTGGCTTGTAATACTGCTTATCCAGCTTTGCTATTGTAAAGAAATTGTTCATATTTAAATCTACAGGTTCTCTACGGAGCATCACTTCTTCTGTAGTTGCCCATGTTCATCTCTGAATTATAAATTTAAAATATTCTTTGGGAATAGTCACAATTCAGCAGGAGAATTTTTGAAAGACACCTGACTGTGCTTCAGTCTGATAAAAACAATTGCTTTATTTTCCAATTTCCCTTGCACTTCCCTGGAAGCCAGCTTTGGATGCCTTTTACCATCTTATTCAGGATTTTGTTATTTCTTTTTCTATCACTTGCATTTATTCATTTATAACAGTGATTCAAGGGTCAACACAATCCAAACTGAGGAATGGAAAAAGCTGCAAAACAACTCAAGTTTTCAGACATCCAAGTGTGCAGTACAGCAACTTATGAGGTAATGAAAATTCTCTCACCAATACCCCTGTGGGTATGTCTTCACTACAGAAAAAAACCTGTGGCTCTGAGTCTCAGAGCCTGGGTCGCTTGACTCAGCCTAAGCGCCACCAGTCTGTGTCAATTGACCTGGGCTCTGAGATTCAGTTCTACTGGTTTTTCCTTCGATATGTAGACGTATTCTAAGATCTTGATTCAGTGGCCATTTTTAAATGAACCATGGTCCATTTTTATTTTTAAGTAAAACATGCAATCATCTAGTCACAAAATATCTGGGGTATATAGATCTCCAAGTGAATCAGCTAATTAAAAAGTTATGTATGGAATTTGTTTTTTTGCTAAATCCAAAACACTGTAAGTAAGAGCTGTTACTTCTACATGAAAATCTTTTCTATGTAGCTGAGACACAAGTGCATTGTATGGAGCATAAAATATTCAAAGCACTGAGAAGTCCTGATGGAGACACTAAAAGAGAGAGACTCAGAAAATTAAACCTTTTTCACTGTTCTTAAAGTCTCCATAGTTTATAACAGAAAAAATATCTCTTTGCAAATAATATAGCTGAAAACTTCTGGGAACTGAAAATGTCAAATACTGAAGTGGTTCAGCTATATTGAACATTATACTGACATTAAAAAGTCAGAATGCAGAAAATGAACATCTGGTAAGTCAAGCACTAGGAATGGAAGAAATTGAGATTTGGCTTAAAATGTAAAGATTCAGTTGATGGACAGAATTAGCAGTGACGCAGCCAGGGATGTTCTCCAGTCTGATGAATTCACATGTGAAAGTGAATTAGACACAATAGATAGTTTCTATTAATAATGGTTGAGAGACTGGTAAATAAGTCTTCAGAAATATTATGTATCTGTCCATTCTAATAAAGGAGTGAGTTGGGATTTTGGTTTCATTTGTTTGAAACAGAGGCACCAGAACTTCAGTAACTGTTCCAATACGAAGGAGTCTAAGTGAAGATCTTGCAATAAGAGGTTCTGTTATGCCTAAAGCCAAAAGATTTTGCATCAGCTTTTTTTAGTACTTAGGGGTCAGTAAGAAGTCTGAGGGGATGGCCTCGGACAAAGGGCTGTAGGTGTTTACAAGTCCGGACTTAACATTTCCCCATAGAATAGTTCTGCTTTGTTGGAGAGATGGGTCTGGATGCAAAAGGCTGCCTTTTGGTCACTCCTGCATGAAGCTACAAAAGAAGATTGCCCAAAAGAATGGCCGGGCAGCACAAGCCATCACTGCGTGTACCAGTGCAGTGCAGTCACTCTGTACTGGTATCCACTCCCATGCGTCAGCATTTGTCAGCAGTGGATGGAGTACAGAAGTAGTGTTGGAAGCATGCTGGACCGTCTACAAGCAATTTAATTTATAGACAAGTGGTCAGTAGAGAAGCATTCTACATTTGACCTGAATGGTATGGTCCTTTGTGCTGGCAGTTTGTACTCTACAAAGTCTCTTTCTTGAAAACCAGACAGGCACTTGTCTGCACAAATGTTACAGTCATATCGATGGAGTCATTAGGAAACCTGGTATGTAATGCTGTTGCTGAGCAGAACCAGGCACTACAACAATGTCCAGGTTGCTGCGACTCCTGTTATCCCAGCAAGTGCAGAAGTCATTTATGAAGACGATGGATGATTTGCTAATCTGCTTGTTACATTTTCCAACAAGTTAATTTTGAAATTGGTTTATGACACTCTTTTGTGGGTGTGTAGACCAGTATCATAGTCACAAGGTGTAGGAATGAAGAAAAGTATGTGTTGTATACTTAAATAAAGTAAAGAGGTTTTAGCAACCAGGAAAAGACTTTGAAAATACAAGAAAAAATTGTAATAAGGCCTTGAAAATAATAGGTTTAAAAGTTAGAAGGAATGTGGCATATAGCCAGGCAAGTTTTGGGGAGAATGCTAAGACTGAAAGGTGGCTAATGAGATTAAAAAGAAACTTTCTGGGAAAAGGAACCTTTAAATTTTAGCAGGTGGCATTAACAGTTCCAACAGACAAAGAGAAGTTGTTTTGTAATGTGATAAACTTGTAGGAACTTTTAACATACCAATGTTATCTTAAAGAAAGGGGCCCAGTCGTAAAATCTTGTCTACCCAACGCTGAGAAATCGGTCAACCCCAAACTGCCCAAAACTGGTTCTTAGCTAAAGTTAGCAATTGGCAATTACATCACCTTTTTGTTAAAGAGTATAAAAATGTAAACTCTTAGAGGGCTCGTTGTTGCAATTTGCCTGTCCAAGTTGGAGCCAGCTAACATGGATTTAAGCACCCGGGGCTTAGTCCTGTTGTAAGTACCTGATTAGTATTATGTTATTATGGGTTTGCTTAGGCATTTAAGGCATGTTTGAAGCAACTGTATAAATACCATTCAGCCTTCAAATTTAATAAAGAAATTTATGATTAAATTAATTTGGGGGGTATCCTACAAAAACAATAATATAAAAAAAATTCCAACAAAGGGCCATATTTCCCTTATAGTTTAATGATCATTACATTGGATGAGACACATCTATGGCTTTTCAAAGACCTGTAAGCTTTTTCTGATAGTATGAAGGCCACTCCTTCTGTATGGACATTGTCTGTCCTTCCAGAGTAAATGATTCTTACGTTGCTTTATGGGAAGCTTGCCACGTCCAGTGCATTGTATCTCACAAAGACCAAGAATATCTATGGAAAAGGCTGCAGTTCTAGTTTACAGTTAGTCAATTAACATTCTGGCTTTGCTGCATTCATAGAGCATTCTTATATCCATGTTCCAACATGCAGTCTTGTTTTGGTGCTGAACAATTTGTTCTTTCCTAGCCAACTTTTTGCAGCAGCTGAAGTACTCAAACTGGTGATGCAAGCCTTTGTGGCTGGGTGTTGTCTGATCCAGTAAAGATATTGTTATGATTCTGGCTCATTTTATTGGTTTCTTACCTTAAGTAACTAGACTGTCAGCCAGCTCAAGTCTAGGCAGCCCCCACCTATTGGCTACCCAGTAAGCGTGCCAAGCTACACTTATACTCATCATGGTGACCAATGTTATCTCATTGATTTCTTGTCCTTCCCTGTGTCTATATCCTTAGGTATGCTTGCAGGAGCCCATCACTTGATACACACGTCTGCACACATGTGGGGATTGACCCCTTCCTACAGCCATTGGATGTGGGGCCTCAAGATCTCTCCCTTCCGCTGGGACTCTCATTCCCTTCCATCACCTCAGAATCTTCCCACCCCATCACCTCAGGATCCCTCCCCTTTTCCTGAGATGCTCATTCTCACCAATCCCCTCAGGATCCCTCTGGGACTCTCCTTTCCACCCACCTCCTTCTCCAGGAATTCCCTTCTCCCCCACCCAATCCCCTAAGGATCCCTTTTCTCTGGGACTCTCACCCATCCCAGTGAACCTCAGCCCAATCCCCAACACTGTGACTTGAGTCTCCACTCCACACCAGTCCCATTTCCTCAGGAACCCCCAGAATCTCCACTTGGACGGGTCTCTCCCACTCACCTGCTGGGGCTCCCTGTACACCACAGCTCCTCTTCTCCGTGGCCTGTTTCCGATGTGGCTCCTGAATCTCCCCACCCGGTAGAGCCTTCCACAATTGGCACTTTCCAAACTTCAACCTTCCCGGGAAGGAGCCAGCACACCTTGCTGGGACTGAGAACATTAGCTCCACTTACCAGGATTCCAGCACGCAGGCAGGGCCCTGCTCCTCTAATGCCGTTCCCTTCCTGGCCCTCGCACTGCCAGACATGAGGCTTCACCTGCTCAGCTGGGCATGCATGTGGCAGCGGGGCAGGTAAGAAAAAGACTAGGCAGAGATAGATTTGGGGAGGGGCGCGGGGTGAGCCCATTCTATCCCTAGCCACCCACAGCCTATGGATAACATTTTCCAAAAATTTAACAAATTTCTTCCATGAGGTGAATAATCAGATAGGTTTAATGTCTTTGGCTTGGAGAAGTGAAGGTCATCGGTTCTTTAGACAGAAAAACTTCCACAGATATGGTCATTAGGTAGGTGATTACAGTAAGTGAAATATTACATGCTCTGTTAAATATGGCAGTGACGGATGCTCTAGAATACTACAGACAGACTGCTAGATATGCTGTAGTCTAGAACTTAGAGGTTACTTCAAGGTCAGCTGTGGGTTGGTTTGTTTGTTTTCTTTTTCTAAACTAGATTTTCAGCTGATAAAATGTGCTTCTGAAGGATTTCACGGCGTATATTTATATACAATGAAAATATTGAATGCTCTTGTCAGCAAACACAAAAATAACTGAGCAGCCCCCAACACCAACATGGTCACATCCTTCATATATTTACCAACCTTCAGAAGTGTGCCAACACCGACTGTACGTTGAGGTCATTTTGTATTTTAAGTCATAATTTATTTTTTGGAGATCAGTGACTCAATCAAAGAGTTTTATTTAAGAAGTTTCAAGGTTCCTTGTAGAAACATAGTTGACAAGTAACGTCAAGGGAAAAACCCGCTGCTATTACCAAGGAATTCTTTCCAATTTCAAGCTAGTCACACACAACATATGACAATGAGAAGCAATTTCATCTTTAGCTGGTCTATGCTTTAACTATTCATACCATCAGTCACAGGGGCAAACACTGGACCAGACTGTGTTGATTTGAGTTTGAGGCACTGTATTTGGTCAGAGGCAGTTATGTTTTGCATCACAGCATATTTGATTTTAGGCTTGTAAAATATTAGTGGGAAAACATCCATATATGCGAAGTATCCTCATCCCTCATGCTACCAGAATAGTACACACAACTTTTATGCAAATACAAGCAATTACACATTCCTGGGACATTAATATAACCTGCCTACCAATATTTTGGTGTTTAAAAATTCATTCCATGGTTACCATCCACAAAAAACCATAATCAGTGTTATGAAAAAGCTTCGAATTAATATTTATTTGTACTACAGTAGCACGCACAATCAAGAGAGAAATTAAGTAACTTTCCCAAAGTCACAGAGGCACTCTGTGGCAAAACCAAGAATTAAAACCTAATTGGAGTCCCAGGCCTGTGACAAAATCTGCCACGTGTGTGAATAAGGAATCACTGATTAAGATAAAAGCAAGCTGTTCTTTTTAATTAAAATGATAAAACCTAAATAATACTGCAACATTTCAGAGCTCACTAAAGGCAAATGAGTGCACTGGAGCCCCCAAGGCTAATAGCTAGGACCAAAGCATGGTCTGCTATTGCCTAGCTTTACATACTCCTCAAGAGCTCTGTGTAGCTTGAAGGTTTGTGTCTGTAACCAACAGACGTTGGTTCAATAAAAGCTATTACCTCACCCATCTTATCGCTCTAATATCCTGAGACCAGCACAGCTACAACACTGCAAACATACTCCTCCCCAGTCAGGCACAGCACTCCTCCAGCATCTGTACTACACAGGCGTTCAAATCTAGTGATTAGGCAACAGTTATATGTGGCTGTACATAAAATTCATAGAATGTATTCACTTCCCTTTGCCCATAAGGACTTTCACAAGCATAAGCAGCTATAGAACTTGAGATCTACACCAAGAAGTCCATGATCCTACCACTTGAGCTCAAGTAGCCCTTTCATTAGCTGCAGTAGCAGCCCTCTTTGTGAGTCAGTTTCTACAAGGAAATTCCATTCAATAATGGAAATAGTAGTACTCATAGTCACTAGCCCATACACTCATCTCATGTAATGATAGTAGGCAAGACGCAAGTACTATGTCAGTGCAATGCCATAAGTGATTAGGAACAAAAATAAGTAAGTACTTATGGTCACATGGCCTATTTGGATTACAAGACGACCCATCTGATTAATGGGCAGCTCCCTGTCTCTGTTATAGTCAGCACAGATGCCATGTTTCAGCCATGTCAGCTGGTTGTTGTGTGGGTTTTTTTGTTTTATTTTACTTTGCTTCTGCTCCTGTCTAGTCTCTGTTAAAAGCAAGTTTGGGTTTTAGATACTTCTGGCAAGGTTTTCTCCTATACGAGCAGACACTAGAAGCTGCCTTCTCACAGACATTCATAATTTCCATTACTCTTAATTGCCATTATGTGTATTCTGTGGCCCTGGCGCACCATGATGAGGTGACACACCTGTTAATGTCAATGTAATAATTTTGCAATGAAGTAACAAGCCATTCTCTACAGCCGGTTCTCCTGCTAAGTGCCTCACTTGAATTTTTTACGCCTGATCTGGCTCTGACTAAGGCTCAAAGGAAGATTTTTAACATATGGGTTAGCAGTTGTCTCTTTTGATTTGCTTGTGTGTTACTTCACTTACCACTTCTGACCTACTTATGGTCTAGATAGGCACTGATGAACCTTCATGTCTTCATTTAAAGAATTCTTTTACTCTGCAGCTAATTAAAAACCCCGTCAACTGACATGCAGCTTTTATTTTCAATTAAAAATAACTATCAAATGATAAATGTGATTGAAGAGAAATTATTGTAGCTCCCAAAATGAACTCCTGGCAGTGGTTAAATCTATAGAAAATTGTCATCACTATCTGTATAGGAGAAAGTGTGTGACCAGGACAGACTATACATTCCTGAAATGGCTTTTTCTATTCAGGAATCCCGAGGAACAGCTTGTCAGTGATTGGAGAAACCGCAGTACTATTATTTCACCATGTCCTAGAAAGCAGAGAGTCTGAAAAGAACGTAGGGTCTAGTGGACAGGCCACTGACCATGGGATCCCCGGGTGATGCTTGGCAAAAAAGGGTTAATGCAATCCCTTGGTGTCTAAACAGGGAGGAATGAGTAGGAATTGGGAGGTGGTTTTTACCTCTGTATACAGCATTGGTGAGGCCAATACCAGGATTCTGCACCCAGTTCTGGTGTCCACATTTTAAAAATGGTGTTTAAAAATTGAAGAGTGCAGAAAAAAGCATCAAAAATGATTCAAGGGCTGGAGAAGTGGTTTACAATGAGACACTGAGGGCTTGTCTAGATGGAAAAGTTATATCACTATAAGCCAAGGTGTGATTTTAAACTGATATAGTTATAACTCCCCATGTGGACACACTTATTCTGGCACAAGAGTGGCTTTTTGTAGGTTAGCTTATGTTGTGTTGGAAGGAATTTAAGCAAAATCGTGTGCGGGAGGGAGCACTTCTTATTCCAGAATGCACGTGTCTATAGGGGGAGTTGCATCATTGTAACTGTCAGTTTAGTTACACACCTGGCCTGACAGGGGTATAACTCTCCTGTGTAGACAAGCTCAATCAGTGAACACCTTATCAAAAAGAAGACTGAGAGGTGACTTGATTACATTATATAAGTATCTTCACTGGGAGACAATACTAAAGGGCTCTTTAATCTAATAAAAAAACACATAATACGAGCCAGTGGGTAGACGCTGAAGCCAGACAAACTGAAATTAAAGCTAGTCTACACTTAACACTTACAGTGGCACAGCTGTATCGGTACAGGTGTGCTGCTGTAAGAGCACTTGTGTAGCCACATTATGTCAATGGGAGAGAGCTCTCCCGTTGACATAATAAAACCACCTAAACAAGCAGTAGTAGCCATGTCAGCGGGTGAGCAGCTCTTGCCAACATAGCGCCGTCCACACAAACACCTACGCGGCAAAATTTATGTCACTCACAGGGTGTTTTTTCACACCCCTGAGCGACAAAAGTTTTGCCAGCATAAGTGCTAGTGTACACAATGCCTTAAAAATAAGTAAAAAATTTTTAACAGTGCAGATGATTAGCCAGAGGAGAAAACTACCAAGGAAAAATGTCCCTGTCTAAAAGATATGCTTTAGTCCAACACAAATTATTTTGCTCAATACGGACGCAACTGAGTAATATTCACTGCCCCATGAAATACAGGAGGGACAGACTATTTGATCTAATGGTCCCTTCTGGCCTTAAATCTATGAAGCCAGAAACAGCTATTTGACAGTTCCGCGGAGTACTTTTATTTTTTGTATTATACTGTATTTTAGACCAGTGCAAGTATAGAACCACTACCAAGCTTTTCAAAAACTCAGACTATTACGTAGTGTAATAAAATGAAAATGTTTATAAATTGCCCCGCTGCAGGCTGATTAGTATAAGCATGTTCTGTGAGACAAAATGAGAAATTCAGCCTCTAAAATTCCAGTGAAAGCAGTGGCCCCTTTCAGATTTTGCTGTGTTAATATTGATCATTTTTACAGCACCAGAAAGCGTGTGCGGTGCGTAACTGTAATCACTAGCTGTAATTTATTTCCACCTGCTGCTTTAGATACACGCTCTGGAGCATGGTCCTGAGCCATCTGCATTAACATTCAGCGTGCGCTGTTTTGTTTGCAGCTGGCTAGTCACATCCCAACGACTTGCCATGCTCCATGGAGAGCGCTGAGTAGTGCACTGCACCACATGCATTAGCATCAGTTTAGGAGAGGAACTCTCAGTAGCTCAAGGATGAAAGCTGACTAGAAAGAAACCAAAGATCACTTACCTAGGCTAAACCCCAGCTCAGGTATTTTGATGCTGCAGTCAGAGGTGTGACCGCAGCATATGTAGACAAACCAGGGCTAGCTTTGATCTACGTAGCAGTGAAGCAATGGCAGCAGCATGGGTGGACAGGCCTCCTCGGAGTCCCCGCCGCCACCCATATTGCCACAACTTCACTGCTAGTGTCATCCTAGTGATTTCAGACTCTGACGCTTTAACGTTACTCGTCCAACCCTTTGTTTCTTCCCCCCTGCTCCCATCCAGTTTTGGGGTGTCAATCCCCAACCACCATGCACGCACACTGAGAGTCTTTAAAAGCTGCCATTTTCTAATAGCACTTGTACACCGGTTATACTGATGTGCAAAACCTGCCTGGAAACATCCTTTTTCTCTCTAAAGCATTTTAATGCTCTTCATAAAGGATACTCACAGCCAAACTAGACAGCTGGCACGGGTGAGGGGACAGTGATTTCTAATCCCCAAGCAGATATAAAATGGCAAAGTTAATGTTTCTTATTAAAAAAATATTTTTGTAACCACAATTTCTGCTAGGACCTGACTGCTTACTAAACAGAGATTGCAGTAGGTTGGGGATTGACACACCAAAGTGTTAAACTTCCTTTCTGTTTCATCACTATAAATGTTTGCTGTTACTATTGCTTATTTGTGGAGGGATATTGAAAGCTGGTTATTCTTCAGAAGCACTGACTGTTCACATCTGCTGTGATGTTCACCCTGTCCTCTTCCTGAGGAAGGCTAAGGGCGTATGACACCTTGTTTATTGGTCTTAGGTAAGAAGCTGTCAGAAAAAAAATCGGTAGTTACAAATTGAATAGAAAAAACCATAGATGCTCAAGCATTGCATTGATGAGCATGTTAATAACTACAGATGACTGGATAGACTGATATAGTGAAGGGAGGCTATGATAAGAAATAAAGTGCAATGTGGTGGTGTAGATATCCTTGATGCATTAATTCTTATTTATGGACACGTACTTGTTGTTTCATTTCCATTTCCACTTGCTGTGGAAATCAAATACATCACTGAGCTAAAAATATGGCTAACTTCCCTTGCAGAGAGTGGCAGAATTCATTCAAAATGTCAAAGATGATATGCAAATTTGGCAGGCCATTTGTTTCCAGGAAATATACTGCAAGTGCATGTTTTTCTAGATATACAGATTTCTGCCTTTCCTTGTTTAATGCCACAGTTCAGGATAAGATGGGCTCATGGCAGTCAACAAACCCATAGTGCAGGCATAGAACACGATGAATGGAACTCCTTGCCTCCGAAAGTTTACAGGAGTAGCAAGAAAGAAATGTATCAGGGCAGGGGATACTGGACCCTCCTTCCACCTATAGGTCTTCAGTGTGAATCAAGCCCACACTGGCAGAGGCCAAAAGTTGCCACCATTGGTCAGCTTTTCAGTGGCTTATCTGAAGTGAGTTTGGTGGTCTTAGTCCACTTCTCAGTGAACATATGTCTGCATCACCAGAACCACCCCTTGTTGACCATTCATTTGGCACCTGTCTTGAGCAGTAAAGCTCTACACTACATACAAGGGTAGCACGCAGTTTGGGGCTCAGCATTCAGATAAGAGCCTCACAATAATACATGAAATCTGCTAATGACATTCTCTTGCACAAGGTGTGTTCTACACTTATAGTGGGAGCACGCCGCTCCTTCGGTGCAGCCGGTGATTGAATATTTGAACTCCAAACTCCATCTCTGGCGCGGCCCCTTGAAACAAGCAATCCGTTTTTCTGCAGTTGTATGATTTCTGGCCACTTCTGACAGGACAGAACATTTTGCTGGACACTATTCTTCCTGCTCTAATACACACATGCTAAGAGCAGAACATTTCTCTCTCTCTCTCTGCCATTTCATCAACCTACAGACTGGAAAAGTCATTGAAGCAACGGAATTAGGAGTCACAGCCCAAGCCATGAATCTCTTCACTGTGCAACTGTCTCCTTTGATAATGGAAAATTTGCAATTTTCTTGCTCTCTATCTATTCCCATGTGGCATATGTTGAATTCAGGAAGCCCTGCTTATTCTTGCAGACATGATAGCGCAGGGTTTTCAACATCTGGCATTGTGCAAGGTTGCAAGGAGAGAGGATTCAAGGGCAGCCTTGACGAGGCTCAGTCCTGTCAGTCATCACGACTTTCCTGCTGTGATGCCTCGGTATGTCTCTTGAAATCTTCAAGTGGCCTATTTGCAAGTTCTGAATGGTTTGGAGAGACCGAGATGTGTGCAGAACGTGGCTAAGTGCATGGCGTCATTTGACAGTACAACAAAGAATGCAGCACAGAAAAGGCGCAGATGTCATTCATTAGCATAAATCCAAAGGGCAAATGTTCAGCACCCTTCTGAACTCTCTTCTGTGCAGCTGATCAACATTATCTGAAGGAACTGCTGACAGTAGGATGACCACTAACCTGCTCTTCTCTTCTGTTTCCAGCTGAGCATCTGAAGCTTCACTTCAATTATGGCTGAAATCATTGGGTCCACTTAACACGTTCCTGGCTTCTTCATTCTCTCTTCACTCCTCCACTGCACAAATAAGGTGGATGAAAATGTGCAGCAGGCAGCTCTGCTGTTCGCAGTACACAGATCATCCTTGCAAATGCTGTCATTTTCCTGACCACCAGTCAAATGAGTTCTTAACAGTAAGTCCTCTATGCTCTGAAGGGTTGAAGCATTGCAGGAAAAAAATACATGGCCAGAGCCATATGATCAGAAGTAGTCCTTTCCATCCTCCCCTAGGAAAAAATTTTTTTTAATGAGGTTAGGCGGTTATTTCAAATTCACCCATGTAAATACTGTGTATAATGTATTCTCTCTGTCACAGCAGAATGCAGAAGCAGCTCCAGATTTATTTCACTAAATGCCACAGGTGTAATCAGAGAAAAACGTAAGTAACCCTAGGGCAACTTGTAGAATGGAAGGTGGCAACAGCTAATTGCTTGTCAGGCAAACTTTGCAGCAAGCAATTCATTCAATAAGTGAATTTAGCCCCCATTTCCTCTGTGCAAATGAGCCACGAACAGACTTCATTCCCATCATGAGTGTTATTGCGAGTTATTTCATGCCTATTTGATTTGAACAAATTCCAGTCCGTGCGCTGACACACAGTATTCATACACTATTACTTTAAGTGCACTTGATTGCCCAAGTCCTGTGGTATTTTCTTAGATGATTGAGACTTTTATAAGTAGTTAAATAAGTCACCTCCTGCATGAACACAGACGCAAACAAATTTGCATAAGTATCAGTGAGCAGGGATGCTCAGCAGCCCCTTTGCTTCCATTCCTGTGCTCAAGGAAGCCCTGCTACTCCAGAGTTCCCCCTCTCTTCATGGCTGATGCGAGGTGGATTCACTAGGCAGGGAAATCTGAATTGGAAGAAGCTGATGCCAGTTAGGGTTGTTTCTTGTGCTCCCAGCCTTCTTATGAGGAAATAGAGCAGCACCAACACCTGGCTGGGAAAGAACCCATCCTTTACCCAGCTCTTACGAACTCCCCTTTCTTAGGGGAAAAAGACAGACAAATATAATGCAAACTGCTGCATAGGTAGGCTTGGCGGAATTTCCTTTTCTGTGTGTCTTTCATTTTTAAATAATTTTGATTAAAGCTATCCAGGTTTATTTTTAAGCTTTTTTTCCTATTTTTAGCAACTTAAATTGCAGTTACACAAAAAAAGGGGGTTTAAGCATTTTTAAATTTTTTTTACCTATTTAAATTTTCACAGGTGTGGGGAGGTCAGACAATAATTTAATGATAATAGATGCTGAGATTAAAAAGATTAATACTTTATAACAATACAAATTATGTCAATATCACACTAACAAGTGCTCAAGCAGCATTTTTCTTAATTGAAATATATAGATTGGCAAAGTAACAATGATGGCGATTCTTTTTCATTGGTTTGTGTGTACACAGTGACATCAGGGTTTATTGATAAAAATCTTATCCTATCAAGTTTATGTACAAGATCTTTCTGGAAGTGTCCATGAGATCTTCTAAATTACATTAGGGATCTCAAAACTTTCCAGGGAAAAAACTGGATCCACTTTTGTTTAGACATTGATATAAATGCTCAGATAGGAGGGGAGGTCATCGAGTCTCAGTGTTACGTGATGATATAGTGTCAGATCATGTGGTGATGGGATACAGCAAGACACGATTGGGGTGTATCTACCTATTTAGGTTTTCACACCTTCCCCCTCCACCTTGGGGACAGGCTTTCTAACAAGGGGCAGACCATTATCATAACCAGAAGGCTAAGCAAGAAGAGGGGGGACTAGAAGGACCTGCCCCATCACCCCAGAACACAGACCACATCCAAAAAGCTCTCAGGAGTGGGGAGGAGTCTGAAGGGGGATTGTGTTCAAGTGGTGGTTGTTCTAGTATAGATCTGTATATATCTTCTGTCATCTAAGAATAAGTGTGTGCCTGTGTGTTGCAAAGCCTGTGTTCTTCATTTTATCTGCCACATGTCCCCAAAGGATTAAACTACAAACCAAAGTGCCCATGAGAGTGCATAAGCTACAGGAGAGGCTTGGAGCGGCCGCTAGACTGCAGCATCCCACATCCCAAAGAGGAGTGCCAGAGAGAGACTCTGTACCTCGGATGTGTGCCTGAGAGGTTAGAACTAGAGACACTGTCTGAACACTGCTCAGTAGGCTTAGAAGAACATGGGATCCAAAAGGTTGGGCCCAATATGGCAAACTGGTGACCATCCACTAAGGGGACTCTTTCAGGGCTGTAACACAAGCATAATTGTCTTTATTGAGGATAAGCTCATTACAGACATCTCAGAGCTTCCCACAGCTCTAACACATATTGCATATCCACACTATAATTATTAAACATTTAGATAGAACCATGGCACTTATATAAAAGCCCATAATCCCTGCCCCAAAGACCAAACCCATAAATAGGACAAAACAGAGACCATAAAGATAGAAACAAACAGAAGGGGGTAGAGGACAGACACAAAGGATAAATCCTGTAAAAAAGGAAAGATCTTGGAGTTATTGTGGATAGCTCTCTGAAAACATCCACTCACTGTGCTGCAGCAAACAAAACAAAACAAAAAAGCTAACAGAAAGGGATAGATAATAAGACAGAAAATATATTGCCTCTTTATAAATCCATGGTACGCCCACATCTTGAATACTGCATGCAGATTTGGTCATCCCATCTCAAAAAAAAGATATATTAGAACAGGTACAGAAAAAGGCACCAAAAATTATTAGGGGTATGAAAAAACTTCCATATGAGGAGAGATTGATAAAACTGGGACTTTTCAGCTTGGAAAAGAGATGACTGAACGGGGATATGATAGAAGTCTATAAAATCATGACTGGTGTAGAGAAATTAGATAACATTTCCTTATCTACTCCTTCTCATAACACAAAAACTAGGAGTCACCAAATGAAATTAATAGGCAGCAGGTTTAAAATGAACAAAAGGAAGTATTTCTTCACACAACGCACAGTCAAACTGTGGAACTCCTTGCCAGAGGATGTTGTGAAGGCCAAGACTATAATGGGGTTGAAAAAAGAACTATATAAGTTCATGGAGGATAGGTCCAGCAATGGCTATTAGCCAAGATAGGCAGGGATTGCTGTTGCCAGAGGCTGGGAATGGCCAATGGGATGGATCACTTGATGGTTACCTGTTCTATTCATTCCCTCTGAAGCACCTGGAATTGGCCACTGTCAGAAGACAGGATACAGGGCTAGATGGACCATTGGTCTGATCTAGTATGGCCATTTTTATGTTCTTAAAAATCAGTCATTATATAATGAGTTAATCTTACAAGTTTGATATTTCTGAGTAGAGACTGAGGAATGGACTGGGTAGAACAATGTACTGCAAGAATTCAGAGGTTGATAGGCTGAGAAATCAAAGCAGTGAGTGATGGGAAGTGGTTAGAAGAGAATGAGAGACATTGAAAGAGATGTGGTGCTCACTAAATTGGACAGATTGAGAGTTTACCAGAGAGGGAACAGTACTGAAAGAGTCTGGTCACAAGAGCTATAAAACAATGAAGGACAACATGGGTCAACATGAAAGCTGAAGTTGCTTAGAACATGGTTGTGAGAATGAGCAGAAATGGAGCTGTCCAGAAGTGGAAGTCAGATCTGGGAGGCAAGGGGAAAGAAAGACCAGATTGTGTGCAGTATGAAGATACAGGAAGAGTGAGGAGAGAGAAAGAGAATGGGGGGGCTATAAATGGCATGAAAGAGAAAAGCCAACCACTGCCATTTCACCAGTTTTCTTCCCTCTTCAAAAAAAAGGCTGCTCTTCACCCCACCAACCTAGATACCAGCCTTCTCCACTCACTCACCTGTTCCATGCAGCCAGCTATTTCTTCAACTCCAGACTCTTTGTTGGAAAGTCCTCCCTTCTCTCCAGCCTCTTCTAACAGAGTACTGGGCTTTGCTGATTCCTTAGCAGTGGGGAGGGTCAGGACTCAAGTTCAGAGACTGCTCTGCTTTTTGTGCAGGCAGGAGTCCTGATGCAGCCTTTCCCCCCCATCAAAGATTATCGCCTCCTCTCCAGCACAAACACCCATTACTGCCTAAGGGAAAAAATTAAAATTTGCTTGCTTCTGAATTGCTAACACACTTGGGAAGTTTACAATTTCCTGATCAAACTACTGTACTTAACCATAATGATACAACATAGATTAACTCATTTGGAAGCAACACTGGGTCTGCACGTGCCAGACAGGGACTGAGGCTAGAACACATGAGCTGTAATACAGTTTGGGTGGCCAAACTGTTAGAAACTAATTCAGTTGGAAGTGAGTTTTAACATTGCTCTTTAAATTCAGTTCCAAGCCCAGTGCAGACAGGACCCCTTAAGGGAAATACTGAGAATTCAATGGACTGATGAAAATTCATGTAGAAAAATCTATCCAGGTATTACATACTAAAAAGGTTTCCAATTTCCAAAGGGAAAGGGATGCTTTATTTATATATCTATTTTTAGAGTCCCAACTTCAGTCCAGGTCACAGAGAACACATTGGTTCATAAACACTTTTTGCAGGAGAAGCAGGTGTGAAAACATGAGCATTCAGCCACCATTCGCTTTTGGGGACTGAATTTGTGCTACCTTCACCTGGAGGCAGTCCAGTCCAGTATTAATGACATGCTAACAAACGATGTGGGGAAAAAAGAAAAACTCCAAACATGGTGCATGGCCTTAAACAACAAGAACTTTCATTTCAAAAGCTGGTGAGAAGATACCAGATATAAATTTATAGCCTATATTTAATTTTTCACATAAATAACCAGAAAGTTTGTTTCAGAGAATGTACACCCAATGCTATTTAGCATCTCTGAAGGTATCAGTGAAATATTACAGCTGGCATTCTCCACCCTCAAAATAAGTGGGTCATCTAGTAGGTCTTAGCCAGTCTGGGGACGTGCAACAGCCAAACCTGCTCCAAATCATGTCTGCAGTTTGGCACTAAGAGCTAACTGCAGTGATGAAAACAATGTAAGAATATAGAATAGCTGAATGATCTCTCTTAGCATGGTGAGCATTTTTAATTTCTGAAATAGCGGTCAAGGCAAGACTGTTTGAAAAGCCAGTCCTGTAATGCAGCACCTTATCTTCATTGTAAAAGCTCAGGTTTGGAAGCATTCTTTATTGTATCAGACATCCAAATGCAATAGGAATACCTTTGTAATATGAGACAGCATGATAAAATGGAGCTGACCAATTTTTCCATTATCACCTTACTGGTTGCCTTGTGCATGACACATCATTACTTCTCTCTCAGAGAGAAAAATGGTCTTTACTTCCATATTAGGGCAGGAGAGAAAAACAAGAGCAGGGAAACAGCCACAGAAGGAAGATGTAAGAATGTAAAGATAATTAAAGAGACATTGTGAACCTGAAACTTACCTTATTTTGGAAAGCTGATCAGAAATTAGAACAGGATGGGACAGACACAGTGAAACTGGCTATGGACAAAGTGCTGTCTATCAAATGCAAAAAAAAAAATTCTCACTGACTGATCTCGAGCGTTGACAGAAGGGATTTTTAAATTCATGCTCGCTCTATTCTCCCCTGCCATACAGGGTGTATAAATCTCCTTAAAGTACCTTTAAAAGTATGTATTTACATCAGTTTTGTTTTGATTACACTGACCTGTGTAAGACATTTTGAGTTCGAAACATTTTACTATATGCTTTAAATACAATAGAATTCTCTAAACAACAGCACTTAAGAGCTGCAAATGCTAAGTAGTATTAAATGTTTAGGGCTGTATTTTGAAATACCAGGCTCCATTTATTTCCTACCAATTACAGATGCAGTGAATTGAGGTAATTTAGATTTAATCACCTGGTTGTATCTGAAAATCAGCTGCAATATCCGTGAATGAAAGTAAACCGGGGGTGTAAAACTGGGGGCCCAGTTAATGTAGGCTGAAAAGCAGTGCTCTCAAAGTGAAAAAGGTCTACTGGTGACACATACAACTGCACTCTATTACCTTGCCTTAGACTGTCTTACATCAGTCACTCAAATCTGCAGGACACGAGACACTCAAACACTGGAAAACAATTCAGCAATTCCCCTTTTAAAAGGGATATCAACTAAAACTGTCAGTCAAAGTAATACTTTTCTAATTAGCAACATAAAATACAAATGACATGCTTGCTCTGTTTCAGGCACTTTCAAGATCATAGTTTATTTACTGTAGGTAAAAAGCTAGTATACAGATTAAGGATCCCTTAAACTTCAACTCTACAGTTATACACCACTTAGTATTTTTGCTCTGAATGTTAACCAAAAAGTTTCTAAACACCTGTAAGCCCCGCTATCAGTATGCATGTTATGAGAAAAAAAAATGTTTAATTTGCTCAATGCATAATATTTACACTGTGATGCCAGTGGGAGATAACAAGCGGTAGTAAAGAGGTAATAAACTTTAAAAAGCCAAAGTTTATATTTTTTTACATTGTGCTAATCAACATAATTGTATATAAAATAATTAACATAGTAGAGCTTCCCATTACAGAAATTTTACTCATCTGAACTGTAGTCATTACTTGCTAACAATTTACATGCAAGACCTCCTAGGTTTGACATTTGATTTTTTTTTTTTAAAGTGTAAGTAGATTATGACATTTAAGAGACAAACATTAACTTGTGTACAAACAAAATTAAAAACTGCACTCAAGAACTGTACTCGTCACAAGCCTCTTCCATACAGAAATAATATAAACAATGACAGCAACTGGTATCCTTTCCATACAACAAACATTATAAAAGGCGATGCATAGGCTGAGTTGTACCTGGATGGTACAACTCCATAGACATTGGGAACATACAGAGCTCACACACATGCTCTCTGTAAGAGGCCCATCTTTCCATCAAATGGCAATGGTTGAAAGCAAGTAAGGGGCACAGGTGTACAACTAATTAAATCTTGAAAAATACAAAGATGGGGGGGGCTGTTAATATACAATTCAAACTATATACAGAATATAATGGAATGTATCCCATCCCAAAACTGCTTTGTGAAACAACTGGACCTTTCTACATTAGCCTCGTAATTCAGAGTTGTAATATAACAAAACTTAAGTACACAAGAGATTTACATGAGAGGTAAAAATTATGGGGCATTTTACATTAACTATTTTCAGAGATGTTTAATGGATATTTTGATTTTAAAATAATTTTGTTAAGCACATTTGAACCAATGTCTATGTATAAAAATGTCCTGACAGACACTTCAATACTTAACTTTGGTGATTTAAAAAGGCCTTTTTGTGACTTTTGTATGAACGACTGCAGAATGCTACTGAGGCATGCACACATCTGCATCAACCCAAGACTTGGTGATCCAGCTGTGCATGCATGTTTCTTCCTTGAGGTGCTTTCCAAGTTAAACCATTTCAGCAACTGAAGAGTGAAAAACAGACCAAACTAAGCATTTCAGATAACTAATTTAATAGGGAATGGAATGCCAATATGGCAGTAAAACTTTTTTTAAACAGGAAGGTCTCTTGTACTAGCAGAATCCATTTACAGATACACAAAGGGAGAGGGAATACGCCACCTATCATTCCTGTGAAACAAGAGCTGATTCATCATGTGAGAAGGTACAAATTACAGAAAACATGAATAGTCAGTAGAAGAGAAACAACTGGTTTACATAAAGAAGAGAGAAGAACACTTCAATCTGAACACAGTTATTTTGTGAAGGCTGCTACAACAGCCCACAGGACCTCATTTGTGTTGGCCTTCAGACATTCAACTTCAGGGTCTAAATCCAGAAGCTGCCGTACTCTCTTTGTGGCTAAATCATACTGCTCATCCAATAGGGGGGCAAAAGCGTTCTCAAGGACATCTGAAGCATGGGCTAAGTAAATGAGTGCTAGCAAGCGCTTGTCAATGCGGTGAGGGTCATTCACCCATTTGTCAAGAACTGCTTCTTGAACTTTCTTAATGAGGCGCTGTTTTATATTGTTGTTGGTGAGAGGGTGGGTAGTCATGTCAAAAAGAAGGAAGTTCTGTTTCTCTGTTGTCAGTACACCTTTTTCCACTAGGTTTTTAGCTAATCGTTCACGCACGTTTCGTAACTGGTAGTGCAATTTTAACGGATTCCATGTCTCACCTAAAAAAGATAAACAAAAAATCAGTTAATCAAGGTTTAGTTTCTACCTGGACCATTAACAAAGATGTTTACTTTTTTCTGTAGTGCAGAAATAAAGGCTTCAATTTACATAGCGACCTGGTACAGAAAGATGCCATACTCCTGCAGCTCTCTTCTAACCTCTGGCCAGCATATATAGGTTTCTACATGTGGAACATAGAATGCCTCCCTGAACAACTTCAGGGCACTCAAACTTACATAAAACATATAGCTGGTTTGTTTGCACTTTGCTGAAGGTGAAATGCAAGCTAAGTGATGACTTTGTTACAACTATACATTTGTCATCACTTATGTATGTAGGAAAACCATGGTACGTGGAGAAGAAACAGAGGAAAATGGTGAATAATTCTCAGTAAAGAATAATTCTCAGTAAAGAAAATCTCCCTCCAGTCTTTCCCAGTTGTCCATTTCCAGCACTGCCACTTGAAAAAGCTGGGAAACTGTGGTAGAAAGAATGGCTATGGCTGAAAATGACAAAGTTGTGCTAATGCTGATTCTTATCGCAGATATCCTTCTCTTTGTTTTATACTCATTTCCTTTTTATAGAGAAATCTGAGATAAAGGCGACCATCCACATTTTACTATTATATCTTTTTGTAATATCTGAAGAAAGCTATGATGTTTACGTGAAATAAGGAAAGGCAATTGCAAACACATTGTTAAAGAAAAAGAAAAAAAATGTAAGGTTAAATGAAGTACACTTTTTTAAATTTTGGGGTAAAACTCTGTAAATAAGTGAAAAGTATTACAGCAATGGCTACTGCTGTAGCTAAAACTGCCCAACGTTTCAATTTAACTCATTTTTAATCACTCAATCTGCTTAAGCTTTCATCTTGTGAATTGAAATTTTAAATGTCTAGTCTGTTGAAAGTGAATTTTTTTGAAAGTTAAAGAAAAATTGTCATTTCAGAAAGAAAAAAAGAAAACAAACCCAAAATAAACAAACAACTTCCCTGACATAAAAAATATGCTTTCTGAAAAGCCAGCAAGAAGATGAGAGTTAAAAATTTGGCATGGAGATGGCTCTTCTTCATAAGGGTTTTCATACATTTCTATGAAAAAAATGTTCTGATTTGGCAAGTTACAGGCCTTTGAAAATGCCATTTTGTATATATGCAATTAAAATGTTTTAAATTATAGGGGGTGTTTCTAACAGCTTCTTCAAAATATTTCAAGGAAAGGCAGAGCGTGTTGCATATGCATGTGTAATAAGTTATGTACATAATCAAAAACTGACTAAAGCTTTGTAGTGAATGACTAAGAGGTCCTGTGAACTTATGACTCCTTCAATGTGCATGTTATTGTCTAGTGAATGACATACGGCTCCGTAGGAGCCCTGCCTGATTCAATGTGGTTTCCTCAGGTGGGCCCTGAATGAACCTGTACCTAAATAATGGATCACCATAAAAGAAAGTAGAGAATGTTAACTAATTATTGCCTTGCTTTTTTAGCTGTTTGTACTACTCAGATTTAAATTTTTAGGTGCTAATAGAAATCTGTAGTTTGGTGACACCTTGTGTTCAAACCTCTGAACTACACAGAACAGTGCACTACTAGACCTCTAGACACGTTTGTTGTGTTTACATAAACAGTGGATGTTCGGACACAAGTTTCCATGTTCTGTCAGCTTTGTTTCCTAGGGATCACCTTAGGAACTACTCCTGCTTGACAAGTGTGGCCTTAAAATGGCCCAATCTGCACATCCATGATGGCTCTGAGAGATGTCATGTAAGCAACAGCTCTTCCTTTCCCTCACACTTACATTATACTACACTAATTTAAGATTAGAGTGGCTTTTTCCCAGGAAAAGTCTTCAGTCACCATACTAAAAAACAAAAAAGTCTGTGTTGTTGTAAAGTCTATTTAAAAATCCAGTATTGCTCTTCAAAAAGTAGTTCTCTTAACCAAGGATCCCCCAATCCTACCCAAAAACCAGCCACCAAATAATGGAATGTAAATCCAGGATTCCACTATACCATTTTATGCTGAGATCTCCTCAGAGTTCAAAGCTTAGAAGGTTCAAATCAGGTCAAAACATAGAGGATACTTTAATGGAAAACCTCAGGTTTGGGTGACACATTACATGATCTTTGAATCACTACTGACCTAGTATGCATAGCATGGTGAAAGGAGCAGTGTGCTAATCTGAATGACGTATTTTGGAGAAGAAAAGCAAATGCCTTTATAACCTGTAGAAATATTTGCAAGATTAGGGGGTTGTTAACCAGAATTCCCACTGAACCACAGCGGTGTTCTTTCCCATCTCTTCTTTTTTCTTTCCCTCTCCCATTAATTCATGCACAGTGAAAGAGAGGGAGAGAGGAGTGATGGTGATAATGCATGTGAGGTCTGAAATGAAGTAGGAGAAAAAGTAAATCAGTGGAGAAGAAAAGACGGAAGGAAGGAAGGAAAGAAGAAAGGGGTATACCAGTAAGAACCGGAAGGAATGAGAGAGAGAGACAGAGAGAGAGAGACTCCACTCTAATTTAAAAATGGATATGAGTTACTTGTGCCACACACAAGAAAAAAAAGAATAGTGTAAAGGTAACACTGATTTAAGCTGTCTAACTTCATTCTGGTTGTCCTGAAGTCACGTTGTTTCAACTAAACTAAGTAGTTTTCTTCACTTCCTTTTCTAAGCTACATAGTGTTGCTTTGTACTGTTGAACAACAGCTGCAGTTCATTCAAGAGTAGCTGCACTTCATTTGCATTCTGGGTGAAGTAACAGACAAACAGGATTGATAAAAATAGAGGATTTAAAAAAAATCAGATCCATTTAATTTAAATATATTTTTCTTTGTTTAACATAAACCTCTTTAAAATTAAATTGAAATTGTGACGATTTATGTTAAAGCATAATTTTACTATAATCTATTAAAATAATTTAAATAAATAAAATATGCTGCATCAAAGAGCCCTCCTCAAATGTTAATGAGTTGGAGAGTGCTGATTTTTTAATTTACATATAGAATAAGGAGAAAACCATCTTTGAAGTCAACTCAAGTTTTATAAATACGTCACAGCGTTATACACTGCATTAAGTATCTAGATTATTTTCAGTCTTTATAATGGAGCAAATGCTGGCATTTACATTTTTCTAAATGTAAGTACTTTCAGTTTCTGCTGTGCAGGGAAGCCTTTGGCCTTAATTACTTCTGATTTAGTTTGCTAGCATCAGTGCAAAGAGAATGTTTTCTTCATGTGGACTATTTCATTCAAAGTTGAGAAACCAGTAGGGATTTGAAAAAACTAGAAAGCTTTTTTAGTCCTAACTGGCACACAGGACCTGGTCCAAAAAGTGAATATAACTGACCTGCTCAGTAAAAGTGGCCATGATGTAATTAAATTTTACATCCTTATTGGAGGTGGGGGGAAGATATCCACCACACTAGCATTTAACTTCAAAAAGGGGAACTACACAAATATGAGAAGATAGTTAAATGGAAATTAAAACAGTCACCAGAGTAAAATGCCTGCAAGCTGCATGGAAACTATTTAAAAACATAACAATAGAGGCTCAAACTGAATGCACATCTCCAATTAAAAAAAACAATAAGAGGACCAAAAACTGCTACCGTAACTAAACAGAGTAAAAGAGGCAGTTAGAGGCAAAACGATATCGGTTTAAAGTTGTCAAAGTCAACTCTTTTTGAAGTCAAATCTTACAGAGGAAAATAAAAAGAAGCATAAACTCGGGCAGATCAAGTATAAAAGTGTAATTAGGTAGGCCAAAAATGAAATTGAAAAGCAACTAGCAAGAGACAAAAACTAACAGCAAAAATATATATGTATATTTAAGTACAACAAAAGCAGGAAGCATGCCAAACAATCAGTATGGCTACTGGATGATCAAGGTGCTAAAGGAGCACTCAAAATAAGGCTGCTACGGAGAAGTTAAATGAATTCTTTGCACAGGTCTTCACTGCAGAAGATGTTAGGGAAATTCCTGCACGAGACATTCTTTTTAGGTGACAAATCTGAGGAACTGTCCCAGATTGAGGTGTCATTAGAGGAGGATTTGGAACAAATTGATACATTCAACAGTAATAAGTCACCAGGACCAAGATGGTATCCACCCAAGAGTTCCGAAGGAACTCAAATATGAAATTGCAGAACTACTAACTGTGGGGTATGTACCCTATCATTTAAATCAGCTTCTGTACCAGATGACTGGAGGATAGCTAATGTGACACCAGCTTTCAAAAAAGGGTCCAGAGGCAATCCTGACCATTACAGGCCAGTAAACCTAATTTCAATACAATGTAAACTGGATGAAACTATAGTAAAGACAAGAATTATCAGATACATAGATGAATACAGTATGTTGAGGGAGAGTCAACACGGCTTTTTTAAAGGGAAATTATGCCTCACCAACCTATCAGAATTCTTTGATGGTGTCAAGAAGCATGTGGATAAGGGTGATCCAGTGGATATAGTGTACTTGGTTGGCCTTTCAGAAACCCTTTAACAAGGTCCCTCATCAAAGGCTCTTAAGCAAAGTAAGCAGTCATGGGATAAGAGGGAAGGTCCTCTCATGGATCAGTAACTGGTTAAAAGACAGGAAACAAAGGATAGGAATAAATGGTCAGTTTTCACAATGGAGAGAGGTAAGTAGCGGAGACGCTCAAGGATCTGTACTGGACAAGTGATGTTCAACACAGTCATAAATGATCTGGAAAATACAGTTAACAGGGAGGTGGCAAAGTTTGCAGATGATACAAAATTACTCAAGATAGTTAAATCAAAAGCACACTGTGAAGAGTTACAGAGAGATCTCATAAAACTGGGTGACAAAATGGCAGATGAAATTCAATATTGATAAGTGCCAAGTAATGCAAACTGGAAAAATAATCCCAATTATACATACAAAATGGCATGGGGTCTAACTTAGCTGTTACTACTCAAGACAGACCTTGGAGTCACTGTGGATAGTTCTCTGAAAACATCTGTTCAATATGCAGCATCAGTCAAAAAAGCGAACAGAATGTTAGGAACCATTAGGAAAGGGATAGATAATAAGAGAAGAATTATCATAATTCGACCATATAAATCCATGGAACGCCCACACCTTGAATACTGAGTGCAATTCTGGTTGCTTCATTTCAAAAAAGATATATTAGAATTGGAAAAAGTACAGAGAAGGGCAGCAAAAATTATTAGTTATGGAACAGCTTCCATATGAGGAGAGATTAAAAACACTGGCACCATTCAGTTTGGAAGAGAGACCACTATTATGGAGGCATATGATAGAGGTTTATAAAATCATGAATAGAGTAGAAAAAGTGATTAGGGAAGTGTTATTTACCTCTTCACATAACACAAGAAATAGGGGTCACCCAATGAAGTTAATAGGCAGCAGGTTTAAAACAAATATAAGGTAGTAGTACTTCTTCACAAAATGCATAGTCAATGTGTGGAATTCATTGCCAGGGGATGCTGTGAAGGCCGAAAGTATAACTGGGTTCAAAAAAGAATTAGGTAAGTTCATGCAGGATGGGTCCATCAATGGCTATTAGCCAAGATGGTCAAGGACGCAATCTCACACTCTGGGTGTTCCTAACTCTCTGACTACTGGAAGCTGGGGTTGGATGACAGGGAATGGATCACTCTATAATTGCCTTGTTCTTTTCATTCCCTCTGAAGCATCTGGCACCAGCCACTGTCACAAGACAGGATATTGAACTAGATGGACCACTGATCTGATCCAATATGGTTATTGTTCCACTCCCAGTCAATGAAAATAATCAAGGAGATGGCAGAAGCTGAGATCCACCAATTCTAAAAAATTAAAGGTTATGGGGCCATATTTTTAAACAACAGTTAGGCCCCTAAAATTTCAAAAAAATTTCAAAAATCCCAGTGGGATTTTTAAACAGTGCTTAATCAGGTTTCATGTTGATTTCATCTTGATTTAACGGGAATTAGGCACCTAGCTACTTTTGAAAATCCCATTAGGCATCCATCTGCATTTTTAGGCACATAAATACTTTTGAAACCTGGCTCATGGTAACCAGAAACAGTCAGTCAATTCACTAACTAGTTAATACTTCCTTTGTTTAACAAATCAGTTTAAAATGCAAAACATTTTCTTATAAAAACTTATTTTTTCCCTTGTGTATCCATCACACAAGGTAGTTTTACTTTACAAATACAAAATAATTTTAAAAAGGCAGGTTTGTACATTTTTAATTGAATTTCAATTCCATCCAAATACATCTTGATAAATCCTGAGTAAAATATTATCTAGTAAATAAAAAATGTATCATTCACCATTTTCTAACATAAAAAAATGTAAAAATTAAGAATCCAAATAAATGCATACTAAGTTATATAACTGCTTAAAGAAAATGAGTATAGATGGCATATCCCCTGGTTAGCAAAAATTAGTACTATATTTAGCATAAAAGCTATTTAATGTTTGCAAATCAACACATTTCAATGGTTATACCAACCAAGAAGAATGACTCTCTCTTTGGGAAAATACCTAAAAAGTATAAAGGTGAAACAAGATTAAAAAAATTATTAAAATCAAGATTTCCTGCTTGCTGATTTAAATCATGACAAACTGATAATTTAAATAATTTTGATTTAAATTAATCATCCTGCAGACAAACAACTTTGTAATGAGTTTTGGCTACACTGAGATGAAAGGCACTACATAAAACAAGATGGTCATCATTCAGTGGTAGAATTCTCTTTTCATTTCAGTGCAAGTGACGCACTATATGGAGAACAACTGTCATGGACTTAAGTGTACTTGCAATTAACATTTTTTTCAGTGATGTGATAATCTAATTTGCATTCCATCTCTTAATACCTATTTGTGGAACTATATCAAGGCAATTGGGTCCAAATAAACTATCTTGCATCCTTCATTCTGAAAAGATTAGAACTGTCTACTCTGATTAGTCAAATTTTAAAATATTTGGTAAGTTTCTCTGAATGGTGAATTGTGAAACAAAAGAAAAGAAAGTTGTGGGCTTTTTCTGATTTATAAAACCTCCAACTTTATTTATATATTTCTGTCCTTATTTTATGTTTGAAATATCAGTTCCTCACTTCTCTTTCTTCACTGGAGGATGTTGGCAAGATCTTTGGAGGACATGAACAATAAATTCCTATAAGGATGTAACCTGAACTGCAGCTATCCCTTCTTCCAGATGAGAGGCTTATATCTTAGAGAGGAAGACTTGTGTTATTATGGATTCAACTGTTATTTCTCAACAGAGGAGATGCAGTGTTCCCAAATATTCTGGTTTAATATCCCCCAAAATCTGTAGTGCCAGGCAAATAGCATCCCTGAATTTTATCTCTGGATCCCTTCTTTTATCTTAACAACCCAATACCAGCATTACTTGTATTGTCCTACTGACTTCATTCTGATAAGTACTGCAACACACCAAATGTCCGTTACTTCCCCAAGAAGTTTACAATATACCCTCTAATCCAAGGATGATGGTTAACTACAATTACTTTTTAAAAACATTTAAAACATTTGCTATGTCAATATCTTACCACTAAGCAGTTCAATCCAGTTTTGTACTGTTTCGGGAGGCTGGGTTTCCTTAATGTGCTTCAGAGCTTCATCAAGTAGAACATCCCCTGTGGGAGCATCTGACTTGCAGATCACCTGATGGCAAGTAAATGAATGCATTATGTCATCCCTCCATATTTTCATCTAATTTTATACATCTTAAGCATCTAGGATAAAAACTGTGAAAATGCACCTTAATTCCACATTTGATCTGCAATTCTCAACAGTGCACATTACATTTTGATCAGGAACGTTCTATTTGAAACAATTTAAAACCAACTTAAAAGCCAACAAACAATTTCCTCTCTCTCTTTGAAGAACCCACAGTGCAGCTTTATTTAAAAGTTCATTTCATCGAGTCTGATGACTCCAGTATGTACTTCTGCTGTACAAAAATTTAAGGCTGTCAAGAATTTAACTGTGAAAAATAAACACTGTGTAATTATCAAGTAAAGTCATTTATAGACAGACTTTGCACATACTGTTTCCCAACTTCTAAACTTGATCATTATGTAAAGAGAAACCCTGATTAAGTTTTATTAGTCAGCCTTTTTGAACCTCCAAAATAACCTGTATTGCTTAGGTTTACTACACTTTAATTTTTAGAATTGACACTTCAGCAGGTAACTATGCATCAAAGTTTCTTTGTGGTCTCTCACTTTCTTCCATAATAATTTTATTTCTTTCTGTTGCAAATAGCAACTACTGCTCAGCAGGTCACATCTGGCAACATGATTTTTATTTACTTTTTAAAAAGGTATCTTAGGCAAAGCATGCACAAAATATGCAGCATAATTCTTATTTCATATCTTACACTAAAGATATCATGCAGAAGAACTGCATTACAAGTTTTTAGCATATTTGGAATACCTCTCAATAGTAGCAACAATTATAAGCCATGCAACAGTGAGATTAGATATTATTTTAACTGAGACCCATTCTCAAAGGACAATTTTAAATGCAGATTTCTTAGAGTCTCAACAGTATATCTGCGGCATTCGTGAAGAGAATCCCGTATTTATTCACTATTTGTAACACAACAAAAGTTTTCATTTTCAAAGTGCTTTAAAACTAAACCAATCCACACAGAACTCTAGTGAAATTAGGAAGTTATTTGTCTAAAGCCCAAAAGAGAGTCAAATCTGGAGTTATAATACAAGAGTAGCTGCCTCCCAATCATACTATCTATCTGTAAAAAAAATCTGTCAGAGCATGAATATTAAATTAGCCCCCTCCCAAAAATCGGAATCCATGACACTGGTAAAATTAGCACCTTGTGGAGAAGGGTGCTGTCAAGTAACTGGTAAACTTGACTTTCCTCTGGATATGATTTACCATCAAAACTGAATATTGGGTGGACTTCAATATTCTGGAAACAACAAAATCACTCAGTTCTAGCAAACACATTTGATACAGGCACTGATAGAATTCAAAATCCAACGTTTTCAATTTACACATACTGGTGCAAAGGAGGGACAACCCCAAGTTGTCTGGATTGTCGGATTTGTGTGGGAGGTGTTGGTGACCTGTGATAGACAAGAGGTCAGACTAGATGATTTGGTGGTCCCTGCCGGCTTCAAACTATGACTATTACTATAGCAGCAAAACTGAGAATCACTTTTTAAAAGATAAAGATCTGCCATGCAGATATCGGTCATGGTTCAGGAACATGAAAACCTGAATTTCAGCATTGTAAACAGTGTGATTGAAGCCATAAGACTGAAAGGGGAAAAAAAGCTCAGAAACAGATGGCATAAAATTAATAAAATTAGTCTGAAAGAACTCAGTGCCCAAAGATATTCAAGTGATATGTGGTGGTTTGATCTGCATTAATAGGTGATTTGTGGCACAAAATGCATAGGTTTGTATTTCTAATAAGCAAGGCATCCATCATATATATCTAATCCCCAGCCAAAGTGGGAAGAACAGACCTATATGACATTTTAAATCACAAAAACAAAGATCGGCCATAGCTGAGTGCTACTTTTTCTGGTTATCATAAGAGATATATTTTATAGACTCATATAAATGTAGGGCTGGGAGGGATCTTGAGGGATCATTTAGTCCAGCCTCCTGCTCTGAGGCAGGACTACCCAGTACAACTTGACAGATGTTTGTCTAACCTGTTCTTAAAGAATTACACAACCTCCCTTGGAAGCCTATTCCAATGCTTAGCTACCCTTAAATTTAGACAGTTGTTCTTAATATCTACCCTAAATCTTCCTTACTACATATTAAGTTGATTACTTCTTGTCCTACCTCCAGTGGACATGATGAACAATTGATCACTGTCCTCATTATAACAGCCCTTCACATATCTGAAGACTGTAATCAGGTCCCCACTCAGGCCTGGTCTACACTTACCTTCAAATTCGGCAGCAGTCAACGGGAGTTACGCAAGCTACTCTGTGTAGGTATCTTCACTGCGCCTCACCACTTGAGGGGATGGTTTAAACACGTCAACTTCCGGATCGATTGACTGGGTCATCACTGACCGCTCAATCGATCCAGATAAATCGATCCTACGGTGGCAAATTTGTCAGTGTCAGTGAAGACATACCCTTAGTCTTCTCTTCTCAAGACTAAACATGCCCAGGTTTTTTAAACCTTTCCTCATAGGTCAGGTTTTCTAAACTTTTTATTATTTTTGTTGCTCTTCTCTGGACTTCCTCCAATTTGTCCACATCTTCCATGAAATGTAGTTGAACTATTCTTAAAAAGGTGAACCGAACATAAACTGATGCAGCAACACCAGCCGAATTAGCTGCTTTAAGAAATGTAAATTGCTCCATTCATCTCAGTCAAAGCTCTATAGACTCTGCGGCCTATATAGATTCTGTGGCCATAAAAGCAGATATTTTTCCATTATGCCACAAAATAGAGCATTTTGTCAAAGAATTTGCCATTTTTCTGCAGCCAGTTGCCCATCAACAGAAATTTGATAACAGAAGGCTCATCTGTCTAGCAGACAAAGATGTAGCATGCTCAAATGGCTGAAAACTGAAGCTGGACAAATTCAGACTGGAAATAAAGTGCCAATTTTTAACAATGCCATTAATTAACCACTGGAACAATGTACCAAAGGTTGCAGTGGATTCTCTATCACTGAAAATTTTTTAATCAAAATTGGATGCTTTTCTAAAAGATAATGTTCTATTTCAACCACAGCTATTGGATTTGAGGCAGGAAATAATTCAAGGAGGTCCTATGGCCTGCGTTATGCAGGTGGTCAGACTAGATGATCACAATAGTTTCTTCTGGCCTATAATCCATGAGCTATACAAGTTCTGTACTCCTAACTAGAAATGCAGACAAGGGAAGGGAGAGAGTAGAACAAGAAAGAGGTCTGTGCTGCTCTGATCCCATGGAGGCACTAAGTTTTTTTTTTAAAAACCACCACACCATACTGCTGTAGTATAAAATGTTTATTTTTACAAATCTGAAATGCAATGGTTTGTTAAACTGTTTTATTCAACAATTTTCATGAGATTCATTAATATGTATCAGTTTGGATAAGTTATAGCTGTCAAACAAAAAGTCTTTTCATTTGTTTTTACATTGTTTACAAGTGTTTGAATCATTAAGATCTGTGAAACACACGTAAATTACTTTTATATTTTCATTTATAGAGCTTCCTGTACCTGAATCTGCATGCCAGATTTTGCTGTATCTATCTCCAAATTTAGCATTTAAGACTGCTTTATGGTCTTGCTTAACATTTGACAGTTGCATTTTGCTTTCAAATAGTTTTTGTTTTAACATATTATGTAGAAGAATCACTATACGACATGGAAGAGGCTCGTGGTAAAAAGTACCACACATTTGGGAAGCAAAGAAAACCATGATTACTAAAGGCAGAGAATATGAAGCATACAACTTCCATAATAACCAATTATGTATTTTCCACACCTACAGATCAGTAATTTTTAATGCAAATAAAATGATTTAAAGTGTATACTACAACCTTTCCTTCCCTTGCACTGAGAATCACACACTATTTTATATTTTATTTTGTTCAATTCATTCTCCTTTCCTAATTCCAAAAGATAGCCTGACCTGAGCATGTATGCCCAAGGAAGTCACTTGAAAGACTCCCACTAGTGGATTTTGGATTGGTCTCTGTTGATCAACTGCAGAAAGGAGATGCCTTAAAGCCTATCTGAACATCCAGTTACTCTCAGTTCAGACCGATACCCCCTTGTATTTACTTGTCCACAGCAAAATGAGAAATATTAGGGGGCCAAGAGGGAGGGTGCTGCCACATATAATTCCTGATTCAACAAACTGTCTTGGGAGCAATAACATGAATATGGGAACTGAGGCTGATAGCAGATGTTTGATTCTGAACATGCAAAGATAAGGAGTTCTGTAGCCACATGACTCAGGAAGAACCGCAAGTACATTGATGCAGGATGACAACAGTTTGGGGATTTGTCTGGAAATAAGTGGTCTGGGTCGAGAGCACCACTTAAATTTAAAAACCTGCCCAAGTGTAACACTATTGTGAACCCCCATCACATGGAGTGAAAGCGAACTCTGTCAGGAGAATGGAAAGACAAGACCTTTGACATTTATAATGAAAAAGATTATAAACACGTTATTGAGTCTCAATGTGTCGTAAAGGAAATTACTTTTGATTTAAAGAAGGGTAATGAAGTCAACTGATATTCAACTTAGACGGCTGTGACAATCAGGGTCCAGACACCTGCGCACAGGGGTTCTGAACCCCAAAGAGTAAGCAATTGAATCAACTGTTTGTATACGTTATTGTATATACTCATATGTTGAGTAAGGTTTTATGAAAGCTTGTAAAGTTCTGAACTTGATCGTCATATGTATACAGACTGTCTGTGAATTTATGCATTTATGTACATAATATTCTATTCACATAACCTGTACCACAATTTCAAATATACCTCACAGAAGGGAGGTGCTCCTCCCAAGCCAGCTGTTTACATAAAGTCAGATGCAAGTAACAACCCATGGTACAACCCAAGAAAAGACAAGTGATGGACCATTACAGTTAATCACAACTACCAACTCCAGAGGGAATTACTCCCACCATGAACCAGCATAGTCTGAGAAGAAAAAAACCTGCAAACACTTAAAAGAGAATGGGTCTGAAGAGGCGGCTATCCAGAACTCAGAGACAGTCTCAAAGGTGGAGGCTGTCCGTGAATGTTGGATCCCCCCCTTAGGGCTCAGGAGCATGCTGGAAAACTGTTCAGAGGCAATAGGTATTAGAAAAGGAAATTTATCTAACATAGAAGTACGAAGCCTGAAGTTGCATCTGTGTGTTTATTTTCTGTGTAACATATGTGTTTACTTTTCCTTAGTATTTCATCTCAGAATCTGTGATTTTTCTATTAAACCTTTTGTTTATTTTTACCATAAGAAGGTCTCTGGAGTGCAAAACTGTGTGGAATGTGTGCGCCAAAGTGAATGATCATAGAATCAGAGAAGATTAGGATTGGAAGGGACCTCAGGAGGTCATCTAGTCCAACCCCCTGCTCAAAGTAGGATCAACCCCAATTAAGCCCAAACTTTCCCTGACCTTCTTATTGTTGCTAACATACCTGTAGAAACCCTTCTTGTTACCCTTCATGCCCCTTGCTAGCTGCAACTCAAATTGTGCTTTGGCCTTCCTGATTTCAACCTTGGAAGTGCCTTCTTGTGCACGAGATGTGAAAGAAAGAACATTTTAAATACTAGCGTTTAGGGCTTTTAGCTGTGTTATTCCTTAAACCCAGCATAACCTTTTCATCCATTTCAGGTTAAATATTTCATATATGGGTAGCTGGAATTTAGAGACTAAAAAAGTATTCTTTTAACAGCAACAAACACCAGAAAAACAAAACACCTAAGACTGAAACATCTTTTAACTCCAAGTTCTCTTTTATTAAAAAATAAATACACAAAATAAAATGCAAGATAGCTATTTGGTTTTTATCCCTGATTGCACATATGCACAGATTCATTTAATATAATACATCTTTTAGACTTTCATTAAAAGCAGAGTTTTAAAAAATTCTAGGAAGAAAAACAGTAATGATATGAGGATCATACAGAATAAATATAGCCTTTAAGGAACATTCTTGAATGTTTGACAAACCAAAGAGACTGTATGAGGCTTTTGGGGGAAGGAATAGAAGATTTTGTGCAAACTAATCAATGCTGAATACAGCTGGACTAGACTTAACAGTAGTTAGATCTGTCTGCCTGAACAGAGGTCCAATTCTTCGGAAGGAGAGGAAGTTGGGAGGAGGCTTGGAAAGTTTTCAAACTCTGCTTTAAAAAGTTGAGCAAAAGACAACACTGACAGGGCAGTCTGCCCACAAAAGTAAATTTATTTTGTGATAAAAAGGTAACATTTAACCATTTTTCAATAACTTCTTTTTATAAATTTCCATTAACACTGCTATGATTAATAATCCCCAAGTACTGTAGGAATCTCCATAAAGGGTGACTTTAAAATAAATCCTTCAAAATCCAGGTGCAAAAGTGATGGATTAAAGACTGACTCAAATTTTTAGCCTAATCAGGGCCCTGATTCAACAAGGTATATAAGCACATACCTAATTCAAAGTACAGGATTAGTCCCATGGACTTCAGTGAGACTGACCATGTGTTAAATTAGGCAAATACTTAAGTATTTTACTAAATTGGGACTCAGATACTTAATATTTTTGATGTTATGAACATCAATTCATTAACTCCTTTTACAAGTTTTTCAGGGTAGGGACCATGCGGAAAGTGTACACACAGCATAATCTGTATACTGTACAGCTCTTAGCAGAATGAGGCCCTGATCATGACTGGGTAACATATCTGAATACAGAAAAAGATTTTTTCATTTTTCAAATTGTAATTTAGACAGACAAAAAATTGACAGATTTTGTTTGCCTTTTCCTCTTACCTTTCTTGTTAACAGACTTTTGCGCCTCATTCCACATGCCTCCAGCTGAAGACGTCCTCTCAATGCCAATTCAATTAACATACAGCCACGCAACCCAGAGGAAATACAATCATTCCAAAAAGACGTGTAACCCTGCAGAAGGAAAGACAACTTAAAGCAAAAGTTTTCTATCTGTTCCTGAAAACAGAAAGACTTGCTGTCTTCTCTAGCCAAATCTCAGAATTTCAGGAAAAGGTCAATTTTCTTCTCCCTACCATTGCACCTGAAAAAAATTAACTTTTTACCCACCACTCTATACAGAATATCTAGAAGAGAACCTATCGCAGATTTATTTAATTGGTTTCTCAATCTGTCTTTGAAGAGAGGTGAAACATTAGAAAATTAAAACAAATATTGCAGTAAGTGACAGCTATTTAGTTATTTTCAGTGTGCTGTGTTACACATGTGCACAAGCAGTATATACAAATTATCTTTGCAATTAATTTTTCAGACCTCAAAGTTTAAATTGTAGTCTAATTTAGACACTCTACTGGTTAAATAGTACCATCTGTGATTCTTGAGCAATGCTAACATTACATTTACATTCATAAGTAGAATGGCCCTGATGAAATGCTTAACACTGGCTTTTAGATTACTTTTAAGATAAATAGCATTATTATGCATAATACTTAACAAGCAACCACAGATTATATGAAGGGATTTACTTAAAATGGGGAGAAATCACATATTTTTCGCAGGTTGGACACAGCATAAATAGCATGAAACACATCCGCAAAATTTGCTATTTATGCTGTGACCAATGTGTGATTTCTCCGCAGCATTTCTCCAACTGGGGGTTCTCACAGGCCTATTGTAGCAGAGTTGCAGTATTTCTACCATTACTTCTGCGCTGCCTTCAGAACTGGGTAACTGAAGAGTGGAAGCTGCTGGCCGGGCACCCAGCTCAGAAGGCAGCAGTGCAGAAGGGTGGCATGATACGGTACTGTCACCCTTACTTTTGCACTGCTGCTGGAAGCGATACTGCCTTCAGAGTTGGGCACCCGGCCAGCAGCTGCCACTCTCCACTCTGTCTTCAGAGCTGGGGACCAGAGAACGGGGGCTGCGGACCAGGCATCCAGCTCTGAAGGCAGAACAGAAGGCTGGAAATACCACGACCACCCTATAATAGGCTTGCGACCCACTTTTGGGTGAAGACCCCCAGACTCAGAAATGCTGTGCACTTTTGTATACTTTTATATTATATTATAAGGTAAAAGTACACAAAAGACCAGATTTCACAGTCCATGACATGATTTTCACAGCCACGAATCTGGTAGACTCGTAATTATATGCAACACTATTCTGCTTGAGAAGAGTAAATTGAAGAAAGTAGTTTTTCAAACCAATTCTATCATACTTAGCTATTTTTCTAGTCATTAGTTTCACGGTTTTGAATACAACTGGTTAAGCCTATTGTAAATAGTTTTTATACTTGCCACAAGATCGCAATTTAAGGATGTTTCATGAAGCAAGTCTACAGTACTATCTTAGGTTTCTGTGATCTTTATACCATTCTGCTTAGGAAAACGTCCTGAACAGGCAGAAGAAATGGAAGAGATGACCCAAGAAATCTTTCTATCTAATTGTGAGGAACACCTGGTATAATGACTTGCGTACATCTTATTGCTTGAGTTTTTGTCATGACTTTAATGTCACTCAAAGGAATACTGTCAATTTGAAAGTCACTTATGTCTCAAGTGTTTTGACTTAGAGTAGTTCACGTTAATACTTAGTTTAGGCAATTTTCAAGACAAACTAATTTTCTAAGTGATATTTATTTTGAATGCAAAGAAGAATGCATTTGCAAAGTTTGGAAGGGGGTTGAAACTCTGGTTTATGATGGATGGGAGGCGAATTTCAATTTTAACTATACAGCAATCTATGCTGTTCCATACCAGTATTTTTCATAAGCAAACTTAAAATATAGGACAAAACAAAAGCTTTTAGGAAAAAAAATCAAATAGGAATATAGGAAAAGCCATATTGGGTCACATCCGCAGTCCAGTATCCTGTGTTCAACATTAGCAAGCTCCAGATGTTTTAAAGGAAGGTGCAAGAAACCCCCCCAGTACGCAAATATAGGATAATCTGCCTCCTCATGAAAGTTTCATGCTAACCCCAAAACAGATTGTATTAAACCATGAAGCATGAAATTTTATATTGCTCTCGAATCAAATATGTCGTATAGCTATACCAGGCTATAATGCAATCATGCATACATTCATGATTTTGCTATACATTAATGTTGTATATGTAGTTTTTATCAAACTACATATACAACATTATTCTCGCAGTAATTATGAACAAAAATTCTGTCAACTGGTCAAAATATTAAAAATGACAAAGGAAAGTGCTTTTATATATAAAAATAAACAGTGCATTAAGCACCTGTGGAACTCTTTGCTGTGAAGTATCAGTAAGGCCAAGCATTCAGGAAGAATCAAAAAGGAATATTTATATTTATTTATGTATGAATATTAACAAAATCCACAGTCATTAGATGAAACTAACACCTTTATACAGGTTATTTTAAAAAATACCAAAAAACTTATGCTCAAGAGCATATGCCAAACCACTAACTAGTGGGAGCTAGAAAGAAGCTTTTCTTATGGATAGGTTATTTTTTAACTTGCGCACTATAGTCTTTGAAACATCTGGTCCCGGCCACTGTCAGAAGCAGGATACTAGACAAGATGGATTACTGGTTTGATCCAGAATGACAATCCCTACTAGCATTTCCCACTGAGCAGTATCCTTTGAAAGAAAAATAAGGCAATTGAAATGAAACCAAAACACAAAAATCCACTGGCCAGAGTTAAGGTTGTGTCACAATGAAATACACATTTCCTTATATTTGATTAAAATGTGTTTATTATGTGGGCAGTTTAAGATTCATGAGGTTCATAACTATCTGTTTCCTTGCTTTTACGTTCTAATTATTTAGGACCTAGTTATTTAGCAACCTTGACTGGTTTTGTTTAAAATTAATTTTTTGAACCAGTTCAAGTTATTTTCACTACTATCACAGTAATCCCTACAGATATAAACTTTCCCACTTCAGTGGTAATCCAAAAACATATATGACTTCACTCCTGTGTATGAGTTAAGCAAGAAACCATGTAACAGTTTTCAATCAAGTGATCTTGAAAGGCAGCTCAAATGATTACAGTCTTAACAAACATAATTATGCTCCCTCTAGATGGTTAGATGACATTAAAACCATGAGACCATCTAAGTTCTCATCTTTTTTTTATTAGTCCTTGACGAAAGATTCAGAGAGAATTTACAGTTGACCTTAATGTGAAGTAGCACCATGTTTCAAGGAGCAGATTGCAGTGCTATGAACAGTCACCAAGGAGAGTATTTAAAACAAAACAAAAAACCCATTCTGGACATTTTAAACCTGCCATACTAATTGGGCTTTTGAAGGAATTCAGACAAACACTGATCATATTTGAGTTCACAGCAAAGACTGCACATGATAATAGACACATTCACATTAAGGCTGATTTAGCAAGAAGCAGTTAACTCAAACCTCTGGGTTCAGTAGGAAAGGAAGATAAGTGTTTGTCACCATTATAACAACAAATTTTTTATTCAAATCAGATCGCATTAAACAACTCAGAGTGCTATTACATGGTACTATTCCTTCCCACTCACACAACCCTCACCAGAAACACTGCCAACCATCCTTGATTTACTCATCTTATAGAATCATAAAAAGGTTGGGCTGAAGTCCAGCCCCCTGTTCTGAAGGAGAATCAAGTAAACCTAGACAATCCACGACAGTTGTTTGTTTAACCTGTTCTTAAAAATTTCCAGTGATGGGGATTCCACAGCCTACCTTGGAAGCCTTACTTCACCACCTTCTGTGATTTTTGTAGATGTCTGCTAACCAGTTTTAAAACGCTTAATTTAAAATTACTAGGCAGAAGGTAAGGTTTTTTGTAACTGTCTCAACAAACAGGCAATTATTAAAGAGCCAGTGTTTCTCTGCTCAAAGTCTGCATTAGAACAGATGCCTTTTTTGAGTTAAATATTGTTTGGCAAGTCAAAATTTCAAATCAAGGTATTATTTTAAATGACCTGTATATAAACAGTTACACTGATTTCTTCAAACTACATAGAAAAATTCAGCTTTGCCTTCGAGGTGAAGCTGGCAATTTTCAGGCCAAACAAATTTTGCTAGCCAAAGTTATAGGAAGCTAAAAATAAGACTTATACTGGAATCTAGTTGCAATCTTAACTATGGAAAGATCAATCTCAATGTATTTTTTTAAAATCACATTTTAATACAACACTCAAACATATCTGAGCTCCTCCTGTGGGTCTGCAGTGAAAAGTTAACTAAAATATTATTCTTCAACTGCATAGATTTCATGTTCTCTTCCACAATGGTGCACAGACAAATAAGTAAATGAGCCAGTTTCTGCTTCACTGAAATCAGAGAAAAATTGTGCTAGATGAAGACAAAAATTGGCAGGAAAAGAACTTGTTTAAATTTTCAAGCCTTTGAAGTCCTTGTCTGCACTAGTCAAAAAGCATTCCAACCAACCATTTGAAGCACTTTAAACTTGAATCCCTGTACACACTGCATACACATGAACACACCAGCTATGCCAGGCATTTTGAAAGCATTCATTGTACCAAGTGGTTGTAAACCTGAGAAAGTCTTTCATTCAGGTCCAGTTGAACCAGTGCAGGAAGCCACAAGTGTCATAGCTATATCAGATCAGCTAGTTCTAATTCCATACAGCAATTCAGGATATAGGCACAAGCACTTTTACCTGCAGAGATCCTACTGTCACTATGCCTTGCTAGTCCACAAATTTAGCTGGCAGTACCCAAGTCTCTGTCTGTCTGTCTCTTTCTTTCCTCTCAAAAAAAGGGTATAGTAGAACCCCATTTATCCAAGCCTCTCTATTATCCGGCTCTCCGTATTAACTGAACTGGGGCTGACGGCCCAACCCCCATTGCCCCGAGACTGAAGCTCTTTGCCCATTCTCCGGATTATTTGGATTTTTGATTATCTGATCTGGCCCCGGTCCCAATTAGATTGGAAAAATGGAGTTTCACTGTATGAGATAGCAATGCATGCTATCTTCAGCTTTGCAGGATACCACAATGTAATCTACAAGTACAAACATTTCTTTAACACTCATGTGACCCAGTTCTAATGCACAGTTGAAATGTGTCCATACAACATAGTGACAGGTCAATTAAGTTTGTGCATACACACCAACCACACTGATTAATTATGTCTGTATTAGTGCATTTAGGAAAAACCAGGCAACCATCCTCTAGCAGCTCAGTAGGAAATAGCATATCAAGATGATATGTACAGAGAATTACACCAGGAACACATGAGCATACACTCCAGGATGCTCTGCCACACAGAGAAATGCAAATCCCAGTTAAACTGATTTCACAGGTGCAGTTTGAATAGGACCCTTAACTGTAAAAACAAAACTCAGTATGTCAAACTACCCACTAGAAAATAACCAAACCCTAATAGCTTCTACGGTTCGAATTAGCTGTTGGTTGGGGCACAACCCTGTTTAAAGTAAACCATAGCATTAACTGGTTGCAAACTCAGTTAAGAGTTGTAGCTTGGATAACCTCTCTTTAATAGGGACAAATGGCAGACTACATATGTACTTTGAGAAACACATGGTAAGAAAATAAATCAGGGCTTTTTGGCTATTTTATCCATACTTCTAGCAGCACACGGGGCCGTCTGCCTGTCTTGAAATAAAACAAATCAAACAGCAGAGATCTAGGTCACTGATTCATTCATAGTTCAGGCTGTGGTATGCAGTGCACTCTTTCACAGAAAGTAGAAAGATCTGAACATGAAATGGAAAGTCAGTCTTTCAAATGTTTCCTGATGAAGCAAAATTGTATTTGTTATCCTCACTGGAGTCTGAAGGAAGAGATATGCACAGACTAGAACGCCCACACTGATTTTTCCAGGTCTCAATTAGCAAGTATTGAAGTTGTATCTTCTTGGAATCCACCAAGATGTGGACTACTTGCCTTATATGCCAACCCTGCTCTCCGTCTCATTCATTTACCTCCTAAAAACCATCCATATTAGAGCAGATCTCTCCTGCCACATTATTATTTGTACGTACATGTTTTCTCTCAACTCTCAAGTGACCTTCTTTGAGGTCTTTAAGGTAAGCATTTAATGGAAAGCATTTTCAAGATGAAAAAGCGTGTTCTGATTGGGGACAGTACGAATCTACCTTTTTTCTGATCTCTGCTTGGGTTTCGCATGATAATCGTGACTAATTTGTGGGGGAAGGGTTTTTTTGTGTGTAGATTTTCTCTGCCAATCTAGCATTTTTTTAATTAAAAGTCAGAACATGCTCATTTTTTAATTATGGCTTTATGTCATTTTGTGACTGATTGACGGGATTTTGGAAGACCTCTAAATGATTTTGTCAAAACACATCTGTGAGCCTAACCTTCTCAGGCACTTCTCACCCTGAAGCCCTCTAGTATAAAAGAGTAAACAGCACAAGAATGATGTTTATTTAGATAGGGAGATTAGAACTCCATTCTGCTGCACTGAACTAACACCTAAAAGAAAAGAGTTATCTCCCTAAACTGTGCAGGCTTCCTACCTCCTTTTCTCTCCAATGAAGGAGTTCCCTTCTCTGCTGCTGCTACGGATGGCCGGGAGGAAAGAAAACGGCTGCTGAAATTCTCTATCCCCTTTCCTCTCTGGTGCACTCTGTGTTCATAACTAGACTGTTTTTCCTAACATTTCTCACCACTGCTATCATTGGTGTAGCTCCCCTGACGGTAGCAACTGTGGACGCTCTAGGACAGGCAAAGCACCAGTCTGATAGTGTTTTAACCACTCTATCATCTCTATCTCAAAAAATGCCAGTGGCTACCTTGTTGACACTAAAGTTCCTACTCTTGATACCATCAGCAGAGATGTCCCAGTAATATCAATGAAATTTTAGGAGGAACAAGTTTAGGCCACAGCTTGTGCCTGGAAGTTACTCAAAGGCTTCTTCCATTCCAGCACCAGTGCTGCACTCTATGGAATAGGCATTGTTTTACTACAAGCTAAGCTTATTTACAAGTGCAGAAAAGTTACAAAATTAAATAAATATGATTCTATAAAAATCCAGAAGCTGCTTGCCAAAATTCAGTTTATGTATCAAAAAGAATTATAATCTACTGGAGAGACCAAACAAATATCCTCTTTATCTATAGATTCCACATAAAAATACAATAGCTATTATTTTTCAAGCATGTAAATAGTGGTTTACATATCTTAAAATGAAAAGTCCCTGGCTTAAAGAGCTTATCTAAATGCTGCTAAACTGAGAACACCAATGAAGATGTTACTGAATGCCAAATGTGATGGTGATTTCTACTGCTTGTATTGGTTCTGTAAGAACTTAGACTTCAAAGTAGTTTAATGTAGGCCAAAAACAGTAGCAGTAGTGACTTGTACTCAGTCACCCCTCATGCTACTTCAGTCTCTAGCTCTCAGCTAATTATCAAGCTAGTTTCCTGAGCAAATAAGTCAGCTGTTTTCTTTAAGAGCAAGTGTAAATGTAGCTCCCTGAAAGTCAGCAAGCACGAAGGCGGCAAAAACATGATTAAATCTCAGACACTAAAGACGTCATTCCATACCCATAGACATTACTTCAAAAATATTTACCGAGAAACTCTTTAAATGTAATTAAATTAAAGGGTTATAATTAAAGGGTTAATTTAAATTAAAGAATTATAAAGCATAAGTTTAATTATTATTTATTTCTGAACAAAGTAAGGTAACCACAGTGACAAAGAAATCTATTTTGACCATATTACGCTTAAGTTCCAAAATCCTTTACTATTTTTTACTTTCTTTCCCCTAGCTAAGAACTATCAAAAAATTAAGGCATGTTTAAAGATTTGTTCTACTTCTCTACTCCTTGGCTACCTTATATACTTCGATAATATTATTGTCTTTCTAGTACTTCAATTATCTTAGGAGATACAACTAGCATTTCCACTCTCCAAATCTTTAGAAAGTGTGCCCTGTCTAAACAGCTACTACCTAGGGCACATAAGTAGTAATGCAAGATTTTAAAAATAGAGAGGGATGGAGAGCTGGAAATTTGTGAGAGACTCCTCTCCCTCCCCAGATGTCCCCTTGCTGTTCCCATCAGAAAAAGTTCTGAAAGGAAATACAAAAAACCCCCAAAAATACGTATTTGTAAGGTTCCTACCCTGTGTCTTGAATCTGCAAGATTATTAACATGAAAGTACTAATTTTATCTCTTGGCTAGGGCCCCCCATTTACAGATGACAATGTGGAAGACTGCCTCCTTCATGGTCTAGATTGCCAGGAACAAATCAGGACTGCCCTCAAGGTCTTTTACTGACTCCCAGTCAGTTTCAGAGGCCAGTTTAAGGTTTTGGTCCTAGTCTTCAAAGCAATCAATAAATCAACCTTCAAATACAGTAAGTCCAAATTTCAATCTACGAACCACCATGACAGGTGAGCTCTTTTGGGACAATACAGATCAAAAAGCCCAGGACAAAGCAGGAGAAATCTGGAGCCAAAGCATTTCCAGTTGAGATGATCAAGCTATGTAACAAACTTCCAGAAGAGAATTAAAAAAAATCCAGAGTGAGCGTTTTTAGGAAATGCTGCTAAACTTTCCTCTTTGAAAAAGACTTTCCATCATAGCAAGAATGACGCTTACAACATTGATACCTCTATCCAACCCAAAAAATCCAAAAAAAACCAAACCAAAACAAAAACATTTGTAACAAACAAATCAAACTAACCATCAACCAAAAAAACCCTATAGATTCCCAACCAGATTTTCCTTTTTACCAGAGCTGGCAGAACCTGGAATTACCATTCTGCAGAAAATTAAAAAATAAACAAACAAAAGTTTGTTCAGTTTTGGAACAAACTCCCTGAAATTTCCCGTGAAATACAAATTCTAAAATTTCATTTACAAAAAGTTGAAGCAACATTTCATTTGGACTTTTTTGAAACGTTTCCACGGCTCCTCAAGCTTTCCAGAGCCCTCTCCACCCACCAATCCAGAAAACCCTAGATTGGTGAGTGGAGAGGGCTCTGCCTCTCCCAAGCAGTCTTCCTGGTGGACAGCCCCACCAGCCGGGAGCCCTGGAAGCCCCAGCTTGAAGTCAGCCCCATCAGGAAATCTGGAAGCCCAGGCTGCCAAGGAGTAGAAAAGGCTCCAAGCTGGGATTGATTTTCCCATGTAAAAATAAAAGATTTCTGGCAAAGTTGAGTATTTCCCAGGGAAAATATTTCCATTTTGCAGAAAATGAGTTTTTTGTCAATATCATTCCAATGGAAAACTCCCAGCCAGATCTAGTTTTTACTCTGAAAAGGGAAGAGAGACAGAGAATCCATGAAGTCCACTTCGCTGTTTCTTATTTATGCTGAAGACATTTCGATACTATGAGGACGGGCAACAGAATAAAACCTTAAGATAGGCATTTTCTTCCCAGGCCTCTTACTTCACAAGTTATTTCGACACTGTGGGATGCACAATCACCTACCTTCTGCACACAATAGTTTCTTGCTGCTGCCTATGGCCCACTAACATGTAAATATTCCTATATTACATTCCAGTTTCTTTTAAGCAAGCATTCATTAAGTAAACATGACTTTGGTGTGTTGCCTGGCAAAGCTGAAATGGTGACGTTTTTGATGTTTCAGTCATTTTTCTAAAGAAGACCATTTGAAAATGTCAGCTTAGTGAACTCCACTGAAAAATTTAGGCAAACAATTTTGCACTGTTGCTTATGTCAACTGTTCTAATCCTTGTAGCAGCGGACTCAAACACAAAAAGGGACAAGTTTTCTGTGTGGCTATTATTATTATATTATGAATTGTTGTATTTACCATAGCTACATCCTTTTTGGTTTCAAACCATCTTCCGGTTGGGGAAATATCTTCATTTGAAGACTGGGAGTTTTATTGCCATCTGCCAAAACATTCTCTTAGCTTCCATTTGTTGCTATCAAAGCTGTTAATATGATTCTATGGATGCTATTTTTGTGGCAGCCTAAATCTAAATGATACACAAGGTTATGATAGCAGGTAAACTACTTCTGCATTTTTTTCAAACATTTGTTTTCTCTGTTTATAATTATGACACATCACTCAGTTCTGTATTTATGCAGACAAATCTTTCTGACTAGTGCTGAAACACAACCAAGACCATTGACACCACTGTACTTGCCAACATCCTCAACACAAGAAACTGTAGGTGTGCTTACAAATAAATGTACACAAATTTAAATATATTTATACAAGTTGCTTAAAGTTGTGAAGAGAAATACAGAGAGAAATAGGAGGTAAGGAAAGGCAGGAAGAGAAAGTGGAAGGGGGTGCACAAAGCAAGACACCAACACTTAATTTTCTTTCCCCCTCAACTGCCCAGCAGTATTTCCTGCCCAGCACACAAGCATCCCTTTTTAATTACTCCTCTCAACAGCTTTTAATGTAAACCTCCCACCACAGCATTTCGCTCTCCTCACCTCCAACCCCACACCCCAGATATTTCATTCTAACCACACACCTTCCCAAAGCACTTCATTTTAAGTCCCCATCCTCCTCAGAATATTTCATTTGAATTTGCCTCATCTCTAGAAGCCTGAGAATAAGAAGAGAGAAACAAGTGGGTAAGCACTATGAACCAGAGCAGAAACTGCAGAGCTGGCAGACCAACTGCTCACCACCAGCCAGTTGTAGCACAGATAAATGCTTCCAGCCTGGGACCAAGACAAAAGAGCACTAGATGCTAAACTTCTGAGGAATCACACTGACAGTCAGCAGCTTTGTCAGACTACACTTCTCCTTTTCTCAGTATGCAGGTGAATAGGGAAGGGCAGCCAATCAGGTGGAGATTTCTTCATGTTAGAAGTTTCACTGTGGGGAACACCTATACAGTTGGCAAGTCAATACCTTTCAGGGCATGAATGACACAGGCCAGAGAGAAGTCTCTTCACAAAAGTCCGTTTAAGGATAATCTAAGAATATGTCTGAATTATGGAGACTATACTAGCATAGCTAGATCACCCTAAGTATGGCAGCATAACCCTACAGCAGTGATTCTCAACCTGCGCCCCAATCAGCATACAGCCGTGGCCCATGTGTAGGATGACACTGCGCTTTCCCATCCTGACTGCTCTGGTCAGCAGTTTGAACTCCACTGCCCAAACTCCTCCACCACATTCCTCGCATGTTCCCCGTCCCTCACGGTACCCCATGCACTCCACGCCTAGGAACTGGTTTCACAATGAAAGCTGGAGTTACACAAAGCTATGATAGCCCTAACCGAGAGACTGTGCCTCATTGTCATGTCCCCTGTTTGACCAAAAGTTTGTGTTTTGTCCAGTTATTAAACAAAAGGCTTTGAAATGAAATGAGTCCATTTGTGTCATACACGTCAGTCATTCCAACATGGCGGCTATAGGCAGGAATATTTGCTCAGTACAATTAATGCTCAGGAAACAAGCACTACAGGGGTCATTCAAGGCAACAAAGAACCACTGTCTGACCGGGAATGCATCACAAAGACACATTACTGGGAATAACTGTCAAGTGATAAAGCCTTCAAAGGCTCCTTCAAAGCCTCCTTCATTTGTATAGCCACCTGCTGTGCCCCTCTAACTGCCCTGGTACCTGGCTGCTCAAAATCAGCTTCACCCCAGAAAAACGTTTCCCCTTTCGCTTCACAAATATTATGCAGAATACAGCAAGCTGCAATGACCATCGGAATATTGTCTTCACTGTGGTCTAACTAGACAAAAAGACAGTGCCAGTAACCTTTCAAAATGGCCAAAGGCACATTCAATTGTCATTCGGCACCTGCCGAGCCTGTTGTTGAAGCGCTCTTTGCTGCTGTCTAGGGGGCCTGGTGTAAAGCTTTATGAGCCCTGGGACCAAGGGGTAGGTGGAGTCTCCCAGGATCACTATGGGCTTTTCCACATACCCCACTTGAATCTTCTGGTCTGGAAAGAAAGTCTCTGCTTTCCCCTGTACTGTTCTGTACAGTCCAGTGTACCAAAAGATGCATCATGCACCTTCCCTGACCATCCCCAACTGACGTCAATGTAACAGCACCAGTGATCCACCAGCACCTGCAAGACCATGGAAAAGTAGCCCTTTCAGTTGATGTACTACATCACAAGATGATCTGGGTCCAAAATTGGGATATGTGTTACATCTATCGCCCTGCAGTTAGGAAATCCTATTGCCTCAAAGCCATCATTTATTTCCTGCATATTACCAGTCACAGACCTTCATAGCAGGAGGCGATTAATGGCCCTGCGTGCCTGCATCACCACAACCCCCATGGTAGACTTCCCAACTCCAAACTGATTCGCGACTGACTGATAGCAGTCTGGAGTTGCCAGCTTCCACACAGTGATCGCCATTCGCTTATCCACAGTGAGGACAGCTCTCGTTCTGGTGTCCTTGAGCCAAAGGGCAGGATCGAGTGACACACACGGTTCCAAGAAGGTGGATTTGTGCATCCAAAAGTTCTGGAGCCACTGCTTGTCGTCCCATACATGCATCACAATACAATCCCACCATTCAGTGCTGGTTTCCCAAGCCCAGTACCGATGGTTCACTGTGGGCAGCTGTTCCGTGAATGCCAGCAGAAATCTTGAATTATTTGCTTCCACGGCAGACAGCAGGGCAGGCACCACCTACTGCAGGACCAGCTGTGTTCATAACACTCAGCACCACATTGGTCAGCAGTTCAGGATCCAGGGTGTCAGGCAGAGACTGTCTATACCTGGGGTTAGGTTGGTATAACTGCGTTGCTCAGGAGTGTGGATTTTCCAAACTACTGAGTGACGTAGCTATACTGATAACTCTGCAGTGTAGACCAAGCTACAGGCATCTAAATAAAAATTTTAGGAGCCTAATTTTAGGCACCTATTTTTAAATAATCTTGGTCATGGCATTTGGCTAAAATGCTATCAGTAGCTGAACTATTGCTTGATGTTTATTTTTAGATGCACTAGTAGCTAACCAAATTCCGTGGTGCCGGCAGGTCCATTGTCAGCAATGCAGTATTTGTCAATGATATCGAAACACTTTTAAAAAGTAGTTATAGAAATACGGAAATCATAGGAGCAACCAAGTATACAGAAAACTTCAGGGTTCTGCCTCTATAATTTGTCTGCCTCATATAGCTTAGCTACAATATATGCCCAGTAAATGGGCAGGGATTTTAAATGCAGTTCTACCATGGAATTCCACCAATAAATTTTTCTGCTCTGAAATCTGAAAGTCAAGCTTAGTGCTGCTTTTAACAAGGTCACCAATATTAAAGATTCTGTAAACCAGATGATATCCGCAGTTATTCCTGTGCAACCTCATTTGTCATGCAGGTGTGATTGAGTGCTTAATTGAAAAATGATAGGTTTGCACAGGAGTTAAGTAGAGACAGTTTGGCTGAAGAATCTCTATTACTGATGGTGATGTGTATGAAGAGAGAACTTGGTTAACTCTGATCACAAGCTGAATTTACAGGAGTTGTAAGTTAGAAAAAATATCCTACTTGTTTAAAAAAATTGATCCGGAAGTCACACAGAGATAGATGATAACTATTGAACTCCACAATACAATTTTAAGTTAGTTATTTTGAGGGTAATACTATGCTTCATGTAACTTTGAATAGCCAGGACAAAATATATCTTTATTTCTAGAGAGATGAGGATTCTATCCGTTAGTTATCCTTTTAATGGAAAAGGCTTACTAAAAAAGTTGTTTAAAAAAATTAAAAGTGACTTCAGCTTCCATGCTGATGATCCATTTGACCCATTAGCTGCACAGGTCCTCACCTTCACCTCTTCATTTGTCTTGCAAACCTGATTCAACTCTCCCACTCATCAAAAGGGCCATCACTTGACTTGGTCATCACCAAGCACTGCTCTCTGATCTTTCCATTGTTGAGTTCCCTTTCCCCAACCATCAGCTGGTTTCTCTCTCTTTTAAAAAAAAAAAAAAAAAAAAAAAAGAGACCATCGTCATCAGCACACCCCTTCTGAAGCTCACACCCACAACCCCAGCTGCCTTTTCACTACCTTTTACTTACTCCTTAAAACTTAGTCTCCTCCTCGGATTTTGCTGATTTCTTCCAATAGAAAATTAACAAAATATGAATTGACCTTCCCCCTCCCCTCAGCTTGCCTTCCCTTGACGCATCTTCCCGTCACAGATGCAGAAGTTTCTTGTCTGAAATGCGCTGAAATCCTCTAACCACTCCATTTCCCCTAGTGATCGCATCCCATCTCCTGATCTCATTTGTACCTACCCTTATCCTCTGACTCTTTCTCTTCACAATACAGGCATACTTTAGCTTCTCCACTCCACTCCACTCCCCTTAGCTCCACTTACGTGTTCAACTAGCATCCAACCTTCCTGCTCCTTTTCATCTCTAAGCTCCATGAACTGCATATCTATAATCACTGTCAAACTTTTTCTCCAGTCTGGCTTCTGCTGATACTGCCTCCACTGATACTGCATTCACCAAAGTCTCTAATGACTTTTTCCTTGCTAAAGCACAGAATCAGTACTCTATCCTTAACTTCCTTGACCTGTTAGCTGCCTTTGATACCAACGATGATGCTCCTCTTCTTGAAATCTTGTCCTCCTTTGGCTTCTGTCCTCTCCTAGTTCTCCTCCTCTCTCTCGATTGATCCTTCTGAGGATCCTCCTCACCACCCCTCTTGTTTTTAGTAGGGGTTCCACAGAACTCTGTCCTTGGTCCTGTTCTCCCTCTACACCTTATCTCTGGTTAATCGCACTCGCAAACAAAGTCAACTCTCATCTTTATGCTGATGACTTACAAATTTACCTCTCTGCCCCAGATCTGCTCTCTTCTGTCCACACTAAAATCTCAGCCCCTCTCTGACATCTTGTGGATGTCTAGCCATCAAATCAAGCAAAACTTGGCTAAACAGAGCTCCTAATCTTCTCCCTAAATCCTTCCTGCTACATCCTTTCTTGATCACTGTGGACAACACCACTATCCTGCCTGTCACTCAGGCCTGTAACCTGGACTTCCTTTCTGACTTGGACCTCTCCTTAAGAGCTCCTAAAAATCTGCTAAACATAAAGAGCTCCTAAACATAATCTGCTTGTCTTCACATTCAGGGATGACCTTAATGAGCTATCCCCACTCTACTTTTCATCTCTCCCTTGCTATCAAGATGTCAACTTTCGTCTCTGGTTAGCCCATGATGCCAGCCTCCATCACCCACTTGTGACATTTTCAAACAGGCTCCTTTGTGCTTTCCCCCATGCTGACCCTTACTCTTGGGAGGAGCTGCCCATATAGATTTTCAAATCTACCTCATTATTCACCTTCAAAGCCCTCCTCAAAACTCTCTTTTGCTGTGATGCCAACAAAAAACTTGGCAATGATTAGGCTGCTGATGTGCTGAGACCACTGCCTGTCATACTGCCAAATACTGTTTCATTGCTTCCTTGTGAGCCCCCGTTTCTGTCTATCCATCTGTTTTGTTTTGGATTTTTTGGTTGGTGTTTTTTTTTGTGGGGGGGGGGGGGAGAAAGGGAGGGAAGGTTCTTCTATTAAAATTATAAATGCATTGGGAAGGGGACTGTCTTTTGTTCTGTGTTTGTACAGCACCTAGCACAATGGGGTCTTGGCCCATGACTAAGGCTCCTAAGGTGCTACAATAATACAAATGATATATATTCACTGTCACTGAAGTCCATATTCATAATGTTGCTGTAGCACATGGCATTTTATAATCTCTGAGTCTCCTATAGATGTTGAATAGCTGGGTGAAAGTAATGAGCCTCACAGAAGTCTACATGACAGGGAATTAGGTGAGGAGGAGCATGTATCCATGTCCAGAATCTGTTTGCCAGATGACAGAACTATTTTGCCATTATCCCACTTCTCAAAGATTAAATTATTTTGTCTGTAGTCTGAGACAAGTATAAGTGTGAGGAATTTTATACAATCATAGAATATTAGGGTTGGAAGGGACCTCAGAATGTCATCTAGACTAACCCCCTTCTCAAAGCATCGCCAACCCCAACTAAATCATCTTTGAATCAATTACCCCACATACCCTAGTAACTGTCATGCCAAAAAAAATACATGTTAAGACAATATTAAGCTTGCACGGTTATGCATTCATAAATACACACATAAAATCAGGAAATGCTACAGATGAGGATTCACACAAACTTAATTACTTTCTTCCAGGTGTCTATGCTTTACGCCATCTAATTGTATCTTGACATTGTTTCTCAATACATTTTTTCTATGATCCTAGCTGCACATATTTAACCTCTTAGTTTCTGGCCCCTGCATATGTCAAAAGATTAAATGTATTCTTACAGATTAAGGCCAGGAGGCACAACTATGATCATTTTATCAGACCTCCTGCATAACATAGGTCAAAGAATTTCAACCAGAAACTCCTACAGGGAACTTTTCTTGCCTAGGATGTTTTCAGGTAAGAAAACATCCTTTCTTGGACCCTTCACATCCCACTTTCTTAAGTGATGTTTCCCCCTCTTTCTTAGATGGGCAGATGAGAACTTTTGTCTTTACTAAGGTAAGGGAACATCCTCCTCCAAGATTTCCCAGAACAATAGCTTCTAGTGCTGTAAGATACTACTTTCTTATTAATGTAAATATTTAGCCATGCTATAAAGTAAACTAATTTTCATTTATAACATTTCCTTTAAATATAGGACACAGAGATGCAGAAAAAACTTCATTCTGCAGCTTCTCAGAAATAATCTTCAGGGTCAGATTGCAGGACATGAAGGTTCAAAAATGAAATTTGCAGATCAGATCAGATCAGTTTTTGTCCCATCCATCCCCACCCTCAATGCCCCACAATCTTAATTTTGGGATGTTCACAGCAGAAAAATCCATTTCTTAGAGGAAGGGAGGATTAGAACAGTAAATTGTTTACAATAAGCAGTGTCAAAATAAACAATTTACTGAGGCACCAGCTTCTAAATACACTCTCTTCATGGGTCAATTGAAACTTATTTCCAAAACTTTGCAAGCTAACATTTCCATTATGAAAACCATTAGGAGTGCAAAAGTAAAGGGAAACAGGCTTCTCAGAAGTTCTACTAGTAATTACTTTGTCCTTTGGGGGAAATAACCTCCTTCTCTGTCTAAGCCAGGATAGATCTTAATAAGGATGCTGCATTTGTGACAATCTAGTTAATCTGTTTGTACAACATGTATATAAACAGTCCCCAGGATAAAACATAATTTGTATCAGTTTCAGACTGCCAGCTCTATTTTGGATGTTGGGTTCTTTATCTTCTCTATGTTACCTCCATGGCAGATTGGAATTCCAAAGGGCTAATCATAGAGGTTCACTGACTTAGTTACTCTCCCAACGAAATGGAATCACTCTAAAACAGGCTGGCTCCTACCTAGATGAACTGGTTTATCTGGAGAGAGGTTGCCTAGCAATAAACTCACCTGATAAGGGCCTGGGATTACCTTATGATGCTGATCCAGGAGCCACCTGAATGAGGGACTGAAAGATTATAAAAGATTTGGAAGGGGGAAGATGAAAGGTGATACACAGGAAGTTTTGGGCAAGAGATGGAAAGAATGTGAAGGTGAGCTAGAGGGAGAAGACTCCATGTTTCAGAACATAAGCCATGCATTGCAGATGGAGGACCCTGACCCCAGCCCTAAGAATGCTCAGGTGTGGTCAGGAAACTAAGGCAGGGAAATGTATGGAGGGTTTATTATTTTTGCATAGATCTGTGTATTTCTCATGCAATTAAGAGCAATGGTTTTAGAATCTTGTACAAAGTGTCTCTGCATTTTAAATATTACATCTACCATGTATCCGTTGGAAAAAAAAACTGTGGAATCAGAACACCATATGGCTGGAGTTTTGGGAGATAATGTTGGACTGCATGCATGGGTGCAACTCAGAGGAGACCCCAAAACAGTGACAGCATCACGTCTATGTTCAGAATCCTGAGGCTTAAACCACATGGGATTCGGTAATTGTATCCTCTCACAACAATCTGATGAGTTGCCAGCAGGAAGTGCTCAAACTGACACTGTAGTCAACACTGTTGGCATAAAAGGATGTTTAAAGTTGCATTTTAATTGCACCTTACAATAAACTAACCTCACATTCATGGGTTCTCTAGGTAAAAACTTGCCTACCAATGGAATGACTGTTTTGGACTCGGGAAGTAGCCAATACCTTAGACAGAGTAACATATCCCTTGTGCTTTGGCAATGAGTACAATCTAAGAGTCCTGATTCCACATTTATCACATCTTCAAATGCTAGTTGGAGGAAGATGCACAACTCAGACTTAAGGGGAAAGCATTTCAGTTTTGGGGAGTTGTCTCTCTGTCACCTCCACTTGTTCAGTCTGAAGCCCCAGGGTAATAATCACCTTCTTTCACAACAGGTGTGGGAGAGGGTAAAAGTGTGTCTCCTCTTTCCCAATCCCACTGGGAAAATTGCACTTCTTCTAGTTGAATTAGATCAAAACCATTTGTTTGGTCTTTTCTTGCTTCTGAATGTCTTTGATTTGTGTTTCTTAGGACAAGAAAGTCAGTTTTTTACTTTTGACCTTTTTCTGGCTTGTGAAGGTTCATGCTTATCAGTCAGACAATTCCCCATCATTATTGGGCCATTCCAAGTCAAAGTATAAACCACAGCTCAGGGTTGTCTCCTCTTCGGTCCCTCATTCCCAGTTAGGCTTTTTATGTTTGGTAAGAATGAGTTGTAGAAAGAAGGCTTAAGACTCACACAGCATGTGTCATTTTAGTTCTATTTCTCCGAGAAAATTTGAGGATTACAGAATTGGAACCTGGCTCCTTCAAGTGTCCATCTGCCTGGGAATCAGGCCTGAAGTCACAGGAAGGGATAGGAGGAGCAGGGTTTCCCCAGGGAAAAGGATGGGATTGTCCCTGAGTTGGAGTGGGTGGGCGCAGACGGAGAAGGAAAGGGGGGTGGGATGACAGTTTTAGTTTCTCCAGACAGACAATGCTTCATTGGAATGCACTCAGACATCTTGGTGCTGTCCTCACCCACACACTAGCTGGGAACTGAGGTAGTAAGGTCTTCCCCAGACTCTGGACTCTTTTGCAGCTGCAGATCCTTTGTGACAGGCTGAGCGCACAGTAACATTTCCGAGTCTTCTCTTTTCTTGCTGCTTTGGTCGAGGTAGAAGATGAAAAACAGGAAAGCGCTTCAGTAAAACAGTGAGCTCAAAATCCAAAAGAGTAGATTTGCTGGTTGCCTTAAAAAAATTAATTAGCTGTCATTGCCAGAGGTCTGTAGCCCACAGTTTGCACTGCTTTGAAGACAGAGAAACCTGGGAGAGGCTTAAAGGGGGCAGCATCATAACTTTGCCAGGTCAAAAAGATCCAGTCTGCCTTCCGATGCCTTTGACAAGAGTGGAAATCTCCACAGTTAAGATGGCAAGATATGGAGGGGACAGAGTACAACTGAGTCCACTGATGTCATGTTGGAAGTACACAGTAAAATACTTCTTACCCAATCCATCATTAAATGAACACTGGTTGGTGTATAAAAGCCACCTCAGTTTGCAGCTAAGTTGTCTACACAGCTAATTATCTTAACCTCTGAATTGTATCTCAGGAGATTGTGACACTGGTTTAAAAGTAAATGTATAGTACATGGCAGATGGAAAAGTTACTAAGAGAAATACTCAGAGAAGAAGAATCATACAAAAAGACTGATTTGCAAAAGTGGTGAGTACCCAAAAATGCCACTGAATGTGCACATGTAAGATTGCCAGTTTTTGTTTTTGACTACTTGACTGTACTGCCTTTTCTTAAGATTTTTGTATGGAACTGTAAAAAAACAAGTTTACTGAAATGAACATGATAAAATTAACTTATGAGGTTAATCATTAAATGCCTAGTTGAAAGAAATGTTAAATTACTAACTGTCAAGAGTCAAAATGAATGTAGGATTTTAGTATCGGACTGTGATCAAGTTTCCTTTGTAGACTTCTGTCCAGTGTAGGTGAGTTAGTAAAGAACAGATGCATTTCAGCTTGTCTGTGGGTGTCAGCACTGTGAAAACCATTTATAGGCTGAAGACCTCCACAGCTAAAACTCAGGTAAGAAAATTAAAATATAATGCAAAAGTTACCTTCTACTTTCTGTAGGACAATTTTCAGTTTTCAAAAACATGACCTCCTCTATAGAAATTTTCCCAGCCAGCACAGATCTGAGAGATATTTCAGTGCCTGGTAAAATGACAGCATTACTTCTCGTCAATAAGTTACAGTCCAGTCTCCAGCTCAAAAAAGCGCCAGGAAAACTAAAAAGGTCTACTGTTGCCCAAGCTACATGAATTCCTGATTAAATCTCTCACTATGCATGCCAAGAAAATTTCAGTTATAGCCTACAGCAAAATTACTATAAAGGTCTAAAGAGCAGATTGCAATTGACAATAGCTAGTACCTCAGCATATTGTACAATTTACATGAGTTTTATTTCAGCACCCTGGGTATCAGTTAAATATTTGATCTGTATTTAACATATCAATTATCTACACTATGAAAATAAAACAGAGGACCCATTGAGGCTGGTTTCATGACCTATCATGCTTCTCTAAATAGATTAGCTGTGGTACATCTGTAAAGAGTGTGGGAGCAGCTGTATATATTGCTATGATTAAACAAGTTTTCATTTCTTACAAGGAGAACTCAAAAAAAGCAAGTGGCTGTTATGGAAAGCAGTCAATTCCCAACCTCGTAGCTTAAAAAGGGCCTCACCCCAGAGCTAGAGACTGTGTAAAAGATGAACAAGAGCTGTTAAGAGCAAATTGGTCTGTACTGACCTTTTAAATTAGACTGTATTTTAAAATAAACTTTCCTATCATCCCAATATTTATTGTTCCATCTTCCTAAAGCACTTCAGTAAGTCCATCAAAGAGCAACCCTGTTTTACTGTTCCTTTTACAAATATAATATTATAACTTAATACAGTAAAATATTTCAGTGAATTCTTACATCTTTCTATGCTATAGCAGCAGGCCATCGTCATCCTCCTTCTTCAAAAAGATAAACACTCCCGTGTCATGGAAGTTTGTAATGTAAATAGAATGCCAAAAACTTCCAGTGAATTCTAATGGATCCTGTATTTAAAGATTGGGCCCAAAAATTGAAAGAAAAGCCAGAGAACAAGAATGAATAGGACATCAGTAGGAAATTGGATTGTCAGAGTTGTGCAAAATTCCAAAGGTTGGGAGAGTGTTATTTTGGTCCAACCATGTTTATCAGTTTTTACATCCATGCTCAAGACACAGCTACTTTTAAAACAATAATTCTGTTAATTAAAAATGTATTATTGTTTTCGATCACAGCAAAGAGAACTTTGGACTTATAAAATTAGACACAAAACACTGGTTAAGCATTTATCCAAGCAAAAACTGTAAAAATGGAAAACTAAGAAGGGACCATCAAACTGGAGAACTCTCGAATACATTACTCTGTTAGTCAATAACTTTAAGTGTTTGGATGAACTGGAAATTTCCTTTTTAGAGCTTAGCTTTTGAAGGGTTTCCAGAGAAATTGTAGAATTTCCTGAAGATGTGATGATCCCCGAAGAATCCTAGTTATGCACTGTGTTCCAATATGTTAGCTATTCCCCAAAGGACACCACATCTGCCAGTTATCATTAGTCTCCATTGTCCCAGTAGCATGCCAAGTTGCTATTAATTGAATTATCTCAGTAAACTTTAGAACATTTTGGCCTCCTAGATTGTTCAAACTACCCAACAACTCCAGATAGCTTTATATATGTCACTATTTCAGAATATACACATTAAAAGAGATTGCGTCTACTGAACACTCACCATTCCTGGAAGCTTAAATGTACCAATATAAAACTACTCAGCAGCAATATAGCATTATTATAGTACTTAAAAAATATGATCCTGAACATTCTGTGTAGACTACAGACCAACAAAGATGCAAAAATGAACATAAACATACAGGACTCCTCTGCCCATCATTTCACCAATTCTTGTCTTCTATATAAAAGGTATATCGCCTCTCTCCAAAATCCATAGTACTTTTCACATACAATTACATGTACCAAAAAATTGGAATTTTTTTTAAATCTAGAACATCACACTTAAGTGTGTCACTCAAAGACTGTACTTCTACTAGAAAATTGCTTGTACTCAGAAAGTTCACAGAAATTTAAACCTTTGTAATTCAGTATTTTGCCTATCGCCTCAAGATGTATTTACATTCAGCTCCTCAATATCTATATTATTTATAATAGACAATATACATCAGAATGTTTAACATGAGACATACATGTGTGAATAAATTTTTTTTTTACTAAATTATATCTTTTGTATGCTATCTTAATTTTAAATAGAAATGATTATGTGCATGTGGAATAAACAAAATAAAGAGGAATAATCAACAGGAAAACAAAACTCAAAATGTATGAACAATATCACAGGTAAGGATCAAAGGCCAACAGACTGTGTGTTCTGGACACATATATATTGCACATAGTAAATACAATTAATGATGCCCAAATAGTAAGATAAAGTATTCTTTGTTTTTTAAAACAGCAAATTTCTCCATACCAAGGATGTCCCAGGTTTTGTTGAACCAATTATAGAGGGATTACACTCAGCAGACATCAATTGAGAGTTTTGCTATGATTTAATCAAAATAGTGCATCTCTTTTGATAGCAGGATCCACATAAAAATCTACAATACATTGGATATAATCTGCTGTATAAAATTCCAAGAGCTACATTGCTGTTTGAACCTTTTTCAAAAAATGTTATAAAAGGAAAATCTCACCACATATCTAAATGACAAATTGCATCCATTTCAACAGGATCCCTTCTGTATATAGTTTAGGTAGTGTTAGATTACATTAAATTATATTGATAGAATATAATTACATATGGACAACTAACGTATCTTTCTAGATTCTTTCCACCACTGCCTCATGTTTTTAAGAAAAAAATGTAGAGCTATTATTTAGCTAAGATATGAATATTAAATTCCCAATTATCAATGAATCTTTCCTACCAGGTACCTAGAGTTTTTAGGAGAACATTTGATCTTAGTTCAATAAAGCTATACTGCAGTTTTCTATAACTAGAATAATTTTGTTTGAAGTTGATTGTATTCCATCGTAATAAGCAGATAGGATGTTGTCAGCTTGAAATTTAGTCAATTTTAAAAGTTTAAAGTTCTTTTGGGTACTACACTTGCTCCTGCCACTTTTTATGGTTTTACAGTCACACTTTACTAGGTTTAAAAATGTTTTTCTTCTATCCTATTGCTGTGAGAAAGACCCACACAATCAAGAGAGGAAACAAACCATACAGTGAAACTGACTATACATAAAGTACTGTCAAATGCACAAAATAGATTAGTTGGAAAAAAATGCGAAAACTATTTTTGTTTACTAATAGGTGTTATTTGTAGTAATGGAAGGTAAAATATTTTCAAAGATAAGTGATTTTAAGTTGACAGTATCCCTTTAAAGCAGCCTGAGGACAGAAAGCTCTACAGAAGAGCGAAGGAGACAACACACACAACACATATAACTCCCATGACACATTCACAACAAACCTCAATAACTGCCTATTATTGTAGCCCTTGTCCATATATCCCCTACCTAACCCCAGTGGATGACCTCATCTCTCTTTGTATCTTTTCTCAACTGTAAGCTCTCTGGGACAGGTATAATTCTTTTGTCTGTAAAATACCATGAATATTTGTGTCACTGCAGAAACATTAAATATAAAGTATAATCTACATAAGATACCTTTCTGTAGGAAGAACCCTTAGATTATCTTGGGGGATGTGCAGCTATTAAAGATATAGAACAAATAATCTAACTATAACAATTTGATACATGACCTATACAAAGAAAATTGAGGCCCAATTTCAATTAATAATTTGTATTCTCCCTCCCCCCCCCACTCTCTCTCTCCCCCTCTCTCTCCTGAGCAAAAAGAGCTTACAGTCTAAGGCCCCGATCCTGCAAGGACTTTAGCACATGCTTAACTTTACTTCAGTGGGACTACTCTTCTGTGTAAAGATAAGAACATGTGTAAATAAGGCCATCAGATTTACATGGATGGATCCATGTATCAGTGTGGATGCCTCAGGACTTTACTGGGACTCCACACAAGTGCAAAGGTCCACCCAAGCAGATCCAATTACAAGAACATGGCCTAAGACAACAAGTATCGCACAAGAGATCGGAAACAGGGATATACAAAAATATATACAATTTTAATACATACATTTAAAAAAACGTTATCCGTTATACCAGCTGCTTCTCAACCTAGCCATTATTAGTTGGCTAATTAATTTTATGTATCATGCAATAAAAGTAATCCAAAAAATAATGCTGGCAGTTTCATCTCACATCAGAGCCTTCTAATGAACACATACAATTTTAAGGTACCTTCTTCCCTCCACTGCCTGAATTTGCTAATTGGCTTCAAAAGCAGATATGTATATATGTACCTGCTATTTGATTTCTATTCCTTACATCTGACGAAGTGGGTTACAGCCCACGAAAGCTTATGCCTGCAGAAATTAAATTTGTTAGTCTTTAAAGTGCTACAGGACTCTTGTTGTTTTTGCTGTATATAGACTAACACGGCTACCATAGGTGTGTGCAGCACATTTCATTAGGGTGTGCACCCAGGGAATTTTCATGATATTTTCAGGTGTGTCAATTTCAGTCACCTCTGCAAAATCTGCCAGCTCCTTCAATTTATGCAGCAGCTTGTCAGTTTCACATTTCCCATAGCATCTTTCTCTCCAGGGAAAAATCACCCTGATCCCTCAATTTTGGGGGCAGCTTGTCAATTTCATGTCGCTATTTCCCGCTGCATTTCTGTGGCGCCTTGATGAATTTTACTATATGACACCCCTGCATTAGGGTGTTCCTGGGCACACCCGGCACACCCCATGTGCATGCCTATGTTCCCTCTGAAACAGACCTTTAAGTTTACAGGTGACATCAAAACTGAAGGAAAGACCAGCATTAGTATATAACACAAACTAATCAGTCCCCTTCTTGTAAACTTGTTCCTACAGGGTTTGTTTTCTGTATCCCTATTAAACCTCTTTTCCTCTCAAAAAAAGAAAAAAAACACTTTGGGAGAAATGAACCAGACCCTTCTATAATCATGTCACAAACACAACTAAAAATAAAATAAGTTTCAAATGATAAATCCAAAAAACCGTATGAAATTGTGTATCACCACAATTATTAAAAATGACCCACTTCTAGTGTCTGAAGCCCATTTTTGTCAGAAATAAACATATTTCACAGCATTTTAAACAGGTAAAAATAAACTCTTAGCATGCACTAGACTAGAACTGCTAATTGCAAAGAATGTTTTTAAGCAAAATATTTTATATACACTGACACCTGCACCTCCAATTTGGCAATTCAATGAATTTAGCAACCCCTAAGGTACAGCATTATTGTGTGCAACCAAATGCATACAACTGAGCCAGTCTCCCATATACCACAGTTCCAAATGAGCTGTGGAAGGGTGGGTAAAATATTAGGGCTCTGGCCTGGTACCCCAATTCCACCCCCAATAGTATCTGGACTTGCTGGCCCTCACCTCCAAAATCCCTGCCTTTGTCCCCAAACCCATAGTCACCATCCTGCCTAAAAAGCCTCTACGGGCACCCAAGTCTCCTCCTTCCCAATCACTACCCCTCTCAAATTCACTGCACCAAGGCAGTCCTCCAAAGGCATTGCAGCCCCCCGCCAGGTCCTGGGCTCTCCCATATCTTGCCTCCCCCAAATATCCCATCAGGTCCTGTTCTCCCTCTGCCGGGTCCTTGGCCCCCCCGCATATCCTATCCTATCCCAGTCCTCCCCCCCCCCCCGGTCCTCAGCCCCTCCCATATCCAACCCCACCCCCCGGCCCAGCCCCTTGGCCCCCCAACCCGGCCCCCCGGCCCACCCCCCATCCCAGCCCCCCAGGTCCTTGGCCCCCCATCCCAGCCCCCCAGATCCTTGGCCCCCCGGCCCCCCTTCCCAGCCCCCCCAGAAGTCTCCCCCCCGCACCTCTCGGTCCTTCAGGCCCAGCAGCAGCACCTCCTCCATCAGAGTGAGCCGGGTTTCCTTGGAGTCGCCCTTCTCGTCGTCGCCCTGCTCGTCCCGGCGGTCCTCCTCCTCCGGGCCGCCCCCGGCCACCCGCTCCTTGTCGGCGGCGGCAGCGCTGCGGGAGGCCTCGGTGCGGCGCTGCACCAGGCCCGAGCTGCGCTGGGTCAGGGAAGTCATGGCTCCGGCGGCGGCGCGGCTCGGGGCAGGGGGGGCGGGGAGGAAGCCCGAGCGCGCGGGAGGGGGCGGGGCCGGGGACACGGGCTCTCGCTAGCCGCGCCGGGGCTGCGGCCGGCCGTGGGGACTCATCGGGGAGGGCTCGGCCGCGGGGGCGGAGTGGCCGGCTCCCCCTGCAGCAGGGAGCAGCCGAGGAGACGGCGGAGGCGGCTTCTCCTCCAATATGGCGGCGCTGGCTGATGTCAGCGGAGGATGTGGCAGTCCGGGCAGGGGGAGGGCACCGGAAAGAGCCGCGGCCGGGGGGAGGGACGGAGGCGCCGAGAGGCCGCGCGGGGCGCAGGGATTCCCCCCCAGGGCGGGGATCCCTCTCAGGGCGAGGGGGCGGTTGATGTATTAGGGTCCCCTCAGGGAGAGAAAGGGGGGCCCCCTGGTTGCGGGGATCCCCTGAGGCAGGGAAAAGGGGGGGGCACTTGGGGCGCGGGGATTCCCGCCTGGCGGAGGGGTGGGTTTTAAGCTGCTAAACCAGTTCAACTTGAGAGTGTGGTTTTACCACATCAGAACGCGAAGTGGTTTGGCTCTGGGGTGCCAGACCAATACAGTCTGCACGGTGCTGAGGTAACAGGCTTCAACTTCGAGTCAGCGCGGATTGTCATGGTTTGTGTGAGTGGAAGTTGGCAGGTGTGGGGCTGGGGCAGGGGGAAGATACGAAACAGCTTGTGCCTGTGAATCTGAACCCAACCAGATGTTCACTGTAAGGGGCTGGTGCAATCCAGCTCTCCCCCGAAAAGCCAGACATTCTGAGGATCACTTGCTGATCCAGACTGTTTGTTCTTCAGAGTTGGGACTGTGGTTTCATGATCTGCTAGGTGACATGCCCAGCATTCATCTGGAGTGGTATCTCAGGCTAGGACACTGGGAACGGGAATTTTCAAAACAACAAATTGAAGGATTTCTGAAGTCTCTCTCTTTGAAAACCAACTGCAAACCTCTTCAGTTCAGGGAGAGAATGAGAAATACCCTTAAAATTCATCTCTGATGAGAGAGTCTTTGTCTTAAAAAACAAGTAAGACTTGGCAGGTCTGGAGTTGGGAACTAGGTGCCACAAACGGTTACACATGTGGTTACATTTAATCATGTGAGTAGTACCATGGACTTCAGCAGAACTATTCATGTGAGTAAGAATACGCCTATGCATCATAGTTTCCAGCCTAAGGACCAGATCCTTCAAATTATTAAATTTTCTAAACCCAAGTTTATTCTCAGTTTAATCTTACATATATCCTGTACCAAGGGATTATATCCTACTTTATAGGGGAATGACTTAATCTAATCTCTAACATGAATGATTCTATAATTTATTAAAAGCCAAAAGAAACATATATCCAGTTCTCTGTGTTAAAAGTATTATCACTAATATTTTGGTGCAGCTTTCCACACACACACAAAAAAAAAAAAGTGGGTGGAGGTATATAGATCTCAGAATCTTCTTCTGTACTGTTCTAGCACCAAGGTTCTTAAAGGGGGAACGACTCATCAAACTTTTTAAGGGGCGTACAGTGAGCCGTCTAATAATTCAGTAATTACAGAAAGCGAGTTGTGGGGGCAAGTGCCAGGCCAAATCTGAGTGAGTGGTATTGTGACCTGGCGCACAAGTCACAGTGCCACTCAAAGTTGGTCTAGCCACCCCTCTGTTATGACAGAGAGATGGCCAAGCCAAATTTGAGTGTGGGGGGGGGCAGCCTCCAAGTAAATATGTGAAATATGAATATGTGAAAATTAGAACATACATTCTCAGACCCTTCTGTAGATCTCTCCGGCTGTCTAAGGGCTTGATTCACCTCCCACTGAGGTCAACGGGGAGTCGTTCCATTGACATTAGTGGGAGGCGGATCGGGTCCTGTATCACGAGCATCACCTCTTGCCCCAAAGCTCAGAAATTCAGAATACAGCCGGCAATCCGTCCTCCGCTCTCCCCTTTGTGTAGCTGGGAGTTTCAAAAGTCCAGCGCGTGGGTGACCTCCCACCCCTTTAGTGTTGTGCTATCAACACTTTGCCTCTCTCTAGCACTTTCCATGTGAGCAAGTCAAGGCGCTTGACAAGTATGGTTGAGTTTCAACCTAACATGCCCTCTTGCGAGGTAAGGAATTATTACTGTTCTGTGTTCGGACAGCACCTAGCACAGGGAAGTCCTGGTCCCCCACCATAATAAAATCCACAGGCCTTACTTTCACCTGACTGGTACCAGTAATTCCTATGCACTTCACGGGGTCATGGCTCTCTGCCTGAACCACAAGCCCATCAAGAACCTAGTTTCAGGCCTTCTTTCCAGATATTCTTGCTCTCGCGTGTTATAGCCAAATCCTTGCCTGGCTGCTGCTGCTGCAGTTTGGTTCCTACAAAACACTTGACAATGGCTAGATAACTGATGAGCTCAGCTTCCTGCTTATGGCCTAGAGCGGGCGGCCCACTAGCCTGGGGCTTGGGAGAGCTGAGTTCTAGCCCCAGCTCAGCCAGTGGGTAACTTTGTGAAATATGTGAAGGTGGATCATGATTCAAAAAAGGTTCAGAACCCTGGTCCTAGCAGATCCTGATGCTGAAATCCCAGTCACTTCACAATGGAAACAGGATTTACCCTTGCTGATGTCAGCAAAATATTTGTGATTGACAAGTCAAGAATTTGAGTATATTGGAATGGAATGTCAAGTAAAGAGCCTGTGGTCACTTTATTGTGACACTCAAAGCTGGAGGCCAAGTGTCTTTATCTACCTGAGAAGTATACATGAACTCAAGTGTGTTTTATAATTGTGACATTGTTTATTGAGGCTGGGTCTCATGAAGGTCTAAACTCAAGAAAGCAGCATGTTCTGGAATTCTAAGTTCCAGCACATCACAGTTCTACTGTCATGGTGACAGAGAAACAAAGATACAGTTGGACAGAGACGTCTAAAGGTTTCCGTCTTCAAAGATAATGATTGATAGCAAAAAGGACAGGATTTCTAACACTGGAAACAGTCTGCCAGTCATCTCCATTCTATGTAACTAGGGGACATATTCAGAAAGGTCTCTGACAAAGTAATTACAATTCAGTGATTCTTCATGTGCCAATTGCGGGTTCTGTCTGTACCACTTCTGAATTTTAGATGATTTTATGAAATTGTATCATGAAATTATTGTGTCATGGAAAGTCTAGATGTATGTTGGTCCCCTATGAGCTAGCAGGGATGTGTCATGTCTCTGCCAGGCCAAAGACAATGATGAACAATCAACCCTCAATGATCATCTATTCAAAGTAAGAGAGAAAAATGTATGTGAGGTAATCTCTTTTACTGGCCCAACTGCTGTTGGTGAATATATTGTCTCACCTACCTTGTCTCTCACATACTGGGACCAAGACAGCTACAACACCATTGAGAGTAAAACACTTTAAGATGATAAGTTTGCTCTATCTAGGAGAAGACACTTCCTCATTTTGTTTGACGGTTGTAGGGATTGGGAAGTAATGGAAAATTATCAAGAAGCAGAACAAAAGAAGCAAGTGACCCCAGCAGGAGTGTATGAAAGGACTTACAGGAGGGAACTGGGTGAAAGCCATATTGCACCAGTGGAAGATGAAGGGGGCCGTTGCGGGGCAAGATGGAATGCAGATCTCTCAATGGAAGGGTGAGCTAGTGAGGAATATTATGTTTAGGATGTGCTTTTGTTTTGTATGCTTGGTACTCTCCTGTGCTTTACATGATTAAAAATAAAGAGCATAAAGTTGATAGATTGAATAAATTGTGTACGTTGACTGCTTCACAACTACTGCATGCCCCTGAGCAAGTTAAACTGTAAACCAGAAGCTTCACATCTGTTGGGTGAAGTTCTTGGAGAGAGGTGTGTTTAATTACTGGGGAGCCAGAGAGGTCAGGGCTGAGGCTAGATGGTTGGACAGCAGGTTCTAACACTCAGAAGGGATGGTGCCAGACAGAAGGTCTGCAGCCTAAGTATGCAGCTAGGGATCCCAAGATTGGGAAGTGGCTAAGCTCCATTCAGGTACCAGAAACTTCATACACCCCAGGAGATCCAGAGCATAGAGGCTTGGATTCCCCTCACAGCAGTCCTAGTGGGTGGTCAGGAAGGGGAACTTGATAGTTTCTGTGACACATCATACTCTTTCTTTTGGCTTGTATCTTTTCTGAGCTTTCATTCTCATTTCTATCGTATTTTACAATGGGTGAAGAGTAATGGGCATGCAGTATTTGGTTTGATACTTTTTATTGTGAACTAATTCAAGTCCTTCACCTTATGTTTGTAAATAATGTACACGCACACACACATATATATTTACTTTGATTTATAAATATGATTTCATCCATCAATCTGCATTCCAAAGTGAATGATATATTATGTACAGCTAAGAAGGAGCCAGAACAATTTTCTGAAAAGAAGAAATGTTCCTTGTAGCATACAACAAAGGAGAGCTTGGGTCAAGGTCCCAATGATAAGAGATAGAAGTCATTATATAATGACTACTAACTAAGAGCTCCACTGCTGTTTAGCCAGTTCAGGAATGGCTGAATGACGGAGTTTCTGAAAGATTTAATGAAGAACAGGATCCACATCTCAGTAGCCATTACTTTGTTGAAGATCCTGTTCTCCATGGTACTCTATAAAACCACTCACATAGTTAATACCATGGAGTGGTTTTAGAGAGATCCTGGTCTCTGCCAGAGTAGCCATTACTTTGTCAAAGATCTTTTCCAACACAACATATGCCCCCTGATTAGCTATATCCATATGCTCAAATCTCAGCTGCAGGCAATATTATTGGGGACATATGTCAAAAAGCAGTGTTGCATTCCTTTCCTAAATTAAAAAAAAAAAAAAAGCTTCCATGTACTATGTTGGACAATGAAATTTAAGTCATGTTCTCCATCTGCTAACAATGGCACATAAGGAGTCAGTTATGATGAATAACGCTAATAGCGGTTGTGCGTGTTTTGTGGGTTTTTTTGTATTTAAGGTCCTAAAGAAGAGCTCTGTGTAGCTCAAAAGCTTATACCTTCCCGCAACATAAGTTGGCCCAATAAAAGATATTATCTCACCTACCTTATCTCTCTGTTAAGTACGACATTCTGAAAACCACTGTTTATGGAGGAAACAAATACAATGATTTATCCAGACTCTACTCCAGTTCTTGCAAAGAAAAGACTGGCCATAGTAGAGTTGAAAGGGAGGTTCAGAAACTTGAACATTATTAGTCAGCAGTAAAATGCCCAGTGAGTCAATGAACAAATTCTGTACTGTCATATATTCCATACAGGCCTGTTGATTTGGCTATATTGAGAGGCAGAAGGAGAAAGCTCAGCAGATTTTTCTATGGAGTTTTGGTTAATTTTTTTAAACAGACTAAATGTTGACTGCCTTTCTATGGGTCAAATACTACCTTTGGTTATGCCTTTGCAACACCATTGGCTTTCAATATCTTGAAATTATGTTAACACCAATTGGTTTATAAATAATCCCTACTAAAGATACCTGCCCACTGGATTAACATTTAACTAACCTTGACCTTAATGATAAATGTGATTGATGACAAAGAGTAGATGTTTACACAGTAATCCCTTTGAAAGGCAAATCTGAATGAAAACTAGCCTGCAGACTTCAATCTCAATTCAAATAAATGTAATTATCTGCGGGTCTGGACAAACAGAAGTTAAACACTTTCTGTTTCTTTACATACTGAAGATCAAAAAGAGTCTTTGAACATCAAACACATTTGAGCCTTTGAAGCTAGCCAGTTAATTAAAAGATGGCTTTTATCTGATTGAATGAGAAATTTATTACCTGATAATTTTCTGTTAGTAGCTTCCCTCCTTATTCATCACTAATAGGTTGATACTCCCCATCCATGAAATTTGGAGAAGGTCCAGTGTTGTTGTTAGAGGCTCTAGAATTAAGCCTAGCCCTTCGGCTCAGGCCACCAGAAGCTTCTAGCCAAAGCTCTAGAAATACTTCAGCAATTGATTTAGCATTAAGACAACATCTTGATATAATGTATTAATTAACTTTAAAACAATTATATGTTTAAGTCTCCCATTAGAGAAAAAAATCAATTTATATTCTGGTAATTTACCAGATTACCAGAGTGGATTGAATGAAGAGAGAAGCTGCTAATAGAAGGAAAATTATCAGGTAAAATGTTTCTCACTCTATTGCACAGCTTGTCTCATTCATCCCTAATGGGAAGTAGCTGAATCACAGAATGGGGGAGGATAAACACAGCATTAATTATTCTAGTAGAATAATAGGTGGGAATGAAAGTTCCTCCAGATAAAGCAAGGAATTATATGGGAACCAACCCTATGACAGAATGCCTCTGCAGAGGGAATGGAAACTTAGTCTGCAAATCTTCCTCAGGTCATATCTCCTCTACAAAATTATGTCAACCTAAGTTATGTTGGCATTCAGTCACCACTGTTATTACAATCACTTGTGCATGTGCACACTATGCTCTGTATGTTGGTGGTACATGTCCTCACCAGGAACACTTATATCGATGCAGAGTGCAGTGCACCAAAAGTAGCTATCCCACTTTGCAACTTGCCACCATCCAGCACAGGTGTGTTGGTTAGTTTTTGCAATGCCTCCTGAGGCTGAAATGAGTAGCGCAGATATGACTGGGAGCAAAAGTTCAACTTCCCATAATCAATGTTCTCCATCCTATAACTTCATCTGCATCTCATAACATTTCACACCTTTTTTCAAAATCCCTACAAATGCATGCATCCCTCCTCGTGGGCCGCCATCTTGGAGAGAAGCATGAAGAATGCACAGCTCTGCACTATTACCATGAGCATTGCAAGCACAGGGTGCCTGACCAGAGCCATAAGAGGAGCTGCGAGGAAACGAGGATTCCTTGGAGGCTAGATTGCTGTGGGATATAAAAAGAAATAATTCAAGGTTATTGGCAACCTTCATGGAGCCGCTGCAGATGGTTCTGGGTCCAAGAAACAAACACTGATGGTAGGATCTCACCATCATGCAGGTATGTGATGACAAGCAGTGGTTGCAGAACTTTCGGCTGTGCAAGGCCACATTCCTGGACCTGTGCGTTGAACTTGCCCCAACCCTCCAACGCAGGAAAATGAGAGCCGCACTGACAGTTGAGAAGCGAGTGGCGATTGCATGGTGGAAACTGCAACACCAGATTGCTACCAGTCAGTCAGGAATCAATTTGGAGTCGGGAAATCAACAGCAAGGGTGGTTATCATGCAAGCGTGCTGGGCCATTAATCGTCTCCTGCTACACAGGACTGTGATTCTGGGCAATGCACAGGACATAGTGGATGGTATTGCTGAAGTGGGGTTTCCAAACTGCAGTGGGGTGGTAGATGGCACACATATCCCTATTTTAGCACCAGAGCCCACAGAGTATATCAACAGAAATGGCTACTTTTCCATGGTAACACATGTGCTGGTGGATAACTGGGGATACTTTATGGACATTAGTGGGGCTGGTCAGGGAAGGTGCATGATGTGTGCATCTTTAAGAACACAGGGCTGTTCAGAAAGCTGCAAGCAAGGACTGATTTCCGTGGTAATCCACTGGTCATTAGGAATGCTGAAATGCCAGTAGTGATTCTGGGAGATCCAGCCTACCCCTTGTTCCCATGGCTCGTGACCCGCCACTTCAACAACACCAAGGAGTGCTTCAACTACGGTCTCAGCAGGTGCAGAATGACAGTTGAATGTGCCTTTGGTCATTTGAAGGGTCATTGGTGCTGTCTACTTACAAGGTTGGACCTTAGTGAAAAAAATATCCCAATGGTTATAGCTTCCTGCTATGTCCTACATAATATCTGTGAAGTCAAGGGGGAAAAGTTTCCGACAGGTGTGGAGGTGGAGTGGCTGTCTGCTGAATTTGAACAGCCAAATATAAGGGCTACAGGAAGAGTTCAACACGGAGCTATACAACTCAGGGAGGCTTTGAAAGACCATTTGAATCATGAGCCAGATAGTGTGTGTTGCTGCAGTGTGCTCTGCCTGGCCTTGTTCTTTTGCAGCCCAGTATGAACCCAGTAGTGAGTGCTGTGTGTGTAGGAAAAGATGTTTACTTACCTTGTAACTTGTTCTTCCAGATGTGTTGCTCATGTCCATTCCATTGTGTGTGCATGCCCTGTGCACGGTTACCAGAAAAATTTTCCCCTTAGCAGATCCCATAGGGCTGGCTATGGTGCCCCCTGGAGTCCCGCGCACATGGCGCGGTATATCAGGCACTGCCAGCCCTATGCCCCCTCGGTTCCTTCTTGCCGACAACTCCGACAGTGGGGATGGGGACGGGTCATGGAATGGACATGAGCAACACATCTCGAAGAACAACAGTTACAAGGTAAGTAACGGTCTTTTCTTCTTTGAGTGCTTGCTCATGTCCATTCCATTGCAGATGACTTGCAAGCAGTACTTTGGAGGCAGGTTCGGAGTTCATAGGTTGGCTGACTGTAGCACCGCCCTGCCAAATCTGGCATCATCCCATGGCTGTTGCACAATAGCACAGTGGGATGTAAAAGTGTACGCTGATGGTCACGTAGCAGTTTTTGCATATGTCTTGCATAGGCACTCACGCCAGGAATGTTGCAGAAGACACCTGCACTCTGGTGCAGTAAGCTGTGATGTTGCTCAGGAGGGGAATCTTCACCTATTCATAGCAAAAGCGTATGCAGGTGGTTATCCAGGAGGAGATTCTTTGCGACAAAACAGGTAAGCTCTTCATCCTCTTGGCCACCATGATGAACAGCTGCATGGATTTATGAAATGGCTTCGTCCTCTCTATGCAGAAAGCCAGGGCTCTGCGTACATGTGATATATATCACCTCCTTTCCTCTTCTGAAGTGTGTGGCTTTGGGAAAAATACTGGCAGGAAAATGTCCTGGTTGGTATGGAATTGTGAAACCACTTTGGGCAAGAATGCCGGGTGAGGCCTCAGCTGAACCTTATCCTTATAGAAAATGGTATAAGGCGGCTCCGAGGTAAGTGCCCTGATTTCAGACACCCTCCTAGCTAAGGTGATGGCTACTAGGAAGGCCACCTTTCATGACAGTAGCAGAAATGGCCAAGTGGCCATAGGCTCGAATGGAGCCCCTGAGTCTAGAAAGGACCAAATTCAGGTCCCAGGGGGGTACGGGATCCCTGACCTCTGGGTAGACTTTTCTATGCCCTTCAGAAACCCCACCGCCATGGCGTGAGAAAAAGCTGATCTTCCGTGAATCGGGGGGGTAGAAGGCTGAGATAGCCGCCAGATGCACTTTTAGCGAAGCAGTAGCTAGACCCTGGAGCTTGAGGCACAACAGGTAGTCCAGGACCACCTGGATTGGTGCCTGGTGAGGCATAATCTGCTGTGCTGCGGCCCAGCAAGTGAACCTCTTCCACTTGGCCAAATATGATGACCTTGTGGAGGGCTTCTTGCTACTCATTAGCATGGATTGCACCTATGACGAGTAAGCTCATTCCTCTAAGCTCAGTCATTCAGCCTCCATACCAGGTAGTGGGACTCCAGGTCCAGATGCAGGAGGCGCCCGTGTACCTGGGAAAGCAGGTCGAACCACCTTGGTAGCTCCAGGGGAGGGGGTAACGGACAGCTCCAGGAGCATTGTGAACCAGTGCTGCCTGGGCCACACGGGTGCAATAAGTATGACCCTCGTCTTGTCTTTCTTGATCTTTAACAGGACCTTGTGTATTAATGGAATGGGTGGAAGGTGTACAACAGACCCGCCCCCTCCCCACCCCCCGACCAGGGAATGAGGAAGGCGTCTGACATGGCTCCCTCATCCCGCCCCCAAAAGGAGCAGAACAGGCTGCACTTCTTGTTGGCCTTGGAGGCAAAGAGATCCACTTGGGGAAACCCCCACCTCTGGAAGATCATATCGGCAACTAATGGGTAGAGAGACCACTCATGAGATGGTACAAAGGACCTGCTGAGCTGGTCTGCCATGACATTCCTGATACCAGGGAGGTGAGAAGCCACCTGGTGACAATCGTGGCCTATCGCCATATCCCACAGACCAACCGCCTCCAGACAGAGGGCTGAGGAATGCTGCTGATATAGTACATTGCAGTGCTGTTGTCCATCAGGATCTGAATCACCTTGCCCTTCAAAAAGGGGAGGAACACCACGCATGCTAGACAGATCGCTCAAAGCTCTCTGAAGTTTATGTGAAACCCCTGGTCATCTTCCGACCAGGTCCCCTGGGTACTGTGACCTGAGCTGATGTACGTCCCAGACCCCAAATCCAAAGCATTTGACACCAGAGTTATTGAGGGGCCCTTGTGTGCAAAGGACATCCCCTCCATCACCATCCAAGGGTCTAACCACCATTCTAGGGAGGCCAGGACCTGTGGGGGCATTGTGACAACCCAGTCCATGGGGTGCCTGCTCAGGGCATAAGCTGAGGCCAGCCATAGCTGAAGTGGTCTGAGCTTCAGGAGGGCGTTGCGGATCACGTAGGTGCACGCTGCCACGTGGCCCAGTAGCTACAGACAGACTCATGTCATTGTAAGGGGGAAGGCTCAGAGGTTCCTGATCAGGCCAGACATGGCCTCGAACTGGGCCTGCAGCAGGAATGCTCTGGTGGCCTGCATGGAGTCAAGGACTGCCCTGATAAATTCTATCTTTGTACAGGCAGCAGAGTAGACTTCTGCTCGTTTACTAGCAGGCCCAGCCTGTGACAGGTGGCTCGCACGAGATCCAGACTGGCTTGGTCCTGAGCCCTCAAACTGCCTCTGATTAACCAATCATTCAGATATGGGTAGGTCTGTACCCCTCGATGCCTGAGATACGCAGCCACCACCTCCATGCACTTTGTGAACACCGTTGGGGCTGACGATAGGCCAAACAGGAGGGCTGTGAACTGGCAGTGGGAACCCCCACCACAAACCTGAGGAATCTTCTGTGACCCAGAAAGATCAATATGTAAAAATATGCGTCCTTCAAATCAAGAGGAGCAAACCAGTCTCCTGGATCCAGGGAGGAAATAATAGAAGCCAGGGAAACCATGTGGAATTTTTGCCTTCTGATGTACCTGTTTAGGCCCCGCAGGTCCAGGATGGGTCTGAGGCTCCCTTTGGCCTTCGGGATGAGGAAGTATCAAGAGTAGAAACCTCGCCCTCTCATGTCCAGTGGGACCTCCTCTACAGCTCCCACTATGAGAAGATTATGCACCTTTGTAAGAGGAGTTGCTCATGACAAGGGTCCCTGAAGAGGGTCGGGGATGGGAAGGTGCAGGGAGGAGGAGAGGAAAATTGTAGAGTATAGCCGTTCCATTGGTGCCCAGGACCCACGGTCTGATGTTATATGGACCTAGGCCAGGAGGAAAGGAGCGAGATGGTTTAGGAAAGGTGGGGATGCAGGATCCAGGTGCGAGGCTGGAGTGCTGTCCTCGTGCGCACCATCAAAATGAGTGATGCTGACTGCCTGAGTATCAGGAGGTAGGCGGCTGCATGGTCAAAGAAGAAGGTGGGCCCTATCTGTGCCGCCTAATGTTCCTCTCTCTCTCTCTCCTTCTGTAGGTCCTGAAGTGCTATACCAGGAACCCGGGCTGCTGCTGCTGCTGGCTCTGCTGGGGCCGAAACTGCCTCCTGGAAGCTTGCGGCGTGTACAGATCCAACAAGCACAGAGTTGCCCGTGAGTCCTTAAGCCCATGGAGCTTCACATCTGTCTGCTCTGAGAAGAGTGCGGCTCCATCGAACGGTAGGTTCTGTATGGACTGCTGCACCTCCTGGAAGAGACTGGATGACTGGAGCCACGATCAACGGTGCATGGAGATCCCCGAGCTCATTGCCCTTGCCACTGAATTGGCTGCATCTGAGGCAGCCTGTAAGGCTGCTCTGGCCACTGTCCTGCCCTCCTTCAAAACCGTGGAGAAGTCTTGGGTCTGATCCGGAGGTATGGCCTCCCCGAAACTCTTGAGGGAGTCCCACAAGTTATAGTTAAACCTCCCTAACAATGCCTATTGATTGGCGACATGGAATGGGAAGCTGGCAGTAGAATAATTTTTTCTTCTAAACAAGTCCAGTTTTTTGCTATTCTTGTTTTTGGGGGTTGAGCCAGGTTGTCCCTGCCTGTCCCTTTCATTTGTTGCCGCCACTACGAAGGAGCTCGGCACAGGGTGGGTGAACAAGTATTCAAACCCTTTCACGGGAAAGTAATATTTTTTCTCCGCCCTCTTCAAGGTCGGGAACAGGGAGGATGGCGTTTGCCAGACACTCTTGGCCAACTTCAGGACCCCTTCATGCACCGGCAAGGCGATCCGGGTCGGCACCACCACTGCCACTACATTAAACAGGTTGTCCGTCTGCTCCTGCAGCGCCTCAGTTTCTAGTCTGAGGTTGGAGGCCACTCTTTTTAGGAGCTCCTGGTGTGCCCGGAAATCATCCAGGAGGGCCAATGGGCCTGCCACCAGTGCCTCGTCTGGGGAGGAAGAGGATGGCTAACCCAGTGCCAGAAGGGCCAGCACTTCTGCTGAGTGTGCGGGAGTCCCCGCAGATGTATCTTCCATGGGGTCCAACTCCTCCCCTGACTCTCAGTCATGGGCCTTGACCAGTGATGCAGGGGCCTCTGAATGCTTCCCTAAAGAGACAAGGTAGTAGGGTCCGAGGATGCCTGTAATCCACGGGGGTTTCAGTGCTGCCATTGGGGTGGCCATTGAACCTGAGGCCATTGAAGAGGCTGGGTGGAGGGAGCCGGTAGGTCCTTTCTCCCTCTGGAATCACTGGGCCTTCCTGCCAATGACCAGCATTGCACTGAGCTCGACCGTCTCACGGTACTGAGGGTACTGTTTCCTATCCTGGTGCTCCCTTGACTGTCTTGGGGACGAGGCGTACGAGTCCAGTGACTGGAGGCATTGCTGCCTGGACCAACTCGGTGAGGAGGAGTGCCCGCAGTAAGAGGAGGAATGGGAGTGGTGTCCGGGCAACCAGGACCCTCTCAGTACTGAAGACCGCAGTCGGCGGGACTCCTCCCTGGGCAAGCGCTGCAATGCCAGCAACCGGGTTCTGCACCACATTCGTGCAGGTGAACTCATCAATGCTGATGACTGAGAGTGGTGCTAGGCTCCAGACGGGGAGTGTCTGCTGGATACCAAGTGGGACCTGAGGCGACTGGTCGATGCCGCTGTCCTCGGCACCAGTAATTGTGAGTGACGCTGTTGACTGGGCTTCTCCAGTACCAATGCTCTGTCCCCAGAGACCGCCTCGGTGCTGGGGAACGCACCCCAGGGGATCAGCCTCTTGGTGGGATCAAGCTCCGCCATGGTGACCTGTTTCATGGAGAAGTGCGTCGGGGGTCTGGGAAAGCGTGTAGCCACTGGGGGGGGACCCATTGGAGGTTTTCCCCTTGATGCCGGCACCTTACCCCTCGCCCTTTCTATACGGGCCAATGGGGTGCGAGGAATGGCCAGGTCCAACAGGTCGACTGCTGCCTGAAACGCCTCTGGCATCGACGGCACCACGAGGTGTAGCGGTCCCCTTCTGCTCTCCAGAATCGGGGGGCGCTCTGTGGAGGGGCTCACCGCCCTGGACAAAACCTGCCCTTGCAGGGGTTGCTTGGCACACTGGCTCTGAGCTGCCCCAGAGCTTGACCCCGCGTCCTTGGTCTTCTGCTGGACACAGTTTCCTGAGCTGCTTCTTGTGTGGTGAAGAGGAAGCCCGGTGCTGCATGGAGCTGGTGCCGGAGGAGCACTCTGCACCAACCCAGTGCTCGGTGCTGAAAGAGAGTGGGATGACTCTGATGCTGGTCTCAGGGCTGCCTCCATTAACAAGGCCTTCAGATGGATATCTCTGTCCTTTTGAGTCCTCGGTCTGAACGCCTTGCAGATGTGGCATTTGTCCTTTCTGTGAGACTCCCCAAGACATTTCAAACAGTCTTTGTGGGGGTTGCTAATCAGGAAGGCCTTCCTGCAGGATTTACAAGGCTTGAAGCCTGGAGATCGGGGCATACCCCAACGCAGGATGGAGGTCCCTAATTAGACTACCTTATCTACTACTACAACAATAGCTAACAACTATCTAAACAACTACTTAACAAGTACTTAAGTGAAAACCAAACACAGTCCCCGAAGCAAGCAAGAACACAGCTCCAGTAACCCTCAGTGGCGGAAAGAAGGAACTGAGGGGATGCAGGGCCGGCGGCGCCTGATATATGGCGCCATGTGTGCGGGACTCCAGGGGGCGCTGAAGCCAGCCTACAGGATCTGCTAAGAGGAAAAATTTTCTGGTAACTGTGCACAGGGCATGCACGCACCTACAATGGAATGGACATGAGCAAACACTCGCAGAAGAATATAACATTGCCAATGCACCTATTAATATTGTCTGAGAATGAGGTTATGGGTTCTGTGACAAAATGAAGTAACAGGACACTGGTGGGTGTCAGACCTGCTCAGCACCTGCACAGCACCAGCCAGCATATCCTCGTGGAGCCCCTGCTACACAATCCCCAACTTGGTGTGCAGGTGGCAGAGCCCCCCTCGGGGTGCCTGAGGTTGATCCTGGCAGGAGTCACCAGAATTGGAGACCTCCTGGACTAAGACCGGAGGGACTGGATGGATCCCCAGATCGGCACATGGGGCTCTCCACCCTTCGAACCCCCTAGCACGTACTCCAGGAGCTGAGGGCACCCTTTCTGCCCGTCTTTCAGGTTCACCTTGCACTGGTTCTGTGGGAGAGTGCTCCCTACCCACCCCCTAACCCTTTCCATCAGGCCCCTATCCCGCGAGACCCTTGGCCACTCTCTCCACATAGCCCGAGCCGGCTGCGAGACCTGCAGTTGGTTTGTTTCTGAACTACACCAAGGGCACATCTATACATGTTCGTGCTCCATACTCTCTTTTTCCTCACCCTTCTGTCCCGCCCTGACTTTAAGGGATGGGACTTTCTGCCATCTGTTAAGGGTGAGGAACCCTGGTGGGCCGCCTCTATTCCAACCTGGTTCCACAGCCCTCCAGGGATATCAGCTTGTAACTCTTTCATGGAGCCAGGAGCACGGGTGTATACCCGGCCCGGTTCACCTCTCTCCCTGAGACCTGCCCCTTCTGCGATGTGAGGGAGACCCTGACACATGTCTATCTGGAGTGCACCAGGTTGCAGCCCCTTTTCTGGTTCCTCCAGAACCTTCTCCTGAGGTTCTGGCTGCACTTCTCCCCACACCTTCTGATCTATGCACACTTTATCCATGGCACCACAAAGTCGTGAGACCTCCTCATCAACCTTCTGCTCGTGCTAGCCAAAGTGGCCATCTATAACACCAGGGAGAGGATGTTGGCTGAGGGGGTACTCTGTGACTGTGGGGCCTATTTCCGTTCCTCTCTCCATTCATGCTTCTGGGCAGAGTTCCTCTGGGCCATATCCGCTGGCTCCCTAAACACATTTGAGGAGCAGTGGGCACTCTCTGGGTTTCTCTGCTCAGTGCCCCTTCAGGTTCCCTACTTTTGACTCCCCCCACTTTTTCCTGTTTATTCATTTGTTGCCCTTCATCACGATTGTTGGCTTCCCTTGCCTTCTGGTATGCCTGCCGCAGCTCCTTGGCTTTCCTGCGGCACTGCAGCTGGTCCCTCTTGTAGCCCTTCTCCTCCATGCCCTGAACATTTTGCTCATAGATATTGAGGTTTCTACGGCTGGATTGGAGCTGTGCCTGCTCTGCCTCTCCTCCCTACAGACCCAGGAGACCCAATCCCTCCTGTGTACTCCAGGCAGGAGCTCATCTGCAGCATGGAGCCCACCTGGTCACCTGGGCAGTTGCACACAACAACAGAGAGCTGTGAGGTGTGCTCGCCAAGCTGGGCAACCACGTAAAGGAATTTTGAAAATTTGCAGGGATCTAAAGGGGAGGGGTGGCTTCCTGTCCACCCAGCCCTAGGGCAGTGGAGTTCACAATAGTGACTAGAGCAGTCACCGTAGGGCATTGTGGGACAGCTCCTGGAGACCAGTAACAGTTGATGGAAGTAACAGTGTCTAAACTAAAACTGCGTTGACCTAACTCCATCAAGCTTGACTCTATGCCACCGAGGAAGGTGGTGTTATTAAGATCACAGATCTGATCCCATATGGCCATGATGGTGGAGTTTGTTTTTGTGTGTGTTTTGTTCAGTTCAGACACACCACTGATATAGCTGTCAGAATGAACTAAAAGGATGTGTACTCTGAGATTTTGGAAATTTGTCTTCCAACCATGCTCCCCGTCTTGTAAGGTTTGCTTCCATAGTGAATATGCAAGGGCCTAGAGTGTCAGTTGGGTCCAAGTCCCTGTTCTGGATATCGAGACAGTCTCTGTCCCTCACTCTCTCCTGTTGGAGCTATTCCACTTTGTATAAATAATTGAAGACCAATTGACCAACCAACTTCAGGCAATAGCCTGGTGGTCAAGGCACTCACCTGGGATGTGGGAGACCTAGCTTCAATTCTCTGCTCAGTATCTGGACTCTGCCCAGACCCAGCTAGCTTGGATCCAAAAATTGGGTGCAATTACCACAGACTGGTGATTGCCCAGACTAGGACTTGGCCAGGTCTGTGACATGAGGTAAGGGCCCAGGCTAACTCTGCAGGGAAGACGTAGCTTAACAGAGGCCTCTCTTCAGCCCAGACATGCTGTAGGGCAGCATTCTACACACACATTCCTGAGCACGTGAGGTCCTGGGGGACATGCAATGCATGTCTTGCATACACAGACAGGGTGCCACTGTCCATACCCTGGTAGTGCAAGGGTGGGCAGCTTGCGGATGCAGGGCATAGCTCCCTCTTTGAAGCTTGTACCCTTGCAAAGCGAGGGTTGGCAACAAAGTAAAACTCACCTTCTGAGATTCCTGAAAAACCTTCCTACAGCATTTCTTGGACCTGGCTTGAGACTTGCACAGCTTCTCAGCTGCTGCAGTGGGGGAGCAGAGGGAGCTCCTTCTTGAGATGCTGCACTAGAGAAACCAGAGGCTCAGTACTACAGTAATACCTGACTTCAAGAGAGGGAGGAGCTAGAAGCTGAGAGGAAGTAATTACAGCGTGAAAACAAATACAAAATGAAGATATAAAACAAACGGGTTGGGAGAACCTGAACCAACAACTTGTTCCACTGCTGGAGGCAGACACTCCAGTGGCCAGATCTTAGTTCTGAAGCATCTGGCAACAACATTGGACCATCTCATAAAACCCCAGGTGGGAGGCATTACCCATTAGAGGAGGGCAGCTGTGTGGCAGAATGAAGCTGTCACCATTTCCCCCTGCACTGGAGCATCATTTTAGACCCTTGTGATTTATACACCAAAAAACTGGAGAGTGAAGTTATTTCCTTGTGTGCTCGGTGACAGATATGGTAGTGCCATAGATAGCATAGAGGATGTCATTTGGATGAGTCAGCCATGCCAGGTGTCCTGCTCAGGTCTTGCACACAATGCCCAAACGTATACAGCTTCTCACTGCGATTTTGCTAATGCACCAAACCCAGCTTACATGTTTTTGCTGAGACAGACAGCAATGACTATATTAAATAACTAGTTATGGCACAGTAACTCCTCCAGAAATGAGTAAAAGTCACAGTGCTGCTATCCTATGCTATTGATGTACATAATTCTCACATCTCCACTAAATAAACTTTAGGTAGAAGGCATGTAGCTTTTGCTAGCCGTCTGCATCAAAGTGCACCTCAGGTGAGAGCTAACAGGCTGTGCCTTCACGACAGAAATGTGATCTGTCAGTACCAGTGGTGACAGTAGGAGGCGGGCCAGCCACTGTGCTAAGGCCAAGAAAGTGTTCCTTGTCCTTAAAACATGGTTCCACTCTGAGACGTCACTTTAAAACCAACAGTAGGAGGTTCAATGTTTAACATCTCTCAACGTTTCCATACCCGCTGGATTGTTTTCCTGCAAACTCAACCTGGGATTTCAGAGTCAAGTTGGGCTCGTTCCTTTTTGTGCATCGGCACCAGTGGTGAAGATTCTGCAGGCCAAATCAGAGCCTCACTTCTGTGTAATCCCATGATCCTCAGATTGGCCTCCTCAACTCTTGGCAAGTGCACCCTGTCAGAACACTTGTCATCTCTATCAACTTTTAGCTAACGTGATGTCAAACACATCTTACCACCATATTGTAGACAGGGACAAGTCACATTTAAAAAAATGTGTTCACCGATTATGGTTAATTCTAGGTTAAAATTAGGTGCTGAATTGTTTTTACCAGCATGTTAAACCTTTCTAACACCATCTATTCTAGACATGGCCACTGTCCCCTCAGCTATACTTGTGCAATTTAAGTGAACACTTCTGTGGATTATGCACATGAAGGAATAGAATCTATGGGTCTTCACCTCTGCAGTGCTGACAGGAGTAAAGAGCAGTAAATACATATTTTGCCTCTAACATCAGCAGATAAGACACTGAATGCACACAGGAGTATATATGTTGAGCAAGTATGCGCCGTTTTTACATAACCACTTTTCCTAACAAGAATGTGGTTTAAGGCAGCTGCAGGATAGAATTGGGCTACAGATGTGGAAACTTCCCTCAATGTGTTTGGTAAGTCAGAACAATGCCCATTTATAATGTGACCTAATAGTGGTTTTGTTAATTACTTAGCCAGTAGTTGAAATAGAAAATTCTGCATGTCAAACATTTTCAAAAGTTGGAATCAGTCCTCAAAGGGTGACTATTTAATAATGTGAACTTCTTCACTTTTTGTTCTCACCCTAGCTTTATTTCCACATACACATGCACACAGAAATACTTTGTTAACTTTCAGTTAAGGTACTAGACTCCATGTCCCTCTAACACAAATGGTGAGAAGCATAAGAAAGCTATTAAACCATTAAATACCCCAACTCCATTCATCAATTCCCTCGCTAAGGTAGATACCTTCACCCTCATCCCAAACACCCAACATGTATAGTACTGTAGAAGACCATGAGGGAGTGTGGCCTGCCTCATTATATAACAACAGACACACTCTCACCATCGTATTCCATATGCACTTATACTTTAAAAATGAAATTCCATTCTGTTTTTCCACATATATGCACACATGTTAAGAGAGCATCTTGCATATTTACCAAGGAATTCATGGCTGGGACTCATGTAGTCACCAAAAATCTTCAGTGATGTGATAAGATTACGTCCATCACTGGCAAACTGAATATCCAAAAGGATCTAGCTAGAGCGTGATCCCTGGTGATGCTTTATCAGCAAGGAGGGTATATCCCTTTGGGATTTGCCATATCATCATCTTACTGAATGAGAATCTCCACTCAACATACATACCTATGGCTGCATAATGATAATGGCGGATCAATTGTTTATTGTATACAACAGAAACCAGTGTGGATGTATGAACTACATTTTTACACCCTTATAACTCAGCCAAATCTAAAGGGATTTTTCACCAGACCATCAAAAGGCATGTCTGTAACCCAGGCTAAAATTCTTGCCAAATTAGAAGTTTCTATAAACTCTCACTTCAAAACTAAAGCTGTGAAAGGGCACATCTATCTCTTTGTAATGGCAACTATATTCCCCCTCCCGGCCCATTCTTTATTGAAAACAGCTGTCCATTTTTCTTCTCACTTTTAAAAAATTCATGCTCAGGCGGAGGCCAAAAGTATCAAATTTCAGCTCAAAAGGTAAACATTTGAGGAAGTTATAAGCAATTGAAAATGACCTTCTTGGAATGGAAATATTTGTCCAGCCATAACTGTATTTGTCATTGTGCATTCTGTGTAAACCACAGAGATTAAGGCCAGCTTCTCCACCTAGATATACAGTTGTGACTCCCATTGACTTTCGTGGGAGCCACCTATGTGCATCTCATGGTAGATTTGGCCTGTAACACATTGTGTGTTCAGTATCTGAAAGGGAAAATGTTCAGAATAAAGGTGTCTTTATCAGTTTAAAGATGGAACATGTTTATTAACTTTAATAACCAGTATCCCTTGTGTATGTTATAGTTACCTTAATATATGAAGGTTATGGAACATCTATATGCAGGGTCAGTTCCTGCTGCCAAACTGAATGAGTTCTGTGGCCATCATAATTACATTTAAGCCATTTCCAGAATCCATTTGCAGCGGCAGAACACCAGAGGCCTTACCTAAACACAGGGCCTCTATTTAATACTAGAACATTATTTAAATGTTTCTTTAATAGTGGATTTAATTTACATAAATAGCGTCTGCTATTCCTGTCTCTGGCAGGTAATAATCAATTGCAATTTGAGTCACAGGGAAAGTCACCATCTTAGAAAACACTAATGTGCTCATAAATATCTACCAAAAAATCAGGGGCTAGAATCAGTCATTTAACAAACTAGCCAGACCCCCAAGTCTGCTATTGTTTAATAGCTCTGAATATCTTTTACAGGCTAATTCAACCCAAGCCAATTCTGTTATTTTTCCAAGGAAGATTAAGTACAAGCAGTTATAGCTGTGTACATTTATTTACGATAAAATCTGAGTTAACAAGGACAGGAGGTGTGGTGTCCCTTAGGTCTTAGGAAATTCCCAGGGCAGCCCTTGCCATAACCACAATTTACGGTTCTGTGATGAGGCAGAATAGAACCCAGCTCCCTCTTTCACACGATAGCTGCATTTGCTCTTCATTGAAGACAGTAATAGAGCAAAAAGTACTGATACAAGATGATCTACAGATCATTCGTCTGCCCATGTCCATAACTGTACAGTTGCAGCATTTTCCATTTACAGAAAGGTCTCCATCATTGCAGTGTATCTGTTCAGTACAATTTTCTGTTCTCCTTAAGTGTTACAGCATAGATACCAGAGCTGGGATATTCCAGTGAACAGCGAGACACGGTATTTAAAGAATACTGAATGGATGAGTTATTATAGCCTGACTATACAACACAATAGCTATATTCTATTGGGAGGATGGGCCACCTCCTCAGGAAGAAGAGAAGGGGGGAAATATAAGAATTAAAGAATACTTACCAGTTAGGAGAGAGGAGCAGCTGGAAAAATGGTCTCTTTCAAACTGAAACAGCTCCCAGAAAAGCATGTTGGGAAAGAGTCCCCTAAGAGACTGAACCCACTTGGGAAGTTCAATGGGGAGCAGGCAAATACTGCTGAAGCAGTCGCTAGCAAAGGGATTGGATTCCTACATATAAGGAGCAAAGGATTCAGGTGACAGCCGTGATCTTGTTTTGTGAAGCCAGATCATATTGAAACAAGTATATCCACTTAGTTTCCTATGTTTTGATTATGTAATATAGATTTGAGCATCCATTATACTTTAAGTTTACCACCACCACATCACATTCATGCATATAGATACCATACGATAATGCTTGCTAGAAACACAAACACAAAAAAGGAACATTGCTCCTTTCCAGTGCAGTTAGTTGGAGAGTCCAAGAACCACTTTAAATAATTAATCTATAATGAAGTATTTATTCAATATTTTAGGATTTAATTTTTTTTAATTTACAATTGAACAAGACTGTAGATTAGTGCTGGCTTTGAGCTAGCTGCATGTTAATTAGAATTTTCATAATGACTTCAGAATCAATTAGTAGAATTCAGATAGGATTGTCCCCTGATGATTAAAAATGACAATTCAGAAATCTTTACAAGTCTGAGCTGGTTTTCGTTAAGCTTGAAAGAAAGTAACTATGAAAGAATGCTGATTTGTGCCATACAAAGGTAATGAAAAGTATAGAGGGAGTGTACGTATATTATAAACCAAAATTTACCCAAATAAAAGACAGACAATTCTGGTTTTCCCTTTACACTGTAGACTTGTTTGGCTGATTCTAGATGGCCTTTTTTTCTATTCCAAGATAGGGGGAGATTTTCAAGAGCACTTAAGGGATTTAGGAGCACAAATTCCATTTGAAAGTTAAGTGCTTTTGAAAACTTCCCCGTCATCTTAGATCAGAAAAAAGGCTGTCTGGAATTAGCCAAACATGTCTGGTTTTCACTTCATATTGCTCTTTAACCTGAAATCCATGAGCAGTGGACACCTGAGTGAAGGCACTAAAGTTGGTACTAACTCGTGTAATGCTACTTGGTTAACTGTTCTTGCAATCCATATAACCAGGTAAAATATTATAGGAAATACCTAGTTTATTTTATTGTAAGGATAAAATGAGTATTTTGAGAATTGAAAATCAGTAAGTAAAACTTCAGAATCTTTGCTATGGAACCGGTTAGTGCATTTCAATTGAGTGACAGCTGACATGTTTAATGCCTGTGTGACATTGCAGCACTCTTACCGAAGCTCCATCCTTTGCCATGATCCAGTGCATAGCATCTGAAGTGCATTGCCTATTCATTTGGTGAACGTGTCAGAGGAAGATTTTCCAAAAGAGCTCAGCTCCCATTCAGACACTAAAGTAAACAGGTAATGAACTCTCAAAAAATCTAGCTAATGTGTTGAGCTATTTTGAAAATCTGGCCAGAAGCATCAAAATGAGAGCTGCTGGATGCTGAACACTTTTGAAAATCTGGCTCGGTTTCCTGATATTTTGTACAGGAGCAACAACCACATTAATGGAAAAGACTGAAGTAATAGGTTATGCTACAAAATGCTTCGTGGTGCCATAGAATGTGATTATATATTCATTTTTTTTAAAATCTCAAAACAAAATATATTTCCAGGGAATAAATGCAGCCGTTAAGACAAGACTGAAAGGCAGAGGGGATGTGTTAGGAGACAACTACCTCAGGCTGAGATGTGTTTTGTCAAACAGGAAATCAAAGGGGGACAGGGTCAATATTGAATATTCAATTCAATAGTGTTTGGTTTTTTTATGAAGGGTAATATGAGCTGGCAAGACAAATTGTTATGAATTTTTATAACCTAACTTTTTTCTACAAAGCTGTTCGAAGCAGGGACTCCTCTCTTTATGAGTTTAGCAGGTAAGACAGGAGAGAACACTTTCTTGGGGGAAAGGAATGCTAGAATTATGGAAAACCCTGGCTTAAAGCAGGGGCTTAAATAAATCGTTTTTATAAGCAGCTAAAGTGATGTTATCCATCATACCTGCTAGGCTGATTGAAGTCTGCTTTTCATCCTGACCTAAAAATAAGCCTCAGTTCTTGTTTCTGGCCAGAAACCTCTCTCCTGGCCCATGCTGCTGTTTGCTTTCAGCAATGTTTTCCTGCTACAGTGGTGGGGTCTTTGTTTCCTCCTTTTTTGAGGGCGAAGAGGAAGAAGAGTAAACTCTCTCTGGTCTGGTGTGGGGATCTACACTGACCTAGTTCCCTTTCACTGGTACTTTCCGTCCAGTACACAGAAATTTACAACATTCGTGACAGATGCCTGCAAGTCTCTATTTGTGCAGAACATATTAAATATGACATTGGAAGCCTCCTGAGCTACACACAATTTGAGTCACTGGAGAAAATAAAAAAGTAAGTTGATGCCATCATGAGACACCTAATGATAAAAGCATTTTACTTGCTAAAAACACCCAAATTCTTATTACATGCTTAGGTTTTCTGATTCAGGCTTCAGCATTTTGGTGCTATGCAGAAAGAAGTGCCTGCAACCACTGTTACAAAATCTTTTGATAGCCCCACATTTCACACATGAAAGGTTGAACACTTATTCTATATAGATGGTGTTCCCGTTTGTGTTTATGGAATTGGTACAGTCATAAATGGCCAAAGGTTACAGATCCTTATAAGTTGTGGGATGGAGAAGAAGGCACACCTCTGACCAGAATGTGGTGTACAGTCATGAAATGCTACAGGCAGTTAACATGCAACTCTACCGAGAACTGAAAGTAGACACTGGACTCTCTCCTAAAGTCTGATAAGGTTTGGGGCACAAAACTATGTCACTATAACTAATAGAGAAAATACATCCTAGAGCGGTGATTGAAAGGTATCCCCAGAAGATTTTTAAAATTTGGGGCAAGGGGTTCTTTGTTTTGTGCAGTTCATGATGAAGAAAGACATCCTGAAAGGTTTTAAGTTTTGGACGCTTATTTTTTGCTTACAAAAAAAAATCAATAGGTCCAAGTTCGGTGTTACCTAAGAAGGCAGGGTGTCAAATCTTTGAAATAATTTATTTAAATGTTTAAGGAAACAGGTGTTTTAAAGCAGCAACTAAAAATAAGCTTTCCCTCAGAATTGCTCTGCTTTCACCCCGACTCTTCAGGTCAATTTCACAAGTGATTTAGTCAAAGGCTTGTAGGGCCGACAAGGCCTGAGCTGAGTTTCTAATATAAAAACAAATTTTTTTTAAATGCTTGCAGGTCACCTACGTACATCATAAAGCAGCACAACACAAAAGCCTAATGTTTTCCCTTTGGGGAAAGGAAGTTTTTGCCCTTTAAAGAGATACTCCTGTGCTGTTCTGATGTCACTCATTGTGCAGCTCCTTCTTGACCCAAAATTTAAAGTGACAGACCACGTACACTATAGGCAAAGCAGAATTAAGAGCCACAAGCATTGTTCTACACTAGCTTCATTCTTCCATTTTTAGCAAACATACGACGCCTTTAAAAGCACAGTACACTTAACCACTACAATCACCTCTTGTATCAATACAGAAAAACTGGTCAGACTATTTAACTCTGCTTAAAATAATTTCTTGGTGTGTATTCAGCACAATATATATTGAACTATTTCATTTGAAGAGAAGTCAGTACATTTTATTGACAATAGATTCTCTAAACAGCCTATTTAAGGGAAATAGGAAGATTTTAAAAATACAAAACTATTAAAGCTTCTGTAGCTTAAATTCAGTGTAAAAACTTGGAGGTATAAACAGAAAACCAGAAGTCAGTAAAGTTAAGTACATTTCCAATTCCACAGTACAGAAAACAGAACTCATAACAAAGGCATTCACTCTACGTATACAACAGAGAAGTGTTCCCATGTTCCATCCTGCACATAAAATCTCTATACAAACCCATTTGAGAATTTTCTATATAAAGATAGGACATCCATTTTCCTACATAAATACATAATTTTCATGACTGAACATGTTATAACAGTTGAATAGTTTGACTATCAAAAGCACAAATGGAATCTTTCTATATGACAAAAATTAAAGTTTCCAATGGCAGTGTTTTAAAACTCTGAAGTCCAAGTAATAATTTCAGAATAAAAGAGAACCGTTGCCCATAAAATGCATAAATTGTACTACTTTGTAGAGGAATTACTGCATACATAGAGACTCTTGATTTTGGATTACAGTAATTAAAAAAATTAAATCTATAGTTTGAAAGACATGAGTGCAAGACAGCCAATTCTGGCAGGTGCTAGTTTTAAGAAGGCTCATATGCATTATGAAAATAAGTGTAGTGCTAGTGTATTTTAAAAATAAAATATTGCAAGCTTAAATACTGTCTGCACTATTAAGACTTAAGGCAATCAAGACTTGAGAAGCTTCAGTTTGGCATCCAGCTACATCAATCCATCATCTTTCCCCTGATCAGTGTATCCCATTTTAGCAGACCAATCTTGGTTCATAACAGTTACAGGGAAGCAAGGGAACAGACAAGATCTGCTGTCCATAAGCAATATAATTCAGTGCAAAGTTTGTCTCTTTAGCAACCCAGTTTAACATTCCTGATCATGCTCTTTCAGCTGATCAATCTTAGATGCAAGTTTCCTAACACCTAACATTCAGTATTAACCCTTTCACCAAAGTAAAGGCTTTTATGATTTACTTCTGTCTTGTGGACTCTTTTCTGGATTTAAGGGTGCAAAATGACCAAAGATATGATATTTCATAAAGAGTAAAAACTTGATTTTACAAAGTACAATTATCTGCATAAAAAAACATTGCGTATATACACAGTAGAATGAAAGGTTTATGACAGACATCTCTTATATGGCTTTTATCATTGAGGTACTGTTATGACATCCAGCAACCGGATTCTAATCCTCAGTTTTTACATGAAGGCCACATTCATAATTAATGTATGCCACAAATTCATAAAACAAGTGGCAATGGACTATAAATCCAGCTTTATTGTAGGGGTATAAAACTATTTTTCTCTATTAGCAGAGAAGTCCCAGAGTCTCAGTGCAAGCTACAAAAAGCCTTGAAGGCAATCAGCGTCAAGCTGGGAGACTAGCATGAAAGTCCTACTCCCTTTAAGAGGAGATGCTTCAGTGAATTAAGTCTTTCAATCTGACCATTACCTATAATTAGCAGCAAACATCTAGGATTTACTATATCAAGACAGCAGGACTGTATTGCATGACGGGCATGAGGAGTAAGTCTTGTGTTGTGAAGAGCCCTTGCAATTGAACGGTCTTTAAGCTAAGCACATACCAAGGCTGAAAACAGCCAAACTGCCCACTACAATACCACATAGAAAGTGAAATTCTGTAGGCCAAGAAGGAATGATTGATCAGGATGGAAGAGGATGGCCAATTCACAATTTCAATTCATGATGTAATAGTATAGAGGCATAAACCCTGGCTACTATGGGTGTTATTTTCTCAGCTTCAAAGAATGAAGGATTATATTTGTTTGTATAAGAGTATTTACAATTCTCCACCTGTTCCCAAAAGTACTCTTTCACTTGTGGAGAAAGATTAAGCAAAAACAGTTTAACCAACTACTTCCAATAATGGTGTAACCATCTTTGTAGTTATGCAAAGAGGCTGATATCAAGGACAAGCTATATCAAGCTATTTTGCACTAAGTTAATTCCTTATGACTGTATAGCCGTTTTATATTCATTTTTTTCTTGACATATACTACAGTACAGCCATTTCACAATAGAGCGGTGTCTCTCCTGAACCCTGAAATGTAAAGTCTGCTTGCAGTAAACAAGCTAGACTGAAAATGGAAGTGTATCACTGTCTTTCCTCCAATTATATAAAACTATTAATTACCATAGCTGATTCTTTCTGTGAAGATCTAGGTTAGGATTTTAACATGCTGGCTGAAACCAGATGCAGACACTTGAAGGGAAGGAGTTCCTCCATTTGGATACAGCATAACATTTAAACCTAAAGTTTAACATGTACAAACTCGCACTGAAATTTGTGCCAATACTTTCATTTCTACAGTTCAAGCCATGTCAAATCACATCACTTAGATCAACAAACTCATCATCTCTCTTGGCCAAGTCTTCCTCATCTTCTAAGTCTTTCCAGGTGCTGGTGGGCAGAACTGGCTTGAGAGAATGTCTCTGAAGCAAAGCAAATGGAAACAAGGATGACAAACGGGCAGAATTTCTCAGCACCGGAAGAACTTCCCTGCCTTGAGAGACTGTTTGACTATGGTTTTCATCCATTTTTTTTTGCAAGCTCTGCACTTCCTCCATCACATCCAAGATTTTAGTTGCAGTGGCAACTGTACCACCACCAAGAAGCTGTGCTTCAGGAATCCATCGTAAATATCGCTGTGCCCAAACTTTAATTCCTGGTCCTTCAATGTGAGGCAGCAGAAGTCCATGAAAATCAACAGGTTTACAGTGCCAGCTATCATAGAATTCTGTAAAGTTATTATGAAGCTCATCTGAAGAATTTATCAGCTTGCTAATTCTTTTGCCCAGAATGTTTTTAATAAAGTGATCAGTTTCCTCCCTGAAAAATCCTCTTTTTGGAGACGATTTACTTTGTGTCAGTGGCAAAGAAAGCTGTCGTTGATGCTTTAAAAAAAAGAAAATAATTTAATAACTGCATTAAGGTAAACTGCTCTGCAACCATATTTTAAATTGACGCCAACATTTGAAATGTGCCAAGTTATACAAAAGTTATATTCAAATAATGTTGAACTACTAAGAAACCTACAAGTAAACAAAGTCATACTGGTTTATTATTTAACCCCTCATTATTTAATCCATCCATTTGTCTGGTGTGTCTATAGTCAATGTTGCAGTATATTAACTACTGAGGAAGCCAATACACCAAGTCAAAGGAAAAAAAGCCCCTGTTTATGTCAGTGTGGTTTCATAAGACTAAGTACTTTACAAGTTTTGTTGCCTTGTACTGAAATTCAATCTTATTTGTTCTCCAATTACAGTAACTGGGCATGAAGTTTCTTTTTTTTCCCCAGCAAAATAAGAGGCATATTTTAAAAGCCCTTTTAGAGCTGTGGAGACTAACAGTGATAAAACATAACTCTAGTAAAGCACTAATTTCAAGCAGCCCAGGCACACTAAAGAAAACTTATCAGTATTCACCCAGTTTATATTTTCACACTGTTTCAGCCTCCAGATCTGAGTTTCTCAGCATAATGTTGTAGCTGTCCAGATATACATCAAAGTTATTTGTTGAGCAGTTAGCGTTCTTAGTACAGAACAGAACATGTAGTCCCATCCCAGCCCCAGGAAATTTACAATGAAAACTTCTAGTTAGACAAGACACCAGGCAATGCCATAACATAAAATATACCATAACAGGTATATTTTTATTGGAATTTTTACTACCCCATAGTAAAAAAACCCCCCCAAAAACAAAAACTGCCCATCCACTAAAATGGGTGCCTATGACAACCTTTAAAACACTCTAATGCCCTAACAGGCCCATTAGTTACCAGATCAAGTTCAGATTAAGTAAATCCATCAGATTTATAATTACCTATGCATTTGGATTAGATGTTCAATGAAACACAGCAAAGCAAGTCTAGTAAAGTGTCTAATAGACATCAGCAATAAATGATTTGGCACTACAATAAGATATGTATTCAAGTTGTCACTACACTTACCCTTTTGCTAACTAATGATCCATACCTAGCAGCCCCAGGTTAGATCTTCCATCTAAATGTTTCTGCATTTATTTGCAGCTGTAAGAGGCAGCTCAAATAGAACTGCTTCTTGCTAGTGCAAGAAGAGGCCTCAGAATCCTTTGAATTCTGATGTGCGCTTTTAATTCTTAAATAAAGTGTAAGTTTTGGCTCCAAGTTTTAAGCATATTTTTCCTCAAGTATAAATGACTTGCACAAAAGTGGAAAAAAAATTATGGTTTCTGAATACAGTTGCGCAAACATCTTACTTTGAATCGTATAGTTTTCCGCTGACTTTTGTCTAGTTTTGGCTTCTCCGCATAAACAGGGTTGTTGAGTAAAACCTGTGCTTTGGGTTCAAACTGCACAGACCAATCCCAAACTGTGAGAAACCTGAAATGGCTGCTTTGTGCGTGATGGCTTTCTCCAGACTGCCAAAACAAAGATCAAATAGTTAGCGAAAGCCAGAACAGAATTTCATAAGACTCTTAAGGTGAAATCAGACTCTTAGAGCCCTATATACTCTGCAGCAAACTGGACTCAAATTCTGCAGCAAGATCCCTATATTCTGCAGTAAACTCAGATAAAAACTAAAAAAAGAGGTTTTTAAATATAGAAATGAATGCAGTCTATACAGTAGCCTCTGTTTATTTTGGTATTAACCATTTTATTTTACAATGTCTCCATATTGTGTTTCCAACATGCCAGTTTTTTGCAGTGAAAATGGATAATTGCATCATGAAGGCTGTCAAGGGGAAACTGGAGGTTTGAAAGCTAAGTAGGATTCTGACAGGGCTTTGGGCACCAGGAAGGCAGTTCAGGATTGAGAGATAAGCACATTAAGGTGTGTCTGCTAAAATGATCAGCACTAAAATAGCTAATGTTATCAATTAAATTATATTTTAAAGTCACAGTTAACACCCCAGATAAATGAATGGAGCACTGCATATCAGCTATTTTTTCAGGCTGTTTGTAGATTTAGGAAGAACCACAGTGCATGGATTTACAATTAGTTCATGTTTTCAAGGTTTTCTACTATCAAGGCTACACAAAATGTACAAAAAGTGAAGCGTGGATTCTGGAACAATTCTACAGCAAGTGAATTCTATGGCCATGAAATACAGGGAATCCAGTCCACAGTTGCAACAGTACTAGACATCTTTTTAAGATATTTTACAGTTTGAAGACAGAAGATGCAATAACTTACCCAAAGCTACATGAGTCAATGGAGAATCAGGATTAGAATCCAGCACCTCCAAACTCCCAACCCTGTGTTCATTCATCTAGCTCACACTGCCCTCAAATTTTCCTTGGAAAGATAATTTAGTAGCTATTTCTAATGCCAGTCAATTTTTGTTCAGTATTACCCACGCTGTTGGTAAAAGGGTCCACTTCCTCAAAAGTACACCCTTACCATGTTAGTGTCCTTTTGATGCTGTGAATTGAAGAAGAAGGTGCTAAAAATAGGTATATAGAGACTGTCTGATAAGACAGTTAAGTAAGTCTCTGTGAACTCAAATGCCGGAGGATATTGTTGCACCAACTGCCAAACACAATCTAAGAAGAGCAGAAAAACAGGAGCCTAAATAAAAAGAAATATTTAATCAATTTCATGAAAAAAACAAACACTGCATGTTGTCCTATCATGCAGATTGCATACTTCTTGATTTGAATGTCTCCATATACAAATTTATCTAAAAACAGCTCTCATCTGGATTTATAGTGAATTGTATAGAACTGCTTCACACATTTATTTTGTCTAAGACAAAGCAGTTTGCTTTTTGTTTATACAGTGACAGTTTAAAAATTTAATGCCAATTGCTAATCTAGAGATGAACAATTTGTCTTTTTCCACTAGACGTGAAATGCATTAGCTTCTGATGAAAAAACTGTAGATCTGTCAGCACCACTGGCTTAAAAGTGAAAGCTAGAGATTAGTTTGGATCAAGAGTCACTGGGAGCTATGCCAAAAGGAGTTTCAAAAGCTATAGATTCCCTCCTCTCAATAAAAACAATACAATGATCTTAGAACTTAGACTACATGGGGAAACTAAATGGTAGCAAAGTCAGAGATTTAATTAAATCCATGTTATAAATCAATGTTGCATGGAATCCCAAACTGTGGATGTTTCAATTCATTCCCCTGCTACGTTAGTTAACTCTGTGCTCCTGCTTTATGCACTTTACTATTTTAGAAAGACAGCTTTGGGATGTTTAGCTACACCTCCTTCAAAAACAGGAACTTCATTCCAGAAGGGTGAAATCGGACAGGCATGTTTATGACTGAATCATCATTCATAAACTTGCAGTACAGCATGCTCCAGAGGTGAAGAAATACTTATCAAAAAAATGTACATTCAACTGTTTAAGGTAAGTTTTGTAACCTAGTGAAAAGCAATATTCCAAAACACCACATCAAAGTAAACTTTTTAAAAAGAGCTATTTCCCAATGGAATAAAGAATAGACAATCCATAAAACAAGATTTATAACTTCAGCCATCTTCAAAGTAGCCCAAACACACAACATAATCCCTCAGAGTGAGCAAGCTTTGAGAAGCTGTGCATAACCAAGAGTCAAGAAACATACCTCCTCTTTATCATTTTGCCGTAAATGGTTGCAGCGATCCAAAAAACAATGTCCTCCCATTACCCACTCCTTTTGAATAAGACTCTGAAAGCCAAACTTTGTTCTGTAATGTGAATCCATCATCACTTGAACCAGACTGGAGATCACACAGCACAGATCAGAGGCATTCTCCTCTGCAGAACAGTATTGAAAGGACAAAAAGTCACATTGGATGGTGAGCGGAGCAATTTGCTTTACCAAATGCTTGTCTGGCATGACTGATGCTTATGGAAATACAATTCTGACCAAAAAATTTGCTAAGATTTGTTTAGACTTGGATGCCTAAGTAAAAGACTTTTTAGAGATGCTAAATACCCACTGCATTGGCAGCGTCTTTACAGAAAAAGATGTTTATAAGTAACACTGCAGTAAATACTGTTCTATTTTATGGACTTATTCTATGGTCTTACCTCCCACACTGAAAATCATCCTGGTATCTAAGCCCCTAAAACTTGTTCTTGTATTTTCTGTGAAAAATTTGCAATGTTTAAACAAATTGGTAATCTTCCCCCCCAAAATTGGCTCTATTGTATTTAACAATTTGTTTGTTTATTCAAGGAAGTTTAGCTTGCAGTCTAAAAAGCTCCTGTCAGGTCAAGCTACACTGTAGAAAAATAAATTTACTAGCCAGTTTATGAAAAAACCCAATTCACACATTTGGCATTCCACATAGAATATTAGAGTTGGAAGGGACCTCAGGTGGTCATCTAGTCCAACCCCCTGCTCAAAGCAGGGCTAACCTCAGCTAAATCATCCCAGCCAGGGCTTTGTCAAGCCACAGCTTAAAAACAATATACTTGTGGAATACACCTATCAGGAGTTTTTGTACTAAAACTAGACACACAGATGATCCACATCTCTAGCTCACTTACTGAAGCCTTAATACCAAATCTGATCTTCAAAGAGTATTCAAAGTTTGTATGCATCAATTCTGACTTCTGTTGCTCTCCAGCAGGGAAAGAAACAAACACTAGACTATCAGGGGTATCTCTCATTCTGCTTTGTCCCCACATGCTTTAACCTTCCCACACTCAATCCAACGTTCATGATGTGAAAAGACGACAGAGGTGGTAAAGATGGAGGGCTGGATGAGGGAACAGATGGCAAAAGGGAACAACTGAAGGGAGGAGACATGGGAGGAAGGGGAAAGCCATGGACTAAGGTGTATACCAAACTGTGCTTCATTCATTTTGCTTTATTATATCCCCTCTTTCCCACACTGTATTAGATTGAAGGCTTTTTGTGGCAAACACCTCTCTATGCCTATGAGGCATGCAGCATGTTTGCCAGCACTCTATATATTTGTATTCTTCAAACCCCTGTACTCTGTTTAATACCCTCACATAAAAATATCCCCTTTCTTGTTTTGAAAATATTAAACTAAAAGCTCCCAGTCTCAGTTTACAATATTTTAAGAGTTGACCCACAATTTGAGGAAATTAACATGTCTAGGAAAGTCTACCTTGCAATTAGTTACATAGATATGTGGACTAAGCTTTAGATTACGGACCGGTATGATTAGGGCTTGATCCTGTGGGTGACTACGTGTGCATGTAAATACAGCAACTATTCTCAAAATGGCCATATATCAGATAAACATACTGGGTCCTTTTGGTGTAGGCTGAATTAAGCTATTATCCCCTGAATAAAGTTCACAATGACAATTGTAAAACACATGTTTTGAGCAAACTCTGGTACACAGAGTGAATAGATACAACTTTCCATTAACTTTTTATTTAGCAGTTTGTACAACTATATATTAGCAGGTTAATCAGTAAACAACTTGTTAGACCAAAAAGCATTAATAAAAGACCTTTTGACTCAAATATAACAGTCCTTGAATAATTCATCTCCACCCCCTTCAAGTGATTCCCTTGCGGGCTGAGACTATGCATGCCAAATCTCAAATAGAGGAAACACTAGTTGCAGTTCAGATATCCTAGGACGTTTTGTACGTGAAGTGCCACATCATTAAATATAGCAGATGCTTATGAATTTTAAAAACTGTTTAACCTTATTTTCCCTTCCTTATATATAGTTAAAAGTGCAAGTTAAGTTCAGTACATTTCTCAAGGGAGTAGGTGGGTAGGAGGAATAAAGAGAAAATGTACCTGATATGATCATCTGTTGATCAAAGATTCTTACCTACAAGGAGAATGTTTGTATTTTGTCCTTCCAGATATTCAACAACCTCTATTGCTTTTTTCAGACATCGCCTAATGTGGTATGAAGAAAACCAGTTGAATGCCAAGAAAATTAATTTTGTCTAAGTTTAGCAGAATTATGATAGTTCATATAGTTTCAGTGATCTGTTACATTAGCTTCCCCTGAAAAACTACCATGCCAATCAGAAGTAAGTTTGGGTACAGCAGCCTCCTTAATCAAGTTTGTGTTTTAGATTGTATCTTGAAAGGTTTAAACAATTTTTATTCTATCCATATTTAACCAATTACAATTCACATTTTAAATTTAATTTTTGCTCCCAGTTTTCTGCTTGTATTCTGATTTTACAAAAACATTAAGATTTTCAATGTGCACTTTTTTGAAGAGCAGTTTTATATTTCCAGTTTATAACTAACTATCTGTTGCAGGCATTCATAGCACATCAATATATCTCACCTTCTATAAATAGAGGTTACTTCATTCTGACCTCCTTCTAACAGCATGTTATGAATAATTACTACTGTAGAGTACCAGAACTCTCTACATGCTTTACATTTTGAGAGCAATATATGAATCTTCAACGAACTTAAAAGGTTGGAAAACATTTTCTGAGTTTGGAGGTGCTGGTTAACCAAAGCCCCTGAAAATGCAAATAAAAAACCCAAACTTTTTTACATTAGAGCCAGTATTTTCTCCCAAGAAAGAACAAGTTATATTTTAAAAAAGGGAAAGGTAATACAAAAACAATTTGGAGAAGTTCTGGGTAAATTCAAACCTATCTTTAAAGTTAGCAACTTGTTCCATTTGCACACAAAGGTGAGATTCTTGCAAATGAGCCAACATAAATCAGTACTTTCATCTTCAGGGTCTATTTTGTTATATTACTTCATTCAGAAGTCTGGATCTCAGAATGAAGAGACTGCTTGCTGAAGTGCCAAGAATCTGCAGAGAAACTGGGCCAAGTAAGAAATGCTTCTTTACAAGACGGTCAGCGAAGACGTGAATTTGGCTAGAAGTTTGCATTTGGTTTCATTGTGTTCATCACTAGAAGTTATGCCTATGCATGCAGGTTGAAAAATTCTGAGTTGCCTGTGAGTTATACAAGAAATAGGAGGTGCAATCCAACAAAGGAGAGACGAGAATGCAAACAATGTATCACATTACTCCTCTGGTCATGAGGTGGAAGGGGGAGAAGGATCAAGATTTTAGCGTCCTTAAGAGTCTCCAACCACTCCGGCTGTTTTCAAAGTTTTCAGTCAGTCTCCAATAAAGAAAAATACATTATATCTGATAGTATTTACTTCCCAACTTTATACACAGGAACTCTCTTACACCGATGGATACTACAGAGTTGATTTCAGGCTATCAGGACAGGTTTTCCATATTCTGGAGTTCAGGATCAGAGAGGTTTGGAAACCCAAGAAGCTGGATATTTCAAGTTCTCACATGGTTTTCCCACTATTTCAAATCTTCCTTCCAATACAAAATTGCTTTTAATTTAGAAAAACATTGCCAGTTTGTATATCTGGCCAGTTGCTGCTGCCTTTGCATTCTTAACCTTAGTTTCCACAATTCAGCTGCTGCTCAGCACCAACAACTCACGTCCAAAACTTAATTTTCTGAGACAGAGTTCCTTTGATCTTCTACTGAAGAAAGACTTTCGAAGGACATCTATCTTCACGTGCAGTAGAATTTTTTTGTTTAAGGCCTCTGTCTACATAAAAAGCTTATAAAAAAATTACCATGGTTGTAATCACTAGTTCAGGTGAACCAGTGTTTGTGTTATATCTACCAGTAGTGCAGATGACAACTATTTCAGTTGGGTTTGATTTGCAACAGATATCACTACACCAGTAGAAAAACTGAGTTCAGCCACCAGCCTCTTGTGTATACTATCACACTCATCAGTTCACCTGAATTAGCATGAGCACAAGTGGAAATTTAAGTGTCCCCTAGTACACACAGCCCCCAATACCACAAATCTCTTCTCTAAATACACCATCTATGGGACATAATGGCATGCACTCTGTTGTAGTGCAGAAGTCTAAGGCCTCCAGAAGTCTGTCCTGCTAAGTTTTTGCCTATTCTTCTATAGCTGATGAAGTTCATAAAACAGGTGATGTGAAGTCCCTTTCCCACAGTGAGAAAAGTTTAGCAACCATAGTTTGGAAGGATTTTGTCTCCCAAATAGTGCATCTACTCTGGCTCCCACATCTAAAATTTTCTATTGATATTTGATCACAGATACATAAAAAGTAGTCAATTTATTCTATACATCTCAGACTCCTGAAACAAAACATTTTGATAAAGCTCCCAAAAGAAACCCATTTAAAAAAAGAATTACTCATTTAACTGGTTTTCCAATAACCATAGCTCGAAAAGTCACCACAGATTCATTTAATAAAGACTGAACCCAAAGAACATGTATTAACAAACCTAACAATTTCCAGCCAGTTTGTGCTCTCCAGTAATGAAAACCATTTTACATCAGTATCCCAGAAGTCTGTACTGTTATCTGTAAAAAATAGAAAATTAGATTGTGAGTGCATGCTAGTTAACAGCAGTCTGTCGCATCAAAAAAAATTAAAAAAAAAATCGTCAACTGGGGTGGACATGAGGCATCCAACAGACTAAGTTTTCCTTTAAGATTTAATCTTCACAATCTAACTAAAAATTCTATCAAAACCTGTCCATTGTTTAAAAGTGAACACCTAGTTTGGGCCCAAAATTTAAAGTTATGTAAAAAGTAGTTTTGCAAGCCTTAACAAAGCTTCATGAAAATATTTCTAAAACCATGTGAGGAAAGTTTGGATTTCAGTATTCCCTGCTGTATGTCCATACCTAGGTAAGCTAAATAAGGGAGTTTGTTTATCTCCACAAACACTCCACAGAGATTGGACTGGGGATGTGGATTCTTAGTAATCTCTTACATACCAACTTCTGTATTTTTAGAGCACATTTTATGCTGAACCACCCACAGAAGCCTGCCTGCTTATTTAGTGTTCTAAATAAAGTTGTTTCAACAATGGGGAGAGAAACATTGAAAATATAGGAAAATGGAATAGAAAACCACAGAATTGGCAGTGCAATTGGGACAAGCGCAGCACATTAAGCCACTTTAAACTGTTTTTGTTTAAACTTCTCTGAAGCTGATTAAGTAACAAGTTGACTGCTTTCTTTTACTCAAACAAATTCTAAAAACCCAGGGCCCCATCACTCTCATTTTCCAAACAGACATACAACCAAGGCGGACACTAGTTTGCAGAAAGGTTTTAAGATTTTTGTAAATTTCATTTAAAAGTGAAACCAAAACTGATGATCAGCTTCTTTATACACACTGTAGGAACACTAGACATTGCTCCCAAACAAAAATATACCTCATCCAACAAATAAAGAACAAAACAAAAACCCACAAACCTTCTTCCACACAATAGTGTTTCTGCTGCCACTCACTCTCAGAAGTTTGCAATTTTCTGCATTTCCTTTGTTTTGTTCTTCAACCTTCTTTCCTTCCCTGACCGTTTTTTCTGTTGGGAGCTTTGCTTCCTTGACATTTATCCTGCCCTTTCAAATCTTTCCCGTCATTCACATCCTAATTTTCTGTCCCCATGACATCTTACTCATTCCTCCCCTTACCACTCCTCCAGCTCTCACTTATGATCCTTAGACCCAGCTCTTTCCTTGTGTGTTCTGGTATCTGTGCCTGTTCTCCTCTTTTCTGTTCACTCCATCCTTTTTTTTTTTTTTTCCATTTTCATTTTCTCTGTTTATTTTCCTGCTCCCATCCTTCCCACTTCTTTTCCTCTCTTTCCTACACCACACAGAACCCATCAGCTCATCCTCTGCACTCCAAGCCATTCCTAGTTCACCTCAAACCTGCCTAATCAGTTCTTCTCACATCCCCACCTTTCTGGGTTCACAGGAGACAGCCTGAGTGCTCTGGGGGCTGCAGGGGAGGATGGACCCTCTACTGCTTATCTTGAAGTGTTTACAACCCAAACATTTTATCAGTGGGCTAAGAATGCACTAGAGGCAGAAAGACAGTGAGAGGCTTATTTTAAGTTGAATAAAGTGCAAGAATATATATTGTATGAACATAAAGAGTCAATTAACTAAAACAGGTTTTTGGACAGTTTAATAGTCTCCCTAACAGGCAAAGTAGTTTTTAAAGAAGTCAATTTTAACTTGTGTCCTTTAAATGCAGATCAGTTCTCATCTTGTAGGATAAAGATATGCAAACTTCTGCTTCCCCTGGAAAAGTGGATTGAACATAAGAACCATCCAAAAGTAGTGAAATCTTTAAAATGTTTGCTTTAGGAGATAAATAGAAATCACTCCTTTTCAGAGTCAGACTTCAAGGGGATATGATCCTCCCATAGGTGCAGATCAGACAAGGGCAAGTCACCAAACAAAGTGATTTCAAGTCTAATGATCTAATAATGCCTTGAACTGCTCCAAAAACCAGGCAACAAGTTCTAGAAGGTGTGACAAGTACCACTGGAAGAATATTACAATCAACATGCCCAGAAAAAAATAGATATGTGCACTCTTGCCTCCAATATAAAGAGCTAAGTTTTCCCCCCCACAAAATATACTTTTACATTATATATATATTCAAGTCTTGTCTAGCCTTAAACCCAGTGGACAACTGGGGAGATAGTGGAATTTTGACATCACCAAGTTGAGCAATTCAGGAGGAAAGGGATTTTCAGTCAGACAGTTAAGTTTTTTAAACCCTTTACCCTGTCTAGATAATGTTATGTCCCTCCTCACTATCTTGTGAATGCTTCACAGACTACATACCACTCCTAGCATGCTTAGAAGAAAGACATCTTGAGTCAGCAGGCCTGCCTCTTCATTTAAAGTGTGTAGAAGTTCACAAAAGATTTGAGATGTTGAAAAAGTAAAAACAAATCGAATACTTTATATTTAGCATTGGCATGATTTAATTTTAAATTGATAACTGTTGGTAAATGTCAATTTCAGCTGACACTGAAATAGATAAGTTACTTTTTTATCCGTAACAGTCAGTAAATCTGCAGGGATTGGGTGTTGCTGGCCCTGTAAATGTGCAGACACCCCTTTGCAGCTCTGCTGTCACAACCCTGCTCCCTCACTTACCACCCAGGAATATGGGAACCATCCCCAGGCAGGAACTGTTCAGCAATGGGGTGGCCTTCCCCACAGCTGAGGGCTCATCAACCACCTTAAAGTCCTGCCCTGGGGTCTCTGCTCCACTGGGGCAAGACTACTACAGCCTTCCCCGCTCCTTGGTGGCTTGGGCCTCTTGGCCATAGAGGGAGTCTCCTTCACCCCTGTTGTCAGCACTGCCCTAACCCTAACCCCAGTCTCAGCCCGCACAACTGTAAAAAATAGAAGTATATAAAAAATAGAAAAAAATCTTAAAAAGTAATCAAAATTAGAAAAAAACATGAACAAACCAAATTATGCCATGTCTATTTATATCCCTGATACTTCTAAAAGAATAATGGGCATAATTTTATATAAAAGCTTGAGGAAAAAAATTCTATCAGAGAGAAAATGGCAAAAACCACATTTTAAGTTTCCTTCATAAAACACCTCAAAGAAATATTTTGTTTGCATGATTGTCGTCATCTTCCACTCAATGAACTGTTTTAAGAGTATTTTCAGATCTAAATATCTTAGTTCGGAGCTAAATTATAAGGGGTTTAACTGATTCAACTGTATATTTAGGATAATCTAAATTAACTTTAATACAGGGTTTTATAACCATGTACAAAAACACAATAGGTAGTTAAAAGAAAGTAAGAATTTCCTAAGGAGTTAGAGAGTTAAACAAGTTAAATGGTTAAGACCATTTTAACACCTATGGAAAAAATCATTCAACAAGCAGATACCACAAAAAGTTTGTTCAGCATGATCTTGCATTCAGTGTTATCAGTAAACTCAAAATTTGTTTTTTTTTAAAATATAGCTCCATATTTTCAAATGCAATTAATCTTTCTTCTTAAGTAGAACTGTAATAGTAGCAAGTTACAGTATATGTTTAAATAAGGGTAGCTCAATCATCAAAAGATCTTTTTTCAAATTACAAGGGCTTCATTCATGCTTGGAAGCTACCTTAACCTCTGCCTTTTCTCCTGACTATACAAGGGGGAAATTAATGGCAACTGTGGAGGAGAAGAGATTTCTAGGCAACAGAAAGCAGTTGGACTAAGTGTCTAATAGCAGCTGCAAAGGGGAAAAACTGCCAAAAGGCAGGATTCATCATGTGTGGCAGTCAGCTGCCACACGTTTCGTAGCTGCATGCTCACTGGTTGAAGTCAGTGAGTACACTGGATGACCTACGGGAAAGAAGGGGGTAGTGGAACTAGTGGACGAGCTGCAGAAACAACACATAAGGACATGTTCTGGGTACAGGAAGGGTTACAGAATTTCAGACTTTTACACAGCTATTTTTCCAACTAAGAAGTTTCACATTTAAAATGCTCATCTATATTGAAAAGAGTTCTAGTGTCTCACAAACATCTCTATTCTGATAAAACCACAAACAACTGATAAACAATTGCAAATATAGCATGGGCTACCACCACATTCTGATATGCTGAACTTCCATAAGTCAAGAAAAATGAAATGCTTCAACCAAGTTATACTCCATCAGGTTTTCCAGTTTTATGTCAGTAGGACTTGTGCTCCTATTACTTAGGATTATGTCCCCACTGCAGAGTTAGCCCAGGTGATCCACATGCAGGTTAACCTAGCCTAGATGTAGGCAGTTACACTGCAAAGCCCTACCTGGCTTCCTGTGTCCTCACTGCTGCTGGAAGTCCCATGGACTTCTGAGGCATATCCCTTGGTTCTCTGTGTTGTTCTATGATTCTTTCCCAGTAAGTTGCAGGACAATTTGTCTGTCCTGGGCACATGTGAAGAATCGTGGGAAGGCACTGGAGGACTATCTGCATTCAAGTGATTTAGCTTGTGACATGTCCTGTCCTCACTGTAAAAATGGGCAGCCTGAGTGAAAGGAGAAGCTGGTCTCTAATCCACACCCCCAGCCACGCCAGCTAGCCTGACTTAAAAACCACCACTTAACTCTGGGGAGTTAACTTAACTTAGAAACCACCACTTAACTTGTGTGTGAGGATAGGAGGAGCATTGGGGCAACATCTGAGTAAGGCAATGTCTATACGTACAGTGCTGCAGCACATCTGTTGAAGACGCTCTATGCCGACGGGAGAGAGCTTTCCCCACTGGCATAAAAAAACCACTTCCACAAGTGGCAGAAGTTATGTCAGTGGGAGAAACTCTCCTGCCAACGTGGCACTGTGCACACGAGAACTTATGTCAGTGTAACTTATGTTGCTCAGGGGAGTGGAATATTCACAACCCTGAGCAACATAGGTTTGCCAACATAAGCTGTAGTGTAGTCACAGCCTAAGAGTCCAGGATAAACCTGAAAAAAAAAAGACATTCAGTGCTTCTGAAAATCAATTAGGAATCTTATTTTGACCTGTATGTATACAAAGAGTACACAGTAACTTTGTCACTGTGTCTAATTTTTTTTTTATTGTTAAAGTAATTTTGTTTTGAAGTGCTAAAGATTTTACAGTTTTTAATAAAAATATAGTTTTAGGCCCTGATGCTTAAAAAAATTTATGTGCATGCTTAACTGAAGCCTGAAGAGTCCCACTGGCTTCAATGGCACTACCACAATTCAAATTAGTTCAATAAATTCACAATCTGATCTAAGTCAATGGGTTTTGTTCGCAAAAAAAAAAAAAAAAAGCGATTTAAATTAATGATTTAATCCCTTCCCAAAATTATAGCAGAAGGGCTACACAATTTAACAGTTGTTCTCCAGCCTTTTTTAAGGGCTTTCAACTGCAATTAACACGAATGTTGTCCCTATCTTTAGTCCTGTCCACACACAAAACCCCTGAACTTGAGTATCAGGAGGTACAGGCTACTGCACAACTTGTCAGCTGCTCATAAAGTCATTCGTTATTTTGCAGTGTCACCTCTCTCACCAGAGCTGGGCTAACTCAAGAGGAGTTGACTGGAGTGTACAGAACTCCAATTAACCCTGCAGTGAAGACAGCCTCAAACAGCACTTTAGAATTAAAAAAGGTGCACCAAAAATTGTGAAAGTTCATTTAATTATTATGTTTGGAATATATGTCGTTAAATCAGGATTAAGTCAAACTAAATTACACTTTACTCCCGGGGAAATACTGCACCACTGTGCACATGGAGAATTCATGTCCAGCACAGAAATTCTTTGCTTCCTGGCAGAAAATGATGGGAAGCAGAGGGAAGCTGCAAGAGCGGTCACGCACCCCATCCCAGCAGCACAGGCGCATTATTTCCAGCACACGGACCAGCAAGCAGAGAGGTAAATCATCACAAACAGAGAAGTGGCGTGTGGGGGCACGCAAGGTCATATGCCTCTTCTTCCCCCCTCATCCCTGGATTCCTTCAAGTGCAGAGCTGCCCCTATGAGAGAAAGTGGCCCTTCTGCTAGTTTTGCTGACTCTGCACCTGTACGCTGCGTCCTGGGTCCTAGTGCCAGTTGTCTTCTGCTTCTATATGTGCAGGGAAAGGGAGGGGGACGAGAAGGGGATACGGGAAGCAAGGTCCCATTGCCCTTGCACCCAGAACCCACCAATGAGCCCCTGTGCATCCAGATCCCCCACTGAATCACCTGCACCCAGATTGCCCCATACAGAACCCTCTCACCCACACTAAGCCCCTCCACACTTGGATCCTGCTGGGCTGAGCCTGCCTGCCCATAACTGATGCACCTGGCATGGAGAGGCACAGCCCCAGGGTTTTTCCTGGGGCAGCCCCCGCCCTTACACTGTGTCAGGGTTGGATACAGGCTCATCGAGTCCCTGTTCCAGAGAAAGAGGGCGGAGGCTGCAGGGTGACCTTCCACCTCCATGCAGCTAGGGGCCTGTGCATCCCACTGCCATGCTGCAGCTTCCACATTTATTGACAAACAAAATTGGCAGAGTTTTAGAATATTGTACACAGAATTTTTATTTTTTTGGCACAGAATTCCCTCAAGAGTAGCATTTGTAGAGAATGCAGTTTCTTATCATCCCTATTATACTGATGTTCTCCAATATTCTGAAATACCTCAAAATACTACCAATGCTTATTTGCAAGCATTTTAGGATTTAAAACACTAATTTAATCTAATTTTAATTAGGTCTGGGAGGTCTGAGACATTTGCATTACAGTGTTCTATTTTAACTATTAGATTTTTATGAGAGACTTAAGTCAGTTTCCAATTGTTTTGTGTCCTAAGTTTTTGCAATTCATTTTCTAAAGAATGTGACTTGTTAGTGGGGCTAACAATTTTGACAACTGCAGGCTTCTAGTTTAATAAACCAATCAAGCATGCATCGATCTCACTTGATCTGCAGAGACAATCATCAATTAACTATTCAGAATGAGCCCCTTTCACCCTACATCAGAAGAAAGTGACCACCAATTTCTTAAGTCAAGAACTGTATTCAAGATCTGTTAAGATATGTGATTGAGTACCTGGATGCAAAATCAGCAAGTCTCTAAAGGAATATTTGTCACATCTTGGTTCTTCCCATCCCATTTAGCTTACCTATCAGAAACAGCTGTTTAAATCTAGTGTATGCAGTTTGAATATCTTGAAGAGATGGTAGGCTGCTTGAAAGGTCATCAGTTTTCAAAACTTCATAAGGTGGTTTGTTAATTGTCTTATAAACGCTGAATAATCAAAGAAGAGATAAAGCCTTTCAGTTTAGAGAAATCTAAACACGAAGGTAGCAAGCTTCATTTCCCACCGCATATATACTATACATACAGCAAAAGTAGAGCATTTAGGCACAAAAAGACGTGCATTAGTAGGCTAATGGCCTCATGTACATTTTAGAATACTCAGCAACAAACTTACTATGCACTTGTCTACACTAGAAGTTTTGCTGCTTTACATATGCCTGCAAACCTAGCACAGAAAAATTGTCCTGGCGTAGATGCAACTATATGGTATAAAAGTCCTTATACGGTCAGCTGATCTGTATGAATATTGTATCTTGCCCAAATATGGTGTTTAATATATGCACACACTGAGTTGATTCACTAACAGGTTGTCAGGATTTACACCGGAGAAGGGGGGTGGATACAGATAGTCACATCTCCTAGCAATGAGACAATGCAGAGCCAACTGCTTTGAAGTGTACCTTTGAGCTAAAGGGACACAGGAGAGAACAAAGAACTTTGGCTGGTTTTAAAAAGACACTCCCTGAATGGGGGACATAGGTAAGATAGTCATGAATGACTTGTGTTAAAAACCCTTTTCTCTGGTTATGCTTTGTTCCTTCTGTGAACTTACATACTTCGTTTTAAGAAAGCTGTTTGGATCACTGTATTCACCATTATCACAGCTCCCAAAGGGAGGACCTGCAGACACTGAACCTAATTCATAGTTGCTACACAGATGTTGTAAGCTTGAGGACTTGATCCAAGAGTAGGGGAATCACAAGATTCCACCCCAGAAAAGATAAGGGCAGGTAAGTGCACTGAGACCAGAAGAAGGAGACTGAAGTACAAATAGCCTTGTAACCATGATCAGCTTATTTTTATTCAGAAATCTAAGTTAGCTATATCAATATAAGGCACTTCGATACCTGTATAACTGCATCTATACAAAGGCTTTTACCGGCATAACTCTGTCGAAAAAATGCAACTATGCTAGTAAAACTAAGTGTTGATCAGCCTCATACTAGGGAAAAATCCCACAATGTTAAGCACAATTTTGCCTTCAGCGTGGACAAAGAGTTTAAAAACTTGTTAGCAGTAGTGGTTAACCACTCGGCAACTACTAGTGCAGACAAGGCAGAGTTCTCAGGTAGTTGAAGACAATGACCCAACGTAGTCACAACAAGATATGAGTTATTTGCTATTTGCATATGGTTTTTTACCTTTTGAAATAATTTTTTTTTCAGACTAATTCTGAAAATTTATGAAACATATACTTCCAAAGTTCATAATGGAAGGATGAGAGAATATAGGGAAAGGGTTAGAAACCTTCTCTCCTGTTTTCAGTATATTAAGTTATTATTTTGTGGTCCCTAGAAATACCTTAGCTTATTTGGGTGGAGAAGATCAAACAAAAGGGTATCATTCAGTAGCTGTCTGTGGCTCAAAGACCCTTCTTCTTTATGATATACAGGGTGGCAACTGTCCTTAGAACCAATAAACTACTGCTGAAAGGGCAGCTGGGCTCATGGGGGATGGTAATTTAACACGCACTTTCCACTTAACTTAGAGCTTCTTTTCCTTAGCCCAGTGTTTCTCAAATAGTGTTCCGCGGAACCCTGAGTTGAAGGGTTCTGCGAAAACAGCCTACACCGCCAAAAAGGGGAAAATTTCCCGGACTTGTCAGCAGAGGGTATGGCATGGCCGCGCAAGGGTTCCACGGCGAAATATAATTGAGAAACACTGCCTTAGCCTAACAACCTTTAGTACTGTTTTAAATTAATTAGGAGTTGGCTTGGGGCTCCCAGTTCATCTCAACATCAAATGTAAAATGAAGTCAATTGCCTCTGCTGGTGCTGCAGCTCATTGGGATTAGAAATTGGTGACGACTAATATTTTAAAGGGAAGCAGCTGCATCTCCTCTCCAGCCTGAATCAATGCTGGAGAAGAAGCAAGGTTTTTAAGATTACTTACATCAATTAGGAGGCCTAAAGCAGCTCTAAGTTGAGCTTTTAAAAGAAGAGGTGTCTGAAATTCATTTACCTGCCAAGGATACCACTAAGGGAATCTATAGAAATGATGGGGTTTGTTGCTACTGCAGCTAAAGCCTGTAGTTAGCTTTTTTATTGGTAATGGAGGAAAACCTCTCCCCTGTTCCCCACCTATCCCAAACAGTTTCCATAGAGATTTAGTCTGGTGAGGATATACATAATTGTGAGATCACCAAAAAACCTAAGTACTTCACCAATGACAACATGATTTTGGTGAATATTTAAAGCCATACTTATAATAAAACTGCTTTTAATACACTGGCTAGAAAACAAAACTATCAAAAACAATTGTCTCCGGTTGCTATGTAAGCTCAGACATAGTATATACGGACAACAGAGGAGAGGCCCATAAAATGTCATGGATAGAATAGCTATTAATTACCCATCCAAGAAAATTTTGTGCATTTGTGAAGTGTTGTCCTCTTGTTCTTTGGGAAAAGCAGACATTTTGAGAAGAGAAGCACCATTATGGCAAGACCAACACCAAATCTGCAGAAAAACACATTTACCTGATAATGAAAGTTAGTTAGTTCTCATGTACATGTGACAGTTACATGTTTCTCTTTGAGTGAACATTAGATTATAAGAAACCTCTTCCTGCTGCTTTATTACATATAGTTTTGGGTCATCCAGTGAATCATTCAGCAGAGATCATGTACTTTAGAACCAACCGTAAATGCTCCAGACACATTTTATGGTATTACCTTTAACAAGTTTAATTATTAGGTAGAGGCAATGGACAACATAGGTCTAAGATGTTAATAAGTTACGGCTGAGACTTTGCTCTTCCCTTAGGGCTTGCCTACACAGGGAAATTTACTAGAATTGACAATAGCTATTCCATTCAGCTCTGTAGGCAAGCCTTTAAATGGCTTTGTCTTGTCCTAAAGATATTAACTGGACTAGGAGGATACTAGTAGTTGAACGCCTATGGTTTGTGTGTTCCTAAAACTAGCTCACAAAGAGTTATCTGTTGTACAGAGGAGATATTAGGGGAGGTTACTTACTGTAACTGATGGTTCTTTGAGATGTATGGTCCCTATCTGGATTCCATCATGGGTGCGCATGCGCTGGAGCCGGAACTGTTGAACGCAGTGTCCGTCAACCCACGTGCACACCTCGAGTTGCCCATGTGGTACATCCGAGGTCTTATACGTCCGTGTGGATTGACGCCCCCTCAGTTTCCTCTTACTCCTAAGCATTGAGCTCTGAGCAGAGGAAACGGGGTGGGAGGAGGGAGGGATTGGAATCCAGACAGGGACCACATGTCTCGAAGAACCATTAGTTACAGTAATAACCTCCCCTTCTTCTTCGAGTGATGGTGCTTATGTGGATTCCACTGTGGGAAGTGTAGCGAGCAGTAATCAGAATGGAGGTGGGGCTAGGGCTCTGTAGAAGCTAAAGTTTGCAGGACTGCAGTACTCACAGGTGCATCAATGGAGGTAGTGATAGTCAATGCATAGTGAACTGTGAATGTATGCATGGAGGTCCATGTTGCTGCTTTACAAATGTCCTGCCAAGGGACGTCGGCAAGGAAGGCTGTTGTAGCCGCCTGTGCCCTTGTGAAGTGTGCCCTGATACTTGGTGGGAGTTAAACATTAGAAAAAGAGTAGTACTCCATGATGCAACGCACAATCCAGCAGAAGATATACTGGGAAGAGAGCACACATCCTTTACAGTGATCTGCTATAATCACAAAGAGTTTTGGTGATGTCCTGAAGGGACGAGTGCATTGGAGGTAAAGGGCCAGTGCCCATCTAACATCGAGTGAGTGTAGGGTTCTCTCCCTGTTGGAAGAGTGAGGTTTGGGGTAGAAGACAGGAAGGTGGTTAACTTGGTTAAGGTGAAACTGGGAGGCGACCTTAGGGAGGAATTTAGGGTGAATCTGGAGAGAGACTTTGTCCTTGTGGGAAAAAAGTAAAGGGGGCGGTCTGCCAGCATGGCTGCTAGCTCGCTAACCCAACAAGCTGAGGTAATAACCACAAGGAAGACTACTTTCATAGACAGGTGAGTAAGGGAAGAGGAGGATAAGCGTTCAAAGGGTGGCCTTGTGAGGGCAGAAAGGACTAGATTAAGGTCCCAGGCAGGGGTGGAACTTATGGTCAGGAACAAATTAAGCAAGCCTTGTAAAAATCTAGCGACAGTCGGATGGCTAAAGACAGAGAACCCATCCACTGGCAGGAGGAAAGCACTAATGGCCACGAGATCAACTTTTATGGAGAAGTGTGCGAGGCCAGACCGCTGTAGGTGGAGGAGGTAGTCCAGGACTCTGGGGCCAGACATGCTAAATAAAGGATAACAATTGTTCGAAGCCCACTGAGTGAAACGCTGTCACTTACCTTGATAACAGGCTCTGGTTGCCGGACAGCGGCTATGAGTAAGTACCTGTCCTACTGGGAAGGAACAGGCATTATCTATATGTGAGCCCCATCCAAAAACCGTGCTGTGAAGTGGAGTGGTGCTAGACATGTTCATGTTGTTGTGTGAGAAGATTCGGGAGGAGGGAAAGGGATGGGGGGGGAGAAGAGGTAGATGGAGAGGTGTAGCAGGTCCGAATACCAGTGTTGTCTGTGCCATGGACAGGGCTGAATATGACCTGTGCCAGGTCTTGTTTCAGTTTGTGTAACACTCTAGGAATTAACAGAATGGGTAGGAAGGCATATCGGAGATCCAACGTCCATGGGATGAGGAAGGCATCCCACATTGATCCCTTCCCTAGCAAACCTTTGGAGCAGAAGAGGGGAAGTTTGTTCATTGTTGAGGCAAAAAAAGTCCCATGTCACTGTTTCCCACGGTTTAGAGATGTCAGAGAATGGGGTCGTGAAGTCCCCATTCATGACAGAGATGGAAGGGGTGACTCAGTTTGTCCACAAGGACATTGTCTGTCCCAGGTAAGTGCATTATGTAATGTAATGTTATGTTGTGTTTCAAACACCAGTTCCAGAGGCAGACAGCTTCCTAGCATAGAGATAAGGATTGGCTCCCCCTTGCTTGTTTACGTAGCAAACTGTCGACATGTTGTCCATTAGAAGCTAAACATTTCTGCCTCAGAGCAAAGGAAGAAGGTTATGGCAAGCTTGTAGGACTGCTCTCACTTCTAGGATGTTGATATGCATCCGTGCCTCCCTGGGGGACCATAATCCTTGCATTGTGCAGCCCTGCACATAGGTGCCCCAACCCACAAGGAATGCATCTGTCACTAATGTAATATGTGGTTCGGGTTGGTGGAACGGTATGTTCACCAAGACTTTGGTCAGGTCCTGCCACAATTTCAAGGAGGCTAGTACTTGTGGAGGGAGGGAAACCCATTTGTTCAGGTGCACCGTTTGGGGATCGTAAACTGTTTGTAGCCAATGTTGCAGGTTGTGCATATGAAGTCGAGCATGTGGGGTGACTGACGTGGATGCTGCCATGTGTCCAAGGAGTGAGATGCACAGCCAAACACACATGCGAGGATGGTGTTGCAGTCACGTAATGATGTTTACAAGGGCAGCATAGTGATCTTTGGGGAGAACGCCCGTGTTACTCGAGAATCTAGCCACTCCAATGAACGTGAGCTTTTTGGTAGAGATGAGGTTGGACTTTTCCTCGTTGATACATATGCAGTGGTTGGTCAACAGGTCTTGTAAAGTCTGAATGGTCACTAGCAGATGTTCGTGCAAGGGCACCCCTAGTAACCAGTCACCTAGGTAGGGGAAGAGTGAGTGACCGACCTAGTCATCTCATATAGGCTGCCACTACTGCAAAAAGCTTTGCGGGGCAGTGGCTATCCCAAAGAGGAGGACACGGAACTGGTAGTGTGATGTTCCTCTGCTTCCGAAAAGGACACTGCGATGGGCAGGATGGATGTCGACGGAAAAATAAGCATCTTTTGTATCGAAAGTAGAGAACCAGGCCCCACGTTGAATGGAAAAGGTGATTTGAAGTATTGTTATAATTCAGAAACGAAATTTACGGATGGATTTGTTGAGTGCCCTCTCAGGGATATGTCCGTGACCATGTCTTTTCTTATGAGACTTGGCCAGTGCCGGTGGTGCCGCTGGTACTGATGTGGCCGCTGGTGCTTGATGCTCCGGCAGGTCCGCCAGTGCCTAGTGGTGCATGGGTACATAAGCTTCTTCCATCAGGAACTTGTGAAGCCTAAATGGTCTCGCTTCTCGGGTTCTCAAGGGAAAGGAGCAACAAATAGAGCACCGTGAAACTATGTAGGATTTCCCCAAAGAGTACACACAGCGTTGGTGCTCGTTGCTCACCGAGAAGAGCCGAGGGCACGTGATGCAGTTTTTAAAGCTGGCTTGGTTTGGCATACTCCCCACACAAACAGAGTGGGGAAGAAAAGTGGGGACTTACCTAATTCTAACTTTTAACTTTGAAAAACTTTTCTTGCCTAGCTATGCTAAGACTAAAATCTAACAATTAATTCTAATAAAAACCATTACTTGCTACGCAAGATATACGAGGAGAAGATGAAGTTTGACTCTAGCCAGGCAGTGGTAAGAAGAAACTGAGGGAGTGTCGACCCGCGTGGATATTTAAGACTTTGGATGTACCACATGGGCAATGTGAGGCCCGCATGCAGGTCGACGGACACTGCTTTCAACAGTTCTGGCTCCGGCGCATGGCGCGCATGCACACCCACAGTGGAATCCACATAGGGACCATCACTCGAAGAACACCACTGTTTCACTGGAGGTCAAACATTTTGATGAGCAAGTCAAAATTGTGATTGGAGATTTTCTTCCAGACAGCTGAGCGCCAATAGAAATGACAAACCTGAAAGAAAGTGACTCAATCTACACTGAAAAAAGAAAGTAATTGCACAGAAGTTTACTGTATGAAAACTTGTTCCATTGTCCCCATAATGGTCTACTTTTGGAGTGCTCACAAGGAGGTATATTCTATAACAGTGGCTCCTAAACTAGTCTCTAAACTGATCTTGGGATCTGAAAGTCCAGTCATTTATTTCCTTCTCACACATCAGCAGAAATATGCTGGCCAAATTATGACTCAGTTACTCCAATACAACACTATTAGATGCCAATAATTGCACAAGTGTAATCAAGTCATAATTTGGTCTGGAAAATCTGCTAGTATGGGAGAAGAAAAGCCTCAGCTTGACTTCCACATCCAAGAGAGAATTTGCAGGGCAGCAAGTTTGGACCACAGCTTTATCTGTAAACTCAAGTTTGAACTGGAAGTAATTAAGCTCAATGGTACCATTTTACAATGGACTTAAGAGCTGTACTTTAAGAGGAAGGTGACTGATTGCCTGCATCAAGAAAGTCACAAGTCTCCCACACTACCCTGTCATCACCATCTTGACCAGAACTAATTTGGTCACACAAGTGATTTTTAATTTAATTTTTCAATTGGTGTTTGTAACTGGAAATTAACTTAGGGGCATCAAAAACTTCTTGGCTTCTTTTAGTGAAAGCATCATGGTAACAGTATTTTAGTTCCTGTATAACAATGCAAAATGCTGTGCTCTGTCCTGTACCATACTTGTGGATCAGAGCACTGAACTATTTTTAATGAGGGTAATAGAAAGCAGCCAACATTTTCTTCCAGACTGCATCTAATTTAAAAACTAAAGATGTGAAAGGACTCGCTTTTCATAGGTGAACTCAAGGGAGCCGTGGGTGCTCAGCACATAAGATGATCAGTGCTCTCTATATAAAAGTTCTTTTGCTTCCTCATTACCACCCTACTTCGTGTGTTCTTATGATGTGACCATCACATTCAGTGCCTTAACACTCAGTGCTGAAGTACTGCCATAAGCACAGCAACCAGCACCAAGCAGGGTCCTGCAGATGTCAAGAAGCAAGTACCTCTAGAGCAGGGGTGGCACAAGCAGCATGCGGCTCTTTGCTCAGACAAAGGTGGCTCTCAGGAGAAGAGGGGGAGTGTAATTAGCAAGCTGCCGCTGCAATTTACATATCAGTGCCAACTGTGGGATGAGGGTAGAGAGAGGAGGGGTGTGAAAGTGACAAGCCGCCTGAGGGCAAGGTAGCTGCGGCTCTTCATCTCGCACTGGTTGGCCACCCTGCTCTAGAAAGTCTCAAAGTCTCAGGGAAGAAAGACTAGTGAGAGAATGCAATGAGCATGTGTGGGGACATTAGTACTTACACATCTGTTCACATCCTTATTCAGATATGTAAGGAAAGGTAAAGTAAAAACTGTTGCTCTATAGTGTTCTTTGGGGAAGAATGGAGCTTTATGTATAAGCTCTACTTTCTGCTGCTGCATCCCCTTTTACAGATGAGTTTGCTATTACAGAAAGGACTTTAACTGTACAATAAATATGAACTACTAAGACTAATGTACTTAGAACACTTATGTAAATGTTACGCGTTATTTATCTGAAATACTAGTTAAAAATTTCCCTTTTCATCTACATTTGTTCATGCTTCAACATTGCAGGTTTACTCACAGGAATGCCTCTTCCTTGGTACTGCAAGATATCCTCTTCAGAGAGAGACATGGGAACAACAAAATACAACGGCAATCTAAAGAAGAGAAAATATTTCCAATAGCAAAGAATTCCACAGCAGATGTAATGCCCCTTGTTTGATGCTGGAAGTCCTAGCCAAAGGATCAGAAAATCTGAATAATTAGTAATTCCCAATTTCCTGCATTAATCAGCAACTATGTTCTGCAAGGCTCACAAAAAACGTCCAACTTTTAAAGACATTTGTTACTTAAGGTTCAGTACTTGCAATATGCTATCAAGATAGAATAGCTTTAGTAATATCCTGAGAACTCACATTCCATTGTTCTATGACATGGAACATATCTGCAATCAAAAGCTTAATGAAAATCTTAACATTGCTGATTGCTGCTAAAAACTGAAGGATTTCCACTTGAAAATAAGTCTTGTCTAAATTTGAAAGGGCTTGCTAATGTAGATATACTGTTAGAGGTAATACGCAACTCTTTCCAGTGGAGATACAGTTTGTATCAGCAAAAGAGGGGTGGGGTTTGTTTTGGGGTTTTTTGCTAGTATAGCATCTTAAATCAGTTCCCCAAATATGTTGGAGGAGGAGGGAGGAGCCCGGGGGAGGAGAGGGGGGGGGGGGAAATCACACCCCTGAGCAACATAGCTATGCCAGCAAAATTTTTAAGCATACACAAGGCCTAAGTGTTTCTTACAGTGCTTGAGGCCTTGAAAACAGATTTCACATCTAGAAAATGGAGATTTTGCACTGGTGTTCATCACTAACTTTTGAAATATGAACAATGACTTTAATATTGAATTTGCTGTACACACATTTTAGAATTTGAGCTTACTTTTCAGAAACTTTGTAGGCTTTGTTGGCACTCACTACTTTATATTTCATGTTCCCTTTGGTTCGTTCCAGCTCCTCACGCCAATCCTTAATAGCATCAAACATCACAGTTTGGTTTTGCGTGTCTGTCAACAGAAATCCAATTAGATATTAGTGTTATAGAGAGGCCTAATTACTCTATCATAAAAAGCATTTTTCATTGTAAAACAACCACTTTAAACCAAGTGCATGTACAGAACCCCTTATATATAAATGTTTTGAGCACACCAAGTTTTAACGTGCCTTTGTACAGAACGTTCTATGCTTCTGTCTGATCTTTAATACTTGGTCTTCAGTCAGATGTTGCTTAAATCAAGACAAGTGTTCCTAAAGTGATGATGCACACTAAGAAGATTTTTACAGTACTTCCATATGCCTAAAGGCTAGTTGGTAGCCTACAGCCAAGACCCACCGCATACTCTGCAGAACTTGCCAACCATCACTATTTACTCCGCTTGTATGGTGCATCTGCTTCTACTACATGGTCTTATCTATTTTGACCATAAAGTCTTATGGGCAGTGCCCACCACTACTGTGTTCAGTGCCAAGAACACTGATCTCAACACTGGCTGGGACCTCTAGGCCCTACCTGAATATAAAAAAATTAAACTTTCATACTAAACTCCTGAGCCAACATCATGGCGCACCAACATGCCTCTTGATAAAACAAATAGGTGTTTCAGGTACACAAAGAATGAAGAATCAGCAGGACCCTCATTTGAATAGCACTATTATATCAACTTTGTTTCTATTAAAACAACCTAATTTCTTAAATTGCCAATCTACACTATAACCATTTTGCTTATTCAAAATATTACAAGCCACTCTGTGACTTAACCAGATATGGCTAAGTAGGAACTTTACACAAATTATTTTGCATAATTTGTTTCATTGATAAACCTACTGGATTAATATAATTTAAATTACCATCCATGCTAGGCTGATCAGTGCATCTTTCCTAGATGCTTGAGAAAAAAAGCAATCCTGGAGTAAGGGTGGATGTTTTTATATGCAAAATCTCTTTGGAAAGATGCTAGAACAGTGTCACTCAGTCCAAAAAGTGAGAGAGGAAGAAGTTATGTTCACCCTTCTGATAGCATATTAGCCAGAATAGAAAGCAAAAGTATGAAAGGGAAAAATAGCAGTATTTTGTTGATATCAGGGAAAAAAACTGTCCGGGCACATGCAACCCAATAATGTTTAGCGTTCTAATTTGTTAATAGAATATCCATTTAATCCTACCCACTTTAAATGTGTTCTGATCTCCCTAATAAAGTGTTCAGATGGTGCAGGATAGGTTTTGATTTAATTTTACAGGACTATCCTTCCCTAGTCAGATAGTTACACCATAAAGTAATTTGGGTGGCAATCAGAAGCAATTCCTCTCAATTTAACCAATCCTCTTAATTGACTAACTGTTCTTGTCTGTATCCACATTCACCTCGAAGATCATTAGTGTCCCTAACAGAGTACCAAAGATCCCCCATCCTTATTCCCTCACCCCCTCATTTCTTAACCTTCAAGTTGCAGGCTTTGTGCAACCACTGGAGTTAGCTTAAGACTATGAACTGATTCCTTTAGGCTCATTAAGGAAGCATATGAAGACCACCTTTTCTTGGCTAACAATTTTATTTAAAGTTTTATATTACATTAAAAAAACCAAAACCTATACCAAAAGCCCATTAGGGACTAGAAGCATTCAGCTGACATGTTTGGAGATTTTAGCAGTAACTTCTAAAAAACTTGACTTAGCATGTAGATGCTTATAACTCTGCCAAACCTGAGGATATTGTCATGGGCCTAGCACACATTCGGACACTAAAAATTTCACACAGATATGGGGTTGGAAGCAGGAATGACTGTATGTGGTAGTTACAACAAGCTAAAAAAATACAGAATAGGTTTACCTGTATTGGTTGGTGCAGCTGTTGCATAAGAGAACAGAAACAAGCGTTTAAGTAGTTTAGGAGTCTGGCTATGATGAACTATGCCACTGACGATCTAAGAAAGGACGAACAAATTAATCCACACATGTATCGGATTGTAATAAAAGCTATTTGATGTAAAGAGCAGCTGAACCTCAAAGGCAAAGCCAGAGAGAGGAAGAGATTTTAAACTGACGTTGTCAACAAGATTCAAATGAAGCAAGATATTAAAGACCAGATTTAAAATTTAAAAAGATGGCTTTGCTTAAGCTTCTGTGCAACTAGTATGTCTAGCATTATATTTAAAGGGCAATCCAAAAAAATCAGAATGCATTATTCCATTTCAATTTTTCTTGAGCACTTTAGGTCAACATTTTTTGAAGGAATTTCTTAAGTGTTTAGAAAGATCGTCAAGTGAACTTCACCCTAGACTAGGACTCGGCCTTCATTTTAGTCACAGTGCACCCTTTGACACCAAGGTATCAGCAAGGAGGTGAAACGATACGAAGTTCATGTGCAACTTCCTTAGTATCAACAGGAGTCGCATGTGTGCATTAAGACAACTACGCTGCTTAATTATTTCCCTTGTTTGTGTGATGTCAGCCTTGGACATTCTTAATACACACCTTTTGGTGAGAGCCTTATCAGTTGAAGATTTTTTTATGATAAAGGTCAGAACTGAAATTTTTACAAAGAGAATGTACTTTGATGTGTATAAGGCAGACCTAGTCTTATGAACCAGTATGAGTCTCTGAACCAGGAAAATGGAGTTCTATTCCCAGCTGCTACAGTTTCACTGTAGCCACAAAGGAAAATCATCTACCATTGAAAATACTACAGCTACCTAAATTAATATAAAAGGATGTACACCAAATATATGCTAAAGCTTTTAAAAGTACACTTAAGTCTGGAGGCAAACTAGATACCCCAAACTATAAAACAACTCGAAAGCTAATTATTAATCGGTATCCTAAAATTTAAGTTCTAATTCTTCCTCCTACTACTTTCAAAGAAAGCCAAATGCATCCTTCAGAGTGTCAGAAGAAATAATTTGCATGCCAAGTTATCAGAGAATTAATTGTTTATTATGGAAGTTGGCAGTGCAACAGGGAGAAAGAAGGTTAGCAAGACAGTACCACAAGTAAATACAAAGCCAGTTTACATAATAAGCTCTAAAGCAATTCATACGGTACTCCCAAGCTACTGTAACATTTCCATAGTAAAAGCCAGTGCACCTGACATTTTAAATTGTTATATGCACACAAAGATGGTTAAAGAAATAAGTTTAATCAGACCAAAAGAGTGACTCTCCCATGTTTGTTCAGCCTAATAGTGAATGGTTCAGAAGCAAGCTTTGTCATGAGGGTTTGAATGAACCGTTCTCAAACCAGCCTCTCAATTCTACAGAAATCCTACATCACTTCCCTATAAATTAAAATATCCCACTAAAACCCCACTCCAGATTTTAGAGGGAGGGTGGAGGAAGAGTTATAATCAAATATATAATGTTATACTTACTCTTTTTACCTCCTCTTCCTTTGTGTACCTCAGACAGAAGTGAAATACTCTAAGGTCTTTACAGCAGATGATTAATTTCTCTGGGTATTTCTTCAGTTGTCCAAATAGAGATTTTTTTTTCTCATCATAAACTACAGAAGTAAAACAACTCACGTAAGAATATATCAACATTAAAAACGTTGGCATCTCTTGTTGGGGACACAACTAAACTGAGTCAACATAAGAGTTTTACTAAATAAGCTAACACTGACTTGCAGCGCAGACAGACATTTGTCTGTACTCTCAAACTTCTCAACTGTATCTTTACGGGTGAAATAGTCCCAAGATTTTGTGCTCTGTCCTAGATCTCCTGTCCTTCACTCAAATAGACGGAATTGAGTTTTTGGCTGTTCTTATTTCTGACTACATGATACCATTGCTGAACAGGGCAGAGGCTTCTCTCATGGTTCACTGCTCCCTTAGCTACTTCCGACAAGCAGCTAACTGCACTTTGAGCTTGGGCATTAGGCTGGGGCAGAGAGAACAAGGAAAGAAGTCCACCAAGTTGTTATGGGAGCAAGTAAGACTTAACTGGTCACTTCAAATAAAATTATATAGTAGCAGACAACATATAGGCTTTCCTTCAAAATCATCCAGAAGAGGGGTGGTTTTATGGAAACGAATTATTAGGGCCTGGTGGAAACCTCCACCGATTCAGATAGTATTTTAAATTACAATAGGATGCTTATCTGAACTAACCTGTGGTGCCTACACAGCCACCAGCCTATTGTTAGTTTTATATTAATTTGCCACACTGAACAACATCAATCATCATCAGCTGTGCAATACTGCAAAACCAAACACAAGTACTGATACAACCCATATCAGAGGACTAGTGTAACTGATTTGTCCAGTAAAGAGCAGATCTTTGATACCACACTAAACACAAAGTTGAGGTTCTGAGTATTAAAATGTTTAAAATAACTGAAGTTTAGCAGAATGATCACAAAGCCCTTTGTGACATCCAGATCACTCACTCACTCACATGGACACACTTAAGCAATGCCAACTATACAGTTGCATCAGTGACCAGAAACAGTATCTTGTCACCAGGTTCTGCTTTTCTCTTTCCCAAAGCTATTCCTTTCCTCTCCCCTCCTATCCTCACTCACACAACATGATCATAGGTCCCCCTCCCCTACTCTTCTTCAGACCTACTCTTTCCACTAATGTTTACAAGTTCCTAGACTAGTTTTCATTTTTTATTTAATACTACATAAGAGACTTGTCTTTGAGACTTCTAATTTAAGTAAGCTGAATCCAGTATTTGGTGCAAATTTTTTTTATTTTTCCTCCCTCCCCATCCCCTTTTCTACTGTTCAGATAATGTTGAAGTGAATAGTTTATTTTGAAATGGTACTTCTCTAAAAGTCCACCACAGAAGCAGAAAGTAATCATTCAGCACCTCAATAATTAAACTGCTCTGATGTGATATTACCCAGAACCAATAAAGTGAAGCACTTCTATACCTCAGTGCATCAAATATATTGCAATGGCTTTTTAGGTGTGGGGACTGATGTGGTCCGGTTTTAACCCAATAAGTTAGTGGGAGCACTTTGCTAAGAATCATGACTTTTCCCACTACTTCTAAACTGGCCTAACCAGATAGAGACAAAATGTAGATTTTCCAATTTCATCCCACAAGGTTAGAGGAGTATGTAAACCATCAGGATTATCCTGAACCAAGGAATATTCAAAGCTATGCAAGACCTGTATCAAATGACACCTCAACTTATGCTGCATTTTGTGTTCAGTCTGTTCAATCCAACCTTTACTTGAAATGATAGGAAAGATGACTGTAAAAAAGAAATCCTCCATGTTCATTATTCATTCCAAGTGATAAAAGAGTTACATTACAATGATGTTAGTTATCCTCGATAAATTTGTAGACCAAGAGCACTGGTTTAAAAGTGCATAGTCCAGATTTTTAAAGGCATTAAAGCACTGCTGAAATGCCTAACTAATTTAGGAGCCTAAATCTCATTTTCAAAAGCAATGTAAACACTTAGGAATCTAAATCCCATTGTCGGTCAATAGTTAAATACCTTTAAAAATCTGGGCCCACATCTTTAGAGTTATGTGGAATGTAAGACAGAAGAGGTAAAAAAAAGCTAACCTACCTCCATAAATGTGGTCTACACAATGCAGAGTTATGTCATTTTCTCCTATGATCTTGTTTTTAAATTCTGGCTCCTGTAAGACAAATACATTTTATGTTACACAAAATTCTTGTCATGAAGCCCATTACAGTCAAACTAAACAACGTCACTTTCCCAATATAGCGCCATACCCTATGTATTCAATAGATATATATTTACTGCAGTGACAAGATTTTAATCTACTTTTTACTTATTGGCCTTTCAAAGCAAGAGTGGAAGATTGAACTAGTTATTGCTCAGATTGTTTTGTAGCTTTCAGTTACACCTATGTAATATCTTTAAAGCAGGCAAAATCTGGACAGCAGAACTTATTAATGGTGACATGAGTATGAAAACCCAACGTGTTTTTCAAATCTCACAAGAATTTGCAGAGTTTGTAGTTAAAAAGAGCTTTGCTTGTCAATTGACCATATTTATTACAGAAATCAATTATACAAACATGAAATTAAATCATGCCAGCTTTGCACAATAATTTTTTAGACTAGAACTTTACTTTCATAGAATAGGCCTAGTCCTAGTCTGATGTATTTGCCAGGCATCCAGTCTATTTATACTAGACTACTTCAAGGAACACATGCATTACACACATGGAATTAGAATCTTGCTTCAATGAGTTTATTTAATAAAATTAATTGCACAGGGCTTTGGAGGGTTTTGGCTGAGTAATAGATCTAAAACCACTTTAGGTCCTATTCTCAGACACCAACTCAGTGCTTCAATTCCAAGATTAACCTCAGATTTTTGAAAAAAGGAAGCCACTTTGTTCCAGTGTCACTGAACAACATCTGCACTATGAAACCTCCTTAAAGTCAGTGATAATTTTAAGTCACTTTGGCAGATGCACTCTACCGTTTCTATATATTAAGCTTAGCAGTAATAAAGTCGATTTTTTGGCACTGACTGTTACAAGTTTAAGCCTTCCAAGTAAATATTTTTAACTGTACTATCTTCAATTTAAAATTTGATTTTTTTCTTATGAATTTGTTAATGTCTAGTTTAAAACTGACAATGAACCATGTGTCATTCATATTCTAGAGACTCAACATTCCTGCCAGATTACAGGTGACAAAAGGTAACTGGTGAGATTTTCAAAGCAGACTAGGTGGTTATTTGTAATGTTGGAGCACACAAAGGCTCAATCAAAGACTGGTATCTCATTGTACAAACATAAGACCATCCCTATTCTGAAGAGCTCACAGCCCAAGTCAATCCCCTGGATTATTTTGAGGATCTCGGGGGGGGGGGAGGGAGAGGAGGAGGAGAGATTAGGAAGAAGTGTGTAAACAGCCAAAATTAGTTAGTCTGAATTAAGGATTTTCCAGTGTTGTGCAAGATCTGTTCAGACAATATCTGACTTCCACCACCTCTATATGTTGAGAAGGATGGTCCAGTGGCTGGGGCACTAGCCTGGGACTTGGAGACCTTGGTTCAATTCTTTGCTTGGCCAGACTTCCCATGTGACCGTGGGCAAGTCACATAAGGCCATGTCTACACTACAGACGTTGACAATGCAAGTTACATTGGCATACAGAGTGCCGAATTTTCTATATTGCTCATGCGCATGCATATCCGGCTGCTTGTGTCAATGCAGCACATACTTACCAGGAGCGCTTGAGCTGATGTAAAGTGCAGCGCACTATGGGTAGGTATCACAGTGTGCCATGTGCCGCCGACTGGCACAATGCCTTTTGGGAACATTTCACAATGTGGTTTGAGATAGAAATGACTTGTGCTGGCAGTTGGGGGAGGGGAGGTCAAGTCCCCAGCATACAACTTTCTCTATCCCATAATACCATCCATATCCCATAATTTTCACACTTTATATTTAAAATTGCCAGTTTTCATTCTCCGCCATCGCTGACAGAAGCATGGAGCCTGCAGAGGTCTGCTCTACTCTCATGAACATTACAAATAAAGGATGCACAATTCTCCTGTGTTTGCAGACCCACAAGACATGATGAGTTCTTGGAGAAGGAATTTGCTGAGCCACATAACAAAAAAACAATTCAAGGTTATTGGTGGTGTTCATGCAGCCAGTACAGATGGTGGAGCGCCACTTCCGGGCACGAGACAATCATTGACTGACTGAGATTACATCATAATGTAGCTCTGGAATGAGGAGCAGTGGCTGTAGAATTTTCTAATCCAAAAGGTCACATTCCTGGATCTGTGTGCCAAGCTTGCCCCAGCCCTCCAGACACCAGAATAAGAGCTGCCTTGACTGTGGAGAAACGAATGGCGATCGCATTTTAATAACCCTTCAATGCCAGAGTACATGAACAGAAAAGGCTATTTTTCTATGGTTGTGCAAGCGCTGGTGGATCACTGGGGGCACTTCGCTGACCAGTCCATATTGATATCAGTGAAGGTCCACTAAACACCTTTAAGAACACATATAGCTCATTGTAAAAGAGGCAGGAATACAGCCAAGCACAGATCTGCTGCGCTCCTTTGCCTTGTGGCATCCTGCCACAGTTCCTTCTCTTTCATGCAGCATTGCATGGGGGATGCAGGCAAAGGGATACAACAAGGATCAGCAGCAATCTGCTTGTAGAAGACTACGTTTCTACAGCTGGTCTGTAGCTGTGCTTGCACAGACTCTTCTACCCACAGGCCCAGGAGATCCAACACCTTTTGTCTACTCCAGACAGTAGTGCATCTAAGGTGTGAGTTCAGCATGGATAGTTGGGCAATTGCCCACAAGAAAGGAACACAATCATGAAAAGGCATTTCAAAAAAATACATGCCGGAGTGCAGGGGAGAGGGTGGTGCTTTCAGTCTGTATGACCCCTGGCAGTGAGTTCACAATTGTGCATTGTGGAACAGCTACTGAAAGACTGTCAGGATTGACATAGGTCATACAGTGTTTACCCTCACGCTGCATTGACCATGGCTCCATGCCATTCGAGGAAGTGGTTTTACTGTGTTGTTAGAACAGGGCGTTTACACCTGCAGAACACAAATTTGCATGCAGACACATGCAAAAAGAGGTAGACGCAAGGCAACTTACGTCAAGCTAACTTTGTAGCGCAGACCAAGCCTCTCCATGACTCAGTTTTGCATGTATAAATTGGGGCTAATAGCGCTGTACCTCACAAGGTTTATGAGGATAAAAGATTGTGTGGCATTCAAACACTATAGTAATGGGGCCAGATAAATAATTAAGACTGGACTAGAAATAGCATGGGTCTAAATAAAGATGTGTTTTGTTTTCAAACTAAAGAGGTGTTTTTTAAGATTTAATTAAACCAGTGAAAGCCCACGTGGACACTCAAATAGATTTAAACTTGACCTATATAGATTCCTTACCAACTCACAAGGAATGGATATAAACCAGGTTTAAATGCATTAAAGAATGCCCACAGGGGCTAGCACTGATCTATTTAAAAGAACACTTTTAGTCAAACCCATTTCCACTAGCAACATAGCCATGGTCTTCATCTTTTCCCTAAAACACAAGAGTATTATATTAGAATATAAATGCATTATTCTCAAGCACAATTTCCAAGTGTGCTAGTAGTTCTAAAGCACATCTTGAGAACTAGAGACTCAGATTTCACCTAGAAATGGGACAGCATTCGTTTTATCATCTCTCTCTGTTCTGACTCTTTGGGACATTACAATTGGTGTTTTTGAAGAGCAAGTTGTGACTTCTCAGAGAAGATACGGACCCATGAAATTAAATGTATCTGTCATGATAAAGAGGGAGATTGCTATTACTCATTAAGTGCAGAAAGGGTATAAATTGGGTTATGTGTGTCTGTGGTGCTCAAGGCTTGCTGCAAAGCTACAAGGCTTCCTTTTCATTTCCTTCTAATGTTCCTTCTACTAAAGGGGGAGGCGAAAAAAGGCTACATAGAGGCAGTGTATATTTCTTGCTAAGTGACCAAGAAGTCACATTCACAAGACTTAGCCAGATGAAGTTTGTCTTCCTACATCATCATCCGAAGCAGATTCATCACCAAGAAAAGCAATCTTGAAGTTTGTGCAAATGAGTTTCCCGTAGGCTCCACGATTTGACCCATCTTCTTGTATGCACTTTAATACTGTGCTTGCTTCACAGAGCAGCAATTCACCTGATAGAAATAAACAGAGACTTAGCTTGCAGCATAATGGGACACTTTAGATATTAAAATACAAAAAAATATAAAAACCTCAAACTCAGCAGCATAATGGGACTGCAGGTACAGGGGCCATTCCAAGGGCTTAAACCCATGTTAAGTGTCATTATGGATCTATAATGGCCAAAATGAAGTTCCATACCCCACCTGCAAAAATTGTGAGCTCCAAGTTTAATGCTAAGTCCACTAATTTTTGTGGTCTTTTTATAGGACACAGCAGAGATTTAAAAGTGGACTAAAGGGCTTGTACCCTTTCTTGTTTCTTCATGAAGAATGCAAAGACTTGACTTTTTATTTTATTACTACAGTACTACATTCACCCCGTTTTTGTTGGAGAACATTGGTAAGGTCTCAGGGATATTTATTGTGAATCCTAACATCTTAATTAAAGGAGAGGGGGATTATCTGTACCAAAAGCTTTTTATCTGAAAGGATAGTTACTGAAGTTAAATAGGTATTAAAAACAAAAAAGTGTGAGTAATTTTGAACTGTAACAACCTTTTCAATAGCTCAACTTGCACTCTTTTCCTAATGTCATCGCACTAGTTCTCCAGTCAGTCCTTCAGCTAAGACATGACCTAAATTTCCAATGTATATAGATTTTCCTAAATTCCTTCCAAATCTTCTTTATAAAACAAAGGAAAGTAGAATATGGGCACAATTTTCCCCCCATGTAAACACAGTACTCAAAGTTTAATGGAAACAACAACTTTGCATTTTAGAACAAACCATGCAGATGAAAAACAGAATATTCAGTCTGTGTGGTTACTTACCTCAAACCCTCAATTTTCCTACTCAAGACACTGATGTCACTTGAGTATTTACTGCAGCAAACAATTTTTTTTTAAATACAGCTATATCTTCATGAGAAGACATAATTTTACATCCTAAATTCAAAATACAACATAGCACAGCAGTTACCTGGTAACAAGCGAAGATTTACTTCCTTTTCTACAGGGTCTTTTATGTGTATTTCCTAAAACAGAAAAAGAGTCATTGTTCCTTTGTAAAGAGCTTCAAATCTTAAGACAATCATATATTAAATGGTACTAATGTATTATACACTAGATTATCTCAGGGATCTGCAAGGCACTGTTCTGTTCAGCAGGACGGAAAAAAAAGGTATAATCTTTTCAGTTTACAAGACAGAAGAGATAGGGATACTTAAATGGACACCATCAACTTGAAGTAAGTTTCAGAACAGAGCTAGAGGCAGAGGCCCCAACACCTCATGCAATATTTGTAGTCTTACAGTAATTTTTGCAATATTTGTGAGTTTCCTAATTAAAAAATGTGTTACTCTCCTGTTTTGTGAAAGGTCAGAATAAGAGCCTAGTAAGCTCCCTGAGTGCTGTCACACGCTCAAAATAAAACTAAAGAGATATTTTCCTTCTAATTTTTCAGTTTTTAATAATCTTAGGTAAAAAAAATTCCAGACAGAAGTGTGATTTTTTTTTTTTTTTTTTTTTAAAGCAGGCCTCTACAAGAAGCAAGTGCAGTACTTCACTGAACCAAACAATACTGCATCAAACCTACACACACACACACACACACACACACATGCACTGGATTCAAGGAAAACAGAGCTAATTTTCCACTGTTGCAGCTCCACCAATGGTTGGGGCTTGCCCAAACTATGCTCTCTAGCATTATTGCTATCACTGGTGAAGAATTATAGTTCCCATTTTTCAGAACACAGACACAGCTGCACATGTACACATGGCCAGATCCTCAACTCCTGTGTGTTTAGTTCACGTGCACACACCAGCCAGCTTCCCCTTCTGATGGAGAAACATGAGCTTATTTTTAGAAAAGACTTCAATGTTTCCAATTAAACTTGGCTTCAGCAGACAAACGTATATAACAGTTAAGACCATTTAAAACAAATTTCTTGATGTTTCAAAATTATATGGCTATGAATGTCAATTTATTCTGTGGAGATTACTTGCTGATCACTAGCAGGCAGTTGGCAAAATTAGGACCAAAAAAATTATTCGCTGAAATCAATGGAAAGAGCAATGGATTTCTGAAAGTTTACATCAAGGAGTTAACATGCATTGAAACTCTTACAAGAGACTGTCTTTTAAAGGGCCAGCTAGAATCTCTTAAATGTATAGTTGCAGTCCTGTTTGCTTGCTTCTGTTTACAAGATTTTAGTTAAGGGTGACCTGCACAAAGGAAAAAAAAAGCTCTTTTTGATCCTTTATGAGGCAGCCTGAAAGGTTTCCCCCAAGAGAACATTTTTCTGCATTAGGTCTGGCATACACTACAGAGGTGTACACACTGAAATGTTCCTCCCACCGATCTAACTGTCCTGCTATTCAGATATAATAAAGCCACCTCAATAAGAGGTGAAGGGCTTATGTCAGCATAGTTGGGGCGACACAGTGTCAGTGTAGACACTGCATTCCTTACATCAGGGGTGGGGAACCTTTTTTCTGTCAAGGGCCTGATGGTGGCCCTAGCGGCGGGAAGGGGGGGGGGGGCGCAATTCAGCGGCCGGGGGGGGGTGGCCGCCACCGAAGTCCCTCCGCCGCCGAAAAGGGGCAAACGGCGGCAGGGTTTCGGCGGCGAGCACTGCCCCCCCCATGGAATCACGACGACGACGCCGTGAAACCGCGCCTCCGCCGAATTCCCCACCGCCGCCAGGGCCACACCAAATGATTTTGCGGGCCTTATACAGCCCGCCGCGGGCCGGATGTTCCCCACCCCTGCCTTACATGGACATTGGCTGTCATTCTTGTCAATTTCATGGCTCCCAAGGGAGCCTGGGTGAGAAGTCTGGGCAGCTGGCTCCTGCAGAGCCAGGGCAGCCTTGTCAATTTCAGGGCTTGGCCATGAAATTGACACGGCTTCCTGGCTCCTGGGGAGGAACAGGGAGGAGAGAAGCCACCGCAGTAATTAATAAGTTGGCCTCACACAGGTCTTAGACAAGGCCTTAGAAATTCAAGTTGCAGCTGCTTGAGAAGCCTGGTAAATTAATGAAATGGTAACACACTTGAGTGTGACAACTACTATTAACAAGTTGTTTAACAGTCTGATTGATTGATTGATATCTTAATTTCAGTTAACATATATAAATTTGAGAAATTAGTTGTTTGCTAAATATTTAATCCTCTCACTTCCTCAATTAAGGCATGAGTTCAAAATACATATCTCAGACATACAGGAAAAACAAGGAAGGATCAGGCTTTACATTTCTTCGTCAGAAAAACAAGCAGAAAAGACACTTTCAAACAAATCAGAGCTTCTTTCTACATCAAGTAGAAAGAGGGAACAAGCTCATTTTTAAGTAACATCTTTGAAAGTCACCTTTAAGCAGATGTTAAATCAAGGAGTCACAAAGGTCTTCACTGGTAGCATGCAGGAATTTTACATTAAGATAACTGCATCCCAAGTAGTGACTGATCTGTCTCCTTTTCTTTAGCCTTCTACCCAAACCACCAATCCTTCTACTCTCTAGCCTTACCTCTACATTAGACTTTTTTACTGAAAAAGTTGGGAGAAAATTAAAGGCACATTTTTCAGAGCGCAGGTTATGTTCTTCTGAAAATAGATTTGTAGCGCTGAATATTTGAATTTTTTAATCTAGTACCCAATGTATGAATCCACTGCTTCCTTCATATTTATTTGGGAGAAGTTCAAGTACCCTTTTCTCCTTGCCCCCTTACTGTAGGGGGAAAAAAGGACATGCTTCACCTGTTCCTAGGCAAATGGCAACCTCCAAGTCAGCTTACCCCTTTTTAACTTAACTTCTAGCTGATAAACATATCTTCCTTCAGTCTCAGTTCATAGAAGCTGATGGAGAAACAATGGAATTTTCTGGTGGGGCTTTATGGATTTGCAGTTTCATCTCAAGTTCTGGATAGTTCTCAATACAGAAAGATTGCTTGCAATCTCTGAACTAAAGGAACCCAAAATTCCTTGAATGCAGAATGGCTACTACAGCTGTTATACGTGCAAAAAATTCTCAGGCATTCCATACCAAGCAACCAAAGATCAGCCTGTGCTGCAGGATCATATCAAATGCAGACACCTTCCCCTTCATTCCAGCATTGATATAGTTCTGTGTGTGACAGCCACTGAAGCCTCAATCTCCAGGAGCATCAGCTAAATTGGGAATAGCATAAGGGCATATCTGCACTAGAAATTTGTTGCAAGGTTTGTAAATCTGTTATTTGCAATAACTGTGACATGAGCAGTGCACATACACTGCACTGTTAAAACTATTAAGATAGTTTTCCCTGGTATCAATGCAGTCACGTAGTACAGCAATGTTTCAAAATAAGTGCTAAGTATTCTGGTTGGACATCCCATGGTTCATTGCTCCATCACTGCCATGCACTCTGGGATTTTTTTTGACTGCAGTGGCTAGAATTCAGATGAGCCTGTGCACACTCCTCTCTCCAGAAGGCAACAAAGTTCAGGACCTCTATATAAGACAATGCTAAGCACAAGGCATACTGCTGTTGATTGAGCAGTCATAACACGTATGTGAAGCCCAATGAGCTGGAATCACAAAAAGGACAGCACATGGCTGAACATAACTTTTAAATAGAAAAGTGACACCTATTCAGGATGATCCCGGAGCAGTAGATGACATGCAGGTAAACAGAACAATAACCCAAGTAATGGGCAAAACAGTGTGTGACAGAAGTGGAAGGACTTGGCAGATACGCAACAGTTGTTCAGGACAGGACAGGAGAAGTATACACACCTACTCTGTGGCAAGTACTCTCATCCCACATCCCAGTAAACTCACTTCCAAAGTAGGTTCAATAACATGTATCAAAATGCCAGATTACTTACAAAATCTTTTAGTGCATGTGGACATGTCACAAATGCAAAATAAATTAAGGGTTTGTCTTCATTTAACATTTGTTGTGGGTTAGTCTTGTATCCTATGTTTGAGTGCAGTTTCTTCACCTGAAGTAGTACAATGCAGAGAAGCATTTTTATTTTCACAAAAAATGATAATGTTTTGAAGATAAAGTGTAGGAAGATTAGTATAAAGATAAGGTAATGTGTAGATGTTTTAATCACCTAATCAGTTGACAGCTAGAGTTCAGTAAATAAAATGTATCCAATCAAGTGCTGTCCATGAGGACCAATTTCTGTGAGCTCTACTTCTAAGGAATGTACAGTTTCTGAAATTTAACTAGCTCTTCAAATTGCAAATTAGAGATTGTCTTTATTGCCTAAGTATTTAGAAGCCAACTCTGAGTTCTTTTTACAAAGTCTAGGTAAACTTAGCTTTCCAGCAACACTTAACTTAGCCAAAGTCAGCAAATAGTGGCAGCTAAGCTATACATGACATCTATCTATATTCTAAATGCTTTTAGTCAGGTTTCTGACAGTTTTTGACATACAGCACAAACTACTACAGACCTGCTTACAGAACATAAATAAGATAGATGTCACAGCATTACCATGACTGATATTACTCCTTTCCAAAAGGACCATGAACATAGTGCTGGGCAAATACTCCTCGTCTCCAAAAGACCTCACCTGCACAGTCCCATCAATATCTACAATATCACTGTTTGGAGATGTAGTGAATGGTCAACAATATGCCAAATATATTTAGCTGTACTGTCTTCCACAGGTATAAACATCATCACCACAAGGATGTCACAATGCCTTCCACGAATCATTATCTGAATGAAAGTGCTAAACACTAAACCCAGTCACGACTAAAGAGATGTTTGTAGGAAGAGGGAAACATTCTGAAGAACCAATCAAGATGCTGACTTCAATTTTAGCAGAGGAAGACACCTTTGAGAGGGGTGTGCAACCTTGAGGCCTTAACAAACATACTTAGGCCTCAAGGCCTACTGATGCCAGGTAGCATCAGTAGGAAAAAGGGACTTTTTATATCTCCAACTTGCTAGGAAGCATAATTTCCTCCTGGATAGGGACCTGGCCAGAGCAATCCATACAGAAGCATTGCAAAGGCTCTAGCTTACACAGCATGCATCTGTCTGCCTCGTCAAAGGGTCATACCACCATGAGTATTTCACGCATGTGTGCCATTCCATCCAATAGTTCTTAGCCTATGGCTTTTCCCTCATCTTCAACTACATCAGTGGTGTCAGGAACCAGCTACAGCAACTACCATGAACTGTCAAAACAGCTCTCTCAGAAAAGCACAATGAAGCTTACAAAAGAAAGTACATGAGAGCTGGTTGAAGATCTCCAGCTGTGGAATGAGTTTCTAAAACAGATTAGGCTGATCTAGAATTTCACCACCTTTAGGACACTGTACAAATCCCGCTCCAATGAGGCTTTCCCACTATAGCTTTATCATCTAATATTAACAAAACACTTACCCAAGCAGAGCCTATACGGCTGAGGACAAGACTCTATGACATCCACTAGGGGCATTGCTATGCAGATCTAATTTACCCAGGAAATACAGAGACACTGTGGTGACAGGAGCTATAGAAAAGCATGAACTAGATTACCTAAATCGTCCCTAAATCAGAGAAGTCAAACACCCAGCCAATTCGCTTATTTTTCTGGCTCCTGTGTGCAGATCATGTCTACACTATAGTGGCACAGCTATAGCACTGCAGCTGTGTTGCTGTAGTGTAGACTCTTCCTACATTGATGGAAAACACCTGTCAATGTAGTAAAATCAACCTCTCCAAGAGATGGTAGCTAGGTTGATGGAAAAATTCTTCAATTGACTTAGTTGCATCTATTCCAGAGGTTGGGTTGAGCTAACTATAGCATTCAGGGCACAAAATTTTTTCTTTGCTCTGAGCAATGTAGCAAGGTCGACCTTATTTTTAAGCATAGACTACAAATTAATTTAAGAATTAAGGAAGTTTTAAGTGCTTATAGTTGAAGGTTACATCAGTTTGCATTTGGGAAGTTAATTTTCGTTTGAAACAGCTGAGAGGAGTGAACTGACCCTATTCACATCAATGGCAGTATTAACTATTACACCCAATGAATTACTTTAAGGGACAGTCTCAAACAAGGTAGCCAACTGTGTACCTAGTCTGCAGTCAGCCAGTACAACTGTGTGAGTAAACTGAATAATTGCATGCACAAGTCAGAGACCAACTAGATAGAACAGTGGTCCTGAAAACACAGAATTCCCCAAACCAATACCTTTGCTAAGTTTAACTTAGGCTTTGACTACACTAGCACTTTTGTAGGTAAAACTTTTGTCAGTTAGAGGTATGAAAAAAAACATCCCCCTGACTAACGTAAGTTTTACCAACAAAAGTGCCCATGTGGACAGCGCTATGTCAGCAGAAGATGCTCTCCTGCAACACAGCTACTGCTACTCATTGGGGGTAGTTTAATTATGCCGGTGGGAGAGCTCTCTTCTGTCGGCATACAGCAGCTACACGGGAGATCTTACTGCTGCGGTACAGCTGTAAGATCTGTAATGTAGACATAGCTTAAACTTGTATTTAAGGACCATGCTACCTTTTAGATCTTTGTGCACATCTCCCATCAGTGGGAGAACTGCAGTAGAATGAGGATGGTATAATGCAGACTTTGAGGGTACAACCCATAAGCTAATTAAGAGTATTATTTAGTCTTTTCCAAAGAACGCTTGATAATTTTGATTTTGGTGTCAAACACTGAAGGTAGGCTGTGAAACTTGTCCAGTTAACTGTATTTTCCTCTGATTTCCATTACATATTTGATTACATCTTACTGTTGGGGTGCTACCTCCACGAATTGTCAAGAAACTTTCCAAAACCTATCTCAAAAATGTTATGGTTGTTAAGACAAAGAAGATCAACAACTATTCAGGAAGATCCTGAGGTATAGCAGTGATTTTCTTGTAAATGTTTATTGGAAAGGATCCATCAAAAATTGGGTCTTACAGAAGGGAGAGAGTTATGTTCAGACAAATATCAGGAAAAAAAATAAGATTTTTTTTGAGGTTAAAAGAAAATGAAAGGCCTAGTAGCATGTGTTTTGTTCAGAGGAGGGGGTATTCAGGTTATATTGGAGACCGGATATTAACTTTAAAATTCAAACCATACAGAGAAAGTGTTTTTGGCTACACTGAACACACTGGGGATATGTAACTGTGTACTGACCTGACAGAAAGGTTTGTATTTAAGTAGTCAAGACATGTTTCTTTTATGATTTTCTTCACTATCGCCAATAGACTATTCTTTAGTTTAGGGCAACCTGAATTTCATTTAGAGAACTTTTTAGCAAAAACTTGAAAAAACAAAAGGAGATGGACAATGATGAGGTCATAAGCACAGGAGAAAAAAATGCAATTTTCCTCTCTGAAACATGGTCACAGACAGTCTGGAGAGGGTGTGCACGTGCACAGGTAGAGATAAACAACTTACAAGCCATCAGGCACAATTCCAGATCCTTCATATATTCAGAAAGAAGAACTACATGTGAAGGAAGGAAGGTAAGATGGAAACAGTAAGAGACAACCGATTGAGCAACTCCTACATAACATTAGCATCTCAAAAATACAAAAAAATCCTAAGAGCAAAGAGAGGCTCAAGTGAAGTCATCCAAGACAGGGAAATTGAGTCTGGACAGAGTGAGGAGTGGGAAAAAGCAAAACCTCAGAACATCTGAAGACAGATTTTATATTTTCTCAAGTTGTAGGAGCTTCTTACTCCAAGAGAAGTGGAGAAAGATAGCTGACTTAACATACGCTTCAGGGGCTGAACAAGATGGTGGAAAGCCAAGAGTACAACTAGATCACTCAGAACCCATTTAGATTTCAAGCTTATGACTGCTTTGAACTTGCACATTAGATAAAGAATGGCTGTCCCTTCCCTTCCACAATTTCTTATTTGTACATGGTAATGGATATTTTAGATCACAAAAGTTATGAAAATGAGTTGTGTTAGGAGTGAATGAGCATTCCTCTGAAATTAATGCTATAGTACACACAAGATAGTTAAAGCAATGTGATGTGTACAATATAAAATACTTAAGTCAGAACATTCCAAAGCTAGGGTTATTCTGGAAATGTTAACTGTCATAATGCTCATACATTCCCTTGTTAAATGGAAGCCTTAAGATGTACTATATTATTTATGAATGTATATGGAACGCACCATGAAAAAGCAGACTATGCAACATTGCTAAACAAACAGGACAGAATGGTAATTCTTGTTATTACCCTATTTCAATGCTTAGTTTTACAACGTTATTGCTGGTTTTGCATTTAGTTTCCTATGAGTTTAAAAAAAGAATTTGTGCTACTCTACTTGCAAAACTCAAACTACACAATGCAGTTAACCTGCAGTGGACCTGAAGGGTGCATGTGTGCATAATTCAAACAGTCACATCACAAACCAATGCCAATTTCTCAAACCAATTAAATTCTCACTGAAGACCAATGCCTTATGTCCATATCATATTAATTTATGAATTAAACAACCTTAACTATTATTAAAGCTAATAAATGTCTATGATAGGGATGTAAAACACTGATCGGTTAAACAGTTAACTGATAAGTATTAGTCTTATCACTTAGATGAAAACTTAATCAGTTAACTAGCAACTAGCCATGTGGCTCTCCATCTCCATGGTGATGGCAGGGCCACACTACTGCTGCTGCTACTACTGCCACTGCTCAGAGAGGCCAAGGCCCTGGTGCAGGCGTGGCAGGCCCCACTGAGGAACACCAAGGACCTGGTCTATGGCTCTGAGATAGGAGTCCTCCGTGGAATTGGAGCTGGGAGCGCAGGCTCTTGCTCTCACAGCCACAGTCCTGGATCTGCCAGGGCGGGGGAGAGACGCAGCGGTGTGGGCTCTCAGTCCCCCTCAAAGTTGGGTTGGGGGTACTACTTGGAGGCTATGGGGAGGGAGCGGAGTGTGAGGGGGACCCAAAATTATATCGGTTAACTGTTTAACTGATATAATTTTAATTGTTTAAACAGTTACCTTTGTAACCGATATTTAACATCCCTAGAGATATAACATCAAGTTCTTTGCAGATTACTATTACTGGTAAATGTATTCATTTCAGACTGGAAAGGGTTAAGACTCCTAATTTGAATAAAATCATTTAAAATATGAACTCAAGTTGTGCACGTGCATTTCAGATTCTTCGTCTTGCAAGGCCTAACCAAAAACTAGACAAACTAAAGTTGAGTTTTTACATCTTGCTTTGAGAAAAGCAGTATCTAAAGAGAGGTATGGATAAATTACTGCATGTGCACTTTATCTTAAACTGTTTTGTTAAACGAGATTTGTGCCTATAAGTGTAAGGACTTCACATAAGTAAAAATGTTAAACACATTAAAGTATGCAGTGTTGTTATAGCCCAGATAAAGATAAACAACCAACAAGCTATCAGGTCACCTGAAGAAGAGCTATGTGTATGCTCCAAAGCTTCTCTCTCTGTCACCAACAGAAGCTGGTTCAATAAAAGATATTACCTCACCCACCTTGTCTCTCTCAACACATTTAAATTGATGCAATCAAAAAGCATACATGATTTTAATGAAATTGGATCAAGCAAGCCTGAAATCTGCATAGCTTCATTTGAAGAGTTTTTCTATCTAGTGCTAAATTATAAATCAATTATAGAGATTTATACATAGTGACAAATTCAAGTGGGACAGAATCTAATGATATACTAAATGTATACAAGACGAGTATTATATAATATTTCAATGACACACTGTTGCAGAGCAATATAGGAAGTGCTTTAACAAACACACTGTAGCTAAACTACACACACATTCTATTCCAAGAATAAAGGCTGCCAGCAGGCTACCACTTCAGTGAAAATGCAAAGTATTTCAGTGCCATGAAAACTAGGTCTTTGCTGTAAAAAGATCAATTTAAAGAGAACTGCATTAAGATAAGATTTGCTTTGAATTTCAGATTTTCATCTATAACTAGCAATGCAGGGCTGAATTGATAGTTTTCTTAATCACATTCCTTTCATTGTCAACTATACTTTGTCTTCTCAAGTGATATTTACAAAGTATTTCTTGTATTGCTTAAGGAGATTTGATACTAAAAAGAAATGGAGCCTTCAGCCAGGGTGGGCAGCCCCGCAGCCTCCAGCCATTGGCAAGGGTGGACTCCATAGACAGCCCCAAGCCACTAAGGGTGGACCAAGCTGGCAGCGATTGCTGGACCCTCCTCCTCCACACTGGGACTAGGGCTCTCATCCTGCCTCCCCTTCCCCCTTGGACTTCAGTAATGCCCTCAGCCCACTCCCATTCCCCCCATTATTTTTAGTGAAAGTCACAGACAGGTCACGGGCTTTTGTAAATTTTTGTGTATTTCCTGTGACCTGTCTGACTTACTAAAAATAACTGACAAAATTTTAGTCTTACTCATGATGTATATTTTCCTGCCTGGTTTTCCTTGCAGGTTCCATCTTTTTTATCCTTTCCTATTTTCCTGCATTGTTATCTAGCTCTTCTTACTTCTTCAACTCTTCTCTCCAGCCATACTAGTCTAAGTCTCAATCCTCTGTTTCTAACCCATAACTAATTCTCTCCCACCTGACCTATCCTGCAACAATCTCCATGCAAACACACATAGTAAGTGCTCCAGACCATGTTTCTTGCCCTCATCCTAGCTTGAAAGAACAATGACAGATGGCTTTTCAGATATCTTATATGAGACAACACTGTAGCCATCTGAACACAAAGAAATATAGACTGCCCAAGAGGGAGCACCATAACTGATTAGGATTGTGGATTTGCTGTGATGAGGCCTGACAGATGTATGAAAATCATCCTTACCGCAGAGTCCCAAAGAGGACTCAGAGTTGTAGAAGCAATGGTCAAAATATCTGGAATACAGCCTTCCTGCTATACTTCAATTTTCATCAATATTCCATGTGAGACACAGACCTTTTTCTCCTATGGATGAGAACTAGGATTCCTTTCCTTCCCAATATTGCTCAGGAGGATGGGTAAAAATTGATGATTTGTTTTTATATCAAAAGTTAAATCTGAAATTGACAACCTATGCTAAGGCCTATTATATGTATTATATCTATTAAAATAATTTAATTTTTGGTTTTTACTTAAACAGTACATGTTTGCTGCCAAGTTTTAAAGAAAGTCAACCTAGAGAACTGGTGGAAGTCACCGGCTAAACACTTGAAACAGGGTTTGTTCAAATACTAAAATCAGCATTTGACAGCCGTAGCCTCCTCCACAGATGCAAAGAGAATATTTTCTTCCTTCTAGTTTATTCAACTACTTCTGTTCAGTGACTAGTTTATTTAAAGCTTTGAAACTGACTGGTAATTAAAAAAGGAGGAAAGCTTGTTTATACTTCCAAACTATGAAAAAAAAAAAAAACTAGTGTGAGAGGGTAAGATTTACTGGCTCTAAAATCTTGAAGGACATGGTGATGACAAATAATGAGTTCAATTCACTGCACTACAGACAATGCTTTCTTTGTTTAATAAATCAGTTAGTTTTAAAACAAAATAATGTTTTGATAAACTTTGATAATTTTTCCTAATGTAGCCAGTATATTTAAGGTAATTTAATTTAAAAAAAAAAAATGCTGTTTATGAATTTTAAATCAAATCTAAATTTCCATCCAACTAGAGCTTGACACAAATTGCAAGTACAAAAGAATAAAACAAGAAATGCATCATTCGCCATTTCCTAACAATATGTAAAAATTAGACATCTGAACAAACATAAGTTAAGCAATATAACTACTTCAGTAAATGTATATAGATATATTGTATCCTCCTCGTTCACAAAAAGTGATAAATCAATTAACCGTATTGCAGAGGAATTTTCATGGCTCCCAGATAAATTAGAGTTGTCACTTGTACAAAGGCACCAATGTCCCTGATGCTGTTCTAAAGATACAAATTTCAAAGAGAAAAGACTAATCTAGAAACTGATTAAGAGACAAAACCAAGAGCAAGGGAGGTTAATTTTCAGTATGGTAGGGAGATTAGTAGTGGTATACCCTAAGGGTCTGTGTTAGGACCATATACCTGTTAGTTGTCATGTTACTGTTTGTTCCTCTTCCAGATAAAACTTGCTATTGACAATATTATTTAGATTAATGAAATTTAAAGTGACTTAAAGCAATTGGGCAAATATTAACATATTAAATTCAGTTTAGATAGGTGAAAGGAAAAAACTATTTGAAACATTCACACACATCCGATTTCTAAACTAATTAATTGCTCAGGAGAGAGCCAGGCCTCACTCTGGACAGATCAAAGAAAGTTTGCTCAATATAGAGCAGCAATTAGAAGAAAAAGAAAATACTAGAATGTATATAAAAATGGAATAGTAAACAACAAAAACATATTGCCATTTTACAAATTGATGGTATACTCTCACCTTGAGCATACATTTAGTTTGAATCACCTTATCAATTACACCATACTGAAGTTTAGAAGTTTATTAGTTTAGTTTAAGATGTTTGAACTAACACACCTAAGTGTCAGATAACGAAGGCTACACAATTGTCAGTAAGATTTTCTTATCCAGCAGCATTAATTTCTGTAAAATGCTTCCCCTAATTCTGCAGTACAACTTATCTTTACAGAACCAGATTTGTACATTGAACCACAATTTCCCAAAACTAGTTGTAAGTATTCCAACAACTATGACAATTGATTTTTATTTTATATTAGCTATAATTTAGGTCTTCAGAACTGTATTAGTTTCTATTTCAAACTTTGTCTTAAACAGTTAGTACTGGAGCTGAGCAAAACTGAAAAACAGGAATAACTAGTAGTGTTGGTCTCAAGGGCAAGTTCAAGTATCTATCTACTTTAATTCCTCTTTCAGGTTTGGCTTGAACAAGTGGAACAGCATCATTATCCTCTCCAATCTCTCTGGTGGACAAGCTAGTTGCCTGTTTTGTTTAAGTTACAAAAGGCAAGTTGACGTTACAGTATCTCACAACTGCTTGAGTGTGCAAGTTGCACGTGGATGGTTTCGGAAGCTCGGAGTGCAGCTCTGAGCTGTTCTCACAAGACTGCCAGTTTTGCCAGGGCAGCTTTGCAGATGTGGGAGCGCAGTAGCTCGGGCAAGGCTCAGCTCGGTTCTGAAACCCTGCGTCTGTCTAGTGGCCAACTTTGGTACGGCTCGGGTGCCCGTCGGCCCAATGCAGATCACGGCACATCTCCCGGCACCCCATCCCCTTCGGCACAGCTCCATCACCACCAGGCAGCTGAGCGCCCCAATCCTCAGCACCACTAGCTCCGCAGCGCCTGGACCCACCACCGGTGCGGCTCCTCCGAAGCGCGCCTCCCGGCCTGGCGGCTCGGACTCTCAAGCCCAGCCGCCCTCCCGGGCCGGAGCGCAGCTCGGGGGAGGGGGGGACCGGCCCGGCCCGAGGCTCCGCCGCTGAAGCGCCAACAGCCACACCGCTGTTTTTAGCGAGCTTAGCTAAGTGGAGGCCCAGCTTATCCCGCCCCTAGCTCCAGCCCCACATCCAGCGCCCGGGCCCCACACCCCCCCAGCCGGTCCTGTACTCCACCCCGGCCCCACCCTCGGCTCCCCGAGCCCAGCGCCACGCCCGACTCTCTCCCTCACCTCCGGGCAGACGTAGGACACGAAGGAGGGCTTGGCGGGCTTGGCCCCGCTGCCGCCGGCCCCTTTCCCCAACATGGCGAGTCTGGGCGCTCCCCGTCCGCCCCAGCTCGCGGCGGCGGCGCCGGCCAACGGGTGCGGCGGCGGCGGCAGCTCCTCCCAAGACTCCGACTCCTCGCCGTCGTTAGGCTCGTCCGGCGGCAGCGCCGCCCGCCTGTGGCTCACGTAGTTAACCCCTCCCATGGCGGCGTAGCTCGCCCCAGTCCGCTCTCGCCCCCGCCCGCCCTCGTCACCGGCCCTTTCTTGGGAACCGCCTCATAGCGTCCCACTTCGCCGTTGGCCCCTGCTCCCTGTCGATCAATGCAGCCCCGCCTTGACAGCCAAATCTCCTACTTGGATTGGTTAGCGTGAGGAGAGGCCGGAGCTCCCCGCCGGGTCCTAGCGCCGCCTAAACAGGAATAACAAGAGGGCAACAGCTTCTGCCGACCAATCAGCGGAGCTGTCTTGAACGCTCCGCTGATTGGTCCGATGGAGCTTCCTGATCTAGGCTAGTCAGTGGCCCTGGAGTCCTCCTGGCCTCGTCCCTGGAGTCAAAGGAGCCCCGCCCTGGAGGTGGATGTTTCTGTCCCTGCTGGTGGTCGGTACGGTGCAGTGACTGATGGTTATTGCTTAATTGGTACATCACTGATGCTTTTTTTCCAAGGAGCATATTCCCTGCAGCCTCCCCCACTAGCCGGAAACAAGAGACTGGGACACTGGAGGTTTTGTTTATAACATTTAAATAAAACATATAAAATGCAAATCTGCTGTAGCCTTGAGGACAGCGGCCTGTGTTCGCAATGGTTACCTCTACCGTGCAATAAAAGACCTGCTGTGTGGGGCTCAGGCTGCGAGACTATAAAATGACAGCGTAGATGTTCAGGCTTCCCCCCTCCAGCCCAAGTCCTAATGGTTACACTGCAATTGTACAGCTCCACAGCTTGAGTCAGCTGACACAGGCAGGATTGGATTAACCTTCTATGGGGGCCTGGTGCTAAACATATTTGTGGGCTTCCATGGGGAACGTTTGTAAAACACAGGAGATTGACATAGAAATTGTCTTTGACACAGCTGCACAAGTTTTATTAACAATATTTAAAAGTTTAAATTGCAGGTGGAGGTGGTTGCCACTAGGGTACAATGGTAGCCGTAGGGCAAAAAGAACACACACAAGTGTACATAAAATAAATTATAAAAGAAAAAATACAAAATAAAACACTGGGTAAAAACAGCTAACAGATTAGCTTTTTCAGTGTATCTTTGCTACAGCAAATGTTTCAATTAAAATGGACAAATCTACAGAGTTTACCATCTCAGATTCAATGAATAACAAGAGTTAAATCTTTCTTGAACCATTGTAGCACATAAAGCACTTTTTATCCCTTTTAAATATGAAAAAGACCTTTCACCACTGCAGTTTGAGATTAGCTGTGTCAGCTAAATGCATAGCGCAATCATGACACTTGGAAAGGCTATTTGTAAATTATGCATATTCATTATGGTCAGCATTTGCACTGTACAGGCAGAGCTTGTGATAACGGCTTGGAGACAAGCTGCTTTACAAGTGAACTCCCCCTCACCTATCCATTTTTCTCTTCATTGAGGTCATCTGAATAGAAATCAATTAAACTTCTGTAAGACCTTTAACAGCAGTACTGTTAAGGTCACCTGTTAAAAAACAGAAATGGTTGTTTATTTCTGAGTATGCATCAATTCTTCGGTTGAGATGGCTGATAAGCGAGTCAACTATGTTGTAGAATGATTCAACTTTGAAATTCTCTTCACCAGTCAGCACAACAGCAGGTTCCTTTACTATTGTCAGCCATACGCTTTGGATGATGTTGCTGCTTTAACTGAAAGTTAACTGTACAACTTAAAGCCATCGCAGATTCATGGTATTCCCCAAAAAATTGCCGTTGTGCTGCCACAAACTCAGATGGTAACTTCAGCAGTGTCACAGCTGTGCTTAAGTTCATTAATTCAGACTGCAGAAGTTGACTTGTTTTGTTTATTCTTGTAAGGATGCTATTCCAAAATGTTGTCAAAAATGCAGTCTCCAACTGATCCATGGTTTCAGCTAATGAGTTTGCCTCTGCTTATGTGTCATTCTTCTGCAGTGTCTACACTAAGAGCCTGAAGCACAGATATGTAGCTTGTGTAGTTGCATGATAAACTGCAAAGTGCATCCACTCAAGCTGACCATCTTGTGTCACTAAGGTGCTTTGGGAAAAGTTCTCTCTTACTAGCCTCAAATGTCTCCTCAGTCAGAGAATCTCACAGGAGGCCCCAGTGATAAGTCAATCCTGAGAAAAACACGTTCTTGGACAAATCCAAAAAATGTAATTGCATCAGTGCATGACTCTGCAGCAGCAACGTCACATAGGTTAAGTGAGTGGGTCATGCATGGGATGTCCACTGCTTTCTTGTTGACTGCAATTACTCGAGCTTGCACACCAGAATAAGTGCCAGACATGTTACTAGCATTGTCATATGTTTGACCTCTGCAGTCCTTTAGATTAATATTTAGTTTGTCACTTAGAGTTTTATTGATAACATTAAACAGATGAAGACCTATCTGCAACGTAACTGGAACAAATTCAAGAAGCATTCCACAAACATACAGTTATTCAGCTCATAGCACACAGTAAATGTCAGCTGATCGGTATGGCTAATATCTGGCATGGAATCAACGCTGAAGGAAAAGTACTTAGACAGTTTTAGCTCATCCACAACATCCTGCTTTACCTTGTCAGCCATGAATTTGATGAACTCTTCACAGATTGCTGATGACAGATCTGATGTTGTGCCATGACCAACATTCCCACACGCTGAAGTGGTGGGCCAGGAAAGGGTCATACTATGCTAAAAACTCTAAGCAGCCAAGGAAGTTGCCATTATTAAGACGGCCAAAGGTTTCATTAGTCCCTCTCAGTGCCAGACCTCGTGTTGTCAGAAATTTGATTGCTGATACAACTCACTTCAACACTTCCATCCAGGAATTTCTTTTTTTAATAGATTCATCTGTTATATGTTTAAGAAGGGTTTGAGTCTTCGATAAATGCATTATACAACTGGTGAGAGCTTGTCGATGCTCAGTAGAACTTTCATGGTCACCAAGACTGCCAACATGATCTCATTAATCAAATCCTCTATTGGCTAGTGCAGATGTGCTAATCGAAGAAAACAATTTGCACACAGAACAGAAGACCCAGTCAGTGGGGAGTATGAGCCAGGGCCTTTCAGTAGTTTCATCATTTGGGGACACTTGACTGAAGGCTGTATCACAGAGTTTACTAAAATAAAGAACATTTTAATATTAATGCATACTCTCCAACATTTGTGATGAATATAGGGCACACTTGTGGGGCATTCAAAGAGTAAGCAGCTTATAGTGTAGTAGTGAGCAATCTAGAACGTACATTTTTACATTTAGATACAACAAAAATCTGTTCATTTCAATTGTTTCACAAAATAGTTTAATAGTTAAGTCAACCCCTGCTTGAAAAAGTTGATCTCATAAAACAACTCAAGTAATATATGAAAAAAAGCATTAAAAAGTTATAATTACCTTGTTCTCTTCTTATGTTGTCTTGATGACATTGAATATTTTCCATTGTGATTTCGGCAGAAATAGGGGTCCGTAGTACTGTTGGCGACTCTACGTGTCTACGTAGTACTGTTGGGTGAAAGCACCAACCATCCACAGGGCAGCATCGGAGGAAGGTAATCATACTGGTGTGTTTTACAGCAGCAGGTTATCGCTGTGTTCTTTATTTGGCAAATGGATTTCAATAGAAGAAACCATGTTCTTCAGAGCCCTGATCAATGTAAGCTGGACCTGGTGCCATACCAGTATCATTAATTACACACCCATCATCCTTACTAGTACTACTAGTAGTATTAGTATCATCACTGGGTGTCTCTATACCATTACTAATGAAGTAACTGCTTATGCGACACAGTTTTGCATTCTGATCTTTAACTTCTGCTTTACGCCTCCATTTTTGAGCTCCACTTAAATGTTTTTCCATCATTATTTTCTTTATCACTTGTCTTGTTCATTCATTCTATGTTTATAGTCTCCCACTCTGCACTTTATCTGCACCTGCAGTAGACTGCAATGCATGCATCCCCACATACACCGATGACAGCGTGACACCACGTGCCTTACTGTAAATGACTGCAGTGCGGAAAGGGCTGCAGGTTGGACGTGATGGGCACCAGCAGAGTGTGGGGGGAGCCCAGAGCTGGGCTAGCAGAAGGCTGTGGATTGGCAGTGAGGCGCACTGGTGGTATTGGAGGGGAGCCCAGGGCTGGGCTAGCAGGGGGATGCCTGGGTCGGTCCCCAGAGCGAGGCAAGGCCCAGGGACAAGAGCGGGGCAGGGGAGGGAGAGTCAGTCCCTGGCTGGAGTGAGGTAGGGGCTGGGGGCAAGAACACAGCAAAGCAGGAAGTAGGTCAGTCCCCAAGCGAGGCAGGAGCCAGAGGCAAGAGCATAGCAGGGCGGGGAATGGTTGGTCCTTGGAACAAGGCATGAGCCAGGGAAAAGATGCGATGGGGGAGAGAGTCAGTCCCTGGCCAGAGGGAAGCCAGGGGCAAGAGCATAGCAGGGCTAGGATGACCAGATAACAGGTGTGAAAAATCAGGACGAGGTGGGGAGTAATAGCACCTGTATGAGACAAAAACCTTAAATATCAGGACTGTCCCTAGAAAATCAGGATATCTGGTCACCGTAAGAGGGGCAGGGGTTGGTTCCCGAGCAAAGCAGGAGCTGAAGGCAAGAGCACAGTGGGGCGGGAGGGGAGTCGGTCCCTGGAGTGAGGCAGGTGGCAAGCACAGCAGGGCAGGGGGAGGGAAGGAGGGGACAGAGAGGAGTGAGCCATGGGTGGGGGGTAGGGGCCAGGGGATGGAGAGGAGCGAGAAACTGGCAGGTGGGCAGGGGTCAGAGAGAAGTGGGGGAGAGGGGCCAAGGGGTAGAGAGGAGTGAGCGGGAGGAAGGGGCGGAGAGGAGCCAGAAGCAAGCAAGGTCTCAGGGGGAAGAGGCCAAGTGAGGGCAGGGCCTGTCCCCAGGACAGAGCGCAGGTGGAATGAGGCAGATCCATGGTCCAGGCACCAGAGTCCCTTCTCAGTGTGGGCCTGGTGCCATGGTGTCACTGGCACGATTGTATACCCAGTAGTGGACACAGGCCCGTCACAGGGAACGTTCTAGGCATCAATGAACAGAACACTATTGATTTTGGGGACAATTGGCATATCCTATGGGGACACATGGACCCACTGTCATTTGTTGATCACACTCATTAACACCTTGCAGCATAACAATAACCCTGCTCATCCTCCCAATAGTTTAACATGTTTACAACCTGAATGACAGAAGAGAAATAATTGCTTTCCCTGCTGAAAGAGGAGGAGAGAGAGAGGACTTCATTCCTTCCTCCTAATGTCCTGCCTCCTCAAAGCCTTCTCCAATCATAAGAGAGAGGTCACCATCTGTCCATGCCTTTCTTCCAATCTAGGGGAAAGAAAAGTACTTAGAGGCCGAAGGAGAGACACAAAGCCCCTGGCATAGTACAGAAAATGGGGACCCTGATGTGGGGTTAGGGAGAACGAAGAGGAACAAAGCCCTTGGCATGGTGGAGAGAAAAAGGGACCCTGCTGTGGAGGAGGGGACCATGCAGAATCCCTGGTATGCAACAACTGGGGGACCCTGGTATGGGAAAAAGGGGTTAGGGGGATACACAGAACCCCTAGTAGAGGACAATTGAGGAATGCTGGTATGGGAGGGTGCAAATGGGGGAAACACAGAACCCCTGGTGCATGCATGGAAATTGGAGGATTCTAAGAAGAGGGAAGGAGGGCACACAGAGCCCCTGGCATAGGGGGGTGGGTGACACCCAGAGTTGCTGGCACAGGGGATAGAATAGGGACACTGGTGTGGAAGGAGGGGGAAATGGGAGAGGTTACAGAACTCCTGCCAATGGGGAGATTCGGGGGAGTTACAGGGAGTCCCTGAAAGAGAGAGAAATGGGATGATAACACACAGGGAACTTGTGAGGGGAATGGAGGGACACAAGAAGCCCCTGGGGTTGCAAGCTAAGGCCTGCTGAAGCTATGAAGTGTGCATCCTCCCAATTATAAATTCATTCCATTTAATACCTAGAATTTTCCTGAGGCAGTTGCTTTTGAAGGCAGTTAGCCAGCTGTCTATGACCTCGGTGGATTTCCAGTTTTCACATCCACAAACTAAGGTCTCTCTCGTTTGTTTATTTTCTGTGAGGATTGTGTACCTGGGATGTGGTCCTTAACTAGGCCAGGTGAGAAAGATCTATTTGTTTGTGTCTTGGTGTAGGCTCTTTGACTAGGGCTCTTAGGTCTTTGATATGCTTGATGTTTGAAGTCTCTGCATAGTTAATCTTTCCATTAGTGAGGAGGTAATGCTGGACAGCAGGTCTTAGTATTTAAGTCAGGTGCCAGACAAATGTCTGAGCAGGCAAACAGTAGAGTTTCTAAGGGAATGTGAGAACCTTGCTTGCCAGTACAGTTCTATGCTAACGATGTAAAAATTAGTTTAATTTAAAATCTGTTTAAACGTTCTAAAAATAGAACGTTTAAACAGTTAAATGATCGTATGATGGGACACCCTAATTTGGCAATTGACTGATCTTAGATTACTAGTGGTAAATATGCCCAATGGTCTGTGAAGGGATGTTAGATGGGGTGTGATCTGAGTTACGACAGATAATTCTTTCTGAGTGTCTGGCTAGTGAGTCTTGCCCACATGCTCAGAGTTTAACTCATCGCCATAGGTGGAGTCAGAAAGGAATTTTCCCCCCTGGGCAAATTGGCACAGGCCTTGGGGGTTTTTCGCTTTCCTCTGTAGCATAGCACACAGGTCACTTGCTGGTGGATTCATTGTACCTTGAAGTCTTTAAATCATTATTTGAGGACTTCAATAATGCAAGTCTTAGGTTAACAGTCTATTACAAGAGTGGGTGGGTGAAGTTCTCTGGCCTGTGTTGTGCAGGAGGTCAGACTAGATGATCATAATAGTCCCTTCTGATCTTATAGTATATAAGTCTATGAGTTCTTGGACAACCAGAATTGGGAACCATCACCACTCAGATTTAAGGAGAAAAGAAACTGGCTATCAAAGAAACACAGGAAATCAGAGAAGAGGCTTAGCCGTTCTTAACCACTACTGATAAGAGGACAAGGCAGCACTCTACACAATTGGAGGCACACAAGGGTGGGCAGGCTGTGACTACCAGAGAGAAGAGGACTAGGAGGAATTCCACACTAGAAATTTCCAATAGTTACCAGGTCCTTAGCATGGTAACAGCTGATCAAATAGAACAAAGAGGAGTATGGGACACATCTGTGTATGGCTGCTCAGCCCAACCCAGAAGAAAATCAAGTGTGCCCATAAAGATATCTCCAGTCCTAATCTTGTTGGAAATTCTATACTAGGAATGGAAAGAACACTCTGCAATGGACAGGCAGAAAACAGGATGATGAGCTGCCTTTTAAGAGCCAAGACATAAGATGTCTCACTAAGATTGGACAGGTGTCTGAAGTCGGTAGTTAAGGATCCACTGGTGATGGTGCATATCCACACTAAACCCACTGGTTCATGGGATACCTTACAGATTATGGATGATTTCAGGAAACACAGACGAGTGCAGAAGGAGAACATCCAAGTGATCTTCTTAGAGCTCCTTCTTGTGTCATGAGCAATATTCTGGAAGTGAACCACTGGCTGAGTAAGTAGTGTAAGTAGAGTGTGTTTTGGTTTTGTGGAACACAGGTCCACCTTCTATGTGAAGAGAGGGCTATATAATTTGGATGGCCTCCACCTCAGTAGAAGGGGAACCAATCTTCTTGGGGACAGGCTGGTTAGACTAGTCAGGAGGATGTTAAACTAGCAACAAAAAGAAAGGGTGAAAAGAAGGAACAATTATGCACTTATTTAGCACAAAATTGAGATGAGAACAAAATTAATCAAGACACAAAAGGATTAAGAGAAGAAATTATTTAACTGCCTACATACCAGTGCTATGAGCCTGGGTCATATACAAGAGGAATTAGAATTGCTCATGTAAGAGCATAAATTTGCCAAATTGGTATTGCTGAAACCTAGTGGGAAGATTTGCATGATTGGAATGTTAAAACCAATGGTTATAACCAATTTAGGAAGGATTGAATGGGCAAAAAGAGAGGGGTTGTGGCACTCCATCTCAAAAATGGGATTACCTGTTTCCAAATCACTAACAACTTGGAAGCAAATGATTTTGAATGTGTATGTATCCAGGTCCTAATAGATAAAGCACAAGATAGGTTGGTGGTGTCTGCTACAGACCACTAAATCATACGAGAGACCAGGATGCTCAGCTTCTTAAGCATCTATCTATAATGTTAGGAAAAAAAGCTAAATTATCATAGGGGACTTCAATCTGAGTGACATATCCTGCAAGACTCGTACAGAATACTAATATATCATTGGACCTTCTAATTATTATTGATAATTTATTTATTCAAGAAGTGTTTCATCCAGCTTGGGATGAGGGTGGGGGTGTGAGAGAGAGAGATTTTATATAAAAGCTTTTCTTGTCAGATGAAGAATTGATCACAGAACTAAGAATTAATGGTATCTTAGATACAAGTCATCATGATCTGATCATAAAGCTGAATGCAATTATGAACCAACTCATTTGGAAGAAAGAATTTCAGCACAAAAATGTGAATGATAATTGGGCACTATTTAAGAACATTTTACTAGATGCCCAAAAAGCCACACTCTCTCAAGGTGAGAAAGAAGGTCATACTGGTTAAAAAATAACAACATGGCATAGAGGGGAAGCAAAAACAGCAATAGTTTTTTTTTAAAATGAACAAATGGGAAAAAGATGAAGTAGGTAGAAATGTATATAAATCAGAAGCTAGGAACTGTAGAAAATTGGTAAGGGAAACCAAAAAGCACAAGGAAAAGTCTATGACCAGCACAGTAAAGGACAATAAGAAGTTTTTCAAGTATATTTGAATAAAAGGAAACCTAATAATAGTATGGGTCGATTACTAGATGGAAATGGTAGAATTGTCAATAATACGGAGGAAAAGGTAGATGTATTCAATAAATGTTTCTGTTCTGTATTTGTGAAAAAGCCAGATGATGGAGTCATATGATGATGATGAAATACTTTCAATTCCAACTATAACAATAATGCAACTAAAGCTAGACATTTAAAAATCATCATTTAAAAACCATATAACTTTCATTCAAGAGTTTTAAAATAGATGGCTGAGGAGCATTTTGGACAGCTAGTGTTCATTTTCAATAAGTCTTGGAATACTGGGGAAGTTCCAGAGGACTGGAAGTAAGCTAATGTTATGCCAACATTTAAAAAGGGCTAACAGGACAACTCATGTAATTAAAGGCCTGTCAGCCTGACATCAATCGTGGGCAAAACAACAGAGCAGCTGGGATGAGATTCAATATAGAATTAAAGAAGGGTAATATAGTTAATGCCAGTTAACATGGGTTTATGGAAAAGAGATCTGTAAAATTAACTTGATATCTTTTCTTAAAATGAGATTACAATTTTGATTGATAAAGGCAGGAGTGTGCACAGGTGTAAAAATTTGACTGCTTTTGGAGGGACACATTCTGTGCCAGTGCCACAGTCCTGGGGTCAGAGGAGCTTCCCCCACAATCCCAGGGCCAGAAGAGCTCACTCTTCCCTGTCGCAGCCCTGGATGAGTTCTGTGCCCCTGCCGATTATTGGGGGGCCCATGCCCCTGCTTGCCCCCCCTTGTGTATGCCCCTGAATAAAGGTAATAGTGTTGATGTAATATATTTAAACTTCTATAAGGCATTTGATTTGATACCGCACAACATTTAGATTAAGAAGATGGAACAACACAAAATCAAATTAAATGTCACACATTAAGGGATTGAAAACTGGCTAATTGAGAGCTCTCAAAACATAATTATAAATGGAGAACTAGCATTAAGCAGGTATTCTTCTTGCAGGGTCCCAAGGGGTTTGGTTCATGGCCCTATGCCACTTAACATTTTTATCAATAATCTGGAAGAAAACATAAAATAATTACTGATAACATTTGCAAAAAGGATGTTGAAAAATTGGAAAAGGTTCAGGGAAGAGCTACAAGAATGATACAAAGTCAGAAGAATGTGCCTTACAATGAGACTTGAAACTCAGTGTACGAGAAAGGATTTCATTCCAGCACACGAAGACATAACAAGTTCTTGTGACTGAAGCTGAAACTAGAAAAGTTTTAATTGGAAATAAGGTGCAATTTTTTTAGTAGTGAGGGTGTGATGCTAACAGACTAGCTCAGGCCAGAGCCACAGGCCAATTCACTTGTGTGTGAATATCAAAGGAGTTGAATGTATTAGTATATATTCAGGCCTATTCACTTGTTTGTTAATAGAGATCAAAGGAGACATTAACGGTATTGTTTTTGACTATCTATATCCTGTTGTTTACTATTACATTATATTTACATTATGCATGCCTGGTAATTAAATAATCCTAGATCAAAGTATGTATTAATGTAAATGTGTATTCAGGTGTTAGAACTTTATAAAACTAATGGGATGTCACTTGTATTGTTTTCACTTATCTAGTCCTATTATAATGTAATGGCAGGCATTTACATTATGTGTATCCCTGTGACAAAATAACTCATTGAATGCAAATTAAGAGTGCTAAATTCAAAACAACTGACTATTGTGAGTAGAAACATTTATCAGATTGTTGTCTGAAGAAGCTGTAAGTGCTGATTCAAAGGAAGATCCTTTAGCTCTGAACTGTCAAACTCTTACAGGGAAGTGTACCAGCTGCAAAGTGGAGATCCACAGAGTTATTCTAGGTAGCCCCAAAAAGACTTTGGGAAACTGGCAGATTACTGCCTCTCTGCTATTATTTTGGACTTACAAACTTTGACTCACCTGCTGTTATATTTTACCTGCTTTAATCTCTCTCTAATTCTCATTTTTTTTCTTTGCTAATAAACCCCATCATTAGTTTACTGTAGAATTGGCTGCCAGCATTGTTTTTGGTGTAAGATCTGGAGTATCAACTGATGTGAGGTAGATGACTGGTCTCTTAGGACTGGGAGAAACCTGATGTGGTATGATTTTTGGTTTTAATAATCTTTTATCACAATGTTCAGTTTGTCTGGGTGGCAAGATAGGCTGGAGGGGCGATTGTGACTCCATGGTAAGACTGGTATAGTGATCCAGGATTTCAGAGTTGTTACTGGCTTAGTGAAATCTAATAATAGAATATGCCACCAGTTTGGGGTATCTGACCTTGATTTCTGACAGTCTGCCCTGAGACAGGCATCCACAGTTGTGATCCACTGCAGACAGCATGACAGAGGGTATTTAACTAGTGAAACAGCTTGCCAAGGGATGTGATGGTTTCTCCAGCACAGGAAGTCTTTAAATCAAGATTGGATGTAGTTCTAAAAGACATGCTCTAGCTCAACAAGAAGTTGTGGGCCTAATGCAGGAATTACTGGTTGACATTTTGTAGCTTGTACTATGAAGGTCAAAGTGGATGATCATAATGGTGCTTTGCCTTAAAATCTTTGAACTGTTGAAGCAAGGGTGGATTTTTAAGATGAGAGAGAGATAAAAGCATGCTTGTATCAAGAGGAAAATGAACGCAAGGGTGAGAGTGAGAAACATATTGGGGAGAGGCCAGACTGGAGGGGGGGAAAAATGGGTAAGTAGGAAGGGATGGGTTCTCTGGGCAGATGGAGCAGTTACATGGAGATAGAAGATGGGGCTTCCTTGATGGGGAAGAGGAGGCAAAGATGGCAAAATACTGACTCCAGATTAAAGAACTACACACCTGGTAGTAGAACTGGCTGAAGATTTTAAAAATTTGCAATTTTTACTACATTTGTAATTGAAATTTTGAATGTTCACAAAACATTTGGTTGAAATTTTAAAACATTTTTCTGAAAATTACCTCCCATTTTTCAACCAGCTTTACTCAGCAGTGTTTATAGGATCTGGTCATATCACAATGTGCCAACTGCTTCAATATTTTTAGGGTTGGGCATTTGACTGGTCCAAAAATAATTGGTCAATTGACCTATCAGATTTTGGTAAAATGTTGTCAAATAATGTAAAAAATGGTCAGATGTTTTAAAGTACTAATTTATTAGAACAGTAACAAAAGGAGTAAGACTTTATGGTCTTCAATAGGCTTAGCCTTAGGTAGATTCTGATGCCTAATTTAAAAAATAAGTTATTTAAATTAGTTAATTTGATTCAGAAAAATATGAAACAATGACATGTTCTAAAAAATAAAAGAATTACCTTTTTAGCAATGCTAAGTTAGCATTTAAATGTGAACATTACTCAAGACTGAACCATTACAAAAGAAAAGAAAAATGAAATTAAAGAGAAATAAAACAAACATAGCAACTATAAAAGAAAAAAAATAACCTTTAAATATATTTATGCCAGGTAGGCAGAAAGCCAACTCTTCAAGTGTCTTGCTTTTAATTATTTTATTTTTCTTAATCAGCTTCAACTGCTTTATCTATATCTTTATAGTCATCATCATCAAATTCATCCGCACCTCCTTATTCCTCTTCATCTGATGGATATTGAATCAACTCATTATCTGCCATTTTTTAATCCGATCTTAAATTGTGATACATGACCACTACATACCATCAGTAGAGGTCTTCAATGTATTTCTGGTTTTTGAATTGATTATTCCCCAAACCAACCAGTTTCATTCCACATGTGCAGTAGCACACAAATCATATACCCACTACCTAATAGGCTTAGGGAGGCTAAGCCTTCCCAAACAGCTGCTGCCCTCGGCTTCTTTCCCGCCCACGCTCAATCCCTGCTCCTCTTCAGGGAGGCACTGCTTGGGAGTCACTTAACATGGAACACTCACATGGACAGTACTCGAATTTGGTTTGTGATGTACACTACAATCTTTGTAGAATGAGCTGTCACTCTAGAGAAGGTTGAACATCAACCAAAACACAGGTAACACCACACCCAGATATCCATCAAGAGTCTGCATGGAGATCGTGGATCCCTGGGATCTGTCTGCAATCAACATATAATCCTAGGACATTTTCTAAAGGGTCTGGTTCTATCCAGATAAAAGGCTAACCTCTCATGACATTTAGGGCATAGAAAGAAGTCTCCAGTCTAGTCTGATGTAGCTTTGGGAAAAAGCGTGGAAGGTGAATGGTTTAATATGAAATTCAGAAGAGACAAAAATTTTGGATGGAGTTGAAGTGACACCTTTTCTCTAGAGAACACTGTGAATGGAGGGTCTGCCATTAGAGCTCCTTGGCTGGCCGACCCTTTGGGTAGAGGTGATGGCCACCAAAAAGGCTGTCTTCGTAAATAAATGAAACAAGAAGCATGTAACTAGTGGCTCAAAGGGGTGTTTCATGAGGCAGCTGAGAATAAGATTCAAATTCCTGATTGACAGGAAGAGATTCAGTAAATCTCTTAGAAATTTCAGCCCGGTAAGTTGGGTGAAGAATGAAAACTACTAGAGTGAAAAGATGTAATCTCTGCTAAGTGAACCCTGATGGAACTCATAGAAAATCCCGATATTTTCAATTCCATCAGGTAATGCAAGACTGTGGAAAGAGAAGAAGTCAGGCAAAAGCTGTCAATGATTAAATCAAAGATGATAATGTTTCTATTTCTGAAGATAAGTACATCTTGTAGATTTCCTTCTACTATTTCTGATTAACAGGAAGTTTCTAGCCTGAGAACCACCAAGGAACCATGCTTGGAGATGTAGAAACTCCAGACTGGGGTGAAGTATCTGACTGGCATCCTGAGGCAATAGATGGGAGCTGATCAGAAGCAGCCACCATGGTCAAGAGCCAAATTGGATAAGATACCATGTCTTGGCCAAGTTAAAGCAATCAAAATGACTCTGGCTCCATCTTGCCTGATTTTGCTAAGAACCTTTTGAAGCAATAGTGTTGGTGAATAAGCTTAAATAAGGCCCCCTATCCATGAAATGAGAAAAGCATCTCCTCAAGACTGAGGATCTAGGCCTCCCATGGAATAGAATTTACTGCACTTCATATTGGCTACTCCAGTAACAAAATCGAACTCTAAGAATCCCCAAGCTAAGAATAGTTTGTTGAGGGCCTGGGAGTCCCGCTCTCATTCATGATTTATAGAGAAGCGTCTGCTGATGTAGTCTTCCATGAAGGTAAGAAGCTGAGCTACAACGCTCAGGCATACACTCTGCTGATGAGAAGATTCCTATTGCTCAAACCCAACACAGGTGCCTGAAGCACAAGTCAGAGGTGCAAACTTGCTAGATGTTGTGGTGGCACATCTGCCATTAAGATGGCCACCAAGGAAGGGACTGTAGGCCATGGACCTGGTTCTGTCCTGCAGCACTGACCACATTTTGCAGCCAGTATGCTGGCAGCCTTTTAACTACTGACCACTTACATACTTACAAGTCAGCTGCCTAAATCAAAAAGGAAAAACATTTAGGAAATGCAACCTTGAGTCTGAACATCCCCATGGGTAACATGATAGCCAAATAATTTTAGCCTGAGAGAGAATGTTATGTTTTGTTTGCTCTTATAAGTTTAGTTCTGATAGCATGAATAATGTAAATAATAGTAAATAATTAAAGATTGATGTGGATGAGTTGAAGAACACTGGAAAAGTACGTGGAATACCTGTAAGGAACAGCCATGAGATGTCATCAGCTGCTACATACCAGCCACAGTGGCTGTGTGTAAATAGACTATAAAAATAGTGCACTTGGGTTGTCAGGTGTGCATTCTGCCATCTGAATCCAGCAGGAATTCTGCCAGACTAGCCCTCTGACAAAGATTCCTGAAGAACACTCCTGTGCACAGACTATTGAATGCAAATCTTATCTCTCTGGGTTTTGCAAGTATAGCTTTGTAATAGTATTATATTAGCTATAGTGAGCTTGTTCTCATTAAATTGCATTATCAATCTGCAAATTGGATGTTACCGCGTCTCACTGGTAAATTGACACTGATTGCTGATACCAGCCTGATGCACGACTATCTGTTTGACTGCTCTAATTCCAGAATTTTATTGCTTCAGTGCCAAGAGACTAGCAATGTGCATCACCCTGACAATTGATATAATACTTGCAGACCACACAGTCATTAAGGATCTGATTCTGTCACAGAGGTCACAGATTCCATGACTTTCTGGGACCTCTGTGACTTCTGAGGCAGGGCTGGAGCAGCTGTCAGCACCAGGGCTGCTGAACAGCTCACTTGTGGCCAGCCCCAGGCCTGCCGGAGTAGTGGTCAGGATTGGGTCAGACCCCCTCAGGCTAGAGCAGCAGTGGTCAGACCCTGCTGCAGAAGCAGCATCAGGATTGGAAGCATTGCAAGCCCCAGCAGCTCTCCATTTGTTCCTCCTCCCCCAGATTATTTTAGTGAAAGTCAAGGACAGGTTGCAGGCTTCCATGAATATTTTTAATTTTTTTTTTTTTTTTTTTTAATTGCCCGCAACCCGTCCCTGACTTTTAGTAAAAATACCAGTGCCAGCATTTTAACCTTAGTCATTATCTTGATTGACTTGGCTCTGACTAGAGAAAGTGAAGACAAGCATTTCTGACGGCTCTTAATGCTAGAAGGTTGATGTGAAGGAGCTGTTCTTACAGTGATCTGAATTGTCTTAGGTCCCAGGTGTGCCCCCATCCCAAGAGTGATGTCTGCTGTTATCTAGACAGTAGGTGGATACTGGATAAACAGGACTCCTGAACAGGTATTGGCAGGGTCTTTCTACCAGCTGAGTGATTGCAGAACTCAGTGGGCAATAGATACAAATATAAACTTGTCCATATTCAGTTTGTTTGGTCTGTAGCCTATCCAAAAGCGATCCCTAGAGACATCAAAGATGTAACCTGGTGTGCTGAATCACAGAAGTGCAAGCTGCCATGTGCCTCAGCAGTTGAAGACAATTTCTTACTGGTGTTTGGGGACTGAACTGAATTCTTGAGATGCGACTCTTTAGGGTGAGAAATCTGTCAGAAGGGAGATAAGCCCCATCTGCCACTGCAACCAGAAAAGCATCTATAAAATTTAGATGCTGAAGTGGTGTCAAAAAAGGGACTTCTTGCGATTGAGTTGGAGGCCTAGGCTGCGGAATAGGGACCATGTCACCTCTACTATTGATAATACCTCCTGATAAGTTCTGCCCCATAAACCAAACATTTAGATTAGAGAAGATGATGCCCAGATAACAAAGATGCTCAGCTATGACTACCATAAACTTTGAAAATACCTGTGGGGCCGAGAATAGGCTGAAAGGGAGCGCCTGCTATTGGTAGTAGTTCATGGTTGAATAGGAATCAAAGAGCCTCTTTCAAGAAAGGTGGATTATCACATGAAAATATGAGTCTTGTAGGTCTAGAGTTGCAAACCAATCTCCAGAGGCTACAGAGGGAATTATGGCTGCAAGGGTCACCATCCTGAACTTCTGTTGTTTCATGTATTTGTTTAGATGCCTGAGGACTAGTGTTGGCCTCCATCCTCTGGTTCTTTTTGGGAACCAGAAAGTAAAATTCCTTTCTCTTGTGTTACACAGGAACAGGTTCTTTGGCCCCTAAATGTACAAGAGACGCAAATCTCTTGTATCAGCAGTTGATCATGAAAAGAGATGGAATGGAAAGGGATCGTATAACCAGAAGTTATGGCTTCCAACACCCATTTGTACAATGTTATACTCTCCCATGCAGCTTGAAACTGGGAGAGGTGATAGCCAAAAGGGGAATAGCGGGTAGGACAGTATAGCAGTAAATCGTTGACTGGCTAGTTGAAACTCTGGCCAAGCTATCAACACTAGTGCTTGGAAGACACTAATGGGTGGGAAAAAGTAGCTGTGACAGAAGCTGACTTCTTCTTTGTTGGTTAGTGGATCATGTGGCCTACAGAAGTTAGAAAAATGGGCTGGACAAGTCCTTTGTGAAGTCCAAGACCTGCTAAACTGCCTTATTTTCACAGGTGTATAGATCCCAAGGTATTTGAACATGGCCCTCAAGTCTTCAGAGAGTGGGAAGTGAGTCATTAGTACACTGAGCAAACAGTTTTTGGCTGTCAAAAGGATGGTTTTCAACAGTACTCTGTACCTTCCTAAGGAAATCAGAAAGCTGCAGCCAAGATGCTCACCGCATCACAATCGCAATGTATATGGATTGTGCTGCATTACTGGCAGCATCTAAGGAGGCCTGTAATGTTTTTGCCAAAAGCTGACCTTCCTGTAGGATAGCCTTGAATTGCTCCTAATGCTCCTCTGAAGGTATTCAATACAAGAACTAAACTTTGTTAAATAATCGTATTTCAACATAAGCACCTGGTCGTTCATAATTCGAAACAGTAGAGTGGCCGAGAACTAGGACTTATGATCAAAGAGGTCAAGTTTCTTGTGATCTTTGGAGTAAGGGGAAGACTTAGAATTGGGTTGTCTACCACATTCACTGACAGCCTCCACTACTAGAGTTCAGCATTAAGACGAGAAAATAAGGAGTTGGAATCACTGAATGGGATGTAGTACTTTTTATCTGCATGTTTGCAAGAAGGTGGTGCAGAAATGGAATCTGTCAGATGTTTTTTAGCAGGGTCCAGAAAAGCTTTATTGACAGGGATGACTACCTACATAGAGGCTGAGATGTGTAAAACGTCCAGGAGTTTATAGTGGGAATCCTAGACCTCCTCTAATGGAATTTGAAGCAAATGGGCAGTATGTTTCATTGGCTTCTGAAATATCCTGAAGAAGTAGTTACTCAACTTGTGCAGCAACAATGTTTCTTCAAGATGTGTCCCCCTATGGGTGCTCCACTGCAGGTGTCTGCATCCCTGCGCTGCTGATTATAGAGAACTTTGGTAGCAGTGTCCGTTGGGCCCACACGTGTGGTCTCCCCGTGGTGCGCCACGAGGCTAGCCAGTGCACGCAGGCTAACCGTCTTCAATTCTTTCTCTACCATAGAGTTATAATGAGAACACCGAAGTAGAGGGAAGGAGGGTGGGACACATCTCATAGGGGGACACATCTCAAAGAAACATTGTTACTGCATAAGGTGAGTAACTATTTCTTCTTTGAGTAGTGTTCCTATGGTGCTCCACTGTAAGTGACTACTGAGCAGTACCCCTTTTGGAGAGCTGGGACTTTGGAGTCAGGTTAGTCACCAATGATAGTACTGTGGAACCAAAGATGGCATCAGAGGTAGAGGCCCTGGTGATCTCATAATGTTCTGTGAATGTGTGTACTGATACACTGCTGCTCTGCAGATCTGAGACAGGGACATCCTTAAGGAAGATGACAGATGAGGAGACCAATCTTGTAGAATGTGTATGGATCAAGTCTGGAGAAGTCATGTTACAAATTTGGTAGCATTGTCTGATGCAATTCGAGACCCAACTGGAGGGTCTTTGGGCTGATATCGCTGAGCCCTTAGATCTTTCCACAATAGAGAGGAACAGACTAGGGACTTTCTGAGGGCCTTTGTTCTATCGAGGTAGAACACCATGGCTCCCTTGTTGTCTAAAGCATGTAGTATGGCCTCCATATTGTCTCGGTGAGACTTAGGGTAAAAGGCTGGAAGATGAATAGACTGATTAATGTGAAACGATGAGGTCACTTTAGGGATGAACCTTGACTGTGACTTAAGTATATCTTTATCTGGGAAGAACACTGTGTATGCGAGATGTGCCACCCTGGCTGCTATTTCTCCAATTCTTCTAGCCGAGGTAATTGTGATCAGAAAGACCAATTTTCATCTATAGGTATGGTAGTGAACAGGTGGCCACAGGCTCAAAAGGAGACCTCATCAGCCCTAGGTTTAGGTCCCACGGGTGTGTGTGTGTGTGTGTGTGTGTGTGTGTGTGTGTGTGAGTGAGAGAGAGAGAGAGAGAGAGAGAGAGAGAGAGAGTTGAGGTAAGAGATTTGTTATTCCCTTCAGGAACTTTTAGTGGTTGGGTACAATAGAACTGAGTACCCCTCTATGGGTTGGTGAAATACTGTAATAGCTGCTAGGTGAATCTTGAAGGAACTCAATGATAACCCCAATTTTTTAAGCGTCCGGGCATATTCCAGAATATGCAGAAGAGTTGCTGAAACTGGACAGATTTGTTGGGATGTGCACCAAGTCTGGAACCTGGACCATTTTTTCAGGAAAGTGCGTCGTGTAGTGGACTTTCTGCTATCTAGTAGGACTTCCTGTACTTCCTTTGAGCATGAGTTTTCTAGTTGCTGGAACCACACAGAACCAAGCCTTGAGGTGGAGGATCCCCAGGTTGTGAAGTATGATGCGTCCTTGTCCTGAGAGAGAAGATGCAGCATGACCAGAAGGGAGATTGGTGGACACATTGAGAGCTGCATCAGGCAAGGGTAGCAGGTCTGTCTTGACCACGTGAGAGCAATGAGAATTACATGAACTTTGTCCCTCTTTATCTTTAATTGGATCCTTAGTAGGAGAGGCAATAGAGGAAAGACATAAAAAGAAGGTCCTTGTTCCACTGAAGAAGAAAAGCATTGCCCAGGGAATGTTGACTGATCCTTGCCCTGGCACTTTGTGTTCTGATAAGCAGTGAACAGGTCTGTGGATGGTGTTCTCAATTGTGCAAATACATTGAGAAGTATTGCTTGGTGTATCTCCCACTTGTGCTCATGCAGAGTGAATCTTAGGAAATGCCCATGAGCCAGTAGTATAGAAATGTGAAAGTAGGCATCATGTAGGGCAAGGGCTGAAAACTAGACTCCCTGTTCAAGAAATAGAATGATCATCGATAAGGTAACCATCTTGAACTTCTGAGCTTTGACAAACTTGTTGAGAGTTCTGAGGTCCAGGATGGATCTCCAATCTCCCTTCTTTTTGGGTATTAGGAAGTAGCAAGTAGGGAGAGTAGAACCTTTTGCCTCGAAGATGTTGAGGCACTGGTTCTATGGGTCCGAACTGGAAGAGGTGATCTATCTCCTGTTGTAGCAGAATCTTGTGAGAAGGATCCCTGAAGGATGAAGAAGGGTGTTGTGGAGGGAACAGGGAGGTGAAATGGATGGAATAGCCGGATCTGATGATCTCTAGGACCAATATGTCTGAGGTTTTGCATTCCCAAGCACTGTGGAATGCTGCCAAATAGTGGCCAAATGGGTATATAGGCAGTGATGGGAAGTGGTCTCGTGACACCTCGATCTGCCAGTCAAAAGTGGTGTTTTGGGAAGAGGTGGTCAGGTTGAGGACTGGGAGCTGGAGAACTCTCATCTAAAAATGTCCCCTTTTTTCTCTGGGGTTCATAGCCTCGCTGTGGTGGAAAATGGGACGAGTGAAGCCTTTGCTGATACTGAGGGCTAAAGCATCTCTTTTGCCCTGGTGCATAGATTCCCAGAGATGTGAGAGTGGCCCTAGAATCCTTGAAGAAGTGGAGAGAGGCTTCAGTCTTCTCAGTGAAAAGTTTCATGCCCTAGAAGGGGAGGTCTTCCACTGTGGTTTGTACGTCTTTTGGAAATCTTGAGAGGTGGAGCCATGATGCCTGTCTCATCACCACTGCCATGGAGATGGTCCTGGCAGCCGTGTCAAGGGCTGATTTTAAGGACATTTTCACCACTAATTGCCCCTCCTGGATGATGGCCTTGAAGGAGTCCTGGAAGGTCTCTAGCAATTTATCAATAAAATTGTTTAATTTGTTATAATTTGTGTAGTCATATTTCACTATGAGTGCTTGGTAGTTGGTGATTCGGAGTTGTAAAGTGGCTGAGGAATACACCTTTTTACCAAAAAGATACAGGCGCTTCCAGTCTCTATCATATGGTGTAGCCCTGGAGTGGTTTTGTCTGCTACAAGAGTTCAACGCAGCCACCACGATGGAACTGGGTGGCAGGTGGATAAGTAGGAACTCGATTCCTTCACGGAGACATAATACTTTTTGTCCACCCACTTGCACGTCAGGGCCACTGAGGTCAGGGTATGCCACACCATCATGGCTGGGTCTAAGATGGCCTGAACTAGAAGGGTGATTCTGAAGGTGACTGACGCATGGAGGATGTTGATGGTGCATATCTTTAACTCCCTCTAAAGGTACTGAGGGTATCCAACACATTTTGCCAGCTCCTGAAATAGGTGGAAGTCATCTGTCATGGATGGTGGTGATGGCATGATTTTGTATGGGGATAAGTAGGATATGTCCTTGAGTATGACCTCTTCCTCTGTGTTTCTTTCTTGCTCCTCCCTCTCTTGGGGTTCTGAGTCCCGCGATGCTGCAACAGAGGGGACATGTCTGAGAAGGTCTCAAGCAATGCTTGGTATCCCTGAGGCAGGCTAATGGGGTAGCATAGAGTCATGGGTGACTGTACCAGGATGGTGGTGCCATCTGGCAGTACATCCCCTGTTATTGGGTCCTGTATGGAGCCTGGGAGGAGTAAATAGAAGCCTTATCCAGCTCGCTGTCTGATCCCTCACTTGACATCAGAGGGGCATGACATGATTGTGGGAAATATCCCTTGATCAGCAGTGGCTCAGTTCTATGATCTTGGTATTGAGAGTCGGGATCTAACACTGCCAGGTTGTCGACCTGATGGGATTCTGCTGGTACTGAGCATCCTGGTGTTTGGGGGGGAGGGGGGAGGAAGGGGAAGAAGATAAGGACCTCACCCATACCAATCTCTCCGGTGCCATGTGGCCTGATGTTGCTGGCAGTACTGAAACTAGCTCACATACTGGGAGCGTATTAGGACGCTTGCCCTTGTCTCTGTGCACTGCAGTTTCGGTGCCTATGCCGAAAAGATCCGTGGGCTTATTAGCGATACTGGACATTGACAGTCACCGTGAGGCGTGGATGCCAAATAATCTCAGTGCCAGCAGTGCCGAGGATATCAAGTGAGATGGAGATTGCTTTCGATTATCCACAGGCTTGCTAAGTGGACTTCTCATTCTCTTTTTTGACTTGTGAGAGGAGTCCCCGACTGTCTCTTCAACCTGCTATCCTTCGAAGTTGAAGAGAAGATTCACACCTGCCAGAGTGCTGTGGTCGGAAAGCCACCTTCATGAGGATGATTTTCTGGCAGTGCTCTGTCCTTGCAGGATCTTGGTCGGAGCTGTTGGCAGAGGGAACACTTTATTGGTTGTGGACCTCAATGAGGCAGTGTATGCACAGGGAGTGCTGGTCCGCAACCAGGATCACCTCGCTGCAAGTGTGAAACTTTTCCTGAACCATGGAGAGCTGGACATACCCTTGTCTGGAGGCAGGGGGAGGGGTTGGGGAAGGAGAGGAAGAGTGTCCCACTGCACTGGGGTTGACCCAAGAATAAAGTCTTTTCTTTTCTTTTTTGGCATGACCAAATAAAAGTAAAAAAAGAAGGCTAAAGGGTTTGTAAAAATCCCAAAATTTAGCAGTTGAAAAGGAGCATTAACGATCTGCTAACAGACAGCTAACGGCTCCATCTCTAGCCACACATGTTGAGAAGGAACTGAGGACTGTTAGCCCACTTGTGCTGGCTAGTGGAGTGGCACAGCATGAAGGAAGACAACGCATGTGCAGCCCAACACATAGTGCTACCGATGTTCTCCGATCAGCAGCACAGGAACGCAGACGCACCTATGGTGCAGCACCCATAGGGATACTACTCGAAGTAGTAGTTATCTACCATGGAAAGTGATGAAAGCATGACAGGTGATGATGAAATATTAGTGTCACCTCTGTCAGACCTTGCCTCCTGCACCTCAGGTCTCATCTGGTTGGAAAGGTGGAAGAGGAGGTTGAGAAGAATGCTCCCGTCTATGCTCCAAGTGGGTAGATGTTGACCTAAATTGTTGGTAAATGGCCCAAGGATACCAACAAGGCCATTAAGGCACAGTAGGAGCGCAGTCTGCTGCTCATACCAAGAGAGTGGAAGCTGAGGTCTGTTGTCCTCCATGCCATCAGTACATGTGGGCTAATTATGGCTCCTAGAATATACAGAAGCACTCTATACTGAAATTACTTGAGTCAGAGGAGCTCTCAACATATTTCAGGGGAGGTGATAACTGTTCACCCTGTATTGTTGAAGTCGGTAAGAATAAGATTGCCTCAATGACAAATGTAGACTTGGTGACTCAGCAGATCACAGTACCACAAGATGACTGGTACCAGTAAGTAATAGAGATTTTGGCTCAGTGGAGACCAGGTCTTTAGAGTATCTGAACTCCTGTGGGAATGGTGGTATATTGGTGGAATTTGATGATTTCCTTTGGAGGCCAGCTTCAGTACTGATGGTACAGAACCTGAACACCTGATATGAGAAAGATCATGGTCAAACTCCATCAGTATCAATGCAGTACATGATGATGGTACAGGTACTGAAGGGATAACTGAGTCAGATGATGCAGACTTCTTTGAAGTAAAACCTCTACTAGCTTGGATTCAGCTGTCTAAAGTTGAAGAGGTCCATTGCAAGGTATGGCTCTTAGAAGCCTTCTGAGTACCACTCAAAGCCTTACAAGAACTCCCTTTGGGACCCGAAGCCCCTGGGGCCTTCTTTTGGGATGGTGATCAAGATTTCACAGTAGAATGGGTGCTCCTACTCTTTTTATTGGTAGTCAGAGGCTTAGCTAGTACAGCTCTCTAAACTGTGGGTACTGTCACAGAAGCTGTCTCTTCTGAGGCTTTTGGTGACAGATGTCCAGAAGTTGAGGATGACACTTATACACTTGAATCTCCAGAGATGCTCAGTGAGTGTGGCCATGAGGTAGATGGAACACTCATGGTACTGTAAACCCTGGGTAAAGGGAGGTTCTTGGTACTTGGGTCAAAAGCTGGTCTTCATGCTTGCTCTATCATTAAAAGTCTAAATTTAATCTTTCTGTTCTTTCGAGATTGGCTTTAACAGATGAGCAAAGCTTGCATTTACTGGAAATATGGCGATATGGAATCACTAAGGATGCCCATCAGTTACTGGGATAGCCCCCTGGCAAGAAAAACACCTCCTAAAACCCAGAGATCCTGCCATACATCAGAACAAGTGCAGAATAAACCCCTTCATGGGGAAAACAAATAAGACAAAACAAAATAAAAACTATAGGTGAAAAAACATTCCCAACAAATACTGAATAAGTAAGTAGGTTGAAAAAAACAGGCATGATCTACACACTGTCTCAGGCTGAAGGTGGTTGAGAAAGACCTGAGGACAGTTTGTCTGCACAGTCCTTTATATCTTTGGTGAGGGGCAAAAGGAGGCGAGGCACACATACATAGGCCAAACGGGCACTGCTATGAAAAATCTCCAATTGAAGGTGCAGGGGTGCATGCGCCCCTGAAGTGGAGCGCCCATAGGGACACTACTTGAAGAAGAAGGTATATATTTGCTAAGTAGTTATGCAAAATATTACCAGTATTATTTATTCAGTTTAACAATGATTACTACACTGGATATTCAAATGCTGAGTTTATGTATTATTTGTATGTTTGCAAACCAGTTTTAGGTCTTTTTTGTAAATGCATGCATGTAAAAAAGATTTAGTATATTAAACAGTTTGAATGCAAAATGTATTGTACATCTTGTCAAACATTTAAAAAAAAATTCAAATTGTTGGATTTTTTCCCTTCTCTTAATTCTGCACAAGCCAGTATTTGTTCAGTTAAACAAATCCATAGTGGATAGGAAAAACAGAAACAACTGCAAATCCACTCTTTACTACACAGATCAGAAATCATGGTCACAGCTTCATGTTTAATGGGGAATCACTTCAAGTATACAATATTTCAAACATCCAGAAACTGGTTAAGAGGTATAAGTCAGTGAAAACAAAAATGCAGGAAATCCAAAAAACTTATCTTTGACCTTTTCACCTTAAAGAATAGGGTCACGTGACTGAACAGACAACATGTCTCATTTGGGTAGGAAACTGTTATGGAGTTAAAATGGCCAGATGAATAGCAACTGAAATATAAGACATGAAGCAACTTTCAAAATAATAAGTGGTGATGACTAACTGGACACCATGGAAACAAAACATCTTCCTTTTTTAAAGGCAGAGGACCTTGGGCAACTGCACATTGCTAAACTGAGTTCCAAGATAGCACAAAAGAAGTCAGTTTAATCCCCTTTTGTTCAAAATAATTTTTGAGCACATGCTAATTATTCTATTTCCCATACTGAAATTATTTTTTGTACTGGGGAAACTTTCCATTATTTTGTTTGCTGACCACTAATGTCTTTGTATTATTTTTTGAAGTCGCAGTGTTTGATTCTCATAGGATATGGTATATTTAAACTTACACAAGACTCCCTCTCCTATATTAATATTGTATTTACATTCCACAGGCCTTTTGTGTTAAAATGTTTTTGGAATTTCTCCAGTATAGTTTGAAGGACAAGCAAAAAATTAATCATTTAAAAAGATCAAAGACAAGTTTGACCTGATGAACTGGAACAAAAGGTTTTGAAGTAATTTTAAATCAAGAAAATCAGTGTTCTTTGCAATATCTAACATTTTCCTACAGTCATTTGTAAAATAGTTATAGGAATGTTATAGTCATTATTAAACCCATGTATTTTTTCAGGTCTTCAGCTAAGCATAGTGTACACTAAACAGAAAGGAGCGAAACTTCAGTTTCCAGTGTATAATGAATTTTAAAGTCATTTAATAAACTTTAGTTTTTATTTGCGTATTCCACTGTTGCGTATCCCACTGTAGTGCTGTGACAACAAATCACACCTGTGTACCAGAGCATACATCAACAGTATGATGTAATTTTACTTACACCACTGCTATAATATTTAGCTTTTTGAAGAAGACATAAGCATACACTATGGCCACACCAAATAATTTTCTGGGTTTTTTCTTTGATAACCTTCACTTTGTTAGCAATACTTTATCCACTTTAGTTTTAATTTTCAAGTTACTGAAAATCACAGAAAAATAGCTATACAGGAATAGCTACTAGGAGATACCTCACAGGCACTGATATGGCAAACATCTATTTTAAGGGCTAATTAAATGGCATTAGTATCACATTGACAAAGCTGTTTGAAAACAATTGCCAACTTTGTCCAAATGGGAAAATGCCCTCTCTTACTATCATCTTAAGAAAAAAAAATGCAGAAAGTTATTTTTTTGGCCTTGCTATGTCACAAAGTCAATCATACAAAGACCTATGCATTAAACCTAAAATAATAGTTTTAAAAGCCCTTCTATTAAAAACAAAAATGTCATGCATTTTTGATTAATTAAGCAGCTGCTTTAAAACTGTTGCAAGACCATACTGTATATATTAGCTTTTATACTGCTAATCCACAACTAACAGCAAACTTGATTAGATTAACACAAATCTGTCTTAATTACACCGTTATATCACACTAAAGAGACAAATGCCACAAGATTGGCAGAAACATTTAATTCTGAGCACTCAAATGGCAGGATAATTATGTGTTGTAACCCTTCACATTTAGAAAAAAACAATCCTGCAGTCTCACTTTACAAAAAAAAGCTCTGCTGTAAAATATTAAGGGGGAGGAAAACTATATACCATCTCTAACACAGAGTAACTTATACAACTAGTGTCAAAGGCAAATAAAACTTCTAAATAAAATATCAAAATACTCATAGCTACTGAAGCACAAATGCTGCATTAAATACAGTCAGGATTTAAGACAATGCACTAGTTAATAAAAAGGACAAAAACGGGAAGTTACTACAGTTAGCAACCTATGTCTAAATAAAAGAAAGTAATGAGGGAAAAATAAGCTAATATTTTTTAAATCAGAGCACAATTTCCATTTGTGGTGTCTTTACATCCATAATTTGTCTGATACTGCACATCCATTAAAAGTTGAGAACTTCACAGAAGAGTTAAGTCCTCCTTCCGCAAAATTAATCTTCCATCTGTTTTTTGGATGTTTTAAAACAGACATTATTATGAATAAAAAAGAGTCAGGCAACAAATGGACTCCTATTATCACCTCCTTCTTAACACTGATGACAGACATTTTTAAAAGTTATCATAATCTTTTTTGTCTTTTTTCCCCTCTGCTTCAAATCCATCGACCCCATCACTGTCTCTTCTCCTTTTACGATTGTTATGAATGTTGAAACGTTGGTTCATCTGTGGCAATGGATCCATTCCTAGAACTTTGTGTATTTGACGGAATGCAAGGAGTCTCAGTGCAAACTGGTAATTGAGGGGGAAAAAAACAAAACAAAAATCTTCCATCAGAAACAAAATGTTAAACAAAATATGACAGTGGAGGTAGTTAACATTTTTTTCATAAGCCACATTTAAAAAAGTCAACGTTTATGCAAATGTATATACAGTATTACTTTTCATTGCAATATAGTTTTAAGTTTTAAAAGGTACATTTATTTAGACTGATAAGATACAGACAACTCTGAACATCTTTTACAAGTATAAAAGGATGGAACTGCAGTAATCCTTTTCCTAATGTGGGCAGTAGCAACTGCTTCTCTTAGGTCAACATTCTGATTTATGATAAAGTGCCCGTTGTGCCACAAAGTTGACTTAAAACTGCACCAAAGGTGCTGTTGAAATACTTCCCCCACATGAAGTTATCATAAATGCTATCCTAATTTAGGAGCTAGTCTGATCCCCAGTATAAGTGTCCTCAATATCAAGAAACAGCAAAGCATGTTTATTGCCTGTTTCTAATAGATGCACTGGCCATTATGCAAGAACATCTGAGTACTCAGCCCTTAAAGTGAGCATACATCTATGAATTTACTCGAACATTTGTCACATGAGAAAAAAAAATTCCAAGTTTTACAACTGAAGGAGAAAGATTTTCAATATTTCAGCATAACACTACCACCAAATTTGGCTATTTTATTACAATTTTCATTACCTGTGCACTCGAAGTAATATCCTCTCGTTGCTGGTCTGTCATTAAAGCAAGTGTATCATAAGGATCTTTTTCACAAGGATCCAAAAGGCCAGGACCACCTATAACAATATGACTAGTTACCATTACTAGTATCCATACATACAGACTAGTATCCATACATATGTAATTATAATACATATTTTAACTGAGGTTACAAATTTTAGATTTGTCAAGGGTATTTATATCGAACAGGTGCAACTTGCCTTTAAGGATAATTCCTGAAGATATACACTCAAAAACTCTTCTCAGTGCATCCCCAGGGCTTTGTGGGCCAGAAGCACTGCTGATCGCCTTCTCTACTAGTAACTCCATAGCCTAAACCAACAACAGAAAAATACTGGTTTACTAGACTACTTTGAATGAAAGAAAGAAAGAAAAGAAAAGAAACCATCACTACAATTCAACTCAGATCTTCTGATACACAAAATTTAATAAGTAGTTACATAAAGAATATTGTATCCAGTTGAAAAAGTACCAGACTTTTAGACAGCTGAATAGTGATAAAAAATTAGCCTCAGAGTAATAACCACAATATTTAGGTTGCCTAACACTTCCCATTAAAAGATACTTATGACCTTATTTGAGATGCTCTAATACCTCCCATTGTTTGCAGTAGGCCTTTGAAATTCAGCAGGCAGAACATCCTACGGTTAGAAAAGCACTTTTTTTTTTTTTGACCCATGAAATTCTGTTCAGGTTTGGCTGAGATATAAATGAAAAAATAAATAAATCACAATTTCCCTGTGTGATGTCTGCTGGCAGCATGCCAAAACAGTGCCTTGAACATGAACATTCTAATCTAAGGCTGGCCCACACCACTGCCAGCACTGGGAGTCCTAGGACTGGACACGTTCTTCTGGGGGATTGGGTGAGGAATGTGATGGAGGCAGAGAAAGGGCAATCTGGGCTTGGCTCCCCTTTCCTTTCCTGAGATGGGAGGGTGGGAGAAGAGAGAGGGAGAACGTGTGCATGCGCTGAATCAGACTTCCTCACATCAACCCTGTCCACCCCAATGGATAATTACCTAAGCTCAAATAGATAGTTCTGTAGTTCAAATTGTGTGGCACAGCTGAAGGTTCAGGGTTCAAACCCTACACGAGGTGATGCATGATGGTGGGGATGATACAGCTGGACATAAAATAATTTACCTTTTTTCTTTTTTTAAAAGACTAGGAAATTCCATACCAAAAAAGAGAAACCCATTAAAAGATTACTTAGATCACTAAGTTGACCATTAGAAAATAAGGAAATATTTGCCATTTGGGTTGCCTGTGCAGCCTTAATTTTGCCCCATTGTGCACATGCATTCAGTATGTGATCAGATAATTAAAGACTGTTTTTCAGAGAACCCCTGATTCATTCAGTGTACAAGATGCACAGCAAGCAGGAATGAATCAGAGTCATGTAATGAATTAGGCTGTCTGTAAGATCCTGCGCTTCATTTGTTCTAGCAGTTGGATGCTGTGGAGAAAACAAGGCAAGGGACTGCAGGAAGAGAAAGGATGATCTTGTGGTTAAGGCAGCTGAATGGCATACAGGATAATTCAATTTTATCCCTGCTTCTGCCAGTCTTTCAATATAATGCTGAAAAAATAACTTAAATCAACATTTTGTTAGGTAAATACTAATTGTGTGTTCCTCATTTCTGCTCTGCTCAACTTGAGATACCTGGGGCCTGATATGCAGACATGTGGAGCACTCACAGCTGCAAATGAAGTCAATGGGAGCTGTGAATAGTCAGCAGCTCTAGCAATAAGGTGGTATGAAAGAATGAGGACAGGAAAGGGTTGGGAATCAGGAGTCTGTGTTCTAATGCTAGGTTTACCACTTGTCTCAGGCAAATCTCTATGTCTAAGTTTCCCTATCTGTAAAATGAATGCCTTCCACCTTGCAGTATAGAAAAATTCATTTATGTTTATGGACAGGATAGGACAGGGCAGGGTTGGGAATCAAAAGTTTTTGTGTTGTAATGCTAGGTTTGCCACTGATTCACCGTGTGGCCTCAGGCAAATCTCTGCGTCTCAGGATATGTCTACACAGCCGGCGACTTGGGGATCCAATGTAGCAGGATCGAGTGGGTCATGAAGACCCCCTCAATCAATCCTGGAAGTGTTCTCCAGGCAACACGATTAAACTACCTCCCCAAAAGGAGTAAGGCTGGCGTCGACCGGAGGGTGTCTCTGGGCAATGCAGTGCAGTGAAGACGCCATGGTACAGCAATGTAAGTCAGTCAACAGGAGACACACAAGCTACTTTACGCAGCTTGCATATCTCCTGTCAACTGCCAGTGGCAGTGTAGACCAGGCCTCAGTTTCCCTATCTGTAAAATGAATACCTTCCATCTTGCAATATAGAAAAGCTCATTAATGTTTATGAGGCACTCGCATATTAAGGGTGATGAGTAAAAAGACAGAGAAAATAAATAATTCTGTATTCATTGGAGGCTTTGGATGGTATCTGGTAAATAAGGGAGGGAGGGACACTAACTGAATGGGGAGTATAAAAGTATTGAACAGCTGCCTCAATCTCGGAGCACTGTCCAGCCTATGTATCAAATTAGGTAGGGGTCATTTGGGGAAAAAAACAAAACAAAACAGTGTATGATCATTCAATAAATAATGGATCATAATGCACATGAACAAGGGGGCAGAATTTACAATACACAAAGTAACCTAAATTCTGGCATTTCCTAATTTTTGCAACCTAAATGTTGCTTTGATGTAGTATTTTTTCCTGTACCCAATGCATTATATACATTGTTTTGTAGAAAGAGAACTTGTACCTAAATTTCTCAGGGCTGATAGGAAGTTTGTCAATGAAGATCACAGTAAATTTCCTCCTCCCTTAGTTCCCCACCCATTTTAAATAATTAAAGCCTTACTTTCATTTTCTTAGAAGAGGGAATTCAAACTATAAGTAATGAAACTCTCAATACCTTTTGTTTCTGCAGAAATCTGTAGCTTTATGTTGAGGACTAAAGAAACTATAAGGCTGATCCTATGCCTGCTCAGGCTCCTAACCCTACCCAGATGCAGCAGGCGCATAGGGCCAATGTAAGTGGCTCTGTGTTGCCACCACACAAGCTCCAGTGTAAGGGGTATCTTACGGGGACACAGTCATGGTACTCATCACTTTAGTGACACTGCAGCCCATAAGGCAGACTGAGGAAGGCTGTCTTAAGTCAGAGCAGCCTCCAAGGCTCTCTAATGTCTCCTGGGGACTGTTTCAGCCCCCTCAGCAGCCAGGAATCCTGATGGCTCAAGGAGGACACCTCTCTCCCCTTGAGCTGTGCTCTCTGTGCTGGCTCTTTCAAGAAATGCAGCACAGAATCTGGTACTATGGTTAGTTTGCTCAAATATTTTAAAGCCAATAAAAACATTTAACTCTTATACACTATTTTCAGTTAATCAGAGGCAATTTGGAAAATTTCTTCATAGTCCTCCTTACTATCTTAGGATTCACATCTTGTCCAAACAGAAATGAAAACTGAAGTGGTTTGGAAAATTTCCAGCACTCTCCCTGCCAAAAGCTGGATCATCATATATCAGTACTCTAGTACCATATCTGGCAGCAGCAGATACTAATGACAGTGGTAACACGAGGGATGCTTAGCAAGTCACTTTATACAAAGTTTATTCTGCAATGGTTATTCCAGATACATTGGACTAATTATTTCAAATAAGTCTCAGGAAAGTCCAAGCAATTCAGAGCAAACAGAAAAAAATCATGCCTAACTTCTAAACTGACTTTTAGAAAGAGAAAAAAGAAGTACTGAATTCTTTGGTGATATTTTTGTTCTGCAGGAAAAAATAAATTATTTGGAAAAGATCTAACTTAAAAAAAAAAATCACAGGATACAGGAAGTCTGGGTTCTTTTAATTGTCTGCTGAGGGAAAAAAATTAAAAACTGATTCTTGATATATAGTTTTATTTTAAAAAAAAGTTGTATCAGAATTTTCTGACAGTGAACTTGTAGCAACATGCTGCTGCCTTAAAAAAATGCATGCAAAAGAAGATCACTCACCCAGCTTGGGAAGTCAGACCAAGTTGGAACTCTCTGACAGAGGTCACGAAGAATACGTATGATAATCACACAGGACTGCAGACCATTAGCTCTAGCCTTGAGAGCAATACAAAATCAAGTTAATTAATCCCAGCACCTACAGAAAACAGGCCATAGGTTGAAAAGCTAAAACACCACTGTTCAATGGAAGCTCAGATATAGGATAGAAACAAATCACTCTAAAACTGCATTCATGAGCTGCCATTTACAGCAGTATTTTATGCCAGGGTTAGTAAACTTAAGGTGGTAGAAGTCAAAGTGCACAGGTTATACAAGAGTAATATTTCTTGATTCCCTGTACACTTTGACCTATGTTCATCTGTAACAATATATACAATATCTTTCTATATTAGAAATAAAAGGAATAAAGATCTAAAGTATGTATAGAGACTGAAAGGTCAAGGGAATCTGTTTGGTTTCTTTGTTGTGCCTTTGCCAGAGTGCAAAGTCACTAAACCAAACAGTTGTTTCTCACCTTTCATTCCCTACACTTAATGCACTTCAAGAAATAGGAAAAAAAGTCTTAAATCTAAACACAAAGCTTTAAACACATACTCCATTATTTAAAGCAAAGTTACTCTGCAGCCTTATGGAATATATTACAAATACACACAGCATATGATCACTAAAAGCGAGTCAAGCTTTCAACATCGCTCAATGACCAGAAAAAAAGTTTGTGTCAGATCAGCAATAACTGCATAAAGCAGTTCTTCCATACTGAGATTTCTATATTAACATTTTTCTGGTCAAGTATTATTACCGTGGGCAATCTTGAGTGTTTTCACACAGTTAAACATTTATATTGCAACTGAACTAATCTCGCATAAGGCTACAAGAAGAAAGTAAAATGATGTTCCGAACCTGGAACCACTTAGCGTGGCGTAGAGCAGCCAGAGCGTCAAGGCATTTTTGCCTGTCCAAGACGTCCGGTGGGTCTTTCACCATACCCGAGGTTACATCTAAAATGGATTGAATTGGCAAAATGCAGTGAGGAATGGGTGTTTGACCAGGTAAGCAAGACACTTCCTTAAAGTAGCTTCAATGTCACACATGCCATTTAGAGTTTAAACCCCTGTCCAACATATCAGTAAAATCCCTTTAATTCGGATTAGAACATAACCCAGTATAAAGATCAAGAGCATAATACAATTTAGCCCTCAATCTTATTTTAAATGTACTGCAGATTAGTTTGCAGTTACTCATACAAGCTAACTCTGGAAAAATAGATTTCCCCTAAAATTAAATATTGAAGGAAGGATGGTTGGACACAGTGCACCAGCACAGAGAACACAGACAGAAGGAACACAAAAATCCACTTCTATGGAGTAGAATTTACAACAAACTGAATTTGCTGAACAACTTAAATGGTCTCGAGGTCACTCTGGACCTACTCCTAATAAAAATGGGCAAGTATAACAAATAAGACCTGGATAAACTCAAGATCTGGTGATAATATAATTAAATTTTAAATTATAGTGCAATTTTAAAAAAAAAAGAAATATGCCTGAAATGCTCTCCAGAATTCCAATAAGTTTAATTACTTTCTACTATAATTTCTCTAATTTCTATAGCTTCTGCAACACCATGGTGGGTGGGTGTGTGCGCATGCACAGTCCAGTTTCATCTAGGAAATATTAACGAACAGCTGAAAAGGCATATCTTGGTTAAGTCTAAGCAGGAGAAAGAAGAAAGAGAAGAGTAGTAGAAGCAGTATCAGAATGTTTGGTAGATAAGGGAAACCCATTTAAGCGTTCAAAAAATGGGGTTTTGATCATGTTAAAACGTGACTACCTAATAAGGGACCAGAAGATACAATAAGCTTTTCAAATTGGTTGTCCCAACAAAATGGGGAATATCGAGTGACTCTAAATGGTTGCTTTTAGCTGGCTAATGATATACCAATGATGTAACTCAATAATTAGTTTTATAACTTCTTTAGCTTATTATATGTGAAAATGGCCTTTGTGATGAGTTACAAAATATGCTGATGGCATAATTGGTGATATAGCAGATGGACTAATTCAACAAAACTCCATTTGGCTCATTCAGAAGAGTGGGCAGTATACTAAAAACAGTCCAGTTTTTGAAATCGTGACATAAGCAAGTTAGAGAACCAAACAAAAAAACTGTTTCTATTCAATATAACACTCATGAAGCACATTGACTTGAAAAAAGATTTAGGGGAAAACTTCAAGGCAGCTGTCAACATATGAATGAAGGAAAAAAGTCAATAGGCTATCTGGATGCACCTCCAGTTAAAAAGCATACAAATAAAAAAAGATACTTTGAATCTGCAATATAATTATTAAAAATTTAATCTGGAACATTATGTTTGGATTTGGTCTCCTTTTTATTGGAAAATTTATTTTGCCCTACACAAAATGAAACATAAAATGCCACAATGATTCCACATTAAGAATTCTTGTTGGGGAGAATTTAGATACAAGCTTACAAAGATATTCAAAATTACTGAGTCTTTGATAAAGTGGAATGAGGACCCATTCACACTGATGAAGGGTTCAAAGAGTGAATGAAGATATTAAAAGTAAAATTATTTCAGTCACGAATAGTAAATCTACAGAAAAAAAGTGGTCACGTAAGGCAATCTAAGAAAGGAGAATAACATGAGTATAAGAGACAATGGACACATTTAGAGAAAAACCCATAGTAGAAAAGCCAGGGGAGGTTGAGAAATTAACACACACATGGGTTGTTGGGTCAAGTGGCATCTCTGTGTCAGTTATCTACATTCTTTATAACGCGAATGTGCAAATAGGTGACACTGTGCAATCTTTCAGCATAATAATAATATACTATATAACTTGAAACTCCAATTACTCAGTTTCTAGCACTGAAACACTTTGGAAAATAATTCTATAATGAAATATTTACATTTTAATGCACAGGAGGCAATCTTACTTTATGCTTGAAACATGGATCTGAAATATGCCATGTACCATTGATAATGGTGACTGCATGAATAATCTTGAAATTAATTGTGAAAGTCACAAGATGCCATGGCACCTATTGCAACTAAGAATAAATTTTGGCTGAAAATATATTAGAGAAACTCTTGTAAAATTTTATTTGTGGATTTTTGCACCTGTTTTACATTTCAAGTGGATTAACCCCTTAAAGACTATAGTAATCAGACTCCTAGCCTACCACCCTGTTAACCTAAAACAAAAGCTATGTTAATTTACAAAAACAAGTACAAATTCTTATGCTATGTAACTGTATTCTATAAATAACCTAAACATAAGGGGTTAATCTTCAATTAGAAGACATGCTGTGTCCACACTATTTCCCCATTAAAAGTTAACAGGTATATCAATTTCAGTAAGTTCCATTATGTGAAATATGTATTACCCAGTCAACTATTTCAAAACTAGTGTGAACACTGCTTAAATCTAGAAGACAGACAAAGACAAAAAGAAAAAACACAAAGTAACAGTAAATGCTAGGACTATGCAACCAAAACCCCTCCTTTGTGCAATATGGCAGGTGTGACACTGAGCTTTAGAAAACCTTGGTCAAAAATCCTTCCGATGTCTTGGCAGCAACCCTGACAGGACTCAACTCCCTCTGCTAGAAGGCTTTGGACCGGGGCTGATAAGCTAAGGATAAAAAAAACTCCCCCAACACACACATATACATTGTTTGCTGAGAGAAAGATTCCACAGCAAAGGTTAGAGCATTTTGAATGTATCAGATTCAAAGTCAATTCATGGAAATGCTGGATAACTGCCAAACACACAATACTGTATGGCACAACTGCCGTGCGGTTAACAGTTTTATTTTTTAAAGTAATTCATTTTCTTTTTTATCCTTTTGTCATTTAATGGGATTATTACACACTAAATATGATTTTACTTCACATGCAAATCACAGTCTCATCTTTAATCAAACTCTTTCTTCCGGCAAAGCCTTCCTTATCACCTAAATTAGCTCCCCCAAAGCCAGCAAGAGACTTTAAACCATTTTAAGACACAGAGCATTAGGAGCTGCAGTAAGAGAAAAAACACATATTGTTATTCTGCAGCAAATAAGTAACAATCTTCATAATAAGACCTGGTTTATTGCAATAATCAGCAGTTTAATATTCTGCACTCTTCTAGTTTCACAGGTGAACTTTTCCACACATCCATTTTACAACTGCTCAGTGTCTTGAAGCGAAATCTATTTACCTGTTGTTTGATTTTGCTTCCCTAAAGGCAATACCCTCAACTCAGCAGGTGACTCAAATTCAGAATGGCAATTCTAACTCAAGTCTGGGTCAGACAAAAATATAGTTTTGTTTCCTTTGGGAGACAAAGTATCAAAGGAATTTACTGAAAAACACCTGTGGGATTTATTTTATTTTACATTTTTTATTCTAGTATGAAAATCTAAAGGCCACAAACCAATTTTACTATAGTTTAGAACCGCAGTGTAGACTAACTGTAGTTTTACATAGTACATTAAGGAATAAAGATAATGATTAAAACTAATCTAATTTCATAGCATATATAATCAAACTTAAAAAGGTGACTGCTTTTTTTTTTTTTTTTTTTTTTAAACCAATTGTTAACAAGGTGAAATGCTTTGCATGATTCAGTCCAGGTGAACCAAGTATCACATTTCTGGCATAATTTCTATTGCCAAAAGTGAGAGGAGAAATGGCTAGGTTTGATGTAATAGTATTTGTACAAAGCCTGTATAGTTGGAGATACACACGCAGCTCAGCAAAGATCAAAAAGAAAAGTCACCCAATCCAGAGAACACATCTTCCAGCTTTGTTTTCTGGTGTAGGGAGCAACTCTGAAAACAAAGCTTGATTATAATTCTCTAATTTAAAAAATAAAACATCTAACGCAAGGAAAAACCTCAAATATTTTAAAAGATAGCTAAAAGTGCTGAGACGAAATAAAAGAATTAATGCCATGGCTTTAAATATATATATATGTATATACTCATGCACACATATACATACACACATACACTTTTTTATTTTCCCAACCTGCATCATGAAAAAGTGTTAATACAGACTTAAATTGCCTGCTTGTAGGTTCATATTCAACAACAGACCCTGGCTTGTTATGATGTCTTTTTGACTATGAAAACACAGGATGAAAGGAAACAAAGTTAATTTTATCTGACCCATAGAACAATAGAACCAACGTATTGCAGACATGAATCATGCTCGTTGGCTTAAAAGCTTCTGGAGCTTTGAAAGTATTACAGAACAGACCCTAAAGCAACACTGCTGGCACAAATGGGATTGTACATTCACAAATGTAAATTGGTTTAAGAGCTCCAACCAACTTCTACTTTAACTCAGTGACCAAACCATTTCTTATTACTGTACTACTCTATGTACGCCATTTGGATAAAATACTCAGATCTTAATACCAGATGCCTGTATATTTAACAAAAGCACTCCCATCCAAAGAGCAACCTCAGACAGCTGGAAGAATTCTCATCTTCTTCTAGACAAAGCTAGAAGCACTACGAACATCAAAATCGCTGTGTGTGAATATTATACGCAGCAATGCCATTTTAAAGATTCAAGTGGTGGCAAAACAAATCCAGTTTCAAAATGAGAATGTAAAGATATAAAGATTAAGTTTTATAATATGCTGCAGATTCTCTTAAGGCAAGCTTGTAACCACCTTGTAAAACATTTAGTTTTCCAAATAACTGAATTTTGTAAGGGGGGGGGGGGAGGGGAAGAGAAAGACACTCAATTTAGTATCTTTTCCAGAAAGCTGAGGTTGGATATTAAATTGGGGAGAAAAATCATAGTTTGAATTAAATAAATGCATCATATAAGCATTTATTTTTAGGAAATGTTCTATAGTAAGGCTGGTTGTTGAATAAGTAAGGTTTCTATCAAATACATATATTATGCCAGCATGTTGCCTTCCAGGACTTAATGTCATCTTAAACAGACTAGATAAATGTACAAAAACTGGTAATATAGAGGTAACATCTTTAACAACTTTCCAACCTCCATCCCTCATGTTCTCCTCTCGAATGACTGGAGATGTCAATGTGATAGTAACTTGCATTTTGGGTTCCACACATGAATTCAAAATTATCGCTGCTTCTGGTACTGCACACTTTATTTCATACTTCTCAGGACTTATTACCTAAATAATGAAAAATCAGAAGCAATTGCATTTATTAGCACTTACAAAAATAGAGTGGGAATACATTCATTCTAACAGGGTCACAGAACTGCAATAGGACAATGGTGTCTGCTCGATATATAATTATATGGTTTTAATCATGCAGTTAAAAAAAATATATATGGTCTGTCATATAGTTTATCAGAGACATTAACTAAAAATATGTAGCAGTTACCCTAAAAGCATTTTTTAAAAACACACACTGAGGAAATTCATGCATAAAATATATTAAATAAGGAGTCAGAGTCTTAGAAGTTTTTAAATTCAAAACAGCTTTAAACCCAGTCTAACTAATCAGTGAAGGATTCCCTGGGTTTGGAGAAATCTTTAGATGGCACAGAGCTGAAGTAGTGGTTCCTATGCCACAACCCCTTCGAGTGCAGGGGAACTGCTATATTCACTTTATTCCTGGTTGCTGGAATGGCTTGTAGGCTATTCTAAGTCTTTCTTATGATGAAAATGACTGACCTCTAATGACCCAAGCTGTCAGCACCTTTGTCTCCCTCCACAAGCTACACAGGCAAATGGTTGGTCCTAAGGACCTGGCCCAAGATTTGCACATTTTGCTTATAGCAACAAAAGCAAATGAAAAATTCAGAGTGAAAGCTAGTTATCTTGTGATATTATCTTCTGCCAAATGATATCAGAACAGGAGGATAATATTGCAAACCTTCTAAGATTCCATAACATGCGTAGGCTTTTTGGAGTAGGTGAGGGATGGAACTGTGGTCTTAAGTATGAATTTTTCAACATTTGTGGATTTATGGAAGACCTTTTACTTCACATTCAGTGCTCTGTATGTATGTGCAAGCTTAGAGAGTAATGAGATAGGTGTCTTTTTTTTTTTTTTTTTTTTTTTTAAGGTAGTGGAGAAAGATGCATAAGATGTACTAAGCTTTAGTAATTTAATTCTAGAACTGTAGATCATTTACAATTACAGATCTTGGTCTGTAACTTTAATATAAAAATCTGCAACAAGTGAGAAGTGCATAGTAACTGATGGCAATTTATAACTCCATCCAAATAAACCACCTATGACTGCTATCACACATATCCATTCTATCTTTGGGCACTGATGGCAGTCATTTGGGCAAAAGGGGATTCTTCCACCAACTTCTGTCTTCAAATATAAAGGGAGAGACAGATTACTACATCTATGAATTGGCACTACATGTGAAGAATAAGACAAACATTTCCATGATCTTGTGAAATGGATCCCACTTCTTGCTTATCCATACAATGGGCAGGAAAGACACCTTTCATGGGCACTGAATTCAGATACAAATACTGGGAAAGTGTAATACAATTTTTCAATGACTCTCCTGTAAAACTGGAGCACAATCAGCGCTATAAATCATTTGACTCCTGAACACATTTTTTATGGCATCGTCTCAAAAATCCAAATCCAAGTTCTAAACCATACTTACTGCAAGTTGTTTGGGGAGACTTTCTGCAATACGACTGAGTAATGCCTTTGAAGGCTTCTCAGCACACAGCAAAACAAGGTTAACATTTCGGTCTCCACGAAGAAGCAAGCCTTTAGCCAAAACTCCTACCCGTAAAACTCCTTTCAAAGCTCTGTGGGGAAGTGAAATTATATTTACAAGTGGTGCTTCAAATCATATTCATCATTCATAAAGAACTCTGAAGATTAAAGAAGGGTAAAGTAAAACAAAGCACTCCAAATATTCAGATACCATGGTGATACATGCTATGTCGGAACCTAGAGAGAACAGAATCTCAGGAGGCACTAACAAAGATGTTAGGAGGAGAAACATGGGATGACTTTTTTCTCCTGTGCTGCAATTTTTTTTAAAACAGAAGACAGACATACCTGTCTTTACTGCCGTCTTTCTTATCATCTCCCTCTTTCCCCTTGGTTTTTTCATGGTCAGTCATGTTGTCAGAAACAAGTTTCAGAGCACGTTCAGTGATTGAAACTATTTTTTGGACCGCCTGAAGTTCTTCCTCAGTTGGATAAATGGCTGCATGTTTGGTCATTACATAACGGTCATCAGATGAGTCTGGACGACGCAAAGGCTACATAGGGAAAAATTATTATTTTTGAAATGCAAGTAAAGCTACCATAATGAATTCTAGCAAGAAAACTTCACTAAAAACAAAAACAAAAAACAGAAAAGGTGCCAAGTGACAGCATCATAGTTATATACAAAACCCAACAATTTAAAAGCAACAAAACTAAAAGTTAAGGACGTAGTAACTTTTACACTCTTCACATAAATATGCACATAACCAAGTAGAAGTAAGGTTGGAAGCATTAGATTTTTATCAGTAAAGATAGATAAATGTTGCACATGAATTCCCTCCTCCCCCCCCCCCACACCACAATGAAAAAACAATAGCTCCTTTGATGATAAATTTGCAAACAGGCAAAGTAAGAAAAGTCTGCTTGAGAACTTATTAGAGCTTAAAGATGCTGACTTTAAATATCTGGACATGGGACAGACAATTTCTGTTTTAACAGTTATAAAGCTTTGGACTTTTTGAATTCCAATGCCTATATTCATTAAATTATTGTCTGACTCCCACCCCATAATTTCCTGCAACTGTGAAAATTTAAATTGATAAAAATTTTAAAAAAATGCTTAAAAATGAACATTAGCGCTCAAATTCATAAAAAATAAAAATCAAATTCTGCCAGTCCTAGATATAATGTAATTTTTGGTTGTCTTACTCTTAACTGGGAAATAGTTATATATTTATTAATCAATGCAAGAATATTTTGGTAAATATTTATTGCTGTTTCTTGAAAAGATTATTACATATGACTATTCAATCATAGTAAATTTATGCAGGTGGATTTGCATGTGAGGCTGTTCAACATGTACTTTTAAGGTGCTCGTTTACTGACACTGAATCCAACAGGACTTATACAGGCAGACTCTTACAGCAGTATAGAGTCCCACGGAAGCACAGAATTTAGCATATTGATTTTTTTAACCTTTCCAATCACTTTATTAGAGAATAATCTTGAAACAGATTAAGGTAGCAATAAAGAAGGCTACGGTCAAATATACCCAAGAACTATGCCTGACCTAAGGATAAATAAGATTTCAACTTTTATTTTCCAATTTAAGAAACTTACAGCTGGTCCCTGGGGCTGAGGAGGCATTCCTGGTCTAACGCCCAGCAGGCCTAGAGGTCCTGGAGGACCATGAGGATATCCTCCATCAGGTATCCTGCGACGGTCATCCCAGTGATGCTGCTCCTCCTCCATCCTCCTCCAGTACATGTCTTCCTCATAGCGTCTGAATTACATGAATCAAAGTATGTTCTTCACATAGCAAAGTGCAGTTTTTTATTGTTACTATTCATTAGCTCATCGTTAGTAGTCATGACTTAGTACTTGGGAGCACCAAAGGATAAATAAAAAGGAATGATCAAGCTAAAAGAAATCCTACTCTTAAACACCAACAATTTTAAACAGACCTAAATTCCTCAGATGGATCAAGTAAAAAACACTTAGTTGTACAATGGCCTGATTGAAGACAAAAGGTATAGAGTCCTCAACGTGAGTACTCATCAGGAGATAATTAAATAGGATGGAACCCACTTCAGATGACCTGATTGCAGCTTTTGTCCAATTCATCTGATATTTATAATATTAGATGTTACCTCATTTCCATCCTCCAGCGTTCCTCCTCTTCTCGTCTTCTCCAATATTCTTCTTTCTGCATCTGCTTTCTCATCTTTTCTTCTTGAATTTTCCTTGCTCGGATACTGGGCTTTACTTCTACTTGCAAATCTGGATTTACTTTTTTCTAATGTTTCAGAGATAGAATGAAATGTTGGTTTTACTTTTCATTCCACCCTGTTTTTAGGAAATATACTCTTTATATTATTTTTCTACCATGTCAAACATCAGTAGTATAGAAGACAAAGTATTTTGTTATTACGTGCTATTTGAATAATTGAGCCATACCCAGAATTAATATAAAATTAAGAAAATACTACCACAAATAGGAAGTTTTACTCTTCCCATCACCTCAGGTAAGTGAATTTAAAGAAAAATGTTCTGTAATAAATAGCCTGATGTTAATCCTGTTCTATTCCTAATTCAAAGTAAAGAACATGCAAGGACCAACTGAAGCTTGAATTACAACACACTATATTTTAGTGTTTCCAAACATACTCAACAGTGTTGTTCAAAGTTTTCATTTAAAAAAAAAAAATCACAGTACATATCACTTCTTTAAGCCACCAAATATCATCTTAAAAACATACCAAGAAAGATAAATGCAACGTTTTTCTATCCTTTTGCATACTATTTGGTATTGGTAACCATTAATCTTGAATCTGAGTAACAAGTTATTACAATTAACAATTAAGGTCTGGTAAAGTTTAATATACTGTCAGCAGCATATCAACTAACTTTATATTGAAGCCTGTGCCGCCTTCCTTTTAGATGCATCTCCTTGGCATTAGGATCGTTAAAACTGCACTCACAAAGTTTGCAGTGAAAACGGATCACCTTCCCTTCATCATTTCGTACCTTGGAAATAAAATAATGTGGTATTAGAGGGTTTTTTCCAATAAAAAAACACTAACATATTTACGTACATATATTTTAGTATGCACTTTAAAGAGGTACTGTCAAGGTAAGAATGGTCAATCATGACCAAATCTCTATTGTACTAGCTATTGTACAAAGGGGAACACATGGTTCATGCCCAAGAAAGCTTACAGTCTTAAAAATATACTTGTTTTATTAACTCTTTAGATTCAAACAAACATCTAAATAAAAAATGACAAACCAACAAATAGTTGGTTTTTCAGTATATTCAACTTTGACCTTTGTCCTACAAAACTTATACACATATGCTTACTATTATGCACTGTGAACAGTTCCATTGACTTCAAAGGTTCTACTCACAATGTGTGCGCTTAAGCACATGCATAAGTCTTTGCAGGATCTGGGTCTTGCTTTGTAATCCTAACCGATGCATTTTTATTTAATCAAACAAATATACTAAAAGGGTTTTCAGATTAATACCTCCTCCACATAGTCATGGCCCACCGGCTGGACATCACTCTGCAAAGCAGCAAGAGTTGTAGGAGTCACTGGTTCTGATGCTATATCTGGTTTTACTTCCTGGGTCTGTACTACAGTAACAGAAGGCGTAGTCTTAACATTTTCAACTGCTTTCATATCTTCCTGTTTACTTCCTGTTGTCTGTAGCTTATTACCACCTAAAATCAAAGAAATTTAAAATGAACTGTTAATTTTGGTAGCATGATTATATGCTTACAGAATAACTATAGAGTAAAGAGATTTCATTAGCAAATATCAGTATTTTGGCCGGAGTGCCACCATTTTTTCAAAGTTATTTTATGAGTAAATTTAAACACCTTAAACATACAATTAAACAGAGACCATTGTAAAAGTTCAGCTATAATCAACATTTAGAGTATTTTTTAAAAATAATTTAACGGTACCAAAGTGTTTAACTCTTTTAACCAGTTCTCCATTTTCGCAGTAATGACTTAGTAGGCTTGTACTTAGACTTCTATTAAATTCAGTTTAGTGATCTGCAAGTGGGAGGCACGACTGAAAGGAAGCATGCAAAGAAAGGTATTTTTTTGCTCTGACAAGTAATCCGCTGTGGAACTGCTTTTGTAAGATAATTTTTTTGCTGAATTGATCAAAAAAACCCAAAAATGGGCTCTGAACTGAATGTTTGTATTAAATAGAACACATAGCCCCCAATGCTGCCAACACTTATGCACTTAACTTTGCCCACATGGAGTAGTGCCCTTTAAATCAACAGGGCTGCTCACATGCATAAAGTTATGCATATGCATAAGTGTTTCCATTATTGAGATCGTACAGACTAGATAAACACAGATTTAAAATCCTTATAATAGGTTAGGTTTCAAAATGAAGACTGACTTCTGTACTTGCCAACAAAGTTTATTTTCGGTGTAGATATTTTCTTTACAGCTACATTAGCTGCAACTACGGACACTTTGTTGTTGGATGCTGTGTTAATTGATGTGCTTGACGTGGGAGTAAGAATTTTCACTGCAGAAGATGTAATGGAGGAGTTCACAGTGCTGCTGCTAGCTGCAATATTTGAAGCAGAGGCAGTTGGTTTGGAAGCAGATGCGGAGGTTGAGGAAGTAGCCTGGGTAACAACGTTTGGTTCAGTTGAAGGAATGGGTTTGCCTAATTTTGTGTGCAGCTTAACCACCTAGAAGAACAAAAAGAACTTAATAGATTCCTCATTAAAAAACATGAACCACTGGGTTTATACTTTAAAAAAATAATATGGCTACTCTTCCTTAAAAAGATGATCTGTAAATGGAAAAAAAATGAACTTGAGTCCATTTTTGTTTCTTTAAAGTTTTATAAAGAAAAGTTTCAGACCTTCTGTAAACTTTTCTCTGCTTGATTTTTACATTAGAAATACAGGTCTTATATACCCCAGAAAAACTCCATGATGACTGGACAACTAGTGAACACATGACATCCCAAGAGTCGACAAGCCAAGAAACTTAGAGATGGGGGAGACAGAGGGGGAGCAGGACGACCCGGACACAGAGCGGAGCACTGCGATAGGAGCAAGGCTTTAAACCTGATCTCTCTGCCTCTGGCTCACTGTTTAAAAGCCTTGCATATCTTACTCTTGTCTGCTCTCCCCCCAGGTACTTAAGGCACCGAGTGGGGGGGGGGGGGAGAGGAGGGGGTTAAACCCAGGCAGCCAGGACATAGCCCGGCCACCTTAAGTCCCTCAGGGACTTCTTCCTAAGCTACAACACTTAACAACTACTTAACTAACTAGGTACTTTGTTTAACAAAGAGTTCAAAGAAGGGGAATCGCACTTGCAGAGAGCAAGTGCTAGTTCCATCCGACAGTCACGGGCGGAAAGAGACTGAGGGTGCGTAGGGCCGGCAGTGCCTCATGTGCTGCGGCATGGGCGCAGCACTCCAGGGGGCACCAGAGCCAGCCCTACGGGGTCTGCTAAGGGGAAAAAAGTTCCGGGAACCGTGCACTGTGGCGTGCACACACCTATATTGGAATGGATATGAGCAATCACTCGAAGATAGAACTAGTGAATACATGACATCCCAAGAGTCAACAAGCCAAGAAACTTAGAGATGGGGGAGAGAGATTTTTAGTCGAATTGTTTAAGATTTCATGAGTTTTCTCCCACGCTTCAAGCCCGTTGGTGGGGAGCTTACTAAACTACCATTACTGATGAACACTGTGGAGAACAGATGTCTTTATTAAAGATTCAATAACCCTATCCCATCATTTAAAGTGTGAGATTCCACAACACAAGCAGACTGACATGAGCATTAACGGGTCTTTCAGCAAAACCAGGGAAGATCCAGGGAATTCCTGATATTATCTACAGTAAAAAACAAGCAGGAAAACAAGTATTCAAGTCTCCTTTATATATATCATATAAAATACTTTGCAGGACACCTTTAAAATAAAATAAAATTTCAGTTTTCTTACAGACAGTTAGGATTTATAAGAAACACTGACACGTTCCAATAATAGGGAAAGTGAGGGTTGGAAGGGGATAAAAAACAGTGGATTAATCTTGAATTTGACAACTATATCATTAACAAACAAACAAAATCCATAATCTAAATCCCATTCCTCATCAAAACATCATAATTTCAAAAGGAAGGTAAAATTTTGGATTAAATATCCCAACATTTAAACAACCCTGTATAATGAATTTTCTTAGTAAATGTACATTTCAGATTTATAGAAATAATCCAATGGATTGTAATACATTGGTCACTACATTTTTACACATGGCAACTGTAATTAGCAGTAATAAACAGATATGGTGAGGGAACAGAAGGTTCTCCATGCCCATATATAATAAAATAGAAAAAAATCAGTAAAAACATTAAATAAATATATGAGCATTGTTTGTTAACACCGTGTATTTATAGTGTAGCATTCTACACTCTAGAATATTTCAGTTTTTTCAAGTAAAATAAAATTCTATGTAAATAAGAAGCTTAAGTATCCATTTTAGGAAAAAATAAGAATATATAGAATAGGCATATTTCTGTGTTAACACAGTATTTCCTTTTTGATGGCTTGGTCAACAGCACAGCTCTGCTTAGACATAAATAAAGGGATTTGTATACAAGAACCAAGACTGGATGGCTCAGGGAATTTGTAATAGGATACAGAACCCTTCATAGTTATGTCACTGGCATGAATCTTGCCTATTTTAGGTGAGATAATCAGATAGCTGCCTGGCAATCCATATGAAATCTAAACATGTACTCGAGTCACATAGGGTACCATCACAAACAATTCTGAAAGTGCTCAGAATTGTGCTTAGTGCTTCAAAGAAGTCATTGAGAGACATAATCCCTAGCCCAAAGTGCTTACTATCTAAGTAACTCATTCATTAAAAGTCTTATCAAGGGCAACAAGCATCCTGCTGCTGCATCTCGAGCTATCCTCTACACTGTGCTTACTGAATCATCTGTTATCTTCTATTCATGCTTCTGTGCCTTTTCTGTGCTATTCCCTGACTCCCCCCTAATCCAGGACATAGTTTTCCTTTGCTACATGAAGCCCCTCCTAAAAATTCATCTTTCAAGTCACTATTAACAAACCCTTACTCTCATGCCTTCACTAATACATATATTATAAAAATCAAAGTAATTACCTATTAAATATACATACACTAAATCTAACCAATAAGAAAGGGTGTGTGGGCAAACCTAAATAATTTGTACTGCATTTTTTGTGCATATTTATTCTCTTCATCTATTTCAAGATAAGAAAATATTCGATCAGCTTTCTGCTAGTGAAGAACAGAAGAAAGCACCTACCTTCTGATGTTTAGCGCCACGAATATGGGCAGCATATGCATCTGCTCCTGTACAAGACACATCACAGAGCTCACAGCGCAACTGATTCTGAGTTCCACGAGCAGAAGTACTGCTATTGCTAGTGTTCTGAGATGCTTTTAATGCCGCTTCTTTCTTTTTGTGTTTCTGGCCTTCCAAATGTTCTTTATAAGTCTATTTAAAAATGCAGTGAAAAAGAATACATCCTCAGTAAATTATTTTTACTCCACTAATTATGTCAATCATACCATGCTATAAAATATATAATAAATTATAACCTAGGAATAATCATCATCAACACTTTATTTTGCTAAGGAAAATATTTCATATACATAGCATGGACATTTTATGGTGTGCATGCTCTGAGACATAAGCCAACTGCTGGCAGGGACCAGGAAATAATTTTCCTTTCATCCTATATGGAACTCCATAGTTGACAAGAAGCAGTATAGACTTTTTCACCTTCCTAATTCCCAAATCATGAAGTATTGGTCAACACCAAGTAATGGATACTAACGATGAAATGCTCTGATCTGGAGGCTGTACCCAACTCCAGAATGAGTTAGAGCACCCCAAAGTACTCAATGATTTAGAAGGAGATACCGCGTAAGTACAGCTGGGCCCAAAATAAAACTTTTAAAATTGAATGCGTCCTTGCATGAGAAGGGGCAGTCCAGGTGGGAGAAGTAGTAGAAAACAATGACACTTCTTTAAAGTGACATGCAGAACAACAAATATTCTATGCAAGTGTGGAAAAACTCTCATGTTCATTGCTGTCTTAATCTGAATGCACAACAGTACTACACTCAGCCATTTCAAAAGTAGACTGGGGTTTCAGAATATTCTACAAAGCAGAATATTTTTCAACAATACATTTCATAAAAGCTTAAATTCTCAAGGGTCTATGGGTCTGAGATGGGAGTTTGCCCCAGGAAGTTTGCTACTGAGCACAACACTGCTTCAAATAGAAAATGTAAACCCTTTTGGGATGGGAAGTAGAATTCAGCTGTTCATGTACAGCACAAACATCCGTAATTCCTTTCATAGCAGTACATGTTTTCACCAAACTACTCCTACAGCAGAGTTCTTTAAATAATTTCCTTAATGCACAACTGTTCTTAAATATAACCTGTTTTTAAACTATATGAAATTATGTCTAAGAGGTATAGGGGACTATCATGCAATACAGGTACCTGCGGTCCAGCACAGCTGATTTTACAAACATCACAATAGTGGATCTGTGGTGGTTTGGGAGGTTGTTTTGGTTTCAACTGCTTGTTTTGGAATGGTGCCTTTTTAGTAAAGGTGGTCCCTGTCCAGGCAGCTGTTGCCGCAGCAGCGGCTGCCGCTGCCGCTGCTTGTTTCTGTTGCTGCTGTTGCTGCTGGTAATAAGATGATGCAGCTGAATACACTGCAGCTTCATAGCCAGAATAAGAGGTACCTCAAAAATCAAAATATGAGTAATGTTACATTATTATACATTGTATATCACAGTTACATATAAGCTAGTTCCAGGGATGCACATGACAACTTTTTCCAGAAAGGTACATTTTAGGATCTAAACATTTTGATAGGATTCCTATGAGGCAATGTGTGGTCAAGTGATCTTATCACTTAATCAGAATTTTACTTGATCTTTATCTCAGATGCATCTTTGTAGCTATACAATTTTGAATATACTAGGCTGGCAGCAGCATTAAAGCTGCCATTCAAGAATGGTGCAAAGCTCCTGATACATCTGGGAGGGCTGGGTGTGGCACAGCAAAGATTTTATAAAAGCCACTTGAAATGAATATTCCTTCAAACTCAGGGTTATTAATAACTACAATTCATTGTGTAAGATTCAAAATGGAAAGAAAAGGATACACACGCATATGAAACAAAAAATAAAACCCACAACAGGACTTAACAGCCCCAACCTACTGATGTTTAAACCACCCAGCACCCTCAGATGCACTTTGGTGCAAACCAACTGTTGGACTGCTTATTTTTCTGTAACTTGCTTTAACTATACACTTCTTAATTTCTAGTACCACAGTTGAATAAATCAAGAAAACTGGGCTTTCATACCTTTGAGCCAATTTTCTCCATGAACTACTAGATGTGGAGAGTTTAATTACTTTAATCCTCTCCCTAATTAGGCTCTTCCTGTTTCAAGGCACATTCTAAATGTCCCATTTTAAACAGGATATAAAAAGATCCAAGCAGTTGCAATTTACCAGTTGATTACCATCTGATTAGGAAGCTAAACAGGATTCCTTCCACACTTAATCAAGCATTGAATCTCTTATTTTTGAAGCAAAGCTCTTGTACCCATCTCCCTCCCACATCAGATTAAAGTAATCCAGAGTCCTTAAATTTTATTCTGGATTGCCCCCTCTACTCTTCACAACTGTCATCTGATGGTAGCACACTGCCTTCCAAAATTTTATTTTCTTTGGACATTTGTCTCCCTGTTTTTTCCATTCCAGGGAATCTGCTCCCTTCCCATACTGGTACACCACCAAGAACTATCCAAGCAGTGCTGCAATCTTGCTTTTATTTTTATAAAAAACAAAATAGGATGGCATAGAACTATTGTTCTCTTCCAAATTTACATCCAAATGTTCTGCCAATATAGTGATCTAACTGGCTGAATATTTCTTGGTGCTTTATGACATAACTAAACACAAACTTAATTACCAAAATTTTGAGCCTACAAAATCCTTTCCCATCACATGAATCACAAATCTCATAGTAATATAACATGCAAAATTCTTACCAGAATAAGTAACCGCTGTTGTACTGTATGTAGCACTCTGAGTATAGGATGGAACGACAGTTGCTGCAGCTGCTACTGGCTGCACAGTGGAGGATACTGGATATATAGAGAAAGTAGTTGTAGCTGGACTTGGGGTGGCTGGTTTTATGGCGGTCACTTGTCGAGTTTGCTGGGCTTGAGTATACTGAGTTGCTCCTTGGCTATATCCTGCTTTTGGGGCTAATTGAGATAAAAGAGTAAAGTTGTACATAGATTTCAAAATTTGATATGAGGTGAATTGCCAACCACATTAAAATAATTACATTCCAATTATATACAAGTAGCTAAGCACATAACAAATGAGGATTTTTCAGTTACAAAAACACACATGCCAGAGAGGATGATCGTGTAATAAAATGAATACAATCCCAAAGTACATCCACATAACTCATTTTTCACTTATCTTCTCTAAATACAGCCAGGCATTTTCCTTTCGGTACTATGAAAAGTAGTTTGAGCTATGATGATCACTTCCAGTTTGAAACTGATTAACTTACAAAAACTCAAAAGCATATTTCACAGAAGCTGGTTTTATTTTTAGTATTCTAAATGGTTTTTCATTTTCAGCATAGCCAAAAACTAAGGAACACAAATATAATACGCCTAATCTCTCATCGGCTAGTAATTGCTCAGCAATTTATAATCCCTCAGTGGAAAAAGAAAAGTAGTCCAACCCTAGAGGAATGGTTCAAAAAAGCATAGAAGGATGCTGTTATGGAAAAATTAACAAACCAGTTACATACCCAACAAAACAGACAGGACAATTAGATAATTATATATTTGATTACCTTTCATTCAGTACTCAAAGTATATTCACCTGCAAAAAACCCCAGTACATCTGTCCATTTTTCAAACTATTAACATTTGATAGACATGCCTGGTCTTGTTAATTATGTGTAATCAGAGATTTCATTCAATTTAATAAAATCACTAGAAACGCTGTTAATGATGCCCACTTTTTAATATGGGTAACACCCTGATGAACAGAGAGAGCTGATGACTATATTCCTGCATGTCTCTTTAAACAAAAGATCACTGTTGCAATGATTATTGTTTCATTTCTAATATTTACATGGCAAGGATTTGTAAACCTGTTAATACTTCCTGGGGGAAAAAAAAAAGTTTACTATGCCAGGAACATGGTGTTTCACACAAAGAACACTACTACAGGCCCAGGCCACAGAAACCCTTCAAGACCAAACTAGCTACTCATTAATAACCCAGAATGTTATTTCCTGTAAAATATATTTCTAGTCCTTTGGTAAAATAGCTGTACTAGTTGTTTTGCTACTGCTGTACTTGGTAGGAGATACCACAAGTTTCACTCCCTTCAGGGCAAAAAGGTTACCTTCAATGTAGTTAGGAAAAACTTTCTACCCCCTGGAACATGTTCCCTAGATAGGTCCCAAATCACTGGAGGTTTAAAAACAGGTTAGGCAAACATCTGTCAGGTATGGAGGTATACTTAAACATGCCTCAGCAAAGGGGGATAGACCATTTGGCCTTGAGGTCTCTTCCAGCCCCACGTTTTTATGATTTTGTAATTCACTCACTTCTTGCATGCTGTTCCCATAGCTTTAGGAGTATTTACTGTTGAGTCCTAGAGTTTGTTTATTGTTTAGACAGCATATCTGCACCTACCTTTACTATTTCCTTTACAATTCTGAAAGCAGAGAATACCATTTTTTCCAGACTGGCACGGAAAATAATCCCTCTTGCTTCTTTTGATTTCTCTTACCTTCTCAAAATCCCTTCTCTAATATGGCAGTCACAATTAAGCAGAGTAATCTATGGACTCTAGTAACTCTCACAGAAGACATGAATAATTCCTACTTGCGTCCAATTCTCTTTTCGGCCTCTTATTGCTGTATTAGGTTTCTCTCATCCATACAGCAGCTATCTGAAATTTCCCAGTTGTACAACTACCCAATGACTTCATTTAGGGCTGCCACGTCATGGAAACCTTGTTGCATTTTGAAAGCCTGGGCATGACACGGCAACAAGGGTTCAGAGCTAAAACTTAATTTTTTTCTTCTGTATGTAGGTCTCATGTTATCACAACTATTGCCTGGACATGAAAACTGAACTAACTCCTTTCAGAGCTCCATTAATACGGTTTCCAGTAAACCAGAGAGATATAGTTAATGACATTAGGTTCACGTTGTATTCCTCTTTTGAGGAAATAAGACTGTCTCTCCGTGCTGGACAGTGAGACACAATAAGTATGGACTCTGAATTTAGATATCAAACAATGCCCTATTTTTGTTATTAGAGTACAATTCCCCTCCTAATGCCATTTTTTTAAAATTACAGCCATATACAGTACACATTTCTTTTTTTAAAACCAATACACACAGTAACTCTGACCTCTCTCCCCACAGGCTTATGTCATGTTCTTAAGCAACTTACTCACCCTATTGATTTCTTTAAGTAAACCTTCTCCCACCATCCAAAGTTTTAAAACTTGTTTAAACAGGATTTAAATTTTGTGATGGCCAAAATGGGTTAATACCAATTTATGCTATTTAATATAACCAAACTCTGTTAAAAAAAATCCTGTTCTTGTCCAAGTCTCTTCCTTTTTGCACTGGCCAGTCAAAATGTATTTGAACTTGGTTCAGACTCAACATATTTTTAAAACATACATAAGTATTGTTAAATTCAATTTATACAGAAAAATGTGTGTGTATTTTTAGACAAGAAAGCTATTTGAGGCAATGTCTTATTATTAAGTGCTGGGTAATAGCAGAATTTTTGTCTGTACATTTATAAGGGTTACATTATAAAGCTAAGAATAAAAATTAGTTTATTTGAGATATCCAAAGAAATGTTTTTTAAAAAACATATAAAGAAGCACACTATTTTGCACTGACCGAAAAGGAATTTCATGCACACCACCCACCTGTCTGGTAGTATGATTCAGCTACGGAAGGCTGAGGCTGGGCAGCAGCAGCCACTGCAGCTGCAGTTGCTGTTGGTTGTTGATAGTACTGCTTGCTGTCATAAGCTACAGCTGGGGCAGTGGATCTAACATATGAGTAGGAGTCCTTAAAAAGCATGCAAAACAGAAAGAAAGCCTGAGTTTCCGCTTAAATATGTCTGGTGGCTGGGATAATCAAACAAACAGTGGCAGCCAAAGGGAGGGACAATCTGAACTAGGTCAATCAATTCGTTTACATATGTACATGATTCTAGAGTTAAATAAGCCTCCTTTATTTTAAAAAACTTTCATCTTAATTTACAGAGACGAAGAACAACAAGTGCTAAGCAGCTTTGATGAACAATCATTACTATAGCAGTTCAACTCTTGGATTTAAAAAGTATTTTCTCATTTTTCCCACTAATTATTTCCCTTAAGGAAAAGAATCAGATGAGAAATTCTATGCAATTTTAAGAAAACTCACAAGCCTGCAGAAAATGTGTATTTTCACAAAACAAGTATTTTTTAAAAGAAGAAAAGCCCATCAATAATTACTAAACACTAGGTATCACAAACTTGATTTAGCATTTTTCCTGTATACATATAAATTACAGAGGGAAACATTAACTGTACATTTTGTAAGCATTCTGTTTTATACTGTATCAACCATTCTCAGTTTAGAGAGTTTTGTTCTTGGATTTACAGTACTTGTTAAGAAACTTAAAAAGTAACATTTCGTTCCCTAGCAATTTTGGCAACCTAAGGCTCCTTTTTTCTCTCTGCCTGTGCATCAGCATCTAGTAGCAAGCATATGAACCACTCTTGTAATTATTAGGATATATTAGCTAATTGCTGCTTCTGATCATTGGAAAGAGCTTGCTTGCTATTCAGGATTCAAACCAGAAGTGGTTATTTAAAAAAAACCAAAACAGATATATAGAGGGAACAATTAAATAACCAATAATAATACGCAGTTCTTCTAAAGCACTTTTCATTACATTAATCCAGAAGGCAACCCCTACTAAATAATTTTAAAATATTAAGTTATAATGTGGCCATTTAAATACGACAGTACTTTTCAATTTAGTCTGCTTTACAATAAAGTAAAATACAGAAGCAGGCAGCATCAATACCTTCAATTCAGTATCTGTAAATTAGTTCAAATACCTTAAATTTCATATTAAATATGACCAATGCCTGTATATTTACCTCACATAAATCTTGTATATATAGGCACTAGCCAGGAACCAGAAAGACTCCAAGGCTAGGGAAACGTTCCCACTGACTTTAATGGGAGACAAGATAGCAAAAATAATTTACTAAATAGGGCACATGACCTGTAAAAAGAATCACATGGGCAGACGTGTGCTCGCACAAAACCCCAATGACTTCACTTTATGTCCCACTGATTACAATGGACTATTCACGTACATGAGTGTTTGAAATATTTGAGCCTAAATTAGCAGACAGGGATGATGGCATCTTTTAAGTTTATTTATTTTTAAATTGAGTGAATGTGTGCTGGAGAAAAAAATGCCTGACTAACAGTTCTGGAGACTGAAATCCTCTCTCTCTACAAAGCAGATGCCAAACTGCTACTCTGAGTGTAACTTTCTTCACAGTCCCCTGGTTACATGTCTCAACCCTTACTTGGCGAAAAGGAGAGTTCAGTCTCCAATCCTAATCAATTTTTGGCTTTTGTAGAAGATACCTTTTTTTTTTTTTTTTTTAAAAACAAGGCTGCTAAACTTGATAGTAGTTTTTAAGATATGGACATTTGCCCAGTGGGAACTAGACAGATTACCAAACACATTTCACACAGATCACCAAACATCCATGAGATGACAACAAATTTTGGCCACTACCAACCCGAGCTGGATTCAAGTTGGCGCCACAGATGGGCAGGGATATAGATCTAATTACTAATTATTTTAGCCATCCAGTCTCTTTCTTTAGTAATTTTTATATTATATATATTTTTGCAACTAGATGAAGTGATTATAAAGGTATAAATTTACTTACCTGGTAGTTTTGTGTAGTGACTGGAGGAGGTGGTGGTGGGGCTTCTTGTTGTCTTTGGGTATAACCGTAATCTGTTGCCGTGTGTGCTGTAGGGTAACCTCCATAAGCAGCAGCTGTTGCAGCAGCTGCAACAGCTACTGGAGCAGGCCTGGCTACTGCAACTGTAGCTGCTGCTGGAGCATAGGCAGCAGTAACCGTATGCGCAGCTACTGGAGCCTGATGGACTGTGTAGCTAGCAACTGTAGTTGGATGGGAATAGGCTACACCCGAAGCTGGCTGCTGGCTATAATGGGAAAAGGACAGTAAGTATTACCATCAAGTAAAGAGTCCATTAGTTCAACAGCTAAAAACATGCTAGACTGATATCTAAATATTTAATTCATTTTCAAAATACCAGAAAAGTCTTAAAACTAAGCAGGGCTTTGTTTAAAAACCTCTAAGGATGGAATAATTGGTCTTAAAACTAAGTCTTAAAACTAAGCTTTGAATAATCCTGGAGAGGTCTACAGGTTCACATGAAGCAGCTCCTTTATTTTATTTATAGGATTATTTTTTTATGGAACTCATTATTTAAGTACCACCACACACTGACGTGCTTATAGCTAAAACACTAAAAAAATGGGGGCCCATCTGATAGAGAGAAACCTTTTGGCACTGGCAGACAACGAAGACAAACAATGAAGAGGTCTCAAACTATCAGACTGGAAGTCGAGTGCTACAATAGTTCTTTGGATAGCAAATCTGACAATACCCACACTGAAAAAAAGAACTACTGTTCTTCTGTGAAAGCTCATTACTGAGTTATTCCACCTGGTGCAGCGTTTTCAGGGCAAAGTGTAGGATTTCTTTTATGCTATTGGAGTTGTAAGACTAATTACTTGGCTAAAAAGATGCCCACTCCTCCCAATGCAAGCTTGTTGACTGGGGAATGAAAGAAGGAGAGTGACTTTTTAAATGTTTTAACTAAAAGTCAGTCCAAAACCCCCTAAACTTTTAAAACTAATTTCTAATGAGGGAGTCCCCCTCCAAATGATTGAGATTAGATAGGTATCTAATCATTGTATCTAGAAAAAATAGAGAAAAGATCAAAAGACCTGGTAACCAAATTAAGTGTACTTTAGAAATGAGTGTGACTATTCTATCAGGATTGTGCCAATTTATCATCTGTTTCCTCAACCTTTGCAGCAGGTATGTGAAACAGCATACAGGTAAGCATTAACTAACCAAAGACAGATAATATTAATAGCCCAGTGAGAGAAGGATGGTCTCAGAACGTGCAGTTGATTATTTGAAGGGTAGAATATAATAACTGCTATTGCCCTATTTTGATTTGTAACAGTGCATTTATATTATACAAATGCCTAAGAGATTAAGTAGGTTAATTTAAAAATATAAATAAATTACTAAAACAAATATTGCCAAGAAGTCAGTAGTTATCACAACCCTGAAAAGAAATGGGGTTACAAACTAAAGCTAGGAACTTTTATATGACACAGCCTATGCACCAGCATGATTTATTTCCTGCACTGTCTTCCAATAACACTATTAATACTCATACCACCTACATCAGGGAGCTGTTATAAACTGGGATACTAAAACAGAGATATTAAATGCTTTGCCTAAGGCAGCATACTGAGTCAGTGGCTGAGCTGAGATTATGATCTGTAATTTTAGGTTTGCTCAGATACCAGGGGGATATTACCTAGCTAAAGTTTCTGATACTCAGTCTGGCACTAATTACCAAAAACCATACTACCTCTTGTCTATTGGTATGCTTACTGCTTCTCTAACTTGTCAGTATTTATGCTTGGTCAAAATTTATTGGAAGAAAAATGCTATATGATTCTGTCGTTTTAATGTCAAAACTGCATTAAGTCGAGGTATCAAAATGGTGTTCCGATACAGAAACATCAAGTGAAAATCCTACCATTTTTGGTAAGTCAAAGTACTGCAGTGATATTACAAAAACAAAGCAGAATGGTTAAAATAATACTTGTTATAATGATTATTCAGAAATGTAAAGATGTATTAAAAACTTTAATTTTAATAAAATACCCCTTACAGCTATATCTATATCTATATATCTATCTATCTATATATATATTTTTTTAAAAGTATGCAGATCTTTAAATTAGTTTACAATGAACATCTAACTGAATGATCAATTAGTTCACAAATCAAATTAAACTAAGGTTTAAAAAAAACATACTATCAAATGAAGTGAATTCTGAACAGGGAAGTGCAGAGTTTACTAATGTGGGATGGGTCTCCAGCAGGATAACCTCCTAAGGTATTTAGGCACAAGAAAAGACTGTTACTCACTTTTCATAATTGTTATTCTTCGAGATGTGTTGCTCATGTCCATTCCATTTTAGGTATGTGTGCGCCCACATGCATAGTTGCCGGAATTTTTTTCCCCCCTTAGTAGTATCTGAAGCGCCAACTCTGGCATCCTCTGGATCCCCACTCTCATGCCGCAGCATATGAGGTGCAGCTGGCCCTGTAGCCCCTCAATTCCTTCTTGCCATCAACTCCAACAAAGGGGATAGAAGGCAGGTCATGGAACAGACATGAGCAACACATCTCGAAGAACAACAATTATGAAAGGTAAGTAATCATCTTTTCTTCTTCAAGTGCTTGCGCATGTCGATTCCATTCTACGTGACTCACCAGCAGTATCGTCAGAGGAAGGCACATCCATGAACTCCAAGCCGTCTGCAGCACTACTCTCCTAAAGCTGGCATCATCCCAATCCTGCTGGACAATGGCGTAGTGGGACATGAAGGTATGGACTGAGGACCAGGTAGCAGCTTTACAAATGTCTTGTATTGGTGACTGTGCCAGGAAGTCCGCTGACAAGGCTTGCGCTCTGGTGGAATGGGCTGTGACAATCTCCGGCGGAGGTAAGTTCGCCTGCTCATGGCAGAGTCTAATGCAAGAAGATATCCATGAGGAGATCCTTTGAGAGAAAACGGGCAGTCCTTTCAGCCATAAAGAGCTGCATGGTCCTATGAAAGGGTCTATCTTTTCAATATAGAAGGCTAATGCCTACCTAACATCGAGGGTGTGCATTTATGCTCCTCACTAGAACTATGTAGCTTAGGATAGAACATTGGCAGGAACAGGTCTTGGTTGTTGAGAAACTGGGATACTACCTTAGGCAGGCAGACCAGATATAGCTGCAGCTGGACCGTATTCTTACAGAAAACTGTGTTCTGAGGTGAGTGCTCATATCTCAGAAACTACGTGTGCCAAAGTGATAGCTACCAGAAAGGCCACTTTCCAGGAGAGAAGCAATAAGGGGTGAGTCACTAAAAGCTTGAAGAGTGGCCCCTTTTGACAGGACTAAGTTCAGGTCCCAGGGAGGTAGTGGGTCACGAACCTGGGAGTAAAGTCTCTTTAGACCTTTAAGGAATCTGACCGTCACGTAATGGGAAAATACTGACCTTCCCTGGATTGGAGGGTGAAAGGCCAAAATGGCTGCCAGATGAACCTTTATTGATGAAGTTGTTAGGTCTTGCCGTTTAAGATGCAACATGTAATCCAGTATTGACTTTAGTTACGCCTGGAGAGGGAGGATCTACTGGCTTGATGCCCAGTAGGAAAATCTTTTCCATTTGGCCAGATAAGACACTCTGATAGAGGGTTTCCTGCCACCCATCAGGACCTGCTGGACCTTAGATGAACACGCCTGTTTGTCTGTATTCAACTACTTAGACTCCACGCTGTCAGGTGTAAGGAGACTATGTCCGGGTGTAGGACATAGTTCTACGATAGCAGGTCTGGCCAACATGATAGCTCCAATGAGGGGAGTAGCGGGGAGGCTGGGAAGAGGGGGGCATGGGGCCAGGGCCAGTTGAGAGTTCCAGCACTGTGTTGAACCAATGCTGTCGTGGCCACACAGGAGCTACTAGAATCACATCTGCCTTGTCCCTCTTGATCTTCAACAGGATCCTGTGGATCAGAAGTGTTGGCGGGAAGGCATACATAAGTGCCCCTGCCCACAAGAGCAGGAAGACATCTGACAGTGATCCCTCGTCAAGCCCGAGGATTGAGCAAAACTGGCTGCATTTCAATCTGCTGCGTCCAGTGCTGCTTGTACTGTTGCTCTAGCCACCGTCTTGCCCTCCTCTAAAATGGTGGCAAAGTCCTGGGAGTGCTCCTGAAGCAGTATCTCGGAGAACCTTGTAAGCAAGTTCCAGATATTATAGTTATACGTACCCAGCAGTGTCTGCTGGTTGGCAATTCTAAACTGAAGGCTGGCTGTAGAATAAGCTTTGCGACCTCTGCAGCATGAGGCACAGGTCACTTGCTGGTGGATTCTCTATACCTTGAAGTATTTAAACCATTATTTGAGGACTTCAATAACTCAGTCAACAATTAGGACTCTTACAGGAGTGAGTGGGTGAGGTTCTGTTGCTTGCGTTGTGCAGGAGGTCAGACTAGAGATGATTATAAATGGTCTCTTCTGACCTTAAAGTCTATGAGTCTGTAAGTCCAGCTTCTTTGAGTCTTTATTTTTTGGAGTGGAACTCAGTTGACCCTGGCTATCTTTTTCATTAGTGGCACTCATCACAAGGAATCCCGGGGGCAGGTACGTGAAGAGGTACTCAAATCTCTTAGCTGGAACATAGTACTTCTTTTCGATGTTGGTGGCAATGAGGATTGTGTTTGCCACAGGGCCCTGACCACCATGAATACCCTTTCATGTATGGGCAGCGTGACCTGGGTCAGTACACCAAAGAGGGTGTCTGAGGTATCCTTGAGTTCCTCCACTTCTAGGCCCAGGTTGGAAGCCATCCTCTTGAGGAGCTCCTGGTGAGCTCTGAAGTAATCTAATGGGACCAAGTGCTCTGCAATGGTGATTGCTTAGTCTGGGGATGAGGATGGTAGAACCGGGAGAGGGGGGCAATCCCTCCTCCTACACCTGGGCTGACGTGGTTGCTTGAGGCTCGATGCTTGATACAATGCTGAGTCCTGGGCCTCCTACTGCAGAAAGCTTCCTCAAAGAGCGGAATGAATAGAGACCTGGTGCAATGGGGAATTCCCAGGGATTCCAATACGGCCATTGGATGGGCCATTGTCCCTGTGGCCAGCCTGATGTTGGAGGTCCTGCACTGACCTTTTGCGCCTTTTGATGCAAATGCTGGATGGGTCAGGGCCTGAATTCCTCTTTTGAACCCAAGGGGTAGGACCCTTCTTGCAGAGACCAAGTGTCAGTGCCTCGACCTGGCTATAATGTGATACCGGGGAACAGTGCCACAAGGAGAGAGACTGGCACTGCGAGCCTCAAGAATGGTGTTTGCCCCAACAAGTGCTGTTGTGGTGAATGGTGTGGTGCTGGGGATCGAGATGCTGAGGATCAGTATCGGGATTCCTGAGTCCGGTGCTGTGGCGCCAGACACTGGTGCCGGGAAGCTGAGGACCAGTACCACGGGGAATGTGATCAGTGCCGCTCAGATAGGGGTGGGCATGTCAATGCGGGAGATTGTGAGAATGATCTTGGTGATCGGTGCTATGAAGGCGGGGATTTCCTCCACACCAGTGACCGCGGTCCTGGCGATGCAGAGTGGTGTCATGGATCAGGCGAGCAATGTGACTGCTGAGGAGGGCCCATCTCAGTTTTTCCCTTTGATACCGGCGCCTTCCCTCTGTTTGGTATTGAGGGATGCCTATGGGTCGGAGGCAACTGAAGGGCCATTAGGTCCCTCGCCATTTGAAACGCCACCGGAGTTGATCGAATTACTAGCTGGAAAGGCCCTCTTGTGCTTGCTGGAGTCAGGGGTGGTTCCCTCATTTAGGTCAATCCTCTGTGTGGAGAGCCCAGCTCTTGATGTCCCGACACAGGCAGCTGGCCTAGCAAGGGTCCCGCTCCTGGAGCCCCTTTCTTAGTCTTTTTCGGTGCAGGGGAACGTCTTCTCTACATGCACAGTTTTTTCTGCCTCTTCTCTGGAGATGAGAATGAGGAATGGCACCACGAAGAAACCAGTGCCTGTGGTGCACTCTGCACCGAGGCCAGCGTTCTCAGCAATGAGTCAGCACAGGAGGGCTTAGAGGCCGGCCTCAATGCTGCCTCCATGAGCAGGGCTTTCAGCCCAATTTCTCTTTTTTTCCCTCAGCCTGAAGCCCTTGCAAATTTTGCACCTGTCCTTCCTATGCGCATCCTCCAGACACTTAAAGCAGCTGTCATGGAGGCTGATAAACTGGAAGGCTTGTTGCATGTAGCACAAGGTTTAAACCCCGGGGAATGGGACATGCTCCGCTACTGGGCAAACATCCTTAACAGGACTACTTATACTAAACTACAAATTATCTACAAAAACTAAACTACAACTACTCAGGACAGTACTAAGCACTTGCAATGGCAAGTCAGAGAAGGGATCCAGCAACCATCATGGGCAAACAGAAGGAACTGAGGAGGCACAGGGCCGGAGTGCCTGATATATCACAGCATGATCGCAGGACTCCAGAGAGCACCAGAACCAGCCCTATGGATACTGCTAAAGGGGAAAAAAATTCTGGTAATCGTGCACGTGGGCACACACACACCTAGAATGGAATCGACACGAGCAAGCACTCAAAGAAGAAAAGTGAGCATTTGAAAAGAATGCATGAATCTTTTTAGCACAGTGAACACCACCCACACACACAAAATCTGTAAGAAAAAAAAGGAGGAAAGTGACATGATAATATAATAAAGTGTGGAAGATCATAAAAAAATCCTTTGGAACCACTTGGCTTTGCTCTTGCTGAATACTGTACTAGATTTATAAGAAGAAATCAAGCAACTAAAAAACCTTCCAACTTATCATATTTAAATATATTTCTTATTTTGCCACATGTAATACAGTTCTTGAAACTAAAAACATTTTGAGATAGTATTCCAATGCCAGTATTACATAAGATACGTAGTAAGAAATAATTGGATGGAGATCTTATGTGTTGTGAAAGTTTAAACTTGATGTTCACAAAAATTATAATCTTCACTCAAAATAAGATGCTACAGTCCTTTCAGTAGCTCTAAGAAGTTTATATTTCTGAAAGACAGACTAGGTCAGTTGGCACACCCCACTCCTCAAAAATTTCAGTTAATCACTAGCAGCCCAGTTCTCTTCCATTTAAGTCAATGCAAGATGTGTCACAGACTTAAATGGGAGCACAATCAAGCCCATATTTTGTTTCAATTCCCCACCTGGCTCAGTGCAATACTAAGAATCATGAAGCATGAAACAGGTTGGAGTAGCTGCTACCACTATTTGAGACTGGTTCCTGCTGCTTCACAGGGCAAGTCTGCACTACAAAATGGAGTTGACTTACTTCGACGATCAGCCACCACAGTAATTAAATTGGCTTTGCATGTCCATACCAGCTCCTTCTGTTGGCAGTGCATGTCCTCACCAGGAGCGCTTGCACCAATTTAACTGTCAGTGTGGGCCATTGTGGGGTGCTGACAGCTGCTGGGGCTGATACCTGGAACAGTCTGATGTAAGCAATAGCGTCTACCCTGACACTACATCAACCTAACCCTGTACTGTAGACCATAGTTTCTCAACCTGTGGTACGTGTACGTACCCCTGGGGGTACACGAGACACAGGTAGGGGGTATGCGACGAAAAACCCAGTGAAGGGAGGCGAGTGGCAGTCACCTCCTTCCCACCTAGTCCCAGCTGGGAGGCAGGCTGCAGCTGCCGGCATCCTGCCCAGTCCCACCTCCTAGCTGTGAGATGGACGGCAGCCACCCCAGTCCTGAGAAGCTGGGCGGCAGCCGCCCATGTCCTGCCCAGTCCCAACTGGGAGCCTGGCGGCAGCCTCCTTCACCTTGTGAGCTGGGCTCGCAGCTGGGTGGCTGCCACCCACATCCCAGCTCTGAGCCAAGAGACAGCCTCCCCACATTCTAGCTTGAAGACGGGCAGCAGCTGCCTGCCACCTGCCCACATCCCCGGGTCCCAGCCTGCACAGAAGCCTCCTTCGCCCCAGCTCGGAGCAGGTGGCAGTCACCCACCTCCCAAACTGGCAGCCAGGTGGCAGCTGCCTGCAACTTGCCCAGGTGGCAGCTCCCCTCCCCGGCTCAAAGCCTGGTGCCCAGAAAGCCAGACGGAGAGCCCTGCGGCTTGCCCAGTGCTGGAGCCGGGCTCTACCCACAGGCTTACTTGTCAATTTCACTGCTCTAGCTGAGCGGTGAAATGGACAACTATAACAGCCCCAGATTTCACCAGTATAAAAATGTTAAGAGGGGCCCACACAGTGTGATTTGCCCTAGGGACGGCCATGGGGAGTGCTGCTATCCACTCTGGTGGATCACTAGTGCCTGCTCAGACCTCACAAGTTCCCACCTGTGTGAGGAGAACACCACCTGACTCCACCATCAGACCATAGTGATTGGCTGGTGTTGACCTTTGCTCCTATATGGAGGAAGAGGAGGAGGAAGGAGGGCAGAAACAGCAGGAGGTTTTGTGATCTGCCACAGCCACACAGCACTGCAGAACTCTCCTGCTTTACGAGAAATACAATCGTCCAGCAGTAAAGGGGAAAAAGATTGTATTTCTCAAAGTGGAAAACTAAGTGTTGGGGTACTTCTGAAAATTTCAGAAGTTAGGGGGTACTTGCTACTTAAAAGGTTGAGAAACCTGGCGTGGACCAGGCCTTGGGCATGGACAGATTCTTTTCTCCATCCTCAAGCAAACTTAAAAGAATTTAGGCTCTGTAGGAGTAGACCAGTCTGGGAGAGGTGGCTTTTGGTGGTAAAAGGTGAGAAATGCTACCCAGAGTCATCAGATCAGGCTGCAAACAGCTGCCTGCTTGATCAATACAAAAACAAGTGCACATGTGAAAATAACACTGATTTCTGAATATGACAGAAGTTGTTCATCAGATCACAAGCAGCTACTAAAAATAAGCTAAATCATGAGAGACACAAAAAGGTTGAGCACAAGCAACTCTTGTAGTAAGGCTTTATTATTGTTTATAAAAGTTATACCACAATACCTTTGTGCTCACATACTGTGAAATATCAATACAAATTACAATCATATCTATCAAAAAGGTTTTTTTTCAAATGGTATGCTTGATTTTTTTAAAATCTTGTTTGTAACTAGGAAACAAACTCCCAGTCGTTAGTGAGAGTTTAGCAAGGTGGATCATAATTTGAAAAATATTTAGTGTTTGGCAAAAATTATAGTCTTGTCATGGTACAGAATTAACAGCCCCAGTCATGTGATTTCTAAGGCTAATAAGGTTCTATTACCATGCATATTTTAGCAAACCTGTTCCCCTTGCTTCTGCAACAGCATGCAGAGCTAGTGATCGAGTTTGCAAGATTATGGGAAAGTATTCTTGATTAAGTGGCAGCTTCTTAGGCAATTTTTAGATGCTTATTAGCAATCATCATAGTCCTAGTATTCTGAAGAATTCATCACACTTCTCTGGAATCTTCAAATCTGGCTCAGTACTCACAAAAATCCTTCTATGGCTCTTTTTTCAGTTTCTTTTATTCTATAACAACTGGCCTATCTAATGAGTATCACACTTTACTATCTTTCAGAAGCCCTCCCTGCTAAATTACTGGTTATTTTTTTGTTACTATGGCTATAAACACCCCTGGGGTGGGGGAGACAACAAAGCAGCCCACCACGGTAGCATTTAATTTCAGAAAGGGGAACGATACAAAAATGAGGAAGTTAGTTAAACAGAAATTAAAAGGTATAGTGCTAAAAGTGAAATCCCTGCAAGCTGTATGGAAACTTTTTAAAGACACCATAATAGAGGTTCAATTTAAATATATACCCCATATTAAAAATATAGTAAGAGGATCAAAAAAGTGCCACTGTGGGTAAACAACAAAGTAAAAGAAGCAGTTAGAGGCAAAAAGGCAGCCTTTAAAAAGTGGAAGTTAAATAGAAAGGAGCATAAACTCTGGGAAATGAAGTATAAAAATATAATTAGGAAGGCCAAAATAGTTTGAAGAACAGCTAGCCAAAGACTCAAAAAGTAACAGCAAAAAAATCTGTAAGTACACCAGAAGAAGGAAGCCTGTTAAACAACCGGTGGAGGCCACTGGATGATCAAGATGCTGAAGGAACACTCAAGGAAGATAAGGTTATTGCAAAGAAACTAAAATTCTTTGCATCCATCTTCACAGCTGTGAGGGAGATTCCCAAACCAGAGTCATTTTTTTAGGTGACAAATCTGAGGAACGGTCCCAGATTGAGGTGTCATTAGAGGAGGATTTGGAACAAATTGATACATTCAACAGTAATAAGTCACCAGGACCAGACAGTATTCACCTAAGAATTCTCAAGGAACTCAAATATGAAATTGCAGAACTACTAACTGTGGGGCATGTAACCTATCATTTAAATCAGCTTCTGTACCAGATGACTGGAGGATAGCTAATGTGACACCATTTTTTAAAAAAGGCTCCAGAGACAATCCCGGCAATTACAGGCCGGTAAGCCTAACTTCAGTACCAGCCGAATTGGTTGAAACTATAGTAAAGAACAGAATTATCAGACACATAGATGAACATGATTTGTTGGGGACGAGCCAACATACTTTTTATAAAGGGAAATCATGCCTCACCAATCTACTAGAATTCTTTGAGGGGGTCAACATGCATGTGGACAAGGGTGATCCAGTGGATATAATGTACTTAGATTTTCAGAAAGCCTTTGACAAGGTTCCTCATCAAAGGCTCTTAAGCAAAGTAAGTTGTCCTGGGATAAGAGGGAAGGTCCTCTCATGGGACAATAACTGTTTAAAAGATAGGACAGAAAGGGTAGGAATAAATGGTCAGTTTTCATAATGGAGAGAAGTAAATAGTGATGTCCCCCAGGAGTCTGTACTGGGACCAGCACTGTTCAACATATTCATAAATGATCTGGAAAAATGAATAAACAGTGAGGTGGCAAAATTTGCAGATGATAAACTGCTCAAAGTAGACTGTGAAGCGTTACAAAGGGATCTCACAAAAGTGAGTGACTAGGCAACAAAATGGCAGATGAAATTTAGTGTTGATAAATGCAAAATAATCCATATTGGAAAACATAATCCCAACTAGACATACAAAATGATGGGATCTACCTTAGCAGTTACCACTCAAGAAAGAGATCTTCGAGTCATTGTGGATAGTTCTCTGAAGCCATCTGCTCAATGTGCACATCAGTCAAAAAAGCTAACAGAATGTTAGGAACCATTAGGAAAGGTATAGATAATAAAACAGAAAATACCATAATGCCTCTATATCAGCGTTTCTCAATTAAATTTTCCCGCGGAACCCTTTAGGCTCCGCGGGGAAATTACACTCATACTCGATACCCTCCGCCGAAAAATCCGGGACATCTTCCCTTTTTCGGCGGTGCAGAGAACAGCTGCTCTCGGCGACACAATGTCACTTTCTCGCGGAACCCTAACAGTGTTCCCGGGTTCCGCGGAACACCAATTGAGTAAAACACTGCTCTATATAAATCCACGGTGCACCCACTTTTGAATACTGCGTGCAGACCTGGTTACCCCATCTCAAAAAAGATATATTGGAATTGAAAAAGGTACAGAAAAGAGCAACAAAAATGATTAGGGTATGGAACAGCTTCCATATGAGGAGAGAATAAGAAGACTGGGATACTTCAATCAGAAATGAGACAACTAAGGGAGAGATGACAGAGGTCTATGAAATCATGACTGGTGTGGAGAAAGAAGATAAGGTGTTATTTACTCCTTTTCATAACTAAGGAGTCACCAAATGAACTACTCAGTCACCAAATGAAATTAACAAGCAGCAGATTTTAAAACGAACAAAAGGAAGTATTTCTTCACACTCTTTGCCAGAGTATGTTATGAAGGGCAGGACTAGAACAGGGTTAAAAAAAAGATAAGTTCATGGAGGATAGGTCTCTCAATGGCTATTAGCTAGGATGGGTAGGGATGCAAAACCACGCTCTGAAGTGTCCCTAGCCTCTGTTTGCCAGAAGCCAGGAATGGGTATCAGGGGATGGATCACTTGATGATTGACTGTTCTGTTCTTTCCCCCCGAAGCACCTGGCATTGACCACTGTCAGAAGACAGGATACTGGACTAGATGGACCACTGGTCTGACCCAGTATGGCTGTTCTTGTGTTATGTTCTTAAGGTGTGCTTTAACAGGGCATGCTGCACACTTTGGGTATATTGTGATCAACTACCCCAAAATACCACCAATAGGCTTATTGCTATGATTATGCACACTTTTCTACGGGTGAAATACAGACGGACATCTTAAAGTTCTGAGAAAGTAAAAAAGTCACTGATAAAGGAAATGGGTAGTTGTGCAGGACCTCAAATGGATTTGATTTTCATCCAAGCAGGGAATCTACAGAAGCAATTATTAAAGGAGATCTTTAGTTATACTGCAATTTTGGGTCCAACTTCCTTTCAACCCACTCATCCCTCTCTTTTAATTTTTAAGTTCCACCCTGTAAATCATTTGATTACTTCTGGATTATCTTCCTTCTGTCCTCTTAGTTTTCTTATACCTTAGAGTCCCTATCTATGGCAGTCTGTCTTTCCAAGAATTACTAAATAAACAGAGTTTCACAATTTAAATTTTGGCTCATTTAATTTTAGAAGGAACTCACTATCACTTTGAGGGTATCTTAGGTCCTCTCCATGTGTCTTGCTCCTAATTGTTATCCCCAGTGGTTACACAGGAAGTGACCATGTCTGGGGACATTTCCTTCCTTGTGTACATGAGCAGCTGGAAACTTGCCTCCAGTGGCTCTACAACCAATATTTGCATTTGGTAGATTATAATGTTCCTCCAGAAAGCTATGTATATGTTTTAGACAAAATTTCTTAAGAGCAGGATATTAAGGACTCTCAAAAGAGAGACTTCTTTAGGAACAACACACTCAGGAGATAAAAAAGGAGACAAATTCAAACAAGGATGAAAAAATTCCTTAGGGCTAGCCTACACTACAGGGCTTTGTCAACAGAAGTCAGCTTTTGTCGACAAAACAGTGAAGATGTACACACTGAAATGCTCCTTCCATTGATGTAACTCTCCTGCTGTGCGGACGTAATAAAAGCACCTCAACGAGATATGTAGGGCTTATGTCGGTGTAGTGAGTGACACAGTGTCAGTGTAGGCACTGCGTTCCTTACACTGGCTGTTGGTTGTCACTCTTGTTAATTTCACAGCTCTGCCAGCCCTGGACTTGACAAGAAAGTCAGGCAGCTAGAGCCAGCTGCCTCCAGCTCCCCTGCAGAGCTGAGCAGTGGGGGCGGCCTCCCTCAGCTCCCAGTGGAGGGGAGAAGCCCTGGGTGGCCTCCCCCGGTGGGTCAACAGGGAGGGGCGAGGCCCCGGGAAATCTCCCCCGGCTCTTGGCGGGGCGAAGGGGAGGGGCGAGGCCCCAGGAAATCTCCCCCGGCTCTTGGCGGGGCGAAGGGGAGGGGCGAGGCCCCAGGAAATCTCCCCCGGCTCTTGGCGGGGCGAAGGGGAGGGGCGAGGCCCCGGGAAGTCTCCCCTGGCTCTTGGCGGGGCGAAGGGGAGGGAAGAGACCTGCCAGGAGCCTGTGGGGGTAGTGGGGCTCCCAGCAGGGAGCTGCCAGCGAAGCTGAGAGTCCGGGCTCTCAGCTCTCCCAACACTGCCTCTCTTAGGTCGATGGAAGTGCTTACTGGTGGGGACGCATACCACTGACCCAAGGAGAGCAATATGAACATCACAGCCACCACAGTAATTATTAATGCAGTGGCTGTAAGTCAACCTAAAATAGATCAACTGAACTCTGTAGTGTAGACGAGGCCTTATTTTGAGTGGATTCTTTTAACGGTCTTATTTGTTTGTGATTTCCCATTTAAAAAAAATACTAACTAAGGCCTGGCCTACACTAGAGTCAGGTTGACATAAGGCATCTTATGTTGAATTAACTATGTAAGCATCTACATTACAACATTCCTTCTGCTAATTTAACTTGCCCGCTAAGCCAACCTAATAACTCCACCTCTGTGAATGGCATAGCTGCTTAAGTCGACAGAGTGTCTGCCCCGAGCCTTGGGGCAGATGGGCTGCCAGTGCCCCACACAGCCCCACCTTAAGTTGGTGCAAGTGCTCCTGGTGAGGACCTGCACCGCCAACAGAAGGAGCATAATGTGGACACAAAGCGCCATGTGGTGGCTGTAGGTCAACCTAACTTAAGTCAACTTAACTTTGTAGTGTAGACATGTCCTAAAAATCATAACTCCATGTGGAACTATATTGGCCCCATAAAGGTAATCAGCTGGGTTGGAATCTTTAGGTCCACAGCACAGACCTCTACTACTTGAGTTAACAAAGTATCTGGTACGTGTAGTAAGCAGGCGATTACACTCCAGCCACTGTAATTCTGGGTTCTATTTCAGGTTTTGGAGGGTAGCACATTCCACTCATTACAGACCTTTCTGACCCATATTCTTCAACCTGCCCCCTACCTAGTGTGGCCATATCCAGCCTCTCCTCTTCTCCCCACACAGCTTGTCTCTATCTCCCTCTACTCCAGTGTTTCTCAACGACTGGTCCGGGGACCAGCACCGCTTCCTGAGATCTCCCTGACACAGTATAGGAAGCCTGAGATCTCCTGACACAGTATAGGAAGCTGATCCCTGGTATCAAAAAGGTTGAGAAACACTGCTCTACTCCCATTACCCCCCCTCCCAGCTTGCACCCCTTAGCTTGCCTGTGTCCAACCCAGCAGACTGCTAACTCCCAAGCCTACACCCTGTGCTTATCTTCCTCTATCCCCTGCTTTCTCAATCTCCTCCACACTGCCTGCACAATCATACCAGGAACATTGCAAGCACAGGAGAGACACAGTCTCCTTACTGTCAGTTCTGGGGCCTGGTGCTACAATGACCTCCCAGGATGAACATTAATAGAAAAAGTCATACTTAGCCAGTAGAAGGAGCATGCTCAGTCCAGTCAGCACAAAGGATCTGGGTGGAGGTGGAGCATGCACAATGCAGATGGTCTGATGGAATCTTTGAGGAATAACACTAACAGCCTCTACCAAATCTTGCACACTTGTACCATCTCTCAGGGTGAGACAGTGCTTGATTTAAATCCTGTTTAGTTTATAAGAGCTTAGACTGTGAATTTTACTTTCATTTCTTAAAGTAACCAACTCTGATCTTTTATGATTACCACTTATAACCACTTAAAATATATCTTTCTGTAGTTAATAAATCCTGGTTTATATTTTGCTTTAAAAACAGTGTGTCTTGGTTAAAGTGTTTGGAAAATCCCAACTCAGTTAATAGGGGCTTGTGCATATCCTCTCCACATGGAGGGGGGGCGGACTGGTTAATGAACTTACTCTGGCCAGGCTTCTGAACAGAGCAAGATTGTATAATTCTGGGGCATAGTGCTGAAAAGCTGGGGGGGTTGGCTGGTGCCTCTCTATTGTTAGTTCATGAGTGGCTGGAAAGCATTCATGTAACCTAGCTGGATGTGGAGCTCCACTTGCTGTTGTGCTAGGTAATAACAATGCCAGGAGGCGTCTGCTGCTGGTTACTAACAAGGCTTATGTGTGAGACAGGCCAGGCTAACAAGTTAAGGGGGCACAGTGATTCCACAGTTTCCAGCCTGCACCCCAAGGAACCCTGTCACAGGGGTACAGTGGACTGCAAACTTAATATGAATCAACAATGTAAAACTATTGCAAAAAAAGTAAACATCATTCTGGGACGTATTAGGAGGAATATTGTAAGCAAGACAAGAAAAGTAATTCTTCTACTCTACTCAGCACTGATAAAGCCTCAACTGGAGTACTGTGTCCAGTTCTGGGCACCATAGTTTCGGAAAGATGTGGACAAATTGAAGGAAGTCCAAAGAAAAGCAAACAAAATGATCAGAGGTCTACAAAACACAACCCATGAGGAAAAATTGAAAAAACTGGGTTTGTTTAGTCTGGAGAAGAGCAGACTGAGTGGTGACATGATAATCTTCAAGTATATAGAAGGTTGTTATAAAGAGGAGGGTGATAAATTATTCTCCTTATCCACTGAGAACAGGACAAGAAATAATGGGCTTAAACTGCAGCAAGGGAGATTTAGGTTAGACATTAGGAAAAGCATCTTAACTGCAAGGGTAGTTAAGCTTTGGAACAAATGCCTACAGAGGCAGTAGAATCTCCGTCATTGGAGATTTTTAAGAACAGGTTAAAAAAAATCCTGTCAGGGATGGACTAGATAATACTTACTCCTGCCTCAACAAAGGGGACTGGATTAGATGAGGTCCCTTCTAGTCCTATATTTCTATGATCTCTAACTACTTTGTTAGGTTGGAGCCTTTGTGATTTTGCTAACTGTGTTAATAAAAATATTACAAAGTCAAGAGACATTTCCGAAGTGTGAGTGTCTCTGCTGTGGACAATGGAATTTTCTAACTCCAGTACCGCCGGCTCTGACCCTGCCAAACCACAGAACCCTAAATTGAGGATTCTGATTGACAACGAATAATCAACAGATAAGGAAGTCAAATGGGACTAGAGCAAGATGGAGTTAGATCTAGATTTCTATATTTAATGACCATAGGAAGAGGTGTCTGTGGCTCATCAGATAAAGGCCATACTATAACCTTCCCCCTTTTTCTTCCCTGATATTGGCCTTATCTGAAAGCGTAATGTGGACTTCTTGCAGCACAAAAGCAGGTTTTTTTTAGATTAGAAAGTACGGTGATTTATTAATAATGATTGCTAATGACAGTGTTAAGCAGTTGCAACATTTCAAGTCTTGTGAAGTTTCTGATCTGATTGATGAGGAAACAATTTTTTGGGAAGCAGACAGAAAAGTCTTTAATGGCTATATTAAAGGCATCTATGAACTAACTGGGTAGGATACACATTAGTAAACATTTGAATCTGCAGCAATTTCTGCAAAAGAAGCTAACTTTTCAGGAAGAATATGGTCTATATACTATTTTTGTGAGAGGATGCAAAACAAACTTAAATGTTGCTGTTATTCCATTTGTCTTTATAGTTGTGAGCACTGAGCTCATAACAAACTAAAGGCAATCAAAAGATTGATTATTTTTGCAATTTTAGTCTTATGGAAATACTACTATTTGGCTTTATAATTAAGGTTGGGACTAAGCCAATTTTGACTGCACCCAAACAACATGACTTACAAAATGAGTCTCATATAGCTCTCTTACCAGAGGAGGAAGTTCCTATCACTAAGTATGCTATATATAAAGATATAATTTTGTCATGGAGGTCATGCAAGTCACAGATTCCGTGACTTTAACGGACCTCCATATAACTTCTTCAGCTCCACCTCGGCAGGGCTGGAGCAATTCTCAGCCCCTCCCCCACCACCTCGCAGCTAGAGCGGCAGTTGCTGGAGCAGCTAGAAGCCACCCACTCCTTCGACAGGTTGCAGGCTTCCATGAATTTTTGTTTATTGCATGGGACCTGTCCATGTCTTTGATGAAAAATTCCTGAGACAAAATCTTAACCTTAACTATATACGAGTTAACTTTTGATAGCTGCTGATTAATAATGTTGATGATGCATCTTTTTAGGATTATAGCAGAAGTGATTGTTTTCTATGCTATAAGAACACCCCCAATATTTGAAAAGGTAATATATTTTGGAAAAAATGAGACCAACTCTTTCATTCTATTCTATGGATAACCACATTCAGCTGGATTTCCAAGGGTAGGCCTGAAGGAATATAGGAAGTGTCATACTGGATCAAACCCACCATCCAACTAGTTCATTACTCTGTCTGCCACACTGGCTAGCACCAGATGCCTCTGAGGAATGTCCAACTACCTACGTAAGTGTGGGATAGTCTGTTCCCCCATGAAGTTCTCATCCTAATACCCAACAGTTAGAGACTGATTTAAACCCCAATGCATGAGGTGTTTCTCTCTTCCAAAACGTTATCATTTATTATAAAAACTCTGGATGTTCTTATTGTCCATATAAATGTCCAATCTTCCTTTGCATCTTGCTATATTCTTGGTCTCAATGACATTCTGTAGCAATGAGTTCCACAGTCTCATTACGCACTGAATGAAAAGTGTTTCCTTTTATCAGTTTTGCCACCTTTCAATTTCACTGAATGACCTCTTGTTACTCTTGGGGGAATTCTGCACCAAAAAAATTAAAAAATCTGCAAACAATATTTTAAAATTCTGAAAATTGTGTGTGTCCAACATCTTTTAAACATACGCATCCCCATCTTTATAAGATTTTTCCATGTTCCTAATTATTCTTGTTGCCTTTTTCTGAATCACATTTAATTCTGTAATTCTTTTTAAGATAATGTACATTAGTGATCATTTTATGTGCCAGATGAAGGCAAAACATTAATTTTGGTATGACATTTTCTGTATTAATCTCTGTCCCATTCTTTATGCATCCTAATAGTTTATTTGCTTTTTGACTGCAGCGCCACATAGTGGACAGCTCAATGATGATCTCTGCTTAAAGATACCCAGGTCTTTCTTCCCTCTTATCCCACATTATTCCTATCCAGTCATTGCTTTTATGAGAGAATCTTTTGCCAGTCATGATACTTGATACCATACAATGACTGTTCAGAAAAAAGGAAAAACAATGGCTGTGGTACTCTACCTAGTAGATGCTGACAGTCTATATCATTATGTTCATCCTTTTTTTAAAACTATAATGGATTTTTTAGCAAATGATACTTGACAAAGTATACTTGAAAACTCATCATTTACTGAACATTTTTGTCCTGGTAAAACGTGTGGCAACACTGTTAATGTAAAATTATAAGATTCTACTATATGATGTTACTAAAACATATTCTAAATCTGGGGAAATAGCCACAAACCAGTTCCTCAGAGATAAAAGACAAATTGATGCCTCAGCCAAAGGTCAACGAAATCCAATGGACTATCACCTGGTTAAGCCGCCATTCTTTGGCAGGAAAATGGGCGTGAGCAGGAAATTTACATCTTGGCAACAAACAGCTGGAAGTTCCGGTCTCCACAGACTGGCTCTCTCCTGAACCTCAGCTTGAGATGATTTTCAAAGAAAAAGAGAACTACAAGAAAGGAGAACAGAAGCCCCAAAATCTCTCTCTCTCTCCCCCCTCACTGCAGCCACAACACATGAGGAACAAAGGAGACTGCTTGGGACTGGGAGAGAGAGCCTGGCTGGAAGATTCAGTCAGTAAAACCGATAAAACATCTGGTGAGACTTTTGCTTTGAATTCACTTAACTTGTTAAGTTAGGTATTAGTTTGAGTTTTACCTTTTATTTCTTTGTAACCAATTCTGACTTTTATGCCTCATTGCTTGTAATCATTTAAAATCTATCTTTCTGTAGTTAATAACCTTGTTTTATTTAAACAGTGTGTGTTTGGACTTAAGTGTTTGGGAAACTCATTTGAGATAACAAGGTTTGTGAATATCATTTTCTATTAATAAAACAATAGACTTTCTATGAGCTTATATTGCCCAGGAGGGTACTGGGCAACACAAGATGCACATTTCTGGGGACAAGTCTGGGCCTGAGAATTTGCTGGTGTCGCTCTGTAATATAAATCAGGAGTAGGTAGCTAGAGCACTCATATAATACAGCTAGGAGTAATTTACATGCTAGAGGTTGTGTGAAAGCAGATCAGGAGTGGTTACTCTCATAGTGAAGCAATGTAAAAGGCACCCCAGGTTGGAGAATTGAAGGGGGACAGATGCTCAACAGTCCAGATTGTACCCTGGGGAATGCCGCAGATGCATCACATTTTATTTTACAATTTTTTTAAATTAAGGAGGTTATATGAATATAATAAAAACATGAACTCTGAAGATGCTTCCGTTCGGCATAGATGCCGAAAACTGTAGCTTACTGTACAGAGCAAGAGGATCCATCAACATGAAAAATTCCGGTCAATCTGATGAGGCATTCTACATTTCTTATCCCAAAGGATGGCATGGGGTTTTTTTTCTGTGCACCATTAAGTTGCTACGTTTCACCCTAGAAGTTGTTGCATTTTAACAACAGATAAAGTTTTAAACATGGACAACATTGGGGATTGTGGCTGCCCACTCAAAAGTTAAAGCTGCAAACAGGAGTCCATAATAAGCCCTATTTTGACCTTGCCACCTCTGAACTCTAGTAAGCTGTTACTATGGAAACAAAATTTATTCTAAAGAAAAACGTTAAGTGCCCAAACCTCAAAAATAACCCTTTTTTTTCAGACCTGAAAGTAGTCATGGCTTTTCAGCCCCATAACCCCATTTCAAAGATTATAAACCCAGAAACTCACATGCACATGGATGTTTGCAAACAGTATGGTTTAGAACAAAGTTAGATTTAAATAAGTTATTTGTAATTATCATTATTGACCGGAACGTCATCAGCCAAGATACTATAATAGTCTACACATGGATTTATGCACTGAAAACTTGATGCACTAAACTGCCTTACTGCCACTGCTATTAGACACAGATGTTCTTGCTCTAGAAAAATACAGGATAAGAGAGAAGAACTCTTGCACTGAAGTTGCTTGCTCAGCTGAAGTCCAAACTTTGCTAGGCAGGCACCATCTATTGTGAAACTCCCAACATGTACGTGCCCAAGTCCTCAAATATCTAGCACACTTAAAAGTGTATGTGCATAGTTTTTAATCTAGAAATAAGCAAGCTCTGAAGAAAGATCAGATTACTGGTTCACTACTTTTTGCACTGAGAGAATACAGTCCACTTCAAGGTCACTGAACTGCTTCTAGTTTGAAAACTGTCCCTCTCTCCATAACGATGATCTCTTCAGTGAAACTGTCAACTAACAGGGAGACATGCGAGACGTTCACAGAAGCCAGACCAAGACTGTGGAACTTATTGCCAGATTAAATAAGGAAGATCACTAACTTCATCATCATATCTGGTGCCAAGTGAAATCCCCACCTCTTTGCCTAAGCTTTCCCTCAACAGTACACTCTCGCAAACACCAACACTCTCAAACTTCTACAGTCAATAGTTATTAAAACAAATGTCTAATCTTGTCTCATCAGCAGGGAAGGAAAGATTATGCTATTGTCATTTATACTCAAGACACTCAAATACCATGGTGGTAGGTGCCAATATAAGAACCTGGGCAAACAGTGAATCAGGGGCCTCAGGGCCAGAAGATGGAAGGATTACTTCACAAGGTACTATATGTACTTCTGAATTCCCAACATATCCCATCAAAGTTTATGTTAAGGTTTCTTTAAATGTTGAAAGAGTTTATGTTGCAACTCAAAGTCTGAAAAGTGAATTTTTATGTCAGTTCTGCTAACAGAATGTACAAAATTGTATTGGTAATGGAATATTTATAGTAGTTATGTTAACTGGTCATTTCCATAATGTAATGCTTTTCCCTTGTAAACTGTAATGTTACAGCTATATAGCTTGTGTAAATGGTTTTGAATGAATGCATATATAAATGCCTAATAAGATTTATAGGGAATTATACACAGTAGCGTAAGATAGAAGGAAATAAAAACACTTCTACTCCATTATTTGCGTGTCTAAAATTTGGGCATTTAGCCCTTATTTCCTTGTCTGCCTGAAGGTTATAAATATACACTCGCAGCTAGTTTATGTATTACATGTTCAAAATCTTACTTCATCTCTTATTTATCAATATAAAGGGACTTCCATGCTTTTTTAATGACCAAATCCATTCAGGAAGGTGCACTGCTTCCACAGTTTTAAGTAAAAACGACGAGAGTCCTGTAGCACCTTAAAGACTAACAAATATCTGTGGGCATAAGCTTTCATGGATTGCAACCCACTTCGTCAGATGCATGAAGGCATAATTTTAGGTGTAAGTGATGTAATCAACCACTGAACAACAATAGAGTAATCTTGAATTACCTGAACTCAGGTCCTAACTCCCCAAACATTCTTTTACTTCACCTTCTAATTTTGTATTTTGAAAAACTAAATATGTATTATTAATTTTACATTATTGTTAAAATAGTTTTGATTCCTACTTCATGTAAAGAATGTTAATATTTAGTTACGAAATGAAGATGGATTAGGCAACAAACTAGATTCACAGCAACATTTATAGCACACAAAATTCCACTTACATTTTCATTTTCCTTTTTGTTGTCAATTTTAATAAACTGAGGAATTACCAAGTTTATTTTTCCTTTGATACAAGTAGTTCTTATGTACTATATCTTTACCATTTTTCTGTTACAAAACTGTATATTTAGTCAGTGCATTCGGAGTGCCAACAGGGTTGGTACTTGGTTTCAATTTTTTGTTCAATCTGTGCTGAGTTAAAGGGAAAGACACCCCTCAGTACAGAGACGTCCCAAACATTCAGAACTATTTTTAAGGAACTACTTAGAGTCTGATCCACTTCAGATGAAAAATTATTTGCTTTGCATGTTTTCAGTGAGAAATTTTAAGATTTACTTCATATTTTGAGATATTCAAAAATATAAATAATTTAAGACCCTTGCATCTTCATCAATTTCCAATGAAGCCATTGAGACTACATTTTATCATAAAGCATAGCCTATGGGGATTTCTTTGTGAGATCTAATCTTAAAAGCTGTCCCAACCTGTCAGAGTTTTAAGTGTTTATTTTTTTTTAGAGTTGGAAGGGTCCGATTGATTTACATCTGTGTTTAAGATTATTCTGTTGTATATTTGTTAGTGGGATGTGCATTTTGATACATACTAAAAAGGTTAGCTACATCAGTGCACCTTTAATATGGGATGGGCCCCATTTTATACAACCAAATAAAGGGTATTAATGCTTTACCACCTGATTTGAATTTAGTTTGTAACTGCTACATGCACAATCAGTTGAAGTCTTACATTTCAAATCTGAGATTTAGTCTCCTAAAATTCATGATTTTGTCCACCTTTATTTAAGACCTGCCATGTGCTCTGTCCAGATATTAAACCCTTCACCTTAACAACAGACTATTAACAAATAGTAAACAGATTTATTCTCTCTGCAATTTCTATAATCCTGGTTTTTGAAGTCTTATTCTCCACTGACGTATGCTTTTTTTGTTTTGTTATGCTCTGTGCGCTTCAGAGATAAACTTTAGATAAACAGACATTTTGAATAAGGGTAATCAGCTCTGTAGGGTTATTTTTTATTTCAGTGTAAAGGGTATGTTAGTACTTTACTGGATTGCCCATCACCACCTTGTCTTTTTCAAATATTGCAAAGTGGCAAGTATAGTTCTATAAATAAATTACTATAGACCTGCTGATTCTTCCTCACTTGGGAAGTTAATTCCCTTACAAAGGATTCATTTTAGAAGGTTTTTTTGGAGTCTCTCTCTCTCTTGTGATACATTTTTTATTTTGGCTGTGTTTTTCCAACAAAACATTTCAAGTTTTTTGTCTTAATCTGTCTCGTATACAAAGGGTGTGTTAAATACGGTTTACTTTATCTCTCAAGTCTCACTTTCATTTAGAGGAAGGAGATTCCTGCACTAATGTAACTATGAAACAATTTCTTGCATTTATGAGGGGAAAACAATGATCAATCAGGACTCTTCCATCACTAATATCTATGATCCTATGAAGAATTAATTACAGAATCAGTTTTTAAAAGTCCCATCCTCTTGCAATGAAGAACTTTTATTGGAATGTTCAATGGGAAATTTCAAATCTCTCCCTTTCAAGTTCTCATTTTGTCAAATTCTACAAGCCCCCCCCTTCAATACAAAGGGAATATTAATATTTTATGTTAGTCTACAGTTCAAAACTGTAGATCTGCCAGACCCAAATTACTGAGATTCATTTTAAAGAACAGTTTTGTTTTGTGTTAGAATAGTGTTTGTTATTCAGAGCTGAGCTACATAAATTTTGCCAGCGTAAGCGCAAGTGTAAACAAGCCCTCAGGAAGACGTTTATAAATATGACTTTAATTGTTAAGTACCACATATGCCTACTGTGCACGTATAATAGAATAATTGGCAGACGGATCAAGTCTCACTCATTTGAGGGATGGAGATTCTTTGCATTACTGATACTTCATATTTTATGTTTCGATTCTGTACTTCCAGGAGAGGAAAGAAGCAAATTCCATAGTTCTATTTTTGAGTTATTAAGAGTACTCTTCACAATTTCTCCTTTTGATAAATTTTGGTAAACACCAACCATAGATTTGGAATGATCCCAAGGCTCTTTTTAAAAATAAGTTTTCCTCAAATCATCTCAGTTATGCAAATACCCATGCATACAGCTAATCTATATGAACACGATTGTATTAGCATCAGATTACCTCAATCTCTCTCACCTATTTGTTAGTGACAAGACATAGATGGATAAAGCAAAGATTCCTAAGGGTAGGGCAGGGCCTATCTTTTCCAGGTTTGTACAGCTCCTAATAAAAATTGATTTTGTTCCCTGATCAGGGCCTCTAGGTGCTACTGTAATACAAGCATTTTAACAACCCATCAAATCACACATTTTGCCAATATCAGCATACAGTCTTGATAAAGAAGGATTGGCTAATAGATCAGCCCATAATTATTGCTATGGGCGTGTTAATACTTTATTGACATGCGTTCTCCACCTCATCTTTGCATGTTTGTAAGCGCTATGTACAGTTACGCTATAAACTCCACTGCACGAACTTCAACTCTCACACATTTGAGTAGATACCTCCAGTGTGGATGGATGTTAAGGCCTTTCCTCTCTTTCTCCTTTCTGCAAAGGAGGATTTCTTTTCTGAACACATTTCAGTGGAACATCAGGCCCCCCCCCCAATGTTCCCGGTGCTTTAAACTCTCCTTCATCCACTCGATCCCCTGGGCAGGGGAGAGAGGATTCTGCAGGGTAACAAAGACTCTCATCATGGGGGGGAGGTAACGAAATCCCCTGTCTCCCTACTAGCGTCGCTGCCTGTGAGTGGCCATTTTAATTTAAGGGCCTAGGGATTTGCTGCTGCTGCTCCTCCTCCGCACGGAGCCCAGCTCCACCCCCCCCTCACCCCACAGCAGGATCGGGGAGGCCCTGTCGCACACAGTGTGGGGCGGAGGGATCCCTTCCCATTCCCAGCCCAGGCACATGGGAGCCGCGGGGGTGGGTGAAGGGCTCCGGGCAGGCGCACGGAAGCGGGGGCAGGGGAGGGATGCCGGGCAGAAGGAGGCGAAGGGCGGGGCGCTCGCTTGGTTACCTATACTGGGCAGCAGCCCCGCTATGGGTGAATCCAAAGTAGTTGCCGGTGGCCATTTTGGCATCTTCCCCCAGCCGGCTGGGCACTGCGGCGGCGAGTCGGCGGCGGCGGTCGGGGCCATGGCGGGAGGCCCGGCATGGGGGGGGGAAGGGAGAGAAAAAGAGAGGGCGAACGAGATCAGACACGGCGCCTCAGGCAGCCCCCAAGCGCGCGCGGCCCGCAGCGCTGTCCTTTCCGCGCGGCCCCTCCCCCGCCCCACCCGAGCGGCGTTACTCACCATAGGTGAAGGAAACTACCGGGCATATGGGAATCATGGGTCCGGGCTGGCAGCAGTGGCGGCGGCCGCTGAACTCTCAACTCTCACCCCCCTCCCTCCTCACCGCCGCGCTCTCTCCCTTCCCCCCACCCACCTACGGGCTCAACAACGACGAGGCGGTGCGCGAACAGGCCTTTCTGGTGCGCGTGCGTCGTCGGACGGGCAGGAGGGGCTGCTGGGAAATGTAGTCCCCGTTCATCCGGCCATCGCGCGCCAGCTGGCGGTTGGCTAGCGGGTGGGTACTGGGGAAGGGTGCCGCAGTGACCATGCCGATGTGCAGCGGCTGATGGGAAATGTAGTTTCTCCCTTTCTGCCCCATCACAGCAGTTGACCTAAAGTAGAGGGGTCACTGACGTATTACCTACAATCAGGGCCAAAGCATATTTTTTTCGGGCCCAGTACAAACTTGTAACAGGTCCCCTCCCGACCCCCCATACATATATACTACAATCCTTCATCCCATACACACAATCTCGTGAGCCATGAAAAAATTTTTCCTCGTGGTTATGGGGGATGCAGAGTGGGCAGTCCCCCCCAGGGCCTGCAGGCACCAGTAAAGTGTACCCTTCTCCCTGCCCGCCATGTGGGGTGCGGCCTACAATCTTACACAAACGTTCTGCCCTTGCTTCTGGGGTAAACGTTTTCATTTGTTTTGCACCAACTGTATTTTATAGGTAACTGCACTGTAGTTCGATCACAGCTGTCTTTGTACACGTTCACATGTATACAGTTACACATTATAGACAATATTAAAATATAGTGAGAGTAGCACATAGAATACAGTAGAGGTAGTCTTGTGAATGGCTACATCTATCACTACATTTTCAATCATCTCCTCTCGATACACACCCTCAGCTTTCACAAGTCCCCATATGTGGGAGACCAGACCAAGTGGGTAGCTAGCCACTTACATCCTGATCCTGTTGTGAACTCCAAGTAGACCCCTAACCTATGGCTCCATGGAGCACCTTTAAAATCAATAAAGTGCTGGGCCAGTTCAGGGGTCTACATATGAGGCCCTGATCCTGAAAAATCTTCAATGTGTTATATCCACATGGAGACCCACAGAATCTACCAACACAATATGGCATGAAAGTAAAAGGCTACGTAGGTGGATCCTTCTGCATAGCTGAGGTCTAACCTATCCCTTCAATTCAGAAAAGGATAGCATGCTGTTAGAGGGTTCCTTTGAAAACACAGTCCTCAGTGTAGACCCAGTATGAACAGCTGAATGAATATGATCACCTTTGTTAGGAAACTTCTCATCCTAATATTCATCAAAAAACCCTAAAAATATCTCCAAATATATGGGACCAAGTTCACCATGTGTGTAACTGTAGTCGAAATTATACTCAGTAGGCTAGATGCATTTACTTCTGACTTATTGAGTACTGTTCTTTAAGCAATCCCCTTCATTAGATAACTGATTTTTGCAAGTCCCTTGAGATGGATTGATTACGTGTAATGAAATGTGAGTTACACTTTCCCCTTCAGTGGACAATATTGACCTTAAGACCTAATATCTCCAGCAGCTTCAATAAATTAAGAAAGGCCTGTCACGTTGCACTCATTTTTTGGATTATTTTTAAAGTAGTCATTTAGAAGTACTTCACTCTTTGAGCAAGGATTTTGGTCTGTGATTCAAAGTGATTTTTTTTAAATAAAAAAAACTGTTTAAGTCAGTCATATCCTTTTTAATTTATCATAGCTTAAGAGAGTGGCTATTATCTTTAATAAAAAAAAAACCAACAACTCCCAAAATGTATTAACAGAGTTCTTACTGGTAATTGTTACTATTTACTTAACTGTGCACATTTTTATTTATAAAATAAGGATAACAAAAGGGAGGTATCTCATTGTCTGCGCTTTGATTCTCTATGCTTCTGCGATAGTCTAATCACATAACTTTCCACACAATTAATAGCATATCAGTACCAAATTACTCCCCCTCGCTTCGTAAGCCAATGGAGTAGCTTCATAAGAGGAAATAAAGATATGTACTCCTCTTGTTATCTTTGTTGCCCCATCAGGCACAGTAGGGAAAGAAACTTGCACTGGCAAGGGAACGAACCAGGTGAACATAGGAGTTTTAGTTTACATCTCAGACTTCCAAAATTACCAACCTCCTGTAATAGACAGTATGCCATGGGTAAAAATGTTCTCTTGGATCCTCTCTCTGTGAAGAAAACATTTGGTAGTTAAAGCCATTTAATTGCCTTCACTTTCATGTCAGCTAAAGATCTGATCCTGCAAGATGATCTACACAAGCAGACTCCTACACACAAAAACCCACAGAACTGGGACTTAAGTCATTAGAGCCTAAAGTAAAGGCAGTACACTTCATCTGCCACCAAAAAAAAAAAAAAAGTCATTTTGCTGCTAAAAAACTCTCGGCTTACATAACTGGACTTCTGGTTTACAATGTTTTGGGAATCTCTTTTTTATATCATCCTTGGAATTTTTCCTCTTCTTACAAATGATCTCTGAGTATTTTTTGTTTTGTTTTTAAATTACATTGCTAAACAAGTCATCTGCTGGAGATGTGCAGACCTTGTGATTCTACCTTATCTCCAAGAGTCAGCAAATACATCAGCAGCATTTTTCTCTTCACAGATTTTTGGAGCTAAAAGTCTGGGAAGAACATTATCTTGTCTTATCTACAGCACTGATTTCTATTTCATATTTTATACTCTGCACAAGCGGCTTCTATGAAGATCACAAGGAGTTTGTTATTCAAACTGAGTGAAGAATATTTAAGGAGTTCAGCACTACACAGCTGCAATCACTCCACATACAGACTTAAGATGTGGAGTCTTGGAGACTTGGGTCTCCCACTGTGGTGCCTGATGTAGTTACACAGAAATTTCTAGTTGCTTTTCATATAGTTTAATTTTGACTGATTCTTCATGCTTATCTTGTTTTAAAGAGACAGTAGTATAATCACTTCATGTAGATACTAAACCATAACAACATGTTGTAAAAGTATTTTTTAAATATCCCTGGGGTGTTGGGTAGAGGAACTACATTAAGAAAATTATCTGGAATTTTCCACAAAACATCAGCACTATTTGATTAAACATTTCTCCTCAGCAATTTCCTACTGATTAGACCTCTCACAGTTCATATAGTCACCAGAAATTATTAAGTGAACTACACTTCATTACTCACGTGAGCAGTAGCTTGCAGGATCTGGTGCACAGGATGAACTGCAGCATTAGGCACACTAATATCTAGAAGGAAAACATCCCCACATCTTAATAATGGGAGTTGAAATCTAAAGCAAATATGATACACCATTACTTTTGGATAAACTTTTCTCAAGGCAGTTTGAGCTGCAGCTGTTTCTGCATCTTTAAATGGGAGAAAAAGAAAGTGGGGAAAAAAGTGCAGAAGCAGGTGGGAAAGGAAATAGGGAAAGAAAAAATGTATTCAAACATGTTAAAGTGTATCTCAAAGCATTTCTTAAATAAGGAAAAAGAGTCCTCCTTCACTTCTTCCCCCATTGAGATACCATAAAATAGCAAACTATTTTAACAGGCAATGGGAAAATGTTGTTGGGGTGCAAATAATAAGCATAATACATTTCAACCCAAAGGGTGGGTTCCCTCCTTAATCCAAATTTAGATGCACCTAAAACAAATAAGAACACAAAACGGAAAGTCAATCTTTAATCTTGGTTTCCTCAACTTTGGGAGTAGGAGGAAGAGGAGATCTCCACTTCATGGTGAAATAGAGAAAGAAGCAGTTTAGCGCATGGTGCCATCTAGTCTGACTGTTAAATTTGAGTATCATGATGCCTAGACAGGATGCAAATATCTGCCATTGTATCACAGCATTGCATGATGTCGGTTTCCCTGCAGCCCTTCTCTCCTCATAAAACTAGCCTCTTTGGAAGCTCCCAAAATCCTAGAGATAGCCAGCTTTGAGTGGATCTGGAAATTTTTATCCCAGGAGTGGAAAAGGTTTCTTTGAAAGATATTCCTGCAGGCTATTAAAACCCTCAAATAAAAAATGGCCCTCGTTTGGCCACCAGAGAGCAGAGCAGAGCAGAGCAGAAACAAAAGATTAATTTAAAATTTCACACACACACACTAGAAGACATCCAGACTAAAGCTGTCTTCACTTCCCCAAATTGTATCTTCTTACAGAGAGCTAGTCAGGTATCTTGCTGTAAAACACCAGCCCTTTTTAAACAGTGAGGAAAAAGCCTAAGATGAGCAGTGCTAACATGCTTGTCACAGAGACTGGTGATTAAAGAAAATGTGTTACCTCTTGGCAACAGGCCTGGGTGGTTGAAGGATGTCCCAGGCCAAGACACAAGTAAATAAAATGAATTAGATCATTCATTAAACCAAAGATAATAGATTATCAGCATTTACAAAGCCTCAATTCAACAAGAGTCATGAAAAGAAAAAAAAAACCCCAGACAATTATCTTGAATTTTATACAATTCAAAATAAAATTATAAAGCTAGTTAACAAGAATCCATAATACATGCATGACACACAAAGAACCAATCATGATGCACAAGTAACTGTCTAACCTAATTGTATCCCTTACCCTTTCTCTCCTCAGCCCATTGTTCACTGACATCACACATTACATAGGTCTAGAACCTATTTTGGGGTGGGATAGGGAAGTAGAATTAGAGACTTCACAGTATTTGACAAGTTTTTTTCCATATCCATTAAAATATATTGAAACTAAAAATTACTGAAGAAGTCTAATAATACAGAAAAGAAAAAATGTACCTTGTCAAATGTTCACATTGCCATTTATAGCTACGGGAGTCAAGAATGCCGTTAATTATTGCTACATGGCTAAAGCAGATTTTATTGGAAGAGTAGCAACCTTATATTTTTCCTCACTCTCATCTAACTACCTAAGCATGCTAACTAAAATTTCTCTTTCTGAATGGAGAGCCAAGAACCAACACAATATTATTTCCAGCCAAACTTGTATGTGAAATGAAATCAAGTTATCATGCAATTACTGAATTAGAAGGAGTTACATCCTTTTAAAGAAATTCATTAAGGAGAGTTCCTAGAGAGGGAATACATCCAATATGGAAGGTATTATAAAGGCCCTGAAAGTGGACCTGAACTACCTGGGTCAGCATGTGTTCCATTCAGCAAATAGAGGAAGGTTTAGCTTGGGAGAGTAAGTCTCCTTCACCTTTTTCCTAAAATGGCCTGAATCTGTTTCTTTCTTTTGAAACAGAGTGATGGATAGAAAGGTCTAAAAAGGCTAATAAGTTTAAGTAGCAAAATGCTATTCAAAGGAACCCTTCATCATAGAGAAGTTTAACATTAAATCCCTCACTTTAACCAAACATTCCCTTCCTGAGGCTGATATGCTGCTTGGAATTAGAGATACAAGAACAGATCTGGTGCCTACTTAGAAAAGTAGCCCAGGGGGAATGGATTAACTAATTAAGACCATAAGGAAAAATACCTGCTTCCTTTGTTTTGATTTCTTTCAGGGCCCAAGTCCTTTATTTAAAATATAAAAAGAACTTAGAATGTGTTTATCATTCTCTATTTTGATTTGTGTTTAATATTCATAAAAGTTTCTTGTATTAGGACTAAGTAAAAGAACTTTTTAGCTCTCTAAGAGAGCAAAGGAGGTTGGAATACTTGCAAAGTATAAAGGACTGTGCAGGCATTTTTATTCCAGCATAAGGGTTTGTTCATTAGGTGAAAAGCCTGTAAAAGAACACCTTCAGTATTTAAGTATCTAGAAATGTTTTGTGTATTCCTAAAGAAAATGTCACCTATAGAAACACAAATCTTCGCTAAAAACAGGTCTGGTCTATATTTATGGAGTCTCCTTATAGTAATTTATGATAGTCAAAAAATGTCTGTTGAATATATTTGTGGCTGTGTGGCCCTTTTATATATTGCCTTCATTTCCTCATCTTCCTCCTAATCTAGAACTTTTATTTTCTGACCTTCCCCACTCCAATTTAGAAGCTGAGCAGCTCTGTATTACTGTAATTTCAAATGTACACCAGTGTAGTATTATCAACTTTGTAATTAGTATTACCAGTGTAGTATTACCAACTTTGAGAATTGCAAACTCATGCATCAGGCCCCAAAATTTCATGAGAGTGACTTAAAAATTGTGTGTGTGTGTGTGTTTGTTTTAAGATAATGCTGGCCTCTTTTCATTTTTCTTCTAGTATCTGAGCCTTTAGGATGCACTCACTTCATGTCTTCTCTATGACCACACTCTTTCTGAAAATCAGTGGAAAAAGTATTAAGCTTAAGTTTGAGTATAGGCTATTTACCTGGTTCTAGTGATAATTAAACTAAAACTTTATTCTTTCAATTATTAGGGGTTTCTGTTTCCTGCATGATGCATAAGGGTAACAACTGTTGAGTAATTATGGAATGGGTTATCTCTAAAAATGAACGAATATTTTTCTGGGTGGCAGTTTTTCTATTTGCTCCTTCTACTATAGTTATTCTATGAGCATCAAAGAGGTTTAGGGTGGGTGGAGTAAAAGAGATAGAATTACCTTGTTTTTCTTCTAGCTCATTGCAAATGAAGGTCCCATCATGTAATGTGTTCTTTATGTGTGGTGGTCTACCTACATGGAACTCTTTGCAGGATATTGGCTGAACAAAGAAATATGATGACTAACTGCATTCCTATTGAACAGGATGGAAAATACTTTAGATGTATTGCTGGCTTTTAGTACAGAACGGGTTTATCTACAGAAAATGCTTGTTTTCCCTACAGAAAGAGGAAAAATAATTCCTTTGTATCCCTATAAATGAGTATTTTTTTCCAAGAACGCGAATGGGATTTGTTGCTATTTACTCCGACTTTTCAGGTTATCCTTACTTTGACATGTAGTTGATCATACATCCTGCTGGCTTTGCTAGCTGATAAAAATGTGTGACATTTTGGGGAGTGGAGACATTTGTAACATTGCTTTCTAATGCATTACTGCATGTGTTTGTCCTTTAGGGTAAACTGCTGAAGCTGATAACCCAACATCTCATGATGTCAGTTGTATCTCTCATCAACAAACAACTTTATTTGGATTGTAAGATTGAGACTATTCCGATTCCCCTCTCCTATACCTTATCTGTGCTGAGTCTTTTATGAAGCTCTCCCCTTCTAGCTGTTGCACTAGTGCAGCTCTACTGGTAATAACCATGGTGGGAGCATTAGTGTAGTGTGATCCTGAGTATCTTAACCACTGAGTCACCGAGCCTTGCTTTCATAATATAGGCTATAGAACGTCCCAGAATAATTCCTAGAATGCGTCTTTTAGAAAAACCTCCAATCTGAATTTAAAAATTGTCAATGATGGGGAATCCACCACAACCTTGATAAGTTGTCCAATGGTTAATTACGCTCTCTGATAACAATGTACATCTTATTTCTAGTCTGAATTTGGCTTACTTCAATTTTCAGTCACTGGAGTGTGTTATATCTTTCTCTGCTAGACTGAAGAGCCCATTATTAAATATTTGTTCCCCACATAGGTATTTATAGATGTAATCAAGTCACACCATAACCTTTTTGTTAAGCTAAATAGATTGAACTCCTTACATCTGTCACTATAAAGCATGTTTTCTAATTCTTTAATCATTCTCATGGCTCTTCTCTGACTCCCCTCTCAAATTTATCTACATCCTTCCTGAAATGAGGACACCAGAACTGGACACAGTATTCCAGCAATGGTCACACTACTGCCAAATATAGAGGTAAATAACCTCTCTCTACTCCTAATCAAGATACCCTTGTTTATGCACCCAAGGATTGCAATTGCCCTTTTGGATACAGCATCATCACAGTGGGAGCTTATGTTCAGATGATTATCCACCACAACCTGCAAATCTTTTTCAGAGTCACTGCTTCCCAGGATAGAGTCTTGCATCATGTAAGTATGGCCAATATTCTTGATTCCTAGATATATACATTTAGCCATATAAAAATGCATACTGTTTGCTTGAGCCCACTTTACCAAGCAGTCCAGGTCCAAGTTAATTTTATATCTTTCTAGATTTGTAATCAAAATGTAGTGTGGTACCAAATCAAAAGCCTTATAGAGCTTTAGGCATATTACATAAACACTATTACCTTTACCAACCAAACTTAGAATCTCATTAAAAAAAATCCCATTAATTGGACAGAATCTACTTTCCTTTAGCCCCTGTTTTGGGTATTAATTATATTACCTCCTTTAATTATTTAATAATTGAATCTTGTATCAGCTGTTCCATTTTCTTGCCTGGGACCCATGTCAGACTGACAGGCATATAATTATCCAGGTCATCCCATTTACCCTTTTTTAAAATACTGGCACAAAATTTCTTCCAATCTTCTGGAACTTTACTGGTGTTCCAAGACTTATTGAAAATCAACATTAATTGTCCAGTGATCCCCTTAGCCAGTTCTTATAAAACTCTTGGATGAAAGTTATCTGGATCTCCTGATTTAAGAATGACTAATTTTAGTAGCTACTGTTTAACATCCTCCTGAGAGGATAGATTGGAAAGAGTGTTATCAGACGATATGACTAAATCATCTGTTTCTTTTCCAAATACATAACAAATAATTTCACATTTCAATTATTATTGAAAATTCTACCATTTCTATCTATCAATGGATCAATACCATTGTTAGGATTCTTTTTGTTCCTAATATGCTTTAAAAACTCCTTCCTATTGTGCTTAACTCTGCTGTGACCATAGATTTCACCTTTGCTTTCCTTACCAATTTTCTCAAATTCCTAGCTTCTGATTTAAATTAATTACTATCAGCTTCCCATTTCTGTTTGTTATATATTATTTTCTGTATCTGCCTTCCCTTTCCCTCTAAACCAGCTCTTTTTTTTAAACCAATACAGTCTTTTTCCTTGATTGTGGCTTTTGGGGCATCTAGTAAAGTATTCTCAAACAATTTCCAATGATCATTCACATTTTTCTGATTTAAAAGTCTTCCTCCCAATTGATTTAGCTCATAATTCTTTCTCAGCTTTGTGAAATTGGCCCTTTTAAAGCACCACTTGAAGGTGGTAGGCTCCTATCCCGCCCCTCACAGAACGGCAGGGGGCACTGGGGTCTTTTGTCTCCCTGGAAGAGCAGCAAGGGGTTTTGTTCATCTCGGCAGCTGGAGTGTATGTGCTTGGGTGGGTGCTACATGCTTGCTCTTCTGCTACTGAGAGTTCTTTGCCGGAGTGGTGTTGGCAGGGCACCCAAAGCAGTTGGTCTTGGCATTAATACCCTGTTCAGATGAATGGGGTAGTACATCCATCTTAGAGCTGTGGTCTTAGGCTCTCTGTAGACTTATTCAGACATCAGTGCATTGGATACAGGATACACTTGTTTTCAACCTTTTCTTTCCAACTAGAAGGGCTAGAAACTTACCTTAAAAAAATTAAATGAAAGCTGAAATTCTCATGTAATCATATGATTCCTAGGATTCTAGGCATGGGCCTCTAGTGCCTACACCTTAATCTGGCGCCAGATATCTATGACTATATGGAACTTCTAAGGCAATGGTTCTCAACCAAGGGTACACATACCCCCAGGGGTATGCAGAAGTCTTCCAGGGGATACATCAACTCATCTAGACATTTGCCTAGTTTTCCAATAGGCTACATAAAAAGCACTAGTGAAGTCAGTACAAACTAAAATTTCATACGGACAATGACTTGTTTATACTACTCTATATATTATACACTGAAATGTAAGTACAATATTTGTATTCCAATTGATTTATTTTATAATTGTATGGTAAAAATGAGAAAGTAAGCAATTTTTCATAATAGCATGCTGTGACTCTTTTAAAAAAATTTTTTGTCTGATTTTGTAAGCAAGTAGTTTTTAAGTGAGATGAACTTGGGGGTACGCAAGACAAATCAGACTCCTGAAAGGGGTACAGTAGTCTGGAAAGGCTGAGAGCCACTGTTTTAGGGACTATTACAAATGACCAAGTGATAGGGTGCATGTATTCCCCACAGAGTCTTGCAGTAAGGGAATTAAGCTTCTTCACTAGAGTTAAGAGAAGAGACTTAGCTCTTTCAGAGATAGTGTCACCGTCTTGTATGGCAGGCATGGGACACTAAATGAAGCTGATTGTCCAGCAGTGTCAGTGGCTGAAAGCAGTCAAAGACCCTTACATGTAACATTTACTAAGCACTTGGCAGGCAAGTCAGTGGAAGAACTCAAAGTGAGCTTCTTCAGGCTTCTGGAAAATGCCTGCTTCATATTTGGACATTCTCTGACATTTAACATATACATAGCAAAGTCACTGCCATACTAGCATTACACCATCTCATTAGCATCATTACTCCCTGCTAATAGAGCAGACATTGTAAACTGTGGGGCATGCCCCTTGAGGGGGATGTGGCGGAACCTTCCCGGGGGCACAGCAGGGTTTGGGCCAGCCCCCATTGGGTGAGGGAGGAAGTGCCATCCAGTCCTGCTCTACCCCCATCTCTGCTCCAGCCCCATCCCCTGGCTGCAGCTCTGGCTGCAGCCCGGCCCATGTCCAGCTGCCCAGGGCCCAGCCCCATGGCTGCAACTCCAGCCCCCACCCTGGCCCCAGCTACTGACTGCAGCTCCTGGGGGAGGGACCCCAGCAAGGGGTGACGTGACCCCAAAAGTTTGAGGACCACTGTAAGAGGGTAGGTCTACACTGCAGCTGGGACTGAGGCTCTCAGCCTGGATAAGCAGGCTCACACTAGCTTGGTATGAACTAGGTTTCTAAATAGTAGTGTGGACATTGCCACTCCTGAGGATACTTGGGCTAGCCGCCCAAGCTCAAACCCTGGAAGTCAGATGGGCTTTCCTGAGCTGCCATGTCCACACTGCTATTTTTAGTATGCTAGCTTCAGTTGAGCTAGCATGAGTCTGTCTGCTTTGGTTGGGCAGCTTGCTCCCAGCTGCAGTATAGATACCCATAATGATGTGTATGCTTTATAATTGTACAGAGAAGATTCTGAGTTATAGCATACACTGCCCGTTGTTATATTTTTGTGGATGCAGAACTTGCTAAATAACTGACTTGAACTGCTCACTGAATCCATACTGACTTCGTTTTCTGGGTTATCTTCTTACTTAATGTAATGCTCCAGAAGGATTACCCAATTTTGCTAACTCTTGATTTTTATTGTAAGTCTCATATTTGTTGGGGTTCTTAAAGCCCCTAGCTGTTGAAATCATCATTATGTGAGAATTTACCTTTTAGCTTTCATCTAAAAAAATAAATAAATAAAAGATTCTAGCCCTCATGGCTACAAAGAAAAGCTTGAAAAGCCCTGCAGGCTCAAGAAGCTGAAGACAAGTAAAAATAACCGTATATTTTAAAAAAGTCGTGATTTTTAAGATGATTTTTGAATGCCGTACTGCTTACCTGACGTGCAAGGGGATAATTTGTTTCTGCCTCATTGACTGCGTGACAAACAAAGGCTCCGGAGGGGAGTTTGGAATGTGCCTCAGTAGAGCTGACACAAACTGTAGGTTGGAGTGCAAAGTGACAGCAAAAGGAAACAGTAATCGTGTGAATTTAGTGCTTGTGGAAAGTGACAGCCTTGGCAACCTTAAGTCCTCTATCTGCAGAGTGGTGCCAGTTGGCACCACTCTGCAAGCGATGGTACTGCATGTTCCACTCAAACTCAGCGCAACACTATTTCATTACTAAAATAGGAAAGATGATACTTAATTCTGAACGCTGTCAACAGTTTAACACCCAGTGAGATGAATGAGGGAATCTTTTAGAGCTACTGCATGTTTTGTTGTTGACTATACAATGTCACTACTTCTGTTACATTTGGAAGGATCGATGTGCAACTCTGAGAGCTAGGCCTGGTCTACACTGACAATGGAGGTCGACGTAACACCGCTTACGTCGACCCCCTAAAGTATGTGTCTCCACTGGCACGTCAGTGCTGCTGACCAAAATTGCAGGAAAATTCGACTTAATACCACCTCCACAAGTAGCGTAGTGCTGAAGTCAAATTCTGTGGGTCAAATGAGCGTCAATGTAGGTAGAGCACAACGTAAATTGACGTCATTAGCCTCTGGGATGTATCCCATAATGCTGTGTTCTGACCGCTCTGCACATTCGCAGTCTGCTGTACTATGGCCACGTAAAAAGGAAATAGATCCTCCCCGCAAGCCCCAGGAAATTTTGAATTCTCATTTCTTGTTAGGTCAGCAGAGAGAGAGTTTGCCAGCTCAGCTGATCATGGCGACTGCATGCCCCAAACCCGCTCCAGCCTGGAATCGACCTGAGGTCTTGGATCTCATTGGTCTGTGGGGTGAAGAGTCTGTTCTGGCTCAGCTCCGAGCCAGCAAAAGAAATTTGGATATCTACGAGAAGATATCTTGTGGCACGTTGGAGAAGGAGCACAACAGGGACGCGCAGCAGTGCCATATTAAAATCAAAGAGCTGAGGCAGGCTTATCAGAAAACTAGGGAAGCTAACAGCCGTTCTGGCTCCTCGCCCAAAACATGCTGCTTTTACGAGGAGCTGCATGCGATGCTTGGTGAATACTCCACCACTATGCCACCATGCAGCGTTGATACCTTGGAGGAATCAGAGCCCAGGATGAATGAGGATGAGTCCGTTGACAAGGAGTAGGATGATGAGGAGAACGGGGCAGGCAAGTGTGGTATTCCTTCTCCCTGAAAGCCAGGAGCTGTTTGCAACACAGGAGCAGCCCGCCCAGACACAGGAAACCATGACTGATTGGCATGCCAGGGAAGACACATCTGGTGAGTATGTATTGCAAATTGCATGTCTTTGATTATATTCCCTGTCCAGAATCTTGTACCAGCGGGAAAAAGTGATGTGTGGGGATGTGCTTCCTCGTATTGGTGTGCTTAAACATTGGGTTCACCCTGGAAAAGATTATTTATGTGCACAGGGATGCTCTGAGAATTCTCCATGCATATCTCTAAGAAGCTTTCCTGCAGGTACTCTGCAATCCTTTGGAGGTTTTTTGGGAGAGCAGCCTTATTTCTTCCACCGTGATAGGACACTTTCCCTGCCACTCTGTTATTAATTGTGCAGGCATCATCGCAGAACACAGCATAACGTCATAAGAGGTAGCCAGATGCTTGCAGCAAATTCTCCCTTTCTGCCTCTGTGACCCTCAGCAGCTGATATCACTCATGGTTACGTAGAGAAGATGGCGCACATTTACAGTAGCCGACCAAGAAAGTTTTTTAAAGTGTGTGTTTATTGCACAGTCGGGGATGGTTTCTTGGTTCAGCACACCACAAGTCCCTAAGCAGGATGTTGTTGTTATGGCCCTTGGGCATCTGCAAATGGATTCCCATTTTTTCACTCCAGAGACGTTTAACCCATACCCACCGCTCACCCTTTCTTCTGCCTGTTAAAAGCCTGATCAATTGGGAGCTCGACATCCATGCTGCTCTAGGGAGCATGAACTTGTGCAGCATGGGCCCCGAGGATTTCACTAACATAGATGCACTTGCCCCTTACTTATCATGGCTGGAACGGCACTCTGACCCCTGAAATAGTCAGGCAATGGAATGCAGTTGTAGCCTTCCCTTGGGAATGTTCAGGGGACTTATTTTTACATTGTAACATTGCTTTTCATCCATGGGATGAGTTAACAATGGGTACCTTGTGCTTTCCTTCCCCCAAAGTGGACAACGTGGCCTTCAACACACCACTGTCTCATACTCCTGCAGAGCGCCTATCGCAGATAAGAAAGCAGAGGAAAAAAAATCTAGGATGATATGTTTAATGAGCTAATAAACGCCTTCACGGCTGCTGACACAGAGCTAAAGCATGGAGGATCTTGTTATCTGACAAACTGAAGATGGACATGGACAACAGGAAGACAGCACAGGAGTATGAGTGTTCAACACAAGAAGAGATGCTGCATATAATGCATGATCAGTCAGACATGTTGAGGCATCTGGTTGAGCTTCAGGAAGTTCAGTGGCAAGACAGACTCCCTCTGCAGCCCCTGCAAAACTGTGAGCTAACGCAGTCTTTCCTAGCCCTCACCCCAAAGCGGTCTAGGAGATTGTGCAGGGTGCAGTACGTGCTGCACTCCTTGCTGGTTGAGGCAAGCAGAAACAGGCAACAGCCCCTTAAAGGAGTGGGGATGTGTGATTCTTTCCTGTGTGCTCAGCCAAAATGGGCTCTGTATCCTGGCCCCACACAATGCATGCGGAAAATTCCATTATATTCCATTTCCCCCCTCTGTGAAGGATCACCAATAAAGAAACTACTGCTTTCCAATTCATTACTCTTTATTTTATTTATTTATTTATTGATAAAAAGGGAATGGATCAGAAGGGGAAGGATGGGGGGGAACGTACTTCTTCACATTTCATTACTGTTTGTTTATTGATAAGAAGAGAATAAAGGGACGGAGAAGGAGGGGACTGGAACGGTGGGTGAGGGGGGGAAGAAGGGAACTGGCTCAGTGGGGGATAGGTAGAGGATGCAAAGTGAAAGCACAGCACAGATAAGCAACGGACATTACTGTTGATGAGTTCCAGAGGAGTAGCCGTATTAGTCTGTTTTCAGAAAAGCAACGAGAGTAAAGCTTATGCCCAAATAAATGTGTTAGTCTTTAAGGTGTCACAGAACTCTCATTGTTTTGCATATTGCTGTTGTGTTTCGTTGAAAAGTGGTTTTTCAATGCTTCCCTGAGGCTCAGTGCTCCATGATTGGCTCTCAGCGTTGCAGTGGCATCTGACTCCTCAAAATTTGTGGCCAGCCTATCTGCCTCCACCACCCAACCCAATGGGAACTTCTCCCCCTTTGTCTCACAGACATTATGGAGCACACAGCAGGCAGAGATAACTATTGGGATTTTTTTTCACTAAGGTTTAACCTAGTGAGCAGACTTCACCAGTGTGCTTTTAAATGTCCAAATGCACATTTCACCACCATTCTGCACTTGCTGAGCTTATTATTAAAACACTCCTTCTGGCTGTCCAGGTACCTGGGGTAGAGATTCATTAGCCAGGGGAGAAAGGAGTAGGCAGGATCACCCAGGGTCACTATTGGCATTTCAAGTTGCACTATGGGATAGCTACCCAGAGCGTACTGCTTTGATTGCACAGCTAGTGGGGGGGATGCAATTCCCCAACACAATGAGTGTGGTATGATCAGAGTCCTCCACTTCTAAAATTCAGCAGGTGAAAGTTGATTTAAAATAAAATGCATTAATTAAAATAAATCGACTTCACTGTGCAGTGGAGACATACTTCTAGAGATGTCTTAGCCTAGTGCAAATTCTACAGTAAGCGATGGGGCCCCATGAGCCATGTTGCTGCAGTGCACGGCTGTACGAGGGCTCCACTTAACTGCTAATCCCACAGCTCAGAAAGGCCACCGCTGAGGATGTGAAACTAGTTTGCTCCCCACATCTATTTAGTCCTTGATCTCTGCTGAGATAACCAGCACGGTGCTAGCAGTCCCCCAGACCAGACACAGTGTGCCCGGCCCTGCTCTTGACGTGCCCAGTCTCCCTTTGGGGTGCGGTGGAGACCAAGGCAGGGGCCTTGGAGAAGAGGGTGTGAGTTAGCCCGCACCCAGGCTCTGGCTGAAGGGGGGAGAAGGGCTCAGCTCCTGCCCAGGCCATGGGATGTGGAGGACAAGCCAGACCCGTTCTCTGGGCCTGTTCCCTTCTACGCCGGCACGGGAAGGGAAGCCGTGCCACGGTCACCTAGTGAGTTCTGTGTGGAATACTAATAACGGACGGTTAGAGGGGAAAACCCTCCCTCCGTTGCACCGACGGTGACGCGCTGCGGCGGAAACGGGACGCAGTCACGCGATGGGTGGGTGGGACTTGCTGGGTGCATCGCTCAACGTCATTTCCGTTTCTCAGGTTCGGAGAAGAGAGGAGTACGCAGCAGAGCGGGACGTGAGTAGCACCTCGCTTCGGCCCCCCTCCCCCCCCCCGGGCTGCATGCTTGGCACCCGCCGCCATCTTATCTCCCCCCGCACCCACCCACCCTTAGCTCAGGAGCCGGAGAAGGGATGGTTTGCTCTGGTTGCTCCCCGCTCGGAGGATGGGCCGTTGCCTCTCGAGCGCTAGGGAAGGGTCGGCCCGCGGGATTCCCGCCGAGCTCCTGCGCTGACTAGTGCCGTGAGTGTAGGACCACCTCTCTCCTCTCCCCGCTCACTGTTGGTGCGGGCCCCGAGCGGGATAAGCCGCGGCGACAGAAGAGACGCTGCCATGTTGGGGGGCAAAGAAAAAGCATCCGAGTGAGGGAGAAAATGGCGGCGGGGAACCGCCCGCCCCATCCCCCACTGCGCGGCGCGACCCTCCCCCACTCCGTGACATGCCGGCCCCCCACGCCGTGAGCCGCCCCCGTTCATTGATCCTTCAGGGACCCGTCTCGCCCCACTGCGTGACTCCTGTCGTCCCCCCATTCTCCATTCAGTTGGGGGTGCGGGCAAAGAGAGCGTCTGAAGGAGGGAGAAAATGGCGGCTGGGAACAGCCTCCCCCCCTTTCTGCCCTGTTTCTAGGCTGTCCCCAATTGTCTCCATTCTCTACCCAGTGACCCGGCCTTTCTCACCCCCCTCAATGGCTCTTCCCCACCCCATTTACCTTTGGGTGCCCCATCTCCTCCTTTCCTCAGTCGTGACCCATATCCACCTGCTTGGTGCCCTGTCTCCTTTCTATCCCTGCATACTAAATAACCTCTTCTGAGTGTCCCACACCATTCCCATTTCCCTGTTCCTCTATATTGGCTCTCCCTAATTCTAACCTATGCCCTATATTATTTTCCATTGGTTCTCTGACTCCTCACTCTGTTCTGATTCTTGACCGTTCTCTCATTCTGCCCTTTAAATTCTGTACCATTGCCTGCACTTCCTTTCCTGCATGCTGTATTAGACTCACTGGTCTACCTTCTTTCATCCTGTTCCCTACCCACACAGTGGGTCCTGCTCTTAAACACATATAACATTATAAACCCTATAACATTATAAACCAGTCTTTTCATCTCATCTCTTTTCTAACCCCCAGCACATTCCAATTTCCCATTCTCTATCACCTGCATTCCATTTCCTCTCACACTGACTTACTTTTTCACCTGATATGCTCTTCTTCCCCATGTGTATTCATTCCTTATATCATTGTGCCTTCTTCCTAACACACTACCTTGTTACTCCCCTGGTAGTCATCCTCCCCTTGCTTGATGTAAACAGTAGTTCACATAATCCCCAATCTCCCACTATAAACATTGTTCCTTCCTTACAAAATATTTCCCTTTATAACATACTTTTCTGCTTTGTTCTTTCAGAGACTGGAAAGTATTAAAAGCAATTAATTAGAATCCCTTCTTTGCCTATTTTGTGCATGGAATAGTAGATGTTCATATTCTGTATCTTCCATAGATTTGCAGAGTAGACATATCTGTCGGTATGCATTCAAAAAGATGTGGATTTCCTTGCATGCCTAACTAATCAAAATTGGCCCTTAAGTGGTTTGCCTGAGATGACCTAGGTCCTAGGAAATACGTGGCAGAACTGAGAATACAACTTAGATATTCTCACCTAAATGTGGTTTAACCACACCATCATGTTTTCTTTTAATCTCTTGAATCATAGGTAGAAATGTAATGATGGATCTGTACCTCCATGCCAGTGCTCATCTCTCTATGACCTGGAAATAAATGTAGTCAAAATAACCGTACATAAGAGTGAGGGGAGTCATTTAGTAGATAATGCTGTACCCATATGTTTTGTGACATTTATTGAAAACTTTTCTTTAAATGTACATAGAAATGTTTAATTAGTTTGGATTGATGATAAATTAAATCGTTAGTAACTTAGACTAAGGTCATGTCTATACGTACAGCGCTGCAGCAGAGAAGCTTCACTGATATAGCTGCGCCACTGCAGTATATCTGGTGAAGGCTCCCTATCCTGATGGGGGAGAGCTCTCCTGTCGGCATAAAAAAATCCGTTTCTGTGAGCAGCAGAAGCTGTGTCAGAGGGAGAAGCTCTCCCACCAACATAGCGCTGTGCACATAAACATTTATGTCACTTGTGGGTGGAATACTCACCCCGTTAGCAACATAAGTTCTACTGATGCTGTAGTGCAGATATATCTCCTGAGTGGTATATTACTATTTTTACTACACAAAAATGTGCTAGGTATTCCAAGTAAAAACTTGAGGCCAGGTCTACACTATAAACTTGCATAAGTATAACCACATTTATATGTGGTTTAGGGAAATGAACAATTCACACCCCTAAGTAATGCAGTTATACCAACCTAACCCCTGGTATAGACAGCACTATCTCAACAGGAGGGCTTCTGCTATAGAAATAGCTACTGCCTTGCAGAGATGGATTAACTGCTTGGACAGGAGTGGCTCTCCCTTCAGCATAGTAGTGTCTCTGAAGCTAATGTAGCGTTTTAAGTGTAGACCTGCCCTGAGTCCTTGTTCTGAAGAGGTTACAAATTAAGGGCTAGTCTACACTTAGGAGTGGTTGTGTTGGTAGGAGAGAGCTCTCCTGCTGGCATAATAAAACCACCTAAACGAGCGGGTGATCCTGCCAGTAAAGTGCAGTCCACCCAAATGCTTATGCTGGCAAAATTTATGTCGCTCGGGGGAATGGGTTTTTTTCATACCCATGAGAGACAAAAGTTTTGCCAGAATTATTGCTAGTGTAGACAAGGCCTAAGTGAGACAATACACAGGTGAAGGGAATGGATCCAAAAGGGGGGAAGAAAGGGAGATGGACTAGTAAAAATTGTCCTTAGATAATAAAAACTAGATAACTTCTGAGAGTCCCACAACATTCCCATTTCCTGGCTCCTCTATGTTGTCTCTTCCTACTCCTAACCTGTGCCCTATGTTATTTCCCATTGGTTCTCTGTCCCCTCACTCGCTTTTTACATTATCTAGATATATTACACAGTTGTTCAGTCAGACATATATATTGAAATTTCCTGCCACTTCATGTTGGCTTCCCGGAGATAATGAGTCTTTAGGAGAGATTTGAATAAAATGAGGGAAGAGGCTTTACAAACAGGTTTGGGAAGTACATTTCAGTCATAAAGGGCAGTGTTTCTTGTATAATATTTTCACAATATCTTTCTTCTTCACAGAATGCCTAAATCAAAGGAACTTGTGTCTTCAAGCTCATCTGCCAGTGATTCAGATAGCGAAGTTGACAAAAAGGTGAATATTGGACACAGATGCTTACTACATTTTAGTCTAGTAATTAAAGAGCAAAACACCAGACAAACTTATTCTGGCTTGGATTAGGAGGCAAGAGTATATTCTACCAGAACAAGTACGTCATGCTATTTGTGTTGCTTAGCTCTTTTGTTAAAACTGGGATCAATGGTTGGTAGGTGAGATGCTTCTAAACATGGAATGAATCTTTTTTTTAAGCTTGATTTGGTTTTGTCTCCTTCAGTATTTCACTTGTGGAATCTAACCACAAGGTCCTTGGAATTCTGTAGATCTCTGTGGTGAGAGCAAGAATACTAAAACAAACTTTATAAGATGCACAGCCTCTGGCAAATACTCAGACAACCTCTGTTACACCTAGCATTGGGATATCTGAATACCCTATAAGTTTTAAAACAAACCAAAGGTTCTTTTTTCCCCTGTGATTCTCTCGGCCCATTTGCTGAACTTGTTGGCACGTTCTCTTCCATTCTATGCCCAATTTCCAAGCTTGCCGTAATACCTGTTACTAGTTTCACAGTGTGTCTCCATGCCAATCTAATAAAGTGCCCTTCTAGTTGAAAAACTACAGCCTAGGTTATAGCCTAGGTAAATGAAAATAAATCATACATACCCTATTCTTTTTGTATAGCTATTTATTGTTTGGGAAGTTTTAACAGGTTTACAAATCATTGCTATGTAGTAGTAGAAACAAAAAAAAGATTATTACAACAGTGAGCTTATTTTTTGATGTAGAGAAACGTACAGTAATATACTCATCAAATCTTCTTTTATTTAATAGAGTGTTACTATATTATAGAATGAGTCTCTTATACCATTCAGGATGTTTTGTTTCTGGCAATTTTATTAAATTGCATGGAAACTACTGATTACTCATATCTGTCAAATCAGGCATGTCTATCAAACGTTAATCAGAAAAAAATTATATGGCTGTGTAGTTTTTTTTTAGGCATATGTACTTAGACTCTCTGTTCTCTGCCTACTTTGTTGGATACTTAATTGAGGTGTTAATTTTTCCATAACAACCTTTCTTACTTTGGAGTAATACCCCTGGCTTTGGACTTCCTTTTTTTCAAGTGAGAGGCTATTAGAAGTCTAGCTACTACTAGCGGATGAGAGATTAATTCTTCATTTCTTTGTGTGATCATTTATGCTAGGAAGCCTCAAGTGGATTGTCAAAGGATCATTTGGTAATAGATATCCAATATTTTGTAATATTTGGTTACTAAGGGCAACCCAATACATGGAAATGACTGGACACGTCCACCATATATGCATACAATCTTCTTTCATCACAATTTCTTTAACATTTATCCCTTTTCTCTTCTTCCCTATCTTTTTTTACCTTACTGGTGTGAGGTACCATTCAAACTGTATCTTAAAGAAACTTTCTTTTTTATGCTACAGAGTGAACATGCTGGCCTGGGTTAATTTGTCTATCTGAATCCTTTTCTAACTGTTTCATATTGCTAGAAGAATTGTCTGCAAAGATTGGAATAAATTAGTTTTCTTATTTCTTAATCAACCAGAATTTCTGTCAAAATTAGCTTTCTGTGTAAAACAACTTTTCTAGAAAAGTTGAGAAATGTAATGCCTAAATTTGAAGGTACTGGCACTCTAGTTAGTTTTGATTTCTAAACAAGTTAAAAAAGTGTCTTCAGTGACCAGCTAGCTAAATGTATGTATTACATGGTTTTCCTAGTCTTTAAAACTCTGTTTTGTGATTTGGGTTAAAATCTAGATTATTTATAATGTCTACTCCTCCTTTTTAGTATTCTTGCAATCTCTTCACCATTCAGAAGTGACCTTCGCCTCCAAACATTTAACTGGCAATATTAACAGTCCTATAAACAAGCAACCCGACCCCTTTCAGTTTTTTCTTGTTTGTTTGCACATTTGAGTAAGTAATGGTGAAACATTAAAGAATGTGCAGTAGTGTAGCTATGTTAGCATTTTGGCTAATGAAAACCAATTTATATTAGATTAGAGTTTGTAGATCAGAACTCAGATTAGTACTTATGGGACTCAATGTAAAGGTAGGTGAAGAATTCAAGAATTATTTAAATGGTGAGATATAACAAAACTCTTAAATGTACTTTTTTTTAAAATGGCCTCTGTGTAGAGAAACAATTTCTACTTTGAGAAACATCAGTTGACATGACTAATCACTAGTCCTGAGCTCATCAAAACATTGTGATTTAAAACCAATTGTGTTCTGATTTTGTGCCTGTTAATATGTATGGCAGTGAGGACCGGATATGTGATGATCTTATTTGTTTTCATAAAAATAAACATCTTTTTTGATTAAGAGCATCCAGTAGCACCCTGTATGCTTGTGATTCAATTTGCAGGATAAGAAACATAGCAATACTATTTCAGACAAAGTTGCTATGATATGAAAGCTGCTCCTAAATGTTCCTGTCCTGTAAATTAAGGCCAGGATTTTCAAAGGCACAGAAGGGAGTTCCTTTAGGTTACTTTTGAAAATCCAGACTAAAATACTATTTAAAAGTATTTTAGTTCCCTTTCTCTTTTAACATTTCTTTTCCTCCTAAACAGCCGTGAAAGCTGGTGTTGAGAAACATGATTGTTTAGCTTCTCAAGCCCATCATGAGTTGATACACACACTAGGCTAAAATGATACTAGTGAGCATTCTGCATTTGAAATGCTGGCTGAGTTTTCTATGGACACAATGATACATATTTTTTGTTATGTATATTCTGTAGTCCATTGTAGATACTAAAGCCGTGGAAACATGAAGACCTTCGAGTGCTGTATGTACATAAGTAGTAATAAAATGGTGAAGTTAGAGGAAAAGGGATATAGCAACATTCTTTTTCCTCTTCCCTCTCCCTTGAATTGTGGAGATGCAAAGGTGAGTGTATTTAAAAAAAAAAAAAAAAAATTTTTTTTTGTCTACCTTGATTTTATTGAAATCTTCTTTGGATTCTAAAATAAAATACTTTTAAAAAACATCCCACATGCACTTAGTTTTTGAAATAGTGGTATTTTGTCTCCTTGCTCTGGGCAATTTTAGTACATGTTAAAAGATTAAGACTGGGTTTACAAAAGTGCTGTTGACCTAAATCTGTTCCTGTTGGAGTCAATAATTAGGCCATATTAGAGAACTTTTGAAAACCCCACCCCAAATTTACTATATTGAAGAGTTTTGTATTGGTCGAGAGATGGACTACAGAATATAATAGTTCTTTGCAGCCTCTAATTTCCCTTTTTTAATACCTAATAGAATGAGATGTGCTTTGTGTTTAGTGGTTTTTGTTTTTAATTTTTGTTTAAAGGCCAAGAGGAAAAAGCAAGCAGCTCCAGAAAAGCCTGTAAAGAAACAAAAGACTGGTGAAAGTTCTAAAGGTGCAGCTTCCTCTAAGGAAAGCAGCAACAGAGATGAGAATATGTTCCAGGTAATATTGACAACTCTACTTCTAGAGGCAGTTGGTTGAAGGGTTCCTGAGGTAGCATGTTATAGTTTGCATTTATTCTATAATCTTTATTAAGAGCACTTTGAACACTTTGGTTTCTTATCCTGGTATAGCATAGCATTCAATCTCTTGGCATTTTTTTGGATAAATAGGATTACAGTGTTAGAGTGAAAGTGAGATATCTAGAAAAAGCAATGATGGGATTTGGTAGAGTAAAATAATTTATGCTGTGACATTCAAATCTAACATTGGTTCATTGATTGTATCACTTGTTCTCAATATTTTATCTTGGTTTATAGTGTCAGTTTTTGAGAGTTAGTCATTTCTGTAGTAAACTCAATAGAATAACTAGGCTGTAAATGTTTAATTCAAAACAAGATCTATATGTGAATGCTTTTTAATCAGGGTTCTTTACGAGGTTCCCAGAAATCAAAGTATGACCTCTCCTCTGCTTAGCCAGCTAGATCAAGAGCAACTGTCAGAGCTCTCACCGTACTGAACTGGGTCTCAGGATAAGTTTGTCCTTCAGTTTATATGTGCTCCTTTATTCTGTGATTCAGTTTTTACCAACAGAACTTCAGAGAAAATTGACTGTTTAAGATTGATACAGATCTTCCTGGAGGACTGCCATTGGACTTTCCAACAGTGTGTGCTGGGCTCCTTAAGAGAGGCCCAAGCTCCAATACTATCCTGTTTCTGCAGTGAGGCATTCGTGATATTGTAGTTCCCAAGGACACTTGGGAGTTGTAACCCTTACTCCAGTCAGTGTGCTGAGAAAGGACCAGGAAGATAAGAACCTCAGCTTCCTCTTTCTCATTGCAAGAAAGATTGGGGAGGAGAGAATACATGCTGAGAGTCTTTTTTAAGACAGTAAGAAGGGGATAGGGTTTTTCCAAACAAGGAGTGTAGAAGGAACTTTTGAAGAATTTGTTGAAAGGGCCTGAAAAAAGGCCTAAAAATAAGGCCATAGAGCTGGCAAAGAAAGTAGTTTGGGGTGGAGGACAAAGCAAGGGAGAGTTGATGGTTAGACTGGATTCCTGCTGCTTTCTTGAAGGTGCCAAGACTGGAACTTATGGAAAATGGGAAGTGGGACTTTTTGTTTTTCTTGTTTGACTGAAAGTCTGGCAGGTGCACTGCTGTTTTACCCTGAAGTAGGGTGAAGTTTGACATACCTTGAGGAGGGAGGGCTTGTATCTAGGGGAAGAGACTGGGAGAAGGCTTGTACTTTGTTATCCCAAGATTGGTGGAGATTTTGGTTTAGTTGGAGGAAAACTGACAGTGGCCACAATACCACAACAGAGATAAGAAACTGCTACAGAACTGAAGAGCACTGATTTTACATGAAAATATTTAAAATTTCTAATGTCTTCTCATAAACTTACATGAGATTTTTTGAAAAAATAGTTGAGGAAATTAACACACACAGCTGCTTTCATGGATTTTGTCTTGAGATAATGAAAATGTAAGTTATATTTAGAGGCTAGACAGAAACTGTTTTACCTATGCCTGTTTTTCTTGATTATTGTAGCACTTGAAGTCTGTGAAATCACAGGAGACTCTTGCAATGCTGAACACAACACAGCAAATTAAGGATGAACTTTCAGTGTCAACTCTGAATATCATTGTCATTTTGTGACTGTGAATTCTCCTTTGGGCTTCATCCTTTGTATCTCTCACGAGTTGCCCACCGTAGGGTTATGCAAGATCAACAGCTTTTAAACATGACTTTTTTCATGTCTGCATGAAGTGCTATCATATTTAATGCTGCATCAAATCATGCGAGTTATTTTCCAAAATAATGCATTTTCCCAGTGTAAAAATGGCATCGCAGAGCTCTGAGGATACTTGTTTTTTCCCCAATCTGCTAGAAGCCCCATTTTATGGCCATTATTCTTCTTAGTAAAGACTTGATAATATATTAGCTTCTAGGCCTGGATGCACTTGCAACTTAGATAGCTGCTGAGTGACCCTAGAAGTTCTCTTTACTTCACGCAAGTAGTGAGTTTGAGCTGTTCAGGCTTTCAACCAGGTAGTTTTGGGACTGACAATTTGAAATGGAATCTTGGCCTCTGACATAGCAGGCTAGAGTACTACCCTTGGATTAACCCCTTAATATTGTTTTTAAACATTGCTTTATGAGATGCAGTCAGAAAAACCTGTGAAATACCTGTAAAAAGAATAAAACCTTTTCCTAATGGTAATAGAGAAACTATGGCACTATTTTCTGAAGTGTGGTTGCTATTGTTAATTGAAAATGTAGATGTGTAAACTTTTATTTTAAAATATATCTAAATATTTTAGAATGTAACTTTAGGGTAATAGCACATTTAATCTGGTATGTTCATTTTATCTATGTGCAAGTGACCTTATTTAAGGTGTAGAGATAAGTCATTCAGGCGGCAAGACAGTCTCATGACACTCTTACTCTGTGATCCCCAAATTGTATTAATAGTTTGAGTGAATACTGTAGAATTATAAATGCTTTGGCTTAAACTTTAGTATTCCACATCAGCTCTTCAGGCAGTCTTGTTTTATTTAAAAATAGAGCACACAATGATGTATCCAAAATGTGATTTGAATCGGAATATTTCCAAAGTTTGGGATTCTGGTTTGGACTTACTTTTGTCCGTTAGCAATGTCAGTGGGTGGCATATCAGTGCTGAAATTAAATATGAAGATTAATAGGAAAACCAGTAAAATATTCTTTCTTTTTATGTTGAATGAAAGTCTCCCTTCTTGGAATGTTTTTCACTTTTTTTTATATTTCTTTCAAACTTGTAACATCATAATTTGGCACTGATAAATCAGGGGGTTCTTAAATGTAATCATGGGATAAAGCACTGTTCCCTCCCATTCTTGATCACTTAAAAATTCCTTTGGTAAGTATAGTAATTGCTTACCTGGAAACACAATATTAAAGTATTTGTACTTTAGGCTTCTTTTAATGTAATTTGATGTCTGGAAATAGTGGAACCAATACAGTGTGACCAATAAATGCTTCATAGGGTTTTTCACAGTGCTGAGGGTGACTTCTGACAGCACCATTCGAACTGCCAGGTGCAGTTAATCTTAGAAGATCAGACAGTTGCTTGCCATATATCCAAAATCTGCTTTTGGGTGCCACCTAGATTTTAATTTTGATTGCGATATCCAATTCTCTAACCTAATTCTGTGAGGATTTAGCCTTGAGCTAAACATCAGGTAATCTGTGTGTGTTTGGGGCCTGTGGCCTCCACCACCTGCATTTAGTGAAAAAAATCATAACTTCAAGGATTTCTGTATATTTAACTTGTGCAAATCTCACTTGGTTTCTGGAAACATGGAAACAGTCTCAAACAGAGCTGGACAAGGTCATAGTTCTGCTATCGTCTTCATTAGTCATAGGTTGAAAACAGATTTGAATGGACGATCTTTAAGCATTTTCTACCTCCATTAATAAAGTTCGCATGAGGAAGCAGGATTTCTTTTTGAAAATATCAGTAATTAAGTTGGCAATATTTATTAGGAATTCAACTTTTAGGTACATATGAATTTTTTTTCGATGACACCCATTTTTGCAGGAAATAATGCTGAATTCTCTTAATGCATTTTAAGTCCTTCATCCATTTATACTGACATCACTTATTAGTCCTGATGTACTTCTCTGGGAAAATACTTAATCTAATCATTTCTACTTATGTCTAAAATAAGAAGCAACAATATGCAGTGCCTCATTTCAAAGTATTTAATACTGCTTAGACTGATGAATAATCCTGTACTGTGTAAAATGTCTTAAAATTGTTCTGATTATTTGTTTTATTGGCAGATTGGCAAAATGAGGTATGTCAGCGTTCGTGACTTTAAAGGGAAAGTCCTAATTGATATTAGAGAATACTGGCTGGATCAAGAAGGTGAAATGAAACCTGGCAGAAAAGGTGAACTTCTGTTTTGGTCATTGGTTGTATAGCATTAAAATATATGTTGCTTAACTTTATTGAGGAAAATGGAAATCATCTAACTTGGAGAATTTTTTAAATATCAGATTTGTACAATTCACAACTAATAATGAGGCTTTCAAACCTTTGTCTATATGTCCATTCTTGGTTCTAATGCAAAATTGAATGTGCTTTGATTATACTTTCTTCTTACCTGATAAGACATCTTCTAAGTAACTTTAAAATATTTTAGCTGGAAAGGCTTAATATTGGGGGAAAATCCAGGCATGTGCTGCAGTTCTTGTCCTTTGCCTTCTCTTCTCCCACTCCTAAGAGTCTATTTTGGTACCGTAGCAAAATATAGTTTTAGAACAGGGGTTATAAAACCCTATAATTTAAAAAAAGCAATTTTAGAACAAATGAAATTTAAATCTGAATTTCCAACTCTATGCCTGAAAGTTGTGCTTTAACTTTTTATAATTTAAAATGAAAAAAGTTTGTGTTGCAGTGGATTGAAGTCAATATAGCATTCATCAAAACAAGCCTGCATCTTATCTCTTTAGATATAGAAGTATTAAAATATTCTGTAGCCTGGACTACTGAGTAACGGTTGCGTTTTCTCTAAAATCTTAGCACTTTTATTATTTCCCCCAGATAGTTTTAAGTTACTATTGTATGAGATTATAAACTGCATGATAACCTATTATCAGTTTTGGAGCTGGACAGGGTTCAGTTGGAAACACAGCTGCTTTGATACAAATTTTGCAGAAAAACTTTGTTTAATTTTTACAGTGTTATACCAGTAAGTTATAGTACTAAACCTTTTTTGGGGAAACCTACCATGTCTCCAAGCTGCAAAAGTCCCATGTGGGAATATTTTTGAAGACATTCCTGTATCATTTGGAAGTATTAAGAAAGGATCACATGCTGTGTAAGCGTAACAAAGACAATGCAGGGCTTGGTAGCAAGAATGAAACAACATTTTGAAAAGTGTGCTTACCCATGCCAAGGATGACATTGAAGATATGTTTCTCTGTCAGTCTGAATATTCTGGATCTTTTGGTGAGTAATGTTAGTGTTTTTATTACATTGTAGAACAAATATTTAAAAACAAAGTTAAATATTGCTGGTTATTTTCATATATGGGTTATAAAGAGAAGCAGAGAAGTTTCATCTGAATGAGAATTTTTAAGTTTTTGAAGGTTAGAAGTTTGTAATTAAAAGCTCATTCAATGCCCATTGATGTTAGGGAAGGATTCTCATTGACTATCATGGGCATTGAAATGGACCATGAGAGACTATCAAAGGTGGCAGTGCAGTAGGTCGTCATAATATAATGGAGATGTCCAGGTATCTATATTGATTTGACAGCCTTGTACAGCTGAGATTTGAACTTAACCAAGACATCCTGTATGAATTAGTTTAGACAATGGACAGATGAAGTAAAAACACCAACCACAAGCAGGTTGAACTACTATACTGCTGGTATAAACATCTGTTTGAGCAAAACACCATACTTACCAGTTTTGACTTTTTTAACTAAATTTCTTGCAGTGTCTAATGTATTAATCCTCAGTGTAGACTAAATCCATTGAAAGTTTGAAGTTTAAAAACTAACCTGTTTTAATTATCTGCATGCTGATAAACTGTCAACTTCTGTTAACCCTCTTGGGTTGGGACTAAGCATGAGAAATTTAATTCCAAAATTTTAGTTCAGGTGAAAATAGGTGTTTGGAATTCTCAATGGCTATTCCAATTTATTTATTTTTTTATATTGGTGGTGCATTTCAGATCTGGAATACAACTCAAACAATGGCACTTTCTCATAGTCCTTCTTCATGTCTTATTATGATACCATTTTTACTGAGCTATTCCTGGTATCTGCTGCAAGCTGGAGGGGGGCAGAGTTAAGGTACACACATCCCTGCAACACAACCTTAACTTTGTATTTCCTGGTTTTCAGAGGTTTAAGTTTAGCCACTCTCCACATTCTGGAAGGGCACGAGGCAGCAGTGGGCAGCATTATCTATGGGTCAACCAAGTTTTCAGGCAGTTAATTTTAGAATTATACAGGTGAGATGAATGACCACTTTCTGCATTGTTGATAGCTTCATCATTACCACTTTCTGATGCATCCGGCAGCAGCAGTAAAACTAAACTTGTTAGATCATTTGTTTGGCACAAACTCAAAGAAATATCCATTTCATAATCCAAAACAACCATGGACAGCTTTGTAGTCAATACTAGTATACTTGGTAAAGAGTTCATAGTTGAAGATTGCTTGGTTCATATAGGCAGCTAGTTTATTTTAGAAATTTTTCAAGAGTTTGAGGTGATTCAAGGTTTGACAAGGATCAGGAAACGTTTTTGTGGTATCCAATAACAAAGTTAAATTGTAGATGTGTAAAGCACTTCCTTGCCCTTGTTTTCTTTCCTGCATTCTCAATCTAAAGTACCAGGGTAGGTGTTGAAGTACAAATGAGATGGATGCTGCTATGACATGGTTATAACAACTCAGATGTGTACATTATAATACATTTTAAGAGCTGGAAGAGAACCACCCAGAAATGCATGTTTGCTGCTGAAGTTAAGCCCGTGGACTGGTGGAAATGTCTAGCCAGTCAGATATAGAGCTCAGAAAATAACTTTTTTCCTGGAGTAGAAGCTACTGCAGGTGTACAAACGACATTTATCTAAATCTAGACTAGTTTGTTCTAATTTCAGAAACTGGTAGTGTGTAAAGGAAGTAGGAAATCTGTCTTTAACAATCAATTAACAAAAATGCAGGTGGCAGATGAGACATAGTATTCTAAAAAACTTCTCTGCAGTTCATCTCATTTAATCTCAGTTTACTGAAACTGAAAAAAGAAACTTGTTTTGCCATTACCTACTGTTGACTTAGTATAGATCACATTAGAGCTTCGTTTCAGTTGTGATTTTGTTACTTCAGCAATTAGGAAAGCAAAGCATAAACGGTAACATTCTAACACTGGTTTTGGTGTAATTCCAACAAAATTTACTTGTACTATAGTTTCAGGCTAGGATTTTCAGTGGAGTTTAATGAGTTAAAAACCCACATCCCTCTGAAATTCCATAGGAATTAAGTGTCTAATTCCATATGGCCCTTTGAAAATCCAGCTTGACTAAACAAATGTTTACTAAATTAGAAATGTAAGACACCAAATTTGACTACTACAAACTCTCAAGAAGTTTCTTTGGTAAAGTAAGTTGCTGCTGGAACAAGCCGATGTATGTTACTAAATATTACTTAATTTTTAGGTAAGTAGCCAACAACTAATACTACATCAAATAGATGACTGTTTTCTCTTATAAAAAATGACTGAGCTTTTCTTTTGGAAACTAAACTAAAATCTAATCTTAAAATGAATATTGTCTTTTTGCTATTGATTTGAATTGCTTTGACTAAAATCAGCACACTTTAAAAACTTATGCTAAATTAGAATACTTGATATTTTGTTGTTCTATTCATCTAGAAATGAAGTTGCTGATTATAGTGAGAATATTGAGACATAAACCAGTTTGTATGTTTTCTGACTGTAAGGGCTTGATGCTGTTTGTAATGGATGGTATTTTTCAGTGCAAAATTAAATATTCAGTTTCAGTAAAATGCTCAAGATTTCTTAAAAAAAAAAAAACCCTCTATCTTTGAAAACTTTATGAAACTGTCTGACAGCATTCTCAGAATATGAAATGCTGGTATCAAGAACATGGAAGAATATAGGAAAAGTTTTTTTCCTCTAGATTAAAGTTCATAGGTGGCTGATGCAACAGCAGTTCTTATGCTGATATTCTCAAATAATAAAAATATTGGGTACAAAAAAAGCCTTGGTCCTGTCACAGGTTTTCCCAGAGTGTGCCATTGCTCCTTGAATGAATGGAGACAAAATTAAATAAATCCTTAAATAAACAATGGGTTAAAAGGGTAAGAAACATGGATAGAGGTGCAAGTCAGATTGGTGCATGAGAAGACAGATAAATGTCATGCTATTTTGTGTCGTGGGAGAGAAGTATGATAAACAGTTCTGTAACCAGTTTGGATACAGCACAGTACTTTTGATGGTGCTTTAAAAAATAAATGTTTACATGATTAATATGCAGAATTTAGTTTAACAAAGAAGATTAAGGGGTTACTTGGTTAGTCTAAATGTATATGGGGAACAAGTATTTAGTAATGGGCTCTTCAGTCTAGCAGAGAAAGGTGTAACACAATCCAATGGCTAGAAGTTGAAGCTAACCAAATTCAGAGTGGTGATCAGGCTTAAATTTTAAGTGAAAGTTATTAACCATTGGAACAGTTTACCAGTGGTCATAGTGGATTCTCCATCACTGACCATTTAGAAACCAAGATTAGCTTTTAGAAGAACATTTATGCTTTAGGAATTTTGAAGAAGTTCACTGGGACCCGTTGTACAGGAGGTCAGGCTAGATCAGGTGTTGACAACCTATGACACATGTGTCAGGCAGGGGACGGGAGGCTGAGGGGCCAGGTTGGCGCGCCACTGGCCCTGGCCAGGAGCTGTGCAGCTGCCACTCCCCCCCCCCACCTCCACCCAGGGCACCGCTGGGCCCTCGTGGGAGTGGGGTGGCTGCTGGGGTTGTCAGTGAGGGCTGGCACCTCAGAGGAGGGCCCATCCAGTGCCCTCCCCAGGTATGCCACTGGGAAGGGGCGAGCAGGAAACTGGTCCACAAGTACCCCCCACCTAACACCCTTGTCAGGGCACTGGGCCCCATGGCATGTGGGAGAAGGGCAGGGTGAAGAGTTGGCACTCCCCTTCCAAAAGGTTGCCAACCCCTGGGCTAGATGATCACTCTGATCCTGTCTTGCTGTGGAATCTATGACTGTAGGAGCATGTGTGTGCAAACTCAGTCCACAAAGACATGGCTTTTATCATACTAAAGAAAGAAGCCTGAGCCTCTCCAGCTCATCCGGAGTATTAGTGAGGCTTGCCATCAGGGCCACAGCTACATTTGTAGCTTCTTGTGATTTACATAACACCTGTAGATGGGTTTCTATAATGGGCTGCACTCCAGATTATATCTTCTTCCTACATGCAAACAGCATTCAGAAACAGACTAATCTCTTGTTTAACCTGAAGTGAAATGTAAATATTCCAGTGAATAATCATAAATGAATAATTACAATAACTAAAATATTTATTAACACTCACTACAGCGAACACTGTTAATTATGAAAATATTGATGACATCATAGTAAGATTGTTTTGGGTTCAAAGATTGTTAAAGCTGTACAAAATCTTGACCTTAGTTTTCATATTGTACTAAGGATTTTTTTTTAATGCATTTCAGGTATTTCTTTAAATCCAGAACAGTGGAGCCTGCTGAAGGAACAGATTTCTGATATTGATGATGCAGTAAGAAAACTGTAAAGACAGAGCCATACAGAGAAACCTTTACTGTTTTAGTTGTTTTAAGCAGTCTTTTTACACATTGGCTTTTGTTTTCTAAAATACTTGTTTTCCAAGCTATTGTATATTTGGATTGCAAAACAATTTGTAAGAGGAATACTTTTTTTTATGTGCATTAAAAGTGTATTCTAAGTGAGGCTATTTGTGTATACTTTATTAAAAAGGAATGTTTTGCTTCCAACACAGTGTAAAATGAAAACCAATTGAGTGATACTATGTAAAGCTTAGCTGTTTTTGGCCTTTTTGACTGAAAATGCTGGTTGCTGGTAAGGCCAGCTAACAGTTTAGTCTCTTTTTATTTTGGTTTCAGTTCAGTTAAAACATGTTCATATTAACTAATCAGGAGACATTAAAAATAATTTGCCCTTATTGCAGATATTCATAATTTTCCCTTTCCCTTTTATATTGAAGATTTCAGCTCAATCCAGACAATGAATAATTAAATACTTTTTGTAGATAATCTTAAATACTGTCTTTGAAAATTACCACATTATTTATTATGTAAATAAGTACATAGATTTTTGGCATTGCCTGCATGAAGTATTACACTAAACAAGCATATACAATTATGCCACAATAACACTTGGACACAAGCCACATTCTTCCTTTCCTCCTGCAGATCATTTGACTTAGAAAAGATAATTAGTCGTTATTCTTAGAAACTAGATTTTTAGTGTGGTATAAATAAATGTATATTATGGTAAGATTTTACCTCAGAATAGAATTTAATAAAATTGTATTTCAAAGGTCCCATCTTAAACGGATGAACTAATAACCTTACTTACCTACCCTTTTCAAGCTTTGCAGTAGATTAAAATAGTTTTTGAACATACCATCTGATATTCAGGGATTAGTTATTCTAATTGGTAAGTAGCCTTACCCTGCCTCAGTAGCGCTTTCAGTCGGTTCAACAGTACTGCTTAAGCAGGGCTAAAACTAAATTTTAATACAGTTTGGTGTAGATTGAACAAGCAGGGTTAAAACTGCTCTAGCCAAGGTCTCAATCTGGGCTAAAACAGTTCTGCCCTGTCCATATTGCCTGATCAGGCCACATGTTCATGTGACTTACACATGCACAGTTGTTTTAGTCTTTTGGGTTGGGCATGTGTCATGCTTACAGTGAAGTACTGGCATACAGCAGGTCATGATTTTAGTGAACTTCACTTGACTATCAGCATCCTGATCTGAAGTAGAGTTGGAGAGTAGGAAGTAAGGTAGTGTAGATGCAACAAAACTGAAGGGAATTTTGATAGATGGTTTAAGAACATTGAAAAGAAGGAAAAGAATAAAAATCTTATTCCAGGTGAGTGTATAAAGAGCACTCATACAAAGGTTAAAGATCATAAAAATTAGGTGTGAAATCAGTTAGTGGGTCAATTAACACTACACTGAAGAAATTTATGGTGGTGCCTGTGTGTGTTTATCTGATTTCAATTTGCTTTAATTCAAGGAAGAAGATAGCAACTTCATGAAAATTGCAATTTTGGGACTGTATGTCACTGAATGTACAACTACTGAATCTGCTGTATTTTTCTCATTTAATGTTAAACTATTAGTGTTATTTTTCAACTTGTTTAGATTTAGTTTTTGCTATTCATTTAATTTCAGAATACCTTAATCTAGTTTATTGCAATCTGAGTCATGATGAATTTGATATTGCAGATGCACAGAGACCCTGTTTTGTTAAGTGCCATATACACAGACTATCCCTTCTCTGAAGAATTAATAATCTAGGACATATGATCTATGAAGGCTGAGGAAAAAGGGATATAATTTAACACACAGTTTAATTACATATGCAATGTTATATTTTTCCCATCTCCTTTAGCTCAGTCATAATTGAATGATTTCAAGTGCAACTAATCAAGGAGGTGATTTAGTCCTTTGTCACTTCAGTGAGTGGCATAGAGTTCTTAGAATGCTGTTTGTGGGGTGGAAGGGAGGATAAGAGACATTTTAGGGCAGCAATTTCCTCTTTAGCTCCAGTATCTTTTTTGAGTAACTCATCCTGTTGCTTGAAGTAGTATCTGGACCAGAAATAATAGTAAATTAAGTACCTGCCAAAATTCCACAGAGGATTGAAGGAAAAGAATTGCTACCGATCTTCGTTGGCCTTGTTAATGTAACTTTTTCTATATTTGGAAGAGCTTTTTTTGCCTATTGTTGCAATATTTATACCGTAATGAATTTTTATAGTATGCAAAATCTAACTAGAAATCTCACCTTTAAATCAGAAACTTTGTAACTTCAGATTTCACCTGCCTTACCTCAGGTGTTTAATTTGGTTGTTTTGAAGAACATAATTGTTACAATGGAGGGAGCAATGTCATCTCTTCTCAGCAAGATTAGTGATTGTCACAGCACTGGGCCTTGAGATTCTTGCATGGTAACTGGATAACAAACTGTGGGTTTAGGGGGGATGGGAAGTTGAATTATCTGGTCTTGGAAATGAATGAGAGGCTTTAATATGGTGTTAATTCTGTTGTGGAAACTGGTGGCAGAGATTCATGGAAGCAACTGTTTTTGAACCAAGGAGTATTGGCTTCTTTTTTTTTTTTTTTAACAGGCATGTTACTGAGTTTTAGCAGATTATCTGAGTTCACTGAAGCTATTTGTCTAACTTTATTTAATCTTTTGTTTTGTTGGCATTTTTTACTTTTACATTAATAGTTTGATATACGTTCATTTTACTTATTACATTACAAAAACAATTTTTTAACCTGTCAGCCATATTTCTCTCTGAAATATTTTTGTAAATCTTTGTATATTTTACTTCAGCATCTTGCATTCCCCAATACATCTACAGCAATAAAATGCTTTTCCAAAAATAAAAAGTAATTCTTCAGCCAGTCAGTTTCATGATTTAACTCAACATACTCTGCAAAATAGAATGTTCCGTAACAGGGAAAGCTGGAGTGCTGAATGGCTGATGTGGAGGTATCTATTTAACAATGGCGAATAAGTGTACGAATTAATAAAAATTCTGCATAAGAAATTACAAGAAATATTTAATCTGTATCAATTTACATCCTATGACTATTACCCACTGCTATATCATTCCAATTTAAAAAAAAAATTGTTTGGAAGGATTGGATTTCACATCTAAAATAATTTGGATAATTGACTTGCAAATGAAATAAAAATTGGTGGTTATAAGCATTAAACTGCACAAGAAAAAAAATGTTACTTAGTATTGACCTCTTCATATATTCCAGTTAGAACATGAACCAGTAAGAATAGATATTATGTACAAGAGAAGTTTGTACAAGTTTGATCATTTGTATTTATATAGTGCATAACTGTTACATATTAAACTTGTTACGATCCATACGATCTTAAAGTGCATAGAAAATTTTGCCAAAGTATAATCTGCGTGCTAAATAAATACCTCATAATGTACATTATTCTCCTTATGTACAGGAATCTATTTCATTCCTATTAAAATTAAACTAATCTGATATTGGCTGTTTGCAGAAATACCCTAGTAACAGTACTTCCTGTGTCATCTGTAAGCAAAAATTTGTACAAACAATAGTTGTAATTCTAGTAACTAAAATGTCATTTTGTTAGTCATGTGGAATGTTTGTATGTTTTGTTATGGTGGTATCTACCATGGAGATGCCACTGGAAATATGAACTCTCCAATTGTAATTATTTTAAATGTTCAAATAAAAATTAAAAATGACATGCATGATACCAGTTTCAAGATCTGAAAATGAATGAAGACATCTACAGCATATTGTGATTAAAAAAATAGAAAATTAATTGTTTAAACCGTCATCTTTAGGTTTTAACTTGCACCATTATGAATGGAACAATTCATACCTCTTGCAACTATTGGTTTAGTCTGCAGTCTCAAGCAACCAATGCTGCATCCTTTTACCCTTGGTTCATGTTTAGAAAGTTTTCCTCAGAAACAATACCATATAAGACTGTATAATATGAAGTACAATTCTGCAGCAAGGTGTGGATGCAGAATCACAGGATATTCAGGTCCCTGCCTTTAAGTATTTTGATCAGTGTTGATTCCAGATTTGAAAAATCCACTCATGCTTGATGAGTAGAAAACTTCTCTGAAGTATTTTTACTTCCTCAGAATCTAAAGTTCATTTTTTTTAAAGTGTCTGCTCATTGTGGTGTATACCTTTCAATTACCTTGTTCTTTCTCCAAATGCTCCCCCCTCCTCAGGAAAAAAGAAAAAACCCCAAGCCTTTTGTAATCAGGATTAGCGTCTTTAGAAAGAAGACTCCCATTTTTCTCATGCTAGCTGGAGTGGTCTGTAGAGAATGAGTTTTCTGGCTGCGTTGTGTCCGTCCTTGAATAGCAAGGATTGCTCTGCAAGAAAGTTACGCTATCTGTTTAAATAGAAGCAGGACTGAAAGGGCAGAGATACACTTATGCTCCTGGACTCCTGGTATGAGTCCAATTAATGGAAAATACCTTCTGCCATCAATTGTCCCTTGTGGAAGGAGTCTGTTCTTCAAAAAAGAAAGAGCCACCCCTGCTGGTATTCTTTGAGTGAAGGCCCAATCTTACCATAGCCTTGGTAATGCTATATCTGTTGTGGGCAGAAGGTTTGTAGCTCTGTGCTTGGGTGACATTTGTAGATTTAGATGACTAGGTGACTCTTTTCCCTGGGGTTAGTTCACTGGGCAGAAATGTTGACAAGCCATAGATTCTCCATCTTGGATTAATGCTGATGCTTAGTGCAGCCTTTTTGTCTCAGGGTTTTTAACATCTTTTAGTGTATTATAAATTAGCATTCTCATGTGGTCCTTCCCAGTTCGGATCATGAGAGAGAAATTGGTAGCCCTGAGGAAAGGAGTTAGAAAGCTTTAAAAGGGAACCCAAAGCTCTTGATTAACCAGCTTACATGCACTGAATTCTAAAACTAGGCAGACGGCTCGTCATTGCTGGAGAAGGATGCAGGGTAGTAAAGAGAATTGTCAATGCTGTTCTCAGATCTCAAGGTAGACCCAATATCTTTGGTTTCCCAGGCTATTCCATTGTCCTGGTATGTACCAGAGTGGAGAAGTGGTAAGATTCTACTTAATTTAATATTCTACTAAATTCTACTTTATTTTACTCCTGGAGGAATTTGGTACGTGTGCAGAATTCATGACCTCTGCAGATTTGTTTGCTTCCCTGCAGAAAAATGACTTTCTGATGGGGAAGCAAAGGGAGCCGCAAAAGTGGTGTCACGCCCCTCTCCACCTATGTGGATGTGTTGTTTTGTGTGCCTGGACCAGCTCATAGAGAGGTAAGTCACCATAGGGGGGCTGCGGATGCCCTGGCCAGTGGCTCCTACCCTGTACTGGACTCAGCTGCTAGTCCTGACTGGGCTGGGAACAAGGAAGGACAGGACTTCCTCTTCCCCTGCAAGGAGCAGCTGGGTCTGGGTCAGGACTTCCAGAAACCTCCCCTGGTTGCAGGAAGCTCTACCTTGCTTCCTGCCCCATTGCTCCTCAGCTGTGTGGGGAGGGTTCACTGTGTGGAGGGTTCACTATGGGGATCTGCTCCTGTCTGCCCAACTCTGCATTGGGACTCCATATTGAGCACCCCATTCCCCTGAGCCTCACCCCCTGTGCCTGGAGCTCCCTGACAAGCCCCACCCCACTGAGCCCCAACCAGCTTCACCGACCCCCACTCCATAGAGCCCCAGTCTCCAAGCACCCAGACCCTGCCTCTGCTAAGCCCCAATCACCTTACCTGGACCCACCCCCTGCAGAGTCCAATAACCCCTGCACCTGGAACTCCTTAACAAGCCCCTGTACATCCATATCCCCCCTGCATCTGGCCCCCTTCATTGAGCCCCCCACACTCATTGCCCCACACAGAACCCTCTTCATCTTCACCTGGATCCCTCCACACTTGGGTCCTGCTGGGCTGAACCTGCCTGCCCCATACTTGGTGCAGGTGGCATGGAGGAGCAGAGCCCTGGGGTGTTTCTGAGGCAGGCCTAGCCCTTGTGCTATGTCAGGCTCAGGTGCAGCCTCTCTGTTAAGTCAGTGTCCTTGGAGGGAGACTGCAGGGTTATCTCCCACCCCTGTACAGCCAATGGCCTGTGCTCCCCACTGCCATGCTGGAGTCTCCATATTTATTTATTGACAATTTTGCTGAATTTTAAAATACTGAATGGAATTTTTAATTTTTTTGCACAATTCCGTAGTAGTATAAATTTGTCCTAAGGTTTAAACACGTTAGATAACTATTGTATCAATTCCACAATTTCCACAAATTTTTGCAAAAAGTTTTTCAGCTAGTATTTATTTTAGCTTGTTATCCTATCACTAATTTACTTTTCAGATGTGAAAATATGGGTATTTTCACTTTGTGGATGGGAGGAAGCTAAACCGCATTGTTCACTACAATACTGTGCTACCATATATGCTTTGGGAAACACCAAAGTAATTGTACCACAGGGGTGTAGGCTTAAATTGGGCAATCAAGGGCCACTAGCAACTTTGTTCTTGACATGGACGTTTCCTCAGTTATGCAGCCCTCCACCCTTATTTTGTCATTTCATCCAAAAGGCTGATTTCAAGATACTTTTCTTTGCCTGTCACTCTGATCAAACTACTATTCTCCTTTAGTTCCTTCATTAGCTAACGTTAGCCTTCCACATTAAATTGAAACACCTCAGCTTCCCCACTGATACTTAGCACAATTCTGCACTCTTAACATTGCTCTTGTTCCCCTCAATCAGCCCATACCTCTCACCTACCAGCTTTCTTTGCATCCCTCCTGGCTTACCTTTGTGAGTTCATGCATGAGGCCTATCCTATCATCTTTTGGTTTACTAAGCATCCTTTTGTATCTTAGTGCTGATCCAGAGAGCTATGTCCTTTGGAGTGTATGTATAGCATTTAGCACAATGGGGCCCTAATCCTCCTTGGAGCATCTGGCTGCTACTGCTAAAGGGCATATTTTCAAAATAATAAAGGATACTTTTATTATAACATTTTTTAGGGTTGTAAAATAGTAATCCAAATCCAAATTAAATTGTGCTTGTCACTCCTGTCAGCTCATCTGACTCATCAGCAATGTGCATATTTCTCAGAGTGAAGGTTTATTAATGAAACATTTAACAAGTGTCACTAACATTCACTTTGAGCAAAAACAGCTTTGACGGTGTCTACAATCATTTGTCTTTTCACTCCAAACACTATTCATCACACTAAACATTCATTCTGCTAGACAATTCCGGGTAAACACAGACCAAATTCCACTCTATACAGCGATATGCTTTGAACAAGTATTTTGTAACTATTAAAAACACAACCAAAACTAAATGTTTTGATGAAATGAAAACCCAGGACTTTTCAGGTGTCCTAAAAAAGTTTCTAGGACACTGGAATATCACAGTACCTCTCTTATGAAATTTAATATGAAAGATTGTTTTATTCATTACATTTATAATGGTTGCCATACTTTTATTTGAAAAAACAAACAGCTGTATCACTGTTTAAATGTCTCATCTTCTCCCTCTCGATGTATTTTTTTTTATTTAAGTTGATTATTTAAGTAGAGATTCTGCCACCTTTACTCACAGTTGATGTTCCATTCAAATCAGTGGGACTAATTGTGAAGTCAGGTACTACTTTAAATAAGATATCTGACAGAATATGACCTTAGATTGTAAATTGTGCGAAGGAGGAGAGTATCTTACCTTTTTCTGCATTCAGTGCATCATCTATTGTGCCATATACACAACAAATAATTTTAGTTTTCCCTTTAGAATGAGAAAACACAGAACTCCAGATCATGTTTGTTGTCTAATTAGCCACTAAGATAGTGGAAATTGCTTGGGTTTTTGAAAGAGTAACTTTTTTTACCTTCTTAGCCTACCTTGGTGCATTGACATTTGCAACTTGTGTTACTGTTTCAGTGAGAAAACTGCTGAAAACTGGGGAAAAAAATATTTTCTGGGATCACTAGATGGCGTCATTTGCAAATGTATTCCAAACTTATCTAGTGTACTTAAATGTACAATGATAGAAAGTTGCAATAGCCACTTGTCAGATATATATGCAGCCTGGATTCATACACTATTTTGTAAGAAATGTGAGATTCCTAGATTTTAATTCAAGAAGACGCCATTATTGATCCTTGTAATTCCTGCATCAAGCCCATCAAATTGAAAATTTGGTAAACATTTCTGTTAAAAAAAGAGTACGCAGCTGCCAATGAAATAAGATGATTTTTGATTTTGTGTGTGTGACATGTCTCCTAAAATATTGCTTCCCTTACATTTTGAACCCAAACTCTGATAAAGCTTATACAAAGTTCTAATTTGGAAACAATTGTTATTCAATAAATACCATATTCAAATAATAGTTAAACATCTACAAGAGAAAAAAATCTGTTCATGTTACACATTTAATTTCCATTGTATTAAAATATGAGTTTTTTCTTTTAATAGGTGAAAATTGTTGCTATATTTTGTCTTTAGATGCACTGGAAGTGTTTCTGCTAGTTGATTTCTACAAATAATCATTTAAAGAGCTTTTCTATTGATGTGCTATATTTCCATATGTACTGTTTGGAACACTGAAAATGTCATCTTCTGAAAAGGTATTACATGATATGGTATTTTCTGAAGCTCTCTGATCTTGGCTGAGCAGGTAAGAATACATGATTTTATGTGGTGAAGTTTTGTGTCTACCACAGCCAGAACATCTTGATTGATGAACCAGGGTCAGACTTGATCACAACTTGAATGAAAGATTCCAGTGCTGCATGAAAAAAAGCTTGTGCTGCATGCATGATGTTGGTCTTCTGTCTGAGTCAGTGTTGCACCAATGCCCCAACATTGTCATGAAGGCACTGTTATGGAGGGTGCTGTTGTCCAGGTAAGAGACACAATCAAGGTTTTGACCATTTGTAATCATTTTAAAGATTCCATGGCATTTTTCACAAGGTAGGGATGTTACTGTGTCTACTGGACTCAAATTGGAAGAGTATTAGATTACATCCATAATTTTTAATTGTGTATATTCTTTTTTTCCTGTCCTAAAGAAAGTAAAGATTATCATATACAATTAACAATTTTATATTTGTACAACTTCCTGCTAGATAAGCTACTTAGCTTCCCAATTCTACCTCAGTATTGGTTGTATTTCACTGATTGGCAAAGTGATTCCTGTAGGTGTGCACACACATGTATGGTTTGTACAGTATTTGGGGCTGGAAGTGACTATGGAATGTAAGGTGATATTATTACTTAGCAAAATAAATCTTAATTCACATCAGAAAACTTTCATATGCAAGATGAAATGGCCCTCTGAAGGTCACTGGCTTTAGGATAGTCTGAAGCTGAATAAAGCAAGATTTCAAATCGTATTCTCACATTTGACAAATGTTTCCCGTTTCTAAACTGAAAGGCAGAAAAAGCTCATTTTGGATCAAACATTTTGACTGCTTGTCAAAGTTGGTAATCTTCAGTAAGAAATCTCTGGTTACTTCTGAAAGATTAAATGTTTTTCTGGATACACATCAGTTAATTATTTTTGAGTTATTCTTGGCATGTGGTTGGAATTTTCCCAGATAACTATTTAAAATTATTTCTCTGTGAATTAGACTACATCAGAGTTTCCCACTTTTTGGGTGTTGACTCCCAGGAGAATTGGACAGCATTTTGCGGGTAGGTGGGAGGTCTTGCAAAAAATATAGTATAAAAAAATCTATAAATATGAGATTAAAAATGGATGCACAAATATAAGCCCTGTAATGGTATAACCTGAGTGCTGCAATATTAAACCAGAATCTCTGTGTGCACTTGGATTTAATACTTGATACTAAAAAGTAAAAACTCCATTACAAAAATGTATTAGATGACATAAAATGAAAGTACCCATGCGTACAGGCCATGACAACATTGCATCACTGAACTGGAATGCTGGATAGTGACATGACTGGGGATCATAGAGAGCAGTTGCTTTCAAATCTCAGGAAAAGTGATCATGTAGTAATTCCATTTTAATGAGTCTGATGTCTCTGGTGCTGCATATATACATTTTGTGAAATATCTTTTATGGTTCTATTGAAGACTTGTTCTGTTGTAAAACTGCGCCAGAATACACAACAGAAGAATGCTTATTCTTCAAGAAATTTCAGAAAGCAGGCAACAATTTGCAAAGTCATTAAAAACAATTTGTGCTGCACTCTGCATGGAGATGCCAAGGCAATTATAGGTCAGAATCATGGCTTGGTCACACATCCAAAATATTGCATATAGTGCCTCATGGCTTCAGTGTTTCATAAACCACTAAGCACTTGCTGCTAATAACACACATGAAAACCTGAAATAGGTCCTTCCTGAAGCTGTTAAAGTAGGGAGCTAGGTCATATGACTTCTTGCTTTGTTCTCTGATGACATGAGTTCTCATCACCAGTCACCAATTTCTTGCACTGAAATGAGGTGGCTCTGTGGTGTAAAGTGCTCCCTTAGCTCTTTGAACCAAAAGCAGTAGAGGTTTTTCTGAATGACCATCAGTCTCCCTTTGATGATGCCTTCCATAATTCATCTTGCCTGTCACACGAAGCCTACCTTGCTGAATTTGCAGGGAGTTTGTTTCTGTTTGTGCACAACAGTGTAGAAGCATTCATTAGAATACTTGGAATTGGTCATCCTGAAGTGAAAAGGAAACTTTAGTCATTCCCTTGTTTCAGACATCTGGAGGGAACTGAGGAGATGGTCAGAAATCAACAGGAATTCAGAAGCACCTTGTAAGGGATGTTCAAATATACCTGCAGGGCTATTTTCCTGCACAGAGGGGAAAGAGTTGGACTACCAGCCCTGTCATTCAGGATATTGTTGACTTGGCAGCACTGATAGTCACCGTTGCAAGTAAAACTGACAGACCTCTTATGTGACCAGACTATGCAACTGTCTTCCTTTAGCGTGGAACTCAGCAGATTTGGCAGATTCTAAAGGAGCTCCACTCAGCTTGATTAGCAGAAACCTTGAAAGTTCCATGCCCATTTTCAAGCTCGTATCTCTGAGTCAGATTTCTCAACAATTTGCAGGTAGAAATCAAGTATGGCAATCACCTGCTGATCACAAGTGGTTTAGGATTGTTCAGTCTTTTCCACCAGATTGGATTGTGATTTTAAAAAAAAATTTTTTGTACCTTTTAATGATGTTCAATTTTTTGAAGCTTCATGATTAGCTGTTACTACGGTTACAAAATGTTGCCTGCTCAAAATAAGGCTTAGAGGGCTTGAAGGAGGGAATAAAACATTTCTTACTATGGAAGGGGATTACTGGTGCTGAATTTTTTTGAAAACCCTGATATATAATTTTGTCAGTTTCTGAGCAGAATGTCCATTGCTCACAATTAAAGCATGAAAACTGCTGTCCTTGAACTAATCTCAACAGTAGTAGGCAATTAAAGAACATAGCTAGCAAATAGACATGCTTCTTGATATTTTGGGAAAACACCTGGAATGTACAGTTTTAGTTTCTAAAAGTTGAAGGTACCATGAACACAATAAATAAACTGATTAACAAAAGTCAGTCTTTATTCCTAATCACAGGTTTTCTTGTGTCTTCAGTACCAGGTCTGTTGATTTCATTTTTGCCTGGTATTTTTATCATGGAAGTGGTTATATTTGCCTGCTTTGCATTTGGAGAGGAAGGATAGTATTGTGATGAAGGCATTACCTGGGGAGAAAGGAGAACTGTGTTTAATTGCCAGCTCTGCCACAGGATGCCTGTGTGACTTTGGGCAAGTCCTGATCTCTCCATGCTTCAGTTCCTCATTTGTAAAAGCTCCTTTATCTCGACTGGAGAGGGACCGTCTCTTAGAGTTTGTACAGTATCTAGCACAATGGGTTCTCAGTCTTGGTTGGGCCTCTAGGCATCATTGCAATACAAATTAAGAATAGTAAATGATGATAAATATCTGTTGTTATAGTTTTAAGCATTACAAAGCTGTAAGTAACAGTTCAGTCACTAGATGTCAGCATTATTTTAAATATTCTCAACTGAAGGAGCACTTGTATAATAGTTCTTGGAAATAATAGTCTGATGTGAAATGGACATTTTGCCTATAGAGGTATTGGGAGAGTTGCTGCATTTCTAAGTGAAAAGTACCTTAGTAAAATATAACTGATTTATGGGTAATCCTCATGTTAGAATACCAGACACAATTCTTCAGAGACCCACTTCTGTACTGAAATTATACTTGACTATAATAAATTATCCATATTAAGAATTTTTGCATTAATGAAATTTGCAACGAAGCCAGTACTGTTAGCAGTTAACCATGGTGAATTTGTGCTAATGACCGATAAAATCTCAGTCCCCATGAGAGTTAAGCAGTCACCTGTTAAAATGGCCAGAAACAAAGCAGTCTTTAATAATATGGCTTTTGACAAGTTTTGCTTTATGTAATATTTGTATTCATTTGTAAATAACTCCCAGCAGTGAAATGTTACAAATTTCTTCTTGTTGACTTTGAAGCCTCTTGAGATTTCTTCTCCAATCTACCTCTCTGATCCTATTGTTTTTCACATCCTCACTTCTGCCTCAGCAGTAATGCCAACCACATTGCTCTATTTGTATTTTCTCTCTCCTTTGTATCATTTTTCTGCTGTCATTAGGCATGGAATGCCTTCCCTATCCAGATTCACTAAGCCACCTCTCCACATTCAAGTCCCTCCTACAGGCTCACTTTTTCTACAATGCCCACAAGAAATGATTTTAAACAAACGTTCAAAATAAATCCTTTCTCCGGGCTCCCCATTGCATCATACCTTCTCTGTTAGAACTTCTAGATCTTGCAATCAGATACATGTAAGCGAAGTTTTGCATCATCGGGAGGTCCACTGAGAACAAAAGGATTTTGAGTGGGCATAAGGGTTGGCCTGTGCAAATCTGATTGCATAATTAGGGCCTGTGATGGTAAATTTTCTGGGGTGGGAGCCATTTTTGTGTGTGTCTCATTCGGGGCTGAACACAATCAGTGCTTAACAACTAATAAAGAATGAAGTGATAATAGCTGATGTGAGGTGCTCCTTGATGTCCATATTGAGTGTATGAAACAATCTCTGTTAACATCTCAGGGTTATATAGTCTTCCATTCTTTCTCTCTTTCTTCCTGCCATACTGTTATTCCCATGCTGCATAACCATGTTGAACTCAGATTTTACCTATAAATGTTGTTTTTCATTTCAGGATTATTCCTTTTTGGCTTTAGGGAGGAAGGAAAAGAAGTTGGCCATCACAGATTGTGAATCACTGTGTCTCAAATTTATTTAAGAGATGAAGAGTGTGGTGTTTTTTCTATAATGATTGAATTCTATATTCCCTCAAGCCCCCTTTCATATTTTGCAAAATTGTTATGTTTGGTAGAATCCAGTAAATACCAGCAAATATACTTTATTTTGAGTTGGGAATTTCATATTCTTCTGTCCATTACTGGAACAAAATTCTTTATTTCCCACATGTTTTGACTACATTATAGTGGCGCCTTTCACGTCACTATAGATAAGGTTGTGTCAGCATTCTCATTATAAACTCTGTTTTTCAGGCATTTGTAACTTGGCTGTAAAAATTTACTTCAAGTTGGAAACTTGGTCTCAGCTCAGGAGCAATTAAGAAAAACAAATACAGATTTTATACAAAAATCATGTGGTCATTTGGAGGGCGGGGGAAATATAAAACTGAAGATACCGAACACTGAAAAATGGCAACTGTGTAGCTACTTTTAATTAGTGATGGGAAACTCAAGAACATGTTAGTCAGAATCCTTTAAAACTTTATTTGGGTTCCCATATATAATGTTGTCAGGCAGAGAGAGAGAGAAAAATAGATCTGAATTTGTGGGGATAAAATATTTGGTTCGTTTACTATTTATTAGGTGTTGGCAGTGTGTTTGACACAGTGTGAGACACAGGAAAAGGTATGTACTGTCTCTACCTCAAGGAGCTTGCAAGAAAAATAAATGGTTAGACCAGTGTTTCTCAATTGGTGTTCCGCGGAACCCCAGGGTTCCACGGGAACACTGTTAGGGTTCCACAAGAAAGTGACATCGTGCTGCCAAGAGCAGCTGTTCTCCGTGCCGCCAAAAAAGGGAAGATGTCCCAGATTTTTTGGCGGAGGGTATCGAGTATGAGTGTAATTTCCCCGCAGAGCCTAAAGGGTTCTGCGGGGAAATTTAATTGAGAAACGCTGACCCAGTTGTTTGTATATACTTTGGTTATTTTGACATTTTTTTTGGCCCCATATGTAAAAATACTGTTGAGAGTTTGGGGGGTTCCGCAATTATTTATTGAGTTCAAAAGGGTTCCGTGGCCAAATTTAATTGAGAAACACTGGGTTAGACCTTTTCAAAAAGTTCCAGAGGTTTATAAAAACCCCAAACTCTGCTGGGTTCTCACATCCCAGTTCCAGTCAACCAAGGAGAACATGCTTCTATGGCTATGTCAACATAGTTGCCACCAACAGATCGACTTATCTGGATCGACTGAGCAGTCAGTGAAGACTCGCTCAGTCGATCCAGAAGTCAGTGTACTAAGACCACCTTCTCAAGTGGCGTAGCGCTGTGTCAACGGGATCACGGTTCCCGTTGGCACAGTGCAGTGAAGATGGCACGCAGAAGAGAAGCACAGAAGTTGACGAGAGTTACGCAAGTTTTTTGTGTACTTTGCATAACTCCGGTTGACTGCCGCCGAATCGCCGAGGTAAGTGTAGACATAGCCTAAGTATCAAAATTACAGATATGGCCCCTGTTAACATAGTATATATGACATAGTATATATAGTCACAGTCTTCAATGTATTTCTCCTCAGTACACCCTGTGGGGTAGGGCCAAATTATTATCCCCATTTTACAGATGTGGAACTGAGGCACTAGCCAGAGCAGTTGCTGGCAGGGAGCAGGGGAGTGAGAAAGGAGCTTCTGGCTGTCTGCTGAGGTTTAGTACAAGCTCCTCAGTCTTGAGGTAAGGGTGAGGAGGCTGTGTGGGAAGTGACCCAGAGAAACTCAGGGACACAGCAGGAGGCTGTTCTTTGTGGGTGCCTGGATTGGGACCTGGAGTAGTTGGAGGGCCCGATACTCCCTCCCCCCACTAGCAAAGGCAAAGTGGCTAAAGCCCTGAGAAAGGAAGCTTAAATATGCCCAGGGAAGGGGCCACATTCATGGCACTTTGATACTCTGGAAGGGGATGAACTGAGCAAAAGGACTGATTCAGCTGGAGAGCTGGGGCAGTAGTCAAAGGGTCTCCAGGGAGGAAGCCCTGGGGGCATGACTTCATTCCAGAGTAGGGACAATAGCAGAGAAGAGGACTGAGAATTGAACCCAGAGGGGGTTACAGAACAGGAGTTTGCCCGCACCGAGACAGTGCAAAACCCAGTTGTTGTCAGAGGACTGGTACCAAGCAGTCCACGATGTGGAACCAGGTCACCGGAGTCCGGCTCGGCACCGAGGAGTTCGGAGCGGCACCGACCTCAGTCACCAAAGGTGTCTGCAGGGCCGCAAGGCAAGCAGCAGCGGAAATCATCGGTACCGAGATGACGCTCCGGTACCTCTAGCTCTTCGGAGTGCATCTCCATTCATCAGCACCGCTTGCGGCGACAGAGGCAGTGCTCATTGTCCTCCAGGTCGGAGGCGTCGAGAGGGCGGTCCCCAGCATGGAAAGGTGCCTAGGACTGAGGACATACATGGCATTGCCGGTATAGGGCCACTGACTATGAGGATGACTCGGGGTCTCCCAGGGAGGACAGTCGTCAGGCAAGCTGACGCACCCACAAAGCGTCACAGCCTGTGGCACAGGCAGCCCCAGGTTGGCCCCAGGGACAATGGTGGCAACAATGGCCTTATTGGGCCCCATGGGGCATCCAGGTGAGGCCAGGGCCCCAATTCATTATGTCATCAGGGATGCAGTCCATGCCTCCAGCACAGGAGAAGGCCCATAGACACCACTCCTTGGACGAGGAGTCGGACCCCATGCAGGACCCTCTGCGGGTGCAACCCTTTGTCAGGAGGGGGTGCACCCACAGGATGCACCTCGGCAGTCTTCCTCCTCCTCACCTGACGAGGCAGTCTACCAGGACCACTCAGCACTACTGGAGGATTTCAGGGCGCACGAGGAGCTGCTCAAGAGGGTGGCCTCCAACTTGGGGCTGGAGGTGAAGGAGTTAAAAGAGGCCGAAGATAGCCTCTTTAATGTGCTGGTGGCAGCTGCCCCAGCGAGAGTGGCCCTCCCAGTCCACGAAAGGGTCCTTAAGATTGTAAAGGCCCTGTGGCAAATCCCTTCCTCAGTCGCCCCTATGTCAGAGGTGGCTGAGAAAAAATATTACATCCTGGCCGAGGGGTTTGAGTATTTGTTTACTCACCCCACCCCAGGAACCCTGGTAGTAGACGCGGCTAACCAGCAAGGCAGGCAAGGTCAGCCAGGGTTCACTCCCAAGAACAAGGACAATAAGAAGCTGTACTTGTTTGGGAGAAAGGTTTATTCCACGGCCAGTTTAACTCCAGCCTGCAGTTCAGGATTGCCATCCATCAGGCCCTCCTGTGGGACTCCCTTAGGCGGTTCGCTGAGGCCCTGCCCCAGGACCAGGTTGCAGACTTTAGCACTATCGTGGAGGAAGAAACCACAGTAGCTAGGGCAGCGCTCCAGACATCCTGTGACGCTGCTGACTCGGCAAGCAGGGCCATAGCTTCCACCATCTGTATTAGAAGGTGCTTGTGACTGCAATCCTTGGGCCTGTCCCAGCAGGTGCAGCAGTCTATTCAGGACCTCCCCTTTGGGTCGGCCCTATTCTCTGACCAGACCAATGAGAAGTTGCACAGTCTGAAGGACTCCAGGGCCATGCTTCGATCCCTGGGCCTTTACATGCCTCAGTTTTCCAGGCGTCAGTCACGGCCCCAAGTGCAGCAGCAGCCCAGGCCTCCGCCCAGGCCTTTTCAACCCTATAGGAATATGGATAGGAATAGGGGGTTTAAAGGGAGAAACCAGCCCCCCAGCTCATCCTCAGCTCCCCAGCAGGGGCCCCCCATGAGGTCGGTCAACCAGAGGAGGCAATTTAGATGGCGTGCCCGAGGGTGGCGCCCCGACTTCTCTCTTGGATCTGCCCCACCCCTTCCTAAACAGGTTAAGGCCTTTCTATCCTGAATGGGCAAAAATCACTTCGGACCGTTGGGTCCTTGGGATAGTCTCTGGGGGCTATGTCCTACAGTTTACATCTACCCCCCAACAACCCTCCCCCTCGGTCCCTCTTCAGGGACCCCTCTCACGAACAACTCCTCTTACAGGAGGTGGACACCCTCCTCAACATAGGAGTGGTGGAAATGGTCCCTCAAGGTGGAAGGGGTTCTATTCGAGGTACTTCCTAATCCCCAAGGCGAAGGGGGGTCTGAGAACCATATTAGACCTTCATCATTTAAACAAATATGTCAAATGGCTAAGGTTTTGCATGGTTCCCCTAGCCTCCATAATCCCTTCCCTGGATCCAGGAGACTGGTATGCCGCCCTCCATCTCAAGGACGCATACTTTCACGTGTCTATCCTCCCCAGCCACAGGTGTTTTCTCTGTTTCACAGTGGCTGGCTCCCACTACCACTTTACAGCCCTACCCTTTGGCCTATCTTCGGCTCCAAGGGTGTTCACCAAGTGCATAGCGGTAGTAGCTGCCTACCTGAGATGAAAGGGGGTGCAAATTTTTCCTTACCTGGATGATTGGCTGATCAAGGGCACGTCCAGGTCCCAAGTGACCCTCACTTGCTCCACGTGCAGCAGGCTGGGACTGCTCATAAATGAGCAGAAGTCCACACTAACCCCAGTGCAACACATAGAGTTCAATGGGGCCACCCTGGACGCTTCCCAGGCCATAGCCTTCCTGCCTCAGCCATGTTTCGAGGCAATGGTCTCTATCATATCCCATATGCACAGATGCCCCACGACAACAGCCAGGCACTGCCTACAGCTGTTAGGCCACGTGGCGGCCTGCACGTATGTAGTGAGACTAGCTCACCTGAGGCTCAGACTGCTTCAGGCATGGTTGGCCTCGGTATATGTGCCAAGGAGACACCCATTGGACTGGGTGGTCACAGTTCCTCTGCCCATCTTAGCCTCCCCAAACTGGTGGTGGACTCACAGGGCAGTGATGAAGGGCATTCCGTTCAGGTCACCCTAATTTCTGACATGTTGGACGTAGGATGGGGAGCCCACATCAGAACCAACCTAGGCACTCAGGGGCTCTGGTTGGGGGAGGAGAGGCACCTGCACATCAATGTGAAGGAGCTGAAGGCAATTTGCCTAGCATGCAAGGTGTTCCTCCGATTCCTGACAGGCAGGGTGGTGCAAGTGCTGACGGACAACACCGCAGCCATGTTTTACATAAACAGGCAGGGGGGAGCGCGCTCTTCGGCACTCTGCGAGGAAGTTATCCATCTGTGGGACTTTGCTGTGAGGCACGATTTCCACTTGACTGCCTCTCACCTCCCGGGAGTGAGGAACGATGAGGTGGATTGCCTCAGCAGGTCGTTTCTACCCCACCACGACTGGTCGTTGCACCCAGAGGTGGTGGCTATTATCTTCCAGAAGTGGGGTGTTCCCCAACTGGACCTATTCATGTCGGCCTGGAACATGAAGTATCCAAGGTTCTGCTTGCTCCGGGGTTGCGAGACTGGGTCGATTTCCGACGCGTTCCTCATGGACTGGACAGGGACCCTCATGTATGCATTTCTGCCCATTCCGCTCCTACCCAAGGTCCTGCTGAAAATAAAGAGGGACAGGGCGAACGTTATACTCATTGCTCCATCCTGGCCGAGACAGCACCGGCTCAGCATGCTGCTGGACCTTTCGATCGCCCCACCCCTGGAACTCCCGAGGCACCACGACCTTCTATCCCAGGACCATGGTCACCTGTTACACCCGGACCTGGACTCCCTGCACCTCACGGCCTGGAGGCTCTGTGGCTGATCGAGGGAGAGAGAGCCTGCTCGGTGCAGGTCGAGCAAATCCTGCTTGGCAGCAGGAAGCCTTCCACACAGGTCGTGTATTGGGCTAAGTGGAGGCGGTTTACCTGTTGGGTGGAGTCTCGGGGTATTCCGTCCAGCTTCTTGCCTATACAGGAGTACCTGCTCCGCCTCATTGAAGGTTCACCTGGTGACCATTTCGGCCTTCCATCAGCCGCTAGAAGGGTGATAGCTGTTCTCCCATCCCATGTCAGTCAGGTTCCTCAAGGAGGTAGAGAGGCTTTATCCACAGGTCCGTGACCCGGTGCCTCCCTGGAATCTCAACCTGGTTCTCTCGAGACTCACAGGGCCCCCTTTGAACACATGGCTTCATGCCCTCTGCTCATCCTTTCATGGAAGGTAGCCTTCCTGGTGGCCATTACCTCAGCCAGGAAGGTCTCCGAGATTAGGGCCTTGACCTCGGAGCCCCTTTATACAGTATTCTATAAGGACAAGGTTCATCTGAGGCCACATCCGGCCTTCCTACCCAAGGTGGTTTCCCAATTTCATTGTAATCAAGATATTTTTCTGCCCATGTTTTTTCCCACACCTCACGGTTCGGAGGAGGAAAGGAGATGGCATTCACTGGATGTGAGACGAGCCCTGGCCTTCTACATTGAGCGCACATAGCCGTTCTGGAAATCGACGCAGCTCTTCATCGCAGTGGCCGACCAGATGAAAGGTTCACCTGTCTCCACCCAGCGCATCTCCTCGTGGATTACATCATGCATCAAGTTCTGCTCCAAGCAGGTGAAGGTGCCGCTTCCAGGAACCATCACAGTGCACTCAACCAGAGCTCAAGCCTCATCTACAGCCTTCCTGAAGAGAGTGCCCCTGCAGGACACCTGCGAAGCTGCCACCTGCTCGTCAGTGCATACCTTCACGTCCCACTATGCCATCATCCAGCAGGTGAGAGAGGACGCGGGATTCGGCAGAGCGGTGCTGACTGCAGCTCACTGGTAACTCCAACCCACCTCCAAAGGTATTGCTTGTTAGTCATCTGTAGTGGAATGGACATGAGCAAGCACTCGAAGAAGAAAACAAGGTTAATTACCAGTAACTGCTGTTCTTCGAGATGTGTTCCTCGTGTCCATTCCACAACCCACCCTCCGTCCCTGCTGCTGGAGTTGGCAGAAAGAAGGGACTGAGGGGGCTTAAGGCCGGCAGCGCCTCATATACTGTGGCATGTGCGTGGGACTCCAGGGGGCGCCGGAGCTGGCCCTACAGGATCTGCTAAGGGGAAAAAAGTTCCCAGTAACTGTGCATGGAGGCATGCACACACCTACAGTGGAATGGACATGAGCAACATATCTTGAAGAACATCAGTTACTGGTAAGTAACCTTGTTTTTCTTATTGATTTTTGTTGTAAATAGAGTATTTCTTGGAGAATCAGTATAACTGAAGAAACTATAACATATTGTGCTATCTCACAGGTCTCCTTGGAGATGATATTGGCCTGCTTCTGGGAGGCAATCTTAGCTCCAGGAAAGACATGTAGGCGATCAAGGATTTCCACTGACTGTTTTTGGATTACAGCAGCCTTTTCAAAGTTAATGTTGTTTCAGTGGAAGACCCTCAAATTTGCCATCTTAAATACAGATGTCTAGCCAACCTACACACATCAAAGACAAATATGTCTCTTTCCAAAGTCAGTAAATACATACAGACCCATGATTAAGAGAAAAGATGTTCTGTGGTCATTGATCCTATTCAGAAAAGAATATTGCTGATGTTCTGGATATATAGACTCAACTATTGTGGTGCTGAGATACTACAGTAATGACTATGGTGTAGATACATGGGGACATAGGTCCTGATTCTCGTTTTACCCTAAGGCCACTTTGTGAATGATTTTCACCCACTTTAAGATCCTTTTACACTGCCAGCACTGTGTAAAAGTGGCTTAGGGTAAATGAGAATCAAGCTCAGTGGTGTTGAAACTGAATTCTTTAACACTGCAAAACTAAAGAAAGTTTCTTTTGAAAAAGACAGGATAACTTCAGGGGTTGAGTAATGGAATACAAAGCCTCTTCTTTAGGTCCTTGGTTCATATCCATCAACATCACAATCTGATGGCTGTTTGTAGGCCTGGGTGAAATGAGTTGATAATCTCAGTCTAAATGAGATTTTTTGAAAAGATCCTAAAATAGTTAGGCACCTTGCTCATATTTAATTTCAACATGATATGGCATCTAACTCCCTTAGGATGCTTTTTGAAAATCCCAGCCAGAGTTCCTAGTGAACTGGTATCCAAAGCATGAAACGACCAACATACTGACACTAATTGGTATCCATGCTGAAGCCAAATTATTGAATTGTGATGGCAATTGAGTTATCTTCAGTTCAAGGCATTGACACATTAACAGGGCAATATAGGGAAGCTTACAGTGCTGTTGATTGTGTCATACTTTTACTTGGGATAAAGACTGTCAGCATTCAGGCTCTCTCACTCTGACCTCTAACACAACCACTGAACTCACAAACATTTCAGAAGAAGAGGACCAGATGCCAGTTCTAAAAGCAAGACTGATGTCTGCCGCAACACCGGTATGACCTCCATCAATTAATGATGGTTTGGTGGAAGGACAGATGGGGATAATTGGCTTTTTGTACTTTTCTAATTATCAGGAGAAAACCATGCAAAATGATATCTGAATGGGATTGATCATTGCCTCCTTTTCAGATGGGGATTCACCAGCTCTGTTTGGGTGAGGGACCTATTTTGATGAAGCATCTTCAGAAACGAATGGCATCTCTCCGTACCCAGGAGACTCTGGAGGAGAATCTTATCGCTCTGGCAGCTGACTCCATTCATGGTCCGATGGAATGGTATAACACCCTCCTGTCCACAACCCTTGATCAAGTGACCCTGGGGCCTCTTCCTTGGCTTCAGCCTCATAGGGCCTGATGGCCTGTGACTGCTTAAGTGGGAGGGAAGGCAGCTGCAGCACCATTGTTGAAAGTCTCAACCAAGGGTGATCGATTAGGACATGAAGAGCTTTCAAAATCTTGTGTCATGGCTGTGCCAGAGGAAAAGCAAGGTTTGTTTATCTCCATGATAGAATCTCACAGAGTCCCAATCAGCAGATTTGTTTCAGATGGTGGACAGCTTGGTTAATCTGAGTTGTTTTAACTCAATTGCTGAAACAAGAACCACAAATTTGGCATGTCAAACCAAATTGGGGAAAGTAAGATCCAGAACTGATAGCCCCTCATTGAGAATCACTCACTCATTTTCAGAGAACTATCCACAATGATACCAAGATCTTGAATGGTAACAACTAATTTAGACACATCATTTTATATGGATAGCTGGGATTGTTTTCCAATGTTCATTGCTTTGCATTTGTCAACAGTGAATTTCATCTGCCATTTTGCTGCCCAGTCACCCAGTTTTATGAGAGCCTTTTTAACTCTTCACAGTCAGATTTTAATTTGGCTACCTTGAGTAATTTTGTATTGTCTGCAAACTTGTCACCTTCCTGCTTACCCCTTTTTCCAGATCATTTATGAATATGTTGAACAGCACTGGTCCCAGTACAGATCTTTGGGGGACCCTGCTATATACATCTCTCTATTTTGAAATTGACCATTTTATTCCTACCTTTGTTTCCTGTCTTTAACTAGTTATTGATCAATGAGAGGGACTTCCTATCTTATGACTGCCTACTTTGCTTAAGAGCCTTTGGTGAGGGACCTTGTCAAAGGCTTTCTGAAAATCCTAGTACACTATGTTCACTTGATCACCCCTGTCCACATGTTTGTTTGATCCCCGTCAGAGAATTCTAATAGATCGGTGAGGCATGATTTCCCTTTACAAAAGCTGTGTTGACTTTTTTCTCCAACAAATTGTGTTCCTCTATGTGTCTGATAATTCTGTTCTTTACGATAATTTCAACTAATTTGTCTGGTACTGAAGTTTGGCTTACTAGCCTGTAATTGCCAAGTTCGCCTTTTGAGCCTTTGTTTTAAAAGTGTTACATTAGCTATTTGGCTGCTTCTAGGAACAGCTAGTCCTGAAACCAAGGGGAGAAGTGATTCTTGATTTAGTCCTAAGAAGCACACAGGATCTGATTCAAGAGATGAAAATAGCTGAACCATTCAGTAAGAGCAACCATAAAGTAATTAAAGTTAACATTCTTGTGTGGGGGGGGGGGGAGGAGGAGGGGATGGGGGCAGACACAACAAAGAAACCCACCACAGCAGCTTTTAACTTCAAAAAGGGGAACTACACAAAAATGAAGATACTAGTTAAGCAGAAATTAAAAGGAACAGTCTTAAGAATGAATGCAAGCTGCATGGAAACTTTTAAAAAAACCACCATATGGCATGATTTCCATGATTTCCAAAAAACCACCATAATAGAGGCTTAACCTATATGTATACCACAAATAATAATAATTAAAAAAAATACAAAAAAACCAACAACATTGAGAGGACCTCCCCCCAAAAAATGCCACCATGGTTAAACAGGGTAAAAGAGGTAGCTAGAGACAGAAAGACTTCTTTTAAAAATCCTACTGAGAAAAATAGAAAAGAACATAACTTCTGGCAAGTCACATGTAAAAGTATAATTTGAGAAGCAACTCACAAAAGACACAAAAACTAATTGTAAAATTTTTGTTGAGTACATCAGAAGTAGTAAGCCACTGGACGATCAAGGTGCTAAAGGAGCACTCAAGGAAGAAAAGGCTAAAGGAGAAGCTAAAGGAATTCTTTGCATAGGTCTTCACTGCAGAGGATGTGACTGAGATTCTCACATCTGAACCATTCTTTTTAGGCGACAAACATGAGGAGCTGTCTCAGATTGAGGTGTCCATAGAGGAGGTTTTGGAACAAATTGATAAATTAAAGAGAAATATGTCACCAGGAACAGATGATATTCACCCAAGAGTTCTGAAGGAACTCAAATATGAAATTGCAGAATTACTAACAGCAGAAAAGAAAGAAAAGCAGAGTTTTTGAGAGGAAAAAACTAAGGAAATTCAGTGTGTGTGTGTGGGGGGGGGGGGAATCTATCTTAAAAGCATGCAGTCAACTTAGTTTAGGCCCAAAATTTTGTTTTTAAATGTTTTTTTTTTTTTTTAAATAGTGTAATCAAATGTGATCACAAATGTTTCAGGAAATTCAAAAATTGTAATGATAATTTTTAAGATGAAAACATTTTATTGCCGTGTTTTGAATCCAAGCACAGCAATTCTGTAACAATAGCAAGACCATCATGATTCAGGGCATAAGCTATCTCTGACTAAGGGGGATTAAGAAGACCCTTTGTCTGTGTGCAGAGTATCCCACAACTGCCAGCTGCCAGACTTCTTGCACCTTTCTCTTAAGCGTCTGGTACCGGCCAGTGTTTGAGGTATGCTGTTGAATTATATGGGCCACTGAGCTGATCCAATTTGGCAATTCCTGTGTTCCTAGAACCTGAAATTGACATTGACTGTAAGCATAACAAGAAATAGACCCATCTATTTTTATTGTCCAAACTGAATGAAATGCAAAGAGTAAATAAGTGGCTCAAATGGTCAGAAGAAAGTTATTTAGTATTACTTCATTTTCAAGGAAAAAGTTTTATTAATAAAAGAGGTAGAGAGAATTTAAAAAATAGAACCTGACAGTATCTTTTAAAAATAATGATTATTGTCTTTCTTGGGAACGTAGCAGTAATACCACTATGGCACATTTAACTCTGCTGTCTCGTGTATATAATATGAAGCATGTAGTATATGGATTTTCATCACAGTATCACATAACACTAGAAAATTGAACATGCCTGAGAGAGTCCAGACGTGGCTGCACGGGCCACACAGGAACTAGATTATTTTATAAGCTTTTCTTCCAAGTCACATTCAGGATCTCTTCTTGATCTTTTGATCCCTTCTAACAACCATTCTGCTGCCTCTGCTTCCCAGAGGAGTTACATTTTCCCAGCATGTTTCACTCCCATTTTTACTGGGGAAAGAATTGCTTTTTCTAGTAATGGAGTTATACTTAGGTGCTTTGCCTGAATGCTAGAGCTCAAGTGAGGAAAAGAGTAATTATTGGCTTTAAACAATAATATTCCAGCTACCCCTCAAAGCTTGCATGTTTTTTCTTTAAGATCAGATAATCTGAAGGCAACAGTACTTCTCACATCATTGTTGTCATTCTTTACTTTTAATTAATACAGCGATAACCATCCTTCTTTAAAAGCAGAAGGTCAAATCCTGGACCACTGTATATAAAGAGCAAACTCCTGTTGACCAAATCCTGTCCTATTGAAATCAGACCATAAGCTTTACCAGCTAGTAATCTAAGATGAATGACATCTTCAGTTCTTTGGACAAACCTAAAATGTAAGGGCTCAATTGTGCCTCTGGCTATGCATGCTCATCACCCCATGCTCATTTTGATGGTGCAGAGTAAGGAACCCAATGTTATAGGAGAGTGCTACCTACCTAAGATACTTTTACCCTTTCATTACTACAGTATCTGAGTGCCTCATAGTCTTTAATGTATTTATGCTCACAATACCCTTGAGTGGTGAAGGAATTTTATCCCCTCTTCCACAGAGTAAATTACTCTTTTTGCTTGAACACAGAAAACAGCAGGCTCAGAATTATGGAAACTCACTGTAGCTGTCCTACTTACCCCTGGTGGTCTAGATCAGGCATGGAAAAAGAAAACTTAGTTCTTCTAGTTGAAAACTATAGTGCAGGATAAAACTTGCTACACTACATCATCTATTGTTTTTTAGGGATGGACTTAAGTCAGTGAAAATGATTGGCAAAATGCTGATATGTCTGTTCAGGAGCTGTAATTTACAGCTGGGATTTTCAAATGGGCCTCAACATTTAGGTACCCAAATCCCAATGAAATTCAATGAGAGTTGGGTGCCTAATTCCCTTGGTCTCTGGAAATCCCAGCCCACATATCTGCCGTAGTGTTTGGAAAACTAGTTGATCCAAGTACAATATGGGTTTCAAGCATGCTAAGCTTTAATATTTTAAGTCTGGTTCTGTCTTCGAGTGATTGCTCATATGCATTCCACTGTAGGTGAGTGCGCGCCCCGTGCACAAGTCTGCGGAAGCTTTTTTGTCCTAGCAACCCCGGCGGTCGGCTCCGGCGCCCCCTGGAGTGGCACGCGCATAGCGCGGCATATAGGGCGCTGCCGACCACGCGGGCCCTCAGTTCCTTCTTTCCGCCAGTGACGGTCAGTGGAACGCTTGCCATCTCGAAGAACAACAGTTACCTTTTCTTTCAGTGCGAATGGCAGGAGTAATTCTAGACAGCTGTTTAGTAGAAAATAGCTCTCATATCTTAATGAAAGTGTTTACCCCTTCATTGATTGCTCTGTGAGAAATGTAATGATTTTCTTAAGTTTTTCTAGAGTAAAGATTGATGGTGTTGGAACTGCTTTTCCCATCACCCAGGATGAGTCTCCAACTGCCTGATTTCCTGCTATTGCTATTATTCTATTTTAAAAAAAAACCCAGAACCCCAATCTCCCCCTCCCCTAATGATCTCAGCATTCAGGATTGCTGTGATGATTTCAAAATTAAATCCCACTACTCACACACTTGATTCTTCTCCAACTAAATTACTCAAAGAATGTGTTCCTGAGACCATTTCTCTGGTGACCAACATTGTTTTGTTCATCTTCTGGCAACGGGTATTATGTTGCTTGCTTTGAAAATGGCTACAATTACAGGCGTTTACTTAAAATAAATAAATAGAATGAAATCTGCACTGGTTCCAGAAGCATAGGTCTAAGTCTGACTAGCCATTTTTGTCAAACATTCTTGAACAAGAACTTGTTTTCTCAGTTGCATAGCATTTAATTACATCTAATCTCTGTGAAGAATTTCTGAGGGCTTTATGAGTCTTCTGAGGGCTGAGACAACATTAGTGACGGCTTTCAATCATTGACTAATGATGTCTCACTTGGGTTGTTAATATTAATTCCTCTGAATTTAAGTGCTACTTGGGCACAGGATTTCAAGCCCTTTTGAAATGTCTCAGCAATTGTGCTAGGTTGTCTGACACTCTGTGCCAGTAGCTTTATACTTACTTTTCCCAAGGTCATATTGAACTTGAATTGTGCCAGGCTTATATTAGTCTGATTCCCAATTATAGAACTGTTTTATTATGGACTCTGACTCGATCAGTGGTAAAATTTAATCTAAAACTTTGTGTTAACGTTTGCACTATTACCGCTTTTGCTGATTTTTTTGTAATGACAACAGTATCCTTACACTATCTGTGTCCTAAAGATCCCTTGGTTACAGCTGGCTGTCTGGAATCTGGACACACACCATCTGACTCATTGTGTCACTGTTCAGAGTGCTAGCACTAGTAAATATATTTACTAGTAGGGAAAAATTCTTCACCGGTAGAGGATAGAGCAAATGTCCTAAACTTTTCTCTGATTCTTACTGTTCTTTACACAGACTGCCTAGGTAGACACACCTTCATCGACCTACTCGATATCACTGAGGTATCTAAGCATTTTACTTGCAATGGACCTGATTTATAAGCTCAAGCTGAACTACAATTTTGTGCCTGCAATGAAATGCATGTACAGTTGTTCCCATTTAGATGCCTAGCTCTAGTAAGAAACCTGAATCAGATTCTGGTCTCAGTTATACTTGTGTAAATACAAAGCAATTCCACTGACTTGGCAGAACAACATAGTAACTAGAGCTACTCCAGATTTATACCAGTGTAACTGAGAACAGTTGTGTGGTCTTCAACTAGTTGTTTACCACATTGTTTTTTTAGGTTACAATAGAACTACTGTAGTACATCTGCAGTGCTCTGCCATTCAAGAGACCCATCCAGCTTTCATACCCAGACTTAGTCCTTTCACACTAGGTTCAACAGACCAAACTAGAAGAGCTTCAGCTAGAAGAGCTGTAGAGGCAAAATACCTTTCCATGCAGTACAGAGACATATATGCAACAACCAAATAAAAAAGCATCAGAATCTGGCCCCAGGAGTCTTACCCAAGCCTCCTGCACCAGGAGGCTGGACTCTCACTAGGCTGCTGAACTGGCCTGAAAAAGCAATTTTAACTATCCAAAGAAGATCAATGACAAGAAGATACCATAGATTAGTCAGCCATGTTTACTTCATGTAACATCAGAAATGTTTGCACAGCAAATAATATAACTGTTGGCAGTCTAATTACAGAAACAGAGTTAGTGTACTGTAAATCAGTACCAGAAATTTGCAGACATCTTTACAAGTGCACACATACAACTCACTGAGACTTGCCAGACTTTCAAAAATAGATGGGTGGCAGTTGCTGAGAACTAAATAGTCTGTATCTCTGCGTGTCAGATAAATAGAATGGGTATAGTTGTTTGGAAAGTAGCAGTAGGGCACTTTGCCACATGTCCTAAGTTATTTATTTCCTATGGTAGCCACAACATTAATAATATCCTATAAAATTGGTGCTGAATGTTCCCTAATTTACAGACGCTGGTTGGCACTGAAAGATTATTGTACTGTTTCAGCTTATTATAGCATCCACGGAACTCTGGAATTTCTTATGAGACTGTGGTATCATCTTCTTCTATATGTCCCTCTAGGTTTTCTATGATGTGCATGCTATGCCTAATATTGTCCTCTCTTGGTATCTAAAATCAGTGGTTAAAGTAGATCTTGATGGGCGTGAGAAGCTTGATTGTTTCGGTGGTTGTTGTCACAGTCTTGACATCATGTGGTGATGTCATGTTGCATTAACTTGTAATATAGATATCCACCTAGAGGAGAAGAATAGGGATTAGAGGAAAAAATGTCACTAAAAAGCATTCAGGTCCCCAGATAGGTTTATAGTCAGATGGACAATGTACATGTGTATGCAGTGTGTGGAGCTGGACATGGGAACATCCTTAGCATTTTTAACACTATTTCTATCAGGATTGAGAATTTGCCCAGGATGCAGAATGTGTATCAGTGTAAAAACAATTGAAAATGGGGAGCCCAGTGGGTTTTTCTTCCCCAGAAAGCTTTGGAATCACCAATATGATTTCTGGCATTTTAGAAGACTTAAAGATATTTCAAAAGTAATTTTTATGTATATTCTGTGAATTATGTACTTCTTAGGTGCTCCTGCAGCTCTCCTCCTGTGAGAAAGGGGAAACAGCTTGAGACAGCAGTAGTTCTACTTCCTCTCTTCCCCCAGGAAGAAAGGGGAAGACTGTGGGGTTGGGCAGCTCTTCCTTTAGAGGAGGTGAGTAGGAGGCTCCCAAATGAGACAACTGTTCCCCTATAAGTTGCTGCTGCTGTTACTGCCTTCTGGTATGAAAGGCAGAGTGTTCCAGCAATTCTTTATCTGGGCACCAACTGCTCCTGCTGCTCCCACTTCAGATCCCCTCTTTGGTAGGTGGTAGGGGGGAAGAGAAAAGCAGGAACTCTGAAGAGCCAGAGGAGGGGATAGAACTGGGGTTTGAGGGAGAAAGTGAGAGCTGAATTTAGAAGCATTGGAAGGACTCTTTGGGAGTCTATTTTTCTCTTCTTTACCTTTTGCTTGAGTGCACCAGCTTGAATCTACTTTGTATCTCATCTGTAAAAAAGTCAAAAGTTCTTTTAACATTTGACATAATAGGAAGAGACATCCTAGTTTGAGACATATGAGGGAAAAGTGAGAATGGGGGAAGGAATTCACTTTTCCTGTGATAGCCTGTTCTTGTTATGGCTGTAATGGAAGCTCCTGCCATCTCTCACTCTGCATCTGTGTCTCTAGCCCTTTCTCTGTTGTTGTTTCCAAGTGCAGAGTGAGTCCATCTGTCACCTAATGTGATACACAGTTGGGGATTCTGCAGGTGCACCCACAGACTCAGAAAATGTCTTCTGGCCAAGAAGGAGCTCTGCATGAAGACCTGGATGTGGCTGATAAAGGAGGGCTTGCCAAAAATTCTATTACTATGTACTGTACACCGTTTGTTTCAGTCTTGAGAGGGACCTCTTCCAAAAGGCTAAAACGGCCAAGTAGAAAGTATATGCAATGTGTTTATTACTGGAATCTGAAGAGTGCCAAACAGATGTAGAACTGAATCTTGAACTCTGGCTACTGCTGGAGGTTGTGGATGGGGAGAGGATCTCTGAGATACAACTAGAGCTGGGAGCTTTTGTGAATGCTTCCAACTTTCACTTGTCATGGCCTCTTCATCAGCATGCTGAGCAAAGCTACAGAAACTCCCTATGCTGATGTGCAAAACTGAGGATGTATAGAAGATGTTTTGGCCAGATTTATTCTGATGGTACAGCCCTGGAGGTGGAAAGTCAATCCAGAGTCCCACGTGGAGGTGAAATACCATTGTGGGTGGGTGCTTCTAATTTCTCTTTCACCAGAAATCCTGCAAAATGGGTGATGCTGACAAGGAAGAAGACATGGCCAGGGCAGCTGAAGGGGATGGGTTGATTCAGTGCATCCTCTAGTCTAGGCAAATTCCTCTGGCAGAATCCCATCATGGAAATGAAAGCTGCCTTCCTTTGGCAGACCTTTTGAGGAGGGCATTGTTAGAACACGGTCTGCCCTTACCCTGTTGGTGAAAAGCCCTGGGAGAAATGGCCCTTTTTGGTTCAAGGCAGTGCAGTCTGCATCTCTTTTTTTTTTTTTTAATTTAGGGGATTTATAAAAGAGGTGAACTAACACCAATGGTTTGAATCATTGCATTGGCTAAAATTTTGTTCTCAGATATGCGCATGCAACTCTCATTTAAGCAGTAAGTTTATTTGAGGACAGAATTATGCCTAGACTAAAGGTAGGCCCTGTGCAGAATGTTACCACAGCTCTTTCAATGCACCTTTTCTCAATCCATGTCTGCAGTACTTCTTACTGTGCCAGTCCTCCTAACCTTTCCATCAGAGCCTAGTGGATGTGCCAGAGTACACGGCGATGTTATGATGATGGCTACTGAACACTAGTGCAGTTAGTGTGAGTGAAAGGCTAGTGTATTCAACTGATTGTGCCTCCTAATCACCACGTGCTTTCTTTGATTGAACCTCATTAAAAAAAAGCTCTCACTACCACTAAACTTTAAATGATTGGTGTTTCTCTCTTCCCCAGCATTTGAGAACATTGTTACTCACTTTGCAATAGATCCACTCTTCTTGCCTTGTGTAGCACAAAATTATAAATCAAGGTTTCCAAACAATACAGGAGCCTGACGTTAATCTCTTAAATCTATAATTTAGACACCTAATTTAAGGGCAGAATTTTCAGAAGTGGTGAGCACCCAGCACCTCCCATTGATTTCTATGGTTCCATATCTATTATTCCTCTGTCATCATAACACTTCCCAGTTTAGTAGCATCTACAGATTTCATTTATGTGCTGTTTACCCCAATACTCTTCCCTGTGGTCTCCCTACTAACACTTTGTTAGTATACACTTTTTGTACAGGTAGATTAGTTAGGGGTATGATTTTTATTTTATTTATTTTTCTCCATTGAAAGAGTTATTCTGGTACACCCCTTGTGTGGAAGCAGTTATGTGGTAATCAGCTAAGTTTCTATAAAGTACCTTTATATCAATATAATTGCGTCCACATTCCGGGGATTGTATCATTAATTATGCTAACATGGTTAAAGCAGTATAACTTTCTAGTATAGATAGGGCCTAAAAAGTGAAAACAAAGGACTGACTCTACACAGACTTCTCCTGTTCACTCAGCAGCAGAACACTCCCCTTAATTTGCCTAGCTATCATTTTAGAGAGATAACTTCACCCATAACTTTTTGAGGCCAGTTCCATAAACATTGCCAGCTTGATTCTCTTCTCTCATTGGTTTACCACTCAGCTGAGCTCACCTCCTAATTTACACATCTCAGATCAACATTGCAACTCAAGGTTATACTTCCTTTTGCTTTGTAAATCTCCCCTCCCCTCCCCTCTTTTTTTTTTTTTTTTTTTCCTTCTGTACTCCTTTCCCTCCTTACATGCAGTCCAGGAAAACCCCACATGCAGAATGTTATCAAGTTAAACAAACTACTAAATCACTTACCTATCTGCAGCAAAAAACATACAAAAGGAGTGAATACTGGAACTCCATAGTTTTTAATTAAATGCTAAGACTTTACTAACATAATAAAATAGAAATACAATGTGCAAAATGAATCCCTTCTCAGTATAACAGCTCTCCTTCGCTTGTATATCTACAAGCCCAGATAGCTAACATATAAACACAAAATGGCAGGTTAGAGATTTAGGGCCTGATTCTCCCCTGCTTTGAACCTTATATAGTCATTCAGCTCTGCAAATTGAGTATGACAGGGGTGTAAAATGGGAGAATGGTTGTGTTTCACCCCTCTGCTCGCTGTTTGGGAGAGGAAGTGACCTAATAAAATAACTTTATAGGAGCTATCAATGGGAGTTGAGGCTATTTAGCTACTTGCAGAAAGCACTCAGCAACTCACAGGGTCAAGCAAATAGGCCTGGATCTTCAAAAGTATTAAGGTGCCCTCTCCCAACTGCTTAAATTCCCTTGAGGAGCTGAGCAATAGACTGATTTTTCACAGGGGCTAAGCACCCTGCAGCTCCCATCAATTTCAGCTGGTGTTGGTACTCAGTATTTCTGGAAGTCAGGCCCAAAGTGTCCTAGCAAAGAGCTCCTAGGTGTTACTACAATATAATTGTATTGAAAAAGTAATCTCTGATAAGACGTATGTTCTGGATTTGCCATAGTTGTTGTCCAGTCCCTTGGAGAGGTAATATAGATGCAGACAAAGGAAGAATTCTTTACAAATGTTCATGAATTTGTCTGTCTGCTGTTTGGTCTGCTGGAGGTAGGCAGTCTTCCCAGTGTGGCTATGGGATTGGGAAGTTCCAGTAACAGCAGACTTTATTTTTAAATTCCTCAGGCTGGCTGGCATATTCTATTCACCTTTTCCACATTTTCATACCAGTACACAGGAAACGTGACATACTACACTTACACCCTGCACCTCCACCCATCCCGTCTCATTTGTTTCCAACTAAAAAAAAGGACACTGTCATATTAAAAATCATGGGCCCAATTCTAGCCCCCCTCCCTGGTCATTACATGCCACTTAGACAGTGTAGCTTACAGGAGCTGGAAATGCTGTATAAGAATCCCCCCAGTGCAGGGGCAGTGTAGAATGAATATAAACAGCCCTATGCTGCCCTGGCATGGATTGTTAGTTGGGGTCGGGACTTGGGATGGTAGAGGGAGTGCCCATGACACTGTGCACTAGGGGAATTCTGAGTTGTGATGCAGCCCATAGGCAACCCTGAACAGCTGCCATAAATCAGAGTTGCTTCAGCACAAGCTGGGATGGGGGCATTTTAGCTCTCCCAGCAGTCCAGAATCCAGGTGGCGTGAAGGTAACATAAAGCCACTTTTAAACCTCCTAACCAGTCATAGCACAGCAATGGTCTCCATATTTTAATAAAATATCCTTCTCATGTGGCAACAACTTACAATGACTATTTAAACAGAAACCTAAATGTACTTTTCCCCATTTGTTTGATTACTCATCATTTCTCTCTTGTGTATGCAGTGAAGTTGACCAGTCAGTTACATGTTTGTTTATAGTGAATTTCTAATCATTTTTACTTTTGAGATGTCAGATATGGGCAAAATACCTCAGTTGTAGGTTTCAAAACACTGCAGAGGAATGTTTATATCCCAACCAATCAATGTTTTCATTTTTGGAATTTTTTAAAAAAGGATTTTTTAAATTTTAGGATTAGCTGGATAATGAGAGCATCCATAGTTAGAAAGGGAAAACTATATAAAAGGGGTATCATCCCTCATGCTGAAGGACATAAACCAACCTCTAAGGCACTTTCTTGGCTGGGGTTTAAAGATGTGTTGTTAAAATGTGTTCATGAACACATTCCATCTAACATTTGAAGAGTGTAGTGTAGGCAAGGCAGGTATGACTTTAACAAATGTTAAACTAGGCTTTAACACAACCAGTTTAACACATGTTAAAGACAGCATGCCTTGTCTAGATTAGACTTTTCAAATGTGTTAATTAGGATATTTAGCTGAGCTATTTTAACACACTTTTTATTCTAGATGAGATCATGCCTGAGTGATGGGGGTTAGAGGAAGCAACTTCCCCTATTGGCTGGTTATTCCTTAATTGTCCACTATGGGGTCTCCTGTATCTTCCTTTGAAACATCTGGTCATTGTCAGAAGCACTAACTCAGGAAAGCACTTAAGCACATGTCTGTTTGTAAGTATGTGCTGAGGTCCCAGTGACTTAAATAGGACGTAAGCATGTACTTTAGTATTGTCATGCCTATGGATGCATTCCTGAATCAGGGCCAGAGACAGGATACTGGACTAGATGAGCTGCTGGTTTGATTTGGTATGACATTTCCAGTTCCTAAAAACTTGTTTCACAATCTATACTTGGGCTTAAATCAACTTGATGGTGTGTCCTTTTATTAGTAATGATTATAAACTAATGCTTAATAAATATAATATTTAAATAGGAAAAAATGGTGATGTCATATTGTGAGAATTTCCATCAGGTGTAAAGCTCCAAATTCCTCAAATTTACCCTAATTATCCTTCACTGGGGACAAGGGGGGTGGTGGTCCCTGTATGAATGTTTGTTAATTTGATCTTGGAATCTGAACACATAGTTCAGACTAACAATTCAGGTGTTTTTTTGTTTGTTTATTTGTTTGTTTGCTTTAATAAATTGTCTTCTGTACCAAAATAATCTCTGCCACCTATGCCTGGTTTTTGGAGCATAGGTTTTTATGTTAGCAGCAAAGTGCTAGCAGGAAAAAGGCTGATTTATTTCCTTTCTTTTACCAGTAATAGAGGATATTTCAGAGGAAATTACTATGTATAGAACACGACAAAATAATTTTGTTCCCATTGTGCTGGAATGTGTCTAGAACAGAGAAACTACACTTAAGATTAAAAAAAAAAAAGGGAAATAACAACATGGGGTTGTCAGCAGTACAATAAGGAAACCAGAAAAACACGAGAAGAGGCATCCTGAAAATATGCTTTCTAGATGTGTTCAATATTTTAAAACAGCGGTTCTCAACCTTTTTTTCCCGAGTACCACTCGGGTCAGGTACAGTCAGGTCAAGTACCGCTTCGCCTGACTGTACCTGGTCAGAGTGGGACTCGGTGAATAGGTCGAGTTCCGTGGAGGGATCAATGCCCTCCGCCGAAGCCTTGCCGCCGTTTGACCATTTTCGGCGGCAGGGTGTTTGGGGCTTCTCGGCGGCATTGGTCTTTTTCGCCGGCGGGAGGGGGGGAACATTCCACGGCGGCGAGCTTTTGCGGTGGGGGGGGGGGGGGATGGGATTCTGCGGCGGCGAGCTTTTTTGGCGGCGACTAAGGGTGGGCAATTCGGCGGCGGAATCGGCGGCGAGGTTTTGCCTCGCGTACCACCGAGCCGTCTTCCGTGTACCACTGGTGGTACGCGTACCACCGGTTGAGAACCCCTGTTTTAAAACATGAAGCTTTTCATTTAAAAAAACAGCCCCATTGTTTTTACAATTCCTTATTTTTTTGAAGAGAATGTTGCATTCTAATCTTTGTAGGACACTTCACTCCAGTTATCATGATAGTGGATTGTGATTACTTTGACAAATACAGAGGCATCAGTATGTGGCTTGCCTGGATGAATACGAAATCTATTTTTTGTAAGTAAAATATCTATAAAAGCAAGTCAGAGATGTAGCCTTGCCATCTGTTGTTCGATTAATGGTCCATGGTACTGAAAGCACACAATACGTATAAAAGTAGTATTTATTTAAAACAAACAAACGTTGCATTGTATTGTGTAATTTTATAGAATATTATTATAGCTTGTGTTTTTTAACAGAAAATCTTAATCTATTGATTGTTCAGTTTTGTAGCTAGCATTGTCATAGTGGAAAATGTTTTTATGCTTAACAAAGATGAAGCGAGAAAGATATATCTGATTAATAGCATTTATTGCCATATCCTGTATTTCCAAGATAAGAAATGTACGTAGTTCCCAGAACACTGTTAGAATAAGCAACCTTTCTCCACTGGGTTATTTGGAATCCAGCACTTCTTTCCTATACCCACATCATTTATACAGGGGAGGAGACTGACAAAAAATAAACTACTCTCTGGTACATATTGAACCACTTTTTTTTTAAGGATAAATTCTTTATTATTATTTATTTGTGTTACTATCCTGCCTAAAGGCTACCAGGATTGTTGCCCAGTTGTGCTAGGCACTTTACTTACACATATTATGTGTAAGTATTTACTCTGCTGAAAGAATTTTCAATCTATCTGGACAAGGTAGGGGAAACAGGCATGAAGTAACTTGCTCAATGTCACCCAGCAGATAAGGGCATAGAACCCAATTCTCCTGCCCTGTGCACTGGACCACACTGCCTCTATAGAACTCTATATCACTGTTATTGGAGCCCTTAGGGAATCTTTCACCATCATGCCTGGCTTTTGTATGAAAATAAAAAACAAAGAGAGAACATGACTTTTTAGCTCTATTTGTCCTTTTACTTTCAGATCACAATATACACTGAAAGGAATATTTCGAAAGGAGACTTACAAAGTACTTTTATGTTACTACAGTTTGTCATAACAAGGTGATACAGCATATTTTATTAAACAGACTCTTAGAGTGATTAGAGTGATAGACATTGTTGCTAGTTCTTGTAAATAATGTGACTTTTAGCCCTGGTTGTGGTCAGTTTGTGAAAAGTTGCAGCATTCACCTCATTTTGGAGTTTTGCTTTTTTCAGTGCGCTATAGCCTAATGGAAAGTTTGCTAAACTGCAAGCACACGAGTTCTGGTCCCATTTTTTCCATTGACTGCTGGTAATGTTTTTGTGGCCCTGACAACCATTTTATGAACCAAGGTTTTATACTTTGCGGAGTTAGCTACTATTCACCAGTTTCACAGATAAGATAACTGAAAGCTTACAGAAGGGCACACTGGCAAAGTGGAAAATAGAACTCAGCTCTCTAATATAACAAAGCAAGTCACATCCACTTTGCCACAAAATCTTTCAGAAATGGTATGCCAAAATAGATACTTCTGTAACCCACACTAATGTAGAATGGCTTTCTGTCACTCTCTAGTAGCTAGACCATCTGTAGACATTTGAGTTTGCTACTAGGTATATGCTTACAAAGCTGGTTCTTTAGCTCAAGTGGTGGAGGTTCATGCTTTTTACATCCAGAGGTCCTGGGTTCAGTGTTCTAAAATAAGCCAAACAGAGGTGGTGTTACATTTGGTTATGCTGCCTGAAACTCCTAAACCACAGTTCGTTCCCAAAGCCACAATGCCAAAATGCACAGTATTGCACTGCTCTTTCACACATACGTAATCCACTGATGGTGCATGTATTGTGTCTCCTTGCATGGGTTGGTCTACAGAGAGGAAAACCATTGCTTCTGTGATAAAATAGACTGCTGTTATAGGTTCAAAGCTTGCTAATAAGTGTAGGGATCAAAAATATAAGTGTATAAAATTAGTGTAAGGATCAGAGTAATATTTAGAATGATTTTATATTGCAGAACATAATATTAAGACATGAATTTGAATGTTATGCTAATATTGTTGTACTCTTGTATTTTTACTATTTGTATTTCGTTAATGGAAGCTGTCCTTTTAAGAATGGGGTGTGGCAGATTTAGAGTGTGTTTGTGACAGAGAGCAAAGTGTGGGAGAGTTTGCCTGTGTGTGCATGCAAAGAATGTAAGACCCTTCCTGTTTGAGCTCCAGCAAGGTCTGAATTTGATTTAATAAACTTAGCAAGTTTCATTCTCAAAGATGTAACATTAGATTGTGGGGGGAATAGACACTGTAGGGTATTGTTAGTGTGCTACAGAGCTTTTACTTGGTGGTCACTAATATGCAAACCTGCCCAGCTGAACAAGTAGTAAAAATTGTTACCATATTATGGGTATCCCAGATCAGATGGGTGAGTCCACATCACGAACTCACTACCATGTTTCGTATTAGATTGTAAACTCTTCAGAGCAGAGGCTATGGCCTTCATCTTCAAAGGCTCCTAGCTTTCAGTGATTTCAATGTGAATAGTATTTAATGACTTCAATGGAAGTTAGGAGCCTAACTACCTTTGAAGATCTGGACCTATGTGTTTATACAGTGCCTAGTTTATACAGGGCCCCAATATTATTTGGATCTTCCAGTGACAGCAGGGGCCAAAATCACATTATTCACTACAAATCTGTGAAAAACATCATTAAATCTTATTTTTAAAATCTCATTATTGTGAGGATCTGACTCATGATTTTTGCAATATTATGTGCTGCCCTTTAAAGGCAGACGTGGTCCAGCATGTCTGTTATGGGGCTTCAGTTCCTTCAGCCCCTTTGCGGACAAAGATCTAGGAGCTGTAATTTCCAGAGGGGATCATGTAACTGATAGTGTAACCAGGCTAAGAGCAAGGCATGATGGGAAGAAGGAAGCAGGATAAAAGGCAGATCCTGGGTTTCGGGAGCTGCATTTTGGTGGAAGGCATGTCAGGGATGGCTATAAAGAAGGACTGCTGGTAGTTCCTTAGAGGGAGCTAAAAATGGAACCTATGAGTTACTGAGCTGAAGAAGCCTGAGGATAGCCTGGGAGGAAATGGCTCTTGGAAATGTGAAGAAGGGAAGTTCAGTGCCCACAAATTAGGATCCCACAGCTGGAGCTCAGAGTAGAGGGAGTGTTGGGCTCCCTTGTGATGACCTAGTGGCTGTGCAAAACCCTAGCATGCAACTGGAAAAATTTGGAGGCAAGTAGTGACTTGGGGAAGTGAAGAATGGTTTTACCTACTGATAAGGGGAGATGGAACCCTATGACTCCGGAGGAGGGCGACATAACAGGTTGACTGTATCAAGAGGTGAAAGTTGTGGCCTGCGAATGGTTGAAGGGACTACTCGGCAATCTTGAATCAATTGGGGATGAGGGACAATTTAGCCTGGGCAGGACTGACTGATTGTTTTGTGTGTTGGAGCTTTTTATTTGTCCTAGAAAGAAATGACTTTCTGGTTTGGATGGAGGACCAGAAGGGAAACTGAATAACTAAATTACCACAATTAAATTGCCTATCACAAGAGGAAGACTGTAGATCACCTGTGGAGTGGAAACTGAATCGTGACCACACCTGATTCAGAGAAGTTAAGAATTCATTAAATCAGTTATAAATATGCTTGTAAAACACTGGACACATGTATAAAGCTGTGAGGATGTTGTGAAGGCCAAAACTATAATGGGGTGCAAAAAAAGACTAGATAAGTTAATGGAGGATAGGTCCATCAATGGCTATTAGCCAGGATAAGCAGGAATTGCTGTTTGCCAGAGACTGGGAATGGCCAATGGGATGGATCACTTGATGATCACCTGTTCTATTGATTCCCTCTGAAGCACCTAGCATTGGCCACTGTCAGAAGACAGGATACTGAGCTAGGTGGACCATTGGTCTGACCCAGTATGGACGTTCTTATGAGTCCACAGAATAATTAGTCTTCTAAGAGTAAAAACACCCTTACAATCTTTCAGTACTAAAACTGTACAACCGTGTAGCTGACTTGTTTTGAAACAGTTAAATATGCTCCATGGGGTGTGCTGTAGCAATTCCAGCACTGATTCTGTATCCCTCAGCTGGAGGGCAAGAGGATGACTTTTTATCTTGTACTATTTAATGATGCCCTTCTGGAATATGCTGTGCTCAGACTGAGTTAAAATGCAATGAGTTAACTATCAACAGAGAACGAGTGCATGATTCCAATTATTCTGCTTTTTAACAGTAGGGTAACCTTTACTAGACAATTCATGCCTAAGTAGCATTTTTTATGTCTTCTGTAGAATCTGCTTTGAGCCCTTTAATGATGAAGTGGGAGGTCTGCTTCCGAGGCTGCCAGTTACTGTTTGATTCCAGAAACTTTGTGCAGTTGCTTCCCTGAGCAATTAAGGATAAACAATGGTTCAAAGTAATAAACTAAATTCAACAGTAAGGAAGCAGGGAGTCATTGTTTTGGTCACAAACCCTTCATGGATGGCCTGGTTTGATAACTTGCAATGAAGATACTTTATGGATGGAGGGAGGTGTTTCACAGAGATTTACACAGTGGCTTGATTGTTACGTTGTGAATCAGTTCAGCAGATAACAGTTCGGATGTGGTATAAGCAAGGAGACATTTGCACTGTATGTGCTCTACTGTAAACTAGACTAGAGAAAAAGATTAAGCCCTCTGCTCTTCTCACATTTTGGTCCTGATGTTGGTCTCAATGAATCCAGTGGCAAAACTGCCGCTAGTTACAGTGAGAATCATTCCCATACTGAAAAAAGTAGAATTGACCAGTTTGATGGTAGTCGAACCATCTATTGATGGAAGGAAGTGCTGTTGTAATAGAAAAGTTTAGTGGCTGGACATGAGAGAGAAGGTATAATTCAGTGTTTTCTACTTGTATTCAGTTTGGAAGCACAAGCTCCACTTTAAAGCTTGCCCAGTCCAGGTTTCTAAAGTATTGCAGAGGCATGAAATCATTCCTGCTGATCAGAAATGGGTCTCTCTCTGGCAGGCACCCAGAACCAGAAAGTTGTTTTTACTTGTGAAAACTAGAGATACTCCAAACTAAAATCTCCAGTCTCTGCCATTCAAAGCAGAATGATGTTAGCTTGTGGTTGTGTCCATAACATGCTGGGCGTTTTCCAGACACACAAAAGGGAATAGACTCTTCCCCGAGGAACACGTAGTCCGAGGATTGATAGACCCTTGTGAGTAAAGGGGAATAACAAGGGATTTTCTATACAGATTAACAAGAGTTTCTATGAGGCAGCAGGACATAAGTGAAATTTCAGTAGTGATTTTGGGCTACCTGGAAGAAAGTATGGAGGTGGCAAAGAGACTGACAAGTAAGTGTGCAACGGTGGGAAGGTTGGAGCAAAGAGGGCACAGGGCAGTTTGATGCTCGACAAGGAAGGATAAATTACGAGGGCTGGTGTAGAGAGTCCTGAAGGAAGTGATGGGTATTTTAAATATGGGCTGCTTCTATTATTTGAGTTCTAAGCTGGATCTGAACTTGGAAGAGAGACACTTTCTAGACACGGTTTGGTTTCAGTGCTGTTAATGTTGTTGTTAATGTTGTTAATTTCTATGATTCAGCAATTCTAGGCCTGCCTCTCTTCATACCACTACACAATTATTGTTTGTTGATCCTAGGATAGAGAGGTGGTGGAATGCATTCCTTCAAAAGCCTGGTCTTAAAAATCATTAAATTAAATTAGTCATTGGATCAAACGTATACCTTAATTCCAGAACCAGGCAGGTGACAGTGAGTTAGGCATAACTCTAAAAGAACACACTGAAATATCATAAGACACAAGAATGAGTAAAAATTGTTTACATAGTGAAACATTTAATATGACACGCTGCACAGCTATTCACATTCTTTGAATTAAAAGAATACGTTTCCAACAGGCTTAATCATGTAACCATGTTCATGCAAGCAAGCAAACAAACAAACATATAAACAAAGCTAGCAGAAGCTTTGTACAGATAACTTTGGTCAGTTTAAAAAAAAAAAAAGGCATCCAACAGGGCTTTTTGTTTGTTTGGGTTTTTTTTTAGAGGGGGTGGGGACAAGTTGGTTAGAATGAATCACTCAAGGTCCCTTAGTTCCTGTAATTTATTATATTCCGTTTCCATTAGAGAAGGGCTGAGGTGGGGATGTTCAAAATCAGACCAGATGCACATTAGATTCAGGATAGGATCAGGTTTGAGACCAAATCATCATTAGGGTACAGGTGCAGATGTGAGGAAACCAAAATCTTGCAAACTATTAGCATGAGATTTGGTTCAAAATGGCAGAAGTCTGGCCTGAGATTTCTAGACTTGAATGCTAACATTACCTGTTTCCACAGCTGATCACTTCAGCAGACACAGTCGGCTGCCCTGTGGCTGTGGTCAGAGCTTGGATTGATGGAGTACTTCCACTTTGCTCCTGTAGGGTCAGCCTGCCTACAATATGTTCTTAAGTGCTTTTGTCTGATCAGTTTTAAATGACTCGAGCTAAAGGGTTCCCAGCACTTCTCTTGATTCCACAACCTCACAGATGTGATGGCTGCCAAATCTCTGTTCAGCCTAAGTTGTCCTGTACTCTCCATTACTCTTAGGGTACACTTCAAGCCAGGGGTATGACTTCCTGCTTGAAGAGACGCACCTGTGCTAGCTCTGATCAAGCCAGTGTGCTAAAAATAGAGTGAATAATGGAACTTGAGTTTGATAGTCCTTTTGAATGGTGGCTCCAATGCCACACTACAGTTGTCTGGCTCTGGGCCTATATTTTCCAGCACTTCTATGTTACCTACTAGTTTATATACAGCTGGTCGGTGTTTAACCTCCTTGTTCCATGTGCTCTGCTCCATCTTGCCTTCAGTTGATCAAATGCATGTTCTACTACTATTCTGCAGTTTCTCAGTGTGTAATTAAAGCTTCTGGTAGAAGCTCTGACATAAGCATATGGATTCACTAGGTTAGGCTACATCCTCTAAAATAGGGCATAGACATCCTGTTAACAAATATCTTATCTGGACATGTTATTTCCTCCAAACATGTAAACACCAGATCTCCTCAGCACCCTGGCATCATGCACTTTGCTGGTGCATCCCAAATTGGTGTTTGTGAACCTGCCATTATGGCTGATCAAGGCCTGCATGATGCCCATCTGTGTTCCTGACACGGGTTGCCCACAAGTTGCAGCACAAGCCCCATTGCCCATGCCACTGGACCATATTCACCATGGCTGGAACAGAAAACTGGTTCATTGAATAGCTAGGGATTCTGCTTATGCACTTGAGTGTAATAAAGGGAGTGATTTTTAAATAGCACCCTTGCACTAGATCCAGTGTATGCACTGAAAATGGTTGCCTTGTGCTTTGTGTGCCTTAAAGTGGAAGGCTTGGCCTTCAGCACATCCTCCACATCGGAGGAGAAGCTTTCGCAGATTAGAGGACAGAAAAGATGACATATTCAACAAGATAATGAATGTCTCTGGGGCAGCTGACATAGAGCTAAGAGCACATTCCACCGCCATTCTGCATTTGCTCAGCCTATTGTTGAACTGCTCCTTACTTCTGTCTAGGTAGCTGGTGTACGGCTTCATAAGCCATGGGAGCAAGGGGTAGGCTGGGTCTCCCAGGATCACTATTGGCATTTCAACAACATCAATGGTTATTTTGTGAAAAAAACTTTGATTTTTAGCTTTCTGAACAACCATGTGTTCCTAAAGATGTGCATGTCATGCACCTTTCCTGACCATCCCACGATGTCAGTGAAATGCCTCCTGTGATCCACCAGCACTTGCAACACCATTAAAAAGTATCTCTTTCAGTTTATGTACTCTTGGTAAGATGGTCTGGTGTGAAGATAGGGATAGACATGCCATCTATCACCCCACTGCAGTTAGGGAACCCCATTGTGGCAAAACCATCTACTATGTCCTGCACGTTCCCCAGAATCACTATGCTTCTTAGCAGAAGTCGATTAATTGCCCTGCACACTTGGATCATAACAGCGCTCATGGTGGATTTACCAACTTTGAATTGATTCTCCACTGACCGGTAGCAGTCTGGCATTGCAAGCTTCCACAGAGAGATCACCACTCGCTTCTCCACCAGCAGAGCAGCTCTCATTCTAGTGTTGCTGCACTTCAGGGCTGGGGAAAGCTCTGCACAAATTTCCTGGAAAATGCCCTTCTGCATTTGAAAGTTCTGCAGCCACTGCTCGTCATCCCCTAGCTGTATAACAAGGCAATCCCACCAGTCAGTGTTTGCTTCCCAGGACCAAAAATGGTGTTCCATCATGTTCAGCTGCTGCATGACTGCCAGCAGCAACCAGGAATTGTTTCATTCTATGGCTTGTAGCAGGAGTTCTTGACTGATATCACAATGTTCTGTGCTGCGGCTCCTGTCTTGGCTCTGGAAATACTGCAGGATAAGGCGCGAGGTGTTTGTAATGCTCGCAACAAGAATGCACAGCTGAGCAGGCTCCATACTTCTTGGGCTATGGCATATGTGCAGTTGAGCCAGGCTTTCAAATAGTATGGGTTGTTTGCCATTGATATCAGGGTAGGAAGGGAGGGAGGGAGAAAACTGTGTCATAGGAGGCTGAAGCCATGTTCCCATTCCCCCCGTGACAATGTTTTGGTTCCATGAGGCATTGCAAGCCCTTCTCAAAACCTCTTGCGGCTAGTTGCACTGTGGGATAGTTACCCACAGTGCACTGCTCTCTGCATTGATGCAAAAGTTGCTAGTGTGCACACGCCACCGACACAATGACCGTGGTGTGGAGACACCCAATCAACTTAATTACTGCGGCGGCTGGATGTCAACTTACCCTGAGAGTAGACATGCCTTTAGAGTCAACTGATACCAAACACCACTCCTAAATTTCATCAGATACTAGCTATGGGTCTGACCTAACTCTGAGTCAAGCTAATGGCAGACTTTCCATTAGTTCTAATGGGAGCTGAATTGTGCCCTATGAATTTAGGATGGAATCCTAAAATACATGGCTTGGTTTTTAGTTGATGTCCATTCATTTCAGCAGGAGTTTGGTGAGTTCTGTTAGATTTGGAAAGTAATCTGAACGGAAATTAAGGCTACGTACCTCAGCCTCCAGCTTTTAACTGTTGATGAATTTATTTGTAGCTATTGGTACAAATGGATGCTGTTTGAGATGGTTGCTATTTCTGAAAAATAATTGTCACAAGGTATATATAAATTATATCTTGTTCTTGCTATATTTTTATTAGCTGTTAAAGTTATTCTACCGTCAGTCCTCTGCCAAAATGCTGCAGAGTGTCCAACACTAACAAGTGGCTTTAAAGGCTTATGAGTAGGGTCATAAACATGATTTCTGTTTGTGGAAATACTTCTTGTACTAAAACTCCTCAAGTCCCATGCCCATTTGGCACTAGGAGTGTAACTGTACTTTCCCAATCCTTGCCATATGTTGGTAAATTCTCTGTAAATCTTTATTTTCCTAATGAAATTGCTCATTGGTTCTGCACTCTGATTCCTGTCTCTGTCCAAAAATAGCTTGAACCTTATCTGACCTCATGATGCAAGTAACTTTCTACACTTGAGTGGATAGTGGTAAATCTGGGATTGGATGCAGTCAACAAGAAAACTAAATAATTGCGTTAATCTGGGCCAATTGAAGTAGAAAGCAAATCTGACTGTTTAAAGTCTCTCAAAACCACCTTACTCATATCATCTGTTTCACAATCAGGATTGGTTCTGAATGCAGCAATTATTATGTTCCTTCTCTTAATCTGACAGTTTCTCACTATTTTCCTGTTGTGATGGGGAATCTCTTTTATGAAAGAAAAACCAGGGCAACACTGTGGTGCCATAGGACTGTGAGGGGAGTGAAAAGATTAGTGAGAAATGTAGTTATTTTTCAATACTAGTTTTAAAATTAAACCCCATATCCTGCAGGTTTCATGAGTGCTTGCTACAGACAGTCTGTTGCTTTTTTTCTTTTATCCTGTGTCCTTCCCGTCCGAGTGCCAGTGGCTCAGATGACTTCCCCAAACACTCAGCAAGAAATTGCACTCCTGAATACAATTCCCAGCTCTGTGAGAACTGAAGGTGAGTTCTATCCCCACAGTTATCTCATGCTCCCAGGCTCTTGGAAAGACAAAATTCAGTGGGCAAGGGATGCAATCAATCCACCCTTCCGGTATTTATCTGAATATGAAATAACTGGCCTTTCAGCAAGTGTTGAAAGTGAACACAAATTGTGCTGTGAAGTATGTATATGTGAAGAGGGGCAGTAAACCCACCCAACCCTCCTTCCACCTCTACTAGAGCAAGCAGGCCAGGCCAGCAGGAGGAGAATTTGGAGAAGAGGGGAAGTTGGCCAGCAGAAGGGTGTTGGGATGTAGCCGAGTCACTGGCTGGGTGGGAGTGGAGCCTCTTGTGTGGGGGAATAGTGTCAAGAGAATCTAGGATGTCCTCAGTCCTGAAAATCCCAGGTTCATTCTCCAGGCTAAGAATGTTTCTACAAAGTTTGAAGAAAACTGGCATACCTGTGGATGAGTTGGAAGTCTTTAAGAAAAAAAATCCATTCCCTTTCCATATGTGCTTCTTATTGACTGGCTGCATTGCTCATAGCTACGGTCATTGTTTTTTTGTTTTTGTTTTAATTTGCATTTGGTGCCTTTTTAAAAAAAATGTAGTGTGGCTACTGATCTCTGTCATATGACAGAGGTACTAGCCTTTTCGTAACAGTGACTCGTCTGCTATTGGAGCCAAGAAATAAAGGTCAGTCTCTGCTTGGCACTTCTTATTAAGTAGACTGTGATCTCTTGACCTTGGGGGCTGCTGAAATGCGAAGCGTCAAATCAGTGGTTTTGTATGGGGAGTATAAGCCTCGTTGCTGCTCACACTAACTAACAATGAATGGTGATCAGCGGGTAATGTTCTGTAGATCATATGTGGTGGCTGCGTGGTGGTCGCTGGAGGAGTGCCTTGAGGGAATTTGTAGTACATAGATGGTGGGTAAGAAGGTTCCAGGTCTATAAACTGCACCGTCTCTCACCCTTTCTGATGCTCCTCATTGTTATACCGAGATCTATTTCTTTTCCTGTAGCATTCAGTCTCCCACTTGCTGTACAGAATACATTGCAAACTGCCATGGGAGAGCTCTCTCTTGTACAGTATGTCATACAGGAAAAGGAATAACCTTGAGCCTCCAAAAAAGGAAACCAATTAGAAACTCTGGAATGCCATAACCTCTCTTACTTGCATTGAACCCTAACTCCCCTCACATTCTGAATGCATTTTGTCTTTATCCCAAGTCTGTGAGGTCACATAATATGAATATTTCTTTTTCTCACACCTCCCTCTGGGGGAAAACATTTGGATGAATGTTATTCCCTTTGGTGCCCTGCATGTCTAGGAGATATCTACAAAACAGCACGCAAACAGTCCTTGGAATGGATATGAGTCAGTTTTGGTCCAAATAACAACGGAAGCCCGTCACACACCTAAATAAACAAACATGCATGCCAATGAACATATTCATTTACAGGCCGATGTTAGTGGTAGAAGTAGTGCTCTGCTTTCTGGATTCTCAAGCTGAATGCTTTTTGACATGCAAATTAAAGGAACAGCTCCGGTAGGTTTAGCCACCAGACTCCTATTTTGCCCATAATAACACTGAGTAATAGCTTACATTTATCTAGCACCTTTTATCTAAACATTTCAAAGCACTTGACAAACTTGACTAGGTCTCCTCACCCCTGTGAAAGAGGTAGGTAGGTAAACAGAGGCATGAAGCAGTTAAACTGACTTTTATTTTCAAGGACCTGATGTACTTGCTGTTGTAAAGCATAATTTTAGAAAGAAGGGCAGTGAAATATCTAGAGTGGGGAACTGGGAGTCAGGATTCCTGGGTTTTATTTCAGACTCTATGACTTGTAGTAGAAAGTGAGAGCCTGAGACATAAGGCCTAGTATAACAGGCCAGGCATGAGGCCTGAGGCCTAAGCTAAAGTAATGGTCAAGCCCTGCTGTAAGAAAGCAAAGTTAGCAGAATTCATGCTGTGAATGCTGGCAGACTCCATTCCTAAAAAAGCACTAGGTACAGAACACTCACACAAGCACATTTCAGAAAGGTGTTAAAACATCCCAATACCCCAAAGATAACGAGGGCATACTGACCCCCCAGGTAGACAATATAATGGATAGAGATGTTTTGGCCGAACCATCTGGTACAAGGTAAAAAGTGGTATTTTACCACATCAGAGGGTGATATGTCAGAGGGTGGCAACTACACATGTCAGAGGGGCAATACGCAACTTGTTTGTAGCAGTGTATAAAGGAGGATCTTAAAGGGAGTGACTTGGTCCAGCCCAGGGGGAAATGGAAAGTCCCGCTGTTTATTGAGCTGGTCCATTGTAACAAGCATACATGTGTTAGTGGTCCTGTGGAAGCTGTGGGATACTAGGACTGTGCTTTGGCTACAATAAACCTGGCCTGGTGCCTTCGTTACTGAAATGGATCTCTGGTCTTATTAAATAATCCAATCGTGGAGTGGTGTCTTGGATATCTGCGCAGAACTAGGATAGTATGCATACTGGAAGCAGGGCCCAAGCATAATATTTTTGGGCCCAGTACAACTTGTAACACAAGCCCCCTCCCACACACATACTACAATCCCTCATCTCATACATACAATCTCATGAGCCATGAGAATTTTTTCCTCATGGTGAGGGGATTGCAGCCTGAGCCAGGCCCTCCAAGGCCTCCGAGCCCCGGTAAAGTGTACCCTTTCCCCCCACCCCCCTTGTGGGGGCCCTGTCTGGGAGAACACACATGCAGCCAACAACTGACAACATGACTTACTATAGAATCATAGAAATATAGGGCTGGCAGGGATCTTAAAGTCATCAAGTGCATCCCCCTGCACTGAGGCAGGACCAAGTAAACTTAGCCCAGGGGTTCTCACAACAAATTTTTGGTGGCCTCAGAGTGCGGCCAACAAGTCTTGCAGGTGGCTGCTCTAACAAATTTTCCTAAAATACTTAATTAACTTTAGGAAAAACAAATAAATATGCACATATACATTTCCAAACCACTGTAATTTATTTATGCAAGGTGTTTTTGTTTTTTTTCAAACTCACTAATAATAATAATGCACAGTTGTCTCTATTCTTTACGGGACCTAAATAGAATAGAAACAAAAATAAGATGTTTTGCATGTTCTTGTCTTTTGCTGCTGTTTCTTTTGCTTTTTTGGTTGCCTTTTTTTTTTTTTTTTTTTTTAAGACTTGCGAGCTAGTAAATCTGTTTCTGTGAAAAGTGATATTTGTATGTTTGTTAATATAATTTTTCATGGAAGCAGACTTGCTAGCTAGCTGGGAGGTAGTGAAAAGCGATATTAACAAACATACAAATATCACTTTTCACAGCAGATTTACTCAGCCCAAATTCAGCCCTGGATGGGGAGGTGGGTAGGGAGGCAGCGGGGGCCTGGGGTGATAGATGGGGGGTCTGGAGGAGGCAGCAGGGGTCAGGGGGAATGGATGAGGGGCTGGGGAAGGCAGCAGGGGCCAGTGGCGATGAGCCTGTGGCCGGGGACCAGTGTCTGTGGCCAAAGCCCAGGTCCAGAGGACATAGCGGGAGCCAGAGATGAGAACCAGAAGCCCCACAGCTAGATCCTCAGGTCCTGCGGTCGGAGCCCGGGGATGGAACCCCCCACCATGTGGCCAGAGCCTGGGGATGGAGGAGGTAGCAGGAGCCAGGGGTGATGGATGGGAGGTGTTAAACCTGGGGCCAGCACACCTAGGGCCAGTACCAGCTGCTACATGGCTGGGGCCAGAACCCCATGGCCGGATCCTGGGGGATGGAGCCCTCTGCCACACGGCTGAAGCCCAGGGCTGGAGGAGGCAGCAGGGATCAGGTGCGATGGGGGGAATGGTGAACCCAGGGATAGAGCTTGAAGCCCCATGGCCAGAGCCTGCCACCCTAGGGCTGAATCTGGAAGCTCAAGCCCTATGACCAACAGGAAGGTGGGGAACTCACACCGGCTGCCTGTTCCTCCAGCGTTTCTGGCTTCAGAGAGAGGCAGGGCCAAACCCCTGCTGGTGGCCCTGAGGTATGGGCTGCTGCTTCTCCCCACCCCCATCACCGCCCAGGAGGCTGTGGTCACAAGAAAAGCACCTGGTGGGCACATGTGGCTGCATTTAAGAAAAACTGACCTAGACTATTTCTGACAGGTGTTTATTCAACCTGTTCTTAAAAGCCTCCAGTGATGGATTCCACTGCCTCCCTCGAAAGCCTACTCCAGAACTTAACTACCCTTATAATTCAGTTTCCTTAATGTCTAAACTAAATCTCCCTCAATGCAAATTAAACCCACTACTTCTCATCCTACCCTCAGTGGACATGGAGAACAGTTGATCATTGTCCTCTGTATAATAGTGCTTAATATATTTGAAGACTGTTACAGATACCTCCTTCAGTCTTCTTTTCTCAGGGCTAAGCATGCCCAATTTTTTAAACCTTTCCTCATAGATCATGTTTACTAACCCTTTTATCATTTTTGTTGCTCTCTTCAGGGCTTTCTCCAATTTGTCCACATTTTTCCTAAAGTGATGGTGCCCAGAACTGGACATAGTTCTCTAGCTGAGGCCTGGGCAGTGACAAGCAGAGCAGGACAATTACCTTCCATGTCGTATATGTGACACTCCTGTTAATACACCCCAGAATGATATTAGCGTTTTTTGCAACTGCATCACATTGTTGACTCATGTTCAATATGAGATTCACTTAACCCTCAGATCTTCTTCAGCAGTACTACCATCTAGCTAGTTATTCCCCATTTTTGTAGTTGTTTATTTGATTTTTCCTTTCTAAGTGTTGTACTTTGCACTTGTCTATATTGAATTTCATCTTGTTGAAATCAGACCAATTCTCCAATTTGTCAAGGTCATTTTGAATTCTAATGATGGTTTTCAAAGGCCTAGCAACCCCACTCCCAGCTAGGTGTCATCTGCAAATTTTATAAGCATACTTTCCACTCCATCATCCAATTCATTAATAAAAATATTGACTAGTACAGGACCCAGGACTGACCCATGTGGGAACCTACTAGATACGCCCTCTCAGTTTGACAGCAAATCATTGATAACTACTCTTAGCGTACGGTCTTTTAACCAATTGTGTACCCACCTTATAGTAATTTCATCTAGACTACATTTTCCTAGTTTGCTTGGGGGAATGTCATGTAGGATTGTGTCAAAAGCCTCCCTAATATCAAGATAGATCATGTCTACTGCTTCTCCCATCCACTAGGCCAATAACCCTGTCAAAGAAGGAAATTACTTTGGTTTGGCATAATTTGTTTTTGACAAATCCACATTGGCTATTCCTTATAACCCTATTATTCTCTAAGTACTTACGAACGGATTGTTGAATAAATTGTTTCAGTATCTTTCCATGTATCAAAGTCACGTAGAGTGGTCTCTAATCTTTGTTCTCCTTTTAAAATGTCTATGGGCAAGTTATGTAACCCTACCTTTGTGAACATGTCCAGTGCCCACAAATAGTGAGCAGCCTAGAAAATGTAGTCCTAAGCAATTTGCCCAAGGTATTATTGTTAAACCATCTGCACACCTGCATGGGGTGTAAAGAGCCCATTTACTCATCTGTGGGCTATCTATGTTGCAAGACCCTGGGTGGGTTGGGGGAGAACAGCCAACATGAGGAAGAGTGGGTAGGCAGGAGTGGGGAACGGGAGGAGTGATCAGCTCATTTGAGCTAGCATAAAGGGGGAGGTAAGCTGTGCTAATCCTTTTCCTTGTACACCTTTTCTCCCCCATGTACCAATGGGTAAGCAGGGCAAGAATTATGACTCACTGTAACAATGCAATCCTTGTCTTGCTCCTGGGGCAAGCATCTTTGTGCCACAGCCACCCACTGGTCATTGGATGGTTACGCCTCCCTCTCTGTGATCAATCCACAGAAGGTGGGAGTCTGTTACAGGTCTCCACATGAGAGTTTGACTCTTTAATTCAAGGTATAGAAACCTGGCTCAGCCATCTGTGTGTGGGCCCCTCGGTATGGTGGCTGCCATGTTACCTCTTACTTGGGCAGAACTGCAAGGTGCCAGTCCAGAGGCTGAGTCTGAAATAGAGCCCAGGAGCCCAATCTCCTCGTTTGTCCTATAGGAAGGAAGGGCAGCATGATAACTAGCAATTTCATTTCGGTCTCTGAAAATAATGGAGCCATTGAAAATGACACAGATGAGTGAGAGTCATAATATGGGAGTCAAGGAGTTAAAGCTTTTTTGAAACAAATTTTAAAATAATCAAATTAAACTCCAAACTCATTTATGGTTTTGTATCACCTTAAGAGCATCCATCTTCTACAGCTGTATCTTGAGCTAAGGGCTTTTTGTATAATAACTCAATCTATGTCCCTGGCCAGTGAGGTACAGCACCTGCACGTTAAATATATATTTCCTCTTGTGGCTTTTTGCTTCCAGGCTTTTTGTCCTATAGTTATCAGTTCTGGACTATACTTTTTAACTATTTAGTCTAGCTGTGTATAGGTTCTAAATCCTTTTCTATCAGACTACAGATTTGCTGAAATCTTGCTTAGTCTAAATTGCAAAATTGAAAACTTTTTTTTTCTAAGTCTGCCATTTCGTTACACAGATCAAAGGCTGGGATTTTAACAGTGATTGTTATGTTATTTATAAGCAATCTCATTCCAGCTTGAAGTTTCCTTTCTTTTAACCTATATTTTCCAACCTACGTGAAATTTTACTTTTAATACTGAATACTGTCTGACATTCTCTTGTATTCTAAGTAGACAACTGTAATGTCCAAGGCAAATTTTCCAAATTATTGTATCCAAAGTATACAAATGTAATGTTTCAGCCAAAATTATCAGGCATGATAATAATATCTTTAAAAACTTTCAACAAGTTAGTTCTTAAAACCATGCTGGCTACACTGAATCAAACTGTTTTTAAGATATCCCTATCCACATTACCTAATTCCTTAACAGACTTTTTAAGTGTTCCCCCCATTTAAATCAAACTGAACCTTTGACTTCCTAGTATTTTTTTATATCCCCTTTAAAATAAGTTTGCTTAGCTAGCCCTCAAGAATCTCTATGACGCACATCAAATCTGTAATAATATTTTGTATTCTTACAACACCTTCCATTCCAGGACCACAAAGTGCTTTACAACTGAATTAATGAAACAGACCTGCTGTGGTATATTAGTCTCCTTTCATTAAATGACTTGGTCTAGGTGCACAATGGGGAAGGGAACCCAAGTTGCCTGACTCTTAATACTGTGCTATTATCACCAGCTATGCTGCTGCTTCATTTAGCAAATCTGTGTTTGCTGAAGTTTCCCTTCTATGCAAGGTGTGCTTTAAAAAAAGCCCTGGATCATATTATACCTGGTGTATCTAATGCAACTCCACAGAATACAATGCTAGCCCTATGCCTTTGCCAGCCCTAGAAACATTATTTTACACTTTGCTGATTTGTCTGCTCTATCTTCTCGTGAACTCATACTTTCCTTTCTCTGTAAGGAAAACTCCAAAGGAATAATTTGGTGCTCACTGTCTTGTTTAGCTCCTTTGTGATCATCCTTTACAGGATCTTTTCTGTCCCCATGAGGTTCCTGTGTATCTTTTATTCCCTGCTGAGCTGCTGTCTATTTAGTATTCTGATTGATGCTAATTATTCTGTTGAGCATTAGACCATGGTAGTCAGGATTTCCTGATGTTGGCTGCAGAAGCAGATTCCTGATGCTATTGCATGTGGTGTGAGAATTGGGGAAATCAGTGACTTCTGAAGGATAAATTATTTTTTTGTTTACTTTAGCTTTTGTTCATAATCTACACAATACTTTACTCCTCCCCACATCATAGGATTTCTGGGTAACAATAACTGCATTCAGCTGTCCTGACTTGTTCTTCAATTACTCCTTATTTGTTGCTTATCTAAAGCCATTTTAAATCTGCAGGCTTCATGACTTTCTCACAGACCTTTCAGCTCTTTTGACTGTATAATGACCATTAAGCTCTGCCTACATAGATACCTGGGTTCTTGCTTGGAATGTGTGTCTTGTATCCAAAGTAAGAGTATTTATGGGAGTTAGGCACCTAAATATCTTTGAGGATCTGGGCCTATGTCTCTAGAAGAGTCCGGAGTCAAATAGTACTATGCTATATACACTCTTCTTGAAGAGTATGCACTTCTTATCCCACTCAGCATAAGAATAACTGAAATCCCACGTGAATCAATGAATCATGAGCTTTTATTTTTTTCTTTCTCTGAAAATCTCTTATCTGAATAAACATTTCCTGATCTGCTCGAGTTCTCATACTGCCCAGGAGGTTTAACACAATTCAGCCTGAACAGGGTACAGAGTATGGGTGATTTATCATTTTGTGGACAAGGCTGCGGATCTCTTTAGTTTCAATTAAACAATAGAAATATGGAAAAACAAAGGGCACAATTCAGAATAATCATGGGATTAAGTCAATGTGAAAGAGTGAAATGAAGTTCACGACAATGTATAAAAAGATACACTTGCACCTATATAGAGGTGATATCCATGTGATTAAATTTGCAGAATTTAAATAATTGAGTTAAATTACTGAGGAAAGGATCACCTGCCAGTACTTATTCTAAACTTCCAAATCACCATGCAGCTTCAAACAGCCGTCAGTATTTTGTTTTATTGTTCTTGTTTTTTATTTTAACTTTTAAAAATAATTACCCTGCCAGAATTGTTTTTGAACATAAGAACAGCCATACTGGGTGAGACCAATGGTGCACCTATCCTGTCTTCTGACAGTGGCCAATGCCAGGTGCTTCAGATAGAAAGAATAGAACAGGTGATCATCAAGTGATCCATCCCATCGGCCATTACCAACTTCTAGCAAGCAACAATCGCTGACTATCCTGGTTAATAACAAGGAGTTCTACAGGTTGAGTGTGCATTGTGTGAAGAAATACTTCCTTTTGTTTGTTTTAAACCTGCTGCCTATGTTTGGTATTTCCTTTCCCTGAAATCACCCTGCTTGAGGATATTTAAAGGTATTTTAAATTGATTAGTTTTTTTCTTTTTTTATGAGGCTTACTCAGTTGGGCTCAGGATAACTGAGGCACCTGGCTTTACAGTCAGAGGGATAGAGAAGTTGTTCCCAATAAAATCTTGTAAAATTCTCTAAAATATTTTAAAAATAGTTCTTCTATGGCATATGCAGTATGAGATAAGATGTTTTGGTTTGTTGCCATGTGTTGGGGATAACTTGCATGAACCTCTTTGTTTGCAATGTTGTAGCTATGTTGTTCCCAGGATATTAGAGAGAAGGTGGGTGAAGTAATAGCTTTTATTGGACCAACTTCTGTTGGTGAAAGAGACAAGCTTTTGAGGTTCCATAGAGCTCTTTTTCAGGTCTGGGAAAGGTACTCAGTGCCACAGCTAAATACAAAGTGGAACAGATTATTTAGCATAAGGAGTTAGCATGTTGCAAGGACTATTCAAGGTGAAGTGAGCAATTACAACCTTTATGGTCATAGCAGTAAGAAGGATTAGTGGGTTACAGATTGTTGTAATGAGCCACACATCCAGTGTCTGTCTTAAGTCCATGATTTTTAGTATCTAACAAAGTCATGAATTTAAGCTCCTAGGCTCATTGTGCAGATTTCCTTTGAGGATGAGGACTGAGAGGTCAGCTATGGAGTAATCATTTGGTGAAAAGTGTTTGTACACAGCTGATACGGTATTTGTGTTTTGTATAATTTTTCGTATGAGTTCATCCATGAGCATAGTTTTTGCCTGGTTTCACCCTCATAGTTGTTGTTGGGCATTTAGTGCACTAGATGAGGTACACCATGTGTAGGACCCATGGACCTTGAAACATGTGTTGTGGGGTGTACTGATCATCATAAAAGTGAAGATATGTCTACGGGTTTTGTATCTGTTGTCATGGCAGGGTCTCATGCTGCTTTGAGTTGCTGTGTCCTGGTCTGTGTGAAGCTTGCTTTCAGGATGTGGTCCCCATTAAGTATGTCTTGTAATTATTTAACAATACTCCATTTGGTGACAACTAGGGGTGTGTGGTAAGATGGCTGTTTTTTTTTCTTTTCTTTCCTGTATTGAAGAAGGTTCTCTTGGGGTATTTGGGTAGCCCTTTCCATGATGCAATCTACTTCTGTGGTGGAGTGTCCTTGAAAGTGGTTTTAAATGTGTTAAGGTGTGTATCCCAGACTTCCTTCTCGGAGCATATTCTGTGGTATCTGAGCACATGGCTGTAGATAGATTTCTTGGTGTGTTTGGGGTGGTTACTGGATCTGTAAAGATAAATGTGGTGATCCGTGGATTTCTTGTATATAGTTGTCTGTAGGTCTCCATCTCTGTCTGCTGAAGCTGATCTTAGTATCCAGGAAGTTGATGCTGTTGCGGGAATGTTCAAGAGAGAATTTGATGGATGTGTGGTGGTGGTTGAAGTTGTGGTGGAAATCTATGAGGAAATTTATGTTGTCTGTCCAGAGGATGGAAAATATCATTGATGTATCTCTGGTATATCATTGGTTTCATGATGCATTTGTCCAGAAATTCTTCCTCGAGGTGGCCCATGAATAGGCTGGTATCTTGGGGAGCCATCCTAGTATGCATGGTTGTTTCCATGGTTTGGACAAAGTGTTTGTTGTTGAATGTAAAGTTGTTATGGGTGAGGGTGAAATGGATGTGTTTGATGTTGTATTTGGGGTGTATATATGAGTGTTGTCCATTGTACTTGTAGATATTTGAGACAGGTAGTGAACCCCTCATTGACATCCATGGTGGGAAGGATGGTATTCTGAAGGAAGCAGTTAATATTGCAGAGTTTATGGAGGAAGTTGGTTGTGTCCTGGAGGAAACTGGCCCTTTGTGTGGTGAATGGTTTGAGGATGGTTTCTATAATTCTTCAGTAATAGTATTATGGCCAGATACAGTGAGTCTGCCTGGGTTCCTGTGTATCGTGGGAAGTATGTAGAAGGTCTCTGGGGTGGGCTTCTGAGGGATGAGGTTCTAGAGTTTCTCTTGGAGTTTGGGGAAAGAGTTGATGATATCCATAAATTCCTGGGTGAACTGGGCACACCACCTTCAAAAGATGAGCTTGGAAGCTTAAATTTATAATTATGTTATACACGAAAAACTAAGGACTTAATAAAGACACTGGATTTATGGCTCATTATGGCTCAATCTCTAACTCACTAACTTTCCTTCATCCTACAATTACAGAAGTCATAACTGCCCACTTCACCTTGAATGGTCTCTTATGACATGTTAGCTTTGTATACCTCACTCTAGGCATCGGGATGCCTAAGCTCCAGTGCAATCCATGAAGTGGGGGAAGATAGACACTCCATCACCTAACTTGCCTGCATGGTCCAATATAAAGGTGTGCTCAGATGTCACCTAACTCAAAAAAAAAAAAAAACAGCTGTGGGGAGGGCCTTTCTCATAACCCTTAGCCCAGGGGTTAGCATATTTGCCTGGGATATGGGAGACCCCTGGTTCAATTCCCCCTTCTGCCTGAAGGGAGAAAGGTAGCAGATCCCTTTTCAAATCCTCTTATGTGAGTGTGCTACTCAGTTTGGGGGCTCCTCTTAAACAGAGGGCTTGGGGCAAACTGCCCCTTCCCTCTCCCTGGACAGCCTTGCTCCCACCTTCTAGGTGAGTGCCCTAACCTAGAGAGAGTCACTCTTTCTCTCTAGCTCAATGACTCCTTTATTAAAAGTGGAAGAGCTTCAACAGGAGAGAGTGAGGGAGCCTCCCCATCCGAGTGTCCCAGAGCCCAGTGGTTATAGAGGTTTATGAGGCAGTAGCTGCTGCTTCCAAGCTGATGGACTAGTCCTTTACCTCCAAACAATAAAGGCTCATGCTTTTAAATTAGGTCCCAGTTTCTGTCCTTACAGATGAACCATCTTGGATGTTTCATTTATGTGTAGGGTCTGAGTCTGACTCTTCCTGATTTGCTGTGACATCTTGTACAAGTCAGATAATCTCTTTATCCCTCTGGTTCTCAGTCGTACAACCATAGAATAGGGATAATAAGGCTTACCAACCTTAAAAAGGGCCTCGAATTCTTCAGATGAAAGAGGCTACTATGTAAGTGAAAAGCATTATTATTCTTTCAATTATAACATATTTGAGGCATAACTACGTGCAAGAAAATGGCTCCAGATTCATAGATCTGTTAAACATTAACAAGTTTTTACTACAGAAATTCAGGATGGAATAGGATGACAAGCCTATTTTCCATACAAGAGGAGTATATTAAGCCAGCAGTCTTTCCAGCGTAATAAGGTGTTTTGAAATGCTATTAAAAATATTGTTCCTTACAGTTCTAAAGGAATGTCAAGCATCTGAGTTTATGGACTTGTCTTACAGATATTAGATTAAGCAAATATTTCTTCTCTTGCTCTTTTACAAGTTCTCATATAAACTGTAAAGTGCAATAAAAGCATGACATCTATTTGCTAGTTTGAAATGGTCTAGCCTGATAGCTCAGTGGAAGACCTAATTACAAGTCCTCTGGCACTGTTATGGGTTGCTAGGCAGAAGGGAAATGTCACAGGTTAAATAAAGTGGACAGTCTTTTTTTGGCTTTATACATTCTCTCAATGGTGTGAAATCCATGTGAACAATAAGCTCACAGTGCAAAGGTCCCACTTAAATATTAGCACAAAGGTTGACAGGATTGTTTGTGTACTGTACTAGAGCAAAAAAAAAAAAAAAAAAAAAAAATCCATTTCCCAAACTTCACCTAGATCCTTGAAATGAGCTTGTTACAAAGATGTTCTTAAAACCATCTAAGTCACATAACAAGACATTATCAATGTGAATTATATCAAGCAGTGGGCAGAATAAAGACATGCTGAAAGAAAGTTTTGGGGAACATAGATTTAAGCAAACTATGAAGAGGATTTATTTTCAAAACAAGTTTGGTTTGATTTGTTTTTTTTCTGGTGAGCAGGCAGCGAAGAATAGAAGCTCTGTTTGAGAATAGTGATGTCATAAACAAATCTAATGTTGATTACTTCCCTTCTACTTGTATCTTTCATATATAACTTCTGAATACTTTAGAATGTTCTCTTTTTAGGTTTCTGCATTGGGGGTGATTAATTAGGGGGAAATCCTAGATGCTGTAAGGTAACTGTACTGTTGTTCAAGACCTCTAAAACTTTGTTTTCCTCTGTGGTTCCTCATGTATTGCGCTGATCATAGCCAAGCACCTGAGGAGAAACCTTTGCTGTCTGAGCAGGACACTCAAGAAAATCCCAAATCCTAAACAGTTTTAAAACCAGTTGGAGCCCTAGTGTAGACCAGCAGCCTGAAGCAGTAGGGAAGTATCCCTTCAGCAGGATTTTGGACTGGATTGAATTTTGAAGAAAAATCCACAGGGGATAAGGCCTCTTAGCAGCTTCCACAAACTCCACCCTGGAGGCCAAAGGCCGCTCCTTCTCATGACAAAAACACTACCAAATGGACCTAGACTCCCAGGCTGGGCCTGTGGATTTGGTGGATGCACCCCCAGACCGATCAGATCTTGCTCCCCTTCTGCATCAGCCACTGACACACACTTTCGTTTGCTCTGGCTGAATGCGATTGCCCTTGGACTCTAAAGAAAGTTGAGACACTGCTGCAGCCAGTTCCTTTTTTCTCTTCCCCAGGTTCTGGAAAGTGGCTCTTGCAGCACTTCAGACTGCCAGTAAGGGAGCAAGAACCCCCTTCCTCTCTCACTGATGGACCCTGTTAACCCCTGTTAACATGAGAAAAACCATGGGAGTCTGTATACCAGCCTGCTGACCACTGGGTACTGACCCCTGGGTCATTGCTGGCCAACCTGGTCACGAAGGTCAACCTTCCACTAGTGGAGAAAGATAAGATAGGTGAGTTGACAACTGGAAGACTGGCCAGGTCTGAGTAGCCTCTGCAGACTTCCTGGCACCAACCCCTGGGTCACAGCAAGGTTGATCTGCAGAGAGACTAGGATCCTCACTTCAATTTGTCTTTTGCAGTCATCACTTAAAATGTCTAACTTCCTTTTTATATCCAACATAAGAAAAACAGCCTATTTTGGAGTGTGCTTCCAGGAACTGTAAATAACCCATGTGGAAATGTTCCCTTGCAGACTGTAGTATATGCAAAGTTAACAAGCAATGCAGTTTACCTGCTGCACTGATTCTTCAGGAAAACAACACTATTCAACTCTCCTAACAAAGCTGAAGACATGCTTTATTGTGGTAGCATTTTAGTGTCTGCCACAATGATCTGAAGGGGATGCAATGAAAATGCCAACACAACTTTAACCATAGTGATGTGAACAGCTCTGTAATACAAGCAAATGAAACAGACATTAGGTTGATGGGAACATTTCAAAGGGCAGACGATCAGCCCTGTAGGAAAACACTTAATATGAAACTCCACAAGATAGTTGACTTGCAAATCCTCAACTTCAAAAACAAAGAGTGGCCTTTGAAACCAGGGGACACAGAGTTGGAATGAAACCGCAGCCATAGCAATGTTTTGGTCTCACTTTTGATCAAGGAGCTTTGAGATAATGTGGAAGTCATCTGATCAGGCTAACCTTTCTGGAGAATAATTGCTGGCTTAGAATTTATGAGCTGTTAATAATTGATTGTAATAGAAGGTGTCCTAGCAGCAAGGCAGTGCAGGAGCTGGGGGAGATTTGTATTTGAAGTGAGAGAATAGGTTATCATGGGGAAGTTTTTCTTTTGTTGCAATTTAAGGAAGGGTGAACTGGATTGGGGAAAAATAATAATCCCCCCTACTAATCATCTCAATCGTCAATTATTTCTAGAAACTGACTCTCACTGAATTCTTAATAGGATTCTGAAATGTTGTGATCCACTTTTTTTCATTTCAGGGTTCCAGCTGGGGCTGCAAATGAGAAAAGTTGCTCTCAAGTGTTTCTGGTTAGGTGAGGAAATGCTGAAAGTTTTGTGAGAGATTCTGCTCCCATAAAACACCAACCCAGCTTAATAAATTTAGGAGGTTTGGCTAGTTCAGATAAGCTTTGGAGAAGCATCTGAATACTCACTCAAGCTGAACCCACACTCCAGACTGTGGTGTATGTAGCTTCCTGCACTTTGGAGGTTTTGATGCTTTGAAATGCTTTCCTGACTCTGGTATAATGAGGAAAGTGGGAAAAACTACTGCCTGTCTGTAGTTGTTCCTAGTAGGCAAAGAGAAGCACAGATGCTTGTCCAACGGATGCTGAATGGGATGAATTCTGTCTGGATAATGTTCATGCACTGGTTGCATGCAAATCAGGAAACACGAAAGCCTACAATGCCCAGACTTGTTGGGAAATAATAATTTACAAGGGATGCTTTGCTGATTATGAGGGCTATGCTGCACTCCTTCCTCAAGTTAGGTGCTTGCATAGTTCCCATCACAGTAGTATCTGAGCTACTCCCAAGCATTTAAAAACAGAAGTAATGGTGTCAGAAAAAGGTGTTCACTCAGTGGTCAATGTAGAATGCAGTGTCTGAGCCTAGCTTGGCCACATGTCAGTATAGAAGGTCCAAAGCAGCACTGTGTATTCTTGTATGTCTCTGAGTCAGTAACATTCTCGTCATTTCTCCCTCTAACTCACCCAGTTTGCTGACATGTCAATAGGCTTTGCCTTTGCCCATCTACTTTCTGGTGTCAGGGATGGTGAAGGATCTGAGTATTGCTCCTGCACAGGGTCACAAATACTCAACCAAGTTCAAAATCTTCTAAGCTGATTCCACCCACTCCAGGCAGACCAGCATCTGGGGCTATTAGCATATGCTAGACAGTCATTTACATGTGCTACTGATGGCTGCATGCTCAGACGTGTTGCAAATGGTGGAGATTTTCAAAGGAATCTTGAGACCAGAATCTACAGAATGCAGCAGTGTAGGGCCAGAGGGCAGCTTCTGCATCAGTGTAGGGCCAGAGGGCAGAGACTCCACTCAAACCCAATTTCTCAAATAATGACTGATCTCATAGAGGCACCTGCTCTGTAGCAAAAGAAGCTCTGTGGTCACAAGCCCAGCCAATGGAGCTCATTTGTGAGGGACTGACTGGGGATCCAAGCTGTAAATCAGGTTAATGGTCTGGGTGGCACTGACAAGAGCCTTGGAGAAAAAGTGGAGGTGCCTCTGCTAGAGATAGAAGATGGCTGAAAGTCTTGCTATGTGAGGGGCTGTAGAGCAGCCTGAGCGTGCCCTTGAGCTGACTCCCCAGGATGACATTGTCTTGACCACCATCCCAATGTCTGCCATCACTGGCATAATGTACTTGAGATCCTTCAGATGGGGAGTCAAGGAGCAGGGAAGCATCAATAACATGATCATTAATTTTCACAACTAAACCTCAGGCCACACACTCATTATACATGATGCTCTTTTTAGTATGCAACAGCCACTGCCCTATCACAGTTTCCATGTTAACAAAGACCTTATCCCACCACCTACTCCAGCCTCTCCAGGTGTGAGGAGTAAGCTCTCTTACAGAGATGCTTCCACTTCTTCAGCATTTCCAGTCCACACTCATAGAATCAGCGTGGGTGTTCTTTAACAAAGCCAATGTACTGTTCAGCAAATAGAGTGGAAAGAGATCTAGGTGAATGCATGTCTGTGGCTTTAATTCTTCCTTGTGTCAGCACCCACACCAGTGGGGCAGCAGCTCATCTACCCAGATGAGTTGGTCATTCAGGCATCCTTTAACATAGGTAGAGCCAAGAGCCTGTGTGGGAAGAAAACACTGTAAGGATGGTGGTTGTCTCATTCGGGCAACCGTTGCCCTCCTATACTAAATGGGCCATGTTCTCCAGACTTGATGTATCTTCTGGAGGATACAAGCCAGACTTGCTTTCTCTACTGGACATCATTGTCCCACAGCATTCACTTAATGACAATCAGACTCCTCAACAGACAAAGTCCCAACTTCTGTCCCAGTCTTGGTCCATTGCAGCTGCTTCTCCGCATCTCAAAGTGCCCCAGTCCACAGAGGCAGTGGTTGTCATAGGCAGCCAATTCCAAAGGTGGCCACAGCAAGTAAATAATGGTACAACACTCTGCCCCATCACCCACAATGAGCACTGTAGATGTAAAGGAATAACGTTTCTTCAAGTCAAGACCGGATGCCTTTCTGGGAGATATGCTTTAGTCGAACACAAGTTATTGGGCTCAGTACAGGGTAACTGGATGAAACTTAATGGCCTGTGATAGGTGGGAGGTCAGGTTAGATGATCTAATGGTCCCTTTTGGCCTTATAATCTATGAATATGAATGTAGCTGACTTTCTTTACTGAATCACTTGAAGCATAACTCACTGCCCTCCTTCATGAATTCCGCCTCTGTGCTCCATAACCGTTTGTCTGCATTCATCCTCTACAGATGATTTGGGTTTATAGCTTACTGACAGTGATGATGGCAACAGCTTGTTCCATACTGTCCTGGCGTTAAGAACCCTGGGGTCTGTCACTGTCCTCTGACCTATGCACTTGCTTCATGTTCCTATTGCAATACCACCACCATCATTCCCTCCTTGTGTTCTGGAGGGATGACGTCACTGATATTGACTCCGTCTGGCAAAGGTAGCACAAATCCAAAAGTGATATGTAGCATGTGATGTTCCAGAGATATCCTGTTAACCTTTTCAGAAACCTATGATAGTATCTGAAGGCATCAAAATGTATTCACTGGTCATTTTGAAGCATTTCCTGCTCTAGTCTATTATATCTGTAATGGGATGCTGGTGGACAGTTGGGGGTCATTAGCCATGCAATGGCGGTGTGCTGTCTGTCTCCTGGAAAAGGCAAAGGGGAAATGCACTTCAAGCTGAGTTACAGGTGTGTGTAAGATATTTCACACCTGCTGTGTGTGAATCTGAACAATAATCCCCCCCCTCCAAATGCTAGCAGCCCATAATACTTCAGGTCACATAAGACACTGTAGGGCCCAGGATATCTCTCCATCACAGCCATGAGACTTATTTGGGATCACATTGTGCCAAGATATTCAGTGAGGAGATATGTGTTCTGTTCTTGAATTCAACATTCCCTACTCCAGGTCCCCTCAGGAAGATGTGTGTGTTTTCCACGATGCCAACAATGCCTGCATAATACAGTATCTAGCTGTGTCCGTAAAGATGCTGGTTGGCTTTAGAAGTGAACGTGTATCTCTGGATGACTTGAGCTTCCAAGAGGTCTGATGTGGCTTATAGATCCTGTTGGGAGATGAACACTGTCAAAGTGAAAATCTGGTCAGAAATTGCTGAAATGTTAGTGAAGAATGTTCCTCATTCACCTAGTTCTTGTAATGAGACTTGTTTCACTGTTTGTAAAACCCTTTGAGATTTTCCTTTTGAAAGGTGGTATAGAAGTATCCAAAGTTTATTATTAATAATCAGTTATTTCTCTCCTGGTCCTTGGGCCCACAAAGAGTGGACATTTAAAAGCAAATGGAATCCTTATCATGCTCCCAGTAAAGTCAATAACAAAACTCCCATAGGCTCCAGTGGGAGCAGAATTGGTAATTTATTCTCCAAGTGACACTAGAAGCTGCCTTAAGGAAACACCATGACTATCTTGTGAAATGAACAATTAAGCTTTTTACCAGGAGAGCATGGGGAAAAGCTAACTGAAGAAGCAAGGGCATGCAACAAGTGAAAGTTTAGGAAGCAGTCTCAATAATAATAAATAATTAAAAATAATACTCGGCTCTTACATAGTGCTTTTCATCAGTAGAAAAAGCAGAACAAGAATGATCCTGATAGCTTCTGATTTTTAAAGCAGAGCAGTGAAAGGAGGAGGAAAGTGTTATTTGAATGGATTCAAAATACAACAACATATGATCAGCAGGGAAGCTTTCTTTCTTTTCTCATTAGTTAAGTCAGAAACAAATATTTTTCAGCCTAAGGAATGATTTATGGAAGCTACTTTAATAGAAAGGGTCATACAACATTAATGCACTGGCAGGAACAAATATTGCCTCTTCGAACGTCCATCATCATAGAAAGTAATATGACCTACAGCCAGTGTGGCTGCTAGATGGCACCACTAGCTATAATATTTTCATTTCAATTTCTGTTTTAACCACTGTTTTCTGTGAGGGTTTTCAGCTCTTGTTTTTTAGCTGCTACTTTTGCTGAAGGCTATAGCTTTAGAGCAAAATGAAGAAAATTAATTTTACTAAGGAACTTCAACTAACAAACTAATAAAAACCCCAAAACTTCTTAGAGATGCATATTGAATTTTTACTGAAAATGTTTTATTAGTTTAAAATATTAGCATTTTAAGTCACTACTATGATGATTTCAGCACTCCTTGCCCCACTCTGGCTCAGCACAATTTAAAAAAACCCACTTTGATACAATATAATAATAAGCACCTGAAGAAAACAACCTTTTTCTTCTATAGTTTTATGAGGACAATAGTTTGGTTTTGTCCATCTGTCTCAAGGAAGTGAATCATGGCTGCCCTTTATTTTCCTTTCATCTTAAAATAATTTGCTATAGTCCCCAAAACTGACCAGGTGTCTAAATAAATATTTCCTATAGCCCAGCTTTGTCAATATCCTGGCCTGAGCCACTGTTGTGTGGGTAAGTAAGTGCAGTGTAATCCTTTGTATCTACATCAAATGGGGGTGTGGAGGTTTTTTGCTGAATGTTGTAATATACTTTTCTGTCCAGGACAAGGAGTAGACAAGGTCCCTGCCAGAAGGAGCTTCAAATCTAAGACCAAGATTTTTGAAGTGGGAGCGACCAGTGTTGAAAATCTTGGTTTAAGACCTGCTCCTGCAAACACATACTACCAGGTAGAGTGCTTACTACAGGCTACATTGTGTCCTTTATTGTGCGCTCACATAGAGAAGTAAGGGGCTTATGGAGCCAGCCCTGTAGCAGCTATAGTAATTGCTAAAGTGGAAATTAATTAGAAGAAACATTTAGGTGTCTTTAATGTAAGTGCTTTTGTTCTTACAGGAAAATTTAATCAGTCTGCTGTCACCCTTCATTTGATTTCCCTCCCACATCTGTTCTGTTGTTTTCTCCCCCTGCTTTTCTCTAAGTGTTTCTCTGCCATCTGGTCCCTTTCTTCCCCACTCCTAAGCATGTGCTTCCCATAAAGAGCTGCTAGAGGAAGCCATTTGCAATACACAACGATATGTTTTACTGGTCCTACAAAATCCAAGGTATATGCTACATGTTCTCAAGAGCCATCTACTTGCATCTCATCTATTAACTATTTACCCCCACCCAGAGATGGAGGATGCCTTTAACACTGACCTTTTGCCTGGTGGTCCTCTCCTCTGCATGTGTTGCCTTCTTCCTGCACTCTGCATATTCTATGTGGTTCCCATCTCAGTGCACCCAGTCGCAGAGCAGCTCCTGCTTCCAGTCTCCTTTGAAGTAGCAGTGGCCTGAGAAGGGGGTTCCCATGCTGGCAGGCTCCTTTTTGTTTCCAACTCCCTTTACAGGTCTTCAAGATCTATTTTTGTTGCAAAAAGGAGCCTGAGTTTCTGCAGAAGTAGTTGGAGAGGAGAAACCAGCATCATGGGACCTGCAGCCACAGTTTGGGAATCACAGCTTTAGAGGGGGAATCGTGTTCCAAGGGACTTGATCCATTTACAACTGGAATGGATAGAGCCCTTGAAAATGTCCTGGCAGGAGGATGGACTGAATAAGCTAAAGGATCTTTTTAACTTCTACTACTTGGATTTTTAACTTGCCCCAGCCCTTCATTTAGTGCCTGCAGTGGAGCTATCTTATCTAAAATAACATCCTCCAGAGGTACTGAATTGTTTAGGCTGACACTCTATCATCAGGGTGGTGGTTCAAAATTTGTGTGCTCTGATGCCACAGTCATATGCATAATAGCCTTTAACATTGCAACAAACAATATATTTAATATCCCTTGGCCAGCACAACAAGGGAAGGCACCACTATAAATAGTTTTATGCAAGTGTGCTGTGGACTGGGCTTTGGGCCTCGTCTATAAGATAGCTAGTAAACTATTAACACAATTAACCCCTGTTCATACTGGCCAGAGAAAGCACATGGGGCCTTGTCTTCAATGGGGTGGGGGAAAAGATGTGTTTTTAATCTGTTAGCCAACTTGTGTTAAAACCTTAGTGAAGACAAGGCAATCAAAGTTTTAACCCTTGATAGATGACCAAGGTAAACCCTGGGCAGGGAGGTGAATTTATTTCATTAGGATTTTAACATGAGTTAGCATTAAATGAGTTAAAAATACAGCTCTTTCCCTAGTGAAGATACAGCCTAGGTGTCCTAATATGGTTTCAATATACAGTACATGTATACAAGGCATTTGTGAAGGGATGTATTGCTTTTTTTTCTTAAAGCTTTTAGGATATTGCTAATGCTGACTAGTTAAGTGTCTGTAAAACTAAATAATGTGGGGGAGGGTATTCCTTAAAACCTCTTGTTAGACTACTGTTAAACTGCAACCTGTAAGCATGGTGTTGGCTGAATTTTCCCCACAAGAAGTTTCTATCAACAACTCACTTCTACAGAATGAAGCGCAGCGCTTTGATCATACCTACAGCATACTGCAGCTTTAACCAATGACACACTTGTCTATATTCTTGAGAGGTTATGATTATGGTCTCTGTTAATCACTCCATCTTTCTAAATATAGATTACCTCCTTACAGAGTCACCTAACTACTCCGTGGAATTTATCGCATGATCCTGGAGTACGTGCCCCTTGCCATCATTAGTGGTAAATAGTAGGCCACTCCAAATGGAGTTGGCAACCTAGTTATGTTGCTTCCTGCTAGATGACTCCATCACTGTGCCTTTGTGACAACAGCTAGAGGTGCAGAATACATGTCAAGTGTACATGCACAGAAGCCTGTACTGGAAATCCAGATGACTCCGTTTCAGGACCAGACAGAATCCATACAGAGTGAGATTCAGTTTAAGGGACTGATTCTCCTCTGTCAGTCAAGTGTAACTCCAATGTCAATGGAGCAGCTCCTCATCTGCTGTAAAATGGCATAACTCCATTGGAGCCAGTGGAACTGTGCTAATTTACACTAGTTGAGGATCTGGCTGAACAGTTAAGGTGACGTAAAACCAGTGTAAGTTAGGGGAGAACCAGGACCAAAACTTCCCAATAATGAAAAAGGCTATAACTTCTGGCAGTATTTCTGATCTTGCCTGTGATTGTGGGGTAATGGTTATGCTGGTAGCTGTACTCACAAGGCTTGTATCAAATACTGAAATGCCATACAAATGGTAATATAAAATCGCTTAGTGACACTACTCCAAATACACTCCCTCAATTCACTTCTCAGAGGAGCCTATTCACTCAATGAAGAACAGAAATGACAAACCTGAAAAATGGCATAGATGAGTGCCAAACAGTTGCTGAAATGGTTCTAGGCCATAAGGGAAGAAAGAACATCAGCCAAGCTGGCACTGGCAACAGCTCCTAAACAGAAATAGACAATGAAGACATTTCTGATGGCAAGATGTATTAGAATCTAGAGAAAGTGAAGCATCCACAAAAATCAAACCTAGAGTGAGAAACGGATGTGTGGGACTCATGACAAATAAGAATGGGCATGGACTGTGGTGAAACAGTAGCAGGCCAAGATGCTATTCTGGAACAGTTGAAGTGTAGGATAGGTTCAGGAATTTTCTTCTGATTCCTATAAGGTATCTGCAGCATCAGAATCACTACACCAGTTTCAGTGGCAAGTTCTAAGGGCGGGCATAGAGACAGTCACTTCTATTAACTCCCCATCCCACAATAAAAAGAGGTTGAGTCTCTCTCTCTGAAGCAGAGGGAAGGAAGGGCAGGTGCAGAGAGGACCTGTTGGGAATGATCCTAGAAAAAGCTTAGTATTTTGTTGTGTTTTAACTGAATAACAGGCAACTCCAGCAATAGGGCAAATCTGAAGAGTACCCCACAGTAAGTCTGCTGTTTTGAGAGTGGAGTCATTCACACACGGTCATTGAGGAAGTGGGGAGATAAAGCATAAGCTGATTAAATAATGAAGAAAAAAGGGGACCACTATTTGAGTCAGAATTTTTGCAGTAGTACAAAGAACTTGAAGGAAGAAAATTAACCTGTGGTAGCAAATGTCAAGTTATCTGCACTTTTTAGGGAGAACACGCTTGAGGCCCACCCCACCCTACCACTTAAGAATGTATTTAATATGCAGTTATCTGAACATCAATGCCACCCTTTGTGTATGTAAGTAAGAGGCATCAGACAAGTAAAAAAACAATACAAGTGGGAATCCCAACAGAAGAGGAGTCTGGATGTTCTCTCCTCTAATACCAGCCAAAGACTTTTTCCCATTTCCTTAAAGATCTTCTCAGGCTATAATAAACAAAGGGAAATATCCCTGCCCCCCAACACTACATGAACAAAATGAAATTCATTAACTTCAGAAGGCAGAAGAAAGCTTGTTTTTCAGCTCTACATCATCCTAAAGGAAACTCAGAGTGCACTATAAACTGTACAGCTATGCATGCCAGAGCTAGGAACTGAACCATGCATTGCACAATCACTTGCCAAGACTCTCCTGCTTTTCACTGAGGTTTCCAGCAGGATTTACTGTGAGTTCATGATCATTACTAAGTTAGCTTACAATATTTCACAAAAAATTAAATCATTAACTTGCCATTAAGAGATTGATTTGCTCTGCACTGGGAGGTACTTGCTTGCTTTTGCAGAAGTCTGATATTTTCATTATTACAGGTCCTACCACTAGAGGAGCATCATGGCACCAATATTTTACACAAGAGAGGGCCATGAACTAGAGAACAGAACCTAAAATGACACCCTCCCATTAATCTATTGCCTTTCCACTTTCCCTCACTCACAAACAGTCTCACCCACCGGTTCATCCATTTTTCACCTTCACTCAGCCCTCCCAACCCACCTGATTTCCCATCTGATTCAGAAACTGCCTTCAACAAGTCCCTTCAGTTCTCTCCAAAACAACTTCCTTCCTCCTGACTTACCTTTCTCCTTCCTGCCCAACCTGACCTTCATCTACTTAGGAATCTCTCCTGCTTTGGCTCAAAACTTCCACAACCCAGACTAAAAATCCCTCATGCTGCCAGCTGAATCCCTGTCTAGAAATACTCTTTCCCTCACCTGACCCTCTGGCTCAGTAAACCCTTCCCTTGGCTCTCCCTCACACCTGTCTTCAGGAGCCCCCAAATCATCTTTACTAGGCTCAGAATGTGCCCACGTCCCCAATTTTATCCTACCCAGTCCTCTTAGTTACTGACCTATGTAATGAGATAAGGCTATTGATCTTTGTAACTAGATCATGTAAATTGGGACAGAAAATAAGCCCAGTTATTTAACAGTCTCTTGCACCTCAGACTGTTATTACCTGTTTAAATCATAGTAATGTTTCATCATTTACAGTTATTGGGGAAGAAACATTCATTTTAAAAATATCCTGGGGACATGCAGCGGAAGGGAAAGCAGGGGTTCTGGCACGGGCGGGATGGAGGAGAGGGGCATAGTAGGCAGAATTCCGTTGTGCTCAGTCTTCCACTGCTGTGTGGTCCATGAGGGGGCCTCACACCAATGGTGTTAAGTTAGGGCTGTACTGCTGCACAGAGATGGCCCTAGTTTGCACCATTGCACTGGGTGGTCCTTAATCAAGGCGCTGCAACAGTCTTCCTTCTCCACTCTGAGTGCCAAGTATGTTCCTCCAATGATTGTTAAAAAAGAATCCAGATAAGTGATGGAAAATAAACTCATGTCAGTTTAAATGAGTAGGTTTTAGAGTATAGGTTTGTGTTTTGCATTTAAACTACTTTCATATGGACATTTTGTGTTTTTAAATTGTCCAGAATGGAAAATAAAACAGTCCTTGAATGAATGAGGTCTTAACATCAAGGCATAATTACTTCTAACACATGTAAGTCAGGGTTTATGTTGAGTAATTCTAAATCTTATTAGTTAATGAGTATATTATGCAAGGAATTTCTGTTTCCTAACCAATATGAGCCAAAGATTCTCTTTAGCAGTATCATAAAATTGGTACGATGTGTCTCAGAATAGAAAAGACTAAACATGCACGCACACACTCTTTGTCCATTAACAATGCCTGTTTCTCATTCAAATTATATGTCACTGGCAAACTGAGCCAGAGCTTTGGAACAAAAGCTAAAGCTGCCTTTGTCATATCAACCCTAATTGAGAATAAATTCCTCATTTTGAAAATGTGGCAACAAATCTTTATTAAGTAGTTCATGAGCCATGACCGGGGTTTTAGTTTGTGTCTTTCAACGAGTGAACAACCTCAGAAAGGAAGTGTGGACTTTAAACACCAGATTCTGCTCTGTTGTATTTTTCTTTGTCTCTAACAGCTTGTCTATTTATACGTGTAATCTGTTTATATCCTTTTTGTTTGTTCAGATTTAGTTTGATCCCAAAGTCCATTGACTGCCTCCTCTGTCATTGCTCACAATATTTTTTAAATCAGAGGCCCACAATTTGAGCAGAGATACCCACTCCTACTCCAGACCCTTTGCACTGCATAAAAGGACCAGAGCACCATAAAGGGATGTGTTACGGCAAACCATTCACCCCGGTGGCACCTCCTGCTGGCCATCCTGGGAATTAGCTCTGCCAGTTAGTGGTGCCCTCTTCATTTGTGCCTCATCCATCGTCCTCTCAACCCCGCGGTCCGGCCTTACTCCAAGAACTGCAGCGTCTCCTTCGTGACTCAGCTCTCTGGCCGGACCACCATCTGTGTTTCCCCCTTCAAGGGTTACCCCAAAATCTTTCTATACAAACAGTCCCAGGCAATCTTCTCCTGTGTTGCCCTAATGATGCCACTTCCCCAGTGGCCAGTAGGGAAACCTGGGCCCACCTCTACTCCAGTTCCAGTCCAGGGACCTTCAGCTCAGCAGTTCCGGGCTCTACCCTGTTAGCCCTTACTGCTCCTTCCCTGGACTGCTTCCTGTGTTTCCTAGTTCCACCTCTTTTCTGGAAGTACCAGCTCCAAATCAACTCCTCTTCCCAGGGAGTGACTGCAGACTATCTCCCTGCAGCCTTGTCTATTCTCAGTTCCTGAGATTTTTAGGTCCCCACATATTCTGCCAGCTGAGCCTTCTTTAATCAACTCTCTGCTCCCTGGCTACTCCTCCAGGTGCAGCCTAGGATGTTAATTGGCCTACCTGGCCACTATAACCCCTTCTAATCCTGTCTGAAGTGAACATCCCATCACAGGGTCCTAAAAGTAAAATATCAATCTGGGGGAGGATTTCCCCAGTGCAGGAACTGCAGAAGACAGCCATAAGGCTGCCTCCCGAGGACCTCTTCACACACTCTAGGGGTGGGGGCATACCAGGGTTTTTCCAGGAACTGGAGGGTGGTGTCAGGGTGGGCTGCAGCACAAAGCACTATAGATTCCAGGCAGCACTGTAGCCCACTGGGGACAGCCATAACTTAGACAGCCAATGTGGCTTGTCTAAAATATGTTGGATGGAGCCCTCCAGTCCCTTCGATCAGGACTGGGCAAAGGTGGCTTAAAGCTGCCTTAGCCTCCACCTCCCTTTGCGCTGAGAATTTTCTTCTGTGTCTCTTAGAAGTGTTGGACAGAGTCTCACCTTTTAACATTAACAAAACTGCTATATTTCATGACCCAGAGTCAATCAAAAAACTACCAGTGGCTATTTATACAATGAAAAACCATATATTTTAAATTTTTTTGTAAAGTCTTCTAATTTAACTTTCTAATAGTTTCTTGGCTAAATCATTGTATCTTCTAACTCCCATTTTATTTTAATTAGCAGGAAATGTAGCTAGGGTGATCTGATAGCAAGTGTGAAAAAATCAGGACACTTTTTTTCATGAGTGGGGGTACAGTTGCCTATATAAGACAAAGCCCCTAATATCAGGGTGGTCCTGATAATATCAGGATGTCTGGTGACCCTATGCGTAGCACCCTGCTCCAACCAATAGTAAATTGAAACAGAGTAGGAAATAGTCTCTAAATGTTTCTCCTGAGACAAGGCATTTTGCCGAGATATAGGGTCTTTTAGAAGCTGCACAACCACCAACAGTGATGCCTAGTGGTCAGGTGGGGGTTGTCAGCTTGTCTCCTCATTGAAACACAGTCCTATCCTTCAACACCCCCACCTCAAGGATTTCCAGTCCTACCCTTTAGCACAGGGATTTGGGCACTGGGCCCTTGAAGAATCAAGGTGTTTTCCAGCTGGCCTCTCACCTGGGATGAAGGCTCTTGTTCTTGCAATGTCCTCTCAGAATGCATAGTGAACTCTGGGCTCACGCTCTGCACTGGGCTCCGGTCCAGTGCCCAATGGTGGGCGACTCTACTTGGCACCTTGACGTGCTAAGCATCCACCCTCCCAGACCACTTCCTACCTCAGTCTCCTTTAGCTTCACAGAGTAAATCACTTCAGTCTAGTCTCTGACCTGAAAACTCAGTCTCCAGACTCTCCTTTGTAGGTTTGCACAGGTCTCAGGCAGTGAGCTCCTGGGCAGTACATTCCCCTCAGAGCACCCTCTGCTCCCATCCACTGCCTGCCTCTAAGCTGCTCTGCTCCTCTTTCTAAAGCCCTGTCTCCATCTTGTGCAGCTCTTGCAGGTGTGTCTGGGTGGGGTTGCCTGGGCCCAGAGCTGCTCTTTAACCCCTTGCTCTCCAGTGTGGGGTTTGCACACCCCATCAGAAGGAACCTTAGAAACAATATTGAAGCAAGTGCAGAAAAACTCCCCAGTGTTGTAACCAGGTTTTTGTGACAGCTGAAAGAGAGACAGAGTGAACTGGCCATTCAAAAAGAAGAAATCATCATTTCCCCATTCTGGAAGATGTGAGTATGCATAAGGGATGTGCCCAGACAATGGGTTCAACAGTATTAAGTCCATTATTTCTTTAAGGGAATAATATACACCAATTTATTACCTTAAGTAGAATTATCGAGATACTTAAACACACGGGATTTGATAAAATAATAAAACAAGTTTATTAACTACAAAGAGATTTTAAGTGAGTACAAGCAATAAGGCATAAGAATCAGAAATGGTTACAAGAAAAATAAAGATAAAATGCTTTCTAGTGCCTAACTTAAGAAACTGTATTAGATTTAAAGAAAAGTTTATCTCCACATGCTTTCAACAACATCACTGGCCAAATCGCTAGGTCAGGACCCCTCCCCCAGAGTCCAACAGCTGCTTCTTTTGTCTTCTCAGGTGCAAAGAGTGAGATGGACAGGGAGCAACATCATGGAGTTTTCCCCTCCTTTTTATAGGTTCAGCCTTCATGTTGAAAAATATTTCCAGCTTAGAACCAGGAGACAAAGAATCTGTGGAAAGATGTTCCCTGCTGGGTTTTTTCATTTGTATGTGCTTACATGCAGGTTTCCTTTTGTATCCTCCTTTCCCTTTTTCTGCTTGATGACTTTGTTTACTGCTTAAATGCAAATTAAGGCAAACATACATTCCTTTGTTTAGGAAGACCTGTTTGCCAACTTCTTCCTGGGCAGCGCTGTGGAGTTTGGAACATGTGCTAAGAACATCATACAGGGGAATCTTATAAATTCACATATAATGTTGCTACATATATTTCATCATGACAGTACTGACCAGTAATTTGAGTTTTCAAATGATACCTCACAAAGGCATACCTTGTATAAAGATGATTACAATAGCATGTAGGGCGTGAATACAGGGGTGCATTCTGTCACCCAGGAGAAACTCTCCTCTGATTGGCTGCCTTCCCCCATGCCCCAACCTTCTGGGGAAGAGCAGCCAATCAGAATTGTTGCAGGAAGCCAGCAAAATTATTCTTCCCCTGCCCCTTCCCCACAGGCTGTGAGGGGAGTTTTGGGTAGGGGAGGATGAAGAGGGCACAGTAAGAGCCAAGGAATTCTTCTCCCAGGCAAAACTGGTCAGTTTCCTTTCTGCTTTCCCTGCCTTCTCTCTCTATCTCTGCAACACCAGGTCTGGAAAGATGTGAGGGGGATATGTGCATAATTAATTGCTGGGCTGGGAGATGAGCAGATGTGGGTCTGGAGGATACAGTATTAATTAATTAGAACTTTTGGTTGGGGTCAAGCTGTAAGCTCCACAACATCAAGCAGCATTTTACACAGATCGGTGTGATTTGATCTCAGTGGGCTTCTCCAGAGAGAACTCCTGAAATGGGAACCAAAAATCATGTTAGTCTATTAACTCGAGAGAATTGGCAACACTGTTTTGTCCTACAGATGCTAGGGGCAGGGATGGGATGTTCAAAAATCAAAAGACTGACCAAATCTTTGGCCTGAAAATCATGAGAACCTTTTTAATCTTATGATTTTGTGTGGAGGGTCTGACTCATGATTTTTGAACTTTTGGTGTGGAAATTCTATGATTTTTGCCCTCTGACAGATGGTATCAAGTCATTAATTGATTGTCATTCCGAGAAAGTGGTACTGTGTGGATTAAATTACTGCAATAAAGGAGAAAGTGAGAAATAGGAAAAAGGTTGCTCCAGGTATAGTGATTTATGCACATATCCTGTAGAGTTTTGATGCATCATGGGAGATACTACTTTTAGCAGCAAGGGGAAACTCTATTTTTCACTCTCTTTATTGCTGAGCATTTTCTGCATAGCATGTACAGTGGGTAGGAGTTGTGCACAAACCATATAGACCCTCTGTTTCAGAGCTGAAAACCATTACTATTTGATAAGTGGCTCATTATCAGACCATGGACTGAGTAAGCTGCCTCCAAAGTAGTGATTTTAATCTCTCTGATGCTTGGGGAGAAGTTGAATGGGTCAAATTAATGCTGTACATGGCCATGTAAGAGACACAAGCCATAGTCTTTGATTTCTTAGGGTAGCAGGGACTGGGAGCATTGTGTAGACAATCTTTTTTCAGCTACTAATCTAGCAGATTTAGTCTCATGACCCATGGGTCTTGAATACAGGTTCATGGGAGCAGCCACACTCCAACCCTCCATCTGGCAGCCTGTTGACAATTACTTACTTGGGATCCATGAAGCCTAGCCACAGTGTGAGGCTTTGCCCCTGAGGTCCAATCGGCACATCCCCAGATTGGCCCACTGGCCCTACTTAAGACAGCAGCAGGAACAGGAAGCTGTCTGAACAACTGGGCTTCACCCTGATCTGGACTGTGTGCCTTGTGCTTCCTGCCCCAGCTGCTTGATTTCCTGGCATTCTGACCTGGCATGTCTCCTGGGATTTGACTTGTAGGTTCTAGCCTCCAGTTTGTCTCCTGCCTCTGACCCCCTGGTATCCTGACCCACCTGACTCTTGTCCAGCTATGACATCTTAAAGGTGAACTGCAAAAGGAAAGTGAACTGCAAAAGAATGAAAATCTGTGCACCCTTTTCTCTTTTACATATGCAAAGGGGATAGAAAGTTTTATTTTCTTCTGGTTGTTTTCAACGTTAGAAATATCTGGTCTAATCTACCCTGTTTTTGCATGAGGACTTCCAGGAAGACTGGAGAAGGAGTCTTATGACATCCAAAGAAAGACTGAAACTTGAGCCATTAAGAGGAGACAAGAGATTTTTACTCTGTTTCAAACTTCGTTGGGGTCCGAGTTAAATAGGAGTTAACAATGAAGAGTTACGAGAAAAAATTCTTTGTTAAAGATCCAACGTCCTTATCTTTTCACCTGAAGACTGACAAAGCTCCCTAATAAAGTAAAAGCTTCACAAGTTGCAATAGCTTGTACATATTTTCCTCAGCAACATGGAAACCTGCCACTTCTATTAAGAGGCTATTTATCTGTCTCCATATTGGACACTGTATTACAGGAGTCCCAGACTCATCAGGTCACCTGGATCCTCCAAGAATCTGTGTGGGAACTGGAAATTATTATTCACTAATAAATTACTGGCATGACATGCTATAGCAAGTGATTCCAAAGTGTAAAGAAAAGATAGAATCCTCAACATCTGCAGACCTAGGTACAACTTGTTCAAGATAGGACTTGTGTGTCTGGGATTCCTTGTTCAATTATTACATGGACATTAACACATGCACACACATTGCTACAGAAGTTCATTGCCACTCTATATATGAAAAAAACAGTTTCTCTTTCACATCAACAGGGTAAGAATGTCTGCCAGGTTTCTATAGAAACTCTTACACAGGTATGGAGTGCTCTTCTGCTGCTTATGGTTCTTAGAACGTTCTTCCAAGAGTTTAGATTACTGGAGACTTTAATTGGCTCAACCCAGACTTCCTTACACTTGTCAAAAGAAGCCCATAAAACTTTTTGACAGCTTTAGTCTGGTTAAAGAAACTGCCATAAATGCACTGTGCTTCTGTGCTTTTATGAGATTCTCCCACTGAAGATTTCATATCCTTTAATCTTGGCAGAGGCTTAATTATCTGTCCTTTCTATTTTTGTCTGAGTAGCAATGCCAGAAAAGCAAAACTAACTTTTTGTCAACCTTTGAAGTCTCTATATCCTGATTCTCAAAACTTGGTCGCAGTCTCTGAGCTGCCACACTGTATTTCCCAGATTTCTTTGTTGTTGTTGTTGTTGTGCTTATGTTATTAAAAAAACCAAAAATTTTTATGGACAAGGAAATGCTCAGGGTCAAATAGTGGCCTTGGGTATGTATTTGCACTTCCCATTGACTTCAGTGGGAGGAGCTGTGCATAGAACTCAGTGTAATTTGGGCCTCTTTAGAGGAGATTGCTGAGTTAAAACTGTTGGAACTGAATTCATTTCTTGGCCATTTGAATATTTTGGAGAAAACAGAGGAGGAAGAGAATGCTAGCATCATGTTTCACAGCATTTGTATTTTTGAAGGAATTTAAAGAATATCACCATGTAGAGAAAATCTCTCTCCAATAAATGCCCATATAATCTTTAGCTGTCGAAGTCTCATAAATAGTACCTTAGGTATATCTTGTGTAGATTACTGACAAAACAAAGGGCAATCTTTAGAAAATCTTTCTAAGGCCATGGCTACACTACATCTTAAGTTGACATAAATTATGTTGCTCAGAGGTTTGAATAAGCCACCCCCCTTGAGTGACATAATTTATGCCGATATAAGAGCTTCTCCTGCCAACATAGCTACTGCTGCTCGCGGGGACTGGAGTAATTAAGCCGATAGGAGAGCTCTCTCCCATTGTCTTAGAGTGGCTGCAAAGAGAGCTTACAGTGGCGCAGCTGCATCACTGTAGCCGTAGCCTAAGTTTTAGAATGACATGCTGACATTTGGGAGTTTAGCCAATGCTGTGTAGATACACAGTGTGCAGACATGATCAATAACATATACAGTTATCTACCTCTTACTGAGCCTCAGTTTTCATAGTAGAAATGTAAAACTGGAACTTTCTGACTCAACAGAACTACTCCATGTACATATCAGAGTCGTATCTGCCTACTTAAGGGGTCAAAATCATTTTTTTTTACTGGTATTTTCTTCTATTGGTCCTGCAGAGCTACCATACCTGAGAAAGAAATGGACTCTTCCCTCTGTACATCATCAACAGGATTGTTTATTAAGTTGTTATTAGTTAAGCTGAAGGTGCAAATGTCACAAAGGACAGAATTTGGTCGGTAGACTTTTATTATTGGTGGTGTTGTGCAAGAACTCTTGAATTCAAGCTAAGGTTTACAGTTAAAAATATCTTTTTATTTGTAAACTAAGCATGTTCAGTCTGGAGTGATTGAGAAACATATCTTTGCAATGCCATTTTTATAGAGTAACTTTTCAGAGCAGAACTGCACTTTAAAGAGCCCACAGCAACATGGAACAAATGACTGTGAGAAAAGAAAATTTAGCTGGAAAATTTTGCATGGTTCACAGCACAGAGATTTACCAATTTATTTCCCCTTCTTGGGAATGAGTTTGTGTGATAGTCTTTGCTCGTGGAGAGCATTACCCAGTGGTCAGGGCTTAGGCCCTTCGACATGCAGAGGATGGGTTTTGGTGGGGAGCCAGGGTCCTCCTACTCCAGAGGAAATTTGAGGAGCCAGGGCCATTGGATTATACCCTACCCCCAGAGAAAACGTCAGCATTTTGGTGGGCTGCTCCGCTGAACTTGAAAGGCATAGGGCTGGAGGGATAGGTACCAGTGCAAAAGCCAGGGTTTTGTGCCCTTTATGGCATTTAACCACCTTAAGGGGGCATGGTCATTGACAAGCTTGAATGGATTTCCCAGGAGCTAAGATCATATAAATTCCATGGCCCATTTCACAGTGAAACCTTCCTTTTCTATTACAGACTATGCCTGTTCCTCTGGCAATAGTTTGTGGCTTAAGTAGAGTACTGGGAGCTCTTCTCCATTTGTTTCCTGGGACAAGATTGCACCCAGTCCCACTTCTGGTGTGTAAAATGAATTCTTTTGAGAAACTGGAACTGAACAGGCCAGGCTCTTTACACAGGAGTTCTTTCACCTGCTGAAAGGCTTTTTCACAGGCCTCAGACCAATGTATCTTCTTGGGGCTACTGTCCTTAACTAGGTCTGTGAAAGGTGCTGTGATTGTTGAAAACTCTAGCACAAATCAGTAGTAGTAGCTTGCAAGCCACCAAAATCTTCTGACTTGCTTCATGGTGGGGCGTGGGCCTGGTTTTGGGGCCTGGACTTTATCCAAGAGAGGGCCAGACTTATCTTTTCCCTGAAATATATCCCAGGTAAGTAGTTTCTTCCTTTCCAATCTTGCACTTCATAGTGGTTGTCATTAGCCCAACCTGTTGCAGGGACTGAAGGATGGTAGTGATGTGTGCGAGTTGTTCCTCCCACTCTTGGCTGTAGATGACCATATCATCTAAATAGGTGGCTGTTTATGAGCCATGTGATTGCACAACTAGATCCATGAGCCATTGAATTATTGCTGGGGCACCGAGGAGGCCAAAGGACATAGTTAGAAACAGACAGACGCCCACATGGCATGGAAAAGGCAGTTTTCTCCTGTGATTCTGGTGTGTGTGGATCTGCCAATACCCCTTCATTTGGTCTAATGTGGTGATATATCAAGCCTCAGCCAGCCAGTCTAATAGCTTGTCTACTTGGGGCAGGTGGTAGGCATCAAATTTGGAGATTGCATTGATTTTTCTGAAGTCTATGCAAAACCAGACAGTGCCATCCAGCTTTGGGACTAATTACGACTAGGTTCTCTCTTCAAGTGATTGCTCATATGCATTCCAACATAGGTGAGTGTGCGTCCCGTGCACGAGTGTCCGGAAGCTTTTTTGCCCTAGCAACCCCTGCAGGGTTGGTTCTGGCGCCCCCCTGGAGTGCCGCGCTCATACCGTGGTATATATGGCGCCACCGACCCTGCGGGTCCCCAGTTCCTTCTTTCCGCCTGTGACGGTAACTGGAACGCTTGCCCCTTGCTAGCACAAGCAAGTAGCAACCCTGATTCTTCATTCAATTGTTATAGTTAGATTAGTGTTAAGTAGTTATAGTGTTAAGTAAATAGTGTTAAGTAGTAAGCATTAGCCCTTAGGGGCTTGGACTGACCCATGCCAGGCTATACCGGGTTTAAAGCCTGTGCGACCTGTGTGAAGGCTTTCCCTGTCAGCGATCCCCATGACAAATGCCTTCGATGCCTCGGGGAACTGCATCGTAAGGAAAAATGCAAAATTTGCAAAGCCTTCAAACCCCAGACACAAAAGGAGTGTGATGCCCACCTGAAGGCTATGCTAATGGAGTCAGCACTTCGACCCGACTCCGAGCCCTCCAGGTCTCCAGCGGCAGAGCGCTCCACCGACACTGACAATGGCACCGACGCAAAAACCGGCACCGAAGAGACAGAAATGGCCCGAGGCTGTATCTATGGACTCCCCTCTGCGACTGGGACAGCAGGGGGTGATTCAGGAGATGCCCCAGCCCCATGCCATTGACATCTCCATGCAGGGAGCCTCCCCCAACCCTGGGGGGTGGGGTAGTGCCCCTGGAGGGACCGTCGACGCCAGAGGCGTTTGCGGCTTCTTGCGCCCTCATGGGCATGCCCACGCCTCCGTCCCCCGCTTGGCTGAGGGTTCCGGGAATAGCATCTCGGGGTAAACCCGCACTGGGTTACCCCGGTGGGTGGCAGAGACAGGATCCGAGGTCTCCCTCCAGATGGTCAAGAAGGGACAGCGACAGCTCCCCTCCTAGCTCTGACCAAAGGTCGTTGAGCCCCTCGACACCACGCCAGCGGGGGCGGTCGCGAGGTTCCAGACGGAGGCATCAGAGCTCTGCCTCTGAGGGTGCCCGGTCCTTGGAATCCCGGCAACGCTCGCCTGCCCACACCTCGGCACCGGTGACCACGGGAGAGACGGGACATTCTCCGGGACGCAGCCCGGTGCGCTCGCCGAGCATCCACACCTGGCACCAATCTCCCTCCCAGCACAGGTCCCGCTCCCTCAGGCGCTCCAGTTCGCCTAGAGACACCCCGCACAGGTCCCACTCACCAAAGGCCTCTCGGCAATGGTCCCGCTCCCCAAGACACAGCCGGCACCAGTCTCCATCACCGCTCCTGGTACAGGCACCATCAGTACCGAGGCGCGAACAACGCTCCCGATCCCCGGCACGGAGTCCGGTGCGGATCCCGATGGCTGAAAGGACCAAATCCTCTCGGCACCGGTCTAGATTCACGGTCTACAGCCTGCCTAAGACTCAGCAACCTGGACGGGAAAGGCGTCGCGAAACCCCTAGTCCAGTGCGGCCCGTGGCACCATGCAGCTCGGCACCGGCGGATGCCCCCGACTATGGTCGCACCCGCTCTCCGATAACCAGGGGCCGTATTCGAGACCGCAGGGGCTCCAGATCCCTGACGCGCAGCCCGGTGCGGGCTCCAGCACCGGAATACACGGCACCGACTGCTCCAGCACCACACCGTAAGGAGCGTACTTTAGAACGGCACTGCTCCAGGTCTCCAGTACAAAGGCACCATACTAAAGCAGAGGCACCCAGGAGACATTCCTCCACCTCCTCCAGCCGCTCCCCCCGCACGCTGGTGCCGCAAACATCGCTGGGACCGCTCCTGTCACCCTGAAGTACATCTCGGGAGCGGGGAGACAGAGACCACAGAGCTAGGGGGCACCGCTCCCACAGTGCTGCCACCCAAGGAGCTGCCTCATACCCGGTACTGGGACCGGTACCACAAGGACCCATATCATACCCGGCACCGGGATCGGTGCCAACGTGGCCACAGGGACCTTGGCAATGGCCCTACTGGCAATGGGCCCCTCAGACTGCGCAGGGCACGGAGTCAGCACCTTCCATGGGAGCTCACCCGCCACCCTCCCCTCAAAGCCAATTGGATAAGGGGAGCTCTTTGGAAGAAGAGTCAGATCCCATGGAGGGCCCATCCACGGGTCCCATTCCTCAGTTCTCCTCTTCATCCCCAGCTGACACAACTGCTAGGGATCAGAGGACCCCTCTGCCAGATTTCAAAACCCACCAAGAGCTCCTCAAATGACTGGCAGACAATTTAAAATTAGACATCAAGGAGCTATCAGAGGAGGAGGACCCCCTCTTTGGGACTGTAGGACCAGTGGGTCCATCTAGAATTGCACTCCCGGTCCACGATTGGGTGCTTAAACCAGTTAAGCCCCTCTGGGAAACCCCAGCCTCGGTGGCACCCGCTTCTAAAACAGCAGAGCGGAAATACTATGTCCCACCGCAGGGCTTTGAATATCTTTTTAACCACCCCGCCCCGGGGACCTTGGTCATGGATGCAGTAAACCAATGGGACAGACAGGGTGCCCAGGCAAATACTCCCCAAAATAAGGAGAGTAAAAAGCTAGACCTTTTTGGGAGGAAGGTCTACTCCACAGCAGCGCTACAGCTCCGCATGGCCAATTACCAAGCACTGTTAGGATGCTACAACCTCAATTTATGTCCTCCCTCCAGAGGTTTGTCCAAGGCCTTCCCCAGGATATGGTAATAGACTTTAACACGCTAGTCCAGGAAGGCTCCTTGGTTGCAAATGCAGCCCTACAATCGGCCAGCGATGCTACGGATGCTGCAGGGAGAGCTATGGCCTCTGGCATCGTCATGCGCTGGGTGGCTTGGTTGCAATCCTCCGGCCTTTCTCCAGAGGTGCAGCAGGCCATACAAGATCTACCCTTCATTGGAGCCGGCCTCTTCTCAGAAAGGACTGATGAAAAGCTGCACGCTTTAAAAGATTCCAGGGCCACCTTAAAATCTCTAGGCCTATACATGCCACAAGCCGCAAGGTGTCAGGGCAGACTGCACCCCCCTGAGGCAGCAGCAACAGCAACAACAGTCTCCACTCAGACCACCTCCCAGACCCACCCAAGCAACGAGGGGTAGAGACCGCTTCCGACATTCGAACCGTCGGGACCGCCAAGGTCCTGCAGGGGGCTCCCAACAAGGGCCGCAGAAAGGCAACAAGCAGCAGTTTTGATGGGGCACACGAGGGTGGCACCTCCCCCAGCTCCTTGGATCTTACTCGGCCGTTCATGAATAGACTGCAGCCGTTCCTTCCGGAGTGGCAGAGCATAACCTCAGACCGCTGGGTACTGAGTGTAATACAGAGAGGTTATGCCCTGCAACTCTCTGCCTTCCCACCGGACTCTCCCCCTACCCTGTCCCTCTTCAGGGACCCCTCTCACGAGCAGCTCCTCATTCAGGAGGTAAACACCCTCCTCCTCCTAGGGGCGGTGGAAGAGGTTCCTTCTCAGGAAAGAGGCAGGGGGTTTTATTCCCGGTACTTCCTTATCCCCAAGGTGAAGGGAGGCCTCAGGCCCATTCTGGACCTTCGGCGTCTAAACAAGTTTATCAGGCGTCTCAAATTCCACATGGTCTCCCTAGCCTCCATCATTCCCGCTCTAGATCCAGGGGATTGGTTTGCCGCCCTCGACCTCAGGGACGTCTATTTTCATATTTCTATCCTCCCGGGACACAGAAGGTTTCTGCGCTTTCAGGTAGCTGGTGGCCACTACCAGTTTTCGGCCCTGCCCTTTGGCCTCTCTTCAGCACCCAGGGTCTTCACAAAATGTATGGTGGTGGTGGCTGCCCACCTCCGCTGCAAGGGGGTTCAGATCTTCCCCTACCTGGACGACTGGCTAATCCGGGGCCGGTCCAGAGACCATGTTCAGAACAGCCTGACACTGACTTGCGCAATATGCGCCAGGCTGGGTCTGCTCATAAACGAGCACCAGTACAGTGAATAGACTTCATCGGGGCCACCCTAGACGCCATTCAAGCCAGGGCCTTTCTTCCATAGCCCCGCTTCGAGGCAATGACCACCATAATAGACAATCTCCACAGGTCCCCCACGACGACAGCCAGGCACTGCCTTCAGCTGTTGGGGCACATGGTGGCTTGTACCTACGTGGTGAGGCTAGCTTGCCTCAAACTCAGACCCCTACAGGGTTGGTTGGCCTCTGTATATGCCCCGACCAGGCACCCCCTGACACGGGTGGTCACTGTCCCAGCCCAAGTACTGGTGTCATTCAATTGGTGGACAAACCCGACGGAGGTATTGAGAGGTGTCCCCTTTACAGATTTGACACCCTCCATAACCCTGATTACGGACGCTTCGGATGTGGGTTGGGGGGCCCAAATGAGCAGCGACCTCAGCATACAGGGGCTGTGGTCCACACACGAACAGAGGCTACATATCAACGTACGGGAGCTCCGAGCAGTCCGTCTGGCCTTCAGAGTGTTCCTCAGGTTTCTGCAGGGAAAGATGGTCCAGGTCATGACAGACAAAGCAGCAGCCATGTTTTATATAAACAGGCAAGGGGGAGCTTGCTCCTTGGCTCTTTGCCAGGAAGCAGTGCGACTTTGGGACCTTGCGGTGAGGCATGACTTCCACTTGTCTGCCTCTCAATCTCCCGGGGGTCAGGAACAATGAGGCAGATTGCCTCAGCAAGTCATTCTTACCCCGCCACGACTGGTCACTACACTGGGAGGTGACAACTTTTCTCTTCCGCAAGTGGGGTGTTCCCCAACTGGACCTATTCGCGTCGGCATGGAACAAGAAGTGCTCGAGGTTCTGCTCCCTCCGGGGTCGCGAACCGAACTCCATCTCCGATGCCTTCCTCATAACGTGGATGGGGGCCCTAATGTATGCCTTTCCCCCCGTCCCGCTGCTCCCCAAAGTACGCTTAAAAATCAAGAGGGACAAGGCCAATGTCATCCTGATCGCACCAGCTTGGCTGAGGCAGCACTGGTACAGCCTACTGCTGGACCTCTCCATAGCCACGCCAATACCGCTTCCGAAACGTTACGACCTGTTCTCCCAGGACCAGGGTCGCCTGCTGCACCCAGACCTGGACTCCCTCCACCTGATAGCATGGAGGCTTTGTGATTGATGGAGGGAGAGAGAGCCTGTTCGGCGCAGGTCCAACAAGTCTTGCTGGGAAGCAGGAAGCCGTCCACCCAGGTGGTGTACAGGGCTAAATGAGGCATTTCACTGTTTGGGTGGAGTCCCAAGTTGTTTGCCCATACAGGTGATTTTGGAGTACCTACTCCATTTGAAGATGCTGGGCCTGGCACTCGCCTCCCTGAGGGTACACTTAGCGGCCATCTCGGCCTTCCACAAACCGATGGAAGGAAGGTCAATGTTTTCACACCCTACGTCCCTTAGATTCCTTAAGGGGGTAGAGAGGCTATATCCGCAGGTCCAAGACCCGGTGCCTCTCTGGGATCTAAACCTGGTCCTTGCCATGCTGACAGGACCACCCTTCGAGCCCATGGCTACATGCCCGCTGCTCGTTCTCTCCTGGAAGGTGTCCTTCTTAGTGGCCATTACATTGGCTAGGAGGGTCTCTGAGATAAGAGCATTGACCTCGGAACCCCCATACACGGTCTTCTATAAAGATAAAGTGCGACTAAGACCCCACCCGGCCTTTCTACCCAAGGTGGTGTCTCAGTTCCACTATAACCAGGATATCTTCCACCCCGTGTTCTTTCCTAAACCACACGGTTCGGAGGAGGAGAGGAGATGGCATTCGCTGGACGTCAGAAGAGCCCTGGCATACTGTATAGAGTGAACCAGGCCATTCCGAAAGTCGTTGCAGCTCTTCGTGGCGGTGGCGGAACAGATTAAAGGCTCATCTGTCTCCACCCAGCGCATCTCCACCTGGATCACCGCCGGCATACGGACCTGCTACAAGCAGGCGAAAGTGCCACTCCCAGGACCTGTCACCGCACACTCCACCAGAGCCCAGGCCTCATCTGCAGCCTTTCTGGAGTGAGTGCCCCTGCAGGACATCTGCAGAGCAGTGACCTGGTCATCGGCACACACCTTCACGTCCCACTACGCCATCGTGCAGCAGGCAAGAGAGGACGTGAGCGTCGGCAGAGCCGTGTTGAGAAGGGCTGCTCGCCAGTGACTCCTACCCACCTCCAAAATATGGCTAATTAATCACCTATGTTGGAATGCATATGAGCAATCACTCGAAGAGAGAAAACAAGGTTACTTACCAGTAACTGTTGTTCTTCGAGATGAGTTGCTCATATCCATTCCAAACCCACCCTCCGTCCCTGCTGTCGGAGTCGGCAGAAAGAAGGGACTGGGGACCTGCAGTATATATATACATACCTACATACCTACATATATACATACATATATATATATACCGCAGTATGAGCGCGGCACTCCAGGGGGTGTCGGAACCGACCCTGCGGGGGTTGCTAGGGCAAAAAGCTTCCGAAGACTCGTGCACGGGGCGCGCACTCACCTATGTTGGAATGGATATGAGCAACATATCTCCAAGAACAACAGTTACTGGTAAGTAACCTTGTTTTTTGCCACTCACTGTGAGATTCTTCAATGATGTCCAGTTCCAAGATAGCCTGGATTTCATGCTTCACAGCCTGTTGCTTTTTTTTTGGAGGAATGGCTTCTCTCAGATGAATCACTCAAGTTCTGTTTGGATGTGGTGGTGCACAAGATATTTCTGCCCCAGGTAGGAAGAGAACACTATTAGGATATGGCCCAGGGAGGGAACCTTCTCATCACCCCACTATTGTCCAAAGTTTGCAGTCTATCACAGGAGGCTGTGAAGGGGGTCATCTCACCACTTGGCACCTGCTCACAGCTGGGCGTGGCATAGTATCTCTGCTTCTTGGGGTGGCGGCTGCCTTCTTTCATGCCTTGGCCTTCCAGCCAGGTCACTTTCAAATCTCTCTCCTTCAGGGGTAATCCATAAACAAACATGGGAAATCAATACAAATAAACTGGGTTAACAGGTGAGAGGAAGAAATGCCTCCTTCTCCAGATGTAACAGAAGCAGGTCCTCCCTTCCTTTAGGCAGTTGTTGAGGAAGAGATCCTGCCTCCCCTCAGCATTTTTCTCAGGAGCTTCAAGGTAAAGGTCCTTTCTCTTCCCTGGTCTGCCCCCAAGTGACCTGTTCTGCTCCCTTTTAACTCCTTCTCCAGTCTATGCTTCTCTTTGCAGGTATGGTAAGATGGGGCTGGGTTGCCTGAGCCCAGAACAGCTCTGTAATCCCTTGTTACCCAGTGTGGGGTTTGTATACCCCATCAGTTTGCATCAACATGCAGGTAACCAGTCCTGAAATTGAGTTGTGAGGATCATGGAGTTGCTGGAGTTGCTGGAGTCAGAAGCTGAACCTTCTCCAAAAAAGAAAGATTTGAGGTAGGGAGTTTGTCAGCAGCAAGAAAAATTTTTGAGCTGAGATCTATCAACCACTTGTTTCAAAGAAGCCATCATCCTGCACTAGCTCGGGATAACAATGAACATTGTAAGGATCATGATAATGGTTTTGCATGATTAAGAGCCTTTCTTCCCGAGGGACCCTAAATTACTTTACGGATATTGGAATACCATGGAGACTGCTGTCTCCAGAAATGAATGCTATTGAAATTCTATCGTTTGTTGTTTACCTTACAAAAATCTTTGGGGCTATTTCTATGACTTTCCGAGGGTTTATCTCCTTCTCTTGGTTTTCTTAACACCTGAAAAGTCATGTTATTTCTTGACAAAAGAATGTGTGTTGGCTAGTGGCTAAGTCACTTTAGCTGCCTTCTTTCATACAGAATACTGAGTATAAGCCATTTTGAGTTGTGGGGTTTTTCCCATTAAGAATTAACATCTGGTTTCCTCTTGGGCAGGGGAGGGGAAGTGGATGACTAATTCCTCTGGCTAAAACTTTCGAATTTTGTTGCCTACTATTTTGACTCAGGCAATATTTCTGGGAATTGGCTGAAAAAGCTGGCAGATTGCTGGCATACTGCCTAGAAACAAAAGGCCTCTGCATGTAGAATCATGGCCTGATAAATATGGCAAATTATGTGCATCACCAAAAGATATTAATAAGTTCTTTAATTTGTATAAATATTTGTACAAATTGTACACAGACCCCTCCACAGATGCTTTGGATCAATTTTTCAAAAATATTACATTACCGAAGCCCAATGTAGAAACTTCAATGCACCCCTAACAGAGGATGAATTAATTGAGGAGATTAAGAATACAAAAGTGGGGAAATCTCCCAGGCCAGGTGGCTTTGTTGCTCAATTTTATAGACATTTATCTTGACCTCCTGAAAAGATGCTTAAAATGGGTTTGTGAGAGGTCATCATGACTCTAATAACCTTTGACTACTTATTGATATTATATTAGTGAAATATGATGACTCCAAACTACAAGCTGTATCAGTCTTAGAAACAGAAAAGGCTTTTGATAGAGTGGGCAAGAGGTATATGTTTTGTACGCTACAGAAATCTGGATTTGAACCCATATTATTTCTTGGATCCAACTATTATATTGTCACCCAACCTTTCGCATCACAATAAACAATGTGACCTCGGATACCTTCAGCCTTTTCCAGGGTAGTAGGCAAAGGTGCCTGCTGTCTCCATTATTTTTTTATTTGGTTCTTAAGCTCCTGGTAATAGCTATATGGGCTCATCCAGATACCTGAGGCATATATATATATATATATATATATATATATATATATCCCACCAACTTATTTTAGAAAATTTTATAACATTACTAGAGCCTTTCTGTGCGGTCCTGGTCAATGCCCATGACTATCACTTAAAAAACTCTAGCTTCCTATAGCCAAAGGAGTATTTGGGCTCCCTATAAAATTAATATTATGCTTTTATCATGTCACAGATGTCAAATTTGTTTCGGCATGAGAACACCCTTATACCCACATGGGTGGAAACTGAATAGGTTGTGACACACTGCACTCCCTTATGGTGTGATTGTGTATCATTCATGTTCACACTTATAGTGTAATTTTGTATTGTTTAATGCAAAGTATGACATTAAGATGTTTTAGGAATGCTCATGGCATACTGAACCTTATTGTTATAGTAGTATGTTTGTTTCAATGTCATGTGTATAGTTATGAGGCTTCGCTATGAAATCATCTCAAATATGTGTCTCATGGCTTGAGGCAGATCTAGGCAAAACTCTACAGAGCTGGAAGGCCATTTACACCTCAGTAAGACTTGTATAGAACAACCCAGATCAGCATTCCAAGAACAAAGGACCAGCCCAAATGTCAACAAGCAAATTGACAAAGAACCACAGTGTCTCAGGATGTGGCAAAAACCATGCATGGATACTGTTTGTTACCTGATCCTGAAAAGGGAGGGGGTGAGATTGCAGAGAGGGGTGAAGGGACATGTTGAAAAGAAGGGACATTTTGGCTGTGAGCTCTCTCTTTCACTCCATCTATGAACAACATCAAGCAACTGAAGCATTGACCACAGAAGGAGGGCCTGGCTGGAGGTGGACCAGCCAGCCTGTGGTGAGAAAATCAGCTAAGATTGTAAGATTGCTGAAAGTGTTAAGCTTAGTTTAGAATGCAATTTGTCTTTTATTTACTTTTGATCAAATCTGACTTGCTTTCCTCTGACTTATAATCACTTAAAATCTTTCTGTACTTAATCAATTTGTTTGTTTGTTTTATCTAAAGCAGTGCATGTGGTTTAAGCTGTGTAGAAACTCCATTTGAAGTAACGAGGCAGGTTCATATCAATTCATTTGATAAATTGACAAACCAATGAGCTTGCAGTGCGCAATGGGCAGCACTGAACATTGCAAGATGGTAGTTCCTAGGGTTGCATCTGGGACTGGGGATATTGGCTGGGGGTCATCATACCATTGCATAATCCCATGAGTAGCTAGCTAGAGGTACTCTCTCACTTGAGTCGAGGGCGCCACTTGCTTGCTGGTGGCTGTGCATGAGCTGCCCAGGAGTTGGGGTTCATACAGCAAAGCAGAGTGAAATGCACTCCAGGAGTGGGGGATTGAGGTGACACAGCAAAATATCAGTCCAGATTGCAGAGGGGAACGTCACACAGGTATAAATGCATTCAATTTCCTCTGTGGGTCTGCTTGATTCCTCTTTTTGTTAAAAAAAATAAGCAAAATAAGGTTCCTATAATGGTGGCTGCGTAAAAGATCTGGGCTATCTTAGTTAAGAAGTACCAATTTCATCTTCTCTGTCAAGCAGAAGCACTTATCTGGGGTAACCCAGACTTGCAAATTGGGGGGAAAAAACCCTATAATTTGGAAAAACTGGCTGAGCAAGGGCATCAAATGGATTTTGCAATCTGTCAAGAATGACGGTTTTGTCTCTTTTCTAACATTAAAGCAATGTTGCGACCTGCTACCTCAGTGAAGTAGTTAGCTAAAACCTGAGTTAGCAGGGAAAGAGAATAGCTTATCACTGTCAAGAGCAATTATATGAATTCAAAGCAATTTGACCTGTTTCTTGATATATTTGGATAAAGAATTCTGAGATAGCTCAGATAACAACAGACTTCCATTCCATCTGACCTCTCTACTTTTTCCCTCTGTGACCGTGGTTGCTGGAGAGGCTATACTGAGAATGCTTGATCAGGACAAATTGCAAGGAATAGGGCAAATGATCCCTAAAAGTGGTGGTTTATTCTGTAATTAGATTGACCAAGCCAGTAACAAAATAGTTTCTGTAATCCCTTACTGGTTATTAATGCCAAAATACAGTTCCCTTTAAGCAATTCAATCTTTGGCTCCCACCAAGGCAGCCAAGTCTATATAGTGAGGGTTATTTAAAACCTTATTTACTATATATAAAGTTCTACCTATCCCAAGAGATCAGACACATTACCCACCAGTCAATGAATATTTCCGATCTTTCCGAAATGCATGCTTACAGCCAATTCTTATTAACTAATCTAAGACTTATTAAAAAAAGAAATGAAAGAGTTACTGTGGTTAAAAGATCATTATACACAGAGCTGGCCCTAGACCAAATGGCGCCCCAGGCAAGGAGCTTCTTCGGTACTCCCCCCTCCATTTGTTAAATTTTTGAATACCTTATTTTTTATTGCATTTTATTGCCCATTTCACGACTTTGATGCATGATTTGCATGCATCATTTAGCCCTGTCATATGAGACAATACATTTGCATGCTAGGATTCATGCCATATATAAGCAAATAAAAAAATTTCTTTCCTCTAGGCCTATAGAAACTTTTTAATTTTAAAAATAACTCAAATGTACTAACATCAAGAAATTGAACTGTGCACCAACAAAAACAGCACCCCAAGCCCGGTTTCCTGCCCATAATTCTAACCCTGATTATATATACTGATATGAATGAAGTTCTTGGGTCAGGTTATAGCAGAGATGGTGAGGCTGCTGATTTGTAAAAGTCCTTTTAGAATCAGTTCAATAGGTTATAGTCCAATAGGCAGTCAATGTACAGAGTTTGTTCAAATTCTTCCATGGGAGTTTGCCAGAATAATCCAGAGTCAATTTAGAGACCTTAGTCCTTTAGGCTTAGAACTTTCCCTGACAAAGTTTAAGCAGATCTGAGATAAAACAGGATCAAGCCTGAAGCTTCCTTTACAGTTCTCTAGCCAGCTGATAGCCTGTGTACTGCAGACATCACATACCAAGAGTGGTGCAAGTGACGTTGGTAGGGTAGATGCTAGGCAAAGATCACTTTTTGTATCAGGCTATCAATAGACAGGGAAGAAGGAGCCATTGCAGAATACATATAGCGAGTAGCCTGTTGGCAGCTCCAGTAACAGAGCTACCAGCTCTTTGGCTGTGGTACATAGAGATCTACATGACCACATAAGTAGCCTAGGCATAAGTCCAACAATATAGCCTGTACTAATATGATAGAGGAAAGTAGTGGCCAACAGAAATTACTAAAATCCCAATTTGCTAAAACTGAACTTTGAAAAAAAGCACTGTCTTTTAAAATGTTTCTTACAAAACTAAAAACTGAATATCAAATGTGTGGAAAGCTTGCATTTCTCTATCCTAAAGATGTAACAAACTACAATGTGTATTTGTGTGTCTATGGGCTTTGTGGAGGTCCAGTCTGGCAACTGCTGATCCTCAAAAGGCACTTTAATTGCAAATCAGGACAGTAATTAACCAGTCATCTGATTTGTTGAACCAGTCAAGATTTAGCCAAGACATACTAATCTTTATATAGGCATTTATATAAGGCACTAATCACCTGGTAAGTTACATTTGATTCAGTTTTATAATATTCTACATTTGTTCAGTGTTTTTTATTGCATAGCACTTTACAAACTTGAAATACTTTACAACCTTTGCACTGGGTTGGCTTCACCTGTCTAGCTTAGCACATAGCAACAGTGTAAAATTTGTCAGTTGAACTTTGGCCTGGAGACCAAGGTTAACAGTTTGTTCTTGCAAAAGTTGTGCCTAGAAAGTACAGTGACTGGCACTATATAAATACCTAGAAAGAAGAAAGTAATTAAAATGGCTACATTTAGTCAAGACTTGAGTTTTACATCTCATCCTCTAGCTGTGAAGTGCCCCTTATGATCCTCTGTTATTGTCAGTATTGACTCCAAGGTAAATGTGCTGCCTACTAGAGTTCAGCTACTGTCATGATGGGTGCAGTTTAAAAACTTGATTATAGTATTACATCACCAACACCTGTTCTGCAGCACCTAGGTGCTGACTAAAGATGTCACATCAAGTACTGGCCCAGGCAGATTCTGCTGAGCTTGTGAGAGCTAATTGCTATCATTTAAATATAGTTCAATTAAGTGATAGTAAATAGTTTTTGCAATAGTGGAATAAAACTTTAATTCTGCATAGGCATTTCAATCTTGACTGGCACGAACTCCCTCTTTTATAAGATGCCATTGCCTCATTTGAAAACTTCCAACCATTGAATTCTTTCCACATATGGGGCCCACATATGTAAATACATTTTTTTTTAAATCTGTAAAAAGGGAGTTAAATGTCCTTTAAATTGATTAGAAATCAGGCTTTTTCTCTAGTATGCTAGAAGGCATGCCTCTCACGCATGAATATGCAACATATTTAGTTCAGAATGACTCTACTACTCCCTAGTTTGATCTCTCATTCCTTAAGCTAGAAGCAGTCTGCTTCTGTGGGTGAAGGTCACCAGTCTTGTGGCCCTCTGAGCATATGGAACAAGAAGCATTCATTGTACTTCCATTTTTTAATCTGAATTGACCTACATTTCTCTGCTAAAACCAATGTGGGATGTGAGAAGACATTTAGGGCAACATTTTCAAAAGTGCATAGGTCCCATTTTCTGAATTTCAGTGAGTCTTATGCTCCAAAGTGCCTAATTTCCTTTTGAAAATTGTCTCCTTATTTAAATGTTTTTGAAAATGTTACCCTTAAACTTATGAGACACGATCAGATTCGTACCGCAGCTGAGATTAGTGTTTGGGTGACATGTTCACAAATAAAACCTTAAATGTAGCTACAAGTTATTCAAGACTTCTTCTTTGCAATACTATTGCACATTTAGTTCTGAATTGACAGTTTCCAGGATGCATTAACACAAACTGTAGTTTTAAAGTGCAGTTTCTTTTACTGTCCCTGATTGCTTGTAATAGTCTCTTCTAGGAAATCCCTAGTGTATCAAGTAGCTGTGTGATCTTCTTGATGCTATCATTGTCCTTTCTCCCCTCATACCACTGTCTGTCTGTTTTCCCAGCAGTTGCATCATGTCTAACGTGAGATGCATCAGACAAGGTATTTCCAGTAAAGATAGGAAGGTGTTAGGACCATTATACAAGGCGCTGGTGAGACCTCATCTGGAATACTATGTGCAGTTCTGGTCCTCCATGTTTAAGAAGGATGAATTCAAACTGGAACAGGTGCAGAAAAGGGCTACTAGGATGATCATCAGAGGAGTGAAGTTCTGGCATAGCCTTCCAAAGGAGCAGTGGGGGCAAAAAACCTAGCTAGCTTCAAAACAGCTTGATAAATTTATGGAGGGGATGGTATGATGGGACAGCCTAGTTTGGCAATTGACTGATCTTTGACTACTAGTGGTAGATTTGGCAATGCCTGTGAAGGGATGTTAGATGTGGTGGGTTCTGAGTTATTACAAAGAATTCTTTCTTGGGTGGTGAGTCTTGCCCACATGTTCAGGGTTTAACTGATCGCCATATTTGGGGTCAGGAAGGAATTTTCCCCCAGGGCAGATTGACAAAGGCTCTGGGGGTTTTTCACCTTCCTTTGTAACTTGGGGCACAGCTCACTTGCTGGTGGATTCTCTGTATCTTAAAGTCTTTAAACCATGATATGAGTACTTTAATAACTCAGTCATAGGTTAGAGGTTTGTTACAGAATTGGGTTGATGAGGTTCTACTCTGACCTCCTGCACAATGCAGGCCACAGATGATCATATTTGTTCCTTCTGACCTTAGAGTCTGTGAGTCTTTGAGATTGTAAGCTCCTTGGGGAAAATGTCTTTCCATCAGACTTGTAAAATACCTGCCATGGTATTGGGCACTGTATTTATTTGCAGACCTAGTTATTTTTTCACTGATAAGCATAATGATGGATATTACACTCCTGTTGTGGAAATTTTCTTTTTTCACACCTTCAGGTTCAATCCCTCAGGTTCAGACACAGTCATTTTCCTGCCATGGATTTTCTTCCCTCTCCTATAATATTCCCACAGGCATAGGTAAATCCTTGCATTTTGTTTCTGCTACATCTCCAGGATTCCAAACTAAAGGTCAGATTGCTTGGAGCGGTGAATACATTGTTTTTTCAGATCTTTAGGATGCAGCTACATGTCTAAAATAATCTAAAGTATCTTTTCTCACATCATGTTTTGCTATTTCAAGGTCACCTTCTTCAAACAAGCAGCCTACTTTAGCTTTATTTTGACCTACAATATCAGTGCTATCACATATCTCTTTTTTGTGGTAGACCAACTTCATCTTTTAAAGGTCACTTAAAATAACTTTATATCCAAAGCAGAGTTTTACATCTTCAGAATTCTTAACAGCAATGAAGCAATAATAATTGTTTTTTATAAATATAGTATTTAGGTGGGCAAGTTTGTCCCTACAAACTTTAAATCCAAAGTTGTTTGACTTTGTCTTCTAAGCAACCCTTGGGTCTTTGCTGGAAGCTGTAATCAAAACATTAATTGCTGGGGCTGGAATACTTTGACATGGTTAGAATGCAAAGTGAACAGGGTTAATTTTTTTTTGGCTGCAAACATTGTTCTCCATTTCTTTCACTTAGTTTCTCATGTTCAAATAGTGATCTGAATGAAGCAGCAAATTGTGTCTTGAACTGTAAGGAATGTTTACAGTATGCCAATAAGTGGTGGAATTCTGCCCAGCAATATCTAGCCTGCTGGGAAATAAGATATTATTTGCTTCCAGATATACACTGTAATAATGAAACAAAATAATTAGTGAAATGCTTAATGCTCATATTATTTTGTTGTTGTTGCCTATGGAGCATAATTCCTTCTAAAATCCTTTTATTTCTTTTCACATGTATAATCCTTTCTTCATATAGCTTAAAACTGTAGGTGGTTAATCCTTAAAATTAGATTTTGGCTAACAATTCCTTTAATTTTCTAAGAGTTTTGTTTCAGAGATTTAATGAAATGCAAGGGCTTTGCTTATAAGAAGCAGCCTGTCTAACTAGTTACAACATGAGAAAAGTTCTAAAAATTCCAAAACTCATTGTAAGGTTAAATATAAAATGATTTTAGTAGATTTAGGTACAGAGTTAGTGAAGGTGGTATGTTCCTACAGGTGTTATTTGTACCAGTATTCCTATGACCAATTCATATAACATTTCATGGGCCAGTTCTTGTGAGGCACTGAGTCCCTTCTTAAAATCAAAAGGAGTTAAGGGCACATTGCATGGGTTGGACTTTCTCAGCTGGGTTTTGCAACCTAATTTCTATATGCACAAGGGCCTGTCTGTTGGATCAGTTTGCAAGATCCCAGGCTCATATTTTCATTTATTTGGCTACATATGGATATGTATTTTGTCAAGAGATGTACCAGTAATGATAGAATATTTCTCCTTTAGCAGACTAAAACAATGCAGGGTTATTGTGACTCCCTGTTATTTACATTCACCTTTTAAATAATGGGGGAGGGGAACATATTTGTGATCTGACTTTAAAATAAAGCTTACTCTGAATTTTTAGAACGACTATTGTGTATTACATCCTACAAACCTTATAGCCGTACCTTATAGTAAACATTACTTTTTTATGGAGCATCATCTGTGGGCATGGAGCTGTATAAAATGTGGAGGAAAAACATCCCTCTTTCAAGGGGCTTACAGTCAGAAGACTTGAAATGTCTTCTGCGGGAACTTTGCCTCAGAGCGCAGTGCAGGATCTGATCCTGCAAGGTGCCTCCTGCTTAGTGTTCAGCACACCTCAGTTGTATTGCTGCATTTCTAGCATGAGTGTCAGTTCTCTGTGGATTTGTGCTAGTCCTATTAAAAAGGAGCTCATTGGGATTTGAGGCACACATCGCCTTGCACTGTCAGACCCCTAATAAAACAGACAATTCTGAATATCACTTTTTTTCCAACTGAAGCAAAGTCTTTAAACCAGAACTCTATTTTTATTGTTTTAGGACCACCTCCTTCCATGGTGCAGTGTGTGGAACTGCCACTACTGTCAATGGGTGTTATCTCTGTGTGTGGTTAAAAACAAAAAATTCAAGGTTGAACTCAGGCTTGCTAATGTGCTTATGCAAGGCCAGCTTCTCTGGGCTTCTAAGGATCACTGCCGTTTTCTCTCCTCTTTTAATCTTCTGCCCCTTTTCAGGCAGCATGAAAGGCACCTGTCTGCTCCTCTTCCCTCAGCTGGGAAGTAAGGCTCCTTCGTACCAGCAAAATAGGTGGCATCTGCCCAGTTTTGTTAGTTTTTTTTTGCAGTATTTATGCAGGGCTTTGCGGTCTTCCTGTTCTGGCTTCCACAGCTTGAATCCTAGACAATAGAGAGGCAGCTTTTCTGCTGTATGTTAGATCTTGCATGTCCATAGGGGGCAGAGCAAGATTAAACTTCTAGTGCAAATGGAAAGATGCCAGTTTGACAGCCCTGAATCCTCTATTTATCTATAGAACAAATTAGTTAGGCCCCAGTGTTGCAAGGACTTACATATGAGCTTAACTTTACACATTAGGAACCGGATTCAAAGCTTGTTAAAGTTTTTAGGAGCCTCTTCACTGACTTCAGTGGTACTTGGATCAGGCCCTCTGAGTAGTCCCATTAAGAAGACATTAATGAGATTACTCACAGTGCAGAAAAACTGAGCTCATGAAAAGTTGTTCAGCTTTTTGAACATGTAAGATACAGAAGTGCTGACTGTAATTAGGCACAGCAGTGGCAGCGCAAGCTTCCCTATACTGTCCTATCATTGTGCTGGTCAGGTGACCAGGACAAAGGCGATCTAGCCTAGTGGTCAGAGCAGGCATCAGTAGTTGGAAGCTGGAGTCAAGGGGCAAGCCAGAGGTCAGGAACTGGATACCAGCAACACGGGTCAAAGCTGGAGTCAGAAGCCAGAGCCACGGGTCAACCCAGCAGTCAGGAACTGGAGCAAACAGGGGTAGCAGGCCTGAAGGTGTTCCAGCCAGGGACGGGACAGAGGCAAGGCAGGAGCAGAGAAAACAAGCTAATACAGAAGAAGTGACACTGGTGGGCATGAGCATTACACAGTCAGCAAGCTGCTGCTGGTTTACGAGCTGGCCTACTGGCCATTCCACCTGATTGGCTGGAGGAATCAAGCAGGCCACCTGCTGCAGGCCAGGTATACTGAGGCTGCCTGGAGACTAACTCTATGGTAAGCTGTGATTCCAGACTGTGCCTTAATCTTGGCATGAAGGCACCATGAAAGGGGTGAGATGATAGTTCAGTTTCATGCTCTTGCAATCTTTGCCCTCTTATTTATTTCTTCAGTTTTTTAAAATACAACTGTAGGTACCCATCCAGTGCTCTGTGTGCCTAGTTTATACATTAAAAATCCCAACATCAACTAGAGGACTTTTTCTAAATGTATCTCACCCTATAGCCTCCTCAAAAGCTTTACCTATGAGGGTAAAGAGATGGGCCTTGTTACATGCTTGGAACATCAACGAATTGGGGCTCTGGGAAACCATTAGGGAGTGAATTCCAAAATCAAGGATTCTTTGATGAGAATGTGCCCTTCCCTCAATATAAGTGAGAATGAGCTACTGGAACTTCAATAGTTTTGTGATGTGGACACTAGTTTACTAGAAATTTCATTGTAACAACCAACTCATTGCACAAAAGCCATTGAATATCCATCAAATAGTAACACTTTTCAGTTACTAGTGACATCTCTCAAATTTTGAAGTTAAAAGACTCCCTTATCTCTAGGCAATCCAGTTCTCCTGGACTACTATCTCAATGGTATCCTGAGTAATAGTAACTTATTTTCCTGCTTAATCTCTTGCCTTTTGCAGGTTTTATAATATTGGATTGTTGTCTTAAAAAAACCCCTGAAAATGTTACACTGAAAATCTGAACCCAATTAAGAACTAGTTCAACAATTGATGTTTCATCTTTCGATTACATTATTGTTTGTTTAAGCTGACAGCATATATGTTATTTTTGCTATGAAGCACTTTACTGCTTTATGCATCTGTTAAAAGATTTAGAACTGAAAAATTCAAGGTGTCTTATGTGAAAAAAAAGCCAATAATAAATTCCTGCTGTCTCAGCACATTATTTTAACAAATATAGTGGGTGGAAAGACTGGCTGAAGATTTAACATGCTAGTTAAATGCTTACCACCATTATTTTCTGGACTTTCAAATAAAAGCAATGTAGTATATATGGATGTATTTTGAAATATTCATTGTTGGTTCAGGTGTTCAAATTAAACTCCCTCCCCTCAAAGTTTGGCACTTAATTCAAACTTCCAAACCTGAATTAAAATAGATTTTTTTTTCTTTTTAAAAGGTATATATATTTTCTCACTTTACCTAATATGTAGGTCATTTTTTACTTTGCTATAGGGCAATTTCCATTCAATTGTAAATAATACTTAATATCATAAAGCAACTGAAAAATTGCTACTCTGCTATTCAGGTCTTCTGAAATATTTATGTGGCTGGTGGGTCCTCAATATATAAGATTTGGGAATTTCATGACAAAAATCAAATTGCCTTGGGACCTGACAGTTAATGTAGAAGAATATAAAATGAAAGCTTTCAAAACCAGGTCCAATTTGGCAATTACAGTGAAGGCAGATAACCTGCCTGTTTGGATATTTTGTGGGGAGGGGGTTAAGGTGACTGATGGAAGGATTTTTGTTTTTTCCTGGGGAGCCATGTGATGACTAGGAGCTTCTCATCTGTAACGTGTTTTGGATTGGTGATTGTGTTGGTCTGTGGTAATGATGGGGGTGGAGGAATGTGCTGCTGTTTTGCCTCATATTTATGTACTGTGGTTTTAATTAATGGAAAGGGCCCCAAGAACATTGCATAGACCAGCAGTTTGCAAACTTTTTGAACTGAGCCCACCCACCTTTGAGTTACAATTTTTGCTTCCCCTCTCCCCACCCAGATAAAAATAGACACATGCAAAAGTATGTTTGATAGCTTATGCATAAACCTAACAGAGACTTTAACCCAATTCGAATGAAATTACCTACACCTGCCTGTAAATTTCAAATACACGGATACTTACCTCAGCAGTGGGCTGCTTCTACCCTGCAGCCAAGCTGTACTACTAGGGCAGGGCCAATACGTGCCCCTTGGGAGTTCAGGGGGGGAAGTGTGTGCGATGGGCTTTGGAGGTGGAATCAGGGCTGGGCATGGAGGCTGCAGGGAGCAGAAATCAGCGCAGCAGCAGCGGATGTTGACACTGACCCACAGGCTGGGTGGACCATTGAGGTGAGTGGGGGATGGGGGGTGGAGGTAGTGCTCCCTCCCCCCCATGGGGGCTGGCCTAGGCCCCACCATGTGGGGCTGGCACAAGCTGCCTGGTATTGATGTTTGCTCCCTGAATGTTTCTCCATGACCCTCGAGTGGGGTGTGCCCCCACAGTTTGAGAACCTCTGGCACAGACTATCTTTTTAAGCTGAAATTAAATTCAAATAAGATTAAAAAATAAAAGTATTTCTAAAAAATGTCACTCCCTGGCACTTTTCTTTGCAAACACAGATCTCAGAATGTAAGTGGATAATAAAAGAAGCTGGTTGCCATCCAAAATTGAAGTTAGTTAGACAAGCTGTTTGTAAACTAAGGCACGAATTAAATCATAGGGTTAAGAGTCAGAAGTCTGATCTCCCGTATATCACAGGCCACCAACACCACCCAGCATCTGTACATTGAACCCAACAACCAAAATGAGAACAAAGTATTATGGCCCACAGGATACTAGACCATTATGTGCCACTGGCAGAGAGTAGGAGGGACAGAGGTGCACCTGTCCTTGAGGGCCTCCACAGTGACAGGGAAATGATTAAAAGAAAATGGCCTTCACCAGAGTCAGAATATTGTTCTGACACTCCCCCCCATGATCCTGGCTTGAAAATGGAAAATAAAACAATTGCAGTTAAATGAACTGGATTTTTCCTGTGGGCATGTTTCCTCCCTGCTCTGCTGCCTCTACCGGCCCTGAAAGCCTCAGAGAGTGCTCATTTCTTGTACTCCAGATGAGATGGTAGTTGGAGACAGAGAAGGGAGCTTGGGGTAGGTGAGACGGTAGAGAAGAGACGTGGAGATGCAGCAGAGCAGGAATGGGTGCAGAAGGGAAGCATGGGCCAGCAGTGCAGGAGCAATGCAAAAGGGGTGCAAAAATCAGCTTGTCAGCTCCAGATGAATCTGAATAGCAGCAGTGCTCAAACTGGGGGGACCCTGGAGGATCCAACCCTCTTTCTATGTTGGGGGCCACCTCACTTGTCTCTTATGGCTCCCTTACTTCCCATTACTGTTCACATTAAAGCCACTTGACATTCAGCGCCCCCTTACTTTTCCCCCTGTAATTCGACCACTGAATATCAGGGTTTGGTTGCTGACTCTCCTGTAGATGCTCAATGAGTGGCTGATGATCCTCCGTTTTGGTTTGTTGGTGTGTGTGTTTGTGGGTGAGGGGGTTGGCTCCTAAATTCCAGGCACTATAACAATACCTAGCTCTGATGTAGCAATTTTCATCCAAAGGTTCAAAATGCTTCACACTCTTTAATGTATCTACTACCCTCACACCACCTCCGCAATTATTATTATTCCTGTCTACAGATGGGGAACTGAGGCACAGAGAGGCTAAATGACTTGCCCATGGTCACACGGGCAGTGTTTGGGAGGGGTAGGGAATTAAACCCAGGCCTCTGGCTAGTGCTCTAACCACTGGGTCACTCTTCCTCCCTGTGATGCTTGCTCATTTGCTCCTTCTGTTATGTCTGTGCTGGACAATCGTGTGCTCGGCAGGGCTGCAGGAACTGTGGTGCTTCACTTGCAGTGATTCTTCCTGGCAACCGGGAGGCCAGCACTGAGGGCAGGGAGACGGTCCCCTTCAGCTGTGAATGCTCCCCCCTTCCTACCTGAGCTCTCGACAGGTGGGAGGAGGAGGAGCCTTTTCAGCACCGATGCCTCTCTGACAGGGAGGTGAGAAGCTCTAGGGGGACAGATGGGGCATAGTGGCTGAAAAGGGGACCAAGGGCATAAGAGGGATTGTGAAGGGAGTGGGGCAGAGTGCGCATGACTGGGGTTTAATGGAGCAGAGTATGGTACATTTGGGTATTGGGGCAGAATGAGGGAGGCTCCCACAGGCTCCTCCACAACAAACACACCCCCCAGGCTGCTCTGACTCTTTCCAATATCTTCATCCCCCAGCGGCTTCTCCAGATTCCCCTAATGTCCAAGCTGCCCCTAAGCTCTGCACAGGGTGAGGGATGGAGGCATAGGCTCCTCTCACATCAGTTCCATGCCTAAGGGTATCCTGAAGGGGAAATGAGTTTGTATTTCTTACTGTTGAGAAAAGTCACATTGGGTTGCATAAAACGTGGCATCTCAGAGTAGGCATCTGTAGAGAGGTGGAGTTGGGGATTCCCTGTGAGCATCCTAGGCTCATGAAGCATGGGGGAGGAGGGAGTCCCTCAAGTCCAAGTGGGTTTGGGGGATACCAGCGACCCATGAGTCACAAGAGGAGTTTGGGGGAACTCGAGCATCTGAAGGCTCCTGTGGGGATAGAGGTTGGACTGGATCTCGATGAGCTGCTTGTTGGTAGGGGGTCAGTAGGCCCCCAAAGAATCAACTAAGGCTAGTGAGTTGGTAGTAGTAGGCCATAAACCTGAAGTCCTTTAGGATGGATGGGGGTGCCCCTCCAAACAGCTTCCTTGAAGGTGGTGGAGCTTAGTGGCCTCTGACTAGCTTCCTACAGTTGGCCAAATTGCGTGACTTCTTTACTTGGTTATGAAAGAACATTTATTATTTAGAGGATGGAGAAAAATGTATAAACTGACCCACACTCACACCTATATGGTCCAGGCACTCATGCTTATCTCAAGGGCTGTCACCAGTCTGAGGCAGAATGTTTGTGTGGGAATTCTGTTACAATATTGGCAGTACACCACTGCATATATTCACTCAGGATTCACACAGTGAATGCTAAATACTCCTACTTCCTAAGAATTTATTATACAGCATGCAGAGGCATCTGAACCTCTGTCCCTTTTGCTTCTCACCATTATTATGATCTACATGTGTAAGAGGGAAATTAACTTTAAAGATTTTTTTCTGCTATTTTTCCCTTTGAAGATCAGTTTCTCACTCTTGCATATTTCTTTAAACTTGCTGGATATAAAACAGTGTACGGAATGTTAAGCTTTCTCAAGTTGGTTTTTGAATATTTTACATGGTTGCACTAACTCATAACTGCAGCCACAAAAGAACAAAAATATGTCTCCTCCATAAATAATTTCCTTTTGTCTCTAGCAAACCAACTCATTCCTTGCACAGGAAATGTAAAAAAATGTATTGGTGTATCATTATGTAATGGGCACCTTCATTTCCCATAGACTTCAGTCAGGCTCTGTACTTCTAATAGGACATCATTAAGAAAGTTGTCTGTTCTGAAGATTGCTAGTTGTAGTTAGAAGTAACCTATTCCCAAAGCCCTATGATCCTAAGATTTGACCTTCAGTGTCTTTTTCTTTTGGCTTTTTTTTTTAAACATGTGAAATGTTTTTAATCAGATTTTTCTTTCTCTGTTGTTTGAATGAAAAGTGCCAAGAATAATTGCTCTTGCATCTGGACTCACTGTTGCAGACTCCTATAGCACTGTAGCGTTCCAATTAATTGACCTTAATTAATTGTTAGCACTTTTCTTGTACATTCATTTGGGAAGTTTTGCATGTTTCAATGTAAGCATATATCTTTATTTGAATTAATTTTGAAACTCAGAATTTCAAAAATGTTGAAGTCTTGCTCAACTATTTGCAACAAAAAAGTGTTTGTGTAAGTACAGGGTTTTAATTAAATTGGACCATTTTTATGAATTTTAAAAAGAAATGCAAAACTTTCTAAGTTTGTTTCATGAATTTTATTTTAAGTTTTCTAAGCATCAGAATCCAATCCAACAAATCCTTAATTTTTGTTTATTATTTATAGTCTGGTAACACCCAAAGACTCCAAACAGAATCAGGGCCTCATTATTCTATGTGCTTTAAAAATACGTAGGAAGACACACAAAATGAAGGAAATGGCCAAGGTAAAAAAGACCACTTGATAACATAGGTAGCTATTACACAGCTTGTGAGATAAAAGTAGTTTGTAAATTTTTAAACAAAATCAGCTCTCCCTGACTGCTGATCTAACCTATGTTTCATTGGTTGGCTAATTTATTTTAGGTATCACAACAGAAGTGGGTCTTGAGGAGGGATTTGAAATTACCAGGACTATTTGTGAGAAAGGACTACTCGTGTGTAAGAATGTGTGGAATCTGATCACTAACTAACACCTTTGTAACATACTGTGTACGATACTTTGTCCAGTAGACTAAGAAAAGCTAAGTTCACATTTATGGAATTTACTGGTAGTATTATGGCCACTAGAGGGCTCTCATATAGTTCCACTAAATACAATGACAACATACAAAACGAAGAAATAAAACACATTGCTAAAAAGTGATAACTATAGTTATCACCTAGATCTCATTGCAGCGAACTTCAGCATGTTCTCTTGTTCTGCTGACATATACATGGAAGTCTTTATTTATTGTATAGTTTGTTGCTTCAACAAAAATCTAACAATGTTTCCTACTAGAGATGTACCTGAGTTGCAAATCTTGAATCTAGGGCGTAAGGGTTTTGACAGATGCAGGGAACTGTTTTTTCCCATTGGGGGGAGGGTTAATTTTGAATCTGTATCTGAACTTCATCAAAGCTGTGTAGACCTAGGGGTTTGGGTCATGCCCCTCACTATTTACTATAGTTTGGTTATATATTTCTGCTTAAACATTATTTTTCTATGTATGAAGGCTGAAAAATATCACTTATGAAAGGCCAGCAGAGCACATACTGACTACACTGAGCAAAGGGGGTAGTGCTGAGAGCATGAAAGATAAGCAAATTTAGCAAGTGCACTGAGAGGAAGCAGTACTTCCTCAAAGTAATTCTCAGCACTGTTTCTAAGCTGTTTACTTCCTATTTTGATACCTAGAGAAACAAGAAACAAGGTTTCCAAGCTAGTCTTTCATTGGCCTTGGACTCCGTTTGTTTATCCATGCTTCCTATCAGGAAGCAATTGTGATAAGGTCTAGGACTCTGTTCTGGAAGTTTTTTCCATTTTGTGTATTGCCTGTGACTGATAATGTTGGGAAAATAGTACGCTATTCTTGTGCTGATTTATTAACAAAGTTTGAGGCACCTTTGCAGTTTCACAAGGCTGGGGGGGAGAGGGTGGGGGTTGTTTCTGCTGAAGACTGAGATTTCAACAAATGTGCTAAGTTTTGTTATTGGAAGTTGTCCATAGTCCCCACACCTTCCCCATCCAAGAATGTCACTGTGCCTCCATTTTCCCCTTCTGCCAATCACGCATACATGACGCTTAGCATTCAAACAAGATTCTCCTTTCATGAAGTCATAGTTAATAACATGAAATTAGAGTCCAGTTCCAACAAAAGACTTCTAGCCTTCCCTAGCATTCAACATTCCTTCAAAAGTGACATAGGCCCTTCTCAGTGGCTGCTTTCCCTTTCAATGGGACTTTTCTTCTCTTCTTGTATCGGGAGCTAACCTCATTCCCTGCTTCAGTGTTTGTGGTATTTTTGCCTCCCCCTCAGGGCTCCAAACTTTCTTCTCTCCCTGTGTCAGAAGCTTTACTGCTTTGTTGTCCTCTCCTCAAGCTAAGTTACTCATTGGCTCCATTTCCAGGATGCTACCTCATACTGCAACCCTGATTTTCCCAAACTTAACAACAGACTGCCTCCTACATATCCCCTTGCAGGCCTTGTGGAACTTGTGTTATTAAATCCTGTGCACTGCTCTGTCCATGTGGCTGAGTTGCTTCCAGCCTAGCATCCCACATTCTCTGTTTTCTTGTTGTCCCATCAATAACATTCCCTCCAGGAAACATGGGCCCTCAGACTCAAGTTCCACTGATCATGATGCATCTTCCCTACTTTACAAACATTTTAATATAAATGTTAAAGCAAATAATTGATGCCCAGACCCCCACCCCAGGTCCCTGTGGCCAGAGGTTGCTAGCACATAGGTGAGTTGGAGTCTTGTTTTTACTGCAGACTCAATGGTTACATAGCCTTTGAGATAGTTTGCTAGACTCAGTAACAGAGAGGTGTGGTCACCTGTTGAGGAGACCAAACTATCTCTTTATGGGGTCTTCTCCCTCCCTGTGGAGTTAGCCTCTGAATGGTTCTCTGTCTCTTCATCTGTGATCTCTGTAGGCAGTCTCTGGGTGTTGTCTGCTGGCTTGTAAGTGTCTCTTGTGCCTTCATATGAGGAGACTACACAAGAGGACAAGTTATATGAAGTTGGTACCACAGCACCCCTCATGACTCCTTTAGTCCACTCCTCCTGGTGACTTTCTACTGGTTGAATCCTCACAGAAGTGCCTGTCTCCATGGGCAGTTGTTGGCTGTCTCCTTTCACAGTATCTCCATCCTTCAGGCTGCAACATCTCTCTCCTCACTGATAACAGGCATTTGATCTTTCATCCCATTGGTACCTGCATTGGACTGTTTTGGCATCCCTGTGATGGGGTATTTTTATGTGCCAAAAATGCAAACAAGGGGTCTGAACCAGAAGAAACAGCCTTGTGTAAGAGTCTCTTAGCTATTTTCACATATGATCCTCCCCTCCTTACCATTACTCTGTGGGTGTACTGGGGAGGAGGTGTGGTGGTCAAACTCTCATTTGAATGCCAATTCCTTGAATTCTTTTGAGGCAAATTGGGGTCTGTTGTAGGTGAATATAGTGTCCGGAATGCCCTGTGTCTCAAAATAGGCTCAAAATTGGCTACTTTGCCAATCACTGACTTGCTTCTTGTATCAGGCAGGGCATTGACTTCTCAAAAATTTGAATAGTAGTCCATTGTAATCAAGTATTGTTTTTTATTGAAGGTAAATAGTCTGCTTCCATCTTTTCCTATGGTTGGGTTGGCAGCTCATGTGGTAACAAAGTCTCTTTCTGCGGAGACAATGTGAGTGAGGTAATATCTTTTACTGAACCAGCTTCTGTTCAATACAGCTTTTGAGACACACAGCTTTCAACAAGCTTTCAAGCTACATGGAGCTCTTCTTTAGGACTTGGAAGGGTTCTTAGAGTGTCACAGCTAAATACAAGGTGGAAAAGATAGTTTAGCATAAGTAGTTAATACATATTCCAAGGGACCATTCAAGGTGAAGTGGCCCAATAGCAACTCTGCAGTCATATCATGCAAAAGGGGGGGTTAATGGATTACAGATTGTTCTAATAAACCATAAATCCAGTGTCTTTGCTAGACACTAAAAATCATGGTCTTAATAAAGTCATGAATTTAAGATCCCAGGCTTGTCTTTTGAAGGTGTCGTGCAGGTTTCCTTTGAGGATGAGGACTGAGAGGTCACATGTGGAGTGATTGTTTTGTGAAAAGTGGTTTGTGAAAATATCTCTCTTTCTGCTGACAGTTATTACATGACTGGCAGGTGTCACACTTCTATCAAGGAGTAGAATTATTCTCAGTCAATGAGCACACTCTTGTGCCCGTGTAAAACTTTGAATGCCCAGGTGTGAGGGGTGTATTTTTTTTTTTTTGCCTTACATCCTTAGGTAATGAGGTGGGGACAACAGCTCTGTGTCCTCAAAATATAATTCCATTCTGCACACACTGTTAATTTTTAATTTGAAAGTATGGTTCTTGGCTTTTGTCTTCTGGCCACGCTACTAATATCGCTCTCTTCACTGCCTGTAGTTGGATGTCAATTTCTATAGACACTTTGATTTCCATCAGCTTCGCTTTGAAATGGGAGATAGTGGAGCATCTTAATGGATTCAATATCCTGGTTTCCTTCCCCCAACTTGCTGAGGCTGGGTGTATATGCCCTACTCAGAGTATCAGCTAACCCCAGTAACTGTCCAAGACAATATCTGATCTCTGGCTGGCAGTGCTAGAGTCACATCAACCTGTGCTACAGACTCTATGGAGTACTAAGAAGGGGTTTTGCCATGATTGTCTCCAAAAAGACTTTGCTGGCATAAATGACTGGCTGCTCCTGCAAGAGATACGCCCAATCCTTTCTTCAGTGCCTCACAATGGAGTGTCAGTGCTTCTCCTGGCTGGTAGTACTTCAGGACGGGCATCTGTGTTTTGTTCAGTGTGTGGGAACCTGCCCAGTCTCACTCAACATCCTGCCTTGTGAGCCGACTTATGGGTTCTGCTAATGCATCCAGGCGTGGACAGAACTTGGACAGAAAATGTATCATTCCAAAGAAGCATTGTGGGACCTCCTGTAGGAGCAGTTGTTCCGGGAAGGCATCTCACATTAGACAGATCCTTAGACATGGGCCATGCAGTGGAAGCATCGAGACATGATGAAAGGTTAGGAGGCACAATAGCCCCAGAAGTACATGCAGTGAGACGACAACAAAGGAGAGTGGTTGGCCAGGGTTCCATACCGATACTTAGATGCATTTAATGGGGGAGACAGCATGAGTGGGTAAAGGAGAAGTGCCCACACTAAGGCAGCATTGTAAGGAAGCTGGCAAGTTGAACCATTCTAGCAGTGTGTTCAAGACCACAAGTAGCTCTCAGAAAGATTGTCAGATGTGTACAGAGGGGGATGGCCCATCAGACAGTAGTGATGACATTAAAAGTCCATCCTGACTCTGAGACCATTTCAGGATGAGGCAGTCAAGACAGGAAAGCAAGAAGGGATGATACCAACCTGTGTGCATGCAACAATGTTAATAGGGATACACTGTGCAATTTCAGGTGGACAGCAATGCGATTCCTTTGGGTGAACTGGCCTTAAACAGACCCATTACAAAGAGCAGTCACAATCTAATAATGTACAAAAAGAATGTAATGCAGCCTATAGGAAAATGTGACCTCACAGTAACTAACCCAAAAAATAGCAGATGGTACCAACTGAAGTTTGTGGGGTGCTTACTATCCACCACCACAGTGGAACCTGTGTGCTTACCACAAAGGAAAATTCCACTGGTATTATGTAATCCAGTATGCAAAGAGCTCAAATGTCTGCAGAGCGCCTGTAAAGGGTAGTACAGCCTGGGTAAACAGCATGGTGGTGGTGATGGTAAAGAAGCCATCAGGAAAATTATGCATCTGCATAGACCCAAAGCCACAGCTCGATCATTGAAAAGATGCCACTATCCACTGCCCACAACTGATTACAACTTGCCAGAAGTCCCCAGAGCTAGAATCCTTATGGTCTGTGATGTGCGGAATGGGTTTCGGTGCACGAGCCTGGATAAAGAATCCAGCATTGTAACAAGCTTTGCAACACCATTTGGTTTCTATAGATGACCATGCATGCCAATGAGCATAAGCCTAGCCCCAGAGGTATTCCAGAGAAGCCTCCTCTATGTGCTGGAAGGCTGCCTGGGGAGATGATAATTGCAGATAATATCCTTCTGATAGATGAAAGGAGTAATGATACAGAAGTTGAATGCAGGTTAAGTTGAACAAGTGGAACTTTATCAAAACCTGTGCCTTGCTTTGTCCATGTGTTTGCGCGCTCCCAGCCAACTTCTCACATTTCCTGTTTTCCTGGTGTCCCATCAATAACAATCCCTCCAGGGAACATGGGACCAGTTCTACTGAATAGGATACAGAACTGGCTCTTGGTTATATGCTCAGTCATGTGATCCTTTTCAATCAAATCCCTTTAATGAGGAAATAAACCTGGGGCATAGACAGGAGCTTTGGTCTGCACTCCTCTTAAAGGCCAACCCAAACTCACCCTCTGACAGAAGCCTTGTATGGCATGATTCCCCAGATTAGCAGCCAAATGAAAGTGTAGGAAGAAATATATAATTCATAATGAAAATGAAGTTTTTATTGGCATGGATTTGGGATGATCCTATTACTCATGAGTTATGAAACCATAACTGAGTTATATAGGTCATCCCAAACAAAGGCTTGTTTGACAGAACTGGAGACTGAAATTTTTTATCCATCAAATAGGTACAACATGGGCATTAACAGTCCAGATTCCCTGCAACATCCTGCTAATGTGCCTTGGTCATGACCTGGAGTGACTGTAGCTATGTTTTTATGCCCATATAATTTTTGGCCTTTTTGCAAAGATTGCCAGCACTGTTGCCAAATAGTGCTCACTATCTAGGTGTGCTTTTTTCAGACTTGCCCACTATTGGGAATTGGACAGAAATTACCACATTTATTATGCATAGGTCACCCATTTCATAAATGGGTCTTGGAATCTATTACCTAGACCTGAAAGGTACAACACATCTGTTATCTAGTCCGATGCCGAATTTAGATCGGGGCCCCAAATTCTCTGTTGGTATCACTCCACTGAATTCAATGCAGACATCAGTGGAGTTATGCCTGAGGAGAGTTTGGCACCCAAAGTTTTTGTAATTTTTTTCTCTTTGCTTCTCATGTAGGTACTAGTGTTGCTGGAAGGTAAACACAAATCAAATAAAAATATTTAATGGCATGGGTATTATCAATGTGTAAATGAATATAGACACATTGGGAATCTGTACAGTACATAAAGCATAGGGTGTAGTATATAAAGGGTCTATATCAGTATCAGCCTAGGAAAGTATTGAGGTTCGATACTTTGCTCTGTTTGTACTTATTGTCTATTTCTGATTCAGTTCTAAGTTGCTATGTAGTGTGATAGTATTTCTTCCATTTTTCCCCTTTTTTAGTCCACATTTTTTAAAAGTTTTTTTTTAATCAATTCAGATACTTAGGCTATGTCTACACTGATGGCGGCAAATTTGCTGCCATCAGATTGACTTATTTGGATCGACTGAGCAGTCAGTGAAGACTCACTCAGTCGATCCAGAAGTCGATGTATTAAGATCACCTCCTCAAGTGGCACAGTGCAGTGAAGATGGCGCACAGAACAGAAGCACAGAAGTTGACGGGTGTTACGCAAGTTTTTTGTGTAGTTTGTGTAACTCCGGTCGACTGGCGCCAAATTTCCGAGGTAATTGTAGACAAGCCCATAGAGAGTGTCTCTCCCTCCCCCCCTCCACTCCTTGGTATTTTGGACAGGGGAGTTAAAAATGTCTTTTAGTTTTTATTTCTTGTCAGTCGCATTAGATGGATAGCCATTACTCTCTGGGTTTTCACTGGGTTTTGTAACTCCCATTTTCAAATTGTCATTGAATTTTAAATTTTTACAATTTTACATCACGATTTTACATTTGCTGTGTTGATCTATGTTTTCTATATTTTACTGAGATTAAAATAGTTTGGCTATTAAGATGGTTTTGAGGGTTCCATGGGTGAATTCTAGAATTGCAACATTCCTGGGTACAAAACTCATCCTCTATCCCCTCATTCTGCAGCGATTCACTCTAAAAACATGTGAGTTCAGGATAAAGATTAGGCTACTCCCTCAAACTGTAAAATTCCAATGATATCTAGGGCAACAGTTGCTACATTATTGTCCTGCTTCTTTTAGTTAGCTACTTGGTGTACTACATATACTCCCTTCAAGCTCTGATTGTTTTGGTTCCCCTCTTCCCCCTCATTCATTTATGCCCAACCTTGTGGATTTGTCAACCCAGATCACAATGTTGAAATATCACAGAATTGCTTGAATTTTACAGAATGTTTCTGTTTCCTTGCAAGAATGAGAAATTTTCACCCCATCTTACAGTAAGGAAATCACATTTTGGAAGGAATATGCTAATAGCTTTGCACTTTAGTTGATGAGTTGCCAGGATCCTTTGGCCTCACATTGGAATGTATGACAAATTGTATGTTAATCTGGTCTTTTTGTCTGAATGGTTAGACATTGGAATGGGCTCCAGGGACTCAGTCGACAAATCCGAAAACAACTGTGTAATTTTCATGAATACTAAAAATTTACATGAGTGAGGTCAAATATTCAGTGATATTTTGAACACGTTAAGAGAACCTCTTGACCAATGTGACAATCTATGCAGAACGTATGAATTCTGGTTGATGTTGTGAAATTGTTTGTATCATGGAACAACCCTATGTGGATGTGGACTCTGTCATCTGCTGACAGGGGCTGTAGCATGTCAGATTAGGGGCAGTAGTTGGTAGTTAAACCTGAGATAGTTGCCTGTTCAGGTGCAAATACCTTGGGACTGTGGGTTTGGCTGAAACAGGGAGAGGCTAATTCCGCAACTTGTCTTCAAGAGGGGGGATGGAAAATCCCCAGCAATCGAACAAATAAACCAGGTGTTGGTCATAAAGGACATATAAACTCAAGGGAAGGCTCACAAAGATGCACAGGAAGTTTTGGGCAGGAGAAAGGGGCATGCTTTTGTGGCAGGGGTGTCCTGTTTAACTGTGGGACCAGCCAAGGTCAGCGAAAACTAGATGACCTAGAAGGGGGAAAGAGGATCCTTGATTCTGAAGTGAAACCATGAGCTTTAGGAGAAGGTTCCAGAACACCCAGAGGACTCTGACCAAGCCTGAAGACCTGTCCAGAGTGGTGAGAGAACTGAGGCAGAGAAAATGCCTACAGTTGTGTTTATTATTTTGTCTAGATTTGTGTATCTCTTGTGCTGCTAAGTCACAGTAATGGTGTTTAGAATCTTGTGTAAAGTCTTTCTGTGTCTGTCTGTCTGCTTTTGATATCATCTGCCCCACTGAAGAGTTAAATTGTAATCCCAGAGTGTCCAGATGGCGGGTGTTCTGGGAGAGGGTGTGCTCAAGCAATGGACAGCCTGAGGGATCAGAACTGGTCTAGGGGCCAGGTAGTTGGAGTGTGGGGTCTCTTCTCTGAAGGGGGTACTAGACAGAGGATCTGCATCCTGAGAGTTTAACTTGTGACCCCACTGAGGAGCAATGCCTAGACTGTTTGACTTAGGTGTCTTAAAGAGATCGTTGGCTCCAGTGAGTGGACTCCAAACGTCCAACCAGAGGGAGAGCTCTACCAGGGCTCTGTATGTCTGACAGTCAGTCCAAAACCTAACGTATCTTAACCTTAACTATGGCAGACTTGGTCCAGTGTAATACCTGCTTGATGCTGTAACAGAGTTACTGCGTTGTCTGGGTCAGTAGATCCGCAGGCAACCTCAAAGGATGTGCCTACTCTCAGATGGGAAAGATCCCTGTTTCAGGAATTAACTCTGAGAGGAAGTAAAAGTGTGTGTGCTTGTGGGCATGCATGTATGAATCATGGGAAACTACATGTGCTGAGGAGCCTGGAGGTGCCGATAACCTACAGACCACCACATCATGAGACAGGGTAGGAAGTAGCACAGGGAGGAGGGGAAAGCCGTGACCCCTGGAAAGAGTGTGTTGCAGTTGGATTCCCTGCTGATTCAGTGGCGAGCACCCTTGCCGCTGCCACGGCCCAAGGCTGGGATCTGATGGAGTAGGGAGGGCCTGGGTCCCCCTACATTAGCTGTCATGACCTAGATCACAAGCTTGGATCTTGGATTAGCTGTGAAGCAAAGGGGGAATAGTTGTTGCTGGGATGGAGGGCTGAGATTGAGTGGCCATCTGCTGAGTTTGAACGGCCAGACACGAGGGCTATTTGAAGAGTTCAGCATGGAGTTATATGGTTAAGAGAGGCTTTGAAAGAGCACTTTTACAGTGAGCCACAGTAATGCATTGTGCTGTAATGTGCTTTACCTGGCCCTGCTGTTTTGTTGCCTGTTAGAAATCATGTGGTGTTTGGTGCACATGTATGAGTATAACACCCTCAATGCACCCATTAATAATGTGCCGCTTGCTGTATATTAATGATTATTACACTGTTTGTCACTGATCCTATGATTTGTCACACTGTACAGTCATGTGGGTGCTTTCTGAACTGCTAGGAACTGCAGCATATATTATAAACTAATCAAGATGAATTATTTTCCAATTAATATAATTTCATTCAGTAACAAAACCAGATTGCAACGCCCTCCTCCAAACTCCCCTCAAAACTTGTGCAATTTAAAAGCAAATGCATTAAAACCTTAATATATTAACAGAACAAAGCTTAACAAGGAGAAAGAGCATTCATGTCCATTTTACCTACACAGACAGCAGTTGTGGTTTTCACAGGGCAGTGGAGGTGAAGCTGTGGTCGTCCTTAATGTCCCTGGAGGGGAGTGGTTGGGATAGGGATGCGGCCCCTGATGCCATGTGTGGTCAGAGTCAGGCATTGTGGGACAGCTGCTGGAGGACTGTTAGGGTTGACATATGTAATGCAGCGTCTACACTCGCGTTGAGTTGACCTCAGTACATTGACCATGGCTCAACGGTGCTGGGAGAGGTGGTGTTACTGCATCATTGTAATGGGACACTTACTTCAGTGGGAGGCAAATTTTAAATATAGACACACACACAACTGTATTGATGCAAGGGTGGCTTACATTGACCTAACTTCATAGTGTAGTCCAGACCTGTGGGGTTTTTTTTTTTAAAACCCCCCTGGACAAATTGCTATGCCGATTGTAACTTCTCAGAATAGACCAAGGCTTGCTTTCCACCTGAAGGGCTGCACCACTGGAAACAACAGTGGGAAGCTTTAAGAAAAGAAGTCTTCTAATGTAGACAGAGCCTATGTGAGCACAAATGCTGGTTCTGTGCTTCTTATTGAGAGAAGCTTTACAGCCACAGCAAATCACTAGACGAAGCAGCTGCACAACACCTGATCTAACAAGCAAGATTTCAAATAGAGGGGATTGAACCACTGACAGTGATAAGGTGCTATTGTATGTAAGTAGGCTAGTTATTGGCAGACACATTTATTTGACAAGCCATATTTTTGGTTGTCTTATGTGTCCAGTTTTAGTTTTTTTTAACCATATTCAAAGGCTGTTGATTTGTTAGGTTACACATGCATAATATCTTTGCTGAGGCTGTAAGACATCTTTTTTTCTTCCAAGATAAGCATATGGAAAAGTGCAGCCCTAAAAGTTTATTCTCAAGTTGTTCATTAATAAATTAATTTGTGTTACTCACAAAATGAGACCTATAGTAACAGAATCATAAATAAAGAAGCTAGAGGGCTGGAGTATATAGCTTATTTAAGCAAGAGTCTATGAATCAGTCCCAAATCTTGTTAGCTAAGAAATATTCCAGTAATAGCTTGCTTTCTCATGTGAATCAGTGATAAATGTAGTACCAGAATTCTAAAACTCCTTCCAATTCTGTTCTGTAGAGTAGTTACCAGTCTTGATGTACAAATAAACTATATATTTGGTGTGGAAACAAATATTGATTATTTTTAAAGTTGTATTTTAATTTTTAATCACTCCCTTTGTAATCTCTGGAGGAGGTTAAAATTAAAAAAAAAAAATGAAAAGTGAATTATTGCTAAAAAATCAGATCATTCACTGCTCTTGCTGCCTTCTCCCATTGACAAATGGCCACCCAGCTATTGGCACAAATCAGCAAAAAGCCAATTTAAATAGATATATTTTGCATTGTTATATTTTAAGACTTCCAGATTTGGGCACAAAAGTATTCCAGTTGAGCCAGCTGCAATGATGGTGTTATGGGGAAAGGCAGTTAGCTGGATTTAAAACTTTTTAGGGTTTATAAAAAGTAACCAACACCTTTAATACATAAATAGACATATGGATGGACTTTTTCCTCAGAAGCTTGCACACCAACAGAGATACTGCCAATAAAACCTAAGCAATAAGATTTCATGGAGATGGTGTTGTTTTCATCATGTGTGTAATATACTGAAGGATTGTTATAATAGTGTTCTGAATAGTTCTATTCTGTGTTTTTCTTTTCTTGGTACAATTTGATCACATCAAGGCACATGAAGAAATAAGTGATTCAACTATTTTACAGGCTTCATTTAGAACATGTGAGGAGTCAGTTCTTCCTTAGTCTTATTCAGACTAAACATTTTAATAACAAGCCACATAAAATTCCTACTTGGGAATTTTAGCAAGGGAAAGTCGGTTTATAATGTACCACTTCCACCTTATAAAAACATATTTTATATCTTGTAAGGTTTGGTGTACTCTGCCTCATTTATTTATTTAGTCTAAAACAAGTTCCTGTATGTTTGTTTGGTTTTTTTAGCTGATAAAAAGAAATTAGTTTCAATTTATTTCTCCATAAAAACAGTTTACAGTCCTTGCATCATTTTATATCGTCTTAATTGGGCTAAGATCATTTGAAAATTCAAAGCAGCTGAGGGAACAATTTTACAGCCAGAAGAACTTGAGATGAGACTGTGGCTCCTTTCTCAGGCATGTTGAACAACTCCAATAATTAGCTGCATGTTTTTGGAGGATTTTTTTTTTTTTTTAAAACACAGAAGACAAGGGACGGGATAGTGGTCACCTGGAATATGTGAGAATGAAAACATAAATGTCTGTACTGAAAATGGGGAGCCTTCATCTTCTTTTACTCATTGCAAGAGGCAGATTGTCCCCTTTCTTGGGTTACCTAGAAAAAGTCAGTCACTTTTTACCCAGAAATCCCTCTGAGGATTTCCTTGTAGAGATTCCCCCTTCTCATCTCTTAGGGGTAGGGTTGATGAAGCTTGGCTCCCCACATGTTTTGGTGGAAATCCACCCCCAAAGCTGACAAATCCTGGGGGATCTGCGGGAGGCCAGGGCTGTCTGCATAGAGGCCCTGTCCCCTGCAGTCTCTTTGAACCTCTCTCCTCCTGCTAATATAACACCATCGGACTCCTCCACTGAGTGTGGTGGCTCCCAGAGAGCTTGAGGCAGAGGAGGGGATTGTGACTACAGACGGGGGCTTTGTTATCTTTTCTGACTCATTCTCATGGGGCTGGAGCAGGGATGATGTGTTTGGGTTGTCTTTTCTTCCCCTTCTACTCACTCCAGCTTCTCCCCTGGATTCTGTGAAGAGGGCACATGGACAGCGGTGGTTGTGCTGAGGTGGCACCGGAGCCCCTTTTGCATGGATTTCTGAGAGAACATGATCTGGCCCCAATCTAGATTTAATGTAGCAGTTGAACAGTCACACTGAGCAGAATGCAGTTCCTTTAAAAACATACTAGGGAATTCCTAGCAAAATGTGTGTGTGTGTGTGAGAGAGAGAGATCGTGAGCTACAGTTATCTACACAAACACACAGAACTTTTCCTTAACCAATAACAATTAACCTTGATTTACCTGTTTTTCAGTGATCTAATATGTGCTAATAATTTTTTTCTATTGGATGTTAAAGAGCCTGAGGTTTTTTTTGGCCTTTTGCATTCTTGTGGTTGTACATCTAAAGTTTATTTTTTGCTGCCCAGCACTTCCAATAGGCTACAGAGGTAGGAGGTGGGTTTTGTCTAGATGGACAGTGTTTCAATCTGCGAAGGGAGCAAATGGTTTTCAGAATTTTGGGTCAGATCCTCAGCTGGTTTGAGAATCTGGCCTATTTTTTTCCAAAGAAGTCCACAGTTGCAGAAGCCTATAAGAGGAGATATGAGAAATGTTCAGTAGTAACTCGGATTCAAAATAGATAACAAAGGTTTGTTAGGAATTTTTATATAGCACCAGCATAAAACAACCTTTGTAAAAAATAAAAGCACCATAGGAAATGTGAAACAGCTATATTTTTGGCACCATCATCTGCATGGGAAGCTGGGAGAGGAAAACCATTACTTGTTGAGAAGGAAGGTAAGTGGGTAAAGAGCAGTTTAAGATAAAAAACAGTCACTTTTTAGGGACATGAGCTAAGAAATGTACACAGGACCTACAGGAAAGAGGAAAGATTCTAAATCAAAATCAAATGATTGTGGTTTTTCCTCAGTCTGGAGAAGTACACAGCATACTCCTGACTCCAGTTGGGCATTGAATCAAAAATGTTAATAAAACACACTGTGTTTGCAGCTTGTGCAGTTTAGATAGCTAAGAATTTCCTTATCTGAACAATAATGGCCTGGGCAGTTCACTAATGATTTTTAAATTATTTGAATCTTACGGTTTCATATATGCTGCATTGTAGGGATTAGCAAGTGATCATTTGTAAAGGGGTGGGGAAGATGAAAATCCTGTCCTTTCTAAAGAGTCACCATTGACTGGCTTTTGTGTGGAGGAATGGGGAAAGGATTCTAGGAACCTTTCCCTTCTTGTGTGTCCCACACAAGGGTAGGGAAAATTAGAGTGGACACAAGATAAGTTCCGTTCATGTAGCCCTGTGAGGACAAATCACCTAACAAAGAGCCAGGGAGCGGTGAGATACCTATGCTTTCTGCTGGGCACTGACATCTTCAAAGCTGTGCACTATTGAGTTAGGATGACTGGGCTAAAGGTCTGTAGGTGTGCATTGGAAAGCATAATCTATCTCCCAATGTTTGCTGTATGGCTCTAAATGTTCAATAATTTCCCAAACAGACAATGCTTTTATCGTCTCTTTATTTTTCTTTGTTTACTTTATCATTTGCTAAATATACTTATGCATGTATTAAGACTTTGCAATAAAAAACCTCTTTGCATAACAACTTTATTGAACCCAATGAACTTGTGAACAGTGCTACATATTTTCGTGTGCCAGTAGATGGTGCTCTTTATATTAACGATGTATATATACGTTACATGCATGTAGGACTAGATTTAAAAAGTTATTTAGGTGCATAAAGATGCAGATAGCTGCTTAGTAGGATTTACAGAACTGTCTTGACAGGTTAGGCACCTAACTTCCAAATACAAATGACTAGATTCAGAAAAGGATTTCTATGAGACTGATGTGTGCAGAAGAATTTTGTTGCAGTTGTCGGTACTGCTTTGTATTTTCCAAGGTATGTTAAAGTCTTACTCTATATAAGTAAAGGGATACGCCTGAAAATATACACCCTAAGAAAATATACTTGCATGTATGTAGACATCTATTTTTAATTCCCCAATAAATGATGTTCCACCTGACTTTTTAGCTGGGATACTTCATTTGGTTTACTTTTCTCTTCTTTATGTTTTGCTGTTATCGTGGATTACCACAATGGGTAAAAAAAAGTGAGCTCTTTCTTTCAAAAGTTGTGTTGGAAAGTCATTTGTAGGAAGTTACTGCAGGCCTTGGCACCTTTCCAGCTCACCACCTCTGAAGAGACTACTTTTTCTTTGATGCAAAATCCCAGTTCTTACTCCCAGAAAGTGTTTTTTTTTTCCTTCTTCTTTTTTTTTAACACTTAAGGTGTTTTTTAAATCTGAAGGTCTGAATTATATCCTTGTGGTTAGGAAAAAAGACGTTTAATATGGAAGCAACTTGTTATGACCTTAGGTACTGTGCCAACTGCAATAAAAAAGCACTTTGAAGTGTCATTTATATGTTAAGAAAGATTTAAAGAGGCTCTAAAGAATATCTCTTGCTGTATTTGCCAAAAATGATAGCCTTTCATTCTCAAGGAGATTGAGGTAAAATGTCACTTGTCTCTTTAGAAACTGGTTATGTAGTCTGTACTTATTCAATGAGAGTTGCACATGGCTAAGGATGACAGAATTGAGCCCTAATATTAGGTCTGATTATACCCCAAAGATCACTATGTTGAGGGGACCCTATTCATAAAGCTTCCCTCCTATGCAGAAATGGGGGTAAGGTTAGCCATGTAGCAGCACTTCTCCAGTTTTCCTGTATCTGTGGCAGGCCTGCAGTGGGCCCTGGTATCTAGAGGGAGGGGAAGGCAAGTGGGGAGAATGCAGAGGAGGTATGGGCAGACTAGGGGGCGGACAGTGGGCATATGCATTGTATCCCACACCAACATCAAGGAGCCCAGGACAGCAAACGAATAACTTTTCCATAGACTGATCCTCTCCCTCCTCTGTGGTGAACACCCTCCTTCTAAGGGGGTTCTCTGGCCAGCCCTGATCAGGGAGTGTCTGGCTGTGTGGTTCTACTGGAGCAGGAGGCCAGAGCCCGAGTGCAGATGCAGAGCCTCTGCATGGGTGGCCCTTGCCTCCCACAGATCCCCCAGGAGTTGTGGGTAGACCTTGTTGCTTTATCTGTGGAGGGAGTGGGCAAAGCCTGTCCCTCTGGTGGAAGAATTAGAAAACTGGAAAAACTGAGAGAAGACCTTGCAGAGGGTTTTGAATACAGGCAGGGTTTAGCCCTAAATGTGTTATGTCCTGAGTTTGAACCAAGAGTATAATCAATTGTATTTCAATGAAGGATTAGGTGGGCCCCTTTTATCTTAAGTAGAGGGAACCAGAACATTTCTGAATCAACTAATTAATAAAAAAGATGTTTAATCATTAACCTCAAACTAGAGCAGTGAGCCTGCTGTTAGTATATCAGGGTGGCTCTTTCTATGTGCAGCCTAAACAAATCAACCCAGAACTCCTATGGGCCACAGCAAAACCTTTGCTATGTTTTAATTTGCTTTAATCTTATGACTCATGAAGGTGCTTCTTGATGATGATAATGATGATGGTATATAAATAGCAGGGATGTGAGGAATCTATTTGTCACAGGGTAACACTGACTCTTTAAGGGAGAAGAGGTCAGTGCACTTGTGACTGGGCAGTTGGTCCCCTTCCCCACCCAATTAGTCTTAAGCGAGGACACCTGGGCCGTAGATTGAGGAGGTTGGCAGGAGAAAGCTGCCTGAGAGCAAAGACAGAAAAGAAAGAGAGAGGCAGATGAGAGGTGCTGGAGATAGGAAATTGGAGGTGGTCCCCAGGGAAAGCTGTACAGAGCAGAAAGCTCTGCAGGCTGCCCTTCGAAATAGGGAGGATTTATCAGGAAGTTGGTGGATGGGCTAGCCATAACCTTCTGAGTCAGAGAGCCACGGCCAGAGAGGGCTGAAGGCTGAGAACAGCAGCTGGAGATTCTGCTGGCTGTTTAAGCCAGAGAGCTGAAGCCAGAGGGCCAGAGAAGGCTGAAGGCTAGGGTGAGACATGGTGAAAGACACCGGAGCCGTATGTGAGAGGTGAGTGGGATGAGAAACACTGGAGCTTTCCTGGAGAGCCTGAGCATGGTGAGAGATACAGGGCTGTACTTGGTGTGTTGATGGACTGTTGGGTCACGAAGACTGAATGTATTGGTGCATTCTGGATTATGCTTGTGGTGTTTTTGTTATGGTTTATGTGCTTGGGGCTTTCTTCTGAAATAAATGAACCCTGCAAGGGCTATATTTATTTAGAAAGCCTTTGTGGACTATTCTGGTAACTGCTGAAGGGGAAACTGAGGCAGGCACACCTGTCATTTTGTAGTCTGCTGCGGGAGGGTGTCAGGCAGGGCTGGCTTATGATACTATTACATTATTTGGGTTCCAGATATTGATTGGCTCAGAAAATAAGACCAAAAAAAGCACCCAAGTGCAGAAACATTACCAGGGGCATGCACGGGGGGAGGGGGGCGGAAGGGGAAAAGCAGGTGCACAGACCCCTCCAATAATCGAGCGGAGCACAGAACTCCTTCAGGGCTGGGGTGGGGAGAGCGAACTTCTCCAGCCCTGGCATGGAAACCAACAGTTCCTCTGGCTGCCAGGGCTGCAGAGGAGAGGACCAGCCAGCTCCCCGGGGCCGGGGGAGAGGAGAGCCAGCCAGCTTTCTGTGGCTGCAGGGGGGAGAGGAGGAGAGCCAACCGGCTTCATGGGGCCGTGGGAGAGAGAACCAACTCCACCGGGGCTGCAGAGGGCACAGAATGTGTCCTTCCAGAAGCAGCCAAATTTTTATTCCTCTGCATGCCCCTGATGATGATTATTTGTAACATCTAGGAGCCCTAGTCATGGAACAGAACCCCACTGTGGTAAGTGCTGTACAGACACAGGGCCCAAAACATGGTGGCAGCTGTCGTTATATGAACGTCCACATCTTTTGAGCATCCTCCAGCACTGTCTATGACACTTCACTTGATGATGACCTGTACTATTCATTCCCTTTGAAGCACCTGGCACTGGCCACTGTTGGAAGACAGGATACCGGGCTAGATGGATCATTGGTCTCACCCAGTATGGCCAGTCTTATGTTCCAAGTATGATAGTTGCCATCCGTGCTTGTGAAGTAACTCAGTCTGAAGGAGGTGGATGCTTCACCATTACTCCAATCCAGGTAGACCCATCTGAATCTAAACACAATTCCCCCCCCCCAGTCTTTCTCCTAGTGTTTTTCTCCCTTTTTTCCCATTCTCCTTGCTGTGAGTCTGAAAACTGATGATCGCTTTTTGGCAAGTTTTATGATGCAGTGTAGAGACCTTTAATGACTAAGCCCAAAGCTAAATTCTGCATGACCTTTTCTCTCACAAATGTAATGCGGAAGCTTTGCTTGTGCTCAGCAAACACAGAGGATAATTTTGAACTGAAATGGTAGCCAGCGGAGTTATGTGAAAATGAGGATGATGTGGTTGTGCTTCTTGGTGCATATCAGAAGGTGGACAGCAGTAGTCTGTGCATGTTGGAGCCTGCAGAGATTGTATACGGATGGACCCTAGAGAAGGGGCTTAAATAGCCAAGGTCAAAAGGTGGGAAAAAGAACAGATGAGGATTTTAGCACAGGTAAAGATGCGGCATATACATGTGTTGTTATAGAAGAGCAGACAGGCAGATTATATAAGGGCTGAGGAAACAACTGGGAAACTATAGGCCTGCATGTCTGACCTCAATACTGGGAAAGATTGTAGGATCAGAGACCAAGGAGTAGAACAGTTGATTGGGTTCTGATGGATTATAGACAGTAGGCAAGAGTTTTCCAGAAGGGAAATTGTGCTGAACATTTGATTGCTTTTCTTTGAGAAAGTGGATGTGAGAGCAGATAAGGGCAAAGCATCTGATGTGGTTTACCGGGACTTCAAGAATCCCTTTGATATAATACTGCATAAAAAAGGTATAGTACTGATAGAATACTCTTAAGTAAATCATTGACATGGCACCTGAGGCCAAGAGTGTAAACAAATGATTACAGATCTGGTAAGAGGGAACAGGTGAGCAAAGGAGTGCCCCAGTGACTGGTGGTGTGCCCGGTTTTGCTCAGTCAATGGAGCTCTCCCACATTGGTAGCTGACATCTTTTGAAAGCGGCTCAGTGTCTTTCCCATGTTGTTTTTGGAATGAAGCTTTATTCCTGGCAACATGACATCAGCTCTAATGGCAAGATGCAACAGCTGCTCTGTGGATCCCCACTTCCAAAATACCTCAGTTGTTCATAGTCTGGGACTTTCATTAGTGGCAGCCCAGAAAATATGCAATTTATTGAGGAAGCATGCTCAGAAGAGAGGGGCCAGATTGCCCTCAAAGGTAATGAAAGTGGAGAAACTTAAATAAGGTTCAGGTTCAGTTTGATTCAGGGAATGAGAAAGCTTTGGCATGTCGTTATGTAGTCAGATCGCAAATAACCAGGAGAACAAATTAAGAACATTGAATTAGGTGTATTAGGGGAAGGGATGTGACTGAGTTGGTCTATTGTGTGTATTGAAGCGGACAGGTAAAAATGATGGTTTTATGATTAAAGCATAGCTCTGAGAGTGAGGAGAAGTCAGTTCTGCTCCTGCTTGTGCAACAGACTTTCTCAGTGCAACAAGTCTCTCAACCTCTCTGAGCCCAAGTTTCTCTTCTTGTAAAATTAGCATAGTCGTCCCTCCCCCCGTCCCCTCGTCCCCCCCCCCCCGTCCCCCCATCCCCCACTCAGTTAGGCTGAGGCTTGATTCATTTCTGTTTGAACAGCAGGCCGAGCTTCACTGATAGAGGGTGCCATATACAATAAAGGCAGAGTATTGTTATATTTGAAACTCTGAAGCCTGGTATACACTATAAAAAGTTAGATCGACCCAGCTATGTCTCAGGGGAGAGAAAAATCTTGAGTGAAATAGTTAAGCCAACCTAATCCCTGGTATAGATAGCACTAGGTTGATGGAAGAATTCTTCTGTCAACCTAGCTACCACTTCTCAAAGAGGTGATTACCTCCACCAATTAGAGAACTCCTGTACCACTGTAGAACAGCCCCGACTATAGTCAATGTGGAAGACCCAGAATTATTTGAAAGGGTAACCAGGTTCCCAGATAGGGTTGACAATTTTGGTTGGCTGTATTCCTGGAGGTTTCCATCACATGACATAATCTTTAATTAAAGATTAATTCCTGGAGACTCCAGGACAATCCTGGAGGGTTGGCAACCGTAGAGCCCAGATGTGTGAAATTGTAAATCTTGAAGCCTGAAACCACAGGAAACTTGTCTGGTTTCATTAAAAACTCAAACCACACTGGTTTGCACATAGATACGATGGAGATAGGCACATTAGAGACAAATGTAGCCAGATAAAAATGTTTTGCAAATCTTTCAATGGTAAATGGGCTTGGTTTCAAGTGAAGTTGGCCTCATTTTTGGTTTGCATCAAAACCATGCAAAATTCACAATTTTCATATATTTTTGACAAAAAACAGTGGTGATTTTGATTGAGTTCTGTTTTGAGGTTTTCAGTTTGAAAGGAAAATTTAGGGGTGCACATCCATGTGCATTGAAACCGTAGAAAATATTTCTTGAAGTGCTTCAAAGCACAACTGCTGAGTAAGCAAAATTGTTTTATAAAAAATAAATCATGAACTAAAGCTGAGAAAGAGCAGACGTGGAAAATTCACAGAAAAACTGCTTAAAGAAGAGAAATTCATTTGTGGGACAAGCTCTAGGAAATTTTGCAGCAAAATTTGCCATTAAGGTAGGCAATTTTGAAAGTATTGCATAAACATTTACAAAAAGAAATTGTAAATAAGGGATGAATGAGTCAAATCTAAAAAAATAAGACTTTCTCCCTGAACTTTGAAATATTATTTCATCCAAGTCATTGTTGAGGCAAATTGGTGGGACAGCTATAGAACTCTTGTATTTCTACAGATCATGCTGCATCCTTTGATAGGTTTGCATAGGTAGAACGGAATGGATTTGGTAAATAGTTCTATTTATAACGCACAAGAAAGAACAGAATCTAAATCACTTCTTGTTCAACATCTGTATTTGTTCTGTGGACTTCACAGGATTGAGGAGCAGTAAAAATGTATTTTTGTTACCACAATGAGTTTATATGATTCTGAACACACAAGGAACAGTTTTGTTAGTAATAAGATGTTTGTTTGTTTGTTTGTTTGTTTTTAAATAGTCACTTTTTGGAGTAAAACTGCACTTTTAAGTAGTCAGGGCTCCCAGTCTAGCATATTTCTTAAGCATTTGATTCTCAAGAAAAAACTAAAACATGCTTTTGCTGTCTGACCAGATTAAGAAAGTATTGCCTTCACCAGTCAATAGAAACTTTCACAAACAAAGTTTAATGTTTGCTTTCCTTGATTAGCATGACATCTCTTTGCATGCATGGAAAATATTCTGCTTAACAGTGTAAGATTTTTATGAACATCTGTTTTCAATGTGTGTATTTTATTGTTAGATTTGGCACAAACAGGATTAGAAATGCTGGGATGGGGGAAGTTCACTCCTTTGTACAGTTGCTGTGCTTTGACTGCAGTGACCTCTGATAACATGACAAGTTTCAGAGATGGTAGTAGATATTGGATCATAGACCCTACAAATCAGTAGGAGTCCTCCACAGTGCCAAAACAAACAAGGCCTGAAAAGTACTAGATTTAACAGGACTGTCAGCTTAATTTGGGTTGCAGCTGGAATATTTAAAAAAAGTGCATGGTTGATAGCACTGGAAAACAAAGCTCTCAATTTAGCCATGGAACAAGGACAGAACTGGTAGTATAAGTGGAAGTTTCCCCCAGTACCAGTGAGTTTCAGCTGGTCTGGAGGGTATCATCTCCGGGAGCAAAAGGATAGCTCAATCTTCTTGCCTGTACTGTCAGTGCTCTTTCTGTTGAGACCATCATCAATGGTGCCAATTAGTTTTTGTGACACTTGTCCACTTGGATCTGGGCTCAGATCACCAAATCATGGCAAATAATATGGCCATAACTTTTGGTCACTGCTGATGGGGGTCCTGATAAAAACTAATGACCTAAAAGAGAAGGGCTCTGTATCCATTACCAACATCCTGAGTGATCCAACCATTAATAAAATTCTTGAGCCAAGGGTCATAATGTACCTCATCACTGAGTGTTTAATTTTGTTAGAAGTTGGAGTTTTCATTATAAGTTTCAGAGCAATATCTGCTAACCCTACATACTATTAAATGTGAAGGGGGAAGGCTTTCTGCTAGTCCCAGAGTGAAAGTTAATGTGGAGGGATTCCACAGTATCATAGTAAGCCAGATCAACATGAACTTAAGCATAAAAAAACCCCTTTCTTTTGAAATCACTAATATCTTCAACCTCCAACAGAGAAGGGTAATTGGCCAATATAAAGTTGAATGTAGTAATCTGCAAACATATGAGTCAGTTTCTAAAATAAAAATTAATATGGAGACTATGGGTCTTAGTCTGTTTTGGGTGGTTTTAGGACATTCATTATGAACTTTGGACAACTCTGTCTATAAAACAGCAGTGCCCTTGGATTGAAAATAAAAACCACCATGTGTAATTCAATTGTTCAGGTGTGTTTAGCGTACAGAGGAATTGCTGGGTTTAACCTTAGATCCTCCTCCTTCCTCCTGCACCTGCACAAGTGGTTGGGGAAAGAGTATAAAAAAGCTGCATGAGAGACAATAAGGGAGAGCACTACATCCATGGTAATAAGACTGGGATGAGACCCAAACTAGGGCATATCTCTCTGTATCTCCCTATATTAACTTTATTTTGTTTTATTGTTGTAAATATTATTCCTGGAGGAAAAGACTTTGCTTGATGCCTCTGCGGGGTTTTTTCTTTGCTGAGTGATTTCAATCAGTTTACATCAACTTTTTCATTATGTTTCGTGCAGAGAGAGTATTATATTTTTAAAAGTTGAGGCCAGCAGAACTTAGAGCACAGCTTTGAGGCTTCTTTAATTTGTGCCAGGGGCCAATCCAACTTCCGGCAGCCCCAGAAAGTCATCTATGTCCTCACCCCATTAAGTGCACCAAACGGTGTTCTGAGTCACCTGAGGAACAGGCCCAAAGAAACCATCAACTGGTAACTGAGTAACAGTCTCAGGCTTCAGAGTGTTTGCCCTAGTGTCTTATTGCTTAAATACACATGAAAAAAGTGCAGGGTTTGGGGAATCTTTACAGAGAGCAAGGGACACAGAATGTTTAATTATATATTAACTCAGATGTGTTCACACGATTCCATCTCTTCTTCTGTGGATTCAAGGGGTGAAGGCAGATTATCCCTTTTGCCTGAAATCTAGCTCTAGAGATTGGAAACAAAAAGCATGGTTTTTAGCTGGGTGGCATTCATTATCTTAAATTAAATATTTGATTGATACAAGATGTGGCATTTGAAAATCTGCCATGTGGACGTTGAGTTTGCTTTACTTGTTTGCCATTTCCAAGTTTCATAATTACATAATTGTCAGAAATTAGAACTGTGCTCCTTAAACAGGATCAGTTACTTAATGTGATAGATAACTACATGATCTGTTGAAAAGTAGAATACGTTAACATTGAGCTCTGGTGCTGCTTGTTTTGTTCTATGGTTCTGATTCTGCACCCATACGACTCAATGGCAAAACTCCCATTGATTTCAACAGTACAGGATCAAGCCCGGAGAGTATGTAGCATGTAGATATCCAAAGCAGCAAAAAAGGTTGCGAAATGCTGGACAAAATTTAGTCATTCAACTGGTCAGTAAGTAAACTAAAAAAATTTAAGAAAAAAATTGTGTTTGGGAAAGGATGTATTAAGTGTTAAATGTCCCACTGAACAGGATAAAATTGTGCATTACGGAAGGATATGAAATCAAGACAGACCATCTGAATAGAGTTAAGACACCGGGAACAGGAAAATTAACTTTGGACCTGATCCTGCAAGTTTCTGAGCACTTCCTACAAGGTACTGAGTGGCCTTAACTACTAGTACGGTCAATAGGAGTTGAGGGCACTCAGTACCTTGTAGGATTCAGTCCTTAGAGACTTTATGCATATGGCAGGTAGAGCATGGGAAGAAACGCATTTGGAACTTAGTGTGAAACACAGGAAGTTGGAGAAAGGACATTGGCTTTGTTTTTGTGTTTGTTTTTCTGTAAGAGACAAGGTTATCTTACTCTGGTACCTACTTTCATTTCAAAAGACTTCTTTAGGTTTGTTTGTTTGTTAAAACATTTTCCTTTGCTCTGGTTTTTAAATAACCCAAAACAAAGATCTCATGTGTGAGAGTGCATGTGTGTGTTTTTTCCCCTCTGAAACTATTAGTCCTCCTCTCAGCACAAAGCAGTTATGTGAGTCAAGTATTCACTGACTGGATTATTTTCTTCTAAACTGTTTTGAACCAAAAACAAACATTACCAATTACCAACTATTTTAGAAACTTTGAAGGCATTATTATTGCAGACGATTTAAAAACACTACATTTTTAATGTGGGCTCCAGTTTAATTAGAGGATGGAACGTGCTTGGTTTTGTGAAGCTTAGTGTTTATAGAAAAGAATGTTTTTCCTTTTCTGCCTTTTTCTTGAGTCTGAAATTTGTAAGAGGAAGTTCAAAGAGGATATACATGCTGGTTCCTATTTGTTTATTTTCCCCATGTGAGGTCAATAGATTTCAACAGATTAGTCAAGGTTCCTGAATAGCTGAAAAATTTGGAAACCACCTTCCTGAGGTTTTAAAGTAGGGCATTAGTTTGCGAAATAAAAGATCAATTCTATCAGACTTCCTCCATTACCTGTTACTGGTAAAGTGAAAGTAAGTGCAGAGGTCTAAAATATCAGAAGTATGTAATCTACAGTAATTTGTATTATCTTTTTATGCATGTTCAATTATGCTAATGTATTTGGAATTTGACAGCATTTTAATTGAAGCCAATTATAAGCATAATTATTAGGTGTGAGACGTACACAATATAAATGGATAGGTGATAAATCTTACAGAAAAGGCCAATTCAACGCAGCTTCAGGGCAATATTAGCTTTTCACTATTCCACTTTTGTAAGCAAAGGTCTTACTTTGGTAGTGTGAAATCTATTTCATTGTCTAAAGAAATGTCAACATGGCTTGCGGGAGGTCAAAAAGGAGTACATTTAAAAAAAAATATAACATTGCTTTTATCCCAAACCCCTCATAAACCTCGATTTATGAATATTTCAACTCCTGGTGGTATATTCTATCAGGAGAGACAGCAACTGCTATACCTCTAGAAATGAGGTTACAAAATAGTTTCCATAAATGTATTCAGATGATCATAACTTCATTTTTTCAGCTGAAATTTTGAACAGAAATGGTTCAGCTATTTTTGAGTTGATAATTTATAATTATTCATATTGTGTCCAAAGGCATGCGAGCCCTCTCCCAAAACTGATAGTGAGGCAAACCTGTGCCCCAAGGACTTGGAGAATTTAGCCATGACATAACACTGTGGTGAGTACAGACAAGAGGCTGGCAGGGTAGTGTTGGACATGGTTTCGTAGATAGGATCACATAAAGACACAATTTGTGTCTGTGGTTGTAGTGCAGAGGTTTTTTAAAGTAGGTTTTAGTTTATTGTATTCATTCATTCATTCACTTTTTGTAGCGTCCCAGTAGAAATGCATCTTTAGGAAGGATTTGAAGAAAGTAAAAGTGGTTGCATAGTGGGAAGGTTCTAAGTGACCGAAAAACATATTCTTCCCATTATATACAAATTATTGCAACTATTTTTGAAGTGGCATACAGCAAAACGGGTGAGGTTTGAAAGCTGCAATTTGGGATGGGAATAGTTCTCTTTGCCAAGCTATGCAGGGGCCAATTCCAGGGGAAATTGGTTTTCAAGCAACTTACGAGTGCTTGTAAATGTTATACTGGGAATGCACAGTAGAGTTTTTTGCTAGCTTGCATTGCTTTGAAGCCTGTAGGTCTTTTGAAATTTTCTCCTACCCTTTATTTCTCCTAAATAATAATTAGGAAAAAACCCTACAAAATAAAATGCAGACACCTACATTCCTGCAACATTAATGCTGCATGCTTGTAGGAAAAAGTTTACATATTTTTGATTCACTGTATATAATTATACGGAAATACATACAAAAGGGGAAAATTAAAATGGCATGTTAAACCTTAAGGCCCTGATCCAGCAAAGTACTTAGGGATACACTTGAAGTCAAAGAGAGAAGCTACATGCTCAGAGTTAAACATATATTAGAAGTGTTTTTGCTGGATTGGGACCTACCATTGGCATTTCTTCATTTATGAATATTTAAGGTTTACGTTTTTGCATTTAGTTATATTTTGCCTTTTTGACTTTGAGAGTATATAAGGGCAAAGTAATTTAGGATATCTTTGGACATGGATTTGCATGAATTTTTGCCCAAGTCTTCATTCATCTAGGGTTGCCATGTGTCCAATTTTTGAGTGGAAAGTCCGGTTGAAAAGGGGACCTGATGGTATCTGGTCAGTAGTATGGTTACTTGAGTAACCATTTGCAACCAGCTTCCGTTCTGCCACCGGGAGGAGGGGGAAGAGCAGCTACTGCTGGAGAAGTGAGAGAAGTTCATTTCAGGAACTACCCAGCTTCGGTGGATAGGGGTACTGGCGGTCAGGGGAAGGGATCCTGAAGAGTGTGGCATTTGAGGAGTGAGGCTGGTGGCCAGACTCACCTCCCGGGCCCCCTTCTCAGCATCCTTTGTGTCCTGCCCCCAGGGTGCTGCCCCTGTCTTGCCCCAGGAACTCCCCTCCCCCCCCATAAACACAGCATAGTTCCCTCGCGTTCCTATCCTGCATTCTTGGCAGATTGTCAACTATTTCTCTGCGTGGTGCCTGCTTTAAGAAGTTAGAAACCACTGATGTTCTCATAAGAGCTATTGTGAGTTATGGATAAAGTGATTTGTGATTTTTTTTTTTTCATCTGGCAAAAGCAGTCAATGGTGAATAATAAATGTCCATACCTCAGAGAAAATGGTTTCTCTGATTGCTTTCTTTTGAGGTTTTCAGTTGTGTGAAGTTGTTTCTGAAAAAGCTTATTAATAAAGTTGTCATTGCAGTGCCTAGGTAAAACCCGTCAGCTGGGGGAGTTGCATAATGAATTAAAAAAAAAAAAAAAAAAAAAGGACATTTTACTGGCCTGTACCAGTATCTGCCACTGTTACACAGAAAAAAAAGATACTAGATGATTTCAGCATCTCATCAGGGTGTAACAAGCAACACCCACAAGCAAATGGGTTTTTATGGAAGTTGTGGTTTAAAGTCCCCTGGGAAGTCACTTGCTGTATATTTTGAGGAGTGCAGAGAAAGCAAAACAAGTGTCTACGATAATGTATTTAATAAGGTATTTCTTAGTCTGCTGCTGAAAACAGCGTACTAAGATAAGTGAGAAAAACCCAAAAGTAGGATCTTGAGTTTTCAAGAGTGCTGGAACAACACACTGGGAGTTACAAGGCTGGAATCTATGAAGTGAGGGTGCGAAGCATAACAAAGGCTATCAACTATTACACACGCTGAGATAAATGGTGGTAGTACAGATGGGTGAATTATAGGCATTTGTTTTTGTGCAGCTTGGCCTTTTCCTTTTTTCCAATCTCTTTACTCCTCCAATAAAATTTTGTTTTATTTAAACTTCTGCTCTTGTCAGTGAGTATAGAATTGCCTGGCAAGGGCTGCTGGACGGATTATAAATTCCCCAGTTACTGAGGGTGGGAGGGCTTGAAACAAAATTGAAGAGAATCTCCTAAAATAAAGACTGTGCTTTTTTACTGTCAGTAAATTGGAAAAGGGCTAGTGGTGCTGAGGTTTAATACAGTTTTCTTCTTCAAGAATAACCACCTGCTTTTTCCCTGAAGACTATAAACTTAGTGGCTAGGCAACGAGGAGGCAGCTGCTAACAGGGCGAGTCTCAGCGGGGCAAGTAGCTGGAAGCTGGACCAGGGACATGGGAGAGGGCCAGGGGGCGGGGCCTGGGGGGGTGGGGGAGATGTGGGACTGGGGGAGGTTCTGGCATGCCTGTTGTAATGTCCAGTTTTCATAAATTGGACAGTTGGCAAACCTATCTTCATCACTGCCAATTTGAAATTAGGATTCTACAGCCTGTGTTTATACAGGATATTAGACTAGATGATCACAGGACTCCCTTCTGGCCTTATAATTTATTAGTTTGTGAAATTATGAAGCATACTGGTTCCATACACATGGAGCAGTGACCGGGGGTGTGTGTGCGCGTGTGTGTGGAGGCGGCAGCATATGCCCCTTGAACTGTATAAAATAAATAAGTAAGTACACACAGACATATGCACCGTTCCCCAAAACCATGTGTGTAGAAGGATGTATAAATATTTTACATCTTGAGACTCGTTTAGAATGTAAACTATTTAAGGGAAGGACCATATTTTTTATTTTATGTATACAGTGCCTACCAATATGGGCCCTGACTGTGCCCTCTATCTTTCACTAATAAGTGCATTGATGCACAATGGGATAGATATCTGAGTGTAGCTTATTCAGTAGGACAAATACACCTGTATTACCCCATTCCCTGCCCTCTTTGGATAATGTGTATCCCACAAAGTCTACCTATACCTGAGCATCCTCATTGGTTTACCTGAGAGCAGAATTTGGCTTACTATTCATAGGGGTAACATATGTGCAAATGTTTCCCCATTTGTGTACTTTAAAGGAGACTCCAAAGCTTGCTAAAATCTCAGATACTTTACATAGGAATTAGTGCATCACTTTTCTGGAGACAGATTAAAGGGTTAAAGATTATTTCCTCGGCTGCAGCTTTTCAGGGTTCCTGTGGATGCCATTAAAATGAAGATCTATTGTGAAAAGGAATCTATGAAATAACATTGGGGGTTCCCCAAATTTTTCTCTTAATGATGCCAGATCAAATGTGCTTAGTTTACAAGTACAAAGTTTCCACCCTCTCCCTCCCATGACAGCCCTGAAAACTCAGCCTTGAATCTCAAAGTCTGACACGGTTCTTCCTAGCTGAGGAATCACCAACTATAAAGATCCTGCAGTTGAAACTTAGTTAACAATTTTACTGGTGATGTATGAATCAGAATAAAATCCATCTCACCCTCCCAGAGCTGTGTTGGCTCTGCAGAGCAATCACTAGTAATACAATAAAATAAAATCCCATCTGTTTTTTTCACTAATCAATAGCAGTGAATCTGAATACCCACATGGAAGAAATCTTTGGCGTGTGAAGGTGATACTTTGCTATATGGTAGTCACTTCTGTGAGGGTAATGTTTATACCAGGTAGCCAGTTATTTAATTTAATAGAGGATTTATCATTGTGGTTAAGTATAATTAATTAATGTTTGATGGATAGGTTTTGGTAGGATAGGGTCATAGGAGAAAAAGTTTGACAAGCAGTTATGAGTGATGAGTGTGTATTACGTATATAAGCAAAGTAAGGCTGTAATGCCAGGCCTACAGGCTGAGGCCTGTAAGATTTCAGCTTAGCCATACTAGGCCTTACGCTTAAGGAAGGTTGACATAAATAGGTGATCAAGGAATAGCTCTCTTTACAATAATTTTGTAACTTTACTGGTACAATGGGTCAATGGGTGATGTTCTGGCAATGTACCCATCTAGACAGGGAAAACACTCGATTGTAACATCGTGAGAAATTCTGCAGTATGGGCAGGTTACCATAGGGACTTGTCTATATAGATACTAATGAGAATGAAGGGAAATAAGAGGATAACCTGTGAAAAGCCGGGTACCCCAAAGTTTATGCGGTGTGGAACTGCAAATAAGGAAAAAGGGGTTGACATCCTTATGCAGTTGTATGAGCCATAGTAGGCGTAAGCGTAACTCGGGAATAAAGTTGTTGCCCAACCTGTGTGCTGGGGGGAAGAAATGCATAGGGAGATGCCAAGATGGCAGCCATGACAACAATGAGGACAATAATGACTGACATTCCAGGTCCCCCCCCCAGCAGGAGATGTGAGTGATGCCGGTCATAGGTCTGAACACTTTGCACTCTCTCTCTATTGCTATTGCGTTTTAGTATTTGTGGGATTGTTCATCTGCTCAGTGAATTTGTTAATAAAGGAACATGTAATAAACTGGAATAACATGTAATAAACTAATAACATTCCTGATGCTGTAGCCCTTCAGGAGACCGAATCCTTAACCAAGGCAGTCTGAGATTTATCAGTAATCGGTATCCCCATCCATCAGTAAGGCTACAGCTACAAACTGAGGTGTAATTGTAGCACAGATATGCCTTCCCATGCTAGCTTTACTCGAGCTAACTTGGGAAACAATAGTTGTGAAGATGCATGAGCTAGCCATTCCATTACTGGGCACCTTGGGTATACACTCAGGTTACTAGCCTGCACTGAAGTCTATGCTGCTGCATCTTCACTACTGATGTTACCGACACTAGCTAGCTTAAGCTAGCCTGGGTAGGCCTATCCCTGCTACAATTACACCTTAAATTGTGATGTAAATATACCCTGAGTAGAACCACAATGTTAAAAATTGCTGCTAATTGAGGTTCATCAGGTCATAAATTTCTTAAAATTCTCTCAAATCCTGAGTAATATTTTAATACTAACAGCAAACCAGAAAGATAGTTTCCTCCAAGTATATGGCACCATGTTGTTTGGCCCATGTTGTTGGTTTTACAGGTAGGAAATTTAAAAACAAAAATGAGGTACGATATGTTACAACTGTGCTCTACAGGTGATATACTTCTTAGCTTTAAGCATGTCATATGTTCATTTTTTAAAAAATAAATACATTTAGTGACTTTGTTCAATTATTTTTGAAGAATCACAGAGAACTGACGAGGGACTAGGAGAGTGAAGGAAAGCAAATGCATCCATCCTCAAAAAAAAAAGGAAAAGCGTGATTCTGGTAATTACCATCCCATCAGCCTAATGTCTATCCTTCGCAAACTAATGGGAAAAATTGATCAAATGTTGAGAGCAATGGGAAGTATTAGTTACATTGACTTCCGTGGGCTTTGTATTGGGCCCATAAAGAATAGAATTTGCCAAGCAAATATAGGGTCCAATCTTATAGCCTTTACTCATGCAGAACTTCAGTTGACCACTAACTGTGGGATTAGGTGATCAGTTTTTGAACGTGTTTGTTCATAAACTTTTTTTTCAGGAAAAAATATTAATGAAAATATTTAGATCAAGAAAGTGAATTTCCAGGTCAGGAAAGATACAAAAATCGTTTTCCTCCTGATTCTGGGCCTCATCTGTACAAATGTCAGATCCTTGGCAGGAAAACAGTCTGGCCAGCACAAGTGCAAGGCTGGCTTTTTTTTAAGGGTACTTCATGTCCACAAATTCCATTCTCTTTCTAGATGAAAACAGGCTTCTCATGCCTTTTTCATCATTGGAGGAAATGGCAGTGGGGTGGGAGACTTTATAAACTGCTTTTATTGATTTAGTCTTGTCAGTCTAACAGCTGCTTTCCAGCCCTGCTCTCCTTACCAACGTCAGTGCTGTCGTCACACCAATTTTAAAAAGAAGATAAAGATATCTATTTTTTTTTCAAAATAAATGTGCAGTTCCAGGGGATGAGTATGTGCATAGGAATCTGTTCAGTTAAAATCAGGGTTTTACCTTGCATATGAATGGCTCATTTATTAAAATTCAGGTGTCGCTGACAGGGAACAAAAAAGTATCCTACGGGTTATGTGTTAAGGGAAAAAGACATATTTAATAACATTAAAGATATTTTTTTAAATGTTTCCTCCCCCCCAACCCACTTCTTTCATAGGGTCAAAGAGTGACTGGTTCAGTAATGGTACTTATAGAATTTATAGCCCTGATGTGTTAATAACAGTGTATACAAATGGATGAAGCTACTGAACTAAGTTATTCAGATGAAAACATTCCAGGGTTGAGTCATTTAAAAAGACAGCTATTTCTATATTCCATGTATAGAATGGAGCATTTTCTAAAATGTTGCACTGTTTTCTTTGTTTCACTTTGTTTTTTCTCTGATTTGCTAAACTAATGAGGTGTTATAAATAATTTTTTAAAGTCAATTGCTAATGTTCAGAAAGAAGCTGCGATACTCCCATCTTCCCACTCACTTTTGTCAGGATCTAAACAACAGTTGGAGCCATTTTCTGAATACATTTTGAACTGTTTTATAAATAGAAAATTTAGATAATTGTACCAATTTTTTCTTTCTCATATAGCTTGTCTTCTAGTTTTAATCAGTTTGTTTAACAGTTTACTTCTAAATGGAGTAATGAACTGAAGATGCCTCGGACAGCTAAGGGTCATAGAAACATGCATGTCTGCATCAACTTAAAAGAAGGTAGGATTTTTTTCCTTATGACCAAAATGGTTAGATGTCCTATGATCAGTCATGAGATAATTCTCACAGGTAAATTTTAGAAGATTAATTTTTAGTTTAAATTTGATCCATTGTGACTCAGTAGAAACCGAACAGATAATAGCAATTAAGCACTAAATGTCATGGAAAACTATAACATAGTTTATGAAGTGAAATTAGGTCAAGTAGATTTAAAAAATATCTTTACAAAGAGTTTTGTATAGGGGAAATGTTCAATTTTTTTAAAGAGTTATTTTCTTCACATTGCTCAGTTCAAAAAACAATTATCAATAGTGATGTAAATGTCCTTTAGTACAGTTGTGTGCATTTTCAAACAGAATCTATTAAAATAACATTGAAACAAAAATATTTTTTAGCCTGTGTTAAAAATTGGTGAATTTTTTTTGCAAATGTCCCATGACTTCTAATCTTAGCTAAATTTCCCACTTTAGTTTGAAGGATAGTTTTTTATCTGATCTAGATTTATTTTGAATATCAATCAAACAGCTATTTATCTGCTTTATACGAATTCTTACACTTCTATCCTTTGCATTTTACTTTATGAACAGTTTAAATTAAATGTGTTCCACGTACTGACTCAGTTAAACATTCTTAAATTCTTTCCACTAGAAATCAAATATTATCTTTTTATGTTATTTCTTTTTCAGGATTGCTTTTACAAATGTTAACCGTGTATGGTAATAATATAACCAATCATTTATCACAAATATTCATGGAAAATCTGATTCTGTCCTGAGCTGTATTTTGTTGGTGAATTTGGTAAATGTTAAATGATGGGTTTTTTTAACTGTAGCCAGGAAAATAAACCTCCAATTTACAACTTAATTTGTAAAGATTGTACTACAAATGAGTTGTAGTAAAATTTTAGACTTGGCAATTAATATTATCAAGTTAAATTAGTAATTAGTATTGCTGTTAAATAAACATTGCTGTGATACTGATATCACATATGCTATTGCTGTTCAAAAAATCTATGAAATAAAAAGATTAAATTAAATCTAAAGAGTAATTTATCCTGAATTTTTACAGTACACAAAACATGGTACATAACAAGCATACAATATCCTATCCTTCTAGTATGTGTGTGCATCTGTTTTATGCAATGCTTGTTTTGAATCCTCGACTTTGTGTGTGCACTGATGACTGGATAAGCACCTTGATCTGTGTTCATATTCTTTGGTACACAGATGGTTTTACAAACTCTAGGCCTGATCCTGTGATTAAGGCTTTATTGGCTGTGGCCCAACTGAAAATCCAAGACCATGATCAAACTTTATTAATACAGTAGAAGCAAGTAAGAGCCCGATCCAACTTCAATCAGAGTCAATGGGAGTCTTTCTGTTGACTTTTCTGCAAAGTGCAGATCCACCAGCAATAACTGGCTATCATTTTATTAGAAGACAATCATCCTCGAGCTTCATGGGATCACCAATGACCTTTGATTTATTTCCTTTTTGAAGAGGGTGATTTTCTTTATTAAAGAGCCTGATAAATAAATTTGATTAATTCTCCCATCCAAATCAATAAAGATTTATAAGCCAATATGGCTCACAAAACTCTTGTGCCAAATCCTCAGCTGGTGTAAATCTGTGTAACTCCATTGATTTCAGTGGAGCTATGGTAATTAACTCCAATTGAGGATGTAGTCCCTTATTTCCTCTACTAAAAATAAATTACATAGAAAATTATCTTACTTAGTTTGAACAACTTGTCTGCCAGCTGAGCTGGAATGCAAAGATGCAATACTATTCTAATACAGGAAATCTTTAGTGATTATAACTCATTGTTTCAGTATCTTCAGTCACTACAGAGGACTATCTTCTTTTTCAGTGGGAACTGACATTTTAATGATATATTTATATTAGCAGGAGCCTTTATTGATTTACTGAATATTGGGATATGTGTCGGTTTGTGTTTGCATGGAGTTTTATTATTACTATTTATTTATTTGTATTATTGTAGTGCCTAGGACCACTGCTCAGGGGCCAGGACCTGACTCTGCTAGGTGCTGTACAAACACAGAACAAAGTATCCTTGCCCCCAAGAAGCTTACGATCTAATTACAAAACAAGAGACAACAGAATGATACAGACAAATGGGGAGCATAAAGAAGCAATGAGACAATATTGGTGAACATGATAGTGTAATGCCCAGGGTTCAGGCAGGTCAAAGGGCAATCCAGATCAGTGTTCAGAGTTCACATAAGTGGTTCAATAGCCATGGGATCCAGTACAAGAAGAATGTACAGTGAGGTAGCTGTTGGGGTCAGGCAAGGCAGAAAGCCAAGTCAGGCAGGGTCTGAGTAGCAGCTAGCAGGCAATGACTTGTCGCGTAGATAGGGTCACCAACCAATCAGGGTCAAGATCATGTGGCCAATCAGGAAGCAGATCACAGAGCTCTGGAAGCTGGCTCACCGAAATCTGTGAATTCCGTAGTCATTGGATGAGTTGGTGTGGCACAACAGCCAAGGCTGCTTTCCAAGAACACAATGGGCCTTGGAGCAAGACTGGGATTGGAAACCAGGTCCTGACATCACCATTATCCCCTCCGGTGGGGTGAACCTCAGGGCTCAGGAGGTCAGGATTTATCTGGGTGAGCCCTGTGGAAAGCATTGGCTTTTGCAGGAACGTGCACATGGTGAGCTGGTTTTAGGTCCACTCCTCAGGCCTGTATCCTTCCCAGTCAATGAGGTACCACAACTTCCCTCATCGTATCTGGGAATCTAGGATCTTGCGGATGAGATATCCTTCTTGTCCCTGAGTCTGAATTGGTGTGTGTGTGTGTGTGTGTGTGTGTGTGGTTTTTGGTACGACACAGGGCCACAACAAAAATAGGAGCCCGCACTGATTTATAAAACCACAAAACTTTCTGCCGGTTCCATCGTAAAGCTCTAGTAAAGACACTATGGGCTCGGATACTGAGGTAGCTGTGGGCTGGGGGACTGGAGAAGGTGTTTCTGTTTGCAGCCCCGTAATCTGTTCTTGGAGGATGCGGGTTTCGACTGGAGATGGTCCACTGTGGCCTGTAGGCCTTGGTTTTCTGCTTATAAGACAGTGATTTGCTTGATGATTCAGAGGCTGCCGGTGATGCTGTATAGGTTCTATGCCCACCTTCCTTGGACAAGGGTGAAACCAGGAGGAGATTGAAGGGCTGTCTGACAACCTGTAATGCCCAGTTATTGCAATAGTGTCTTGAGATTCCAGTCATGTGTTAAGGCTCATTATGCTAGACACTGCACACATACATAACAAAAAGATGGACACTGCCCGAAAGAGCTTCCAGTCTAAGTAATTATGTCTGTGCTATAACTCCAGGAAAGTCAACAGAGTTGTATCAGGTATGAACTTGGTTCACTGTGTCAGGCCTGGGTATGTTTGTGTGTGTTTAAATGATCTGGGATGTTAACAAAGAGGTGGCTTGCTGAGCAATCACTATAAATACAATTCAGTTTAAGAATTCCACACTTTTATGGTATTCAAATATTTTAAGAAACTAAATAATATATATTCTCTCTGCTGATTTACGATATCATGTGACCCTTGCGTATTTTCTAATTCTGAAACCATTTGTGCAACACAGTATGTTAAAATAATCCACACATGATGATTTCTAATGATCACTTGTGCATTTGTACTCAGACTGTTTAAATAATCAGAGCAGTTCTGACTACATTTGCCATGTAGAATGAGAGAATTTTAAATGCTTTCAGTTTAACGTCTAGACATAGTTGGATTCTTAGCTCTGCCAATTTCTTAAAGAAATGCAACCATAGCAGCAGCCAACACTAAGTGTTCCTGAGCCAGGTAATGGAGATCACCATTGAGAAAGGGGTCTGTTTGTGACGGAGCTTCTGTGAGCTGACACATACCACAAAACCCCTGGGAACATTGGCTTGAAGGGAACAATATTGTGTCATTGCATCAGACTGGTAACCTCAGGCATTATCTGGCATTGCTAAAGTGACATATGACTGAGGACTCTATATGGTGGACTTTGAGATAATAAAATTAATGGTAGGAAAATAAAAAATGCTCTTAAAATAATTCTAACATGGGATTCAGAATTATGCAGAAAAATATTAAAAATAAACCAGGCACGCTTGGATCATTGTTAACAAATTATAAATGTGAAGGATATAATCATTACTTAATACAGTTCATGTATTGTACTAACCTAAAGACTCTGAACAAATATTAGCAGATCAGATGACGTCAGTTTAAGGCATGCAGTAGACATGCGAATCTGTTTATGCAATTTGTGGTCACATTAATTTAGGAGTTTTTGTTGACAGTATCATAAAGTGCCCATACTGTGCAAATCTGTCTCACATCTGGCAATGTGATAGAAATGGGGGGAAAGTTAGACATAACACAAATATCAACATGTTGGTCTTCTGTGTGCAAATCTGGCGCTAACGGCCAGATCCTTAGTGGGTGTAAATTCTCTTAGCTCCATTGATTTAAATTAAGCTACAACAATTTGCAGAAGTTGAGGATCTGACCCTAGTGTTGTGTTTGAATGTTTATAGTTGATTCAACTTTTGAATGGTACAAGATCTGTAATGAAATGTAATCCACCTATTTCATCTGCTAAACACCCTCAGAGATATGGAAAGATACAGCTTGATTTTTTTTTTTTGTAAAAAGTAGTATTTCTAAATGCAATCACATGTCTATATTAGATTCTTGAGAAATATAAACAAAATCAGTAATAATATTATAGTCAAATATATTCTAGATGTTTTTTCTTTTTTTTAAAGATCACAGTAACATTCTAATTTTACTTGATAAAATTCGATATGGGTAGGTGCTGAAAAGACACATTTAAAGTCACACAGGTCTTTGCACAAAGTATTTTAAAAAGCAAATGAAACAGTCAAGTTCTTTAAATCTGGTTCCTGAATTTGCACATGGTATTTGAAAGTGCTGGGGTTTGGCTCCAGAATAAATATATGAAAAGTCTGACACTTGACATTTACTGTTTCATGTTCCCAAATATTTGAAAAACACTGTCAGATGGCAAATGTGGGAAAACAAGGAGAAAGTCCCTTGATTGTTTTTTCTAATTTACTTTCTGCTGCAGGATATCAAGTCTTGTTTTTTCCTAAAAAAAAAAAAAAAAAGGTACGTCACAGCAAAAAAAGTGAAAATGTTACATCTACTCAATGCACATGTCATTAGTGGTGCTTTGAATATTAGAATGTGCTGTGCAGATTTAAAGATTTGTTCTTTTACTGAAATAATTTGGTAAATTCAATAGGAATTCACAAAAAATGTTAGTTGACTTGAATCTGCATTTTTCTGTCGGAAAAAAGTTTCATCAAAAAATCTTCACCCAGCTTGTAGTATTTAATAGAAGAGTACTGCGGACTAGAATTATTGTTTGCAGTGTTGTTGTAGCAGCTGTGTTGGTCGCAGGGTATTACAGAGACAGGATGGGTGAGGCAATATCTTTTATTTGAACTGCTGTTGGTGAAAGAGACAAGCTTTTGAACTTATCCAGAGCTGAAGAAGAGCTCTCTGTAAGCTCAAAAGCTTGTCTCTTTTACCAGTAAAAGACTGGAATTGGGCATTTTCAGGAACAAAATTAATTGTGGGAGGAAATCATGGATGATTCTGTTGTCCAGCAGTATCAATTCAGAATCCCAGAGGAGTAGGACTCCTTAGTAGCAGGGACTGAGGATGGGTTGTGGAATCCATGTGGAGCACACATTGCAGAGAACCACTGTTACTGCAAGGTTCTTTCTTCTGTGAATGAATGTCCACATGGATTCCACTCTTGGTGACTAACAAGCAGTTGTCTGTTGGGAGGGGTGCGTGTATAATGGACAAAGCCAACTATTAATGAACTGTGCTAATTAATTAATGAACTGTACTATACTGGATGTACATCCATTCATACATCCAAATTGAATGTTTTATACATTGCTCTTGTGACTTCCCAGTACTGAGGTCAGGCTAACTGGTCTACGGATCTCTGCCTCTTCCTTTTCCCCCTTTTTAAAGATGGGCACTAGGTTAGCCCTTCTCCAGTCTTCCGGGACCTCTCTTATCATCCATGAATTTGCATATATTATTACCAGTGGCTCTGAGATTTCTTCAGCTAACTCCTTCAGCGCCTTGGGGTGAATAGCATCAGGCCCTCCTGACTTGAATTTATTCAAATTAGTCAGAAGATCTGATGTGTTCTTTAGTTATTCTGATCTGCATCCCTTCCCCTTTATTGTCTGTGATAACTTCACAAGTCATCCAGTCACGTGTTATTTTTGTGTGAAGATTGAAGCAAAGGAGGCATTGAGCAGCTCAGCCTTCTTATCTTCCATTACCAGCTCATCTTCTCCACTGATCAGCAGACCCACACCATCCCTGATCTTTCTTTTTTGTCTGACATATTTGTAGAACCACTTCTTCTTGTCACTAACATTTCTTGCTAGCTGTAATTTGTTCCTTGCCTTGGTTTTCCTGGTTTTGTCCCTACGCACTGGTGCTATGCCCATGTATATTGCCTTGGTGACATGCCCCCATTCCATTTCCTGTATCTATCCCTTTTGGTTTTTAGATCGCTAAAAAGCTCCTTGTGCAGCCACATTGGTGTCCTGTGGCTCTTCTTATGTTTCCTCTGCATCGGAATAGCTTGATGTTGAGCCTCTAGTATTACATCTTTATAAACATATAAAAAATGGTGAAATTCTGGTTTCTACTACAAAGTATAATAAAATGTTCAGGCAGGGATGGACTGATTGGGTCATAAAAAGGCAAGAATGCTATGATATAAGCCCAGGCAACAACATTCATGACATTTCTCTGAACATCCATTTCCTCCTGCAGTGGTGTCCAGTTTCCCAAGCCCATGTGGACTGTCTCCAACCAGAGTGGATTTCTTATCCAGAATAGCTTTACTATTCAGATTCAAAACCAGAAGATGAATGCCAATCCTGCATCATTGTTTTGAACAACTCTGGACAGTCAGCTAACCAACATAAAGCACGTCTGAGGCAACCACTCAGCTCCTTTCCAAGGTCTGATTCAGCATAATATATTGTTTAATTCCAAATGGGAGAAAACATGGGTTACACAAATCCCTGTGACAGCGTAATTCAGCAAAGAACAATTAGAGCAAAATAGATGGATGTAGTCATTATACAAATCATCCAATAGCTTATTTACTGTTGCTGTGTAAAAATTAAGTAGAGTTATTGAACCTGATTCTGATCTAATTTACAACAGTGTAAACTGGGAGAAACTCCACTGAAGTCAATGAAGTTACACGGGTATAAGTGAGATCAGAATTGAACCCCTAAAGCCTGTGAAGATGTCTTCTCTGTTGTACCCACTCTTCGTAAGATGCAGTTCTGAAAAATATGTCTATTCATTGGTCAAAGGAGAGCACATTAGGGCTCACTCACATGCTCAACATACTTCTTCTGAATCTGTATTAATCATAGATTTTAAATGCCAGATGGGACTGTTATAATCATCTAGTCTGACCTGTTTAACACAGGCCATAGAATTTCACTCAGTAATTCCTGTATCAAGACTGTAGCTTCTGGCTGAGCTAGATCATCTCTTTTAGAAACATATTTAGCCCTGATTTCAAGACTTCAAGTGGAGAATACATCATATCCCTCGCTAAGTTGCTCCAATGGTTAATTACCCTCACTGTTAAAATGTGGACCATATTTCTAGCCTAAATTTGTTTGGCTTCAGCTACCAGCCACTGGATCTTGTTAGACATTTATTAGCACTGTGTATATTTCTGTGAAGTTATGTTTTATTTTCAAGTTCTCCTCCCCCTTTTTTTAGGACTCCCTTGTGAGCTGTACTTCCACAAGGACATGTTGAACAGCATCTTGTTTTCTTTTCACATGAGCCCATTCACATTTTTCATCTCATGAAGGTGGAATATCTTAGAAATAAACTAGAAAGAGTATTAGAAAGAATAAATTGAGGGAATATTCCAGCACTGGGAAGAAAAAGAGAGATGGTCTAACTGGCAATAGGAATATTCTAATTTTGCACGCTATAATTTTATGATACTTCAGCTCATTTGGCTACGTTCAATGTAAATTAAGTTGTATATATTAATGGGTTTGTAGTAAGAAGTGAGAGCTTAAGGCCTGTAAAACAGGCTAAGGCCTAAATGGAAAAAGCCGAGTGAATAGAAGTATAAGGGCTCACTCAAGTTAACTGAGACTGGTATAGGAAAGTGCTGATTCTGCAAGGTTGTAAGACTGCCAAAATATTATTAAAATATGTAGTGGGTATAAGAGGTACCAAGATACTAACTCTCTGAAATGACACTTTGATGGGTAGAAATGATACATGGAGTGGCGGTGCCCAAATCAGCCAATCAACAGAAAAAGGTGGTATTAGAGTACGTCAGGAGGGTGGCAACTACCTACGTGAAAGGGGGCAGACCGAAAGTGTATGTAACAGTGTATAAAAGAGGATGTCAGAGGGAATACCGGTGTCCGGTCTAGGGGATAACGGAAAGTCCCGCCGTTGGGTCGAGACCATTGTAACGCCGCCAATATGAAACTGACCCAGAGATACTCTGTAAGTCATTTCTCATTGTGCCACACGCAATAAACCTAGCTCGCAGTTTTCTGTCATGTTAGATCGCGATTCCTTTCAGAGGACAGCTCGTTTACTTACCAGATCAGTGGTCGGGGTCACCAGTGTTGTACTCGGTATGTTGGTCACCGGTGTTTATCAGTGTATGCTGCGTGCGTGTGTCCCTGTGTAGATGCTGTCCCAGCTCTGGCCAGGAAACTGAGACGGCTCTCACGATCGAATGAGTCGACACGACCACAGATTAGCTGAGTAACGAAGGCGCCCAAGCGAGGTTTATTGCGTGCGGCACAATGAGAAATGACTTACAGAGTATCTCTGGGTCAGTTTCATATTGGCGGCGTTACAATGGTCTCGGCCCAATGGCGGGACTTTCCGTTATCCCCTAGACCGGACACCGGTATTCCCTCTGACATCCTCTTTTATACACTGTTACATACACTTTCGGTCTGCCTCCTTTCACGTAGGTAGTTGCCACCCTCCTGACGTAGTCTAATACCACCTTTTTCCGTTGATTGGCTGATTTGGGCACCGCCACTCCATGTATCATTTCTACCCATCAAAGTGTCATTTCAGAGAGTTAGTATCTTGGTACCTCTTATACCCACTACATATTTTAATAATATTTTGGCAGTCTTACAACCTTGCAGAATCAGCACTTTCCTATACCAGTCTCAGTTAACTTGAGTGAGCCCTTATACTTCTGTTCACTCGGCTTTTTCCATTTAGGCCTTAGCCTGTTTTACAGGCCTTAAGCTCTCACTTCTTACTACAGGGTTCATCTCTGTAAATTAATAAGTTTTAGCAAATATACAAAAGCCCTATATTTCTTCATCTGCATGGATAGTACTACCTCATGATATTTAGGTCCAAAATCAAATCTAAAAATTATGGACAAGATTTTCAGAATTAAGTGTCTTCACATATATATTTGCACAAATTAGGTTTTTCAAGGCATATATGGCCAGTAAGACACCTAACTGGTCATGTGTACAAACAAATAACTAAATGATACATGCATATCAGATAGTTACACACATTACAAAAAATAAAATTTGCACATGCCCATTTGTATACCATAGTGCCTAGGAACCCTAGTCATGGACCAGGGCCCCACTGTGCAAACACAGAACAAAAAGAAGGTCCCTGCTCCAAAGATCTTACAAGCAAAATCATGGAGGAACTTCAATGAGCGGGAAATGCTGAGCGCCCTCAACTCCCATTAGAGTCAAATGGGAATGGAGAGTCTCAGCTCCTTACAGGATTTAACATTATCCATCTTTCTTTGTAACAATAATATACAGTATTTTTCTTTAAATACTATACAGAAAATGCAAGTTTCTTCTTATAAAAGTGCCACAAACATTTTTAAAATGTCTAACAACTCTTCAGTTTCTGGCTCTTATTTAGGGCCTCATCTTGCTCCCACTGAAGTCAGCAGGAATCTTGCTATTGGCTTCAGTAGCCCTTTCTCTCCCCCAAGTTTTCGGTTCAGGTTGTTTTCCTATCTTTCTTCTGCCTTTCTCCAGCAACATTCTGGCTGTTGACTTCTAGACACTTAGGATTTAAATTCATCTATATGTCACAAATGAAAAGAAGTTTGGTTGTCTCATATGGGTCCCAGGTGGACTTCTATACACATGATAAAGGCATCATACAACCCAGCACAACTTGTGGTCTCTTTCCAGGTGAGCCTCAGTGCTGATTTTTGGACATGACTTAGGGGCAATGGCTTAGCTTTGTGAGGGAAATTTGCTCCATGGTTGCCCACATTATGCCTTGTCCTGGCTAGTGCATTCAGTCCTTTTACTTTCATATGCATCACATTCAAATAGAAGTGTCTTTTTGGGGGAAAAATTAATTTTTTGGGAAGGGCAGGGGAAGTTAGTAAGAGAAAGGGAAGAAACCCCAATCAATTCACTCACTGTTTATCAAAAACAAAACAAACAAAAACACCCAATTAATTATGAAACCTTTGCATACAGTCTTTCATACAGATCAGGCTGATGAAGTGACACAATGTGATAGCACAGTATGGGCCAGTTAAACAAACTTCTTAATAGGAACGTTCTCTTTAAAATAATATTGTTATGCACCAAACCAAAATAGAGAGTGTCAGAGAACTAAGCTCTTTTTAACAGAGGCAGTCTGTACTGTAGGCATTGACCTCTTTTTGTTAAAAATATATTTTAAAAATTGATTTCCCTCCCGTTTGTTTCATCTTATGTAATTATTTTACTTTATTACTTCTATATTGAAAAGCTGCTGTTCAATATTAGGCCAAGTGGATGTGCCCTCTTGGCTAAACATCCATATTATTATTTTATTATAAATTAGTCACTGGTATCTGGGAGGACTTTACAGGGCTTAAAGTGGAATATATTAATTATATAAAGAGCAAATACACTGTGATCTCTGACAATGCTGTGACTTTAAAGGACAGAGACAAGAAAAATGCCATCCAGTCGGCTAAATGCCCATAAAACTCCATTGTAACATTCTAAATATGGGCAGTTTGGGTTTTGACATACTTCAAGTTGGAGCAAATTCCAAAGGCAAGACCCCGCTATCAACACCTCCCTGCCTCCAGCTCGTGGGTAAATTAGCTGCCTTCATCTCTTAGAGCAGGGGTACTCAAACTGGGGGTCGTGAGGTTATTATGGGGGGAGTCATGAGCTATTAGCCCCTGCACATGCCGATAAGGATGACCTGGTATTGGGTGGGGGATCATCACAGCTTGAAATATTTTCGAAAGGGGTCCCAGCAAAAAAAGTTTGAGAACCCCTGTCTTAGAGCAAGTTAAGCAAGACTGATAGGATTGAAGTATCAGGGAAAAGTGAAATCTCCTCAGCAGGATACAGGGGATTGCACTGGGGAAAATAGTTATTATTGGCCCTATGGCTTGTGTGAAGCTATCTACTGGTTCTGCATTCTTGGCAGAGAAATGGAAGTTAAAGTTGCACTGTTAAAAGGGAAAATGACAGAATTACTTACTGGTAGGGTCACAGCTGCAATTACAGCTCAAGGTCAATTTTAAAGATGACCTGCAAAGTAAAAAAAAAAAAAACCAAAACCCGTTCTTCTTTTAAAAAAAAATAAAATAAATAGGAGAGAGGGTTCTGCTTGTTGTTTACATTAGAAAGCCTGTTCTTGTCTAGTTGGTTTTTCCTAGAAGACAAAGGACAGCTGGAAAACTGGTAACATTGTGACCACAATGATAGCATAAGGGAAGCCTAATTAAGAGAGGAGAAGTGATTTTTATTCATATTTAAATACTCTGCTTCTGATTATTTTTGCTAACTCAGATTCTTGAGAAACACCTGGGAGAAATATTCAAATCCTCTCCTCCGCCCCCTTGCATTCCAGGTAAGAGCTGAGAAATGTCACTATCCACAGAGGGGACCTCCAATGATTCCCCCAGAGAAAACAGAGAAGACCAGACTTGACATTCCTGATACTTGTAAGATAAAATCCTTTTTAGCCTTCAGCATCATAAAGAAATAAAATTAAAATTAGACATTAAAATAATAAAATGGAAACATGAAAGTGGACAAGGGTTCTCTCCCTCACACGCACACATTCATAATAAGAGTTAAAAACACCTGACCAAGGGTTAAACCCATACTAATGGAGAACAAACATGCTGAACACAAAACACAGCAAAACCTAGGCTAGTATTTAAAAAATAAATATCACCTGGCAAACACCCATTCATGCACCAAGACAAAAAAGGAGGGCAAAAATAGACACAGATTAAAAAAATAAACTTAAGTGAAATGGACAGGGGATCAAAAATCAGAAACAAAGGTGACAATTATACGTTGGTTACAGGCACGTGACAGTTAAGTGTGAGGTTAAATATTTCTAAATAATATTATATATTGTATCCCTTCCCTTTGTCTGTGAGCTGTTTAGGTATACTGTTAGCTCTTCAGAGTGAGGATGTGCCTTTTTACGTGTCTGTAGAGCACCTTGCTGTTAGAGTTGTACTTTTTTAACAGGTTTATATTGTACTGGAAAGACAGAGATTAGAGATGGGTCATTTGCTGGTTTTGCTCATGTCCAATTTGTGAACAGTAGCAGGAAGTCAGATGCTACAACCATTCAATTTTCACAGCTTCTGCCTTAGCTTTAGCACCCTGAATTAACCCCAGCAGGTTTTCTAGGTTGAAAACAGCCAGATTCTTCTAATTCATTTGTCAGGCAATCAAGATTTCACAGTTAAGATGCACTATTACTAGATATGGTAAATGTGCACGGTAGTGCTAACAGCTATCCAGTTCCCTAACATTTTGCTAAGAAAGAAAGACCATTCCTACTATTAAAATTATTTTTTTAAAATTACAGTATAACCATAATAGACATGATGAATTATTCATGGTGAATAAATTATCAAAGCAAGCCCTTTTTCTGTTCATGAATCATTCACACACTTTGATTTTTAGGACTCTATTCACTATTTGTAATTGAACAGTTTATGCATACAAACAGCTTATGGAGATGAAGACTGGTCAACAACTTTGCTCCTCTAGCACCATGGAACTTTCTGCAATAATAGTAAAGCTTGTGTATGTGGGAGACACAGCTTTCTTGAGGGCCACCCCCAGAAATGAACAATTATCACAAACCTCACCCTCTACCACTCCATGTGCAAGGTGCATTTCTTTGACCTGCTTTCTCTAACAAACAATATATATATTACAAAAATCCATAACTAAAGACTTCCCTGAAAACACTTCTACCCCTAGTGAAAGGTTGAGAGCAAACATATGACCGATGTTAGTGAGGTTGCTTATTGCACTGATGAAAGGTGCTACAGTGATTAACACTGTATGGTATGGTATAATCATGAACGGTTTGCATATCACATACCCCCTGCTCAAAACAGGACCAACCCCAACTAAATAATCCAAGCCAGGGCTTTGTCAAGCTGCACCTTAATGTCTAAGGATGGAGATTCCACCACCTCCCTAGGTAACCATTCCAGTGCTTCATCACCCCCCCCTTCCCCCCGTGAAAAAGTTTTTCCTAATATCCAACCTAGACCTCCCCCGTTGTAACCTGAAACCATTGCTCCTAGTTCTGTTATCTACTACCACTGAGAACAGCCTAGTTCCATCCTCCCTGGAACCCCCTTTCAGGTAGTTAAAGGTTGCTATCAAATTCCAGGGCTTCGGGGCCATTGATGGTGGAGGTGATCTTAGTTCATCCCTTGGTGGTGTCATGGGATGGCTGAATTGTGTCCTAAAAGTAGCTCAGGGATCCTATGGGGGCCATTGATGAGGAAACGACATTTGTGGCATCATCCATGATCATTTAAACCACTCCCTCATCATCTGCTCCATTTGGGATTTGGAGCCGGATAAAGCAATTGAGTCCTGCCTTCTGGGGGGTGAGTGGTGTGGTGAGAAGGTACTCTCCTGCAGGTTATCATCATTGTCACTTGTGAATGTAGTTGCAATTGGTGATATGTTACCCTGCGCTGTTGGTGATCTGTCGATGCTGAATAGTGCTGAATGTGGTTTTGCTGTTACGATGCTCTCTCTTGCTTCATGTTGCTGTTAGAGTTGTCATGGCATTTGGATTTGATGCACTCTTGTCGGTGTGTGGTGTTTTTGGCTTGAGTGCCGTTTTGCTCTATGCTGACAGTGTCGGTGCCAATGTTGTCGGTGCCGTAGTTAGTGCTGTGTTGAGCTTCAGTACCAATTTCGGCGCTGCTGACAGTGTTGTGGCAGCATCAAGGCTGCGTTTTGGCACCATTGACTATTTGTCAGCACTGATATCTTGTCGGTGCTGACAGGGCATCAAAAGTGCTCACTTGTGAGGTAGATGGCACAGGCAGTAGAGATCTGGCAGGAGACCACTTCCTTTTCAGCATGTCTCCCTATTGTGAGCTCGGGGCCCTTTTCCTCGTTGTGGGAGAATGGATCTTGTCCTTGCCTCTCTTTGTGTCAGAACCTGGTTCAGATGCAGGTTTAAGGGATTTCTCTAGTAAGATAAGCTTCATTCAGAGGTCCCTATTGCACCTGGTTCTCGCCTTCATACTAGTGCAATGAGTACACTTTGCAGAGATATGGCCTTCCTCGAGGAATCCAACACACAGCCAGTGGCTGTCCAAGACAGGAATTGCCTCTCTACCTGAGGCACATCTTTTGAATCCTGGGGAGCCAGGCATTTTGTTTGTTGTATAGTCCTCTGAGTAGAAATAATTATCTACTTAACGTCGGACTTAGAGGAAAGAGAGATTTTTTTTTAAGCTAACTAAAACTTATGGTCTATTCTATTATTAACTTATCCTTACTAAACTAACTAAGTAAACTATTTCTGACTGTAATTTAAATGGCGTTTTATTTTCCTGTCAGGGATAGCAGTGGAGCTCTATCTCAGGCTGAGGACCTCTGAGAAGGAATTGAGAGGTTGGGCTGCGAGCAGCAGTTCAGGCACCAATGGCAACGCGAGACACGCACAGCGCATGTGCGGACAGGATCTCTGCAGAAATCTCCAATCGACAGCACTGGGACACACCAATATCTGAAGTGGAGCACCCACAGGCACAGCACTCGAAGAATCAATCTCTCTCCTGCTATACCACAGGGATTTTTTTCCCTTACACATTTCTTACATTTGGGTAGGAGAAATCAGCTCATTTTAGTGACTTTCTGCATTTTTTTCTAAACATGAGGGGTTGCTGGATTTGTTTGTTTTACAGTACTGAATACAGCTGTGACCTAAACCCAGGACTCAACCTGTGGTCAAAACTCTGGTTTCGGCTTATTGCCAATGACAGTTCATTGGCAACATCCCACATTGGCTTAACTTTCATTCAAATTTCACAGTGCACTATGCTGTTATTTTCTTATTTTTTTTCATAGATTTTATGATATTTTAAACATGATCTTTCTAATATCTACACTTCTAAAATGCTGGGCCCCAAATGTGAAAACAGTATGACTGTCTGAGAGGTTAAAGAACGCGGGGTTTGAATGCTGAAGACTGCAAAATCTGGCTTCTGAATACAAACTAGTCAGCTGTACATATTATAAGTGGGGCGGGTAGCACCACCTATTATTAAGGGTTCCCAACAGTTCTCATTGTTACTTATACTTGCCAGATTTTAAGTATTTGGACTGCAACCTCCCATGCTAGGTGTCTGCCTCAGACTGATTTTTTTCTTTTCAGCCAAAATGATTCAACCAATTCCAAGAAAAAGACTAGGGAAAAATACATTGATTTTGTTAAAAAATTCTGGCAACTTTTTTCTTTGAGAAGATCTAGCATCCCCACAATCTGGATTACTGGGGATGGCCTTTGCATCAGGGATGTGCCTTTTGTCATCCCCATGAAAATCTGCCCCAAATTGGCAAATTATAAGACTTCAAAAAAATTGCAGTTTGCACGTGCTCAGTAGAGACTTGCTAGACCTTGGCAACTAAATTCCTCAAAAGATTCCATCCAAACTGGGCCTGCTCCAGCGTGGGGCTGATCAAGACTTTCCCTTCAATTGCAGCTCTGGGCCATTCCAGGCCAGAGCTGGGTTGGGCACTGGAATTGAGAGCAAGGATCTTATGTGCTCCCAGTGAGCCCTTGCTGGCATCCAGGCAGTGTGGAGGAGGAAGCTGCCTGCTTCAAATACAGAGGGGAAAGAGCCAGGCCTAAAAGGGGGAAGTAGGCTGGGACAAGGAGCTGGGTGGGGCTGGATCTGGAGACTGGCATGGGGGAGAGGGAAACTGGGACTGGGAGTTGTGGTGGAGACTGGGATTGGCTGAGCAAAGAGACTGGGATCTAGAACCAATGGTGAAGGTTGGGGAGGAAGCAGGGTGGTGGGGAGACAGATCTGATGAAGGGCCAGGGTGTGGGATGGAGAACTGAGATTGGACATTGAGAATGCTGGATTTTCTCTTTTTTGGCAGAAAACAATACACAATGTATTGAACAAAAAAGCTAGATCAGTGGCCCAAAGCTGTTCCTACTGAAGTCATCTGTGCAGCTCCCAGTGACTCCAACAAGGGAGCACCAAGTTATTTAATTCAACTGTATTTACTTTGTGTTGTTTTCATCATCCAAGCTGACTGCTACTCTATTAGAATGACCATCATTCCTCTAAGAACTTGCTCCAATCGCCCGAGCTGGAAGCTGAGAGGATAATAATCTTTGTCATGAGTAGTGGGGGTAATTGTTTCAAAGCAGAGACAAATTTTTAATCAGGAGAGGAGATGAAGGGAAACAAATGGCGTTTCAAATCAGGCAAATATGGATTAGTCCGAGTCTTTAAATCATCTGTAGTATGTTGCTCACTATTTTCTCAGGCCAACAAAAACAGAACAGACTACTCTTCAAATCAATTTCACAATCATGTTAACAGAGTAGTCTTTATACTTTGCTTTAGCAGAATTCTTAGAGCCTCCGTTAAAACCAGTTTCATCCATTTTGTATTAGTCAAAAACATAGAAAACCAGTCTCTAAATAATCATAGACAGTAGTAAAAACAAAGCTGAAGTAAACCAAGCAATTTCAGAGGGCAAAGTTCTCATAAAACAGCCAGACCGAACAAACAGGTGGAATTCCTCTACTTTTTTCTTCTTTTATTGAGACAGCTTTAACGTTCTCTCTAAATTTAGCAATACAGATTGGAGAAACTCCCCATAAATTTAATTCTTGGTGAAATAGACTGAGGATGAACAGGCTGATATCTTAATGAGACAAACAAAATACTACCATCTCGTCATCCTAAATGTCATGTCTTCTCTTCATTCATCTCAGTCCTCTTGCTGTCTACCAAACTCTAGACAAAAGTTTTTGTTCGGGATATTTAAGAAAGTTATGGTTTCCAGACAACGGGTAGTAAAACTGATGTTGTCTTGTGTTGATGCTCCATTTTATCTCTTCCTGAGTCCACCATTCCTTTAGGATTTGACTGATTAGATAAGCTCACCACTGTCATTTGGAAGCATCTGGGTCAGATTTTCAAAGAGTTCAACACCCAAAAGCTCCCATTTAGGAAATCAATAAATAGCCAGAATTTTAAAACCGCTCAGCATCCATCTGCCTTTTGACAATCTGGTGTGAAAATCTCATTTTGGTGCCTAAATGAGAAGTGATCTTTTGAAAACCAAGCTCTCTCTTCCTTAAGTGACTGGAGTGGAGAATGGAAGTCATGACTCTGACCAGTCAACCCACCCTCTTGCTTTTGTCAATCTTTCTCTACATGTGAATGGGGGCCAGGTTCTACAGCCCATGCCTTATTGCCATAGTTGTATAGCTATCTCTATTCCAATACAGTGAGATGAGAGGAAGCACCTTAGGGTATGTCTACACTGCAAAAGAGAGCTAAAAGCAGCAGTGTAAATGTTCCCACTTAGGCTGAAGCCTGGGCTCTTAAACCCAGCGAGGGGGATAGTCGTGGAGACAAGGCTCCAGCCCGAGTGGGAACATTTACACTGCTTGTTTTAGTCCTGCAGCCTGAGCACCACAAGAGACTTGGTGCTGTGGGTTTTTCTTTGCAGTGTAGACAAATCCTGAGTTTAAGCCTCACTTGTATAACTGGGAGGAGATAACTGGCAAGGGTTTCTGAATGAGGGCTCTTCAGCTTTGGAACATGCTTCCCAACCCAGTTTAAAGTAGTCCTAGTTTACTGATCTTAAGGACATGCTGCAAGACCCTTTTCTGAGCTGTGAGGAATTGGAGGTGCTCGAGTGGAATATCATAAAGTCATGAAATATGTTTTTAAGATGCTGGATTGTGAGATCTCTTATTGATTGGATGAAGTGGACTTTCAGGAGTACTCTATTTGTTCAATTATATTTTTAAATGTGTCAAGAAATAGTTAGCACAAACTTCTTTTTAATGGAAAGAGTATATAAATCTAAATACATAGAGATGCAGACCTATCTCTGCTGACTTATTAAACCAGGTGACTCAGATTAGCTTTAAAATAAGAATATAAAAAGGTTTTGACTACCTGATTAGGCTCAAGGGTATGTATTGTTGTTACTGGGGGGAAACAAAGGCAAACCCTAGGAAAGTGGTCAGTTGTGGAGACTAATCCGGAGTGTGTACACTATGTTGGGAGTGGGGTTCCTGTTCACATTATGTTTTTCCAAACTCAGACTACCCTTTTTTAAACTCAACCTATCAAACAAATTGATAACCAGTCAAACAAATCTATATATTTTACATTAGAATAGACAACCAGATGACAACAATTTTACCCATCTATGCCGCTGATATTCAACCCCAAGTAATGGTTATCATGCTGCCTGGAGAGGTTCATGACCATAATTGCCAACCTCAGGGCAGACACCCCGAACTGGTGGTATGTTCTATAGGTATCACCAACCCACTAAAAAAGTCTGAGCTCCTAAAGCACTGTAACAGTCTCACCATGGAGTCAGACAGTTCCTTTGGGCACTCCAGTCCATCTTGCCACCTATGCAAGCTGGACTGATTGATAAATGGTCACTTACATCAAAAATCACACAATATTCTGGTTGCTCAAAGTCCCAAGAGACCAGTCACTTACCCCAGACCAATCTGTATCTTCGATTTCACACCAAACACAGCACTGCTAGCCAACCCTATAGTAAACTAACTAAGGGTTTATTAACCAAGAAAAAGAAATGAGAGAGTTGTTTACAGGTTAAAGCAGGCAACATCTAAGCACAAATGAGTCATAGTCTATGGTTCCAAAAAGTGACAGAGATGTAATAATCTATCCACTGAATGTCTTTTAGGGCTATCCCAGGTTGACCCCGGGGATCTCTGCTTTTTTTTCTTTGCTCCAGCCCTATGAGAGTTCAAAGAGCAAAGAAAAATTCAGTTTCTCCTTGTCAGGGATTTTTATCCTCTCCATTCCAGAATCCAGAGTGATGGGACGAGTTCATGCATGGGTCTCTCCTTCCTGAAGGGAGTTATGAATGCTATCAACAAAGTCTCTGTCCTTTGATGCTACACAATACGTCATTTGCCTTCAGTGGGCCATCTTGTATGCCAGACAAGCTCTTTACCTTAATTAGTGGGGTTTTTTCCCCCTGTTTGGTGAGTTACACAGTTACAGAGGATTACAATGCAAATAGTCAATATAACTTTATACCATGGGCGATAGAGGTTATAAGTGAGATCAGTACATGCAGCATCCTACCAGCATTTTATAAAGTCTGAACACTAACTACATCATTATCAATTTCACATCTAATCATAGAATCATAGAGTTGGAAGGGACCTCAGGAGGTCATCTAGTCCAACCCCCTGCTCAGAGCAGGATTAACCTCAGCTAAATAATCTCAGCGAGGATTTTGTCAAGCCGCATCTTAAAAACCTCTAAAGATGGAGATTCCACTACCTCCCTAGGTAACCCATTCCAGTGCTTCACCACCCTCCTAGTGAAAAACTTTTTCCTAATGTCCAACCTAGACCTCCTCCCCTGCAACTTGAGACCGTTGCTCCTTGTTCTGTCATCTGCCACCATTGAGAACAGCCTAGCTCCATCCTCCCTGGAACCCCCTTTCAGGTAGTTAAAGGCTGCTATCAAATCCCTCCTCATTCTTCTCTTCTGCAGAGTAAACAAGCCTAGTTCCCTCAGCCTCTCCTCATAAGTCTTGTGCTCCAGACCCCTAATCATTTTTGTTGCCCTCCGCTGGACTCTCTTCAACTTCTCCACATCCTTTTTGTAATGGGGCGCCCAAAACTGGACACAATACTCCAAATGTGGCCTCACCAATGCCGAATAGAGGGGAATGATCACTTCCCGCGATCTGCTGGCAATGCTCCTACTAATGCAGCCCAATATGCTATTAGCCTTCTTGGTAACCAGGGCACACTGCTGACTCATATCCAGATTCTTATCCACTGTTACCCCCAGGTCCTTTTCTGCAGAACTGTTGCCTAGCTCGTCGGTCCCCAGTCTGTAGCTGTGCATGGGATTCTTCCGTCCTAAGTGCAGGACTCTGCACTTGTCCTTGTTGAACCTCATCAGATTTCTTTTGGCCCAATCCTCCAGTTTGTATAGGTCCTTCTGTATCCTATCCCTACCTTCCAGGGTATCTACCACTCCCCCTAGCTTAGTGTCATCTATTTTGATAATATCTATTTTGATAATGCTAACACACAGGTAAGCCAGACTGGTTTCCCACTATGCATTTGTAAGTGTTCAGTGAGGCCTGGGCATGAGCCGGCACCTGGTTTGCCAGCATCACAATGGTATCCCCACATCAGAAAATCTCCTGCCACTTCTTTTTTATCCCATTATATTCTTTAACACCAGTCTGAAATCATTTTGGTATCTGTCTATATTTCAGGTTTGACAGAATACGAGATTGACTGTGAATTATGAAATCCTATCTGATTGGCTAGATCTGTTGCCTATCTCTGACTCTGTCTCTTCAGACAGGAGGAATGGATGGGTTTCTAGCTCCTCTTATCTTGTATATTAAAGATCAAATTTAAATTATATAAAGTACAACAACATTCTGCTGTGAGAGAGAGGTGCCTTTATAAAAATGTATAATGGGTTCTTTAACTAACTCTTCAGAAGATTCTTTCTCTAGTTCCAGTGAGCAGAGACTAGAAAGATCCAAAGCTCTCTAAAGTCCTCCTCCAGTACAACTTTGTGATTCTACTAAAATATTTCCTGCAGAAATATCTTCAAACTAATCTGGTCTCTGACGAAAATGATTTTTTTCACTGTCGCTAGTTCATCCAACTTCCTCTAAAGGTTACACAACTTCATAGTCTTCAAGGGCTCAGCAAATAGTATCTCTATCAAAAGAAATTCTTCCCACACATGGTGAACAATTTTTGTTGTTGTGTCTGATGAACAATGCTACTTCTTTAGGAAATAAATGAAGTGGGAGTGCCTCAAAATCTAGCCACAAATGACACCTCAGAACTACCATACATGCTGCCTAAAAGTCTGTCAAGACCAATTTCAAAAGAATTATCCCCATCAGCAATTTCCCCCCGGAAACTGTGTGTGAATGTGCCTCTTTTCTTAGCCCCCTCCCCCCCCAATTTATTAGTATCAACCCCTATATCTTAAAGCGAGGCAAAAAGAGCACATTTCCAAATCTGGATATGAATATAATCTAGGGTAAAAATGCATGGGACTGCAAGGCAGGACACCTGGTTTTATTTATGAAAGTAACATGATATACGACCTCAAGTTAGTAGATTACTATTTATCTAATAGGGTGATTTTGAATCTTAGTTAATATTTTTGAGATCATTGCACAAAAAGTGCTCTTTGAAACTTATCCTGCTGTCATTGAATATAACATATGTTGGCAGAACAAAAGGAATAAAATCTTGCTTTGTTGTATTTTGTTTAGAGCAAGTTCAAATATAAGACAATACTGTATTGATCAAATGTCACGGATTTATTTGCAGAAACTGACTTTTTTATTTTCATGCTCTTCATAAATGAAAATATGAAATCTGTTTGAGTTCTTCCAGTTTTGATTTAAATAAAATTCTGCAGTATAAGTGTGCTGTATAAAACACATATATTGTAATCTCTAAATATTCTCTAGGATGAATTTAATTGAAGAGATTCAAAACTGCTTACATTTTTCCTATTGATAGGTGGTCTTAGTTTTCCTGAAACAACAATGCAACTTCCGTTTTTGAAGACCAGAACTGGTTGCTGGAAATTTGGAGCATGCATATGTGAACACATTCCAGATATTTACTCAGGTACTCGCCAAGTCTACTAAATAATAAAACAGTGTCTTTTGCTTTTTCTGGAATTTGCAGATATAAGGCAGGTGTCATTACATATAATCCTCCACCACTGTCATATTGGAAAAGTAAACATATTAAAAAAAGCATATGTGCAAACGTAACTCTAAAACAAGTTCTAAGACCATGGTAATAAAAATGGAAAATGTATTTCTCACTCATGAAAACTTGCAAGTAAGTTAGCTGGTGAAGTTCAGCAAAATATTACTTGGGGTTTTTATTTTACACCCATTAGAGCCAGACCCTGCAGTTTCCTTGGGATCAAATCAGCAGGGAACAGGGGTCATCATCCACAATGTGGCCACATGCCTCTCAGTCTCCCACAGCATCCCCATGTATGTGTGTGGGGGATTTTGATGGACTGGTAAAAGGGCCAGGGAGCACTATTATTGATACTTGTTGCTAACAGCAGCCCAAATTGGTAGGTCTTAGCAGACTCCTGTAACAGCCGTAGCATGACTAAACCAGGAGGGAAGGGAGCCTCTTGCTCAGCCTTTGCCAGACCCTGTGCCCCTCTCTGATGAAATCTCTGTTGGACGTCCTAGGGTCTGTTTGTTAAGAGAAAAACAAGAAGGTTGTCTCTATTTTCCTTCTGGGGTGTGTCTGTTAGGGTCTCAAGGCATGCAGCCTCTGCAGGAACACATCTGGCTAATTAGTGATACGAGGAAATCTCTTGCTTAGATTTTGAAATTGCTTGCCCAAGGAGTTGTTTGATTGATGTGTCATTGTCTACTAACAAGGATAAATAAGGAAGGAGAGGTTTGGACTAGTGATATCTCTTCATGGACACAGGTAGGGGACCACAATGGCAGCTGAAAGATGGACCAATCAGATGCTGCTGCACCACCACTCAAGAGCCACACCAAGCCTCAGTAATTATTGAGGGTTGGGGGTGTTTTACTAACCTGTTTCAGACGTGTGAAAGTGCTTGAGACTAAGGCCTGGTCTACACTTACCTGGCAGTTCGGTGGCAGTCGACGGGAGTTATGCAAGCTATGCCGAGTAGCTTGTGTAACTTGTGGACTGCTGTGTTTCCCTTCTGCGCGGCATCTTCACTGCACTGCACCGATGGGAACCGTGTTGACGCAGTGCTACGCCACTTGAGGGGGTGGTGTTATAGTGTTGACTTCTGGATCGATTGAGCAGGTCTTCGCTGACTGCTCAGTCGATCCAGAGAGGTGGATCTGACGGCGGTGACTTTGCTGCTGTCAGTATAGACATACCCTAAGTAAAGTATAGAACTAAGTGAAAGTAGTCTTGTGTTGTACTGTTTGTGCCAGCTATCAGTCAGTTGGACGGCTGTGTCTCCATTATTTTATTTCCTGACACCATCTCTCACAAAGTAAAGTTACCGAGAGCTTTGGGTAGAAAGAATCCTGGGTAACACCCACCTCAAGAGCATATTTACAGTAGCGCCATATTGACAGAGCTCCTGAAGCTGGTGGCTGCCCCAGGGACTGTCGTTTGAAAGGATATCCTCACCCCAGGAGGGGCAATAGAAAGAGAATACAGTTTGGGGGCATTTTATCATTCATCTGGAGATCTGCAGCACCAATGGGAGGAATGATATCTATCCCTGCTCCTCAGCCTGTCCACTCCTCTCAAGGGATACCCCCTTCTCCCATAGGAATTCCAGAACCTGCAGAGCACCCTCCACAAGGTTTAGGAACACACTATGGTGGTGGTGGACCCGCTCTGTCTACCACTGGATGGGGAAATACACATGCAGATCTAGAGGTAGCTGGCAGCAGCAATTTAAACCCCAGCAGCAATTTAAACCCCAAAGAAAAAAATAAAAGGTATCACATTCCTATCAAACTACCCGAGCCTGGCTCTGTAGCTGAGGGGTTAGCGCGGTTGTTTTAGAAACCAACGGGTATGGGTTCAAGTCTCCCTAGGTCCTAAGGCATAGCCTCTACCCTAGACTCTTCTCACTCCTTCCTGGATTGCTTCTCAGCCTTAATCAAGTTCCTCCCTGTGCTAAGGGGAGCTGGGGATGGCTCTGTAGCTGTAGGGGTTATGTGGGAAGATGACCCTATGTTAAGTCTTTGAGCACATAGAGGGTAAACTATATATTTCCAGAAGCCTGATCAGACTCAAATAAACTCAGAGCAGAGCTGGGCAGGAAATGGTTTTCCTCATCTTGCAAAACTTTGTGATTTCAAAAAATGTCCTGTTCTACACTGAGATGAAGCAGAGACATTTAAGTTTTTCTTGAAAAATGAGACGCCTGCAACAGAGAAGCCAAAGCTCAGTGGGACACCTGGGATGTGGGAGACTCGAGTTCAAATGCCTGCTTTGGACCAGGCTCCTGTACCTGGATCTCCCATATCCCAGCTGAGTGCCTTAACCACATGGTTATTCTGGTCTTTGTCAGTATCTCCTGTTGGAGCTATTCTACTTTGTATAAATAAATAAATATTCTTTAGGCCAGAGAGAGCAAGACTGACTCTACACCCCTTTGGGGAAGACACTTGTGGAATGTGGGAGACCCTGGATCAAGTCCCTGCTCCAATCAACGTTTAATTATAAAAAAATTAAACCATGCAAATCAGTCAGCTACATTAAGGAATGAAGATTGAGCCCTATAATAAAAATACTCCTGAATGCTGAAACACCTAGTCACACGCTAAAGCCCAGTCACTTGTCTTTAGCCTCACATATGGGTGTCTGATGCCGAACCAGTGAGGGTTAAGCAGCAGGCTGAGTGACCCAAAAATTAACTTTTAAGGACATATTAGAAAAGTATTGAAATGGTAAACAGGGCCATCCCTTCTAGATAGTTATCAAAGCCATGTTAATAGTCTAGAGTCTTTGAAATGTAGGCCTGTATTGCTAGAGAATCAGAAGTAGATACTGTCTGTGTTTACCTCCATCTTATTAGAAGTTTATCAATGTAATCTAAGCTTGTGGAAGCTAAACTTCGGTTCCTGTCTGTAATGTTTCATCACTATATTCTATTGATTCAGAGATCAACAGGGGATATTAACATTTAGATGAAACTTGTGGTGTAATAATATCATTGTCTTTATTTCCCTTTGAAATTTGTGACTCCACATTGTAAAACTACCTGTGAACTGCTTGAATGGTTAATTGCCTTATGTTAAAGAATGCAGCTAGTGACTGGTGTGCGCCTAGGAAATAGGGATTTACTTCAAAGCAACAATGGGCATTACCTAGTCTTCATCCAAAGAATGACTGCTGTGATGTCTCTTGTCAAAAGGCTATCATAGCCTGCTAGAGAGCTATAAAGGAAGCTTAGGGCCTGATCCTGTTTTATCTCTGATCTGCTTAAACTTCGTTGGGGTAGTTCAAGTTGCAGACTGAGGTCTCCAGTTGTATCTTGGAATATCCCTGCTAATTCTCATGGAAAAATGTGAACAAACCCTACACATGGACTGCCTATTGGACTATAACCTATTAGATTAATTCTAGAAGGACTTTTACAAATCAACAATCTCACCATCTCTACTATGAAACTGACCTAAGAACTTTATTAATATCTGCATGTATAATGATCTTTTAACCACACTAACTCTTTCTTTTCTTTTTTAATAAATATTAAATTAGTTAATAAGAATTGGTTGTAAGAATGTATTTTGGTAAGATCTGAAATATTCATTGACCTGGTGGGTAATGTATCCGATCTTTTGGGATTGATAGAATTTATATATGATGAATAATATTTTAAGTAATCCTCATTATATAGACTTGGCCATCTGGGTGGGAGCCAAAGACTGAGTTGCTTAAAGGGAACTGTATTTTAGCTTCTTGGTAACCAGTAAGGCATTACAGAAGCGGTTTTGTTACTGGCTTGGTGAATCTAATAATAAGAACAAACTGCCAGTTTTGGGAATCCTCTGCCCTATTCTTTGTGGCTTGCCCTGAGTGAGCATTCTCAGTGGGGTCCCTCCAGCAACCACGGTCACAGGGTGTCCTGTAGATTTTGCATGCCTAAACGTACCAACTAAAAATGTAGTGCTGCCCATTTATGTTCACACAACTCAGGCATAGCGCTTTGGAGTTTACCGCACATAAAGTGCTTATCAGGAGAAAATTTTAGCAGACCCAGATCACCAAAAGACTTTTATCCTCATAACAGTTATAACAAAGTCTGAGACACATATTAGATAACTGTGGGAGGAAATAGTCATTAATGTGGGGCATCAGAGCTGGAGACAAACACACATGCACACGCTCCTGAGGTCCAAAGAATTTCCCCCAAAGTGGCCCCTCAAAATAACCTCAAATTCTTTTTCAAATGATTATCCATATTGATTCCATTCTAGGTGTTCATGTGTCTTAGGCATATCAGATCAGTGACTTCTCTTGTCCAGATGTGACTGGTAAATCTGCACCCTAGATGTCCTCATGCCCCCTTCTCTGCCTCAGAATATTAAGGACAGAGCAGGCCCAGTCATCCCTCTGTTCTTTCTAACTACCTGTGGCTGTAAGACAGAACCCTAGCAGAGTCCACTTACTCTGCGCATTGTGAGATTGAATGTTTTATACATTAGTACATACATCTGGATGATGAAGGGATGATCACTAACAGCCAGCATGGATTTTCTAAGAACAAATCGTGCCAAACCAGCTTGATTTCCTTCTTTGATAAGGTAACTGGTTTGGTGGATAGGGGGAATGTGGTGGACATAATATACCTGGACTGTAGCAAGACTTTTGACAGAGTCCTACATGACATTCTCATAAGTAAGTTGGAGAAATGTGGGCTCAATAGACCTACCATTAAGTAGATACATGATTGGTTAAACAACCGCAAACAAAGAGTAACTATTAGTGGAATGATGTCGGATTGAAAGGAGGTCTCAAGTGGGGCTCCACAGGGAACTGTTCTGGGTCTGGTGTTAATTAGTATCTTTATTAATGACCTGATTGTAGGAATAGAGAGCATACTAATCAAATTTGTGGGTGACACAAAGCTAGTGGGGTGCAAACATTTTGGAGCATAAAGCTAAAATTCAAAGAGATCTTGATAAATTGGAGAACAGGACTATAGACCAGTGTTTCTCAATTGGTGTTTCGCGGAACCCTGGGGTTCCGTGGGAACACTATTAGGGTTCCGCGAGCAGCTGTTCTCCGCGCCGCCGAGAGCAGCTGTTCTCCGCGCCGCCGAGAGCAGCTGTTCTCTGCGCCGCCAAAATAGGGAAGATGTTCCGGATTTTCCGGCAGAGGGTATCCAGTGTAAGTGTAATTTAAGTGTAATTTAACTGAGAAATGCTGACCTTTGCTTATTTCGACATTTGAAGACTGTTAAGAGTTTGGGGGGTTCTGCAATTATTTATGGAGTTCAAAAGGGTTCCGTGGCCAAATTTAATTGAGAAACACTGCTATAGACAATAAAATGAAATTCAACAAGGACAAATATAAGATGCTATGCTTAGGGGAGAAAAACCAAACGCACAAAGACAGAATGGGGGATAACTGGCTTGGCAGCAGCACTGCAGAGAAGGATCTGGAGTTGTGGTGGATCACAACCTTAACATGAGTCAAGAATGCAATGCTGTTGCAAAAAAGCAAATGCAATTTTGGGTTGCGTTAACAGAGGCATAGCATGTAAATCACAGGAGGTGATAGGCACTGGTTAGACCTCAGTGGGAATGCTGTGTCCAGTTTTGGTTACCAATATATAGAAAGGATGTAGAGAAACTGGAAAGGATCCAGAGGCAAGTGACAAAGATGATCAAAGGGATGCAATGCAAGCCATATGAGCAAAGGTTGATGGAACTGGGTATGTTTAGTTTGGAAAAGAGGAGATTAAGGGGGGATATGATAGTGGTCTTCATATACTCGAAAGGCTGCTATAAAAAAGATGGAGAAAAATTGTTCTCTCTTGCCATAGAGGGCAGGATAAGAGGTGATTAGGTTCAAACTACAGCATAGCAGTTTTAGATTAAATCTCAGGAAAATCTTCCTAACTCTAAGAACAGTTGGACAATGGAACAAACTGCCTAGAGAAAGCATAAGCTCCTTTACTGGAGGTTTTCACAAAGAGGCTGGATAGCCATCTGTCGTGGATGGTTTAGACACAACAAATCCTGCATCTTGGCAGGGGGGTTAGATCCCTTCTAATTCTATGGTTCTACTTTGAGAGCTAGGGCAGTGGAAGCCTAGTGGTCAGTGCTATACTGCAAAATAGAATATTTTTTATTTCCTTTGGATGAGTACACATTAGTGTCTATGGGATTTATGTTGACCCATAGTTAGGAATATATCTCTGTAAGTCTAAAACTACATAGAGAAATGCATTAAAACATGGAGAGAAAATAAGAAATAAAATCTGAATGCCTATAAGAAGTATTTTTAAACCCATCTAGTAACATAGTCATAGACTTTAAGGCCAGAAGGGATCACTAGATCATCTAGTCTGATCACCTGCATCCCACAAGCCAACATTACCACCCAACACCCAAACACTAAATCAAACAGCTAAAATTAGACCAAAATATTTCAGTTCACAGGAGACCAAACTATTGTGTGCCACAAGCAGAAAATAGGAGGTCATGAAGTAATTTGCAAGGCACCTTAATCCAGAGAAAAATATTGTGTTACAGTGTATGTGTTACACTGCATATATTACAGTGTATTCCAGCATTTCATGGTTTTCCCTCCAACTATTATTTGTATTGTGGTAACACCAAAAGGTTCCAGGCAGAGTTAAGCCCTGTTGTGCTAGGTGCTGTACAAAACCACAATTAGATAAGGCTCTTGTTTGTCAGGGGGTTTGGTATCTGAGCCTTGTGGTATTGGCTAGTGGTGAAAGTCTGTGGCAGTATTGCCTTAGCGACGAGAATCCATGGCTGGTGGTAGGAGTAGCTGGGCTCTCCCTGTTCCACTGGGGGTTCAAATCCAGGGCCCTGTGGCTGGCTGGTCATATATATGGCCAGAAGGGGTGGACGCCACCCAGCCTACTCCCTGGGTCTCTTCCTACTGCATTTGCAGCACCCTCCAAAGTCACAACAAGGGTTGGCTTATGAACTCATGGTGGGGGGTCTCACTGATAGTGATCTGTAGGCTCTTCTGCTTCACTTGTGGCCCCCTGTCCTGATCTCCAAGGGGGTCTTCAGCATCTTTGCAGCAGGGACTGGTCCCAGTCGTGTGGAGCTCCTGCAGTCTGTCTGCAAGAACTACCAGCGTAGACCTGCTCCCTTGCTCTGTCCTCCCTGACTGAGCTGGGCTGCTCCCTTTTGAGATCTTTGAGTCTGTGAGCTTGCCCACCAGGTGCAGCTAGATAGGGCCTTCTGGGCCCAGAGCTGCTCTTTAATCCTTGGTTTCCTGTTGTGGGGCTTTTACACCCCATCACACGCCCTCCCCCTCAGGCTGAGATCCAGGGGCCAGTCTTCCTCCTGCTTCCTATTTCTTTCTTGAGAAAAGAAATCAGCATTTTTGTGTGCACTTTTTGGTGATGGAGCATCTGGAAGTTGTAGGGCAGCAGGGAAAGGCATGATCTCATGATCGGGGCATTGGTGTCTTTCATGGAGTTTAGCTGCTGGAAGGGGGCATTGCTTGTGATGAGTAGGAAGGAGTTCCCTAGGAGATACCATTGAGTGTCTCTATGGCTCATTCACTGCCAGGGCCTCTTTCTTGATTGTCCAGTAGTTTACCTCCTGAGAAAACAGCTTTCTACTCACCTATAGGATAGGATGTTCTTCATCCTTGACCTCTTGGGACAGCACAGCCCCATTTACAGAATAAATTGCTTTATAAAGTCTGGGTGGAAAAGAACTGGCTCCCGGATTAGCCAGTCTTTCAAGGTCCTGCTGGCCCTGTTGCAGACCTTCATCCACTGCATCTTTTTGTGGCTAGTGCTTTCACCAGGTTGATAAAAGGAAGCTGCTATCATGGTGAAGTCATATACAAACTGCCTGTAATAATTGGCCAAACCTAGGAAGCATCACACCTGCTTTTTGACTAACAGTATTGGGCAATCTGTCAGGACCTGGACTTTGTCCACCAGGGGGTGCATCTGGCCTTGCCCCATGGTTTATCCAAGATATGTCACCTCCTTCTGTCTTAGGAGGCATTTGGCTGGGTTTGCTGTAAGCCCTGCCCACTCAAAGGCTCGAATGTCCATCATTGGCTGAAAGATGGCGGCCACTCTATGGAGGCCAAATGGCATAGTCATGAATTGGTATAGTCCAAAGGGGAAGGGAAGGCCATCTTTTCCCAGGACTCCATTGTCAGGTGACCTATCAGTATCCGTTGGTCAAGTCTAGAGAGGAGATGTATTCAGTGTTCCCCAGTTTCTCAATAGCTCATCCACCCAGGGCTTTAGGTATGTGTCAAACCTCGATATTGTGTTGACCTTCCATTGTAAGCATGTCCATTTGGTATGGCTGAGCCAGGCCATGTGGAGCCAGAGCTGCTTGTTAACCGTTGGTTTCCCAGTGTGAGGCTTTTACAATCCATCACACTGCTCTGAAGAGCTTACAATCTAATATGAAACAAGACACAAAAATAAATGTAAGAGGTGGTCCACAAAAAGCTAGAGCACCAATTTAAATTTGTTTAGAAACTGATTTAGTTCAAATGTGACTCTTTGGTGTAGATACCTTTAAACTGGCCTAGATGTGCTTTAAGACAATTTAGCTTAATTTGGTAACCATGCAGGGCAGCATATGGACCAGCCCTAACAAACAAAAGGAGAAAAAGAGAGGGAGAGGATTAGAGTAATAGTAACAAGTAGTTATATAGGGCAAATACCTGCAAATGGGATGGTTATGAGTTATTTGAAACTATCTCTAATTTCCCAGCTATATAAATAAATATATGAAAAATATCAGCTATTATTGAATGCTTCATAGCCTCGCCAGCATTAGCTGGTTAATTTCCTCTAAGCTTCATGGCTAAAGTGAGTCTTGAAGAGGGACTTAAAGAAGAGAGGGTAGTGGCTACATGGAGGGTATTCCATGTATGGAAAAAGGCACAGAGGAGTTTCAGTGGATAAATTGCTGCAAAATTGGAAAAGTGATTAACTTCACTTACACTAGTTTATTGAGGAAAAAATGTGGTGGGCTTCTTTCAGTATTTTTTTAAACATCAGAATTTAAAATATTTAATATGGTTTGAAGTAGAATGTGATCCAGTGACAAAATATAATAATGAATTGGTATATTTTTCAGTCTGGTTTAGATGTTTTCTTTACCTTTGCCCATAATTGGCTGCTGAGCAATAGAACCACTTATTACCACCCACCTACTAGATTAGTATTGACTAAATAATAATAGTGTCCTCGCAGGGATTTTATGTTGAGAGACCAAGTTATTTTTTTTACTGGCTCCTTCCCAGTGAGGTGTCTGTAAACACTCTAATTAATTTGTGTTATCAAAACAGTCTCCTGATCATTTTTGTTATCAAAACAGTCTGTGTTCTGATTTGGATTTGATGATCTCTGTTTCATAAAGATCACATGAATGTGCATTACTGGAGAAGAGGAACATTTTTGTGGTCACTATGAATGCCACTGAACATCACAAGTTTAGTCAGATGTCTGAGTCTAGAGTTCAATGTCTTTGCATATTTCAAGTTTCAGTGGAAAACTGGACATTTTGACTCTACTTTCTGGCCTAATATTGAAACAATAACTGGCTTAATGTTTGATACTATAGTCCCACTGTAATGAGCAAACATCCCACTAACTTCAGTAGGAGTTTTGTCTCTGTCAGGACTTCGAGAGGGCTCATTGGTTTTTTTCTATTTGTTTTTTCAGCAAATAACATCTGAATGTGTCAGCAGCTACCTATGCGGATAGTATGTAGATTTTGTTCCCAATTACCTAAAAATCACGTAGAGATCTTGTAAGCTCCAGTTACCCTCAACATTTGTATTTTGGGGCTTAAATGATTCTGCCATATCCTGACATCTCACTGCAGCCACTTGAAAAAAGGAAAGCAGAGCTTATAATTAATTTTGAGGAGTTATATCACTAATTTTTCACCCTTTGAACACTGTCTACTTGTAAACTTCAGGAGTTCTCAGGAGTGCAGGGAGAGAATATCTAGGTGCCTACCTCAGTATTCACTTAAGAGGTGGTCACATCTCCCTCACAAAAATGCTTTCAATGTATGTAAGGGTACTCAAATCAGAGTACCCTTACATACATTATCAAAGAGGGATAATTAATCTGCTCTGCACACACATTCCCACACTGTAGAAAAAGTGCAATATAGCACCCTTCCTCAGGTTTGGCTTTATTAAAAAAGAAAACTACAGTAAGATAACAAAGATCAGCAAAATCCGTCTCCTCAGATTTGATGTTCTTTCTTCCAAACTGCTCTGTTTACACTTTAGATCCTCCCTCCTGAGCGCATCAATCCCACTTGTCTTATAGGGCAGGTAAACCATGCTAGCCTCCTTTAAGTGTATTTGGAAATATTTCAGCTCTCTGGCTCTGGGGGTGTGAAACAAGGTTACATGAAAAACAGATCCCTAAAAGAGAGAGATGAGTGATTGTGTATGGGTGCCTGGAAGTGTAAGAAAGTTGTAGAGACAAGGAGCCAGGACTTTTTTTTTATTTGTATATTTTTCATCTACAAAATGCACTGTTTAGTTCTAAAACTTCATTCACTCTTCCTTGCTTATTGAGTATTTTATCATTACATCTGGAAAATCCTACTAATAAGTAAACAATAGGGGCTGATCCTGTAGAATTCCCATTGACAGACCCCTAAAACTTCAGAGCACTTTAAGATATTCCAGACCTAAATACCATTTCCATTTTTAATGTTTGTTTTTGTGGATTTAGTGCTTCTGAAAGATCTTAGGCTGGTCACACTGGAAACTGAAGTCCTCTATCTACAGAACGTAGGTGTGATAGAGACTGTGACAGTGCAAGCTTCACCACTCTGCCAATATTCCCTGGATTTGACATGAAAGGACCATGTCTAGTTGCGAGAGGAAAGTTTATTCAGTCCTGGTCCTCTCTGTTGAGAATGCCAGCAAGGTTGCCGAGTATTACCCACTGTGATGGCAGGTCTGATTTTGTGAAGTGGACTCTTGCTGACCGAAACTATCATTTCACATAGAACAATCAGCAGAGGTTACCAGCTTTTCAATGACTATTGATTTCTGGATTCAGACCAGAGTCTTCAGCGATTAAAAGGTTTATAGCCCACTACCAAGACACTCAACCAGGGGTTCTCAAACTGTGGACTGTGGAGCACTTGCTGGATTGCTGATCAGCTAGGATGAAATTTACTCTTCTTCAGAGATCCAGCACAATCAGAGACATAGATTTTTGTGCTGGACCTCAGCAAAGGGGTGATTTTCACTCATGGCATTGGCTCTTCTCATTGCCAGCTGCTAAGCTATATTACAAGTAGCATTTTAAAAAAAATCCTGCTAAGTGCCTCAGATCTGCTGCGATGGGGACTTCAGCCTGCTTGCAGCTTGGAGGTGGACCCAGACCTGTCAGTCATGGGCAGCAGCAGATTACCCTCCCTCCTGAAGTCCCCTCCAGTTTTCCCTCCCCCACTTCCCCCCCCTCCGTGGCTGGCGGTCCAGCCAGACCTCCCCCGATAGAGCTTTTCTGAGAGAAATTTCAAACTCCACTTCAAATTTCAGACAAATAGTTCAGCTCAATAATGTGTCTAATTCCCAGCTCTGACCTGGGTCCGCATTTGTTTTTTGGCGGCACTGTCCACTCAGCTCTGCTTCCCCTTCTGGAGCCTGCAGACTGGAGGGTGAGAAAAGCCAGAGACATAGGGAAATGTCTGTGTCCCCTGCTTTGCTCCCTTGTTGACTGTCTCGTTGCGGGGCTTGGCCAGCTCTGTGCGCGGCGTGCAGTCTAGGTGGGGCCACCTAGGTCCCCATTTCCCAAGCAGGGAAGGAGCCAGACAGGACTGACAAAGCTTACTCTGCTGGGCATGATGCAGCCTGGGCTGGGCAGGGTTGCCTGTGCCCCCTTTCCTCTGGCAGGTTGAGAAAAAACAGGGGCAGTTTGCTTGCCCTGGAGCCAATCTCCAGGAGGGAAGTGACCTCAGAAGGGCAGCCTACATGTGTAAGATGGTGTCTAAGTCTCTATAGCATGCCACAGCAGCCAGCCATGCCTCTGACTACAGTGCTCAGCCAACTCCTCCCCCTCCAATCCTTCTCAGGCCACAGATGGAGGGCACTGGATTCCCTGTGGATACAGCCAAAGCCCAAACGTGCAGGTAAGGGGCTCTTGGGACCAGCTTTCTCCCCTAGCTGCCACCAATATAACAGATCACCAGGGGATTCCTATGCATACCTCAGGCTGCGACCTATCCGGCCCATGTGGATCCAATGTAGTAGAGAAGGGTAAAGCTTCTGGAGAGTCCATCCTACCCCAGGCCAGTACATTACAGAAGAGACCTAGAAGGGACTCGTGTGAGAGAAGGGAGACAAATAAGCCTCGCCTCTTTGAGGACACGCAGATAAGTAGGCACCTGAGATATTTTTGGAACAATTTCTGAGCCCATTTTGCTTCCTCCTCTGAAGCAGGAAAATGGGGACAAACTCCCAAAAGGGAAATAAATGAATAATAAAATCAGTGCTGTTTTCCTCTCTCATCTTAACAGAGTGCAGCAGGGGGGATAATCATCAGCACCTAGTTCTGCTGTTAACCCTCACAGAGTGCATAATGGCAGAAAAAATTATAGTAAAATATATTAAAAGAACAACAAAAATGAGAAGAAAAAGCTAGAGGATAGATTATTTCAGTGACAAGAGGGACAGAAGCCCAGATGTGGAAAAAACAGCAGACAGGAAGCATCCTCTTGACCTACTGTTTCTTTATTTCTACCCCACCCTTCACATGGCTTCCATTTTATGAAGCCAGAAGGTTCCTCAGCCAGAAGAACCTGGTATCACTACCGTAGATACATGTGGCTATTTTCTGTGGTGATCAGGTATGCAGTGTTTCTAACCAGGGGAGATTTTTACCTGAAAGTGTGGCCTCCTCAATATACAGGCCCTTCAGAGCCAAGTCCAGGCAGGCATTGTCTCAGCCCCCTTGCCTCAGGCCACCAAAAATAAATATGAACTGTCATCTGACACCCTCTGCCCATATCGTTATGCAGAATACTGGTTTGTTGCCTCCTTCCATCCTTGAGGAGGCCAGGCTCCATTTCCCTGGCAAGAGTCTGTATATAGAGTAGTTCGTAAAGTGCTTTGGGATATTTTGGGATGGTGCTATGTAAATGTAAATATTTTCTCACTCTGTGGTGATTCTGCAGGGTACACAACCAGTGCTTGAGTGTTAAAAAAAGAAGTACCAGAATGCAATGCTAACATGAGTATAGTATTGCAAGTATGGTCCTTCTTAACCTAAAAATCACATGGGGGTCAGGGCTTCTTCCTAGGAGAAAATAGAAGTGGGATTCAGATCTGTTTCATGCAGGCGTGTGGGACTTTGGGATCAGACACTTGGATGATTCAGCTCCCAAATATCTTAGTGATTCAATGGGATGCTGACGCTACTCTGAATCATCAGAAAAGTCGATTTACAATCCTAACTCCTGCCAGACATCAGAGGAAGGAGTACAGGTTAGATGGCAAGTTGTAGCTGTCCATGAAATACAACAGAAGAAAATACCGCTCTGCAAGTGGTAACCTAACCATATGCAGGATCAGTAACTGCTGTGCTGCCTCAGACCTATCTGCAGGCCTTCCAACCAGCCATATCTGGAGTTAGACCCCTGATTGGGCCAGGCTGCTTCAGTTTGGGAGCAAAATGGCTACCTGAAGCTCTGATTGTATGAGGTCACTGACTGGATGTTGTCCAGTGTGGGTACCCCATGGAGCTGTGCAAGAATTTCAGTCCCATTCCCAGTTGCAGATACCCAGGGAAAGGCCATGATATGAATGAAATCATCCATCATCTATTTCAGATCAGAACATTACAGCCTGCTCCCCATCCTATTTCTAGCCTCACAAAATCAGAGACAAGCAGAGTAGGGCCCTGTTTGAAAATTTGAAAAAGTTCCTAAAGGAGCCTTGTCTTCAAAGCATTCGCATTTTACCATCCATAGACAATTCTTATGTTTTGCAGATGGGTTGCAGCCTTTTTCTTTCCCCCACCTTTTGATCTTACATGTGCTCCCCGAGTCTCTCCAGGATCATGGCAGCAATAATATTGGCTGTAGGGAAGAAGGACATCCACATTCTACATACCTATTCCTGGACAATTTTTCTTATCAAGGTTCTCTACAGAGAGAAAGCTGAAACAAACACAGAGAGTGGTACATTTTCCTGGCCTGTTTTGGATTCTGGACAAACACAGCCCATTGGTGCCAGGGAAGTCAGTGTAGACCTGGGCTGAGGTTAAATAATATCAGGTAAAATGTCTCATTTGAGTACAATGTTAATAGAAGATGATAATCATAGAAAACAAGTGAAGTCACAGAAACACAAATACAATTCTCATTGGAGCCTATTGGGAATCCTGATCTCATACACAGGTACTTCAATGATACAGAGTTCATATTGTACCTATCCACTAACTCCAGATATTCCTTCTGCATCTCACCCTATCTTTGCTGTTGGGAGACATCTAGCTCCAGTTGTATATTCTCCACTCCCACAACTGAATGCAGAGAATAAGATTTTATTTTTTTGAGGGGACCTTCCAGATTCAGTTCAGGGAATGGGTATCAGAATGAGAGAGCCCAGCCTCCACCAGATGGGATACAGTGATTCAGTGAGGTCTCAGAGCACTGCTCCTTCCAAGACAGTAAGCCCATCTGATAGAGCATCAACCGGATTCCATCCCTGCTAGGTGATAGAGCATAACCTCAGATTCTAATTCAGTTCTTAGATGCAGAGAAGAGCTCTCCACAGGAGACTGGGTGGGTAGGGTCCAAAGACATGGGGCCACAGATTTGGCTGGTCTATGGCCAGAGGGTCACACACTTCATTCCACATCAGCCCCTCTGAGAATAACTACTGTATTACCTCCCCTATGGGAAATTTCCTTTCTTTGAGTAATAAGGTTCACAGATCTGAACCTTCCTGGAGATAAATGTGAGGTCCCCTCAAATAGCTGTGGCTAGGAGTCCTTGATGCTCTTCATAGTAGCCATGTTGCCAGAGAGTAGGGGAGGAATGAAGGAGAAACAAAGCCTCTGGGTGGGCAGGCTTGGCCCTTTGAGCATCTCCTGGAATCCATGAGGTTAGGGAGTGGACTGCACAATTCATCCCACCTCTGCCCAATTGTTCCCTTTGGAGGGGTGAAGGTGTCAAAGTGACTCACCAGCTGGTGCACCAGCTTGTGGGCAGGTGCAGCTTTGCAGGGTTTTTTTCTCGGTAGTCCTGCCAACCAGGGCTGCTGGTGGTCCCCTTTTGCCTTCTGACTTGGCCCTCTGCCTGGGTCACCTTTGGTTGATGACCCTGGTCCAGACTCAATTGTCCTTCTATCCCCTTGTGCCTAGATCTTCCCATTAAAGCTGTAGGGAACCCAGTCCCTCCTTCTACCCTGGGTTCCAGCCTGGGGATCCTTGTAGAAAGTGGTTAAGATTTGTCTAGTCAGACCTTTTGTTTTGTCCTTGAGCTACTTCCTACGTTGGCCCACCTTCTCCTCAGGGGGCTCATCTTCTCAGTGGGAGACTGACCTGGGGGTCAAACCCAAAGTCCCATTTCTCAGCATAATAACAGAAATAAGGAGCAGCAACATCTTCTCTGTCTTACCAGGATCCTCCAGCCATCTGTCCTACCTCTTTGTGCTCACAGGCAATTGAAGGTGGTGTGGTTCTTCACTGTGTTCCTCTTTGGCAACTGAGTCGGAAGATGAGATGTCCACCCCCTCCCCAGGCTAGGGCCTTCTGAACTGACCTTTTCCCTTTTTCAGGCTCCTTTTCCAAGGGTGCCAGGCCTTGCAGGTGCCGCGGGGTGGGACTGCCTGACCCCAGAGCTGCTTTTTGACTCCTCCTTGTGTGGTGCTGGATTTGTTTACCCTGTCACAGAGGGGAGAACTCAGGGGTTCCTTGCCATTGTCCAGGTGGTAAACTAGCCCCTGATTAGCTAGACAGAAATGTGAATAAAATGTCTTCCTTTAAGGACTTGGGATATTAAAAAGCTTTTATTAAAAAGTAAAACAAAACAAACAAACAAAAAACCTTTGAGCTTTTTGTTTCACTTTAAAATAATCATGGTGCTTGATTTACATATACTTTGGCTCACCCCAAGACTCACTGTTCCAAATCCATAATTCAGACTGGAAATCAGCTACTGTAACTGGCACAGTCAGATTTAATTGGGTTAACAAATGTAAGCCTCGATTTATAAATTCCAAATCTGGCACATTCCTGGCATTCTAAAAACATTGGTGTTTTTATAAAAACTTAGGGCCTGATCCTGCAAAGAGCTGGGTGTGCTCATTGCCCATTGAACTGGAAGGGAGTTGAGGGCACAGAATCCAGTTCAGATCAGCTATCGAGTTGGGCAAAACTAATATATATGCACACTGTGCAGGAGAATTGTAACAGCTCATCATGTAGCTAAATTTATCCATCTGTTTGTGGTTGCAACGTTTTCTCTCAGTTGGGGGTGCTCCTTAACATAATCCAGGCCTCTGCCACCTCAGGATTCAACTATTGCAAGGCATTCTACGTGTAGCTACCCGTAAACCTGTTCTGAAGTTGACATCCCTCCATATACAGTTGCTTACTTCCTAAGAAGGTATTTTTGGCACAAACTCATGACATCAGTGCTCTCTGATCTGACTGTTGATTTGCAGGAGAAGATCAAGAAGTTGGTTGTAAACTATGAAGCCCAAAGACTGCTTTATTCCCTGTGTCAAATTACCCAAATTTGCTGACCTTCAGAGTACACTACAAGTCTGTCTATTTGAAAAGATATTTGGGGAACACTATGATATATAGAACTGGGGGATGAGGGCCTTTTGGAGTTTTGGGATCTTTGTGGGGTTGAGAGCTTTTGCGGGATCTGAGATGTGGTAATTTTGTGTATGTTATTGATAATGGACTAGTTTGTTAGTGGTAAATTGGCATCTCTGCAGTTGCTATTCTTATAGCTTTCATGGATGGTGATTTTAATGATCTCTCAGGACAGCTAGAGCCTGTAGATATGGACAACTTTATGTTTATTTAGGAGTTCAAATCTCATAGTAGAGTGTCCATTAGTTATTATTCCTTGATCACCTTGATCGATTGGTCCTTCAGCCCTCATATAGATTGCGCCGATCACAACTCATCTTCCATTCTTCTCCTATCCCAACCTTCCTTCTCCATGTGCGGTCCTGCCTTTTCATGACAAAATCTTCCCATCTCATTAGAGATCAGCTGATTGGAGCTGTTCATTTTTTACTTTTTACTTTTTTACTTTTAATGGATGAAAGTTATTTTTATTATTGATTAATATTTGCACATATCTCTGTAGGTTTGTGTGACCCTGGAGAAACCTATCAAAAACATAGTATCTGCCCTGAGGAATTTACATGCTAAGGCCAGATCCTGCTCCCATTGAAGTCAATGACAAAACACTCATTGACTTCAGTGGTGCAGAATTGGACTTTAAATGAGATACAGCATGACAATGATGCAGGGAAAATTACCCCCCATTGTTTCTTTTTTAAAAAGTGACGGTAATATTTGGAGTGAAGAGTGTCTTGAGTAGGGATGTGAAGGAGAGTGAGGTTGTGTCATCAAGGTCACGAAGGACATTTCCTACCCTTTATTTCAATCCTCAGGCTGAATTTTGTCTACCTGAACTATATAGCTGAAGGGCATCAGCTAGATGTCAGTGCGTCAGCACTGGAATGCCTTCCGTCCTCAGAATCACAAGTTCAGATTCTGGAAGCTTTAACTAGACCTTCCTCATTCCAAAGCACATGAATTGCAAGCCATGCCATGTAACGTGGAGGAAGAGGGGGAAAGCTTTTAGATGAGGTTTCTTTGATAGACACTAATGATAAGGTGGCACTTTTTGTAAAAATAGTGATTTACCCTGCTGTCCTTGGCCAGTGTTTTACCCTTGTGTCTCTGCCCATATTATTATATGCAGAATACTGATTTGTTGCCTCCTTTCATCCATGCCTTTGTTGTCATGGCTACATTTCACTGCAAAAGGTCTGTATATAGTGTAGTCTGAAAAATGCTTTGGAATCTTTTGGGATGAAAGGTGCTATACAAATGTAAATATTCTCTCACTCAGGAGTGATGATCCTCCAGGGACATAAAACTTTCCCAAAACATGCCAGAATGATGTATACTTTTTCAAATTGCTTACCTGTAGCCCCAACCACAGGGAAGGAAACCATGATGAAGCCACAGTGAAGAGCAGCACCCCGGCCAGGCTGGCCAACTGTTAGCCCAGAGCAGTAGGTCCTGCAGGCACTGGCACAGCAGGGCCTGTGAGGCAAAACACAGCACTGCCAGGACACACGTGTTCAGGAAGCTCTTGCGCCAGCAGGAGCAAAGCCAAGTCCTGGCCTCGGGCAGCTGGTACAGCAGCAGCTCCAAGTGATGCAGCTCAATCTGCTACTAACAGGACCTAAGGAGGAGCTCACCAGCTCTAGATGCATCTGCCAGGAGGCAGCTGGCCAGCTCTCCCCCTCCCACTGCGGTGCCAGCCTGAGGCAACCAGTGGTTGAGGTCCTGCCTGGCCTCCTGGGCAGCCACATACTTGACGGCCCTGGAAATGAGCTGGTGCACAGTGCCCCTGGATCTTCATATCCTGCCGCAGCAACTCGCTCCACTGGGTGGTGATTGAGTTGCCACACTTGGCCAGTCCCCATTCCTCTGGGCAGCGCCCACTGCTTGCTCATTGCCCAGCCATGGCCTCGTTCCAATGGTGAAGACAAGACAGAGGCAGGGGGAAGGGATGGTCATGCTTCATCACCACTGAGCAGAGTCTGGCAGTGCTCCAGTCCTTCCCAAAACAGTACTGGAATGGTGTTCCGGCTCCCCCCAAAAGTGTTGGAATAGCGTTCCAACACAAGTTGAGCATGGCACACAACATACTGCAGAGGTTTAAGATGAATTTGTAGTAACTTTTCTCAGTATACCCAGACACCAGGCATTTGGGAAAAAATATTAATAAATATTGAAATGTGGATAAAATGCACTAGATTGCACCAGTTAGGGTTTTTTTCAATTATGAAAGCAGAGTCCTAGAAAACTGATTTCTCTCCATCTTTACACCAAAATCTTTATCAGTGAAACATTGTTTTCATAAATGAATGCAAACATTTTATTAATTGTAATCTTGTCTTTATTTCAAAACAAAACTCCATCCCTGCCATTGTTATAATTACCTTTTTTATAACTTTTTCTGAACTTGCTTTAAGTGTGACTGGAATTATAATTAACATATAGATTCATGTGAATGAATGTTTCAAAGTGAATGTTAATAGTAACATTTCAGTCTTGGTATGAACTAGCCAAACTTGCTTTATTTATTTATATATGACATACTTTACAAGTGCATTCATTACATAAATGATAATCATGATGATTAATTATAATGATAAATTTGAAATATATCACATCACCTGAACAGTTTAATGAAATTATTTCCTTGTAATTTACCATTCTCTTATAATATACTATGTATTACACAAAAAAGTGGTTAAATGAAATGATCTTCCTTCAGACTGTTTGAACAAACTTTGGAAATATTAATTTATGTTATGTAATAATTGCCTTATGAAAAAACCTTATTTATATGGCAACATACAGAGCAGAACTTTTTGTTTAGCCCATGAAAAAGACAACAGCAGTTGAATTTTATTTCTATTTTTTAAAAGCAAATCCATGGGGTCCAATTTTGATCTAAGTTAACTGGGTGTAAGTCAGGAGTAATGCCAGAAGTCAGAGCTACACTGGCTTAACACTGGTGCACATGAGACCAGAATTGGACCTTTAATAGTTGTGGAAGGCACGAGAAGGACAGCACTGGAGAGTGAAGTTCCCTTATCCAAAGTTTTTACCACACCAATCCCCCTGCCCATTATCAATGTGCCTTGACTCTATTCTAGTAATGAAAGGGTAGTTCATGCTCCATGTCTAATGCCAGTTAATGACAGTTGTGATGGTAGTTGAATTGCATTCCTGAAACAGCTCAGAAGACCTTGCTTTTCACTAACTCAGAAGAAAAATGTGGAGTTTTTGTATGTGAATTCAGTATTTTGTATGAATATTAAGGTGCTCTTTCTCCATTTTAACCACAATATAAATCAACATAGAAAACAATGTAGGTTTTGGCATTCATGTCATGTTAGTTTTGAGTGGTGAATGCATACCAGATTTGGGAATTACAAAAGCTCCTTGTGTGGTATATTACAGTTTTTCCAGTGTATCTACAAGAATTTTTGAGCTGTCCATGTCCTAAATTCTGTATCATGCCCTGGGGCATAGACAGCTGGGATTTCCCACTGAGCAGTAGTGTTGCATTATTAGTTTAATACTGAGTATGGCTAAAAAAAAAAAAAAAAAGAGATGAGTGGCCTCGCTGAATAGTTAAAATGGTACTTCCGTGGAAGAAGACCACAGGAAGATCAAATCCATCTTGTTGATTATGTAGTCTAGTGTAGTATTTTCCAGTGCTTATAGGATACATTATACAAAATCTAATTAAATGTATTTCCAGAGCGAACTAAATCAAATTTCTTCATTTGTTAACACTTCTTACATGAATAAAATTCTCATTTACTTCAGTGATTTTACTCTGGATCAAATTCAGTTACCTTTGGAAAAATCCCATTACATTTTTGGGACCAGAATTTGCACCTTTGTAATTATTAGGGAGTGCTGAATAAGGTTCTCAAAGGTAAGAAACTGGAACAGTCTTTTAAGGAATATTGAAATTGCCATATTGGAATACATCTGTTATCCTTTAAATCTAGTATCCTGCCTGTGATAGAGGCCACTATCAGAACTTCAGAAGAATGTATGAGGAAACTCTGGAGTAGAAAACTATGGCATAATATGTCCATAAGAGAAATTTCTTCCCAATCCCATTAGTTAGTGGTTGGTATAAACACAGAAGAATGAGGTCCCTATGTTTTTAGCCTATCTTATGTGGATGTTCACATTCTCCATACAAATGTCTAACCCTTTTGTTAATACCAGCAATCTTATGCTCAATAACTTCTTGTGGGAACAATTTGCTCAAGTTAGATGTGTGTTTAAAAAAAAAGTACTTCCTTTTACCAATTTTAAATTTGTTGCCTTTCAATTTCATCAAATGGCTTCTTGTTCTTGTGTTATGAGAGAGAGTAAATAGGAGGATGAAGTTTAACTTCTCTATATCATTCATATATACCTCCCTTTTCATACAGAAATCTTATCCAATCATGTTTGTTATGCATTTTGGGGCCCATTCTATTTCTACTGTTCTGACACTGAGGGTGTACCTAGGCCACTATAGCAGCTCAGCTATGGCATTGCAGCTGTGCTGATGTAGCCCCATAGTATAGACGCTTACAACATCAATTTAAGGGTTTAGCCCATCAATGTAGATAATCCATCTCTCTGAGAGGTGGTAGGTAGGTTGACACAAGAATCCTTCTATCAATCCAGCTGTGTCTAAACCGAAGGTTAAGTTGATCTAACTGTGGTGCTCAGGACACACAATTTTTTCAGAGCCCTGAGTGATGTAGTTAGGTTGATCTGATCATTATGTGTACACGTGGCCTGAGATTTCATTTCAAGATGTTTGTAATTACACTGGAGAGGCTGCACTTCGGACAGTGATGTAATAAACACAGGAAGGGAAATGTCATCACTGCAGAGATAGTGTGCAGGAGGGAAGAGGAAGGAATACCTTCTCTTGCCACAGATCAGTGGGCACCTCTGATACGCCCAGGTTCTTGAATCTTTATGTGACTATCTGTGATACTGTTTCTCAGCCGGCGAGAAAAACATGAAACATCCCACAAGGCCAAGCAGTACAGTTCACATTCCTTAATGTCCCACAAATTTTATTGAAAATGAACATAAATTACTGCTTAATAGGGTTATTTAATTTTGACAATTTTGATTCAGATTTGTTATATTTGAGGTGGTGGTTCCCCCCCCCCCCCCCCCCCCCCCCCGTTTTTCTCATTTGAGCACTGTGATGTTACCTCTCCTGCTTTATAAGGATGCAAAGTGAAAACCCAAATGTTCAGAGCTTAAAGATACCAAAATGTTGGTTTGGCTGGGATGGTGTTGGCCACATAAAAGTGCTGAATTTTTCCCCGTTTCATGTGACTTTTTACTAGGTTGGACATAAATGTAATCGGATGAGGCTAAGTAACAAATCCAAAATGACTGTAGTGGGTAAAAAAGAGTGAATTCTAAAGACGAGATGAGCTGAGCATATTTTCTGATCTGTGGTTACTTTCAAGCACAAATGGGTGTGTAGAGGAGCTCAGTGGGTGCAGTATTTTGACAGCCAGCATCCATGCCAGTAATCATTGCCAGTATTATGGACATTATTCCAGGAAGTGCTCCCCCAGCATAATTTCCAGAGATGAAACCACATTGCTGGTTAATATTAATTGGTAGACACTGTAACATTAGTCCCATAGACATGCTTTTTAAAGGTGGTATTTCCTAGATGGTAAACCTGTAAATCAAGAATTGGTAATAAGGAGTGGGTGACACAGGAGAAGACCAGTATATTAAGTATTTGACTCATGACACATTTTTACAGCAAACTGTTTGTTTTAAATATATTAGCGATCCACACAGTCCTACACCTTCTCAATTTTTTTTTAACTTGTCAATGAGACTTTAGGGAAAAAATGTAAAAATGTCATAGTAAAGAGTTTAACACATGATGAATTTCTGCTGTACACTAAGTGTTCACAAACTTGTGTTTACTTTAAACCCTCAGGGATTTGAAAAGAACCTTTTTGTAATTCTGATAATATATATGCAAGACCCAGAGATAAAATGATGGGAAACTTTCCTGGAAAGAGTTCAGACATTAGAAGAATAATTTAATGGAGTTCTAAAACACAGAGACATCAGCGTACTTTGCCAAGAAGCCTTTTAAGTGGTCCAAATGAACAAATAGGGTAGCCCTGAAGTGGAACTTCATATTCAAAGAATGTAAAAGTCTGGAAAGGGGGGAGGAAGTCAGACCTAATCCAAATAATTCTTCAGAAAATAATTTTGATCAAGTATTGGGCATAAAGAGAAAAAGGAAGCCATTAGAATAGGAATGGTCAAAGTGAAGACCATGAATTGAATAGAGGAGGGGAAAATCACCTTAGAAATCCCAAATTGGGCAGATGAAATATAAGGTCTCGTATTTCTGCAACATGTGGCTATCATTGTCCTTATTGTGAAGATGCTGAGGAACCTTGCATGTTATGACTTTTGTCTATATAGGCTGTGCGTCTGCATTAAAGATGGGTGTGGCTGCAGTCAGCCTCATTTGGGCAAAGTCTGAATATCCTTTTGGTTCCAAATACAAATGCCATAGACATATTGACACAGAGTTACCGTGAACAACATTACATTGCAACACAGATCTGTTTTGCTTTACTTCTCTGATAAGAGAGTTTAAGGCTACATTTAATTGTGATAAAGTTTTGTCAGTTTGTATTGTTTGGATTGTTTCAGGGTTCCCATACTGTAGTTTGTGGATGGACCATTGGTGGCTCACAGAGCACTTACTTATGGTATGTGTTATAACATGCTGACTCGTCTTCTTATTTTCAGCTGCTTCTACAGGTATGCAGGCTTTTCTTTGCAAAGGCCTGTAAACACAGCTGGAAACGAGAAAGAGACAGTGTTGCTTCCTCTTCTATGGGTTGCTGTTACTTAATGGGTTTGGATCAAAGATTCTTTGGGAAGGATTGTAAAAGAGATTCTATGGAGTAGTGTTAAGGGTCTGCTTTGGATCCCCAGTTTTGCATTTGGATATGGATATAGGTCTCTCTAATATTACTACCAGAAATTATAGGAGACTCACTTCCCAGATACAAATTGGAGAACAAAAGCCACTAATGATACAGCTTATATATTCCTGGATGTAATAAACAGACTTCTTCACCAAAAAGTCACTGAACCAACAGGAGGTGATGCTATTTTAGACTTGGTTTTGATAAGCAGTGATGGCATAGCAGAGCCAGTTAGAGAAAATAATGTTGGATCAAATGATCATGTATTGATTCAATTTATTAAATGGAAGGATAATCAAACAGATCAGTAACTAACATTTTTTATTTCAAAAGGGCAGTCTTTGGGAAACTAAGGTGTGGAGAATGTTAGAGTATGTGTTGCATTCATATTATTTTAGATATGAAATATGTGGGAGGTGAAATATGTGGTTGGATGTGAGATAGTGGTTTCAAACCATTAAGGACTCTGTGAAAGCCCACTGAGTTGCTGGGACCCACCCCAGAATGTTTATTCAAAAGTCAGCCATTAGAGGAAAACTATTGCGAGAGTGAAGTTAGAGACTTGCCAACTGGAGATAGTTTGGTCTGGGCTTGCTGAAGTTGCCAAGAAATTTGTCTCCAGATTCCAGAGACTGGTCCATGAAGGATGACAGAGGTTCAAGCTTCTGAGTGGTAGGTGGTGAGGCCAGATTGGCAGAACATCGGACTCTGTGGTTTATGAGAAGGAAGCCTGAACTGGGATATGAAATAAGACTTTTTGGGTCTTGAATAGGAATGTGGGCACTGGCAGATGATCAGTATCGGAGTTCATTCATAGATTTTAATTTTAAGAAATAAATTATAAGTTTGTTCATTCAGTCTGGAGTGGAGCTCTGGTGAACTGGGATTTCTCCAGTGGCCTTCAAAAATGTCTACCACACCTATCAGGGGATCCTCTCTCCTGGGGACTGGGTCCTTGAAACAAAGGAGCAGAAGGAGGGATGCCTCAAACTAAAGTTTCCAAGCCAGAAGCTTGGTGATGGCAGCAGGTTTCCAAGACCAGGTCATAGGAAACCTGGGTTGGTGATATAAGGAAACAAGTTAGTGAATTCAACTGGGCTGAAGAGCTCAAGGCTTTAAATGTGGAGGAGGCTTGGAATTTCAAAGTCAGACAATCAGGAATTTGCATCTCAAGCATGGGGAAAAACTTGTGAGGAAGGTTTCCAGACCTATCTGGATGAATAATCACCTAAAAAATGGTAACAGGAGTAAGCAGAGAGCCTACAAGGAATGGAAGGAGGATTGATCAGCAAAGAAAGCTGTGTTTTGAGGGTCAAAAAGTGTAGGGATAAAGTGAGAATTGTCAAAAGTCAAGCTGAGTAATGCCTTGCAAAGGAAATTAAAACAAACAGTAAAAGTTCTTTAGCCATATAAATAAAAATGAAACAAGAAGAGAAATGAGACTGCTGTGCAGCGAGGACAGGGTAGAGATTAAGGATAATCTAGGAATGGCTCCAAAATTAAATTAATACTGTGCCTCAGTTTTCAGTAAGGATGATGATGTAAAACAAGGGGCAAAATCAAGATGGCTAATGGGAATGAGTATTTAGAAATGTAAATTACTACATCTGAGGTTGAAATAAAGATCAAAGAGCTTAATGTGTTCAGGTTAGAGGGACTGGATAACCTCCATCCCAGAATATTGAGAGAACTGGCACATGAAATTGCAAGTCCAGTAGCAAGGATTTTTAATAAATCTATTGAAGTGGGGTAATATCATATGATTGGGGAATAGCAACTGTAGTACCTATCGTTAAGTAAGAGGAAAAAGTGAGCTGAGCAGACCCATTAGTCTGACCTCAATAGGAAGGCTTGAGAACAAATTTTGAAAGAAAGAACAATTTTGTGTGAGTTAAATGGAAACTGTGATAAAATACAAAATAAGTTTACCAAAGGCAGATTGTGCCAGACTAGCCTGATACCTTTTTTTGCTAAAATCTAATCTATCTAGACTTCAGTAAAGCATTTCATATGACACCAGACAAGAAACTAGTGAAAGCTAGAAAAGATGGGGATTAGGACAGGAATTGTAAGGTGAGTAAGGAACTGGCTAATGGGGGGGACCACAACATGTTGTACTGAAAGGAGAATGAGCTGGCTGGAGAGAGGTTACTAGCAGAGTTCTTCAAGGAATTGGTCTTCGGATTGATTTTATTTAATATTTTCATTAATGACCTTGGCACAAAAAGTTGGAGTGTGTAATTAAATTTGCTGATAATACAAATTTGGGAGTCATAGTCAGTGCAAAGACGAATCAGAATATTATACAGAAAAAACTGAATGATCTAGAAAACTGGAGTGATAGAAATAGGATAAAACGTTAATAGGACAAAGTGCAAGGTCATGAACGTAGGGACTATTAACAAAAATTTCTGCTATAAAGTAGAGGCTTATCAAATAGAGACAACAAAGAAGGAGAAATATCTAAGTGTATTAGTTGGTCGCAGGATGACTGTGAGCCTCCAATGTAATGGGACTGTAAAAAAATATATATAAATGCGATCCTAAGATGTATCAGGCGACATATTTCAAGTAGAGAAAGGGAAGTATTAATATCAATGTACAAGGCACTGATAAGACCTCATCTGGAATACTGTGTACAATTCTGGTTACACATGTTCAAGAAAGATGAATTCAAACTAAAAGAGTTGCAGAGGCTGACTATTAGGATGATTAGGGGAATGGAAAACCTGTCTTATGAGATGAGACTAAAAGAGCTTGGTTGATTTAGTCTAATAAAATGAAAGCTGAGAAGATGATATGATTGCATTCTGTAAATGCATCAGAGGTATAAACATCAGAGATGGAGAAGAACTATTTAAGCTAAAGAACAATGATGGCACAAGAACAAACCGGCCGTGAATAAATATAGGGTGGATATTAAAGATTTCTAACCATCCGAAGAGTGAAGTGCTGGAACAACCTTCCAATAGGAATAATAGGGGCAAACAACCTAACGTGTTTTAAGATGGAGTTTGATACATTTATGAACAGGATTACATAATGGAATTGACAACATCATAAAAATATTTGTTTCCTGTTGCTCATCCCTGATTTACAGTAATTATTGCTTTTTCAGACTAATGAAAATGGCTGAGCAGTATCCCATTTTACTCTCACATAATAAGACGCACTTGATTGCACATGCATGTGCATGTAATTCATCCATGAATGAATGGGTGGAGAGCACCCCGCTTGAAATTTTCAGGTACAACTTTTTTTGAAAACAACATGCTTTTCAGTAAACAAGACATGATTGATGCAGCAAAAGTGAGATACTTAAGACATCATTTCCCAAAGAGTGCTGGAAAAAATAATCAGGAAGACTGGCTGATAGGTCTAACTAAAGATTTTAATATATGTTTTGTGAGCTGTTTTTTTCCTTATGGATATGGGTCAGCAGTGTGCCCTGGTTGTCAAGAAGGCTAATAGAATATTGGACTGCATTAGGAGGAGCATTGCCACCAGGTCACGGGAAGTGATTATTCCCCTCTATTCGGCATTGGTAAGGCCACATTTAGAGTATTGTGTCCAGTTTTGGGCCCCCCACTACAAAAAGGATGTAGACAAGTTGGAGAGAGCACAGCGGATGGCAACAAAAATGATTAGGGGGCTGGAGCACAGGACTTATGAGGAGAGGCTGAGGGAACTGGGCTTGTTTAGTCTGCAGAAGAGAAAAATGAAGGGGGATTTGATAGCAGCCTTTAACTACCTGAAAGGGGGTTCCAGGGAGGATGGGGCTAGGCTGTTCTCGGTGGTGGCAGATGACAGAACAAGGAGCAATGGTCTCAAGTTGCTGGGGGGGGAAGTCTAGGTTGGACATTAGGAAAAAGTTTTTCACTAGGAGAGTGGTGAAGCACTGGAATGGGTTACCTAGGGAGGTGGTGGAATCTCCATCTTTAGAGGTTTTTAAGCTGCGGCTTGCCAAAGCCCTGGCTGGGATGATATAGCTGAGGTTAGTCCTGCTTTGAGCAGGGGGTTGGACTAGATGACCTCTTGAGGTCCCTTCCAACCCTAATATTCTATGATTCTATGATCCTATGATAAGCACTTTGACACTACACAGAAAAAATATTGTTTGGTACTAAACCACACTTTCTGGCTATGACTACCGCAAGAACCATGTCCAAAGATCCAAAAATTTACCTGTGTTAATATCTAAATCATTAGTGACCCTCTTCTGTCTTTGGGCCCAATCCAGCTCTCACTGAAGTGACTGATTCACTTTGGCTACCGAGGGAATTGGATCTGGCCCTTTGTGATCTCTATTGTCTCATACTAGTGCCTGGTGGAGCGGATCGAAATGGGATTTCCGGTTTGTGGGAAATTTGGATATTTTTAAATTTTGTTTCATTCTGATTCAGAATAACCCAAAACATTTTGAAATTTCCCACAAACCAGAAATTCCACAATTTTTTATTTCAGAAACACGGACACATGATGTTTCTGAAATGAAATACGCTCCCTGGGACTCTGGCAGCTGCTAACTGAAACTGTCCATTTCTGTCAGCAGCACTCAGACCTCTGAGGGTCCATGGAAACCCCACCATGCAGAGTGCCCCAGGGCTAGCGACCTCACGGCTTCCAAACTCTGGAGCAAGCTGGCTCCCAAGACTGGCCATTTGGGAGTCAGGCAGCATGGGAAGCCAACTGATTTCCTTGTGGCTTTAAGTCACAGCTTTCTTTATTAGATACATAACAAGGTGGCTCCTTCACACTCTGAGAATCCAGACCCTGTTGTTTCTGCCTCATGTGAGAAACCCCTCACTGGTAATCCCCTCTGGAGATTACACATGACTAATTTTAAAGAGACAGTACCAAAATATACTACACTCTCCTAAACAATCTCCTCTATCATGAAGCTTTTGAAAACACGACAGTAGTTAAATGTCTGATGTGCTGAGACCATTGCCTATCATACTGACCAATATTGTCTCACTGTTTCCTTGTACTTCCCCATTGGTCTATCTGTATCCATTTCTTGTCTCTTGCCTTAACTGCATTTAGATTTCCAGAGGGGTAGCCGCGTTAGTCTGTATACAGCAAAAACAACGAGAGTTCTGTGGCACTTTAAAGACTAACAAATTTAATTTTAGCAGGCATAAGCTTTTGTGATGCTCAGCTCACTTCGTCAGATGCAGAGGTAGAAATGAGAAACATAGAATCATCATATAAATTTAGATTGTGAGCTCCTTGGGGCAGGAAGTCTCTCTTTGTTTTGTGCTTGTGCAGGACATATGGGCTCCTGGTCTATGACTGGGGCTCCAAGCTGTTTATAATAATAATAGCAATAAAATGGTTAAATACCATCCTCTCAGCAAGGCACTGGGAACTTGATTGCCGGCTCATACACCATTAATTACCTTCCAGGAGACTGTTTAGCCTTGGAGGGTTACAGAATTTCCTTGATAAATCTGAGTCAGGAGATATCTTGCATCTCCTGTGATAGATTGCCAGATCTGAGCTGTGGCAGATTTCAAAAGCTGGGGATTTGCCTTGGAAAATGTCCTGCTTCTGACTACCACGATCCGTGCTCCATCACACCGCCAGCTTTTTATACCATATGGTGTTTCAGCAGCTTGTGGACTAATAGCTTAAATGTTTTTTCCATAGTGGGACATACAAGGAGGGACAGTGTCAGAGGTAGCTGGTTCCTAGATCATTTAGAGCCATATAGTTGATAAACAGCATCTTGAACTTCCTCTGGGTTTGAAGCAGGAGGCCATTCATTGCAGGACAGAAAGGTCTTACTCTGCTCTTTGTGAATCATAAAGTTAGAAGGGATTGCAAGGGTCATCTAGTGTAACCCCCATTGATGGGGTCACATGAGCTGCTTTTCTAGAAACAGGAAGGGAGAAACTGAAAGGGAGAATGCTGTACTCAGAGTCCAGAGCTGGGTAAGAAACACCAACCTGGGAATATTTGTGTTACAGTTTGCTGTCCTCTGTTTTTCTGTGACCAGGAGATAAAATTCTCCTGGAAAAGGGAATATGACTAGCTGCATCTGTGGTCTCTCTGCACTGAAATTCTCCACCAGTTTATAAGGGAGAATAGGTGTAATATGCTCACATACATCTACATTAAAGGAAAATGACAGCACGTTTGTATCGAACACTAAATAACTAGACATTAATGTGTATAATCTATATCACTAACATTCAAAAGCAACAGATGGTAGCTGAGAAATACCTGTGGAGGAAGCAATTTTTCTATGGATGTGGATAATTCTGACCTTACTGTTGAACTCTGCCACTTTCTGTGTCAGGGAGAAAGTTGTGTGTCTAATCTGGGCAACTGTCCAGTTACCCAGCATGTAGCATTCTACAGCTCCCCATCATCCACCCCAGCTCTTTCTCAGACATTAGTAAACATCTTCCCTCCAGACTGGCTTGAATCCCAGTTACCCTCTTAAGCTGACCTCACTCCCTCAACCTTTGATACTAAGACTTACAAGCCTACTACTTGGCTCCCTATACAGCCCCTCCCTCCTTGAACAAACATCTAGGCCTTTCTGGTGATTTCTCTTCCCATCTCATTTTCTTCTGCTGTTCTTGACAAGAATCTAGCTTGGCTGCCATCCACCCCCTTTCCTTTCCTGCAAACTGTCTAAGTCACACTGACACTCTCTCCCCTTGGGTTCAGGTGCTGGAGTTGCAAGCTGCCTGAGAGACCCTGGTTTTTTTCCTGGTGTTTCAGGTTGTTGGGATGCAAGTTGCCTGCTTGCTGGATAGAAATTTTCTGATTCATGAGAGTGAGCGAATGTCGCATGCTGGGAAGCTGGAGAAATCCAGGTGGTGGAGAAGGAGCTATGGCATCATTTTCACTCTGTCAGACAGAATGGCAGCTGCCAAGCAATACATAGATTTTACAATTTTCTATGTTAATTACAATGTTAGTATAAAAAGAGAACCAATTCTTTTGCTTTTGACAGAGGCTGAGTATTCTCAGAGTACTGAGATTCTGAAATGAAATTTCTGAAATGAAAGGTGGATATTTATACTGACAGAAAAAGCAGATTTGAATTTAAATCTTCCACTCACTCCATTGTGCACACTTCAGATGTTATAGAAGTCTGTTGTATTAATTTAGATGGACAATATGAGCGAAAGATGTTAACATTAAAACGGTGTTAAACATGATCTGGGATTTGGCATACAGAGACTTCAGGCTGCTTAGTACTATGGCGAACACACCACTGAAATTGTTTTTAACCTTTTATTAAAGACACAAAAAAGAGGGAAAAACAGTTAAAGCATTTGAAACATGAAATATCAACTAAGGCTTTCATTTTAACAACAGCCCTTGTTCCCTCTCCCTTTAGCTGGAGAGACCTTTTCGAAGGAAACCCCCCCCTTGTGTGATAGTTTCTTAGAAGGTATTTAAGATAGTAATAACTGTCCTTTTGGGGAAAGGAGAAGTTAGTTGAGACGGGCTGGAGCTGTTGTTGCTGTTGTTGTTAAAATCTGATCTCATTTCCTAGGATACAAAACATGACAGACACACAAAAGGGGAGGGAAACGAATAGCAAGGATAGAAAATGAAGTTTCTGTCTCTGATGGTGACTCTCACTTGCAACTGCATTGCTGGAGAAACTCAGGCACAGCACATAGTCTTATCAGCTGCTCCAAGATCTGGCAAACTTGTACCACCATCAGGCTGTTTACGGCATTGCTTTTAGTTGCCTTTTTGGTCTTACACCAATGTTGCAAAATATATGATCTTGGCTGGCTAAGCCAGACTCTCATTAGACAGAAGGAAAAAGGAGAGAAATAAAAAGAGAAGAAATAAGGTAGGTAAGGAAAAGGATACCTTGGTGGTCAGGAGGAGGGATGAGAGAGAGAGAGATCTCAGGTGGCATTTGGGATTCAGCTAGAGCTGGTAGAGATGGCAATGTCATCTGGGTGCCTCTCTCTGGCCCAGTCTGGTTAGGACATTTCTCATGATTAGGATGAAGAAGGTCTGGAGTCCCAGGAGATCAAGGGAGGGAGAAGCCATGATCATGAAGCTTGTTCAAATAGCCAATTTTTCTCCGCAAAGTATCTTTCTTTAAGAATCCACAAAGGGAGTGGTGGATGGAATAGCCCGTCCCCTCATTTTTTTGTCCACCAATTAGAACTAATTTCTGACACGCCAATTTTGGTTCACTGATTTCTGGATCCACATTTGTCTTGTTTACCAGGCATGATCTTAACACAGTCCTTGAGTTATATCAGTAGGCCTTTTGGTTAGGGCTAATTCAGTCTTTCAGTACCTTTTCCCATCAATATTTGTTGTTATAGGTTATTGTGACATCTTATGAGTTTTCACTCACTTTTTACAGCTGAACTCACAGTTAGGGTAAATTTGTATTCCCAGTTATAGACTCATAGGCTTTAACCCCAGAAGGGACCATCTTGATCATTTAGTCTGACCTCCTGGAAATTGCAGGCCACAGAACCTCACCCACCCACTCCTGTAATAGACCCATAACCTCAAGTCCTCAAATCATGATTTAAAGACTTCAAGTTACAGAGAATCCACCATTTACACTAGGAACTACACTAGTGACCTCCCGTCAGCCTGAGAGTTCACCTTTCAGCATCATCCATAGTAGCCTCCCCTTTAACTAGTTCTTTATCCACTTTAATTCTCATATTAAGCCCCATCGTCTCCAATTTAACTATTAATTTCCCATATAGAACTGTATCAAATGTCTTACTGAAATCCAGGTAGATTAGATCTACTGCATTTCATTTGTCTAAAAATATCAAGTTATCTTCTCAAAGGAGATCAGGATGCTTTAGCACGATCTACCTTTTGTAAAACCATGTTGTATTTTATCTCAATTACCATTTACCTCTATGTCCTTAACTACTTTCTTTTCCAAAGTTTGTTCTACGACCTTGCAGACAATTGAGGTCAAACTAACAGGCCTATAGTTTTCCAGATCACCTTTTTCCCTTTTCTTAAAAATAGGCTATATTAGCAATTCTCCAGTCATAGAGTATCAACCCTGAGTTTAAAGATTCATTAAAAATCCTTTCTATTGATCTTGCAATTTCATTGCCAGTTCCTTTAATATTCTTGGATGGAGATTATCCATCCCTCTGATTTAGTCCCATTAAGCTGTTTCAGTTTGACTTCCACCATGTATATGGTAATTTCTACTTCCATATCCTCATTTCCATTAGCCACCCTACCACTACCCCTAAGCTCCTCATTATCCTTATTAAAAACTGAGACAAAGTATTCATTTAGGTGTTGGGCCATGCCTAAATTATATTTAATTTTCTACCCCATCTTCAGTACTTAGCAGTCCCACTTCTGCTCTCTTTTTCTTTTTCTTTATATTGCTATAGAACCTTTTACCATTGGTTTTAATTTCCTTTGCAAGGTCCAACTCTGCTTGGCTTTTGGCAATTCTCACTTTAGCCCTACACTTTCTGACCTCCAAGAGGTAGCTTTCCTTGCTGATCCATTCCATCTTCCATTCCTTGTAGGTTTTCTGCTTTCTCTTAATCATCTGTTTGAGATGCTTGGTCATCCATCTTGGTCTGCAACCCTTCTCTATGAATTTTTTCCCCTGGCTTGGGATGCAGGCTGCAGATAGTTTTTACAACTTCAACTTAAAGTAATTCCAAGCGTCCTACACAGATCCTTGAGCTCTTCAGTCCAGTCCACTTCCCTAACTAATTCCCTTAATTTTTTAAAGTGTGCCCTTTTGAAATCAAAGGCCCTAGTCACAGATCTATTTTTATTTATCCTTCCATTCAGTTTAAACTGAATTAGATCATGATCACTCAAATCAAGGTTGTCTCCTACAACCAGTTCTTCTATGAGGTCGTCACTACTCACCAATACCAAGTAGTGCAATGTGCTTTCACCGTATTACTGCCTAAATTAATTATCACAACAGGTACAGGTCTCCAGGTACAGAAAAAGTGTACATTCTGGTACTATGAGACAGATCCTGACAGAAGTCCTTGATCAATTTTTAATTAGTCTTTCCTCACATAACTCTTTTTGAAGTCAGTGGGATTTTGCTGAATTAAAGGTAGGAAGGAAGGCCCTTGGGGTTTGGCCACATACATGCTGCAATATTTAAGCATAAAGGAGTAAGTAAACCCCATGCTATTTCAGCAACATAGTAATATGTCCCTTTGTACTGCTGGGGTTTTAATAAAACAATTGCACTTGAAACTGATATAGAATACCTGGCATATGAAGCAGCACTGTAGGTACATCTTGTTCCACATACTGGGTAAGTAGGGACTAGTTTAACTTTGCAATATCCTTGTTTGTTTCACTCTGGTTACTATGACTTTTATATATATATATGAAATGTGTTAGCAACTTCTGCCCAGGTGGCAGTAGATAGCAAATCAGTGCCAGTGTAACTCTGCAGATTGGCTACCAGAGGTTTGGGCAAGGTGTGGCTGGTCTCTTCCTCCCTTAATATTCTGTGCATCATATGTCTGGCCCCAGCAAGTAGTTCAATGTGCTTTCACCGTACTACTGCTTAAGCTAACAGTTATCTTTGGCAGAGATTATAACTGCTCAGACTTTTTTATATGTCTGGGGTTCTTACTGTGGTCAGAGCTTCTAGTATACCCCAGTCTAAATGATCTCAGAAGAAGACATTGAGATGAAATTATTTTTTCCAGTACTAAACAGATGGTCTTGGTTGTTATTAACATTTTTACAAGCATTTAAGGCTCTCATTAGATCCTTGAAGCAGAGCTGCTATTGTTAACATTGTTGATGTCTGCATTGTAAAAATAGCATATAAAGTTGAATGTCTTGGCTCTTTGATATAGCGTCAAGCCCAAGCATGGTTCATTTCACTTTTTGTTTCTCCATTAAATGGTTCTAGATTTTTTATTTTAAAATGCATCTTGGGATTCATTTCAGAGTCATTTATTGCTGTTACTGCCATAACAAAATTGGTTCCGTTTTTTTAAAATTAATTTTGTTTTTAAAGGGATTTGATTTAAAAATAAAAATCATTCTGAAAATGCAACTTATATGTGACCAAAGCGCAGTACATCCTCATCAGATGGCACTTAGGATAATGCAATATCACTATTAACTGTAATAGGACTTCCTGTCATCATAAAGGTCTAAAGATAATGCCAGTTAAAATTTATGGAGATGATTTGTTAATAATGATACTGTAGTGACTTGGTGGCCATGAGAGTACAGGTCTTATTGTCCCAAGGGAAGATTTTGGTTCAGTGTGATGTGTGGATTTTAGAGGGAGTTAGGATGTGAGGTCCCGGTTCTCCTGTGAGGTTTATATATCTGCCCTGAGAGTCACAGGACTAGCTCCTGGCTTGTGGATTGGCTGGATCCTAGCAAATGTATGACTCATCAACACGTGGTCAGGGCTGGCCCTCAACCAAATGGTGCCCCAAGCAAGGAGCGTCTTCGGCACCCCGCGCCTCTATTTGTTAAACTTTTGAATACTTTATTTTTTATTGCATTTTTAGCCCTTTTCACGCCTTTGATGCATGATTTGCATGCATGGTTTATCCCTGTCATGTAATACAATAAATTTGTACGTGAGGATCTGTAAATCTGTAATTATTCATGCCATATATAAGCAAATAAAAAAATGGTTTCCTCTAATCTTACAGAAACTTTTTAATTTTAAGAATAACTGAAATGTACTAAGATCAAGAAATTGAACTATGCACCAACATTGCGTGGACCAGTATTAAATAGTGTTACAGTAGGTGACAACCTTAGAATTTCAGTCCTAATCCTTTAATTCAAAAGGTCACTTTTCTCACCTTTGCCCTTGCGAACTGAAGCACATATGGAATTTGTTTACTTCAAACATTCTCTTTTCCCTTTTGTCACTAACAACAAAAACAGCGCTCCGAGCCCCGCACCCCCCAAACCCAGCACCCTAAGTGGTCGCCTGGGTCACGTGCCCTTAAATCCAGCCCTGTATCAGGTTCTAGTTCAGGGATGACTCATCATCTTACACATTCAAATATACTGATTAATGTCTGTATTGATGAAATCCAGAGGTGCCACAGGACTCTTGCTGTATTGATGAAAGTGTCACTAAAAGGATGATCAAAGTTTTTATAGCAATGAACTAATAAAAAGAATGATAAATTTATGTACATTCTACTCTACAACCACTTGTTCATATTGTTGTCTGATAAAAATTGTTGCTAAATACTAGTACATACGGTGTCTGGAAAGTTTAGTGCAGTGGTATGACAGAGTTCAGGGAGTGCTACGTGGTTCCCAGTGAACAAGAAATTAAACATAGCTCAATTTCTCCATCCGCTTGCACATGTTGCTTCCTTTGCATGGGTATTCATATGTAGGACTGTAAGAATGGCTGCTTGGGAAACAGCTGGAAGAATGCCTTTGGGAAAGTCAGGCTCCAGATCCATGGGTTATATGACCCAGTTGAACTCCAGGTTGTGGAGTTCAATTTGTTTTGACTGATTATGCTGACTAACTTTACTTTGATTATTATAGACACTACCTTTGAAGAAAAAACCTTGCTGAGTGTAACTTTTTTTTCCGCTGAGCAATTAAAGCATTTAAGGAAAATTCTAGATTAGTGCTATAAGGTGAAATTCACCCCAGTGTTAAGGAAATGGGAGTGACCTGGTGCAAAGGCTCTGTGTTGGCCTTCTGTACAGGGGTGAACATGCTAAAAGAGCAAAAATATTGGTGTCTGTTTTGTTACATTTTGATTTGATTCAATATGTACAAAAAAAATTCGTTCAGCAAATGAAGGTAAATGCGGAACTTACCCTTGTTTGTCTTTAGAATGTAGTACGTTTTAAAAAAACAAAACAAACCTAAGCATTCACATTTTTTTTCTGGAAAGAAATATGTAATTAAACAAAGCTTACTTGTTTTACAGATTATGTAATGGATATTTTAAAATACCCTTGCAGATTACTTTGTGTGGGAGAAACAAGCAGCCAGTTGAAGGTTAGAATTTCCCAGCATAAAAATGCTTCTCTGTTGCCAAATGTTTTGATAAGAAAAAGCATCCTACTTCATACCTACAATATAGCAGGGAATCCTATTTCATACTTGAAAATGTAGTAAGAAATCCTACAGTGAGGTAGTAATGAATCCTAGAATAGGAAAAGGAAAGCTTTGTGGGTATATGAATTAAAAATATTGCTTTCTTTTTGGTACAAACAATGATTAGGACTTAAAGGTGATCTGCAAGGAAATCAAAATTGAGTTTGTGCTCTTCAGAAAGGTAAAGGATGTCCACTCTAGTGTTGCTGTGAGTAACGTTATAGGATCAAAGAAATGAAATGGGAACTGTCTCCACCCCTGCTTGAAGGGAGTAAATTGTCAAATATGTGACAGAGATCTGTCTGCTGACTGTTTTTCGAGACATTTAAATTAAATATGTGTTTAACAACAAATCAACAGATTCTGAAGTTCTCTAAGAATCTCTCTCCCCGCCCAATTACTTATGTTTCATTTTCTTAGTTCTTGTGATGTCATGATCTTATGAGTTCTCCAGACCATCATAGTCTTCCATTTCCTTCCAGGAAAAACAGCGTAGACAAGATTTGAATTAAATAAAACTAAGTAACCAAAAAAATTATAAAGAAATCCACTTTTCAGGTCTTCTGCACATATCAAGGTGCCAAATAGGGCACAAACTTAATGTTTTCATTTTCAGATAAACTTTAAGCTGTCGGAAAGGAACAAAGCCCCTGCTATAACAGTTGTAAATAAGGCCTATCTGACAGCCAAATGCTGCCTTTTAAGATAACACAAGGGAAAATATTATTTACATTAGATAACACTGGATCCCAAACAGCTGCATACAAATAGTGATCTACAAGTAATGTACAATTCATACATTAACTGAAATGTCAGAGTGCTTCATCTAAGGGATCAGATGTATAGGGAAAGGAAACAATGTGTAAACTTGGTGATCACAGAATCATAGAAAAGTAGGGCTGGAAAGGAAATCAAGAGGCCATCTAGTCCCCCCGCCTACACTGAGACCCTGTCTACATTTACCTCCGGGATTCAGCAGCAGTCGATGGGCGTTACGCAAGTTACGCAGAAAACTTGTGGAACTCCCATCGACTTCTGGGCTCCTTTTCTGCATGCTGTCTTCACTGCACTGCGCTGACGGGAACCGTGTTCCTGTCGATGCAGCGCTACGCCACTTGCGAAGGTGGTGTTAGTACATCGATTTCTGGATCGACTGAGCAGGTATTCACTGACTGCTCAGTTGATCCAGAGAAATTGATCTGACGGTGGCAACTTTGCCACCGTTAGTGTAGCCGTAGCCTGAGACAAGTTTAAATATATCTAGACCATCCCTGACAGGTGTTTGTCTAGCCTATTCTTGCAACTCTCCAATGACAGGGATTCCACAATCTCCTTAGATAACTATTCCAGTGCTTAAGTATTATAGTTTAGTTACTTAGCAAACCAGGAACATGTGGTCTAGATGAAATTACTATCAAGTGGGCACACAAATGGCTGAAAGACCATACTGAAAGAGTAGTTATCAATGGTTCACTTTCAAGATGGGACAACATATCAGATGGGATGCCTCAGGGGTCTCTTTTGGGTAATAGTCAATATTTCCTTTAACAGCTTGGATGATGGAGGGGAATATGCTTATAAAATTTGTGGATAACACCAAGCTGGGAGGAGTTGTTGCTAGCACTTTTGATGACAGGATTAGAATTCAAAATGACCTCAATAAATTGAAGAATTGGTCTGACATCAATAAGATGAGATTCAATAAAGACAAGTGCAAAGTACTACACTTAGGAAGGAAAAATCAAATCACAGATACAAAATAGGAAATAACTAGCTAGGCAGCAGTACTGCAGAAAAAGATTTGGGGATTATACTGGATCACAAACTGAGTATGAGTAAACAGTGTGACTCACTGCAAAATAGGCAAATGTCATTTTGGGGTGTATTAACAGGAGTGTTCTTTGTAAGACGTGGGAGGCAATTGTCCTTTTTATTTGGCACTGGTGAGGCCTCAGCTGGAGTAGTGTGTCCAGTTTTGGGCACCACACTTTAAGAAAGATGTAGACAAATCAGAGAGATTCCAGAGGAGAGAAAGTTTAGAAAGCATGACCTATGTGGAAAGGTTAAAAAAATGGGTATATTTAGTCTTGAGAAAAGAAGACTGAGGGGGCAACAGTCTTCAAATATATGAAGGGATGTTATAAACAGGATGATGATCAATTGTTCTCCATGTCCATTAAAGGTTGGACAAGAAGTAATTGGCTTAATCTGCAGCAAAGGAGATTTAGGCTCGATATTAGGAAAAACTTTCTAACTATAAAGATAGTTAAGTACTGGAATAGGCTTCCAAGGGAGGTTGTGGAATTATCATCATTGGAGGTTTGTGAGAACAGGTTAGCTGAACACTGGTCAGGGATGGTCTAGACATACATAGTACTGCCTCAGTATTAGGTGTTGGACTAGAAGACCTCTCAAGGTCCTTCCAGCTCTACATATCTATGATTCTCTCATTTAAACTGAACCCCTAGTAACTTAGCTGTGGCCAAGCACATATGTGTATATAACTTAAACACAGTCCTCCTGTCCAGTCTTCAATCAAATTTGACTGGATAAGCCTGATTTAAGGAAATAGGAAACCTAAGTGATAGCCGTATTTATATTTAACAAGGCAGAGGATGTACTCGAAAAGAGAAAGAGAGGCGTATTCAGGTGCATGAAATGGAGATGGTGATGCCACCTTCTACAAAAAAGTGAAAAGCTAGCAGTGAAAATAATGATAGAAGAATGTTTCTATTGTTTCTTTTTTTTATATTACATACAGTGTGATAGTACATGCAGTGAGATAGAATGAATAGTCATGGAACTGGACAACATTTTAAGTGCTATGGAAAATACACAAATATTCTCTAGCCTTGCAGAAACAGCAAGTTTGCAGATGACACTAAGCTAGGGGGAGTGGTATATACCCTGGAAGGTAGGGATAGGATACAGAGTGACCTAGACAAATTGGAGGATTGGGCCAAAAGAAATCTGATGAGGTACAGCACAGACAAGTGCAGAGTCCTCCACTTAGGATGGAAGACTCCCATGCACAGCTATAGACTGGGGACCGACGGGCTAGGCAGCAGTTCTGCAGAAAAGGACCTGGGGGGTTACAGTGGATAAGAATCTGGATATGAGTCAGCAGTGTGCCCTGGTTGCCAAGAAGGCTAATAGCATATTGGGCTGCATTAGTAGGAGCATTGCCAGTAGATCGCGGGAAGCAATTATTTGCCTCTATTCGGCATTGGTGAGGCCGCATTTGGAGTATTGTGTCCAGTTTTGGGCGCCCCACTACAAAAAGGATGAGGACAAGTTGAAAAGAGTCCAGCGGATGGCAACAAAAATGATTAGGGGTCTGGAGCACAAGACTTATGAGGAGAGGCTGAGGGAACTAGGTTTGTTTAGTCTGCAGAAGAGAAGAATGAGGAGGGATTTGATAGCAGCCTTTAACTACCTGAAAGGGGGTTCCAGGGAGGATGGAGCTAGGCTGCTCTTAATGGTAGTAGGTGACAGAACAAGGAGCAATGGTCTCAAGTTGCAGCAGGGGAGGTCTAGGTTGGATATTAGGAAAAAAGTTTTTCACTAGGAGGGTGGTGAAGCACTGGATTGGGTTACAAAGGGAAGTGGTGGAATCTCCATCTTTAGAGGCTTTTAAGATGCGGCTTGACAAAGCCCTGGCTGGGATGATTTAGCTGAGGTTAGTCCTGCTTTAAGCAGGGGGTTGGACTAGATGACCTCCTCAGGTCCCTTCCAACTCTAATATTCTATGATTCTATGATTCTAATAGATTCTGGTGCTCGTGTTGAATAGTACCCCACTTTGTAAACTGTCCCATCTAAATCAATGGGACTATTTGAAGAGTAAGATGCTATTCCACATGAGTTATGTGGGAATGTGTCCCAGAATGAGCAGAACTGTATGAGCAATTCAGTACGACTTGGCTCAAATGGCTATGTTGTGGATTTAGCACAATCTACATATGACGTATTTTACCTGTGCTCAGCACTATAAATTTTGGATTTATTTATTATAAAACTTCACTTCCTTAGGCAGGATGTGGCTGTTTGGGTGGGGAAGTCAATGGCTCTCTCCTGTTTATGTTATCACTTTTTTCTTTTACTAATACAGTTGGTTGTAAGCCTAATTTTATTAAGTCATCTGGCTATGGGCCTGTTGAAAGCACAGTTGTTGTTCTGTGCACTCTCATTAAAAGACCATACAGTGTTTTCATTTACTGAATTAATTAGGTAGCACTGGGATATATGGAAACTCTCTGGCACTAAATAATTTTAAACTTATAACTACAATATTTTTTTAGTATCCTAACACAATTACTACTTATATTATGGTAAAACCAACAGGACATATCAGGACTGGGACTCTGTTGTTCTTGATTCTGTAGAAATACCATAATAGATATGGTCTCTTCTCCAAAAGTTTACAGTCTAAGAAAATTTACAATCAAATCATGAGGAGGTACTTGTTTTATCCCTTATTAAATATAATGCTGGTGAAAGGTGCTGGAAGGACAGTCTTGGGAAATGAAATATCCTATTACTCATGGAATAGGTACAGTACACCCTTCAACAATGGCCTTACAGGGTTATTCAGAGATTGGCATCCTTGTTGGCAATCAGTGGAATACCACATGAGATCAAGTGATCTTCATAGAGAATTGCAGTATGGTGCTTACATGAATGAGAAGGGAAATAAGTTCAGAGTGTTACAGCTGTGGATAGGAAAGAAGATATGCTTCTGAGGTTTGAGGATACTGAAGCAGGGTTTTCTAGTCATGAGTGAACCTCAGAACTATATAAGGGACAACACTACAATTTTGGACATGAGATCTAGTATCTTAATTTCTGTGCAAACATAGTAGAATAGAAATTAAGTTATCTAAAAACCTAGGAACCCAAGAACTGAGGATAGATAGAAGTGGAAATGGAACAGGAGTGATTGGACTAATGCCAGATTCTGTTTGCAGTTATTTGCAAATCAGAAGTAAATCCAGTGATTCCAACTGAGTTACCAAGGATTCATACTGGTGTAATAGAGATCAGAATTTGGCCCATGGACTTTCAGAGGTTTGATTTTTTTTAAGTAGCTATTCAAACAAGATAGCTACAGATGTTAATGACACAGATGAAAACAGAATTAACACACCTGATCTTTATGATCGACCCTGGAAGGGTAAATCATATTGCCATGCTAGACCCAAGTTAAGTCCCTTAATAGAGGGAATGCTTAACATTGCACTACAATGACTACTCCAGATTATGACAGAGACATGGATGGAGCTCTGGCAATGAGAGTTTGGTGTTCAAAGAGCAGGGACATATTTTTTCTGTTGCAAAAGTGGTTAAAAGGTGGGGAAAATGGGGAAATTTATTAAAAGAACCTCTCAAACTCCTGACTATCCTAAGTAATTTGCATTTAGCTGTGACACTTGGAGTATCTAGACTTGAAGAATAGCTTGATATGGCTCAAAAGCTTGTCTGTCTCTTCAACAGAAGGTGATCCAATAAAATATCTTAACTCATCCACCTTGTCTTTCTAATATCCTGGGACCAACAAGACTACAACTACCCTGCATATAAGTAAAACTTGACAGATGCCAGTTCTAATTTGAAAGCTTTCTGCAACTGCAGTATGTTGTGTGAAACAGCCTGCAAAACAGTGCTGATGCTGTCTGTGAAATATGTTTCTAACAGCTAAAGAGGGAAAATTGCTTTCATCTGACTTGTGAACTTACACGGCAATAACAGGAAGAAAGATGAAAAAGTTTGGAAACTGCACCGAAAAATCATTTGTTGTGACAGAGTTGGTATTATATTAGCACTTTCACACAATTAGTACCAGGTTTGTGTTTTGTTTTTTTGGTGTGTTGGTTTCTGTTTGTTTGTTTGTGTATTTGTTTGTTTTATTGCCATGACATTTTATAGTAATTACATGGTATGAATTCCTGGAACTAAAAGTCATTCCCAGCATGTTTTGTTCAACAAAATATCTGTAATATGGTTGCTTTTCTTTAAAAAGACACTTTAAAAGCTGAAAATCTTTAAAGGTTGGACATTGAAAAGAAAAACAAAACAAAAAACTATTCTGCAGACTTGTCTGGTATTAGCTGGTTTGTGTTTGCAGCCCAATGGGAGGTTTGCCTCCTTTTACTATTTAAATATTTATCCTTAGAAAAGGTTTAAAAAAAAAAAAGGTGGGGGTGGGAGGAGGAGAATCTCTCTCCCTGTAACTGTTCCCACAGTCTGCCAGTCTGCAGTTCCACAGCTGGAATGAATGGAATTCCGATAACACTCTGTTGTTCAAAAATGCAAAAATCACCCAGACTGAGCATAGACGGCTTTAGCAGAACATTGCATAGAGCTTCATATTACCGGAGAGTGAATGATAAAATAATTAAAAACACTGTCGCCCCCATAAAGTCAAATTACTATGAAAATAGCACATTCCATCTACCAGGACAGTACAGAATGCTTTTGAAAAAGATCTGGTTAAGATGAGTTTGTGTCTCGCTTTTTCTTTTTCTTTTTTTTTAAATGTCTGCACTAACCACACGATTCTAAAACTTCTTAATACAGATTTTCATTGACTGCACTGACTTGACGTGTTGGAGGGGAAACCTTTCTGAGTGAAACTCCATAAAACACTTAAGGATACTTTGATTCTAAGCCCAGTGAAAACTTTTGTTTTTTTTCCCTCTCTAACACAAATACCAGCACATTTGCAATCTGGAAACCAATTATTAGACTCCAGAAGCTAAATGCTGAGCTTACCTGTGAAGCCAGTATGAATCATTGTTTGAAGGGGAGAAGTATATATTCACTGAGGGCAAGATTCTGTCACCCCATCTCACTAGTATCTGTGTCAGTAATTTCATTGGTTTAACTGGAACTAGATTATGTCATCCTTACTTCACTGGTACATTACTCCACCAGTAGTTAAGGGGAATATCAGTGGAAGCTTTCTGTAGTTAAAAAGAGGAATAAATCAGTTAAGCCAACCTAGACATTGCATATTACAGGCACAACCTCTGGTGACTCAGGTCCACAGTTACAGGAGAAGCAATACAAACACAAGCAATCATCTAGCTACAAAAGTACTGTGATAGACAAAGCATTCTACAAGTCACCTGCAAGATTAAAGAAGTAGAGCTGAATGTTCAGATCTTATTTTTCTAGAATTTCTCTGCAGATATGGCTTACAAATGAAGTATTTTCTGAAATATGTGCAAAGCTGAGAGACCAAGGAATCATCTCTGCCTTGATGAATCTTGCAATACTCAAAGTTTCTGAAGCTTTAAGATTTCTGAGTTGTAGTTTCAGTATTTTGAATAATAGCTTTAATTTTTCTTCAAAAGCAACTGCTGAAAAATGACTGGAAACCAAGAACATTCCAATGTGCGAAGATTAATGTCTCTTCTGTTCAAAATATGATTATTCAGCAGCTGTGAGCACTTCCTTGAAATTTAAGCTGGAGAATGGCATTCTCTTTGTTAGCTATATTGATCAGTTTTGGGATTATGGTCTCATCCTCCAACATGCAGTTAGAGCACATTCCCATATTAACAAATAATCCAACTACTATCCAACCTCCTATTTCTGGGCAAAATAACAGAGAAAGTAATAACCATCAAGCTCCCACAACACATGATATCAGTCAACATCCTGGATGCCTCACAATCAGGGTTCAGTCCAGCACAAAGAATGCTCCAGTGGCACTAAAAGATGACCTCCTCAGAGAAATGGACACGGATAAGATCTCCATGGACACAGGCAAGACCTCTATCCCCATACTACTGGACCTCTCTGCAGCCTTTCACACAGTGGACCACAAGGTAGTGCTAACACATCTACATGACGAGCAAGAGTAGATGCTCCACTGGCTCCAGTCATTCCAGAAGAATTCAGTGAATGGTAATGAGTAACCGTTCCTCCTCTCCTAAGGCCATCACTATCAGGGATTCATTCTAGCTTTGCTTCTTTTCAATATCTACATGAGACCACTGGGAGAGATAATGAGATGCCATGGGTTTAGCTACCAATGGTATGCTGGTGACACTCATTCTCAACCGATGCAATCACTGCAGCTACTAAAATGTCAGAATGCCTAAAGGAAACTAATGTTTGCATGATGACCAGCTGACTCAAGCTGAACCTAGGCAAGACTAAAGTGATGCTGGTCAGAAAGGGGTTACATGCTTTGAAGAGCTGGCCAAGATGTTGTCTCTATCTTTCATTGAAGGCATGCAGCACCGATTCGTCAAAGTGGTGTGAAGTCTTAGGATCCTGTTTGAATCCTTGTTATGCCTGGATGAGCAGGTAGCATCAATTTCTAAAAATGACTTCTTTCATTTCCAGCTTGATAGGAAACTTCCTCCTTTTTCACAGATGAGGAACTGACCATGGCGATCCATGCATTTTTCACCTCCAGGCTATATTACTGTAACTCACTGTATCTGAAGCTTTATAGGAAGACTATGCACAGGCTTCAGCTGGTACATAATGTGGCTGTCCATCTTCTTGATGGCTCAGGCTTCCATGAGCACATCAGGTCTGTGCTCAAACTCCCGTCGACTTCCAATACCTATTTAAGGCCTTTGTCCTAATTTTCAGAGATTGATGGATCAAACCCAAGCTACACCAAAACTGAATTTCGATCTATGAACTACCACAACAGCTGCACTCCTTTGGGACAATACACATAACAAAGCTCAGGACTAAGCATTCTTGTTGAGGGGATCTTGGTGCGGAACAATCTTACAGAGGAGATCAGCTGAATTGAGTGTCTTTAGGACACGTTGCAAAGCCTTCCTCTTTTTGGAAAAACCTTTCCACCGTAAATTACACTTGCAGTTCAAACAATCATTTTATTTCCAATCTTTCCCAACCTTTGCACCCAAAAACCATCCAAACAAAAAAGAAACCCTATCCCAAGTAGAATTCTGACCCCATAAAGGGACAAGTGCCAGCAACTTCACTAAGGACTTTGTTATTGTTATTGATTTTACATGGAAGGCACTCAGATACTATGGTGATGGGAGATAGTATAAAACTAAAATAAACAGATAAACAGCATGTCAGTGCAGTCCCTTTGAAATTGCTAATTTAGCAATTTTCTTAAATGTCTTAGATTTTCTTCTGTTTTATGCAGTTTTCCTTCAATAGTTTGTATTTTCAAATATCTTAATGAAAATTGTGGTGGCTGTTTTTTGTCAGAAAAATAAGATATTATACATGCTTGGCTCTAAGTGTTGTTAAACTTCACTTTACAAGAAATTATTAACTGTTAACTGGGACTATTATGCTTTTGTGTTTTAATTTTTCAGATATCTAAAGATGGCCCTGAATCAAAGCCAAAATCAAAAGACCCATAAAGGTTTAGAAATTCAAAATCTGCATTATGTGATAGGCCCATGTCTAGTCTTGAATGTAGCAGAATGTGAAGTGATTCAACAACAGTTCTATGAAGGAGAAAATTCTACAGGCTTAAAAATATATAAACATTATTTTTTTCAGGAGGCTCATCTGAAGAGAAACGATTTAGAATTACAAGGATTCTACCCTAAAGAACAATTGCAGAACCCCAGTGAAGATAATGGAATTTCCCAGGTATAATTTTATATAACGATATATAATGTTGGGGGTCAAATTCTGTGGTTAATGGATTTGCATAGGTGAATCTGAGGCGAATGGAGTTTCACAGGTATAAAGACAAAATTTGGCCTGGAGAATCTTTATTACTTTTGATGACTCACATGTCAGAATTGCTCTAGCTTGACCTTTAGATGCCAAGTTGTATTTGAAGGGCTAGCAGTTAAAATATCATGAGCCATATATGTGGTTCTAAGATAAGCTAAGCATGAATGTATGAAACCTGTGTTAAGAATGATGTGGGAATCAGGATAACAGATTTTCTGCAGAGATGAACTATCAGACCACTGTATGTGGAAACAATGACTCCTTTTAAGATAAATTGATTTGTTTGAACTCCATTATACATTTTTCCTTAGACTGTTCTGTTCCGTGCTCATATTTACTTCATTGCCTTAAGTGCAAAGATCCCAAACCTGACTTAATTCATTCCATATTATGCTGCTCATGTTTAGAAAAACTTTGTATAATGTAGTTCAGTTTAATAACAATTCTCTCTTCCCAAATGTACTAATGTCTATAGTCAAATGTATAAAAAAGGAGACTTGGCTCAATTCTTAGGTTTGCCCAACACCACAAGAACATTATACAAGTCAATCTGTGTGCCATAGTGAGGAAATGTATAATGATGCACTGGATTTCCTGCAAACCTCCCACAAAGAACTTGTGGCTTGAGTTGACTCTGAAGAATCTTAGCATATGAAAAATAGGATTATAGATCTAGAGGTAAAGAAGGGTCAGCTTCTTCCCTGGTGTATCTCCATTGAAGTTAATGAGGTTACATCCGGAAGTATTTGACCTGAAGAGTTCTTTGCGATTTGGGATGTTTGTACAAATAGAAAGAATGCTGAGTGTGGAGTTCATTTTAAAGATGAATAGGACTCTTTGGTACAGATTGCTCCTCTCAGTCCACTGGCAACCCTGTGCAGCAAGGCAGAAAGGTAGAGCTGTGGTCCCATCTCCTTCTAGCTGATTTGCTCCCTCAGAAGGAGTAAGAACCAAGTGGACCCTTGCTCACTAGAACTGCTATTGTGATGACCTCATGTGAACTGTACATGGGGAGGTTTCTCTTGAAACTTCCCCCCCACCTGGTGCACCTATGCAATGACAGATCAAAATCTGGTCTGTGATGGGACCAGGGCTTTCTGTTATTTTTAATATTTTGGTTCCTCTAACTATGTTTTAGAAGTTTGTAGATACGTGAGAGTTCTGATCTCAGGGAGGTATCAAAGGTAAGGCCAGGGTAAAATTTTCAAAAGCACCCAACTCCCAATTCAGAAGTAACTTAGGCATTTATTAACCTAAGTTCTACTGACTTTCAGTGAGTCTTAAGCTCTCAAGCTCTTAAGCACTTTGAAAATAGTACTTAGGATCCTAAGTCACTTAGGCATTTTTGAAAATGTAGCCTCATGTCTTTGTGTTTTCCTGGCAGATACCTACATGCTCCTTCTGTAACTGAGAACTACAGCCCAGTTTTAGAAGGTGAAATCTGTTTCCCTGAAATCAGTTCTTTTGTTGCCTCAGACTTTAGTTCTTCTTCTGGTTCTGGCCAACATAGGCTAATGGACATAGATCTTTTGAACCCAAACTTTGCTTATGCCTTCTGAAATTAGATTAATTTAGTACAAAGGGGTTCCTGCTATGAAAATCTCTTTTTGAATTCAGACTCTACAGTTTTATGTAAACTCTTCTTCCTACAAATCTTTGCTGAATTAAACTAGAAAGGGTTCATTCAGCTCTACTATAACCCCAGTGTCTTAGACAAATTGCAACTTGGGTTATTAGAGTTTGTCCATCTAACTTCTCCCTGTAAAGTGTTATAGAGATGCAAGATGATTATCAATTTAGTTAATGTATATTGTGATATGGTCTGTACCCCACACAGGCAATGAAAGGTTTAACATGGGCCTGAGAGGCAAATTATGCTTCCTGTCTGTATCTGAAGGGTGGGTCAGGCTTAATTAAAGATGAAGCCCAGATGGGGAAGGAGCTGGGTGTTGACTACAAAGAAGGGAAATAAGATTAGAGGTGGGCTGCAAGGAGAAACTCTGCAGTCACTTTCTGAGACTAAAGAGTGGAGAGACCAGGATGGTCAAGGAGGAAGCCCAGGGGAGAGTTGGTCCTGGGATTGCTTCCTGAATATCAAAGTCAGGCAGGCGACCAGGAGATACAGAGAAGACCCTGTGGTGGAACAAGCTCTGGTGGTCAGCCCTGATAATAGGTCAGGATCTGGACTTCCACAGAGAGAGCCCTGGGAGACATTCCGTTGAGAGGAATGAAAAGTCAAGCCCAAGGAGGACAGAAGTGGATTTACATTTGTATGTTTAGTTTTTTATTTTGTTGTAAGATTTCAGGGGGGGAGCCCTACAAATCCTCACTCTGAGAGAAGGGTGATAAGAGAGGCTGTGAGAGAGGCCTACTGATAGGCTATGGTAGGAAGAAGTCCTGGGAGGCAGAAGTAAGGAGTTCTGAAGAAGCAGACCTTAGCTGCTGGTTATAGATTTACTGGACTGGAACACAGTATAGTGGGAGGGCCAGGTTCCCCTACCAAACACTGGGGAAGGTAGTGTGATGCCCCTGAGAAGGGGACAATGATGACCAAGAGCCCCAAGAGAAGGTCTTGAGAACTATTTGACCTAGATTTGAGGCCAAAGATCTTTTGTAAGGACAATGGACTGTTGGACATTTTGTTACTCCGAAAAGGGTAGGACTAAACAGTGAACTGGCCAGGGGGCAGAGTTGCAAGAAGAGAGACCACCACAGGACTGAAACAATTGTCGGCAAAGTGCACTAGAGAGGAAACAGCCTGCTACGCCACACTCGCCATGAGGGAGCACTCCAGCAATGATGGACTCTTCCATGTATATCCTTTATTTTAAAATGTTTATAATTTTAATAGTGTCATTACAACATGTTAAGGCTATACTGAGCTGCATGTAATTTTTTTAGTGGTTGTGCAGGACTTTGAGCAATTAAAACACCTCATATGGGCTTATAATAGCATCTTACTCTGAGATTTTAGAAATCTCAAAATAAGACTCATTCTTTTCAGAAAAGGGCTCTGTTTAGAAGCAAGAACTTCTGCCGTTGTTGTTGGTGGAGGTAGCAGGTTCCATAATTCAGAGTTTGTAGGGCCTAAATTTGATTAAAATATTCATTGTTCTTTGGCTATGGCACTTCAACCATAAAAGGACTAAGTGAGGACTATGACCAGCAAGCACTAGTAATTTGTGGCTCAAGGAATTCAGTTGCATCAACTTAATGCTGCAAGAATCCTCGAAAAATTGATTTAGCAAGAAAGTCTTCTGTAGATGATCATCATTAGGGTATATCAATGCAGCCCATGGGAGCAAGCCTCCCAGCCTAGATTAACAGACTTGGGTTGGTGTTAGCATTCAAAAACAACAACAAAACCACCTGTGTAGACAGTAGTTTGAAGTTGCAGCTCAGGCTCTGAAGTCCGCCCCCCTCCCTAGGCTTCAGATCCTGTAGTCCAGCCCGACCCACAACTTCAAAGCTCTGTCTATAAAGCTATTCTTAGAGTGCTAGCATGAGCCTCACTAACCCAAGTCTATCAACCCAGGCTGGAAGGCTCCTGCCATGTATTGCGTAGACATACCTTTAGTTGTTTTGAGAGCTGGATATAGATAAGCTTGTATGAATTTAGCTAAACTATATGGCCCACTTACAAGTTAAAAGTTAGCGCTGGAAATCTCAGGAGAACAGGTTCTCTTCAGAGTCTTCCAGGGAACAGATTTTTCTTGTGGCATTCTGGGACTTTTATCTCAGCTGAAAGCAAGAAGAAAAAGTCAAAGACAATGAAAGATTAAAGAAAAATGTTGACTAAATTCTTTTAAGCTATAAAATAAAATGATCATTCAGGTTTTGAGGGAAGTTTGAGGTATGTGCAGATACCTTATTCAGCCCTTGAAGAATATGGAAAAATGAATAATTTAGAGACATGTATTGCTCAGTTTAAATCAACATATCATAACATATCCCTTTTCAGAGTACCTGTTGAAAGCTAAACATTCCTTTCTATAGGGCTACAATGCTTAATTCTTTAAACATGTTATAGACAAACTATGATTTCATTGCAAAAATGCACACAATTGTGGGTGGTAAATGGTTGACATATTTTCAGTTTATTTGAAATATATGACACTTTTTGTTTGTATTGGGCCACAACTCCCTCATAAGTGGGTGAAATGGATGAGCTTAGGGTCATTGACTCATATTTCCTGTCCTCATGGTAGTAAAACATGCTGAGAGCAAATATAGAGAAATTAAAAATCAACCTGGGACAAATAAAACACTGGGGGACCTTCAAGCAAAACAATCATGTTCAAAAGTAAGTACGAATATTTCAGTTTGTATTCTGACCGGATCCAAAGGAGAAGCAGAAGTTAGAATATTTAAATTAATTAAATGGTTTTAGGAGAAAGTGCCTAATATTTTACTAAGAAGGAAGGATGGGGAAAGTTTGGGAGATGAAAGGGCTCAGGAGATTATTAATTCACTGACTAGGTGAGGGTGTTATGCTCAATGTGATGGCATTTCTCTGCTTGTCTAGCTATGTGTGGATGTAACATAGGAACGTTTGAACACCGCATCCGATCAATACCAAAATTTTAGGGAATGTTCTAGACATCAGTGAGCAGAAACCTATTGATTTTGGGGAAAATGAGAAAACTGAAAGGGGGCAAATGGGAAACACATGGAGCCCCTTTCCTTTGTTTAGCAGAGCCATAGTTTCAAGCACCTCTATCATTGTTCATAGATCAAAGAACCAGTTGATGTCACCCCTTAGTGTCTTCCAGCATAAAAATCCCCTTTCTCATCTCTAACTCTCCTTCCAATACAGTTTAACATGTTAACGCTCTGAATAATGGTAGGGGGAACAAGGGAGGACTGGAGGGAAAGAGATAATGAGCCAGTGAATATAGCCCCTAGCATGAGGGGGAGAATATGGGACCCTGCTATGTGGAGGGGGGAAAATTGGGGCACACAGAACACCTGGCAGGAGGGAAAAATGGGGGGCTATGGGATGGTGCATACAGAGATTCTAGCCTGAAGGAAGGAAGCAATGGGATGTACACAAAGCCCCTGGCATAGGGGGTGACAATGGGAAGGAAAGAAGTATGGGGGGATACGTGGAAACCCAGCTGTGGGGGTGGGGATTGCAGGGTGGGCTAGAGATAGAGAGAATGAGAATAACTCTATAGCCCAGTGGTTAAGGTACACTTGTAGGTGGGGAGAGACCCATGTCCAGACCCTGCTGTGATGACTATTTGAGTATTTTATAAAAAGTAGAACTACTTCAACAGGAGAGATTCCCACACCAGATCACCCTTTGGCCCAGTGGTTAAGACATACACTTGGAATGTGAGAGACCCAAATTCAAAACCTGTTTCTAAATCAGGCCAAGGAGGGACTTGAACCCAGATCTCCCACACCCCAGGGGTGGCACCAACTTCTCTGGTTTATGTGGCTGGCACCTTAATCCCCTTGTGAATCAAGTTCCCCTTCTACCCCCTTTAGTACTCCCAAAGTAATACTATCTAGCAGTGCTTTACTATACATAAAGAAACCATAACAAGAATCTTTCAAACTGAGCTAGCTATGGAGACAATGAAATCACAAGACCAAACAGACACTTTTCCGATTTGGTTTTAAAGCATTTTTTCCAGTTTTAATGGGAGAGAATTCCACAAGCATCAAGAGAAGCAGACAAAATCCTTAGTGCCAAAGTGAAGTGCCTGTGTTTTCAGGATTTTAACGTTCACAAAGGGGGATGTGGAATAAGTCTTCTGGAGATGTCAGCAAGACCACAAATGGCTTGAGAAGTATTAAACAAAATTTTAAAATAATAGACTACAGGCAGCCTGTGGTAAGACCCCCAGTGCAAGAGGAATATGTATCTGGCTCATGCCAGAAGTCTTGCAGCTGCGTTTTTAGTATAAGCTGAAGCCTAGGATATGATTTGATTTTAGTTGGATGGCTTGTAAAATGGAGTGATAGCAGAGATAGTATTTCATTAAATGATAGCTAAGTTCAGTTGAATCTACATCAGAAACCATTTTGTTTTCAGGGCATTTTAATGATCTATGGATAACGTATATTTAAGTGGACTATAATAAATAAGTTAAAATTTCTATAATTTCTTTATAGAAGAGAACTGATCTGAACTTGAGGCAAAATCATATATGAAAATGAAGCAAAAGTCACAGAGTGGTACAATCTTCAATACTATGGATTGTTTAAAAAATTAAATATAAAAGAGACAAAGTAGATTTTAAATTGCATTTAAGATATCAAACATGATCAATGTATTTAAAACAAACTGTCATATTTGATTCCTGCCTCCAGCAACAACCAGAAGTTGCAATGATTTCAAGTCTGGCAGTTCAGTGCCCCTGTATGCATAGCCTTATGCACCAGAAGGATAATTCTTAAATCTACAAACTGTCTCATGCAGCCATTTTTTTCCCCCTCAAAGAATATCCAGTTACTGAGTGCTGTGCTGAAAGTACCTAGGGAAATAGTAAAAGGAAATACAGCTGAGAGCCACTGTGGTTTGACTCCTCTCCAGATACTTTGAAAATATTTTGGCAAAAACAAGATTTTAAGTAAAACTGTTTCCTTTGGTAACATACCCAGAATTGCAGGTTTTACATTTTTGTACTCTCTAGGTTGGGCCAAAAAACCCCAAAACAAAACAAAAACAAACAAAACCCACAGTCTTGTGTGATAATGCCATACTTCAGTGGGAGGGGGTGTTAGAAAGCGGTGGATGTTGGAAAAAATTGAGGACAAGTGGGAATGATTTGAACAAGATACATAAAAGCGACAAGGAGAAAACATATTGAAAATTTTTATTTTCCTTTCAAAGGAAAAATACCAGCTACTCTCTTCTGCTATAAAAAAAAAAAATCTCTGGAGTGCATTAAACTAGTTGGAGTTGAGTGGCAGGAAGCTAAACGGTTATTTGCTCATCAAAAGTTGACTCTGATAAAAGAAGGGAAATAACTTATGATTCATTTTCTGCCATCCGGTGCTAGTGAAAAATAGCTTACATTGATAGTTTTCATTAGGGATTCCTTTTAAATTACATGAGAATCCCCTGGAAACCTATGATTCTCCCCTCCCCCCAGCCACTTAAGGTTTTACTGAGAACAGTAAGAAATGTGATAAAGTACTTTCTAAAAACTTGTCCATATGGACTTTCCATGACATCTAAGTAAACTGGGCCACTGACTGAATTAAATTTATTTACAAATTAATGTTAATTCCTTTGCTTTTCAGGAGAATAGTGTTGTCCTGTGTGGTTTCCCTGTTTGTTGTCATTGATGGAAACCAGGTCAACTACATGGACAAAGTCTATCTTTCTCTTCATCATTTGTTTGCCTTGTTGTTGTAGCCGTGTTGGTCCCAGGATGTTAGAGAGACAAGATGTGTGAGGCGGTATCTTTTACTGGACCAACTTCTGTTGAAGCTCTTCTGAAGCAGAGTTCTGTGAAAGTTCAAAAGCTTGTTTCTTTCACCAACAGAAGTTGGGCCAATAAAAGATATTACCTCACCAACCTTGTCTCTCTCGTCATCATTTATATTTTTGCTGCCATCTTCTTCCCTCTCCCCTCCCTACTCAATCCAAAAAAACACATTTAGTTCAGTCACATTGACCTCCAAAGGTTTGGACACTGGGTCAAAATAAACCTCTTGAGTATGCAAAGTTGAGATGGAAATCTTGTGAGATCAGATTTTCTCATGTGATTTATGGTGCCTCCTGCTTAAAAGTCAAGCTAGAAGTATCACAAAAAAGTCCATTTTTGTGAGTTTTTGGCACTTCCAGAACCTGCAAGTGCAGAGGCCTGTGTAAACAAAACACCAGAGAAGTAAACTTGTCAACACTACATTTCAGAACCTCCCAAAAGTACTGTGGCTTTAGCTGTACAAATGCACAAAGTATGCTAGTAATGACACTGGGGTTGCTCTGGAGCAGGGGTTCTTTATTTTTCCAAACTGGTTTGACATTCATTAAAAGCCTAAATGTTGCTGTCAGTTAAAAAGAAACACTAACAGAAACCCATTGGAATGCTCCATAAACTAACCAGGTGAGTTTAAAACAGAAAGTCTCCTGAACTGGTGTTTATTAAATCCTAACCTCTTCATCAGAACTCTTGAGAATAGAACTGGGTGAATAATGGAAACATGTATTCATGAATATGCATGTTCAATCTGACTTGCAATTCAATGTGACCATGAGTGAATCCCCCATTCTTGTAACTTTCCTCCATCACTCATGGCTAATTTTTATGAATGAGGGTATTCACAAAAGAATTAGCATATTTGCACTGGATGTTGTCACCTGGGCATGGTTTCCAATCAAAACGAAAAGTCTGCCCGTTCACTGAAATGTTTATGAAACTTTATGATGCATTTGGTGAAGCAGACAGGAATATTGGGCTTGTAATGAGACAAGAAACCAGGTGAAATTCCCTCCTGGATTATCGTTGTGTTATTTTGCTTAGCACCCTTGGGAACATAGTCACACGGCATTGTGGTGCTGTTGCACACAACAAAGAGGGTTTTTTTGAGTAGTGATGAGAACAAATCAGAGATGAGATAAACCATTTTCAAAGTATGCTTTGGTAGAGTATTACAACTGCATGTGGGTGGGGGAAGAAGAACCACATCTCCATAAAAATCAATGAGAAATCTAACTCTATTGTGGATTTCCGAAAAAGTGCACACAAGAACACTGTGGTTCACTCAGATGAACAGTAAATGTCTCTTAATTTGGCTAATGCTTGGGTGGAAATCTGATACCTTTTGTCTCAGTTCCCACCAGCAGCCCTCCTTCAGGTAGAACTCTAGCAGCCTACTTTCCCATCCCTGAAGCAGCTTGCTACTGGGGCAGAATTTAGAGAGGCCATGAGAACTTCTTCAAAGGTAGCAGCTGGTGTGGGGAGTCAGCACCTCTGTTAATATCCATAGGATCCCCTGCTGTTCAGTTAAAATTTTGCAAGTTGGTTATATGGTACATTGTATTGGGGGAATTACAGCACATGTAAGATTTTTAATTATGCAGTGGTCAGAAGCCAAGACAATGTTTTTAGTATTGTTGAGACGAAAGCCTTTTGGAGGGTTGAATTAAGGGGCAGGTCTGGTGGAGCTTATTGATTGGAGGAACTAAGGGATGCTATTGGGTCTGAATAATAGCCATCTGGGATTTCAGCAGAAAGCAGAAAATTGGAAGGTTTCCTTGAGTGAACCTATAAGTTTGGGTTTCATTTTAGGAATGAGTAAGGAGTTTGGGTTGCTTCTTATTTTAACTGAACCAGTTAGAACTGTAAAATGTGAGAGGCTTGGATAAGGGGGGAAAACTACTAACTACTAACATGAAATAAGATAAAAATGGCCAATAACTGTCAATTTGCCTCCTTTCTCTCAGACATGCTGAATCTGCTTTCTCAGAGGCTAAGGGTATGTCTACACTGACAAATTCGCCGTTGTCAGATTGATTTACCCGGGTCAATTGTGTGGAATAATAAATCCACCCCCAGAAAAAGATTAAAGCTGCATTGACGGGAATGCATTTCCCGTCTGTGCAGCATAGTGGAGATGGCATGCAGAGCAGACTTTAGGAAATCAATGTAAAATATGCAAGCTACTCTATATAGCTTGCGTATCTCTAGTTGACTGCTGATGAATATGCCGGTAAGTGTATACCAGGCCTAAGCCACTTAGTTTATTGTTCTTTTTGCCTTGCTACACTCCTTAGTTATTGCACACTGATCTGTAGTGTGTTTAACCATATTCATGTAATCTGTTTGTAACAATTTTTAAATATCCTATACTTTTTGTTCTGTGACTGTTCTTAACTATTTTTTCCCTTCTTTTATTTGCAATTCTCAAAAATTGTATCCAGTTTATCCAGGATGTTTGAAAGAATAGCCAATTGATGGAGAAAATAACTCTACAATGATGACAAAATGCAAAACAATACAGTTAGGATTCACTGCCCCAAGAATTGACCCAGAACCGGATTGCAACTTAGAGTCACAATGTTGGTTTTGGTTCCTCACTTTCTCTGACAGGGATGGAGCAATCTGTGTCAGCTGGTGCAGCTTGTTCCTCCCTCAGTGCGGTTCATCTGCTCTGGCTGGTGTGTTGAGGGACCAGGGGGCATAGCAGCCCTGCTGATTCTGTCCTCCCCTCCCCCAGGAATACAAGTAGCCAGCACAAGAGAGTAAGAGAGTGATTTACAGTCTCCCTTAATCTCGTGCATGGATACACAGAGGGTGACTGTATTGTAAATCCATCAACCAAAAAGGCAGCTGTTTAGGGCGACATCATATATGCTATCAGAACCCTGAGATACTTTAAAAGAGGATATATACAATTACAGAAAGGAATTTTCTTAACAATAGGCACAATGAAGGGGGGAAACAAGGTGATGTTGGAAAGAACATTTCTGAATTAAAATTGGACAATTAGTTCAAACTAAGAAGAATTAATGTATGAGAAAACATTACATCTGCACATGTCCAGTACAGTGAAACTTGGGATCATTTTTCCCCAAATGATGGGTATGTTTTATTAAAATGGTATGCCAGGAACTTTAATTTGTTCACATAATTTCCCCAAGATTTCACAACACTTCAGGCCTAATTTTAAAATGTTGAATGTTTTGTTTTTAAAAACAAAAACTTTGCTAGAGAAAGTGTCCAGAATATTTTAATTCAATTTTGACTATGTGGTTCTCAGGATGCCAGGGAAGATTACACAAACTCTTTAGTGTTGCTCCTTGAGGATTAGTTTTTAGTTGTTTGCATCATTACCTGTAGAAAATGAATTGAGAATTGAAGCTAGTACTGTACTAATTTAATTGTGTTTTTGGAGGCCTCTTAAGAATATTTTCTCAGTCTGTAGAATACCCCAAACTCAAGTATAAAATTCTTTTAGCCAAATTAACACTTGGGAGGAAAGAAATTTGCATGCTAGTGACATTGCTGACTTTCCTTCTTCATCTGATCTAAAATGCATTAAATTAATGGGATTAAATTTCACCATTTTTATAGGGTTTTTTTCCCAAAACTCAATATTCCTAGTTTTTCCATGTTTGAATATGTGAATTCCATAGTGAGCCACATCTACTGAATTAACACAGTATCTGCTATGACACCTTTTAAAGCAGATTTAGGACATCATCATGTTGAACATCTAGCACTAGCATTGTTTTAACCTTTGCTATTTGAGATAATTCTGAATATCTTCTTTAATTAACAAAAGCAAACCTGAATGCTATGCATGGGTTACTTCCAAGTGATTTCTATTTGGAGATGTTGTAGCAGGTGCAGTGAAAAATATTAGTCAGCCTTCTGAAGTTCTCTGTTTCAGATATGCACAAGCTAGCTGAGTAGGAGGCAGGGAGAAGCTGGAACAGAGACATCTACTGGCTGAGCTAAAGAGTAGTATTAACAAGAATGCTCATTTAGCTTTTCTAGGAGTATTCCGACGTTGCCTTGGTTGTTTCTCAGTTTGATTATTTGATTTTCAAAATGCTCTTTTCCACATGCTCTAGAAGCACACATCCTCTGTCAATAATATATGTTACAAAAACTGAGCCCAGAAGAAGCGAAACTCTGCCTTAACCAATTAACCCATAAACACTTTATTTTTGGTCTACCTTCATCCTTTCCCTTTTCAAACATTAGGAAAGCAGGTGGGCTTTGTAGTGAGCCCCCCAGGTCAACAGACTAGCACTGTGTCATACCAAGGTGGGCAGTGAATTGCAGAATCAAGGGAGCCTTGAGTTGACTCAGCCCTGTCTTTATTGACTCAGAAGAGCTGTCAGCCCAGGTGCCTCAACTAAAATTGCACAGGGAGAGAGATGGTCTCCCAAATAGCCAGGGGGCAAACCAACACCTTGAATTACAGCAGGAAACAAACTGGAAGTTGGTGCAGATCTTGGAGCACAGGTGCAACGCGGTGCATGTCTGAAGCACCATGTAATTGGTAAAATATAGGAAATATTAATGAATATGGGAAACATAGCACATAACACATAAGGCAGTGTTCATGGAATCCCAGAGCAGAGACCTGAACTTGCTTAGTTAATCAAACAGGATGGACAAGAGCATGTATCCACACTTTTCCAGTGAGGACCAAACACACACATGGCTACTAACATTATTTATGAAAAACCGTGTTGAATGATGATGGATGGCAGAAAATGGAGGCTGATAAATACAGTCAATGCACTTGGTAGATATAATAAAAATGAATAGTAATATTGCCAGGGCTTGAAACACTCACTTATTCAGCTCTGGTGAGTAGGAAGATATCCTGGACAAATACAAATTTGTTCCAAGGGGTGGACAGTTTGGATAATCTGAGTTGCCTTCCCTTGGTGGCTAACTGGAGAGCCTTCAGCTGTGAGGAAATATCTGATTATTCTGTGGATAAAACTGTACAATTTTGGGTCACAATATCTCTTCCATGGCTGTAAAGAGGAATCCTGTGGAAACAAATGTTAGGTCTCCTCTGATTTTAAGTTGGTAGTGCTTTCTGAGGTTCTAGAGGTGGTGTGAAAAATTAGTCTATAACCTGTCCTTTAGACTCATGTTCTTCCTGACAGGTGAAAGGCAGTAGGAAAGTACTGGGTCCAATGCTGGTGGAGATAGTCAACACCTTTCTTAAGGAGGACAGGGTGCCAGCTTTTCTTAAGGAAGATGTTTTACAGCCTTTGTTCAAGAGACCAGCATTTAATGCTGACTGTCTGAATAACTATTGTCCAGAATATAATCTTCCATTCTGAGTTAAACTCATAAAGAGAGGCTATGGCAAGACAACTCAGAGTACATAGTGGATGCCTCACATCTCCTTGATTCTCATCAGCCTGGGTACAGAGCTGTGCATGGGACAAAGTATGCAACTGGTGGCTTTGGAAGATTGGACATCCGTGCTGATATTGCAATATCTATAAATTGTCCTTGATACCTCTGATTGCGAGGTGTTTGACTTGCTTGAGGACTGCAGCAGGAATGGGTGCTGGTCTTGAAAGGCTTTTTCCTTTGCTGAGTATTTCCAGAGGGCAAGTCAGAGCAGTTGCTGCTCCATAGTGTTGTCATATAGCAATCCACAGAGTTCTGTTGGATCTCTGACTCTGTTTAATGTAGCTGTGTTAGGAAGATTAGTGAATAGGTATGAGCTACAGTGCTATCAGTATGCTGATGAAACCCAGCTGTATATCTCTATCCCATCTGATCCAGATAAAACAAGTGAAGTTAGTAGGCTAGGGAAATAATCAGAAGATATGGTGAGAATGATATCTCCTCCTTTAATATGCTGTGCATAAAAGCTATATAGTAAATCCATCCAGAAACTTAAACTGGTGTAGAATGCAGAAGCCTACTTATTAAGCAGCGTTTTCTGTGGGAGCATATAATACTAGTACTCAACCTGTCTCTAAATTTTATTACATAGAATCAAGTCTGTCTGCAACACTTGACAAAAGATGGTAACTTTAGGCCTACTGTAAACCTTCTCACAAGTAATAAATAAGCTGGAAAAAAGTACATTCTTTTTAAAAGTACATTTTTAAATAATGCCATTCCTTAACATTAGGGGCCAGATTCAGCAGTACGCTCCAGCTATTTTGTGAAATTCAAAGCAACATAAACCTGGCTCCATTGGTTGCTTTGGAACAACATAAAGATGTGGGCTCTCTTGGTGAATTTGGCCTTATGTCTTTTGTGAAGCAACACACTGCTATCTTGTTGCAAAAAATCTTCAGAAATAATAGTCTAGAATAATGAAATTATATAAAAATGACCAAGAATGAGATAGGACTTTTAAAAGATACTATAGTAAGAGAAATAAATGGATTTATTCTATCTAATTTATACCAGTGCAAAATTTCATTGAAATTGATGGAGTTACACCATTGTAGAACTGATATATGTTAGATCAGAATGAGGTCCCTTGAACATATAATCAAATTTTCTCATAAAGCTTAAACAAGTTTATTTGAAGCTTTTTCTTAAATTAGGTTATTACTGATTTTTTTTTCTTTTAACTGAATTATTTATTCTGGATTACCTTTTCTCCAGTCCTGATATTTTCTTTGGATAACAGCCACAGTGTGTAAGAAATGGTTGGGCCCAAAACAACCCCTGCGTCAAGATATCGCCAAACGTTCCAGAGACTACTGTTTAGGGTATTCCCTCTGCCCACAGTGCGGGGTTCCTTCATCCTTTAACCTTTTCAATTTTTCCCCTTGTTTAAAAAAAAAGTTGCTGTTTAATAAATTGTATGTGGTTTAAACCCAATTTAGTGATCACTGTGTCAGGAAAGTGGCCAGTGAGGAGACAGTACCCCAAAGTAGGGCCACCCTAGCCCCTGTCCTGAACGACACACAATGAGAGTGGGGGTTAAGCCCCCAGGGATCCTGGGCCCAGCCTTATTGTGGTTAGGAAGACTCTGAAGCCTTAGAGAGAGAAAGAGGAGTCCTAGAGATTAGGCAGGCACACAGGTAAAGGGAGTTGGGAAGGGAATCAGATCCTTTCACCATCTGATTCCACTGGGGTAGTATAGAAGCCAGGAAAACTCCCCCACTTACACATACAAAAACATTATTAGCTTAGCGTTAGGGCTGCTCAACTGCATTTCCTATCAATGCCATCAATAAATTCCAGGAACCTGCTAATAAAGACAACACAACATCCGTACCAATCTCAAATCACAATGCTTATTAAGCAACCATCATAACACTCCAACAACCGCACATATTCCTCACCTCCACAGCAAACTAATTTTTCATTCCAACATGCAGCCATGCACAATGAACACACATCCACTTCCTAAAAAGAGGCATAACTCTTTGTGTTGGGCGGTAAACAAACAACCAAGCTCCCTCATTTTCAAATATTTCTTTTGTAAACGTTAGTAAATATTGTACCTCACAGATATTATGGAAAATTCAGTTAGTCATTGAAAAGTTGTTGTGTTAAGACTGGAAACTGAATTAAATCATTAAAGTATAAAAAGAAGGATATTAATCCTCCTTATAGTGCAAACTCAATACAGCCTTTACTATGAAGTTTCTACCTATGACTCCATAATACCTCTGTTATGTTGACTTAGCCAGTAATTTTGAGTATTAGAAATAATACATCTTTTTATTTTCTTTTATCCCTGATTAATTATTCAGATTTTGAGGGGTAACAACTCAGAGCTCTGCCTGATAGTGACCAGTTTTAATAACATTATTCTGTTACAGCTAAGAGGTGATTTGATCTTGGTTTACAAGTACCTACATGAGGAAGAGATTTCTGTTAGTTGATGGTTCTTTAATCTAGCAGAAAGAGATATAACATGATGCAATAATGGTTGGAAGTTGAAGTTAGGGGACAAATTCAGACTGGCAATATGGTGAAAATTGTAACAGTGAGGATAATTAACCACTGGAACAATTTACCTAGGTTTATGGTAGATTTTCCATCCCGTGTAGTCTTAAAATAAAGGCTGGAGATCTTTCTCAAAAAGAAGCTGTAGCTCAAACAGAAAATATGGACTTGATGTAGAAATTAGTCAGTGAGGTTCTATCTATGGCCTGTGTTGTGCCGGAGTTCTGACTAGATCATCATGGTTCATGATGATCCCAATCAAGCATTGGGGTGGATTCTCCATCAATGACAATCTTTAAATCAAGTGGATTTTTTTTAATAGATATGCCTTGGTATTCCTTTGGGGAAATATCCTGGCCTGTGTCATACACAAAGTCAGACTAGATGATCACAATGATCCCTTATGGCATTAAAATCTATGAATAATAAAGGGGGATTTGGGAAGCAAACCTTTGTCCTGAGGAATGTATGATTTTTTTTTTTTTTTGTGTTGTGGGATCAGGGCCCAATTATACTAGGCATTACATACGGCAGTAACTTCCCTGAAAAACTTAGTCTAAAAAGGGGGATTGTCATAGGGTGTGCCTGCCTAGTCGTGCCTCCTGCTGAGTTAGTGTGATGCTGCACAGATGCTGTGCTTCAGTTTACCTTTTCAGAAAGCCAGTAACTTCACTTCAGGCCCTCTTGTGCTTCACTCAATAATACCCTCCTTGAGGCTTGTTTATTACAAAACTTCATACAAGTGGGTCCATAACAAAAAAATCACAAATAAACAAAAGGCACTTTTGGCTTTCAGGGTTCCTCTGAAGTCTGCTGTCTCAGAACTGTTCCCATTCCCCTCATAGTTCTCTCTCAGTCTTTGTCGTTCCTTATGGCAGGAATCTCAGCCCTCCTCCTGGAGCTTGAGTAGGTCAAGCAATTATTGTCTCTCTCCTTACTGGGAATCCCCAGCTCTCCTCCTGAAGCTGGGTTCCAAATTACCACTCTGTGTCTTCTCCATGTAGCAGGAGCATCAGCCTCCTCCTGAAGCTGGGTAACTCAACCATTTATTATCCCTCAGCTGGCCCCACTTCATCCTCATGCTGAGTGTTTGGTATCCTTCTGCTTTTGGTGTCTACTCTTGGCTAATTTCTTACTCCCTTCAGTGTCTTCAGGCATCTGCCTGCTATGAGAGCAGAGGCAGCATTTATGCTGGTGCTTTGCATCCATAATCAAATCTTTCAACTCTTAAAGAGTCATGCCAGAGTGGACTGACCAGTAGGCAGTACTGCCCTTAAGGGGTAGACCGCCTCATCAAAGGGATGTTGCCTGCATCTGGGCAAGGAGTTTGAAGCATAAGGGGGCAACATAACAGAATGTGTAAAGATGAGAATTGTAGAAGATAACAAATCAAGAGGCAAGGTGGGAAGCATGAGCTGAGCAAAGGAAGCAAGAGTGGATACAGGAGGATATGTCAACAGAGATTAGTCTCATGCAGAATTGGGCAAGGTGTGATGTTGCTGTATAGTGGATGGCCTGCAGAAAGGATGGGGACATAATACCACTACCAGGTAATGATTTGAGCTCTAGCTCAGGGGGTCTCAAACCTTTTTTGCTGGGACCCCCTTTGAAAATATTTCAGGCTGTGACAACCCCCAAAAAGTGATGATCCCACCATGCCATGACACCCTTACTGGCCTGGACCCCAGTTTGATACAATTACCTGATAAACAATACTCCTGAGAACTGAACCAAAAACCTGACCTCGGAGTTTCAAGTTCACTCTATAACTTAAGCTGGGGTTCTCAGACTGGCCTTGTGCACATAAGTAGTCCTATTAGGCTGCTGATGTGTGTAAATTTATTCACATGTTTAAGTGCTTATAGGATTAGGGTTTTACTTTGAGGCACAGTGAATTGCAGGATTTGGTCTTTAGACCGTATTCCCTCTGGCACAGGGACCATATCTTTTTATCTCTATTGGATAATACCCACAGTCTGGGGTGGTATAAGAAAATCAAGCCCTAATAAATTTCTGCTGTGAAAATATACTCCTATTTTAGTCTTTATATTAGACCAGTTATATAGAGATTTTTGAAGAAACACCTAATAACGTAGATTTTAAAAAGTCATTGGAGGCAGGTCTAACAAATGGATTTTATTGGCTTTAAGTGTAGTTTTAAAAATATAAATTTAGTGGTTTTAATGTAAAAATGGTGTGTAAAGGTCATTAAATAAGAAGAAATTACCTTTCAATACTGTTGAACGTGCCTGCCTGATTTAGAGAAATAAGACAATGCAGAGTGAAGGTTTCAAACTGAAATGGATACTTTCTGGATTTATCCTCATCTCATTGTGTTTCACTGTTTGAAGGGATTTCCTGTCAGGGAATAAGCTTGTGAATTGTGTCCTGTGATAACTAGGAACAGTAAAAGAACAGGTATCAAGCTGGATTTTCCACTTTCACTCTGAATTTTCCTGCTTTTGTGGGTTTAAGTCACCCTCTTAATGTTACTTGAGCACAGTTTTATGTGGTTGAATAATATTTAAACAACATTATTTTCCATTAGTGCTATGATTTTAATTGTTGGTAACCATTTCAGTGTGCAGCTGTAACATGGTGCAGAACTGATTTATCTGTGTTCAGTGTTAGAGTAGACCATGACCCATTTTATTTGCAGCATGGTCAACCATGGTATTCATGGCAGCTTTTCTAAATATTTTTGATGAGGTCTTTAAGCACATGTAATTCTGAAAACACATTCCCATTCAGTAGGACTCATATAAGACTCTAAGCCCAACATGGTAAATTACTTCTGAAAAAATTCCATAAATATTAAGCATATTTATGTCATAGCATTAAGCTAGGTTAATTTGAACCTTACTGTATTGTAGTATAAGAGGCATCTTGTTTGCTTTTATTTACTTTCTCAGTAGTAAATGCATTTTGGTTAACCACAATGGCAAACTTAGGCAAGACATTTATGTCAACAAATCCTTCTTCTCAACAAAGTAACATTCTTAGTTTCTAGGGCAGCAGACTAGATTCTAAGTAATAAGGTGTTTATAAGTCATGTTGTAAATCTGGGACTATAAACATGTCTACTTTTCTATTAAACCTGCTGCTGTGTTTGAGGCACAATAAGCTCTCTTTTAAATTTTATGGTGGCAAGCACGTTGGTTTTCCAGTTTTGATTGCTGTTGATTTAGCAGTTGCCAGAACCTCCTGCCAAGCTCTTGACCTAAGTCACGCTCCCTGGTGATGTCATAATGCTGCTTAGAATCTAGTAATTGATGGTACCTGCTGGGAGCCAGTAAAAGGCCTCATACATCCATTGTTTTGTTGTACACATTTTTGAGAACAACATTAAGAAACTGGTACGTTTTTCAGGGCTGACTTCTGACTAGTCACTTTGATAATAGATACAAGACAAGCAAATATAAACTGCGCAACAACTAGTAAAGGCTAATGGGAACATTTCTTTTGCACTTTCTAATATGCTCCTTCCTAATTGCCACCCTCAAAAAACTTGTAACAATGGAATAGTTCCTGGAACTTTACTCATGAGTAATCACTCCCAATAGCACTCTGATTGAGAAATCCTCACTCACTCAGACACTACTCCTTCCGAGGCCTGTGGAACTACTCTATGAGTAAGGATTACAGGGCTGAGGCTCTTAATTTATAAAATTGTTCTTAAAGATGCTAGTACTGGTATATTGACCTATTCATAGTTCAGATAGTTTTAGTTCATTTATCTTTGTTCTTTTTTTTTGGTACAAGATTTTGCCCCAATAGTATAAGTTGCTCCATGCTGGTGGACTCCTATTGACTTCAGTGGGCCTTTATGTAGATGCAGTGATCTGCCCAGACACAGCAGCTTTCCAGATCATAGCTTTATATTGAAACATATGTCTACAGTTTAAAACAGATGGCACTGATCCGGGTCACATAATCTGAAAGGACAATTGCAATTGCAAACCTAAAAATCAGTGTATCGTGGAGAGGACCTGAATTTTGTTGACTGTTTTTCTAAAAGCAAATAAAAGAACAGCTTATTTCAGTAGTAGCTTCCTTTTAAAGCATGGTTATGTGCTTCTGCTGCATCAGCAAAACAGATCATTCATGTCCAAATTCCTGGATATTTTTAGAATTTCTCTGTGATCACTGTGCATCCCATTTTGCTCACATCACATTTAATATTTTTCTCTAGACAGTCAGAATATTGTCACCCTGAAATGTTAAGCTGTTATGTTGACACTGACTATCTTACTTAGAAAACTCCCTAGCAACTATTGGCCCATAGAAAATTCAGAAACCAGGAGGGCAGGTTACAAAGAGACAAGACCAGGCTGAATATTGGAACTTTTGAAGGTTAAATATTTTAACTCATGTTACTCTTGGATAGGTAAGTAATCAAAGATCAGAAGATATCCGGTTCACATCAGTCAGTGGTGATACCTTACATTCGTAGAGGTATTCCTGAATCTCCTTGTAAGTCTGTTGGGTTGTTGATGAAGACATAATTACAAAGGACCACTTAGTGTATTTCATGGGGAAAACCCAGCTGGAAGGAACCAGAGAGAAGCATGAGCTATAAAGTTTTCCTAGCAGAATTGTCCTAGGATCATTTTGTAAGGATGAGGAGTTGGGGGAAGAGCTTGCGAGATTCTCCCTCTCCTGGAGCAAGCAAAAAGTTCTGTATCCAGAACTGAGGTTCTTGTGGGGGATCCATGTGTAGCTTTGTGCCTCCACACAAGCTCCAAAGAACCTTTCTTTCAGCCCTAGGCTCCCTGGCAACATGGTAAAATAAATCCATTTGAGCCAAATCAGCCAGGGGCTTTTCTGCCTGCTGCTGTCCCTGGAACTCTCCCTAAAAGGGGCAGTTGCACAGCTTAGAAGGGATTCCATTGAATCTGATGCTGCATTATTTTTTCTGAGTATTACCTGCTGGACTTGTGATGGGATGGTACCCTCCTCCCCGCGCCCTATTCTTATGGTTGGGCAAAAGGGGACGGTGCTTAGGAGTAAACCGATTGGCCACACCCCTCTACTTGATCAATAGGAGCTCAATGAGTGGAGAAAATCTTCTCTATGCTTGGATTTGAGAAACAAACTGAATGATCATTGGGATAGTTCTGAATCCCTACCGCCTAGCCTGGCCATCCCCAACAGGCAGAGAATGCTGCTACCTAGGATGACAGAGTAGAGGGGCAGCAAACTTAAACACAACTGGGAAGAAAAATAAACCCTCTCACATATGTAGTTTTCTCCTTTTCTCTCCCTACAGCTCTGAACAAACAACATCCAATCCCTCTCCCCCACCCTGCAGAAGGAACTTTTTCCTCATGAATTGAATACCTGAGTTGCAGGCAGTCACTAGGGCTTAGTACACACTTACCAGGAAATTCGGCGGCAGTCGACAGGAGATACGCAAGCTACAGAGAGTAACTTGCTTAACTCCCATTGACTCCCTAACTTCCCTTTAGTACGCCGTCTCCATGGCACTGTGCCGACAGGAAATGTATTCCTGTCGACGCAGCGCTATGCCTTTTGAGGAGGCGGTTTAATTGAATCGACTTCCAGATCAATTGAGTGGGTCTTCACTGCTGCTCAGTCAATCTCGATAGATCGATCTGACGGCAGCTAATTTGCCGCCATCAGTGTGTACATACCCTAGATGTGAGTGTGTGAATGACTATGAGGGGACAGCAAGTCATAGGAGTAGCTGACTGTATGCAGGAGTTATGATCAGCTGGTGCTGGAATGTAAGGCCCTGTCTAGACTAGGATTTAAAAATGTGATGCAAGGCTAGGCTTTAACTTGATCTGTTTAACTTGTGGTAAAATACAATTGCTTTGTCTTTCCTGGAGTTTTAGGAGATGTTAGGTTGAGGCACCTAGCTCTATCTAATTAAAATCAAACCTTTAGATCCTAGTCTAGACAAAAAGCCTAAATGATGTGGTGTCTGGAGTGTGAGAATAGAAAAATAGGATGGACTGATGCAGAAGATGCAAGACTGTCAACACCATGCAGAGAAAGGGGAAGCACTGGGATGCCAGGAGAGAAAAGTGATGACAGAAAGTTATAGTCTATAAGAAAGTAAATGTAAGGAGAAAGAAAAAAGATGGAGGAAAAGATACACTAGATGTGCAGCCGACTGAGGAAAAGATAACAAGAAGCAAAGCAGGTACAAAGGAGACAGAATAAGTTTAAAAAATTGTCACTGAATAGAAAGCTTAGTGCCAAAATATTGTATTGTCAAACATGATATAGGATTGAGGTTTCTAGGGCAGCAAAATGCCTCTAGCCACCTCTATTTGATGCATTAGAGGGTGATCAATGTTCAGTATGGGAAAGCTGCTAGAATAAACTTTGTTTAATATGAATATATATTTCTGTGCATGACTAAACAAACTGAAACCATTTTCATTTGTTTTTCACAAGCAACATAGATGTTGTTTGGAAAAAACTTAAGGCAACTTCCATGTCAAGTACCATAGATAATGTTTTGCAAAACATGTAACCACACAGACATTTTTAGCACACCCAAAATTTTCAAACATCTTCTGTGCTCTCTGCCAGGGAATGAGGGGAGATTAAATGTGGGTGGGGGACTCTGTGTTTGTGCAGTTTTATCTGTCCCCTATGGAAAGAAAAGAAAAATCCCTCAAGGTTACTCTCTATTTTTGGAGGCTTTAGTGGACAGGAAAGTGGACAGTTTTTAAACCACTGGACATTCTTAGTTTATTCAGATGTGCTGCAAACTCTAACAATTAATGTATATTTATCTCCTGCAAATATAAATGCATAATTTTGTGGCTGATGCTACAGTCTTAAGTCAATGGGCATTTTGCCTGAGGGCTTGTCTACACTTCAAGTGCTACAGTGGCACAGCTGTAGTGCTTCAGTGTAAATATTTACTAAGCAACTGGAGGGGTTCTCCCCTCACTGTAGTTAATCTACAGCCCTGAGAGGTGGTAGTTAGGTCGAAGGAAGAATTCTTCTGTCGAACCAGCGCTGTCTACACTAGGGTTTAGGTTGGCTTAACTGCATGCTCAGGGGGTGTGGATTTTTCACACCCCTGAAAGACATAGCTGTTTGGACTTAACTTTTGCGTGTTGACCTGGCCTCAGTAAGAACTTCAAGATTTGACCCTCTACTTTTTTATGGCTAAATGCTGTAGTCTTTACTGAGACAAAAAAAGTGTGCTCACTTCAGTGCAAGTTTTGCCCAAGGCAAGAAGAACTGTAGGATTTTGCATTACAGTTTATATTTGATTTTGGGGTGTCCATTTTTTAACATTGTGCATACAGGCAAACTCAGCTACACTAATTTAACAAGAACAGAAGCAGCACAGAGGACAACAAATTGGCGCACACCTTACTGCACACAAATCAACTTCAGAATCAACTTGCCTCTCCCTCATCCTTTTCTTCTCCCTTGGTGTCCCTCCTTCATAAATCTACAGATTGGAAGCCATAGAAATTAAAGTCAAGGTAGAAATAGCCTATTAAGAAAGGTTCCAAGGCTGAAAGGGACTATTGTGATCATCTAGTCTGATCTCCTGTATAACAAAGGCCTCAGAAATTCCCCAAAATAATTCCTATCTTTTAGAAAAGCATCCAATCTTGATTTAAAAAATGTCAGTGTGGACAATCCACCATGACCTTTGGTAAATTGTTCCAATGGTTAGTTACACTCACTGTTAAAAATGTACATCTTATTTCCAGTCTGAATTTGTCAAGCTTCAACTTCCAGCTATTGGATCATGTTGTATCTTTCTCTGCAAGACGGAATAGCCCATTCTCAAATATTTGTTCCCCTGTAAGTATTTATCAACTGTGATCAAGTCACCCCCCCCAACTTCTCTTTGTTAAGCTACATAAATTGAGCTCCCTGATTCTATCACTATAAAGCATGTTCTCTAATCTTTAATAACTGTCATGGCTATTCTCTGAACCCTCTCCAATTTATCAACATCCTTCTTGAATTATGAACACCAGAAGTGGACACAGGATTCCAGCAGCAGTTGCACCAGTGCCAAATACAGAGGTAAAATAACCTTTCTACTCAGACTCGAGATTCCCCTATTTATGCATCCAAGAATCACATTAGTCCTTTTGACCACAGCATCACAGTAAGAACTCATGTTCAGCTGGTTATCCATCACAACCCTCAGATCTGTTTGATTGTCTGCTTCCCAGATAGAGTCCCTCATCCTGTGAGTATCCTACATTTTTTGTTCCTAGATGTACACATCTATATTTAGCCATATTAAAACACCTATTGTGTGCTTTTTAAAACAGCTAAATGTAAATATATACAGAATTTGAGACTTCCAATCCATGACCCCTAACTACATTACCTTATATTCTACTAAACAATTCTTCATCTTTCTTGGTGTTTATGCCCTTGAATACAGTACTTTTAGATAATTAACTTGTTTCCCTTCATCTGTCTCTTATCCAAGTTGAATACATGTTTACCTCTTTTAATCGTTCCTCATAAATCCATCCCTTTGATAATTTTTATTGCTCTTCTCTGAATGCCCTCCGGTTTAGCAATATCATTCTCATAATGAGGTGCTGAGAAAGGAATGTAATATTTTAGGTGTGGTCTTACCAGAACTGTGCAGAGAAGGATTTTCACCTCTCTTCTCCATGACTTGATGTCTCCACAGCCCGTAATTAAATCAGCCTTTCGTGCTCCCATATCAGACTGCAAAGTCATATCAGATTTACTATTCTCTGTGTCACCCCATGCCTCTTTCAGCATGGCTATTTGCCACATCTCTCACTCTCACTTTCTGCCCCCCTTCCCCTTAATAGCAGTTTGAGAGTATTCCCCACCCCCCATATTTAGCTTGAAGTGGTGCAATTAGACAGGAAGGATGGTACAGTAGTTAGGCCATTAGTTTATGCCCTTAGAGATCTAGGTTCAAGCCCTTTCCCTGCCACAGATGTCTAATGTGACCTTGGGCAAATTGCTTAGTCTCTCTGTGCCTTAGTTCTGCATCTGTAAAATGGGGCTAATGATACTTCTCTACCTCACAGGGATGGTGTGAGTGTGAATGTGTTAAGAGCATGAGCCACTCAGATATTATGGTGATGGCGGCCATGTAAGTACCACAGATAGATAGAACTTAATGTTATTTTCTGCCTGTTTCTAACCTCATTAAATCCATAGTATTCTTTATCGCTCCTCAGTGGTGTTCACAGCACTCCTCATTTTATCTGGGAACTTTGTTAACATGTTATTTATACCCCTTATTACCAGCTGAGTGTCTGGATAGGTTTGGGATGAGATGACTGACCATGTTGGTGCAAAAAATGAAATAGATATTAACCAAAATATGGGATGTAAAGCTTCCCAAATTTCTGAATAGAAACTGAACCTCTGGCCTTTATTCAAACTGTTCTGGCTTCCTGGAATTCCTTCAGCCCGTGGCTACTGATTCATGTCTGGTGCACAGCTGTAAAATTACCCACATTGTCTCAGTTCTTGCTGATGGCTTACTGCTGTACCTCTGAGTCTCTAAATTGGTTATAATTGGGCAGACTGGTTCTTAACAGCAGCCATTGCTAGGGAGTGGCTGGTGCTTTTGGTTACAGACTTCTTTTGGATCAAGCTAAAAAGAGGTAGACATTGATGTTTCCTCATCAGGTAAATCCATGTCTATATAGCTATCAGTGGACATAGTGTTTGGGGGAAACCAACTAATAGACTTGCCAACCTCTAGGATTAAAAAAATCATGAGTCAGTCCACAGAAAAACAATTTTTTTTTTAAAGAATTCTGAGATTTTTATAAGAATTGCTTTTTGTATTTTTTTTTACATTCAGTTCATGTTTTCAAGCTTTTCTCTGCAGCCATGAGAGCTAGAATCTTACTTTCATTAATGACTGCTCAGATTCTCATGTATTTACTTGACCCCATGAGTTAGTGCTTTGAGAAACAGATCACATATCACAAAACCTCTAATAAAATCGCAAGAGGGGACAACACTGAATTAAACTAAGTCTTTACTTTTTCACTGGCAAATGCTAGTCCCCTCACGCAATGCTAGCACTGCACTGTACTACCCAGATATCTACTCAATTCTTTAGATATGAAAAAGAATACAAAAGGATGATAGTTATTCTTTGTACTGAAGAAAGGTCATGATTTTTTACTCTAATATAGGAACGAGCTTAATCAATGTTCAAAATTATGCACCAATGTCTTCAAGAAATAATTCTTAGTCTACAGGCATTTGCCAATGGTTCATTATGAATATTTGAAACTTAAGGTCCATGGTGTTTTGGCTAGTTATAGAATCCCATGGTAGTCTGTCTATTCATTAATTATCTAATCTATGTAACTGACCAGCAATAGCATGAATTTTGTTTGGCATATTTCAATGTTAAATATACAATTAAAATTGTCTTCAGTCTTGCCTTTCAAAATTTGCTTTCAGTTAATATTTACACAGTCATACTTAAACTTTGCCTTTTTTTGGAGTACTTATGCTAATAAAGCCCAGCTACACAATTATAGTAATGCCAACCCAGAAGTTCAAAATTCATCAGTTATACCAACAAAAAACATGAGAATGGCTTAAAAATCATGGCACTTTCAAAAAGATTAAATCATGTTTTCTGGACAGTCTTCTGATTGGGAACTACTTCGCCCATCCCCAATACTCTTGTGACAGTTATGATGTTGCCAATTTCTGTAAACTTAAAGAGAGAGAAATGATTTTTGCCTCCTGCTGGAGTGGCTTTCACTAGAGGACCCACCCAGGATCAAGGCCCATTGTTGTAAATATTGTACATATATAAAAAGTGGTATTATTAACATCAAGCATGCAAAAATCATGTCAGGACCTCCACGATTGAGATGTTAAAAATAAAGTAAGTGTGGTGGTTTTGCATGCCTTCTCATTTTTTTTTTTAAACCTTCAGGGGACATTCTGGTCACAATTTCAAGCTTATCTTTGCAATCATGAGGGCTAGAAACTTGCCTTTTTTTAATAAAAAAAAAAAAAGAAAGTTGGGATTCTTTTATAACTACTTGACTCCACGAGATTGGACTTTAAGAAGAGCACTAAAAAGTGTGAGAGTTGGCAACACCAAATAAGTGATAGTCTGCTCAGAAGAGCTTACAATCTAGTGCAAAGCATGATGGTGAATTTGTGACTTGGGAGCTGGAACTAAGATTCACCTAACATAAGGGCTACCAAACATCCACTAGATGGCTTACCTTTTTAATTCCTGCAGAGCTGGCAGGATTCAAACTGGTGACCTACAGGTGAAAAGGCCTATAGCTCATTAGTGCCCTGAGACAACCAGTTCCCCATAAATGCTGTTCCACTTTTTAGAATAAGGATTGCTTTCTAGAAAGATATGTTTATTAAGTCAAGTTCTGAACTCGAGTTCGCACAAACTGTGTTTCCATTCTCTGGATACAAAGGCTAAATCTCCCCCATGCTCTAAATCTCCTACACCCTAGTCTTAAAAGGACAGCTCCTTCTAACCAAATGCAAATAATAAAAATGCAACCGTAAAAGATATTAGCACAGCATCCAAACTCATTTCTAAGTACAATATTTTCCAATGTAAAATAATTCAACAATCACAGCTTTTATACCTATAAGTATTTTTTTAGTCTCTACATGGCTAATCAACAAATAATTTTGAACCCACAGCCCTCTTCACTTAAATCAGCCTCTGTGCCAGATGACTGGAGGGTAGTTAATGTAGCATTGTTATTTAAAAAAAAAAAAAAAAGGGCTTCAGAAGCGATCCTGGCAATTACAGGACAGTAAACCTAACTACAGCAAACTGGATGAAACTATAGTAAAGAACAGAATTATCAGACACATAAATGAACAAAATATGCTGGGGAAAAGTCAACATGGCTTAAGGAGTTGTGGGATAAAAAGGAAGGTCCTCTCATAGATCAGTAACTGGTTAAAAGTTAGCAAACAAAGGATAAGACTAATTGGTCAGTTTTCACAATGGAGAGCAGCAAATAGAGGGGTCCCCTAAGGATCAATACTGAGGATAGTGCAGTTAAACATATTCATAAATGATCTGGAAAAGGGGGTGAACAAAATTTGCAGACAATAAAAAATAACTCATGATAGTTAAGTCCAAAGCTGACTGCAAAGAGATACAAAGGGATCTCATAAAACTGGGTGACAAAATGGCAGATGAAATTCAATATTGATAAATGCAAAGTAATGCACATTGGAAAACATAATACCAACTATACGTACAAAATGATGAGATCTAAATTAGCTGGAACCAGCCCAGAAAGTGATCTTGGCATTATCCTGGCTAGTTCTCTGAAAACATCTGCTCAGTGTGCAATGGCATACCAAAAAGCTAATACAATGCTAGGAACCATTAGGAAAGGGATAGATAATAAGACAGTAAATATCATAATGCCATTATATAAATCCATGGTATGCCCACACCTTGAATACTGCATGAAGTTCTGATAGCCCTAACTCAAAAATGGTATATTAGAAATGAAAAGATGCAGAGAAGGGCAACAAAAATGATTAGGGGTAAGGAACAGCTTCCCTACAAGGAGAGATTAAAAAGACTGTGGTAGTTTAGTTTAAAAAAGAGACGACTAAGGTTGATATGATAAAGATCTATAAAATCATGAATGGTGTGGAGAAAGTGAGTAGAAAAGTGTTGTTGTTTACCCCTTCACATAACAAGAAAAAGGGGTCCCTTGATTAAATGAATAGGCACCAGGTTTAAAACAAACAGAAGAAAGTACTTCACACAATGCTCAGTCAACCTGTGGATCTTGTTGCCATGGGATACTGTGAAGGCCAAAACTAACACTGTGTTCAAATAATTAGATAAGTTCCTGGAGCATAGGTCTATCAATGGTTATTAGCCAACATGGTGAGGAATGCAACCCCATGCTCTGGGTGTCCCTAAATCTCAAACTGCGAGAGCTGGGAGACGATGACAGGTTATGTATGGATCACTCAGAATTGCCCAGTTCTGTTCATTCCCTCTGAAGCACCTGGCACTGGTCACTGTCAGAAGACAGAACACTGGCCTAGATGGACCATTGATCTGACCCAGTATTGCCATTCTTATGTTTCACTTCAGCTGTAGGAATAATGCTAGGGGAGAGGGAAAGCATGGCATTGTTTTGTACCTGGCCCACCCCATCTTGGGGGAGACAACACGTACATTGCTAGTAGGTTCCACAAGTATTTGTGAGACAGCAGAGGAATGTTGGGCATTTGGTGTTGTTGGGTTGAGAATGTTATGTTCCCTATTCCTTGGATAAAATCCTCAGTTTGGGAATTATTATGTTAATTAAGTGAAATGTTTAAGCTGACTGCCATTTTGAAATGGCGAAAGACCAACTAAGACTCCATCTTGGAGGTCTTCTTCCCCAGTGTTTCCCACCCTTTCTGGGAAAAAGGCGGGAAAGGTAAGGTGGAAAGGAGTGTGATCTGTCTGGCAACAGGACTCTATAAATTGTAGTGAGCCAGTCAGCTCACGGCTGTCTGCCCTAGAGGCAGCAAGGTGTCGTCACGCACAGGAGTTGCTGAGAGAAGAAGAGAAGCCTCTAGGAGGAACATCTCGGATAGCCCCCACACAAGAAGATCAGCATACCTACCTGCAGTGGTTCCTGAGTCCATCATCAGATCCTGAGTTCCTGGCTCATCATCCTGGGAGTCGTGAACAATGCCCCAGGAGGGTGAAGAAAGACCTTGAGTAGTTCTTATTAACTTTGGGCCTGGGTAGTTTAGGTTTAAGTTGGGAAAGAATCTGGAGTTAAGCTCCACCTTATTAAATCCCTGAGTGACCCCTCACATTTGTTATTTGCCCCCTGAATAAATTGTTCCTTGTTTTGCTTTATTCTGAGTTTTGTTATTTACCCACCTGACTACTGCGATGATAGATGCGGAAGGGGGACCTAGATATTCACGTTTTAATTGTTGGCGGGAGGGTTAGGTATCTCCCATAGAATCCCATTTATTTTTTCCAACAGCGTCTTTGTTTCTTTTCCTGGCTCTGGGAGTAAATTGTGGTCTAATGGTTAGAGAGAGCAAAACCAAATGTAATATCACTTCCATTTGGGCCAGTTGTGGAAACTGAACCCTGGACACCTGGATGTAAAAGCATGAGCTTCCTCCCGTGAGCTAACGAATCAGCTCTCTCAACTTGAAAGGAGTAGCACTGTCCTACACCTATTCATTTGGTCTAGTGGATGACATCCAGCCATGTTGTTAGCATGGGTGACACACACATCTAATTTGCCATGTTTTTTCTGAAAGACTGTGCGGCAAAATGAAAGTATATTGGTTCTGTTATATTAAAAACCTCTGCTCTATTAACAAGCTCTATGCAAGCTCTTGGCTGTATGGAACTGGTGAATGATCGTTCTCTTTGTGCAAGCTCTTGGCAGTGTGAAATTGGTGAATGATCATTATCCCTAAAATATGGGAACTCCTAGTTAGGGTTGTGAAGGACAGAAATATTAATAACAGAAAGTGGAGGACTATGACTAGAACTCAGTCTCCAGATGTGCAGATGACTGCACGGTCCCCTATGCTACAGAGCATTCCCTCATAAGCCCCCTTGCTGGTTTACCTTCTAAACAGGGCCTGAAGACTGCAACTATTCATATCACAAGACCTCCTGCAGCAGAGGACAAAATTGTGATATTTGCAATAAATTTGTGAGAATTGGCAACACTGAGAATATTTGTAGAATATGAATATAAAAGGGACTCAAATTCAGTTAAAAACAAGTTTGTTAAAAATTCAAATAAATGTTTGTAGACATTTCAGCTAGAGGTAAGATTCCATGCCACCTTTACCAAATCTTCTGAACCATCTAATCTTCTAACAGCTTTTTAACATACATGTATGGGCTATACTATAAAAATACAGTTTGTATTGTACTGCATATATTATTGATGTTTGAATGTGCTTGCTTGAAAATCATTCCTTGGCAATTTAAAAAAAAAAATCACATGTATTTTAAGACACTCTAAGGCAGAATAGAAAATATTACGTTCACATTTTATGTTCTTCTCTATAGGGAAAACAATAATTAAATACAGTGGAACCTATATATAGTACATATGGAAGGAAAATGCTTATAGTTAAGTTTGGAAGGGGCAATGTCGTGCAGAAGGTCAGACTATATGAGCATAATGGTCCCTTCTCATCTTAAACTCTATAAATTTATTAAATTGATTCACAGTCCAAATTGCTTCAGTGGATTTTCACTTCTCTTAGATCTTGAAACCATGACTCACTTTTCACTCAGTTTTCATTCAGGCAAGACATTCCTTGACTTTAAGGGATGGTTTGCCTGATTCAGGACTAAGGGTTGGTCTACACTACATAGTTAGGTGGATGTGCGGCAGTTAAAAACATTGCATTACTTACATCAGCTGTTGGCTGTCATTCTACTCAGTTTCATAGATGTCTTTGTCTCAGAGCAGCAGTCTGTGGCTGGCAGCTGGAGCCATGAAACTGAAAAGAATGTTAATTTCACTGATGGTTGGCGCCAGGCTCACAGCTCAGCCTGTCACCTCACAGTGAGTGGAGGTCTCCTGCTGTGAGTCCTGCATGGCTGTCAGTGCCCCACAATGTCCCATGTCCATTGGTGCTCCTGGTAAGGATGCGCACCACCGGCAGAAGGAGGGTGATAATGTGGACACCAGAAGCTGACTGAATTCCTGTGGTGGCTGTAGGTCAACCTAAAATAAGTCAACCTAATTTTGCAGTGTAGACAAGCCCTGAGAGAAAAATGACTATGGGTTATGTCTATACTACAGGTACTACAACGGCACAGCTGTGGCGCTGCACTGTGCCGTTGTAGTGCTGCAGTGGAGATATTTGCTACAGCAACGGAAGGGGTTTTTCCATCACTGTCATTAATCCACCTCCTTGTGCAGTGGTAGCTAGGTTGATAGAGTTATTCTATTGACCTAGCAGTGTCTATACTGAGACTTAGATTGGCTTAACTACGTCTCTCGGGTATGAATTTGTCACCTAAATTTCAGGTGGGGATTAGGCCTAAGGGCTTCAGGACTAGGCCCTTGGTGAAGTTCAGTTCCGGTATATTTGGGTTCCACTGTGCTCCTAATCCTGGTGGAATGTAGTAATTATCACAAACCACATAGGTGTAAAGTGCTACGTTCCAATAAGATTTTCTGCCTCTCCTCTTTTGCTCTCGCAGAGCAATGCAGGAGAGAAGTTGCCACTACTCTATGTGGGGAGGAGCAAGGAGGTGTTTCTGTCTCTTAGGTTATGTCTACTCTGCAAAAACAGATATGTTCTTAATTCAGGTTAGCTAGCCCGCATTAATTAACTTGGGTTAAAACAGCAGTGAAGACACAACCGCTTGGTTTTTAAATTGGATTAGCAGCTTGAGCTCAGGCCTGAAAGCTGCTAATCTCAATTAAAAGCTGAGTTTGCTGTTTCTTCACTGCTATTTTAAGGAGTTGGCTAACCCAGGTTAGTTAAGCCAATTTAAGAACACACCATGTTTGTTTGTTTTTTGCACTGTAGACATACACATAGTGTTGCTGTAGATGCACTATTTTCCTCGGAGCTGGCAGTGCCCTTTGTAACTGCAGAGACAGAACAAAGCACGTGCTACCTCTCCCAATGTAAAGAGAGGGAGAGCTTTTCTGGGCTCTCTTCTGTTACAGAGAATCAATATGTAGTGTGCTTAAAAACCCACAACCAAACAAAGCCATTTGTAAGCTGGGTGGGGGGGAGAAGGAAAACTAATTTAAGTGCCTCTTACTGTGCTGTTTGTTTTAGCTAAGCAGTCAGTGCAATTGTAGGGCAGAAGATGGCCTTTTGATTGTGGCAATAGACTAGGAGTAAAAGCCATGTTCTCTTCCAGGCTGTGTTGCATGCTTCCTGTATTGCCTGAGGTAAGTCCCTTAGGCCCATATATTTAAAGGTATTTGGGTGTTGCTGTGCTCAGCATTGCAATGTCTAAGTGATTTAGGCATTTTCAAAAGGGATTGAAGCATTTAGGAGCCAAAATGGGATTTAGGCTCCTAAGTTAGTTAGATGTTGCAACACTGAACACAGCAACACCTAAATACCTTTAACAGTCTGGATCTTTGGCACATAAAGTTAGCAAACTAAATCCATATTTGGGCATCTAAATAAATGGGCCATAACTCTCAGTGGCCTCACCTATTTAGATGTCTCAGATTCGATGTAGGTAACTAACTTTAGCTGTGCATGTCTTAAAATGCTGGTCTTAAACACTGTGTGTCTGCATTTCCACCATCTGTAAAATGGGAATGATCATACTTTCCTACCTCGCAGGCATGTTGTGATGTTTAATTCCTGAATGCTTTGTGAGCCATAGGAATGCATATAAACATCAACTAATAAGATAAATAAGAGACAGCAACTGTGCAACAATTCAGGGAAATGTTTTTAATATAAGCGCAGCAATGTGGTTTTTTGGAACATTTCTACATGCTTACAGGATGACTGTACCTGTGGGCACATCTTCCCAATAATGCTTCACTGGTACATTTTTTTAGAAATTAAGTTGGCAATTGTCAAATAACAAGAGGTTTACCTGTCTGAACCAATCCCAGTTTTGACACATGGCATTGGGCGTTGCTGCATTTGGAAACTTAACAAATGTAATGGTTTGTTGTGACAAAACATAATAAGTGTACAGTGATTAGAGTCTGGCATAGTAGTCCATCTCTTGGATTGCTTTTATCATTAATGCTTTGCATGAACACTTCATAACTTATGATCACAAGATGGCAAACGAAATTCATTATTTGCAGGCATGACTAGACCTGAAAAGTTTCAACTTGACCACATTTTTCCAGCTGGTTACCATGTCCTAGTAATTCTTTCTTGTTAAAGCACATGCATATGTTTAAAATAGTAAAGGTATATATCATCAGTTCTGCTAAAACATAAAGAAGCCTGTACATTTGTCATTCATGTCATGCTTGTTTAGGGAGAATCCCCTCTTGGCTAGTGGCCTTTTGAAATAAACAATTTGAAACAAAACATTTTTACAACTCTTCCTGCAGTCCCATACCTGCCAAAAGTCTTGCTTTGGTTAATTCAGTTTTTCTTCTCTGCATCTGTTCCTGCCAATGTCTCAGGACTGTTGGCATCAGGAGACTGCTGTTCTTGGAGCACAGCAACAGCCCTTTTCTTGTCTACACACTGCCCCCTCTCCTAGGATCTATCAGCTACCTCTCAGCTAAGACTGACTCTGCCCTATAGCTTCTTCTAGAACTGTACTCAGATAAGTAGGTGGGAGCTAGCTGCATTTAGGGCAGAGAAACAGCCAGCAGGATTCAAGGTAGAATCTGTTTAGCAACCAGAAGAGCCTGCTTACGGAAAGAGAGTGAGAAGCAAGTCTTAGTGGGGCATGTGTCAGTTCAAGTCATGGGGGCCCATTGTTGAAAGAGAAGTCTGGGTGTTGAGAGGAGCCATGGGTATAGAAAGGAGAGCCATATGGGAAACACAAATCCTTGGGGATTGCCAGGTTTTGGAGCAGGCCCGTGTTCGTTTTGGTTTGAGTGTTTGTTGTGCCTGTGTGGAGAGGGGGCAGCATCCGATTTTACTATTGAAAGGAATATCTGGCACATATGCTTCTGGATTATGGTTCTGAAGAACACTCCCACATGTAAATCTGCTCCCTGGGAACAGGGCCTTGTGGTAAAAATTATGAAGCCAGAGGACCCAATCCTGAAAACATGCATGTATAATATATTTTACGCCTGAGTAGTCCTACTGAAATCAAGAGGCCTGAATCTGTTCAGAAAGTGCAGACCAGACAGCAGGAGGGCAAAAGTGCCTTTAAGCCAACCTTGTACATCAGGGACATTATGCTGCTTTTGAGGCTGCCATAGCCTTACACAGCTGCATATGGGCTGCCCCACAGCCCAGAACAGACAGCAGGGAGCACTCCAGCCGTTTTTCCTTTTAACATCAATCTGCCCTAGCACACTCCAATAGCCGGGGTTGCCTAAATCTGTCCTATCCTACTTCTAAGCAAGAGAACTTCCTCAGTACCTTTATGGTGTAAAAAGGTAAAGCAGGGATCAGACTCTAGTCAGAGTAGTAGTAACCACTACCCCTGGCAGTGAGTGTTTGCAGGACTCGGCCTCTTTGCTTCAGAAGAAGCTGATCACTGACAGTCCTCCACAGTAAGTGAGTAGCGTTAGGGTTAGACAATTTGCTTTCATGGCAGGCTGAGCGGATGTCTCAAACTATTACTTTTCAAGTTGTGATTATCTGTGTTCAAAACCAGCAACTTTCTGGCCACAAAACCTTGCCTCGCTTTCTCCAGCAAAAAAATAAATGATTTACAAATGGGAGGGAAATATTCTGTTTTTCTGCAATCCCATGCAAAAGTAATTTGGCCCTGGTGCTGTTGATGCAGGTCCTTTGTTTACTTATCTCTAGGAGCTAATAGCTGGCATGGGGTCACCGTGCGTGTGCTTAGAAGCAGAAACATTGGCACCTAGGGAACTTTTACTGCAAAAATTCAGACACTGAGCAAATTTGGGCTCCTGCAGTGTTTGAGGGCAGCTGAACGGAAGCTTTGTGAATCCCAGTGGGGCCTGATTCTGGGATTTAGGTGCCTAGCTTTAGTCCTTTTGTGAATCTAGGTCCCAGACCTTTAGCCTAGTGGGGAGTTTTTAGGCAGGAATGTTTATCCTCTAGGGAATGTTTATCCTGGTGTAAAAATGATCTGTAGTGTCCAGACCAAATATAGAAAAATCAAAAGACAAACAGTGGAAAAAAGATCTTTCCCTCCCGCACCCCACAGGTTCCACAGAATTGGAGCTGATTGAATAGTTAAAAACATTACCTGTTTTCTGAATATACAATTCAGGTTCAGTGCACTGTGATTAGTGGGCAGTTATATTGCCAGTTACTCTCAAGTATTTGGACAGCTACTAAATATTCTTGCAAATGTTAATGAATCCTGAAAGTGTCATGAACTTTAACACAAAGGATTATTGGAAGCAAAAATGCTTTATTCCCTAGCCTTGTGTTGAAAAGTGGATGTCACCTAGTCAGGAAACAGAAAAAAAGGTCATACATAAGATTATCGCTTATCCTATGTGATCTGCCTGTGTCACTAATCAGAGTACAGGGACTGTGAGGCAGGGCAAGGCTCCATGGGGCCATACTACATCCACTGAGGAGGGCAGGGAGTGGGCAGGGCATGGGCTTTGCTTTCCCCTGCAACATGCTGACTGTCAGAGCTGATCCAGTGCAGAAGGGGAAGTAGGCAAATAACTGACTACTTCCCCACTGGGATCAAAGAGGGAACAAGGGTCACAATTCCTTTCTTGGATTTTGACTAAGGTGATGCAGCTATGGACTTCCCCTGACTGTGGGCCATAGGTGCTCCTTATCCAGCCTCAGTGGATTCAGATGACCGAGCACACAATCAATTGCAAACAGTTGAAGTAAAGAGTTCATGAACACCCAGGCTCTTAATATCTTTCATCAAACTATTTGACACTCACTTACGAGTAATGCGTACATTCAAAGGAAATTAGGGCTATTCCTGATGAGTCATCAACTAAAAAGGGGCAAATGTGTAGCAAATATTCATAATGGTGTGCCGAGCTCTACATAATGTTAAACAAAATTATATCCATTCATTACTGCTTTCTCCCCCAATGAATCCTCTGTCCAGCACAATCAACGCATCTCTTTTAAGAGCAAAAAAAGTCATAAATGTGACTAGTGTGCTATCCTTCAGCAAGTTGCTCCAGCATGAAATGGAGTCTTTCCAACCTGACTTTGCCCCTTCCTTTTTACCTGCTGGGGAAGCTGAAACACCATTCCTGTCAGCAGTTCTCACTTGATTTACCCTTTGATATGGGTGTGAATGTTTGAATCCACAATAAAGGCAAAGAGAATTTAATTATCCCTGTATCACTAAGTTCCACCCTGATTCTAGGTGTAACTGCTGAACTCCAGGACACTTTGGTTCTTACCCCTGAGGCAAGATGAGGTGGCAGCCAGAAAAACAAAAATCATTTCCAAGGATAGATTTTTTTAACTACATAATTTAGAGTGTAATGGCTAATAACAGAAGAAAGCAGATGTGAGAAATCTCTCAGCTGCATCTCATGCCTGAATAGTGTTAGGGATGATCTAGATATACTTGGTCCTGCCTCAGAGCAGGGGGCTGGATTAGACCTCTCTAGGTCCCTTTCAGCCCTACATTTCCATGATTCTCTTGGGACATCAGTGCTATGTAATGGTGCATCAGTGGTCTTCAAATAAACCACCAATGCAACTTTTAAATGAGTTTTAAGCAGCATCAAAACAGTGCTGAGGGAGACAGATTTGTCTGAGGGGAAATAGAGCTACTTGTTTTACCTGAGCGTTGCTCTTATCCAGCCTAAAAGAATAGCTATCTTCTTTATCCTGTGAGCAAGTTTTCTCACTTGGATAAATGGATATGCTCCACGTACTGTATGCCTAGATACCATGATGATGAAATGTTCACATTCTAGCTAGTTCAGCAGGGATATGCATCACACACGGTGTCTGCACACTAAATCCCCCTGGAACCTCAAAGGCAGGCACTCATGGAAATGAAAATTTCTGATGGCAAGAGATCCAAACTGTCCTTAGATTTATATAATTGGATAGGATAAGTTAGAGCAATGGATTAAATGTTCACTCTAGATTGCTAGTCCAGATTTGTATGGACAGAAGGTTACTATATGATAGCTGTTCATTGGCTTGTGTGAAATGAATATGATAGTCTCTCTACATTTCTCAGAGGACGGATATCTAGTTCACCAAAAAAGACCACAACAAATGGCACAAAGTGCCATCCTTGTTGGCAATCTGAGCCAAGAGGTCAATGATTTAGGAGTTTATTGGGCCAGATTTTGATTGCAGTTACACCAGTATAAATCCAGTTATGTTAATGAATTACTCCAGATTTATGGTAAAAGCAGAATCTGAAGTAGCCTTGTTTGTTAATCTATCTACCATCTTCTAAGTCACTTACCACGATATCATCTAATCACAGTAGAATCTGAGGAATATTGATGTAGGGAACCTTGCACTGTTGCGGTACCCATTATGTAGGTAATAATATGATTTAAGTGCTAAAATGTACATAGTAGAAAAACAATTATCCATACCGTTAGCCAAGAAAAACTTGGCAAAAACTTGCATTGCCATAGAGCTAAAAAGATTATAATGTAATTTTCTCATATTTCATCTCATCAGCCAGAGATTCATGTGAGCATTTTAATTAGAAGTGGGTGAATAACTAAAAAAACATTCTTGAACACTTGTTCCAAATTTGCAGTTGAATTGAGTTGCATTATGTTTATACCTTTTTGTGCTCACTTTCTGTGAATAGGCTTTTAAGCAAGCATGCTGGCAAGAATATTCACCAAAACTGCACATTTTAAACAAATCTTACAGAATGTTTATGGAAAACCAGTTGAATTCATAATAAGCAGGAACTGGACATTTTACTCTGAATCAACCTCATTTTGTCAAGGAACAAGCACATACCATTTGACCAATGTATAAATATCTGATCACAGCATGTTTGAATATCCAATTGTGAACATCAAATAGTTGCAGTCCTAGTCCCCATGAACACATTCAGAATTCCACAGGCTGAAACATGTTTGCATAAAACAGTTGTTGAATTATTCTTAATGTACAAGCTCATGGAAATTGCAATCTGATCACAGACAACTTGGAACAAAAAAGCTAAACTCAGCTAATAAATTGTTCACTACAAATGATTCTCTTAGCTCTTGTTTTAATAAACAGCAACATTTCAGACACTGTAATATTACTATTTGAATATCCCTGGTTCTAACAGTCAGCAGGCACTAGTAAGATTTTTTTCTATTTTGAGATGTGGAGTATAAAATTATTACCAAAAATAAATAACAGTAAGCTCTCCACATGAAACTAATTTAACATTTACAATAAAACATGGGTAGGATTTTAAAGAGAATCAAACATTTCACTGAGTCATCTGTAAACCTTAACTATGTTACTACACTTGCATTTTTTGTCCACATAATTTTAATCAAGAAAAATATTAATGAATTGAAGTATTTTAAATACTTTCAGCTGGTTTATTGTGGCGAGTGAAAAATTTTCCATCAGAGACAAAGTGCTAGGTTCAGATCCAGTGTATTTCAGGGTACTAAAGAGTTTCAATGACAGACAGAAAAGATTAATTTTTTTAAAAGTTAAATTTAGTTCTTGTCGGAAGTGCTAACCTAACAGTTTTAGAGATTAAAGTCTTCTGTTTACACACAGAGCAGGTGCAGTTTGGACTTGGCAGTGCAAACTGTCCTGCATTGCCTATATAGAGGTCTACAATTCTGACCTGGATGGACCTCCTACAGGAATGAGATGGGATTTTGTTTCCATATTCATTCACATGTGCACTGGCCTGTCACACTGAGACTGTCAACAAGGGTATCAATCGTGGTAATATTAGTCACAGTGAATGGCTAGGAATTGGACTGAAGCAACTAATGCTTTTTATATCCATCCAAAAACAATCAATACACAGTGGTAGCATTAGTTACCCCAATTGGATTCAAACCAGTGACTAAAATTAACTAGCTCATTATCTCAGCACAGATTCCCTCACCCCAGAATGATCAATTCCTCAGCACTGTAAAATAAAAATTTATGTTGATAGTTTCAAAATGAAAAAAAACCATAAAGCTTTTCCCATTTGCATGAATTGTGAAGCTGGCTAGAAAGAGTTAAAATATAATGTCTGTCACGTTCTTGTTTAGCAGACTTCTGAGGTCAGTAGTTTTGGTCTGGAGATTTCATGGCCTTCTGCAGCTCAGCTGCCGTGGAGACTGAAAGTGACTCAGAAATGCATGTCTAGAGCTTGGATTTCTTGGCTTTGGTGCTCTCCACTGATTACAAAGACATGCCTTTTCCCTTACTGTGCCCACATGCTGGCTGGTTTTCACTGGTTTCACACTAGTGAAATCTCACTATGTATCTGCTCCCAGCAACAGATCAAAGAGAAGAAATAGACAGCCTAAAGCCAGAAGGACTATCCTCAGTTTTGTGCTGCACTTGGGCTATTCATGGGGGAATTGAAGAGGAGTTTCAAAATAGCCTGAAAATGAAAGTGCAAAAATGTACCTATCTTCCTGAAAAATAGCACCATCCCTGTGCTATGTCCTGCTATGATTACTTCATGTTGGGCCAGATTCTGATCTTATTTATACCAGTGTAAATCAGTTCTACTGATGTCAAAGAAGTTACTGTGGAGTAAAAACAATGTAAATGAGATCAGAATCAGGTCCGGTATTTTCACAAATACTAGCTGAAGCCATGATTATAGGGAAACTTAAGCCATCTGCTAATTTGAGCTCATCCTGATCAAGTCACCTAAATCAGGGGAAAATAACTATTAAAATAATTAAAATTAAAATAGTTATTAAAATAACATAAAACTAAATCTTATAGGGCTTTGATATTCTGAAATATACTTCTTCATATCGTCAAGTGCACAGCAGATAAGACACTATATTGTGTTGAAGTATTATATTTTGGAAGTATAATTCTAAGCATGGTTTATAGAAGAGCTTTTTACATTAAATACTAACTGCTTTTACAACATTGTTCCAGTATATACAAATGCGCCACCTTATGATTGACTACTTGCATGTCTAAAGTCTAGAGTGTGATTGATTTAATTGTAATGAATATGGTACAGTATGTTTTTAGACTTATCAGCTCGGATTCTATACTATACAAGTCAGCAGGAGTTTTATTGTTGCTGATTTCAGTGGGAGCAGCACCTCTTACAAGCCTTCATCAAAGGCCCAATGTTACATTTATTGGGCACCCAAAACTCCCAGTGGCCTTTCTTTATTTAGGCCTGGTCTACACTACAAAGCTAAGTTAACATAAGTTGCCTCGCATAGACCTATATGTATATGTGTCTACATTCACATTGGCTGAAGACAAATTTAAGCGCCCCGTTAAGGCAACTCAGTAAAACCATGTCACCAAATGGCATTGAGCCATCATCACCCTACAGAGGTCAACACAGTGCAAGTGTAGACACTGTGTGACCTATGTCAACCCTAACAGTCATCCAGCAGTTGTCCCACAATGCCCAGCATTGACCACTCTGGTCACAGTTGTGAACTCCACTGCCCAGGGGTCACAAAGACCAGAAGCCAACCCCACCTTAAAACACCCTGCCTATTTTTGAAATGCCGTTTCCTGATTGTCCCACTTGGCGAGCACCCCAAGCAGCTCTCCCATGTTGTGTGCAGCTGCCCAACCAACTCTGCCAGCTCTATGCACTAGGGGTGCTGCTGCCTGGAGTAGACAGGAAGCATTGGATCTCCTGGACACTTATGAAAAGATTGCACAGGGGATGCAGGCGAAGGGATATGACAGGGATCAGCAGCAGTGCCGCGAGAAAGCAAAGGCATTGTGTCAGGCATTCCACAAGGTCAGGAAGGCCAGCTGTTGCTCTGGGGCTTAGCCGCAGGTCTGCCACTTTTACATTGAGCTGCATGTCATACTTGGTGCAGACCACTGTGGATACCTCTGAGGAACCCCAGACCCCTGCCTTGAACAGTGAAGAGGAGTGGGAAGATGGGTGGCTGGAGTTCAGCAATGCTGCAAGCTAGGATCTGTGCGAGACTCTGCTGGTCTAGCCAGTCCTGCCAGTTGAGCATGGATGAGCTCTATGAAGGAGAAGGGACCATGGGTAAGTGTATTCATGCATTTTCCCTTACAATATATCAGTGTAAAGATGGTGCCTGGCCCATCCCAAGTTAACAAAACACAGGTATCAACTCTCCATTATTTTCCTTGTCTGAGAAGAAGTAGTGATACAGCAAACAAGTAGAGCTGGTATCTGGTTTTCACTCCCCTGTAGAGTTAGCTTGCGGGAGGGACATGTGGAGCAGTTTGTTTATGTATGTAGGGACGTCCCTTATGAGTGATCTCAATGAAAGGTTCATGGAGATACTCTGCAATCTTCTCCCAAAGGTTTCTAGGGATGGCTGCCTTACTGTCACAACTGGGACATGGGAGGTCTGACTTATTGGTTAGAGGAGGAGTCAGGGATCAAGCCAGGTCAGATACTAGGAACTCAGAGTCCAAAGCAAGCCAGAGGGCAAACTAGGAGGCAAGAGGCAGGCAGGCAGGCAGGTCAGATTGCCAGGGGATCAATAGCAAGTAACAGGAACAGGTATTGCAGGGGAAGCCTTCCAAAGCAGAGAGATTCCAATTGCATGGACAACTTCCTGTTCCTGTGTTGGGTTTATACAGAAGCTGTGAACCAGTCAGGATCTCCACCCTTCTGCCAATCAGAGTCCAAAACTGGAGACTTCTGTCAGGGTTTAGCTTCTATTCTGGCAATTGCTAGCTGGTCACTGGGTGGTAGATTGGAACTTATTAGATCCAAAGAGCCCTGCAGACCAGGGTTTGAGGCCTGTGGTCCCTGATACTTACTTCTGCCTCTGCTGTCAGACAGTTTTACATGCCACTTCATGATGAATTTGATTAGCACCATTGCAGTCAACAGGCTAGTGGCATACATGGCTGGGCAGTGGCTGTGCTCTCTGTGCCTTTGTTACCCTCAGGAGTGAGATATCAGCAAAAATCATGGAAATGCTTTCTTGTTTCATGCAACCAAAAACGTTAATGCTCTCCTCCTCGGACGCAAGTTACTTTTAAAAATTTTAACTTTCTGAACTCCCTATTTTGTTATGGAGAAATGTCACCCTACTGCACTAGTGCCCATCAGCTGAGATGATTACACACAGGTCTATCATTTAACATGAAGGGGGAGGAAGAGTCGTTTATATGGATTGCTTTCATGGGGTATCCAGCTTTGAAAATAAATGTTTTGGCTTTGTCTTGACATTGAGTTTTGATAGTGATTCTGATGTACTGTAGCATTTGTCTTGCAGCAGGGGACAATCACCCTGGGGTGTTTTTTTCAATTGATATAATCTCTGAGTTATTTTCCAGAAGGGTCCCGCTATTAAACTTAATGGCATTCTTGTTAGGATCACTTGCCACCTCCTGCACTTTCCTTCTTTGAGCACAAACAGTTGTAAATGATCTGCCATTCTGCAAAATCTCATGTACCACAGCAAATGCAAACACTTTACATTTATTGAAGGGCCCAGTTACAAAAATATTTTTCTTTTACATTTTGTTCTATCTATAAATCTTTTTTTATGGCAGTTTAAAAAAAATAAGTAAACCTTACAAGACACTTTTATCACTTATTTATTTAATATCTCAAATTAACTGTCCTATTGCTGCAATTTGGAGGTTATGCAAACTTAAAAAACCATACCATGCTAGGACTGTAGTTACTATATAAATGCTGAAATCTAATCGACCCGTAGAGACAGTACAGCATGCTCTCTGCTGTATGCCTGACCAGCTCCATGAGCTAGTTTGGAGATGATTAGGGCCATACGCCTGCCCGCATTTTGTCCTCTTTTGCCCCTGTCAGAGGGTCGCTGGCCCTCTGAAGGAGTCAGGGGCTCAGTCTACCTCTGACAGGCTGCATGAGGGGGAATGAGGCAACTCAGTCTCACCTGGCACTAATTAACTCACTTAGTAACTGGAATTGTTGTTTGCAGTGTTGTTGTAGCATGTTGGTCCCAGGATATGAGGGAGACAAGGTGGGTGAGGTAATATCTTTTAGTGGACCAACTCCTGTTGGTGAAAGTTTGTTTAGCCCCAGATGTGGAACTTCACACAAATAGGCCTCCCCCTCAGCATCACTAGCTGGATGGTGAAGAGGTTGAGTCAACCTTAGTCCATCAACACCAAATATGTCCCAGGTCTCTTCAAGTGAGGCCTTCAGGACCCAGAAGGCTTTTTGGAGTCAAGGGCCTCTCATCACTAGCTGGGGGAGGGTCTCTTTTCTTGGTTCAAGATCTCCACGGCAGGCTGAACCACAACAACCCTTCTTAGGACATGACAATTCCTCTTTTTTGAGGGCTTATGATGTTGGCTGGCAAAGTCTTTCATGAGAGCCAGTTTACTCTGAGATTTAGCATTCATAGTCCCTTCTTTTTGGAAACTCACCCATGTAGGAGCTCTCTTTCTACATTCTGGGATCTGTTCCTCTCCCCAGGAGCCTCTGTTGACAGGCAGGCCTCATTGGGTGTACTGAAACTCTCGTTCAGGGAAACTGAGGCAGAGATGCAATGGTGGTGCTGCACCAGGCTGTGCTGTAAGGGTGAGGGCCCCTGTTACAGGCACCTACGGCTAAATGCACAAAGGGGACATAGGCATTGCAACATTTGGCCTAACTTTAGGCACCCTGCTGCCCAGTGGACTCTAACGCCTTGAGTTAGGTGCCCAAGTTCCCTACACAATGCATGGGGAGAGTTAGGCACCTAAGAAGGGGATTCACCAAAGCCAATATGCTGAGCAAGGAGCCACCTCAGCCTAACTCCTCAAAGGGATTTAGGCACCTAACTCCAACCCAGAGTTAAGCACCTCCCTCAGCTCAGGATTTACAGTCTCCTTGATGTCTAAACCAGCTTAGGACTTTCTCACATAGGAGGAGGTGGTAGTTGTAGCCCCACATCAATAGTCTAGTGGTTTGAGCACATGCCCACAATGTGGGATACATGAGTTCACATCCCTTCTCTGCCGGATTCAGAGAAGGGACTTTAACCACATTATCCCACCCCCCAACTGCATGTCCCAACCACTGGGCTAAGAGATATTCTGGATTGTGTTCTCTCAGTCTCTCTTGTTGAAGCTGTTCCACTTTGTATAAAATGTTAAAACATTTGTTGGGCCAGAGTGTGATGGTATAGCCCAGTGATTAGGGCACTTTCCTGGGGTGTGGGAAAGTCAGGTTTTTGCCTTTGCTCTAAATTAGACAGAATAAGGATTCAAACCCAGGTCTCTCACATCCTTGGTGAGTTCTAATACTTATTAGAGTTCTTATCATAGGGTATAAGAGGAGCTCCTCCTCTGCCAGCTGTCTTGTGTGGAGCCCAATCTGGTAGACCTGCTCTAAGGTGATCTCTGAGCAACCCTACCGGATCGGGCTCCATAGGTCAGATAAGCAGCATCACGGCTAGTTTGTGAATCCTGATGGGGTTGAGGTGCAATCTAGATACATGGGCCCATTGCAGGGGTGGCATGGGACTTTATTGGCAGAAATTTAGGAACTTTAGGAACTTACAGGACTAGGCAGCAGCTGAGCAGGGATTTTGAGGATCTAAATTTTGGATTTAGGTATCTAAAGTGGCAATTGTTTCCCTAAATCCTTTTGTGGATCTATCTAGAGGGTGCAAGGATTGGATCCCAGCAAAATTCTGGCCAAACCCTATGCATGGTGCAAGAGATGGGAGAGGCTTTTTGGCCTTTTTCTTTCCTTATGTTCAAGAAGGGCTGCAGGGGACAGCCAGAATCTGTAAAGGTGATATTTACAGCAGTAACATCAAAGAAGTATAAGACATTTACGGATAAATTGCCAGTCCTGGAGGCAACACATTTGTAGATGTATTTATTACACGCTTTACACTCTGCATTTATATATGTGGAAATACAGGGGGTTGAAGGAGCAAGAGATTAATGTACATTTTTACAGATGCATCTATTACACCTATGGAAGACTTGCCCTTTGGTTTTGATTAACAGTTTGATGTGTGGCTTAATATTGCATGTCTGACAATAAGATGTCATGGGACTTGTGTTCAAGATAGATGTGTCACCACTGCACTTCTGGGAAGAGGCTGGGTACAGTGAGGTGCAACATTTGGCTTTACTTTGCATTAGCACTGAAAACTTGTCCAAACTCTCGGGTCTTCAAAACTAGCAGAGAGAACAAGCCGCCTGGTGGTATTTTGGCACATCCAGCTGCAGCCAGAAACCAGAAGTGAAAAAGACTTAGTTTGGCTGTAGAAATGGGTGACGCATCAGTGGGGAGTGGGAGAAGGGACAGAACTCTTATTTTTCCAAAACAGTTTGCCAGTCGCTAAAGGTGAAGTTCATCCTGTGCAGGAAAGCCTATGTCCCACTTAAACCTAAAGGGGTGAACTTCACTCATGTCAAATAATCAGAGTTCATGTAGCAAACTATTTATTTTGCTCATCTCTAATATCAACATTATTTTTTAGTATAAAGATGAATTGAAAGGCTTTTACCTGCCAACAGCTCAGTTCAGACTTCTGGGTTTCTTCTGCAACAGCAGGTAACATCTAAAGCATAAAACTCCCTGCTCTGCTTTAGGTATTAGTTTTTGATGCAGCAAAAACCCAGAGGAATGCAGTGAGGTCCCAGCAATTAAGAGAAGGAGATGCTGATTTGCAGCCATTTGATTTTAAAATATATTTATTAGAAGTGGACCTAGACCAAACATCCTGAACTTTGCAGCTGGTCCCTACCTCTGTAATGTGCTGAACTAAAATCCCAGGTCCAAACACCTTCATGGTTGGGAAAATTTTGTTATGAATCAGAACTCTGCAGCTGAAGCTCATCCCCCAAAGTTTAAGCCTCTGCCTATGGGGCTGAATCTGATCTCATGCTGAATCAGGTGTAGTTCCACTGAAGTCAATGGGCCAGGTTCTGACCTCTCATTACTTTTACACCAGGGTAATTCCATTCACTTCAGTGGAATCACTTCTGATTTACACTGGTTGCATGAGGTCAGAATCAGACCCAATCTCTTAGGGATTTTAGTTTTCTTTTTAATTTAATAAAATCTTGGTACAGCGATATAGAAACACATGGGATTCTTCTGCTAAAAGTGCTAGTAAAATTTTACCAGAGCAAATGGACAAAAAAGTCCCTAATGTCTCTAAATAGAAATGTATACCATGAGCAGAGAAAGAAGAGAAATTTTTCAATACTGTAGCAGGTTCATGCAGGCCCCTCTGCTGGTCAGGTCCCCTGCACCCACAAATCACACACAAACATCAGCTTCATACTCTCACCAGTGCTCACTATTTACAAACTATCCTACCACCATCTACTAATATACACTCCGGCCTAATAGCCCCAGCAGCTTCACTGCTCAAGGGAAGGGAAGGGAAGGGAAGGGAAGTTCACCCTCTGCTGCAGCTTCTCCTCCTGTACTTCCTTCCTGGGATCCTTTATGGAGCCTGGCCTAACAAGCCCAGCAGCTGCTCCCCGTTAACCCATCCTGTGCAGGGTTCACTTAGCCTCTTACCATTCCTTTTAATTAGGGCACCAGTACTATTTGGGTACTGGGATAAAAGCCCCTCCCCCAGCCTGAGGAGAGGAGCTACTGAGCCTGGGACTCAACTAATTACAGGGGACAACAAATGAAAAAACAGGGATGGACATGAAGGTCAAAGGGCTAAACAAAGGGAACCTGACAGGGACACCGAGCGGAGAACCCTGGAAAGCACCCCCTGCTCCTCAAAGTTAGTCAAGGAGTCAGTGGATGTAGCCCAGAGGAACTCTGCTCGGAGATGTGATTGGATAGAGGAACAGAAGGAGGCCCCACAGTCACAGAGCAACGCGTCAGCCAGCCTCCTCTCCCTGGTGTTGTAGATGGCCACCTTGGCCAAGGTGAGGAGGAGGTTGACAAGAAGGTCCCGTGACTTTGTGGGTCCGCAGAGAGGGTGTATGTAGATCAGGAGGTGTGAGAGAAATGCAGCCAGAACCTCAGAAGGAGGTTCTGGAGGAGCTGGAATAGAGGCTGCAACCTGGCGCACTCCAGTTAGACGTATGCCAGGGTCTCCCTCACACTGCAAAAGGGACAGGCTTCAGGATGGGGGGTGAACCACGCCATGAAGGAGCCGCCAGCTGATATCCCCGGTGGGCAATGGAACCAAGGTAGAATACACACTGGCCCACTGGGGTCTCTCGCCCTCGATAGGTGGTAAGAGGTCCCACCACTTGGTGTCAGGCAGGACACAAGGGTGAGGAAATGGAAAGTGTGGAGATGTGCCAGTGGCCAGCTCGGGGTGTGCGGAGGAGGCCGTTGGGGAGCTCATGGGGCAGGGGTCTGATGAAGAGGTCTGGAAGGCCCAGGGTGAGGGGAGGGCAGGGAGCACCTTCCCTCAGGACCCACTCAAGGTAGGTCCGAGCAGCGGGGGGCAAGGCTGTGGATGCAGCACAGGCCCTGTCCTCCTTCCTCCAGGGGGAAACTCAGGACCCCTGCAGAGACCCAGTGCAGTCCTGGCTAGAAGAACTCCGGAATTGTCTTCTGGAGGTTGGCCAGGAAACTCGGGGTAAGGACCAGGGTGTTGAGTCGGTGCCAGAACATGGACAGGACCAGCTGGTTAAGAACCAGTGCTCCCCCCCTCAGGGAGAGGCACCAGAGCAGTCCTTTCCACCTCTGGAGACGCTCAGCCACTCTGCCCTCCTAATCCTGCCAGTTATTTGGCGGAGAAGGATGGGTGGCAGAAAGGTACAGGCCCAGATAGAGCAGAGGACCTGTGCTTCACTGGATGGCCTGAAGTGCGGGTGGGAGGGAGCTCGCTCTCCGCCCTCCATCCAGCCCCAACCATCAGGCCAGAGCTCTTGACCCAGTTGTCCTGGGTGGAGGAGGTCGCCAAGTAGACCTCTTGGCAGGCCTCCACCCGCACCAGGTCGCCCGGGTCCTGGACCACGAGGAGCACGTCATCGGTGTACTGCTTAGGGCACCAGTGGCAGAGGGCTGAATCAGCCTGGCTGCTCCCAGCAGCATGTCACAAGTACCAAATTATATTTTACAGTTTAATCATCTGGAAGATCTCCATATGTCATATTTAGATGTACTTCCTATTTAATGCAATACAGATTTTTCAAATGCATCAACCTTAAAAATAAATAACATATGGAGGCACCTATATAGTTAATTTGTTTGTTGAAATGGTATGCTTTTGTTTTAAAGAGGAATTTTAATGGGGGGAGGTGCAGAGACCCTGAAAATAAGAAAGTAGGGGCTTTTTATATCAATTTTTTTCAGTTTTCATTGCCTAGCTCAAGAATTGAAATGGCATCAGAAAGTACGAAGGCTTTATGTATTCTGTCCAAATCAGTGATTTATCACATTTAGTAATAATAATGAATATCAAATTTTACTTGAAGACTTGACACTGGAGTCTGAAGTTCTGAAAGTGCCTTCTTGTATTCTCTGTGCTGTTTAAAAAAAATGCAGCCACTTAATTTTTTTGTTTCAAAATGCTACCTAGTAATTGGATATGTCACAGTTGCTATTGTAAGCCAAGTTGATATATACAGGTTTTCTTTTTTGAGGATGATTCAGTCACTTCTAGGATTAACATGTAGAGTAACACTTGTAAATACTGAAAGAATAATTAATATTTTAGGGACTGCAGGAGGTGACAAGATAATGGCTGAGTCTGTGAGCCTTTTAAAGAAAGAGTTAGGACCAAATTCTGCCCTCAATTACACTTGTAATTCCATTGATGTCATTGTGGTGTAAATGAGATCAGAATTTAACTCAGAGTTTAGCATCATTAATCACGGGAGTTTGTAAATAAATTGATGGAAACTATGTAAGGACATGTGTTTACAAATACAAAATGTGAAGATCTAGTTACAGGTAGGGAGACCCCACATGGGGGGGAAAGGGCTGCAACCCCTATGGGTATGTGTGTGTGAGGGGGCCTGTGTTACAAGTTTGTACTGGGCCCAAAAAATTTATGCTTGGGCCCTGCCTGTGACAGAGTGCTGGAGGTGTGTAGGTGAGCCTGCACTCCAATCACCTGGAGGCTAATTAATGCCCCAGGAGAAGCTGATTGGGGTAATGATCTTATCGGGCTAGTGGGCTGGGTGAGGTAAACATTCAGTTGGCCCCATCAGCCCAGAGCTGATAAAAAGGGAGGCCCAGGAAGGAAAGAGAGAGACAAACAAGGCTAGCTGGGGCTAGTCACATAGAGGGCTCAGAGTAAGGAGACCTCTGTTCCCTCAGGTCCTGCTGAGAGAGCCTAAACTTTGGCAAAGACTGAAAAGAGGTGGGAGCATGGGGGACTGTGGTGATATTGGTGAGGGAGACTTTAAATAAAGCTTCACTGAGAGCACACCAGGAGGCCTCTGTGCAGTTTCTGCAGGAAAAGGAAGGGGAAGGAGCAGGGCCCCATTATACTACTGATTCTGCTTTAATGGGCATTTGGCTTGAGTCAGGCCATGTCTACACTACAGAGTTCATTCATCAGAGATCATAAGCTGCTTTAATTACGTTAGTTGTGCACATCCATATAATGCTCCTTCTGTCGACAGAGCATGTCTACAATCATTGCTCTTGCATCGACAGAGAGTGTTGCATTGTGAGTAGCTATCCCACTGTCCAACTTGCCACCCTCTGCCACTGGGAGCTCTGGGAATGGATCATGGTGCATCACCATCCCAAGATGCAGTTCTTTCTGTCCCATCATTCCATGGGCTTCTGACTTCGTTTCACACTGTTTTTCAACAGCCCTTGTAAACTGTGTGCCTGCCATCTCTGCTTGACAGCATGGATCCTGAACTGGTGATGAGTCTGGTGATGAGTGTTATAAACACAACGCAGCTGGTCCTGCAGTATTTCAGGAGCTGCGAGATACAATGAATTAGTGATGCCTGCCCTGCTGTCTGCATGGAAACAAATTATTCAAGATTGCTGCTGGCAATCATAGAATAGCTGCACATGGTGGACTGTCTGTAATCAGCTCAGGAAACAAGTACTGAGTGGTGGGATTGCATCATGACGCATGTATGGGATGACGAGCAGTGGCTGCAGGACTTTTGGATGCACAAATCCTCCTTCCTGGAACTGTCGTGCTCGCCCCAGAACTGTGGTGCAAGGACACCAGAATGAGAGCTGTCCTCACTGTGGAAAAGCGAGTGGCGATCACTGTGTGGAAGCTGGCAACATGGAGAAGAGGAAGGTAATTTGTCTGATGTCTTAAGTAACAACCAGGTTCTGAATGGGACTATTGTAAAACTCTGTCATATCTATTTTTAGTGGGTTCATGGGAAGATGTTTTTCTTCTTCCATTATCAAATGGCTTCACAAATCTGAAATTTCTCTTTGAGTTTTTGTTTCAAACAAAAACTTCTTTAAAAGTCAACAGGTTTCTCCTGATTTCACATCAAAACATACATTTTCACTTGAAACCAAATGTCAGTTCAACTTCATTGGAAGCTTCTCAGATTTGGTGGAATGGTCCGTGAACTTTAGCAAACCTGGCCCAAATTTTAAACCTGTAAGTCAAAGGTTCTGTTGATTTGTTGTTGGTTTTTTACACTGAAAGTTTTGAACACTTCTGTCTAAGCTTCCATACCCATCTTCATCCCAACCAAATTGTGACACACGTCATAGACACAAACTAAAACAAAATTAGGCTTTTTGTAAACACTTTTACCAATATCACTGTAGATTATAAGCATTCAGTTGGTACTGCCTGCTACTGTTGATATGGTGTGGTCTTTACTCTCTTCCCTCTATTCAGTAGAGAAGCAGCTAATCAGTCTGGCCCATTCACTGAGTGAGCTGACAACTGCAAGAACCAGATGCTAAGCTCTAGAATTTATTTTTCCAGTAGGGTCATCTAGGTCTTTGATTTGTTTCCTAGCTAGCCTCTTCTAAAGTGTTTTATCTGGCTTCTTGGCTAATTTCCACAAAAACAATAAAGTATTTGTATGTCTTAGTTTCCCCATAATCACCAACTCCAACTCTAAGAAGTCCCCTGTGTAAAGATGTAAAGTTTTTATTTTTGTTGAGAAAGCTGCCCAGTGAGGTACAGATTTTGTTATGTCAGATACAATATTCCTATCTTGTTTATAACTGCTGAAAAGAACATGCTGTAAAGCCTCATTCACAGATTTGATGCTTCACATTTATCAGAACAGGATTTGCACTGTGATGTTTGTACAATTACAAAAGTTATCTCTAATGGGTGGAGGAACAGTGTCTGTTTTGAGTGGAGGGAATCCATCCAAATCTCAATGGGCAGCAGAAAAAGAACATGAAAAACTGGGATAGCCTTTGCAATCACACTGATAGCAGAGAGTCACACTGATAACATGCAAAAAATCCCAAGCATATTGCAAAGGAGGGTTGTTTTTTTTTCTCTTCAGTTTCATCTAGAGTTTAATTTTAAGTGGAAGAGAACTCACAAATATATATAGTGTGTATACACACACTTTCCAAGAGTGCATCTCACAAGTTCCAAAAGTATTGTTGTTGCATAAAGATTTACATCATCACAAAAAATACTGACTAATGAATTACTTATTCATCAATGTCTATTTAACAGAACTGTCTGTTATCTTTCTGTACCTGTCTTTTAATTACTTTTCAGTCCTCGAGTACCTTGATGCTGCACAAGTTTTCAGGCCTTTAAAATGCTTTACCCTTCAACTTGAATTTTTATTTCCTCTATACAGGTTCATTGGTCTAGATTTTGAGTTAGGGTTAGGATGGATTGCCAGAACTTTTTTCTTATGATTGTCAATTCTTGGGGAAAAAAGTCTCAAGCAGATGAATTACAGATGTGGAAAACAACATGGAAAAATGTGTGGTGAGAAGCTAAACATATATGATGGACATAGCTCCCCATTTTGCTGTACGATGATAATATAGTATTCTGAATGTATACAGCAAATTAGAAAATAGCTGACTGAGACTTGTATTCCTCTGGGCATGAGATGCCCCAGCCTTCACTTGGGTAATCTGTGGTAGTGAAAACCCTGCTCCGTGTCTCAGCACAGCCTGCACCTCCAAAGGCCATTTGGATTAGGAAAGGAGGGGCCTTAAACTATCTTTGCTGTTCTCCCACTGAAAATTGAAGATGGGGGCAGCTGGCTGATCCCAAAGAACTAAAGAAGGAGAAAGTGGCCAATTAGAGGAGAGAATAACAGACAGCTGGGTTGCCACTAAGCCTCCCCTCACTAGAAGCCTGTTTAAAGTTAGGAGGGTGCTCCTGAGATCAGAACATGGATCAAGGAATGGTGAAAATGTAAGTTTTGCTGGCTTTTGCTCCAGGTTTGCTTGGAATTTCAGGTTTCTTGTGAACCTAGAACTGCAAGCAGACACAGAGGGCTATGGATTCATATAGATCTAACTCGCTGGTTTTCTTCATGAAACCTATGTGGTTTTGTAATCATAAGGTTTTCACTAGGGATCAATATACCCTCAAAAGGCTTGGAGTTCAGATGAATTTACAAAATTCTGGATACTTTCCCCAATCTTATCTAAACTATGTAAATCTCTGTGATCTTCAAAATTGGCCTGGAAATCTCATGAGAGCAGCTTTTCCTGTGAGATTTTTGGCACGCCTGCATCTAGTCCCAGGAGGAATTCCATAGGGACAGCCTCTCATGGAGTATTGCAAGGAGAAATTATAATTATACGGTTAAGGCACATGAGACCTGGGTTCTTTTCCAGCTCTGCTACAGACTTGCTGTGTGACCTTGGGTAAGTCACACAGTCTTGCTATGCCTCAGTTTCACCATCTATGGAAGAGGGATAATTATACTCTCTGTTTTTAACAGTGCTGGTAGGTGCTCAGACACTGCTCCCTTCCTCCCCATGGGAAGCTAATCTGAACCGTTTCAGAGCCTCACAAAAAAGGTTTGGTTCTGAAAACGGAAGACCATTTGGAATAAGAGTTGGCAATTATTTTATCCAAATGAATTGACTCATAAGTAATTTCCTTTAGTTGTTTCTGTTCCATAATGATCCCACACAGGCAGCACATGCTTTCACAGCTAGTCATGTCCTTAGCCTTAGATATTAGCTTTTTCATTGATGCACCAGCTTTGCTTTGAGTACAGATGTGAGCATTCTTTATTTTTAGTCTTTACATTTCTGTACTTAACACAGTTGCCAAGCCCACACGTTTTCTTGTTTTGTTTTTCCATTTACTATACGTCTTCTTGTGACTCACACAATACAGTCCCATGAGGTTATTAGTTCTCTCCTCCATTGGATGAATGCCGTATGAACCAGTCGACTGGAGAGATTAACTAAACCCATAGGCTAGTAAATAATTCTGTGATCATTCTACGGTCATGGAATTCTGGAAAACCTGGTCTCCTAGAATGATATGGCTAGCTCTGTACTGGAGATGTGGCAGAGGAGAAGGAAGCCATATTATCATCGCTGACTGCTGTAAAATATAATGCCTTGAGCCATAAAATTATCTTAGCTTCTCTATAAGATCCTTTGAGCCTGATATGGGAAATATTACACCATCTGCTAGCTTTAAAAACTCTTCCCTTGTTTGTTCAGTGCCCAAGGTCAGACCTCCTGCAAATTGCACTTTAACCACATGCCCCAGTAGGGAATTTTCCTCTTTTTGTTTTTGTTTTTGTTACAAATCATCAAAAAGAACCTAACGACTAAAACACTTTTCACAGCTAAAAAGCTGTGTTTATACTATCTAACCTTAAAAACACCACAGATGTTTTATTAATTAGTATATTTCATAATGTACTTGATACTAATAGCATCTCCACATGCCCATTGCTTGGAACTAAAGGTTGAAGTAATACTTTTAATTTCAGTTAGTGTTTATCAAGTGTTTATGAAACTTACCAATAAATAATTATGACAAACTCTTTAGGTCCAATGCTGACCCTGCTGAAATGGGAAAACCTCCGTTAACTCTACTAGGATCAGGATCAGGCCCTCAGTCTACGAAGCAATCAAGAAACAAGTGTGTTTGTGAATTTTTAATCTGAAAAATCAGAGATGTTTTACTAGTAAAATTGTATTATACAATATCATTAAATGTTTGTTCTCAGTTTTATGTTAAACATTTATTTTTTGTATCTGTTAAGCTTTAATGAGATTTTTTTTTAAAGGGGGCGGCAGGAGGGTGAATGAATTAAATCAGGGCTTAGATGCCAAGGTGAGAAATGCAGTATATACCGCAGAGACAAAGATCTTGATACAAATTTCTATTTCATTTAGAAAAAGTGACCCCAACACATGTCGTCAGCATGGGATCATCAGTACCAAAGCACAGACTTCTAACATTTGAGCTAAAGGGGTTAACTCCACAAGCTAGAAGCACTAGCAGACTGTTATTCCTTTTATGTGAGGTATGTGGCACCCCACTTAAAATCATGATACATTTATATCATATTACGATGAATACTTTATCCATCTGGCTTTTAATTGGTTTGTTAATCCTCATCACACTCTCATGGTTGAAGGAAAATATGGTTCTCAGCCCTGGTAGGATTGTGATGGCAACCATATCTAAACACCCAGAACCTTTGCACCTTTATGGGATTTCTCTCGTTGTCAGCATAACTCTTAAGAGGGAGGAAAATGAGACATTTGGGATCTCAATTCCTCCTAACTGTGCAAAAGAAACCTACGATAAGGACGCACCAATTTAAATAAAAAAATCTATGTAGTCTGATGTGAAAGGCCCTGCAGGTTCTTTTTGGTTCTCCACAAGAACTGTCTGACTACCTTTTTCACCAGATTCTGAGTTACAGACATCTTCCTTATGATTTTGTTTTTATCTATAACTTGAGTTGTTTTATATAGAACTATCTGGGCTGCACTACTTCTTCTTCATCTTCTGGACTGGTCTACTTGGAACATGTCTTTTGCAATCCAACATGAAAGGCCTGCTTTAAACTACAGGGACTCTGATGAGTCCAGTGGTTCTGTCAGTTGAAGTCTGTGAACTCATGGTCTGCTCCATTACCTCTCTCATCACGGGGGTTGTACTAGTGAGGGCAAGTCTGATACAGTGAATTCAGACAGGCAACACTCTATGAGGAAATTAAGAACTACAGGTGGGAGTAACGCCACAAAATTCAGGGATCAGATTCACTTCAGGAGAGCATCAGAAATTTCAGGTGCTTTTCTGAACTACCTGAATGATTTAAGCCTCTTGAGTCTGTAAAGCTGGGTAGCAAATCTTGGTAGAATAGGTTCTCTGACCTTAAGATAGCCAGAAATTCTGCTTCCAGTTTGTTTTCCTGTTCACAAAGAACAGCCATATGTCTTCAATTGGAATCATTTTCATTTTAGATTAGGACAATACAAGTAAAGTCTCCATGACAGAGCACACTGTGTCTGCAGTGATATAAACATCAAAGTAACTGCCTGTCTCTCTTCTTTACATAAATAGAGAAAGGAATCTGAATATTTCAGAACCTTAAATTATTTGGTTCAAGATTCGTTCTAAAATGGAAGAAAGTTCAGATCAGCGGTGTCTTTTTTCCCTGCTCTTTGAACCATATTAGGAAACCCATTCTGCAGTTTTGAAGTTCTTATTATGATAAAAAGAAAGAAATGACAGTGGTTTTTGCTCTTCACAAAGATATGGCATACATTCCTTATTTTCTGATTGTGAAGGAGCCATACCAAATTTTGAAAATAGTGCCCTTGATGTTTTAAAATGTTACAGTATTGGTAGGAACTTAAATCCTCCCCAGTGCCTAAGCAAGGATGATTTAAAATATTTCTGGAATGTTTCTACTTTGTGTGCTACTTCCAGATGTGTGTCTGTGTGTGTGTTAGAGGAAGAAAATGACCTTCTAACAACCATAATTTTATGCACTGATTAGAGCACTTTACATGGTGGTTTTCAGAACTCCCTGGATTGTGGAAAGAAAAAAGCTGCTTGCTAAAGTATCCTTGCTGTAGAGAACAAAATAGCTACAGAGGCCAATTCAGAGAGAAAACACATTTATTTACAGTAAATCATCAAGTTAATAAAGCCCACTTGAAATGCAGAAGTTTAAGATGACATGCTCAATTATCATTTAAAATGCCTAGTAAAACACGAGAGCTTTCTAGCTCCATTAAGCCCTTCTTCCACAGTTAGAATTTATGATCCATCATCCAACAGCACACAATTTTATCTGTTCATGAGCAGCAGGATTGGGTTTGTCAAACTGATTGGCCAGTTATGTAGAAAACTGTTCTATCTTAAACAAAACAAAAATGCATAAAACATTCCATTTACATTTTTTTGAGCAGTTGAAGGAATAGAAATTATCAAAAATTTATTTTCCTTCCCAGAAATATGTCTCCCCCTAACCTATGTGTCTATCAGAGGCTCCTCTTGCTTTGTTGTTTGAGCTCTTATTTTATAAGGAATGACGGTATTCTGTAACACTCAGAAAAACAAACAAGCAATCCCCCTCCAATTACTGCTTAATAATAATGCTTCCATATTACACAATGTAAATAATATGTAACCTTTTGCTATTTGGTGACTTCTATAATACCCTAGAAGTAACAGGGCACGATCAGGAAAGATTTAGCTCTTCAATCCTAGATATGCTTATGTTACGTACTGTCGGAATAATTATTATTTATGAGGGGTATTACCATAACACTATTTAACCGTAAATTCCTTTATTAAAACCAAAGGCCAAATGGTGTTTATGCAATTTCTCTAAACAGGTCTAAAAAGCCTAAATACTAAGCAATTTACTACATCCAAACAGTAACAGAACATTTATAAGCATTTGATGAAGTTTATTCTTTGAACCGGACATCCTCCCTACTTCATTCTTTCTGGCTTTATAACTCATTATTTTCAAGGTATTTCATTCTACTTGCTAGTCAGGGTCTTTCTTTAACACACAGACACAGACACTTCTTTAATTTCATATTTATCCTACAAGCATCTATATAGGCCCAGATCCAAAGCTCATTGAAATCAACGGAAAGAGCCATATTGAGTCAGAGAGCATTGAATCAGGCCCATACTGCATGTATATTAAAGCTCAATAGAGTAAGTAAAGGGTGGTCTTCCAACGGTATTGTTGAAAATCTAACACTGGCTTGTTAGAAGAAATTGGTTCCTCTTCTGTTTAGAAATCTGTCTAATCCATTTTTCCATTTGAGATCTTTTTGTAAAGCCCATCACTGAAGTGTCTAAGATGGTGCTATTATAGATATGGCAATTTCCTGCAATATCTTTGGGAGATCTTATTGAATTAAATGTAAGTAGCTTTGGAGTCCATATATATGCTAAGTGTATGTTTTATTGGGGGATTGTATGCAACTTCTTTAAGGGGGAGAGGTGGCCAGTGTAAACCTTGGGAAATTTTAGGAACGTCAAAGGACTATTTTAAACAGTGTGCCAGACACAAAAGTATTTCAGGGACAAACAAGTTAAGAGGATTTCCTAGGAGATACCTGAGGGAAGGAGAATGTAAATTCCCACCACTGGACCCAATCTTTTGAAGCTATAGCCTGAGGAAAAAACCATTGTCTGACTGATTACCTATCCAGTCTCTGAAGTGAAAAACCCAAGCTATATAAAGAAAAAGTTATCCTATGCATATGTGCAGTCCCCATCGGCACAGTGTAGTGAAGATGCCGCACAGAAGGGAAGCACAGCAGTCGACGGGAGTTACACAAGCTACTCTGCATAGCTTGCATAACTCCCGTTGACTGCCGCCGAATCGCCAGGTAACTGTGGGCAATTATGCTGTTTATTGTATCTGGAGAGAAAGTAAAGTGTAGACGCTGGCCGTTTAGGCCCTCTGACTTACTAGAGAACTCACACTGTAGGCAGAAAACGTGAAGCCTAGAAATACCCAGTCAGGAGGGGGAGAGACACAGATCTCCGCCCCAGAGAGGTGATGGCTTAGGAGCCAGGAGCCTACAGTGGGTGCCCTTGCAGGACCATGAGGGGGAAATACAGGTGCAATTGATCTGAAATGTGACAGATGCAATCCCACTGAGTTCAACCAATATTCAGTTAAATTTATTTGTTTTTAATTTTTTTTTTTATTTTATCAGATAACTCTCCTAGACTTTAGGCTTCTCTCATAGTTTAAAACACACAGCAATTGCTACAAAATTTTAAATCTGCTCTACAAAATTTATTTTATCCACTTATTCAATTATCAGACTGCACTTTAAGAACAAGAATGTTAACACACCAGTTCCAGAGACTCTAGGAAGGCTATCTTAATATCTACTAGCAAATATCTTATATATTTCCCAAACACCCATAAAAAATTAGGGCTTTCTTGAATTGAGTTACTCAAATGGAACTCGGTGGAGGTATCATGGAGTAAGTGAAGGCAGAACTTGGCCCTTAAACATTTTATTTACACTTGGATAACTCAAAAGCTCACTAAAAGCTAATGACTGATCTCATTTTTTAAATATATTGCTAATTACATAAAACAACCATAGAGAACAAACACACTATACAAACGGAATGGCCGACATGGAATTTATGCAGACAAGACAGGGAGTTCTTCATGCAAGTAATGAATGAATGAAGAGTCAGCTGCTTTTTCTTCGTGTTAGTACAGAAACAAAGGGGGGACAAATTCTGCCAATTTGAGGATGTGCTCTCATATCTAAGGATAAGACTGTCACGGAGGTCATGGAATCCGTGACTTCCAGAGACCAACGTGAAATTATCCTTTTCAACTTCTGTCCCAAGATGTGGGGCAGCGGGGCAGAAGCTGTCAGCTTCTGAGGGCTGAGGAGCTCTCAGGCAGTCCTGGAGTTCTAAGGGGGCAGGTGAGGCCAGGCGTTCTCAGCGGCTGTGGGGACTCCCATCTCTGAGCTGCTGCCAAGGGCCCCATTGTTGTCAGCTTGGGTGGGTGGTGCGGGCCCCCAGCTCCAAGCCACCACCAGCAGCAGGGACTCCATGGCTCGGAGGCATGGGGGCCCCGTTGCTGTGAACTGGAACAGGCAGCAGAGGCCCTATGGCTTGGAGACACAGCGGGGGGAACCCGGTGCTCTGAGTTGGGACCCTACAGCACCCAGCCACCATGGATGCCGGGGGGAACCCAGAGCTGCCAGCGGTGGCGGGGGACCCAGAGCTTCTAGCTGCTGTGTGGGAGCCCAGAGCTCTGAGGTGGGACCCCGCAGTTCCCTGCTGTGGGCAGCATTGGTGACCCCAGGGCTCCAAGATGCACAGCTTCCTCCCACCATGGTCGGCAGAGGGAGCCTGAAGCTCAGCTGGTCCTCGCAGATCCCAGGCAGGGTCCCTGCAGCTCCAAACTGCCATGGGGAGCATGTGACCTGGCCCAGTCCCCCTCTCTGGATGGACGTCTGTCTATTTTGAGTGGAATCAATCACTGGATCCCACGTGCTCCTAAGCTCCCTGAGTCTGGCTAGTGATTGGTCACTGTTCCAAGCTCTAGACCACTCAGGCACTTTCCCAGGTGCAGACCTCATGTCAGGTACCTTTCTTGGGCAGCAAGACCCTACAGTCCGGCTACCCCAGCTCTTCTGAGCCCCCAATTGATTTGACACACTCCCTCCATGTTCCACCTTGCTGTGGGCACTCTGAGCAACTCGATTAACCCCTGCATGGACAACATGGCAGGCGAGTAATGAATGCAGTCTTAGCAAAGGAATTGCTTAACCATTGACACTTAAATCTTAAGCAGCAATAGAGAGTTACAGATCTTTGGAAAATAGCTAACAGTCCCGAATGCACCCCTTCCTTCCCCCCACCCCTTGAGTCTCATCTAACACTTCCTGTGAGTACTGCATTTGGTCAGCATCCATAGGCTAAGCAGCTCTTCTTGCCTTCTCTCTTCTCAGCCTAGTCTTCTGCCACGAGGTGATGGACAGCCTTCCTTCACAGAGAGCATTTCTCCCTCAGGTATCGTCTTGGATCCTTTTGGAAATGTGCCCAGGCTGAGGAACTCTAGCTCCTACCCTAACCAAGCTTCTTTGTAGAGAGTTCATTGTAGAACCCATGGGGAATTCTGTGAGGATCCTCTTATGAGCTTCCTTTCCAACTGTTCAGTGTTTTTGGCAGGGGGTGCATGCCTTGTCACCTCACAGAACAGTTCATTGTGTCCAAACCTCACAGGTACCCTGGGATCTGGAGGAGTTAAGGGTCATCTGTGCACAGGGTCTGTGGCTCCACAGCAACTCTGGCAAGAGCTCCAATCCATTCTTCAGCAGCACAGCTCCATTGTTGGATTTAAATCTAGCATTGCTCATTAGTGAACTCTGTTATCTATCTGCCTGCCTGACATATTCCTACAGTGGTTCTCACTGTCATGTCTAGGCACTGGATTCGATGATGGACATTAGTGAACAGACTGTATGTGCAAAACTATTACACAGTTCATCATGATTAACAGTGTTTGGTCTGGAAGCATCTCTTCTAGAATATAATGGATTTTGAATCTCAAGATAAAAGCAAACTGGCAAAGCCATGCAGGAAAACTTGGAAACAGTGTCTATCTGGCCAGGCCCAATGGTGTAATTTCCTTGGTTTTATGACCACCAGAAGCACACTCTCTCTATATATATGTGACCCAGCCAGTGCCCAGGGTAGCCAACTGATACTGCCGAGGTCAGGGCAGGCTGCAAACGGAGAGCAGATTCTCCCAGCACTGGTGGGTGGCACTGAAGCCAGACTTCCCAACCAGCCACAAACTGCACTTCTGAATCCCCACAGAAGCCAGTGTACAAATGCACACAGCCCTCTTTACTGCATTTCAGCCTCTGGCTCCCAGTCAGCCACTAGATCCAGTAAAGAGATCAGTTATTTAAACTCTATGCTCTTTACTAAAAAGATTCCCTCTGACCTCAAAGCGTCAGCCACAGTACCAGTTCAATATAAGTTTGGCTTTTACCTAAAATATCACACTGCCAGCCAATCCTTTAGTAACTAAAACTAAAGGTTTATTATAAAAAGAAAGAAAGAAACCATAAGAGAAATGTTAAAGGATTAGAGCAAATCAGATACACACAAATGATTGAAAGTCCATATACATCAGGTTTCTAGAAGAGTTGTGGAGTTGCAGGCTTGTATAGTTTCTCTGATATATATCCAGTAACTGGATGGGTCTCAGTCCTTTGTTCACAGTTTCAGTTGCAGATAACTTGATTCAGAGGTAGATAAGTGTTTGAAGCTGAGTCCTGACTGAAAGACTGGTGACTAAAGACAAAATGGATTCCCAAGGCCTCTGCCTTATATACCATCTGGCCCTGGCCATGTGGTTTGTAGGATTTTACAGAAACTAAAATGGAGTCCAGAGCCACATGGGCCAGTCCTGGTGCCTCATCAGGCATGCTGCTCGTGGAATTTTACAGGAACCAAAATGGAGTTCAGAATCACGTGGGCAAGTCCTGGTGCTTCATCACGTGTATCTCTGGCTTCTCCCCCTGAGCCCCTTGCACATGGGGATATCTTAATAGGCCATTAAGCAGGCTATTGTTCTGCAGCCATCCTGTCTGAGTCATTATTCAGACAGCACAATTTGAAATACAGATATATCGGCCATATCCATAACTTCCATTACATATATCACACATGAACATAAACATCATCATCTTACTTAGCACATTATAACCTTTCTAACAGTACCTGGCATGGCACATCCCACGTGAATTAATATGATTTTGACATATTGATGTCAAACAATATAACAAATGCTCACCCCCACATCTACCCAGCATGACAATATATATATAGTTAAAAATGAGAATAAAAATCATGGACATCAGAAAACGAGAGGCATGTTATAACCAACCAGAGATGCAGTCCCAGATTTTTTTTTTTAGTCTTTTCTCACTTACTGATATGATTGCCATAGCTCTTCTGCCTGTGCCTGTCCAACATTGCTTCTTGTCTCTGTTGTAGTCCAGCTCTTCCATCAATCACTTCTGCAAAGTCTGTATAGACATCTTTATTCCTCTAGTTACCCCGCAGCTAGACTTGCACTGGTCCTTTTCCCCACAAGCTGAGGACATCTAGGACTTCTTTGCTGGTCCACAAGACTGAGCTGGAGCTTTATCATACCTCACTGCTTGCAAAGGTGGGCAAGCAGGAAAAGTGGCATTTTCAAAGCATGCTGGGGATTTTAATGTGGAAAGGAGGGAGGGAGGGCAAGCTTGCGAGCACTCTGACCCTTGGGCAGTGGAATTCAAAGTTGTGAACAGAGTGGTCACTGTTACAGAGAGAGGGGCATTGTGGGACTTTTGCTGGTACAGGTAATATAGCATCCACACTGGCATTTTGCTAGCAGAAGTATGATGACTGAGGACTTGACTGGTGTTGTTCATGGTGTTGGTTTTATATTAGCAATATAAAGTCTGGATTTCACCAGCAAGAATTAAATTTGGGTGCAGCTGCATGCAGACCAGGGCTAACAAAAGGCACCTTCTGCAAACAAAACATTGTAGTGTAGATCAGGACTCTATATAATACTAACATATAAAGAAAGATACAGTTTGTATTACGGACCAGTTATTTTCCATTAGCTTATGTATGTGGCATTAAAAGCCCTCTCCAAACAAAAGCACTGTGTTATAGTATAGAGAGAGAAGGTTGGTGAGGTAATAACTTTTATTCGACCAACTTCTGTGAGTGAAGACAAGCTTTCGAGATAGACAGATCTCTTCTTCAGGTCACTGTAATATGTTCGTTATCACAGTTCAGTCATCACTACAGTACTGAATTCTCATTCAGTGTGATAATAAGCTGGCGAATTACGAATGCTATTGTTGCTGTGTTGGAATGGGTACACAAAGTAGTTTACAAACGTGTGAGTTCTACTTAATACTGCTAGGTGTCCTGTATAAGTGATAATCTCTAGTTTTCAATCTATGTCTTGAGAATCAAGCCTTAGTTGGGGATGGAGTGTAACCTATCCTGATGAAAGACTTTTTTTAGTTAGACCAGTAGGTCCTCTCCACAAGCTTACATACATTTCTACTCTAAGGATCCAGAACAACATCAATAATAGTTGCACAATTTAACTGAGCTGCCTGGCAGTACACTGAGGGTCATATCCAAAAATGCCTTGAATGATATTAATGTAAGCTAAGACAGGGAAAGAGACAATGCCCCATGACTGCACAAAAGCCAAGCAGATCCTGGGTTCCTTTTGTGATTGAAACATTGCCTTACTGTAGGATCTTGAGAAAGTTATTTGTTGTGGCGTTAAAAGTCTCAGTCCTGATGGGATTGTGGTTAAAAGCAGGACCGTGCTGAAAACTAGATACTTCCTTCCTCACCACTCCCTAGCAAAAAAAGAAAATCTATTTTGTAGCATGCTGAATAATACATAAAAGTAGCTCTGCTAATCGTGGTGTGCTGTTTATCTTCTTTGACAATGACATGCTGTTGATACACCATCTTTTGCTCTATCCCCACTGAGGGATATTTCAGACTTGCAAATATAAAGCCTTATTGGCATCCTGAGAAAATAAATGGAATTCACTACTTCAATGAGAGTATTTAAAATAATATGCCTGCACACTTCAATAGGAATATAGATATAATAAAAAAAAATATTACTAAGCTACATATTCAGAAAAACAATACCACAGTCACAGGAGGTTCTGGAAACAATGACGTGTTTTCTAAATAGTCTTGAGAAGGCAAACACTGGCAGGGATTGAATTGGATTTACATTATTTTACCTTCTTGGATCTTTTATTCTTCATCACATTTATAAACATGTGCTTAATTCAGGATGTCTTCCTTTGGTTTCAGATCAAATATGAATTAAGTTCTGTAGACCTTTTGTTCTGCAATGCATGTAAGTGACAGCTCATGAAATTCTATTCTTTTTTCTTTTTCATGAAAGTGCCAAGATAAATTACTCTTTGAAAGTAGCAAAAGAACAAAAAGACTAAGTAATGTGAATTTCAGATGAGAACTAGTGTCTGTAACTGAAATATTCTCTTTATATCCCAAAAAATGCTTTATTAAAATGAAATGCCCTATTTGAGCAGATTTTTCTGCTAAATAGTGATTAAAAGTGACTATATATGATGATAGATTACAGAAAATTACAGTATGCATGTTCTGCTTGATTTACATTGTGTATTTGTTTGTGTGCTGTGGGGTGGATTACCCTAAAAACAGCATATGGATTTTGTGCTGAGAATGCCTTCCACCTATTGTAACATCTATTTTATGAGAATTTGCTAAGGGATCTTGTATCATGTGTATGTGGTATTAAAATCAGTTTAATACCTCTGGTGATTCTGAATCATAGAATCATAGAATATTAGAGTTGGAAGGGACCTCAGGAGGTCATCTAGTCCAACCCCCTGCTCAAAGCAGGACTAACCTCAGCTATATCATCCCAACCAGGGCTTTGTCAAGCCTCACCTTAAAAACCTCTAAGGATGGAGATTCCACCACCTCCCTAGGTAACCCATTTCAGTGCTTCACCACCCTCCTAGTAAAAAACTTTTTCCTAATGTCCAACTTAGACCTCCCGCCCTGCAACTTGAGACCGTTGCAGACACTAGTTCTCATCTGAAGTCCACATAAAGACCACTGGAACTAAATGAAGCATTAATGGCACTGCCTGATACTTAATTCCTGTGACAATCAGCCAATTCATCAGTAAGTTGCCCTTATAGGAATGCGGTCACAGATTTCATCTGCTCACTTCAGAGATGTGGTTTCTTTCATTTTGTTAACATCCTAGAGAGTGCTCTGAGCACTTTCCAGAGTAAATACTATTTCAAAACATGATGGAAGGGGTGTACGTGTGTGTGATTCTCTTCCCATTTACACCAGTCTAATTACACTGGAATCAATGGGATTACTCACATGAGTAAAGTTATTTATGCGCCTGAGCATTTGCAGCAATGAGTCGTTAATTAGTGATTGCTGCTATATATTGCCTCAAATTGCCTGAGCTGACTGACCTGTAGGGCATGCTGCAAAATCTATCTATTTGATGGGGCTACTGGGGAAGGATCAAGGCAGACAGTTGTGGTTGGAGTGGGATAGGGTGCATGAACATTTAGCAAAACTAAAACAGTTTGGTTTAAAAAGTACAGCGTACAACCTCTAAAGGATTATCATCGTGTAAGCAGTTTATTCAGATTTCATAACTTCTGTTCAGGATGATGTAGATTTCAGAAGGTGTCAAGCTGAGTAGGTCCAGCTCAAAGAATTTACAAGCTGTAAGGGTGAAGCTGGTAGTATGTAAGCTTAGGAAACCTAACTGAGATCTGGATCTGAGTGATTCAGCTCAAGGAATTTCAAAACTCTGATTGCAAGTGAATTGGATGGGGGACAATGGAGAGGTGATGAGAGCTGGAAGGATGTCAGGCTGTTAGAAACGGCAAGTGATGCACAATGCTCATGGGATGGTTTGGTAAGAGTCCAGGTCACACCCAGGAGCCTATGATGTTAAGAGCAGTCCTGTAGGGGAGAGCACGTGGATGATGAGGGAAGCCACTGGGACTCAGTGCCCCTCTGTGACTCTACATTGTTCCAATGCGAAGAAACCTGGATGCCTGGTTCTCTCCACTGATATCTGTGGGAGCTGCTATTGGTGGTGTTTTGAAAGGACCTAAATGCTGCTCCGGGAAGGTCCTTGGGTCTGGAGGTGATGGGGGCTGTTCTAACTGCAGTGCAACAAAATTCAGAGTGGTTCAACACGACAAGAAAAAATGAGTGCAATGAAAAGGCTCTCTTGACAGTACTTCATGCTGAGCTGGAAAGGAGCAGAACGATAAGTGGCCTAGGGCTATATTACTGCCCAGTTTCTGAGCAGCCTTTGGAACGTCAATGTTCTTCCTTATTCTCTCTACAATACTTCAGACACTCTGACTCAAATTCAGAGCTGGCAGAAGAGGAGCAACTGTACTAATGTAAGTGGAGCAACAGCCCCTTACAGCTGCTCTGAATTTGACCCTCTTTTGTCAGAATCACTTCTCTTAGCCAGACAAACAGGTGGACTGAGGAAGGTGAACAGTCATATGTTGTCATTGTTCCTATGGAAACCGTTTTCCCTCATACCCATGTGCATAGCACATCTGTCTCACTTTCTTCTCGTGCATTCAGAAGAGAACAATACAGGTTACGGTGTGAGACTGCTCTGTAAAATAACATTCAACACTACAACCTTGCCTACAGCTTAAGGGGTTGCTGCTTTTCTGAAGCAGACTGTCTTGGTGCTTTGTGCTGTGTCTGAGTTACAAACAGTTACATCTAAAGGGGGGAAGGGTGTATCTCTTTCTCCCAGGCACTTTGTGCCCTATCTAGAGATAAAGTGATCCCACTCAAAAATAAGTACAGCCTGTACTCTTGTCTGTGCTATCTCTTTCACATGAGACGCTTTCCTACTCTTTTAAAAAAATTTAACTCTGACCACTAACTTAGCACTCACTGCCATTCAGATGGGAAAATTTAGCATTTCTACATTCTGCAATTGTTACTAATTTTCCTGGTTATGTTGAACCACTAGAAAATTGGTAGATGCCTTACATTTTCTCCATGTTTGTTTTGGCTGATCTACCTCTGCAGCATCTCTCTCCTCCATAGTATAGCTTCTCTGTTTATATTAATTCTTTGTTTCAGACCCACTGAGGATTACACACTCCCACTACAGAACAACATTTGGGATGTATTATTTTTAAAATATTTGGGATATATCGGACACCTCCTGCCCTATCAACTGTTATGTACTATTGCATAAACATTTTATCTAAATTGCTCGTGCTGTCTAGAGCTGGTTGAATCATTAATTACAGAGTTAAGCCTTTTTTTCTGATCAGGAGTTGGGCATGTACCATCAGTGTTTCTCTGAATGTATTAGTTTTTTTGAAGTATTCACAAAATAGTTTGGACAAATAATATTCAGAGTATAGGTTATTTGTGAACTGCTCACTTCATCTGTTTACTGTCTACAAATGTATACAAATATTACATTTGTTAGTCTTTAAAGTGCCACAGAACTCTCGTTGTGTTTACTGTTTGTTACTTGAGATATGTGATTCATTACATGGTATCATTTCTGCTCCCTGACTGGATGACTGCTACTTTAAACTGAGTGCGTAGAAATAGTGAATAACTAATAAAGCACTTCAGATATAAATTTTGAGATGAATAATGATGTGTGCTAACTAGAGTTGGCTGAAAAACAGGGAGACTTTGCATGAAAATGTTTGAAAAAAGTTTGCCCCCCTTTTTTGCAGAAAAAAATTAGAAATGTTTCAATCAGCTCTCCCATTAAATATTGTGAAACATCTTTACAAATACCTGACAGTTATCCAAATACTTGCAAATTACATATATGATCTGACGAAAAATAGCAAACCATCTTATTCCTTCTATTCCCACAGATATTTGAAAACCAGCTTTTAAAAATATTTGCCTAGCTCTAGTGCTGTGTGCTACTTATTTTATTTTGATTGTAAGCTTTTAGGGGCAGGGACTCTCTCTGTCTATAACACCTAGCACACTGGGCCACTGACCCTGCTGCGGATCCTTTTGGCTAAAAGTCCGTGTATTAATATAAAATCAGTCTTCTAAGATCAATTGCGTTCAAGACAACTGGCTTCCCTACAATTATAACCTTCATAACAAGCTTCTTAGATCTATTATTTACTATTGTGATGTTCTTTAATACACCTCATAAAAAGTTATTTCCAAACCAATAATTAATATTAAGCCAAGCGAGAAGCTGGCAGAGGCGCCAGTCCTTTGTAGTGTATGTGGAGTGAGATAAAGAATGCTTTAGTAAGAAAGTTTGTTTTGTCTTTATGTTTTTGTGGTTTCTGGGCTGGCCTTACGGGTGGGTGGGATGGGCAAGTGCCCAGGGTGCCATGGTCGGGAAGGCACTGAGGTCAAGAGGCTCCAGAAGAGCCATGCCCAGCTGGCGGGAGGGGGAGGGGATAAAAGGGGCTTTGGGGTGGAAGCCAGGCACTCACACACATCCCCTCTCCGCCCTCTTGGCAGCATGACACCCGCACTGCTGCTCCACCTGCTGCTGCTCTGCCTGCTGAGTGATCACCGGCTGTTTGGGTAGCAGTACTTAAAGGGAGCCAAAGAAAGTTTGCCCAGAGTGCCATTTTCCTTAAGGCCGGCCCGTGTAGTTTTAATGTTTCTTGTTTATCTATGAAGAAACTGCCCAAGTCAGAGAAAGATGACGTGTCCGTTTTTTCTGTTGCACGCAGATACCTTTCATTTGTATTATAACTTGTATAATCTTGTGTTCATTAAGATATAAGCAACTGGGGTAACTGACATTCTCTCTAGTTTCGTCAGCAGAAGTGGTGTTATCTAAAGTAAACTGTCTCAGAGGGAAGAGGATATAGTGAGTGTTTTCACAAGCCCTCCTGAGTTTCATGTAAACTAGTCTAGAGTGGGAAGGGATGAGGGAAAGGGGGAGAGGACTGGCGGTAACTGCATTCGCTAGAACAGTGAGATTCCACTGCAGCTAAGACAAGTGTAGATGAGATATGGAGAAGATGAAGATGAAAGGGTGTTTGTGCCAACAGCAAAATACAGTGTGGCATTCTTTGAGTTGAGACAATGGATTACAGGGGTGAGTGCCTCTCTCACATGCTTTCTGTACTCTGTTTAGATACATGATGACCGCACATAAAAATAAGTACACACTGTACTCTATCTGTGCTATCTTTTTCACATGGCAAATGTTCATGTTCTCCTCAAAAGACCCAGTTCTAGTCACTAATCATTCTCTTTCATAACATTCAACTTTTGTTCATATGCATACTGTACGGTTTCCATGTATTCAGTTTTAAAACTCAGCTACCCTTTGAAATTAATAATACTTATTACTTGTCTATCTCCTTTCACTAGAGCAATTCAATATGCCTTTCAGAGATTATTTAGCTATTAGCATGCCTGTGAGGAAGGTAAAGCATTATCCTCATTTTACAGATAAGGAAACTGAGGCACAGAGGTAAAGTGACTTTCCTAAAATTACACAAGAACTCTTGGCTTCTAGTCACATCCTGAAACAATTGTTCCTCCCTCTTGGTAAGATCCATTTTGCCACTGATAAAGGACATGTGCCTTCTCACTGGAACCAGATCATCCTCCTTGAACAAGTGACCATGATTTTATTTAACACCACTAGATCACCTGCCCTAATCTAGAGGTTGGGTATCCAGTGTTATGGGAGATGCAGGACTAGGTAATGATTTGTTTAATCAACACTCAACCAGGGCAGTATGAAGTTAATCTGGGGTTCTAGCCACATCTCAGGATAAGGGCCACCATGGCCCAGACTGTCATCCCTGCCAGCACCACTGTTGCCCACATAAGCACAAGAGCTGATCAACTGAAGGCTTGCCCCAGCTTCTCCTTTGGTAGAAGGCTTCCTTTCCTTCCCAGTCTACTGCTCCCCATCTTCACTCAGGCTCGAGTCCTTCCAGGAGGAAGAAGGACTCAGACACTACCCTCCCAACCAGAGCAGAGACGTCACCTCAGAAAAATTCTGGAGTGTGTGTGGTAGTGGTGCCGGAAGTTGGGTCAGCATCTCCACTTCTGGGACTCTGGCTGCTTGTGGGGGGGTTAGCAGGCCGGTCCCACCCCAGAGGGAGACAGGAAGGTGTCAGGCTGGGCCTATCCTGGGTAGCTGGGGAGAGATGTGTGTCTCACTGACAGCTGGCCTGGGGCAGGGATTGGGGCCCAGATCACTCCATGCTCAGCTCTGGCCCAGACTACTGCTTCCCGTCTGGCCAGTAAGGTGAGGGACTGGTGCTGATAGCATGGTGATTAGGAGCCCCAGCTTGGCCAGCCCCACAGGCCTGGGCCTGACACCGCAGTGTCGGCTGGTGAGGAGCTATGAAAAATCTAGGAGTCAGGAAGCAAACTAAGTTTGCAGGGGTGAGGAGGGGACAATAGCCTCATAGTAAATGATGTCCACAACCCAGGGTGGTCCAACCTCCCCAGGGTGAGGGGATCCCCACTACTACCTCCCAGCACAGAGTGGAATGTGTTGTTTGCCATGGCTGGCAATGGCAGGAGCTACTGAAGGGCCCCACCTTCCTAGCTGTGGCAGGGCTGTTCCTCCAGAGCAGTGGTTCTCACACTTATTTGATCGGACCCCACTTCTTTGTGTCCGTAGTCCTTTTTGCCCTTCCCTCCCCTCCCCCCCGCCCACAAGTACATACAGCACCACCCAGCTGCGAAGGCAGAGCGGAGAGCAGCAGCTGCTGGCAAGGCACCCAGCTCTGAAGGCAGCGCTGTGCCGGCAGCACAGATGTAAGGGTGGCAATGTGAAAACTGATATTTGTCATCACTTTTAACAGTAGACTTAGTGCCCCATTGCCACTCTTCCTGCTGCACTGCTGCTGCCACCCTGGGGTGACAGCCAGAGCCCAGCTGCTTCCAGGTGACAGCCAGAGCCCAGCTGCTTCCAGGTGAGGGACTTGGGGGGGGGGGGGGGGGGAAGGAGAGCCCAAACCCAGGCAGTGGGGCTCCAGCTGTCTCCTTTATCCCCGCCTCTCAGTGTCCACGGCCCTTCTGCATGCTCCAGCTATCTGGGCCTGACAGCCAGAGCTCTTTTAAAAAAAGACAAAAAATACTCCACTTGCACCTCCCTGGACACATTCCTGTGGCTCCCTTGGGAGGCCTGCCCCATAGTTTGAGAACCACTGCTCCAGAGCCAAAGCTGTGACAGGATGGCTACTCAGAGCAGCAAAAAGGGGCCCTGCCAGAAGAGGGGACCTGTTCCACTCTGGTAGTGGGTACGACTCCGCTCTGCTGGAGGCTGTCATCACTCGATCAGCTACACTCAGTTGACTTATTCAAGCTTTTCCTTGCGACAAAGAAGACTAGAAATGTAACTTTAAAAATAATATCGCTTAGATTCTTCGGCCACCACAGACCTCCAGGAACTGGGTCCCCAGGCACATGTCTATGCCCTAAACTGGCCCTGCATTAAACCTGAATGTGAATGTAGTTTACAGAGCTAAAGGGTTTTCATTTTATTTGAATGTTAGCTGGTCCCCAGGTGATCCTAATCAATACCATTAGCATCAAACTGGTCTGAAAGACTGTGATTCCTTCATGCCATACTAATTGAGTTCTGATATGTTCCTTGAACACAGAGATTCTTCAAAAACAAATCTCACTGAGTACAAAGCCCACCCCAACATGGAAGAAACAGATCAAAACTGCAAAATATGTATCCCATTCTAAACCACTGCTGTTATGTGGTGATTATTGCACAGAAAAATGGAAACATGTCACAGCATATAATTCTACAAACTCTTTGCTTAGCATATGTGCTGTATGTTGCCACTGAAAAGCAGGGCCTCCACCCTCAACCATTCTGATCTTTTTATTTATATGATCCTTCTCAAAAAACTATTTTTTCTGTTTTCTTTTAACTGTCAAGAATCATCAGATAAAAACACTAGCGGCACCTCGCCCTCAAGCTAAGGAGGAATAGTACCTGCCTCAACAGGAGGCAAGCATATTGTAAAGCATACTCTCCTGTAGAAGCCCTCAGATCTCTCTCAAGTGAGGTCAATGCTTTGCAGCTGTCACTGCTGTAACAAAGAGAGAGGAGAGGTGTGGAAAGATGATTATACATCAGCACTGCAGCTGAATGAACCTTCTCCCTGCTTCTGTACCTTTCTTTCTCCTGACCCAATCATTTCCCCTGCATATACTCAACTCTCATTGAACACATTTATTGTGGGAGAAAACAACGAGCGATCAAACTGCTGCTGTTAATGTCTTAGTAAAAAAGATTCATGAGACGTCTGCACTGTAATTGAATTCTTTCATTCGTATATTTAGCAAACGGAAGTGGCAATTAAGCTAAATAAGATGATGGCTTATCTCTCATCCATTACTGTGCTGCTGTCATGGCATAGAGCACCCAGAACATAGGAAAGAATTGCGGTCAATATATTTTAAGATTCTGAAGATTTCCATGTAGCTGAGCCACAAGAAAATACATTTAGGCCCTTCAGTAGAGGTTGTCCCCTTTGTAACTGAGAACAGAATTTGACCTTGAGTATTTGGTCTTCCTTTCTTATTCGTTTTAGTTCTTTCTGCAGGCTACCTTCGAAATTTATAAAAAAAGAGACAGTGGCTGGCCAAGAAGAACTACTGCAGTAACTGTTTAGCTGTTTTTGGTTTGGAATGCACTCCCTTAGCATTAAGGAGATATCAACTGATATAGTTAAGGTGAGGGTCAAGTCTTTTGTTTTGGATTTTGTCAGACTTTTGGCTGACCTGTTCTCTCTGAGTTTACTCATTAATAAAATTGTGTGCTGAGTGTGCATAAGGAGAGGCACTTTTAAAGGTAAACTACTGTGATTAGTCATCATACATCAGATAGTTAAGTCAATATTTACTGAATAAAAGCTAATATTAATGCAACAATGAGGACAGTATTAAGCTCACAAAAATAAAGGAATTCAAATACCAAGGTTCTACAACACAGAAAAACTGCAAACCACACAGAACAATAGATTAGCGTGCACAAGAAAAGAACAAATCATAACCCTGGAAATCACAAGGAATTGACTAGCCTGCCACTCCCTACTAATCCCCTCTTGTCTCTTATGCATGACCCTCTCTCTACACTCCTGGTGCCAGCCTCAACCATCCTTTTGTCTGATTCTCTTACAAGTGTCTTCATGCCTTCCTTCATGCAGACCCTTACCCATGGAATGCCCTCCATGGACTGATCTGCCAGGCTGCTACCATTTCTGCCGTTAGATCCCTCCGCTAAACCCACTTCTGCTATGACATTGACAAGAAATCAAACCAATGATGGCAACTGGGAGGCAAACACAACAAACCAAATCCCCAATATTTCTATGTGAGTTCTGAGCCATGTAAAACTATCAAGTTGTGCAAATCATCAACTTATGTAATTATATGTTCTTATAACTGTTGCCCCACATCCTACTGTCTGTTATACTCACTCATTATATCTTCTTTGGAAATAGATTTGTAAGCTTTTTTGGACAGGACCATGTCTTTCTATGTGCTTGTATTGCATCTAGCATAATGGGGTCCCAACCCCCTCTCTTTCATGGTCACAAGTTCCTTAGGGAGAGAGATCTATTTCTAGTGTTCCAGTCACCATAGCATCTAAGTATCATATGCATTTTAAATGGGCCACATTTTGGCCTTAACAAATTAAATGACAAAAGTAAGGGTCAAATTCAAACAAATTAAGGAGCCAGATTCTGCCACTGGGCACAACCAAACAGGAAAACAAAAGAAGTATAAACTATTGCAAAGCCGAATATCTCACCAGGTCTTATTATAGGTTTTATACTGCTGCCCCTCACCACAGTATGTGGATGCCTTCCATGTAAAATTGACAGCAACAGTGAAATCCCTGGCGGTTTGAGTTTCACTTTAGGAGTATTGCTCCATGATAAAGATCAGTGGTTTTCAACAGTGGATCACATTTTAGTAGCGAGATTGTCTTATGGGGAAAAGTTCCAGAGGGGCAGCCATGTTAGTCTGTATACAGCAAAAACAATGAGAGTCCTGTAGCACTTTAAAGACTAACAAATTTTATTTCTGCAGGCATAAGCTTTCGTGGGCTGCAATCCACTTCCTCAGATGCAAGAAATAGAAATCAGATAGGGGGTATATATACACATCCAAGGGTAAGGAACAACAATGGGGAGGGTAAGTGTTAACAAAGTCCATTCAGTTACAGTAGATGAGACCTATTCACAACCATTGATTAGAAGGTGAGAATGTGTGAACAGTGTGTTGTTCCTTACCCTTGGATGTATATATATACCCCCTATCTGATTTCTGTTTCTTGCATCTGACAAAGTGGGTTGCAGCCCACGAAAGCTTTATGCCTGCAGAAATTAAATATGTCAGTCTTTAAAGTGCTACAGGACTCTTGTTGTTTTTATTGTCTTATAGATATCTCCTCTCCCATTCACAATCGCATGCCCCACATCTCCTCCCATTTACATCTGTATGGACCACCTCACCTTTTTTCACTATCACAGAGATGCTGCAGCAGCTACAATTGCATGCATGAAAAACATACACTATTAGGGAAGTATGCATTTTCAGCTTTTCTAATGCAATCTGGCAATTGGAAGCAAGGAGGAGAACTGGCACCATGTGACTAGCTAGCTCTCCCCGGACCACCAGCAAGTGCTGCATGGGCCATGATTTGGGAACCTGTGATTATAGAAGATTTCTGCACTGATGTTACCATTGGTGGTTTTTGTAATGGGAGTTGGTGTCATTTATAATGCCATGTAGGATGATACAGCAATTATGAATTTTCCAGGCAAATTGCTGTGTGGTTGGCATCAGGTCACTGCACAGATACAGACTGCCTAGAGCTGAATTGTTTTGAGTAATTTCACCTCTTCTAAAGAAGGAGTAGAGGAGATTAATCTTTTTTTGTTTGTATGTTTGAGTCTTTATTGAGTATAAAGCTTTATCTTAAATGAATGAAGGAAGTAATTTACAACCTCAGAGCACGGAAGGACAAGGAGCAATGGCCTGAAACTAAGGAAGGAAAAGTTTAAGCAAGACCATACAAAAAGGTTCTTAACTCTAACCACAATAGCATCCCAGGGAAGATGACTGAGACAGCAGCACTGCAGATATTTATAAGCAATTTAGATAAGGCACTAGTGAGCTGCCATTGGAGCAGACCTGTAATATATAGGAGTCACACTAGACAACCCAAGTACTTTTTTCTGATGTTTCTTCCTATGATGTTGTACAGCACATCTCAAATATACTGTTGCACTTTATCTGCAAGACAGAAGGGCAATTAAAATAGTCAGAAGAAAATGCATAGCCAGAGGCATAGGTATCAGGCCAGATTTTCGAAACTGCTCAACACCCACTGAGAAAACGTCGCAGTTATGGATGCTAGGTACTTTTGAAAATCTGGCACTTATTTAGGTGACTAAATGGGAGCAGCAGGGCCATATAATTTAGTCCTTCATATGTGTTCTAGTAAAATGTTAGGTGTTTGATTTAACAGCATATTTGAGAAGATTATAAATAAAGAGGGGGAAATGAGAAAGAGAGATTAAATAATTTGTTCAAAATGATATGAGCAGTCAGTACCAAAGCCAGAATTAGAACCCATGGTTCCTAGACTGCTGCCTTTGCTGGATATAAAGTACATTAATAATGAAATGTTAATGGCCCACACCCAAGCAAATTATCATATTTAAAGAAGTGACAGAAGGTTATTCCACAAATTTACAGAAAGTTTCCTATGCATGCCAGAACTCAGGCATTTTATGTTACACAGAGCAACTCAGCTTTTCCAATAGCATTATATAAAAAGGGCCAGAATGAGATATCACTTATCCTGGCATAATTTCAAATTAACTCCATTGACTTTATGGTACTGCTGTAGATTTACACTGATGTAAATGAGATCAGAATCTACCTCACTAAATGATATCTAGAGTCGTCAGGCTCCATTTTAAGGTGATTTATATCTTGTCTGTTGCCAAATTCATATTTAACAAAAGTAATTCGTTGTGTAATGAAGGTACCTTTGGATTAAAGGTTTGGATTCTAACGAGATAAATTAATCCCAGGTTTTACTCCATTGACTTTACAAGAATTACGCCAAGGGATGGATTTTGCCTGCTGATTGCAAGTTCTACTGATATCAAGGCTGAAAGGACTAACTTTCTGATGTAGCACAATCTTTTGTGATTGTGGTATGTGTCCACTGCTGGAGAAAGAGTAAAACTAGTCCCCCTAGTGTACTGTTGCTGTAAGAAGTTGTAGGTCTATCTAATTTGCTGTAGCTATTCTGTTTTCTCTATACCTATTTTATCAATTTATTTTTACTATGCCCATCCTAATTGCAGCTGAGAGGAAATTATTCTTCTCAGTTGCTCTTGGGACCATTGCTGCGTGGAACTGACAAAATAATAATCCAATTGATAATACAAAGTTCTTAAAGGATGGTGAAATCAGATAACATTTCACTTCTATTTAGCAAAAGGAACTTATAACAATAACTTCAGTATTTAACAAAGTAAAATAAATCTTTATCCAGAGAATTTTAAAATAAAATATTTTAAAAACATTTGTTTTAATCTACCAAGTCTTGTCAGCTTTTGTATTATTGTGCATATTATTTCCATCACCCTGGAATAAATATTTCATCGCTAACACAGGATTAAATCATATAGGCATCGTATAATGGGAAGAACTGATACTCACTTTTCACCTTTGCAAGGTGTTTTAGTTTAGAAGGATTTAAAAATAAACATTGGTATTTTTATTGCTCATATAATTGCATCAATTACATGTATAATGAATTATTGTACTGTATCCTGAGCACCCAGGTTGCTGAAGGTGCTTTATTAATAATCATAATTAATTATGAGAACAAATCCATTGAATAAAATTAGGTAAATCATAGATTACTATTTATTGGAGGGACACTGTAGGGATTCTTTGTGTTTTAGGCTCATGTTGGGGACAGTAAAATTTGCTGACAGAGGGCCAGATGCTGCATTCAGCTCCAGTGATGCAAATCTGTACTACCTCCACAGAAGTCAATAGTTATTCCTGATTTACATGGCTGTATCTGTGCAAAATCTGGCCCCAAGTTCTGTGTATGAACCCTAATTTACAGTAGGGAACCGAGCATGGGTTCTGCAATAGAAGGTAAGGAAACACAATTTATATTTCAAAGAAGAATATTAAATAGGTGGCCTAAGACAGGGTGTTTCCGGGGAGAGTAAACCAGGGGTTGGAGAAAAGGGATCTGTACTGAGGAGGAGTGCGGGGACGGGTCCAGAGTCAGAGGAATCTGCCCTGGGAACGAGGGACATTTGGGATGCTGAAAGGGGGGAATCTGTCTTTGGGAAGTGGATGTTATGGGGTCTGTACAAAAGCCTGCACTGAGGATGAAGGGTGTTTCTGGATCTGAAGAGAAGGGACTAGGCCTGTGGAAGAGTTTGCCTATGTGTCTGGGGAGGAAGTTGGTTAGAGGCTTGGAGGAAGGATCTGCCCTGGTCCAGATCTCCATTGTAATTTGTTGCTTGTAGTGTAGCAGCCGGCCCTGAGACCCAGCTAGTCCAGCCCTGCTATTAAACACAGCATGTGCCATGCAGTGCTAGGGTAAAAAACATCTCTGTATTAATGAAAAAATAATAGTAACTATTGAAATGCTGAAGGCAAATAAACATCTAGTACTTTCGCAATGGTGACGCATGGCTTTTCTACAACACTTTGTAACATGTGCAGGGAGCATAAGATGCCTTTATGAAAAGCCTTCAAGGAAGAAATGATCAGTGCCACCTACAAAGAAAAAGGAGGAACAGAATGGTAAATTTATTAACTTGGATGTGCAAGAGACTGGGAGGGCTACAGTTTGCCAGTGGCAAGAATGTTATTTTTAATGGCCATGTCGCCAAACAAGTTACTTTTTGTTAACTTTCTTGGAGTGTGTGTTTGGGGAGGATTTTTTGTTACACAAACTAGTCATTATCATAGATAAAGAACTGAAAGAATAGAAATTCCTTCAAATGAGAAGCAGCTAATAGAGCTCTACAACGTAGTGGGAAAATTAGACCTGTTTGAAATATTTTCATCACAAAGTTGTTTCAACAAAATGCGGCTTTGTAAAAAAATTACAATTTTGGGGAGGAAATTGATGGAATTTTTTTGTGCAATTTTTTTTAAATTTTGGGGAAAATTTTCAGTATTTGGAAATGTATTTTGTTTTTTGGTGAAAAATTTCAGTTTCAGTTTTTGGTTTCAGCAGAAAATTTTGACAAAAAAGAAAAAAAAAATTAAAAATCCCGTGAAAATTCATTGGCATTTTTGACTAGCTCTGGGAATGACTCTTGGAGGCTCCTGCTGGACATAGAAGAAGAACAACTTTTATTAGCAGAGAACTGAGCTAGCAACTGGAGCTTTCCTGTTAAGAGCCAGATCAGACCAGAGTCCTTTAGGAAGGTGAAACTAGGCCAGACTGGATGTGTCCTGAGAGAAACCAGACTAGTCTCCCAGGGAGAGGAGGCTAGATCAGATTGCAGTGGTCTTGGGAGAATTTAGATCATATTGAAGTGGCTGTGGATGTCTTTAGAGGATTGAAAAGGACAGCCCCACAAAACTTGACTAGACATCTCTGGGGTGACTAATATGCCATCAGGAAATACGTATTTGGAGAAGTTACCAAGGACCTTACATTTGCATGATACTGATGCAAATGGCAGCTCACGAGGGACCTAGTAAATTAGGAAGTATTAATATTAAAGTCCTTTTGTTTCTTTAAGGAAATTTATCAAATAAAATGTTTTGACCTGTTAACTGTACTGAATGGTTTCAATGGCTTGCTCAGTGTGAAGGGTGTGTATTGCTACCAATGTGAAATTGCCTCTTACGCACACGACATACAGATTGTCAAAATGCTACTGTTTGCTACTTACTGACAGCCTGATTCTGATCTCACACTGTTGTAAATAAGAAATTAATCCAATGCAGTCAGTAGAGTTACAATATAGCTAAATACCAGGGTAAGCGAGGTCAGAACCAGACTACAGAGTTGAAGAGATGGCCCCTTGAGACAAAAGACCTAGTGGTGGGGTGGAGTGGGAGAAAGGTGCAGCTGGCATGGGGAGTGGATGTACAAGGAACTAAGGGTTTGTCTACACTGCCAGCGGCATTGTCAGCAGTGCAGGGTCGATTCCACGGGATCGACTTAGTGGCAGTGGAGACCTGCTCAATCAATCCCAGAAGTCAACGCCATTAACCGGAGGGCATTGACCGTTGGCACAGCGTTGACCGGAGGGCATTTCCTGTTGGCACAGCACAATGGGGACATTGCGGTAAGCAGAAGTTAGTAAGTCAACAGGAGATATGCAAGCTACATAAAGTATCTCCCTTTGACTGCCGCTGAAATCCGCTGGCTGTGTAGACCAGGCCTCAGACTCTGCAAAGCAGATACATTTTGTAGCCTTTCACACAGCTTTCATGATTACTTCCCAGGCTACCTGACAACAGCCACATTCAATAGCTGCATGATAGATTTAGCAGCTTTCAGAAATCTTTCATGCCAAATATTTTAATAATCTAAATAATCTGGTCACTTGCAGAGTATTTCAAATGCATTTGATATATTGATAGGTGCAATACTCAGTGTGCAACACATAACACAACAAAAGATGAAAAATATATTTTCTTTTTGAAGCAGTTATATAAAAATAAAAAATAAATGGCTGGAAAGATGCTAATATGAGTTCTATTTGTTTTTGTTTCAGAAGGTTAAGAGGATGATTTATTCCTGTGTTTGCTAGGAATTTGGTTCTAGAGACACCAGATCATCCCCTGATAGAAAAGAAGATCTTCATTTACATCTCATAGCAGCTATTTCTTTCTTTTTTTGCTTGCCTATGTTATATTATAAATGGGAATTCCAACCACCACAAATTATTGTTAGGAGGATAATTTGGCTTTAAGTTCTTTCAAATGCATTTCTTGGAACACACCAGTTATACAAGCAACAGGTTTCCTTAAGCCACTCTTAAATTGCTATCCTCAAACATGGCTAATAATACCTGGAGGTTTTGGCATAACTGTATTCAAGATGCAAGCAATCTGCTAACCCTCCCCCTCTGAATTCTCTACTTAGCGCAGCTCAATCAATCATATGCTTTGTATATTCAGACCCTTTGAGCCTTATCTTGGACATATCTCAGAAAAACTCCCATCAGTTCCCAACAAATTTTTCTGGTTGGAGATTTCTTTGTGAAGAATCATATATCTAATACATTGCATAAGGGGTAGACATTGGGAAATTTAGGCTATGTTTCAATACACTTATGTAATCCTTGACTGTGGCAGGCTTCATTCTTACAATTGTTTCTTAGTTCAGATATCTGGATTGTTTAATTAGAAGAGATATTACATGATGAGGCTTAGGAGACCAAAATCTGAAATTTCCTGGCTGATGTATGACATTATAGTCTTCTGGGTTGGACTGTACAATGCTGTCTATTCTGATATCAGCTGGTGTACATCACAGTAGCTCCATTAATTTTCACCAGCTGAGGTTTTGTTCTGTTGACTTTTACTTTACTCTTACTTAAGGTTAAAAAAACAACTCTGCAACTTGTATAGCCAACATCCACATGTATTAAGAACAAAGCTGATAAACTTCCCCTGTCAGAGCAACAAGTCCAGGACTAGAGAAGGAAAGAATAGCATGCATCATGCAGGTTTATAAGATGCAGTCAAGGGCATATGCTTTGCATTCTGTCCTCTAAAGCCGGCGATCACATTTCATGAATACGTGGTCTTCAACTTGTTTATGCTTCTCAGGAACAAACAGGGTAAAACTAAGCAAACATTCAGCCTGTGCATGGTAGGTTATATTAGCAAAACATAAGCAATATATTCCTTAGAGAGCTTTCCTCCTCCATTGGTATTTATAGTTATTCTACAAAGAATACCACAGGAAACAACTGAGAGAGAGAATGCAAAGGGTAGTTGCACGAAAAAGAAAAGTATGTGAAACACATCTTGCATGCAGCTTTGGGAAAAGGAGAGAGACCAAACGTAGGTCTCATTTACTCCTACGCAACCCTATTGAACTCAGTGGGGTTGCATGGGTGTAAGTGAAATCTGAATTTGACCCATTGGGCCGATTGCTCCTGCCTTAAAACTCTACAGAGTAAGTGTAAAACATTACCAAATTGGACTAATTTTGTACAGATGAAAATGATGATCCCGGGAGCAATAGCAAGGGGGCATCAAGCCCATTATCTGTATATCTAGGAGGAACAGGATGCTTCAGTAAAATGACCCTGTTCGCTCCTTCACATCCCAGGCATTGCTTCTGGGGGGAAAACTACGTAATAAGGAAGATTTTAAAATGCAAAGTAAAAAGGAATGTATTTAATTCCTCTTTTTGTAGAAGTTAAGGGCCTTTGTTCATGATAATAACTGCTCTAATAGGGAGGTACCACTATATTACAGAACCCCTTTTGTGTGTTCTGATTAGAACGGATACAAGTTCTTAACCCTAACAGTTCCACTTCCAGACACGGTCTCTCAAGGCCCTTTCACTCTTCCTACATAACTAAGAGGCAAATCCAATTCCTACTCTGCCTCCATGAAGGCTTCTGGGCTGGAGAACTAGCATAGATCTGCTGTGCTATGGAGGCACTGAATGCAAGAAATCTGCCCAGGACATGCACAGGCCTTTCAATGCAGGGAGCTGGGTTCTAGAGAAGGAATGAGAGGTGTGGGAATGGGCAGACGAGGGGAAAAGCAAGACTAGGGGATTCATTGCTAAATGAAACTTCCCAGCCTCCACACTATGGTCCCAGCTGTGCAATGCTCTTAAGCATGGACTTAAAATTAAGCATGTATTTAGGTGGATTTAAGCACACGCTGAGATACATTGGTGAACTAGGGCTTATATGGGAATTGTGTAAAGACTGATGTAGGCTACTCCCAGCCTTGGGTTGAAGTAGCTTCCATGGAGTGGCTGGCTGCATATTGAGGAAGAGCCAAATTCTTCTCATCTACCTGCTCAGTGCCTTGTCCAGATTCTAAATGGGTGCTGGGCAGACAGTTTGCTTCTTGACAAACACACTACTTAATTGATGCTAATACTGTAACATTAGCAGCAGAAATAGGAACATAGGGATTCCCATACATCAGAACAAGGGTCCATCTACTCCAACCTTATACCTATGACAGAGGCCCTGGGATTGCTCTAGCTAAAAGCCAGCTAGGCAGCTGCCTAAGGTGGCAGATTTCTGGGCAGCTGAATGGGGCTGCAGATTTGGTTCAGCTGCTCCTCCATAGTTATTGAGGGGTGTCTAGGCTACATCTGCGGCCATGAGCTTATGAGGAGCAGGAGGCTTATTAAAATTTTGCCTAGGGCAACAGATTGTCTTGAGCAGCTTCTGCAGAGGCCAATATGCAATGCCCTAGACAGAGGAAGGTGCAAGAAACCCTGCAGGATAACTTGCACACATGGAAAGTTTCTGCCTGAACCCCGCTAGTTAGAGATTGTCATTAGAACTGTGTTTTCAGCTGATCTACTGCATAGGCAGAGGCACTGCAAATTGAATTGTGTTTTACAAAGCGCTGCATACATTTGCAGTGCTATTTAAATGTATTAATAGTCATGAATTTATTAATCTAAATTAATGACTTCTGCTTAAGCACTCTGTGATGGGGTGGACTGTCATTCCCCCCCCTTTCCCCACAAGCCCTGCAAGAGCTGAATTAGGTCAGGTGGGCCCAATCAGCTAATTAGGCTGCAAGCAGGGGAGATTTAGGCTGGAGGCAGCTAATTAAGGACAGGCTCGCCTGTGCAGGAACAGGCAGGGCCTGTACACAGTCAGGTAGTTAACTAGAGGGAAGTAGGTTCACTCACTTCCTGAATGGAGGGAGCTGAAAGCTGGTAAACTAGGAGGGAGGGGGATGGAGACGTAGGAAGAAGTTCAGGGAAACAACAGCAAGAGATGGACTGTGTCTGTTTGTTATAGGGTCCCTGGGCTGAGTTTCCCTACTAGCCACTGGGGAGTGGCAAAGGGCGTTGGAGATGCCAGCCAAACAGGAGGTGTGAAAAGACTGTGAATTCCCCAGAAGGGGAGGACTTTAGTGACTTGCTGGAGGACCAAGCCACAAAGAGAAAGCTGTAGATGTGGGGGAGAATAAGGCAGCAGAGCGAGACAAGCTGGGGGAAGATGCCACCAGAGGGACAGCAGAAGACTGACAGAATTCCTAGCCAGCAGGTGGTGCTGCTGCTCATGGTGAGTGGACCCTGTGACCCACTCCAAATGATACCTTTCTCATAACTAATTTTGCGTTGAGCAATTTTCTTGTTACAGCAGCTCTTGCTGGAAAATACAGAGGTTAATGGGTCAGTAAACATCATTACAACTAGCATCAAACATACAGATCAATTTTAATGAAGCTGGGGAAGAACTTATTTTGGCCATCAAATCACAACAGAAACTTTTCAAATGGTACAACCACTACCAGAAACTCTACCACCCACGAAATCTCTGAATTTGTTTCCATTGTTTCATTTGTTTCTTATTTTTTAACTTATTAGATTTGGGTTTTAAGTTACTTTTAGTGCTTGTAAAAGGTGTTGTATGAACAGCCTTACTGATGGAGATGTTCTGTTCAAAGAACAAGTGACCATGCAAACTTCCTTACATTGTCCAGCAACATGGTCTCCATTTTGGCCTGGAAAAGACCACCTCTAGCAGAGAGGTGGTTTTCATATCCATCCAGTCCTTGACTGCTGTGCATCTAGGAGTGGGGGGAGGGAAGAAAGAGGCACAACTGTGCTGGTGTGTTTAGGTGGGTACGGGTCTACAAAGAGGTGGGACCAGATCCTCAGTGGGTGTAAATCAGCTGCAATGGAGTTACACTAATGGAACTAGCTGATTTACACCTATGAGGAATTAGCCCCCTAGTCTGAGACCTTCAGCTCATCTCACACAGGATACAAAACAGCTGTCAAAGAAGGAAGTGACTATCAATCATTAACCTGGACCACATGCAGACTGGTGACCTAGAGGTGGGAGGTTCTGTGTTCTATTGCCAAGCCCTGAGGCACCATCTAGTTCCCATTCTCTTTTTCTTAATCTGAAAGAGTCTATCTGAACCTTGTTCTTGGTTTTCTCTGTTGATTCACTCCAGCTGAGTTACCTTTTAATCTTTGCTTTCTCCATTTTTCCTTTGCTAACTGATGTATACAGATGTTCATTCCCAAATCATTTTTCAGTTTGCATCAGTTTTTCTAGTGGATTTTTTTAATTGTTCTTTGAAGAATTAAGGAAAGTATTGTACTGAAGGCAGTTAGCTGTTACCAATTAACACACTACATGTAGTTCTTGTTTAGCATGTTATAGTTGCAAAAACTTTAGTCATTTACCTAGTTTAATTTGAATGCTACAGAAGCCATAAAGCCATGTGAGAGACATTGCAGGTAAATAGTGGAAACTTCAGAAATGCTATAGTATCTGATTTGACCAATGGGATTTTTACATCTGTTTTTGACTTGGCTGTTTGCAAAATGAACCATTGTACAATAAAGCCTTGAAATTGTTAAAGTTCATGGGCCAAATTCTGCTGACTTTCGCCAGTATACATCAAGATTTACAGTAGCATAAGTGGCATTAGAATTGGGGCCAGTATTGTATGCTGCATTATGCTGTGTATAGTGGTAGCAGAAGACACAACTGAGCAATGTTGCCATGATGTATTGTACACACACTTCCCCCTTATATGCTCTGAGCTCTTGCTTATGTGAGGTTGTTTTTGAAAGTCCCATAAACATACTTGACTACTTAGTAACAAACCAAATAGCTGTTTCATGAGATATTGTTTAAAGACTAAATATCAAGGGAGGTCTTCATATTTAACTCAGGTTAACCTTTTGCTGTCATGTTATTCAAGGTAACACTTTTCTCCAGGGCACGAACATGCTTTCAACCTTCTTGCTGTGCTTCCAAAAAGCAGCACTGCATAGGTAGAAGAGCAACAATTTTCACGCTACCAGCTGCTTTCCAGTGTTCCCTTTACTGCTGTTTTTAACAAATCCTCTTTGATCTGACTCTCACAGCAGTGGACTCTCCACCTGTGAAAGATAATATGGAAATCCAAATACACAGTTAAAGGCTTATCTTTCACCTGCTAGACAAATGCACCATGCTGGTGAGTGGCAATTTTTAGCTCTAGTCTGCTTATCTGAGCTAGACACCTGGTTCCCATTTGTAATACCAAAATAATTCACATTGATGAAGCATCTGTTCTAAATTTTAAATATTTCCTTTTCAAATTCTGTTCTATTCATTCCCTCTGAAGCGTCTGGCATTGACCGCTGTCAGTAGACAGGATACTGGGCTAGATGAGCCACTGGTCTGACCCAGTATAGCCATTTTTATGTTCAAATGACATGCACTTTTCTGCACATTATTGCTATTTAAGGATGACTTTGTAATTTATCTAATTTAAAGCTCCCATTGATTTCCAGGTTGCAGAGTAAAGCCTTTAGACTGAGTGTGTCTGCACTGCAGTTGCTGGTTTCATTACCGCTCAGGTAGACATACCCGCACTAACTGCAATCTAACTAGTGCAGTTAAAAATAGAAGTGAAATTGTGGTACTACAGATGTTGGCACAGGCTAGCAATGCACATACATAACCCTGCTTCAGCCCATGCTGAAGCCTGAGCCACTGCAAATTTGTTGTCATTTTTAGCTGTGGATGCTAGATTAAAGCTAGCATGGGTGTATCTACTCAAGCTGCAGTCGCACCTGTGAATGCATTGTAGGTAAACCCTCTGGTGGCAGCTGTGTCATTATGTAGAAGCAAAGCAAACACATGAGAACGAACATCTGAATTTTTAAAGGCCACTTTCAAATTATTCTAACAATGTTGTGAACTAGATTTAGAGAGTATCTTTCAGAAAAACTAGGTAAGAATGTATGGATTTGGGTCTAATGGCTATTGCATCTTTGCTGCAGATGTTTTTTTGTGTGTTACATCAGCACCTGGAAAGGGGTGTGATTCCCACCTCATGTAGCTATGCTCCAAAGCTAGCTCTCATTGAACTAGTGTGTTTAAAAATAGGAGTGTAGCTGTGGTGCTACCACTCCCCATGCTACATACTAGCTGCCCAAGTATAATCCCCCCCTGGACCTTGTGTACATGTACTCAGGACAGCTAGCCTGCGCTACTGCTCACTGCTGCCCATGTGCCTCTATGCTACTATTTTTAGTGTGCTAGCTCAGTGAGAGCTACCATGAATATATCTCCACAAGATGGGAACCACACCCCTCCCTGAGTGGAGACCTAGCTATAGAGACCCCAGTCCATAGGGAGCCCCATTGTGTTAACCTACAGTGTATATACACATCATAAGAGGTGGTCCATGCCCCGGAGAGCTTTTAATCTGAACAGAGAAGCCAAATAATTTATTATCTCCATTTACACTGAAAGAGAACTGAGGCACAGAGATTAAATTACTTGCATAAGGGAACACAGGAAGTCTGTGGCAGAGCAAAAAATTAAGTCCTGGTTTTCTGAGTCCAGTTCAGTACCTTCACTACAAGACCCCACAGTGTTTGAGGGTAGATACCTAATACCTTTAAATCATCAGGTCAGATCATGCAGCCTTAGTTAGTTTTTAAAAAAAAAAAAAAAAAAAAAAAAAAAAAGCCTTTTTTTTCAACGGGCCATATCCTAAAGTTCTGATTTCATTCTATTCGGGCAAAAACTTTTATCAACTTCATTGAAAATTTTGCCTGAGTAAAATTTGCTATGGGATTATTGGATGTATTACAATTTTATAGAGAACAATAGTTAGTTCTGAAAACTTTACAAGCATGACAGTAAAAATCTAAAGCAAATACAGCTAGCTAAGAAATTAACAAAAGGAATGTGGATGGTAAATGACAATATTCAATTCTTCTCATTTTTCCAACTAGCTCTAGTAAATATACAACATTGTTATAATTTTCAGTTTATTTTAATCCCCCGCGCACTATTCTCTAGTATGGAAATAATACTACAGTACCAGTCAATATTGCAATCATTTGAATGTCAGGGTATTTGCTGTTGTGTTTTATGTAATCTAGTGTTTCAACAGAACAGGCATTTTGACTTAATTTATCATAGTACATGAGTAGATGCAGCTGTGTGTTGTGATGTATGGGTGCCTTTTAATCATGACCGGGCCATCCGTGAAACAAAACTGTCATGTTATTCCTTCTGTTATAGTTCCAACTTCCAATCTAACTAATCTGCGATTGTTCATAATTTTCCCAAAGTAATTTTTGTTTGATCTGGAATTTTCTATGCTTGATCTTAATCCCAATGTGGTGATGATTTTTTTTTTGGGGGGGGGGCATGAGGGAGAGGGGTGATGGTGTAGCTTTTTTAAATAAAACTGAGGGGGGAAGCGGCGGGGGTGGGGACACACCACTTGATTTATACAAGCATGGGGAAAAAACACATTTTTCCTTTACAGTCTAATACAAAATATGTTATTTAAAAAATGATTGAAATGATATGGATCCCTGATTCTGTGGTAGCTTGAAGACCATTTCAGCCCCCCCAGCACAATTTTGAGCAATCTCAGCATTGCTCTACATTACATGAGGCTGGAACAGCCCAGGGTCACTATTGTGAAGCAATGCCCTGGCCATTCCCTCTTTTCTAGCATACCTCTTATGTTGTAAAGTGGAAGCAAACATAATGGGCTAGAATCTGGCTCCCTAATCTCTATTCCCTGTGCTGCTTGTAGGTATTACAACTACCAAGTAAATTGTCTGCTCTATATGAAATTGTTCCCTCTGTTTTGTTCAGTTTTCTCCCCCAAATACATATAATGGGGTGTAAATACATAATGAGAAATTCTGCACTGAAATACATGTTGTTGAACCCTGTTACCTGTAATGGGACATCTGGGCTCTCAGTCAATGCACAGTGTAATTCATGTTTTAAGTGATGGAGATGCTAACTGTGGTTCAGCAAGGGTTCAGTAACACTTTTATCCCACTTTCCAGTGGAAGCACAGTAACTCCCTAAGTTCCCAAATTTGGAAGGATTTGCAAACTTTTTGGAAGCAACACATGAAATATGTCATGTGTAAATTTTTAACTCGATTCCTTGTAAATAAATCAATCCAAAAATGTCAGCATTGGACTTATTTCCACATTTTTGTATATAAAATAGACTACTTCCAAAACAAAGATATCTTGAAGGATGGGTTTAGTTTGTTCAGAAGAATGTTTAATAAACAAAGGCTCTAGGGGCTCCCAAAATCTGAAAAAATTGTTTTGTGGGCAAGATTGTACTGATATTTGTTGCATTCCTCAGAATTTTTCTTGCAGTTATTTCTGATTAACAAAAATATTGATCTAGAAGCAAAGTAATGATACAGAATATGACACCACGTTAATTTCCATGGCAACAGATAGTGAATTGGATTAAGTGGAAGGATAAACAAGAACCATAGCCAAACAAAATATGTGGAATCAGTGTGCAAGCGCACACCTCGAAGACAGTCCCACTGAATTAATTTATGTATAAGTGATCCCTTTTGTTACATTTTCTTTAGCATGAGTGTTTCCTTTTAGCAGGCTTTTAGAATTTGATGTCTACATGTTTATCTTTACTCACTTTGGAGTTTGGGAGTGGGAAAGGACCATTTTCTTTTAGTTTTATTTATAATGTCCATTATGTGATTCTGCTGTACTATTGATCATTTGTCTGTTTCCCACTTGCAAAAATAAGCTTGAAAAAATATATTAATTTTAGCTTTGCCTGAACTTAAACTCCACTACATATGTATCTGAATGAAACTTTTGGCTTGTTGTTTTCATTCATTTATATTTAAACCTTAAAGACTGTTTTCAAGAGTAGCCTCCAAATTTGTGTATTCAGTCACTTGCAAACAGAATCTGCATATGTAAATAGTTTTTGCTTACGCAAGTTGAGTATTGACATTTATTATGGTCCAATGTACACATGCGAATTCTATTCACCCTTATAAATTGTATTACTTGCATATGCAAAGGTTTCTGTGTACAGAACTGTACAAGTAAATATGAAACTGATTAAGCCCCCTTTGAAAACTTGAGCTAAATTTTCAATTAATCATTCTCTGATTTTGGGAGATGAAGCATGATCTAAGAATAAAGCATAGGAATATGAATCAGGATTTCTGTGTTCTATTCCCTACCCTCCCATAAACCTTCTGCATGACCTCAGGCAAGTAACTTAAACTGCTTTTAAAATGAGACTGTATAAAGTGCCCTTGTGCAGTTTCATGTTTCTTATTGATTTCCATACCAACTGGCCATGTTTGATGCATGCCCCATGGTGTGGTGAGTTAGGGAAATTCCTGTTTATACACAAATACATTCATGGCACCACACCATCACATGCAGCTCTGTCACTTTTACAAGGTTAGCTGCACCACTGTCTCCTTCCTAGTCTCTGAGTGCAGACCCTCATGTCTTGGGCTTTGTGCCTTTATCTGACTTGGGGTGGCAGTTTGCCATTCTCCTACTCTTGAACCAGAACCAGGGCTCCAGTACCCTGTGTATTAACCATTTATTGACTTGTAGGTCTGACTGAGTTTAGGCACTAGCAGTTCTATTTTTGGGTGCCAGTGATCAGTGGTACATAGTGACCAAGCAGCCACCTTAAAGCAAAAGTATTGTTTATTTAGTAGTAGCAACAAACCATTAGAGGAAAAGGATTTTAAAAAAAATAAATTGTATATATGCATATCATATGTAGAGACCTACCGTTCCATAACGTGACGTTGGCAGGCCTATCTACTCCAGGCACCCCCATAAGAGTGTCCTGAGTTTAATTCTCCCTCCACCCCCCCCCCCCCCGTTAGGTCTCTCCTCCCCTGAGAGAGTGTCCCCCTTTAAACCATGCTAAAGTCTTTTGTTTTCCTGAGTTTGCAGGCCTTGCCTTTCCTGGTCCTATGCTGGCTGGAGCTCTAGAGATAAAATCAAAGTGAATAGTTCTAACGATGTCCTTTAACAATTCTAGTGTTTGCTGATAGGTGGCTATCTTGAGCCATGCTTCTCCTTCCTGCCTGCATTTCAGACAGAACCCTTGTGATGGGGTCTCTACCCAACACACAGATAAAATAGGCCAATTAACCTTATGGGTTGTACCTGGAAAAGAGTCAGGGACTGATGAAGCCCAGCTGAGGGAAGAGCTGGGCTAGGCTTATAAAGAGAGAAAGTTGGTGGTAGGAGAAGGGTTGCAAGGAGGAGCTCTGCAGCCTCTCTGTAGAGAGGCATTGGCTAGGTACAAATCCGAAGGTTCTGCCTTGGACCATAGACTCTTGAAAAGAGGGGTGAAGTAGCTAGGAGGAATGAGGGCCAGAAGAGAAGTATGAAGGAGCTCAGGAAAACAGCAACAGGGTTGGTGTTTGAGGAGATTGGTTGTTGGGCACAAGCCCCCAGGGCTGGAACTCAGAGTAATGGGCGGGCCTGAGTTTTCCTACTGTCCCCTGGGAAAATCATGCAGACTTGGAAATGGATTAGAAGACTGCCTGAGACTGCAGTAGACAGTTTGTCTAACGAGACTTTGATGCCCCGGAAAGAGAGGATTGGCTGGAGGGCTGAATCACAAAGAGGGAGCACCCTGAGGGTAGGGAGAGAGACCATGAGGTGAGCAACTGAAGGAAGGGATGAGATGAGACCAGCTGAGAGCTGCTCCTTGGGCCCAGCCATGATGTGGCACCACAGTGGTGAGGGTACGCCATTACACCCCATTAAGTAAACACTCCCTTGAGACTCAGTAAGCATCCCAATAACCAGGCCACCGTGCAGTACCAATAAATTACCAGGCAGCTCCATATTTGTCACAATGTCATACCCACATCTTATCATTATGTACTAGATTCTGCATGCACATAAAGGAAAACCCCCTGCCCCACAGTGATTAAAAAGTAAAAATGAAATGAGCAGCCAAAGGGCAGGATACAGAATACAAAGATGATGATCAGAATGATAGTTTTCCTATCTCCTCCCACCACATGCATTGGACACAGAGCTGTTCACGGGCACCGGAGGAAGTAAGTTGCATGCCTCGGATGTCACAGCAATGGCAAGTCTCCTGATGTGTACCGGGGAGCTTCTGTGCACTTAGGCAGTGTTCCTATCAGAGCTCACTTCAGCACAGGGTTTTTCCTTATTGGAAGAACTGAGCCCTATATTAGGAAGGGAGAGCCAAAAATACTAGTCACATGATTCTGCAATGACCACTCTAATTAAGATGTGTATGCATGGGAACCCCTGTTTTTACTGTTACCATTAAAACTCAAGTCTTAAGTATTCCTGCTGTTCTATCACCATTTCATCTTCACCACTGGTAGCAACAATGAGAATTTGGTTGTGTACCAGCCACCAGCTTTTTGACCATCATTGTCCTCTTGCTTTGCTCATAACAAGCCTAGATGACCTTGGTGTTCAAACTCGGGCAGCTGCCTGAGCTCTGTCTACATTAAAGTTCTCATTGTTGCTCCTACTAGTGGATGTACAATGATGGTAGACTTTAAGAAAAATGCCACTGTAGGCAAGGCCTTGATGGACAGCAGCAATTTCATCATTAAACTGTTGAGAGGAAAAGTAAGGGTAAAATGTACTGGTGAGAAATAAATATAGGAGTCTTGATTTCATAACTGCCGATTTTTGGCTAATTGTGCTACAGTTGTGCAAGATTCTGTTGAAATAAATATCTTTAAAGCTTAATTGGTCCCGTCTGAGAGTGAAAGTGAGATCTATCTAGTTTAGTCTCCTGTGGGCTGTAATACTTTGCCTCATTTCAGTTCTTGGGTTTAGTGTGAGAGTGCTGGGTGGTGGTCCATGATAGATGACAGGAGGTCAGACTAGATCATCCAGTGGTCCTTTCTGGCCTTAAACTCCTGACAGTGGCAGATAATATACTGCTTTCAATGTGCATCCTCAAGTGACCTCAAAGGATGTGCCTGGGGATCAAGGTTAACAGGACCCTCAGTGCATATAAAGTGCTATGGGAACACTAGAGGAGAGAGTGTGATAAGGTAAGAAATATACTAATCCTATGCATGCTGCATTCCATTGGATTCAAAGGGGTGGAGCACATTCTTGATCACTCAGCAGGATTTGTGATATGCAAGGTTTTTGTTTTTTTTCAATGTTCTATTCATTCCTCAGCCAGATTTTTCTAATACAAGTATAACATGCTTTGGACTGTAATGGATAGAGTGCAAGCTAAGCCACATGTCAGCTATTGGAACACTATTTTCTTATCACAAACGTACCCAACAGAAGATTTGTTGTTGAGGGACTCTATTTAGAAGAAAAAACAAATCAGAATGGGGGGCTGCTGAGTGATGGAAGACAGTCCATGGGCTTCCATCCCTTGGCTCAACATCTGTGCAGTCAAAGGTATATAGTCAAGGTTTTCTTATTATAGAGCCATGCAAGCTCAGGGAGTCCCATGACGTCACTGTGAAGGGTGGGTGGTCCATCCGAGACAGATTGGCTGCAAGCCAGTTATTGAAGACTCCAGAAGATCATCAACATTAAGGGGCCCCCAAAAACAAAGCCAACCTTACAAACAAATCCAGGAAGCCTTTGATTGAGAGTATATTGCCCTTAATGACTGAAGGGTTTTTAAAAAAAAGAGAGACTTACTGCTTTCTGAGAGCTGGAGGAGCAATTCAAAAGCCTATCTTGCAATATGTGCAAAGTGCACAGAGGAAGTCATTAGTGGTCAGCAAGCTTCCAAAGATTTGGAGTTTGTTCATTTGGATAAGTATCAAAAACTCATTTGCTTCTGTTGAGCTTATCTGAGTTACCAAATCTCTCGGGTTTGCAAAATTGGGCTGGAAATCTTGCAAGAACGGTATCTCTTCTGCTTCAGGCACCAGGCAGAAATGTCGTGAAATGGGGTAAAATTTTCAAAATCACTTAAGTTGCTTTTGAAAACGTTAGGGCTCATCTACGTGGTAAGGTAATGCGCACTTTTGGGTGAGGGTGTGATTCTAAAGCATGGTCACAAGTTCGACATTAATTGGTCTGGGTCTAACCCTGCTAGTGTGCAGTAAATTTCCCCTAGTGTGCTTTAATGTAGTGCTGTTTGAAACGAGCTTGCCCGGAACTCTGGTTATATACTTGCATTGTTAGCCCTGACCAAGGTCTATACCGCCAGCTGTTTGTTCTTTGAGCTGTGCTAGCTAGATTAAAGCTAGCATGGGTATGCCTGCCTACCGAAGCCGCAGTCACACACCTGACTGCAGTGTGGATATACCCATAGCCAAATTCAACTATGCTGCCTGTGGAGTCAATAGAATCTAAGCAGAGGGAACATCTGTGAGGAAGAATCAGCCGAACAGACCAACCTTGGAGGCAGGGAAGGAAAGACTGGATCTCAGACAGCCTGACAGTCTGGCTAGTTAACCAGTGATGTTCAAAACAGAGCTCCCAAAGGGACACACAAAGGTACGACTGTTATGGAAGAAACTGACAAGGGACCTGCTAAGAGCAGTGAAGCCCTGTCTCTGCTATAAGCACTACACAGGCTGAGCTATGGCACTAGCTATGCCTCTGTAACCCCACAGTGTAGATGCAGACTACAAGAATGGTGGTTTTTCCCAGTCACTGTAGGAACTCCACGTCCCCAAATGATAATAGCTAGGTCGACACAAGCACTCTTCAATAGACCTCACTGTGTATACAGTGGGGGTTAGGTTGGCATAGGGATGGGGAAATGGTCTAACAGACACGTTTTTCCAGAATATTCTGAGCTCACAGACCATAGGTTCAGTTGTCCCAAGTGTGAAGAGCCAAAAGGGACCATTCATGTAAGAGAAGTCTTTGAATCAGGCTTGCAGGTGAGTATTTATGACTAAAGAAGGGCACGTTATAATCGCTGACAATGAGATTTCAAATTTGTAAACATTCTGCAATATTCACATAGGCTTCAGATTTTCTGCAAAGATTCCTACCACTAGACTATTCGTGGGAAGTGATAACAAAAGGAAGGTGAAGCAGATAGAGCAAAAGCATTTAAAGAGCCAAACAATTTGCAGTAGAGGCTAACTCTAGTTCTGGGGATTTTTTATTTTTTCTAAACTACTTTGTCCCAGGAGCAGGTTGAAGGATGGAAAAGGACAGGCAATACTGATTGGGCCATTCCTGTGCAGGGCCCTTCTGTGTCATTCATGTGATACCTGATCCAGCACCCACTGAAGTTGGTAGGAAAGGCTACCGTTGACTAGAATGGGTGTTTGAAGCAAGCCTTCAGTAGGGTTGCTTAAGTGAGGTTCATACCATTGCTCATTTGCTGACTGAGACTTTGTCCTTTTGCTCAGCACCAGCTTAGCCCTCAAGTTAATCCCCTCTCCAAATGTTTCTACTGGAAAAGGGCTCCTTCACCTTTCACTCCTTTCTCCTTTAATTAGGCTTTAGGCTTCATATCTCTGGGGGCAGGTAGGGCATGCAGGATGGGTATAATATGGAAGGAGAAGAGGTTGGAAGGAAAAAGGGAATAACACACTGGGAGTTTTCCCCCACATCCAATCTTTTCTCCATGAAAAGCACCCATTGATTAATGAAAAATGGTTGCAGGGGTTGGAGTGTTTAATGTCACCTAGCTCGATCGGTGTAGAAGCTGGATCTGCACCCTTTTCCCATGATCTTATGTACGAAGAGCCAAATCATTGCCATGAACACAGTTATAGGAGTGTATAGGTGGCATGTCCCTTTTCCCCAGCTTTCTGATGTCATTAGTAGATGTATGAACTAGAGATGGTTTTTCAAAGGGCTGTCTGAATCCAACCATTTGCTAGGCAAAATAGTCCATGTTCAATTTTGTGGAATCAGGCTTAAGGGTGCTCAGCAGCTCTCAGAATCAGGTCCTACTGGTCCGATGCCAATCATACAGATTTCCAAAATTAGTGTTTCTATTGACACCATGGAGAAAAGAACGTTATGAATCAAGGGTGAGTGAAGTGGTCGTAGGGCCTAGGTAAGATGTGACGATGGATGCAGCAGCTGCAAAGAGACGAATAATATTCCTTAAATAGTAATGTTTGCTCTGAAGTGAACAACTAGCCTCAGCCACCGGCATCTTTACAGGAATGTGACACAGTGCAATCCAGCTATCATTTAAAATAGTTTATGGAGTGGAGAAATATGTGTAAAGAAACGGTTTAGAACTGTCCAGCTAAAAGATGTGAAATGATCTGTCAACCTAAGTTCCTGACATCACCCAGGAATACAATTCGTTCATATACAGCTCAGTCTTAAGCCTTCTATTTCACACATGAAGCTGCCTGTCTCCAGCTTTCAAGTACAGTGGGGCCCAGGGGAAAAAGTAAACATTTACCATACCTTATAATTTGCTCTCCCACTGTTTCCTATGCTTAGTGAATGATGATACTGAGGTAAGCATTATATCTCACCAGAGCACATGTTGACTTTTTAAGGGCCTTCACTGAATGCTAATTTCCACTGATTTCAACCCTTTGTTTGAGACAACCGAAATTTTGAATAGCAATGAAACTATTTTACATCTATATAGTGCCTTTCTTTTCTAAAGACCCAAAATGCTTTGCGCCAAGTTAAACAATTCCTGTTGTTGTACCAACAATTTAAAAAAATTAAGGCCACTGGCCCAATTCTCACGAGAGGGGCCTCAGTCTACTACATTGCACTGGCAGTGCAGAGGGACTGTAAATTGGATGTAAAAGTACACCCACTTTACAGTCCCTTTACACTGTTAGAGCAGTGCACCTGGTTTGTACCTAAAGATACCTGAGGGTGGAGTGAACCATTGCTGAAGACAAGGCCCAGTGTTAGGTAGGGTGACAGACTGAAAAAACTACAAAAAGACAGACTACCAGATAAGAGAGATCTGTAGCCTGTTGTTGCTACATAGTCCTTGTATCACAGTTGTGTGTAGTGCCTGCTGAAAGAGCCCCTCAAAAGGTTAGATGTTTTGTCTGAACAGAACTTGAACCTTTTGAACTTTGTCCATTAGGTGCATGTGGGTTTAGGAATAGGACTCTTGGGGGAGACACCATTAAATTCACACTCATTAGCATTAGGTTCCTCTTCTTTTTTTCAACAGGTTTCGTATTAAAAGGATTTTTTTTTTTACTTTCATCTCTCTAATAGAAACCACTAAGATGCTTCCCCCCTTCTTCAACCCCCTCTCCCTGGTAAAGAGAGGCGTGAAGCTGTGGCAACGTTTGTTCAGTCTCACAACCTAGATTATCCAGCAATTTTGCATATATAGCATAGTTGCTCACGCACGCTTTTGTTGAGACTAAAATGTGTCACTTCTTTGATAAAGCTGAGTCCATTATTAGAGCATTGTTTAAAGTTCTGGCTGGAGGCAACAACAGAGAGTGCAACTGGGTGGCTAGCTGCTGTATTTGCATTTAGTAAGAGACCGTCTCTGCCCCAAAGAGCTTACAATCTAAATAAACAAAACACAAACAGGAGGAGAGGAAGCAAACAGCCTTATATGCATCTTACACATGGGGAAACTGAGTCACAGTAAGATACACTGCCTTCCTGAACATCACATAGGTGGTCTGTGGCAGAGTCAGGAATCGAACCTTGATTTCCTGTCTAGTGCCTTATCCACACAACTATCCTTCTTTTCGATTAAACAGAGTGACTTTTCCTGAATGGTGCAGCATCCAACCTTTTGTCTCCAACACCTTACTAGGGGCGGGGACAAAGTGACCATTAACTTAGCCTGACATCACCATTGTGAAATAGAGAAATTTACAGGTAGAAACTGAAGCACCAATATTAACTAGCTTGTCCTAGGTCGTACAGCGAGTCAATAGAAATGCTGAGAATAGGACCAAAGTGTCCTGATTACCAGTGCTCTGTCTAATCCACTAGTACACACGGTAGCATGAGAGGCTGCTATTGACCCTTCAGCTTGGTCTACACTGCTGGCGAAATTCGTTGGCAGTCGAAACACAAGCTACTCTATGTAGCTTGCATATCTCCCATCGACTTCCTAACTTCTACTTACTACAGTGTCCCCAGTACGCTGCACCGACAGAAAATGTTCTCTCGTTGACGCAGCGTTAATCTTTTTGTGGGGGTGGATTAAAGCTGTTGACTTCCAGATTGATAGAGCGGGTCTCCTCTGCCGCTCGCTCTTGAAGAATCGATCCAGTGGCGCCAACGGTGTCACCATCAATATAGACATACCTCTAGATCAGCAGAGTGGTGTTTTTGAAAAGTTCTCTTAAATCCCGTTGTTCAGGAGGGCAATTTATCATCTGATTAAAAAAAAGTGGGATATTAAAATGAAATATGTGCATGGTATGAGAAAAAACAAGTTTTGCATATATAATATACCACGTGAAACTATCCATTTCATATTGTAAATTCTTCCTGAGCATCTCAAAAGAATTTACTGCTGTAAGAAATGTCTGGTCTGCCCGTGAAACAGCTCTGCCTGTGAAACGGAACATGCTGTTTTGAACAACGATGTTTCTGTTTTAAAGCTCGTTAGTAACCCCTTAGCTGATATATATGTTTCAACTTTAATATTGTGCTTCTCTTGCTTCTTGGTCTGAGTATAGAGATCTGGAATTTTACAGTTCCAACTGTCCTGTGTGAACCCCCTATTATTCAGGGCATGCAGAACCGGTGGAATTTTACTGCTTTACCATTAGTGGCCTTAACTTAACACCTCCATTTCTGAGACATGTTAGCAAATGAGTCATGTAACATTTTGCTTGTATTAGCAGAGCAACCTATGCCAAGTGACACTGAAAGGGACCAGCAAAAATAGCTTGCCTAAGGGAGTCAGGCTTTTAATGAAGGCATACCTTGATATACTGAATATAATTCTTCTATTTTTTGGGGGGGGGGGGGGGGGGGGTTGGTTTTTTTTTTTTTGGTTTTTTAAACAGCATGTTATCTAGTAAGGCTCATCTTCAAGTTAGTTTCTCAATATTTAAATTGTTTTGGGTCTTTTGCTTAAAGTAAGGGCTTCCTGACCATTTTAACAATTAAATAGCCAGGAAATGTATTTTTTAACATTTCCTGTACAAACTGTAGAAGTTTACAGCACTGAAGGAGAGTGTTCACAGCTGATCTAGACACAATGGGTCACATTTTATGATGTCCAAGCTATGTGAACCTCTGTCAGACAATTGTTTTGTTTTTAAAACTAAACCTGCCATCCACCTGGGGCTTTTTACCTTCAAGACTCTACCTACTGCTCCACTGCCCAACTCCTACTCTTAGCATGTCCCAGCTGCCACGTAGTTTTGGTATGTTGGAATTTCACAATTTTTTTAAGTTAGAGTAATAGTTACTACACTAAATAAAATGATACCTCTTAAATATGTAACTACCTCTCCAGTTTTTGGAAAAAGCTCAAGATGAGCACCTGAGACATTTTCTTTTCTTGGCAATATCTGAACCAGATTTATTCTACTGACAAAGAATAATGAAAGGAGATCGAGAAATCAGGGTTTTCTTTTCCTGAGCAGAGGAAACAGGAATTTTTCTTTCTTGTGGGTATTTAAAATAAATGATCTTATTGGATCACTAGGTTGAATTCACTGTCAACACAAGTGCACTCAGCTTTCGTTCAGCTTACTCCATGGGGAGGTTAGCCCCATAAATCTGCATTCATGTAATACAGAAAATGTAAATGGAAGTACTTAATACATATCACCAAGATTTCAACAAGTGAATGGGAATGCATAGGCTAAACAGCTAGAGGTGCAGTGCAATTTATGATAAATGAAATACACAAAGGCAAAAGCTGATTGTAAAGTAAAAAGATCAGACTAAACATTACTAGATTCCACTACTGCTCTGCTGCCTGGGAGAGGATTCTTCCAACTCACTGCCCTTTATAGTTACATAGGCTAGGTAGTGTGGAGATGATTTGACCCGAAAAGCATAAATCAAGCCAAATAATGAAAACTCACAGTGTGGGTCTAACAGTACCATTTTGCCTTAGGAATTTAAATAAAGGAAAGGGAAAACTGATTTAAAAACAGATCAAATTATTTAAAATGTTTATTTCCTGAGCTCCTTGTAGATTGTTCCCTTCCCCTCCCTAGTCTATAACCATACATGTTCACATGCATAAAGCTGAGTGCATCTGTTTCTGTTCTGGAATTACAATACCAAGTTAGTACTTCAAGCATCTGGACCGAGCTGGTAGGTGAAATTATGGATTGAATTTTTCCCAAAATGTTGATCTAGAGTGGAGCCCAGCAATAATAATAATAATAAAAAACCCTATCATCAGTTTCTAAAACATCTAACCCCACAGACTGTGGAGCCTCACTAGACAAAAGGATGTGACTCTCTGTGGCCTTTGTCCACACACAAGAATTATATGTCTTTAACTTTCTGGTCCCTCTCAGTCTGGAGATAGTCATATCATAAAGGTGTTTATGCTGGTATAGCTTGTCCCCATTAGGGATGGGGAATAAGCTGTACTGATGTAAGGCACCTTTATCTCAGGATAACTTCATCCACACTAGGGCTTGTACCAATTTAACTATTTTGTCAGAAAAATCACACAGCAATAGTTGAACTGGTACAAAAACTGTAGATCAGCCCTAAGTCCCAGGCAGCTGAAGCATAACTCAACATTCCTTTAAGGAATCTTTATAACTAGGCGCAAGGCTATTTATGACCTGTCCAATAAACTGCAAGGATATCCTGAGTTAAATAATTGTAAGTTAGCTGTAACCAATGATTTGGTTGTTTGTATGTAGTTAGAGGTACTTTCATTTTACCACACCTCTACTATTACACAACTATGCAACATTCTAAAGTAATGTAGCACAGCTGCTGTAAAGTGTAGGCTAATACAGAAAAATGCATTTAAATTAAACCTTGATGGAGATGTATGTGGGGCCTTGTCCTGAAACAAATTAGTGGTGAGGCCAACCCAGCACCTTAGAAGGAAAGGACATAAGCGTTTCCCTGAGCTGTTCTCTGGCAGAGAAATGGAGTGAAATCCTGGCTCCATTGAAGCTAATGGGAGTTTTGCAATTGACTTCTGTGGGGTCAAGATTTTGTGGGGTCAGGATTTAGTAATCTTTTTACAACAAATCTTGTAGACAATGAAATGGGGAATGTAACCGAAAGGTATGCTGAGATAGGCTAAGTATGTTAAATGCCCATCAATTTTAACTATATATAAATTCATTCTTGAGTAGGTGCCATGATGAAAGCCAGAACAGAACTTCAGAATGTTTCCAAGTACATCACAGGAGGTGATGGACCGCCAGCCCAGATTTGACTTTAGTGTACTAAACTTGGATGGTGAAATTCATTCTTGCACAAAGAGCCAGCATAAGATTTGTGGGTTGGATTTTTAAAGAGATTTAGGTGCTTATTTGCATCCGTAGATCCCGTGTAGGAATTTTAAAGAGTTTTTAGATATCTAACTCATGGAAGTTAGACACATAGGTGCTTTTGAAAATCCCATGGGGTGCCTATGCATCTTTAGGCAGCTGAATGCCTTTTTAAAATGTGGCCATATGCCCCCAGAATTTTCAGAAGAGATCAGTACCTGCAGTTGGCCTCACATTTTCAAAAGATTTCAGTTCTCTTTTAGGCACCTAAATAAATGCCCTGATTTTCAAAACAGCTTAGCACATGAGGGTGATCTTTGAAAATCTGGCCAGAGTTGTCACAATGGAAGCAGCTGGGTGCTGAGTTCTTTTGAGCACTTAAAAATCTGACACTGAGCTCTTTTGAAAACCATATTTAGAGGGGTTGATGGAACGTAAGTGGCTGTATAGGTTATGTGCAGGGCCTCTGAACAGGGGGTAAATTTTACCCAGAAAGCCTAATCAAGATGCAGGTAAAAGTGAACTTCTGATAGATTATTTATGATCTGAGTACACTTGGTGGTAGCGATGTGTCATTCAGGTTTCCCATGCCAGTTCTGGTGCTGAAGATACATCAGCACACTACCAGTGAGGTCACTCTTTTTCCTTTGTTCTTTTGGCTCTCTTTTAAATTAAAAATTGTTTTAGAGCTAACAGGATTTTCAATTATGTAAATAGGGAAATTATATTAGCATGCATATCAGATGTGCTTGTTTATTCCATCAAAGGAAGAGCTAGTACTAGCATTTTCACTACATCAAAGTTGAAGCAGAGGAAGCCATTTCAACTAATTAATCATATTCCAATCCTACTTGCCACTGTTTATAAAGAAACGTAGGCAGTTTGCAGTTAAAATAATCTATGACAATTAAAGGAGGCCTTGAGAATGGAGGTTTAATACAAGAAAAATCATGAATAAGTTACTGACTTAATTTATCAATGTGAGGTACCTTTCAGTATTGATCAGAGGCTTATGCGTGGATTGCATGAGCATGCTTGAGTTACCAAAAACATTCTGGTTTTTTTGGTAAGTGGTCGGCCTCCATTTAATGGCTTGCTTTGTCAGAAGCACTAGTAACCAACTCAATTTGATCTGTTAATTTACGAACCATATAGAAAAGAGCTAAAATATACCACTGAAAAAGATGGAATTCCAGCTTCCCAGTGATGAATGGTATTTTTTGTAGTCCTGGTTGTACAAGAGATATTCGCTATTAAAATAATCCTGATTTATACTTTTGCTTTTCCCATCTAATTATGACCTAGCTGAATTAGCCACTATTAAATGACCTGTAAGAGCTAGATTCAGTTCTGTTAGAAGTTCTGATAATGACTCTATGGTTGATGATGATGTTGTTTTTTTTTTTCACTTTAAAGCAGGGATTAAATTAAACCTTTGTTTCATAAGAAGAATGCAATGTGTCAAATTTACACTTATTTGGTGAATAAACACTGAACTTTGAGGATTTAAGTACATCTGTTAATTTAGTTTACATTAAAATAAATTAGACCTTTTAAAAGAATTTAAGAAATCACATTTGTTTAGTTTTTTGGGGGGCCCCCCTAGCTAACAAATGCTTATTAGCTCTTCAAATTTTCCCTATGATTAAACTTTATGAAAACTCTGGGATAGACCTATGTGAAGAAACGTAGGTAACAATTAAGCAAAGCTATTCACAGGTGTTGTTCTTGACCATTTTAATAACCATCAGTGCCAGTTCAGCTCAGGTCATTCTTAAATAGTGTCATTGTGTCCAAGATAACTCAAACAATGATTGCAAATTTGCATACTTCAATTCTAGTGGCCTGAGCTGTGCACATGTTAAGTGTTCTTGTTAGATGCACAAACAGGATGTTGTTTTGGCTCCATACCTCTGTCTGAGGTACCAGGCCTCCCCTCACCCCCAAGTGCAGCCATCTCTCAATGTGGTTCCCTCAAGGAGTGTAGGTACTTCTCCAGTGCTCCACGGGGCAGGAGGTGGTCTCAAGCCAATAACTATAGGTAGGCGGTAGAGGCACAGCCTCTCCCACATACTTACTGCCTCACTTGTCAGCTGGCTTAGCTGACAGAATCTTTAGGCAACAAGTGCTGCCCTGATACCTCAAGCCCCTACCATGTAGTCTTCAACTCTGCCTTCGTACACTCCCAGCTTCACCCCCTCATCTTCCCCTATCTCCCAGCAGTTGCTCCCCCAGCTCCATTCCCCTCATCGCACTTCCAAACCATTCCTACACCAGTCTCTCCTCAGGAGCCACACACCAGGAACATGAATCCCTTGCCTCGTCTGTCTCCCCTTCAGCCTCCCTCAGGGCCCTCCTCCTTTGTACCCTCCCACTTTCCTGTGAGAACCCTGTTCACCTGCCCCACCCAGCACCCCTCACTGTCCCAAGCCAGCTGAGCCCCTTCACCATGATCCTGTTGTTCACTGGAGAGGGGGTGAAATTCCTGACAGTTGTTCACTGTCACATAGAAGAAGATCTTTACAGTTTATTTTAAAGCTATTTGAATTTTTTCATATCACTTCAGAATATTGATTATTGCAAAAGCACTCTTAACCAATCAGCTGATGCCCCAGTATACTGTGCACTGTTTTGTTCCTGGCCAAAACAAAGAAATGCTTTGACAAATCAGCATTAATGCTTAAAGGAGCAAATAGCTTTTCTGAGCTTGGGTATCAGTGCTAATGATCCAACATCTTCAGTCCTTGGACCATGAACCAGCACCATTCTTCTGCACTCTGTCACATTTTCCAGCACTATTATTCATCTACAACCAGCCCTAAAGGGCAGAATCTACGTGGACTGGGACCAACAAGAAGAAATAGGTTGCTTGCCTGAATCAACCGAGGCTACTTATTTTTGTTCTTTGTATTCTAGTAGCGCCTAGGAGCCCTGGTCAAGAACTAGAACCCATTCTGCTAGAATGCAGGTGGTTCCCAACCTTTTTTAGTTAAAGCCCCACTAGTTAACACTAGGTAAAACACCCACCCCTCACCAGCCATAAACTCATAGAACCCTTATAAGCACACATAATATGATAACATTTAAATTACATCAATAATAATAATAATAAATTACTTTTACCTGAGTAAGAAGCTAAGCCTCCCTGGCACAGCCGCCACTTCACACCCCGTGTAGCCCTGCCTCTTCCCAGCCCTCATGGACTGAGGGTATTGGAGGTGGGCCCTGGTGGGTTGGCTGGGGCTGTTCCAGGGCCCGCACCAGCATAGGGCTGCTCCTCTCTGGCTGTGGTGGGGGGCTGCTTCTTTGCTTCAGCCAGCATGGAGTTCAAGGCTGCTCCTCTGCTCCGGCCGGTGCAGAGCTTGGGGTGGGGCTGCTGCTCCACTCTGGACAGCGCGGAGCTCGAGGCTGCTGCGCCTGGCATGGAGCTTGGGGGGCTAAATGACCTCAATATTACTGAAGCCTCATGAACCTGTGTAATCTTTGATGCCCCCCAAGGGGGTCCCGCACCCCAGGTTGGGAACATTGTGCTAGATACTTTATGAACATTGGCGAAAAAGATGGTCCCTCCCCCCAAAAATCTACAATCTACATGTAAGACAGGTGGATAAAGTGAGACAGACACGTACAAGGAAACAATCAGATAGTATTGGTCACCAGGACAGGCAATGGCCTCAGCATACCATCAGTTTAACTGCTGTCAGGTCTGCTGTGACCTGCACTAGTAACTTGGCATCTGGGCCTTTTACCCAGCCAATCTGCCCTTGCAGAGCCTGCTGAGAATCAGAAGCTGAGATGAGAGTGGAATTCCTGTGTTTATGTGAGAGCTATTTAATTGAAAGAAAGTTTTGCTGCCATACCTTCCTGTTTTCAGAAATTATCCAGCCTTTAGCTTCCTAATCAAAAGAAACATGGCAGCGTGCCACGGAAATCAGACTTTGCTTCCAGCATATAGCCCCAACTATTTTCAAAACTTGTTTTGTCTCTAGAGATGCATTTTTCACAAGGGAAAATAACTTTTTAAAATACATTTTATGGGCTAAACAGTAATTTTAAGTATATATGGAAATATCACTGATACTGTTTTTCAGAATACTATGGGTGAAATCTTGGTCCCATTTACATCAGTGACAAAACTCCCAGGGGGCCAGGATTTCACAGTGTTCAATAAATGCGTGCACTCACATGGAAGAAATATTCCACTGTAAAATATACATGTATTTAAATCAAAGAGTGTGTGGTTGGTATAATTTTATTCAATAAGTTATGCAATAGGCAGTACCAGAGGTTAAATTAAAGGGATTCCCCTTCCTCTTTGGCTGGGGGAGTGAGCACTTGCCCTCCTCTTACTTTATATAAGGCCAAGGAGAAGTGAAAATGAGATACCTGGTACATTGGAGAGGAGGCTGCCTGGCTTTCCTTCCTGAAAGATAACAAAATATTCTTTGTTCTTAAATATTTTGCTTATAAAACTAAATGAACACAAGGCAAAATATCATTTCGAAGTCCTAAGAATGTTTTTTAGAAACACAGAAGAAGAGTATATCATATGCTTTATCAAAGCTGGACTTTTGTTTATAACTTTTGGATATTCAAGAGCTCATGAACAGGGAATGGATCTTCCTTGAGCTAAGAAGATCATTTAAATGTAAAAAATAATACTGTAGCTAAATGCCATATCTACTGAAAATGTAGGCTTTCATAATGGTGAATGGACCTTAGTATTATAGTCAACATGTCAATCAGTCTAATCAGATTGGTTTTGGTTGTGCAGGACATCTGATTAGATTATCATAATGATTCTGGCCTTAAAATCTATGAATCTATAACACCTTGACTCAATATTTTATTATAATTAAAGGTTAAATTGGTGTGCATTTGACTTAATCTTGGGGACCATTTCTAGACAGCTGATGATTACAAATGCATCAAGGTTTTATGTATATGTGAACTTCTGCTCACACTTGTGACTGTCCAGTGCAGATGAGATTCTGTGCAGCTCAAACTGGCAAATTTTCCATCCCTTTCCAAACCCAACTACAGGTTTCACTTCAAACCCCTTAATGAACTGCCCTCATTTGTGCTTATGCACACTGAATGTGAAGGAAATATTAGAATCATATAAATGTAAGATTGGAAGGAACCTTGAAAGGCCATCTAGGCAGTGTCCCCACCACCACCACTGAAGCAGGACCAAGTACACCTACACCATCCCTGTCAGGTGTCTTAACCTGTTCTTAAAAGCTCCAATAATGGAGATTCCACATCTTCCCTTGGAAGCCAATTCAAGTACTTAACTATCCCGATAGTTAGAAAGTTTTTTCTAATATTTAACCTAAATCTCCCTTGGTGCACATTAAGCCCAATACTTTTTGTCCTACCTTCAGTGGAAATGGGTAACAATTGATCACTGTCCTCTTTATATCAGCCCTGAACACATTTGAAGGCTCATCAGATCTTCTCCCTTCACCCCCACCCAATTCCCTGGTCTTTTCTCAAGACTGAGTGTGCCCTATTGTGTTTGTTTTTTCTTTTAATATTGTCTTATAGGTCATGTTTTCTAAACCTTATTTTTGTGTTTGTTCTCTGGACACCCCCTCCAATTTGTCCACATCTTTCCTAGAGGTGCCCAGAACTGGACACATCTGAGGCTTCACCAGCATGGAGTACAGCTGGAAAATTACCTTCCATGTCTTACATAAGACAGTCCTGTTAATACACTGCAGAATAGTAGCCTTTTTTGCAATTGCCTCACATTATTGACTCATTCAGTTTGTGATTCACTATAATCCCCAAATCTTCTTCAGCAGTACTACTGCCTAGCCTGTTATTCCCCACTTTGTAGTTGTGCATTTGATTTTTTTTTTCCTTAAGTGTAGTACTCGTTTGTGCTGAATTTCATTTGGTTGATTTCAGACCAATACTCTAATTGGACATTCAAAAGGTCATTTTAAATTCTAATGCTGTTTTCTAAAGTGCTTGCACCCCACCCTCAGCTTGTCATCTGCAAATTTTTATAAGGATACTCTGGACTCAATTATCCAAGTCACTAATGAAAATATTAAATAGTTCTGGGCTCTGGACAAAAACCTTGAACCCTTCCATTAAATAAATCCTCCCCAGTTTGACAGCAAACTGTTAATCACTACTCTTTGAATACAGTTTTCAACCAGTGGTACACCCTCCTTATAGTAATTTAATCTAGAGCACATTTCCCCAGTTTGCTTATGAAACTGTCATGTGGGACTGTGTCCAAAGTCTTACTAAAAATCAAGACATATCACATCTGCAGTCAATCCCTGCACTAGCCGATTGGCTGTTCTGAGCAGCAATATTTTTGCACCCCACCCCACCCCACCCCAAACATATACTAATGATTAATAGGAGGTCCCTTTTGAGCTGCTGGAGGCCCTAAGCAATTGCTTAGTCTACTTATGTCTAGCACCAGCTCTGTCTACAGCTCCCTTCCCCTCTTCCCTCGCAACTACTAGGCCAGTAACTGTCAAAGAACAGTAGGTTAGCCGTGGTTTGGTTATTGACAAATCTATGCTGGCTATTTACATGCTGGCTATCCTCTAGGTTCACATGACACCCTGTGACCCAAAACTTCCAAGTGTAACCCAGTCTAGTGTTGGCTATTATTCCTAATCTTGAAAAAAGTGTATTAACCTTGGGGTCCTGGTCACATCTGAATTTGGACATGACCTTATGCCTACCTACATTTTCCTTACAGCTCTCAGTGGGACACAGTGCAATTTTTCACTTCTTATTTTAAATAGAAGTGTAGTATTATAGTGCACTGCTAGGTATCTATCACATTTCAACATAGACACGGCTGTACTTCACCGATGAGTAACATGATTTCTGTATATTGTCACCCCTCTGCCAAGCAGTGGAAAATGTCCAGGGCCTTGCTTGTTGGCCTCTTGTTGTAGGAGTAATCAGTGATGAGGAATCTGGTTATATTCTTAGTGCAGCTTGTTGTATTTACGTATATTCAATAGTCCTTGAACAGGCATGTAGGCCCTTCTCTTTTGGAGATCGCAGCTCAAACATCAATGTCTGGTTCCCGGGGAGAAACTCTGACCCAACTTGCTCATACGCTAAAACAAAATGAACATACTGGTAAGACTGTGTGTAAAGGCACCATCAGGTGATCCCTTCCCTAAAGATGTTAAGATCTATGTGGTAAAATGATCATCAAGAGGTTAACTGGGTTACTTAGAGTATTGTGTCGGAAGAATACTCCACCCCTCCCTTACTTCCTGTTTAGTTAGTAGGAGTCATCCTCCTTCCCCCTCCATGCTTGTGTGCATGTGCAAACACACTGATGCAGTTAAATAAAACTGCAAGTTCCCAGCTTGCAGTTCTGTGATATTTTTTTTTTAGTAGATTTTTTTGCACTAAGCCATTTACAAGAGCCTAGATCCTGCCCCATGGTTCACTGGTACACCTGGAGATAAAAGGTGCAAGAAGCTGTTTCTCTCCTACAAGGGACAGGGATTCATCTCCCCTAAACATTCAAGAGTACTAGTAGAGGATACTAGAGCGTGCATTGTACTGATCCCAGGGCCCCAAAAAGATATTATGAGGCAGATGAGAGCTTTTCTGGGCATCTGATCTGAGGGTTATGCAAACTGCATTCATTGGCATATGCTATCCAGAGCTGTACAGTGACCCTTGTTGAAGTAGCAGTAAAGTTAATTCTATTCCACCTTGCAATACAGTTTTGGCCAACCAGATTCCTATAGCAAGTACCTGCTAGTATCTCTCTTCCACGTAGCAGTGTTGTCCAGAGAAGGATTGAGCCACAAATTGTGAAGAGCTTTAAGATTGAATGTGCTATGTAATGTAAGAGATTTATATGATCAGATGTGTAGTGCGGTATTTGATTTACTGAAAACTGAGGTATTGTTACAAATCTCCATAAGGTTATTTAATCATTAGTTACATATTTAGGGATTGATTTTTAAAAGCTGAGAACCCAGGAATGTTCGTTTAAGGTTACTGTGATTTGTGAATACAAACTGGGCATCTACACTTACAAATTCGTAGACCTTAATTTTCAAAAGTGACTAGTGATTTGGGGAGGCCTAACTGAGCACTGTAAAGAGACCTGATTTTCAGAAAGTTCTGAGGACCTCCCCTCTGATCCCTTTAAGGGGTTGGGCACCTGGAAATTGAGGTACCCAAAGTCACTAGTCATTTATGAAACTTTGTTCCTAATTTGTGTAGCCAATGTTGATCACTGTATACAAACTAACCAAGCTATTTTACATACATCTCATATCTAAGTCTTGGTCTACATTTACCTGGAAATTTGGCGGCAGTTGACGGGAGTTACGCAAGCTACTGTGCGTAGCTTGCGTAACTCCCGTTGACTGCTGTGCTTCCCTTCTGTGCATTCCCACGTTCCCGTTGACGCAGTGCTATGCCACTTGAGGGGGTGGATTACTGTGTTGACTTCCTGATAGATTGAGCGGGTCTACACTGACCGCTCAATCGATCCAGAAAGATCGATCTGACGGCAGTGACTTTGCTGCTGTCAATATAGACATACCCTCAGTGTTTGACAATCAATCTCTAATTTTTTTAATTCAGATAGAAACTGACACTTGTAAACATGCAGATTTCGGGGTGAATTCCTGGATTTTGGAAGTGAGGGTTATATTTGCAGAGTAGGATGCCATCTGGAGAGTAGCCAATAATTCATTGACTGAGGAGAGGGATCTGGATTTTCTGCAGATTTAAACTTGGTTCACTGCTAGTCCAGGGTTGATTTATACCTCCGCTACCACACACAGGCAGGTTTGCCTAATCCCCATAGAATGTAATTTAAATCCTGATGCATGAGTATGCAAAAGATTTAAGAAATAACCAAACATAAAAGGCCAAACACCTAACTGGTGCCTGGATGATTTGCACGCACATCAACTGGACATGGAAAAACCCATATTTTCTGCATAGCTCTTGCTGAAGAAGACCTGTTTGTCACTCAAAAGCTTCTCTCTTACCAATGGGAGTTGTTCCAATAAAAGGTATTTACTGCACCCACCTTGTCTCTCTTGCATAGAAATAGGCATTTATGTGTGGTAATGCCCATTGGTAGGAACCAATGCGGGAATTTGTATGCCCAAATGATGCATGTACTAATTTTATAAGTGCAATATAAATATCATCCTTTGAACAATTGGTACATAGGATGTGGGCACCATCACTTCAATAATCTGATTTTTTTTTTTTTTAAATTCAAAGTAAAATAGTATGTAATTAATTTGGATTAACCTGTTCACTTTATACTATATAAAAGTAAAGATTTTGTTAACTTTTATACAAGCAGCTCAAATAGGTAACCTAACTTATTTCAAATACAGTAATACTTTAGGCCTCTATAGATCTCCAGGAATCATTTAATGTGTTATGTATAAAGCAACCTTAATTTACACACAATGTTGCAGCTTTTTTGTGTACTAATGAAATACCGAAGGCCAGATCCTTGGCTATGTTACAACCCCTTTTATGCTGGCTCAGCATTGCAGTTGGCTTAGTCAGCCTCCTTAGGCTACCCCATTGTCAGTTAATCCCTGGGTGGCACAAAGGAAAAACTTTGACACAAACATAATGAACCTGTGGGTTCAAAAAGGAGATGACGTTTATATGGGTAATGCAACAATCAACAGGTAAATTAGACAGGATTACAAAATGCATGAAGAGTACAAACGCTCCTGCTTCAGGGCAGAGGCCACCCATTAACTGATATAGAGCTAAGAATACCTTACCCATAAGGGAATTTTATTCCATAATCATCCAGTATGGAGGGTTTTTACAGATTCCTCTGAAATCTGTAGCCATTGTAGAACCCAGGATTGTGGGTTAGATGGACCATTGGTCTGATTCACCATGACCGCACCTGTGTTCCTAATACATTTCATGAGCAAAAGTCACAACAAACAAACTATTCCTTTCCTCGGTTTGACTTCTTGATGAGTGCATACATTTCTGATTAGATACGGTGGAAGCAATACAGCATCTCAATAGCAGAACACGCCTTTCTTTGGAATAAGATTAATTGCTAACTTGTTATAGAAAGACTTGCACAAATTCTTTATCCATGAGATGAGCGCAGGGATTCTTAAAGTGGGAGTCGTGACCATTCTGGGTTGCCAGGTTATTATGGGGGGGTCTCAAACTGTTAGCTCCCACACATGCCCGGGTTCTGCCTGTCAGAAATGCGCGGGGCTAACAGACCAAGCCCTTTAGAGCTGGGTGGCCAAAGAGCCACTGGCCAGTGCCCAGCTCTGAAAGCAGTGCCGCCCCCAACAGCAGCAGGCTTTCCTCATAATTTTTAAAAAGCTTTAAAATATCTTATCAAGCTAACTGGTAAAATAAGGTTGCCTCACACAGGAGAGAGGAAAACAAACTAACTAGGGTCTCCCTGTCAGAATGTGCTGTCCAACAAGGAACATCCACCAGATACCGAAAAAAGCCACTGTCCAGGACTGCTGCAGAAACTGAAGGAACAAAATTTAGTGGTTTCATGACTTCTTGTCTCTTCCAGAAGTACCAGGCCCTTTTGCATTTAGGCCCCAATCCAGCAAATACATTGGGACTATTTATGTGCTTAAAATGCTTTGCTGTCTTGGTGCCAGAGATTCCGATTGTTTTTAAATCCATTGATTGTTCCTGTTCCTAGATAGGTGGTGATTAAATAAATAAAAATAAAGGTCCTGATTAGGAGAGCATGCCACCTTTACAGCTGCATTACTTCATTAACTTCACAGACTTGCTCCTGATTTACTTCTGGGTAAGTCAGTATCCAGTTCAAAGTTTGTTTTAAAAAAACCCGCATCCTGGAGATCAAATTTAAATTTATTCCTATGTAAATAGCAATTTGATGGCTTGTGTGACTTCCTTCCTTTCTTTCTTTTTTTTTTTTACACTCCTATCTTCTTGGGTAAATGCCAAATGATTTGCAAATGCTGTATAGTAGGTTAGCTTTATTTATGTCAACACAGATTTAAAAAAAAAACTCGTTGGGAAGCCTTGATGGCTAACTGAGAATGATAGGATATCATTTATCACAACTACAACACACTCTGGCTTCTGTGTGGTTTAACTGCATCTGGATTTCATGAGTTATGGGGAAAAAGATATTTGGATATATTTTCCCCTTGGCAGTATAGATCTTACCGCAAGATGATCCCAGATAATTATTTTTTCAAATCTCAGAAAGGATGCCTTTCCATTCTTGAACTTGCTCACTTTGCTGTGAAGCTAGCAGCATTTCCAAGCCTGTAGAGAACATCAGAAAAATCCTCTTGCAAACAAACTGTAGTCAAGAATTCTGCATGGAAATAGATTTCCTATGTCTTTAGAAATAAATTTGCTTGAAAACATTTATCACTACTATTAAAAACATTTTAAGGATCCCTTAACCCAAACTAATATTAACAGACAGTTAAAATAATTTTTGGTTCATTTGTAATCAATTATTACAAAGAGGGGAGAAAGCAACATAATTTAATGTAATTTTAATTGCCGGTCACAACTGCCTAGCATCCTGTGCTAAAACAATGTAATCACATCCCCTGTTCTGAACACATTTGCACACCATGGTAATGGAAGTGGTATAAGAACCAGAACAGAAGGAAAGAAAGAAGGGCTTACAAAAATAGTTTGTCAAAAGCCTGATCTAACAAAGTACTGTTTGAATCATTTAGGGCCTAATCTTGAAAGGTCTAAATTTCATGTGTGGTCCCATTGGACCAGTTCTTCAGGGGTGTTAGGGCTCTGCTCAGTGCTTCTGAAAAGAGAGGGGTGCAATCATGTAATTAAAACGCTTTAATCTTCCCTAATCCTGAGGCTGACTGAAGGGAACCATTTGCATCCCTGGTGTAATTTAGAGCACCTCAAAATTGTTCCAAATCACTCTCAACTACCACAGCCTCCAATGGCCATTTCCTCAGCCTGGGATTGCCAGAGCACGGCAGGGCTTTGGCCACTTTCTCATGACCCCGAAACACTCCCTATACCAAGGCTACAAGCACAGTTTCTGCAAACCTGGTTCTAGCTATATCATTTACCTCCTCACCATAACTACATCTACACCATTCTTGGTCTTTCCAGGAGGCTAATGTTGTGGTGGAAAGCATGGTATGAAGGATGAAATCATTTTCAGTATGCTTCTGGTATTCAGAACGTGGAAGGTGTTTCAACAAAGCATTGTCTGTGATTTTAATAGAAAGAAAAGATTACTAAGGATGGAAAGACAAAGAAAGTGAAGGTGAAAGAGAGACAAGGCCCGAAGGGCAGAATAGGAGCACTGAAAGGGAGGGGAGGCTAAAGATCCTTACTTCGGGTTAGACTGCTATGTAACCCATCCAGTCAAAGAGGCTGTGAAAACACCAAAGGCTTACAGTTTATTTTAACGTGTGACAAAATTTGAAGTCATATCTACTGAACTAGGAAATACACATTTTATTGTATTGTGGATTCCTATGTAATTTCCAATGAAATAAAATCAGATTTGTTTTCTGAAAAATAGGAACTTTGAGCTATTCAGGAGTACTTTTATGTGGAAAATAATGTTATTGAATCCCTAGTTATCAATTATTTCAACCACTTAAACTGCTGACACAGGCTTTTGTGCTATAAGGTGAAAAATAAGTTCAGAAACAAATCTGAGAAAAGAACCTACAGTGAATACTCAATGGTTTTCTGTGTCTCCAGTTTCTCATGTCATATAAGAAAACAAATGTCATAGAAATTCCTCATAGAACCCTGAGTGAACATTTCTAATCTAACAAAGTAGCTAAAATATCACTCTGAATTTATTAAATTGTCATAAATTCAAGGGTGGAAAAAAAAAAAAGAGAAAGCTGTAGTTTAAAACAGCGTCTTTTAAAGAACATTAGAATGAATCTGCTCTCATACCTAAATAAATTAAGACATGTAACTTTACTGAAAAATTCCTCATGGATTTACAAGTTGCTGTAAATCCCTGGGGCGATGGATTTTGAACTGTAAACCTGTCCTAGGTACACAGATCTGTGTAATGTAGTGAACATTTGGGAACTGACATCTTTCCACAACAAAGACATCTCTGATTCCAAAAATCCAGACCTATCTGGCTTTTTTTATCCTTTGTGTTAAATCACACTTAATGTAGATTTAAACGCAAGTTAATAGTTGCTGACTTCAGGAAGAGAGATTTTAGAATATAGTGTGAATGTAAAAATTAAATGGAGCAATTCTCAATTTAAGAAACTTGTGACAGTTTTCTTTTGTGTCCTTTTTACTGTGAAAATTCCTGGAAAAATGATTTAATGTTCATTGTTTTGAATTTATTTTGGAAAAATATTTATTTCTCTGTTTTCTTGTCTTTATCCTCTGCTTGCTTCAGTGCCAAAGGAAAGCAATGACTCAAATCTGTAATACCATTCAGAATTGTTATTGTGCAGTGTATACAGCTCGGCTGATACGAATTCCTGTCAGAGCCTGAGCCAATTTAAAAGCAGGGCCTGAATCTGCTGCCATTCCTCACTCTGAAAAGTAACAGAGTGTCTGATCCAAAAGCCACTGAACTCAATGGGAATCTTCCATTGACTTCCATGGACTTTGCATGAGGTCCACGGTGGAGTAAGTTACTACTCAACATAAAGTAGGCAGAATTGGGCCCTTAGTTATTAGACATTCTCCTTTGAGTTTACCAGGGAAGTAAAATTTACTGTTTGTTTACTGCCTTTTCATTGCCTGCCTTTTGAAGGCAGTACTGTATCATACATCTAGGTTGCCTTAATTACCTTGTTAGGATTGTATGCTTAAAAGTACAGCTGGTCAGAAAAAGGGTTTTTCCCTAGAGAAAATGTTGATTTTTTTTTCAGTGAAATATTTCTGCAGAAACTGAAATATTTCAATTCAAAATGGTGCTATGGTTCCTCACAGAAGTTGTAGTTCTAGAGTGCTATGGTCCTATTCTCTTCCATTGACTGGATTCTCTAACTAAACTGTATTTCCCACATTGTACTATTTTTCCCATTTTGGAGAAGGGAGAGGATGTATCATAGGAATCCCTGGCTGTCATGCATAATGGGAGATGTAGTACAGCCAGAGAGTCCAGAGCCTGGAGGAAATGTGACTAGAAGGCAAGGGAACTACAACTCCCATAAGGCACTGTGGTGTCATTATGAATTCAAATATTTTAGTTTTCAACTGAAATATTTGTTTTCATTTTTTGGTGAAATATCAATTTTCACTGGAAAGCAGACACTTTTTGTGGAAAAATGTAGATTAGTTGAAAACCCAATTTTCCTCTAAAGTAATTTTGATGAAAATTTTTCAAGTAGCTCTATGTAAAGGTTTTTCTTTGGGGTTACCCAACTGGGGAAAAATGGAGAAGAATCTGATACATATCAAGATCCTTCAAAACCTGGAATATATACCTTAGAAGATGTCTTTTTGCCAAATTCTGTATCCCCAAAGTTACAAAAATGGGGTTTTGGTTTTGATAGTATCAGATGAATCTTCTATAACAGTTTATGAGAAATTTCTTATGCATGTATTTTATCTTATGGGCCAGATTCAACCCTGGTGTCGGTAATGATAGCTCCATTGAGGAGCATATCTTGAACAATTTCTGAATTTCAGAGCCTACTTTAAATTACCTTTTTGCTTTTCCTGAGTATTAGACTTGCTAAAAAACTCAAAACCAAACCAAAAAAACCCCCAAAAAACAAATTTCTATGATAAACGTTGCTTTTCAATTTGGCTTCCTCTCCAAACAGTGGAAATAACTGCAAATCAGTAAGTCCACAAAGGGGACAAGCTTCCAATAGCATTGAAGAATAATTTATACCCAAAAGCGGGGTGTGTAATATTGAAGCACAACTGGTGCATAACCTAGCACTGTGTCCAGCATATAATTAATGCATAACATTGACATTTCTTCTATTCTGTTATGTAGAGATCCTTGTATCTATCTCACTCTTCACCATAGTATCTGAGCACTTTCCAGTAGTGCATTAAGCAACGTGACTAACATCTGTCACGTGTTGTTTGTTCTTTCATCTTCTCCCCAGAGGGGGAAGCCTGTGCAGTAGAGTGTCTTGTTTTGGTACAGTTTTAGGGATTTTTAAAATATAAATGTGGTGCATATTTATGTTAGAGAAGGCAAGATCAAAGGAATGTGCCTTACACTTGGAGCATAAAACGGTGGGGTTTGTGATGGTCCCTTAATTCCCTGGGGAGTTCATTCCAGAGTATGGGACTGCCCACAATTAAATTCCTGTCTCTTGCACAGACAAGCTTTATCCTTATTATAAAGCGTTCCATTGTGCCAGAAGAATGGAGCTGTCAGCCATGGTCTTCATCCCACAGCTTTAGCTCTAGCTGGTCTTTTAGATATCCTGGACAAAGGCCATGAAGTGCATTCAAGATAAGGATTGGGACCTTGAATTTGATTAAAAATTCTATGGGAAGCCAGTGTGGAGTGGAGGACAGGTGTGACGTGCTCACCTTACCTGTGTTGCTGAGGAGATGCACTATAATGTTCTGTACTAGTTGAAGTTTCCATGCACAGAAGGCTTTGTGCCTAGGTATATTGCATAGCTGCGATCCAGTCGAGAATAAGTGAGGCCAAGTAATTGTCTACCACATTGAGAGGGAGTCCCTTAGTAACTGGAGTTGATGGAGAGTATTACTCTCAGATGATGCTATGTAAGAGCTTGGCATCAATGAGGAACCCAAGATTACTCCCAAGCTATTGACTATATTGATCACGTGTTTGTTTTCCTTCTGCCTTTTGGTTTAACTCTAGTATAACTGGATTTGATTTTCTTCTTAAATTATGCATTCAGCTGGCATAGCATTGCCTTCTTAGTTTAGATTTGTAACTAGAATTTCAGGGAACTGTGTGCCCCATCAGGCAGATTTTGCATGTGTAGCATCCCACCCTTCCAGCTGCAGAGCTGAGATGTGATTTTCTGACAGAGGACTGTATTAGAAGCTCTTTCTGAATATGAGGTCAAGACAGACAATAATGTTGCATTTGCAATGCCCACAAAAGGGTTAATGCGCTTTTGGAAGTCAATAGCTAACAATATCAATGCAACAACAGAGTAGAGAGAATAAATTAGTCACTATTAGCTTATTAAAAAGGGGGAGTCCGAGGTTTATATGTTACTATTTACTTGAGTAAAAAAGCATTTTCTGCCCTTTTTTTCCTTAAAGATTTACACACAGCTCCTTTTCGGTGGTTCATACCTCTCAGTATTTAGTATTTATGGAAATAGTTTGAGTTAATGAAACTACCATAGAGAGGAGACAAAGGTTAAGTTCTTCAAAAGTGACTAGTGATTTCTGGATGCCTTAATCAGAGGCACTTTAAGGAGCCCGATTTTCAGAGTGCGGGTGGCTCAGCCTGTTCTGAAAATCAAGTACTTTTAAGGTGTACCAAATTGGGCAACCAGAAACAGAGCCATCCAATGTACTTGTAAAAAGTGCTGCACAAACACTAACTCATCACTTCTCAAAACCTCAGCCAGAGCTGGACGTTGCCCCACTTCCATCACTTATGGTGACTCAGACTGAATATTTAACTAAATCAACAAAAGAAAAGAAAGGGCTTTGTCAAATACCTGAACTCTCATGGGACCTATCTAGTTACACTACCTTTCAGTCTAAGAACTTATTCTGTAAGGCAAATTGAGCTGGCATTCAGTGAGAAATGTTATAACATTCTCTGGCAGGCGGTGCTGTTCATTGTCACTGCAGTGATGTGTTGGTTTGTTAGTGTTTGTGCAGGACCTTCTACGTTTACAAAGAGGGAGCCATTACCATGCTTTTTACATTTTTTCATCTGCCATGTACCTTTCCTTGCTCGTTGTGCATAGAGGTGCCGTTGTAAAACTGGAAATCATATGCTGTATGTTTCTTTTATTATCTTTACAACTATATGGCAATTAGAAGAATTGCACAGATATCATGAGGTATGTGAAGGTGTGTCTTTGCCTCCTCCCTCCACGGTCTTGTTGATAGTGTAGGTTGCTGAGTTAGGTACAATATGTTCTAGCTGGAAATGAACTCATAACAGCATTTGTTTCACAATACATTTCATTTAAGGTCAAGTTGTCAATGGGTGGCCTGGGCCTGGTTGAAGGCTGCAAGATTTTCATTTTTCCTCAAGACTGGAAGTTCAGAGAGAAGCCAACAATATCCTGGGGGGGGGGGGGGGGCGGGGAATGTTTAGAATACCCATATGAGGCTTATTTTACCTTCCTAGTAAGAGTACATGAAAATAATCAATATGCTAACACATTATAGTGGATCACAGACTGAATATGAGTCAACAACGTGATGCAGTTCCAGAAAAAGCAAATATCATTCTGGAGTGTGTTAACAAAAGTGTTCTATGCAAGACACGGGAGGTAACTGTTTCATTCTACTCTGCACTGGGGAGACCTCAGCTGGAGTATTGTGTCCAGTTTTGAGTGCCAAACATTAAGAAAGATGTGGACAAACTGGAAAGTCCAGAAGACAACAACAAAAAAGATAAAAGGTTTAGGAGACCTGACTATGCTGGGTTATCCTGGGGTGCAACCTGGAACTGGGGTACCACTGTGTCCCCTTAACACTCTAACCTGGGCTGTCTCTCACAATGCTTTGCTAGTGACAAGCAGCAGATCCCTCCAGGCACTGTTATCACCTTGCACAACAGCATGTGGAGCACCACACCCAGCTAAATTGCATGAATGCTCCCTGAGCCATTCATGAATCACACAGAGAGAGGCACTAGCCAATTCCACTCAGCCTTGTACTCCCAGAATTGTACTGTTTTGACCTGGCCAGAAACCTGGCCAGTGTATGTTTATCATCCAGTCCACCTCTCCATTAATGTGGAGAGGACACACACCAGTGTTTGTAAACTGACCTGAGATTTCCCAAGCATTTCAACCAAAATACACTGTTTTAGGTAAAATATAAAACAGATTTATTAACTACAGACAGCTAGATTTCAAGTGATTTATATGTAGCAGGCATACAGATCAGCGTTGGTTACTTAGGAAACAAAAATAAATTTACAGTCTAAGTTCTACAAACTAAACAGGATTTGAACCAAGCAATATCTCACCCTGACAGACGGCACAAACACGTTTCTGTTCCTCAGTACACAGACTAGAACTGCCTTCCAGCCCGGGACCACCTTTCCCAGTTCAAAGCCTTTGTTCTACAGATATTTCTTCCAAGTATTGAGTTGGGGGGCAGGAGAAAGAGTCCAAGTGATGTCACTTCCCCTCTTTTATAGTTTCTTCCAGGTGCTGAAAAGGTCTATGCTTGTGATGTGGGGGTCCACCCCCATTGGTCAAGCAGCCTCCATTGTCTACGTGCTCTGTCTGAGAAGTCTCCATTGTATACAGTTCCTGAGATAGTGGATTCTTTCCTTGATGGGTATTGATGAGCCATTAACGCTGTCTGGCTCCTCCATTGTTGTACCCGAAAGGCTGGTTGTGGGTGTTCCTACCTCACAACATATTTCAGTCACACACACAGCAAAACTTCAGAACTTTACATACAATGATAGCACATACAATCCAACAGGACATTAGTGTTTAACAGATCAAGACTTTTAAACTGATACCTATACAAGGCATACTTTGTAAAAAACATAATTATATGACAGTGGTGAATATGGGGTTTCTTGGGTGCTGCTTTGAGGTAAAGAGTGCCACACTGACCTAGGAGGAAAGGTTAAAAAACCTGGGCATGTTTAGTTTTGAGAAAAGAAGGTTGAGTGGGGACCTGATAAATATTCAAATATGTTAAGGGCTGTTATAAAGAGGACAGTGATCAATTGTTTTCCATGTCTACTAAAGGTAGGATAAGAAGTAATGGGCTTAATCTGCAGCAAAGGAAGTCTGTTAGATATTAGACAGTTTCTTTTAACTATAAGGAGGACAGTTAAGCACTGGAATAGGCTTCCAAGGGAGGTTGTGGAATCCACATCATTGGAGGTTTTTAAAAACAGGTTGGACAAACATCTGTCAGGGGTGGTCTAGCTTTGCTGGGTCCTGCCTCAGTGCGGGGGGATGAATTAGATGACCTCTTGAGGTCTCTTCCATCTGGAGTAAAGTTAAGATACCTTGTCATTGAAAAGGATTAGAGATCATTTGTAGTTAGTTACACTAGTATCCTAGGGCCATATTGTACTAGGCATTTACAAAGCCATAGTGAAAGACACCATCTACCTCCAAATAGCTTGCAATTGCAATAGACAAGACAGACAGAAAGGGAGAAGGAACATCGAGGTGAAGTGAAATACACAGCATGTCAGTGGCAGAGCCATGAATAGAGAATCCAGGTTTCCTGACTCCCACTCCAGTGAATCCAAACACAGGAGAAGCCTTTAGAGCTTGCATTTTGGTTGTCTTTGGCTGCAGGTACTGTGTGGACTTCTTTCTGGATTCTACAGCACCCAGATTGACCCTTTTGAAAATCAAAAATAACTTTAAGAAAGAGAGAGAGCTGAGGAAAATTAGAAGGAAGGGCAGGAAGGGAGAAAAGCTTGGGAGGACCCTGGAAGAGGAGAGGGAAGGAAGGCTAAATAGAAGATGATCTGAAGGTGAAAATGAGCAATGAAAAATAGAGAGAATGAGGGAAATCCAGATCTTCTTGCTCACACACAGATTTTCAAAGTTGGGAAATGTTATTTATCCTTTATTTCCTTGGCCCAGAAAGGGGAGCTTTAGGAGAGGGAAACTCAGTGTTAGCTGGTGCTGATGTTGATGAAATCTGTTGATCCAGTTGCAGCTAGGGAGAGGAGAAGGAATTTTCAGGCTAATCATGGCTCAGGTGATGAGAATACATAGCAGCACATGGAGCCCTGGAAGTGTCAGTAGCTCCTAGTGTCTTTAATCTCCCAGGCTTTGACTATAGAGGGAATTAATGAAGCCTTTAAGATATTTGCTATTGCCTAGTGACACACACCTATAAATATTCAAGGCATGATGGATTTCTGGACTGAGATTTGTGAACCAATCCTCCTGAACTTGAGCCTCAACTCTCTTCCAGAATGGAACTGGAAACTTTTATACGGTGTGGCTTGCTTTAGTTAAAGTAGTCCCCTTTCTCCTGTCTCCCTTTTCCTGTCTGCTTCCTCCACTCTGTCTGTCTGTATCCAGGTTGCTTTCAGCTCCAGCACAGATTTGGAGCTTTCCTCTGAATGCATCCATAAATAAAAAGGAATCGGAGATGGAAATGATCACCAATCAGATCATCTTTCATTTCCTCCTGCTGGTGCAGGATTGTTCCCTACTGCATACTCTCAAAGGCTTTTGTTTTAAGTGCCTGAAGCAACAAAAATTCTACACACCAAGATTAGTAAACTACACTGTTATGCAATTTTTCCTGATACCAGCCTAAATTTTTCTCTGTTCAATGTCATGATAACTATTCCTATTTATAACTGGTGCTGGATGAATCTCAAAAGGTTCAGAGCTTTATTTCAGCTAGGCATCCAAAAATGCATATGCTTATCTGAATTCCCTAAATCCGGTGGTAGTCTTACAGGCAGGCCTAGTTTCCACATTCCCCACGCTGCCCATCTCCCTGCAATAGGCCCTGCTTCCTGTGTATGTCGTGTCTCTATGTTGTGTCTATGTGGTTGGGTACTGGCCAGTTTCCCTGCTCTGGTAAATCTCTTCAGGTGAATTCCTGCTCCCCTCAATCGATGATGTGCCCTGATCTACTGTCCTATCAATTTCAGGGGCCTGCCAAGTGATTCACTTTCTCCATGCTAATCAAGATCCCAGGGGCTAATGATACTTTTGCACTGGGCCTCGTGATGTGATGACTATAACATTTAAAGGTCCTTTGGTGCTTTCCTACAATTTATGTCCCAGATTGCACTATGGGCAATTAAAAGGCAGTAGCCTTCCCCTGAGGGTGCTAACCTCACAGGAAGGGAATGAGTGAGGGTCCAGAATATTATCTTCTGATTCTTCCACCTTCACTTTGCTGTGTAATGCATAAGAGTGTGTCTACAATTTAAAGCTATTAGATGAGCAGGCCTATCTGAAGGATGTAGGTTTGGCATCATTTTGAGGGATGGTGTTTTGGGTGTAATACTACTTTAAACAAGTCAGTTTGTTTAAATTTCTATTTATAATTGCTCGAATGATCCTATCCAACTGCTTTGGCCCCTTGATGTGTGTATATATCCAAATCTTACTAAAAGTTTTCATAATCATCATGTAGCTAAGCTATACATATTTCGCGCTAAATAGGATGACCTCTTGTGAAAACTGAATGGGGAGGTGAGCATCATGGAGTAGTGGAGAGTAATTGTAGGACAGCTGCTCAGCAAAAACAAACAGCCATATCAGTCAAATGAATTACCTATGGAAAGGGAAACATTAAATATTTTTCTGACACAGATAATGGAAAGCTGACTAACCAGCCCTATGATGACTCTCAAATAATTTACCTAGAGTAGCTGAATGTACACAGAGAGAACACTTTGGCAGTGCAGGCTGTCAATTATGGTTATCCTTAAGAGGTAATGAGCAGTTCTGTCATCTGAACAATTATTTTTTATTGGCAGTGCACTTTTTAAGTCAAGACCAAGTCCTGGCGGAAGTTCAAGACCAACTGCTATCATAATTTTTCAAAAATATGATTTCTCAAGAAATAGTTTCCTAAGCCAACCACAAAAATGTTTCTAATCAGATTACAGGATATCTAGAAGAATGATATCCTAAAATTGCTATCAGTGAAGATTAATTGCAATGGGTAATTTCACCAAATGAAACAGACACCTTATCAGATGGCCAATATTCTCTGACAATAATAAACATAGAGGATTTGATATTTTTATATATTGTCATGAATTCAGGCACAACCCATCAGAACCTCATGTGTTCTTTTAAGAGTATATTGTTAAATAAAATCAATGAGGGGAGATAACTATGCATTCTGGGGAGGCAATATATGGTTAGGTGTCATATGCTGAATATAAATCTTATTAATAAAGAAACTTCCATGCCATATTTTCACTACGGAGTGAAATCTCAACCCTACTGAAGTCAACAGGAGTTTTGCCATTGATGTCAATAAGGCCACGATTTCAGCCATTGTTCCTGTTCTCTTTCATGGTGACATGTCATAGGAAGATGGAGGGGATGGAGTCCATGTCAGTATTGCCTCTAGTTTTATCATATATTGTTGTTGTTGTTGTTTGTTACCATAACACCTAGAGGATTCTGCTGGATTAGGACCACATTGTGCTAGATACTGTACACACACATTGAAAGACAGTCCCAGTCTCAAGGTGCGTAAAGTCAAAAACAATCAAGCTGTTTTTAAACAGTTCTGCACTGGAGCTCTTAGAAGAACTAGATAATGACATTTTATGGTTATATACTGGCAAGTCAGGGATTCAAAAAAGACAGTTACTAACCTTCTGTAAATATTGTTCTTCGAGATGTCTTGCTCATGTCCATTCCAAGTGGATGTGTGCACATCGCATGCATAGTCGCCAGAAGGTTTTTCCCTTGGTGGTGTCTGTAGGGTAGGCTCTGGAGCTTTCTGGAGTCATGCCTTCATGGTGCCCTATATGAGGGCCTTCAGTTTCTTCTTGCCGGCATACTCCAACAGAGGGTGGGTTTTGAAATAGACGTGAGCAACATATCTCGAAGAACAGTTACAGAAGGTTAATAACCTTATTTTCTTCTTTGAGTGCTTGCTCATGTCATTCCAAGTAGGTGACTCCCAAGCAACCCCGTAGGAGGAGTGGTTGGAGTTCAATGCACAGCAGATTGTAGCACCGCTCTACCAACAGCTGCATCATCTCTGGCTTGCAGAGTAATGGTGTAGTGTGCTACGAAGGTGTGGATGGACGACCATGTTGCTGCCCTACAGCTGTCATGGATCAAGACCAGAGCTAGGAATGCTGCTGAAGATGCCTGTGCTTTTGTGGTGTGAGCTGTCACTGCTGGGGCCAGTATTTTCACCAGATCATAACAGGTCCTGATGCATGACGTGATCCATGAAAAGATTCTTTGAGATGAAACTAGAAGGCCTTCATCCTGTCTGCCATTGCTATGAAGAATTGAGTCATTTTCTAAATGTTTTAGTGCTTTCAATATAGAAGGCCAAAGCTCATCTAACATTCTCTGAATGAAGCCTCTGCTCTCAGCTGTTGGCATGTGGTTGTGGGTAGAAGACCGGGAGAAATATGTCCTTTTTTTGAGTGAAACTGTGACAATACCATAGAAAGAAAGGCTGGGGGTGGACGTAGGCGAATCTTGTCTTTGAAGAAGGCTGTATAAGGAGGCTCAGATGTGATAGCCTTAAGTTCTGAAACTCTTCTAGCCGAAGTGATGGCAACCAGAAAGGCTATCTTCCATGATAAGTAGGGGAGTGAACATGTTGCTACTGGTTCTAACGGTGGTTTCGTCAGTGTTGATAGCACTAGGTTAAGATCCCATTGGGGAATTTGCTGATGTGTCTAAGAGTATAACCTGTCGAGACCCTTGAGGAAGTGCCCCACTGTGTGATTGACAAAGACTGAGAGGCCTGCCAACCAAGGATAAAAGACCAAGATTGTGGCCAAGTGGATCATAATTGACGATACTGAAAGTCTCTGATGCTTGAGATGTAACAGGTAGTCCAAGAAAGGAGGTATGGATGATACTTCGGGTGGTATGTATTTCTGCGTGGACCAGATGGAGAATCTCTTCTATTTGGCCAGGTAGGTGGTCCTAGTGGAAGATTTCCTGCTGCCAAGCAGGACCTTTCAGACCTGTTCTGAACATTCCAGCTCCAGAGGGTTTAGCCATAGAGCTTCCATGCCATGAGGCGGAAAGATTTTACGTTGGGGTGGTGAAGGTGGCCATGATCCTGAATGATTAAGTCTGGCACCAGCGGTAGATTGATAGGAGTTTCCACCGAGAGGTTGAGAAGTGTGGTATACCAGTGTTGGCATGGCCAAGCTGGAGCTACCAGGATTATGGAGGACCTTTCTCTCCTGATCTTCAGAAGGGTCTTGTGGATTAACGGGATCAGCAAAAATACATAGAACAGGTGACTTGTCCAAAGGATGAGGAATACATCCACAACTGATCCCGGGCTGTGATTCTGTAAGGAGCAGAACTGTGTGCACTTCCTGTTGAACTTTGTCATGAATAAGTCTATGTGGGGAATTCCGCACCTCCGGAAGATGCCATTCACCACATCCAGATGGAAAGACCATTTGTGGAGATAGACCTGCTGAGGTGGTCCACCAACACGTTATGCAATCCCGGCAGGTAAGCTGCCTCTAGGTGAATTGTGTGGGCTATTCAAAAGTGCTACAGTTGGAGGGCTTCTTGGTATAGGGGAGAAGAGCGTGTTTCACCCTGTCTGTTTATATAGAACATTGCTGTTGTATTATCTATTCTTACCGATACGCACTTTCCCATCAGGTGAGTCCTGAAAGCTTGACAGGCTAGCCGTACAGCTCTCTCACGTTGATGTGGGTTGATAGCTCTTCCTGGGACCAAAGGCCCTGGGTCCTGAGCCCCCTAGGAAAGCCCCCCAACCCATAGCCAAGGCTATGGTGACTAGGATCGAAGAGGAGGACAGTGCTGAGAAGAGGACTGCTGCACAGGCTGGCTGCGGGTCAAGCCACCAGTGGAGCGTTTTCAACATCGACGGGGGCATTGAGACTACTCTGTCAATGTGGTCTCTGTGGAAGGGTGGTAGTTTGAGGCCAGTCATGCCTGTAAAGGTCTCCGCCACAGTCTGGCATGCTGAACAATATACATTCATGCCATTAGGTGTACCAGTAGTTTCATGCAGTTCAGGGCTGTGGTGGGGTACCGTTTCCATTCTCCTATGATGGAACATATGGCTCAGAATCGAGAGTCCGGGAGGTAAGCCCTGGCCTGGTTTAAATTCAGCACTGCTCCTATGAAATCTATCCTCTGAGTAGGAGTCAGAGTTGATTTCGGCACATTGACCAGAGGGCCTAAAGTGAAAGTTTATCTTATGACCTTTACATCCACTTCCATCTGTTCTCTGGACTGGCCTTTGATTAGCCAATTGTCCAGGTATGGATAAACTTGTACTCTCCGCTTTCTGAGGAATGCGAACTTTGTGAACACTCTTGGCACTGCCGGGAGGCCATGAATTGATCATGAGACCTGTTGACTATGAAGCAAAGAAACATTCTGTGTCTTGGGATGATTGACACATGGAAGTATGCATCCTTCAAGTCGAGGGTGGCATACCAATCCCCCAGATCCAGGGAGGAAATAATTGAGACCAAAGAGACCATGCAGAACCTCAACTTCTTCATGAATTTGTTGATGTTTTGTAAATCCAGAATGGGTCTGAGACCACCTTTGGCTTTTGGGGTTATGAAGTTCTGGGAATAGAACCCTGTGCCCCTTAGTTCCCAAGGAACCTTTTCCACTGCTTCTACGTCCAGGAGCTCTTGCCCCTCTTGAACCAGAAGTTGCTTGTAAGAGGGGTCCTTGAAGAGGGCCAGGGAGGGTAGGGATTGTGAGGGGGGCAGGAAGCTGAATTGGAGGGAATATCCAAATTCTACCATGCGTAGTGCCCTCCAGTCTAATGTGATCTGGGCCCATGCCTTGTAGAGGTGGGATAACCAGTTTAAAAATAAACGATGTGGAGGATTCAAGACTTGGGTTGGTACACCGTCCTCAGGCACACCCTCAAAAGTTTTGTTTGGGCCCAGAGGGTTTTCCTGCCCCATGACTGGTGGAGGGCTGAGGAAGTTTTCTTCTATAATTTCTGCCTCTCTTGTGGATGAAGTCCTGTCTCTGTTGAGGTTGGTAGAATTGAGGAAGGGTCTGGGATTTAAAGTGCCTCCTTTGTGGCGCTGAGGTGTGAAGGCCTGGGGATTTGAGTGTGGCCCGAGAGTCCTTGAGACTATGCAACTTTGAGTCCATTTGTTCTGTGAACAAGGCTGGCCCTTCAAAAGGGAGGTCCTGGATCATTTGTTGGCTCTCGTGGGGAATGCCTGAAGCTTGCAGCCAAGAGCTTCGGCGCATCACCATCCCTGAGGAACCTCTCACCAATGTGTGCTTCCCTCAGACACTTTAAACAACTTTGATGAGGGTCACTCCTCGGCATAGGCTTCTTACACGAAGTGCAGGGTTTAAACCTTGGGAAATGGGGCATGCCCTGACCCTGGGATGCGAACAACTAAGAAACTAGAACTAACTGTAACCAAACGAGTAACTATGTACACTAGAACGATGAATAAACTACTAGGTTTAGTGAAGAAAACTTATGAAGGCAAGAGACATTCCAGTACTGTCACTGGCGGCATGAAGGAACTGAGAGAGAGGGAGAGCCGGCAGCACCTATATGCCAGTGCATGTGCGTGCCGCTACAGGGAGTGCTGGAGCTGGCTCCTACAGACAGCACTAGGGGAAAAAGTTTTCTGGTACCAGTGCATGTGGCGCACACACACACCTAAATTGGGAACGGACATGACCAAGCACTCAAAGAACTAGGAATTTTAGTGCCCAGGGTGAGCAAGTATATTTGCACCCCCTACCATTTTTTGCCATTTTTCCACCCCTGCAGCTTTGCGCCCTGGGCAGCTGCCCCACTCTGGTTACGGCCCTAGTAACTCTGTTGGCTGTTACATATCTAAATCTTCTCTCCTGCGAATTGTCAAGATCTCTTATTTTGATGTGTACATAGATCAGATCTTGTCTCCCTCATATTTGTCTTCAAGTTGTTTAAGGTTATCAAAGTCGGTAGTTTCAAGAACTGGCCTTAAATTTGGATTGCACGGTAACATTGATACAACATACAAATGTATGTTTATAAGAAGGCTGTAGACTAGGTGTGACGGGATATTCCCAATGACTGAATTTTCAAGTCCCAGAAATGGGGCACAGTGATAGTCACTAATATAAGAGATCCAGAGGGGTAGCTGTGTTAGTCTGTATACAGCAAAAACAATGAGAGTTCTGTGGCACTTTAAAGACTAACAAATTAGACTAAAATTACATTTGTTAGTCTTTAAAGTAATATGAGATTTGACACACATCCTGTAGTTCATACTTCAGAGAAATTTTTCAATACAAGTTTTTCCTGACTGCAAGAATTTACACTTAGAGGTTTAGTAGCCAGTTGTTTTTAAATAATCATGTCTCTATTTTATATCTTGTTGAAGAATCCAAAAAACATACTAAACATTTTAAATTTAATTTATTTATCAAAGCCTTTTTTTGGAGTTGGAAACAGTTGTGGTATCTTTCTTCTGAAACAATTAAAATGACTCCCAGTGTTATCAATTACTGAATTTATTTAACATTTCACCTTTGATATGTCGTAGTCATTATTAAATTCAGAGTTATATTAGGTGTGTTAAAACCACAAGAATCTTTTTATCATTAACACGCTATACTCTGATGGCACCAAACGTTTGAGATGAAGAATAAAATCGATGGGTGATGAGAACAGAACAGGACAATGTACACTATCCGATTTCTGTTTCTTTAATGGGAACATTTTGTTATAATCTGGATATGTAACATTCTTGCCTCCTTGACATGTTTACAAGAAAATGTACACAATTAAAAGTCAGCGGGCACTGATGAATATAGATATTTTAAATGACCAACTTGTAAAAGAAAAAAATACATTACACAAACGGGTTATATCCACAGTCCAATACACATTCTCCTTTACACAAAAATAAATAAAACCACATTATATGCATATAGTTCTACTTACATCAGTACAATATACTGTGCAGATTTCCATTCATTTTCTACTAGACTGATACTATGTTTGTGTTGTCTAGTATTTTTATATTGTAATGAATAGCATCACCCAAAAACGGGGACAAAGTTAACTTCCACAATCTCAATCCTGAGTCCTCTTGGTTTCATGATAATTATACACTAAGCACAAGGAACAAAGCAAATCCATCCCTTCACCTTCCTCTCAGCATTCTGCCCCGGGGCATGGGCTTCCCTTTACTTTTAGACATGCTTAATGAAATAAACACTTTTATTTAGGTAAGCACTTAGTTTTAGAGGTGACATTCATCCCTGTGCAGGGGGTCAACCCAAATCCTAGATGTCACTTAAATTCAATTTAAATCATATTTTGAGGGCTTAATTAGGATTTAATTGGTGAATAGACCTTGGGCTGGTCCTCTGAGCTTTAAATGTAAAATAATATGGACTGCATCCTGTGCAGAAAGTAAGAGCTTGATCCTGCTCTCATTGAAGTCAATAGCACATCAATGGGAGTACAATCAGTCCTGAGCTTTTCTTTCCTTTCTCCTTCAACTGAACTGCGCAGGTATTCATTCTCTATTCCCAACAGACCTTTCCACCCCTGGAATTCTTTGCTACAACAGAAGCCATTAAACAGTCAACACTTGCCAATCATTACTCCACAGTCACCATAGTAATGTACTAAATACAAGGAAAAAATTTGATTATCTCATGTATCACTGTGTGGTAACTGTTACATTGGCTTTTTTTTTTTTTTTTTTAATGGTGACTCCTTTACCATGTGGAAAAACAACCATGCATGTGGTTCATAGAGGGATAAGGTGTCAAAGATATGAACCAGATCCTCAGCTGGTATATATCAGTGCAACTCTACTGAAATCAATGTTGCTGTGCTGATAAATGTCAGCTGATGATCTGGCCTAATATTTGTAAAACCCTTCATAACAGGCTTTGGTGTGAGAGAATTATGCAATTATTCCTTATGCATACCAGTTTAGATTAAGAAAGAAACAAAACAAGATTTTCTTTAAAATGCCCTATTAGGTATATTTCCTCTGCTTGCTCAAGTGTCTCGTGGGAACATTCACACAACTGAAACACCAAGCAAGAGTTTACATGGAGTCAGGATGTTTAACCTTCTGAAATTTTAATATCTAATGAATCCATGCAAGATATCTGGTGTGCTGTAGCTTGACGCACAAACTTTAACAGTGTCAGAGTATTTTGCCATCCATACAGGGACGTTAACATTAGTGGTTAATGAGAAATTTTGAATTAACTCTAGTTCAGCACCTTTTAAAAGTAATTTCTGTAAAGTCTAAATGTAGTATACACCAGTTAAGAGGCATTTTGAAATGTATGTTCTGGAAGAAGCAATTCTGTATTTAAAAAAAAATCTACATAGTAATTTCATAATTGAACACTAATCCAAGAAATCTCCAAGTCCTAGTAGTAGTATTTTCCTGATAACAAGTCAGCAATAATCTTGTAAAATACCAAAGCCTTCCCTTTTACCAAGATGGGTAACATATAAAGGGATGGTCTCCATTTCAGATACATGCTAGATTTAAGACTGAATCAAGGGCAAAAAGAAGTGCATAGGTTTCTTGTGATTCGCAAGAGGAGAGGATACCATCGTAGCCCATCACACTACTTGTTAACCCGTTCAGATGGTCCAGTCCTGAAATCCTCCACTGGCAACATTTCCATTGACTTCAATAGAAGTTTGACCTGCATAGGGTCTACAGGTTCATTCTCATTCCCTATTCTAAAAACCGTCTGAAAATAAAAAAGACCACACATGATTTAAACTCTTTTCTGCTTAATATTTCTATAAACAAAGATGTGCACAGTGCAAATACTTCAACTTTCTCATGTGAAACGTTTCATTTAAACAAAAGCTCCTGTACTCATAAACTCTGCCTTCAGATATCCAGACTGCTCATGGGAGTTAGACACTTATCTGAAGGCAGAGCTTTCCCCAACACCTTTAACTGCTAAAAAAAAAAAAAAAAAAAAAAAAAAATTATGTACTTATCATTGCTAAACCTCCTTGGTGTGAAACATGTGTAATGTCAGACTGCTGTTAAAATTTGGGCCACTTTGTTGTTTGCTGTCAAAGATCAAGTTGCCAGTTTACCATGTTCCTGAGAAATATAAGACAAGTAATGTACCATTTAAAAAAAAATGCTATTACCATATTATCCTACTTCTTTGGAGTTCATTTTACTATTAATTAACTCCTAAATTAAGGTGACATTAAGGTGTGTATACACACACACATTTGAAGTTCATTCTGTCATATGTTTCTGACTACTGTTCCCAGCGAGCCCAGGCCTAAAAAGCCATATTCACCAACTAGTCCCAAAGTCTCCCAATGAGACGATACTTGTAATCATGGGTTGCAGTATCATGTGAGGTGTATTCTTGAAACTACAGAAGGGCCCAAACTGCAACATTCAGACCGAACTCCACAAAATTTGGGCCTGTTCTGAACTTTTGGCCTTGGTTTGGTTCATTATAAAGATAAGGCTCATCTGCCATATTTGAATTTAGATCCCAACTAGTCGACAGATTGGAGGTGTTCGGATCTGAAGCCTAATTTCTGACCTAACAGTAACGAGCAATGGGTGAAATCATACAGATGTTCAATTCTACTTTTTTCAGTGAATAGAGAAAATTGCTGTATAAAAGAGGGAGCAAAAAGAGGTGAGGAGTTCTCACTGAACTAAATTTAATCTGAGGGCTAATAAGGTTTGGAGAAAGATAAAATACTGCGGCAATGAGGAATTCAATAGTATATCCGTCTAATTTAGGGAATGAAAAATAAACTCTTATGCTTTATTTTAAAATAAAAATACTAGAACTGTTACTCTGACATGTAAAAAATAGTATTGGGGGATATGGAATGGTATCTAGGACTCTAGAAAAGGTGACCTAACTTGCCAAAGAGTTTAGAAAGACTACCTTTCTGTCTTTGATGTCTACTTTTGGCATTTTCAGTAGCAGCATGGCATTCATGAGGTGGAAATTACTAGTGAGCAGAGGTCAATTGTGGTTGATGCAGCAAAAGTTTAAATTCCAAAACTGAGACACCCAAGCTGTAAAGTGCTTCAAGATGCTGATCCTGAAACCCTAAACACATTTTCTGAGGGCCTGAGCCTGCTCCCATCCAGTCAATGGGACTTTTACCACTGACTTAATTGGAGTGGGGTTCCCTAATTGTGCCACTAAGGACAGTAAAAGTCCCAGTGAAGAAACAGGCCTAATTTTGCCCTATACAACTCTCAAGCTCTCCAGTGTTCTCAAAGAGCTAGCAACATTTCAGTAACTTTCTCAATTGGAAAAAAAAAAGTAAAATTAAAAAAGTAAATCACTTTACAAAAAGGCAGTAAAGTATTTCTTAATTGTATTAAAATAGATAATTAAAATTTTCAGTTATTCGCAAAAGTAAATGAATCCAACACTTTTTAGTCAAATTGCTACAAACTATGCATGCAATCTGCCAGATGCAAAGTGCCTTCAAATCTTATCATCCTTTAGTGAGGGTTGAGAGTTCAGCAACCTTTCTGGATTGAGCCCTCTGTTTACTACCCATCTCACTTTAACACATACAGATGTGCTTAACCTTGAAGTTTGTGTGCTGGGCTCATTTGGGGCCTTTATATGTTTGTTTGTGTTTTATTATTTATTTAATGGATGTATGTGAAATACAGATAACCAAAACCTATGTTTGTGGCTAAACAAGCTTCTGCAAACCTCACATTTTACAATACACTTTATTTACTTTTATAGACCTTCTGATCCAAAGAATTCTTTACAAACTTTTTTGAAAAATCAATGGATTTCTTTTGTTTGAATTTAAACATTCCCCTGCAGTATCTGAAACCTAAGCATTGAGCTACTGCAGGAGAACCAGAGAGGGAGACCGACTAGTCAGGTTTCCTTGTCCTAATTAAGGAAAATGTAAAAAGTAAGCAAACCATGTCAATGGTTAAAAAGTAACTTAATTAAAAAAAATTGTTCACTTTTAATAATCTAAGATGTTATTACAAAGACAGGCCAGAGATTTTAAAACATACCTACACAGGCTCAATGCATTCCTCCAACAGCAGTCTGCTATGCAGCCAATGTTATGGTGCCTCATCTGGAAATGAATAAAGTGAGTTCTGACGCTTTAAGTTGCATCCAGTCCTCCATAGGGGCCCCAGCTAGTGAGACCTCCTGGGCAATGCTACCTATGGTTATGATTAAAAGACTGCAGATAATTCAGGGCTGCATGATTTTTTTTTTTTTTTTTTTTAGCCTCACAGTGACTTTAATTACACTTTTCTGTTTTCTCTTCAATTCCATTTAGCTGAAACAAGGTCATGTGATCAAAAATTGTCCTGACAGTTATCCCAGATCCTCTGTTTTGACTTAATTGTGCTTGGCACAGGACCAGGTGATGAGGAGGAATGCACCTTTAGCCCACCTTTGTGTTCCTGATCTGTGGGGCAGCTGGGGGTGGGAAGACCAGCCTCCAATGTAAGTCAAAGCAAACAAAACATTTTTTGTGGAAAAAAAAGTATATTTTAAAATGTCCTTGGTTTACGACAAAAACATTTTGATTTTGCTGTTTCCTTTCCCTTTTTTTTCAGTAGCAAAACAGAAAAAGAGATAAAAGGAGGAAAAAACAAACTGAACATTTCAAAACTGAAAAATAAATCAAAATGCTTTTGAAACCAGTAAAAATTTTAGCTGACCTTTTCGAAATCAGGATCAACTAAAACATTTTAGAAATTTTCACAAAAATGCATCAACTTTTTTCAGCCCTCACTACAGCAATGTGACTTCTGCTCTAGCCTAGGCCATGCCCGATGGTCCAGGGGTCGTGGGGGCCCCTCTAGCGACCAAGGTTCATGGGGCTGTAGTGCTGCTTTGGCCGTGTTACTTTTCAACAGCTATGCCCAGCTAGGCCAGGCCTGGGAAATGGAGTGATAGACAGCCATTGTCCTTAGTCTGTACCACCCAATGAGAGGGAATCCTTAAGATCTCAAATACGCCCAATTGCCAGCTGCTTTGATTTACTCTGAAGCAGCTCCAAGAAGGAGCACGCTGCTTCAGTGCTTAAGAAATCCGACAGTACTTCACAAATGCAGGCAGTAAACCCCATGCCCAGCTACAATGTGTTTTAGGCAAAGGTAGTAAGATGAAACACACCAGTAAAATCTGCCCACTCCTTGAAAAAAATAGAAAGCTGAAATGAGAAAAAGAAGGCCAAATTCCACTCTGTTTACTGTAAGCTACTTGGGTGCAGTTACTCTGGATTTATACTAGTGTAAATGATGGCAGAATCTGGCCCTTAGGGACTATTTTGAGGGCTCTGTGAAAGGAAAGTTTCCTTAATATGAAAAATTGCCAGGATAAACCAAAGCATTCACAATGTCAGTAATTTTTCTGTCCCTCAGACAATACTCTTACTCTCCAAATCAGCTTTATAAACAATACCTACTATTGCATTTGCATTTCTTGACTAGAAAGTGTTAAGAACTTTTCTATATACAATATAAAATAACTTACTTTTAATAGCTAATTCATCACAGAGCCAGTCCTGCTCCAATGGAAGTTAATGATAAAATTAATGATATAATTAGCAGAGAGATCAATGGCAGCAGGATCTGGATCAGGCCCCACAGCAGCATCTTAAAGCCCCAATGCTGCAGACACTTTACTTTACCCATGTGAGTAGTCACTCTCAGTGATTTAAATAGGACTATACGTATGTGTAAAGCTAAGTGTCTGCAGGATTAGGGCCTAAATTTGCAATCTGAATAATTTTTGGCAATTTTACAACTAATTAATTAATTGCATTTTACTTTAGCTAATTAATTATTTGCAATCTGCACATGCCTGGGGAAGAGGGAGGGGGGAAAATCTGGTTAATATTTATAAACCAAAATAACTTATTTACATCGATGACTTCCTGTGCACATTATTCATTCTTGTAAAAATATTTCTTCAAACCCTCTCACCTTGACTTTTAATCTTACCAAAGCAAAAATAGACATTTGCTAATAGAAAAATACAAGATAAAAATACCTAAAAATAAAATGTTAGCATGGAATGTCATTTTTATACAAAAAAAAATCTTTTGAATTACCGTTACTGTACAAACACTCCCATATTGATATTTACAGAGTCTGGATTGGACCCTGCTCTCACTGAAATCAAGGGGTCTTCTGCCATTGACTTCAATGGGAGCGGAAGCTAGCCTTTTAGGTACTGCACTAGCCTTTCTAAGAGGTGATGATGGTGGAGAGAGAAGGATGATGACTCTTCTGGGATGCTTTGTTATAATATAGAAGCATATGTAAGGCTGACGGAAAAAACAGTCCATTCTAGGGTCCTGTTTCTCCCCTCACTTATGTCTTATACTAGTGAAACTCCACTGACTACAATGATGCTACTCTTGACTTACACTAGTATAAGCGAGAAATGATGCAGTCTCTGTGTTCCCTGTCTTGATTTTGATATTGTACATGCAGTGAAAAAATGACTTGAGTATTTCCACCCTCTTCACTTTCTCAATAGTTATTTACGTCTTGAGTGCCAATTCCCTCCTGAGATTAAACTCTAGGGTCTAATCCTGCACTCACTGAGATCCATGGCAAGGTGGCCCATTGGTTTCAATAATGCAGGATCAAGCCCATAATGAAGAGATTTTTTTTTTAATGACAAAGCAGCATCTGTGTCATTGAAACCACATCTTGATATCCTTGCTTGTGATGCAGGAAGGAGGCACTAGGAGTTAAAAAGAAGGGGTCAGGAAGAGGCATCCCCAGCCCTAAGCACAAAGCTGCTGCCCTCAATAAATGTCTTAGAAAATACCCTCTCAAAACACTAAGAACATCCTAAAATGTGAAACTGTCCTTTTTTTCTCCCGCGAGATGAAAGGCCATGTGGCATAATGTGATTAGTAAATCATTCCTGAGTTTCTGAAAAAATTAAGACAAAATGATTCTACTTAAAGAAGGAGTTCTTCAAGAGCCTCTTTTTTTACACTGATGTCTTTGGTTTTGTCCATTTCCTTAAAGTGTTTTTCAGGAAGAAAAGGATTTTTTTCTTTACGCGGCAGAAAAATGCGATCTAATGGAGTCTTCACGTAACTGCCGATGCTTGCCCATATTACACTCTTCCTGTTGACTTCGTCTCTCAATAGTTATTCTGTATTTCTTTCTGCATAAAAGGAGAGGAACAGAGTAAGAAATCCTCCCTCCATAACAAAATAGGACTTCTCTTTCAAAGAATGCCTACAGGGGACAACTGAGTTTCTGTTGAGAAATGAGAAGTGACAGAATGTGAAACCCTGGTAAAAGATTAAAGTAGTTTGCCTTGAAGCATTATACCCTAGCCCAAGAATTCTGTGTAAAAGTTAACAGGCATTCTCAAAGTACTGAGACACAAACATTTCCTTCTTTGACAATTTGTGAACTAAACGATCAGGACATTTTTGTATAGTGTTATGGGAACTATGCCAGATTGCTCTTTCTGTATTGATCAGAGCCAAATTACTTTCTTATACCAGATGTGGGGGCCACTTACTGTGGGATCTGCACAATGGATCTGACTCTTCATGCAGGCAAAACTCTCACTGAAGCCAGACACTATCTAATTAACCGCACACAACATCTGTGTGCGGTAGATTAGTGTGTTTATGATGGCACTGGAAGAATTCTCTGTGTAATTAGCACTGGATCCATCCCTAAGGATCTTTTAGAAAAGAGATTTAAAGAATATCTAAGGGGTCTTTTACATTGCTGATGCATCAACCATGGTTTTCTGTGTATGTCTACCTGAAGCCCCTTATCAAGAGCTCCTTTATATTATTCATGCATCAAAGGAAGATACTAAACCCACTTCCACCCATAAACCTCCACAATGAAGTTTTAGAAACTCCATGGGTCTAATATTTTTAACATTACACCTACAATCCCACTGGGTTTCAGGGCTAATTATTCAAGGGGATCGCAAACCAGCCCCCTTTATACATGGAGTTTTTGCACAATATTGCTTTTGCACACAAATGACAGAATGTTCACATACAAGGAAATTTGCATTCAGTTGTCATGAACAAGTGGGATTTAAGTCCAGGAGTTTTAAAGTTAGGTTTCTGAAGATGCAGATAGACACTTATTAGCATTTTCAAGAGTGCCTTAGTAGGTTAAGTGCCTAACTCCCATTGAAATCAATGGAAAAGCCCACTAGGCATCTATCTGAATCTTTAGGTGACTAAATGCCTTTAAAAACCAGGCTCTTAATGTATGTATATTCTATTAATACTTTGTGCAAATAACAATATGCATGGAAGTTGCTCAGGCACAAAACCAGTCCATTTTTGGAAATGTAACCCTTGCAGTTTAATTATTTTCAAGACAATATATCAGAAGAACTGTTGAAGATCTGAACCATAAAGTGCAGTTGCTCACTCAAAGATATGCAAGAATTTGTATGTCTAATTGTTATAGACATACAGATGACCAGATAGTTGTGTAACTATATTTGCATGCACATTAGTGTAACTGGTGCACAACAGTGGTAACTGTGCATACAAATAGTTTTCATGCACACAATCCCATATGCACGCTTTTGAAAATCTGGCCCTACATATCCAGTAACTGCATGCCAAGTGTGATACTTAATTCTTATAATTCGTTCTAATGGATAAATGAAGGGCCTGATCCTCCTCCCTCTAGCTTCAATGGGTGCAGAATCAGTTCCCAAATGTCAGAAGCTTTTAAGGGTAGGTCCTCTGTTGGTGCGTACGGTCATCTACACCACCCATGGATCTGCCCCCTGGTGTGTGTAAAGGTTAAAAAAATACCACCTTTACATTCTTTACTTTCAGATTGGGAGAGTTCTAAAAGATGCAAAGGTCTGGCTGTGACAATGTACAAAGTACACTATAAAGGCATATTTGTACCATGTTTTTTCTTTTACAAAATCTAAACGGGGTCTTCAATCAATCCTGTTCATTTGATAAATGGATGGCTTGTTTGAGACCCACAAGATATGTTGTACATGCACTGAGGGACAACAGCAAGTTTTCTTTATGGGCATATATGGCTGACTTAATAATATGGCGAGGGAAGGAAACCTTCTTAGAGCAGTACTGTGTATTCATTGACTATAATTAACCAACATCAGTTGCCTAGTAGAATTTGGACTTTACCTAACTTCTGAGCAAAACTAAAGAATATTGGAGATATTTCAGAATGGTTGCTTAAGATGGGGTTGTACCTCAGCAGAGCAGGTTATTTTGTTAACCTGTATTTCAGAAACAAAGAAAAAAAGGGGCAGTTGCCTTGTTACTGTTGAATAAAAACATCATTTAGTTGTAATATGCAAGGAATCAACTGTATTCTCTTCTTTGCTTATTCTCTTCCATGCATAAGGAAATACAGCACAACACATAATATACGGAACAGTTAAGTCAATGGGAGTTTTGCCAGAGATGTTGGACAGCTCTGAATACTGTAGATTTGTTGGTGGACAGTACAAGATTTAAAAATACATAAACAGCCCAGTAACAAAGCCTTTGGTCCTGCTTTTAATGAGACATTACTCTGTTCTACTAGGCAAATGTTGCCCAATTGCAGTAGGAAAGCACTCCACACCTATGAGCTTTATTAAATTAGCCATGGATTCACTGGTGATACTGATCCAAGCAAGCATAAAGGGTTGAAGGATTTGGGCCTAACACAGTAAAGCTGACTTAAGCATATAAAACCGCTATCGAGGTGGTAAAAGTGAATGAACTGGTTTCAGTGGGAGTTTTGCCACAGAAAAGTAGGTCCTTATTTTATCACCTGCCTCCGCTCCTCATACCAGAGACATGCTTGCAAGGTGTGGAGAACTTTGTTCTCTGTAGGTAGGTAAGGAGCTTTTAGTAACTGGGACTAACCTGAAAAAGTAGAAAGCCATTAGTAATCCTGCCCCAAGTAAGGCACCCACTACGATCCCTGTAACTGCTGACTCTCCTAGGCCACCTGCTTGAAAAAGAAAACATAAATAAATTATCAGCATTCATTCCCAGAACTGTTTGTGTTCACATTTTGGAAAAGACATATTAAAGAAATGACCAACACAAGAAAATAACTAGAGCTGTTCAGAAGCCAGCTCAGAGGGCTTTCAGGAACCTCTTTCTTGGTTCAACTCATGTGACTTTCCTCTCTGCTTTACTCTGAGTTTGGTGGTCAAAACACCCCCACATCAATCAGTGACACACAATCACAATTGTAATAAAGGAGTGATAGAGAGGAATGCTGGTAAGATATGGGTGTGTATGGCCTGCCCCTCATGACATGGGCTAGGATTACAGTAGATCACATGGCAGGGGTCAGGGTCTAATGACTGCAGCAGCTACTATTACAGAAACAACCAAGTTTCACCTGGGTTAACATCAAAACCATAAACCAATCCAGGTTTACTCAAGGATGGCCTCATTTTTGCTCAACAGCCTCCCGGGCCTTAGCAAACCTTTTGATGAACCTGGGCTGAGTTTCAAGTTAAATTCATGTGATTTTGAGTTCTGTGCTGAAAACTTTGCGCAGGAAGTTACAGTCAACAGATGACTATGTGAACGTAATCAGAGCAAAATATTCAACTGAAAGGTGAGCATGCAGCATTTTGCCACAGTCCTGAGCAGGGGGCAGGGTACAGATGCAGTGATCCAGGGGGAGCTCAAGGAGGGAAGTCCCTCTAGGGAGCACAAAAGGAGCAGGCTAGCTGCACCAGTCTTTAGGATGCATAGCCTGCTCCTCTTGCCACGCCTGGTCCACTCCATGAGCTGGTGCAGAGGAATGGGGAACCCATGGACCCACCTCCTCTTCACTCTTCCTTGACCCTTGAAAGGGAGTTGCTGCTCCCCACCCCAGGGACGTAGGGAGATAACAAGGGGGCACAAATGCACCGTCTCGAGCTGCGCTAGTCAGGGACAGTCTGAGTCAGATTTAATGGATACAGAAAAGTACAGAATGCAGCTAGTGTTTTAAATCTTAATAGAAAAGAGGGAAATAATATTGTCAAGCTGGCGATTCATTTCCTGAAAAACCCTCCTTATGAAAGGAGAGCTAAGATCATCCTTCTGATGTTAATGTCCATGGCAGGAGGAAACCTGCTCCAGAAATATTGCAAGTATTTTTTTTCCAGTTACCTTTCCTCTATGAGGCATGATCTGTGAACTCAGGGAACTGGAAAGAGATGGGGATGCTCAGGTTGAGACTCGTTGGAGAGCACAGCCCCAAACCTTGTGGATCCTCCAGCCACAACCATGGAGCAGAGATTGCCTTTCCATGCAGCCTGCCACCAACCTTTGCCCCGGTAACTGTGCTTGCTCTCTAGCCATGCTGCCTTTGGCTCCCCTACTGTGCTTGCTCATAGCATCCCCCATTCTCCATAAGAAATTACAGCTGTACCAGGAGAGTTAATGCTATTCTGACAAGTATCTGTCAAGGGGGTGTGATTACTCCTTGTCTAGGGGGAGAAGCATGCATATTCCAGCTATTCACTGTGTTTGCTCCTTTTATTTTCCCGGAAGGGGACTTCCATGGGCTTAGGGCCATCGTGGAGCAAAACATCTGTTTCCCCCCCCCCCCTGACTTCTGAACACACTGCCTCAATTTCCCCTATATTAGCTCTCCTCTGTCCACAGAGGTATCTGTAGCATAATGGACAAGCGCCAGCTTAATGACTGGGAGTCTAGAAGTTGCATATCTGCTTGAGCTTTTTGTTCCCAGTAGCAGCATGCAACGTCTGGAAATAAAGATCTGTCCCTACTGTTATAGATGGACCTGTTTCAATACAGCACAGCTGTCAAGGTACTGTGGCATTTTCAGGCCCAGCAACCTTGACAGCATTCCATTAAGGAATGTGAGTGTAAACAAGGGGATGCTGTATCACAGCTTGGGCTGCTTCCTCTCTCTCACTCTTACAGCTTGGAAGGAAACATTAAGTCACTAAACTTACATGATTTACAAGGTGTATTGTTCGTGTGCTCTAAAACTCTGTTTTCATCTATTCTCAGCATGCCAGGAGCCCAAAGATGCTTCATGTTTGATCGAATTTCAAAATGCCCCTGCTTTCCATAGTAGTCCCCAATCACCTGTGTAAAAACAAGAAATGACCATGCTTTTCTAGTGAATTTGTTTCCTAGAGAAAAGAGACAAACTGGCGAGCTACACACGCTACACGAGCTATACGTTCTGATTATCCACAGGACTTGAATGAGTTGCCCTGTCAGAATCCCACCAACCAGATCATTAATTAGCAGCATTTATGGCCGTGGACAGAATTCTAGATTATAAACCTAGGAGTTTCCATACCCTGCTCCACTTCACTCATTGCTGTTTATAATTCACGCTAATACGTTTCTCTGCATAGAGCTGGAGACTCCTGTTTGAATTTGTATTGTGTTGGATAAAACATGCAGCTAGTGCTAGGTGATTTTGGTTTGTTAAAATCTGTGCAAACGTTGTCGTTGTACTGTTCACGTGGCTTTGTACCCCTCAGCTTCAGGTGTGAATAAATTTAAAATTCAAAGGAAAATCCAGCCAAAACCACTATGTTCTGCCTAGTTTTAAGGTGAACCAATTTTACTAGTTTTCTGTCTCCAACAATAAATTGTCAGGGTTCAGAGAAAATTTGGAGTCAGCGTGCTTAAAACTTTGTGATGGTTCTTGAGATGTTTCCTGTGATGGGGTGTACCCAAGTCTTTTGTGGCCCACTGCTGGAGGCCCCACAGTCTTCCTACATCCTGCCCCAGGGAAGAAACAGTGAAGGTGGTCCTTCAGGTCTGCCTAGAGAGTCTGCACAGAAGTAGCCAATCAGAGCCCAGGAGGCTCAGATAAAAGGAACTGCAGGGTCTTAGTGGGTCAGTTTCTGACTGGGACCAAGGGATGAGGAAGGGTGCGCCTCTCTGGACAAGGGAACTTGACGAACAGCTGGAGATTGGTTCTGATTACAATTAGTTAAGCTGGGGGGAGAGAGGACCTGAGAACTGTAATCCTAAAGTAAGGGATGAAAATAAAGGGGCCAGGAGAGAACAGGTCTAGGTAAATAGCAGCAATGAACTGAAGTGAGTGGTATATGGCTACTGTGTATAGGGTCTCTGGGCTGGAATCTGGAGTAGTGGGCTGGCCCAGACTCCCCTACCAGTCAAAGTGGTGTGAACCCTGAGAAGGGGACAAGGCTTGTTTGGGAGCCTCAGTCAACGGCTGAATTTAAGGATCCCAAAGCCAGGACTGAAGGCCCTAGTATGGACTCTTTCTCTTGCTACCTTGGAAGGGGTTCATTTTCACTGTGACCAGGCTGGAGGGCTGCCAAGTAAGGTGGACAACCTATCGGGGGTGCCAGGAGTGGGAAAGGCCTGCAGTACTGCATGCAAGCGCTCAAGAAGTGAATGCCCTGTTACAGGCCCAAACAAAAACCCTTTAATTTAACTTCCCACAAACTTTTTGGCCTTTGAAATCTGGACTCAGATCTTGACTTTCTTGCATGGAGATCAACTCCAACAAGTTCATGAACCTCAATAAACCAGGCCCACGGGTCTTGGGATTGTAAAGAAACTTAAAAGCAGGAGAGCTTTGCCTGATTTTGGGTTCCATTCTGTAACATTCTGAGAGGCCTACATGCATTTCTATTTTCTGTTCAGGATTTTGGGTACAGATGTGAGAATTGCAAAATCTAGATTAGGATTCTGAACTTCCTTAAAATTCCAGGCTGTATGTAATCAAGGTTGAGTTGGTTCCTGCCTTAATATTAGACGCCCGAGAGGAATATTCATGTTGCATCCAAATAAAACCTATAGGATATAGTTTACTACTGCATCACTCCAGTTTTACTTCACCAGTATAACTCCAATGGAGAAACAGACCTATAACATCATTCGGATGCAGTAATACAACAATGATTCTAGCCCGAATTGTCTATACACCTAGCAGAGTAAAAGAGGCTGCTTCTGTCTATTTAATGAAATTCATAAAGGAAAATATTTTAGCTGCTTATTTGTGGGTTCATTTTCCCCCCACAAAATAAAATGCAAGAATAAATCTGAGTATCTGCATTGCTACCTGATTTGTGCCTCGCCTCAAGTACTGCAGTTAGAGGGACAAATATCCAGATATGTGTTAGCAACTGAACACAGGTGCAAAAATGCAGGAGCAAATTCTGGCTGCAAAAGGGGAATGGCTGCCACCCATTCTGAAAATATTCCTTAAAATGTATATACATTAATGAAGAAAGTTTTAAAAAAAGGGCCAAATTCTGCCTCCAGGTAATATGCACAGCTGCCAGGGAAGTTAATGTGAGTGGTGCATATGCACCAGAAGGTATAATAGTCTGAACACAGACCTGAATTTTCAATTAACTCTGGGCTTAAAGTAAATGTTTTTTTCCTTATTTGAGCCACTGAGGTATATTGATAGGTGAAATTCACCACTGTACAGAGGTCCTGTCCAAGCCAGGTGTTTTGAGGGCTTAAGTAAGATTAAATGGAATACACTGGTTATATGCATGAGCGAATTTCACACTAAATGAGTCTGCATTTCTCTGCCATTAGTGCAACTCTAATTTGACTCTTTACGGGAAACACTTTTATTCATATTCCAAATAACAATTGCTCAGATATGGGACTGCAGGTGCAGCAAATTGGAGAAGGTGCAGAAAAGAGCCACAAATATTATTCAAGGGCTGGAGAAAATGCCCTACAGTGAGACCCAAAAAGCTCTATTTGTTTAGCATATCAAAAATAAACTTGACAGGCAACTTGGTTACAGTGCATAAGGACCTTCATGGTGGTGTGCAGGGGGAATGCTGGGTAGGAAAGGCCTCTTTAATGAAGGGGAAAAAGGCATAACAAGAATGAATGGCTGGAACCAGAAATCAAACAAATTCACATTAGAAATGGGGCACAATTTTTTTTTACAGCGTGGGTAATTAACCACTGGAACGAACTACCCAGGGAAGCGGTGGATTCTCCATCTTGTGATGTCTTCAAATTAAGATGGTTGCCTTTCTGAAAGATACGTTTGAGTCAAACACCAATTACTGGGGTCATTACATGAGTAACTGGGTGAAATTTAATGGCTGTGGTGGTCAGACTAGATGATCTAATGGTCCCTTCTGGTCTTAGTCTATGTATGAAGCTATGAGCAGGGTTCTGGCCAATGCATGCACTCATCTGGCTCAGTTCCATTGAGGAACTAAAATTTTCATGACCAGATGGAAGGAACCAGTGAAATAAATACACAAAACAATGGCATCAAAGAAAGAGGCAAGGTTATAAATCAGAGCAGGGACCAGAGGAAAAACCTGAGCAAAACAGACACAATTAACAACTAATAGATTACAAAAATGAAAGGAAGAAATTAACATGAGACATACTTTTGAAGAGAAATAGAACTGCAACATCAAAGGGAGGCAAGAGAGGTTCAACTGGAAATGAAAGGCAGGCAGAAACAAAGCAAGGGCGAATGAAATGACTAAAAAAATGCAAAGAGGGGCTGATCACACTAGATCTTTCCCACATAATCAGATTTCAAGAAGGCATGACTACTCATGTAAGTATCTGCAGGTTAGGGTCACAGTCATTTGTATCTATCACAATTTATTTGCGGCCCGGCCCAGCCCAGATGACTAGGCCTTACTTATTGGGACTATCCAAATGAGGTCACTAGAACTAGCTGAGTTACCAAGGGCTTGTGTACACTGCACTGTTAGCTCGAGGTATAACTTGAGCGTTGCCTTTAACCCAACTCTCACCCACACACAAAAATCTCTAGCTTGAGTTAAGTGGTGCTTTAAACTCTAGCTAGTAGGTCTCTGTGGTGAATCAACCACAGGCAGTGGTTTAGCGCTGAGGGAAAAACACACTTTTTTTTTTTTTTACCAGTGAAGACAGGGACTTAGTCATTTTACTGGGCATTCTCTTTTTCAAACTATATCTCAGGACCAGTTACGACATACAGCCTCATACTGTAAGCTCTTACACAAGTAATCCTTTGAGTGAGAATGGATGTGTAGAACTGGGTCTATGCTTTAAGATTACTTTTACAAGCAGGATTTACACTTAGGATTTGCAGGATTATGTTATGACATTTTAATACACATCGTTAAATAACTAGCTGTCTGCTGAGTAAGCAGACAAGATGGTAGTACATTACACTGACACTTGCTGGGACATCTCATCAGTAGGCATTTGAAATTGTTTATTTCCTTACCTCCTGTGTGCCTGCTTCTGGGTCGGTCATTGCAATCACTGAGAAATCCCCATATCTGTCTCCATTGGCATCGATGGACACCTGCCCAGCAATGCCTAGTGAATGGCATGTAAGGAATTAGAAAATTAATTAGTTAAAATACTGGACTCTTCCAAAGAAAACAAAAAAATGAGTGGACAGATTTTTACAGACTGATACATGACAGGAAATCTCATCAGTCTCACAGCATTTTTATTGGCATTCCAAAAGAAATTGTAATTTCATCTCAGCGTCTGCATTCCTAAATTCTTAACATTTCTCCTTTTAAAATATAAAATATGTGAGCCTGTTTGGGGAATATGTGGGAAAAAAATGTAATCCTGAAACTCAGAGTACTGGAATCAAAATAAAATGCATTTAATGCAAATTCATTTACATAGGGCCCTGTCCTGAAATAAATAGCAAAGCCCGAGTAAAAACTGATGTGCTCATGTGAAGCTGAGAACAAATGAAACCGAGTCCAAGGCAAGAGTCAGCAGCTCCAACATAGTGGTGCACCTGTGCAGGTGGGCCACTGCAGTTCTCACTGGATATGATGTGGGGTGGGGGGGGGGGGTATAATGGATATAGCTGCTCTACTCTGGGCTAAATCCTGCCCTCACTTAGATTCCATTCATTTCACACTTCAAAATTTGACCCTGGGGATGGAGAGCAGTAATCTTACAAGCTTCAATTCAGTAAAGCACTTAATGCACACGCTTAAGCCCCACTGACAAGCTTAAATGTGTGTTAAGTGCTTTGCAGAATTGGGACCATATTGCCTTTCTTTTCCAGGTTACAGGGAGAGATCAAGGGCATTATTCAACATTCACTGAAGTCAATGAGATCCTTTCCATAGAAATCAATGGCACTAAATTATGAACCCCCCCTCCTCCCCCCGAAGAATATACTGTATGGGTTTGACACATCAACAGCTCATATTGACTTAAATCAGAGTTTGGGGTAATCAACCTTTCTTAAGATCAAGGCTCTGGTTCAAATCATATTCATTTCAATATTTTTGTTTACAACTTTAAGAAAGACAAATTAAACACTCGTCAGTTTCTCAAGTCTTCAGCATGGCATCTGCCCTCCATGACTAATCTCCAGTAAAATGTAGGATCAGTTCATCCCACTGGTGTAAACGGATGTAGCTCTACTGAAGGCCAAACGATTCCAGTTTTACCCCCCGAGGATCTGGCTCAGAATGTATACAGTAACAGCCCACATACTTCTGCCGAAGATACTGTAGACTGAAAGTCTTAATGAGTTTTTAATTCAGGTTTAACTCGGTGAACAACTCCACTAAAGTTAGGAGGCTTGCACTTACTCCTGAGTTAGTGGTATAAACGAGAGCAGAATCCCACTGGGAGTTTTCCCAAACTGAGTAAAAAGTGAGCAAAGTTGTCATGATTTGACCCTGGTGAGTGACTGAATTTAGCAACTTTGGCAGATTTTTTTACTCATGTTGAGTAGTCCTGCTGAAATCAAGGGACCTTCTTGTGGAGTAAGGTACTATTCACCATGAATAAAGCTGGCAGAATCAGGCTGGAAGTCACCAAACCCAGTAATAAAGCAGGATAATGCTTTATTGTGAGTATTGTGATTGTTTATTTTATCAACTTTCATGTAGTTTAATGATTATGCTAATGTGGCAGAGTTTGTGAAAATAATGAAATCAAACACAAGACCTCTCTACAGCACCAATTCTTTGCCGAGGGGTGGGAAGAGAATAGGACAAGAATAAGACAAAGGGCACAGTTTAGCAAGGTTCTATTGAACTGTTCTTCATTCAGGGAATGAAGACTATGGGCCTGATTCTGTGGTACATTGTGCAAAAGGAATGCAAATCAGAATGATAGCACTTGACATCAATCTCACAAGAGATGACTACACAAAGTGCAGGGCAATGGAGAATGTGGTCCCAGCATGCAATTACAAACCAGGAGAGAGACTTCAGCTACTCAGTACCAGAATATAAATCTCCCTCAACAGTCCTAATCTCGACAAAAACTAACATGCCTCTACTTACCTTTGCTCTTCTCCTATTAAAATGGAATGACTTCAGGAAAGTTTAATTTTCAGCCTACTAAGTATTAACCAAACTGTTTACTACCAAATAACTGCCTTTAGGCTATTTATTCTTATTAATGATTCTTAATGAGTTTTTATTTCTGGTTTAACTCTGGGAACAATTCCACTAAAGTCAAGGGGCTTGAAATTACTCTGGAGTTACACCAGTATAGGCGAGAGCAGACTCGGGCCCACTGGGAGTTTTCCCTGACTGAGTAAGTGAGTAGGGTTGGCATGAGTGAGCGGTACAGTAGCCAAACAATCACAGATTTGATTAAGATTACTAGACTGGACTGAAGGATTAGAGTGAGCACCACCAAATGGCAACAGCAATACTCAGAGGCCACTACCAACCTGTGTAGCATGGTAAGACTGGCTCCCAGAATTGAAAGGAAGTGTTTACTGGAACAGATAAACTTACCGGCTCAAGGAAGCCGAGACCATCTAGTCTGAAATCATTCCCAGAGCTAATCAAAACTAGGAATTTCTGTTCCAAGGCAAACCCTGAAATTTCCTTTCATCCCGAATTGGAATGAAAAGTTGAACATTCAAAATTTCCTGCAGAACAAAATTTCTGAAATTTTGATCTGGAAATATTGAAACAACTTCACTGACCTGCTTCATTTTGACTTTCTATTACTGTTTTCATAGTTTTTTTTTTTTTTAATCAAAAATTTGATCAACAGCATTTTCTAATGGAAAACTGTTTTTCATGGGAAAACTTTTGACTGTTCTAGTCCCTATTCCTCTCCTGAAGCATATGTGCAGCCACTGACTGGCGCTGTCCCTCCCCAAGCTACGCAAAGGGGAGGATATGTATCAGTGTTTCTTCAGTTGGTATTAATATCCAGTTGGATTCCTGACTGCACACCCACCTGGTGTGGAGGGAAAGTACCATGGAGAAAAGGTGCCCAGGCAGTTAGAAATCTAAATGGCAGCAGCTATGTTTTCAGTTATCTGTGTGCAAAATTTCAGGTGCAATATAAGGCCCCAATCCTGCAATGGACTATGCTGGAAGGTCCCCTGGCTCCCACACACAGCCCCACTGACTATGTTAGGGCTTCCCACAAGGCAGAGGTCTTCTTACATGGTTCTCCTTGTAGGATTGACTCATAAGGGGCTAGGTTGAATACCCCTTTAAACATGAGGCCCATAATTAATAAATATTTGTCCAGTGAAGTATTGGGATGATGAGGAGTGAGGGGTCTTGACCTTGCAGGTGTATCCTCCTGACAGCTCAACGTTAAGCCTGAATTTTCAAAATAGCTATGATAGCAGAGAGGTTACTCAGCAACAAGTAACTGGTTTTCACCAGTGAGGAAAGAGAACATTCTTTTCTCTTGGCTGGTTTTATGAGTCAAGCAGCTCAGGATGCTATGGTGTAGCTTTGCATTCCCGCTATTTGGAGTACATATCTCTATACGAAACTTGCAAGAACACATCATAACTTGGTATGTTCGTGGAGGACCCTAGCATAAAATTATGGAAAATAAAATGGACATTTCAGGCTGGATTATCTGTTCAGAGAGGCTGCTGTAAAAGGAGCCTCATGACCGAGGGGAATCCTCAGGTGGCTAGACTCCTCTGGGTGTAGAGTGCTGTGGTTTGCCAGGATTTGGAGGGAGTGGAGTAGGTTATATAGGGCTATACCTGATCCTCAGCTAGCTCAGTGGTGCCTGTGGGACTGCTTCAGCCACATCATTCAGAGTAGTCACCAGGATGCTTTAAATTACACTGGGGATATAGGCCTGTGGTCAACCCAGGATCGGGTGGTGCCACCTGCCCCTTCAGTTCTCCTCAGCTGTGCCCAGTGTATACTCATTTCAACTGAGAATCTGGCCTAGTATGTCTTTCACTGCTGTTATATTTCTGAGTTAATTGTTGGTTTCTTATATAAGACAAATATTTTCTTTTTTGAGTACTTCCACTGGAAATCTTGGTAATCTAACACTGAAAGATTAATGTAAGAAACGATACGTGTAAATGGTGATGTCACACTGCTCTGTTTCTTTATTGAGGCCCCTACTCTGCAAAAACTACATGCATAACTACATCAACAGGAGGGATTACTCACATGTTACGCATGTGGTTAAACCTCTGTAGAAAGAGAGCCTAAGGGATTAGACCCAGAAAGCCACAGTCCTGTTTGGTTACTGTATCTGAGATCGCAAACAAAGCTCTTAAAAGGATGGGAATAAAAACCTTCCAATGCTCAAAACAGCATCAACGACAAAGAGAAAATTGGCACCCGTGTGCTTTTATCAAATCCAGCCTCTTAAGATAAAGACGCTAAATGGAAAAAATGAAGCAAGCTCAAGAGCTAATAGATGCACATGAAGGAAGGCAAGCTGCTGTAATCTTTTCAAAAACAAAGGAGCCTGAGAAAGTTATTGGCATTTCTTTACAACCCTAATGAGGGTCATTAAATTATTAGGAGTTCCTCTGAGCAGAATAATACCTAAAGGGATGTTCTGAAAAACATTCAAAGTGGTGTATTATTTGATCTTTAAAAAAGCACTGTGTATATTTGAAGAAGAGCACATATTCTGACTATTTTTTAACCTGATATGCCCTGGTCCTTAAGCGACACACACAGTAATAGCCTGAGTTGTAATACTGGTTCAATCCAGGAATTCAACTAACAGAGACCTACCTTCATATGTCCTGTTCCATGTCTGATGAACAATTTTATCCCCATCCTTCTTGCTCAAGCCATATTTCAGAACTTCACGCAAAGCCAGGGCATAGAGGAGAATGGCATCATGGAACCCTTCCACAAACATGTTAACCTAAGAACAAGATGACAACATTCATCTTTAAGCCATCTATGAAAAATTATCTTTACAAAGGATCAAACCCTGGATCAGGGAGACCAGCCTAGGCCCAAACTGATTAATATTAGAGAACATCTACAGAATAATCGAAAGAACCCATTTTCTGGTTCTGAATCAGTGTTTCAAAGAAAAACAGAGAAATTTGCAACTTGTAGCACTTAACAGAAAAACATTAACTGCTCATTTGTTTGTTTTATGTTAACCTCTACAAATCTGGCATTCAAACAGTGCTTCATTATCACATATAAACAGTGCTGTAAACCAGTGGTTCCCAAACGGTGGTACGCAGGCCACCTCCCAACGGTACATGTCCACCTGCTGCTGGGGGGCTGGTCAGGAGCCACTCCCATGCCAGTCCCGCCCCTTCTCTCCACCCCTACAGGTGGTGACGTTTTATGTTGGTGGTATGCAATGCGGTAAAGTTTGGGAGCCGCTGCTGTAAACGGAGGAGAAACTCACCGTACCACAGTTCATGTGCCAATCTGTTTATAAACTGCAACAAATCCTTTGATATGCTGAGTACCTTGTACAAGGTACTGAGGCCCCTCATCACCTTGCACGACTGTTCTCTTACATCATCTTCTGTATTCAGGCCAGATTCTGCAGCCCTTGGCTGGGTAGCATGTATACCCATCGTTCATAGACTTACTGGACTAGTAGAACTGGATCAATAATTTAATGTATACATGCACCAGTTCCAAAACCCCAGTAGAGCACATATGGTTAATTGTCTGTTTTACACAGCACACTTCACTGAATATGAAAATATCCTCTCCCCATTATGTTTATGGAGAGAGGAAGTTTTTCTGACTTTGCTGACAGATTTGTTTGTTTAATGATTACTCCCCTCCACTTCTGCTGACTCTGGATCTTGCTCAACAGACCATCTCTCTACTAGCGAATGAACAGCAGAGCAAGCTGTTTACCCTGTACTACGTAACGTACTCTGGAGTTGCCAGAAAAATAGTTTCCCACCTTTTACGTCTGTTTCAGTAAATGGCATGAGCTAAATGAAATGTTATTTTCCAGTACAAATCCAAAGAAAGCAAATACTGTATTGTAAACCAGCACTACCCTTCAATGAGAGCAAGTGTAATTTCACACTTACATGGAACTCCCACTGCTCTCAAGAACACGTATGACCTGAGCAGTGCAAAAACTATTAGGCTTGGTTCACAGGGGGTGGCAAACTTAAAATAAATCCTTTTGGGTGCTACATCTGAAATGTTGTGTTCAAGTTTTGGGTTCAAACTGAAAATTCAAACTCAGTTGAAGCTAGACATGTTTGCCTGATTTGGGATCAAAACCTAGACAGTGAGAGTGGGTGACAAAGTGCAGTGCTGGATCCAAGCTTCCTCAAAATTCAGGGAGGTTGGACCTGGGGATTTTGGTTCAGCTCCTTGTAGGGAAAGGGGCCACACGTGAAACTCACATTTGGGTTCATTTCCCCACAAAATACGGGGTGTTCAGTTCTCAGGTTTTGGTTCCCACACTGTGTAAAACAATGCAAAGCATCCACTTTTCATATGGTGTTGAACCTAAACCATGAATTCGTACCTTTCATCTGTGGAGAAGGAAGAGGTTTGCTGAAAAATGTCCCCCAGAATCTGAAAAAAGTTCACCCAAGTTTGATCCTCAGTGAACATTTTTACTGAACCTGAAAGGATGTGGCCTGATCCTGGCTCCCACTGAAATCAATGTGTTGCCCGTGACTTCAATAGGATCAGGCTCCAAAATATCAACTGAACCCACACCTGAGTCAATTTTGCTTGCTTTCGTAGAAGTGGTTTAAATACATGGCAGTTACTCGATGCACCCATTAAGAAATGATGAGGAAAGAAGACGAGTGAGGCTGTACACTGTATATGCAGTATGCCAATCATGCCCTCGAGAGCATGGGCACAACTCTCACTGAGTTCAATGGGAGTTTCATGTATGTAACTGAGTGCAGCACAAGGCTCAATTCACGTAAGTGAGAGATGCTGCTTTTCTTCCAACCTTTATTTGTTTAGATTGGAAGTTCTTCAGGGCCTAGTCTGTCTCATCCTATTTCTGTGTATAAAGTGCCAGTACCATGGGGCCTCTAGGTGCTACAGCCCTACAAATCAATAATAATGTTAGCAAATTCAGTGCTGAAGTGGAACTCCTGCACCCTCGGCTGAGCCCCAGCACTTTTCTCTATGCGGAAGCTGTTGCAGCAATTTGCCTAAATATAAAGGGCCCAATTTTACCATTAAGGCATGGAGCAGAATTGCAATGCCCAGCAGCAACACCAACAAGAATTTGACTTCTAATACGTGCCTGAGCATCCCTGCGTGCAGAGTACACGTGCTCATTGCACTACCCCTCTTAGAAGAGGGCTGTGTGCTCACCCCTGTATCTGACTAGCTCTGCTGGCCAGTGAGATATGTAGCCATAGATGTACATCTTGATAGCTCCCTGTGCAAGAGTCCTGGGGCTAGCCACTGCATGGGTATAGAGGAGACACCCATGTGCACTCATGCCAGGATTAAACTCAACCTGCAATCTGGCTGCCAATTTTTGTGTTCAATATAAACAAATTAAACAAAAACAAATGTAATAGAAAGTGAAAGGAAGATGACTTTGACCTCAGTGGGATCACGTGTGTGAGTAAGTGCTCACCAATGTGAATAAAGCTTGCACAGTGCAACCCTAAGCTTGCACTCTTCCCTGTCTCTCTCAGTGCTTCTTACCTTAGAGGTGTCTAAATCTTTAGACTGTAAGCTCCAGGAAGCAGGGACTGCCTTTACGTTTCTGTTCTGCAGCAAGGAACTTAGCTTTGCCAGTACTTAGCAAATGACTACATAATAAAAAATAACACTAGATGATGCAGTGAATTATATTCAGAGCCTGGATTCAAATATGGATCTATTGTAAGGCAATAAGGCTTAAACTGTACATGTGTTCCTCTCCTGTAAGCAACTGCTCACCTCTCAAAACCACAACGCATCCTGGCCTGGTGCACAATAATTCACAGTGGATTATCTTTTCAGCCACAAGGAGGGTGGTCCCATTCACCCATAGTTTAGTTATATTGGAAAAGTACCTGCCTGGGCTACAAATAGCCAATGAGTAAGCAAAGATTTCACCCCATTGTGGGTCTGTTCTTGACATTCCTGATGAACACCTCTCTCTCCCCACACACAAATATACTACTGTTTAGAAACAATATTTAGTTTACCATTAAGTTAATTGCTTTTGAACACCTCCAAAATCCAGATAAAGTGCTATTAAACCTCTTGTAATGGTAGCTGGACATATGAATGCCAAAAGATAACAATGTGTAGCCAGTTAAGTAAATAGCTGTTACCTAGATAATAAAGAATTACATAGTTGCTTGGCTGTGTTAAGATAATCAAGCTCCTAGTTCTGTAATTACACAGAAGACATGCTTTCACCCTTAAGACAGCGGTTTGCAATAAGCATAAGTTCATCCTGGCTCTGAAGCTCATAGAATCAAAGTTAAAATTTCTCTGACATCTTAATTGTGACTGCAGATGTTTCTAATTCTCACCTGTATTTCATTTAAAAAGATCCAGCAAACATTTAGAAAAAGGAGCCAATGCCATAGAAGAAGCAAACAGTTCATGTACATGAACTTCAGAAAAAATAAATGCAAAGGCTAAAAAAAAGCTATGGACTAAAGATCAGCAAGACAAAATTATTTTTATCTTGAGAGAAAGTAGACTCTCTCCAGCAGCTGTTTGCATGGGACTGTGGCATCTGTATGTGGAAAAGCTCACGCTATGATACTTTGTCTTGATATGGATATAGAGGGCTTGGTTTTTCATGTCTTTTTAAAAACAAACAAAAGACAGAGCTAGGCAACTGCTTTGTGAGCTAAGCTTGGACTCTGGAGCTTTGGGTGATCAAAATGTAGGATTTTATGGAAGTGATACTCATTCTTTTCTGAGAAGGAATGAGTCTCTCTGGTCACTCTACAGCCCTGCTGGCTGACTTATAGTTTGAGATTGGCATCAAACTTTGAGGAGAGCTATTTGTCTCTTCTTTTGTACCTGGTGGAGCTGTCCCAATGTAACATGTTAACTTTGCTAATTGTCTTCAGCCATCAAAACCCAGTTAGTCAACTAATTGCTCAATCCCAATTTTACTCACACAATCAACTTGAAACCATTGCTGTAGAACATGGGTCCCCAAACTACGGTCCATGGGCCGCATCTGGCTCTTCGACACATTTTGACTGGCCTGCTCCCCCCTCCCAGCCCCGCCCCTCTCCCACGTGACGTGGGCCCAGCCACTCCGGCCCACCAGAAAAGCAAGACTGAGCGGTGTGGCTCTCACAGCTGAAAGTTTGGGGACCCCTTCTGTAGAAACTAAGTGAAGCAATAGTTTCATGTTCAGAACTCAGATTTCGATGGGCATGGTCTGGTGGTCATTCAACTTTGCAGACCAAGCTCTGAACCAGTCTTTATCCCACGAGCTGAAAAGTAGTGAGGTGGGCTTATTTTACTCTTTCTGGTTGTCTGGCCTGGGTCAGCTGACTAATGGTTTCTTCTGCAGTGAAATGGCATGACCCTTAAAGGTAAGGCTTCAAGATGGGACAAAACAAACACACAGCTCCACACATCCCCAGACTTCTCAGCAGTCTCAATTTCCATCTCTGCTTTGTGATTGGTGCGGCCTTGATTCTGGGCTGAAGGGGCACAACCTACTCCTCCATAAACAAGAGTTGAACTCAGCTGTTACCTCTCTACTTATACAATGCTCAGGATAAGGGCTGATAATTTGGCTGGGTGGGAGATGTCCTGGAGAAAATGCCTCGGGAAAGGTGAGTCTCCACACACCTAAAATCCCAGATTGGGGAATTTTCTAATTGTGTTAATTTGTTTTACTTTGTTACTCTACACTATTCCTTGGGGGGGAGGGGAGTCCTTGCTTGCTGTAATGTTTTTTGTGTCCTGCTGAGTTGTCCTACTATTTTATGGGGCTGATCCAAACACTCCTGAGTTTTCAAGAAGCCTGGATCTAAGATTTATGGCTCCAGCCCAGTTCTACAAGGAAAGGAGGTGTACCGGCAGAGCTCTGCAAGGAGGTTTGCATAGCATCTGCCCACATGACACAGCCCTTCATTTTCACAAGAAGCAAGTTCACCCCAGAAAATTAAAAGAAAGAAAGAAGTCTATGGGCACACTGTGTACACTGAAAGGAGGCAATAAAAGCATTGTATAATAGGCTGCCCTTGGCATGGTTTTTCCGATTTGGGTTCTTCATTGTGACTCATTTCAGTGAACTGTACCACTTTTAATAATTTGCTTTAGCTGCTCTGTTAGAGAAGCCAATTATTGCTTGTCTTTATGTCCTAGCTCGTTTGTTGTAAAGAATAGAGGTTGTTGGTGCTGGGTGTGTGGATGTCTGGGCAAGGAGATTCTTTGTATGAATCCCACCATGACAGTAATTTCCCGCGCCTTCCCCCCCCCTCCCGATCTCCTTGCAGGAGGAATATTATCTACCTACCTTCTCTCCTAAGACTGAAAATAAGTAAATTTTGCCTCTTAAAAACATAGAAAAGTACAGCGAGAAAACTTGGAACTAACTTGTCTGCACAATAACTTAAATATTGTGGAAATTTCACAGCTTCGACTTTAAAGTCCTCTACATTAGAATCACATTGGGGATGTAGGTTTGTTTTTGGTCTTTTGCACTGGAGTTTCACACTGTGAAAAGTGAAATTTGTCTGATTCTGGATATGGTTAAATCACATGAGATAGAACATATCGACTTGATTCTCTCTATAAATCCTGGCCCCACTGAAGTCAATGGGAGTTTTGCCATTGACTTCAATGCCACCAGGATTTCTCATCTGAATTTTGGACCTTGGCTTCTAGTTTCATTTGGCTCCAGTTATTTGATGGTTTCTAGCTTTTATTGCTGTGCTCTCCTTATTTCTGTCCTGGCAGCTGGTTTTAGCATGAGACCTGTCTTCTAAAATATGTTCTTCTGATACAAGTGCAATTTTGTATGTGAGAAGACTACAAAGGGCTTTTCATTCAGAGTGTCCACTAAGAACACTTACAGGGTGCCTCTTTATCACTCTGGGCTTAATCCAAACAGCCTGAGTTCCTGAAAGCAGCCAGTCTCAAGGGACTAAAGATTAATATTTTTTAGTGATTTCTGTTTTAGGCCTGGCAAACCTAACAAAACACAGGAAATTCTGCCTTTTTTCACGTTTCCAAGTTTAAAAAAATTATTACTCCTATTTCTCGTAGAAGAGGCACCCCACGCTACACAGTACATACACTGTGCATTGGTCACGTAGCACTTTCAAGCACAAATCCTTAAAAGGGAATATGGGATGTCATAAAGCACTTACAGTTTACCTGCCTATCATTCTGCAGGAGCATCTGGAAATCCTTATTGCTGTGATTTTTATCTTTTTCCTTTCTCACAAGGGTGGTGTCACAGGATGTATATCTAAGAGCCCTCTGAGGCTCTTCCTCTTTAACTGTTGCACTATTGCAGCTAAAAGGTATCCTGCAAGGGAGAGGACATAGCGATAAGATGAACATTAATTCATTATTTTGCTATTTAATGGCTTTGAGATAATTTCACAGACTGTCCTGATGAGACTTCTGTTCCTGTTATTGGGTACTGTTCCATTTGTCTTTGATAAAACACATTCAGTTTCACTTTGTAGGTCTATAGCTGTAACTAGAGCTGTTTGGGGGAGGTGGGGAATCCTGTAAATTCAAAATAGTTTTAATATACCATCTGTCATACTAGGCACACTAGTTATGGCTAAGAAGGCACTTTGTTACATATCCCCTATTTTCAAACATACAACTTTTTGAAGTACAGACCATTGGTCCAAAATATCTCATGTTAGTTCTTAGCCCACACCTGAATTTCTTTGGAAAGTTTGATATCATTATATCTGGCAATGTCTGAGATATCTGCACGTGCAATATTTTTATTGAAAAAAAAAGAAACGGTAGCCAAGATTTTTGGGAGCCCAACTTTAAAATGACCTGATTTTTCAGATAGTGGGTACTCGTCACTTTAAGCCCCTTTATGGTGTCTCAAATTGTGCATCCAAAACTTGAAACACTCAAAAATCACTAATTTCTTTTGAAAATCTTGGTCATTGGTATATCAAAAATGACCATTTAGAATGACATTGAACTTTACAATGCAATGTGCAAATTTCTTGGCCAATGTGTTTATTCAGAGGTTAGACCATACAATAATAAAAGCAAAATTCACTAACATAACATAACACACATTCCTTTTTTGTACGATACGAGAAAACGCTACTGTGAGAAGGGGATAGAAAATGATGGAATAAATGGACATTCAATTAAATTATCCAGTGGGAAATACTACACTTCTGAGAAGTTCTTTATAGGATGCTTAAAGGCAAATCCTGGATCTCCACAGTAACTAATTGTGCAGTTCAGCATTAGACAGTACTCAAGGAAGAGCCCCATATTTGCTAAAAGCTTTAATAAGATTCTCTAATCTTGCAGTAATAAATAATTCTGCTACCTAAGATTTAAAAGTTAGAAGCACTGAAGAATGTTGTGCAAACTATTTTCTGCTATCTTTATAAATAACAAGTGAAAGAGAGAAGCTCCAACTACTGTATATATGCGAGCAAGATGTGTTTATCTTAATCTTGGCTGCTCCAGGTTCTCTTTATGCCTCACCACTATGTCACATGGATGACATGAATGATGAGCAGAAAAGGCTGCAAGATTTGCTGTGCCCCTTTGGTGACTGTCATAAAGAGAGGAGAACCTTTCTGCTGAGACTTCTGCACTGCCAACTTCAGCTTTCACATCCATTGTAGTGTGTAAGGTCCAAGAGTGTGCAAAATACGGTCTAGTCGCATAGCCAAGAGTCATAGTCAAATGCACACACTTCCTTTCATTTTCCCATCTTCCACCTTTAGTCACCATCTTTCTATCCTTTGTAGTCATCTTTCATTACAAAAATAACCCTCCAAGGAATTTAAATGCCAAAAACTACATCAGGGCTACACTATGGTTGTGATTTTTACATGCTCACAGGTCAGGCAAATAAAAGTTATGGATTCCCAAACAGCTGTAGTGTGATCCCATTGTACATACATACTAAGGCATGAATGTTAACAGCATATAGAGCAGTACAAAATCTCACCTATGTGGAAGACTGCCAAGTTACAGCTACTGGGGACCCATAACTCTCCAGATCATGATTCCTGTATGTATAGCTAAGTGCTTTGCAATGAGAATGCCCAATACTGAGCCTCCCTATTATATATTAAAGCTACAGAGCGTTTTAGTGATGGGGAAGGGTCTAAGCATCAGCCTCATTGAAACTATGTGAAATGGCTAACATTTTCAAACTTAAGTGCCTAATGTGTGGGCAAAAACTATGATGATGATGAACAAAGTAACCACTCATGCATACAGGAGATATCAGGGAAGGGGAGTGTCCATTAAAACAGAGCTGGGCTCCAGCTCCAAATCTGGATTGCAAGCCCCCTCAAAGATTACGTGTGTTTGGAGAAAAGCACTGGGATTCAGCCATAAAGCTGTCACTACTGTCATGTGACTTGACACTGTCTAAATGGGTGGGAACACAGCCAGATGCTTGAACCTGCACCTGCAGTGAGGTCAGTGGGATCCTGGAAGATCAAAAGATTGTGAGGGCAACACAGCAGTTGAGATGGGAGGAACAGCCGCAAAGCAGTTAATAGGAGCTGTGTGTTTAAATCCACACATGCTAAAAATATATCCCATTCTCTCAGGCAGCAAGAGTGTTTCCCTAATGGAACTGGAACTTAGTGGTTCAAAGAAACAGGAAGAAAAGCAGCCCCTGCTAAGGGAAAGAGAAAAATAATAGAAAAACTGGCCTTGTCCAGAAAAGGCCATTTCCATAATATTCAGTTCACCTTTGAAAAAGAACATAGTTCAGGGCATCACGGCTGGAACGAAGGACAGCATTTAGCCCACTGTGTGTTGAAAGAATGAAATACAGAAATAAACTGGCACCTGCCCAAGCACACACTTGAACTAGGCAATTGCTTTCTAAAGGATGAACAGCGTTCCAAGCCTCACTAGATGTTATGTAGTGACTTAGGGCTGCATTCTGCAACCTTTACTCAGGTGAGTAGTGCCCACTGAAGTCATTAGGGCTCCTCACCTGAGTAAAGTTGCAGGATCAGGCCCTTTGGGGCTTATATAACTGTAAAAACCTATACAGTGTTAGAAACATTCATTCATGAACAGTTATACTTTTTTAACATTGATGAAACATCAGCTTTTTATTTCACCATGAGCAACACTATCTGTGGATTGTAATAAAAGGCATCCTATATTGTGTGTGTAGCTTTTAGTCATCATCAGAATTAAAGCTAATACTGTGGATTAAAACATTTATTGTAACATTTCAGACTTGTCAGAGAAACAAAGCCCAGATCATTAACACAGCAAACTCTGAAGGTACAGCTTTCTTTTAACCCTTGGACAGCTTGTTTTTATGCTTGGGGTAGGGGAAGAGTATCCTATCTTTTCTCTCCACCCTTTTACAATTATTTGTGTTGTGGTAACACCTAGAAACCCCAATGATGGGTCAGGGCCCCTTGTGCAAGTCACTGTACACATACATAATGAAAAGCCGATCAAAAGGTTTACAATCTAAGTCAGGGGTTCTCAATCTCTTACTCAGCGTGATCCCATTTAAACACTACAAATTTTTGGTGACCCCAGTAGACAAGTCATGGCATTGCAATGCTTATGATATTTATATTTTTCATTTAAAACATTTGAAATCATTTTAATGTTTTTAAATAAAAAATACAACATTGAATACAAAGCCTAAAATAGCTATTAAATCCATTTATCTGACATTTATTACTTTTGCTTTAACTGTGGATTATATTTACTGTGTGGTCATAGTGTTAAACAACCCTAGATTAAATTGAGACTTAAAAGTGTGTAATCCTCAGAAATTATAAAGGAAACTAGCCATTACAGTTATTGCTATGCTTGCTTAATACAACTGCTTCTAAACTGCCACTAAAAATGAAGCAAAAAGAAATTATAATATTGTAACATTTTCTTTTAAGAAGAAAATCAGTAAGTGCCATTCCATTTTCAACATGTCAGAGAAAATAAATATAACCTATATGTGCATTAGTTTATCAATGCAAATAACTAATTCTGATTATAGTCTTAAATGACAAACAACAGAAGACGCTCAGAACGTTAAACTCACTACCTAGCGTAGGAATATTTAGAAGATTAACATGTCGTTTTAATTTTTCTATGCCAGGTCATATTTAAAAGCTTTCCTATTAAATACCTGAAGTAGTGTGACACCTGGGCCTGAGAGTCCCGACACAATTTGTCAAAGTCTGGCTTAGTGGTAGAGATTGCACAACGCAGCTCTGAATTAATGTCCAATGTAGAGTGATAACACGTCTTTATGGAAACTAGGGCACTGAATCCTGCTTCACACAAGTAAGTTGTGGCAAAGGGCACAAGTATCTTGAGGACATGTGTCGACAGAGCAGGATAGTTTGTTTTAACACTGAACCAGAAGTCAACTATGGCTAGTTGAGAAAATAAAGATCATAGAATCCGATCGCAGGACAGTTTGATGAGTTGTTTGATTTCATTTGATGGCAGATTCATCACATCAGGCTGACACAAAAATGGGCTACGCACCCCGTCCATTACAGATGTGTCTGGGATGTCTGCAAAGAATGTCCCAAACCACTCCTCAAGTCGTTTAAGATGGGCAGTCATCATCTGTGGAGGAGTCTCAATTCTGTTGTTCTCAGCCAGGAAAGCGGACAGCAAAGGGAATGACTCGTAGTTTCTCTTGATGAGGTTTTGTCCCCAGAAAGCGATTTTTTTTTCCCCACAAATCCATTGATACAGTCACTCAGCATGAGAATGTGGGTTTTTTTTGCCCTGAAGACTGGCATTTATAAAGATGTCACTCAGGTATGCCAGCAGACACATCTGGTTGTTATCAAAAAGAAAGTTCACAAATTCTTGTTTGTTTCATTCAACCGTGTATGCACGTATCTCAGCTTTGAGTTCAAAAAATTGTTCAAGGATTTTTCCTCGTGACAGCCATCAAACCTCAGTATGGAACAGCAGAGCATCATGCTGGGACCCCATTTCATCACACAAATGGGCAAAGAGACAAGTGAATAGTGGTCGAGTCTTAAGGAAATTCACGATTGAAATGACATTTTGTAAAACATTGCTCAATTCCTTACTCAGTTCCTTTGATGCCAAATGTTCTCTGTAGATGAGGCAGTGTGTCCATACTGCAGCCGGTGCAAAATTCTTTACCATGACACGCAAGGCTGCTTTGCACCCAGCCACACTAAGTGCTCCATGAGTGCAAAATCCCACCAATTTATTCCAAGGGATTTTTTTTTCTCCTGCATGTAATCCTGGAGTACATCAAACATTTCTTGTGCCATTTTGTTTTTTGGGGAGAAGCTTGCAAAAAAGTATATCCTCAAAAAATGTCTTTCCCAGATGTAGTGCACGTACGCTGCAAAATGTGCATCGTGTCTCTCAGTGCTTATGTCGACCTGAAGAGCAAATGCCTCTGTTTGCTGCATGCATTTCGTCAGATTTTCTTCTTGATTCGCAGCAACTGCTTCTAACCTGCGCTTGACCGTATTATTAGAGAGCAGTATTGTTTTAAGTTTATTTGCTGCATTTTCCCAAGCATAATTCTGACCTTGTCAATTACAGTGGGTTACTCTAATGTTTCTCTTATTGTGTGAGGTTTCTTGCACCGAGTAATGCGATAATTCACTTCAAACAAGGCTCTCTGAGACTGCACCGACACGGGCAAAGCAGTCTTGAATATTAATTTCTGGGAAGACCATTCCTTTTCATATTTTTCAAAAAATGACCTTGGCTTTCCTTCATGTTCACCATGTTGTGAACTCAGGTGATGTTTAAGTTTATCTGATTTCATGCTCTCTGCAGACAAAACAGCCTGGCACAAAACACATTGTGGCCTTTCTTCCCCTTTCACCTCCATTCTTGTAAATCCAAATTCCATGAAGGATTTGTCAAACTTACTCTTTTGTGTCTTGCATTCATTTTGGTTCCCGGTATCATCTTTGTCATTAATTTTACTGCTTGAGCCCGAAGCAGAAACTTTTCAGAGAAAAGCATCCATGTTGAATTTCTCTGGGGTGTATAACATATTTCACTTAGCCAGTATCAACATTCTATTTTATGTCAGCTTCCTATAATGCACAGGTCTTGCATCGGAGCTGCAATTGTCATGAGTGAAGAAATAATTACCATGCTCAAGTTGCATATTTATAAACAGGAAGCGTATTCATTGGTTTAACAGTGATCAGATTCATAAGTGGTATTGTAAATTTATTGAAAACATTTGTTGAATAGACCAATTAGCCGTTATACTGATAGTACATCAATTACATGCCAAGTGGAAAAAATTAAAACTTGAATGACACTGTCATTTAATAGGGAAAAAATATAGCATAAAGCCCACATCACTATTCATGTATCTCTGCCTCATTAGTCAGATTTCATTAAACTCAGAGAACTGGTAGGAAGGGTCCCATAGGAAGAAAATATAAGGGGAAAAAAGGAATTCTGGAGAGCTGGCAGCTTCTCAAAGCATGGTACTAAAAGCAGAACAGCAAACTATCCTGATCCAAAGAAAAGTCAGGCAGAACAGTAGGAGGCTGATATGGTTCCATCAGGAGTTTTTTAATGATCTGAAAATCAAAATGGAATCCTACAAAAAAGTGGAAAATTGGACAAATTGCTAAAGATGAGTACAAAAGAATAGCATAACCAGGCAGGGAAAAATCAGAAAGGCTAAGGAACAAAATGAGTTACAACTAGCAAGGGACATAAAAAGCAACAAGAGGAGGTTCTATAACTACATTAGGAACCAGAGAAAGATGAGGAAAATATAGGTCCACCATTTGGAGGGAAGGAGAGCTAATAATGGATGACATCAAGCAGGCTGAGGTGTTTAATGCCTATTTTGCTTCAGCCTTCCCTAAAAAGGTGAATAGTGACCAGATGCTTAACACAATTAATATTAACAACAAGGGGGGAGGAACAGAAGGCAGAAAAGGAAAAGAACCAATTAAAGAATAACTAGATAAGTTAGATGCATTCAAGTTGGCAGGGCCTGATGAAATTAACCCTACGGTATTTAAGGAATTTGCTGAAGTGGAATCTCAGAACCATTAGTATTTATCCTTGAAAACTGAGAGAGGACAACTGAGGTCCCAGAGCATGGGAGAAGGGCAAACACAGTATCTATTTTTTAAAAGGGGAACAAAGAGGACCCAGAAAATTATAGACCAGTCTGCCTAACTTCGATACAGGGAAAGATACTGGAACAAATTATTAAACAATCAATGTGTAAAGCATCTAGAGTATAAGAGGGTGATAAAGAATACCCAACGTGGATTTGTCAAGAACAAATCATGCCAAACCAACCTAAATTTTTTTTTGATGGGGTTACTGGCCTAGGTGGTAAGCGGAAGCAGTAGAGATGCTATTTCTAGATTTTTTTTTAGTAAGTCTCTTGACACAGTCCCACATGATTCTCATAAGCAAAGTAGGGAAATGTGGTCTAGATGAAAGTGTCAAGAATCAGGGCCTGCAACAGCACCAGTCTACTTGGCACTTGTCAGGCCTCCACTGGAGTACTCTGTCTAGTTTTGGACCCCATGCTTCAAGAAAGACGAAGGCAAACTGAAGAGAGTCCAGAGAAGAGCTACAGAAATGACAAAAGGCGTAGAAAACCTGAGCTATTAGGAAAAGTTTTTTTTAAAAGGGCATGTTTACTCTTGAGAAAAGAAGACTGATAAGGGGACCTGATAAGTCTTCAAATATGTTAAGGGTGTTATGAAGGGAACTCTGATCAATTGTTCTCCATGTCCATTGAAGGTAGGACAAGAAGTAATCTACTTTATCCGTAGCAAGGAAGATTTAGGTTAGATAGTAGGAAATACTTTCAAACTATAAGGATAGTTAAGTACTTGAATAAGCTTCCAAGGGAGGCTATGGAATCCCCATCACTGGAGATTTTAAAGACCAGGTTTGACAAGGATACCTGTCAGGGATTGGTTTAAGTTTATTTGCTCCTGCCTCAGTGTTGGAGGAATGACCTCTTGAGGTCCCTTCCACCGTACATTTCTATGGCTCTATGATTATTTCTTCCTCATTTTTCATTCATAATCATTAAGTGGTTAATTTACTCATCATCCAGCTGGCACAGCCATAAGTTGCTCTGTTGTCACAGTTGTGAATTCAAGTATAAACCCATTTCAGTTCTAAGCTACAGAATAGCTACACAGTAAAATGCAGAACAGCACAGAGTATGGCAGAATGGAAAATGAGGTACAAGAAAGAATCCCTCAAGCACATAATTATAATGGTTCCCCATTGTTTTATTTATTTACTGCTTACTCTACCTTTTCTTAGTGCATTCCTTTGGTCTGATGATCTGAAAAATAGCCTTAAATTTCCATTAACTGCCTGCTGCCAACATACCAAACAGCAGGCATCATAAATATAACCTAAAACTATTCCTTTGAATTAAGATTACTAAATACATAATGGCAATAAGACTCCCTGCTTCAGCAGATTTGGGGCCTGATCCCAAGCCCACTGAAGTCAATGGGAGTCTTACCACTGACTTCAGTGTTTTCCAGATGGAGCCCTTGGGGAAGGAGGTAAATCCCTTGGCTACACATAGAATCATAGGAATGGAAGGGACCTTGAGAGGTCATTTAGTCTAGTCCCCTTCGCTTATGGCAGGACCAAACATTATGTAGACCATCCCTGACAGGTGTTTGTCCAACCTGATCTTAAAAATCTCCAATGATGGAGATTCCACAATCTCCCTAGGCAATTTATTCAGTGCTTAACTACCCTGACAGTTAGGAAGTTTTTCCAACTTAAACTGCTCTTCCTGCAATTTAAGCCCATTACTTTTTGTCCTATTCTCAGAGGCTAAGGAGAACAATTTTTCTCCTTCCTCCTTGTAACAATCTTTTATGTACTTGAAAACTGTTATCATGTCTCCCCTCAGTCTTCTCTTCTCCAGACTAAAGAAATCAATTTTTTTCAATCTTCCCTCACAGGTCATGTTTTCTAGACCTTTAATCATTTTTGTTGCTCTGCTCTGGACTTTCTCCAATTTGTCCACATTTTTCCTGAAATGTGGCACCCAGAACTGGACTCGATATTCCAGCTGAGGCCTGCTCAGTGCAGAGTAGAGCGGAAGAATTCCTTCTCGTGTCTTGCTTACAACACTCCTGCTAATACATCACAGAAGGATGTTTGCTTTTTTTTGCAACAGTGTGACACTGTTGACTCATATTTAGCTTGTGATCCACTACGACGCCCCCCCCCAAGATCGCTTTCTGCAGTACTCCTTCCTAGGCAGTCATTTCCCATTTTGTATGTGTGCAACTGATTGTTCCTTCCTAAGTGGTGTACTTTGTATTTGTCCATCCTGTTTACTTCAGACCATTTCTCCAGTTTATCCAGATCATTTTGAATTTTAATCCTATCCTCCAAAGCACTTTCAACCCCTCCCAGCTTCGTATCATCTGCAAACTTTATAAGTCACAGGTCTCATTATCCTCCAGAACTGTCAAGAATGTCAGGGGACTGGGAATCAGGGGGGAAATCCTGGCCCCACTGAAATCAATAGCAATTTTGTCATTAACTTTGATGGGACCAGGATTTCACCCAGCTCGCTCTAGCTCTCTTACTGACTTATGGGGTAATCATGTGCAGCTCCCTCTCTGTGCTTAGTTATCATAATATTATAGTATGGTGTTTATTTATCTCAGGGATGTTGTCAGGCTTAACTAATCAGTAGCACTTTTTGACACTGGAAACAAAGTATTAATTGAATAAATTATTAGATGAATTTTGCCTTTTTACTCATCAAATTATGCATTAATATAATTAAACTAGATATAGATATAGGCCAAATACTGGAAAATATTACAGGTCAAATAATGTTTTCCTGTAAATATGGTGAAATTCACCCAACCATTTATTCAGTGAATAATATTTGACCAACTCTATAAATGAGTGTCTATAAAAGTTTTTTGAACCCAAGTGCAAAGTATAACATTACTTTGACTATTGAAAGGATTTGTAACTACAAAAAGTGTGTTTCTGACTTAAAACATGAACCATTCTTCATAGCTTAAACTTTCAGCTCTTCTTTTAACAAAATCTTTACTGACTCTTGTAATGAGACATTGAGCGCAAGATTATATTTAGATGTCATATTTATACCCACAGTGGCAAAGCCCTACGGGAAAAGATTAAGAGGAATATTCTTTTCAGATGAATGCAAATCCAGCTAAAGAAATTCTTTTGTTTCAGACACATTAGTCTAATACCTTACTGACAGTGTACAAAGGCAGCATATAATACTGGCTGTGTGAATGCCTACATTTTAATGGTAAGAGGTTAGAATGGCTTATAATGTGACCATTAGTACATTTTGGCTACACATAAAAAGTAAGATCATCTAGTAACCCAAAGAATAGTGCTTTTATTAGATTTTAAGTAAAAATTCAAAACTGCAAGAGCAGACCAGTTTTGCAAGGATGAATGAATGTCAGTTCTTTAGAATAATAATTAACCTGAAAATTTAAAAGACTGAGTTCCACTTGTTAAGATAAGTTAACTGGTTCAATGCAGGGACAGGACAAATAGGGCACTTTTTGTTAAATGTTTACCATTCAAACCTTGTACACAACATGTAACATATGTTGGGGACTTGGGTTCTGGACTGCTGACTTTAATACAAAACCAGTTCACATCATTTGAAATACTTTATTTTTACATACATCTTGGGTTGTTTCTAACTAGTTCTCATGCCAGAATGAGTAAACTCTCCAAATTTGGAGAAAGATCACCATTGGGGAGGTGTAGGAATGTTCATACTGAAGTCAACTCTATTATGCTAAGCCTCTGAATAAGTACAGGACATTTGTTCCATACATCTGAAAGTGGATAGGCAAAACCTGACACATATATAACTAGAGTCACTTTACCCTTTACATTACAGCAGTGTGTAAAGATCATAGTGTTTCTGAATCCTAATAGCTTAGGAAAGGCTACCCAGAAGAGAACTTGTTTTCAGTCCAGTCTAACCTTTCTTTATGGAAACTTCCTATCAAATTTCCCCAGGAAATTTCTGTGGAACTCTCTTCAGTTTCCATAATGCCCTACTGGTTTAATTAATCTATAGAATTTTATGGAGAATTTAATCCCTGCTATTGCTTTCTATAGGTTGGTTAAAATATTCTATAGAGAGTTTACCATTCTCTATGAAATCTATAGGAATTTTCTATGAATTCACATAATAATGAAAAAATAGTTAGCTTCATATTATGCTCTGCAAATATAGTCACTGGACGGTTTCACTGTACTGAGGTTTGTCCTTGGTATGGCCACTCTCACTATTTCAGAAGGGGGAAAAACTAACAAGCCTTGGGTTTGATTATTTAAAATATTGCAGCATGTGCTCAAATCTCACTGCTATTAGAAGACTCTTTAGCTATATTGGTATGTGTCTTGCTTTAAGAATGCTGGTTGAATCTGAACAGCTCATCTAAGGCTGGGGTTGCCAAGGTGAATAATCTTTTTATTAAACACCAGTGTTAATGGGCATAACTTGTAAAACCTGATGGCAGGTAGCTAATGCAAATCTTCAGGTTGCTGTTATTTATGTTTCCATTTTCAATTATTTTTAAAAGATTTTTTTAATTGCTGGATATCAATTAAGATGTTTTATTTGGTTGACTGCTGTCTCTTTAACTGTATAAGTCACAGACTCATAAACTGAGCAGGTCCACTAATGTGCAAAAAGAAATGGGGTTTCATGACTCCGGGATCAGTTCTCTTTGGCTCTGTTTATATTGAGCAAGAAAACACTGAAAGAAATCATTGCTTACCGCGATTTGAATTTGCACCACTTGTACAATGACTTGAATCCCACTCATGGCAGGCATTTTGCAAGCTTTGGTTGAAAAACACAAAAGCCTTTAAGCTGTGGTCTGGCTGAATTGGTGCAAGTCTACAATGACTTCCCACCAAGGAGGAATGCAAGCCATAAACATTGCACTTGTTCAGCAGGCCCTCCCAATCCCATCTCTAAAAAAGGTGCCTCCTAGTTGGGTAAAGTTCCCAGAAGCCCCTGTTCCCCAAAAATGTGCTGTGCACAATGGGATACATAGTTGGCAATCCTACTGAATGCATTGGTGCAACTGCAATTGTAAGGTGTGTGTGCATACACCAAAACAGTTCTATCAAAATCTCTGGGTGCACTAAATGATTGCAAGTGGAAGCAATGCAACAAACAATTCTATGCACTCAGCATCCCGGCAATGGCAACTCATCTTCATATGACAACAACTCTTTGAATATAGCAATCCTTGTTTCACACTTTTCCACATATGTAAAATATTGCAAAACATACTGATAACTTAGAGACATAGAAAGTGCTATACAGGATCAGACTGATCGTTCAATATCTTCTCTCTAACAATGAACAGTATCAGCTGCCTCATAGGAGGGGGCAAGAAACACTGCCATAGACAGATATGGATAACCTGTCCACAAGGAAAGTTTCTTTTCAATCCACATTAGCTAGAGATTGGCTTATGACCTGAAGACTGAGGATTCAAATCCTTTCCAAAACTTTTAGATTTTTTTTTTTTACACTTTATTATAACAACTCTGGATAGTCTTGTTATCACTATGCAGAGACGACACATAACTGTTGATAGTGAGGAGCACAATTTAAAGGTTCTGGTGATATGCAGCAGGGCTCAGAGGAGGGCATATAAATCTGGGGTCCACCTGACCCAGCATGCCCTCTCACCCCCACATGTTGCCACTGTCACTGTAAATGTCCAGTCCTCTTTGGATTTCTGCTAAATCCTTGCCTCAATGGTATCGTGTGGCAATTAGATAATCAAAAGATTGGTGAAAGAAATATTTCCTTTTATCAGTTTTGAATGTTCTGCCTATCACTTCCATTGACTGTCCCCTTATTCTAGTAGCGTGTGGAAGGCTAAATAGAAATATCCAACCCATCTCCCATTTTATTCATCTCCTCTCTGACACAAACAATCCCAGTCTTTTCAATAAATCTCTCTTCATCTGTTAGGTTTTCCTCTTGGAATGAACTGAGCCTTTTGTTTCTCTTTTGGACTCCTCCTCCAAGGTTATTACTCCTCTAATTCTGCTCCAGGGAGGAGGTAAAATGGTGGGGGGGAATCCTTTACTGGGATTCCTACCTCTCCCTCCATTCCTTGTGTGCATGAGAACTCTCTCTTTATTCACACAATCCATACTAAAAATATATTGCTTCTACCAAGCTAACCATGTTTACTCTAAGTCAGTAGGCTTGTTACCTATCGATTAAAAATAAATAAATAAATAAATAAAAATCAAAGCCTGCATCCTTCTATGTTAATCTTCTTCACTCAGGGCTGGCCATGTTTATATTGTTCCACCTGTCCACTTAGGTCCCAATCATGCATGTGAGCAATTTTACACCTGTGAATAGTTCTATTGAATTAAATGGGACTATTTATGGAAGTGTTAGCAGAATCAGGGACTTGGATAATAAACTCTGAGACAGGGACTGCATCTTTTTTTGTGTGATTTGTGCAGCACTGAGCACCCTGTCAGCGCTTGGCCAATAAAAATGTTCATGTGGTATAACATCACAAATACAGCAATCGGTTTATTTTTAGAGAGCCCCTGTGACAGATGACTTGCCCCTAAAGGCTGAAGAGTTTAGGGCTAGCCAACCCTGACTACTGAAAAGACACCCCTGGACTGGATCAGGTAATTCCCTACAAAGGGTAGCAAACTGCTGCTGCGGAGGTGGAAGTTCGCGACATTATAGGAAGTAAGAAAGGCTTCTGTGGAGAAGACCCTGATATCAAGGGGCTTGGAGTTGGAAGTCAAAGCCAGAAACCTGAGGCTCCCACCAGGCAGGGCCTGTGATCGGCTGCCAAAGCAGGAAATGCCTCAGCTAGGAAGGCCTAGGGAGTAGGGTGGGTTGGAGACTTCTGGGATGGAGCAGGTTAGAGTGACCAGATGTCCCAACTTTATAGGGACAGTCCCAATATTAGGGGATTTTTCTTATATAGGCACATATTACCCTCTGTCCCAATTTTTCACACTTGCTATCTGGTCACCCTAGAGCAGATACTAGAAAAAAGACTTGTGGTGTGGTTTTCCCTAATGAGATTACAGGCAGGAAAAGCATGGAAGTGACTTGAGAGGGTAAAACTGATGGACTGTGTTTTGGAACTTTGAGTTTTATTTTGAAGCTCTATTTATGTGAATAAACTCAGACCCCTGAGAAAGGGTGGTGAATGGGTGAGAAAAGCCTGTGTGGAGCTTAAGAAGCCCCTTGAGGGGGAAACTGAGGCAGGCTGACTGCAGTATAACCCAAGGTCATGAGGGAGTGCATGGGAGGTGGCTGACCCCACTGCAGCCTCCCTTCCCCTTTCTGTCAGGGAGTCAGATCCACAACTGGTGTAATTTAGACTAGCTTCACTGAAATCAGTGGAGTGACACTGATTATTTGCTAGCTGAGGTCCTAGCCCAGCATGCCTAAAGGCTCGGCACAGCCTCTTGTCTCCATTTGGGACTCATCATGGCCACATGGACAGATTGAAGGGCAGGGCCATCATTTGCAACTGAACATTTTCTGTTGCTTCTGTAATAAAACAAACAAAAACAACCTCAAACTATTTGACTCCAGTAAATTGTCTCATGCTGAAATCTTAATCCAACAGAGTTGACTGCAGCTCTGCTCATAAAAGCAACCCTCTCCAGTAGCTGGAATGTGAGCCCCCAGGGATGTAACATCCCTGACTCCCGATTGAGACAAGCACTTCTGTCCTGGGGGATAAAAGGATCATAGGGCCACCTTGTGCTTCTTTTTTTGGCAGTGGATTGCTATTTGCTACCATACTTCCTGCTGCTGCGGTCTTTATCACCTAAATCCCCTAAAGCTTTTTGTTCAAATGACCTCATCTTTGGTGGGCTTAGATTTTTGTGCAGTTAAAGAAAGAACTTCCAGTTGAATGTTATTTTTCATGAGCTACTTTGGGACTATGAAATGTACTGGATGTACTGGCTTCTAGAAAAGTCAGTTAGTGAATGCCCTGGGTTTTTTTAATGTCAGTTTGTGCAAAATGAGCTATACGTGCTTGGGCAGCTCTAGTTCAAACAGAACAGATCCAATCCTGCGCTCCTTTAAATCAATGGCAATATTCCTGTGACTTTAAATGGGAGCAGGATCTGGCCCAATATTAGCTTTCGGTAATGCAATAAGCATCATACACACAAAGACCTTAAAAAGCACCTGCAACTCTCAATGGGAAAATATAACTTCTCTCCTTGTTAGTGGAATATAATATATATATATATATATATGGCAAGTATTTTAAAGAAAGAGTATCCTGCCTGCATTCTCATATTTCAAAGAGGTAAATGCATATGTCTGTTTACTAAAATGAAATATGAATATCTGGAAAACCAAAGTAAAAAGACTGGAGACACATGGAAAACATACAGGTATATAAGAATATCAATTCCAAACTTGTACATTCCAGTGAGTCCAATGTTCTCATTTTAAACCATAACTTAAAATTTTATACTAACTGGTTCATGGTTTGACAACTTCAAAAATATCCTGAGACACTCTGTTCTCCCCCATCCGCAGAAAAACTGAACAGACATCAACAGTCAGAGGGGAGACTAATTTATTTCCTTTCCTATCTTTTATGGTCAATTGCAAACAACTTACCAATATTCAATATTTTTTGTTTAAGAACTAAAAATATTCAGGAGACTAGTCTTTCCTGTTGCTGAGGAAGTGAGAAAGACAATGTCCTAATTAAAAAAAAAACCCAAACCCTGGAGTGGCTACCAGACCCAGAAAATTTAGCAATTAGGAGTCCAACTTTGCTCCTATTAAAATAAGTGGGAAAAGTCCCATTGACTTCAATGGATGCAGAATTGGGCTCCAAAATGTTTTGCTTATAGAATGAATCTTCTTATTAATAAGATGGCATGTGAACTCATTTTTTTTTCTTGCTACTAAAAGCAACATGAGGTTAGCTTTTATTCTTTCAAACACAATTAGCAAAGCACTCCAGTCGCTGAATAAACCTATTCATTTGAACAAATTATTCCCTGGCAGAGACATAACCCCCCCCAACCCTCTCCTATTCTGATACAGTCAAAAGAGACACAAAAGCCTGCCTGTGCATTTATCCTGCCTGGCTGGGTCTGAGAAAGACAAATGGGACATACACCATTGAATATGTTATATTTTTCCTGTCTCTCAGTGACTTTACTGAATTGCTTACTTCCCCCCCTAATCTTTGTGAGTGTACAATCCTAATTAAAGGATGATGTAAGGCAATACAGATGAGGAAAGAGTCTGGCACGCATGTTATGGATGAGGTGATAAATTTTATGACTACTGCTACCTCCCACATAGCTTTTGTAGATAACTGGTGAAGCACTAAAGAGTTGCTTTAGATTAGAGGCTTCCCTTCTGGGCCATTTCTCATTTAGAAGATTTAAAACCTTGAAAATAGCAGATCGGCACTTTCTAAAAGGTAGTGTCTAGCTGATCTAAATAATGTATTTAGCTTTGACTTTGTTCACATTCTTTGGGTGAGATAGCTTTACAGGCAAACTGAAGTTCAATTTCCTTTTCCTGGTGCTCATTTTCAGTGTTGGGATGAGGACAGTGGATAAGAAAAAAATCTACACATCTTTCCCAACAAACAATGCTGCTGTGCAGTTAACACAGTTGGAATATTTATTTAATTAGTTAAATTTTCAGCTTTTAAATAAGAAGAAAAAACAAGCCATGGGTGGCCTGCTAACCTCAAAAGAGCAAATATCCAAAGTAATAAAATCATCCCAGCTCAGAATACTGGATTAGATATAAAAACAGCATTTATTGAATTCTACCCCCAAGCCAGGAACAGAGGTAGCATTAAGAAGTTTCAAACTGAAGCCTTAAGCCAATGCATTAAGTGCTCAGTGTTATTTAATAAAAATGGACTGTGCATATACTTTAACTGAAACACTGTTTATTGCTACACATTTTTTTAACCAATATGTCTGTCTGGAATTATTCTCACCCCAGTACAGAGGCAGTTGCAACTGCTGATCTCAGGTAAATGCAAACCATTCGCTGTCTCTGACACACTTGTCTCAGAGCTGAATTTGGTCCTTTGTGTTAGTATTTTGCTCTTTATGTTATGCCTTTAATCCAAGGATCTCAAATCACTCTACAAGTGTTCAAAGCATGTTGTGAGTAGCTGTTTAATACCTTGTTTATATCCCAGAGGGCAACAAAGGCAGTCTCTTAGCTAGTAACATTAGGCTGTTTTACTGTCCCTAGTTCTGAATATCCATCCCAAATGGATTATTGAGATGTTTCAACTACTAAGTGCCTGATTCCAAAGTCCATATGCAAGCAAGTCCATATAGACTTCTACAGGAGTTAAACCCGATGTAGGGGCTAATCCTACACCTATTGAAGTCACTTGGAGTTTACCAATGGGTACCAGGATTGAGATTGAAGACCAGATTATCAGAAGAGCTCAGATCCCATTTAGACACCAAAGTAATTGGCCATATTTTCTAAAGGGCAGCATGTTGGGTGCTGGATTCTTGTGGAAGAATCTTCGTTATTTAGGTACATAAACATAAGCTGGGCACCTCTGTGCCAGGTCCCAGCACTGGAATGCTGAGCCAGGCCCAGCCCCATGGGATAGGAGCCTCTGCCGTAGGCTGGGTTTACTCTCCAAAGGCCTCCCCTTGGCGCTGGGCTGCAATTAGGGTGGTATTGCTGGGATCTGGGTCACAAAAAAAGACACAATGCAGCTGGAAAAGTTTGGGACCCACTGGCCTACTGCCTTCTTAGAAACTCTCTCTAGCACTTGCTACTCTGATTGTCACCAGTGTTCAGTGAAAGGCTGGTTAAAAAAATTCATCCAAGGCAAGCCCCATTTAACAGTGTGGACTTCATCCGAACAGAGCAATCGTTTCCTGGACACTTCCCCACCCAGTCAGATTGGCCTGGACCTGCTCCCCTCCAATCCTTGATTATAGGGATGTTACTTAGCAATGACCACAACTGCTTACATGGAAAAGCAACATGAAAAATGTTTCATGTATTGTTAGCTTCTTTCTGTGCAATGTAACAGCTAGAAACAAGGAGGTAGGCCAGTGTCATGTGACCTGCTAGCTCTCCACAGGCGACCAACATGTACTATGCAATCCACCAACTTGAGAACTGCTGCGTTAGAGCTTTGCTCCTCCTGTTCTTTCTATTTTCTTATGTTTTCTCCATTTTCTCCATTTTTATTATGCTCTTTCTGTGTAGTGTAATAATGCCCTTGGAGTTTACAATGGCAAGAGTTTAGGACAAGATGGCTGTATTAACTAATCTGTTTTTTGTCAGGGTTGCTGTCAGGTAAATTAAGCCACACATTTAGAGCTTCATTCTCCCATATGCTGGAAAACCCAGCACAGAGAAGTGGAAATTCAGTTTTACAATTCAGAGTTTCCCTGGATATTTACACTGGGGGACATAATTTGCCACATGCAGAAGAAACTGAGGATTGCACTCAAAACCCGTTGATCACCCCTGTAATCCACTGCAGGCAAGATTCCACCTGCAGTAACATATCCCACCTTCCCCAACAAATTTTGTGTGCAGAAGAATCCAGTAGAGTGGAGACATCCTCATCTCCTCCCAGCCCATAGAGCCTGAATGCTGGGAAGTCTCTACAGAGGGAAACTCTCTTGAAGTAGCAAGTATCAGGATAAGTGGAGCTGGCATCCTCTTTCCCTTCTATTCAGGTCAGAAGAGGCTGGGTGATGAGGCCTCTGCCATAGCTTTCCAGGGTAGGTAGGGGGTAGGGTGTTGGGCCCTTAGTGTTTGTTTTGCTTTTTTTTCTTCCACACGGTTTCACAAAATGTAACTTTTCTTAATTTACATTTTAAACTGTTTGGATTCTAACAGCGTCTGCAACTGATTGCAGTGTCTGTCGGAATGCAGTGGCTGCAGACCACTCATGGCAGTGGTGTGCTGGTGCATGAGATTCAGTGAGGGGAAACTGACTAGTCTATTTTCATTGTCCAAGCTGAGTAACTGCAAAAAATAAACATCACAAATAGTAGTATATTAGATTACTGAAATATGTTCATTTTTAATGCTCTCAGGTATTAGTGACACACAATGGTTTTTAACCTAGAAGCATCCCTTTAAAACAGTGGGTTTTTGTTTTTTTTTTAAATCAGGAGGATAAACTGACGTGAGGTTTTTGAGTAGATCTGTATAGCACAGATAAGTAATAGTACAATTTCAGTACACACTGAACTTGTGTTTGTAGCCAATCCCCTTTTCCCTGTAGCTCTGAGCCCCTGCTCTGAGCAAAATACAAGAGCGCTTTGGGGTCACCTGACTCTGTACTGTGGAGCGTAACCAATGAATGTTATCAGTGCTGGGATCTGACTGCTCAAGCAGCTAAGGTCTGATAAAAGTGAACAAAGAACTGTTGGCAACATGGATGTATTTGCAGGGAATCTCCTATTTGGAGAAGAAGGAAGTTAGCCAACAAAAAACTTTTCAGTTTGCCAGCATGAGGGAGCTTGCTGATCTCTCACACACATTGTGCTAATTCTGCAACGTCATAACAGAGCTCATATTTTGCTGGCAACGTCATTGTAGCCAGGCATTAACACAATGCGGAATTGATATATGCATGGTCCTCCAAACATAACATCTAAGCAGGCTCTATGTCCTACAGAACCACAGAGTGCCTCTCCATCCTACTCCAAACTGTCCTTCCTACCCCACCCATCTCAGCCTGAGAGCTGGGCAGATGGGCTTCCTACCAGGTTGATAACATCCCTGCTGCTGGCTTCACTAGCTGCTGGGCTACCAGGCTTTCCTAGCCATTTGGCTGCTCTTGCTCCCTGAACAGTAGGCTGGCTGCTTGACTGGTGGGGCTACCAGGGCAAGTCTTCAGTTCCTGCTCGTGGGAGTGACGGTTTGTCGCTCTCCTTAACAGTCTTCAAAGCTCCTTGAAAGGCACCATCATCCCCGTATCCTGTGGGAGATGTGCTGTCTTACAACTTCATCTGCAAAAAGATGTGCAAGTCCGAATGGGCCCCATAGACTCCAGTGTCCATCGTTGGAGCACTATTGGAACTAAGTCATGCTTTCCATCTCATTGTAGCAGGAAGGCCTGAACCAGGCTTTCCAGGATTCACAGCCTAGCTATTTCATGTTGCATGTTTTCAGGTGGCTGGAATTATGATCCAATCTGTGACTGTAAAAGGTTTTCCATTTCAAATAACCCTTCCCAGTATCTAAAACCACAAATAGGTGATAGATTTTCAGTGAGAACTACTCTATGGTTTATGTTGAGTGTAGATTTTCTGAAGAAAACTGACATTGTACAATACGTTGCAGGAAAGATTTCCTGTTTGTTAACTCAGCATGCACATTCGTGCAGCTTTTGTTTCATATCTCATGTTTCTGCCCATAATCTCAGTTTTCAAACAATATATATTTACTGTGGCTGCTTTCCTTGTTTTTTTTTTCTTTTTTGAGAAGTCAAATAATGCCAATCCTCTAATTAATATTAAAAGAACATAAAATAGTGCATGAATGCATCAAACAAGAAGCTTCTCCTGACTTTACCAATTCATTGAACTCCTGTGTAAATGTGGTACTCTTAGTTCCAGTAACAGTGATGGTGGGAAAGTTCTTGCAGAGCACTGTTGCTGCAATGGATTCACATCCTCACCATGTTCCCCAGACTTCAGCTCTAATGTGGCCACATTCTCTTCTAGCCACATCAGGGTGTTTTTAGTGGCCATGAAAAGTTTCCCCCTTCACAGGGAGCGTGCATGCAGGAAACGTGTGTGTGTGAGAGAAAGAAGGTAACACATCTAGGAATGATCTTAGATCATTAGACGTTTGGTGTGTCTGATACTCTGTGCTAATTCCCAGAAGCATCTTCCTTTTGAAGTGAATGGTAACAAGAAATATAGTATTTTACCTCCCCCTTTGGAGCACTGTTGTACTTCTAGGTTTAAACTACTTGACAGGATTGGTGGAATACCTCCAATGGATATCTGGACAGTTAAAACCACACAGACAATTTTTGCATGATAAGCTGAGAAGTAAGGCACAACTCCCCTTAAGAATAAGAAAAATTCAATTTACCAGATACAACAGGATAGCACAAGCTGCTGAGACCTCATATCCCTGGAGTGCAAAAGCACATGGGAGGGATGGCATGAGATGGAGAATACAGAAATCAAGAAAGAAGAAAATATTTTACCAATAAAAGAAGTGTGATGAAAGATGGAAGTACTAGAGAGGTGCAGAGCCCCTGTTTCTCCTGCCTCTCCCCCTTTGTACTCCCTGATGACTGGACAAACACAAAGAAATTTTCTTTAGCCAGGCAAAAAAAATCTTACCAGAGAGAGTTCACAAAGGTAACAGTGAGTTTCACAACTGAACCAGGTGTTTTTGACTGATGCAGACTAGGACACTTTGTCACCTTTGATTTAATTAGGAGCCTGTTTCTGAGGGTGCTAAAAGCTCTAGGCTCATAAGCAAGTACTTACGTAATCATCCTCATTCAGACCTTGTTTCTGAACAGAACTTTTCACTTCCATGGAAAACCTCTCAAACTCAGGTTTCACTGTCCTCAGTAGAGTGACTGTTCGGAGGGATGAGTATGCTTGCTTTGCTTCAAGGTCGTGTTTGTCTCCTCTCTTCCACGAACCATTTCCTAAGGGAGAAATAAAAATATTTACAATTCCAGGCTAGTTTGCAAAAAGGGCTCACTCTCCCTTTCTGCTTAAATATCCCCTATACATTGCTTGGGGTAGACAGCAATGTACAAGATATTGTCACATTTATGACATACGTGCTGTGAGGCTAATGTAAGAGAATTAAACATGCCCCTTGATGCTAGGGAAACAAGATAGGAAGGGGGACTGGCACACTGCCCTGGAAATAATTATACAGATTATGTTCCCTAGTCAAAAGCCCAGCCTAACTGAACAGTCAGCAATAAGGTTTTATTCCCATGATTTGCATGCTTATTTTTAACATCTGGAGTCAAGTCTAGATATGAACAAAACATCTTCAAATACTGGGGAGAGGGAGACTAAAGGGTTACGTTCCCAGTCAATGTGCCACTGACTCCCTTTTTAACTTCGAGCATTCTAAGAAGAGTAAAGTAATTCCCTGGAATGATGTCACACAGGGCCTGATCTTGTAGCCACTTGTCGCCCAGCTCTCCCACTGAAATTATTGGGAATGCCATGTGCACAGTGGCTGCAGGATAGGCCCAGTTTCTCTTAGCAGAAAACAAACACCCAACTCCAAATGTGCCATTGCATACATTGTACTTGCATCTGCCCAAAGACACAGCAAGCGGGAGACTGAACTCAGTGTAAACCTATACAGTAACCAGAGATTTTTAAATTTAATTTAGAGCTTATTTGTTTTTAATTAGCAGAAAAATGCCTTTGCCTACCTGGGCCTGATCCTGTCATGTCCTGAGTACTTCCTGTGCATTGGCTGAACCCTAAGGACCTGATCCAAAGCCCACTGAGGTCATTGGAAAGACTCCCATCGCCTTGGATCAGGTTCTAAGGCTGTTCTGTGGAACTGATAAATAATGAAACCTCGAAGGAATGACAGTGTCCTTAAACAACTTGCTTTTAAATGCTTAAAAATAATTAAAAGCCAGACAGCCATTTTTATTTTTGGAACTAAAAGCCAGTTGTGGTTAAAGTACAAAGACTAAAACTGCAGAACGTGAGTAGCTGTTGAGGCTTGGAATATGGAGACACATAGGACCCTGAGAGGAGGGAGGATGTGGTCACTCAGCCTGGTTAAGGGAACTTGTTGATTTATAGCAGGCAGAAAGCAGGTCAATTGAGACAAAGGGAAGGGAATGGAGATGGATGAGATGGAGTGAATGCCAGAGATGGCAGCAGCCAAGTATCAAACATTCTATCAGCCTTGACTTGGGACTATGTGCCTGCACAGGGACAGATGAGGGATAAAGATCCCACAGTCTAGCCCGCAGTGAGATCCAAACTAAATGGTAGCTCCCTTCCATTCTCTCTCCTTTCCCAAAAAAGGCCTCTGTTGCTTGTTTACCAAAGCAGAATGCTGCGAAAGCGCTGCATTTCTGTAGCCCTTGTGGATTATGATCTTAGCAATGTTCATACATTTTTTAATTCTTTAATTTTTATTGACCATCTATCTTCTCTTTTTCAATCCATTCTTTGTCTAATATCTCCTTGTGAGGTTCTCAGCTACAGTTACTCTTGAGTCAGGGATCACAATTCTAGATTGTAACCAATCAAGCACAAAAGCTTTGTTCTACCATGAGGTCCACACAGAAGACCCCTGAAAAGTGCATGACAACAGCTGACAGCCACGAAATATGGTTAAGGTATGCCCTAAGCAACATAGTTCCCCAATCCCACATATATGACACATGTGGGATCCTGGCTTTCCAATAGAAAGCGGGGCTTCAGGTAATATTGGTCCTAAATGTGAACAAGATTGTACCTCAGTCTAACCTAAACATGTTCACTTGAAAAGCTGCTGTAAGTGGAAAGAGAGAAGCTACTTTACTTAACAGAGTTTCTAAATTAATTTACACACTTTCAAATTCTTTTCAAAGATTGGTTTGGGGATGGAGTCTGGGAGCAGCACTTAAAATTCTTTCTGATGAAGCAGCACAACTGCTGCAGCCTTAACAATGAATGTGCCTTTTTGCAAATTAAAATAAAAAATGTTAAGGACAAAGGACAAAAAAGAGCAGTGTGATTGTGTGACCTTATGGGGCAATAGCTACTTGTAAATCATATTCTGTCTTACAGTTCTGTACCTTTTTTATAGTTCCAGTAACACATAGTTTACTAGAACTTTGTAAAAGGAGGAATAGAAATTCTGTATTCATTTTGTTTATTTTATGCATTTGATAGCAATTTGTGTACCATCCATTTCATTGATTCCTCTTCATAGTTAGTTTGCCCCTCATTTAAAAAAAAAAAAAGAGCAAAAGATCCTTTAAATGTTTTTTCCCAAAAGAATTACTTATAAAAAAATTCAGAAAATGCTGTTTAAACAATGCTGTATCAGAAGTTAGAATTTAAAAACAAAAACAAACAAACAAAAATGGTGAGTGGCAAAGAAATCAGATAGTGTTCTCTTAATTCTGGGATTGCGGTGCTAAATCCTTTGTGAAATATTTACCTTAACACCTCAGGATACCTTTTTGGTATATTTATGTGTGGGGCACAGAAATCTGAACCAACTGAAAAATTTAAGCACATCATGTTATGTGATTACATTATACTGGGGTGAACAAGACTGTGCTTCTGTGCACCCAGGTGATACTACAAGACTAAATATAGTAGTGTCTCTGCAAAAATTACGTGCAATCAAAAACTTGACCATTTATTAGATCAATGGTTTCCAGCCACCGGCAAGTGTACAAATCTGTAAAACTCCCACTGACTTCAGTTGGGCTAGGATTTCACCCTATGACTTCAAGCTTTTCTGGCTGGTGATCTAGGCAACCCCTCACTACCTTAACAATGACTCTCTGTGCTAGGATTCACAGTGTCACCGCTGCCTACCTCCCAGTCAGTCACATGCACTCTAGCCCACAACAGGAGTTGAGCTGTTCCAGGCACAATACTTGCAATCACAAGACTGGAATTTGGAGCAACCTACTGTGAATTAGAATACACACAATAGAATAGAAGGTAGCGAGAACAGGCTGATATAACAAAGGTCTTTGTTGGATGCAGTTTTCCCTCAATGTAAGGGAATTTCTATATTAAATCTACCATTTAATCACATAATTTCTTCCCACAGATCAGTCCAGAAGTAGTTAAATCCAGAACTTCTGGTTTCCTTCTTGCTAATATAATTCAAGTGGTGGGTAACCTCAGGGTCAGGGAGAGATAATGGTGTATTTTAAGACTAATAGTGGTATATTTTAAGACTAATGAATCTAAAAATGTTATCATGTTTACAGAAAGTTTTGCAACATACTGGAGGAGGAAGAGAATAAATTACCATATGACGAGCTGTTGAAGAGTTCAATATTGAAGAAAGCGTAGTCCCCATTGGTCATTCCTTGTCGATGAACAGCTAGCATGATGTTCCTTATTGTGTCACTGCTGGCACACATTATTACAACTGGTGGAGGAAAATGGAAAACAGAGATAAGAAGCTGTTCTTGAAACCTTTGGGAACAGATTGTGAAGCTTGTGCATTGCCAGAGACAGTGACCTGAACTGTCCTCCCACCAGTTTAAAAATCATGAGAACTGGGCTAACAATTAAATCTGGGCTTTCCAAAGGAGCCTACAGGAGTTAGGCGTCCAGCTTTCATTGAGACTCTAATACATAAACCAAAGGCCAATCCTATACCCATTAAAGTCAATGCCAAAAATCCTACTGACTTCAGTAGGCAAAAAATTATGCTCGAATATTATCTTACTCTTGATTCATGTAATGTGGTGAGGTTTTTGTTTAATTGTGCATTTAATTTTTATTACAACACTTTTATAGCACTTTTCATCAGTAGATCTTAAAGCGCTTTACAGAGGAGCATCATTATCTCCATTTTATGGATTGGGAAACTGAGACTTCTCCAGATGTGCAACTTGCCCAAGGTCATCCACCAGCCCAGTGGCAGAGCCAGGAAAATAATGCATGTATCCTGGCTCCCAGGCCAGTGCTCTAGCCTCTCCCTTGTTACTGTTTCCATGTGAATATGAAATAACTCCAGGATAAAGAAAAAAGATGATAAAATGATATTTAAAATTTCATTTTGACTATTTTGATGGTGTTGAGGGAAAACAGTTACAATGTTAAAAGACTCAATGTCTCATTTATCAATTATCCAAAAGCCAGATAAAGGTTCTGATCCTAAAATATAATCTGCTATTATTCAGTGGTACTCCATCCAGATGCAAGAGTCCATGCTAGAAGATTAGAAGATCAGACCCAAGAGGCAAGCAACATTTTACATTACTTCAAAATTCTAAATAGAAGGATGCAGCTGGTCACTTGGCATTCTGTTTTGCACTGTGTGCTGGAGAGGAAGGGGATATACTATATTGTTACCATATGTCAGAATTGGTGCGAGTGATTTGCAGAAGGACAACCTACTGGAATGTTCAATGATCTTGAGACAAGCCTGGTCAAATACTCCCATGGCATGTAAATAGGCATGGCATGAAATTCACCCCCTTCCCATTCAAGAGCTGAGTAAAGAGACTTTGTGCAGGGAGCTAAGTGGAAACTACAGGGATAGAATCTGCTCCCCAACCTGCCACTGTCAGATTGCAGCTGCTATTCCAGCCTATAGGAATGGGAACATAGTATATTGTTCCTTCATGTCCCCTTTTTCTAGCCACTTCATCTGTGTAAGGACACATCTAATAATCCTTCCCCTGTTTCTCCCTGTGTACTAGCTTAATGATGCTGGCACATAGGTCAGTTCCCCAGCATACAAGTTGTGGAAGGCTAACCTGCTTTCCCCTCCCCCTCCATCAAGAGTGTACTTTTCTCATAGTAAACAGTTGATATCATAAACTGCCATATAATTTCACAGTACACGTGAAACTAGCTAAACTATTAAATATTTGGCATGTTGGTGTATAGGCATAGCTTTCTGTTTCCATTCCTAGGATGACACATGCACCAACCAAAGAAGGTAGTCAGGTATGATATAGGTATGCTTGTTTAATGGCTTGGTCCATGAGATTTGATCAGAAAAATCAAAATAAAAGTTGTTAGCGGCACTGACTAAAAATAAATATAACCTACATTCCCAAGAAGTACTGATGTGCTTGGTAAAGCTCCAACAATGGAAGCAGCTATTTTCAAACAAACAATAAAGCTCAATCAAAATCATATTCAACTTTTCTTGTCAAATTGTGCTCAAAAAATAAAGTTGCGAACAAGCCAAATCTTTACTCACACAATCCATCTTCTTCCCTCTCTGTTCTGGGTTTATTCCATTATAAGCATAATGATCCAAATTCATCCCTGGAGTAACCCCCTACACTTCAGAGAAGTTCCACCAGGTACAGATCTGTCCTAATGTCTATAGTCAATTATTATAATAATTTCCAGAGCAAGCTATAACTTATGAGTATTGTGATTCACTTACATGAAGAGGGAAAGAAAAGGAAATCATGTTTGATATAAACTTTGGTATAGGAGTATGGAATAAAATTATTTCTGGATTTACATCACAAATGAATTTGGCCCACTGTTCCTAGTGGAAAGATGAGCTGTTTTTCTTTTAAACACTTTCTAATTGCCCTTCCAATCGTTTCTTGACTTTTGCCTTCATAATTCACATCTACCATAAAATCCCCATCCCGTAAGTGAAATCAAAGTTATTCCCCTTGCCCCAGTTAATGATCTTGACTAACAGGAATGAAGAGTGGAAACATTTCTGCTTTAAAATGTGTTGATAGGTCATAGTTTGAGTGCTGATAAAGGAATGTGAGGGGACTAATGTTAACTATTTGGAGGTGGTTTTAGCACAGCAGGACTATATCAAAGATTACATTTTTTTAAGAATGTACAGGAAATACACCCCTAAAATCCAAAGACAAGTTGTGTGTGTGTGTGTGTGTCTTTTTTGCAAGCTTTTAAAAATGTAAATGAAGTAAAAATGTAACTAGATTTATTTGGTGTATATCTATAAATTACTAGAACATATAACAAAATTCTTCTACTTTCTTCAGTTTAAAATATACACACCAAAGAAATTCCTATATTAGTATTTGATTAAGGCCCTGATCCTGCAAACACTTACACAGTGCTTAACTCTATGGACATGAGTAGTCTTACTGAAATTAATGGGACTACTCACATTCTTAAATTAAGCATGTGCTTAACTGTTTGTAGTATCTGGGTTTTAGCCAGCATTGTTAACAAAGGCCTACTACATTCTTCACAACTGAGATTTGTTAAACTAATTATTGCTGAACTGAAAGATTTAGCCAGTTAAATAGATCTTGAAAATCATTAAAAATAAAAAGGCCAATCTTTGTAATAAGCACTCACTTTTCATTGTAATTTTTTGTGACTTTAAGATTTGAAAGAACCATTTTCAAAGGCTTAGATTCATATTTGCCAAGCTGTCTTCCTTTCTCAACCATGGTGAAGCATTTAAAATGTATTGTACTTCTATATTAGGCCTTGATTCTGCCCATGGCGCGTGGGATAACACTACCACATGGATGGGATCCAAAACAACACTGAGCACAGCATGGCAACCCTGCTGGTGCAGCTCTCCAGGTATGCCAGGTGCAGAGAGCTAGACACACAAGGCCACTATGCAGCAGAGGCAGTCCACAAGCACCCAGACTCTCCAGGAGTGTGCAAAGGACAGGAGGGTGTGCTCTGTGTTGTTATGGATGTGCAATCCAGGACATTGAAGGTACTGGAATTTTGGTTTCCTTATTTTAACAATTTCAACATTTCACCATAGTGTGAATATAGTGTATTCGGAACATTAATATCCATTAGTTCTTTAATGCAGACATTTCTGAATGACAGAAGGAGACTAATACTGTGACCCCAACTCAGTAAAGCCATAGGCATGTTCTTAACTTAAAACATGTGCATAAGCCCCATTGAGGTCAATCATATAGCTATCAAAGTGAGTGGGGCTGTCTGCATGAGTAAAATGAGTAGAATTTGAATCTATATCAAGATTTCAGTTACTGTCACTCTCATTCAATAAAAAATGAAAATATATGAAAAATTAAACAATCAGTTGCAAGTATAATCGTCTGAGAAATTATAGAAATTCCTCTCGTAAGCAGGAATGAAACTGAATCCATCAGTTGGTACCAATTAACTCATAGGCCCAGTGAGTTCAGGAAATTCATATCAATGTAACTATATCACCAGTGCACCAGTAGACACACTTCATCAATACAAATATACAGTGTGGTTAATGCATCTTAGTTATATGGAGCATGATTTGTATTTGTTTTGAAAAAAAAATCACTCAATAAGATTCTATTTAACTGGGGATTTTAAAAAATAGTTTTAAGTGCATATTTTAAAATTTAAATCTCCAGTCAGTTTTAGGGAGGGAGTTTCTTTAACTTGATCCACTATCAATTAGTGCATAGTGCAAGCTTGGAATATTTTGACGTTTCTGCTTTTTTGTTGTTTTTTTCTTTTAACAAACAATTTTTTTAAAAAAATCCAAGATTAGCATTGCCTATAGCAGAAAAATGTCATTTGATGTGCCGGTGTACCAAATGCATAAATTAATAAGTAATTAATTCAGGTTTGCAATTAATCCAGTGTATTCTAAATATATTACTTGTTCTATTATGTTTCAAGCTTTTTGCTAATATATGATACATAATCAATTCATTCAGTCTAAGAGTGATTTTTTTCAAGATGTTTTACAAGACACTTATCTCCCTGTTATTTTGCTAACAGTTGGTGGCAATATTACTATACACATGCAAGAGTTAGGAATTCACAAGTTCCCCACTAGCTGCTTCCACAAAATACTTTTGTTATTTATGCAATACTCCATGGGGCTTCTATATGTGAGGGGGAAGGGAATCTCCTTGGTAAGATTCAGCAGGATAAGAGGAAAACTTCTTTGCCCAGCCTTTGAACATATGCAGAGTCACTAAAAAAAAAAAAAAACCTTTCAGAATAAGAAACAGATCTGCTGTCCAATCGAAAATCTGCTTTTTGGCAGATACATGTATTTTCTCTCCTATTAGCAATGCAGTTCATTGAAATAAAGCTGATTTCTACTATAAAATAAAGACCATCATAATACAAAAGGGTGAAATCCTAGCCCCACTGAAGTAAATGGCAAAATTCAAATTAATGTCAGCAGAGCCAAGATTTCACCCAAACGGGCTGGTTCTGCTCTCCTTTAACTCAGTTGGAGGTGCCAGTGGGTTCATAGAGAACAGACTCATGACCAATCTTTTCAAGGCAGCTGGGCAAAACATAACTCTTTCAAGTGTCATCCCTCTCCCAATACCACCAGGGACAAGTCTAAACTACCCTTATGTGCATTAATCCCTCTAATGAGTACCATACAGCTCAGATGCTGGGCCAAATTCAGCGTGATGTAAGGAGATGCAAGGCTCACTATGTTTTAATATTTAAATACATCTTAAAGGAACTATATGTCCATGTTAACTATTTCAGGGAGAATTCCCTGCACGTTCTAAGAAAGTTACTCAGCAACCACATGTAATTTTCTAAGTAATTTTTATACTCAAATACACCACAAAAGCATTCTATGTTTCTTTTATTCTTGCATTGTCTATTACTCTGTCCTGTGTGTGTGTGTGAGAGAGAGAGAAAGAAAGAGAGAGAGAGAGATCCGTAATAAGAATTACTGAGTCTTTAGCAAGTGCCCCAGACCAACAGAGAAATCTGCCCCTTGAGGTGTCTCTGCATAACAGATGACATACATATGCAATGAGTAACACAGCAGAGCCAGTGTAAAGCTTCTGCAGTGTATATCCCACCCCCAACCACTTGCATAACTGGCTCCTTTGATAGCTACCACAGTGCTGAACTAAAGCAGCCTAACAGCCATCAGTGTGTGACCTGAAGGGAGAAAAACTTCCCCATCTGAATAAAAACAGGAAACGGCACAAAAGATCTACCCTGCCGATACTGTGAGTGGTCACTTTAAAGAACAGAGAATGAAATATTTGCAGCACAGTAATACAATCAAATAGCCTAGAAAATCTCCCTTACTTATCTCGATGCGCAAGTAACACATTTGTAATGTGTCACCTTTTAGGGGAAGCACTAGAACAAAGAACCTGGCATGCTGTTTGCTATTGTATACCTGAGGAAACATAACTAATACCCTTTCTAAAACTGAAAATGCAAAGACATGTAAGGAGCTAGCTGAAGAAAAGATAGGCGAGGATTTAGCTCCATCCAGCAGGCGTGAAAGCAAGGCCAGAAGGGTTAACTCCTCCTGGACCAAAGGTGTTCTCTCATCCTGAGCGTTTTTCTAATCGGATTCATGTTTATTCATCATTTCTTGCGCATACGGCTCTGGATTTCACACCGCTTCCGAGCCTTGCTACCCAAATCTGCTTTATCAAGCACTTGCCTTTCACCGTATCTTCCGCCATGAGTTTACTTCACTTTCCGACAGCTACCAGCGGCAACACAGCTGAAGGCAGCGACAATCAAAGGCTGTTTCTCAGCTGTGTTACAGCTCAGACAAGCTGCCGGCTACTTGTGACAACGCTTCCAGGCACCTACGCCCGGCATCTCCCCCAGTTCAGGTACCCAGGACTAGAACGAGCGCACGGTGGAACACGGCTAGCTCGCCGCACACCCGTCCCACTGGCGAGCACTCCGGAGCACGCACAGCGTGGACGGGAGACGGCAGCACTAATCTGAATGCATCCACCAAACCACTGGCTGGACTGACTTCTCTAGGAGCGTCACGTTTTGAAAGCCAGGGCTCCCCTCATTGTTTCCTATGCCATGCAGTCAACGTGGGAATGAGCCACGGTGGCATCTGGGCATAGGAACCCTATTGCAATGACTTGCCACCAAAAAAAGGTGATTTTAAGAACACCCCCTTTCCACCTCCTCTCCCCGCCGCCCCACGCCCGGTCCCCGCATTTCACAAGCTGCAGCAGATAGACGGGGCTTTATCAGACCGGCTCCAGCACTAACACAATGGTGTATCTTTCCTTTAAAGGGGAGGCTTAGGGTAAATTTTCGAGATGACTATGGGAATGACTGACCGTCTGCCCGGGCGAATCCGCCCCACCAGGCACCGTGACTGAGGCGGGCTCTCTGTCGCCTGGCACCGTGTGCAGCCGTTTACACCAGTCGAGGTGCTGCTGCTTTGCAGACTCTCCGACCGGATCGCGCGCGTCTCACGCCCACTCGGCACCGGAGCGGAGCGGGACGGGAGAGGACGGGAGGCGGCTGCTCTGTCGCTGCAGCCAGCCCACAGGGGGCTTTGCCGCGCGCTCAGCTTCTCCACGAGGCGCGTTTGTGAGACTGCACCGGAGCTGCGGGCAGGGAGCGCGTGGGCCACGTTTTTTTGGCGGGCAGATGGCCGGGGTGATGTCACTAGACTCCGGCCGCGGCGGTCGGGGAGCTGGCTCGCACACCGCTCTCCCAGGAGGCACGCGCGGGGGGCGATGAGAGCCACGGGGCTTCAGCTGGGGTGGGCAGGGGCGGGATGCGTGGGGCGAAGCTGCTCCAGCCCGAGGGCAGGGGAGGGTCGGGCGGGTGTCCGGTGACCCGGGCGAAGCTGCTCCAGCGGGGGCAGGAAGGGAAAATCATCCCCCCCTCCCCCAGCAGGTGCCGTTGCTGCTCCCGGCCGCCCTCCACCCCGGCCCCGCCTCACTCACCTCGCTCCCCCGCCTGGATGGAGCGCACGATCTCCTCCAGGTCCAAGTAGCGGCCGCGCTCGTCGAAGCTGTGCACGGCCATGTGGAAGGCCTCCTCCTGGAAGGCCACATGCACCCCCTCCATGGTGAAGAAGCAGTTGCGCTCCTCGTGGTTGTCGCTGTAGAGCAGGGTGGCCCGGCTCCACTTGTGGTGCCGGAACAGGGCCAGGAACATCTCGCCCATCTTGGAGTAGGAGGGCGAGACGCGGGTCAGGTGCGAGTACTCGCCCGTCTTGGTGCTGAAGCCGGAGGCCAGCGCCCCGGCCGAGATCATGGGCAGGTTCCAGTGGGAGGCCAGGCGGGCCACCGGGGCGGCCGCGTACTCGCAGACCGGCCCCAGCAGCAGGTCCGGTTTCTGCTGCTTCAGGGCCACCAGGTCCACCAGGCTGAAGAGCGCCCGGTTGCCGCACTCGGAGTCCTCGTAGATGACCTCGAAGCTGTAGCCCGGCAGGCAGGTCCCGTTCTCCCGCAGGCTCCACACGGCGTACTCGATGGCTGGCTTGACCCTGGCCAGGGAGAACAGGTAGTTGTTGTCCTTGGGCAGCAGCACCAGGACCGTGATCAGCTTCTCCTCGCCGGGGCTGCTGCTGCTGCTGCTGCTTGCAAGGAGCATCCCAGCCCGCAGGATGCAGGAGACACTAAGTAAGAAGAAGGATGGCATTGTTTCAATTGCAGTGAGCTCCCTCCCCCCTCTCGCTGCTGCCGAGGAGTCAGTCCCCTGTGTGCCCTGCACAGAACAAAAAAGTGCTACCAACCTCCTCCCCCTGCGAACTTTAATACAGGGCTCTATAGGGTTAGAGGGAGCTGCTGTTGGGTGGCTTCTTTTTAAGGGTGTTTTGCAGGTTAACCAACTGTCCCAGCAACTGGTTATTGGTGGGGCATCTTCCCCTCCCTCCCCCACGCTCTGCGCCTCCTGCTTGATCTTATTGATCCTCCCTTGTTCCTCCCGGTCTATAGCATAGCCCTCTGTTTAAATAGTGTGGGAGCCAACGCGCCTGTTGCCACACATGGCGCTGCGAGGCCGGGTTTGTGTTTGGGGAGGAGTCGCTCATTACCATTCCTGTAGCAGGCTGATCCGCCCCTCCGCCCCCCCCCCAACAAAACCCCCGGCCCACCCCACTGCCCCTCTTCCTGACGCTGTAACCCATGCGCATCCCGCCCAGCGGCGCTCAGATGAGCAGCAAGGCTTGCAAAGGGCGCTGCAAACCTGGAGCGAGGGGCGAGAGGTGGGTAGGAGATAAAAAGGCACCGCTCGGCTGCGTGCGCTGCTTGCCTGAGAAGTCGCTCTCACGCTTGCAGTCCGGACTTGGAAAATTCCCTAGTTGAGATGTTTTGTTTGTTTTTTCACCCTGCACGTGTCCCATCAGGGCGCGCACAAGAGTAAAAATCAGGAGCTGGGGCTGCAGCAGCGAGTCACACACATGAAGCTGACTCGTCTGATGCTAGCTCTCTGGACTCAGAGCGGCTGGCGCAGGGGTAGAGACAGAGCGCGTTCCGGAGCGAAAGCACCGAGGTTTAAAAGCCCTGCTGGCAGGACTGGGAGCTGCCCCTCCAGCCCTACGTGAAACGGCCCTTTCATGCAACAGCGGCTTGGTCGCCGCTTTATCGCTGCGCTGCCCCTGCTGTAAGTGGCTGCTGGCGAAAAGAAAGCGTTCGTAGCTCCCCTCTAGGCAAAAGCACCATGCAGCTATTCCACAGCAAAGGACGGTAGCGCTCAGGCTAGTATCAGCATAGGGACTGGAAGGGAGCGGACATCGTAGCTGTTCCCTCTCCCCCCGCAGAGTCCCAGACAAGCCAGCAGTTGAATTCTCTTTGGCAGGTTGTTACTGTGCTGAGCGTGCCACATGGACTCCGGCTCACTGGTACTTTCGTGCAAGAGCAGACGCGTTCACACGAATGGAACACCTTCTGGTGTAAAGTGCAACTCGGCCTGAGAATGGGTGATGGGCTCCCAGCTAACGGTGGGATTCTTATTAGGCAGTCTCATGGAAATCAGTGGACTGCCAATGTGGATAAAGCTAGCAGAATCTGTCCCTAAATTAATATGGGCTAATTGTGCCCCTGCCTTCCACTGCTGTGTGAGGGAGTAATGAACTCTTCTAGTTTGCATAGCCTGCATGTGGAGGGGCATAACTGAAACACTAGCACTCAGGGATGCCTAGAAGATACTTCCAAGGAGCTCCCTGGGGACAGGGAATAGATAGGACTTTGGCTGTGCCCTCCATAAATTGTCCAACAGAGCTGGGTGGCCGCCTCTGAGAAGCATGTTGCATGCATCCTTTAAAGGTATGTAGCATATTACACTCTCCAAATCCTGCCCCCCGCCCCTCCCAATGCATCTGGGGAGCTCTGGGAGACGTGTCACTCAATGCCCCCTGGTGTGACCCCTAGAACAGCAGCTCTGCAACTGCCCCTTATTACAAGCTGGGCTGAATAGGCTCACTTTAATTCTACAGAAGACTTTGTGTACCCCAGTAAATAAAGTGTCTAATTAAAAGCAAAACAAAACATGTTTTTTCAGTTGTATTATTTCATTTGAAAGCTTGTATTCAGAGAATTGTGGTTATGTAACACTGAATTTTGGTGTGAAAAATTCACTTTCTCAGTAATCTCAGCACCACTGTCTGACTAATTTACTTAGCTATTGCCCACGGTAAAAAATCCCACTGGTTTTGATATGTATTGCTAACAAAGCAACTATAACTTCATTGTTTTTGGAAGTGCCACTTGAAAATGGATGATCATATTCTGAGGAAACTAGTCTCAAAATTAAATATTGGAGTTAAAAATGATACAGTGAGGGAAGTTACAGGTAGAATAGAGAGGGAGACTAACAGCATTCATTACTTTCAATTGTGAGATCTCTGTGGATTTCTGCGTGTCCCATAATGGTCAGTGGTCCACATCCACATACGCAGAGTAATTCTGCACAGTTTGACGTTTTATGCTTATTATGAGAGGCCCAGAGTTGAACTGGTAGGGTGAGTGAACTGCTCCTCACCTTACAGAAGAGGGTCTGTTTAACTCAGGGTTGAGGTCACTGTCAGAGCAATGGATATAAACATATTGTTGCTGCCTTTACTGTACAGAGGGTGAATTGGAGACCTTAGTTCCTAGTGGAACCCAGCTATTCATCTTTAAGAGCACATGAAGTCTGACTTAAACACAAGAGAAAACTGCAAGTGCTTTTAATGCAATTAAACTAAGCAATGGATTTTAAAAGGCTCACTAATACTATTTTCTTTCATGTGTACAGCAACTAACCAAAAATTCACCAGAATATTTTCCAGGAATATTTATCTAGTAGAGATCACTAAAAAAATAAGATGTAGAAATTCAAAAACAGTAACTTACTCGAAAAATGTGCATTTAAAGTAATATTATTTGATTACTTAATTTTGTTTCAGAATGATTTTGAAGTTTACAAATACATCGACCCTAAGGAAGATCATTTTGTATGTTCCCTTGCAGCCACTGCTTTCCATTGACCCTATATGTCCGTTTATGACACTGCAACCTGGCAACTTCGCTTAGATTTTTTCCCCCAAAATTTATCTTTCTTTTTCATTTGCGTGTGCTGCATATTGCCTGAGAGCAATCTTCTTTCAAAGCGTGTAAGCTGTGTCAATAACAAGGAAGAGATAAGAAGCAAACAAATCACAAGTCTGCCATCCTTATTCATTTTGACTACTCAGGGAGTAAGGTACTACTCAGCATACAGGACAAAAGTGATAACAAGGAAAACTGGAAAATATGAAGTGCTAATAGAAGTTTGAAGGCCAGTTTTCATACATAGATACACACTTGGATTTAGGTCCCAACCTGCAGCCCTTACACACATGCGCGCCACCATTTCAAGCTATTGGGAGCCTGCCTTTAGTAAACATTTCTGAATCAGGCCCTTAAAGCACCAGGAGCTTTTGGAGCCAAAAGTTTATGTATAGCAATTTATTTGCTGCTCCAAATTACATCTATCATTTAATCCACCTTGTCATGAGTACAAAGAATGGCTGTAAATATTTTCCAGGGCTGTAAATCTAAGATTATTTTCCAGTGAGCAGACAGTTTTTTCAACTACATACATGTTTTTTAATAGGACCAAAACCTACAGTTCTGAATCTTTGGGCAGGCAAAATGCCCATTGGCTACAATAAGAATGAGGATTTCGGAATCTGCTCCTTTAGGATTAAGGTCATTATGGAAACGGTATTTTCCTCCCAGAATAGCATGCATACAAATCAAGATTAGAGTCACTGTTCCAACACAAAGCATTACAGTGAATTGTGCTTTTTATTCTGGAAGGCTTAATTCCTAAATTAAGCTCCAGATAATATTAAGAACAGTTTGTGAAGCCTGCTCTAGATTAAGAAAATTCTTTTTGGGGGAGGGTTTGCTGAAAACACGGTTCCCCCTAGAGGCTGAAACGATGAAAGAACTTAATATTGTCTGCAGTGCAAATAAATTCCTACTTTTGGGATTTTTACATTAATTCCCTGTTTTCTTATACAGTATTTATTTTATTTTGTTTGTTTGTATTTGGATAGCATACATTATGAATGTGTCATTGGTTCATTGTGTATCTTGGTATATCTTTTTTTTTGCATATTTTTGAATATGCATATGCCTATTTTTCTATATGCATATTTTTGTACATTTTTCTTATATGTCCATTTAAGTCATGAGTTCTCAGCCAGGCAGTCACAAACAGGTGTCAGAGGTTTGCAACCACCCTACTCCTCACTTATTTGCTAAATGGGGATGGAGGAGTCTCAGTTACATGGGAGAGGGCTTCTAGGGGTATTTAAAAGGGCATCCCAGTATGGAGAAGGTTGAGAGAACCACTGATCCGGTCTATTTGGTATTCTCAGAGCTTCTATTTTAGCAGTTTCTTGAATGTCCAGAGCAAATATTTTGTCCCAGGCAGTCTCTTTTTGAGCAAGTTAAATATGTATAATGCTTTAAATATCTGTATGTATATCAAACCCCGGATATGTTATGCACTCTTTTCTACAGAACTACAAGGTAATATTGACAAAGTGAGCATAGGTGGGAAAAAATAAACCGGTAAATCCCTCTAGAGGATTGGAAGAATATAACACTAACTACTTTGAACAATATAAATTCCCCTTTGTGGTGCGCTTATTTCTGGCTGTTGCTGGCAGCCAGTACAATTTAGAGCAGTTTGAAGGCTGCTCCAATGTATGCCTTGATATTGGCTTGGAATACAGCAAAGCAGAGTAAATATTTCTTCAAGCAACCTTTGCACATGTCCTCCTTACTTATGTGCCCTCTGCATTTGTAGTTAGGGACCTGGATTCATATCTTCATTTCCATCAGGGAATACCTGTAGCATGACTGGCTCCTCTTTACTGTCTGCTGGGAGCAACTGGAACCAGGGATTCCTCATTAGCCCTTCCCTGATGTAGCAGGGCCTTTTCTTTTCTTCCCTTTTTTCTCAACAGAATTATGGCAGGGATATAACTGGCCCAGTATATCTTATTAGAGAATCCTGAAAATATGCTATCGATCATTTGTGGTTGCTGAAGTTTTGAGAATAATGTTATTGTGCAGTAGTATTCCATCAGGACAATATGTCTGAATTATATTTCTTGGTCCTTTTCCAATTTATACTGTATGCTGAATGAACATTGAACTCTATCTACCTTACTCAGATGTCACTGGGAAAATATGGAGGAATAGTTTTTCATTTTTATGATGATACTAAAATTGTCAAATTTTGTTTATAGTATTTTCAGTTTCTAGTCGTTCATCACCAGCTACAGGAATGCTAAGACTTATGAAGGAGGACTGTGAATCCTAAAGGGAATGAGCCAAAGCATCTTTTTTAATGTTTCAAAATAGGAGAATGTTGTGTACATATAATTATTATTCTATTTGAAGTTCATTCCTCTTTAGCAGTGCCACCTCAAATGAAGGGGGGACAAGAGTCAGACCAGGGGGAGGGAAAGTAGTAGATTGGGATAAGGAGTCTAGAGAGGTTGGGACTGAAGGAGGGGAGGGAAGCTGGGACTGACTGGGCAGGGAGGCTGGCACTGGCAGATAGGATAGGAAGGGACAGGCTGAAACTGACTGGGCAAGCAGACTGGGAGTTGGTGACCCTCCCCCTAATTAGAGCAAAACAGGCCAGTGCTATTGGATGGGAATGCTTTCCTCCAAGCATTCTCAACAATCTTCGACGACCCGCACCCCCTCAGCTGATGCTGCCGTACGGAAGCTCTGACAGGAAGAGGGCCTGGCTATCGTACGTCACTCATTTTTGATGGCTTGCTGCTGACGTGGAATGGAATGTGTTGCCTCAGCTATATCAATTTCAATGGGGGCCCCAGAATGAGATCAAGGATGAACTGGCCTGGAGAGAGACCCCTATGAGCTTGGATGCCTTCATTGACTTAGCTATTTGTACTGACATTGGGTTGCATGAGCGAAAAGAGAAGAAAAAGGGGGTGTTGCAGTTGTCCTACTCACACACCCCCACTGTCATCCACAGACCAGACCCCTGAACCCATGCAGGTTGATCTGGCTTGCCAACATCTGACCACCGAGGAGAAGGAGCAACACTGGCAAAATAACCTGTTTTTATTGCTCTGAGCCAAGTCACGCTCTTGCTGCCAGCCATTTGTGAACCCAGAAAGATGCAGGAAATGACCAACAACAGGCCTGATAGAGGGGCCTGGCATGGGTGTAACCAAGGGGTTATAGCCTGGGATGCCCTCATCCCTGGTCCTGACTGGGATGCACCCTGGGCTACATGGGTCCTCGCCATGTGATACAACTATGCATTCTGGTCGAGACCCTATCGATACCTCTATGGACTCTTATTGATTCCAGTGCTGCTAATAACTTTATAGGTGCCCGTATGGCTAAGACCTGCAAATCCCTGTACAGTGCAAACCTACTCCGGACCTTGTGGAGACGACAGATGGGTCCTTCCTGTCCTCAGTAGCAGAAGAGACCGCACCCCTGGAAGTCACCATGTAAGGACACTGAGAGACACTGCAGTTTGGTACAATCCATTACCTGCATTTCACCCTCATTCTCTGAGAATGGCTGGCTCTCCACAACCCCCACATCCTTTGGTAGGAACCAAAAATCAGCTTCTCCTCCAGATTCTGCCAGCAGGTCTGTCTGTGCACAGTTGATAATGGTTCTTCAGAGCTGGGTAGACCCTTCCAGTGTACAGCAATGTGAACCTCAAGGGTACCCTGGGCTCTGGTGGTGGGTCAGATGAGGCTGCCCTCAGGGTTAACTCCCCAGCCTCCCTGTCAAATATCAAGAGTACCAAGGCCATTTTCAAGAAAAAGAATGCAGACACCCTACCCCACATCGGGGCTACAACTGTCCCATAGATTTGCAACTGGGGGCAAAAGCCCCTTATGGTTGACTCCACACAATGTCTGAACCAGAGTTAGCTGCCCTGCATAGTACCTCCAAGAAAACCTGGCTAAAGGATTTATCTGTCAATCTGCATCCTCTGCTGGGGCTCCTGTCCTTTTCATCAAGAAGAATGGGACCCCACTCTACACTTTTGTGTAGACTATTGAGCCTTGACTCACGTAACGATCAGAAACCAGTACCCCTTACTTTTGATTCCTGAACTATTGGACTGCATAAGATCCGCTCTGGTATTTATGAAACTGGACTTTGAGGAGGGTATATAACCTGGTGCACTTCCAGGCCGGGGATGAATGGAAGACTATCTTCTGGACATGTTATGATCACTTTGAGTATTTAGTAATGCTGTTTGGTCTGACGAACGCCTCTGCAATCTTCCAGCCCCTTGTTAATGTGTTCTGGGACATCTTGGACCAGTATGTAATCATTTGTCTTGATGATATATTTGTCTTCTCAGAAACTCACAAGCAGCAGTCCATCAAGTTAGAACCATTTGGGAGAGACCACATTAAAACATTCTGTATGCGAAGTTGGAGAAATGCCTTATCTGACCAAACGTATATGAAAATCCTATTTATTCTATCCCCAGAAGGGATCAAGATGGACCCAAAAAAGCAGGAGGCCATTCATGAGTGGGTTGCACCTCCAGTTCCGGGCCCTAAACCGGAATATTTCCACACACAGACACATACAAAACACATACTAATAATTAATAAGGAGCTCCCTTGAGCTGCCGGGAGCCCTAAACAATTGCTTATGCCTGACGCCAAATCTGAACGCCCCTGTGCACCCACAATCTACAATGCTTTTTAGACTTCACCATTTTCTATCAGTGTTTTATTTCAGACTTCTCAAGGCACATGGTGCCCATGATTACCCTCCTCTGCAAATATGCCAGGTTTATTTGGTCCCACAAAGCCCAAAATGTGCTTGAACGACTCAAGCTCACTTTCACCACTGCCCCCTCCTGGTGTAGCTGGACCCAAGGCAGGCCTTTATTGTGGAAACTAATGCATCCAACATAGCAATAGGGGCCGCGCTCTCTCAGAGATATGGTCTCAGACCCATGCGTCTACTGCTCCAGGAAACCCACCCACACAGAACAAAATTTTGAGATCTTTGATAAGGAACTTCTGGCAACCAAAGCTGCTTATGAAGAATGGTGTCGCACCTTGAAGGAGCCCAGTATCCAGTATAGGTCTTTATGGACCTTAAAAACTGTTAATATCCAAAGCAGTGAACCAGAGGCAAGTCAGATGGGCAGTGTTCTTCTCTCTCTTCGACTATACCATCACTTATTGGCTGGAGGCCCAGAATGAGAAGGTGGACTCATTATCTAGAAAAGTGGAATATTCTTAGGCCAAGCAAAGCCAGGGAAGCAGGAAGTTGTCCTGAATCCTCAAGCCCTGTAACTTTCTTAATGCTGCCATCCACTAAGCTCTAATTATTTTCAGACTCAGGAATGGGGGTCTCTCCCAAAGAGCCAGGGACAGAGAACAAGGGACAACACTACACGCAGCAACACAAATATACCGTGCCTTTGGGATGCCCTTGAATAGAGGTGCTGTGTCTGTGCCATGACTCTCCACTAGTGAGCCATTTTGGTCATCTTAAAACCTATCACATAGCCTCCCGTTTTTTTCTGGTAGCCATGGATGCGAGCCATGCACAGACTTACATTGACTCCTGTGTCTTGTGCACCAGCACTAAGACACTGTGCAACAAACCTTTGAACTTCTCTTGCCCATGGAGGCCTGGTTCAGTCCCTGGGCTGTTACCACCATGGATTTTATTGTCAAACTCTCTGACTTCAGCAGCCATATGGTAGTCCTGACTGTCATGGACCAATTTACTAAAGATGGCACACTTTGTCCCCTGCACCCACCCACCTACCTCCTCCCAAGAAATAGTCCAGCTTCTAGCGGAGCATGTCATCTGCCTCCACAGCTTCTGGATTGTGTCACTTCAGATTGAGGCCTGCAGTTCATCTTGTGCTTCTGATGTGAGGCCCTTCAAGGGGTCCATGCTTACATTTCTTCAGCATACCACCCCCAGACAGATGGCCAGACAGAGAGGGTAAACTACATAGTAGAACATTACCTACACTTCTGCCGTACCCTGAATTTGCATATAACAACACTTATCATGTCTTTCCTGTACAGAGTCCTTTCTTTGTCAATTACAGGTTCCACCCCCATTATTACCTGGCATCACCTATGGCCTCCTCAAATCTGGCAGCTACCAACTGGATTCAACAGATTCACCAGGTCCAAGAGGGATTAAGAAGCCACCTCAAGGAAGTAAAGAAAGCCTACAAGTAATATACAGACCATCAACAATGAGAGAGACCAACATTTTCAGTAGGCCAAAAAGGGTGCCTATCCATGAAAAACCTCTGAACTAACCAGTCTTTCTGCAAACTAGGTCATCAGTTCCTTGGCTCTTACCATATCTGTCAACAAATCATCTCTGTTACCTTCAAACTCTGACTGACTAGATCCCTCAAGTTACACCCTACATGGAAAATCCATTCCCCCACCAAAAATAACCACCACCTTTGGTGGTATGTATCCAGGACCACAAAGAATATGTGGTCCATGATGTGCTTGACTCCAAGCTAAAGCAGGGCAAGCTATTGTACCACATTGCCTGGGAAGGCTATGGCCCTGAAGAACAATCCTGGGAACCCGCTGACCATATCCATTCACCTGAACTTGTGGACACCTTCCACAAAAATCACACTGATGAGCACAGTACAGCAGCACCCCTAAGTGGCATGGGGTGGTGGCGCAGATGTGAGGTTCTGCAGGGACTAGAACCTGGGTCTTAGGGATGGCCAGTGTCGCCCCCGCAGCTGTGATAGGACTGTGTGCATTACCATATAAACTCTGTGGAGATAAACACCACAGACATACCACTTTAGAAGACCATTCTGAAAGTGTCCCTTATGGCCCCTAATTGGTCCAGGCACCCTGTTTAAGCCCAAGAGGAGTTCCAGGAAGTGTCTGTGCAACAAGGTGAATTCCCCTGCCAGTTGTAGCCATGGACTTGTCTTTCAGCTTGCTTTTGGACTCCTGACTCTTGACTCAATCCCTGACCCTGGGCTGTGGTTCCTGACTCTGGCTTTGACTTACGGTGCTGTTTCTGGCGTCTGACCGCTGCTGCTCGGACCACTGGGCTGTCTGCCTAAGCATTGGTCGTGACCCTTGGAAGCCTGAGGAGTGGAGAGTGAGACTGAGTAGGCAAGAATAATAGGACAAGGAGCCAGGATATAGAAGAGACTGAACTGGGACCAGGGACAAGTTGAAGGAGTTGGGGAAGAAGGGGACAAGCTTGGTGAGGTGAGTAGAGGAGTCTGTGACCACTAAAGAATGCTCCTCTTTAGAACCTGGAACCTGAGATCCCTAAGTCTCACCATTCTTCTTCTGTCGTCAAATATATAAATGTGTGTCTCATCCCTCTCTAGAGCTGGTCCACGCAGACAATGACAGCCTACTGTTGCTGTCAGTTACTCCGTTAACTCAAGTGGCTGAGGTCTGTGTGTGGAATCTAAAGATTTCAATGCTGCAGTGAGCTATGTAGGTGTCAACAGAATGCCACATGATGGAATTTCTGGTTTTTTTTCAGGATTTCCACCCCAAAAAATCTAGGATATTACACACAAAAATCTATCTTAAAAGACCATTATTAAGGTTGAAAAGTCCCACATTCAGAAGTTAGGAAATACCAGAATTAAGGATCTCCTCCAGTTCATTATTTTACAGTTTCATTTAACTGAGTTAAACAAGATCAAGATACAGTGGAACCCTCAGGAATGGAGGTTGTTCGTAACTCTGAAACGTTCGTAACTCTGAACAAAATGTGATGGTTGTTCTTTCCAAAGTTTACAACTGAATGTTAACTTAATACAGCTTTGAAACTTTACTATGCAGAAATAAAATGCTGCATTTAACCATCTTAATTTAAATGAAACAAGCACAGAAACAGTGTCCTTACCTTGTCAAATCTTTTTTTTAAACTTTCCCTTTATACTTGTTTGGTAGCTTACGTTTAATACAGTACTGTGCTGTAGTTAGGTGTGGGGGTTAGTTTTTTTTTTAATTTTGGTCTCTGCTGCTGCCTGGTTGCGTAGTTCCGGTTCCAAATGAGGTGTGTGGTTGACTGGTGTTCATAACTCTGAGATTCTACTGTAACATAAGAGAAAGAAAAAGGTAAGAATTTAAAAATTTGAAGTAATAGTTCCTGACTTGCTTCTTTTTCACAACTACACTATCCAGCAACAATGATTAATAATGAAAGAAGAGAAATTAAACCTCATGCTTCAGGAATTAAAATGAATTTCTAACTATTAGAGATCAGGATGAAACCTAATATGTGAAAGCAGATTATCCTGTATCAGTCTACTGTAGGGTTCTTATATCTTCTTCTGAAGCATCTGGTGCTGGCCGCTGTTAGAGACGGTATCCAAGTAGCTGGACTCTGATCTGATCCAGTATGCCAATTTTTCTGTTCCAGCAATATCTTCCCCATGGGGCACTCCATATGCTCCACAGGAAAAAAAAAATAACCTCGCCAGCAGGAACTACTACCTACTTTTTTATATGCAGCCTGGAAAACAACAGGCTGGCTCTTGCCAACTTGAAAATGTGACCTCATTTGTTAACATGGCCTTATTAAAAGAACCAGCTGAGTTTCAGTTATAAAGATGAACTTTGTAGGTAAGTAGAGGCTGTACTGTACAAATGTGACTCTCCACATTCTAAACAAACTAACAAAAATGTGGCATGTGAATCCTACGCCTTCAAATGCAATAAAGTAAAGATTTTACAGCCTATTGAATCAACGTCAAAGAGACAGTTAGACAGTGCGGACAAATATTTAGGAATTGTTCAGTGCTTTAAAGCTTCATAGAAAGACAAGGACATTGACTGATCATAACCTAGCTCACAAGCACAAATGGTGTGGTAAAGGTTCAAGGGTAATGGAGTATTGTTTTACTCAGATATTAAAAAAACAAAAAGTGCACTTACTATGTAGCCCGGTTGCTGATACAATGCAGCTATCATTTCTGTACCAAATATAAACAAAGGTCAGTGCTCTTTCTGTTTATTATGAATTTGAGTAAAACAGTGCTCTACTGTGAAAGTTGTTTTGCATTTTCTGTGAAAATAGTTAACATGGGCTGCAAAACTGGGATCTCAGTTATGAATCCATTCCAAACTTTGGTTGTTTGGCTCTAGGATTTTGTTTGATTCATTGTAAAGACAGGCTGTTTGCAAAATTCTGATGCTAATCTAGGTTCAACTTTCAATCACACCAAAGTTCAGGTGGGTTTGGATCCAGGATATTGGTTTCATCTCTTGAAAATATTTAAATTCATTTGTACTGTTGCCACTGAAAAGAAATGTAGTGTCTCCTACCATGTGTAACTTGTTATCAGTTTGATTATAAGGATCCAGTAGAATGCTTCCCAAAGAGAGCGATACAAGCAAATTCTGCTGTATATAGCAGGTTGAAAACAGTGTTTGCCTGCTTTGGATACTGAAATATTGAAAAATCCGGAGATACCCCTTTTAAAATATACAAACTTGACAAATGCTATACATTGGAAACTCTTTGGGAAAGGGACTGCTTTTTTATTATGTGTGTGTAAAATGTGGATCCCTGATTGAGGCCTCTAGGAGCAATAATACAAAATAATGTTAATAATTATTGACCACCTTACACTTAGGACAAAATTCTGCCCTAGCTAACATTACTAAGGGAAGCAAGGATTGTCTGGTATGTCTTTTGATCTAAAAGTCTTTCCAGCCTACAGCACTCTAAAGACAAGTGCACTGTACAGGCAAGTGCACTATGCAATGCATTGCTATGCTAGCCTGCTGGAGGACTGGAGATGCATCAAGCCAGAAAACTGTTCCTCTTTGGAAACAGGATTGCCAGCTGACACAAACCAGCATAGCTCCATTGACTTCATTCGAGTTATGCTGATGTACCCCTCCTGAAGATCTGGCCGATGGAGTGCAGGAGCTATCATCCCCTACCATCATTCTCAAGCACTAGAGTGAAATCTTGCTGTACTGATGGTATATAGAATGGGAGGAACAGCAGCTTCCTACCCTCTTCCTGCCACCAACACAACATGCAGCATGGCACAAGATCTAGCCTTTAACAAGGGTAGCTCTAATTCATATTATTATTTGACAGGATACATGTGGTTACACCATACACTACAGCAGAGAGTAGCACGCATAAGTGAACAATTGAATGTGACAGACACATTTATTTTTGAGTAATATATTTCTAAACATTTTTTCAATTTAAAAAAAGTACTCCCGTGCTTCTTTGTTATTTATTTTCCAAGTATGTGCTGCCATCAGAGAAATATTTAGAAAACAAGCTTATTTTAATTACCTAAAAATGTAACATTATGCAATACCATTTTCCCCATGGTATCTCCTCCCAGCATACTTCTCTTCTGCATGACAGTCAGTGGAGTCAAAGCCAACTGTAAAAGATCTGGCAACAAGAGCTAACATGTTTGGAACCAGAGACAACTGTGCTGGCTGTGTTGCTGTCACTGAGATTATCACAGAAGGAGCCAGTTAGTGATTAATATTTTCACTCTTTAGATGACCAAGGTTTTATGCACCATAGATCACATTTGGAGACAAAGGAGCTTGTTTTTTATTATCAGTGCTGAACTAAGATAGGAAGAGGGATCACCTCTGTTAGAATCATGTGGCCATATTTCATGTGATCAATTACTTGAGCTTGTAGGGGGACACATTTTTTGTTTCTCTGTGAATGGAAACACCACTGGGAATTGCATATGCAAAACACTTGCACATAATCATAAATATAATAGCAAGATACATCAACTTGTAAGGTTCAAGTCTGCTTTGGATGGTCACCCAGGAAATGCATGTGACAGTTTTCATCTAGTTCTTAATATGCATTTGACTGCATCACAAAACCACTCCATACTTTGACATAAGTAGCTGCTTCCCTGAAGGAGAGCCAACATCATGACCCACAGGTCTCAAACGTGGGGCTGCAGGGTTTATTGGGGCAGCCACCCACCAACCCATCACCTGGCAGCTTGCTGAGGTTTAGTTACCTGGGACCCATGAAGACAAGTCCCAGTCTGAGCTGCCACCCCTGCAGTCCTATTGGTGGAGTCCTGGAGCAGCTGATTGGCCTGTTGACTCTACTTAAGCCAGCAGCAGGAACAGCAAGCTGTCTGAGCAACTGGGCCCCACCCTGTTCTAGGTTATGTGCATTATGCTTCCTGCTCCCCTGACATCTGATTTGTGGTTCTGATCTCTAGTTTGTCTCCTGAGTCTGACCTCCTGGTATCCTCACTCTGGTTCATGACTTATGGTTTTGTTCTCCAGTCTGTCTCCTACATCTGACTTCCTGCTATCCTAATCCATCTGATTCTTGTTTTGTGGCTGTGGACTCTGGCTATGACTACTAGGCCTGGCCACTCATGACCTAGCTGGGACACCCAGTACTGAAATACAAACATCTACAGTGCCTGTCCCATATTACAATAATTATAAACAGATGACTGATCGTGTCAGATACATGTGCACTTATGGTGTAATGGCTGGATCAACATTCAATGGCCATGTAGCTAGGGTTGCCAACAGTCCCTTATTACAAGGGATGTCCTTTATTTTTTTCATCTCTGTACGACAAGGTTGGGAATTGCTCAATGCTGCAAAAAGCAGCAAGAAATACCCCTGGCAATTGTAGGTGAATACTACTGATTGATAGAGCCCTGCAAATCCGTGGATATCCACTTTATATCTGTGGAGGTGGATATCCACGGAGTGTGGATTGAATGTGGATCTGGAAGGTGGGGAAGCTGTCTACAGCTGCCTTTGAGGCTGCTTCCCTGCCTTCAAGATCCGGGGTGGGGGCTGGCTGAGCAGTTGTTGGGAGGAGGACCCAGGAACCCCCTGCTGATCAGCTGTTTGGTGGGGCCCCTGGGCTGGTGACCACAGGCGCCTATCCCAGCCAGCAGCCTTGGGGGAAGACAGTCCCCTGGAGCAGAGCAGGCCCTAATCCCCCTGGAGCCTAGATTCGCTACATCTCTGCAGGAGGGGCTGGGATACCCCAAGAAGAGCTACCCCACCTCCGACGGGATGAGTTCACAGTGGGGGCAAGCCAAGGGAATGGAGAGCGAGTGCTGGAGTCCAGAGCTGGCTCCCCCTTAGCGGGGGCAGCTGCAAGCAAGATCCTGGCCCCAGGACCACAGGAGGCTGAGAAGAGAGCCCCCAATTTGCCCAGCCCCACAGGCCCACCTCCCATTCCCCTCATCCCTCTCCTTCACTTTTCTCTTCATCCCCCAGCAGCCTGGCCCCCTTTCCTCCACCCCACCCCACCCCACACACCCCCAGGCAGCCTGGCCCCTTTCCCCTCTATTCTCCCAGGCAGCTCAATCAGCTGTTTGTGGAGCCCTTGGGGGGGGGGCCTGGAGCTGGCTGCCCACCAGCTGTTGAGTGGCCTGCTGGCAGTGTAACAGCTGACTGGAGCTGGGGTGCTGGGCGTGTCACTAAACAGCTGCTTGCTGGCCTTGGGCTGTGGGTGCAGTATGGATGACGGTAGATATAAAGCAGGGAGTGCAGGTTGCAAGTTGGATAAATGTTGGTGCTCTTAGATGCACATTTTTGTATCTGTGCAGGACTGTACTTATTGATGATAATAATAAGAGGGAGTTAAAAAACTGTCTTATTTTTTACAGTGTTGACAAGCCTACCTGTAACAGGGTGGCTTACTTCAGGGCCTGGAGCTAAGCCAAGGCTGATTACAGGATGGGCCTGACCTGAGAGGAATCAGGTGAATCCTGTATAAAAGGATCCAGGTTAAAGTAGTGAGAAGGACTAGCTGGGGAATGGCTGGAGGGAAGAGACTTCAGGGAGCAAGATGGTATCTACAGGGCCCAAGCCAGCCAGGGAGAGCCCCTGAATAACTGAGGGAGAGACTGGCTGAAGAAGAAGCCCAGAGAGGGTGGCAGTTTCTTTGCTGTTATTTTAAATTTAGTTTGGGCAGTTGTGACCCCAGAAGGGGTAGGCAAAAAGACTGTGACCGGGCTGGAGGGCTGAATCACCTGACAGAGCAACCACCCCAGTGCTGGAGTGACTGTTGACTGGGGGAACTAGTCCCCCTGCGATGCCTAGCCGTGAGGGGGTGCATAGTAGTGAATGGACTCTTACAAACCGGTGCATTCAGCAGGATCTGCAGACCCTCTTCTGTCAAGGAGGGAAACTGAAGTTGTGGGATGCAGTGTGTGGAGGAAGCTGTTGGTGTGTTGGCTGAGCAGCAACCATCCATACGCCATCTTTCTGCAGGAGCAGCAGGCATGATGGGCCATGCAGCCAAATGTACAGATGGTGGGCTTTGTGGCCTGGCAGCATGAGCAAAGAGACTGCCATTTGCAGGGGAGGAATGCCTGGTGCAGAAGGCTTGGTCACTGGAGAGCTAAGTGCCTGCGGGAGGTAGCATAGCAGATGGTCCAGTGAGAAACAGACCCTGGTGACAGACTTGGAAGGGCAAGGGCCCACCTAAGTGCTTCATAGGTGCACAGGAGGGGCACATGAGGAGGTTCTGCCCCTTGAAAAATAGAGACCATTGAAAAACAAAGGTGAGCTTTGGTGAAGGTCCAAGAGAAATGGCATATGGTAAGGGAAAAGCCCTGCAGATGAAGGGAAATGGCCCCCAGAGCTATAAAGCAAAGTAGGATGACTGGCAAGAGTTTTGTTTTTGTTTTTTGCAGAAGTGTCAGGCGCTAGGTCACAGAGCCCTGGGACTATCTGGTCCATGGTGTTAGCCATCCTCACCCCTCTGAGTGACCAAAATATGGGGATTCCCAGGGAATGGCAGGATCCATTCAGCATGCAGAAGAAAAGTATGACCATTGAGGCTGCAATAACAGTGTCTGTTGTGGTCATGGCAGCACCAGTTACAGTTGTCAAGCAAACTAGTGCAGTGGGCATGAACACTGAAATGAGGAGTGGGGATATTGAAGGCCTAGTCACAATGATTCTGAAGAACCCCTAGGAATTGGCTGCTTCAAAAGAAGTCTGGCAGCAGGCCCTAGAAGAAAGGGATTACTGGAGCAGTCTAGTAAAGTTAGAAGGGGGAGCTGATATTGCAGACAGAGAAATGCTGTCTGGGGCCAGGGAGAATGTGGCTGATACAGGAATAGAACTTGCCCAGGGGTGGATGTGGGTTCTAAGGAGGGGAGTATACAGCTGGGGTGACTTGCCCTGTGAGCTGGATAGCCTGGGCCTATGCCAATGCTGATTGCAGGATAGGCCTCACCTGAGAGGAATCAGGTGATTCTTGTATGAAAGAAGCCAGGTTTAAGAACTGAGGGCCCAGCTAGGGAAAGGCTGGAGTGAAGAAACTACAGGGAGCAAGATGATGCCTACTGGGTCCTGAGTGAGCAGGGAGGAAAGCTCTCTAGGTGTGGAGGCTTGGGGAGTGACCCTGAAGAAGTGGCAGAAAGACTGGCTAAAGAAGAACCCCAAAGAGTGGAAGCTTTGTTTCTGTGAAAGACCGGTTTGGAGAGTGGTGATCCCAGAAGGAGTGGGCTAAAAGACTGAGACCTGGCCGGAGAGTAAAGTTACCTGGCAAAGAAACCAACACAGGGGTGAGTGGACTCTGTTACAGGCCTCAAAATAGGCACATGTACTCTGCAAAAATAAAGGTGCTCCTTCCTGCTGTGCAGTAGGAGTAACAGCCGAGGGAGATGTTCTCACCACTGCCAGTCTTCTCTCCTTTATAGCTTGGAAGGCCAGAAGGGACCACTGTGATCATAATCTGACCTGTATAACGCAGGCCACAGAACTTCCCCAGAATAATTCCTAGAGCAGAGCTTTAAGAAAAACACCCACTCTTGATTTCAAAATTGTCGTAATGGAGAATTTACCACATCCCTTGGTAAATTGTTCCAGTGGATAATTACTCACCATTAAAAAGTTATGCCTTATTTCCAGTCTGAATTTGTCTAGCTTCAATCTCCAGCCATTGGCTCATGTCATATCTTTGCCTGCTAGACTAAGGAGCCCACTGTTAAATATTTGTTCCCCATGTTGCTACTTAGACTGTAATCAAATCACCCCTAACCTTCTCTTCATTAGGCTAGACTCAAGGAGCTCAATTATAAGATGTGTTCTATCCTTGAATCATTCTTGGGGCTCGTCTCTGAACTCTAGTTTATCAGTATCTTTTTGAATTGTGAGCACCAGAACTGGATGCTATTCCTGCAGCTGTTGCGCCATTGCCAAAAATAAAGGTAAAATAATCTCTCCTGCACAAGATTCCCCTCTGTGTCCCAGGATTGCATTAGCCCTTTGGCCGCAGTGTTGTACTTGGAGCTCATGTTCAGCTGATTATCCACCATGACCCCCAAATCTTTTCCAGTGTCACTGCTTCCCAAGATAATCCTCATTCCTATAAGTATGGCCTATATTTGTTCTTTCAGTAGGGAGACACTTTCTTTGTTCATTGCTGTTAATGGATGTTTAAGAAACTCACAGGAGGCACTCACAGCATTGGATTGGGTCTGTAAAGATGTAAAAAGGATTTTTTTTAGAAGTTGGGATTCTGCCCTCCTTTTTTTTTTTTTTTTTGCTTTTTTTTTTTTATGATGTGTAAAGATCATTTGAAAGGGTTTGGTGGTCTTAATTTGCTGTAGCAGTATCAGGAATGTCAATTCTATTTCCTGGTGTTGATGGAGGCCCTCTTGGGGCTCCCAGCAAGAAAAAGCATTTGCCTAACAGTCAATACTACTCTGAGAGGTTAGTCCACCAATACATCTGAATAGATATTGACAAAACAAATTAAAACGGGGTTTTTCTAAAACCCTGACTAAACATCCTTTATTTCAATTACTCAACTTTCACTTTCTTGGCTCTTGTGATGTCAACATTTTACTAGTTCTCCAGCCATCAGTCTTCCCAATGTAAAAAGAGAGAGGACTATGTTTTAAAACAAATTCTTAAAGGCTGCCTTTGTATTTTCATAAAGAAGCAAAAAAAAAAAAAAAAAAGATGTACTTCAGTTTAAAGGGGAATAATGGATTTTCATCCAGTTAATTCCTAACGAAATGCAACATGTGATTGACTTAGATGCAAATCCAGGTACAGGAATGAATAGCCTTAAATGTACTTAAATTAAGGTTGTTGAGGTTCTTGTTTTTTGTTTTTTGTTTTTTTTCTTTTCAATCTGTAAACACTCAGAGGTAGATTAAACTGAGACTAAACAAATTCATGGTAAACCGGATCTCCCTGTACCTACCCCATGTTTAGCACCATGCCTTTCTGAAATGTTCAGATTCCAGTTTGTAGCTAGGCCTAGATCTGGAAGAGCTGAGGTTCTACAGAAAAAGATGCTCTGTTATTTCCAGCCATGATGTAAGTGAAAGTCTCATGTAAAAGGCCTAGTCTCACAGACTTCCAACTCAAGGTCCTGATCCTGCAAATACTACTGCAATAGCAGCACACTGCAGGATCGAGGCTCAGTTTGGCAGCTGTATGAGGCTTGGATAATTTAGCCAAACCAAATCCTAATTGAGAAACGTTTGAAGCACATCTATCATTACCTGTGTACTGAAATATGAAATAAAATAGCTTGTAGTGTAGGAAGCCAGGTTTTAGTGTAGGAAACCAGGTTTTATTCCAAAACAGCAGGTACTTATTCATATAATTCAATTAAATACAATTGTGTGCTTTAGGAGTTCTGCTATTTTCAGTTTATAAAAGTGCAAATTTAATAACCATGTTCCCTGTCCAGGACATTGCTTTCTAATCTAACTCCCACTTTAACTTATTACCTGAGCAAGCCACTAACTCAAAATTGAAGGCTATAGGTTAGCCTCAGATTTTTCTAGTGCAAAATGTTCATTTATGTGCTTGTACTTTATAAAGACCATGGAAAATTTTGAGTTTCTGACTAAATTCTGTAAAAATATCCATAGTATTTTTTCATCTTCTTCCTTCATCATTAATTCACATTCTAGATATATCTATCTAGGCTCTATTTTTATTTTTAGGGAGAGTTAGTCTAAGGAATGGCCGTATGTCCCAGCTCTCTCACTCATGTCCAGGGTTTGTACTGCAAATCAATGACTTTCAGAAATTTTAGTGAAATGACTTTTAGTGTAGGGTTCTTCAGGCCACCATCAAGCCTCCTTTGGTTCAGAAGCAGAGCCCAGCTGCTTGTGCAAAGGTCATAACGTAGGAGGAACTAATAGAATCAGAGAAATTGGAAATGGAAAAGACCTATTAGGCCATTCCAGATACTCTGCCTGCCACTGCCGGCTGGCTCTCTACAGGGCACTTTTTAGTGTTCAGTCTAGTTTTGAAAGACCTTAGCAATGGGGCTTCTGCTACTTTCCTAGGTGGGGAAAAGACCAGAGTTGGAGTTGATCTTGCTTTGAGCAGGGGGTTGGACTAAATGACTTCCTGAGGTCCCTTCCAACACTAATATTATATGAATCGATGATCTTGCACTGGAAGATTTTTCTTGTTCAGCCTGAATTTTATTTTTAATTCCATCCCATTACTTCAATCCCTGCATATAACTCTAAAATAACTTCTCTCTTCCTGGTGTTCACATCTCAATATAATTTAAAGCTATCATATTCCTTAGCTAAACTACACCTAGAAGAATTATTTAAGTTCAGCCCCAATGTGGACGAAGGGAGGGATTCTTTCGGCCGGGATAGGAAATATATACTGCTGAATAATAAAGGAGGGGCGCGCTCCTTTCAGAACGGACTGTGGTTTTGTTGCAAGGACTAATGAAGATAAACTGGCCATCAGGAAATTTAGACTTGAAATCAGAAGAGTGAAGTTCTAGAACAGCCTTTCAAGGGGAGCAGTGAGGACAAAAAACCGAGCTTGATAAGTTTATGGAGGGGATGGTACAATGGAACAACCTAATTTGGCAATTAACTGATCTTTGATTACTAGCAGTAAATATGCCCAATGGCCTGTGCTGATATGTTAGATGGGGTGGGTTCTGATTTACAACAAAGAGTTCTTTCTGGGTGTCAGGCTGGTGTGTCTTGCCCACGTGCTCAGGATTTAGCTGATTGCCATATTTGGAAGGAATTTTCCCCCAAGGCACATTAGCATAGGCCCTGGAGGGTTTTCGCCACCTTCTGCAGCATGGGCACAGGTCACTTGGTGGTGGGTTCTCTGTACCTTGAAGTATTTAAAATATTTGAGGACTTCAGTAACTCAGTCATAGGTTAGGGGTCTATTACAGGAGTGAGTGGGTGAGGTTCTGTGGCCTGCATTGTGCAGGAGGTCAGACTAGATCAGCCTTTCTCAATGACCAATCCATGGACCGGCATGGGTCCCTGAGATGTCCCTGACACAGTATAGGAAGCTGGTCCCTGGTATCAAAAAGGTTGAGGAAACTGAACTAGATGATCATAATAGTCCCTTCTGACCTTAAAGTCTATGAGCCTATCTATCCTCATAGGCTAATCCCTTTATCTACTGTGCTTCTCCCTGTATTCAATTGTCCCACAGTCATGCCATTTCTTTCCCTTTCTGCACCAAATGTCCATGCCCTCTTCCTCCCCCTCACTAGGAGGTCATCTTCCATGCCTCCTTTTTCTCTCTTCTCAAAGGGGTTCACCCTTTCCTCTAACTCTCATTTCTGAGTCAGGCTACTGTTAGGGCTCTGCCTTCCTCTGACACCCTCCTTTTGCCCAGTGTTGCCTCCTCTCTCTGTGGCTGTTGCCACAACCATTGAGAGATGTGTTGGATCTCAGGTCACCTTTACCTTGGCTCTCCATGTGTCAACATTTTTTCAGCTGAGCCAGCTATTCATTAAGCTGACCCCCCTCCCCCCCATGTTGTGGATGGAGGTTCCATTGACAACTCAGGAGGAGCCTACTCAGCTGCCGCTCATTCACAGTAATCCATGTGCTAGTGGTAGAAGCCTAAAGGTTTTCCTCACAGCCAAAAGTCAGTCACAGGGAGGAGGGCACCATAAGTGGGGAAACGGACCCAAAGATGACTCCACTGCTAATGCAGTTCACTGTTGGAGTATATAATGAGAGAGAATGGAAGTCTAGACAGAGGTTGGAAAGTTGGTCTAGTCTGTTTATAAAGCCATTAATTTGGTCATTGTTCTGGAATGAGTAGCTGGATGAAGAGGGTAAGCTCATATTCCAGTGATTGTTTTCCTTAAACAACCAAAAAAACCCAATCTTAATTTTACTTGTGTGACCCGTGGGAATTCCTGTTTCCTCACGTTTATGTAAAAAGTGTTTTGGGGTTTTTGGTTTTTTTGTTTACCACCCATGTCCGAGGACATAGTAAATATATAACCTAACCTCTGGTTTAAAAAAAAAAAAAAAAAAAATTACCTAAAGGGTACAGGGGTGAAAATATGCAGCTCAATCTTGTTGTCCCTAATGACGTACATCTCCCACTTTCTTCAATACTACTTCTTATGCCTCCAGTCCTGCAGACTCTACTTGGGTAAATCTCCTATACCAGTGTCTTTGGCATTATAGAAGAATTGGTAATGTAATACTTTATACACTACATCAACAACAGCATGTGAAAAAGACAGAGGTATTTGCTTTTATTTGAAGACAATTTAAACAAACAAAATGCATTGTACACCCCAAATTCAATTGCCACTTGATTGATTCCTTCCAAGTGATTCAGTTATTTTCTGAGAAATGAATGCATTGTGTTCACTTCAGAGAAGATTTTTTCCCCCCCTTTTCTAAACAGGAGCTATTTTTATATTCTGCCAAAGTTACATACATTAAGCAGCAAGTCTGATTTGCAAATACATTTGTCAGGTTACCATAATGGCTATTTCAGTGATGGGGCCGGGGGGGGGGGGGGAAGGAGAGGTTAACTAGATGTTTTGTGCAGCACTTACAAAATAATCTCAACAATAATAGTTACATTTTTTAACTCAGCAGGGTCTAATGACAGGGAGTGTCCAATCAACATTTGCTTTCCTTGTCGGCATCACATTTGCCTTACAATGAACAAGTCAAATAAGACAAAAAAATAAACCAAAAATCCTGTATTGACTGGAGGAGGAAAAAAAACTTTAATGTGCACAATAATACCCCTACGCTGTACTAAGAATTCAGTGCCCACACAACACAAGCCCGTCAAAACCTTTTTTGTTCCCACAGCTTAGAAACAGATATCAAATAGCTATGAGCTGGAAGAGCATGCTAGGTATTGGCATGCAAATGAACATACCTAGCATCCCACTTGCTTAAGAATTCCCATGTCTGAAAAAGTAGGCATTTATCGAACAACTTGTCCTTAGCCTGAACAGAAATATCATTTTTAATAAAAAATTTAAACATTTTATTTCTTTTTTGTTTCAATTCAGGTCACTGGAAAAAAAACAAAGTTAAAAAGAAATAGTTGCTGTATTTGCCATGGAAAGAAACAGTTGCTCTATTTACTATGGAATGCCTAATATCATGTATGCTAATAGAAAATTGTACAGAACTAATATCAATTGTATTTTTAGAAGTGGTTAGGTGACAAACTCCTGTATAATGTTTTAAGGAGGTCTTACAATTTGTATTTATTCATTTTTTAATTTTAAGCATTTTGGAAAACATGTTATGAATGTTCCTGTTTTTGTTGGAACAAAAAATATAATAAAAGAAAAATGTAGTGGCAGGGAATATTTTAAGGTGGAAGGAAGTGAGGGTAAGAAGTTGCAGCTGGTACTCTTGCAAGAGGGCTGTGGTCTTTTGCTGATGGAGCTGTCACCAGTCCTGCTGTGGGTGAAACAGTCTGGATTTTCTTGTGGTTGTCCCACCTCCCAAAGATATGTTTGTCCTGTTTGACCCTGCCTGTGGGTCTCAAATTTTGGCCCATCAGATAATTTCACATACAGAAGACAATTGTCTGATTATATTAAGAGAGCAGGCAGGTGTTACATCAGCAATATAAAGACAAGGGAATCTCAAGCCAAGATCCCCTTTTCACACCCCTTCCTTTTTTATAAAGAACTGAAGGTGGAAGTTGCGACCCTGACACTAAGCAGACTTTCGCTATAGGAATGCAGGAAAGTATCAGCTGCTGCATTCACACCATTATAACAACGTACAATAGAGGACAGGGCCCAAGGTCTGAATAATGTCTGGCTCCTAAAATTAAAGGTCATTGACCTGACACTTTGACTCTTCTGTACTTTACCACAGCTTCTGAACAATGTGCTTGAGTAAGATTTCAAGCACTAGCCTTACCAAATGGGAGGAGACAGGCATTTAGGAGGTGTTCTCTTTTACAAAAAGAAGACAGATTGACTTTTTGGTGCTATAGCAATGATAAATAAATCCTAAAAGCCTAACAGCGTTTTATATATAGACAATGCAAAAAATGTAATTCCTGTTTTGTGGGTGGCAGGGGTGGTACAAAGCAATACAAATAATGCCAAATAATTAATCATAGAGGTAATTTGAAGGCTTCCCAAAATAGGTATGTTTGTAGGAACTTGAGGCAGAGGTCCTGTCCTGTAATAACTGGAAAACTATTCAAGATGTATTGTAGTAAGAATGTGATGAGAAAAGTTACAAAGACATGAGAGAGGGAAAGAGACTTGGGTGGACTTGAGGACAAGAGAAGGGGTATAGGTTGGAGTACACTTTGATAGTTAGTGCTCTGAAGGCTAAGATGTTAAGCCAGTTTTAGGAGAAAAATGGAAGCAAATGCAGAGACTTAAGGGGCAAGACATATTGTAGAATAATGGGAAAAGAAGTTGATCTTTGCAGCATTCTGAATGGCTTAGAAAAAGGGGGACCAGGACCCCAAAGAGTAAGAAGAGAAGAGTTTGGGCTGAAATATTGGCAGATAGGAATAGAGGAGAGGGAAATGAAGGACTACACTGAGGATGAGACACTAGGTGAAAAAATACATTTGTGATTGATTTCATCATTGTAACAGTGAGATGGGAATGAATAAGATTACCTAGAGAGAGTGCATTGAGGGAGGCAAAAAGGGAGCTGAGGACTGACCTCTCAGGAACACCAACAGGGAGGGGGAACTGTAGACTCCAAAGGAAACATTGTAAGGAGGAGAACCAAGACAGCAATAAAGTCCAGAGAGCAATGAATGAAAAGGCAGTGGTCAGCAATGTCCAAGGCACCACAGTGATCTGAAAAGATGAGAAGAGGCCCTTAGATTTGATTAGAAGGAGGCCATTTGATACTTTAATAAAACCATTTTTTGCAGAGTGTGGTGAGCGAAAAGACAAAAGTGACAGAGTTTCATAAAGCTGGAAGGCAGGATTTTCCAGGTACAGAAACAATACTTGCTCAAGCAGTTTAAAAGCACAAAGTGGAGGGGGGGGAATAGGGTGGCCTCATTTATACATCAAAGATAGATGCCTTTGGGGGTGTGGCTTTATTTACATATCAAAGAAATAAAGGCCGTTAGCAGGGGAGGTCTTGTTCACATGCAGCTTGCTTTGCCCTTGCTTAGAGCACACTTCACTTTTTAGTCTTTCCTTTAGTAGTAAATTTCATTTCTGCTGCTAGCAAGAGTAAATGCTTTTACAGCAAATAAAATTTATTGCTTTAAGAGGTTATCACTTTTCCTGTATGTGCGCTTACAGACGAAGGTCAAAAGGAAAAATCCTTTTTTTTTTTTTTTTATTATTATTAAATCTGGTGCCAAAACAGACAGATTAAGCACGTGCTACCACAGCAAGGTAAATGAGAGCTAAGGCGCTTTGAGTGAATAAGCATCTTGTTTACTTACTACTCCTTTTTACAGTTATTGCTATAAACTTTCCTGACTTTTCAAGTAAAGAGGATAAGGGCATCAGGATTATTGGTGTGAGGGGGAGGGGAAGAGGGTTGCAAGTCAAGCAGTTTTTAATCAATTAAATCTGCTTAGAAGAGGGTGAGTTCAATCACCTTTGCTTTTAAAGACAGGCAGTAGCTAGTCCACATGCACACAAAAAAGCATTGTAGCATTTCCCATAAGGGGCAGAGTTCACTGCTGCTGCTTACCCTCATCCTCCTGCCATTCTGGGGAGAAGGATGTAGTACTGAACAGAGCAGTCAACCAACAAGCAAATCTGGGTCCAGCATGGGGCTGCTTATTCTTTTTTCCAATAAGAAGGTTGTACTTAGTACAATACCTGCAGTCCTGACAAAAGCAAATAGGAAAGCACAAAAATATTCCCAAGAACCATTCATGCACTGTCAATTACTCTATATTACTGTTTGAGTGAACTAAGTATGCTGGGTACTGCACAGAAACAATTAAACCCCCTTCCTCAGAGAGCATATATTTGAAGTTAAAGAACTGTCTCTGTATTTGTTCTGAACATGGGGAATGGCACCAATGTATGTGAAGCAGCTTGACTTAGTGGTCTGCTGAGCAGACAAGAAGGCAGAAACTTCTGAGTTTTGATCCTGCTTTGCCACTGCCTCACTAGATGGTCTTGAACAAGTCACTTAATTTCTCTTTCTCAGTTTCCCCTTTAGTAAAATGGGGATAGTATTTTCTTATTTGCATGATAGGCAGGAAGGAGAACTGTAGCAAGAATAAAAAGTCAGAAAGCAAAGCATTTTTTCTTCAAACTAGGCTACAGCCTCTTACTTGAGGCCAGATGGAAGCATTAAAATAGTTAGTCAGGCCTCATTGTCAGAAGGACATGTGAGGATCTTGCAGGCAGATATTGTTGGGTTAAAAGTAATAGTTTGTTATGTATAGCCCTTCCACGTATGTCAACAGGTTATATAAATAGGAGGAGGACTCCATTTTGGATTGGAATCCATATTGTGTTGGAGGCTCAGACAAGCAAGGTGCTGATGCTTGGCAGGTTGCCAACCAGCGAAATCTGCCTAGTAACTGTGAAAGGCAGGAAGCTTAAATTAGTGCAGTGTGCAAAAGGCAGAAAATCCCAGTATTCTGGTTGGCTAAGATCAGTCCCTGGAAACTTATATAAGGCAGTGAGGCCCAGAGTTAGGGGCTGCCTATTCCAGTGGTAGCATGGCTAGAGACTGTTTAATTGCATGGCGATGAATCAAGCAGATGAGTTCCAGGACAAGAAGCAGACAAGTATACCTTCTCCACCAGGAGAGGACAAGTAAAGAGACTAACTTGTAGAGATCCAGTGTCCAAGAATCGTGACCAGCACTCCCAGGAGGGGGAGAAGAGAAACTGTAAATAACATCACAGACTGGGGGAACCTGAGGGGTTGTGTTCTGGTAGTAGGCTTCTGGTTCATGCCCCCATTTGATCTCAACTCCAGTGTTTCATACTAGGGTTCCATTATTTTAGTAGGGACAGTGTCATTGGGAGTTGTGGGATCTTATTGTTTTCCTATCCCTTCCCATGTGTTACTGTCCCTAAATAAATTCTGTTCCTTGTTTGTACCTTACTATTTGTCACTCAGTCAAACCACCCGGTGATAGATACGGCAATCAGGGCGGACCAATTGTGCACAGGATTAATTGTTCAGGGAATGAAGTTGAGTGCACCCCTCTTCTATTTACTTTAGTAATTAGTGTCCCTTCCTTACAATATAGTCCTTGGGACTTAATAGTGAGGGTGCAAATTGCAGCTTCTTGCAGGCCAAAGTTCTGAGGCTGGAAGGGATGACAATAAAGTGAGTTTTTTCCTCCTTTTTTTAAAACAGGAAGAAGGAAAGAGGGAGACCTGTGGAAGATGCACACACGCACCTAGGGAGAAGTGTGTGTAAGTTACATAAGCCACTTGGAAGGGGAGGTGAAGAGGAAGATTAAAGATGACCAAATTTCCCATATGACTGTGAAAGAGTTGAGGAATGAGTGATTGTGAACAATTCAGTATTTTTTTCAAAACAAGAAAGAGGGAGTCCATCCATGTGATACTCTGTACCCCATGTTCATCCTTATAGTGCAACTGTAATGTTTAATGCAAAGTATGTCATGTAAGGTGTTTTTTGAAATGCTCATGACATGCTGAACATTATTGTTATGATAGTGTGCTTCTTGCAGTGTCACATGCATAGTTATGAAACTATGTAATATTCCCAAATGTGTGTCACAGGGCTTGAATAGATCCAGGCAAACACAAAGCAAAGTGAGAGTTCACACCTTGCTGAGGCATGCAGACAGGAACGATGGAGTGTCCTGAGCACCTGATAAGGCGATGCTTATTTGACTCTAGTGGAGGAAACCAGGCCCATTGCTGGACATGGCTGATCACCTGACCCCAAGGGTGACGAGAAAACATGTTAAAGGCAGACGGGTTTTTGTCTCGGGAGCTCTCTTTCTTTTGCAATCCACCTACACGACAATATCAAAACAAACTGCCCATGGGGAGGAGTCTGGGTGGGGGCCTACCAACCAGCCTGGGGGAAGATTAACTGTCAGAGACTTTAAGGCTACTTGAGGTGTTAAGTTTAGTTTAGAATGTGATTTGCTTTATTTTCTTCATGATCAAATCTGGCTCATATTATTCTGGTTTATAATCACTTAAAATCTTTCTGTACTTAATTAACGTATTTGTTTTTTATCTAAATCAGTGCATGTGGCTTGTGTGTACAAAGACTTTGTTTAGAGTGACAGAGCTGTTGCATATCAATTTCATTGATAAATTGACTAACCTATGAGCTTGCAGCGTTCAATAAGAAGCACTGACCTCTGTAAAATGGCAGTTCCTAGGGTTGCATCTGAGACTGGGGATATCGGCTAGGGATCATTCTATTGTAGAATCCCACAAGTAGCTAGCCAAAAGCACTCACTCACCAAAATAGGAGCTGCTTATCTGCAGGAGGCTGAGAGTGAACTGACCCAGGAGTGGATGATTCACACAACAGGACAAGTGCAAGATGGGCTCCAGGAGTGAGGGATTGGGGTGACACAGCAACATACTAGTCCAGATTGCAGAGGGGAATGTCATACTCCATCTGACTCATTACAGGCTTTGAATCATGGTAATCCTTTTAGTGGCTAGAGAAGGTTGGACACAGCTCCTTCCAGAATCCTTCTACCTTCTCCATCTAGTAGCTAATAGTGGGTTACTCAAAATCCCATTTTAGGGCGCTCTGCAACTAGCTACAGGCAAATTACTTTCCTTTACCATTACAAATGTAACTATAGGACCTTGCAATAACTTTCAACTTCAGTATTTTTTAAATCATAGGCCAAATATTTCCACATAAAGAGGATACAAATAAAAATAAAACTTTTACATAACTAGCAGTGAGCACTTAGCCAACATTCACTGAGCAAACTTTTATATATTGTTGTGGTCCAGTTGTTTGCCCAGCTACAGCTTTCTCCTTTTTTTTTTTTCCCCCCCCTTTGCAAAAGCATTATTTGAATACTTCCATGAAACATTATAAACAAGCTTCTTCATAAGATGATCACCAGAACATTTGAGTCACGGCTAATAAATAATCCAAGAACATGCATTGCAAATTAAATATATTTCATTGTAAACGTCGGGAACAACAAAAACATGAATACAAATTAAAAAATGATTAAAAGAACCAAAAACTTAGAATGCAAAATCTTCTTTTGTTGTTTAAAGTATTGTTTTTCATGAAAATACTCAAGTGCGTATGCACATCAGAGAGGGAGAAAGAGAATTCTTTGTTCTCAGTGCCTGGAATTCATTTCTAATTCTAGCGAGTATAAGACAGAGAATTTTGGTAAAGTCGTGCACATGGAAGGTGCCAAAGTGACAGTGCTGGAGACTGAAGTCTGTATTTATCCACATAATGTGTGCAGCTTCCCTATATTACCATGCCACTGTGTCTCAACCCTGATATGGAAGGATTTCCTTGAAAGGAAGTCATGTGCAAGGGAAGTTCTATGGCCTGTGTTATACAGGTCAGACGAGATTATCACAATGGTTCCTTCTGGCTTTGGAATGTGTGAATCCATGGCACATTAATCACCTGTCTTTCTGTTAAGACTGACGAAGGCTGTCAGCTAGTGCTCCTTGTGATGAGGGTTTTATGATGTGAACACTTGTCCACTTGGAACTGGACTGAGGCCACAAACTTGCTATCAGATAGGCCACACCCACCAAACTGTTTTAAACAAATGTTGAGAAGTGGAAACGGTGGACATGGATATTATCTTATTCTTTTAGGGGTGTCTAGAGTTAAACTTTTGAATCTTCCATGGGTTATAACTCATAGTCTACTTCACTATAGCTAGCTAAAAAGGTGTAGAAGTGTAAGAGTTCGAGAGTTAAAAGAACTTTACATACAAGAGTTTCTCCTATTCTTTCCTCAATCTGTGAGCACAATTCCCATTAACCTATCTGACACTCCCTGTAGGTTCTACATTTGACCATTCAAATGAGGTAATGGTCTGTTTGTTTAGCATACATTGTCGAGCAGCAAAGCCATGCATGAAAATCAAAGGATTAATAAGCCCCACCGAATGGCAATGCTTTCAGTACAGGGCTGATAATAAAGAATTAGATGTGGATTAAATGTGAGCCCCTATTTCCTTATGGAACAAGGATTTCCTTTTTGTTAGTGTTAGCTAAACATTTCAACTTTGGTCCTTTTGTGGGGCTGAGAAAAGAGAGCTGTTTACAGTCCTTTCTCGAACAAGGATTTCAAGGATGGTCATCAGAAAAAATGGTCATAAAAAATCTACAAAGTTCCATTAGTACAAAATCAGTAATAAAACCACACTTCTTAACTTTAAACAGTACGAAGAAGCATAAAGAGACAAATACTGTTGTCAGGAAAAAAATCTCACTGTTTGGGGAATATACTAAATTATAAAGTAAATTGGCTGCACCCTATTTATGTGCAGGGAAGCTTGTTTTGTAGGATGACTAGTGGTGTTGAAAAGTGCACAGTTTGCACTGTAAGCTAGGCAGGTTTAAGTGAGGTGAGAAATATTAGGGTGTGTCCAAGAGAAAGAAGTTGGGGGTGGAGGGATAAGAAGACATGAGGTAAATTACATTTTTCAAATTCTTTTATTGTAATACTCAAACATGATTAATTACATAGTTAAAGACTTTTTTTTAAAAAAAAGATACCAACTTTTTAATTGACAGGGTCATTATAAGTGATTTGGTCTGGGTCACACAAGTCAGTGAAAATACAGGGGATGGAATCCAGGAGTCTTAAATCTCACTGCCCATAATCTAAACATAAGATTCAAAGTGCATATTGGCAACACCATGACAGCCACAAATAGGGAATTTATTTCTGAGACCAATCTCCAAAAAGTAATTTTTTTAATGAGAAACAGAAATAAAATCTCCATCTGGTGTTTCTGGGTGTAAATCTTAATAGAAAAATGTAGTAATTTGTTGCAATACCTTAGGACTGGATTCTGTAGTCACCCTGCCCATGAAGTTGCCATTGACATAAAAACAAAATTGGAACCTTTACTAATATACAAGATGAGCTATTTTTCTAATGCGCCAAGAGATCACTGCATTAAAAATACAACAGACCCAAAAAGCTGAATGAAGAACAAAAGATTAGACTTAATCTCTCGGTATTCCTAATGTATGCCAGTTTAAACTACACACAAAGTTATTTTCAAACAGGTGCTTAAGAATCAGTTTTCTTTAGTTTTGTTCTGGGTTTTTTTGTACTTCATGTGTTGTTAAAGTTCCTTCTATGTTTATTCTTTCATTTTTGCCTTACTGGTATTCAGAGACCTTTTTCGCCTTACCAGCCCAGCCCAACCAAAGTTAATACACCAAAAACTGGACAAAAGCAACAGTCCCTTTGGATCAGTTCACTCCTGACTTGGACTCTGCTCTTTCATATATGGCATTTGTCAGTTGTCTCAAGGGGAGTGAAAGAGCATACATTATAGATGCCATTTTACAGAATAGAGCAATGAAAATAAATAACAGAGTGAGACTTAGGATATGAAGCAGACGGTTCATTTGTCTATAGTGCTAGTCTATTTGCAGACTCCAGAGCACAATACTGCATAAGGTCCCATTAAGAAGATACATACCATAAAGGCAAGAACCATATTTAAAAACTCTGTTTTTAAAGATGAAAGCCTAAAGTCTGATGCTAAATTAAATGGCAGGGTGGATTCTGCAGCCAATCATGGAGTGATGGGCTCATGGAAAATACCAAGCCCAGCTTGAAGTTATGTACTGTTAACACTGGGTAGGGATGTGTGTATTTCATGGAGTTTAGCTCTTTTTGCAAACTTTTCAGAATATGTTTTTGTTTGCAAAGTGAGAGTTTGTGGACCATTTATTTCTTGAATCCATATTCCCCCTACAAGGGTGCTTCAGTTTAAATCAAACATGAAAAAGTCCAAACATGTTTTTCTACCTACAGGGAAGCTGTGCTATGCAGTTAGGCTAAGAGGATCCCCAAAAGAGGCTGATACAAGTGGGTGGCCTGTGTATGCAGTATCAGTGTTTTATTAAACTGTTTACCTCTTCCCCATTTCTTCACTTCCACTTCCTGTGCCCCAGCCTCTCTGTTTTACAGTCTCATTGCAATTTTTCACCCTATTATTTCACTGGCTTTTTTTTTTCTTGGCTCCCTTTTTCAGTCTCTCCCAAGCAGAATGTGAACCCAATAACATTCTAATTCCAGTCAGTCTTTCCAACCACAACTTTCAAGTGAAGTTTGAAATTAGGCAAAACAGGCCAGATACTCAGCTGGTAATAATCATCATAGCTCCATTGAAATCAATAGTTACAACAATTTACACCAACTGAGGTCCTGGCCCAATTAATTCTCCCATCCCTAGTTAAACTGCCTGAGCATGAGGTGAGGAACATAATCATACAAGATCTTTATAGTTTTTTGGATTTTTTTCTCTCAGAATAGCATCCTCTGAATCCAAATATCATAAACAGGATGCCCCCGCAGAACTAGTTTTACACACAGAAGAAACTTGCTTCTTTGCTGCCATCTTCTGACAAAAAGTAAAAATTTTTGTTACACATCTCCTTTTATTAACATTTAATCATCTTTGTCCATTTTCTGACTGTTGCAATTTTTCTTTTCATTACTTGTCAATATTTTTCAAGGTGTTACACTAAAATTTGCTTAATCTTTTAGCCAACTGTAGTGATTGTCTTTAGTCAGAAAGAACTATCTTTAAAGGATACCATCAAACAAAACAGTAACATTTTAAAAATTTAATTTCTTTTTACCATTTATGCTATTCATCTGACATTTGGACAGTAATAAAATGAGTTTTTTTCTCCTTTTTTTTTTTTTTTTTTTGTTCACATGTTCTATTCAGTGAAAGAATTTTGGGGTTGCAAACACTGCAAGAGAACATTTAAATCCAAACCAACTCCCCCCACTCCATTTTTAATGAAAAAAATTACAGAAATATTTGTATTATACTCAGGTTCCTACATTTGTGACTAAACTATCTGATCATAATCTTATTTAATTGCCTTTTCTTTTTGTCTATTGTGGTAAAGTCAGGCCAGATGGTCACAAAAGGATATACCAGAGCCAGTATGCGAGCCCAAGAATGCCAAAGGCCCTTTTTCCTGCAGGCAGAGGAGAAATTACTGCAGGGCAATTAGAGACACCTGGACCCAATGAAGGGCTACTCCAGGTGTACTTAAACCCTGCCTTCCCAAAAGTGGGGGGGAAGTAAAAGAGGAGGAAACTACCAGAAGGTTTAGCTGGAGGAGAGTGCTGCTCTGCAGCCAGAGGAGCCGAGAAGGAGAAAACTCTCAGCCCCAGCCAGCAGGAGGGAGCTACAGCAAGGTACCTCCTTGGGGGTATGTGGAGGGGAAGGCACAAAAGACTTGTTCAGGCTGGGGGCGGAGTTACCGCAGGCCCCACTGATAGAGGAGACTGCTGCCAATAGGTGAGACAAAGCAGTAAAACTACCTTCTAGAGGGGGTAGAGTCATAGTCAACCTAGTGAGGTCAAAGCAAATGTATAGGGTTGACCCAGGTCCATCAGTCTAACAGTCCTCCAGCAGTTGTCCCACTATGCCCCATTCCCTGTGACAGTGACTGCTCTGGCCACAGTTATAAATGCTGCTGCCCAGGGCCCATGGAAATTAGAAGCCATGCTCCTTTAAAACTTCCCATGTATTTTTGAAATGCCTTTTCTTGATTGCCCATCTTGGCGAGCACACCTAGAAGCTTTACCTTGTTGTGTACAACTGCCTAACTGACTGTGCTGGCTATGTGCACTAGCAATGCTGCTGCCCGGAGAAGACCGGTAATATTGGCCTGTGGGAACAGGGGCTGTGCAAGCACAGCAATGGACCAGCCATAAGAAGGGTGGACATCTCTGAAAAGATTGAACAGAAGATGCATGTAAAGGGATACAACAGGGATCAGCAGCAGTGCCACATGAAAGTGAAGGAACTGCAGCAGGCATTCCACAAGGCCAGGGAGGCCAACGACTGATATGAGCCTGAGCCACAGATCTACTACTTCTACAATGAGCTGTGTACTAGTCTTGGCAGAGACCACACCAGCACCCCACAAACTTCTGGGGAGGACCCCAAGACAGAGACCCCTGGGGAATCCAGCCATGCCATGAGCCAGGATCTGTGCATCTTCAACAGTCTAGCTAGCCAAGCATGGATGAGACTGATGAAGGGGAAGGGACTTTTGGTAGGTGTGTACATACAATTTTTCTTACAAAAGTTAAAGATGGCGCCCACCCCATCCCCAAGCTAACAAGTACAGGTATCCACTTGTAATTCTTTTGCTCAGATGAGAAGAGCTAGTGGTACAACAAACAGAGGTAGACTTCCCATGCCCATTGGGTTAGGCAGGGAGAAGGAGCATATGGAGCAGTTTGTTTATGTATATAGTGACTTCCCTTTTATCTTCCTGAGACAACTCACTGAAACTTTCATGGAGGTATTCTGCAATCTCTCCCAAAGGTTCCTAGGGATGGTTGTCTTATTTCTTCCTCTGCCGTAGGACACTTTCCCATACCACTTTATGATATCTTTGGCAAGCACCAGTGCAGTGGCATGTGGGCACAGATGACTTCAGGATCCCAGTAGCAGCTATGCTCTCTGGATCTTTATTATCCTCCAGAGTAAGATATCAGCTAAAACTAGCCCTGCCTGTGGAAAATATTTTGAGTATTCAGTGCTGCTGCCCTATCTGCACCCATGAAATAGGGACTGCAGTTTTATTGTTTCATGCGAGAAAAATTTCTTTCCACCCCCTCATCCCTGGCAGGCAATATGTACCATGGCTGGGACTGGAAAGCAATGCTGTGCTCTAAAGTTGAAGTGTCAACAAGCATGTCTTATTAGAAACTTTTATGGGAATAAGGCAAGGGAGTTCTTTCCCTTTCCATTGGGACTGTAAATCCAATGATAATCTGTTTATTTATCAGCAACTGCTGCCTTTGCAGTCTGGAAAGATGCCTCCTCCACACCTACAGAATGCCAGACCCTGATGAAGCAGAGAAAGAAGAGGACATGGGAGGACATGTTGTGGGCGATCCTGTAAGCTAGTGATGTATCAGACCTTGAATGAAGGGCCTGGAGGACCAATATGACCAAGAGCAAGCAGAAGGAAAGAGCAGACAGGAGACTAGTTCAGGAGTCCCAGCAGGAAAAGGACAGAGATGTACCAAGACATAATGGGTCTTCTCAGGCAGCAACCTCCAATGCTGCAGATCCTGGCTAACCTATTGGTTTAAACATCAGACTCTCCACCTTTTGCAGTTCTTGGAGAACTCCATGGTAGCAGCTTCCTACCCCACACAACGTATTACATGACATCACTGTGCACATAAGTACCCCTACCACTCCACACCAAGGGACAGTAAGGAAAACCACAGCTTCACATACACTGACCTGTGAGAATCACAGTAGGTGTACATGTAGCTACAAGGGACTACCTTTGTGGACTGAAATGGACAGAAATGTTTGATGCTTTTCCAATTTTAAAGTTCTGTAAATCTGTGTTAAAAGTGTGTATTGTATTACCTCTTGGGTTTTTTGCACAGTGTTCTTCTGCACTGTTTTTGCCACTCAATACATTTCTAGTGTTTTTGATAATGAAATTAATTTTACTAGCTCACACCCCACCGCCAGATGCATCGCTGTACTCAAAGCATACAGTTCTTGTACAGAACCATAGAAAGCAAAGGTTCAGGGAAAAGACCCTGTCATATCTATAAACATAAAGACAACACTGCATAATGTATAGCTTCACTAAAACACACACTAATAGTCCAGTACACAACACTCCTAGGGCTGGCAGTTATGGTGCTCTTTCAAAGCTTCCCTCAACTGCATAACTCCCCATGGATCCCTTGAGTTGGTTTGTTCAATGTCAGCAGACAGCTGCTCCACATCTATTCTCCATCTGCACCTGCAGAGCCAGTAATTGAACCAGTGTAGGGCTGCAGGTACTAGGGGAGCAACGGGTAGGCTGGGCCTCCCAGAATAAATAGGGGCTTTTCAATTTCGATAGTGGTAAATGTTCACAAAAGATGTGCCTGCTTGGAGCGTTCTGAACAGTCCTGTGTTCTTAAAGATGTGATTGTCATGCACTTTCCCTGACCAGCCCCCTTTAATATCAGTGAAGTGTCCCCCCTAATCCCACCAATGCAAGCATAACCATAGAAAAGTAGCCCTTTCTGTTAAGGTATTCTGTGGTAAGGTGGGTTGATGCCAAAATAGGATGCATGCCCTCTGTCACCTCATGCTGTTCAGGAACCCTATTGCTGCAAATCCATCCATTATGTCCTGCACATTTTTGAGAGTCACACTCCTGCATAGCAGGAGATGATTAATGGCCCTGCAAACTTGCATGAAAATGGCCACCCCTGTGGATTTTCCACCTCCAAAATAATTTCCCACAGACTGGTAACAATCTGGCACTGCAAGCTTTCAGAGTGTAATCACCACTTGCTTCTTCACTGTCAATGCAGCTCTCATTCCATTTTCCCTGCACCGGAGGACTGGGTCAAGCTTGGCACAAAGATTCAGGAATATGGCCTTTTACATCTGAAAGCTCTGCAGCCAGTACTTGTTGTCCCAAACCTGCATTACTTTGCAATCCCACGGGCTAGTGCTTGTTTCTCAGGCCCAAAAGCAGCACTCTACTGTCTGCAGCTGCTCTGTGAATGCCACTAACAAGCTTGAATTGTTTTTTGCTATGCCCTCAGCAAACTCCTGGAAGAAATCATGTCCCCCATTCTCATGGCACTGTTGGTGGAATCGTGCATCTTATATTTGCAATGTTCATGTCATGACAATAGTGCTGTACTCTGCAGGCTCCATGCTTCTGTCAGAGCTGGTCGCCAGCAAAAAGTGCCACATAGGTTTGTGGGATTTTTTTTTTTAAATCACATAAATTATGGGATATGGATGTCATTATGGGATGGAGAAAGTTCCATGCTGGGAATCTGACCCCTAGGTTCTAGAGATCCCTGGGGCAAGACATTTCTATCCCACAGCAAACTGCAAAAAATTCCCAGAAGGCACTGCAGCAGATGGCGGTGTATGGTACACTGGGATACCTACTCATGGTGCACTGCAGTTTGCATCAACACAAGCATTCCTGTTGAGTACATGTAAGGCTGATGCAAGCAGCCATGTGTGCACACATCTATACAATACACATACTTTGGCTGCTGTAGGCCAATGTAACTTGTTGACTAAGATTTATAGTGTATCTCCGTGAGCAGTCTGCCCAAGTGAAAGGCCTGCATCTGTACTTATCTTAAGAGTAGAATCCTGCAATTCACATTCAGTGTTGGAGCTATTCACCAGATATCAGTTTATAATACTCCTGTTTACCAACCATGTTCTCAGCAGGTCCAGCTCAGTTTGGCCCCTACTATAGACTTCTCTCCATGAGTCTATGACCAATATGAAAATGTAGTGACCAAAATTTATGTATCCATAGGAACATAGTCAACAGTGAACAGAAGTATTAAAAAAAACTAAGGGTCTATATATAGATAGTATTTTACCTAAATCATTCCTTCCTTGCAAGTTTAGCTAGGTGCCCCTTTGTCCCAGGCATCCCGCAGCATTGTGAAAGGCATCCCTTTGTCCCAGGCATCCCGCAGCATTGCCATCTGTTGGGACGGTGCTGAATCAGTATATAGTATCACAATTGCCAAGTTTGGTGAGCCTGAGTGCCAGAGGGAGCAGGGCCTTGTAGCACTAGACTGTGGAAAATCACTGAAAAGGCCAAACTTGCACTTGGCATGAACGTGTGTCACAAATGCTTGTCCATACCCTGTAAGCAGCTCATGATCATGGGAGTTCAAAATGGAACAGTCCTAGTACACTGGTAGCCATGTTGGTCCCCGGATATGAGAAAGTCAAAGTGGGTGAGGTCATCAATATCTTTTATTGAACCAACTTCTGCAGGTGAGAGAGCCAAGCTTTCGAGCCACAGAGCTTTTCTTCAGTTCTTCAACATCGAGCCAGATTCCAGGAGGAGGCAGCACACATGCCCAGGCAGCTCCCGCAGCTGATGCAATGAAGGTGTGGCTGCTCCAGTCCAGGCGAGCCACAAGGAGGGAGGCAGGTTGTGAATAGACCTAGACCTGACCTGAAGAACAGCTCTGTCTGTGCGGCTCAAAAGCTTCTCTCTCTCACCCACAGAAACTGGTCCAATAAAACTATTCCCTCCCCTACCTTGTCTCTCTAGAACAATAGTGTCCATCTCCCTGCACAAGAGGGTCCAACAAAGGCCATGCCAATACAGATCTTTGAGTAAAGTGAGTTTGGCTTGGAGAGATCAGCTCTGAAATCCCACCATCGCCTGCTGGGGTGGGAACAAGGGAAAGGCAGGGAAATCTTTAAGCAGCAGCCTTGGCAAGCAGAGCTCAGGAAGGATCTCTGGGTAGCAGACACTGAATATGGAGCCTGCGACGTGGCCCAGTCAATCCCGTCCCCTCCCCGCTCAGCGCAGGCCGGCTCCTTACAGTTTATCATCTCCAGCCCTAGCCGCCGGGTCACCCCGATCGCTCCTTGGTCTCCACGCACCACAGGTCAGCACAGCAGCACCACGAGGCAGTGACCGGCCTGCTGGGAAGCACAGGCCTGTTCCCCAGCGGTGCTGGGCAGATGCCGGAGAGGAGACCCGGGGCCACCCATGGCGGAGCAGCCCGCGCCTGGCTCAGTCACCTGTCACGGGTGGGACCAGGCAGAGAGCTCCCAGGGGCCGGACCCTCAGCCGGAAGCTGCAGGAGGGCCGGGCGCTGCCCTTGCTGCTGCGGCCGCCCTCCCGCAGCTCGTGCCCGGCAGCCCCAGCCCACGCTGTCCCCTAGCAGCCTCCGCCTCCCCCTCAGGGCCGAGCCAGAAGCAAGGCCCAGGACTGGTGGGTGGAGCCCGGATCCGACGGGCCGAGGGGGCCCCTGGGTTGGCGGCACCGGCAGCCGCTGACCTTGCTCCGCCGGCGCCTGGCTCCGCCCGCCTGGTGCTGCCGGGGGCGGGGCGAGCCGCGCCTCCCTCCTCCGGCTCCCGGCCCTTGAGTTGCATCAGCTGTCGGAGCCGGCCGGGTGGGCCTGAGCGCGGCCTTGTCCCGGCAGCCGGTGCTGCAGCCAGCGGCGAGCGATGGCGGGGGCAGGGAGCCAGGTGAGGGCTGCGCCCGCCTCAGGGGCCACCTACCGGGTGGGTCTCATCTCCTGACTCTGTCCGTTCGTCCGTCCCCGCGGCCCCCCTCGATCCCCGCTCGTGGCACATCAGCCTCCCAGCAGCGCCGCATGCGGCCCGGGCTGGGTTTGAACCGGGGGCCGAAAAGCCCCTTCTCCCCCGGCCCTGGCCCCGGCCCCAGCCCGCCCCTTGGGGAAGGCTCACTCCGGCTGCTTGCTCCCTCCCCCGGCCCTGTGGTCGTTTTCCCTCCAGCTTGAGCCGGGTTTCGGTAAGTTCCGGCAGCGCCAGCGGGGCAGGTGCCGCCCGCATGCAGCCCGATGCTGCTCCTCTCCCGCACAGCTGGCAGCCCCATGGACCCTGGCTCCAGCGTGGATCCCCGGGAAAGTCAGTGGGGCTCTGTGCGGGCACAGCAGCGTCTGTCTTCTACGGTGATCCGATACAGGACCCGGCCACAGAAAACCCAAAAGCAAACTGAAACACTGGAGAAAAAAAAACCAGTATGGGGAATGGCCAGCAGATAGAGAAACCACCAAGTGACTGTCATGTCTATTTCCATCCCCTCTAACCTTATTTCCCTTTCCGCTTTAAATTGTCATCCCTTAACCAGTGATTTAAAAGTGATGTGATGGGAGTCTCCAGTTTGGACTTTAAGTCCTGGATAGCACTAACTTTTAAAAATGTATAGAACCATAAGCGTGCAAAGTGTTTTACAGATGTGTAGAAAAAGGAAGGCCCTGCCCTTGGGAACTTGCTGTCCATTATAGTGTCATCTTGTATATTTAGTAAAGGACAAAGCAAAGCACAAGAAAGTATACAGAGCAGGAAGTGTGAGCCTTAGAATTGGGGAGTTACTGAATGTTCTTCACAACAAGCTGGTAAGTTTTATATTGCCAATTAGAATGGGGGAAACCGAGGTAATAAGATAAAGTGACTTATCTAAGGATATGAGATCTGATCAGACCTGGTGTTAGGTCTTCAGGAAGTCCTTGAATCCTGTGCTGTACTTAAACCAGTGGACACTTTCTCCCTCACCTATAGTGTTAGATACAGCTATAAACATGTCAAGAAAGGAGAGTAAAGTAAGTTCAGTTTATTTTCTTTTTAGATTGGTGCTGGGGAAGAAAAGAAGGAAGGGGGGAAGAAGAAAACCAAAGAAGGGTCTGGTGATGGCGGTTGCACTGAGGTAAATTTCCAGTTCATTTATATGCTTTTAAACAGTTTAATTTCATTGTTGAATAAGATTCAAAGGACATCAGTGCATGACACCTGCTGTTGTGGATGCTCTTATGTCTGTTGATGTTTTATAGTAATGACATGCAGCAGTGAAATAGTTAAAAAATAGTTTTTGTTTCTTTGATGCTATTACAACAGGTTATATTGGATTTGTAGAGCAGTCTGTAGCAATTCCCTTTTTAGGATTTGTCCTGTGGTTTGCACCAAGAAGAGGGATGTTTTTGTAAGTGATGATGTAATCATTGTCTTTCTAGTGGTGAAGTTTTCTAACTTTGAGTAAATGAGAATACACAGTATAGACATGAAAAGCATGTTTTTTCTTAACCATGAACTTTTTGACATTTTTATTTGGTATATTAGATTTTAAGAAACTTCTTATAAAACAGGTATAAACCATTATTTAATTTGAAGTAATAATCTTAATTTAGCCAAAGCTTTTTGTCTTTAATTTAGAAATTAAATATAGTTTTTTTTAGTATTAATGTAGTTTAAATTGCTTTAGCAACACTTCTGGAGGCAGACTGTTAAAGGAATAAATGGGAAGAAGAGGAAGAGTAGAGATGATAAGGTAACAGATTAAAGTGTGGAAAAGGAAAAAGGAAGGAAGTGAAAATGGATAGGGAAGGGAAGGTAGAGCATCACTGCAAGTTAGCTGAGATGTTAGTAGGATTTGATTTATTATAATAAGGTTGAATCAGAGTTTGCATACCTCTAGGAGATAAAGTAGGAAATTTTGAGGTACATAAAATGTAATCATTTTTGCTTTAATTGAAACAGTGTGCTGTTAGACTTTTTCCCCTTTCCCATTTATTATTGTGATGATAATGTCAGCAGCTTGCTTTTTCCAGTGTATTTTAAGCTACAGTAGAATTTGTGCATTTCAAACTCCTGTTGCATTAATAGCCACTTTTTTGCTAAGAAACTAGCCTGACCCCTCTCTGTTTTGAAAAAAGATACTGGCTAAAAATTTCATAAGGACCCAAGTGACTTAGACTCCTGGCTCCCATTGAAAATCAATGAGATTCAGATTCCTAAGCCACTTAGACACTTAAGTAAAGGAGGTAACATTTTCTTAGTTTTTAAAGTTACTTGTTATTAGAACTGGAAGTCTTTGCTAAATACTTCTTCCTTCCATTATTTTACATGTAGCTGAATCCCTGGCCTGAATATATCAATGAGCGTCTAGAGATGTATCATAAACTTAAAGCAGAACATGATGCGCTTCTAGCAGAAAGAGCTGCAAAAGACAGCAAACCTATTAAAGTCACATTACCTGATGGCAAGCAGGTTGATGCTGAATCCTGGAAGACCACGCCTTATCAAGTTGCTTGTGGAATTAGGTATAACTGACTTCTGTGGCCTATGCTATCACTTTCAGACACAGCTACTTCTACAAACTGCATCTGTGATCTTTTATAGTCCTTAGCATGATGGGTTATTTATTTCTTAGCCCAACTTAGTTTTCTTCAAATCATGATTTGTAGCAGCCTTGCTTTTATTATAAATTCAAACTCAACAGCTTTCTAATTTCATAGCAATTCTTTGCCTTATGAAGATGCTGTTTCTAAAATTAAGACATTTATGGGCTGGATCCTGAAAATGCATAATCATGTCAATAACTTTTACTAAGTGAGTACTCCTGTTGAATTGGAATCTAATCAAGCATGTGAGTAACATTACTCTCACACTTGAAGTGTTTGTAGAATTGGATGTTGGTGCATCACATAATTTAATCTAGTCTGCATTGACATGTGGAGGACTGGTGAGTGACACTCCTGTTAATTTCAGTGAGAGTAACTCATACAAATACTTTAATTTTACCATTTTATTACATATGTGTGGCAAACATCAAAAAGAGCACTACCCTAACTTTGGATGTATATCAAATGGTTAAACCTTTTATTGTAGTTTTTGGGCAATGTAGTTGGCATATTGGAAAACTTGGTGTTTACAGTTTATGATGCTCAAAGTTTAAAATCATGAAAATGAGGAGACTTTAAACTTTGTGAAACACTAACCTTATTGTGGCTAGGTTATTCATTGTACTTAAGCTCCTCTCTTCGCTTTCTTGGTACATATGTTTAAAGCTGGCAGTTCATGCACATGCTGATTGCATGCTCATTCATCTGTCAACTCAGATGGTCTCTCAAAATTTGGCCTCAAACTTTACTTTAATTTAGTGCCCTTGATCATAAAAATAAAGATCGTGCCTATGTTCATTTAGTGTTAAGGTCATGGTGACTTGGGTATCAGTGGATGTTTTTGAACAATATTCATATGGTTCATAGATATCAAGTAATTCCCAGTAGAGCTGATTTCTTCTAGGTTGAGGTGAAATAAACTAAGGAAAGATTAAGTCTTTCCTGGAGACTTGTTCAGCTCTAAATGGAAGTGCTTTAGAAACACTCATGTGCTTTCTCTCTTGCAGTCAATCCATCTGAACTACTGATTTGCTTAAACATTTAATAGTTTCAGTTTCAAATGACTGCCAAATATATCATCTTTAAGAATTGTTGTGTCTTTTTTGGTTAGTGGAGACAAAATGTAAAAGTAATAGTACCTACTTGAAGTTTTCAAAAAGAAAAATCTGTTCTCATTCAGCTACTTGCTTAAAAGCATCTCTTATTGCAGAAGGATCACAGTCTATAAGTACTGCCCTAAGTCAAATATGTTAAGTGTGCTCCACAGTGGGAAATTTGCTGAGTAAACTACATTTAGTTTCTTCCTGCTCTTCACAAATAAAACATTGTGTGTGGGATTTTCTTAGCGTGGGTCTAACTTTGCTCTCCTTGCAGTCACTGGGTGTTCTGCCACTGACTTCAGTGGAAACAAAGTTAAGTCTGCACTAAGCACTCTTGAAAATCCCACCCTAGTTGTTTATGGGAAAGGTTATGGGGGAATGTTCCCATTTGTTGATTGTTGAATAGCTGACATACAAATTATTTATTTTATAGTCAAGGCTTGGCTGACAACACTGTTATTGCCAAAGTGAACAAAGTGGTTTGGGATCTAGACCGCCCCTTGGAGGAAGACTGTACCCTGGAACTGCTCAAATTTGATGATGAAGAAGCTCAAGCAGTAAGTATCTTCCACTAAACTAGTTCTTCCCTCTCTTGGATGACAGACTTCAAACTACATTGAATTTAGTCCTTGGTGAGCATTACTTGGTGTTTGGCCATCTAAGTCACTTGCGGGGTCCAATTCAGTAGGTGCCTCATTAGCATGCCTACTAGATTGGGTCCCATTCAAAATTGGGGAGGGCGGGGGGAGAGAGAGAATAATGAGAGGGATTGGAGCAGGGAGACTTTACTCAGGGTCCCCACATCCCAGATGGGTGCCCTAACTACCAGACTACAGGGTGTGTGTCTCGCTCACTCACACTTTCAGTATTTATCTTCAGTGGAACAGCTTCAATAGGAGACACTGGAGGAGCCCCACGTTAGAATCTCCCATAGCTCAGTGGTTGCAGCACACTCCTGAGAGGTGTGGGAGACCCCTGGTCAAATCCTTTTTCCCCTTCAGGCAGAGAGTGGGGAATTGAAGCTGTCTCCCATATCCCAGGTGAGTGCTCTAATCACTGGTCTAAAAGGTATAGGACAGGTAACGGCATCTCCTCCTCCAGCCATTTTGTGTAGAGCGAAGCAGGCTCCCAATTCATTCCTGCAAGCAGCAGCATAGGTGCCTAGAGTGCCTGACACTCCAGGCGGCAGGTTACCGTGTGTGGATGGCAAGCAGAGACAGGCAGCAGGGATTTAGGTGCCTATCTCTGAGAGAGGGGCAGGACTTAGCACACATCTCTGTCATCAGCATCTTCTGTTGGTTAGCTTGGGTGGCTCAGCACCAGGTGTGCTGAAATGTGTGGATCACTCTCCCCATTCATTGTATAGGAGCCTCGGTACATAACTTGGCTATGTGGATCACAGTGTAGTTCCTGTGATTTTTCTAGGCTCCTAGAAGTTAGGTGTTGTGATACTCAACATTCCAACACCTGAGTCCCTTCATGGATCCCAGCCTGTAGTACCATTCATGATACATGAATATAGTAAATGAGGCTAGTCAATTAACATTTGTGCAACTTATTCAGTTAATTTTCTCTCCTGCTGCCAACCACGTGAGAGAACTATAATGAAATAATTTTTTTCCAGTACTTAACCAGCTGTAAAGATGATCAAGTACAATTTATCTGATAATTACTTGTGTTTTTTGGGTAAATTGGCAAATGGATATGTGAATCATTTCCCATTGTGCAACCAGCTCTAATATTAGATCTGCTGGTTCAAGTATCTATACAAATAAATCATCAAAAGACTTCTGTATGGATTTCAGAAGATCCTGAAATGCATTGTACATAAATACTCAAACTGTGATCCCCTTTTCATTCCTCTCATTAGGTCTACTGGCACTCAAGTGCTCACATAATGGGTGAAGCTATGGAGCGAATCTATGGTGGATGTTTGTGCTATGGCCCGCCAATAGAAAATGGATTTTATTATGACATGTACCTCAAGGATGGGTAGGTTCTTTCTTATCACTTCCGGAAAGCTGGATTGTAACCCTACAATACAGACCAAAAAAGGGGCAGTTGTTACACTTACGAAATAAACAGCAGGATCTTATTCAGGGGACAAGGCAGTATGCCACGTTTATTATGAATACAGAAAATATTTGAAAAAGCAATTGCCTAAAACACACTTTCACACACACACACACACATGCACACGGTTCTGCAGGAGGGATATAATTACCAGCCTCTGTGTTTCTCGAGCTGAATCACTGGCCAGGTGACTTAGACACGAGGATGGAGCCAGTCTTTGTCAGTCACAACACGATGCTCCTTGGGGTTTGCAGAATGAGCCCAAAGTCCAGGTTTCTTCACCCCATTTTTATACTTATCCATCCCCATTCGGGTCTATGGATTTTGTCATGTCAGATAGTCTCCTTGTTTGATGTAATCATCAATTATGTTTGATATCGCAAGTGTGACAGCTTTCCCATTATTCTTTCATTTCTGTTTCACACTTTGTCTTGTCCCTGTCCTTGTGTGTTAACTCCTCTGTTTTCCGTGGTTATCTTGATCTTCAGCCATCTGGGTTGTAAAAGTTCTTTAAACAAAAGCATCTTCTCTCCCTCCTGCCCTTGTAGGCTAAGAACCATTATCTCAGCAATTACTTCCTCGCCGTCTTATTTCAGCAGACTCAAACTGCATTCACTCCTCATTCAGACTTATTAAAATTATTACGTTCTTATTTCATTACATTGGTACATTATTTTATACTTATTAACATAATAAAATTCTTATACCTACACCAATTCTATTAATGCCAATTTTACTAAAAGGAAATAAAAGAAATCTTATTTGCCCTCTCATTGCCCCATGATTTGCACATTAACCACATTCCTGATATACATTGGGCATTTTACTTTACTTGTAAATTATTACAATTAGATTTCAGGATGTTTCCAAACATTCATACGTAGATCTTCACAAACATGGCCCCAATGTGTCATAAATGTTAAATCACAAAATGTTTAAGCAGGGTGTTCCCGCTTATATGTTCAAGCAGTCCATTATCATAGTGGAGCCTGGAGTGGCATGAACAATCAACGTGTCTGAAACATCCCTATCTATAATGCCTAGTTTTGTTCTTTTTTAGTGTGAGAATTAACCCTTAAGCGTTAAATAAGTATCCATGGTCCGGGCCTGCTGTGGTTCAGGCCTACATCACAGTGCTGACCTACACAGTGCATAGCTGTCCTGCCACTGCAGCAGGAGTGGAGTCACAATCTGGGGAATCTGAGTCACAGTCTAGTTCCTGCTTGCCTCTTGCTCCAGGGGCAAAGTATTCTGACCAGCCCTTTTTCTGATGAAGGTTATTTCCTTCTTTGTGGTGACTCTAGTGCACAAGCTGATACGTTGTGGGGGTGAAACCACAGTAGAGATTACTAGTAAAAGACAATGCAAACTTACTTTTGTCTGTTGTAGAGGTGTGTCCAGTAACGATTTCTCTGCTTTGGAGACCTTATGCAAGAAGATCATGAAGGAAAAACAACAATTTGAAAGATTGGAAATTAAGAAGGAAACTTTACTTGAAATGTTTAAGGTGGGTTGTTCTAAACTATTGTGTCATGTTTACTGTAGCTACACAGTAACTCTGTATGGAATGTTAGCTGTGCGTCTCCTGTTAGCGTTAGTGGGAAGATACACCACTGATGTTGTGTGCAGCATATTGACAATATATCTCCAAATGTGTGGGTTTACTTAGGATATTTATTAGTTAAAGGTGAGCACATATACCAATTTTTAGCTTTTTAAATGAAGGGAATGAGGGTTAATCACAGGACTGTGTTCCCAAAACACCAGAGTTCTAATCTGATCCTTCCACTGACTCACATTGTGGCCCTGGGCAAGTTGTCTTTCTGTTACTTAGTTTTCCTGTCTGCAAAATGGGAGTAATAGCTTACATGGATGTTGAGAGAATGAATTGGATGGTAGTATGTATAACTCTTTGTGAACGTAAAACACTAGTGATAGTAAGCAGCTGGCTTTGCAGATATCTGAAGCTGTGTTCAGTGAGTTCTTCAAATCAATTTTTAGAATGATGAGGACAGGACTAAGTCTGAATATGAAATGATTTCTGTACTACCTTAAACAAAAAGGGCTGGTGAAGCAGATTGGTGAAGGAGACATGGGCATTTTCCAATTTTATAGCATTTTTGCTTGAACTCTACTTGCTCAGTATTAACAAAGTGAACAGACCTTAAAAGAAATGAAAATGTCGTAAAATCCCAGTTCTGCCTTGAGAATCTACACAATTTTATTTGGCACAGACAAAATGTGTCTTCTCCTATGGAAATTTAGTATCAAGCCACCATTGTTAGAAGAGTGTTTGTCATTGGTCCTAAAGTGTGATCTTACTTAGATATATATGATACATATATAGATATATGGTATAATTTAGGGAATGTTCTTGTTTCTAAATCTTCATTTCTTTTAGAAGTCTCCTGTTCCGTTGTTAAAAAACAAAATATAGACTTAACTGTCGCAGTCTGCCCAAGAATGTGTACACTTCTATTGGCTCTTGAGTTACTTGCTAGTCAACTGAATTATTTTGCTTTCTTTGAACTGTGCAGAGATCAGTAATAATACTGGTGCACGCACAAGGATGTGGGGGGAAATAACCTTCAACGGAAACAACATAAATATAATCGGTTGCCCTATTTTTAAAATAAATCCCCCTTGTGAATATAATCCTGAGTGTTTTGTCTAAATACTTATGGTATATGTACAACTTGTTAAATTCCAAATGTTTTGACTGAACTTTGCTACTCTTGAGAAGTGTGTCCATCCAAAACTGATGCTGATAAATGAAAATTGCATCTCTTTGTGGAGGTCTGCCCTGAATAGGAGGCCATACGTGCACACTCAAGTGCCACAAAAAGCTGTTCCCTATCCTTTGACATCTATATCTAGCCCATCCTATAGGATGCTCTCCCATCTGTGGGGTAGGAGGAGGGGAATTAGTTTGTTCATGAACATGCATTCAAGGATTTTTTTTAAATTAGTAGAATAGATTCTTTCATACAGTGGCAATAGCACATTGCAGATACTTGAGATTTGAATTGCAGTTTCAAGTTGTGAAGAATTAACATGGACTTTACCATTATATTCCCTCCCAGTATAATAAGTTCAAGTGTCGGATCTTGAATGAAAAAGTCAATACTCCAACTACTACAGTGTACAGGTAAAAAAAAAAAAAAAAAAAAAAAGATATATACACACACGCACTATAATTCCAATGGCTGTAATATTTACTAACGTAATGTGGGCTAGCTGAGTATTGTCTTTGTTTGCATTTTTACAGATGTGGTCCCTTGATAGATCTGTGCAGGGGCCCTCATGTCAGACATACTGGCAAGATAAAGGCATTAAAAATCCATAAGGTATGCATTGAGACTCTATGCTTAATTTTAAACAAAGATATTTATTTGTAGCTATCTTGGGCCAGATCTCTGGGGTAGGAGTCTGGCACTTTGTCCCACACTACTGGTATAATCTGATCATAAATTTCATTTAGCCCATCTGAGAGAGGATCATCCTGATGTAAGTGTGATCTTTCAGTAGTGTAGATTCAAATTATGGGGGCCTAAGCCCACACTGACTGCTGATAGCATAGCAGGACAGGAGACATGACTCAAAAAAAGGGGTGTATACCCTATGCTATACCGGTCCTGGCTTGTAATTTTTGCCCCTTGCAGTTTATTGTAAATAGGAGCAGTCAGAAGGAATTGAGCATGCACAGAGCAGCACCACTAGCAGAAGGTGGCAAAGGAGATCTTTAAACCATCTTTTCTCACAGCCAGCCAACTTGTGCTTTGTGCATTTTTGCTACAGTCAACAATCTGGCCCTTTATTTTTTAATGTGTATATTTAGCTTTCATCTTGATTCAAAATCTAAGAGCTCTGTATTCATGCTTGTATTCTTTTTACATAGTGCCTTTATCAGTTTCATTTTTTAACTATGGCTGTTCAGTTATTGATTATTGCATGGCTTTAAAAAACATATCACAGAGCTTGTACAGTGGCAGTCATAATGGAGGGTGCTGTTTGTTCTTGTTGTTATACTGTACCATTTCACTTGTCTTCAGAATTCCTCAACATATTGGGAAGGCAAGTCTGATATGGAAACTCTCCAAAGACTTTATGGAATTTCATTCCCAGATGTAAAAATGTTAAAGGAATGGGAGAAGTTCCAGGAGGAGGCTAAAAATCGAGATCACAGAAAGATTGGACGGGTAAGACATTCTTTCTGTTAGTGTATTTTTTAAATTCTGCTCAGAAACTACGCAGTGATTTAAAAGGGCATGTGAAAGACAGCACTAACATCACATCTGTATTCTGAAGTATCAGCAGGTAATTCACAGAAAATACAGTAACAAGGTACAAAATTAAATAATTATCCTCTTTAGAACTGAGCATCAAAACCACTACAAGGGACTGTAGACAAACAAGCATTTTTCTAGAGAGCTTTTGGCTATTTAACTACAATCAATCAAAAACCTAAACAGAATAGTAACTGTCCTAGACAGAGTAACTGTGCCCAAAATATGAAAATTCCGATCTTGGGAAAAGTAGTAGGTCTATAACCTGCGATGGGATTTATTTTATTGCTATATTGAAGCCTGAGAGGAAGCTCATTCCTAGAGAGGGTTCTTACAGCTTGTCATTGCTTAGAGCTTTTTCTTTGTACATCTCTAGAATCCATTATATACTCTTACTTTTTTCTTTTTGATTATTGCTGACGTATTTCTAGAGTTCACAATTGCGCTGCATTTTTTTATTCTTTGTCCTCCAATAAAATAAGATCATATTAATGAAAATGCATTGTGTTAGTCAAGGTGATTAATAGTTTGTTACACTGTCTTTTCTTTTTATTTCAAGAAAGGAGACTGCAACTCACTAAAATATCTCCTGCCCTAAAGCAGGAACAAAATCTAGCAAAGTATCAGCTTACTGATATATCGTTTGCACAGTTCATTGGAAGTGTAAAATGTCACAGCAGCACTAGTTATTGTTAGTAGTAAAAGCAGATCAGATGAACCTTGGGATGGGAGGATAGTTAACAAAACCTTACATGCAAGACGTGAAATGACAAGTGTATGCAGGAAAATCAATATTAAAATAGGAAACTGAACACTAACCGTAAGCTATCCATGATGGAGGTATTTACACAGGGAAGCATTTCTGATCTGCAGCTCGCTATTTTACAGTATGTTCAGTTCTGTTGAGTTTTTTTTAACTTTAGTCTGGTTAGTGATGTGTAGTAAAAACTAACCTTTTAGACCTGACAGTAACTGTAATATTGGGAGAGGAAAAGGGTATGATCAGAATCTAAACCTACCACATAAAACTAAGACACGCTAATGTTTTCCTTCAGGATCAAGAACTATATTTCTTCCATGAACTTAGTCCTGGCAGTTGTTTTTTCTTGCCAAAGGGAGCTTACATCTATAACGGTTTAATTGAATTCATCAGGGTAAGTAATATCTTCAGATTCTTTCTCATGTGTTTTATAATAAGATTTCAAGACAAAGAGCTAAAAAGGTTTTAGAAGACTATATAACAATAAAATTGTAATTAATTTAAAATGTTTGTGTCCTGTTTAAAAAAAAAAGAAAAAAAAGAAAGACACACCATAATATACAGTACCCGGGTGGTTTAATGCATGTTTGTTGAATAGGTTATTGAATTTAGCCTGGCAGAGCTGGAGAGCTACTTTTTAGAGCATGGCATGTAAGGAAGCAAAAGAGATGGGAAAAGTGTTCTGATACTCTTCTGTGATATTTGCATTGTCACTGCACCATATTATGTATTTGTGCTACACTACAATGCAAACATCGCAGTGCAATATCACGAGGCATCTCCAGTTATTTTGTGACTCTGTGACAAATGGAGACCTAATTCTTGATTGCTTTATGGTTGCTGGGATGGAGAAAATGTTTCTTCTCGCTTTCTTATTCCTCAGTCTCTCCAGCTGCTGCAAAGAATGGGAAAGGATCTTGGCAACCCCTGCCTCTGTTTAACTCATTATTGCCTTGCATGTTTCAGGAGGGCAACTCTGCTTGTTTTATTGAGTCATATACTTTACAAGTTCTGCAAATGCTGTGCTAAAGAGACAAAAGTGGCTTTAAGACGCAGGTTGAGCATTGCTATTCTAGCCTGCCTTATTAACTCTTCTGTTTCTTGTGTCTCTTCTTTCAGAGTGAGTATCGAAAACGAGGATTCCAGGAGGTTGTCACTCCAAACATCTACAACAGCAAACTCTGGGTTACATCAGGGCACTGGCAGCATTACAGTGAAAACATGTTTTCATTTGAGGTGGAGAAGGAAATCTTTGCTCTGAAGCCCATGAACTGCCCAGGACACTGGTATTTATATATCATCTGTTTAATTAAATATTGCCAATTTGTTTGCATTAGTTCTACCATTCATTTTTTTCCCTCCCAATTTGTGAAAAATTCCAAGCCAGGTGCACTCTGATATTTTTTTAATATAATTTATTTTAATACTATCACTTCATTTGGTGATGCAAGATCATCATCCATGAATTTTTCTAGCTGTTGTTCACAAGTCTCCAATGTGGAGACACGTTCTTAATTGATAGCTACGGAGTTGAACTGAAGGTTTCTTGTGGAGTTAAAGCTCTGGCCGATTTTAGCTGAGGCCAAGATGTACACATTTCTGCTTCACAGGTTTTGAGTAGTCTGCACTTCTGACATACAGGCCTTTTATTTAGGTGCCCAACTTTAGGCACTCAAATTTGAAACACTATCAAGGGTAATATAATCTGATGATTAAGAACTATATAGCCTACAATGCCTAGGTTCAGAGAAATACAGTTATGAATGCTATTAACTAATAATTTCAAGGGCTAGATTGTCAAAACCGGCTGCCTCTTTTGATCCCAAAAAAATTGTATGCCTGAAATAGGTAATTGTGCATAGGTGCAATGCCAATTTTTAGTGTATGCAATGGGTGAACTTCATGTGAAAAATATGATGTGCATAGGTCAAACCTGTAAGGAAGCCCATGTCCTGAGAAGTCCCTTGCTGAAGACCAGATCAATGATAAAAATTGGATATTTGGAAAATGAGAACAGTGTAAGAAGCTGCTAAAACTGCTCAAGTAGCTAAAGAAATGAATAGATAACATCTTGATGTCTTTGGAATCAGTGAGTGTAGATGGACAGGTTGAACAAACTACACTTTAGAGAAACAAAATGGCCATCATCTACTTCAGGAATGTGAATAGTAGACATGACGCTGACATCGTAATCGTAACGTCAAATGAAGTAGAGTAGGCACAACTGAGTGGGAATCAATCAGTGAAAGAATTATCCCAATTGGCTTTCAGACTAAATTCTTTAAGTCATACAATGCTATGAACCAACCGATGAAAAGCCAGATGAGGAAAAAAGTGCTTTTTTATGATTTGTTACAGAATGTGTTAAGCAAGGTTCCAGAACATGACATCATAGTGACTATCGGTAATTTTAACACAAAGATTGGAAGTAATAACGATAGGTTGGATAGAATTATGGACAAGTGCAGGAGGGTTTTTGAACATGAACTAGAATGCTGAACAATTGGTAGAAGTTTTCAGCATGAACAATCTCGTGATAGGTAGAATGATATGATGTGGAAAAAACTGAAGTAATCAGTTTTTTTTTTCCTCTGTCTTCTCAAACAAGGTCAGCTCCCAGTCTGCTGCACTGGGCAGCACAGAATGGGAAGGAGGTGAGCAGCCCTGAGTGCTGAAATAACAGGTTCAGGATTATTTAGAAAGGCTGGACATACACAAGTCCATGGGGCTGGATGCAATGCATCCGAGGGCGCTGAGGGAGTTGGCTGATGTGACTGCAGAGCCATTGGCCAATATCTTTGAAAACTCGTGGCGATTGGGGGAGGTCCTGGATGATTGGAAAAAGGCAAATATAGTGCCCATCTTCCAAAAAAAAAAAAAAAAAAAAAAAAGAGGAGGAGGAGGAACTGGGGAACTACAGACTAGTCAGCCTCACCTCAGTCCCCAGAAAAATCATGGAACAGGTCCTCAAGGAATTCATTTTGAGGCACTTGGAAGAAAGGAAGGTGATCAGGAACAGTCAGCATGGATTCACCAAGGGCAAGTCATGCCTGACCAACCTGATTGCCTTCTACGATGAGATGACTGGCTCTGGGGATGTGGGGAAAGCAATGGATGTGATATACCTTGACTTTAGCAAAGCTTAAGTCTACCACAGTATTCTTGCCAGCAGGTTATTGGTTGGATGAATGGACTGTAAGATGGATATATAGCTGGCTAGATCATTGGGCTCAACAGATAGTGATCAACAGCTCGATGTCTAGTTGTTAGCTGCTAACAAGGAGAGTCCCCCAGGGGTCGGTGGTGGGGCTGGTTTTGTTCAACATCTTCGTTAATGATCTGGAGGATGAGGTGGATTGCACTCTCAGCAAGTTTACAGACGACACTAAGCTGGGTGGGGGGAGTGGTAGATACCCTGGCGGGCAGGGATAGGATACAGAGTGACCTAGACAAATTGGTGGATTGGGCCAAAAAAAATCCGATGAGGTTCAACAAGGACAAGTGCAGAATCCTACATGGAGGATGGAAGAATCCCATGCACAGCTACAGACTGGGTACCGACTGGCTAGGCAGCAGTTCTGCAGAAAAGGACCTGGGGGTTACAGTGAACAAGAAACTGGATCTGAGTCAACAGTGTGCCCTTGTTGCCAAGAAGGCTAACAGCATATTGGTCTGCATTAGTAGGAGCATTGCCAGCAGATCGAGGGAAGTAATTATTCCCCTCTATTCGGCACTAGTGAGGCCACATTTGGAGTATTGTGTCCAGTTTGGGCCCCCCACTACAGAAAGGATGTGGACAAATTGGAGAGAATCCACAGGAGGGCAACAAAAATGATTAGGGGGCCACATGACTTATGAGGATAAGCTTAAGGAACTAGGCTTGTTTAGCCTGCGGAAGAGAAGAACGAGGGGGAATTTGATAGCAGGCTTTAACTACTTGAAAGGGGGTTCCAGGGAGGATGGAACTAGGCTGTTCTCAGTGGTAATAGATGAGAGAATTAGGAGCAATGGTCTCAAGTTGCAGTGGAGGATGTCTAGGTTGAATTTTAGGAAAAACTTTTTCACGAGGAGGGTGGTGAAGCACTGGAATGGGTTACCTAGGGAGATGTTGGAATTCTCCATCCTTAGAGGTTTTTAAGGTGCAGCTTGACAAAGCCCTGGCTGGGATGATTTAGTTGGGGTTGGTCCTGCTTTGAGCAGGGGGAGGGACTAGATGATCTCCTGAGGTCCCTTCCAACCCTGTTCTATAATTCTATGATATTTCCTCATAAAGTGACATGGAACTCCCCATATAGATCACTTCTGCATTTCAGGAATGTTTTGCAGCTGTTCAAAAAGGTATTTACAGGGGAGCAGATGTGGGCAATGACCATAACTTTTGTATCGCTAAATTAAAGTTCAAGTTAAAGAGGATGAAGAAGGTTAAAAGAAGACTGCATTCCAAAATAAATGCCCATGGAAGGTCTTCAGAGTCCATTGAAAACAATTTCTTGCTGCATCGGAAATTCTAAGTAGACAAACCAATCTAAAGCACCAAATATGATAAGAAGATGATGATGGACATATTGAGGAGATGCTTTAAGAATGCCACCAACATTACTTCCATCAAAAGTGACAATATGGACACCATCTAGAGAGGAAAAAAGAGGGCAACCTAGAGAAACATTGTGCAGAATGTAGAGAAAAACCAGATCCATTAATGTGATGCTCAGAAGTCTGACCAGACCAGCACAAGACCAAAATAAATGGCAGAAACTGGTGAATGCACTATGCACCTGAGTGTATGGGAGGCTAGAGGAAAAAAAATAAAGAATGGATGTAAATTGCCGTTTTATAGGTGAAGTTTAGGAAGCCAGCTTTTAATATTTGACTCAGATATTGTATGGCTCTTAACATTTATCATATCTCTTTATCATTCTTCCAAACTGCCCTGAAATTGTTTCCCTGAAAGCTTTCTCTGGGTTTTACTGTGTGCTCTATTACAAATTGTCAGAATTACTGAAATTGCTAGCATCTGGCTTATCAGAATATACACTGGTGTTCTTTAATAGTTTAATCCTGAATTAATTTCAAATAACGAATCTTTTCCTTCAGCCTAATGTTTGACCATCGACCAAGATCCTGGCGTGAGTTGCCGCTGCGGCTGGCTGATTTTGGAGTTCTTCATCGTAATGAGCTGTCAGGAGCACTTACAGGACTTACTAGAGTACGAAGGTTCCAGCAGGATGATGCTCACATATTCTGTGCAATGGAGCAGGTAAAGCATATTGATCAATAAGATATTATGTATTAAAATGCAAACAACATAAAGCCTCAAATATGATTTGTCTTCATGAAAAGATTGAAGGGGAGATAAAGAGCTGTCTGGAGTTCTTGCAAGCTGTGTACGGTGTGTTTGGATTTTCCTTCAAACTGGAGCTCTCCACTCGTCCTGAAAAATTCCTGGGAGATATTGAAGTGTGGAATCAAGCTGAAAAGGTAATTGATAACTTTAATGGTCTGGTGTATAGTTTTTAGCTGTATCTTCAAATAGTAGGAAACTAGAATGTCGGGGGGGGGGGGGGGAATAGTCCTCCAGATGGACTACTGACAACTGTGGCTGTAAAAAATTCAGTCCATAGAGCTATTTTTTAATTCTATCTGCCATTGCTAATAGTTTTCAGTGTATGGAGACCATGGTGGATGATTACTTTATATAACAAGAACTTTGGATTCATTTTAAAGAAAGGACCAAAAGATGTTTACTTAAAAAGAAGAAAGCAAGATAAGTTTTTTTTCTCAAGCGTGAGTGTGATCAGAATTTTGAGCAACCATCCAAGATCCCAGCTGTATTCACCTTAGTCATGATAGTTGTACTGCTGACTTCCCCTGCACAAGTAAGGGAAGCAGGATTAGGTCCCCTGTTATAACTGAGCATTATTGACAATTAGGTAGTGATTGATCTAGTATCAGCTGTCTCTCTGCATGATCAGATGCTGTACTACATGGAAGAAAAAATATGGCAAACGAAATCTATACTAAGTGAAACACTAAACATATGTATCCTTTCTCCAGCAACTTGAAAACAGCCTCAATGAATTTGGCGAGAAGTGGGACTTGAACCCTGGGGATGGAGCTTTCTATGGACCTAAGGTTAGTAAATTAAAATGTAAAGTTACATCTTTCCTAAGTAAATGTCTCAACAACTATTGAGGCATAATACCATGACTATCACCATAGTATTTGAACATCATTTGCTGGGATAGACCATGAAATAGCATTAGAAACAATACTTACAGAACTTCAAAAAATGTAATACTCCAAACCCAAAGTTTTCTGAGGTTCCCAAAATGATAGTAAAAAAACAGGCAAAACAATTCTCAGTGTGACTAACAGAAGTAGTATTTCATCCAGTCACCCACTTGTTATATTAACTAAATGTATAATTGGTATTAATGGCAGACAACAACATTCTTCATTTTATATTAGTTATCAGCAAGAGGGAGTAAATAATGTGGTGGTGATTTCCATTCTCCCCCCTGGCAGTCTTGTTTTTCCCTTCCATCTCCCTCATCCTACAAAGTCCTTCATGATATAGCTTTGTACCCTCAGCCAGGTGCACTGTATAGTTTTAATTTTTCATTAAAGCATCCTGCACTGGTCAGTGCTGGACGGAGAATATACAATAAAATGTATTCCTGAGGGAGTTGCCAAGTCATGTATATCAAAGTATATCTCTAGAGTTAGGCATGAAGCTACATATCAAAAGGGAAAAAATTATATCCTGGGAAGGCATGTAACTCCAGACTGAGTATCTTGAGACAGCATAAAGACAAAGGAATTTACTTCAAATGTTTATTCTCTAAAGTAGTGAGGTAAGGTTCTTTGTTGTTGTTTTTTCATGTAAGATGCTACATTGCTTCCAAGAACTTGTTGTGTACTTAATATTTTTCTATTTCATCAGATCAACCCAATTTACACAGATAAAACCATCAGGATTAATTTTATCATTGTAATAAGCAAGTAGATAACTTATTAGGAAGCATGAACAGAAGGTGGGAACTATCAGGCCTGGTATTTGACAGTTTTAGGTGTATTGGGAATATTCTATTTAGAGATCAGTAATTTCTCACTTATGGGTTTTTTTTGTTTGTTTGTTTTTAAAAAAGGAGCAGTTTATTTTGGTTTCTTATATTCAAGTTTTAGTTATACACTAGCCATGGACAATTTTACCTTAAGTAAAATATCGCTTCTAGTATTTGTAATTTTGTAACTATTATAGTTTGCATGTATTCTTGTATGAATAATTTCATGTGCACATTGTATTAAAAAACAATCTGGGAAAGTGGAGTAGGAATTGTTAGAATAGTATTGACATCTCTTGCAAGGAAAAATAAGCCCTTTACAGGCACCTGAGTAGAAATTGTCAAATTACTTGTGAATAAGCTATCCAATAAACGTAGCCTATTTCTTTGTTCACGGATCACTAGCAAACTGATTTTGAATTCTACGAATATATGTTAGTTGTAAATATTCCTCAAATAATTTGAATAACTTTCATCTTATGGTCTGTTAGCAAACTATTGTTGCGTACAACTGTTAATTGTTCACCATAGATCTTGTCTACACACAAGCTTGCATCCACATAATTAAATCAATTTAGACTGGTGCATACACCTGTGTGAATACGTCGGTTTAGGTTAAACCTGTTCCCAATAGACTAAAGCTAAATTGAAATAATTATTCATGTAGCCTTTTGCTCTGGTTTAACTAGAACCATTAAAAAGCACACCTTAAGTTAAATTGGTGCAGCTCTGCACATAGACAAGCCCTAAACTAAGTGGGATTTTTTTTTTACTTCATAATTGGGTGACTGAACTAATGGGAATAGCAAACAGCATACCTTTGTTAAGAATTTTGATGAACAACTATACAAATTGATAAACTCTCTGGATTTTTGAGCACTTTAACAGATAAGCTGACTGCCATCCAAATACTTGGACAACAAGTGGCACCATGTTTATTTGCAAAAAATAAAAATAAAAATCACTTTTTGTTTTGACCAGCTGATTCAGAAGGTCACTGAGAACTTTGTTCAATAAAACAGCTTACATGAATTTTATAGTTTGGCTTTGTATAAAGTAAGCATAACGGGGTTCCCCCCGCCCCCAGTGGTAGAGTGGTAAAATAATAGGGACAGTTCACCAAGTGATTAAGGCCCATATCTTGCAAATACTTACATGCCTAACTTTCAGTACAACTGTTTTCAGGATTGCTGCCTAAATCTACACAATGCAAATGGAGAAAAAAAAAAAAAAGCCATAATATGCACGCATTCAGATCTGGGAGTCAAGTTACATTGAGGAAAGTGAGCAATCGAAGGAAAGGAGTATGATCTTTATTACTTGGGGTCTCTTTTCCTTAAGTGCTATAGATAGCTCTCACTTATGGAGATATGCCCTTTAGCATGTAGTGTAAGCTGTAAAGATGACACATTTGATTAACTTAAAATATTACATAAATAGGCTTGAGATTTTTTCAGCTACGGGTTGCAGAAACCTTGGTTTTGATGATAAATTTCAATTTGACTTTTTGAAGTTATTCCCATGTACAACTGAATAGATTCAATAAGAACTCCATGGAAAGTGGAGTAGAAAGCCCCACATTGGTTCAGTGCTTTGAATCAATGTGCACATTTCATTTGAATTAGTGAACCTCTTACTGTATTCATTTCTGTCAGAGGGCTCAACATCAGGCCCTATAGCCATTTACGTTCCTCCTTGGGCTGAAGAGAGGCATAGATAATGTTGTATAGAGGTTTAAATGGTTCATCTGCACTGGGATAGATTTCACTTAGTGTGACGACTGTTTGAAAATCTCTTTGCTATAAGAAAGCATCGCTGTATTGTAAAGACCCTACTAAAAGCTTGATTTGTTTCTAAGATTGACATTAAGATTAAAGATGCCATTGGCCGATACCACCAGTGTGCTACAATCCAGCTAGATTTCCAGCTCCCAGTCAGATTTAACCTTACCTTTGTGAGGTGAGTACAACTAAAAATGCTAGAGTGTACAGTAGTTACAAAATCTAACTTTCCTATCACTTAGAGGCATATTAAATAAGTTTCTGATATTTTTTTAATTTCCAGCCATGATGGTGATGACAAGAAAAGGCCAGTTATTATTCACCGGGCCATCTTAGGATCTGTGGAAAGAATGATCGCTATCCTGACTGAAAACTATGCAGGAAAATGGTAAAGTTGAAAAATAAACGTACTTTCAGTGTTGTCCAGTCAGGGAGTGAGCAGTCTGGGTGGTAGAAGATGGCATTAAGCATGTCTAAAAGTTAAAGAATACTAAATACTACATAATTATTTTTCTTCTGAAGGCCTCTCTGGCTGTCTCCTCAGCAAGTGATGGTGGTACCAGTGGGACCAACATGTGACGAATATGCACAAAAGGTGAATTCATTTGTTCCAAGGTTAATCTGTGACTTAGCTGAGTTGCTTAATTGTCATTGAGTTCTGTTTTTATTAAGGAATGTATATAAATTCCTGTTGTAAGTATGTTGTATTTTATTTAAATTATACATTAAAGTACCTAAATTTATAAATGGATCTTACTCATTGGAAGCATGAAGTGTGGATTCTGATATTAAGCAACAAATACCCAGAATGCTAGAGAGAATGCCTTCACTACCAGACACAAAGGAAATTGCTCAGCTCTGTAGCTAGAGGGGAAAACCCATAGAGAAAATATCTTAACGTTTGTTTGCTATTCCTACAACTGACTGCAGTCAAGCAGACCCTCAATCCCCACGTGCATTTTGAGTAATGATGACGGGGGAGGAAAAGACTGGCCTTTGTATTTGTTTAATACTGCAAACAATCTACAACACAAATATTCCTATGTATATCTCTTTCAAACTGATCAGGCCTAAACTAAAATATTATATAAAAAGCAAACTTTTAAAGGATCTTCTGATCACAAAGACCTATAGCCCTTCTGACTGCAGCATTGCTAAAATGTCAGATTATTCACCCTAAAGGAGCTAGGTACTAAATTGCTTAGTGATTTAGTGTGTGCAAGGATATTGTCATGTCTGAGCTATTCTTCCATATTTCAGTGCCTGCACACTTTTTTTGATGCCCTAGCCAAGGGATAGTGTCAAAATGTGTCTGCCTCTAAACGAAAGCAAAGCAGTGATCAGATTTTAATTTTTGCCTCTCAAACCTCAAATGGTCCCTTTCAGTTAAAGTCTACATACTCTCTCGTGGTTGAGGATTTAAATAATATTTTGTCCTTTTATTACTTAGGTCAGACAGCAGTTCCATGATGCTGGATTAATGTCCGATGTAGATGTGGATCCTGGGTGTACGCTGAACAAGAAGATCAGAAATGCTCAGCTTGCACAGTATAACTTTATCCTAGGTAAAGCAATAGAATGTGGTGGTCATGTAAAACAAGTGGCTGACTTGTTTTTCTTGTATGCAACTTGGTCTAACCCAGTTTCCCAGTGAGTGAGGCAGAGGCAGCAGTTATACCTGTAAATTCCTTTTTAAATCTCAAGTTTCTTTCACAGCCAGCATCCTTCCAGCTGGGCATGACTGGACAGTAAACACTATGGAGACTATCTCTGCTGCTTTGTTAGCTGAAGAGATTGCTATTTAGTGACTCAATACATAGATGCTGCATCAGGAGAAATATCTTGGTGCCTTTCAGTCAACAGGGCAAGAGACTGTTTCAGTCAAAGATCACATTAAATGATTTGCAATAGCTTGATAGTTCCCATATCAAGTGCATATTAGAAGAGGAATGCCACATTCTAATCTCTGATTCAGGCTGCCTTCCAAGATATCTCGGTGCATTATTGAGTCTATGCACACGTGCCCAAGAGCTGAGTCTTGCTGTTGTGCAGCAAAGATGAGAATCTGGCCCTAGAAGTATAGTTAACAGAAGCAGTGTCAGTCATGGAGTTTTCATTATTCAGATTCTCTGCTGGAAGTACTATAAGGTAGCTTTAACTGTGGCGATGGGACAAAGGATTTAGTTGTCTTGTCAAGCTTTAGTATGTTCTTATTCATAATTCTTATATATTTAAGAAAAGTCTGGGGTGTTTTTGGTTTTTTTTGGGTTCTTTTTAAAATCAAGCCTTGAGCAAAAGTGATACTAATCTGTGGGTTTTGGCTTTGTTTAGTTGTTGGTGAAAAGGAGAAGGCGAGTGGGACAGTTAATATCCGTACCCGAGATAACAAAGTGCATGGTGAACGAACAGTTGCTGATACTGTGGAGAGGCTCCTACAGTTGAAACGCTCTCGATGCAAACATGCTGAAGAAGAATTCTAACATATTTTATTCCCCTACCTTGTTTAGTTTAAAAAGGACTACACTATGAAGCAGTTAAATCATATGTAACTTCTTATTCGTACTGAGTTGATTTTGAAATAGATCTTCAAATGAGCCAACAAAAATCAACCATGAAACACCTTTCTGTATTATTCAGATGTTACATGAGTCTATGGAATACCATTTTACACAAACAATGCAACAAAGCTTCTTGGTATCTGATCACAAAAAATGAAGCCAGGTGAATAAGGCTTAATATGAATTAAGGGAAAATGGAATTGTTAATGAAGGATTAAAATATTGTAGAAGTTTAATTTTGTTCTAAAAAGACTAAGACTAAGAAAAATAATAAATTTTGGTAACCAATGTCTCTTTCATAAGGTTCAGCATGGGCATGTGATGGATTGTAGAGTATAACAGAGTGACCCACATCAGTAGTGTTCATTTTACTTCTCAATACAACTGAACCTAAAGGCTTGGAACTTTAAAAATGAGCCCTTTTTTAAAAGAGGCTGTTCCTGATGCTGCAAAGCCAAAACTAAAGAGAGCTAACACCATGGTTGTCCCATATGCTGTAGAACCAAAAGCCTCCACTGCTTAGATTGTCAGGAGACTGAGAACAGTGCCAATATTATTAGAGTTGCTGGATCCAGTTCATGTAGCATTTTAAATGCTAAAGCTGAACTGTGGAACTTGCATCTGCCAACAGGCTCCCATGGTAGAGAATCAAGGAGTAAGTGGGAAGAATTTTCCTCTGCTTCATATTGCATGAGTTACAGAAAATTGACCTTGTAGTAGCCCAATCTATTGTGCTTCAATCTGAATTTATGGAGTTTAGTTCACAACCTTGATGTTTAAGCAATTGCAAAAACAATTTTTAGAAAAAAAAATAATGGGGCAGGTGATGTTTCTAGTGGGGTTCCATGGGAATTGGTGCTAGGCCTGATGCTATTGAACAATTTCATCAGTGATTGGAAAATAAAATATAAATGTATTTGTATTGTAGAAGTGAGAAGCTCTGGTCCTGGACCAGGACCCCGATGTACTAGGCCCTGTACAAACACAGACCAAAAATACTTTCGTGCTTCAAATAGCTTATGCTCAAAGACAGATAATAGCTAGAGAGAGACTGAGAGGGAGTACAGGAACCCAGTGAGACAGTATTGGGCAGCATAAAGGGCTGTGGTCTCCGTATGCTAGCAGGCTGGCTGTTAAGTTTTTTGAAGGCATTATGGCAAAGGAGAGTTGAGGATGGATTTGAAGGAGGATGAGGTAGCTTTGTGTACATTTATAGGGAGCTTCTCCCAAGCACATGAGGCAGCATGGGAGAAAGCCTGAAGGTGCTTGTTTGAAAATGTAGCAATTGGGTGACGGAGGCTGGTCTCATCGGAGGCAGGAACTGATCTCAATAGTGAATGAAAGAGGATAGGTAGGTTGTGGATAGATTTTAAAGGGCCTTGAAAGTGAAGAGGGGAGAGAAGAGAAGGGGAGAGAAGAGAAGCATAAAGAGAGTCAACAACCCTGTCAATAGAAGAGGGAGCAGGGAGGAGAGGTCAGAGCAGCCAAGAAGCCTGCAATGCTGATGGACTCCGTCAAGCTATCACCCCCATGCCTCGTTCCACTAGAGTGGGGAGCTCAGCATAGAGAGCAGTGCTTGGTGAAGATCAAGTCAAGTAAACAGCCCTTTTGGGCAGCAGGGGAATTGAAGTAGGGCTGCAGGTCGAATAAAGAGATATGGGTGAAGAAATGTGCCGCTAAGAGGTTGGATGAGTCATCAGTGTGGAAGTTGAAGTAACAGAGAGGGGAGTGGGGGAGATTGTGAGAAGAGGAAGAGTGAGCAAGCCAGCAGGTGAAATCAGAAAAAGGCTGATGGTGGGGAGCTGGATAGATGCCATCAGCATGAAGAGGGAGAGAATGACAAAGACTGGTGGTGTGGTAAATGCCGATGAGGACAGAGCAGTCACACAGCAATCTGGATCTCGTGGTAAACTGGGCCTATTCAACCAAAATGGATTTTAATACAGCCACAGGCACAGTTGTACATCTAGCAACAAAGAAAGCAGGCTGCACCTACAGAATAGGGGACTGTATCCTGGAAAGCAGAGACTCTGAAAAGGACTTAGGGACTGGCATAGCAGACAGGCAACTGAACGTCAGCTCCTGGTATCATGCTCTGGCAAACTGCCAATGCACTCATTGGCTGTATGAGCAGAAATAGTAAGGAGTAGGGCTGGAGAAAATGCCCTACAGTAAGAGACTTAAGGAGCTCAATCTGTTAAATTTATCAAAAAGACTGAGTGGTGACTTGATTGCAATATGTCAGTACCAATGGGGAGAAAATATGGGCTACATAGGGGCTCTTTAGCAGAGAAAAGCATAACATGAGTGGCTGAGGTTCAGGAGACAGAACGTCTGTGGGGACAGGAAACTCCAGCTGCTTCTTTGCCAAAATGTAGATTTCTCCCTCATGCCTTTTTTCCTACCAAAAAATGGCTGCTTACCCAGATGATTGTCCTTTGAATTTTGTTGACACCTGGCTGAGACATCAGTTTGCCTTTTGTCTCTGGGGAACTGGTTTGTGCCTGCTTTTCTAAACTTGGAATATGTCTCAGCAATGTCATACAGTAGAATCTTATAACTTTACATACAAGGTTGCCACACATATTTTACCATGACAATAATCAGCAAATTACGAGTTTTCAAATGATACCTCACAAGACATATTTTGTACAAAATCCATGATAGCTGTGTTGAAAAGGGTGAACATAAGGAAACAGACTGTTACGCAGGGTCATTAAGAATCACTAGGCTCAGTTTAGTTCTCGGGAAATATCCTGTTTAACTCATGTGCTGTAGGGGGTTTCCCACCACAGCCCGTTTCTTGTCTTACCGTTGATTTATATCACAAAGATCCCTATTTATATTTAAGCAGCAGGAGAATAAAGTTACCATAACCTCCCAAAAAAGGTACTTTGAAATGCAGTGGAGGCAGATGCAGTCCCAAGTCATACCAGAGTTAGAAAATGCCACCGGCTATTTCATTTTCTAACAGTAGATGTCAGTCTTGCATAAGTCAGACTTATGGAAATCTGACTTATTTAAATGTTATGCTTTTATGTATAGATATAGATACATACATAACACAGCCACAAGGAGGACACTTTAAAGTTAGAAATCATTGGAAAAAATCTGTTAGTAAAATACCAATCCTGAATGTCAATCACCCAACATTTAAAAAAAAAAAAAAAAAGGATTTAAAGAGGTAGGCTATGCTAATGTATAATAAAAGGAGCTAGCTCAGTAGGACCGCTCAGATGTTTTTCTACTTACAGTAATCTAGCAACGAGAGGATAATTACCAATATTTTTTCCTCAAAAGAAAAAAGTGGTTTAGGTTAATTTAATTTCTCATATCACTGTCATAGCATTTAAGATGGAGGATGGAAACAGATCACAGTGAGGAAAATAGCCATTAGATCTTCCACTTACACAGCACGCGTCCATAAAACAGAAGCCAAGGGAAAGTTCTGTGTTTGGCTATGCAACTAAATCACTGTACTAATTGCTCAGCCTCTCTGGAGCCCTGCATCTGTGTAATGTTAAAAGGGCTCCTCTGGTTTTTGTTAGCTGCTTCTAGCAAGAAAAGAGAAGCCCCAGAAGCTCTTGAAATTGCAGGTACTGAGGATAATTCCACTCTAAGTGTCAGTGGAGCACTTCACACTCTTGGGACGTATATAGTTTTGCAGCACATTAGTTGTTTTTTTAATGCTACTACTTTATGCATCAGACCCTGAGCTGGTGTAAATTAATGTCATTTCACTTACTCCAGTGGAGCTTTGCCATTTTCTGCCAGCTGAGGAGCTGGCTGTAAATACATTTTTAGTGCTTTCTATCTCATAAAGCTCTTGCCAAACAAATCAAGCAGTGCAACACCAGCATTTTCGCCTCTCCCCGCTGTGTTTGCCAAACAAATGAATGCTTAGTACACTGATGCTATTCCCATTTTACACCGAGGAACTGAGGCATAGCTTGGGTAAATGATTTGACCAGTCACGAAGGAAGTCTATACTAGAGCCAAGCATTGAACCCAGTCCTTACTTGTGCCCAGTACTACATGTGAACTACAAGACCATCAGGGGTATGCATGAGTGGGGAGGCCTCCCCCTTCCCCCCAAAGTGATTAAATTTAAATTCCTTTGCCACCCCTGAAGACCATCTTTCTACCACAGTACAATAGTTACATAGGAAAAGGTGCTACAGATGCAGACACGGTACTATAGCTTGAACAGAACAAGTAAGTAGCTGCCAATAGTTCACACGCTACCCTGCTACTCAGGATGCAGCACTGCATACAGCCAGGAGGCCACCATAATAATTGACCCAGCGAACATTGCTGAGCGGGCCTGACCTTTATACACACTAGTATTTTCCATCTGCTGTAGACAATAATAAGCCTTTGTTCGTCTACAGAGTGTCGTTTGATGGCCTGTTATCCAGTCCAAAAGCACCTTCAGGGACAATATATTTTGTATTTATATTTTTGGTCAATGTGAATTTTCCAGACAGTGTTCAGGCCGAATAGGAGAGCCTTTGGGGTGAAGTATCTTGTAACATACTACCAGAAACTGCTCCAAAGCGGTTGTGTTCTCAGCTTCACAAAGACGCTAGAGACCTATCAAAGGCTAGAAGGTGTGTTAAAGTTAAATCCTCTGAGTACATAATTAGCTTGAATGCATGAGATTTCCATATCCCTCTGGCCAGCTCAGCCCTTTGATAGGTCTGAAGCGCTCTTGTGAAATTAGTGAAGGACCTTTGAAATGTGCCAGTGTGAACCCATGAACACTAAAAGGAGAAAGTAAGAGGCTGAGTGTCTGGCATTATTTCCTTTCTATCAAATATGCACTAGCTTTCACAGACAATTGGCTTGTGTGTGGCTGGCTGCATTAAAGGATGAGGTAATATACAACATGAATGATGACAATCCAACAGCTGCATACACACAGGCCTCGATCCTCTGGAATCACCTCTCGCTGTGCTCTTTCCAACGACTCAAAGAACACAGCCCCTGCAGCTGACAAAGAGTTGGGTGTTCTGCGTGGAAGGCCACTGACTATGGAATGCCCTGCTACCAGAGCCAGTGCAACTCTTGCCATGTTCAGAGCACAATGTAAGACTGACTCTTTTGCACGCAGCTTGCCTCAATCAATGTTAATAATGCTTTACTAATTCTTGTATTTGGTGTCCAGCCATCTTTGTGTTAGGAACGTTAGATAAGGAGAGACAGAGACAGAGTTTAACAACAAAATCACCAGTAAAATGGGCACGTCTGGTTTGATACTCTCATACGGGTGTAAAGTCAGCATGAGTAGGTGTTTTTGGCTTTTCTGGTTAGACACACAGAGCAGGTATGTTTGAAAGGGAAGATAAAGAGACTAGGGCCGCCACAGAAGATGTAATAATCAAATAGGGGCAGTGGCGACCAGACAAGGCTAGCACTACACAGATGTGTGGGATGAACAAAATAAAGATGGGAAAAGTCAGCTTCTTCCTGTTTCAAGCAGCTGGTCTTCTGACATGCCTAGCACCAGATTCCAAGAAGTCAAAAAGACCATGGTCGTTATGTGACTATTTTGATCTGATATTTAAAACTTCTTTCATCTTATACACGAATAGGTCACAGCAAATTGCAGAAAGTAAAACAGCATTGTGGTTTATTACACCTAATATATAGCCTCATTCAAAGAACCCTCACCACTGACCAGTGCACATGCATTTAACCTGTTTGCCAATGCGGTGACTAAATAGTTTAACATTCAGCAAGGGGCTTAAATGTATAATTAAACTGCAAAGTGTAATTAGTTTAATATGGGAAGTCTCCATCCTACATGGAAGAGCTAGCAGTGTAGTCTGCCTTGTTAGTAGAGCTAGGTTTTGTTTGTTTGGTCCAGGGGATAAATGCACAGCAGAGAATGAAATTTCCAGGTGTGAGCATCTGCAAAGAGAACAGCTTTGCATAAATAAATTAATTAAGGAAAGACATTTTTATGCTGGTGGGAAAGGCTTCCTTTACTGAATTTAAATCAGCTAAACTAACGATGCTAATTATGACACCACCAGCCTACACTTGGAAGCACTCATGACCAGCTTAGAGATAATGACCACATAACCTCAGTATGAATAAATGCCCCACCTAGGATATGGAAAAAAAAACCAGTCACATATACTGGTGTCAGGCATCAGGGCTTGCCGCAGATCTGCTGGGGGGGAGCACCTAATGCACTGCTGGCCTGTAGTAAGCTGCTTGATTGACTTAACTGCCTGATTGGTTGGAAGAGTCAGCAGCGTGGTTCGTCAGCCCAGCAGCAGCAGCAGCAGCAGCAGCTGGCTGCTCAAAGCATTTGCCCAAAGATGCCCTGTTGAATGCATTTATTTTACCTTTGGGGGGCAGTCAGCAAGATACTTACATTTCTGTGTGCTAAAACACATACAAGGGATTTTTTTGAGCTATTTTTAATGAACAAGCCCACTGACATGCACAGACCATGTTATATTCTGCACTTTTGCCATAAACTTAACATTATGCTAAGCCTGAAAATTTTTTTCTGCATCTGTCTGCAAATATGCCCATCACCATCCTCACAGCAATGCCCATGTATGAAACCTCCTTAACTACGCATCTGCTGAAACCCCCATCTTTGCCTTCATCTCCCCTTGTTCTGACTCTACACAACTCCCTACCCCGGCAGGCTGCCTAAGGCCTACCTCTGCAAAGTCCAGCTTGTGCCAAACCCTTCTCCTCACCTGTCACACCAAGGGATGGGTAGGATTTCATTTCAGACTCCACGCTAAGATCTTCCTTCTGATGTTTAAAATCTCTCTATAGAATTTCTACAGTCCTCACAGAACCTCTTTCATCTCCAGTCATTGAGCACCTGCCTCGAATCTGAACCCTATAAAAACAGAGTGAGCTGTGGATGAAAAATGGTTGTATTTGAGGAGGTATGGTCCAACTTCAATCCTCCTCATATATATGTATATAACTCTTTTGCCAGGTGTTGGCGACAGCAACAAGGGCCCAGTTCAAACACCTAGGGACTCCTCTTAAAATTAACAAACATACCGATGCAAGTCCCCACCAGAAACCGAAGAGACACTACCTACCTCCCCTGGCCACCCTTACCAGGAAATGCTTCCCCTCGCAAACACTGAGGCTGTGTATGGAACAAGGAAAACTGTATTAAGAGGAAAAGGAGCATGGCATTAATTTGGGAAAACACAGCAATACAGCATCTATCTGTCTCCATGTCACAGTCTGCCCCAAGACAGAGATGGGGCAACTGCAGACTAAGTCATGTCACTTTCCATAGCTAATGGTACACAAAGGAGTGCTGTGGCTAGCATTGCCTTTGACTGCCCTCACCCTATGGACCAGGATGGCGGTGTATTTTGTGTCTTGCCTAATTGCCTAGCTTGCCATAGCAACAGAGCTTAGCTTGTTGCCAGAGCAATAGAATTAGACTATTAGTCCTGGCGAGTTTTAGTGTTAGTTCAATAAGACACTCCCTGTGTTGCATCTCTCTGTGACCCTTTACTGATTTCTCTCGCTGAATACAAGCAATTAAAAGGAATTCAACATAACACCAGGTAGCATTATGCAGCTGAGTGAATTAATTTGAGGCAGCTCCACCCTGCCCAGGCGTCCCATGGCAATGGTGAATCAGGCCTCCAGGTTTACTCAAGTTTATTTAGGCCTGTATTTATTTGAGGTGCCATGGGTAATGCCATGATGGTGCAGGTGTCTGCCAGTGCCTCTAAATTCGTTAGGTGGCCATTTTGCTAGCACAATTTATTTTAATCTGGACTACACTGCAACATTAAATGTGGGCACTAAAACTTCTATTGTGCCACCCCACAAAAAACTGCTAGGCATTATTTTGGGAAGAGATGTTTTTTCTCTCTTCTTCACGTTCCTTTCTTTGGGGCAGTGAGTCAGCCAGCCCATTGCTCAGAAATAAACCTTTGCAAAAACGACGTTTGATTACGACTGATTATTTCTCACGTATCTTATTTCGTGTTTATTCATTTTGAATCCCTTTTAGCTGATGCTGCAATGTTACCAGTGTCACATGCAGAGTCAAACTGAATAATAAGCAAGGATCTAAAGACATCTTTACAAATCTTAATTTATGTTAAGACCAACAGCACTCCATGAGATCCACACATTTGTACCATTTGAAAGTTGAGCCAATTCAGTTGAATGACTTGCCTCGTCTGTGTCCCAATCCCCTGACTCCTTTCTCCCAGTGCTATGCTTTAATCACAAATTCATCCTGCCTAAATCTGTCTTTGTCACAAAATTATGGTTTGTGTTATGCTGCACCCAGTGCGCTCAAATGAGCTCAAGATCCCATTGTTCTGGGCACTGGCCAGACAGACCCTATATTCTGATTAAACAAGAGGTCAACGGTGATGAGAGGAGAGGTAACTTACCAAAGGCCACACAGCAGGTGTGTGCAAAAACTTTGAACAGAACCCACATCTCCTGGCTCACAAGCATGTGCTCTACTCACTAGTCCACACTGCCTTGTCAATGATGATGTTTATACCTAGTGACTTTAATGAGAACATTTTTCACTGGGGTGTGTGTAGGTGTATGTGTATTATTCCCTCTGCATGCTTTAAAAAATTAATGTGATGTGAAAGGGCACAATGTGCACTTCATTGCACTGATAAATTGCTTCTACTTGACTGCTGGTGCTAAATGACCAAAAAAGGTCACAAGCCAACACAATAGGATAACTTCTGCTCTTTGCTAACAATCATACAAGAGGAAAAAAATGTTGGCCACTTTCAATTTTTCGATGTTGAGAAAAGATTGTACTTTCTAGCTGTTTCATTACAGCTGTCAAATGCCTTGCATTGAATCGTTCCAAGTCACTGCCCTGTGTTAACATTTCCCTTTGGTTTGATCTCAGATTGAGGGTTAACAGCCAAATGGGACGAGTTGTTTTATGGTAGGGGACACCCACCCATAATTCATGCGAGACCTTCCCAACCTCATGACTAGCTGCTCACATCAGATCTATTCAGGCTCCTTGGGCCAGTTTGTCCTTGCCATTTATTCATAATGGACTTTATGCCTTTTGTGGCCCAATCACGCAAGGTCTCAGCACCTCCAGGGAGTGCTGAGTACTCTGCACTCCCAATGACTGCAGGATCAACTTCTTAAGCCCGTCCACCGCAAGGATCGCACAACAGAATCACTCCAGTAGGAGTGGCCCTGTCTGCACATGTCTGTACTAGGGCCCTAAGCAGCAGCTTCCTTCTCCCAGTCAAGGACAGAAGCCAGGACCTACTCGCATTCTTGCAGCAGCACAGCTGCTCACTCAAATAGGCTACTTCCATTTGCCCAAATCGTGCAACGTGCAGAAAAGAGAACACTCTGCCAGCCAATGGCAGTGAATAGCTTTTGAAGGCAAAGAGAACAGAATCTCCAAAAGACCTAAACCAAAGCAGCTTCACAAACGGCTGAGAAAAAAATGATCAATCCTTCTTTTAGGTCAATTTTGGGATGGTTACACGAGACACTTTCAGAGTTTGAGACATTCGATTGATTTAGCACTCAATAAAATATCACAACGTCCTCTGAAGCTGTTAATACCTGTTCCTCTCAGGACAATGTTGACAGTGACGGTTTAGAAAGAAACAATGTCTAAAAAACCCAGAAAGAATCCACTCACCCGCGGCATCCAACTATAGCATCATCATTCTTCATAAAGAGCTTTCAAATCTTCTACTCACTGAAGGCATCATTCATTTTTCATCGTATATCCATGATCAGGCTTAATTCTAGTGAGAAATGAATGTATACCAAGGTTTTACAGCTCAGCCTTCTGCCTGGTGTGATTACAGTTGGCAAGAACCTTTTCATGTCAGGAGAGGGAAGCATGAGTGGATGTTGTGTGTTAAGTGGGAATGAGGGTAGCAGAGGGTATGTGGAATGCTACGTGAAGTACATTGGCCCTTCATAGGGTCATGACTTGTTAATGAACTGCAATTCACTAATTTTCATTTACTACCCACAACTATGGGAAATAGGGCAACAAGCCTTTTGTTTTCTTCCATCTTAGCGGCATATCAGTGAGCCAGATTCTGCCTTCAGCTACAGCACTGCAGCTATAGACACTTCCTACATTGACAAAGGGGTTTTTCAATCAATATAGGTAATCTACCTCTCGAAGAGGTGGGAACTAGATTGACAGAATTCTTCCCATGGGGGTTATGACAACCTAACTATGTCACACAGAGTTTTAAATTTTTCATAGCCTTGAGCGATGTAGCTAAATTAACCTAAATTTTAGGTGTTGACCAGACCTCAGTTACATCTCTGTAAATACGCAATAATGGCTTAACTGCATTTATTCCAGATATATAATACTATGGGGTACCACAATACTGAAAAATAGCATCGTACAGAAAGCAGGGAAGAATACTGGAAGGGAAATTTAGATGGAAAGGATGTAGTTACTCAGCCTGGAAATTAGACAGGCTACTAGAATTGACATTTTTACTTCGGGGATATGTTAAATGGCATCTCTGATTAATTGCCAGGACTAGATGTCAGATCAAACTGATACCCAGAAGCCAAATGCCCTGGATAAAGCTGGCTAAATTATTCACAGGAAAAATGTAAGTTTCCTGAGCAGTTATACCCCCTAACTTTCAAGGGATTCAAAATCCAAATTTGTATTTTGTGGCTGGACCCCCATCTATAGTTGGGAAATTTTTTTACTTCTCACACAAAAGATGGCATAACATGTTCATTTTGCTAGATCACAAGCTCTCTGAGACAAGAACTCTCTTATTTACATGTTTGTAGAGCCTCTGCCACAAGCTGATCTTTAATTGGAGCAACTAGATCCTACTATAATAGAAATAAATGATAATAATAAATGCCTGTCCTTTAGTATCATGATGGGCATTGGCTTGGTATTCTCAGAGAGATGATTTCCACCACTTCCTCCATCCTTGGTGTTATCCTTGGATATTCCCTATTTAAGTACTGACCAGACCTAGTTCTGCTTCTCTGATGAGATCTGACACAGTCACAGCCCAAGGTGATTCAGGATCTATAAGGTTCATGATTAAATTTCCCTTGGTCATTGGCATCTGCTTCCTATTGTAGATCCCTACTACTTTACACACTTTATAATCTACAGCTTTTTTTACTGCGTCTCAAACTAGAAATAAGTGAAATCTAATTGTAATGCAGCATGTGTTTCTTTACTAAGGACAGGCGTGTCCATAGAAAGATTGAAAGCAGCATTTTTCCTAACTCAGCCTAAAAACACTCTAGGATTACTTACTTGGAAGGTGGATGAAGGCACCATTAGTAGCAAAACATAGTGATATGCAAATGCAGTGTCACTATCTTTTTCGACTTACTTTGTATGAGCAATAGCCAGCTGGTGACTCACACAAACGTTTGTGCAGCCCATGGGTGAGTTTTTGTGCCCCTAAGTAGTGCAAGGTTCTGCAATGCAGCCCCTCCCCCACCATCTGCTACGAACCCTCCCTTCCTTAAATATGCACTTGGAGTTCAGTGTCTTCGCGCTGTGCTGCTCAGGGGAATAGTACGGTCTGTCTATGCTGCATGTGAAAGTGTAATCTAAACTAGTACAGGTAGCAAGAGTAGCATAGATGTGCTGTCACAGCTACGCAACTAGACGCCCCGAAAGGCTGCTACTCCAGTTGCTAGCCCACGCCACCATGTCTACACTTATTGCTACCAGACTAGCTACATTAACACGAGCGAGGGTATGCCTACCCATGGTATACTCACACCTCCATTTCCAGTATAGATGTACCCTTAGGCTATAGCTTTACTCTGAGCTAGGGGTGTGAGTCGCAGAGGAGGGCAAGCGTGAGCTGTGGTAGCCTGGGAAGTGGCGACATGGCTTACCCATTCTGAGAACAAATCTGTCTGAATCTTGGGGGTACACACTCAGTGTGGCTAACCTGAGCTGCCACATATTGCTGCCCATATTACCACGGCTACACTACTGTTTTTAGCAAGCTAACTGAATGAGAGCTAGTGAGTGTATAGTTACATAAGCTGGGACTCACATCCCTAGCTGCAAGTGTAGACATAGATTCAGAGTGCTCCAAACTCTGGTCATGGACACTCTAGGATTTGTCTCATCCCTAACTCCACCGCACCCCAAACCAGCAGCAGCTCATTGTGGTGGGACCTCACTAGACCCCACAGCTTTCTGGTAAACAGGCAGCAGCGCTAGCGTGAGGGTTAGTGGGAAGGGTTGTGGGGAGAGAGGCCAGACGCATGGGATGAACACCTCTTCCAGCTGCCAAACACACCCTCTTTAACGGAATCTCTGACCCTCTTCCCAGCTTCCAAACCTTCCTGCAGCCCTTAGAGAGCAGTGGTCTGAACAGCTCCCTCCCCAAGCAGTCAACCACATCAGTGACAGTAGAGCTGGTCAGACATTTTCCCTGCTCTGCCTGCTTCAGCATGATCTGGGTTGAAAACCTCTGCTGTGAAACAGGCAGAGCAGAGACTTGAACCTGGGTCTCCATCATCCCTGGCTGGTGCCCTGGCTACCCACACACAATGCAGAATGAAAACAAATTTCAACCTCCCCTGAAAATTGCCACGAAGAGGAACCATCATTCTTCTTCGAGTGCTTGTTCATGTCAATTCCATTCCAGGTGTGTGCACGCCTCTGTGCACGGTTACCGGAATTTTTTTCCCCTTAGCGGTATCCGTAGGGCCAGCTCCGGCGCCCCCTGGAGCCCTGCGCTCATGCCACAGTATAACAGGCGACGCCGGCCCTACACTCCCTCAGTTCCTTCTTTCCATCCATGATGGTTGCTGGAACTGTTCTGCTTGCTTTCGCAAGTGCGCTGTTAATACCCTAACGCAGTGTTAGCTAGTTTGTTTATCATGATATGTTCTTTGTTAGTTAAATAGTTGATAGTTAAGTTAGGAGTAGTCCCTGCTGGGACCTTCACCCAGGAGTGGGGCATGCCCTGGTCTCTGGGTTTCAAGCCTTGCGTCTCCTGCAGCAAACCCTTCCCTCTTAGTGACCCCCACGACAGTTGTCTAAAGTCCCTGGGGGAAGCTCACAGGAAGGAGAAGTGCAAGATCTGTAAGGCTTTCAGGCCATGGACCCAAAATGAGAGTGAAATCTGCCTGAAGGCCCTGCTGATGGAGGCAGCGCTGAGACCAGCCTCCGAGCCAGCAGAATCTAGGTGCCAAGCATCACATCAGGGCAAAGCACCCAGTCAGCTCTGCCACGGCACCAGACCTCTTCCTCTTCCCTATCAAGGAATAAACAGAGGGAGCAGCGTTCAGCTAGACCGCTGCCATGCACTGAAAAAGTCCAGGGAAGTGGGGTCGAGTAGGGGACCCATACAGGAGAGTCAGCAGGAGAGAAAACCACTGCCCAGAAGTGCTAGCCTGACAAGAGAGCCACCCCTGACTCCTGGGAGCAGAAGGGGGCCTCTTCAGATTGTGGTGCCATCGACACCAGAGGCATTCCAGGTAGTGAGGAACCTGATGGCCCTGCCTTTGCCCCCTTTGCCTAGGTCCCCAGTGCCGTCGACGGAGAAGGCTCTGGTTTCCAGGGGGAAGCCTACGATGGGTTCCCCCGCAATGGTTGCATTGCTCCCCTGAACAGAGGCATTCATTCCTGAGGACCAGGTCACTGTGCAGGGAGCTGTCGTTGCAGCACTGGTCTCCGAGTGGGCATTCCCGATCTCCGTCTCCTGGGTGTTCCTCGGCAGTGGAACACCAGCAACAGAGGTGGTCTTATAGAACATGGGTCTTTAATCTAGCAGACCATGTCATATCTAGTGGTCCAAAGATGAAGCTTGACAGAGTGAGACCAGAAATAAGGGGCACATTTTAAACAGTGAGGATAATTAATTATTGGACAAAGTAAAGTCTGAGGGAGTCTAGTCTTTAATTTGACCTGCTAATTCCTCAGAAAACTGCAAACCATCTTGTCTTCACTAGGATTTGACTCTGAATTAAATTATTCAGATTAAGAACACACCTTTTTCCCAATTAAGACAAAGCTTAGAAGGTCTATAGTCAACAAACTCACTTTATTAGTCAAGCAGAAACATATTTAAAATTAGTCCAGAGAATGGAAAGGAACTCAGTGCATAAAGCAAGAGAAGAAAGAGAAATAGTGGTGCCTGTAGCTATGGTAACTAACAGATTTTTTTTCTGTGTAACACACCTTTAAATTTCATAGAAGACAATTGCCATTCTGTGAGGCAGAGGTGATACAGTAGGTTATACAGGATACACAGTGCTTGCTCTCTCTTTCTCTGACATATGGAAATCTACGTAATCTACAAGAAAAGATATTCAGACTGAAAATATATGGTTGCACTTTGCGTATGGAAAAATAACAGAGCCAGGCAGAAATTCTCTAAAAAATTGTGGGGACTGTCTATAAAATTGATATCATTATTGACTGTTTAGTCTGGCCAAGACACCTCACAAACTTGCTGTGGCAGTGAGCTAATAGCATGTAATCTTTGCGCTGAAAACAGTTTTTGATTGTGCCTCAGCAGATGGCCCCTGTAAAATCAGCAAAACTATTTTACTAGCCATAAAAATAAGAGGCCTTTCCAAGCAGTTGTCCAGGCTTAACACAAATGTAATAATGCAGCATATCTCCTTCCAGTCTCTAAACTGTGAGGTCCTTGGAGCTTAGGGCATGGGTGAAATCATGGCCCGACTGCAGTCAAAGGCAAGACTTCCATTGACCTCAGTGAGGCCTGGCTTTCACCTTGTGTTTTTATTCTCTGGCTAAAGCACCATGCACCGCTGCAATGCTGTATATCAGTGTTAAATCCTAATAATCACAATGGCAGGGTAGTGGCTACAAGTTCCCAAATGCAAAAGCTTTCTTCACCTGAATGGACACTTTCTGTAAAAGCCACTTAATGAACGTTGCATGCAGCGGTTACTGATGCATCCTAATGCTGTGACACTTTGAGAGAGACTTTTGTTTTGTCTGTCAGGCTTATAGGTAAGTATAATGATCATACTCCAGTCACAAGCCAATTCCCTTTCCCCTTCTTGAAAGGGTCAAAAGCAGATTGTGGCTGGCCTTGCGTGAGCTCTAAAGGGGAGGAGGACGAGTGCACAGAGAGCCTCCTCAAGCTTGTCTCCCTGTGCAGAGCTCCATCCTGGCACAACCTACTTCACTTTGGGAGAAGCTTGAGTGCCCAGGAAGCACTCCCCATAACCTTTGACAGGGTGATGGCCCTGCCACTGCAAAGTGCACTCCCTGGTATGATTGTTATTTAAAGCCTCATCCACCCCTTCGCCAGAGCAGCCTTTGCCGTAAAAGCACAAACTAGCCCACACGGAACAGAACTGGTATTTCATTTTGGTTTTATTCTATTTTATTCCCCCTGCCGTCTGATAGCCACATCCCATCAGTATTCTATCTGTCACCACAGAGGGGGACAATAAGCAGGTGGTGCTCCACTGGCATCTTCAGGCACGATTTGGCTAACGGAAGTCGCAAATGCATTGTTTGCCACATCCCATTCTGCGCTCACTGGATCAACATGGGCCAGGTTGTGTCACCAGGGCAACAGCCATTTGTGCACTTGTCCAAACACACACCAGTGGAACAGGCACAGTGAAAATGTGTCCCCCCTTCCTCCATTACTACTGCGTTGTTGACTAATATCTTGTTTAGATTTTTATACTGCATCCATCATAAAGGTTTTCAAGATACTATGCATGGAGCACTGAATTGATAACAAGGGGGCTGCCCTGGATAAATCATGTGATGGAGCATCTGTTCTAATCACGCTTGAATTTGAACATTTTGGTCCAATATTTCCTCTCTGGAGTATACTAAGTCTGGGTGGCACTGATCATAGCTTCCTGTCTGCTCACAACCCAGTAGTAGGCACTTTTAGCTATAAAACAATTGTGTACCTCCAAAGATATGCTTGCTGCAGTGCTCAGAACTTAAAACCACAGCTCAAGGAAGTTCAGATCCCAACCAGTTGGGTATTAGGAATAGGTTTGGATTTGTTGTTTCCCTGGGCATAGCCTGCCTGCTGTTGAAGGCAGCATGAACTGGCTGGGTCTTCAGTGGTGAAGTCACTCCACCGGCCTGTTTTGAATGGCAGGTCTGATTCTGTCTCCAGTGAAATGCAAGCAGGTGGGAAGAAACACTGTGATCAGTCTGCAGACTTTCCCTGCAAAGACGAATGCTCTTTGTGAGTTTTTATTTTGCACCTTTTGTGCCATTCAATTAGCATTCAAGTAGTGTCAGTAGCAGTAAATGTCAGTAAGATTAACAATTATTGTTTTACGATGAGTCTGATTCAGGCTTCCATGTATTATAAAATGACAAAGTAATTTTACACCCACAGCCAAGAAACCAAATAATACATTTCTAAGTGAACACAGTGGATAAGAGATAATTTAATCTCAGGCTTCATTAGTTCATCCATTTTATGAAACAGATGCATGAGAATAGACAGAACATGATCTTTTGTTTCTGGCCATCTGTTTAAATAAATATGTGTGTGTGGAGGATGGGAGGGAGGGGAGTTGTAACTTTACTATTGTGACATTGGCCTCTAGGAGAGCCACCCTAAGATTGCTCGATTAGGGTAAACTGCAAAGAACGGGGAAGACAAACCCCAAATACTGATGGCTATTTCTAAAAATTAGATTTACCAAGCCAGCAACACATAGCCTCTAATTTCCCGACTGGGTATCCAGAAGCTAAAACAACAATTCCCTTGGAGCCACCCAGCCCTCTGGCTTCCATCCACACAGCCAAGTCACATATAATGGAGATTACTGAAAATCTTTGTCCATCAATGTAAAAACGTTCTACCAATCCCAAAGGATCAGGCACATTACCAACCAGGTCAATGAATATTTCAGATCTCACCCGAATACACGGCTACAGCCAATACTTATTAACTAAACTATTATTTATTAGAAAAAGAGAATATATTGGTTAAAAGATCATTATACATACAGATGAGAATAAAAATCCATAGGTCAGTTTTGTGGTAGAGATGATAAACTGAGTTGCAAAAGTTCTTTCAGGATCAGTGTCACAGGTTATAGGCCAAATAGTCCATGTACAGAGTCTGTTCAAATTCTCCCATGAGAATTATCAGGGTAAATCCAGACTTGGTGCTGGGAGCTTAGACTTGCGACCCAGACCTCCTCTGTCAAAGTTTTAAGCAGTCCTAAAATAAAAAGGATTAGGCCCCTGGAGTCTTTTTAGATCCTTGGCAGGTTATTGATATCTTCTTGACAGGAGGTAACACAGCAGGTAATCCTTGGGTGCATAGTAGGTAATTACTTTTAGCTTTGAAGTAACATCTTCTATTTCCTATACACACTACATTAGCATAAGGTATCAAGCAGTTTAATAAAACTTCAAAGGGAAACAAAGACAATTGCATTATTACATTCAAGTTCTATCTGCATGTTAATATTCCCTTTTGATCGCTGAATCAACAGAACACATTAATAGAAAAGAAAAGCAGTTTATCTCTCAGCTAATAAAACCATATTGTGAAACTTCTAACCGGTAAACACAAATATAATTAGTAGTTACTCCAATTCCTAACAATACAGACTTGCATTTCAAACATTTGAGTTTACTTAACATGGCTTGGCTAACTATCTACTAGGAAAGGCTCTGATTACCATTTGTATCTGTATCTAAAGGCTGAGTTTGCGTCATTCCAGCCTGTCACAACTACACAATAAAGTCTACAGAAATTCATTATTTTATTATTAAAAAGCATTGCTGCCTTGCTAGCTGAGGAGTGTAATCCGTTCCCATCATACTGAAGTCGTCTTTATGGTATTCGCCCTTGAATGGCACAATTTCCTGTTGCTTTCGTACGCAGGGCAATGCCAGATTGGCTGAGCCACAGAGTAGGGCTGAAGTTCTGTTCCTCCCAATTAAATATTCCACTGACATAGTTAGAGCAGGTAGTTCCATAATTTGCCAACCTCACTGAGTGGTGGCATTGTCTGTGGAAAACAGGCTTTGGCACAGATGGCACTTGTACTTCAGATTGTGAAATGAAGACAAGGATTGTAATAAAGCAGCCCAATTTTTCAGTTCATACCACAGGCTTTCTCATTTACACTAAGTTACACCGGACTTTTCACCATCTGCACTAAATAATATTTCAAACACTCTGAAGATTCTGTATACCTTGCAAGTGCATCTGTGATGAGCTGTCAGTTCCATTCCCTACTCCTCCCCATCATCCAGTTTCCCATCTAATCATGCCCCAAGGCAGTTGCAGCCTATTCTTTTTTCAGCTCACTTTCTCTTTTCTGATCTCTCTCTCTCTCATTTTCTGCAAAAACCCCTGGAGAGGAGTCAGAAGACCTGGATTCTATTTCTGGATCTGCCACCGATTCATTGTGTCACCTTCATCAAGTCACCTGGACTAAAATCTTCACGTTTGGATGCTCAAAATTAGGCACCTAAATAAAAAACAGATTTTTCAGGTTTTGACCTTAAGATCTTGATCCCTCTGTTTCCACATCTTGAACATAGTGATGATGCTACTTACCACCCCTTGTAAAACTGACGACAGAAATCTATGGGTAAAGCTACAATTAGTGCTACATTTTCATTAGTACTATTAACCCTCTTCTCCTCTCTCTTTCCCACAGTTCCCCTTAGTATGCTCTCCCTCTCTCCGCCCCCCCCCCCACCCCTTCTGTCTCCCAGAGAAAGACGGCAGACAGAAGCAAGCAGCACTAGCATTGCTCTGCCAGAAGAGGTGATCTGTCCTTTCTTTCAAGCACTTGCTGTGCTAGCCTAAATCAAATGACCAGTTTGTTAGACCTGGTGGTACCTGGGTGGATTTCATTCACTGCTTCACTGCCTTGGCTCCAGAACATCCAGGCAGCTCCAGAGGGTGGTGGCGAAGGAATTAAAATTAAGTTAACAGCTGCCAAAATCCTGGAGAAAATCTCTGAGTTCTGCTGCTGGTGCCTCAAGGGAGGAGCTGACTCACCTTAGCTCTCCTGCTATCTCAGAGCCCACTAAGGGCTGTATTGCAACCCACTTTGGTGTTTAATAGGAGCTTGCCCTGAGATGTTTCCTTGCACATAAAATTAAGGCATCTGAAGAGAAAACTGATGCCAGATTTGGGGCATGTGCACTATCTCATAGACGCATAGACTTTAAGGTCAGAAGGGACCATCAGGATCATCTAGTCTGACCTCCCGCACAACGCAGGCCACAAAGTCTACCTCACCCACTCACCATTTACACTAGTTTAAGATGAAGTGACCCACGCACCGTGCTGCAGAGGAAGGCAAAACCCCTCCAGGGTCTCCGCCAATCTAACCCAGGGAAAAATTCCCTGCTGGCCCCTCTCTGTGCCTCACAGTCTTTGATACGTTTAGCCTCAGAACACTCCAGCAAGGCAGGGACATGCTATCATCTCCATTTTACAGATGGGGAACTGAAGCACAGAGAGAGTAAGGCCCAGATTTTTAAAGGTATTTAGGTGCCCAAAAATGTAGCTAGGCCCCTAATGGCATTTTCAAAAGCACCTCAGTGACAAATGCCAACCGATCCCACTGAGGTCTGTCTGCATATGTAGTAGGGTTGCCAGGTGTCTAGTTTTCGACTTGAAATTCCAGTCATAAAGGGGATCTGGCAGTATCTGGTCAGCACTGCTGATCGGACTCTAAAAGTCCGGTTACCCACAGTAACAAGCCCCTGCCACTGGGGGACCTGGAAGAGCAGCAGCTGTGGACAGAAAGAACCCGGATCCAGCCTCTCTGGAAGAGAGGTAGGTACTGGTGCTGGCCGCTGGGGGACACAGGAGGAAATCTGGTCTGCCCCCACACTGTGCTCCGATTTCCCTGCCCCAGCCCTTCACTCTGGGGACTGACTCCCCTGTCACATTATGCCCCAATTGCCCCTGCCCTGGCCCCTCGCCCCGGGGACCAACCCCCTATCCTGCTGTGCCCCGATTTCTCCAGCTCTTCACTCCGGGGCCTGACCCCCCTCCCCTTGTGCCCTAATTGGGTAGGCAGGCTCCATGTCAGCTCCTCCCAGCCCTGCTCTGCAGGAGGCAGGTGAGTCCTGGGACAGGGGATTCAGTGATTGGTGGGGGATTGATGGAGAGAGGAAGGAGAGGACCAACCGGGGGTGGGGCCTCAGGGGGAATTAGAAAGTCGGCAACCCTAATATCTAGGTACTTTAATACTTTTAAATAAGTGACTTACCCAAGGTCACACAAGAAGTCTGAGGTGGAGCAAGCACTTGAACCCTGGTCCCAGACTAGTCCCCCATCTACTGGACCATCCACTTCGTTTTCCAAGATGGATGATGAGATTTTTTGAACATCTCAGAGCAAGCATAAATTAAAAGATTTCTGGAGATGACAAATGACGTTGAAAGGACCATGCAGTTGCCAGTTGCTGTGTAGCTTAGACGCTGGAAAATCAAACCAAAATAAAATCCTCATGGTACTTGGTGTGAAAAAAGAAGTGTCTGCTAGCGAAACAGCACATGAGAGGCCAGAAGTGACATGTACCTGATGGCGGGGGGGGGGCCTAATTTAAAGTTCTGGGAGGCACATAACTGCCCGACACATTGCCTCTGGGTGCAGGAACCTTCCAGCCCCACCTTCCTGGCCAGGGCAATCCCTGGGGGGGGGGCTGGGGCTGCAGGAACAGGAAGCACGTGCTGCCGGGCGAGCCCAAGCTGTGGGTGGGTGGGGAATTCACAGCAACAAAGTTTCTCCCCAGGGCTCCCATGCCCGCGTGGACACCTCAGCAGAGGGTGGGGGCCTTGGGCAATGCCCCTAACTTGGGTTGAGCGCAGCAAACCCGCTCCTTGTGCTTTTCCCAGAGACCTTCTGCCCTGTGTCCATCCCCGGGGCTGCTGTGCTCTCCCCAAACTGCCAGGGTTACCTGCTGTGCGGGCTGCTGCCATGCCACCACCTCCCTCACCGGGCTCTCGCACCCACCCTCACCCCGTAGGAGAAGTGACTCCGTCCCACCCCCTCCGCCCCTCGCCTAGGCCTGGCTGCTGGGGAGAGGAGCTGAGCAAGCTGGAAATGGGTCTGGGGGGGGGTGCAATGGGAGAAGGACAGAGCCCCCCCCCCCCCTTTGGCAGCCAAGCAGAGCAGGAGCGGCCCAATGAGTTGCGGTGAAGGGCCAGGATCCGAAGGAGGAGCAGAACTGGGCAAACTAGGCCCACGCAATGTGCCACACAGCACTCGGCCATTGAGGCCATGAGTTCTTTGCGGGGCTGCGGGGTCAGTTCGCTCCGTCCTGCAAGGGTAGCTCGGCACTCACAGAAACCTGGGGGGGGGGCACGTGACCCCACATGCCCCTTCCACACCATACGTTGCCTCTGTGGGAGGCAGCCTTTGTTTGGCCCGGATTTGTTTTCTAAGTGCAGTGGCCCTTTATACGTAGCAATGAAGTGTCTGGTTCTGGTAAACTCCCAACTGCAACCCCAAGATCAAAGTCACTGGCATCCTCTCAAAACGTTATGAAGAACTCCACATATATTTCTGGCATGGAAGCTCAGGTATTATCACATGTCAACACTAACTCACTGTTTAATAACTAACATTAAAGAGGGGAAAGAACCGGATCTTTTATCTGAAGCAGTGAGTGCAAGGTTTTGAATAAAATTTCTCTGACCCAAAGAAGATGACAAGATTATATTTTCTTCATTCTGAATCCTCTCAAATCACTGCCTAAACAACTGTCTTCTTTTCCAGCAAAGCTCTATGTGATTTTCAAATGGATTAAATACCTTTGCTCTGACTCTGATAAAGCCAAAACGTTTCTTTTTTCATTCCAAGTTAAACCCTTGCAGATTTGGACACAACTTTTATTGAGGATATTATAACTTTCTGCATAATAGGTTAATCTGTTTCAGTATAGATAGCTTTTCTGTTAGCACTAAATGATTGTGTATTTAGATATGTTCTCCCACTGCTTAGGCTTTTTTTTTTTGTTTTGTTTGAAGATGTAAAATAATTCAATTTTGCAGACTAGGCTTATTTGACTTTTCTGATTGCTTTAATGTCAATAATAGCTATGTAGTTAAACTGGCAATTACTGGTTGAATCTTCCTCTCCTACTCTAGCTGAGGGTATGTTATGGGTGTCCAACACCTTTTTCTTTGCTTAGTATTCTCCTTTCCTTTCTAAACAATATTATGCTATGCAGCATAGAATCTGGAGCACAGTGATAGAACAAAGGTAGAAGAATTTGCTCTAGAGAGAGAAAATTTCATTTTCCAATGCCATCCTTCCAAATCAGCCCTGCAGTCCCACTGTAAGTAGGTTGCTTACCGGTAACCGAAGTTCTCTGAATAGATTGTCTATGTGAGCTCCTTCTATGTAGATGGCTTTCCAGAAAGCCAGACAGGAACTGAATAAGGAAGGGCTGAGATCCTTTCCACAGTAGTCACTAATGCCTATGCTATGAAGGTGTAAAAGGCTGCCATTCTAGCCATTCAAGGCAGGAGAGAATCAAGCCCCCAGGCCTGGTCTACACTACAAAATTAAGTTGATGTATGTCACCTTATGTTGACCTATTTGTGCATGCATCTACATGCAAATTTGTATCTGGCTGATAATAAGATCCTCATTACAGTGATGCAGTAAAATCACCTCCTCAAATGGTGTAGAGCCAAAGTCGACCTACTGAAGTCAACATACTGCGAATGTAAATATTGCATGACCTGTGTCAACTAACAGTCTTCCAGCAGCTGTCCCACAACATCCCAGTCCCTGCGACAGTGACAATTCTGGTCACAGTTATACTCCATTGCCCAGGGGTTACAGACTCCAGAAGCCACCTTGCACCCTATAAAATCCCCACGTTTGTGAAATGCCTCCCAGGGAAAGCGCCCCCTAGCAGTGTTCTCTTGTCGTGTGCAACTGCCCAGCTGACCATGCCAGCTTCACACAGTGGATGAGCTCCTACCTGGAGCAGACAGGAAGTATTGGATCTCCTGGGACTGTGAGGTGAAGAGGCTCTGCAAGCACAGCTACAGACCAGCAGTAGAAATGTGGATATCTACATATAGATTGGCCAGGGAATGTAAACAAAGGGATAGGACAGGGATTAGCAGCAATGCCACATGGAAGTGAAGGAGTTTCGCTAGGGATACCACAAGACCAGGAAGTGCAACAATTGATCTCGTGCTGCACCATAGACCTGCCACTTCTACAACAAGGTGCATGCCATACTTGGTGGTACTTCCTGTTGGCCTACAAACACAGGGGTGACACTGTGCTCAGAACACCCAGATCAGTGTTATCCCTCTGCCTCAGAATGTGGGAGATTTGCGGCTGCTAAACTATGTGTCAGCTTCCTGAAGCAGCAGCCTGTCTGCCTAGCCAGCAAACCCTTCAGGATGCTGCCAGTCGAAACTTTGCCTTGCCTTGCCGGTAACGGTCAGTGAACCCCTGTTCCTGAGTTCCCCAGAGATGGCTACCTGCAGCATCCAGTCCTTCTCACTGGACACACACAGGAATGATTAAATTCGCTGCCTCCAACAAGATAGAGCACACATCAGCCTATTGGGTTAGCTGAAGACTCACCCTTCACTTTACTACCCAGAACTAAGATGGTTTTGTAATAAAACAAAAATAAATGTAATAATAAAGAATAGTCTTGGGTGATACTAACCAGGAGAAAAGGAGACAGGTATGGTTACGAACAAAACAAAATAAAACACACTTTCTAGTGACTAAAACTTAATCTTAGCAAGTTACAATCTTTGCCTTAAGCAGTTTTCTTACATACATCAGACTAGGGGATCCAGCTTCCATAGGCTTCACAGAGGGTGCTGTGCCCTATGTCCCCTACGTTTAGTGATGGATGACTAAAAGATCGTTTTGCTCCCCTTATATTTCCCAAAGTCTGTTGTTGCTGCCTCAAGAGTCAGGAAGGTTTCTGGGTGTGTGCAAATTCTGTCCTCTCGTATGCTCACCAAGCTGTTGGTTGTTAGTGTGATCACTTTGTTTACCTTATATATAAATGTACTTTTATTGTCCTCTAGTTTATCAAGCTTGACCCAGACAGGCAAATGACATTCCTTTGTCTAAGGCAGGTTGTATTATCAGCGCGCGCCACAACGTATTTTAGGAACATATGTCCTGCACACACACACAAAACTTTTTATACACCACCAATACATATATCAGGTAATGCTATTCAAGACCAGTGTGCCATCAGCTTTCATAGAAGACCTTACTCTATGGACTTCTGTATTACAAAAATATTATATACAATCAGTAGGTTCAATTGCTTATTCTTTGTGGTTCAAACACCTATTCCCCCCCCACCAGGGTATCTGAGCCCCCTGGAGATTTTGCTGCTGGAATTTTGGCCATTGGCTATGACATGAGCTTCATCGCTGCCTCACTCTTTTCTAGATAGGGAATCAGCTACCTTGTTTCCAATGCCTCCATATGTTTAGTTACATCTGAAACGACTGTCCTAAATCCATAGATTAAGGGGCTGCTTCCCCCTCTTTAACATCTGTACTTCTTCCAGCAGTTGCTTTACACCCATCTGAGTCACCCATGCCACTAAAGGATTCTGTCATCCCTAAAGGCGTGAAACTGGTTCTTACCATCCTGAGTCTTCCTGGCTCCCAGCAGAGTTGTGGTCTGCAGCATTCCCTAGCTGTACCAGCATCTCACTGCACCCAGAAGCTTTTGGGCCACAGCACCTTCTAGCTGTGCCTCAGTGGAGCGATGGCAGCAATCGAAGAATGCAGCATGGGTTTGTGGGATTTTTTTTTAAAAGGCACGAAAATGATGGGCTGTGGATCATAGAAGATTAGGGTTGGAAGGGACCTCAGGAGGTCATCGAGTCCAGCCCCCTGTTCAAAGCAGGACCAACCACAACTAAATCATACCAGGCAGAGCTTTGGTAAGCCACAGCTTAAACACCTCTAAAGATGGAGATGCTACCACCTCCCCAGGTAACCCATTCCAGTGTTTCACCACCCTCCAAGTGAAAAACTTTTTCTTAATATCCAACCTAGACCTCCCCCACTGCAACTTGAGACCATTGCTCTTAGTTCTGTCATCTGCTACCACTGAAAACACCCTAGTTCTATCCTCCCCGGAACCCCCTTTCAGGTAGTTAAAGGCTGCTATCAAATCTCCCCTCATTCATCTCTTCTGCAGACTAAACAAGCCTACTTCCCTCAGTCGCTCCTCATAAGTCATGTGCTCCAGCCCCCTAATCATTTTTGTTACCCTCCACTGGACTCTCTCCAATTTGTCCACATCCTTTCTGTAGTGGGGGGGGGGAGGCAAAACTGGACACAGTACTCCAAATGAGGCCGAATGATCACTTCCCTCAATCTGCTGGCAATGCTCCTACTAATGCAGTCCAATATGCTGTTAGCTTTCTTGGGAATAAGGGCACACTGCTGACTCATATCCAGCTTTTTGCCCACTGTGACTCCCAGGTCCTTTTCTGCAGAACTGCTGCCTAGCCAGCCAGTCCCCAGTCTGTAGCAATGCATGGGATTCTTCTGTCCTAAGTGCTGGACTCTGCATTTGTCCTTGTTGAATCTCATCAGATTTCTTTTGGCCCAAGCCTCTAATTTGTCTGTATCCTATCCCTACCCTCCAGTGTATCTACCACTCCCACCATCAACTGCAAACTTGCTGAGGGTGCAATCCACCCCATCCTCCAGATCATTAATGAAGATGCTGAACAAAACCGGCCCTAGCACCGACCCCTGGGGCACTCTGCTCCTGTTACCAACTGCCAATTAGACATTGAGCCATTGATCACTACCCATTGAGCCTGATGATCTAATCAGCTTTCTATCCATCCTATAGTCCATTCATCCAACCCATTCTTCTTATCGTCCATTCATCCAACCCATACTTCTGTATGGCATTATGGGATGGAGAGTGTTGCATATCGGTCTCTTGACCCATGGGTCCCACAGGTCATTTCTATGTCCCAAAAAGGCATTGTGCCAAAAGACTGTGCATGGTGAAGTAGGGCACCGCACTTTACATTGTCACGACCACTCCTGGTGAGTAGCTGCAGCGCTGACACAAGCAGCCAACTGATATACAAACATTGGCAGCTGTACACTCTTGTAACTTGCATCTGTCAGAGCTTGTAGTACAGACATGGCCTTAGTCTCCATGCTGAGATGTGACTGCAACTCAAGGATCCTCCCGAGCAGCTTTTATCTTTGATAAAGAAAAAAGTAAACACGGACTCCAGGAACAGGTGACTGCCTCTCTGTAATCACCCCCAATAACCATTTACATCCTGTGCAAAAGTGTTGCTTACTTTGATTTAGAAATAGCTACATCTAATAACACAAAATGATACTACTGAACCAATAATAGCCCTTTGAAACCTTGACAAACTTTCCCTTTGATCACTCCTTTCAAATAGGCATCTGATGATGACCTAGCTGTTTAACATGTTCCCTACTTTCATGGGTCTGTCTGCTCACAGCACATCTGGCATTTCAATCAGGTAAGAAAAAAGTTGCACGGCATAATTTGTTTTTTGTCCTAAGAGATGTGTTGGAATTAGCAGTCTCTAACCCTATCTCCCCAGAGAATCTTTTATCTCAGCCATTTACAGCACTACATGCTCTCTGAAATTCCTGAGCCAGAGATGTGGTTGCTGAGCTGTCATTCTGTACATCAGAAATGAATTTTCACTTGCATCTCTCAATCTGCCAAAGTACAAGGCAGGACAAAGACCACAAATTAGGGGTGTGGGAAAAAATAGTACAAAAAGCCTTAGTGAGATGGGATTAGTTTCAGTAAGCATAAATATAGTACCCATCTTTCAAAAGGGGAACAAAGAAACCGGAAAATTATAGCCAAATTAGCTTAACAACTTATGAAACAGTCTATTTGTAAGCACCTAGAGGATAATACGATGACTTCGTCAAGAATAAATCATGCCAAACCAACCCAATTTCCTTCTTTGACAAGGTTGCTAGGGGGAAAGCACTAGATGTGATATATCTTGATTTTATGAAGGCTTTTAACACTGTCCCACATGACATTCTCATAAGTGAAATGTCATCTAGATGAAATTACTATAAGGTGGGAGAACAACTGGTTTAAAGACCTTATTCAAAGAGTAGTTTTCAGTGGTTCACTGTCAAACTGGGATCCGACAGAGGTCAGTCCTGGGTCTGGTACTATTCAAATATTTTCAGTAATGACTTGGATAATGGATTGGAGAGTATGCTTATAAAATTTGTGGATCACACCAAGATGCGAGGGGCTGCAAATACTGGGGAGGATAGGATTAGAATTCAAAATTACCTTGATACATTGGAAAATTGGTCTGAAAGCAACAAGATGAAATGCAATGAAGTGCAAAGTAATTCAGTTAGGAAGGAAAAATCAAATGCACAACTACAAAATTGGGAAAAACTGTCTAGGTGGTAGTACTGGTGAAAAGGATCTGGGGGTGGGTGTTATAGTGGATCACAAATTGAATAGGAAGCAATAATGTGATGCAGTTGCAAAAAAGGCTAATATGCTGGGATGTATTAACAGGAGTGTCATATGTAGGATGTGGGAAGTAACTTCTGCTGTACTCAGCAGTGGTAAGGCCTCAGCTGGAAAACCGTGTCTAATTCTGGGTGCCGCACTTTAGAGACAACGTGAATAAATTGGAGAAAGAACACTGAGGGAGGACTTGATAACAACCTTCAAATATGCTAAGGGCTGTTCTGCAGCAAGGGAGATTTAGGTTAAATATTAGGAAAAACTTTCTGATGATAAGGGAGTTAAGCACTGGCATAGGCTTTCAAGGGAGGTTGTGGAATCCCCATCATTGGAGGTTTTAAATAACAGATTAGACAAGCACCTGTCCGGCATGCTCTAGGTTTTTCTGGGTCCTGCTTCAGTGCAGAGGGCTAGACTAAAAGAACTCTCATGGTCCCTTCCGGCACAACCTTTCCATGAGTCTATAAATAATGTCTGTAAATTCAACATTTCTGTTTATCCGTGTTAGGTATTTATATGGCATCAATTATTGTATGTTGGTGCCAATTTTTAGTAATCAGTAAGTTGCACTAATGAGAGTGAGCCACACTATTACAAACTCCATATGGTACAGGGGCTGATTTGGGGCTAAAAAGGAAGTCTATCTGAGAGATCCGTGGCCTTCTGAATAACGATGCTTTGCAAAAAGCACTTATTCAAGTCTAGCAATTTCCACTGTGTCACAGATTCCTTCTGGATCAAACAAGTCAACTCACATCTCAGTTTCCTGTGACCAGCTGGCCCATTCTTCAGGTACATCTGCTGTGTTTCAGTTTTCTGTCTCCTTGCAGCTCCCATGTTTGCTAAAACAGCCTCCAACTACTTGACAACATTCAGCAATACCTGCAAGCTCTTCATTCTTTGCAGTTTCCCGACAGCTGGTGGCATTTGCTTGGTCACCTCCATTGAGACAAATGGGTCAGACACAGAAACACAGAATATGCTTTTGTGAGTGGTTAATTAATTAGGCCCAACTCCACAAAGGGTTTTAGGCACTTAAAACAAAAACAAGAGTGCTGTCCACAAAGCTTGAGTTAGGCACCTAGACTCTCTTATAATGCATGGGAAGAGATAAGTGCCTTAGAATGTGATCCAAAAAAACCCAGCAAGCTAGATGGGGAGATGCCTAAGAAGATGGCGATGCTGATGGTGTTGAGAGGGGTGTTTGGAAAACTCCACTCCTCTCGTGGAGCCACATTGACTTAAGTTTTAAGTGTAGACCATGCCTTAAGCACCTAGCTATGGTGCTCAGTATTGGGAAAAAATCCACACCTCTGAGTGCTGTAAGTATGCCAACCTTATCCCTGGTGTAGACACAGCTAGGTCAATGGAAGAATGCTCGAGGAGGTGGAGTTCCTACAATGATGGAAAACCCAGGTGAGAGCCCTGCCCAGTGGGGCTAGAGTTGGGTGAATTTTTTTGAGCTAACAGTAAATGTGCTGGAAAAGGCATTTTTATAGGCACTGCACCTATTCGTTAATTTGAATAGTTTCAGCTGAAAAAAAAAAAAAGAAAAGAAATTTCAGAAATGTTGAAATTTCATTTAGAAATAATCATACATTTTGATTTTAAATGTGTGCAGTGTTCTTGCAGCCGTGTCAGCCCCGGGATATCAGCGAGACCAGGTGGGCAAGGTTATATCTTTTATTGAACCAACTTCGGATGGTGAGAGAGAGAGAGAGACCAGCTTCCGAGATTACACAGAAGAAGAGCTCTGTGCAGCTCGACAGCTTGTCTCTCTCACCACCAGAAGTTGGTCCAGTAAAAAGATATGACCTCATCCGCCTGGTCTCTTGATTTTAAATGACATTTTCTAAATGAAATGTCAAAGTGAAACGATTTAAATCAATGGCAGTTAAGCACCTAAAAATCTTCTAAAATCTGGACCTATCTGACTTTGGGTGACCAGATAGCAAGTGAGAAAAATCAGGACAGCAGTGGGGGGGAAGGAATGGAATAATATATATATTTATATTAATAATATAATACTATAATAATTATATATTTATATACTATAATAATAATATTTATAAGAAAAAGGCCCAAATATCAGGACTGTCCCTTTTGGGACATCTGGTCACCCTAATCTGACTTGAACAGGAAGTCTGCGGCAGTGCAGGGAATTTAACATAGGTCTCCTTACCCCCAAACTAGTTCCCTAACCACTAAATCAGCTTTCCTCTGCTGTAAGCAGATCCAGATGGTATTGCTTGGTGGGGGATGGAGCTCATGGTAGGGGTGGGGTCCCACCGAGCTCATCCACAGAGGCCTCTCACACAAAAGTTCAGGGAGTTGTAAATAATGAAGAGGACAGGTCAGTGATACAGAGCGGTCTGGATCAGTTGGTAAGTTGCGTGCAAGCAAACAACATGCACTTTAATACAGCCAAATGTAAAAATGTATTCATCTAGGAACAAAGACTGCAGGCCATACTTACAGGATGGAGGACTTTATCCTGGGAAGCAGAGATGCTGAAAAGATTTGGGGGTCATGGTGAATAATCAGTTAAACAACAACTGCTAGGGCAGTGCTGTGGCCAGAAGGACTAATGCAATCCTGGGATGCAAAACAGGGGAAATATTGAGTAGGATTAGAGAGGTTATGTTACTTCTGTATTTGGCACTGATGTGACCACTGCTGGAATCCTGTGTCCAGTTCTGATGTTCATAATTCAAGGAGGATGTTGATAAATTGGAGCGGGTTCAGAGAAGAGGCACAAGACTGATTAAAGGATTGGAAAATAATGCCTTATAATGATAGAGCCAAGGAGTTCAATCTGTTTAATTTAACAAAAAGAATATTACAGTTTCTAAGTACCTACATTGGGAACAAAAATTTGATAATGGGCTCTTCAGTCTAGCAGTCAAAGGTGTAAGAAGCTCCAATGGCTGGAAGTTGCAGCTAGACAAATTCAGATTGGAAATAAGATACAAGTTTTTAACAGTGGTGGTATTAAACCATTGAAACAATTTACGAAGATTTGCGGTGGATTCTCCATTACTGGCAATTTTAAAATCAAGATTGGATGCTTTTTCTAAAAGATGTGCTCTAGTTCAAACCAGGGAAGTCCTATGGCCTGTCTTATGCAGGAGGACAGACTATACAATCAAAATGGTCCCTTCTGGACAGGAGGGATCATTGCTCTGACAGAATGGGCTTTCAGCTGGATTTGGCCAGATGATACTTGCTGAGACATAGGCAAGCCAAATGCAGGAATGGATCCAGTAGGAAAGGATAGCTGAAGAGGATTTAGGTCACTTACGGGCACCAATGAAGAGGGAAGCTAGAGTTGTCTAGAGTTACCTCCTTTTCCTTGCAGTGATACAGACACAGCTACAATAGCTAGCTAGTTATTTACTGAATAAACACAAACAAATAATATTAGTCAGCTTTGGTAATGACTCTTATTTGTTCATTATCTCTGTAACTGATCGGTGCCAGTGCCATTCTCAGCAATAGCTGCCATTTCACTGATCATTCCCAGCAGGGTTTCTAGTCTCGTGAAACAGGAAATGCATTTTAGCATCTAAATGCCCAAGAAAGGTAGGAGACTTTAAAAACAATCATAAGGCAGCGTCTATTATTAAAAATAAATGGGATTAATTTCAAATTCTGGTTGCGAAGAACAAAATGTGGGTTGCCCGGTGCAAGCACACTCAGAAATCCTTTCCTTTCTCCCTCTCTCTGATTACTTGCCCCATCCTCCTTCCACTGATGTCACTGAGAGTTTTGCGATCAACTTCGACAGAAGCAAGAATGGCCCATGGCTTTATTCCACTGAAGAGGTCTTTGCCCTCTGAGGAAAAGAGCCTGCCTAGGAGCTAGAGACTATGGAAATGACACTCAGCCCTCAGGAACTTAGCAAGTTTGAAATGCTGCCGAAATGAGTGAGAGAGAGAAAAGGAATAAAACCAGAGGTGAACAAAGGGAGACCAGTTTGTGAGTGTGCTTCGGCAGAAATGGAGGAAAGCTAATCTGGGCAGGAAGTAGTTTTACAGGGGAGTGCAGTCTTTGGTTGGGGCATTGGAATGGGACTCCAGAGATCTGTGTGCAATTCCTGCCTCAGCTGCAGACTTCCTATGTGACCACGGGCAGGTCATTAGTTCTTCCTCTCCCTCAATTCCCCTTTTGTGAAATGGGGATAAAATACTTCCCTATCTCACCAGGGTACTGTGAAGAAAAATTCACCAGTGTTTGTGAGGTGCCCAGTGAGAAGGGCCATATAAATAGACAGGCTTAACTGGGATAACTGCTTTCGTGGGACACCTCTTAGGGAACTGATTTACCAGTTACTGCTGCTTAAATCAATCCAGAGTTAGCAACATAGAATATTTAAGAAAAAATGATGAGGGATGCCCAGAGCATTGACTGGGTGTGCTTTTATTATACTTTGTATAAATCTAAAATAAATACACTATTTCTGCTTAACAGGGATGAATTTAGTCAATGCCAAGGAGTTGAGTAGCGTAGTAACTTATTGCGAAATTCCAAGATATATTATAGTCCATTAATATGGAAATTGCTAAATCAAGACAGAAAGAGAAAATAAAGATGAGAAACAGTGAATATCACTTCTTATTGTTTATTCAGTACAGTGTTTTATTTCAATTAAAGTATTTTCAGAGCTTTCCCCCACTTTCTTTTTAATGAGCTACTCTGTTATATTGCAACAGGGGACTTTGTATATACCAGGTAAGAGGATTCTGCTATACCAAATCTCCAATTAGAGGAGAACCCTAGGATGGTATTTTTCTTAGCATTTCTTCTAACTGTTCCTCTTTGAGATTACTCTTTTACTGGAACCATATCAAATACCTGACACATCACACATAAGCAATGCCATTTATGAAGCTACAAAAATAAATTGTTATAGGTTGTTTCTTAAATGCTTTAAGTTCTAGAACAGCCTGTGCATATGCTGTGTACAATGGTTCTATAGAGCAACGTGAAGGCTGCTGAAGTGTCTAGGAATAATAAAATGGGCTTGCCTAACATGCATCTAGGCAGAATGGTTATTTAGTTCATTTGTGAGACTAGCAACCATCAGAATTATGACCATAAAACCATCTTTCCTTAAAAGATACATTTTTAAAAAATGGAAACTTGTTAAACTGATCAATGGAGTCTATTACAAATGCAGTCAGCACATGGTAGGTAGTAAGGTGAGAAGAGCGGTATGAGCACCTACACAGAATAGAATACTAGCACAACTGTATTGTAAAGGCTCATAATGCTGTCACAGTCTTTTCCCCTAAAGTTGTAAGCTTAGCACCAAATGTGGCAGTACTTCCCTTTGGCCCCAGGGAATAAAATCATTTGTTTCATGCCCACCATCTTCACCTTCCTCAACTTTAAATAAATCACAACTCCTGGAAGAAAATAATGAATCCAGAAATGCTTTTGCTACATGCTGGCTGTAATGAGCATAGAAAGAGACACTCAGCTGTGTGAGTTCCCTTCCACTTTTACCAGACCCACTTGGTCAATCTGCCATGTCACCGCCCCAGATGCCTGCTAGCCCTAGCTCACTTTATGCCCATGTGGGCATAAAGGCCTAGATCCTGCTGAGTCTGGGGGTACGTCAGGTAATTTCCAGCTTGGGTGGATGTACATGCACTAGCTTTGATCTAGCCAGCATGTTAAAAATAGAAGCGTGGCCATGGTGGGATGGGTGGCAGGACGGTCTAGCTGACTTAGTAAATACCATGGTAGGATTATCCTTAGGTTGGCCAGACTCTCCTGCTGCTGAAGCTTCTATGTTTAGTGTGCTAGCTCGATCAAAGCTAGTACCCATACATCTACATGTGCTGGAAGTTATACCTCCAGCTCCAGTGTGGATGTGTCCTAGGCGATTGTAACAATAAAGTAGAGCCCTTCATCTATCAAACCCAAATTCTGAGGGGTGTCATGCACCTCAAGAGCACTAACGAGTTCCTTTGAGTTAGGTGGGTCAGTGCTTGGCCCTCAACACAATCTCTGCACGAGACAATGGAGCTCAATGACCAAATCCTTTGCAACCTTTTCGCTGCTTCAGAGATGGAACACTTCTATCTTTTCATTTTAGTCAATAACTTTATATGCAAACTGTATAAAAATGGTCTGATTTTTGTTCCTTATCAGGACGATTAAGCATTCAGGATTTCAAAAAATAAACAGCAAATATTTTTAAGCATATCGTAATGTTTAAAAGGCAATAGAACTGGTACTGACCAGCAACACCATAGATACGTGTAATTTTAGAGAGTGTATGTGCACATAGACGATGCATGCATGCACTCACACACATACAATACATCATTTTAGTCAGCATCCAAATATTAGCATCATATTATAGTAGCACCATATCTTTAACAGCTGGTTTAAAGCAGCATATGAAGCAGCTGTAATCGCGATTAAATTGTTGTCCCACACACGTTAAGAGGCCTGATATTGCAATGCTTCACCTGCAGAACTCCCAATAACTTCAAGTGAAGAACTGAGCTGTTAGGCACAGATCTTGCAAATGCTGCCATGCCAAGGTGTGTGTGCGCGTGGGACGCACCGCTATGCTCACCTGCATGGCTACAATTGCCTAATCGTGGCCTTAATTAACTTGTTATAGTCAGGACTAAAAATATTTCTAGTATGTTTTATGATGTCAGTCTGGAAATGTGACTATTTACAATCACATTTAGCCACTGCAACACATTTAGGACTGTGTACTCCTTTTCATACTGTATAAAACCAAGAAGACTGTATGTAATACATCCTTAGAACAGTTAGGAAGTTGTGGGGGTATGGCAAGGATTTTCAAATGTTAGCCAATACATAAAAGTTAGGCATACTATACACCACATTAATAGGTATTAGGTGGATGGTATTAATATAATATACAGGATATATATGAGTGTTGGGAAGTTATGTTAACAGAATGTATTATGCTCTTCCCACAATTCTGTTCATCCATGTCAAGCATCCCACAACACTTTGCAACGCTGAAGTTAACTTTGGCATTAGAAAACAGTACATTTGTTAAAGCAAAGATGCATGAATACTTTGCACCAAGTGCAGGTAAGGAGAACTTTCATGACCCATCCACATTTGGAATGTAGTATTCTAAACAAGGTCTAGGAAAGTATAGGGAGGAACCAAGGACAAAGCTGGCATAAACTAGCGGGTTGAGTGAAGCACCCAAAACGAGGCCACTCTAGTTATAGGTGAACTAGGCACTGCCTAGAGCAACACATTTGGCCCAGCCGACCCTCCGTCATGGGCAGCTAGGCCAATTATAAGTGGTGTTGCCAGGTCGCAATGCTACTCAAATATGGCCCAGCCGCCCCTTTGGCAGAGGGGCAGCTGAGCCAAATCTACCACTCTAGGCCTATGGGGAGGGGGCAGAACACTAACATTTTGCTTCAGGTGGCAGATTGTCTGGAGTGGCCTTTGCATCCAACCGCCATTGAATTTCAGTGGAACTTGGGCACCAAATGCCTTTCAACTCCTTTAAAATTCCCATCCTAAATCCTTGCATGTTTTAAAGGCCAATCCAACTCCCTTTAAGGGTAGTTATGTTGTTGGCTTTAAAGGCAGTAGGGGATCAAGCCTATTATCTGATACCATACATGGGAAATGCTCCACTCTTGACTAGGCTCCCTTAGCAGATATTTGATAAAGTGTTTGATTTAGATTATCACTGAAAAGTAAACTGTTTAACTGGGCCCAGTAGGTGCTGAAAGCTTGGGTTTAAAAAAGGTTGAATACTGTATCATGAGAGCATAAAATATACTTTGGCAGCTTTACAGTCACTTTGTACCACTCTGGCAGTGTGAACTGACTAATACAAAGAAGGATCTGGCTCAAAACATGCAGTAAAGTTCTGTATTATAGCACGGCCACAACTCCCATTAGATCCCTCCCCACTGTACATCCCCTTCTTCTGGCCAGGTAAGGGAAAAGTTCCTGAATCAGGAAGTGGCCAGACTCCGTTTGGAAACAGTGGCTGCTTGGCGAGCAAGTTGCTGCAGGGAAGCTGATTTCAGAGTGAAATCCCCAGGAACCAGATGCAGAACTGCACATGGAACAGGCTTTGTGTGCCAGATGATACAGCTGGATCGTAGGTCTCGATAGGGCTTATGGGGGAGCAGCAGTGGCTGGGCAGGGAGCCAGAGTAAAGAGGCCCCAATCAGGGGCACTGGAACAATTTTAATAGTGGGGGTCATTGAGCCAAACTGTAAACTCCATATATGATGGAAACCACTTCAGGCCAGGGGGTGCGAGAGCACCCCCACAGCCCTATTTGCAGCACCACTGGCCCCAATGAGAGACACTAACTGATCCTGGCCTGGAAATCTACAACTGCCTTTTGCTTGAATAGAGATTGAACTGGAGACAGCACCCCAGGCACAAGGCCTGACTAGCCCTAACTCTTGATTGGGCTGCCCCAGGGACCCAAACAAGAACTACGAGTGCTGACTTTGAATTGTAACAGTTTAAGCCTCTGTACCCAGGATATTTGCAAACTTCCCCTTTTCTGCCATCCCTGATAAAATCACTTTCACTTAGCCACGTGTCTGAGTAGTTACTTAGGCCAACCCAGAGCTAGCGCCTATAAGGCCTACCTGCTGAAACACCGACAGTGCTTGCTGCTGAGTTGTAGTACACCTGGCATGCTACTGGCATCCTAAGAGGTTGTGTACGGAGCAGCCCCAGTAATTACAATAGACAGAAGAGAATCATTTTGCACTTTGGGATCGTGGGCTAAACGGTGCTATGTACAAGTGCCAGTTACTATTTTAATACTGTTTTGTGGCAACCACAGTTTTTTCTTCTACTTGTAAATGGAGAAAAACAAAAAGCACAAAATTCATTTAAAGACCAAAAAAATCCCTTACGCATGCCCCTAACCTGTATTCTATGCATGCATAACAAGCACTAGGACAAACGGACATTGCAAATCACAATGACCTATTTGTGGCTGTCATAAAGAGAAGGCTGGAGGAGCATATTGGGACTGATTACCCTAAAGGATGTATTTTCCCAATTTTGAGCAGTTCTTTAGGTTTCCATCTATATTGAATGGCTCAATAAAAAAGAGAAAAAACCCTGTAAATGGAACTCTCGATTAAATTAATCAGATTGCAAAACACCTAGTGCCCAGGTTGGCTGTTGTTTTTTTTGATCTGAGGCAATTTTCTTCTGGGTTTGGAGTAATTTTGTCCTTTGAGGTGTTGTTGATTTCCAGATCTTGTTTCGTTAGGGATTCGGGGCCTGTTACATGTGAAGCAGCACTGAGTCTGTACTGAGGGCACCAAACATTTGCCAATCCATTTCAGTCTCTGGCAGAAATTAACTGACAGCTTGTCCTTGCTGCACGGCAGCCCTATGGTGAAAAACACGATGAAAGTTAGTTAGTTTCTGTGGGTACAGATGAGGGTAACCTATATCTGTGTCTCGATCTGTGTGAATGCATGGACAGAACAGGACAGACGCGGAGTAACAGAGCGCCAAGGCAGCACATGCACCAAGGACCTTTGATGAACAAAGCCCAAACCACAGTGTCACACCACTCTCAGAGTTACTGCAGTTACAGATGTGCATGGCCTCCTTGTCCCACGGCACTACGGACTCAGTGATGTGCCACGGATCCAGGTATCACTAGCTAGCTAGGAGAGGGGAGTCCGGAAGCTGTGGGAACTTACTTCTCTAAGAGGCCGGGTTGCCTAGGAGGAGCTGATGGTAGCTTCCGGATAAGGTAGGAGTGCAGCAGTTTAGACCCCACTCTGCCCCCTCTCTGTGTCAGTGGCAGCATGGTCCTTGTGTCTAGAAGAGACCATCGGTGCTGACTTGGATTTTGGTACTGTAGCGTCTCTCCAATTTAAGACTGTGGGAGGAGAGAGTCTTAGGAGAGACTTTTCATTCGTACTGCGTAGGGGAATCAGTGCTGACTCTGGTCCCTGGAGCAGGATCCTTGCGGCTCCTGTATAGCTTTGTCACTGGTGTGGCTGGCAAGCGGGGCTTATACAAAGCAGCCCAGGAGCTCAGGGTGGCAAACTCAGCTTACAAAGGCACAGGTCTTGTGAGACAAAAGCAGTACCTGAAACTTCTATGAAGGTCTGTTCAGAACTGATGCTACCCTCAGGGATCTTTCCAAGAGGAAGAGCATCAGCTTCACCTTCCTCACCTTCCGGGTCCCTTGGGAGAAGGACTTGCAGACAGAGCAGCATGCCAGGGCATGGCCCTCAGCAAGGCACAGCAGCTATCAGGAGTGCCCATCATTGGTCAGCATAGTTGCATTGGAGGATGGGCAAGTCTTAAAGCCCAGATACTTCGGATCAGCCATTTTAGGTTTTGTACAGGGTTTTTTTATCCTTCTACAGGAGGGTCTGTACCGGGGAAAACATCCACAAACAGAGGGAAAGCTACCATTACTCTTATCTAAAAATAAGCAACTAAGCCAATTGGCAAAGAAAACCTATGAACACTAAGCTAAATGACAAACTGTAAATAGTGAAGCTAGGTATTCACTAAAAGCAGGCAATAGGAAGGAACTGAGTGCGGTTTGCAGCCTCCCTGTCCTTTATGCCCTTGGCTATGGTGTACAAGAAGGCATCCAGGGTGCCGGCGTGGCCCCAATGGACACTGTTATTCAAAAGAATTTGGTCTCGTGCACCCGGGCCACAGGCACACTGAGTGGGATCTGTGCGGACAATCACTCCAGAGGAATCTCAGGATACATGCCCAGATAACTGCATTCCTTGTCATGGCCAGAACAAAGCCAGTATGGACACAAGACGTGACAGCGGCATGCTTATGTGACAATATCATCACACCATGGCAGGACAGGCTACTGTGCATTGATTAACCCGGGACTGCCTCACCCTTGATTAGCATGCATTGAAGACATGGCCCAACTCTGAAAGGCAGGGCGCACGCTTCTGTATAGCACCCTTAAAGGCATAGTTTTCAACAAAGTTCCGCACTTGCAAATGGGGACAGATTTTCAAGAGAGCTCAGCATATTGGATGCATGTTGGGTGCTGAGCTCTTTTGAAAAACCTCACCCCAAGTGTATTCATTTACCTGTACTTTTCCTGCACACTTGCATATTGCATTTCTGAGATTCTGGAGGCTTCGGCTCATGCTCACACATAGTTTGATCTTCGGCTTTATTGTCTTCTGTATTGATACACTTTACTGTTCTTTGCTGAATGCCTCCTCCACAGGAAGCAGTGCACTGAAAGAAATATAATTAACTTATACAAAAGCCTTCTGAATGGGGATGGTGTAGAATGCTTTTAGCATGTCCATTAATCAGTGCAAAGCAGCTCCAACCTTTGAGTTGCTAAGCAAAGAATGCATGATCAAGATCTAAAGCACTACATACCTTTCCAGGATTCCCAAGGATTTGCTAATATTTTCTACTCGTTGTATTATAGAAGAGCAATAATGACATTAAGTTCAGATGAAAGGAAAACAAGGCAAAGGAATTTTTTTTTATACTCTACCTACATACCCAGATCTTTTCACCTAATTTCTTCCCTTTGAAATTTCCTAGTAATAGATTTGTGAACTGCATGCCCAAAATGCCAACTTCCTATTTAACTAGATGTTCAAGATATACTGTTGTCTAACAAAATCCACGACATCACTGGGACTGGTATTACAGTTGCCTTGCTGTGTACTTATGGTAAAATGGTACAGGTTTCAAATCAAAATAAACCTCTGATATCTTGCTCTTGCCATATTCACTATTTATTATTAAAGATCACTTTTATGGCATAGTACAGCGCCATGTAAATTTACAAAGAAAACCTTTAGAACCTCAAGAATAATACACTATACTTGATCTTACAGCCAGTAAAAAAACAGAACAAAATCTCTAACAGGCTGTAACAATCCGTAGACATATTAATACAAGGAATTAGCTAAACCAAATATATTAAGCAAATTTCAGCTCCAAACACAGAGACATCTAAGGCTACACTTACAGTATGAGCTAGGGGTGTGATTCCCCTGCTCATGTACATATACTCCCGCTAGCTCTGATTGAGCTACTGTGAGTATAAATAGGAGTGTAGCCACAGTTAAGGCACAGTGGAGCCATGCTGAGTACAAACCCGTGGGGGGTTCAGCCGTGCCTCTGCTGCTGGGGCTACACAGCTATTTATGTTATTTATATTATTCTCGATGAGAGTTAGGGTGGGTATATGTACACGAGCAGGGGCACCACTAGCTTACTGCAGCTAGTGAGTTTAAGGAGAAACTACACTATGATAGCTACATCATCACACAAAAATGTGTAAATCCTTGAACATGTTAGGCAGTCTGGCTGCTGTAGCATTTTGGAGTGGACCAGTGAAATAATTTTCTAGGGGTTCTTCCCTAAAAATTAGTGTTGGATGAAAATTTTCTGTCTAAACTGTTTTTGAGGGAAAATGGGAGTTTTGACACAAATGAGATATTTTTCTTTTTCTTTTTTTTGTAAAAAGTCTCTGCTCTCTGTGGAAAGTTTTGACTTTTGATTGAAAACTGGAGAGTTTTTGGTTCAGAAATACCACTACAGTGCTTTATGGGAGTTGTAGTGCAGATGCCTCATGCCCCCATTCTTTATGGGTCAAATTTCCCAGCCAGTCTATGGCCAGGTCTGCACTACAGACCTATATCAGTATAACTACATCACTCAGGAGTGTGAAAAATCCACGACATAGTTATAATGACCTGACCCCCTTGTGTAGACAGCAATATGTCAATGGGAGAGCTTCAGTTAAATTCTACAATGGTGCAGCTGCATCAGTGTAGATCTGCCCTACATCTCCCACATTGCACTATGGCCAAGAACTTCCATGATGTACCACATGCTCAACAACAGGGGGGATTGTGGTGCATCATGGGTGATGTAGTCTCACTGGGGAACCCGGGCCCTAGAGGAGAATCCAGGAGGATCTGAACTACAACTCCCATGAAGCATGGTGGTGGCATTTCTGAATCAATATTTTTGGGTTTTAGCTAAAAGTTTTCAGTTTCAATTTTTTAATGAAACGACAACATTTTCAGAGGGGAAAAAATAACCATTCTCCAACCAGCTATACTAAATATAACTAAGTCCATTATGATGACACCACTAAGGAAAGGACTAGGCTTAAAATTTTAGAAAAGTTCAATGAGAGGCTTCTTTGAAGATATTTACGTTGCCGCTAGCCTTCTTTGCTCCAGGACAACTACAGCCCAGCTGCTTCTGCTTATCCAGATGCCAATATAGAAAAATGTCTTCAAGATATAATTTTCCATGTAAGTGGGGTATAAAAGAACCTACAACTGTTCATCCACCAAGGGGTTTTGTGTGCATTTTGGGCAATTTTAGAGGTGTTTTCCCCTCTCGTCTCTTTGAACATGCACTAGCTAGGAAGATAAATCTTAAATCTTGAAAATTACTACCACATCTCTTTTCCTTAAAACTTACAAAGCTATAGAATGTCTGCCAGGGCTATACAATTATTAAAAGTGGGATTTGTACCTTTATTCAGTTCTGCAAAGTATTCTCTTTCTAGTCTATCCTTCTATCCATAAAGGATTTTGTTGTACTTAGTATGCAGTATATAAACGAGGCACTAGATATTCAGTATAGTTTCCAAAAAATTTAAAAATTGAGTTTTTTATTGAATTACATAAAATGAAATTGAATAATATAATCAGTACATTAGCCTACTTATTTTGATATTAAATTCAGTTTATTTTATCCTGTTTTCCACATTTTTCAGTAGAGCTCAGATGTCATCTTTACATTTTAGTGTTAAACTCATTAAGATGAAAAGGTGGTCTGCAAACTCAGGAAGATAACACTAGATCTATTACACTAAGGCTTTGTCTACACTTAAAACGCTACAACTGTGCTGTAGCACTTCAGTGAAGACGTTGCCTATGTTGATGGGAGGGGTCCTCCTGTTGGCATAGGTAATCAACCTCCCCGAGAGGTGGTAGCGAATTCTCGTTGACCTAGTGTTGTTTACAAGGGGGTTAGGACAGTTTAACAGAATCACTCAGGGGTGTGGATTTTTCACACCGTTGAGAGATGTAGTTATACCAATCTAATTTTCTAGTGTGACCAGGCCTCTGTTATGTTCTCAATCATGGGGGCTAGAAATATAGAATATGAAAGCTGAGGTTCTGGATCCCAATTCTGCAGCAAGGGATGAGTTTACTGACAACAAAATCATGCAATATGTGAAAACAGTCTAGATGCTGCAGCGAACACCTCCTCACTGAAAAGACAACCTACGCGACATTCTCCATCTCTAATTTTTTAGGAATCTGTGAAGGTTTCTGTTTTATACAAAAATTAACCTCTATTCTGGTCATCATTTAAAAATGTGTACCAGCTTGAAGGAGTCTGACATTTCCAGCAGAAGTCTCTATTTTAAAACTAGGAAACATCACTTGGATTGCTAGAATTTTTCTAAATGTTCGAAATTCTTAAGTGGTGCCCCATTCTACATTGTAAGATTTCACTGCAGAAGTACTATACTACAGCTAACCTTTATTCCAATGTCAAGCCTTATTTTATTTTAGTTTTTTTTTTAGATGAAGTCTTTTATATCGCTTTTCCTGTTATTTTTTTGTGAAATTCCCATTTATCAGATTTGTTTAAAACCAGACTTATCTAAAACTAGATTGAAAAATTTAAGGCAATATTTGCTTGACTGATCTTGTAATGAACAATTAAAAAAATCAGAGCCACAGCAATATTACTTTTTAGGTTCTGTCATAAAAATCTAAATTACTATACATTTTGAAAACAAAAGATCTAGTTGGTTGACTGCTTTGTATGATATCTTCTCCCATATCAAGAGTGCTGCATGTCAGCTTTGGAAGAATTATTTCATAGTCATGTAGCAGAAAAGTTACAGTGGAATGAAAACAGAATGTACCATATGAGTTTACTTTAATAAACCAATTACTTTCTGTTACATGAATTAGATGCCTGGAACAATGTTAATGGAAAAACCTACCAATATACAAGACTCGTAGAATATTCAGGTTTCATTTTATGGCCTTCTTCAGCCAAAAAATTAATGTGTCAATTGCTTTTCTTCTCCTAGTATCAATGAAACTTCAGTTGGAGAATTGTATTACACACTGCCTGTCATGGCTTGCAATTTACTATTGTAATTTATTTTTAAGATTCTGTTTAAAAAACTCTTAAAACAGTTGTGGGGGTGTTTATGCAACATACCTTCTACTAGGAAAAATATTTATAAAGTAGTATTAGGATATGAAAATATAGGAGGAAAAAGTGAGTGTATAGACGCTTTCTTCAGGATTGCACATATAATAAAAGATGCATATCCACACATACATAACACCTCTAAACAGACAGATTAAAGAAAGCCAAGTTAGATCTTGAACCAACAAGCTTTTACCCAGCATTTATCAGTCACACACTGAAGTCGGTTAGAAAAAAAGTAAGACTACTTCACTATGCTGAAAAAAAAGTGTTTATAAAATAATCCTGTTTTCTCTGATCCTTCTACTACTTTACAAATTATTTTCATAGCAGATGGATACATTGCATAATTATCCCCAAATTATGGTGGCATTCGTACAAAAGCATTATTTAAGAGTGAGAGAGGATAAACATGATAAACTGCATTTATTATTTCTCATCTGATCGAAGACTACCCAAAGCTCAGCTGGAAGACCCTGGTTGAAATCCTGTCTCCAAAACTCCCATTAACTTCAGTGGGGCCAGGATTTTACCCTTTTACGCAAAACAGCACATAAACACATATAGTTTTAATGCTTTCCTGATTCAGAGTCATTAAAAATATAAATTGATAGTCAATGTCATGTGTCATCAAACAATCATTCTTTGACCTCCTTCTTCATGGCTGTTCCTTTAGACACCTGCCCTATTTTCCTTGTTCTCTCTCTTGCTCTCTCACTTTATTCCAAGGAGGGACTGTGATGGATTTGTATATGCCTATACAAGTTTGTTTCAAATTGTAAACTTCACTGGACATAGCCACCATTTGAAGAAGGTGACTTACATTTTGAGTATGTAGTGATACTCTAGGATACATTAGGACAAATACAGCTTATTGTAATGCCTGACACCTCCCCAAAAAGCTAAAGGATCATCAAGTGCAATTGTTTTCTAATCAAAAGGATCCACCCCAGAACAAAGATTTTGCTAAAGGAGTGCTTGGTTGAAGGAAACTGATTTTCCTGGTTTGGACTCCAATGGGGCTTGGACTTCCCAGCTAACCACCTGATGAAAGTTTTGAAGCTGAGCGGCTGGTCACCTGACAGGGGGTCAGAAATCTTATTGAAGGTCACAATCTGCTCCAGACGCCCTCTTTCTCATTGGCCAATAATCACCAGACAACACAACATAAGAATGACCATACTGGCTCACACCAATGGTCCATCTATGTTCTCTCCCAACAGTGGACCCTGCCAGATGCTTCAGAGGGAATGAATAGAATAATGCAATTATTTCGTGATCCATCCCCTGTGATCCAATCCCAGCTTCTAATAGTTAGAGGTTTAGCGATACTCAGAACATAACGTTGTGTCCTGATCATCTTGGCTAACAGTCATCAATGAACATATGCCCCATGAATTTATCTAATTATTTTTAGAACCCACTTAGACATTTGGCCTTCACAACATCAAGTGTCACAGGTTGACTGTGCGTTGTGTGAAGAAGTACTTCCTTATGTTAGTTTTCTCTCCTGCTGCTTATTAATTTCATTGGGTGATCCCTGGTTCTAATATTATGTGAAAGGGTAAATAACACTTCCCTATTCAGTTTCTCCACACCATTCATGATTTTATAGACCTCTATCATATTCCCCTTAGTTGTTTCTAACCTGAACAGTCCCAGGCTTTTTAATCTCCCTTCATATGGAAGTTGATCCATACCCTCAGTTGTTTTTGTTGCACTTCTCTGTACCGTTTCTAATTCTAATATATCCTTTTTGAGATGGGGTGACTAGTACTATACTCAGTATTCAAGGTATGGATGTACCATGGATTTATATTCTGACATTATGATATTTTCTGTTTTATTATCTATCCCTTTCCTAATGGTTTCAAATATTCTATTACTTTTTTGACTGTCACTGCACATTGAGCAGATGTTTTCAGAGAACTAACCACAATGACTCCAAGATCTTTCTCTTGAGTGGTAACAGCTAATTTAGACCTCCTAATTTTGTATGTATAGTTGGGATTATTTTTTCCAATGTGCATTACTTTGCATTTATCATCATTGAATATCATCTGCTATTTTGTTGCCAGTCACCCAGTTTTGCGAGATCCCTTTGTAACTCTTCACAGTCACTTTTAGGCTTAACTATGTTGAGTAATTTTGTATTGTCTGCAAATTTTTGTTCACCCCCTTTTCCAGATTATATATGAATATGTTGAACAGCACAGGTTCCAGTACAGATCCCTGGAAGACCCCGTTATTTACCTCTCCCCATGTGAAAACTAACTATTTATTTCTACCCTTTGTTTCCTGTCTTTTTTACCAGTTACTGATCCATGAGAGGACCTTCCCTCTTATCTCATGACTCCTTACTTTGCTTAAGAGCCTTTGGTGTGGGACCTTGTCAAAGGCTTTCTGAAATTCCAAGTACACTATATCAACTGGATCACCCTTGTCCATATATGCTTATTTATACCCTCAAAGAATTACAATAGATTGGTGAAACATTCCCTTTACAAAAATTGTGTTGACTCTTGCCCAACATATCGTTTTCATCTATGTGTCTGATAATTCTATTCTTTACTATAGTTTCGGCCAATTTTCCTGGTACTTAAGTTAGATTTACTGGCCTACAATTGCCAGGATTGCCTCTGGAGCCTTTTTTAAAATAGCTGTTATATTAGCTATCCTCCAGTAATCTGATACAGAAACTGATTTAAGTGATAGGTTACATACCACAGTTATTAGTTCTACAATTTCATATCTGAGTTTCTAAAGAACTCTTGGGTGAATACCATTTGGTCCTGGTGACTTATTACTATTTAATTTATCAATTTGTTTCAAAACCTCCTCTATTGACACCTCAATCTGCATCAGTTCCTAAGATCTGTCACCTAAAAAGAGTGGCTGAGGTGTGAGATCTCCCTCCCACCCTCTGCAGTGAAGACTGAAGGACTGACATACTCCCAAGAAGGGGTGAGCATAGACTTAGGGGAGGGAGCATATAAGGCTTTTAATTGTTTTGCCCAAAGATGGATAACTTGTGTATGCTCTGAGAGTAAAAGTTACAGTGGTTTTAGAAACTCCTGTGCACAGGTTTGTGCTCCTTACTTTAACTGCCACATGGTCCTCGAGGAGTTAAATTATAAACCAGACCATCCATGGATATGGTGCTCTTGGGCAGTACGCATAAGTGACTGGGGAGACTTGGGAGGTCTGAACCACTGGCCTAAGGAGTTGGATGGCAGAATCCCACATCCCAAGGAAAGGGGCTAGACAGGGTATCTGCACCCATGAGTGTGTCAACTGGCCCAGCGCTAGAAACAGTGACCAGATCCTGCCCAGGCCCAGATGGCTTGGAAAAACATGGGATCCAAAGGTTGGGTTCAATTATAACAGACTACTGATGGTCCACCAAGGACTCAGCTAGGTCTGTAACAGAGAGTGTGCTTTACCCAGAGAAACAGCTCTTTTTTTCTTTCCTGCTTTGCTCCTCTCTTGAGACCAACTGAATCGATGTCTCAATTTGCTGTTTCTACTGCCCATGTAGCTTCCCTATACAGTTAATCTGCAGTGATTTTACAACAAATGTAATGTGGATGAGAATAGGCAGAAAATGATAAATCTTCAAACAGATACAATTACAGTATCACAACTGTAGAAAATATTCTCTCTAACACAGCAACCAAAAATATAAATATATCTGCATGGTGGAAGCAGCTGAGCTGGCCTTTCAGGTGAGATATTGAGTAGTACTTTTTTAGAAGAACCCTATTCTAGTCCTATCACTTACTATGCTCTAAGGCTTGTCATGTATACTGTACCTCACAAACACTGTGCAACATTATTAAAGGGCCCAATTCTGTTACCCTTATTTTCATTGACTAGTCCTTTACTCCGCTGATTTTAATGTGAACAAGGGTAGCAGGCTTTAATTTATGAATAGATTCTTGTTAATTCATTTTAAACTGTTGAAGTTTGAGAATTGGAGCTGAATTAGCCAAATCAGGTTCTGTGTCTGAAGCGGATGATTTTTTTTAGGTGTGATGGATGCCAGGACATTTTATTGTGCATTTCTCAAAAGCCAAAAAGAACAAGGGTTGAATCCTACCGAATTCCACGTCCCGATCATCCACTGACTACAAGGCTGCTCATTGCAGCGGGCAGTGGAGTTAGGCCTTTTTGTCCAGTCACAATAGTCCTCTTCTGGGCAGTAGACGTATCTTTCTTGCAGACCACCACCACATGTTCTCGAACACTAAAATAAACAGCACACAAGAAAAGAGTAGAGAGAAAAGCAATTTTGGGCGGTCAACAAAAATATAAACAGGCTGCAAAGAAAGCAGAAAACGCACTTATTTTAGAAATGCATGATCATTGAACAGGTAGCAAGAAACATCTGAAATAATTTATATGACATTTTCAAAAATAGTTTAGCACAGACATCAGGTCCGATGACCCAAAGATGAAGATAACTACTGCAGTAGTGTTTTTATTTGATCTTTTATAATGACACAGACAGGGAAGGGACTGTTATCAAACTGGAGTACTAAGCAGAATTTATTTAACAAGCTGATGCCTAATGTTCATAATGAAAGTGATATAAGATTTCTCAATTAGTTTAGGGACACTGACTCGAATAATAATGTCAGAAAACAAGTCACATTTCTGCAGCTCAATCTGCAGTATTAATGTAAGGCTTTTGCTCACTAAGCCCTGGTCTATACTCACCTGGCGATTCGGCGGCAGTCGACGAGAGTTACGCAAGCTAGGCAGAGTAGCTTGCGTAACTCCTGTCGACTGCTGTGCTTCCCTTCTGCCTGCTGTCTTCACTGCACTGCGCCGACGGGAACTGTGCTACACTACTTGAGGGGGTGGTTTTACTCAGTCGACTTCCTGATTGATTGAGCGGGTCTACACTGACCGCTCAATCGATCCAGAAAGATCGATCTAGCGGCGGTGATTTTGCCGCCATCAGTATAGACATACCCTAAGACAAGTTTACAAGATGCAACCGCTCACTTTTACAAAGCTGCTTGGGAATACTGAAAATCCACACAGCACATACTAAACATCAGCTACAAAATGGCAACAAACAAGCACCAGATAGAAACATGGACTGAGGTTATTTTTAAAACTTTTTCCAAATCTGCTTTAAAAAATGATCATGGTTGTGTTTGGGGGCATCTTGAAATGTGCCAAAGGCTTAATATGCAGCTGGGAATATAAGAGGCCAAAAATATTAAAGCTAAAATTTTGTTCTTGGACTTACATGAAATTTCCTGTATCTGATGGTCTGCTTTCTATAAATGGAGCTGCTCTCTCCTTACAGGGGAAGCAGAATATCAGATCTGAGGACCAACTTGCAGGTCTGATATCAGAATTTGATCTTTAAATCACAGTTTGGAATGATGTATCGCAATATCCTCAGCATGAAAAGAAAAGCCATGGATGAACAAAAGGTTTTAGTAGACATATTAGATAAGCCAATGTTGAAAACTTTTGGCCAACCCTTCCTTCCCCCAAAACAACACAGAACATACAATTTTGATGGTATAAATAAAATTGAACAAAACTGAAGTCCAGCAAATGAGATTTTTACAAAGCTAAAACCAAACCTGTGCAGCCCATCTCTTATTTTAGGCTGGGATTTTCAAGAGACCCTAAGCAAGTTAGGTAGTCTCCTCCATTGAATTTCAATGTTGTTTGCAATGTTAGTGTAGCTATGTTAATCCCAGGATATTAGAGAGACAAGGTAGATGAGGTAATGTTTTTTATTGGAGCAACTTCCGTTGGTGAAAGAGACAAGCTTTCAAAGAGTGTAAGCTCGAAAGCGTGTCTCTTTCTCCGACAGAAGTTGATCCAATAAAAGATATTACACCTCATCCACCTTGTCTCATTGAATTTCATGGAATTTTGGCAAGTAAGCCCCATAAGAATGTTTGAAAATTCTAGCTTTAAAGCTTGAAGGAAAATTTTAAACTGGTTGTAGCAGGAAGACAACACCGAATTGCAGCAGGAGGTAACAAACTGGCCCAATATGGTACCTGGTAATTTCCTGGTCCACTATGGTACTAAAACAAACCCTTCTGAGGCAGAAGAAGCTCTGCATCAGAGTATGGAAATGTATGGTATTCTGCATTGCACAGTAAATGCAGGTCTTGTGTGACCCATGCCTGCACACCTGTTATTTCCATGCTCATTCCTGAGTGTTCACACTGCAGTGCTCTGTGAGCTTCATATCTGTGCCAATGTGTCCATACCACACTACACAGACCCAAGTCAGATGCTGTAGCTTCTAGGGGTGTGTCCCAGGGCTCTTGGCAGTCTTGCTAGCTGTAGCTGCTCTAAGGTTTGCTTGGTCATGATGTATTGGTGGAGAACGTGTCTGTCATATCATTTGACCAGAAGTGCTCTTAGCCCACCAACACATCCAGCTGTGCCATTTTGGGGGTCAGTAGGCTCTTGCAACTAGAGTTAGCAACATGGATCCAACACTGGTGTAAGACCTTTTCCTGCTTGTGCTTTCACTGCTGTTTTGGGAATCAGGCAGAGCATATGTGAGATACTAGTGGACATTTTGGTGACAGTATTTGTCCTATCAAAAGCACTGTCGAAGGCAACTGCACTTGTATTTCTCTTCAGTGGCAGCAAGGGCATCCACTCTTGGCTTCCAGCTCCCCAGCTGTTGCCTCTCTTGAATGGAGATGTACATCTCTCTCCCTTCTGACAGGGGTATTCCGAGGCTGGACAGTTTCCTTGCCTTCACTGTGCCTTCCCATCTCAATCAGATTATCCTCGGACACCTGCTTGCTTTCTCTTCAGAGACGAACAACGGTGTAATTGCTACAGATATAAATTACCACATAGCTCTTTCTAAGCAAGCTAACTTTATTTTTAAGATACAAAGCATTACAGAGAAAACAAATTAAAAACCATGAAAGAGCCCACGCACATGCTGATAAGCTCACCAGAATTCATCCCATCTCTCACACGGGCTCAGGCAAGTGCAGTCTTTTAATACCTCATCCTAGGTTGTGGTTACAAGTTCTTCAGCTCAGAACAAGCACACCATCTTATGAGGCCTTAGTGGTCCAAGTCCTTCCAATACTCCCTTAAGGATTGGGTCCCTCCATGGACTAGGGATCCTGTCCATTTGATGGATCAGGAAGAAGGCCCTAAATCAGCCAAATCACAGGCTTTTTATCCAAAAGTCTTTTCCTTTGTCTTCTGGACTTTGGAGCATCCCACTTGAACTAGTATATGCATCTCTCCAGGGGGATTCAATGACTGATAACAGAGGAAGTTCATTAGCATCCCCTTTCCCTACTAGAGACGGTACATACAGCTCCAGAATAGCACATACACAATTTCATTTTTAATACAATGTACCCCAAAGGTGTTAACCCTAATTCAGTAAGGTCTAACTTAATTCAGTAAAGTTTATCTTTATATCATAAGGTTTGTTCAGGATATTACAGGCTATTGTCAGTCATAGCCACCTATCAGAGTGGGGTACTGACATGGCAGCCGCAACCCAGTTGATGCTCTTCATGCCAGTTGCCATAGCTGCATATTCCCTGGAGGTAGACCGTTACTTCTCGAGAGGGCCACAAGCACAGCTGGGTGGGATCACCTAGGATGCAGACCTAGGATGCCTAGCAGTGGGCCCAGAACTTTCACAGGAAGAAGGAAAGGTTCCTGGAGCTTTGTGAGCAGCTTGCCCCAGGCCTCCAGCATCAGGACACACGCAAGGGGAAGGCTATGCCGGTCTGGATACAGGTCTCTGTAGCCATCCAGAAGCTGGCTACCCCCAACACTACACGTCTATGGCTCACCAGTTTGAAAGTCAACTGTGGGAGTTGTGGTGATGGCGGAGGTTTGTGAGGTGATCAGGACTGAGGTTTACCCAAAGGTAGTGGGCATAAACAATGTCCTGAAATAACTGTCATATTTAAGAGAATGGGCTTTCCAAACTGTGCTGAGGGCTATTCATGGGACTCTCATGGTTCTCTGCAAGAGGCACATGAGTTACATAAACTGCAAAGGGTTCTACTCCATCATTACACAGGCCCTGGCTGACCACAGAGGTTGGTTCATGGATATACTGACAAAGTGCATGATGCCAGGGTTTTCCAGAGATTGGGATTACTCTGTGTACCCCCTTCTTCCATGGCTTAGGAAACCATACTCTGATTTCAGAGGGCTTGGCACATGAAAGTTCAACTAAATGCTCAGTAGCTGTGGGATGGGGATGGAATGTGTGTTGGCAGATGAAATCCAGATGGCACTGCTTCAGAACCCTTTCAATGCCAACGCTGTCAATAGCATCAACATGTCACAATGTCTGTGAGAGCAAAGGTGAGCCATGACACCAGGAGTGGCCTCAAGACACTGATGGATTTCTGGAATGATACACACAACCAGAAAGTGCACCTGTCATTAGGGGCGCAGGATCCACATGGGCCAGGCAACTTGTACACTTTATTTTAAACATACCTGTAAACAATAATGTAAAAACCTGACAGGCAGACCAGCTAGCATGAAGACATAAACAAAAACAGTGCATTTAAGAACTCCAGTGAACAAAAGTGTGAAAATGGCCAAACTATATAGGTTGCCATCATCACAGTTTCACTGTTTCTGTAACTATGTCCCCACCCCAGTGTTTCTGTTCTTTGGCTCTTCTGGTGTATTTCACATGTGGGGGCCAGGGTTGAACAAACATGGAGGAATGTACAGGGTACAAATGACTGGCCCATGTGGTGCTCATTGCTTGAACCACGGACCAGCCAACCCTAGAACTGTCCAAAGCCTACATAGGCTGCAGGATATAGTAGTGTGGAGGGGACTCAGTATATGGAACTGAAACAGATGCAGAAGCCTTCAGCCTGGTGGCCATGAGAATGAGCAACCTCCTAAAAAGCTCCTTTTGCTGTGCTCTGTCCTCCTCTCTTGGGGTAGGTCTACACTACAAGTGCTACAGCAGCACAGCTGCAACTATGCCACTCTAGTCCTGTAGTGTAGACACTTACTTCAGCAAGGGAAGGCATTCTTCTGTTGTTGTATCCTTTTTGAGAGGCGGTAGGTAGACTGATGGAAGAATTCTTCCATTGTCCTAGCAGCCTCTACAGTGGGCATTAGGTCAACCTAACTACGTAGCACAGGGCGTGACATTTTTCACAGCACTGAGTGAAGTAGCTAGGTGGATCGAAGTTTTAGGCGTAAACCAGCCTATATCTCCAGTCATGCACCAGGAACTGCACTGCCAATCTCTTCTCATGCTGGGCTCCCTCTCTTTCTAGCCTCCTGTCTTTCTTCTCTCTCTGATGACCAAATTGTCCATCAGACTTGGTCAAAATGTCCTGCATCATTTCACCCCTCACTCTCTTCTAACTCTCATGGTGGTTGACAGTCTGCTCCCTGAGGGTCCTGGTTCCTTGTTTCTGTCCACCAGCGGTGGAAATACCTGCCCAGGAAATCAAAACAGCAGATTGTCTGATCATTAGGGGCAGGGGGCTACGGTGCGGGGGAGAGATTTCTATCCTTTTTCAGAGACCCCATCCCTTCTAGGTCAAAGGAGGATAATTTTTATCATTCAATTTTATTTTATTCACACACAGTTCACCACCCTGTTCAGAAATTCCTGCAAGCTATGCTTCAAGCCTACACACATATTGGTAAAATGCACATACCCAAGTCAATTAAAATAATTTATAAATCCCCACAATTTTTTCCCCAAGTGGGTGGTTCCTATGAACAGCCCTGTTGCTATCTATGACTTCACAAACCTTTCAGTGAGGTCACGCTCTGGAGGTCATTGATGTCTTGGAGGTGCCTGAGTGGAGTGAGAAAGGCAGCTAGTAAATAGGGGGCAGCACATAGTAGTATGAGAGGGAGAAAGGAAGATCCTCTGCTGAAGAAGGAGCAAACGCTAATTCTTGGAGTGAGTCATCTTGTTTGTCTGTCTAGTTTTTCTTTTGGCTTGTTTAAAGTTTACAGTGTGACCTGTTGGGGATTGTGTGCCTGGGGATTGTGTCTGAGTGGAGGCCAGAAGCCTGCTAGCTGCTAGCTGAATGTGCACTAGCAAGGCCCTAGCCTCCTGTCCTTCGATTCTTGATCACCCTTCCCTGTGTTGACCTAGGAGTGAAGGCCTTAAAAAACAAACATTAAGTGACAAAGGGGACCTAGCGAACAGGGGCGTCTGAGAGGGAGTTTGTAGGAGGGAAAAAATAAAACCGACATGGTTCAGAAAATTTGCATTGCCAGTGCCAACGCTGCTTCTAGTTTCTCCACCTGTACTGTGTCCAGACAGAGAACCCAATCATGGATGCCTCTACCCAGGTCCTGATGTGGATTTGCAGAGTCTGTGGCCTGCATTTTCTAGTTATAGAAAGCCAGGCTGGGGAGACCATCCAGTGTGAGAGGTGCCTACTGGTAGAATCTCTCAGGAAGCAGGTGGGAGAGCTACAGGAGGAGGTGGCTAGGCTGAGGAGCATCTAAACACACGAGGGATTAGCTGAAAACTTGTATATGGAGACCTCCAAGACTGACGAAGCAATCCAGCTGAAGAGGACTGCAGTAGCACCATCGGGGAGGAGGAAATGGCTCCTTAACAGGGAGGAAGCTGGCTGCTGGCTATTTCTACCATTCCACCCCTGCTCCCAAAACACTATCTATAGAGATTTAAAAAAAACAGTGAGATGCCCTGGCAACAAGGGATGAGGAATCTCCCCCAAAGGTGGAGGAGGAGAAGCCATGTATCACTGCCAAGAAGAAAAAAGGGTGGTGGTACTTGATGACATGACTTCCTTCTAAGGGGGAGGGAGGCATCCCTCTGCTGACCTGACCTAACATCCCGGAAGGTATGCTGCCTGCCAGGGGCCCACATCCGGGACAGTGCAGATTATTGCTGAGGATCATCTTGCCCTCTGATGACTACTACATCCTGCTCATCCAAATGGGCACTAATGATACAGCAAGATATGACCCTGCATAGATCAGAAGTGACTACAGCGTGTGGGAGTGAAGGCAAAGGAGTTTGGGGTACAGGTTGTGTTCTCGTTGAAGTAGGCCCAGGCAGAGAGACACATCCTGGAGGTGAATGCATAGCTGCATGAATGGCACCACCAGGAGGATTTCAGCTTCCTCAACAATGGGATGATGTTCTGAGAAGAAGATCTTCTGAGAAGAAATGGGGTCCACATATGAAAGAAGGGGAAGAGTATCTTTGGATACAGATTGTCTAACCTAGTGAGGTGGCTTTAAACTAAGATTGATGGTGTCAGGAGACAAAATCCCAAAGGTAAGCCCAGAACATGGAGACCTGGATGGAGGTCTGGGGCGAATATGGGCAATCATAGCAGAGAAACAGAAGAAACAAAGGGAATACAGAGGAGAAATCTAATGAATGTCTTAGATGTCTGTATATTAATGTAAGTATGGGGAATAAAGAGGAAGAACTAGAAATGCTCATGAATAATCACAATTATGAAATAATTGGCATCACAGAACTTGATGGGATAATTCACATGACTGGAATATTGATATAGACAGATATATCTTGTTCACGAAGGACCGGCAAGGGAAAAAAGTGAGAAGGTGATGCCTTGTATATCACACATATATACACTTGCACTAAGGTTGAGACAGACGTCAGAGATAGACCTGTTGAAAGTTTCTGGGTAAAGATACAAAGGACAAAAACAAGGGGGAGGTCATGGTAGGTGTCTACTGTAGATCACCTAACTAGGAAGAAGAGGTGGATGAGGCTTTTTTAAAACTACTAACAAACTGATACAAAGCACAGGACTTGGTGCTGATGGGGGACTTCAACTACCCAGATGTTTGTTGGGAAAACAACACAGCAGGGCACAGATTATCCAACAAGTTTTGGACTGCACTGGAGACAACATTTTATTACAGAAGGTGGAGAAAGCAACTGGGGAGAGGCTGTTTTAGATTTGATTCTGACAAATAGGTAGGAACTGGTTGAGAATTTGAAAGTGGAAGACTGAAGGTGGGTGAAAGTGATCATGAAATGATAGCGCTTGTGATTCTAGGGAATGGTAGGAGGGAAAAGAGCAGAATAAAGACAATGGACTTCAAGATGGCAGACTTCAACAAACTCAGAGAATTGGTAGTTAAAATCTCATGGGAAACAAGTCTAAGGGAAAAGAGTTCAGGAGAGTTGGCAGTTTTTTAAGGTGACATTATTAAGGGCACAAAAGCAAATTATCTCAATGAGAAGGAAAGATACAAAGTGTTGTAAGATATCACCATGGCTTAACCAGGAGATCTTCAATTACCTAAAATCAAAAAAGAGTCACACAAAAAGTGAAAACTAAGTCAAATTACGAAGGATTAATATAAAAAACAACACAGGCATGCGGAGACAAAATTAGAAAGGCCAAGGCACAAAATGAGATTAAACTAGCTAGGACATAAAGGGTAACAAGAAAACATTTTACAAATACATTAGAAGTAAGAGAAAGACCCAAGGACAGAGTAGGCTCATTACTCAACGAGGAGGGAAAGAATGACAGAAAACATAGCAATGGCCGAAATGTTAAATGCCTTTTTTGTTTCGGTTTTCACCAAAAAGGTTAGCAGTGATCAGACAGCTAACATAGTGAACATCAGTGTAAATGTGGTAGGATCTGAGGCTAGACTAGTGAAGAACAAGTTAAGAATTATTTAGGCAAGTTAGATGTCTTCAAGTTGACAGTGCCTGATGAAATCCATTCTAGAATAATACAAGAACTATTGAAGAATCACTGAGCCATTAGCAAATATCATGGAGGATGAGAGAGAGACCCTAGAGGAATAGAAAAGGACAAATATATTACCGATCTATAATAAGGGGAATAAGGACGAGCCAGGGAATTATAGACCAGTCAGCTTAACTTTGATACCAGAAAAGATAAGAAGCAAATAATCAAACAATCAATGTATAAGCACCTAAAAGATAATAAGGTTATAAGTAACAGTCAACATGGATTTGTCAATAACAAATCATGAGACAAAGTGGCTGAAGTGCTAGGGGAAGGTGATTTTTTTAGCATCTGATGAATGATCATCATATCTACAAGTGGAGAGGGCTCATGAACTGCAAAGGGGACCCTCCTGAATTTAACCGTCTGGAATTCCTACTCTGTGGGAAGTTCGCATGCATCACCAGCCAGAAATGGGTGAAAATTCATGGAAAAAAATTGCTCAGATACTGATTTACAATGGAGACTCTTTATATATAGTTTCTTTACAAGCATCCTGCATTCCTGCACTGACCAGACTGGCAGTCTGGGAACAAGTACGTCCACCACTCCCATTTGGAGTCATAATACAGGTAGCCGTGTGCTAAATACATCCTCAGCTACCATTTGGGCTAACAATACAGGCAGCCCAGGACACTTCTGCAAGGGAGATGGTTCGATGTGGTTGAGTTATAAGCTGTGCTGTACCTACAGGAAAAGAAATGCAAGCTCCATAAGTTTCACACCCCAGCCCATTGTTTTAACAGTAAGCATGCACCTAGTAAAATATTATTGCTAATTGCTTGTTTAATTTTTTTTCTCCATTTCCTGTGATCCATTTTGAATCCCACATGGTGTTGAGGAGGTGGGGAGCTAAAGAAATTATGCGGTTTATGTCCTCAATGGGTGCACACTACTATGCCCTGCTTGAAATAAAGAATTTTATAGAGAGTAATCCTGAAGTCCCTTCCATTCTTAATATTAATAACAAAAAACAGCAGCTGAAACATACCAGCTTCCAGCTCCAGAGCTTGTTGTGCTGCTGCGTCAACCGTGGGCTGCTCCCCAGGGCAGTCCCCAGACAGATCCTCTGAATATGGACCCAGGATGTGATGTAGCTGCTCTGGCGGCATAGTCTGATCTGAGAATGGCCTCAGCAACACTATTTCTTTGGGGTTTTGATCTGGTAGTTGCGAGTTCTCCTCTGGTGCTGCCTCTGCTTCTGGGGTTATAAACCTGCCATTCCCACTCAGGAGATCGGCATGAACCAGTGGGGGCTGTGTATTTGGCATGATTCCCAGCACCTATTCACACTCCTCTCAGAAAACAAGTAGACAGAGAGCTCTCTGAGGTGTGGTTCTCATCCTTGTCTCATTAGGCAGTGTTGAGAGAATTGCTCCCAGCATTGATTGTTGACCTGCTGGATCTCCAATACTACCAGCCAGTCAGGGTATGTCTATACTGCACACCAAACCTGGGCTCTGACTCGTGTTTGAACCCAAGCCCCATTTCCAGACACACAAAAATCAGTCTGATTTGGGTGAACAAGTACTCTGGACCCTGGTCCTAGGAACCTGCTATGGGGTGGGTCATAGCCAGAGTCCTGCTATGACTGAGGGCCAAGCCTAATCATTTTGCAGTGTGGATGCAGGTCAAACCACAAACCTGAGACAGAAAGTCTTTGCAGTGCAGCATGCACTCATTGGCATGGCTGTGAGACCCGAATCCAGCAATGGTGAACCCAGGTTACCACGCAGTGTGGACACTCAAGCATGGGCTTGGAAAAACTGAGCCCCCAAACCCAGTTCCACAGACCGAGGCTAAGTGTGCAATGTAGACATACCCTTAGCAGTGGTTCTTAACCTTTCCAAACTACTGTACCCCTGAAGCCTGAGTCCCACCCCCACGGGGCTGAGGCATGTAACTTAGTTTCATGGCGCCCCTGTGGCTCCAGGCAATTACCTTTCTTGCCACCCCCAATACCAGCTCTGCACTTGCGACCCCTCTAAAACTCCAGGTTAAGAAACACTGCCTTAGAGAGTCTTGCGTACATCTGCTCATTTCTTGTGCTCTTCCAGAAGTCATTGATCATGCTCTCCCCACACAGATTTACCCAAATCCCGTTGTGTTCCTCTGGCCAGCTAGAAGCACGCTGGATGTGGGGCTTCTTCTTAGTGAATGGCACAACTAACACAAGCTAACACTGTGTTTACAGTTGAGCAGTCCATGTGGAAAGGAAGGTTTAAATGCCAAACTGCTGTATTTGAACCAGGAGGTTGCTTCCCATTCCTGGGAACAGAGTAGGAAGTCAAGGATGCTGGAACAATTTTTATTGTAGGGGTGCTGCTGATGGAAACCATGTATTTGATGTTTGTTATTACTACTTCAAGCCAAGGGGGGGTGGTATAATTTAGGTAGAGAAGTTTTGGTGTAGAGGGGCTGGATCACACGTCTAGAGAATTATGGGATAACATTGGCAGACTCTCCAAACATGAGCTTGGTGACCTGAACTTCCCCTACATTCAGGTTGTAAAGTGAGTGGGTTTGGACCAGTGCCACAGTGGAACATGGGCTCAGGCCCACTACCCTAGATGAATCCACAGGCCTGCATCCTGAGAGGTTTCTGCTGTGTGTCAGAAGGCCTTGGGTGTGGTTGGCCGGGGGACTTGTGTTTAAACCTGAATCTGAGCCAGGGTTTACTATGCAGTGCAGACATACCCTTACAGGACCTGGCTGTATATTGTATGCAGACTTATGCGTGTCTCAGATGTTATTTATATTTATTATAAGTAGTCTGAGATCATAAACAGGAGCTGCAGATCCTGTGATTAGTAATAGCTGCATTTCTTCCTTTGAGAGTAAATTCACATAATAAGATGAGCCATAATAGTCATGTTAGTAATTGACAGTTAATGGCTCACCCTAATTGTTTGTTTTATAGGCTAATACCTCATTCCAGGGCTCCACACGCCATTCCAAGCAGGGCTCTGTATTACAGCTAATGCTCAGTTGTGGTTTATGTTTTAATAATTGGCAGTGAAAAGGCCGTAGAACTCGCTTATCACGATCAATACAATGAACATCACGGGTCTTGAAACCACCACCACAGTTTGTAGAGCACTGTACATAGAACAGAAAGAAGCACATCTTTAAACCACAGTTTTCTGACAGGCTAACATTTCTACATTCAGGGGGATCAATGCAAATGTTTGCTTCATTTAAATGTGACTGGAATTTCCTGTTCTTCTTAGGAGCAATATATCATGAGGATGAAAAATTGTTTCTAATCACAGTAGATTTGAATGTGCCAAAATTATTTCCCTCCCATCACTGGAATGTTTGGAACATCTACCAATAATACAAATGCCTTTTTAATTAGGAAGTCCTGACAACTTGTTCCAAAAAATATCATAGTAATAACGCATAATAAAAAAATCCCCCACAATTAAACATACTATAGATTCCAAACGGCTTTGTGTGTCAAATAAGAAATATAGCCAATCATCATTCAGAGTTTAAAGGAAATTCCCACCATCATGTAATGAAAAACAAGAGCATTGTGGGGATTTTACGGCCCTCTGAATCATCTGGTAACACTGGTATGCTGGAGGCAGGATGGACCACTGCTCTGCATTCTTGTGTTCCCTCAGTGGGCATTGAATGCATCTGGTACCTTATATTAAACTCCTAGCAACTTGGAGGATCAAGTCCCAAAACAACGAAGCATACACCTTTAAAAAACAACTGATTTAATCTAGTCTCCTTTATACTGCCCTGCAGTGGACTGCAGCAATATTACTGTGATGGGTGCTTTATAAATGTTTGTAATAATAATAATGACAACAATGAGTAATGAGAACAATAACTGCCACTATTAAAAATTCACATAACAAACAAATAAAATCCTCAAAACATATTTTATATATGAGAGAGTAATTTGGCTTGTAGCAATAGATTCCAGGAAAATAACAGACTGGCTAATATGGCAGGAAGTTTTATTACAAAAAGATTTTTACTTCAAATTAGTCATATAACTAGACTTATAATCCCTAAAATGTCTCTTGCTTACAGTACTTTATCATTAGCTTTGATTTTTAATTGCTTTCTGTGATAAAACATCATTCACGTGTTGCAGAAGTAATGACATTTACAGAGAAAAGAAAGGGTGAAATTCACCCCTGCAGAGAGGGCTTGGTAGGCCTCTGCAGTACTTAAACTTATTACAAAGGCTCTAATATGGTGGTGCCCAAACTTTTCCTGCCACACCCCCCTCTTACCAGTTACGGAATCTGTCCATGCTTCCCCTCCATTACTGCACAGTTGACTCAGCAGAGGAGCTTGGGCTGAAGGCAGAGCTGGGGGCTGACCTGAGGCTGGGGGAGAAGCTGAAGCTAGAGACAGAGCTGGCCTGGGGACAGAGATGGAATGAGTAGAGCCCTGCGCAGATACAAAATTTGTATTTGCATCTGATCTGCGATTTGCAAAGATGGTCTGTGGATATCTGCAGATTTGCAGGGCTCTTAAGAATGGAGCTGGGCTGGGGGCGGAGCGAAGATGGGTGGCACTCCCTTCCCACCCCATGTGGGGCTGGCCCAGGCCCTACCTCGCGCTCCCCCAGTGTTGCTCAGGGGCACGTTTCGCAGTTTGGGAACCACTACTCTAGTAACACTAAGTGGTGTATAGGCCTTATATAGGCTTCTGCACTGGCTGAATTTCATACACAAATCACTTATCAGTTAAGGTGCTCACTGATATGATACAATTTTCACATTGCATTAACAACAGGGATTCAATCTTTCAGGAGAACTTCCTGCCCATGGACCTATCCTTGCTCCAATGGCAATGACATTTCCTACAGAATGGAACCAAGAGAAAGAGTTTGGGAACTGGCTTTCTTCTCTTTTGTTAAATTGGTATTATTGCATATTGTGATTCAACATATTGTTAGGGGTTTAGGGAATGGCATGGAAGTTACAGTGCCATTTTTTAAGTGACCTGAAACATAAAATAATGAACTTATAAAACACCACCAAAACCTTTCAGGCCCTCGTCACACATCTTAAAACAGCAAAAAGGGATACATCCCAATCATTTTTATGTGCATATTTCCTTTAAGAGTCATATGTAACCTGACAAGGGACAATGTGTATAATGGGGACAAGCTATGACTCTATAAAAACAATGGATAACCATTGTCCCAGCTACATTTTCCTTCAGTTCTTGAAATAAGGCAATGATTTCTCTGAAGCTCAGGCAGCAAGGTGTGTGTCTAACGGTAACACTCAAAACCCCATATTCACTACTGTCATATAATTATGATATGTTCTGTACAAAACATGCTTTGTGAGGTATTATTTTAAAGGTTTTGATCTGGGAAACAGTAATATCCTGGTGAATTGTATGTGCTATCATTGTATGAGAAGTTATAAAATATTATTGGATATGCTACTAGAACTTGTTGTGGGCTGGGAAACACCGAGAAACCAGCTTTTCAGGTATAACAATGAAGTGGCTAGATGTGCTAATGTCCCATTAAGGAGGATCCACTCTCCCAACCCCCATCACTGAAGACTTCACCAAGGCAGATGGTACCTGTGAAATAAGGAGCTATAAGCCTGCTTGTGACATTAGAAAGGGTGAGATATTGCTAATATAAATCCTGTTCAGCATTATAGAATTTAGACAGCGGATTTATTTTTATTTCTTTGGTAACTGCTTCTGGTCTCTTTACACTTACCACTTATAATCGCTTAAAATCTATATTTCTGTAGTTAATAAATCTGTTTTATAATTTCACCTAAAACAGTGTGTCTTGGTTGAAATGTTCAGAGTATCTTAGCTTAACAAAAACTAGTGTATGCCTTCTCCTCATTGAGGGGGAAGCGGACTAATTAATAAGCTTGCATTGTACAGACTTCTGTTCAGTGCAAGATGGTGTATTCCCATAGGGTTAGGCTTGGAGAGCTGGGGTGAACTGGCTAGTGCTGGTGCCCATGTTTATTGAGGAAGAGCATTCCAGGTAACTCAGTTGGGTGTGTGGCTCCCCCTGCTTTCATGTTGGGTGAAAAGATAAGGGTGCTCAGCGGTTCCACAGCACTCAGGCTGCATCCTAGGTTTGCACTCTGTGACACAAGGTTACAGGTATTCCAGGGCCTATTCCTACATCCACTTTAAACTACTCCCCTGACTTTGATGGACATTGGTTCAGGCCCATAGTAAAGTTTATAGCAAGGTGATAACGAGATTAGGTAGTTGGGGAATGCCACTGCAGACACAAGAAAACTAAGAGAAAGTATGCATACAGCATGTGGAAGTTTTGCCTAATGGGATCCCTATAAAATACTTTACAAAATACAAAGAGTGATCATTGCTATATTTCTACATGCAAAATGTAACAAACATGAGCCACAAGTTATGCAATTAAGAGAGCACAGAATTAGTAACAGAGATTTAGCAAAGATTGCACAGACCACACACCCAAAATTAAATTAACTGTAAATAAGTTAGCAAGGAAATTACCAAATTAATGCTGAAAGATCAATTGGAAATCATGTGTGCATTCAATCAGTAAATTATTATTTTAAATAGTGAGCCATTTTAAATCTAAATATAAAACTGCATGGTTTCTGAAATTAGTGAATTTGCTGCTCACATACATAGTGCTGAATGATGTTACCTTGCTCCAGTATCCTGTTTTCCAGTTAGCACATGAACGGAGATGACATCTTCTTGCAGGCTCAGGTTTTCTAATGTGCTGACAGTCAGATTCATTCTTACTGCTACATTCCACATGTCTCCAAAAAGCCCCCACACCACAGGTGGTAGAACACTGCACAAGTGAGAGATGAAAGGTAGATGTCAGTTGCAGTTAATAAATCATTTGATAATTATGAAAGCAGGAAATGAATGAAACCAGAAGTTGTAGATTTGAAACATCAGTCATATTCAGTGCAGAGAGCAATTAACAAAAGGTAATGCTCAGAGATGGCTTGGATTGAAGTACCTACTACCCACCCATAAGCACCATTAAATTTTTGGGCATGGAAAACAGTGCAGTGGTTTTCCAACTTTTTCATATTATTTAAAACAAAGATCCTCGTGTGGATGACTGCCCTAGTCCTGATTCCACAATGATTGGGCTGTCTTCCAAAATGTCAGGATATTCAGGAGGCAGATTTCAAGTTACCCAAGCTGTCCCACTTACCATTAAGTGCAGTTCTGCTTGTCTACAAAAGTGAAAAGGAACAATCTTCTGTTTTATAGCATACACTGTTCTTCTCTGGCAAACTTCGGCCACTTAAGGAGCCATTCCAAATCTGTAATGGCAGCCCTGCATTTCTCTTGTAATCATTCAGCCCTTAATTGGTCCTTCAACTTCCATTTTTCTAGGGTAAGCTGTCAACATACCTATCCCTCCACTCTATTTCACCTCTCTATTGCCAATACTGCTGGTGACTGAAAGGAGATAATCAACAATTAGCATTGATTGTACGATGTTGAAAAATTGGAATGTATTTTTAACACTACTGAATAACCACACAGGAAGAGGAGGCTGTTTATAAAGAAGACGGATTCCAATAGTGACCAAAATTCTCCATCAACTTTCAGCTCTTTGGTATCCTACATGAAATACATTTGATCAGCCAGTTTCCAAGGGATGAATCCACATCCTCCACCAAAAAGCCAAAGTTTGCACCTTGCAGAGAGTTTCAAGACTGAGTTGACAGGAAGACAGAATTACTTTCTCAGTGCTAGAAGTGCTCCGTCTGCATCAAGGCTGAAGCACAATGGCAGGCCAACATGAGGAAGTTTCCATTGTTGCTGCCTGAACTGTACCTGATATGTGCTAAAAACAGTCAGTGAGAGAGGTGGGTTCAGCAATTTTTGTTCAGGTGCCTAAATCTTAATGTAGGTGACTAACTTCAGGCACCATGGTTTGAAAATGTTGACATCAACTAATGCAAAGAACCCTGATGCCTGTTTCTGTTTACATACAAGCCAAATATTATGGCAAAATGATGAAAAAGGGACTAAATTAAAGAGCATGGCCTTTATGTGGGATCTTGTTGATTATATTCTTTTATTACATTTGCTTGAATGTGGTGGTTGTGCCTCAATCCTGACTTCTTGGATAATTACTATCATAGAACTCAGCGAGATGACAATGTTGAGACCTATTTGTTGAACAAAACAACTTCCCTTAGAAATGGGGAAGGAAACCAACAGCAACATCAAAATATTGAACTATTTCAGAGGTCAACATTTCAGAAAATTTTGACTGACACAGCACGCTGCATTGCTGCTGTATGTTGTTTATGTTTAAGTAGAATATTCAAACATGCTGGTTTGGTAGTACAATAAGCAGAAATTATCCATTAGAACTACGCATTCAGTAATGACCAGGAAACTCAAAAAACCTGAATGTCCATTCACAGAAGTGTGCTCCTTATCGATTCTATTCAGCATGTTGAATCCTTGTGAGATAAGCAGTGGCTGTATAGAGTTATTCCATTATATTACAAGTCTCTGTGGTACAATATCTGGTCTCTATACATTTTTTATGACAAGTTGTGAAATATGGGCCAATCATCATCTTCCTTCTTAAGTGCCTTCAAAATGATGTTATTATTTTCTGAAATGAGTTTTCAAACTCACTGAGTCATAACTGTTTTCATACAGTAATTCTAGACTATTTCACATAAACCACAAAAGAACTGTTGGTAGACTCAAAAAGTAAGCCATCACTTTTTGTAACACATGACTATAACAAGATATTCCCTCCCCCCCATTTTTAAAAAACTATGTAGAGATAAAATTCTTAGTTTTAGTGAAAGCATTAATGCAGGTAAAAAATACCTCTGGCTCCTTTCTATCTTTGAAGACGAGGGTTAATAACAGGACAAATAAGTTAATGACATAATTATGGCTACCCGATCACTCTTCTCCATGTTCAGAGGTACGGTAATTGAATGTTTCATACTGGTAGCTGAGCAGACACAACTATCTTTTATGACAAGCAGGCAACATACAACTCGTTGCCCCACCTCTAAACCTTTTCTATTTCTACCCAGTTCCAAAATATGAGCAACTAAAAATACTTCAACAGGCAACAAAGAACTCCACACTGTCATTCCCTTTATGGGCCAAGTTCTGTTCCCAGTTAAACCAGTATAAATATGGACCAACTCACTGATGTTATGAATTTACAATCAGCATAATAAAGCAGGATGTGGCTCACAATCAGGATGCATCCTCAGTGGTGGATATGATTTCTGATGGTGAAATGCAATAACATCACAATAATCTACAGTGTCAACAGTTGACTGAAAAATGTGTTTGAGTAATACACTGTGCTTCATCCAATAAAAGTTAAAATAGCTGAATGAACCTGGTCAGAAAATGGGTTGGAAAAAAGAAATATTCAAGGAGAAAACCTTTAATTTAAAAGCATGGACTAAAATATTATGGCAAATCTACAGATAGCTCACTGTAAGTGTAAGACAGAAATACAAACAAATCACTTCAGTGGGGTGGCATTGGTTCATCAGACACTGAAATTTTTCCATGTTTCTTCAACATTTCTTGGAAAACATTAATTTATTCAGGATTAATCTAAAAGCATATTTTCCCTGTGTGCTGAAAAAACAAAATGTTCTGGTATTTCTGGTTCTAATCAAACCAAAAAGCCATATAAGAAATGTTATATTTTGGTGAGATTTACATCATAATTTTGCAGATCCAAGAGATGTGAATACATTTCACATAAGAATCCTATTATTAGATATGTACCCAATTGTCTAAACAAATAGCCAGAGCAATTCTATCTTATTTCAGCCACTTTTGTTTGGTTTTCCATCTTTTCTCATTTTCTAATATTTTATTCAGATTTATGATGCACATTTCAGATAATTCTAAATTAAACCAAGAATCCATATATCCTTGTCCATTCTTCAGACGCATATACTTTAAGGCCAGAAGGGACTATCATGACCACCTAGTCTGACCTCCTGCACATCACTGGACACAGAACCTCACCCATGCACTCCTATAATAGACCCATAATATCTAGCTGAGTTATTGAAGACCTCACATCTTAATTTAAAGACTTCAAGTTACAGAGAATCTACCATGTGCTCTAGTTCAAACCAGCAAGTGACCCGTGCCCCCATACTGCAGGAGAAGGTGAAAACCCCCCAGGGTCTTTGCCAATCTGACATAGGGGAAAATTCCTTCCCGACCCCAAATATGGCAATCAGTTACACCCTGAGCATGTGGGTCGACCCATCAGCCAGACATCTAGGAAAGAATTTTCTGTAGTAATTCAGAACCCTCCACATCTAGTGTCCATTCTTTGGTCATTGAAGATATTTGCAGTCACATAAGAGCCATATGCCATTACAGGCAACCTTATCATACCATCCCCTCCATAAACTTATCAAGTCCTGAAACAAGTTAGGTTTTTTGTTCCACTACTCCCCTTGGCAGGCTGTTCCAGAACTTCACTTCTCTGATGGTTCAAAACCTTCATCTAATTTCAAGCCTAAAACTTATTGATGGCCAATTTATATCCATTTGTTCTTGTGCCAGCCCTGGGTCTTAACTTAAATATCTCCTCTCCCTCCCTACTATTTATCCTTCTGATGCATTTATAGAGAGCAATCATATCTCCCCTCATCCTTCATTTGGTTAGGCCAAACAAGCTAAGCTCAAGCCTCCTCTTGTAGGGTAGGTTCTCCAGTCCTCTGATCATCCTAATAGCCCTGTTCCAGTTTCAATTAATCTTTCTTAAACATGAGAGACCAGAATTGCACATAGTATCAGACCGATGAGTTAAGTCTCCATAGCTTATGAGTTACAAATCACTTACCTCACTCCAGTTCCCCACTATCCCGTGCACATCATCATGCAAACTACTGGACATTCTGGCATAGTCCAGTTCTGTGGCATTTAGTAATTTTCTCTCAGAAACTGTACTGTGGTTCTTTGGAGCAACTTCAAGACTTGGAGATTTTGTGCTCTGGATATAATCTATATTGTTGGAGGGTTCCATTTCTGTTCTATTTTCAAACTGGGCTCTTGATATGTTACCAAACATTGCTGGCTTTATTTTAACAGATCCTTTTGTGGTGGTCTTTTCTGTGACAGGTGTAGTTATTTGTACACTGATACTTTTTGGGTTCTCAGTTCTTGAAGATGACAGTCTTTCTGCTGCTGTGCTAGTAGACGGTGTAGAAGATTCATGTTGATAGAATGTTGGTGAGATTTTGGGAGTCTTAATGACATGAGACCTAATGTTTGGACTTTTGCTCCTGGTTTTGATTGCAAGGGTGCTTTCGACTTTATAAGGGACATCAGTAGGTTTTTCATTGCCTCCTACTGGCCAATCAGTATTAACAGATTCTTCAGTTAAATAATCATAGCCAGGAGTTACTTCTGGACTTCTGTTTAATGAGAAGGAGTGATTAGATCCTCCCGTCCGAACAAGGCCCTCTTCTGAAGCAGAGTCTGGATCTATGTTAGAGACATTTCGGACATTTCTTATATTTTCAATACTTGAACTATTACTTACAGGACACGAAGTACTATTTTGGTGTGACCTGTTTCCATTAAACACAAAGGGATAATTATAATCATTATTTAATCTGGTAGAATTATTTGGTAATGGTTTTTTTCCCACGTTGTCCTTTTTGGAAGAGTGGACAAGACTGGAGGAAGTAGATGCCAAAGCAGTTGTGATTTGGAACTTGGGTATTTTTGTTGTTGTCAGGTATCTTTGGCCTTGCTTAGGGATGGGCATTCTGCCTGGCAGGCCTCTTTTGGGATTAATTGCTGTCTTCCTGATTATGATCTTTCCTCTGTTGGGTTTCAATGGGGGTATCAATAGTTGTTTGGTGGAAGGACACTGCTGGAGGCCACACAAAGCTTTAGAATTTGGTTTCTTGGACATATCACATGATTCATCATTGTTTTTGGTGCAAGTGATTTTACGAGTCCGTACCCCACCGCCACACGTAACTGTGCACTGCAAAATAAATAGTCAATTTTCAGTCCCTATCTCTTGATTCTCCTGCACACATTCATACACATCATCACGAAACCTGCATCTATCTGTAAAAATCAATATTCCTATCAAAATTGTAACAAAGTTTTCCCATAGAAACAAACATTTTGATTTTTAGTAGGATGGAGTTCTTCACAGAAGGGAGATTTGTAATACATTCCCACATATTGTACATAGTGAATGTCACCCAAGGTGGATAGAAATAACACAGATTAAATGGTGAAGGCAGCATCTCAAAGTGGGATCATTCCATTGCACAGAGTCTTAGAGCACACTATTTTCAAGTCCTGTTTGCACAATCCCTTCCCCACACAAAGATTAAGAAATGTTAGAGACATAAAAAGCCACGACCCAAAAAATGCTTCGCCTGCTCAATTTTGGTTGGTGTCAGTCTCCCAGAGCTGAATTTTCATGTAATGTCCTTCAGCCTCCTCCATCTCCAGAAGCTAACCTGTGTTTCAAACTCCCCTACATACTCTTTTCTTCAGTTGCTGTCACTCAGCATGTGTGTGTAAAAGTTCTGCCCAAGTCTCTACCTTATTCTTAGTTTCCTAGATTCTTCTGTCCCTTCCGCTCTATGAAGGGAACTAGAAGGGAAAGGAGGAGTGTGAAGAGTTCCCTAAAACCTGCTGAATAGAAAATGGAGCCAAAACTGCATTCTCTCAATTTGCCAGTAAATGTCCCACTACAGCACTGAGGTAGCCCTCTTACTCTGTTTTCTATAGCACGGATTCATGAAAAACTGATGCTAAATTAATGGAATTGCACGAATACTTTGTTAATATTTTACGAGGAAGCCTGTGTAGGTTGTAATTTATTTTCCTTTATCAGTCCAATATACCAGTTGAAAAGCACACTCTCTGGCCTAGTACAGAAAGATCCATGGAAAGGTCATGGGCCTGCATCCTCTTTGACCCTCCCAATCCATTGGATACTCTGTGCCATTCCACCCCAGCAGATTACAAGGAGAACAGTCCCTGTGTTCTAATGAGTTCAGGGTCTGCAACTGTCCCTGGCCCTTTTGCAAGAGGAGAAGAATGCTCCTTCCTCCCACACTCACCGGCACAATCTGGTCCTCAGTGGCTGAGGTTTTTCTGAAATTTCCCCACATTTCTGTAGCTCTACAGGTGTTAGCAAATAGTACTAGTGCAGACTGACAGCTGGCACTTTAACTACTGGGTCCTCTAACCCTGCTCAAAGCAGGTCCAGATGACATGCTGGTAGAAACAACAATGGCCAGGTTACAGAATCATAGAAATATAGAACTGAAAGGTACCTTGAAAAGTCATCAAGACCAGCCCCATGCGCTGAGGCAGGACCAAGTAAAACTAGACCAACCTTGACAGGTGACTGTCTAACCTGTCCTTAGAAACCTCTAGTGATGGGGACCCAACAACTTCCCTAGGTAATCTATTCCAGAGCTTAATTACCCTTACAGTTCGGAGGATTTTCCTAATATCTAACTTAAGTGACTCCTGCTGCGGATTAAGCCCATTGCTTCTTGTCCTACTTTCAGCGGACACAGAAAACAATTGATCACTATCCTCTTTATAATACCCCTTAACATATTTGAAGACTATTGTTGGGTCCCCTTCAAGTCGTCTTTTATCAAAACTAAACAAAAAAGACTTAACTTTTCCTTATAGATCAGTTTTTCTAAATCTTTTATCATTTTTGTTGCTCTTCTCTGGACTCTCTCCAGTTTGTCCACATTTTCCCTAAACTGTGGTACTCGGAATTGGATGCTGTACTCCAACTGAGGCCTCACCAGTGCAGAGCAGAGCAGGACAATTACCTCCTCTGTCTTACATATGACACACCTGTTAATATACTCTAGAATGCTATTTGGGCAACTGCATCACATTGTTGACTCATTCAGTTTGTGCTCCACTATAACCCACAGATCCTTTTCAGCAGTACTACCACCTAAACAGTTATTCCTCATTTTGTAGTTGTGCCTTTGATTTTTCCTTCCTACATGACATTCTCATAGGCAAACTAGGGAAAGGTGGTCTAGATGAAATTCTTATAAAGTGGGTGCATGTACACAAATTTTATAAGCACCTTCTCCACTCTATCATTCAAGTCATTAAGGAAAATATTGACTAATACCAGTCCCAGGACTGACCTCCACAGGAACCCACTAGATACGCCTTTGACAGCAAACTCTTGATAACAAATAGCACTTTGGAGGACAGGATTAGAATCGATAACTATTCTTTGAGTAGTCTTTCAACCAGTTATGCATCCATTTTATAGTCATTTCATGTAAATCCTGCTGACTTGAATATATCTAACTTATCTAAATATTTAACCTGTTCTTCCCATATTTTGGCTTGAATTCTTTCCCCCTTGTTGTTAGTATTAATTGTGTTGAGTATCTGGTCAACTTTAACCTTTTTAGTGAAGGCTAAAGCAAAATAGGCATTAATATCTCAGCCTTCCTGATTTTATCCTTTATTAGTTCCTCTTCCACATTATGTAGATGGCCTGATGGAGCCATACGGGCCCTTACTATTCCTAACTTTCCTTCACATTGGGGTAGTTTGCAGTTGTACCTTTAATATTATCTCCCTGAGAAACTGTCAGATCTCCTGAACAAATTTAATCGTTTTTTCTGTGGAACCTCATCTACCAGTTCTCTGAGTTTGTTATTCTTCTTTTTTGAAGTCTATTGTCCTTATTCTGCTTCTGTGACTTCTTCCTTTCCTTAAAATCCTAAAATTTATTATTTCATGATCACTTTCAACCAAATTGTCTTCCACCTTCAGATTCACAATCAATTCCTCCCTGTTGGTCAAAATCAAGTCTAATATGACTGTTCCTCTGGTTACTTCATTCACTTTCTGAAACAAAAAGGTTGTTCCCAATACATTCCAATAGCTCAATGGAAATTTTGTTTTTTGCCATATTACTTTCCCAACAGATATCTTGGTAGTTAAAGTCACCCAGTTACTACTAGGTCTTGTGTTTTGGATAATTCTGTTATTTGTTCTAGAAATGTCTCATCCACCTCCTCTTTCTGATTTGGTGGACTATAGTAGACCCCTACCATGATGCCACCCCTATTTTCCTCCCTACTATCTTTACCCAGTGACTTTCAATTGGTCTGCATCTCACCTCCCTCTGGGTCTCAGAACCTGTATATACATTCCTGATGTATAATGCAAAACCTCCCTTTTTGTTCTTGCCTGACCTTCCTGAACAAGCTATACCCCTCTACACCAATTAAGCCATAATTTAGCGTATGTACTGATGCTTCACTTCTGCTATTCATTATCCACATTCCTTGCATTTGTTTAAAGACATCTAAGATGTTGAGCAGATTCCCCCACTCTATGCAAGCTCTCTTACCATTGCTAGCACCTGCAGAACTATACCAAAACTGCAGCATTGGTGGGAAAATTTCCAAAATTCCTGAGCAAATAAGGCCAGTGACCTTCATTTACCATGAAGATAAATGTCGTCATGTTTTCTCTGTAGGTCACAGCTGCAGCAACACATTTAATCTATGGCTCTTTATTTAAATAACTTTGAAGATTATGTTGGGGATCATATCCTGAGCTATGCTAATTTACTTTGGATGAGGTTCTGTCCCTCTGAAGTAATGTACATGGCTAGCACAGGATTTTGATTAAGGATGAAGATGACAACTATTGATGACAACTGTGTTCCTTGCTTCTGAAGAAACTAACCAATCTCATCCTAGCTTTCCTACACTTTAATGCCATTTTGACCCAAACATTTTGGTTGTGATTTTCAAAGTTTCAGATTAGTTGGATCCTAATTTTCATTAGTTTTTAATGGGAATTGGACATTCCAAATGCAATGATTTTAATGGGAAATGAAACTCAATATAGCATTAGTGGCTTTGCAGATCTCACCCTTAAACTGTGGTTGACACCCCAAAAGAGATTTTAGAATGAAACTGTAGCCCTCCATATTTCTGAGTGCATCTTTGAATGATCTAGTCCTGTATTAAAATTAAAGTGCTCCCATTGATTACAGTAGGATGGAAAGGTGTTGAACACTTTGCAGGATCAGGCCTGTGATCCACAGAGTTCTAAGGAGCATGAAGTCCTTCTATAGATGAAAGGCTGTAATAACGTAGATATCAAATGAGTTTAATAGAGTCACACACATCAGATATGCTCTACTATTTTAAAACAAATTTGATATAGAAATATTTTTGATGACCTCATTCTGTAGTTCACTGGTTGCCACTAAAATAACTGCACATTATTTATTGACCACTTTAAGGATGTGCAGATTGTTTGTCAGAACTCCAGACTATTGTAGTCAAGGGAAACATAATAAGTTCATATGTTGTTGCAATACAGAGATAAAGCTTACAAAGTAGAATGGGGGCCTTGGAGATCCTTTGTGTGCCAATATAAAATGCTGTAAAATCTCCCAGATCTGTTCCATAGCTGTGCTGCTGTCTGGACTCTAAAAGATGTGAACACGCAAGCAGCTCTTTCCTACAGCATCACATGCTCTGCAAGCCAGACCCTTGGAAGGCTCTTGCTATTTAGCTAGTCAATGTCTGTTAAGTGTGGTAAATATGAAAAGCACTTCATAAATCCTAAAGTGGAAATGGGGGCAAGCCTCAAAGTTCAGAACTGGATTTGGATAGCTGACTCCTACCAGCTGACTTGGGCTTGTGAGGCTCCAGCTGCAGGGCTGTTTAATTGCAGGGTAGACGTCCCCACAGTCTTCAAGTTGGCAAGAAGCTGGGAATGGGTGACAGGGGATGGATCACTTGATGATACCTGTTCTACTCATTCCTTCTGAAGCACCCACCATTGGCCACTGTCGGAAGACAGGATACGGGGCTAGTTGGATCATTGGTCTGACCCAGTATGGCCATTCTTATGTTCCGGGCTCCCTTTGAGGTGGGAGGGTCCCAGAGCTCAGGCTGCATCCCAAGTCTAGGACCCTCATAAGATCTTAGAGCCCGGGCTCCAGCCCAAGCACAGAATCTACATTGCAATTAAAAACCCCACAGCCCGAGTCCGCTTAGTCTTAGGAGGGCATGCTGTGGTGGTGGTGGTTGGTTTTTCTCTGCAAGTTTCTATGGAGAGGCATTAGTCCTTGGAGAGAGGGATCTGAGAGAGCAGTGGGCGAGTTGGTCTCTGATTGGACACAATTCTTGAGGCAGAGTTGCTCTCTGGGAACAGGGCATTGGGGTGAGATTCTGGGAGGAAGAGGTTGCCTGTATGCTGTGTAACCATCTGTGTTCCAGGATTGGTGTACGTGTATAAGTAATGGAAGTTACATATAGAATATATCCAGACTGTGCATCGCTGATTTTTCCTTCACTGAGAAGCCAGTCTGCGAGACCCTAGAGATTTCTGCTACTGCTCAGCACAGGGGTGGTACTAGCGTCTGAATGGGAACCTGGTGTCAAAAGAAGGGGCGTCATTATCACTGCTTTTATCCATCATTATTGTAGAGAAGGGCCTGAAACAAATGTCCAGAATGACTCTGGATCTAGCTTTGTATCTTTTCACTGGACCAACCTCCTCCCCTCCCCCATCCTATTACTGCCCAACTTGAAATTCAAATTCCAAATTTTTCTCCAAGATTAAAATGTTCAGATTCTGAGTTAGGATTTGGCCCATAGTAGAGACAGATTTGAAGGGAGAACTAGTAATTGAACCTGGTATAGCTCAGGGCTTTGGTTTAGGTGGATAGCTGCTTATATAGGTTCCTTCTCAATTCTGGAGAGATGGGAGCACTGGTAACTTGCTTCTCTTTCTTACATCTCCCCATGACTCTTTCTGCAGAGACTTTCCACCTTGAGATTTGGAGACCGAACAGAAGCGTTAGTTCTATTGATTGCCAGGCGTTTACCTCAGTCCAGTTGCTCACTGTCCAGTCTGATGGGCATAGGACATCTCTGTTGCATGAAAGGTGTGTCTTTGGTTTAAGCAGATGCTGGCAGTCTTTAGCTGCCAATGCCTGCTCATCAGATCCCACTGTCTGGATGCAAAGGACAGTTCGTTTCTTCTCTCCTGTTGGGCCGCAGGTGGTCGAACACTTCTGCCATTCTCCTGCCCACCACCTGCAATCCAAGTCAAAGGAAATGCAGCACATCAGAAGGAGCAAATCATTAATCCATTGCAGGGACACTAGATAAAGGTAACTTTGGGGAGGCGCCGAGAATACAGAAGTAACATAATGAAGAGTTCTGGGCTTGTATTTAAGTTCTTCACAGAAAATATTAAGCCCCTAACTTTCCCCCTCTGTTCTGTGCCCAGTATCTGATGGGCAGTTCAGATGCTGTTCCTGTGTCAGCAGTAGATGATGAAGATTACATTTCTAGAATGCCTAAGAATATAAACCATATTCAAAGCATTCTTCCAAACCTAACTACGACTCATATCTGTGCTGTCCAGGCAGTTCATTCATTCTACTGTACACTTGCTCATTATGATCTTAGTACTGAAAGCAAATGAGAACAAACTAGGTATATGGTTATGCCACATAATTAGAACTGGAAAAGACCGATCATGTCATCTCATTTGTTCCACGTACAATCCCTGCTCCAATGACTATTTAATTATTTATATAAAATGGAACACTTTCAACAGGAGCTATTGAGAGAGTCCCACACCAGGCTATCCCAGAGTGCTCTCTTGCAGCATAGGAGACTGCAATTCAATTCCCTTCTCCACATCAAACAGAGATGGGAACTGAACCCAGATTTCCCAGTGGCTGGACTCAAGGTTGTAAGGAGGACACCCCCCCAGCTGTTTTGTGACTCTATCCAAAACTAATTGAAAAGTTTTGGCAATGTTGACACAAAACATTTTGATTTTTCTGTTTGGTTGAAACTATTTGGCAAATTCAACATGACCTAACACGCAACAGGAATTTATTAATAGGTTTGGGTTGACCAGGACTTCATTATTTGATGAGTCAACTATTCAGTGAAAAAAAATTGCCCAGCTCTACCCATTACATTACCATATCTTCTTCCTTCACCCTAGACACCTGTAAGTCAGTGGCATGGTCTGGCCAGGGCATTGCAACTCTTTCTTGGGCCCAGGCTCCGAGGAAGGCCACAGAGCCTTCCTTTAGGGGAATAAACAGTGACCATTTACAAGTCTTTAGCCCCGGCCTCCAGCGGGGCAGGCTTCCTTCCCAGTCGGTAGCCCTCCGGCCCTCCCATAGGGCAGGGCTGATATGGGGTCCGTAGTCCTGGCCTTCCAACAGGCGGGCTAGCAAGCAGTCTGGTGCCCCCTGCCCTCAGGCAGGGTGGGGCAGGTAAGCAGTCTATAGCCCCCGGCCTTCCTACAGGCGGGGCTGGTAAAACAGTCTAGTAGTCCTGGCCCTCAGGCAAGGTGGGACAGGCAAGTAGTTTATGGTCCCTGGCCTGCAAGCCAGGAAGCGCTGATGGGGCAGTCAATAGCCCCCGACCTTCCCACAGGCAGGGCTAGCAAAATAGTCTGGAGCCCCCGGCCTTGCAGGCAGGTGGGGCCAGTAGAGCTCGGTATCCTCTGCTAGCCAAACGCAGAGGATGCCAAGCACTCCTAGGGTGGTTAGGGAAGAGGGGAGGGGAACGCAGACCCACCCGAGTCCACTGCGTCCCAACCCAGGGCCCTATCAGTGGCAAAGCTGTTTGTCACTGAGTCAGTGGGACTCCAGCTGCAACACACTGACAGGGTTTAGCCCCTGCCTCAGCCACTTGCTAGTCAGCTGTCCCTGGGCCACTTCCTCCCATCCTGTCCCTGGGTACCTGCAGGCATTAGTCTCCCTCTGGGTCACTGGGGTACACTGCGAGCAGCAGGCCCACCAGTTCCTCCCCATTGACCGGCGGCAGGTCCAGGAACTCCTCTGCATCATTAGCGGAGGGCAGCTCCTTCAGGTCCCAGGGGTTCCCTCCGGTACACAGGGTTCAGTCAGCTCCCAGGGGTCCAAGCATCAGGCAGCTCCTCCAGGTCAGGGCTGGCCTCAGGGGGTATTTCCCACCCGGGAGTCTTGGGTGGTTCGTTCCAGCTACTAGGGCCTGGTGGCCCCACCCAATCACTAGAGCTCAGCAGCCCTCTCCAGTTGCCAGGGCTTGGTGACCCTCTCCAGTCGCTAGGGCCTGGCAATCTGGGCAGGTTTTGGATGCTCCGCTTGGTGGGGTGGTTGCTCCAAACAGCTGCTGGGCCTGGGTCAGGCCTAGGCTGCAGCCTCCAGGAAGACACGTCTGCCTCCAGCAGCAGCTTCCCCTCTACTAAGCTGCTAGGCTGGCTTTTTATAGTCCCCTTCCCCTCATTGGCTCCACCCCTCTGTTTCCAGGCAGTTTGGCCTGTAGGGCCCTGGTCTGCCCGGCAGGGGCGTCGTGACCCTTCCTTGAGCCCAGGCTCTGAGGAAGGCCACAGCGCCTTGCTACACACCCCTTTCTAATTGTTTGCTTTCTGAGTCAAATTAAAAGACAGAACAAAATAAAAGTACAGCTCAGAACATAAACCAAGGAACCAAATTTTGTTCTAGATCACATCAATGTATATCTGGAGTAACTCCAATGAAGTTAATGCATTTGGAGTTACACTGGTTTAATCAAGAATTTGATCTATTACTTGTTAAACTGACACTACTACACAAGAAATGCAAAGAAAGAAACAAGGGTTATTCCTTCTTCTAAACCCCCTATTTCTGTCCTGTTGTCTATAGGGTTGGAAAGGTCTGGCCTGAGACCTTGGCTGCCACTGCACCTGGGGATGTGACTGCTGCCTAGAAAACTGGGGTGTGTAAAGGCCCAGGGAGTGAAGCATGGCCCTGGAGTACTTCAGACCATGCTACTTCGCATCAGTCTGGTCTGAAAATAAGGCCGACCCATCAAAGGGGAGGTCCTAGATGGATTGCTGCACCTCCTGGACAGCCATGAGGATTGCAGCCATGGGGATCTTCGCATAGAAATGGCGGAGGCTATGGCCCTGCCCACCGAATCAGCCGCGTCCAAGGACATCTGGAGAGCTGCTCTAGCTACCGCAGTACCCTCCTCCACAATAGTATTAAAGTTTGAGGCCTGATCCTGGGGCAGGGCCTCAGCGAACCATCTGAGAGAGTCCCACAGGTTGAAATTATACTGCCCTGGATGGCAATCCTAAACTGAAGGCTTTCCATTGAATAAATCTTTCTTCCAAACAAGTCTAGCTTCTTATTGTCCTTGTTCTTGGGAGTCAACCCTGGTTGACCCTGCCTATCCCGCTTATTCGCAGTGTCTACTACCAGGGTTCCTGGGGCAGGGTGGGTGAACAAACACTCAAACCCCTTGGCCGGGATGTAATATTTCTTCTTGTCCGCCTTTGACTTGGGGCGACCGAGGTAGGGGTTTGCACAGGGCCTTCACAATCTTAAGGACCCCTTCGTGGACTGGGAGGGTCACTTGAGCTGCGGCAGCTGCCGCCAGCACATTAAAGAGGCTATCTGCGGCCTCTTTTAGCTCCTCCATCTTCAGCCCCAAGTTGGAGGCAACCCTCTTGAGCAGCTCCTGCTGCGCCCTAAAATCATCCAGTGGCACAGAGTGGTCCTGGGAGACTGCCTCATCAGGTGAGGAGGAGGAGGATTGCAGTGGTGCAGCCTGCAGGTGTGGCCCCTCCTGGTGAAAAGCTGCACCCGCTGAGGTTCCCTCCTAGGGGTCTGACTCCTCATCCAAGGAGTGGTGCTGATGGGCCTTTTCTGGCACCAGGGGCACAGACTGCACCCCCAAAGATGTAATGGATTGGGGTCCAGGTCTCACCTGGAGACCCCATGGGACCCAATAAGGCTATTGGGGTGGCCACTGTCCTTGGGGCCAACTGGGGACCTGCGCCATGGGCTCTGGCACCTTATGAGGGCGTCGACTCGCCCGACGACTGTCCCCCCGGGAGACCCTGAAGCAGCATCGGAGTCAGAGGCCCTGGACCTGCGGTACCGTGTCTGTCCCGGGTCAGAGGAACCTCTCCGTGCCAGGGAACGCCCCATCGACGCCTCCGACCTGGAGGACGATGAGGACTGCCTCTGTCACCACAAATGGTGCTGACGAGCGAGGTCACGCTCCAAAGAGCTCGAAGTACCAGAGTGTCGCCTCGGTACTGATGATTTCCGGCACCACTTGCCTTGCGGCTCTATAGCAGCCTTCGGTGACCGAGGTCGGCACCGTCCCGAACTCCTCGGTATTGAGCAGACTCTGGCGATCGGGTTCTGCACGCCTCTGCGCGGGCGAACTCTGTGATGCCGGGTCTTCCTCCTCTGACCAGGTTCTGCGCTGCCTCAGTGCGGGTGAACTCATCGGTGCCCGGTCCTCCTCCTCCTCCGACAGGGTTCTGTGCCAGCTGGGTGCAGGTGAACCCCTCGCTGCCAGAGAGCAGGAATAGGAGTTGTCCAAGCGCCGCCTGGTAGATCTCAACTGGTGCTGCCTCCTGGCTTGTGCTGCCTCCGGTGCTGGGGAGCAATGTCGGCGCCAAGAGGGAGACTCCATGTCCCGTGTTGGTGCAGGTCAGCTTGATGATGCTGACGTGGAGCAACTACTAGGGGAGTAGTTCTGCTCTACCCTCAGAAACCGTCCGGCAGGAGATCTTCCTCCCCATACCGGGGATCTCCTCTGCCATTCAGAGGGACCCAAGGCGGGTTTCCCCTGTGACACCAGCCCCTTCTCCCTCGGCAGAGGGTGGAGTGGAGGCGGTGTAGGCAAGGCCAACAAAGTTCTTGCCGCCTGAAAAGCCTCCAGCGTCGACGGCGTCAGCAGGGGCACTCTCCCACTCCCAGGAGTCGGGGGAGGCTCCCTAACCAGAGAAGCAGGCACCAGAGAAAGGGTCTCGATGGGCCGAGTTTGGTGCATCTCAATACTCGACCCCGCCCGTACCAACGGCGCGGGAAGTGTCCACGCTCAGTGCACAGCTTCTTCTTCCCTTCAGTACTGGTGAAGCTGCACGGTGCAGAGTCGCGGATGGTGCCGATGGCGCTCTCTGTACTGATGCCACACTCGGTACCGAGGTGGAGCAGGTCAGCTTGGACGCAAGGCAGAGCGCTGCCTCCATCAGCAGGGCTTTCAACTGGATTTCTCTGTCTTTTGGAGTCCTTGGTTCAAAAGCCTTGCAGATCTTGCACTTACCCTTTCTGTGGCCTTCCCCGAGCACTTAAGACAGCTGTCGTGGGGGTCACTGAGCAGGAGGCGCACGGCTTGAAGCCCAGTGACCAGGGCATGCCCCGGCCGCACGAAGTCCCAGCTGGGACTGCCTTATCTCTCACTACACTTAACAACTACTTAACTAACTAAAACTAAGCACAGAACAAACAAGTCTGAAGAAGGGGAATAGTACTTGCTGTGAGCAAGGCTAGTTCCAGCAACTGTCATGGGTGGAAAGAAGGAACTGAGGGGGAGTAGGGCCGGCAGTGCCTCATATACTGTGGCATGTGCGCAGGGCTCCGGGGGCGCCAGAGCTGGCCCTATGGGATCTGCTAAGGGGAAAAAAGTTCCAGGTAACCGTGCACTGAGGCGTGCGCACACTATAGTGGAATGGATATGAGCAAGCACTCAAAGAAGAATTAATATTTTGGATTCTAGTGTGTGATCTGAAACAGAACCAATGTCTACTATGCTAATTGAATTACTGTATTCTACCTTTGATATTTTCTGTACAAACGGCTGACTCTATTAAATGTCATTCTGAAAGCACTTCAATTCATGCTGACTGAACATCTGACTTATTCAATTACCTGCTCAGAGGATTTCAGCTGTGTCACCAAAAAGCGATAATGTGCCTCTTTGCTGTCACTTCTTACCATTCCTTCTGTTAGTCCCAGGACAAATATTTGTATTACCTCTGGGAAGTTAGCCTATTATTTTCGACATCACTGTGGGCAAAATATTGCTTAATACAAAAGCAGAATAAAGGTAAAATAAATACTTCCATGATAATAAATACATAATAAATTATTATGGTGTCAGGTTTAATTCGGTTTTCTGCCATGCATTCTATTCTGCAATACATTACTCTTTAGACTTGCTGTTTGACCTCCACATCCTAATCTTTTCCTCCCCATTCAGGTTTCTCACATTTAGCTCTTCAGTTTCCACTCCCTTCGTCTGTTCTCTGTAGCTTCACTCCTCAATTGCAAAAAACTGTCGCTCATATGAAGGTTGCTGATGTCTATTCATTTATAATCATACACTAAAAAAAAAAAAGACCCAGAGCCATCAAGCTGTGCACAATGACACTGCTAGTTTGTGTACCCATCTGGTCTCATCAGTGGTCTCTCTTATGCTCCATTTCCCATTCCCATCTATTGTTTAGTTACACTTGGTGCCTCTTCTCTTTAATTAGATTGTAAGGCCTTTGGGAAGGAACTCTTTTCCTACCTGTTTGCATAGTACACTGGGCCCCCATCCTGACGGAGGTCTCTGGATCTTGTAATAAAATAAACTATTTCAGTCGACCTGCATCTTGTCTCCAGGAATTTCCTTTCCCCTCCGTGCAGGTACAAAGAGTCAAGTGAAACCGACAAGTTGTTGAGAAGACACTGCCAAATCTTCTCAGTGGAGCACAGCAGTAAAGTAGAAGAAAAATACGTTGGCAGCCTGAACCAGCTCACTTCATACGAAGCTCTCACCCCCCAGATCTTCTTCCCAGATCTTTTTTGTAACATCTACTGTTCTGTAAAGCCCTGATCCAGCTAGGTACTTCAGCACCTGTGTAACTTGAGCACCATAGGAGTAGCTCTATTGACTTGAATGGAACGTCTCACGTGCTTCATGTTGCATATGTGAAGTGCTGAGTGCCCTTCATTCCCACAGCAGTGTTCCGCACCTTAAAGGAGCTTGCAGGATCAAGCCCTAAATTCTTAGTCTTCACCTTTCCCCTCTCACATGCACACATTCTATCGCTGAGACATTTTCTTTACTGAGTGGCTCTTGCTACCACAGGTTATCAGCTTATCAGGTTAAAGCAAAAACTGGAGCCCATATTCCATAAACTGTCAAAGTACATAGCTAGACCTGGACTAATAACGTGTAAGTAATAAGTTGTTACACACAAAAGAATATTAAGGTTGCAAAATCAATCACTCCAGTTAGGAAATGTCATAGCGAAGGTTGCCTGTGCATCCTCAGTTTGGCTCCCTTGTGCATATGCATGACAACACAGTCTTTGAGTCATACAGTCATAGAATTTAAAAATAGAAGGGACCACTAGATGATCAGTCTAACCTCCAGTATATCACAGACCACCAACACCACCTAGCATCCACACACTGAACCTAACAACGAAAATTAGGCCGAAGCCTTACAGACCACAGGAGACTAGATTATTTTGTATTACAGGCAGAAAAGAGGAGGGACCAAGGTGCCCCAGTGCCTGAGGCCCTGCAATGGCAGAGAAATGATTAAATGAGATATACCCAGATAATCCTGGCAAGTCATGCGCACACACATGCTGCAGAGGAAGGCGAAACTGCCTCTCAAAGTCACTGCCAGTCTGACATATGACAATCAGTTAGACCCTGAGCATCTGAGCAAGAACCAGCCAGCCAAACATCTGAAAGAGTGAACACTCAGTGCCACCTCAAAGCTCTGGCCCACCCTGCCCAATGGCCCATCTCCACCCCTGGCTATCCCAGATGCTTTAGAAGAAGAAAATAAAAATCCCAGAATAATGGGGGAGGGGCAGGAGTTCGCTTCCTGACCTGAAGGTGGCCAGCTGAAGTCTTGAAGCACAAGCTTTGAGGAACATAAAACATAAAGCAGAAGGAAGCCCCAGGACTGCTGAGCCCTGCCCCTCCCCCATCACAATCACACTCATAAATCTGTCCAGCTGTCTCTTAGAACTAATTAAGTTGTTGTTTGATTGTATTCTATTTTTTCCTGTGCATCATCCCTCCTCTGCATTGGTTTAAATGACTTTCCTACCATCACAGAGGAACTCTGTGGCAGGGGCATGGATAGAATCTAGTTCTCAGGCAACATTCAACTGCCTTAGCTTTGAGACCATCCTTTCTTTTGCTGCAATCCCCTGCCTCATTCACTACACACCTTCCAACTTTTGCAAGAAATGAGACAGGGGTCCCAGCAACAACAGTGTCATTCATTACACAACTCTGATTCATCCCCAGAGCAGCTCCAGCCTGTGCTCTAAATGAGGCATGGGTACTGTGGAACAATAGTATTTGGTCATGGGTAATTAAAGACTATATCTAATGTATCTGAATGCATATGCACAATAGGGCCGAATTAATCTTGCACAGGCAATTTTCTGCTTCCACAAACACAATAGTGATGGCCTTGTTTAGACACTACACAAAGACTTGGGAGATCTGAGTTCCATTCTTGTGTGACCCTGCAAAATCACTTAATTTCTCTGTGCCTCATACCTTCCTCAATACAAATATTGGAAATAGTAATGCTGCTTCTTTTCTTTAATCATTTCTCTGTCTCACGTGTTTAGATCATAAGCACTTTGTGGGAGGGATTGTGCAATGGATAGCACACACAAGTCACTCCCTTCCTGTGCCTCAGTTTCTGTAAAATGGGGGTGATGATACTGCTCTCCTTTGTAAAGCATTTTGCGATCGAGTGATGAAAAGGGCTAGGCATTATTATTATATACAGCACTCAGTACAATAGGGCCCCAATCTTGTCTGGGACCTCTAGATCATAGTTTCTCAACCTGTGGTACGCGTACCCCTGGGGTACACAGGCAGGGGTACACGGCGAAAAACCCAGTGAAGGGAAGTGAGTGGTAGCTGCCGACTTCTGGGGAAGCCAGGTGGCAGCCACCTGCTTCCCGCCCGGTCTCAGCTCCCAGCTGGGAGGCAGGCAGCCCACACAGTGTGATTTGCCCCAGGCCCGCACCCCCCCTAGGGATGGCCATGGGGAGCGCTACTATTCACTCTGGTGGGCCGCTTGTGCCTGCTCATACCTCACAAGTTCCCACCTGTGTGTGAGGAGAACACCATGTGACCCTGCCATCAGGCAATAGTGATTGGCTAGCATTGACCTTTGTTCCTATATGGAGGAAGGGGAGGAGGAAGGAGGGGAGAAACAGCAGGGGGTTTTATGATCTGCCACAGCTGCACAGCACTGCAGAACGCAGAACTCTCCTGCTTTACGAGAAATACAGTCGTCCAGCAATAAAGGGGAAAAAGATTGTATTTCTCAGAGTGGAAAATTGAGTGTTGGAGTACTTATTAAAATTTTTGGAAGTTAGGGGGTACTTGCTACTTAAAAGGTTGAGAAACACGGCTCTAGGTATTACTGTAATACAAATAATAACAATACTTTCTGTCCTTACAGGATTGCTGGAATTTACTCAGAAAAATGTTAGAGGTGGTTAAAAAGGTTTTCCTGTTAGAAACATCAGCAAGCCTACGTGAGAACGGCAGAACACCTCTGAAATGGCAGGAGATTGAGGACTTTTCAAATTAGCTATTTAGGGACATTCTGTTAGAGTGGGTATTCATGTAAAAAAAAGGCCAGGGCACTTTTCTTCAGAGGGAAGAAAGAAAATTTTTATTCATTAGGTACAGAAAAGTATTAGTAATGAAAATACACCACTCTTTCCTTCCAGGATAATACAATGAATTTTATATTGAGCATCTAAAATGATAAGCACCTGCTTACCAACCAAAAGATGTAATTGTAAGTGACATTGGTTCATACCAACATCTTTCTGTGCTGCTGTCTATCAATACTCTAGTTAATGGGTCTGTCATGTCCACATTTCCATCAAACTCCAGGTTCCCAATGGTAGGAATCAACCATTTCTGTTCTACTCTGAATAGACACTTTGCAGGTTTGTGCTAAGATATTTCTAAAATATTTTATTTATGTAGCCCAGATTATTTAACTAGAGAATGAGCAAAATAGTTTTCTCCTTTGCCCCAATCACCTAAGAAACATGAAAGCTAGGACTCTGACTTCTCAGAAACCTGTGGTTTAACCAGTTTCAAACTAACTTCCTGGAGTCTATTAGCTGAGAAGGAGGAAGGCAAGACATGAACATGAGCGACTTGCAACCAGGCTGGTGATTACGTATATGTTATTATAGGTAAGCTGCAAAGGCCCCTCCCCTTAAAAGGAGGAGTCACTGAGCCCAGGATACAACTGATTATGGGGGACAACTAATGAAAAAACCAGGAAGGGGCGTGGGGGTCACAAGGTCAAATGAAGAAAACCAGAATGGGACACCAAGCAGAGAACCCCGGACAGCGCCCACTGCTCGCGGAAGGTGTCAAGGGAGCCAGCAGATGCTGCCCAGAGGAACTCTGCTCGGATGCATGAATGGACGGAGGAACGGAAGTAGGCCCCACAGTTGCAGACCGCCCCCTCAGCCAACCTCCTCTCCCTGGTCTTGTAGATGGCCATTTTGGCCAGGGCTAGGAGGAGGCTGATGAGGAGGTCCCGTGACTTTGTGGGGCCACGGATGGGGTGTGCATATAAAAACAAGTGTGGGGAGAGGCGCAGCCAGAACCTCAGCAGGAGATTCTGGAGAAGCCGGAACAGGGGCTGCAGCCCCGTGCACTCGAGATAAATGTGCACCAGGATCTCCCTCATGCTGCAAAAGGGACAGATGTCAGGGCGAGGGGTGAACTGCGCCAATAACACGCCCGTGCCTTTGGCTCCGTGAAGGAGCTGCCAACTGATGTCCCTGGCGGGCCGTGGGATCAAGGTGGTCCACCGGGGGTCCTCGCCCTCTGCAGATGGTAGCAAGTCCCGCCATTTGGTGTCAGGGATGAGGGTGAGGAAGTGAAGGGTGTGAGGTGACTAAGGAACATCCAGTCCCCCCACTGCCGCCGCCAGCTGGCCTCAGTGGCTGGATCCATATGGGTCTCCTGCAGGAAAGCCACAGAATACCCCTCCTCCAAAGGAAGGAGAACACCTGGCTCCTGCAGAGACCCGTCCTGCAGTCCCTGGTGTTTAAGGTTGCAAAGGTGACAGGCATTATGAGGAGAGCTGGGGGGATCCTCATGGGCAGGAGCGCTAGTGATCCCCATTGGGCTCCGCAGCAACCCATGGCCAGTCCTGAAGGCCATCAGGATATCACGGAAGCCGCAGACCTGATGGTAGGCTGCAGTGTCCTGCCACCTGGTCCCTTTCCCCTCCTTGCTGGGCCAGGGGGCAGTGCCCTGTCACTCGGCAGAGGTAGCACGGGCCTCCCCTGTTGAATAATGGACCCAGTACTGGGCCCCTTGATAGGGCACCAGGAACGACCCATCGAGCGCCTCTTCGCCATGTGCCGCCGGCTGCAGCTGCCAGCGGAACGAGAGGACGTGGCGGAGGGTGGGGTCCTTACAGCCGAGGGGAAGTGGGCCGACAGTGGAGAGGGGCTTCCCCAGGATGGAGAGGAGAGGCAGAAGTGTGGCATCGGGGAGGAAGGGTGGGACAGAGGAGAGGACCACCCGTATGTCCAGGTCCTTCAGGGGCTCCACGGGGATGTGGACACTCCCCACCGCCAGGCCCGTCTCCACTGCCTCCTGGGTGGCAGCCTCAGATGTCAGGAAGAAGACTGCCTTCCCATACATCTTCGAGGGTGCCACATGGCCGTGGGCCCACCACCCGCGCCAGCGCCCGCATGTTGGTTTCCACTAGTACGCTATATACATTTACCAAAAGTGAGAGAAAGAATTGTGCAAGGTTTTAGAACTGTCAGTCAGACTGGGATTCACTTAGGACATCTTTTCAACAGAGCGCAGAAAACTAGGCACAAGGCATGTTTAACATAATTCTATAATCACTAAGAGATGACTTAGAGCAATCTAATTTCCTGCAGCAGGCTCTGACTGCTATTGAAGAGAAACAGTAATTTCCAAAATAAGCAGTAGAAGCTAGATAATATGGTACTTAAGGATCTTTTGACTTCTAAATATACCAGTCATTTCTCTTTGGGATTTTAGAATAAAGAGCTTAATTTATATTTTTTATAAATATAAAATCCTCCTGTGTGTTCAGTGTAGCATCAGCTGTTATGGAAGTCATTAGTTAACAAGTTTGATACTACTGTCAACTGACTTCCTCAGCAATTTGCATAGATTTACTACCAAGCTGTGTGCTTTATACTTTTAAAATGATTTACATAGCTAGGAATGCTGCCACAGCCTATTTCCCCAAAGAGATATCATACATAATTGTAAACTGCTGCAGAAACAAGTAATAAAACCATTAATCCCCCTAACGTCTGTACATTATTTACTATGTAAAAGCAGCAATATCCATCATGCAAATCCAAAGTCTCACAAATCCAAAGTTATACTCAGTGAAAGGAATAATTTTAACTATTCCAACCATTGCTGGGTTCTAAATTCATTGGAACCACTATGGAAAAAACCTCTAGTAACATTATGGACAGCTCAATGAAAACATCTGCTTAGACAGACAGCTGTCAAAAATAAATAAAGCAAAAAATAGTTGAGTATGTAAACAGTGAGACAGAAAACAGTACTAAAAATAGTACATCATATATAACTCAATAGGATGCTCTCACCTAGAATACAGTGTTCAATTCTGGTTGCCCTATCCCACAAAAAGATGTGGCAGAAATGGGTTCAGAGACAGACAACAATAACATAACATAATGCAATAGGGGCATGGGAAAACTTCCATATGAGGAGAGAATGAAAAGATTGGGATTGTTTAGTTTAGAAAGCATAGACATATAAGTATGGACATGATAGCGATATTAAATAATAAATGATACAGAGAAGGTAAATTGGGTGTCCTCTTTTACCCTCCCTCATAATACCAGAACAAGGGAACATCCAATATAATTGAGAAGCAGAAGATTTAAAATTGTTGAAAAGAAATACTTGTTTTAAGCACACACTGAGTAATTAACCTTTATCACAAGATATCACCAAGGCTAAAAGATTAGCAAGATTTCAAAAATGCTTAGATATTTATGTGGGTAACGTACATCCACAGCTTTATTAGATAGGATAAAATATTTCTGAGTGATATACATAATCATACTTCATCCCATTGACCACTGATACTCAGACCTCAGTGGTTCAGGACTGAAATTAGCGATCAACATTTCCCAAAAAAGCCACAGTGGTGTGAATTCATTGTTCCATTTGCGCGCGCGCTCTCTCCCTCTCCCTCTCTCTCTCTCTCTCTCTCTCTATATATATATATAATGACTAACCAAGTATTATTATTTTATCAACTACATTGGCTAATAACATAGTAAAAGCATTCTGATTGGTTAATAATTAAATTACACAGTGTTTTAATATCCTGTGCTGCAAAGAGCCACAGGAAACACAATAAAGAGCCACTTGCGGCTCCCGAGCCTCAGTCTGAATATCACTGGTATAGACTGATAGTAAGAAACTTCCCCTAATTCCAAAATTCTCCTTTACTTTTTTTTCTTACTTTCTTTCTCCTTCTTTTACTTTCCCCTAAAACACTTGGTAGTGGCCACTGTTGGAGACCACTGATGGACTATTGGTCTGAGCTGGTATTGCAATTCCTGTGTTCTTTGCCTCCTCTGAATACTATGTTTCAATCAGAATACAACACACTGAATAGACGTGCTCCCATAGAGTATTCTCTTAGTATTCACAGCATTTGTTACCTGGGTAGACAATCCTTTTCATTGCATTTCTTTTGTCGTCCATTTGGCTGCATTTCTGGGTCACAGAAGGAGTTTTTCATCATACTGCCCCCCTTTTTCACACATTGGGCTGTCTGTCGCTGAACACCTGCGTGAATAATAATTTCCCCATGCATATTAAATTCTTAAACCTTTGTGCTCAGTTCCAAATGGACAGTGACTATGTTGGCTTATCAAGCCCATCCCAGTAAGTGGCAGTGTCTGTGGTTTTCAGAACAAAAAGGAAACAGCAGAAGAGACTGTTTGAATCATAGAATCTTAGAAGATTGGGGTGAAAGGAACCTCAGGAGGTCATCTCGTCCAACCCCTTGCTCAAAACAGGGCCAACCCCAACTTAATCATAAAAGAATGCTTGTTCTGTACTCATTTTGTTTTCAAAAGGGGAGGCATATTCCCTCCTAATGTATTATGTTCTTGGTCATATTTGAAGAATAAAAAGCATATCAGAGCACTTGAAATATATTAGCCAATACACAATGGGCCACTTCTCAGAAAGTTGGAAAAAATATTTGTCCCTTTAAAAGAGAGATACAGCTAAACCAGATACCAAAGGCTCAAAAAACCCATTGAGGAGATAAACTCTGTTATTTTTTAGATTGCGTGCTGTGCATTTGTTACTTTCACTCCATTCCTCTGTGGTGGAATGGGATTCAGAATGAACAAACACAAGATGCTCTCTCTCCATTGACCCACAGAGGAAATGCAGTGCAGTAATATATGTGTCATTCCCAGGATATTAGAGAAACACTGGATTTATAGCTTATTACCATGCTTTTTAACACACTAATAACTCCCCATCCCTACCCCAGTTGCCTTTCCCGCCCCTTTTTCCCTCCTATGATTGGAGGGGTGTTAACAGACCATTTCACCTTGAATGGTCTTTTGAAATATGTATTAACTACTTATGCTAAACAACCTGGCCCATCTTGCATTTAGCTGTGACACTGTGAGTACATTTCTCAGACCTGAAGAAGAGCTCTTTGTGCACTGGAAAGCTTGTTTCTCTCACGAACAGAAGCTGGTTTAATAAAATATATTACCTCACCCACCTTGCCCCACAGAGGACATGAAAGTTTTGTGATGTGGGGATGAACTGCATAGATCCATTGGCATAAATGCCTACATGTGGATTAGAGAGAAAAAGTGGGTTAGGTAATTTTATTGGACCACCTTCTGTTGGAGAGAGAGACAAGCTTTTGCACCACACAGAGGTCTTCTACAGGTCTGGGAAAGGTACTAAGGGCAGGTCTACACGTAAATGCTAAAGCAGCCGCTACCTACGCTGATGAGAGGGCTTCTCCCATCAGTGTAGGTCAGTGGTTCCCAACCCCTGGCCTGTGGCCAAAAGTGGCCCGGCATTCCTCTCCCGCTGGCTGCAGAAGGGAGCCACTGCCTAAGGACCTAGGTGGAGTTCATGGAGCTAGAGGAGGCATGCAGTTTCCCTGCTGCAGCCAGGGGGATGGGAGATCAGCGAGGATGCAGCTTCCTCGCTGAACTCCTTCTGTCTGGTTGCAGTGGGGCGAGGGGAGGCTGCTGGTAGAGACTGGTGGCCCTTCAGGGTTGTAAAAATGATATCTGTGGCCTTCGAACCAAAAAGGTTGGGAACCACTAGTGTAGGTATTCCACCACCATGAGAGGCAGTAGCTATGTCAATGGGAGAAGCTGTCCCATCAACACAGCGCTGTTCACACCAGGAGTTAAGTTAGTATAACTACATCACTCAGGGCTGTGGATTTTTCACACCCCTGAGTGACGTAGTTATATCAATGTGTCACATATAGACTTGGCCTAAGAGTGTCACAGCTAAATATCAGATTGAACAGATAGTTTAGCATAAGTAGTTAGCACGTATTCTAAGGGACCATTCAAGTTGAAGTGGCCTGTTAATACCCATGAAGTCATAGGACAAAAAGGTGGGTAGTGGGTTACAGATTGTTCTAGTAAGTCATAAATCCAGTGTCTTTACTAGGACCAAGATTTTTAGTGGCTAACAAAGTTATGAATTTAAGTTCCCAGGCTCATCTTTTGAAAGTGCTGTGCAGGTTTCCTTTGAGGATGAGGACTGATAGGTCAGATGTAGAGTGATTTCTTTGTGAAAAGTGTTCACTCACAGATGTGGTGATTTGTCTTTTATCATTTTCCAGTGTGAGTTCATTTAAGAGCATAGTGATTGTTTGGTTTCACCCACATAGTTGTTATTGGGGCATTTAGTGCACTGCATGAGGTACACCACATGCTGTGATAGGCATGTGCAGGACCCAGGGATCTTGAAAGGTGTGTTGTGGGGGGATGTTGATCACTGTAGTAGTGCAGATATGTCTGCAGGTTTTGCATCTGTTGTTATGGTAGGGTCTGGTGTCACTTTGAGTTGGTGTGTCCTGGTTTGTGGGGAACTTGCTTCTGATGATGAGCTTGGAGAGTGTGGGGAGGTTGCTTGAAGTCCAGAAGAGGGAAAGATTTTTTTCAGGATCGGGACCCCATCGAGTATGAGTTATAGTTGCTTCATGATACCCCATATGGGTTCCAGTGTGGGGTGGTAGGTGACATTGTGTGTGTGAGGGCAGAGGGAGTGTTATTTCTAAAAGCAGGTTCTCTTGGGGTATTTGGTAGCTCATTTCATGACATGATCTACCTCTCTGGTGGAGTGTCCTTGTTTGGGGAAGGCAGTTTTGAGTGTGTTAATGTGTATAACCCAGACTTTCTCCCTGGTGCATATTCTGTGGTATCTGAGTGCCTTCTGTAGATAATAGATTTCTTGGTGTGTTTGGGGTGGTTACTCAATCTGTGCAGGTAGGTGTGGTGACCAGTGGGTTTCTCGTATATAGTTGTCTGTAGGATTCATTGTTAAAGCTGATTGTGGTGTCCAGGAAGTTGATGCTAGTGTGGGAATGTTCCAGAGAGAGTTTAATGGACAGATGGTGGTAATTCAAGTTGTGGTGGAAATCTATAATGGAGTTTAAGTCATCTGTCCAGAGGATGAAAATATCATTGATGTATCTCAGGTATATCATTGGTTTCATGGTGCATTTGTCCAGAAATTCTTCAAGATGCCCCATTAAGAGGATGGCATATTGGGGAGTCATCCTAATACCAAGGGCTCTTCCCATGGTTTGGACATACTGTTTGTTGATGAATGTAAAATTATTATGAGTGAGGATGAAATGGATGACTTTGGCGATGTGTTTGGGGCACATATCTGAGGGTTCTCCATTGTCTTGTCTCATTGTCTTGTAAATATTGGAGGCAGGCAGCTATGCTGTCATTGTGAGGGATGTTGTAGGGAAGTGACATACATGGTGGTAAAGATGGTGCTTTGAGGGAGGTTGTTAATGTTGTGGAGTTTTTGGAGGAAGTCGGTTGTGTCCTGGAGGGAGGTGGTCCCTTGTATGGTGAGTGGTTTGAGGATGGTTTCTAAGAGTCCCAATATTCCTTCAGTAAGAGTGCTATGGCCAGATATTATCGATTTGCCTGGATTCCTTTGTTTGAGGATTTATAGCTTATTACAACAATTTCTAACCCACTAACCCCCCTTTTTTCCTAGGACTACAGTGGTGTTAACTGGCTATTTCACCTTGAATGGTCCCTTAGAATATGTGTTAACTATTTATGCTAAACTATCTGTTCAATCTTATATTTAACTGTGATATTCTTAGGCCGTGTCTACACTAGAAAAATAAGTCGACATAAACTATATCGACTTTCAGCTACCACTATAATTACAGCAGTGGCTGATATCCACACTGCTCTCCTTGGGTCGGTGGAGTGCATCCTCACCAGGAGCACTTCTACCAACCTGAGGGGCAGTATGGGGCAGTGTGGGGAGCTTGCTAGGTCCTGGCTCGCACCCAGGAGCCGGGAACCAGTTGCCCCAGGCTTGCAGCAGCCAGGGCTTGTCTCCTTGCTCCCAGCCAGGAGCGGGAACCAGCCGCCCTGACTTTCTTGTCAATTGGAGCAATTAAATTGACAAGAATGACAGCCCTTCCACCGCTGTAAGGGGATGCAGTGTCTACACTGACACTGTGTCGTCCTAGCTATGCTGACGAAAGGTGCTGGTTGAGGTAGTTTTATTTTGTCAAAAAAACAGGGCAGTTTTATTGGTGAGGGAGGGGGGCTGATTGCAGTGTGTACACCAGCAGTATTTTGTTGAGAAAAGCTGACCTTTGTTGACAAAACTCTCTAGTGCAGACCATAGAATCATCATAGAATCATCAAAGATTAGGGTTGGAAGAGACCTCAGGAGGTCCTCTAGTCTAACCTAGACCAGGCCTTAGTACTGTTCCCAGAGGTTGGTCAAATAAAAGATATTACCTCACCCACCCACCTTGTCTCACTGATATCCTGAAACCAACACAGCCACAGCAACACTGCATACATGGGTATTACACAGAAGCTCTTACTACTAGTGCAGCCAATGCTGCAATAATAGCTGTGTGGAAATCTTACGCACCAACATCATCAGTTGTCAAAATTTGGAATCATGTCCACACTCCCTGTGGAAACCGTCTACATATCAGTCAATCTGATGAGCTCACAGAAGTATAAACATTCAAGAAAGCATGGGCACCAAGAGCAGTAGCCAAACATCTGGCACTTTCATCAGAAAAATTGCTGATTTTGTGAATTACATCAGGCCTTTAATCCAACTGAAAGAAGATGATGCAGAACTCCTCGTAATTCATTTTCAACTAACACGTTTATAAGCAATTTCCTTTAGTGCAGTTAAGTCATTAACCTCTTAACTGACTTCCGTGGATCCTGAAATCACCATGAGAAGCGAAAGCACATAGGCCTGGTCTACATTACATGGTTAGGTTAACATAAACTGCCTTGCATCAACCTAACTGTGAAAGTGTCTTCACATAAATTTGGCTCCCGCTGATGTAAGAGTCTCTACGTCAACTTAGTAACACCTCTTCCCTGAGTAGCATAGTCACAGTCAATGTAATTAGGTCAATGAAGACACTGCATTGCTTACATAGACACTTACCAGCTTTCAGGAGCTGTCCCACACTGACATTACAATAGATACAAGCACTTCTAGTGAGACACTGCTGAGACAAGAAGCCAAGTGTGCACACACAGAAGCGATTTAATAACAGGGGTGGTTGTATACCGACATAAGTTAGGTTGCCATAATTTTATAGTGTAGACATGGACGTAGTTTCTAAGGATCAAAAAAGTCTGTATCGCGGCATATCAATAAAAAGGCCTAAGAATAATTTCATATTCCCAAGTAAAAGGCAATGCAGATCAGACTAAGCTATCTATAACAAGGCTATCAATTCAAAACTGGACTATTCATCCTGCTTCTGGAAAGTCAATTAGACATAACACAAAAAGAAGACAAATTGAAATGTTTGGCCAAATTTCTGCAAAACTTGAAGAGTTTTCTGATTGCAAAAGCTGGGCTAGGGAATTGTTTGATAAGCCGTGAGAGGCAGAAAGCCAAAGTCAGTGGCAAAAATGAGCAGACAGCAAAAGATGCCAGGATGATCATGGTCTTCAGAGGGAACAGAGAGACAAAGTTCCTTGGAACATAACTGACAGGAGAGGCAGACTTGGAAATTGTGAGCAAAGAAACTATCTCCTGTGAATTTGTTTCTACTGTATTCAGGAACACACAACGTTGTGTAAACAAACAGTATTGCTAACCTCTTGGGACAAAATGGCAATAATATTGTACCACTGTTACTTTTATCCTCCCTTATGTAGGTCTGTTGAAGGGTCAGAACAAAATATGCTACTGTGTGGTCAGGGACAAGTGTTGTATTTTAGATAAAGAGGTGTCAAGTTTGCATAGATTCTTTAGCAGGTTTCAAGAAAATAAATTTAAATAGAAACCTTCTAATAATACATAATAAGCAACCCATAAGCTTTGAAAGACTAATGAATTTTTCCCAGTATTTCAGACTATCCCCAATATAGCCATTGCATATATAAACAAACTTTAAATATTTGTTTCCTAATATTTCACACAAGAATTGTGGTTATTTTTTTTTCATGGAATATCACAGCACTCCAATTTCACTTATCATGAAGTTCAGCAAAATGGCTTACAAGATGAACATGGAGAAGATAGGATGCAAATGGAAAAATCCAAAGGAGGAAATTAAAGTAGTTTTTGACGGTGGCAGTGGAGTGGTAGCGGTGGGTTGATCATTACTGAAAAATGCCAAGAGAATTTAACAGAAAATGATAAACTTTCCATCAATATTTGTGTTATTCTATAGTATTTAATGAACAATTATAATTCTTTTAAATAGAATTCTATAGGATGGTTAAATAAAGCCTATGGCAACACTATTAAATTCGATAATTTTTTTAGACAAGTTTCTATTGAACCCTCTTGTCTTCATCCTTATTCCGTTCTATGGGACTTTTCCATAAAGATGTTTGCTCTTTGTTTTGGAAATATAATCAGAGAGTTTGGCAAATGTCACTGTCAGTTATAAAATGAGGACGTTATCAGAAATGCTTCTCTTCCCCTTTTCAAACTCAGATTGTTTATGTTAACATTTTCAAATAAGACAGACATGAATTATTTCCCAGATGCTGCATTATTTAGCATAGTTTGAGCTGCTGTAATGCATTTTAAAGCAGAAGTCTGTTGATAAAGTAGTCTCTTCAAACATGTACAGAAGCTTTGTTTACAGTGTGTGTGTTCTTATTGCTGCCCTAACCACTGACATCAGGAAGCTCATCTATTTGAGTCTTGTCAGTTATTTCAAGCTGTAATCACACAAATACCATTCTTAATAGGAGCCTTAAGTGGATTCACATTATACAGTAATTGCAGAATCTCAGAAAGTTCTGGGGTTGTGTAGAAATTAAAGGTGGATATAGGTCTCTAATCTTTCCATTATGGATGTGCATAATGCACTTCAAAGCCAGAGGGCCTACCATGTGCACATCAAGGTGCAAATAGATTAAATGAAATAAAATAGATTAAATTAAGCAAAACAAACAAACAATTACTGTATTTGGTAACTTTAAATATCAAATGTTCTGTATGAAGCAACCTCACTCTGGCCCTAACCTATTCCAACGTAAGCACATCAGTAATTTAAAATACAAGTCCCACTAAATCAGACATAACAACATACTTAAATGCTTCATTGAACCGAGGTCCCTAATGTAATTTCTCTATAGTGGTGCTACTGCCCACCCCCCATCTATTTCTCCGTGATCACAGTGTTGTGGCCCTGCTCCATCTTAGCAACGATTTGATGTGGCACTGGTGGACACCAGCATAGTTGCAGAACTGTATGTGTGTGTGTGGCGAAAAGTCCAAGGGGTTTGATTGCCACTGCAGAGATCTTGCTCTATGTTCAGAAGCTAGGACATGTGCAGTGTCTCAAAGGAAAGAGACCTTTCTGTTGGTGAAGCAGCCTCCCTTCTACACCCAACCCCACACTGAGTGATCACTTAGGTCAGGTCTACACCAGGAAATTAGCTCGTTATAACTAATTCGCTCAGGGATGTGACAAATCCACACCTACGAGCGACACAGTTAAACCAACTTAATCACCTGTGTATACAGCACTAAGTCAATGGGAGAATTCTCCCGTCAACATAGCTACCGCTTCTTGTAGAGGTGGATTACGTAAGCCATCGGCAGAAGCCCTCCCATCGGCATAGGTAGCGTTACTGAAGCGCTACAGTGGTGTATCTGCAGCATTTTAAGTGTAGACCTGCCCTCAGTTGCTTGAAAATCATTCACTTTCTTGTTCTCCCAAACCTTCTGTGCCTCACAGTCTCACTCGCAAATACCCAAAACCACTATATACAGAAGTGGCTGAGCTAGCAATTCCAGTGCAAATGTGCTTTTTTGCATGCAAGTACACTCCTAGGGATATGCATAGCCAACATTTGTGCAAACAGAATGAGTTTGCACAAATGTTCGTGAAAAAGCAAGCAAGCAGTATCAACATGGTCAGATCAAACAGTGATTTGTTCACAACAATTTTCCCCATTCTTTGCCCATATCAGATCAACCCTGAGCTGGAAGGACTATTTTTGATGGGAGAGCCCAGTTCACTTTCCATGCCCATTCAGTTCTTAATTCATCGGCTAAGTTTACCAATAAAAATGCTGGTTACAGCATGGTTGGGTTAGGCTTTTTCTGATGTTCACTCAGACCCTGAACACTTCCTTTGAAGTGCCATCTTTATTCATCAAAACTAAAAAATGAAAATGTAGACATAAAGGGTCTGTATTGGAAAAACTGAGATGTGTAAAAGTATGTGTGTGATTGTGTGCCTAATTGCAACTGACATTAAATTGATTTTGTACATGAGCATGTGCGTGCATACGCACACACGCACAGTGTTTTACCTTGCTCTTTGAATGCACAAATAATCACTCTAATTGTATGCACAAATTATATACACAATTATGAAAGCAGCCTTATATTCCTAACTTTTTGAAAATCAGTACCTATGTCCATAAAGAAAACACACTGACCACTGGTTTGTAAAATCAAAACCACAACTTTTGGATTGAACTTCACCTCTGGGCTAAACAAGTACACATGGAGGTAAATTTGCAATGCTGAAGCTGAAAGGGATTTAGTGGATGTACACCAATTAACCCCAATAGGAATTTATGGCTAAATCCCTTTACAAGCTTTGAAAATGTACCACTTGCTTGTTATTTCTATGGAGAGAGAAGCTTTTGCATTCTGCTTAATGCTATCTTTCAACGAAGAGGTTATCCTTTATTACACCAATAGTGGCTTAATGCCACTTTAATCTAATTCTCAGAGACATGATTACAGCCTTTAGAAAAGACTGATTGTATTTGCAATTTTTTAATCAACAATTATTTAAAGAATGATATTCAAGAAAAAGCATAGTAAAGGTTGTATGCATCCATATAGGTCAAATGATGTATTGTTTAATATGCAATCCTGACAATTAGTGTCTAGAGGAATATGGCTAGCTAGAGCATTTTAGTGTTGCTCTCTGCAAGCAACATATTGGTCCACACAATCTCGATTGCAAAGCTGTCATCTTTTTGTTTTGCAGCACTTAGAAAATGTAATAGCTTACTACGCTGTTAGGATGAGATAGAGGTTACGGAACATTATGATTTTTACAGTAAGTGACCCTTTGTTATTTTTCTTGCAGCCACAACTTTTCAGGGCTTGTGTGTGGGGGATTTGGTTTTACTTTTTTAAATTATTAAATTATTTCATATTACATTAGATAATACATTTATTATACACATTTAAAAAGAAAAGAAAAAAAGAGTAGATAAACTTTGCATCTCTGAAGTACAAGTAAACCTTCATTTTAAACACAATCCATTATCCCATCTCACACTCAATTTGTATAGAGGTTTCCAAAAGGGGTAAACCCTGCACGGAAGTCTCTCAAATGGAATCAAGTGTGCTTACTGGGGGGAAAAAAGTCAATATCAGGTGACAGCTCGTATCTCTCAGGTTCTGTTGTTGCAGTCTAATCTGATCCAGTCTCTTTTTTAGATTAAACAAGCTAAATCCATGCATAGGAGAGAAGAGAAATAACTAGAACAATACATGAAAATGCAGCTTTTGTTCCTACTTAGTAGTTTTGTTGCTGGAAAACCAAAGCATAAGACGTGTTTAGCCATTCTTGAACCCCAGCTTCATTTCCTTACCTCCAGAAAACATCTCCCTGTAACCAAGCTGTAGGAGGCAGAACAGAGTAAGGCCACTTGATGTTGATCGATTGTGATAATGATTATTATTAGGGGTCTGCTCCAAGGCCCACTGGAGTCTTCCCACTAACTTCACATGGGCTTTGGATCAGGCCCTGAGTAACAAATTGCTCCCAGAAAAGAAAATATCCATAAATGGTGGCAACCTTGTCCTGCTGGATATGCCAGTCAGCTAATCTGATAGTGCCTATATAAATAACTGGCACTTCTTATTTAACAAAACAACTAGTCCTTCATTAAAGGAAACTGTGACCACAAAATCCTTGGAGTCATTTTACCATCACTTTTTAGTCTAAACGAACGCAATTTTAATAATTTCTTTGACTCCATTTTGAACTTATTTTCAGCATCACTTGTTATATAACATGTTTATTAGTAAGATGGCTTGGATTTAGCACAACAGCTCCATTACTGTCAATGACATTCAATTCTGAGTCTAAAATACCCTGCATTGCACTAAAAAATAATCATTGTCTAAATCAAGAAGCTAGTTTTATGGAAGCTCAGATAATTGTGGTATTTAATACAGTTTGGAAATAATATTTCATATTGACCTCTTGTAATGAATCCACTGACAGGGAAAAGAAGAGTGTCACGTTAACATAGCATGTAATAGGTCAATACTTTCTGGTTCTAGAAGGTCAACAATTAATACAATTCCTATTCCTCATTATACGTAATACGTGTTTAGAATAACAACTTTCTGTTTTCTACACTGATGGAACTTCTCAAATACACCAACAATGATGCTGCTATCTAACTCTAGAAAACAACATCACAATCCGCCCCCAAATAAGGGGGCTGTACAGAGTATTGCCACCACAAGAACGGGCAAGGATGGGAATTGTGATTCTGGTTTCCCCCTTGCTACAGGGACGGGATAGTAGGAACTATTTGCTACTGGTATAGATCAGCAGCAGTTTACTTACCCCTTTGTGCCAAGGCTCCACTGCCCTTGGCTGCCCACCTACATATGACAAAATTAGTGGACCTGCCCAAGTTTCTTTCCCCACATATCATGACCCGTTATGATTCACCCCTTGATTTCCCTGAGCTGCCAGGTAGCAGCAGAACCCATGCTATATTTCAGTTTCCACCTTTGCAGAGAACTAGAAGTGAACTCTAGTACTTGGAAAACGGTAAGTAATAAGTGGGGATGCCATTTATTTGTTAGAAATCAATAAACAAAAGTACCCGGGGATCATCTATTTAAGTGATTCAACTGGTAATCCAAAAAACAGAGCCAAAGAGCACAGGGGTTATTCAACCGGCCGTTCAACCAGAAGGTATTTTCCAGGATTATAATTATTTTAGCGAATAAGAAAATAGTTCTGCTAATGTTAAAGAAAACAAAACATGCAGTTCAATATAACATTAATCTCATTTAATCAGCACTTAGATACTATGGGGATTGAGGAGTTATTATCTAGATAAAAATATTCTGCATAACATTCAATCCAAGGGTTTTAATTGTTTTAGATACCTAATTAAATTAGAGGGTTTTTTTTTCCCCGCTAACAGGAAAAGCATACTGTGTTTTACTGACTGACAATACATCAGTGTTCTGAGAAATGTAGGAACACATAACAAGCGTGAAAAAAAAAATCACATTGACCCCAGCAGTTAATTTCCTAAAATGAAAGCTGTAACAAGCCAGTTCTTCAAACTACAGAGAACAAATAACCATAGCTATTTTCCTCATAGGGAAAATGTAAATACTAGTATTAATGTTTGTCTTTTCTGCCTTAATACACTTGACTTCACTACATACTAAATTTGTTACAAGATTTTTTATTTTTTCCTTTAATACTAAAATCTTATGGAATGCAATAAAAGTAATCAATAATAATCTCACAGCACTCACAAAAACATAATTAGAAATGGAAAAGGCCAATATCCTCTTAAGAATCCCTTTGCAGATGCAAGTTTGTTCCCCCATTACTCTATGTAGTCTAGTTATAAATGACTCAGCCAATGGGATTCCTACCACATCGCTTAGACTTTTCTACTGTCTAATAGATCTTATTGAAATTTACAAATACAATTTTCTTTAAAGTCCAAACTGACTAACAGCTGAAAGTTACAAATCTACTGAAAAATCAACTGACTTTTTACCATTCACAGCATTTTTCTCCAAAAAGTATTTTATGTTTCAAAGAGATGGCTTGAAGCCTCTGTTTTGCAGACCCCTCCCCCCCCCCCACCCGGCTATGCATTATTTTATGCTTGCTTTCAGTTATCACTGACTTCACTTTATTCATCCATCTGTTTTAAGACGATATTCCTAACACATTACTTTTATTATCAAAGACAAATTTCTGCACCTGTTGTTGGATTCCACCTTATGTTTCTTATTCTACTTTCTACAACAACCAATTTTTGTTGTCTGATTTATGATTCTATAATGAACTGCCATAACACTTTGATTTTTTAAAATAATCACAATGTAGAACAAATTAAACATATACAACTTCTCCACAATATTTTACATCAGCTGATTACTGAGAAATGGTTGGGAAAACATTGTTTCCTATTAGTGCAGTACAAAACTGAAGACAAAAAATTTATTTAAATGTATTAAAAAACTGGTAATACAAAAACAAAAAAATCTTTACACCATTAATAACCTCGATTGGCGGTCTACATGATCACTACAAGTGCTAGCAACTACTCCAGTGGAAAACACCGTAATAATGCATTTTTCAGCTTGGTTTGTAGACAAAGATGAAATTCAGGCTAGGTGTTATACAAACCCATTTGCTATTCCCTACATAATGTTAATAAATTTTATCACCTACTCTGACCTCCTATATAACAGAGACTAAAGAATCTCACCTCAATTTGGCTCTTCGATAATTAGAATGCTGTTAGGATAACATCCTTGGAATTTCTAAATATTATAGATGACAATTTCCTAACAGTACAAAAGTTCAAGGGAAGTCTGACAGAAGTCTGATTGCTTGAGTCATTTATAACTAGACTATATAAACTAGGGGGGAAACAAACTTGCACCAGCCAGGGGGTGGCTAAAGTGACATCAGCCTTTTCTATTTCTACTTGTTATGGTTTTATGAGTGCAGTATGATAAGTATTGGTTACTTTAATCACATTCCAATACAAGGAAATTCTATATTAGACCTCATCTCAACAGGGTAAAAGGAACTGATCACAGACCTAAAAATTAATGGTAGCTTAGGTACACATGATCATGGTTTGATCATATTTGTGAGATGCAACAGAATAAAGTCCAAATCTCTCTCTCTCTCTCTCTCACACACACACGCACACGCACAGAGCTTTAAAATGGACCTATTTCACAAAGATGAAAACAATTATAAGCCAAATCAGCCAAGTGAAAGAATTTAAACAAAAAATATGAATGATAGTTGGAAATTTTGTATGAACATTTTGCAAGATACCCCAAAAGCCACAATCAAGAAAGAAGGCCACACTAATTAGAAAAGTAAAACTAGCAGCCTGGCATAGAGGGGAAGTAAAAGCAACTATAAATGTATATAACAAATGAAAGAAAGGGGAAAGAGGTAGTAATGAATATAAATCAGAAGTTAGGAATAGTTGTAAATAGATAAGGGAAGAAAAGGGCCAGAAGGAGAATTCTATGGCTACCAGAGTTAAGGATAATAAGGAGTGATTTTTAAAGTATATTAGGAACAAATAGAATATTAACAATGGTATTGGTTCATTACTATATACAACTGGTAGAACTGTCAATAATAAATAGAAAAGGCAGACGTGTTCAATAAATATTTCTGTTCTGCACTTGGTGAAAAAAACAAATGATGTAGTCGTATCATATGAAGATGAAACACCTTCTGTTCTAATAGTAAAGCAGGAGGGTGTTAAACAGCAGCTACCTAAGTTAGACATTTTTAAAAAAGCAGATCCTGATAACTTGCATCTAAGAATCTTAGAAGAGCTGCTTGAGGAGCTTGCTGGACTCGTAATGTTGATTTTCAAGAACTCTTGAAACACTGGGGAAATTCCAGAAGTCTGGAAGAAAGCTACTGTTTTGTCAATATTTAAAAAGGATAAACAGAATGACCTGGGTATTTATCGGTCTGTCAGCCTGACTTTGATCCAGGCAAAAACCAAAGTTGAATGAGTGACACAGTATTCAGTAAAGAACTAAAGGAAGATAATATAATTAAATGCCAATCAACATGGATTTATGGAAAACAGATCCTGTCAAATTAACTTGGTATCTTTTTTGATGATATTACAAGTTTAATTCATAAAAATAATAGGGATGATTAATATGCCTAGACTTCTTAAGACATTTGATTTGGTACAACATGATATTTTGATTTACAAGCTAGAATGATACAAGATTAACATGATGGCACACGTTAAATGTATTAAAAACTGGCTAACTGATAGGTCTCAAACTGTAATTGTGAATAGGAACCCATCATTCACCCAGTGTGATTCTAGTGAAGTCCTGCAGAGATCAGTTTTTGGCCCTATGCTATTTTAAGTTTTTATCAATGACTTGGAAGAAAAAATAAAATCACTGATAAAGTTTGCAGATGACTCAAAGACTGGTGGAGGGATATATAATGCAGATGATACATCAGTAATGTAGAGCAATCTGGATTTCTTGGTAAACTGAGTGTAATACATTTGATATGGCCAAATGTAAAGTTATACATCTAGGAGCAAAGAATGTGGGTCATAATTACAAGATGTAGGACTCTATCCTGCGAAGCAGTAACTCTGAATAAAAATTGGGGCCGGTTCATAATCAGCTGGACATGAGCGCTTGTGCAAGGCTTTTGTGATCCTTGGATGTAAACAGGAGAACAGATAGGAGTAGGGCGGTTATATTACCTCTGTATTTGGCACTGATGTGACTGCTGCTGGAATACTGTGTCCAGCTCTGCGGCTCACAATTCAAAAAGAATGTTGGTACATTGGAGAGGGTTCAGAGAAGAGCCATGAGAATGATTAAAGGATTAGAAAATTCATTTTATAAGGATAGATTCAAACTAAACAGATGGAACTCCTCAATTTATAGGAGGTGAAGGGGTGACTTGATCACAGTTTCTAGGTACCTACACTGGGAACAAAAATTTGATAATGGGCTCATCAGTCTAGCAGAGACAGGACTAACAAGACAGAATGGCTCAAAGTTGAAGCTAGACAAATTCAGACGGGAAATAAGGTGCAACATTGATTACCCTGACTGTTAAAATCTAATGTTGATTTTAAAAATTGCCAGTGATGGAGAATCCATCGTAACCCTTTGTAGGTTGTTCCAATGATTTTTTTTTTTAACATATGTTCTAGTTCAACAGGAATTAATTCAAGGAAACTCTATGGCCTGTGTTAGATTAGGATTAGAATTGTACTGGTAAACATCGACTTCACCATACACACACAAACCTACGAAAAAATATTTCCATTCATGATCATTGAAATTTATGCATAGGCAAAATAAGAAAATCTTACGTGTGACCTTCTTACAGTCTCATCATAATGTATATAAAACGTGTAATGAGTACTGCATAAAACAGATTTACAGCTCTGCTAAAACATACGGTTTACAAATCTTTTTTTAATCTCAAATTTATGGTCATTAAATACCTATTTGTGACACCTTTCCCCCTCCCAGTAATTTTCCACAACTGTGAAAATTAACTCCATAAAAATAGGGGGCAAAATGCTTAAACACATTAATATTATCTGTCAAAATTGTTTTAAAAAATTAATATGTCAAATCCTGTCGAGTCTAGCTGTGCTAGCAGTCAGACTAGATGATCACAGTGGTCCCTTCTGGATTCATAATCTATTAATCTATAATAAACAGAGTAAATCAGATGCCAGTGAATGAAAAGAATAATAGAAAAAAGGGTGCTTTTTAAAAAAATAACCTCTTCCACAGGTTACACTGCAATCCGTCCAGCCTCCATATTGCCAAAAATATTCTGGGTCCCCTACTTCATTCTCAAGGCTTTCTTCTTTACGTATAGTGTATTCATACTTTATTCCGGGGTTATTCTCCTGAAAAAGTAGCTTAAAAAAAAAAACATGATTAAATTACATACTGTCTGTGATCATAACACATTGGCTGATATCTTCAAGAGTATAGTCCAAAGTGTCTGCAGATATTTACAAGTATACAACCTAACTCTTGAAGTATGTCTGTCCTTAACAAATGTGTATACCAGATCCTCACTTGTGCACAGGTATTGGGGGAAAAAAGGTGCATTTAAACATGGGGTGCACCAAAGCAAGCTTGTACTTTTGCAAGCACGCTTGTGAAAATTTGAGTCAGAGCATATGGTATTCTATCAACTAAATGACAAGGCTATGCCAAATAACCAAACTGAGATAACTGAAAATGGACATTTTAATATAAAATTTTCATATAAATATAGCTGTTAAATGACAGTGTCCCAACCATCTGAATCAGCTGTTCCATCTAGTAGTTCAGCAGATAGCAGCATATTTACCAAAACATTGCTTAAACATTATTTTCTAACATGTATCCTTAAATGAAGAGGAAAATTCTTGGCAGAAACAGGCAGTGAACAAGTCAGACAAATTATTCATTGGTAGATTACAGAAGCGGGTAAGGAGATAATCTTTAGGGAATAAAATAATGAAACAATTCCATAAAATGATTTACTCCCACCTAGCCAGGTAACAATGAACACTGACAGAAATCTTATTTCCTTGCTTTAAGACCCCTATGCTGGAGCACTGAACATGGATCATCCATTCAATTGACTTGAATACATCCTTCCCATAAATTCAAGATGTGGGAACTGTGCACTAGTAGGTCACATTCCTTCCCACCTTCTTTTTCTATGTTTAATATATATCTATAGCATACTAAATAAACAGGAAAAAAAAAGGGGTAGGATAGATACATCCAGACAGATAGCAAGGGGCAATGTTCAAGTACCTTCCCTAAGGTAAATATTAGTTTGATATATTTAAAACTAGACTGGAGAAATCAATAGAACATATATTGTAGGGAACACTTTTAGGCAGTGGGCACTAAATGAGCAAATAGGTCTTTCCCGCTCTGGATTTTTTGGCCACAGTTCATCAAGGTACTCAAGCACATTTCTAATTTTAAACAGAGTCAATGGGATTACTCAGGTTCTTAAAGGTGCTTAAGCAACGCTGTTGAATCAAGACCTTCGGCTGCATGACTACATTCAAAGCCAAACCAGGTTAATGAAGGAATTTTTGATGGACTATTAATGGAGAGAGTTACAAAAGTTGATTTATTTCCCCCTGCCTTGCTTTCAAAACTCCAGATTATTCGGCTTCCAGTCGCAGAATTACCAATTTCTGCTGTTGATCTTTTATGTACCTGTATCCACACTGACTCATTGGTGGGTCCAGATGCTGTCAGATTTTCTAGATCTCCTTTTCTCTCATATTGAAATGTTGTTCCAGCCAATTTGTATTCTCCATTCCACTGAATAATAAATCCCCCATTTAGGTAAGACTTTTCTGGGTCTTCGCTCCGCACTGCAAGGAAATTTCCTGCTTCTCCCACTTCTACTACTCTTATGTCCCTTGCTCCTTTTGGAATCAGCCCGATGTCAACATAACCTAAGGAGACAAGACTGGTTCATTTAGGTGATCTTCATTACAACAGAAAGTGATTATACATTATTTATCTTTATAAATATAAACGTCAGCCTCACTTGCAAATATGTAAGGGTGAGCGTACTACCACAAAGTTTAAGTTTCAGTGTCTCCTTTTAAATTAACTTTCAAGACAAATTTTCCCTGGGTTTCAAGTATCAATTAGAGGATACGAATATGCATGTTATTTAGGCTATTAGAAGATATATAGGAGATTAATTCTTCTCTGAGGTAAACCAGAGTAAATCAGTTGGAACTCCACTGAGGAAGGAATAGGTGGCAACATCTACTATATATACTATGACATCTGAAAAGGGTTACTGTAAATTTCAGTATTTAATTGGTCTAGAAAAAATCTAGAACAGTTTCATTCATTAAATTATGATGCCTCCTATGGGGAAGGATTTTGAAACTTGCGAGAATGTTGTCAGCTGTCACCAATGTATGAGAGGAAGAATACAGTGATTTGGGGACTAGCCTGCAACTTGTGAGATCTGGATTCAAGTCCCTGTTGCGCCACAGACTTCTTGTGTAACCTTGTGAAAGTCACTTATCCTCTCTGTCCCTTAGTTCTCCATCTGTCAAATAGGGGTAACAACACTTTCCTGCCTCACAGGGGTGTTGTGAAGGTAAATCGATGAAAGACTGAGCTGCTCAGATACTGCAGCGATGGGGGTCAAATAAAGGGATATGTTTTCAGCCCTGGACAGAAAATCTAGATTTTACTGACAGGACTCAAAATTGAGTGTGGTTGTGTGCAGAAATAAAGCAAGTTTTACTGGTAAAACTTCCTAGTGTAGACCAGGACTTAGAATTAAATTCTGCTTGCCTTACTCACACAAATAGTCTTAATGGCTTCAATAGGTCACTCATGTGAGTAAGGCAAGTAGTATTTGGCTCTTAGCCATACTGAGTAATTTTTAATATCTGTCTTAGGTACTTATCTGACCTATTACCATGGTATCTGAGCACCTGAGTTGTCAATGTATTTAACCTCACAACACCCTTGTGAGGTACTGAAGTGCTATTATTCCAGTTTTTGTATGTAATTACATCATTACACAGTAAGTCTGGATTCAAGCATCTTTAGAATACTGTTTGTTAAAATTAGTGTAAAAAATACAAGTTTAACAAAAATCAGTTAAGCAACAAATCAACAGATACAATTATTTTGACATGGATCATCTACTGTAGCTCAAACACTTGGTTTTAAAATATACTGAGGCAGCTTGATAATAGATTTTTGCATTCTGGTCTTTGTATTACGTTCATTTGCTTTTGACCAGCTGAATTATCTCTGGATTTCCCAGAAGCCTACACTAATTCCCAATTAATATTGTGCTGCTTTTGAAAGCAAAATGAATCAGCTGTAGGTTATTCACCTGGCACAATAAGCTCCCGCTTTAAGATGCCATGAACTGTTTTCACGTAGCCATCCAGATTACACAGCTCAGTCTGACAAGGATCTGGAGATTTGATTGAGACTCAACATCACAGTCAAAATGGCCCACACATTGGACTTGTTTAATCCTACAGTATTAATGTTGATGGCATTATAACACACCTTTGAAATGAGCAACTCACAGAGGCTATTAACCTTCCCCCCCTTACTCTTTTTAAAAGAAAGTTCAATGTACATATTCATTGCCATGGAAGGGAACAGAAATGTCATAAGTAGGATATGAAGAAATGTATGCTCTACATTTATATATATATATGCTCTATATATATGTCAAAAGTCTGAACCTGCAGCCCTTGTGCAGCCAAAACTCCCATTGGAGTCTAAAGTCTCAAATGTCCTTCCATATTAGAGGGACATGGTGGGTGAGGTAATATCTTTTATTCGACCAACTTCTGTTGGTGCAAGAGACACAAGCTTTGAGTTTACTCACAACCCTTCTCTGTGTAAGAAGAGCTTTCTGTCAGCTCGAAAGCTTGTCTCTCACCAACAGAAGTTGGTCCAATAAAAGATATTACCTCACCCACCTTGTCTCTCTAATATCCTGGGACTGACATATTTTCATATTGGTGTAACGCCACTGAAATAAATAGTTCCACCTCCCTAAATGAGAATAGAATTAGGCCCATTCACATCTACTCATCATACCAAACTCAGTCAGCTCACTGTTACCCTATGCACCCTCCTCTTTGTCTGTTTCCACCTGCTCTTTGGCCCAGTATAAAGAAGCAAAATCCATTTGTAAAATCCAACTCAATTTTCAGAAATGAATCCTTCCCACATTTGGCAGATGTTCTATGGTTAAAGTTTGGGTCCATCTCATAATAGTACACTATCTGTTAATGTACCACCTGCTTGGGTAGAAAAAAGTACATGCAGTAGTATGATGCATATAAAAAGGTAATTAACAAAATAAGTGTTAGCAGCAGGAATTCAGTTAAAGTCAGCATTTCAATCATGAGAAGCTCTCTGGGACGTGAGCAAATGGAGAGCATTATTTCAGGTGAAATTGATTTCCTTGCACTACAGTCCATCTGAAAGACTCAACTGATTATTTAAAGGGAATATGAAGCTCTTCACTGCATGATTCAATGGGTGCACATCTGGTCTCTTGGTAGATTTGAAAATGTACTGCTACAACAGCATAACTGAAAGAATTATCTCAGAAGCCCAGCTTGACTTGACTTTGATGACAGTTTTAGATCAAAATTATATTAACTTTCCTTTTCTGTTACTCTGTTCCATTAAAAGCAGAATAACCTCTTCAAACTTACTTTTGGAACTGATGGCAGCATGTACACCTTGCTTTTGACCCAGTTTTGTTAAATATACTGAACTGACGAGCTAAAGGTCTTTACACTTTACACATGCTGTTTAATTATCAGCCCTATATAATTTCTTACTATAAAAAGGATTAATAGAGCTTTAAAGCAGACATAATCTTTGGTTAAACAAAGACCTGGATAGTATTGGAAATTCAAATAATTATTTTCCTGTTTTCTTTTTAATGAGAGTTCAGAATCAACACTAGCCTACACAATCTTTGAAAATTAGATTACCTACACAACTTTTTTTTCATTCTTTCTGCAGCAGTGTTACTCAGTTTCTCTGGAATAGGAAGTATCTGCACATAAGGATCTTTTTATAATGAAATCTAAAGACAATGGTGCAAATCAATTTATAACTTCTTTTTTTTGGCTAGAAAATATTAGCCAACATCATTGGGTAGAAATGGAAAAAAATTGCCTGTTACCTTAAATATGGGGCCAAACCATGGCTCATGAGCTGTGTCCGGATCTTTTGTGGTTAAAATGCAATTCGCAAAGCCCCTATGCCCACCCTATTCTCTGCCTACCAGACTGGGGTGGGGAGCTTGGAGTATCTTCCTGTGGCAGGGTGGTGAGGCTAGAGGATTCTGCCCAGTGAGGAGGGTGGTCTCAGTGGGTGAATAAGTTTGGCCACCCCTGCCTTATATCTTTCTCTTGCTTTGGTTCTGAGACACATCTCAATTTGAAATACATTTTTACTGAGAAGGGTGGTCCGATGATTAAGGCCTGCGCCTGGGACACAGGAAATCTTATTTCTATTTCTGATTTGCCACATACTACCTGTGTGACCTTGAGCAAGTTATTTAGAGCCAGATTCTGCCACACATGTTGAGTAGTAGCTTACCCTGAGAAATCACCGGGACTACTAATGGAAGAAGGTAGCATTCCATGTGAGAAGGGTGACAGAATGCGGCCCTTCATCTCTATGCACGGAATCTAGTTTACCTGCAGAAGGGCCAGATATTGGGGTGCTTTGTGAGTGGGTGCAGAATAACTGGAGAGGTAAAATTTACTCTGTTCAGCATGTGTGGCTGCTACTCAGGTCCCAGATGTCTGTTTTGCTAAGTTATCAAAGGGTGCAAAATAAAATTATGAATAAACAGTTCATGATTGGAAAAAAAAAAAAAAAAAAAGTTTGACTTTTTTTCTCACACATCTTTTAGTTGATTTCAGCTGTCTCTGAATAGAAACAAATATCATTGTACCACTCATTATTTATATAGTAAGATAAGCAAGAAAAGCATTTAATTTGGAACTCTGATCCAAATCCATATATGAGATATTGTGTTAGAACCAGAATGTGTTACTGAAATTTGATTCTGATCTAGCATGACATACAGGAAGAATCAGGTTAGATTCCAAACTTCATTTACATGATGCAAACAAGAACATCTGCAATTTTTAAGCAGGAAAAAACAGGTGGAACACGTTTTGCCATCTTGATCACCAGTAGCAGATGATATTTTACCAGCACATCCAGCATTATGGTTCATTTTCTAGAACAAACCCTGTTTCCTTCAACAAACTTGAACAATGGAAAATATACTACAGAAAAGGAAACTATATTATGTAAGAGAATATTATTTTCCAACTGTACAACTAATTAAATCTTAAAAACCTGATCAAGCTTAAAAGAAATACACAGAAATGTCAAATCTTGGCCCCATGAAAGTAAACGACAAAACTTCCACTGACCTTAGTGGAGCCAGGATTTCATCCAAAATCTCCTTCAATATGGCTGGTCAGCATTAAGTTCTGGGCAACTTTCCCTTCCTTCCCCTCCCCTCCCCTCTCCTTAATTTTTTAGACTCTTGTTTTCCTGAATAGTTCAATAAAAGAAATGACCAAGAGGTGTATGAGCTGCCTTGTACCCCATACTAAACAAACTAATAATGGATCTCTGTTTGTGCAGCAGCTCATTGATCACATGACCTCTAAATGCAAATACAACACTAATTTGCCATTTTACATCAGATTGTAATACCCAATTAAGTAAGAGCTCCTTCTGTTGGAGGTAGGGCTTTGTATACATTCAGTAAAGTGAATGACACTGTATATGAGGGTTAATAGGTAATCTGATTTGAGAAGGAAGGTAAAATAGACAAACATTATACATTTACTGGATATCAATTTGCCTTAGTGGCAGGACACGTGAGTGGTACTTAAAAATGAGAAATGAAAGGATTTTAATCATATAGCATTTAAACAGTATGATGCTCCCAAGTCTGCAGTTGCAAAGCATCGAGTTCCCCATTCATTGGGATGCATACAATATTCAGCTTTTTCTAAAAAAGGAGAGAGACTTTCCAAAGTGTATAGGTTAATCTGGCAATTGTTCCCTTGTATCTGTTTTAAAAATTTACCTTCAGAATACTTATATACCATCTTTCACTGCTGTTTCTAAACAAACTGGTACAGCACGCTCCCTCGTGTTACTATTAACCTTGATCTGTATTCTAATCAGGAGTTAGATTTGGCCAGAGGTGGGGGGCAAGGAAGGGCAAGGCAAAGATAGTGATACCCTTTCAAGCACCTTCCATAAAATAAGCTCCACCCAAACAATCTGCTGCCCACAGTCCATGCATGCTCTCTGGGCGACTTGGGCTTTGCTCTCCCACACTGGAGGTACAAGTACAAGTACAAGTACAAGTACAATGAGGGATGTTGCTGGGCTCCTTGTGCATAGGCACCAACTTTGGGGGACCCAGAGCTCCAGCATCCACAGGAAAAAAATAGGGGGTGCTCAGCACCCACTGGGACAGTCAGGGTGATTAGCTGTTGGTAAAGTCTGCCCATCTGCTATTTCACCCACAGACTGTAACTGCAGTTTGTCTTGCCCCACCTGCTGCCAATTAGCTGTTTGATTTAATCAGGTTAAATCAATCAGCTGTGAATTGTTGTTTTCCCTGGCCACACTCCTTGCTCCAGCAGGGCAGGGATGAGTCATTCTGATCCCAGGCCCTGGGGCCTCTGCTCCAGCCTCTGAGTGGCATCTAGCCAGAGAGGGGGGCAGGGACCCAACTCTCAAGCCATGCTTCCCCCCCCTCCCCACTGTAGCCCCGCACAAAAAACAATCTTAAGGGATTAGGGTTAGGCTGGTTGCTGCGTGGGCGTTAACACACAGCACCACCAGCCCCTGCTGCTCACCTCTTTAAACCTGTTAAACCTGTCTCAGGTTTAACAGCAGTAACTGATTGTTATACATATGGGAATAAACAAACCTGGAAGCCAAGTCAGTCAGTATGCCTATCGAATTTATTACATTGTTGCAACTCTTCTGAATAGAGTTTATTAGTCCTCCCAGGAACTCTGAAGTGCTGCATCACACCACAGCAACCTGCTTTAACCCTTATAGGATCCACATGCACATTAGGGTAAATGAATCACACCACTGACTCTCAGAACATGGCAGGTCAAACAAACAAAAAATGGTACTTTCCTGAATTTAGAACATGGCCATCCCCCAAATAAATAAACAAATAAATAAATAAAAACTTTCCCTTGCTTCAGGTTTTATTTTAATTCCATATATAAAGCCAATCAAAAGTTTACACAGTGTCTCAGAAATCGGTTCAGAACTCATCACTGGTGTTTGCTATCTGAGCATTAGAAACAAAACACGTCAAGGTATCAACAGGAAGTGTGCTTGCTTGCCTCACTAGTAGCAATACCTAACTCAGATACATTGTTTTTCATCGGGCGATCTCAAAGCATTTTACAAAGATCAGTAACATTAACCCCTTGTTACAAACGGGGAAATTAAGGTGCAGAGAGGTGAAGTGGTCTCAAGGTTGCTCAAGGTCTCACTCCGTAGGCCAGTGCCCAACAAGGAACAGCACCCCCATCTCCAGAGGCACAGGCTAGTGTGCTAGCCACTAGATCACACTGCCTCACTCCAAACAGTCCACACAAAAAATCACAGATACCCTTTCAGAACGTTTTCATCCAGTTTGCACAGAAGGTTCTTAGAAATGAACAAAAATTGTGCAAACCACCGGTTGTTTGTGAAGGTAAGTCAAGCTCAGTCAAAGCTGATTTGAGTGCCTTTGAGGTTTGAGCAAGAAGTTTCAGACGCCTCTGACAAAGAATCTTTCACTTCTAGGTCTCTGGATCAAAATTAGCCCTGGTCAGTAGTGTCCAAAAACCTGGCCTGGGATATTCAAAAGACCCTCAGGACTGACCTAATTCTGCTCCCATTTAAATCAATAGAGAGTTTTATCTTTAACTTCAATAGGGAGCAGAGTCAGATCCAAATTAAGCGCTTTTTTAAAATCTCACCACTATTTTCCATTAGCTTCTTGGGGGACTAGTGTGAAATGAACTGATGGTCTCAGTCCAGTTCCTAATGATGTTTCTATGTAAACTACTAATTGATGACCTTACTTCATAATAATAAACTTTTGGTAATCTCAGATGAGGGCAAGGGATTAAATGAGGTTAGGAAGTGAGCTATCCTCTCGCTTTTAAAGGTGATTACTTCTCACCAGGTCAGAGTCTAAGCACATGATGGGGATGGTTAATGAAGATTTCTTTACTGATACCCATGCTGTACCTGTCCTGCAGCTAATGAGACTTCAGTCTGCAATCCACTATCTTTCAGGAATATTCAATTCCCTTACAATTTGTAAGAGCTAAATTTATAAGATCTTTTAATAATAAATAGCAAAGTAGGTTAACAAACAAAGAACACTGCCAAAAGTATCAGTGGATTTGTGTGTTTAGAGTGAAATCTGCTATACTTCTATCTAATGCTCAGATGTATTTGGGAAATAATCAGATTCATAGAACTTTTTTATCAGAAGTAAATGCAACAATAATGCATCTCACTGATTTGCACACCAAGACAGAAAGTGTTTTAATAAGAGCAAATGTAAAGATCTGGCCCAGTCAAGCTGTTCTTGGTGCAGGATTCAAGGGAGGAGAGGAGGAGGAAAGTGGTATGAAGCTACCTTTCTTTTCCCCCAATCCTAAGAATATCCAGGGATCTGCTGAGGCATCCTCTATGGACCATTACCCCATTACATTACCCAGAGATCACCCCAGCCACACCCCTTCCTGCTACGTACATGGGGGAACGGGCTGCAAGTGGGTAGATAAAACTGATATAACTGGATCTATGGTCACCCAGGGAACAAATCCCCAAGTTGCCCGCCTGGGGAGCTTTCTGGGTACTTTGTACTACCTAATGATTTAGCCCAGTTTTTCAAGGAGGTTAATTTTGCAAATGAGTTTGCTGGCTATTTATTATCTAGGTAATTTATAGAGGAGACTGTTGACATCCAACAGCAAGGAGGCCAAATTGGCATTTAATTGGTCAAGGAGCACTCAGTCATTTCACAGTACACGCTAAACAATTGTCTCTGATTCAAAATAGGCTATGCACAGCCTTCAGTGAGGAGTCTCCAGTGGTAATTTGCCATTCAGATTTCTCACCAATTTGAAATGAGAAGAAATTTTCAAGCCTCATTATTTGCTGAAACAGTCTCAGCACGAGCAGGAAAAACAGCCCCTCTTTACCTATTCCTTCGCTTTGATTGAACATCATCTTCACTGTCTGACAAGCAGATCCATCTCCGAGGCAAACTCCACATCGATCTTCAGTGGCATTGGAGTTTATCTCATAATCACAGCCAACGGTCTAAAGGGAAAGACATTTTCAGTATAAATATTCTATCTGTAATGAATTGCTCCAGGACCAATGTAACATTGACTCCAGTGCCAGCTTTCAATCAGCTGCTTCAAAAGGGGAAATGAACAGATTTCACAGATTACAACATATTTTATGTGCAGACACTTAATACCAGAGGCTGTCACATCTAGTTTAAGTTTAAAATCATGCATATTGTACAAAAGTGACAGCCATTATTTGCACAGTACATGTTATGAACCATGCAATGGTAACCAGAAGCCATTATTTTAACAGAAACACACCGCTCAACTGACCTGAATTGTCCAGCATATCCTGAATGTTTATCTACTTTTGTATGGCATACAGGTATCCCACGTTTTCCAAGCAAGTGCTTTGCTAATTGAACTAAGAAATGTTAGTAGACTAATATTTTATCTACTAATTTTTGAAAGTATTATCACTGACATGAACATTTTTGACAGACCTGAAAGACACACTCGTAATAATCAATGCTTGGAACTTGTATTAACATTGGTACCCAGTGGCAGTCAAGTGCATTTTGGGGATTCAGTTGTAGAATATGCTGAGTTTATGTAATCATGGCCTCAGACCAGCTCTAGAAAAGAGGTCAGATTCTGGTTTCTGCTTCAGCCTTTTTGTGCTACTCAAGTGGTACAAAGGGACTGAATTCCAGCTGTAGCTGCCCAGCAGAGAAATCCCTGGTGGAAAGGAATTCTCTGCTGACATAAAGCTTTACACCAGTGAAGCCAGCTTCTGGCACTCCCCAGCGCAGGAGAACATGTCAGAGGGCCTGGGCGTGAGGTGTGGTGGAACTACGCTCAGCCAGTCATCCATGCACATATGGTTCCTTAGGACCATATTCTTTTGACAGAAGGCAGAACAACCCAGTTGGCTTTTGATCAGCTTGGGGGTAGTGCAGGCCAGCTCACAGGTTCAGGGAGCTGGAACTTCTTTGTCTTGCACTGAGCAGAGCTCAGATGCAGGGGAAAATCTGACCCTAAGTGCCCCAAATGGCCATAGGAAAAGGATCCTAAAATATATTTAATTCATTTTAAATTATTTAAAATAGACCATCTCAGAAACAGAGGAAAGAAATTAGTACTAAATAAAACTAAATAATATAATATGCAAGAGATGCAATGCTTTGGAAACATGGAATATTCCAACACTTTATGCTGAGATATGACAGATGCTGTGGACCTATGGAATATTCAAAGGCTTTTTTTGTGTAAATTTCTAGGTTGGCTAGTGATTGTGCCCTGGCTCAAAAGATGTTTAAAGGCTATTTCCTGCAGAAACTAAAGTCACTAGGAGTAACAAATCTGTGAAATGTTCATCCCCTGGGGGAAACAGCATAGATTAGTTTGATCTGATTCAAGAAGTCTCTCAGACAAAGAACAGGAAACTGTATAAAGAGGCAGCTGTGGTCTGGGAGACAGGACACTCACCGTAGATCCAAGAAACTGGGACCAAGACAATATCTGCAGTAGTTACGTCTTGGCAGTGTGGGGCCCCAGAATGAATAATTTCTTTAAACTATTAGATTGACAAGGTGGGTGAGGGAATATCTTTTATTGGACCAACTTCTATCGATGGTCCAGTGTCTTTCTTAAAACCATGATTTTTAGCGTCAAGCAAAAGTTATGAATTTCAGATCCCAAGCTTGTCTTTGGAAGGTGTTATGGGGCATGAGTGGTCAGATATCGAGTGATGGCTTTGTGAAAAGGTTTGCCCACGGGTGCCAGAGTGCTTTTGTCTTTGATCCTTTTTTCTATGTGAGTTCATTCAAGAGCATAGTAATTGTCTCATTTCACCCACATAATTGTTATTGAGGCATTTATTGCACTGGGTGAGGAACACCACATGTTGTGATAGGCAGGAGTAGGACCCATGGATCTCAAAAGGTGTGCTGTGTGGGGTATTGATCACTGTAGCAGGAGAGATGTGTCTGCATCTGTTGTTATGCCAGGGTCTGATCCCACTTTGGGCTGGTGTGTAATGATCTGTGGGGAACCTACTGCCACTGCTGAGGCTGGCAAGGCTGGGGGCGTTGTTTGAAGGTCTCTTAGAACACATGCTAACTACTTAAGCTAAACAATCTGTTCCACCTCGTACTTAGCTGTGACACCGAGTGCCTTTTCCCAGAGCTGAAGAGCTCTGTTTAGCTCAAAAGCTTCTCCCTTTCACCAACAGAAGCCGATGCAATAAAAGATATTACTTCATCCACCTTGTCTCTCTAATATTGTGGGACCAACACAGCTACTCTAACAAGGTAAACAACTATATTAAACTACGTCTTTGATACTTTGACATTAAAGGTACCAGCAGGCAACTTTAATTTACTCTGTACAACACAAGGTTTGTGTCAAGAATCTCTGCAGTAACCTTGGCTTCTCTCTCTCTGTCTTTGAAGAAGGTTAAATTTAAAAAAAAATGTAAAAATTCTCTTCACTGCTATTTAAGGTCTTTTTAACACAGAGGTACCTTAGCATTCAAAGTGCCAGGCTCAAGTGTCTGAGCAGTACAGTGTGTTGCAAAGAGATAAGCAAATGCACGACCCCCCGCCTTGCCTCCCTCCATTACAGTTGTTCTGTCAAAGGTAGAGCTAATAAGTAGCACGAGGCACTTAGATACCAAAATGATAAACCCAGTATTGTCCTTATCCTGAAAGGTGCTGAGCACTTGTTACTACAGTTGGAAGCAAAGGGAGTAGAGGATGCTCAGAACTTCATATGTAGCAGATCTTAAATACTTAAACAGATAGGTGCATGGTATGACTTTAAATCTCACAGAGATCAGATACATCATATGGTCATATTTATTACACTCTAAGCACTTTGAATAAATATCTGCTCAAGGTTAGCTAAATCGAAGTTACCAAGTTTACCAGTCAAACTAAGCTAGAAACAGATTTTTCATTTTGCAGAGAATGCCACGAGTTCAAAGTTTTATTTATTGTTCCAAAACTGAACAAAAGCAAACAAATTTGAGATTTCCTGCTAAACCATTTTTTAAATGATCATTTCAGGATAATTGGAATGTTTTGTTTTAAAAAAAGCTTCATATTTCCATGAAATGTTTCACTTTCCATGAAGCAGTATTTTCTGATGGAAAAATATTCCACTAAAAAATTTCCAAGCAGCCCTAATTGCTATTCACTGTACCTCTAATGGGAACATGTTTCTTATTTTGTTGTTTTAGCAGCTGCTGCCAGAAACGATTATAGAACTCTTGCTTTTTAATCAGTGGTTTGAAATCAAACATCACTGTCAGCATTATAACATCAGTGGAGTCCCTGTGCCTTCTCAGTTATCATCCTAGGAATCCACATTACAGTTCCCTCCCCATAACTGAAAATGCAGTTTATAGCTCCAGACAGTTACTCCAAATTAGCCAATCTTGTGTCTCGCACTAAATAAAACCTTCATTTTATTCTCTTCTCCTCCACCCCTCAAATTCTGCCAGACTCACATCTTGATGATGGCTTTTGAAATTACAGCTATTGAAGGTACAGCTTCCATTATATCTGCCACTAGGCTGCTATGTTACAACTACAGTGAGTTCAGCCGGTGCCATGTCTTTACACATACGCAGCATACCACATTCATCAGAATAAGAGGAAGTGCAAGCACCAAAAAGCCTGTTAACAGACATTCCATTTAGACAGTACAATATATTAGACCAAGTAAATTAGCAGTTCCCAGGCCATCTTTTACTTTCCCCAATGAGTATCACAGCACTTCCTTTTATTTTTGTCATTAATCTTTATTTCTAAATCCTTCATCCTGTCTTTTAGCTGCCGTCCTCATGTTTTCAATCCAAAACATATAAAAGCCAAATTTTCTAAAATAGCTTAATTTGGTACCTGAAATGTTGTGCCCACAATTGAATGTGGAAGCAGATTTTGAGGTCAAACTCAGGTTATTTTTTTTAAAAAAACCCAACATAGTAGAAATTGGATTCAGATCTTGGCACATTCTTGCCTCCCCGCCCCCCCTTTGCAGTACTCTGGCCGTGTAAAGGGGCCTTAAAACTGCTCTAAGCAGCTATTTAAGAGTTTTCCCACCATAGTGGAGTCCTTGACTGGCTCTATCCACCCAGTGTAAGTGGTATACCAGGTATGGGCAAAGATGAGCAGGGGCATGGCCAGAAGGCACTGCGTGCCAACAACCCCTCATCTGGCATAGCAGCCCCTTAGAGGGCCATTACAAACGGGCATAATTCCAAGCAGCTCTGAAGTTGATCTAAATTACATGGCTGGGCGAACTAGTTCTTAGCCAGTCCCAGCAAAGGCAATGGGGACAAAAAATTGTATGAAGTTCCTCCCCCTTGTTCCACTGTGGTAAGTGCTACTTTGACACACCTCAGTGTTGAGCTCTTGGTGTTTAATTTCACTGTTTTATTATTTGCCTCACCACCTGGCATAAAATGTCTGTAATCACATGTATATGTGACTGTAATCTGAAAGCCTTTCTACAGGAAGGAAAATCAATTTATTTCCTGCTGCTCAGTGTCTAAAAGGAAAACAGCCTGGAGTATTTTCCTTTTTCTCCTGCTGCCACTTCCACAGGGTGAGACCTACATGTCAGACTGGCAGCAGGAGGCCAAAATGAAAAGTCCCTCCTTCAGCCGTGAGATGTGGTCACCAAAACTAACTGAATTTCAAAATTGCTAGAGTGGTACGATACTCTGTGTCTTTAAAGCTTCTCCTTTCACTTGTGTCTCCCTCTGCTACTCCAACGGGGAGTTCATGATCCAGTCATCCTGACTACAGTACTGTCCTGAATGGGGAGAGGGACGTATTCTGATGTGTCTATTTATCTTGGGCTGAACTGACGTCCTGTTGGACTGGCAGTGGAAGGCTAAAATGGAAGCAATAGCATTAAAGAGCTGCGCTGCTACAGTAAGATTAAAACATGCAACCTGATCTCTGACAAGTTAAAACCAAAAACAAACCAAAATATAACAAACAAACAAACAAACAAAAAAGCAAGCCTACTTTCCTTTTCCTGTCCACACATGCTTAGCCTGGGTTGAGCTGATGTCTTATTGGACCAGCAGTGGAAGGGTAAAATGGAAGCAGTAGCATTAGAAAGCTGTGCTGCTATAGTAAAATTGAAACATGCAACCTGATCTCTGACAGGTTAAAACCAAAAACAGACGACCCCTCCCCCCCGCCCCCCCCCCAAAAAAAGAAGCCAGCCTACTTTCCTTTTCCTCTCCACACAGTATTATTATCCTCCAAAATGATGATATTAATAATTCTTTTTAATGATTCTAACTTATTGTTATACAATAGAAAGCCTATTCTCCCTGTTGATTGAAGATGGTTTGAAGGAAGCAATAGAACATTTTAGCTGAGCCTATGTGGACAAAATCTAATCTCCTGTAAGGACAGAGGCAAAATCCCCACCGGTCAGCTTTTGTAGTGGATTACCACAAACGTATGCCAACCAAACTCTCAGTTACAGATAATGACTCAGATCAGCTTAAACTAGAATCCGTGTCTTACCCAAATCCAGAAAGCTCATACATTTATACCCTCTCATATAGGTCTGCTATTGTGGCAATACCTTATTATTAGAAGTAATAAATATTTATGTTATGGTAGCACCCAGATTTTCCAATAAGGATCACAGCTCATTGCAATACACGTTAATAACACCATACTTCCCTATTTCACAGGAGTGTTGTGAGGGTTCTAGTTCTTGCCTGAAGGTATCAGTGGACTCACTCCCTCCATTATTCTCCTGCTTTCAGCCCTCTCTGGCCCTCCAGCTTCAGCTCCCCGTCTCAGAAAGCCAACGGGCATCCCGTCTTCAGCCCTATCTGGCTGTGGTTCTTTGGCCTGGGGAAGTTGTGGCCTCTCCTCTCCCCCACCTTCCACTTTTACCAGTCTGATCTGGCTCTACTGCTCCCTCCTTCAAGGGCATCCTCTCCTTGAAGCTCTCAGCCCAGTTCTGCTCATCTTCTGAGCTCTCTAGACTCTCTCTCTCTCTTGTCTTTGGGCTGTTTCTCATTTATAACTCCCTGGGGCTGCCCCAGCCTCCTCATTACACCAAAACTCAGGCACACCTGGAGTGAAACAGTTACCCTATTACAAAGTGTCTGGCCTTAGGTCCCTCAGTTTGGAAGTATTGGCCTTGGTCTTTAGCCTTGTGCCTCACTCCACACCAAATATATGTGGGTAGCAGCTAAAACATCTTGCTGTGTCTTGCCACTGTTACCTCTTATTTAACTTCAGGCCAGCATGAAACATTATTTTGGCCAACACAAAACAAATCAGAAGCGTTTCTGTGAGATAAACTACTGTACCTAAAATGTCTTGAATAACACTTGATCAGGGCTTGTCATTTACATTTAATGTTTAAGGACTCCTTTTTCAGTTTATCAACCACAATATTCATTTATTATTACAGTACCAGAATTAGCTGTGCACAAATAATTAAGAGTATTTTCAAATTCACTTTCCATGATCCATAAAATGTGTATTGCATTCAACTGGCCTTAACTAATACTGTGCTCAAGTATTCTGGGACATGTCTGAAAGTGTTTCTTCTCAAGTGGTGTGCTGTGTATACATTTTATAAAAAAGTGTACTACCATTCAGAGAAGAGGACTACTTTAGTTACCTATTAATCATTTGTCCCAGTCCTTGGAAGTTGCCAGATTACATTGTTCATCACATGATCCTGACTTCAATTATTCTATTTGTTGGGAGAACTGAAATTATAGCTTGTATGAGAATGGGCTGCCAGTTTTATTCACAATAGCACAAGTACACTGATTCAAAAACAGCCTTGATTCTCCTGAATTTTTTATGATAATACATGTTGAATACCTATAAAATGACTCTTGAAAACTATTATATACATGAGCAATTCAAAACCTCATAGGTTCGTGTGCCATCTTCTGAAAAAAATGATGTTTGAAGTACCATATGCAAATTTCTACTGTTTATGCGTGTTTATTTTAGGCCTTAATAGACTTAAGTTTTGAATTTGGCAAGTGGAGACCTGCCTGTGGGAAATTAGAAGAGACAGGAGTTTGGAGGGGGAGTCTGGGTGGGAGAGTTGGAGAACATGAAGTTAAGAGCTGATTGGGAATTTTTAAAAAAAGGGGGGTTTTCATCAGAAAACGCCAATTTGTCAAAATTGAAATTGTGCGTGACCCTGCTGGTGTTGATGAAACTTTTGTTAGGAAATGTTTCTTAGGTGCAGGAGGGAATTTCTGATCAAAACCAGAGACACCAGAATAGTCTGGTGGTCAGGGCACTCACCTGAGATGCTGGAAATCCCTGAAGAAGAGCTCTGCGTAGATTGAAAGCTTGTTTCTCTCACCAGCAGAAGTTGGTCCAATAAAAGATATTACCTCACCCATCATGTCTGTCATTCAAGTCCCTGCTCTGCCTGATTCAGGTGACTGTGCTGACCAGATGGATATTGACTACTCTGGGATGGTGGGGTGGGTCTCTCTCTCTTTTGCTGTTTTTTTGGTGAAAACTCTTAATGGTCTCCCTTTCATCTTGATGCATAAAGGGAAATTTTACAAAATTTCACAAGATGGGAAAACAGTTTCCATCTCAGCACTAATGAAGTTAGATTGAGAGTAGGGATTCTGGATGGAGTGTAGGGGGGATTTCTGTGGTGTCTCCATGAGTGTAAGTATAAAAAAAGGAAGGAAGGAGGGAGGGAGAATGGCAGGGACGCCTGTCAGGGTGGGGGGGGGGGGGGAGGCAGGGAAGGTCTTGTGGTACAGGGAGGAAGAAGGGCTGGGAGGGCTCTGGTGGTGTGTGGTGTGGGTAGAGTAGGGCAGGGAGGGCTCTGGTGTTGTAGTGGGTGTAGTAGAAGGGAAGGAAGGGCTCTGGTGGTGTGGGGGTGGAGGAGAAAGGCCAGGAGAACTCTTGCCCTGGTCCCCAGACTCACAACTCCTTCCTCATGGTTAAGGAATTCCATAGCCCTCCTCCATGGGCTGTGATGTGATTTAGGCAGGCTTCCCTGGCCCACCACAATCTGGGTTCCAGTCCCATTGCACTGAGCCTCCTTGGTCGCTGGACTCACAACTCCTTCCTCTTGGTTAACTCCACAGTCCTCCTTCTTGGGGCTGGGTGGTAATTCAGGCAGGCTCCCCAGCCCACTGTCTCCCTTCTGGTTCTCATTTCAGGAAGCCTCTCTTCTGACTCAATGTTCCCCTCCAATTCTGCCTTCTTGGCTCTCTGTTCTCTCCCTTTTACTCTTCCTGTAAGTTACCTAACAGCTGGCTCTTATCATTTTAAGGAGGTAGCTACCTGATTAACATCTGGACCCCATTCCTCAGCTAATTTGCTGCTCCTCTGTTGTTGTTTTTTTTAAGGTCCTTATAATGGAATAGGGGTTGGCTGGCCCCAGGCCCCATTGCCCCTTTAAGGGGACAGACCAACCTTTTGCAGTAGACCACTTCTAACATGCTCACATACCACAGTTTGGGAACCTCTGATCTATATGTTAGAGCCTGCTTTCAACAGAGATGCTTCAGCTGAGCCTCACTGATTCAAATGAATTCTAAAGAAACACCCTTGCTTTGTATAAAATAGGCATCATTAATAGTAATGTGTGAACTGTCAAAACGTATGGGATTCAATATGAATAAATATTTGGAAGCATGAAGCTTAGTCATGCAGCTCTCAATCTCTTTGGCTTAGAAATCAGAGTGAAAATCTCATGAGATGAGTGCTCTTATAAAATTTCAGATACTACCGGAGCTAGGTCAAATATACTATGAAAATAGCCCTCTTAGTTTAGTAAATTTTCTCTCTCTGATCAGTCCTTCCTAGAGCCAAGAATCATAGAGGTGAGCAAAAATATATGTTTGAAAAATTGACCAAACATTTTCAGATCTTAAAAAAGTTTTGTTTCGGTATAACTTCAAGCATGAATGTTCATAGCAGTTCCTCCTGTATTTGAACCAGTTCTTTCAACATAAATCCCATCTCAGGTCCCACTGAAGTCAAGGGGAATCTTTTCACTGGCTTCAATGGGAGTTGGATCAGGAACTCCATTTTGTTCAAAGAATTCACGAGTACAAGTGTAAGTATTGTATGAAAAATTAGGAATTAACCCTTTCGTTGCTGTCTTTGAAGTGCCAACAATTCCACTGGAATGTTAAATCTTCAGAGTGGACACATAGCAAGTTCATGACTCAGTATTCATTTGGTTAAGGCATATGGCTATCAAATGTCCCTCTAGGAAGATGATAAATTAATTTTCACCAGCAACTAACTGAATGTTTTCTAGGAACCATTGTCCTGCTTTTGCTCTCAATGATGTCAATGACTAAATGTCCATTGGGCTTCAATGGGAACAGTTCTCCACTTCATATTTTCCAGAAAATAAACTACAAACAAACCTACTCCATGCCAGAAAAAAACATATTCCAGTTTATTACCATCCCACTGAAAAACAATCCATCGACTATGACTATGGAATTTCCTTTTCTTATAACTATGTAACTATAACCCAATATTGCCGGAACTGCATGTATTTTCAGAATACACCAGAAGAATGTTGTGGATGTTGGGCAGAAGCCTAGGTGTAGTGGAGAATCATGTCAAAAGAGTCATGTTGCTACAATTAAAAAACCACAGTTATATGTGTTCTCGTTTGTTTCCTTTGGCTATCTTTGTAAAGAGGTCAGTATTAGTACACCACAAAAGCACATGCTCAGTGCTCTGCCAGCTACCTTATTCTATACAAACATATTGTAAATTTCATGAAATTTCACTGCTTCTAAGCATGAATGTCCTTCAGTCCATGATTAAATATTAGAAGCACAATGCCTTTAATTCTAAGATGATGAATAATGCATGGTTTCATACAATTGCCAGAGGCTGGGAATGGCCAACGGGATGAATCACTTGAGGATTACCCGTTCTATTCATTCCCTCTGAATAACTTGCCATTGGCCACTGTCAGAAGACAGGATACTGGGCTAGATGGACCATTGGTCCAACCCAGAATGGCTGTTCTTATGTTCCTAGGATGACATTTTCAAAATGTAACTGCATGAACTGGTGAAACTAATTATAGCCCCAAAACTGTATAATCCTCTGTGAAAATATCTCCATAGGAACAGAGCAAACGGACATTCTTAAATTGATTCTGATAACAAAAGAAACAACAAACTGACCAATCCTTTCTGTAGAAAGGGTCAAGGTTACTCTAATGTCCATTTAGAAAAGCAGTTCCCCATTAACTTGTTTCTGCTAAAATTTAAAATAAATGAAATCAAATGCTCTGGGCTGACATCCTCTTAAGTTGGAAAACAGTTTCCCCTGATAATATAGTCCCATGAAATTTTAGAGAAGAAACCATACAAACATACCCAATACCTTACACATGCCATTAATACAGATATCTCGGAAGTTGCTTCCTTCAAAGCATGGAGTACCGTCGCTAACTGCATCCAGCATTTTCTCTGAAAATTGGCCATCTACAGGGCGGCAATGGAGCTCACAAGGATTAGCTGAAGGGAAAAAAACAGATACTTTCTCACTATAGCAATTGTAATATTCAGTAACCATGTTCTTAAGTAAATATACAGAACTCTAATAATCTCTGGAACATCAAGGAATTTGCAAGACAAAACATATGGAGAATATCTCATATCTAAAAAAAATGTATTAGAGTCACAGACATGATTGAAAACATTTAAGATGAATTTAGTAGTCATGAAAAATATCAAATTGACAGTCCCACTGCTGAACAACAGAGGCTAATGTACTTCAAATATGATCTAAGGCCCCAATCAAGAAAACTTCAACTTCCAACCACTGGATCGTGTTATACCTTCCTCTGCTTGATTGAAAAGCCCATTAGCAAATATTTGTTCTCCAGGTAGATACTTATAGACTGTGATTCAGTCACCCATTAACCTTCTCTTTATTAAGCTAACTAGATTGAGCTCTTTGAGTCTATCACTATAAGGCATGTTTTCTAAGCCTTCAGTCATTCTCATGGCTCTTTTGGGAACCCTCTGAAATTTATAACATTTCTTATACTGCGGACTTCAGAATGAGACACAGAATTTCAGCTCTGGTCGCACCACTGCCAAATACAGAGGTAAAATAATCTCTCTATTCCTACTTGAGATTCCCCTGTTTATTCATACAAGGATCACATTAGCTGTTTTGGCAACAGTGTTGCAGTAGGACCTTTGCTGGACTGGGGTTTAAATCTGCTACCCACAGACTCATAAGAAGTCAGTAAACAGCAAGGCATTTATGTATTTTATGTATGTAGTTATTAAATATTTTAAGAAATACTCTACTGTGCTGTACACCCATCTATGCTGAGTGAGGGCCTGACCCAATGCCTAATGAAGTCAATGACAATCCTTCCTTTTACTTCAATGGGGAATTGAGTCAGGCCCTACCCACATAATTTTATTGTTATTACCGCTGTCTTTCTTCCCCATCTCACTGTTTTGTTGCACCTTCATTGTGTCATATGTGCAGCTATAGTCAAATATGGCATGGCAGGGTCCTTGTGCATTTACATGTAATGTAAGCAGTTCCATTTTTGGGATTATAAAAAAAGCAAAAACAAAATTATACTTATAAATAATAAAAGACCTAGAGGGTACTAAAGACTCTATTGTTTTGTGAGCAGTGTGGGCAATATGTTCTGCTCTGTGTAGCACACAAAATAAAAGCTTTCCCTGTCCCCAAGGAGCTGCAAGGCCTTAATCTAGCAAAGACTCAACTTTGAACAAGTGAGAAGTCCCACTCAAGTCAATACAGTCTTTGGAGAATTGGGGTCTCAAAGACAAAAACAGAAGATGGAAGTTCTGGGAAAACCAGAAACTTAGCTGGTTTTTGGCTAACTTTACACAAAGTAAAAGTTGGTTTTTAAGACAGACTTGAATGACAAGAAGGAGGTGATTTGGCAAACTGGGACAAAGGAGCATCTTATAATGGGAAGCACAGAGATAGGAGTGTGGAGAGGGTAAATGGAACTGGGCTTTGAAACTGGCATCATTCAAGGAGGTAAATGGTAGGAGGTCTGAGATGTAGACATGTGAATTATAAAAGCTTTGAAGGTTAGGATGAAAAACTTAATCCCCATTCAATCCTTGTCCTCTGTGTGAAGATTGCTAAATGGGGCAGCAATCAGTCTTCACTTTGATAGTGTTTTTTGTGATACACAAAAGAGGTATGATTTTTATTTCATGTTATTTAAATTCATGTAGGAACTTTCTGCCTGCTGTGATTATTTTCAGTATCTGATGCTAAGATTAATTTAGTATTTAACATAAGAACATGAGAACAGCCATACAAGATCAGACCAATGGTCCAACTAGCCTAGTATCTTGTCTTCTAACAGTTGCCAATGACAGGTGCTTCAGAGGGAATGGACAGTACAGGTAATCATCAAGTGATCCATCACCTGACCTACTTCTGCCACACCAAATGCATCAATTTTCAATAAAAAGCACTAGCTTTTCTAGGAAACAAGGATTCCGGAATTCCACCTAGTCTTGGTCTCCTGCTCTAAACTGATCTTGTCTGACACGGAAATTGTGCAAAATCTTTTTATACTTTCAAGCAGTTCCTAATGTGCAGAGCAGAAGTTTGACTTCTCAACAGAGAACTTCACTGAAATTCCTGCTCCTTCCTCATAGTTTCAATTCATTATTTGACAGACAGGCACATTAACTCCAGAATGACGCAAGTAGTAGGGCTTTGATTATGGGACGGACTGTTACAGCCACTGAGGAAATTGTCTCTTGTCCCAGCCACCTTATTAGCCATTTGTTTTCCAGATTATTATGTGTATTATTGCAGTGTCCAGAGGCCCTAACCAAGATCAGGGCCCCATTATGCTAGGCTCTGTACACAGACCTCTTAAAAGATAGTCACAGTCCCAAAAGATCTTATATTTCAAATAGAAAGGATAAAAGAAAGGAAGTACTATTATACCCATTTTTAGATGGGGGAACTGAGGCACAAGGACATTAAGAGACTGACCAGGTCACACAGGAAATGCACAGAAAAGACAGATATTAAACCACATTTCTCAAGGCTCAGTCCTGTGATTTAGGCACAAGATCATCTTTTCGCTCGATAAAAAACATGAGCATTGTTCAAAAGATCGTTTTTATTTAAAGCAATTTCCAGCATTCGTGAATTTCACTAATTAGTAATGACACTTTACCAAAGAAGCTGCCATCATAAGTACTGATAGGCCAGTATATACAGAGATTCTTGTAATCCAAAATATTCATAAAACAACAGATCTGATCCTGAAACATAGGGCCTGATTTTGCAAAATACCCTTCCTTTGACTTTCTGTAGGAGTTTTTCCTGAGAAAAAACTAAAAGGATCAGGCCTTAAATGTATTCCCTCAAACTGAATGGAGATTATACTACTGACTTCAACAGGAACAAGACTGGGTCCTTAATACAGAGGCAGAATGGATACAATGGAATTCCAAGTAATGGAGTCTATTAAAGAAAGTATCTATTTTACTGCAGCTGGTTAACAATGAATGAAAAGAAAAGGGCTTTCAAAATAATAAGACAATAAGCAAAAGAGAAGCAGCAGATACCCAGGGGTACCATCCAGCCAATATTCCAATTTCAGGTCATAAAAAAAATCAGAGGGTCTGATTACCTCTTTCCTATGGAAAAACCTAAAGAGGAGGCCCTGTGGGAGGAAAACTTTATAAAGTTTTCTCCAAATCAGATTAAGGGAGATAGGACTTTCCATCCTTAGAGTCTGTGTCTCTAAGGGTCTTAGAGTCTCTGGGGTTTCGCAGAAAGAATGAGCTTTCTGCAGGGAGGTTCTGCTTTCACTCCAGCGGTGGGACACTGCATAACCCACCTCATCTCCTCAGCAGCTTGTCTCCAATTGGTACCCAGTGACAGCACTGGGGTTCTCTGTAAGTAACCATGGTTTGTTACATAAGGACTAGGCAAAAACTGAGTAAGGATCTCAATATTTGGCCCTGTGTGGGTTTTTTTTCCAGTGAATCCAAACTCAGGAAGTGTAAATTGAACTACATAAAGCTAATCAAATGGGAACACATTCTTTTTCAATAGCAGAAATATTAATAAAGAGGTTTAAATTACTTCCTTCAGAGTTTACTTCCATTAACTTACATCAGAGTAGATCTATGCTTTTGAGCTGGAGGCGTAATTTCCAACTTGGGAAGACATACACATGCTAGTTTTGATCAGATCAGTGCACTTAAAAATAACAATGTAGCCGCAGGGGCACAATCACTGGGACAGACTAGCTACCTGAGTGATTACCTGCGGTTGCAGATGTGATGTTACTCAGGGCAGCTAGCTTATTCCACTGCTCATCCAATGCTCGTTGTGATGGCAACACTTCTATCTTTAGTGCACTAGTTTGTGTATGTCTACCTAAACAGGAAATTACACCTCCAGCGGAGACATAACCTTAAAAAAGGTCCACCCTCACCTGATTAAGATGGAGTTTGACCAATGTTTACTGCAGCCTAAAGACAGGATTGCAATATTTTTTTCTACTACACAAGGAATGACTCTGTGTTCCTGTTGAAATCCTGGTCCGGTTGAGTTCAATAGGGCCAGGATTTTGCTAAGGGAAGGTTGTAGCAGAAAAATCTATCCATCCCACAAACAAACAAAGCAAACCAACCTTCCTTTCACCCCAAAACACCTTAGTCATCAGAAGGGGGCCAAAAGGGGGAGATTAAGAACGTGAGCAGCTGCTTCATAACATCAAGCAATCCTTGCAACTTTAGTTTCTGCCTGATTTCAAACTAATGGCAATAGAAGGTGCTGACAGATCAGCTCCAGAGAGCTGATATGAAACACAGGCATACTGCCTTCTGAAGAAATATGAGATCTGTCAGAGTTTAGTTATGTAACCCTTATCATCTAGTGTGTGAAAGGAGGATAAACAGACAGGTTAGCCCATCACTGTCACTGACTGATTAAACATAATGTAGCCATATAAGATTATTTCTCTCTCTAGCCTTTATTCCAGTATTCCCCAAACTTTTTAGGTCATACCCCTCCCTTCTCCATGTAAATATGGATTTGGGGACCAAATTTTAGGCATCCAAATTGGAAAATTTTGACCTAAAATCCTTTCTCAAAGGCTGTTCAATTGCTCCATGCTCAGTTATTCTTCCTGAAATGTATCCATTATATCTTTTCTCACTTCTGCCAAAGCCCAGCTAAAGAGGCTATTGTCAAAAAATTAACCTGTATCATACAGTACATACTGTACCTGGGTTGGCACTGATAGATTGGAATTTAGCCTGATGCATTTAGTTTAAAAATGCAATTCAAAAATACATCATTGCATTATTTTCCCCATTACTGTTCAGACCTGAAGAAATCTATGAAGTGAGCTTCTTATTGTTCAGTCTCTCCTTTTACAGCAGATCTTATATATATACATTTACAGCCAATAGATATTTTAGTTCTGATCAGTTCAATCTGTAAACATTTTAGGCAAAATCCTCCCCTCTGTTGCACAGGGACACTGCAGGTGGGCTAGACATAGGAGCAAGGAACTGCCTTAGTCACAGCGGCACCAGTCTGCCAGTTTCTATATTTCATTCCGCAGCAGGTGTTGCTTTTGGAGCAGCAGCAAGGTGCGTCCCACCATGCCTGCCCCTTCTTGCCCTGCCCTGGTAATATGAGGCAGGAAAACTCCATAAACCCAGCACGACTACATTCCCTAACTTCCTTCCTGGCTCATGAAGTTAGCAGCTGGAATTTGCATTTTGTCATCCATCCATCCTCCTGTCAGCTCCCCTTCTTCCCTCTCTCCTAAATGTCCCTCTGCCCCTTCCTTTTTTTTTCCTATTTCCTTCCTCATGTTAACTCCCCTCCCTTCCTGCTATTCCCCACACATCCCATGTCTAGCTCCATGATTCCCTTTAAAATGTGTGTGTGTTGAGGGGAGAGGGAAGCAAAATGATTTGGAATAATCAAGTTATGCATAGTAGCCTTTGTAACCATGGGATCTCATTACAATTCCTCTCCTCCTCTTTTCCCTCTTACTATTTATGTCCATCTGTTATCTTAAATTAGATTGCAAACTCTTTAAGGTATAGTCTGTGCCTTCCTCTGAATTTGGTGCCTCAAACCTAATTAGAACCTCTGGGCACTACAATGAATAATAAATAAATAATAATAATAATCAGCACAGGAGTCTAGAAGCATTAAACAGTTTGATTCTTTCATGGATTAAAGACCAGAAGGAACCATTAGGATCACCTCGTCTCCCTCCAACATTTACAATGCTTCCTTTAGGGTGGAGAGAAAAAAAAGATGACACTGAAATTCACAAAGATTCTGGCTCTGGATTTCATCTCACTGACAAAGGGTTTCCACAGAAAAGCAGTTGGCTGCATCTTTTAGTATTTGGGAAAGTTTATGATGGGAAATGGGGACGTTTTCCTGTGCGCTTTGAAAATACCTGTTGAGAAAACAATAAACCAAATTCTTTAGGACAATGCTCTTGGCAGCAAGCTAATCTGAGGCTGAAATTTCTTTGAAATGAAAAGACAAACTGAACTGGATTAGTCTCATAGTTCTGCAAGGGAAAGATAAAGGACCAGACACACAGCTTGTGTCAGACAGTTCCTCAGGCTTCAGTGGATTGCTACACCAATTTACACCAGCTGAGGATCTGGTTCAAGAAGCTTTGTAAATATCAGCACCTCATTATGAAAGGTTTAATCAAGGGGGTTGCTATTCTATTGTTTGGAATTTTGTTTTGTTCTGGGCCATGTAGTGATTTGGAAGATAAGTAATTAGCAAACTGTCTCATCACATACAGACAGCGGGGATTCTTCCTCTCATCTCATTTTGCACACAGGTCATGAAAGAAATATATGAAATTACCCAAAGAATTGTATTATAAGCCACAGGAGAGCTGACAAACACTCTTGTTTAAGCAATGCACACAGCAATGCATGTAGTTAAAGTTTACTGCGTATTTCTAGTACAGAAAGGTTGTTGCTTGTAACTTTCTCAAAGTTTTACCTTTTTAGCTACATTTAAGAATTCTTGCTCTCAATCAGGGAACACCTTTTTTCCTGATACTTCCATCTGAAATGATTGAGCCATTTGCAAGTAAAGAAGGAGTGAAAAAAGACAGTTTTTCTGATAAGAGAAAATTTTGGTGACTTTTTATATAAAACATCTCTAGTGCCCCAGAGAAACATGATAGAAACTTGGAATTTGGCAGGGATATAGTCATAAATGTGCCTTTCATTGTTCCATGAAAAACAGAATTTGATTCAAATGAATAAGGGTTTTTAAAAAACATATTTCATGCACATACACTGGATTATTTTAAATGGTAACCAATAATGCTCTCCCAAAATTCCACAAACACTGACCCTGTGGGGCCATTTTCACTGGGCAGATGATATCTCTAGATGCCATTGGACATACACATGTGCATAACAAAATGGAATGGAATTTCCATTTTCTTAAATAGGAAATTGCATAATGTTTACCTGTGAATGTATGCGGTCTTTGTGTCAGGCCCTAAGTGCTTTGGATTTACTGTGGTTTGCTTTTATTGACAAACTCTTTCATAAGATATCTAATCACCCTTATTTTCTTTTTTCAAACTGAGGAAGCCACTTTGATAATGCTTTCCTGGACTGTTGCCTCTTCTATGCTTATCTTCAGTAGTATATTTATTCAATGAGTGATATTTAAGAGGTTTACTCAGAGCTGTCAAGCATTAAACACACAGTAAATTTGATGACATGCTACTGACAGAAAGTACATCTAAAGTCAAAGCAAAGTGGCAGTCTTTGAGCTTAACTTCTCTAAACAGTTTATTTTTCTTAGGTGAAGGAATAATTAATGTTGGTAATTTCTGCTGGATAGGCTCCTGAAGTCCACCGCCAGCATTAGAGATAGTTCCTGATCATTAATTAAAAAAGCAAGCTTAATTGTAATAACAGCTACAGACAGGATCTAAAAATGGTGTGATTTTCTTAAAGACCAGTCATCTGGGAGAGGTATAGTTGCTTTAATTAGGGGAGTCCCTGCTCCTGGAGTTGGGCTTATTACATTTACACCCACTGTAAGCCCCATTTACACTAACAGGATGATGTAAAGGGACCTCAATATTAATGAGTATCAGCCACATAGAGTGTGCCACATTATAGAAAGAGCCCTTCATTTTCAGTTTTTATCAACAACCTCTGAAAATTCTTGGGCTTTGAAAAATCCAATATTCGGATTTTTACAATTTCTACCTAGATTTTTTGCCTGTTCGAACTTCACAGTCCCAGCTCCCCACTTGCAGACTCCCTGCCAGACATCACTGTGTAGCAGAGGGTAACTGCACTTGAGGGCTGCTGTAGCTGGTGGAGTGAGATGGGGAGGAAGCCTGCCAAGACCATGGACTGCTCTAGTGACAGACTGCTAGGAATGGGAGGCTGCATCTCAGAGTACTGGCCCCTTCCTGACCCGTTCCCCCTGTGAGTATCAGGCACCCCTTCTTCTCCCCATCCTCCTCCCTCCCTGAGTGCTGGGTACCTCCTCGCCCGCTCTTCCCTGTGAGTGCCGGGTGCCCCTCCTCTCCTTGCCTCATTCACCCATGAGTGCTGGGTGCCCCCTCCCTGCCGTGAGTACAAAAAAGATACTGTACTTTGAAAAAAACCGCTGTGAGCCTACACCACCCAGAACTTTTGGAATTCCCACTGAAGTCCTTTACAGAGTCACAGAGCTTAAGGTCAGAATGGACCATCAGATCAACTAGCCTGATCTCCTGTAGAGCACAGGCCACCAGCACCACCCAACACCTGCACACTCAACCCAACAACCACAATTAGACCAAAGTATTACAGCCCCAGGAGACTACACTGCTACATGCCACTGGCAGAGGATAGGAGGTGCAGCAGTGCTCATGGCCCCACAATGGCAGGGAAACAGTTAAGTGAGATATATTAAGTGTAACTGTGCAAGTCACCAGCAGTAAAGTTTTTAGAAAGAAGTTATATTTTTATAATGGGAATTGGAGATAATGGTTTCAAAAACAATACACTCCTATTTGTCTCCATTTGTTAGTTTTTTTCTGTGCTCCTAACTCTGAATACTAACTCTGATATTTATCCAGAAAACAATGAAGCTAATTTTTGGCACTGATTTTCATCCGTTTTTAAATTTTTTAGATAAACACTGATGAAAGAAAGAAAGAAAGAAAAAGAAAGAAAGAAAGAAAGAAAGAAATGGAAATGAAGGGCCTTATTTATAGAATCTGAAACTTCAACCAGGATACATGTGGTCTTCAAAGTGGTATTTTTCTTAGGCAAATCAAAGACTCATGTTCATTTACTTCTCTTTCACACATTAATTATCTATAAATGCTCTGAATTTGACTGTGTTACTTCTTACCTGTGCTATAAACTGGAATCCATTGGTAGAATTCATTCTTGTAGGGAACTGTGTCAAATTCACTGCATTGCATCTGACGAAAGGTTGGTGTATCTCTGCGACATGGGAGAATGTTACACATGCGATAGCGTTTCCTTTCTCCAGTACAATACTTTCCTCCAAACTGTGGTCTGGAAGTGAAGTATGAATTTTGGGGTTTTAGGGTCTGTATGAAAGTTAGGTGTGTTTTATTTTAAATAGTACATTCATAACTAAGTGCTGACCACCGAAGTCAATGGGAATTTGGCTTCTCAGTCACTTAGGGCAAGTCTACACTTAAATGCTGCATCAGTGCAGAGGCATTGGTGCAGCTGTGCTGCTGTAGTGCTTTAATGAAGATGCTCTGCACCAATGGGAGAGCTCTCTCCAGTCGGCATAGTTAATCCAGTTAGACCAGACCTTAGGAAATGTTGGAAAATGTTACATACAGTGTTATTTGTTTAAGACAGAGACAGATAGTTCATCATGAGCTCAAGCATGATCACGCCTTGGAGTAACGTGCCTAGCTACCTTTGAGGATCTGGGTCCTAGAGTGTTCAAGTCCTTTCTGAAAATGAGACAGGTGTTTTTTTTAAAATTGTCCTATACATCCCTAGTTATCTAGGTTCTTAGAATCCATCACCAGGATCTCTGAGACTTCAAATGTAGCTGATTTAGGGTCAAATATGAGTTGCTGGTGCTCAGCAGATCTCAGGAATAGGCTACTAATCTTTACCTCCACATAGTTACTGAGAATATTGCAAATTATCCAAAGTAGTATCATTTAAACAACGCTTCTGATGTTTGTACTAATCCTGCAGGTGAGGATTGCGTCTTTCTCTGGTGGAAGTAATTTCCATGGAAGGTAAGGGAGACTGAGAAGCAAGATGAAGATTGTAAAGGGCAAGGCTGGTGAATGCTAGACAGGGATGTTTCTATGAAGAGGAATGGTTTGAATGATTGACTTGGTGTAGAGGCTGTTGATAATATGGTGAGAAACAAAAGTGTCCCTCTCCTCACAAATACCCATCAGACATCTCAAACATCTTGCACTATACGCAAAAAGCATCAAAAGGATTGGTGATGAACTGTGCACACAATTTAATCTGGATTATTTCAGTGTCTTTCTCAGATCTGACCTCCTGCCCCATTCAATTTACTCCAGGTTATTGCAGTGGCCCTCTGCATTCTGAATGCTTGCCCCACACAACTTACTCCGGGTTATTGCAGTGTCTTTCTGCGCTCTGCACTCCTGCCCCACACGTCCGTGTGCAATGGGACCAGGAGGACCAGGTGCCCCATCCACCATTTATTGCTTCTGGGTTCTTTCCCACCATAATGCACTCTGCGTTGAAGCACCACTGAATAATAAAGAAACAGCAAATACAAAGGGTCAGAAAATTATCGATGCAAAAATAATGCAGACTGGTGAATGCTTAAATAAAAATCTAGACAGCTGTGTGTGCTGAAAACCATTTAACCAGTTTTGTTGGTCTAAAAATGACCTGGAAGAGGTAAAACCCCCTCATACAGTCATAGACCATGTCATGTGACATTTCCTCAGCAATATTCTATTGACAACTGTTGGTCATGATTTGGTGGTCCCTTCTGACAAACTCTATGACTCTCAGTGTCATTCATATTTTGTATGTATTTAGTACCAAAAATGTAGGCATCTTCCATCTATCTTCTATTGGAGGGACAATGAAATGCCATTCAGTTAGAAGCTCTTGGTGACAGGTCACTGAAAGGAGGTGTGCGATGAGATGGGTTCAAATTCAGAGGAGACATAAATAGTGATGTAAGCTACAAATGGTATAAGTAAATGTAAGAGGATGCAGCTGATCGACAGATGAGGTAGTAGGAAAAGAAACCAAAAGAGAATGTAGAAAGTGTAAAATAAAGCAGATCCTCTCTTCCTACACACAAGGTCAAATTCTGATCTAAATTAAACTAGTGTAAATCCAGAGTACTCTCACTTAAATTCTGCTTCATCCACTGTACTTCCTGCATATAAATAGCTGTCATGGATTTTGGCATACACAAAATAATAAGTAGTAGAATAAGTTGTGTATTTAATGGCTAAGAAAAAAGTGTATGATATTATACTGCATTATTTAAGAAATAGTTAATGATCATGTATTTAAAGTCTGTGATTCACATTCTCAGCCAATGTAAATCAGCATAATTCCACTGATTTTAACAGAGCTAAACCAGTTTACACCAGCTGAAGATCTAATCCACTGTATCACAATGCATAAGCACAAAAGCAAAAGGCTGAACTGTCTTTTTTAAGGACAGAAATGATCTTACGCAGGTATTCTTAGTCTGAGTGTAGGAATGACATATATAGATCAGTAGTTAATTACCCTTTGGAAGTAAAACTAGTATGTACCAAACATATTTTTCCTCCAAAAGCATTTAGTCTTATCCTGGGATAATTTCATCTTCCACTGATAGGCAATCACCTCTGAGGTGACACGGAAACATTGTACCATATCCAAATGAAATCTCCGGGGAAATTTAGATGGCTACAGGGCAATTACCTGAGCTGGAATTTGGCCATAACATTGTGGTTAACACAACTGTTCTTACAAAAAGTGCCATTTTAACTTTAATGACCACAAACACTTAGGATCTCAGTCTTCGTTTTTCTATTTATTCAGGTTCTCATAATTTGCTCATCACTGTACTAATGGAGCACCTTCTGGTAGTGCATAAGCGATGTGACTGACACTTGTCACATGTTTATTTTTTCACCCTCTCCCCAGGGAAAGAAGTATGTGCAGTGGACTGTCTTGTTTTGGGTAGAGCTTTCGTGTTTGTTTTTGTTTTTTTAATATACATATTTCTGTGTGATAATGTTAGAAAAAGCAAGGCAAAGAAATTCGCCTTGCACTTGGAACAAAGTGGTGAGGTTAGTCATGGTCCCTAACTCATTCCACAGTCGTGGACCAGCCCCTGAGAAAGTTCTGTTTCCCATGCAGACGAGCTCTCCCCTTATTGCTGAGAGTTCCACTGTTCCAGAAGAGCATTGCTGTCAACCAGAGTCTTCATCCTGGAGTTCTAGATGATCTTTTAGATATCCTAGGCCCAGTCCATGTAGAGCCTTGAATATAAGGACTGAGATATGATGGGACATGCCCCCATACCACTGACAGAAAGGCTAACTAGTATTCCTGCACTCAGGCAGTGCCAATTAGGCATGCCTGCAGATCATGCTCCACCTGGAGAAATGGAGCTGGAAAGAGTGAGACTGGCTGCACAATGGAGAGGAGGAGTTGTTTTTCCAGGAGTAGGGAAGCTGCCAGGGACCGCTAGTAAGCTCCACTACAAGGTGAGCTCAATCTGAAGCAGTTGCTAGCCTTTCCTTCCCCCCTTGTTTAGGGCAGACTGCCTCTATGAGCCTGATTACAGACAAGGGGCCCTGGAGGGCTCCCTGCATCCAGTGTCCCCTGGTGGGACCTGAGGAATGCCACCAAGGTCTGGAGGCAAGTGAACTGTAGGAGAAGGGACCCAGGAGTGAGCTGAACTCCCAGGACCAGTGAGATTGCCCAGGATTGGGTGCTCCTGTAGGGGACCCAGGGACAAAAGACTCAAAGACACTACAGTTGAGCTCAGGCTGATGGTCAGCGACTACCCAGGACCTTGAATTTCATTTAGTATTGTCTGGGAAGGTAGTGTAGAGATTGGAGGACAGGTCTGAGGTGATCACAGTAGCCTGCATTGCTGAGGAGATCCACTGCACTGATATGTACTCTTTGGAGTTTCCTAAGTTCTAAAGGCTTCATGCCCAGGTATCTCACATTGCTGTAGTCCAACCAAGAGGTGATAAAGGTGAAAATAACTGAAGCCAAGGCATCATCTGCCAGATTTGAGTCAGAGCCTCCTAGTAATCAGAGATGATAGAAAATGTAACTTATGGGTGCTGCTACATCAAAGTTTAATGTTAGGGAGGAATCCAGGAGCACTCCTAAGTTATAGTCTGAATTGATGAATTGTGGATGCAAACTTTCAAACAAAAGAGACTACACCATTGCTGCAAGTTCTTCAGAATACCTTCCTCACTCATCAGCATCACCTGTGTCTTCCTTGGGTTCCGCTTCAGCCAGCTGTTCTTCATCTGTGAGCTGATCTTCTCCAAACGTTGGGCCACCTTGGTAGTAGTGACGCGGTCATCTATGGTGAAGAATAGTGCAAAGGTGTTGGCAGTCCTTGCATGCCCTCTTGTGGCCTGACAGATGTGTATCACCTTAATTTCCCGTGCTTGGGGCAGCAATAGATTTGCTCTAACTGCCCTAGGGAAAGGAGAGTCAACAGACACTAGCAATATAGCTAGTCCTCTTTTAATAAGACTTCAGGAAAGAAGTAGTTACAATAAGCAATTCATAAGATCCTCACTGCAGACCCCTGGTTCAGCTCCTAAAGTCCACAAATCAAAGACAGTCTCCTAGAGCCTGAGGGAAAACCATCACCACACACTGCAGCTTGCACGTCTTCTACTCCCCTCCCTCTTCCTTTTTAATATAACCCAGCCTGAGGGCAGGCAGAGCCTCCTTGATTACACCAGCTGTAGGCTGCCCCAGCTGTAGGCTCCAGCTTGTCCTGTAAAGGGGTAGTACTTTCCTTCACAGATATGTATTGCTGTGTCTCATCTGCTTATTGTTGGCACTTGAGTCAGCGTTATCTGCCCAGTTCATCTAGTGACCACAAGTAGATCAGAGAAAGAATTGATCCTTGTGAGACTCCACAACTGAGGGATCTAGTGGAGCAGGTACACTTTCCCATCACTACTCATTGGGTGCATACCCGCAGGAAAGGTTCAAACCATTTTAGTCCATTTTCCTGGACCCCTGGATATCCACCTCTCTTAGCCAAGACAGCAGTATTTCATAGTCAACAGTGTCATATGCTACAGAGAGATCCAAGAGGATGAGAATGGATGTCTATCCTCTCTCCATTGAGGAGAAGAGAACATCTGAAGAAGTTTCAATTATTACTCTAATTGACAGTTGAGTTAGAAGGTAATATATACATACTGCTGTAGTATATAAATTACTATGAACTGAAGAAGACAAAGAGATCAACACATTCCCTTCACTAGTTCTCTATGTAAATTATTTGTCCTTAAAAAGTAAGCTCCTTGGTAATATGGCAATGTGATACAAAGACTCATGTGGTAATATGAAATGAAAAATTTCTTACCTGATCATTTTCTCTTGGCAGCTCTTCTCCTCATTCATCACTAATGGATTAATGTCCCTAAGTATGTAATTTGGAGGCTTCAGGACTAAGCCCTGCCCTTCTGATCAACCTTCTATTTATCTACGTATCCCATATCCAACTCAGTCACAGGGGCACCAGCTTGTATCCTGGTGGTGCACACCTCCTCTACAGAATCCCTCTGAGGAGGGAAGAATTATCTCCATTTTACAATCAAGGCACAGAGAGACTAAGTGACTTGCCCAAGGTGACACAGGAAGTCCATCTCCCATGTTCCCAACCACTGGGCCATCCATCCTCCCCATTAATCAACCTTAAGATAATTCTATGTCTAAGTCTCCCTTTATAGGAACATTTCAGTTTGTATTCTGGAGAGACAAGTTGGGTGAGGTAATATCTTTTATTGGACCAACGTCTACTGAATTCTGTACAACTTCCTTTGGTATTCTGGTCATTTAGCAGATTCCCAGGATGGGTTGAATGAGGAGAGAAACTGCTAATAGAAAGAAAACTTATCGGGTAAGAAATTTCTCATTTCACAGTACAATTTCTCTTCTCTGTCGTCACTAATGGGAAGTAGTGAAATGTGAATCACAGAAGTATGGGGAAGGATACGCATTGTTTTTATTATTATTATAGTAGAATAATAGGTAATCATGGACTTTCTTGAAATACAGAGCAAGAGTTGAAATACAGAGCAAGAGTAAACTAAGGAATTATGTGGGAACCAACTCAGTAGCACCTTTCTATCAAAGGATGCCTCTGCAGAGGAATGAAAACTTACTTTGCAAATCTTCATCAGATGAGGCTCATGCACTTTTTCCTCAATACTTCAAAGGACTTCATTGAATATTTTCCCAGATGCCTAGCATGCCAACTGGTGCAGGATTTTAACATCTTTCCTTCAGTAAGACCTAAGTCTTTGCCATTTTTGGATAGGAAAAGCTGAGTTATGGACAACTGATGTGTGTCTGCCATATGCTTCAGAGAGCTCTTTAAAACATTAGGAATGCCCATTTATGCCACAGTTGTCCAAAGTGCTGCTAAAGGTTTATAACAAAATGATGGGAAAACTTTCCCAGGAGCTCTGGGAAGTTGAACAGAATTTGAATTGAAGACGACAAACATATCAACACATTCCCTTCACTTGTTCCCTAATACATATTTAATCACTTGTCCTTAAAAATGAGTACTTGAACAGAACCTGAACAGGAAGATTTCTGGAGCTATAATAATAATAACCTTTTCCTCACAACAGTGTGGTCCTTCTATAGATAGGGGAAATAATTCCAAAACCTGCCTTTCAGAGGTAACGGCAACTAGAAAGGCCAGCCACAGGCTTGTCTAATCTGTCATTCTGATTAATCTTGGCATTTGATGATGCTCAAATGGAAAGTTCAACATGCCTATGTGCAGAACCCCACTACAGCTGATACCCATGCGTATGGTGCTTGGTTGTAGGACTCCAATCCTGAGCTATCCTGGAGAAACTCTAATGCATCTGAGATCACCAAAACTTTATGACTGTAATTGTAACACAGCAGCATCTAGAGGTCAGGGCCCCATTGCATTGAGCACTGTACAAAGAGATAGCCCGGACCTTAAAGAGCTTCCTGTTTCCTCTTGTATCAGAAACTTAATTTGGCTGGAACAACGAATGAATTTCCTGGTTGATGTCTGTCTGGATATAAAAAAAATGTATCAGAGGTGAATGAAGAACTGATAAACTACTCTTTAATGAACTATTCTCCTATTCTAATGCCCTGGGTGTTTGTTCCCTGTAGGTGTTCCAGGTCTGGATGAAGGAGGAGTCTCTACTTCAGGAGGTCTAGTCTTTTTTGTAAGTGCAATGTGGCTGTCTAGCAAGTCCAAAGGACTTCAACTCCCCCTTTTCCTCTTTTCTGTAACTTTTATGTGAACTGTCGATAAAGGTAGTTGATTCTTCCCTCCCCAGGATAATATTTCCATTGCTGTGGAGAAGTTTTGATCCCTGGTTTCTTCCTGGTTTCTACAGATGCATTTTGAGAAACTTAATCAGGGGATGAAATAGATGCATGGCACCAGCAATATTAGTCACTGGAGATAACTGGTTATGGGTGACCACTTCCAGGTAATGAGTGACTCAATGAAGTTTTGGATCTTGCAAGTTTGTACCATGGTGGTAAACCATTATGGTCAGAGCCAGGTCTGTTTTGAGCACTGGGTGAGCAATTCTCTGTGTTGGATTCAAAATATTTGTCTTGATTTTGAACCACTGGTGAGTATGAATCCTTTCCAGAAGCTGTCATGTTATGAAAAGGCCTGTTACTCTACAGAGGGCACGGATGCTATGTCTATGTTGCCTGTGAATGGGTATAGGTGCATAATTTGAGCCTTACTATGAATAACACCAGATGTTTCCTAAGAACCCGAGTGCAGAGGAGCAGCTGGTATTGTCAGGCAGTCTCCCATCCAAGTTTTAACCAGACCCAACCCTGCTTAGTTTTTGAAACCAGGTGCATTTAGGGTGGCACAATGGTAGATGCAGAGCAGAAGGAAGAGTCTTGTGCAGGAATTTGTTAGCTCTCACACAAAAATGCTCTTTTTGTCTTTGCCATGCTGAGAATTTTGTTGGTTTGGATGCAAAGTAATCTAGGCTTCCTTGGAAGCTTTTGTTCCAGATTTTTCCATCTGCCAAGGTAGTACCCTTGGTGTTGGTAGCGACAAGTGGATTGCTATGCTGGCTTTGATAATGAGGACTGAGGCCTCTCTGCTAGCTCAGCTACTAATTTCTCTAGTGTTTCCCCAAACACCTCCTCACCTTTAAGTTTGGATGCACACGTTCTGTTTAGGATGATTGATGGCTATTCATGGGTGTAACATGGCTTCTTTGTAGCCACCAAGTCATAAATCACATCGAGAGTTTGGAGCAGGACAGAAACTGAGACATCTCACTGCAAGCAAGGGTCATACCCCTAGATGATGAGTCACTTGCTTGCCACCAAGTAGACTGTCCTTACTAAATATATGAAAAACCTTTGGTCTGAATGGCTGTAGTTGAGGCTTTAAAATTGCTGTGCAGTTATGCCCTTCCTTTTAGGGTGTATGGGGCCTTTTATAAGGAAGCCCTCTTCTGAAAGTGTGACTGTTTTTCACTGGTAGAATTACTGCTGCACCAATCTTAGGTTTCCAAAACTTATATAAAAATGAAGACATTTATTAACATTTGATTCTATTCAGAAGTCTTCATTTGGATTTTATGATGCCCTCAAAGAGGAACCCAGTGTCTAATAATGTTTAAATATTTTATTAATATTAATGAGTTCTTTGTAAGCCACTGCCATCCTGTCCTGTAAGAGTCCTGTGAGGTTTTCCCCATCACTCTTTTAGTAGTGGCTATATGGTTCAGCGGCAGATAGAACACTGTTCATTCTGGCCTAGGGACACTCAGCCAAAGAAGGGTTCAGGTACACATACTTCAGGTTGCTAGCTTCCCCTGTAAGCTGATTTTTAGTTGCTTGACCACAGTTACTCCATTTTAGCTAGCCCCTTTGTTTTTAAAGACAGGCAAGGCCATTCCACTCTGTGCACAGATCATGGAAAGTTCTTAGGAATGCAGAAGGAGATAAGCCTCGGCTGGATTCAGCAAGCTATGCAACCTTGATAGATAGCTGTAGTTAGCTGCAAAACATCTGTAAAACTATCTTATGAATAATGTAAGCCAAATAATATAGACCAATAGTTATAGGGAAAATAGGTTTTTGCCCTTGTAAGGGGGATATGTATGTTTTTGTCATTTGTGTTTAGATAGTAATAAGGTATAAAACTGTCTGTAACTCTGAATTCAGGGTCTTTTTCCACTGTCCACTTGTGGGCTTGGGGATTGACCTTCTGCAGAATAAACGCTGTTGGAGACTGTCCTGACTGAAATCCTGTGTGGGTCTCTTATCGGTGCAGGGTAACGATCTTCACTTGGAATCTTTTTCCAACACCCCTCGGAACCTGAAAGGTTGCCTGACAATATGAGGGTCGGCTGGCTGGAAACAGGCAGGGCATAATTCACCCTTTGTCAAGCCTGTATGTATTTTCACATGTAGGGAACACCGCTTTAGCCCAGCATGTCCCGGCCATCTCTGCTGTGCCTGAGGGGGTCAGAGGAGTCTCAGGCTTGGTCTACACTTATTGCGAAATTCAGCACCAGTCAACAGGAGATACACAAGCTACATAGTGTAGCTTGGATATCTCCTGTCGACTTCCTAAATTGTAATGTGCATAGCATTCCCACTATGATGCGCTGACGGGAAATGCCTTCCCATTGACGCAGCGTTACTCTTTTTCTGGGGGTAGATTTATTAAGTCGATTTCTGGATCGATTGAGGGGGTCTCCACTTCTGCTCATCGATCCCAAAGAATCGACCTTACGGTGGTGAATTTGCCACCGTTAGTGAAGACATACTCTCAGAGAGGAGGCATTACAGTGGTGGGTCCAAGTGGTTGAAACCAAGAAGCCACCCAACACCCACTCCAGGAGAGAGGAGGAGGAGGAAATGAAAAGTCATTGGTGTGTGAAAATGAATTAAAATTAAAGTTATACAACAAAATGGTCGGAAGCAAATAACTGCCTTCTTCCTCCACTGGAGGCAGAAAATCTGATGGCCTGTGCTGAAGAGTGCGGCTTAGTCCTGCAGCCTCCAGCAACAACTTTGGAGCCCCTGAAAATTCCACAGGTGGGAGGTCTGGCCCCTTAGTGGTGTCTGAGGAGAGAAGCTGTGCAACTAAACTGACTTGAAATGAAGTACTCATGATTTCTGTTTAATTAAATTATGGCAAACGTACAGCTTCTGTAGATACTTTACATAAGTATTTAAGCAACAGAAAGTACTGTCGCTGTATCTTTCAATACCTGTCTCTCTCTCTGTTAAGATGGCTAGCTAGTTCAGATTCCGTATTTATTCTGATGGCCTTAGTTTCTAGTTTGTACTCTATTAAATCTAGTTGACAATTTGTTCCAGGTGTCTACTATACTTTGATTTAAATAATTCAATGAATTCTAGGTTCTATAAGAATCTGAAAAATTTCCCCTCCTGTCCACCTCAGATTATCCCCATCACAATAAACAATAGTCCTGGGCCATTTTTATATATTTTCTCCTCCCTTATCCCCATCACAATAAACAATAGTCCTGGGCCATTTTTATATATTTTCTCCTCCCCTCTCCTCAGCAGTGCTTCCCATCCATTTAGACTAGATCCCTAGTCCTCTATCTGCATGAACCCACTATTCCCCCAACCTTCCCTTCTTTTCCCTAGATCCTTTCCAAATCTCTACTTTTGAAGAAAACGCTCTCTCCTGTGGCCACCTGCTCAATCCACTACTTCCTGGAATCATTAGCCCTGAACAGATCCATGCTGCTGTGTTGCCCTGACTCAGAGGCATTCTAGAATGAATTTTACCACAGCAAATCACCATGCAGCACCAAGGAGCTGAGTCAGCATTTACTTATTTCATCCATGCTAATGGAGGGTTTTGCCCTACGAGGCATTTACTAGTGCTTTGATCAGTTGAGATGTAAATATCCTGCTACAATGTTCACCACTTCCTCTGGGAAACTATCCTGTAGTTAAATAGCTGATCAGCAAATCACTGTCAGGAAAACATTCCTGATATTCTGCTTTTAAACTTTTCCTTTCCTTCATTTCATTCCACTCCTCTTAGTTAAACTATAGTTTCATTCTCTGCATCATATTATTGAACCTCTCAACAAAGCTTTCCTGTTGAACCCATATTGCGAGCTAGACTGTGGTGCCTTGGCAAGGTGCCACTTCATCAATACCCTTGACCTGTCTGAACAGTAACACCGAGGGGTGAAAACTGAACATCTTTCATGGAATGTGTTATGAGCAGGGGGACTGTAGCATCTCAGAGGGCTTGTACACTCATGAAAGTTATTCCAGAATAAGGTAGGTTGTAAATTTAAAGAGGAATAACTATTTGGGAATAACTGTGTAGACAATCCCTCCGGGGCAGTTGGAGGAGTGGGGGAGCAGACAGGGGAATGATCCACTTTGCCACAGAATTACAGCACAAAGACCTGTTCAGTTAATGAGACTTTAGTAATGGAGATGAATCAGAGTTATCTCATGAAATCCTGATTAAGGGCATAATCCTGAGAGGATCTGAGCACTCATGACTCCCACTGAAGTGATTGTCATATTTTAGCATTGAACCCACAAATCATTTAATAGATACGCATTTCACATCTTCCTTTACAAGATAGCTAGCACAATAACAACAAAACTAGGAAAATTTCACCAGTATGCAGTCTGAAGGGATGCTTTGGATTCCAGTAATGAGACAAATTCAGAACAAGACTCAGGTGCCTGACTCACTTAGCGAGCAGGGTCTGTGGATGACATTAAGAAGTACTGCAGTCATATCTTGCAGTCCCTATGAACTAGGAAGTTGAGCTCCTGCTGGCTAGCAATGGGCATTGATTGAAAAGAAATCTATTTGGTAGTCCTCTCAGTTGGAAGAAAAACAGTCAAGTAATGATAATAAAAGTAAGTGGAGAAAGATCAGGATTTAAGACTAATATAAGAGAAGAATGTGACTGAATATACTCCATTAAGCAATAGAAAATATGAAAAGCTGAAGGCTGAAAAACTCAACAAAACAAAGACATGAAACATCTCTCAGGATGCCACTTAGTTCAATCTGGAACAATGACAGAACTTGTTATATAACAATCCATATTTTCTCATCTTCCTTTTCATACACGAGAAGGCCATAATCACCTTGTTTTCTCCGCATCTAGTTCCATCTGCAGCAGCATCCAGTTTTGAGCGGCAGGAACCTTTCACTGAGCACCAGAGTGTCTGGCAAATATTCTGTAAAACAGAGAGCAAACTGCAGCTGCCTTCAGAAGAGTTGAAACTCCCAGGCCAAGATTTTCAAAAGTCACTAATGATTTTTGGGTATCTCAATTTGTGATACCTTTAAGAGGCTTGATTTTTAGAGGTCAAGATGCTTAGAATTTTTTGATAGGTAGGCCCCTTTAAAGTTGTCTCAAAATCAGATACTCCAAATCTCTAGTCACTGCCTAAAATTTTAGCCACAGAACAAGTTTAAATTTACTTCTCATTAGTGTATTAACATAGATCTGTAGACGAATACAAAACTGTGAACATATTGTGTCCAGCTGACTGAATTCAAGTTCTCTTGAGAATTTAAAAGGTATCCCTATTGGCTGTGCAGATTGTCTGTGAACTGACATAGCTCACAACCACCAGTCAAGCTCTTAGTAAATCTTTAACTCCACATGACTCATGTAATCTAATTAAAAACTATATACAAGTAATATTTTGAGCTGTGCAAGTTGGACAGAGCATAGAAAAAAAATGTATTTATTTTTTTAAAAACAAGCTGCAGGAAGTCAAGTTCATTTCTCGTGAGTACAATGGTGCGTTTCACTATGAGGCACCCTAGCAATGTACACACAGTTTGCCATTTACAACTGTAAAAAACGGCAAGCAGCATTTCAATTTGACATAGATCGATCTATTTTTTGAAAACGAGAAGGGTGCCCTGGTGAGAAGATAACGACAGTCCCAGACCATCTACTGCTGTGCAAAATGGGACAGCCAAAAACATAAAGAAAGTGGTAAGAAAATATGACGACACATACGTTTGGATTCTCCTTTACCAGATCAAATGCATACCAGTTGCCTCAGTGTGTTATAATAGAATTGTTATTTTTATTTACAATATTCAATTATTTTCTAAGTGGTAGAGAGTCAGGTTGTATCTTTACTTACACAGCACAGAAATTCAAATTTTACAATAAAAAAGTGAAAGCACAATAGAGCGTCCAAAGTTGGACAAGAATTTGTTTTAAAATCAACATACAACACCACAAGTTTTTTTTTAACAATTGAGTTAACATTTTGTATTGCTTATTGTTCAGTTTTATACATTTATACATTGTGTTTTCCCTGTGTGAACACCACATTTTGCTCTTAACATTTTTTTAAAGTGTAGTTTTACTAAAACTATTTGGACTCAAAGATCTTGAAGAATTTCTTTGAGTGCATATTGCTAGGAATTTCTATCATTACAATTGTTTATATTAAAATGAAAAGGAACTGTATATTGTTTATTTACAGTGTTATAGTTTATATGTACGTAATAATTAAAATGAATAATTTTATTCAAGAAGTGTGAATAGTGGGATGCAGTGCCTATTGCCACTGCACAGGTAGGCCTCAGAGAAAAAAGTCTGACAGCCCCGTCGTTTAGAGGGCTGTTTGGGACATTACATTTTCAGGATGTAGTCACGGAGTTAAAATCTGTTCTGGCTGAGCTGTTTTCTTCCACTGTGTTAGGAATGATTTGTTCTTTATCTATTATATATGGAGTACGTTTTGTTCTTTTTTCACTGTGTGGTGGGTACTCACCACTGTATTTCAAATACTTAAGAAGAAATACATAGTTGAAAAATGTACTTTTAGCTTTCATCCACTAGAATAGCCTTTTTCATCATCAGAATATGGCTTTAAATTGAGTGCATACTGCTATTACAGTTGCATTTTCACGCTAGACAAATATCCATAGATTTTATAACCAAATGTTTTCTTCCATTGAAAAAGTGAATGATTCATGCAGGAAAACCATTAGCTTTAATAGAAGTTATCCACATAAATCCCCATATGTATGACTTTCCCCCCATCATTTATAAAGCTAGGTTAAAAAAGGATACTGCACATATCACAGAAGAAATAGCATTGTTCAATGGGCAAAAGTGGGACTGACAGTCAGGAACTCATGGCTCTGAAATTGACTCACTTCATGACAAGTCATTTGTTTTATTATCAGCATTGTTGTAGGTACTTTATACACAGGGTCTCTGCCTTGCAGAGCTTGCAATCTAAATGACTTCTACATCTCTAACCTCAGAGATGAAGAACAAAATTCCGATCTTATTAAAATCAGTGGGAGATTTGGAGGTAAGGATTCAGTCACAAGGCATTCATGACCAGATTTTCAAATGTGCAGATCACCTGCAGCTCTCATTGTATCAAAGGGAGCTGTGGGTGCTCTATTTCTTGGAAAAATCAGCCCATTAATCTGTTTCAATTTCTTGCTCAGTCTAACAGGGATACTATTTACCTATTTCACAGGATGCCTAGTATAAACTTTGCTCAGAGTGACCATTTCAATATAGAAAACCCTTGGCCAAATTCAGGTAAATGCAGCTAAGTGTAAGCTGACATATCTATCATGGGAATTTACTAGACTTGTGAACAGTGGGGTAAATTACTCATTGAGTGTAAGTTAGTCAGAAAGTGGGCGTTAAGTAGAAAGTGGCAAGGCAGTGTAAATGTCAGCCAGCCCTCTCAGAGAATACACTTAGGGTATATCTACACTGCATGCTTCTTTCAGTGGCGTGCAGAGTACATATACAAATAGCCCTCCCAGCATGGGTATAAATAGCAGAGTAGACCATGAGGCATGGCTTAGGTGAATAGAGTAAGGGTGTGTGTATATACCTGAGTCCCTGCCCTCTCTGCCAGCCCAAGTTATGCCTCCTGACTACACTGCTGTTTTTAGCAGCATAGTGTCCCCATTACCTTCCTGTTTCTGAAACCTTTCCCTGGGAGCTGCTGGAGCCTTTCCCCACTTCCTGCCCCCTTCCAGAGCCTTTCACTGACACAAGTAGCTACATACCACAGTGTGAACGTCACCAGCTTTTCACTGTGGCATGTAGCCTACACATACCGTGCATGCTGCCGATAATGCTGTGTAATGTAGACATAGCCTAAGTTAATTTTGCACACCTTGACTCTTCAATCTGTGCCAATATGCCGAGTAAACTATACTTTCATATAGGCTGGCATCAAATAAAATTAACAAGGACATCCAAAGACCATTTAAAAAATAATCCATGTAAAATATCTCACTTTTCGTTGCTTTCACTGTAGGATTAAACAGAATACTCAATTCTTTGCTAGTGCATTATTACCTGCACAATATAGGCCTTGAAGTAAAAAAACTACAAATTAATTTACTGACATATATTTAGCTATAAATTAACTAGTCAGGAAATGCCAAATGCAAAAGCCTAGAAGATTCAAGTAGAAACAGAAACCAATAATGAAAAGTGATGCTTTAATTTCCTATCTGTACCAAAAGACAAATTGCAGATGCAAAGAACAGCTGTGATACGTGTAATGAATGCATTATTTCAATACGTTTCAGCTTCAATTGGTGCAATTCAACATTGCTACCCATACTGCTCATTATGACTGAGAAAATTAATCAGAAACGTACAATACCACCAATGACAGATGAGGATATGCATAATGATCATAATGAAAAAAGCAATCAGAATGATCCTTGCAAACCACTGTTTCTACATCAGTAGGGACTGATGCACCTCCTCCACCCTTAACTATTTGTCCCACAACAAAAGTGGGCAAAAGTAAGACATACAGGACTAAATACTACCCTGAGATTTGTTCAGATGACTCTCACAGAAGTTAGAATCATAGAATATTAGAGTTGGAAGGGACCTCAGGAGGTCATTTAGTCCAATCCCCTGCACAAAGCAGGGCTAACCTCAGCTAAATCATCCCAGCCAGGGCTTTGTCAAGCCACAGTTTAAAACCTCTAAAGATGGAGATTCCACCACCTCCCTAGGTAACCCATTCCAGTGCTTCACCACCCTCCTAGTGAAAAAGTTGAGCAAGTGTATCCAATTGAAGAATTTGGTCAAAGGACAGCCAATGGGATGGAAGCTCCAAAGTCCTTAAATTACTATTGGAAATGGGACTTAAGCTTCTAAAGACACTGTTCATAATTTTACCCAAGATCTATAATGTATGTTTAAAAATGAAATCACTTCACCACTGAAATGCAGTCACCTCTGCATGAAATATAGTAACAATTCACTAGGCCACTACAAAACAATTTAGGACAACCATATTCATTTAAAATGGAGAAGAATTTTAGGTAGGCAGAATATAATTTCTCCAAACTGGAATTTGGTCAGGACACAATAAGAACTAAAAGCTTAAAGTCTTGTTAGTAGAATAGATGAAATCAAACAGCACTCACATCAACCTCTTCACAGAAAGTAGCATTGAGGCCGAACTGCAGCTGGCACTGGTGATGTACATCATAGATCACTCCCGGGGCGATGAGTGGTAATTTTACATCTTTCTTTTTTGGGATATCATCGAGACAGAATCCCCATCCTCGGCTAAAAATGAAAATTGGAAATTAAAAAAACAAACGCGCTTTTAATTTTAACTTTGAATTTCTTTTAGTAATTTAAGATTAAATTTCTAATAATTGATGGCACTTTCCTCTATAGTCTTTAGAAAACAACACTTCCAGATTCCAGGCAGGGGAATTTTGCAAATAACTGCTTATTGCCAATAATGTTTTAGGAACCTCAGATAAGAACAAAGTACTTCAAAATATCTGGGAGTACCTGCCATTCAGGAGCAGCCTAGGTATTAAGATCTGGTATCTTTACCCACCCAATGCATGTAGAAGGGACACTGAGGTCTGCAAAGGCAGCTGAACAGGTGTGGTTCTCCTTTGCGGTGTATTATGGCTCCTGTGTGGCCTTTTCAACAGCTCTTTCCTTCTCTTGTGAATTATGAAGAAGGGCTCTGCAGCAGTTCTCCCCATTCCACCTTGCAGAGGAATTTTATGGAGGCAAAATGTAGTTTGCTAATTAGGAAATACCATGAAATAGCTTCAGTCATTAGAAAGACTTCAGTGAGAGTTGCAGCTACTCTCAACAGCACTGAAAGTCAGACCATAGGCATCTGAAGTTGGGCACCCAAATTTCAAGGCCCCTTCTAATAAGAGGTCACTTTTGAAAATGTGAGCCTAAGTGATTTGTCCAAGATCTCATAGGAGATCTGTTATAGGCTTTCTAATGCCCTATCATATACCTTAGCCATAAGGCCATCTTTTCTCCCAATAACCATATAATAGCTGAAGGTCACACCACGTTTTGGACTAAGATTGTTGTCTAATTTGAACAATGCACAATGTAACGATTCTTCCACTATCCACTGTATTCTATTTAGTCAGCTCTGAGTGCGCCATGACATGGGAACCAACAACATACCTCAAGGAGCTTCAAAGGAAAAAATAATTAAGAATATCTCCTCAACTCTGTGTCACCACAGACAGCATTCCTTTATTCCAGGTGGACATTGTATTCTAATCACTCACTCTAGGAAATGTGTGATGTATTCCTTGCTGCACGGTGACCAGGTGAGTGGAGAAGGATCATACTGTAAGTGCCGGGACATAATGTATGGATGCCTTCCAACAGGCTCACAATCGTTCCCTTTTCCATCATGCTGGATACCAAAACTAAAAGACATATTACCAAGCACAGGAAATAATCATTATAGCTGATATTTACATAGCACTCTTCCTCCAAATACCTCAAAATGCTCAGGAAAACACATAGGTATCACTTCAGCCATCAGCTAAAAGTGGAAAAAGCCAACAGAAGTCAAGACTCTTGTTGACTTCAGTGGGCTTCAGATCAGGCACACAGCAATGCCCCCAGGCAGAAAGTGAAGAATTAAACTTCCTTAGTTCAGACTCTGGGACAATTTTAGGAAGTCAGAACATAAGTATCCAATTTGACTTTTGCCAAGGTCCCATAGCTCACTCCTACTCATTCACAAAGTTCTAGGAGTTTTTTAATAATCATAGGCACTCAGGCTTTCTGCCTCATCCACAAGGCAGTGTGCTTTAGCACCCTGCTGTGAAGTTAATTTGGTAATGATTCAGAGGGAAGGTGGAGAACACTCATAGCACTTCCTGCAGCACCTTGAGCTTTAGGCCAAAACCCAGCTTGGCCTATGAAATTGGATGAGATCACAGTACTGAGCAGCATGGCTACAGGTTTGGGGTGGGAATGAAGGATTTTCAAAGTAGACTGCAAGTGCTGGGAGTCTGGGACAATACTGAAAACAAATATCTCACAAAAATTGCAGGCCAAATTTTGCTCTTGATTATGGTGTTGTAAATCAACATAATTCCATTCACTTCAGTATAGTTATATCAGACTCAGAGCAGAATTTGACCCATTAGCTCTCTTCATCTCCTATTAATTTCTCTTCTTACAATACTTTCTTTTTAAAATCAAGGTTGTCACTTTTGATTGATTTAGACAGAGGCACTGCTTCCCACATGGTCATGAATGGATAGGTGAACTGGCCTCCAATCTCCTCCCCATCTCTCTCCCAGTTAATAATACTGTGCGTTGTAATGGCCCATCCCTACAGCAGGTCCTCCCAAGACTGCTCATAACTCAGTTTTGTCTAACCTCTGCAAGGCTTTTGTGAATGCCTGTAAGCGATTTACTACTCAATAACTTTTAAAAATAATAATCAAGCACCCTACTGAAAGACCAACGTGACCAAATTGTCACTGTAGCGCAATATAGTACCACACACCATGACCAGCCAAGGAATCGAAATCCCCAACAGCTTTCACAGCTCTATTTTGAATCATTAAATCATCAATTTAAATTAAATCATTAAATCATTAAATTTGAATCATTAAATCATCCCAGTATTTCAAAAGCTTGGGTGGCTCTTTCCCTCTGCCACAAGTTTCTTTTTCTTACTTATTTTTAGATTTATACAAGAGTCGCCTCCTCACCCCATCTCCAGTGTATATACAAAAGTTGAAAAGCTCTGCCTAAAATAACATGCATAGGGTATCAAAAAATGACTATGACTGTCAGTGTTGGCCAAAATCTTGTTTTTGAAATATATGTAAGAACAGAGCCACAAACACCCCCCCTTCCTACCAAAAGGCACATCAGTCTGAATCAAAAGCTAAAACCTCAAACTGACTCTTACTGTTCTACCCTTTTAAATGTTAATTCAAGTCTGTCTGCATTTTGTATAATTTTAAGATTGTTTGTAAACGTCTGTACCATATCCACTGGCCACTGTCAAAAATGAAATAAGGTTTGCTCTAAAAATAATATGTAAGTTCTTCAGCTAGGAGTTGGCCCTGAGTGATTGAAGTGTGAATGGCCGAGCAATTGAGTTGGGTGTAGACAAAAAGAGTGATTGAACAATTGGTCTGAGTAAGGGATATCGAAACAGACATGAAGAAAACACCAGTCTCACCTAAAACGCTTGAGGGAAGAAGAAAGAAGCAAAGATGATCAAATGGCCGAAGAGGAACCCACCCTGATAACTTTGGAGCCAGCACATTTCAAAGGACAAAATCTGATCAGGCTTGCAACAATGTGGGTGATTAAAGATCACACCAAGAATGCAGTTGCAGCATGACAATGCAAAACCCATAGACTGACATGGGGTCCTTTCCCTATAAAATGGGACAAGAAGATGAAGGCTGGAGGTTCGGGTCTACAACATCACATCAGCCAGGAGTACCGATGCACATTGGCAGAACCTTGCTCCTCATCCTCATGCTCTAGTCACCTGGCCAGTGACTATCATGAGCACCAAGAGGCTGGTAACTATGACATCTGGAAGATCCCTATGTATGTTTGTCTGTCTCCCTGTCTGTGTATGCCTGTCAGTCTGTGTGAGTGTGAATGAAAGCATCAATTGAAACATGTGTCTCTGTAATTGTAGTATTGATATAATGTTAACACTGTTTTCCTAGTGTTTACATTATTATTAATGCTATTTCACTAAGTAAAGCACAATATTAATGTTATTACAGTGTTGATACTTTTCTTTTCTTTAATACTATCTACAGAAGTTTCTGTGTTCACAATAAACGTGGCTTGTTGCCTTATCCCCTAATAAGATCCTGTAATATTTGTTATTTGGGTAACATAAGGACAGATAGCTAGAGCTAGTCAGGTTTCCATCTGAATGACTTTTCAACAGAAAATGCAGAAATTGAAATTTTCAAAACTTAAATTTTTCATGGGATAATTAGGTTTGGCCAATTTATTTCAATTTTCCATTGTGACAACCAAAAAAACAAAAACAAAATCAAATCAAAGTACTATGGCCTGTGCTATACAGGAGGTCATACCAGATGATCACAATGGTCCCATTTGGCCTTGGAATCTATGAGGAAGATACAGTTAAGATAAACATATAAACACTGAATTAGACCTGGCTAGACTCTGAATTTTACATCCAACTATACCTGTGTCCAAGCTCATGTGCAATAGTGAATGCCAAAGGCAGCCCAGAATCTTCATTAATATTGCAGCTCCGGTGAGGTTGACACATACCAGATAGATGAGACAAACCTAAGGTTTCACAGGGATGATTCATGCCAGCACAAATGTCCTTTCTGTAAGCACAGTGAAGACTTGTAAGTAAAAGAGTTTAAAAATGCATGTAGTGCTGCTTATGATGCAGAGTAAATCTCCATCTCATCGTGTACTGGTATCCATTTGAATTTTAAGCAAAAGACAACATATCTAACATTTGTACCAGTATATTGGACTTATTATTTAGTAGTAAATATTAATGTTATGGTAGTGACCACATAACTCAGTCAACATTGGGGCCCACTTGTGCTGGACACTGTACAAATAAAGAAAAGAGACAATCCTTGTACCAAAAGCCTCATAATCTCAGGACACAGACAAAGGGCAAATGAATATGGTAAAGAATCAGCACTGCTTAATTAGTTACATGGATTGTGGCTGCTTGGTTAGGTTTTAACTGGGTATAAAAATATAGAAGGGAGTAGGAAAAGGAAATCAGGGGAAGAAAAATAGCTGTAGCTTGTCATCTGCCTAGCTATGATCATCAGGCTGGGATTTGTAGGGCTCAGAGTATGGCCTAGCTTGCAGAGTTGATCTTAAGAAGGGATCTGAAGGAGGATAAGGTAGTGGTTGTTCAGATTTTTTCACAGTTTTCCAGTGCATAAAGGGCAGGCAGCATCAGACGCAGCACGGTGGTGTTTGAGAAGCTGATTGGTGGTAGCAAAGGCAGGAAATGCCACCAGAGTGACGTGGGAGTTGATGTCATTGTAAGCTTGGTAGCAGAAAGCAAAATTATAAAAAGGTCTTAAATGTAAAGACTTGATTAATTACACCAATTTTTCCAGGCAAGTGGTGTGCAAATCCCCGCTCTTGGCTCAAGAAATTAACATACTGTGGAGCAGTCTTCCATCTGATGCTGAGAAAAAGATTAGAATGTGCACATTTGAGATTCAGAACAGTGAAGGTAAATCTCTGTTTATTTTCCATATCCTTGAGCTCTTCAATACGAGTCTAAAGGTTTGGGTAGAGTTCCTCCCAATTAACAGATGAAGAGTGCACAACTAAGTCCTTTGATGATATTATCTCCCACCCTCTATGGGTGTGTCTACACTGGAGCTGGAAGGTGCAAACGGCAGAAGGGGCTAGCCACTCCCAGTGCGATTCTAGGCATGCACTTGGGCAGCTAGCACTTCCCACCACTACGGCTCACCTATTTTTAGTAGACTCGCTCTGATTAAGCTGGCATGAGTATATCTACTCAAACTGGAAATTATACCTTCCAGCTCCAGTGTAGACATTCCCTAAATGGAAGTGGGCATTGGCTGGCCATTATGAAGTAAAGGGAGTATTATCCCAGTCTCCTCTTAAACAAGGACAATACCATTTTTTTCCAATAAGTCGTACTTTTTGGACAGGCAGGAGACCATAAGAACTGAAAAATAAAGGTGTTGGGAACACTCTATGGAATACCGTCTGCTGTAACATCCAGGATCCACTGATCTGTTTATTCTAGGCCCATGCCTGGAAGAAATCTTTAAATCTTCAGCCTATGATGGCATTCTGTGCATGGGTCTGTGGATCTTCATGTTGATTATTTGACGTTTGAAGGGTTCATCCCTGGTAAAGCATCACAGGAAGAGTCATTTTCCTCTAATACTGAACAGGGATATTTCTTAGAATAAGACAAACAGTGCATCCCTAACGCTACTCTCTGACTCTCTCATCACTCCGCTTAGCCCTTCTGCTTAGAATTTTCCCCAGGCCTCTTATTGCCTGGATTCCTGCTATAGTTTTAAGAAAAGTGTTCACATAGCCTCATTAATCTGGGCAAGACAATTTCACCAGGAGCACAGCACTGTCCTTGTCAACCTGGAGCTTTTTTCTCCCCCAGCAGATAAACTGCTATTCTGAACATACAAGATGCCATTCTCCACCATCCCAAGGCTAGAGACATTCTCCTTGTCACAGCATACTTGGCTAGACACAGACAACTGCTTACATTCATGCACTCCCCCCCGCCCCTTTACACATTTTCCTATTGCTTACTGATAACACAGGAGACTTACATTTATACTCCCTCTGGGACTGGGTGACATTAACCTGGCTATGTATATTTACCACATCAGTATTAAACAAATCAAAATCGTTATAAACTGGAGAGATTTCCTCCCAATCACTGCTAAGAGAAGCAGGGCTTCCAGGATACAGTTTCTGCTTTTCCAGGATCTGGAGTTGGAGTCTGACCTTTTTCATCCATTCTTGATGGGCTTTTTCTCTCATTTCATCTATTTTTTGGAGTTCACATTTATATTTGGAAAGTCTTTCCTCAGCTTCTGGTCTCAGCCTTCTGAGTTCCTCCTCATGCTGCAGACGCTCTCTCTCTCTCTCTCTCTCTCTCTCTCTCAAGGCTTGCAGCTCGATCGCTGTGTTGGATCGTGAATCACTCATTCTGACTAGCTTTAATCTTTAACGCTCTCAATATCAAATCTCAAAATTTGGAATAGCGTCAGGTTCTAATCCAAAACCCAAATGTTCTGGTTCTGTGGAACCTGCTACGACTATGCCACTGTGACCCGTCCATGCCCAGGGTAGCCACCTGAGAATGCCAAGATCAGGGCAGGCTGCAAAAGGAGACCAGATTCTCACAGCGCTGGTGGGTGACACTGAAGCCCAACTTCCCAACCAGCAATGAACTGCTTCTGATTCCCCACACTGGTTATCAAGAAGCCAGTCCACAAATGCCCACAGGCCCCTTTATTGCATTCCAGTTCCTGGCTCCCAAATCTGCACTAGGTCTAGCAAAGAGACCAGTTGTTTAAACTCTATGCTCTTTACTAAAAAGGTTCCCTCTGACCCCAAGGGGTCAGCCACCGTACCAGTTCAATGTAAGTTTGGATCTTACCTAAAATACCACGCTGCCAGCCAATCCTTTAGTAACTAAAACTAAAGGTTTATTGTAAAAAGAAAGAAATAAACCAGGAGAGAAATGTTAAAGGGTCAAAGCAAATCAGATACATACAAATGATAGAAAGTCCATATACATCAGGTTTCTAGAAGAAATGTGGAGTTGCAGGTTTGTACAGTTCCCTCTGGTATACATCCAGTACCTGGATGGTCTCAGTCCTTTGTTATACAGCTGCAGTTGCAGATGACTTGATCCAGAGAGAGGTAGGTAGGTGGCTGAAGCTCAGGATATAAGGCAAAATGGTTTATGTGGTTTGCTCTTATATACCCTCTGTCCTTAGCCATGCGCGTTGTGGAATGTTACAAGAACTAAAATGGAGTCCAGAGTCACATGGGCCAATCCTGGTAACTCTTCAGGTATGCCTTTAGTTTCCTCCTGGGCCCTTTGCTTCTGTAAAGGTTTTGATGGGCCATTAAGCGGGCTATTGTCCCACCGCCATCCTATCTGGGGTGTTGCCCAGGCAGCACAATTTGAAATACGGGTACATCAAATATGTTCATAAACTTCTCCTACCCACATAACACACGAATATAAACACCATCATCTTACTTAGCGCTTTATAACCATTCTAACAATACCTGACATGGCATATCCCACATGGATTATTATGATTTTGACATACTGATGTCAAACAATAAAACAAATGCTCTCCCTCCCCATCTACCCAGCATGACATGGGCCTTATCTGACCAATTGCAACTAAGCAATACAGCTCAAATAGTGAATACCCACAGATAACTGATTGAGAAATATATTTTCTTTATGAACTGTGGAAGAAAATTGTTGAATACTTGTGAACGACCAATATATTTGAGGCAATCATGATCTTCTGATGGATATTCAGCAAAATAGAGAGAGAGAGGCTAAATCTATCAGACACAATAACTATTCTGTGAATTATTTGCACAGCTATAGTGGCCCATTGGAAATGTCTGCTTACCTCTCTTTCTATACATAGTGGCTGAGACCCACTACTATAAAATATGATTGAAAAGATATTATCAAGATATTTGTCCATGTTTATAAACCATTTACCTAGAAATCTAAAAGTGAACTGAATTACCTTAACAACAAAATATTCTGCTATTGTGAAGTGTAGTCATTTGTTATTTTAGGGTTTTGTAATTATGGGGCTGCTAATCTACATTGCTGGGCTTTTGGCACTAGTATTTTTTCCTTGAGAAAATACCTGATTTAAGCCATAAACAAGAGATGGGCCTGAACTGAATATTAATCTCAGCCTCCCAACCATTGATCTTTGAGGATGTTTAGATTAGGATTTGAATACAGATTTGAAATTTCTTGGCTATGAACCATATCTAATAAAACACCTACAAGACATGAATAAAAAATTATATAGGCTTTGCAAAAAGATGGAAGCAACCTTTTTTGCATATTCAACCTTGACAGTGTGCTTTTATAAAATAGCATAAACCACCTGTATTTACTAAAACTGTCCTTCAGAAATGACGTCTTCATCAGGCATGTCAGTACATAGGAAAGTGTGTGTGTGTTATGAGGGAGAAGGAACTAAAGGAAGCTATTAGTCTATAGATATGTTCTCAGTGAAAGAAATATGAATAAAACAATATTTGGCAGCTCCTCTCCATACCTGGTTAGAAGTACAGCTACATCATGATGTATAGGGTTGACATCGTTTTTGGGATTGATGCTTTTCTGCCATTTACAGAAGCTGGCTAATGTCTTATCTGCATGATGAACTATTTTCAAGCCTTGCTAAAGAAAAAGAATTATTATAAAGACTGCATTATATTGCCGGAGCACAGCAGCAACATTAATTATCAGGCTTACTAAAGCCATTGAAATGTAACTGGTTATGCTTCCAAAGCTAGAAACATCATTAAAGGCAATGACAGCTATTTATCTAATGCCCCAAATATTATGTTTAAACTTTGTCATTTTTGCAGCTAGTGTAACTAGAGAAAAAGTATATCAAAGGAGGAAATTAGCAATTTTGGGACATAGCCATCCTAAAACAAAACTGACAAGTGCATTTTTCAAACCACATTTTATTTTCCTCTTGGAAGCTAGCATTCCTCCTGACACAAAGAAGATTAAGGTTAATTAGCAAGTAACTTGGAGAAAGCTATCTTCCATCATATCTATTACCTTTAATGCAACATGAACAATCTCATGATTAAGTAACATTTTATACTTTCATGGGTACATTTCCTTCACACCATTTTTTCTAAAGCTGAGAAAAATGCACAATAGACATCTTATGAGCCGACAAGACAAACACAAGTTGAAGAAGAAAAAAAAAATTTTGCAGTGCAAAATATGCCAAATACGCGTTACCTAAAACATGTTTCCCTTTTCCTTGGTTTTGCCATCTACTGTGCCTCACCCCCAGTATATTATTATTTAAGGTAAAGTTTTCCAAAGCACTGATCTGTTGTAAGCACCTGAGTCCTATTTTCAAAGGTGCACTAGGCACTTAGGAACTGAAGTCTCATTGAAAGTCAATGAGCACGTAAACTCTTAAATGGGCTTTTGAAAATTTTACCCTTGATATCCTTACCCATAGGGTTAGCTGGATAAATTAGCCTCCTATCCTGCAATTATTTTTACCTGTACAGGCCCCAGATCTCATGTGGAGACCAACTGACTTCAACAGCACAGGCATCCACCTGGTTTAGGGCCTTTGATCATAAGCCCCTTGGGACAGAGACCTTATTTTAAGGCTATGTCCACAGAAGGTTTTGCACAATTATAGTGCTATGAAAATAACCACCAATGTTATAATAATCAGCATTCATTTAAAGGGTTGCTACAGCGTTTATGCAATGTGGGAACATGCAATCACCTATGTGTGGTTAGTTCACAACAATGAACACTTCATCTGTCACTGTTTCTCTGCATTTTGAAAAGGAGTTTATGGGGAAAATAATCTGAATTGGTGTACAATAGTAGATCTGCTTCTTCAGAGAGATCCACAGGCAGCTGCACTGTGCTTTAGGAATCTGCTATGTGATTAGACTGTGGATGATTCATTTGAGCATCTTGTACATTTGAATCTCGGCTCCACAGCAAACCTCCTCAGTCTTCATAGATCTTCTTCTGGTGCTGAAGAGTTTTAACTGAATTTTCTTTTGGGAGTTTATGCACAAACACCTGAAGTTGTGAGCTAAATTGTGTGCCACCTAGAGCAGCAGTTAGCCTTAAAACAGCTGTGCCAGCGTCAATAGATTAGCAGAGGAGTAAAATGAACAAAATATTTTAAACAAGCAATCCTTTTTCCATGCCACTATTTATCATACCGTGGATGCACTCATTACTCTCTTTCAATGTTAATCTAAATAGCCTACCAAAATCTCTCTTCAATGCATTGTGTTCCCAACTTTCTTCATTGTAATCTCGGGGAAAACAAAATCTCACCTCTTCCTCTTCAAGAAGAATAAGGCGGACAAGCACGATGTGGATTGCGTTGCCAACGCTTGGATCATGGAACAATCCTGTGACCTGTGCCAGAGCCAGGAGATATGAAATTAATTGATTGCTCTACAGCAAGACAGAACTTTAGAGAGAAAAATATGCAGGTTATTTCAATCAGATTTCCCCCTTTGTTTTTCCCCCCCTCCTACATGTTATTCACAGAAGGTTCACTTTATATTCTGAAATGTAATAACCACCATGAACCACTGCAGAGGGCAGCCCAGTCAAACAAATACAAAATTCAGTGATCAACAGACATTATTAAGCAGCAAAACATACAACCCATTAGAAAAAATATTTTAAATTCATTTTTCTCAGTTAGGGGCCAATCCACTGTTGTGCTGCACCCTGCGTAGTCATTTACACCTGTGCAAAATAGGTGTAAAACATTGCCTGTACAGAATAGTAGCACTTTATATCTTCCTTATACTGGTGTAAATGATGACCAAAGGTGCAGGGTAACAGGGAAAAGGCCTTACTTTTTGGGTGCTACAGAAACTCCATTAGGATTCTGCTGCACAAAGGAAAAAGAGGAAATTAGGCAAATAGGGAGTTGAAACATATGTAATAGGGAATATCATCAGCATAAAAGTGGAAACTAAGACTAAGGATAAAACAACAGATGGAGCAGTTAGACAAAAAAATAGCAAAGGGCCCAGCATTGAACTCTGACTCCTCTTGGCCCAAATGACAGTGTCAGTGTGTGTGATTAGACAGGTACAAATAGAACCAGGAGAGGGGAAGAAATTAGTGAAATATTGATTTTTCGAGTTGGGGGCTGAACTGAAAAATCTGAAAACAAAACTGGGTCTATCTGAGTTGAAACTGAATTGTTACCATTTTTTTTTGATGAAACAAGAACAAAAGAAAATAATTTATTTGGGATAAGAAAAAATGTTTTGCTGTACCAGAAATGAATTTTTATTTTGTTTTGCGATCAGTTTGAGGTCATTTTAGGGGTATTTTCACCCTTCTCTGTTTATTGGTGTCTGGTTTTTTTGTTTTTTTTTTAATCAATTAGCTAAATTTCAAAATTGAATACTCTTTTGAAACAAAACGTTGAAACATTCATTTAGAAATGGCTGAAATGAACCATTTCAATTCTTTCTAATTTTTTTTCCTGGTTTTTTTTTTTTTTGCTGAAACTATTTGCAGAATTTGACCCAAATTCACAAATAGTTTTGGTGTCCCTAAATTGCATTATTCTGTGAATTTACTATTTGCTGACAATTTTTTTGCCCAGCTCCAGACAAGAAGGAACTAGAAATGCATGCATACAATAAGTGTGGACAGAACCTAATAGAATAAAGTGGAATCAGTGTTTCATTGAGACCAAACAGAATGAGAAGGGGAAAAAAGCCATAACTGAGAGAAAAGTTATGCTTAGCTAGAACTAAACCTAGAGTAAGGTTGGTCAAGGATATTATTGTGTGAGAAATGATGAGAGAAGGCTACTTCTCAAGAGCCTTACTAGTAAAAGGAAGAGATGGGGGAGCAGTAGAAACAAGAATTACACTTAAGCCTGGTCTACACCTAAAATTTAGGTTGACCTCACTACATCACGCAGGGCTGTGGAAAATTTCACACCCTGAGCACCAGAGTTTGACTGACCTAAGCCCCAGTGTAGATGTAGCTAGGTCGATGGAAGAATTATTCTGTCTACCTAGCTACCACTGGCTGGGGAGGTGGATTATCTACATCAATAGGAAAACTCCTTCCATCAATCTAGGAAGCATATACCCTACAGTACTGCAGCAATGCCATAATGGCTGTAATATATAGACATGCCCTTAGTCACAATAATCTGTCAGAGGCAGTCGTTTTTCTCCCTCAACTAGAAAGGGTTGCATCTGTTGTTTGAAATAATCTTCACTGGGAGTACAAAAATTGATCAGTTACATTGTGCTCTATAAATAGTTACTCCAAAACAATACAGCATTGATGGCTACAATGAAAGAATTTCAAGACTTTTGTGTGAACCCATTCCAGATGTGTCCCATTACTGCAAATTACATAAACAAAAACCTAGGAGACATCTGAATTACATTCACTGAATACTGTGGGATGGAAATACTGTGCTGTCTCTTAATTAATCAAAAATCTTTCAACTGAAAGATAATTGTTTTAATATTTTGTGGTCATTAGAAGTTGCCAAAAAAGGCCCTTCCTAGTGTGGACTGGTTAGTCTAATAAAGTTTCAGTTACACAAAGGAATATTGAAATATTATTGTATTTATGGTTTTCTCAGTGCATTTCACATGTTTTTCTGTGGCTATTAATACAAATCAGTACACAAACATTCTTGAAACAGAAGGATCTTAAGGGAGAGAAGGGGAGGAAGGAGAGATTTTATTATTTATTTTGAAGTATTACTGTAATTAAAAATCAAAACCTCAGCTCAATCATCCCAGCTTTGAGGAAATCCAGAGTCAAACCCCACATCCACATTTTGCAACTGGCTGCTATAATGGTCCAAATCAAAATTTTGGATCTAAACAACTCTGACATCTGGATCCGATATGACTTTTGAGGCTCAGTCCAGCTCTATCTTCCTCTCAAACTGCTTTTTCTAACAATTACTAAGGCTCCTGATGATTTTGATGAGATCAGGACATGAACATCTGATGACAGAAACTGACACGGGGAAGCATTAAGAACTGAAATTGAGATTTAGGCTTAGTCTACCCTAGAAAATTAGGTCAGTTTAACTACATCAGTCATGGGCAAGAAAAATCCACGCCCCTGAGTGGCATTGTTAAAATGACCTAAATCCCCATGTAGACAGCACTAGGTTGACAGAAGAATTCTTCTGTTGACCTATCTACCACCTCTTGGGGAGATGGATTACCTATGTCGATGGGAGAACCGCTCCCGTTGGTGTAGGTAGTGTCAACACTGAAGTGCTACAGTGGAGCAGCTGTGTCGCTCTAGCATTTTAAGGGTAGACAAGCCCTAAAAGAGAGCTTGTACCTTGCTTACAAGGAATGGAAGCATAGGTCTTTTCTCATGTCTCATCCCTAACTCTGGGCTACACCAGTTTCTATATGTTGGCTGCCTCACTCTGCATGAATGATGTGACAGCTTTAGAGCTGTTCTGTATTAATTCAGGAACAATAAATGTCCTGTTTGTCTGACTGTTGTAAGGGGGTACGGTCTGACTACAGGGGGTTAATTCAAGCAGAAGCGGGCTGCATTGTGTAGAAAAGAAAACCACTTCAGATAGCTACCATTTACCAGCACTTGTACAGGCATGTGTATAGGCCTCGTCTTCTTTTAAACTCTTTTTTTTTTCCTGTTGCTTTTACTGGTAAGTTTAAAAAAAACACTTCGTTTTAAGAAAGCTGCCTGGTCACAGCTCCCCAAAGGGAGACTTGCCGGTCCCAGTGGGGCCGGAGACATCCTGGTAGACAAGGTGCAGTAGCTCAGGGACTGGATGAATTGTGGGATTCCACCTTCAGACAGGTAAAGGGATGCATCCCCAACACCTGTGGGAATGCAGTCAGAGAGACCAGAGAGGAGTCCTGTAACTGTGACAAGAGACATGGGTAATTTCTTTTGACTCTGTCAAAAACCAGTGATGAACAGTGTCCATAAACCACCTCCCCAGTTTTCCTTCCTCAAATACTGTGTAATATGCTATTTACTCTTATGGCTACCACCTAAATACAGTTTGGTAGGAAAGGAGGCAACGAAACTGAAGAAGTCTCATAACTTTATACATATCTATCATTCACCTGTATATTACCTGTAAAAACCTACCTACAGTAATGAAACTAAGGGCCAGATTCTAATACCTTTATGCATAATGAGTAGTACCTTACTCCTCAAGTTGTCCCACAGAAATCAATGGACCTAATTGTAACAATAGCATGAGTAAAGGTATCAGAATCTATCCCTATGGTTGTAAATCTAAAATGAAAGTCAGGAAATGCAAGAGTTAAGGTATTTATAACCACATTAATTTAATGACATTGGACACATTAATTATTAAAGTTCACATGTACCAGGTTAGCCACTTCACCACGGGAGCTAAAGGAGAACTTATTTAGCTGTGATAAAGCAGCAGACTATAGAGTCACTTGGACCAGCAACTAGAGGGAATCATGATCATGATCATATGCACTAGGTCAATCCAATACATCATTTTCATTACAGTAGCAGCTCGAGTCCTGATCCAACTTCAAGACCCTGTTGTTTCACACACTGTATAGGAACATGTTAAGAAGCAGTCCCTGCTCCAAGGACATTACAATCTAAATAAGAGACAAAAAGTGGGAGGAAAAACAGATGCATGCAGAGATGATGTGACTTGTCTAAGGTCACACAGCAGATCACTGGCAGATTAGGAATAGGACTTTGTCTTCCACTCCAGTACCTTGTCCGCTGGGCCAATGTGGATAAGTGTTTGCTATTATAAGACCCTGTGCTTTAATTGTATTTTACTGTCTAGGTTTTAAATCCTACTACATTGTAGCTTCAGGAGTAGTCTGGCTGGAACTGGCTACCTCGCTGTTGACATAGTAAGCTGATACCACAGGAGGTTCATGTCCAGAAGATTTTCTTCACAATTATAAGGGCTAGACACCCTTTTTCCCCCAAGGGAAAACTTAGATGCAGCAGACACTGAATCAGTCAGAGGGTTAGATTAATACATTAAGAGGGATGGATCTGGGAGTCTGATACCTGTGGTTTTGTTTATGCATTGAATGAGTGGAGAAGAAGGAAGAAGATAATCTCAAATAGCTACACAAGGTCAATGCCTAAAGACCCAGAGGCAATATTGTGCTGCTGGCAGACCAGATGTCAGCTCACGCCAAGGCCCCAGGCCTCACTAAACATCGACAAATGCATAACTGGAAACCAGCCTGGCTTGCCTGGGAGAGAGTAGAGTTAAAAGAGATATTTGTGTTATAAGAATGTATTTAAGGTTTAGACTTTATGGAATGCTTGTAGGGCGCTGCATGGATTAATCCTACTGACAATATCTGTATCCCCTGGTATAAAGTTATATTGAGTGTTAGCATTGTAAACCTCTGCAATTGTGTAACTCACCAAACAGGAAAGAAAGCATTAATTAAAGTGAAGTGCTCATCTTGCACACAAGATGGCCCTTTGAAGGCAAATGAGGCATTGTGTAGCATGATAGGACGGAGATCTTGTTGATTGCATTTCTTGCTCCCTCCACAAAGTAAAGGTGTGCGCATGAACTCATCCCATCAGCTTGGATTCTGGGGCAAAGGGGAGAAAAATCCCTGACAAGGAGAAATTGGGATCTTTATGCTCTCTGGACAATGAGGGGCAAAGATTCCTAAACACAAGCAAGATATTCCCATGCTGCTTGGCATGGGTCAGACCTAAAAACATATAGAGCTGCTTATTACAGAAGCTTATATTACCTTTTTAAATCTAAGACTGTAACTCATTTTTTGTGTATGTTTCCTGTTTTAACCTTGTAAATTACTCTCATTTCTTTTCTTAGTTAATAAATCTTTAGTTAGTTTATGACAGGATTGGCTACAGGCATTGTCTTTGGTTTCAGATCTGAGTACAAACGACATGAGGTAAGGGACCGGTCCTTTGGGACTGGGAGTAACCTGAATATTGTTGTGATTTTTGGTGTAAAGTGACCATCTATCACATAGGCCAGCTTCCCTAGGTGGCAAGATAGACTGGAGTGCCTAAGAGAACTGTCTGTGACTCCATGGTAAGACTGTTATAGGGCTATAGGAGTTCATACTTGTTAGTGGGTCGGTGAAATCTAATTCTAGAACATACCACCAGTTTAGGGTTTTTGCCCTGCTTCTTGACAGTCTGCCCTGAGGCTGGCACTCATGGTCATGAGCCACTCCAGACAGCATAACAAATATCATAGGACATTATTACTCTTCTTAAGTCAAACAACATTTTGAAATTTGCTCATTTGAAGATTTATTTGAACTAAGACACATTTTACATTTTTAATTTAGATTTCATTATACATGAAAAAACGCAAAAGGTATCTGAAAAAATCAATTGTCCACATTAGAAACAGATATGATAGAGGAGGAAAATCAGCTCCAGTAATACAAGCCTCTATAATACAACTGCTTGAAGCATTCCTCTGAGTGCAAAACCCACAAAGCTCATTGTTTCGACTGAGTCTTAATAAAAGCTAGGAAAACCGCACAAATCTCTACACTACACCACTTTCACAGTATCAGCAGTGTAAATCAGGAGTAACCCCATTTCTCTCAACAGAGGTTCACCAATGTAAAGGGGATCAGAATGAGATCCAATATCTAAGAAATTGATGAGCATGCACTGGGGCACACCAAGATTTTTACTTTTTAGATAAGGGAATTATGTCCAGTTGAATCAGGGGAATCCCTGAAAATTTTCCTCCTCTCCCATCTCATACACAGATGGGGAAGGGAATCCATACCATTGATAGTCTAAATCTTTCATCTTCTGCTGCATCTAACTGCTCTGTCACATTATGTTGATACTGCTGCCTAGGAACATCAGCAATAAGTAAATTGGAGAAGTTGCGTGAGATTCAGAACCAGTAACATCAGTGGAATGAAAGTTACTGTACAATGCACATGCAGAGCTACGTAGTACAGATGTCATGATTAAGCTCTGTGGCCAGAAATCACCCTTACTTAAAAACTGTAGAGGAAAAGCCCATCCTGCATAAAATAATGGAGAAGACTTTAGACAAACACATATAAAAATTATTCCACTTCTTTAAATGAAGGACCATAATGAGAGTTTTCATGGCGATTAACAATGTAATCAAGTATGCATATATTTTTAAATTTCTCTAACTGAAAAATAATTAAGTACATCACATACCATATTTATTATAGTGAGGATGTAGGATTCCACATTGTCACTTCCATGATATTCAATCATCTTATTGTCTGCAACAACCAGCGTCTCCACCCATCGTTCTTTGCTGACAGAACGCCGAGAAATCGTTTTGGCTGCCCTGTGATTTCCTTCCCACTTCTCCCTCCGATGCTCTTGTTGTTTGAAAAAGCTGAAGGTATCTGGAATGTTGAAGGGCATTGATTTCATTTTATATGGACATATTTTCACTACGTTTCAGGATCACTTTACATTTTTAAAAGTTCCAGAGTTCCCTCCCCACTCTTATGTTTCTTACCCTTGGATATATATATACCCCTTCTATCTGTAATTTCCATTTCATGCATCTGACGAAGTGGGTTGCAGCCCACGAAAGCTTATGCCCCCAGAAATTTGTTAGTCTTTAAGGTGCTACAGGACTGCCGTTGTTTTTACATTTTTAAGTGCATCATTGTAATACTTAGAGATAAGTCAGAACTCTACAGCTTGGATCCAAATCAAACTGATCCAAACTTTACCAAAAAGTCAGAAGAGTTTGGATCACAGGTACTGATTGTACCCATCATAGGGATAGAGGCCAGCTGCAAAGTTCAGGTCTGCGTATGAACCTTTCCAACATTCAAAGGATTTTGGGGTCTCTCAGTGGGTTCAAGGCCATGTCTAATTACAGTGCATATTCTCCCTATAACTCCCTATATTCTCCATATATGTTCAATTCCCATCAGGTTGGCAAATTGGATCTAGTCCCTCAGGGGAATGTGGTCTGTCCTGTCCATGAAGAGACTAAAAAAGATCCCCAGTTAGAACTCTGAAGCAGGTGGCATCTATACTCCAGTGGTGCATAATGGCCACTAACTGCCTCAACTGTCAGCTAGAGACCCAAAGTGGGTGAGGTAATATCTTTTATTGGACCAACTTCCGTTGGTGATAAACTCGAGCTTTCAAGCTACACAAAGCACTTCTATGCGGCTCGAAAGCTTGTCTCTCCCACCAAAAGAAGATGGTCCAATAAAAGATATTACTTCACCCACCCTGTTTCTCTAATATCCTGTCACCAACACGGCTACAGCACCACTACAATCCGTTGTCAGCGTAACTTGTCTGATTGATGGGTGACAAACTCTGCACTGCAGCTATAGCTTTGTGATTTTTGTTTCTTACTCACTCAAGGAAGCTTTTTCTTTTTCTTTTTTCTTTTTTTTTTAGTGTTGCTAACAATTAAATCATGGCAACTTCTCCTGACAGACTGCTGGCTTTGAACGCCAGAGCTGCCTTAGCAGGGAAATGATCTGTGGAGGAATTGTGAGATGACCAAGTGACAGTGACTGAAGGCACTCTGCCAGCACAGGGCACAATACAATGCCTTTGTGGGTGTTAGTGGTCATAAGCTCCTAGAAAGGCATATTATTAATGTATTATTAGTAGTACTGGAGAGAGACCCGGTCATGGCCTAGGATCCCACTGTGCCAGGCACTGTACACAGAACTTGTCCTTGTTGAACCTCATCGGCTTTTTTTTTGGCCCAATCCTCCAATTTGTCTAGCTCACTCTGTATCCTGTCCCTACCCTCCAGTGTATCTACCACTCCCCCCAGCTTTGTGTCATCTGCAAACTTGCTAAGGGTGCAATCCACCCCATTCTCCAGATCATTAATGAAGATGTTGAACAAAACCAGCCCCAGCACTGACCCCCGGGACACTTTGCTTGTTACCGGCTACCAACTAGTCATTGAGCTGTTGATCACTACCGATTGAGCCCAATGATTTAGCCAGCTTTCTATCCATCTTACAGTCCATTTATCCAACTCATACTTCTTTGACTTGCTGATAAGAATACTCTGGGAGACTATCAAAAGCTATTTCTGGCATGTTTGCACATGGCTGCAAGGATTTGGTTGTACTGAAGAGCTTTAGATGATAAACATAAAGTTCTAGGAATATATCATTCAATGTGATTTGCATTTGCATCTACTTAGCAAGTTTAATGAGTGACCTTTATTAACCTTGCTGATAACAGTAAAGAGGTGGACTGGACAAACAAGACAAATTTTTTACTCCAAAATATATATAAAACATTAGTAAACATTTTTTAAAACCCTAATTTGCAATACAGTGTTTCTGTTTCTACTTGAAAGAAGTACATTCTATAAAATAATGTTCTTATGTAAATTAGCCTGAAAATTAAAAATCCCCATTAAAATTATATTTGCATACTACTTTATCTGTATAACTAAACCATGAAAAACATGTTTGTCTTAGCACAAAAACAACACTGCAGTCTTTCCCAGCTAATGCACTGAGAATAAGTTTTTAAATATATGGTCTGTATCGAGAATTCTTTTTTTATTTTTATGCAGCTGTATGAAAATCCCCTTTCATGAATCGGAGGACAAATGAGTAAAAGTGATTTTCAGGTGTTTTATGTCTTTGCATTCTTAGGGCCTGATCGGACGCCCAACAAAGTCAGCGAAGAGACGCCTATTGACTTCAGAAGGCTGTTGGATCAGGCCCACATATTTCTAATAATGCTCTACAAGCTTCATTCACGTTGTGACAGGGAAAAAGGAACTGCTTACATTGGTGCACCTGGAGTCATTACGCTTGCTAAAGACAGGAAGTGGTCTAATGTCTGCAGGGCTGCAATTGGAAGAATGCTTTCCCGGCACATGTGTGCTATAGATTCTGCATGTGATCCCTCAGCACTTCTATGCATTCAATAGCCAACATTTAGGTTTGTGGGGTTGTGACCAGGGCCATAACCACAACATTACCATGCTCAGACATGAAGGTCGCACTGGCCAGCTTTCTCCCAACTATTACTCCCCTGCACTGGTGTATTGGATGGGAATGGGCTAAGAAGGGGCTTCCTCTACTCTTTGCTCTCTCTGGTTCATAACGGGCAGCCATACCTTGGTCATATTTTCCTGAACATCACCTATTGGCACATTCTTTACAGTAATCTTGTAACTTTACTGGCAAAGATTTATTCCTAGGTCACCTACTTATGTCAAGCCTCTTTAAGCCTGAGGCCTTATATGACTAAGCTGAAATCTTACAGACCTCAGCCTGTAGACCTTGCATTACAGCCTTGCTTTACTCACATTCCTAATACACACTCATCACTCCTGAATACTACTTACACCTACAACTTAAATCTATTCTTCACACATTAATTACCTATGGAATAAAATATGAGTTAAGCACAATAGATAAACAATCAAATGATAAAATAAATTGATTGGCTACCAAATCAAGTGTCTATTTCTCTTTGTATAATTACTAGACACAAGCTCAGACTGAACCCTGGATTCCACCAACTATCTCTCTTATAATGAGCTTATCAAAAAAAACTTTGATGTGAAGAAACACAGAACTTTAGGGATGTTTGGATCCAAATGCAATCTGAACTTTGGCACCTATGTCCTTCTCTCATATTTACCTCCAATTGTTGAGAAGATATATTAGTGGCCTGCTGGATGACCTTGGACAAGTCACTTCATCTCTGTGTCTCAGTTTCCCCATCTCTGAAATGGGGATAATGATACTGACCTCCTTTGTAAAGAGCTTTGAGATCTAGAGATGACAAGCACATTAAGAGCCAGCTTTGTTATTACTGAGTTCCAGAGAGGTAGCCGTGTTAGTCTGTTTTTAGCAAACAGTGAGAGTTCTGTGGCACCTTAAAGACTAACAAATTTATTTGGGCATAAGCTTTCGTGGGCAGAAACCCACTTTGTCGGATGCATGAAGTGGATATATACCTACCAAACTGAAGTTTCCACTTCATCTGATGAAGTGGGTTTCTGCCCTCAAAAGCTTATGCCCAAATAAATTTGTTAGTCTTCAAGGTGCCACAGAACTCTCGCTGTTTCGTTATTACTGGTATTTAAATGGACTACTGCTCACACAGTGTGCTAGGCACTTTCCAAAACACATGTGAAGACACCATTACTGTTTAATGTAGTTGTGATGCACTTCTGATTTGAAATTTCCCAGCTCTTTGTACTGTAGTAATGAAAAAGTCACCTGATCTAAAAAGGAGTTAGCAGCCCAGGTTTCATCTATAGCTGCACACTTTTTTCATTCAAGATGTTTGCTCCACAGTCATATTTCCTTCAAGTGAGCAGAGAAAAGGACAATGTTATGTAAACAGGAAACAAATATGCAGTGTCGTCATCTCAGGAGAAAACAAACAACCGCCTTCCCTTTCCATTGCATAAAAGCCTATTTCATAAGGGGAAATAACCACATTTCCAACAATCTTTTAACATGAAAACTGCTCTGCACCCTTTCACTACCTCAGATCCAGGAGTAGGAAGCCACTTTCTGAGGTGATGTAAATGATGATATAAGCTTTCCTAAGGAAATCAGTAACTTACACACAAAGGATAGAGAAGGGCAGAATTGTAAAGGAGAAGCAAGGGAAAGGAGGAAGTTGTGAGATCTAGTTCACCCCCTCCTTTCTGCTTCCCCCTCCCCCACCCAGCATGTACATTACACTGTCATTGACTCACTGTTGTGTAACACACCACCATTTACAGCAATTCTAAGTTTGGCTCCACAGCATAAACAACTCCAGATTTTCGTACAATTACATCCTGCAACATGACTTCCTTGAGGCAAAATTACTAATAGAAGGTATTACCCACCAGGCACCACTCCACAGCACATAGATTACTTCTTGCTGTCTGAAGCAGCCACTCTGCCAACCACAAATATAATCCCGCAACCTTTGTCAAAATGAGTTGCTTTAATATTAAACAGCATTCAGTGTGATGCACAGGAAGTACATGTGCAAATCCCATTAAACCACAGGCCATGTATGACTTTAAGAAAATGAATTCACGGATTTTCATTATTAAAGTTGATTAGCCTCAGTCAAGTCACCCCCCGGAGTCTTCTATAGCATGAACGCTTAGAAATGTCTGGCACTCTTCATCCTTTGTAAACTACCACAAACAGTTCATGACAAATTATTCATCAAAATATGCTACTCAAATGTTTTCATTTGTCATTAATTTGGTCATTTAATGTAACTGATGCCTCTTTCATCACTGTAGGACCAAGCTAGTTCTCAGTACTAGAGGAACGGTCCTCTTGTGTCTTTTGATCCTCCGTCTCAACGGCTCCCACTGCCTCTTGCTTCCCATATAAAAGGGTGTGGTGGCACCTGTCACACACTGACCTAGCTTTCATATTCCAACCCATTAAACTGTGTTGCCTTTGGCTTTCTATGTGTGGCACATTGAGAAGTATCTCTGTGTACAGAGATCAGCAACCCTTTTGTTCCCAGAGAACTGATTCTAACGGCACTGAGGACACACTGTGCTCTCATTTCTTTTCCTTTCATTTAAAATAACTCCTTCATTGCTCTGTGTATGTGGAACAGTATAACACCATTCTCCTAACTCCCTGCCAGGGACGGGCACTCACCCCTCCCAACTTCACTCCTATTCAACTAACCAAATGCAATAAAATAAAATCTTGAGCCCAACAGGATCTGAACTTATGTAGCCCAACAAGAGCAGTTAGCCCTGTTATCTACGGTGCTGCATTGCAAGGAAAATTGGTAGCTTGGTACTGACCTGGCAATAGTTACTTTCCATTTGTTTTTATCATTTAGATACTTGATAAAAGTGTTTTCACATTTTTTAAAAATATGCAATTTCAAGGGTCAGCTTTGAAAACGGTTCAATTGCTTGTCTGGTTTTTGAAAGGCTTGAGTTGTCTTTTTTCAAGATATTAATAGACTGGGTATCAGACACCACATATGCAGCTTCAGCAGGCATGGAATAAGCCTTTTTGGCTACTCTGCTGAAATCACTAACCAAATGATGAGTGCTTGGGGTGTCCCTATTCTCTCTCTCATTTCCAGTGCACCAGAACTCCCTTTGCTTTCCTACAAAACCATAGCTGGATCACAGTTGAACAGATTCACCTGGATCAACTCTTTTCGATTTAAAAATATATATATTTGAAAAACGCCTAACAAAACAGTTTTTCAAGCTTGGGTTTTGTAGCGCTCTCCAGCTGAGACATAACAGCCACAGTAAAAAGCAGTAGGAAGAAACGAATAAACTCATATCCAAGACTGAAAAGAGACTGCAAAAACTCCGAACTTCCTCAAAACCTTTGGCTCTAGCCAATCGGAGGACTAGCCACTGCCACAATGATTGTCACAAGAAATAATTTGCTATCCATACCCTAAACAAGTAACAAATCATTTACTTGTATCCATTTACTTATAAGCTTGTAAACACAGCACTTCAGGCCAGACTCTAACTGCCCCATTGGAATGCTAACTAAAAGGTACCTAGGTTGTGTTCACGTTAATTAGGCACCTTTTCACTTGCACCAGCAGGATGTACATGGGGCAGTTGGAGAACAACACCCTAGGGAGCTCTGCAATTCTCAACCCCCTCCCCCCCCCATACTCTGGACTGCTGTGTAGACAAGCCCATATAAACTAATGAACAGTGTCAAATGAACTAGATAAGGGGATTATTCACTGTAACTATCTGGCATTGATAGTGGGGATTTCCTGCTATTATAGCTAATGTTTTTTAAATTGGCACTTAACTGTCATGAAGTCCTGATTGCCACACCAAGAAGATAATTCAGGTTCTGGGCCCTGTCATGTGTCCAAGGCCATCAGACACACTGGAAATATGAAAGTGTCAAAGGATTACTTTCCACAGGAATACAAGCCCACTGAAAACATCCTGAAGCATTTCTGTTCATTATATGTGTTTCTTTCATTACTGATATTATATTTACTAAATGGGGCACTACAGCCAAGTATCAGTTGGAAACTCTAGTAGAGAATGATGCTCTGAAGGTGTTTATCTAGTATCCAAATGACTGCAGCAAGTTACATTAAGTTTGTAACAGAGCTAATGCCCCAGCAGACTGGATCACCCAAATCCTGCTGTTTGTCTTCTGTTTTCTCCTGGTGTTTTAAACTTCAATTAAATGTCCGCTTCCTTGCTCAGGTTTCAAGTATTATGGAAAAAAAGTAATTTTTTCCACGTAGTTCTCAAAGTTGTTGTAACTAGATTTCCATTTTGAGGAGAGAGGACCATGAGCAAGTATGGGAACTGAGAATGGATGATAGTAGAGCAGAGGAGTGAATAGGTAGTTACAAGGGGAGCGTGACTAGATAAGCCTATAAAAAAATTAAATTGGCTAGAAAAACCCAGTTTATCTCAGTTCGTCCCATTCCCTTGGCCTTTACTACCTCAGTGATCTAGAAATAGATACATACAGAAACATAGAGTTTAAGGCCAGAAGAGACCACCAGATCATCTAGTCTGGCCTCCTGTATATCACAGGCCCGCAGCACCCACACACTAAACACAATTAGAAATTAGACTAAAGTGTTACATTCCACAGGAGACTAGATTATTATGTGCCACAGGCAAAGAATAGGAGGGATGGAGGTGCATCAGTGCCTGTGGCCCCTGCAGTGGCAGGGAAATGATTAGGTGAGAGATGCCCAGATAATCCTGGCAAGTGACTAATAATACTCACATGTCACAGAGGAAGCAAAAAAACCCCAAGCTCACTGCCAATCTGACCTGGGGGGAAATTCCTTCCTGACCCCACATATGGCAATCAATCAGTTAGACCCTGAGCATGTGAACAAGAACCAGCCAGCCAAGCACTGAGAGACGGAAGGTTCAGTGACACCTCCGAGCCCTGGCCCACCCCATCCAGTGACCCATCTCCAGCCATGGCCATCTCTGATATTTCAGAGGAAGGAGATTTAAAAAACCCACAATACCTTGGTGGAGGGGGTAAATCTCTTCCTGACCCCTGCAGGTGGCCAACTGAAGCCATGAATCATGAGCTTTTAGGTATGCAAGACACAAACCAGAAGCAAGCCCCAGGGACGCTGAACCCTGCCCAACACCATCACAAGCAACTCTGTCCTACAATCACAATCCTACATTTGTCCAGCTCGCTCTTCAAACTAGTTAAACAGCTTAGAATCTTGCATTTTGGCCATCATGAGTCTTTCTGGCAACCACCTTCTGTATAGGATTGAAGGCAGGATGGGCCATAGTTCATCACGGAATTCTTTCAAGGAAGGAGGTGTTGCTCCCAGCTATGCCACTGACTTGCAGGTAGACCTTGAGCAAGCCATTTACATTCTGTGCCTCAGTGTCTTCACCAATAAAAAGGAGATACTTGCCCAACTTTGCAAAGTGCTTTGAGATCTACAGATAGAAAGGGTTGTATGATAGTCGAGTATCATTAAACCAGCATGGCAATATATGTTCTATGTGGTGTAGCTCCAAAAGCTCATAAATAATCACTGAAATTTGAAATCTTTTAAATCCCAGTATCTTTCAGACATATCTTTGGGAACTGTGTTGTAAATTACCAAGATTACATTATTTTGTGATGTCCCGCTTATGAATGAGAAATAGGATACTCACCAAATAGGACTTTACAGTGGTAATTTGCCTTCTGCTCAGATTGGTTTAAATCATGGAGGAGGAGGAGAAGAGGGGCAGGGGTTGGAATCACCCTTGAAATAAGCAACAGTTATTCCATAGCCTGACATTTTACCTTTTAAGGAATGTTGTGCATGCAATAGTGTTCCACCCTCTGCGTTTATAAAGCAGTATTTGTTCAGCCCTTTGCATAACCAACAAGTGTCTTTCCCCTTTCCAATTTTCCATGAGGCTTTCAGCTAGGAGAATGTCAGATTTAAAGTTAACCAGCTGTGCTAGCACACTCAGGAAGAGAACTACAGACTAATGCTTTGGGTCTAACCATTGTGCATCTCAGATAAGGGTATTGGCGAGAAACACAAAGCTGGAGGTTGGTGGCATCCTAGCTGTGATGCTGCTGAATTACACCACCAATTTAGAGCCAACCTGAGACTAAACCTGGACCTGAAACAGGTTAGCATTATGAGACCAAATGGAGTTACTAAAATGAATTATGCTAATTCAACATATTGGAAGTCCCTGGCACAGTTGGCACATCCTGTTTTTAATGTTCTCTGTGCTCAAAAACAGGTATTGCCTACTGAAGGTTTCAGTTCCATGACATTCAGAAAAAGAGAGTCCAAAGACTTCATTAAAGTCTTAATTTCTCTAACTCTGATCTCAGAGTGCTCTTAATTTTGCCTGTATAAACCCTTTGAGGTAGAAGTTCACAGATGGACATAAATTGGAGGTTGAAATGAAAGGGCAGCTCTAGAAGCAGGAACAGTGAGTAGATAACACAATTTTGTAACTGGAAGGAAGTGACCAAGGACCTTTGTAAACTGTTGGAATGACTCAGTGGAGACAAAATGTAAGTGAAGTCAGTGAGGATGTAGTAGACAAAGCCTGAGTGCGAGGAGTGAAGAGTCTAGTACCACTGCCATTAGCTCTAGAAAATCTACATGGGCAACCAAGGCACCAGCAAAAAGCTATTGAAGATGTTAGTTAATTTAAGGCACCGAGGGGCTGAGGTGATGGTTTCCATTTATAAATCTTAATTAATACAGATACGCACACACACACACACATAAACCGTGTTTTTGTTATGAGGAGAGGGTTATGTGTGAGTCTTGACACTACCATTTCAACTAACATTTCCTTACCAATTCCTCTCCCTTGCTAGAGGTTGATTGTCAGAGCACTTTGGCTCACACGGATCTGCTTAGTTACTTCCATGATTGCTGCCATCAGGACTGTAATGTCATCAGTAACACCAGCACAGCACAAGGGACAGGGCTGAAGTTAAATCAGGCTCTCTTTGATGATTGGCTTGGCTGTATGGTTCTGTGTTACAGCAGCATAAGAAAATTACTTTAGCGTCATTCCTGGTCATTGTTGGGCTTTTATTGGTAAGAGGATGGTGAGTTTAAAAGTATTTATTTAAAAGTGGGTCCAAGATATGAAATTTGGGAGGGAAATTACATGTGCCCCCTTACTGACAACCAGCCTTTGTTCCATTGTAAAGGGAGATTTCATTTTGGGGGGGAGGAGGAGTAGATGATGATGATGATCAAGTGCCTAGCTCTTTTTCTCGCTAAGATCAGTTAAGTTGTCAAGGCTATGTAAATGGAGGGCCAAGCCTAAAAGGAATATGCAGCTGAACCCCACTTTTGTGGAAGGAGGCTTGGGAAACCTGATGATCCTGCCCACACAGCCTTTTAATGTAGAATGAGTCTGTATCGTTAGACGGGGTGCATCCCAGAGAAGCATTTCACTCACTTTCCCTGGAATCTGGGGCTGGCAGTAATGATGGATAGAAATTGGTGACATTCGTTGGGGAAGGAAGAAATTTCTTCCAATAATGTGGAGGGTCTCTCTGCTTGGTGAAGTTTTCAGCTCTCCATGGGTGCCTCTGCTATTGTGTGTCATGTTCTTCTGTACCAGATATGAACTAGCTACAGAGCTCATTTGTACACACCAGATGTATTACATCATCAGATCCTTTACAGCTCTGCCAGGTATGGTTGCGGTTCGTTTAAATAAGGTATTTTACACACACTGTCACCTAGTGGCTGAACAGTATAATACAGTTTAGAATTCTATTACATTGCACACCTACAGCAGCTACTCATAGGATAACTCCCTTCTTGTCTCCTCTCGCCCCCATGCATCCAAGGGTGTGGGGGACATAGCATGTAGTCATTCAGTGTCTCCAGTTCCAGTAACTCATGAGAAAGAAGGGGGAAAGGGAAGAGGTGGGGCCAAACTGGTTTCACTAAGTGGGAGTCCTGGAGCCAGTACAGTCATTCTCTCTACTGGCCAACATCCACTCAACCCCAGTCTGAAAAACTGATACTGGGAAACAGCCTGGAACCTTGTTCCCCTATCTACCAGCCAAGAGAGATGTTCCCGCACAACATCTGAGACCTCCAGCATTCAAGGGACACATGCTGACCTCAAGAACCAAAGGAGACCATTCTCCAGCTGACTACCTAGGCCACTGGCAGATGACACCTAGTTCCCCATCCATCCAACCAGCCTGCTTCCACTGCTGTTGCTCTGAGGAACAGTTGTCAGATACAGAAACTATGTAGAAGAGTCTCAGTGAGGTGCTAAGGTAATGGGTTACAGGGTGGGGAATGGAAAGATTGATAGATTGAGGGTGGGAGTTGAGGAAAAACTATGGAATTGGTGAATATCTGGAGGGATTCGGTGAGCATTTTATCTCGGGAATGTCATACATAATACCAACTGAGGCAGAACATGTATGAAGTAGCCTTTTGTCAGAATTTTGGCAGTGCATCTCTATAAACTTGGATACTTATCTGAACTTCTAGAGAGTTTATGGCTGGGTAGACCTGGGGCTCAATCCTTCACTAGTCAAACCAATGGGAGAAGGACTGGACCCTTGATTTCACCTGTTAGAGAATGGTCAGGCGCAAAGCTTGACTCTAGATCTACACTTCCCTAGTGAGTAGAGTCAGTGTTTTGGAGCAGGCTATATCTTATTTGTTTAATTTTTTTTTTTTAAATAGCCATTTCCCAACAGCTAAAACTTGATGACAAGCTAAAATTAAATTAAAATTAAAACACAATAAAGACAGCAAGTAATGAGAGGTTTCTGAAGAATAAAACATTTCAAGCTGGGGGATTTTCAGATTTGTACAAAGGACTTGGGGGTTTTTTAAAAATATTTTTGGTAGACTCTTCCTTTTAGACTGTTTGAAAAAGACTAACTTAGAAGATAGTTATCTTCCTGAAATTACTGTCTCTCATTACATAGTAATTGATGTGTGTGTGCAATATTATGAATGGAGATCTCATCACTCGGTATATCTCTAAAAAACACAGAGTAATGTATTTGTTTTAGCTTACGGAACTTATCTTGTTATGTACTGTTTGTTGAGATAACAAGTTTCAGTTGAAAGGCCACAGAAAACTGGAAGTGGAAAATAAGCATGGAAGAGAAAATGGCTAAGTTCACACACCCTTTCACAAAGCCACTGAAACAAAACAGTTGCCTCCCTATACGCATGGGACATGGAATAAATGCATCCAGTAACTCATTATAGATGATACGTCAGCAGTTTTCTGGCCTTTGGGATTATCTGAGGTAAGCAATGGAAAAGCTATGGAACATATGGTAGCAATGTTTTGGCCAGTACATTTGCATCAGAGTGGATACTCACTTGTCTTGGACAATTATTTTGTTTTTGTTTTTAATTGATTATGCGTTACTGATTGTGTGCCTTGTGCAATGTCATCAAATTGGTACTCTGGCTGGTGCAAAGTCTTCCATATACCATGCGTGTTTGATGAGGATGACGTCGACTGACTCTGTGTTATTTTTAAGTAATTGGTGTGATTTAAATTTGTTTCTATTTTCACTTGTATGTCGTTTACTCAAGACAGTCTCTTTCACAGGAGTAGAATGCACTGAAAAAATATCTGTTATGGCATTTCCTTGCAAACAGTAATTTCTGCAAACAATTATACACATGTGGGCAAGAGGAAACAAACATTAACCTATACAGAGACTTTCACGACCAATCAAACCCCATTAACAAGTTAAATAATAATTTTCCAAGAGTCGGGGTTTAGCCAGTTCATTTTTTTCTATTATTTCCTGTCTAAACTGTTCACTGCTAAAGAGGCATATCAAAAATAATGTCTTGTACTCCAAACCACAGGAGATATGCAGGCCCTTTGAAAAGTCTCAGTCACACGCTAAAGCAATGGAACTGCTGCTGTTCTCCTGTGCTTAGGGCTTTCTGAAGCAGTGGAGAGTAAGGCAGGATTTACTCACCAGGCTTTTGCCTGAGGGGTGAGAGTTATGATGTTTTTGCTGTGAGGGCTTTGTGTTTTGTTCAGCGACACTGTCAATTCAGTGATGTTTTCATCTCTGTGGTTTTCAGTAGTTGTGTACATGCACTAAGAGCTTTGAACTGAAAAACAAATACAATGCAATTAATATTCTCTGCTGGATCAGCAGTGATGTGAGTGACAGAAGTGCTGGGTTCTTCCAAAGGAGGTGAATTTTCCCTTCATCGTTTTCTAATCAGCTTCTGTTCCCACCTAACAAAACAACTGAAAGCGCCTCACATGCAGCAATTCTTCTGAGAGAAGTGATGAGCTGCCTTGGTGACACAACCAGCAGTTACTCAACTCAGAGGGTTATCTAGTCAAGCTCTTACATGACCACACAGCAAGGTTAGGTCCAGCTGTTATGGGAGGGAATTGACTACACCCTGCATACTCTGCCCTAAGATCAAATGGGTATGGAGAAGGAGAAGTCCTGGCTCAGGCTCATTTCCCACCTGCACCAAGTGAACGTGATGGAGTAGGTTGCTCCACATAAGTGCGAGGGTGGGGAATGAAATAACTTACTCCTTCCTGTCCTCATACCCATGGTCGAAGAGGGGAAATACTGTGACCCGCCCCTCCCCCAGCTAGGTGCTGCTCCTCACTCAAAGCAGACTGTATATTTATAATGGAGCCCAGAGAGAGCATCTATCTCATTTTCAGCCCTAATCCTTCCAGGGGTACAGTAGAGTAAAAGGCATCTAGGTTCAGGCAGCTGCCGAGAGTGTGGACTGAGGAATGCAAACCCAAAAAGGGTGTGACAAGGCTGCCAGGGCAGTGTGATCTGTGCAAAATAAATAGGTGTCTGCAGGGTGTGGATTTGTTACAGCTTTGAGTGGATCACAAATGACAGGAGGTTGCCAGAGGCTCATCATGGATATGAACACATAGTGGCACATGGGGCCACTACCCAGGACCAGCTCTGCTCAGAGGTGATAGGATCCTTCCTGTGATATGCCAAGGAATAATAAAATAGTTGCAGTGCTTTTCATAAGGTTCACAGAGAGTTCAGGATGGCTGAGAAATCTGGCATTAAGCACACTGTGTTAAAGAGTCCTGCCAGTGTTTCAAGCACATTTTCAAAATACTTCACCAAAAGTGCTTCTCAGATACAGGCACTTTTATTTTTGACTCGGCCTGGGGAATGGAAATTGGAATTGCGTGGGGTCTTACGTTCTTCTACAGAACAGCTGTAGACTGAGTAGATTTGTGAAAGTGTGCAACAGCCTGACTTTAGATGAAGTGCCCCCATTCCCAATAGATACTCCACAACTTCATGAGGAGAATTTGTTTTCAAATAAACAGCTTGAAATATTTAAGAAGCAAAATTGGCATGTTGGGACTACACATTAATTGCCAATGGAAAGTGCAGACATAGATCAAGGTCAGCATGCTTCCCTGAGGATGTCATAGAGCAAGCTTTCCTGACGTTCTGAAATGCTAGAAAGAAGTAAGCCCAAATATAGGTCCAGACTGTGACCCCTCACATTGGTGAGTTGTAGCAAAGCAGTTTCAATGAAGCCATTGGGCTCTTCATTTGATTAACCACTCAGTAGTGTAATTCAGGGGCTCACAACCTAGGCCTTACACAGACGAAAGATAAATTCACTGTAGCAAACATCTCCCCCCGGACTACATGCATGCTACATCTTCTCCACCACACACAGTTTACTTTCACCATAGTCCTTGTGCTTAGCCAAGAGGAGTTCGCTGATTATTTTTTATTTTTTTCCCCAACATTTTGTTTAGCTCAGTTTTTTCCAAAACGGCTTGGCCAGGAAACTCCAAATGGATTTTGTATCATCTGCCTTAATGAAGGGGAAGTGCTTTATAGGTTTGCTTGGTTATTTTGGGGTGGGTAGCAGGGAATTAACAAATTATCATAAAAACAGTCTATGATGCCTGACACTGGAAATAGGTAGGAAAGGGATTATCTAAGAGCTCGTTATAGCAGGGTTACAAAGAAAAGCCAATGAAATACTGAGGAAGGGGAAGAGGAAGTCGTTGCCTGGCTATGGAGTGAGGAAGCAAGTAGGGCCTGGGAAACTAAAAGAATTATATCATGTTTAAGAGGCCTTATAACACATCCACCTTCCTCCTCAGCTGAAGCAAACTGAACCTACCTGTTGCTTGCTGGGGATTTTTGGACCTGGCTGGAGAAAGCCTTGGTTCTGACTCCCTGCACATTGGACCGGCGGTCACAGAAATGCTCCGTACAGTGGTATGTGTGCCTGATGTGGCGGGATGCAATATTTTGTCCCTCACTGCCTCCCATTTCCCTTTTCTATCACCTACAGCCTAGACCCCACTTGTACACAACTGTTGCCATGTGCACACAGAGCAAAGCTTAAAATTATGTTGAAATGTTTGTGAATCGGCCTGATAATGACTTCAGGGAAGGTCTGAAAAGGGAGGGAGGGATGTGATAGGGCCAGAGTCTGAAAGGGAGGCAGATAATGGACTGGGACAGACATAGACCAGGTGGAAGGATCTGAGATACTTGACCCCTAGGTATTACAATGATAGGTGCTAGAGAAAACCACAAAAATATACTATAAAAACCTATTCTAGCGATACTCTTTCAATAATCTCCCATCCAATCAGTTATTTTGATTGTTTGGGGCCAAAGTGGAGGCAAAGTGGAGTGGGTATTTGGGGCAAGTCTGGTGGGGCAAGATCGAGTGATGAAGTGGGGAAAAGGCTTGTTCCCATAACTGTTTATGTCTTAGAATGTTGGGGTTATTTTAAGAGGTGTCAGACTAAGAAAGTAACATTGTTTGGGGTTCTTATGGGGACTCCACTGCCATTTCTTTCTGTCTTTTAACAAAATTCTTTGTTCACAAATGAAAGAAGAGTGTGGCTTCTTAAACTGGCTGTCAGGGATGTCTAACATTTCAGGTTCCTAACATTTTCCGGCTAACAGCAGGGCTCTGATCAGCCAGATCTGAGAGCTGCACTGTGAAATCAGAGTCATGGCTCATATTTAAAAGTTTAATCTTAAGGTATGTCTACACTGCACACCACTGGCAGCAGCGGGTAGGGTATGTGTAGCTACACACCTCGGTGAAAGGCAGGCTGCATCCACACTGCAGCAATGAAAGGCTCTGGCAGGGGAGGCAGTGAGAAAAGGCTTTGGCAGTGGAACACTACACTGCTAAAAATAGAGTAGGCAGGGGAGGCACAGCTTGGGCATGTAAAGAGCCATCACCTAAGGATTCAGGTGTGTCTTCACTCTACTCACCAAGCAATGCCTCACCATCTACACTGCTATTTATACCTGTGCTGGAAGGCAATGCGGTGTCTGTATTCTACATGCCTCCAGAAGGAGTGTGCAGTGTGGACATACCATTAGAGCAGTTACAGTTTAGCAACAATTCTGAACCACAGGTCTGTGGAAAAGTTAATATATTAACAAAAGTTGCAGTCTTTTCCCTTGCTTATCACTGAGGATTTAACATCACATTTTGGCCTGTTGGAAAACTGTGACTTTCACTTTTAGCATGTAACTTTTGACAGCCAAGCTGAAATCAATGTATTACAGAGAAGGGGAAAGAAGAAAATCAAAGAACATAAATCAAGTTGGGACTAGAGTTAGTAGAGAATTTTTTGGAGAAATCATTATTTTCATTAAAAAAAAATGCCAATTTCTTGAAACTGAAACTATTCACAGAGTTGGGCTTGATGAATTTCTCAATTGGAAAAAAAAGTGCTGAAAAAAAGGTTTAGAGGTTGTCAAAATATTTAATTTCAACACTTCTGAAACCAAATGATTACACTTTTCCCATTCAAACTACATTTTGGTTCAAAATGTAAGCTAATTAGATTGAAAAAAAGGTTTAAAAAAGTTTAAATCAAAATTAAATATTTCGATTGACCAGAAACAAAAAAATTAAAAGTTTTGGAAAGAAGAGGGTCAAACAACTAGAGAAGGCATCAAGAAATCAAGATATGGAAACAATATACAAAAAGGCTAAGTAGTATGGAAACACAATCAGGATGATGCAAGCGGTAAAAAAGTGGTACTGATGAACTGACAACAAATGCCCAAGAGATGTTGGAAGTATGGAAGGAGCATTCTGACACAGCACTGAACCGTGCAGTTCATCCAGATGCAAGCATTGCAGGCATGCTAGATGAACAGGGAGGTTTGTAAGGTAGCATGCATATCAGCACTGAATCACTGTCAGAAGAAAAAATAGAAAGCGCTGTAAAGCAGTTAAAAAACAGGAAAGCAGCAGGAATAGACCATTGTGATGCTGGCAGATTAGGCGCCAGCTTATACCAAGGCCCCAGGCCTTACTGAACACTTACAAATGCATAGCTGGAAACTAGTCTTGCTTACCTGGGTGTTAGCATTATCAAAATATTACATATTAGATGTTAAATTGATATGAATGTATTTCGTGTTTAGACTTTATTAAATGCTGGTAGGATGCTGAATATATTGATCTCACTTATAATTTCTATAGCCCATCGTATGAAATTATATTGAGTGTTTGCATTGCAAACCTCTGTAACTGTGTGACTCACCAAACAAGAAAAGCAGCATCAATTAAGATAAAGTGCTTGTCCATGACCCATTGAGGGCAAATGAAATATTGTGTACCATCAAAGGACAGAGATTTTGTTGACTGCATTCCTAACTCCCTCCAGAAAGGAGAGACCTGAGCATGAACTCAACCCATCAGTTTGGACTCTGGAGTGGAGGGGATAAAAATCATTGACAAGGAGAAACTGAATCTCTTTCATGATGTCTGGACTCAGAGACAAAAGATTCCTAAACATAAGCAAAGAGATCCCCATGCCACATGGCATGGGTTAGTCTTGAAAGACATTTTGAATTGACAGATTATACAATGCTGTCACCTTATGAATCACAAACGGAAACTCACTTGTGTATATATGCTTGCTTACTTTAACCTGTAAACAACTCTATTTCTTTTCTCTACTTAATAAACCTTTAGTTAAGGCTTGGCTACAGGGATTGTCTTTCCTGTGAGATCTAAGGTACAAATAGATCTGGGGTAAGTGACTGATCTCTTGGGACTGGAAGCAACCTGAATATTTTGTGATTTTGGTAGAAGTGTCCATTAATCACTAAGTGCAGCTTGCCTAGATTGCAAGACAGGCTGGAGAGCTCAAGAGTCTAATGACACCAGGGTAAGACTGTTACAGTGATCTAGGAATTCACATTTGTTACTGTGCTGGTGACATTTAATTATAAAACATACCACCACTTTGAGGTGTCTGCTCTGCTTTTGACAATCTGCCCTGAGGTTGGCACCCTCAGTTGTGAGCCACTGCAGACAGTATGACAATCATATAATAGCTGAGCTGCTAAAAGATGATGGGATAAGTGCTATCAAAGTATTAGAAAAAAATATATAGAAGGTGGTATGGGAGCAAGAAGAGGTAGAAGATAATAGGCTAAAGGCAATTGTTGTACCAATCCTGAAGAAAGGAGATCTGATGACCTGAATAATTATAGAGGTATAACCTTATTGTCAGTACTGGGAAAAATCATGATGAAAGTATATGTCAACAGATTCAGGCCAGTTTTAGAGGAAGTAGTAGGAGAAGAACAGTGCAGTCTCAGACCAGGCCAAAGCTGTGTTGATCAGATATTCACACTCTGACAGTCAATGGGAAAAAAGTGAGAGCGGGGATTAAAGACGTTTGCTGTTTTCATCAATTTCATAAAGGTATTTGATTTGGTTTGGAGGGAAGCATTATGAAAAGTATCAAAATCATACAGAGTTCTAGACAAGGTAATTGCAATTATAAAAGCTATTTACAAAGCCTCCTGCAATACCATAAGAAAATTAAGCAACTCGTTGAAGTCAAGATTTGGTGTAAGACAAGCGGGCATTCACCTTCTCTTTTGTCCTGTACTTAAACTGGACATTAAGAATGTTCGACGAATTGGAAGGCATGACATTGGATCATCTAGACTCTAGAGTTAAGCTCCTTAGTTTATGTAGATGACATTGTACAATTGGCAGACATATTTGAGTTAAAGGTATACCCTTCACTACCTTGGAAAATTATTGTAGTCAACTTGGACTTACAATAAATGCCAAGATGATGAAGTGGTTGCATCTTGAAAAGGGAACAATAGATAAAGTGTTGAAATGCAGCAGCAGTGAACAAGTAGAACAAACTGAATTTTATGTGCTCCTAGGAAGCTTGTTCAGTGCCAAGGATTCCATCAAGGATGAGGTTAAAAGGAGATGTGCGTTAGTCACAAGTGCTGCACAGAAATGGACAAAATTATGGACTGATAAAGACATTACATCTGGTACCACTCATTTTATGTTCATTTCAGTGCAAACTGTTCCAAAGAGAGGTTGCGTGTGTTCATGGAAGTTATTTTTTTTTTTTTGCACACTATTGTTCTTAGTTTAAAATAAAGGTCAATCTGACTGAAAGTACCCATTTTATCTCTGTGTATGGCAAATACATAATACCTCTTATTAAAGAACTCTGACATAAAGCAAAATAACAGGGAGAAAGATGCTCCTTCCGCTACATGTATCACATCCCACTTAATCACTGCAATGCAATTCGTATACCTGAACTTTTCTATTGGGAGTTTGTCCTAAGAAAGAATGGGCTTGGTGTTTTGGAGAAGCTAAAGAAAAAGTGGGACTGACTGACTTGATATAGTTAAACACAGAATATACAAGTGCTGGAAATATGCTGGTGCAATTCCTTTAGCAGATAAGCTGCTGGCCAGTAAGACTGTTTATATTGGCTATGCCTTTAATATTCTTTCAAAAAAGAAAGGCCATCTTTTGAGAATAAATGAGCCACCTGATTTCTTTCATTTCCAAGGACTTAAACAAAGAACTGCATTGCCAAAAAGCCAAAACAAACAATTCATGCCACACATTTAAAGAGAGAGAAATTGAAGAGAGTCTTCTGATGGTAACAAGTTAATCTTCAAAAAGAGTCCCCATTATTCAGTAAAATCTTACCCTCAGAGTTATCCTTTAGGAAGCACAGAGGTCATTTAACCACTGCATTTTAGAGCTTTTTCATCCCATGCTATAACAGTTATTCTGAGAGGTGAGCACTGAAGACATTTTTTTTTTAAGTTCTGCAGAAGTTCTTTCTGCAGAAGATGTTGCTCTGCCTGGGCAAAGGCCGTAGCCTGTGTGCCCACCACCCCCACTGCATCCAGGCATATGACAGCTCCCAAGCCAGTGCCCCAAAAGGATCTCTCCTTGCTGTTGTCCCCGCAAGTGCTTCCAGGAACAGACACGAATATCTAAGATCTTGTGAAAGAGTTTCTTCTTGTGAAGTTTCCAACCTACATATGCAGATAAGAGAGGTGGATCTTTCCGAATAAGCGTCTGTTTTTAGATGCTTATCCAAACTAACTGCAAACTCTGAAATGTTTGGAGTTCTTCAATCACTGATTTCAAAGCCAAAATAAGGGCACAGGACAGACTATTTTTGCTTCCCTCTGTTCCTCTGAACACAGTTGTCTGTTTTAGGATCTTAAATCCTTTTGCCTTAGCTCTAAAATACAGTAGGTTTCTGCAGTCACTGGGTGTATATCTACACTGCAATTAAATACCAGCGGCTGGCCCATGTCACCTGACTCAGACTCATGGGGCTCAGATTACAGGCTGTTTAATTGTAGTGTAGACGTTCAGGTTCGAGCTGGAGCATGGGCTCTGGGACCCTCCTCCATTGTGGTGCCCCAAATCCTGGGCTCTAGTCCGAGCCCAAATGTCTACTCAGCAATTAGACAGTCCTGTGAGCCCAAATCAGCTGACATGACCAGCCAAGGGTGTTTAATTGCAGTGTAAATATAACCTGACTAGTAGACTTAGTACAACAGATACTGAGCAATGCTGGCCTCCGTCTACTTTCACAGCAACTCCACTATGCTACCAGCCCCTGTAGCCCAAAAAGCAAGAATCCAGAAGTCTTTCCCAGATCTGTCTTCTCCATGGTGTCGAGCAGGAAGGTGGCTCTTATACATCAAAAAATGGTTACTTACCTTCCGTAACTGTTGTTCTCTGAGATGTGTTGCTCCTGTCCATTCCAAGCAGGTATGCGCATACTGCGTCACAATTGTTGGAAAGTTTTTATCCCAGCGGTACCCGTCAGGTCAGTTTAGGTGCCCCCTGGAGTGGCGCCTCCATGGTGCTGTATAGAGGGGCCCGCTGACCCACCACTTCTCCAGTTCCTTCTTGCCAATCGGCTCCGACAAGAGGGGTAGGCGGGTGGGTCTTGGAATGGACATGAGCAACACATCTCGAAGAACAATAGTTACAGAAGGTAAGTAACCGGTTTTTCTTCTTTGAGTGCTTGCTCATGTCAATTCCAAGCAGGTGACTCCCAAGCAGACCAACAGAGGAGGGGTCGGAGCTCACGAAATTGCTGACTGGAACACTGCTATACCAAATGCCACATCATCCCTGGCATACTGGGTAGTGGCATAATGCGAAGTGAACCTGTGTATGGACGACCATGTTGCAGCCCTACAAATTTCCTGTGTGGGAATATGTGCCAGGAATGCTGCTGATGAAGCCTGAGCCCTCGTGGAATGCGCTGTCAGAGCCGGGACTGGCACCTTGGCTAGTTCACAGAAGGTCCCAATATAAGAGGTGATCCACGATGATATCCTCTGAGAGGACACCAAGAGGCCTCTCACCTTATCTGCTATAATGACGAAAAGCTGGTTCAATTTACGAAAAGGCTTAGTTTGCTCTATATAGAATGTCAGTGCCCATCTGACATCCAAGGAGTGGAGACTACATTCCCTGCTGCTGGCATGAGGCTTTGGAAAGAACACTGGCAAGAAAATTTCCTGACTAGTGTGAAAATGAGAAACCACTTTGGGAAGGAAGGCTGGGTGCGGACACATCTGCACCTTATCCTTATGCAATACTGTATATGAGGGGTCTGAGGTCAATGCCTTGAGTTCAGGTACTCTCCTTGCCGAGGTAATAGCAACGAGGAAGGCTACCTTCCATGAGAGGTACAATAGTGAACACACATCTAAGGGCTCAAATGGGGGGCCCATCAATTTACTGAGTACCAGGTTAAGATCCCATGCTGGGATTGGACAACATACCAGAGGGTAAAGACTTTCTAAGCCCTTGAGGAAGCAGGACACCATAGGGATGGCAAATATCGAACGACCCGCTTCTCCCAAGTGGAAAGCGGAGATTGCCGCCAAGTGCACCATCACAGATGCAGCCGCCAAACCTAGTTGCTTTAAATGCAGTAGGTAGTCCACTATAAGAGGCAGCGGAGCCTTCATTGGAGAAGTGCCCTTCTGGACCCACCACACAGAGAACCTTTTCCATTTGGCTAAGTATGCTGCCCTGGTGTATGGCTTTCTACTACCAAGGAGAACCTTCTCACTTACTCTGAGCACTCTGCCTCCCTAGGGTTCAACCACGCAGCTTCCGCACCAGGAGATGAACTGACACTAGGCTGGGGTGACAGCTGATGGTGGTTCTGCATGATCAGGTCCGGAAGCAGCGGCAGGACGATCGGGTTTTGGATGGTTGATGTCCCTGCTACCACCTCAACAGGGGAGGAAGAAGATGAGGTCTTGGGTCCAATCTCAGTCTCGGGGATATCCTGGTCAGTAGAGCTCTCCCTGCCTGGGACCTCTCTACTGGCATCAAGACCTGCCTCAGTGCCGGTTCTTCTTCGGCACCGTGCACCACACCAGCTTCCCCCGACGGCACTGTCTCCTTGCGCCTGCTGATCTCAGTGCTGCGTGGCAGGGTTCTATGCTCCGGGGTGCCAGCTGCTTGGGTCTCCGAGGATATCAAATAGGGACCTTTAGACTGAGGCCCTCGGGCTTGGTAGTACACCCACAGGGTCCAGAAGAGCCATTGCTGAGGCACCTGCCATTGCATGGGCCAAGGTACAAGGTGGGGCGCTTGCCCCTTATCCTCCTTGTAGTGCCACCTCCCCGATCTGTGCCTACTCTGCTTTGAGGTGTCAGAGTCTGCCTCCAAGTCCGATGATCTGGACTCTGATCGCGGAGACCATGGTGGTGCCGAGTTAGATGTGACTGCCGAATGGTGCCAGGGCACAGGGGACTGGTGCCAAGGAGAGGGCGATCGGCGCCAAGGCATGGGTGACTGGTGCCAAAGCGCAGGTGATCGGTGCTGTGGCATTGGTAAATAGTGGTGAGGGGTATGTGACCGGTGCCTGGGCAAAGGCAACCGGCGCTGCATCATTGGGGGCTTGCCTTTAGATGGCGCCATGACTTGTGATGCTGGAGGTCTTGGGTCTGGCACCCTCACTCCTGCGACGGGGGGCTGCTGTGCCATCATGGCAATCAGGTCCCATGCCACCTCAAATGTATCTGGTGTGGAGGGGAGGTCCAGCTCTTCCACCTCACTCTCCTTCACCAGGGATCCCACACTCACCGGACTCACAGCTGCCCTCTGCGGAGCTGCAGTTAACAGTCCTGGAGACCCTTGTGTCGAGTGTATCTGGGGACACAAGGGACCAGTGTCCTTTCCCATAGGCCGCACCACAGGCGAACGCCCTCTGTCAGACCTGTACTTTTTACGGGGCACTGGCGAATGGGAGAAGTGCCGAACAGGGTTTGGCACCGGCGAGTATCAGTACTGAGGCTCCCTCTGCGCCGAGGCCTTCTTCAGCGCCACGTCTCTGAGGGACATCAGGGCACTGCGCACTGACATACCAGGTGCTGGGTCCGGAGGTTGCGGCCGAAGAGCTGCCTCCATGAAGATGTGTTTGAGGCACACACTTTTCACCTTTTGGCTCCTCGGGCAAAATCTTTTACAGATTCTGCAACGGTCTGTCAGGTGCGACTCTCCTAAACACTTTAAGCAAGAGTCGTGTGGGTCGCCCTTTGGCATAGACTTATGGAAGGATCTGCAGGACTTGAAGCCTTGGGCCCAAGACATGCCCTGGCGCCCCGGGGAGGGAAGTCCCAGAGACGGGGGAAACCCTTAACTAATACTTAACACTTATCTATATAACTTTGTAACTAGAAAAAACAGTGACTAACTAACTATCTAGCTATTTATAGGAACTGCAAAAAACTACACGGGGAACGCTTTCAGAAGCAAAAAGACAGACTCCAATGACCATCACGGGCGGTAAGAAGGAACTGGAGAGGCGGCAGGTCAGCGGACCCCTATATGCAGCGCCATGGAGGTGCCACTCCAGGGGGCACCTACACCAACCTGACAGATACCGCTGGGGACAAACAATCTGACGACTGTGCACACAGCACATGCACACCTGCTTGGAATTGACATGAGCAAGCACTCGAAGAACATTTGTTTTTTGTTCAGAGAATTTCAGAAAGTTCAGCACATAGTACCTGGCAAAATGGGATGCTGCTACATGACAAGGGCCCTAGGTTCTATAGTAATACAAATAATTAATAATAATTCATTTTGAAGGACTCATATTTACTTTTCTGAAGGCCAGTGCCAATCTCTCAAAGTTATATATTTACCTCAGACTACAGGAAAGTTTGTAAGGGCAACTATCATAAAAACAATTCTCTTCTGGGCATTTTCCTGCCATGCTTACATGTGAGCACAAATTATCAGAACAATTTTATTCATATGTTTAGGCCACTTCATTTTTCATTGTGACCCATCCATGCCTAGGGTAGCCACCTGAAAATGCCAAGGTCAGGACAGGCTGTAAAAGAGAGCAAATTCTCCCAGCACTGGTGGGTGACACTGAAGTCAGACTTCCCAACCAGCCACAAACAGTGCTTCTGATTCCCCACACTGGTTATCAAGAAGCCAAAATAAAAATATACACAGCCCCCTTTAGTACATTTCAGTCTCTGGCTCCCAATCGGCCACTAGGTCCAGTAAAGAGATCAGTTATTTAAAACTCTATGCTCTTTACTAAAAAGGTTCCTCCTGACCCCAAAGGGTCAGCCACAGTACCAGATCAATATAAGTTTGGATCTTACCCAAAATACCACCCTGCCAGCCAATCCTTTAGTAACTAAAACTAAAGGTTTATTATAAAAAGAAAGAAAGAAACCTTAAGAGAAATGTTAAAGGATTAAAGCAATCAGATACATACAAATGATTTGAAAGTGCACATATATCATGTTTCTAGTAGAATTGTGAAGTTTGCAGGCTTGTATAGTCCCTCTGGTGTACATCCAGTACCTGGATGGGTCTCAGTCCTTTGTTTCACAGCTTCAGTTCAGTTGTAGATGAGTTGATCCAGAGGTAGGTGAAGACTGACTGAAGACTGGTGACTGAAGACAAATGGATCAGTTGCAGCTGCCTTTTATGTCCTTTGGCCTTTGCCATGCTGCTTGTAGAAATTTACAGGAATAAGATGGAGTCCAGGGTCACATGAGTGACTGTTGACTCATCAGGTATATCCCTGGCTTTTCCCCCTGGGCCCATTGTACCTGCGAATTTCCTTAATGGCCCATTAAGAAGGCTAGTGCTGGAGCCATCTTGTCTGGGGTGTCGCCCAGACACAGCACAATTTGAAATACAGATATATCAAACATATCCATAACTTCCATTACAAACATAACACATGAACATAAACATCATCATCTTATTTAGCACATTATAGCCTTTTTAACGGTACCTGACATGGAATATCTCATATGAATTATTATGATTCCGACGTATTGATGTTAAATAACATAATAAATACACACTCTCTCCCCTCCCCCCCCACCCGCAATCCAGTCAGTGTCACAGTCATATTTGTCATTTCTCATGCAGGTTTGAAATGATATAGGAAGTCAGCTACTTGCAGTGTACCAGGGTACAATATAGCAATCAAAATGGAGTTTTCAGGAATAGCACTCAGCTATTAAAAATGAGTCAGCTCACAGTTTGCTCAGAAGCAGCAGTAATGAAAATGTACATCACATGCTCAAATTTCTAATTTTTATAACACTATCACATTCTTCACTTCTGGCAGCATGTTGGATTTTGTCAGAGTATGTGAGAATATGGAGGATGTTGCAAATCATAAATTAATTTATACAATTATTGCCAGAGCACAGGAATGAGTTCGATGCCAACGTATAAGTGATTGTAGCATTTTTTTAGTGCATAGAATATAAGGAGGGACTGAAAACACTCATTGATCTTTCAACCATCTTTCCCAATATATCCATTCTGGGAAGCAAATCCACTATAAGGAGGGTGGAGGAAAACCCTGAGTGTGCCTGTAATAGGGTGGCGCCCACCTCTCGTGAGCATCCCCCTTCTGGTCGGATATGTTTGCAGTCTTTACGTAGTCCTGGCCTTGGTATGGGGCCATGGGGAGGAAGCCCTGGAGGCACTGTCTTCCTGCAGTCCTCCCTGGGCTCAGTCCTTAATCAGTCCCAGCAGCCAGCGAGGAGCGCTCTCTCGCTCCCCCGATCCCAGCCAGATCTGTCCGTGGTCCTGCTGCTCTTTCAGTGAGCCAGGAACACAGTCCTCACTCCTCCAGTTTGAGGCAGCAACTGACTGACTCTGGCTGGCAGCTCCTTTTATGTGAGTCTGCTGGGCCCTGACTGGCTGCTCCCTAAAGCCTCTCTCATTGGCTGCTTCCCCGTAACCACTGTAGGCCACTTAGAGGACTTCTCTTCTGCTCCCTTCTGGGAGGGGTGTGGCAGGACCCGGAAGCCTCCAGCAGGGCAGGTGGCCTTTGGTCCTAATCCACTCCGTTACAGTTCCACAGACCTGTGTTCTGTAGTGAAGCACGGCACCTCAACATACAAGGAAGTAGGAGGAGGTGCCTCTGTCTCTACATCACAGCAGTGTTGTAAAGATAGACACATTTAAAAAAAGACTGTGCAGTGCTGAGCTACTACAGTAATAGGGCCTGTAAAATTACCTAAGATAAACGGATGGTGAATTTCACAAGTGGTCCTTTTGCACTTAGGTGGGCTTCCGCAATGGACTGAGAAGCACCCACCAGGCTGCTGTGCTGGATACAAACCTTGTGTTCCATATGCTCTTAGCTTGCCGGGGCTGGGCAGAGTTTAGGTACTGTCTGTCTGACTGTGGGCCACCTGGCACACTTTCCAGCTGCAGATCCTGTGTCTGACACCCTTCTTGGCAGGGGAGACCCACAGTTCAATTGCCTAGGCCCTGAAACTAGTACCAGCTCTCCAAAGCCTCCCCAGTAGCCAGTGAACATTTTCAGAGAAGCTGCGGACCCTTTAGCTTACTGTTTCCCTCTTGGGGAACATAGACAATGTAAGTAGATAATACACAAAAGAGAATTTCTACATTCACACACACTTCACATATGGAGAGCACAAGAGATGTACACATCTATGGAAAACAACAAAAATTTGCAAACAAATCCCTGCCTCAGTGTCCTCTGGAGCCAAAAGGAAGTGAAACTATATACAGAAGTACAGATTTATCAAACCTCTGTACTTCTAATCCCTTTATATGGAACTGAAACATGGATATTGCTTAAACAAATGTCAGGAGGCTGGAGGCACTTCATACGCACTGCCAAAGGTGACTACTGTGTAGGAGATGGCTTGACTTTATCAGTAATTAGGATGTATCATTCAGAACAGGCCTTGAGAGTAACATCATCACTGGTCACCACTGGCTAGCTCTTTTTGGTCACACTGTCCGCCTCAGAAACAAAATCCCTGAACATTGAGCTCTGATGATCAGACTTGAAGTCAGGAGAGGTCAGGTCACTGACCGGTCATGGACTGTCAGCAGTCACACACAATTAGCCTGGCTGCACCAGATCAATAATAATTCTGTGGAGCTCTTAGACACCTGAAATAAAGCCATACATTCGGTGTCTTGGACCTTCGCTATCTAAGCATATTGTTGTTGTTGTTTCCTCAACACTCCAAGAGCCCCTTGGGATTTGGTTAGTGTCTGTTTTGGGAGCCCAGGACTCTCCTCTCCTTTTGCTCAGCTTTGTCTTCTGGTTCTGGTCTGCTTCCTTCTCTCCCTCTCTAAAAAATGACTGATGAAAGAACACTCCTTTTATAAAGTTATAATCCCTTCCCAGTGACTTCAAGTCCCTCCTCAGGAGACCTATTGTTTGACTGCAAGGCCACTGGGGAGAACGGGTTTCTCTGGGCAGTAGCCAAGTCATTGTCCAAGGGAGCTTCCATTTGAATAGGAGATCCTGCAGGCTAACAGCCCTAGATTGCTCTGCATTTTTCAGCCTCTGGTAACACCTCTTGGATTCCCAGTCCAGGATGGAGATGAAGAGACAACAGTGAAGGCACACTACTATACTGTTACTGTCAAAAGGATGTTCCCAAAACAAAATGGAGTGTGTAGTTTGATATAGGTTATGTCTACACTTATGGTGGCGTGTAGAGTACAGGCACTATATGTGCAGCTATATGCTGCAGTGAAAGGCTTCAGTAGTAGGGAGGCAGTGGGACACTATGCTGCTAAAAATAGCAGTGTAGACATGGGAGGCACTGCTTGGGCATGTACAGAACCATGTAGGGTGTATACCCTGGAGGTTCAGTCATGTAGGGCCCTCTACTTACTCTACTCACCTAAGACATGTCTCACTGCTATTTATACCTGTGCTAGACAGGTGTGCAGTGTCTGTACTCTGCCCACTGCTGTAAGTGTAGACATAGTCATAGATAGAGGCATACACTAATGCATCATAATCAGGAAATCCAATTAGTGTCCCAATATATTTCCATGTTAATTCTTCTAAAGAACCACCATAGGTAATTTGAACTCTGTTTCTGAGAGGTTGGTTTTTTTTAAAGTCTTCTAGAAATGTATAACTTTTTAACACACAAAAAGTTTCTCTAGAAATATATTGTTCTTGAGATTTACTACATGAAAGTTAGCCCAGCTTAAAATGGTTCAGCATTAAATATTTCTCTCCACACGCAAGTGTCTCCATGATTATTTCTTTCTCAAATCTGTACAGACAAGCAGGGAGCCTTCTTCTATAGGAAGGCTACTGGACATTCTGAAATATTAGTGTTGTAGGGGATTGAACCAATTCCCATTGCTGTCAGTGGAAAGATACCAATAGATTCCCATAGGAGTTGGATCAGGCCCTAGATGTTGGCTTCTATAGTAACTGCTCTCTGTGCCTAAGAGATTATAAATATTACATTTCCTCTTGAGAGAGACTTCACGTTCACTGCAAACTAACTCATGCTCTTTGAAAAGTGTGCAACTGTACAGGGAGATATTGATGGACCAGTAAAAGGACAGGGACCACTACTGATAGTGTAATATTGATTATCATATATTATCATAGCCAAAACTAGTAGGTCTTTTTGCAGGCCTGTGTAGCAGCCCTAGTCTTAGTATGACTTATCCAGGTGGGGAGGGAAGCCCACTCAACCTTTGTCAGACCCTGCACCCGCCCTGATGAAGTCTCTGTTGAACGTGCTGGGGTCTGTGTGTTGAAGCTTATCTGTATTTACACTCTGGGATGTGTCTGTCAGGGCCTCAAGGCATATGGTGTCTGCTAATTAGTAATCAGAGGAATCCTCTTGCTTAGCTTTTGAAAGTGCTTGCCGAGCAAGTTTTTTGATTGACATGTTATTATCTACTATCAAAGATAAATAGGGGGAGGAGAGGTTGGGACTAGCTGGATCTCTTCATGGATGCATCTTAGTGTCTCCACCGGCAGACAGAAGATTGGCCATAGGAAGGCTGCTGGTGTACCACTCGAGACTCTTACCAAACTTAGGTAATTATTGAGGTGTTTTACTGACCTGTTGCAGACATGTGTAAGTGCTTGAGACTAAATAAAATATAGCTTTAAGTGAAAGCAGTCTTGTATTGTACTGTTTGTGCCAGTCATCTATCGGTCAGATGGCCGTGTCTCCATTGATTTATTTTCTGACACCACCTCACACAGAGTAAAATTACCAAGGCTTTGGGATGAAAGGACCCTGGGTAACACATCTAGTGAGCAATCTGCCAGTGTAAGAAAATCTTGCTCAGCCAAATCACAAGTAGAAAAAAGCAGCTTCCATTTCTACAGTCAGTTAGAAAGAAACAGCTGGTGCTTCTGAGTCCTCATACTGACTAAGTTCAGTAAGAATCTGAGATAGAAGAGATTGGGAAGCTTAGTGGAGGAATTATTTTTTCCTCTCTGCAGTAGAGATGGCTGAAGTCCAAACCAAGGTCTAACTAGTTTGAAGGAGAGTTTTGAACAGAGTAAGATAAACAAAATACACTCCCTCTGTACATTCCATCCCTTGGAATAGAAGAAAAAATACATAGGTGGCTTCAGGCTCCTGGTGCTATAATATAGTGAACTCAGCATGCAATTCCTAAATCTTATTTTGATGTGAAACTAGCCTAAGTGGAAATTGGCTAGGAAGGGAGGGGTGGTAGAGAGAGGATTTTTCAGCAGTATTCTAACACATTAAGACTATGCTTTTACTTAATGTTTCACACAAAAAACTATATTAAAAGAACATTAAGGTTGCAAAGTCAAGAACTCAAAAGCTGGTAAATGCCAGAATTAAGGTTGTCTGCACAGCCTTAATTTGGCCCCTTTCAGTGTATCCATTATGAGACAGTCTTTAATAACATGATCACATACTACTTTTTCCACAGGACCCTGCCTCATTCAGTGCACAGAATGAATAATGCTCACTTAATAAGAGCTATTCAATATTTTGTATTTTTCTCATCGTTCCAGGATAGCCCTAGGCCATATTTACTGCACACTATTTAATCTCTGCTCTGTAGACAGAATTATTACATTTCCTCAAGGGCTTTTCTACCGTGCTCATCACTATACTATCCAAGTGCTTCACAAACATTAATTAAGCTTCATAAAATTGGTGTGAGACAAGGGGATATTATCCCCATATTACGTATGAGCAGCTGAGGCCCAGGGAAATTAAGGTCCAAAGTATCCACTAATTTTGGGTACCCTATTTGAAATACCTGGGCCCTGATTTTTCAGAGTACTTAGCATTTTAGAGCATTTTATATATGCAAGCACAGCTCCCATTGACTGATTGCTCATGTCAGCAAATAGCAAATATTACTCAAGATTTACAGCTATAGAGGCATGTGTGGGGGCTGAGAGATGAGGGAGAGACCGTCTGCTCCTTTTCCTCAACAATCTGCAGTACATTTAATTAAAACTTCAGCAGCAGTCATGGCTCAAAAAGACAGGAACCCAATTATTAATCTGTTTTCATCCCTGGAAAAGAAAAAATTAGGCTTTTTAACCACTACAATTTCAAACATATTCTCAACCTGAATACACTGCAACTCCCTTTCTAGAAATTTGTGATTAACCTAGATACAGTCCCCTAAACAGACTTCCTGCCAATGAAGAGGTTATTTTTTCCTAGAGTATGTTTTGTCCAGGATAGATTTAAAATTTTCCAAGTGGCAAGGAACAAATGCAGGAGGTGAAAGTAGGACAGTCAACATCCTAATCAGCAATGTATTAAATACTGTAATTAGGGAGGAGCAAGAGCACCTTACAGATATGTTTCTTTATTTGAGGCTCTTCTAACCAACAACAAGAATTGTTCTCCAAAGACTCACATTAGTGTAGTAAAATTCAGATAATCTAAGTAGCTCCTCAGATAACTCATATTATCACAAACAATATCTCAAAAGTTGTTACCTCTTTGAATAGGACAATGCACTGGGGGGACATTGATACAACCAGGTACAGGGCTTTAGATAGTTTGTAATAGTCACACGGAAATCTGAAATATTGAGACTTAACCACAGAGATGATACCTAGAACTGATATAACGAAAACATGGTATGGTAAGATTTTGATTGATTTTTCTGATAATGTGAATGGGAAGTTGGTATCATTAAAGGCAGAGAGACAGATCCTCAGCTAGTACATATGTACATAGCTCCAGTGAAATCAATTCTATCGATTTACATCAGCTGAAGATTCGGCCCCAAGCACCTGGACCTATTTGAGTATTGTCTGGGTGTGACCGGCAAAGGGCTGCAGGGCTCTGCATAGAATGAATCAGATGGACACTCACAAGCTTTATCTCTAAGGAAATATAAAGTTGAAATTATACTAAGGTTAAAAAAAACATACAGGAAACCATGAAAATTGCTCAAACTCAGCAGCCTCAAAACTATTCTTATGATGCTACTTTCAGTTTAATGCACCGTACTGCTAATTCCTGAATTCTATATTTGTAGAAAACTGCCACTTGAAAAAGAAGGGTGTAAATATTTGGGAAGGAAAGGTTGAGTTAAAAAAAATTCAGCAACCAATAAGCTCCACCAAAATTCATACCGTTCAATCCACAAGCTTGTTTCTTGCCTGAAGTTGTCTCCCGCCGTTGCCTTAAAGCATTTTGAAGGACATTTGCCCGGTAGATTATGTGTGGCTGTGGTGTTCTCTCTTCCAGCAGATGCTTTTTAACAGGCTCAATGAAGTAGTCCCCATTGGGCAGACGGAAATATCCAGTCTGAAAATAAGTATAGAAATGTTAATTTCAACTGTATCTGTCCAGCACTGTAATTCAAATAGAAATGAGTCTGAATGCTCCTTCACAACATCAGATTTGGGCTTTTCTGATAAATTAGCCATGTTTAACAGTTTTATCTGAAAACAATAGGAGGTTTTTTACTACTTTTTTTTTTTTGTAACTTAAGTTAATCAGTCAAAATTCTACATTCAGTAGAATAGTTTTCTTTTGTTTTTCTTTGCCCTAGACAACAAAACTTGTATCTCCTTTGGTGAGTTGGGCATACAGCAACTGTTTTGGTAGGCGTGCATCAGGCATGCACACACAGTGCCTGTTTCACCTCATCTGGGTGCTGGGTAATCAGGGCCTCAACACTGAAAATGTTGACCTCTGTGAAGACATGTATGATTCTCCTCGAGAAATTGCTGGTGCTGGCGTTCCAAGTTTTTCAAATGTTTTCTGTAAGTCACCCAAGTCTCGCAGCTATAGAGGAGCGTTGGGGGAACTAAAAATCTAGAGTGTGTTCTGATATTGTAAAGGCTGGGCAGATTCTTTAATTGCCTGTTCCTGAGAGATGGCTGCCAAGATAGGCAAAAAAAAAAAAAAAGGAGTAGGCTGGTGGAGAACTTCTGTTTTGCTGATGTTCAGGGTTACCCTCAGGTGTATCCATCAGATAAAAGTGTTATTTCAGTACTAAAGGGGGGAGGGGCGGATATTGTAAGTAATTTCCTAGCCAAATTAACAATAGGAAAAAAGTAGAGTGTTCTCAATTTCCTGTTAATTTCCTTTCAGTGAAATGTTGTTTTCAGTGTTCACTAATGCTGTTTGTATAGAAATGATTGTATAAACAAATTTGAAGCTTAGAAATATCTGCTGATGGCCTATACAGTTCCCATAATACATTCATTCGTTAATGTAATATACTATGGGATATGTATGGTATATAAGTCATGAAAGGTAACAATCTGCACTGAACAGAAGAAAGTTTTAATTATTCTTCCACTTAAGCTTTAGTTTGTTACCTTTTGGTAGTCAGCATTGAGAAAAATTTTCTTTGCTATTAAATGAGCCTTCATCTAGTGTTCTTGTAGGTTTGTTATTTCATACCTTTTGCTGTCTTCTGACTCATGAACATAAAAGCAACTAACAAACAAAGGTGAAGAAATTTAATCTAGAAGCCCAGCAGAGCTCAAATTGGCAAGGGAAACTTCATGGCACGAAAACATATGGTCTACTGCTTAAACCACACCATTTGGATGACAGGATGATGAATTCTGATATCTGAAATGCATTCAGCTGAAGGTGGCCTATTTGTGTCCATTGCCAAATATCTGTCTCAATCTTTTCCCAAGAAAAAACGATACTGCAATAAAACTGGCTTCATTTACCTTAAACTTCTTTGTGAAAAGCTACAGTACGTGACTGGAAGAGAGCTGGTTGGAAAATGCTTTCTGCCTTCTCCTCCCCCACCCCACGCAAGGAAAATTTGGAAAGCTTTTGACTTTTCAGCAAAAAAATTGAAAACTGAAGTCCAGCTGGTGAGCCCGGCATATAGAGGAGCATGGGAGCATGAGCCATCAAAACAATAGCTGCCATGAGGCACTGCTACGGCATATCTAAATCAATGTTTTCGGCTAAAGTTTTTCAGGTTTATAGTTTTTGACAACAAAAAAGACAAAACAAAAACAACCCACAGATTTTCCATGGAGAGCAGACCTTTCATGAAAAATTTCTCTTAGTCGAAGACCCAATTTTCCATCGAAAAATAGCTTTGACAGAAGATTTTTTACTGGCCCAAAATGGGAAACTGAAGTAAAATCTTCCCTACTGGGAAAAGGGCAGGGGAGGAGAAGCGGAACAATAACTAGGTCAACTCCAGGTATAGTATTAGCATGTCAATAACTGCACTCAATTCTGTTTCTTCTTTTCATCAAGCCTGGACAGAAGAGCTTCCCTTCTCTTCCAGTGGCTGGCATAGATAGACAGAGAGTACTGGATGAAAGTTGGATAGTTTAAACTACTAAAACTGATCAAAACAATCATAATCTAGTTTATCTGCATTAAAATACATATGAGAAAATGGAAGAGGAAAATAGAAGCAGACAGAACCAAGTCCCATCCTGACTGATGCCCAGGCAATGCACAGCTATTACACACTCATAATATGATGGCCAGCATTATTTGGATGTCGTCTGTTCTAACCCACCAAGAAACGTTATGATGGGCATCACAAAGAGTGAAAAGCAAACAAAGGTGTGCACAAGGAGGGGCAAGCAGGGGCACTGTCGTCCCGTCCCCGTCCCCTCTTTCCCCCCCAAGTAAGCGTCAGGGGCACAGAACTTCTCCGGTCCCAGGGGAGAGAGAAGAGTGAGTTCCTGTTGGGGCTGGGGGGGAAGGAGACAGAACATGCCCCTCCAAAAGGGATCAAATTTAAATTCCTGCGCATACCCCTGAAAGCAAAATTATACTTTGTTTTTTTTTAAAAACCTCACTTTGAACAAGTTCTTTTTAAAAACAAATGACCCTTGCTCGCTACTGAAGCCATGGCTTCCCCTTCTATTAGTTTTGACGTGTCTGTCTAGTGCCAGTGCCGTCATCATCCTTTAAATGCAGGGAATATTACTGTTCCATCGTGGGAGCTGTTCCATATAATAATCCCTTATCTATGTGGTTATGATTGCCCTACAAGTCGCTGCTTCAAGATCTGTATCCGTCTCACAAAAACATTGTCTGACTGTTTTGAAGCTATCCAAATTAGAGGCAGATAATTGTCATTTGGCTGTGGAGCTGCTTGAAGTCACATTAATTTCTGCATGGACTTCTGCTAGAAAAGCCACAGGATTTTAAGGGGCACATGCCATTTGAAATAGCTGCTCCACAGTGTGGTCCCTTTCAGACACCACACCTGGGACCACAGACAGCCCCAGCTGTGTGTTATTCTGGTGTCACATATCCACTGCTCCTCCCCTCCACTTTCCTCATTTGCTCTTTTCACTCTTCGAAAGCTGTTGTTAATCCTTCTTCACTTGAGCCAGAACTATCAGACACTAATAAGACCCTGATCACCCCTTGTTTTGTCTAATCTCTTTATCACTGCTCAGCTACCATAAGCCTAGCTTTTAGATGCATTAATTCTATCTAGCATGCAGAACAGAGCCCTCTTTGCATTGGATGCTGTTTCTCCCATGCAATAATTGCTACTATTCTGCAATCCTTTGAGGATTTCTCTTTTCTTCCTCCCTCCACTCAGTTCACACAGTTTGTGGATCAGAAGACCTGGAACTGCTGATGCCAATTAGCTCCACAAAAAAGCAGACGAGGGATGTTTGCTTTCACTAAAGTACTGAGAGTGCTCAATTCTTCCAAACTTTGCATACATTTGAAATTCCAAAATAACTTAGCAATCATATTTCTGTAAACAAAAATTGTTTCCCTCCCCACCCCCTCCAAAAAAAACCCTCTCAGGTTAGAAAGGTAGAAGGGTACAGCAGCTGCTCCATTCTAGGAAAATCCTGTTAAAACATCCAGTTTATATCTTTTAATTAGGACTGCTCAGAAAAGCCTATAAACTGAGGCGGCTCGCTTATCCTAATTATTTTTTTTCCACTGAATTCCAAAAACTGTCTCAAGTGCAAATGGAATAAATGTGATAAAAAGGGTTCTGTACTTAGATTCATAGACGTTGAGGCCTGCAGGAACCATCATCATTATTTAGTCTGACCTGCTGCACATTGCAGGCCACAGAACCTCACCCACCGACTCCTGCAAAAGGCCCATAACATCTGGCTAATTTAAATCTTGATTTAAAGACTTCAAGTTACAAAGAATCCACCATTTAATTTAATTCAAACCAGCAAGTGACCCATGCTCTATGATACAGAGAAAAGCAAAAAAACTCCAGGGTCTTTGCCAATCTGACCTGAGGGAAAATTCCTTGCCAGCCCCAAATATGGCAGTCAGTTAGACTCTGAACAAGTGGGTGAGAACCACCAGCCAGACACTTGGGTAAGAATTTTCTGTAGTAACTCAGAACCCTCCCCATCTTGTGTCCCATCACCAGCCATTGGAGATATTTGCTAATAGCAGTCACAGATGGGCTATATGCCATTTTATACAACCTCATCATACCATCTCCTCCATAAACTTATCAAGTGCAGTCTTGACACAAGTAAAGTTTTTTGCCACCACTACTCCACTTGGAAGGCTGTTCCAGAACTTCATTCCTCTGATAGTTAGAAACCTTTGTCTAATTTCAAGTCTAAACCTGTTGATGGCCAGTTTATATCCATTTGTTCTTGTCCGCATTGGCCCTTAACTTAAATAACTCCTCTCTCTCCCTCGGGTTTATCCCTCTGATATATTTATAGAGAGCAACTGTAATCTCCCCTCAGCCTTCACTTTGTTAGGCTAAACAAGGCAAACTCCTTAAATTTCTTCTCATAAGGAAGGTTCTCCATTCTGGTGATGGCCCTAGTAGCCCTTTTCCACACCTGTTTCAGTTCAAAGTAATCTTTTTTAAACATGGGAGACCAGAATTGCACACAGTATTCCAGATGAGGTCACACCAGTGCCCTGTACAATGGTAATAACACTTGGAAATATCTCACCTAATGCATCCTAGGATCACATATGCTCTTTTCACCGCCACATCACATTGCTGGCTCACAGTTAACCTATGATCGACCAATACACCCAGGTCTTTCTCTTCCTCTGTCGCTTCCAACTGATCAGCAGAATTTTTGCTATAAACTGGGGATTTGTTAGTCCTTAAATGCATGACTTTGCACTGCTAAATTTCATCCCATTTTTATCATTCCAGTTTTCAAGGTCGTCCAGATCTTTTTGTATGAAGGCTAGTCTACACTAGAAGTGTCACAGCAGCACAGCTGCATCGGTGAAGCTGCCCTGCTGTAGTGCATCTGGTGAAAATGCTCCATGAGAGGCAGTAGCTATGTTGGCAAGAGAAGCTCTCCCATCAATATAGTACTGTCCACACCAGCCCTTAGGTCGGTGTAACTTACGTCACTCGGGGGGTGGCTTATTCACACCCCTGAGCGACATTACGTTATACCACAAGTGGTAGTGTGTACAAGCCCTGATATTCTGGTCCTCCTCTATATTGACATTACCTCCCAACTTTGTGTCACCTGAAAATTTTCTTAGCACACTCCCACTTTTTGAGCCAAGGTCATTGATGAAACTGTTAAATAAGATTGGTTCCAAGACTGAATCTTGAGGAACTCCACTAGTAACCTCCCTCTAGCCTGACAGTTCACCTTTTAGTATGACCCACTATAGTCTCCTCTTTAGCCAGCTCCTCACGCCCTTTTCAATTCTTGTATTAATCGCCACTGTCCCCAATTTAACTAATAATTTCCCATTTGGAACTGTATCAAAAGCTTTACTAAAATCCAAGTAGAATAGACCTACTGCATTTCCTTTCCTAAAAAATAAGTTATCTTCTCAAAAGAAGAGACAAGGTTGGTCTGGCATGATCTACCTTTCATAAAAGCATGTTGTATTTTATCCCAATAAGTACTTCTATATTTTTAATTATTCTCTCTTTAAAAAATTGTTCTAAGATATTGTATACAAATAAAGTCAAACTAAAAGGTAGTTTCATGGATCATTTTTTTCCCCTTTCTTAAATATAAGTGCTATATTTTCAATTCTCTAGTCACTGGGTACAACTCAATTTACAGATTTATTAAAAATCCTTGCTATTATACTTGCAATTTCATGCATCACTCCCTTTAATATTCTTATTTGCCTGCATGAGAAATTACCTGCAAGATCACTAATAACATGAGGAGTTCTAGAGCTTTGAATTGGCAGACAGACTTGCAGTTTGCAAAGTAGATCAAGTTTTGATTCTAAAAGCAACTCTAAAAATGAATATGGTACTGAACAGTGTAGAGATAAATGCCAGAGAGATAATAGGTCCTTTCCTGAAAGAGTTTACTGTCTAAAGGCACATGTGAAAATAGAAATATAACAAAACAGAACATACACTGAATGGAGTATGGATTTTTAATCCTAGAGATGAGAGTGTAGTAAGAATATTTTAAATTATTGTTTATTCGAATTCTAAAACTAACATCTAGTCAGTATTCATGACCTTGTGAATATTCACGACCTTGTGAATATTCATGAATACTCATGAAAAGCAAGACCCTATTTCTTATTGTACATTTGATTGCAGAAGTCACAAAAACACCAAAGTCGGTCCTCTGCCCCCTGCACCTTGGCAGGCAGATTCCTCATCTAAGAGTCTATCCCTGTCTCCAACGTTCTTTAGTCTTTTTGTTGACTCCAACTTCCAGCTCTCCAGGTTTCCAATCAGTCCCTTCTCCATCCACTGGTACAGCGATATCTGTATCACCACATGAAGAGGCAGAATATGAGGAACCTATACACATCCTTCTGTCAGTTCCTACCCATGGGACCCCTCAGAGTCGGGCTCTCAGCCCCTGTCACACAAACTGCCCTGTCTTTCTTTCCTGGCACTCCTTCCTATGTGATCAGCCTACCCCCCTTGCTGGCCCTCTGATCATTAATAGGCCACTTACTTCCAGGTCTAGTCACAGGCTGCCCTGACATCTTCCAGCAGGCCATTGTGGTTCCTAGTCCCGTCCCTTCACCTGGGGAGGTAGGTTAGATGACCACACATCAGAACGAGCCCCAACCCCCTGAAAGGGCCAGCTCATCTTATTTCTCGCTTTCTACATAAATGCATATTTTAAGTGTAAATGAAAGAGCGCAAGGAATCACAGCTTCCTCTGTATAGGCAGAGAGAGCACTCCACTCCTCTCCCTGGCTCAGGGAAGCACAGACGCCCCAGAGTTCCCTCTCCTTACTGGCACATGAGGCTAGGACCCACAATGGGTCTGAGCAACAGGAGAAGTTGAGGAGTTTCTGGGGCTCCCAGAGGTACAGCTGCCCTCATGAGAAAAGGAATTCCCCATCAGAGAGTCCCTTATCCACCCTCTTTCTAAAGGAAGACCTGTCTCCCCATCCTCTCTTGGAAGAGCACAGCAAAGAGAGAGAAATCATCACACCCTGAGCTTCTTCACTCTGCAAGAGCTTGATCAGCTCTAAAATGCAGGATTTCAGAGGCAGGGCAGATCCATACTGGCGTACGCAGATCCATCAGTTAACCCCCGCCATCTTCACCTCCACAACACATACAGATAGAGAGGAGTAAACAGCACTGCAAGATCTGCTTTAGGCTGCAGTGGTAGTTTTTGAGCCAGTGCACTCTAAGTCTCCGGCCTGGGGGCAAAATTTCTTTCCTTCTTCCTCTCAACCCCTCAAGTCCCTAGTTTTCCACAGGGAATGAGACTTGCTCACTAATGAAGATCATCACTTCGAAGGGGGTGTGCCACTGATTGCCTACTATAAAACTGCCATATCAGAATGGTCTTCCATCCAGCCCCAGCAGTAGTGTATTCAGTCTGTTGTTAGTTTATCACAAGCCCAACATTTTTGCAGAAGGGACGTTCTTAGCTCTTGCTACATCCTGAAGGCTAATGACAGGGTAAATGGTAATTCCAGCAAAAACATCCATCACAGCCTTGTTATCATTGTGCCAGTGACAATTTCTGCTCAGTGTAAACGAGAAAAATGATTCCTTCTGCTTAGTCATCGTAGATGCAAGATACTTTACTTGATTCCCCTGCTGCTGCAAAGAAACAGCTGCTCTATTCCCTCTGCACTGTGTGTCCCTGGCATGCTGACAGAGTCATGCTGGAATCGCAGTTTGATGCACTGTTTGCCGAGAGAGGGGGAGGAGGGCGCAAGTGGTGGGGAAAAAAAAGTGAACAAATAACTTACAAAACTGGAGAATACATTCCCCAGATGCATTCCACCAAGCCAGCTGCAGAGTGTTAAGGTTTTAGATATAAACCAAAGAGGGTGTAAAACAAACAGTACAACATACAGCACATCTTCTTTTGTATCATTTGCCGATATATTTTTAAAAGATTGAGAATAAAATATGAATGGGAGGAATGAGCAAAAAAAAAAAAATCACGAGAGACAGAATAAAATGTAGTAACAAAATTTTGAGAACAAAGAAAAAGATGACAGGACATAAAACTTGTAAGATCTTTGGGGCACGTACTGTCTTTTCATTGGAGTGTACAGCACTTAGCACAATGGCACTCTAGGCACTAACACAATACAAATAATAAACAACATCAGTGGAGATGGGCTTTAGGTAAACTTCTACTTGCCTCGGGCAAGTAAAATGTCACTCATTTTATTTTCCCCTTTATTATTCCCCTCATGGTGAGAGTGGATGAACAGATGATATGGTCTGGCTGAGAGTCTCATGACAATTTTGCAAAGCTATCTTCAACCAAAAAATACATATTCCAGTCACAAACACCCCGAAGATCAGGGCTGTTCAGATCCAGCATTTGGGCTTGAGTCAGTTTAAAGATACAGACTGCTTGAAAAGTCTGGAGCTAGTTCAGGCCAGGGATTTCGAGCACCCACAACGGTTGGGTATACTTAGATTGAGCATTTTGGTGCTGATCCATTCCTTTTGTTTTGAGAGCTGTGAGAAACTTCATTACACATCCTGGAAAGATGCCAAACTCATCTGGATTTGTGGGAACTGAGGGGCACCAAAATGATCACAAACCTCTCAACCGACCCTGAGATGATTTATACTTTTTCATCAAAGTCACAAAAAACTCAGTCCATTCAAACTCAAAACTCGCCTCAAAGATTTGAGGGAGTAAATACACAAAAATTGAAATAAATGAAAGGATGGCACAAATGCCATGTACTAAATAACCTCGTTTTGCTAAGATTAGCATAATAGACCTACCACTGATCATTATTCCAAACCCCTTTCTGCTAAACTACAGGCTGATCCGCTGAAATACTGAGTTCTCCCTGTGAGGTGCGGAATGCCTTCAATGCTCAGAACATGGGCCAAATTCTACAAGGTGTCGCAGAGTAAATTTAATTCCTCTTGAGTCACCAGCCACATGGCAGAAGATGAGATTATGTGGGCGTGCTGGCCTGCGGGGCAAAAATGACAAGTACTACTTGTAAAGCATGAACTCCAATTACATAGAGAGAATAATAACATCTCAGATCCAATGATTTTTCTATAGTATGCATCATTGTCTAGATGAGAAAATAATACAGTGTGCTGAATGTAACATAGGACAAGCACAAGACACATTCTGTTCACTTCAATTCTGCCACTAAGTGGGCACTTGTGGCAGAGGAATTTTTTTCAAATGGCTAATCTATAAAACTCAGGACACACACACACACACATTATTTGCAATAAATAATTCATCCAGTGCTAGCTATTGTTAAAGGCGCGGAGGTTTGCCTAAGAAATAAAAGTTTCCGAACTGTAAACTGGGAGGAGAAAGTGTGATTTATTGACAGCTGACTCATTTTTAAAAACAGGGATTCCATCAGAGAATTACACTGCACCAAGACAGAGCCGAATGTTGCCATTAAACTTTGGAATCTTTTAGTTTTTAACAATGCTGTAACATTACTGAGCTGTGCCCAACTTTATTTGCTTTAGATCTGGTGAGGACCTTAAAAGAAGTCCACAGAGCCAAAATGGCATCACATCTTACAACACTTGGGTATCTGATTACTGGTGGGCAATACCACTACCAACTCTACAACATGTGCACAGGGGGCATTTCCTTCCTGAAAACACAAGGCCGCTATGATTCAGAAGGCGATTCCTCTGCTCCCTCTTTCCATAAAAACCAAGAAGATCTAATAAAGACACAACACTAGTTTAAAAACAAATCACAGCAGCTTCCCTTTTGGGTTCTGCAAGCAAGGCAGGGCATTCAGAAATCAGTGATATTTCACACATCCTCTTGCTTAACATCTGAGGCTCTATGTATACTTCCCAAACAGTCATTTAGCCTCACTCTGTCCCTGTAAGTAGGTTTTATCCCTATTTTACAGATAGGAGAACTGAGACAAAGTAAGATTGCACAGGAAGTCCGTAGAAGGACTGGGAACAGAACCCAAGTTTCCTGACTAGAACTGGTCAAGGCAATGGGGTTTTTTTCTGTGAAAAATTGTGATGAAAACAAAAAAGTTTGCATTTTGCATCAATTTTTTTTTCAAAAACCAAAAACTAATTGTTTTTTCTGTTGTAAAGCAAAATTTTTCAGTCATTGAAAACTGCAACATTTTTTACATTTTGTGTTTCAACAAAATCATAAAAATTCTTGAAGAAAATGGGGAAACATTTGGCAGAAGCTTCCATTTAATCAAAATGCCATTTTTTGTTCAAAAAATGTTTCTATGGAAAATTTTCAAGCAGGTCTACTTCCAATCTATATAACCACAGCGCCTGCCCGCCCTCCTGCCTTCCTTCCTCCTCCTACTACTACTAAGGAAAATATGGGAAAACACTGAATCAAATTAATCCCTGCTCTTGGCTTAAATAGGTTGATTTATAATGACACATTTGACAACCTGTGTGCTACTGACAGATTCAAGCTGCAGTGAGCAATCTCCTGTAGACTCATATGGAAAATACAGGCTTTGGCCACTTGCCTTCCTTTTGTGCTACATTATTATATGCCTGCTTTTACTCTAGGGCTTCTACCCACACACGTTAAAGCTGCCTGACAATTTTTTCTGTGAGAACATTATGACATTTGGAAGAACCTGGATGAAGGTGGTAGATTCTGTCCTCTAAAATAATGATTTCCTTTAAAACACAAAGGCACTTTAATTTTTCCTTTTAAGATATACCGACTCCTGCTTTGTCATCACTGCAACAGCACAATAGAGCAGAATCCTCCTGACACAGCATCAGAACAGCTGACATTTTATGGTGACAGCAGGTCCAATTTCTAAACGTAACTTCTGCCTTTACACTTTGTTATGGGACCAGCTTCCAAACTGGGGAAAAGCTGAGTCTTTTGCCAATCACATTTGATTTGATTGATTTTAGTTCAATGCTGCCTTTAAACATCTTTGGATTAAGAAGCACTCAGAAATACTTGTAAACATCAGCTATGTATACTTAGTAGCTAGGCCACATTCTTGTTGGCTGTGCGTTGTTGGAGGATTGTTCCTAAAACTCAGCCTCAAACTGTACCAATTATTTTCCAAAACTTTCAGCAAGTGGGGAGATTTATTTGACTATGATGATGATGATGATGACAGTGACGACTTTCATGAGGCCACAGGGGTGAAATGGAATTACTATTGGTCCCTCATCTTAAATGTTTGTGTAACTCTTGGCCATGGCCACCTGAAACACAGGAACCAGAGCTGATTTCCCAGAATTAGAGATACAAATTAGGTCTTGAAATAAAGGAGTGAGTCAGCTCCTTTAAAACCAGGGATACACGGACTGAGCTACTACAAATGATGGACATAGAGACTAGAATCCAAAACAGAATTCTTAAAAACTGGCAATTTTACATTAATTGTTGAAGTTCAACATGTGTGGTTTTAGACTAACAGCTGTGGCCTCTTTCTATTGGTAGTTTATAAATATGGATTATCAGACGGGCATGTAGCATTTAACTCAAACTGTATTACTTGAGAAGAGCTTGCTCTAAAATATCTGTAGAATACCCCTACACACACCTGCAATACATCTCATTTGATTAATCAATAACAATAAATAATCCCACTGCCTGCTGTGGAGCACTAATTTGTTTGTAGAATTGCATAAACTTGTGTAAAGTTAATAAAGTGTATTCAAGTTTCAAATGCAGATTGTTTTTCTTTTCTAAGGCCCACATCCTGCAAACACTGACGTCCAACCATAACTTCACTTCAGTGAAGTTCACCGAAGTCATATACTTGCTTATGTGTTTGCAGGATCAGAACCTAAATATGATATTTTACATACTTTTATAAAGTCACCACTATATAAAATATTCTAAATTAAAGGCTTTCCCTATATCATATTCAAGGTTGTTGTTGTTTTTTTTTTTAACAGTTAGAAAATTTAAGAAAGGAAAATTCTTTCCATTAACACCCCTTGCCAGGAAAATCCATTATATTCACCTCTTCCTATAATGATAGTCAATTTTACAATGTTATCTTCTCCAGATATATCATTATTCACATTCTGGTAGCGTGCAATGTGCTAAGCACAAACTATTTCTACAGGGGAAAAAGAACAAGCAGAAGAAGAAAAAGTGAGAGAGAATTTTAAAGAAAAAAAAATGCTAGCCATGTAAAAAGTGATTGAACATTTAGTTTTGGAGGAGAAAAAAAAAGCAGAAAAATTCTCAAAAAGACACAGAAGAAAAAGTTAAAGTGCAAGAAGCTGGTTGAAAAATGGAAAAATTCTGCAGATTTTTTTTCTCACTTCTCAAGATTTTGACATTTTCTGACTGTCTCTAGTAATGAGTATGAAGTTTTAAGTGTGTGTTCAGAGAGTAACTAGTTTGTTTCAAGCTCTGAGAGCTTTAAAATAAATGTTGTTGGGGTGCTGCCATACGCATTTCTGCTATAATAACGTTGTTTATCGGTTTGGTGATCAGCTTCGCAGCATGGATGCTTTGGCATAGTGTGTAACAGATGAAGCAAGCCAGAGCTGACATGCTTTGCTTTCAATAACAAATAGCATGCCATTAGGGATCACGTTTCTATACTTCTGTATGTACAGGGAGATTCCACAAATTCTGAGATCTGCCTTTTCCTGCCAGTAAATATTTACCATAGTGTCCAAGAACAAATATACTGGATGAACTTTTGCTAGCTCTCTGAAGACAAAAATACATGGGTAGTACGTTAACCGTTTTGTTAAATTTGGCAGGTTCCAGACTCAGACTAGAGGAAGCTAACATTATTTGAATTTATAATTACTATAAGACACCAAAAATATCAGACATTTTTAGCTTTAATGAGTTATTTTAGGGAGTAAAGTATTGAAGAAACTACTGTCCAAACAACCAGACACAGAAAAATCAGTCAAAAGCTGTGTATAGTCTTGGTGCATATTTCCTGTTCTATCCATACAGCAATGATTTACCCACCCTGCTGTCTGAACTCAGGCTCTTGCTTTAGTTAATATGGGTGTGATTCCCCTGTCCAGACTTTTCTGTCTGATTCTGAAGGTGTAAACCATCAATGAACATAAACCCCTGCCTCTGCACAGAGGAGTACTGAAAAGCGGCAGGGATCCAAAAGTGCCAAGCAGCTAGCAGAATTGGGGCCAAAACGTAACTGACACAAGCACAAGAATTTGATCCTGTTTCCTGTCTATAAAACCAAGAACATAAAGTTAGATAAGAAAATACCATGGCTGTTATTTTCACTCTTTTATTGTTTGGTGGGGAGTCTTTTTTAAAAAGAAAAGAAAAGAAAAGAAAAGAAAAGAAAAGAAAAGAAAAGAAAAACCTCAACAAAATCTGATATCCAAGAGGTGGAATACCACCAAGACACAGAGGGAATCTTGGTAACACGCTGCACAAATAGCAGTGACTAAGAACATAACAATAGCTTTGTTTCTGCTTTCACTGACTTGAGCCAAAATCCGCTAACGCTTGCATTTGTTCAGGCCAACTTTCACAGAGACTAACTTGCATGTAATTTAGATGAGATCTCAAGAAACAACACAGAAACTCAGCTTTGCATAGATAAGAGGAGTTACAAAGCCGATGCACATCTGGAAGAGATTGAAATCATACTAAGGCACTTTGGGTGTTTGGGGTTTTCCCCCCCCCCCTGGAGGGAAGAGGTGAAGATAGGAGGATACCTTAAATAGAGCTGGTTGAAAAATGAATTATTTTCCCTCCACAGAATCTTCTGCAGGAAAAATCTCTACTGAAACACTGGTCAAAATACATTTATTCCCTTTGGAAGATTTCTAACTGAAATGACAAATTTGCCGTTTCATTTTGAAGATAAATTTTGAAATGAAAATGTTCTTTTTGTGTTGACTTCAAATAAAATTTTTTTATGCTTTTAAACAAATATTTCTTTAAAAAAAATTTTTTTTGGGTCCCTCACTTCCTTTTCACTGCCCTCCCCCCATTTTCTATAGGGAAAAGAAGAAAAGAAGGGAGAATGCCGAAGAACAGGAAAACACCATTTTTTTTTTTTTACCTTTTACTTGTTCATTGTAATTGTGAAAGGTGTGAAAAGTGGTTTCTTTGTCCCCCACTTTCCAGCTGTTGTCTTAATTCTGTCAGTTGGAACACAATGTATTGGAAAATAGAGGGAAAAAACCCAGAGTTTTGAAACAGAAACACGTTTTTGGGGGGAGGTAATGAAATTTCTAAAATGAAAAATTTCAATAACTGAAAAAAATGTTCATGCAAATTCATTTTCAATGAAACTATATTCTGATGAAAAACTTTTTGTCAGAAACATTTTAACCAGCTCTACCCATGAGTTAACAAATTGGGATTTTGATTATGAGGAAAGTGAAAACTGTGGAGTAAAATAAGAATCACTTTCCTGAAGTGCAAAGAGACAACAAACCTGAAAAAGATGGTAAATAATATCAGTGCTTAGCTCTTATGTCAATCAACTGACTAACATAAATTAAAGTCAATAACAATAAAAGAGTATATTCTCATTTGAAGCTTATCAAACTCCCTGTGAAGTTTGTATTGTATTTAACTTGAGGGTTTCTACTATTTGTAGGAAAGAGAAATCAATCATCTCAAATTATCTAAAACAAAATTAAATTAAAAAAAACCCTTAGGCTAATATCATTGTATTCAAATGACAAAGCTTCATGCAGCTGAAATTCTTTTGTTCCTTTGCTGGTCTAGCAGATAAGGATAACTAACAAAGAAATCTATCCATGTTCCTTCAGGACATAACCCAACCATTGGGTCAGGGAAATGTTTGGCTATGTTTTCTAAACTCAGCCACCTTTATAAAAGCAACCTGATTTTCAGAGGTGTTGAGGTTCACAGCTATGGTAAAATTAACAGGCACTGCTGGGGCTTTGAGCCTCAGAGGAATCAGACCTTTCTTATTTAGGTGCCAAAACATGGTTTCAGGTGGACTTCAGACTCTTCTATTTGAAAACAGCAAATAACTTTGAATTCCCTGAAACTACTGCAGAATGGCAGCACAGATGAAAACCCTTCTATTTTCCAAGTAGCTTTCACTACTTTTTGTCTATCTTACTGGACTATCTTTGACATCTGTCTATTATCACTCCATTTATATTGCTAATGCTGAGGAAGAGAATGCATTTATTTCAAATGATCTTCGATACAATGCTAAACTGAGGACTTTCGCTAACGATGTCTATTCTCCAAAAGAGATAAAGACACCATGAAATCCCACAGAAGTAAATGGAGTTACTCAGATGCAACTGAGTAGAATTTGACTTGTGTAGCATGGGGACTCGTTGGGCCCCGTCGGTGTGGTCCTTCCTCAGGCCCAGGCTGGGAGGAAGGCCACTGCACCTTCCAAAAAGGGGAACGTTAGTGCCTGGATACTTTGCCGTCCAGGTCCTCAGGCAGGGCGGACTGCCAGTCAGTCTATCGCCCCGGCCCTCAGGCAGGGCGGGCGAGCAAGCAGTTTCCTGGAGTCAGGAGAGCCGGGGACGGTACTCCTTCACTGGGTTGCAAGGATAAGGGGGGAGAGAAGGGGGACGCAGGCCCACTCAACTCCACTGCATCCCAGCCCAGGGCCCTTATAGTGGCAAAGGGGTTGCCACTAAGTCAGCGGGGGCTCCCGCTGCAACATGCCGACGGGGTTTGCCCCTTGTACAGCCACGCCTATTGCTGTCCCTGGGCCACTTCCTCCCCGTATCCCCAGGTACATGTACCAGTGGGATCTTTGGCATCGCAGGGGTACACAGCCCACGGCAGGCTCGTCAGTCCCTCTGCGTCCACTGGCGGCAGGGCGGGGAGCTCCTCGGCGAGGGGCAGCTCCTCCAGGTTGCCTAGTTCGGGGGATGGCTTAGCCTCCAGCAGCTCCTCCAGGTCCTGACCCGTCTTGGGGAATGGCTCGGTCTCCGGCAGCTCCTCCAGGTCAGGTCCGGCCTCGGGGAGGATCCCCCAGCCCACAGGCTCAGGGAACTCAATCCAATTACTGGGGCCCAGGGGCCTGGCCCAGTCCTGGGGGCCGGTAGGCCTAGGCCAATCTAGGGGGCCCGGAGGCCCTATCCAACCCTTGGGGCTTGGTTGCTGGGGCCGTCCCCGGGTCCAAGGCTTTGTGAGGCGCTTGCTTGGGGTAGCAGCCCGGCTGGGTTCCGGCCTTAGCTGCAGCCCACAAGACGGCACGTCTGTCTCCAGCGGCAGCCTGTCCCTCACTCAGCTGTGGGGCTTGCGTTTTATACTCTCAGCCCCGGCGGAGGCTCCGCCCCTCCGTTGTTGGATTGGCCGGCCGGCGGGACCTATCACTGGCCAGCTCCCCGGTTGCCAGGCAGACTGGACGGCCGGCCCTTTTTCTGCCTGCTCTGGGCGTTGTGGCCCTTCCTCAGGCCCAGGCTCGGAGGAAGGCCACTGCACCTTCCTACAGCTTGGAATGATTTCCTCTGAGTAATCAGTACTGTGGAACAGATTCTGAGCAGTGTGTGTGGGATTCCCCTCTCCTCCAGTGCAATTAAGATTAGAGGAAATTCCACAGAGACAGCATGTGGGTTGGGCAAAGCGTAGGAAAGATCAGAAACCCATTGGCAGTTGGATGCCTAAGGGCTGGTCTACACTGGGAACTTAACTTGGCATAGCTGCATCTCTCAGGAATATTAAAAGGCCACACCCCTGAGAGATGTAGCTATACCAATTGAATCCCCAGTGTAGACGGGGTTCCGTTGACCTAGCTACTGCTTCTCAGGGAGGTAGCTTACTGACACTGATAGAACCTCTTCCCATCGGTGTAGGTCGTGTCTACACTGAAGCACTACAGTAGCACAGCTGCACACCTTTGTGCCTTTGAAAATCTCCATTCAGAGCTTTCTTAGGCCTGGTGTACACTAGAATATTATGTCAGTTTAATTATGTTGGTCAGAAGTGTGAAAAATCCACACTCCTGAGTGGCATAGTTAAACCAACCCAAGTCCCCATGTAGACAGCACTATGTTAATGAAAGAATTCTTCCATTGACCAACTATCACCTCTCAGGGAGGTGGATTACCTATATCGATGTGAGAATCACTCCTGTTGGCGTAGGTAGTGTCTACACTGAAGTGCTGCAGTAGTGCAGCTTTGCTGTCATAGTACTTTAAGTGTGGACGAGGCCTTAGTGCTTAGGGCTTAATTAACTGAACCCTGAGTGGGAAAAGATAGGTGGGTTTTTAAATGAGAGGGTGTCGGTTCCATGCCATTTCCTAATTTGCATTTTGGGTTGTTCATTTACATTTTTCCTTCATAACGTTTGGATTCCACTGTAACCAAAATGCAACAAAAAACAGAAATAAAGCACTGCCTACCCTATGGTCAGGAAAAGTTACATGCACCAAACTGTATTTCTAAGCTTCAAATTGGCCAACAGCACAGAATTATCAGCCTTAATGTTTGTGATCAAGTGTTTGACACTATTCAATTACTCCATTTTTCCCAGGAGCTGCAAATTCACAATAGCCAAGGCTTAGCGGTGTACAGCTGATCAAAATGTCAAGTATAACACATTTATGTTCTGCCTGAAAGCCAGCCCATCAAGTCCCCATGTAGACAGTGACTGGGTTTGCTTTATTTCCACAGGCTTAAGATGGGCAGATCCAGGCAGGAAATGTGACACTGATGCATGGTTTAATTTCACTGACTTAAAAACAGCTACACAAGGAATGACTTTGGCCCATAGTGTCTGGAAATCTGGAAGCAAAAAGCATCACAACACTGTTCTTGGATTGCTCTGCCCTTTTATCTTTAGAGAGACATACACTAGTTAGCCTGCCTTCTTGCTTAGTAAATCTAAAGCTAATTACAGTACGAGATTGACAGTCTTGGAAATGAAGGAGGGGCTTAGGGTGAGTTAGTTGTTCTTAGAATTGGTGTTAGGGTTTTTATTTATTTATTTTTGTGTTGTGTGTTTGGTTTTTTGTATCCACAGAATAGGTGCCACCTGGATAGTGACATTGACTGAGCCGTCTGGAAGAAGTTGCAACGTACCTCAATCCTGTCCCGGAAGTACCACATCTATGGAAGAGAAGGTGCTTCAGTCTCCAAGCCCTTTCTGATCCTTGGCCTCTATATTGAGTCCTGAATGATACCAGACTAGCTTTTTGTGAGAATAATGGGTTTTTAGATTGTTCCATCTGAGGTCTCCGCTGTGAGTGAGCGCTGGCAGGACAGAACCTGAGACAGCAGTCCAGCTACAACAATTTCTAAGCATGGCTGCATGCAAGTCTTCTTAATACTCTCTCTCAGTTTTACATTAGCTTGATCAAGTCTACTGGGCAGCTTCTAGCGATGAATTTTTCTGCACATTCCATTTTTATGTTATGTCTTATGTGTTGTATGATTTTGGCCATTAACTGTTCATTAATGCTATAAATGCAATACTCTTTGACTGCATCATACTTTAAGGATGTATCCCCCTCAGAGCATCTCCCAGAGGCAAATTGTCCTGAAAGAGAACCAATACATATGGTGGAGATAGCTGTTCCTATGCTCAGCTAATGGGGCAAAACAAGCTCCAGCAGGGAAGCATATTAATAAGGAACCTCCAGGGCACACTGAAATCATTCTCACTCCACCACCACTCAGGAAGCTGGTACAATGCAGCATGCTCATTTACATATTTTTAGAGGAAGTATGAGAATTACCTGAAACCACCAGTTTCTTAAATGCCCCTTCTCAGCTAACCATACCAGGAGGCACCAGCCATACATCTCCTCCATCATAGCTCCTGCCTAACATGGTGGCTCTGCCTCCCTCTTCCCCCACCCCACAAAGGATCTCATCATTCTCGTTCTTTCCATTTTCCTGCTACTTAAAAGGAGAAATACCTGCTTTATTTCCTGGGGTGACGCTTTGGGGAATCTGTCTACGTAACTTTATTAATTCTGTTTCCCATTATGAATTCTCTACAGGTATCTATATCTATATCAAACTCCATTTTGATTGTGAGGTTGATCTGTGCCTTCTTTTTACCTCCATCTTGGACTGAAATTCCAAGGGGTATTGACACAGAGATCACAATGGAGGGTCACCAAATCTTGATGGGCTTCTATTCAAATGAAGGCATCCTAGGTCAGTGAGCTGGCTACCACCAGAAGAGGTAGTCTACCCAGGCAGGGTAACTAAGCATCTGATCATCTGATGGGGGTTTTGACCAGATAACTCACCTGACAGTGGGGACTGGAAGTCTTTGAAAGGAAGGTGCTCTCAACTACCATTTTAGAGAGGGAGAAAAGAGACCCGAAGGCAGAGGAGAACAGAATGAAAAATGGAAGAGATGGGTTTCAACAGAATCCTGGACTCCCTGAACAGACACTGACCAAATCCCAAGGGACTCTGGAAGTGATGAGGAACCTGAGGCAGGGATTTGCTTGCAGGTTTTGTTGTTTTCCAACAGATCTGTAGATCTCTTGTGCTGCCCATGACTGAAGTGTGATTGTTTCAGAATTTCTTTTGCAAAATCTGCATTTTTGCTTCAACTACCACCAAGAAGACTGAGGTGTTTTGCTTCAGTCTTCACTAAAAAAATTAATTGTGACCAAATATTTAACACAATTAATATTAACAACAAGAAGGAAGGAACACAAATCAAAATAGGGAAAGAACAGGTTAAACAATATTTAGATAAGTGAGATGTATTCAAGTCAGCAGGGTCTATCACCCTATGCACATTAAGGAACTAGCTAAAGCAATCTCAGAACCGTTAGAAGCTATCTTTGAGAACCCATGGAGGACAGGTGGGGTCCCCAGAAGGGCAAACATAGTGCCTATCTTTCAAAAGAGGAACAAAAGGACCCAGACAATTAAAGACCAGTCAGCCTAACTTAGATATGTAGAAAGATACTGGAACAAGTTATTAAACCATCAGTTTGTGGGCACCTACAGAATAATAGGATTGTAAGTAATAGCCAGCATGTATTTGTCAAGAACAAATCTTGCCAAACTAATCTAATTTCCTTCTTTGACAGGGTTACTGGCCTAGTGGATGGGGGGAGAAACTGTAGATGTGATATATCTTGACTTTAGTAAGACTTTTGACCCATTCTCATAAGCTAACTATGGGAATGTGGTCTATATGAAATTACTATAAGATGGCTGCAAAACTGGCTGAAAGACTGTACTCAAACAGTAGTTACCAGGGGTTCGCTGTCAAACCAGTGGAACCTATCTAGTGGGGTCCAACAGGGGACTGTCCTGTGTCTGGAACTATTCAATATTTGCATTAATGACTTGGATAATGGATTGCAGAGGATGCTTTTAAATTAGTGGATAACACCAAGCTGGGAGGGTTGCTAGCACTTTGGAGGACAAGAGTTGAATTCAAAAAGACCTTGACAAATTGGAGTATTCATCTGAAATCAACAATATGAAAGTCAATAAAGACAAGTGCAAAGTACTACACTTAGGAAGGAAAAATCAAATGCACAATTACAAAATTGGGAATAAGTGGCAAGGCATTAATATTGCTGAAAAGGATCCGGAGATTATAGTGGAACACAAATTGAATATGAACCAACAATACGATTCAGTTGCCAAAAAAAGCTGGTATCATTCCAGGGTGTATTAACAGGAGCGTAAGACTCATCATATGTAAGACACAGGAGGTAATTGTCCCACTCTACCTGGCACTGGTGAGGCCTCAGCTGGAGTACTGTGTCCAGTTCTGGGTACCACATTTTAGAAAAGATGCTGGACAAATTGGAGAGAGTCCAGAGAAGAGCAACAAAAATTATCAAAAGTTTAGAAAACCTGACCTGTGAAGAAAGGGAAAAATACTGACCATGTTGAGTCTTGAAAAAAGAAGACTTGGGGGGTGAAGGGGGAACCTGATTACAGTCTTCATATATGTGAAGAAGGGCTGTTATAAACAGGATGGTGATTAGTTGTTCTCCGTGTCCACTGAAAGTAGGATGAGAAGTAATGGGCTTAATCTGCAGCAAGAGAGATTGAAGTTAGATTTTAGGAAAAAAATAGCTATAAAAACTGAAACTCTGGAATAGGTTTCCAAGAAAGGCGGTGGAATCCCTGTCACTGGAAGCTTTTAAGAACAGGTTGGACACACCTGCTAGGGATGATCTAGGTTTACTTGATCCTGCCCCAGCACAGGGGGCTGAACTAGATGACCTCTCAAGGTCTCTTCCAGCCCTACATTTCTATGATCATGGGTCTCTGAAGGGTTAAACTGTAAATCAGAGTGTCCACAAAGTGGAGCTCTGAGAAAGGATGTGTTTAACCTCCTGGGTGTCTTTGGGAGATGTGAGGGGTGGGGGTAAGAGGGGAGAGGGTCAGAACTGATCCTGGGGCAGCTGGGCCACAGAGTTCCATTTCCAGATGGGGAACCAGATGGAATCTTTGCCCAGGGAGTATTCAAGAGAATCCAAAGAAAGAGATGGTGACTGAAATCTGCCTAGACAAAGGGGAGCTTAAAAGCACATGGGCCCAGTATGTGGGTCCAAACATAGCAGTCTGGTGAGTGTTCAGTAGGGGGACTTAACTAGGGTTGTGACACCAATGCTCTCAACCCAAGCACTCTGGCCACAAGCAAGAAGTGCCACATGCAATTGTAACCCACTGATGGGTGTGTGTTACAGATTCCCCTCTGTGTCTGATCCACAGAAGATATGACTCTGTTACTACGCTAGCTATGGAGGGCTAGCTCTTTAGCTCAACATGTAGCAGCTTATGTTTTTGGCTCTAGAGGTTCCCCATTCAATCCCTGGTGTATCAGCCAAGATAGCGACCATCACACAACCATACTACTTCCACATGCCTAGGACTAGCTCTGTCATTGAAGTGAAATGTTGTGTCTGGCAGAGCTTCAGTCTGCACTGAGTCACATGCTGGATGGACTGGAGATTGAGGCATCACGGAAAACAGTCTGTGGTAGGTATAGACACCTGTCTACTAGGATATGGATTGAGTCCACCACTTGTTTTCAAGTACTCCTTCTCCAAACAACCAGCTTATTAGTCCTTCCATGTTTTAAAAATGTAGCAGTTCTTTTAAGGAAACATTTATCACTTACAATATTTTCTTTTGCAATACCATCCACTACAGTATTTTTACATTTCCTGACGGGTTCAGTTATGCCCATTAGTGTGTACCAACTGCTAATTTTCCTGCTAATTTAAAAACAGGCTTCTCTGTGAAGAGACAAAAAGATAAGAATTTCATAGGCGTCCCCTGCTGCTATGGAACAGTCAATGGCAGGAAAGCACAGATGACAACAGAATTCTGCAAGATTGAAAAGTGCAGTGCAGATAGATTGTGTAAATATGCTGATCTGTAAATATGTGAGAGGTGCCCTTGAATTCACTCCTCCCAGACATGTCTGAGTTAAAATCTAGCCAATGTATAGAGCACAGAATTTAGATGCAACTTTTAGGTCTCAAGGCAGACTGTCCCAGAAGGCTTTGGAAGCTGAAAGCATCCTGGCCTGATTGATAAATGAACTGCATTTTTGCCTTGAGGTAAGGTATCTTATTAGTCTCCAGGAACAGAAACTAATACCATATATACAGCATTGTAAAGGGAAGAGGGAAGAGCTTGACACCATTTAAATCAATATGAATTCTGCCATTAATTTCAGGGCAGCCAGGATTTCATCCAAAAATTCCATCCTGCCAATGATGCATCACCGATTTTGCTACTATTAGCCCTCATAGTTCTTGATGTACACTTAAAATCACAACATTATGATTGCCATCTCGCCTGCCTTCACTCTCTTCATTTCCAGCCTGATTTTGAGCTACCCTGATAACCTTTCCTATCCAAAACCTTCTAATGTCAGCTGTTAAATGGTGCCAAACACAAATCTATTATCCTAGGAATGCAAGAGAATAGTACAGACTGCTAACACACAAGAACCGAAGACAGTAGCCAGCAAGAACCATATTAAAGTTTCAGTCATCTAATTTATTAACCAGAGGGTTATATTTCCATGTGTTATTGAATACTAACTTCACAGGTGTTTCACAAAACTTAAAAAGCATTTTTATATTTGTACTTCAGACTATGATTCCCTTTCTCAACACAGTATGAAAGGCCAATTGAGCCCCAGGCTGCTGCTGTTATCACAATCTTTCCTATTATCACATTCCGAAAGAATTACTTCAACTCCTCTTGAACGTGGAGATGGGTACTGCTAGTGATGTTAGCTGAGGACTCAAACAGGTCTCAGACTTTGTCTGACACACCAAAGGATCAACTACATAATTTTAATTTTGTGAAACTCCTGAAGCTTTACAAAGTTAACACTTAAAACTCAAAGGGATTGGGGGAAAAAATTTAGGAGACATCCACACATTAAAAAGCCTAATGTTTCATGACTTGCCACGGCAGAAACACAACTTAGTGGGCCAGTATAAAGGCTTTCAGGGCTAGTAATTTCTTCTAAGCAGCAGTTTGGGGGCAGTAATCAGAAAGAAACTTTTTCAGCAGCAATTCCCATCAGCACCCAGTCAACTGCATTGAGGAGCAGGACTGAAGGTGCGGGAGAGGAAAAGGACAGTTTGTTTCTGCATGCACTACTCCCCCAACTACCTGCTGTTTCATTCAAAATGAGTGAAGCTGAAAGCAGTTCAAGTTGAACAAAATGAAACTTTATTAAACCTTGTGCACGGCTCTGTCCGTGTGCTTCCAGCCTAACTCCCCGCATTCCCTGTTTTCCTGACATCCCACCAATAACATAAGAATGGCCATACTGGATCAGACTAATGGTCCCTCTAGCCCAGTATCCCGTCAGGCTCCAGCTCCATTGAACATGATACATATTCCCTATTTTGCAAACATTTTAATATAAACATTAAAAACAAATAATGGACACCCAGACCCCACCCCAGGGCCCTTTGGCCAGAGGTTGCTAGCACATAGGTGAGTTTGGGTCTCATCTATACCAGACTCAGCTGGTTACATAGCCTTTGAGATAGTTTGATCTCCTCAACAGGCAACCACACCAGGAGTGACCTCTCTGTCTCCCTGTCACCTGTCCCCAAGTCTAGTAAACTATCTTTCAGGGAATCTCCTCTCTCCCTATGGGGTTGGCCTCTGGATGCTTCTCTGTCTCTCTGTTCTGTGGTGATTGCTGTATCTCTGTAGGTAGTCTCTGGGTGCTGTGTCTGCTAGCTCGTAAGTGCCTCCTGTTCCTGCAGATAACTTGCCCCTCTTGCGTAGTCACCTGGTATGACCTAGGTGCCACTGCACCTCTCATGACTCCTTGGCTCCACTTCTAGTGTTTCTCTAATGGCTGGATCCTCACAGCAGTGCCTGTCTGCAGGGACAGTGCCTAGTGCCTGCTTTCTCTGATTGTTAATCATCCCCTCCCAGCAGTATCTCCATCCTTCTGGCTGTGACAAGTCTCCCCTCACTGGTCACAGGGTTTTAGTCCTTAATCCCATCAGAGCTTGTGCTGACAGTTTTGACACCTGTGATGGGTATGCCTGTGTGCCAAAAATGCTAACAAGGAGTCTGAAGCAGAAGAAACAGCCTTCTTAGCTGCTTTCACAGCTGCTTTCACCTTACCATTACTCTGTGGGTATGCTGGGGAGGAGGTGTGGTGATCAAACTCCCATTTGTGTGCCAATTCCATGAACTCTTCTGAGGCCAATTGGGGTCCATTGACAGTAAATAGTATCTGGAACACCATTTCTCACAAAGTGGGCCTTCAAGTTGCCAGTCACTGACTTGCTTCCACTCCAAATACCCCAGACAGAAGCTTTTTTTCTATTTGGGTGTACCCATGTTCAGTCTCTTTTTGTTTGGCATAAGTGAACGACTGCTCCTGCAAAAAAGCTACACTCCGTCCTTTCTCTAACACACCATACTGGAGTGTCAGTGGCTCTCTGGGCTGGGCACCCAAGGCATCCATCATGCTTTGTTTCAGCATGTCAAATGCTTGCTGTTGGGGACCCACACAGTCCCACTCAACGTCCTGCCTCATAAGCAGACATATGGGTTCTGTTAGTGCAGCCAAGTGTGGACCGAACTTGGACATAAAATTTATCATTCCAATGAAACAATCATAGATGTATGACTGGAAGTGGCCTCAATAGGTCATCTAGTCCAGTCCCCTGCACTTAGGCAGGACTAAATATTACACAGAGCATCCCTTAGACCGGTGTTTGTCTAACCTATTCCCAAAAACCTCCCTTAGTAATTTGTTCCAGTGATTAACTACCCTTACAGTTAGGAAGCTTTTCCTAATGTTTAACATAAATCTCCCTTGGTGCAATTTATCCCTTTAACATCTCTGACTGCCTTGATCTTGTTGAGATCCGTTTTCAGTCTCTCTATCGTGAGTGGATGTCCTCATGCTGTTTGAGTCACATTTCTTCTGAATTTAATTTTATGTTCTTGTCTTTGCATAGCTGTACAAAAGCTTGCAGTTTTCTGTCATTGTCTCATTCATCTTCTGTATCTTTGCTCCCTTCATCTACAATGAGGATATCTACAATTATTTTCACCCCAGGCAGTCCTTCCAGGCTTATGTGCCAAAATGTATTCCTCACATCACAGACTGTAAAGATTCTGGCTTTGGAAAGTTCTGGCAAGTCGTCATCAATTGTGCACAGTGGATCGTGGCATATTTTCCAATATCTGGTTCAGTGGCTATAGGTCTATGCGGATGTGTAATTTGCTTCATAGTTTTCTTCCATCAGCATGTTCCTTACCCAGGCTGTAGAGGCCACTTCAGGTATTATGATACCCCTGCACTGCAGACTTTCAAGATCCTTCCATACTGGATTACATAGAGCCACTGGAATTTGCTGTCATGGTGGGCACACAAGTTCCACTGTGGGGTCTACGTCTAATTGCAGCTTTCCTTCGAGGTACCCATCCCATTTTTAAAATTGCTTTTAAAATTGTCTCCATTACCAAAGGATCTCCTTTTTTCCCCTCGCACTGCAGCTACAAAATTCTGTCACTACACTCTGATCAGATCCCTGGCTTGTATGGTAGTATTCCCAAGAGGGGTCTGTGGTACTGACCACCCACCAAAACAAACTTCATTTGGTACTATCTGTTACTTTTCAGGTTAGAAATATAGTTAGTTATATAAGGTCATATTTGCCTAAAGGCTGCATTTTGCTCTCATTGTACATTATTAGATTAGGAATCACACAGCAGGAATCCCCACTGTCCAGCTGAAGTCACGCATAGTGTTTCCCTATTGCCATTGTTGCATGCACAATGGTTATTATCCTCTCTTGCTTTCCTATCCTGACAGCCTGAACCTGATATGCTCTCTGACTCAAGGAAAGAGTCATGATGTCATCAGCGCTGACTGATGTGCCCTCCCCCTTTTGTACTCAGTCTGACAATCTTTCTGAGACCTTCCTCTGCTCTGGCACACACTGCTAAAATGGCTCAACTTGCCACATTCCTTGCAGTGCTGTTCTAGTGTGGGGCACTTCTCCTTTATTCGTGTATGCTGTCTCCCACCTGTGGGACACTAAGACACCTGTGACTTAGTGTCATGACCCACAAGCCTCACTATGGGCATGGAACCCTGGCTACCTGCTCTCCTTTGCTGTTGTCTCTCTGCATGTACTTCTGGAGGTGTTGTATCTCTTGGGGCTTTCATTCTTTATCTTAAGGCTTCCACTACATGCCCAATGTCTAAGCATCTGTCCACTCTAAGATGCATTCCAAGAGCAGCCACTCCTGCAGGAGCTGAGCCCAAGAGCCGCAAACTATCCTGTTATGAATCAAGGAGTCTGTCAAGTCCCCCAAATTACATGCATCAGCCAGTGTGCATAAGGCAGTAACATACTCTATCTGCTCCCCTTCAGATTGGTCTCTAGTGAAAAATCTGTGTGGCTCCAGTTTCTTTTTGCTTTAGGGAGCAATAGGTCCCCAGGAATCCTAGTTCTGCTGTGAGGTTTGAGAAAGTGGTGAGTTTCAGAGTGATGCAGATCTTTCTGCCTTGTTCCCCAGTAAGGCAAAACAGCAGTTTTGCTTTCCTGATATTGTCTTCCTGCATGACCAGGTCTGGGTACAGGTCGCACTTCTCCATCCACCAGGTCCATCACTGGACTAGGTTTGTGCCTGCAAAATCCAGGGCCTCAGGGGGCTTCACACCACATTTCCTGGCTCACGTCGCTAGCTGCTGCACTGCAGAGAACGCACAGCTCAGACACTGCCGCCATGTTTCACTCACAAAGCATGAAGCTGAATGCAATGTAGCCTGAACAAGGAAAACTTTATTAAACTCTGTGCACTGCTGTGTCCACTGGCAGTTGCTTCCAGCCTAAGCCACATTTCCTGTTCCACTGGTGTCCTCTCAATAACAGTCCCTCCAGGGAACATGGCTCCTCTGATTCCAGTTCCACTGATCAAGATATACCAGTGACCAGTGTCATGACCCACAAGCCTCAAACCCGGGTCCATAGGAGCAGCCATGCTTCAACCCTCCACTTGGCAGCCTCCTGGCAAACTGCTGACCCAGGACCAATGAATCCCAGCCCCAGTCTGAAGCTCCACCCCAACATCTTATTGGTAAAGTCCCAGAGCAGCTGAATGGCCCCCTGATCCTACTTAAGCAGCAACACGAATAAGAAGCTGTCTGAACCACTGGGATCCACCCTGTCTGGACTGCATATCTTGTGCTTCCTGCTCCCCCGACTTGACTTCCCAGCACCTGACCTGGCTTGGCTCCTGACCTGTGACTCGTGGTTCTGATCTCCAATTTGTCTCCTGCCTCTGACCCCCTGGTATCCTGATCTGGCCTGACTCTCGACTCCTGACTGTGGGCTCTGACCACTAGGTCTGGCTGCCCATGACCCAGCCTTGATACTTAGCCAGTCTGCCCCTGGATGGCTCAAATACAGATCTGGAATCTCCTGGTATTTAGCCTACTGGTTAGGTTTCCCCACCTCTGTCCTTCAAAGTTAGCTAGTTTGTTATTGTGTGGGTTGCAAGCATATGTTATCTCTGTTTTGGGGAATATGCTGTTTGCTTTTAATCAAAACCATGCAAATCACTTTATCGTGATTTATAAAATGCACCGTGTCTGGGTGCATATAAATATATGCAATGATGAATAACAATATAATGAACAGAACTAATCAATGGCCCACAGTATCCCTGCCTCTGGTAATGGCCTGTAACATATGGGATACTTCAGAGGGATCTGAAAACCTCCAGTGCAGTGTGCAAATGCAAACTGTGCAATGCCAAATCACGGTAGAGATTTATTTCCCAGCCCCAGCTGGCCATCAGTTTATTCCCTGACTGATAACCCTTGAAATGTTTTTTATTGCATTGTAATGGTCTTGTTTATGCTGTGATTTAAACTCTGTACAAGCCATATTTCATGAGATGCTTCCTGGAGATTCTATCTAAATCTAGTTTAGTGCAAAAATCATGTCAGCGGGAAATTTACAATGGTTGATTGCAGTGATGATAGGATTAGTTCTTGAACAGATCCAAAGGTTCACTGATCATCATAAATTAAAATGAAGTCACACAGGTGCTGTCAAAAACGCTCTCAACCTTAGAGACACTAGTTAATTAGCAAGGCATCCTGCTACTGTATGTAAAGTTTAAAAAGTGAGAGAGAGCAAATGCCATCAGATTATTGAGTACAAAAGAAAAGAAACTATGCTGCTGCAATCATCACAGAAACCTGCTGTATGACAGCAATAAGACTGCCACAGTCTCCAAAGGTGACTATGCTCAGCAACTGTCAGGAGTAAGGCCCTCAGCTGTGCCAGCTCAGTCTCCTCACAGCCTAACAAGTCAGTTTGGCTGCCTGATAGGTACTGATGTTCAGTTCATCCCTATGTCTATTACTCTCACAAGCTAGCCCTGGCAGAAAAGAATTACGATTCTGTATACAGGACAAGGAACTCTAAGCTATCAAGGCAGCATTTGAGGAATGGCATCCTCTACTGGAAAGGGGCCAGGTTCCTTGTCCAAGTGCTCACAGATCACAGGAATCAGGAGAATCTTCAAACAGCCAGACACCTCAACCAATAGCTGATTTTCAGGTCCCTCGTCTTTGCCTGGATTGATTTCATAGTCATCTCCTACCCAGGAGTTGACACCCTGTCCCATAAGGCCAAGTACTAGGAACGAGATGAGAAAACTCCGTCTGTGATTTTAAAGGCATCCAATTTCATTAATGACATGACAGCGAGAGTCCTGTGGCACCTTAAAGACTAATACATTTATTTGGGCATATGCTTTCGTGGGCAGAAACCCACTTTGATGCTGACAAAGTGGGTTTCTGCCCACAAAAGCTTATGCCCAATAAATGTGTTAGTCTTTAAGGTGCCATAGGACTCTCGCTGTTTTGCTAAAAACAGACTAACACGGCTACCCCTCTGGAACTCATTAATGGCACAGAAGACCACAGCCAAATGGAGTCAATTCGTGCCTTGTTACTAACCGACCCCTTTGCTGCTCAGCTCCACCAGATTCTGGAGAACACCAATTCCACACCAGCCTCTGGGTTCAGGTTCCAAGGTAGGCTTCTCTACCATGAGGACCATATCTACATCCCAGAGGAACAACGAAAGTTGCGAGTTTCTAAGTTACGTCACAAAGCACCCCTTGCAAGGCACTTCAGCCACCTCAAGACCTAGAGCCTAATTGCAAGGAATTTCTGGTGGCCAGGCTTGCACATCTCAGTCAGTCTGTGTGCCCAGACCAAGTTCCCCCGCTCAAAATCACTCTGCCTTCTCCTGCCCATACCCATCCCACCTCAACCATAGCTACCATATTCCTCAACTTTATTGAGGATCTGCCGCCTTCCCAGGGACATACAATGATCCCAGTCACGGTCAACTTCTTAACCAAAACGGTACACTTCGTCCCCTGCCGCACCATCCCTACTAGCCAGGAAACGGCTCACCTCTTCCTGGAGAACATCTTTGGTCTCCACTGATTGCCCTCAGGCATCATGTCAGACTGTGATTCTCATTCTGTTTCCCAGTTCTGGCAGGAATTTCTAAAACTTCTAGAGACTGAGCCCCTCCTCTCATCTAACTACCATCCACACTCTAATGGACAGATGGAATGAGTCAAACAGATTTTCAAACAACACCTGCACTGCTTCCTGAACTATCATTAGGACAACTGGTTGTCTCTGCTCCCATATGCCAAATTTGCTTACAGTAATGCCACACATGCCTCCACCCAGCAATGCCCTTTTAAAAACAACAACAACAAAAACCCCTACAGTTTTCATCCATGCTTTCATTCAGTCATCCCCACAAACTCCCCAGTAGCTGCTGTCACAGATCTAGCTACCCACCTCCACTAAGTACACCAGGAACTCAAAGAGCACTTACAATCAGCTAAGGAAGCATATAAACATCACTCTGACTGGGACCGCCAGGCCATCCTGGTCCTTGCCATAGGAGGCAAGGTCTGGCTGTCCACCCACAATCAATTTGCACCTCAGCCAGACTGGAGTACCAATATCTGGGCCCTTTCAAGATTGAGGCACAGATCAACCTGGTAATATGCAAATTGCAGATACACGAGTCCCTGAAGATCCATCCCAAATTGCACGTCTCCCTTCTAAAGCTGTACGCAGAAAACCTCTTCTCTGATCACTCCCGCCCTCTGTCTCCACTTGCAACAGTCCCAGGGTGCTCTGAGTACATAGCTCAGCAAATCCTCGACTGCTGATGAGTTACAGGACAACTCCAATAGTTAGTGGACTGGGAAGGTTACGGCCCAGGTGAACTATCTTGGAACTGGCAAATCACATCCATGCCCTGGATCTGTTGCGGGCCTTTTACAGAAATCAGGCCTAGGGGTACCCAGAAGGAGAGGCTGGTTTACTTCAGGGGTCAGACCTTGCAGCTGTGCTCGCTCAGTCTCCTGATTGCCTAGCAAGTCAGCTAGGCTGCCAGATGGACTGCCCGGCCTGATTGGCTGAGGAAACTAGCAGGTCAGTTCTTAAGCCCAGCAGCAGCAGCAGCTCCTCCCCAGCTGCTCGTTGCACACACCCACGGGCTCTCTGCCTCACACTGCTCATATCACACCAAGACCGGCTCCTGCTTTGCTCCAGCCTAGACTGCACTCAGCCTCGCTCCAACTTAGACTTCGCTCTGCACCCAGCCTTGTTCCAGTCCCTAGCCCAGCTTTGCTCCTGCCTTAGAACAAGCCCTGCTCTTGCCTTTTCTGACTCCAGGTAATCTGGTTCTGAGCCGTGGGTCTGGTTCCTGGTTTTGACACTGTTTAGACCCTTAACACTGGCATTCGGACTCCGACCACTAAGCCTGTCTCCTGCTCAGACCTGATCCCCTGACACAAACACTATTCAGTGGATCCTACAAACAGTGAAATATTTTGTGGCTACATATGAATTGCTACAGAATGGACTGGTCTGCCACCAACTAACAGTGTTTCAGTCATCTGTTAGTTTAACCACATAAGCTATGCTTACTCTAGCCAGATGTGAGGGAGATCTCTTATATTGGCTCATCCTTAAGAAGACTTTATATTTTGGTTTTTCTCCCTATTCGTTTTATTTTTTTATTTTCTGAAGTTTATAATTTGGGCTCAAACAACTGGCAAAATTGTGTAAAGAAGAATCTTGTTTTTGTCTATATTAAGGGCCAAATTCTCCTTTGTAGTAGAATCATAGACATTTCCGATGGAAATAACTTATCAGGTTATCCAACCCATCTCTTTACCAATACAGAGTAGAGTTTGGCTCAATGAGTTCCATTATACCAATGAGTTCCATCTTCAATGACCCAAGTCAGCTATGGATGACTAAGGATAATCTTAGGGCTTGTCTACACAGCGCAGCGTATGCCTGAGGGGTGTGATTTGCCAATCTTTCTAACATGCTGCATTCTAACTACCTCGTGCAGACCTTGCTGGTTCATTCTAAAAGGTACCTGGTTTGCGCTAACATAGTTTTGTTTCAGCAACACATTAGAGTACTTTATAAATCACACTCCTCTAGTGCAGTTTGCTGGTGCCATGTAGACAACCCTTAGATTCATCTGGGTTCCACTTACATCAGATCTTGTCACCAAACACAGATGACTCTGTTATATCCATATTGTCATTTATAAAACTTGGGAGTACTGCAGGATGATTTTAAATGACCTCCTCTATTTTATTGCAAAGTTTTGAAACCCATACTAGAGAGTCTCCATTTATAGAGAATGCAGAACTCAGAGCACATAACACAGATATTGCTGCCCAGGGACAAAAGAGAAGGACAGTCAAGCTCTGATATATTGTTCCATAGCAATAAAGTGGTGCTGTCCAACTCTGAACACAGCATACTGGACTAAAGATGGACCATGCGTCTGATCCACTACAGCATTTCTTATGTTTCTATGTAAATATTTTCTGATGAAAATATCATTTATCTGGAAAGTGCTACCTCCTGATCCCCATTCTCACACCCCACCATATCTGCTGCAGTCAACGCGCAAGAGCCTCTGTTCTGCCATTCCACTCCGAAAGAAAGCCAAGATGACTTGCTTTGCTAATGCTAATGACCAAAGTGCAACAGAAGACAACAAAATAAAAATGTGATCAAATGAACAATCTTGAATCATTTAATAAAATTAATGTTCATGGCAAGTTAGTAAACACTAAAGGAAGTTACCCCAGAAATAATTTCTGCTAGCTACTGTTATTTGTACTAACTGGAACAGACAATGCTCATTATAAACCCACTCAGTTCTTTCTACTGTACCCAGTGACAGACAGCTTGATTTACAGCAGATGATGGTACAGATTCCATACAGTATCAGTTCCCAAAGTGTGGGTGCATCCCCCTGAGACACATGAAGAATTAGTCAAAGGTGCAGACCCCTCCTCTCAATTACTCTGCAAAGGCTTTCATTGTTTTATAAAGATAGTCTTTAGCTGTTTAGGTTGTGAAGGAAATCCTCAGTGTGTGACCAATGCAGCAACATTTGCCTGAGTTTGCAGAGAGCCTGGAACAATAGCTCCGAGGTGTGATCTTTCCTATTCATTTCAATGGGTGCTAACTCAAATGCTGAGGACGAAACATTAAATGCCAGCCTTGTTAACAATTTCACTGCTCATAAAAGCATGTAAAAAAGAAGAGGGACTATGCTGATATAAAGATCTATACCAGTGTTTCCCAAAGTGTGAACATGCCCCTGGTGGTGTATAAAGGACTAGCTGAAGGGGCGAGGGCTCAACATGATTAGATTAAGATGGGTAGGTGTGATGCTTCCTGGGGGTACACAGAGTTGTGAGCCATCTCGCTACCACATGCCCTTTGCAAGAGGAAGCCTTTTCTATGCCTTCTTTGGGTCAGTTCTCCAACTCCACCAGCCTCTGGCAACACAAGCACAGCACTCCTGGTTTGTGCAGGCCCTGCTCTCTCTTCACTGGTTGGCAATAAAAAAAGTACATCCCAGCTTACCAGGTACATCTTAGATCACAGCTCCACTTAATACACAACACTTAGATGTGTCTGTAATAAAAGCAAGATGTTTATTTAACAAAAGAACAGATTTGAGAAGCATAAGGACCAGAACCCAGGTCTGAAGAGCCTGGGGCAGCTGATATTCCCACAGTGAGGACATGCAGAGGCACAGCAAGGGAGCATTGTGGAGAGTAGGCGCCACAGGAAGTACCACCCAAGAGACCCAGAGTGACAGTATCCTGAGGCCCTCTGATTGGCTAAGTGCCCCTATTTAACCCAAGGGGTTGCCCCAGGAAGCTTTCTGGGCAACCACACAGACTCGGGCCTGCTGCAATGCCAGACTTTGCCTCATGGCCTGATCTCCAGTCTCTGACTTCAGCTGACTTTGACCCTGATTCCTGCCTCTTGATTCTAACCTGGCATTACCTCTGATCTGCGGTATCCAAACCTGGACTGACTGACCCTGACTCTTGTTTATGGGACCTGGTCTGACAATTCCTCCAACTCTGGCCCAGTGATTCCTGTCCCTGGTGGGCAGACCTCAGCCCAGCTGTGACTGCTAGGCCAGACCACTATGCCCGGTCCCTTATAAGAAGAAGCAAGTAGAATTAATGGAAACAAAAGGTTACATATAAAATAAATTCACAACATGCTTTCTGTAGCCTAAACTTAACTAACAAGACATTCTCCTGTCTCATAAGGTTAGCTCACCTAAAGTTTCTCTCTCAGCCTCAAACAGCCAGACTGATCACCTGTTCACAAGACAAGCCATCTGGCGGCTTGTCCCCTTGGTGAAGGATAACTGGATGTGCCTTTGTATCCACAGATATATTTCCAACAATCTATTGTTATCACTTGTAAAAAGGGTAACGCCTGTTGCTTGATCCTTTTCCAGTCTAGAATCTCCCCTGGAGACTTTGGCTTGGTCTACACTACAGAGTTAGGTCAACATAAGGCAGCTTACGATGACCTAATTAGGTCAATGCACCCACTATCGCCTTAGTCTCACCGATGTTAAGTGCCCTACTACACCGACATAGTAATTCCATGAGAGACATAGGGCTTATGTCGGTATGGTTAGGGTGACGCAGCATCCATGTAGACACTGCGGGTTACTTACATCGGCTGCTGGCTGTCATTCTTACCAATTTCACGGCTCCGTGCTTGACAGGATAGCTGGGGCAGGTGGGGGGCGCCCACTTCCTGGCTTCCACTGAGAGCCCAGCTGCACAGAGGCTCCAGGAGTGGGGAGCTGAGAGCCCAGGGGAGAGAGGAGCCTGGCGGGGAGGGGAGCCGGGCCTAACGTAAGTCAACTTAAGTTTGTGGTGTAGACATGCCTTTGCAATCTGATTAGCATTTTGATTAGCATTTTGCTCAGACTGTAAATGGGCGTTCATTGTAAAGTATACAATACTCAATTTATATATAGCCAGACAGGTAGATAGCATCTTCTACTTGAATGAAACTTATCTTCTGGTAACCAGCCCCAAGTCACCCACCTTAAGAACATAATTTTCAGCCTATGTACGTAACTCCTCACATATTATCTGCACATATATTTCACAATGATTATGATGACCAGTGTGACACAGGCTTTCAGTAAAGACTTTACATGACACTCTCTGGTGAGCTGGTATGCAGATACCAGACCCAGGGGATCCCTGTAACCCTTATGTGCTCCTGTGCCCCCTGCTAGTTGAGGTTGCTGGGTCACAGTAGGCCTTTTACAATGCATTGGGGATTATAAAGAGAGTAGGATTGGTTTCACTTTCCAAGGAAGTTTGGGAAATGCCACTATACAGCATATGACAGCTAAGCTGTCCTCATCCTGCCCTAATCATCTCAGTGACATTAATTACAAACTGAACTTTGTTCACATACATTATGCCTACTATTCTATATCATCAATGCCAATATGGGCATAATCCCAAGGTCTGACATGCTACTAGAGCCTGCCTTGAATTTCTGATTATCTCCTGTGTTGAAGAGCTAATGAGACTTGGTGAACTAGAACAAAGACAACCCAAAGCCAAGATATGTCCATAGCATTACCTCCAAGGGGTGTATGGGTGGTATTCACCTCTATAACCAGAATAAAGAGGATTTTCTGCCATGTACATGCCATAGGCTTTATTATTATGATAGTACCCAAACCCTTCCCCTTAATTCAAATACATTCATTAAGGCAAACAATTAGTCAATGTTTGCATTAATTTTCCTCCCAATTCAAATCCCCTTGCTCAGACTGAGTAGCATCTTTTTCTACAAATGGGACTACTTGTGCAGTGATGTATACCCAAGCAAGGATATCCAGATTCGAATGAAAATTAAAGCTGCACTGCCCAAAGAGTTAAATGTTGACTGACTGTTTGCATTGCAGCTACACACTTCTAACCATGCTTCTGCTACAGATTCCTGTCTTCATGTGTAATCATTCCACAAACATTTTAATGATTACAGTTATACCTAATATGGCACTGAGAGCGAGGATCTGCTTCGTGGAACTCTGTTGACGGCTATTTCTGTATTACATTTTGCTTATTCAGCCAAGTTTTAAAACTAATAACAAGAATTAGCATTTGTTCCATTTAGATTGTGTAAGAATTATATTTTCACCCTGATTATCTAGAGTAATTCAATTACTCAGCAATTCTCAAACATATATTAACACATTTATATATATTTTAAATACTATATATAAGATTTATTGATAATACATGGAAAACTAGCTACCTTGTGAGCTTTTTAGGACAGAGGCCATCTTTTTGTTCTGTGTTGGTACAGCATCTAGCACACTGGGATCCTGGTCCTTAACTGGAGCTTCTAGGAACTACCACAGTATAAATAACTGTTGGCGGATTTTTCTTCCTTTCATGTTCAGGGTTTTAACCATAGGATGATGCATAGAACTAGATTGCCCAGTCCATTTGTGCTGCTTTGCCCTCCAATGCAAGAGGAAAGAGAGTAAATGGTAGACCTCCACTTATTGACACCTATCCTCCATAAACATAAGTTAGAGTAACCTGTTGATTGCTCTAACTCAGTGATACTCAGACCGCAGTGGTTCAGGAGCCAAATTAATGATCAACATTACCCAAAAGAGCCACCGTAGTGTGAATTCATTGTTTCATTTACTATTTATATATATAAATATATATATTATGCTCACAGCAAAATGACTGACCAAGTATTGTTATTTTATCAACTACAATTGGTTAATAACATAGTAAAAGCATCCTGATTGGTTAATAATTAAATCACACCGTGTTTTAATATTATGTGCTGCAAGGAGCCGCAGGAGACACATGAAAGAGCCACCTGCAGCTCCGGAACCATAGGGCGTGTCTACACTATAAAATTAAATCGAATTAAATTCAGTCGACATCCAGCCGCTGCAGTCATTAAGTCATTAAGTCTGTCAGTTGTGTCCCCACCACGGTCATTGTGTCGGTGGACTGTGTCCTCACTAGCAGCACATGCATGGATGCAGAGAGCAGTGCACCGTGGGTAGCTATCCCACAGTGCAACTAACTGAAGGGGGTTTTGGGAAGAGCTTGCAAAGCCTCATGAGATCAAATCATTGTTGCAGGGAGGAATGGGAACATGGCTTCGGCCTCCCATGATGGTTTCCTCCCTCCATCCTCCCTACCCTGATATCAACGGCAAACAACCCATACTTTTTCACACCTTTTTTTGAAAGCCTGACTCAGCTGCACGTAGGCCATAGCCTGAGAAGCATGGACCCTGCTCAGCTGTGCACTCTTGTGAGCATTATAAATACCTCGCATCTTAACTTGCAGTATTTCCAGAGCTGAGACAGCAGCCGGTGCATGGAACAGCACAATGTCTTTCAAGCAGCCCTGCTGCAAGGCATAGAACGAAACAATTCCCAGTTGCTGCTGGCAGTCGCGCAGCAGCTGAACACGGTGGAGCATCATTTCTGGTCCCGGGAAACAAACACTAACTGGTGGGATCACCTCATTATGCAGCTATGGGATGACAAGCAGCGGCTGCAGAACTTTCGAATGCAGAAGGCCACTTTCCGGGAACTTTGTGCAATGCTTTCCCCAGCCCTGAAGTGCAGCAACACTAAAAATGAGACCTACTCTGAGAGTGGAGAAGTGAGGGGTGATCGCTCTGTGGAAGCTTGCAACACCAGACTGCTACCGGTCAGTGGAGAATCAATTCAGAGTTGGTAAATCCACCGTGGGTGCTGTTGTGATCCAAGTGTGCAGGGACATGAATTGACTTCTGCTAAGAAGGGTAGTGACTCTGGTCAATGTGCAAGACGTAATGGATGGCTTTGCCGTGATTGGGTTCCCTAAATGCAGTGGGGTGTTAGATGGCATGCATATCCCTATCTTGGCGCCAGACCACCTTGCCAAAGAGTACATAAACCAAAAGAGATACTTTTCAGTGGTGTTGCAAGTGCTGGTGGATCATAGGGGGTATTTCACCAACATCAATGTGGGATGGTCAGAAAAGGTGCATGATGCACTATAGCGAAGTGGTGTGGCCTCCCTCTGAGGCTGACACCATGGGGCCAATGCACGCCACCTCGTGGACAGGCCCAGGTATGCCCCATTGCAAGCCAGAAGTGCAGGGATGAGACAGGAAGGGGACGTATAAAAGCCAAGCCTTGCAGCTCAGTCAGGGGGGAAGCTGCTGGAGGAGAAGGATGTCTCTCCCCCAGGATTGGGACTTGAGCCGGACCATGGGCCCGCTAAAGGACTGCCTGAGCTACAAACTGGTTGGAGCTTTGTGGACCTGCCAGAGCTACCGGGCCCCGGTGACTGGGAAGGGCTGCCCGCTGCCAATGATTTGAAAGAGCTGCCTGCCACCTGTGATTTGCCAGAGCAGCCTGCCACCAATGACTTGGAGGAGCTGCCTGACACTAGCGACCCTGAGGGCCTGCTGGGACTGCCCCTCGCAATCTACCCTTAGGAAGTGGACTACGGCCTGAAGCACAGGCACATGGGCACAGGGGTGGAGGAAGTAGCCCAGGGATAGCCAACCTCAGTCCAGCTGTGCTCAAGCCCATGCAATATTCATCGCATTTCGGCTGGAGCCTTGTTGATCCAGTGGCTGGATACCCTGCCACTGCTTGGGCCCTGAGCTGGGACATAGTGGAAACGGGTGGTCCTAAGTCCCCCTCCCCGCCTGGCCACCCCAACCCTGAGGCGACCACCCTTCAGCCTGCGAAGCCTCAATAGGTGGTAGCCAGCTTGCTTTCCCTACCCCGCCCTGACTAAGGGCCAGGGCTACCAACTCTTTGCCTGCCCTGCCCGAGGGCCAGGGCTAGAGACTATTTATTCGCCTAGGGCTTAGGCGATGGACCAGTTGCTGCCCCGCCCTACCAGAGGGTCTGGGCTCCTGGAACCCCAAAGCACTGTGTAGCGAAGCGATGCAGTCTCCCTCCATGGCCAAAACCCCAGATTGGTCCCAATCTGTTACACACGCCCATCTTTATGAACACAGGTCTGTTCAGAAAGCTGCAATCAGGGACTTTCTTTCCAGATCACAAAATAACCATTGATGATGTTGAAATGCTAATAGTGCTAATAGGATTCACACACATAAAACCATGAACAAAACACACATCCCAGAGTACCCGGGGCAGTTTCCTTTTGCTTCAGGTTCTTAAGTCCAGCAACAAGAAGTTCCTTTAATGTGCCCCTCCCTTCACAGCACCCCACTCATAGGCGTTGTCTTTAGTCAGGGCTGACCCAGAGTCTAGAGATGCAGCTGCGGAGTTCACCTCCCACCCTGATTGGGTGGGGAGGGGGAAAGAAGGCATCTTGCCTTCTCCACCGTCGGGCCAGCTGCCAGTTGCCTACTAGCTGCCCTGCCAGCCATTCTGCTTGCCGATCTGCCAGCCGTTTGCCTGCACACCACCACCTTCTGCTACCACCTGCTTCTCCACTAGGACCTCTGTGGATTGGTCTCTTCAGATTCCATCCAGATCTCTGATTCTCAGCTCTTAGTGATTGTCAGCTCTTAGTGGCTGAACCTCAGTGCTGAAGCTGAGCAGAAGCGCTGCCCCACAGTAGATGTTTTCAGCTCTAGTGAGCACTTAACAAAACAAAAGGCTCCTAATAGAATCTTAACTAGCGCTATCTTTGAACAGCGGGAGGGGGAAGTTAAACCAGGCCTGAGCCCCTTGCTTAGCCAGTTTGGTTCAAATGATAGTGACCCTTCCATCAGAATAGGCCATCAGAAACACCATTCTGCTACCCTTTGCTTATACATAACAACATCCTGTAACCCCTGCATTTAACTCTAAATTGATTTGTAACCCAACACCAGCCAAAGGCCTGATCTACACTGCCACCGGCGGTCGACGGAAGATACGCAAGCTACATAATGTCAACTTACTTAGCCTGCCGTACCACGGCATCATCACTGCTCTGCGTCGACGGGAGCCGCCCTCCGATCAAGGCAGCCTTACTCCTTTCGGGGACATGGATTAATGGCGTTGACCAGAGAGCACTTCCGGCATCAATTGAGCAGGTCTCCACAACCCGCTCAATCAATCCTGCTGCATTGATCCCTGCTGTCACGGCAGTGAAGACATACCAAAGGGATCATTTGGGCAAAGCAGTCCCATCATGCTGAGCACCCACGTAGGGTTGGTGTGCTCATGCAAATACCTGCTCGGCAGGGGAGAGTCCATTCAGACCCTGCTTTTATATGTCTGGGGAAAACATCTGGGATTTGGACATGGCGTTTGAAGGGGAACACTGGGACTGGCTGTGCAAGATGACTGGGCCAAGGAGCTGGGTGGGGAAGGAGAGGAAGAGAACAGACTGGGTCAGGGACAAAATGGCTGAGGCTTGGGGGGTGGGGGAGGGAGAACAGGGGCAGAAGGGTTTGTACCCACTAGGGGAACACTCTACTCCAGAGCCTGGCGTGGAATAAAAGGTTCCTGAATCTCACCATTCCTCTTCAGTCAGCAAATTTGTGAAACCCAGTGACAAAAATGTCTCACTCCCTACCACCACCACCAGTGACTCAATCACAGAGGCTGACAACTTATTATTGCTATCAGTTACTCTGTTAACTCAAGTGACAGAGGTCTAGGAGGTGAATCTAATGGTTCCAGCCCCGCTGATTAACTATGCAGGTGTCAATATGATGCCACGTGATGGAATTTCGGGGGCGAGGGGGTAGTTTTCTTTTTTGAAAACCCAGGAAAACACACACAAAAACCTACATTAAAAGAACATTCCTTACATTGCACAGTCAAGCACTGAAAAGTTAAGAAACATCAGAATTAAGTTTGCCTGTCCATAATGCATATGCACACAGAGACCCAATTAAGGTTGTGCAGGCACCTTTAATTTAGGCATTTCCTAACTTTTCAGTGCTTTACTTCACAGCAGTATGGTTTTTATTGTAGGTTTTCATAAGTAATGTATAATAGGTAGCAATAATTCACCAAGCTTTATGGTAGTGTACAGTATTTCCCATATTTGGCTGCTTCTCACAGGAGTGATATTAGAATTAATTAATATCTGTACCACCTTTTATATCCTCAGAATACACGAAGAGGGATCACCATTCAGAATAGTTAGCACACGGTAAGATCTGACCGGAACAGACTCATCAATAAAGTCCATCTCTGCATTCCAAAGGTTCACGCTTATCTCTGGCTCTTCTGTCATCCCCAGAGAGCTCTTCCCCTGCCACAGCCCGCACTTCACAGGGACATCTCTCATAGCTCTCTCTCTCCCTGAAGTTTAGCGTTCTAACTCTAGCTTCCTTCTCTTGTCACTGTCTCCCTGGTTCTGACAGAGAAGGCAGCCTATATACTGCCCTACTCCAGAGAGCTCCTCCCAATTGGCTGGAAGAGAGGGGAGCCCTGCCCCCACCCTACACTACAAGACTCCTGATCTCAGGTCCTTAAAGGAACAGTATCCTGGAGCTTTCCCCCTAGTCAGCTCCTAATTCCTTGGGAGCTTTTCCACTACCTAAGCATTATCTGGACCTTTGTTCATTTCAACTTCCTGGAAGGGGGTCTTCAGGCCCTCTCTACTCTTAAAGGGCCAGTACACCCCATTACACTGACATCTGTTTTTCCCTATACTTGAAGTAAACAAGATTGTGATATCTCAGGTGCCTTGGGTGGTTACTGTTGATAAATGCTGACTCTTCAATGGTGAACGCTGTCAATGCTCAGTGTTATAAGACTGCAGGAGAATAAGGGAAGATTCTGTATATACAGGTAGCAAGATTTTGGGGTGGTTTTTTCCTGTGATGATGTATATGCCACTTAAAAAAAATCAGTAACATTGTAAAAAGCAAAAGAAGATAGAGTCCATCTTGCTGCTTGCTAGCAGGTGAACCCTATTTTAAACAGCAGCAGCTGGCTATACTAGCTGTTGGGTCAACATCAATGTTAGTTCTACTATTCCTCTTGCCACTTTGTCCTTGAACCGGCTTCAAAATCCCAGTAACTTTTTGAGGATGGAGAGGGACACTTACTTTTGTTGTTTGCTAGCCTAAATCTGTCCTTTTAATTTTTTTTTAATTGACTTCAATGTCTCTCTTCCTAGAGTCTGAGAAGATCATATTCACATAAAGTACTTAAAAACTGTGATAGATCCCTCCTGATGGTAAATAAAAGGAAGCTGGTCTCTTATGCTTATTATGATCAACTTTCTTTCTTTTAAATTGCTTTCAAATATTCTGCACTAAGTATTAAGTGTTTTGAAAATAAGTACATTCTGTTGAGAGGTTTAGCATCTTCTGGTGATTGTTGGATGCTTCCAGGCCTTCTCCTTAATTTTCTCTGTCTCTTTTTCTTATAGAGTACAGTAGGCATACCAGAAAGTGGACTTTACCTTTTATATTACAGGCTGTATTTCCTGCCAAGTAAGAATACAGTACTGGGACCTATGTGCTATGCAGCATGGTCTTGGTATGGAAACACATACATTCTAGTGCCAGTTCTGCAGATGACTTTCTGTGTGGCTTGGGCAAGCTAACTCAGTGCAAGTTTCCCTGCATGTAAAATGGGGATAGCACTTCCATACTGTACCCTACAGGTGTATTAAGAGAAGTAATTGGTGAGGCCATGTGAAGTGTCCTCAATGAAGCAATAAACTGGGTGAGTTTCCCATGGTTTCAGGTTTCATTACAAACTCTAAACTCAGAACAGGGTCACAGTATTTGCTTATAGTCACAGATAATGGTCCAAAATACAAGTGAATCTAGACTCAATTTTGAACACAGATTAAGTTTATAGTTTTACATAACCATGAAATTCTTAATTTCACACAGCTTTGGAGCAAGTCGAGGGAAACTGGGTTCAACTGAGATTTGCTTTCTTCACTAAATGAACCCTAAACTGTAACATCAAAAATCAGGGCTACAAATTCACATGGGTCATTTACTTAGACATAGACACTACCAAAGAATAGACTATTTGCACAAACTGCTATAGTGCACATAGGTTAATTAACAAATTGATTAACAAATTAACCTTTGAAGATGTGAAGTATTAGCAAAAGTTGAAAGGGGCTAATAGGGAGGAAATCCTATTCTGGCTTCCTGGATATTTCTCCCCAGTCCTAATGGTGTGGAGGAAAGAGAAATGGATTTTGTCCCACTAACCAGCCACAGGACTGGCCAGGGGACCCACCCATGTGGATCCCTCAGTCTTACCAGAACAGGCTGGTCCTGTGACCAAGAACATCCAAGCTCCATTTATATTGTGAATTATGTATGTATTCTGGGCTGTACGCAGAGTGTTTATGTAGAAGTGGTATGGGACTGAACGGAAAAAGAATTAAAGGAGAGCAATATGATTAATGCCAGTCACCATGGTTTTATGGAAAATAACTCTTGTCAAACAATCTTGATTTCGTTCTTGGAGAAGATTACAAGTTTGGTTGATAAAAGTTACTGTGTAGATGTTATATTCCTAAACTTTTGTAAGGCTTTACACTGATTTTTTAAAAAACAGCACTATCGAATATCAACAAAGCACACATTAAATGGATTAAAAGTTGACTTACTGATATACCCAAAAGGTAGTTATCAGTGGGGAACTTTCACTGAATGGTTTCTAGTGAGGGTCTGCAGGGAACAGTACTGGGCCCAACATTATTCAACATTTTCATCAGTAATCTGGAAATAAATATAAAATGACTGCTGATGAACTTTGCAGATGACACAAAAATTGGAGGAGTGGTGAGTGATGAGGTTGGGGCAATCATATAGAATAATCTGGATCACTTAGTAAAGTGAGTCCATTCAAACAAAATGCATTTTAATACAGCCAAATGCAAAGTTATACATCTAAGAAAAAGGAATGTAGGGCACACCTACAGAATGGAGGAGAGTATCCTGGAAAGAAGTGACTTAAACTCCATCTGGACACACAACTGTGTTAGGACACTCTGCCCTGTTCCCTCTCCGTTCCTAGACACAGTTCGCCGGGAAGCAACAGTCCAGAGTCCAATCTGCAGGCACTCTGTGAAGGGTTTATTGAAGGTTCCACTGACAAGCTTAATATCATAACCATATCCAAGCCCTTCACACCAGTCGGGCTTATTTCTCTATACGCCAATAGTTTCCTTCCCCTGCCCCCCAATCCTAGTTCAATATGCCCATAGAACTCCCTCTTTCCCTGACCACGGATCCACACACCGACGAAACTCCCTCTCCCTCCTTCTTCTTGATAGCCTTAATTATACCTGTCGGCCACCACCTCCCCCCAGTACCACCCCTTCCAATATATGGTCATGTTCCATTTTGGGAGGGTCTGGGGAATTTAATACAACCCCTTTTGTGCTCCATGGGACGGGCAGGGAGCAGTGTCACATCTTGGCCATGATCAGTTTATGGCCCTATGTTTATGTTTCTTTTTAACAACTCCCTTCACCTCCTTCGCTTTCCCAGCCGCTTGCTTGGCCTTGCTGTGGCATCTGTCTTGAAGAGGAGTCAGAGCTTTCCCTCATTTGTGCATTCATATATCTCACATTCACTATGCCTTGAAACATTTTATCTGCATCCCTGCCTTATCTTTTCACAATAATAAAGAAAATCCCATCTAATTGCTGACAGGCAAGAGGAACACATTATGTCTTTGTTCTTTGCTAACATGTGTAGGTCAGAAACTTTAACTTTCAGGCAGGCCCAGAGGCCCAGAATCTCATCTCAGGCAGATACACAGAGCTAAATACTTATATGAACTTACATTATATACTATATCCTAACAAACTGAACATGAGCTCACAGTGCAATGATGTGCAAAAGGGCGAATGCAATCCTGTGATGAATAAATAGGAGAGTATCAAGTAGGAGTGAGGAGGTGATTTTTCCCCTCTGTATACAGCATTGGTGAGACTGATACTGGAATACTACGTACTGCTCTAGTGTCCACATTTTTAAAAGGATATTGAAAAATTAGACAGAATGTAGAAAACAGCCACAAAAATTATTCACGCACTGGAGAAAATGCCTTATGGTGAGAGGCTTAATCTCTTAATTTATCCAAAAGAAGACTGAGAGCTGACTTGATTACAATGTTTAAGGGTACATCTACACTGACCGCAGCAAAGTCGCCGCTATCAGATTGACCTATTTGGATCGATTGAGCAGTCAGTGAAGACCCACTAAATCGATCCAGAAGTCGACGCTGTTAATCCACCCCTTCAAGTGGCGTAGCGCTGTGTTGACAGGAACACAGTTTCCGTCGGCATAGTGCAGTGAAGACGGTGCACAGAAGGGAAGCACAGCAGTCAACAGGAGTTATGCAAGCTACTCTGTGTAGCTTGCCTAACTCTCGTCGACTGCCGCCGAATCGCCGGGTAAGTGTAGACCAAGCCTATGTAGTTTTACAAGAAGGAAATGCGAAGTCCTAGAAGACGCTTTAATCTAGCAGAGCAAGGTATAATAAGAACAAATGTCTGGAAGCTGAAGTAAAACAAATTCAAATTAGAAATTAGGCACAAATGTTTTACCAATGAAACTGGTTAACCACTTGAACAAACCACCAAGGAAAGAGATGGACTGCCCATCTCTTGATATCTTCAAATCAAAACTGGATGCCTTTTCTCAGAGAGATGTTTTAGCCAAATCCAAGTTGTTGGGCTCGATATAGGGTTAACTGGGTGAAATGTTCTGAGCTGTGATGTACAGGAAGTCAGACTAAAAGTTCCTTCTGCTCTTAAAATCTATGAATCTATGAAGTATATTGGGCTTAATATACAATATGGTGTAAAGACTCTGTCTCTCTGAGTTGGAAGCTCAAGAACTCAATTGGTCAATTACAGGAATTCCCAGCTCTTCATGGCACTGGATTACTGGCAGTGCCCCATTGTGCTAGGCACTGTATAAACACAAAATAAGACTGCCTGTCCTGACCCAATTTCCTTACAGTCTAAATCTGAAAGAATGCATAACTGTGTTCACACAGGAGAAAAAAGGACCAGGAGGGATGAAGTAACACACACAATTTGTCATTTTCATGGATTAACTAATGCACGTTTTGAGATTTTCCTTCAATTACATTTGAGGGTTTGTTTCCTGTTTTTTAGGATTTGTTGGTTAACTGGCAACATCTTCGTGGGAGAAATCTTCTGGGGTATTACAGTTGCATAAATCAGTTTGTAGCATCTTTTATGCAAGGACTTAAAAGTAATACATTGAGATTGCTAAACCAGTGGATCAGAAATGGCTTGTTGAATTCATCTATCTAATCCCTACAATCAGTTTTGGATTTTTAAGCTTTATTTGTTGGGTTATTGCAGGCTGACTTCATCTTGAAGGAGATACATGGGAGATTGTTCCCTTTCATGACTATATAAACTACGTTACACACCTGCTGGCAAATCCAACAAAAAATATAGCCAATCCTCTAATATGGCATTATGTGTTTTGTAAATACACGCAGAATGTGCTCACAACAACAATAAAACCCAGAAAAACAATGAGTCAGTTTAACAAACTGCTCGAGTAATTCTTTAATATTCATTTAGAAAGCTACACAGATTAAACTTGTTTAGAAAGAATGAAAACAATCCATAACTACACTTACCTGGAGATTCGGCAGCAGTCAATGGGAGTTACGCAAGCTACGCAGAGTTACATAGCTTGCGTAACTCCCATCGACTGCTGTACTTCTGTTCTATGTGTGTCTTCACTTAAGGAGATGGTTTTAGTACGTTGGCTTCCTGATCTATTGAACGGGTCTACACTGACCGCTCAATTGATCCAGAAAGATCGATCTGACGGGCGACTTTGACGCGGTCAATGTAGACATACTCTCAGACATGCAAACTGATTGAAGTTTAAATGAAACAGGAAGATAAAATCAACTCTAGCTTATCTAATAGAACTCAAGCAAAAATACGGACAAACAAGACCTCTTTCACTCCAATTGTACTCAGGAATTACTGATATCAGTATTTATATCTTTAAAAAAAATGAAGAAACAAACAAGCAAAAAAAGAAAACTTGCTTTGATCCAAACCAGCTAATTGTGCACAGAGCAAGCTTGTCTATACCAGAAAAAGTCAAAATGTGGAAGTGAGTTTTATAACATGTCAGCTAACAGGATGGGAAGCATGACTCAGCCCTCAGTGTAGGTGGGGCAGATTTTCAAAAGCACAAATGGCAGTTAGGTGCCTAACTCCTATGGAAAGCAAACACCCTACAAGTCAATGGGAGTTACACGCCTAATTGCTATTTGTGCTTTTGGAAATCTCCTCTGAGACATTATGTTTAAAATCACAACAGCTGGTTGTGGATGACGCACTGTCATGATTTTAAATACAACAGCATACTGCGAACATTAACATCATGTTTAGTGACCATGTGTTTCTAACACAATCTATGTTCTCAGTCCAGACAAGCTCAGCTAATCTTTTTAAGCATGTCCATTAAGGGAACAATGGCTCGGCCTCCTTTTCACATCTCAACGAACACCAGGAAGGGGAGGGCGATCCCCCTGAGCCTCGGGCAGGCACAGAGTAGCACCTCAAGGAATCTGGGACAAATGGTGTCCCAGAGTCATTCTGCCCAGGACTTGAACTCTGCATTTCGGGACTGTCCCACCCAAGCCGGTCACCCTAATAGCTCAATGGAGTCCATTAGTTACTCCACTGTAAAACTGGAGCAGTACGACATCAAAGCAGGTGCTTCCATCTCTGGGCCATTAATAACTTATTTTTAATACTCATGATACATGGAGATTTTTCTTTCAAAATACCCAACACAATGTCATGTACAGAAATGTAGTTGAGAGTAAAATTACCTACACTAGGAAAAAGACTGCATGATCCAACCCTTCCGATGAGATCTTGGACAACTGACCAGATGTTTCTCCTTGTCTTCATTTCTGAAAGCTGCAAGGGAGTTATAGTGTTTGGCTTTCTTTTAACTTTACCAGAATTTCCTGGCTTTTAAAGGCTGTTTTTATAGTTACAAATGTGTAAGGACTTTTTCACTCAAATGACTAATAAGCACTCTCAGCTTTCACCTCACTTTTTGGAGGAATCTGGGATACGGCCTTTAGTTTGTCATTGGTGCAGCGCTATAATTACATATAGCACCATGCACCAAATGAAAAATGCTGGGGAAGCAATAAAGTCCCTAGCCCAGAGTACTTGTCTGAGAGTGAGAGTGGGTATTGTGCAGAGTATGAAACAGAACAAGTATGGAGTGACATGTATCATGCAATAGCTAGGTCTTTTAGGTATGTCTTTTTGCAAGAGAAAAGAGAAGGATCTGGGCATCGACTATTTTGTGAGGTTGTTTCAGGCCCATTGGGCAGTGTAATTACAGACAACGATAGGGACAGGCTGATTTGACAGGTTATGGTGATTTTTTAATGAAGAATTGAAATGACCTCCAAGTAGGTTTCAGCTGCAAAGCCCACCTCTTTCATGTAGGTTTACATAAATCTCCAGTTAAGTTAAAAAGTGTGTCTCAGAAGAACTAGGCCAAGCTTAACACAAACAACATCCTTTTAAGCAGACTGTGACAGGGGAAAAAAAAAAAAAACGACTCCTAGCAGCATCATTTGTGAGGGGGGTTAGGAGATGAGCATTTTTCCAGCTTCATTTTTACCCATTTTTAAAGTTCCCCAGGCAACAGGAACAGCAGCGTAGTGTAAGTGGCCTGCCTCTGCATCATATGCATGAAGACTAATTGTTTCGATTATACCCATTGCTGCTTTTCTTGCCCATTCTCCTACAAAAACACTAGTGACGTACTCAGATAGGTTTGACTACAAGCATTGCAGACAACATCCTCTGTTCTGACAAATCCTATTGCTCAGAGATGGGTTTAAGAAGCCATTCATTTTCCAGGAAACAATGCTGGCGCGCCCAAGTTGCTTGACATGTTATCTGTGTTATTTCAGAATGCATGGAGGGTGCTGGATTTTGTTCCTTAAATTCATAAAGATGATGTCTATTAGTGCCGAAGAGTCCTTTTTCTGGCTCAGTTTTTCAGAGCTGCTGAGCACACTTCAGATGGAATTGTTAGCACTCAGCACCTATGAAAATCAGACTCTCAGGCATCATTCTCGCAATGGGAAAGTTATCAGATGATAGCAACTGTATGTTATGTGATTGTACCTTACCCTTACCAGATGAGGACCTGGGTCATTGCCTCCAATGTGATTATTTCAGATTCACACTACTTAAACTAAGAGCAGAATTTGGCCCTATCTCAATAGATTAATAATACCCCTTCCCACCCATTCCCATGCAAATTCACTTTCTTTTAAAAAATGCTACATGTTTTATGAAGTTAAAAAGGGGTCTAAAGAGCTTCCAGGAAATAAAACCCGATACTAAATTGGAAGAGGTGGGGAAGGGTAACAATACACCACCATTCATTTAATACTTTTATACACTTATTTTCAACCTATGCCCATTCTCAACCATCCATATAAAGATACAGATCACACACACTTCATTTTAACATGCGTCTGTACATTTGTTTTCACTTCTTAAAACTCCTGTCAAAATAATGTTCAGGTGTACTGCAGGCAGATCCAGAAACAAAAGGAAGATACAGTACCTGGCCCAAATTGTTTAAGACAAGGCTCAGCAAATTCTTATAACAAGGGTCTGAACTAAACTAGATGACCTTTGCGGTCCTTTCTAACCCTATGATTCTATTAATTAAATAGGAAAGCAGTGGGGATAAATATGAGACAACAATGTACCATAATAAAATCACACTGTTACATAAATTAGCTATGGCAGAACTTGATTGTTAAAGAGTACTAGTAAGGTTGAGATGAACTGGAGAACAGCCAGAAACAAAACAAAAAAACAATCCAGTGGTTAAACTTCCAGAAAGAGTCATTCAAGATCACATGTTTTTAATCACATGGCAATTTTCACTTTGAGCTATGACCACTTACAAAACAAAATAAACAGTAGTAAATAAATAAATAATTATCATGTTACAAATATATACTCAGGCTCTCATTTTAGACAGTATGAATTTAGCACTGATGCAGACATACACAGTGAAGATTTTCAGGAAACATTAGGAATCACTTCAGAGCCTGCTTGCTTTATAGTATTGTGCAGGAAACATGCACTGCTGGTCACAATCACTAGTCCCAGGTATCTGGGGGGAAAGAAATTGTTTTTCTCTCCGAGTTGGAGAGAAAGAGGTAATTCAAGTATCATATCATATGCTGAAGGGCCACAAACTTTCAAGTGAAGGGACTAAATTCTGTTGTCCTAATTTGGTCAAAGCCTCCCATTAAGTCAATGAGAGTTCTGTGTGTGCCTAGGGATTGAGCGAAAAGTAAGTAAGGACCTCTGGAACTGGTCCATACTAAGAAAGTGGATCCTAGCATAATCTAAAAGCAGAATGGGACAATATAAAAGATGGAAGGAGTTGATTGTAGTAGTTTCATCACCGTTTGGACCCCTTAGCTCTGATGCTCACATAAATAGGAACTAAGAGCACTGGCAATAGTGCATGTAAGCACTGTAGTCGCTCCTCCATACAGCTCTTCGAATGCACCTTACTTCTGTCCTGAACCTCAGGTTTAACTGTGACACTTTGTGTGGTGGTTCTCTGAGTTGTTCAAATGGTTATAAGAAACTCAAATGGGACCTGTAAACAGAGTTCACTCATCATGACCCACGCAAGACTTCAGCCCTCACCAGACTCCTGCACAGAGGTTCCCCTTGGTGATCATTCCCTGGGTTTTTATTATAGAGATGCTTATAAACCTGACAATTTTCATTCTATAAAAACACAACAATAAAAAATGTAGCATTCTGCAGCCACACATAGGTGTGCCAAAGACAATGAAAATATGTAAGAGGGGGAGGAGAAGAGAAAAAAGTTAATATTTTCTCTACTTGCAGTATGGAGTTAGATGTGAAATGCAAACCATTACCCCTGTTCCCACAAATGAGAGAATGCCAGGCACCTAGCTACTTACGTTGTTTGTTGAGCACTGACTAGCTGCATAAAAATAGACCCGTATTTTATTGTACCAAAGATCCACTTCATTTTCCTGTTTTACTTTAGTTATGCCTGATATTCATTTGCTTTCCAATGGGCACTCGAGAACATCTGTGTCACTCCTGTGAAAAGTCAGAGTGTATGTCTGATACTGCAAGCCCCGTCTAAGTACTGATAATGACATGACTAAAAGCATGCACTGTTCCAGTCATGAATCTCTTTGGATCTAACTGTTTGGGTTTTGGAATTGCCATTATCTATTTTTTACAATAATTAAATCTAAAATGGTCATGTATTTATTTTCCAGGAATGACTCTCAAGGTAAAAATGCCTTTTTGAAATATGTCCTGTCCCTCAAACCATCACAGACAGAAAGAGGAATACAGAAAGAAAGGCTGCTTTCAGAAGAATAGTGATTTCCCTCTGTCTCCCTTCCCTACTGATGGCAAGCCCAGAACTGCCGCCTTTGAGCACCTGGTCAGATGGTGCATCTGAAAATACACTGAACTTTTAATATTTTTGTCTGGATTATTTAGATGCAAACATCTGCCACACAAAAAGTTAAATGTAATTCAATTCAGACTTTTAAACACAAGATAGCAGAAATTACCATATACTATTGATCTTTCTACAACCACCATAAAGTTAAGTAGGTATTTTTCATAATATGTCATATTATGTTGTGCTACAGGCCCGTTTGTTTCCTGTTGTGTCTTCCGTCAGTCAGGGAGAAGGGAACTGACTTATGGTGTTGTAATTCTAGCCTTGTAATCTTCATCATGTGTCAGGCACATGGACTCAATAGCTGAAGAAAGGGAGGAGGAGGATAGGTCAGTGGTTGGGATGCTGGCCTGACACTTGGGAGACCTGGCTTCAATTTCCTGGCTGCTCCTTCTCAGACTTCATGTGTGACTCTAGCCAAGTCATTTCATCTCTCTGTGCCTCAGTTCCCTATCTGTAAAATGGGGATAATAGCACTTTCCTACCACACAGGAGTATTGTGAGGTGCTCAGGTACAACAGTAATGGGAACCATACAGTGCCTAAAAATAATAGTCTTCCACCTGTAGCTTACTAGTTCAAATTTAGCCCAGTGACTTAAAATTGTTACCATCAGATAGATCCTTGGGATCCTATAGTATGTGAAAGGAATTTGGTGGTACGCTTCTGGGGCCAGATTCTGTCTCCCCGTAGTCTCACCAAAGCACACCTTACTTCCTAAGAGATCAAACTGACTTCAGTGGTACTATACGGAGAATGGTAATTCTGCTTCCTAAAGCATTTTGATAGTTTGAAGTTTGGTTTCATTCTGATTTGGAACTACTCTGCAAAAAAGGAATGGAGCCCACGTTTCGAGGCAGGCTGCCCTGCAGCCATGGACCCTGGGAGCTCATACTGCTGAGGTGCTGAGAGCCTGGAACCTGGCTCTCCCAACCTTTCCAGGTTCACGACTGCCCATCTGGTGGTCTGAAGGGGAGCTGGGAGTCTGCACGACCTGGCTTGAGCTGGTGCTTCCGGTTCCGTGACAGCCTGCCTGGCAAGCTGTGGAGGGGTTGGGAGTCTGAAAGACCTGCTCCATGGCAGCCCAGCTCCCGTTGCAACTTCAGCAAAGTCTAACAGTCTCTGCGAAACATTCAGTTTTGACGACCCATCATTCTCAGAGAAAAATGTTCCACTAAAGAACTTGTGACTCACTCTAGTAGTACAGAACTACCCATTCTGAGCGAAGGTGGCAGAATCCGGCCCTTTGTGAAATTTTCCACTGCTTGTTTTCAGACATTTGTTGAAAGACTTATTGCTCAGATGGGTTTATTTTTCTTCATCTTTGACAAAATCTCCATTCTCACCATATCCTGGATCCCTAGGGGGACATACTGCAGAACAGTTGATGGGCTACTGTTTATCAGTGTTTGTAAAGAGTAACATCGGCTTGAAAAAGATGTAAAACCAAACATTTTGCACTGCCAATCAACATTTCTCAAATTACTTACCAACATTAAACTAGCTTTACAACATCCCTGTAACACAGGGAGCTATTATACCCATTTTACAGATAAAGAAACTGAGGCACAAATTAACTGGCTTGCCCAGTTAGAGTCAGTAACAGCTGGGAAAATAACCCAAGAAAACTCCTGGTTTTCTACTCTAACTATTGGATGAAACTATCCCTCTGATCTAGCCTTGTTCCTATAACATGTAATAAAACACTAATAGAAATGCTACATGCACTGTGTTACAAGCCATTCATTAAATTTACACTTGCTGCGGAAGAAAATCGGTGCTCTTTCCACAGAGCTGTCTGTGAAAGACAGATTTAGATCTACTTCAAGATTTCTGTCACATTTTCTGTCATTTTCTGTGACTTTGTCAGACACACACAGTGAATGCTGATAGAAAGAGTTGTAATCATACTGTTTACCTCTCCCTCTTCTCTTCAGCCCTTAAAGAAAGAATCAGCCTTTGGAAGGAAAAAGAAGAGGTGCCACGTAATATGCATTTGCTATGCTATGTGACTAAAAACAGTGTGAGTTGACACCGCATGGAATTTGATCCAGAAAACAATCAGTTTGTCACAGGACATATTTTCCCAGAAACTTCTCAGGAGGAAGTTAATTGTGAGACCCTTTTCCAGGCCTAATAGAATCTAATAGAGCTCTAAATAGGTAACTACTGACATTGCTTAATTTAGTATGTACTTTTCTTGGAAGTGGGACTAAGTTTTCCTCTCTACAACCCTGTGCACAATGACAGCACTAAAAAACAATGAGTGAAAGATCCACTGCCCCATTTCAGCAAAAAAGAAAAGAGTCTGATGACAAAGTCAACATTATACTCCTGTCAGGGAGATAGTAGTTATTACCATTAGACACTATGAATGCTAGGGTAAAGGTAAAAAGGAGTGCTGGCTGGAAGCTACAGTGCATCTCAACAAATAGAGCATTTGCAGAATAACAACAAATCTAACAAACAAGCCAAGAAGGGGTTAATATTTATTTTTTAAAATGTATCAAATGTTACTGTGCGAGCAGGGCTCTGTATATTTTTCTGCAGCACACCAGAGCTGGATTCTCCAGCAAAGCCATGATGATTTCTGCAATACCATTGCTTGGATTGCAAGATTACCCAACACCATATGATTTTCATGAATTGTTCTTACATCCAGCAATTCTAAAGAGTGCCCCCTGTCGTGACGATGTAATAATCAATACTTGAAAACATTTGTTCTTGGTGCTGACGGCCACAGAGTGGAAGATACGTCTCAGTTCTCAATTGCTAACTATCTAAAATAGGCCAATAAAGAGGCGCTTGCATGAGGCTGGTCACATGGAGGTCTCATCTCAGAACAGACCAGGCTTTAAACAATTAAACTGTTGAAAAGCTTACCAGAAATAGCGTCGCCACATGCTCCCTGAATCTTGTGTTTGCTATTCTAGTTCTGCCAATAAACCCCTCCAATGCTTATTGCCCTTTACTTTTTTCTGCTCCAGTTCCCCACACACCTGCACCCCATCCACGTTCTGACTATCCATCCTTCACCAGCCACTGCTCTGATCCTCCTTACACCCCCTTGTCCTCTGCTAGACACTCCATACCCTTTTGCCTGGGTCTGCCCTAGGAGAGGAGTCTGGTATGGGTTGGGAGAAAGCAGTGATTAAGTCTCAGGAGGTCTGGGAGAAGATTTTGGCAAATGGGTCTTATTGAGAGCAGTCTCACTCCTCACCAACAGATGTTTCCTTACCTCCTGTTCAGTGCAAACATTTAACTCTTCTTGCATAGGAAACAGAGGCTGAGCAGCAGAAAGGACAGGCTGGCAGAAAATGATCAGAAATTAAGGGATTTGTGTGGCCAGAACAACATTTTCTGAGGGAACTGGAGGGAAAAAAGGTTTAGTGAGTGGCAAATTCCATAACTGCAAAGTTGTGGAATCCTCCACAAAGCCCCTACATTAGACTGAGGGGGAACCATGGGAACTCCTGGACAGCAGAGCCCTGTCAGGACACTCTGGGGGCTCTTACAGGACTTCTGAAATTCTTCTGCAAGGATCCTAAGTTGGTGCATTGCCGAATACAAGCCAATGGCAAGGGAGTCTGCTTTGTATGCCCTGGCTCAGTAATCCTCCAACTAGGCTTAGCCTGCCGTGAGTGTGCCATGCTTACCTTCTTTCACTCAAAACACCACAGAGAGCTCACTCAGGGGTTGTGAGTGATAGATTCCAGACTCTTGAACTTTTTGGCTGCCAACAAGGCCATCGCTGTGTGGATCAAGACAGCTGCATGTTTTGTTTTGTTTTTCCTTATTTGAGTTCTCTCTCCCAGTTTCTGCTCCTCCTGTTACCTTTTAGGATGTTAATTCAGCTTACTTGGTAGCTGTCTCACCTCTGGGGCAGAAGATCATCAATTAAAGTTCCAGGAGTTGGACTCATACCAAATACTGACGCTACAGTGAAATACCGTACTGCTAAGGCCCTTGTGTGCTAGAGAACCGCGGTGATCCTATCCGGGAGGGCGCGTCCCTATGGGGGGACACAGGAAATTTAAGACAAATTAACTAAAGGTGAGACATTAAAGCACATTAAACCCGTTTGGACACACTCACAAGTAAAGTGGTCTTAGTTTGCTTTAGCCCTTTGTCCCCCTTGAAGGAGGATTAAGTTAAATCAAACTACGGTCGCTTTAGACTTGGTTATTGTTATAATGCAGATGGGCATGATGTGATTTTTCTATGCTCATAAAGATAGTCTCTGCCAGGACAGAAAGGCAGCTTTCCCACCTCCCTCTCCTACACTTTACAGAGAAGCTTATCCCATACCTTATCTATTGTGCCTGGATTGTTATTCCATGTATTTTTCTCATTTGGATTGTAAACTCCTCTAGGACCTCATCTGTTCATATGCTTTGTGAAGCAGTGTGTACACTTGGATGATGCTAGAACTATCTTAGCTTTGCAATGTAGTCTCTCAACTGATGTGTATTCTCCCTTCCCACCCCCCACCTTCAAATATATCTAACCACTTTTGATGTTACTTTGTGGTTTAAAGAACAGGGATTCTTAGCAATGGGAAGTGCTAAGCACTTGTCAAAGAAAGAATAATGCCCTTAAATGCGTCAGGCTCCCTGTTCCAAAGAATACTTGAACATGAATTAAACTCAGCTGGTTCATATTTCAAAATAAATCACTATTTTTCCAGCTCTTTATAAAAGAAATGTCTTGCTGGCATCAGAAGTGTCATTGTAATAATCCCAGGTGGAACAGCAAAGTACCACAAAAATAAACATTCACAGGCATAAAGTACAAATGTTTGGTACTCTGTCTGATGGAAGCAAACATGTTAGTTATATGAAAACAGCCAAGAAGAAGAGGAATTAATCCAGCACATGTTCCCTACCACTCCTCCGGAGGCCCTACAAAACTGGGCACAGAGAGCCAGCTTCTCAGTTGGGATAAATCAGTGCAGCTCCAGGAAAAGAGCTGACCCCATGTGTTCGGGAAAGGGAGACTGCTTTTAGTGGCATCCACCCCCAAAAATCCTAGCATGCAGCACAGTAGTAATTACACCAAGTAATGGCTCTGTGGTCAGCCAGTGCATAACATTTAATTTACACTCCCCCACTCAGTGTACTATTTCCTTTTTAGATTTGCACTCCCTCTCTGGGAACCGTACGAAACCATTTTTAATAATAATTCTACTTATATAGGCATGTCTGGATGGCCTTTTTGAAAGACTGTTTACTGTGTCAGCTGCAGGCTACGAAGAAAGCGCTCTCAGGGACCTGCATGGCAGAGAACGTAGCAATCTCTAGGATCCAGGTTCTTAAGGAATAGGCTACAAGATATATCTCCTCTCTCAAAGACCCCTGGGCTGTTGCCCTTTAATTTATATTCCTTCACTGAGATTTCCTTCTCCTGGGTAAGAAAGAGAGAGAGGTGGTTGGCCTATTTTCTTTCCTCCAAATTGCTGCAGTACTCAGACTTCCCAAAGCTTCCCCAGAGTAGAATGGAATTAATTTCCTCATTTAAAAAAATAGAGAGAGAGAGAGAGAGAAATCCCCATTTAACAGAGTTAACAGGATAATTGAGGGGCATGTTGGGTCATCAGCCTGGTTGATGCTATGAGGAGAAACTAGCATTTGTCAGCATACAGAGTCTTATTTTATTAATGTCTTTTTTCTCCTCCAACTCTTATCTGACAGAGGAAATAGTTGCAGTTTCATCTCTCCAGCTTATTTCAAAGAGAATAAATCTGTCTGCCTCCTGACAATTGGCTGCTATGATGCCCTAACCACTCCACTTGTGGCTAATTGAACAAGACATAGGCACAGCAATAGCCAGTCAGCAAGCACCTCTCAGAGGTTATGCTGTAGAATAGGCCTAGGGCAGAAACATGTGTTTTCTTTTCAGTTAGGAGTTCTAAGGAGGAAGAAGATAAGGCTTTAGTAAAATCCTCATGTGCTGAAGTCACGAGTCTGAAAGTGCTCTGAAATGTGAAGAACTATCAGTTCCCCCCCCCCATCAATCTGAAGGTGTGGTATAAAGTCAGAAGTCCTTGCCAAAGCTACTTAGTCCGAGTCAGGACCGTGGTAGTCCTTGTGTGAGGACACAGACAGCGCAGGACATAATGAATTAGTCTGGAACCAAGAGAGGTAGAGAGAACTACTTAAAAACAAGTCAAAACTCCTTTGTAGTAATGACACCTGAGCGAGCCCTGTCTCTTCCACCAGAAGCAATGCAGAGGGGATGGAACGTTGTGGGACTCCCAGGAAAAGGTACCAGATACCCAGCACTAACCTCTGATACTGTTCTCAAAAGATCAACTGGGTCAGTGAAGAAGATTCCCACCCTCTCCTGCTAGATCTACAAGGCCGCCAACTGCAGCATTTCATTATAATTTGTACTGCAGCAGCAGCAAGTAGGAGCCGCAGTCATGGACCAGGACCCTGCTGTGCTAGGTGCTGTACAACACAGTCTCAGAAGATTGACCTTGACCCAAACAGCATAGGTTATAACTTTCCTCTGGATTTTCACTGTGTTTTCCAGTGAGAAGTTCAAATATCAACCAGTCAATATTCTATGTCAGATGGAAATCAGAGTAAATTCCAAAATTACTTCTTCAAAACAAATAAAGTTACTGAGTGGCAACCCTGCCTCCCAGATAATTTCCAAAACCCAAGCATTCAAAAGCAAGAACTCGATAGTTAAAGACTCCCTAAATCTTACACAGCCCACAAAATAAACACATTCTTATCACATATAAAGTAACGTACCCTGTGTACATTTTTGTTTCTTTTTCAGAGGGATTTTGTGTTGTGTTTATTACTCATGAAAGAATCTGGGTCAGAGGTAAGGTGTTGCTTTGTGCTGAAATATGCATTATGTCCCGTTTAATAAGAATTATTTGTTTCTTTGGAGGGCAGTGAGTTACTTATGATACCTCACCTTAACAACAAAGTATGGATATTAGTCTACAACAGGGATTCTCAGCCTGGGGGGCCACAACCCCCAGAAAGTTGGCAAACAGTTCCGGGAGAGTGGGGCTACAAGGGATGGGGTCCTGGCTGGGATATCCCTATGTGGTAAAAGGGGTTGAAGTACAGAAAAGGTCGATAACACTGCTCTACTATATTAAAAAAATGGGTGCACATAGTTAACACAAGGGCTTTTATGCTCCCTATTTATTACTTTACATATTTAACAAAATATGAAGACTAGAAAGGATGTGTTCTTAGAGCTTAATTTTGCCAACAATTATGCATATGACTAACCATGCTTGCCTGAGTAGTCGCAATGATTATAAAAAGTTACTCAGCTGGGTACGTGTTTGCAGGATCAGGCCTGTAGCCTGTAAGGCCAAGATCCTCAAAGGTATTTAGGCTCCTAATGTCCATTGATTTCAGTGGAAGTTAGGAGCTTAAATACCTTCAAGGTCTGGACCTTCACTCTTTCAGGCAGCTACCCTGTCTTCCTATGTGTCTGTACAGTGTCTAGTGCAAATGGGCCCTGATACTCTGGGCACTACTGCAATACAAATAATGACAATGACTCATTGGGTAAAACAGCGAGAAACCCGACGAAGTGGGTTTCTGCCCACGAAAGCTTATGCCCAAATAAATTTGTTAGTCTTTAAGGTGCCACAGAACTCTCGCTGTTTTGCTAAAAAAAGACTAACACGGCTACTCCTGTGGACCTCATTGGGTAGTTGTTATATAACCTGATATGGGGAGAAACACCCTACAAGTTAAAACTGCTCCTTACCGCACTAATCAGAGAACATTAGGGTTGGAAGGGAACTCAGGAGGTTATCTAGTCCAACGTAAAAGCAGGATCAACCCCAACTAAATCATCCCAACCAGGGCTTTAACAAACCAGGGCTTAAAAACTTCTAAGAATGGAGATTCCACCACCTCCCTAGGTATGTAATATTCTATGTGTGATTCTGCCCTCTGCCCGGGGAGGGTTAGCGCACAGTCAAGGACTGAGAGGTGATGGCAGCAAAGCACCAGGCTGTCAATTGGGACTACACATCAGGCCTGACATTCACAGGACTGTGGCCAGGATTCCTCATGGACCCACATGCTTTATGGCATCAGGAGGCCTTGCCTTCAGCCACTTCTTCAAAGCCGATAAATATTGCCTTCCATCAGGGCACAATGGCTGGGAAGCCTGCATGAGTCACCTCCTGGACATCTCCATGTGTCCTTCCTGTAGGACAGGCCGACAGGGCCCATTAATTTCATACATCATCTTAATCTCTGATGTATTTCATCAGCACACTGCAATTATATTCATCAGCATCCTTACTACTGACATATTGAAGTTTGTCAGAAGTGCTGCTTTATATGACAATTCTTCTAATAGCATACATGGAAAAACAAGGCTCAGAGTCCTGCATATCTTACAAGTGTCATAATAAAAGGCAGAAACAACCCTACTTTTGCTTGTTGCATTTGTTTTCATGGCTTATCGATAAAAACAGCCGAGCCAAGAGCGATTTCTGATCCAGCCCTGTGTTTCATTCAGTTAGGAAGTATGAAACAAGATGCTAATCTGAGACAGTACTGGACAGATGTGAATTAGTGACCATGAACAAGAGGGGGAAACTAGAACACAAAGCACAATGCAAACCCAGAGGGAAACAACTGCTTTGCCAGAGAAGAAATTGAAATGATGAGTGAGTCACTTTTTATCCCGAAGTCCAAAATACACGGGAGAGCAAGAAATATATTTCCCCCAATCATCAGAAATTTTCCAGTTTGTTTTTAAGTGACAAGGAAAAACAGCAGGACTCTGTGGATAAGGCCCTGTGGTTTTGTTTGTTTCCAGATTCCAAAATTCCAAAATCCAGATTCCAAAATTCCAAACTGATGAGTGTTTGTTTCAAAAATTAAAAAATGGGTGAAAAATCAGTGCAAAAAAAAAAAACTATCTTCACAGTTTCCAAGTAAATATCAGGGTTAATACTGGGGGGAAGGGAGGACAGAAGGAAAAAAAACCCACCAGCAAATAGAGAAAAGTAAATTGTTTATGAAACCATTCTCTCTAATCCCCATTAGAATAATAAAACTTTTTAAAACAAAGACTGTTTCATGCTGGTGACTTGTGCAGTTACACTTGATATAAGGTGCTTCAGTGTGAATTCCAAGAGTCCTGGGTAGCATAGGCTTGCACCAGTCTTTTCTAAATGTCCAAGGTTTGTTTCACTATGGCTCAGAAAAGGCTTCCTCCAGCAACCAAAAATGGGTTGCTAACCCCTGAAGGACACAGGAGACAACAGACAAAGGAGTACTTGAACAGAACTCTCATCACAAACTCACCATCTTTCCTGTCACAGAGGAGGGATACAGGGGCTGGGAGCCAGAAGAGAGCAAATCCCAGTCAATGAGATCCAGATGTGCCAGCAGCAGGTCCTGTTCCCATGAGAGGGCTCTGTCTGTTGGGCAAAGCAGACAGGGCTCTATGGCCTGAGGCTCCTCTCCACATGGTGACATATCCGCAGGAACACATACCTCACAGGGAAAGAGGGCGCCTGGCCCCCACAGAGGGGCCCAGAAGTGGAGACGGGGTTGGTGGGAAGTGTGCAGGGCACTGTGCCCAGGGGCCATGCTGAAGGGCAGGGGTCAGGAGTCTCTGCAGCCTGACACTGCAAAAGTTCACAGTCTAACAAGGCTGCCTGTCTGTCTCATTCCCCACTATGCAGCTGCAGCAGCCACCAACCAGCAATTAATTACCCTCCCCCGTGCAGGCATGCTGTGCTATCCGGCAGGGAGTCTGCGCGGGGCTAAAGGGGGGGGGTTGAACAGGTATAAAATCTGGGTAGAAACTGGAAAAAATCTGAATACTGGATTTTTCAATACTGGGGAATTTTTCAGAGGCTTTTGGTAAAAGCCAAAAATGAAGGGCCCTAATCTACGGGACAGGCAAATATTGCCACATCGTGAGAGCCTGTGTGTAACTGCGTCAGGAGATGAAACTTCAGACAGTACTGAGCATTTCTGTAATATATTGCGTCGGTCACTGCTACCTGCCCAAGGTGTCTTGCCAAATTTGGCAACATCTGTAGAGCTCATCATGCCAAGAGCTTATTTCTGAATTTGTAAGAAGAGCTACAATGACAGTGTTTGGGACTGCGCTGTGGAGGCGAGGTAAGGGACGGCAACAGAGAGTTGTTCTACTGAAGACTGGAAAATGTAGACCAATGCTAATTTCTGGGTGTCATTTGGATTATGTTCCTTTATATTCTATCCATAGAGGGACAGTACCAACTGGCAGTCTAACCTAGGGTGAGGGGCAATGCATTGCTATGCAGTCTTCAAGTGGAGAGTGTAACTCTGAATTGCAGTCTCTTTCCCCGCTCCCCATTGCTCTAGGTGAGAATAAATTCTGACAGGTCTACTGCACTATATGCTTCCTGATGTGCAGGTGTATGGGGGGGGGGGGTGGAGACAGGGTTCTCCTCTTTCCTTCCCATCTGTTATTTCCGATGTGCAGGAAGCAGTAGTCTAGGGCACCATTGCAAGGGAATAAGGACATCTTGTGCCAGCACACAGGATGGGCCACTCTAGACCCTATATAATGATTCTAATAACACAGTGCACTGCAAGAACCAGAGCAGCTTGCTGATGCTCCTGCGTCCCAGAACGACTACAGTTGTTCCTTGGTGGTGGAGGTTTTCTTCTCCTGTCCTGAGGGCGCTGTGCTCATTTTAAGATGTTCAGAAATGCACAGACATTACGCTCCAAATGTAACCATATAGGAGGATTTATTCCTCCTTTCTGAAACTAGTGGTAGAAGTAACCATTCAAAGAATGGTTATTGGCCAAACGATTGCGTCATCCTGCTCCGAGGTCAACCCAGAGACCTCACTGAAAGCATAGGAAGGGGAATTACATCTTCATTAATATAGGACAGGACCTTTAATGCCTAATAGTCCAGGCTAAATTTATATGTGATTGTTCAGATTATTCAAAACTGGTATTCCATCAGGCTATAAGGCCCTAGCCAAGGGGGCCCGTTGTATGAGGCACTTTACAAACATATATTCAATATCTTTGTTCATATAACTTGCTTGTGTGAGGACAGAAAGCTGGTTAGGAGCTGGAGCCAATGTAGCACTGAGATTAGTTAATCAGAGTCAATGGAAATCTATTTTAATTAATATAAATGGCTCCTGCTCCCCTAAATTCTAATATGCTTCCCCTATCCAAGTCTAAGATTTTAGAGTGTTATCTTAGGTTACTAACATCTAGCAGTAGATCAAATACAGGCAGTGCTATCCTCCTTAAACAACTGGTACCTTGATTGACTGTGGGGTCAAGAGGATTTTCAGCTTCTTGAAAGATTGAGGACTTTTGATTGCTTTAAAACCAGTTACTAGCAGAGACTCCAATAGCTTTGATAAGAACTGCAGTAAGAAAAGTTTGTCAGAAAAAAACACTTTGGAAATTCCAGTTAACATAAATTTTAGCAGATAGAATCTAGTTCTTGTTTTTAAATTACTTCTGACTACAAATTATCATAAATCAGTCATTAAATTACTCCAGTTACAGTCCAGCCATACAGCTGACCTATTCTGGGCTGCAAAATGACTAAAATGTGATTAGAGACACAAGGTGGGTGAGGTAATATTTTTATTGGACCAACTTCTGTTGGTGAGAGAGACAAGCTATCAAACTACAGATCTCTGGGTAGCTTCAAAGCTTGCCTCTCTCACACCAACAGCAGGATTTGAACTCACAAACCTCAGTGCTAAAAGCATGAGCCTCTGTCTTGAAATAAAGCACAGCTGGATGGGGCTCCAGATCCTTCAGTGAGGACCAGCCACTTGAAGGGGACAAAGACCCACATTTTCTTAGTGTGGGTTAGATAAATATTTTCTTTCAGTCTTGGAACATATCTAACATTGTAGGGGTTCACAAGGCCCACAAAGCAAATTGGATTAGGTCTGGTTTCACAATCCAAGGAGTAGGCCTGTTTACTTTATACATTATTAGGCAATGCTGAAGAGAACATAATTTAAGAGGTCAGGAAAAGACCAGGATAAGTGATACTTGACACGTTTTTAGGGTGCCTTCAAGTTTGCAAACTCAAGGTCCATCCTCTTAATCTGAAGGTATATTGTCTTCTGATACCTAGGAAATCTAAAGGTCCTTCAGTAGAGACAAGGAAGAGTATGGCTAGACATAGCTGTCTACACAGGAGAGCAACTTTGGTCATTCCCTCTGTCTGCTTCCCAGGGCCAGTCTTGAAGCCCTATTTTTCCTGTAACCATTTCCATTTGAACAAAGCTCTCCCATCCCCATCACTGAAACGCTGCATTCCTCCTCCTCCCAATTTGGCAAAAGTCTCTTACCACCTTCTGGTATGGGCCCATCATAGGGTCTCCCATGTTTTCATTCAAATCACCCTTACAACTCACTTCTTCCATGATGGCCACAGTGTGTTTTTATTGGAAGGAAAAGTCCAGCGACCATAACGATTGTGAGGTACTCAGATGCTATGCAAATGGGAGCCAGAGATCAAAATAGAAATTTACTTTTTTTTAAAAAATGAAAGATGTGATTCTCATATAATCTCATGATTCCAGGAGCTGGCGTTTTAACAGAAAAAACAAAACAAATATCACAAGACTCATGATGAAATCCTGAGAACCGGCAACAGTATTGGGTAAATGTACTGGGAAGTTACCAAGAAGATAATTAAAGAGTGATTAGGAGTAGATTTAAACAGAGAGGACAGAATTTCTCCAAGCTATATAAAAATACAATTTCAGCATTTGAAAAAAATGATGCTATTTTGAAGAACCCAGGTATAATTGTTCTACCACACTCATTCAAGCTACTAGCTGTTTACTCCTAAGATATTTATTTTAATCCACCCACACTAATAATTCTATTGAAATGCTAAATTGCAAAACTTGTGCTGACACTTGTGCAAAAGCAGCTGGACTCTCACATACTGACAACTCCAGTGAGGTTCATCTGGCCTGTCAGATGAGATGTTCCTGAAAACAGATGGGAGACAGACATTGTTGGAGCCCTTGGAGTTAGAGTATAGCTGGAGTTTGGGCACAAAGGAAAGAAATGAGCTCCCAAGGACAATGTTAAATAGAAAAAACGTGCAGGGAATACTAGTCATACAGTCCTGAACAACAAGCTGTAAAACCTATTAACACAGTAAAAGAAATGTTTCTAGAAACCAAGCAAACGGGATATACAGCTACCCACTACAATATGGAGAAAAGTGGCAACATGTAAGGCAGGATAAAAGAATGGGTGTCCAGGCAACTCCACATTGTATGGGATTTCTTTCTAAGAGTATATTTTTCTGCATATAGCGTGTCTAATTGAAAACAGAAAATACACTGCAGATATACAGAGGAGACCACTAAGTGGTCCCCTTTCTTTGTTTAAAAAAAGACAGCATGAAACTCAGACTTTGGAGGCTTCATATGGTCAGGCCTGGAAATATTCCCATCCACAAAGGAAGAGTTTGCAGGGGGCCCTCACACCTTCTTGGGTAGCATTTTTCAGGTTTTCTACAAGTAAATTCTGGCTCTCACAGATAATCACTGAGGTCTCTCTTCCCGGATTCAGCAAATCAAGGTTGCTGCTGTCCCATAGATGCTAATGAAATTTAAGCATAGTGCATAAACAGAATAGCCTTCCATGGACAATCAAGATCGACCAGTTAATACAAAGGGTACAAGAAAGTCACATGAGGGGGTGGGAGACCCACTTTAAATCAATTTCATTTTAATGGAATGGGAAAGTTTGGACAAAAGCCAAAAAGAGTTTCTCCGGGTTTTGGCCCACTCTTAAAAATATAAGGAGCAGTTCCCTCAAGGGGAACAGGAAAGTGTTTATGGTCAAGCAGAAAAATAGCCTTGGCAAAAGTGGTTCTCGCTGGCTGAAAGAGGACAGACTATGATGATCACAGTGTGATCCCTAATAATGAGATATATTTAAATAAATAAATAATAAAGTTTAAGTCTTTCAGAATAAAGTCTTTCAGAAGTGCTCAGCACCCACAACTGGGGCATTGGTCTCAATGGGAGCAGAGCGTTTTTGAAAGGTTTGGCACTAAGTTATTTGGTATTATTTCAGATAAAGCTAGAATGGAGAGGGGATAAGCCTCAAGGGAAGGAAATGTGTGTGCTTGACCCTAGAGCACAGTCCATTTACTCAGGCCTGACACTGGGAAGAGGATTTGGCTGTTTGACAGTGTCTGTAAAATAATTATTTGTTCCGATACAGCGGTGAAGTTCCATGTCAGCGAGCAAGGCTGAATTCAAATTGAGGTAGTCAAAAGGGCAACAAACATTCTGTGGGGAGAGGACAATGGGCTCTCTACCCTGGTATATGATTTGCTGTCAAATGTCTGCCCATCTGTGAAAAGAGGAAATGATTAGCATTTCACAGAAACAGATTTACCATCAGCATAAATTTTATAGCAAAGGAACCTTCACAGACAAAGAAACCTCAATCAAAGATGGTATATATTACGTGTGTGTGTGTGTGTGTAGATTCTTGCTGAAATGTCAAATAAATTATTACCAAGGCAACTCCATCATAGTTATTTTACCCCAGGATACATAACATTTTTGCATTTCATACTATGTTGCAAATTGTAAAACATTCTCTTTAACAATAAATTAACATTTGGAACAGAAATGGTATTAGTAAGTTATTAAATTGATTAGCTAGTTACCATAATTATACAAAAATGAAGAACAAACAAAAAATGAACAACTACACCAAGGAGTGCTTCAGCGATGGTATATATTTACTGTGGGAAGAAGTTTGGTCTTGTGGTGAATGCAAAGGACAAGGACTCAGTCTGGACTCTACCCACAACTCTGCACAGATTTCCTGTGTGACCTCGATGAGCTCATTAACTTCTCTGTGTACCAGTCCCCAGTTCCAAAAAATTGAGAACTCTTCTTTACCTCACAGGATCTTGAGGGTTAAAACACTGATTGTGTTTTAACCTACAGAGATGCTATGTGCATATATTGTGAATTACAGTCACACTAGGAAAACACATCACAAAACAGCCTATCTGTTATTGTGTCCATGCAGATTTTGCAGTTGATAATGAGATTGGTCTTTTCCAAGAGCAAAAAGAAAGTTACTCAATGCAGCATTTGAATATATCGAAACAAGAACACCAACCTGCTAGGTCACTATTTTAAAGAGTGTAGAACACTATAGAAAGCACCATTCATCAGGGGTTAGGGCATGAAAATGAAAGCCAAGATATCTGGGTTCCGTTTCCAACTATGCCCCTAAATTGGCAAATGACCTTAGATGAGAAACTCTCTGTGCCTCAGTTTCCCTTCTACAGAGGCAGGATTCCCATTTTACAAATATTTGGCGATCTGTAGGTGAAAAGCATTAATTATTATTGAGCATTTGATACTAAATGGGTATTAAACCTCATACACTCAAATTTAGGTCCTATAAGGGAATGTGCTTCCTGCTGCTATTAGTCAACAGTTCCAAAGGCCAATGAAAGATCTATGAGATGCTGGAGATGAGGGTTTGAATCTTGTCAGGAATGAAAATGGCTGCTCTTGAGATGCTGCCCTCATTCCTGGAAGAGGGAAGGTTATAATCCTCCCTCATTTCAACGAGGTATTTCCCAAATGGGGTACTGCAGAGTTCCATTCTCCTAGTCAATACATGCATAAAGTCACTGAGGAAATTATACAGGAGCATGGGCTGCAATATCATCTCTATGTTAAGGACAGGAATAAGGGAGCTAGTTACACACTCCCTCATACACAGAATCTTAGAAATGTAGGGCTGGAAGGGACCTTGAGAAGTCATCAAATCCAGCCTCCTGTGCTAAGGCAGGACCAAGTAAACGTAGACAATCCCTGACAGGTGTTTGTCCATCCTGTTCTTAAAAACCTTCAGTGACGGGGATTCTACAATCCCAACCCTCTTAGAAACCTATGCCACAGCTCAACTACTCTTTAGTTAGAAAGCTTTTCCCAATATCTAACCTAAATCCCCTTTGCTGAAGATTAAGCCCATTACTTCTTGTCCTAACTGTAGTGGACATGGAGAACAATTGACCACTGTCATCTTTGTAACAGCCCTCAGCTTCCCTCCCAGCATAGGGTTGAACTATTGAAACTGTGGGAGAAAACAGTCAGTTGGGTCTTCCCAGCTCACGTTCCAGTGCCCACTTGTTCCCTTTGTCAGGGAGAAGCAGGAGAAAGAAAAATGGGTTAGATCCTTGGGCCTCCCACTTGAGTCCTACCCACAGTCCAGACTCTTCCCCTGTAGGTCCCTCTGTCCCAGATGCTGATGCTGCCTGGCTGCCATCAGTCTCCCCTTCGCTCTCCCCCTGGTTGCCGGTCAGTGTCTCCTTTTAAGCAGGCCCGCCATTTGAAGCATGCTTTGCAGCTGCTGAGGGGCGGGGCCTTCTTGACCCAGTACTGCTTCATCACTCCTTTAGCCTTAGTGACAGGGTCTGTAAACTCAACCCACGTGGCAACGCTACCTCCTCCTTCTGCTCTGATTTTGTGAATGAAGTTTCCAAATTTCCTTTGCTTTTGATTTAAACAGCAGTTCAAGGGCTCAACATTTAAAGAAAACACTTCGTTTTGGGTCAAACAAAATATTCCATTCAACCCAAAATCATTTTTGGTTTTTTTGTTTTGCCACAAAAACCAACAATTGTTTGTTTCGGGTGATCCAAAACAAAATTTTTCTTCGATTTTTCAGTCCAGCCGGCAAACCAAAACCACCAATTATTTGCACAGCTCTAGCTATGATTGTCTCCCTGGGCTGAAGCTACCAGGTGTTGCTGTGCCTATGAGGCTCACAACCTTAAAAGGGGTGGGGCTAGGCTCAGAAGAGGAAGCAGCAGCAGTTTGTTGACCCGAAGCCACTGTAGAGCATTCCAGAGACAAAAGAATGAATCTGTTTCTGTTGTTTAGTTTGCTAGAGTTCACCGAATGTAAAGCTACATCGTAGGAGTGCTAGTGACATCGCTGACTTGTGTTACGTTGATTGAACAAGAACCCTTTAACTAAATTAGAAAACTGTGAGAGGTTTGGGGATCTTGGGGGCAGGGGCCGGGGGAAGAGGACTGGAAAAGATAGGTAACTTGGGTCTCCAGTGACATTTCTTTCTAGTTGTTCAGAACCTGGTCCTGCATGGCTGGAGTACTTTGGAGAAAATCCATTGCTCTATCTCTAGAAAAGAATTACAGCTCTTTAAAACTTCCAGGATATTATCTGCCAGGGCCATAGGTAAGCTAAAGTTGGGGCATAAAACAGTTGCAACACTAGTTTCAGTTAAATATAAAAACCATTCTGGAATGATTAATTCATGAGAACACATGGGCTTTGACTCAAAAGTATTTTCCCCTTCGTACAAACCTCTGTATTGTGAAGCAAGAAGATTTAGGATTGTTTTGTAGTCCCTGCTTCCCATTCACAACAATTCAGGAAATCATTTGCTGACTATAAAAGCTCAGAAATCAAGGAAGTCAAATTATTATACCAAATACACTGATGTGTAAACCGTAACAATTCACTTATTCAAACAAGACCACGTCATACACCCCTGCCCTCAGACGCTTCCACTGTCTCTCCCTTCACCAAAGTGTCCACTTCAAAATTGTCAGACTAATTTTTAAGTCCCTGTGTGGATTTACTGCAACTATGTCACAAACCTCTCTCTCTTCCCTGCTCTCTCCAGTCATCTGGCCCATCTCATAATTAGTAAGAAAATTTTCTATCCTCACTTACTCCTATCATCTGGGAGTGTCTTCCTGGGAAAAATATTGCCTCATCAATTCTTCATCTCTGTAAGTTTCATCGGCAGACTTTCTTCCCTGCTTATACATCCTAAAACAATAAAGGGAGACGTGAGGGAATTAAGTCCGAGGAGGAGTTATTCCACTCTGTAAGCCATTTTGGAATACAGACTGTACGAAAAATGCTATATAAGAAAATTGTAATATAAAGTGTAACAAAGTTCTTAGGACTTGCTAAGTATAAAGATAGACAGTCTAGTGTATCTTGTAATGTAAAGATAGAAAGCATGATGGCATTTTGGTAAAAAAAAACCAAGCAATATATTGTCATCCTGGAGGAACGCTGCGAGCATTCAGGCAGAAAGTTGTTTCACATACACAGGTAATTAAAGAGCTTTATCAAGGCTCTTAATATGGTTCACTTAAAAGTTGCCCTCTGAAAATTACTAGAAAATTGATCTCCCAGCAGCAGATGTTTTGTGTCTATATCCACTTTTTTTTATGAAGCAATAAAAAGACTCCCAAAATGTAATGAATAAAAATGAATAGTAATAGCAACATCATTGTTACATGAAAGAGTGATAGGATACATCATTTTAAATGGAAGCAGAAATCAGCTTCGAAGTAAAAAACACGAGGGAGCTGAAAATCTGTTCCTTACGGTTTCTGTATTTCCATCTATACTGCATCTGTGTGATCTTTATGACAGGACATAAATCCAGGAACATCAGTGCTTGGTGTGGTGAGGATTTGCACTTACATTACAGTGTTATCTGAAACCCAGAAAACCAGTAACTTACAAAAATGAACTGAAAGTTAAAAACACCTGGTAACACAGTAAGTGCTTCTAGAGACAAAATTCTGGTGTTAGCGGTCTGAGGTCAGGAGCTTCCTTGTGGCCCCAGCATTGCAGAATGGTGCCTTACTCCATTTAACAAAGACTGTCCTGACTAGACAGCAAGCATCTATTTTTGTTGTTTATTTACCCTCCGTTCTCATTTGTCTTGCCAAGCCACCCAAAACATTGGCAGGCAAAGAGTACCACTGGCGTTGCTGTTCAGTGTTCAGCTCATTTGAAAGCTAAAATGTTACTCAATACTGGGCATTACAATACCTAACTTTTGGGCACCTAGAAGATCACAGGAACAACACTGAAATCACAACATCCAAGTTCAGCACCTGGACTCCCTTTACAATGCAGGGGGAGAGAAGGCTCCTAAGAATGCAATGCACAAAAGGCAGGGAGCTGCCTAAGCTAGCAAGAGGAGATGCTGACAAGAGGAGTGCGTGCTAAGTCCCATTCCTCTCTCGCAGTTCAGTGTCTCAGGCCTGGTTTACACTAGAGGGTTTTGTCGACAAAAGTCAGCTTTGTTGTGCTGGTGTACACACTACACAGCCACCTCCCCGCCGACAAAACAGCCGCTTTTTCGACAAAATTAAAGCATGTTGACGAGAGCCATAGTAGGGCTTCTGTCAGCAGAGCTAGGGCAATGCGGTGTCAGTGTAGACACTATGTCCCCTTAGAGTGGTGGAGGGGCAGTCATACTTCTCAATAGCGCAGCCAGCTGATATGCAAGCCGGGACCGGGCAAGCCGTTGGTTCTTGCAAACCCACTCCCAGCTGTGAGTCAGAACCGGGCAAGACGCAGGCGGCTGCTGCCTGGCTCCTGGCTGCAGGCTGGGACCGGGAGGGACAGGGCACAGGGCACAGGGCTGTGAGCCGGGGCACAGGAGGCTGCAGCCCCGCTGTGAGCCCAGGTCTTGAGCAAGCTGCAGGTGGCTGCCACCCAGCTGTGAACCCAGAAGCGGGCTGCTGCAGCCTGCCCCCGGCTCAGAGCCAGGACCGGGAAGGACACGGGGGGCTGCAGCTGGCTCCTGGCTGTGACCGGGGAGCAGAGAAATCCCCACATGGCTGCCCCAGCTCCTGGCTGGGACCAGGAGTGGGGATGGTGGGGGGGCAGCCCCCCCCCCCCCCACAACCCCTTAGGTCAGTGGAAGTGATCCTGGTGAGGACGCACTCCACTGACTCAAGGAGAGCAGTGTGGACATCAAAAGTCGACATAAATATGTCGTCTTATTTTTCTAGTGTAGACAAGGCCAGAGTCCATGCTGCAGGGAGGTGGCTTTCTCTACTAGCAATCCACACCCAGGAACCCCTCTCCCCAGTGTCAGACGGCTTAGTTGTTTCAGGCAAGAATGAGTTAGGCACTTGCCTAGCTCCAAGCAAAGTGGCAGGGGCCGTATGTTTGACACCCCTGCCCTAGAAAGTTGTCAGCAGCCACGCCCTCACAGGTATATAAAGGGCAGGGCGTCACCAGTCAGCCAGTGAAATATAAGAACGAACTGAAGTGAAGTGAGATCCCAGCTGTGATATTGTGAACCTGGTTTTATTGTGTAATTGTGAAAGTGCACTTAAGTTTTAAGACTTGACGAGTGTAAGTAGCAACAAATAAAGGACACATTTAATGAGACACCAGAGAGATCTATCAAACCCCTATCTATGCAACAATATAAAAGATATTTTTATTGCTTAAAAATGCCATTGGCCAGTCTTTGGATCTCTCTGACACTGTGCTACAGTTTGTGAGGGCAAAGGCTAGAAAAGAGACCCTTTGAACTAAAGGACTAGGGTTAGCGTTCTAAGGCTGTCAGCTACTGTAACACTATTTAATATTGGTCCACGCAATGTTGGTGCACAGTTCAATTTCTCGATCTTAGTACATTTCAGTTATTCTTAAAATTAAAAAGTTTCTATAAGCTTTGAGAAAACTAATTTTTTGTTATTTGTTTATACGGGCATGAATAAATACAGATTTACAGATCCTAGCATGCAGATTTATCATCTTATATGACAGGAATAAATCATGCATGCAAATTGTGCATCGAAGTCATAAAATGGGCTACAAATGCAATGAAAAATAGGTTATTCAAAAGTTTAACAAATGGGGGGGCGCCATTTGGTCTAGGGCCAGCCTGGCTACAGAATTATTCTCCCTCTTTTTCTGCCCCAATTGATAGTTAGTTATTCAATTAACATAGAACAATTTCAATAGAAGAGATTGATAGAGACCCGCATTGTCCAGTGGTTGGAGTACTCACCTGAGAGGTGGGAGCACACTCTTCAAATTCCTTCTCCCTCTCAGGTAGATGGGGGACTTGAACTACAGATCTCCCACTGGGCTAAAGGTTACGAGGAAGATCGCCATCTCCTTTCCCTCCAACCCTGACCAGGCAGTTTTGTGTGGCACTAGGTGACCTCTGAACACACCTACTGGAACAGGCCCAAAACGCGAGCTAGGAGCTCTTGTGCCCATCTCCCCCGGCTTGTGGATTTCCCTGGGGCTTAGGTGGGAGATAGGTGTCTGGATGCCTAGAGGGAGGCAGTAGTGTCCATGTCTAGAGGCTGAAACCTAGTGTGACCGTAAGAACCTCTCAATGCCAACTGGCAAAGGGTTCACTATTCTGCAACAGCAACGTCTATCAGGCCTAACACACTCACTACACCCAACACACTGCTTTCATAGCATTTACCCAAAAACCATCATGTGAGGTGTCCCCTGGAAGCTTACCTCATACTGATCCTCCTAATCATTGCAGGGGTTGACAAGTAGGTTTTGCCAGACAAAAGGGTGCGTAAACACCTATCCGGCTTGTCTCTGATGCAGGTGAAGCCAACACAAAACAAGCCCACTTGTATGTAAAGTCAAAAGGAAAAATAGGTTGATGGGGGCGGGGGGAATATGATCTCAACATGGCGCCAGCGCACCGGGAATGCATTTGAAAGGACTACTAGACTATAACGGAGGGTGCAAGGACAACACCCCATTATCCATTTCACTTGCAGACTTTCTGGGACATAGGGATGCTCCACGCTTGCCCTCTTTTCCCCATACACAACCCTGGCTCTGGTGCTCAGGAGAGACAACAACAGCAGAGCCAAGCAAGCAGATTCTTCCCCTGACCTGCTACACAAGTTTAGGGAAGCTTTTCAGTATCAAGATCATAGAAATTGCCAGGCTGGAGCAGACTCAACATCCACATGGACTAGTATCCAGTATCTGACAGTGGCCAGCATCAAACGCTTCAGAAGAAAAGGTTAAAAAACCTGCAGGAGGGGGATCTGAGATAATCTGCTCCCCACGTTAGGTCTCATCCTGATTTCTAATAGTTGCAACTGGCTTAAGCCTCAGTGCATGAGGTTTAATATTCCTTCTGAAATGTGTTATAATTATGACAACTCTGGATATTTTTGATAACCATATAAATGCCCAATACTTTTTTTAATTTCGCTAAATTCTTGGCCTCGATAAGTTCTTGTGGCAATGAGTTCCACTGTCTAATTATATGTTGTGTGGAAAAATATTTCCAACTATCAGTTTTGAATTTTCCACCTTTTAATTTCATTGAACGATCCCTTGTTCTTTCCATCTCATAGCAAAAGGTTGCCAACCTACTTTCTCTGCATCATTCATTTATTTTATACATTTTTTATCATGTTGCCTCTTATCTGTCTCCTTTCTAAGGTAAACAATCTTTCAATCTCTGTTCAAATGAGAGTTTTTCCATAAACCAAATAATTCTCACCACCCTTTTCTGAACTCCCACTGATTCTACAATTAAAACAAATTAAGTGTCAGTTCAGTAATGTGTACAACGTGGTGCTAAGCAACCTAGTTAATTATAAATGTTATCTAAACTCAACTCAGTATAATACAAGTTCCACGAATAATTCAGTAAGCAAAAAAACAAACAAACAAAAAAAAAAACATAACACTGCACAACAGAAAATGTATTCCAACAGGAGGCTTCAGAACCAAAAACATATTCAATCAAAAATTTAGAAACCATGGCAACTAACTATGGTGAACCTCAAAGCTCAAAAACCTAAAACTTGTTCATGCTGCTTTAGCTCTCAAAACTAAAGGCCTCAGGCTGTCATCGTTATCTCACGCTGAAATTAGTATTGCCCAGTGGGACTATTGGTGAAGAGGTTACTATTCAGTGTAAGAATGAAAGAATCAGACACAGAATTCAGAACACAGAAGAAGTCTGTGTTTGCAATATGGCATTAACTTGAGAACCTTACTCAGTCCCCCAATACGCAAGAGAACAATACATTAGGATACATTTTTTTCAGAAGCATCTAAATCCCATTGAGTTTCAATGAGACTTGGTCTCTTCCATGACTTAGACACTTTTGAAAATTTATCATACATTTATACGCTCAATGTTTTAAAAATTCACACAAAAGTATGTCTTAGCATGTTGTTGTAGACATAATATTTGGAAGAAAATCGGTATTCAAGCCCTAAAAGAATGAACATTTCACTCAAGTTATACATCTCATGGAAATTAACACAAAATTGCTATTGAGGCAAAAGATCATTCATCAAAAGAAACTAATTACTTTTGACTACCTTTTCCTATCAGACACTCTTCTCTATAACCTAATTGTCTCTTCATATTTCTACAATGCTCCAAAGAGACTTTGACAAATTGGTTTTGATTGGCAAAATTAGTCAACAAATCCTTGATACTCCAAAGCTTCAATCCTAAAGGCAACAATCAATGCCTTTTCACTGGTCATATTCTGTCTCTTATTTAGATATAAAGCACTGGAAAATATATATTTAAGAAGGGAGTGCAGCTGTTGTTTTTCAGTACTCTGTCATCCTACTCGAAGGGCCCCAATCTCATCTGCAGCAGACCAATTTTCATGTGCGTCCAAGATATTTTAGAAACTCACAGAATTTCTTTACATATCGATAGACTGGGAACGGGGGAGGAAATTCTTCACAGATGTTTATCTTGGCACACTGCGTTCGGCAGACACGAGAGAATTCAGGCTTCAGAGTGAACTCGACTCTTGTTCCGCAGGACATTGCACACTGAGACACACTGCACAAAATTCTGGCTTCCATTGTTGTCTTTCAGTAAACCAAACAGTCCTGAGGAACCGTACTCTGCTGCCCATTTGATTTCCCATTCTCAAATAATTTAGACCCTTGCAGATTCAATTCTGCCCTTGGATACAGACACTCAGCTGCCACTGAAGTGAATGGAAATAGTCTAATGATTGCTTTGTGCATTTTCAAAAGCTTTCATGTTTTACCCAGAAAGATCAAGAAGCTCACAGGTACCAGAGGATTGCACACTTTGTTACTTCTATAGACCAAGCTCATTGCACAGACCATGGAGTCCTTGCATCACTCCATTCCCCCCACAAGCTCTCAGCATGCCAGCCTCCCATTCCCCTCTATTTCAGGGACTCTCTGAAACCCTCACTCCTTCCTTCATGACAAGGGCTCTCTGTGTCCCCTATTTCTCCCTCCAGTCATACCATGAACTCTGTGTACCCCCGTTTCTTCCATTCTCCTCAGATGCCAGGGATTCTTTGTACACCCTGCCCTATTTCCTTTCTCCTCTACCATGCCAGGTAATCTATGTGTCCCCTCAGCCCACCCTACTCCTCCCTTTCCCCTCGCCAGTCTCATTTTCTGACTGGGAGAGAAGCCTCTCAGGGTGTTAACTCTATTGAAACAATGGGCAGAGCAGAAATCAGAGCAGAGTCAACCGGCTCTGTGATCTATAGACAAGTACAGAGATGGTGGAAGCTGCTGACTCTGGTAACCAGATCCAAGGGCTCCACATGCCCCCTATGTCCTCCTTGTGGTTTTCCAATTTTCTCCAAAATCAGTGGGATTCTTCCCACTGATATCTAGAACATTCCCTGAAATTTTGGAATTGATAGGATGTGGCATTCAAAAGTTATCACATTACAGACAGACAGAGAGAAATGCCTTCCAGATGAGCACAAGCCCTTGCTTTGCTCTTCTAATAAGCAGTCAAAAGCTTGTTGGCTTAACTAAAATTCAGCTGAACATCTGCAGTATGGACATTAGACTAGAAACTCAATGATAAGCTCTCATTAAGTTTCCAGCGCATCTAAGCTTTAGCAGTGCTAAAAATATTGTACAACAAGAATAATTACTTCACCTCCTATCCCTAGTCAAAACTAGAGACCGTAGAGAAATGAAAATTTTTTTAAAGTTCCAGATTTTGGTACCTCTCCCACCACGCGCGCACACAAAAAATATTTAAATTTAGTTCAGGTTTGTGTGAAAATTCAGGCTGGCTCTTATGCAAGTGATACATAAATGCAAGTTATTTTACTCAGACTAGTTCATCTAGTGTTTTAACCACACATACTCACACCGCTGGCTCACTTCTAAAGAGATCAAAATCATCACCATGCAAGATCACATCACTTACCAGTCCATTGCAAGTGCTGATCACTGCTGGACCATTCCCAGAATTTGGCTGGAAGACTGTACCAATGAAGTGACATGAGGTTCCTGAGTGAGGTACAATCTTTGCACCGGTGTGGTTCCCGTGTCGCCTTTCCAGTACATAGCTAGCAGAAAGGAATCCTTGATGGACAGTCAAGTTAAAAAACAGATCCTTCTTCTTGTGGTTAATTTTATAATACACAAGGTTTTCCTTTCTACTGAAGTCTCTTTTCCTCCTGGCATCTGAGGTGTGATGGTGTAAACTGTAAGAGAGAAAATGCCCACTTGCATTTACTTTTGTCGGACCAACCACATGGTATTCTTGCAGTGTCCTGATAAAGTGCTCTGGAAAAAAAGCAAAGGGTAAATTTTAGCTTTTATCATTGCAGAACTCATATATGTTCAAGAGAAACTTCTGGGGGAGGGGCTGATTCTCCACACCATTGCACGGGCATAAGGGTGATGCTGTGCAGGGGAAAAATCAGGCTTGACTACTTTAACAGCTTTTCGTTTGGGCTTTTTTTCACTCCCCATTCTTAACACCCATTTTAAAAGCTTAAAAACATTTCTCCCATTCACATCCTTTCACATTTCAAACACAACATCAATTCTCTACCCCTACACACACACAGAACCAAGTGCTCTGTTCTGGAGTTTTGTAAGTTTTCATATTTGTATGGGTGGATTTAATTTCAGCAAACAGAGACTTAGGACTCACAGGACACCCACCATTCGATTATAGCAACTTGAGGTGATCAAAATATGGCCTAAATTACTTGGAGATGAGCCCACTCTTGCTCCCACTGACCTCAGGAGCACAACTTCCATGTACATCAGTGGGAACAAGAATGAGCCCACTGTCACTATTATCAGACTCTAGAAGGGGGAAGAAACTCATGCATTCTTGCCTCTCACTAGCATCCAATACTAAACAACAGCTACTACGGATTAGTTATTACTCAAATAGTCGTAACAGCCACAGGCCCCAGTCAAATCATATTCAAACATATACGATATAGTCCCTACACTTCAGGCAAACTCCTCAGGTGGTGTACATTGCCTATGAAGCCGTTAAACTGATTTACATTAGATTTTGCCCTAAAACTCTTACAGTCTAAAGGTACATAATCCAAGACATTGTCAAAATAGATGTCATTTTGAGATCCCCTCAGCTATTTCCCATCCTAGAAACACCTATACTTACACATGAAGTGATTAGACCCCAACCTACCATGCTTTTGTGCGTTTATATTCTCTTTACTATAAGAAAATATTGTCTTTGATAACCCAATGGCTCTATGAATTCTGTTCTGTCTCTATCAACTTATTGTCATGGCTTTGTCTTGTTTAGTAGCATTGCCCACTTTTGTTATTTGGCCTAGCCTACCCTGTTGTTTCTCCTTTGTTCATCATCATCACCACATACTAACACAACTGTTGGGAATCTACCTGTCCTACAAGGTGCAGGATGTCCTCAGCTCCTGTTGATTGCTGCAAGAGTTGAGCAGGCTCAAAATTTCTAAGGGGCTGCGTGGCACCTTACAGGATTGAAGACCTATGTTTGTACATTTCAAACGATTCAGTGAAGTCTTAGAATAATAGAATTGGAAGGGACCTCAGGAGGTCATCTAGTCCAACCCCCTGCTCAGAGCAGGACTAACCTCAGCTAAACAATCCCAACGAGGGTTTTGTCAAGCCGCAGCTTAAAAACCTCTAAAGATGGAGATTCCACCACCTCCCTAGGTAACCCATTCCAGTGCTTCACCACCCTCCTAGTGAAAAACTTTTTCCTAATGTCCAACCTAGACCTCCCCCCCTGTAACTTGAGACCATTGCTCCTAGTCCTGTCATCTGCCACCACTGAGAACAGCCTAGCTCCCTCCTCCCTGGAACCCCCTTTCAGGTAGTTAAAGGCTGCTATCAAATCCCCCTCATTCTTCTCTTCTGTAGACTAAACAAGCCTAGTTCCTTCAGCCTCTCCTCATAAGTCTTGTGCTCCAGCCCCCTAATCATTTTTGTTGCCCTCCGCTGGACTCTCTCTAACTTCTCCACATCCTTGTTGTAGTGGGGGGTCTTCTCTCAATAACGACTCTGACTTGACTGTTTCGGGAATTAAAGCAAAGTGAACATTTGGACTTTCTTCTTCAGGAAGGAAGGAAAATAACTCTCATATCTCAGTTGTCAATCATGTCATAAAAATAGAGAAACTTACACCTCCCTCAGGTGCTATTTAAGGACTCATTTGTGAGTGCCAACCAATGTGAAGAGGCAGTATGCAACAATGGAAAATACTGGAATACACCTGCAGAAATTAATGCTGAAAAATCATGTAAAGGACCCAAAATATAACTAGAGGGGGGTTAAAGGTATTTCTCACCAGTAATCTGTACAACTAAAATATTGATAGCTTGATTGCCAGAAGGGGGTTACCAGAGGCACTATCAATACTGGAACACTTTCTTCAGCTCTGTGTTAACCCTCATGTTATTATTAGATCTAAAACAAAGACAAGAGGCATAATATCATAGCATCCTGTTGTTCTTCAGTACAGTAATCTTAATGAATTCTCTAACAATGTCAGGCTAGGGAACAAACAGTGGCGTACACCACTTCTAAAAACTACATACAGGCAAGACTGCCCTAGGAAAATAAGTCTATTATCCTTCAATATCACCCTTCCAATTTTCCTTAGGTAATATTTAATGGATCCACACACAAATGTTAAAGGTTCCCATACAAATGTAAAAGCCCCTTATCCCTTTTCATTCTAGCAAACTGTGTGAGCTTAGTGGCCATTATGTTCAAAGTAGCATGGCACGCTTCATTAATACAGAATGAAAGGTACTGTGTTACCATGATACATGTTCCATGGCCTTATAGCACGTACAGCCTAAGTAGTCAGCATCAGTGGCCTCTGAAGCAGAACAGGTGGGCAATTCTAACCTGAATGGCTTTATTTAAACTAACGGAGGTGGGAAACTGAAAATAGAAAACTATGTAAAACACAAGCTGGGTAAACTCTATTGCAAACAGACTAATAATATAAACACTGCAATCCAGCTTTACCTTTAAACACTCCCACTGAATGAACACGAGAAGGCTAAGGCCCAACATATTTTCTGTGTTAGCTATGAGTACTGAGTACTCACATAAAGCTCAGACGTAAGCGCACACATGTTGGTCAGACTGCTGACTGTGAGGTCTATGGGTAAAGGACTCCAGTGATGGGGTGGAACCACTGAATCTCTGTGTAAGATTGTGACACTTCCTCTAAAACCTGGCAGGATTTTATCCAGATCACCTCAGTTTCTTTCCTCCTGGATGAAGTCAGGGACCTAGGTGTTACTGCGGAGGGCTGGATAAGGTGAGGGCTGGATAAGGGCTGTCCTGGTGAGGTTCTTTGGTGTGGCATTTTCCAAGTCCTCACTGATAGCATTCAGGATCTTAAGTCCCTTGTGTCAGCAGCAGTAGAGACTGGACTTGGAGAGCTATGGTGGAGACTCTCCACCTGAGTCTCAAACTTCTCCTCAGCCTCTCTCTCCACCCTCCCTTAGGAGAAAAGTTCCTGGCTCCAATTCTAAGCTGGCCCTATCAAAAGTCAGCGCTCAGGACGTGTAAGCCAGGAGAGGAAGGACAGAGGTAGCTTTATGCACGTGGGATTCTGAGGGTGCTTGGAGCCATTCTTAACTACTTCCAGAACAGATGGGCTCATGTTGCTGTGGTAACTAGAGCCAGAGCCAAAACCAAAACCAGTCCTCAGCAGGCACTGAGGTCAATGTATATCCTGGAGGCACTGCATCCACATGAATCCCTTTGGCTTTGCAAGACTGGCAGAGGTCATGAGCAAATGGTAAATCCTATGGGGGTTACATAAGCCATTTTAAAATATGATTAAGTCACTCCAGGTACTACATCTGCAGATGAGCCTCCCTGCCAACTGTGTGGTTTTACAACCACATTTTCTTATTTTTAAAAATGTTTTTGTCTCTTTCATTCCTATGTGGATTCAAAGCCACCCCCACAAAAAAGGAAACCTTATAGAGAAATTGACTACACATCAGTCCACTGCACACAATAAACAAACCAAAATAAAGAGAGAAATATTTGTTTTCTCTAATAGTCTCTTTCATCTCTGAGCAGTGGCACTTATAACAAGAGATGATCAAAGACTTACAGACAGAAATATGTTTTCTAAATTGATGGCGTCCCTTTAAAATAAGAGACACTGTCATCTGTCATTGTTGCATCCTGGCTTCAGGTTCCCTATATCTGCCTCCTAGGCCATTTGCCCTTCTTTCAAAAGACCCCTCTGGATAGTATACAGATTGCCGTTCTCAGCCTCTGGAGGGCACCTCTTCTAGGCCAAAGAATAACCCAGGTCTGGCTGTATTTGGGAGAATCCCCAGGATCAGAAGCTTCCCCCAAAGAGAATATTAATTTAAATACACTCTCAGAATTTACCACTGGCTCTTCTTAACTGTCAGTTTCACATGCCCAATAAACCACTTTCCCTCCAGTCCCTTATTGAACAGAACTTTTAAAGCCATTTCAACTTGATGAGAAACCAGGTCAGTTTCTTTCTGAAGCCCACCTTTTTTGATTGCAGTAATATTTCATATTTAACATTGCATCAATACACTAAATACATAAAATCCCGTTGCCTTTTCTAGGGCAAGGAATCTCCCCAGTAACTAACAGGAAGGTAGGTTGAGGTGCTAATTTCTTCAAAGCTCTATTTTTAGACTCCAGTATAAAGAGAAATTAATTCTACATCCATTTTCAGGGCCTGCCAAATCAAGATTAACCACTTGCTGGCCAACTTCCTTTTATTGTATTGTCACAAAGACCAAAAATGGTTTCTGCTGATTTTGTTTAAAGTGAATGGAAAGAGAAACTCCAAGTTAGCTGTTGTTCACTGCTTGGCGGGTTTATTAAACCAGTTTTGCTGAGTCTCTTCCAGTGAACAGAGGGGTGTTTTCTTTTAGGATTTCTCCAAAACTTGAAAAAGTATTAAAGTAATCAATTGCACAAAGTAGGCCAGATCCTCAACTGGTGTAAATCAGTTAATGGAACTACATCAATTTAAACCAGCTGATGATACAGCTCAGTTAGGGGGTGGGAACAGAGAAGGAGAGAGAAAGATTTAAAAAAAAAATTGTCTTAATTTCTTAGTCCCTCTGGTTATGAATAATTCCAATTCATTTTGTACCTAAAGGGAAGAGAACTGAGCTCCAAATGGCAGTGGCCCTTAAGCCATTTATGTTGCTGTCTCACAACATAATATTACAGAGGTTGCTACTAAGAAGAAATAGTCTATTCCCAGGACACTGAACTTACTTCATTTTGTAATAAGAAACAAGGTGGGTATTTACACAGATGCCTATTAAGAGTAAATTTATAATGAAAGTAGAGTTCAACAAGGAAAATTTCAACTGAAATCTAGCTTAATTGCTTCCAGAAGACAACAGTAGGGCAGTCTGAGTAGTCTGCACTGTGCTTCATTGACATCAACTTTAAAATCAAGTTGTCTGCCACAGGAGCGTGGCAAGTCCAGAGCTGCAAGTTCAGATTCCTAAAGGTATTGAAGGGGGGGAAAGTAACTAGCACAGCACTGCAAGGTTTGTAGTCTCTAGTGTGTTAATGAAACTGGTAAGCAGCAGCAACTCTGGGGGAAAGTTAATCAGTCACAAAGCTGCATTCAAGTTAGATACTGTAAGTAGTGAACCACTGTGTAAACACAGGCGTGGGACACTTCATACAAAGGAATAAACTGGACCTGTTTACTTAAATCTTGGTGACTCTGATCTATTTAGATCAGAAGTGTGGGGGGGAGAAAGGACACCGAGTCTTCATCCATTAAACAGAATTAAAATGAGAGAAGCCACTGACCTTGCCTCTTGTCTGGAAAGAAAAATCTGCCCGGTGGAGGATTTCTACCATAGCAGAGCGCTTGCATGTGAAGGAACGGGACCCAAAAGGAAAAGTTTGCAATCCAGTTTCTCTGCACACAGGGCATGTTTTAGCTGGGGGAAATCAACAGACTGTGCTCAACAAAGTCCTAGCTGGAAAGAAAACTAAGGGTGCCCGGCCGACGAGTGACATGAATGCAGCGAGAGGGGGCGCTTCCTCGCAGAGAAGCTTTTCCTGAAGAGGGGAGTGATTAGCAGTCCTGGTGTCTGATTTCTGCAAGGGGAGGAAGGAGGATTGATTCAGCAGGGAAGTGGCTTCCAGGGAATCCCTGGTTCACACACACACACACACACACACAGCAATGTTAGTGGCCGTTCCCATGCACCCCAGCTCGACCTTCAAATCCTCCGGCAGCTGATCCCCACCTCCCCCCGCTGCCCGAGGGGAGGCGAAGGAGGTAATCTGGGCCAAGGGCTGCCTGGCTCTGTCCCTGGAGGTGCAAAGCCGTACGTGCAGTGGGGGCAGGCTGCCCGAGCTCTGTCCGGGGAGCTCCGAGCTGTAATTACCCCGCGCCCCCGCCGCACCTCCCCTCTCCTCTGAAAGTCACTCGGTGCTGCCCCTCCCCCCGCGCCCATTCCCAGTCCCGTTGTTGCAGGGGCAGGGGGTCCCGGCTGAATTTTAACACCGGCGGTGATTGCACCCCGGTTCCTTCGCTCCAAGCACACAGCCGGCAATCCGGAGCAGAACAGTCACACGTTGTGCAAACAAATCACACGAAGGCGTTTGCAGCAGCAGCAGCAATTTCATTCTCTTCTAAATGCAACCCGTGTTCTCCCTACCCCAGTCCCTGCATCGCCTCCCTCCGTTTTTGTATTTCCTCCAGGGCTTGTGTCCCAGGCAGATTATAAACTCCACAGGGCAGGGCCCACGTCTGTAAAGCGTCTACACCCCCGGCAAGGGTAGTCTTACCTTCCCCAGTGGAAGCTTTTGGGCAGTGTTGTGTGAAAGAAGTGCTTGTTGCACCCCAGAGGTGGCAGCATTTCATTGCTGGGTGAAACGATCCCACTATAGTTTGCACATCAGTGGGGCAGGCTGACCAACAGAAATACCGTAGCCCACACCTTGCCTTCTCTTTACACCATCAATTTTCCTTTCCCAGGGCTTTGCCTTTTCCTGGTCCTTTGGAAATGTAGGGCAGAAGTGGGTGGGGAAGCCTCCAAGTTCCTTTTAATAAACAAAATTTCCCCTCCCAGAAGTTACTTTTCCCACCTTGCACCAAGATTCAAGGTAAAATAAGGTACTCCTCCCCAGGGTTGTTTTCCACGTCACAGGACTCAGACACTTTATACTTCCCTGTCTATAGATCCCTCCACAATCTCTCTGCTTCTGCAGGGAAGGGAGCTCTTATATGACCTCTTCCCAGCGTGTCTTGCTGGAGTGGCCTGTAGTTCTCGGCTGTCCTCAAAACCAATAATTCCTAGCAGTCCTTGCAGTGTTTCCTTCCCTCTGCCCTCTCGGGATGTCATGCAATAACCATACAACTATTAAGATATTTTGTGTGTATGAACTCAGATTAGATTAAACTGGTTGTATAGCCTTTCCCCCATGTTCTATCCTCATAGTGTCACCAGAGGGCAAAGCTAAGATTGTTTGGATGCCTTAACATCTTTGGATTTCTTTTCATTTTAACCTTAACTCTGAATGTCCTGGATTTGTAATGCTTGTTTTCGGAACAGTTGTAACATGCCTGTCGTTTGTTTTGCCCTTCACTGATACCTTCTCTCCAACTTCACTCCAATTTCATCTCGTTTTTACCTGGATTATAGTTTAGCCACGCTGCCTCCTGCCTGTACATACACTTACACCAGGCACTGTTTTGAGGCTATCCTGTGCCATCAATTTCCAGGCAAAGCTCCTCATTAATTTTAATGGGCACTTCTCTTGAACGCTGATGGTGCAATATGGCGCTTAATGATTTTCTGGCAACTTATGCTTATTATCACTTATTAGAGAGACAAGGTGGGTGAGGGAATAGCTTTCATTGGACCAGCTTCTGGTGGCGAGAGAGAGCTTCCACAGAACTCTTCTTCAGGTCTCATTATCACTTATTTTATTCTGTGTGAAACAGGCAAGCCAACGGAGAGGAAAATAGTCACTTCCGTTTAGCTGTCTAATGAAGCTCTAGAGAATCAGAACCTAGGAAAGTGTTAAAATACAAGCTTTCAGGCCAGTAGAAAATGCAGCTCCTTGCAGTCATGAGACCAGTGGAAAACAAGACATGTTTACAAAGGAAAACTGATATTTGATTAATGAGCCTTAATGTGTATTTTGCTAGTTAATGGAAATACACAGTGAGGCTCTATTAGAGAACTGCAATCTTATACAGTATTTGATAATCAGCAACACTCTTTGTGAGAAGGTTTGTTCACTGTAACGTGATTTCTTTATTTTAATACATATCTCCTGTTCTATTATATATAATATATTTAGATTGTAAGCTCCTTGGGGGCAGAGACCATCTACTACTGTGCGTTTGTACAGTGCCTAGGACAATGGGGCCCTGCTCTTGGTTGGCCCTTGGGCATTAACATAATAAACATGATTAATAAAATATAATAGTAATGAAATATTGTGTGGTATAATAATTACTACAGGGGACTGGGGGTCAGACATCACTGAAGATTCTGTTCGCAGCTCTGCCACTAATGTGCTTTGCAACATTGAAAAATTCATTTAACCAGTCCATCCCATTATTTACTCATCTCTAAAATGAATTTATTAATACCTACCTGCTTCATAGGGGTCTGACGAAATTCGCGGTGCTTAACGTTCTGACAGCACACAGAGATTGTTGGATGAAACACACTAAATACATATCCATTATTATTCTAGAATTATTTGATTGGAGAAAAGAGAAGACTGCATCAAAGTAAATGATCTAAAGTGAAAGAGGACAGCAAAGTGAGCAGAAGCAAGGTCTAGCAGAGGAAGCATGGTCCAGCGGTTAACATGCTAGCACTAATGTGGAAATTGGAAGACAGGATAAAACTCCCTGCTCCACCACAGATTTCCTGTGTGACTTGGGCAAATGTCTCAGTTCCTCATCTGTCAAATGGGAAAAACAGCACTTCCCTATCTCACAGGATGCTGTGAGTATAAATACAGTAAAGATTATGAGGTGCTCCAATACCTTAGAAATGGGGGTCAGGGTAAGTAACTCCGACAGACTAGCTTGTTAGTAAGAGATGGGAGAGATGAACATTTTGGTGATTCTGCAAATTAGCTAGTTAACATTGTCCCAATTGTGCACTTATAGACACATATAAATCTCCCACTTGAGCCCTGAATCTGCAAACCAGCCTTTTTAGGGTTCTCTCATTTTAATTAAAAAGCTCTGACTTGGAAGAGAGAAGGGGGGAAGTCATGAATTGTCAAAGGAAACAGTAGGAAAGGCATGGTCTTTGAACATGGGGTAGAAACCATGTTTTGTTTCAGAATCTGCTGGCAATGAGACAGTCAAAAGTGAGTCATTAGCTTGAAAACAGGGATGAGTAAGAAGCAACTGGAGCTTGCCTGAGAGAGCTAGTCTCAAAGGAGAAAATTCTTTAGCTGCCAGAAGAATGCAAAAGGAAAAGCATATCTAAATTCATGAGATAGTCCTACAGGCAAGAAAGATTTGCTCACATACTGAAGGATGAAACATGACAGAGGATACTGGGTTAAACACTCAACAAATATCACTGACCTGAGATCCCAAGGAGCATCCATCAAAGCAAGGACATGGCTGAAGTTGGAAGCAAATTATGAGATGCCCCATCGCTGAAGGAAGGCTTTTGATGGCCTGCAAGAAGTTTGGCCCCTTGTCCCAGAGAAAACAGAGGACTGATACCTCCATGGGCAATATGAACATTTCTAAATCTTCAGTCCCTTTCTCCATGTGAAGTCATATATATCACTTGTAGCCAATTAATTTATTTTATCATTCATTTATTGTATCATGATATGATTAACTCATGTGCTATGTTATATATAATCATTGTATGTGGAATAGGTTTAAATTGTCAGATTAGAGAAGGATAAGACTGATCAGAAGTTAGAAGGGATAAGTATGTATTAGGTATCCAAGTCAGTAGGGCTGAAACGCAAAGCCTACAAGCTGAGGCCTTGAAGATGTTAGCTCAGCCATACTACGCCATAGGCTTAAGAAATGCTTGACATAAGTGAATGACCCGATGCCACAAGATCATGGGAAAAGATGTGCCAATGGGTGGTATTGCAAAAAATGAACAGTAAGAGTAATTTTTTGCTTACAAGATACTTGGTAGTCACATTTTTCTAAAACATGCCGTAACCGCAGAGTGCATTATGTGCGTAAATGCTAATGAAGTGTAGTCAGAATCACATTATAAAAAGAGGGTGCCTAAATTTGGAAAAGTGAGTTCCCTATGGGAAAACTCCAGCAGGAACCATCCCTCTATTGATGATCAATTGGCAAGGCAGCCATCGGACCTTAAAAATGTTACTAAGGAGGGAGTATGACTATATTTGTAACTTGTGCATAGGTCTTTATACAATTTTATATGCTTGGTTAAACATAACTTTCATTGTGACTTTAATCAAACTTGTAAAACAGACTAGACCTTGTACTTGTGAATGTATGTGCAGTCACAATCCTTGATCTTTATGTGTTCCTAGAGACTCTAAATTTGAAGCAAGCAGCAGAGGTGACTTTCATGCTGTTGAGCTAGAAACTGTAGCCACTGTAGAGCCAACCCCACGGCGGTGTAATACAACATTACTAAATTAACTTTAAGAAAAATAAAAGGCTACACTCTTGGCCTTGCCCTTGATAGAGTAGTTACATTATTCTCCATGTATTACTACCCTGTGTTGATTTTTGACTGACTATGGTCTTTTATTGTATTTCTGTTGTAGTGCTTGTGATTAATTTTGTACCTCTGTATATTGTTGTACCTCTCTGTAGATGAGTGTACTATCTGTGTGGCTTCTTTTGGTTTGGCTTTATGTATCATACTATAACACCATATGTGTATAGTGCCACACATTTAAAAATACTTTGCTTTATTGTTATTGACTAAAAGCATTCAGACTATGATTATCTATGAAAGTTGTGGAATTTTGTTTGCAAACAGAAGTTGCAGAGATAGACAAAACCTGCACCAGCTATATATCAGTAAATGAAGAGAGAAGATAATGGTAATCTAAACAGAAATGTTGATATTAGAGAAGACCAGTCATTCATAGTTAAGACAATACCATAGATACCAGACGGATATGATGCAAGACAAACAGAGACTTGGGAAGAAATAAGTGGTAAGGATTTTGAACATGAGGGTGGCAAGTAGAAAAACATGCACCAGAAGCAAAGATCATATTCCAATTCATGCAGCCTGTAAATATTGAATTCAGCAGCAACAAGGGCCAGGTCCTTCTTTCTAGGGGATTCTCTACAATTTGCTTATCTTTGGCTTGAGCCCCCACCCAGTAATTTGGAAACCTATATCCAGTCTGGGTGCCTTTGACAGGCTCATCTATGCCCACTTAGCACATTCAACAGAGGTTTAAACAAAAGAACTTTATTGGGAAAGGAAAGGGACAGGACAAGGTGAACTTGGACAAATTTTGCAATGTAACACTTTCTACCGCCTGCTACCTCAGGGTGCATGAGCCACTTTCCTGAACAATTGGACCCTGAGTGGCTGAAGCAGGTTTTCAGTCTCCCAGACACCCACTCACAGTTTGTGGCTCCAGGAGTCCCAAGAAAATCAAGGTCCCTGTTTCTTAGGCAACTCTGGGGCTTTGCCACCTGTCCTGATAGAATGATTTCGGCAGCTAGGGCAGGGAGACCTCACTAGAGTCTTTAGGCCAGTATACACAGATGCTGCAAACTCCTCTGCTCCTGTTATCTGGGTTCTTTCAACCCAAAGCTCTTGGTAACTTTACTCTATGCGAGGTGGTATCAGGAAACAAATCAAATGGAGACGCGGCTGTCCAGCTGGCAGATGGACTGAGAAACAGTATAATACAAGAGTGCTCTCGCTTAATAGCTATACTTTACTTAGTCTCAAGCACTTACACACGTCCGCAACAGGTCAGTAAAACACCCCAAGCCTCAATAATTACCGAAGTTTGGTGTGGCTCTCAAGCAGTACAGTGGCGGCTTTCTGATTGGCTGGTCTTCCAGCTGCCATTAAGAAACCCCAAAACTGTGTCCAAGAAGAGATTCCTGAAGTGTTCAAACCTTTCCTCCTCCCCCATTTATCCTTGTTAGTAGACAATAACACGTCAAGAAAAAAAACTTGTTGGGGCAAGCAGTTTCAAAATCTAATCAAGAGATTTACTCAGATCACTTATTAGTCAGATGTGTTTGTGCAGAATCCCCATGTCTTGAAGCCCCTGACAAATGTCTCCCAGAGGGCACGCATAGATAAGCTTCTTGCTTTTCTCCTAAAACACAGATCCCAGCATGTCCACCAGAGACTTGTCAGATAAAGTTGAGAAAAAAGCTCCCCTCCCCTCCTGGCTTAGTCATGCTAAGGCTGCACAGGCCTGCAGAAAGGCCTACCAAATTTGGCTTCTGTTAGCAATAAGTATGATCATCAATATTACACTATCAAGTGGTCCCTGGCTCTTTTACTGGTCTATCAAAATCTCTCTGTACACTCTCACCAGAGTCAACACAACTGCTTTCAGGCTGCTGCTATCCTGCTGGAGCTTTTGCACTGCTCTCTGCTGGCCAGGTGACTGGAATTGCTACTAGGCTCTCTCCACTACTTTCCACTGACCAGATGTTTGGAATCACTACTGATCTGTATAAAAAAGGCAACTAGTTCTCAGCTCAGCTGTTTTTTAGGTGCAAGGTGATCAGTGATATAAGGAACCCACCAGACTCCTATCACCCAGAAAGGTATTCTGAGCAAGTAATCAGGAACATTCAATTTCTCTTTTCTTGAACCCTCATTCGGTCCAGAGCCTCTTACCCAGGCTCAGCAAAAACTAGTCATCATCAGGGTGACCCCGAACCCAGTCATTGTCCAGGCTTTGCCCAGGTGGTTCCTAACACAGTAATCTCCAAAATATCAGCCCCAAGAACAAAACTTAGTCAAATTCTACCCCAATATCTGCAACCTATCCACAGTTAATATGTAAATGAGTACTGCCTTGCTCATTTGACTCCCCTTGCACTCCAGTAGATGACAGCAAATGATTGATTGGCATCCTTTCATCTGCGAGAGACAGTGGAATTTGCAGCCTATGATGTAGATGGTTTGCAATGTCTCATGTGACTAAATAATCCAATCCAAGATTTGCATAATTTTTGGCAGTTATTGCAAATATATGTGTCTTGGTTGGGAGCTGCTTGCTTCCTACAAGATCTTTTCTCTTCAAGCTGTAGGAGCCAGCTCCTGTAATGGATTCTGAGGCCCTGATGAAGATGATGGTGCCACTTGTTACCATCACTTGTCAAGGTTGCCCATCAGTCAGGATCAATTCCAAATTCCTTCATATCTCTCGATTGTGTATTTATAGCTAAGCTTGGGACATGCTGTTGTTCTTGTTCTCTCTGATAGCTCCCCATATAGTATGTCCTTAGGTACGTGTCCATCTTCCAACCTGCTCAGATGGCCCAGCCAGCGCAGTCGTCTTTGTTTGAGCAGGGATGTCACATTTGATACATTTGCCCTTTGAAAAATCTCTGCATTGGTAACTTTATCTCTCGTGTATGGTGAGGAAACAGACAACTTACACTCATTATGAGAAAAGGTTAAACCATTTGCATTTATGCTCCTTACGCTGTATACTCAACATCAAATGGCAAGATGAAGTTACCAACGCAGAAATTCTTCAAAGGATAAATGTACTAAGTGTGACAACAAATAACACAGTTGATATGAAAATGGGGTACCGCTGAGATCACATTTAAATGAGGTACTGCCTCACTCAGTCAATTCCCCTTGCTTTCCCGTAGATGCCAGCAGAGAGCTCCTTGAGCTACCTGCCTTCTCTCTTAGGCTTCAGGCCACAGAGCTTACAAGCCTATACCGCATAGCATTCTGGATGATGATCAAGGGGCAATGAACCTGCAGAGTCAAGAGTAAGGAACTTCCAGGAGACAAGAAGGAAGAACAATCAGAAGTCAAGAAGGAGCATCAGATGCTGAAACGAGATATAAAAGGAACTGGCAGGTGGAACTTAGAGGTGGAACTTCAGTGATGGGGAAAATGAACTGAGAAATACAACCCAGACAAGGAGAAGAGGACAACATGGTGCCTTCCAGTGCCAAGACAAGAGCTGTCATAGTGAAATTGGAAAGTGAAGTGATAAGAAGCACTTTCTAAGAGGTTACTTCTAAGAGGTAGCAGTAAAAGAAAAATTCTAAATTTTACAATGTCAGTCACACATAAAGAAATGCAAAGTCCAGTGATTTGGAGTTAATGGCTGATCCCTTGTTCTGGAAGAGCCATTCCTAAGAATTTCTCTAACCTGGAGTTTTTGCTAATGCAGGAAAATCCTTTCATACTAGAAAAAAGTCCTTCAAATTTTATAATCCAACAGAAATTGTAAAAGAGAGAAAATGTTGGGATCCATGAGATACATTGTATGGTTACTACAAAGTAATTGCAGTTGTGGGAAACTCAGAATTAAATAGACATATTGGAGGAAGTCCAGAAAAGAGCAACACAAGTGATCAAGGGAGTGGAGTGGACTGTTTATGAGAAAAGATTAAAACAGCTAAATATAGATAGCTTGACTTAGTGATAATTAAAGGTGTGGGGGGGAGGGGAATCGGGAATAATCTGCAAATTTGGAAGGAGTAAAAGCCGTGGAGGGAAAGGAATTGCTTATCATGGTGCTGGGTGATATAACTAGAAGAAACAGTCCAAAAGCAAGGAAGGGAAATGTAGGCTGACTGTCAGTTCAAACTTCCTGACAGTGAAATCTATAGGGCTGGGATAGTGTCCCAAGGGAAGCCCCATCTGTGGAGACATTTAAAATTAGACTGGACAAAGAATCAGTGTCAGTTCTATTGTTCAATAGGGAGGAGCTACTATAAAGTAAGGGTCAAAACTACTGTCCATTGAATCAATGGAAAGATTCCCATTTACTTCAATGCTGGATCAGGCCCTAGTTGTACTAAAGAGATGGATAGACGTAGAAGGCTCCTTTCCATCCCAAGGGCTATATAACGGATTAGCTGGAGAATCAACTGCATCTGTTTGTTCTTCCTTGAGATCCATTTAGAGCAGGGGTGTCAAACAGGCAGCCCTCGGTTTTTGTGGCCCGCACACTCTAAGCGTCACCGGCCAAGTGCTCCCAGCCCCCAGTGCGCTGCCAGCCACACAGCACCTCGGCGCCGGCCCACCAGAGCACCGGTCTGCCCTGCCCCCAGGCTGGCCCGTCCACTCTGCCCCCAGAGTGCTGCCAACCTAAGCACTCCTAGCCCCCAGAGTATTAAGTGGGTATGGAAAGTAAATGAAAGCTGCACTATTGTGATGCCCTTTAATTTTTTTGTTTGGTTGGTTTTGTTTTTTGTTTTTGTTTGTTTTTTTACAGTGCACCCTGCCACTTGAACAATTTTGTCTTAAATGGCCCTTGTGACCAGATAACTTTGAGACGCCTGATTTAGAAAGAAACTTGTGGGTACATTATCTTTTAATATTGTCTGCTTATTCTTAGTTGGGGACACAACTGCTTATTCAGCACAACCAACTTCTGGCAACTGCAGGGAATGGACTTCGGTGGATCTATTTCCTGTCTATGTTCTAGTTCAGTACTGTTCATGAAGGACATTGGTAGCTCATCTGTGATGATTCTAAATACTCTCAGTTAGGGCTGAGTAAATGATTTACAATTAATAATTTATGTGCAGAATAATTAGTCTCATGTTCTGTTCATGGAATATCTGTGAGCACAAATAAATGAAAAAAAGAAAGTATTCAGTAAGTTTCTGTAACTTAGTGATCACAAACAGATCTCTGCTATTCCTCCATCACTGTTCGAGCATTGCTGGTTAGTTGTAAATGGTCAGCTAAATCACATGGTGTTATTTCTTTTCTCTGCTTCGATGAATAGGGAAGTTCATCTGACAATATTATTCATACTTGCAAATGTAATTCATATTTCCAATTCATATTACCACAGGTAGCTGTGAAATGAGCTATCCATGAAGATTCACACTAACTTCTTTACATGAACGTTCCCAAAAAACAGAGACAAAAGAGGCATAAGCATGACCAAAGTAAATTAATTTAAAAATTAAAATAAATATTCAAATAAAACTTTCTGCTGAACTTTATTGCCAGTATCCCTTAAAGTTCACCAAGAATCCATTTCCTGGTGATTCCATATGCTGATTGCCTTCTCATCTTGGAGAGCGGTTTTGTATTGAAAACCTTATTTACATCTCTGTTCTATACCTGAAAAAATGTTTTGGGGGGTGAAATTCACCCTCATGCTGAGACTTATTGCATCAAGTCCCACTTAAACTTCTGGCCCTCAATAGGGAGAGGAGGGGAAAAGTGGAGTTTTAACATACAGATGAGTGGTAAAACCTCAGCCATTAACAAATATTGCCTTAGTACAGCCAAGAAGGAGAGATCAAAGCTTCTCAAAGAAGCCAAAGAAAGATCAGATGGGTCCAAGAGATTAAAGATGGGAAAGTGGCAAGTCAAATAAATATAAAATGTCCCTTTCCTTTAAATAAATAAATAAATAAATAAATGGTAGGGAAATTGCTATTAAAGGAGTTATTCATAGAGCAGAATTCTATGGAGAAAATAGAACTTTGAATAATGCAGATCCCATCTGAACAACGTATGGTAATTAACTCTTTTTAATTAAGTCCATTCAAGACCTTTTCTTATATTACTTTTTTTTTCAATAATGAGAGGAGAAAAGCTATCTTTCACAGCTATAAAAATGTCACAATAAGCAGTCTCTGGGTGGCCTTGCCTGTTAACTCTTTGTATTTAAATATAATGACAAGTAATTATAAGCAATTATAACAATAAATGCCTTTTCTTTGGAGGAGGTTCAAAAGGAAGTGGAAAACAGTAGTAATCCTTCAGGATAAAAAGCATGAAAGTGACTATTTTAAATAAACATAGTTAAAGCATATTTGAAAGCCAATTTTTAAGCATATTCTGGATGAAAAATCATCTCTGGTGTAATTCCATTGATATGAATGGGCCAAAATTTTTCAGTTGGTGTACATCAATGTAAGCGCCATTGACTTCAATGGAACTTTGCTGATTGACATCAACTGAGGATCTCACTGAATGAAGCTAGCCCAGATATTATTTAATTAATTTAGATTAAAATATGGACCAAAAAGCTCCTTCCTTAAAACTCTAAGTATCTTGGACTTAAGTTATGGAGCTAAATAATAAAACTCGCTGTGTACCTTCCCTCACTAGCTGAAGAATTCCTCACCTTCCTTGCCTTCCTCAATTCCATCAACTCTCTCCCTTATGGGTTGAACTGTTTCAGACTCTGGCCCAGATTTCTGCACATTTTTATGCACGGGAACATTATTGGAACTACTTACATGTACCCCATTAAGCTTGTTTGCAGGATTGGGACTTAATTATTTAAAAGAAAAGTTTACATATGTCTGATCTTCACCCAGCGGGACAAGTACAAAATAGATTAGACTGTATATATACACAAGTTGCTACAAACTACACTGATATTCTGATGAAAAAGAAGCACTACAAACAAATGTTAAATGTTCCGAAAGGTCCTGAACTGCATTACTGCATGTGGAGAGTAAATGAAGAACAATGTTTTCTTGACATGGTAGAATAATAATCACAAAATAATTTATCTGATGAATTTTGCAATATTTTTTCAATTAAATGTAATGATATTAACAAAATTTTCCCCAGCTATAGAAAGGGGCTGATTATATGACATATAATTCAGTCACTGAATATCACACTACTTTCAAATAAATTATTCAGTTTTTTTAAATTATTCTTCCAACTCTAGCATGTTCCTTTTGCTATCGCTAAAAATGCTTCTCCAAGGTCAAAAAGAGATGAAACAAGAAGACAGAAATACCTGAGGCTAAAAGGAAGTCTGTTGTGGGGAAATTCACCCCTGGACTGGGGACAAACATAAAGTCTGTGCAACCAGTTAAGACATCCATCTTTATATGCAAAATTAATCATCATTGCTGCCAAGAGAAGCTTTAACTCATATTCAGTTGAACAACTCCCACCTGCCTTATTTGACTGGCTAGCATTATGAATACCTACATCTTTCTGCTTAATGATTCTCTCCCATCCCCTCCTTCTCCCTCCTCCCCACCCCCAGCATTCTATGTCCCCTCTTTGTTTTGGAACTTCATTACAGTTTAGTCTCTATAGTGTACCAACCAAATATGTTGGGCAGGAAAATATTCAAGGGGAATAAAACTAATTTCACACAAGAGACAGGTTCTGTCTTTTTCCCACTGTGAAAATTGGACTTACAGAAGGTCCATATGCTCAGAATAGAGCTTTTAATCTTCTGGGAGCATGGTGAAAAATCCAGTTTTGCATACTGTGTCCTTCTAGTTCCTGGAATTCATATTGGCTATGGACAAAGTTAATTGGCCCAAATAAAGATGACATCGTGACTGCTACTTGCAAAGGGGTGGGGGAAGCATTAACTAAAGGGAAAACTGAGCAATCCTTAAGAAAATCAAGAGACTTGTTTGGTGTACTCTTAATTTTGAGTAAACTCTGAAACAATGCCCTGGATATAGTACTAAAGGATCCTGCACTGCTGAAAAGGAGACCTTGACTTTTCACAAGATCAGGCTTGCCTTGGCCATATTCAGATCTAGGCATTTCCACCTTTCCTATATAATGTTCTTCTGTAGTTTCCTTCTTCATTTTCTGCCCTATGATACTATGAAACATTGTTAAATGCCTACTGGCTTTTACTCCAGAAGTGGCTTAATTTTGGTGGTGCCTAGTTGCTGACATACTTTGGGATTCTTCTGACTAAAAGATGCAAATTCAGTTTTTAATTTAATTCTTTAATAATAAAGAATATTACCTGGATGTAGCCCCATCCCGCTGACCACGGGATAGGGTGAAGAGATGGAAAAACAGTTAAAGGAAGTACTTCTTTACATAGTATGTCCTCAGCCTGTGGAATTCTCTACTCCAAGAGTCAAACGCTGTAACTGGGTTTTAAAAGGTGTTGGATAATTTAGTGGTCAATAATGTTTGGCCAATACTAATTCAAGATAATAAAACATCATGCTTGATGATGTCAGAATAGGACCACAGCTGTCAGGAAATAATTTCCCCCAATATACAGCAGTGCACAATTGACCAAGTGCATTATGGAGAGGTTCTAATCATCTATGTTAGAACCTGCAGGGCTGGAAACTGGGAGCATGGGGATTCTGACACCTCTGCATCACCACAGGAGGCTTTGCCTAAGCTCTCACAGGAGGACCCTGCAAGACTTGGCTTGGCAGGAAGTACCACCCAGCAAGACCTAAGTGGCAGCCCCAGGCAGCCCACTGCTTGGCTGGTACCAGTACTTAAACCAGGAAGCCGTCAAGAGGAACTGTCTGAGCAACAACTCCTATGTTCCTAAATGATGGGAAAGCATATATACCAATGCATCTTATTATTGATTATTTACATTACAGTAGTACCCAGACACACCAGTACAGGTTGGAACCACATTGTACTAGGTGCTGTACACAAAGCTGATGACACTGTCACCCCCTCCTTCAAGAATTTGCAAGCTAAGGCCCCTATGCTTCTACTCAGAGTGTACAGGAACACCACTATACCTACAGAGAGCCCCACTGAACTCTATGCCGGTGCTGCAGTCTGTCTGCAGACTACCACTCGCAGGGTCAGGGCCTAAGAAGGAAAGTAGTACACCAAGAGTGGCCAGAGACACAATATATGCCATTTTTATGTATGCCACTATTTTATAAGTATGCCCACTTGCAAACTTGTTAAATAATATTATAAAATCAGTGCCAATTATCCTCATATCCCTTCATTAATTGGCTGTAATACCAGCACAGAAGTGGGTCTTAATTAGGTAGGCTTCAGTTAGGGAAGGGCATTCCATGGCTAAGGAGCAGAGTGTAAGAAGACATAGAGATGTCTGTGTGGAAAAGTAAATAAGATAAAATCAGTTTAAAGATGATGGGGATAATACTTGAGTTGTTTAAGTTGTTGTTGTGTTCTACAGATGTTTGATTTAGAATGGACTGTGATCAGAAAAATAACATTTTCAGACTCCATTCCTAACCCCCACCCTACACTTTCAATGTATCTTTTCCCTGGTTCGTTGACAGAAACGTATTTTACTACCTCAAGAACAACAGAGACAATGTACCCTGCAGCAGAACAAGCTGTATTTTATTTTGCCTCCTGTGCAATATCACAAACAAAATGGCCTGCTTATTTTCCAGAATCTTTATTGTTCCTGGTGACATATGAAAAAGAAAGAACAGAGCTGGGTTTCCAGTACCAGGGGGAGACTGCAGTGCCAGCAGCGAGGGAGGGAGATGTGGGTTGATGTGTGTCTTGAGGAGAGAAAATTTGAAATAAAAAGGGAGGGCTGCTCAAGCATAACACCAGATGCTAGTTCCTCTTAAACTTTTCCTCACCCTCCCAGGGGCTACAACAATGAAACATGTACATAAGGGTTTTTTTTTCAGTTCAAGGGCTCTGGTCAAATGTAAACCTCTTGTCAACTCTTGGGTGTCTGTAAGAAGAGTTGTCTGTAGCTGCTGAATTTCTCTAAACCCTTGTTAGGAATTTTCTCCCCTGAAACACCAGAGCCCTCTAGTGGCCAATGTTAAAATTTCCATAAGGATTTTCTATGAAAGGGTCCGCGCTTTTTTAAATCAATGGCAAATCTCCGATGGGACTTCAGTAGGAGGATAATAGGACCCAAAGCCAGGACCACCTACACTGTTCAGTTTCCCGTTGTAATCTTCTACCACATTCTTTCCATATCTAATGTTCACCTTTACTGTTTTCATGTAAGTCATTTCAAATTAAGAGATAAGGATCACCATTCCTTCAGCCTATTTTGTAAAGGAGGCAAATATTTTTACTCATCTAACATTGATCTATGGTTTTACCATATTTACCTTTCATTATAGAAAAATAATTCTGAGATGTTTTCGAGCTTTATTGCTTGCTCACGAAGAAGGAAGAAGGGAAGAAAGATGAAACACTTTGGATTCATTCTGTAGCCAAACAAATGTAAAACTACATCCCCCCAAGGAATCCAGGTATTATGGGAACATTGGATAATGGCAGGTTGGTTTTGTTTATAATAACAAAACATTTGCAAAGCTTTTCATTAAACCGCATTGTTTTGAAGCTGACATTCAACAAACTAAGTCCACTGGGGCTCTGGTAGATTGAAATGTCACAGTCTATGATGGTTGTAAAATATCGTGTAAACATAGGAAAGAAATCTCGCACCCCATTAGGAACAGAATTTGTTACACAAGAGAACAAATAATAGAGATATAAATCAGTTTGCGGCATAGATAAGCTGAATGATAAACAAGCTCTGTGCTTGTTTAAACTAAATGCAAACTTGCAGCTGGACTATAGATTTTAGAAAGTTTCGGTGCACACAGGAGGGTCAGCTTACAAGTTTCATTACACCAAGACACATTTCACTATCCATTTACATTTTCTGTAGAGAAAAGAAACGTGGGTTGGTTTCCGCTTCCCATTTCCACTTCAGGATAAATTGAAAAGATCGGTGCATTTTAAAATCTGGGGGAATAGATGTGATTGGCCTTTTAAAGTGGGGAGGGGCGGCATTTCACATGGTCTCTTTCTTCTGAATCTCAAATGCTAGTTTAAATGCAGCTCATTCCAACACAGACAGCTCCGGCACGGGGGGAAAGGAAGCCAAGGCAGAGACTGTACAGGAACGGGAGTTCAGAGAGGAGGGGAGAAACGTGCGCTGCCGGCCAGGGCGAGCTGTTCAAGTCTCCGGGTGCCCCGCAGAACTCAGCTGCCGCTGCTGTGACACTGGTGAGGGAGCCGGCGGAGGTGGCGGGCACTGACCACAGCCAGGGCTCGCCGGAACCCGGTAAGAACCTCGGAGAGCTCCGCTCGCTGCGCACGCCCCTCCGCCTGCTCGGAAGGTGCATATAACCCGGCGCGCCGAGTCCGACGGCACCGGACTGCACCGAGGGGAGACGCACCGGCCGCGAGGGCTGGGAGGGACCGAGCCGCGCCGCAAGAGCGGAGCACAAGTGGGCGCTTCCAGGACGCACCCGGACCTTCACTGCACCGGCGAGAGGTGGCTCCTGGTCACATCCCAGCCGGAGTCTCCGTGGCCAGCGGAGGGAGCGCCGGCCGGCCGGGCCGCTCCCTCGGGGTCTGGACTTGTCCCGCCCAGCCTGATGTGCCCGGGAAGAGGCGCGTCCCGCCGGCTCCTTGCGGGGGCGTCCAGCGGCTGCTGCCTGCGCTGGGCACCGGGAGCCGCAGCGGCGCTGGGCTGAGTGGCCGGATCCCGCTCGGGCTCCGTGCTGAGCATGTGCTTTGCTGGCGAGGGGGACCCGGGCCAGCCGCCAGCCGAGCGCAGCTGCTGAGGAAGGAGACCCGTGCCAGGGGATGGAGGCCCCCTGCGAGCCCAGCTCCTGCTCGCTGGCCGTCAGCATGAAGGAAGCCGGGGAGGGCGACTTCCTGGCCAGGCAGCTGGGCAACGGGACCAACGAGTCCCTCCAGGCGCTGCTCCAGAGCCTCAGCCGGGAGCGGGCGGACGGGCTGGCGGGGGACACCTCGGCCGTCCTGCGCATCGCCATCTCCAGCGTCTACTCGGTGGTGTGCGCCCTGGGGCTGGTGGGCAACCTGCTGGTGCTCTACCTGATGAAGAGCAAGCAGGGCTGGAAGAAATCGCCCCTCAACCTCTTCGTCACCAGCCTGGCGCTCACCGACCTCCAGTTCGTGCTGACGCTGCCCTTCTGGGCGGTGGAGAACGCGCTGGACTTCACCTGGCTCTTCGGCAAGGCCATGTGCAAGATCGTGGCCTACGTGACGGCCACCAACATGTACGCCAGCGTCTTCTTCCTCACCGCCATGAGCGTGGCGCGCTACCACTCGGTGGCCTCGGCGCTGAGCAGCCGGCGGCCCGGCCGGGGCTGGGGCGGCGGCTGCTGCTGCCAGGCCAAGTGGCTGTGCCTGCTCATCTGGGGGGCGGCCATGCTGGCCTCCCTGCCCCACGCCGTCTTCTCCACCACCGCCACCGTCTTCGGCGAGGAGCTCTGCCTGGTCAGGTTCCCCGAGGGCCGGGGCAAGAGCGCCCAGTTCTGGCTGGGCCTCTACCAGAGCCAGAAAGTGCTGCTGGGCTTCGTGGGGCCGCTGGCCGTCATCAGCCTCTGCTACCTGCTGCTGCTGCGCTTCCTGGGCGAGCGCCCGGCCGCCGGCGGGCCCACGCGGCGGGCCCAGGTGACCCGCTCGGTGACGGTGGTGGTGCTCTCCTTCTTCCTCTGCTGGCTGCCCAACCAGGCGCTCACCGCCTGGGGCGTCCTGGTCAAGCTCAACGTGGTGCCCTTCGGCCCGCACTACTTCCTCTCGCAGGCCTACCTCTTCCCCGTCAGCGTCTGCCTGGCGCACTGCAACAGCTGCCTCAACCCGCTGCTCTACTGCCTGCTGCGCCGCGAGTTCCGCGCCGCCCTGCGCCGCCTGCTCTGGCGCCTGGCCTCGCCCTCACTCACCGCCACGCGCCCCTTCACCGCCACCACCAAGCCCGAGCCCGAGGAGCAGGCCCTGCGCGCCCTGCTGCCCGCCAGCCCGCTGCCGCCCCCCACCGGCCCGCCGCCGCCGCCGCCGCCCGAGCTCCTCTACTACCCGCCCGGCGTGGTGGTGGGCAGCGGCCGCTGGGACCTGCTGCCCAGCAGCTCCGCCGAGCAGCGCTGCTGAGCCGCCGGGGAGCGGGCGCGGAGGGGGTGTCCCGGTCCAGCCCCGGGGGGCAGTGGAGCGGGGGGCTGTGCTAGGGGACGGGTCCGGGGAGTTGGGCTGTGGAATCAGTGCTGCGGGGAGTGGCCTGGCCCTGGGGAGCAGCCAGAGGCGCCTGGGGAGCACTTGCGGACTGAGTTTGAGGATCGCTGAGCAGTGGGACACCCTCGCGGCGTCCCCTGCCTCCTCCGTGCAAGGATCTCCGGTGGCACAGGAGGTGGCTGGGCTGCGTGGAAAGCAAGGGGACGGTGTCAACCAAGACTGTCCACCTCCCCCTGCCGTGGTTTTGTTTGACCGCTCCCCACAGGCATCGAGGGAGCCCCCCGCCCCCCGTAAACACAGCTGGAGCTTTAGCACAGCTCCCTGGAGAAGGGGGTTCATGGGGCGTTCATGGGGCATTTGATCCTCCCGTAGCCTGCTGCCCCAGCAACGCCCTTCAGGTTGATAAATAAGAACAACCGTAACTGATCTTCGGGAGCTCCGCACTGCTGCGAAGGGGAATCTATTTTATTACCTGGAACTATAAACTTTGCCCTCGTAGCGCAATGTTATGTGGTACCATCCACCACTGCTGTGAATAATATCTGGTTAATGGAGGTAAGAGGTGTGCAGCTGACCCTTACTTAGAAGGAATTAAACCACAGTACTGCCTGGGTGAAAGCAGCTGAATAATTCAGAGTCCAACCCTAGAGAAGGCACCACTATGACCATCCTCCTGTAGAGGACTTCCCTAACATCATTCCTAAAACATATCTTTTAGAGAAACATCCAGTCTTGATTTAAAGAGCATCAGTGATGAAGAATCAACCATGGGTCATGGTAAAAAGTCTGAATTAATGTAGCTTCAAAACTTCCCCCCTTTGGATCATGTTATAACTTTCTCTGATAGACTGAAGAGCCCATTATCAAAGAGTTGTTCCCCAGGTAGGTACTTATAGACTACAACCAAGGCACCACTTAACCTTCGCTTTTGTTAAGCTAAACAAACTGAGCTGGTTGAGTCTATCCCTATAGGGCACATTTTCTAATCCTTTAATCATTCTCAGGGCTCTTCTCTGACTCCTCTCCCATTTATCAATATCCTTTTTGAATTGTGGGTAACAGAACTAGACAATATTCCAGCAGTAGTCACACCAATGCCACATAACCTCTCCTACTCAAGATTCTTGTTTAGGCATCCCAGGATTGCATTTGCTCATTTGGTCACAGCTCACAGGCAGCTAATTATCCACCCCAACTCCAAAATCTTTTTCAGAGTCACTGCTTCCCAGCATAGAGTCCCCACTTCTGTAGGTAGGGCCTACATTCTTTGTTTCTGGATGTATACATTTACATTTGGCCCTATTAAAACACCTTGCTCCAGAGAGTGATCAAGAGCACTTGGATAAACTGGATGCAAAGAGTGACCCGTCCTCTCCCTTGCCTCCCCAATTTTTGGGTCAGTTGCAAAACTTTATCAGTCATGATTTTATGTTTTCTTCCAGGTCAGGGATAAAAATGTGAACTAGCAGAGGGCTAAGAACAGCTCTGTTTGACCCCAGTAGAAACACAGCTACATTGTGACAATTCCCCATTCACAGTTACACTTTGAAATCTAGTGGTTTGCATCTATTAAATGGATTGAAAATGCTATGTTAATTTTATCTCATTCTGGTTTTTTAAGCAAAGTGTTATATAGTACCAAGTCAAATGTAGTACAGCAGTCTAAGTATATTAGGTCAATGCTATTACCTTTATCAGCCAAACTTGTAATAAAAAAAATCAAATTTGTCAAGATCTATTTTCCATAAAGCCCTCTTGATTTGCATTAATTACTTTACTCTCCTTTGTTATTGAGTCCCATACCAGCTGCTCCATTATCTTGCCCACGATCAGTATCAGGGGGGCATTATCTGAGTCATTACCTTTACCCTTTTTTAAAGTTGGCACAAGATTAGCTTTCCTGTACTTGTCTAGAGCTTCCCCAGGGCTCCAAGACTTATTGAAAAAAAATCAAGATTAATGGTGCAACTAGAACCTGAGGTAGTTCTTTTAAAACTGTAGGATGAAGGTTATCTAGACCTGCTGATTTCAAAATGTTGACTTTATTAGCTTGTGTTTAATATTTTCCAGAGAGACTAGTGGAATGGAAAGAGATCATAAAATAACATTTCCCCCCAATATAGACTAACATGAATAGAGAGAGACTTGGCAGAATTTCCATGTGTCCACTTTTGTTCCTAGCTGTTGCTGCAGGTTTTAGATCTCCAAAGATGCTTCCCTCCATTGGGCTCTGTGTACAAGACTTATCTTCTCTGCCACTTGAGGTTATTACATGCCTCTTGTCAAAATTCTTACAGGCTAACCCCTGTGAGAATGATGGGGACAGGATAGCTGGTGATGGGACAAGACCAACACCCAGAGTTTCAGCTTGTGTAGTTTCCTACTCATCCATTCATCTGGGAGAACAGGTTTGTCCCTCTCCTGCATGGAGGGGTCCATTGTGCTAGCACGACCAAATGAGATTCACACTAGATATGGTACAGATGTTGCCTCCATTTTGTATTTGGCCCCACACCAGCTCCTGTAGGACCTGGGCTTCCAGATGTTCCTCCTACACAGCACCCCTTGGAACCTGGAGGAGGAGGAATTCCACAGGGGCAAGGGGAGAGACTAATGCACAAGGACAGGCTGTATTAATTTGCATTTCCTTCTGCTGTGGATTTGGGGGAGAGAATCTGGAGGAGCCCCCTTCTGCACCTGGTCTGACCTTTACAACTCCATGAATTACAAGTCCAGGGAGAGCCCACAGAGGGAAGGGAAGAAGCAAATTAGAGTGGTAGAATTTCCTTCTCTCTAGGGATTCTAGACTAGAGGTTTTTCTCCTGTTGTAACTCAAGTTGTTAATAGTTATTAATTTGAGTTAATTAATAATTGTAAATGGTATCCCAAACACTGCACAGCAGTTTATTCCAGGATCCAAGTGTTTGTGGCTCACTTTTGGAGTCAGCCTATATCAAGCTACAAAAGGTTGTGATTTGGAAGATATGGTTCTGATCTGGAAAAAAAAGGCATGTGGAGAATGTGCATCTGCATCTACAGTTGTTAGTTAACTGGTGATCAATTAACTCCAGTTACAACAAGAGCAAAATGTCTAGTCTAGACAAACCCCATTTGTGAAATTCATTCCTGTCACACTGAAGAGATCTTTATGGGGTCAAGGGGTAGTCCTTGAGCTTGCATTCTGTGCGAGGAGGCGAAGGCAATTTCCCCTGGTCATGGACATGAGGCCTTCAGTTTTCATCCAGGAAAACTTGCATTGACTTCAACAGGAGTTACATTCAGTCCTTAGAGAGCTATAAACAAAGTCCTTCAGGATTTGGCCCCAGGCTGTACATGCCAATAAAATTCATGCTAGAATTAAGACTCAGGCTACAGCTGGCTCTGTCATTTGAATATAAGAACAGCCATACTGGGTCAAACCAATGGTCCATCTAGCCCAGTATCCGGTCTTCTGACAGTGGCCAATGCCGATTCCCTTCAGAGGGAATGAATAGAACAGGTAATCATCAATTGAACCGAAGCACCATTATTTTGTCTCAAGACAGCGGAGACTAATTCGGTGACATCCTTATACCCATGAGGACAGCCTCAGTAGAGAAACAGAGACATGGGACAGCATTCAGAAAGCAACAAACATTATTTGGAGGAACAAACTGATGAGGAAAGAGTCAAGAGAAGATTGAGTGGGGACCTAGTAATCTACAACTATTGTAAGTAAATGAAACAGCAAGTATGAGGTAGAAGCTTCTCAGAACAATCTGTTTTTTGTTTAAAGCAGCAAGCTAGATTACACTTCTACTCCTGGCACTTTCCTTGGGCAATCACCAGGACTGTAGATTAGGCAAAACATTAGAACATCCTGTATGTTTAGTGAAAGGGACTGGATCCAGGAGAGTCTTTCCATCTTTAACTTCCATGACACACATGAAAAAATATCCTCAGCACATCATCTTTCTTAGGTTATTTGGGCAACATTCTTCAACTACAGTGTGTGAATGCGGAGCTGACTGGTTTCCTCCAATTGCCCACGTTTGGATTTATAACAAAAATCTCATGAATCAAAGTAAAATATTCATGTCTCATGAATATTCATGCTCTATGTCCAGCAGCAGTTAAAAAAAGTTAATAGAATGTTAGGATCCATTAGCAAAGGGATAGATAAGACAAAAAATACCGTGATGCCTTTATATAAATCCATGGTACGCCCACCAGTTTAAATACTGTGCACAATTCTGGTCACCCCCCCTCAAAAAAGATAATTAGAATTGGAAAAGGTACAGAGAAGGGCAACAAAAATGATTAGCGGTATGGAACAGCTTCTGCATGAGAAGAGATTGAAGAGATGGACTTTTCAGCTCGGAAAAGAGATGACCAAGAGGATATGATTGAGCTCTATAAAATCTTGACTAGTGCTGAGAAAGTGAATAAGGAGGTATTATTTATTCCTTCATAATACAAGAAGTAGGGGTCACCCAATGAAATTAATAGGCAGCAAGTTTAAAACAAATAATCAACCTGTGGAACTCATTGCCAGTGGACATTGTGAAGGCCAAAAATATAACCAGGTTCAAAAAAGCACTAGGTAAGTTCATGGAGGATAGGTGCATCAACGGTTCTTAGCCAAGATGGTCAGGGATGCAACCCCATGCTCTGAATGTCTGGCAAACAGAGGTTAGGGAAACTGTGAGTGGATGACAGAGGATGGATCACTCAATGATTGCCTAGTCTATTCATTCCCTCTGAAGTACCTGGCATTGGCCACTATTGGAAGACAGGATACTGGGCTAGATGGACCATTAGTCTGACCCAGTATGGCTGTTCTTATGTTGTCAGTTTTTTGATGATCTCATGCAGCCTGCATGTTTAATTAAAGATTCAGGGTATAGTTTCATAGGATCTAAATACCTTTAAAACCCCGGCGCTAAAGATACAGACAGGCACCTAATAGGATTTTCAAAAATGCTAAGGTGCCTAACTCCCATTGATTTCAATGTTAGCTAGGTGCTTCTGGAAATCCCACTAGGCACATATCTGCATCTTTAAGTACCTAAATATCTTTACAAGTCTGACCCCACATAACAAGCCAAACTTTTAGTGTAGCCATGACTTCAAATTTTATTTCCTACCTTCCCTTTGAAGTATTTCTCCCGCAGTGACATTGCATACAGTACATACTAGGAAACAATTAAGTAGTGTTGTTGTTGTAGCCATGTCCCAGGATATTAGAAAGACAATTATGTGTTGGCACTCTCTCCATCAGCAATAAAAATCTAATTGTTCCTCTTTCCCCACTCCTTGCATTGTTATAGTCTCCTTTAGGCCTTGATCTCACAAGTGATTCCCTGTGCAGAAACCGCTGCAGTCACATAGAGCCCAACTGAATTCAAATGGGTGCAGAGTTGACCCACACGTGGGGTGACCAGATAGCAAGTGTGAAAAATCGGGACAAGGTGGGGTGTAATAAGCACCTATATAAGAAAAAACTCCAAATATCATGACTATCTCTATAAAAACTGGGACATCTGGTCACCCTACCCACAAGGAATCACTTGCTAGATTGGGACCTTAGATTTCAAGTTTTTGCTAGAAGTTATTTCCCTCCAGTTTAATGAGAGAATGTGTTATTAATCCAAATCAAGGGGATTATTGACAATCTGTTTTATAATGAAAATTCCATTGTACGGTGGAATTCCATCACACACCATGTCAGAGGTGGCTGGTAAGACAAGTTCTACGAGAAAAGAGTGGATAGCAGGTCAAATAGTTCCTTTGTCTCAGCATAACTGGCAAAAATGTAAAAAATATCTTGTTGCTTTTCTCCAAACCCTGTCTAATGTCTCAATTGCAGGAAGATGTGTTCCTTAGAACATATGGTAAGAAAAAAATTGGATTCTTAAATTCATAGAAATGTACATGTATGCACATATTTCTCAGACTGAATACAGAAGCTGCCTCATCATTGGAATTATACATAAGGACCGACACATCTGAGAAAGCTAAGAGGGATTTTATTCCTTCTGCATCATGAAGAAAATTGTTTAGTAAGTGCCAATCCACGATACCAGTGATGATGGAGATGTGGGTTGCACAGCTGACAGTGAGTTCCTAATCTGAAGGCAATAGGGGTTCCACGTCTCAAAGTAAGGCCCTAATTTTCTCTGTTACCCCTCTATGGCTGGTGATTAGATGCAAGAAGAAAAGAAGTCAGTCAGTCTCTTGGATCCTAGGTTTGAGTTTCCTGAACTGTCATTATGAAAACCAGATCTTGGAATTTGAGCATATATGACACAGAATCATTAAAGAGAAACATCTAATCCCACAACCCCATTTTATAGATACTTAGTGTGGTTCTACTATGAAAAGAGTAAGTGCTTTCTCCTGGGCACAACTATGTTTTTTCTGAACATGTTGCAATTCTTGCAATTTTATGGCAAGTCTCACATTATTTGGTGTTTTTCTTAAAGCTCCGACTCCCAGAGTCAAGTGATTATATGAGAATCTCTGACACAGGCACACAAAATTTCTCCCCAACCATCAGGACTAACGTATGAAAATGTGACTCAAGAGCATCCTGAAGGCTGAGAAACTAGAAGATGAAAAGAACCCCCAATTCATTTTTTAAAAAAAATCGTGATTTCTAAGCAAGTCTCCTGATTTTTTTTAAGGCCTGATTCAAGACTTTTGAATGCTTGAGGTTGGCAACACCCTGAATGTTTTTCTGAAATTCAAAACTTAGGCCCTGATCCTGCAATGAGCTCCCTGTGCTCATGCAGAACCCCACTGAAGTCAATGCAGATCCCTGAACCCATTTGGAATGCCATTGACTTCAGCAGGGCTTTGCACTGGTTCAGGGGGCTCCCTGCATGGGGCTTGGTGCCTACTTCTTTACCAGTAACATTCAGTGGCTAGAAGTACTTTCAGCTTGTTGTGTACTCAATGCTAACTGCAGCCAGCTATTTCTTTTGCCAGAGCAACAACTGCAGGCTCAGGACCAATGTGATAGGTAGCTGCTACCCAAGGAAAATATCAGGAAGGAAAAGGAGGATCTTAAGTTACCTAGGGGATAGAACAGGGGTGGCCAAACTGTGGCTCAGGAGCCACATGTGGCTCTTTTACAGTTAAAGTATGGCTTGCAGAGCCCTCTACATCCTCCCCCATTCTCTGCCTACCAGACTAGGGCGGGGCTCAGAGCTTCTGTCCCACTGAAGGCACCTGCCAGGGCTCAGGGCTTCTGCCCCATGGAGCGTGCCTGCCAGGGCTTCAGCATCGCAGGGAGGGGAATCTCAAGGCTTCTGCCCCATGGGAGGTGCCTGCCGGGGCTTCTGAAGCCTTAATGTCCGGCAGGCATGCCCCAATTCTCAAACTCCTGAAGATTATTGTATGCGGCTTAAAGAGTCAGTAAGTTTGGCCACTCCTGGGATAGAAGGTGAAAGAGACATCAGATGCTAAGTAGGGAGAGAGTATGCCAGCCAGGAAGGTTATTTATTACTTTCCAGTGGAAAAGCACTACTTTAAAAATCTCTGGTGTCCGATAACTCAAAAATCCCTCTTTGTGACTGAGCTTTTAAGGTTAAAACAGAAGTCTCAAGCATATGGGTTAATGGGAGAAGAGATTTGACTATATATGCAGCTTTATACTATGAGATACTAGCCAAAGAACTCAAACCAGAAAGCTGCACATGGTGTTCTGACTAGGATGATGTATCCTTATAATGAACCTTCAGAATTAGACAAGATTGCCCCACTCATCAAGCTAGAAACTATAAGGGAGGCTACTCACAACATTCTTAAGACATATTGTCTCATTGAGCACTGGAGACCAACCAAACTTTCAGGCTTTGGGGTGGGAGGAATTAGCCTGATTTTTAAGTCACAGCTCAGCCTCCCGTCATACAGGAACAGTCTTGTGTTCACAAACAATTGTGCCCACAAAAGTCAGGTAATTTTTAGACAAGAACTCCTATCTTGAAAGTGACAAACCAGATTTATCTGTTTCAGCTCTGCCAGGCTTAACAAAAGTGGAAAGTACTAAGCATTTCTTTTCCCCACTACAGTCAGCATCGATTACTCTGAATACACACAGGGAGCAGACCTGTGTCTTTCTTCCTAGATATTACCTTGCTTTGGTGTCCCTACAAGGAAGTAGAATCAATATAGTTAATATACAAGGGAGGTGTTAATATAGAGGGGGAGGATTTAATTCCCCTAAAGAAAAAAAATAGGACGAACCATATAAAAATAAAAAGTGATGTACTGTACTGGTTACATTGTAGCAGGCAGCAGAGTTAAGATTAATAGTTTAGGCTGTGATCCAAAATTTTCACTCCACAGATACATGAAGCATCACCAGTTAGGTACTGAGAAACGAATATTTCCAGAAACTTAGAGAAAAAGTGTGTGATATTTGATAGCTTTAAACTGAGAGGCCACTCAAACTTGTTTTACAGCAAATATATTTTTCCTCCGTGGAGCCAGCCATCTACAACAGTTCAGGAACATGAAGCATAACCTCACTAGATCCCTTTTTGACAACCACTGATCCCCCAACATCTTTTGACAAGACTGAAGAGATCAATGCTGGGGAGGTAGTGTGCTATTTCTGTGAGTGTTGCCAAAGTTAAGACTTTAAATATACAGCTCAGGAAGCAAACAATCAAGAAAATAGTGTTTCACACAAGCAGCTGGAGTTGCTTGTTTTCCAAATGGGATTATGAAATGTAGGATGTAAATTGGAATAATATTGATACTGTAAAGCACTTTTAAGCAAGCAAATATATTGTTATGGAATTTTTTTATTTAAGTCCCATGCTAGTTTGTGAAACAGGAAAATAGTATTTCCTGAGGGAAAGAAAAAGGAAAAGTGTCAGTGTAGAAAGTTAACCAGGCTAACTCTTGTTTTCAGCACTGATTCATTCAGGCCATGACTATTTCCATGAAGGCTGGGATATTTGCTCATCACAGAATGCATTGTGTTCTAAGGGATCAAGCAGGGAATCACGACTCAGAAGACCTGGGTTCTATTCCTGGCTCTGCCAGTGGCCTGTGTGGGGGACCTTGGGCAACTCACTTCCCCTTTCCATACCTCAGTTTCCCCCTCTGAGGAATGAAGATAATAATACAAACTGCCTTTGTAAAGTGCTTTGAGGTCTAAAGATACACAATGCTATATGAAGAACTGGTCTAAAATCAACAAGATGAAATTCAATAGAGACAAGTGCAAATTACTTCATCTGGGAAAGAAAAACATCAAGTGTACAAATACAAAGCGGGGAATAACTGCCCAGGTGTAGTACTGCTGAAGAGGATCTGGAGGTTAGAGTGGATCACAAACTGAATATAAGTCATTTTTTTTTTTTTTACAGCTGTAAAAAGGCAAATACCATTCCAGCACATCGTAACAGAAGAGTAGTATCTAAGACCTGGGAGGGAATTGTCCCACTCTAGTTGGCCCTAGTAAGGCCTCAGCTGGAAGTACTGTGTCCAGTTTTGAGTGCCACACTTTAGGAAAGGTGGACAAACTGGAGAGTCCAGAGGAGAGCAACAAAAAGAGATTTAGGAAACATGATCACGAAGACAAATTTTAAAGAGGACTGGGCATGTTTAGCTTTGAGAAAAGACGACTGAGGAGGGACCTGATAATGGTCTTCAAATAGGTTATAAAAAGGACACTGATCAGTCATTCCCTAGGTCTACTGAAGGTAGGACAAGAAGTAGCGAACTTCGCTTGCAGCACAGGAGATTTAGGTTAGATGTGAGGAAAAGCTCTAAGAATAGTTAAGTACTGGAATAGGTTGCCAAGGGAGATCACAGAATTCCCATCATTAGAGGTTTACAGAGGTTAGACAAACACCTGATCAGGGATGCCTACATATACTTAGTCCTGCCACAGCACAGATGGATGGATTAGATGTAGGTCATTTTCAGCCCTACATTTCTAGGATTCTCTTTCTCTCTAGAGAGACATATTACACACACACACACACACACACACACACACACACACTTAGTTATACTCCACATTGGATCTTTATCTATTGGATCGTACTTATACCAGGGTAAAACCGGATGACCAGTATCAAGCTCAGTGTCTTCTTGACTTCATAGCCCAAGTTATTCAGTTAAAAGCACCCCCCAGCCTGCTGTTAAATGCAATAACTGATGCTATTTATAATTTGGTCCATGCATTGAAATGAAGTAAAAAGGGCAGAATTGATGGAACCTTTGAAATGGATGGCACTATAGTGAACATATTTAATCTCTAACATTTGCAAAGTGCTGAAGCAAATCTTTGTTTCATTTTCATTTGTTCTGGTGTCATTTAAAAGATTTTTCCTTAAAAAGGCATACAACTGGAATTTTCCCATTTTTCTGATCAGGATATTTGTATTTTTGGTTGGATGCCTTTTTTTCTGTAGGAGACACTTCCGCAGTAATATTATTCTGAAGTCTTAAAGAAGTAGGGGGTGTTTTATAGTTGCTATCCCATCCCTGGCTATGGGGAACTCAAATGCAACACAGCATCCATAAATGGGCATCAGCAGGATCTGATGAGAGGGGAGAGCATGCTGCAGAGCTGACAAGTCACGCTTTAAGCCTTCCTCCCCCCCGCCGCCTGATTCCACTGATATTTAGTCCTCTCTCTTCATAGAGAAACAGCAGAGGTAATAAAGGAGACTGATTAATGGGCAGTCATGCAGGGGGGGAATTCGTCATGAGCCGCGCTGTCAGGAGGGATAAGCAGGCCTGCGGACAGCAATTCCGGGCCCCCTGGTGGAACAGTCACTCAATGGCCCCCACCCCGCTAAAAAGGGATGGCTGAGGTTTACTACCATAGGTGGTGGGGTGAAGCTTCCCCTCCGGGAGGCTAGCTCCCTATCCTGCCTCTTCCGCCTGTGGCGCTGACCCCCTCCATCCCAGGCCCCACTCCCTCCCCTGCACTGCCCATTCCCCACTGAGTGGCATCCCTCCCCCACTCAGTTCCCCCTCCTCTCTGCCACACCTCCATACCCCCAGCGGGTGAGTGACAGTGGGGGGCTGAAGGGGGAAGAGAGAGGGACGTGGCAGCAAGTGGGGGAGAGGGCAGAGTCAAGGCCTGGGCAGAGCAGGGGTGGACTGTAAGCAGGACTACATGTAGAAGAGGCAGGATGGAGAGCTAGTCTCCCCAAGGGAAAGCTTTACCCCCAGCCATGGCCCAGGCCCTTTTAAAATCACTGGGCCCCTGGGCAATTGCCCCCTTTGCTCTCCCCTGTCCGTGGGTCTGGGGATGAGGACAATGTGGAAGGGAAAGTACACCATGCAGATGCCCAGGGACTGCAGTAGGAGTCTTCACTGAAGTCCCAAATGTCAGCAAAGAAACATGGCTGATATTTGACCTCCAAGGGCTTGTTATAAATGACTGTCACAGGGCTCACTTACTGTTGGGTGCCTCCTTGTGGCTAGGTCTGGGGATTAACGCCACTCAGGTCCAATGCCCCCTTCCAACAATAGTTCACATCACATCGCCCTGCTTACTCTCCAGAAATCACAGCGTGCTCCCTCTTCATGTCTCAGCCCTCTGGCCAGGCCCCTGTATAGGCTTCCTCTTCCAGAGTATCAAAGTCCCAATGGGTCAGCTGCCCACATACCATTCTAGACAGTCTTCTGCTCCAACACCAGGTCCTATGGTTCACTTCTCCAATTGCTAGCATGGAACCTAGGCTCATCCCCTACTCCAGGTTCCAGTTCAGAGACCCTCTCTCAAGTAATTCCAGTCTGTTTGCTCCCGAGCCCTGTTGCTACTTCGCTGCTCTACCTTCTAGCCCCCTCCTCCTAAGGAGTAACTGTAGACTCCTTTCTTTGGTTCCTATCAGACTCTGTAGCTCTGGAAACACTACCCTACTCCCAGGAAGTGACTATAGACCACTTCCTCTGCAGCCCTCTTCTGCTTTAAAGCTTTTGGCTTTATACAAGCACAGCCTGCCCGCTGCCCCACCTCTGCCCAGCTGGGATCAATCATCAATTAGCCTATCAGGTTAATTGTCCTAACAACCTGCTCAGCTTTGTGTGGGGTGGACACCTCATCGCAATGACAGGGAGAGTAAAAGAGAGATTTATAACATTATGGAAAATGCTTGGCAGAGTCTAAAAACATAAAACCTGTCAATACAGAGGCACCCAAGCACTCAAATCAAAACCGAGCAACACTCACAAGTTGTCCCTTCATGCCAGTTGCTGGTACTTTGCTGTATGATAAAGTCAAAAACACGTTTGATTGAATGATGCAGATCAGAAACATATAGTACTTTAAAAAAAAATATCTGGCAGTTTAAACTCCCTGTAAAAAACTCTGATGTTTCAATGAAAATAAAGATGAAAGCTCTGTACTTAAATAAAAGTATACTAGTTTGCCTACAGGATTTAATATGCTAGTTTGAGGTGTGGCTATAGAACAATTCATGATAATGCTTTGTGGAACTGAATTAAGTCACAATAATATTCTGTAGAATGCTGTGAAAGAAGCAAACAAGAATTTGATCAAAGTTAGACCCTTATGTGTAAAAGAGGAGAGCAAACAGATCTGAATTAATTCAGTTAAGTACTGTAGCACCCATATTGAACATTTTAGGTGGCTCATACATTTTACCATTTTTGGCCAAGATTTTTTAAAAATGGGTGTCACTGCCTAATCGTAGGCTCCTAAATCCATATGTAGGCATTTGATCACGATGCTGAACTCCCAGCAGCTTCCCATTGACTTCCTATTTAGGTGCCTAAATATGGACTTAGAAGCCTATCTTTAGGCACCTATTTTTGAAAATCTTGGTCTAAGTTTTTGTTTCACATTTATATAAGCAACAACATCCAGTATAAATCTGTCCAGGGGTAGGATATGCCTTAAAACAGTGCTTTTCAACCTTTTCCACACCAGAATCTACTTTTTCACACCATGCCTGTTCCTCATCTAGCTGGAACCCCTGTCCCATTTAGCAATATTAGAAGGTCAGTGGTTGTGACTCCCTGACACCTCCTTAGGACCATGACCCCAGGTTAAGAACACCTTAAAAGTCCATTCTTGGAGTTTGGGATCAATAACTCCGGCTTTCATACTTACTAGGTACATTCTTTTTGTCACATATTTCATCTCTTCTCTTTTCCAGCTTGGCTAATGATAAACATCTTACCACTAATCATGAAGAGCATTATGGTGCCATGTAGAAAAGCGGTTTACATATTAACACAGAGAAAGGAAAGAGATGGAGAGTTCTGAACAGCTAAGCTTCCACCTTGAGAAGTGAGGCACCAATTTTACCAAGTATTTCCACTTTGTGGAGAAATAATGCCCTGGAATTTTAATCACTCCAGCCAATGAAAGAAGACAATGCTATAGAAATATCAGTATGGAAACTGCACCAAATTGATACAAATCAAGAATGAAAATGTTCCCATGGCGATTTCTTCCTTCATCTATATATTGTTCTACTCCACATACTGAACAAAAAAAGCAACAAAGCAACAGCCTGTTAATGCCACAGCAGATGCACAAATCACAACTACTATTACACTTCCCGCAGCACTGACCAAGAACCCCAGACCCACCCCAACAATGATCTGGGCCAGCTGCACCATGCAAGTAAGAGCAGCACAGTCAATTCCCTTCCCTCTTCCATTGGCTTCAGCTTCTCCTCCATTCTGTTCCTTTTGATTCTGCAAATAAGCATAAAACGAAACCCAATCAAATAAGACAATTGTTTAATACATAATAATACCTACCTCTAACACAGCATTTTTCATCAGTAGATCTCACAGTGCTTTACAAAGGAGGTCATCTTACAGGTGGGGACACTGAGGCACAGAGCAATGAAATGGTTGGCCTAAGGTCACCCAGAAGGCTAGTGGCAGACTCAAGAGTAGAACTTATGGCTCTTGAGTCCCACTTCAGTGCTCTAGCCACCAGACTAGAGTGTTCTGAAGGGAAACCATTGTATTACATGCAGCTATTGTCAGATCATTTATAAACACTGCCCAGAGAGTGACCGCTAATGCAACAAGGGATGCTGGCTTGCTCGCTCTCTCTTAATTCTTCTGGTGTCTAAGATGAGATGATCCCATGCTCTGGGTGCATGTTTAGGCATTACAGAATTAAAACAATCATTCAAATACAGTCCTTCCAAATGATGACAAACTCTTCAAATCCCCACACAGCCTTCAACTGTCCCATTACTTTCCCCCAACACATCTCCCTCTACAGCCACGCCCAGCCTGGGGAAAAGAAGCCCTGCAGCGTGACTTGAAGTTCAGCAAATTCAGCCTCTGGCAAACCCAGGCAAGAAGAGAATTCCACAGAAAAAAGACCATTCACCAAGACTGCCCAGCTTTCTGGGTTGATCTGAGAAGCCGCAGTAAACATATGGGAGAGAGAGGTATCTAGGCCCCAACGTATTTAAAAGGTTCAATGTCAAAGCCACAGTTTTAATTGAACCCAGATGAGGTATCCTAAGCAACAGGAATCCTACACACACACACCAGGATCCCTCATGATGGGGCACCAGGCTGGGGCATGCCTCTTAGCAGTCCATACCACAAACTCACTGTGCACTAGTTAGTGCTTAATGATGAACAACAGCCATTCTCCTTTCCCCTGCTGTGCACCAACATAGCACAAGGCTGAGTATAGCCCTTCATAGCTGAAAACCATGTAGAGACTAGAAATCTTCTGCATAACAAATACTCTATTATCAACACCGGGGTCAAAACGGCTGATGCAAAACCATAAAATCCATCCCTTGGTAAGTAGCAAAACATAAGGTTATGTTTTAATTCTCATGTGTGGACTTTGCCATGAAGGAATTGTTCTTGATTCTCTTTGTGAAACTAAAATTAAGTGATCATTTATAGATTCACTTTGCCCCTGTGGCAAACTCATGAATACAGAGGATTTGCGGTAATCTCTCGCTGCAAGATCAGAGAGCAGGAGTCAAGGAGAGTTTCAGTGCTTTGTGGTGGGTGGGCAGCTAGCTAAGGGTACTTTGGGCTGCTAAGGATGCTTGTTGATTTCTTTCAGTGCTTTTCATGTTCTATTTCACAATGCTACTCAGACTCAATTTTAATACAGACTATGGAAAACTGCTACATGACTCATCATCATCTGGGAGAGCCCCCTTGTAGAGAGAGCCAGAATTGCGGCACTCCAGCCTCCGTTTCCCCACAACACTCTTCGGCCTATTCCCACTGTAGAGGTGACTTGGCCTTCCCACTTGGCTGCTGCCTAACCCTGTAAGTGCCTACGCTTATTTGGTGCCTAACTTTCCACTGTCAAAGTTCCCTAGACACTTGAGTTATAGACTCCGGGGCATGTGCACTGCTGCCCCACTCTAAGTGTCTGGACACCTATATCCCACCTAAGCTCCAGAGCGATTCACAAATCAGGGGAAGATGGGCACATTTGGCCATCTCAGTGCGGTGCAGGGCCCAGTCCTGTAGGTGGCCTCTGAGCATACCTACCAGATCAGGTCCCATTCCAAATTGAGGGCAGGGAGGCACCTTATAACTTTTAGCCTAGTGGATAAAGCGCTGCCCTGTGAAATGGGAGACCCAGTTTCAATTTATCCTCCCCTCGTGACCTGAGGGGAAAAAGGGATTTGAGCACAGTGGGTCTCTCACCAGGTGCTCAAACCACTGAGCTGTGGGAGAGTCTGAGGAGGGGCTCCCTCAGTCTCTCTTGTTGAAGCTGTTCCACTTTGGATTAAATAGTGATTGGAGCAGGAGGGCAGGACCAAGGGTCTCCTACCTACCAGGCTACTGAGTCATTCCCTCTCTTGTTCATTCTCTGGCCCAATGGCTGTTCCACTGTGGATAAATATTTAAATAGACATTAGGCTGGTTGAGCCGGGGGGAATTATTCTCTAGTGCTCTAATCATTGGGCTAAAAGTAATAAGGTAGGAACCAGCCCCACCTCCTCCTCTTCCTCATTCAGTCCCATGTAAGTTACCAGCTGTGACACTCAGCACTACACCACCTAAGACCCGTCCTGGATCTGACTCTTAGCATCTTCCAAACCAGCTACATACAACCATATTCAAATAATAGGGAGCAAGAGAGCTTTGTGCACAATACACAATGGAATTGAGAGGCCAATAGTTTAAATCCTGGTGCAGATAGAAAGCCCATTAATTAAAAAGGTCTGTTCTTTGTTATATGCTTTTCTTGAATAATGCGATCCAACCACATTTATTTTTGACTACATAATGCAAAAGCATTTCATCTGGGGTCCTTTGGATTCTTAAATCATAGATTTTTATTGAAATGGTAAATCTTTTACTGGACTGTGCTTATTCTCATGGTGTACCTAAAGTTCCAAAGACAAGTGCATCAATGTTTGAACAAATAGAGTCAATTATGAGATTTTTTTTGTTATTCTATCTTGTATATTTTAGAAGGCTTGAGATAAAACTAACTTTGTTAATGTCAGAACTGGTGAAATCATACCACTCAACAGAGCTAATCAAGCAGCAGAAATCAAAGAAGAAACAACTGGTTCTCTTCTGATTATCTCTTTAAGGACATTGGCTTATTAAATATGAATTTCACATTTCTACTTGGGCAACATTCAATTCAGTTACATCTAGTGATGGATGGCTCTGAATCCAGCATCCCTGAACCTGCCTAGATTTAGATTTAGATTATGCATGTCATTCCTATCACTGTAAGGGAGTAACCTGAAACTTTAGGTGCAATTCCCCCACCTACCCCAACACACACATTTTAGCTTTGTGGTTCAGCCCATCCCTTGTTAAGTATTTCTAAAATCCTTAGGGACAACTGATCTGGGCTGCCAAGAACAGAGAAATTAACTGGCAAAATTAAAAGTCAATTCTGTGAAATGTTCCACCACATGGAAAACACGCTCTAAGGATTCACTGGAATAAGAGCTTTCTGTATTCATGTTTTAAATGTTGGTTTGCAGTTTCAGTTGCTCTTATAGTTATACAGAGCAGCAAGCTGTATTCACACTGACTCAGTCCAGCCTTGCACTGCTTGCCATATATATTGTACTATGATCTGCTTTGCTCGCGTTTCATTTATTCATCTCCCCAAAGTTTCCAGTTGCAGCATAGACTGAAAACTTTTCTGCAGATCAAGTCCTCCAAATTTTTATTATTTTTCATGTTTCAGACTCTCTCCTCAACTTAAGACACTTGAAAGAACTTAACTTATTTTACACAACATGAAGGACCTGCTGTGCCCAGTAAGATGATATAATTGAGCATGAGGAATGAAGCCCTTTCAAGGTTTTCTTTTGGAGCTGTATTTCACACTGTGGAGGCTCACACATATATTAAAACATTTGTATGGATAATGAGAACCTTATATTATACAGGATAAAAGCAGTTTTTAAAGGAATGACACACATGCTTCAGGGCATGAGCCAACAACTCTCCACAAGGTCAGGAAGAAATGTCACCAATGGCAGGTCATGCCATAATTGTCCACTATGGGATTTCGTGTACCTTCCTCTAAACCATTTGGTGATGGCCATTCTCAGAGATAGGATGCTAGGCTATATCTGATCTGGTAGGGCAATTATTATATCACTATAGGCTGGTTCATTTTCTTATAAATCCCTAGCATAACAGCATAACAAATACCTTATTTTTTTATTCAGATCATTAATGCTGAACTGCGTAAAATTCCATGTTATAGTATTTTAACAAATCATTTGTATAATACTTTGTAGTTAACTAAGCTATTTACTTTTCCTTACACATTTTAGTTATATACCTTAGGGAATCCGCTGCATCCTCAGCTGGTGTACACTGGCCCAGCCCCACGGAATTAAATAGAGCCTCACTGATTTATACAAGATGAAGATCTGACTCTCATATTTGGTTGCACAGAGTTGTGCACTCACCTGGTGTGTAAAACTGATTATCTATGCTGTATATGGTTACTGATTTGTATTACAGCAGCTCCTGGAGCCCCAATCAGAAATTGCAGTCCCTTTGTGCTAAACACTGTACAAATGTACTACACCTGGGTTTAAAAATATATCATGCTAAACAAATGCCTTTCTCAGAGCAGGGATGAATGCTGAATGTTTCCCCCTCCCTCCCATGAAGTAGTGTAGTCTAGTGGTTAAAGCACAAGATGGAACCACAGCTCATAGGTTATATTCCCACTCTGTCATTGAGTAACTATGTGGCCTCAGGCTAGTCACTTAGGGCTTGTCTACACATGGAGTTATTCTGGAACAGCTATTCCACTCTAAATTCATACCCTACCTTATTCCAGAATGACTTTTGTGTGTGGACAAGCCCTTAAAATCCAGTCCTGCAAGGAGCTCCATGTGGACACTGTAACCTAAAAGCATCCCAATGCCAGAGACTCTCTGATATCTGGTAGAGAGTTTCAGTTGGCTTGACCAGTTTAATGCACTCCAATTCATTAATGTCATAAACTGTATCTGAGGCGTGTCATGTAAGGCACTGTTTGAAAACTAACAAAACACTGATCATTAGCTGGATAGGTAGAGTGGATCCTGCTTTGAGCTGGGGGTTGGACTAGATGACTTCCTGAGATCCCTTCCAGCCCTTATCTTCTGTGATTCTATGATTCATATTCTTGTGTGGTATATGCATGGTAAACACTCAAGGGACTATATGAGGGTGAAGAAAATTTGAGACTAAGATGTGTTTACCAGATAGGTCTGAGGGGAGTTGGTAAACATGTTTCTTCCAGACAAAAGATAAGCTAACACCTCCAACCAGGTGTCATCAGAGTTGATTGGCAATCACATGTCAAATGGCCATTCATTTGCATTGGAGGGGAAAGGAACAGATTGATTTGTGTAATAGCAAACACCAGAGGGAGAAAAAACCAACATGGAACTTCCTTCGCCACCTCTCTCCATGTCTCCATCCTCACAGCTTGAATGAACTTTATTTTGGGAGTTAACCTTCAGAAGAATCCATTTCAAAGATTCACTAGCCTATAAAAGGGGGGAAGGCAAAGATCCTCAAGTGATCTTTCACCTAAGATGACAAAGGAACCAAGCACGTTGGGTTTTGTGGGAGATCCTGACTGAGGGGGAAGTCAGCTGTCTTGCTGGAAGGAAGTGTGATAGGAACCTTTCCTTGAACCAAGACTTGGTACTAGAAAGCTTATTTTTACTTTTGTTCATTTGTAACCCTTTCTAACTTTATTCCTTCTACTTGGAATGACCTAAAATCCTATCTCCTTTGGTTAATAAACTTGTTTTACTTTTAACCTAAACCAACCCACTGCTGTGTGCGAATCCAAGTGACCGTCAACTCCAGTTAAGGTGATAAACTATGCAGTTTGTCTCTTCAGAGGAGCAAATGAACGTTGCTGTTCCTCTGAATGGTTCAGGAAAGGGCTGGATATTGCAGAGTGCAGGGTTTGGAGAAAAATCGGGACTGAGACCATGTTGGAGCGTCACTTGGCTAGTAGTGACCAAGATTGGTGGAGATCAGAGCATGGCAGGCCACCGGAATCGGAGTTGCTGAACCAGAGCTGGTTATCACACAGAGACTCAGCGCATGCTTGTCTCCTGGCTGCTGGTGTCGGGGCTGTGAGTCACAGCAGCAGAGCATTCAAGGCACCCAGGGTTACAGGGCAGGCAGTGACACAACCCCTCACTAGTCTGGAATGCACCCCACAACATGACAGCCACCCTTTGCAGAAACCCGTTGAGTTCAGTGGGGCTCCATGCAGACACATGGGTTTGCCTGTATTGAGTGACTTCACGATCGGGGTTTTAGCCTCCGTGCAGCAGTTTCGCCATCCATACATTGATTCAGCCCTTGTCTCTCTCACAGGGTTGGGAGGAGGCTTAATGTACGTTTCTGAGGTGCTGTGACAGCCTCAGGTGACAAATGTTTTATAATGGCAAACGGTCTGTAATATTAGTATTGTTTATCACCATACTCTTGAAGCTCTGTGCATTTGACACTCCACTCCGCACATGGCATCTGTGCTGCCACAAATAATTTGAAATGAAAATAAATCCCCTTCTCCAGTTACATAATATTTTTCCTAAAACAAACACGACAAAACAAAGCAATTCCTTCTTTCCCTAGACATTAAACTCACCTCTTCCTCCCTGTGATACTCTGCAATGAGGTTGAACGGGACAGTGTACAGCGTGCTGGACATGACTCCAAAGAGTGAGCACAGAGCCAGAGTAGAATAGACGTTGGGAAACAGTCCAATAAACCCGGTGCCTATCCCAAAAAGCAGGTAGCCAATGAAATAAAGTCCCTTTAATCCTATATAAGGCAGGAGACCTTTCTGCAAGTCTGTGAAAAGAAAGGAGAAAAAAATATTGCTGAGACTGAAAAAACAACTTGGTCATTGCAATGTTGTTTCTTTTGAGCACGCCGTTATAAGAAAGGATAAGATTTGGTCATGGAGGTCACGGATTCTGGGACCTCCATGACTTCTGGAGCAGGGCAGAGCTGGAGCAGCTGTTAGCCCCGGGGCTGCCGCCAAACAGCTGATTGGCTGGTCAGCCCACTGGAGCAGCCAGGCTGGAGCCACTGCAAGCCCCACAGCTCTGTTTCCCTCCTCCCTCCCATCACAAGGTATTTTTAGTAACAGTCAAAAGCAGGTAGCGGCTTCTGTGAATTTTTGTTTATTGCCATTGACCTGTCCCTGACTTTTACTAAAAATACCCGTGACAGAATCTTAACCTTAATTATAAGAGAATCCTTTTGACAAGCTGGGATGAAGACAAACAGACCCACTGTCAGGAGGCGCACTGGACATCAGTTTTAGGCATTCCTGTTGGAGTTGCAGGAGATATTTCACAACTATCTGCTATTGAGAGCCAAAAGGAAAGGATCCACGCAGGATTATAATAAGGCCATTTTATTAGATGCATAACTCAGCCCTCCAAAAGTCTACTCACTTGGCCTACAGAGGAAGTTAAAGTTTTTTTTTTTTTTTTTAACTTTTTTGGGGTATATAGTATTCCCTTATCACCACGCCAAAGGCTAGTGAGTAGATTTTTGGCCCTAGACTAATATTTACACAATGATTTTGCAGGGCAAGATTCATTTTAATGGCAAGGTCTGGCAATACACTGTGATGAATTTGTCTTGTGAAGAGCAAAGGTGGGGAGAGGCCATTAGCAGATGGGACACAGTTGCAGGATTGCTAGGTGAAACAGAACATTAGAATTGTCCCCAGCGAATCCATTCTACCTCCAGAATTCACCTTTGGGATAATTGTTAATATTTATGGGTCAATGCTCATGATGAACAGTACCTCACTTCCTGAGTGATTCCACTGCAATGGAATGAGTCAGGTCCTTTCTACCAATGAAAACTTGGGCCACAGAGATCCACAAGCGGTAAGCACCTAAAACCCAAATTTAGGTGTCCAAACCCCCATTTCAGGTGCCACTGCAATCCACAAAACCTTTGCTTAGCTGCCCTCTAACCCTGGAGGCACTTCAACTCACTCAGCACCTAAATTTCTGCTGTAAAAGTTCCCTAGGAGCCCATGTTTCTGCATCTGGACCGTCACACTCTTGCCTCACTCTAAGTGCCTGGACTCCTCCCTCAGACCTAAGTTTCAGTGCAATATATGAACTGTGGGAAGACAGATGCTCCTCTGTCTATCTTCCCTGCAGAACCCAATCTCGTAGGCAAGCGCCGATAAATAATTAAAGAGTCCCTGGGTCTCCCACCTCTTAGGTCAGTGGTTTTTAACCTTTTTTATTTGCAGACCTCTAAAAAATTTCAAATGGAGGTGTAGACCCCTGTGGAAATTCAACCTGTGGTCCGTGGACCCCTCCCATAAAAGTCTTAGACTGAAAACTGACTGAACCGAATTCAACTACAAATGCTGCATTTGCTCAGCATAGCATTTGATGCAACATGAGAGAGGGTGCACAACTGTGGGCGTCTATGGTTACTGACAATACCTATGGGCTTTGACCTGTAGGTGGGGTATTCACATACTTCTGATTGATCAGGAAAACAGAATGTCTTCATTTCCAGTCCCCTTTTGCAGACCCCTTAGACATCGTCTGCGGACAGACCACAGGTTGACAACCGCTGACTAGGTGGATGACGTAACCACCAGTCTAGCGTCATTCTCATTCTCTGGTGGTGGCATGCAGGAGATATGTAGCTACATGCTGTAATGAAAAGCGGGCTGTGTTCATGCTCACTGTGGCATGTAGCTACATGGGTCAGTGAAAGGCTGTGGCAGTGGGAGGAGGGGATGACACAGTGGGTAAAAGCTCCAGCAGTGGAGAGCTGCTGGAGCTTTTCCCTGCTTCTTCCCCACTACCAGAGCTTTTCCCTATCGCTGGAGTCTTTCACTGCGGTGGGGAAAGGAACCAGCAGGACACTAGACTGCTAAAAATAGCAGTGTAGATGGCAGAGGCAGTGCTTGGGCATGTCGAGTGCCATGTAGGGCACACATCAAGGTTCTGACATGTCTTCACACTGCTCACCTAAGCAGTGCCTCATCATCTACACTGCTATTTATACCCATGTTAGAAGGGCATGCAGTGTCTGTACTCTACTCACCACTGTACACGGAGACATGACTCGAAGTCTTGATCCAAAGTGGGACAGCTTCAAACAGGAGAGAAAGAGGGTGCCCCAAATCAGAATATCTCAGAGCTCAGTAGCTAGAACATCTCTCCTTTCTCCACCTCAGGCAGAGAGGGGAATTAAATCTGGGTCTTCCACATCCCTAACCACTGGGCTAAACGCTATAAAGTGGCCAGCAGCAGCAAGGCCATTCCTCCTTCTGTGGAGTTAGGAACATAAGCCATCTGACTTTAGGAGAGGAGGGTCCCATTCATGCACCAGGTGCCTATCTCTGAGTGATAAGCGCAGCTTAGGACACACCCCTCCCATCAGCATCTCCCATTAGCTAAGGGTGGCTCCCCACCTCGTGTGCTGGCTCTTGGAAATGGCAGTCTACGGCATCTCTCTCTCCCCATCCAGTGTACAGTGAGGTTGCACATCAGATTCAGGCTTTGTGGATCCCATTTTTGTTCCTGTGATTTGCTAAGTGCCCAAAAGTTAGGCATTGCAACATCCTTTGTGGATCCAGGCCTTGTAACATTTATGAAAGCTTTTAATATTAAAAACCAGTAGATATTCTCTCTCACCGACGGAAGTTGGACCAATAAAAGATATTATCTCACCCACACTGTGTCTCTAATATCCGGGGACCAACATGGCTACAACAATACTGCCTACAGTAGATTTTTTTTTTTTTTTTTTTTTTTTTTAAAACACATGGGAAATTATGTACAGTATCAAAACCATTCTAAAACTCAGAGCCAGAATACATTCCTGGGTACTTACAGGAATACAGTGATGAAGAAATGGCATTGATGCACATGCCCCAACATCCAATCTCTACTCCTCTTTCATAGGAAAGGTAAACTGTGGAGTTATGTGGTGCATAAGGATTACCATGGTATACTATCTGAAATACACCACAAAGTGCAGGGAAATAATAACACTCTGCATTTACATAATGCCTCACATCCAAAGGGACCTGAGCCCGCTAATGCCCATCAGGAGGGGAGAGAACCAGAGACCAATAACAACAACTATCTATTGCCTTCGAGCTGTGCATGACCATGCACTTTTGCGCTCTCCTCTCTCACTTCCAGTTTCTGTTTCTCTCCCTTTTTATTATTTTTTAATCGTGCTTGCCTCTTTCCACCCACTAGGACTCTCCCTCCCTCCCAGATTCCAACCATCTCTCTCCCTCTTCTCCTCTAGTTCCTCTCGCTTTTCCCTGTTTAGCTCCCAACGGTCCCTCTTACATTTACCTTAAGTCCCACCCTTCTTGTTGCCCTCCTCTTCTCTCTGGATTATCTAATCTCTATGGCTTTGTTTTCTCCTTTTTCTCACTTTGTCATTTGAGTCCCTTCTCCCTTGTCCTCCTCTCCTCTTCTCTTCCCAATCTTTCTCTCCCCTTGCCGACAGTCAGCCATTCTCAGTCCCGCTCACTCTGCTACCGTCATGCATTCGCTCATTCTTACACTCACCCATACATATTCTGCTTTCCATTCACGCTCGGTCAGACTCATTCTTTTATTCATCCTCTCACTTACCCATTCACTCCCAGGCTGCCATGCATTCACAGACACACTCCTTGGGAAACAGACACTCCCACTCGCCTAGCAACACCTAGCAAATGGCTGGGGGCCAGAAGAAAGTGGGCTGCTGGGTGGGAGGTGTTGGGATAACCAGTAAGAAGGGCAGTGGCTCCTGGGGGTGTGGTCAGGATTCTGACAAAAGGGAGGCAGCTGGGTCCAGAGAGGTAAGAAGATGGGAGAGCCACGTGGGCGGGGTAGAGCATGGGAAGCCCCTCGTTTGGAAGCTGCTTGGAGGAAGGGACAGCTTCAGTGTTCCTGATGGAAGAAATCACTGATGGCAAGACGCTGATGTCATGCTCCAGAGAAGGCACCACAGCACGGTCTAGAGGACGTGACAGGGGAAGTCAGTTCATGAAGGAGGCAAGAGGGCTGAGCTGCGGAGGGTTGTATTGCCCTAGGGGAGCTTTTCTGTTGTGCTTCCAGATGAAGGGGTCCATGTGGCGATTGCTACTCCAGCACGCCACAGCAGAGCCTATTCCCAAGCAGCTGCAGCAAGCAGGACTTTAATTAGAACACCTGCTCTTCACTGAGAAGCCCCACAGCCAAAGCAGAGAACTGGGGTGTTTGCAAGAGATTTGTGTGCTTTGTTCTAAATAGCTAAATGGGAATAGATGTCCTTGCAAGTTCCAGAGAGCATGATTAAAAATCAGCATTTCATCTTTTGCAGAAGAGTGTACATCAAAAGGCAGGAGGCTGTTTTCCCCTCCTTTGCTATCTGACAGATCTAGTTCTATAATGAAGGCCTGAGGGCATTCATCTGCACTTTACAAAACTCTGTCAGCTCTTCGAGCAGTTACTGACCCTGAAATCACGGTCACAGCAGAAGCAAGTGCATAAAGCATCCCATGAGATGATTACTTTGGGGGTATGTGAGGAGACATATACACATACATTACCTGTCCCATGAAATCAGTGAAGAAGAGCATGTTGGAAAGGAAAGCTGTCCATCCGATGAGGTGACTCACACACAGGCAGCGATAGTGGGAAGGCATGCTTAAAAGAGCCTTCATGAGGCTTTTAATGGTCATCCGTCTCTGAACCTGAAAGGAAGCAATTAACAACAATAACAAGCGTTGCTGCTTTGAAAGCTAACAAAACAGCTGACAGCAGGCAGGGAAGGCCTCAGCTTTTTTTCAGTTCTGGAGCTTTTCTGTTTATTTCACTAAGAAGGGTCACTGTGGTCTTGACTTTCCCTTTGTTATGTTCAGTAACTATATATTTGTACCTTTCTTTTCTATTTGATATATCAGTGGAATGAGTGCATTGGTTAGCTGGCACTTAATGAAGTCAATGGATAGACTCACAATGGCTTTGATGGGAATCAAGTCTTTCTTGATATTATTATTACTATTTATTTCTAAATTTTCTGTCAAAATTGTTTTTCAGCAGAAGATTGGGTTTTTGACTAAATGGAATTTTTCACAAAGTGTCAGAATTTCATTTTTTCATGAAAAAACTGAATAGCAGAAAATTGAAATGTTCAATCTGAAAATCAAAATATTTCTATGGTGAAATGCTACTGTGGTGCCTCACGGGAGTCATAGTTCAGGTGCCTCATGTTCCCATTCTCCTATGTGGGCCAGTCTCCCACCCAGACTTCAGCTCCCATCATACATTGCTGCCACATAACTGCCATTATACACCACCTCCCCCCTCACCAAGAGGGGAACACCATCGTGCCTTATGGGAGATGTAGTATAACCAGGGAGCTTAGCTTATAGAAAACGATGGGCGCACAGGGTACCTGAATTACAGTGCCCATGAGACTCCATGGTGGCTGTTCAAAATTTAAATATTTTGGAGTTTGGCCAAAATATTTGCCCCAAAACTCAAAATTTTCCTCAGGAAATTTTTTTTTTTTTCTGAACAGCTTTATTTATTTGTATTACAGTGGCACCTAGAGACCCCAGCTGAGATCAGGAATCCATTGTGCTAGACATTATACATTTACACAATGAGACAAAACCCCTGTCCTGAAGAGCCTACAACATAAGGGCCAGATTATGATAGATTTATTCAGGTTGAGGAGTGCCTCACATCACAAATAATCCCATTGAAATCAATGGAACTACCCAAGGAGAAAGATATTATTCTGCATAGGTATCATCTTTTAGCCCTAAATAGACAAGACAGACGAATGGTGGGAGAAAGAATTATCATCCTCATCTGATTATTCTGCTCTATTCGGCATTGGTGAGGCCACATTTGTCCAGTTTTGGGTCCCCCGCTACAGAAAGGACGTGAACAAATTGGAGAGAGTCCAGCGGACGACAACGAAAATGATTAGGGAGCTGGAGCATGTGACTTATGAGGAGAGGTTGAGGGAACTACGTTTGTTTAGTCTGCAAAAGAGAAGAGTGTTATATGTGTAATGGAAGTTATGAATATGGTTAATATATCTGTATTTCAAATTGTGCTATGTCTGGGCGACACCCCAGACAGGATGACTGCAGTACTAGCCTGCATAATGGCCCATTAAGGAAATTCACAGGTACAAGGGGCCCAGAGGGAGAAGCCGGGGATATACCTGATGAGTCACCAGGACTTACTCATTTGACTCTGGACTCCATTTTATTCCTGTAAAATTCCACAAGCAGCATGGCCAAGACCAAAGGACATAAAAGGCAGCTGCATGACATCCATTTTGTCTTTAGTCTGTCTTTAGTCTCCAGCCTACCTCTGGATCAACTCATCTACAACTGAACTGAAGCTGTGAAACAAAGGACTGAGACCCATCCAGGTACTGGATGTATACCAGAGGGACTATGCAAGCCTGCAAACTCCACAATTCTACTAGAAACCTGATATATATGGACTTTCAAATCAATTATATGTATCTGATTGCTTTAATCCTTTAACATTTCTCTTATTGTTTGTTCCTTTCTTTTTATAATAAACCTTTAGTTTCAGTTACTAAAGGATTGGCTGGCAGCATGGTATTTTGGGTAAGATCTAAACGTATATTGATCTGGTACTGTGGCTGACTCTTTGGGGTCAGGGGAAACCTTTTTGGTAAAGAGCATAGAGTTTTAAATAACTGGTCTCTTTACTGGACCTAGTGGCCGATTGGGAGTTAGAGACTGAAATGCAGTAAAGGGGGCTGTGTATATTTTTATTTTGGCTTCTTGATAACCAGTGTGGGGAATCAGAAACACTGTTTGAGACTGGTTGGGAAGTCTGACATCAGTGTCACCCACCAGTGCTGGGAGAATCTGCTCTCCTTTTACAGTCTTCAATGACCTTGGCATTTTCAGGTGGCTACCCTAGGCACGGACGGGTCACAGGGTGTTCCAGGGAGGATGGAGCTAGGCTGTTCTCAATGGTGGCAGATGAGAGAACAAGGAGCAATGGACTCAAATTGCAGTGGGGGAGGTTGTGGTTGGATATTAGGAAAATCGTTTTCACTAGGAGGGTGGTGAAGCATTGGAAGGGTTACCTAAGGAGGTGGTGAAATCTCCATCCTTAGAGGTTTTTAAGGTGTGGCTTGACAAAACCCTGGCTGGAATGATTTAGTTGGGGTTAGTCCGACTTTGAGCAGAGGGTTGGACTAGATGACCTCCTGAGATCCCTTCCAACCCTAATACTCTATGATTCTATGATCATAGAAAAAGATATGTCAACAAAGCCTCTTCTCTTTTAGCGAAGGGGCTTGATAAAGCAATTTGCAGGTGTTTTGTTAGTTCCTATGTATTTCTGATTTTATTAAGAATGTAGATGTTATTTGTTACTGTCATTCAAGGGTCATGTTGAACTTTCACAAATTTTCACAGAAGCTTCCAGCAATGTCAACTTATATTTGATACAGAATAAAAATCAATTTAAGAGAGAACAGCAAAATAATCCAAGCCTATCTCCTTAAAGGCAGGGCACCCTGGCTTTAGGTTGACATCTTTGAAATTAACATGCAAGAGCATGGTCCGTAGGCTAGAAAAAATATGACCCTGAGCTGGAGGGATGCTTGTTTGGAAGTAAAACATAAAAGGGATAAGAAAAATAGAAACCTGAATGGTTTAGCAATTACAGTATTGAATGAACTTGGAAAACATTCAGTGGATATGGCATGAGACAGACAGAAGATTTGTCTCTAGGGAGGAACTGGAGTGATACACACATCTGTGACAGGGCCGGGGCATCTGGACTGATACTACTAAGGCGGGCACATCAAAGAAACATGAAATGCATAAGAATTCATGTGGAGGAAGGAAAGATGACACAGAGACACAAGACACAAGATATTCAATATCAGACTCTGGGTCTCTGCCAAGCTGCTGAACCAAAAGGTTAAAGAAGGCGGAGGAGAGTAGAACAGCAAGAACAGAGAGGTTTGGTTTTCTGAATTATCATGTGTTGTTGATTCATTGACATTAGCTTGTAGGCTAGCTGTATTATGCAGCGCTTATGTTCTTATCTGACCTGCTTTCTCTCTCCTCAAAAAATCTCCCTTTCTTAGAACTTCCGTGGCCAAAGGCAGCAGTGGGTTTCTGGCACCTCTGACGTCAATCCAAGGAAGGGCACTCCTGGTGAGCAACGGTGGTAAAAGATGTTGGCTGCTGCTGGGGGCATGGCAGGGGGAAAGCAGGGAGACATTGTAACGTATAAGTTCCATAATTCTGACAAATTGCTTATTTGTTGTTTGTCTCTTTCTCTGTGTCTTCCCTCCAAGCAGGGGAAGTCTAAACTATAGTTTGTACAGTACCTAGCACAACGGGGCCTTTAGGTACTACCAGAATACAAAGAATAAATAGCAATACACCTTAAATCAGGCCACTTTTATTTAGGAGCCAAAATGTGGATTTAGGTGCCTAACTTTAAGCACCCAATCTGAACATTTTGGCCACAGGATTTACCTAGTTTCCAAAGATTTAAATCGCAGACACTTGTACATAGTGGAAGCAAAACAAGCCGCTCACTAGCTCATTACTCATGGTGAGGAACAAAACACATACATTAGCATTTCATTTTCCTAGGATACCACAAAAGAGCAGTGAGGATTCTGAACCCTTCTAGGCAACATAACAGCAAAAACAAAAGATTGCCTATTTCATTTTGCTAGCATTAGTCTAGAGATACAATGTGCCAATGTTTTTCAGAGAGAATCATCTCAGTGATTTTCCAAGTTGCCTTGGACTGAAATGTGGAATGTACAAATGCATGTGCCAATTCACAACTCTTCAGCACCCGCTCCTACCTGGGAACCTTGGAGAAGCTATAGCTATCAAGCCCATAAGTAATGAAACTCAGTGTCCAGCCACTTGCCACTGACTCTCAGTTGCAGCATCTGATTGAGAAGCAATTAAAACAACGTTGCCATGATTTACTTTTCCAAGATCTGAATACCATAGTCAGCATATTAATTAGAACAGTGAACATTTTGCCTTCGGAGCTTACCTGTGTAAGTGCCTTTGACTTCAACGGGAGCTGCTCATATGTATCAGAGGGTAGTGGGGTTTCTAGTTCTTTCTACACAATATGGAGTTAAAGCTCATTACAAAGTGGTATATTGTTAACACCATCTGGGGAAATACCGGGAAACAATGGCTAAGAATCTTGCCTGAGCTTATAAAATGAGTCCATGGGAGAGTCTAGAATAGAAAACAGATTTCCTGATCCTCAGTTGCCTTCTCTAAGCACTAGACAATGCTGTTTGTCCCATAGCTTTTAAAAAACCTGGCAGATGATGACAAACTGAAGTAAAGTAACTATCACTAGAAGAACGTTACTACTTCCATGTTACTTTATTAGAGGACCGGAGTTGTCTAGTTGATCATATCACTTGCCATTGCATCATGGACTCCAGGATTGCTGTATGGCTGTGATCTTCCTCAAACGCATTGTTACAGGCTAGAAAACAATTACTGTAATTACCTGTGTATGTGGTGTTTCAGTGGACTTCCCCAACTCGGATAAAGTCTTTATATCAGCATATCCTGGTTTTAAATAACTATTCTTGACTTTCTCTATGGAACCATACTCGTAGGGTTCATCCATTGTCACCAAGAGCTTAGTTTCTGTATTGTCGTCTCTGAGCGGGGCTTCAGGAATGCTGCACAGGTGCACAGTAAGACAGATCAGGAAAACCAAAGCCGCAATGATGAACATCACCTGGAATTCTGATCCCAGATATCTTCCTAGTACAGAATGCCCCCAGTCCATAGCACCTGTTAGGTAACCCAGGGCACCACCCAGACCTGGAGAGAGAAAGAAAGAAAACTCCACTGGCATTTATTAAACACAAAACAAAAATACTCCAACCCTCAATAAAATTATTGGAGAATCATTATTAAGATGCTACCGTATCTCTGAAGGAATTCTCAGCAGCACAAGAAATTAGAGCTTTTAACAAATCCCTGTGTGACAGATGCAGCCAGACCCAGCCCAAGGAGAGATGCGCCGGAGAGAGGCAGCTCTTATGGGCTGGAGACGAGTAGAAGACCTGTGAGGTAGTCTTTGCCAGGGCAAACAGCAGTCTGCCGCAGAGAAGGGGGAGCCAGGAAGTGACCCAGAGATTGGAGGTGTCCCAGAGTGAGAGGCGTGAGACAGGCCTCGCAGGGCCTTGGGTCAGAATCTGGTGGACTGGGAGGGCCCAAATTCCCCTACTTCCCCCAGCACAACCGCAGCAGGGTTACTGCCAGAGACTGCAACCACTAGGTGGCAGACTCTGGACCCATTTGCACCCTGGCATAGATAGTTACTGAGTCATGATACAAAATAGCTTCCCAAATTCTAGTGTTTCTATCTTCCAGACGAACAAGAGCCAACACAATAGCTTGTCATTGTTTTTAAATGACCAAATGATTTAATGTAAGGTTCATAGATGCTGGATTGACAGCCCTGGGGTACAAAGTCCTTCACAAGCCGTACAGCATGGACAACAGCAGTGCAGGCTCCCCCCACCCAACCCAACGTTCTTCAAGCCTGATTTGGAGGGACCATTTCAAGAGGCTGAGATGGGAGTTCATTCCCTATGGTCCACTCAGTCCCTGGCCTCTAGACTGAGAGTGCCAGGATCTAAACTTAATCTAATTCCACCACCACAAGCATTGTATCCATCACATTTCTAAATGGTGAGTTAGTTGCGGAAATGCAAGGATACGTTTTTAATAATCAGTTGTTGCTCCAGCAGCTGCTTCCTTGCACCGCGTTTTGCTACCGCACAGGCAGCCACCCCACACAGAGACCAAAGGGGAAGACAAAGACCACCCATTAAAATAAAGGCTGCAATTGGCAGCTGCTCCTGCCTGCTGTGGCATGCAGGCACATGGATCTGCCTGTGGGTTTAGTCTCCCTTTCAGTCTTTGATTTTTATTTAAATAAATAAAAAGACTTAATTGGGCCAGCAGCAGCGTCTGAAACCAAGATCTTCAGAGTTAAAAGCAAGAACCTCCTCTCCGAGAGCTAACGTGGTAACACTAACTGGGATGGACACATTGAATGAAATCCCAGCCCTGCTGACGTCAGTGGGAGTTTTGCCATCGGCTTCAGTAAGGCCAACATGTCACCTACCATGTAGGAATAACAAGAAATTAAACTGACTTCAAGCAGTAGAGGTTTATGTTAAGCATTGAACGTGTCAGCTTCAAACCCACAAGCAGAGGAGTTACACTGTCACTTCTCGCCCAACCCTCCTTCTGGGAATTTCAATGCATTTGTAAACATCAGTGAATTTAGCCTCTACAACCCCTTTTTAGTAAGGTCGGTAAACATGGAGAAATTGAGGCACAGGCATGTGCCCAAGGAACATGTGCCAGCGCCGGGAATCGAATGCCTGCCTCCCAAGCCCCAGTTCTAATCTCTAGCTCACTCTTCATCCATGGTTGGTAAGAAACAAGTCCTCCATGGCTAATGGATTTCAAGTTCTTGCATTATTTGTCTTCAGTTTTTCTCAGGATGGGGTGCGGAGAATCTGCTATTCCCTTTTCACATATATACATTTCTTTGATATTTAAACGCACTACATGATTTTAATTTAGTTCTTCCCACTTTGAAAAAAAACCCTCTTTGCAATGCATCTGGGCCTGATCCTTCATCAGGATCCAGTCATAGGCTCCTGTGCCTGTCTGAGAGTCCTACTGAGCGTACTGGGATTCCACATAGCTGGAGTCAGATTGAAGCAGATTCCAATACAGGCTTATGGCCTTCATATTTTTTTGTACCACTGCCCTGTCTTGAAAGGATTCAGCCCTGCTACAGTGCATGTAACGGTGTGTCTAGAGATACAGTAACATTAAAGGAAAAAATGCTGGTCCATGGATTATTCACACTAATCTTTGCCATATATACAGGGAAAGTAGAAGATATTTTAATTCCATACCCACAGAAAAGTATGAAACAGAAAAGGTTAAATTCAAAATCTCCCTGGTGTTAATGACCATCTCTCCCAGCAGGGGTGTTTGATATTCTGATCTACTTTTCCATTCGTTAATTAACACTCCTTTATTTTTTAGTTAGCAATTCCATGCACGGTTAAAAGGAGTCAATGTTAGGCACATCATATTTCCTTTACTAAGAACAAATGTCATCTTGACTTAACTGATTTTTCTCCTACCCCTGGATAGGAGAAGGGAGGCTGTATTCATATTAGTGATATATCTTATACTGTAATATCTCAAACCAATCACCACTAAGGACTTAGAAATCTGTCTGGCTCTCATACTAAAATTGACTCCTACAGAGCTCATTCTTGTGGGTACTTCTTACTAACATGAATTATCCCATTGACTTCCAAGGCCTCCTTGCATAAGCAAGGACTGCCTGTATGAGTAAAGGGTGGTAACCCTGAGTTCTACAATATATTAACTAATCTGAACCAAAGAGAGAAAAAACACCAATACGAATCAGCTCATTAACCATTATAATGTTCCTGCATGCTAGATCCTGTAATATATGGGATTTCTCCTGCTCTACTCCAGCTAGAAAAAATAATCAATAGATTTCACCAAAAATGAAAGACCAGCTGCGCAAGGAAACTGTGTAAAATTACAGAATAAACATTTAAATTCATGTACTGTGACATTAACATGTAACCGTCGCAGAGTAGAGTGTTGAGAGTGTGAGTGTATTTCTTTTAGTGGCTGCTAAAATCCCAAATAGAATTTTCTTTTCCTCTAGTTTTCTGCTAAACAATTTCAACCAAAAGACCATTTTTTCCTGAGACAATACCTAGTAATGAGTGATTCTCCATTAATCAGTTAATGTTTGTAATGTGCTCTGAAGATTAGAAGCCTCACAGAATGGAACTATTTGATTTATATTACTGCTGCCTGCCATTTAGATTTTTGTAACTCAAGCTTTCACAAAAACCTAAGATCAATAGGAATATTGCCTTGATTTAAAAAAAAAAACAACAACCCAAAGGAATCTGTAGTTTTTAAACAAATAAACATTCTTTTGCATTCCTCACAATCCAAACAAGTTAGCATTGAGAACAAAAAGTGAAATCAATGATTTTTATTGTCCCAGAGGAAAGGAAGGCAAAAGGTAAATAAATACCATAAGCAATGCAAGGTACCCTGAGACTGAAATCCTCTCTCCATTGAAGTCAATGGCAAAACTATTGCTGACTTCAACAGGGTCAGGAGTGTCCTTGAATATTTAAAATTCTCTTATTTTTTAATAGTGTACAGTGTTATCGATAGCACAGGTAAATGTGTTTGGCTAAATCCGAACACCACTAAAGTTTGAGTCCAATCGATGCAGTTCAGGCATCTCTCTCTCTTTCTTTAATAAAGGCAGGTTAAAAAGCTGTTCTCTACTTTTACCTTCTTTGGACACTGAATCCAGATTATATTCACTAATTTTTGCCTTGGGGGCAAAAGAATCAAAACAAGCTGCAAAACTCAATATTTATCTTTTTAAAAGGGGAAGGGGAAATTTTGAGTGACCTTGTTCAATTACTCTTAACCCTAGTAGGAATTTTTGCAAATGTCACTTTTCAGTCTTCTCTGGAGTTTTCTGCAGCAGAATCCCTGCAGCTGTAGTCACAAACTGACCTTTTCCAGAATAAAAGCCTAGCAACAAAACACTCGTGACTGAGGCACAGGATCAGATGATCAGTTCATTCAAGAAGATTAGAAGTGCCGTAAAAGGAAAAAATCCTACTGCTTTCTCCCTGCCCCCAGAGACAGTGAGTGAGAGAAGGGGCCTGCATACCTGTCAGGAGAGCATGGTAATGAAGACCCTTCTCTTTATCCTGATGAGAGCAAACATCAAATAAATACGCTTTGATGGGACCATCGATAAAGTCAGCTGCAAAATCAAAGAGCACCACGCCCAGCATAGTTATAACTATGGCCCAGGTCCGCTGCTTGCCTTGCTCAGGGATCAAAGCTGCAAAAAGAAAAATAAACTGATTCTTACAACAACCTCCTGCTTTGCAGTAGTTTGCTGTACAGACTAAACGCAACAGAGCTGTGCCTCTGACAGTGATATTTTATTTCTCCCCCAGGGCCTGCAAACAACATCTTCATATGGGCATGCAAATCCCAGTTAACGGAGCTCAAAGGAAAGCTAACAATACAGCAGACATTGATTTCGATTAAAGTACTCTTCTCCTGAATAACCCATTATAATAGCAAAGGTAGCTTTCCACCTGGGCTGCTGAACTTCAATAATGTACATCCTGAACAGCAACATAATGGCCTGTAGGGTTTTATTCTTACTCAGTTTTGCTCAAGATTTCCAATGCAAAATAATCCCAGGGGGTTGTTTCTTATCTATTATTCACCAGCATTACACTTTCCTGAATTAAACATATGCATGAATAATTATATTATTTGCTATGGACACCAACACTAGCTTAGAGGTTTTGGGATAGGAGCATGGGGAAGATCAATATTTACTCAGTTCGCAGGTATCAGATTTGAACCATACAAATAAAATTTACTGTCAAATTAAATAAGACATGTGTTAGCTCTTTAAACCAGTCTGGGCCTGGATGTTACTGAACTTCGATGAACTTTGAAGCAATCACGCCAACACACAAGGGATTATATTTGCACACACAGTACAGAACAACCTGGCAACTAACAGGCAGCATATTAGGGTGGAACCTGGAGAAGATCACGTGGTTCCTCAGACATTTCAATGAAACCCGGTAACATAATGCCCCTGTTCTCACCTTTATTTACAGACAACAACGCCCTCTTTTCTTTCCAGTCCAAGAAGCAGTTTGGACTTTGTTTACTAGCTTAGCCTCTGCAGCTTACTCACCTGAGACCACCATGTCCCCATTGAGGTACAAAGCCATGCCCAGCAACATCACGATGCCCAGAGCCAGGATGTAAGGGCGCCGCTTGCCCCAGCCGGAGGTGCAGTGGTCACTGGCTGATCCCACCACAGGCTGCAGCACAAAGCCCAGGATGGGGCTGATGAGCCAAACCAGGCTGTAAAGACTCTCGGGCAACCCCACACTGAGCAGCACCGGGGTGACAAAGGCAGCCTCCACTGCATAGCAGAACTCCCGGCCGAGCATGGCCATGCTGTGCATAATCAACCTGCCCATGGGCTTTTTGACAGGTTCCACTGATCCAAAGGACTCTCCTCCTGCCAAAGATTCCAACATAGCTTTTTCCTTCCCTCTGCTGCTGTCTGTGCCAGCAATGCCCAGCTCGGATGGTGGGGGAAGTCCCTCACTGAAATCCTCTTTTGTTAAAGTCATTGGACTAGCTAAGCCTGAAGTTCCTGTAAGTGGCTCAGAAAACGTTTGTTCTTCTGGCTCTGGATGACCTGGAGCCTGGCTCATATGCAGAGAGGGAAAGGTCTGGGGTGGAGGAGGGGCTCACATACTTTCCTGCCTCTTGGATCACAAGTTAGGAAGGGTGGGGGTGGGGAAGCGTATGTGAAGATTAGCAGGACTGAGCTCCTGGCTATCTGGAGAGCTCCCAACTATCCATGAGTGAAGGATTATCTTTCAGGGGGAAAGAAGAGATAACGGGTGCCCGTGTCTCATGGGCTGAGGCATCCGCTTGGCTTGAAAACAAAACTACTCTTATTGCTATAAGCATGTAGGCCCACACTCTTCCATTCAGCAAACAGCCCGAATACGGAGTTGGGTGCTGATTCTCCATGGTGATGGGAAGCAAAAATCCTTCCCCTGGCTGCTGAATAGCTGCAAGGTCACTTACTCTACTACGGCCCTAGCACGCCCCCCTCCAGTTATCCATGGAGCGGAGGATCCACGACAGAATACCAGCCACTTCCTGTTCCTCTGATAGAGAACAGAGCTCTGTGCCATACAGGGATTGCTCATGTCCTGCACAGTCCTCCCCAAAGCTTGAACTCCCCTGGCTTTAGATGATCCACACAGATTTTGTGGGTGTCGAGGTCCCCCAGGCAGCAGAGAAGGGGGGAAGATTTGCCCCAGAAATCACCTTTTGTGGTAGGATTTCAAAGCACTCTACAAAGATTTATGAATGAACCCTCCCAATGTGCCTGTGCAGTATTATCATTGCCTCATAACTCAGTCACTGACAGCCTTAAGTGACTTGGCCAAAGTGCCAGATCCCTTGACTCCAAGTCCTGTCTTGTAACCACAAGGCCATGCTCTCTAAAGGAAAAAACTCATTTCAAAAGCGTCCTTCCCTGTTACCGATCAGAGATTATTAAACTGAAGGGATATTCCACCACTCATGTTTGCTTACATTTTCCATTTAAATAAATGAAACCATTTAGGGCAAAGACCACACTTCTTGTACCAAGTACATGATGGGTACTTCAATAATTTAAAGGAACTCTGTCAATTTGGGAGGGAGGGGGGAATCACACCTCCATCTGAATATTTTGGACTTACTGTTGTTACAAGTGAGATCACTAGAAGTGAAAGAGCTGCTTGAGCTACCAAGTAGAGGATAAAGTAATCACAGAAATATAGGCCTGGAAGGGATCTCAAGAGGTCCTCAAGTCCAGCCCCCTGCACCGAGGCAGGATCAAGTGAACCTAGACCATTCCTGACAGGTGTTTGTCCAACCTGTTTTTAAAAGCCTCCAGTCATGGGGATTCCACAACCTCCCTTGGAAGCCTATTCCAGAGTTTAACTACTCCTATAGTTGGAAAAAGAGGGTTATTTACCAATAACTGCTGTTCTTCAAGATGTGTTGCTCATATCCATTCCATTATAGGTATATGCACGCCTCCGGGCACAGTTTCCAGAACTTTTTTCCCCCTTAGCAGCTCCTGGAGGGCTGGCTCCGGCGCCCTCTGGAGCCCTGCGTACATGCTGTGGTATATGAGGCGCTGCCGGCCCTACACTCCCTCAGTCCCTTCTTTCCGCCAACTCCGGCAGCGGGGACGGGAGTGGGTCATCGAATGGACATGAGCAACACATCTCAAAGAACAGCAGTTACTGATAAGTAACCGTCTTTTCTTCTTCGAGTGCTTGCTCATGTCCATTCCATTATAGGTGACTAACAAGCAATACCTTGGAGGTGGGCTGGAGTTATCAATGAGCTGCCTGCAGCACCACTTTGCTGAAGCTCGCATCTTCTCGCGCCTGCTATAGACAATGGTGTAGTGGGACGTGAAGGTATGCACTGATGACCAGGTGGTGGCTCTCCAGATGTCCTGCACGGGAAGTCTCACTAGGAAGGCTGTAGACGAGGCTTAAGCTCTGATCGAGTGGGCTGTGATGGTTCCCAGAAGTGGCACCTTCACCTGCTCGTAGCAGAACTTGATGCAGGAAGTTATCCATGAGGAAATGTGCTGGGGGGAGACAGATGAGCCTTTCATCCAGTCAGCTACCGTGATGAAGAGCTGCGTCGATCTCTGGAGCGGTCTCGTGCGCTCGATGTAGAAAGCCAGGGACCATCTTACATCTAGCAAGTGCCACCTTCTCTCCTCCTCCGAACCGTGCGGGGCTACGGAGGAAGGAGGCCTTCACTATCTTGAGCACCCCTTCATGGACGGGGAAGGCTACCTGAGCTGGGGCAGCCGCTGCTAGGACGTTAAAGAGACTGTCCGCCACCTCTTTTAGCTCCTCCACCTCTAACTCCAAGTTGGAGGCCATCCTCTTGAGCAGCTCCTCATCCAAAGGCACTGAGTGACCCTGGGAGTCTGCTTCATCCGGTGAGGAGGAGGAGGATTGGAGGGGCGCAGTGGGAGGTGGCACCCCTTCCCGTCGACGAGCGGTCCCCACAGAAGTCCCTTTCTGTGGGTCTGAATCGTTGTCCAAGGGCGAATGGTGGCCTTTTCCCAGTACCAGTGGCACTGTGGTCCCAGCCCTACTGGGAAACCCCAGGGGCCCCAATACGGCCATTGTGGTGACCACTGCCCTTGAGGCCATCCAGGGGCTACCTGCACCGGGGGCTCTGGCATCTTTTGTTGATGGTGACTCGCCCAGTAACTACACCCCGTGGGATGACACTGAGGCACCATCAGAAGACCACGGTGGGGCTGTCTCGGAGACTCCTGCTGTGCAGTACTGAGCCGGGGCGGGGGGAGTGGTGCCCTGATCCGCGGGTGCTCTGTTGTTCCGGAGAGTGTCCTCTTGACGCCAACGACCTGGATGCCGATGAGGTCCAATATCAGTGTCACAACCAGTGCCGGCGCGCTGAATTGTGTTCCGAAGAGCTGGATCTTCCGCAGTGTTGTCTTGGTACCGAGGACTCGCGGCGCTGCTTGCCTCTCAGTGCCGAATCAGACTTTGGTGACTGGGTTCGGCGCCACCTCGGTGCGCGTGAACTCCTTGGTGCCAACTCTGTCTCCGATGACCAGGAACAGCGAGTTCCGTCTGGGGAGCGGCACCTGCAGACAACCATGATCAGTGCCCTCTCCTGGAGTTGATTTCTCCCAGTGCCAGGGATGAAGACCGACGTCAGGAGGGTGACTTTGTTTCCTGCCTTGATGCAGGTCAGTCTGACGACTATGACCTGGAACGACTTCGTAGGTGACCAACCTGCCAGAGATCATCCTCCCTGCACCAGGGATCTCCTGAGTCATTCAGGGGGTCCCAGCGCATGCTTCTCCTTCCATACGGGCCCCTTCTCTCTCGGTGGAGGTAGGGGCAGAGGTGGCAGAGGCAAGGCCAGAAAGACTCTTGTTACCTGAAATGCCTCCGGTGTCGATGGTGCCGGTAGGTGCAGGGGAGCTCCTCCCCTCCCAGGAGTCGGGGGTGGCTCCCTGACTGGAGATGCTGGCTCTGGTGAGTGGGTCTTCGTGGTCCGACCCTGCTGCGGTTCGGTGCTTGACCCCACCTGCAATGCAAGCAAAGGCAGTTCCAGCAACCGTCACAGGCAGAAAAAAGGAACTGAGGGGGTGTAGGGCCGGCAGCACCTCATATACCACGGCGTGTGCGCGGGGCTCCAGGGGGCACTGGAGCCGGCCCTACGGGATCTGCTAAGGGGAAAAAAGTTCCGGTAACCGTGCACGGAGGCATGCACACACCTAGAATGGAGTGGACATGAGCAAGCACTCAAAGAACTTGTTGCTAGGAAAATTTTAATATAAAACTGAAATGGGGTGCACCTACCCCGCACTGGTTCAGCAGGGGTTAATCTGTGTGTGGGTTGAGGAGGCCATGCCCCCTCACTCCTGCTGGTTATGCTCCAGCTGGAACAAGGGTATAAAAAAGCTTAGCTCAGTATAGGCTGGCTGCCAAAGGGAGCAGACATGTTGCAGGCTTCTGCGAAGAAATAGCTGGAGCTCCAGGACACAGAGATCAACCAGGCTGCGACTCCAGCTGACCCCCAGCCACCCAGCACCACAGATGGAGGAGAGACAGAGGAAATCTCAGGACTATCAGCATCAGAAGGACGGGTAGGAGGTAACCCAGGGGGACTAAGCATTGATCTGGTTGTGGAACCGGGGACAGACTCAGCGTGTTTCGGAAGGATCCCCGCTGAGCCTGTGGCGGGTACCCCACTGCAGACAGGGGGCTGCAACCTGGTGGAGTAGGGAGGGCCCATATACCCCTCTTCCCCCAGCCGCCACCCACCACCCCCCGGCCATTAGGCTGCACTGCCCTGCCTAGAAGAGTAGTCTTATTGACTGTAGCCACTAGGCCACAGTGCCCTGCAGCAAAGGGTTGTCCTATTGACTCTGGCCACTAGGCCATAGTGACCAGCAATGAAGAGTAGCCCGACTGGCCATTGAGCTATGCTGCCCTAGGAGCTAGGGCTGCCATGGCAATGTGGGAGACTAGATCACTGGGGCCGCCCCAGTTCTACTTTAATTCCCTGACAACCTGACACCCCCCTGACAGGAGGTATCAAGCCCCAGACAACTGGTAGAGAATGCAAACAACAACCAGGACCAGCTAAAAGGATCTGAACAAGGTGGCCGGCGGAGAAGATTTTGAAGTGGCTACTAGAGATCCAGCAGCAGCAGGTGAGGCAGCAGCAACACCACCAGACCCAGCTGCTCCATCGCCTCACAACAACAGCTCCAGGTGGCACAACAGCAGGAGCATAACACTGCTTGTAAAATCTTCTCAAGCCCATGCTGCCATGAAGTACCATAAGAAAAAAGTTATTTCACAGCAGAAATGTTGACTATACATAGGCTAGATGAGTAACGGTATACCTCAGCTTTGGTTGTTTTAGTAAATACTGAATGTAATCCTAAATGAGGTAAACACTCTCAATGAGCACTTAAGGTCTCATTAAAACATTCTGACATGTCTGACTCCAAGTATAAATAAAGAAAATGGTTACAATAAGCATAGATGCCACAGCCTTTTTTAAAGTTAAAGCAATTAGACCACTTGATGCACTGGCTGTGGCTCTAAAACAAAATAAACATTCAAAACCATTTGCATTCTAGGAGCAGAGGCACTGAAACAAGGTCTCTGCCCCTAGAATGCAAATAGTTTTGAATAGGGTTTTTTAAAGTGAGAGAATGAGTGTATCATGTGAGCTAATTGCTTTTGGAAAAAATACATAAAGTTACCTATTTAACTTTGAAAGAGGTTGTAACAGCAATACACTATTGTTTTGACCATTTGATTTGTTTATACTTAGAATAAGACACCTCAGAATGTTTCAAGTGTCAGAAGGTTTCAAATGGCTACTTTAACTTTGAAAGAAACTTGCATGCAATAACTATTGTTTATTACTCATAGTTAAGCTTATTTTCCATTTTTTTCAGAATGGGAAGGTAAAAGAGTTGCTTATTGGCAGATATTAAAGTATCAAGTTTCAGCCCAGTGCAGTTTTTCTAGCCAAATTAAGACTTTAAATGTAGTACAGTCAGTGGACTAACTGTACTATGGAAATGTAGCCAGCCTTTAAATATAGCTGCTCTGCCATGTACCCTTATAACCAGATCATGCCAAAATAATGTTATTTTAATGTATATTCTGGGATGATAATGCAAATGAATTTTATATCAGTACTGTGAAAATGCAGACAAAAAAGAGGTATCTTAAATTTATAAATGAACATAGCAACCTGTTTATGAAGTATAACAAGAATTTATAAAAAACATTGCCTTCAACTAATTATAGCATATATTACAAACACAACAATTAAAACAATCAGACATTTCCTGTAATATATTTATTGAAGGAAATTTTAAAATGATGTAAATCTTTAACAAGCAAATACTGTAGATCTTTTCAAAACAATCATCCCCACAGCAAAATTTTAATGGTAACATTCTGTAGGCATTCTAATCCAATTAGGAATACACTTTGTACATTTAGCCCTCAATTAATGCGTTAATTTAACAGTGACCATCTCAACCAAAAAAAGTGATTATACATGAACATTTCCTCATGTAATTCCAATCTTAATGCATAAAATCTTATTGTGACAGTCTGAAACTTTTCTGATTTGCATGGCTAGATACTATAAATTAGCTTTTGGCTTATTTAATTCAATTATTTTATCAGAGTGAAGTTTAGCAATCTCTTCCTTGCTAAATCCAAATTCTAGAAGTATCTCTTGTGTGTGTTCTCCTATAAAAGGATCCCTTCTGGGAGATGGAACAGCTGGAGTCCTTGAAAGAAGAGGAGACGGTCTAGGACTTATCTCTTCCTGATCATTCTTGATAAAAGAACCACGTTCTTTGTTATGCTGGTTTAAGGCAACTTCATCAAAGGATAAAACAGGCGTCACACAGGCATCTGTGCCATCGAAGATCCTGCACCAATCTGCCTGTGTCTTTTCAGAAAATATAGCTGCAAACATTTTCTTCATTTCAGGCCAGTCAGAGAAACTCAACTGACTGGGAAGCTTATCTGAATCTAGTCCCAGTCCTAAAAGGATAAAAACAAAGTTTAAATATATTGTACTTTAGGTATGCTAATAAAAATAGAGTAAATGCTTTTCCTGCCACCCACAACTCACCCTACTTCTCATGCAGATTTATTGCAGGCAGCCTAATACAGCGTAAGGGTCATAGCTCATTAGGCTTCAGTTACAAGTGTTTTCAAAATTTATTACAGGGCACATAATTTGAAAAAAGGAAAGGAAAAACCACCATCCCTGGTTCTTGCCATTAGATTAAACTGCATCAGATATAGGCTCATAAAAACAGTATACACTGGGTACAGAGTTAAGAGCTATATACTTAATGACTTAATAGCTCTGAAGCAGAGGAAAAAATAATGTAGAAAAGGTAAGGATGGAAGACCTTCATGCCTGTAAGATCTTCCCGATCCTTAGCTTCTATGATTCTATCATTTGTACTGTGACCTTATAAAAAAGAAATAGAAACAACTTTTAAAAAAATGAAACCTTATTGTAAAATGCAGCAAAAATGTGGAGCTCCCTGATCGCTTTACTTTGATGCTAGATCTTTTTCTCCCATTTTTTGCCTCCATTTTTTCTACTAACTAAGGGCTTGTCTACTCTTGAAAGACTACAACAGCACAGCTACAGCATTCCTGCAGATGGAAGAATTCTTCCATTGACCTTGCGCTGTCTACTGTGGGGGTTAGGGTCAGTTTAACTACACTGCTCAGGGGTATGGATTCTTCACACCTCTGAGTGACTTAGCTGGATCAATCTAACTTTTCAGTGCAGACCTGGCATTAAATTGCAAGCACTAGGCTCCATGTCTTCTTGCATGTCTGAAAAGCACCAGATACTATACAATTGTAATTGCACCATGTAAATAACAAAATCACACCAACCGTTTTTTGCCCATAATGTTTCCCTGCATCTAATGTTATAGCAATGAATAATCCCAAAGGCTGCTTATAAGCAGCCACCCCCGTTCCTGTTAGGCAGAGCCAGGAGAAAGTCAAAACAAAGGAGAAGCACCACCAAGATTTGCCAGAAGTCTTTGCCTACTAAGCATGCTCAGAAAGGACTTATCCATCATTTATAACTAAAGCTAGCAATAACAACAACAAAAAATCTCTTTCCACAACAAACCCTGCATTTAAAAAAACAATTCATCCAAAATTTGTCAAAAATCACAATTTTTTTCACAGAAAGGGATTTAAAGAAAAATTCTGTTTTACCAGAAGCCTCCTGCCAGGAACACTCATGTCAATTTCACATGGGCCTTGGCTCTTTGACTCTCAAACCCCAGAAGGAGGAGGCAAGAAGAGCACCCAGGCACCCTGCCTCTCAGTCTCTGGTGCCCTCAAGAAAAACTTTTGTAAATTTCACAGGTGGAAAGTGAAATTGACAAGAGTCTTCCAGGTGGGCAGCCAGAAAGCAGTCTTTTCAATTTTCAGCAAAACTGAAAACAAAAATTTTATTGAGACATTATTCTGATGAAAAATTTTCAGCCAGATCTACTTATAACCATAATCCAAACACTCTACTTCCTCCACTCAAAACATGGAGATGGATGTACTCCAAAACAAGCATAATTTACACACCAATTCTCAAATTCCTGCCATTTATGTGATGTATGTGTAAAATGGAAATCTTTTAAGGAAAATCTGTCTTCTTTTAAAATACAGAAACAAAAATAAAATATCCTTTCAGCTGAGACCAAGCCTGGAAAATTACAGAACAAGGAGAGAAATCTTTTGAAAGTTATGTGTGACACCACACTATAAATGAAACTATATTTGCTACTCAACTATAGCTACTAAGCAAACATGGTAATATATACATACACTCGCAAGAAAGGTATAAATATGAGAATGATCATATATTCAAATATTGATGGAAAATACATTCAAAAGATGTACTTCCATAAATAACAAATAAGGTTTCAATTTTATTTGAGTCTGCTAAGGAATCTCTTTTCCATATGCTTTCAAACAGGGAAAGAAGGGAAAATATGATTTTTTTTCAGCTTCCATTCCCAATTACCAGTAGTACTTTTCTCTTCCTTCCCCCTAACCTAAGCTCTTTCTTCAATCTCTCCCCTTCTACTGCTGTGGAAACTGATCGTTCATTGTTTAATCGTGCCTGTGCTTCAGCACACTCCCACGATCTTAGCCTGGTGTCTCTGTGGTGCAATAGGTCAGCCCTGTCGGCTGTTAATCGAAAGGATGATGGTTCGAGATGCCACTCAGGAGGTGCCCGTTGCTTGTGCATTTCATTCTGCTGGATGCTCCAAGTCTCCCACTATCTTAGCTAGATCAGGTTCAACAGTTAGGACATGAAATAGATGAGGATCAAGCTATACTCCAGCTGCTGCTACACTTACCACTGGGAAAGTGTTTTCTTGCAGGAACAAGGGCACAATTCAGCTAAATGATTATGCTACAGGATTTCCCTGCATAGGCAAACTGCAATAAGTAGGCAGGCATGAGCTAGAGTAGTATTCCAACCCAATTTAACCTGTTGATGTATACTTCAAGAGATTCCCTAAGAAGTTTACTTTAAAAGATATATAATAGTAAAATACCACTGAAGTATTTGTGACAAATTAACCAAAATAAGCAGGACTTGAAAATTTGCACCTATTAGTCAGGGATGAAATCGAATAGAGTGAGATGGGAAAAATAGGGTCACGGAGCCTCAGACCAGATCTAGGCTATTGGATAACTGATTATATGGACAGCACCTTCCCTAGCTGCAGAAAGAACTTCCTGTATCTTCTCCACAGCTTCCTGCTGCTGCAAAGGTGAAAGAGCCTTTTTTACCCTACCCTTTTGCAGCATCTCCTGGCTGTTGCAAGGCAGAGGGGATGGGAAAAGAAGAGGTCTCCACCATCCTGCCCCTCCACATGATTTTGGGATCCTCCTCCCCTGTGAATAATTGCAGTGCCTGCCTCTGTTGTGCCTCACAGCTTCCCCAGAAACATTTATGTTTCACGCCTGCTCATAAGGTTCTGATAGCAACTGTGAAAGTGAATAAAATCTTCTTAGTATCACTCTGCTGCTACTTGGCAAACATACTGCAGCTGTCTATCTACAAACTCAGAAATACAGCTTTCATTTGGCTTGTTCTGTAAGCTTACATGTAACCACTGACTGAATTCATCATTGGGCTAATAATACCTACTCTTCATAATACCTAAATCAATCCCAAGTAAAGATCAAACCAACTACTAGTTTAACATCCTCAGTCAAATTAAAATTTCTAGCTGCCTATCAGCCACACATAATACAATCCTTACAAAATTAATCCTATTATTAATTCTTACTTAAAACACATTTCTAAAACCAAAACATATTGTACCATATGAATACTCAATTCTATAAGAGCTAGCAGAGGATTTCAATTCTATATCACCATAAAACAAGTCAAATGATAACATATTATGTCATTCTGTTTCAATACAGGAAATCTGAACTTGAAATCTTGTTTTATCATTAAGGTATTTAGTTGTGTGTGTTAAATTATATTAATGCAGTCAATCCATTCTGAACAGAGCTATATCATTCTGATTAGTTATACTTAAAGATGACGTTTAAAGGAAATTTACCAGAATTTACCCTAGTGAAATACAATAGCACACACATCCTAAAATTAAGTATTACACATTCATTTTCCAATAACCATTGCAGACTTCAACTTTTAAATAAATATGAACTCATAGCCTTTAAGTACTGCAGCTTTTCATTTTCCAGTCTGGACTAACTATTTGTGGTTCAGACAGGCAGGATCATAACCAGGGGAATGGAGTCAGCATGGAAACAATATAGCACTCTTCAGGATATCACAGAATGTCCAATTCCACCAGAACATAACCAAAATTAGCATATCTGGTATAGCAATTAGGAATTGTTTTTGGTTTATTATGATTTTAATCTACTGGTATTTGCTTAGTAAAGGTCAGTAATTTACAGGAGAATAGCATTAAACAAAATCGTTTTCTTCCACTCCAGAGAAAGAAAAATAATTTCCACTGTATACTTTTGCTGTAAAGATATGTATTGTAATAAAATGAATTGCTGCAATAAATCACAAAAAACAATATTTCTAGAGATTCATAAAAAAGCAACACTGAAAGTGGAGTCCACTTAAAGTCATATGAAAATATAAATACTGAGCAAAGATAAAATCAATGAAAACCCACGGACTTGTCAGCACTCAATTACTGCTCTGTTACACTAGAACAGTGATTCTCAACCAGGGGTGTGCAGAGATTTCTACCTGTGGATATGCAGAGATTTTCGGGGGGGGGGGGGGGGGGTACATCAACTCTTCTAGATATTTGCCTAGTTTTACGACAGGCTACATGAAAAGTACTAACAAAGTCAGTACAAACAAAAACTTCGTACAATGACTTGTTTATACTGCTCTATATGCTATGCAATGAAATTAAGTACAGCATTTATATTCCAATTGATTTATTTTATAATTGTATGTTAAAAATTAGAAAGTAAGCAATTTTCAGTAATCATGCACTGTTGACACTTGTATTTTTTGATTTTGTAAGCAAGTGAGGTGAAACTTGGGGGGTACACAAGACAAATCAGACTCCTGAAAGGGGTACAGTAGTCTGGAAAAGTTGAGAGCCACTGCACTAGAAAACTATTAACACCCAAATGAATGCATAATTTGTATACTCAATTATAATGATTACACATGAATGTAAGCAACTATACATCCAACTTCTTATCTGCAAATAATTGCAGTTTACATATAACAAAAAAATACGGGTGATGTGAAAGCGTGACTCCTTGGGGTTCTAATAGGGAGGCAGAAGAACGTTTTTATTATGCAAATGTTAAAACAGAAATTCAAACTCTACGCATTCACAATAACTGTTCCTTCCATCCAAACAATTCTCCCCAATTTCATAGCTTACTCTTCAGACTTTCAGCATAAACAAAGTGTCACAAGGAAGGTCATTTCATTAGCAAAAGGCAAATTAATTTGTCATCTAAATCTTATATTTGACTTCAAATAAAAGCTGAAACACTATATAATTCAGCTGTATAACGTATAATCAGAAAACCATTAGCTCAACTTCTAGATTTTTTAAATATAGCAAACCTGCAACTAATGCTGTATATCAAAACTTTTAAACTGCATGTATAAATCTATTGTAGCTTTCATTATCCCAAATGAGACATAATTATAGATATCCTCAATACATATAAAGTTTTTAAAGTGCCTTCTAAATTGTTTTTATAAAATTCATGCACAGTGTGGGCTGCTTATGTCAAACAGTCAGAGAAGGGCATGCAGCACGTTATATGTTTAAAACTTTAGAGCCTGTTTCTGCTTTCTCTCACCAGTGACCTCAACCCCTGGACCGCAGATCCCTGGGATCTGCAGACTATGTCTAACGTAGGGGTTCACCACTTCCATTTGAAATTTTTAGGGATGCACAAATTTTAAAAAGGTTGAAAACCACTGATCTAGATTCATAGACTCCAAGGCCAGCAGGGACCATTGTGATGATCTATCTGATTTCCTGTATAATACAGGCCACAGAACTTTCTCATCTAGAGTAATTCTAATTTAATCATTGGGAGTTACACCAATGTAAAATCGACAGGTGAGTAGAATCAGGCCCTTCATTCCTCTTCCTTCCCCCTCCCCTTTAAATCTGAAATGAATTTAGCAATCTGGTAGTCAGACTAACAAGAGCTTGCAGAACATTATACATGTTGCCAAAAATTGACAAATCTGCAAAAACAGTCCGCAGGTCACCTGCAAGACATTCTGCCTTCTTTTTATGACCAACTATGAGACTAAAAATGAATCTAATAAAACAATCTTATCAGGTTTCTGAAGTGCCTTTCCTTGATTGTCCAAATTGGCAAGTTCTCCTCTATTGTGTAAAACTGCCCAACCGAACATGTCAGCCCAATGCAATAGACATGCCCTTGCCTGGAGTAGACAAGAGATATTGGATCTCCTGGTGCCTGTGGGGAGAAGAGGTTGTGCAACCACAGCTATGGACCAGCCACAGAAATGTGGACATCTATGAACAAATTGCACATGGGATTCAGACAATGAGACATGACGGGGATCAGCAACAATACCATGTGAAAGAAAAGGAACTGCGCCAGGCATTCCACAAGGCTATGGAGGCCAACAATGGATCTTGGTGACGATCTCACCAATACCCGCAGACCACCATGGATACCCGGGAGGAACCCAAGACAAAGATTTCTGCTGTGAACACAGAGGATGAGAGGGAAGATGCGGTAGGGGGTTCCAGCTATACCCTGGACCAGGACCTCGCTGAGATTCCACCACAATCCAGTCTTGCCAGCTGAGCACAGACAAGCCCTATGAAGGGGAAGGGACTGCAGGTAAGTGTGTACATACATTTTTCCTTAAAATGTTTAAATTTAAAGATGGTGCCTGGCCCATCCCCTAGTTACCAGGCACAGTCATCGACTTCTCATTGTTTTACTCATACAAAAAGAGGTAGCAGTTCAACAAATAGAGGCAGAGCTGGCATCTGCTTTTCATTCCCCTGTAGGGTTAGAAGGAGGGATCATGCAGAGCACTTTATGTACATAGTTCCTATTATCCTCTTGATAGATCTCAATGAAACTTTCATGGAGATACTCCGCAGTCCTCTTCAGAAGGTTTCAAGGGATGGCTGCCTTATTTCTTCCACCACTGTAGGACGCTTTTCCACACCACTCCATGATGAAGACAGCTGGTACCAAACTAGCAGCATATGGGCACAGGCAGCTCTCGGGTACCAGTAAGAGCTGAGCTCTCAGTGCCTTTGTTACCCTCAAGAATGAGATCCTGAATTAACCACCGCTTGTGGAAAATAGTTCCAATATTTAGTGCCGCTGCCCACCATAGAATAGGGACTGAAATTTTATTGTTTCATGCAACAGAAAATCCTTCCTCACCCTAACGGGCCATGCTCCCCATGGCTGGGCTGGGGCATGATACTGTACAAAGATGTTCCAAAGCTGAAGTATCAATAAGCTTCATGAGCAAGAGGTAGGTCGAGTCCCCCAGAATCATTATGGGCATTTCAAGAACACTAATTATAATCTGCCGATCAGGAAAGAATCTCTCTTACTTGCTGCTTTCTGAACAGTTCCATATTCTTAAAGATGCAAGCAGCATGCACCTTCCCTAACTCACACATTGATATCAGGTGAAGCATTCCCAGTGACCCCCCCCAACCCTGGCACAACAATAGCAAATTAGTCCTCTCTTTGATGTACTCTGTGTGCAATGTGAGCTGGTGCTAAAACAGGGAAGTGCATATGCCCTATATTGCCCCATGCAGTTTGAGAACCCTTCTGCTGCAAATCCATCCTCTATGTCTTGCACTTTGCTAAGAGTCACAGTCCTGCAAAACAGGAGACAATTAATGCCCCTACATCCTTGCATGACAACTGGCCCCCACTGTGGATTTTCCAACTCCAAAATGACTTTGTACTAATAGCAATTCAGCAATTCGAGCTTCCGGAGTGTGATTGCCACTCACTTCTCGACTGTCAATGCCTCAATCATTCTGGTGTCCATGTGCTGGAAGTGTGGGACAAGCTTCGCACAGAGATCAAGGAATATGGCCTTCTGCAGCCACTGCTTGTCATCCCAAATCTGCATTACAATTTGATCCCACTCGTCAGTGCTCATTTCTTGAGTCCAGCACTTCATCATCTGCAGCTCTGTGAATGCCTCCAACAACCCTGAATTGCTTTTCGCTGTCTCTTAGCAAACTGTCCTTGTAGAAATCATCATATCCTCCGCAGTTGTGGTACATCCTGAAGGTCTGCAAATACAGGAGAAGCATGTTTCCTGTATTTAGAATGTTCATGACAATATAGTAGTATTCTGCAGGCTCCATGCATCTGTCTGAGAAAAGTGCCACATAGGTTTGTAGAATTTTTTTTTTTTTTTAAAAGACACAAAAATTACGTGTTGGATGACATTATGAGATGGAGAAAGTTGTATGCTGGAAATTTGACCCCCAGCTCCCAGAGATTTCTGCAATCGTTATTTCAACCCCACAACACATTGCAAAAACTTCCCCAGAAGGCAATGCACCGGACAGAGGCACATGGCACACTGGGATACCTCCTGTGATGCACCGCACTTTGCACTGACACAAGCACTCCTGGTAAGTATGCATAGCGCCAACACAAGTAGTTAAGTACGCAAGTGCCTGAGCAATAATCAAACTTTGGTGGCTGTACACCAATAAAACCTGTGTCAACCAAAGACTGTATTGTAGACATGGCCTATACAATTCTTGGAAGCAACAGAAAAGTAGGGGGTTTGTTCTAGTCTCTCTGTTAAATTTTGTTCAAAGTAAACTAAAAATGGTTAATTGTGAAGTTGGAATAGTGGAATAAAACTTGGGTGCCTAAAATTAAGCATCTCAATTAATATTTAATGACCTAAGTGGCCTAATTTTCAGAGGTACTCCGCAATCCCTGCACAATTCCAAAAAATGTACAAAAACTACAGCCACTGTTCTGAAAGTCAGGGAAAGTTAGAATTTCAGCACCCTGCCTTAAAGCATATTGCAAGAACCAATTAAAAGAAACATTCCTTAAAAAAAAAAAAAAATTAGAAACATCAGGAATTATTTTCTTTCACTGCTAATGGAAGAAGTCATCAGCTTAATGTCAGAGTCAGAAACCTGAGTTCTAGTCCCAGATGTCAGTGATCTCTCTGTGCCCGAGATTCCCCATCTGCAAAATCGGTATAATATTTACCTCAGAGGGTAGAAGTGAGCATTAATTACATGGCTGAAAAGTGCTTTGAGATCCTCAGAACAAAGGCAATACCGGAAATTCAAAGCTGTCGTACTATTCATAGGCCCTTTATCTAATCAAAAAATACACATAGTTTCTTGGAGCTTGCAAGCCCTGAAAGGTCACATATGCCAGCTACCCAGTGAGCTAATCTATTCATGCTCACACCTCTGTAGTAGGAAGTTGCACAGCTAGAGGGACTGGAGGATTCTCTCTTATAAATAGGCTTGGCAGGATTAGGTTTAAATCCAAAGACATCAGTAAATAATTTCAGCTGTCACACTGAAATCAATGGAAAAAATATTCAACAGTAACAGATGAAGTGAGTGCAGCTTCCCCTGTACCTTGTTTGTGCAGGGATCTGGTGTCAGCGGCCATGCAGCTGCACAAGGAGCCCTCAACAGCCCTACAGTCAAGGATCCACTCCCTCACTCACCAACCAGGAGGGCCAGGGGCCACCCCCATCCTGGAGCCATTCAGCAATGGGATAGCCTCTCCTATGGACGGGGCTCATCCTCCTCCTCACAGTCCTGGCTGGGGGGGTCTCTGCCCTGCCCCGCTAGGATGGCAGCTTTCCCCACACCTGGTGCCTGCAGGATCAGGTGTCATCAGACCTGCAGCAACAAATGGAGCCCTCTGCAGCCCCCGTTCACTCACTTTCTGCCCAGGAGTGTGGGAAAGCAGTCCCCAGGGAAGAGCTGTTCAGCAATTTGGTGACCTCCTCCACAGCAGGGGGCTTGTCTTCCTCGTTGTGGTCCTCACACACCTGCCCGATGAGATTGCCCATGGGGTCGGACAAGGATCACTCGAGAAGGAGCAAACGATTATGTGGCAAAGGGCTATATATAGTGGCCGCCAAGCAATGGTGGAGCTGCAGCTCTTATTAATTAACACAATAGTGCTTTGGGGTCAAATTTCAGGAAGAGTATGAAGGCAATTACATTTGTTGTTGGGGTTCAACTGTATGTGCACAGTAAGGAGGGGCAAGTTTGTTGTTTTATGTCCATAATGGGTCACAAAAGAAAAACCCTAGCAGAACATTGCAGTAGATATCCTGATGCCAAATTCAAAATGGTGAAAACATCTGGAAAGGGATGTGAGGACATTTTGCTCTGCAAAGTTTGTAGACCAGAAATCTCTGGAAAGTCAAATCATAATGCTGAACATTTGAACAGTATGTCTCATTTGAAATTAAAAGAAAGGCAAGCAATGGTAGGCCAGGCTTCAATAGAAGTGTGTTTGGGAAGAAGGAGCGAAAATATGGAAGCAGCTGCAAATTTTCTACATGATCTGGATTGCGTGCTGTGTTTGGAGGCAATTCCAATGAATACTGTCCATGGTTCCAGCTTTATGTTAGCCCTGCTTCACAAGTATGCACCAACATGCACTCACCCAAGTACGTCATCAGCTGGAAGAAAAACACCTGCCTAATGTTTTCACTCACCAACAATCTGCAAATAAGGATCTTTTGTGAGGTGAGAAATGGTCTTTAGAAACGGATGAAACCACGGGGCTTTTCGGAAAGCCAGCAATGAACGTCCTTGCAATGTACTACAGAGACAAAAATGTGCAATGTGGAGCTCATTTCAATGAGGATCCAAGATGTGTTGCAAGAGTACAGCCAAATGTGGGAACTCTGTTGTCGCTCAACAGCAACTCCACAATGTACATCCAGCTCTCAGTAAAGAACATGAAAGAAATGTATCCATATCTGCTGCACATTCCATGTATTGCTCATCTTTTGCATATCACCACTAACCATGCAATCAAAATTAATTTGTTCCAAAATGTCAACAAATCTGTGGTACGTTTTTCAGAGATATTTAAACACGTTGAGAGACAAAAGCGAGTGTTTTTTAAAGTCTGTACAACCAACAGCATGAGCCCATCAAGTTTGCGTGTGCCCCCTCATGTTGTGCCATCATGCTGATTTTCCTGGCTTGAGGGAGCAAAATTCATGTTCACTGGGACACGTGACAAACTCTCTCATTAAAGAAGATGCAGTCATCTCAAAGAAGGCAATGGAACTATGAATGGTCGAGGATGATGGAAACCAGCGAGAACTGTATTGCAAGTTCTCTTTTCTTTGTGTATATTTGGGAAAAATCCACAGGGTTCATTTGCAAATGGAAACAAATGTACCTCTGATACATTGCATTGATATGCCGCTTTACTACAATTTGCAACTTGCTGCTGTTGTACATAAGACCTTAAAAGAAGTGGATCTCAAGTCAATGTGCCCCTAAAAGAAATTCTTTTCATCTGCAATGCAAATCTCAAAATAAAATGAAGGCAATCATATCTCACCACCTACCCAATGAACTATCTGGATTATGACCTCTTCTTCCCATCTGTGAAGTGTCTGATCCATTTGTCAAGGCTCAGATGCTATACAATTTTAGCAACTACGAAAATATTCTGCATATTTTCCCTTGCAAGGCAGAAGAGTTCAAGCACAATTCTGACTTGTGCATGGCATGTGAAGTGCCTTGGGATGACAGCATAGCAGTACTTGAATACCGAAGAAGTGAAAGCCAGTCACTGCGTATCATGTCTAGTGTGGCGTTACATGCATTTGCAGTGCCAATAACTTCAGTGTCTACGGAAAAATTATTCAGTCTGTTCAGAAAAGTTCAAGACAAACACTTGCATGTGCCTCTCCAAAGACCGACTTCGATGGCTTAATATTTACTACAATAATGATGAGCTGAAATTTGCAGAGCTTTCAAAATCTGGTATTGTCTGCTGACTCTAGCAAAAAAAATTATGATGAATTCCAGTGCCTTTAACAAATGGCTCAAAATTATTTATTTGTTTTTGCTCAAACCTCCTAACTGTGGGAACTAAAGACCATGGGCAAAGTTCTGTGATTTAGACTTCTGAATTAGTCTTATTATAAAAATAAAGCTTTAACTTTTTGCATCTTAACATCTACTGTCAGTAATAATTATCTGACTCTCCCTTAATTTCCCACAACTGTGAAAATTCAAATATATAACAGAAAAAAAATGCTTTAAAATAAAAATGGGTATTTTCCATCAAAATTCAGAAAAAAAAAAATATATATATATATATATAAATCTAAATTATCACCAAGCCTACTCATGAATGAGTTTCCAATTTCTCACATACTGTCCTGCCCCCTGTTCTAGGTCCAGTCTCTTTTGTCTACAGAAACTACAGAACCTGTGGAAGTTACTGGAGCACTACAGGTAAAGTACCTCTTGCACATAGAATCATAGAATATTAGAGTTGGAAGGGACCTCAGGAGGTCATCTAGTCCAACCCCCTGCTCAAAGCAGGACTAACCTCAGCTATATCATCCCAACCAGAGCTTTGTCCCATTTATTCCTGCTGCTCAAATCATTGTGAGTTGGGAGACAAAACATTTGGAGTCCATGATAGGTCCTGTAAATTATACAAAAGAAGCCACCACAGAGCTGGGAAGAAGAAGTTACTCACCTTGTGCAGTAACAATGGTTCTTTGAGATGTGTCCCCCTATGGGTGCTCCACTGTAGATGTATTTGCGTCCCTGAGCTGCTGATCAGAGAACTTTGCTAGCAGTCCATCCAGACTGTGCATGCACTGCTCCCTGCCTGCCACGAGACTAGACTAGTCAGCGGTTGAAGGCAATCCCTCCTCAGTTCCTTCTCTACTACAGAGTCAACTATGAGAACTCTGAAGTACAGGGGAGAAGAGTAGATCATGAAGCACCCACAGGGGGATACATCTTGAAGAACCATCGTTACTGCACAAGGTAACTTCTTCTTCCAGTAGTGTCTCTATGGGTGCTCCACTATAGATAACTCCCAAGCAATTCCCATCACTGGTGGCTGGGACTTCGGAGTCTGATACAGATGATAGTACTGTAGCACCAAATTTGGCATCTGCAGCCGAATCCCCCAGGGTTGCATAGTGTTCTGCAAAGGTATGTGCAGATGCCCAGGTAGCTGCTGTAGATTTCTGCTATAGAGATATCCTTGGAGAAGGCAATGGATGAGGAGACTGACCTTGAAAAATGTGCGGGGTGTTACATTATATAATTGGTTACAGAGTTTAAAATACACCCTGAAGCCTACTTAGAAAGTCTAAGCTGAAAATCAGTGTACCTTTTGACCTATCTGCAATGCAGAGAAAGTGTCTCAGAGACTTTCTGAAGGCTCTTGTCCTGTCCAAGTAGAAGGCCAATATTTATCATTATGCATAACACAGCACAGTTTTATTATACTCTTGGTAACAGATATTTAGACATTTGCCTTATGCACCTCCTAGCTTGGTGTTTCTTTGACTCGTAAAACAAAACTGAAATTCATCTGAAAGCAGTGTCTTACACAGTTCATAACCTGAATATTGGAAACAGAACATAAATCCCAAATCGTCTTGTGTACATTTTTTAAAAGTGAACATAAATTCTCTTATAAAGGAGTCCCAGTCTTCTGACTGGAGAGAATGGAAAAGGTCCATCTTGCAATAGTAGGAACCACTGTGAATGAAGGCAAAATGTGGAAAGCCAGGAGCATATCAGGTTTTAAGTTCAAGAGGAAAGACTAAGGAAGACTGCTGTTTCATTTGTTATATAATGTGTTACTTTACCTATCATCGACTTTAGAAAAACTTGCATATAGTATTTGCAAGACAGAATGACAACTGGATGTCAATACTACATACTTAGTAAAGCTTTATGAAATTTTGCAGTAAGAGTTACTTTACATTAGTCAATTTGTATTAAAAATATCCAATTTAACTTAAAAAGTTAAATGCTTTTATGAACTATCCACACTGGAAGTGCATTTTAAAATAGTTTAATTTTTTTGAAAAATTGTAAAAAGATTTTTTTTTAATTTGCAGTCTAGCCTAAAACCTTGATTTCCACCCACAATGAGTTTTTAAAGCAGATTAATAAGCCTTTGAAAATAATGGTTTACAAAGAAATTGTTCAGTAGTTCAGCCACAAAACAACACAGTAGCACTACATCTTCAGAAGAAAATCTGTAATTAAAATATATTTAAAAAAATCCTACCCATTCAAATGTTACAAAAATATACAGTTTATGCAAATTGGTTTCAAAAGGTGTTTTTCATGTACAAAAAAACAAACATAAGGAATTTCATAAAACAAAGATATCAAATGATAAAGACTTCATTTCATTCAACCACACTTGACTGAGGAAAGGCACTTATATGAACCAACTTCTAAAAGCTACTTACCCTTTACAAGCTGTTCATAGAATTGGGGCTCAATAGCCCCAACTGCCATGAATTTCCCATCTAAGGTCTTGTAGGTCTCATAGAAAGGTGCTCCACTGTCCAGCAAGTTCTCCCCCCGACATCTGTTCCAAAGGCCTAAATTTTGAGACTTCCACAGGAAAGAACTTAGATACGCTGTTCCTTCTACCTTAAAGATTTATTAAAAAAAAAACAACCCAACAACTTTAGAGTTACCAGTGAAATTGCTGGCAATTCCACACAAACAAGTATTCATAAACTTACAATTAATGTTACTCTTGCTTAAGATTTTTAATTGTCATATTCTTGTTAAGTAGTTGGTTTAAGGATTATATCATTCACAAGAGCAACCTTACCTTTAAAGTTGTGTGTGATGCTTTCTAAGGCCTTGTCTGTTGTGTATTTTGTGTCTTGCCTAATTGCCTAGAATTAAATTATTAAGGGGTAGCTCAGCCAGTCCTGGCTGGTTTTAGTGTTAGTTCAATAAAGAGGCTCCCTGTATTGCATCTCTCTGTGATCCTGTGCTCATCTCTCTCTCTCTCTCTCTCTCTGAACACAAGCAATTAAAAGGAATTCAACATAACAAAAGTGGAGAGGAGGATGGGATCGACCTGTGATGCACCAGCAAAAAAATAAAAGGCAAAGTAAGAAAAAAACCTTTTTGCAGTTTTGGGGGCTGGGCTGTTTACACTGATAGTTCAAACTGAAACTAAAACAGACTCTGCTTTGTTCTGACCAAAGTGAAGTAGACAGAAACAAAGCAGTGCTAGTAAATGGAAATCACCAACAACTGTGTGTGAATGACCCCAACACACATGAATAAAAGACACTAGAAGCCGAGAAAGAAGGGGGGGGGGGTAAGAGGGGAGAAATGGCTACATGTACGGGGCCCCTGGGACTTTTTAATGAGACTCTAGAGCAGCGGTTCTCAACCTTTTTTTCCCCGAGTACCACTCGGGGAAAAAAAAGGGGAAAGGGGGGGACTTTCAGCGACCGCGGGGGGGTCTTTCGGCGGCAGCAGGGTTACATGAGGGGAACAATGCCCTCTGCCGAAACCCTGCCACCGTTTGACCCTTGTCGGCAGCAGGGTTTCGCAGGGGTGGGTGGGAACTTGCGGCGGCGGCGGGGTTTCACAGGGGAGGACGGGGGACTTTCGGCAGTGGATTCGGCGGCGCGGTACGGCTCGCGTACCACCCAGCCTTCTTCGAAGTACCACCGGTGGTACGCGTACCACCGGTTGAGAACCGCTGCTCTAGAGAATTGGAACTCATATGCTGAGTGTTTTCAGCTTTTGTCATTGCAAATGAAACTGCAGATGCAAAGAAGGTGCCCATTTTCTTAAGTGTTGTAGGAGCCAAAACCTATGCTTTATTGCACAGCTTAGTGCACCCTGATAAGCCAGAGACAAAAATCTTACAGTGACATTGTTAAAATCCTGGAGGCACATTTTTCTCCAAAACTGCTGGTAATTGCAGAGAGATTTAGGTTCCACAAAAGGAATCAAGAAGAAGGTGAAACAATTGTGCAATTTGTAGCAGCTCTGAAGAAGCTTGCTGAGCACTGTAAATTTAATGATGTGTTTGCACAATGAAGCAATACAGAAGCGCCTATTGATAGAGGCCCAGCTCACTTGGCAGAAGGGCCATTGAAATTGCAAGCTCTATAGAGCTGGCCACAAAGGAAGCCCAACAGCTCAGTGCATCGACCAGAGTGCATAAGGTGTCACAAGAACCTACCCACAAGACAGTGGGGAGCCAGGAATGTTACCGCTGTGGAAAGCCTGGTCACCATGCATCAGAATGCTGGTGTAAAGACCTAGTGTATCGACAATGTGGCAAAAAGGAACACGTTGAGTGTGCCTGCAAACAAAAGAAAGAAGAGTCAAACAGAACAGGCAAACCAGAGAAAAAGAAACCTGCTGTCTGGTGGACCAAAAAGGAAAATCTGCACATGGTAGAGCAGGCTCAGGATGATCAAAGTGACACCCAGTCAGAAGAAGTGCCACTCCATGTCTTGTCCCTGGCAATTGGCTCACATGAATACTGGGTAACCCTGATGTTGGAAGGTAAATTTGTACACATGGAACTGGACACTGGCACAGCAGTTTCACTAGTCTCAGATATTGTGTATAAGGAGAAGCTAAAGCATCTCTCGCTTAAGCCAACAAAAACTGTTCTGAAGATGTACACTGGAGAAATGTACCCATATTGGGCACTACTGATGTTAAGGTGGAACTCAATGGACAGTCTGCTAAATTGCCACTGTTTGTGGTAGAAGGTAATTAATCAACCTTAATGAAAAGGTCCTGGCTTGGGAAGATCCAGCTGAACTAGGCAGAAGTGCACAGGATGGCTAAAGAAGGAACAGGTCTGACAGGTGTATTAAAGAAACATGCTACTGTTTTTGGACAGGGCCTGGCAAGTATAAAGGGAATCACTGTAAAATTGAACATTAAGCCTGATAGCCAACCAAAATGTCTGAAAGCCAGAACTGTGGCATATGCCATCAAGCCAAAGGTTGAAGTGGACCTGGAGCACGTGGTCAAAAATGGAGTCCTAGTACCAGTTACCCAAAGCCAATGGGCAACCCCACTCATTCCAAGAATGAAGAAAGATGGCTTCATTTGGATTTCTGGGGATTTTAAGGTCACTGTTAACCTGGTGTTGTGTGCAGAGCAATACCCTCTTCCCCGCGTTGATGACCTCTTCGCTGGTTTGGTTGGGGGACAAAAGTTCGGCAAGATTGATCTGAGTCAAGATTGATCTTGACGACATCCTGGTCACTGACAAGAATGAGGATCACCTTAAGAACTTGGAGGCTGCCCTACAAAGACTGGAAGAGTATGGCCTACGAGTGCGCAAAGACAAATGTGAATTCTTCCAGCCCTCTATTGAATATCTGGGACATATCATAGATGCTATTGGCCTTCATAAAGCTCCTGTGGAAGCTCCACCTCCTCAAAGCATAAGCCAACTTTGCTCTATTTAAAGCTATTGAACTACTATGGAAACTTTATTCCACAGTTAGCAACACTACTAAAACCATTACATGAACTCCTCGGCCAGAACAAGGTCTGGAAGTGGACTGAAGTCTGTGATGTTGCATTTAATAAGGCAAAACATGCATTGCTAAATTCAGAGGTTCTGATGCATTCTGATCCGTCCTTACCTCTACAGTTGGCCTGTGATGCCTTCCTTATGGAGTGAGAGCATTTGTTTCACACATTATGCCTTCGGGAAAGGAGAGATCCATTGCCTTTACTTCATGCGCCTTAAGCAAAGCAGAAACTAACTATGCCCAAATTAAATGTGAAGCCCTGGAAATTGTTTTCGGAATTCAGAAATTTCACCAGTACCTGTTTGGACAGAAATCCACACTTCTGACTGACCATCGACCTCTAACATCGATTTTTGGACCATGCACAGGCATTCCACCATTGGCTGCTAGTCATATGCAATGATGGGCATAATTGCTTTCCACACACAACATATTCTTCCTCCCTTATTGAAAATGTCCATTTAACAGAACAATCACTAAACTAGGGAATGAGGGTAGAGTGCCTCATTTCCCAGCTAAACCCCAGGAATTATTCTGCTCTGTAACATGGGTTTGCCCTCGTTAAAGATCCAGCCATTGAGGAGGCCTTCTCTCTCTAGGTGGATTACAGCAGACTTCTGGTTTTCTTGCACTGCAAGATGTTATCGGTGCAAGTCTAACGATGGGCTCAGGACTCATAGCTCAAACAGATGAGGATGTTGTATCTGCTCAAACAGGAGAGGGGGCTGTATCTGCTGCAGAGGTGGATGGAGAAGGGGAGTCAGGAACGGGTGACTCCTGACTAAATGATATCTCACCTGTAATGGTGAGGTCAGGCAGTTCAACTAGAGATGTGTCCTCAGGACATGTATGACGTGGCAACAACTGATCTACATGCCACCACTAGGTGAGATCATCTGCAGTCTGGAGACTGTAGAAAACTGGAAGGTGGATAAGGAACTGGTTAAAGAGGAGTCTGCAACGAGTCATACTGAAAGGTGAACTATCAGGCTGGAGGGAGGTTACAAGTGGAGTTCCTCAGGGATTGGTCTTGGGACCGATCTTATTTAACCTTCTTATTATTGACTATAGCACAAAAAGTGGGAGTGTGCTAATAAAGTTTGCAGATGATACAAAGTTGGGAGACACTGCTAATACAGAGAAAGACCGGGATATCATACAACAAGATATGGATGACCTGGTAAACTGGAGTAATAGAAATAGGATGAAATTTAATAGCAGAAAGTGCAAGGTCATGCACTTAACACTAATAACAAAAACTTTTGCTATAAGCTGGGGATGCATCAGTTGGAAGTGACAGATGAAGAGAAGGACCTGGGTGTACTGGTTGATCACAGGATGATTATGAGTCACCAATGTGATGAGGCTGTGAAAAAAGTAAATGCAGTCCTAGGATGCATCAGGAGAGGTATTTCCAAAAGAGATAGAGAGGTGTTAGTACCATTATACAAGGCATTGGTCAGACCTCATCTGGAATTCTGTGTGCAGTTCTGGTTTCCCACGTTTAAGAAAGATGAATTCAAACGGGAACAGATGCAGAGAAGGGCTACTAGGATGATCCGAGGAATGGAAAACCTGCCTTATGAAAAGAGACTCACAGAGCTTGGCTTGTTTAGCCTAATCAAAAGAAGCTGAGGGGAGATATGATTGCTGTCTATAAATACATCAGAGGGATAAATACCAGGGAGGGAGAGGAGTTATTTAAATTCAGCACCAATGTGGACACAAGAACAAATGGATATCAACTGGCCATCAAGAAGTTTAGACTTGAAATTAGACAAAGGTTTGTAACCATCAGGGGAGTGAAGTTCTGGAACAGTCTTCCAAGGGGAGCAGTGGGGCAAGAAACATAGCTGGCTTCAAGACTGAGCTTGATAAGTTTATGGAAAGGATGGTGTGATGGGACAGCCTAATTTGGCAACTGATTGATCTTAGATTACTAGCGGTAAATATGCCCAATGGCCTCTGATGAGTTGTTAGATGGGGTGGGTTCTGAGTTATTTTTTCTGGGTGTCTGGCTGGCAAGTCTTGCCCACATGCTCAGGATTTAACTGATCGCCATATTTGGGATCAAGAAGGAATTTTTCCCAAGGGCAGATTGGCATAGGCCCTATGGGGGTTTTCACCTTCCTCTGTAGCATGGGGCACGGGTCACTTGCTGGTGGATTCTCTGTACCTTGAAGTCTTTAAATCATTATTTGAGAACTTCAATAACTCAATCTAATACAGGAGTGGGTGGGTGAAGTTCTGTGGCCTGCGTTGTGCAGGAGGTCTGATGATCATAATTGTCTCTTCTGACCTAATAGTCTATGAGTTCAGCTTGGCTATTTGATCTCTTGATTAATAAACCAAAACACACCCATTCCAACAGAGGGACAGCCAAGTAGCCTAGTGACCCTGATGAGCATAGCAATGGGACACAGGGATAGCCTCTGTTGCAGCTCAACTCATTAAAGTTTCAGGCTTCTAGAAGTAAAACCAGGTAAAAACTCAAGACAGTTTAGCCTTTCAATAGTTAACATGTTGACACCCATCCTCCAGGGAAATCCTATGGTTTTATATGCATCCTCCAGTCTTGTACTCCAACATAATCAACTTTCAATCTAAGCCTGACTTCATTTGGGTTCTTTTTTTGGGAGAGGTTAGAACTCATTGCTGAGACTGCTCTTCTAACACATCTGGAAACTGAATGAATATATTGCACAGCTCAAGTCTCTCCTTAGCCACTAGAATGTTTTCTGCCATAGATGCTACAACCTCCCATCTTCTTTCATGATAGGTGTTTTGACACGTCTTAGCTTTAAGAACACGACATCCAACTTATTCATAGTAATGCTCTCTCATGAAGATTCTCTCATCAGCACTGAGATAATGTGAATCTTTGTCTTTCCTGTTTATTAAAATTTGGAGCCTAAAAAAAAAAAATGTCACTTGAAACACTTCAGTTTATGTGGGACGCACTATCTTCAAGCCTAATATTGGAGTATATTTGTTCATACCTAGTTATACATGTTGTTTTGTTTTCAAAACTTTTAGTTATGAATCTAATATGGTATGGAAAGTGTCCTAAACAAAATATTAGTGTTTTATTACTGAAATATCTATTTGTTTCTCCCTTTCTAAAGCATGAATAAAAAATTTTAGGATTTTTTAAAGTATACTGTGCCATGAGGATTGAAAAATTCAGGGTTATTTCAGATGCTATTTCCTCTTTTATGTGCTTTGTTTGTCACTCTCTTCATACAACATCTTGTCTAGAAGTTTCCCTCACAGAGAGAGGAAAACATTTGTTCTTCTTGTCATATGTTAAATTAGAGTACCATCCTGTCCAAAAGGATTCTGTACCTTCATCCAACCATTTGCAAAATGACTGCAGGAACACCAAACTAGTGTTACTTTTACTAATGATCACTTTGTCCTGCACTGTTCACAGTTACATAAAATTATAACGCTCAAGTAAAAGACATAAGATCTGATTTTCTCCTCACTCTTTTTACCATAGTGCAGCTCCACTGACTTCAATGAAGTTACTCCCAATATACTAATATTATTAAGGTCAGATTCAAGCCCAACTTGTCTTCTTTAGCTGTATATTCGGCAAGTTTAAAGGTCATTTTTCCAGTTCCTGAAAATATTTCTCTCTCTGAATCTGAAATCACAAGTCTCACTTATAAATACAAAAATTATTTGTAAGGGATTTGAGGACATGAGGCACATCAACAAAATGCTATTTTGGCATAGTTGTGACAAAGGGCAAACTAATCTATGGAAGATTGTGAAACACTACAAAAAGTCATTGTGGGGACATGGGAGGAGGTTATAAAACTATTTCCTCTTCCCCCCCTAAGAAAATCCCACCCACTTGAAAGAGTTCTTAATGTGATGCAGATGTCTGATAATAACATAAGTAATGTGCCCATTAATCCAAAATAGAAGATTAAAATGAAGTGACAGTTCAAATATTGATATGTGGTGGTATTAGTTAGGTTTAAAAAAGAAAAATTCCATGAGTCAGAATTGGACGTGGAACCAGACTCATCTGTCTCAGCTTATTATTTAACTGTCTTTGCTGATGATCATGCATGTGTGTGTTCCATCAGCACCTTCCTATGTAACGCCTGTTCAAGGGAATGGAACATAATGAAATACCAGGTAAAAGTACATCCAGTGACACTGGACAAGCACATTTGATGGGAATCACCAGAACATCATTAGGAAGTGAAGTGCTGTAATTGGGCTCCACGGTTAATACTCCAATAAGATAAAACTTGGAGTGAGAGAGAAAGGGTTCATGGCTTTTCTTGTGTTTTTAATGTTTTATTCCCAACTAGCTGTGGACTTCTTTAGGACATCAGTGAATTTTACAAGCTCTCCTTGTAACATCAAGAAATTCTTTTTAAGGAACAAAAGCACAGACAGTGATGATAAGGTAATATTCTCAAATACGAGACATACAGTGTTCCTTTAAAAAAAGCTAAAATAATTTTGAGAACGCTAGTATAGAGGCACTGACTGTGGATGCACTGTTAAGTTACCTTCTGTAATCGGTTTAAAGCGGGACTTACATTTTTGTTTTTCTCTACATACAGGTGACCTTTCAATGAAAAATTTCAATGTTCATTTTTAAGTCCTTTGAATTTTCTATGTAGCTTTTGTTTGATTTATTTTCATAAATTTTTAATACAAAGTGTTTGAAACAGATCTTTTGTTGAAATTCATCCATGCAGTCTGATTTCTTTCTTTTTCTTTTTTTTTTTTTTTGGTTAACTGATATCTTTTCAAAAGACATTGTCCATCTAAACAAAAATTGGCAGCCAGATGAAACTTTGATAGATCTGGTACAGCAGCCAGACTTTTTAAAAAAGTAATTTTCAAGATTAAGGGTCATGTTTTGCCCTTATGCATCATTTTGTGTGTGTGTGACGCATACAATCTTCTCATCACATACCTCCTGCCAACACATCCAACTACCACATCACACACCTTCAAATAATCGTGTTGAGAGGAGGTAGTTTGTTATAGGGTGTAACAAACACTGGCATCCAGAGGGGGCAGAAATAACACTGTGGGCCATTTTCTGTGGTATAAAGGAGTTAGGGCAGCAGCAAGGTGTGATAAGAGGTTTGCCTGTGGGTGAAGGAGTAAGAAGGTGTCCTGTTAGGTGACTTAACTTTTCATTTCCCTAAGACCCAGTGCTGTGCCTTACCACCGACTTCATCCTTCTTTCCTTTTGTAGAGTTAGAGTTTAAAAACAAAAAATTAAAAATAAACAAATAAATTAAAAAAACAAAAGCTTACCATACTTGCATCAATGAGTTGCCCTTTGCCAGATTTTGTACGTTCATAAAGGGCCACAATAATACCCATTGCACACATGACACCTCCACCAGCAAAATCACACAGAAGATTCAATGGTGCATAAGGATTTTCATCTCTTCTACCAAGTTTCGACAGCACACCTGAACACCAGCACAAAAAAACCCCACACAAGTTTAATCATAAAGTGTCTGAACATTAATGTTAGAAAAATGAAAACTAAAGTGTCTTCAACTTATATACCTTAACCAAAGATAAAATAAACTTCTTACATTCCAGTTTACATTTTGAGTAAACAAGTGCTCCTTCATTCATAAATGTTACAATATCTGAATTCATGATCATTAACACTTTATTATTTAAACAATTAATAAAGGCCTGATAGTCAAAAGATCAGTGGTTTCTCTATTAATGAATTGAGAAAAAGTTAAATGTAAAAAGTTACATTAATGACACTGTAGGAAGGCGCTGTGGCCTTCCTCAGAGCCTGGGCCAGAGGAAGGGTCGCGACACCCCAGCCAGATCGTGCCACTGGCTTAGACAAATTATCGTAATACTTTGTATCTGTACCACACCTTCCAAATAAAGATCTCAACAGACTTTACTCATGTGAATTAAGCCTCACAACACCTGTGATATTTGTTTTCACTTTTAAAACATAGCAATAGGCACTCATCCAGTGCTCTGAGTACCTACCCCATAAATTCAAAGTTCGAACAAAGGCCTATGCATAAATATACCCACATTAGCACACACTCTCCTCAAAAGCCTTAAAAATGAGGAGGGGAAAAAGGAAAGTGAGATAGGGAAGTATACTATTCCCATTTTACAGGTAGAACTGGAACAGAAAGGTTGGTTAACTTGCCAAAGGTCACACAGCAAGTCTAAGGCAGCAGTCAGAATAAAACCAGAGCTCCTCAACCCCAGTCAAATTCTTTAGCCACTAGGTCGATGCTTCTTTGTTTGCTCAATGTTACAGTTGAAAATTTAAAAGCACTAGTTGAGAATTTTGAAGAACTATTATAAATCTCTCAGATTTAGGCACCTGTAAGGCATTTTAAGCACACAAATATCAATCCAGATGCATGAACTGGGATTTTGATATAAAACACAGATGTCAATACCTAACTTGGGATACCCAAGTTTGAAAATTGGGCCCTTAAATGTAGCAGTAGAGTATAAAGAGTCTCTTAGCAAAAGTAATATAGTTCAGTAGATCCCTTCCCATTTTTTGAAGTCATTGATGAGAAGATGTGCACTGGTTTTTCCTTTTCATTTGCTCTGTGGGAAATAATACATGCATAGAATTAAGGGTTTTGGTGGCTGGGTGATTTTAATTGTGCATTTCCATAATTTCTATTTTCTCTTTTAATGTAAGGTGCTGCAAAGTTGCAAACTTAACTCCAGTTTAAGAAAGTTTTTGTTGCCAGAGAATTCCCTTTGATTTTTTTAAATGTCTACAAATTACACTATGGAGCATGCAAGCAACTCTGAGAAGAACCATGCTCCCTCCAACACAGGAAAAGAGAAAAATGGTGGTTCAAAGGGTAGGGTACATAAAATGGATTTAGTGGCCTATGCTCAGCACAAGATCTGAAAGAAATTGAGAAATGGCTTTATTGCACCTTTGCATTTCCCCAATCATGATTTGGCCCAATGTGAAACTTAAAGAAGTTTCAGGGCTACTCTAAATTGTGTCTAACTGCAATGGCCCTCAGGGATTGTCAAAGTACAGTAGTGCTCTGGGCACATCTTTTCCCTGAGACACAAATCCTCTTAGGGTGGTGGCTGCAAGAAGGGTGGCACAGAACTAGCTAAGTCAGTTTTATGCCAACTACAGAATTCCCTACATGCCAAGAGAATCCTCAGCTAGAGATTTAAGATAACATTACGGTCCCTTTACACTACAGGAGTGACAAAAAAAGGATTGATGCAGAGACCAGGATCTGGCTATTGTTTTTATTTGGGAAGGGGCTTCTAAATACTTGCCCTCTTTGTTCCCCTGACCAGCCCCCTTAGCTTCATTTTGCTCCCTAGTTCCCCCATAACCACTCATTCCCCGCATCCTGCCACTGGGGTAATGTTGAGTTAATCAGGTCTGCAGCTAAGGCACATTCCTCCTAAGTCTGCAGCCTAGGATATGAGCCCTGAAGCTGAAGCAGCACACAAGTTCAATGCATCCTAAGCACTGGCTGGCACTGATGTTTTGTTTCGGTAGCCCACACACCAATGTGTGTTTCCTAAAGGGCACACAAGCTGACATATGGGTTAAGAACTCCAGAGCTCAGGATGCATGCAGAAAAATTTTCAATAACTAAAACCTGCCATTCAACAGTCCAACTGGTGTCATAGGCACCAGTAGGAGAATAGATTAAATCTAATTTGGACTTTTCCAGGACATTTGTGTTACAGCAAACCAAAAACTATAAAGAGAATTTCCAAAAATATGAGATGATTTCATGTCTTGAGTACTCACATTTCCCAAATGCCTTGTTTAATTTTCCTTTGGCACAAAAATTCTACCTGGCATGCCTGCGAAATTTCAGGCAGATTAGTTCGCTAAAATAAAATTGAGTTTGCCAAAAATTAGATTTATTATTTACTATGGGATGTCCTGGCAAAAGCCGTTTGAAAAAGACTAACTCAGGATCACATGGGAAACATACTGCAGGATCTGTAAACACTCCATATACTCATGTGAACCTTTTATAAACACACTGATAAAATCTGATTTGTTGAAAAAAGAGTATACTCGTGCACCGATAAGGTTTTCATTTTCTAATTTAAAGAACCCCCCAAAAAGTGCATAAAATACAGATATTTCTGGCTGAGGTTTTCTTGCAATAGGCTGTACCAGTTAAAGTAAAAGCTTCCAAGAAGTACACACAATGGTACTGATTAAACCAGATTTAGGAAGAAGAAAATTACTTTACAGGAATTGTGGAATTTGTTCTAAGGTCCATCAGAACTGAAGTCAATAACATCACTTCATTAGCTACTTTCCTCTGGGCTGGCATTCAACATAAGGATACGTACAGCACTAAGGCAAAGAAGAGCTCACAAAGGGTCTGCAGCTTTCACTTAGCTCAGTAATTCAGTTTCACACAACTAGACCTATTGATTTTGTAGTTTCATGGGACTATCCATGAAAAGATTAACAGGTGAGTACAGGTTGAGGGATCAGGCCCAAAATGAAAAGATAAAAATGAAGATTATCAAGAAAATTATTTGTATATTAAAAAAATTCTGTATCCAGGTAAAAAGAGTATAGAAAGAAAAACCTAAAGAACGAGACGCTTGAGTAATTTAAGCTATGTCCACAAAAATCTTATAATACAACTTTAATTCTTAATTTAACCAAAACCAAAGATAATCTAATAGGAATTTTTACAGTTTACCTGACAAAGCCAAATAATTGATGTCATGACCTGCAGATCTGGCATATTTTCCTGATTGGCCAAATCCAGTAAGTCTAGCATAGATGAGTTTTTGATTCTCTTGTAGGAGGACTTCTGGACCAAGACCAAGTTTTTCCATGACACCTTAATAGCAAGATAAAATGTTGAATCCCAATCCACACTTTTGCTTGAATTATAACTAACATGCATATTCAGTTAAAGCCTTGTACAGTAGCATATTAAAACATGAACTGTCAATATTTTACAAATGAATAATGTACTAAATGTATTTTATAAGTTGAATGCACCAAACACATTTAATGTAAAAGTAATTTAAATGCACTTCGTTTCTCCTGTTTCAGATTCCTCAAAACCATCCTGACCAAATTCCTCTGCTGTGGATCACTGAACATAGCTGAACCAAAGAGACAGCTCCCAGGGAGTAAGGCACTATAGTAAAAGGAAAGAGGCCAACTTTTAGCTAATGCAAAGATTGGGGAGTGTAAGGCTGAACCTCTGACTCTTTTCTTGCTTACCTTCCCGATATAAGTTCCCCTCTTACCTTCAGTTTTGGCATAAGTTCATCCTTATATTAGCCTAGCCTTCTACTACTATCACATTGCTCTTGTTTTTATGGAAGGTAAAAACAGACTAAGGCAATTGTACACTCAGCAAATAATTTGCAGAAACTGTACAAATGAATTTCTTCTGTAGCTTGAAGCTCAAGAAACTTTTGCAAAATTAAAGAAATGTTATAGTCAGTTTTAATTTACAGAAATTAAAAACTGTGTAGACTCAAATTTTGAATTCTCTCCTTTTTAGCACCGCACCCCCAAAAAATAGGGGATTGTGTTTTTATTTTTTTTTTATAGACTAAATGTTCAAGCTGTATATAGTTTGTAAAATGGACTCTTATCTGTGTTTAGCAAACTACAGCTAAACTTTGGTCAGAATTACATCTGATAAACAGTGCTGACATTGCAGAGCAACACAATCTGAAAGGGAGGGAAAAGGACAAATACAGGATTCTTAAAATCGCTTTCTCACCTTCTTCCACATCACATTTTATGAACAGAACACATCTTCCCCAAACTAGTCTTTAAAATAACAACCCTATCATTCTTCAACTTCTTCAAGACACAATTCTAGTATGACACTGACTAGAAAATATCAACTGATAATGGCTAGGCAGAGAAGCAGAGAGATTTGCTGATATGTATGTATCTATTTAATAATGTATATAATTCTACAGATCTGGATCATCAAATTTCCACCTGCCCTGAAAGGTGAACCCAATTGAATAACAGCAAGTTCTTAAATTAGAAAAAAAAATCCATCCTCTTCCTGCAAAAATTCAATTTTAAGATTTCATGACTATATATTATAAATACAAACTGCACCAGCCCCTATGAAATCCTATTGATGAAGCTTTGTATATGCATAGATGCAGTTGCAGGATTAAAGTCTAAGAATCTTAATATGGAAATAACCAATTTTAGCTTTGTCACTATTAACTCAATATTGTAAAGCACTTTCAAAATGAACAGACCGAATATGAAGTCAACAATATACTCTTTACTGCCACAGAAATTCTAATACAGCCTCACAAAACTGTCATGAAAATTTACTAGACTAGGCACAAAAATGTATTTGCCTGCTCTTTACCACCATAGGGCAGATTTTCAAGAGCCTCACTGATGTCAAAGTAACTAACTGAAAGCCAGTGGGATTTGGGGGCCTAACTGCTCTTTGTGCCATTGAAAATCTTCCCATCTATCATTTGGGCCCCAATCCAGCAAATGGTTCTATGCAGGAAGATCTCTGAACCAGTGTAGAACTAATTTCAGGACCAGGTCCATGAGATGTATTATATAGCTACAGAATTATGAGACACTGCATATGGAATTTTATCCTTAATGGGACAGTTGTATCCACTCATACTTGCACCCATATTTACACTTTTGTAAAGGAAAGGTTTTTACAAAACCAAAGGGCAATAGAAATGTCCATTATATTAATTGTAAAACCCCAATGGAATTTGTTGCTTCTAACCAAACAATCCCATGGCAACCCAAAGTCATTTCAACACAGAAAATGTGAAACTACAAATTAAAATGAAATGGGTTTTATTGATTTGCACTGTACAGCCTGTGTGTGTGTGTGTGTGTGGGGGGGGGGGGGAGAGAGAAACAACCCACACAACATGCCAAAACCGAGGAATACACAGAGAAAAAAAGCACACTAGATTTGTGAAGTTCCCAGTTTTAACAATCACAGGTATTATTAGTAACTCTGAAAAATGTGACTGTTTACAATGATTGATGTTTAAGATGATTTAGTGACCTTTTAGTCCTAAATCTGGGGTGGCCAGAACACAGCACTTCAATGAATCCTTAATCTTTAATATAGAAATGCAGCCCCAAGAGAACAACAGGCATCAGCATGTGATGTGCAAGTTGAAGCTGAGCCTCATGCTAAAACTTGTCATATTGTGGCTCGACTAAGTGTGGGCTTATGTGGCTTGGGAAAGAACAGAGCATGCAGGACCTGTTGTCTCCACAGGAATTGCACCTCCGTATTAAAAACTCAGACCCTGACATGCAAAGCCTTACATGCTTGATAAACTTTACACACTCGGAGTGCAAGTGTTTAAGCCATTGAAAAACATAAGCATGTTCTTTGCAGGAGCGAGGTCCAAGCATGCCACGATTTGCCCCATTATATATCCATTGAGGTCATCCATAGACAATCGTCAGAGTTGTTTGAAGCTGGTTCCGTAGGATCCTTTAGCCGTAAACTTTCTCCTGTGGGCTGCTGCGTTCCCTAAACCTGGGTTTGCCCCACGGCATTTGCATCCCCACACCCTGTTTCTCACCCAGCCAAGGAGGTGCTGTCATCCCCACAGCTCCCATCTGGGGCACCGCTGACTACTGCCCTCTACTCCCCTGCCTTCCCCAACTTTACCCCTGGCCCCAAGCCCCCGTCCTGCCTCTTCTCCCCTGCAGAGCGTCCCCAGGATCCCTCCCCTGGCCCAGCGCCCCCAGCTCACAGCGAAACTCAGACCCGAGCCAGCCTTGCACCCTAGCACCCCCAGCTCTCCCCCCAACCCTGCGCCGGCCTCCCCTCAGCGGCCTCGCCCCCAGACCCGGCGGCCCCTCACCGTGGCGGAAGGGCTCCACCAGCACGTCCGCCCGCAGGCAGAGCCGCCTCAGCGCCGCCGCCCCCTGCGGCCGCTTCAGGTCCAGCGCCAGGGAGCGCTTGCCCCGGCCCTGCACGTCGGTGTTCATGGCCGAGCGGGGGCAGCGGTCCACCCGCACCACCCGCGCCCCGAAGTCGGCCAGGATCATGCCGCAGAGCGGGGCGGGCGCCAGGCCCGCCAGCTCCACCACTCGCACCCCGCGCAGGGGCATGGCGGCCGGGCTCGGTCCCTGCTGCCGTTGTGCGGCCTGGGCCGCGCGCGCGGCCTCCTGCCGAGACATCGAGCCTGCCCCGCCTCCTCCCCTCCGCCTCGGGGTATGGGCGGGGAGGGGGGAGAGCGAGAGCGCACAGAGCAGGACTGGAGGAGGAGGGGCTCGGGGGTGGGGGGAGCAGGAACACACAGAAGAAGGGGGCGTGGCAAAACTCCGCGGGGGGCGGGGCACTAGGGCCCTTGACCCTGCCCCGCTCTACTGAAACTACTTCTGTGGTGCCCCCCATTATTGTAGGACTGCACCTGAGCACCCTTGATCTCTGGTGTCTCTAGCCTCGCTCAGCACAGGCCTGTGAGAGAGGCCTGAGAGCCCCTGCCCAGGACTCTATTTTTAATTCTACTCCCATCCTGCAATACCTGCTCCTGCCTTGTTTCGTGCATATTTATCCCACTGGCACCTGCCAGAACCAAAAACTGGTTCCTGACCTTCCCCGACTGGTTTTTTGTTTGTTTGTTTATTTGTTTTTGAAAACCATTGTTATTGCCTGGGTGGTTTCTGTAGGGCTGGCTCTGGCATCCTCTAGTGCCCTGCGCTCATTGCCATAGCTGTGGCACTGCCAGCCCTGCACCCTGTCAGGTCCTTCTTGCCATCAACTGCAACGGTGGGGATGGAGGGTGGGACATGAGCAACACATTTTGAAGAACAGCAACAGTTAGGGAAGGTCAGTAACCGGTTTTTCTTTTTCGAGTGCTTGCTCATGTCGATTCCGTGCTAGGTGGCACACAAGCAGTACCCCCGGAAGTGGGCTCAGAGTTCATTGATGTGCTGCTTGCAGCACTGTTCTGCCAAAGCGGATGTCGTCCCGGACCTGCTGGCTTGAAGCGTAATGGGATGTGAAGGAATGGATTGAAGACCAGGTAGCAGCTCTGCAGATGTCCTGAAATGGCACCTGCACCAGGAAGGCTGCCAATGAGACTTGCGCCCTGGTAGAGTGGGCTCATACAATCGCTGGTGGAGGCACTGTTACTTGTTCATAACAGAACTTGATGTTTGTAGTTATCCACAAGGAGATCCTTTGGGAGGAAATGAGCAGACTTCTCATCCTGTCTGCCACTGCAATGAAGAACTGCATTGACTTCCAGAAGAGTTTAGTCCTCTCTATGTAGAAGGCCAAAGTCCATCTGACATCCAGGGTGTTCAACATACGCTCCTCACTGGATCCATGTGGTTTCAGAAAGAACACTGGTAGGAATATGCCCTGGTTATTTTGAAACTGTGACACCACCTTTGGTAGTAAGGCTGGGTGGAGTAGCAGCTGCACCTCGTCCTTGTAAAAAACACCATATATTGGTTCCGAGGTGAGCTCTCTCATCTTGGAGATCCTTTGTGCCAAAGCAATCACCACCGGGAAGGCGACCTTCCAGGAGAGGAGCATCAGGGAGGAGGAAGCTAGTGGTTCGAAGGGGGAAATAGGAGGCATGAGCCTTGACAGAACTAGGGTCAGGTCCCAAGGAGAGATAGGATCCCTAACTTGCAGGTAAAGTCTCTCCAGATCTTTCAGGAACTTGATCATCATTCCATGGGAAAAAACACTGACCTACCTTGGACCAGGGGATGGAAGGCCGAAATAGCTGCCAGGTGAACGTCTTGGCCCTGGTGCTTGAGATGTAACAGATAGTCCAATATGGACTGTATTGAGGCTTATAAGTGAGGAGAAAGGTTCCGGCCTGAGGCCTAAACAGGAAAACCTCTTCCATTTGGCCAGGTATATTGCCCTAATGGAAGGTTTTCTGACTTTTACTAAAAATAACAAAGGAGGGGAGAAGAAAATGACAACTCCAGTCCCTGCCACCAGTGACAGCTTGGAGTTGTGGGGTCAGTGGCTCAAAGCTGCAGGGCCCCCGCCACTCACAGTGGCTCAGAGCTGCAGAGGCCCTGGTGGCTGACAGCTCCGGCCCTGCTGCCCCGAGTTGAAGCTGAAGAAAATGTCACGGAGGTCTTTGAAAGTCACAGAATCCATGACTCCGTGACAAAATCTTATCTTATAATAAGGAAGTTGTTTAAAAAAATAGGAATTTTAAAAAGTATTTAATCAGTTTTTGGAACTTTGAAACATACCATTCAAGTTATTTATATATGTTAGGAATATTATTGCTTTTTGAAAAACATTTAATGAAAAAAAAAAAACTGCTCACAGCACGGCCAGCGAGCTGATACAACAGTGACAATCTACACAGATGTTACATCACAGATCAACAAAACCTGGGAGTGAGATTCTCTGACCTGACTTGAGCAAGTGTACTACACCGGATTTGTAGCGAGGGAGATAAACACCTATAGGAAAGAGAAATGCAAACAAAATAATTAGCAATTTCCCAAATAGGCTACTCTTGGTAAACTGATGAGAGATTTAGTGTTTTCCCACAAATTACCACAGTTTGGTTTTTTTGGTCACCCAGTCCTACCTGCAACAAAGTACATTTTACCCACTCCTGCTATTATGACAGCAGGTCCTGTGGTACCTGTGGGATCCCAGTCCCACTGCAGGGCTCTACGTATCCAAACCCATGAGATTTTTAAAGAGATAATAAATGTTGGGTTCTTTATGTCTGTCTTTTTAGTTTGAGCTTTTGTGGTAGGCACTGGACAACCTTGTTAGCAACAAGAAGGACTAGAAACCACACACAAAAAAGCCAACATTCTCTTGTTATCCCTTGACTCTGAGACCTGTGGTTTTAAATATACCAAATAGTGCAAGTCCTTCACTAATCACAAGAGTTGGCAATACTGTATCATCCCCATTTTATACAGAGAAACAGAAGGCTTGTCTACATGGCAAGGTATCGCATAGTGAGCCAGGATATGAATTTACTGTGCACTAGGTTGTTGCACAGTAACGTGCCATGGGGACCCTGCTACAATGCATTCAAAGTCAGAGTACAGGAATATCTCCAAGTGCACGACAAATCTACATGTGCTGTTGCAGCATCCACGCCAGCTGTTACTGCACAGCAGGCCAGTGCACATGGATTCACACGCCGGTTTGCCATGCACTAATTTGAGGTATAGACAAGCCTTGAGCAAAGTGCCCAAGATCACTCCAGAAGTATGGAGCAGAGCAGAGAATTAAATTCAGGTCTCTCTGCATGCTGCATCCCAGGCTTGTACCTTATCCACTCAGTCATAACATGACAGCATAGAGTTTGAGTAAAATACTGTTCCATTTTGCAGAGTAGATGGGATGGACCAGGGGTGTCAAACTCAATGATGGTGACAGGCCAAATTCACATAAACTCCACTTCGCAGTGCCCTCCACAGAAAAATTCAGATCACTTTCCTCTTTTCGGCGGCGGGATTTCGCTGTGGGCCGTGGCTGCATTGCCGCTTTAAGGGATTTCTAGCAGCGATGTCCGCCACCGAAAAATTCTGGGCGTCTCACGCTTTTCGGTGACAGGCTTCTGCGGAGAAAGGTATTCTCTTTAAGTGCTTATTAAGTGCTTATTAATTTTATTATAGAGAAATCTTATAGAGTTTATTATAGAGAAATTACATGGAATTAGAAAAGAAAAAAACCCAGTTTCCTCAGTAGAAGTCTTTAAAAATAAATTCAGTCAAAATTGTACAGGAAAGCTGGAGACGTTTTGTCCCCAGCAGTACTTTCAGGCTTCCTCCTATTCTTCCACTCATTCTGCTTTGCTAATGGAGCAGGTATATTCTATACTGCTTCAGCCTGAGCAAGAAGAGAGATCTCCTGGGAGCAGATAACCTGTCAGGCAATATTCTCCCCTCCCCCCCACTTAGTAAGAGGGGAAAAGCTGCAGATGAAGTGCAGTATATTATAAACATATATGTATTTAATGGCAATTAAGGTTGCAACAATACACACCTGCAACTTCAAACTTTAAAAACCTGGAAATAAAAGCTGAGGGGAAGTCTCATGCATTTCTTGCCACTTTTACTTTGCCTACAACATTGAAATGTTGGAGTGTTTGTTATCAAAGTCATGTTTCCATTTTCAGATACCAAACAGCAAGTCATACCCCAGCTTCATCAACTCTCAGTCCAGTGCAAAACCTTAACTGTGACCTTAGCTGCTCTGGATCAACAGATTGGCACATCTGACTGTCACACATTTGGGAAGTTAGTCTTAATATTGGTGAGATTATTGTTAAGGCTTTGCAATAGAGTGCGAGTTTTACAAAGCAGCAATATGTATTGTTTTCTTTCCTTCTCCTCCCCCTCTCGTCCCATCCATCAGACAAATGTTACATTTCTTGCCAACTAGGTCACATCAATCTTGGTGCATTTCTTTTCCCTTGTGGAAAAAGTGTAACAAATCAGACCACAGCAAACACTATCTATTTATAATGAATATTATATTAATCAGTACCTGGGGAGCAAAATGTGGAGCAGAGCACAGATCCCAGAACAGATATTCTTAAGAAGTGAAATAAGTTTTGAAAAACTTCATAAAGGGGTGATTTTAGAAATCTTATTCTCTCTGTATCAACTTAATTTCCATCAAACTATCATGAAAGATTCAAATAGTACTCACCATTTACATTTTCTGTTTAATTTCTTCCTCTCCCCCCCATTTCAGTGAGGGTCTTACAAAATAAAGGTTTAAGCCTCCAGTTTTTCTGGGTACTTCCGCCTTAAACTTAGGTATATGGGGTCATGACCTGTGCCTCCATAATATGGTGAGTATTTACATGCAAACAAAAGTGTAAGTCAGTTGACATATATGGTGATAAGTATATATTTAGACAGGAATCATAGAAGATTAGAGTTGGAAGGGATCTCAGAAGGTCATCTAATCCAATCCCCTGCTCAAAGCAGGACCAACCCCAACTCCAACTTGCTAACCATCTCCAGTACCAGGAATCTCCAATATTAGAAGGTTTTTATTTGGTTGGTTTTTAATGCAAGGTAGACTAATCCGGAATTCATACCATTTTCATAACAGAACTTACGTTTGTCTTTGCTGAATTTCATTTTGTTGTCTATAGCCCTGTTCTCCAATTTATCAAGATCTGAATTTTAGTTCTATCCTCCAAAGTGTTGGCAACCCCTCCTCTCCTAACTTTGTGTCATCTGCAAAGTTGATCAGTATGTTCTCTATTCCTACGTCCAGGTCATTAATAAAGATATTAAACAACAACGGTCCCAGAACAGATCCTTGAGTCCTCCCTCGAATCCAACATCATTCCATTAATAGTTACTCTTTGTTTGTCAAATAGGTGTCCACTTAATGGTAGTTCTGTTGAGCCCGCATTTCTCCAGCTCATTTATTAGGATGTCATGTGGCACTATGTCAAAAGCCTGGCTGAAGTCCAGGTATATTATGTTCACCTCATTTCCCCTATCCACCAAACCAGTTACCCTGTCAAAGAAGTTGGTTTGTTATGATTTGTTCTTAGTAAACCCATGCTGGCTGCTAGCAATCACCCATCCATATTTGTTCCCTACTTTTGTTTCTTAATGAGATTATAAATTTGGTTGATAAAGGTAATATTGTTGATACAACATACTCAGACTTCTGTAAGGGGTTTGTAAAGGATTTGACTTGGTACCACATCACATTTTGATTAAAAAAAACTAGAATGATATAAAATGAACATGGCACACATAAAATGGATTAGAAACTTGCTAATTGCTAGGTCTCAAAATGTAACTGTAAATGGGGAATTGTCATCAAGCAGGTGTGTTTCCAGTGCAGTCCTGCCAGGACTGGTTCTTGGCCCCACACTATTTAAGATTTTTATCATTGACCTGGAAGAAAATAAAATCACTGATAAAATATGCAGATGATACAAAAATTGGGAGAGTGATCAATAATTAAGAGGACAGCTCACTAATTCAGAATAATCTGAATTTTTTGGTAAACTGGATGCAAGCATAGAATGTGTATTTTAGTATGGCTAAATGTATATATGTAGGTCATATTTACATGATGGGGGACTCTTTCCTGGGAAGCAATAACTCTGAAAGAGATTTGGAGGTTGCGGTGGATAATCAGCTGCATAGGACTCCCAGTGTTGACCCTGTGTCCAGAAGAGCTAATGTGATCCTCTGATGCATGAACAGGGGAATCTCAAGTAGGAGCAGTGAGGTTATTTTACCTCTGTATTGCACCGGTGTGATCTCTGCTGGAATATTGTGGCCAGTTTTGGTGCCAACAATTCAAGAAAGAGGTTAATAAATTGGAGAGGGTTTGAACAAGAGCCATGAGAATAATTAAAACGGGTGGGGAACGTCCGGCCCGCGGGCCGTAAATCATTTGGTCCGGCCCGCAGCGGGCCATATAAGGCCCGCAAAATCATTTTGTCTGGCCCAGGCTGCGGGGGGAAATTCGGCGGCGGCGGGGAATTTGGTGGCAGCACGGTTTCACGGCGGTGACGGGGTTCCGTGGGGGGGGGGCAGTGCCCGCCGCCGAAACCCTGCCGCCGTTTGCCCCTTTTTGGCAGCAGGGGGACTTCGGCGGCGGGCACTGCCCCACGCCCCCCACGGAACCCCGCCACCGCCGTGAAACAGCGCCGCCGCCGAATTCTCCCCCGCCGCCGAATTCTCCCCCGCCGCCAGGGCCACCATCAGGCCCTTGACAACAAAAAGGTTCCCCACCCCTGAATTAAAGGATTAGAAAACAGCGATTGAGCTCTTTGAGTCTAGCTACTTAATTTAGTAAATAAAATTCAGGGGTATCTTGATTACAGTCTGTAAGTATCTACATGTATTTAATAATGAGCTGTTAAATTTAGCAGAGAAAGGTATAACATGATCGAATGGCTGAAAATTGAAGCTAGACTGGAACCAAGGTCGGAATTTGACAGTGAGGGCAATTAAAAATTGGAACAATAAACCAAGTGTCATGGTGGATTCTCCATCACTGACAACTTTAAATCAAGATTGGATGTGCTGTAGGAATTATTTTGGGAAAGTTCTGTGGTCTGTGTAACACAGGTGGTGATCATCTAGTCTGACAGTTGGCCCTTCTGGCTTTGGAATCTATGGAATTCTATGAACATACTGGTTTTGTTCTTCCCATGTTTAAGTCTAAGAATGCATGCAAAACGGAAATAATTTGTTCTTGCCAAAGATGTTTTAAAGAAGAAAACACTGAAGCACTAGCCCCTTTTCAGGGGACGCACTGGGGAGACGAAGGAGGAGAGAAAACATGTTTTCAGATGGCGCTTCAGCACAAAAAAGAGTTAGGCAAACTATGTATAGGAATCTACAAATGATGGACAATCAGAATTCAAAATACAGAGATTTGGGGCCAGATCTTGTTCCCATTGAAGCCCCCGCAGATTTATACTTCTCACTGTATCTGTATGACAGCTATTCTTCTTTGTATTCTTTTTGTACCAACCTTTGTAAAATTAAAAATATTAGCTCTTTTGTTGTCACTAACCAGGCTGTGGACTAATGCTATGGTCATACATGATTTTCAGTTTCTTCCTGGTACTATGCCAGAAGCCAATATATCTCAGAGTAACTTTGTATTGGTTTGAAGGAACAACCCTTCTGGGAGAGTTGGGCACAGGGATCATGTTACACAGAATTTGATTTTTCCCCCTCAAAGTTATTGAAGAATGTCTTTCGGAGTCTATAACTCTCCAACAGGAGCTATTGCTTTCCCATGAAGGGATCACATCTATGATTGCTCATAGCTGTGGTTGCTCTCTTCCCTAAAGCCCTGGTGGCATGAAGCCCCTAAAGCAGAGAGAAATACACTGAGGACCTTGTAAACTGTAGTAGAACTGATAGTCTTTAAGAATGGTGGTTTCTATTCTAATGGTGTGTTAAGCTGCTAAGCATGTCTGGTGTGAACTGGATGCTTGCAGAAGTCTGAGCAGGGTCAGACTGAGCTGAGTACTTGTGAAATGAATAAAAGTGCTGTGCATTCTTTCCCAACAAATCTAACACCTGAGTGCTTATTAAACAGCACATAATATTCTCCAGGAAAATTTCTGACCATCAGAAATGATTTTGCAGTGAAGTCCAATTCTGTGTCTGTGCAGCTATAAAATAGTACTTTTTTAAGGCAAAGAATTCAATTTTAACAAACAAATGCACTCAGTGAAAAGAATTTGAAATCTATAAATTAAATACTGAAAGGCCATCCGTGGGCAGTCATGGTCTTGACATTGAAGTGAAACACTTTGTCCTGTTATTAGTAGCAGTCTTATTGTATCATCTATGCACTCTAATCATGGACCAGAACCCCATTGTGCTAGGCGCTGTACAAACAGAACAAAAAGATAGCCCCTGTCCTAAGGAGCTTACAATCTAAACACAATGTAAAACATGAGTGAGATTAATTCAGACAGGAGAGTACAAGACCTCAGTGAGACAATATTGGTCAGCATGATAGACAGTGGTCTCTGCACACCAAAAGCCTAAACATTGTAAAGCTTTTTGTGGGCATCAACAAAAAGGAGAGTTCTGAGGAGGAATCTGAAGGTGGATAATGAGGTAGCTTTGTGCAGGTTTGTGGGAAGCTCCGCCCAAGCATGAGCAGCAGTATGGGAGAAAGCACCAAGGGTCTTGTTTGAAAATTTAGCAAGTGGGCAGGGGATGCCGGCGTCGTGGACCAGTCAGAGGTGAGCATCGACAGTGAGTGAGATTTAATAGGTAGGGTAGAAGGTCTTGAAAGTGAATACAAGCAGCTTATGTTTGATGCAATAAAGTAGGAGCCAGTGGAGGGATTCAGAGAGAGGATGATATTGTCAAAGCAACAGTTTAGGGAAGTGATCTTTGCAGCAGCATTCTCAATTCATACAATTGGGGCAAGATAGCCTTTTTCAAGGTCAGAAAAAAGGATGTTGCAGTAATCTAGCTGAGCGATGATTACAGGTTGTAGGAGAGTGATAGCTGTGCAGATGGATAGGAAAGGCTGTAACTTAGAGATGTTACCCAGAAAGAATCAGCATGTTTTAGATGTAGCTTGGATCTGAGGACCTAGATAGAGGTCCCAAAAGAGGTTGCCAATACCTTTGCTCCCATACCAAAAGCAGCTGTGAAACCATGTTCTGAATCTACTGAATCTTTTTGGTCAGTTTCAAAGGACACAATTTATAGTTAAGGTTAAAATTTTGTTGCCAGTATTTTTAGTAAAAGTCAGGGACAGGTCGCAGGCAATTAACAAGAATTCACAGAAGCCCACAACCTGTTCCTGACTTTTAATAAAAGTACTTGGGACGGTAATGGGACTAACAGTCGGGAGCTCAGTGCTGGTCATTGCGCCAGCCCTTGCCACGGCTCCTGTGGCAGAGTGAGAAAGCTGCTCCAGTCCCACCGCTCTGGTGGAAGCTGCAGCCAAAGAAGTCACGGAGGTCTGTTAAAGTCAGGGAATCCAAGACCTCTGTGATCAAATAGTATCCTTATTTAGAGTGAAATACAATAATCGAGCCATGGGGGGATAAAGACATTAGTGACTGAGGCAGTGTCATGTTCAAGGGGGAAAAAAATCAGTCTTTCTGGAGAACATGGAAGCAGTAATAGCCCGCATACTGGGATTCAGTGCTGAGAGAGAAATCCAGCGTGGTGCCTAACATGTAAATCTATCTCCTAAGTGGTGAGCATGCATAAAACTGAAACAGGGAATTTAGGAGGGCAGAATATAATTACATGACTTGCTATTTGGCCAGACTGATGATGCTACTCTTGTGAAAAGTATCATTGGGATCTTGAAGAAATGTGCTCAGGACCTTGATTTTACAACTAATCCAAAGCCAGCATCAGATTGGGGCACTATTTCAGTAACAACTCAGAAAGATGAGGGCCACCTAGTAAGTTATCCACCCAATTTTCTGCAGCACCATTATTTGGTGTTTGTCCAGGGCAGCTTTCAAACACTGGCACACACACACAACTGAGCAGGTGTTATGGAGAGTTTACCTCAGTGTCCCCTTTTTGTTCAGCCAATCAACATTTAACCCCATCTGATTGTTCCTTGCTATGACTCCAGCCTTCTAACCAAAACTAATAGTCTCTCCTTTCTCAGGGCGGGGAAGTCTAGTGGGTCAGCAGGCCAGTAATCCTAGCAAAGGGTCAACGGACTCTGATCTCTTTGGATTCATGTCCCTTTGCTCTGCAGGGAATAATAACCCCTCTGGTAGGGTTGGCAGGGGAACCCAGTCCCCACCGCTTCTCCAGGTTCCAATCCAGGAATTCTGTATAAAGTTTCCAGTGCTTCCTGCCTCCCTAATAGGCTGTTTCCCAGACTCACACTCTGCAGGCCTCTTCTTCTGGAGATCCAGCTACCAGGTGGCTTCCCACCAGACTATTGCTGAAGGCCCTTGCTCTCAGTGACTCTTCAATCTCTCTGCAGCCACCCTCTGCTTCCGAACTACAGCCTTATCTCCCCAACAGCTGCCTGGCTACCAATCAGCTCCAACTAAGGAGGCAGGTGGTCTTCCCTGTTAACCCTTGAGGGTACCTCTACACTGCAATACACCTGTGGCTGGCCCATGTCACTTGCCTCAGGCTTGCTGGGCTTAGGCAGTGGGCTATAAAATTGCAGTGTAGAGATTCAGGCTCAAGCTGGAGCCTGGGCTCTGGGAAAATGTGAGAGGAGAGAGTCCCATGGTCTGGGCTCCAGCCCAAGCCTGAATGTTTGCAGTGAAATTTGATTGCTTTGCTCCCTAAGCCCCACGAGCCCAAAGCAGCTGACATGGGCCAGCCCCAGGTGTTTTATCACAGTGTAGACATAGCCGGTATGCCTGGCACAGCTTGGGAATCATACACGCCACAGCAGTGTTCCTTGGAGATCTGCCATCCAAGTACTGATCCAGCCCAGCCTACTTAACTTGCAAGATCTGATGAAATCACAGAACAAGGCAATAGGGCTGCATTTTACAAAGCTACAGGATAACAAAATGTTAGACTCTAGACTGACGAAGAACTGATTTTTCACATGAAGAAAAGCACAGGACTCGGCAAGTCTGAAAACATTTTTATTAAAATTCAGGTCATGGCTCATTTCTCCAATGTACCCTGTTCAGCCATCTTCAGCCCTAGCCAGAAAGCCCTGTACTATGGTACAGTCTTTGCATTGTACGGAATATTTTTGCTGCTTGTTGCATTGTGCACAGTATAGCCCCTGGGCAAAACCCATAGACTTCACTACACAAAAGGGCTCAGATGAATCACGTCTTAACAATGACTAACATTCTTCAAAGAAATTAATAAAAGAGCTCTATCAAGAATTCACATCCTGTACAGCACAATTTTATATTTATCTACATGTAAAGCAAATCCATTCTGTCCTCTAACCTTTGTCTGTCTTGTTTATTTAGAGCTCCTGGAGGCAGAGACTGGCTCTTAGTAAGCGTACAGTGCCCAGCACAATGGAGCCTCATTCTTGACCAAGGACTCAAAATGCTACGCAATACAAACAATAATTCTTTTGTGATAGCAACACTACCTGGATGAATGGCCTGCTTTCTCCCTCTCACCATAGCTCCATTTCTTTTATTCTATACGGCTTTCAGTGCTGTCAGTCACTGGACACCTCTTCAGTACCTTAAGCAAGAAGTAGGTTTCTTTAGCATGCTGCTCTCCTGAAAGGAATTCTAGTTCAGGGTTTCTCAACCCATGGTTGAGAGCTGACCCAAAATTAGGTCACCAGAATGTTTCGAAGAGTCGTATGCAACTCCTGTGGCTCCTGTCCCATGGGGCTGGCTGGGCTCGCCTCCCTGCTACAAGCACTGCAACCTCTGGGGTCCCAGCACCATGCAGATTTGGCCCAGCTGTCATGACGACGGCAGTCCGGGTAGGCCAAATCTGAGTGAGTGGCACTGCAACCCCCTGAGCCAGGTCACAAGTCCATTCACACAAATTTGGTCCAGTCAGGGGGGCAAGGCTTATGGGGCTCAGGCTGCAGGCTCTAAAACTGGTATAAATGTTCAGACTTGGGCTGGAGCTTTGGTTTCTGGGATCCTCCCCCCTCACCTGGGCTCCAACCAGAGCCTGAACGTCTACATTTCAATTTTACGGTCCCACAGCCCAAAAGCTGTGAGCCCAGATCACTGACATGGGCCAGCCAACGGTGTTTCGTTGCAGAGTAGACATACCCTTAGTGGCTAAGAGTGTTGTTGCGTGAATCCAGCAAACTCTCCCGCGGCAGCAAAAGTGTCCAGTAGAGGACAGATGATGAAAGCAAGGAAACTGTGGCTTATCCAGTGTCATATGCTTGGAATAAGAATAGTGCAGTGTTCATAAGTAGATAGAGATTCTAATTTAATGTGCTTTCAACCAATCCCTGCATTAAACTTATGGCCTCAAAGGGCTTGCTGGTGTAAAGTTCACCATCAGAGAGCTGGCTAATAGAGGAGGAAGAAGGCACTGGCCCATGTGTCAGGAGATTTGGTTCTATTTGGGACAGTATCAGACTTCCTTTGGGAGGTTAGGCAATTACTTCAGTTAGTCAGTGGAACTCAATGACTCTATCTATATTAACTTGTAGAACATATACACCTTATAGACTTCAGTTAATATCACACACTGCATTCAAAGAACAGGAAGGCTGCAAAGTGAAGCACTCAAAAGTCAGAAAATTAAGCTAAGGTTGTAGGTTCAACTGAATTCTGCCCTCTTTTGCATGTACATTATTCATGGTTTATTCTCATGACATAGTCACATACTGTTCATGAGTAATGCCATATAATATAGTACATTTCTATCAATAAAGCCTTAGCTACAGATCTGTAGTATCTTGTAGCAATGGACATTAGTGTGTGCACATGAGACATATTGGCACACACTATTTCTCAAATTATACAACATATTATCATGCATTTTATGCCACATTAGATACACTTACATATAATAAATATACTACTATTTTTTCATGCAAGATGATTAAGATAATTGTAATACAGTAAAACAACAGAGTTACAAACACCGCCGGAATGGAGGTTGTTTGTAACCCTGAAATGTTCATAACTCTGAACAAAACGTTATGGTTGTTCTTTCAAAAGTTTACAACTGAACATTGACTTAATACAGCTTTGAAACTTTACTATGCAGAAGAAAAACGCTGATTTTAACCATCTTAATTTAAATGAAACAAGCGCAGAAATAGTTTCCTTACCTTGTTAAATCTTTATTTTTAAAATCCCCCCCCCCTTTTTTTTTTTTAGTGATTTACATTTAAACAAAGTACTGTACTGTGTTTGGTGGTGGGTTTTTGTTTTGTCAGCAATCAAGAATCTCATGTGGTTTTCAATAGTTCTTTTGCATTCTGTTTCCTGTATTTATTGCAGATTGCACACTTGGATGCTGTATCTTTGATGGCAGCATTTACGCCATGTCAGAAGAGATCTTGAGTTCTGTCCTTACCCTTCTTAACACCTAGATTGACACCACAGATTTTACTTAACATATCCTGCTTCATGCTGTGTCCTTTGTACAGAATCCCACTGGATGAAGCAGTTTGATCTCTTTAATCCCAGTATGTTTTTAAGATTACAGGTGTATTCTCAGTGTTTCTCCTCTTTCTCTCTCACACACAGATTCTCATACACACCCTTACTGTAAGTGTATTTCTTCCCCCCCCCCCCCCAATACCCAGGCCAAGTTCCCCATACCCCAATTGAATCCGTACAAGTAAATAGTGGGGATCAGTCTGGCTTACCTGGGTTAGTGTTATTTAAACAGGTATTAGAATGATAAGAACGGTAAGCATTAAGACTTTATTGAATACTTGTAAGCTATTGCTCACTTATATCATCTGTATCCCATAATGTAAGGCAATATTTGAGCATTTGCACCATAAGCCTTCATAACTGTAACTCTCTCATCAGCCAGAGAGAGATATTAACTAGTGTGAAATGCTGGTCTCCAGTAAAACATGTTATGTCGTGCCTGACAAGGAAGGCCCACTGACATCAGACAGACTAGGGTGGAACATTAAAGAGGACAAAAGATTTCGTTGTTGACTTTTCCCCCCTCCCAATGAAGATGAGTACTGCAAGTGAATTCCTACCACTGGCTGAGTTTGCAGCTCAAATCAGAAGAGGGGAATGGAATAACAACCCCTAACGAAGAGGAACTGTGTGCCTATCGGCCGCTTGCACTCTGCAGGGCAAGGATTACTACACTAGGCATATGCAAAAGATCCCCAGTGCTTGGTCTGGATTAGCCCTAAAGGATGTATAGAGCTTGCTTTTTATAGAAGCATCTTGGAACTAATTTGTGTTTTCCTGCTCTAACCTTGTGAACAAATCTTTTTATTTTCCTATAGAATAAAACTTTATATAGTTTATTATAGGATTGGCTACAAGCGTCTTTGGTATGAGATCTAAAATGAAATTGATTTGTGGAAAATGACTGGTCTGTTGGGAATGGGAGTAACCTGAATATTGCTGTGATTCGTGGTATAAGGGACCATCTGTCACAAGGCAAACTGACCTGGATGCCAAAACAGATCAGAGTACCCCAGGGGACTGTCTGTGATTCCATGTTAAAGTTGTTATATTGACTGAGGAATTTACACTTGTTAACTGATTGGTGAAATTAAGTACAGAACTCACAACTAATTATGTAGTGGTTCTTAAAAGTTTGTCCTGAGGTCGGTACTCACACTCTTGAGTCACTGCAGGACAGCCTGATACCAGGATTTTACCCCAATTGTTCTGGTAAGAAGGAAAGAAAAAAAATGCAAATTACTTCTAGTTGTGATGGTTTATTTGTGCTGTGGAAAGTTTCCCCTAGGAGCTGAGCTGAGATTATTATTTATTTTTGCTTTTCTCTGGGTGCATTGTCCTGAGTGAAAGCTTTATTCTGAACCCTTCACATAAGTGAAGAAGACCAGGGAATTTGTCTCTGGCTAATGACCTCATCCATTCATCCTGTTGCTGGTCCTGAAATCATAGACTATCACCAGCAAGCAGTTCGCCCGAGTACTGTTGCCTTTGCAACTTAGTCTTAGGCAATTATTCCAGTACTACTAGTTCAACTGGACACTCTAACTTTGCTTCACAACAGATTTCTGTCACATAGGAAGTCAGCCATCCATCTGAAACTCAGCTGTAGAAGTGGCATAACTAATTCATATTATTGTTGATTCTGTGGCTCATTGATGAATTTCAACGCAAACACTGACCTTTTTGGAGAAGTCGTGTCTAATCTGAGCAGGAAGAAAACATTGATCTAAACTAGGACATTCACTGAAAGACTTTATTCAAAACCATGACATTTCTAGTCTTTAGTGTATGGTACACTAGCTTGAAAACTGAACAATTATTTTATTGTTCATCCAGTTGTTAAAACTGCTTTTCACATGGCAGAATGATACAAGCTCTGAATTTTCACTTCATGGACTGAGGACCCAGTCCTGCAAAGTGCAGATCACTCTTGATTCTCCTGGACTTCCATGGAGATTGATCACATCCAACACATTGCAGGAGAGGGCCTGAAGTAAATTCCATTCTAAAGAATATTAAGAATGAAAAATGAAATCCTCAGAAGCCTAAAATGTTAACATCAAGCTAACTATGAGAACCTTAACTCTGCTGTTTTGTGCACAAGCATTACAATACAGTCTTTAATTACATCATAAGACCTTATTTTTTTCTGTAGGACCTCTGCCTCATTCCTTGTGCAAGCTGGATGGAGCACATTGAAGGAGACAGCTGTTCAATATTTATATGCTGTCCTCACCATCCAATGCGTGTGCCCCTAAATCATTCACTTAGCGCCATCCAACTGAGTGAAATCTCGGCGAAAGATAGTATGTTGTCATGTAACAAAGATTGTATTGTAATGCATATGTTCCAGGAGACAGAGTTAAAGTCGCATGGGCAGCTTTAACCTTGGCCTTTCCAGATTTCTGAGCACTTCACTTTGTAACCTTAATATTCTTTTGACGTAGAGTTTTGTATGGAATTTTTTTAGTTCTTTTTTAATTATTATTTTGTAATAAAGAGGGAAATGATAAAATAAAGACATTCCATCCTGTGGAACTACTTGCTAGCCAACAGAGGAAAGCTCTCTCCTGCGCAGTATGGTCTGCCTCATTCAATGCACACTTTAATTGATCAGATTTAAGTATTGAAGGTTCCCTGCATTGTTTCAAATGCAACTTCACAATACTCACCCCATTCCATTGTCTCCTTCACAATCTTGCCTCCTCTGACCTAGCTACGTGGTACCACTCAAATAGTAGACATTGCAATCTGACTGTGTCTGGCCAGCCAAAATCAGGAGCCAAGAGGGAATAGCTTTCAGATGGCATATAGCCATTTTAGTTATCTCTTGTATGCACTGCTTGTGCCAACTCAGCATAAGTGGGGTGTTGAGTGGAAAGGTGGTTGAGTGTGGACTACCGCTGTGTTCTGCTGAGTCTCAGCTGCCATGTGGCTCATTAGGGTTCCTACCCATCTAGTGTAATGTTGCAGCCCTATTGAGTAGGTAGATTGGCCCAAAGAATAAGGAAACTATAAATGGCTCAGTGCAAGAGAGAGCAGAGCAGAACCCAAAGTTGTTTCAGAGTGCAATGCAAAAGCCAAATAAATACAAATAAAGTTAAGCTGACACACACTCTGTAAAATTCCCTGTGTGATGTAGCTAGTTATTATAGGTTAGTCTGTCTCTCTTGTCTTGTATCACAGCATTACAGCCCAGCATGGAGCATTTTGTCAGAATGCTATCGACTGAAACTGGTTTGCAGATTTCCTGCTACAGCAAATTTTAAAATCTGACCTGAAGCATTGCCTGGTTTTTGTTCCTCTTGGTTGCTGAAGCAGAATTAACTGCACAACCGTTGTATTGATTCATTACAATAAAAATTGAGCATCTTTTCACACTCCTTCAATGACCATTTTGAAATAAAAGCATCCTCTTGAGGAGATTCGGAAAATAAGTGAGTGGAACTGAAAGTTCTCTTAGGAAATGTCAAGGAAAGATGAATATTGGGAAAGATTACGTACAAAATACTGGCTCAATTTGATTTTAAAGCTGTTTTACCTGAAGCTATGTAATAAACTAGAATAAATTTGTTTTTTTAAGAAATCCCACAGCTTTTCAAATATTTCTGTAGAATCAATGAAGTGCTGAATTTAAAAATGTCCACTGCAGTAATCTTACAATTCTGGTTTATGCATATTAGCTCTTTGGTCCCAGTTCAAAATGAACTGATTTTTTAAAAGACAGATTATTTCATACTGTTCTCTTGATAGTGTTACTACAAGGCATAGTTTTAAGACTGTTGGGTGCCTTAATTGTGTATTTCCACATCTTAACAGGTTTGGATATCTTGTAAATTTAATTTTAACTCTGAATTTATTGTGTTTATATGTGCTTGACTGGCAATAATTACCCTATCCCTGTACTTTTTTCTGTGTACATCACTCTATGTACTCTCAATCTTAATTTCATTTTCATATGTATTTTGTCTTCAAATTTCTTTGTGTTATTTTTTAAGTACAATTTTCAGACATGAACAATAAACAAGAAATCCAAAGAGGAAGTTACTATGTACTATTCCTAATGATCTGAGGACATGTAGTATCAACTAAGTTTTTTTCCAATTTTATTTTAACATTTAGGGACAAATTCACCTGTTTCTGCTGGCTGTTTTATGGCATTCTGGAGCTGCTCAAAGCAGTTAGAGCAGACTGGCCAGTTACATTGAATTTACAGCTGCTTTGTTTTGCCAGAGCAGCACAAGGCACGCACAGCCCAGTTTTTCCCTCTTCTGCTTCCCCCTACCTTCTCCTGCATTCACAATCCAATTTCCCTCTCCCTCCAGTCCTCTATATTCCTCTGTACACTCCTCTTGTCCAAATTCCCCCTCCTGCCATCTCTGTTGAGTAGATTTAGCACAGTGATTAGATGTTATAAAGATACATATAAGGTTAATAGCCATTTTTGCAAACTGAAAGACTCTTGAAAAAGCAGGATGGGGTGCACAAAATCTCCTTCAAGACTCACCAAGAATTGTCCTTCTTCAAAATAGCCACCATCACCCAATTTTTCTCATTGGGATTGAGTCTAAAAGCTGTCCTCACGTCAAATCTCCCATTGCTTTCTGTGGGAGTGAGGTCATAGGATGCCCTTAGCAAAGATGGCCACTTCCCCCATTGGCGACAATGGATGTGTAGCCAAGTGCTTTCAGGGAAGATGGTGCACCCCTGTGCTATCTAGAAGCAAAAAAGATCACTGTGAGGAGTACATTAATGGAGATATTGTCCATTTTTGGAAAGGGCTGCCTGTGGCCCAAATTCCATTGAGAACAATGGGAAGTGGAAGCCATTTTGAAAGAGAAGGAAGTTCTTCACGAGTTTCTCATAATCACCATATTATTCTTCAGCTTCTGCTGATGAAGAATCTTTATGTAACCCCCTTCTATTTCTGGGTTACTTGGGAGCCAGCAACACTCACCTGTGTGCAAGGGCGCCTAAGTTTGTTAACAACAAAGGAGATCCTGAGTATCCCAGTGATGATGTAGGATAGGTGGGAATCCTCTATTCACCCTTCTGCTGCAGTGCCTTTACTTTAAAAGGAATGTAAAATTGGCAGTGCCTCCACCTGGCTGGCCCCTGCACACGCTCAATAGCAGGCCTTGGGCGCTTCCAGGACTAAACCTAGTCTAATAACAATAATAATAATCTGAGACATAGGTCTAACTTAACAATTGCAATTATGCAAACTAAACATCCAGTATACTTAAATTAAAGTTAACACACCTTTACTTAACAAGTTAAAGAAATATGGCATAACAGACTGAAATTAAACATCACTATTATTTTAAATCCACAGGGGCAGTTGAATAAATCAATTAATAAAAATAGTATACAGTAATAAATGAAACTTGTCTAACTGGCATTTACACTGCCACTATTTACCCCACCTCCAGACGATGCCTGGAAGGAGGGGGACGTGGATGCCTTCACCACCCCCGTGAGGCCTCCGGATTTTGTTTTGGCTCCTCTGGTTTTGGCACCCAGGCGTAGAAAGCGCTACCTTAGAGACAGTTCCGAGGAGGACACCCTGTGCCCCAGCCTTTGTTCGACACGCCGGAGACGCCCGACGAGCCTGAAGGCCTCACGCTGTCCGTGCCCCTGGAGGAAGGCGAATTGCGGGAGGAGGCCGAAGGAAGAAACGAGCCGGAGGTAAAGGACCGAGCAGGGCTGGTGGTGGGGGGGGTTAGTAGCCGAGCCGGGTACTGTAAATCTAAAAAGCCAAAGCCAAGCCGTAGAGACTTACAGCTATGTCTTTTTTCTGAAAAATCTCTCGACAGGTGAGCACAAACAACATTGCATCAGACAGCGCAGATGAAGCAGCCCTGTTTCTGCTCAACACCGAAAGAAACCGTTGCAGGGGATGATGGGTATACGGCGTTTAAGAGGAGTCTCGGCATGGAACTGGCTGAGCCTGTGCCACAGCGTCAGCATAAAAAAGTCATGCGGGCTATTGTACGTGTTGCTGTTTCTGTTACCCTGAATTACTGTCTTAGTGAAAAACTTTTTGAAGATTGTGAGGGTTGTGTCATAGACGCTCCAGGCCAAAGGGCCCACGACTGCGTGACTTGGGCTTCAGAGGATATAAACTGCAAGCTTCGGGACCTGTGTGCTGAACTATGTTTTGAAAGTCTGTTGAATTCTATTATAGGCATAAGTTATATTCTAGAGTGTCTGTGCTTAACTGCAGAACATTTAGATAAGGGGGTGCAGTTGGTAAAGGCTGTACAATTTGCTCAAGACCCATGCGGTGTTCTTAAAGAAATGACCAAACCGGAGGATGCCTGTTTAGAGCGTTATATGAACCGTTTGGTCCGCACAAAAAGTTACAGAGTCTTACTTAGGAGGCAGGTTTTTTGTAATAAATCCAAAAGGATTAAGTTAGAGAATGGTGACGGGCTCTATACACAATAGCAGGCTTGCTAGCTGTAAATAAAAGTATTGAAAAGGGGTTTGTGACTATCTGTGTTTCTGTAAGATGACCTTTGTGGGCCTTATATGTACATAATAAATGTTTCAAAGTGGCAGCATGTTTTTAAAAATTAATAAAAAAATGTTTTTGTGAGAACCAGCTATTGTGTCTTTGTCTATTGACAGCGAAAAGCTGTAATGTTTGTAGTAGAAGCCTGTGGGGAGGGGAAAAAAACCAAAGAAACCAGGAATGTTTGAGGCACGGGTTTGATTTACCATCCCACCCCATACGATAGTGAGCATTTTAAAATAAAAGCCTCAGGAATTGGTGGGTCATGACAGATTTAAAAATAGTATATTAACAATTGTTGTAATAACATTTTAAAAGCTATGACTGTGGTACAACCATTTTAATTTAAAAAACACCCCAAGCCATTCATTGCTATTTGCAGGGTCCTGCGGTTAGACAGTCACATTAAGGGGGGAGGGCTTTTATGTATGGCCATTATTGTTTAATACTATAAGAAGGCCCCTACAAGAAAATTAAAAATGACCCCAGCAGGGCATGTTACAAAAAAGGGATATAGTGATTAAATCACCTTGCTAACTGGACTTTGAAAGACTCAGAATGATTAAAAAAAACCCAACCTTAGATTTTTAAAATAATTTTTCTAACAGACACTATGTAAACGGCTGGACAAGTAGCCCTGCCTAAATAACAGGAAGCTTTGTTTTTGTGAATTTCTCCAGATAACCTCTGAGGGGATAGGTTATGACATTCCTGTGCAAGTTCCCGCTATTGAAACTGCTGGACAAGTAGCCAGGCCTAAATAACAGGAAGGGCTATTGTGAATCGTCCTTCGAGTTTGTTATCTTTTCCTTCCAGATAACTTCTGAAGGGGAGGGGGAAGTATTATCTATTTTCCCACCACTGGAAGGTCTTGTTGTTAAAAACAATGATGTCAGTGGAATGGTATAATTGTATGCATTTGTACTTATTAATATTCATTTTATAGGTGTTTTGTAACCAAATAAGGGTCTCTGGGTTGCTAATGGTAATGTGTACATTTACATACTGCTATGGATAAAAAGTTGTGTAAAGTAACCCCACCCTCTTTTCCTTGCAAACCCCCCAGGCGTGGAGGTGGAAAGAGCAGGCAATAAAGGTAACATGTTTGATTATTCTAACATATATTATATAATGTTGCTTTTTTGTTGTTCATGCTAGTCTTACTAAGAATGATAGGTATCTTTATTGCAGTGTGATCTATTGATTATGGAATCCAGCCCTTCAAGCACCCTTTCATCAGAGGGAGGTAAAGCCCTCTATTTTAACTATATAATTGGTGGGGAGGATTTAATAGTTTGCAGGGTATCATACTAACTCAAATTATGCCTGTCTTTCATTTAAAAGATGCAGATACAAATGTTCCAGCTTGCTTGAATCCTGTGGTAGAAGGTAAATTGTCCTTTATTTTTAAAAAGTTGGTTGATTTTATGTTTCTTGAGGGCTAGTTCTTGACTGGAGGATTTTTACTCTAAACACGTGGTATTGTGGTGGTGTTTTTAAAAAAAGTTGGTTTATTAAGTTTGAGATGTTTTTTAAAAAAAAGCTGTTTATTTATGTTTCTTGACTAAAGGTTGTTTAGTCTGATCACATGGCAATGTGTTTTAAAAAGCTGGTTTATTTTGTGAGCTAAGTTAAGCAGTGTGGGTTTTTTTGAAAAGTATTTGGGAGGGTTTTTAGTGTGAACCCCAGGAGATTATGTAGCCCCCTGCTCAGAGCAGGACAAACTGGAGATTGAACGCAGGATCTCACGCATGCAAAGCATGTGTTTTACCACTGAGCTACCTTAAGGGGGCATGTGTTTTAAAAAGTTGATGTATTTTGTGAGCTAAGTTAAGCAGTGTGTTTTTGAAAGGTATTTGAGAGGGTTTTTAGTGTGAACACGTGGAGATTATGTAGCCCCCCCCCTCCTCCTCTGCTCAGAGCAGGACAAACTGGAGATTGAACGCAGGATCTCATGCATACAAAGCATGTGTTTTACCACCGAGCTACCTTAAGGGGGGGAATGTGTTTTAAAAAAAGTTGGTTTATTTTGTGCAAGGGCTTGTTCTTGAAAAAAAAAGTATTTTGGGGGTTAAAGCTGCTTGCAGGAATTAGTCTTACCACAGGGTGGGGGTAGAGATACTTGTGGATTTTTAAGGTATTTTGAGTTGTGGGTTTAGAGATAAAGTATTTTGGAGGGTAATAGTATGAAAGGGTTAAACTATTTTATAATAATTTTTTCTTTTTTTCTTTATAGTACGGTCAAAACCTGAAAAAACTTTAGGCCTTAAAAGAAAAAGAAAAGAGGAAGATTCACCACTGTCAGAGCCTGACAGAGAGATGAAGTCCAGTAAATATATATATATATTTTAAATTTTATGTAGCCGGTGTGGTACAGTTACATTTTCTAATAAAATGTTATATTTGATGCTAAATTGGAACATTTTGTTTTCCTAATTAGGCAAGGCCCGCTTTCCTGACGCTGTTGTAGCTGAAGTTCCAAAGAACCAGAAATCTTCTCCAAGGCCGGCTCAAAACAGCAAAGGCGCCCAGATGAAGCAACAGGAAAGTCCCGAGCTCAGATATGTCAAGCCCAAGGACTCTGGTAAAAAACACCACCACACCTCCAGTTTCTCAGCGGACGACACCACACCAAGCCCTGAGACAGCTGTGAGCGAAAACACACGCATTCACAAACCTGGAGCACTTGCTCTAGGGGTTGTGAATCAAAAACCAAGGGCTGAAAGCTCCTACGAGAAATATTGCAAACCAGGCCCCTGCCTCGATATGTCTGATGCAGTTCTTAGTTATTCTAAAGAACTATGGGGAAAATATGACGCTTCATTCAGAGCGCACTTGGGCACCCGTGACGCTTCATTCAGAGCGCAGTTGGACGCCCGTGACGCTTCATTCAGAGCGCAATTGGACGCCCGTGACGCTTCATTCAGAGCGCAATTGGACGCCCATGACACTTCATTCAGAGCGCAATTGACTTCAATGAGAGAGGACATGGGCGAATATCACACTTCGTTCAGAGAGATGATGGGCGCAGTATTTTCCAGAAACCCTGTAAATGATGCAAAAGCTCTTAATAAATACACTGAAAAATATTTTAGTTTTCCAGAGGGTGGTTCTGAAGCCGCACGGGTGGCCACGATAAGGGGTACCCGACTGTTAAAGTGTAACCAAAAAGGGGGACACCATTTGAGGGGTAGACGGACGGCTGCCAAAAAGTTACAGTCCAGGGTTATTGCAAAAATTTTAAAAAAGGCTATAAAGGTGATGAGAAGAAAAAAAAAAAAAAGAAATGCCCCCTAGCGAAGATTTTCAAACTGGAGCGTCTGAGAACGGGGAGGTGGAAACCGGCTCTCTAGGGGGGTCCCCAGCTGCTCCCTTGGAGCCTGACGTAGAAGATGACCCTGTAGAGGAACCACCAAATGACCCAAACCCCGATGTGTATATGGAGCGGGTGAGAAGCTGGCAAAGGGAATCACCTAGATTTAGGGGTACGGTGTATAATGAGGAATTTCGTTTTGTCAATCTTGAGCGAATCAATTCAGCCGAGCAGGTCATTGAAGCCGTGCACAGGGGGATACAGATGGTTCTTGATGATATTAACGTCAGGATAGGCCCGGACGATTACGTTCAGTTACGTTTAGACGGTTGTACTTTAAACAATCCTTTGTTTTCGGTCAGAAGAAATAGGGATGGCCTGTCTGCTGAGGATTTCTTAAATCAGGCCTCTAAACTGTTGCAGAGCAACAGGGAGGTTCACGTCGACGGGACTCTACGCCTCGTTGTGACGGTTGTGAGAAACATGGGCGGGGGCGCCCATAGGGTTTTAAATTCTATCCTCAACAGTCAAATCATCCATAAAAAGAGACAGTGTTTAGTGGACCTGGCTTACACCGGTACCAATTTGTGTTTTGCGGGTGGGCTCTTGGCCGTCATGTCTGACCCGCAAAAACCTACAGATGCAGAATTGTTAGACAGCGCGAGAAAGTTGCATGAAAAAGGGTACACTGTCACTCAAGGGGCCACGTGACCGGAAGGTCCGCCTTACCTGCCTCAGTTTACCGGAATTTCCGCCTCAATCGGGCTCCCGACTTCCGGCCCCGCCCCACCGAGACCACGCCCCCTTGACCTTTAGGCCACGCCCCCTGACCTTTAGGCTCAGTGTGTAATGTTTTTTTTCATGCTCTAAATGGTGTATTTTTGCTTTAAATAAAAAGGCTGTATTTTTTACGATTTAATATCTGTGTGTGCTTTTTTAAAAAAAACCAAATATCATTTTGTTTTTTTAAAAACCCCTCGCTAGGGGCGCTTTATTAAGAAACACGACTATAAAAGTCATTACAAGATACACATGTCTGGGCATGTTGAAACATGTTTTGGGCATGCCCGGGCTTGCCCAAGAGTTTACTTTTTATATTTCTTACAAAATTCACCACCATCCGGTCGTTTTGCACTACGTCGTTAGAATATAATTTTAAAATCTGGTCAAAAGGTAAACCCTTGCTACGGTGGTGTAAAAAAAACACGCAGTGGTAGCCACAGGCGACGGAGCGGGGGTCTTGTAATTGTCTAGTGTGAAACGCGATGTCGGCGGCATTTTTGTTTAAAAATTTCATGATGCTTCTAGGAAACAACACGCTGTCCGGGGGGTGTCCGTATGAGTCAAAAAACTCTCCACGGTCGCCCTCCGCCAGGTACAAGGCGAGCCAGTGTTCACCCGGTTGGTTGTGCAGATGCATGTTGACCACCAAACCCAGGGGTCTCCGAGACAGCCTGCCGCCGGGGAGCCAATCGCTAGGGAACACATCTAAGAAACCCTCTTTCGTGTCAGGGTCCGCTGATAAGACATGCAAGAGCTGCACGGTGTCCATGTTCACATGTAGTCAAACAGAACGTTTCTTCTCTGATTTATCTCTATGACGTTGTCAAAAACCCCATACACGATCATATTGACGGTGGCCGTCAAAGCCTTCGCAAAACGTATTTCTGCTCTCAGGTTCCCGGTTTTAATCAGGGAATAGTGGTCAGCGCACTCCTGGTCGGGAGACAGGTCGAAGGCAAACAGCGTGTAGCCCTGTGCAAATTCCACACGGTCGATGAGCAGCACGCGATCTTTCATGTGTTTACCGGCCGTCTGTACCAGATTCATGTACTCCCTCACGCAGCGCCCGGCCTCAAAGTCCGGTTGCAAGGGCTTGGTGGGTATCTGTTCACCATCCACGTACAACGCCACGAAATTAATATCGTAATGTTTAAAGTGAAAGGGGTTTTTAGCGTAATTACCACTGAAGGCGTCGTTATCCACAAACCCCAGAACAAGCGTTTTGGGCAGCTGTCCCAAAAACAGGTTCTCCTGGTTACTGACCCTGCTGCCTGTGGGGATGCTAAACACTTTCATTCCCACACGGTCCACAGGGTATTTAGCATTAGCGGTAAGCAGGGCCTCAGCGTGCCCCAAATGGACGCCTGGGGCCACCCGTACTTTCTTCACAAAAAGGGACGCTGAGATGATGCGCAGCTTATAGCCTTCAGCCGCATCCCCCATCAAGCAAAAGGCATCTTTACAGCGTGTCAGTTTAATTTTCACGTCCACGCCGTTCAACAAAAGTTTTTCTTGAAAAAACAGGTCGCTGTGCAGATGGCCCAACAGCTCTATTGTCCTGCTCTGGGCTGTCAAATTTGACCTCTTGACAAACCCTAGATTCTCGCCCCCGTGCCACGTCTTCGTGTTGTCCGGGGGTATCTTTGAAAAACAGACCGGCGGAAAATTGCGTGGCGAGAGTGTCGTCGCTGTAATTGAGCACGGCTTCTATAAAGGCCCTGTAAGGGTAACAGTTGTTGCTTTGACTTATGAGGCAGTCTCCCAGTGTGACATCCAGCTGGCTGAAAATAGACGCCACGGGATAATTCACCAGCCCCACAGCGGCGTCCCGGGCGAGGGCGGTTCCATCTCCTTTTACGATCTTGCAACAGAGGTACAGAAGCGTGTTGTTTAAATCCATATAATCTATGCCGTTCCCAGCTATAAAGAAGTCGAGGGGGGATGCCTCCGTAATGGCCGATAGTGGTGGCACCTCGATGTAGATGCTTTTCTTGATGCTGGTCTGGGTGGGGGCTATTTGGAACAAGTCTAGTTCGGATTTGGCACATTCATCAGACCCACAGTGAATGAAAGCCATGGTGATTAAAATATGTCTTTTTTACCAGGTGCTGGGCGTCTCCTACGCTTACCCTTGGTATTTCGCTTATGACGGCCCCCGTGCGTCACGGCCTTTCTTTTAAAGGGCTTCGGTGGTCCCGTGCATCGTTGGTGTGAAGTGCTCCTCTTTCTCCTTTTAATGTACAACAATCCCGACCCCTCCTGCTCGGGAGGGTTCCCCATCTTCTCCAGAACAGCCCGGGTGACGTTGCCTACCACGTCTCTAGCTATGTTTTTAGCGGCGGTTTTGACGTGGGGTTTAATGATCTCTAGCCCCCTCCTCAAAAGCGGTACGGCTTTTCTGAAGAGGCTACAGAATATTCCACCCACTCCTGCACCGTACATCACGGGGGACCCGTGATAACCGGGAAGGGCGTATCCAGCCTGGGCTTTGTAATAGTTGCTGTAGACGACCGGGTCGCCATAATTTTTTAGGATTACCATAATGTTTTGTTTTGTTTTTTAGAAGCCTCGTTCTCTCCGGGGGCGCAGGTGCAGTTTGACGATCACCTTACCAGAGCGAAATGAGACGTATTTGTTCTGGTCTGTCTTTATTTCAATGGTGATGGTGTCGATGTGGTGTTTACTGACAGGAATGTAGTGTGGTTTATCGTAGGTGATGGTGACAAACTCGTTGTTTGTTCCTTGGACGGGCACGCAGCGTAACAGTGGAACGGAAAAGTCCCCCACAAACTGGTGTTCCACGATGTCCGTGTACAAATATAAAGAGTTAAAACCCCCTGTGATGTCTGCCGTGAAAAGGATTTTATTAACACGGCTCTTGGGGTGCAAACCAAGAATATGAGCCAACTCTCCGACCGTGGAAAACATATAATCTTCATCAGAGGCCTTAAGTCTAACTTTTCTACGCACGGGGTCATAGTTCAGCACCATCTCGGGTGCCCCTGGTTGACTAGCCACAGTGCTGTTCATATGTTCCAGTAATTCGGGCAGGGACGAGTAATAAACTCGTCGTAGGACGAAATTCCATTTTTTATCTCCATAGGTGATTTCGAAAGGCGTGGCATCGCTGATGTTGTTCCAGCTGTGTGGGTACTGTATTTCCACTAACCCGACCTCCCAGGCCCCGGGAGATCCAAGGATTTAATTAGTTGTACAATAAAGTTCGAGTTGGTGTTTTGGGGAAAAACCCCAGAGCTGGCGTTGCTAGGTAAAGTAATGTAAAAGCCTCCATCGCTCATTTTCTTTTACAGGCGTCTAAACGTCGCAGAGTTGAGAAGCTTCCACCCAGCTGTTAAACTTTGCGGGCCACCCCAACCATTTCACCAACAGCTGCTTTTTTCTCCCTTTTCCTTTCTCCGCTAGAACTTTTTCAATCCTGTAAACCCTGTCCCGTTTGGGGTTCACTTTTTGTAATTCTTCAGGGTAAAAAGATCCAACAACTGCCTCGCCCGCGTAATTTTTTAATAGATATACAGGCCTCTGTCCCCTCGTTAAGGTTTCAGTCACTATGAATATCTCATCGGTAAACGTTTGTTCATAACCTTTTTCAAAAGCACCTTTGGTTTTAGATAGTCTCAAGTGATCACCCTTTCTAAAAAGGGCAACAACCGGTTTTACTTCTAAACCGTCTCCGTATACCGTTTTCCACACTTTCAGAGAATTTGAGGGGTTCACGTCGATGGGTCTGGCACATATGGTTCTGTGAAAGCTCCCGTTGTAACTCTTTATAAACTCGGGTAACGCTTCGATGTAGCGAAAGGTGTTGTGGGAGGTAAAATATCTCCACATCCTAGATTTTAAAGTTCTGTTAAATCGCTCCACAACCCCAGCTTTGACTTCGTTATTAGTAACAAAATGGCAAACGCCGTGCCGCTTTAACAAACCGCTTAAAGGTTTGTTTAAAAATTCTTTTCCCTGATCGGTTTGTAATTTCTGAGGCACACGCCCTTGGCTAAAAATAGCTTTAAAGGCCCCGGCCACTTCGCCACCAGTCTTCTTTTTGAGGCCTAAAGCCCATGCGTATTTGGATAAAATGTCTATCACTGTTAAGATGTACTTAAAACTGCTGTTGTGTTTGGCAAACCTTTGCATATCCACCAAATCTGCCTGCCATTGCGCGACCACGTCGGAAACGACCGTCTTGTTTCTTTTAAAACGTATTCGGGCCGGTTTTTGTAAAGCGTAAGCATCCTGGTCCGAAAGCCAGGCTTTTACCGCACCTCTGCTCAAAGTTTTACTATGCTTTTTGGCCGCTTGAAAAAGAGAGTTCACCCCTCCAAAGCTCCCAATTTCCCCAGGGGTGTAATATATTTGCTTTAAAAGAGCCGCCTGCGTTGACATGGTTGTCGCGCATAACACAAGTATGAAAAGACACAGTTATGCTGACAATCTTTATTAACAGCCGGGTTTAACACACCCCCTTTTTACAGCTGCTTCCCTCTCAGATTGGTGTAACACACATGTGCAAAAACAGCTGACGCATGGTTGATTTACTCCCTCAGGACTATCGATGTGTAGCTTCTCAAAGGCCTGTAAAAAGGCATCGTTGACCTGTCGAGAGATTTTTCAAAAAAAGAAATAGCTGTAAGTCTCTACGGCTTGGCTTTGGCTTTTTAGATTTACAGTACCCGGCTCGGCTACTAACCCCCCCACCAGCCCTGCTCGGTCCTTTACCTGCGGCTTGTTTCTTCCTTCGGCCTCCTCCCGCAACCGGCCTTCCTCCAGGGGCACGGACAGCGTGAGGCCGTCGGGTGTCTCCGGCGTGTCGAACAAAGGCTGGGCCACAGGGCTCTCCTCCTCGGAACTGTCGCTAAGGTGGCGGTTTCTAAGCCTGGGGGCCAAGAACTGAGGAGCCAAAACAATTTTCGAAGGCCGCACGGGAGTGGTGAAGGCGTCCATGTTCTCCTCTCGGAGTTTTTTTCCACGAGCTGTGAACCACGCTGTCTCGAAAACGAGACGCTTTAAAGGCCCCAAAACTTCCGGGGGCTGCGCCGCCGCCGTCCGAACATCTCCATTGGTGCACCTTTCCCTTCTGGGATGGCTTAAGCCCACTCCCCTTGGGGATGGGGACGCCACGCTCCTCCCCCAGCCCTTTCTGGGCCAATCCCTGCTCTTGGCACAAATTCAAACACCCCAATCCCCGCTCTTGGCGTGTAATGCACAATGCCCGCTTCCGGTCAGGTCCCCCTCTGGGACCAATCCCGCTCTTGGAGGATAACCCTCTCCCATTGGTCCATCTTGACCAGGACGTCATAACCCAAGGAGGGCCTGGATGTCAGGTGACCAGGTGGGGTGGGGCCTTGGGGGGAGGGGGCGTGGCCCAAAGGTCAGGGGGCGTGGCCTAAAGGTCAAGGGGTGTGGTCTCAGTGGGGCGGGGCCGGAAGTCGGGAGCCCAATTGAGGCGGAAATTCTGGTAAACTGAGGCAGGTAAGGCGGACCTTCCGGTCACGTGGCCCCTTGAGTGACAGTGTACTCTTTGTACTACTACTCACACTGAATATGAGCCAACAATGTGATGCAGTTGTGGAAAAGGTTAATATCATTCTGGGAGTATTAAACAGGAGTGTCATATATAAGACATGGGAGGCAATTGTCCTGCTCTACATGGCTTTCATAAGGAATCAGCTGGAGTATTGTATCCAGTTTTGGGCACCACACTTTAAGAAAAGGGTGAGCAAAATGGAGAGAGAGTCCAGAGGAGAGCAACAAAAATGATCAAAGGTTTAGAAGATTTGACCTATGAGGAATGGTGAAAAAAACTGGACATGTTTAGTCTAGAGAAAAGAAGACTGAGGGAGGCCTGATAACAGTCTTCAAATATGTTAAGAGCTGTTATAAAGAGAACTGTGCTCAATTATTCTCTCTGTCCACTGAAGGTAGGACAAGACATAATGGGCTTAATCTGCAGCAAAGGAGCTTTAGGAGAGATTAGAAAAAACTTCTAGCTATAAGGATAGTTAAGCAGTGGAACAGGATACTGGGGAAGTTGTGGAATCCCCATCATTGGAGGTTCTTAAGAACAGGTTAGACAAACAGCTGTCAGAGATGATCTAAGTATACTTGGTCCTGCCTCATTTCAGTGGGATAGACTAGATAAGGTCTGGAAGGCACCTTCAGAGGTTAATTTCTATGATGTATAATTTCATACATAACAAAAAGGTTGAATCGTGCGTGAAGTGCAAAATGTATCTCTACCTTGACTATGAAACTGCAAGTGGTGCCTCCATATTTCAGTTTGCCAGAGACTTTTGGGGATCTGATTCTCTGCTGCCCTGCACCTTGTATTCACTGTTCATTTTGCATGGGTGTAAATGCAAAGTTGGTGTAAAATGATATCAAATCTGAATGGTAGGGCCTGATTCTCATTTACACTAATGCTACTTTACACCTCTTTGGCAAGGTAAATGGGACTTAAAATGTTGTAAATGTAATTTATGCCCATTTTAAGATCCTTATACACTGCTAGTGCAATATCAGTTGTCTTGATATAAATAAGAATCAGACCCATAGTTTTAAACTTGCTTTGCACAGGTGAATACAACTATATCGGATGCAGGTCAATGGAGAATCAGGCCTTAAGTATTTTAAATGTGTTTTGACCCTTAACACTGGCTTTCTGCATTCCATAAGCTAAATGAATGCTTAGGAGAATGTACTGAGAATATATCTTTATAGTCTCCCAAGGGTTAATGTACATGTAACATAGTAGATATAGTTTTAAATAACCCATTATAGTTTTGTGACTATTAGTCTTTATTAGATAAATGTATGTGTAACAAAGTAAGCAAACATTCTTAACACAACAAAAAATAGAATTTAACACACACACAAAGGATTTTCATACCATGAAAATTAATGGCTGTTACCGTATATCACATGTGCCTAATGTACTTATTCCAAAAGAATAAGATTAGTATGATTTCCTGGTATGATTTTTTAAAATGTCAAGGCATGCCAAAATACTACTAAAATACTATGTTAAAAGGATATGGTTTAAGATTATGAAAACTCTTCTTGGTGCAACACTGCCGTAACTACATAGACAAAACCTAAACGTATTAGATGACAATTAATTAAAATCCATATTTTGTCAGTGTTTGATGCACAAAAATAAAAATCATGAAGATCATATTCATCAAGTATCAACATTTTGCCCATTGCAGAGGTCAGATTTTAAATTCATTAATCTATTGTTCTGGTAATGGTAATCACTATCCTGTGTAAAAGACATTCTAATAAATATTGCTAGGATTCAGAATTTACACTAATGCTAATCCCACCTGCTTGCTATACATTAGCGGTGCCTCATGTCTGTTGCAAACCACCAGTGAAGATGCTTACCCTTTTATCAATGTGTGTGAAGAGCTGGAATATGCAGAAGACCCATGTGTTCAGACATCAGTATTACTTTAGCCTGTTTGGAACTGCTAAGTTAGTTTTTAAATATAAAGATATTGGCAACACAGGATTTCCGGTAACATAAACTTGAAGAACAGAGGGCAAATGTTAATGTTTATGAAGACTGTGGAATAACAAAAATGGCCAGAGCTGGGCTTAGTGTGGCCCAGATCTACTGAACCAGCTAAAGTTTATTTTATCAGCTAAATATTGTACTGCTATTGCCACTAGTTTGCCATACTGCAATGCCTTTCCTGAAATACTGGATCCTTGAAGCATAACTTCCAGGAAAGACCATGAGGAAAACGGCACCACTTCTCTAATAAGTAAACATGAGGGTATTAAAACGTACATCCTTTTAAGAGCTCTGTGAGGTACCTGCTTCACTAGCTGGTTGTGGTATTTGAACATTTCAAACCTCTCTGGCCATATGTACAGGTTTCATAGATTGGAAGGCCAGAAAGGACCATTATGAGCATCTTGTCTGGCCTCCTGCAAATCACAGGCCAAAGAACCTCTGCCTTGAGCTGCTCTTAAGCCAAGAAATGCTACCATTGCATTGTTTTTTTCTGAAGGAGGTAAATCTGTACTAGAAAACTGTGCTAAAGTCACCAAGCTCACCTTAAAAAGGTTCAAGAGGGTGGTGCAATCACCTGAATCCCAAATATGTTTATTTTTCACATTTTTTTTCTATTTGTAAAGTTTTCCTAATCCAGTATAAGCCTGTTCCGCTAAGTCCCCTCTCATCTGAAGCTGAGCTGACTTAGTTATTCACAACCAGTTTCCACAGAGGACTGAATAAATGAATGAATAAAGGACTATGAATCAAGGAATGTACAGTTCCTGATGTACTCAACAAAATCTATCTATACACCAAATTTGGGTCAAACTGCCCAAATCCCTTTCTAAATCATTTCTTTAAAACCCTTTCTCCCCTTCCCTCCCCCCTTTTTCTTGCTCCCCCAATGGCAACATTTAATGGTCCATTTCGTGCAACCAGGTGACAATGTACCTTCAGACAAACTACATCTTTATCACCTATCCAATGCATTCAGCACCTTTGATACATGAATACCAACATAACTCATCAGGACAAGTCTTCCTGATCTTAACACGTTGTAATGTTATGCCACAGACCAGAAAATAAATACCGGTTCTAAAAAAAAAGCCGCCTAAAAGTGCACCTTTTTTCTTTCTTTTTTCTTTTTTTTACTTTGTTTCAAAAAGAAGAAACCCAGCAAAGGTGGAGAAGCGCTGATGATCTCCATGGAGTGCTCCATTCCCCATTCGCAGCCAGACTTCATCTCCCTTGGCAAGTTTGAGCACTGCACTGTTTCCTGATGTGTCGGCTTTTCCTTTTGATTCATAGCTAAGAATGAATATTTTACAAACAGTTACTTTTCTTTTGTCAAAAGTGATCAAGCAAGTCACCTAAAATAAAACGCTAAGCCTAGAAAACACATTGTTTTGTTCAGAATAAAATCTCATCACAGGCTGCTGCCTCAGTATTGGTTTCCTTTGATTTGACTTGAAAATCATAGTAATTTTTCAAGTCATGTTTGATTTACTAGTCAAATTTTGCCACATATTTAACTGCATACTTTTTTTTTTTAATTCTGAAAGTTTTCCTTATGGATTTTCCTATGACACCCATGACAAGGGAGTTTATCATTTTAAATAGAAACCCACTCATTCCTCCTCAACTCATTTCTCATCCCCAATGGATTTCTCATTATGTCCTGTTTCTATGTGTTTTTCAGGCCACAAGTATTATTAGCTAGCAAAGCATTCACTGTTCTGTAACAGCAACAAGGTGACATTTTGGTAACCATTCCCTAAAAAAAGCCATTGAAAAGAAGGGGAGGTTCATGAATGCTTGGATCCTGGTTTGACTAAAAACCAGCTAGCTCTGCAAAAGACTGAAGTAGATTTCCCTCAAAGGATTCATTAAATAGGAAAGGTAATCATTGATAAGTGTAGGCCCAGATTTTTGTTTTATGTTTTTGTTTTATATGTAACCTTCTCTGTTTCAATTATCATTACTCTTAAATCTTAGCCTTTGATAATAAACGTATGACAAACAATGTATTGCTTTCACTATAAGCCTATCTCAGTGCTGTGATGTTATATTGGAGCTGATTCTCAGTTGAATTAAACAAGATGACGTGTGCACTGTCCTTTGAGGACAGCTTACCTGGTAATTTCTGTGAGTGTCCTGTGGTTAAGGACTGGATACTACAAAGGAATGCTTAAAGGGTGCTCAGGGATTGGGGTGCATTTATTGTTACCTGAAAGGCAAAGTAAGGGCTGCACACATACAAAATGGGAAATGACTCCATAGGAAAGAGTACCATAGAAAGGGATCTAGGGATCATAGTGTATTACAAGCTAAACATGAATCAACAGTGTAACACTTTTGCAAAAAAGAGCAAACATTCTAGGATGCATTAGCAGGAATGTTGCAAGCAAGACATGAGAAATAATTCTTCCACTCTACTCCGCACTGATTAGGCCTCAACTGGAGTATTGTGTGAGGAAAGATGTAGGCAAATTGGAGAAAGTCCAGAGAAGAGCAAAAAAAAAAAATGATTAAAGGCTTAGAAAACATGACCTATAATAAAGATTGAAAAAAATTGGGTTGGTTTAGTCTGGAGAATAGAAGACTGAGAGGGGACATGATAACAGTGTTCAAGTACATAACAGGTTGTTACAAGGAAGAGGAGAAAAATTGTTCTCCTTAACTGCTCAGGATAGGACAAGAAGCAATGGGCTTAAACTGCAGCAACGGCAATTTAGGATGGACATTAAGAAAAACTTCCTAACTGTCAGGGTAATTAAGCACTGGAATAGGTTTCTTAGGGAGGTTGTGGAATCTCCATCATTGCAGATTTTTAAGAGCAGGTTATACAGACACCTGTCAGGAATGGTTTAGATAATGCTTGATCTTGCCATAAGTTCAGGGGACTGAACTAGAAGACTTCTTGAGGTCCCTTCCAGTCCTACAATTCTATGATTCAATTCAGCACAAGCAAATCTTCCCATCACTGGAGGAAGAGGGGAAACAAAGTGACTCACAAACCTGGATAACCCTGGGAAGCATCACAGAAGGATCCCTCCATTTCTCACCCATCCAACTATCTACAAATTCCTAACCCTATGATGAGCAAGTGACTGGGTTCAAAGTCTGTTCTTTCAGATACAGCCAAGGGCTTCCAATTCCTGATCACATGAGTAAAATAAAGAATTCAAAATCTGTCCCTGAGGTTGCTGCAGCACTGGGAAGAGTGAAGGTTTAATTGAAGCCAATTAATCAGTTTCTGTTGAGGATTACTGACACTTGGGTGGCAATTGCTGGGCTAATAAGGCAATGGGCTCAGAAATTGGGAGGATATAAGTGGGAGGACAGGCAACCAAGGGAAGTTCAGAGAGCCAGCCTAGGCTGAGAAGAGAAGGCTGGAAATCTCCTCCTGCTATAAGCCTGCAATATGCTCTATTCTACTTTGCAAGGGAAGAATAAATACACACGTGATGAAATTGTAGCAACCTGATATGTGTTTGGGTAAGAGACCAAAAAACAGGCCAGCCAGTGCGGCATACCAGGTAGTGACTGGGCCACCCTGTGATACAATGACATTAAGTTCAGCACTTAGCCTTCTTACTAACCCACAGCACAGTAGCTGAAATGTCATCTTTCTTTAATGTAACAGTCTATTGTGGTAAAGATCACACACCTCTCAACTTACCTATATAAGCTGAAGACAGTATTACCATTGTGCATGAGATATACATACACTTCCTCCACATCCTCATGTTTCATCATACTGAAGGTGAAGAAATATACCCCTGAAAAAGATATCATGTGCAACATGCATGTGCGTTTTATATAGGTAGGTAGTAGGATACATTCCATAGATGTGTTTGTTAGTTAGAAAAGAGTAGATTTTGCCAAATCCGGGCCTCAGTGAAGTCAATGGGAGATTTCCCTTTGACTTCAGCCAGACCTAAATTTGATTAAATCAAGTTATTTTCCCCTGAGGAACAGAGGATCGTTGAATTCAAGTTCCAAATAAATAAATTCACTTGAAAATGGAAAAGTCTTCCCTCCCAGATGGAGAAGGAAATTGCTAATTCCAGTGACCTCCCCATCCCCTTTCCTTTTCCTACTTTCTTGCTTCTATCAACTCATTGCCTTCCCCTCTGCTCAACTCAGTCTCCACAATATCCTTTTTAAGCATATAGACAAACATGACACATGGCAAAAATCACCCTGATCACTTTGTGTGCTGTGTCCCTTTTATCTCACCCTTTGTCTTTTTTAGATTTTAGCTCTTCTGGGCAAAAATTGTATCTTTTTTCTGTGTTTGAAAGTACCTAGCTATATTGTGGATGCGATTTTGATATAAATAAGCAACAACAATAATAAGCTACATGGCCTGGAAGATAAATTACTATATGTGGCACTTTACAGACTATGGCTCTGATCTTGCAATGAGTGCTGTTTGGGCTGACCTCTGAGCCTGTGCAGAGATGGCTGCAGAATCATGGGCCTGACCTGGAAAAGTTAGATCACACACAAATCAAGGCTATCATCTGCCTGTGTGGATGGTAGATTCCATCTGTCCTGTAGTGTACATTTTGTTTTCATTCAGCAATTTGAAGGAAGTTGCAAAATGACCCAAAGAACTTTCAAATTCTTCATCATATCTTCATCAGAAATAATTCCTGAATCACTATCATCAGTCATGAATCATCATTCCCATATTTTTGTGATTTGCATGTATGATCTCCTACCATTTGTGAGGGAGACAGGTATTTACAGGAACCATCACGACTGACATCACGGTACAGTCTTAGAAAAGAAGTTAAGGATTAAGGACTTGATCCTGCAAACACTTAAGTAGGTGCATAACTTTACTCACACAACTAGCTCCATTAACCTCTAAGGGACCCTGTTATGAGTAAAGTTACACATGTGCTTAAGTGTCTGTGGGATCAGAGCCAAAACAGGCAGAGAGCCTGATTCTCATGGACACTACAGCTACTTTTTGCTGCTCTGGCAGTGTAAAGGAGTCATACAGTGAGTGGAAATGTGATTTGCGCCCACTTTAAAGTATAATTAAAGCAGTACAACTTTTGTGTTTAGACAAGGCCTCAGTGTAAAGAAGAACCAGGCACAGAGATCAAATGACCTGCTTATCCTTAAAAAATGGTCCTTCCACGTCAGGTGCGAACACTTTGCCAGTACAGTGTGTTAAAATTTGCACTGCCACCCACCTATGCTATACTTGTTCTGTAGATAAAAAGAGGCTCCAGTCTCTAAGGCTATACTCTTTCGCAGTATATGAACTCCAAAGTCATGTTTTAAAAACTCACCTCATTGTTATTCTAATCTTGAAGACAAAGAACAGTTGGTCTTATTTGAGAAAGAACTACTTAATGTTCCCTCAACTTTGTCTTCAATTCTAACTTCTCCAAAGTATGGCGAAGCCAGGAGTACTGGGAGCTAAATCCTAGTCCTATTGAAGTCAATAGCTAAACTTCCTTTCATTTTAATGGGACCAGGTTTGTCCTTTAATCAACATTTGATTGCCATTTACTACTTTGCTTCATAAATACTCACCGTTCACTGGGGCACCAAATCTACCAGTCATAACATCAAAGAAGTTTCCAACATTGGTTTCAACACTACTGAAGATTATCCCACTGTTCTGGTTGCTGAAATGAGTTGCCATAGAAGCCATGAATGCAATCTATAAAAATATAGGCCTTATTGAACCAGTGTTAATGAGCAGGAAAAGGAAAAATATAAAAACATGAGCTACAGGCTTTTTTCTGACATTTGCAGTATATTTATTTTCCTTACAAAGATGTTCTTTTAGGGTCTGATCCAACTGCCATTAAGTCCCAGTAACAAAACTCCTATTGAATTAAATTGCAGGAGGACTAGGCTCCTTAACTTCAATGGAACTATTCATGTTTGTGTGTGTGAAGTTAAGCACATGTGGATAAGTGTTTGCAGGTTAGGGTCTTAGTTTTAGATTTAACTTTTATTTTAAAATCTTAGAGCAATGTGATAGAAAAGCTATAATGTAATGTATGGTATTTTAGCATAAAAATGACAACAGTGGCTTGAGTAGGTTCCTCAACTCCATTTAATTCAGTTACTGCTTTTAACTCAATGTTAGCAGTAAATAAGGCTTAGTAAACCCCGTACACATTATCGTGTCTTTCCAGCTACTATCAGAGATGGCTTAAACAATTCTGAGGCCATGTGATTAGGGCCTCTCAAGCTGCAATGTCCAAGATTCAACTTTCCCATTCTCTACCATCTGCTCCAAATTTCTTTGACATGCCAGCTCAGGCTGCTGGGATGGACATAATAGGATGAAACTAAGAATGGGAAAAATTAGATTGACCATCAGGAGAAACTTCTTGACAGTGAGCTATATTAGGCTGTGGAAGAACGTTCCAAGCTAAGTGGTGAATGTCCCCTCATTTAGGAAATGTAAAACTACACTGAACAAAATACTAGAAAATGTCCTGTAGAAAACCAGTTTGCCTAGGCAGGGAAATGGGCCATCTCTTAGCTTCTAATCTCAAGGCAGCTCGGTACAGTGGACTGGGCATAGGACTGAGTGTCAGGAGACCTGGGTTCTAGAAGGTCACAAACTTGCTGTATGACTGGGCAAAACACTTACTTTCTGTGTCTCAGTTTCTGTGAAGTGCTTTGAGATTTATAGATAAGTGTTAAGTATTTATTATTATCATTAAGTTTCATGGGAATGGCTATTTTAATGAGATTTTGGCTGAACTAGAACCAGAAAAAAGATCCCTTCAGAATCAAAACCATAGAAGTAGGTTCAGATCCTGTGACTGAAATCCTAAGACACCCACCAGAAATTCAAATAGGTTCAGACTTGAGGTTCCAGTCTGGGCTGATCTCCCTTTTCCTGCACGCATTTGTTAGAGAGGAAAGCTGATAAAATTGAACTTAGTTAAGCTGATGCATTGATGTGAAGTAGTTGCAGTGATAATTTTATGCAATGGATTAATTTTTGTCCAAATACCATTTGAAATTCTAGTCAGCTCCAATCTGTTCTTCTGGAGTTAACCAGAAAAGTAAAAAATATGCTTCTTCCACCTCATCTCATTTCAACTTAACAGATCAGAATGGATCCATTCTTTTTTAAAATAGTCCTGGTTTTAAAAGCATTATACATAGGAACATTCTTCCTTTCTCGCCAGACCTCCTCTAACATTCCAAAGCAGAATCTAGTTTTAGAAACTTTTAGCCTATATTGGGTTGATACTTTTCAAGCAAAACTATGTTATAAACAATGGGAAAATTCTACTTAAAAACTGATAGCATGATATGACCCTGTATTATTCAGCAATTTTTTTAATTATCACCCAAACATATACATTAGGAATGGATCTGATAGCTAACTTCAAAGTTAGAAAAATATCCGTAAGGGAAATAATTGTAACAAGCATGTTTTTCAAGCCATAAAATTCCTCCCAACTAATGATTTTTATAAGCATTCTCCAGATACTTTGCTGCATTACAAATATCAATTAGTTCTGAAAAAACTCTTTCAAGCTGCATTTTATTCAATACAAGAACTCTATCTTGGTGCCACATTATAATTGAGAATTTAATTATACAGAATATCAGGAAATTCAAAGTTATTGCCACCACACTGCACATATGTAGCAATTTGTATGGGTGTATTTGCAGTTAATTTTCATGTCTTTTATGTGTATGCAAAAATGTAATTGAGTTATGGTTGTTGTAGAACCATAACTTTGAAATAAAGACAGCCCAAATTACAAAGTTTGGGTCTAAATTCATTTTTTTCCCAAAGTTAAGAAGTGTTTGGGTCCATTTGTACGTTCTACTTAGCTCCTTCAGTAGTGCACAGCGCTTGTGCTGGCCATGCTGCAGGACCCAGTGCTGGTGATACTGGATCATAAAGATGTTGGATGCTCTTAAGGCACCTAGGCCCAGCTTTTTAAAGGAATTTAGACATTGCTCCATTGAGTGCTGCAAGGCCTAGGTGATTTAGATAGTGATGCCCAATTTTCAAAAGTGATTTAGGTTCTTAGGCTCCTAAGTCCCATTGACTTTCAACAAGACTTGGGGCTTGTCTAGATGGTGAGTCAGTGCACAGCAAGCTGGGGTGTAAATCTAGAATGACTAGCGTGCCGTCCACTAACTATGTGTGTGGATTCTGCTACTGCATGCTAAAAGTCCCTAGTGCACTTTGATCTACTCCAGAAGTAGGACGGTGTGCTAGAGAACTTTTAGTGTGCAGCAACAGAGTCCACACAGACGGCACGCTACTCATTCTAGATTTACACCCCAGCTTGCTGGGCACTAACTCACTATTTAGATAAGCCCTAAATCTTGTGCACTGCAGATTTACACTCCAATTTGCCATGTGCTAATTTTCCATACAGACAAGAACTCAGGCTCCTAATTACTTTTGAAAATGGACTGAGTCATCTAAGTCACCTAGGACCAAATTTTTAGGACTATTTAGAAGCCTAAAGATGCAGATAGGTTGATTAGTGGGATTTTCAGAAGTGCCTAGATGCTTTTGATAATCCCATTAGGGGTAACACTGCATCTTTAGGCATTTAAATACCTTTAAATAGCTCTCCCTTACGCCTTGCCACACTGACTGGAGCAGCCATCTAAAGAACTGTAAAATCTGGGCCCTCGTGCCTCTTGGGTTTTTTTTGTTTGTTCGTTTGTTTTTTAACATGAACCAGAAAGTGCACCGATATGGATGCATGTTTATACAAAATGTGATTGTATCATTTATTGTTCTTTTATCATGTGCAAATTACCTGAAAACAGGCAATAAATAGGTATTCCAGTTTGAGGGGTTTATCCTCTGTCCAAGAAAACATTTCTCTGCTAGCTTTTAACAATAAAGATATATCTTTATTCTGACCTGACAACACTCTTTTTCAGGATGACTCTGGCAATACTTGCAGGACATGTTTCTCAATAATGACAAATAGTGTGTGTATTACACCATATTTTTTGTTGTTCAATTATATGTGGGTTTGATATATAACTGTATTAGGGTAATTGGGTGCTGTCTTTGAGAGGGGAAAACTACATTGTAAAACACATGCTAAAGCCTTTGTACCTGAAGCTCTGGTGGAATCCCAGGGTAACCTTTCTCTCCTTTTGGTCCATGATGACCACGATCTCCCCTTGGTCCCAGGTCTCCTTTGTCTCCTTTGTCACCTTTGGCTCCTTCACTGCCAGGTGCTCCATTATTTCCATTGTTTCCATGGTTTCCTTTAAATAATCAAAGCTTTCTGGTCAGTTCAAATAATTTCTCTCTCTCTTATATATAAAAAATCATTTCTGTGATAGGGTGCTTCCCTTCCCATGCCCACTCTATAAAACAAAACCTCTTTTCAATACACGAAGACTCATATTGAGATGCCAGGGAATAAAGAATGGGGCTAAGATGGTGGATTTAAGAGGGTTTCGGATTTTGGTGGGGGGGAACGTTATAAAAAAAAGTGCAAATACCTTTGAGGAATAAAGATCATGTGACCTAGGTGCTGGTTTATAAAACTGCAGACTTCTCAGACCATTGCCTGATTTTAATGGTAGCTCTTAATAGTAGAGGATCTGGAGACAGCTAGTGAACAGAGCATTTCAGGGCTCTCAAAAGTAAAGGTGGTTTGGTAGTTGAGTACACTGAATAGTTTAGATTTGTTTTGATTTTCCCTTTGAATAAAGACTTGCTGTTTGAACAGTTGGGTTTTTCCTCTAAGCAACCCTGAAAAGCAGCTTACTAGCCGCCTTCAAATGCATCTGCACAATCAGAACTGATTTGGGCAAAGAATGACTTAGTCTTTGGGGAGCTTTTCCACAGGCCAGCTAGTGCAGCCAATTCTGTCTATGTTTCAGGCTATGGGTGACTAGTTTGGTTTGAAGAAGCTGCTTATATTACTTTATATAAGGGTAGGAAAAGGCAAAGGATCCATGATGAAATTTTGCTGGTTCAATTTGAAAATTATAACAGTCCTCCTTACATAAGCAGCTACTGCGGTATTTGTCATATTACTTACACTTCCCAGCATTTGCTTGAGAAATTGCTGGTATACTGAGCAACCATCTGTGGCAACTGAACAAGAACTGCAAGACAAAAAGCGCCCTATCACCTGCAAATGAACACTTTTCACAAAACAATCACTATATATTTGACCTCTCAGTCTTTTATCCTAAAAAGAAACCTGCTGTCACAACCAGGACATTGAGCAATCTAACCTAATGGTAAGAGCAGGAGTCAGGCCAGATCAGAGATCAGGAGATCAGACAGGCCAGAGGGCAAAACCAACAGTCTAGTGTCAGGCAGGTTACCAGGAGGTCAGTTGCAGGAGCAGGTATTGCTGGAGAAGCAGTCCTAAAGCAGGGGAAATCCAGTTGTACAGACAACTTCCTGTTCCTGTGATTGGTTTAAATAAAAACTAGGCACCAACCAGGACCCGCCAGTGTTCCACCAATCAGATCCCAGGACTGGAGTCTTCTGACCGAGTTCAGCTTCTATTCTGACATCTATTAGTACATCACTGGCTGGCAGGTTGGCATTTACTAGATCCTGAGAGCCCTGTAGACCAGGGTTCATGACATCTGCACATCACCTTCAAATGATGACCCTGGGAGCTTAAATTCATAACTTTGTTATATATTAAAATCATGGACTGAATAGAGACACCGGATTTATGGTTTATTGCAACAAGCTATGACCCACTAACACCCCCCACACACAAACACACACACACACACACCAGCTTTTTCCCCCTCTCCTTTCCCCTCTAAGACTGGAAAGGTGTTTTGAATGGTCCCTTAAAATATATGACAATTACTTATGCTAAACAATTTGTTCCACTTTCTATTTAGCTGTGACACTTGTTTCCCAGACCTGAAGAAGAGCTTGAAAACTTGGCTCTCTCACCAACAGAAGTTGGTCTAGTAAAAGATATTACCTCACCCACCTTGCCTCTCTTATATCTGGGGACCAACATGGCTACAACAACACTGCATAGAGCACTGTCCTTTAATGTCAGTAAGGTACTTATGTGGCCTTATTGCTGTAATATCTGAGCAAATCACAATCTTTAGTATAATTATCCTCATAATACCTCTGTGAGGCAGGGACATATTATTATCTCCATTCTACATATGGGGAACTGAAACACAGAGCAAATAACTGATTTGCCCAAGGTCACAAAGGAAGCCTGATGGAACAGAGATTTGAACCTATGTCTCCCAAGTCCCACTATAGCACCTGAACAACTGGACCATCCTTTTCCAATTAATTTAATTAATGTATGAATCAAATATTTGCACTTGAAGTTCTGTGCTAACAGTGGCTAAGGCTGTGTGAACCACCAGCACAGACCCATTTACTCCAGTTAGGATTGCATAGGATGTGTTGTAGATCAGCACTGAATCTGACCCCATAGGGTCTTCCTTTAGTCATATAGGTTCAGCCCCCGCAGGAGCCAAATGGTCAAATTCTGTGCTATTATCATGCTACCACACTGATTTAACTGGTGTAAATAGTCTGTAAATCAGCACTGAATTTGGCCAAGTTGTAGCTTCACATTGGACAAGGAAAGAAATAGGTCCCCATATGGCAAAATACAATCTCATGTATTTCCCGTATACTGACTTGCACTGTTAAGCGGGGTGGTGTGGAGGGTGTAATGCAAAACATGATACCATTTTCTAAGCTGCCAAATACTTACAACTTTACTTTCCCTAAATAAAAAGTTACATTTTTGTATGACAAGTCTCACCACGACATTTCCCCTGTACATGTCTGTAGAGTTATGTAGTATTTATGTAGAGTAAAGGATTGATGGCTGATTCACATAATAAATCTTATTTACAACAGGCTCATGCCAAAAAATGTCAAAGTAACATGCTGGGTTTTTTTTTTTTTTTTACATTTTTGCCAGCCAAAGCTGCTTATTTAAACATTTTATACAGCACAGTATGTCACACACCTCACCATTACTGGAAACTGCTACCACCAGAATATCAACAACCAGCTCAAAGAAAGATTTTCTGATCTACTTTAATGAGGATACCAGAATCAGAGTTACTGTCAGCAACATGTAGAAAGAGACAGAAAGAAAGAAAGTAGTGAATGAGTAATTAAAAAAAAAAGCCAGGCTGCTGAGGCAAACTACCCAGACTGTGACACACTCCTACATTATCAGAATTGTGTTATAAATCATCATTTTCAAATTAATAAAGAGAATTGCTAAATTAAACCTAAACCACTGCCTCACCATCCTTTCACCTTCCACATCTCCCTCTCTTTTCATTCCCACACACACACAAACACAGCACCAAATTCTGCTCCCTACTAGTGTGCTGTGTTTTTCTATGCACAAGAGAAATCATATTCTGTCTGTCAAACCTGTTTTTATTTTACATTAAGAAAGGCAAGAAAGAAAGAACAAAAGTGAGTTTTCCATGAGAGAGTGCTGTGTAGGTGTGCCTCCTCTGTAAATGTTTGCAGCACATCTGGGGAAGAAATGGCTTTTGTCTTGGAAATTTACAAATTATTTGCAAAACAAAGAAAACAAAAAACAAATATTCACCGCAGGGTGCATCCCCTTAATTTCAGTGGAAGTTTCACTCATACAACAAAAAACAGAATTTAGCTTATAAACTATAAGAAATACATCACTTTCATTAATGGTGGATCCATTAGATATTAATTTTATTAGCAATTGGTTTTTATTAGATAGAAACCTGACTCAAATATCCCCACTCAGGTTATGGGAAAGTTTGGATCTGGATCCAGATCCAGATCCTGATCCAGATCCAAGCTCTGTTGCTTGGGCCAATCTCTGATTTTAACAGATCACAAACTGCAGTTAGACTGATCTGAAATCCTTTGGAATTTCAGTTTTACCTGGCATCCCAGCAGGCCCTGGAGGTCCTGGTGTCCCCTGATACCCTCGAAATCCAAATTCTCCACGGCAGCAGCTACTGCAATCTGGATGTTGAGGTCCACTTTGAGGGGGCTGAGTGCAAAAACATAGGTTTTAAATAAACCATTCATAGAGTGTATTTGCTATATATACATATGCATCCTGATAGCAAGGTCTTCATTATAGCCCCCTGTTTGTACATGCTCACAAATTTTCTGAACATCTCTCCTTTGGGGCTGAAATCTTCCATGCCTGGTCTCTCCCTAAAGAGGTTGGTTTTGAAATGTTTCCATTGTTTTTGAGTTACAACATCATTTTATATTAGTTTCCCCATTTGAAAAGATATTTTTAAATAAATAAGATCAAGTAACTAAAAAATGGCAGAACTTTTAAACATGGGTCCCAATAATGCATTTTGCTATATGCAGGCAAACCGCAGTGCCTGCATAGATTCTCATTGTCTTCAGTGGCACTTGGTTGCTGGCATGCTAATCTGCAGGCAAAAAGCTGCAGGATCAGGGCCTTGGGCTTCAACGTGGAGAACTTACTCTGCTAAATCTGAAGCAATGTGAGAGCAGATTTTCAAAACCGTGTGTGCGAAAGCACACGTGCAAACTCTAATTCATGCACAAAAAGTGGATGTGCATGGGTAAAGAAGGAGTTGTGAGGATGTGAGTCAGGCATGTGCAAGAATACTCAGGCACATTTGAAAATCTAAACCTCATATGGAAAGATAACATTTGGGGCATTTGGTTATACTCTGTGTGTGTTATGATGGAATCTTACACAATATGTTATTCACATGATGAATGCAACAATGTATCAGCAAAAATATATTTAGCATGAGTTACATACAGTAACATTTATTGTAGTAATAAAGCTTGATAACATCTTACATTTATATAGAGCTTTTCATCACAAAGGAATCCCAATTTATGTTATGCCTACTCAGGTAGCTTCACATTCACGCACTGGTAGATTTCATAATTGCAAGTGGTTTTCTAATAATCATTCATATTGATTCAGTAAAATTGCAAGGATTGTGATGAGTTAGTTGAAGTCAAACTTCTCCTCTTTCTTTCTGGAAAATAAGCCTCAAACCCTCAATCCACAACTTAAAGAATAGCAGCCCAAGTCCACTTATATAATAGGTGGACTGGGCAACCTGCTCATGTCAGGTTCTTAAATAGGTGACTTTGGTGCATTATATGAATTTCAAAGCACCTGCAGAAAAAGCTGGCAATTCCCTTTATCACTTGATGCTGATGTTCCAAATAGTGCAAAACTCATTTGCAATCTCAACACACAAATCCTATTCTAGTCTATCAGAATTTTTGAAAAATAGCTTCGAACAGACTAATCCTATATTGGAAAAAATAATGAATGTGCAATGAGGTAAGAAAGAAATTCCATCTAGTTACAAAATTGACAAATGACACAAATTTGGCTCAGTTAATTTATGTCACCAGAATCCTTAGTTTTTCCTGTATGGATTGGAGATCATGAAGGATAAAATAAGTACTTCAGGAAGTGATACTTTGGTAGGTAGAACTCTTTTCTCTGGCCCAGTTCAGAACCAATCCTTATCACTGAGCCAGGGAACAAGCTGCTATCTGATACATGATTCTGAAGACCTTCTGACCTCCTGAGGTCATTAAGGATTCCATGGCAATTTTTGTAAGACTAGTCGTGTTAGAGCCAGTATCTGAAATTCAGGTTGATTAACTGTCATCTGTTGACGTAAATTCTCTCTGCAGTTTCAGCTGGAGATGATATTTTTCACTTCCTGTCAACAACAGTTATGTGTAGCTGTGCAGTGTTAAATCTCTGCTATGTCCCATGCGAGAGGTGGCTGCATTTCAGTAGTGTGAAAGGTTTCTCTATGATAAATATAACTTCCTGAGCCATTTGGAATTATGTGTGTATGTTTTCCTGTTTCCATTCTACAAACCAACTACGGACTCATTTGCTAATTCATAGAATTTTAATCAATAGCACTAAATATGCAAATTAACCAAGAAGAACAAGGCAAAGTAGAAAAGTGGATAAAGGGAGCAGGATTAGAGGAAAAAAGGGACTGGTGTGACTAATTTCTGTCACATTTCCAGCATTCTATGGGTGCCTCATGTCTTAGGCCAGAAGTAGAGAGAAGAGGCTGAGGGAAAAGGAAGAGTGAGAGATGTGGGGTACTTAAAATGGTAAAAATGCAAGTGGTCACTTTAATTTTGATGCGGGTCAGGGCTCAGACCCTGCTTACAGACAAGGGGCTCTGTAGGGAAATGTGCGACCCTGACCTTTGAAATGAGATCTGAAGATTCATTTAGACCCATTTGTCAAAGTCCTTATAAAGTTTATTCCATGGCAAACCTGTAATTGTTTTCCTGAACATGAATTGAATTCAGTAGCTTGTGAAAAGCATCTGGCACACACATTTTCTGGGACAGACAGGAGATTAGAATGAAGATACTTGCTAGGTTTCTGAACATTATACATTTGGATTTTCTTAGATTAACAGCTAGGAAATCTGTCAGTTTAGGAGGCAGCTCTTAATACTAGATAGACAACAAATATTTTCTAATTCGAACCTGTGGACCAACCATAACTGGAGACACAGACATTTTCCATTTCCTGCTGGCTTTCTTTAAGGTTTAATTTTCTTTGTCCAAAACAAGAAGTTAAACAAACACCTTCCACAATGGGTCCTGCTCTGAAGAAGATTGCATCTGTATCTGTCCCACACATATTGTCAGCTACAGTGCTTGTGGAAATCATGCTACTCAGCTCATATGTGTGGAAAATTCAGCATAGGGAGAGATTTGCCCATTCCCTATGGCTCATCTTTGTCATCTCACAAGCTCCTTAAACAGCTGGGGGAAGAATTCTCCTGGCACAGTCATTGCATAAAACAGCTGGAGACAATGGGGACATTCTCGGGGCAAGACATCCCCAATGCATATGCAGCTACAGAGATTCTCAGCTGTTGCAAATGGCAAAGCAACTCAAAGGAACATAGCTGCTGACTGCTCTGCTTTACATTGAGGGCCCCAAGGATCCTTGGAGCAGTCCAAAATTGGGTGGACCCAAAAGCATCTTAAAACCACCGTTGCGCCCCTCTACCTGAGAATCCACATACACTAGTGATGGAAAAGACCTGTGAAATCAGCCATTCCATGCTGGAATACCCCCATTGTCCATCTCATTTTAAGTGAGCCAAGAATTGGGTTTGCAACACTTCCCCTGGGAGATTATTTTTCCAGACACAGGAATGGTGGGTGTAACTGACCTAAAGTCAACTGTGTGTCAGTTGGCTGAGTCCCTCTCGCCCAGTAAATAGTCCCATTGGTGTAAGTGTAAACATCATCTAAATACTTGGTGCCAAATTTTATCATTGGGTATACAGGCAGTCACCATTGACTTCCATTGCACTAGATGTCAGATGGCTGAATTTGGCCTTTTGTGTTAACTGTAACAAAACTGCATTAAAGTATGTATCACAAAAAATAAATTAAAAGGCAATTCTTAAAGCACAGGCCACTAGCTCTTGAGCTAAAGGAGAATCTTCTTTAATTATTAGCAGCATTGGGTCTAGGCTATACAGTTGCACAGTATTACATTCAGTAGCAGGAAGTGGAACGCACAAACACTAGCAGGCTCATTATAATATACCCTCACTGGTACAGTGTTTATGTATAGAAGTTCAATTTAATGTAAATTAAATGAAATATGTTTTCCTGATTTTGCTGGGAGAACAGTTCCGTAACAAAGAAAGTGTATATGCTACGCAGTGTAACTATTTAACTGTAGGAAATGTTGTTGCAGCATTTGAACTTAGTGTCATGTTTTGTTATATCTCAATCTGCTTCAGTTCCTTAAGCCCATCACAATTACCTAAAAATCAAAACTCATCTCTACTTGTCATGAAATAATTATTATCCATCCCATATCTGTCTCTTTCTGCTTTGGGAATTCAGGATCCAGGGTTGAGACTGAAAAAAAAATTATATAATACTATCACCTGAAATGTAAAGACTCAGTCATTTGCATTCAGTAGGGGAAATAAAACTAATTTTTACTGGCTGTAAAACAGAGTAGACAACAAAAGCTTCAGCCCATAGCATATGTAAAACTTTCCATATTGTTTACTGCTCAATAAAACTTCAATTTATCCCCTTCAACATTTTCCCTTTAAAAAATAATCTGGATTGCAGTATTTTACATATGACTACATGAGGTAATTTTCCGTTTTCAGGGAGCTAATGACTAGAATATATAAAATGATATGTAAAATGCATAATAAGAGATCCCTAATAACAAGCAGACTCTACAGTCAATTTAAGAAGCATTAATTCCAGGGTTTTTTTCACCAAAATAAAAAGGGCAGCAAATAGACATATAGCATGTTATATCATACCTATTTAGGTCTCAAACTCAATATTACTGCCAGAATTTAAAAACAGAACAAAACCAAAACCCTACTTAAAAGATAACAGTCACAAATATTCACTCGTTCATTAAATGATTTTTTCAAGCTCAAAAGGATATATTTTTCTATATATAAATTTCAAGTAAACTGGGATTTTTTCTGCCAGTTGAACAGTATCCTTCAGAACATCATCTATTTACCAATTTCATCATTTTTCTTCACATGCAAACAATGTAACAAATATATTATAAACCCTTTAGTCTGCTAGAAAAAATATTCTGCAGTAATTGAGAATCTGTATCTCACCATATCTGACTGCATAAGATCAAAGTTTCACCAGAACAGTGGGCTGCTGGCTATGTTCTCATTGCCCGCACACCACTGTTGGCTCTACCAGTTCATTAAAAGATTCTGTGAAGCAACCCAGTAGCATACAGACCAATAAGCAGCATTAATAAACTTCTTCTCAAATGTATCACTAATAATCTTAGAAAAATCAGATTTCAAAGTTATCCTTAGAAGATTAATTCAGAGTACCTGGACTCTGTCTGAGGTAGTCTGTGCTACATCATCTACCTCTGGTCTCTGGGCTTTTTGGTCTGTAGAAGTGCTATTATCATCAATAGTCGACTCTATAAGTTGACTCCGCTGTTTCAATATTTCCCTGCTGCTGGAACCTTTATGGCCAGTCTGGTGGTGACTTTGCAATACTTTGGCCACCGCTTTATTAGATCTTCTGCTCACCTCCATGAATTCATCTTGACACAGGCAAAATGGAATTAAAAATAAAGCCAGCAGATACCAGGTGATGAAATCCTTCACTGCCATGTTACTCAAAATAACAGCTTCTCAAGAGTCCAGAAAATGTCTTTTAGAAGGAGAAGCCTCTTTGCTGCATCGGTAGTTATGTGGTTCTTTCAGCTCTTTCCACGCTTAAGCTTGACACTTAGACTGGTACCAAGTTTTATATGTATGTGCGCAATAAATAGAACCATGGAAAAACCAAAATGACCGGATCCTTCATCCAAAAATCAGTCATGCCTCCTTAAACAAACCAAGCATTATTCACCACTTCACTACCACAAGGAAAATTGATTTGTATGCTGGAAATGGCCACCACATTTAATGGACCCCTATGGTTTTTATTTGAGAGCATTTAAAAATGTGACACTTCTGAGAGTGGGGAAGGACATGTTTTCATTTAAGTGTGAAGAAATGTGATAGAAATGGAGAACATGTGGCTAACGGTTTATGTTCCTTGATTAGACATGGACAGGCTATGAATTCACACTCTGAAATATCTTTCAGACACAGTCATCTTCTTTATTTGCCAAGAAACTCACACACATGACTGCATCAGTTCAGGCAGAAAAATCATCCAAGAGCAATTAGGAAACAAAAGTACAAGAGAAACTTTTGCACAGGATTCTGACTTGATGTCTATTTCTGACTATGCTTTTCATTCACTAATAAAAGAAAAAAAAATCTATGTCTGTTCATGAACAGTGGAAGGAGACTGGGTAAACAAGTCTGCAACACTAGGTTGAATTCAAGGTTCAGATCAAGCGCCAATTTTTCAGCATGTAGTTTGAACCTCCCACTCAGACAATATTTTTATTTCCCATCGAGTTTCCAATGTTTTGCTAAATGCAATTGCCAAACCAAATTTTACATGTTCACTGCCAAGTAAATATATTAAGAAGAGAGAACCAAATTAGTATATGTACATACACAATAACCTAATTTTAGTTTTTGAAACCATCCACTGGAAACTTCTAGAATTCTACAATTGCAGAAGACAGTCCTGCAAATGTTTACAGATGAAAAAATGTACACACATGAGTAATGTGGCTGAGTTCAAGTATAGTTATTGACATGCACAAATGTTTGCAGTCCTGGGGTCACACAACGTCTGATACACAGTAAATCAGACTAAATTATCACAGTGGCCCCTTCTGGCCTTAAAAATCTATGAAGCTATGAACCCAATCATGCTCCCACTGAAGTTAAACTAAACACATCTGTTGGCTCCAATGGAATCAGAATGATGTCAAAAACAGCAATGATCACGGAACAGTGGCCGAGGCTCCATAGCTAAGGTTGTGATAAATTAAATCAGGGATTAAACCCATGAATAAAAAAATCTTGCTGACATTGAAAAGGATTAGCAATTTTAATTTGCTGAATGGTGATGCATTGTTTCAAATGCAAGCCCAATTTATTATGCCTTTTTTCATGACTTTGGGGCATTTAGTACTTGGGGAGGAGTGGGAAGCAATCCAGCATTATTGGGGGGAACAAGCGCAGGACCTAGATGTTTCTCCTAAAATGATCATCAGTGAAATGATTAACAGCATTGACATCTAAATTGTCATTTTTATGTTTCAGATTTAACACCACATTGAGATGAATGGGCAGCAACCACTGGTCATTACAAGCCAATAGGGCTAAGCCAGTTGCCAATTACACTGGAGATACAGTGTAGTGTGCCTGATGTACTACAATGTGCAGTACCACCTGTATTCACTGTGGGACCCCTGTGGGGATGTCTGGAGCTACTCCATTCCTTGAAGACTGCAGTACATCAGTTGCCACTGGGGTCTCCCAGCCCTAAAGCACATAGACAGCAATACAGCAGAGGGGGGAGGCAAAGCTCAAGGAATACAGGCTTCTGTGGAGCTATTTCACAACAGCACCAAAGAGGGGGAGTATAGGACTCCCTGCAGCATCCAACCCCTGGAGTTCTTCCAGCAAGCAGCAGAGGGAGGAAATGCACAGTAGGAAATACAGCAGCCCACAGATGGCACCACTTTCTTCCCACATTCCTCCTTACCTCCCACTAAAATGTTTCCTTGTGACATCCCTGTCCACATTTCTCTGGGCTGTTGTTCCAAGCTGCCTGCAGACTCAGGAAGATGGAACAGCATTGATTTGCACTCAGTAGGATTTTTAAGTTGTCTTCAAACCATAAGGACTGGGAATTTCATTTTATTTAAGTGAAATCTTAGATTCTGGAGCACACTTCTGCAGCAAAGTGCAGGTTCATTGGTCTCCGAATCACTGAATACTGATGCCTGGATCATATCATGTGCCTGGATTATGCAAGTCATTGCTAGCCAACAAATCGCCTTGTAAAGAAGGTGCACTAGCCCATATTTTATAGCTTTTTAAAATATTGGTTTGAGAAAGTGCAAATTCAAATGTTCTGATTACATCATTGTGGAGGGATGGAGAGAAGAGAGTGTATTGGAGGGGAAAGACAAGTCCTAATCACTCTTCTTTAAATACAGCTCCAGATTTTGAAAATCATTGCCACCTAAATAGCTTCTTTGTCATGGAGTCAGAATTTTCTTGGTAGCAAAGGAGCTTAAAACCCTTGGACTCTATCAACATGGAAATGACTCATAGGAAAACCTTAATCCATTTTGGCACTCAATAATTTGATTCAGCAAGTGCTGGGGCAGCACTGATGTTTCAGCTGTCATTGGTATTTTCATGGCTTGCAAGACTCTTTTCCAGGAGCTTCCTGTGGCATTAAAGAGAAAAATGTTTCCAACATGAGTAATGCCCATTCAGAGCACCCATGTCCCAAAGAGAGGATGATTAAAACCAAGAAGCTTTAGTGTTCGCAGCCTCCATCTATCACCTCAAGTAAAAGCTGAAACAAGCAAGTTCTTTGGCAACACTTTGAAGGAAGAAACATTCCCTTCCCTGCCCTCTAATAAAGTCCACCTACTTCCTAACCATCATTATTTCAGTGGTTTCATAGTGCAGACTATTTCGTACCATAGAAATAATCCAGGTTTAGTCTTTTGCATTATGATTTCCAATCTTTAAAGAAAAACCTAGGCACATTTAGTCTAGAGAAAAGAAGACTGGAGGGGGGACTTGATAATAGTCTTCAAAACGTGTACGTTAAGGGCTGTTATAAAGTGGATGTCTATCAAAGATTATAAGAAGTGCTTGGCTTAATCTGCAGCATTTAGGTTAGATATGAAGAAACACTTTCTAACTAGCAGGATAGTTAAATACTAGAAGAGGTTCCCTAGGGAGGTAGTGGAAACGGCGTCACTGGAGGTGTTTAGAACAGATTAGATAAATACTTGTCAGGGATGGTCTAGGTATATTTAGGCTTTGTCAACACTTGAAAAATAAGTTGACCTAATTTAACATAAACCGACTTACAGCCACTGCTGTAATTATGTCCACACTACCCTCCTTTGGTTGGTGGAAGTGCGTCCTCACCAGGAGCACTCCCACTGACCTAAAAGGGGCAGTGTGGGGAGCCTGGCTACCCCACAGGCCCTCGGGTTCCCCACGAGCTCCCCACACTCCATTCCCACCGAGAGCTGGGAGAAGCCACCTCGGGCTTCTTCCTTCCCCATTCCCCGCTCTCCGCCGGAACCAGGCATCCATGTCAATCTCACGACTGAGCCATGCAATTGACAAAGTGGCCAGGACTCCCTGCGGGAGTGGGTGGAGAAGGGCCTGGGCTTCTTGCCCCACTCCCAGCCAAGAGCGGGAACCAGCAGCCTGGGCTTCCAACAGCATGGGCTTCTCAACCCACTTCCAGCTGCTCAGGTCTCCAGGGGCTCTCTCATGTGGGGCTGTGCAAGCCCCACAGCCGATGTAAGGGGACACAGTGCCTACACTGGACATTGCATCGCCCTAACTAAGCCAACATAAGCCCTACACCTTTTGTTGAGGTGGTTTTATTTTGTCGAAAAAACAGGGCAGTTGCATCGGCGGGGTGTTGATTGCAGTGTGTACACCACCTCTGTTTTGCCAACCAAAGCTGACTTTGGTCAATAAAACTCTCTAGTGTAGACCAGACCTAAATCTTGCCTCAGCATGGAGGGATGGACTAGATGATCTCTCAAGATATTTTTCATCCCTACATTTCTATGTTCCTCAACATTTTTCTCTAAGCAGTAATCAGCCTATACAGTCTACCTCCCACCTGCAGAAAGTTTTGGGTAGTAACTGATTCTCCAGTCTCACACCTGGGTTAGTCATATACATCAGTGAAAAGTGAACACCAAGTGAATATAAAATGGTACCACGTCAGAATGGCAGCTTTTTTAAATCACTTTGTACTGGCATAAAGAACTATAAAAGGCTCCAGGCAGTGAAAAAAGCAAGCCCTAGCAGTGTAGTGATCAGGGAGGGGCTGACATGAAAGGCCCAATTCTGCTTTGAGTTACACAGGTGTGATGTTCATTGTGGGAGTTACACTGCTGTAACAGAGCAGAATTTGGCCCTTTATCTATACTTTCAGCTACATATTTTTCTACCCAGTTTTAACGTTACAGTGTGTCACTTCCATCTTTGCTTATCTGTACACTTCCAAATGGTTGCTGTTTATAACTCATTTATATTGGGGTGGGGGGAGGAGAGGGAACACACCTGATTCCTGATCTTCTCATTTTTAACACAATACAGCTCCTTGCCCTGCTGATGCTGTTGGATTCCCCCTGGCTATGCTGTAAAAGTAGTGGTCTATATTAGAATGTATTGATGTATTGTCTAAAGTGATATGGTTGTGCACAAGTTGCATGGTATCCTTTCCATGAAATAAAAGACTAAAGAAAGAAGTGTTCAGTCATAGAAGTGATATCAGAACAGTCACATTTGAAAATGGCTAGATATTTACATGCATGCTTCACCATGACTTCATTTAAAGAACATAAGAATAGCCAGACTGGGTCAGACCAGCAGTCCAGCTAGCCCAGTATCCTGTCTTCCAACAGTAGCCAATGCCAGGTGCTTCAGAAGGCATGAACAGAACAGGTATCATCATGTGATCCATCCACTCACCCGTTCCCAGCTTCTGGCAAACAGAGGCCACAGGAACATGCTCCCTCTACAATAATAGCTCAGTTGTGATGGGCACAGAGACCATCAACACTGGACATTCCCAAAGCAAATTCCTCAGCTCCTTACTGAAGGGACCCAAGCCACAGGTGGTGGGACAAAGCCCGGCTAACTCTGTGACAGCTCAGATTTTGCAATGAGCCTGAAACCCCCAGGAAACCCAGGAACAGTGCTCTGGTCATTCTAAACAATTTCTTTGCCAGGTGGCACGCAGACCTTCTTCATATGTGCAGCTTCTACTCCTAAAAAATCCCCCAAAGAAACAGCCAGCATTGTTTTCAAGGGTCTGTGACAACCTGGCGGGATAAGACAGTCAACAGTCCCAAACAGGATTCCTGGATTCTTTATCAGAGACACTTTTAGACAGGCAAAAATAGAAATTTCACAGAGGTGTATGATGGGGCCTTACCCCCACCACCTGCAGGGCAAGGGAAAAGACCCAATTAGTCATGGTCCACATCTGGCGGGGGAGTAACTAATTGCCTCCTGGACAGAGGCAGCAGAGCCAGGCCATATAAGTATACTGAGGGAACTCGGCTGTGGGGAGAACTGCAGAGGAGATAGGGTTTAACAGACCAGATACAATAAGGGAACTATTGTGAAGCCTGGGAGGGGCAGAAGGGCTATTAATTTAAAGCTTGTTTATGATATCCCAGAAGGAATTTAGTTTTTACCTGATTTGGCCGGAGGGTCAAACCATAGAATACCCTCAGGGGGAGTAGGGAGAAGATGCAGGTGGAGAAAGGCCCTTGAAGGTCGAAGGAGAACCCCGCTGGGTGTGCTAGAGTTCAGGACCCTATGAAAGCTGTGACCAGGGATGAGGGGATTCCATGAGGTGAGGATATGCTCTGATGAGATGACAGTGCTCTGGTACTGGAACAAAGAATTCAGTATAACAGGCTTTTTGAGCCTGAGCTACCACAATTATCCACTCTCTCCTCTACTTTGTCTAATAGAAGAGCCAGAGCAGAGAGCTTCCCAAGAAGCAAGGGTGGGGAAAGAAAAGCCTAGTGCCAAAAGGTGACATTGATCAACATATTTGTATTAGGGATAGATATTCTGGCTTGGATAAAACAAAATCTGAGTGTTTGGCCACAATTTAAACTACCTTTTCCCAGATTCTAAACTATTCAGATTTATTACTTCAAATTTTGCGTTTCTCTGGAAATGCAAATCTGGTATTTCTTTTATGTTTTGGCCATGACCAGAAGTGTAACTGTTGGAAATTTCATAGGAGAGACTGTTCAGGGGTTTTGCTTCTTCTTCTTTCACATGGCTGGCGTAGAGCAGCAACTACAATTTCACCTGAAGTTAATTGAGCCAGATGACTATATCAGGAGTGGCGGAATTTATTGGAGTGATGCCTCCTTCATATTTATAAATTGGGCAGTCAGTGATGATACGTTTGATGGTCTATCATGGAGAGCCACACTCACGCTCCAGGGAGTCCTTGATTTTCCATTTGTGCATTACATGTCCGCATCTACAACGGTTGGTTCACATGTCCATGGATGGTCAAACCCAGGAACCTTCTGCATGGGACCTGGCACAAGGTGTTTATTTTAAGTCTTGTTTAGTCCAATCTGCTTCCATGCCTCCTTCTGATCATACCCTGATTGTATTAGGCTAAGCAAATATTCCCAGAAAGGCTTGCAAGGCTTCAGGTGTTTGGGTGGCATTGTCAAGGCAAAAACATAGCTGTTGCAGCCAAGTTCTGGCACTCATAACTCACTTTGAGGCTGACTATCAGAAAAAACAAGACTGGTGCAATATTTGTCAACCTGTCATCCGCGTATGACACTGTTTGGATTAATGGCCTGATGCTGAAATTTGTAAAAATTATACCTGGCTATCAAACAATGTGCTTGTTATGGACTAGGCTGAGTAACAGACACCTAAGAGTGTACATGTGTAATAAGACCAGCTCGCCTCGTACCATAAACAACTTCTACCACAAGGCTCTGTACTCGCGCCAACCCTTTTTAATATTTACATAAGTGACATGCCTCCAGCTAAATCACGAAAATTTTGATATGCAGATGATGGGTTTTGTTGTCCAACTAGAAATAGTGGACATTTTGTGAGAAATCCTGGTCTCCTGAGATTCCCAGCCCAATTTGTGCAAACTCAAGAGAACTGGAGAGTTCAGATAAGAGACATATATTTTTAAATGAGTCCAAACCAAGCTCCAGGCCAATCACTACACTTTGGTCTTTTAGCAAAGTACTATGAAAGATATGGAAAGCTTAAATACTCACAAATGGCTTACAGAATCAACTGGATGAATCAGGGCTTCCAGTTTAAACCCAAAGAGAGGCATAGGAAGTTATCTGCACAAATCTGGCTGCTATCTGACCCTGCCTTCCTGACCTTGTTCCTGACCCTTGCCCCCGGTCTCCAAAGCTGGCTCCAACTTTAGGCTTTGTTACCCAGGGCTCTATCTACCCAAAGCTCTTGGTAACCTTACTCTGTGCGAGATGGTGTCAGGAAACAAATCAAATGGAGACGCAACTGTCCAGCTGGTAGATGGACTGGTACAAACAGTATAATACAAGAGTGCTCTCACTTAATAGCTATACTTTACTTAGTCTCAAGCACTTACACATGTCTGCAAGAGGTCAGTAAAACACCCCAACCCTCAATAATTACCGAAGTTTGGTGTGGCTCTTGAGCAGTACAGTGGCGGCTTTCTGGTTGGCCGGTCTTCCAGCTGCCATTGGGAAACCCCAAAACTGTGTCCAAGAAGAGATTCCTGAAGAGTCTCAACCTCTCCCCCCATTTATCCTTGTTAGTAGACAATAACACGTCAAGAAAAAAAAACTTGTTGGGTAAGCAGTTTCAAAATCTAATCAAGATTTACTCAGATCACTTATTAGTCAGATGTGTTTGTGCAGAATTCGCATGTCTTGGGGCCCCTGACTAACATCTCTCAGAGGGCACGCATAGATAAGCTTCTTGCTTTTCTCCTAAAACACAGATCCCAGCACATCCAACAGAGACTTCACTGGGGGTGAGGGGCACAAAGTCAGATAATGTTGAGAAAAAGGCTTCCCTCCCCTCCTGGCTTAGTCATGCTAAGGCTGCACAGGCCTGCAGTTTTGGCTGCTTTTTTGGCTGCTGTTAGCAACAAGTATGATCATCAATATTACACTATCATCTGGTCCCTGGCCCTTTTACTGGTCTATTAAAATCTTCCCGACAGCTTGATTCCCAACTCCAACTCCTTTTCCAACCACTAGATTTGGCTGCCTCCATCTCTGCCCCAACAATCTGGGTCTTTTTGCTGAAAGTGCAGATTGGTGGAGTAATGCCGTCTAACATATTTATATAATTCCTGTCAACGCACTATCTGTTCTGTGCAAACAGGAATTTAAATGAACCATCCTGGCTGTATTCTTGCCAGATGTATGCATTCTTCCAATACAATACACTGCTTCTATAACTGCAGGATCACTTCAGAGCTCACCTAAGTATATAAAATATTGACCTAAGCTACTTGCTCATGGCCAAGCTCAAAGAGTGGAAATGGGAACTCAGTAGACCTATCTGCCACTTCTACGAGTATATTCTCATCAGAAGATAATGATATCTTACATAACAGGTTCAGGATCATACGCTGAGCTTTTCTTTCAGATGAATGCTCTAAACTACTGAATAAAACATTAGAAAACTTTAACAGGTAATCAGGGTCTATCTCCAGAAATTATTTCCTGCCAGAATGTTCAGATTTTTCCTGCCAATATAAGGTTAATTTGTTATTCGCATCTACAACACTGCTGCATGTTTTTCTCATTAAAAACCTGTTAATTAAAGATACTATTTCATTTTAATATGCTTTCTAACAGCAGTAGCCTTTTCTTGCTACAAGTCTTGCCAGCCAAAAGAACTGACTGATCTAAGAATTCTTCCAGAGCCAATTACTGCTGGAGTATACTAATTCATTTGCTTTTCTGTTTTATCAAGAACCAAAATTCAAGAGGATATGGTTTCAAATATAATTTTCTGTAGACTTCTATGATCCAGGCATAAACTGCCAATAAATTTAACTAATTAAATGTTCTGTATGTGCTAACAATAGGCATAGGCGATTCATTACAGCTGAGATCTGCCTAACCAACATTTGGACTCTGAGATAAATGAACAAAGTTACACTGTTCCTTTAATACATCAGAAAAAATGCCTCAAACTTTAGAGCACAGCGACTGCTCAGGCAGACAGATTTAATGAGCTTATTTAAATATTGCACATTTGCAAAAGGGTTAGAAATAGAATAGCTCAACAAAGAGACCATGTAAAATAGCACCATTTTGTTCAACAGACCCATTCCTTTTGTGTATTCGGGTTACTTAGGCTTACTTAACCAATCACAATAATTATTTTTTTAAAGTTTCGTTAGTACTGTGAAACCAATATAGCTCTGAAAAGAATGCTGGATTCTACACAGGACCACATATGGTCAGTAGGATTATTAACAAATTGCTAATGACTGAATAGTTATCACTGCTGATGCATAAACTAGAAAGCCCCACCTGACTTTCACATTTCAGGCTGAGTTGGTGGGGCTGGCATTTAGGAAAATGAACTTTTTATTATTAATCATATTTATTACATTAGGCTGGACCCAAAAAGGTATATCAGTGCCTAACCCCCAGGTTTAGGTACCTACATCCCATTTTTGGTGCCACTGCGATCCATCAAACTCCCCCTCGTCTAACCCTGTAGGCATCTAAAGTCACTAGGTGCCTATATTTTTGTGGTAAAAACACCCTAAGCGCCTGTGCTCCTGCTTTTGAGCACATGTTACTGTCCCACTCTAGATGTCTTCTGCCTAAGCCCCAGGGTGATCCACAAACAGCGGGAAGATGGGCGTTCAGCCACCTAATTCATGTATAGGGCCTGATCAGGTAGGTGTGCTCAGAGGCTACTTATCTCCATGCAAAACAGCTAAGGGGGAGGGAGGGAGACCTCCTTTATAATCTTTAGCCCACTGGTTAGGGCATTCATCCGCTTGTTGGAAGGCCGGGGGCTATAGACCTCTTCGCCTGCCCCGTCCTGCCTGGGGCTGGGGGTAACAGATTGTTTACCAGCCCTGCCTGCCTGAAGGCCAGGGGCTACAACTACTTTGCCTGTCCCATTTGAGTGCCAGGGGCTACAGACTGCTTGTGCGCCCTGCCCTGCTGGAGGGCCGGGGCGATAGACTGCTGTATGAGCCCTTCCCTATTTGGGGACCAGGGGGCTACAGACTGTAAGAAAAGCCCACCCCGCTAGGGTCCGAGGCTACAGACTTATAATCTGTGAAGCTTATTCCCTGTAGACCAAGGCGCTGTGGCCTTCCTTGGAACCTGGGCCCGAGGGAGGGTCGTGACGTCCGGCTGGACCATGCCATCAGCCTACAACCCTCTTCTGGCTGATAAGGCAAAGGGATTTGAACAGGGATCTGCCACCTCTCCGGTGAGTGCCCTCACCACTGGGCTATAGAGCAGCGGTGCTCAAAGTTATCTGATCAGGCCCACCTTCTTTTTGTCTGTAGTCATTTAATTCTATTGCCACCCTTACTTCTGCACTGCTGCTGCCACCCCAGAGCTGGCGGCCGGAGCCCGCTGCCTTCCAGTGAGGGAATGGAGGGGTGAGGGAGTGGAGAGTCCAAGCCTGGACTGGCTCCCAGTGAGGGATTGAGGTGGTGGAAGAGAGCCCACGCCCAGGTATTGGGGCTCTAGCTGTCCCCTTCTTCCCACCTCCTGGGTGTGCATGGCCCTTCTGCATGAGCCCAGCCACCCAGCGTTGACAGCCAGAGCTCTTCCTAAAACAAACAAACAAAAAAAGCACACAGCTCACACCTACCTTGACACTTTCCCAGGCATGCCCCATATTTTGAGAACCGCTGCTATGGAGGGATTCTCACTTTCTGGTCCAATTAATATGTAATTAAAGTAGAACAACTTCAATAGGAGCAATTGTGGGAGACTCACACCAGAATATCCCGTAGTCCAGTGGTTGCAGTACTGTTCAAACACAGAGTAGCAGACCGTCCTGACAATCTTAAATAGACCTTAAACTTTACAATCCAAATAGACAAAACAGACCCAGGGTGGGGGGAAGCAGAGTAACAATGCAATGGCAGCAAACGTTATGAGTGTTCCATAATTTGGAGGGGGGATTATTTGGGAGGGGTAAAATAAATGGAAAGAAAAGCAAAGAACAGGGATATTGAAGAGAAAAGGGAGTGGGGGACGGGACGGGACCGGACCGGACAGGGCAGGGGGAGGAGGAGGAGGAGAAGAGGGCCAGGAATGGAGTGATGAGATGAAGAGTCTGCGGCAGGGGGTAAGAGGGTGGAGAGCAACAGCCGTTCAACACAGGCAGAGAAAGTCCAGCCAAAACTGCAAAAATTCTCTAAAATCAGTGTTATTAGGTTTCTGCTTAAGCTGCTTCTGCAGCTGCTCCTACCAGCTGGAGTCTCTGGTTGGCTCCTCCTTGCAGTTTCTTTCCTCTAACCCCTCATGGTTGTGGGGAGGGGGGATGCCAGGTGGTCCCTAGTGCCCAGAGAGGGGGACTCTCCCCTGCCCTGTTCTTGGAGGAGCGGCCTTGAATGGGACTTATTTTATTCCCTCCCTACCATGCAGCAGTCCTTGCTTGAGCTGCTTCTGCATCTATATCTGCTCCTTCCCAGCTTGTTTTTACTTGCAAACTGAGCAAATTTTGTCTGAAAATCATTGTGAAACAAGCTTAGAAGTCATGACACCATTTTTAGATAGTCCCTTTTCAGAGAAGAATTGCGTTTCCAAGTCCTTTCTCTGAAAAGAGAATGAGATCATTTTAAGGGACGTGGATGTTCCTGAATGTCACCCAAGAGATATCATTACCATGCACTGCAATTGCACAGATTTTTCCACTATTGAATCCCTTATTTTATTTCCTCTCCTGCCCATCCAAACACTTCAAACAGTTTACCTTTCTCAGGCACAAAGGGCAATCAGATATTTTTCTCCTGAAAATCACCATAAGCAGAAGAGTGCCAGAAGGTAATCAAACAGGACAAAGACAAACAGCTGAGAGGGGGAAGCATCAATCACATACTTGATAGGTATCACTGGAAACTAAAGAAGGGACTCTGCAGTAGGCCTTGTGGGAGAGAAACAGCCCCCAGGTAGGTTCATTTAGAAATGCAAAGCAACAAGCACATTAACAATCAAGGGAGCATGGAGCAGGAGAGGATGTGTAAACCTGGTTAGATAATCTAGCCAGCAGTGCATTACTAATGTTTTAAATCCAACTGACCACGAAAGTTTGTTTCTTGTGCCTTGATCTACTGTTAGTCAGAAAAAATGTCATATACCTTTCCCACCTGCATCTCTTTCTTTACAGGAGGTGACGAAAGGTAAAGGGAAATAGATGTATGACTTCCTTAGAAATGGAACTGAACCAAAGCCCCAGTCAAAACAATACAGTCCTATGAATGAAAACCAATGAGAAATGCTTTTGAATGGTTCTGCAATAGTAACATCTACCTGGGACATGCTTTGGGGAAAGGGCCAGGTCTGCCACTTAGTGGATAAAGTTCAGGCCCTTAAATTATACCCTACCCCAACTCTAAAGAAACAGATCAGAAGGTTTTGGTGGCTTGCAGGTTACTACCACTGATTTGAGCAGCCTGCCTCACATACCTCATTAAGGAGAGTAGCCCTGAGAAGGTTCACTGGTTCAGAAGTTGAAAGACCACTTATGCAAAGAGCCTGTTCTCTTCCGTTCCAGTTCAAAAGAATTCATTTTGCAGACGACGCCTCAGAAGTGGGGCTAGGAGCCGTGTTGTCCCAGGAAGTAAATGGAGAGGGACACCCTGTTTTCTAGCTAAGCCACAAACTGTTCCCTCAGGAGCAGTCATATTCAGTGATAGAAAAGGAAGGAGCAGCAGCGATATGGGCCATGGACTCCCTCTGATATTACTTCCTGGGAAATCCATTCAAGTTCATCACCAGTCATGCTCCTGGCAGTGGTTAAATGCCATGAAAGCCATGAAGCCCTGGGCTTATGCATGAGTATCCGTCACTCCAGCCTTATGCCTTCCAAACTCAGCAGAGAGCAGAAAAAGTTCACCAAAATGCTGATTTCTTTCCCCAGGGACATAATCTGCTGGCCCCAGGTGTCCATGTCATCCCAAGGGAGAGATTGTGTGATGGGGTATACAAACCCCACACTGGTCAACAAGGGGCTAAGCAGCTGCTGTGAGCTCAGCCTGCTCCGCCCTGCCACACATGCAAACCATGTGCAGGCTGGAGGAGTTAGAAGAGGAGCTGAGTAGCTCACTTGTTGGTAGACCAGGGAAGAGAACAAACAGACCTTCAGCTCCTGAGGACTGACTGTAGGTAGGAACTTCCTAGATGAAAGCTGCCCAATGGCCCCTTCCTGAGGGAAGGGAGGGCCAGATTCTTATGCACCATTCCTTGAGAGGGAATCATATCACTCTTTCCTATTAACTCTGTTTGTTTGCATAGATTCCCCATCGCTTTTTGTTCATAGCCTACCCCGCAAGGTGAGAGACTTTAAAGTGACCCAAGTTGCAGGAAGAAGCAGGCCACCGCAGAGGCGGAGCAACTGTTGGTAGGAGGTACCTGATGGGAAGAGAGCTGCTACGCCACATCCAGCCACAAGGAGGCACTAGTAGAGAGTCAAACAATTCACAATGCCCAGTCTGGGCAGTTCCACTAGCTCTTACCATAGGAAGCAGAGGTATGGCCCTGTCCTTATTCTGATCAACCCTGTTGCCTATTGGAAGAGGCACTAGCCCAGCATAATGATGTCCCCTGCCCGCCCAGGCCCCTTGCATGTGGGGAAGTTTTTCTGCCTGCTTCTCCCTTGTGCATCTGCAAAGGCACAGACAAAATCTGGACTAAAATGTTTTTCTGCGCAGTAAAATAAAGAAATAAAATCCATGGAGAAGGATGAACAATTTAGTCTTGATTCTTCCTAATTTTTAATGCGTATTCTCTTCCAGAGCAGAATAAATGGCACTAGTAATCTTGATTCCAATTTTAAACAGATCCATATAACAATTTCATGCAAACACAAACCACCAGGCTTCATCACATATGAGTTACCCTCCAACCAACTGCTGTAATTAACAAAGTTAGAGGCAGAAAAGACCCATCAGGCCAAATTTTCTAAGTGACCTCAAACCTACTTCTAAAGCTGCATAGCCAAAACTCCTCATCCAACTTTTGTTTGTGCAGTTTTCAGCAAATAAGCTTTTGTGTGCCCAAAAGATCAGTATGTACAAAGAAATGGTATTTGTGCAAAATTAGATAGGTGGGGGCATAGGAAGACTTGAGCTCATACAACCAATGTTCCCCAAACTTGCAGATATAGAGTCTAATGCGTGCTGCATCTGGATTAAATTATCGGTATGAGTCAACTGAGAACATTTGGAAAATAATAGCAAAAAGGACCTTCTGAAATCTGGGGATACTTCCAATAATTCTCTCCATTGTGGGGAATGGGACGGAAAAGTCTGTTTTAGTTGTTAATCAAAAGATTAAGTTCCTGAGCATTTATAGAAAAGTCTATTTGCTTAGGGGGGATTAAGCATGCACACATGGAGGTATAAACTGTAACTCCATGTTTATTAACTAAAATAGTGACTGTGGTCTAAAGTAAATACATTTAGGCCATGCCTACACTACCATTTTTGTTGGTATAACTTATATTGCTCAGGAGCGTGGGAAAAAACCACACCCTGAGTGACATAAGCTACACCAACAGAAGCACTAGTATGGATAACACTGTGTCAACTGGAGAGCATCTACCACTGATATAGCTACCACTGCTCATGGAGGTGGTTTTATTATGTCAATGGGATAGCTCTCTCCCACCAGCATAGAGCAGCTACAAGAGCTATCTTACAGTAAGCTTGCTAGTGTAGACATGGCTTAGTATCGTGTCTCCAACACTAGCCCATAACAGAACTTCAGGACTGTACAGAACAAGGCAATTATGGAGTGATACATCCTGTCTTCCCCATCCAGCTTCTGGTAGTCAGAGGTCTAGAGGAACCCTGGGGATGGTGGCATTATGATATTTTCTGTCTTATTCACTATCCCTTTCGTAATAGTTCCTAGCATACTATTAACCTTTTTGACAATTGCTGTGTGTTGAGAAGAAGCTTTCAGAGAATTATCCATGGTAACTGCAGGATCTTTTTCTTGGATGGTAACAGCTAATTTAGAACCTAGCATTATATATGTATAGTTAGGATTATTTTTTTCCAATGTGCATTTCTTTGCCCTTATCAGCATTGAATTTCATCTCCTGTTTTGTTACCCAGTCACCCAATTTTGTGAGATCCCTTTGTAACTCCTTGCAGCCTGCTTCAGACTTAAATATCAAGTCATTTTTTGCTACTTTGCTACTTCACTGTTCACCCCCTCTTCCAGATCATTAATGAAGATGTTGAACAACACATGTCCCAGTACAAATTCTTGGGGGATCCCACTGTTCACCCTGTCAATTGTGAAAACTGATCATTTATTCCTACCCTTTCTTTCAAACTGCTCCATCAGAGGTCTTTTCCTTTTATCCCATGGCTACTTAGTTTCCTTAAGAGCCTTTAGGAAGACATCTTGTCAAAGGCTTTCTGAAAATCCAAGTACACTATATCAACTGGATCACCCTTATTCACATGCTTGTTGACTCCATCAGAGAACTGTAATAAATTGATGAGACAGGATTTCCCTTTACAAAAGCTGTGTTGACTCTTCCCCAACAAATCATGTTCATTTATGTGTCAAGAACAGAATTATTGGACTATAGTTTCTACCAATTTTCCTGGTATTGAAGTAAGGCTTACTGGCCTGTAATTGCCGGGATCACCTCTGGAGCCCTTTGATTAAAAATCAGCATTGCATTAACTATCCGCCAGTCAGCTGGTAAAGAGGCAGATTTCAGTGGTAAGTCACATACCACACTGAGTATTTCTGCAACTTCATATCTGAGTCTCTTCAGAACTCTTGGATGAACACCACCCAGTCCAGGTGACTTATTACTGTTTAGTTTACCAATTTGTTCTAAAACCTCTTCTACTGACACATCAATTTGGGACAGTACGGCAGATTTGTCACCTAAAAAGAATAGCTCTGACGTGGGTATCTCCCCCACTTCCTATGCAGTGAAGACCAATGCGAAGAATTCACTTTGCTTTTCTGCAATAGTCTTGTCCTTCTTGACTGCTCCTGTAACACCTTTGTCATCTCAGGGTCCCACTACCTGTTTGGCCGGCTTCCCGATTCTGATGCAGTTAAAAAAAATTGTTTTTGCATGTTTGGTAAGTTGCTTCTCAAATTTTTTTCTCAACCTTACTTATCGTACTTTTATATGTTACTTGCCAGAGTTTATGTTCCTTCCTATTTTCCTCATTAAGATCCGACTTTCAAATTTTAAAGGATGCCTTTTTGCATCTAATGGCCACTGATACTTTGCTATTTAGTCACGGTGGCATTGTTTCCGTCCTACTGTCATTTTTGATTTGGGATATACATTTAGTCTGAGCCTCCATTATGGTGTTTTAAAGTAGTCTCCATGCTGCTTGCAGACATTTTATCCTTGTGATTGTTCTTTTTAATTTCTGTGTAACTAGCATCCTCATTCTTGTGTAGTTCCACTTTTGAAAAATTAAATGTTACCAAAACAAAAAGGTATTTTCCCTCCTACAAAAATGCTAAATTTAATTACGTTATTTAATGTACCAATAATGTACTAGTACCAAGAAGTTCAGCTATAGTTACCTCTTGGATCAGATCCCTGTGCTCCATTTAGGACTAAATCAAGAATTGACTCCCTCTTGTGGTTTCCAGGACTAGCTGCGCCAAGAAACAGTCGTTTATGGTGTCTAGACATTTTCTCTCTACGTCACGCCTTGAGGTGACATTTACCCAGTCAATGAGAGGATAGTTGAAATCACCCATTATTTTTGCGTTTTCTGGGTTTGTAGCCTCCCTAACTTCCCTTAGCATTTCACAATCACTGTCGCTGTCCTGGTCAGATGGTCTCTAGCATATTCCTTCTGCTATACTCTTTTTATTCAAGCATGGAATTTCTATTCACAGAGATTCTATGGTACAGTTTGATTCATTTGAGTTGGACTCTGATTTTTTTTTTAACAGAGAGCCACGCTCTCACCAGCATGACCTATTCTGTCATTCCTATGAATTTTGTACCCTGGTATTACCGTGTCCCATTGATTATCCTCATTCCATCAAGTTTCTGCAGTGCCTATTATGTCAATACCTTAATTTAATGCCATGCACTCTAGTTTACTCATCTTAGTATTTAGACTTCTAGCATTTGTATATAAGCACCTGTACATTTTGTCACTATTTAGTTGCTTACCTTTATGTGTTATGTTTAAAGGGACTCATGTCTGAATTGTTACTCACTGTCTCCCAACTGTACTTTACCAACTTCTTTCCTATCCTCTTTACAGGGATATAGAATTCCGCTTTTAATACATTCATCCTAGGGAATGTCTCCGCCCGAGCTGTGTGCTCCACCACTTCTGTCAGCTTTCCCCCAGCCTGTAGTTTAAAAAAATCCTTTATAACAACATTTTAAATTTTTTGTGCCAAAAAGCCTGGGTCAATTTTGGTTAAGGTGGAGCCCATCCCTCCTGTATGGGCTATTCCTTCCCCCCAAAAGTTCCCAAGTTTCTAATAAACCTAAATCCCTCCCCCTTATACCATCATCTCATCCTTTAGCCCATCCATATTCAACAAAGCACTATGTGCTTACCTCAAGCACATGCTTAAATGTTTTGCTGAATAGGGATATTTTCCTGAACTGGAGCTCTGTTAGCAGCAGCATATTGGGCATGATCCTGCAAGTTGTGGAGAACCTGCAAGTCACACTTGCACATTGTAAGTGCTCAACATCTCTTAGGAGCAGACCCACTATCTGGTACAAATAAACTGTCCCAGGGGGATTGTCTTGGACGGTCAGAAAATAGAATTATCCCATCCACAAACATTCAGCAAGAAGCACAGTAATAAGCATCCATCCTCACAGCTAGTCAAGAAGCAAAAAAAAAGGTAAAATAAAAATTGTGGGGTTAATCAGACATTCATTTTCTTTTTTCCTTGTTTAAAACCAAACTTAAGGACATGGCCGAGCAGCGAGGAAGGACAGATGTACTGTGTCTGTGTGATTGTGCTCCTCAGGGTCCAAGACAAACTATAGGGCAGACTCAAGTAGTGCAAAGAGTCCATGGAGTTTATTGAGGCAGTACCACATATGCCCCGAAGCAGGGTTTCCTTTTGTCAGACCCCTCATACAGCCACCCAATAGCCCTTTTTGTAGTAAAGCAAAGAAATAGTCCCAAACTCAGTAATCCTGTGCCAGGCCTACCTTCTTCCAGAGGCCTCTGATAGTCAGCAGTCTCTGCAGAGGGTCTGAGCTGGTTCTTTTCATAGGAGCAAAAGAATAGGAGGTCTGTTATCCTGTAGAAGCCCTCTACTGAGTTACCCTCTTCTCTTTTCAGTTGCCCCTTCATTACCGGACAGCGAGTGCAGGTGTAGCAAGGCAGGGCTGACTAGGCCCCGGCAGCTCATTAACCCTTGAGTGTGGGGTTGATATACCTCATCACACACCCTCCCCCACAAGCCAGTTACCAGGGGAGTGGAAGTAGATGCCAACTCCTTACTTTTCCAGGCGGAGCCATCATTCACATGTGCCTTTCCTGCTGTATGCTGAACCTGAAAAGCGTGTGGCTGGAGACAGGAACCACCTCATTAGCTGCGTGTTTCTTTCTTTGCATTCAGCCAGCTTAAGGAGGGGTGTGATCTGTAACCAGAACACACCTTTGAGGTAATAATGAAGTGCATCCACCACCCATTTTACAGACAAGCCTCCTTTTTCCATTAATGGAATAGGCCAGTTCTTGAGGGGGGGAAGGGGGACAGAAGCTGGCAGCTAATATATAGCATTAGATGTTCCTCCCCCTGGCCCTCTTGGGACAATGCGGTCTCCAATCTGACCACTAAAGTGTCAATTTTCAAGATAATGTCTTTGAGAAATCCAGTCTTTACAGCACCAGCCCCTCACATAGGCATTGTCTTTGATCAGGTCCATCAGGGGGGTCCACTGTACCCTGTGAGCCACAGGAATCTTCATATCTCTTTTTTCGTCTTTGGGGCAGGGCAGTTTTCAAAGCCTCCAGATTCGGCCCTTTCCTAAGGTGTATCCAGGGTAGGTAGTTTCCTCCTTTCTGATTTTGTATTTGGTTAGGTTTGTCATCAGCCCTACCTCCTCCTCCAGTCAATACGTGATGGAGGTCAGGCCCCCAGTCTCAACTATAAATGATTGTCATCTAAGCATCGTCATCTAAGCAGTGGCGTATGTGCCATGGGTCTTGAGGACTTGGTCTATCAATCATTGGTAGGCTGCAGGTACCCCATGTAGGCTGAAAGGCATCATTCAAAAACAATATAATCCATACAACATGGCAAAAACAGTCTTTTCACAAGACTCCACTGTGAATGGAATCGGCCAGCACCCTTTTGTCTGGCCCAGCATAGTGATGTATCTGGATTTTCCCCCAAAGTACCTGGGGCATCAGATATGCATCAAATTTGGAAATGGCATCTACTTTCCAAACATCAATAAAAAAATCCAGTGGTCCCGACTTTAGGAACTAACACAATGGTGCTGCAACACTCACTGTGGAATTCTTCACGGAGTTCCTGCTTCACCACCTTTCCAGGGAAGCAGGAGATTTTTCCCTGAACTCTTTGCCCTGGCTGTGTCTGAAAGTGGTGCTGCATTGAGTCCTGTCCGGCAGGGTAAAGAAGGAAGCTTAGCTACCAGTTGCTGGACTTGCATCCTTTGCTAGGGCAGAGGTTGTCCCCAACCTGTACAAAATCTGGTTCCTGAGCACCAGTTCTGGTGCATAGAGGGGCTGTAAACATCCTCTCCTGGGCCTTCTATGGCTTGAGGCATTTCATGTAATCTGTGTTGTCTGCTGTTTGTCCCATTGCCTCAGCTCATAATTCACCTGCCGGATTATTTTGTAGGGCCCCTGCCACTCGGCTAGCACTTTGAACTCGGCACTTGGGAGTAGTAGCAGGACTTGGTCCCCAGGTTTAAACACTTGCAGATGAGAGCTCTTGTTGTATGCCCTCTCCTGGGCCTGCTGTGCATTAAGGAGGTATTCCCTTGCAAACATGCTCAGAGTCTTGAGTTTATCCTGGAGCTTTAGGATGTAGTGGACTAGATTCTCAACCTTGGGCCCCTTCTCCTTTCACAGAAGGTCTAGGATTCCCTGTGGCAGCCTCCCATACAGAAGTTTAATACCCAGATGATGATTGGGAAATCTCCCTCACGACAAACAATAGGAGGGAAAGCAGCTGGTCCCAATGGCATGCGGGGTCCATTGCAATGAATTTCTTTAACATAATTTTTCAGAATATGATGGGGTATACCTGCCCCACACTGGGCCAGAAGAGGTTAAACCACTACTATGGGCTGAGGAGGCCACAGTCTCTCCCCCTGCTGGGCATGCTCCAGCTAGTACCACAGTATAAAAGGGAGCAGCTCATCAGCTCAATCTGGCCTGAGCAGGAAGGAGAGAGGATGTGCATTGCAAGCTCCCACCCAGGTGCTATTGGAATCCTAGACCACAAAGGCACACTGAGACCCAGGTGAATACCCAGATGTCTGTGGAAGCCCACAAGGGGAAGGAGTTGACAGGAACTTTGCCTGCCAACTAGCCTGGAGAATCAGAGGACCTGAAAACTATGGAGCAGGAAGACAGGGTAGAAAGTAGCCCAGGGAAATCAGACATAGGTCTATGTGCGGTAGCAGAAACAGAGCCAACATGTTTTGGAAGGATCTCCGCTGACCTAGTAGCAGATACCCTCACCTTGGGCTGGAAACTGGTGAAATAGAGAGGGCCCAAGTCCCTCCACCCTGGTGGCCCTTTCCCTTTTGGCCACTAGGCCGTACTGCCTCATGCAGAGGGGCAGCTCTACTGACTCTGGCAATTGTGCCATACTGCCCTGAGCTACAGGGCCTTCTCATAGATGTAGAGCACTAGGCTGTGCTATCCTGAATCTAAAGACAGCTCCTCTGACTGACCATTAGATCATACTGCCCTGAGGAGAAAAGCAATTATTTGGACTTGGCTGTGGGGCCATAATGCCCCAAAGAAGTGACGGGGTATACCTGCCCTGTGACACAGTCAAATTAAAATTCTCCACCAACTTGTCTGTTTGGGGGTAGTACATGGAGGTCGGAATGGCTGAGGTCTTTCATTTTTAACATGTACTGAGCCATGTACTTCTTGAGCCATGACATAAAATTGGTTCCCTGATCTGTTAAGATTTCCAGGAGCAAAATCTCTTACCAGCTCAGTCGTGATGATCTTTGCGTTAGTCGTGCATAAGAGAATCACCTCCAGGTACCAGATAGCATAATCCAGGATTACCAATATAATCCTGTGGCACGGTCAAGGGGCTCTAACCGGTCCACCCCATCCTCTCAAAGAGGGCATCCACTAATGGAAGGATTATAGGAGCCTTTGCCACTGCTTTGGAAGCAACGAGTCAGCACTTGGGACAAGAGGCCTAAAAGTCGGCTACCTCTTCGTACATTCCAGGCCAGAAAAACTGGCCCAAGACTCTAGCATCAGTTTTCTCCTTACCAAGATGGGACCAGGAGCTGTTTTTGAACTTCTCTGGTCTGGTCGTCCTTTGAGGCCATAGAGTCCCTCCATTTGGAACTCAAACTGGGGGTATTAGCTGGCTTGCAGTGGATTTATTACTCCCAGTTCAGCATGATCAGTTGAGGATAGGCCTGGCTCAGCGTCTCATTAACCCTTGCTGGCTCAGAATGGAGTTGGCATACCCCTCACAGATAGATTTCAGCCATCCATGCAGAGAGTATTTCTATTTAAGCTTTTGCTGTTAAAAAGCTGATTTTTAAACACTCCTCTGCTTCATCTTAGCCCCACCCCCAGCTTTGAGCTTTGCCTAGTAGGAATAAAGGAAATTTGAAACAAGAATTCTGTGCCTGCCTGCAGCCCAGCAGGACAATGGCAAATAAAAACAATAGCAGAACAAAGCCCAAGGCAGAGCTAATAGAGAATTAGTTGAGAGGGGAAAACATACTGATTGTAATTCTCCTTCACTTGAGAGAGTTTCCTTAGAATTTGGATTATTGTGGTTTTATTTTCTAACCAGTTACCAGTTTGGCTGCATTTTTCCCTCTGTTAATCCTCTTATCATATGAAAAGAAAGTGGGGTATAGAAAATTCAGTGCTTGTGCTGGTGGGAATTTGCTAAGATGTTTTTATCTGAAATATTGAGCCAAATTGCTCTGTTATGCCAATGCAAATTCAAACACCGTTAATTACTTTGGATTTACACCAAAATAACTGATTTGTCTTAGTAGATAAACATTGTTATGACTATCAGTCCTCTGAATGCATTATATAGGACAACATATAGATCTAGTGACATTCTCTGCTGATCCTTAAAGAATTTTGCCCTTCTGTACTGCTTTATACTGTATTGCTATTACTGATGCTTTCTGTGAGAAAGCATCTGCTTTCAAATTCACGAGCAACACTGTCAAAGAATGCAACCCTTGAATTGCTAACTTTTTAGTGTGCATATTTTGTTCTGACATCGCTTAAATTGTGAAATATCAACAAAACTCTAACAAAATAGTGGATTAAAATGAAGAAAGCATGAGATTAACAGAAAGCTACTAATGCCCTCCTGTTGCTGAATAGATTTGCTTCCTCTAGTCCCATTCAAACAGAAACAGCACCATCCATTGCTCTCTGCTGTAGATCAAGGCAGCTTTTTCTCTGCCAGATGACAGCAGGAAATGAATCATGTGCAGTAGAAATTAAACAGAGACAAATGTTCGTGCTAGAGATGGGCTAAGACTGGAACATTTATCTTAATCCATCCGGGATACAGAACTGAACTAGCCTTGACTTTTGTCTTGCAAAAGAAACCCAAATGAGGAGCCTTTACAAAAGCAAACTAAAATTACCTTTGCTTTTGCCTATCTCTAGCATATTTGCTATGCAGGAACTATCCTCAAAACTATAGCTACTAGGGATGGAAAATACCCTTTAGGGTGAGTCCAACCCTTCAGTGAAGCGCAGGCTTTCCCTACAGTATGATTTGTTTGTCCAGTCCAATTAGTATTGATGATACCTTTTGTTCAGCTCAAACAATGTTTTTCAGCACTGTTTTCATGACACTTGATCCCAGCGCAGTTAGATGACAGAGGGCTGAAAACCACACTGACAGCTGGAACCTGTACTATAGCAGGGGTCTCATGTTGGTACAGCTTAACTGCTGCTAGCCACGGTGGAAAGTTTCTCTCAGATTTCCTTGGTGTAGTCGGGGCCAGAATATGACGCCATGTCTGTGGAGAAGTAATAGTCATGGACACATTGTGGCTGGAATTTGAACACAAAGTTGTTTGGCTTCATTTCTGAAAGTGGGACTACATCTCTGAGTTACAAATGGAAACTGCTCTTTGAAGTTTAAAATTCCTCCTCGAGGGTAGATATACTTTTACATAGGATACTATGTCTGTATCCCTTCCTCCCTCCCGTGCACTCCTCCAAATAAAAAAATAATCCACTCCTGCTTCCAAACCCTTCTTGATGACTCAGGAGCCATGACAAGTGCGACAGTCTTTTTACTGCCCACACTCACTTAGTAGCTTCGGCAATCAAGTTTGATAAACATGGGGTCATTTTCTGACTATCACAGGATCTGATGTACAGAAGGATCTTGTATTCTGACTGAGGTATCAATAAAGAGTTATGACAATTAGTCTTGGGTTTTGGATATTCTTTGTCAGAATATGAAATGCACTACTCTAGTTGGAGTAAAATGGGTAGGATAATGGTACATTATCTTTTATTATCTACACAAAGAGCAGATGGGCTCTGCACAAATTCTGCATAGCACTGCAGACAGAGGTTATGGGGAAGACCAGAAGGAAGGCAATGTATGACAGTATTCGCCATTACACACATCCAGTAGCCACAAACCACCCTGCTGTCCCTATTGTAGCTCAAGGATTGGAGGAGCAACTATGGAATGGCTACAGAATTGCCCTGCTCCGTGACTGCAGACTGGATGTGAATTCCATATCACTCCTCTTACTCCCTAAATAACCCCTTGTACAGACCTAGTACAAATATGTGTTTTTCATTTTGAAAACTAGAGTAAGAAGAGTAAAGTAGTCTGTTTTGGGAGAGATGGTGAATTGAAGGAGTCAGGAGAGCGGCAGCTGCCATTCTCCATCACGTCCAAGCTGTGCTCAAATGTAGTGGAGAATCAGGACCTTCAAGTTTATGACTCAAATCCCTCAAGGATGCAGCTGGTTGAAAATGTGAATTTTTGTCCAAAAAGAATTTTGAATTTAAGAAAATAAAATGAAGATTTTTGGTTTCATTTCAAACCACTTTTCATTGGGTTTCAGTATTTGAAAACTAGAAAAAAATTAGGGGTTGATTTTTCAGATATTCCTCTTCCTCCTTCCAGTTCTTTCCTCTTTCTTTTTTCAACTGGAAAATGGGGGAAGGGAAAGGAGTAAAATACAGAGAAAAAAGTAGCATAGGTAATGGAAAAACAAAACCATCTTCCCCCCATCCCCTCACTTTTTGTAATTTTTCCCTTTTTCCCCCCCATGGGAAAAAGGGAATGTGGGGCAAAAAAGGGCTGAGAAGGGGTGAATTAAATCCAAAACCACTATCAGGAAACATTTTTTCCAGTTTTTAAAAAGCAAGATGAAGGCTTTGGTTTAATTTCAAATTTTTGTTTCATTTCATATTTTTTCATCATAACATCAAAGAACTGTATCAAAATCAAACTGTTTTCAACAATTTCAGTGTTGATGAAATTTGCACTTTTTGTTGGGAAAAAAAACTTGGTCAGAAAATTTCACCTACCTCAGCTTATGGGCCTTGAACATTCTATGACTGCCTGAACATTGCCACATCCTGTGAAGTCATCTGTTCGTGCTACTATAGACATACAATACTTGTCAACAGGCATTGCAGAAGATTTAGGCATGATATATTTTATGACCACACCAGCTGATCTCAGCTGTTTAAGATTATGGATTTGTAGTCTTTTGAGCCTTTCATAAGGATTTGAGCCTTCCTCCATATGTTTCCCTCCTCCAACTTCCCAGCCTGCAGTAATAAATTCTGCTTAAAAATGCAAACCAAAATTAAGGCAAAGAGATCAGACTGAAGTGCAGAATGCAGTCCTTTGGTGCTTTCTTCATCTACATGAGCATTCATCAACAATCTGGCTTTTTTAGATAGCAGGCAGCAACAGAATAAAAAAGGAAGGAAAAGAGCAGTTAACGACAGTTCTTTTGATGGATGCACTCAGAAAAAGCCAAATATCTTAGGAAGTAGCATCAAGTTCTTGGCATGCAAGAAATCATCAATTTGTTTCATAAAGGATTTTAACATATAAACATAGCTACTAAAGAGGTAAGTTTACAAAATTCTTGTGTTTTTTGGCAATCCTGTGTACCACGTGTAGCAATGGTTCACGCTTTTGCCTATTCTATAGCTTCAAAGTACTAGCAAGGAGGATATGCATATGCTAGCAAACCTGGTCAAACACTACAGGTCTCAGCTATACAAAATTGCTGAATGAGCAGGCACTGCTAGGAACTTACAGTGCACATACAGCACAGGTTCCTTTCAGCTTTGTATTCCTACCATGCCAAAATGTAAGATGATGTCTAGCCACAAGAAGTTCCAGTATGTAAAAGTAATGTTAATAGGCTGACTAAACTCGTTTCAGTCTGGACGTAGAAACTTCAGCACGTGCAGGATGTTGGTGTCTGCACACCACCCTTGCCGAGGTGCAGCTAGAAGTGGTTGGCTTTCACAGCACAGCGCAAGACCGACAGTTGTTTCTTCAGGGTTTTCTGGTGGGAACAGTTTGAGGGAAGCTGGAGTTCTCTGGTTGGTAGTTCCTTATTATTGGTAGCTGCTTCTCATTTGAAGAGTGAATGTATGTGTGGGGAGTTAGTCTTTTGTACGTGCAGTTGACAAGTCTGACAAAAAAAGGACAGGCCCATGGGATTGATAAACAAAACATTGCAGAGTGACTGGCCCCTTTCAGATGCAATTGGGTCCAGACCCATCTCTGCCTCACTCAGCTCTCCTCCACAGGTAGGGAAAATTAGCGTAGTCACATGACATGTAGGTCATGTGGCTATATCAGTCCCAAACCCAGGGCTAAAAGAGAAGCTTCCCGAGTGCAAAAGAAGGAAGGAGGGTAGTGTCTGTCTGCATGCACCCCAGAAGGAAGGGTAGGGGCTGCCTGAACAACAAGGGCCCCCATGTGAGCTATGGGACCCCTGAATAAAGGAGGAAGAGTCATCCCCTCAGCCCCACAAGGAAGACCCCTGAACCTGAGGGAGAATCTACAGGCCAGGAAAACCAGGACTGAAGTCACCTCAGCCCCAAGGAGGAAGGCTGGGAAGACCCTTGAACCTAAAGCTGATGTAAAGCAAAGCTTATCCACTCCCTAATACCCCAGCACAATTTATTTCAGCCTGACTGCTGGGGGGAGAGGGAGGAGACTACAACCCTGCTCCCATGGATCCTACAGAGAGGTTACCTGTGAATTATCTGGAGCTAACCTTGTTCCTATTGCTGAGGGGAGATAGCATTCCCTCCAGACCAACCTGATCTTAATTCAGATCTGAGACTCTGAAACTCGGACTCCCCACAACCAATTCCTCCCCCTCAGTGACTGTGTCCCCTGTCCCACAGGTATTTTAAGAGACAAACCTAGCAGTGATAACCTAGATGGAGCCCTTGTCAAGTATTAAGAGCTGGTACACCCCATTACGATGTACTTAGAGGGCATAGTCAGTACATTTTTATGAAGCTGGAACAACAAGTAAACCTGCAAGAGGAAGTAGATTTAGAATTAAAGAGACAAAGTGGGTGAGGTAATATCTTTTAGTGGACCTACTTCTGTTAGTGAGAGAGAGAAGCTTGCCAGCTACACAAAGCTCTTCTTCCAGTGACTCAGAGCTCTGTGTAAGCTCAAAAGCTTGTGTCTCTCACCTACAGAAGTCAATCCAAGAGCAGATATTACTTCACCCACCGTCTATCTAATATCCTGGGACCAGCACTGCTACAACACAGCCTACAATTTAGAATTAAGGCAGGCCTTCTAGATTGGTGCTTCATATCAACATACTCTTGTGCCTTGATATCACAACATAACTTCACACAACTTCATATGCTTAGGTTTGATCTTTTGCATTGCAGCAATGAGACCTAAAGCCTGACACCAACCTCACTTATGCTGATGTAAACTAAGGATATGACTATGCTACAAGTGGTACAGTGGCAGAGCCATAGCATCACAGCTATGCTGCTGTAGTGTAGGACTTGCTACAGTGATGGAAGGGAGTTTTCTGTTGCTGTAGGAAATCCACTCAACAGGTGGTAGCTAGGTCAACAAGAGAATTCTTCCATTGATCTAGCAGGGTCTGTACTAGGGTGTGACAGGTTCACACCACTCATCACCAGTCTGGCACCTCCTGCTGGTTGTCTGGGGAATAGGTCCAGACCAACACCCACATCCACAGTCTGTGCACCATCACTCTCTCACTGCAGTTGGCCTGTAGCCCTTCCCACTGCTGACCAAAACCACAACATCCTCTTCCTGACTCAGCCCTCCAGCTAAGTCACAATCTGTGCTCCTCTCTCCCAGGGGAGGTTTTGATTCCTCAGTAGTCTGGCCACCTTCCCAGTGGCCACTGCAGTTTCTCATCCAACCACTTCCTCACTGGCACCTGCAGTCACTTATCCTGCCACTTCCTAGTGGTGAGTAGGGGGAGGGACCCAGGCCCACCCCCTATTCTAAGTCCTAGCCCAGGGACCCTGTGAATTGCAGCCTTTTGCTGCACCTCTAGTTCCTCTTCTTGTTATCTCCCTGGGCCTCTTCCTCCCATCCTAGCACCTACTTCACGTGCTCTCAGGACCTGCCTCTATCCACTTTCAACAGCCCACCAGGAGCTCCTCTGGTACCTGCTAGCAGTCACTCTGCTTCAGGCACTACAGGTTTCTCTCCACAAACCCCAGGCCTGCTCAGTGCTGGCCTGCAGCTCCTTTTATATGGGCCTGCTGACCTTTGATTGACTGTTGCTTCTAGCCTCTCTCCTATTGGCTGCCTCCCACACAACCGCCCTAGGCTATTTTTAACCCCTTAAGTGCCAGTGTGGGGCGGATGCCCCATCACATAGGGCTTAGGTTGGCTTAACTGTATCTCTCAGGGGTACGTGAATTTTTCACACCCCTGAGCAATGTAGCTAGGTCAACCTAAGTTTTAGGTATAGACCAAGCCTAAGGGGAAATCCATTAAACTGGATGGAGTTACAGTGGTGTGAGAGGAGAATCAAGCCTGTAGACTTCAGTGGGATGGGATAGGATGTAAGGTCTTGTCTACACTACACAGTTTTGTCAACAAAAGTCAGCTTTCATCGACAAAACAGTGGATGTGTACACACTGCAATGCTTCTCATGCTAATTTAGCTCTCTTGCTACACTGACATAATATAACTACCTCAACAAGAGGCATAGAGCTTTTTGTGATGAAATTAGAGCGACACAGTGTAGACACTGCGCTTGCTTATGTCATCATAAATGGCCTCCAGGAGGTGTTCCACAATGCCCATGGTGACCTCTCTTGTCAGCAGTTTGAACTCAGCTGCCCAGCAGCCGGGTTCACAGGCAGGAGCCCCTCCCCCTTTAAAGACCTGGGAATTTTTGAAATTCCTCTTCCTGCTTGCTCTGTGTGGATAGTTCACACAGCATCTTCCCAGCTGACCAAGTCAGCTCCCCCCCAGCAAATGCGTTCCTGCCTGGAGTACACCAGAGATGTTGGATCTGCTGGGTCTGTCAGGAGAGGAGGCTGTGCAAACCCAGCTCTGCTCCAGACATGGGAACTGTGATACCTACAGGCAGATTGCTCATGGGATGTTGAAGAAGGGGCATGAAAGGGGCATGCATCAATGCCATGCTAACATCAAGGAGCTGAGGCAGGCATACCAGAAGACAAAGGAGGCAAACCGTCGCTCTGATGCAGCGCCAAAAACCTGCTGCTTCTACAAGGAGCTGCATGCCACCCTTGGCAGCAATCCCACTTGCACCAAAAAAAGCTGCATGAATACTTTGAGGGGAATGGAGGCAGTGGCCAGCAGAGTCAACCCCGCAGACAAAGTGATGTGCAAGGAAGTGGAGTTGGAGGAGGATGTGGGACAGGCGACAGGTTCGTCCAGTAGCATAGCAAGTAGGGCCTCTTTTTGACTCTGGAGGGGTCTAGCCAGTCACAGCACTTCAGCTCTTGTGCTCCTGACTCAGGAGAGGGGAGCTCCAGTAAGTACTCATTTTGATTTGATACTGCACAGTGACATGAGGAAGAGCTGTCCTTTATTTTGTTACATGTCAGAAGTGGGATAAGGAATAGAAATTAACATAACTAGCACTGTTTGCCTCTGTTTCCCTTTCCCCTATGCAGCTATATGCAGTGAGGGGTCCGGTGGAAAAGTTTGTTAATGCAGACCGAGATTTCACAGCAATCCTCCATAGAGAGACTTTCCTGGAGGTACTCTGCAATCCTCTGCTGAAGGTTCCTTGGCAGAGCTGCTTTGTTTCTTCCCTCACTGTAGGAAATTTTGCCACTCCAACTGACAATTTCTTCTGCTGGAATCAAAGCAGCACACAGGCGAGTGGCATACAAACCCGGCCTGAAGCCACACGCATACAAGAAATGCACCCTTGCATCCTCAGGTAGCCTCAGGAGTGAGATATCAGCTCGATCACCCCTGCCTGTGGAAAATGGTGCCAGTATTTAGAATAGTGTCCCTAGGCACTTGAAACTACCCAAACTTTTTGCCCCATCTTGCTTTTTCCCCTGAGGGCCAAACTCACCATGTCCAGGGCACTCGCCAATCTTGTGCTTGCCCAGAGAAAGTGAGAAGGAGGTGTACGTAATTTTTATGATTCAAGGATGTGAGTGCACTCACAATACTGCCTCTGTTTATTGTACTTCTGCAGATGTGCCCTTGAGGGGCACCTCCTACACACCAATGGAGCATTTCTGTCACATAAGGAGGCGAACCAGGAGGAGTAAGGAGGACATGTTCAGAGAAGTGTTCCAATCATCTGATGCTACAGATAGTTATCACAGAGCATGGAGAGAGACAGTCAATGAAAAATTAATATCCAGGAAAGGAAACAGGGGCAGGAGCATATGATAGAGGGGCAGGAGGGGATAATAAAGCTCATGGAGGACCAAACAGAGATGCTGAGGTCCCTGACTGCTCTGCAAGCTCAACTCCCCCTGCATCCCATAAAAAGCTGCAGTCCATGCTTTCCCCAAACTCCCCACACACATTCCTTGCATGTTCCCAGCCTGTTGCAGTACCCCTGCACTTCACCTCTAGGGAGGAGTTTCATAATGACAGCTAGACTTACACACAACTGTGAGACCCTCAATTCAGAGGCTGCTCCTCAATGTCATGTCCCTTGTAAGAAATGGAAATCTGTGTATTGCTGTTTAATAAAATTTACTCTTAAAAATAAAATGAATCTTTATTTGCGTCCTACACACATTGGTTGCTGCTGGAATTCATACACAATAGCAATTGGCACATTTGCAGACTACAATTAACGCTCAGGAAGCAATCCTTACAAAAGTCATTCCAGGCGGCAAGTAAACAATGCCTGGCTGAATGCATTACAGAAAGACACATTACTAGGGCTCATTGTCAAAATGCTGCTATGATGCCTCCCTGATTCAAAAGCCCCCTGTTCAACCTCCACAAATAGCCCTGGTATCTGGCTGCTCAAAATCAGCTGCCAGGCAATCCACCTCAATACTCCACCCCCATGGAAACTTTTCCCCTTTAGCTTCATAGATTTTATGCAGAGCATAGCAGGCTGCTATGACCATGGGAATATTTTCCTCACTGATGTCTAACCTGCCAAAAAGGCAGCACCAGCAACCCTTTAATCTGACAAATGCACATTCAACGGTTATGCTGCACCTCCTGAGCCTGTTGTTGAAGTGCTCCTGGTAGGCTGGGTCTCCCAGGATCTCTATGGGTATTTCCACATACCCTATTGGAATCTTCTGGTCTGAAAAGAAAGTCCTTGCTTACAGCTTTCTACACAGGCCAGTGTTCCTGAAGATGCATGAATCATGCACCTTTCCTGACCACCCTGTGTTGATGTCAGTGAAACTACACGAGTGCAATATTCCTACACAAATAGAAAAACCCTTTTCATCAGAGTAGGCTGCATCTATACTATGGGTTTATGCCGGCACTGCAATGCTGCTGTAGCTATGCCAGTACAGCCTCTGTAGTGTTAACACAGCCGGAGGCACTAGCTCTGAGAGAAGTGAACTACCCCATTCATCTCAATGGGATGTTAGCTCCAAAACCCACTGCTTTTCCCTCCCAAGTAGATACACCCTGGCAACCAGGATACGTACTTCCCCTCCATGTTGACCCACCGCCTTCTTTTCAGGCTGTAGAGCAGTGTTTCTCAACCTTTTTAATACCAGGGACTAGCTTGCTGTTTTCCTAAATTGGGTCAGGGGGATCTCAGGGACCGGTGCCGGACCACAGATGGGTCGTTGAGGAACACTAGTATAGAGGAAACCCCTGCTGTTATTCCAGGAGGAAAAGGGGCCCTACCTCTCTTGAAGTGAAAGAGGGTTTCCCTACCTCCACCACTCCTAATTGGGCTGGAGCCTCAGTGTGGGAGTGAGCCACAGGGGGCCCCATGTGATGTGGTGACCCTAGGGCCACAGATTGGTTTAGTTTAGCCTTGGCCATAGCAGCATCCAGCCAAGCCCTCAAATTGGAGATCCTTTGAGAGAGGCACCCTCTGCTCTGGAACTCATACCTTCACTAGACTGGAAATAGACCAAATTTGCTGACGCTGTGAAGCCCATCTCTTTTTGTTCCCATTGGGAGAAGGGGAAGAGTAGTGAGAGCTTGTGTTTGTTGGAAGGGCGAGGTATTTGGAATCAATTTTCTAGCGGTCCTATTTTGGTTTGGGGAAGGCTGCTGAATATTCAGATATTTATGTGAACTGTATTTTTAAAGCTTGTTGAAGGCACAGAATGTACTTAATTGGTGCTTCAGTTAATACGATTTATAAAACAAAATAAAGATAATGTGTGTGAGGTTTGCAGGATCTAGTATGAAAGGACAATGACAAAGAAGTTTGTCTTGCCTAAGCTGAAGAGGCAATTTTGCAACTCTAATGGGAAAACAACTGATCTCAGGAGCATTTATTTACATGCTTTAAAACACCTAGCAAAAAAAGTATGCTTTTCTACTTAAAATGGAAATCTTTTCCCCTAAACACAAACACAATGAAAGTGAAATGGTTTAGTAGAATATCTATCTACGCATTAAGTCCTACTGTTGCGGTCCAGAGTGTATTATAATAAGAGGAAAAAATTATGTCATGGAAGCGTGCAGGAGTTAATATACCAGACCAGTCTTTTATATAGATAAGTATGTAGACAAGGTCTGAAATGTCGCTATTATACTTCATTGTCCGTTATTGCCAAATTGCTACATTGTGCCAATCTATAGTCTAGAGCCATCAAAAATAAGTGCTGTTAGTATTCCCATTTGGTATTTGGAACAGACTCAAATTATTAAAATATTGTAAAATCATCTGCTACTCCTTCACTCTTTAAATCATACTTTATGATACCTTTTTCTCTTGCTATGGTAAGGAGTCTAGAGCATAAATATAAGACATACAGCTATCGTTTTAGCAATAATGAATTAGCTTATTTTCCAGTAGGTCAGTTTACTCACCACAAGATACATTGTTCACAGCAAAGGTCATTTTAAAGTGGTAAGAATGCAATGCTAGCTTCATTTCCAATAAAAGATACAAAAGAGTCTTTGTGCCCTGGAAGTTTGATATTTTAAACTTTAGTGTCACTGTGACCATGAATCATGAGACCTCTCTTTCGCTCACAAACAGAAACAAGCAGCTAAGTGGAAGAGATGGAGACTGAGTTGAATGTTTGAAACAATAATTGAACTAAAAACAGCAAACCAATGCATGTATACAGTGCCTTTCACACAAAGGTACAAGAGGTTGGCTAGCAAAGTGTAAGTAAGATTATCAGTGAAAAGAAAAATGAAGAGCAGCAACAAACACATATGTCTTTAGGTTTAGTGTTTAAAATATAGGTTCCCAAACTGTGGGTCACAACTTCAAATGGGATTTACCATGAGCAGATGAGGTCACGGGTCCAATGGGCCAGATTCGGCCCCCCAGAGGACGTTGTCTGATCCCGAACATGTTCAGATCTGCTCCACAAATGCCACTGCAGCAGGTCACCATTTTGAGCTAAAATTGCACACAGTGCATGCAAAATCAAGCAGTGCAAAGACCACTATTTTGTAGATCACAATGGCACCCCCCCAATGCAGCATTTGTGGAGCAGGTCCAGATGTGTTGGCTGTGAGGATGCCAGTTTGACCATTTGCACCATCTGGCTGTGCAAACATCCAGCTGAGGGACTTGAATGTAAAAGATCCTTCTCTGTGGGCAGCAGCCTCAGAGCATCCTCTGTCCTTGAGCTGGTAGGAGCCTGTGCTAGCCTTTTCTGAGATGGGAGTCTGCAGTGGCTTGTACGCTTCTTAAGGCAGGGTCCATATCTTCTTTATACCACCCTGAGTACCCTATTGGCATAAAAAAAAATCACTGTAAGTCACTGTCTCTGTGCTCCCTTAGTATCACCGCACAGGGCCTTCCTAAGTCCTGGCTTCATTTACTTAACAGTGAATTCCTCTGTCTGATTTGTGATAAGAGGCACATTTGACTCTTGTTGACAATGAAATTATTCAGCCTTTCACACAGGTAGGGCATCTCAACTGGCTGAAGGAACAATTTGCATCGTTTTCTCCCAACTTGGACATGACTATGTGTTTGGGTGAAAAATCCCTTTCAGTGCAAGCCTGATTTCAAAATGTCCTGCAATTAGTTATTGCAAGGAACATATGCCCAACTGTCTCTCCTGGAGTTCTGTTTCATTGGTGTTAGGCCTGAGGCAATTTTCAGCTAGGCCGAAACCCAATGATTCTAGCAGGCAGGCATACCAGAGCCACAAGGACAATGGCATATGTAAATACGGAATCCCTTGGAAGGCCAGATGTCCACTCAGTGATTCAGTCTCACAGTGAGTACAGCACATTCCTTACGAGCCCTCCTATCTGTAAGGATATGTCTTCTCCACCCATTCCCCCCCACCCCCAAGTGTAGTCAGAGATCCTTTGATGTAATTAGAGTGTCTCTGCACATATGATCTGTATCTGTCATTATCACTCCTGTTCTTTCTGGGTGGAAGGATGTCTGTATTTGTAAGTGAATATACAGAAGAAATGCAAATAGATTGTTTAAGTGATAAAAACCGTATATAAGTGTCTCCTGTAACAACATGAATTTGAAGCTGTTTAAGGCAGTCTTCCTGGTACTGTGAATAAACCCCTTCAGTATTATTTGTGCTTCCTGATTCTTGGGGAAAGACTCCTTTTTGCTTCACACCGGAAAATATCAATACCCTGCACGCTCAACACACGCCTTGAAACTGATGGTGCCATTTGTGAGCACATATTTGGTGAAGTTGGATTCAGTGCACTTATGTCCATCAAGTCTCAGTATTGATCTAGCAGTGATGTCACATTGGAGAGAGGCTGCTGGACTTCAGGAAGCTGTGTCGCAACACATAAGCCCATGTGTCATATTGAATAACTACTTCATGTGCAAATTCCTTGATCACTATGTTGTTGTGTGGGATCACAGGAAACAATAAGTCTAAAAATCCGGTCACTTTTAAAGAAGCCTGAAAAGTTGTCTGGGCGGGGGAGGAGTTTTGTATTTGGGTGGGGGTTATTCAGAAATATAAGTAATGTTAAGTTGGAACTTTCTTACTTTTGCTGCAGCACCTGTGAGAGATCTCAAGGATGTGTAGTGTGAGTGCTAAAAATAGGTGAGGGTATTGAATCTTTAACAAAGGTTTCCCATAGCCAAACTTCATTGACGTTAAATACGTGTTAACGAAACCAAGCAAAAACCAAAGACTTTCAAAACAGTTTTGACTAAAATCTCTTCTTTCTCTCTCTTAGTTCCTCAAATGTCACACTCTTGGATTTTGCTGGGTTACCTGTTCATTAGCTTTCCAGCTGTCATAGGTTTAGTCCACATGGGGAAATTAATGCACTAGTACATATCACAGTGCACAGCAAACTGGAAAATTCAGTTAAGAAAACAAGAACAAAGCTCAAGAAGTGCCATGGGATCTTTGGGTTTTCAAGGTTTCTTTCAAAAAGATCCACATAAAGTACATTGAATGCAATTCAATTTATCTGCCTAAGAAAAATGAAATTTTGGTTAATGCTGCTGAGATTTGAACGAACAGTGTCAGCAAGCCTGATATTTCAAACAGAGGTTTAGTTTAGAAAGCTATTTTCACCCTCAATTCCTCGTCACGATTTTCCATGCTCTGCATATCTTCTCAGTACCTTGTTTTTCATCCATCTGGGCCACAAGAGGCTTTATAGCTCATTGTGTTTTCTTTATTGATTCATATTTACCAGACTGAGACATCCTTTCAGAGAACAGCCATTGAAAAGATATTTTTCTGTCAGCTAACCTTGCTCTGGTTTCTTCTAATTACTGGGAACATTGGGGTAGAGGGTCACAAGCCATAGGATTCAATGAGATGGGATCATTTATCACAGGAGAAAACATGTTGTGCTGCTGAAAGGAGACAAAGGGTATGTCTATGCAGTAGGGAAGCAGCACACAGCAGCAAGTCTCAGAGCCTGAATCTACAGACTTGGGCTCACAGGCTCAGGCTACCATGCTAAAGACAGACATATAGGTTGAAGCTCAGGCTAGAGTTCAGTTTCTGAAGCCTAAGAAGGAGTTGGGTATCACAACCCAAATGGCAACATCTACACAGCTCCCTTTAGGGAGGTAGCCTGAGCTCAAGTCTGTCAACCTGGTCCCTGAGACTCACTGAGGTGTAGTCATACTCCAAGGAGTCAAAAAAAAAATACACACTGACTTTCTGTATTTCCATTGTACTTTGAATTCCTTCCTTCTGCATCTCGTTTAGCATTTCCAAGAAAATACTAGTTGAGATGCAGGAATTCAACCAACAGAGAATTGAAATATTCTTTGCATATCCCTATGAACAGATTGGGAAGGATTGCTTGGCTTGGCATGATACAGAGGGGTGATTACAGGATGCTGGAGTTTTTTGTAAGTAGATGAAAGCCTTGCAAGTAGAGCTGGTGGGAAATTTTCCAACAAAACATTTCTCCAGCAGCAATCACGGAAAACAAAGCCTTTTGTGGAAGTGTGTCAATTTTGATTAATCTTCCTGCTAGCCCACCTGAAGGATCTCTTAAGTCCAGGACTCCATGGCTTCCAGGGTCACCAGCTCTGGGGCAGCCGTGGCATGCTGACTACTGTAGGGTCAGGGACCACCTGGCTTCCTACCATGGAGCCAGCCTGGAAACACCAGGTGGCTCTCAGGGCTTCCAGGCTCTTTGCTGCAAAGCTGGAAGCCTTGGGAGCCCCTGATCTAGCCAGGGCTCTCTAGGCTTCCAGGTCTTCAGAAGGAAAATATATCGGGTGACAATTTTTTTCAGAATTTCCCCTCTATGGGAAATCTCAAAATTGCTATTTTGTGTTCTGAAACAGAACCGAATTTTTTCAGAGTCTTAGAAAGTTCTATTGAACAGAAATTGACTTTCAACCAGCTCTACATGCAAGTTTGTATCTTTAACTGTATTATGTAGGAACTAACATATGGCCCAGATTCTGTAGTCCAGCCAACCTAAATTCAGCACAGGACTAGTGTGCAGGGAAAGAGAGCTACACTAAACTGCATCTGCTGCCTTTGGCCACAAAGGGTCATTCCAGCACATAGGGATTACTGGAGCAGAGCCATACTCTAGCCATGACTCATGTCAATGGGAACAATCTTGCACTGGGGTCGTCTGAAAGGGTACGTGGTTTAAAGCTGCTTTGCTGACTTTGACACCCAAGGGTTCCCTTAATAGACAAGAATCCAGTTAATCTGAGTTACATTCCCTTTGTACCACTAGAACAGCACTGTGTTTTTATATTTTTTAATATAATTTCTTGAGTGGTAACAGCTAATTTAGATCATAAAACATTCTTAAAACTACAACACCCACCTGTGGAGGTGAAGAAACAAATTGACAGAGCCAGACAGGTACCGAGAAGTCACCTACTACAGGACAGATCCAACAAAGAAAACAACAGAACACCACTGGCCATCACCTACAGACCCCAGCTAAAATCTCTCCAACACATCATTAAGGATCTACAACCTATCCTAGCAGATGATCCTGTACTCGCTCAAGCCGTGGGAGGCAGACCTATCCTTGCTTACAGACAGCCCCCCAACCTGAAGCAAATAATCATACACCATACAACCATACAGCAACCGTACACCATACAACAAGAACACTAACCCAGGAACCTATCCCTGCAACAAACCCCATTGCCAGCTCTGCCCGCACATCGACTCTAGTGACACCATCACAGGTCCTAACCACATCAGCCACACCATTAGGAGCTCATTCAACTGCACATCTACTAATGTAATATATGCCATTATGTGCCAGCAATGCCCCCTCTGCCATGTACATTGGCCAAACCGGACTTTCACTACGCAAAAGAATAAATGGACACAAATCAGACATAAAAAATGTTAACATCCATAAACCAGTCGGAGAGCACTTCAGTTTCCCAGGACACTCTGTAGCTGACTTGAAATTTGCCATATTTCTACAAAAAAACTTCAAAAACAGACATCAATGAGAAACTGCAGAGCTGGAACTCATTTGCAAACTTGACACAATCAGACTAGGTCTGAATAGGGACTTGGAATGGTTATCTCATTACAGGAAGTAATTGTCACTGTTCACACATTCTCACCTTCTAATCAACAGTTGTGAATAGGCCTCATCTACTCAAACTGAATTGATTTTGTTAGCACTTGCCTTCCCCATTGTTGTTTCTTATCCTTGGATGTATATATATACCTCCTATCTGTGATTTCCATTTCATGCATCTGACAAAGTGGGTTGCAGCCCACGAAAGCTTACACCCGCAGGAATTTGTTAGTCTTTAAGGTGCTACAGGACTCTCATTGTTTCTGTGCTTGTTTCATTTAAATTAAGATTATTAAAAGCAGCATTTTTCTTCTGCATAGTAAAGTTTCAAAGCTGTATTAAGTCAAACTTTTGAAAGAACAACCATAATGCTTTGTTCAGTTATGAACATCTTGGGAATGGAGGTTGTTTGTAACACTGAGGTTCTACTGTACATACATACAGTGTATTTTCAGTTGGCCAGTCTCTGATTGCATGGAATGGTAAATATTGTGCACTCAAGCCATAAAATTTCTAAAAGGAGCTACATTCCCATCTGCAACTTTCAATGGCTACACATTTTCACACTGTTTTCATCCAAGATTTAGAGTATCTGTTCTAATTGGGTAGGAGTCACTTCCTGTGGGGCTTATATAACCATGTTCTCAGTGAAATTTCTTTTTTTAAACCCTGTGTTTTTAATTCTTTTCAGTCAGCCAATCTCAGTTCAACACGTGTGACTCCAGTGCCGATACCCCTGCTGTCAGTTATACTCTAATTAAACGGGGTCAGCTGATACTTCTTGCTGTATTTCATTTACAGCAACCTGGAGTCCATTGGCGCTACTGCTGCTGGAAGACCGAGTCCAGTTCTGGTGCCCACAATTCAAGATGGATGTTGATAAATTGGAAAAGATTCAGAGAAGAGCCAAGAGACTAATTAAAGGCTTGGAAAACATGCCGTATAATGATAGACTCAAGGAGCTCAACCTATTTAGCTTAACAAAGAGAAGGGTAAGGGATGACTTGATTACAGTCTCTAGGTACCCACATGTGGAACAAATATGTCCTAACGGACTCTTCATTCTAGCAGAGAAAGGTGTAACATGATCTAATGACTGGAAGATGAAGCTAGACAAATTCAGACTGGAAATAAGGCATAATTTTTTTAACAATAAGAGTAATTAACCATTGGAACAGCTTACCAAGGGTTGTCATGAATTTTTCATCACTGACAGTTTGGAGCACAAGATTGGATGTTCTTCTGAAAGATATGTTCTAGAATTATTTAAGGAGATTCTATGGCCTGTATCATGCAGGAGGTCAGACTAGGTGATCACGGTGGTCCCTTCTGGCCTTAGAATCTATGAAGTCTATGAGAAGTCAGTTGTTCATAATTATGTCCTTAATTTACACGTTAAAAATGGACCCCCAACAAATCCAGATCATTTTAACTCTTCTGTGGACAGGATACATGTTATTGTTGATGCTACTGTTCTCTAGAATCACAAGTGTTCTTCTCAGAGCATCATGAGCCATGCTGGACCTTCCTCAGATGATCCTATTATGGTGATAGCATACATGCAGAGAACTCAGATAAAATATGTAGCCCCTCCCCTGATGTGTGACTCAAGCCTCTCCTTGGTGCTTAGTATTTGGAGTAACTTCTCTTCTCCCCTTGTCTGGGTTGAGTCCTGGACTTTTTTTCTACTGCAATGTGCCTCCACATGAGGTACATGCCTGAGACTCCAGGGAAGGAGACTCCTTGGGAAAAGGAATCTGCTACCAGGACTGGCAAAGAGTATAAATCCCAGTACATAAACAATAAAGTACATCAACTCAAACCCCCCAGCAAAGGAATGATACACCCCAAAATAATAATATAACAAAGGGGAACTTCGCTGGGAGCAGGAAAATAGGCTCTGGGGAAGGAAAGGGTTAGGGTAAAGTAATAAAAACATCAACCAATTTCCTACCTCCCAACACTTACAACTTTTCCCATCCTGGCATCTTGCAAGGCAAATGCAGATGCCTCCTGCTAGGAGTGCTGCAGTGCTGTAAATGTTGTTCTGCTTTAAACAAAAAGGGTCCCCTTATTGTGACTTTGCCCCAGGGTGGGATAGGTCCTCTCTTGGCTCCTACCAGACTTGCTGCCTCCCTGGTCGGGAGCCCCGGAGGTCTTGGCGGGTTCTCAGTAGCCGGATCTCTGCCATTCTGGACACTGGTCTCTGCAGGGCTGGAACTGCGTGATCCATGCACTGGTCCCACAGCACTTCAGGCTCTCTTTGTGGGAAGTGGGAGTTAGAGACTCCCAGAGCTGTTCTGATTCTCTTAGCTCCCAAACTCAAAGCCCAAAACTGAAAACTAGAACTGGTCTCTTCGTCTGAGTCAGGCTGTCCCCTCCCACTGAGGGTCTGAGCCGTTCTGGCTCAACTTTTGCCCAGTAAACTGCTTGTCCAGATCATCCCATGCAGAAGCTTTCCTACTGGGCTCCAATCCATTCTGTCCCCACCCCGGACTCTGAACAGGCTGGGAAATGGCCTTGAAGGACTCTGGTAGCCATTACAATTGTAGTCCCTTTGGTAAGACCCCCTAGAGCAGTGTTTCTCAATCTGGAGCTCGCAAGCTGCTTGCGGCCCAACCCGCTGCGGCCCATGTGACATCCTCAGGGCCATATAGGTATTATCTATATTGTGTGGGTGTGGCCCACATAACACATAGAGAGCTGCATATACAGCCCACAATGGTAAATAGGTTGAGAGCCACTGCCCTGGAGGCTAAGTGTGGCACTACAGGAGCTGGCAAACGTCAAGTGGCAGCTACAAACAAGTACTCTGGCTGGGAGGTTATAACATAACACAACAGTATGTCTTAGAATTCAGAACGATAAACACACAAGAACCCAATCACAGAGGACAAACAGGCTATTATCTAAGGCAGAGAGGTACAACTACCCACTTTGCTTTAAAACAACTCTTCCCAGATTGGCTCTGCTTGCATGCTTTGCTACAGAGACCTCTCTTCCCTAAGCAGGACCTGGAAACCTCCACACCCTTAGAGCAATTTTTTTTCAATTCCAACACAGTCCTCAGTATACCTGCAGAGCCCAGAGGAGAGGCCAGATGGAGGCACAGCACCCAGGAAATTCAGTGCACTTCACAGTGCAGATTCCAATAGCCTATTCCTACAGGACGAAGGGACAAAAAAGCAGCAGGCATGGTGAGCTTCTTCTGTGCAACCCCAGAGAAGCAGCATGTGTAACCCATTCGATATGATGCTCCAGCCTCTTCTAGTGATGGCTAGGCTACAGGTAGAGCTGGATCTTTTAGTTCAGGCATTGAAAGCTTATGTGTTAAGATCCAAAGGTCCCTGCGGACAATCTCCAAAGGAATGTGGTGTCACACATACTTCCCCCTACCAGTGTGCCTTCCTTGGGAGAATGGCTGCTCTGGGGCCCACTGTATACACCTGATTAATGCTTCTCTCTCCACACAGTGACAGCTCGACAGTTATTTATCACTAACAATCATTCATTTTCCACTAGTCAGCTGGTAGGATACAAACAGCCCATTATGTGAAAGAGAATTGCACCCAGGAATGATGCTGATTCAGCACATCTCACTTAGCAGGGACCCTTTGGAGTCTTAGCTGAAGTTTAAATCTGTCCTCCACTATCAGAGGACCGTGGCAGTATTTCTCCTGGAAGTTATTCCCCTCTCAGTCACAGCTGCCCCATGGGAGTAGTAGAGGCTTGCAAACTGCACTCCCCCACATCCTGGGAGTAGGAGTTTTACACACTGCTTGGAAAATGTCCTAGTTTATCTTTCTGATATATGTATCACTAGACTTATTTAAGATGGGCATGCAACTTGTGCAGTGTATGGAGATAAAGGATTGCAAGCTACAGCAAAGACAAAGATGTACATACAATATAGACGTTTTCCTAACAACCAGCCAAAGAATTCCCCAGCTTTTCTTGGGCTTGAATATAAAACAAACTCCACTAGATGGCAGTCGGATGTCTAGAATAACACAAGGCTGCTGCAAAATTCATTTGGATTAGCCTCTGTTGAAAAAATAATCTGTAAGGGTATATGTCAGTTATGATTTCAACATTACCTCAGTGTTTAGATTTGTTCATACTTCCTGTGAGGTAGTAATGGATAATTGTCCAATAAATATGAAATCATATTAGAGCATGATGTAGACTTTGTAGCTAAAACTGTTACACTTTGTTCTTTGCATTCCTAATACTACCCACCACTAACACTTCTAGATGTATTTGATCCTTTTTTCTCAGAAATTTGATGTCTTTCACCTGTAGCAATGATCATCAGCCAATTAATCCTCTACCAAGGGAAATTATGCTTACATATAGCTGCTTTTTGTACGAAGACCTTTTTCAGTGTCTAATAAAATTTCAAAACATTAGGTCATTTACACACGTGCAACCCCATTGACTGTGAGTGAATGAAAGCGGAATTTTGTACCTTGTTTCCAAAAAAAAAAAAAAAAAAAATGTTTTAAAGCACCTGATTCACCAGTGATTCACTTTTTATAGCTATGTATACCTGTGAAGAGTGCAATACGCTAGTCAGAGCAACTTGTACTCCTTTGCACATATATAAACAGCCACACAAGGTGCAAGAAAGGCCCTGTGATTTTAGTAAAGTAACTTGGCCCAAATGTCTTTTGCTTATCTCAGCTATTGTCTGTCCTTTGCCTGAACTCAATAACTAAGGGTATGTCTATGCTGCAAAAAGACCAGCGGCAGAAAGTCTCTGAGCCTGGGTCAACTGACTCTTGCCCACACAATGGGGCTAAAAAGAGCAGTGTAGATGTTCGGGCTCACCAGGCCCCGCACCTGGTTTGGGCCCCGCACCAGGTTTCAGAGCCTGGACTCCAGCCCAAACCCAGACATCTGCACTGCTATTTTTAGCCCTAAAGCATGAGCCAAAATCAGTTGACTTGCTGCCTTGGGTCGTTTTTTTGCAGTGGAAACATACCCTAACAATGATATCAGAAACAGGATTATGATTTCAAGTGATTAGTCCAGTAAAAAACCCTAAAGAATTTCTACTCAAACCAGTGTCACTAGAGGGAAGACAGAGAGGAAACCTGATACACTAGAAGATCTATGAAAAGGGAGATATTCAAAATGCTGAGTGCTTTTCAAAGTCTCACCCAAAATGTTTTCTAAAGTTTCCATCAGGACTTCAGATTAAATAGTTACCAGAATCATCCTCCTCCACACCTGAAACATAATCATCCACATTGTTTATGTGGAACACAGCAGGCACGAAAGTTACACTTCCACAGCCAAGTCACATCTCTGATGGTCATAAAGCTGTGTAGTAAGTACAGTGTATCATGTTCATACATGCTGTGAATCAAGCCAAAAAATGAATATGCTTATGTCTCCACGCACAAAGAATCAACAAAAAGGCATTTACACAAAGAACTGAAAATAAAACTATTAGCTGCAAAGCTACATTCATTCATAAGAAGTGTTGAAAATAAGCCAGAACGGGTAGGTGTGGAATTCTGGAATCAGCTTTTGATGGCATAACATTCCTTCACTGACTAAAATATAACAAATATGTTATTGTTCCAGCAGCTACTTCCCCATCTTATGAGTGAGTGTCTCATCAGGCAACTCTAACATGCAAGTCTAAAATTAAAAATATGGCCAATTTAAAGAGATCATAGGCTAAATTTGAGTCTTTACTCCTGACTCAGGCAAACCTCCCCCTGAGGTTTTAAGTCTTGACTGAATAAGGAGTTATAACTTGGCCTCATATTTCCATAGCTAGTTTGTGAGATACCAGGCCCCTCAAGAACAGAAATGGAGTGGCATGAAAGCTACCCGTGGTTAATGATTTGTTACAATCCATATAACCACATCCATAATCCCATGTATTCAGATGCTGGACCCACTATCACATGCTCCACAAATGCTGCATTGTCTTTCTGCCTCCCTTGTGAATCTCTTTTACAAGTGGCATAGTCAAACTAGCTAGAAGCTGCTGATGAGAGCTGTGGGGAGGATGGAAATTCCATTTCACAAAAGATATTGAGATTTTAAAATCCAGCTTCATTTTGAATCAGAATGAAAATCAAAATTTTCAAAATTCTCTAAAAGAAAAAATCTGCCCTCAAATTGTTTCCGATCGATCAAAATATTTTGTTTTGATTTTGATTTTGTTGTATTATAATACAACAAACATTTAAAAAATTCTGAACAGTCATTTCAAAATGAAGAAATACACATTTTGTTTCAAAATGTCAAAACAGATGTTTCAAAATTGCCAGAACTTTTTCCATTTTTTCTGAAACAAAATTCCAGCAAAATCGACCCAGTTTCACCAAGTGTTTTGATGGAGCTGCTGTTCCAACAGAATACTGTTCCATTGAGGTTTCTCTGACCTAGCTCCACTGTGACTTATTTCATTGTTAATGGTGGTTTTAGTATTCATTTGTATGCAATATTTGAGCCATGCAAAACTTAGCAGTCACTTTGCTGGGTTTGATGAGATACTTTCTCCAGTTTCACTTTGTGTGAATTCAGATCCCTACAGTTTTGCTTTGAACTTTGCAAGATTGTACACAGAAATGTAACTCAGCATAGGTCTGCTCAGAATGTGGGCCTAGTCTGTTCGAAATGTAATTAATCATGAATAAAAATTTTGCACAGCTCTAATAAAGTCTGATTCTGGTGTTTAATTCAGTTAAAAAAATTCCTAGAGCAAGATTTTAAAAATTTAAGTCAGTGGGAGATGCTGGGTGTTCAGCATGTTTGAAAATTAGGCAACTTATTTAGGTGCTGAAACAGTGGAATTAGGACCCTAACTTTAGATACCAAGTTTTGAAAATCTTGGCCCTATTGACTAAAATGGGAATAGGAGAATGGAGCCAGTCTACTGAATATGCCTTTTTTTTTACAACATGTAGTCACACACACAATACAGCATTTCCAATTTGTCTCATGGCCCTTTCATCTCTTTTCACCACCAAGCTTTGCTTGCGTGTAACTTTATTATGTAAAAGCTGTGACATGGTTTATCAGGCTATATCAGTCCCCTGCTGGAGGTGCTGGCACCCTGACAGCCTCTGCTTCAGGGAAACCCCCTCAGGCCAGGTTACCAGCAAGATGTAGTCCTCCAGAGACCTAGAAGGGCCAGGAGGAGACATGAACGAATAAGGAGCCAGCAGGCCAATTAAGTAAACTTATTTGGTTGAGCACTTCCTCTGTGAACAGTGCTGGTTGAGATAGTATTAGGGGAGAAGCTCCTCAGTGTTAACCCAGAACCCCTGGGAAACCTCAGGTCCTGGGTTTAAAGTATTGCAACCAAATACCTGCCTTCTTGTTTATTTAAAGGCATGGACATTCCATTTTTTTAAAATGGAAAAAGTTATTTTCACCAGTGCAGTTTTCCTTAGCAAAAAATAAAATTACAGATCATGGTGGCCAGCTAAAAAAGTAAAGTTTTGTTTGCTCAGACACTTTTTAGAAATGCTGCATCTTCTTCACATAGTATCATAGAAGATGAGGGTTGGAAGGGACCTCAGGAAATCATCCAGTCCAACCCCCTGCTCAAAGCAGGACTAACCCCAACTAAATCATCCCAGCCAGGGCTTTTTCAAGCCGGGCCTTAAAACCTTTAAGGATGGAGATTCCACCACCTCCCTAGGTAACCCATCCCAGTGTTTCACCACCCTTCTACTACTCCACATGATCAGGAGTAGCACGAGAGACAACTCAGAGGGGAAGGAAAAGGGGTGTCAACAGAAATGCAGGGAGAGAAATGCTGCAATGGTTTGGCTAAGCTATAATGATCTGCTAAACTAGCACATTTTCATTTGTTCCCATTTGCATTTTGTGGAGAAAATACCTGAATGAGTTTTTGAGTTGTTTTTGTTAGAGGGCGGGGGAGAGAAGGGTGCAGTAAGATGGGTTAGAGTAAGGGACTGTGATGGTGGGGGCTATTTGTATCATTCATTGTCATTTTGAAGAGATCCTTCAAAAGTAAAACAAGGAAAATGGCAAAGGAGAACCAGATGGCTCAGGAGATCACTATGGGGATAATCCAGTATAATGGTGACTAAGGAGAGAAACAACCATATGATTCAACAGAGCCCTTAAACTGCCAGGGGCCGCCCAAGTACAATGGTAGCTCGGAAAACGTTGCACTGTTTTGCATGGTGACAAAGAAAGGTAGAGTTGTGTATCAACATTCTGGTGGCATTGCAGCCAAAACAACCTCACTCTCCATCACCAGCCTCACATCTGCATTGAGCAGAATGACCAAACAAATCCCTGAAAAAATCCCTTGGGCTAAGTGAACAGTTACCCAGCACCACTCTCTGGGACTACTCTAGCAGTGGCCTACCGAGGAGCGAGGGTGAGGGGGGGACCATGCCCCTGGGTGCTGTCCTGGGAGGGGGGTGCTGGCTGGGCCCTTAGAGGGGGAGGAGCCCCCTTCCCCCCCCCGCTGTCATAGGCAGTCAGGGACCACAGGGCTTTAACATCCCTGGCAGCCATGCAGACCCCAGCACAGGCCTGCTGGTCGCCAAGGGCTCCAGCTGTGGGGGGAGCAAACATCTTCCAGCCCCTCCGCTTCTGCGCTGGGATCCTGGCCACGCAGGGGCCAGGCAGCCAAAGGTGGGGGGAAGCAGGGGAGAGCGGGAAATGGGCCCGCAGACCTCTTACCCTGCAGGGCACTGCTGCTGCCGACAGGGGGGGCACAAATGTAAGGCCCCCGGGTGCCGGAGACCCAGGGTACGCCACTGCTAGAAGGAAGAAATGGAATCTCCCAGTGTGAGCCTGTCTATCCTTGCCAGGATCTGCAGTCACTCAACTAAATAGTACCTCCAGGTGCATGCTATGAAAATCTAGAGCTGCTCAGAAAAATAGGGGGCAAGCATTGGGTGACCAGATAATAAATGTGAAAAGTCAGAACAGGGGGTTGGGGGTTATAGGCGCCTATATAAGAAAAAGCCCCAAATAGCAGGACTCTCCCTATAAAATCAGAATATCTAGTCACCTTAGGCAAGGGAGGGGTTCCCTGTGGAAAATTTTGTCAAAACAACAACAAAAATAATGTTCATTGACATTTTCTGTGGAAAATCTTGACATTTTGGCACACACCCAAAAAACCCCAAACCACCAAAACTTCATCCAAAACCAATAATATTTTGATTTGGAAATTCTGCTATGGTGCTTCATGGGAGTTGTAGTTCTGATGTATCCTATATAGATTAGGCTCCCTGGCCAGATTACCTCTCCTATGATGCACCAGTTTCCTCACATGGTGAGGAGAGGTGCTTTCATCATGAGAAACACTTGACATGGTGCATCATTAGGCCAGTTGGGAAGCCATCTCACAAAGGAGAATATAGACAGAGAAAATTAACTACAATACCCTTGAGACACTTCAGAAGAATATCTGATTAAATATTTTGGCTTTTTGATGGGAAAAAATGTTTTCTATGGAAATCACACATTTTCCACAAACATTCATTTTGCCAAAAACCCAACTCTCTGTTGTAAAACAGTTTTGACAAAAAATTTCTAAGAGTTTTATCCAAATCTTCTGTTTTTTTAAAAAAAAAATCAGTATGGACAGCTCTTCTCTCTCTCCTGCCAGGAGGAGATCAGACAATGAGATCTATGCAGTCTCCATACAGTTCCTAGGCCAAAATCTCTTATTAGCGGAAACCAAAGAAATACAAGAACAGCGGGTGATAGAAAAGTTTCTCAGCACAGCCTTATCAATAGCCTTGCCCCTAGCACCTTAGCCAGTGAGATCCATGTCAAGACTTCGTTTCTTAAACAAGGGCATAAATAGCTGCTTCCCTGAGGAAAAGTAGCACCTTGGTCTCCCTTAAAGTGATGTTAACAATCTAAACCAACATGGACACTCTCAAAGGTTATGTTTCAAGTCACCTCTTGGGGTGAAGGCAGGTACCTCATTAACTCATACATCATTCCCTAGGCAACAGAAGTCCTGTGGTATGGGGGAATCCCTCCAGCTGTACAGCTGAGCAAGTCCACCTTCTTTCTGGGGGTATAAAACAATCTGTACAACAAGGAAGATAGTTCCAAGGCCTACAAAGGCCTGCCTGGCCTCTCTCTCACACAAAAAAGAGGAAACAATCTTCCAGATCCCACAAGAAGTCTCAGCTCCTATCCTCCTGCATGACTATAGGTCAAGAATTAGTCCTGGGAAAATCAATAATAAGAGACACAAAACTGACACTCTTCTTTTCTCAGAGAGCCAAGGTTGGCAGTACTCTCAAGCTGTCCGACAACGATTAACCCTGGCTCTGCTTGAGTCTGAGTACCAGCCCAGCTGGGCTGTCCTGAGTTCCTCCATTTTTAAGGCTTTGCCCCTAGGCCTTTCAAGCCATACACATACAGTGGGCTGGGCTGATTGTAACTTCAGGCATTCTTTATCCCCTCTTCATAGACCCCAGTACCTCCCTGCACATCCAGGACTTCAACAACTGAAGCTGGCCAAAACTCAACCAGAAAAGATGTAGTATCTGCCCCTCCAGATACTGATCTGCCCCCATATAAACAGCCAATCCAATTTCAATCCAGATAATGGCATCTTGGATTCCTCAAGCTGCCCACGTTGCAAACCAGTTCTGCTAGATGAGACTGTGACCCTAGGAGTTCCTCAATGTCTACTGGGAAAGAGTTCACTATCATGTAACAGCAACTCCAATTAGGACTGACAAGCTCACTACACTACACTTAAAACATTGCTGTCATGGTATTTATCTATAAAGACTATCATGTAAAGTGTCAGATAAAAACTTACTGGTCACTGTAACGTTGTGTGATATATGTATGGGTGACTATTAAAAAGTTGTAGGTTTGTTCTAAAAATATGCTCAAACCATGGAACTAGGCAGGGTGAGTAAACAAATTTGTCCAGACAAAGGAATGTTGATTTGCCTGCCTGACTAGGTCTCAGATGTAAAAGAAGCAGCATGAGTCAAAGACAATGGGATCCATATTTATAGAATCATAGAAGTGTAGGACTGGAAGGGACCTCAATAGGTTTTCTAATCCAGTCCCCTGGACTCAGGGTAGGATTAAGTAATAACTAGACCATCCTTGACAGGTATTGGTCTCACTTGTTCTTAAAAATCCCCAGTGATGGAAATTCCACAACCTCCCTAGGCAATTTGTTCCAGTGCTTCACTACCCTGACAGTTAGGAAGTTCTTCCTAATGTCCAGCCTAAACCTCCCTTGCTGCAGTTTAAGCCCATTGCTTCTTGTCCTACCCTCAGAGACTAAAGAGAACAATTTTTCTCATTCCTCCTTGTAACAACCTGTTATGTACTTGAAAGCTGTTATCATGTCCTCCCTTAGTCTTCCAATCTCCAGACTAAACAGCCCCAGTTTGTTCAATTTTCCCTCACAGGTCATGTATTCTAGATCTTAATCATTTTTGTTGCTTTTCTCTGGATTTTCTCCAATTTGTCCACATCTTTCCTGAAATATGGCGCCCAGAACCGGACACAATACTCCAGCTGAGGCCTGATCAGCTAAGAGTAGAGTGGAAGAATTACTTCTCATGTCTTTCTTACAATACACTTGTTAATACAACCCAGAAGGATGTTTATTTTTTTGCAACAGAGTTACACTGTTGATTCATATTTAGTTTGTGGTCCAATATAACCCCCAGATCCCTTTCTGCAGTACTCCTTCCTAGGCAGTCATTTCCCTTTTTGTGTGTGTGCAATTGATTGTTCCTTCCTAAGTGGAGTACTTTGCATTTTTCCCTATTGAATTTCATCCTATTTACTTTAGACCATTTCTCCAATTTGTCCAGATCATTTTGAATTTTAATCCTAACCTCCAAAGCACTTGCAACCCCTCCCAGCTTGGTATTGTCTGCAAACTTTATAAGTGTATGTTCTATGCCATTATCTAAATCAGTGTTTTTCATCCTTTTAGATACCAGGGACCAACTTGCTGCCTTCCTAAATTCTGTCAGGGAGATTTCAGGGATGGATATCAGTTCATGGACTAATCATTGAGAAACAGTGATCTAAATCTTTTATGAAGATATTGACCAGAATTGGACACAGGTTTTAAGTGTAGACTAGTCCTAAGTAATTTGAACTTGTTCTTTCCCTATTTTAGCATCAGATCCTCCCTCATTTTCACTGTCATTCCCTATCTAAACCTTTGTGGTGAAAACTGAAACAAAAATGGCATTTAGCAATTCCAACATTTCCACATTTTCTGTTATTGTTCCTTCCCCCCTCCTGTCCTTGGTCGTCCTCTTGCTTCTAATGTATTTGTAAAATGTTTTCTTGTTATCCTTTATGTCTCTAGCTAATTTAATCTCATTTTTTGCCTTGGCCTTTCTAATGTTGTCCCTACATGCTTGTGTTGTTTTTTTATATTCATCCTTCATGATTTGATTTAGTTTCCACTTTTTGTAGTCCTCCTTTTTGAGTTTCAAATCACTGAAGATCTCCTAGTTAAGACAGGGTGCTCTCTTGCAATACTTCCTATCTTTCCTATGCAAATAGGATAGCTCGCTGTTGTGCCCCTAATAAAGTTTCTTTGAAAAACTGTCAACTTTCTTGAACTACCTACCAACTCCCTGAGTTTGCTAAAGTCTGCCTTATTGAAATCCATTATCTTTATTCTGCTGTTTTCCCTCCTACCATTCCTTAGAATCATGAACTCTATCATTTCAAGATCACTTTCACCCAAGCTGCCTTCCACTTTCAAAGTCTTTACCAGTTCCTTCCTATTTGTCAAAATCAAATCTAGAACAGCCTCTCCCCTAGTAGATTTCTCCACCTTCTGAAATACAAAAATATTTTCAATGCATGCCAAGAACTTTATAATCTGTGCCCTGCTTTATTATTATTTCATCAACAGATGTCTGAGTAGTTGAAGTCTCCCATCACCACCAAGTCCTGTGCTTTGGAGGATTTTGTTAGTTGTTTAAAAAAAACCTCATCAACCTCTTCTTCCTGGTTAGGTGGTCTATAGTAGACCCCTACCATGACATCAGCCTTTTTTTTTTTAACCTCTTTTATCCTTACCCAGAGACCTTCATCAAGTCTGTCTCCAATGTCCATCTCTACCTCAATGCAAGTGTATACAAGGCATTTGTCGTATAAGGCAACACCTCCTCCCTTTTTTCCCTGCCTGTCCTTCCTGATCAATCTGTACTCTTCTATACCAGTGATGCCAATTATGTCATAACTGTGATTATTCACTAATATTTCTAGTTCTTCCTGTTTATTCCCCATACTTCTTGTATTACTGTACAGACATCTAAGATACTGATTTGATTTCCCCTCTATGTTCCCTCTTGTCTCTCCTTTGTCCCTGCTACAATTGCCCATGCTCCCCCCAGATTCCAACTCTTCACATAGGTCTCTGTTTTTTACTTGTCTGTGGGCATTTGTCCCTGCTCCCGTCCAATCTACTTTAAAGCCTGTCTCACTAAGTTAGTCAATCTGTACCTAAAGATAATCTTCTCCTTCCTTGATACGTGGACCTCATCTCCTCTCAGAAGTCCATCTTCCTGGAGGAGCATCCTGTGGTCAAGAAAGCCAAAACCTGGCTGGCAACCCCATCCTCATAGCCATGCATTCACCTCCAGGATGCATTTGTCTCTGCCTGGGCCCCTACCCTTGACCGACAAGGTTGAAGAGAACACCATCTGCACTGTCAACTCATTCACCCTTGCTTATTTGCGTATTTAAGCCAACAGAAAAAGAAAATTAATGGAAAGATAGCATGGACAGCATGACATCTGCACACTGAAGAACAAAATGTGGGAGAGGAACTTTGTCTGGGGATTCACTTCAAAGGATACATTTCAAAGGTTTACTAGACTATAGGAAGGGGGGAAGATAGTGATTATCCATCACTGAGGGAGCAAAAGGAGCTTTTTTGTGGAGCTGGATTGTGGCCTGGCGGGGAGAAGGGGGTTGGCAATGCTGAGAGGTGGCCTAGATGAGAAAACTGCTTTAGACAAGGATCATAGCCTGCTGTGTTATACTTTAGGAGGGGGAGGGGTTAACCATTTTCAGTTTCTATTATCCTTACTTGGTATCATTTGAATCTCTGTTCTTTATTAATAAACTTATTCTTGGTTTTACTATAAGTTTATCTCAGTGCAATACATTAAAGTGTGTCTCCTCAGCTGAGCCAACAGGCTGGTGCGTCCACTGTCTCTTTGGAGACAGCCGACGTGGTCATTTCTGAGAATATCCAGTGACGGGGCTGGGTACTGCAGAGCAATGCTCTTCAAGGGGGTTTAGGAACCTCTTGCGTAGCTTAAAAACAATGTGCTATTTATCTAAATGTTTTGGAGAGAGGGAGCTGTCCCAGGAATCTACAGAAGACCAGAATAGAAGCTGTCTAGTGTCATATGGGCATAAGAGACTGACTTCTTTAGCCTCTGCCCACCACCACAAGCTCACTAAGCAGCCGGGCACAACGTGGCCCATAGTGATCTGTCATTTTGTATATGATTGCCCTATGTAAGTTATAAATTCATGTAAGCCTTAAGCTGTGAAATCATAAAAATGATAAACCAGTAGGGAAAATCAGATGTATTATTTGTCGGGCATACCGGAGGTATAAATATGCATAAATAACGGCACAATGTACACACACAGTAAAACTCTGCTCTACTGCATATGCATAAAATTCCCACTGAGTGAGAGGGTCTGATTCATGGTTTGGTATCAAAACCATGTGAAAATGTGTAGCTTTGCATGGGTTTTTAATTGAAACTTGGTTAAACTCAGCATCCCCTCTCACCCACCTGTTTTTGGGGGTTTTTTTAAACTAAGTTTATTATGAGATTTTGGGTTTGTTCAAACCTAAAACTTATAAAGAAGAAGGGACTCCCAGGAGCTGCAACCAAAGAAAAGGTTTGCATGGAGCCTAAAGATCTTCTATCTGTCATTAGTGCATTGAAATTTGCACATACTAAGGCAAAACTGCACCAAGGCAGGATATGGCAAAGTTTTAAAAAGAGTACACATACTCGCTAAAGGTCAGAAAAGAAAAGCTTAGCTTCTAAAGGCTGGATTGTGCCTTTACCTACACTCCCCACGAGGAATTAAGGGGGCGTAATAACTCCCCCTATATGCTTGCACAGGCCACCTGGTCCTAGAGTCTTGGTGTACAGGAGTAAGCAAAGCTACATCTCTGCTTCTTCAGTTCCAGAACAGGTGGGCAGGGAGGGTTACTGAATGGATGGTGCCTTGGCTCCATTCCCACTACTTGCAGGCCAACACAGCTGAGCCAGAGGGGATGGTGGTGGTAAATTCCAGCAGTAAATTCCTATGCAAAGGAGGGACAAGGAAGGAATTTTGCATCCCTGAGCATAATTCCTTCACTGGGATACTCCTGAGGCAATGCGTCAGCATGCAGTTATGGGGCGGGGGGAGGGATGATGATGACCTGTTCTGTTCATTCCCTTAGAAGCACCTGGCATTGGCCACTGTCAGAAGACAGGATAGTGGGCTAGCTGGATCATTGGTCTGACCCACTATGGCCATTCTTATGTCCAAAGGGCACTTTAGAGAAGCTTAAGATTTTAAAGAAATTCTTCATTTGAACCCTGATTCGAGAATGGAATCAGAGTCGCACCCACATAGAACTCTTTGCACAAGGTAGCTGGTGCCCACAGTAACTAGGAAAGTAGCACAGTCTTCTCCCTGAAAGGTTATTCATATTTTCAAAGTGGAAGAAGTAGGGTATTACTGGGAGTTGGGGGAATAAGGGAAGTTGGTGAGAAAATGTGAAGACAAAGAATCCCTTTCACAATAAAAACCTGAGATGCGTTACGATAAAGGGCAGATAAAGATAATATTTATCCTTCTGCCACTGTTCTCAGCCAGTACCAACTTAACCCCCTTAGATCTAGCTCTTATCTATAATCTGAACCTTCTGCCTCCTTACCACACACCACCAATTCATCCATACTGTCATTCATCAATTTACTCCATCCCTCCTGCATGCAGTCCTGAAGAACCCTACATGATCCTCAGCTCTCTCCAACCCTGTCCCCACCTGCTCAGGAACACCGACCCACCCTCTTCTTACTTTGTGTCTTCACAGCTCAGAACCACCCATTGAGCTCTGAATCCTCTCTCATGTGATTTATTACAAAAGTCTACAAAAGAGAGGTGTTTGTATCCATGTAAACAATTGACTGACAGATATGGTGCCAGTAGATGAAACTCAAAAACATGTCATATAGTTCTTGGGTTTTGCAGAACCAATAAAACATATCTTTGTGCATTGCAATGGCTTCTTTAGTGCAGCTGTTTACATGCAGCTCTTAACATGACCTAGCCAGGCTCACTATTTAAAATAAGGAAAAAATAGGTGATAATTTCCCATCTATGTTTAATTCACAACATTATTCCTGAGTGTTAGAGCTGGAAAGATGTGTAAAATAACTTGATTTAACTCGAGAAATCTTTGCTGTGGGAGTCAGAACTCTATAAAATGTAATATGGTACATAGGACATAAGGTAAATACAGATTGGAGTGAGTTTAGTGGCTTATTTAAGTATTTTCCTTCTCCCACACACCCTTATTTATTTTCTTGCAAATTCTTTTGGTAAAAATTCAAGTTACTATTCCATATGTTGAGTCTTCATTAATATTCCTTTACTCTCAAGTGATATAGCAGAACTTCAGATTAATTAGGAAAGATAGTATTCAGTTATACTCCGGTAACAATCATAACAAATACTTGAAAAGTATTCTTAAGTCTTCAGACTAAAAAAAATGGTGTGTTTGCCTTTTTAAATGAGCCAGTAACTTAGAAAACTAAATATTTTAGCTTTACAATATGCTATCTAGTCATTAGTGCAATACTTCTCTAGTGTTAATGGAAGACAAGATGGAGCATTAATGAAAACTAGAGGTTCTCAAATCATTTCATATATGGATTATAGAGAGTGTGTCAAAACACCTTTGCTGCGGTAAATAAGCACAGCTCCACTGTTTTCAAAGTTCCAGCAATTCACATAAGCAGAGAATTTGGCCCATAGTCTCATGGATCTTCCTCTCAATCATTCATGATCATATAGCTCACCTCAGTTCTACAATTTCTGCTCATGTGAACAACCTATTAGCAATTGTGTAACATCCCAGTGGCAACTACAGAAATTATTTACACAAGAAAATAATCCTGGGAAAGTATTTATGTTATTTTAGTTGCTTTTAGTGGGATACATGTTTTGTTTTTATCAGTAAAAACTAACACTCCTGCCTTCCCATGTGTTCCATTTCTCTCAGCTGCCGACAATGGAGAGAGTCAGAATCTTATGACCAGCCTTCTCTCTGCAGAACACTAGCAAGTGCTCCACAGGTTGGGAACCTCTAGAATGGGACATACTAAATGACAATCCTTAGCTTTGATGGAGGGGAGCTGATTCTGTGTCTTTTCAGTAGCTCCAGTAGATTATTAGAAAAACATATTCAAAGACAATTATTTGATGGTCATTCCCCACCTGCCCGATCTCCCAATAATTAACATTCACAACATATTATTTCACCATATCTATTTTGAACACTCCTGTGTTGTATTTGGAAGATCCTCATTACACCCATCCATATCAGCTTTCTCCATTCTTGGTCACTGCTGTGTGAGTCAAGCTGAGACCAGCAGCATTACTCCTTAAAAGGCAAGAACTTTTTGAGGAGGATGAATCCAAACTTGGATGGTGAAACTGGGTCTGTGGAGGGTGTATACTTTGATAACAAATAGGACACAAGTATGTCTCTCTCTCTCTTTTCAGTCTTGATTCACTTGATGATCTCTCTGATGCTGCACCTATCTCTTTCTTCCAGCCCTTCTGATAACATTATATTCACATAATGCAGAGTGATTACTTCAGTCTGCTTCAGAGGAATAGTAAGTACACCAGGTAGAAACTTTCCAAGAGGACTTTGCCTTTAGACTTGGAACTAGCTGGTACTGAAGAGAAAAATCAATTCCAATGCATATTTGAATCTAAATAATTATTCAAACAGGTATTCTGGTTAATTGCTTAACAAAGTATATTATATATATTTCTGTAATGTGTGTGGGAGGCTGGATTTAAAATTGGAACATGAACATATTCACTGAGAGGTGCTGGAGAAGATGGAGTTGGAGAAAAGTCTCTTTTCTCTTTCCCTCTGTTCACCACAGGAAAGTGGGGAGAGTTCTTTGAGATTTAATAAGGGAAATAAAATTGATCCATATTACATAAATATTACTGAAAATTATTACTAAATATGACATTCAAAGAAATAGACATTTCAAAACTTTTGAAGTTGTCAAAACAAAAAATGTTGATATCCTGATTCAAAATGACCTCATTTCTAAATGTAAGCTAATTATGTTCAATTTAAATAAATAAATAAAATCAAAATGTTTCAAAACATTTAGAATAAAATGTTTTGACTTACCCAAACTGAAATTTGTTTTGATTTGTAGGTTTGCAAGAAAAAAAATTGTATTTCTTTTTTTCTTTTTAAAAGAGATTTTGACTTTTTAATCCCAATTCAAGGAGGAATTTGTTTATTTTAGGTCTTGAATATTTTTCTGGGACAGGAAAACCACAGAGCCCTTCTTTATTTATGAAGGTGGCAATGGGCTTGGTGCTTCACAAAACACAAAATGAAGACCATCTTCTCTCAAAAAGTTTACCAACCTAAGCAATTCCCACACAGAAAAAGTTAAATAAAGAGGGAAAGTTATCGAGTTTCAGATGGAAATTTTAAGAGTGCTCTACTATAAAAATATTGCTGATGTAATGGAAATATATGAATGACATGGTGCTACATTGTTGCAGTCTTCCTATGCTACAAAGGTAGCATACTATGATGCTTGCCCTCTTAGGGTCTCAATGGGACACTGTTCACATACCTTTTATGTGATGTTTGCTATTACATTTGAAATACAGGTAGTGGTGGCCAGAATGATAGAATCATAGAAATGTAGGATTGGTCGGGACCTTGCAAGATCATCTAGTCCAGTCGCCTGCACTTATGGCAGGACCAAGCATTATCTAGATCATCAATTGGAATGAAAGGATTTAGCACGACAAATAATTTAAGGTGGGTTTTATGTAATTCTTTGTTTTATGAATAATTAAATACTTCTTTATATTATGGGAGTTGCCTTCCATGATTGTTAATATCATGTTCTTTATTATCATCAGTTGAGTATTAGTTAAATTAATAAAAAATAATACTTAGCATTGCCATACATCTCAAAACTCACTGCAAAAATTAAGCCTGATTTTATAGATAGTAAACTGAGGCATAGAAAGATTAAATAAGTAACCCAAGGTCACACAGCAACTCAGTGACAAAACTAGAAATAGAACCCAGGCTCTGAATCAGAGTACAGCCTCCACTGTACCATATATCTTCCCTCACAATTGATGACTTGACATTTATGCCACAAAAATGCAATTTTATAGACAAAGAAATTATTTTGATGTAATATAAACTTTACAGAAAACAATGTATATATACATAGTTTATGGGGGAAGAGTGTATTCTCTTTATTATGCCTCTCTGACTGTCACAAAAGCAATCTAGTAAGTCTCTAAATATGGAATTCTTTCTTAGATACCATATTTAGCTGTCAGGACTGTTCTGGGATCTCCATAAAAATATTTTGAGTCACAGACACAGTTTTGTAAAAGGTAGAAAGAATTGCTTAAACAGTGATGCAATTGCTTAGTTTGTCATTTGTGTTTTGGGAGGATTTAGTAATATCCACTGGACATTATCTCCCGTAAATGTAAACAAACTTCTTTGTCTTACAAATTGGCTGAACAAGTAGGACTGAGTGGACTTGTAATCTCTAAAGTTTTATATTGTTTTTGAGTGCAGTTATGTATAAAAAACAACTCTACATTTGTAAGTTACACTTTCACGATAAAGGATTGCATTATAGTACCTGTATGATGTGAATTGAAATATATTATTTCTTTTGTTTCTTTTTTACAGTTCAAATATTTGTAATCAATAATAATTTATGTGAACACTATACTGTGTTCTGACTGAAACTGATATATTTGAAAATGTAGAAAAACATTAAAAAATATTTATTAATACATTTAAATTGGTATTCTATTATTGTTTCAAAGCATGATTAAAACTGTGATTAATCAAGACTATTTTTTAATCTAATTAATTTGCTTTACATTAATTTTTTGGGTTAGCTATGAATAATTGACAGCCCTACAATAGAAAATTATTTTTGTGACAGGATTTTGAACGCATTGAGGGGGAGCCACATGAGTGTCTGGAAGGCCAGAGAGGAGGAGGTGGCAAAACTTAAGGCAAGTGTAAGGTGTTGGGCCGTCCCTTCTGGTCCGTCTTGGAGGGAGGCCACAGCCCCTCACTACAGTGCTACTGTGTGTACAGAAACTCAAAGGAGAATTACCATTTGGAGAAGGGGTCCTGGCCCTTCCTGCAGGTGACAGATGATGTCTATGTTTTAGGCCCTCAAGCCGGGGCAGCAATGAAACTGTCTAAGGCCCTGGGATCCTTCCTACTCCCTTCCCTGGAGTACCTGGGCCTCAGGGTCACTGTCAGTCGCCTTGGGGTATATGGCAAGGGGCAGCTCCCACAGGCCCTCAGCGTCACAGGCAGCTCCTCCACTTCACAGACAAAAGGCAGCTCCTCTGGGGCCCAGGCAGTGGGCAGCAGTTGGGCTGGGGCCCCAGCCCTAGTGGAGAGACATCCTTCCCCTCCAGCAACTTCCTCCAAACTGAGCTATAGGGCTCACCTTTTATACTTCCTGTCCCACCCCCCTGCTTCCGGTGGGGTGGGCAGGCTTGTTCTAGCTCCGCCCACCAAGGGTTGGGCCACCCCTCCCTGTCTGTTTCAAAGGTAGGCCACACCCCCTCACTACAGCAACAAATAACCCAGGTCCAGATAAGAGTTCCGTTGACAGGATTTTGCAACAGCATGGACATGAAGGGTGAAGCCAAAGGAGGAGTCAAAAGCTAGAGCCTGGTTTTCAGCTGGTGGGATGGGGAGGCAAGCAGAATAATCAGTAGCAGGTGAAATGAAAGATAGTTCTCTTTGCCTGTCAGCAACAGCCCTGAGCTTTCTCACTAATCAGCATTCACCTACAGCACCTTCCTTATATAACTGTAGGAAAACTTCCGCAGAAAAGCCCTGGGGCTGCTGTTCTGAGCGGTTCGCTCAGCCGACCTGGCTGACAGTTTGGCAATTGTTTGGAATTAGAACTCAGAATGGAAAATTCTGGGACAGCAGCCGCTGGCCACGTAGCACATTGGCACGCAAAGGGAAAGGACTTGGCTTGGGACCAGGCTCTTCCAAGCAACAAATATCACAGGACAAGCTGGAGCCATTATATTGTCATTTAGATTTTGTAGCCTTCTGAGTCTTTTTTTATTGCTGGGGGAAAGATGAGTTGTTAGAGACAGCATGGATTCTGCACAGCATGATCTCACACACAGCATACGTGAGAGGTCATGCCACATGGAGGACACCATTTTCTCTACAAAATGGTGTCCTCCGCACAGTGTGACCGCGCCCGTACTGCATGTGTGAGGTCACTCAGTGTGGAGGACACCATTTTGTAAAATAGCGTCCTTTGCACACTTGGGATGGCCACGACCCTATCTGCTCATGAAGCAGCCCCATTTGGGGCTGCGACCCACAGTGCTGTGCCACAGCAATGAGGAGAATATAAGTAGCTGAGCAGACAGACAAGGATTATTGTGTGGAGTTGCATGCTTATTTTCTAAAACATCTTTTGCTCTGTTTTTTATCTTCCCCAAATTTTATTTTTTTTGTTTTTCCTTTTGCTGCATACCAGCCCACTTCAATTTTATAAGAGATTCCCTGGGTGTCAGCCCAATCCATACAACCACACCCATGACTGCACTGTACTTGCTGGCCGGGTCTACCATCACATGCTCCATGAATGCTGCACGATACCACCACTTGCCCACCAAGCCTTTTCTGCGAGCAATGTAGTCAGACTAGAAGGAAGCTAGTCTGTATTATCATGGGAAAATCCTATTCTCTTCTCCCAGTATCTCCCACCAAACCAATAGTGACTGCTAATGTTACAAGGCAGTGGACTTGATGCTGATTTCACATAGCCAGATGTGTAACTCAGGGGCAACATTGGTGTAAACTGGTATAAATGAGATCAGAATTAGATCTCAAGTGCTCAGCCCCAAAAGGAAGGGGAGAGCAATGGCAGCTTTATGTCAAAGTCACAGGGAAGGCAGTATGGCTATCTTAGCTGCACATATATTCATTTATTATATACACGCACCATACCTTTACTTTATGTCCCTCCTACTTCCTCTGAGTCAGTAATGGCAAAACTCCCCTTGAATCAGTGATCCAGGATCAGGGACTGAAGAAATGCCCTGCAGAGAGATCTACCCAGTTGTTTGCTGTGTCTATTAGGTTGATTAATGACAGGTGCCTCCCTGAAGCTTTGCCATGCTGCTGGTTTGGTAGACCCAGCAGGAAGATGTATGACACAGTCTGGGAGCACTGGCATTGCTCCTTTCACATTTATCTGATTTATAGAAAATTCCATGGAATCCAAGGCAGATACAGCTTGGAAGGTGGATGTGCAACACAGGGAAATGTTCCCCTGGGATGCTAAAAATAGCATGTGGAAATGAGTAGGGGCATATGTTTTATTTTGATGTAATATACTTGTTTTTCTGTGTGGGGCAGCATCCAAACAGCAGAACCACCAGCGGGAAGAAAGGGAGATTCAAGGTGCTCAAATTGGCTTAATCTGCCAAATAAAAGCCCATACCTAGCCCCTATTGTCCAGAAGAATGGTGGTCATAATGCAGTTTCCAGAGAATCTCCTGAAGAAGAGCTAGGAGGAGTGACTTTGCATTGTTTCCCTTTGTCACCTAATCATTTAGGTGTTCAACCACTGAGGCCATGTCCACACCACAGCGTTAAAGTTGACTTAAGTTACATCGATGATCATAAGCTGCTTTAATTACATCAGTTGTGCACATCACACAACACTCCTTGTGTCAAAGAGGAGCGTCCATAGTCAGTGCTCTTTCATCGACAGGGAGAGCTTTGAATTGTGGGTAGCTATCCCACTGTGCAACTTGCTACCCTCTGCCACTGGGAGCTCTGGGAACAGATCGCAGTGCATCATGGGGACGTGCTCACCATCCCATGATGCAGTTCTTTCCATCCCATCATTCCATGGGCTTCCAACTTCATTTCACGCCACTTTTCAATAGCTCTTGTAAACTTTGAACCTGCCATTGCGCCTGAAAGCGTGGATCCTGAGCTGTTGACCAGTCTGGTGCTGAGTGTTATGAACACAACACAGCTGGTCCTACAGTATTTCATGAGCTGCAAATCAGAAAGTGAATCAGTGGTACCTGCCCTCCTATCTGCCATGGAAAGCAATAATGCAAGATTGCTGCTACCATTCATGGAGCAGCTGTATATGGTGGACCGTCAGTACTGGGCTCGTGAAACAAGCATTGAGTGGTGGGATCGCATCATGATGCATGTATGGGATGACAAGCAGTGGTTGCACAATTTTCAGATACACAAAGCCACCTTCTTGGAACTGTGTGTGGAGCTTGCCCCAGCACTGCAGCACAAGGCCACCAAATGAGAGCTGCCCTCACTGTGGAAAAGCAAGTGGCAATTGCTGTGTGGAAGCCGGCAACTCCAGGCTGCAACCAGTCAGTCACAAATCAGTTTGGAATTGGAAAGTGCACCGTGCGGGTTGCAGTGTGCAGGGCCATTAATCACCTCCTGCTACGAAGGACTGTGACTCTCAGTAATGTGCAAGAAATACTTGATGGCTTTGAAGCAATGGGATTGCCCAACTGTGATCAGGCGGTAGATGGAACACATATCCCAATTTTGGCCCCAGACCATCTTGTGATGGAGTACATCAACTGAAAGGGCTACTAATCCATGATCTTGCTGGTGCTGGTTGATCAGTGGGGCCATTTCACTGACATCAATGTGGGGTGGTCAGGTAAGGTGCATGATGCACGCATCTTAGGAACACTGGAGTGTATAGAAAGGTGCACACTGAGACTTTCTTTCCAAACCAGAAGATTCAAATGGGGGATGTGGAAATGCCCATAGTGATCCTGGGAAACCCTACCTACCCTTTGCTCCCATGGTTCATGAAGCCTTACACCAGGAACCTAGACAGTAGCAAGGAGTACTTCATCAACAAGCTCAGCTGGTGCTGAATGATCGTTGAATGTGCCTTTGGTTGATTAAAAGATCGCTGGTGCTTTTTTTTGGCAGGTTATACCTCAAGGAGGAAAATATTCCAATGGTCACTGCAGCCTGCTGTACTCTGCATAATATTTGCAAAGCGAAGGGAGGGAAAGTTTCCACAGGTGTGGAGCACTGAGGCAGATTAGCTGGCTGCTGATTTTAAGCAGCCAGATACCAGGGCAATTAAAGGGGCACAGTGGGGGGCTATTCGAATTAAGGAGCATTTTGACAGTGCTTCCCAGGAATGTGTCTTCATTCGATGCATTCGGCCAGGCAGTGTTTACGTGCTGCCTTGAATGACCCCTGTAGTGCTTGCTTCCTGAGCATTAATTTTACTGAGCAAATATTTCTGCCTGTGGGCCAGAGGTCTTCAAAGTGTGGGGCATGCCCCCCCATTGAGAGGAATACAGGAGCCCCCGCTGTCCCGGGCTCTCTGGGGCTGAGAGAAGGGAGGCCCCCATCGCCCTACCTCAGGGCTGAGAACAGAGAAGCCCTGTCATTGCAGGGCTCACAGAGGGAAGAGCTCCTGCTGCCCCTGGGCTCCATGTGGGAATCCCAGCAGCCCCAGGGCTGAGAGCGAGGAAGCCCCTCCTGCCCCACTGCGGGGTTCATCAAAGGGAAGCCCCCACCACCTCGGGATTGAGAGAAGTGAGACCTCTGCCACCCTGGGGGCTCCAACGGGAACCCTCTCTGCTGGGTTCATAGTGGGTGCCCTGGCCACCCCTAGGCTGAGAGCAGGAAGCCCTGCCACCCCGCACTCATAGGTGGAGCTTCCTCCTCCACAGGGCTCACAGCAGGAGCTTCCTGGGCTGGGAGAAGAAGCCCCACAGTTAGCTGCCTGGCACTGACAGAGAAAGCGCCACTGCCAGCCGCCAGGGCCTGACAAAGGGAGTCTCACCACCAGCCAATCATTTCTACAGCAACATCTACCTTCCCTTTCCAGTTTAGTATCCTGTGTTGTCCTTACAGCACGCAGTTGTGCAGCACTTAGTCTGCTGCTGAGTTTGATATTTTTTCTCATCATTGTGTGGTGAAAAATGGATTGGTAATTATTGCCAAAAGATGGTCGTGTTCCAAAACGAAAGCCAGAAGCTGAAATGGCTAAAGTTGATACAGAGAAAAAATCTACAAAAACAAGAAAATATGATGAACCATATATGGATTTTGGTTTCACTTCCACTGCAGTTAATGGAGAAATTAGGCCTCAATGTGTAGTGTGTGCAGTAACTTTAGCAAACGATAGCCTGAAGCCAACAAAATTAAGATGCTGTTTAAAAACAAAAACATGGCATAGGAAAGGACAGAGTTTTTTTGCACAAAAGCAACTAGAAATTATTAAACAACTAAGCACAATGAAAAATGTGATATCCACCCCTGCCAGTGCTTTAAAAGCATTATATCAAATTGCATACCACATTGCCAAGAATAAAAACCCTTACACAACTGGGGAAAAATTATTCTCTCAGCTGCAATTGACATTAGCAGGACAATGGTTGGTGACAGTGTGGCAGAGAAGTTAAAAATGATCCCAGTGTCAGATAGCACAGACAGCCGCTGAATCTCTGCTATGTCAGAAAATTTCAAGGCACAGCTGATTTCTCGATCAATGGATATATCAAAAGAAGCTAATGTAATTACTTCTGTTCAGTACTGTCATGAAAACTCAATATTGGACGATTTCTTGTTCTGAAAGCCAAGTAAGATGCGTGCATCTGAACAGTTTAACATTTTAAATGGCTTCCTAACTTCTCACGAGTTGGAGTGGGAAGCCTGCATCGGAATCTGCACGGATGGAGCTCCTTCTATGTCTGGAGATAGAACAGGTTTGAAAGCCCAAGTGTTTGAAATTGCTCCACATAAATAATGGACTCATTGTATGATACACCATGAAGCTCTTGCAACTCAAAACATGGATCGGGAACTTACAAATGTTCTGAGTTCTGCTATTAAAATCGTAAACTTTATCAAGATGCAGCCCTCAAAGGCACATCTCTTTGCAATGCTTTGTGCAGAAATGGGAGCGGAGCATGATGCTTTGTTGTTTCACACGGAAGTCAGGTGACCATCCAAGTGATGCGATGCATTTGTGAACTGAGAAATGAAGTTTGACTTTTTCTACTGGATTTTGATTTCAACAGTGCAGACATACTCTGTGATCTCCATTGGCTTGTGCTTTTGGCTTACCTTGCTGTTATTTTTGACAAATTGAATTCTCTAAATGACTCATTGCAAGAAGCGGAAAGTACTATTTTTGACCTGCACAACAAGATATCACATTCAAAAGAAAGCTAGATTTCTGGAAAACAAAGATCGAAACTGGGTTAAGCATTTAATTCCTGTCGTTAACTGACACTGTTGAGGAAACAGAATCTGAACTATTGAGTGTTGTGGAGCCAGTCAAGAATCATTTGACTTCTCTCAGAACCAGTTTGGATAAATATTTTCCAGAAGAAAATGCACCCCTGAATGACTGGATTATCCAACCTTTTGTAGCTGAGGAAGTGACCTTGTCCCTTCTCCCAAATAACATTCAGGAGAAGCTGATTGAACTTCAGAGTGATGGGACACTAGACATTCAATTTAGAAAACAGTCTTTGGGGAATTTTTGGTTGAAAGTTGGCTCTGAATATCCAGCTTTGTCAAAGTGTGCAATCAAAGCTCTTTTACAGTTTGGTTCATCTTAAATATGTGAGATTAGATTCTCTGCACTGGCTGTGCTAAAGACAAAGTACCATTTGAGACTGGAAGTGGAGGACAACCTTACAGTGTTGGTTTCAAAAATCTCCCCACAAATCGATAAATTGTCTGCAGAGAAACAGGCACACCTTTCACATTAAGTAACGGTGTATTTGAAACCGACAGGTTTAGGCAATTGTATTGAAGTTCTAAGGTCACTCTTAGGTTTATGAGTAGGCTATCAAGCATACTTTTGCATGTGTCTATTTTTGTCTGGGTGCAGGGGTGCAACAAAAATTGTAACTCAAAGGGTGGGGCTCAGCTCAAAAAGTTTGAAGTCCACTGCTATAGCCACTGTGTTTCAGTGTTAGCACCAACTAACGTGTATATGAAACAAATACTCGTTTTATTTCAAAGACTAAAGATTAATAACAGCACAAAACACAACTTCTTCGTCAAACAGGGGGGCATGGCAACGAGGAATAGTCTCTCGGCTATGGCTCTCACAGTTGCGTGTGACTCCAGCTTTCATTGTGAAACCAGTCACTAAGTGTCGAGTGCACCGGGTAGTACAAAAGACTGGGAACTTGTGAGGAATGTGTTGGGGGAGTTTGGGGAAGACATGGAACAGAGTTCTGTATTGGCTGCAGGGAGATGTGCTCAGACTGCAGAATAATGAGGGACTTGAGCATCTCTGTCTGTCCCTCAAGTAGTTTTATCATCTACTCTTACCCCTGTGTCCTTTCCAAGCCACCCAGCCTGAGTTTCTCATTAATTGTCTCCCTCTGTTCTCTTGTTTTGCTATGCACTGTATCTGCTGACTGCAGCATTTTGCAAAATAGATCGTCCTGGTTCGCCACCTTATCTGACAGAGGTGCTCCTCTGGTGTAATGGAGTATGTCCTCAAGGGCACATCTGCAGAAGCCAGAGAGGCAGTATTGTGAGTGCCATGACAGCCATGAATCACAAAAGTTACACACACCTCTTTCTTACTGTCCCTTGACTAGCACAGTTCAGCACAAGTCCAAAATTGGTGAGTTCACCGGTGAGAAAGGTGGGAATGGGCAAGAATGGACAAAGGGTTTGGGGGGTTTGCAAAGGGGATACTTACAAGCACCTACGGAGACTATTCTGAATATTGGTACCCTTTTCCACAGGCTGGGGTAATTGAACCCAATATTTGAAGGTAACCCAGGATGCAAGGGTGCATCTCCTGCATACATGTGGCTTCAGACCAGCTCCATATGCTGCTCACCTGTGTGCTGCTCTGGTCCCTGCGGAAATAATTGCTGGTTACTGCAGCAAAGTTTCCTACGGGGGGAAGGGAGAACCCAGGCAGTTCTGGCAAGGAACCTTTGGCATAGGATTGCAGAATACCTACAGGAAAGTTTCGTAGAGATCTCTCTGTTAATTTCGGTCGCTTATCCCTCCTCTACCATATAACAAAGTACATGAGAGCTCAATCTCCTCTCACCGTGCAATACCAAAGCAAAATGTTTGCTTACCAGAGCTTGTGTTCTCTGCTTCATGCATGCCAGAGCTGGAGTGATGGAACTGGCTAGACCCCACCAGAGTCAAAAAGAGTTCTGATTCACCACACCACAAGACAACCCTGTCGTGTGTTCCACATCTTCCTCCAACTCCATTTCCTTGTCTACCACTGTCCTCGGGGTTAACTCCCATGGCCGTTGCGGCTAGTCCCTCCAAAGTATCCACGAGGCTCTTGGCAGTGGAGGTGCGATCACTGCTGAGAATGGTGTGCAGCTCCTTGTAGAAGCAGCATGTCTTTGGCACCTCAGCAGAGTGATGGCTGGCCTCCTTTGCCTTCTGGTAGGTCTGCCTCAGCTCCTTGATCTTAGCACAGCACTGCTGCGTGTCCCTTTCATGCCCCTGCCCCTTTATGCAACTAGCAAACTGCCCGTAGGTATCAAAGTTCCTACGGTTGGAGTGAGGCTGCAACTGCACAGTCTCCTCTCCCTACAGACCCAGCAGATCCAACAGCTCCAGTGTACTCCATGCAGGAGCGCATCTGCTGCGGAAAGCCGGCATAGTCAGCTGGGAAGATGCTGTGTGAACTGTCCACGCCAAGCAAACAGGAAGAGGAAGTTCAAAAATTCACGGACCTTTAAATGGGGGAGGGGCAGATACCTGTGTACCTTCAGGGAACTTCAAACTGCTGACCAGAGTAATCATAATAGGCATTGTGGGACAATTCCTGGAGACCAATTAGGGAGACATAAACAAGCACAGTGTCTACACTGATGCTGGGTCACTCTAACTAGGTCGCAAAAAGCCCTATGCCGCTCGTCAAAGTGGTTTTATTGTGTCAGAGTAGCAGTTACATTGGCAGAAGGAGGATTGCAGTGTGTACACCTCCACTTTGTCGATGAAAGCTGACTTTTGTTGACAAAACTGTATAATGTAAACAAGGCTTAAGCTTTTGTTAACAGGTTGAGATTTTTATATCATTTAAATGTAATAAAATGGAATCTGGGATCAAAAACAGAGCTCAGACACTCAGATGTCCCAGTGAGAAGGGAATGTCTTTGGCGCAATCAGATTCCAAAGACTTGATCTAACTCCCAAATAAATTAGTGGAAAGGCTCCCATTGACTTCAGTTGGGGTTTGAATAGGCTCAAACAACTGAACCAGAACAAAATCCAGATGGGATTATCTGTGGCCCATTGTTACCACAATCATCCCACTGAATAGATTGAGGAATATATCACTGGAAATTTGTCTTCTGTGTAAATGTTTTTACTTTTTTTATTTTTAAACTAGCATTTTTTATGAGTACTTAGGCAAGAATGCTCCAAACTGATTTGTTCTGTGTTGTTGTATGCAGTGCTGTGGTAGCTGTGTCGGTCCCAGGATATTAGAGAGGCGAGGCGGGAGAGGTAATATATTTTACTGGACCAACTTCTGTTGGTGAGAGACAAGTTTTCGAGCTATGACCTGTTCCTCAGGTCTGGGAAAGATATGCAGAATGTCACAGCTCAATAGAAGATTGAACAGATAGTTTAGCAAAAGAAGTTAGCATTATTCTAAGGACCAATTCAAAGCAAAGTGGCCCATTAGGACAAAAAAGGGGGTTAATGGGTTACAGATTGTTGTAATAAGCCATAAATCCAGTGTCTTTATTAAGACCATGATTTTTAGTGTCTAGCACAGTTATGAATTTAAATTCTAAGGCCCATCTTTTGAAAGTATGGTGCAGGTTTCCTTTGAGGACGAAGACAGAAAGACCAGATAAAGAGCAATTGCTTTGTGAAAAGTGTTCACCCACAGGATGTTTTTGTCTTTTACCATTTTCCTGTGTAGGTCATTCAAGAGCATAGTGATTGTCTGGTTTCACCCACATAGTTGTTACTCGGGCATTTAGTGCACTGGATGAGGTACACCACATGTTGTGATAGGCATGGGTAGGAGCCGTAGATCTTGAAAGGTGTGTTGTGGGGGGTGTTGATCATTGTAGCAGTGGAGATATGTCTGCAGGTTTTGCATCTGTTGTTCCGGCAGGATTGTGTCACTTCTAGTTGATGTGCCTTGGTGAGCTTGCTTCTGAGGATGAAGAGCTTGGAGAGGTTGGGGGGGTGGTGCTTGAAGGCCAGAAGAAGGGATTCCAGAAAGATATTACCTCCCACCTTGATCTATGCTGTGTAAATGGGGTTAGATTGCAAATTCACAAGCAGCATTCTGCAAAGATAGACAAGTCTGGTAGAGGGTCAGCATCTTCTGTCGCAGCTGTTTGATGGCCAGAGATTCCATTAGTACCTCTTGTCATGTGACAATGGTAAAGTAACACTGACAGAGCCACTTTCTTCTAACACTAAACAAGAAACTTAATTAGAATAAGGAAAACAGTATTATTCCTAGAACTGCCTCTCTCTTATTCACTGCAGAGTTTCTGTATAGAATCTTCCCCAGCCACTCTTTCCTGCTGGGCTTCCTGCTGCACTTTTAAAGAAACAGTGCACACATCCGCACATCTCCGACTGCTGCGGGGATGAGGGAGGCAAGTTGTTCTTTACCAAAGAAAGGTAGATGCTTTGAAGCAGAATTATTATTACTGGGTTTTTATAGATCTTCCTAGGGCTTCACAAAATTATAAATAATGGGCTAGATCCCCACCTCCTGTGCACAGGACAGTGTAAAGCAGCCACAAACAGCTCAGGAAATGAAGTCAAGCTGTAGCTGGATAAAGTAGCCATTGGGGAAGTTTGGAAAACTAAATGTAATTACCCATAATAAAAATTGGCCTGACCATTGATTCAATTTTAACTTAGAAACAAGACTGCCACTGAGTGTAGCAGCATAGCCTAATGGGTTAAGATTCAGGGAACCTTGGTTCTCTTCCTGGTGAGCTTCTGCAACTCATGTCACCTCTCTGCCTCAGTTACCCCACCCATAAAATGGGGCTAATGATAGATCTCAGTGTTTTACAAGGAATCACTACTGATGAACAGCATTATATCTGAGCGAGGTATTATTATCCTCATTAGAGCATTGCCAGCTTCACTACCTCCAATTACCGTGGCGTTCTGCTTCAGAAGACCGCACTTTGCTTGACATCTGATGAGATTACAGGCCCTAGTGGCATGGATACGGAATAAGACCATATGGTAGTGGTAATTCCTTTAACAGACCTCTGTTGTAGGCTGAAACACTTCAATGTAATCAAGGCTTTGGTTAGTGTTTCTGGAAGTGAACATGGCATTTAAAAATGCATGAGTTTTCACTTAAATTAGCATTCAATAAATGATGGTGCACTGCTACGGGTGAATTTACTAAGAACATCTTAAAAAGCAGGCATAGTTCTGTGCAGCTGCACTCAAGTTATAGGGATTCACAGAACTAAAACCTTGTATAACTCAGAATTTATCCTTCCTGTCCCTGAAGTTTATAAGACAGTAAAAGAAAAGGTCAAGAAAAAAAATCCAGCAAAAATAGCTTCAATTACTGTGTCAGAAACAAAGAAACTATCAATGTAGGAAAGCATCAAAGTACAAAAACAAGCAAATTAATCCCCATCAGAGTTCTCCTCGCAGAGACGGAACACGTTGGGTGTGTCTGTCTTTTTATGTTTGACACAAGGGATATTTTGCGGCTATGAATCACAGCATTGCGACAAGGGCAGGAGTTCAAACTTTGATAGTGTATGTGCAGGAACAGGGCCTGAGAAAGGTTACACTCTACAATGCTGTGTGCATAAGCGTGTGCTTTCAACACAATAGCTCTTTTCATAAAGTGCATCCCCAAAATTTTTATGGCTCATATTGGGAACCCTGACTAGGGCAGTCAAAGAGCTCTGTATGTTAACACTTCCATGCAGAGAGCTGTTTTCTCTGCCAAGTGGAAGAAAGGCATTTTACCTAAAGGAAGTGACTCTTGCCAGACAACAAGCTCATCAGATCCCTTCCAGATGAAATTTGTACTTTGAAGCAACAATATTTCCACTGAGACCAGATGGCATTTACCTGAAAGGAAACAGAAATGTCATGCATAGATCCTTACACCACACCACTCAGTTCAAAGGTGAGATATTTTTGTAATGGACTCCTTCAGCTTTTAAGAATAGCAGCACCATTATTATAAGAACAGATATATGCTATGGGCAGGGAGGCGCTGTCAGGGGAAGCAGCGTTCAAAAGCTTTCTGGAGTGTGTCAGTACCACTAAAAGGAGGCAATAACTAGGCTAAAGCTATATGATGATCCAGACTTGGAGGCAGGCGAGTTGGAGCAGGAGGCATTTATAACGGAAAAGAAGAGGAATTGATCTCTGGGATGAAGGTCTCAGTCCATGCTAAGAAGGGGGAAGTGGGTAACAACATCTGAGGTGGGAACCATTTCTCATTCACTCTGCTCCTTCAACTCTTTTGGCAAAGGCCACTTCTCTTGGCCAGCACTAGCTAGGCATGAGATGTAACAACTCAGAAAACCCAAAGAATTAAGATGTAAAAAAATAAGAAATACTCAAGAGAAAATACATGATGCTGTGAGATGTGACTTCCCTTGCAAAATGATGCTCTTCCAAGAACAACATTCCTTCCCCGTTGTCTTCTCTTGTCTCTCCTGCTTCCCTTCTCAGTTACCCCATCCCCATTGACTACGGTCATTTTTCATGGCTTTATCTGTCTAAATGAGACAGTAACTTCCCAGAGCAGGGAAGGCTTGCAAAGTGCCATGCCCACTGTAGGCTGGCGACTCGGCCCAGCAGGGGTGTCACAGCCCTTTCTCGGGTCCAGGCTCTGAGGAAGGCCACTGCACCTGGCTCTGAGGAAAAAAAGCTAGCGGGTTCTACAGGTCTTTAGCTTCTGGCCCCCAGGCAGGGTAGAGCTGGGAAGAGTCTTTAGCCCCCGGCCCCCAGGTGGGGCAGGGCTGGCAAAGTAGTCTAAAGCCCCCGGCTCCCAGGCGGGGCAGGGCTGGCAAAGTAGTCTAAAGCCCCCGGCTCCCAGGCGGGGCAGGGCTGGCAAAGTAGTCTAAAGCCCCCGGCCCTTCAGCTGGGGTAGACAGCTAGCAGGAGTCCCACTAGTTCCTCACCATCGGCCGACGGCAGGTCCAGGAACTCCTTGGGGCCATCAGTGGATGGCAGCTCCTCCAGGTCCCAGGGTCCCAGTGGGTCCTCCAGCCCACAGGGCTCAGGCTGCTCCAGCAGGTCCCAAGCAATGGGCAACTCCTCTAGGTCAGGGCCGGCCCCAGGGGGTCTCTCCCAGTCAGCAGTGTCTGGTGGCTCTTCCCCTTCACTAGGCCCAGTAGCCCTGCCCAGTCGCTAGGGCCCAGCAGTCTTGGCAGGCCTTGGAGGCGCCGGTCCATGGAGGGCTTGCTTGGCACCACCGTGGGGCTCAGACCGCAGCCTCAGGGAAAGCACATCCTTCTCTGTCAGCAGCTTCCGCCTGCCTGCGTTACTAGGCCGGCCTTTTATACTTTCTCTTCTGGTCCTGGCCCCACCCCATCTGCTCCTGGGGTATTTGGCCTGCAGTGTCCTGATTTGCCCAGCAGGGGTGTTGCAGCCCTTCCTTGGGCCCAGGCTCCGGGGAAGGCCACAGTGCCTTCCTATACACTCCAATCTTCAAGGCTGCAAAGTGCCATACTCACTACTAGACCTTCATAATTAGGTGGTCCTAAGCCATTTAAGCTGCCCATTCCAAAACACTTCATATTTCCTGCCCCAAGAAACAGTTGCCCCTGTTGAACTGTTTATTCTTGAGGGCCCATATGCTAACTCATAAATGCAAAGAGCACTTGGTGTGTAACTCTTTTGAAACACAGGCAATAGTAAAGGGACTAATTCTGCACCTCTCTGCCATCAGTGTGCCCAGTTTTTCCACGCACTGCACAATTGCTGGCCTTTTAATCAAATTAATTCACTTTACAGCTTTTGCTTTGTTTTGTTTTTACAAGCACTGATGTTATCAGCAGCATTCTGTGAACAGGCTAATGTGACTTTTATGGAAGGTCAAATGTTTGACCTGCCAGTTTTGACAGTGTTCTTTTAAATACACATTAGGGAACCGTAATTTAAAAACACAAAATACATTAATTTAGGAGAATACTGACAAATGGCTGAATGTGATGGAGTCTTAAACTATAGTATTTGGCCTGTGCTCATTTTGGAGACCCAAGCTGGCACAGAGCCAAGATAGCTGGCAACTGGACCCAGCCCATCTCTAGACTTGAGGCAGATAATGTCTCATATTTATGAACATGAGTGCAGAATTATACTGTTCCTGCAGATGTCAATGGTATGGGGTCTGGGCCTATGGAAGGATTTATGGGCTCTGCTGAGCTGGGAAAGCATTTTCTCATTTGGAAGGAAGCTGAGTGATAATGACTGTGCATTACAAAGACTAAACTCTTGCAGCATCAATGTTTGCATAGTGTTGCCAACTCTTGTGATTTTATCATGAGTCTCACAATAGTTGATGTTCCTATTAAAGCTCCAGTGCCTAGGATCATGTGGCGAGATGAGAATCCCAGGTCCCATTTCTAAAAAAGGGAGTTTCCATCACTCATGACTGTGGAGAAAAGACAGAAATTGTGACCAAAAATCTCAGAGACCAGAAGGCAAAGAAAAAGACTCCACATTAATTATTTTTTTAATCTTGTGATTTTTTTCAGCCAATCTCACAGTTTGGGGGCCTGATGCATGATTTGAATGCTTGACGTGGGTGATACTAAAACTTGGCTCTCAGTAATAGTCCTGGAACTCTTTGTGGGTGGTTGAATTGACTGACTTATCAGTATACATTGATTACTTTACATTTAGTCCACGTTATTAATCAGCTATCTCCATCTGCCCTTCCTCCATTCCCTTCTGCAGGGTTTCCAAAGGACTTGAAGTAGATTTAGCAAGATGCAACACATGCTATTAGAACTTCCTCAGCACTTTCAGAATATCTTTCCTATTTGGGTTTTTCACATCAAATTTAGTTTGACATACATTCTGGTGACCTCTGCATACCATTGAAAAACTCCAAAGGATGTTTCCCCCCTCTCTCTGCCCTAGCTGTAAATATCTTACAGATGCTCCTCTAATATTTTTTATATTATTGCCAGCTGGCAACTCTGCCACATGCCAAAGAATTCCAGACTTCACAGCAATGCAAAATTTTTATCTTTAATACTGGATGGCTTCCTCTCTCTCCTTCTCCCCCGCCCACCCACCATAGACCAGAAAACTGATATTTTTAAGTTTTGTGTTTTATTTTGCTTCCATCAAAACTGTGACCAGAGGATAGACTCCAAAATGAGAAGTAAAAATCTGACATTCTCACACACTCATGCCCCTCAGAATGAGAGTTTCAATTAAACAAACAAATACAGCTGAGTCCTTATTGAGGAGTCCTATAGAATTTTATAGAGAGGAAGATTCCCTCTACAGAATTTCTAAACCAATCCATATTCTCCATTCAACTTCTTAGGTTGGGTTAAAAATTCAATAGAAAGGAATTAATTCTCTATTAAATTCTATATTTTATAGGTAATTCCTAGATGGTCCTATTTGATTTCTAGAAAACACTATTACTTTCATCCCTATTACATTTCACAGGATTTTTCTATAAAGGAATATGAGAATCCTAGTGATGAAATTAACACTAACTGTTAAACCTCTGAAGAAATAATTAAATTTTAGTCATTGGTTCAGAGTTCAATTGAGAAAAATTCAAAGAACTTTGGGTATGCACACAAATAAGCTTGGGAAAAAGTGTTTTGCACACAAATAATTTGGAGTGACTGGGAGAAAGGTAGTGCTGTCCATAATGATAAGGAATGAAGGAAGAAGGACAGATCTGGGAGGAAAGATAGAGAATTCAGTTTTGGCTATTTTAATTTTAAACGGAAGCTGAGACATCCATGAATAGATATCGGAGAGACAAGCCAAGATGTTGGAGTGGATGGAGGAAGCTAGGTTAGGAGTGAAAAGGTAGATCTGTGAGTAAATGGGAGTAAAGATGGAAGTTCAAGTCATGTGAGTGGATAAAATCAGCTAAAGATAGGGTGTTGAGGAAAGGCCGAAGAACAGCCTTGTTGAAGAGGGTAAGAGAACCCACAGAACAAGAAGCTGAGGAACAATCAGAAAAAAATAGGAGGAAAACCAGGAGAAGACAGTATAAGGAAGTCAAGGAAGGACAAAATTTCAAGAAGGAAGGTGGGATCAACATTGTCAAACAGTCTAGAAGACTAAGAGGATAAGGACAGAACAGAGGCTCTATGATTTTGCCACAAAGGGTATGTCTACACTAAAATGTAAGCCAAGACTGTGTGGGACTCAAGCTCACAGACAGTATTTATAAGCTTGAGCTTCAGTATCCATATTGAATATTGACCCAAGGTTTAGAATTACTGGACATAAGTCTCCCACCCGCACTAGGCTTCTATACTGCACAGCACAGACCCAAGTCAAATCAGTCTAACCCAGACTTCCTAGTGCCCTCCCCCCAATAGCTGCTCTAGCCCTTTGTTCACGGTAAACTATGGAAAAATTTGACTGTCCATCCCACGGAGGGTGGTTATGATGGTCCAAAATGGGTTGCTATAACCATCTGGAAGCTGGCTACCCCAGACTGCTACAGTTCTGTTGGTAACCAGTTTGATGTTGGGAAGTCAACTATGGGTAAGATGGTGGTAGAGTTTTCTGAGGCAATCAAGCATTTGATTTACCAAAAAGTGGTGGGCATATACAATATCTCTGAAGTAATTGCTGGTTTTGAGAGAATGGGGTTTCCAAACAGTGCTGGGGCCACTGATGGGACACATGTGCCCACAGTTGGTCCTCCTCAAGGAGCATATGAGTATGTAAACTGTAAATGGTATTACTTCTTTTTCATGCAGGCCCTGGTGGATCATAAAGGCCAATTTATGGATGCCAGTGTGAGCTGCATTGGAGAAGTATGTGGTGCCAGGGTTTTCCACCTATCAGGAGTCTACCTTCATGGACAGGCCAGGACACTATTCCCACCAAATTTCATTGTCATAAATGAAGTAACTGTCTCCACTGTTATTCTAAGGGACCCTGTGTACTGCCTTTAACCTTGTCTTATCAGACTGCAGCCTGATCTCAGAGGCCCTGGCAAAAGGAGGTTTAATTATACTCTCAGTAGGTGTAGATGGTGGCTGAAAGTGCATTTGGCAGATTGAAATCCTGCTGGAGCTTTTCACAGAACAGTTTAGATTCCACTGTCATCAATGCTGTCTGCATTATTGTGGCTTGCTGCACTCATCATAATCTTTGTGAAGCCAAAGGAGAGCCATTTGCCCCCGAATGGACCTATGACAGAAATGGATTGATGAACCAGTCCACTCAGCCATAAAATGCACCTGTCACAGCTGGAGCGGGATGCACACAGGCAATAGAAATCAAGGATGCTTTGTGTGCCCACATTATGGACATGCATGGAGAGATTGAAGAGGGAGAATATTACATTTATGGCTGCATTTGTACAGCAATTTTTATAGTAAATGAAATAGTGTATGCTGCAAATGGGGGGAGAGGTTAATTGTCATGAATTCTTAATTGTGGATGAGATGACTGCTCGTACAATGGGGTGGCAGTGATATGTGTGACATGAACTGTGGATTTTCATGATAGATTGATGTGAGCAGAGATATTGAGAAATGGTGTTTGGATACAATTGCCCAGTTGTGCCTTATCATGTCTTTATCTTTATTTTTTGAAATACACATGATATTAGCATCAGATCAGAAACATTTTTAATAAAATAAAACCCTTTGCCTTTGAACGTGGCTGTATTACAAAAGGAAATATTAAATTGTTGTCAGGCGGCAGCTGCCATTTACAAACCAAAACGTCAGTAATAAACCAACACCAATAATAAATAATTATAATAAACCAACACCAGTAATAAAATTAAGTGCATAACACAAACATTGAACAGGGCAAAACAGTGAAACCAGTGCAAACAAATAATTCCCTACTTTTCCCCTGGGCCCCGTTCTCCTTTCCCTTGGTGCCACTGCATGTGGGGTGGAGGACTGTTGGGGTCCATTTGCCCTGTCCAACTAGCATCCATTATTGTATGGGCCATCCAACAATATTATGGTCCAATGAGTTTCTGGTCTGCAGGACATGGTACCATGGAGGGGATTCAGGATGTGGTATGGGTGGAGCAAGAGCTTGGACTCCTGAAGCCATTAACGCCAGCAGCCTCGCAAACAGGTCTTTCTGTTGTGCTCTGTCTTCCTCCCTCAAGCAATGTTCCAGCTGCAAAAAACAGTACTGCAAGTCTCTCCTTGCTCTTCACCCCAGAAGGCAGACACTCTTACTGTGATATCTCAGCTAGGATAGCAAAGATCTTACATGAAGTAACATTAGTCCCATATGCTACAGCACTGGGTCCTCTCTTGACTCCCTCATGTTCAGTGTAGATGGGGATGGCTCTCATGATAACCCAGTTTGCAGACTATATTGGGCCAAAATCAGATTATCAGAAAATTCCCCATGCACTTACATGACTGACTGACTGGCACACAAAAATTGCCACCACTTGGCATGCAACTGCAGTAATCACATGCATAATTTAAGTGTTTACGTGCCTATGTGGTTTTGCACATGCAGTTATTGGAAATCAAGCCAAAATTTCAAAAGTGAATGCATTAAATTGAGTGTTCACTTTTGAGTATACTCATCTTGTGCGTGTGCAAACTCACGAATGCACATGCAAATCAGGGTCTCAGAGCATGTACTTGAGTTTGTGTATGTGCAACTTAGTGCATGCAGTTTTGGAAACTTGACCCTTTACATCAGATACTTGGCTCCAGTTAAGCTGCATTTGGTACAGCTTCTGAGGAGAGGATGTTTGTGGAGATCAAAAGTGACTTTACATCACTTTGGCAGTCCCCAATCCCAAGGGCCACTGAAGTCTGATTTGTCTCCTCTCTCCCCGCTTTGCCCCACACCCCTACTCCTAGGAAACATAGAGCAATCTCAAAGCTACTCTAACTTGTAATGGTTACAGTCTCCAAGGGGCTGTTCTACTAGCTGTGGGTAGCTGGAATATCCCTGCCATGGTCCCATATTTGGGTCCAAGATCTGACCCATTATGTATTACATGTGAGTTTCCATAAATTTGAATGAAATAAGGCAAAGTGGTCTTTAATCTTGCAAAAGTTAATCTGTTCCCATTAGATTGCATTCTTCTGAAAAAAAAAAAAAAAAAACTCTGTAGCTCCTCCACAATGCTATAAATAATGAGAGAGAAGAAAGGAAACATAAATCAAAGATATTTAAACAACCTGGAAATGGGCCTCACCGGAAGAATCTAAAATGCTTCTGTGGTTACAAGAACAATTTTCACCCCATGTTTTTGGACTGCATAACACATCACCAAAAGCACTAGACATTGGGAAAGTAAGATTTCCTAATGGAAATACTATAGACTTGTAATTTGCTTATGGTAGGAGTTTCTTTAAAAAGACTTCTTACTACCCTAAGAAAATCAAAAACGTATGTTTCATGTTCATATAGAAAGCACAGCCATTAACAGAGAAAGCCCGGTAAATAGCATGCAATGTTATAGCAGCTATTGTAATAGTGCTATCTTTTATTATGTGTGGAAGCAAGTGCAAACACTATTGAATCTGATGAAATAATATACTGTAACAGACTTTTCAAGACAAGAAATCACTTTTAGTTTAAAGAATTATGGAAACATAAATATTAAATAGTTTCTAAAATTGGTTTAATTTGAAGATTGGATTCACCTCCAGGGCTAGAACCTATCCTCATTAATAACTATGAAATCCCACTGATGTCAATGGGATTTCATAAGGTGCAGATCAGTACAGAATTTGACCTTTTGCCATGTCTTAAGTTTTTGAAACCATTAGACCAATTAATTTGGCTGAGAAGGTGGGTTTACCCTCATCTTACCCAGCTGGTGTTACTACTGGTACTGGCAGCATGTCACCTCTGGGGTAAGCAGTGTTCCTTCTGCAGGCCACACTTTGGATTCCAAAAGAGAAGGTTCAGGCCACATGTAATTTTTCTGCCAGGATGTGAAGGGCCTATCTAGCTAGCACATACTGAAGTCAATCAGTTGACGTTAGTGGACATTAAATCAATCACTGAGTGCGTAATTTAGGAATGATTGCTGGTGAAGTTTGTGAAGCAAAACTAGATAATTTCACACAGTGGATTAGATTTTCAAACCTTTTAGCCCAGTGGTTCCAAACCTTTTCGGCTCAAGGGCCACAAATATCATTTTTACAACCCTGAAGGGCCACCAGTTTATCAACTCATAAAATATGTATTGATGTATACACCATAAAGGACTACAAATCACTACCTATTTGAAGTAAACATTTCGATGCTACTGTGTTCATTTTTACATTCACTATTTTACACCTACAAATTACTCACAGTATGTCACACACTCACAGAAAAAAGCACTAGCGTAGATGAGTGACTGTCACTACACAGTGAAGCATATGGCCAGGCAGCTAAGTCATGGTGGTTGACAAATCAGAACGTACTGATTTTTAGAGTCCTGCCCCTCCTCAAGCATGATGGGTCTTGGCTACTCTGCCAGCAGCCCCCCCACTGCAGCCAGATGGAAGGAGTTCAGCTAGGAGGCTGCCTCCTTGCTGATCTCCCATCCTCCTGACTGCAGCAGGGAAACCTCATGCCTTGTGCGCTCCACCTGGATCCCTAGGCAGTGGGTCCCTTCTGCAGCCAGGCGGATGGGAGATCAGTGTTCCCCTCCCTCTGGCTCCAACAGGGACCCCAGTGCCCAGGGACCCAGGCAGAGTGCTTTGCTCTCTGCTGCAGCTGGGGTAGGGGAGCACTGATCTCCCCTTCTTCTGTCTCCAGCAGGGACCCCAACACCTATGGACCCAAGCAGAGCGCTTTGTCTTGCTCCCTGCTACAGGCAGGGGGAGGGGAATGCTGATCTGCCATCCCTTTGGCAGAAGCAAGGCGCCTGCACGGGTCTTGTAGCCCTGCGGCAACCATGGGTGCTGGGTGTGTAAGGCCCGGGAAGGCTTAGCCTTCCCTGACAGCCAGGCGTAGCTCCACCCCCTCCTGCTGCATCCTACTCACATGGGCCTGGCAGTGGAGGCCCTCTCTGTTTAAGTGGGCGAGTTGGAGCTGGGGTGCAGGTGGCAGGCAGTGGAGGTGGGACAGCCAGGGGTCGGGGTGGGCTGGGGTAATGTGCCACTAGGGCCAGGCCGTGTCGGCACTGCGGGGGGCCGCGACTGGGGCCGGCCAAGCTGTGACAGCACTATGGGGGCCTGAGGCCGGGGCTCGGGTGTGTGGCTAGGGATGCTCTGGGGCTAGGGTGGATCAGCGCTGGTTCTTGCCAGGTCAGTGACACTCTGGCAGTGGGGGGTGGGGGAAAGGATGGGCTGGGCTGGGGTTTGGGCAGGACAGCGCTGGGGCATTGGGTCCGGGTATGCTCAGGCTGCCCCTGGTGCTGGGGTGCTCCGGCACTGACTGGCCCCACCCAGCCAGCCTGGTGCTCAGGTCTTGTGGGGGGAGGGTAGATGGAAGAGGGGACGGAAGGGGCAAGGTCTTGGATGAAAGGGGCGGGGCCAGAAGTTAGCCTTCCTGATCAGGTGGTTCATGAACCGCCCATGGCGGCAACGCACTCCACCCGGGTCCTTAGGCAGTGGCTCCCTTCTGCAGCCAGCAGGAGGGGAGCGGCAGGCCACTTTGAAAGACCTCCTGGGCCACTTTTGGCCCCCGGGCCACAGGTTGGGAACCACTGTTTTAGCCTATGTTAGGCATGTCAATCAAGATGCATAGAAATAAGATCCTAATCCCTTTGACATTATTCTATTATTGCCATACATATCCATTGTATAATAATTACAAAGTGGATCATGGTTGCTATTAAACAATTGTACTAAAGATAAGATTTCCAAAAGTGACTAGTGATTTGGGGTGCCCAAACTGAGACACCTTACAGAAGCTTGATTTTCAAAAAGTTCTGAGCACCACCTTCTGAAAATCAGGACTCTCACATGTGTCTCAGGTTGGGCACCCACAAATTGAGGAACCCAAAATCACTAGTCAGTTACGACATTCTTTTGTCTTGAGTTGGCTCAAACTAAAGAGTTCAGTTCTGGAATCAGATCCTTTCCCAAAATTCAGGCATGTTCAGATTAAGTGTTTGAGTTTGGCCAGTTATAGAGATGGAGTCAAGCTTGTAAAGTTTGGCTCCAGTGATTGAAACATATCCAGAGTTCAGGACGGTGGTTAGTGTCCACGGTATAAGTTCAGGCCCCTCACTAATTTAAACTCTACATTTCACTATTTTACACAAAATTACAGCCTCCAAAGGGCTAGTTTGCTGGTGACCAGGTCTAGAAAGGGGAAAATCTTTTCATTACTATGAGGAGGAGGTCAAACTAAATGATCATAATGGTCCCTTCTGACTTTAAAGTCTATGAGGAAGCTAATACTTATGAAGCAAAAGAAGGTATTTTTGCTAGTTTTTTAGGTATTTTATAGGGAACTCTAAAGTGTTAATTAAGGAAGGGGAACAATAACTGATTCTAGCACATCTATGGATGCGGATGTCTAACAACTAAAAAAATTGGCTTAAGCAGGAACTGTAATGCTAGCAGTTGATAGGTGGTTAAGGTCATCTGTTGATATGGTTATATAGCTGACTTAACCTGTTTTCATCACACATAGCTCTTGTTCGCTAATAAATATTTGGACACATTTTTGAACGTCTGGAATCTTGTCCAGGATTGTGCTCTGAATCTTTTGCTCCCAGTTCATAACTGTGTGGTGGCTGACTAAAACAATGTCAGACTGGAGCTGACCTCATATGTGAACTTTTCACAGTCATTTCTGTGATGTCTGGATCCTCTGGAATGTGAGTTTCCTATTTCACCAAAGCACCGTGACTTGCACTTTGAACAGAGAATCATGTAAACACAATTAGATGGCTGGCAGCTGAAATTTCATTTAAAATGCAGTAAAATTCTGGGTTTTAATTTCTATTTTATTTGGCAGGAATTAAGCTGATATTATCCAAGACATAACCTGCCTATTGCCTTAAGAATTTGGAAACATTCCAATAAACCATTTACAGGATGTGTGTTGCCTTCTGTACAGGGCAAAGGTGATGCAGATATTTGGTTAATTTCCATAAGAAAAGCACTTTTGTTTGTATGTCATAAGCAAAGTATGGTGTATATTATCTAAACTTTGCTGACATCCATCCCATGAATCATGACACATAGATTGTAAATACCTATTAGCAGAGATCTGGCAGGCATAACTCAAGGAACATGTCTATTTCTCATTTGAGGGTGATGGGCTGAGGTGATATCAGTCTGCTTCTGGCAGCCTCCTGCTGTTGATTGATGACCAGGCTCAATAAGTTATATAAGTGTAATGTCAGCAAGGTAGTATTGATCACCTTCTTTATGGGCATGACAAGAAGTAGGGCTTCTTGACTGTCAGAGGCTGGGGGAGATATGCTGGCAAAGACAAAGTCTGAGTTTCTGTAACTGGTGCATACAAAGCTACGCCTCATTTTTGTATTGGTTAGTCTGTCCTCACTGCAACCCAGCCTACTATTGTGTGAATGCATGAAAGTATTTGAATTTCAAAATACACACCGTTGAATCAGTTTTTATCCATCAATAAGGTGATCTGATGTGAGATGTAATCTTCTATTGTCCTTGAATACTGTGTTTCTTACTAATATGTGCATTGGCATAATTGGAACTACTCATGACGGTAAACAATATATTGATCGCAAGGAGCTGCAGGACAAGGCCATATTTTATTGCAATACAATATATAGGCAGTATGTGTTTTTTTACACAGGTGGTGACTGATTTAGATGTGTCAAGTATTTCTGATTTATTCTTTATTAAATCCTTTCAGAGCTTGTGATTGAACTGAATGTAGAAACGGACTTTTCAAAATTACTTTTCCAGAATCCCAAGAAGGGATTTCTAAAGACTGAAATGAACTATGAAAATACAATAATCTATTTTTAATGTGCTATAGACCATTATATGGAAGGACTACAGAGCACTGGATACAAGGGGAGCTTTTCAACTGGCTGCCAGTGATGTGTCAATAATATCTAATAACTTTGCCTTGTTTTTTTCCCTATTTGCACTTCATAACACTTTCCATCTGATAATGGTGTAATTCACCAGAAATGAAATGCCTGCTTGTGTCTTATTTCTTACTTAAAATAAAATCCATTTAATCCCTCCTTCTCTATGTAAATTCAGTACACTTACTGGGTCTGTATGCTCTTTGCCTTGAATTTTGTTATGTACACTATATCATGTGCAACTCACTAGCTAATCACCATTCAGGATTCTGTATAGCTATTTGGCTGAGGCTATTTTCTCATGCAGTTCTGGGAACATTGAGGAAACCTCATTGTCTGGTAAAAAGGTTAAGTTTTGTCTTGAAAGTTGACTATAACAGACCTCTTTGTAGAATTACGCTTGGGGAGAGAACAAACATTACTAGCTGTGAACAAAACTGTAAGGGGTGAGGATACATCAACTATAGATACCCCATGGGAAGGTGGAGGCACCTCTAATGGTATAAGAAAGTTATCTCATTTTTGGGACGGGTGCCTCACATGCTCAGTTTTGCAGTTCTCTCATTTCTTACCATTTATGAGACACAAAATCCAAACACTTTGGATCCTGAGGCTATTTGAGTCCAAAGTTCCTTCTCTATGAGTCTGATCTAATTGAGTCTTTTACTTCAAGGAGTTTTGGATCAGGCCCCATGGTTGTGGTCCTTACAGCGCAGCCATCCCCTTTGAAACTCCCTTTCTTCACCACCTCCTTCTGTGAGGAAACTTCATTATAAGATCTCTCAAGCCTCCATCTCTGCTAGGCATGACTTGAGCAGTCAAGAGCTTCTGTGTCAGACCTACAAGGCACTTGGGCATATGTGTCAGGGAAGTGCTAGAAGCATGTGAAATGTGCACAGACTGTTTGGCTTGGTCCCAGTGGGAAAAAAAAAAAAAAGAATACAGAAGGAGAGGGGACGTGGTGCCAGAAGGGAGGGAAAACAAGTGATTGTAAATTAAGGTCATGGGAATGAAAGCCTAGCAATAACCCTCCCTTTCCACCCTTATGTAAACATACAGGGCCAAATCTTCAAATGATATACAGATCTCTTCCGATTTATTACTAACTCCCATTAAAATCAGTCGGAGTCTTTCCACTGATTTTAATGGGAGTTGGACTGGGTTCATTTCCTTCTCCAGCCCCTCAGATTTTAACTTGTATTTAGGATTTGTACTGCAGTAGTTTCCAAAGTCCCAGTCAGGACCAGGGCAGGTCCAGTTGTGCTAGGCCCATTACAAACATAGTAAGAGACAATTCCTGTACCAAAGCATCTACTAACTGAAGGCCAGGTCTACACGAGGAATGCTTTGCTGATATAGCTATACCAGTATGCCATACCAACAAAGTGCCTCCAATGTGGACACAGTTTATACTGGCAAACTGCACTTTTGCCAGCATATTTTATTCCACATTTCCTCTCCCCAGCAAATTAAGCTATACCAGCAAAATTGCAGTTTTGCTGCTATAGATGTGTCTACACTAGAGGTTTTTGCTGGCATAGCCAGTCATAAATGACCTCTCATCACAACCCTGACTGACATAGCTATGCCAGCAAAATTTTGCAGTGTAGACCTGGCCTAAGCTCAGACACACGAAGTGTGTGTAACAGACAAACCAAGGGAATGGGATAAGCGGGGACAAGGTAATGTGATAGGAACAAATAGTTACATTGACTAATTAGATGCACAATTAGCAGATTACAGGTTAAAAATATATTAATAAACAAAAAATATTTATATGAATAATCTGTAATTAGGATTCTATTAATTTTTGTCCATACGATTTTTTTTAAGAGAGGACACTCCGAATATAGCAAATGAAAAGAAACTGAAGGAGGAAGCAGAGGACGTAGGGGAGTGTGTAAATAAAAACATACAGAGAAAGGAGATACCCAGAAAGGAAAGGAGGGGAGTGATTGAGGGTAAGAGAGAGAAAGGGGAAGGGAAAGTTACAGGAGAAAAAGAAAAGAGAGGGAACAAGAAATGGCAGATGCAGAACCTGTATTTATTTTCCTTATATGAGAAACAAATATCATATACCAACATATAAATAACATCTGCTTTCATAAAAATGCATCTGACCACCATCTCCATACATAGTTTATCCATATATTCTCCACATTAGCAGGATTTATTTTCATACTATATTAACAAACAGGATACCATAAATTTACATGAATCTGTGCACTCAGTGAAAAATTATTTTTGTGAATTTTTGTCATTTGCTATACAATTTCGCTGCTGTTGCTGCCTTATTTAGATGTTTGGGAGATTAAGGAGTATTGTTTCAATACCATAATGTTTCAACACACCACAGTCCTTGCTACAACCTATAGCTTGAGGTTCTGTTCTATTACACTATGTTCAAGGAACAAATACACTCATGAGACAAATAGCCCATTCCCCTACTCCTTGTAAAGGCAAAACTCTTGTTGACTCCAATATTTGGATTTGCCTATGCCAGGAGCTGGGACTTTAATGCTTTCTTAACTGAACCCAAATCAGTTGCTGTCTTTAGATCATTTGTTCCAAAGAAACCTCTTTCTTTTGACGGAGGAAAATGCATTTGAATGATGTACTTTACAGCCAGTGAAGTAGAACAGTTTTGCTGAGTGACCCCTGTAACAATTACTCAGTCGCTCATGTTTTTATTACTGCTTTAAAAAACCTTTACAGGACACTCAGAATATAATCATATGATTATAGAGTATTTCTGTCTTCCAGGTCATTATTGCTCAGCCAGAGGCAGAGAGAAAGAAGATAGAGAATGGTGACAGGTACGGGGAGAAAGAAGAGGAGGATGACTTTTGATTTTTATTTAAACAGCTTCATTTCACAAAATTAAATTAATCACAGCCCATGAATATGATTTTTTTTAAATTAAAATGTGCATACAAATGAAAGTTCTACTCAAATTCTGCTATGGGAACACAAGAACTTATAAATTCAATGCAATTCTGTCATCGTCAGGTTCACAGACTGCTCCATGCGCATATCGCCTCCATTTAAATTTATCCCACTCATAAGGCTGTATTTTAATTTTGGTTAAAGCTAACAAACAAACCATATAGAGAAGATTGCTAGGTCCTGAGACACTCACCATTCTTAGAATGTCCCATTTCTTAGAGCTATTTGCCACTATATAAAAAAAAGCAGAAAGGATTTAATAGATTCACAGATTTTTAATGCCAGAAAGGCCCATTATAATCATCCATTCTAGCCTTCTGCATATCATAGGCCACAAAATTTCACCCAGTTACTCTTTTATTGAGCCCAAGAACTTATGTCTGGCTAAAGGACATCTTCCAGAAAGGTACTCTGTCTTGAAAACTGTTTCCTTGAAAATTGTATTGAATTCCAAGGGCCTGGTTCTCATTTACACTAAGGCCTCTTTGTACCACTCTGACAGGGTAAAGGAGCCTCAAAGTAGGGACAAATGTAATTTACATCTACTTGAAGGTCTTTGTACACTGCCAGAGCAGTGTAAAGGAGGGTTAGTGTGAATGAAAATCAGGGTCCATCCCTGAAGCCTGGAAATCACTCCCTGACTTGGTCAGATATAGAGGGTTCCATTTAAGTCATTGGTAGTTTTGCCATTGACTTCAATGGAGCTAAGATTTCACCCAGAGTCTGCTGTCTCCAGTGCACACTCTATCAGCCCTTGTCAATTCTCCTAGATTTATGTGAAGAGGGAGGGAGGGGCATGAAGGGGCCTATGGCCAGGGAGGAGGGTGGATATTAATAGCTGGGTATTGGCAGTGGTAGTTTTGAAGGAGGGCTTGTTCCATTAATTAACAGAAAGACAAAATATTTTCTCTTGTTGGTCTCTTTTATGTTGTACCGTTGGTGTTTGTGTGTTTGTAAGTGTGCTCAGGGCTCAGATAGGCATGTTTAAAAATCTAAATAAATAAAATAATCTTTCAAAAGGCTAAAAATGGCCTGCAGCCTGAGAGAAGCTAAATCACCTGACTGCTGTTGTCCTTTCTAATGCATGGAATGAAAAGGGTTCTGCCACCCCAGGGTAGAAGTAATGGACATATGAGTGCAGACAAATACAGAGAAAGGAAATAGGCTGACAGAGAAAGAGAGGGTGGTGCATGGTGGGGGCAGGGGAGAGACAAAGAGAGAAGATGGAGACAGGATAATGGGGAAAAGAAACACAGAGAAAAAAGAGAGCATAGAGTGGGGGCAGACAGAGAGAAAATAGAGGTAGGAGGCATAAGAAAAGAAAGGGGAGACAGATGCAAGCAAAGAGAGAAAGAAGGTGGGGTAAAGATAGAGACAGAGACAAGGGGGAGGGAAGAAGAACGAAACAATTGGAGAAAGCCGTTTTTATTAACAATTATTACTAATAACCACTAAGTGCATTTATAAAGAATGAATCCGTTTACAGTATCACTGGAATGTTAAACTGGAACACAATATGGTTTTTAAGGCATGGTGTTTCTCTGCATGCAGTGCATACAAACCCCAGAGTATTCCCTGGGCAAGGAAGGTGACTGTCAGCATAATGGTGTTTAATGGCTTCTCCTGACACTAGAATGTATTCCCTGAGCACTAGATTTATAGCCCTGAGAGGATAGTCTGTCTTTGGGAAAGGAATCTTATATGGTGAACATCCATTTTATTAGAGACCGTCCACATGATCAATAGCAGTGTTTCAAATTCCTGGTATAATCTTGTTTTTATGGATCCCATCCCAGGGTAATAAAATCTTAGACTCCTACTGATTAAATTTAACATAAATTGATCCTATTGATTAGCTGACCTATGGAATTGAGAACTGACATTTCGTGGAGTTCGGTGGACAGGTGTTCACTGTTATTTTCAAATGGTGTTTTACTTTTATAACAGAGAAGGGGAAATCTCAGGTTATGCTAGTATGAAGTTAGCCAGAAAGGTATGTGTGTTGCTGGGATTTTTATAAGCAAACACAGTACAGATTTAGGCAAAAGTTTTTATCTAATAATGTAGTTGTAGCTTGTGATATTTTAGACCCTCAACCTTTACTCATATGAGTAATCCCATTTACTGCAGCAGCATTACTTGCATGAGAAAAACCTATGTGTGTGAGTAAATGTATCCAGGATTGGCCCCTTACTGCTTTTAATATGCTTATCAACACTGGCCATCTGTGTTTCTTCATTTTAATTACTCTAAATGAGTGCCTGCTCTTCTGGCATTTCAAGGACCAGGAAGTAGTCATAAACCTCTTCTACAGCTCAGAAGCGAACATACCAACAATTGTTAACTGGTGGGATGTGCAGCAAAAGGAAATGTGTTTTTTTACGGTACAGTTTATCAGTGTAATTTCCCATCACTGACAACTAAAATAAAATTTCTGAGGAAAGAAGTAATTTATTTAACTGTTTGCTTAACCAGTCTTGAATGGATTCTCTCTCTGTGCTATATAATCCAAATAACAAACACATAACTAAATACCCAGCTCTGTTTTAAAGACACATTCTGGTTTGGTTTGGTTTTTTAATCACTGTGAATTTCCACCCTGTCTTTTGTACTTTGGTAATTAAGGGAGTTAAAACAACAGCAACCAATAAAAACAAAAACTGCAATCTTTAGTGGTATGGCTGGAATGTGTTGATTAAAGATGCAATCCTGTTCTTATGATTGAGCACACACCTAGCTTTTGTTAACCCTCATAATTAGCTTAATAACAAAATAAGATACAAGGGGTTAACTTCTACACTGAGTTTAAAATCAATAGGCATTGTAAACATGTAAAAGAATGCAGAACTTGCTCCAAAAATCTATATTTTATTTAATATTAATCAGAGGGAAGATTGAAGAGACAGGGCCTGATTCTCGTTTACACTAAGTCCACTTTACACTGCTCTGGCAGCGTAAAGGAGCCTTGAAGGTGTAAATGTAATTTAGTGAAAATCGGGCCTGCAGTGTTTGATCAAATTTGGCTCAAAATGTAAGTTTATAAAGTTTATTTTTACAGATTCTGGCCAATAGAAATGTTCCCATGAAGTTAAACAAGTGAAAACTGATTTTATACACAAATGTTCTTTCCCCTACAGGTTTGCAATCTGAATAGAGGAACACTGTGCTAGTGCCATTATACTGAAACTGAGTAGAAACTGACAATAAACAGAAAATAATGGTGAAGAGTAAAATACTTTCAGTTTTAATAAACTTAATTTTAAAGGTATGAGATGTTTAATCTCACAACATCACTTAAGTTTACAAGGAATATAACCTACTTTGCTTATGCCTTCTTCCTAATTTTCATCAGACCCTCTGATCCATCTCTGAGCTTAAGTTTCATTTCCCTAGATCATGATCATTGCACTATAACTATGTCTTGGCTGATGGAGTATGAAGCTCTTTCTTAATCCTGACCAATGCTGTTTTAGTTAATAGGAAGTGGTTAATGTGCCATTTTGTTGACATTATTCTACTAGGGAATGAAACATCCTCACATTATCATATATTCTGAATTGGATTTAAATCTAGAAGCTCAAATTTATATGGTACAGGATCACTTAATTTTTAATTTATTGTTCAGACACAAGTACATATCTGGCAATCCTCTCACCCCTTCACAGGCAAAGAGAGGATTTAGCTACACATCTTCCACACAGAGGCTAAATAATGTGCCAAATTCTGGTCCTCATCCCTAAACCAAGTTAAAATAAGATTTGTGACTAAATCCCCTGTACTGCTTGGAAAATTGCAATCACTGAGTCCACTCACTACCATGCTGTATATTCCTACTCAAGAAAAGGAGTATTCTCTTATATAATTTCAAAACAGGTGAAAATATTAGGTTCACTGAGTCTTCAGAGGAGTCTTGGGAAGGAATGATGCTGAGAAAGTCAGGAGTTAACAGGTGGTCAAGAGCTGTGTCAAAGCTCTGTCAGGAATAAAAATGAAAATGATACTCTGAGGCAATATTGGTATTCTCAAGAAATCGATTGGTTTCACCAATCACATTAACAAAGACTTTTAAATCACATGGGCATTTTTTTCTCTTTTACATTAACCCTCAATTTAGCAGTAGCACATTCTACTACATCAATATAAGCAAAGGAAAAAGAACAGAATTATCATGCACATAGATTAATACAATTTGTTGGGGAAGAGTCAACATGGTTTTTGTAAAGGGAAATCATGCCTCACCAATCTACTAGAATTCTTTGAGTGGATCAACAAGCATATGGACCAGGGTGATCCAGTGGATATAGTGAACTTAGATTTTCAGAAAGCCTTTGACAAGGTCCCTCACCAAAGGCTCATAAGCAAAGTAAGCAGTCATGGGTTAAAAGGGAAGGTCCTCTACTGGATTAGTAACTGGTTAAAAGATAGGAAACAAAGAGTAGGAATAAATGGTCAGTTTTCAGAATGGGGAGAGGTAAATAGTGGTGTCCTCTAGAGGTCTGCATCTGGACCAGTACTGATCAACATATTCGTAAATGATCTGGAAAAAGGGGTAAACAGTGAGGTAGCAAAATTTGCAGATGATACAAAACTACTCAAGATAGATAAGTCCAAAGCAGATTGCAAAGAGTTACAAAGGGATCTCACAAAAATGGTTGACTGAGCAACAAAATGGCAGATGACATTCAATGTTGATAAATGTAAAATAATGCACATTGGAAAACATAATCCCAACTATACATATAGAATGATGGAGTCTAAATTACCTGTTACCACTCAAGAAAGAACTTGGAGTCATTGTGGACAGTTCTCTGAACACATCCACACAATGTGTAGTGGCAGTGAAAAAAGCTAATAGAATATTGGGAATCATTAGGAAAGGGATAGATAATAAGATAGAAAATATCGTATTGCCTATTTATAAATCCATAGTATGCTCACCTCTTGAATACTGAATGCAGATCTGGTCACCCCATCTCAAAAAAGATATATTGGAATTGGAAAAGGTACAGAAAAGGGCAACTAAAATGATTAGGGCTATGGAAAAGCTTCCATATGAGGATAAATTAATAATACTGGACTTTTCAGCTTGGAAAAGAAACAACTAAGGGAGGATATGATAGAGGTCAATAAAATCATGGCTGGTGTGGAGAAAGTAAATAAGGAAGTGTTATTTACTCCTTCTCACAAAACAAAAACTAGGGGTCACCAAATGAAATTAATAGGCAGCCCGCTAAAATGAACAAAAGGAAGTATTTCTTCACACAACACACAGTCAACCTGTGGAACTCCTTGCCAGAGGATGTTGCAAAGTCCAAGATTATAATGGGGTTCAAAAAAGAACTAGGTAAGTTCATGGAGGATAGATCCATAAATGGCTATTAGCCAGGTTAGGCAGGGATTGCTGTTTGCCAGAGGCTGGGAATGGCCGATGGGATAGATCACTTGATGATTACCTGTTCTATTCATTCCATCTGAAGCATCTGGCATTGGCCACTGTCAGAAGACAGGATACTGAGCTAGACGGACCATTGGTCTGAGCCAGTATGGCCGTTCTTATGTTCAAAGAAATCACAACTTTATTTTGTACAGTACCTTTCATACAAACTGCACCCAAAACACCTTAAGGAGTTAAATTCATTTGACTCTGGCAGACCAGGTGCCAGCTCATGCCAAAGCTCATGGGTCTCATTGATCACTGACAAATGCATAGCTGGAAACCAGCCTGGCTGGCCTGTTTGTTAGTTTTGTTAAAATATAACTCTAATATCTAAGAATATTTAGTGTTTAGACTTTATGCAATGCTTATAGGATGCTTCCTGTAGTAATCTGACATAATATCTGTATCCCATGTTACAAGATAACATTAAGTGTTTGCTCTATAACTATAAAAATGTTTGCTAAGACTGTAAACTCTACAGTCAGGGAACATGCACTACCAAGTGGGAAAGGCAAGTTTACCACAAGGGACGTCATCTTCTCCCCAGAAAAAGAAGGCCAGACAGGCCATTGTGCAATATCAGAGGACAAAAGACTTGGTTGATTGCTTTCCATACACCCATGAAGAGAGTACCTGCACAAGCCCTCCTCCCATCACAGCTTGAACTCTGGAGGAAGGGCATAAAAATCCCTGGGAAGGAGGATTTATCACTCTGCCGCTTGGAATTTGGAGAGGGCAATGTTTCTAGATAAGCATAAGTAAAGGATTCCCAAGCTGCTTGGCTTGGGTTAGCCCTAAAGGACATATAGAGCTTGCATATATAGCAAATACTATTACATTTTAGAACCTAAGACTGTATCTCCTTTGTGTGTTTATGTTTACCTGCTTTAACATCATAAATAACTCCCTTATTTCTTTCTTAGTTACTAAATCTTCAATTAGTTTATTACAGGATTGGCTACATGTGTTGAATTTGGTGAGAGATCTGAGGTGCAATTGACCTGGGGTAAAAGACTGGTTCTTTGGGACTGGGAGTAACCTGAATATTGTTGAGGTTTTGGGGGTAAGGGACCACCTTTCACAAAAGTAGGCTTGCCTGGGTGGCAAGATAGACTGGAGTGCCCAAGGGGATTGTTTGTGACTCCTTGTTGAGGCTGTTGTAGTGGTTGAGGAGCTCACACTTTATACTTGATTGGTGAAATCTAAGCCAATTTGGGGTTTGTGCCCTGTTTTGTAACAGTCTGCCCTGAGATTGGCACTCAAGATTATGAGCCATTCTAGACAGTTTGATATACTACATGGTTAGGGTTCAGTAATAAACAACAATGGAGAGTGAAACTGATCATAGTCAAGTGAAATTATAAGCAAGAGATAAAATATGTTTTCAGCTCAGAATTGAAATGTGATGAAAGAGTTAATAAGACAGAAAGAGATATTGGAAGCCTATTTCCATAGGCGTGCACAGCACATTTCCTTAGGGTGTGCACCCAGGGAATCTTTATCAGGGGTGTCAAACTCAATTCCCCGTGTGCATGCCTATGCCTATTTCAAATGACTAGAGCTGAAAATGAGACCTTTGCACCAAGAGAAGTGAGACTGTGGGATTGAGAGTAGATATATAATCGATTAATGGCAGGAAATTCAGGCACAGAATACAGAGTATATAGGATCTCTTACAGTAATCATAATTAATAAACTTAAAACACTGTGAGGCAATGTGGTGCAGTTATGGGGCTGTGCTCAGTTACACCTGTGTAACCCCACTAAAGTCAATAAGGTTGTCCTAGTGTGGGGGAGGCAGAATTTGGCCCATGTGGTGTAAGGAAGTTTGATATAATATAATAGAGTAACAATTCCAACACCTGCTGTTCCATGAATCCATATTTGCATGAATCTTCTCAGTACTCTCTTGCTCTGAATATTCTGATCAAAAAACCTCATTGGTATCATGAATGTTTGCAGAAAACAAAAAATTGGGTGATGAAGCCATCCCAGAGAATTCACTGTTTTATCTAGGCTACTGTTCATGGATAGATTTTTTTCAGTATTCATTTATCTCCAGTATTTAATAACAGCTGCATATTTGCTGTTCAGATAAAAAAGTGGAAACACTACAACCCTAGTGTTAATATATGTGCTCCATTTACTTACAAAATAGATTTGTGCTGTACAATTGAAACATGAAATACAAGTGGCAGATAAATGATCAAGCAGGCAATTTTAATTAATTTTTGCATTTTATATGACTCCCTTTCTTCCAAGAGATCCAGCAGTACCCTCAGTCTTACTCTGTCATTTCTTGGTTTTTTATTTCAAATGTACTTCCCAAAAAAATAAATTATAAAGGATAGCCAAATCTTTCAATCATTTTACCTTTCCTTTGTGGACTACTGTGACTGGGCAGCTAGATCTTTAAAGGCAGTTGGGTCTGAGCCCCACCTGTGGCAGCCAATTCTCCTCCCTAGGTGAAGATCACGTGACCCAATGAGGCTTCTGAGTAGATAAGGAATAGCCTGGGGAGAAACTCCAGGCAGAAAAGCTTGGGAGTGGTGTAATAGGTGAACTTTTGATTTGGACTTTGAGGACTTTATTTTGGAACCATTTATGATAACAGAAGCAGCTCAAGTAACGGTGTTACTGGCTAGGAACAAGCCTTTGTGAAATTGCTGAGGAGCCCTGAGGAGAGGAAAACTGAGGCAGGGATGCTACAAATCCACCCCATGCCATGAGGGTTGCTCTGAAGGTGACCACCCCAATACAGCTACAAATGGATAATTAGAAAAATGACATATCAAGTCTTAATTGTTTCTATTAATGAAGTTTACTTAACCCAAAAGCTACAGAAAGGGACAACAGCATGATTGCCCCTAATTCTGCAACCCATTCCACTAGGGCAAATTCCTGTGCATGTGCCTAGTGGGCTCACATCTAGAGCAGGGGCTCTGTGTGGGTGTAGGGATCCATGCTAGCAGATCCAGTTACAGGATCTGGGCCTATAGAGTAGCAGTTCTGAACTTTTTATACATGTGAATATTTATTTTAATTAAATGGCATAGGCTGCTCTCTGCTATAGTGGTGTAAACAAAGGGCAAGTTTTGGATTTTCATTGGTGTATCTAAGATCAGAATGTGGCCCTAACTATTTGGTTAAAGACAACAGTAAGACATTCCAAGATGCCCTTGACATTTAACAGAAGTTGCAGCTTGTAGTCTCATTTTCTGTACAGGAATCATGTAGATAGGTAAAAACCACAAAATTCAGATCCCTATTTCTGTCTCTAAATTAAGACTTATTCAGCTCTGGTGTGTTGGTTTGTTCCCTTCTCTACACACAAGTGAAATATATCAAAACTTTGCCCTTGTTCCTTTGTTTCCTACATATTTGGTTGTAATTAGGTGCTTCATTTGTGAAGTTTCTTATGCAGAGCCTCGCAGTTGGAGCAGGGTTACATAAGGTTTATATCTGCCCTCATGCAAAGTGCAGAAGTCCCCTGGGTCTCACATTAAATCAGACTCTAAATCTTGGATATCATCCCATTTTCTATCCCTTTGATATTTGTCTCCAATATTGCAGGATGTATTCTAAAGTCCTCTTTGAAAAATACTAAGACTATGGGCCTGATTCTCATTTACACTTGGAAACTCTGGCTGTGCAAAGGGGTTTTAGTGCAAATGAGATACAGACCCAAACAATTTTGTTTGCTTAGACTGATACCAGAAAAAAATTACATCTTTTTGAAGAATAGGTTTATACTTTTAAAAGAATGATCCTGAAATGAGAAATCTTAAATAATAATAATAAAAAAAAAATCATAGGAGAAAAAAGTATGGAAATATCTATACTAGTGTAGCATTTTAAAAACCAAATAGAAAACCTGCATTGAAATCTACTTATTGGGTAGATATTAATTTAAGAAGATTCTCTTTTCAGTAACTGGTAGAGCTACAAGAAGAATTAGAATGCATATAGGATTTAGTACCTCAGCAGCAAGAGCAATGCAGAAACTGTTAAACTTTAAGATTGCAGGTGCCAAGTATATTAAGAAATCCTATAACCAGCACAAACAAAAATAAGCAGCTTGAAAAGCCATTTACTAGGTGCCTGATATCTTTGTAATGCAAATGGTCATACAAAATATGCAGGAATGTGGGCTGCTTTGGTTAGAATGGGAAGAGGAAATTGATTTACAAATTCTGAATGGAGTGGAAACTTTAAGAAACAGCAGAGATGGAGTAACTCTCACTGTAAGATATGCAGTAAACATGTAATTTACTCTATTCTTAAGAACTGTGCTGACATTTTAAACAATATTACACTGCAGTCAACATGATGTGCAGTGTGAAAAGTACTGTAGATTTTAAGCCCTGAGTTATCTTCACATCAATTTAAATCTGCTGTGCCAAATTCTCCTTTTAGTTATACCTGACCAACCCCATGGCCTTCAGAGGTGTTGTACTGAGGTATCTGACAGGAGGCAGGGTATGGCCCTAAATGTTGAAGTAAGCTCTCTGCAACATGTTTGCTGCCTGCTCACAGGAGGCCAAGTGACCCAAGTACCAGAGTCTGCAATAATTTGAGCAGGTTTCCTCTCATTGTAGAAGCCTCAAACCTCAAGGCTCCAGGTGCAGTCCACAGGTGGTATCAAGGGGGCCAGGGAGGAGTGTGGAAGCCAGGGGTTTCTTTACAGATGGCCCTTTCATCTGGGTTCTCCCAAGATCCATGGGGTTTTATGCAGCCTCTTCCACAGAAGAGTAAATTTTCCTCTCAGCACCAATGGAAGAATGAGGAAAGAAGGTAAGTTGAAACCCATGGAGTTTCCATTCTCCTGTGTGGAAAAAGCCATTCCAGGGAGAATGGGGCTCTAAGTTAAACAATAAAGACACTGGAAAGGGATGCCACATAAACAGGTAATTCACATTGTACCAATGAAATATGCCCTGTTATTCTGGTTAGATTGTTGATAGTGCTTTTCTCTGTACCATCAGTGTTTTAATACCTATTTGGACAGGTGCCCACTTGCTTACTGGGCTCTTCTATGGGAAGAAATACTTAAGTCTTTTCAATTATTTGTATGCCTATATTGTAGCTTTTAGGTTTAATGTATGTAATCCTTGCTGTCATTGTTTCTATGGACTTAATGTGTTTTGAAACTCATTTCAGAATGAAACATGTTGTGGTATAATATTTAATATTCCATCCCCTTGCAAGTGCTAGCTATAATTCCCAGAGGGAAGATATATCCAATTAAAAAAAAAACACACACATACTACACTGGAAGTCAGCCAAAAGGCTAAGAAATGATTTTCCTCCTGGCTAACCCCACAAGAAGCATAGAGTGTCCCTCATACCAGCAATATAAATAGTCAGGCTCCACTTATTATATGGTGATACATCTAAGGGAAAAAAAAGATGATTTTGTCCTCTGTGGTTTAAGCAGAATTGCATTAGCTCCTTGTGTACTGCATATATTCTCATAGCTATATGATACATTAAAAATACACACACTCATACATCCAGGCACTTTCCCCTTCTTTTGTTGGTGGAGAGAGAGCGCTAGCAGTGGGTGCATCTCAGGTGAGGGCCAGTGGAGCAGAGTTCCCTTCCTCAGCGGGAGCCCACACAAGCCCTTCTCCAGCAATGCTGTGCAGATAGAGAGGCAGGAGCAGCTGCTCTTTATGTCAAGTTTCCCAGATCCACTTGATCACTGCTATGAAATCCTTAAAAAGGATTTAATGCTGACACAAACATTATCACCTACCCTTCACAACTTCTGCTCCCAGAGCAGGGAGGGAGTGTGCAGCCACAGATGACAGACCAGCTTTGCTACCATGGAAAAGGGAGCTCTGTAGCCAGCAAGAAGTACTTGAGGATGGTATAACAGGGATTTTCTATTCATACAGGTTCTTCCACATGACAGTAGCATCGGGCCATAAGAGGCTCAGACAAAGTATCATATACCAGGACTTAGAATCATAGAAAATTAGGTTAAGAAGGCACCTCAGGAGGTCATCTAGTCCAATCCCTTGCTCAAAGCAGGACCAACCACAACTAAATCATTGCAGCCAGGGCTTTGTCAAGCCGGGCCTTAATGGATTTGATGGAGAAAAGTGTGAAGAGGAATACAGAGAGGAAGAACTGGTACATTTGAAGAAATCTTGGTCCAGCAGCCTAAAATCTGAATAATCTTGACATTTGGAGTGACATCCTGGCCCACTGAAGTCTAGGGGGGTTTTGCCATTGACTTCAATAGGGCCAGAATTTCTCATGTGGTTCTTGAATGATTCTCTCTCTTTGTCCCTCCAAGGCAACTGAAGTGGCTGGCAGCCCTGGCTTTCTGTCCCAAGGTTTCATCTCAGTTCAAGAAGTTCACTCTCTGGCTGTCTTTAGACCATTGGATTTTCTGGTGTCATTTTTCTCTCTGTCAAGCTCTTTAGGGCAGAGATTGTCTTCATTTTTCCATCTCGTATAACATGGGCCACATTACTGCTGCTAAACAAGTAATATATATATATATATATAAATAATATGGGATAAGTAGTCTAATCTGGGCACCTGAAAACATTCTACATTATAAACAGAGCTACAGGAGGGATATTGGGTAACTCCACTCTAACAAGTTATTTAACAAAAAACAAAAACAAAAAAACAAAACAAAAAAAGTGGTGGAAGCAAATAAAATACATGTGCTGTAACCCTCCCACAAGCTCAATTGTGGGAGACATCTGTGACACAGGATAAAAAATTATTTGTTGTAAATACAGAACAACAATGGAATAAAAAACAAGAAGGCACTAAATCTGAGAGCAAACTTTCTTTAAAGGCTTCTGTCTGAAAAACAATAGCTCAGGATTAGCAAAACAAACTATTCAGGTTTGAAATAATAAAACCAGAACCGGTCCCACAAGAAAGGAGGAGTGCAGTACAATGATGTATGAGTGTTTTGATCTATGAAACCGAGCTTAAGGAGCTTGAAATAGGGGAAGATTAAGCCAAGCAGGATTCTGTTTTAGTTTATACAGAGTCTCTGGGAGGAGACACAATCTGCTCCTTGTCTCATGTGAAATAGAATTCAAACCAGAAGCAGCATACACCACAAAAGGCTGAACCTCTCAACATAATGCAAGCCACATAATGTCCCCATCTCCTTGTTCTAGAGCCAACTGGGGGCCTATGTGGTTCCAGAATAATTTAGAGCAACCTCAAGACTGCTCTAAGTTATACTTACTGCATGACCCCACAGTGGCCTTTTCAGGATTTGAGAGTGCAGGAGAATATCCTCTTCCTTTACCATCCTAATATGCCCCCTATGCAAGGGGCTAAGAGGAGGGACATCATACAGCCCTTTTGGTAGAGCTATGCTTCCAAGGCAAGCTGCCTATGCAAAGGGCATTCTCACAGGGTGCTCTATTAACCCTGGGACTGCCTCCTTCTTGATGCATCGGGGGATTAGCTCTGCCATGCCAACACGCTTTTCTGCAGTTCCACTCCATCACTCTGTCTTTCTTGGGACTCAACTACTCCAACTTCATGGCTTGGCCCTCTGGGCAGGTCAATGTAATTTTCCCCTTCTGTGGGCAGGGGGAGGGAAGGGGTGCATGTATCAAAGTCTCTCAGGACCACCTGTCCCAGGCAATCTTCCCTTTCACTGCTGCTTAATAGTGCCACTTTTCTGGTGGTTGGTAGGGGAACCCAGGCCCACCATCTATATTGGGTTCTAGCCCATGGACCTTACAACAAGCCATCAAGGTCTACCCACTCCTGCAGCTTACTGCTGTATCCCTGGGCTACTTCCTACCTTACCATCTCTCACTCTGAAGTGACTGCAGCTTTTCACACTACTACCCTCTGGTACACTTAGCTATGGGCCTTAAACTAGCTCCTCCTGTTTCTTTTCGGTTAAGGTTCATCTCTAATTAGTCCTTGCTCCCTGTTCCTCCTCCAGGTGCAGCCTAGGCAGCTAATTGGCCCACCTAGCCACCTAACTCCTTCAAGCCTTGTGTGGGGTGGACTCTTTATCACAGGCACACATGAGCTTTGTGGGTCCTTCATGCTGGCAGACTAGGATCTATCTATTCACTATAACAATTACTCTTAGCTCTTCTATAGTGCTTATAATCCATAGATCTCAAAGGGCTTTATAAGGGAAGGTTAGTATCATTTTCCAGATGGGGAAACTGAGGCACACACAGTTGAAGTGACTTGCCCAAGATCCTATAGCAGGTCAGAGACAGACTTAAGAATAAGATCCAGGTTTCCTTATTCCCAGCCACATACTCTGCCCCACTGTGTCTTCAGCTGCAGCAGCAGCAGTAGCAGAAAGGAGTGTCTTGAACTGGAAACATGGCTAATGGATCTATGACTACTCAGCTTTAATGCCAGAATCCCCTGGGTGTGTAGTATGGGGAGAGGAGTGGGCACCCCAGTAGCAGCCAAAGATAATTTGCTATTTCTCTGTGGCCTGGGAGAGATAACAACACCCCCTGAGCATAGCCTGACTGCAAGAGAGTGGCATGGGAACCTGGATATAATCCCTTAGCGATTTTTTTAAATGAAAAAAGAGGATGATATTTAAACTGAATGACGTTCAAAAAGTGACAGCAGCAATTTATGGGAACCCAAAGGGGAACTCGTAAAGGAATAGATGAAAGCACAGTTTTGTGTAAAAGGAATCTAATCTAGAAGGCAGTCAGGCTCTATAAAACAAATTAAAATGATTTTACAATTTTAAGAAAACTGTGGGAACAAAGTTTTTTAAAAGTTATCCTGATCTACAATTTTTTGAGACTATGAACCGTATTTCACTCTGATCTAGTTAGTATTATATTCACCAAAGGTTGACTAGCATACAATAATGGAGCCAGAATTTGTTGGAGACTGTAAATGTATGACATGCTACCCACCTCTCCCCTACTGCCACACATGCACCTCAACACTCAACCCTATAACAATCAGCATTAAGAGTGAGAGTATAAATTAACTATAGACCAAAAATTCAGAACTTATGAGGCCGGATTTTCTACTTTATTACACCACTTTTATGCTAGTGTGACTAAATCCCTGGGTTACACTGGAGTTTCACTGATGTTAGAGTTATTCCACAAATCAGGCACAAGATTCCTAAACCATTGTTATGTCAGCCACATTGCATATATGTAGGGTGATGAGATAGCAAGTGTGAAAAATCAGGATGGGTGGGCAGGGTAGGGGAGGTAATAGGGTCCTATATAAGACAAAGCCCCTAATATAGTGACGGTCCCAATAATATCAGGACATCTGGGATATATGTAGTATTTTTGACCTAGTGAAGCAAAGACCTATGCTCAACTTGATGGCATTTCTCACCGGATCAGATCAATTCCAAAATTTCAGGGAATGCTGTAGGCATCAATGGGAAGAAACCTACTGATTTTGAGAAATCAGATGGAGGGAAAGTGAGGCAAACACAGGTCCTGGCATCTGGTTAGTATAGTCAGCAGCTTCAACTACCTCTGCAATTGTCTATAGATCAAATAATTAGTTGATGGCAGCCATTAGGTATCTTCCAGTGTAACACCACTCCCCACTTCACTGCCCATAGTCCCATAGGTTTTAAAATGCTGGCACCTTGAATGACTTTTCTTCAAGACAGAAAGAAAATAAATAGGAAGGGGAAGGGGAGATTGGGGATCACACAGAACCTCTAAGAGGCGGCCAGATAGCAAGTAATTGGGACAGGGGATTGGGTGGCAATAGGCAGCTATATAAGACACAACCCCAAATATCGGAACTGTTCTTATAAAATTGGGACATCTGGTCACCCTAAATATGGGGGAGAATGGGAGACTTTGATATGGAGGAGAAGAGGGGAGTAGGAGGGAATATGGGGTACACAGAGCCCCTGGCATGGGAGGTGGTTGCAGAGTCCTGACTCCCAAAAGAGGGGGATGGGAGGTTGCACACAGGGAGTTTGTGGAGGAAATAGAGGGATGCAAGCAGTTCCTGGTGTGTGTAATGATCTCAACCTACAGAAGCAATGAAGTTTGTGTGACCCTCTTGTACTTTGAAAGTATGCATTTTACGGCATAAACAACAATACAAAATACTAAATATATGCAGTGTACCCTGTAGGTGAGCTAATGTTGCTGTATAAAATGCAACTTTCATATGTTCCTATTTATGTGCAAGTTAAAGTCTCAGCCTTAGCATTAGATTAATATAATATTTTTCATATTTCATTTCCCTGTGTTTTTTTAAAAGAAAAAAAGAAAGAGAGAAAATGATGGTGGTGCATTTATTTGATTCTGTTCTCACAATCAAAATAACTATCACTGCACAATATAAGGATCACACATTCATTTATATAAATGCACTTCCTTATGACACCAGTGTGGTTTTCACAATACCAATACTTGTGGCAATTATAACAACCACATGGGTGTTTGGGGGAAGTGCTCACTTCCTCCAGGCATTATCTTCTTGTCTGATGCTGGTGGATGCTATAGAGAGCAAGGGGGCATCTGGGCTGAGAGGCTAGTTGCAGTTATTAGGAAGAGCTCATGGGCTTCTGGAGTGGAACCAAATGTAGTGGGTTGTTAATGAGGTACACTGGAAGATGGTTGATGGATTTTTGTTGGAATGTTAGTGGCAACAAGAGTGGGAGCTGTAGTCTTAATAGGGGAATTTGTAAATTTGTGAGCCAGGTCTTTCTTGGTTGGGAATTGGAGAGCTCTCCCATAAACATCCACATAAATTACCTCATTATGCTTCTTCTAATCCCTCTTTGAAACCGTCTTTTACTGTGACACCTACAAAAACTTGACAACCATTATGCTGGTGGTGCACTGAGATGACTGCCTGGCATGCTGGTCAACACTGTCTCATTGTTTCCTTTTACTCCCCCATCTGTCTGGATCCATCCTTTTTCTCTTGTCTTATACAGCTTGACAGCACCTTGTTTTTATTATTTATTATGTGTATGATGGTAATGCCTAAGTGCTGCCATCACGGTCCAAGACCCAATTGTGCTAGGTGCTGGACACACACAGAACAAAAAGACAGTCTTGGGTGACCAGATGTCCCGATTTTTATAGTGACAATCCTGATATTTGTGGCTTTGTCTTACACAGGTGCCTATTATTCCCCACCTTTTCACACTTGCTATCTGGTCACCCTAGTCTCTGCCCCAAAGAGCTTACACTGTAAGCAGTAGAAAGGATCAGAGGTCTGCTTCCAGAGAGATCCTTCTGGGAAGACCCATTCGCTAGAGATACAGGGTGAGAAAGCAGGGTAGGCGTTTTTCATCAGCCAAGTGCCTCAGGATGTGGTTGGGGCTGCCCTCAGTGCCTCATCTTCCATGGCCGGTGGCTCTGGTCCCCCCCTTCTGCCCATCCCTGCACTAGTCCAACCTGGAGCCACAAGCAAGCCAAGAAATGCTAGGGAGGGGGGGAAGTTTGTCTCCTGTCAGCCCCTGCTGGAGTCTCCCGTTCTAACCTTTCCTGCCTCACCCACCTCTCTGGATCTCACCCAATCCCCTTCCCTCCTGCCCAGCGCAGCGAGCGGGCGGGACGGTAACTGCAGCCGCAGCCACCGCTGGGGGCGCTACAGAGCAGCAATCTGCGGCAGCCGTGGTCGGAGGGGAGCTTCACCGCCTGCCACGTGACTCAGAAACAGTTGGGCTCAAGCCCCAGTCCGGCGCCGAGTTGTGTGTCTCCCCCGCCCGCCCCACCCCCCAAATCGGGGCAGGAGCGGTGCGGTCACGTGGTCCCAGAGTGATGTAATTCCCCTCCCTCCTCCTCTGCCCCTCCCCGAGCAGGCGGAACGTTGGGAGCTGGGCGCCCGCTCTCCGTGCGTGTGTGTGTAGCTGGCGCTGGCGAGCAGCAGCCGCCGGAAACTTTCCCAGGGCAGCTGAGCTGCTCTCGCCGCCGGGCGCTGCGCGCGTGCGGCTCCGGGGCCGCCGACGGTAGCAGGGCGAGGAGGAGCCTCCATGGGGTGAGTGTCCCGGTGGAAGATGGCATCTATTTACCCGGCGCGCGCTCTCCTCCCCCCCCCCTTTTCTGTGTGTGGGCTCGTTCCCTTCCCCTCCTTTTGTGAGTGGGGAGTGAGGGCGCAGGGCGGGCGGCGGTGAATAGGGGCATTGTGCGCATGGCTCAGCCCGGAGAGAAAGGCGCGCGGAAGGCATGGGGAGCCAGCTGCCTGCCCCTGGGGTCGTTGGGAAAAGGGAGGGGGGGAATGCGGTGCCTGTGTGAAGGGGGGAGATGCACGCTCGCTGGGTGGAGGGAATGAATGGGCGAGACAGCGGCAGGGGAGCGCTCCGGGCTGGACCCTTGTTGCTTCCTTGCCCCGTGCTCCTGAAGTTTGGAGAGACCGACCGGGAGGGAGGGAGCAGCGGGACAGCGCGTGGCGGGCGGGGATTGTGTAGCCGCTCTCCGTATTGTGACTCAGCTCAGCCGGTGATTTCCAGGGCTCGCGGCTCTGCGGAGGGAAGAGGTTTCCCTAGGGACTGGGCTGCAGGCGGGTGGGCTTTCTGGGGCAGGGGGAGATTTCTCTCGGCTCCCCTCCGCCCAAAAGTCACTGGTGGGGTGTTTCCTTTAGCAGAAAAAAATGAGGTTCCCCCCCTCCCCCGCCGTGTGGCTGGGTTTGAAGGGGCTCGAGAGGGCCGTGCACGGCAACCAGCGACTCTCTGCAACTTTTTTCACTCTAGTCTCTCCCCTCCTGCGGTCAGTCGCACCAGGGCTTTGGAAAGATGACCGCTGCGGCTCGTGTGTGAGTAATAATAGCCCAGCTTCCCTAAATGTAAGGGGCAGCAGCAGCAGTCAGAATCTAGGGATTTCTCTCCTGAAGGAGCTCCTCCCCTGCCAAGGTATCTGTGTGCCCCAGGCAGGGTTTGGGGAAAGATCCCATGAATGGAATTTGTGCCATAGACACTGGAATATTTGATCGCCTCATTTTGTCACTATGTTGCTGAAGCTCTTACTCTGAATGCCTAAAGTTTCTGTAAATAATGCTTAATCCTTTTCCTTTTTTACCTTCACTGATGGGATTTTACCATTTGAAAATGCAAATGGGTATTGTAGATAGCAAAGGGTGCTGGGACAGTTTAACAGGAGAGGTTCTAATTCTCCTGATAGGAGCCTGCCCATAACTTTATTGAGAATCATAAAATACCTCACTATTGCCCTTGTGAAGTATCTCATAGAAAGCTGTAGTTAAAACTGGCAGCATTTTAATTAAAAGTATAAACCTCTCCTGGTGTTTGCAACTCTGTTGTGAAGTTTTCCTCTGTCCAGAAACATTCATGCACTCCATTGTGAAATTTTAAGTTATGATGGCGTTATGAGGACTGAGCACAAAGTAAGTTTTGAGAAAAGTGAGGAAAACATGCATGCGTGAACACACATACACCTGCACACACACTCCTGTTTTTATCGCTTTTTAAGATTGGCCTGGTAGATACCTTGTCCTTAAAGGGACTCTGTGTGGTTACATTTGGCCAGAATAGGAATGGTTTCTTCCCTTATTTTCCAGTGGAATTTTTTAAAAAGACAAATTTCTCTGCAGTCATGGCAACACAAATATTGTAGCATTCTGCTAGTGCATTAGAACCTGAAAGTAAAATTGATTGATCTATTTTCATTGTTCAGGTTCTGAAAGTTGCAGAAAGTATAGTGACAGTGCAAACAGTACAAAGTAAGCTAGATTCTTGACATTGAGTTACTCTTAGTCGCATAAGGACACTTACTTTTTTTAAGTCATTTTTTTTTTAAAACCTGACAGTGTCCTCTTAATCTAATTTTCTTTTTTGCTGTTATGAACTAAATTTATTTTAATAATTCATAGCTGCAAAACTAGCAGTGTAAAGGAATACTGCGGCTAGAAGGCTTCAGTTTATTTTAAAGCAGAGTCTTAACAGATCAGAATTTCCCACAGGTGACAATTAAAAATGGATCGGATTAGGAACCCAATCAGATCCAAACTGGAGTTTATATTTCTACTACTTACCAAAAATGTGTGAAAAGGATTTTCCTTCACTTCCCTCCCACTTTTTGGCCGTACTGTGTTCCTGTCAAATCATTTTAGTTTCTCACAGAAAAATCTGTTCTTAAGTATTCCTCCATTTAAGACCATAACCCTGTAATAGACTATAAATATGGTTAATGATTATGCATGCAAAACTGCCATTGTACATTAAACATTCATTGTCCAGTCAGCAGTTGTGTGTTCTGAGGACTCTTCTTTAGTGCCATCTCCCTGCTGGTTTCAGAATCGCATTAAAAAGCTTAAAACATCAAATATATGTACATTACTAGAACAGACACTCTGATGCTTTAGACTGATTAGGTGGAATTGATAAATCTTGTAAATATTTCTAGAATTGCTTAGCTCTTGTCTTGACACATACTCATAAAGAGATGTACATGAACTTTTTTGTATTTACTAATGAAAGAGTCACACAACAGCTATATAAACAGTGGCATGAAAGAGCATTTGAAAAGAACAACACAAGACCTGTTTTGAATCTGAGATGCTATGTGACAGAGAAGCAAAGGGCTTTGCTGACGTTTACCTGGGTATCATGCACAGCAAGAGTATATCCTTCAGACTCCAAAATATTGGGGATCTGTATATGTACCATTCTCTTCCTTAATGCAGGGATGCACCTATCAACATAACAAAGAAGCTGGTTTCCCCAAAAAACAACTGATCACGTAAAATGGGTATGAGCAGAGTTGACTGATGGAAGTTTTAATGAAAGGGTTTAATAACGCATCTCTGTTTAGTTTTGGTATATCCCCACCTGAGCACCTCTCCACAGCCCCCTTTGGTGGGACATATGTGTTTAAAGGGGGAACAATTCCAACAGGAGCATGGAAGCAAAGTTTCTGTGAAGTTCTAGGTTTTTGTGAAGGTTAATGACCCGATCTTTGCTCCAGCTGTAGTAATATCCACTATAATCAATTCATTCTGGTAGCTGAGTATGTTCTGGTTCTTGTTGCATGGTGATGATACTGGAAATAACAAACAAAAATGCATAAAAATAGAACTAATAAATCTATAGCTTTAGTATTCTATTCTCTGCTGACTCAGGCAGAAACTAAAATACCTAAAAGACAATGCTTTTAGGATTTATAGCAACTATCTAGATAGGTTTATGGTAGCTTCTTTGGGTGACTTCACCAGAAGGTATGAATTGAAATAACTACAATTCTGGCAGTAGCTTTTCCACTGTCCATAATATTTAAATTTATAAGAGGTGTTTTGTATTAGAAATTGTATCATTATAACTGTTGTTGATGGCAGCTTAAGTAATAACCTGTAGTAGAATCTACAGTTATCAAACTGCTTGGGGTAAAGTTAGGATAGGAAAGAGAGAGGGCTAAATTCACGATTGGCACTTATGGCTGGGAGCTGGTGTAAATAGTTAAAGAGGGCTTCAGGCATGGAAACTAAAATAGATCTGGTGGCAGCAGCATTAAACAGTCCCAACTCCTCCATTTGTCAGGATGCAGAAGAGACTCAGGAGGCAGCTTGGCTTGAAAAATGAGTGGTGCTGACGCATAAGGGAGTGTGGCTAAGACAGCTGGAGGGGATGCTGAATCAGCAGCATACACTAGGTGATTTTCTGTCCATCTTAGGTACTTATTGCCCCCATTACATTAGTATCTGAGCACCTCACACTTCACTGTATTTATCCTCAGAACACCCTGGGTGGTAGGGAAACTGTCCCCATTTTAAGGATGGGAGTTGGGGTTCAGAGAATGACTTGCCCAAGATCACACCAGAAGTCTGTGGTGGAGTAGGGAATTGAACTAGGGTCTTCTGAGTAGTATCTTAACCATTATACCATCCTGCCTGTTTCTCAGGAAATATTTTTCAATAAAACAAATGTGAATGGGTGCTTTCCCAGAGCAGCTTTAGTGTGGATTCATGGGGCACCCATGCCACTCTGCATTGCAACCTGGTGCACAGGGTTGCAGTGCCCAAAGCGGGGAGCCTGACCCAGCCTTGTAGAACATGAGCTGCTGCTGCATAGTGTATGTGGTGTGGGCTCACTCTCCAATCCCCCTTTTGCCCTCCCCCAGGGCCTCCCCTCCTCATCGAGCCAGGATTAGTTAAACTAAAATGGCCTCAGAAAGTCAAAATAAAGATCACTTCCTTTCTCAATCAGGTTTCACTTCCTTGGTGTGGCTGTCATCCTGCTAGAGAGACTGTTCATCCCTTCTTTACACTTCCCCATGTCCGTGTTTGTTTCTCATGGGCTGCTTTACGGCATTCATCCGTAAAGCAACATTTTGTACAGTCTTGGATTTAAGATTACATCTTTATACCTTCTTCATGCTTGCTTGCTCCTCTGAGGAGCAATTAGTTGTCTGATGCGAAGTATTGTAAAGGAACCAAGTAGCAGGTACTAGCTGCTGTGAGATGCAGTTCTTTGGAGGGCATCCTGCGATTATCTGAACAAATAGGTTATTCGGCAGAGGTGTGCTGGTAATCTCCCTTGCCCTTGAGTGAGCACTGTTGCTTGGTTGGGTTACTCTTAAATCTTTAATATGACAAGTGGAGCTGTGGCTCATGTAATTTTTTTTATTTTTATTATTTGTAACTAGATGCCTCAATCCAAATTCAGGGCTTGCTGTACAAACACATAGCTAGAGACATCTGCTGTTCCAAAGACTTAGCAATCCAAGTAGAGAAGACAGACATGAGGGGGAAGAAGAGGGTATTTTTGTTTCCCTTTTAGAGATGGGGAATTGAGGCACAGAGAAATTATGACTTGCCTGAGATCATACATGAAGTCTGTGGCAGAACTGGGTATTGACCCCATATTTCTTAAGTCCTAGATAGCACTTCAACCCAAAACCATCTTTCCTCTGTCATTTTGACTGAACAGGAAAGTTGTAGGCATGCTACCTGGCTAATGTCTGCTTCTGATTGACCGTATATACTGTGTTAGATTGATCTAGTGTAGTTTTATCTTTCTCACCCCCTCCATCTTCCCCAAAATAATTGTTCTCCCAGTACTCCACTGAAAGAGACAGTGGCAACTTGAAATCTGTTTGGTTTCTAAAACTGAGATTAAAGTAACTTAAATCATTAGCCTTCCCCTAGCCCCTTGCCAGTTTTTGTAGTCTTACGTTTTCCTCTCTTTTTAAAAAAAAATTTCAGTTTGCTGATTCTGTGTTGAAAGACCTGCCCAGACAGAGGAATCTGACTCGACACAGTGGGTAAAATGTGGGTCTAATGAATAAATGACTAAACACCCATTAACTTCAGTGGAGCCAGGATTTCACCTAGAGTGCTATTAATTGCACAGTGTAAACTGAAGAAGTGTCTTGTTTCCTTTGTTTGTATAATTTTTTCCAGTTACAGTAATTGGGTGGCACTAAGGCAGGAGTCCCCAAACTTTTTACATATCACCCCTCCCCCCACTCCTGTCCGTGTCCTCCTTCCCCCAGCCGTGGTTCAGAGCTGGGGCCGCAGTGAGGGCCGGGGCTGCAGCTGGGTGTGGGTCTGTGGCCTGGAACGGGAGCGGAGCCGCCGCTGGGATGTGGTCGGGGCCTGAGGCTGGGGGGCGAGGCTGGAGCCATGGCTGGAAGTGGAGCTGTGGCCAGGTGTGGAGCTGCTGCTGGGCCAGGAAGCAGAGCTGCAGGTGTGGGTGAGGCTGGAAGCGGAGCTGGGGCCATGGCTGGAGCAGGCCAAGGTGGCGCTTCCTTTCCTTCCCTTCCCACCATGGGCACTGGCCTGGGCCCCGCTGCGCCCCCCACCCCACAAACAATCCTCCACATCCCTCAGGGGGGCGCACCCCACAGTTTGGGGACCTCTGTACTAAAGCCTTGTGTGTTCACACAACTTCTACTGGTTTAACTAAAATTGGTTTTTAAATCAATTTAGTTAAACTAGCACAAAACCCTGCCTGGACACTCCTAAGTTGGTTTGCATTAGGCTTCTGAGGCATCCACACAGGAGTTTGCACTAGTTTAGCGGAATCAACTTAAAAACAAATTTTAAACTGTTGCAAGTTACAGACAAGGTCTAAGAGTAGAAGAGTTGACACACTGAGTGCTTGCCTGCAGTGGCTGTGTGTTGCTTTGGGGTTTTTTGTTTGTACTGGTGTAGCTGTTGCGTTATAGGTGTAGTTTCAAACTGGACTAAACGGTACCTGTGCACAAGTCACCAGTGCAGTGTATTCCCGCTGGAGGTTTGCAGTCATACAGCTACATCCTTGTAGCTAAACCTATGCAAAAACTGCAAGGTCTGAGAATCAGTGTCTTACTAGTATCTTTGATCAACTGTGCTGGTTTCCACAGAGAGTACTAAACATTCATTGAATATAAACTAGATTTTAAATAAATGAGTTGGTAATTTGACTGTGAAACAAAAATTTGTACATCTGTGGTGAGCTTATAAAATAGCTAATCTCTGCTTGTCAGCCCAGGAATTTGAATGAGCTAAAAGAGGCATTTCTTAGCAGTGCAATAATGTAATAACTGGGCCCGGGGACCTCTTGCATCTACAGAGAGGAACCAGAATCTGTGGATCTTAGTTCAGGAAGAGGAGCCAGCACTACCGTATGTTTTCTCGTTCCTCTCAATCTAAGAGGCCCATCTGTAGAGACTTGGGAGAGATCTGAGCTGTAAGTAGCAAGGGGCTGGGGCTGTAGTTCTGTCTGAATTCTCCCTGTCCCTAAATCCATGGGGCAGAGCAACATGAGTTACTACAAAGACTTGACAGTAAACTCTATGGGCTCACTCTAGTATCCCCTTTCCACCTCCAGAGGGATGTTTCAGGGGCAGTGGCTGTTCAGGTGGGGCTTGGATGCTTTGGGGCAACTGGCAGTTTGGTGGCAAGAGATTTCCTTGTGGATGGACCTTCTCTCTGGTGAATCCTATGATGTATCTTTGGATTAAAGGGGATTTATAGATGTAGATCCTCAGCCTTTTCTGTAAGGAGAAATAACACAGCCCTCCGCTGTGCACCCCATGAAGAGGAAAGTGAGAAGTTTGATGATGTGATATTTACTTGTGGGTGGGTGACCGCAGCAATAAAATTATATAAAATGCTTGAAGGTTAAGCACCTTGGTTGGAAAAGAAATTTATTTATTAACCCAAAGGTTATACCCAGAAGAATGAAATAAAATGGAGAATTTTAGGATAGCAAGGGGAAAAGCTTTTAAACAGTGGGGATGTGTATTTGAGTGGAAAAAAATCTCCCAAGGGAAATTGAATGTCCCATTGCTTAACACATCTGAAAGCAGAGAGGACAGAGAGCTGGAGGACACAGGAGACAATCCTAAACAGGGACTAGGTCATCAAAGGTCTCTGTTCTGTCTGATGTCTATGATTCTGTTTAAAGTAGGATTAGCTGTGTTACAAATCATTCATTCCCTATCTTGTCGCCCTTGAATCACACAGTGAATTTCTCAATGTGTTTTCCTAGTCAGTAAAAGTAACCAAGACAAGAATTTTGTCTTTCTAGATACATGATATTTAAAACCACTTTGTTCCATTTGCCTTTTTAAATGATGTAAGCAGGAAGATGACTTACTTTAGATGGAAAAACTGAGCCACTCTGATACACTCGTGATACAGATAACCCTCTCCATTGTCTGTCAGATACTCTGCCACAGATGGGGGAAAATGATGCTGAATGTGATGGAAATCACAAGATCATTTAGTATGGTGCCAGCTTGTATGGTATAGTAAACAAATGCAGCTAAGAGGATGGGCAAAAGCTAAGCTCTTCAGTTGGCTCAGTGGCTCTGGCAATGGAAAGAAATCCAGGTTTGTGAATGTCATTAGTGTTCTTGTTACTGGGTCAGCAGAGCTTGACATGTGTGAAAGATGTGACAAACATGGGTACTTAGGTGGGCTATAGAATAACCACTAGCTGTGAAAGTAGCTGTGTCTGTGGCTAATTAACAACACTAGCTGCCAGCAGAGTTTGGAGAGCTAAATTCATGGCCAAGAGGAAAATTATCATCTGAAGGATGAGGCATTATTGGGGAAGGGAAAATCCCTGCTAAGTGTCCGATATGCAGGTTCTTCATGAAGTCTCAAGCTCTTCTCCTTTATTGGCTTATAGAAAGCTCTACTTGAACAAGAGTTTTCTTTGTTTAAAAAAAAAAAAAAAAGTGGGGTTGCAAAGGAAGGAGTTGTTGAAGTTGAGAACGTCATTTTGGTTATGTTGGAAAAACTTTATCAAATATGAAGACTTTGTAGGCTTTCCTAAAAGTGGACAGATTTTGCATTCATCGAATTTCCAGCTACATCCCCTCAAGTGAGAATTTAATTCTGCGATTAGTATTGTACTATATAAGAATATAATCAATTAGAAGAGATGGAGAGGTGGTGGAAGAGAGACGGTAATTCCAGTGGTTACTCCCTTTGAGAATGTAGACTTCAGTTAGAGCAAACAAAAGCCAGTTGTTTTACAGGATTTTATCCCTCTATTGCCAAGTAATCATGGACATTATGATGCACAAATTCTAATCTTAATGTTTGTTTTTAGTTGTCTCTGGTGGAAAGATGAGTATGTGGGTCATGAACAACACTAAACCTGGAAATATCTGTGTGTGTGTGGGGGGGGGCATAATATCCTTTATTCTGTTGGGATTTAGATAATGCCATAAGTATAGGAAGTGCACCTACAGTAGGCAAGATGTGACCTTGATAAATCTTGTGGAAAAAAATTAGTTGTAATGTTGGCCTCCAACAGGAAGTGCAACCCCTCCACCCCCAAACTTGTTGATAATAGCTGCTAATTGGAATGTATAATAAAAGTTCTACATAAAGTCCAGTTCTGCAGCCACTCTGTCTGCACACTCATAGGAATTGCCATACGGGATCTCATCAGTAATCCTGGTGAGTTGGGCATTCTGTCTTAAAAAGTGCTAGTAACAGCTGCTTCAGATGTAGATGCCAAAACAAACAAACAAAAAACCCAAACCCCAAACAAACCTGTAGCAGACAATGTTAGTATCCTTCCCAAAAGGGAAGGTTTTGTTTTTGTGTGTGTCTGGTGGTGTTTCCTTTGCCCTGATGCCTGAGGATTTGTTTTTAGTCCTTTTTTAAAGGATTATAATCAATGTAATTGAATAGTCTGGTTATTGATATAAATGTTTAATCTGTCTTAAATCCTGCTACACTACTGGCTTCAATGATTATCTTGTGATATGTTCCAAAGGTTTTTAAATACAGTAAAAGATATCACTAGCGCTTAACTTGTGTCAGAACATGCCCGGGCTGCATCAGTTATGAAAGTAAAAACATTGCTTGAGCCCTGGCACCTCTTTCATTACAAATTAACCTTTAGATCAATTTTTAAAATTACCATCTGCAAATAATTTTTAAAACATTGGGCTTCTGATACCTTGTCTCTCCCCCCCCACCCCCCCGTTTGTTTTTCTTTCCCTCTTTAATGCGTAAAGAAGGCCTGACATGTGAAATGATGCTTGTCTTGTGCTTTTTCTTTTTTACCTTAGAAATACCAGGAATGGCAAGGTTGCTCTTAACTTGGTTTTGCTGGAGAACCTTTGGGAGATCTCAGATGTTTGCTGTGAGCTCTGATTCCTTCATTGGGAGGGAGGGGGGGTGTGAGGTTGCTTGATTTTTGACAGAGGCTGCCTTTCTCCAAAGTTATAGTCAACCAAGATAAGTGGTTTTGACAAAAATAAAATTATTTATTCTTAAACAGTCTAATACAAAATCCCTTCCCTATAAAATTGATTGACTTTCACTCTCGTGGGTTGGTTCATGACATATCACCATCTCATTAATTCTCCAGTCATTTTAGTGTCCTTTTGCCTAGACAGCACCTGTAAAATAATATGAGAGTTTTGGTTTTTCTTATTTGCAGAAAACTTTCAGGACTGTGGTATATGTCATAAAGGAGGGGAGGGGGAAGGAGGGAGGGAGAGCTTAAGTCCATTTTCCCCCCATCTCTTTAGAGGTCACTCTTTACACTTGTTGCTTTTGAGTTTCATTGATTGTCCCTTAAAATTGTATTACTAAAAATTGTATTACAAGTGAGTCAAAGCTCTGCCTGCAGAGCAACTACCTAATCGTGCCCTGAGTCCTTTAATTGGATTTGGTGTTACTTTAACTTTCCACAGAAATGTATTTGTTTTGGGAGAAAGAGAGGAATTGGCTCACCCTAAAGACCTACTTGGCATGTCTGTGAGATTTTGAGAAGCTTATTCATATAGAATCATAGAAGATTAGGGTTGGAAGGGACCTCAAGAGGTCATCTAGTCCAACTCTCTGCTCTAAGCAGGACAAACCCCAACTAAATCATCCCAGCCAGGGCGTTGTCAAGCCATACCTTAAAAACCTCTAAGGATGGAGATTCCACCACCTCCCTAGGCAACCCATTCCAGTGCTTCACCACCCTCCTAGTGAAAAAGTTTTTCCTGATACTCAACCTAGACCTCCCCCACTGCAACTTGAGACCATTGCTCCTAGCTCTGTCATCTACAACCACTGAGAACAGCCTAGCTCCATCCTCCCTGGAACCCCCTTTTTTATGGGTTTTTTTAATATCTTCATGAGAGCTGTTTGTTTAGAATTCTGGTGATTAAAAACTTCTAATGGCTGTGCTTAATTCACAAGGATGATCTGTAGTATGGTGTATATGGGGTTGGGTTTTTTCCAGACTTCCCACAAACATACCACCTTTCTGCAATATGTGTTGATAAACTATATAATACCATTTGAAAGAGTGTGTGTGTGAAAGAGAGAGAGAAATCTTAATTTGTATGATAGTGTGGTCATTTTAACTTGCTTGCCAAAAATAAACTGGCACTTTCTCTCATCACAACAGTTAAGTTAATGTTGTTGGGTTTTTTCTTTATCAAACTGAAGTCTAGAGTCTCTGAAAATGACATGAAATTTCACACAGTGAACCTAGGTGCCTATTGAAATTAGCAGATGGAAGTATGTATATTCATAGCTATTATTTGACTAGACTCTGAACTTCAATAGGGAATATTTTTCTCTTTATTCTAAGTTGGAGTGGGAAATTGCTAGAAAGAAACAGAATTTTATGCGTATGAATATTCTTTGCTGTTAAATTGCTCCTGGGAGCTTGCATGGCAGTTAAAACTCCAAGAATACAAGGACAGACTATTTCTGTAAACATAATGCAAACATATTTTGTAAATTTTCAACAGAAGTTGGAATGTTGTTACTCTGATGACTTTGTTCATTCCAGGAGTCTGTTAATCTTTCTCCCAATAGCTATTCTTTTCTCATTAGGTTTGTTTTCATATGTGTACACAATTTATTGGTGGAGTTGTTTGTACAGAATTTCTCCATGTATTTGAGAGTGATGGAGGTTGCTTCTGACATTATTCTGCAATGTGTGCCAGGGTTGGGTGCAAGAATCTTAATTTGGTGACCGCATATTTTTCTACTGTTTCTTTCACACTCCCCACATTACCAGCAGTTGCTTTGATGTTAACCCTGAAATACGTGGGTGGGCTCATGCAGATATTACCTGTAATGAGCATGTCAGTGGTCCTCTTTAGGCAAGATATTACTAAGTATTGTAAAATACAAATTGACAGATAACAGATAACTGACAGGTAAAGATTATTGTTATGCTATTGCTCTATGGGAATTTACTCAGTCTTGGTCTTAATTAATTTAATTTCAGGAAACTCTGAAATGCTGTTAATTTTAAAGAACCTGCATATAGAAAAATAAGACATAACTGATACTTCTTGATTTTTTTCTTTTAATCAAAGATCTATTTTTAAAAATGTAATCCGGCTCCTAGCGAAACTATGTGGTATGAAGTTAGAAACTTTTCCTTTCTGTTTTGCCTAGGTGTTGAAAAAACTCCAGATTTGGAAGGCTGAATGGGATAAACATGAAGAGCTTAAAAGCAAAGTTCAGGAAGAGTGATGTAAGTACTCCATGGCTCACTCTGGCTGACTAATATTTGTTAGTTTGTATTGTGGAAACAGTCCCTCACTCCCAACTAGATAAGGCTGTAGGTTAATCAGCTACAGAGAACAGAAGCATGTTTCCAAACCCTAATGTAACAGGAGAGTACAGTAAGTCTCTAAACTGTTTCTGTTCTGGAGTGTAATTCTCCGTTACACAAGCTAATCGGAATTGGCCACATCACTCGCTTATGGCTTTAGCTGGCTTACGTGAAAATCTGCATGTGTGGGGGTCTACCAGTCTTCTGCCAGATGTGCAGATCTTTCTCAAATCTTGACCCTGTACATGGAGCTTAGTTTATCCTATTAATGGTTTTAATATCAAATAATGTTTCTGTTTAGACATTTGTACCATTCTTATCACTGTGGTATCTGAACACTTAACTTAGACTAAACTGTATCCAGACTATAACAGGGTGGCAAGGCCTATAACCCCATATAGAGATATGGGGCTGTCTTATTGACTGCCCTGTTAGCAGGGGTTCTGGATCCTACACAGAGTTGATGGGCCAGATGTGGCTTATTAATTTGACCAGGATGAGTAGATGCTTGCACCTGCCTCTCATACAGGAAACTAGGCCAAAGGCAGAGTCTTCCAGAAAGCCCTAGGAATAGCTGCAACTGAAAAGAAACCCTATGCTGAGTTCCATATTCTGTTTGAGTTACCAATAAAGATTTACAAGAGAGGGGTGAATTTGTACATCGCACAGCGTGTAGATTTCTTCTGGGAAAGTGGGAATGCCACCTGTTTACACAATCACTCAATATACCTGGCCACTGTTCGCTGCATTCTTATACAGCAAGTGGGAAGTGCAAGGTCATGCATTTAGGGACTAACAAGAATTTTTGCTACAAGCTGGCAACATATCAGTTGGCAGTGACAGAAGGAGAAAGACCTGGGTGGATTGGTTGATCACAAGATGACTATGAGCCACCAATGTGCTGCATCATTTTACAAGGCACTGGTGAGTCGTCATCTGAAAAACCATGTTGAAGAAAGATGAATTGAAATGCAGTCCTAGGATGCATTTCTTATGAGAGAAGACTCAAAGAGAGAGCTTGGCCTGTATTTATAGTAGAGACAGGGAAGTGTTAGCATCATTTTACAAGGCACTGGTGAGTCGTCATCTGGAATACTTAGTTGGCTGGCCTGTCACCTTAAAGCAAAGGAATGCATGTGTGGCATTCATAACCTTACTAGATATCAGTGTAGGTGGTCCATCATCTGATGCAAAGCCGTTGATGCAGAGTATCCCTTTCTGCTTCTCTTGGCAACCACCTCTGAACAAAAGTGAGCAGAGGAAGAAAGTATAAGACACTGGGTTTGTTAGCACTTCTGACTCTTTTCAAGCTGTGCTGTATAACAGCTGTTGCCACAGATTCCCATGAAGGCTGTTAGGATTATCAGAATATAGACGACAAAAAAACCCTAATCTAAACTCATGACAAAAATGGTATTCTTCCCTGACCACTGGGAAAACTAGTTCGTTATAATTTCATATGGCCAGAAGGAGTTGCTATATACTTTCATGTGAGATAAAGGAGAAGAATTACTTCTTTTTTGAGGGGGGGAGGGTAGGGGGACAAGATAGGGATAAACAAAATGGGCTGTCCTTAGCCATAATTTATGAGTAGAAGATGGGACCAATCTGATATGGTGTTCTCTGTATCTTGTTGGATAAATAAAAATAAATAGACTAGTCACAGGCTGGGTGAAAGGAGACAAGAAGGGACAAAGCAGATTGTCAGCATCAAGACACAAAGCCTGTAAGGCTTGTTAATAGAGTGTGAGTAGACAAGCATAACAAAGGAGACAGGTAACTTAACCCTGTGCGGAAGGCCAGAATAAATCTCTGCACTATTATGGTGTGGCTGGAGTATAGGGTGGTGGTTCACCAGTGGAAAAGGACCAGTGTACACGCTGTGGGATCTCTGCTGATTCTGCTTAGGCCACTTCTGAGGGCAAAGTGGTGCACAGAATTAAGGAGCTGCTGCAGGTTACATAATTAAACACTCTGGTAGTCCTAATGCTCCACAGCAGTGTCATGGGGTGTTGGCAGCTGTTATACCAGCCTATAGGCTGGATTAATGGGAAGGATTGTGCTGCAGCCTCTCATACTGATCCTGACCTGGGGTTCCACTGCCCAACTCCTTTGTGCTTCATCTGCATCTATCCCTGTTACTGGGGCTTTGTGCATGTGCAGCTCTCCCTCTTGGCATGCTTCATTTGATCATTCTAAAATTCTTCTTGCGGGCAGCTGTTTGCTGATGGACATGTGTAACTGGAGTGGAGGAGGCTTCTTGATACTCGTCATGACAGAACGTCAAAGCTTGGAGACTAGTTACATGGATGGGTGGGGGGAGAATGATCTAATTGGAAATCAAGTACTGGGTATGCATGCTGGGGATCTATAGCAAAACCACAAAAATCACATTGTCTTACTGAACAAAGCACTCAGCTGTTTGGTGCCAGAGATGTGATCTGCACGCCTCCCCCACTCCTTCCATACAGAATCCACTGTTGGCAACAGATACACCAAGAGCTGGTGACCTGAAAGGATTGCCATCTTAACTGATGCATTTAAGTATATGAAATACCACTGCCTGGAAAACAACTATCCACTTGAAAGCGTCAGGCTCTGTTTGCTTGTAGACTGTTGACAGTATGGTTCACTATATATAATGTACATTTAACCATCATTTTAGAACTTTGAATTCTTAGCAATGGCTCTGCTTGGAGAAAAAGTTAGACTCATAGACTATAAGGTCAGAAGGGACCATTATGATCATCTAGTCTGACTTCCTGCATAACGCAGGCCACAGAACTTCACCCACCCACTCCTATAATAGGCCCCCTAACCTAAGACAAAGCTATTGAAGTCCTCAAATAATGATTTAAAGACTTAAAGGTACAGAGAATCCAAGTGACTTGTGCCCCATGCTGCAGAGGAAGGTGAAAAACCCCCAGGGTCTCTGCCAATCTGCCCTGAGAGAAAATTCCTTCCTGATCCCAAATATGGCAGTCATCTAAACCCTGAGCATGTGGGCAAGACTCACCAGCCAGACACCTGGAAAGAATTCTCTGTGGTAACTCAGATCTACCCCCATCTAACATCCCATCACAGGCCATTGGGCATATTTACCACTAGTAATCAAAGATCAGTCAATTGCCAAATTAGTCTGTCCCATCATACTATCCCCTCCAAAAATGTATCGATCTCAGTCTTGAAGCCAGCTAGGTTTCTTGCCCTCACTGCTCCCCTTGGAAGGCTGTTCCAGAACTTCACTCCTCTGATGGTTAGAAATCTTGGTCTAATTTCAAGTCTAAACTTCCTGATGACCAGTTTATATCCATTTTTTCTTGTGTTCACATTGGTGCTGAACTTAAATACCTCCCCTCCCTGCCTGGTATTTATCCCTCTGATGTATTTATAGAGAGCAAGTTCTGTTGAGTAGTAATTCAGCTAAAACAGGAAATCAGTACTGTTGATATCTGAACTCTCTTATAGCTGGGAATACTCATATCCTTCGTGTTTGCTGTAGCTAGTAGGCACTTTAGGGCCAGATTTTCAAAGATATTTAGGCACCTAAGGATCTGTATAGGAGCTTTTGAATAGCTTACTAGGTGCCTATCTGCATTTTTAAGCACCTTAATACCTTTGAAAAATCTGATACCAAGGTGATAAATGTGATATAAAAACCTAGGTAAGTAGTTGGAATTGACTTAAATGTGTTACATTTCTGAGAAAAGATTGTTGCATGAAGGTCTTGACAACAGAGACAGTTCTTCCCCCTCTCCCATAAATAAAATTGGGTTTGAATTGGAAAATAGGCAATAATTGGAAGTTCTGAGGACTATTTCTGGCATGACTAGGGGCTGTATCTTCTCTGTGCTGGTTACTCTTCAGACAACAATTTTCATATGATACTTTATTGAATGGGACAAAAGTTTCAATTTTGTGATTAAAATGTCAAAGCAGCTTTTACAAAAATTTGAAAATTGACTTATGGTTCAACATAAAAAGGAACTGTTGTCAGAAATGTAGCCAAGAAATGCTTGGATTTCCCCATGCCAATAGTCAACTCAAATTTCTGGTATTTCTGGAAATGCCCATTCCTTATGATAGAAATTGGGGGGGGGGGGGGAATACCACTGTGAATTGGCTCCTTATAAACATTTTAGATTGAAAGGTTCCCTAAATTCTCTGGGAGCTAATCTGTGGAAGCACAGGACTCTGGGTAGAACAAATTAAATAAAATAAAGGAAAAACCTCTTTTAACACTGTTTAAAATGTTTTTCCCCTATTCAAAGTTATAATTAGCTTAAAGGTGAACATTAAAAAATTGGTAAGAATTCACATCACCAACTCCATGCTCTATTTCCAGTTTCCTTAAAGATAATTGTGCGTTATGTCTGCTTCTAAAAAAATTTAAAAAAAACAAAAACAAAAAACACTTTTATAGTGAAAAGTGAAACAACAACACTGAATAGACCACTTCCCCGAGTTGATTTTGTGATTTATGCCTGTCAAAGCTTGACTACTTCTTTCAGGTATGTTATGAATTAAGTAGATTTAAGATGGGCCGACATGAATTTGGTGCCCATATCCACTTGTGGTTCACTAATACACAAATTCTGGGGTTCATTTCCCCCCTGTTCCCCGGTTAGTGCCGGGATCCCACCAACTAAACAAATACTTGGCTCTGGATGTGCAGGGATGCTCTCAGCTTCCTTTCAGCTGTTTTCCAGGAAAATTAGCAATGGTTCCAGCTTTACTACTCCTTTTAAAGGAGCAGAACCAAGTGCCACTCTCTTGCACAGAAGAGTAGTGGCTCCTCCCTCCTGAGAGGAGAAAAGCAGCTTAGAGGCTTCTTGCCTTTCCCACTCCTCTCCATAGAAAGAGCTTGTAGCACACTGCCCCTGCTGAGCTCACTAACCTGGGCAAAATTTGTACGTCCCTGGGCAAGCAGGTGGGTAGGTTTTCCAAGCTCCTGCAGTTTGTGGTGTAGATCTTGCTCTCTTTTATAGACTGCTGTCTCATGCCAGCTTCTGCTACTTGGTGTCATCACTTATTGGTAACAGAGGGTGAATGGAGGTTCAAAACATGGCGGGGCTTCAGTAATTGGGGCTTCCTCTAAAATTAGTTCACTCAGCTATGCGTCAGGCACCATTGAGCCACCAGAGGAGACTACAGGAGCATATAGCTTTCTGGGGTGTGTGTGTGTGTGTGTGTGTGTGTGTGTGTGTGTGTGTGTGTGTGTGTGTGTGTGTGTGTGTGTGTGTGTGTGTGTGTGTGTGTGTGTGTGTGTGTGTGTGTGTGTGTTGGGGGAGGAGGGGTTAGATGAGCACTTCACTGTAATGTTTGACCATACCAGTATTTAAAATAACGTTGCCATCCTGACTTTCTGGGAAATAGGAAGCTCTTTAGAGGATCAGGACAGGCTTTCCTAATCTTGACAGGAAAAGGTTTCAGTCTTGGGTGTGTGGAGTTAGTGATGAATCTTGAGCTATTTGCTTCTTTACCAGACAGCATACAACTTGAACATAATTGCTAATAAGGACACAGATTTACTGTGTGTTGGCTTCAGTGGAAGTTTAACCAAGACCAATGGAAGTTCTCCCTGAGTAGGAACTGGCTTACACTACAAATGTGAACATGTTGGGGAAGCTGATTACTCCACACTTGTGCTCAAAGACATTAATCCAATTTGTAGCATAGGTTGGAAAGTAATAATTTCCGGCTTTGTTCCTATCCACTACTTCAGCTTGACTTTGAAGTGCTGTGAGAGTTGATGATCTGCTGGAAGTTTGATCTTGTTGGCAGGGGGAGTGGTGAATATTGCTGTGTTGTAACATGGTTGTATTTATAATGAGACTAAAACCCAGCACCGACTAGGCCAGCATTGGTATATTAAAGTTTGACTATAACCAAGGGCTTGTCTCATGGGGGAGTGAGCACGCACTATGGTGTGGTGAATTTAAAGCACTCTAATTATTCTGCACTAACTCCTCATTTAGATACCCTACTTCACATTCAGAGTCCTCAAGTGTCTTAGCTTAGTACACTTCCAAAGCACATTAAGCTAATGCGTGCAAAGGTGATCAGTAAGAGCATCCACATGAGGAGTAGCTAGTGTGCAACAACTACTGTGAGCGGTTTCTCCATGTGGACAAACAGCAAGTCAGCTGACATAGTTAAATACTGTTTCAAAATTTGATAAGGACTCTGCTATGTCTCTGTAACTGGGCTGAAGTCTTTGACTTGGCTGTTTGTAGTGTAACTTTAAGGGGCATGGTCAGCTAGTTTAGGGACCCACATCTAGTGGTGAGGTGTGTGCATTCATAAAGGTATTTTCATTACAGAGCTTTGGTGAAAAGTTGGTCTTTGTTGAGATCTTCCTTCCCACCCTAACCATGTTGGTATCCAAACAATTCATTTACTGCTCTAAAGCATCAGAAAGGGGGAAGAGCCAGAAACTTCATAAAATCCTCAAGAGACCTACTGTTGCCAATCTATTTTACATGGAAAGTGCTTGGATGATACAATGATGGGTGTGATGCTGTCTGGATTAGGGATGACCATTTATTATAATATTGAAATCAATATTGCAAAATTACAGCAAATCTTGCAAAATATGCCATGTAAAGTATCATTGGAAAGGTTATGATTTACTGAATATTATAATCTCATCTATAGGCATGTGTATCATCTTTGTTTTGTAAATTATGAATGTGATATTTCTGTATCTAAAATTTGTGCTGTGCTACTCCGTGTCACCCCCAACAGATTAGCTCCCACACTGTTAAGCCTGATTGAAGGTCAGTCAAGGGCCATCAGCTATACAATGAGACCAGGGAAACCAGGAGCTACCTCTGAGTCATGTAGGGCATGTACACAGGAACTCTTAAGAGCTTTTCCCCATCCATGTGTTATATGAGCTTGGGTTTGAAACACAGGAGGTACAAGCCACATGGCAGACACTATAAAATACAGCTTCACCATGTCCATTTTGTCTTCATTCTTGCTTCCTACCTTTCTGGATTAACTACTCTACAACTGAAGCTGTGAAACAAAGGACTGAAACACCTCCACGTATTGGATGTACACCAGAGGAACTGTATAAGCCTGCAAACATTACAATACTGCTGACAATCTGACACATATGGACTTTGAAGTTGTTTGTATCTGATTGCTCTGATCATTTAATGTCTCATCTTGTTTGTTTACTTTCTTTTATAATAAACATTGAGTTTTAGTTGCTAAAGGATTGACTAGCAGCGTGGTATTTTGGGTAAGATCCAAACCAATATTGATCTGGTAATATGGCTGATCCTTTGGGGATTAGGAGAATGTTTTGGAGAAGTGAATAGAGTTTTTAAATAACTTGTTTCTTTACTGGACCTAGTTGCTGATTGGGAGCCAGAGCCTGAAATGCAATAAAGGAGGCTATGTATTTCTTTTTGGGGCTTCTTGAATACCAGTGTGGGGAATCAGGAGCACTGTTTGTGACTGGTTGGTGAATCTAACTTCACAGTTAACCACCAGATTTGGGAGAATCGGCTTTTCTTTTTGCAGCCTACGCTGACCATGGCATTTTCAGGAGAGCTACCCTAGGCACATATGGGTCACAATGGGCAATGTTGTCGTAGCTGTGTTGGTCCCAGGATATTAGAGACACAAGTGGGTGAGGTGATTTTTTTTTGAGAAGCTTTCAAGCTTACATAGAGCTCTTATTCAGGTCTGTGTAAGACTGAAAGCTTCTCCCTCTCACCAACCAAAGTAAGTCCAGTGAAAGATATGACCTCACCCACCTTCTCTCTCTCTCTCTGATGGATAACCATACAAAATCTGAAGAAATAGATGGATTCAAATATACTAGGATGTGAAACTGGCGAGTCTGTTTTTAGTCTATGCTAAATAAAGTGTGAAGAGCATAAAGGATTTTAAAAGCCTTTAAACTGGCAAGTTTAAAATTACTAATGTGTTGCTAACAGGAAAATTATTTTTTGTTATGTAAAAACATGATTTTTTTGAGACTGTCCCCCTTAATTTTAATCTAAATGAAGTTCAAAGTTCCAAATGAGTTTGGAAAAGTTGTAAAAAATATAATGTCCAATTCATTTGGTTATCCCAGGGAATTAAATGTAAAATTAAATTAGTTTTTAAAATTACAGTAATAAGCCACCTGTCTATTTTTACTGTGATGCATGATATCACTTCTATAAATAGAAACTTTCTTTTCAGTACTACTCATTTTTTGTTCAGTAAAAATTTTTAAAAAGTTGGTTTTGACAGAGCAGAAATAAAGGAATGGCTTTATTTTGAAAGTGGCTGTTCATGTTGTTTTTCAGACTGAACTGGCAAAGACACTTTGGAGAGTATTTGGTTTTGTTTGTACTCAGAACAAAAGGCATTCCTATGAATAGATTCTATGATGTTAATTACAGAACAAAATGTGGCTTATTTTATCAGATGTTTGGGTTCCCCCCTGTGTGGTTTAGGGAGTGTGAGAACAATGCAGCCTGATGGTCATTGTTTTGTATGTCAAGAATGTTGAAAATGTGAGATCTGACCAGTTTGGTAAGGTATTAATGTTTATTTCAGTATCACTTAGAGGCCCTAATCCCCAAGGGGCTGCTGTAATTTAGGCTGGGAGGCAGGCAGGCTTCTAGCTGAGCCCAGAATTTAGGAGGCACAGGGATGGCATAAAGCCACTTTTTGCTTTCTGCTCCCTACAAGCTGCACCCTTTGAGCTGTATCTCTTGCAATGCACAGCTCAGAACCTGGTTTAAAGAGCATAAACCCTTCAGAAAATGATGGTTAAGATATCCTCCTGCCCACGCCAACTCCCCTGGAATTTCTTTATGCTCCTCAGTGGTGAATAGGTGAGTAGAATTTTCAGACCTCAATTTCACATTTTGTTACCAAGAGCATTTTCAAATCTCCAGAGCTATCTAAGCACTTCCATGGATGGGGGAAGAAAGGGAGGGAACAGTTTGCTGTGTAGGTTTCATAATTTTATTTCGGGGGGGGCACATAAGAATTGAAATGTCAGATTTGTTGGGTAATTTGAGGTATGTGTGAGTGACAGATGTTTATGCTGAGCCTGCCTTGTGTATGCTGTCTTAGTTGTGAGATAGTGTTTAAAAACTTTATTCATCTTTTTTATACAGATCTGTAATAAAAGATTGAAAATGACTGTGTTATAAAAAAGTCATTTTTTTTAGCTGGTGAGAAAAAAGCAATATAATGTGCTCACACTTGTACTGATATTAGATCACTGTATATATAAACCTAAAGGATGAAAAGGTGTAGGCAAAATAGACTACAGACCTATATTGCCAAAGAGGTCACTTCTTCCATTTAAATCTTGGAATCTTACAGATTCCAAAACGCAGCTTTTTAATGAGACGTTAAAGTCCATCTAATTTATTTGTAAACACAACTAAAAATATCACCACAACCCAACCATGGAAGGGTCAATATCTTGAATTGCACGCAGAAGCAAACTTATAACCAATATAGATCATGAAGTATAGGTTTAATATAGCTGTTGAAAAGTAAGTTGGCTACTTTATTCTGCATTAGCTTAACTTTCTGAATAGTCTTCAGGTATGTTTTTTGTGGGACTAATTGTCCATATACCCTCTTAAGGTGCCTGGTTGCCAGGATGTATGTAGCTCCGTGTGACACTTTGCACAAATAAGTTCATTAGATAATTTATATGTTTGTTAAATAGACTTCCATTTTTAAAAATTGTGTGGATTTCATACTGGTGAAAGACTCACTGAATGTAATCCTCTATCCTAACTATAGGAATGGGGCATCAGAAAGACAACCTCCCCTCCGCCGCCAGTATCTCTCAGCCCAGATGCTTGTGTACTTAGCTAGCCAATGCGATCTTATTAAAAGTATTTTTTCTCCCTTCCCTACTTGTTTGTTACGTCCAAATTTGTGTCTTAAATTTGATTGTAAGCTCTCCTAGGCGGTGACTGGTTTCCTTTATGTCTGTATGGCACATAGATTGATGGGAATCTGATCCTGATTTGGGACCTTTGGGTGGTACTGCAGTACAAAGAGTAAAACACTATTTGAAACTTGAGCAGAGTTTACTGCTCTGCTAAAATCTGAGCAGTTTTATTCACAAAGTATTGCCCATTGCTGCCCATAACCATCCCGGACAAACTACACTGTTCACAACCCAGAACAATTCCATTTGCTGAACTGTGCGGATGCTATGATAGAGGCAAAGGAATTTACACAACTTTGGAAGTGATACCATTAGGGCAGATAAGTCAGCATTTGGACGTATCAGCTTGCATATGGACGCTGCTTCTTACTCATCTGCTTCCTTGCTGAGAGCAGATGAAGTATTAAAACCTCTTAGGATTCTTGTAAACTTTGACAGCCTGCCGGCTCACCAAGAGGCCTGATTCAGGGTCTTTTGAGGTCAGTGGAAAGACTTCCATTGACTCTACTGGGCTCTAGGTCAAGCATCATGAATGAAATCTTGGTCCCCATGAAGTCAGTGGTAAAACAGTGGTAAAATGGGCATTGACTTCACTGGGGCTAGGATTCACCCCAGGCGTGGAATGGGACTGTATGTTGCAGAGAAACCCATTGCTGTTGAGTGGGTGGTTATCTAGCTTTGTGACTCCTTTTTAGGGACCAGTGTCTTGCTTTCTTCATTGCTGACAGTACACCATCCTTAAATGTATTTCCAATTTAACATACAACAGCATTTTGGCATCAGATTTACAATTTACGCAGCATAGGGAAACTGACCAAAATGCAGCTCGTTATGGGGGCAGGAGGTATTGTGAAGTATACTGTTGCAACCAGATTCTGAATTACCATTCTGAAGAGAGACAGGTAAATAAGAGGGGGAAATAGTGAGGGAGTGTGGGAGACCATATCTAGAAGTTGTTATATTGTTAGAGATCTATTTGATATAAAGGCTAATTCTTAAAAGCTTTTGTGATTATGGGGGGGGGGGAATCAGTTAAATTAATTTTCTTGCATTTAGGGATTCGGGGTTAAACTGGTTACTTTCTGTAATTGCTCTTGTGGTGGCAGAAGGGTCTGAGATGACCTTCCCAATGTGTTTTGCCTTCTGTGGCCATTTCAGAAAGGCTGTGGCTCCAGTTGTCCTGGGGTGTCTGTTGCTGCTACTTTGACAGACACGTTATACTGCCTCAGGGTGTGCTGACTCTTTGCCGGCCAATTAACGTTCCTGTTCTACTTTCTCTTGGTGCAGGCATACTATCACTTCTTGTTTTCGCTGGTCTTGTCTCCTGTCTCTCTCTGCATTAACCCATGGTGACAAGCAGAATAAATGGTGGACGTGCTGTCTGCTGGTATCCTGGAATAGCTGCTTTGAACTGGGCTACGCGCACACTGCTGTAGGGCTGGAAACTGAATCAGGCTTGTTCTTAGGCAGCTCCTGTTCTGGGCAGTAAAGAACAATTCTTCAACACAAATATTAAATCTTTTGCTTTTAAACTAGAAATTGTCTGGGGTGTTTTATTTAGACTCCTCGTTTGCAAGCCCAATCTTATCATAGTTAAATTGCTGTGGTGGATATTTAGCATGCCATGTTGTCAGGCGACAAGTCTCATTATCGCTGTGTGTGTGATGACATTTAGTTAAGTACCATGTTTTATAGTTACCTGACAATACACAGCTGCACTACATTTCAGTAGCTTTATTTTATTTATTCAGATTATGGTAGTATGCAGAAAGGATGTTGGATTTCAGCTGGTAATGCTGACTGTTTCTAACTTGACTTCTTGTTGTTGCCATGATTTTTCTTTAATACGGGACTGGTGAGGTTAAGGTATAATGTATGTAATGCTTGTTAAAGAGAGATGCCTATAAGTGTACAGGCTAGACATAAAACATTGTGTGGGAAAGCAGGCATTGTGCAGGTTTCTTCACAGACCTGATGAGGTGCTTCTCTGTCCTGGTTCTCCCACTAGCAGATTGTCAATTTGTGGTGGCTTTTTTTAATGTGGCCACAAGTCCAGAAATTAGAGACTGGGGCTGAGGCTGCCAAATCCCAATTTTTTTAGCTTAATTTCAAACTCTTGCTTAGGCAACAAGGAGGAAAACATGATCTAGTAATTAGAGCAGAAAACAGTGTAAATATAAGCTCAATTGCAAACTCTGTCAGACTCACTGTGTAACTTTGAGCAAATCACGTAGCATCTCTCTCTTCTGGTCTGCAAAATGGATACTGCCTATCTCATGAGGCTTTATTCATCTAATGGTTGTAAAGCACCTTCCATCCAAGAATGCTATCTTAAGTACAAAATTTGGGGATGTTCTAATGAAAGGTGTTGTCGAAGCACGATTGTATTCTTCAGACATCAGAAAGGAGAGTCTGATGAGTTAACACATAGCTGAAATGTATTTGACATTTTTTGTGTTATGGTAGCAGAGGAATGTAATTGTTCTGCCTTAGTGTATTTTTCCCAATTCCATACCTGGACTTTAGATTTATAATTGTTGCTTTGTTTTTTCTAATATAGGCTAAAACTTTTTAAAAAAGTGACTTGACCTCAGTTTGACTTTGTAATTTATCCTTGACATGCTAAATTGTCCATTTCCTCTGGCATTGACTTGAAATGACCCTCTGGTAGATGTCTGTTTCCAGATGCTGAAAGTAAAGGGAGCACTGCCTAAAAATCTGTCTACTCTAAATATTACTTAAGGATACATTCCTTGCTGCTTTTATGTAGTAGGTCACCCTCCCTCCTATCCCTGGATAATTTGCCCAAACTTGAGTGATTCTATTTAAGGCAGAAATCTGAAGACTTCCTAAAACTGTATCTTTGTGACATTAATGACCCTTATGAGAAGAACCTATCCAATGGCCTGTAAAACTTCAACACAGCACTTAGGAGCTTGGATTTCTTAACAGGGAGTGTATGAGTCCATCTGTCTCCGTAATGAAACAAGCACAAATGCTAAATCAAATAGTCTTTAGAGCTGTTTTTATAGCGATTGTCCATGTACTGAATGCATCTATCAAACATAAGTACAATGTGGGGGTGCAGGGGCTGTAAATCTCTGTGTTAAAACTTGGGAGACCTGGTGTCACAGATCCATGGGATTGGTGCTATGCCCCAAGCTTTGGAAGGGTCTAGGGGAAACCCCTTCAGTGCGCCACATCCCCATTGGGTCTGTCTCTTCCTGCACAGGGAAGGCCCTGCAGTTTCACTGCCTCCTTAGACTGTACCTCTGGCGCTCCAGCACTTCTGCTTCAAACCATGTGATCTGTTCAGCAAATCCAGCAGAGAGAGACTCCTGGTAGAGACTCTGGATGTAAAAATCCGTTTAAACGTTCTAAAAATAGAACGTTTAAAAGGTTAAATGCTGGGGCGGGGGGAAGCCGTGCTGGGTTCGGCTCCTCACTGCCAAATGAGAGCTGCCTAGCTGTGGCTCCCCTGCCACCGTGGGCAGCTCTCACTCATGGGGAGCTGAACCGAACCCAGCTGCGGCTCATGATCCCCCTAGCCGTCCCACTCCCACCCCAGGCGCTGGGCTCCACACTTTCCTGCCAGCAAGAGCTGCCCAGCTCCCCCCTCAGTTTAAACGGTAATCAGTTGTTTAAAACATTTAAACAGCTGATTAACCATTTAAAAGTTTAAATGGTAATCTTTTACATCCCTAGTAGTGACTTCTTCCTCTTCAGGGATTAATGCACCTCACCAAGCATTTGCGACGACACTCAAATGGCGTTGTCAGAACAGTGTTGGGTTTATTAGTCAACTGGAACACAGCGTAGGAAGTCCTTAGGTTAGCACTGAGAAATAGAGGTTGAAGCATAGACCATTCTCGTGAACCCCGCCAAGGTATAGTGAGCCCCATTGTTCAAACTCTCTCTCTCAATCTTACGGAGGTCAGATTCCAGGTGAGAGTCCAGACTCCCTCCAGCAGCCAACTCTTGTCCACCACTTCTTCTCTCTCCAGTCCTTTGTTCTGAAGCTGGGGGATGTTGCTCAGCTTCCCTGCTGAGAGGTGAGTAAATCCATCCCCTTCTGAGTCGTTGGTTGCTAAGGCCTTGTCTACGCTAGAAAGTTTTGTCGACAAAAGTTTTGCCGGTATACAGCCACCGCTGTAATTGAATCGCTGTTGCATGTCTTCACTGTCTTCTTCTGGCAGAGGAGTGCATTCACACTATCAGCTCTCTTTTGTTGATAAAGGGAGCAGTGCACTATGGGTAGCTATTCCACTGTGCAACTGCATGCAGGGGGTTTGCAGTGCCTCACGGGACAGGCCCAGCATCACATGATGAAGGTTTCTGAATCCCGTCATTTCATGGGTATCCTACTGGTTTGACAGCTGCTTTTAAGCGGCCCTGTAAGCCAAGCTGACACTGCTGAACACAAACACAAGAAGTCCACAGAAGCAGGGGTAGGGAGGAGAGGTGAGTGAGTGAGTCAGACAGGGAGGGAGTGAGACATGGAGGGAGACTGCGTGTGTTGAGGGACAGTGAGTGTGTCTGCACTCTCTTTAAGTTCAGACAGCAGCAGCTGGAAGACACCAATCCCAAGGCAGAAGCTGCTACACAGACAGCTCATAGCTGATGTCCTCCGTTCCCCCACCCGCCTCAGCAGAGATGGGTCTGGTACACCCGTGGGGGTAGCGGGAGAGGGGCACACAGCCTCCGCCACCCTCCCTGGCTCTGCACAGCACATCAGGCGTTACACCCCGCCCATGTAGGTTAGGGCAGGCAGGCAGGACCAGGTTTTTGCTGCTGCTGTGGAGTGAGCTCCACGGTGAGTTAACTTGAAATCTTCCTGGAGCTTTGAAAGGGGAGGGGTGGAGGCTGCAGCCGAGCTCAAACCACTTACCAGAGCGGCACTCACGATGGCATTGTGGAATAATTGGGAGGCTATTTTCAGTGATGTAACCAAATGGCAGTGTCTACACATGTACTTTTTTGCTAAAACTTTGCCAGAAAAAGGCTCTACATCTCTCATCGAGGTGGTTTTATTTTGTTGACAAAACAGGGCAGTTTTGATGACAAAAGGGTGATTGCAGTGTGTACATCAGGATTGTTTTGTTGACAAAACTCTCTAGTGTAGACCAGGCCTAAGAGTCAATGTCCTGGTGATTGGATTTGCTGTTGCCTTTTTTCTAGTGACACCCCCCCCCCCCAAACGGGCGTGCGCGTGTACACACACTGGGTAGCTTTGGAAAATGAGGGAAATAAAAACATAACAAAATTCCCCCTTCAACACACCTGGGTTTCAATCCCTGCTCCTCCACAGGTTTATGTCTGACCTTGGACAAGTCATTTGGTCTCTGTGCCTCAGTTCCCTATCTTTAAAATGGAGATACAGTACTAGCATATCCCTGCCTCACAAGGAAGTTGAGAATAAACACATTAACTGTTGAGATGCTCAGATACTACAGTAATGGGGCCATATAAGTACTTAAGAAGTAATCTGCGCTGCTGCCACACCACACCCCTACACCCACGTGCTATTACCTGCCTTGCAGTGTTACTGCCTTCTTTTGAGTCTACTAAGGCTTTCCTGGTCACAAGCTGCTAGCTTGTGGTTTCAGGCCTCCAGTGCTCCCACAACTCCCTGCAGCCTTATCTCTTGAGCTTCTTGGTGCTTCTCTCTTTCCGTGGTAAGTGGGTTATCCCATGTGCCAGGTGATATCACCCACCACTGAACACGTGGAATGTTAGCACATATGCAATATGTGCACAAAGCGCACAGAAGTTTGGCTGGACGTTTCTATGGGCATGGTTCAGGAGGCTGATTTTCTTGTAAAGGTGTATATGGAACAGATGATCATCTTCTTTGGTGTCCTATCCCACAAGGTGCTGAGGGTCCTCGACACCCAATGGGGAGTTACTCAGCACTTTGTAGGATCGGGCCCTTGCATACTAACTCAACTGATCTCAATGGAGTTACTCCTCATCTCAGGTCCAGCATATACAGTGCCCTCCCTTCAGCTTGTGTGGGATTTCAAATGCAGTGTCAGTTTCCATACACAGCTGAAACGCTTCCTTTTTTCTCAAATATGTTTGAGTAATCTATAGTAATTAAGCAAAACAAGTAGGAAAGAATGTGATCTTGCTATATACCCTGACTGTAATGACTTCCTCCTTTGAAATAAATCAGTTTTTTGTCAGAAGAGTCTGCATAAGCACACAGCATTGCAGCAGACAGGAAATGCCCTAGTCTGTGACCTCGTCTCCCCGGGAAAGTCAAAGCTTCCATTAAATTAAAAAAAAAAAAAAAAAAAATTCCAACTCGTAGTTGGAGGCAAAGGCAATAATATGCATGACCTCTTTTATAAATGTGCAACCTGATATTTGAATTGCATTTGTACCTTAATTTTTTTAAAATGCTGTTGAAAAGGGTGAGATCAGATGTAATTAAGGCTATATTACACAGCACAGAGTGAACAGGAAATGGATTTAGCCAATGCTTTAAAAAAAAAAAAAAAAAAGCCCCCCAATCCTTCCCTCCTTCTCTTGTCTTCTCATAACCATTCTTATTTCACAGACATGGTTTAGCTGCTGTGAGCATTTTGTTGGGGGGAGGAAAAAGGGCAGACCATTTGGATGTGTTCTTAAAGTTAAATCACTGCAAGTTCTTTAGCTGCAATTAAGGAAGAACTTTCTGATTTGGCTTTTAAGCATTGTTTTAAAAGTAAGCCAACAATGAGAAGCAGGAATGTTGTTTGTACACATGTCCTGATTAGTTAGAAGAACATGGTATTCACTGTATCTGAAATAGCAATAGATTAACCCTAACTCCTGTATAAGGACTTCTGGTTAATCTTTAATTAGAAAATGAGGGCCATAGTTACCTAAAGTAGTTCTTCAACTACATGCAGTGTGAACATTGCTTTAGTGTTCACTTCTGGTTTTTCTGCCTTTTGCTGATCTGTTCTTGGAATAGAGTGATTGTATACACCGATTCTTCTAACACAGAGGGAAGAGAATAAACCCAGTGAATTTGAAAAACTTCTTAGACATTTTTATGCCAAATCTAAGGTTACAAACGACAAGAATTACTCCCACCAGGATCTGATTATGGGGTATGTGTGTATATAATTTCATTGATGTGTCCAGTTCATTAATGTCTACTCTATGGTTGGGTGTCTTGGGTATTATTTATTATCCTGAGTCTCTAGTTACAATGGAAAAGTAAACATGTTCTTGTGGAAAAGAGAATTTGAAGGTAGCGCTTCCAGTGAACTATAGAGGGATTATCATATGTTGTGGTATGTGCTCTATCCTGAGTGTATACAGCTAAAAACTTGGACTACTTCACTGGAGTAGAAGTAAAGCAAAACTAGCTTCCCCATGTTAGGTACTGAGTTTTTATTAGATCACTGGTGTGGTGTTTCCTTTTTCTGGGGTGGGGGCTCCCCTCCCCTGTCCCCCTGCCAGTTCATTGTAATTGTAAATTAATTTGCTGAACATTACCTTAGAATTTAGAGTGGAAGGCAAATGTTGCTAAAATGGATTATGGCCATCTTGGAATTGTTCAATAGTGTGGCCAGTGGTAATCAGAACTGTTGGCCCCTATGCTCATGAAACACACGTGATTATTTGTCTGATATATTACTATACTAGGCTTCCAAAACTATAATAAACATATAAATTCATTTGTACTATTTTTTTATTTTTTACATCTGTCTCTTAATGACTCATTTCAAACACATACACATGGTATGTGTTCCAAAACCAACCCAGTGGTTATCTTAAAATATCCTTAAATAGTAACATTAGACATTAGTCCATACTTTCTTTTTTTCCAAACTTGGATATTAACCCAAGACGTTTGAAGTATGACAAACTGAGATAAATGGAATAGTAGTAGCTGGACATATTTGAGAATGAACACTGTTAATATTTGGCTTGTGTCTGGTTTAAAGGGAGCTGCTGTGATATTTTTTTTAATATATATATATTTTTGAGTTGCAGAACATGTTGATTTGTTTGCCTGGCCTAGATAATTTGGTGTAGCTGTGTTTACAAAAGTAAGAAATATTTGTACAACACTAGTTAGAGAGCTTGGAGCTCTCATTACGAAATCCAACACCTATAACAATAATTAACATTGACTAGTTAAATGTGTTACATGCCTTCCACTTAAGTGTCTACAGTCAGGACTGAATGCCTGCTACATGACATCAGAACCAAAGTTGTTAAATACTATAACTCATTAGGGCTTGGCTGGAACATTAGTGAAGGAGGGTTATTGTCAGCCTCTGTTATTCGTTGTAGTTCCACTCTTAAGGGTGAACAGCAAGGAACACAAATTCTTTGAATATTTACCCTTTAATGCTGCTTTGGGATGCAGAGAGCTTGTCTCAAATGTCCTCTCCCACCCCTCAATTCCAGATTTTTTGAATTTGTTTGTGTTTCTTTTAGAACTGGCATGTCCTCTCATCCTTTCATCTGCTGGAGTACCCTAGCAAGATCTTTGGAGAGCTGAACGGTCATGCTTCATTAGGTTCTAAGTGGATCTGCAGCTCTGTCTCCCTCCTCAGAGGCTGGGATGAGAGGTTGTTAGATAATAAAAGTGGATTATTTTTGTGATGAGAAGGAAAGTGGAACATTTGAGACCCTCTGAACTTGTTCTCTTGCTTTGCAGTTCTCCTTTATGTCCTAAAGCAGTGGTTCTCAACCAGGGGTCCGCAGAGGTCTTCCAGGGACACATGAACTCATCTAAGTATTTGCCTAGTTTTACAACAGGCTACATAATAAACACTAGCGAAGTCAGTACAAACTAAATGTTCATACAGACAATGACTTGTTTATACTGCACTATATACTATAAACTGAAATGCAAGTACAACATTTATATTCCAACGGATTTATTTTATTTTATGGTAAAAATGAGAAAGTAAGCAATTTTTCAATAACAGTGTGCTTGTGACACTTTTGTATTTTTATGTCTGATTTTGTAAGCAAGTAGTTTTTAAGTGAGGTGAAACTTAGGGGGTACTCGAGACAAATCAGACTCCTGAAAGGGGTACAGTTGTCTGAAAAGGTTGAGAGCCACTGTCCTAAAGAAACCAGTGTTAAGGCAACTATTGTCTGTGACTGTTCCTTATTTTTGAGCCCTCAAGCAACAGTTTTTGCTTGTAACAAAAAAAAAAAAAAAAAAAAAAAAAGCAAGCCCCAAAAACCAACAACAACAAAAAAAACCTCTTGATGAGTGGCCTGATTTTTTTTTTAAATGGATAAATGGGAACTTACAGCTAACATAAAAATGTCATCCACATTCTAGTCATTGTGTTTCAAAAGGATTCCCTTTGAGCTAGTAGTGCTGTTTAATTTGCCAGAAAGCACTGACCTTCCCCACCAAGTTGCAGTCCCTCCCTTGCCCAGCAATACTTCCGAATACATTTCTCCCCTTTTCTTTTCCCTGCACAGTTGTAGTGGGAATCTCATTTTGTATAGTTTGTAGCATCCTAAAGAATGCTAGGCCCCTGTCCATAAAAAGTATGTTAACTGTAGATCGTACTTGAGTTTCCTGCTATATTGTTTTTATGTAGCAGCCTGTAAGCATCATTCATGTTCTGTGGATTTCTAAATTTCATTCGAAGGAGTAATTCCAATTATGACATTAATAAGATGAAAAACAAACTCTTTTATCTGGCAAAATTAGGTGCAATTTTAAAGGACTGCATTTTTATTAGCAAAGTTTAATTAACAGTACTCTTAACTCATCTATTACAGCTGAAGCTAATAGTGGTAGAAATCAACAGTTAACATTAATTGGTGCTCGCTCATTTAATATTTATCTGTTCATCTTAGTATGAGTCTTGATCTTGCCAAACCTGCCACATACTGCAGCTACCTGAGAGCATGTAACTTTAATTGTATGAGACTCGCAAGAAAACTGATCTTAGCTTGCATAGTTTAAAATGGTTGGTAATCTACAGTATTCATGTATTTTTTTTAAATCTTTCCTGGGATTCTAGGAATACACTTTAAAAAGGCTTAGTTTACTCTGTTAAAAATAGCCCATGACAAAAGCTCTGAAGTATTTGCTCCAGTACGCATTCTGGAAGGCAATCTAGGTAAGGCTTTTACCTGGGGAGGAGGCTTCATTCTGGGTTGAATGAAGAATGTTAGGGAGATTTCTAAAGGGATATTTTTGACTATGTTGTAGATGTGATTTTCTGTAGGGGTTAGGTGAGATTGTAGGGTGGCTTTTCTGTTTTACAACTGGGAAGGCTTTTCTGAGGGACATCTTACTATAATGAGTTTTTTTTTTTTTTAAGCATTCACTTGCTGGGTCGAATAGTATGAATAAAACCTGATTTATGTATAGATAATTCTGGTACTACAGCACGATCTTCACATGCATATGGCAGAACTTCACAAGAAGGGGTGATGGACACAAGCCATGAAAAGGACAAGAAGTTTTACTGGCACTCATAACTGAGTTTTGGTTCTGCTCGCGAGAAATTGCCAAGTGGAGCCAGGTTCTAACTCTGTCACCTTTCCCATCCTCGAGCAGTGACTTGGTTTCTGCCTCTGCTAAAGTCAGTTAGGATATATGGTAAAAGCGTAATTCCATTTTGCAATGTAGATGAGACATAAAATCATCCATGAGTTGTACTTGATTGACTAGAATACTTAGCCACAGTTGTTGCTGGCATGGTCTGTCTACCTTAGTGTGGCCATGCCCACAATCACTGTTTAAGATTTCCAAGAGATTTTTGGGAAATGTTAAACTGTGTCACTTGCTGCTTACAGTGAACATACTCCACCCTTGGATACACTAAAGCATTTTGGTTTTGCACAAGCTCTGGCACACTTATAAAATGACTTGTGTCCACATCCACAACTTCTTGCGGTGGATACTACCTGCCCCCCGCTCCCTTTTTGTCTCCTTAGTGAGACCATTTAACTTCGTTTCATACCCATTCTTAGATGCCTTCCCCCCCTACCCTTTCAGGACCTGGGGTACCTGGAAGAATGCTCTCTCTTCAGGACCATGGTCTTTCCAGTCCCATTTGCCATGCTCCACCCTCTCCCCAAAGTGGGGGGTACATAGGGGAGAAGGAAACAGTTCAGATGCAAAACAAAAATGGAATGGGGGGTGCACTTATTTTTTTTTTTTTTTTTTTAAACGAGCTCCTTACCAGCTTAGGCACCAAAGTTGTCACACTTTACCCTAGGTCTCCTGGTCCAACAGTTGTTTGGGAGAAAGCTGATGATGCTCCATCATGGTATCTATATTGGAGTTTTGAGGGTGTAACAGCTGATAGTCTTTTTCCCTTTCCATGCATGCATGGATGCTAATGCAGGAAGGAACCATTCAGAGCAAGCAATGGAACAAACCACCTGATCTGAACAAGTGCAATTAGTTATTTTGTGCATACTCCAGGGAGCTATATTTTCAGGACTTATGGGATAGTGAATCGAGTAAATGCCCACGATTACTGTAGGTAGTACTCTGCATGGGTGTTATACTATCTTTCTTGAGCACACTGCAACATTTCACCTTTCATTGGTTCAGTCGCATGGTGCAAGCTACAGCAACACAACTCTCTCTAGTGCAATAGAATCATAGAAGATGAGGGTTTGAAGGGACCTCAGGAGGTCATCTAGTCCAACCCCCTTCTCAAAGCAGGACCCAACCCCAACTAAATCATCCTAACCAGGGCTTTATCAAGCCAGGCCTTAGAGACCTTTAAAGATGCAGATTCCACCACCTCCCTAGATAACCTAAATAGGAACAGTGTACTAAAACACAGACTTGATTGTCTATCTGTGTTTAGTAACTTCTGAAAATGCAATATTTGGGCAGGAGAGTAAATTCTGAAACACATGCCATGATGTGCGTTAAATTTCTGTGAGGCTAAATAGGCTTTTGTTCTTCGGTATATAATTCTGCCTTTTGTAAAATACAGGCACTCTAATGAAGAGGCTAGTTGATTGCTTTTCTTAGGAGCTTATCCAGAACATGAGGCCTAATTGCACAGATCTGTCTTCATTAGTGTATATCTGAATAGGGTATGAAATAAGCTCTGGTTCCCATTTTCAACCAAAATCTGAACTCTGCTTCACATTCCATAATGAAGCTATTCCCAAAAAATGCTTATTCTCTACCAAAGTAGTGTGTGTTGAATTATAATAGTCCAGGCAGGAATGCAAACCTTTAATTTTCAGCAGCCATACACTTATATATAAAATTAGGTTTTTTTTCATAGGGACAATGTAAAGAAGAGACCACAAGAAAGTGCATGCACTTTCTCTCAACTTGTGTGTTCTTTAGAGCAGCTGCAGTGGGGCAAATTAAGAACAGAACAGATTGTCAGCCTGGCAAATATACATTCTTCTTCGGCAGAACATAATGCTTCTCTTATCTGTGGGGTTTTGGGATTTGATCCATTGACTAAATTCTGTAACAAATATGTGTGCACAGTTCTAGTTGCATTAAAACAGTGGGAAATGCACACACCGATCTGAGGGCAGAGTTAGACCTATAGATGTGTATAAATGTCAGGGATAACTAGCTTGCTTTCCCAAGCTTTGGGAGTCCACGCATACTTTAGAAGAGAACCCCATTCTAAAATCAATACTTCCCTTTGAAACTATAGAAGACATTAACACCCTTATGGAGAATATTGTCTGCAGGTTGTGTGTTGTAGTGGTGTTAAACTTGGAAAGATTGGATTTTTATCAGTAAATGTTGGTAAACATCAATTTCACAGTGTACACACAAACCAACAAAAATGTTTTCTATTGATGATGATCCAACTTTGCACGTAGGCAAAGTAAGAAAAACGTGACTTGAGAACTTACTGGAATTTTGATTTAAGGACTTTTCCTTTGTATATTTTTATGTGATGCTGACAATTTGTGTTTTAATGGTATATAAAACTTTTTGAATTTTAACCTCTACTTTCATTTAATAGACTGCCCCCCCCCTTAATTTCACTCAACTGTGAAAATTTTGATTGGAAAAAAAAATGCTTAAAACACATAATTCTGCACAGCTATGAAAATGTAAATGGATAAATATTGAGGAAAATGCTTAAAAATAAACATGGATATCTATTGAAATGTTTTTTAAATAAAAATTTGCCAACCCTATATGTAGTTCATGTTATATTCTACCTTTGCTGTGTGTATTGCTCACTGTTTTGCTCCAAGGAGGAGCTAAGCAATCTGCTCCAGAATGGGATAGTAGGCTGCTTCTTCCTTCCTTATACATGCAACCTTTTTTAGCTCAAGGCCTGGTCTCCAGGTGAAATCCACTATAAAAGGAAAGGCCCAAATTGTTACCTTCCCGTCCAGTCTTCCCTTCCATGGATTTTCCCATGGAAAGGATCTCCTTCAGGAAATTCTTCTGATAGGAATGGGGGGTGTACTGCAGTGGAATTGTAGCAACAGCTACCCCTGTTCCCACAAATGAGAGTTGCCACATTGGAGAGGTGACTTTGCTTAGGTGTCATTGCATCCAGAACGATGTCCTGTGAGGTAGGAGGCAGTGGAGCCAATGCATAATCCCCCCTTCCCTCAGCATCTTGAGGAGTATGACAGTATGATGTGTAGGCAGGGGCATATCCCTGTTCAGAGGATCTAGCAGTTCTTTTTGGTAATGCAGCATACAATACTGTGTTCCCAGATCCTGACTGCTGTAATCTGCTCATGGCAAAGATTCCATCGTTTAACCAAAAAAAAACCCCAAGCCAACTAAAAGCATTTAGTTTGTTTTGAATCATGAGCAGCCTTTTGAGATGCGTAGGAAGAGGCAAAACCTGCAGTTGATCAAATCCATTCTCATCCTCAGTGATTGCTATTTGGCAGAGATTCTTGGAATCAGGTAATATAAACAACTGCAAAAATAAGAGGCATAAAGTTCTTGTATTTAATTGCTACTTCATGACTTTTAAATAACAAACTGCACATCTGCATCTTTGTTCTGAACAACCTGTGGCTGCTACTGACCCGGCGGGTGCTGGTTATTGATCTGCAACTTTGAAAGAAACTTGCAGGAATTTACATATGCTAATTTGTATACCTTAATGCTTATTTGGGATTTGTACTCACTATCCACTGCAATTTTAAATAGTCACATCTAACTAACAAAAAAAATCCTGAGTTTGGCTACTTCTCATTATACAGGAAAACTATCCCTCACTCCACACCATGAAGAGCATTCTTAAATGTGGTCTATAAAAGTAAATTGAAGCATGTATCTATATTGAATTATCAGACTTTGCATTTCTGTTAGATGCATACTGCCGCTGGTATTTCAGGGTGCCATATAATATTCTGAAATCTAAAACTGAGCTGCTTTCAAGGTCCATTTTGGAAAGGACAGCATCAAATTTAGTTCACTGTGTTGTCCTTTTTAAAATGAACATTAGTAGTAATTTCAATATATATCCCTGTCCCAACATTTTTAACCATTAAACCACACAAATGACTGGGATTAGCTTCAACTGAAAAATAGATGTACCTAAGGTTTGCTTTTATAATCCACACATCACTACCACACCCAACCAAAAATATCCTTAGATGTGGTCCAATAAAAGACATTACCTCACTTAGCTTGTCTCTTTCATGTATCCTGGGATCAACACAGCTGCAACAACACTGAAAACACATTCTTACTGGAATTCAATTATTATGCTCCTTTCTATAGTTCTAAGATCGGGGCACTCTTATTTTTCCCTGATACCACAAGAATTAAAATAAAAGGCTTAGAAAACCAGAACCTATGAGGAAAGGTTGAAAAATTGGGCATGCATAGTCTTAAGCAAAGATGACTGAGGAGGAACCTGATGATATTCCTATATGTTAAGTGCTTGTTATAAAAAGGACAGTTGTTCTCCATGTCCACTGAAGGTAGGACAAGATGTAAAGGGCTCAGTCTTTAACAAGGGAGATTTTGGTGAGAAATTAGGAAAAACCCTTTAACTAAAAGGGTAGTTAATTCTTAGAGTAGACTTTCAAGAGAGGTTGTGGAATCCCCATCAAATACTTGCTGGAGTGGTCTAAATTTACTTGGTCCTGCCTCAGTGCACGGGCCTGGACTTGGTCATTCCTTGAGATCCCTCCCAACACTACATTTCTATGATTCTAACAAATGCTGCAAGACTAGATACACTGAAAGGTACTGGAGGGTGACCATGGCAGTGCAGCTCCTGTGGCCATTGTTCTCTGAGGCTGGCTGTTCTGCTGAAACACACACAACTTGACTATATCGATCAAACTGAAGGAAACACCAGGTAGGGTAAAATCTATATCTTGTGAGTTCTGCCAGAGCTGGCTGGGAACGATCTCCTAGGTAACCAAGCTTTCACTTGCATAACTCAATAGCTGTGTCTAAAATAAAGTGTGGCAGTAGCAACTACACCAACGTGATAGGAAGCAGTACACAATTTGTAATTAGACACACGTAATTAGCTCTGTGCTCCTAGACCATATGAGAATGGCTTCATAGGTCCTATAAAGGGATCAGAGTTCGGTTCCAAGCTTCCTGGGCCAGAAGGAACTGAGGACATCCAAAAATAAGAATGCTCAGTCCTTCAGGCAGGGAACAAATCTTTTCTTGTCTCTCCAGTGATTCCCCTCCAGCCAACTAGAGGAATGGCACTGGAGTGCTCGAGGAGGAGACACACATACAGCCAAATAAATTCTATGCATAGAGTACTTGAGGTTTCATCATCTTCATTTTGGGTTTTCATCACTATTATGAGACTAAAATACTAATTGCTTGAACACAATAGGTTCTTGTATCTTTTAAAAAAAAAAAAAAAAATGTAAATTGCACCAGATCTACAAAACGTAGCTATTGTAAACACGAGGAGGGTTTTTAATTACATATAGAGGTCAAGTTATGACTCATAAATAGCAACCCAATACTCTCTTCCATTTTATTTCTGATTGGAAATTAACATGATTCAACATGAACATGTCCTTTGTTCATATCTGTAGGGTATGACCACTCTCAAAATAGCAGTATAGCTAGTTACAGCGCGTCCCGTAATACAGATCTTTTATACTTTGTCAGGATGTATGGAGCGCGTTGATAAAGCTCAGTTAGACTGGCTGTCGTCCACTTTTCACTTCAGTTTTCCTGTTTGACATTTACTGTTTGTTTTTGATGGCATAGAAATAAATGAATGATGCATTCTGAAGTAAAGGTAAGGGAACAGCTAATTAACAATAATTGATTCTCTATTCATCTAAAAGTTTCAGTTTGTTCAAAATCACATAATAATCTTTTTTTGTCAGTTGGAATAGTGCCATCCTTCTTACCATATAAGTTTCCAGATTGTGTTTAACTTAAAATGACAAATGTTAGTTTTATTTTCAAACAGATCTTCTAAGTACAACTCAGTTTGTAGGTGACCTTCCAGTGCTGTTTATGAAGCCATGGCATAGTGTTGACATAGTTCAATGCCCTCTGCACTGTTCCACTCTGCAGCAGATTAATATGCGAGCTCCTATATTCAAGAGAAATGACATAGGAGGACGACTATAGAGATGGACATAATGGATGGGTTTTGCAAAAGGTAACACACAGTAAAACCATTTCAGTGGCTGGGCAGGCAGTTGGGAGCCAGAGGCAATGTATTGTGTCAGTGACGTAGTACAAAGCTCACAGCTGCAACACAGAGGTTCAATTTACAATGACTTTGTGGAGCACATGCCAAAAGTTTATCTTCTGTTGTAATAAAACGGTTTCCAGTGTGTCTTCATCTGAGCATCATAGGGTTGTCTATAAATGCACAGGAGCTCTTTGCTTTGTAAATAGATGGAAATATTGAGGGAAGATTGTGGAGAATTTGTCTCTTTCCATATAGACAGTTATGCTGAAGAATGATTAGTATTACTCTGATAAGTATGCCACTAACAGTAACATCTTCACATTACTTTTTATCTCCTAAAGTAATAGGCTGTTACAAATTTCACTTTCATAACATTTGTTAGTCTATTGCAAATAAGGATGCAAGGCCAAAACTTTACAAATTGGGCTTATCTGAAGTAATTGCAAGGCCGTTTAGGAAATAAACAGTGTGGATTTTTTTTTCCAAATCAAAGCCCCTGATTTCAGAACGTAAAAGAGTGTTTAGAAGCATTACAAAAATGGACATCTTGTAACTAGCGCTTCATGAGTTAAAAAAATACAACCATCTCGCCAAATTTTTTAAAAGAGGCTCCTAAATCCAGGCATGTGACTAAGGATATGTCTACATTGCAACATAAACGTGTGCTTGAGCCCGTCTCAAGCCTAACCCCTCTTGAGTCAACACTGCAGGGCACTCGGGACTCTGGGATATGGTTACTTTGATTTAGGTCTGCGCGCTGCAGTGGATTTCCGACCCCTATGTTCAAGCATGGTTTAGAAAAGCCTTAATGTAGAGTTAAAATACAATGTAGATGCGCAAGCCCAAGGTTCACTAACACTGATCAGCTAGGGTGACGAGATGTCCTGATTTTATAGGGACAGTCCCAATATTTGGGGCTTTTTCTTATATAGGCGCCTATTACCCTCCACCCCCATCCTGATTTTTCATATTTGCTATTTGGTCACTCTAGGGTCAACTGACTCGAATCCCATTAATCCTGGGCTTACCTTGCATTGTAGACATAGGGTAAGAGGCCTAACTTTCAAAAGTGCTGAGCACCCAAAATTAAGTACATTAATACTTAACCCTCAGAGTCTCGTTAAGGAAATAAGAGATTCTTTCTGTAGGCTCTTTCTGTAAGAGCTGATAATCAGCTACACTTGTATCCTGTCAAAGTTAAGACTTGCATTTTTTTATTTATAATCTCTCAAACAGAATAGTTGGATTTTCCACCCTTAATTCCGGCTAATTAGTGACTCAAACATTGCAATTTTTTTTCAAGACTATTGTGTTGTAAAATACACTTGAAATTTTTTATAAGGTATTTTACCTGTTTTAAAATATTCACTTTTAATAGATGCGATTCTAGTGTATGTTTTACTACACTTGGCTAGGATAGACTTATATATTTATTAATTTTAAAACTGAAATGGGACTTGTATTAGGGGAAAATGTATGCTTTTATTTTCACAGTATTGAATTTAAATTTGCTGATCTTCTTTCACATAAAAGCCAATTCACTGTCTCTTCGTTTAACTTGTTTTATTCAAAATCTTTTTTTTAAAAGCTTCCCTTGCTTGACATGCAAATCTTATCGATTCCCATGATATGCATAGGGTTTTCTCATTAGTCAAGAGCCAAGTAGTAAACTACAATTTCTTCTGTATTTTAAAAGGTAATATATTTTTAAAGAGAGGCCTTTCTGCAGCAGTGTAACTTTATGGCCTGCATGCGTGCTTGCTGAACAGTACTTTTTGGTAATGATGCTCTGCATGTTCATATTAATTTAATTGTAATTTTTAAAATCAGTACCTTATTTCTGTTGGACTTATTTTCCAAGGACAGTCTTAAAAATGTTTATCTTGGACATTTTTTAAAAATCTGTCTGCTTATTTGAAAATAGCTAGCCATATGGATTGAAGAACCACTTGTGCAGGTCACATATATCTAACGCCTTTCCGTTCTCTTGGGATCACACTACATTACATCATACTTACATTTACAAGAATTTTAATGGAACTTGGCCAGATGGTTGAGTCATCTGTTGTCTCCAGTTGTGGAAGGATTTTACTTTTATCTTGAAAAGACTGTTAAATTTATAGTAGTAATTTTTTTTAACCTTGTAAAATGTTGAAGGCCTTGTGCTGTCTCTGGCAATGAGAATTATCCTATTTTCAGCAGATTCTGTAACTGATTCAATTAAGAAATATAAACATCAATACTCTCTTGCAAAAGGATAGATTTTGAATTAATTTGGGTTATATGTATGATGGAAAGAAAATTCAAAGTAATCATATTTTTAAGAATTTGCACTAAATGTCATTGAATAATCTATAGAATTTATTTCCCAGAGATCAACTTCTCCTCCTTAAGACTGAAACCTGAAAATCTGTTTTGTTGTTAAGTTTGTCCCTCTTTTCTCCCCCTTCTCTATCTCCCCATGACGTGTGTATTTGGAGTGGGGGAATATGTTTTGAGGAGATGGATCTAAACTAGTCACTAATTTCCCATCTGTTCCTGAGAGCAATTCACATCCTGCATCTGTTTATCTACTGACATAGTGTTGTACAAGACCCAAAACACAGCTTCTGCCTAAAGAGCTTACAATCTAAACAAGATTCATGCAGCAGACAGAGACACTGGGGGCAAAGAGGAAAGAATAATAATTAGGAATATTTTTATAAATTGAGTCTTGTTACATGTGAGCATCAAAGGAGAAACAGGTTTTTAGGAAAACATTAGTATTGAGCCTTATGTCTGGTAGCAACCTATCTGACAGTCTCTTCCATGGAGAACACTTGTGGCTAAAGTGCTCTTCTATCTTATGACAGAACTGTGGTGAGTGAGAAGTACAGTGTTTTTCCCTGACAGGACCACATATCTAGAGCTCTGATCCTGCTCTGTTTTCCAACACTTATTGCCCTTCAGGGGGGGGTTCATCTGGGCATCTGTTCAATCTAGCTTTTTAATTAGCAATGGGTTTATTTTTGGTGGAGGGTTGAAAATCTGGTGTGTTAAATTATTGGTGGCCAGTTGATGGATGTATGTTTGTTTTGAATTTTTATCAGCACCTTCTATTATAGAAACTGTAGGGATCCTGCAGACAGATATGCTAAAGGTAGGTCAGAATTTAGGCCAAGCAACCTTAATGAAGTTTTCTTAGTGCAGCAGCAACAGAGTATGTCACAATATAGGAGACCCAGGTCTGGGTGCCTAACCCACAGGATCAATGGCAGCACTAATCACTGATAAACCAGGGGTACCTTGGTAGCTGTGGACATGCCAACTTGTAACAGCGAGGCTGATGTATTCTGGATTTAAGAGGAGAAATGTGTTAAAGAAAATGAAGCTAATGCTTGTTCTCTCTAATCTTGTGTGAATAATCCTAGCAAATAATTGGTATGGGTGGTAAAATGAAGGGTAGACAAATGTATCCAAATAGACAATTGTACCAGAGACGTTTAGCACTCTAAAAAACTGTGTGTATAACTGTGTCTGTGAAATATATGTTGGGGCTAGTGATCTGTGGCAGGATTAATGAACCTCATTCTGGGCTCAACCAGGAAGGAGTTAAAACCCCTTCACTGGGTTGGGGCAAAAAGCCTGGCTTGTAGAAGCTGCCTGTTGTATAGCTTGTGGGGGTAGAGTGACAGCTGTGGGCCATTAGTCGGATGAATGGTGAAGCCATCTGTGCCTTGAGAACAGGAAACCTATCTGAAGAGGGAGTTGCTTCTGGGTAGATGGGGAGCTTCCTCTCCAAATGAGTAAGAAAATGGACCTGGGGGAAGGAACAGGTGCACGCTCTGCCCTTTAGCTCCCCTTGCTCAGAGGGATTTAGGGTTGTGTGGTCAGCCTTCCAAAAGGGAGTCTTTAGTTTGGGGATATGTGTTAGGCCAGCTGAACAAATGGGACTGTAGGTCTAATTGCCTATACAAAGGAAAATTAGTAGTACCCAGAGGGTCTGGGGTTTTTAGTGTTTGCTTGTTTTTCCACCAGTCTTAAAGAGGCTAGTGACCTGGGACCCAACCCCAAGCTGTGGGCAGCCACCTTATTATGAATACAGCTGAAAAATTGCTGCCTGTGAAGCCCTGAAAAGCCATGAAACTCTGCCACAAGCCTGTCTCTTAAAAGAAGGGTTGCGCACACCCCCTCAGCAATCTCTCTTGGAGAAGTAGGGAGATACCTGACTAAATTCTGATTCAGCTGCTGTTTACTGCTCCTGCTGACTTGCTCTGCTTTCTTAAGTAACTTTTAGAGATACTGGTATAATAGCTAGTGAGATACTCAGGACTCTTTAAGAGGGATGGATCCAGATCCATTTCAAATGGCTTCTGAAAACTCTTCTCGTCCACTACTGTGATATAATAGGGAAATAAAATGTAACTCTTGGAAACTAGCCCCCCTCCCCTCTTTCTTGCAGGGTTGAGTTGTCTGTTTTCAGATTCAAAAAGCTGTATTACACTTTAGGCTTAGTTTTTGGCTTCAAATTTGAACATGCCAGTAGCATATTATCTGATGTCTTGGCAAGTGATATTTGCATTGGTGCTGAGTAAGGTATTCACTCATTTGGTTTCTATTCAAACAGGATGTCATTCCATCTGCTGGCTCTACAATCTGGTAGGGAGTGTGGAACAGAAGGAGTGAGTGCTGGTTTCTAGGCAACCCAGGGCAAGTCACAAAATATTTGGGTTTTCAAAAGAATTAGGGGCTATAAATGTACCCAGAATTATGGTTTTATGGAAAATATAGTAAAAGTTCCCCATGTCCAACTTCAAAACTGAAATTCAGAAACGCCGCTAATATTCCAAACTTGGTCCATGTACTTTTTTGAATAGATGGTGCTTATGAGTGAATTTATTTTGTCTAGTCCAGGTTGTTTTCTCCATTACCTTTAGAGGAATAGGTTGGATACAAATGAGAAAGCTGTCTGGATGACCAGAACTTGGGTGTTAAAAGGGAATTTGTCAGTTTATATGGTGGTAAACTTGCAGTTATAGTGCCAACTCTAAGGGATAGTTCACTTCCTTTAATGCCGAGGGGGTGGGGGAGGGGATCTGTTGCACCATAATAGCACTGTAGATGATTAATCCATTTAAAATTTAGATTTGTATTTGATTTATGTCAATCTAGTCTAGTGCATAGATACCATGTTGGGGTGTGTGTGTGTGTGTTTTTCACTTGGTTACAAGTGATGAGCCAGATAGCTAATATACAGTTGAGACTTGTTTGTTCTGCTCCTACCATACTAACATTTGTGATCCAGCCATCTTTAGAGAGCTGCCTGTCTTTGTGTGGTGTTTCTGTGAAAGGAGTGGTGGTGGCTACATGAAATGTGGCTACCGAAATACCTCCTGCTTCCATCTGCCCTCTAACGAAGCATGAATAAGATAGGAAAGTGTGGTGAGGAGAAATCTCCAAGCATTCAAAACTGTCAGGGAATCAGATTTTTTATGTGTAGAATGACTTTCCAATTTTCTCCGGTTTTACTGGGAATGTATCTTACGTGTAACTTGCCTGTGACTTGGATTATCCTCCCTTGTACTCAGGAAATTTACAACAGCAAGCCAAACTCTTAGTTGTAATATATTTCATTCACAGACTGACAAGTATTAGATCATGAGGTCAATCCAGGGTGTGCACATTCGTCAGAAGCCTCCTGAAAATCAGACAGATAATGAAACTTTTAGCCTTCTTTTGGGATTGTGAAGTGCTCTTCAAGATTGACTTGAGCTCTTAAAGACTCCAGACAAAATCATTTCTTGGAACAAGGGTCTGGGTTTCTTTTGTTTGTGTTTTGTTTTATTTGGCTGTGTCGCTTATTTTGAGGCTATAAAGCTGTACCCTGTAACAACAGATATGTTCTTCAGCTATAAATAGACTGCTTTTCCTGCTCAGAATAGTTTAAGATTTTGATATGAATTTTGAAATTGGATTCCTTCTCAAAAAATGCAAGACTATCAGACTCTGCAGTATAGTAAATATCAAAAACAATTCTGAATGTCTCTTTAAAATTAACCTTTTTAGTTGTTTTCTATTGCTTCTTGTGCTTTCCCTACTTTTACCTAATAGGTATGTATTTTGGAAGATAACCCGTTTGTCTATGGTGATGGAGCTCTGTTAGGCAAGTTGTTCAATGTTTAGCAGTTTTTTATTGCAGACGAGGCTAATCTATCATGTGAAAGAACAGGCGATGTCATCTGAGATAGATATTTGCACTATATATAGTGTAATACAAAAGTGGCTAGGAGAGTATTTACAGTATTCACAGTTCTTAGACATGTCCATCTTGTCACATTTGAACTAGTCAGCAGAGACCGGTACTGCAATCTTATCTTTACATCTTATCTATTTATAAAGTCCACCCCAGCTTGCTACATACATGTACTGAGTCTACTGCATAAAAATGGAAACAATCTAAAAATGCTGTAACATAACCACCCTCTTAAAACGCAAACTGCAAAGTGTGTGTAAAGATAGTCTGTCAATTCCTACTCCTCTCTAAGATCAGAAGGGACCAATATGATCATCTAGTCTGTCCTCCTGCACAATGCAGGCCACAGAACCTCACCCATCCACTTCTGTAATAGACCCCTACCCTATGACTGAGTTATTAAAGTTGTCAAACCATGGTTTAAAGACTTCAAGGTACAGAGAATCCACTGGAGTGTGAGCTGTGCCCTATGCTACAGAGGAAGGTGAACCCCCTCCCCCAGAGCCTTTGCCAATCTGCCCTCGGGGAATAGTAATAACTTGACTTAGTAATATGCAGGGGATGGGGTGGAATTAAGATCAGTGAGGAACGAACTGAAGTGCATGTCAAAGAGAAGCAGGTTCCATCACAACCGGGGTAGGACTACCTGCTCACCTGATACCAGTGAGATCCATTAAACATGGTGGTCTGTGAGCAGGGATTCAAGTCAAGAAGGGGCTCGAGGCCAGTAAAGATCTGAGTGGATATAATATGCTCACTTGCTCAAACCAGCAAGCAGAGGTGCTGCAGAGTTAACAAGAAGGACGTCCTGCTAAGAGAATGCTATGTGAATTAATAGTTTAGTTGTGACTGTCTGAAGACCTGGATGGCTGTGACATTTACAAGGTATAAGATTTTTAAGGTAAAACACCTGCAGCTGACTCCAGCTCACAGGGCTCAGGCTGCAGAGCTAGAGAATTGTGATATAAATGTGAGAGACTCTGTACCTTGGTGTAGCACCCTGGAACCCCATGTTCACCACTGCCATGATTATGCTATGTTTTGTACAAAATACATCTTGTGAGGTATCATTTTAAGTCTTGATATGTTGAACATTAATATCCCGTTGAATTGCATGTGCTATCATTGTACATGAAGCTATGAAGTATTATATGTGTTACTGAGGCCTTGTCTACACTGGAAAGGTTGGTCGATACAAGTTATTGCTGGTGTACGCTCATGGCTGAATTTAAACCACTTTTGCATGTGCTCACTGTGCTCCTTGTGTCAGACTACCCGCTCTTGCATCGACACGGAGCCGTGCACTGTGGGTATCTATCCCACTGTGCAACTGCACACAGGGTGCTTTGGGAAGGGTTTGCAGTGCCTCATGGGGCAGGCGCAGCTTCACATGATGGTTTCTGAATCCCATCATTCCATAGGCATCCCACTTTGCAGCTGCCCTGTCAGCCAAACTGACATTGCTGAACACAAACACAAGAAGCTGATAGGAATGGGCGGGAGGGGTGTGTGTGTGTGTGTGTGTGTGTGTGTAGGGGTGTGTGTGTGTGTGTGTGTGTGTGTGTGTGTGTGTGTGTAGGGGTGTGTGTGTGTGTGTGTGTGTGTAGGGGTGTGAGAAACGGACAGAGTGTTTTTGCATCCTGTCTCTTTAAGTTCAGACAGCAGTAGCTGGAAGCAACCAATCCTGAGTCAGAAGCTGGTGCACAGACAGCTGGTATCTCCCATGCTCCCCCAGCTCAGCAGAGACCATAGGGTGACCAGATGTCCTGATTTTATAGGGACAGTCCTGATATTTGGGGCTTTTTCATATATAGGCGCCTATTACCCTCTACCCCCTGTCCTGGTTTTTCACACTTGCTATCTGGTCACCCTAGGAGACTAGTACACCGGCAGGCAGAGGGGGACAACCCGACATCAGTCCCTGCCTGGCTCTGCACAGCACATCAGGAGTATTTTCCTCCCTACCCCCAGCAGAGCCCTGTGCCTGCCTGCCTGCCTGTCTGTCTGTTAGCTGTGTGAGTAATTTCAAAACTTCCTGGGGCTTTGAAAGGGGAGTGGCAGATGGTTGTAGGGCAGTGAAGTTCAAAGTGCTGACCAGAGCGGTCACAATGGGCATTATGGGACATGTCTGGAGGCCATTTATCTCACTATAACGGACGGCAGTGTCAACACTGATGCTTTGCCGCAAAAACTTTGCCGCAAAAAACTCTACTCCTCTTGTCGAGATGGTTGTATCTTGTCGAAAAAACAGGGCTCTTTTGTTGGAGGTGAGGGGTGATTACAGTATGTACACCACCACCGAAAAAGGCTGACTTTGGTTGACAAAACTCTATAGGGTAGACCAGGCCCTAAATATGTTGTGGGGTTAGGAAGCGCCCACAGCCAGCCTTTCAGCAGGGACAAAGGAGCAGTCATCAATGCCCAGACAGGCATTAATGGCTCATCAGATAATCCATTCTCCCAGGAGCTGCTCAGATAAGGCATGTACACAATGGGGTGGCCTAACCCATGTCACAGCAAGGATCTTTTTAGCAGCTGGAAGAAAGTATAAAAGAGGGACACTAACATTACTTGGCCTCTCTTTCTCCCTCCACCCATCTCAATACCTGGTAAATCCTCTGGAAGGCAAAGAGTTGGAGAAAGGGAGACTGGTCCCAGGCTGGAAGGGAGTCCGGTCTGTGTATTGAGGAACTGTAAGATGCTTGTACTATCTGTTAGAGTGAGAAACTGCTTGATTCAGTCTGTTAAAGTTAGAATTTAGGCTGCGTTTCTATTATTTTTTTCTTAGGTAACCAACTTTGATCTCTATGCCTGCTACTTATAATAGTCTACCTTTCTGTAGTTAATAGATCTGTTTTCTATTTTACATAAAATAGTTTGGTTTTGATTGAAGTGCTTGGGGATTCTCAGCTCAGATTACAAAGGCTGGTGCATGTTCATTCTACACTGAGGGGGTGGTGAACTAAGTAACGAGCTTACACTGGTCAGGCTTCTAACCAGTGCAAGACAGTACAGTTCTGGCGTGTAGAGTTGGAGCTGGGGAGAATTGGCTGAAGCCTCTCTATTGATGGTTTGAGTGGCTGGGAGATAGTCATGTAACTCAGTTGGGTGTGTGTCTTCCTGGGGATGTCTGTGTAAGTGCCATGCCTGTCAGAGGCTTGTAGCTTGACATTAGCATCACAGTGTGAGAGAGAGAGAGCCCAGTCTGGTGGGTTTGGAGGGCCCCATGATCCCACAATTTGGGTTGCACCCCAGGGACCGTATCACAAGATATTTGGGGGCTCCAAGTATTTTATTGCACTGTAGACATACCCTTAGTGTCTACCTCCAAAAAATTTACAGTCAAATCTCATGGTTGTGAAGGCATGGGTTGATGTTGCAAGACACCACATTAACACATTTCATTTTTTAGGATACATGTTGCATAGCCATTTACACTAACTATAAAAATTGTGTTTGCATAACTGCCTGTATCCCTATAGCTTATGGAAATCATGAATTAGTGATGTCCTACGTGCTGCTGAAAGTCTTCAAAACATGTCTATCTGATCTAAGGTCAGCTTGGATTATCCATACGTGGTATTTACTGGTCCTATCTGGCTTTAAGGCTGTGATTTTTTTTTATTGATTTTTACTTTTGTTTTAAAAGAGACTTAAGGAAGTTAAGTGCTGAATTCCATAGCAGTTTAATTGGAGTTGGATGCCTAACTTCTTTAATCTTCTCTGGAAATCCTAGCCTTAATAAATTAATCTGCATTTTGAAAATGGATGGCATCCCTGTTTTAAAATTCATTAGTTCAGTAGTTCTCCATCTTTTATTCTTCAAATCTCTTCACATACCATCTCCTTTCCAAACCTCTCTAGCTACCCCACTGTGTGTCTTACAGCTGTTTTATTTTAGAGACCACAAGGAAAACAAGGATTCATGGTAGTCCGTGGAACACAGTTTGAAAACACTGTATTGACCAGTTTATTTGATCTGTGTTGTGCCACCACCACGGAGTTGTATAGAAATAAGAGAGCTTTGCATCCAGCAGCAGACATTACTTAATAGTATCACAATCTGATGTTAATTTCAATGAAAAACAATGCTTTCACTGTATAAGTAGTGTATTCCAAATTCTTAAAAAGGGGAGAAGAAGCAGATCAATGGAAAACGTGACTTCAAAGGGAAGTGATTTTAGAAAAGGATTTTTGGTTTGTTTTTCTTTGTCTTGAAAGGCCCATTGAGTTTTTTTTAATGTGAAGATGAATAGTATTTCATTTGTACAGATACACTTGTAATTCTTGGTCTAACCACTTTCTGATTTACTGAGAATGATCAGTTGCATGTGGTGCAGCAACTGCCCCATCCTTTGTTATAGTCAAGCAAAGATAAATCACTAGTCACTTTGTTGGTGATGTGTGAGTTGATAAACAATAGGAGGTGGTTTGACATGTTGCCAATGCTCAAGATGTATACTGTCAGTGATTTAAACCTCATTTTATTCCATTCTTATTACTTCAGGATCTCTCTTCTCTTTTGAGCAACTATTGCCATTTTAATTGTCACCTATTTCCTAACAGCAGATGACAGAGCATAGCTAGCACAAAGCTGACCACATGCTCAGGCTAAGTCAGTAGAACTCTATTCGAAGTTAATGAAAGAACCCCTGCTCCTCCCTTAATGAAATTTAGTTTTTTATGTGAACAAATGAAAGTTAGTGCCTGACTCTTAACTGGCCTCTTCTGTTTAATGTATTTTAGCATCATTATTGTGAAGTTTTAATGGGAGACGGGAATAAGCAATATAGGATTTATGCTGGCATAAGGAGCAACAGAAAATACAACAGTGGATTAAAGTGTCTTGTAAAATGTTCATGGATGATTTGGTTTGCCTAATTGATTTCCACCATAAAAATTGTTGCTCATTTGCATTTACTACAGTTACTGCCTCATCTGCAGCAAGTGTTTCATCTGTTACTGAAAATGTTAAATGTCAGCCATTGCAGTCAGCAAAAAAAAAAAACAAAAAAACAAAAACCCACACACAATGGCCAGGAAAATAGGATTTTGATGTAGCCATTAAATATTGAGGTTTAAATAATAAACTATTTCCATGGTGAAAATTTGTTCTGATGATCTCTCTGCACTCCATTTTGTTGACAATCACTCAGAGTTGCACTCCAGACCTTGCTTGTGGTAAAGTTTAACGTACACAGCACCATTTAGCACAGAGTTCACGAGCTCCTTCAAATGGTTTAACTCAAAAATACCTCAGGGGGACATAGAGTATAAGTTTTTTCAGTAAAATGTTTTTTTGGGAGAGATCCAAGTTCATAATTTATCTTTTGAGGATGTTTTCCCTTATGAACACATTACCTCTAAACTCTGCCTTTCATGCAAACTACCACATCATACTTCTCACTCAAGGAAAGGAATAGTCATTTATTTTCCGAGGCTTTCTTATAAAGTCCTGCATGATTTAGTGGTGGCTAGGGTATCTGTGGCACACAGTCATTCATCTAGCCAGTCTCCAACACTCCTTTCCTCTCCAAAGGATGAACCCCTGACTTTGAAAATACCAGGAATTTTAATTTGCTGCTCAGCTTGCCTTCAGTTCTGATCTCAATGGAAATAACACAACCTGCCTCCAATAGACATGCAACAATGCAAGGTCACTTATATCCTCTCCTGTAGACTGCTTGCCAAGGATAAACTAAGGCTTTGTCTACACTACAGAGTTTGATGCAAGTTATCAATGATGATAATCTGCTATAATTGCATCACTTGTGCATGTTCACACAACGCTCCTTCTGTTGGTGGAGTGCTTCCACAATTGCTCTGGCATCGACAGTGAGAGCAGTGCACTGTGGGTAGCGATCCTACTGTGCAGCTTACCACCTTCCACAGCTAGGAGTTGTGGGACAGCGTAGTGGTTTGCAGTGCATCATGGGTGTGGGCTCGACCTTCCTGGTGCAGTTTTTCTTGTCAGTTTTCCTATCATTCCATGGACTTCCAACTGCATTTCACGCCATTTTTCAATGGCCCCTGTTTACTGTGCACCCACCATCTCTACCTAAAAGGATGGATCCTGCACTGCTCTCTACTCTTGTGGTCAGTGTTATGAACACAACGCAGTTGGTCATGCAGTAGCTCATGAACTCCGAATCTGAATCCATGGTGCCTGCCCTGCTGTGTGACCTGGAAGAAAACAAAAAGAGATTACTTTTGGCATTCACAGAACAGCTTGCCACAGTGGGCTGTCAATACTGGGCTCAGGAAACTGGCACTGAGTGGTGGATCTCATCATGATACATGTATGGGACGAGCAGTGGCTGCAGAACTTTGGGGTGCTCAAATCCACCTTTGTGGAACTGCGTGTGGAGCTCGCTCCCACATTGCATCTCAAGGACACCAAAATGAGAGCTATCCTCTTAGTGGAGAAGTGCGTGACGATCACTGTGTGAAAGCTGGCAACTCCCAGACTGCTAATGGTCAGTAGTGAATTAGTTTGGAGTCGGGAAGTCTACCATTGGGGTTGCATTAATGCATGTGTGCAGGGCCATCAATCACATCCTGCTACAAAGGAATGCAACTCTTGGAAATGTGTGTGAAATAGTGGGTGGCTTTGTGGCAATGGGATTTCCTAACTGCAGTGGGATGATAGATGACACACACATCCCAATTTTGGCCTTGGATCATCTAGTGACAGAGTACTTCAGTAGAAAGGGGTACTTTTCTATGGTATTGCAGGTGCTTGTGGATCACCGGGGTTGTTTCACTGATATCGATGCGGGGTGGTCAGGAAAGGAGCATGGTGCTCACATCTTCAGGAACGCTGGCCTGTACAGAAAGCTGCAAGAAGGGACTTTCTTTCCAGACCATGAGATTCCATTGGGGATGTTGAAACGCCCATTGCATACCCCTTATTCCCATGGCTCATGAAGTCTTACGTGGAAAACCTGGACAGAAACAAGGAGCACTGAGCAGATGCCAAAGATGCCATAGGCTGAGCAGATGCCAAATGACCACTGAATGTGCATTTTGCAGATTAAAAGCTCGCTGGCGCTGCCTTTATGCAGATTAGACCTGAATGAGGAAAATATTCCCATGGTGGGCGATGCATAATATTTGTAAAGCAAAGCGTGAAAAGTTTCCCCAGGGATGGAGTGTGGCAGCGGATTGCCTGTTGCCTGATTTTGAGCAGCCACATACCAGAGCTATTAGAGGGCTGCAACGGGGGGCTATTTGAATGAGGGAGGCTTTGGGGAATCATTTTGACAATGAGGACCAGTAATGTATCTTTCTATGAAGCATTCTGCCATGCTTTGTTAGCTTGCCGCCTTGAATGTTGATGATAGCATACTGACCGTGAAATGTAGTGTGCAAATGTGCTAATGACCACTGTGTATTAATTCCAGCAGCAACCACCATATGGAGGAGAGAAATAAAGATTATCTTTCAGAATTTTTTTCATTAAATAGCAATAAACTGCACACAGAAAATGCTTGGTTGGAAGGGAGATAATACTGAAGGGCACCCTCCCAGTAAAGGCTCTTATAGCTCTGTATAACTCCAGCTATTGTTTTGGAAGCTATTCAAAGGGGTGGAGTGAATGAGGTACTGCGATGGGCCCGGGAAGATGCAAGGAATGTGTGGGAGGCACGTGGGGAGAGCATGGCAAGCAGTTCTGTATGGGCTGCATGAGGGCCAGAGTATGCGTGTGTTCTTCCTGCATCATGATTAAGGATTTCATCATCTGTTTGCTTCTCCATCACTTTTATCATCCGCTCCTGGCCCACTATATATTTTTCTGAAATTCTCTCTATGCCCTTTGTTCTTGTTCTAGGGCTTGAGAGGTTTGGAGCATCTCCCGAAACATGCCTTCCTTGCTCCTCCTCGGTCACTTCCTTATATGGCGGAGGTGCTCCGCCAGTGTGTAGGGGGTTCCTGTGAAGGCCACATCTGCAGAAGCACAAGAAACCATAAACAGAAACGTGAGGTTAGCGCACTCATTGCATCGAATCACAATAGTAAAATACACCTCTTTCTCACTGTCCCTTGGCAAGCATGCAGCTCGGCAAATGGTCTAATTATTATGATTTTGGCTCGGAGGGGCAGCATTCAGAATGGGGGCAAAGGTGAAAGGTGAAAATGGGGACAGTGCAAGAGACCAGGGACAATATTGTGAATCCTGCCACCATTTTCCACAGGTGGGGGTCATAGAAGTCAATATCTCACTCCTCAGGATAAACAAGAGTGCATCTCTTTCATGTGAGCGGCTTCAGACCGGGTCCATATGCTGCTTGCTTGTGTGCCACTTTGGTCCCTGCACAAGTGACTACCGATTGGTGTGGGAAAGTTTCCTGCAATGGGGGAAAGAACAAAGCAGCTCTGCCAAGGAACCTTCAAAAAAGGATTGGCGAGTACCACCAGGAAAGTTTCCTAGAGATTCTCTGGAGGATTCCCATGGACTGCTGATGTTCCACCCCACTCTGTTGCTGCTCAGGGGAATGTGAAGCAGATGCAAACACAGCTAGTCTTGTACATTTTCTATCCCTTAACCCACTTCTAGCATATAACAAAGCAAAGGACAGCTCTACCTCATGTAATGGAGCAGTATCAATTCAAAATGATCACTTACCAGAGCTCCCCTCTCCTGCATCATGTGCTCCAAAGACAGAGTGGCTCGAATACTCTGGGGTCAAGAAAGGGTCCTGGCTTGCCATAGTATCAGACAGCCCTGTTGCAAGTTCCAACTCCATTTCCTTGTACACCACTTCGTCCTTGGGGTTGAGTCTGCCCCCCTGAAGTATCCATGGGGCTCCATGGAGGTGGGGTCACCACTGAGGATGGTATGCAGCTCCTTATAGAAGCGGCAGGTACTCAGTGCAGCACCAGAGGGACAGTTTGACTCCCTTGCCTTCTGGTACACCTGCCTCAGCTCCTTTATCTTTGTATGGGACTGATGTGTGTCCCAATCATAGCCCTTACTCAACATGCCACAAGAAATCTGACCGCACGTACTGAAGTTCCTACAGCTGAACTGGAGCTGGGATTGCACAGCCTCCTCTGCCCGAGACCCAACATATCCAACAACTCCAGTGTGCTCCAAGCTGGAGAGCGTTTGCTGCATGGAGCTGCCATGATCAGCTGGGAAGATGCGATGTGAGCTGTCCATGCTAAACAAACAGGAAGTGGAATTTCAAAAACTCTCGGCCCCTTAAAGGGGGAGAGGCAAATGCCTGTGTATCTGGGTATAGGGAGGCAGAGTTCAAATGGCTGACCAGAGCGGTCACAATGGGCATTGTGGGATACTTCCTGGAGGCCATTCACAGTGAAATAACCACGTGCAGTGTCTACACTTACACTTTGTTGATCTAACTTTGCCACAAAAAGCTGTCAACCACCTCGATGAGAGCTGATGTTTTGTCGGCAAAGCAGGAGTGCTTTGTCGGCGGGAGTAGCATTGTACTGTGTACACTTTCACTGTTTTGTCTATGAAAGCTGACTTTTGTCGACATAACTCACTCAGGCCTTGTCTACACTTCAAAAATAAGTCAACCTAACATAAGTCGACTTACAGCCACTGCTGTATTTACGCTGTAATTACAGTGGTTGCTGATGTCCATATTGTCCTCCTCAGGTCGGTGGGCTGCCCACCTCCCCTCCCCCCACTCCCCCCACACACACACTCTTCCCGGTCCCTGCCTGGAACCAGTGGAAGCCACCTGGGGCTTCTCCCTTCCCTGCCAGAAAGGGCAGCCATGTCAATTTCACAGCTCAGCCATATAAGTGATAAGGCTGCCCTAGGGTTGTGGGGGAAGGGAGCAGGTGGAGAAGCCCTGGGCTTCTGCAGGAACCAGCCGCCAGGGCTTGGGCTTTCTTGTCCAGTGGTAAAATTGACAAGAATGACAGGCCCACACAGTCTACATTGACACTGCATTGTTCTAACAAGCTGACAAAAGCCCTACACCTCTCATCAAGGTGGTTTTATTTTGTCAAAATAATAGAGGGCTGTTTTGTCGGTGGGGGATTGATTGCAGTGTGCACACCACCTCTGTTTTGTCAACCAACGCTGACGTTGGTCGACAAAACTCTCTAGTGTAGACCAGGCATAGTGATTACTGGTTGATGTTTGTTCAGTGCTTTGCAAATGTAAAGCACTAAATTATAACACTTAGCGCTTACAACTACTGTGATTTTACTGCAAGGGCTGTTCCCTTTTCTTCCATGAGAGCGTCAAATTCAACATAGTTGAGGTTTAACTTCATGATTTGATGGGTGGCTGTGGGAATCAGGGTTTGCCCAACAGAAAGACAGGGCTGATATGCTGAAGGATTTAGCAGACTTATATTTTACTCAGTGAGTTTCTTACCTAGTAATGACTCTATGCTTTTACAAGAACAAATTTTTCATAAACCTTCATATTACTGGTTTCTTTGTATTTTAAAACTTGTATTGACTCTTTAACACAGTATACCCGGCTAAACTGTATCAGCGATTAATCAACTTGGTAGACCGTGTATCTCTTGCATCTGACTAAGTGGGTTTCTGCTGTGGCAAACGGCCGGCTTCACCCTAGTGGGTCTCGCGCTTTTGCCTCTCCTGGTGGGCCAGGGCATCACCAGTTATCCCATCTCTCCAGGGAGGGGGATAGGGACCCAAGCCCGCCGGCTCCTCTGGGTCCCAGCCCAGGGGCCCTATGAATAGCGGCTATGTGCTGCTGGCACCGTACTCACAGCTGCAGTCTTTTCCCCTGGGCTAATTTCTCCCCTCTGTCCTTCTGGCTTCTTGAGCCCAGTACCTTCCTCAGTACTCCTTTCTGCTCTTCCACACACTCTGCATTCCTTCCGGCTCCTTCACACAACTCTGCACTCCTGTGCCCATCACAGCATGGCACTCCTACTCCTCCAGCTCGCGCTCTGTCTGCCTGGAGCAGAGGGTTTTTATCAAGCCCCTGGCTGGGCCTTAATTGGCCTTAGCTCTTAGCCAATGACTCTTAGCTAGTCTGCAGGGAACAGAGCCCTGAGCATTCTGGGCCTTCCCGATCCCCCTTCGAGCACTCTCCAATGGCTGCTGCGGAGCAAGCTGCTGATGCTCTTGCTTGGGGGCCCTGCCGGCCAGCCCCCTCCCAGCCAGGAGGGAGTGGGTGAGTGAGTGGCCCCTCCACTGCCGCTGCTGCTGCCGCCGCCGCCACCACCACCACCAGTGATGGGGCCTTCCCAGGCTGGCTGCTTGCTGACACCACTGCCTGGGAGCCTGCTGCAGCTTTTGCCCATTGCTGCCTGTGGGGAGGACGACCAACACCTTCACCACCACTGCTGCTGGGGGAGTGCTCAGGAGGGCGCTGCTTTTTTATTTCTTCTGGACTGAGTGACTGCATCACCTCTGCTCTTGTGGTGGTGGGGATAGGTACTGTTGCTTCTGTCATGGAGCCCTCCACCCCCGATCCATCTGCTCCCCCACCACCCCCATTGTCGCCCCCTCCATCACCCCCAGCCACCGCTCATTTCACCACCTCACCCTCGGCTGAGCCACCTGTCCCCTGGACTGACTGGGACTGCTGCAACGCCCGCCACTGTTTGTCCCTGGGTCCCCTCCCTGTTTGCAGCCTAGCAGGGAGGAGTGGTTAGACTTGACCTGCCCCCTTCCCCTTCTCCTCCTCTTCCCCTCCCCGGGTGCCTACTCCCACCCATCCCCTCCAATGGATCAAGCGGCCCCTTTGGTGGCCCCTGTCCCTTCCCCCCAGCCTGCTCCCCCACCTACCCCTGCAGCTACCGCCCTGCCTGCTGCTCCTGCTGCCACCGCCGCCCCCATTGGGGCACCGGCAGCAGCAGGCACAGGGGGGACCTCCACCGCTGCTGCCCAAGCTTCCTCAACCAGCAGGAAGGACCAGGGCATGAAAAAGGGCAAGGACCCCTCCCGGAGGGGAGAGTGGTGCCCCCGAGGTGCGGACCACTCTCCCTGCTGTGGCCCCACCATCGGCCGTGACCCTTCCTCTCCTCGGTTGTCCCCTCCACTGGCTCTGGGGGTGCTTCTGCCTCAACCCCCAGAGCATACACCCAGGTAGCCGCCTTATCATCTGCCCCCACCGCCTCTTCTGGTTCTCTCTCTAGTGGTCGGGGTCCCTTTCCCACGCTGACCAGGAGGTATGGAGCTGCTTCCTGGTGCCCACCTCACCCCACGTAGAGACATACACATGGGTGTTGGCGTGGGTGATGGAGGCCCTCGGCCATTGCGGTGGCCTCCATGATGTACAGCAAGGTTGTCTTCTTTCTGGCATCGGAGGCTGCCTCCCAGGAGGCGGTGGAGAAGGGCCTGGTGGTGCGGGGCATTTGTCTCCCTGGGGAACCTAGGCGTACGGATGGGCCTTACCTCCATCCTTGCTCCATAACGCTGCCCTGATCCCCTTCCTCTCCACCCTGGGGAAACCGATCTCAGTCCTCTCCCGCTGGGCTGCAGGACCCCGCCTTCCGTCACGTTTTGTCCTTCTGCCGGCATATTCAGCTCCAGCTGCCGCCGGCAGCGGCACGTAACGGGGAGGCCCTCCAGGAGTCCTTCCTCATGTCCCATCAGGGGGCCCAAACTGGTTCCATTACTCCTTGGGGGAGGCCTATGCCCTGACATCGGGTCCAGAGAAGGTGCGTTTTTTCCAGCAGGCGTCCACCTTCCTCAGCACCTGCTGGGTGACGAGGCATGTCTGGAGGGATCGCCCTCTGGCTCAGCACGGAGGAGCATCTTCCGCCTCCAGGCCTTGCAGAGACTCCTTTATAGTGCAGATGGTCCAGCGTGGAGCCACTTGGCACACGCCTTCCTCCGCCGCCTTTGGGGACTCCGATACAAACGGCAGCTCCTTTATCTCCATCCGAGGGGTCTTCCACGAGACCTCTCCGAGATGCCGGTCTTCTACCAGGACCTCCTCCGGGTCTGGAGGCTGGTCTCGGTCTCCAGGTCCCTTGTGGCCACCAAGGGGGAGGATCTCTTCATGGAGCCCCTGCTACACAACCCCCAACTCTGTGTGCAGGTGGCGGAGACCCTCTTGGAGGTTGGTCCTGGCAGGAGTCACCAAGATCGGAGATCTCCTGGACTACGACCGGGGGGACTGGGTGGATCCCCAGGCGCTGGCTCGGTGCATGGGGCTCTCCACCCCTCGGACCCCCCAGCGCATACTCCAGGAGGTGAGGGCAGCCTTGACCCCTGCTGCTCGGGCTTACCTCGAGCGGGTCCTGCGAGAGGACGCTCCATGCCCCCCCTTCAGTGCTAGCCCTCAGGAGCTTTTTATCGGGCCCTGGCCCTGTGAGCCCCCCCGGTTACCCTCTCCCCACGCACCATGCAGCCGGTCCTTTTCCGAACCACGCCTCGGTACCATCTGTACATGGTCGTGCTCCACACCTTTCATTTCCTCGCCCTCGTGTCCCGCCCAGACACCAAATGGCGGGACCTAATACCACCTGTGGAGGGCAAGGACCCCCAGTGGGCCAGCCTCTACTCTATCCTGATCCCGCGGCCCACCAGGGACATCAGTTGGTGGCTCCTTCATGGAGCCGTGAGTACGAGTGTGTACCTGGCGTGGTTCACCCCTCACCCTGACACCTGCCCCTTTTGCAGCACGAGGGAGACCCTGGCGCACATTTACCTGGAGTGTGACACCCCTGTTCCGGTTCCTACAGAATCTCCTTTTGAGGTTCTGGCTGCACTTTTCCCCTCACCTATTTATCTATACACACCCCATCCAAGGCCCCACAAAATCACAGGACCTCCTCATCAACCTCCTCCTAGCCCTGGCCAAAGTGGCCATCTACAACACCAGGGAGAGGAGGTTGGCTGAGGGGGTGCTCTGCGACTGTGGGGCCTATTTCCGTTCCTCTATCTGTTCACGTATCCGGGCAGAGTTCCTCTGGGCAGCATCCGCTGGCTTCCTATATACCTTCCGGGAGCAGTGGCGCTGTCTGGGGTTCTCTGCTCGGTGTCCCCTTCTGGTTCTCTCTGTTTGACCCTTTGACCCTCACGCCCCTTCCTGTTTTTTCATTTGTTGTCCCATGTAATCAGTTGAGTCCCGGGTCCAGTGGCTCCTCCCCTTAGGCTGGGGGAGGGGCCTTTAGTGGTGGGTGGGCAAGCCCACCCACCCTCCCTCCCCTGGTACTCAAATAGTAGCACTCTCCTACTGCCCACGAAAGCTTACGCCCAAATAAATTTGTTAGTCTTTAAGGTGCCACAGAACTCTCGTTGTTTTGTGTATCTAAACAATCCCAGTAATGAAGCATATCTTCTCAGTGACTCCAGTGCTAACTATAATAAAATTTTTATTAACGTGTTATATAATACAACTATAGGAGCAAATGGGCTTTGTTCAGGGGAATCATGCTGGAGTTGGGGGAAGGGAGGAGAATAACCTCTTAGAGCACAAGTACAGTAGCTGCTATAATGTGGATCGTATTAGTTACAGCTGTCTTGGGCTCCCTCTCAGTGGTCCATTTTGCCAACAGGTCTGCATAGTTGCAAGCTACACTTTCCTATGCTGAATATTGGCAGTGTTGCGAAACACTTAGCTTTGGGTTTTGGAGGCCAGTTCTATCCTTGCTAGTAACTTCTCCTGAAATTGATGGGATTGAATGGGCATAATTGGGGACAGAATTTGGCCCCTTGATGAGCAAACCCAACAGTAACCTAGATGTGAGTATTTCTGGTCCAGGGATGGAATTTCAGCCATAAAGTGGATTTTTTTTCTTGCTTTTTGTAGATTTGTTAGATCCTTAAATACTTAACTTGGAAGACATTAAAAGGAGGGTGTTACTGTGAAGATACATGATCAATGTGGTACAGCACAACCTCTCACCTAAAGATAAAGGGGAAGGGAAAATGGATATGGAAGGACATTAAGCTTCATTTCAATAGTTAAGGTTTAAGCTAAACAGATGTTATGGGGGCCAAAGGCCTGCAATGTGTAAGCTCTGCAGGAAAGAGGCTATAGCACTTAAATCCTGTAGGCTTAAGTGCTTAATGATTTTGAATGCAGAATGCTGGGAGGGGGAGGGGTTTCTTTCTGAGAGTTCTGATAACTGGGGTGGGAATAATCTGGATTCCAGAGGTTTTGTTTTCTATGTAGTTATAGAATAAGAAATTATTATTCTGGTAATATACTGTTACACCTTTTAGACTGAGGGGTTAGCAGATTTTTTTTTTCAGGGGCTTGCAGGTTTCTTTGAAGAAGAGAAATTGATGATGGTGTCTGGTATTTTTTTGATACAGTCCTGTTATTTACAAAGAATGCACAGTCCTGTTTCCCTGAACAGAGTAAGAATCAAACAGCAGGAGGCAGTTTCTTTACTCACAGTTCCAAGCCTCTCAAGGCAGCACTTACCCAAAAAGCTCTCTTAGCTTTTCTCAGGATCACACTACCAGTGCATCTCTGTGGCTTCTTTGCTGCCTCCTCTGTGTGCTTCTGTGGTGGTTCTCTTGCTTCTCTCTCACAGACAGCTGCAATCAAATCAATCCTTATCCCCTGCACTAGTTATCAGACTCACAGGAAACCTCTGGGACCACATGGTTCAGCCATTGCCCACACGGGGTCTAGTCCTCGGGCAGTGGTTTTCCATAGTTTCAACTATTGCTGAACAAAGGGACATTCAGTTGTTCCCTCATTTAACATGAATGCAAGGCAGCTTTCATGCCCAGCAGCTTCAGTGAAGCAGTGTGATTGCTCAACCGTCAGCATAACAACACTATAAAATCTTAAATGGAAGAAAGAATTTTTAGACATAACTTGAAAACTTCCCCTTTTACCCAGAACATAAACTTTGTAGGCTTCATATCCATGTTACTTTGTTTCCTCTTATGTCATGCCTAATTTTTAATATCCAGTTCAGTTTTACCATAATATTATGTTAGAAGTGTGTCTAAAAGAAAAAATGCATTGGGAATTTAAAAAATAGTCTGAGCAAAGCCTAGATAGAAGGTTGAATCTGTTTTATTAAGCTGAAATGCACACTTCATCAGCTGAAGCATTCATAGATACGCAAACGGTTGTCACGGTACAGAATGTTAATAGTTTGCTTAAGAGGAGGCTATTGGTAGCTGGTTGGCAGACTGCCTGACAAAGAGTGATTTGTTCTTGCACCAAAATACATGTACAGGCTTTTTCAGGCTCTGATTCTGCAAACTTAAGTTCAGTTTACACACTCAGATTGCTAAATTTTGTGCAGCTCCATGTGATGTGCTCTGCAGATTATTCAGTTGGGTAATCTGCATATTTACAAATTAATTTATTGCCATAAACATCACTTTAAAAAAAAACAAACCTGCACATATATTGCTGCTGACAGGTGTAAACTTAACAGAACTTGGGAATGAAGTCCTCTTTCACGAGAGCAGAGCAGCAGGGCAAACTTTCCCATAGAACCTGCCCTGCCAGTGTGTTTCAACTTCATGGGAGATCTCAAATAGCTTAATGTGCTAACTTGTATATTTTCAAATAACTTGCATATAAGCATAAATTTAAGCTTATGGTCAACATGCCCTACCTGTGATAGGTCATGGAGCTGTCCAAAACTTGGTAGGTGAGTGTCTGAGGGTGTCTGGAAGGGTAGGAAAGAGTTGGCACTGTTGGCAGAAGTGGAGGTAGAAGTGCAGATGGATGCTGGGGCAGGGAACTCCTGGAGGGGTAGATGGTGCTGGGGCTGCTTATGGATTAGAGAGTGCTAGAGCTCCTGAGAGGTAATGGGCTGTCTGGGTAGCTGGGGTGGGGGGTATGAGTTGGAAGGAGTCTGGTGCACGGGGGAAGGAGGCAATGAGCCTGGGACCTCGCATCCTGGGTTGGGTGTGTGTGCTGTCCCTTACTGCTATATTTGAGCAGGAATTCACAAGTTTTAAATCTTTCACAATACTGGACCATTTTTGCAAATCACAATCAAGTACAGACACCTCTGGGTTTCCCATGGCATTGCTGAATGGTAGGATATTATTTAGAAGCATACTGTACATTTTAATTACAACTGTTACTCCAGATGAATGTGTTTAAATGTGAAACACTAATTTAAAGGAACAGAAATTAAAGACAGGGAAAAGCCAGTTGGCTCATTCAGTCCATCCCTTAAGGGCTAGAGTTCCTAGGGGATTTAAATGCTATGGTGTATGTTGGATGTAGTTCCCACCTGACTGGTGAAAGCCAGCAGGGAGGTGTTGGGAGAGCGGCTAATGGAGTGAGATTGTCCATGCCTGCATGAGGTGAGGCGAGGCGAGGCAAAATGTCCAGCTGGTTTTAGCACCTTCCACCCTGCAGCTGGGCCTACAAAAAAATTCCCCTGGTGCAATCATCTGGGCAGGTTTAATTGATATGGTGATTAAAAATCTGAACCCCAAACTGCTGCATACGTTTATACTAGTGGTAACACAGGTATTGCAAAACCCCAGTGCATTGGTGGAGAATTTTTTGCTAAAATATCCCAACGTGTGCACATCCTGCCACTGCAAATCTGTGTCAGCACAATTCTCCACCGCTGTTTTTGAGAACAGATTTTTTTTGTTTTTTGTTAGTGAGCATGGACACGTGGCTCCAATCCATTCCTTCTGGGAGAACTGAGGCAATAAAAATTTAAGCCCAGATCCAAAGTGCATTTAAATCAAAGGGAGCTTCTCTATTGACTCAAAGACCTGACCTAAAACCCATTACTCATCTGTCCTGAGGGCTTTTATATAGGGTTCCCCCAGGATTCCATCTTGTCATTCTTTGTGTTCCATGAGGAAGTATGGACATCCTGTGACTTCAGCAGGGTGTTGATGCCCATCCTTACATTACCATCTCTTCCCGCCTTGCTAGTGTGGTTTGGAATCACAGATATTTTGGGTATGGATGAGGGCTAGTTAGATGAAACTCAGCCCAGACAGGAATGAGCACTCAGCGTGAGTAAAATACCTTGGGGGGGAAATGGTAGAAACTGTATGTGCACCCTGAAGTGAGGGGGTTTGCTTCCCAATTGTTGCAAATGTTATTGGATCCCTGACTGCTTCTGAATACCTGGGCAGTGACAGTTACCAAAAGTGCATTGTTTCCTTTCAGGTGGGTGTCTCCATAGTCATTGACTGGGTTACTGCAATGCCCTAGAGACGCTAGGCCTTAAATTGTACCTAGTGCAAAATGTCTTGTCATCTGTTTAGAGACCTGTATTTCATGATCTGTCTTGGGTACCAGTTGATGACTGGATCCTGGCTACATGAAGTACTCTGCTTTTACAGCCCACAGGCTGAAATGCAAGTCAGCTAGCAGCAGTGTTCTAGGCTGAGGGCCTTTATTTCAAAATTATCCAGCTCATTCTCACATGAGTCTGCCAGAACCCAGGTATGCTGACCTTCAGGGCGTGCTGCTGGACTTCTCTTTTCCCAGGTTTTACATGAGGTGGTGGGTTGACTGAAGGAAGAGATGGATAGCAGGTAAGAGTTTGTTCTTGGGCTAGGAATCTTGAGGATTTTCATGGCCATTTTCTTTTGATTCTTAAGCATATTCATGCTTTAAACGCAGTGGGGAGGAAAAAATAAAATAAAATCAGAAAAATTTGTTACTAAATATATTTTATAGTTGTTTAGTTTCTGTTTTAGGTGACAACCGTAGTATAGTATAAGGTTACCATCTGTCACTTAATTTTGCTAATATGCTGAGAGAGTGTGTGCATGTGTGTGTGTATATATAATCAGAGATACATATAACTTAAATTATATTTAAATGAATATAATTTTTAATTGATCCAGTTTAAAAACATAACAGGCCTGGTATCCTAGCTAGAATCATAGAAGATTAGAGTTGGAAGGGACCTAAGGAGGTCATCTAGTCCAACCCCCTGCTCAAAGCAGGACTAATCTCAGCTAAATCATTCCAGCCAGGGCTTTGTCAAGCTGCAGTTTAAAAACCTCTAAGGATGGAGATTCCACCACATCCCTAGGGTAACCCATTCCAGTGCTTCACCACCCTCCTAGTGAAAAAGGTTTTCCTAATATCCAACCTAGACCTCCCCCCCTGCAACTTGAGACCATTGCTCCTTGTTCTGTCTTCTACTACCATTGAGAACAGCCTAGCTCCATCCTCCCTGGAACCCCCTTTCAGGTAGTTAAAGGCTGCTATCAAATCTCCCCTCATTCTTCTCTTCTGCAGATTAAACAAGCCTAATTCCCTCAGCCTCTCCTCATAAGTTTTGTGTTCCGACCCCCTAATCATTTTTGTTGCCCTCCGCTGGACTCTCTCCAACTTGTCCACATCCTTGTTGTAGTGGGGGGCCCAAAACTGGACACGATACTCTAAATGCGGCCTCACCAATGCCGAATAGAGGGGAATAATCATTTCCCTCGATCTGCTGCCAATGCTCCTACTAATGCAGCCCAATATGCTATTAGCTTTCTTGTCAACCAGGGCAACTGCTGACTCATATCCAGCTTCTTATCCACTGTAACCCCAGGTCCTTTTCTGCAGAACTGCTGCGTAGCCCATCAGTCCCCAGTCTGTAGCTGTGCATGGGATTCTTCCATCCTAAGTGAAGGACTCTGCACTTGTTCTTGTTCAACCTCATCAGATTTCTTTTGGCCCAATCCTCCAATTTGTCTAGGTCACTCTGTATCCTATCCCTACCTTCCAGGGTATCGACCACTCCCCCTAGCTTAGTGTCATCTGCAAGCTTGCTGAGGGTGCAATCTACCCAATCCTCCAGATCATTAATGAAGATGTTGAACAAAACTGGCCCCAGGACCGACCCCTGGGGCACTCCACTTGTGACTGGCTGCCAGCTAGACATGGATCCATTGATCAGTACTGGTTGAGCCCGATGATCTAGCCAGCTCTCTATCCATTTTATAGTCCATTCATCCAAGCCATACTTTAACTTGCTGATAAGAATACCGTGGAAGATTGTATCAAAAGCGTTGCTAAAGTCAAGGTATATCACGTCCACTGCTTTCCCCACATCCACAGAGCCAGTCATCTCTTCATAGAAAGCAATCAGGTTGGTCAGGCAGGACTTGCCCTTGGTGAATCCATGTTGACTGTTCCTGATCACCTTCCTCTCTTCCAAATCCAAATGAATTCCTTGAGGACCTGCTCCATGATTTTTCCAGGGATTGAGATGAGGCTGACGGGTCTGTAGTTCCCTGGATCTTCTCTCTTCCCTTTCTTGAAGATGGGCACAATATTTGCCTTTTTCCAATCATCAGGGACCTTCCCCAGTTGCCACGAGCTTTCAAAAATAATAGCCAATGGCTCTGAAATCATATCAGCCAGCTCTCTCAGCACCCTCAGATGCAGTGCACCTAGCCCCATGGACTTGTATATGTCCAGTCTTTCTAAATAGTCCTGAATCTGTTCCTTCAGCATTGAGGGATGTTCACCTCCTCCCCATTCTGTGCTGCCCAGTGCAGTAGTCTAGGAGTTGACTTGTCTGTGAAGACAGAGGCAAAAAAGGCATTGTGTACCTCAGCTTTCTCCACATCCTCTGTCACTAGGTTGCCTCCCCCATTTTGTAAGGGGCCCACAATTTCCCTAATCTTCCTCTTGTTGGTAACATACCTGTAGAAACCCTTCTTGTTCTTTTCACGTCCCTTGCTAGCTGCAACTCCAATTGCGCTTTGGCCTTCCTGATTTAATTCCTGCATGTTCGAGCAGTATTTTTATAATCCTCCCTAGTTGTCTGACCAAGCTTCCACTTCTTGTAAGCTGCTTTTTTGTGTTTAAGTTTACCAAAGACTTCTTTGTTAAGCCAAGCTGGGTGCCTATCATATTTGCTATTCTTTCTGCACATCGGGATGGTTTGTTCCTGTGCCCTCAATAAGGTTTCTTTAAAATACAGCCAGCTGTCTTGGATTCCTTTCCCCCTCATATTAGCCTCCCAGGGGATCCTGCCCATCAGCTCCCTGAGGGAGTCAAAGTCTGCTTTTCTGAAGTTCATGGTCCATATCCTGCTGTTCTCCTTTCTTCCTTTTGTCAGGATCCTGAACTCGACCATCTCATGGTCACTGCTGCCTAGGTTGCCACCCACTTTTATTTCCCCTACCAAATCTTCCCTGTTTGTGAGCAGCAGGTCAAGAGAAGCACGGCCCCTAGTTGCTTGCTCCAGCACTTGTACCAGGAAATTGTCCGCAACACACTCCAAAAACTTCCTGGATTGTCTGTGCTCTGCTGTATTGTTCTTCCAGCAGATGTCAGGGTGATTGAAGTCTCCCATGAGAATCAGGCCCTGTGAACTGGAAACTTTCCCTAATTGACCAAAGAAAGCCTCATCTACCTCATCCTCCTGGTCTGGTGGTCTATAACAGACACCCACCATGTCGCTCTTATTGTTCTTGCTTCTAAGCTTAACCCAGAGACTCTGAACTGGCTTATCTCCAGTTTCATACTGGAGCTCAGAGCAATCATAGTGCTCTCTTACATACAGTGCAACTCCTCCACCCTTTTGCCCCTACCTGTCCTTCCTGAACAGTTTATACCCATCCATGACAGTGCTCCAGTCGTATGTGTTACTCCACTAAGTCTCGGTTATTCCAATTATCATAGTTTCTTGACTGTGCCAGGACTTCCAATTCCTCCTGCTTGATTCGCAGGCTTCTTGCATTTGTACAGTCCCTGCTCTAGTATAGAGAAGGGACTACTTTCTACATAGTGATTTAAAAGGGGTTAAGTAAAATAGTAAATAAAATATTCTTTTTATGTAGAATTGCACCTGTTGTACATTGTTAATGTGCTCTGAAACTGCTTGAGGAAAATGAATTTACGTATTTTATTAAAAAATGCTCTTGTTTTTGTTTTGTTTTCCAGAAAAATTAAGCAATCTCAGATATACTAGTATGAAAAAATGTGGTTATAGCTTCATTTAAAAAAAATCTAAAAGCATATAATTGGTAGAATTAATACAAGCTGATTAGTGCAGTGGCCCACTCTCCATGACTCACGATTGCTAAAACAAGGAATAGCTTCAGTGATGAGAAGAGAAGGCATTAATTAGTTTGAGAAACTGTTTTCACTGTGCTCATTCTGCTATCTCCAAATATTCTCTCTACCTCAACCATCTTCTTCCTTCTCCTTAAAGAAGGAAAAATTGCCCTTTCTTTTTTAAATAATCAGTATGTCAGTAACCTTATATTCTTGATATCTGTTTAATCTGACATGAATAAGTACTCTCCCTGTAAGAGGGTGCATGAATTAACTTGTCAAAGTTCAAGACTGTTTAATATTTAGGTAGTGTAAAATCATTTTAGCAGTTGCATGTGTTAATAGGAGCCATCAGGTGAACAATGCAACCTTTCTCCAATCTCATCTGTATAGTATATGTGCATACATTGTGGTATGAAAAAAGTGGTTGAAAATTGAGTATTACAAGATAAAATACTACCCTCTCTTTATAAAAGACTAACTCTATACCACGCAATGTTTTATTGTTAAACTATGCTTGGCATTACAGAATAAAAGCTGGATTCAAAGCATTTCAGATTTTATTAGTTTAAGGTCTATAAATTTTCATGCACACCTTTCACACTAGATACATATCAGTACATAATTTAGGATCCAGCTATATTGAAATCTCTGAGGTCTGAAATTTTAATGAAGGATGTGACTATGAACATGGATCCAGTGCCTCTCGCATACAATTATCATAGTGTCACCACCACGCAAGGGTGAAAATAAAGAGCTGAAATCTGGAGTAGGATTAATTGTGACTTGCATATGACAAAAGACTCCAAACTAATTGTTGGCATTTAATCAAATAACTTTTCAGTTTTAGTTACTTGCTATAGGTTAATATTTAAAACCCCTCTTTAACTGATTCTGGGGGATTTGATTATATCCTAAAATATTGAGCAGCACTGTAGCTTATATCAAGCTGCATGCTACCAAGGATTTTCAGTAACAGCCTTAATCTTCATGTTTTCCTATAACTTAGTCTCCAATAGTAGAGAACTAGAACTGGTTATTTCGGGACAGGAAAAGATCTTAAAGATTAGATGCTTTTACCTTTCTTTTGTGGAAATGTAGGTTAGTGTTTTGTGTAGCCAAGTTTAAAAGGGCATCATCAATTTAAAATCTACTCCATTTCAAAAAAATGAATGAAGTACTTACAGGTATTGCTTCTGACTTGGCCTTCCCAGGCCAATTTTTGTGACTTTACCATCACACTTTCCAGGTCTAAAAGATATCTTTTTCTCCTTGTTGTGTAAAAGATCCACAAAAGCAAGTTAACCCAGGAAACTAGGTGTACACAAACTGAAAAATAGAGAAATCTTTTATTTACAGTAATCTTAGGTGACTGGGTTTTTTTTAGTACTATTACAGGTAAATCAGAAATGTAACTTTTAGCTGGCATATCCTTTTAATTATTGATAGCCTTTATAAAAAATTCTTTGACCAGCTTCATTTTAGTCTGTTTGCTTACTGTGAAGGCTCCCATGCCATAGCATCGAAGTACTGTTCTAAGAGAGAATCAAAATTTGCTGGTGTAAGTAATGCTTTAAATTCTACAATGGAATATGCCACAGCTGTACTGCATATTAAGAGTATAATATGCTGAACGTAAATTTACTCACTAGCCATAACACTTGCACTCCACAGGCTTCCAGTGCACTCTGCTCCTTTTTCTGCTTGCCCCTTCCCTTTGACACCACTACTGTGCCCGGCCTCCCTTGTTCTGGACGCAGTCCCTTCACCTCCTGTCTGCCCGTTTGCTCATCGAAATTGCTGTCTCTGCTTGGGCTTTTTTCAGCTCCCCGTATCTTGTAGGTCTTCTTCAGACCTGATTCTTCGGTTCCCTAAAGAAATTACTTGAACTGTATTTTTGAAAACTTTGTCTGAAGTATGCATGTGTGCTGGGTCATGCTCTGTCTGATCAGCATTACATCCATTCCATTTTTTAGTATGTTTTATTATACCTAGCATGGTCCTAATTTAGAATAGTCAGAACCTTGACTCATTTTGCACAAGTCTAAACAATGAAACATTAATAGTCTGTTGGGAAGAAGCAGGCTCCGTGACTGACTGCCTATCACTGTGTAGCATTCCATGTCTAAGTGTCGTAGGCTGCAGGTTTTCAAAATGACCCACTAATATGGATTCAGTGCCTATCAAAAAGGCACCAATCTGAGGGCATTTGTGCTGAAGAGCCAGCTGTCGTTGGGGATAACCATAATCTAATTAGAGAGCCTTCCCACTGGATGTGTAACATTAGTAAAAATATGGCATTTACTTTTGTGCAAACAGAAGGCTCTTGCTAGAGTTATATAGTTCAGTGTTCTTTCTGGTCAGAAGGTGGGTTTGCCAAGGAGATTTTTGGGGTAATCAAACAGGTGTGTTTTCCCACGATCCTCCTCAGTGGCCAACTGGATCCCTAGTTCAAGTAGAGAGAATGAGGCTCTGATACTCAGTGTTGTGTTTTGTTTTGTTTTTAAGTGGTCCCTGTGCTCTGAAATTATCCTGAAGGTGCAATCTTCTGTCATGAATCCAGCTTTCAGAAAGAGAAAAGACCCCCACACAGAAAGGGGACTATGTGGATTGTTTGGTAAAGATTAAAATACTTGGTGGTCTTCTCATCTGCAGCAGTTTGGGATTCACTCCAAGGGAGAGGGCGGGAATACATCTCTGGGTTAAAGAGGTTTCCAGGTGGCAGAGGAATAAAAACGCAAAACAAGTGGTTATAATCTGCAAAGGGAGATCTCTTTGCCTATTGGATTGCTCTACTACGGGGAGCTGTAGAAAACACTTACAGGCATATGGTGGATTGTGAAGGGGGCTTTTGTTTGTTGAATCAGCTAAGGCCTTGTCTTCACTACAGAGTTTTGTCAACACATCAGGCCGGCGTACTGCTACCGCTATTGCATGTCCTCACTATGCCCCCGGTGTCAGTGCAGTACGTTCACACTATCTGCTCTTGCATCGACACGGAGCCGTGCACTGTGGGTATCTATCCCACTGTACAACTGCACGCAGAGTGCTTTGGGAAGGGTTTGCAGTGCCTCACGGGGCAGGCGCAGCTTCACACGATGAAGGTTTCTCAGTCCCATCATTCCATGGGCATCCCACTAATTAGACAGCTGCTTTTCAACTGCCCTGTCAGACAAACTGACATTGCTGAACACAAACACAAGAAGCCCACAGAAGTGTGGGGGGGGGGGACGGACAGTGAGTGTTTCCACATGCTGTCTCTTTAAATTCAAACTGCAGCCAGAAGCAGCCAATCCTGAGGCAGAAGCTGGTGCACAGACAGCTGGTGTCCCCTTGTCTTCTCCTTCACCCCCCCAGCCTAGCTCAGCAGAGACCTGTGCACCAGCAGGGGCAGGGAGGATCCGCCTCCCTCCCTGGCTCTGCACAGAGCAGGATTGATTCCCTCTAAGTTCTGCGTCTGAGGGGAGAGGAGGCTGTGGGAAAACGATCCACCTTCTCACCTGTAGTCCAAGCAGGATTGCATTTGCTGCAGGGAGCTGGGCAGTAGCTGTGTGAGCTCTCTACGCTGAGCAATTTCAAAACTTCCTGGGCTTTGAAAGAGGAGGGGAGCAGAGCGGTCAGGGTGGGCATTGTGGGATAGCTCCTGGAGCCCAGTTATAGTACACAGAGCAACAAAGCGTTAATGTAGATGCTAACTTTGCCACAAAAAGCTCTGCACCTCGCTTTGGCAACAAAATAAAACCACCTCAATGAAAGGGAGTTTTGTCGGCAGGGGGAACATTGTAGTGTGTACATCACCACTGTTTTGTCACCAAAAGCTGACTTTTTATTGACAGAACTTTGTAGTATAGACCAGCCCTAAGTATATGAATCCCAGGTAGTCTTGTCTCATGAATGGTGATTCAAAAGGTAACTGCTGGCCAGTACCGCTCTGAAAAAGAAACAATGAACTAGAGAAGAGATCACCTATAAACCACATTTAACCTTAATGAGGAGCCAAATGAATTTAGTTGTGCAGTACTGCTTTATAGAGCAATTTTCCATACCAGCACTCTCCTTTCAGCACTATGCTATATAGATTGACCGACTGGGATTGAACTAAAAAATTGCAGTGCACTGCCTTTTATCTCACTAGTTTATAAGAAATCCATCGAATCCGACTTGAGCTACTGCTAGTCCTTAATCATACACCACATGATCCATTGCAAGTTATTGATAGGCATCTTTATACAGTGCCAGCTCGTCGGTGTAGGTTTTTGCTCAGATTTTATTTTGACTGTGATAGGTGGCAAATGTATGCATAGTCATTCAGCGTAGGCATGGAAATATTTCTGGCATCATTTCTCTTACATGTTTCTTTTTTACTGCAGACCAATGAGTGGAATAAGAATGATGATCGGCTATTGCAAGCTGTGGAGAATGGAGATTCAGAGAAAGTGGCTTCGCTGCTGGGGAAAAAGGGAGCTAGCGCCACCAAACAAGATAGCGAGGGCAAAACTGCGTAAGTCTGTCTACCTTTTTTTCAGCGTCTTCAAGAAACGAGGAAGGCCGAGACCGTTAGATGCAATATTTCATTTGGAAGATGGCCTTGGTAGCACCAACTACAAAACAAAGATTAGTTTGAAAATAGTCATCTCTCCCTTCCCCATCCTAAGCACACTACATGTTAAACATTTTTTTCCTGTTCCAGAGCACTGTTTACAGTTTGCACTTAAAATGCCGATTCAGAATTTCAGTCCAGTTGGTGACATGCATCCAGATTGCTGGGCTGATTGGCAGCTCTCTAGGGAGGGGACTTTGGGATGTCAGAATTCCATGGTGCAAGCTCCAAACAGGCAGCATGGTATTTCATTAAACCTTTGGAGCTACTTGGCCTCATGCAGGTTTGGTTTAGTTACCCTGCTAAACTGAAATGGTAGTTGCTTTAATGGGGGGCTTTGAATTGTTAATATTGTAGCAGTGTTTTAAGCCTTACAAAACCTAAAACACTGGACTTCTCGTTGTGATTGGCATTTTAGAATGGTGCCTGTGCAAAAGAGTTCTTTATGTGATGACAATCCCATTTGCAGTTTCAGTAGAAAAGTAAAAGTGGCATTTGCTTTTTTCTCCTCTCCCTTTACCTTTTTTTTCCTCGTGCGAAAACTTTCTAATTTGCTAGTAGGAGCGCAGGGGATTACAATCGGGGAATCTCTGTCCCTCAGACTTTTTCATTTGATATAGTATAGAAAACTGATTTAATGAACAAATAGCTCAATGCTTGGCATCCCGTGAGTAAAAAGGCTTTTAAAGACTACGGGTGGTTGGGGGGAGGGGAGAAACATCATCCTGTCTTGGGAGAGAAGGCACAAGACCATTTATGCCAAGATCTAAAGTACTCTCCCTAGGCTGTATTTATGGAATCATGCTCTGCTTCTCGCTTGGTCTGTTTCAGTTTGCTACATCTATTCTATTTCTGTTCTGCATATGAGGAAATTGAATGATGGCAGTGACTCATAATGACTTGAGACTTTCTTACCACAGAAGTCTGTGTGTTCTAGTTTCTTCAAGTGGGCTTTTTCCACATTTTAATATGGGTTTAACTTGAAGTTGCATGCCCATTTTTCTTTTGAAACAAAGAACTGGAGATAATTCAGAAGATACAACTGAATTACTTGAACAGATACTTTTATTAGATATGTCTAATATCTTATTTTTTTCCTCAATCATAAACTAAATAAAACTAAATTTTAGAGACAGTTTATTTTTTAGAATCAACTCCACTATATCCAGTATAAACTTTCTTTTAATCAGGGTGTCAAACTGGTATTTATTTTGGTTTGGTTCAGGTTCAGTTGCATTCATTCAGTGTGTTCAGGTTCAATTCCAGTTCAAGCCACCAAAAAAAGAAATTAACGGTTTGGTTATCACTCTGAAATTTGATTTGAACCAGTTCAATCTTAGGGGAAGTAATCTCAGAAAAGAGAGCCGAAACTTAAAATTGTAATTGTTTGCATTTTTGACCATTTATTTTTTTTTTAACTTTGCATGACTTTTCCTAGTGTTTGTGTTTGTCAAATAAGCGTGATGTTTTTATGAACAATTTATTGGAGCAAACTAAAATAACATCTTCTAATATTTGCTCTGTTGTATTGAACCTCAGCAGTGAAAGGATAAATTTGAGTTTGGGACAATAGGAAAGAGCTGCCCCAGGGGTTGGGGATGGAGGGAGGAGGCCTGTCTAAGAGGGTGAAGGGCTAGGGAGCCATTACCTTTTTCCTTGGGCTTGAGGAGTTGTTAACTTCTGGGACCAGGGATCATTCATTCCACCTCTTCTCTCCCCAGGGGGGACTCTCAGAGATTGTCCCTCTATTTCTAGGGCCTCAAGGTGTGCAGTCAGACCCTAAGCTTTCTCTCTCCCTCCTACTCTTGTGGCTTGGCCTCCGTCTATTCTCATTCTCTTCTCATATTGGGGCAGACCCGGAGAGAGACCCTGCAAGTTATCACCCTTGTAACCAAGAAGATACTTGCTATGCTGTACTAATACTGAAAGAGCTACGTGATCGTCAATGAATGGAACAAACATTGCCTGGTGATTTAAAGATCTGTCTTCTCACTAGTTCTGTGTGCTCATTTACTTCACACTTGATTTAAAATATTTATGTGCAGTGGTATCAGTGAAAATCAGTGTATCTGAACAAAGGCAGGTCCATTTATATGGCTCTAGTTACACCTCATTCAAGGCCCTGCTTTCAATCCTCATTCCCCTTTAAATTGAGTGGGGAATTTAACGGACATGCTCAAGTTGTCTCCCTGCTGACCTAATGGAGAGCAACTCTGACAAACAAAGAATCGAGAAGCTGATCTGGAGAAGTGCACCATGCACTAATAGTATACTTTGGTGTGGCTTATTGTTCTTGAACTGTGGCTCATTAGTTTGTGTTTTATTTAATTTTCAAACCGTTTTTAAAAAACCTTTTTTAAAATGTGGGGTATTTGCAATGTATTCTTCTAGCATGGAAAATGCTTCATAGTGGAATAAGTGAAAACATGAGGGAAAAGGATGGGTTTTGTTCTTTAATGTTGTGTTCTGTGTGCATTTTTTCTGGCTTTCTTTTAAGGTTTCTGTGAAGTTGGCTTTTTCACAGGCATCCTACTCAAATCAAAATGAGCCGCACTCCAGAGCTTTACATTCTGTAAGGTTTAAAGCCCTGTACGTTTTCAATTTAAAGTAGACCCCAGAAATCTAGCTGCCCTTACCGCATCAGTTTGTGCCTCAGCAGTCATTTTTTACTTGCTTGGTCTTAAAATTAGAAAAGTGAAGAAGAAAATCTGATTTATTAAACAGTGCCCATTTTAGCTCACCCATTAGAAAGTGTGTTAAAAGTGGAAGGAGACCTAAAATGGCCATTGAAACAGCAGCTCTCCATTTTGGGGAAAGGGACAGTTTAAAATTTTCTTTTCTGATTCTTCATATCCCACATATCTATAACTTTTCACCACCCCTTTAACACAGTGGAAGTGTGGGTATTACATTCCTTAATGAGGATAAACTTGCCTGGGTGTCTCAGGAAAAAGGCTGAGGACAGTTGGTGATCACAGCCAGACTCCAATTCCTTGGTGTGCGTTAGCTGCTGTCTAGCAGCAGGGCTGCATGGTCTGAATCTCTCATGTGGGAGTGAAGTTATTTGGATGCATGATTTATTGATCGCTGTGAGTTTATACTGATGTAGTAACTAGTTTACATTATTAGGCTGAAGATGATGAATCAGAAGAACATAATGGACTAAATTATGTAACATTGCATAAGGGGATTTAAACACTTCATTATGATGGAATGTGCTTTAGAGTGTAACGTTATGAAGTACTTTGTTTTGCATTACAGATTTGGTTGCCCTATTGCATTTTTTTTTCCTCAAGGTGTCCCTTTCCTTGCCCCAATCTCCTGTTCTTGTTAGGGTCTTTGTCTTTGTCCTTCTTTTTGTTATTAATGGACCCATAAAAGGAAAAGAAATCATTCCGCTTGACACTGATTACATCTAAATTGGAGTACCATGTTCAGTTTTGGACATCATGTTTTTAAACACAAATTAGAGGAGAGTAATTAGTTACAAAAACTTTTTTTTTTTTTTGAAAATGAGATTTATTAAGAAATGCAGGCATGCTCCATCGAGAGATATGTCTGTCTACAAGTTTCAAGTGGGGCACTTGTAAAGAGGAAAGAAATCTATTTTCTCAACAGTCACAGGAGAAAACAAAAATAACTTAAAACTAAAGCAGGCAGAATGGATATTGACTACTAGGATGTACATGTTGGCAAAGGGATTGTGCAGTCGTCAGTTTAGGATGGTATGGAGAAGAGGACTAAATATTCTAGCCCTCGACTAAATCACCACTTAATTCGGACCATTTCCTGATTAAATTTGAGTGCAGAGAGCCATGGTTAGGTCTAGGTACTATTTATACCTGCCAAAACTTCCTCTGCATGTCAGAGGAACTCTCCCAGCAACTTATTTTACAGTTCTGTCAAGCTGATGCTTCAGGGTGGGCTTCAAAGACATTTAAGATTTTCGTTTCCTCTATGGCAGTCTTTTTTGATAAACAGATGTATGTAAATAAGTTTCATTGGGCAAATCCACCTTTTGGCATAGGTTGTCACAACTCCTCCTTGCTCCTACTTATGCTAAATAAACTTTTGGCAAACATGTTTGTAATTGACTGCTGACTCTTATCTAGAACCATCTCCAAAATGGTTCATTGTTGTCTTAATCTGTTAGATCTTGTTTTTGTGTAGCTTCCGTAATCTAAATGTTTCTTTCAGATTTGGGTGTTGACCATCTAAAGCCCTCAGAAAAGGCCCTCACACTAGGGGTGTCTTTAAACTTCATTAAAGATTAATTCATACACCAAACTTTCCACTAGACCAAGCCTGCAAATAGTTTGGTAACTTAAAGAAGCTGTTGCTGTTGAAAAATATTTGCATATGACTTGTGATGTATAAATGGCAGCACTGCCCTATTCTCAGTCTGTTTTGTCTCTATGCCAGCACGTTACTGCTAAACTTTGCTTGTTTCTACATGATACTGAGCTAGAATAGAATTAAATCCTTATGGCAATTAACTTGAAACACTAGATCTTAATAAATTTTTAGCTGCACTTGCATCAATGCACATTAAATGCTGATGATAGCAACAAGAAAAGCCTAGAAGCCTCCAAAAGTCCATTTATTTTGGGAGTGTCCCAAAGTAACAGTCAACATGAATTTGTCAAGAACAAATCATGCCAAGCCAACCTAATAGCTTTCTTTGACAGGTTAACAAGCCTACTGGATGGGGGGAAGCAGTAGACGTGGGGTAACTTGACTTTATTAAGGCTTTTGATACTGTCCTGCATGACCCCATAAACAACTAGAGAACTATAGCCTCGATATAAGGTGGGTACATAACTGGTTGGAAAACAGTTCTCATAGTTATCAGTTGTTCATAGTCAAACTGGAAGGTTGTACTCCACTTAGGAAGGAACAATAAATTGCACCCATACAAAATGGGAATTGACTGCTTAGGACTGAGTACTGTGGAGAGGGATCTAGAGTTGATAGTGGATCACGAGCTAATATGAGCCAACAGTTTTGTGCAAAAAAATAAAATAAATAAAGCTAACCTCATTCTGGGATGCATTAGTAGGAGTGTTGTAAGCAGGACACGAGAAGTAATTCTTCCACTCTACTCCTTGCTGATAATGCCTCAACTGGAGTATTATGTCCAGTTATGGGCACCATGTTTCAGGAAAGATGTAGACAAATTGCTGGCCGCTGGACCTTCTCCAGCAAAAATGATCAAAGATCTAGAAAACATGACCTTTGAGGAAAGATTGAAAAAATTGGGGTTGTTTAGTCTGGAGAAGAGAAAACTGAGGGGGGACATAAGTTTTCAAGTACATAAAACGAGGAGGGAGAAAAATTGTTCTTGTTAATCTCTGAGGATAGGACAAGAAACAATGAGCTTAAATTGCAGCAAGGGAGGTTGGACATTAGGAAAAGCTTCCTAACTGTCATGGTAGTTAAGCACTGGAAAAAACTGTCTAGGGACTCCATTGAATCTTAGTAATTGGAGATTTTTAAGAACAGGTGAAACAAACATCTGTCAGGAATGGTCTAGTTATTACTTAGTCCTGCCATAGTGCAGGACTAGAAGACTTCTTGAGGTCCCTTCCAGTCCTACACTTCTGAGTCTGATTATATTGTCAGTAATACTCAATGGAGAGATACCTCTAGAAGGTTATATCAGTGGTACCCAACCTTTATTGCACAGGAGGGTCACATAAACCTAAGCACAACCTTGTGTGGGCCAACAGATTCTGTTGTGTATGTATTTAGATAGCTTGTTTCTATGTACAGTATTGTCTGTTTAAAAACAAAGAGATCAGCGCATAAAACATGTATCAGCATTATAGAAAAGAGGAAAAAAACAGTAAAGAACACAACTAAGTTAAAAACAAATGTAAACATGATGACAAAACACTAATGAATCAGCCATTAGTATATTGTGTTGAAGCAGGCCTGGACCTTATGAAATGCTGTGGTGGGCCATAGGTTGGGCACCCCTGGGTTATACATAATTCATGTGAATCAGGACACTTGTGGCCCAAAAGCTAAACTGAAAACACAGTCACGAGCATATTCCGGGTCCGTACCTTTATACATGTGTCTTGTTCACCGTATTCATTCGTCATTGTCAGTCTCCTTTGAGCACTATGCCACTCATCCCACTCCTTCATGCAAACACTCTTTTTATCCTCTGACTTTCTGCTTCTGAAAAAGTCACTCTCTAACATACAAAAAGCTTTTGCCCCTCAAAAAGGGATAGGGCAAGAAACTCAAGTCATCATTGTTTAATTACCCAATAAAAGAGTTGGCTGGATGCAAGTGCTGCGATGATAATGGACTTTCTCTTCAGAATGATTTTATTTTGCGTATTCTCCTTAACAGAAGCAAAGGAGGAGAAGAATCAAGAATTTTTAAAACACAGATCTGCTTACCCATACAAAATCATGAGGGACACGAGAATTTAAAAAATAAATCAAGTGGACCAGTCGTTTTTGAGGAAAAATCATTTCTTATAGAGACTGCTCTTTATTATCTAAAGGGAATCTTGAATGTGTTATAGCCATAATATTTTCTGTTGGAGGGAAAAAGAAGACTTGCAGTGAAAACCAGTAAACCATTTAAGTAAATGGATGAAGACTTGGAATCAAATGTACCTGCACAGGTGATCTAGTACTGTTTTTCTCTTTTCAATAGGATATTATAACAGAGCTTTAAAATAAGGACTTTTTCTTGACTTTCTGTAAATTGACTGCATCAGTTAACAAAATTTTATCAAGTAACTTTCAGCAAATGACATTTTAATCTTCTTGTGATCTTGCATCACTCATAATCTATGTAATATGAATGTAAAAAATTGTGTCAAAAACAGGGATCTAGAAAAACGCATTTAAGAGGGGAAAGCTTAGTAAATTCAATGTAAATTTCTAAAACTTAAGTGTGGTGGCCACTTCTAAAGAACTGAAATTCTAGTCATACCGATTTTATCATTTTTCTCTGTATTATAACCCCCCCCCCAAGCTATCTTTAAGGACTAATCTTTAACTTTATATGACTAGCTCTGGGCATTGAGAGACTCCCACTATTCAAGTCTTTCATGTATGTTGCACCCTATAGATTTCATGTAGTGTTCTGAAGGTCACAATAATGTGTACTTTCCTCCAGGTTCTAGACTGACTTTTATTTTTATTTGTTTTTTGTTCCTGGATCGTATAATTAACAGCTTTTTATAATCTGTTCCACTTCATTATCAGTTAAATAGTAATTTTCATGCTCTTCTGAGGTGCATGTCTTTCTAAGCCTTGTTCCAGTGTAATAATTGAGCCACTCCTGACCCCATGGGTCAAGGATCAGATTGGTAACATTCAGCTTCAGGCAGCCTATGGTGTTTGATACAAAGCAACACCGTTCTAATAGGCCACAGTTTAAAATATTTCCAAAGGCTTATCCAGCCAAATACACTGTGCGTCAAGATTTTGATTACACCAGCTGGTTACTCCTTGCTTAGTGCTCTAATCTAGGGTGCTAACAGACATGTAAAAGGGAGCAACATGTTTATTTTTGGAGGTTTATGACTCACTAAAATGAAGTCCCCCCACGGTAGACAACTGGTGACTGCTTATTTACCTGGCTTGTGTTTCTCTTAATGTTTCACACTAGCTTCCTCATGGTGGTTTTCTTCTTTAACAGTAATGGCAAAATCTCACTTGAAAATAAATGAGCTCTAAATTTTCTATTCTGTCTTGCATACCACCCAGTTCCATTCCCCTTCATCTCTGAAAGATAGAATAAGGTGTTGTCTGTAGTAAAATGTAAATTAAATCTTACAATCTAAATAATGCAGTTATTGAGAAATAGGACAATACCTTTACATTTACTAACTCTGTTTTTAAACTTAACTGAAGCAAGCAAACTTTTCATGAAGTAATCTGGAAAATTAGTGATGCCATATAATTTTACCCATCCTTTTAGGGCTATTTCTTCTGTAAATAGTAAGAGTTGGCATTGTGTCCAAAAAAAAAAAAAAAAAAAAAAGTTTAAATTTTACAGATAGTTCTGAGCTGTTGCTTTAAGTCTGAAGCATTTGGAATTTAAAAACCCAGTACATTTTAAACATGTGTTCCTATATCGTAGTTCAAAGAACAATACATGTTCCTGGGATGCCAATTTACTAAAAGTCCAATAAGAACATCCATGTTTTCTCAATTCTCTTGGTACCAGATGCAATTCTTAACAGCCTGTTAGATTTCCACACAATAAAATATTTTAGATTCCTTTTCTACTGAGTGGTTCTCACCCTTTTCAATACTGTGACCTTATGTTACAATAGAATGGTTTGGGATTCCCTTCTTGTGATCTCAGGACTTAGCCATAAACAAGGGGAGACTGGTTGTGACCTCTTAGACCTGTTCATGACCGCCATGATGGTTGTAACCCCTACTTTGAGAACATATATGTTAAGACAGCAGTTCCCAAACTTTGTTGGTTCACATATTGCCTTCTTTAAAAACTGTTGTGAAGTCAGAGGATGGAACATCAAAATTATGCACCACAGTTTGGAAACCCCTGTGCTAGGAGAATTGAGTACTGCAAAAGCTAAATATCTGTCTGAGCTATGTATGTGTAATTAATGTCTCTGGAAAAAGCACAACCAGAAGGAAGAATTTTCATGTTGGCCTAGAGGTGAGCAGGAAATGCAACACCCTCTTCTAGGGTCCTAAACATTTCCAGGGTGGGGTCAATCTGATGTTTCTTGGATTTGATCCCACTTCCAACCCCAGTAATACCAAAGAACAAAACCAGTGTTTCAAATCTGCAGCTTTTTTAATTCCCTCTAGGGAGTGCCTTTTCTGTTCTGAGCCCTGATGCTAGACTTCAGGAGATTCTTTATCACTGCCAAAAGTGATAGAGAATCAAATGGCTTTAAAAGGATAATCTGCAGCAAACTTTTTGATTGATTGAAATTTTGAACTCTTGGGTTTACAGTAAATGATAAATGTATCAGAAGTTCTCCAATCTCAGATGTGCAGTGGGAGTCAATAGTAATGTGGCAATAGGCCCTGCCAAAGAAAACTTCATGTAAAAATGGGATTGTTGGATCACTGCTTGAGAGAAAAATAAGGCTTCTGGGATCCCCAAAACCTCTGAACAGCAGCTGGGAAGATATTTTTGCCAAAAGTGAGGGCTAAGATCAGGAGTCTACAGCCTGCCAGCTCCTGCACTGTATGACGCCATCCCCTCCCTCCCATAAGAAAACAGCCCTTCAGCAGGCTTTCCTTCATTAATCTCCTGTACCTTGATGTGTGGGTGATTGAAACAAGATTCTTCATGCTACAAGGCATGGTTGGAGACAGTATAAACAAACAGAATTCTGTGAGTCATTCCAGATTATTTATTGTTGGTGAAAAGGAGTGTAGGGCTTTCATTTGCATGAAGAGGATTTTACATACTCAGGGCACTTAGTTCCTGCTCCCTGCTAAGGTCAGGGGCATCACTGGAAGCTGCACTTGACTTCCAGGAAAACCAGTTCATGGAGCAGCTCACTGAGTCCTGGATGGATACTGACTTATTGCTTTGAGAATTGAGGGCAATTTTGAATTGGGTTTGAGAGCTTTAGTAGATGTTCTTTCAAAACTTTGATCCTGGTACCTATCTATTCACAAGAATACCTATGTATTCTTCATGAGCTTTAGTCCTCAACTACTTGAATATTTGTTCTGTTCTTCCTAACTATATGCCGTCTTGTACTCTTCAGAGGCTGAACTGGGGTACACTCTAGACACAGTTAAGGTTGGCAGAAAGCAATTCAAGTTAAGAGTTGCATCGAAATTTCATGAGACTTGAGTCTCCTTCTCCTATTGCCCCTACTGAAAATCCCAACCTAAAACCTCACAATATTAAAGACAATGAACAAAAATAAACACCAGTCTCTAAATATTTAGAAGCTTAGGGTTGGTTTACGTGAGCAACTTATGTCGGTATAGTTACAACGCAGTTATACCAAATTAACTCATGGTGTAGACAGCACTATGTGGAAAGGAGGGCTTCTACCACCACTCAGGGGTGGATTACCTATGCCCTCTTGTTGGCGTAGGTAGCATCTTCACTGAAGCATAACAGCAGTGCAGCTGCCTCAGCTGTAGCATTGTAAGTGTAGACAAGCCCTTACTTTCCCTCTCCTGTGACGTGGAGGGAAAAATAATTGGCAGCTCCTCTGTAAGTGGCGTCTGCTTCTGTTTGACAAAAGTCCTCCATCACCTCACCCATTCCTTATTACAGAGGGAGGGATGAGTTATAGAGTTGAAGCTACCATACTGCTTTCTCTTCACAGCTTCAGCTTATCTATCAAGTGACAGAACAGCTGTGTGCTAACATTACTGAAGTCAGCATAGCTCCTGCAGCCCTCTTTATATTTTTTAAATATTTACAGCTGCAATGCAGCCTGTAAAGGAAGCTCAGAACAAACACTGTTTAATTTCATTTATTAACTTCAGTGATGGAATGCTTTTTAAAATAAATATTTAAAATTCATGAGATACTCCTCCATCAATGTATAAAGGTGTTGAGATGCCAAATCTGAGGCCTAAAAAAACCCCTCCACCAAAACTCAACCTCTATCTTAACAAATGTTCCTTAATTGTTCTTCAAAAGCTAGTATTTGCTCTGTTGGGTGCGTGTTGTGCCCATTATGGAGTGCCTGCTGTTTATGAAAAGGCCACATTTATCAAATGCACTCTTGAAAAAAGATGAAGTGAACACAGTGTGAAATTATGGCCTTTGCTGTAATAAATATTTACAGTGCTATATGCAACTAAATTGAATTCAGTTTGAAAAACAGAATGTTAATGAATCTGTTCACGGACCTCACTTACGGTCCTTTCCTGCCGTGCCTTTAAGTGAGATCATTTTAACATTGGGACATTTGTAATGAGGGAAGTACATGTTTTTTGGAATTAACTGATAATGTCCATAATGGAGCAATGTCTGTAGGGAGGATGATCTGTGTGTGTGTATCTCATGTATTTTAATTTGTTTTGCATTAATAGACTATCAAGTCATATAAAATTGCAGTATTTACTATATTAAGAATCAGAAGGGAGTCTATTAATAAAGATGCAGGATTTTCCCAGTAAATGGTGTAATTGAAAGTGACTGGTCACTGGCCTCTGATTGTGTGATGCTGACAGGATTCCAGAAAGACTACAAATGGTAGAATTTCTTCAGCAGTTATGTGTGTTTTCTCAGGGGTGCTGCTGTTCTAGAAATGCACTCAGAGGAAGATTCAGTGGCATTAACTCTGAAACTTCCAGGTTTTAACTTTTAGTGTCTGGATTGGGCAAAGAAGCCATGTTTCTGTTTTGCTAAATGATGATGTGTGTATGTAAAGCAAATAAGGTTCATATGGAGTGCAACAGTTTGCTAAAGGTATCAGATACTAAGCTTTTACAGTATTTTTGTTTGGGAAGTTGGATCATTTAAGTAAGGATACAGTAAGAAGCTTGTTGGTGTCAAGGAAGCTTAGCCTGCCAAGTAACTTTTAACCTAGGTGCCTTCAGAGTTTTGATCAGGTGTATTGATTTCTGAAATAGTTTTGTTTCAAAATTCTCCTGTTATTGACATTCAGTTTGCAGTGCTCCACAGCCTAAAAAGTATGAAAAAATGTACAAAGCTTCCTTATTTTAAGGGTATTTACAAAGATGTGTGCAATTGAAAGGGCTCTGTAGGGTCACTAAAGGAAGGAAGAAGTACTTCTCCATTCTGTATGCCTTTAGACTTTGGGTTTTTCTCCCATGGTTTTGTCCACCACATGTGTAGGTTAGAATCAAGATGTGTCACATGCCCCTTGTTTAGGGTACTTTGTATACTTGAGGAGCTGGGGAGGAGCTTGCTTTCATCTTTGTAAACTACATAAATGCTAACCCATCAAAATAAAAATATTCCCCAATATTTTAAGAATTCTTCCTTGACTGCAGTGTAATTATTGGTCAGGACACTTCTTGTCAAGGAAGGAGGTCTGGATTGGACTTGCTGTTGATGGATTCCAGGCACTTATTCTCACATGCCAAGTATGCTGCCCCAGATGCATTCCTAGTTTTGTAGTCCTTTCTTATGTTGATGGGCCAGGTCAATATGGCCAGATCTCTAAAATGTTGTTATACCCTAATACTTGCCATCTGAATCTTGTTTGTGTTTCAGTGTAGAACTAAAACAATACTTGTTTGATTATTTTTGGTCCTGTTATTGAGACAGAAGTTGTAAAACTTCCTTGTACCAAATTCTAGGTCAGATGAAGAAAGAAGGATAATAAGTCCATGGAAAGTTCAGGGGTTTTATGGTTTGTTTTTAATCCAAGGATGCCACTAAAATATAGAAAAGCTCTTCCCAATGCAGTGAACAAGTTGGAGAAACAGTTAAATAAGGAGTGCAGGGTGCTAAATTTTTGGGTAGGTAACTACTCAGTCTGGACTGGTACAAGTTAGGACTGGGGAACTTTCATTTCTATATCTTTATCACCATCACAGAGGCTCCAAGCTGTGCTGTATCTTTATTTTAACAATCATGTTTGTTTGTGTGAAGGTATTTCTCGTCTGTCAGGAAATTGTAAATCGAGTTGTTGGCAGGCAAGTCATGCTTTTTGAAAGTCAACAAAGATTTGACATATACATTAGGAAAAGAGAGAAGAAATGTTTTGCTTTGGGCAGAGATGTTTTTACTCAGAATAAACCTTAACAATAAGTCTAAGTGAGTTCACAGTGTACTTCAAACAAGATTGCATTTCATGTATTTTTCTGAGCCCTTGGAAGAAAATGGCTGAGAACAATGGTGCAGTTTGCCCAGTATCAGACTCTGCCATGATATTGTATTTACTAGCTTACTAGTCATTTGGCATCTACAAATCCAGAATGTTCTCAAGCACTTTGAATTTTGTGATGTCATCCCATGCCACTTTAAGGCCATGGAGGAATTCTCATCTACAGAGAATACTAATTCTACCAAAATAAATCTGCTTTGCAATTCTCTTGGGAGCCCTGCTCTCTGAGCATCCTTTGTATCACCAGGAGTACAAGTACTTCCGAAGACATACATGTTAGTAGAGTTCCTTGTCAAATCTTAACTGCTCTGTAAGTGGAGTAGTGACAGAACAATGCTCTTGTCAGACAGCTGGGACACATTCTGAGGAGGTTGGTGGTTACCATTTTTAGCTTTATTGAGGCTAAATTGACAATATTTATAGCTGATAAAATAGTACTTGCCGTAACCAGCCCCCTTATCACCGCCTCTTCCCACACACAAGGCTGATTGCATTTTTTTCTGATTTAGTTTCAGTGTCTGAAGTTTAATTTGTGCCTCAAATTAAGACCTAATATTTATTATACCAATTCCCCTGTATTCTGTTCTATTTGTATGTCATTTTCCTTGCATGTGTGACTTGTTTTAAATTGGTTTTCAAAGGTAACCTTTGATAATCAAGGTCTAGTTACTAGGAGGTGGCATTGTAAGTGGTTAAGCAGGGAACTGGGATTCAGTAGACCTGTGTTCCTTTACCAGCACTGCTACTGACTTGCTAAATTTGCTCGGTCAAGTGCTGGTCTCTCAACCTTTAAACCTGGATTAATTCTACTATCCTACCTTTTGGTAAAGTTCTTAGAGATCCTCTGATGAAAAGCTCTGTATAAGAGCTACATAATAGAAAATGCAGTGCTGTCACATGTACTGTACCAACATTAATCAGTGTTATACTTTCTGGCACTTGGATAAGAACTTCTGTTATTTCTCATTCTTGACCTCCTACAGAGATCAACTGTAGAATCAACTTTAATATCTGATCTCTTTCTTTTTTCTTTTCCAGCATGGGGGTAGACTTCCTAGAAAGAGACCTATTTGATCAGACTAGTCTGATTCTATGACCAAAAGTATAAAAATCAGTCAAATTTTGATGTTTCAGAAAATGGAATTTCCATTACTGCCTATTGCCACTGTGTATATCTAGCAATTCTGCTGCCTAAACTGCCAAGTGTAGGTGGCCATTTTGTTGATGTAGTTTGGCAACTAAACACAAATATTTTTTTTCTTCAGTCCACACATTTTAGTTATTGTGTGTGGGTCCCTGATTCAGAATTAATTATACTGAGCTGAACTTTCATCCAGTGTTTCGGTACTGCTGTTGCTTTCTGCTTTATCCAGACCCTGCTTGAATTTTGCTGTGTGTTGCTCTCTAGGTTTTCAGAATAGCCAAGCTTTATGTTAAGCCAAGCCTTAAGAACGTCATTTTGACTTTAATCTTGGGTACTGAGAGTTGCTAATGGATCAGTATATTTTCAAAATGGTAGAAGCACAAACCGTTAGGTGTTTATCCTCCACTGCAGGATGGATTCCAAATTGTGAGTTGCTTTGTTCCTACGTTCAATAGGAAGCATCTGTCTTCATCTTCCCATTGGGAGGTCAGTTCTCCTGTGCTGAAGTTGGAAGGCTGGGAGCAGAGTTAACAGACTTCATTCCACCCATGTTAACCCTCGGAAATGGGTTGCACACAGCAAAAAGGAGCCCTGCCTTAGTGAATTCCAGAGGTGTCCATATGTCCAGCCACAAATCCTGGTGGCAAAAGCTATCTCTTATGTATAGAGAGAAATGGAATGAATGTGTGTGAGAGAGCAGGATTTGAATATGATATGCAGCGAGAATCTGACCTTCAAAAATGTGGCCACTTCTCCAAGTCAAGCCTCACAAGTTTGTTTTTCTTTGTCTGTTTGTTTTAAATTCATTTTGCAGTCAGGAAGCAGGAATCAAGTTTTGTTTGCTTTCTTTTAAAAGGAAGTTTATTCATGAAAGATGCAAATAAAATGCGACACTTGAAGGCTCCCAGACGGAGAGGACTCCAGCACCTGGAAATAGGAAGCTTTTGTCTTGAATATTTTAGGAAAATTTTTACAGCCTGTAAAGAATTATTCTGTAGCAAATAAAATCTCTGCAGCCTCTCTGCTTATTTCTACACTTGGGAATCTTCTCTCTTGCTTGACAACACTAAGATCCAGAAGTATCCACTGTTCAGCAAAGCCTGTAATTTTCATTTTTAAACTAGAATGTATCGCTAAACCAGCAAAATTATTCCTTGTGGGCAGAGTTGTTCTGCCTTAAACCTGACTTATTGATTGGTTTGACCCAACTGGATGATGTCAAGAGACTCTCTCTATCCACAGTTGAATAAAATTGAACTCCTGCAGCATTAAGTTAAAGCACTGTCTCCTTCAGCATTAAGTTAAAGCTCCTCCTCCTCCTCTCTTCTTATGGTACTTCGCAGGTATGCCCCCCCCCACCCCTTTACACTTCTGCTCTGATTACATCATGTGCCTCTGTGTATACTTCTCTGTATTTTCTTTTTCCTCATGTGATCTGCTTCATATAGTCTTTCTACACATCCCCATAGGCTTACAGTAGGCATCTACCACACGTTAACTCTTCTCTTTTTAAATTCCACTGTTTTTTTGCATAGCCTTTCTGTGAACTTCCCAATAATGCCTTTGCATCTTTTTGCACCCAAGCTCTGCTTTACCTCAGTCGTCAGATGTTGACCATAAGCTGGACTTGCCAGAGGTCATGACCTAAACGTTCAAAAGTGACTAGTCTGTTGGTAGCCCTAATTGTTGGGTCTCCAACCTGAGATTCCTTCAAAGACGTACAGAGGACATGTGCTGAGCATTTTGTGAAAATACGGTCCCATCAAAATGTCTCAAGTTGGGTATCCAAACACTGAAGCAAAATCACTCATGAAAATTTAGGCCTCTAGCTTTTTAAGACACAATCTGTAACACACTATATAAATAATAAAAGATTGCTTTTTCAATTTCAGGTGGAGATTTTACAGTTAAAGATCTAGCCATTAGAGAAACCCTCTTGCTTGAGGTGCTTAAAGGGATCAATAAGTATACAAAGCCACACTGACCTCTTCAGTGAGGAATGAAAAATTGTAGCAAATTCAGCAACTTCCTTTTCTTCTGACTCTTGGTTCCTTTTTTTATTTGTAATTTAAATGTTGTTCTTTGCTGAAAACTTGCGTGTGTTCACCATATAATGTCAAAGAATGTAACGAGCTTAAAAAAATTTATCCTATAAGAATTTCTTTTGGCACTTCATGTTTAAAGTATCTGAAAACTTTAATGTAGATAAAGATACCAGAGTTTCCATATAGAGGAGGGTTAAGGTCAAAGTGAATACCTGAAGTATTTTCCCACAAATATTTGTTTGAATAATTGAATTTGCTTTGCCTGTGTTTGGCTTCTTGATCAATTTTCACCAATATTTAAGGAAATAAGTCTGCAAGCAGGAATATTTGTGGAAAGAGTAAATTTTACATAACTATTAAAATATTCACAATACAAACTTAGAACAAGTAAATGTGAAGATTCACCCAGAAACCTGGATGATGGCTCAAATTTCAAAATATTAAGCATCTGAGCCAACTACAAACTCAGAATTACTTATAGGCATTCAGCAAATATTTTCAAATAACTAAAATCATAAAGAAATATAAGCTGCTGACAGAAAACTAGCAAACAGGTAAAATCTGTCTAATTATTCACTATGCATTATTCTCTTAGCTTTGATAATATTCACTTCATATCCTTTGTCAGTTTTTTCTTATACATACAGATTACTTGTGCACATTCTTTCCTTTCCTCACAAAGCCACCGTCTCAATTTAGTTTGATACATCTTCAAAATTAAACGATTTCTTGATTCATTCGCTGCATGCAAGATCCTTGGCATCCATGTAAGTCATGGCATGTGGAGGTGTGCTGTGTAAGTCATGTGCACCAGTAAAGCGCTGCAGCCTGAAGGGGTTTGTTTTCCCCCCTCTCACTTACTGATTCTTTCTCTGCAGTCTGCTTATCTAAATAAAACAAAACTTTTTTTTTATGCACTTGCGTATTTTTGTTACATCTGGCACAGTCCCTTATGCAAACAGAATCTGGCTGTAAATTATAATGTCACTGATTTAGCCAATTTATTGCTATACAAGTGTTTATGATTGTGACAAATAGTGTCCAAATGTAAACAAGCCAAATATGTGCTTCCCACATTTTCTAATCTTGGGTAACTGTGATCTAATTGTATATTTACACCAATGTGTTTGACTCGACTCTAACCATTTGCAAACCTCTAGAACAGCGGTTCTCAACCTTTTTTTACCGAGTACCACTCGGGTCAAGTCCGGTCAGGTAAAGTACCACTTCACCTAGCTGTACCTGGCCAGAGTGGGACTCGGTAAATAGGTCAAGATCCGTGGAGGAATCATTGCCCTCCGCCGAAGCCCTGACGCCGTTTGACCATTTTCGGCGGCAGGGTGCTTGGGGCTTTTCGGCGGCAAGGGGGGAAGAGTCAGCGGAAGGCGGTTTGGCGGTGAAGGGGATTTCTAAGGGGGGGGAGAATTCGGCGGCGGCAAGGAGGGGAGTATGCGGCTGTTGGCTTTTTCGCCCGCGGCAGGGGGGGCCATTCAGCGGCGGCAGCCTTTTTGGCAGCTGCAGTGGGGGGGATTCTGCGGCAGCGGCGGGCTTTTTCTGCGGAGGCAGCGGGCTTTTTCGGCGGCGGAAGGGGGAGTACTTCCACTGCCAGGCCCATTCTGCCAACCTAACTTGCTGGAAACATCAACTTACTAAAAACCACATCCGTGAGAGGCATAGTGCTAAAATCGAAGTGGGTGAGTTGAATGAGCAGCAGAGTAGGCAGAGCATTGCATAAATTGACATCGTTGGGCCTCCGGGAGGTGTCCCACAATGCTCCGCTATGACCATTCTGGACATTGTTTTTAACTCTGCTGCACTGCAGCCACATACACAGGAAACAGCCCATCCTCTGGTCAAGCCCTGGAAAATTTTGAATTCCTATTTCCTGTTTGGTCACCATGGAAAGCTTGCCAGCACAACTGATCATGGTGACTGCACGTCCTGAACGTTCCAGCCTGGAGTAGATCTGAGGTGTTGGATCTCATCGATCTGCGGGGAGAAGTCTGTTCAGGCTCAACTCCGACCCAGCAGAAGAAACGTTGATATCTACAAAAAGATATTGTGGGGCATGCTGGAGGAGGGGCACAACAGGGACATGCAGCAGTGCCATGTTAAAATCAAAGAGCTGAGGCAGGCATATCAAAGAACAAGGGAGGCGAACAGTCATTCTGGCTTGTCACCAAAAACATGTTGCTTCTATGAGGAGCTGCATGCGATTCTCGGCAGTGACCCCACCAGTGCCCCTAGACACAGTGTTGAAACCTCACAGGAGTGCTGGCTCAATGACGATGAGACTGTGGATGAAGAAGAGGAGAACGGGAGGCAGGCGAGTGGGGTATCCAATCTCCCTGACGAGGAGCAGCCCAGCTGGACCCAGGACATCATCTTAACCAATCAAGGTGCCAGGGAAGGCACATCTGGTGAGTGTGTAATATAAATCACCGTGCTGGGGTTACATCCTCTGTTGGGTTCAGGTTAATACAAAAAAAAATTTAGATGTGGTGGGGATGGGCTTCCTTGTTGGTGCTCCAGTTATGCAGAGGGCTGCTACGGGAAAAGACTGTTTATGTGCACAGGGATGGCCCAAGAATCCTCCATGGATATCTCCATGAAAGTTTCCTGGAGGTACTCCTGCAATCCTTTGCAGAAGTTTCTTTGGAGGACAGCCTTATTTCTTCTACCCCGATAGGACACTTTCCCATGCCACTCTGTTGTTAAATGTGCTGGCATCATCGCAGAACAGAGCAGAACAGCATAAGGACCAGGTCTGTACTCAGACGCTTGCAGCAACTGATCCCTTTCTTCCTGTGTTGCCCTCAGGAGACTAATATCACATAGGGTCACCTAGGGGAGATGGTGCAAGTTTCCAATACCTGTGCTCATACCGAAAAAGAGAGTGTGTGTGATCACTCGGGACAGTTTCTTGGCTTTCTCCACTGCATGTTCCCTGATATGAGGTTGCTTTGGGTGTTAGGGATCCAGGAATGAGTGGCCATATGTTTTCTCCTGGCTGATTTCATCACCACCACCCCTAGGGCTGCTGCCTTCAGAAAACGAATTTTGGGAGGCTAAATGATGTTCCCTGATCATTGCTGGGGGAAAAGGGGTCTTGTCCAAAACACATTCTGTGCTCCAGAGATTTCCCAAAACTGGAGGCAAAAGCTCCTTACTCACCATGGCTGGTACACCACACAGACCTGTGGAAGAGGCAGGGATTGTGATTCAGTGATACCATTCACTTGTGAATAAAAAGGGGAGTTATTTTTACATTGCAACCTTGCTTTTCATCCATGGTATGAACTAACAATGGGTGCCTTGTGCTTTGCTTGCCTTACAATGGAAAGCGTGGTCTTCAGCACATCCTGCACTCCAGCAGAGAGGCTTTCTCAGATTAGAAGGTGGAAAAAGAGAACTCGAGATGACATGTTCAATGAGATAATGAACACCTCCAGGGCTGCTGACACAGAGCTTAGAGTCTGGAGGATCTCATTGTCCGAAAAACTGGATATGGACATGGAGAGCAGCCCAGGAGCACGAGCATGCCACACGGGACAAGATGCTGCAATGAAGGATCAATCAAACATGTTGAGGCGTCTAGCTGATTTGCAGAAACAGCAGCGGCAGGGCAGACTCCCTCTGCAGAACTGCCAGCAACAAGTGACCTCTTCCCAAGCCCCTACTCTGAAGCGTTCCAGGAGGAGGGTGGGCAGGATGCAGTATATGCCCCACTCAGCACCGGGGGAAGGGAACAGGAAGAGAAGGTGGTCTTTCTAAAAACTTTTAATGTGCAGGCTTTGGTGTTTGCACAGACAAGCACCATTTTTTTCTCCCCTCCTACCTCCATGACAATAGTTGCTAACAGTTACATTATTTTCCTTTCTTTCCACTGTTACGGATGTGCAATAAAAGTGAACTTTGTAGGTAAGTACTCTTTATTTATTACAGGCATGGGAATAGGTTGCGGGAAGGGGAGGTGCAGGGATACTGCTGTAAGAGAGGAATGAAATAGGAAGGCGCAGAACCGATAAGCGACGCACATTACTGTTGTTCATTATAAAAATAGGTTTTCAATGCCTCCCTGAGGCACAGGGCTTTTCATTGGGCTTACAGCGTTACACTGGTATCTGGCTGCTCAAAGTTTGCGGCCAGCCTATCTGCCTCCACAAGCCAACGCAATGGAAATTTCTCCCCCTTTGTCTCACAGACCTTATGGAGCACACAGCAGGCAGAGAGAAATGCTTTCACTGAGGTCTAACCTAGTGAGCAAACTGTGCCAATGAGCCTTTAAACGTCCAAAGGCACGTTCCGCCACCATTCTGAACTTGCTCAGCCTATTGTTGAACCGCTCCTTATCGCTGTCCAGGTGTCCAGTGTACGGCTTCATGAGCCCTGGGAGCAAGGGGGAGGGTCTCCCCAGGATCACTATTGGCATTTCAACATCATCAATAGTTATTTTTGGTCTGTTTTAAAAAAAAAAAAAAAAAAAAAAAGTCCCTGCTTATATCTTTCCAAACAGATCTGTGTTCCTAAAGATGTGCATGTCGTGCACCTTTCCAGACCACCCCAGATTGATGTTGGAGAAGCGTCCCCTGTGATCCATTGCAACACCATGGAAAAATATCCCTTTCAGTTTATGTACTCTGTGGCAAGGTGGTCTGGTGTTATGATAGGGATGTGCGCGCCATCTATGGCCCCACCACAGTTAGGAATCCCATCACAGCGAAACCATACACTATGTCCTGCATGTTTCTCACTACCCTTCTTAGCAGAAGTCCTATTAATGGCCCTACACACTTGAGTCACAGCTGCACCCTTGGTGGATTTACCGACTCTGAATTGATTCCCAACTGACCAGTAGCTTAGCTTCCACAGAGCGATGGCCACTTGCTTCTCCACTGTCAAAGCAGGTCTTAAGTGAGTATTCCTACGCTTCAGGACTGGGGGCAGCTCTGCGCAAAGTTCCAAGAAAGTGGCATCATGCATCCAAAAGTTCTGCAGCCACTGCTCATCATCCCATACCTTCATAACGATACTATCCCACCAGTCAGTGCTTGTTTCCCAGGACCAGAAACGGCACTTCACCAAGTTCAGCTGCTGCATGACAGCCAGCAGCAACCGTGAATTGTTTCATCCTATGGCTTGTAGTAGGGCAGCTTGAGTAACATCACAATTTTCCATGCTGAGCTCCTCTCTCCATATTGGAAATACTTCAGGATAAGTCACGAGGTGTTTGTGATGCTCAAACGATAGAGCAGAGCAGAGCTGAGCAGGCTCCATGCTTCTCTGGCAATGGCGTATGCGCAGCAGAGCCAGGGGGTCAAAAAATGGCACGAAAAGTGTTAGTCTGTTGGTTGACATCAGGGAGAGAGGGGAAAGGAGCACATTGGATCATGGGAGGCCGAAGACCTTCTCAAAAGCTCCTGTGGCTAGTTGCGCCGTGGGATAAATACCCATGGTGCACTGCTCTGCTTATCGATACAACTGTGGCTGATGGGGATGCACTCTCCCTATGCAATGAGTGTGGTGTGATCATGCCCGACTGACTTCATTAGTTCGGTGGGTGAATGTCGACTGAAATTAAGTTGACTTCACTTCACAGTGTAGACATTACCTCTGGTCACTTCCCTCCTCTAACATTTTTCCCAGAACACTGAGAAATATTTGCTTCTGAAAATCTTATTTATAAGAGTCTGTTTACTGGGCACTTAGTACATGAGTCTTGTTTCTAATTTTAATATATAAATATATATCACCCTCGAGCCACACATTCTTCTAATGTTCACTTTGTTATTTATGGCAGTGGTGGGTGCCACAATGAATGTGCAGGGTATTTCTGTGTATCTTGAGAACAGTTTAAAGCCAGAGCACTGCACTCCAAACTTCTGCCACAATGATCAGCTGTGCTAGCTTGGAGGGGGTGAGATGGTAGGTCCACATAGTCTAGGACTCAGTCCTATAATCTGCTGAGCACTCTGAGCCCATGATTGTGTTCTGTTAAAGCAATCAGCACCTTACAGGATCTCGTTCTTTGGTCCTTTAATCTCTGTTGAGGTTGGGTTTTTTTGAGGTTGTTTTTTTTTAAGGCTGTGAAGTAGTGCCAATTAGCATTTATTTTTTTTGTCTGGTTGTATGCATACTTTTTCCCATCAAGAGTATATTGTACGTGTTATGCTTGTGAAATATGCCTGTGATGAGAGGCAAGTGGAGAGAGGGGATAGTGAAGTGAATTGAGTTTGATATGTACCCAAGCTGCAGAATCAAGGCAAAATCATTAATGTAAGTCAGAGCCATGTTTTAAGGAAAGAAGTGTTGGTAAATGAACACTAAATTTAACGACAGACAAAACAGTAGCATAAACCACTTCCAATATAGGTCACTAGGAATTATCACCCACCAATTGTTGCCCATCATTAACATCTCAGTAAAACCTTTTATACAATATTATTTATTTATCCTTAGTCTGCATAGCTATAGTATGTGCAGCTTAGTGGGGGATAGTGTCGCTGTTCAAATGTCCTCTGCCAGAAATATCTGCAGAATTGTCATCAGTTACCTCATATTGCCTTTATTATTTGTATTGCTGTGGTGTGTAGGAGTCCTAGTTGCTGACCAGGATCCCATGGTGCGAGGAGGCTCTCTACAGATTTTGTTTCATGGGCCCATGCCCACTTGCAAATCTTTGATGTTGGTTTCCTTTAAATATTAAAGCTACCATCCACAGTGTAAACTCTTAAATATAGTAGTTGGCATTTGAGGGGTGGGAGAGGAGATGTTCTTAAATTGTTTTGATCCTAGAAAATCTGTTTTCCTCAGTGAAGACTGTAATATTGATAACAATCAAACTGTTAAAAGACCCTACCAAAAACTACTTACTATTGGAGTTTTGGTTTCCCTACACTAGCTAGCATGCTTGCTAAACTGCCTCCTTATCTCTTGTGGTTTGGGATTAGTTTGAACCACCTTTGTTCTGTTGGATTTGGGTTTTACTCCACACCTTTTGGTCCTGAGAAATGTGCATAGCAATCTGAAAACAAATTTTTGTCCTAATTACTCAACTTGGTATGCAGAGTCATTTTTTTAGTAAGATCATTCAGTATACTGTACGTCTCTTGTGAATCAATCACCTTTGTGGGCAAATTGCACATGCTGTACATGAACTCTTCCAGTTTTCAAAAGTCCCTTCCCTCTCCCTTGCTTCCCATCTTGCTGTAAGTCATATGGCATATCTCAGTAAGACCACATGGTTGCCTGTTCACAGGACACCGTCTGTAAATCCTGAAACACCAAAGTTGTGTGAAATGGTTGGACAGAATGCAACTACTGCTGGGTACTCTGCAGTTAGTCCTTAGTCATTACTTCTGTTGAGTGGGTTTGTAGTGGTTGGCAACTTCTACAACTTCCTACTTTGCCAACAAGCAAGATAATGTGTGGTGAAAAGCAAAACCAAAAATTAGAGTATGTTTATAGCAATGTCTCGCAACTCTCCAATAGCTCTGATCTCTTGGTAACTTATTGAGGGTAAACATGCAGCACAAGTGTGTTGTGTTAATTTGTTTCTGCTTGAGGGTTAGTCCAGGCCTCACTGACTTCAGTGGGGCCAGGATTTGGCCCTTAGTTTAGAAGTTGGAGAGGAACTGATGTATGTAATGTACTTTGTTAGTAAGGAGACACCCTGAACAGAAGCATGAACATGGAAGGAAAATGCTTTTAGCCATCACACATTATTCACTTTGAGAACAACAGGCCTGGGACACATTTAGAGGAGTTGAGGGATGCAAAATGGAAAACCTGGGTGGTTGGCTTACTATTGCTAATGGAAAGGAGATGTTAATAAAATCAGCTGAGTGTGAATGGTCTCTTTCAGCTTTCATCTGGCTGCCACTAAAGGACATGCTGAGTGCCTCAGAATTATGATGATGCATGGTGTAGATGTGACGGCACAGGATGGCACAGGTACATTACTATGAGCCTTTGCTAACTACATGTTTTATATAAGACAAGGTTCACACTTAGTCTACACAGCGAAGTTTTGCGGACTATATCTGAGAGGAGTATGGGGGAAAAAATCACTGCCCCTGCTGACATAGCTATGTTAGCAAAAAACCTCAGTATAGGCACAGGTATGCTTATAGTGCTTCTGTTGGCATAGCTAATGTCATTCAAGGAATTGGTGTAGCTACGCCGGCAGAACTCCTTCTGTCGGCATAGCTGCTTATGCTATACTGACACAGGCTTTGTAGCATAGACAAAACCAAATGTTTTCAAAATGAGAAGTCAGATGTCTGTAGACAACATGGCATATGCAATTATGCAGCTACGTTGAGCAAATTGGGTGACTGCATGCACAAATTATATTTGTTAGGTGCTTTACTGCTCATTTGCATGCATCTGTTAGCAGTTTGAGAAAGAAATTGCAGTAATTGTGCATGCAGACATTAACACACACACTGCTGGTGCCTTAATTCATACCTCCAATCGCAATAATTTCAACTTCAGGGTTATAAATTTAAGCATGCTAGTAGACTCAAGACTGCAAAATAATTGGTTTCCCCAACATAAAATTTGTTTGTTTAATTTCATATCTTTAGGACTCTGCATAATAAAGATTTTTAAGCTTTCCTTTTATGGGTATCCAAACTATTAATTCCATTAACTGTACTGAAATTGCAGCAGGGCATTTCTGAGGATTGATAACTAACTGGTAGGAGCTGATTCCCCAAAGCAGAGCTCAGAGCTATTTACCCCAAGTGTTTCAGTCCTCAAGAAAATCCCTGTGCCTTTTATTGTTAATACTTTAAAGAGAAAATTGGGGGAAACAGGCAGAGTTTTTAGTAGACTATGGTTAAGGATATGATCTGGTTATGGAGGTCATGGATTCCATGACTATCCAGGACCTCTGTGACTTCTGGGACGGGGGGGAGCAGCTGTCAGCCCCCAGGCTAGCCCGCTGGAGCAGCAGGGCTGGAGCAGCTGCACGCCCTGGTAGCTCTGTTTTTAATTCCCCCCAAGGTATTTTTAGTAAACGTCAGGGACAGGTCACGGCTTTGTGAATTTTTGTTTATTGCCAGGGACCTGTCCCTGGCATTTACTAAAAATACCCATGGCAGAATCTTAACCTTAACTGTGGCATTTCGATTGGGGTATCCGCAGAATGAATACACCTTAACTACAAACACACTCTTCGGGCAATAAATTTACTTCTGCCCAGGTGGATTCTTGCAAAAGGTTTGCGTGGCCTCATAAGTGCAGGATCATAAACTGGGATTATTTTGTGTCACCTGAACTGAACCCAGTAGTCTCTACTTTTGGAATCCGATTTAATTGTCTTTAGTCTGGTGTGGAGTTGTCTTCTTTCCCCAGGCTCCTCTTCGATACTGTTGGGATAAAAGCAGATGAGGCAATTCATAATCTCGCTTTTGTTGTGCTGTTCGTAATTATGAATATTTAATTTGCTTTGTTTTTATTAATTTAGGGCACAGTGCATTACATCTTGCAGCAAAGAACAGCCACCTGGATTGCATCAAGAGGCTTCTCCAGGTAAAGTAAAACAAAACTGAGTTTTAGATCACTTTAACATATTATCACTAGCTCTCTTGCTCCTCTGCTAAATGCAGATCTTTTACCTTGACTGCTTGGTCCCTCTAATCATCTGCTCCAGAATCCTTCATTCTTGATGCCCCTCAGCGTTAGGGCCCTTCCTCCCTGCTCTCCACCTCCTGTCTAAATGGGTGAAGAAGAGCAAAGTATCAACACTGAGGTCCTTGGCTTTGGAACTTGCTTCCCCCACCCTCACACACTTTAGTCTGACAGTCTCTGGGATGGAGTCCATGGAGATAGATCTTGCAATCTAATTTCCTGCTCTTTTCCTAAGGTAGCAAGTAAAGAAATAAAGACAATTGCGGGCAAGGGAATCCATGTGACTGGCACAGGAGCCCTGCTGGCCCAGGAAGATGATGAAATGGAAAGAGGCGATGATAAATTTGCAGTGGAGAAAGTGACCGTAGTCATGATGCTTTGCTCAAGGGATAGGAGCAGAGGAGTCAGATGTTGAGCGAGCCACGGATTGGGGGTTAGTGGAATGGATCTTGCAGGGGGAGAGGGATAGAAGCATAGAGGGAAGGTGGAGGAGAGAGTAGCAAAGGTAGCCTCCAGTTGCGTCAGCAGAGGAGAGAGTGGGGAGTTGGGACGTGAGGGGGGTGCGGATGGGACCTGAGGATACAGAGGTGGGGACAAATGGGTGATGTTGAAGAAGACAGATTGATGGTTGGAAAGAGAGAACTTGGCTATTGAGAGATGGGACCCAAAGGTTAATGACCGTTCTAACAGTCCCAGCTATAGTCTCGACAGTGACATCCAACTGTCGCTGGTCATACTGCACACAGTAATATGTTCGTTCAACCGCATACGGGGTATGTAGGTGGGTATTAAAGTACCCATTCATTCACTCACTCGACTGCTACAGCAGCTCACTGCTCCGTTGGTTATGTATTATTCATCTCTTGGTACACAATTAGACACTAGCATGTTACAAATGAAAAAAACGGTAGTATTCTCCAGTTTGTTCATGCTCTGATCTTATTCACGCTTCTGTTTCTCTACGGTCTTTGTTACATGATGGAAGCTGTTACAAATGTGAGGAATGCATAAGATCAAAATGTGTCTGAGGTTGAATTCAAGAAGACTAATTTTACATCTTAAATTTAAAATGTATTGGCTTCCTTTATTGAAGCTGGAAATAAATTTGTAATTGAGCCCACTTAACCAGCAGTTTTGCTAAAGTTTATAGATGTGATGTATTTAAAAGCCTGAAGCCCATGTTTTTCATTTTAAAAATCAATTATTTAAAAACTAACACTTTAGTCTCATGCATCATAATATAAAAGTTTTATATGCTGAAAAATGCCTTCTTAAAGTAATAAATCTTACAGTCCTTTAACTAGGTATGATGGTAAAAGTATTCATGGAAAGCTGGGATTTTAAAATTGGTCAGTGTTGGCTTTTTGAAAAATCCATCTGAAGATAGATAATTGTATTTATTACCTTAACAGGCACTTCATTTAATATACCTAAAGACAAATTATACATTTTTTTTAACAAAGACTATAAATAATGTAGCCAAACTGCATTATAAAATGAGTTGTTTGGTTTTTTAAATAAAATATGGAGGTGGCTTTTTTTGTGTGTGCTCTTCATCCAAGACAATCAGATAGAGGCTGTTCTGACTGTGTAGTTTCCTTTATTCTTTAACTTTTGTTCTTCATCATTGGCCAGGAGGGCCACGGGGTCATGTCTTCCCCCAAGAGTGTTGTCTTCCATCACTACAATGTATGTGTTTCAGCAAGAGGAATGCATGCTAATGTAGTTAGGATTTATCAAGAGGAAAACTATCCTTTCTAATGATCCACCCAGGATTTATTGGTTTTTATGGACTCTGGCTTCAGTGGTGGTTCACAAAGCTGGTTGTTCCAAGAGGGCATCCCTGTGTACTTTGTAGCAAACAAATGCTTTGTATTCTTGTATTTCTCACTCAGCGTTTTTTTTTTTTCTTTTTTTCTTTCTGCAGTCTAAATGCCCAGCGGACAGCATTGACAACTCTGGGAAAACAGCTTTACATTATGCAGGTAACTTTTCTATTGAAAACTTATTATCCATTCTCTTATTCTTACTCTCTTACACAATGCTGGACGTTCTCCCCTTTACCGGAGCTCAATAAATGCTAATCACATGATTCAGTAACTCCGCTTATAATTTTCATGCTTTGGTTGGAAAAGTAGTCAGTACAACAATAAGCTGCATTGAAATAGGCTCTGCTTCCATTTCCTCATAGAACTATATTTCCTTCACTTTTCTTGAATTTTTTTCTTGTTTGTAGTTTCTCGACATTGTTTGTTTCTAAATTTTTAAAGTTGCAACAAACTCGCTGCTTAAATCAATGACATCTCCGTTTTACTGATTGTTGTGTAAAGTAGGCAAGTGACATGTCCAGATGGTTAATAGACTTCAGCGTTACTATACTTTAACAAGTGAATCAAACATATTGCATTTAAAATCATGTACTGTTAACAGGTGCAATCATGAAAGTGCCTAGAGAGGAGATGCTGTAATGTATTAAGGGTCAGATGGTTCAGATTTTGGGGCAAAAAAGATCTCTTGTGCTACTCTGGGCTGTGATTACTAGTTTTAGTTTAAAATATAACTTGCTTTTCACAATTCATGCTCTTTGTGTTCTGCCCTTCTGCTTGGACAGTGAAAAAAGACCAATCAATTTGATTTGCTAATTCTCAGAGACTAGCATGATTCTGCAGTCTTTGGTTGCAAGAAAGGCAGGGCAATGTCTGAATCCATTCATGTGCCCTTTCTGTAGATTTTTCTTAAAGGGAACCTTTAATTTTTTTCATTGTGAATGAGTAAATCTCTTTGATGCTCCCACCGTTACACACTGGTAATGCAGAGACAATAGACTTTAAAAATGGATTTAATTAACTTTACTTTTTTTCAGCTTCATGTGGCTGCCTTCAAGTAGTTCAACTTTTGTGTGAGCACAAATGCCCAATTAATGTCAAAGATTTGGTAGGTACTTTATCTCATTGAACACTTTAAAATAGTTTACCCTATCTTAATCTGGCAAACTTCTGTTACAGCAGTTCTGAGGAATACTTTTTCTAATATCTCTTATTTCCTTTTGGGGAAAGTTCAGAAAGAGAAGTGCTTCACCATCTGATCCATAAAAGACTAAACTTGCTGCTCATGAAACTGAGGGATTAGTGCTGGTGGCCAGAAATAGGCATATAACCTTGATCCAAAGCCCACTGGAATCTGTTGGAGTGTTTCCATTGACTCAGGTGGGCGGTGACGGAGGCACATAGTGTGGACAAGTCCTGACGAGCAAACCTCTTCCTTCCGCTACCCTATTATTTATTATTTGTATTACTGTAGCACCTAGGAGCCCCAGTTATGGACCAGGACTCTGTTGTGTTAGGCACTGTACAAACACAAAGGAAAAAGACAGTTTCTGCCCCCAAAAAGTTTGTCCAAGTATAAGACACGGGACGACAGATGGATACAGATAGACAGGAATATAAGGAAACAGTGAGACGATATTTGGTCAGCATGATAGGCTGTGGTGTCAGCACACCAGCAGCCTAACTATTGTCAAGGTTTTTATAGGGGTCACAGCTGATTCAAGCTTTACTGAGAGATTTCAAAGAGATTAATGAGTTAGTTTTAAGGATTATTGTAGCTCTGAGTCCTCCGTAAAAAGATGGACAAGTTGGGCTGAATTGAGGCTGATTTGTATGGTGGTTTTATGATGTACAATTGTTACTAGTATGAGTATATCATAGTACCACTAAATTTTCCTTTCACAAGACCATATTGGATTTGAACTGGTCTTCAGAAGTTAAAAACTTGGAGCCTAATTCATTGTACTAATTAGCCTGCCAAGGGAGAAATGCTGGAAAACAGCTAGAGGCTATCCCATCTGTAGTGTAGAAAAGAAATGAAAATTACCTTTTTCTTTATAAGGAAAAGCTATCAAATGAATGCCATGTGCCAGTCCTTCTCTTTTTCCATATTTGTAAGGCAAAGGTAGCAGCTACAGTGAGTCCATGCATGCTAAATATACCTTGAATTTGACGGAGTGAGTCACCTCTTGTAGCACAGATTATTATTATTATTTATTTTATTTTAGAGTCATACATATATAAAATAGTCATGACTGCATCCTTGTGCTTACTCCACTAACACACAGTCCGCTCCACATTTACTTTGTACATATACATCAACACTGAATACTTCCTAATGTTGTTGCATTTTGAATAAAGGGTTTTGCATTATAATGTTAGGAAGACTGATATTCCGTTTTCCTTCTTATTATCTGGAAGTAAAGGAAACTCTTTGCCCTCGGTCAGACAGGACATCTGTGGTAGAGCACCCTAACCACAGGACCGTCCTTGCTCTCTAAATCCATAGAGACATTGTGGATGGAGTCTATTTTTGCTGGCTTTATTCTGTATATTCTCAAGGTTTCAGAGGAGTTAATTTAAACTAGAGTAGCCACCATGAAATGTCCATGGACAACACTAATCACTAAGTTGCAGCCACGCTTTTGAGGTCCTCCTAAAAAATTATACCTTGCATGACAGAAGACTATTTGATGGCATTCCAGAGTTCAGACATAAATCAGGCATAAAAATAATCATCTCTGAACTCACTGTCATTTCTCCAGTCAGGAACACTTTTGCCTGCCTGCCTGCCTGCCACTCCTGTTATTGGGTCTGTCACAAAACTTAGATCTAGAATTTGTCTCACTTAAAGACTTATCTGGTGCAAAACCTTGTCTTTTTGATTCTGTGTACCTAGTTAGTGTTTAAACTCACCACTTCTTGTGGTAATATTTCTTAAGAAATTAAATGATATATTTAGGACCTAAGAAATCTTGTGACCTGCTGTAGAGTTAACCAAAGAGAAAAGGGAGAACAGATAACCAACAGCATTCCTAAAGCTGTACTGACTGATATCTCTGCAGATGCTCAAACAAAGGATTAAGTTAAGCCAAGTTACATTATCAGTTGTTTCATAACAAATACAAAAAGGAAAATCCATTGTTTGATGGGGAAAAATGTACTGGCTGGTGCCTTGATTCATGCTCTGTAAAAGCAGGGGTCATATTTAACGTTTAAATCAACTGGGTTTTGGGGGGGCTTTTTGGATTGATGGATGGATTCATTCTTGTTCATACTTCCTTAAATATGTTCCTAGGATGGGAATATACCTCTGCTGCTCGCAGTACAAAATGGACATGCTGAGGTATGCAGATATCTTCTGGATCACGGAGCAGATATCAATTCTAGGGACAAAAATGGAAGGTACAACAAAATAGCTATGCTGTATTCACGACTTCCATGATATTGACATTAGGAAATGACGTTTTTCTTCTTTGTCCAACCTTCCCAAGAACTGTCATTAATAGTAGACATTGACAGTTGTATAAGAGGCTGTAACCTGGCTGTGAGGGGAAGGTGTGTTGCATGTGCGGAGAGCTGACTAAATAAAACTTTGAAAGGATAAATATATAGGGCCAGATGGCCCCTTTACGACCATCTTCCCACTGCCAGAGTGGTGTAAAATGAGAGCAAATCACATTTTAAAATCGCTCCTACAAGACTCTGGCCAGTAAAGTTCAGATACACTTTTTTGAAGGCTGCGTGGCTTTCTCCACTGGATTTTTTTTCCATTTCTGACTTGAGTTCACATCTTCAAGTTGGCTCCAATAACTACAAGACATGTTCCCAGAAGGCTTTCTCCTGTCTAAGAGGCCATGAAATACAGAGATGATCAGATGCTGGAAAACTGCAAGACAGAACAAGGACCCAGCGATGGAAATGCTGGCTTTTATAGCTGCACCATTTAGTAATGTGTTGACTTGATAGGCTCCTGAATTGTCAAAATTCCTTTTTAAACAAGAGCATCCCAAGTGCATTTTTTCCACCATTTTTTTCTACAGTTTTGATACATTTTAAAAACAAATTTAAATTCTATGAGCTGTTTTGTAAACCAGTATTTAAACTGCCAGAACAAAATGGATTGCTGAAGAGATTGTGCATTTACACATTGTGATGCACAATAAGATGATCTAGAGCACTTTATTATTCCTTAGAAGCATATGGGAAAAATAATACTTTGCCCTTACTTTGGACTGATACAGGATAAGTGCATTAGAGCAGTTTGCTGTTCCCAGCTTTTCTAAGACGAAAACTAGTCCCTTTGTCCAGTTGTTCAATTTGAATGTCCTTGTCCTTGTTTTGAACCTACAGTGCTGTCCACTTTGAGAGATCTCTCTGCCTTTCACTCACAAGCTTTCTATTGACTCTGTGGAAACCCTTGAAAATTCATTGTCCCTTGTGTGTAAGAGCATTTCACTCTTCAATAGACAGCACAGTAGTTGCATTCTTGCTCTTTTTAGAAAACAATAACAGTGAATAGAAGGGAGGAAGATGGTACTAAATGAGAAACGCTGCTTTTCTTTCTGTCCTCTCCTCCTTGTGGGAAGACTACTGTAACACACTGTATCTCCACAAAATCAGATATATGCATCACTAACTTATGTAAGCTGTCTTTTAATATAAAAAAATAAGAATTTAGGGGTGTCCAACTTGGATTTCTTGTCCAAATTCCAGTTGGGCAATTACACTGTCCATCTAAAATCATCTCTGCCATTTCACTCGAATATGATATTCTTTGCTTTCCTTCCTTGCACAATTATGTAACACACAGGCAGTGCAACTGCCAATTCTCCCCCATGCTTCCACCCCCAGAAGGTGGCTGAATTTCAGTGGTGGGTGAAAGGATTGCTATAATATTTTGACATATGAAAGGAAACAATTCATTGCCATGATACTGTTTGCTAGTCAGTGTTCTTGTCTGTTTCTTTCAGAGCACAAACTAAAAAACACCAATCTATTAGACATATTTTCACGCTGAGGGTGGAGTATTTTGCACAAGAGGGTAAAAAATGCTGGTATGCAGTAAAATACTTTTGATAAACAAGTGTGTGCACCTCTTTTCATCCCTGCAAATAACTTGGAAGGATTAGAAAAAGGGAGTGAAATTGTGCATAATGATTTTAAAATTTTAAAAGGAATAAAAAATCTTGGATTTTACGGATGTGTGTCTGTGGCGCTTCATATTTTTCCCAAAAAAGTTGTGTGACAAAGCTACAGCCCTTAGAGTAGAATCTTCACACTTTGGCTGTGTGTGGTTTGTTCTCTAGGACTGCTTTGATGCTGGCTTGTGAGACTGGAGGTCTTAACATCGTGGAAGCTTTGATTAGAAAGAGTGCCGATGTCAGCCTTGTAGATGCCCTTGGACACGATGCCCTGCATTACTCAAAGCTCTCTGAAAACACAGGGATTCAGAGCCTCCTTCTGTCAAAGATCTCTCCGGATGTCGGTATGTGAGGAAATAATCTTCAGTGTGTCAGTTTTAACTAACCAGATCTATTTTCAACAAGAAGTGAATTTATTTTTTGCAATAACTTGAACTTAGCTAGTTCTCGAAGATAATTAGTATGGCTGTTTGATTTATCACTGCTAAGTGCTTTCCAAAACACAGACATGGTCCATACTCCAAAGAACTTGTAAGATAATATCCAAGGGGCAGGTGGTAGGGAGCAGCTGTGAAATCACTGCAGTAACATAGTAAGGGCTACCATGCTGCATGGAGTTGAGCTTTTTATTCTGTGATGAGAATAAATTAAAGTTCTTAGCTGGCTAATTTTGTTTAAGCTTCCCAGGGAGGGGTGTCAAGAAGAGGCTGTAATCTAGAGAGGATATTAGCCTTGTGGACCTTTTCAGGAAGGGTATTCTAAGTATGGAGGCAGCATGAAGGAAATGCAAGAGACTGCTGGAGAAGCAGACCAATGGGGCATCACAGGCAGTCAGGAGTGAGGTGGGGATAATGCAAAGACATGATTGCTTTTTTTTTTTTTAAATGGTATTTATTGTAAAACCTTTTTTCCTTCCCCCCTCCCCCCATACAGATACAAGGTCACCAACAAAGCCAAAGCAGGTATTTGTCTCTCTTTTATGTTCAAATTATACAGGTCTCTGACTTACACAGAAAATTATAAATGGCCTATGCTTAAAAGCGCTGATAAATGTCACTCTGAAATTTACCTGTAATTATAATGTTCTATTGTATGAATGCTGGAGTTGCTTATAGAGTAGAACCATGTTGCAGAAACATATTGCTTTAATAGCTTTATTTTTTTTTAAAACATGGCTTCTTGCAAGATTCAGTAATCAGCATGCCTTTGGGAGGCAGGAAAGGGTCCTGGAGGAAGCGAGTGGTTCTGTGGTTGGGGAAAGGAAGCACAAACTCTTGCGGAAAAACTCAAGAGTTTAGGCCCCAAGCCTGGACTTTCTTGCACCTTGATTATGGAGACAAACAAAGGCAAAGCTTTTCAGGTTTCAAAATGAAATAGGTATTCCAGGGTTACAAGAGGTGTTGCTGGGATGCCCTTTGCTGGAGATCTCAGTGGTGAAAATCCCACCAGCTCGAAGCAATAAAAATGCCCTAATAGCACTTATTAGGGGCACAGTATTTTGGAGGGCACATGCCCCATTAAAGCGGGAAGCTGCAGCGTGACTGATTCAAGCCCTCCCCTTGTGGGAGAAATGGGTCTTTCAAGCTGTCCAAGCAAGTGTGTTGACAAAGAGGAAAAATAATGGCCGTTCATGGTCACTTGATTAAGCTGTGAATGAATGAAGTATTTGAGATCACTAGTAAATGCTAAACCTCTCATCAGCTTGTGCTTTTTTCACTAAATCTTTGTTTTTGCTGAAGCATGAATTGCAAGGGGTTGGGAGGACATCCTTGTCTTCAAGCATGCCTAGTATCTTTCTATTATTAGCAATGCAGTTATTGTGGAGAAACTTGAAGAAGAGAAGGCACAAACTGCGCAGGTTGTGTGGGGGGTTTAATAAAACAGCTTACTCAGACTTTACTAACCAAACTAACAAACCTCCATTCTCTGGCCTGTGAAACTTTCAGCATGATCAAGTCTCTAAATTAAGTTCAGAAAGAAGTGGAACTCCAAAAAAACGCAAAGCCCCACCTCCTCCTATCAGTCCTATCCAGGTAAAGAAAAAGTCCAAGTTTGAACATGTTGATATTAATTGTGGGGGTGGGTAAGAGCAGGAGCATAATGTGAATGATGTTGGCAACATTTTCTGTTTTTATATGTCTGTCTCATGTGTCATGACTAGATTTTTTTCTGAGGTTAGGGTGATTTCTTGAAAACCCATATTGGTTACAGTTACTAAGGAAGCTGCAGGAAATGTGGCACGGTCTAAAAGCTGTGCAGATTGCTATACCTCCCTGAAGGTGAAGGTCTTCCCTTTTGATGAATGCCTTAAAATGCTGCACTTCCAAATACACATAGCTTTAGAAAGCTAATAAGGGGAGAGAGCAGAGATGGATGGATCACAAATATGTTATTAAACTGAGCATTCCTCATGTCTGGCTATAATGCATGGGTGATAAGAACAGCATTGAGTAATTAGGTTTGCTCTTTGGTGCTAACATAGAATTATCGCTTATGTTAACATGGGCAGTAGAACGCCTTAACATATACACACACAAACTTCTTTTTCAGTTTAGTGATTTGTCCTCTCCACGTTCAGCAACTTCAACTCCAATTGTTGGTAAAGGACAGGCGTTCTTCGCTGAACAAGTATGCAAGGTATATTCGCTCCTGCTGTTCTGTCATTTTGATAAACCTTGGCTGTATTTAAGGGAGTGAAAGTACAAATAATCCATGTCAATGACGGAGTGATTGAATTCTGAGAAATAAAAGGTGGTTTATAATCTGTATAAAATGAAAGTGCATATGCTTTGTAAACTTATTTTGCTATTTTCTTTTAGTAAACATGGTGGTAATTCATAATAAATGAGTAAATGTTCTGCAGAACATAATTATGAAAGTAAATCTCAATACTACAGTAGGGTGGTATTTAGTGCTGACAAAGTGCATGATACTGTTCATTATATCACAATAAAAAGAGTCCTTGTCCAGAAGCCTTCCGCAGGATGAGTAGCCACTTGCTGATTTTGGCGTATGTTATCAAAGACTGTAGTCCTTTGACATTTTAAATATATCACACACATTACATTGCATTATTTGGCACACAGGCTAAGACTTTCAAAACTGGCTAAGGGGAATGTGGATGCCCAAATCATGTTAATTTTAAGGGGAATATGGAGACCAAATCTCTTAGGCTAATTTAAAAATAAGGAATCTTGTTTGGAACAAGACATCAGACCCCAGAGCAAAGGGCCACCCATTCTGCAGGGCTCAATCTCATTCCATACTCATTTCTGTGAAGTCTAGAACTTCTTGAAGTGTGAAAGGATTGTCTCCTTGTATGTCACAGGAAGAGATCAGCTCCATACAGCGAGATAACAAGGATAGACTGAGTGACAGCACTACAGGTAACGTGAATAAGAATAATGAAGCCTCCTATAATTCTCTAAGCTTATTCTCGTTATCCATTGTCTTAGAACCATTTAAATATAAGAATAGTGGTAATGGTATCAGGGAATGGTTTCAGTCTTACAACTCTTTAGCAAAAACTGATATACCCACCAGGGATTAAACAATTTTTAGAAATCTAGCTAGATAATTCCTTCATTTGGCATATTAATGGACATTTGGGGGGGAGGGAGGGCAACAAGTTCACTCTGTCTCCAAGTCATAATGATTTTATATGAAAGGATAGTGACTGTAGCAAAAAAAGGAACTGCATCATTACTTCAGTTGTTTTAAATGGTTTAAAACCATTTATTTTAAAGGTGCTGATAGCTTACTGGATATAAGTTCTGAAACTGACCAGCAAGATCTTCTTGTATTGTTGCAAGCAAAAATTGCTTCTCTAACGCTACACAATAAGGAGTTACAAGATAAATTACTGGTATGTATTACATCTTTGCTCCTAATTCAAAGCAAAGGGAATCTTTCAGTTCTTAAATAGCAGAATAAAGAGCTACTTTGTTTTATGATGATGTGCTGTGAAGATAAATGCAAAGACAGTTTGTAGATAATAAGAGTTTCTAGAAATCAAGACGAAACTGTCTTCATCTTCAAGTATTAAATTGTTGTTTTCAATTGTCATTTTCCCCCATAAATTACTTGATAGTCTTTTTTTTAAGACGGAGTTAATTTTTTCAGAACTCTGGCTAATGATTTAGGGTTTTCAGCATTTTAACTCTCATAGCTTTTGATCATTTTTATACTACAGGAGTCATCCCAGATTTTTAGAATAATTTAGTACCCAGTATCTTCACTTGTGTGCTGAGCTCTACTGAAAATCCAGCCCACAATGTTTTAATTGTCCATCTCTGCAGGGCACAGGAAGAGTTCCTTACTTCATCTGCTCACTAACCAACATTGTTTTATAAACACTAATGCTTTTTATGCAGGAAAAAGCACGCAGAGAAGCAGAAATGGATTCCACCCTAGATTCCTATCATTCCACCCAAACAGAGTTTGATCAGTCAGTGGACCGACAAAATCAAATCTCAGCTCAAGAGCTAAAATCAACACAAACTCAAGAGAAGTCAACAAGCAACAATGAGGTAAAAATTAAGCGTCTACAAGAAGATTTAAAAGATGCACAGAGGAAATTAGATAATTCTGAAGCAAAAAGAAAGTACTTAGAGACCCAAATTCAGTCTAGAGTACCAGAAGCAATTCATTTAAACAGTGCAGATATTTCAGAAAATGGCTCTGATCTTAGCCAGAAACTTAAAGAAACCCAGTGCCGATATGAAGAAGCTATGAAAGAGGTCTTGAATGTACAAAAACAGATGAAATTGGGCCTTGTTGCTTCTGATAACAAAGATGCTTACTCGGATGTCCATGAACTGAGAGTTACGTGTGAAGAAATTGAAGTGTTAAAGCAGGATCTCAGGAAAGCATTAGAGGAAAGTGAAAGTCATAAAGAGAGAGTGAGAGAGCTACAGGAAAAACTTGAAGAAAGAGAGCAGGACGTTGCCAGCAAAATGTCTGTAAAAGAATGTGAGGAAATAAAAAGTTCGTATTGTTCAATAATTGAGAACATTAACCAAGAGAAAGCTTTATTGATTGAGAGATACAAAGAAGGGCAAGAAGAAATCAAAAGGCTACAGGACAGGTTAAAAAATCAGATGCAGTTGGAATCCAGTGATGAACCTGGGGAGATGAAAGAAGCAATGAATAAAATGATAGATGACCTACACAGACAAGTTAGTGAGCTGTCTCAGTTGTACAAAGAAGCACAAACAGAGCTTGAAGACTACAGGAAGAGGCAAGCATTAGAGGATGTAACTTCAGAATATGTTCCTAGAGATGAGCATGAGAAACTGATGCAAGTAACAAATTCATTGAAAGATAAAGCTGAAGATGCATTATCTGACATGAAGTCCCAGTACACACAGGTATTAAATGAAGCAACAAAGCTCAAGCAACTGATAGATACTCAGAAACAAAACTCTGTACCAATTGCTGAGCATCTTCAGGCAGTGACTACTCTCAGTAGTACAGCAAAGGAAATGGAGGAAGAAATAAATGAACTTAAAGAACATCTTATTAACAAGGAAACTGAGATAAGAAATCTGCAGAAGGAATTGTTGGAAGAAAAAGCTGCAGTTAATGAAGCAATGGTGCCCAGAGTTTCGTATGAAAAACTCCAGACATCGTTAGAAGGTGAAGTTAATATTTTATCATCCAAACTAAAGGATTTAATGAAAGAGAAAGAGAATGTGTCCTTAGATGTTGCACAAATGAGAAATGAAGTCTTGAAATTAAAAGGGGAAAAAGAAGGTATTCAAACTCTCCTTGAAGTGAAGGAGCAGGAAATAAATGGACTTCACCGTAAATACCATCAAGCTCAAGAAGATCTTCTTGAAATGAAAAGATATGCTGAAAGCTCGTCAAAGCTAGAAGAAGATAAGGATAAAAAGGTTAGTGATTCATTAGAAATTAGGTTTCCTGGACATTTAGACCTTGTAAAACAATTTGAGTAATTCATGCAGTTCACAGTTCCATATTAAACAAAGGGTCACATCGTATCATATTTGAGTACATCTTGTGTTTTGTAATCTCAGTTCCCACAATCCCATCTTTAATGTTGGTGAAAGCTTGTTTGGCTAAATGTGTATTTGAGCCTGCTGAGGTTCACAGAAATGGAGTTGCATGATCTGTTATGCTACCTCTTTTTCAGGTGAAGTCAGAGGTGGCTTAGTTACCCAAGTGCTTGGTCTCCTATCTTGAAATGATGAAAGTGGGCATTAGAAAAGGGAGAGATCACAGACAGGGAGAGAAGTTATGCAAACGTAAATAAAGATGCACAAGTGACCAAAGCTCCCACAGTTCTTTTTTCACCCCTATCATTTCACCGATTCCCTACTTGTCTTTTCCATAACTGGGATGTTTGAGAGGACACAGTTCTTAAAGTAGAAAATGGGCCACAGATACGGTAGCTGTCTGTATAACATTCTGCTGGCTCTGTGTACTTGACCCAGGTTAGCTGCATTTGTCTTCTGACATAGATCTATTCAGAGGCTGTGCCCATACAGTCAGTAAACACTATTAATACCTCACTGGTACATATTGCTTCACATAAATTGTTAAAGCAGTGTGTTTCCATTCGGAAATGAGAGTGCTGCACAAAAGCAGGTTTGCTAGCCGAAAGTGAACGCTTCCAGTGATCAGGATGGTGGAGGAAAATTGGCAGTGAGCCAAGCGTGTGTGGTGGGGACAGAGCCAGAGTGGTAGGAGAGAGGTGGGCAGGAAGAGGAGTAGCATGCCAGAGATGTGGGGGGAAAGAAGTAAAGATAGAAAGTAAGTGGTGTGAGAGACAGGGAAAACAGGAAAGGCAGATGGAGAGAGCAGCTAGCTAGGAGGACATACACCTGCATGCAGACCCCCGTACTGGTACGGAGCTAGAATTGCTGCAGGGTGAGCAGGAGGCACTGCAGAACTGGCTGAGAAAGAGCTACATCCCAGCTATCTTTGTGGAAATAAAGGTTGCAGCACGGTGGGAGCACTGTAACCCTTTGTTTACCTAGTAGCTGCCTTGTGCCTCCAAGATCAAGGTAGGAATGCTTTTTCAGAAGCCAAAAGAAAAGGCACAAGTGTTCCCTGAATAAAGCACGGCAAAACGGTATTTATTGCATCCTTTCACGTGTACCTTTTCTTCCTTGATAGATCAATGACATGTCCAAGGAAGTTAGCAAGTTAAAAGAAGCACTGAACAGCCTTTCTCAGCTTTCCTACTCAACCAGTGCACCCAAAAGACAAAGCCAACAGCTGGAGGCATTACAGCATCAAGTGAAACAGTTACAAAATCAACTGGCTGTAAGTGTGGGTTTCTTAACTGATAAACTCTGGCTGCTCTCATTGCTAATAGGATGTGAAGCCTTCCTTACAGTGCTTCATAGGCCCAATTAAAATGGAGCACACTCACTGAGTACAAGAAATGAATGCTTAATGCAGTAAAGTGTACCATTTTAAAATACGCTATAAAGGATATTTGTGAATCCTCATTATTGTCGTGGTAATGCACTCATTCAGCAGTAATACAAAACTGAGTTGCTGTGTCCCAGTATATTCCCCAGAGGTCTCCCACTTAGGTCAGTCAACTTCACTCCATTTTCTGCTCTGGAGATATGAGAAATAGTGCATCAGTTTCCAATAATTGAAACGACACTACATGTGCAGTATGAAATTGCTTAAGCTATTATGTTGACGTAAAGGATTAATTGGTATTAAAAGGATTGGGTTGATAAAATAATTATGGCACCTCTTAAGCTGATGTATTGAGATGTGTTTACATTAGTTTTATTTGTGACACAGCAAAATGAACAAAATAATAGCAGGATCGAGAGTTTAGAAAGTCACAGCTTTAAATGGGGATATCCAGATCTCTGAGATGTTGGGCTGTTATAGCAAAGTGTAATAGTTGATCCAAGATGCTATAACTGTAATAGAACATGGCACTGGCCCCATGATTTGTAAAGTCCATAGCCAGTTTGCACTGGGTTCTTGTGTTGATCAGAAAGGTGCAGATTTAGTCATCAGTTAAGGTCATCTTAAAATTTTTTATAAGCTAAAATAAGCCCTATATTTTTGGTAGGAATAATCTGTCAGATCTTGTGACAAGTTTCTGTCTGAAAAGGTCCCTTTTTTTTAAAAAAAAAGGATAATTTTTTTCAGAATTTGTGAGCTGCTTTAAATGGTTTTAAAATTGTATCCTCTTTCAATAAGGTTTCCCATTTACAAGTACAGGGCCCAGTCCAGCAGAACTTGAAAATTTCCAAGCTGGACAGATCCCAAAGCATTTTTTTTAACCACAGAAAGCTCTTGCTGTGCGTTATGGAGCAGCTCTGGCAGTGCTTAAAGTGGGTGTGTCAGGGACCTGGCAAAAAAAAAAAAATTAAGAATCGAGCCAGGTGGCATTGTCTTACCAAAGCTGCTGCTCCCAGATTATGGAATAGGCCCCCTTCCCCCTCCCAAATACACACACACCCCTCTCTTTTTTAGATCTCTTTAACCACCAAGCTCTGGGGAGGAAAGCTTTTGTATTTGAGTTCCCAACCTGTTGTGCCACACAACTTTCCTTGTGCCTGTTCTTCCTTATCCCCGTTCAGGCAGCAGGAATTAATGTGGTTCTGAGGCTAGAATTAGTCCCTTGCAGGAATACCAGTGGGGGCAATAGACTTAGTAAATCAAATAAACAATAAAGCACTTAGGCCAGATGTACACTAAAAAGTTAGGTCAGTCCAGCCATGTCACTCAGGGATGTGAAAAACCCACAACCCCTGAGTGACCTAGTTAAACCAGCCTTAACCCTTGGTGTAAATTAGCGCTAGCTCGATGGAAGAGTTCTTCTTCGAGTGCTTGCTCACATCCATTCCAAGCAGGTGCACATGCGCCACATGCACTGTTCGCCAGAAAGCTTTTTCCTCAGAAGTATCTGTGGGGTCAGCTCTGGTGCCCCCTGGAGTCGTGCCGCTATGGCGCTCTATATAGGGGCCTGCCGACCCTCCCCCTCCTCAGTTCCTTCGTACTGCCTGTGAGGGTCCCTGGAACTTTGCTGCTCTTGCCTAGCAAGTGCTTCCCTCCTGATTGTTTCTTCTTAAGTACTTGTAAATAGTTTGAATAGTCCATTTAGATAGATGTAGTAATTAATGTAGTGTAGTTAAGTACTCTGCTTAGTGGGTTGTTAGCTCCCCTTCCCTCTGGTGATGGGGCATGCCTGGATTTAAGTCTTGTGGGTCCTGCTTGAAGCCTATGCCCAGGGACGACCCGCATTTGGCTTGTCTGAGGTGCCTCGGGGAGTCTCATCTAAAAGAAAAAGTGCAAGGTCTGCAGAGGTTTCAGACCTAGGGCCCAAAAGGAATATAGCCAACGCTTGAAGTTCCTACTAATGGAGGCCGCCCTTCGACTTGCAGAGCAGAGAGCAGGCTCATCGACGTCGGTGAGGAGTGCCCCGGCTGCTACAAAAGAGCCGGCAGCAAGAAAGGAAACTGCACCGAGGGAGCCTCGAAACCACAAGCGTCCCCAGAGCCGAGGGAGCCACCTCGATCTGAGAAGTGGCACCGCTCCCATTCCCCAGCGCCACAGAAGAGGAGCAGGGATAGAGGGCACTCTCCATCACTTAAGCCCAAGCCTGCAGACGTTATGAGGGTGCGACCTGTGCCGGGACACCTGAGCCCCCGGCCCTCAACCTCAGCACCATTGACTCTGAGCCAGAGAAGAGCCTCGACGAGTCCGGTACCGGTGGACTCCCTGCGTGGGGAGAGGAAGACGGATATCCAGCTTCCCTCCACTCCAGAGATATTTGAGGTGACCAGAGAGCTCATCGAGATGGTTCCAGCACCATCTAGTCGCCCCCCCTGGCGTGTGATCTGGCACCAAAAAGACCTGCGGTACTGTCCAGAGGCAAACTGGCCACAATGGCCAGGTCGAGACACACCCACCCCGCCGCAACTTTCACCGGCACCACCACTCATGATGCGATCATTCGACAAGCCAGAGACAACACTGCGTTTGGCAGAGCAGTGCTCCAGTCTGTAGTTCTCTGAGCTCCGACCCCACCGTCTTGGTCTGGCTTGGGATTCACCCGCTTGGAATTGACATGAGCAAGCACTCGAAGAAGAAAAGACGGTTACTGACCTGTAATTGGTGTTCTTCGAGATGTGTTGCTCATGACCATTCCAAGACCCACCCACCTACCCCTCTGTCGGAGACAGCCGGCAAGAAGGAACTGAGGAGGCGAAGGTCGGCAGGCCCTTATATAGAGCGCCATAGTGGCATGACTCCAGGGGCTACCAGCACCATCCCTGTGGGTACTTCTGAGGGAAAACTTTCTGACGAACTGTGCACGCAGCACGTGCGCACCTCCTTGGAATGGACGTGAGCAACACATCTCGAAGAACACCAGTTACAAGTCAGTAACAGTCTTTTCTTAAAATGGCGTCGCTAAGGGTGCTCCATGTCAGGTGTACGTGTGCCTCTCAAGCCCTTGATCAGAGATTTTCCTAGCAGTGTCCGCTCAGCCCACAAGTGTGCTCTGCGCAAGCTAATGCTGCGCTCCCAAGGCATACAGGGTTGCGCAGGCAAACAGACCTCAGTTCCTTCTGTACCTTCTCAGCCTGTGATAGCGCTCTAGCGTGACTGCTTTGTGCATGCCGCAGCCTGTAGTCTAGTTGTTGTTTAGTTTAGTGTTAGTTGTTGGAATAGAATTAGATAGTAGTGAGAGGTTTCAGTTTTTCCTCTTTCCCCCTTTTTTTTCCTCCCCCATTTTTTCCAGGGACCTTATTTGGCCTGGCTGGGCATTCCTGGCTGGCCAGGTTCAAAATGCTGCCTTTCCTGTCAGGAGGCTATCCTGATCCAGTGATGGCCATTCTACGTGTAGCTGTTGCATGGGAGAGTCCCATGTCCCCCAGAAATGCAATTTTTGCCTGGACCTAAAATCTAGAGCTCAGAAGAATCAGGAGACCAAGCTGAAGCTGCTGCTGATAGAGCACTCCCTTCAACCCGCTTCCGAGTTGGGTCAGGAGATAACACCCCCCTCCTTCTCAGCTGCCCGCATACATGTGTCTCCAGATAGATCCCGTTCCCCTTCACCTTCGTTCGGCCAAGTTGTCTCCTGAGAAGATGATGATCTCAGGGAAGGCTCCAAAGAGGAGCTCGGTCTCCCACCACAAGGAGCCAGCTCCCAAGAAGTCATGATCTCCTGCAAGATGTATGGTGTCAGAGGCCTTGAACTCTCACCTCTGTACCATGGAGGCAAAAAGCTTTCTCTGGTACTGGTGGAGCAGGGAGATCCTGGAGCACTTTGGAGGAACACATCACTGGCAAGGTCCTGGTACCATCCGCCTCCAGATCAGCACAGACTATTTTAGACTTAACAATGGTGCCTTCCCACTCAGCTCAGTCAGTATCAATGCACCTGAAGTGGAACACCTAGAGGGACACGTCTCAAAGAACCACAGTTACTGCACAAGAGGGAGTAGCCTTTCCTTCCATTGACCTAGTTACTGCCTCTTGGGCTGGATTAACTACAGCGATCGTAAAACTCCTCCCATTGCTGTAGTGAGCATCTAAACTAAAGCACTACAGCAGCGCTGTAGCAGTTTAATTGTAGACCCCTCCTTAGGAATGAAGACTTATGGCCGTCCCTGAGACTACTGCCAGAATTCTGCAAGAGCCTCTCATCTCCAGCTGCTGTTGCAGGGAGGCATGGCTTTCACTTCCTTCCCTCCCCTATCTAACCACTAAAGCTGGGCGGGATGGTTTTCCCATTCTGTGAAAAATTTTGAGATTTCAAGTTCCACATTGAGATGAACAAGAAACCTTTAAAAGTGGAGTGAGGAGAGGAGTTGAGAGAGAGTGCAAGACCAACATACCCTCCTGCTCAAGAATAGCCTGGGTGGTCAGGACACTCACCTGGGTTGTGGAAGTTCTTGGTCCAAATGGGGCAGAGCAAGGATTTGCCCCACCTCTAGGCTACTGGCTATTATCGGGTGGGTATCTCCTCTCTCTCATCTCCCTGATAAGTTTAGGAAAGAGGTGGTATAATATTAGGAATGTATGGCCCACTTCTCTCAGCCTAGTTTCTAAAACAGAACTTCAGGTTTATTTGGAGATATGGTTCTTGGGTCTGTGACCACAGAAGAGGGGCTTGTCTGTGTCTGAAAACGTAGTCATTTGCCAGAGCTCCATAGGACAGGATCCTTTTGAGGCTCATGTGCATTAAGAAATCTACTCGTTATGGGTGTGGGCAATGGGTGTAGTTGAACTGTTGCCGAAAACTGTTTAACTTCAAGTGGTTTAGTTTCCTTGCAGAAAACGCCAGCCAGTTTCAGAAACTGACTGTGGTTTGATCCTGTCTGCAGCTAAACCATTTTGAGCACCCACGTCTAGATTCTTTCCTGGTATGGATAAAGCTATAGCATCTCAGTGGACCATATGCTGCAAAGGGACCTATTTTGGTTGGCCTGATTGTAAAATATTGCTTGGTATACTTGCAGATGAACAAGATAGTATTCTGATAGAAGTAAAGATACCATTTTTATCTCCGCTATAGCTATCCATGTGCTCTAAAACAAAATGTGGTGGTTTTTTAAATGAATTTGCAAGCATGTTCCTTGACTTGCCATCTTAATATTTTTAGGAGACGAAGAAACAGCATCAGGAGATTATATCAGTTTACAGGATGCATCTTCTCTATGCTGTACAGGTATGATTTCATATTTCTCAGTCACATGATGTATGTTGTGTCTTAATGTAAGAGGTCCCTTCTGCAAATCTATAATGAAAATAGCTTCTTAACTTTTGGTTACTCTAGACAAGGCGACTGAATATTTTAGCAGAAATTTAAAGCAACGTTCTCTTGGAAACGATTGGGGATGAGGGGGGCTAACATACTTTTAATACTATTTATTTGTGTAAAATTTCTGAAAGTAAAAAGGTGCTAGAATTAAACTTATTTTCCCCCCATTTTTCTAGGGTCAAATGGATGAAGATGTCCAGAAAGTGCTTAAACAGATTTTAACAATGTGCAAAAGCCAATCACAAAAAAAGTGAAACAAACTGTTTGTATTGATTCCTGCCGTGCTGCCATGGTGTTTATCTAGACTCACCTTAACACAAGATTTAAAATTGGCAACCTGTTGCTTTTTTTTTTTTTTAGTGAGCTGGATTTGTCTCTGCCACTCTTCCCACTCATCATATGTACTGTGACCTAATGCATCCGCACATCTTCTCCCTTCTCACAGTTTTCAGAGTACTGTTTTCATACCCAAAATGCAGGTATTTTTCAGAGTTGTTACTTTGGCCACCCAAGATGTAAAGTGTGGTCCACAATGTTGTAATGTGCTTCACAGCTTCCCTCTTCAATATGGAGATGTTTTCAGTGAAGGCTACAGATCCCAGCTTGCAGTTGTTCCATATGGACATGAATAGTCACACCCCCTGCGTAAACATGAAGTTCTCCATTCTGAGTCCTGCTCCTTGATGTTGAAGAGGAGGTGGGGTGATCTAGTCTGCTCCATGTTTTGGCCCTTGGGCTCCTTGCCTCTTGCCAGATGTAACCTTTGGTTGGCTAAAGTTCATTCACCCACGTAGTAATGAACAAAGGCAGATATTTGTGTGGAATTTTGCTTAGTGAGCCAGAACATCGAGCAACTAAACTTATCTGTAATTTGTTTTATATTTAACAAGATTAACATGGATTGCAAGTTACCATGCCCACTGTACAATAAGTATGTAAAATCTGTGCTATACATCTTCATTAATTGAATTGTCTCAATATTGGACATAATAGTTTATACCCTAAACAAAACTAATCCAGAATGTAAAACCATAAATAAGTTAAACCTCAAAAGTTCTGTACAAAGCAACCCTTTTCAATAGGTCAAACTGTCTATGCAAATATTCACACTGGTGTTGGCCATGGAGCTCAGGAAAAAATAGAACATATGCTTCGAACAAGGGATTCTAGTGAACACAGGATGTTTACAGTGAGTGTCAATACCTCACAGTTCCTAACCTCACTTTTGTACAGATCTTCTCTTTAATATATTTTTATTGGCCCTCTAAGGAAATTTTTTTGTAACTAAACCATTTTGCTACATGAAGTTTGCATTAAACTATATTAACAAATATTTTAGGTAACCATGTTTAAGGCTCTTTTTTTTACCCGAAGTATTCAACTAGACTAGACTAAAGTATAGTGAAGTATTCTCAGCTCAGAAAACCTGTATAAAATAATCAATCTGTCTGCGTATCCAAGAGCACTAAAGTGTAAATGACAATTCATCCTGCTATTTCACCAAATGCAGGAATACATGATACATTTATGCAGTTATCTAGCAATCATTTCTGCAAGTTTCTTGGGCAAGAGAGGGCATCATTGAAGCCTTTTTCTGTTTTTAAGAATTGAAAGTAGACTTGGAAATGCCTCACGCAGTATAATGACAGCGTATAGTAGAGAACTACGGAAGAGTATTTCTAAGAACACACTGCATGTAAGGGATAAAACCATTCTAGCTTGCAGTTTCACTTATGGCATTTGTTTTATTCCTATTGATGAAAATATTTCCAGAGCTATATAATCTATGAAGTTTATAGACTCCTAATTTGACGGAATGTATAGTGCCTCAGGCTTACTGGTTACATAGTGCACTTACATCAAATAATTCCTAACAATGACAAAGCTCAAGTGGACTAAAAACTTTGCATCAGTTAGACCTTCCTGTTACTTTTCTTAGGTTGTTTAACTAATGCCTGTTAATTTTGGACAGTATTTTATAGTTAGACAATTTGGAAAATACTCCAAAGAAATGTGAAAGGACTTTTTTTTCTGCAGCACTTAAAAATTTCAAGCATGCAAATCTGCAAATTTTAAAACTTGATGAACCGTTTTGTAGGTTGCTGTTCAGATTTAGTCTTCTACCTTGTTTTGTTATGCATATTTATTACAATTATCTTTGTGAAATATTGAAAATTATACACTATTGCATAGCCTTTGTCCTTGTATGTAATTTACAAAATGTTTCCTTATGCAGCAAATAAACTATTTCCATTTTTTCATCTTTGCTCTTTTTGTGCATTCAGCTAGTTGTTTGTACTGTATTATGCGATAGTACATGTTTCAGTCATATTAAACAATATAATACTGTGGTTACATAACTGTCAAACATGTAAGTAGTTAAGCTTCTACTAGCTGATTGATAAGGTTAAAGCTGTTTCTAAAACAGATATCCCCCTAGAAAAATGAATTGAAGAAAAGAATGTAAGTCAATTAGTCAAGACGCATTTATTTTAATATCATCAGGCAGCCATCCAATGCTCTGCCTATACAATCAGTATAACTACTGTGACCCAATGTAACAAATTAATACCATCCCAGATCCCTCAAAACTAAAGCACTGCAATTGCCCACTCATCCCAGTGTATACACACACACAGCCAGGTGATCTGTGTCCAACTGCATCTCTCCTTTTCAACACAGGCCACTTCCTTAGTGAAGACCCACTTATCTCCCGTCAACTTACTAACGTTCACTTATTGCTGTGTCTTCACTGCTGTGTCTACAGGAAATGCCCTCCGGTCGATGCAGCATCACTCTTTTTGGGGGAGGGGATGGATTTACTGCGTCATCCGGAGAGCACTTCCGGGATCGACTGTGTTTGTCTCCACTGCCTGCTCAATTGAGCCCGCTGCGTCGATCTATGGAGCCCAACACAACGGAATAAGTGTAGACATACCCCACGTATACTTCAGAGGGAATGAATGGAACATTCATCCAGTCATCCAGTCCCAGCTTCTGGCAGGTGGCGATCTAGGGACATTTGGAGCATGGGGTTGTGTCCCTGACCATCTTGGCTAATAGCCATTGATAGATAAATTCATGGATGATAGACCTAATTCTTTTTTGAACCTAGTTATACTTTTGGCCTTCACAACATCCCACGGCAACACGTTCTGCAGGTCGACTGTGCATTGTGTTTAGATGTACTTCCTTATGTTTGTTTTAAACCTGCTGCCTATTAATTTTGTTGGGTGAGTTATGTGAAGAGGTAAATAACACATTATTCACTTTCTCCACACCATTCATGATTTTATAGACCTCAGTTATCTCACCCTTAGTCATCTCTTTTCTAAGTTGAACAGTCCCTGTCTCTCTTAATCTCTCCTCTTATGGAAGCTGTCCTGATCATCTTTGTTGCCCCTCTCTGCACCTCTTCCAATTCTAATACATCTTTTTTGAGGTGGAGTGACCAGACCTGCATGCAGTATTCAAGGTGTGGATGTACCATGGATTTAGAAAGTGACATTTTGCCTCTAACTGCTCTACTCTGCTGTTTAGCCCTGGTAGCATTCCTTCCTCAGAAACATATAACAAGGATATTTGAAATCCCCCATTATTATTGTGTTTTCTGCCTTTTGTAACTTTTCTAATCCCCTGAACATTTCACAGTCACTATTATCATCCTGGGCTGGTGGTAGGGTGTATATTTCTACTCCTACTCTTATTGTTCAAGCATGGAATTTCTCTCCATTGAGAGTCGATGGTACAGTTTGATTCATTTACAGTATTTGACTAGGCTTTCTTTCACATATAGTGCTACTCCCCCACCAGCACGATCTATTCTGTCATTCCTATATATTTTGAACCCTTTGATTTTCCTTTGATTTTCCTTATTCCACCAAGTTTCCTCAATGCCTATTTATATCAATATCCTCATTTAATGCCAGGCACTCATGTTCACCAATCTTAATATTTAGACTTCTAGCATTTATATAAGCACTTGTACATTTTGTCAATATTCAGTTGCTTGCCTCCATGTATTATGTTTAAATGGGACTCGCTTACATTTGACTATCCCTCACTAGCTCCTACCTGTACTTTACCAACTTCTGTCCTATTCTGTTTACTAGAATATAGAGTTTCCCCTTTAATAAATTCATCCCTAAAAGATGTTTCCTCCTGAACCAGGTGCTCCTCTGCACCTGTCGCCTTTACCCAGCCCTTAGTTAAAAAGGTTGTGGAGGATTTTTAAATTTTACATGCCAAGAGTCTGGGTCCATTTTGGTTTAGGTGGAGCCCCTCCTTTTCCAAAAGATTGCCCAGGTCTTAATAAACCTAAAACCCTCCTCCCTACGCTATTGTTTCATCCACGTATTGAGACCCTGCAGTTCTTCCTGTCTTTCTGGCCCTGGATGTCATACTGGAAGCATTTCAGAGAATGCTACCCTGAAGGTCCTGCACTTTAATCTCACCTAGCAGCCTAAATTTGGCCTCCAGGACCTCTCTCCTACCTTATGCTATGTCATTGGTACCTGCACGTATCATAGCCACTGGCTCCTCTCCAGCACTGCAGATAAGTCTGTCTCGATGTCTTGTGAGGTCTGCAATCTTTGCTCCCTGCAAGCAAATTTACCATGCTGTTCCTCCTGTCACCATAAACCCAATTATCTATTTTTAATTGAATTCCCCATTACTATTACCTGGCTCTGCCTAGTAACTGAGGTTCCCTTCCTGAGAAGGAGCATCCTCAATTTGAGAGGATGCCATGAAATCATCTGGAAAGAAGGTCCCATCTATGGGAATGTTTCCTTTCCGGTCTGATGTTCTCCTTTCCCAAGACTTTCATTCTCAGCAGCAGAGGCTGCCAGACTGGGTGTGGGACCTCTCTACTATGTCCCTGAATGTCTTGTGTATGTACCTCTGTCTCCCTTATCCTCCAGTTCAGCCACTCTGATCTCAAGAGCCCATATTGTCTCTCTGAGAGCCATGAGGTGCTTGCACCATATGCACATATATGCCACCTGCCCACAAGGCAGGTAATCATACATGCTGCATTCAGTGCAATAAACTGGATAGCCCCCACTCTGCTGCTGGACTTCTGCTTGCGTTCTTTGTATTCTTGCGATGGTTTTTTTGCATTGGTGGAGGGGTGAAGTTTACAGTATGTGTGTTAAGTGTATCTGCCTCTCACATTCCCTTGCAAACCTCCCATTTGCTGCTCCTGTTTGCTAGCTCTTCTGGTCCAGACTTAGTAAGCTCTGAACCTAGCCCCGCAGGCCTTTTGGCTCACTGCGCAGCCCCAAGACAGCTCACACTATAATCTTTAATCAGGCAAACACACAATGGACAGACAATCCATCAAAAGATGCATGAGTCTGAGTGTGTTTTTACACATCCAGGGCGTGGCAGAGGCTGATAAACCAGGAATGGCTGCTGGGCAATTGAGTCTGGTAAAACTTGCTCTGAGCTGCAAAAGCAAACTGTCGCCAAGGTTACAGGCTGGGCCCTGCATTCTGTCACCAAGGCGACCGCGTGGGGGCCTGCCCAACTGAAAAGCCTCTGTTGTGGCCTCCCAAGGGTAAAGGAGAGGGAAGGAGCCTGCTAATTTACTTATTGGAAGTGTAACGAATCTGCCCTGGGACTGCCGGAGCCTTTCATGGAGGAAGCAGCAGGCAAAACCAGTCTCTCAGCTGCAATCAGCTCCCAGGCCCTGCTTCAGTGTGGGATAGCGCTTCTCGGCCATCGTCTCCAGGGCAGTGAGCAGGTACCGCCTGGGATCTCTACCTTCTGCTCCTGGGCTGTGCTCCATGAGCCCTGTGCTATCTCTACTTACCTCATGAGAGCAGTGACTATTTATTACCCCTGGCTGGGGGTGGGAGCAGGGAGACAGAGCGGGAAACCCCTTCCCCCCCAACTCTGGGATGAGGTGACCAGCATATCTGAATGTAAAATATGCGGGGGGGTGGGGGGGGGAGAGAATGCACTTGGGGGTTGGGCAGTGCGTGGACACTGAAAGCCAGGGAGCACTGAGGGCTTATTTCTCAGACATGGTTGTGTTCTTTTTTTTTTTTTTTTATGGGCACAGTTTTGTCCCCAAGTAATTACTCCCCTATTTTTGTGCCCACCTACAGTTGCGGGTGCAAGTAACAGGCGTTAGAGGTCAACCCGCTTCGATGCCTGCCTGATATTCGGGTGCCTCCGAGTACTAAGCGTGTATGGCTGCTGCGTATCTCCTAGCCTGGTAGGCAGACCCATGCTAATGCCTCTCGAGCTAGTGTGCTAAAAATAGTAGCGTGGACATTGGGGCCCGGACAACAGGGCGAGCTAACTGTCTAAATACAAGCCTGCCCGGCCCCCTGGGTCCGTAATCAGGTGACTAGCCCCAACCCCTGCCCGTACCACAACATCCACTCTGCTATTTTTAGTGTGATAGTTCGAGCGGCGCTAACACGTGTCTGTCAACCCAGGCTGGGAAGCTTGTGCCCAGCTGCAATGCAGACCTACCCAACAGGGCCTGTAATTCAGGGCTGCGGCAGAGATGTAAGTGCAAAGTGGCTCAACTTCAGTCTCTGTGTGTTTGTTAAATGGCCCTGGCTCCTCCCTTGATAAATAAATCACAGCATTAGACTGATGATTATTTCATTTTGGGGGGGGGCATGCCATACCCTGCATCCCTGTGCTAGGGTGGCAACTCGCAAGCCACTGTTCTCTCTCTCTCCGAGGCTGGCATCAGCAAAAGATTAGGAAACTCTTCACTGGTTACTCTTTATCCCCTCTATCAGCCTGTGACCAGGGGGCTAGAAACTGTGCTACCCAACCCTGACCCCCCCTTCTGTTTATGGGTTTGGAAGTGAAGCCAACAAATAAAACACCAACTTTTCACTTGTTCTTCCTCAGCCCATGTTGTAGCATAGGCCATTGTGGGCCAAAATGCACCCCAGGAAATGGTAAAATGCTGCCTGGAGCAGCCCCAATGCCTTCAGGTCTAACCTAACCACTCTACAGTGCAGGTGAGATTCAACGCCCAGATGACAAGGATATAAAGAAATTCCAGTGTGTTGTATGACAGTTGAGGGTCAACAGTGTACTGAGCCCTGGATGGCTCAGAATATCAACTAAGCAATGGGCTTTCAATTCTATTTTGATTTAGTTACATATCATGTGTGCGCAAACTAAAAACTTCTAGATAGAGTGTGATGCTCATCAGCTGGAAGTACATGTAGGGAGTGTCAACTGCAAAAAAATGGAAAGACAAGCTGTGTACACTTTGGAAATTCTGGCATTTGGGACTGTTCTTCTTAATTTTACTTCCTGATGGCTATTCTCATCTTAATGTGCATAATCTCTCCCCTGAACTGAGATGATACTGTATTATTATTAAATAGACATATCTCTGCTTAAACTTAAGATAGAAGTTCTTTGTGGCAGGAGGCTTGTCTTCTTCTGTTTGTCCTGCACCTAGCACAATGGGGTCCGAAGTACTTTTGCAATACAAATAAAAATATTTATTTACTCTTCATTTGCACTGCAGGAGAATCAGGGCCCCATTGTTCTAAGCACTGTGCAAACATATAATGAAAAGATGAGATGAGAGAACAGGTGAATACAACGAAGTGAAGTATGCGATAACAGTGAGATACTTGATGAGTACATGGAGTGATAACTCCGAGAGAGGAAGGTTAACTGGTCATTGGCTGCTCTGTTCCAGTTTATTTTGTGAAAAAATACCTTTATCATTTATGTTACTTCTGAACAGTTTCAGACATAGTCAGTTTGGACCTCCATAATTTCTTGGTAAGAAGATGATGCAAGATAACCTGATATATATCCCTACAGATTCAAGCTATGGTGCTGTGGAATCACACTTGTAAGTTAGTAAGCTTTTCTTTTTAAAGGGTGATCTTTATTTTTACCATTGTCTGCCCCATTATCTATAATTCTTCACCTTTCTCCCTGTTCCCCCTGTAGTAACCATTCTCTTTGTTTTATTGGGTTATAATTTAAGAGGGAGCTTTCATCACATTGATTATTCTATAATGGTTTTTCCTGTAAATTTATTATACAGCATTTTTCCAAGAAAGCAAAGAAGGGCTTTGTAAATAATCATCTGCCATCAGACACAAAAGTCTTTGTTTTAAAAAAAAATCTTATAACCAAGTTATAAGCTGTTGTCTAATTGTTAAAGGTAACACTACTACTTTGTTTATATTTTTAAGCATTATTCCCAGTTTCATGGTTAAATGCAGTGCAGCAACTAACAGCTGAATCTGAAACAAACATCACCAGTAATACAACCAGTATATTATGATCAGATCCCTAGAAACCAGTACCACTGCCTCTGAACATCTGGATGAGTCAAACAATGAGAGCACAGCAGGAGATAGTGAAGGAGAAGAAAAGAAAGCGAGGAAAAAGGTACTGCCTATGAACTGTGTTCTGGCACCAAATGAGAAATTAGAACACGCACTGAAGATGGCAGAAAAGTTCATTAAAGAAAAAGAGGTAACAGGAATTGGACCTGGTCCTTTTGCATATACTTACTTTTTTAAAATCCTGTGTTTGTTCATTTCTGCTTGAAACGCCTCAGCATTATCACCAACAGTATGAGATTGGAAGCAATGAGGTTTTGTGTTATTTGGAAAAGTGCCAGATTGACAGTACTGAGAATTGAAATTCTATAATTATTTATCAGTATAAAAGGCTGGCTGGTTTCATGTGGTTAAAGCACTGGATTGGGACTCAGGAGATCTGGGGTCAATTCCCAGAGCTGCCTCAGAGTCTTTGTGATCTTGGGAAAGTCACTTAATCTCTCTGTGCCTCATTGCCCTGTCAGTGAAGTGGGAATAATAATACTGCCTTTGTCCATCTTGTCTATTTAGATTATAAACTCTTTGGGGTAGCGATTGTCTTGTGTTCGTACAGTACCTAACACAATGCAGCCTTGGTGTCAGTTGCAATCTCTAAAGTCTAGATCCTCAAAGGTACTTAGGCCTGAAATCAATCAGTGTTAGGTGCTACTGTAATACAAATAATACACAAATGAATACCACTAGCAGCTAACTATGACTATGTTTCCGGAATAGGCACTCTGTCTAGTAGGAAGTGGATTGAATGATTTGCTGATTTCATCTAGGCCACCTATGAGTAAGTCATGGGATGGTAATGACTTTGGTAATGACTACTGATTAAAGCCAATGATCATGAGGTCAGAGGTTCTCTCCCACTTACAAATCCTGTGTCATCCAGCCCCCAGTGAAGAAGGTTATTTCTTCTGTAAGTGAAGCATCTCAAAGCCATGTTTAATAGATCACAAGGTCCCCCCGCATAATTTTTAAATGTTCCATACAAAAGGGTAGCAGTTTGCTGGTCAGCTGTTGCATTTTTTTTCTTTTAGTGTAGTAAAGCTGATGTTTCGATCATCATCTTTTTCCCAAGTAGGGGCTTTCTGTTGTAGGCAGCAGCCAAGTCATTCAGTTCCTAGCAGGAAAGATTCAGAGAATTAGCAAACATCTTTGGGAACCCAAAAATAGCTGTTGATCCTAATAATGGCAGTGGTGGGATATTAGTCATCATCATGATGTTTCTGATAATAACTCTTTCTCAACAACTCTGGGATATTAATAGTCACATGGTATTTGCAATCTTGAAAAGTCTTTTTAGCCTGCTGCTGAGGCTCCTTCTCTCCTTGTGCAAAGATCTCCTAATCAGCTCCCTCCCATTGCAGCTCCTCCACACACCCATTCCTTATTCAGAGACCTCCACTCTGTCTCCAGTAAAAGGAATTCCTCTACTCACTCCCTCTTATCCCGTGATCCTTTCCCAGGGAGTCCCCCATCTGCTTCCTCCTGCCCCCACCTTCTCCAGTCTCTGTGCAGACAGCCACTGGCAAAGCTTCGGTGACTACAAATATTCATGTTTGTCCCGTGAATAGTCTCAGAAACAGCTCTGTTAAAGGTTCTAGCTAGGGCCTGTGCTGCATCTCCTGTCAGAAGCGGTGCAGCCCAGGTGGAGGAAGTGGACAGAGTTTATGCCACCTTTTTGCTCTGGGTGCTGCAGGGGCTAAAATGGCTCTTGTGTAAAGTAGTACAGCCCTTGGGGATACTCTAATTTAGAGCAGCCTGGCCTAGAATCCCAGTGGCTCTGAGTGCTAGGCCCATGCTCTCTCCTGTCCTCAGCCCCCACCTTTCCCTTTAATATGGGTAATAGAGGGCTACTTATGTCAACCCGATGCTGGGGAAATTCTCCCTCACCTGTTACTGTTCTGGAGGTGGGGCCAAATCTGGCCCTACAATCACAAAAAAAGATTAACTTAGCTGTGATATTTTAGAAACAAATGCACAGAGGATGCCTGGCTTTATTCTAATCAATATGTAGGCACAACTTGAAAAAATTCTGGGGGCTGGATGGACCATTAAAATAATTTCTACTCTGTTGTTCTTCAGGTGTATAAAGCCAACAGGGAACTTATTAGATGTGTGGCTCTTACTAGAATTATCTATGGAGATGGTCACTGGCAACTAGGACAGGCATTCGCCAACCTGGCTTACAGTTATCTAATACTTCGAGGTAAGTATCTAATTTCAATTACCCCACATCAACAAGTTGGAAGATAGTGAAACTGGCTTCGCTATTTTGATCCTGCTTATATTTATGCATGTCCCCTAATGGGAATGATGGATGAGTAAAGTTATTTACATGCATATGTGTTTGCAGGATTGTTCCATGAGTAATCAATCAAAGCACATGTTATGGCAGGCGTCACCGGATGGTGATGTTACACAAAATCTTACCAGTTCTTCTTTTTTAGTGTGTAAGCAAGTGTTTAGTCTATGAAGAAATATAGTGGAGTTAGTTTTGTTATGAACTTGGCCTTGGAGAGCACAGTTTGTGTTCTGCCTTATTTTCTATATTTAGAAAAAATTCTGGAGACAAAGTAACAAAGAATGCGTCTGGGTCTTTTGGAAGAAGAGATTGCCTGGGTGCTGTCTGTAGCTTCCTCTTTTCCAGGACTGGTATATGTGTGTAATAAAGCAAATTACACCTAGGATACAATCTGCATCACTGTTTTCTCCTCCATTGGCAAGCTGACCCCGGCCCCAGACATCTGCTACTACCAGACAGAGGGGTAATGCTGGTGTCAGAAGTGGAATGGTGGTTTCAGAAGAAGGGTTAACACACATTTTTATATCAGAGTTCATAATAGTTCATTTTTTCCCAACACTAGAGATCGATGAGTTAAATTCATCTCTGGTGTAAATTTATTGGAGCCAATGATTACTGCAGCCAAAACTGAGTCAATGGTTTCACATGTTCACATGTGAAAGCAGAATTTGGCTAAGGACTGATGGTTAGCAAGAGAGCTGTCCATTCATATCTGTGTCTTATGATTGGGTACAGCATACTCATTACATAAATCAATTCCTCTTTATGGATGCAGAGCTTGCCAAGCCAATTTGCAGCAGCTTCATCAGTGCAGTGCAGAGACCCCGGACCATCATCAAATCTGGTCAGAGGGCAGTCATCAGTGATTTGTGACACTGTCTGAATTTGGCTGCAGCCACCTGTGGGATCCTCTCGTCGGCTTGAGGTGTGAAGGCTGCTTGCACGTGGACCCTGGCCCATTCAAAATCAGTTCAGAAGGGCCCATGAGCAATGTGGCAAACGAAAGCCAGTTACATGCATGTCAGTTATAAGAGACTGATTTCTGATGTCAGCTGCAGACCATCTTCACACCACACCAACGTCACGGAGAAATCTGGGCAGGGCAAGTGGGCCCACAATGGGTGCCTCAATGACAAGCATGCTCTATGGGTGGTCACAGAGGTCTGTGTATAGTGGCAGGCTCAGACTTGCCCGGATCTTCTCAATCATTCTGGCTATAGCATCCTCATGACGTTTGTGTGGAGGAGTGATGTTGCTTAACATAGGGAGCCAGGGTACTGATGTGGGTTGAATTATCCCAGTCTTCATGTGGTTGAGTGTAGTTGTGCATCAACCAACTTGACATGAGACAATGGAGCCAGACTGGAGCACAGTATTCTGCTGCTGAGTAATAGAGGGTTAAACCAGATGATTGGAGAGTTTGAGCATTTGCTCTCCATGAAGTGCTGGCCAGTTTGCTTGGAAGTCCTCACCTTGGCCGCAGTTTTCCTCAGGTAGTTAACATATATACGACATCTATCTAGGGTTGCTCTGAGGTAGACAGTGGGATTCGTGTTTCAAGCAATGTCCATTGACACAAATATTCAGTTCTTGGTCTGCTCTGCCATTGTAAAGATGGAACACAATCAAAACTGTCTTAGTCACACTTGTGGTAAATGCCACCAAGGACAGTATTCTCTCATCTTAATCAAATCAGCATTTTAGGTGTCTTCTAGTTCTTGGAATGACTATGCTTGAACGTCTAAGCAAATGTCATCTGTGTATGTGAAATTGCAGGACGGGGGCTGTGGAAAGTCATTGTGTGGAGGTTGAAAAGCATTGGTACCAGCAAAGAGCCTTGGGATAGACCATTGGTTTGTCTTTTCCATGCACTAACTTGGATTCCTATGTGCACTCAGAAACATCTGTTGCAGAAGAGAAGGTCAATAACATTGACTACCCATGCTGGGCATGCTCCTGATAATTTGACTAAGAGCCCTATGTGCCAGACAGTGTCATATGCTGCCGTCAGGTCCAGAAATATGGCTTCCATCTTTAGGTTTGTCTGAAAATTGTTTTCAATGAATGTTGTCAAAGCTAGCACTTGATCACAGGTGCTCCAACCACTCCAAAAGCCTGCTTGCTCAACGCGGAGTATTGACTCCACTTCTGGGAAGATGCGCTGAAGAATGAGACACTCCAGCACCTTGAATGGCACAGACAACAGAGGTATCAGTTGATAGCTTGCAACGTTATATGGCTCTTTCCCCAGTTTCAAGAAAGCAACGATTTCTGACATTCACCAGGTCTTCAGAAGTTGCTCTTCATTGACCTCTCGTGTGAAGAGCTGCGCCAGCCACTGGGGAGCACAAGTCCCAAAGTGCTTCAAGAAGTCTGGCGATATGTTGTCATAGTCAGCAGCCAGGCTGCTCCTAATATCACTCAGAATTTTGTCTAACTAGGTGGCTGCAAGCAGCTCTGTGTTGCCAAGTGGTGTTTCTCTAATGGAACTGACACCATTTGTCCTAGGCTTGTTGTCCGCCATGCATTTAATTTGGGGCCTTTGACACATTCAGCAGATGGCTCACAGCTTAGTTTGGCATGACAATTGGTCAGCTTCCAGCTGGTGGTTGCTGAGCTGCACCGAGACAACAAATCGAATTCCAGAACTTCCGGCTTGAGTGAGTGGCGTCTAGATTCCAAGGTGTCCCTTCCCATTGTGCCCCATCCACCAACATCCATTGACTTGGTGTAGGTGATCAGCAACATCCAGATCATCAGAGGACTCACACTTACTGAGAAGTTTAGCACATTCAGCATCAAGGCACAGTGTATAGACTGGATGGATGGTGGCTGCTAAATAGGGATGTGCAAGTGACATTGAAGATGGCTCCTCAGAATCAACTGAAAGTTTCACTATTAGTGGAACAGAAACCTACTGTGTTAGCAGGACAGAGACTGAGTTTCAAAGCCAGGTTTGAGAGTTAATTTCAACTCTGTGGTAGGAAATGTCATAATGATGGGCTCCTTCACCTTCCAGAGGAAAAACTGAAATCATGTTGTGTCCACATGGTGTGTCTTCTTGTCTACTCCATGAGCGGGCCATGAGCACTGATAGCAATGATTACAAACAAAGGGGAATAGAAAAACGGACACAATAATTTTAAAAATGGAAATGGGGTTACATTCCTCATTTCATAATTTCACCTTTCAGCGTTAACAATGAAATAAAAGAGAAAATGTTCCATGTTCCATAATGCTCATTGAGTTGCAAACCTAAAACACAGTTCCTAATAGGAATTACATGGATTTAAGTAACTGTCTAACTCAACTTATTTTTCTACTTACTCTGTTACAAAAATGTTTGATTTATAAGATAAATTTTCAACTTTTTAAATGCATATCAGACTAAAAATCCAGCTTCTGTAAAAACCTCAGCAAATTTCAGCCAATGCTTTCGTGTTTTTGTATGCATTCCTGGATTGCATCAAGATATTTCTGCCTGGGGAATGGAATTACATAGACATGTATGTTAAGAATGAGCAGAATAACTGCATAGAAATTTGCTAACTGGAGTAGTGCTGCCATCTACCTTTAGTTTGAATTAAAAAAAAAAATGAACCAATGTAGTGCTTGGGTACAGATCTCTAAGGGACAGACAGCATTAATATGCTCGAGGTGCTATGGATGTTTAGAAATACAAGAAATATTGCTTGTATCAAAAGTGTGTAAATTCCTTCATTTTCATAATCACAGAATCCTAAATGTACAGGGACAATTTCAGAGAATTAGATCTCCTTGCAGTCAGACAGATCTCCTTATGTATTTGCTTTACTGATGTCAGAAGGGATATAACTCTCATGCCAGGGAGATGGAAGACAGTGTAAGTTAAAGTAGTAAATAAATGTGGACAGTCCACTGAAACCTCTGTTCAATGTGCAATGTTTGTCAAAAAAGGAAACAAAATGTATTAAGAATGGGATAGAAAACAATATTAAATTGTAATGCCAATTATATCTAAAATATGCTATAGCTCAAACAGGAGATAGACTTGATACAGAAATTATTGGGTGAGATTCGTTGGTCTATGAATCTATAATGCCACTATTATGTATATCAATGGTATGCCCTCACGTGGAATACTATGTTCAGTATTGGTCACCCCATTTAAAAAAGGAGATAACAGAAATAGAAGTGGTTCCTTCTCATAAAACAAAAACAAGGGGACATTTAATGAAATTGAAAGACAACAAATTTTAAACTGATGCAAGAAAACACTTTTTACATAACACAATTAACCTGGGGTATTCACTGCCACCCGATATCACCGAATGCAAGTGTTTAGTGGGGCTCAAAAAAGGATTAGACATTTATATGGATAATGAGAATGTCCACAGTTGTATTACTGTTAACTTTTAAAATCATAGTTGTACAGTCATAAGCCAGCCACTAATTGATGAAGGTTAGGAAGAAACTTCTCTTATATCCAAGTTATTCCATAATAGTTTACTTTAGAGGTTTTCATCTTTCTCTAAAGCAGCTGGTATGGTCATCGATGAACCACTGGTCTGGCCCAGGATAGCAGTTCTTCTATTTCTGTGTGCCTATGCTTTGCCAGTATGAGGCACTATGGCCCAGATTTTTAAAGGTATTTAGGTATTGCTGTGTTCAGCATTTCAATGCTTAACTGATTTAGGCACCTAGATCTCATTTTCAAAAGGGATTTAGGAGCCAATGCTTTTGAAAATGAGTTTTGGCTCCTAAATCAATTACTTGTTGCAACACTGAGCACAGCAACGCCTAAATACCTTTAAAAATTTGGGCCTATATGCACTCACCATAGAGATAATAATAAGAAAATTCTTTGAAGAATTAGGGGGAAAATATTTTGCAATGGATCGGTTTTATCCTGGTTACTCTCCTTTGCTGGTGGTGAAAAAGAAGTTATGTGGAAAGAGAAAACTGGTGGCAAAGATGCCTGAAATGGGGATATGGCCAACTGTTTCCAGCTCAGCTGAGGATTTGCTTTTGGGTATATTGATACATTTTCCCAGACTAGAATATGGCACCTAGGAACCACAGTCCCACAGCGATGGAATCTGGTTAAACATTCAGCTATATGCAAATACTATACTCAAAACTGCTTTACTTTCCTGGCTGCTACATGATTTTATATATAATAATCAGTTATCTTCTGCCTAAAGGTCCTCCACCCATCCCAAGGGTGAGGGAAGGTGGGGGCGTGCTGTACTGGAGGTTGGGACATATTGTATGGTGGGTGGGAAGAGGGATGCATTAGGAGTAATAGTAAAACAGATGCTTACTCCCCTAAAACGTGTTTCACCTGGGGAATGTCCAAGCTGTGACTTTGCCGTGTCCCTTCAAATGCTGATTTTCCCTACATGTAACATTTTCATCTGCATAATTGTTCTGAAGGACATTGATTCTATCTCAGTTAAATAGCTTTAAGGGATTATTCTCCCCCTGAAATTCTCCTAATTGTTTTCTTATACATCTGGTGTGAAATCCTGGCCCCAAGAAAATCAATGGCACAACTCCCTTTTGACTTTTGTTGAGCTAGGATTTCACCCTTGGTATCTATATTGAATCTTTTCACAGAATCGTGTAGTTCAGGTCTTATTTTCAGTTTGAAGTTGCCGTGGTGGTTTTTGTTAGCAAGCTCATTCATTGTCTTCTCCTAGGTCTTCCTGCACAGGCCATAGAGCATGCTGAATCAGCCAAACATATCATGCTGACTGGGATTTGTACTCCTCCAGCAACTCCAGAAGACAAAAGAGAAAGATTAGGAACTCTGGTGACCATTTACTATACCTTGGGTGTAGCACATCTGATACAGAACAAATATCCTTACATTTGACATTAGTACTTTATTATTAAAATGCCTACTACAGAATGTTTATTACATATATAAAAATCATTAGCACTTATTATATAGTGCTTTTCCTCTTCTGAGTGCTCAGTACAATAACTAACTAATCAAGTGGCACAACGTACTTGTGAGATAGGTGGGCAAGTGTTCTTATTACAAATGGAGAAATCAAGGCCATAGAGGTTAAATGGATTTTTCCAAGACTACAGAGGGAGTTGATGTCAGACTTGGAACTAGAAATAAGGCACACATTTTTAACAGCCAGGGTGATTAACCATTGGAATAAACTCCCACAAGAGGTGGTGAGTTCTCCATTATTTAAAGTCTTCTAGTTGCAAGTGGATGTCTTTCTGAAAGATAGGTTTTAGTGAAACACAAGTTATTGGGCTCCATACAGGACTAACGATGAAATTCTGTGTCCTCTTTTGTACAGAGGGTCATACTAAATGGTTTAATGGTCCCTTCTGACCTTAAAAATCTATGAAAAGTGGCTCCCAGTTCTGCAACTCCACTACACACTTTACCCACCAATCTTATTTTGCTGTTACATATTCGAGCTGTGCACAGACCCTGATATTTTTATTTCTTTTTGGAGCTTTGTTCCAGAAAGTGATATAAATTGGGATTTCTATAATGGAGTTTCTACAATGGTGAAATTTCACTGGAAGGCTCCACCAAGCCAAAAATCCTACATGAAGCCCTGATGAAAAGTCAATGCAAAGAATTTTAAACCCTTTCCCTTTCCTGCTTCCCCACCTTTCCTCATTTTCAAGCTCTCCCTAAACTCTGTCATCTTGTCTTTCTCATTCTCTCTTAACTGTAAATGCTTCAGGATGGAATGTGCCAACCCCTGTGTTTTGAAGAATACCATGTACATTTGCAGATCTTTGTAAGCGAAGACAGCAATGGATTTTCATGAATAATGTAATTTACTACATCCTTTAACTGAGAGTTCCCATCCACGCACCAAAGCTATCACCTATAAATGAGCAGCAGCAAACCCAAAGCAATATGCTTCAAAACTGTATTGCAAAGACAGTTCTGGAAGCTAGCACCTGCACAAATTGTTCTTTTCTGGTTAGTTTGTGCCTACATGGTTTTGTTTGTTTAGTCTACTAGCATGTATTTTTGGTGGTTTTCCTTGACTGTCCCACTGACAAAGAATCCTATCTCAGTCTGCAGAAGGCAGAGAGACACATGGAAGAACTGCAAGAACTGGATGGGAGAGAGATCGTGGGATTAAAAATATCTCAGAAAGATTTAGTCATTGCATTGGGCAGGTAAACACAAAAAACTAAGTGAAAGTCATATGTGTGAGCAGGTGCTAGGGCTTTTATGTAAACGGTATATAACTATTCCTTTTGTAACAGAAAATGGATTACTACAAGGGTAAAAAATTTCACTGGGAGTTTTGTGTGTGCAAGGAAAACAAGAGGAGGACCTCTGAGTCAGTTTCATGCATCCACTGATATGCACAATAATATTTTTACTAGAGAACTTAACTTTTCCCACTCTCTTTCAGGACATGTTTGCAGCAAAATAAGTTGGGCTCTGCTACGGGTTATTTTGAAAAAGCCGTTGATGCTGTAATTTCAGCTGAAGGAGATATGGCTCCAGAACTGATCAATCTTTATCAGAAAATTGCTCAAAGTGAGCAACTGAAGAAAAACCATGAAAGAGCCATAAGATATTTATTACAGGTAGGAAATCTCATAAATCCTACTAGAGCAGCAGGACTAAATAAAACTCACAATTATTAGTTGCTATTGTTGAAGTTAACTCATTTGTTTTCTATTAACTTTAGCAAGGATCTGCTGAAGAATCTAACAAGAAACATAGTCAATGATGTGAACACAGTATCCATTTAGGGAACCATCATAGCCACCTTTGCCCTAACAATTGACATCTAGAACCAAATACATGGGTGACATAAGCAGGCAAGATTTCATTGACATCAGTGGAGTATACCCACTTACCTCAATTCCAATTTTACCCCCATCTTCCTCATTAAATTCCTGTCCAAGTTAGCAAATAATTTGGTTACTGATGAAAAGAGCTTTATTAACATATATAGCTATTGATGTTTAAATGTGTTAGAGAAACTGTTCCTGGAATTTCTTTAGCATTCTACTCTAAAAAATTACTCTCTCAAAATCCCATACATGAATCCTTGTTTGTGTCTCAATTATTTCCTTATCAAACTGTTCTCAGTTTACAATTAAAAAATATTACCTCCAACTGCCACCTCTGTGAACCCAGCTGCAGATCTCTTAGGGCAGCACCCGTAATAAAGATTCTTCATGCCAAATCATGTCCCCAGAGACACTTGTTCAACCTTAGAGCAGTCCGTGGGTTTCTACAGGTGTCACTGATTAGCCCTGTAATTGCTTGCTCAGTAAACAATTCTGGTGATGATGCACAATGACTAGAACCCAGCTTGGTTTCCCATTGCTGTGTGGGCTCTGAAAGATTGAAAGGAATATTTTGTCATAAAGTCAGCACCTGTAATGCTGAATAATCACAGACACCTGGTCTGAGTCAGAAAGGGCAATTTTTCCCCAGTCAGTTTGAGTAGAACTGTATTTTAAATTATCTTCATCATAAGAGACGTTGTTCATTAATCAGAAGTGCTAAGCATTGTTAAGGTCCCCCTCTAGCAGGGTTTGAGCACTTTAGACATCACAGTGATGGGAGCAGCATAAGAACCTGAATAGAACAGAAGATAACATGATTCCTCTGAGAAATCATTGTAGCTCAATTTAAAAATTGCATCCACGGTTGAATTAAAGCTAAAACGAGCCCACCTCCACCGAAGGCCTTTTCCACCTGGCAGACTTTTGTTCCCAGCCGCCAGCCATTCTGGGTAGATCCATTTTCTCCCACTATTTTTCCTAAGTGAGGTATTTTGGCTAGTCTAAGGTTACCCTGCCTGCAAGAAGCGATCAGCTGTGTGTTGCACTGCCATCCGCTGCTCTGCCTCTGGTCCCTGTGAGAAGGGGTGTACAAAATATATAACAGGGAGTCATGGATATAAGGAAAGACCCAAGCATCAGCTCCACAGTGAGGCTGAGGCTATGTCTTCACTGCAGAGTTAACCCGAATTATCTATATTCAAGTTAACTGCTCTTGAGTTAGCCTAGCTCAAGTGAGAACAGCCACACGGGGGGGAAATAAACACTCAATCTGCAGAGAGTGATTGTGTTAGCTGATGACAAGTTGTACTAATTTGAGCTGTAGCCTCTATTCCTTAGTGGGCCAGGCACCTTGAGTTAAAAGCACTAGTACACTAGTGTTAAGCGGTTTTACGTGTGGATGGGACTCAAGTTTGAGGCGACACTCAAATTAACTCTGCAGGGAAGACAAGCCCTGAGAAAGAAAGCGACTCTAGGAATAAGGCAGTTTCCCCTATTCTAATAAAGCTCCTTCTATGCTCTTAGTGACTCTTTCTGTGCTTCTTTACCATTGTCACATGGCAACTTCCTGCAGAATTTTGATTCCTGTTTGTGCAGTCTGGAGACTGAAGACCTTGCCGTAAGCTGCCTGACTGCATCAAGCAAAGGAAAAACAATGGCTGCTTGCTTCAAAATTGTGCTAAACTACTTAACACTGTTTAAATAAACCACCCCCACCTTTACAGATCCAAAGGATAAAAACTAGGAACAGGTCCAAACCAGAGACCCAGATCCAAACACCTGCAGCTCGTATGTGTTTAAAATATAACTCTGGACCTGAATCAGAATTTTAAAATAGCCTCCATTTTTAACGTAGGTGCAAAGCAAAGCTTTGGGTACAAATAGCTGTGACTCCTGGTGGGTTAGAAGCGTCAACTTCTGTCACATAATAAAAAAGAATTATTTATTTAAATATTTGCTCCTTGCGGGAAAGGCGCAACCTCAGAAGAATAGATACTGAGTGCTGGTTCAAACATCGGGAGTTAAACTGCTTAGTTTGGTGGAATTTTTCTGTCCCAGAGTGTTGTCGTTTCTGCACCTGTGGCTAATTCAATAAGGTGTTTTTGTCTATGAAAATACCCACCTTTGTAGACAGTCTACTTACTGTACTTGTATACAATGTTTATTTAGCATAAATAATCTCCATCTCTTTGTTAGGCCCATTCCATTTGTGTGGCTCTGCACAAGAAATGTAGTGTTGAAGCTGCTCAAACAGGGCTATTGCTTGGCAAAGCTTATGCTGCAACTGGAGAACAGCAGCATATTGGTAAGTAAGGAAGAAGTTTCCTTTACACAGAGTTGTGATTCTTCTAGGGCCTAAAAGAATGCTGTAACACAGATGAGCCAGAGGATTCTAAAAATGCATGCAGCCTATTTAGGAATATACACGCTAGTAAAAGTGAGCTGACATATGGAATATTCAACACCTTAAATTGTGGGATAATTGCCTAGAACCAGCACTTCACTGCATCTGCAGTAGGACAAGTTCTGCCTTCGGTTTACACATGTAAGACCCATTGAAGCCAATGGAGGTTGAAACAAGTGTAACAAAGCAGAATCTGGACCATTGCATGTAACAGAAGATGAAGTTTCTAGGCAATAGCACCTGGTAATTCAGGTGTTTAATATTCCCTGAATTGGTGGATATTTTTTTCAGTGTGAATGCCAGGGAAACTGAATTACCCTTACAGGTGACCTCTCCAAGGAAAGGTTGAGGCCCATTGGCAGGGCAGTGTGGTGAAGCTCATACACACACTGTTGTGCTTTGCCTGTTCTGTAGATAAATATGACTTAAGTCTAGCAGGTTGTCACATGCACTATAACTATTTTGTTTAACCTTTTCTTATTAAAATGTCAGACTTCAATGAGGTTGTAAGTAGAGTCAAAATTTAGCCCTTTGCATTTAAGGAAGGTAAAAAGATCTTTTTATATCCACCCGGTTAACTAACTAACTAAAATCCATTATTTTAATACAATTGTTATCTGAACTGGAGATGAGATGTCCTATTCTAAGAGGGGTCCAGTCTGTCAGTAATAATTACTGTGCTTATTTCTAGAGGCAGCTGAAACGTATTTTACAGAGAGTCTGACTGCATATCAGGCAGTATTAGGTGCAGAGGATTCCCTGACTCTTACTGCAGTTGAGGAATTCAGTAAATGGCTTGTACATGTAGGGAAAAAACAGGTAACAACTAACACTAGCTTACAAGCTTACTTGCATGCCTTAGTGTTTGCAACCATCTAGAACGTGCATGTGCCTGTGTTGGAAAAACACACCTCCTTTTATTGCTCTCTGGGGCCCATCAGCTCCACAGGGCTGTTATGGCAGCCAGGGATGAGTGCTTTGCAGGTCTATGCTAACTACCCCTTCTAACCTACCAGAGGAAGGTAGGGTAGCATAGGAGCCACTTCACCAGTGCTCTGCCTACACTGGATCCTTCATTGACTGTAGGGTAACTTTGCAGTGGCAGTATAGCCCAGAATCCATGGGTCTCTGTCATACTGCCAGTGTGGGCGAGGGGGAGCAAAAGAGTGAACAAATGGCCGCGCTGCCTAACATAGAATTTCCATTCAACTTGGCGTAGCCATGTATCCCCTCACTCGCCTGGCAATGTAAAAGTCTTCAGGAGATATGATCCTGCTCCCTGATCAACTCAGTAACAAAACTCCTATTAAATGCAAGAGGAGAAAGTGCGGCCTGCCTATAGTTCTAGATCATCTGATCAGCAATACAGCTAACGGTGCACGTTAGGCATTGCCCAAGCTCTTAGTCAATGTTTACGGCCTTGCCAGGCTGTTTCGACTAGGAGGAGAAGTTGATTAGAAGAGTCAGGTATTTCTTTGTGTACATCCTTTGTACATAAACAGATTTGCACAAAAAGTCTTATTTCCCTGAACACAGTAGGAGAAAACGGCAGTTTCCTTGCTCACCATTTCCATGCCTGCCTTTTCAGTTAGTTCTGTGCCCCAACTTCTGTCTCCCGTCCCTCTGAGGGCCACGCTCACACCTGCTTGTCTCATGGTGTGCTGGCGTTCTCTTGCTTTCACACAGACCCACCAGCTGTAATCAATCAATGCCCCCAACATCTGTATTTGTAATCAGCAGTGGTGTACCGAGGGGGGGGGGGACATGCCCCTGGGTGGTGGCCCCCCACTGACATCCCCAGTGGCATGCTGACCTGGCCCCTCCAGTCCCAGCCTCCCGGCCCCTCTGCCCCCGTACTGGGTGCAAGAAGGGAGCTACGGGGATCCCGGCCGTGCAGGGGCCAGGCAGCCAAAGGCAGGGCTCCAGGGCAGAGCCTCCTCATACACATCCCCCCCTACCGAGCGGCCCCCTCATACTTACATTTGTGCCTCCCCCCGTCAGCAGTAGTGCCCCACTGTGGAGGTGGCAGGTGCGGCGGGGAGCAGGAATGGGGGAGAGCGGGAACAGGCCCACAGATCCCCTCCTCTCCGCAGGGCGCTGCTGCTGACAGGAGTGGGGCACAAATGTAAGCACTGGCCCCTGGACACCCACGATACACCACTGGTAATCAGCCCGAAGGAAAATCCCTCTGCCCATATGGCTTAGCTTCAGCTTGGCCTTGTATGCAACCTAGTGCCTTGGGTGGTGGCTTCAACTGCCTCCAGTTCGTGTACTCCATAAAGGAGCCTGGCACACCTATCAGTTTTAACAAAATCTATGATGATCTACTGCTCACAGACATGCTCGATGGCAGCCATTAACCCTTTCCAGCATAACATTAGGTATACAAGGAGTGAAATCCTGGCCCCACTGAAGTCAATGTGCTGACAGTACAGCCCAGAATCCATGCTATTGACTACTGTTCTAATTCCTCCATAAGCAATATTTGATAGATGGGGGGGGGGGGGGGGGGGTTATGCAGATTTACCCTGTATGTTTTCTTAAAAAGTAAGCAGTCACCCTAAAAGACAGCTCAATGAAAAATAGGAGACTAAAGGTAATATTTTCAGAAGTGCCTAAGTGCTTTTGAAAATTTTACCCTAAGATTATTTTCAAGGTACAGCATCCTTCAATGTTTTTTTGTGGTACAAAATTATATATAATGCAAAATAGTACACACTGATATCATGGGTATGACCCTTCACATGCTTATTGTTGAAATATACTGGACATGTGCTACAATGACTGAACATGGAACACAGGACATTAGGTGTCAAACAACAGATGTTTTGTAGAGACAAGTGGTCACCCTACCAAACGTCTTGGTTTTCTATTTTGTGGAACTGAAACTATCAATTTTAAAGATCAGTGCACAGAAGTATACTCTGCAAGGATTCCTTATCATTAGAAAATGACTGTAGATCCCAAGAAGCATTGGGATTAAACTCCAAATGAGTTAAACATGCAGCAATCAGTCATGTAAAGATGCTGATCTGAAAATGAAGATATTTTTATGTTAAACAATGTTGCATTTTTCGCTGTAGAAGGCCTACAGGCTCCTGAAAGATTCATTAAAGTCCATCATAGACACTTATGGTGATTTTAGCGAGAAGGCAGCTGAAACTTACCATATCATGGGCAGTATCTGCCTAGCAGAGGGAAAGATGAGAGAGGCTTATCAGCTATTCAATAAGGTAATTATAATGACATTGCTAGTTATTTTCTTAGATATACTGCCTCATAGTGTTTGAAAATGTAAATGCACACTAATTTTCTAAACTATAATGCCTTTAGAGATATCAGGATTTATTTCTCTACAGATTCTCAGGAGTGCAATGTGCAGATCCTGTTCATGTTAGTAATGAGACTTACCCACATACACCTGCCATCTATGCCAAGTCCACACAGGGTTTGGGCTCCACAGGCATTTGAAGATCAGCTGAGCAGCAAAATACACACCACACACCCCTGCAGAACTCTTGGATGCTAGACTGGCTAGCAGTTGGGATTTAAAATTGCTGATGAATTGCCATGACAACTGCTACCACACAGTTGGGGTGGGAAAGCAGGCTACAAAACCTGTGCTGTTGTGGGGAGAGGGAACAGCCTCTGAGCAATGGTGGCCTGTAGCCATCTCCCATCTTAAAAGTCCTCCTCCCAACTCAAATGGAATGAATAGAAAGAAGTTCCGTGAATTAAAATATACAGTGATTTCGCTCTCCCCTCAACAGGGGAGAATCTAGCCCCCAGCCAGCCTCTCTGCTTCCGTTTTCCCATCTGTGAAACAGTGGTTAGAAATACTTTTATCCCCAGAGTGTTGTGCAGATTAATTAGTTAGGCTGAGTGCTTTGATGAAAAGGTCCATGTAATGTTGCTACTATTAATATTATATCTGTATATTTAATTCTACAAGACCCAGCCATTTATGCACCTTGGATTCTAGTCCCAATTTTTAAAAATACTCCTCTGACAACACTGAAGGCCTTTCTAGGCAGAACCTCCTGAGTTCCTTTGCTAACATGTAGATAACTAGGCATAATCAGTACTGATGCAACTTGATTGGTTTTGAAGTTGGGTTATACAATGTATCCTTTCTTGTTCATTTTATGCTAAACAGTGTTTGCAGATTCAAATAGCTGTTTATGGGCCACACAACAGGAAACCCAAAGAGATGCAAGAGCTCCTGACCGTGTTAGAGAGGTGATATCATCAGCATTATTATTTATAATGTGATATTGCATCCTTCTTGTTCTTCTTAGCCCTGTCAAGACCCTGTCGCTGCCCCAGGGAGGGTAGCAGCTTGCTAGTAATAAATGCCCATATTCTGCAGCTTGTTTAATATAATGAACAAAATTAAGCAGGGATTTCTGGGAGATGGAGGGTTGGTCTCTGTGGTGCAGATCTGGAGAGGAACAGCCTAGGAGGAGCAGGGGGCAAAATGGCTTTAAGACAACTTTGTGCCATCTGGGGTCTGCGGTGAGGAGGGGGAGAGGGGAGAGCAACAAAATAGCCCTCACCAAAAATTAAAGCTGCCTGTAAACACAACAGGGTTGCCACTGGATTGTACTGTACTCCAGCTTTCCTAGAACATTCAGTGCACTGGTGCTCCCTCTCCCACACACCATATGCTACAGGGCTGCTAATGTTGACACCTCACCCCTTCTGTGCTGTGGGAGTTTACCCCTGGTTCCTGAAAAGTCACTGTACATGGCCACAGTAGTGTAGAGGGGCTGGAGAAGATGCCAGAATCAGCACCTGGATATGTCATGCAATGCAATTAACAATGGCACATGGCAGCTTTTGCCATTGAAGTCCTGGTTCTAATTCAAATCAGGTAGGCAATACCTGACTGTTGTTACCGTCTGATATTTGCTCAGCCAGAACAGGTTTCAAAAATTTAATTAGTAATTTATTCTTACTGAATTCAATGTTCATTCTCCATAAAATCCCCCTCCTAATTAAATGCTGCTGCTGTTCCTTTAGAAGTTAATTTAAGGATTAGGGGTGAGGTCTGCAACTGTGAAACTGAAGCTTTGAACTGTAGAAATTTCCCTTAGAATGATATGTTGTGTATTAACATTTTTTAAGTCTCATTCATTTAACCCCATGCACTGTAAAACGGACTTGCTAAACGTTGTGGTGCAGGAATTACTTACATGTAGAGTACTTTACAAGACAGAATTTAGACAGGTCCTTGCCACAACCAATCTACAATTTAAGCTCGTTGCATACATTGAAAACAAAGAATGGCCTGCAAGAGTGTGAATAGAGAACACTGTAAAGAATCAACAATGAGGGGATGGGCAAAAGAAGTGAGTCTGAAAGAGAGATGTAAACAGAACTAGAGAGTGCTTAGTACACAGGAACCAGAAACATAGGCTCAGTGTGACGCAAGACACACAGTCCTGAGTGGAAAGAAAGGACTAAATGGCCATTAAGGAGAGAGTAATGAGCAAGCAGAGTCTAGCAGGAATACAATACATTGAAAGCTATGTGCTAATAACTATTGTTAGCCAGTACTGAGTAGCCAAACTGTTTCTGTTAGGAGGAGAAATGGATGAGATGAGTCAGATATTTCTTACAGGCAAGCCTGTTTATTTGCAAAGAATGTACACAAAGTCCTGTTTCTCTCAACACCATCGGAATAACAGTAGGCAGCTTCCTTGTTCAGAAATCTAAGCCTGCCTTCTCAATCAGCATTTTGCCCAAAAGAAGTTCATTCCTGGCTTCCTCCCAGGGCCAACTTCACACTGCTTCTCTTGCTGTCTCCCGGCTTTCTCCTCCTGACCAAACCAGGCTTGGTCTACTTACCCTGGTGATTCAGCGGCAGTCGGCAGGAGTTACACAAACTATGCAGAAAATTTGCGCAACTCCTGTCGACTGCTGTGCTTCTCTTCTGTGTGCCATCTTCACTGCACTGCATCACTTGCGGGGGTGGATTAATAGCATCAACTTCTGGATTGACTGAACGGGTCTTCACTAACCGCTCAGTCGATCCAGATAAGTCGAGCTGATGGCGGTGACTTTGCCACCATCAGGGTAGACATAGCCACATGATCTACCAATCAGTGCCTCAGTCCCTGCATTTTCAATCAGTTCCAGGGAAATCCCTCTTATTCTCCCTGATTTAATTCTTACTCAGACCTTCTTCACCTTGGATGGTGGTGTCTATTGTTTTAGTCCATAAGGAGCTTAATTGCTTCTTCCATGTAGCCTAAATAAAAGGTGGTTTGGCATGCCTGACAGCTTTGAGGTCTGTGACTGTCTATACATCAAAAACACAACTTGATGGCAGCCCATTAACCATTCCAGCATAACATTATTATTAGTAAAGTGCCAATAGTGCACTCATTCCTCTGAGGTACAGCAGATAATGCTGTCTCATCCCAGGAATTTACTTTCTAAACAGCATGTGAGACAGACAGAGCAGTTCCCTGTCGCCTTTGGGAAACCTCACAAAAACATTGATTTTCTCAGTTTCTCCAATACTTTACATAGCACCAAAATGTTGTGGTTATCTTATCAAATGATCAACATGTCTTCCTGAACCAGAGGGTGAATCTCAAAAGGTAGATGTTGGGGCACAATTTGGATTAGGCATTTAGTTACTACTGTGATGCTGGTGATGTAAGAATCTAGTTATAAGAATTGTATGCTTATCCATTTGTCTAATCTGAGCAATAAAGTGTCATTTTATAGCAGGTCTGATGACATTCTCCTGTTCATCCAATCATAAAAATTTTCAGGAATATGTAGCTGACAAATAAGAGAATAGGAAAATGCCAAGGTAAAGAAAATGAATAAATTAGTTTCTTCTACTGTAGGTCTCCTGCTATCCATGAAGGAAACAGACTTGTGAAGTAGAAGAGATAGATGCTAAATCATACTGTTGGCAGAAATCCTGGATCCTTAGCAATTGTGACAGCAGATGAAACCAGAAACTAAGTTGGAGGATTAAATGGAGAACTCAAGTACATTCTTCTTCTTATAATCAATTCAACAGAAAGTTCTGTAAATTTTTGCTTTAGTTCAGGAAAAAGCATCAACCTTCCAGGTCAACTTTCCCCTCCTATTCTCTCTTCATTTTTTTCTTACTATATTTTTAAGACCTGGGTTTAATGGCAGCATATCAGATATTTTACTGGGCATTTGTTACAAAGTCTTATATAAATGAATGACTCGCTTTTGAAAAGATAGAGTAGTACACATTTAAAAGCAATTTCTTCTGAAGACATTGCACTAGTACATCAGTGACTGAAAACAGAATGTACCCAATGGAGAAACAGAGATTGGATTATTCTTCCCCCATGGCTATTGGTACCGTGGCCTTTTTATAGTCTAACCAAAGAAGTAACTCAATGTATTAAAATTAGTTTGCTTTTAAGGACTTCAGCTGAGAAAGCTGAATGCCTTCTTTTGATGTGAAATTCCTCTAACATTTTGTCTTCACTACAAAATCTTTGTGTTAGAACACAGCTACGAAGAGCTGAGTTTGCAAATACAATGCTCACCACAACCATGCACTCAATATTAGACAGTGTTGCACTTGTGACTCAGAAGCCTAAGCCACTTTTGAAAATGGGTCTTAGGCACTTCTGAAAATCTGACCCAAAGACAAGTCTCATTTATCATTGTGTCACTTAATCATTAAACCCAAGCTGCAACTTGCGGCATGGGTGTATGTCTGATGAGCCAAGAAGGTTGGAACCAACATGCACTACATTCCAGTGATCTTATTAGCAGAATAGCCCCTAGCCATTTGTTACAAAGACTATACCCTCCCCTCTGAGGGTTTCATGTCAGGGGAATCCTCCATTATTAATTTAGAGGAGCTGAGGTCTGTGTTCCATAGTGGCACAGAGACCTTAGCATAGGCCAGGCCCCCAGACTGCAAGAACACTCCCACTGCAAACAATTCTGAATGTTTAGAATAAATAAAACTGTTTTATCACCAATGACTGTTAATCATTTGCTACTAGTATAGTGCAGATTGTTTTTATTTCTTTGGATCTTCTTTCCAAGATCACTGTTGGCGTGAGACAGACTTTTATACATATGAAAATAGTATGTTTAGTAGTACATCTGAAACCAATTACTTAACATTTATGTTTCAACTAGCCTTATGTTCAAAAGTAATGTTAAGCCACAGCTATGTCCTTGAATACAGCACCAGATAACTCAAATCAGAAATAAGTTAAATTTAATAAGTCATGCGCGCTGTTTAATTCCATTAGTTATCTGGGACTAGATGCGAGTCATTCTTAGAACCTGTTCAGCACTTTGTATTCCAAGGTATCATACACATAGTTATTGAAACCTCGAAGTAAATATTAATCTCGCTCCTTCTTTGAAAGGAAAACTGTTACAGACAATTTGAAGGGAAAAAGTGCAGTGGTTTCTACCACTGACTTAAATGAATTTTCATTTACCTGAATATGTAAATTAAACATGAAAGTGACAAAGCAGTAACAAGATACAACACTGCTCCAAAATGATCTTTATGAATGTGGCAGCTGCGTAACCCAGAGGGCTCCGTTTTTTAAAACTGTATTATAAAAATCCCACAGTGTCTGATAGAACAGAAACATGAGAGCTGCAGGAAACTCGCATTGCTCTGAATGAGTAAGTAATGTACGCACTAGATGAACAATGGTCAGTAATAGCATCTCTGAGTTCTGCAGCAACCAACTGATGTCATGATCTTACTACCACTAACCTTAACCTCTTTCCCTACTTCTTTCCTATTCTGGTTTGAAATTAGATTGTAAATTTAATGGGGGCAGGGACCATCTTTGTACAGTTGCTCACACAATTGGCACCTGATGTTGACTGCCACTTTTGGGTCTTGCTATACACATAGAACTTACCTGAGCAGAGCTGTAGAGGTCTCTGGCTGCAACTCTGATCTTCCTATTTTCAGGTGACATCAAAGTGGTAACCTGCTTTTATCCTGTTGAATTATTTGTGGTGGCTGCATCTGGTCAGACACACTGGATTCCTCACACTCCAAAAGATCTATTTACCACGCAGACAGGATTGATCATATCTAGAACAGATGGCTACATTTATGACAGATCATATCTGAAAGGAACAAATGCAACTTCTGACTGAAGTGAAGCCCATTTACTGCTGGAAACGTGTCTTAATCCTGAAACTTGGACTTGTGGTTTGTAAAATTGAACAGCGAGGTACTGGGGTTCACTTCTCAATATTAACACATTCCTTCAGAAGGCAAGTACCAGTGTTTCTTAAATGAGTGGCTGTTTGGTTTCTTGAACAAAAGCTTCTTTTTCACTGGTGATCTCACCAATTACCTTGGCTCTGATCCTCTTTTTTTGAGAAAGGTTGAGAAGATGGACAAGTAATTTCAGCAAGCGTGCACAGGATGTAAGTCATTGAAAGTTTGTCCCTTTCTCGGTATTTTGTGAAGCTGCCATATCTTGAACCACCTGTCCAGCATTCTTCCTGATTCTCTGTGTGACACTGAAATAGCAGTTAGGAACAAGCAAAATCTATCAATTTTATATCACAACATTTTATTTTCAGGAAATAATTAATTCACTTTCCTTTTATTTTATTAAAAAATACAAAAACATTTATAAATGCAGCAAAATATTGATACATCTGATTTGACAAATCATTAAAGGTGACGGGCCTCCCAATTGTGACAAGCTATAGTATTTTATTTTATTTAAAAAATAAATAAATAAAATTCCTTGGGATTTTTTCTTCAAAACAAGTACTCCAGTGCTCCTTTTCCCCCTAAAACTGTAATAAGTAATTGCTTTTGTTCTGGAAGCAATGGTGAGTGGAGGGGAATGGGGGAGACCATGTAAAGGAACAAATTTCAATAGCAAGGGTTGTATTAAAACATTTTTTTTTAAATTAATTCAAAATGACACTGCCCAAGTACTTATAGTGATTTATGTTGGGTTCAGTGCTAATTGACCAGTACAGCACAAGCACTACTGCTGTAGAAAATGGGCCAAGTTCATCCCTGATGAAATCCCAAGGAATTCAATAGTGACAGCAGGCTGGAATCTAGCTGAGAATGAGCCATTTTTCAATCCCTGCGACAAGGCCCCATTTACTGCTATTGAGAAGTCGGTTTCAAATTTCACTCTCCCCTTGCAGTCTTACAAAACTTGATTTTTTTTAAAATGATCTGAAGTAACAACCCACTATCTAATACAAGCTAACATTCAGACATTCACCAACTGTAATTGCTTCATCCAGGCCCCGAGCAAACCACGGCCAAAAACTGGTGGATTAACATATTGCTATTGTCACAGATTTACCGGATTCACCTTATTGCTTGTGTTTGCAATTATTCTGACAGTAGTAATAGGGTGCTGGCTGATCATTCCATGTTTGCAGTGGACAAGGATGCACATCACAAAACCACTACCATCATGCACCCTTCTCAGCCTCAGCACAGAGATCAAAGATTAAGCTACCTTTTCACCTTTAAAGATGGTCCCTTCAGGTCCAGATTGAGAAACACTGGCAAGGCAATATGGGAGAAGCTTCACAGTAGCTGCTTATTCCACACCTTTCTGTAGATAAACAGGGCGTCCATTTTCTGGACTATCAATCTGGCAACTTTCACTCAAGTTTTTAATTAAATATTTTATCATCCTGAATGTCCATAAATTAAGTGCATAGTCCATATCATACAGCTATAGCTCTGATTCAGTAATGTCCTCATCAGGGCAACAATAGTACTCCACAAAACAGATCTGTCCATCTTCATTCCTAATCATATACTGCAGTGAGAGGAATCCCCGATTATCTGTTCGAATAGACACTTTACAAGATAAAGCTAGTGCTTTAGTTGATGGTTTGAGCAAAGAGATCTTATACCTGGAAGTAAAGAAAAGCCATTTTAAAATAGATTAAATATAACAGTGGCTGAAACATTATTCTTAATTAATGGACCAAAAGTTGACATAGCCAATTAGGAACATATCCAGCTACAGAAGTGATTTTACAGTCAGGTTTCATTTTTCCCTGATGGATGCTGTTGACAGCATCCATTTTATACTCTAATTTTTAATACTGAGCTTTTGACCAAGAGGAACAGACTTCTATCAAAGAAAAATTTTATCTCCTACTATATGTTTAGGGAAAGTCTGACATTTCAGGAGATGACAAACCCACATTTTCTTGGTAAGAATGTATCATCAGAATACTATTCTTACTGTCCTAATCACTGACCTGTTTGTCTGGGTCTGGTTACAATGAAATGCTTCCATCAAATCCGAGTCTTTGGGATAATCAAGATGAGCACTCCCTGCATTCCCAAAGGTGGATAATCTAAAAGACAAACTGCACCACATCAGCAAAGCATTTGATATCGGCACTATCAAATCTGAAAAGTGGAAACAACTGAAAGTGATGTTATACATCAGGACAATTCTCAAAAGTAGATTTCAACAAGCTCCAGGACTGGGCAAGCTGCTGGGCTCTCCTCCTGGCTTTCTGGGCCCTGGGCTTTGAGTCAGGGAGGGGAGCTGCCACCTGGGCAAGTTGCAGATGGCTGCCATCTGGCTGCCAGCCCAGGAGATGGGCAACTGCCACCTGCTCCGAGCTGGGGCAGAGGAGGCTTGTGTGCAGGCTGGGACCTGGGGATGTGGGTAGCAGCAGGCAGCTGCTGCCCATCTTCAAGCCAGGGCATGGGAGGCTGTCTCTCAGCTCAGAGCCAGGGCACGGGTGGCAGCCACCCAGCTGCGACCCATTTGCAAGGCACAGGAGGCTGCTGCAGGGCTCCCTCCTGAAGCTGGGACTGGGCGGGACGTGGGTGGCTGCCTGCCGGCGTCCCAAAAAACCAGCAGCTGCCGGCTGGCGTCCCGGGACTGAGGTGGCTGCCATCTACCTCCCAGCTAGGAGGTGGGACCAAGCGGGGAGCCGGCAGCTGCTGCCCGCCTTCCCCAGAAACTGGCGGCTGCTGCCCGCCTCCCTTCACTGGGTTTTTTGCCGCGTACCCCCTGCCTGTGTCTCACGTACCCCCAGTGATATGCATACCACAGGTTGAGAAACTATGCCCTGCAGCACCTAGCTATGGAGCTGCCAGGAATGTGGAAAGCTCATGAGTTCTCCTATGTCCTACAGTGTACAACTGCTGATTTTTCAGTCACCCCCACCAAGCCATGCAGACCTTGGAACTTACTCTTCATAACCAAAAATACTATATGAATGGATTCAAAACACAGCCTGGATCTTGTTTCACAAGGCGTACAAAATGCAAGATAAAAGAGTTGCATTTGCTTGTGCTAAGGCTGAAGCTGGCTCCTAATCTCAAAATGATGATGTATTCTATTGTCAAAAGCACCAGGTTGAAAATTTTGGAATACTGAGAAATAAGGAATGAACAGTTGCCTGGTACCTTTTCTGAATAATTAAAGTCTTAATATGTGATGCAGCAGACCATTATAACAGAAGACATATTTAATCAGATATGGTGCAGATCTGTATGATGTTGAATAAGCAGCAAGAGTAATTCCAAACTATCAAAGAACTACTCAGTTGCCAAACATGAACCTCTGAAATGGACATGTATTCTCTGTTACCTGAAATAAGGCTTGTCTGGAGACATGGTAATCTGCAGGACGTCGCTGGTCATATCTAATTCAGCAAATGCTTCTCGTAACCCTTCTGACTGTAGGATAATTTTATTAACCACGTTTGTACTGCAAAAATCAAAATCTAATGTCTCTTCGGGTTCTTGAGTGTTAATTTTACACACAGTTACCACACCTCCTTCTTCCAGAAATAGGGTCAAGGGGTAGCCATAACCACCGTAACACATTCGAAGTGCTGTTGAAGTACCTAAAATGAGAATAAAATTAGCACTCTTTAAGAGCTAGCTGGCATGACCTTTGGAGACCTGGGTTCTAACCATGCATAGATCAGATTAAATTAATTTATTATGCTCAGCCTAGTCTCTGGCAGACATTTACTGAATTCTGTCTCAATCACGAAATCATCACACAATTTAGGATGATTGACAGGAATAGCAGGGGTGCTAAAGTTCACACAAATGTGCAATGGCAGAATTGTCTGAGAAAACTTTCATTGTATCTGACTGCAATGTGTGAGACTCTAGTCAGTGCTGTTACTACTCTCACTCAGAAGTAACACCTAAAAAAACATCTTTAGAAGAACTATTTACAAGCAGGAGGATAGTTCAACTTCTAATATGTAAAATCACAGATAAGAACTGGATGTCTGACCAATGAATATTAATAATTCACGGTTCATATAAGTAGTACAATATTTCATTTTTGAAATAGCAGTTGAGAATAAAAGGCAATTTTTAAGTGACCCACTGGAAAACTAACCAAATATGCAATAATACGGAGTCTACCCTGAATTATACAAACGACACGACAAGTTTCTGTGGTATACAAAATATCTTATGGCCCAGTGGTACAAACCAAGACAAAGCCCAAAAGCAAAGTGCTTTTTACTAACTGAGAAATGTGAGTAGAGGAAGGACAATCATGTGATTTAGTTTAGTTCCCAGCTCTGCCACAGACTTCCTGTGCAAACTGGGCAAGTAACTTAGTGTCTCTATGCCTCAGTACCCCATCTGTAAAAATGGGGAGAATACTTAAAAACATGTTGTGAAGATCAATTAATTGTTTTTGAGGTGCTCAGATGCAATACTGTAATGGAGGCTACAGAAGTACCTAGAAAGAGGGTACACAGCCATTACTGAGTTGTATGAATGTTTTTATAACAATTTAGGGTAGCTGAAGTCTAATGGATTGACCAGAAGGCTGGGAGTCAGGTTCTGTCACTGACACACGGGGTAAGCTTGGACATGTCACTTAACCTGTCTGCTTACCTATCTTTGTAAACGCTGTTTGAAAGCTACAGAGTGAAAGAAAGCACCAAGCATGTGGTTGGTTTTTATTTATCAGAAACACCTCATATCACTGATAGATTTCCTGCTGCTTGCAACAACTGACCCCTCTATGCCTTAACGTTTCCTAGAGCTGTGTATAATCACAAGAAAATTACTCGGCTATTTTTCTTACAGATCTCATATTTATGGAGACATTTTGTCTTCCAAACCCAAGACTTCTACTTTGGCACCTTTCACTGCCTCTTTTCTTATAATTGTGTCCAGTGCCATCTTTTCCATCCCACAGTGGCTGGCCACCCTAGCAATTATCACAGCATACAGTTGCAGCAACTTAAGAAGCTAGTGTGTGGCCATATCAATCAATGGTAGCTACTTTTCACACAGGGACTTAGCATGGGAAAGATTAGGAAATTTTGCAGTGACTGGAAAGATCACTTTCATAAAGCCACTTAGTGAAACCTGTGATTCCACCCACCTCTATATGATTACTGAGGGCAACAGATCAGGACATGGGGACACAGTACCTGGCAAAGCATTTGTACCAAAAATGGTCAAGCAGTCTAAAAGAACAGCCAAATTGATTCGAAACATCACAGACTCCTCCTGTACAGTAAATTCTTGAAAAATCCCTGCCTGTAAAAGAGAGAGAGAAAAGTAGTGTGTGTATGGAAGAAGTGCAACAACATTCATTTCCAGTTCTGCAGTAGCAGTGACTTAATCATCTCTATAAATCCATAATGTTCACCTTCAGAACTCAACAAGATATCAAATGAGTGGCACAGAGTATATAGTCAGGATCCTTTAAAAATTAAACACAAAGCTTAGACAAAGGAAAACTACATTAGTATGGCATTTGAGCAGTGGTCTTTTATAGTATAATAAGCTATAAATGTTAAAATATAAAGCTTCCCCCACCAATCAGCAGATGTCCAGTGCGCTACACGACTTAATAAAAATGAAGACTTGTCATTTATTTCTAATACACCCAGTGTGATAAGTGCTTCCAAAAACAATTTCTGCTCTGAGAAGCTCACAAACTAGAGAGTCAAGTAAGCAAACAGCAGCAGGTAGAAGGGAACATATTACACAAAACATATAACTTCTTAAAATTCAAAGAAATAAAACGAAGCAACTAGGTCAAAATATACAACTTAGAGAAAGGGACTCATTTCTTCTCTCTACCCCTTTCTTCCCATTCCTTTACTCTTTTGGGGTTTTTTTAAAATTCCCCCCCCCGCCCCCATCTTATTTCTGGTGGGGGAGGGGAAGGGAAATCAATGAAATATAAATAAAAATGAACAGACAGCAGAAAAAGTGTAACATAGGATCAATAATAATCATACTAAACACACATTTAGAAAAAATGATTTACAGTGTTATTCAGAAGTGAGGAGAAATGGATGTCAGGGGGCATTAACTCAGTCCCATACGGCTCACCACAGTCATTGCTTGATGACCTAAAACACAACAGTGAGCTCCCTAAAAGATGGGTGGTATCTGAATGCAGAATACTTTGAGATCCTGAAATGGAAGATGATCTATAAATACAACCTATTCCTACTATTATTTTGAGAGATGATCAACAAGATATTTTAAAAGGAAAAAAATGAACTCCTTCACTGAAGATGGAGAGAAAATGTTTACTGTCATGCAAGAGGATAGAACTGGAAGTAATGGCATGGAATTAGGAAAAGGAAAATAAGGCTGAATATTAGTAAAAAACTTCCCAAGAATGAGTTCTGTTCAATTGCAGAACTATCTTCCATTACGGAAGTGGTGAGATCTTTATCATGAGTCATCTATAAATATATCAGACAAAGCAGAGGAGAATATACTCGTAGTGAACAATCCTGCACTGGCCTCAGAGGCTGTGTTGGATGACCTACAAGGTCTTTTCCTATCTCTAACTTTAATTATCCAGCAGTATCACAGGGCACTCGCTGAGTCAGGTTCTCCACCTTATGCCTATGATTTTGACAATTCCTCTCCATTCCCTAAAATAAACTGCATGCACTTCCTCATTCCCAAAAGTCCTTCCATCACACTTTGGTTCCATTCTTAGATATTTCGAGTCTCTCTAGAAGTCTAGTCTCTTCCTTTGGTTCATTAAATGCTCTCATCTCTCACAGTGGCTTCATACCATTTGCTAACTTATACAACACTCAATACAAAAATAATGGTGATCTTCTGATATGCTATAACAACAATAAAATAGGAAAACAATTCCCTCTGCTACATCTAGAATGTAACTCCAGCACTTCTGAACACTGTCAACAGCCGCACTACTGCAAGCCTAGAACTGAGATATCTAACACCTTGGGCCCAGTGGTCTCATCTTTGATTTGACTGGACTATGTCCATTGGGAAAGCAATTGACAAGCGCAAGAGAAAGGAAAACATTGCCATTTTAAAGTTAAACATGTGAAAGACTGATCATAGATATACTGATGGTCTGATTATGTGCTAGGCTTCTTACCTGAATAAAGGCATTTGCTTGCAGACACTTTGCATTTTCCACTGTAACCTTGATTCCATTTGTAGTTGCAAAACATGTGGCATGGTCTTTAAAATTAATAGCTTTTAGGATATTTGATAGGTTTCTGACATTGTCGAGGCTGGCGACTAAAATATACTGATCATCACCAGCTTCAGGCTGGGTGGAAAGGGGCATTATCTAGTTTGCATTCACCACTCCAGGCTTTCCTGTGACAGTATAAGTGAGGGACTAAGAAGCAGTTTCAAAGAGAACCTAAAAAGGAGGCAACACACTTATGTTAATCTGAATTGCTGTTTATTGATGAAACATGAAAAAAAGTTTCATGAAATTGTGATGTACTGGCAGCAATGCTTTATTATAAATATTTCATGAATAGACCAGGAATATAGACATTCAAAGAATCTAAAAAAGTTACAGATATTTCCATTCCCTGCGAGAGATGTTGAGGTCCAATACTATTAAATTAGCAAAGTAACAGGATGCTGTACAAATGTATTCCTATATCTGTGTACCACTGACCCCTGCTGGATAGAGCACGAGACCATTTTATTTTTATTTTGTGTGTGTATATATATACACACACATACATTTGTGTGTGTATACACACACACACACACACACACACACACACAAATGTCCCTCTATTATTTGAGCTTTAGCTCCAGTCTTCTGGTAGGCAGTCTTCCAGGAAGGAAGTCAGATCTGGTATTTCTATTGTAAACAAACAAAGATGACATTACATGCATCTTCATACACACTTCATAAAAAAAATAAAGACCACAATCATATTTTTCCTTTACAATTGTAATAGCAGATGGCACTACTATACATATGCTCATAATCACATCAGGTGTCATACAATCAGACACCTTTTGGAAGTCAGTGGTGAAAATCTTTGCAAAGCTCCTCCTGTATGCCTACTTTAAGGTCTGAACATTACTATTACCATAAGGCAACACAATAATTTTAATTGAACCACTAAATTTTCCTGCTGTTGATAAGAAAAGAATGTTATACTCCACTTAGTGAACAGAAATGTTACTGCCAGTAACACACCCTACAATCTGTTCTTCTGTTTTAAATATAACAGAAATCCTTCCACTTCCTTTCACAAAGCTCTAGGTTACAGCAGCTGCTTCTTTCTGGCCATTATTATCTCATTCTTTTTTTGTGCTACTCTACTTTTCATTTCCCCATGTCTTGCTTTAATTTTATGCGTATTCTTCCAGCGACGAGCTCAAAACACCCACAGCCCCACCCCAATCTTCAGCATCCTCTCTCAGCAGGGTGGACAGGATTCCTGACACGCCCATCCTCTTCACTGCCACCCTGCAATGCAGGACCAGTGAGACTCCTGCCTCATGCTGGCTCTGATCATTAGCTTTCAATCAGTTAAAAAGTTCACAGAATCGTTGCATCCTCCCCTCACCCAGGTCTAGCACCCGCCCTCCCAGGGGCTCCAGCACGAGTCGGTGCTCCATGGGCCACACTCGGAACAGAACCCTGCTTTCCATCTCCGGCGTGCTTCCCAAGCACCAACATCACCGCGCGCTGGAGCAGCAGCTCGATCACTGGTTCTCAGCGCGCGCCCACATGCGGCTCGCTGTCTGTCTGTCCGTCTGTGGTGCGGATCCACCCACCATCTGTACTACCTGCACGGCCCTGCGGAGGTCACATGGGCCGCAGCTGTGCGCCGAGAGTTGAGGGCCGCCCCCCGCTCGCTGCGCTCTAGAGGAATCAGGACGGAGGCCGCTTTGCGCTAAGCCCGTCCCCGCAGCGCCTGACCCACCTCCTGGGCTCAAGCGGGGCGCTGCGGCAAGGGTCCTACCCGCTCCCCTCGGCCTGCCACCGCCACCACACGCGGCCTTCACCCAGGAAGAGACGAGGGAAGCAAAGCCTGCGGCTGCGCTCTCACTCACCCCGTGCTTTACGGCTGCCGTAAAACGAGACCCGCCGGCGCGGACCATCGTGAGAGGAGCGGAAGACCATAGAGAGGGAGCGCGCGCAGCTTCCGGTGCGGGGGGGGAGGGTTAGAGTGGTCACGTGTAAGCAAGATGGCGGCGGCGAAGAGGAAGCGTGGAGGGGCCGCGGCTCGGCCCAGGAAACGAGCCAAAGCGGCCCCGAATGGGACCGGGCCGCCGGCCAAGGCAGGCCCGCAGGGAGCGGAGAGGGAGGAGCACAGCGTCCCGGCTCCTGTCTCGAAGGTAAGGAGGGAGGCTGACTCCGCTCCTGCCCGAGGCCTGTGTCTTTCCCCCCCCGGGAGTATCTACATAGCCCGGCCTGTCTCCGCCGGTCTCTGCGGCGCGGGGATAAGAGGCTGGAGTAGCCTAGCCTGTGTCCTCCTGTTGGGGGTAGGCGCTCTGGGCTGGTCTCTCTTCCTCGCCATCCCCGCTGCGGGAGCGGAGGCTCTGGGCTTTTGGGTGGGGTGGGGTGACGTGAAGGCTCTCTCTTCTCAAGGGAAGAGCCCTACGGGAGGGAGATTATCCTTCTCCAGCCTCAGGTCTTTCTGGCAGACATTGCCGCCTCTTAGGAAAGTGGCTCGCTGTTCCCTCTGAGTCAAAAAAGTATTGTCCCAGGGCCACCACCTGCTTGCCATGGAAAGGAGCAGATTGCCGGTTGCAGCCTCTCCATAGAGACACGTTGTGCTGTCTCGATCTGTGTGATCGCCCTAGCTCTTCACATGGGTGTGTGAAACAGGGTTATGAAGCACTATTGGTTATGATCTGCACAGATATCTTAAATACACTAGTAACGTGGAGATACCACGTCCAAACACATGAAGTGCTGCCCTGAACATGGGCAATCAGTGACGCACACTTGATGCTGCTGGGGGCCAGTTTTTTGTGCTTTCATGGAGATGGAGTCATGTTGAGTCCTGTAGTTTTGGGCAGGCTGGGGCCACTAATCAATTTGGATTCCCCCCTCCCGCATGCATACATGCACATACACAAACACACACACACTCAACTTCACGATCCAAATGCTAGCCTGTACTAAACTATTCCAATTAATGGGTTCTTAAGCTTGTTGCTGTTCACATTTCTGGATCCAGGAAAGGTGTTGGGCACTCAGAGATCTATTGTTGGTCTTAGATGTCGGTGTTCATAATAAGCAAAAAAAAGAGCAGTTTTTCATACATGGGTGGTGTCATTTTGCAGCAGTCACTTTTCACAATACTAATCCCTAGGGCTGAGCACAAAAGAACTTGGTAATTGGAGTTATGGGGGGGGGGGGGGGGGGTTATTTGAGTATGAAAAGGTGAGTATTCTGGATCCTGAAACTAAATTGTGATACAGCAATATTAACGTCCTAAAATATCAGAGTTAAAATAATTCATAAAATGTTGTACAAGGACTTGGCAGCCACTGTTTAGTGACATTTTATTTCGGGAGCATGCCAAGTGAGACTGTTCAGTAGTTGTACATTTGACTGTTTTCAGTTTTTTAAAATAACTTGCATGTTTGAAATTGGAAATCCTATATGTTAGAACATGGAAGCTACCTTGGCCTCTTATGCTGAATGAACAGAGGATTTATTTACAGCAGACCCATTTATCTTGTGTTGCTTTACAGCTCCCTGGCTCTTGGTTCACTTTGATCAGCCTTTTCTTGTGGCTGAGGTGACCTACAGCACTTCTAGTATTCTTGGCTTTCTGCACAGCTCAGAATGTTGCAGATCCATTTGTCAGTGTCCAGGAGGAGGGGGGGGTTTCATCAAAGCCCCTCAGTATTCTGTTGCTGAATCAAAGGGAGGATTGGGATAAGTTCCCTGCAAGTATTGCCATGTCCTCCCTGTCAAAGACAACTATTCCTAGAACTCATAAAAATAAGAACATAAGAATGGCAATACTGGGTCAGACCAATGGTCCATCTAGCCCAGTATTCTGTCTTCCGACAGTGGCCAATGCCAGGTATTTCAGAGGGAATGAACAGAACAGGTAATCATCAAGTGATCCATCCTATTCCCAGTTTCTGGCAAACAGTAATCCCTGCTCTTATAAAATATTTTAGAAGAAGTTGTTGCTCTGGAATGGCTGGGATTTTCAAAGTACTTTCTTGACTGAATGGCATTGCGCTCCTCTCTAAGTTCTTCATTCTTCCTTCACTTTAAAATTACACAAGATAAATACTTCTGTTCTGTCACTATATGCAGTTTAACTTTCATGCATTTAATGTAATTTTGATCTATTTAGTTGTGTTTTCTGTCAGTCTAGGTTCCTGTACCATCCCTGACCCTCATGGTTATTGTTTAAATGGGAAAACAAATAGATTTCACAGCTAGTTACCCCTTTTGTCTGAAAGTAGGTGCACCCTGATACATGAAGTTTATCACAGCCTAAGAGGGGAAATTTTACGTGAGCATCCTAAAATATCAATAGTGTATCACTGAATATATTGAGTTGAGTAGAGGTCCTTGTGTAGGAATTAAGTAGTAAAGTGTGGAAGATCAGGATTGTCTACATAAACACTTATATCTTTTCAGCCTGTTGGAAAGGTAGCACTTTGTTTTAATTGGAAACTTCTGCACTGGTGCAGATTTTTAAAAATCTGAAATATCTTAATTAATTCAATATTAACTTTGATTAGAAAAAGATTTAAGATTTGAAACATTTTTTTCACCTTAACTTTGTGTTTCTTTTAGGGTAAATGGAAAAACAGAGAGCGAGTGCTTATTTTCTCTTCTAGAGGAATAAACTTCAGAACGAGACATCTAATGCAAGACTTGAGAACATTGATGCCGCACTCTAAAGCAGGTAGGGTCTAGGTATTGCTTGTGTCTAACTTTCTGTTAGTGTTTTTGACTAGTCTAGTTTATTATACCACTTGCCTCCAATAGCCTGCTTTTTGAAGATGGTGCATAATTCTTATTTTATATGGCTAGCTGTCTGCTGTTGGCATTATTTATCCAAATTGCTGCACAGAATAACGGTTGGATTTTAATTAAGATCTTTAGGAAACTAGCCTCCATGCAAATACTCAGATACATGCTTTGCTTTGTTTCATTATTATTCTTTTGACTTTAGTGAAACTACTTGCATGCATAATGCTAAGTACATGATTCAGTGTTTGTGTGATTGGGGCCTAAAGGTGGTATGTGCAAAAAATTATTGTTAAAAGCAACCCATTAAATGAGTAAGAGACGAAATAATATCAACAATGAAAATGAATTTTATGCAAATTGCTGAGAAAATGCTCAGTCTTTCTGTAGTAATAGGTAAAATATTTTAAGAAAAGTGTTTGGGTTTTTTTTGTTTTGTTTGTTTGTTTGTTTTTTTAATTGCTGGTGTCCCTTGGTAATATACAAAAGCATACAAGATTGCTCATTGGTACTTCTTTGTTTGTTTTCCAGACACTAAAATGGACCGTAAGGACAAGCTTTTTGTAATTAATGAGGTAATACCATGACTGAACTAATATTTGTATTTTGCTTTCTTTGGAAATTCAGTGTGAAAGAGAGAGGGGCAGACAGGTGATATTGAAATGGAAGAGAATTTTGTTTTACTTCATGAAGCACTAAGTCCAGCTGTTTGAATGACTAGCTAAACCCTGGGAAGTAATTAGTCATTCTGGATAGGAAGTAGGTTAATTCACTTTCCTATATTTAATTCTGACTCTTTGAAACCAAGACTAGTAAGTAAAATATTGATGTAGTCTTGTATTAGTCCTCATTTTTGTTAGATGTGATCTAACAGACAAAGGACCTGGTCCTGAAAGCACTAGGTATGCAGACCTCCTGTTGATTTCAATAGAAGTTCTGTGCACTGAAGGCTTGCAGGATAGAGCCCCATGGTGGCATATTTATATCTTAAGTCTAAGTACACCGGGGTTGCAAAGATTTGGAATCAAAAACATGCAGGGTAAAAACAGACATGGGAAGGGCTGATGGAAGGAGGACATGGGAAACAAAGGTTAAAAACATTGTGGTTGCTTTTTTTTTAAAGAACATTTGTAATTATAATAAAATATTCAATTGGTGGTGCGGTTGTGCTTTTTTGTGCAAGGCTGACAGAGGCAATAAGGCGTACAGGTGCATGTGGCATAGTTAGTGGATTGAACTTAGTGGCACTATGGATGGATCTGTTAGTGGAAGTGAACTAAACCAGAGGAATCAAGGCAGGTTAGACTTTCAGCAGAAAAGATGAGCTGATGATATCAAAGGGTAAAGGTGCTAGAGACTGCAAGTGTCTTTGGCTTTTGTGATGGAGTAAAGACTTCTGGGACCTAGTGCCTTTGAATGGTTACCCCTATGGAAGAGCTGCTGTTGCTTCTTTTGTGCTTTAGTCCCCTGGTATGATTCCTGGTTGAGGGAAGGGAGAAGAAGAGTAGGCTGGCAAGCCTGTTCTGGCCTATTCCTCCACCCATGGTGGAGTGCTGCTGCTGGAACGTATTAAATAACTTCATGGATGAAAATTATTGCTGTTCATGAATTCTTTAAAAAATGAGGCATCTTATTTTGAAATAGGAATTGGCTTGATTAATAAGGACTTAATTTCCAGAATAAGAATCTAGCTAGAATAGAAGCATTTTGTTCCATCACTATGATTTATCAGTTAAAAGTGCTTTACAAAAGAAAGTGGTGTTTCTTCCATTTTAATAGTGGGAAACCTGAGGCACAAATAGGTCAAAAGATCTGCCTAAAGAAAGTCACACAGTGGCAGAGCTGGGATTAGACCCCAGATATCCTGACAGTCTAATGCCCTATCCTCTGAACTGCTGGTAGTTGGTACTTTTCATGGCATACAAATAAGTTAAAAGCCTTTCTGCAGGCACCAGATGTTAATTATTAATGCAAGACCTTTGCATATTTTCACTTCAGGACAGAAATACTTGAAACAGATTTAGAAGACCTGTGAAAAGATCATTGGAGCTTTAATAGCTAATTTGCCATATTCCTTCTTTTTATATAGATTTGTGAAATAAAAAACTGCAATAAGTGCATATTTTTTGAAGCCAAAAAGAAACAGGATCTCTACATGTGGTGAGAAAATACATTATGCTTTATTAAATTTCCTCTATAATTGCAGTTGCTTGTGTTCTGACTAGAATTCTAGCTAAATCCTACAATTTAAAATGTAGACCCTTAGTGATCAATGCATTTCAAGAGTGACATTTTTTAAAAGTACAATTAAACTTGTTTATTTGGCACTGTGCACTTGCTTTCCCTCTGTTGGCTGTTTCTTACCAGAAGAGAAATGTTTCACTATTCCTTGTGGGATTTAAGTGTACTGATTTTATTTTTTAAATACATTTATATTTAAATGTACCTGAAGCTGCCACAGAATTTTCAGTCTGACATACAGAACTGCTGCAGAAATTTAAACCAAACTTCCCATAGAACAGTGTTTCTCAACCCTTTAAGTAGCAAGTACCCCCTAACTTCTGAAAATTTTAATAAGTACCCCAACATTCAATTTTCCACAGGATTTTATATTTACAGATTAATGTGAGCCATATGTTGGAAGAAGGGCTGAGTATATAAGGCTGTAATATGACAGATGTCAGATCTAGTGTGGGCAGGGTTGCCACCTTTACATCAGGGATGCACAACTCAAGTATGTACCTGGGCTAGACGTGATGTTGGCCAAAGGTAGGAGGCTTTGAGTGGCATGCCAGTGCTGGGGAATATGAAGTGCCACGCCAAATTTTTTGCCATAGATTTGAGAGGAGGAAGGAGTGAGAGAGAGACAGGAAAAGAGGGTAACTGGTGAAATCAGGGGGATCATAGCTGTCAATTTCACTGATCAGCTAGAGCAGTGAAATTGACAGGTTTTCTGGGCACTGGGCTTTGAGCCAGGGAGTGGGGCTGCCACCTGGGCAAGCTGCAGGCGGCTGCCACCTGGCTGCCAGCCCAGGAAGTGGGCGACTGCCACCCAATCCGAGCTGGGGCAGAGAAGGCTTCTGCGCCAGCTGGGACACAGGGATGTGGGCAGGCAGCTGCTGCCCATCTTCAAGCCAGGGCGCTGGAGGCTGTCCCTCAGCTCGGAGCTGGGGTGCAGGTGGCTGCCACTCAGCTGTGAGCCCAGCTCGCAAGACGCAGGGCTGCCACTGGGCTCCCACCTGGGAGCTGGGACCCGGGACCCGGCGGGAAATGGGAGGGCTGCTGCCCTCCTCCCCCAGAAGCTAGCAGCTGCCTCCTAGCTGGGAGCTGGGACCAGGTGGGAAGTGGGCAGCTGCCACGTGCCTTCCCTGAAAGTCAGTGCCTGCTGCCTGCCTCCCGGGTGGGAAGCGGGTGGCTGCCGCCTGGCTTCCCAGGACTGTGGCAGTTGCTGCCTGCCTCCCAGCTGGGAGCTATGACCAGGTGGGAAGTGGGCTGCTGCTGCCCACCTCCCTTCACTCTGTTTTTTCCCGGGTACCCCCTGCCTGTGTCTCATGTACCCCCAGGGGTACGCGTATCACAGGTTGAGAAACTATGTCATAGAATACCTGGGTCTTGGCATTAATGGCAGGAGTAAATGAGACTGGCTTTATAAAAATTTTAAATAGCACTTTTGTAAATAAACAGCAAAATAAGTGTAAATTAAACATTTATTTTCTATGAAGGCTCATCATTTGAGGTCTGTTGATGATACCTTAAGCTATTTTTAATTAAAATATGTAAAATGAACAACCATTTATACAAAACAAAAGCCAGTTTAAAACTATTGCGGTAAAAAGTCTGGTTGAAATTTACTATAGAATTGTAAAGTAATTTTCTTGCCATTACAAATGGATGTCTTTTTGTTTCAGGCTTTCAAATTCACCCCAAGGACCATCTGCCAAGTTTTTAGTACAGAATAGTAAGTTGAGCTCTCAGATTGCATCACTTCTATTGACTTTTTTTTTTCCCTGTAGAAAACTTTTTAAAAACTAAAACTGTGTTCAAAATCATTGTAGTTCATACTCTGGCAGAGCTGAAGATGACTGGAAACTGCTTGAGAGGCTCACGGCCTCTTCTGTCCTTTGATCCGGCAAGTACAGAATTTCAGATTGCTTGACCTACAGCATCTCTGATTTTCTTTTTCTATATATCTGCTGTTACCTTTTGTGTGTTTGTAAAATAGTATTTTTCTCTTATAGGTGTTTGATCAGGATCCACACTATGCTCTGTTAAAAGAGTTGTTTATTCAGGTCAGTATGTGCCAATTTTGTTTGGGGATTTCTTGCATCTTACAAACCATATTTGTTTTAATATATCAGGTTTAAAACCCATATCAAGTTGCTTTTGAGCGTTTTGGTATTTGGATCCTAATTCTGCACAGACTTTTGCATGTGCTTAAAGTTAACGGGATCATTCACATATGTAAGTCTCTGCAGGATCAGGACGTTAAATAGTAAAATAGGATGAATGCAAAAGTAATTAAACTTTGTATTTTGGACTGTTGATCATTTTTTATGAGAAATTGTTTTTGGTTTTTGTTACAGATTTTTAGTACACCACAATATCACCCCAAAAGCCAGCCTTTTGTAGACCATGTATTCACGTTCTCCATCACAGACAACAGGATCTGGTTTCGGAATTATCAGGTTAGTTGTTTCCCTTGACTTTTTAACAATTGCACTAACTGTATGTTTTCATATGAAATCAGTGAATTACAGAAAACCTTTAACTATTACCAGGATATGCTGACATCCACCACTTATACAAAAAAGTGATTTCAAAGTGTTTTTTATTGGACTAAAACTACATTTTCACATGCTTAACATAGATTAGTTGCATTAGATTTTGGGCTTGAACACCGGAGAATCCATCTGTGTAAAATGTTTAAAGAATAATATGTATGTATAAGTCCAGCACAGGAATCTCAAATGAAGGCTGTTTGCTATTTTATCACAGATCATAGAAGAAGATGCAGCTCTTGTAGAAATTGGACCTCGTTTTGTCTTAAATCTCATAAAGATTTTCCAGGGCAGCTTTGGAGGACCAACTCTCTATGAGAATCCACATTACCAGTCTCCAAACATGGTAACAGTTTTTTGCCTTTGATTTTGCTTGCATTTAAGAAATTCCTTAAACCTTGATTGTGCAAGCTGTTCTGTATGAGTGTACCTCTGTGTCTAAGAAAAGAGCTTGCAGGATCAGGGGCCTCAGTGTGGCAACACTCTTTAACAGGTTATAATTTTAGAGTAAAATAATCATTCACTGGCATGTCAGTTGAATGGATTTATGAAACTAGTAGCTCTAAATTGTTTAATCTCTCAATGAGAAGATGGCGGTATGCCATGGAATTTGCCAGTTTAAGGGTGACCTTTTTAAAAGGGTAACTTTCTAAAGATAAGTGGAGAGCATTTTCTCTCTCCACCTGTATTATAAAATACTTGATGTGAACTTTTAGCAATATCACCTTTTAATTGAGTTTTTCTGTCTCTCCCTTGCCTTTCAGTACAACTGCATTAACTTACTTCTCTTGTTTTTTATAGCATCGGCGGATGACAAGATTAGCTGTAGCTGCTAAATTCAGAGAAAAACAGCAAGTGAAGGACTTGCAGAAATTTAGGAAAAAAGAAGAAAAGATAATTATTCCAGAAGATCCTACTGAAACTGTCTTTGAAACCCCAGCAGCGGAAAAGCCGTTGGAAATAGAGTTGGTGAAACCAGAACTAAAAGTCAATTTGAAAAAGAAAAAGAAATTATTTCAACGACAAAGGAAGATGCAAAAAAAACTTACCAGAGTGGGAGTATAAAATGTTACAAATGGGGGGGGCGGGGAATATAAGCAAACTTCAAAAAGTCATCTGTTAGTTTTGAATACTTATGTCTTTAGCTATATTTCATAGCTATCTTGCATATATTCTTATAAATATCTCATAATTTAAAGCCAGTACCTGCTTGCCACCAACTTTGAGTAAATGAAATTTCATATATGGATTTCTGCTGCTCTAGGACTCAGCTTGTCTCAGACTGTGTTTTTTAAATAAAATGTTGATATTTTTGTTCGTATGTTTTCCGAAGAATAGAGATATTAATGTCTAACAAAGCTCTTAGAGAAATATGAGGGTTTCGGAGGGAAGGGGTTGGGCAGCAGTGAGAGGGGAATAAGGAAGTCTGACCAGAAATGTCTTCCTATTTAAAATTAGTCTTTTATGGGTCAGTAGTTTTGGGGAACAACCCAGTGGTAGTTGTTTTGGGGGGAGCACTACTTAAAGGAGTTTGGAGCTTTCTCCAGGCATAGTTCAGAAGTTTACGTCCCCTGTCCTGTCAATCTGTAGTCTGGATATTATAGTCTATATTACAATTTTAATGTATAAATGCATCTTTTAAAGAGAAAATGTAACTTTGCCTACGGTAATGGCTCACTTTTTTTTTTTTTTTGGCCTTTTACCCACCCTATCCCCCAGTTCTTGGAGAAGAGAAAGGTTTATGTGATTTTGATCACAAGATTACTTTTTTGACACTTAAGAATAGTGGATCTAAAAAACTAAGAGGCTTGCCTCATAGAAAAAAGGGCAAAACATCTTTACTGTGTGTTGCTCTTGTGGTCCTGTGCTAAGTGTGCTATTATTACTCAAAAATATAATGGAAGATTGTCCTGTGTGGGTGCTAGTGCTCCTTGATATTCCACACTTTTCTATTATTATAATTTCTAGTTTGATAGTCTATATATCAGACCCTCATGGTGGTAGGCGCTGTACAAACACAGAACAAAAAGACTGTCTCTGTCCCCAAAGAACTAACACTTTGAAGAAACTATTCTTAATTGAGCTATCTATAAACTGTTCTACATAATCAGTTCTAACATTGGTTATTTAAAAACAATGACATCTCCATAAACTTTTTTAAAGATTATTACAAACAAGAGCACAGTCAGGCCTGCAGTTAACTAAACAGTGTGTGCAATGCATGCACCAGAACTTAGTGCTGGTAGATGGGATCCTGTAACAAAAAAATTAGCTCTTCTTGTTGATTAAATGTGTTCACCCAAAATGAAATGTGGGGGAGTGCACTAGATTTTCTGTGTAGATATAAGCCCCGGGGGGGGAGGGGAGGGAGACTGTCTCTTTGTTATGTGATTTCACTGCTCCTAGCACAATTAATAAATCACCCTCTTGTAAAATACATTCAGTACCTATCAGATTTCTTTTTCATCTGGTAGGAGCAGTGTTAGGGGCTTCTAGAAGACGCACATCATGTTCTATTAGCTAGATGCCTGTATTGTCTATAAAGTTTTTGATTTGGGAAAATGGTTCTGCTGAAGGAAATGGGAAAAACTACCCCTTACCACTAGCAGGAAACAGAACCAAAGAAGGGAATATAGAAGAGTAAAATGTTAAAGTGGTGGAAGAGGAGTTGAGAAGTAGCAAGACCTTGTTGTATGTAATGGTGGTGGCTGCTTACTGAGCACCCCCTTGTGGCCAGGAATTGCTTTGCAGGCACACTTCACCTATTAGCTCACTGCTGCAGGGCACTTAAGCACTTTTCATCCAGTTTCGGTATATGCTGTCCCTACCCTCCCTCTTTGTTTGATTTTGACCCATCTGTATATCTGACAAAACCAACTCCACTTTTCATCTATATACTGGTACACTTCATTTTTAATACCTACCGTCTTTTTTACCCTTAAGTTTATAAAATACATCTACATCCACATTTGGAAATGCAACTTTTCATCCATAACTAATTTCCCATTACTAAAAGTTGTGGTGATTAGTTTTTTCTTGTCTTTCAACGTCTATATCCGCATTTAATTTTTAGAACTACTGAAGTGAATGCAGTCTATATAGCACCCTCCAGTGAGCTCCTCCTGCATAGCTGGATGAGAGGGAAGCCCTGCCCCTCTCTACACTATAGGGCTCCTGATCCTAGCCCTTAAAGGAACAGTATCCTGGACTTTTTCTCTATCCAACTGTCACATTCCAGGGGGCAATACACTCCAGTGAGGGGTTGTAACCATCTGCCCTGAAACCTAGGCTGCCTCACAGTGCTTTGATGCTGTAGCTCCTAAGCTGGGCCACACAAACACCATGCAGGTCACACCCTGGGTCTGTGTATAGCAGCAGCCTGCCAATACACTCCAGTCACACTCTGACTTTCATCAGCCTTGGTCACTATTTACAGGGTGACTGCAACACAGCCTCAAATTTTCCTCTAAAATATGTCTGTCTAGCCCTTTCCTGGACAGTTCAGATATTTTAGGTCCATTGCCCCCATAAGGAACAATATCCAACAGTTTGCGACTTTAAATGGAGTTACCCAAATAATTCAGTTTGAATGCAACACCACACTAGTTTTAATTAAAGAATAAAACAAGTTTACCTACCTACAAAGAGAGATACTTTAACTTAATTAAATTCTAAGGCCTTAGAGATACAAGAGAAATAAAGATAAAACACTTTCTAGCACTAAAACTTAACAAACTAGACTTGGTTCAAGTAAAATCCTTACCACCTATTCCCAACAACATGGTGCACCAAACTTCACATCAAGATCCCTCCCAAAGTCAAATGGCTGTTGGGGGGGGTTTATGGGTTTTTGTTTGTTTGTTTTGTCCTCTTAGATGAAATGGTACAGTTGAGAGATTGATAGGGAGAGAATAGCTTGGGGTGTTTTTGCCACTCACTTTTATAGTCCAATCACCTTTGAAATGCATTTTCCTGAGGGTTATTGCTAGATAAAGTTAATTCTCACTGAGGTTGGAGTCCTGAAGTCTCATGGTGAAAGGTTCCATGATATTGTTTGCTAAAATGTAGCTGGATCTATTCCTGCAACCCCCCCCCCCCCCTGCTTTTTGACAAAGAATGGCTTTGACAGGTGATTGCCCATCAACTTTGATGACACCTGACTAGAATAATCAGCTTGTCCTGTGTCTTTGAGAAACAGGTTTATCCACTCCCCAGGCTTGTGTGGTAGCCTCATTTCAGTCATCATTTCAGTTTACATCATAACTGTGCATATAATGTTGCTACATACATTCCACCATGATGATATTGACCAGTAAGTTATTCATTTTCAAATGATACCTCACAAAGCATACTTTGATACAAATGATACCTCACTTTGACACAAAGATTACAGTCATGTGTAGGCTGTGAATACAGGTGCATTCGGTTAGGCCCACTCATTCCCTGGCAGCGCTTCCTCTCTTCTGTAGCAGGCCATTTCCTGCCCCTTTGTTCAATCCAGCTTCTTCTGACCCCCTCGACTCTTAAAGGGACAATATATCCCATTGCATAGAGGTTGCTTGACACTAGCTGGAGACTGCTAATCTAGTGCAAATAAAGTATCTCATCCAATAATGACCTCAGTTATAGGACTGTGGGTTGCAATCTGGTAGGTTGCTGCTATCCAGTGATGCTTGGAAAGTAATATGAAGAGGATGCCTAGCTCCATTCAGCCCTTGTTTATACTACAATGATTGTTAAACGTGGTTATGGCTCAACTTTGTTACAACAGAGCTAAAATAACTGAGTCCTTGATGCATAGTTTAATCTAGGGGTGTGCACAAAGGGGGGAGGGGCAAGCAGAGCCCAATAATCATCAGGGACACAGAATTCCTCTGGACTGGGTCCAGGGGGCAGAGAGCAATAGTTCCTTCCAGTGCCAGGGCGGGGAGAGAGTAAAAGCTCCTCACGGGGGGAGAGGAGGAAAGAGAGCGAGAGCTCCTTCTGGGGCTGAGGCAGGGAGGGGCACAGAACACGCCCCTCCAAAAGGGGTCAAATTTAAATTCCAAATTTAAATTCACCCTAGTTGTAAATGATTCACCTCTATCTATACAAACTAGGCCAAACTGTGATTCAGCTTGGTTGAGCTGCAGAAACATCCAATGTCAGTTGTTTATATAATGTAGAGTGGGTCACATGGAGGATTAAACCTCTCTGGTCAGTCTCATTACTTGTGACCGCACTGTTCAACAGTAACCAAAGACAGCTGCTTTCTTTAAAATCAGGTTATATACACACGTTAGACTGATTTTTTATATATATATATATATATATATATATATATATATATATATATATATATATATACACACACACTTCTACCTTCCACAGATTCATGTCAGGATGACAAAACTCTGGCACTGCAGATACAGATGAATGACCTGCTGCAGGAGTGGCCATCTGGAGATCGAATGACTGCTGAGTTGGCTGTGTGGGTACCATGGAAAAGGCTGAATGCTACAAGCACTATGCACTTTGGGAGTTTATCTCCCAATACTGGATCAGCTGGTGTTCTTAAAACCTCATTATTACAGGAGTATATTTATTCTCTCTCCCAGCTGGCAGACAATTGAGCTAACCTCTTCCTCTTAGCACGGTTAGTTTTCAGATACCATTCTTTAAAAAAAGAGCCTACCTAGTGCAGTATCTTTAACACTGGCCAATACCAGATACCCCCAAAGAAGATGGAAACAAACCTGCAATGGGCAATTAGGGAATACCCAGTCCAGGGAAGGAGTGAATTAGAGGTTGGTGCCTGCCCTGCAGCATCGGGTTGTGTGTCTCTTCCAAACGTTTTATTTTTCAACCTTTTACTGAGGTAATCAGAGTATTTTCCCTCTCCTTCAGCTAACACAGGGGCAGTGCGTTAAATGTGTGCTAACAGTCTGTGCGTCCAGGAACTCAGGGAAATCTCTCAAGTGAATGTTATACCTATAAAAAGAAACAAAATGCCCAGGGCTGGTTACAAGACACAGGGACAAGTCCCAGCTGCCCCAAACATTGACACCCCCCCTCCCCCCAACAAACCTTCTAAAGCAGCCATGAGGCTCCCCCTGCCAGTCTATGGTGACAGGTGACCAGATAGCAAAAGTAAGAAACAGGGAAGGGGTGGGGGGTAACAGGTGCCCCTATAAGACAAAGCCCCGAATATCAGGCCTGTCCCTAGGCAGTCAGGACAGCTGGTCACCACGTGCCATCCCCCAGCTCTATTATCCAACCGCCAGGGAACGTTCGCACCCCCCCGTCACGTGAATCCGTCATATTCCTCCCGTCACGTGGCCCCGCCCTTCGCCCGTCTGGCTCCGCCCCCTGGACAGCTCTCTCCTGTCCCCGCCTTCCCGGCCGGCCGGGAAAGGTGCCCGCCTGTCTCCTTATGGGCCGCGTGCTCCTTCCGCTCCCTCCCTGTGAGCTGCTGCTGCTGCTGCCGCCGGCGGCGGGCGGACCCGGCTCTCTCGCGCGGAGCCGAGCCGGCTGCTCGGGCCCCGCGCGCCGCGATGAAGTGTCACTACGCGGTGCTGGGGCTGGCGCGCGACGCCTCCGACGAGGAGCTGAAGCGCGCGTACCGGAGACTGGCGCTGCGCTGGCACCCAGGTACGCCGGGCCTCCCGCGCCGTTCCCCCGCTCCGGGCCTGGAGGCCGCCCGCCAGCCAGCCCCTCTGCGGGGTACAGGCGCGCCAGCGCTCGGAGAGGGCCCTGCCGGCCCGGGCTCCGAGCTGACTGAGGGGGTCTGCGGGGCCAGACCCTGCGCACCAGCCCAGCGCGGGCCGGGCCGGCCCTTCCCTCAGCTCCGCTGTCGCCTTGGCTGAGCCGCGGGCTCCGGTCGCCTGGCCGGGCTCGCCTGGCTGAGGCATCGCTCGGGGCTGAGGGGCGGGGCGCCCGGCGTTGCGATGCGATCTCGCCGGTGTTTCACCTGCCAGCCTCGTTCGCTTGTTTCCGGCTGCCCTGTCCTCTCTGAAGAGACGCAGTAAGTGATATAAGGCAGGGAGGACACTGGCGCCCTTCCCCTTCACCTCTGCTTTAAAGGCCAGCCTCACCCTGAAAGTCTGCCTAGCTTGGTCCCTAGTAGGTGTACAAGTAACATATAAAGAGTCACAGAAAGAGTCACAGAAAGGTTAAGGCTAGAGGGGACCCCCCCTCCCCCAGATCTAGTCTGATCCCCTACATATCACAGGCCAGCACTGACACGTTAACCCCAGCAACCGAAATGAAACCAGAGTAAAACAGTCCCCAGGAGACTAAACCGCAAGCCGAAAATAAGAGGGACAGATATGCCAGAGTCCAAGGCCTCTGTGATGGCAGGGAATTGATTAAGTGAGATGTACCCAGATGATATCTGCAAGCGTCCCATGCTGCAGAGGAAGGCAAAACCTCCCAAAGGTCATTGCCAGGCTGATTTGTGGAGAAATTCCTTGCAGACTGCACATAAAATGACTTTTCAAAATATTGTTTTGTATTTTTCCTGCTTGCTTTGTGCACTGGAAGTTTCCCTTGTTTGCATGGTTATGTCAATCTGCAACAGAGAAGAAGACACTTTCTTTTTAAATAGGAAAATTGTATTTCTAAAATCACAAAAATTGGCAAGAACACTCCGAGACAGGTGTAGTACCTGAAACTATTTTGTAATTCTTATTGAAGTTGACATTGTTCCTTTAACTGTTCTTTACACTCAGCAGTATTACTTTGTTATACTTAAAATAAATATTAATTCTCCAGACTTGTGCTTAATAATCTGAAAATGGCTATTAATTTGGCAGGGTGATAGTCAATCAATGAAAGATGAAGCTGGATCAGCACTTTTATTTTAGTCAATGTCATGGTGTATCCAGTGCATCCAATAGGAGCCTTGAGTTGCCCTTCTGAACTGACTTTTTTCCTACATTTGTATGATTTCCTAAAACTACTTTGTGACATGAGCGCCAGCTGTTGCTATGTTTAAATTCTAATGGCTTTTATTGCAGACAAAAATCTACAAAATGCTGATGAAGCAGCAGAACAATTCAAATTAATCCAAGCGGCATATGATGTATTGAGTGACCCTCAAGAAAGAGCATGGTAGGTATTATTTGTCTGCCAGTGGAGTAGATAAAACAATCTGACCGAGGGCCAGATTCTGCATTCCTGTCATAGGCAAGACTCCCATTGAAATCATTTGTGATTTGCTTGTGTTGATAGTCTGGATTGAGACTTGAGAGGATAACAGCCAGTTAAGAGATTCCCCCAACCAATAAGGATGTATACAACTGTTTCATATATTAGGTCCTGGGATTACAGCTACAGAAAACATTAGCCACATCCTTGTAACAAAGGATACTTGAAATCACCTTTTAAAAATCATGTTCCCTGATAGATTTGTTGTGTGTTAAGCGGTTTTTGCTACTGAGTCTCTCTCAAGTATGAGCATCCCAGGTTTATAGTTGCATGCATCTTTTTTTCCCCATTAGATAGAGAGCTGCTTGCTCATACATTTAGCTACTTTCTCAGGAAGAACCATTTTCACATACTAAAAGAACTAATGGCAGATACACCAGCATAAAAGTGGGGAGGGCCTGGAGAATGTGTTTAGAGATCTGTAGAACCTGTAATTGACATTCTTGGAATCTACAAGAAACATCTTATTCAAACATGTTAGATAACTTTCTCCCAAAAGATTGCAGTTGTAGGTATTCCATGAACAACTGGAAGGTCCACACTACCCTGGATTTTCATCTCAGTGGTTGGCTTAAGATATTGTTATTAAGTTATTGTATTAACTTAATATATTCTTGATGCTGTATTTTGTTAGGTATGATAATCACAGGGAAGCTCTACTGAAAGGAGGGGTTGATGGAGAGTATCAAGATGATAGTTTGGATCTGCTGCGCTACTTCACTGTTAATTGTTACTCTGGTTATGGAGATGATGAAGAGGTAATGAGCTGACTCTTTTTAATTAGTCAAGTTAAAACTTCTACAAAAGTGATGGAATTAAATTGGTGCATTGATATACCATTCTTAAAATTATTGAACATAAGTAGAAAAATACAGTAAACTTAAAAAAAAAAAAAAAAGGGGGGGAGGGGGAAGCAAAACATATACCTTGGATATTTAGTCAGTTTTAAATGTCCCCTTTATCAATACTGCCTTACAATTGTATAGCAACACTTTTCATGTGGTACATTCCCAGGCATTCACTATGCAATCCTATTATACTGAAACATTTCACAAGTTGGACTGCTTTAGGATACAAAAAGCAGCATTATGCCAGTGCTTTGGCATCTGCACTTGCTGTCATTTAACTTCCAGGTGGAGTTTAAGGTGTTGATATTGATCTAAAAAGGCCCAGGTGATTTGGAACGTTGACTGTCTGAGAGATTGCCCCTCTTTCTCTGTGATATTACTATAGCTGCAGTGAGCTGGAAACACCCTTAACTTATAATAGTGGAACTGCTGGTAGGTTATTCTTGTTTTTGGAATTCTCTCCTGCCTTAGTCCAACACAGCTTGAATTTGCTGACATTCAAGGCATGCTGCAAAGTATTTGTTTAGGCTTTTGGCAAGGGTTGAGTTCAGATGTCTTGGTGGGATTGCTTTTAATAGAGACGTGGTGTTTGGGACGGAGAAGTGGGAGGGATATTTTCTTAAGTATCATATTGTTTAAGGAGTTCTGGGACTGTGATTATGACATTTTCTGGGGAAATCCAGGGCTGTGAGGCATCTCACTATCACCTGTCCTTAGTATGAGGAAGCCTTGTCTGTGCCCGCTGTGGTTCAGCTCCCTGACTCTACTGGCCACAGGCAATGCAGGCATTCTCCTCCAGGCCTACTCAGGCCCTTCTGTCTCTCTACAGGTTAGAGAGAGACACACTCCAACCCTCTGAGCATCCCCCCTGGACTGTCCAATCCCTGGTCTACTGGACACTCCAAAATATTCACAGATCTGCTGCTCCCAAAGAAGCAGTATGCCCTAGCTTACCAGTTACATGTCAGATCACTGCTCCACTTCACACATAGCACTTAGATATGTTTATAGGGAAATAAACAAAAGTTTATTTAACTTTTTTTTTATTTAACAGTATACAGGTTTTAATGATAGCAAGTAGAAGTACTGGAAACAAATGATTACATATAAAATAAAAATATGAGTTCTGGAATCTAGTCTTATTTATCTAGTTATTGTCATGTTTTATAGAGGAAAAAGCTCATCCAAAATCTTTCCAGCATGATATAGCCAGGTTTGACAGTGATCTTCCATTCATGAGACAGTCAAGCTATCAGATTGCCTCCTCAGTGGAAAAAAGATCCTGGCTGTTTCTTTATACCCCCACTTATACCTCCCACTCTAGATTCTGTTGTCTCTACTGGTAAACAAGATACCCCCTGCTGGTTGTTTTTTCAAGTGTGTCTAGTCAATTTTACAATGTCTTGATTAGCATTCTGCTCATTCTGAAGGTAGGCCTTTATTGGGAAGCATATGATAAGGACATGACCAGTTAGAGAGAAATAGGCCTCTCTTCCCTCCTACCTGATAGGAGCAAGCTTATCACCTTCTTGTACTAATATACCTTAAGAACATAAGTTTCAGTACAGATACATAATTCTTTAAACATTATCCATATATACATTTTGCAATGATAATGACAAGTGAGCTCTTAGCAGAAACCTCTCATGCCACCCTTTGGTACATTTAATATGTATGCATCTGACCCAGGGGATCCCTGTAAAACTCTATGCCCCCTTCCTCCCCCCCTGTGCCTGCTGCCACGTGGCACCAAGAGGTTCCTGGGTCACAATGGGTTTTTTGTATTAGTTGATTGTTTTTTTAAAAATCAGAAGGGCTCCTAGAGCCTGGCATAGTCACTTAATTTTGGTTTAAATTCTTATTTTGACTTAGAACTGTTACTGCAGAATTTAAATATTTCTCTGAAGTTGATCATCTTAATCCTTTAATTGCATTGGCATACAATTAATTCTTCAGTAACTAAGGTGTATATTTCAGGGGTTCTTTGCAGTCTATCGTCAAGTTTTTGAAAATATTGCAAAGGAAGAGATGGAATATATATCTCAGGAAGATATTGAAGGATTCCCTACTTTTGGAGACTCTCAAAGTGACTATGATAAGGTAAAATATGTAATGTTTGGAAGTCTAAATAACTGTTTGTTACGCCGTAAGATAACTAGGGCATGATCTGCCTCCCATTGAAATCAGAAGAAAGGCTCCTGTTGACATTGAGAGTTGAATCTAGCCCAGTATGTACATAAAGCCTTCCCTGCCCAATCAAAAGCTCTTATTTAATACCTTTTGCATATCTCAACATTTCGCTGCTTTACCTATGCTGTCATAATTAGAGTCAAAACCCCTAGTGTAAATGCAGTTATTGCCAGCATAAAAGTATTTATTTATATAAGTATAGTTATTCCAGTTCAGTGAAGCGAAATAGAATACACTGGTATATAGCACCTTATACTGGCATATCTATGTTGGTTACTCATTACTGATTTAGTTATGGCAGTAAAATTTAAAGTATAGACCCGGCCTAAGAAATAAAAGGATAGATGTAATTCTTGATGTCTGATTGAAACCAGCCTTGCCAGTGTTCTAAAATAGTATGCATTACAGCAAGGAATACCTGAAGGTGTGGTAATTATTTACACAAATACAGTCTCTTATATGATTTTTCCTTTTTGTTATACCACAATTACAAAAGTGAAACTTACTGACTGCATAACACAAAATATCCAAGAACAGTGGATAACCAATGATTGTGACTTCTTAGATGGCAGGAGAGCAGGCTTTTTGTGGTGCTGGCCCCTTTATACTTCTCTGATACCCATCTACACTCGCAGCTGCTCTCATTTCTCACTTCTTTTCCCAGAGACTGATCCTTTAATTCTGCCATGCCATCTTTCTGTAACGACTGAAAACCTCTCTTTGTAAAATTTTTCAGAAACTACTAGCACATTCATGCTGCCTTCAACCAGTAAGCTGGCAATCAGCTTCCTGTATAAGAACTTAAGGGCATCAGTCCTTAAATACGTCTTCTAGACTCTTCCTTCTGTTCTTCCTGTTTGTAATATTTCCTGGTGTGATTATTACTCCTAACATTTAAATTATATTATACTTTTTAATCAATTGAGTAGTTTGTACATAACAGATAAGTAGTATGAAAAAAAGGACAAAATAGTGCAGTGAAACATGATTTGCAGTAATGCTATTTTAACTGCATATACTAATGTACCTTCTGGGCTATTGTTCAGAGATCTGTGTGCCTAGGGTAGACCACCTGAAAATGCCAAGGTCAGGGCAGGCTGCAAAAGGAGAGCAGATTCTCCCAGCACTGGTGGGTGACAGACTTCCCAACCAGCCACAAACAATGCTTCTGATTCCCCACACTGGTTATCAAGAAGCTAAAACAAAATATATACAACCCCCTTTGCTGCATTTCAGTCTTTGGCTCCCAATCAGCCACTAGGTGTAGTAAAGAGAGAAGTTTTTTAAAACACTATGCTCTTTACCAAAAAGGTTCTTCTGACTCCAGAGGGTCAGCCATATTACCAGGTCTTTACCAAAAAGGTTCTGACTCCAGAGGATCAGCCACATTACCTTGGATCTTACCCAAAATACCACACTGCCAGCCAATTCTTTGGTAACTAAAACTAAAGGTTTATTATAAAAGGGGAAAAAAAAACTATAAGAGAAATGTTAAATGATTCAAATCATTTGTATGCATGTGATTGCTTTAAAGTCCATATATATCAGATTTCCAGTAGAATTATGGAGTTTGCAGGCTTGTATAGTCACTCTGGTGTACATCCATTCCAGTACTTGGATGTATCTCAGTCCTTTGTCTCACAGCTTCAGTTGTAGATGAGTTGATCCAGAGGTAAGTGAAGACTGAAGACTAAAGACTGACTGACTGAAGGCTGGGTGCAGCTGCCTTTTATAGTAGATTGCCATGTGGCTTGTTTCAAACACAAGCCTTCAGCACACATGGCATGGAAAAGCCTCAGACTCAGAGTTCCCTGTCCATAGAAAGGCATGTTCTTACATGTCCTTGTGACTCATCAGGTATAGCCCTGGCTTCTCTCCATGGACCCATTGTACCCTGTGAGTTTCCTTAATGGGCCATTAAGCAGGCTAGTGCTGCAGCCCTCCTGTCTGGGGTGTCGCTCAGAAACACAGCACAGTTTGGCATACATATACATTAAACATATCCATACTTCCAGTATAAATATGACACATACACACAGATGATATCAACATCTTCAGCAAATTATAACCTTTTTAACAGTACCTGACCTGGCCCCTCATATGAATTATTTAAATTTTGAAATATTGGTACTAAATCATATCATAAATGGTCCCCCTAATCAAGCCAACATCATAATGTGTACTCTAAATTACTCAAGATAATCAGAGTCCTAACTCAGCCTGTTACATAAAATTGTTTATGAAAGTCAGCAGAAGTTTGAGACAAATAGACTGTTATAAACTGGACTGTGATAACGTGTCTCCAAAGCTGATAGTAAAGTCATGCATTAGCATAATGAGCTAAATTGTAGAAATAGGAGGAAATATTTATGGGTGAAATCACAAAAATGTTTTTATGGAATGAGGTTGACACATCTTCTTTGACCTTGTTTATCTGGGGGTCACTAAATGGAAGCTGTGGGAGCCATGGATTAAAGCCAACAATCTTTAACATTGACCGATAATGCCACCCTTTCCTGGGACCCTGAGATCCATCATAACATCGTTGGACCGTCATCATCCCCATCTTGAAAGTCATTCTGACCAGATTGGGCCAGAGAGAGAGAACCAGATGACCTGCCACTTTCATCAGCTTTGGCTAAAGCTGGTGTGAACTTTGGGTTGCTGTTGTCAACCCCTTCCTCTGTCACTTTTTTCTCTCTTATTTCCCTTCTTTCCTATCTGTTTTATGAGATTTGGACTTAGCTGGCCAAGACTGCACCTTTTGCAACATTGCTGTGAACCTGTGGCTGGAGAGGCCAACTAAAAGCAATTTGTTAAACAGCCCAAAGCTGGTACAAGTTTGGCAGGTCTCAGAGTGGCTAATAAGATATTGTGCTAGGTCTGTGTTTCTCTATCAGCAAGGTTGCAAGGAAAAATCAGCACCAAAGACAGAAGCTACATTTTTTATCTTTGCCATTCTTTTCTCTTCCTGTGTGAGCCTTTTGCCTTAAAGGAGGAAACGGCATCAGTCTTCCAACAGCAGCGACAACAGTTCAAGACCATTTAAACTAACCTCTTCTTGCTACCTCCAGAAAGAGCAGTTAATATTATCTACGACTGTCAAGAAGGGCTTTTCCCTATAAATAACTATAGAGGATGAAAAGGAATATGTGATATTGTCACAATAATAGACTTAGTTTTCATTTCAGATGCTTCAACTGTTTTTGTTTTTTCCATCTCCTTAAATGGTTAAAAATACTTTTTTTTTATTGGTAATTGTTACAGTGGGAGTTGCCAGTAATATCTTGAGAGGAAAACCTGGATGATACGATATTAAACAGTTAAGCAACCGCGAAGAGGGTTTCATTACCATCTTATCCCTTGTTGGGCCAAAGACCTACCTCCTTATCGACGCCACAGGCCAATGGCAGCTTTTTTTTAATTATCTCTAGTATGAACTTAGCTCCATTAAAATTTTAAATCTTTTTCTACCTAGAAAGATCTTGGATTTTTCCAAGGCATTCGATTTATGACCACATGATACCTTTATTTAAAAACTTGCATATATGGAACTAACAGGGCATACATACATTACATGGATTAAAAACTGGCTCACTGACAGATCTCAAAACATAGTTGTTCATGAGACATCAGTGAGTATCCCTCAAATTGTCATAATCAAATAAAATAGATTTTAATACAGCTAAATGCAAGGTAATGCACCAGGGAACAAGACTGCGGTTTACACCAACAGGATGGGAGACAATCTTGGATAGCAGCCACTCAGAAATGCTCTGACTAAAAGGGCTAGTGTGATCCTTGGATGTATAAAAAGGGGAATATTAAACAGAAATAGGGAAGTAATCTTGCTTTTCTACACAGTATTGGTAAGACCGGTACTAGGATACTATCTCCAGTGCAGGTGTCTGGTAAATACTGGGGAGAGGTCAAAGGAGAGCTACAAAAATGATCCAGGATTTGGGGGGGGGGGGGGGAGCCTTATAGAATCATAGGGCTGGAAGGGACCTCAAGAGGTCATCTAGTCCAGTCCCTTGCACTCATGGCAAGACTAAGTAATATCTAGACCATCCCTGACAGATGTTTGTCTAACCTGCTCTTAAAAATCTCCAATGATGGAGATTCCACAACCTCCTTAGGCAATTTATTCCAGTGATTAACCACCCTGACAGTTAGGTAGTTTTTCCTAATGTTCGACCTAAAACTCCCATGCTGCAGTTTAAGCCCATTGCTTCTCATCCTGTCCTCAGAGGTTAAGAAGAACAATTTTTCTCCCTCCTCCTTGTAACAACCTTTTATGTACTTGAAAGCTGTTATCATGTCCCCTCTCAGTCTCCTCTTCTCCAAGCTAAACAAACCCATTTCTTTCAGTCTTGCCTCATAGGTAATATTTTCTAGACCTTTAATCATTTTTGTTGGAGAAAGTTTAGAGGCCAGCAATTTATCCACATCTTTCCTGAAGTATGGCACCCAGAACTGGACACAACCCTCCAGTTGAGGCCTAATCAGCACGGAGTAGAGCGGAAAAATTATGACTTATGTCTTACTTACAACACTCCTGCTAATACATCCCAGAATCATGTTTGCTTTTTTTGCAACAGCATTACACTGTTGACTCATATTTAGCTTGTGGTCCACTATGACCCCCAGATCCCTTTCTGTAATACTTCTTCCTAGGCAGCCATTTCCCATTTTGTACGTGTGTAACTGATTGTTCCTTCCTAAGTAGAGTACTTTGCATTTGTCCTTACTGAATTTCATCCTATTTCCTCAGACCAATTCTCCAGTTTGTCCAGATCATTCTGAATTATAATCCTAACCTCCAAAACACTTGCAACCCCTCCCAGCTTGGTATCGTCTGCAAACTTAATAAGTGTACTCTATGCCATTATTTAAATCATCGATGAAAATATTGAACAGAACCGGACCCAGAACTGATCCCTGTGGGAACCCCACTCGTTATACCCTTCCAGCATGACTGTGAACCACTGATAACTATTCTCTGGGAACGGTTTTCCAACCAGTTTTGCACCCACCTTACAGTAGCTCCATCTAGGTTGTATTTCCCTAGTTTGTTTAAGAGAAGGTCATGCAGGACAGTATCAAAAGCCTTAATAAAGTCAAGATATACCACATCTACTGCCTCCCCCCATCCACAAGGCTTGTTACCCTGTCAAAGAAAGCTATCAGGTTGGTTTGACATGATTTGTTCTTGACGAATCCATGCTGACTGTTACTTATTACCTTATTATCTTCTATATGTTTGCAAATTGATTGCTTAATTATTTGCTCCATTATCTTTTGGGGTAAATAACTTAAGATGACTGGTCTGTAATTCCCTGGGTTGTCCTTATGATTATGATCTTAAGAAGCTCAATCTGTTTTGCTGATTGAAGAGAAGGTGAGAGGTGACTTGATCACTGCATATAGGTATTTACACCAAGAGATTTGATTAGTGAGGGCTTTTCAATAAGCATAACAAGATCCAGTGACTGGAAGTTGAAGTTAAGTAAATTCAACCTTGAAATTAGATGCAATTTTCCACGTGAGGATACTTAAACAATGGAACAGTTTGCCTCCAGGAGGTGATGGATTCAGCACCTCTTTAAAAAGCGATGAGATTTTAATCCAGCTCCTGGAAAAAATTCTATGGGTTGTGTATACAGGAATTCAGACAAGATGATTATAGGGGTCCCTTCTAGCTTTGGAGTCTGTGTACCTATGAAAATTTAATTAGTCTTTGGTTGCTTTTTTCAATATGATTTCTTACAACTTTTTCAAATTCCTCCCCACCCCCTCACCCCATTTTTTTTTTTTAAACAGGTAGTCCATCCTTTTTATGCTTACTGGCAGAGTTTCTGTACTCAAAAGAACTTTGCTTGGAAAGAAGAGTATGACACACGGCAGGCATCAAACCGCTGGGAGAAACGAGCCATGGAAAAAGAGAACAAGAAAACTAGAGACAAAGCAAGAAAGGAGAGGAATGAACTGGTCCGTCAACTAGTGGCTTTTATTCGTAAAAGAGATAAGAGAGTACAGGCACACAGAAAACTCATAGAAGAACAGAATGCAGAAAAAGCTAGAAAAGCAGAGGAACTCAGGAGACAGCAAAAACTCAAACAAGCTAAGTATGTAATTATTGAAGGAAGCATTTTTTAAATTGAGAGATAATCATGAAGGATTCATACTGGGTCATATTTTACCATCTGCATCTTACATGTTTGTTTTAAAGAGTAAATGTTTGGATTTCTATCTTTTGTTCTTAAATCTGAGATTTGAAGACTGAGCTTCTCATGGCAGAGACAATCCTTCTTGCATGACTGGAAAGCACCCAACACCTTGTGGGTAGTAAAGAAATATGAAATAAGTTTTAATAATCAGTATTATATTGTTGCCAAAGTCTTCAGTGTCAGATAATCCACAAGACAGAGGTGATAGATAGGTGGCAAAAGGATGCTGAGGATAAATGAAGAGGTGGATGGCTTGAGTTCCTTTACTTAAGCGGATCTGTCATTCCTTTATCTCAGTTGAGGGACGTTTTTGGATCCTTACTTGGTTCTGGAAATACACAAGACTTTTTTCATTTGTTTGGTTAATGTTTGCAACCAATTTCTGAGGATCTGGACCTTGGCTATGTGACTTGTACCTTTTCAATAATCTAATCTAGAACTCAGTGTGCTTTCATGGGACTATCCTTCAAGACCACTTCAAAGCTACATTTGCCCAACTGTTTGGTAGTGGTATTTTTTTTTTTTTGACATATTTACTAACTAGCTTAACATCATGCCAAGAATATTGCATGATATACACTTCATATCCCAATTTGTTTCCTAGGGCATGTCTACACTGCCACAGTGGCAGGCATCGATGCCTGCCATCGATTGAGCAGGTCTGTGTATTTGAGAAATACTTTAGAACATAGTAAACTTTTGCTGAGGAAATCATGTACAGGACTGATCAGTGGTTGATTTAACTTGAGAAGAAAGGTGCTTCTCATTTGGTAATAATCATATACCTCTGTTGAATAAACTCTGAAGGTGAGGAGCTTATTAGCCCACAACAATTCCTATCAACTCAGAATATCTGCATGTTAACTAAAATTTTTGATACTCATTTTAAATGAAAGGAAAAAACTTGCATAAAACAATGAGCTGTTAATATTAATTTGGGGAGGAGGAACAAGCCTTTTTGTTCTTCTTTCCTCACTCTCTCTCGTCACTTGTGTCTTCCTCCAGACAGGTCAGAAAGAAATCTTCTCCCTGGGCTAAGTGCAATATATATTCTTTTTATTTCAAGACTCAATTAGGAGGTGGGTTTGGGGTTCTTCCACTGTAAACACAAAATACATTCTTGGCAAAAAGCCTTGCTTCTCTGGAAAGAGGGAAAGGGAGGAGCTTAAATATTTAACCACTCTTCTTTCCAGCAAATTCATAGACCTACTTTCATTGCTTTTGGATGTTTTTAATAGAGTGGAGGTTTTTTTTCACTGAAGGTAATGAAGCCCAAGTGATGCTTTCATTGCAGGCAAAAAACCTGAAAATGCTGAGTGCAGGAGACAATAAGAGCAAAGATCTGAATAACTGAAGTACAGCTGTTGAGGAGTAATTGTACAGTGGTTATGTAAATCAGACATCCACAGCCTGTCTGCAGGGATTGGAAAACTGAGCAGAGAAACTAGTCACTGAAGTGTGGTGGATTTGGTTGAATCAAGACAGCTAGGAGGTTTCCTTCTTTTTAAATAAGTGAACATATCGAAATAATGACCCTTAAATAAAACACTGTTACTACTAAATTTTCTGAAATATAAAAAGTTGTTGCATTCTGCTTTAAAGGCTTGGTGAGCAATATAAAGAGCAGAGCTGGATAACTATGTCTGATCTAGAGAGAGAATTGCAACAGATGGAAGCACAGTATGAGAAGGAATTTGGAGATGGATCTGATGATGAAGAGGAAAGAGAGGAACTGGAGCCAAGAGAAGGAATAGATGGTAAGGGTTTGTTAATATATTTTTGATTTGATGCCTATAAAAAGACCTAAGAGCTGCTCCGTATTTGTGTGTACGTATGCATTCAAATCCTCAAAACTGAAGTCCAGATTCCAAACTCTGGGAATGATATTACACCAACAACTTTGAGATATTTCAGGAAAAAGTTGAGTCCCGTAGTGTTCTGTTCTTCTTTGAACATTTATCTTCATGTTAGTAATGCATGCTTATTTTTGGTTGTATGGGAAAGGAATAGATTGTTTAGCGAGAGTCCTTATCACTCCCCATACTTTACTAATTCCAAATGGCTTGAATGGGTGTTGTTGAAAGCATGCTATGGCTTTAATTACTCAGTATCTCCTAATAATCATTCAGCCAGTTTCCTTCCCCTTCCCTTTTCAGATAAACTGAGTGATGAGGATGAGGCTGTTGAATTTTATGATGACCTGTACTGCCCTGCTTGTGACAAATCATTAAAGACGGAGAAAGCGTAAGTTTTATTTCTTTGAAAAACTTGTAGACTCTCAGATTCACCTAGGTCATCTAGGCACCCGGTTTCCATTACAGTTAATTCATTGTAATAGCATTGGGGCATTCATGTGCCCTAGGTGTTTTTGAAAGTCTCAGCCCTTTTCATTCAAGTAAGGATTTTACATATTAGAATTTCCTACTCTGAACACTAATCATTGTCATTGGTCAGACACCTTTATATGTAAATGAAACAAAATATGCTTAGAGTAACAATTGCTCATGACTTCTAGATTCCAATAATTATCTACTGCTCTTTACAGAATGAAGAACCATGAAAAGTCAAAGAAGCACCGAGAAATGGTAGCACTGTTACGGCAACAGCTGGAGGAGGAGGAGGAGGAATTTTCTGTATCTACAGATCACAAAAATGAAATGAATACCACAAAAGATGAAGAAATGGAAGAAACACCCAAACAAAAGTACTTCAAAAACAAATTACTTACACTCACTATAGCATTTTTTATAGTTTGGCTTCATAATAGTGGTCTTTATGAGACTCTGAAAAAGGGGCTTGGGACTGACATATGATCACATCAGGATTCACTTAACTGTACTGCACAAGTTATTAAAATATCTCTTTGCATCGAAGTCCCGGCAGAAAAGCAGATTTTTAATATCAGTGGAATAAACTGTTGTAGGATAATGGTCTCCCACTACTTATCCTCTGCCTTTATAGAAAGTAAATATCAAGGCAAAGCAAAGAAGTTATTATTTTAAAGCAGGAGACCGTGTTACAGGCCCGGTGTTGTTTGTGCAGGTACAGCATTGTCTGCCAGTCACTATGACTAGCCTAGAAAACTTGTTTTCTTCATTTAATTGGAAGCCAGTTCATGCAGTAAATAGCATAGTTTTAAAAGCTGTACTGTGCTTATGATTAAGCTGGTTTCTGAATGGCTAAAGTTTAATATCTGGTCATTAAGGAACAGGTTTTCAGGTTCAGTTTGAGCAAGAAATCTACAGAGACTTCAATAAATACCATAAATAGCACACACAACAGCTAACTCTTTTCACTTCAGGACAATGACTGTTGATTTTTTCTAGCCATGACTTCCTCTTGTATTTGTGATACAAGCGAGATCAGAACCATCGTCACTTAAAATGTAGCATAGAATTATTGGTTTTTAACTTTTCTAAAACATAACATTGGTAACCTAAAATACATTTAACTCTTCACTCTTACCTTTACAGACTCTCCAAGAAGAAGAAAAAGAAACAAAAAACGATGACGGTATGGAGTTTATACATCTTTTTTGTGGCTGTATTGAAAATTTAAGGAAACTGTGTAAGACATGGTTAGCTATTTCTGTAGTCTTCTGACAGACTGAGAAAAGCTGTTAATTTTATTACATCTAATCGACTAGTGTATTTCTCCATGAGTCCATTGTTTTCAAAGACTCTTGTTGACTCCATATCTGTTTAATGTAGGTACTTATATAAACCCCATTATTGTAGTATCCGAGCACCTCACAATCTTTGGTGCATTTATCCTCACAACATCCCTGTGAGGTAGGGCAGTGCTATTATCCCCATTTGACAGACAGCCTCTCTGTGCCTCAGTTTTTGAAGTGACTTGCACGGTAAATCTGTGGCTGTGCAGAGAACTGAACCCAAATCTCCTAAATCCTAGCCTAATGCCCTAACCACCGGACCATCCTTTTTCTCAGCCAGAGCAGGTTGCTGGCTTTCATTAAGAAAATTGTTGTATGAGTGTTGCTCAGAAAACCATCACTTAACTCTGACAATATGGCCAACTATTGCCCAATATATATTCTTCTATTCCTGTTTAAAATTGAGAAAGGCAGTTCTGAGTGCCAGAGGTGACTTTTGGTCCCAGGAGAAGCAGAGTGCCATGCACTAACCTTGCCAACAGCACTCAGTAATCCACAAAATTAAATAATCTGTACTGGGTCTTTCCACATCAGTGCTGATTAGTGAGGTTCTCATGTCTGATTCTCCTTCTCTCATCTCCTAGTACCCCACTTCCACCTAACATGATTCTAATTGTTAACCTTTCCAGCATTGTTTAGAAGGTTGAGACAATCCATTGTCTGGTTGCCTCAGATCTCCATGACCCTTGTCAATCTGGGTAACAGTTGCGGTGTTTTGGCTGAAATTTTCTGAAGCGGACACCTGGCATGGAAAATTTCAGCCAGAATACTTCAGTTTGGCAGTCATAAGCAACTGAAAACAGGGCCTTATAATAGGAAGTGTCAGGCAACCTTACTAATGGAGCTGTTAGCATCACGTAATAAAAAATTATAAAAAAAACCCCAACCACTTCATCTTTTTTTGATGTATAAATCATTGCATCCTCCCTTCTTTATGCCATACTGGCTGTGCACTATGGATACTTAAAAATATCTCTTTGGTTCTCTTCTCTTTATCATAGGTTGCTTCTTACATAGTTGCCTCTCAAAATGCCACAGCCAAAACTTCAGTTCTCTTCCCCTTGCTGCATTTCACACATCAGTGTAAAACTAGACAAGCTTGATTTTCATTGAGGCAAATTGTTTAATTGCTAAATCTGCAATTCCTGTACACAAAATTGCCAACTGTTTGAAACTTAATTATCTCAAAGCAGTAAATACACATTTCTTCTTTGGATAGACATATGAAGACCCTTTCAACAACAAAAGTGCAGATGATACTACAGTTGAACAAAAAGAGGCTGACAGTGCAGACCAGGAGAACAGCATAACAGAAGAATTGGAAAATGTTGGCCAAAGAAATATCACTTCAGAAAAAGCGAGTGCTGCAGAAGCTGTAGATCGAGTTAATGAACCAAAAAGCGAAGCAAAAAGGTAACAGCATCACTTTGTGGTGACTTGTAACACACAACTTCATTGCCTTCTTTAGTTCAACAGTTCATGTTTTAAAGGCCTGGATTTTCTCTGACCAGTGTAAACTGGAAGCTTCTCCATTGAAATTGAAGGAGTCACGTCAAAGTAATTCTGGTGTTAAGTTAGAATTGATTCCTAAATTGGCAATGGCTTTAGACTGCAAATAAACACTAAACAAACAAACAAACAAACAAGCAACAACCAGTATCCAGACAAACCTTCCTGTTAGCAAATACGGTAATCTTATAACATTGCTTTGTTTTGCTCTTGGCAATTAGATTTTATGATGTCTTATAGGGGAGACCTGCAGGGGCACAAAAGGGAGTTAGGCACTTAGCTCACATTTAAGCCTTTAAAAAACCTCATTCTATTAACTGTGTATAACAACTTGATGAGTGGTTCTGGGCATTAATTATAAACATGCTTCATAGTTATTCAAATATAATACCACAATATGGTATAGGCAGCAATTTTGTTTATACTGAAGTGCTCATTTTTGAGTCACTGTAAAATTAAACTTGTGTTTTGGTCTTAGTTTTTGCCTGGAGCAAGTGTAACAAAAGTTTTTTAAATGTTTAAAAAACAAACAGTGGAAAAAATGTACAGATCGCACATTTATGCATTTCAAAATGTAATTTACATGAAATATTCCATCAGTAGGAATTATTTAACATAAGAACGGCCATACTGGGATCGATCAGTGGTCTGTCTATCCCCGTATCCTGTCTTTCAACATCAGCCAGTGGCGGATACTTCAGAGGGAATCAATAGAACAGGGCAATTACTGAGTGATCCATCTCCGTTGTTCAGTACAAGCTTCTGGCAGTCAAAGGCTTAGGGACACCCAGATAATGGGGTGCATCCCTGACCATCTTGACTAATAGCCATTGATGGACCTATTCTTCATGAACATATCTAATTCTGTTTTGGACCCAGTTATGCTTTTGGTCTTCACAACATCTCCTGGCAACAAGTTCCACTGGTTGACTGCACTATGTGACAAAGTACTTTCTTTTGTTTTAAACCTTCTGCCTATTAATTTCATTGGGTAACTGCAAGGTTTTGGGGTATGAATTTACATAGTAGCATTATATTTTCTGTCATCTTATCAATCCAGTTCCTAACATTTGTTAGCTTTTTTGACTGCCGCTGTATATTGAGCAGATGTTTTTAGAGAACTATCCATGATGACTCCAAGATCTCATTGAGTGGTAACAGCTAATTTAGATCCCATCATTTTATATGTATAGTTGGGATTGTTTTCTGATGTGCATTACTTTGCCTTTATCACCACTGAATTTCATGTGCCATTTTATCACCCAGTTTAGTGAGATCCTTTTGAAATTCTTCACATTCAGCTTTGGACTTACAAAATTACTGAATATAGTTGTTATCTGCATACTTTGCCACCGCACTATCCATCCCCTTTTCCTGACCATTTATTAATATAGTGAACAGCACTGGTTCCAGTACAGATCCTTAGGGGATCTGCTATTTACCTCCCTCCACTGTGAAAAGTGACCATTTATTCCTACTCATTGTTTCCTATCTTTTAACTAGTTGCTGATCCATGCGAGGACCTTCTCACATATCCCATGACTGCTTACTTTGCTTAAGAGCCTTTGTTTTGTCAAGATACTGCACAGTTGAGCACCACTTTTACCAGTTCTTTTGACTTTGAGTATTGTGATGTGCAGAGACTTGTGTGGAAAATTTTATGCAAAGAGTTCAACAGCAGGAAAACTTAACTTTCAACATGATGTTCCTGTTTATGCACTAAGCACGGGGGAGTCCTTATCTCACTTACTATCCAGCTTTGAGGAAGTTAAGTGAATGAGTCTGCTGCTTCATTCTCATTACGTTTTCATTGCACAGCAAACCTAGGTATATCTGCTTGTATGGTTCTTTCTTTCCCAGTAAACCTGTAAGGCACTATGCATGTGCTTTTTTGCAAAAGTTCACATTGGTCCAGACCAAAACACTAAAAGGCAGGTCTCCTCTGTGCGGGCTACTTCCAGGTCTAATGCCTGCTCTAGCTGTTTCAGCGTTAACTCTTGGAATTTTTTTTTTAATGCTGACAAAATGTTAATGAGATAAAGTACATTTTATTTCTTACACTTGTTCTCAAACAATTGAACTAGTTTTACTCAGAACTGTGCCTATGAATCCAACAACATTGATTTTTGGACAAATGCTGACCCTGGAATATGTATTTCAGCACCACAGGCCAAAGTGTCAGAACACTACAAGGGCATGTAATCGATTACAATGAAGAATAGTATCACATTTACCTGTAACAGTCACTTCCATTAGAATAACTGCCAAAGGGGGGATGACCCTCAAAGAAGTGAATCACATGCAAGAGGTTTTTCACTAAGCATAAATTAATGGTAAACAGGACTTAGGTGCCTTAAACATTAGTTTGTGCAAAATATAGTTAAAAAAATACCCACCCCTCTGCAGCCAGAATGAAGCTGTGTGGTCAGCAAATGTTTCCTTTCATTTTTGTGTTTCGGTAAATGCAGAGATATTTGAACATTTAATTATAGCAGTGTTTATAGCGCCATTGTTCTCCTGTTAGCTGTTCTTCAACCTATTTAACTTAAGGTTAAATATTGGCCCATTTAGGTCCCAGTACAGTACACATTGAAGTCAGTGGATCATTGGATTTAAAAGCCTTATTAATTTAAAACTATCAAGTCTCCTGAGGTGTTCATAGAAAAACTCGGGTTAGTGTGACAAAGGTAAACTGATATCTTACACACTCTTGTCTTTTCAGCATCCCAAAACCTAAAGGAAAGAAAACCAAGGAAACAAAAAAATCTGTTAAGGTAACTTCAGAGCTTGAAACAAAGGTATGTGGAAAGTATTTAAAACTACAAATTCTCGATGGTTGGTTGGAAGAGCCGCTGTTACTCTTTGTGTGATACCTAGAACAACGGGACCCCACAACCTGGTTAGCCCTATAGGTACTAATGCAATTCAGTTGTCAGTAATAATGGCCTGGCTCTAAACTTAAACATATGTAGGGCATTATGATGAAACTATGTTGCAATAGCACATAGAGACCTGAGCCAGGTTGGAGACCCATTGTGCTAGGCAATGTACAAACATAGTGACAGCCGTTCAGTTTATATTATTATGATATGCATGCTGGAGTACATTTGTTTTTTAAATTTTTAGTAGTTTCGGAAGATTTAACTTAACTTCTGATGATTGTCTTCTACCCAAAACAGTTTTCATAATAATAGAAGTTTACAGACAAGGAGAGTTACATACACATATTATAGTGTTAAAAAATAAAAAGTGCAATCATTCATGTTCCTTCTCAAATGTGTTCATTTTCTGAAATGCCTACTCACTCAACTTTGAACACACATTAGTCTTTTCTGCTAATACAAAAATATATAAAAAAAAAAACTTGGAAATACCATCTGTTGAAATTTGCTTTAAAAAAATGAGCTGGAGAAAAAACCAGTATGCAGTTTTGTTTTAGGGAAAGCTATGGCTTACATCTGCCTTAGGTTCCTAAGTGAACTATGGATCTGCAAGAAACACTATTTGGCACTTAAGCTCTATTCAGCACTCATTATTTGCCATAACACTTCAAATGTTCAAAAAGAATTGGTGTTCATGTTTTCCTGAATCAGCTAATTTCTGAAATGGAGAATAACATTTATCTTTAACAAACAATCATGCTTAACTGTTTAATACACATTTCCTTTGCCAGTAAAACAAGAAAACACCATTATTATCGACTAACATACAGTATTGTATTTTTTTCTCCTACCAGAATGAAGATGTTCCTATCCACTGTATAACCTGCAATTGTGAATTTCAGTCACGGAATAAACTGTTTGAACACTTAAAGGTCACAGGCCATGCAAAAGCAATGCAAACACCAATTGTAAATGGTGCTGGGAACAGCAGAAGCAAAAAAGAGAAACGTAAAAACAGATAGGATTTTTGGATTGTTTTAAACTGGCAATCTTTGGATGTATATCTGAAAAAACACTCTCAAAACCAAAGGACCGGAATCCTTCAATCCAAATTAAATTGGGAAATAGTTCTTGGGCCTGCAGCAATTTTCAGTGTGGCAAAACATTTTTATCTTGTGCAGAAATGTTTATTTTTTTTTACGAATACTTCATTAATAACTGAATTTCATCTTGCTAGCGGCTTTAAAGTTTTGAAAAGATAAATATTCTAAAAGCTGGTCATCCTGGATACCTCCTGGGATTTGTATGGATGAAAGTGTGTACAGGGGGAGGAAATAAATTATTTTAACATTTGTTGTTTAATAAGCTGTGTTTGGTCATTTGCCCCAGTAGACCACCATAAAAAAAATACCATTAGAAAGCTAAAAGTTTCTCTACTGTTCCCTTCAGGACCTCAGTTCCAATCTAAACAAATTTCCCTGTATATGATGTGATGCAATTTAAGGACTCCCTTACTGTAAAACTGCAGAACTATTTTGGCTAACGGCTAGTCCATCTATACAGAATAAAATACAAAAGAGTGGTATAATATCCTTTATTGGACCAAGAAATAATTCAATTTACAAATGTGAATTAAAGTACAAATTACAACTATTGTCAACAGCTGGACTGTTTAATCCTGTCTTCCCCTGAACTGAAAAAAAGGTTAAACATGAGCTGTCTCCTGATGTCAGGAGGGGAAAATAGCACCTTGTTTTGGCACCCAGGGATGGTGTTAAGATGGAGAACTGCTACCAGTCAAAGCAGAAAAGATCACTGTTGAGAGTGGACAGGAAACTGGATCAAAATTAAGTGATGAATTATATCCTTATGTAAGCAGCTTCCTGCTAAACTACTAAACAAAATCCATTCTCACATTACAGGCTACCTCAACACAACTTTTCTTCACTGAGGCCCTGCATCAAGGGCTTCCAGTAGACTGGAGAATTTCATTCCTATCCCTCACTTCCTATTATGACTATTATTTTCCACTAAATTTTCAGGAGCAAAGTATTGGTCCGGTGATGCTGCCTGCAGGCTTGCTTAGGAGTGCAGTTTGGTTGCTCAAACAGGAAAGAGGCACTTTTTCATCATTCCTCCATGCCACAAAAACAGGGGTCTTAGTATAAGCAAACACAAGGAAGGCTGTTGGAGTAGCTTGTTACAAACAGTGACAATAAGTCAATTATTTAAAATTACGGTTGTTGGTCTGGTGTAGCCTCGTTAGGGCTGTCTAGCAATATCTGTGCCAAGAACAATATGGTAACACTGAAATCCATCTAAGTAAAACTATAATCCTGAACCAAATGCAGTTACAATTTTATTAAGTTCACTTGTTGCTAAGCAACTGACCCTGAAGCAAGTAAATCATACATAGAGCAATCCCTCTGTTAGCGTACAAGCTACAGCCAGAATTCCAGCTATTAAAGAACTACCCCAACTATGATATAATTGTAAAGGCACTATCCTACAGAGAGCCCTTTCATATAGTGCCATCCTGAGAACATGAGTCAATCACACTTGCTGATGTAGCTGCTTGCAGGAAGTCATCTCAAAAAGCGCTAACTAATTTTAAAAAATCATTTTTGATTTTTCTGTTAATAGGTATAGTTATTTTCTTAACACAGAACTTTACAATAAGCCTGATTTCTTGCATATGTACTGACCAGTTAAGATAACTTATGAATTTAAGAAATGTAGAAAGATTGTGTTCAGTAAAATTAGTTCAACCTTATTTTCCTACTATGAATTTCTTGCCAGTTATAGCAATATTTCAGGTCATGGAGGGTGAATCTGAGCTGTTACCAAACATCTTATGTAAGGAAACATTGTTCAGAGTCTATTTTGCAGCTGTTCTTTCCAAATGTCTCGTTAATGCAGCATGAAATACTTCCACTGCAAAGTCTGCATCTTGTTTAGTAATGCACATTGGAGGTTTAACTCTAAATGTCTGCGGAGAGAAAGGAAGAAAGTTTTAAAACTAGGTGGGGGGAAAGAGAGCAACTGATGTTCAATGATACTGTAAAACCAGTCCCTGCATTTTAAAGGTTATTAAGCTTGGACAAACTAACAAAGGTACCGAACATTAGTTGTAACAATGGTAATACCAGCTTATCCGAAGTGTGGCAAAATACTCCCATGCAAGAAAACTGAATTTCATACCAATGCTAGCAGATGCTTGAGCATTTCTACATTGTGCTCTAAGAAGCCTCAATATTACTAGAACTGGGCAGAGGAATTAAATAAAGGGAGGGAGCCATAGCCAGTCTGCCTGAGATGTGTTTCTTCAGGATTCATGTGTGGGAAAAATAATTAAAATTAGTAGAAGGAACAGTTGGGGCAAGGGGATAAAAGGGAGTGGAAAAAACTGATGCAAACTTATAGTGTGAGAAGCTGGTTTCGTAAGATGTGATTAAGTAGCACACTTCAATCACATACTCTTTAATGGCAAATATTTCTGCACAGTTCTACTCTGCACTGTCTTAGAATGGAAGTGAATTTAGTTTTAACATATGTTCCCTTACTTAATTCAGGCTTCCAACTGTTTGAATCCAACAAAATGAAATTATTTCTATTTGAAGTCCACACACTTTATGTAAACCCTACTGATGCCTATCAACTGTTAGTGGTGGCCAAGATTTGACTGATGATTATTTTACTTTCATGCTCTAAATATTACTCAATGAACTACAACTTCTAGGGCAAACAATCTAAATCCATCACTAATAAGCATGAGTGGTCTGATTTTTAGAGAAGTAGAACTCTTGCAAGCTCCTACTGCAGTCACTAGGTGCTGCAGGCTCTGTTCTTCGTTAGCCTAAGATATTACTAGACCCCATCCAACAGTGGCAAATCTCTTCTGCCCGGTAAGTTGGATAATGCAAGAATTAATGTGAGGTGAAGTATGCACATCAGAAAGTCTCCTCCACCAAACCCCTCTACCTACTGTAACAGTTCCCAGAAAGCCGGCTGATTTGAGGGATCCTGGTTAAGCCCTTGGCCTGTTGATTCTGACTCCGAATGCGGTTAGCAGTAAGCTAATAACTCTATCCCTCACCCTGGAGGAAGAAAATGCCTGCAATCCTTTGCTGCCCTTAAACTTATTCCATGTAGTAAGTGGAATAAGTTATCTCAAACAATTTACTGGTACAAAAATGCAGAATGGTATGCATCAGGCCCCCACCCCATTGAGTTCTAGCACATATTGCTGGATTCACAAGGAACAGATGTTCTGTCTTTCCCAGTAGGTAGAATTTTTATCAGCTTTCCTGGGTGGGTGTTGTGCTGACAGAACTTAAAGCACTTTATCAAAACAGAATTGATAGTCTCAGGCATGGCTGTTTTCTGGGAATTCAGAAATGGTTGATTGATAGATGTATATCAGACTACTAGTAAGGGTCAAATTCTTTGTCTGGAGGGGAGGGATCTCCACAGTAGTAAATACATTAAAATTAGCTATATTTGAGAGGATTAAGACAGCTTCTTGATCTGCAATATTCATTAAACAAAATGAAAAGTTATTTTTAATTCTCTAAAAATTACTTCTGTTCAATTTAAGGAGAAGGCACATGGGCTGCAATTTAGTAAGGACAAAAAATACATAAACCTACAGTCCACATCAGTTACTGTACCTGACCATAAATTCCACCCTTGCCAATCAATACTCCCATGTCTTTGCAGTCTTCCCAGATCTGACTCATCTCTTCAGCAGGAAGAGGTTGACAACTGTCCTGTGGAGGTGGGGGGGAGAGAGAGACTTTTTTTGTCTAGATGTCAAACTAAATCTATGGAAAAAGCAACCAAATGTTCCATTGCCACCAACACCCTCCCTTTGAGAAAGTTAATTACATGATTGTCCTTCCTTTTACGATGGGACTATTCAGCATTCCTAGTGTAGTAAGCACTTTGAATTTTCTAATTTTTAGCCAGTGCAGCACTCTTACTCCACTGACTCCTTATTTTCAGAGACATAGCCATGTGCTGTCACTTGGGCTTTAGTCATTTCATAGGAAGCTTGAGTCTTAATACGGCAGTAAACAGAAGGGCATGAGCCATTTACCAACCTTATTTTTCACCATTTCTATCCCCATCATAAGACCCTTGCCACGGACATCTCCAACGATCTCAAACTTATCTCGCAGTTTAGCAAACTCCAATAGCATGTAAGTCCCCACTTCTTCACTATTCTTTTGTAGACCATCTTCTGAAATAGCCTGGTTAAAAATGATGCACAAAGACCAATGTTGTAGGAAAGAATCAAATATAGAACTTGGCTAATCTGCACACCAGTGACTGGCCTGCAGTAGCAATCTTATTGCCCCTCACCAAAGCTTTACAACGACTAAGCCTGCCTTAAATTTGACCTTTTCTGGTATAACAGGAAATGCTGTAAAACTTAACTACACTTGTCAAATGAACATAAGATCGCTTATGCCATATCCTTTGTCGTTGTTTACCCATCAATTCATAATGGATCTCCAGGCACTAGTATATATTTGTGAGGTTTGACTTTGCTTAAAAAGCTGACCATCTTAATCAGTTTAAAAATCTTTGTCCGGGTACAGTTTAGCCTGTTTTCCCTTGCCATAGCAGTGTCAAACTACGGGAATGTCTATATTTTTTAAAACGTACATCTGTTGCTCCTTGTAAAACTTTCTGGCAAACACCTGAGTATATTACTAAGATATATTAACAAAGCGTTCATTTTAACACTGACAATTTGATTTATTTCCAACAGCCCTAGCTCCTGGAACACAGTCAAGGTATTACTGTCTTTAATCATTGACCTATATTAAACCTCTTGTACACTGAAAGTTTGCATTGCAAAAATGAGTGGAACAAAAGATCTTGCAATTTGAGAGGCTAAACCTGGCACATTCTGTCTGAATTTAATCCTGCTCAGATTTTGAGGCTTTTGGCTAAAACAGGACCTGGATCTGAACCACAGTGGTAACACTTATTTTAAACAAAAAAATGAGGTGTTGGATCTCCTAGTTTTTTTAATTACTATGCTGACCTCGATAGTAGATAGCAATTCAGAGGAACAATGGTCTATTCTGTTGGAACTAGCCTCCAGTAAATCAGGGCATAAAAAGGGAGACAGATGTTGAGAACCTGACAATAGTGTAATTAAAATGAAGAATACAGTTTTGAAATGAGATTTAAGGAAGGATATTTACATGCGACAAAGTAAACTGCAAGTGAATGTGGATGTTTGCTACACACTAAATTACCTCACATCAATAGGGCATGTATGCAGGTCATGCTTTCCAACTTGCTGCAGGAGGATTTAGGTTCACTATTTGGAGCTGTGGGGTTAAAATATACTTTAAGCATTTACCTCAGAATAATCACTTTTGCTAAATTAGTGGGCTTACATAAAGAAAAAAGGATGAAAACCCATCGGACAGAGATACCTCAAACTATGACAACTACAAATGTAAATTCCATATGCTTCTATTGACCATCAGGAAGAAAAGAATATAAGCAGGAAAGAAAACGGTGTTAATCACAATATATTATTCCAACTGTAATTTAATCCTCTTATTCCTGCTACTGGGTGAAATCCATTATAGTAATGGGAATAGTCAGGCAGTTTTTTTTACAAGTGCACATTGCCCATGATTTAATAAAAATAAATCTTCAGCTGTCTCATCTTCTGTATGTATTAGAAGTTCCACCACCAGAAAGGAAAATAGCATGAAGCTGCCTCATCTATAACTCACAGCAAACAGCGTAAAATACTATGAACACATCACTTTTTTCTTACATCAAGAACTGCAGATCCAACTACACAGGCCATAGGGTTGCCTCCAAATGTGTTAAAATGAAGGTTTTGAGCCAAGGAATTTGCAATCTCTAGAAGAAAAAGCATACTCATTGATTTCCTTCCTTATAATTACCTGAAGGCTGGTGATAGTACTTATTAGTTTTATTATTTAATTTTTATTTTATTTATTATTTATTTATTTATTTTATTATTATTATTTAATAATGCTATACATCATTCTCTGATTGAATTGCAGGCAAACGGAGAAGAAAATGGTATATTCTTGGTAACCGATTTAAACTAATTAAAGTTCCAGAAAATATATGGTCTGTAGCAAATGCTAAAAGGGGGATGGATTTTAATAGGTGAAAAGTTAAATTTCCAGTAGAGCTAGTGAATTGTCCATTAGAGCAGGGGTTCTCAAACTTTTTTTTGCTCAAAATATTTCAGGCTGTGACGACCACCCCCCTCCCCCCCCCAAAGAAAAAAGTGAGGATTCCCCCATGCCATGCCACTCTTACTTCTGTGCCACTGTTGGGGCAGCGCTGCTTTCAGAACTGAGCACTCGTCCAGTGGCTCTTTGGCCACCCAACTCTGAAGCGTGCATTGCTGACATCCAGAGCCCCAGCATGCATGGGGGCTAACAGCTCACGACCCCCCTTATAATAACCTGACGACCCCGTTGAGGGGTCACAATCCCCAGTTTGAGAACCCCTGCACTAGAGCAACGATAAAAATCCATTATTTCCCCGAGACATTGAATCATTAGTATGAACTAGTCAACTATTCTGGAGTTCCTCAGCATTAAAGGTATGTCTACTGGGGTGGGCCGTGAACTCAGGATTTCGGAGTTCTGTAGTTCTGCCAGTGACTCACGCGGCTAGATGCTGATTTCAATTGCACCAATATAACTCCATTGATTTCAATGGATTTGCTTTAGATTGAAACTGGTGTAACAGGGAGCACAATCTGACTGATAAAAAAGATTACTATCAGTGCCTCAGTTTTCATAGGTGTGCAATGGGGATCATGCTTACCAACCTCATAAGCATAATTTAAGACTACATATATTAATATTTATAAAGGTCAGCTGGTTGGATAAAAGGCTCTATAGAAGCTAAGTTAATCTATAATATATTTAATATTCATCTAGATGTCATGATTTAAAACAAATATGTATACCTGGTGTTGTAATGACAGCTGCCATTGGAAATCCATTACCAATTCCTTTTGCCATGGTAACAATGTCTGGGACTACATCATGTGTTTGAAATCCCCAGAAATGGCTGCCTGTTCGTCCAAACCCTGTCTGGACCTTTCAAAAGAAAATCCAAAATTGTTTAAGTTGTTTCTTGGTTTCGTAACTTGTATTTTATCTGTGTCTTCTGTTACCAATTTGCACTGATTTATAGCTGTAGAATATAAATGCCAACTTTATTCTAGAAGGATCCTCATTCAACTGGCTTCACATGGATTTTTTTCCCCTATGCTACATACTGACTGTAGTGCAAAACAGGTTCCGCTATTGGTTTTGTTGACAACTCATTGTTTTTTCTTTATAGAGACACCGTACACTTGATACAAATGAAAAGTGGTGTTGTATACATCCTAAGCCCAACTCTTCTGTAGTTAGACCATTTACATTATTATTATTATTACTCAAAACATAATCTGAGTTAATATAATGAACTCTATTAGAGAAACTATAGTGTAATGAATCTGCTAAGCAGGAGACTATGATTCCCATCAGCCCCTCCCCGCTGCACATCCCCCTTCCTCCTGGCCAGGTAGGAGGGAGGATCCCCACCTAGAAAATGCCCATGCAGGAAACTACTTTTTCCATTGCATTTACTTTTCCCTTGGCCAGGCATGAGAAAGCACTTTGATCAAGAAGTGACTGGGCACTGTTAGGGAGCAGAAGCTGCTATGGTAAGGCAGACACAGACAGGAGCCCCCAGGAACTATACATAAAGCCATGTGTGGAACAGGCTGGGACTGCTGCATGTTACAACTGAGTGTAGGTCTGTGTGGGACGGATGGGGGAGCGACAGGGCAGGAGCCAGTGTAGTGGGGCCCCAATGAGACCACTGAAGGAGCCTGACCTTGAAACCTGCAAGTTCCTCTTTGCTTGAATAGATGCCGGACTGGAGAGGACACCTCAGGCACTCAACCTCAAAAGCCCTAACTTGACTGGGCTGCCCCGGGACCCAAACAAACACGGCTCACTTTGAACTGTAACTGTTTAAGCCTCTGTACCTAGGATATCTGCCTTTCCTGACAGCCCTGATAAAATACCCTTTCACTTTACTCAGACACCTGGTTGTTTCTGGGACCCACCAGGACTAGCACCTACAAGGCCTAGTTGCTGAAGCACCTAACAGTTTTTGCTTCTGAGTTGTTGTACTCCTGGTACTAATGGCACCTTAAGGGTTTGGTGTACCCCAGCACTGAACAGCTATAAAACTTACAATACTAAGAAGTGGGTTTTCTATAACGAGAGAGCTAACACCTTTTCCCCTGGTAAACATGGCCAGAGGGACTGAGAAGCTGTCCACTGAAGTCAATGGGAGTTGCAGCTGTATAGCATTTTTCAGAATCTCCAGTTTCAAGCTGTAATAATTCTGCCATCCCTAACACCTCTAGCACCATTACAGTGTATCACCAAACTGTGTTTCCCTAACAGAGTTAATTAATAGTAACTCCGTTTGTCTTAACCGATTAAATGAGATGTAAAATGTGTAACTGCAGAAGAGTTGCAATAGATTCCCCTCTAGAGTTCACCCAGCTGCAGAGATACTTGCCTTGTCTACACTACAATTTTATCTTGTAAAAAATTGTTTTCCTAATGCAGACGTAGCAGCCTCTCTGGATCAGGCCTCAAATGAGCAAATGGTAGGAGTTTAAGAACTAAATTCTCTTCTGAGGTAAGCAGATCAATGGAGCTCTACCCATTTACACAACCAGTGAATAGGACCCTAAAAGTCTGCAACAGAAACGGTCAACTGAGTTCTGTGTGTGTTAATTTAATGCACATGAAAGTGAAGGATTAATAACTTCTGCTATTAGCTTTGTCTAGCAGAGGCTTTTGTGCTGGAATGGTGCACTCAGCTCCCCTTTTAGGCTGTGAAACAAAAAAAGGATTAATTGTATTAAATTAAACAGTTACTTTAAACTATTTCCAGGTCGATATTTTTCCTTCATGTGATTGCTGAATTTTTCAGTAGGCCTGGCAGAAATATCTCAAACCTCCAAAATGTTATTTCTGGATACTCACTTCATCTGCAATACAGACACCTCCTCTCTCACGCACTAGCTGAAAAGCTTCCTTTAGAAATCTTTTAGGATACTGAACGGCTCCATTAACTCCCTGGCAAAAATACACAAATACATTGTCTTCAGTAACTGAAAGATTTGGACTTTTACAGGATGATTACTCTCCACCACAATCACTGGAAGTCCTCAGGTGATTAGAGAGTAAGAAATCTAGGCATAACTTTAATTCATTAGATAACAATGACTTTTTCTGGTAGATCTATTTCACATTACTAAATGGGCAGAAATGGAGGGACCGGCTTTCTTTTGAATTGAATGCCCACTCTGTATCAATACTACATGGACTATAAGAATAAAACAATACGAAGAGTTAGGAGACAACGAAGAGTAGAAGATAAAACATGACTTCAGCCTTCTCTCTCTAATGCAGTTTCCCAAATGGAGTGTCATGACCCACCTGTGGGCTGCAGGAAGGTTCTAGGTGGGTCACACAGGCCCAGTGAGAAGAGGAGGTTGGGGTAGGGCGTGGAGAGTGAGCCCACCCCTTACTCACTGCACAGTAGCAGCTCCTGTCCTGTGGGGCTGGGCCCAGTTCCCTACTCTGCGTGTTGCGACCTAGCAGATGGGCCAATTCTGAGTGGGGCTGCGACACGCAGAGCAGGGAGCCAGGCTCAGTCCTTCTGGTCCTGTCCCGTTCCTCCCTTCTCCCCCACCCCTCTCAATCTGGACCCTGAGTGGGTCACAAAAAAGAGGCTAAAAAGTTTCAGAACCACTTGTTTAATGAACCAATATCAAATATGCTTCAGAGAATTATACTCTGTATGGTGCTGATGCAACAGCATCTGGAATGTTGTATCATGTGTAAGTATGCTATTACCAGAATGGGACAGACTGGAGAGCGTTCACAGAACAGCAGCAAACATGAACAGGGAGCTGGAGAAAGTAATTAGGAGAAGACCAAAAATATATACACTTAGGCTAAAATGCTAAAGGTGGGGGGTAACATAATTGTCTGGGAGTACATAAAGCTGCAAAACCCCAACGGATGGAGAGAAATTAGGGAAATACCTAGGGGTAATGGGATGAAACTAAGCAAAGAAAAATTAGTCCAAATATCAGGACAAAATTCCTTTCAGTGAAATTGTTATACTGCGGAATATATTCCCAGTGGAATAGATGGAAACCTTAGCACTCGGAAATTCAAAATGAGACTAGGTATAACACTAGAAAACGTACTGTAAGGCATCACCTTGGTTTTGGAGCAAGGTGGCCTTTCACCTCCCTAGTTTAGGTTAATGCCTTAGATAATGGACTATGAGGTTCATGTCATATGGGAATGCCTAGAGCCTATGTGCATTAAATGAAACTGAAGTACAGCTACACTGCCAAAAGAGAAATCCCTTTGCCCCAACAATGCAATCATGAAGGCCAGAGACAAGGAGAGTCAGAAGATAAGTACAAGGGAGTCAGGAACAACTGTGGAAAGCAGAGAGGGAGAGAGAGCTTCAAATTGCACTATGCCTAGTTTATCTAGCAAATCCACGGAAATCTAAATAATTCCTGAAATGAATTCTCTGTTATAATTAGGCATTTTAAAATAGGATTGTAGACTCATTGGGTATCAGACACTTATGGGGTGACTTTAATATACTTTTAACAGACAACTTCTACAGAACCAGTATACTGCAGAAGAGAAAACAACAACATGTCATTAGGAATGAAGTATTAGAAACTAAGTTATAGCATGCACCTTCGTAGAATTTATTAGCATTTCAATGTACTGAGTATGAAAACAAGACCTTAAAGAATAACAGTTTACAATAGAACTCTGTGCACTTTTTAATCTACCAACTGGTAGCAAATATGCCATTGTTAAACACAAACCAGACAGGCAACGGTGCTTAAAATGACCTATTTTGCTTGAGTCTGCCATACTGTATTAAATGTTTGTATATTCGCTAGATATTTAGCAAATTATTTCTAAAAATCAATCGATGAAATGGACGTTAAGGCTTGTAAGGCTAACACTTGATTTACCAGTTTTGTTTTGTGGGAATATTATGCACCTCAAGTTGCCCACTGGTCTGTTATTGAATAGATATGAAAAACATAAGAATCCTACTCTCAGATATCAAGGGTAAAACAACCAGTGCTATCAAGCAATTAACAAAACTTAATTGTGCTGTTGAACAATGGGCTGGGAACATAGGGGCACAGTGCGGGGCAGGGTGCCGGGAGCGTGGCCGGCCTGGAACAATGGGGCACAGCTCAGAGGGAAGTGGGGGAAGTCAGTCACAACAGTGAGTGGCTGGCTGGGGGCAGTGGAGTACAGCAGGGGGGATGGTCCTGGCAGCAAGTTGCCAGCCAGGGGAAATGGGACACGGCCTGGGGGGAAGGAGCAGTCCCGGGAGCGTGGCTGGCCAGGGACATTGGGGCACGGTACAGGGTGTGGGTGTCAGGATCCCTATATCCCAGCTCCTGCCGAGAGGAAAGGAGAGAACCACTTTTTTCTCTTTCCTCTTCTCGCCCTCTGGTGGCGGCTTTGGGCTACTGCGCCTGACAAAGTCAGGTCCCTCACAGCTGATGCCTTTCTCCCCTGACAAGAGGTCTGCATTTATACATTAACACGTTAATTGAGTTGTCAGTTATTCGCAGGCATTAACTGCGATTAATTGAGAGCCCTAAAAAAACCAAACCAAAACAGAACACAAGGAGTGAAACCCGGACTCCACTGAAGTGAGAGGAAAAATTCCCATTTGACTTCAATAGGACCAGGATGTCTCATTGGCAGGTCACCCCCCTTGGAAAAACATAAAGACTTAAATAATGTTATAGCCCTTCTTTTTAAATGATCACAGTGGTTCAGAGAAGATTCAAAATGCAGCTTTTAGAGGGAGATTACATTTAGGGCTTGTCAACCTTGTGAAAGACCCTTTCAGGTTTTAGCACTTTGTGGTTTACTATCTATACTATTACAATTAGAATGAGATCTCGCAAGTCACCTACTTGAATTGGCTCAGCGATAAATCCAGCTATTGCCTTTGGCACACAAGTACTCAGAGTATCTTTGAACTGTTCAATGTACTGGTCGTTTGCTTCACAACAGCCTGTGTTGAGGAAATAATGTACTGAAAATAATGTACTGAAAATAATACAAAGTTAGGTTAACAACATGAAACCGCAGTGTTTTAACATACATAAATAAGAACAGCTCTTTAGTGTTTTAACACATGTAGTAGGAACTGTAATGTTCCCAAATTAGAGTTACCAAAGGAAATTAATCATTTTGCTTTCCCACATGTTATCTGTGGCAGCAAGTCACTCTTTTTTTCTTAGTTTTCCTGATTCACAGAAGGTACAGAACAGCCACTGTCTGACTGTTTAGCATCGTGCTCCCCTCCAACAAAAGAACGCTAAGCCATTAAGCTTTTTTAAACCATTTATACTCAAAAAAGTTCCAGAGCGTTCTAGAGTGCCAATAGAAAGTTGCAGCATATAAGGTTTGCTCCATCCTTCAGACCGGTGCTATATATGTAAGGTGGGAGGCAGTTATTATGAAAAACTGAACATCAGCCCAAGGAATGAATGAGCAGTTTGTCTGGATAAAAAAATCTAACACTTTGACAAGATTATGGAGAGGATGGGGTATGATGAGATTGCCTACAATGGCACATGACACCTGTGAATGCTAGTAGCAAATATCTCCAATGGCCAGGGATGGAACACTAGATGGGGAGGGCGTTACTACAGTGAATTCTTTCCCAGCTGTCTTGCTGGTCGGTCTCACCCACATGCTCAGGGGCTAATTGATCACCATATTTGGGGTCAGGAAGGAATTTTCTCCCAGATCAGATTGGCAGACAGAGACCCTGGGGTTTTTTTTCCCCGCTTTCCTCAGCATGGGACATGAGTCACTTGCTTGTTTGAACTAGTGTAAATGGTGGATTCTTTGTAACTTGAAGTCTTTAAATCATGATTTGAGTAACTCAATCAGAGATTATGGATCTATTACAGGAGTGGGTGGGCGAAGTTCTGTGGTCTGCAATGTGCAACAGAATAGACTAGATGATCACAATGGTCCCTTCTGGCCTTAAAGCCTATGATATTATGATAAATATAAGACTAAGAGCTGGTCTACACTGCTTCTCCCACTGATGTAACTCCCTTGATATGCAGACATAATAAAACCACTTCAACGAGAGGTGTAGGGCTTACACTGGCATACATAGGGCGACACAGTGTCAATGGAAACACTGCGTTCCCTTACATTGGTAGTTATCTGTCATTCTTGACAACATGACAATTCTTGACCACTCCACTGGAGCCCTGAAATTGTCAAGAACACCAGCTGGGAATGAGGTGAAAAGCCCCAGGCGGCTGGACCCTGGCTCCCGGCTGCAAGCTGGGAAAGGAGAAACCACAGGTGGCTGGACCTCAGTTCCTGGCAGGGAGAGAAGCTGCTTTGGGCGGCTTCTCTGCCTGCTCCCGGTCAGGAGCTGAGCAGCCTTGTTCAATTTACTGTGGTGGCTGTAAGTCAACCTATGTTAAGTAGACTTATTTTTTTTGAGTGTAGACAAGGCCTAAGTACATCTTGGTCCAAGATGATTACTAATGAAAAGGCAGGTGGGAATATGTACTGTAACAGAACACAAACCAGATGTCTTCAAGTAGTTGCAAGCTAGTGTGACTCATCCCTTTATTCACCATCAGTGACAAAAAAGATGGCAAAAGAATGCTCTGTTGTGTATTAGGGAAAAATGTGTAAACAATGTTTATTGCAACTAGGAGAAAAACAATTTATTTTCTAATTGTCACTTATAAAAGAACACTGGAGCTTTCACGTGGATCAGACACACTGTGCAGCATCCATAATGCCTTGTTCCATGCAAGACTTCTGCCACACAATGTTACCCTCAATAGCTACTGATTTCAGAGTTTTCAATTTATATTTTACATTGACTACACATCCATTCAAGATAAAGATGAAGATGGACAACTACCAAAACTTTATCCAGGAGAGCAGAAAACGCATGTCAGTATCCCTAATCTTCTGGCAACTCTAAATATTTCAGAGTAGCAGGCTACTTATTATGAGAACTGAACTTGACTCAGTTATTCAGGGCTCAAACTGAGATTTCTGAAAGGATTCTACAGAATCCTACACAGTTCTCAATTCCTACACAGTTCTCAAAGAGAGTTGAGAGCCCAACTCCTGTAAGCCTCTGAAAAAAATGACAGCCTAGAGGCCCTATTGATGAAGGTTCGCCTGTCAAAATTACAATCACCAAACTTTTCAGTAAATGGTAATATTCTTATTAGCATGTATATATTTTTCTATTTTGTTAAACATCTAGTTACCTTCTCTAGTCCCTTTTCTTTTGCACGTAACAATGGACAATTTTTGCCACCAACTAACCTTGAGAACAACTACATTTCCGAATAGTTTGCACTGGAGAATCTCGACAGTGGCTTCCTCCCCATGGACCACGAAAAACATCTGGTAACATTGTCTGCAAAGCACAACAAACAGCTGTAGAGTTTCCCAGTGTGAGAAATGTATATACCAGGGGTCGGCAACCTGTGGCACGTGTGCCAAAAGTGGCATGCGCGCCGACTTTGAGCGGCACACAGCACCCTGGCTGGAGCCGTGCGGCTCCGTGCTCACCACGGACACAGCCACGGGAACGGAGGCTTCATACCCACCCCTGCCGGGGACACAGCTGGGGGGAATGGAGAGGGGTGAGGGGAAAATTGTGCATTGCCCTTTGTTAAGGTTGCCGACCCCTGGTATATACTGATCAACATAAAATTTTGTATTTACACTGATAATTCTGACGGTTGTTAAAACTTATTCCAATGTTGTTGTTTTTGTTTTAATAGAACTTGTGATAAAGAGAACTCAGAAATCTGATTGCATCAAAGGGGAGACCTGATTCAGTAGATTCATCCAAAAACAGCTTGTGAAAAAATAAATAAGAACCATTTACCTTCCTCACAGATTGAAGGCCTCACAGGGAAAGTGGGATAGAAGGTCAGAAGTGAAAGTTTCTGAAGTTAAAACCATTCTATGTCCCAGTGACTATTTTGGGGGAGGAGGTATTCACTCACAGCCAACCTGCTAATTTTTTGTTATGTTCGCTGGCAATTATTGTTACCCAAGATCCACTACAGCTTTGTCCAAAATGGCTAGTATAATTCCAAGAATCCCTAGAAAAAGGGCAGTGAAGTCAGAGAATCATAGGGCTGGAAAGGACCTGAGGAGGTTACCTAGTCTAGCTCCATGTGCTGAGGCTGGGTCAAGTATAACCCAACCATCCCGGACAGGTTTTTGTCTAACCACTTCTTAAACTCCTCCACGAATGGGGATTCCTCAACCTCACTTAGAGGCCTATTCCAGAGTTTAACTATCCTTACGGTCAGAAGCTTTTCCTAATATCTAACCTACGTCTCGCTGGTGCAGATTAAGCTGATTACTTCTTGTTCTACCTCCAGTGGAGATGCAGAACAATTGATCATTGTCCTCTTTATAAACAGCCCTTAACATATTTGAAAATTTATCAGATACCCCCCTCAGTCTTCTTTGCTCATGATTAAACATGACCAGGTTTTTTAACCCTTCCTCATAGGTTAGGTTTTCTAAATTCTCCCCAATTTGTCCACATCTTTCCTAAAGTGTAGTACCCTAAACTGGACACAACACTCCAGTTAAGGCCTCAACAGTGAAGAGCAGAGCAGGACAATTACCTCCTGTGTCTTACATATGACACTCCTGTTAATACACCCCCGACAGATATTAGCCTTTTTTGCAATCGCATCACACCGTTGACTCATATTCAATTTTTGATCCACTATAACCCCCAAATCTTTTTTCAGCAGTATTAATGCCTAGCTACACGTATCCCCCATTTTCCTACTTGTGCATTTGATTTTTCCTTCCCAATGGTAGCACTTTGCACTTGTTTTTATTGAATTTCATCTTTTTGATTTCAGATCATTTCTCCCAATTTATTAAGGTCATTTTAAATTCTAATGCTGTCCTCCAAAGTACTTGCAACCCCTCCCAGCTTAGTGTCATCTGTGACGTTTATAAGCATAGTCAATACATTATCCAAGTTATTACTGAAAATATGGACTAGTACCAGACTCAGGACAGACCCCTGCTGACACCATTTGATATGTCTGGCAGTGAACCATTGATAACTACTCTGAGTACGGTTTTTCATCCAGTTTCGCATCCACCTTAGAGGGAGGCAGTGGAGTCTAGTGGACTGATAATCGTGGGCTGGAAACCAGGAATATCTAAATTCTAATCCTGACTCTGCCAGTGAATATGTGATAATGGTCAAGTCACCTAATAAATTCTACGGGCCAGATTCTCAGCTGCGCTCAAAAAGGGCTGGATGCATCAAAGAGCCAGGGGGAGGGAACACATCACAAAGGAGCCCTTGGGGGAACAGTTCTGTGGCAGGTCTGGTTCCGGGCATAGATTACAGTAGCCAACATCAGCTGCCACAGCCTCCAGGAACCATTCCCACAACCATGGATCACCAAAGTGTAGAGCAGGGGTAGTCTATTTTTTGTCAAGCTCCAGATTTCTTGGTCAAGGTCCATGATCTGGACCCCAGAAAAACATTTTTCACATTGCATGTGCCCCTGTTCAACAAACAATGCTGTCTAATATACCCAGGGCCTATTGCAGGGGTAGTCAATAGGTGGATCACGGGTCAAATCCAGAACACCAGAGGCTTTTGACTGGACCATGAAACTCTGGGGGGTCATGGGCAGTTAGTGCAGGGGGCTAGTGTGGGTTGAGGAGTGAGTGGCTGCAGGCTTGGGGAGCTGGTGCCCGGGGCTGACAGGTAACCACAGGGCTTACAGCTCACAGCTGACTCGTAACTTGGGGGCCAGGCAACACCCTCCTGCCCGCCTTAAATGGAGCTCCCCCGGAGGTGCGCTGGGGCTCGAGGCTTCAGTCCCACGAGAGGCACACTGAGCCCAAGTGGGGCTTGAGCCCCGAGTCCCGGCACGCCTGAAGTCCCGAGTCCTGGCACGCCCCCGTGGTCTAGTGAAAAGTGTCTGGTGGTCCAGATTTGGACTGCAGGCTGCCTATTGACTACCCCTGGTGTAGAGATACCACACACACCCCTTTCCTCAGACAAACCCCCTGATAAGGACTGGGAGGGGATGCTGTAGGAACCACTATGGATTTCCAAAATATTTTCAGTCCAAGAGGGAATCCCAATGGGCCAGCTTTAACCAGCTTTGCAACAGGAAACCTGTCCTAACAGACCTGCATATAGGACCCTGAGGCTGATACGCTGTTGCCCTGCATCTTGTGCAGCATTTATACCAGTACAAAGCAAGAGAAAAGGGGGTAAAAACACTACCATTCTCATTTGTTAGCATTCTTCACTCGCTCTGCATGGATGCAAATAACTGCACAAGGTGCAAGGAAATGGAGAATCAGGCTGCATATGTATGCACTACTTATCAAGCTCAGAGGGCTACAGGGAAGGCAAGTTAATAGCTTTACGGTGATTTGATGATGTAAAGCATTACATAATGCTGTAATATTCAGACAAAATGCTCGTTATTCAGAACATATTACAAACAACAACAAAAACCTCACTGTTTGGCATCCAAACCCATTGGCGACACCATGCTTATAAGATCCAATGGACGTCAAGCCCAGTGTGTATGGACTGGCTCCGTGGTAGCCTCCTCTGTGTAAACAGACCAAAGCACAAACAACATTCATTTTCTTTTAATTATACTTGCAGCAGAAGTTTTTAGGAGGAGATAATATCAGTGTTCATAGAAGGCTGGTTTCTGATGTGTGTGGGGAAGATAGCAAATCACTGGAAAACGTGTGTATCCAATAAGGGATGCCTCTTGCCCCACACGCTGCTCTGTTTTAAGTGCCTACCAGCTGTGAGTTTTCATTGCAATTTAAAGCACACTTAAAAAATAACGAGTGAATTTAGTGCTCAAACACTGGATGGAGCCAATGGCAATTCAGGTAGGTGCTGTGCAAGCTTCCTCCTGCAGGTCTGCCAAAACATCTGAACCCTACCTGACAAACTCCAAAACTGTTTTAATCTTGAGCTCCTCTTCTCTCCCAAATTGTTACTGCCACTAATGATAAACCATGCAGTGGTTTGAGGTCAGTTGTATAAGCAATTCAGAGTTCACTCTTGGGAATGAATATACCAAGTGGATTTCAGAATCCTGTGCTGAGCAGGATGGCTGCAAGACTACCAGTTTGTTAAGATCTGTCTTTCTAGCGGTTATTAAAGGTGTCTATTGCCATGATATCTGAGCAGAAAGGTCATGGTTTATAAACACTAAAAAAAAATTACACGGTTTCCTTAAGGATTAAAAACATGTTACAGATGCTAGGTGTATACATGATTTGTAAATGAAGTATTTCTAACACAAGCAGACTTATAAAATCTTAGCTCCCAACGACTACTGCTGTTTTACTCTAGTTTGGCAGACAAATGTATTATTTAGGATGTATCTGTGACAAAATCTGGTTAACAAGGTCCCATCCTCTTTTTCACGCGTTATACAGGTTGATTATGCAAAGGGAGTTTCTTTAAGCACCCTAATACGATTACCTGAAACAGATGAGGTCAAAGCTACGAGTATAAAGCCGTGCCATGAACATAGCCAAATCATTGGCTTCTGACCCACTGTTAGTCAGATAAACAACCTAAGGAAGAATAAATAGTGCGTCAATCGTAATCTCGTTACAGTAAACATTTACTTTGTTTCATAATGGCAAATCTAACTAAATGTAGCTGGTTAGAGAGCCAATTTTCCTGCAACTTGCCTTCAAAGAGTTTGAAATATTAAGTGCATCTGTTTATTCAGTACAAGACAGATTTAATTTTCATATAAAGTATCACTCAGCACTTGGAACAATATCCTGTCACTGACAAGAGGAACTCCAAACTGAAATAAACTTAGTGATGCTCATGTGCTGTGTATGAGGGTCAGTGGCTGAATGTCTCTCTATAGCATGTGTCTACACTAGAGATGGAAGGTGTAATTTCCCAGCTCAAGGAGACATACCTACGTTAACTCTGATTGAGCAAGCATGCTACAATAGGAAGTGCAGCTATGGTGGCACGAGGGTCTAGCCACCCAGAGTACAATCCTGCCCAAGACTCTAGGCACATATTCAGGTGGCTTTTGCATATTGTGCTTTCAACTAGCAGTTTAAAGTGGTGTCAGTGATTACTGCTATTGAGTCTTCCAGCTAACTTGTGTTTTACAATCAGTTTTATTTAAAAAAATAACAAAACTAAAAAACCACCCCCACGTTTCTCTCACTTGATTAGTGCACAAGTGAAAGTTTCCTCTGTTTACATGAATCTACTGGACTATACAGAGGAAACTGTCAGTGAATGTCACTATACATAAAATGCTGTCAAATATACTATGAAAACTGGGAAAAAAATTATTTTTCCCTCCCAAGCTCTTTGACTTTAAGTAAAACTTAGGTGCTAGTTGTAAAAGCAGTACGCAAAACATTTTTCAACTTATGAATGATTGTTGTATTGACAGTGCCCCTTTAAGGAGAAATTTGAAGAGAAAGTGACTCAGACAGTACGGATCCAAGTAGTCGGGCAACAGTTCAGGGTTTATTCGTGGGCAGATCTGAGCTCACTGTAAAGATCAGCATTTTGTCTTGAGAACTGTATTTTTTTCTGTTTCCCTGAAGCTTTGTTCTGCCTTTGGGTATTTTAAAGAATACAGTTTGATATCACACTATTGTCTCCCCCAAATATTGTAGCTCTCTCCATTATCAACTGAAACTGTAAAATAAACTTTATTTCAATTAACACGCATCCATCCTGTTGGGATTTAGTTACCTTAAGTGGATCAGGGAGAAGCGCGGTTAGTTTCTCTGCATATTCCTGGATTGATGGATTTACATAGATGTTGGTTGTATGCCACAGACGACCAAGCTGTTTCTGAGCAGCTGCAGTTACCTTCCTGTGTGCAGTTAGAAAACTGACTAAGTTAATCCAACAAATACAATTTTTTTTTTCTGACTCTGCCATTAATTCTTAAAATTCTAGAATTTTCCCAGCTGCCAGATAACAAATAACTGAATGAACAAAGGAATAAAGGAATGATCTGATTTGCCAAAATATCACTGGAATTAGTTTGAACATAAGTTCCAGATCCAGAACATATGATCCAGATACACCAAAACAAAGTGTGCCACATGCTGCCTTTGGATAAGTGGAGCCACAAACAAAAACAAAACAAAAGTATATTTCTATATTAGTCATGGTAACTCATACAATAACGTACTTACGGGTGACAGTGACCAACACTGACAGTAACAATTCCAGCAAAGAGATCAAGGTACCTTCGTCCCTCATAATCAAACAGCCACTGCATATGTCCCTGATGTAGCAGCAGTGGTTTCTTGTAGTACGTTACCAGTGACGGAGAGAGATTCTGTTTGCGGATCTTCAGCATATGCTCATAGGGATAGGACTGCAGGGAGGAAAGAAATATTTTTTCCCCCATTTCTAAAGGTTCTAATGGACGGTAAAACTATCTACAGATTCATCATATCAACACAATATAATTTGTTCACACTGCAATTCAACTTATCTAAGTAACTACAGTTTTAAAATAAAGAAATACTGAACCACAATTAGGGTCTATAAACTTCTGAAATCCCATAATTTAAACAAGATTGCACTGATCTCTTACTTAAAGGTTATGAAATCCATAACCTGATCACAAATTAAGCAGATGTAACGTGGGTATGTTTATGTAGAAGATGGGGAATTAATATTTTTCCCCAACATGTAAATCACAAAAAAAAAAGTGATTCTGAAAAGTAAAAGACACAGAATTATATAGATCAACGTACATGCCAAACATGTAAGATAAACCTTTGCCCTCATCTGATCATTACTTATATCTAAACATACAAAATTAGATAATCCTCGTCTTCAATAGAATATGAAAAGTATTATAGTTTGGGTAAGAAGAATGGCCCCATTATATGGAATGCAGCAGCACAGGATCTGGGGATTATAGTGGATCACAAATTAAATGAGACAAGTGTGATGCTGTTGAGAAAAAGGCAATGTCATTCTGGGGTATATTAATGGGAATTTTGCATGTAAGACAGGAGTTAACTGTTCCATTATAGTTGACACCGGTGAGGTCTCAACTCGAGGACTGTCCAGTTTTGTGAACCAGACGTTAAGAAGGATGTCAACAGACTGAAGACAGTAAAGAGGAGAGTTACAACAGTAAGTGTTAGGAGGGAAGGCATATTTAGGCCTGATAGAAGCCTGTCGTGGATTTCAAGAGCAATCATGTTTAGTGTGTGCACATAAAGAAACTGTAGAGTAATCATGTTTGTGAGAACAAGAAAAGATCAACTAAAAACTAGAAAAGACTGTTTGAACTAATATTAAACCTGTACTGACAGCAGAGGAGAGTTAACATGGAAATGAGAGACTAATACATATATATAAGAAACAATAACAAAAAGTTATACATAAGTTTGTGTGACAAAGGGAAGTTGAAGCTGTAGTGTCCGGATGAATGCTGTGCTGGAAACACTTCCCAGACCGTTTGCATCTCTGATCTATTTAGATACTGTCAGGAGTCATTCCAGATACAAGACAGAGGTTCCCAAAGCTATTTCAGGCAACCCTAAGAGACCTATGGGAAACTAGCAGATACTACATCACTGCTATCATTTCAACTTACAAACTCTGACTCACCTGTTACATATTTTACCTGCTTTAACCTCTCAATAACTCTAATTTCTTTTGTTCAGCTAATAAATCTTTAGTTAGTTTACTAAAGGATTGGCTATCAGTGTTTCTTTTGGTGTGAGAACCAGAGCATCCACTGACTTGGGGTAAGTGACTGGCCTTTAGGGGCTGGGAGTAATTTAATGTGTGGTGATTTTTTGTTTTAATAACCTTGCATCACAGAAGTCCGGCTTGTCTGAGTGGCAAGATGTGCTAGAGAGCCTAAGAGAACTGTGAGTGGCTCCATGGTGACATTAATATAGTAATCCAGAAGTGCACATTTGTTACTGGCTTGGTGGAATCTAACTATAGATAGAGAACTGCAAATCTGCAGATAACTGCTTTATATCCGGATGCAGATATCTGGAGACCATTTCTTGTGGGTCAGGTGGTCACAGAGGTTGGGACCTCTGTCACTTCTGGGTCAGAGCTGAAGCAGCTGCCATCCAGAGTGCAGCGAACAGCTGATCAGCTGTTAGGAAGCCAGCAGGGCTCATCAGCTGTTTGGGATGGCTGGTGCTCAACAGCTGATGGAGGGCTGCTGGCTCCAAAACAGCTGATGTGTGGATTCGATTAAATCTAAAAGAGGAAGGGCGGACTGCAGGTCGGGTAAAAATTTATTCCAGCGGATGTGGATCAAATGCGGATCCACATATTTGTATCCACGCAGGGCTCTAATTACAGAATATACCACAAGCTGGGGGTGTCTGCCCTGTTTTCTGACAGTCTGACCTAAGATTGGCACTCAGTTGTGAGCCACATGCTAGACACCATGAACAAGGCCGCAAGCCTTATGAAATGCTCTGGTAGGCTGCGTGTAGCCTGCGGACCATCGGTTGGGCACCCTTGGAATAAAGAATCTCTCTCTCCCTCGCCAGGTCAGAAGGACTGGTAGGGGTGGGAGTGTTATGTTCTGTTACTGTAGGAAGGCTAGGTTAAAGAAAAGGAAATAAAGAACACATGCAGTAGAGATACAGGACAAAGTTAATTTCTAAGGCAGCAAGTAACTGTCAGCTTGCTTAACTCTCGGCTTGTAAACACTAATGCTTACTTCACTATAACTTAAGTTGCTCAAGATTGTGGAAAAGCTCCCTGAGTAACACAAATTACACCGACCCAAGCGGCTGTGTGGACAGCGCTATGTCAGGGGAGACACTCTTCCCCGACATAGCTACCGCCGCTCGGAGAGGTGGAGTAATTATACTGATAGGAGAGCTCTCTCCCATTGGTACAGAGCATCTGCATTAGCAGCACTACAGCAGCACAGCTACATCGGTACAACTGTGCCACTGTAGTGATTCTAGTGTAGACTAGCCCTCTGTCCCTCCAGAGATTCTCCTGGTGCAGTAAAACTATCAAAATCTAGAGTGAAACTCGTAAACACAGGATACAGAACTATCTTGGCAACAGGCCCACAACCATGGAACTGAATCCCAGAAAATATTTCAACTATCACACATCTTGTCACCATCAGATAAAAACATAAACACGTTTGTAATTATCTGTTACCGTGCCAACTTAACACCTACTCCACAATGTTTAATTCATGATATCAAAGTCATACATTTGCCTAAAAATACACCTTTTTAACTGATCAGATGCTTATTAGCTCCCTGCTGGACACAAGCTATGGGGCATTAGACACCAAATAAGAGAAGTTGTTTAAAAATTAAACATTTGCCCTTCCCTCCTTACCCCTACTGCACTCCCCCCCAAAACTAACTTGGCACATATTATTGGTGGAAAGGGTGAAACATTTTACAGAACTCCTCAAATTCAGTATTTAAAACTCAGTGAGAGGGAAACAAATAATAGGAAAAATATTTCACTTCTACTTTTCCTTAGGTTAAGATTGCCCTTCTACTGTAATCTCCAGCACCACAGAAGCCCTATTTAACTCTGACCCTCCAAAGGATCTCAGAGAGAGAAGGATAAAAGGCATGATCTACACTCCTGATGCCACTGATGAATACTCATAACAAGCTAATGAACAGAACAGTTACACAGAACCATGAATTTAGCACTGACAGTTAGTGGCACAATCAGACCCACATATAGCGCACTGTGCATGACTTACCTCATATTTTTCAGGTGAAAAGTCACAAGGAGGCATTTTTGCTTGCCTGGAGAAAGAGCTTTTCAATTCCTGCTGTCTAAATGTATCTAATAAAATACCGTGGATTAGGAGGATTATGAAAACACCTCAAAGTGCACATCTGAAACAAACTTTCTTTGAAAATTTGTTTTTGCAATGACATAAGTGAGGACCGAGGCAGACATACTTCCTCTGAAAGAAAGATTTCATTCAAGGAGAAAATGCATTAAACATGTATGCTTTTTGTAAATCTGAAATATAGATTTACTGAACTTATATTTTTCTTAGTTTTTATCTTCTGAAACACATTTACTCCTATAGACTGTTATTGGCGACTTTGATTTTCTTCATTATTATCCATCAAAATAACTTCTGCTACAGACTGCCAGAGTTTACATTTTCTAACCAAAATTCTGAAAACATTAAGCCATTACAACTTTTATTTAACGAACTGGAAAAATAAGTAGAAAAACTTCAGAGAATGTTACTGTTTAAAAAAGTTCTACATTATCAATTGAGGTGGGTTTTTGTTTTGTTTAAGAAACTCAAGATTTCTAATGATCTACGTTTTTACTCATCAAAATGAAGAATCAAACTTTCAGAGAAATTAACTTTCTGGAAATAAATTAGAAAATATTTCTTTAAGACCAAAACAGCATCAACTAGTCAAGAACTGACAATATGAATAAATAAGTTTGACTGACTGATCATAAAAAATAAGGAAGATCTTTAAGTGTTGGAGTCAGTCACTGGATTAACCTTGTTATAAAGTGATCATATATAATAGTTTTTCATATAATATCCTTGCATCCCAGGAACTTCTTTTGGTATACCTGAGCTATCTGAGTTTTTTCATTCAATCAATCAAAAAGATTTTAATAAATACAAATTGTTTGTTCAAAACTAACATCAAGTATAATTTGCTTAACCAGGAATCAATGATCCAGCAGAAGAACTGTTTGGTGTTATCACCAATGTTTGGAGTGAACAGAAACATCATATGAATGACTATCAAGGTTGTTCTTTAACATAAAATCAATGTTAACAACACTTGTGCATTATTTCACAATAAACTATCGGAACACCAAGTTCCTGGAAAAAAACCTGCTTTCCAAGAAACATGCACAAGTTGCATGTGAATCAGAAGCCAGCATTAGTGATACTGGTGCACATTTTTTAAAAAGTGTATTTTTGTAGGACTATTTTCCAATCTTAAAAGAATATCACCACAGAAGTGTCTTTTCTATTTTGAACTCTGATAACCTTACATTGGCACCAAGAAGTGTGGTTAATTGGTCCCGGGGCCGCGTTTCTAATGTACACCGATGGGACTGAGGACTACTGGTAGTTTTTTTTAAGACAAAAAAGGTGGTAAAATTCTCCAGTCATGCTAGAAATCGGGGTAGACTGGGCTCAAGGGGGAAAATGAACGGGAAAAATCACGGTTTCATTCAGGATACAAAGTTCCTGTTAGTCTGTATACAGCAAAAACAAGGAAAGTCCTGTGGCGCTTTAAAGACTAACACATTTAATTTCTGCAGAAATTAAAACCATTAGTCTTTGAAGTGCTACAGGACTCTGGTTATTCACCCCAGAGAGGCTGGAAATCCGACTGCAGAACTTCGCTCTCCCTGACTCTGCTCTGCAGCATGACCACAGCCCCTCCCGCCATGCCCAGTCCGGCAGGCTGGTGGCGGCAATTGAAAGTCCACCTCGATGTAGCTACAATGCCACGTTGCGGGCCGGCGGCTGCTCAGCAGCGCTCCGCGGGGCGGACGCGGTCTCACATAGGGGAACCGGCCCCGCGGATCTCTTCGCAGCCGCTCACTGGCCAGGAGGGCAGCTCTGCAGAGCCCCGGCCCAGCTGCGTTACCCCCCGTGTCCATGTGGAGTCCGCCCAGCGGAGCCCGGCCCAGAGCTGCTGAACGCGAGCCCGGCGGGCGGCAGGAGCGGTGCGGGCTGGCTCCTCGCTAGGCTCTGCGGGCTGAGGCCGGGCCCGACGGGGAGGGGTCGGCTCGGGGCCAGGGTTAGCTGCAGCGAGACCCTCCTCTGCCCCCCTTACCGCTCCCGGGCTGTCGCCTCCTGCCCCCTGCCCAGAGCGGGCCGAGCCGCCCGAACGCCCTGGCCATGCCGCAGCATCTGGTGGCGGTGGGGAGCCCACCCGGTCCGGCCGAGAGCCCCCCGCGGCGATTGGACTTTGCTGTGGGAGGGGATGGGCCGGAGCTGAGCCCACCAATGAGGGGAGCGGAGAGGCCCGCTTAATTCTCTCCCTGCCCGGTGCCCGCCCCGCTTCCTTCTCTGGCCTGCCCCCGTTTACCTCCAGTGACCCCGGTCTCCCAGCTCTTCGACACACTTCTGCCTAGCGTTCTTCTGTCCTCATCTGCCTGCCCGCACCTCCTGCCTATTTGCCCCCCCATTTCCTAGCCCTTCAACTCACCTCCTGCCCCTCTGTCCCACCGATCTACCCCTTGCCCCATCTTCCTTTCCCCACCCCATCCCCTCAGCCCTCTTTCTTCCCCATTACACTCTCCCTGAATCTGCTCCAATCCCAGTACCTCCTCTGTCAAAGCAGTCCAGTCCAGTCCCCCTCTCCTCATTGCCCACTCTAGTGTCCCTGCCCTTCTCTCCCTTACCCCTTCTCGAGGTGGGCCAATTAGTCACAACAATGGTCAGAGATGCTCCCAGCACTGGCTCAGAAATGGGATGAACATTCTGCACCACAGGGGGAGCTTCCAGCCGAATTCTGTTCCAACATGCAGAGACCATGCAACATCTCTGCAGCAGAAATTCTGGTTTTGCAAAATAGGCACAGTGTATGAAAGCAGGCAAAAAGAAATAAAGGGAAAAGTTACAAAGTGTGTCATGCAGCCCTGTCCGATCCCCCCTGGGGTATCCTGTCCCTAAATTTTCCAATACTGGTGCAGGCCTGGTCTCCTTCCTGTGTCCCCTCCTTCATCTGGGGAGTGATTTGTGGAGGGGATTGAAGAACTGCTGTGGTATTAATAACCTGGCAGGGTTTGTAATCCACTGTTGCCAACTCTGATGATTTTTTGGAGCTTTTCTTTAAGCCCCAGCTCTCTGAATCACCGGATTACATGAGAATCTCACCTTTCATTTTTTTTAAAAGCAAGTTTCTAACCTTTGTCACAGAGGGAAGCTTAAAATGCAAACCTTAAAGGCTCGAAAGCCACAAGGCAAATAAACACAACCAAATGTATTACTTTGTAAAAGTTCACAATTTGAACAACAATCTCATGATTTTTGGGTGGCTCTGACTCATGATTTTTTTAATGTTTGTGTTGGGCAATACTGGGTACATATGTATAAATAATAGAATGTTATGAGCTGCAGCACTCTTTGCACAAATGTTGAAAGGCATGGTTCCTTGAAGGAGGGTACAGTCTTGCAAGTTGTTGAGTGTCTCTGGCTAAGAGCAGGACCTCACAGGATTGGGTTTGAAGTAATACATTTGAGTATATTGCATTAAAAAAAACTTACACTCTTTGATGAGCAATTGGATAATCTAGTTAGTGCACTGAGCCGCTTGTGTGAAGGAAAAGCTCTCTTTTTTCAACTCAGGCAAATGTACAAGCTGCCTGGTCTTTAATGTTTCTCAAGAGGATCTGTTGCAATGCAACCACTTCTCCCCATGGACTCCCATATCCACTTCACACAGCCAAGAATCCTAGCATAATACAGCTGAAGGGGTTTTTTTAATTAAAATTATCCAAATATGCTAAACATTATGCATTTCATGCTGTGAAGTGTTTTGTATTGCATAATATGTGTGAAAGAACCCAGTCACGCTAAATTTGTATTACACAACCTTTTATTCCAATGATTCTACCAGGGCAACAATAGAAACAATCAAACATATATTAAAGCAAGAAACACTTTAATCATGCATTAGGTAAAATAATCAGATATTTTAACGTAACAAACAAAACATGAATAAGTGTAGTGGCTTGTTCCCAATGTTTTAGTGTTGATCTTTACTTTCACTTGTGTGACGGGCTACCGGAAGGTAGTAGAAGGGCGCTATGTTAGCTTAAGAATGACCAAGGCCCTGTTCCCCTAGCAGCTGCCCAAGGTCTCCTTCAGGCTGATTAGGGCCAACTGAGACCAGGGTCAGCTGAGACCAATTAAGGGCTGCCTGGGAGCAGATAAAAGCTTCTTGTGGGCAGCCAGAGTGCTCTTGGAGTTTGGTGAACTGGAGAAAGAGAACTGTGAGTGGCAGGAGCCAGTGGAAAGCAGGAGTTTGCCTGCTGGAGTGGCTACTTAGCCCTGATGAAAACCAGGGTAGGGAAGCAGCCCAGAGTGAAGACTTACATAGTGTCTTATAGCAGCAGCAGCAGCAGCCAGCTACTGCTGTCAGCCAGGGTCTCTGGGCTTGTGTCTGAAGAAGAGGGTGGGCTTGGACACCCCCTACCCTGACCGCCCCTGGACCACCCAAGCCTCTCCCTAACCTGGAGAAAAGGGTTTTTTCCCCTCTCCCCTGCCTTAGAACCTAAGGTCCCGAGGGCACTGCTCGGCCTGAAGGAAGATGGGGCAGAAGGGAGATGGCTGCCATCTTAAGACTGGTGGGAGGCCTGGGTGGCCATTTTGTGCCCACCACACTGAAGAAGCGCTCAGCCCATGGGAGCACAAAGGCCACACATGGTTGTAAATTGCTCACACCCAAAACCACATATGTGATGCTGAGACTGACTGACAGTTATTTTCTGACCAAACTTGTTTTGGATAAGAAAGTTTCAGTTCACCATGATTAAGAAAAAAGGGGATTTTTTTGTTTGTTATAAAATGCAGGTTAGCTTTATATATATCTGAAATACCTACCAGGTGTATCCCAAAATGGGTGACAGTGACAGGAAAAATGTTTTACAGAACTGCATGCAGCGATTTGTATGCAATACCATGTGGTGATGGTGCAGAATAAAATGTGGACTCTGTGGTTTTTTTTTTTTTTTTTTTTTTTTAAAAGACAAAAACAGACATCTTTACAACCAGAAAAGCGGAAGATCATTTCAAGTTAGCGTAAGGGAGACTGGAAGGATACAGTAATAGGACTAACCCTTCTGCCGGACCGAGTCAGCAACAGGAAGGGCCGGGTTCTGTATCTAGGGGTCCCTGTCAATGATAAAACAGCAAATTGGCTCGAGCCCCCACCCAGTCAGGTGGGAAATTACACACTATCCCCTGGGTGCCCCCAAAGGGCAATACTTCCCCTCTCACAAGCACAGAGTCTGAGTGTGGAAAGAAACCTTTTAATAGCAAAATGAGAGGTAACATAGCACTTGTTTGGGAAACAGAGTTCATGAACTTAATGAACCAAACCCATCCCAGAGTACGGGGTGTGTCCTTCGCCTCTCCCTTCCTTCTTTCCCCTGTACTGACCGTCAGGTGTGGCTCTGCCCCCTATGCCGCACCTGTCAGACACAGGCTTGTCCAGGCCCCCTCTGGTGCTTTTTCCTACCGCCTGCGGGCGTTGCTGAGTCCCCGACCGCTAGCAACGACCATGCCAATCTCCCACCAACTGCTGGCACCAACCGTGCCTGGCTGCCACTGACTGTGCCTGGCTGGCACCAATTGTGCTGGCCCCTCTGCCAACCACTGGCTGGGCTGGCACCAATTGTGCCGGCCCCTTTGCCGACTGCTGGCTGGGCTGGCACCAACTGTGCCAACCTCGCTGCTGACCACTGACTGCTCTGGGCTGGCACCGACTGTGCCAGCCCTGCTGCTGACTGGGCTGGCACTGACTGTGCTAGCCTCCCACCAGAGTTGCCTGTTGCTCACTCAGCTCTGTTAGTTGTCAGGCAAGATTTCCCAGATCCTCTACTAGTTCAGCTCTTAGTGATTTCAGCTCATGGGTAACCTGCTGCTGCCATATAGGCAATATCCCTGCTTTCAAAAAACAAAAGACTCCAAGATGAGTCATTAATTCTACTTTTTAACAATGGGAGGCGATAGTCACTCCATGCAAGGGGCATATAACGATGGTCACTGAAAGTGCTGTGTCACCCAGCCTGCTGAGTTCAGGGACATGTAAGGGGTCAGCTGAGAGTGCTGATAGCTTGGTCCGCTCAGACACACTTGGTTAATCTGGAATGTGTGGGTGTATCTGTGCGGGGTTTATATGAATCTGGGGCTGGAGGAACCCAGCCCTGAAAACCTTAGGTCCCACAGGATAGCTCCATTGGGAGGGGACTTGTAGCTATATGAACACACAAGTAACACAAGCAATTCATTAATAGAATCGCACACTCCAAGTAACACAAGCAGTACATTAATAGAATCACATCTCCCCCCTTTCCAGGAAGGTAGCCCTAATAAATGAGCGTACCTCAAGGTAACGGGCAAGCCTAGTAACAAAGGAGCTAGGCTGGATCCTCATTTTTCCAACTAGTTTTACAGGGCTCCAGGCTCTTCTTTGGAGTGGTGAGCTTGGACACCTATAGAAGTAGCTGGATTCAAAGAGGAGGAGCCAACACAATGTGATCAGCCAGCTCTCCACAGACTAACAGTAAGATACCAATTTACCAATGGTAGATTGACCACAGTTTGGGAATCTCTGCTCTAGACCAGTTTGGTTCCCTACATTCTACCCAATTTATGATACATTTTTCTTTAGTTCCAATTGGATTCACCTTACAATATTCAAAATATTTTGGGATATGGTTTTCATAGAATTGGGCCTGATCCTGTGGTGCTTTTGCATGAAAAACACCATTTATCGCATTGGATTTTGACTGTGTAGCACTGCGTGACTGGGCCCTTGATTTGCATGGTATCCCAGTAATATAAAAAAGCCTTGAATTCATGGAAAGGGCTAAATGTATCATTTTTCCTTCTCTCTTGTTATATAGCCCATACTGGGATTCCTAAAAGAACAGTAAAACTTCTCCCCTGCAAAAACCAACACCTCTTATTTGAAATCTCAGAATCATTGTGGAAAGCTAGAAGATTTCACCTGTATATTTTGCTCAGGAAATATTTTATTGAATTTATTTAATTGTGAAAAAGCAGTGGAAAAAGCATTTACACTGAAAAAATGATTGAAAAGTCCATCATAAAGTTAAATACTTTAGTAACAATATTGAGCATAAGTGAAACTACTAGCAGATGTTAATACAACTAACATTTTAAATTTTAATAACTTAAATAGAACAAACTTATTGTTACCATAAAACACAGTCTGCTAAATATACATAAATAATTAAGGATTCCTGAGCACCTATTTTTATACCAGTGGTCTCTAATAAATGTACATTCTGTACATTGCATTATTTTATTTCTGTTCTATATCCTTTAATTCAAAGATATTGGGATTCATTTAATAAAAAAAACATCTGTGCTTCAAGTGATTTTGTCATTATAATATTTTTGGATGTGCAAAATGGAATGCAGATTCTAAACTTATTTCTAAAGAAAAATGCCTAGCTTACATTTACTGCAAGCTCCTAGTGCATTGGTTTATGCAAGTGGATGGGTAGAATTCCGTTTTCAGCATAGGGATATCCCTTTTTTCTTGTTGGGAAGTACATTGTTTGGTGTGCATGTTATTCAGAATATGCAATTTAATTCATAAATATGTTTCTTAAAGACAGCTGTTGACATCATGCATCAAACAGGAATTGGGCAAGAAACTGTCCAGATATTCTGTCGTCCCCCTCCACCCAAATAATGGCATGTTAGAAACTTGAGAAAATATACATTTTTAGCTATTGTAAATTTTATTACTTTTATTACTTTTAATGGACAGTATTTATTCAGACTGGCTTTAACAGTATTGCACATTTTAAACATGGACTCAAAAATAAATGTATGAAGTAACAAGTAGGAAGTTTCAGAATCCCAGATACACATCACTGAATATCTCTGAGCAATATAATTCATATATGGGATTGATGTTGCTAACACAACAAAAAATGGCATTTGTAGCCATGCTGGCAAGACTGTTTTCCAAGATGGAAAATGAGCATCAATAGCAAAAACAGAAGCAATAGCAAGAATGTTAATCTGGGTATATCTGACCCTAGGATAGGTGGCTTTCCTTTCCCTTTGGAGTGAAGGAGAAATGAATTAGTAGCCAAAGCACCATGCATCATTATTATCATTAAGAAACATGGCCCAATATCATGCTACTCCATGCATGTTTACTAATTCTAGCAAAAGGTGGGGTTTTACAAAACAGTCAGACTGTTCCCAGACGTGCTATCTTCTGTGATCCATAAGGGATATTTTCTAGAAAATGATTTCTACAAGGATTGCCAGCATCCTGTAAAAATCAGTCAATGCCACTGGTCTTCCTGTTCTAGCTTATAGAATTCACTATTATATGATACTTGCCTGGAAGTTTCTAAGAGCCCTGGATTCCTATTGTCTTCAGTGAGAGTTGGGGGTTCTCAGCACCTTATAGGATCAGACCTAAGAGCAGCACCACCCACCAAGCACTAAGAAGGTCCATTTCAATAAAGACTAAGTCTCCGAGACAGGAGAAAGTGAAAGGACTAGTAGCAACACAGATAGTTACCAAGGCTTTCACCCATGCAAAACAAAACAAAACAAACAAAAACAAAAACAAAACAAAAAAAACCAAACAAACCGAAAAAAACAAAAACAAAAACAAAAAAAAGAAAAGAAAGAAGGGGAGAAAACAGTTTTTCCCTTCAACCCCTGCCATCTTCGGCATGCAACTCTATATGAGTATTGTAAACCTTGCTTTTTGGCATATCATTGTTTCCAGTAGGCCCCCCCTCCCCATATGTTTAGGTATTGGAATTTTTATAGGAATGACTATTTAATGGGAATAAAATTGTATTTCCAGCACATACCACTCAATTCTCAAAATTTACCTGCAAGATGAAGCTTTTCTGCTTTTGAAAGTGCCTGCTTTGTATATTGTTACAAGCAAAAATCAAATGATTCCTATAGAGTTCACTGGCCTGTTTAGTGGAATCATCAATCTTTTGCTGCTTGAGGCTGAGAAGATGCCACACACTTTGATAAAAAGGAAGATAATGTAAGAGAAACAGAAATGTTAAAGGTAAAATAGTATGTGTGGTTTAAATTATGCAAATGAATAAAATACAAAACTTGGTGCACTATATTTCCCTTGTTTTTGTTTTTACTCAGAGCATAGGAACTGCCAGACTACATCAAACCAGTGGTCCTGCTCTTCCAGTATCCTGTTTCTGACAGTGGCCAGTATCAGGTGCGATAGAGGAAAGTGCAAGAAACCTCAGAGCGGATAATTATGGAATAACCACCTCAGAGAGAAAGTTTCCTTGTAAATCTGACTGATTATTGTTTATATCTAGGCTCTGAAACATGAGGGCTTGTATCCCTTATATATATTTTTATACTGTCTAATGTAGCTGTGAATGTTCTCCTAAGCCCTTTTCCTTTTTCTTTCTCACTTTTTCTTTTTTATTGTTTTGGTGTGTCTTGTCCATTGAGTTTTCTAACAATCTGATTTCTTACTAATGTTTAATAATCCCCACTTTTCTTTATTCCTTTTCCATTCTTTCTTCCCTGTATTGTATTTCTGTCCTTCCTCAATGTTGTCGTTCAAACTCTTTTAGTGGTGTTCCTCTTCTCATTCTTCTCTCGTCCTCTTCTGCCTCCATTTTTTCACCTCTCATCCATGTTCCAACCTTTCTTGAGTCACACTCAGCACTCTCCCACCCAGTCATTCTCTCTGGTGGCTGTGTCTATGCTGGAGAGGAATTTGTAATTTCCAGTTCGAGGAGATATACCAGTACCAGAGCTGATTGAACTAGCCCACTAAAAATAGTGTAACTGTGGCAGCACGAACGGCAGAAGGGACTAGCCGCCCTGAGCATGCACCTATCCAAGACTGTAGGCACGACTCAGCTGGCTAGTCCCTTCTGCCTAGTTTTAGCATAGCTGTGTGGGTATGCCTCCTTAGGCTGGAACTTACGTCTCTAGCTCGAAGTGTAGATATACCCCCTCTCTAACATACCCTACCCATTCAGTCTTCCACTCACTCACTTCTGCATCATCAGCCAGCACTCATTGCATCTGCACTCCCCTCTCATTCTACTCACTTGCAACAACTCATGTCCCTCTTGAATCCTTATTCATCACTTATTCCTAACCCTACCCATCGTTTTTTCATTGCTTCCTGTGGGTACCTGGCCTAGAGAGAAAGGAGGAAGAGTTGCAGCTGTTGATATCACAAGTGCATTTTGAGAATCTTGGGAGCCACAGCAGCAGGAATTTCCACCTCAATCTCAGTCAAGGAAACGCAGTCCCTCTTTCCCACCTCCATAGGTATGGGAATCAGAAGGGAGCCAAGGACCTTGCTTTTCAGTTGGTGGTGGTGATAGGAGAGACGGGAGTTCACTGTTGGGAAAGGGGGGCTAGTTTCCATTTCCACATAATGAGGATAAAGGCTGAAGAGGTTCAACCTAGCAGCAGCTTAAATATCAACAAGTGTCTGAGCATAGCAAACACTCTGATAAATGCTTAGTTCAATTGGTCTGATCTAGACGCTGAACACCTATAGCCACTCAGCTCACTCACCCTTCATGAACTGGGCACCAGTATGGGAGCAGCAGTGACTAGCTAACTGGCTACACAGCCCAGGAAAGGGACTGACACACCAGGAACTTGGCAGATGCCCCACACACCAGTCTGGGCCTGCCCATAAACTGAAAAGACGTCATTTTTCACACAAAAATATCCAACCTTACTATGAATCCATAATAACCAATTTTAATTGGTCTAATGCAACACAGATGGTGCCTCCATGATAGTCATACAACAAAAGCAACTGTAACATAAGATGTTTGCTTTTTTGTATTTGGTACAATAATAATTTCCAATTTGACACTTCAAGTAAAATGCTTCTGTTTGGCTTTTTAAAGGGAGGAAAAAAAATCAGAGGTAGTGATTCCTTTGAAAATATGGAGCCTAGTATCATGACATGTGCTTGATTTGAACATGACTTTATGGCTTTAGAGAGGATGTATGTTATCCATTAACTGGCCAAGATTTCTTTGATTTCCCTGTATAACTCTTTCAAGTTGTTTAAAGTTAATGAAATATGACTGAAGCACATTAGCTGGCTTCATAATATGAACTCCACATGCACAGTGCTTTAGAGGTTACAAACTAAATGGTGAATATTCACTATTAATTAACTGCTATTACTGCACTTTAAATATTTGAGTGATATTGTAAAACTACTGCTCATTTGTATTTCAAACTATCTAGACAGACATAAATCAAAACATTTACATAGCATTCATTGCTTCAACATAAATCCATTATGATTACAGGTTTGTTATTCAGTGTTGTTCTGTAGACACATATTTCCCATATTAGTACTGTTTATGGACAGGTATGTACATTTTTATGTAATATGACTGCAAAGGATTATGTCATCATAAAGAGTACTCTTCAGAGATCGTATGTTTCATGTGACAGGTAGTTTTGGGACCATGTGTCCCAAATTCAATAAAGCACATAGACAACTACTTAAAAGCACCAAATATTACACAGAAAATATGGGTACCATGTATCAAATATGAATCTGCTAAACAAAAACAGCCTAATTAGAAAATATAAAAGCACGAGACAATCTTTTTCAATACTGAAGGAAAGTAGATATTTTATTTAGAAAACTATTTAGAACCCAAATGGGAGGTAGTTAATTTTAAAAATGTTTAAACATTAAAAATCATTTTGTGTATTTTAGAAAACAAATTAGTATTTTCAGTGGAGTACTTATGGTTACAATTTTAGGGCTTATACTTTAGGGCTTATACTTTATTTAAAAAGTAACCTGACATAGAAAAAGTGTGGAACCAATTTGAATATCTTTCCCATGTGAGAGATATGACTGGTGAATCAACTGCTGGAGGGCTATTTACTGGGAAGAATTCTGGTAGGTAATTCATCCATCAGTCTGTCTATCAGAGGTGATGTGAGAAGTCTTAATTCCAGGCTACTATACGATGCCTTTGTAGAAATCTGATTTATAGGTACCTGTAACATAATCTCATTTTATTCCCACATGAGAATATATTCCTTAAACAGCTGTAAATAAAAATCCTATCTGAAGTTATGAAGATTAAATATTTGACATCCAAAGATCTACAAATATATCTGAGTATCAGACTAAAGAACAATTTTTTATTTTCCACTTGATGTGCACATGTACCTTCCAAATGTCAATGGATCAGGTTCGGAGGGTCATGTTCTGCAAAACTTCATTGGCTTTTGGAAGCTACATTGACACATTCACACAAGAATAATTACTATTTTAAATAAAATTGCTATTTAAATGTGTGTACGCACGCATACACATGCAACTGGAAATTTAAATAAGGGTGTTCATTTGGAAAATCATTTGCATGTTATAATTATCTAACATCCCCCCCCCCTCCTCCAAAAAAAGAAAAGAAACCTGAACAGTTCATACAAGAGATGTATTTAAACTGAATTACACTCTAGCTGCTTCAAACCAGCCAGGAGGAATGCAGTTTATTCACTTCAGTTGAAATTCAACCTTCTTTGTACAAAGCCACAGTAATCTGACTTCATGAGGAAGGGGCAGGCAGGATAGAATCTATGTCCCTGGACTTGCTTTAGGCTGCACTGTGACCCTTCCATAGCCATAGTGCCTATTTGTGGCATGGAATATCAGTTATGGTCCTTCTGCTCCCTTTGGGTTTGGGTCATTGGGTCTGTTTAACTGTACGTGAGATCTCCCATAGAGAAAGAGATTGGGCACCTTGTTTGCATTACAACACATATTTTAGACCAACTGGTCAAAGAGGCCTCCATTGTCCGCATGTACAAACCTGTATGTACAGGCAAAAATGCCCATTTTCTCCTCATGGCAATTTGGAGTTTGCATGTATGGAGTTTCTGAAAATATGTCTCAATGTCTAGTCATCTTAAGTTCTTCAAATTAACAGTGGGATGTTGGAACAAGAAGGGACCTAGCCCAGAAAATCAAAATGATCCAGATTCCCTGGCCAACCAGGCAATGCTCAGTATAGAAAACAGAGATGAGCAGGCAAAGGTAGTTTAAAATCCTAATCCTTTGAGTGTGGACCGACTGAGCCCCTAATGAAATTTAGAGAAGGCTAACTATTGCTCTAAGTTTTGACTGCTTGCTGGTCCTAAGAAGTCACTGCAACAGCCAGGGACGGTTGGCACACTGGGATGCTCCAGACACCTCACTTTTCCCTGGCTATACCTCCTACACTGTTTGGCAGTATATTACCCCAGAGATTTCCCCTACATAAGGGGAATCTTCATGTGGCTGATTACCTGGCTTTTTACCTTGAGACACATAGGGCCTAGAATAAGCCTGAGAATCTGGCCTCAACATACTTAGTAATAATTCTTTTTTGGCACAGGTATGACTATCAGTAAGAAAAAAAGGAGTGTGTCTGATCTGAATTGACTGTACCAGATTCACAGTCAGGAAACTGAAGTCCAAATGAAGAACTTTCAAAGAGAGACAGATAAGATCATTGTGTATTAGCCAAGCATGCACATACATGCCCTAAAAACATTCAAATTTTCTTTCTGATTAACTAGATAATTTTACTGCAGTAGTCATGGCATTCCCTACACAATGCCTAGAAAATACTGCAAAGGTGGCAGTAAAGTTATTTAGTTATCCACAACAAAGCAAAATATTTTAAGTGTGATCATTGTTTAGATAGACTGAGTGTATTTTATATCTACATAATATAGTTTTTTTTAAAAATTAATGCATTTCCAACGTTCTGCTTGTCAGAGTTCAGCAGATAGATGAACAGAGATGGGCTTTCCTATGGCCCAAAGGTAGTATGTTTGGTTCCATTTGCCAAAATTAGATGTGGCCTTCTGGACCTCCCAAGACCTGGAGGGGTACGTATGTTGGCTGTGCAGCTGGCTCAATGCACAAGGCCAAAAAAGTGCCCACTGAAGAACTTCAGAGATGTTGTGGGGGAGTGGGTGGGATGTACTGTAAATATACTTCCCATCACTTGCACAACACAATCCCTGGCCCTCTTCCCCACTCCACTGGGCTATGGATACCTATGAATGTTACTCAGCTAAGTATCTTCTGTACATAGCCAAGTTGCAAGAGAGAGAAATAAATCATCATTTGACTGTATTTTCCTTCAGAAAATAAAGCTGTTCTTTGGGGAAGAGAGGGCCACAGAAGGAGTGCCATTATTCCCTGTTCTCATTTTGGGGTGATTGGGGTGCTTCCTGTCAGCCTCAGTTACTAGCAATGGGAGAAGGCTCTATTGCTCTATTTTCACTGTGGGAAGAACTGCCTCAGACCAAGTATATGGAAGGACCCCTCCTTCTTCTTCATCCCCATCTCCATTTTATCAGAATAGAGGCTCTTTGACAACAAGGGTCATGGCTCTTTATCCTATTGTGCTTGGACAGGGAGACATCAATTTTGGAAAACATAACTGCTTTAAAATTTCCTTCCTGGCTCAGGGAAAAGCCTACTTTTTGTGGTAGGAAGTAGGGGGATGTCATTCCATCACTGATTGACTTTACACAGCTACTTCTATGGAACAGTCCACAGGCCAGCAGGGAAACAGCAATTTAGGGAGGGATAGCACCCCCAAAACCTAGCATTCAATTCAGTTTTACAAGAATAATTGATAAAATAAATGGACTAAATAATTCCCAATTCATCATTATTACATCTACAGTCTATTAGAAATATAGATTCAAAAGCTACTTCATAGCCTTCATTATTCTACAGGTATCATTTAGTTATTTTGGCGTTTCACTACTGAAATGATAGCTTCACATCTTATCACCTCTTTCTGTATCAGCAGAAGAAATCAGTGAAGTTATTAGGTAGGTAAATAGTTCTGGGAAGTTAGAAAATATTTATTTTTACTTTAGAAAAATAGTCTTCAAAAATACATTGTTAAACTCATGGGTTTTTACTAAAGTAGATCTTTGTATTATGTACAGTAAGGCAGTATATCAAATAGTGTCCTGCTGTGTCTTTTTCTTTCAATGAAAGTGAATATTGTTTAGTTCTGTTTAGCTAAGAGATGGGTGGGATGTAGCTTATTCATCATACTGAAATGAAGCAGGAAAATATATTGAGAATGATTCACTACTTTGATACAATTACCTTAATATATTCTCTTTTATATATGAAATTGTCAACATCCAAAAAACTAACTTGGGGGGGCGGGGACGGATTGAGAAAAATATATAATACAAAAACCTATACCAGTGTTTAGAATGCATTAAGAAAAAATACACTGTATGCTATAGCATTCTTTTATGGTAGTTCATCAGCAGTATACCTGGTCTAGGAACTGTATGAGCAACTATACTGATCAACCCCCCAAAATTTTTATCTGTTGAATTGGCAATATTTGGCTAGTTTTAATCAAATAATAGGAGAAATGCAAAGTTCAATAATTTGTTTACAATGTAGTTTTTCACAGCACACAATATTCTCTCTCTGTCCTGTATCCCTAAATTGAAAATCTATTTTAATGATCTGAGGTTTATTTCTTCTATTACATCAACTGACAAATCGCTTTTTTCTCTTTATTATATCCCAATTTGTACGGGTTTTCCAAGAAACCGTGCCATGTGCTTTTGTTTTACTGTACATAACTATTAACAAAAGTAAATCTATAAATCACAATTAGAAAATGAAATAATTTGTTCTGCAATCAGCTAGTAGAAAACACAGAAAGGAGTGAGCCACAATCGAGCTCTAGTTGTGTAATTCTATGTAATCCACATACTTGAGCATTGCATTTAATTTACTCTGTAGTGTTACCTGAAGATGGATAATCAAACTTTCAGTTAATTAAAGGAGCACATAAAGGAAGTTGGATCCAAGTAATCTAATCCACCAGTGTCTATTTTGCACTGACTTGGAGCTGTAAAACAGTAGCTCATATTTTTCTCTGTTTGACGGTTCTGAACAGATTCCTTTGGAGGTTCTTGAAACATAGGCGTGATCTGAACTCTTGAAACTGGCATTATTACTACAATGCTATTGTCCACAACTCTTGAGACCTTTGTATATTCCTTGCTGGTTCCAGGGACTGTACAGTTTTCAGTTTTGCCACTATTTTCTTTCTGTTTCGGTAATACAGCTAACGCCCCGTCTTGGTTGACTTTGTGAATTTCTACATAATCCATTAGTTTAGCAGACAAAAAAGGTGACTTCTCATTGGGGAGCAATTGAACTGTGTCTTGGTCAGCTTTGGAATGCAAGCTCTTCATCTCCTCCTGCTTGTCTAGTTTTTCTAGTTTTTCAACGGTTGTAGAATATTGTGGCTGATGATTTTCTTCATTTCCCACCAAAACTGATGCAACATTCACATTCATGGTGCCAAGAGTTATCTTACGAACATCTGAAATGTTGTGGAAGGAGCATTTAGGAGTCTGGTTGTTAGGTAGCTGAGCTCCAGGCCACGTAGATAACTTTGCACTACCAGTGCTAAAATAGGGTGTTTTCCCTTTTAGGTCTATGCTCTGAATTTTGCAGCTGCTTTTTCTTACATTCTCTTCTGGAATTTCACTGATATCTGGTGTTTGAAATGCTGATGGAGGGATTCTGGTCTCCCTGTTCCTCTCAGAGAGCAGAAAAGGGCTGTCACAGCTCCCTCTCCCTGAGTCATTGTCTGTTTCCTTGTGTGCTGACTTCATGTTTTTACTGGACTGACCTTTTTCATGACTTGGCATCAGTTGCTGATCCTCACTGTCATCTACCTCCAGAAATTCTACCAGTAGGTCCTCAGAGCCTGATGTCGGAGGGAAGTCCTGGCAACCTAGAGCACTCAATAACTCTTCAGACTTCCCTGTCTGAGGGGATAATAAAAATATACATTACAATCATGCTCATGGCTAACCACAAGATTTTTCTGTTCTCTCCCCACCCTGACTGAGACAACAGTGATTAGCCTACACTTATAACATAGTAAACATGCTTGAATGCTGTAGCTGCTGTAATATATGCAGTTCTATGGCTAAGGCTAAACTGAACCTAAACTTGTTCTGGTGCACAAGACAGTGGGCGTCTACATGCATTTCCTCTGAATCCCTGTTCAGGGGCCAGACAATCCCAAAACTTGTGCTCATGGCACACAAGGACTGCGGGAATCTAGCGCCGCGAGGGAATTTAGTGCTGACAATGGTACTAGGCAGCCAATGGGGTGAGGAGGGACAGAATGAAGGAAGACCATGGCCCAGCCACCTCTTTCTCTCTGGACACTAGAGCATTGTAGGGAGCACATACTGTATCCTATTAAAAAGAGTTAGCAAGAGTCACTCAGGCTTTGGCGCCCCTGGTGCACCAGGAGGCATTATGACAGCCTCAGATACAATGCCTCAGAGTAACTGCTGGTACTTAACCCCTCTTCAAATCCCCTTTTCCCCCGCACAGTGAAGGCATTAGCTTTTAAAGGCACATCTTGTCCGTATTATCAACCTGGCCATTTTACTTATTCTTCAAACAAATTCAAGCTATAAAGGACCTAATTATGGTAAACACTTGTTCCAGTATTAAATGCAAATGCCATCTCAGTTGCGTTCATTTTACAAAAGCTTGGCAAAGTATGTAGCACTGAATTCTCCTGTACTCTTTAGTAGTACCCACCTCTAGCAGATGTGTATCTAGTCCCTTTATCTTTGGCCCTGGAACTGGTGGTAAGATGCAGGCTACCATACTGAAAAAACAAAACAAAACAAAAAAAACAAAGGCAGAGAACATAGGAAGTGAAGGCACAAACCTTACTGCACCAATTGCTATCCCATTTCTACACCAGTTCAAACATTTCTAATGTATTTGATACCTTTCTTATTAGACCTCTGCCCACTGTGTGATGCTTTCTCAGGACAGCATCACTTACTCAGCCAGGTATATCTCAGTAAACATTTTTAAGTGCCTTACACAGCTGTTCAGAAAAGGGAATACTGCAAATACTGTGGTGAAGTTAATTACTTGTGAACTGGAAATGTAAAAAATTTTGATGACAACCACTGTAAGTGATGTACACTGTCAGAATCATTTATTTCTATTATTACAAATATTTGAAATAGTACAAGAGGTGTACAGCACTTAACATCATTTCGGCACTAAGATGCATCTGTCTCAAATGTAGAACACAGCAGCTGTTAACACCATACAGCCACACTATACAACATCTTGGTGATGAAATTGAAGAAGAATGCACTTTTCAACTGAAAATGAACGGACTAATGAAAACATACTCTGATTGTAATCAGCAATTTTGGTACCAGTCTGAAACTTCAAATAGTGAGCCCCAGGTCTCAGGCTAGTGTGATTTTTCAATCCCCAAACTGTTTCAGTCTGGCGGGAAATATTTTGGGGGCTTGTCTACACTTACAGCACTGCTGTAGCACTTAGTGAAGATATTACCTACACCATGAGAGAGCATCTTCCACTGGTATAGGTAGTCCACCTCTCCGAGAGGCGGTAGCTATGTTGACAGGAGAAGCTCCCTTATCAACAAAGGGCTGTCTACCCTGGGACTTTGGTCAGCATAACTGTGTTGCTCAGGGGTGTGGATTTTCCACATTCCAAGCGATGCATTTTAACTAACATACATTTTTAGTGTAGACCAGGGCTCAGGTTCTAATGGCCAGATAGCGTCTGAGTGAGTGGGAGAAGATGGAGGGGGGCACAAGGAGCTCTCCCCCATGAAAGAGGCTGTCACAATTACAACTGCAATATTTGTCTGTACTTGGGGGAGCTCAAGGAATGTTTCCTTCAAACTCCTCTATAATGACCCAGTGGCTTTGCAATACCCCAGTGCAGGCAGTACCTGATAGGCATGATTGGTTCTAAATATCTATTAAAAAAGACAGGCACTTCATGGTGAAAACAAACAAAAAAAGCCACCATTTCACTATGTCTCACTAGAAAAATAATGTAAGTTACACATATTGCTTTGCTTCAGCTGCTAACCAGCAAACATTATTTCCAGCACTGAGCACTTCATGCTGCTGGGATACAATCAGAGAAATAAATAAAAGGCCATAATATAAGGCCTACAGAAATAAGAATACTCTGTAATACAATAAAAACAATGAGAGTCCTGTAGCACCTTAAAGACTAACAAATTTCTGCGGGCATAAGCTTTCGTGGGCTGCAACCCACTTCATCAGATGCATCTTATGCCCGCAGAAATTTGTTAGTCTTTAAGGTGCTACAGAACTCTCGTTGTTTTTGCTGTATACAGACTAACACGGCTACCCCTCTGTAATACACTGTTTAACAAATGAACTAGGAAAAATTAAACAGGAAGCTCAGGGCTTCTCAGTCAATGTTCTCAGTCAATGTAAATAGGCATAGCTCCAATGAAGTTAAATTTACTCATAGACTCATAGACTTTAAGGTCAGAAAGGACCATTATGATCATCAGTTCAGGATCTAATTATTTATTGATAAGCTTCTAAGAGACCATAAAAACAATGGAAAATTAAAACAAATGTTAAAAGCTTATTTTTAAAAGTAATTAATGAAATCCTTTTGATTTAATACAAATACTAAGATAGTGACTTACCTATAGCCTTTCAAAGCCACTGTCCAGATTATGATTAAACAAATGACAGATGATAATACAGCCACAAAGATCCATACAATCATATCCTTCATTTCTTTGTCTAGAAAATACAAGCAAGAATGCATAAATTGCATACAGTCTAATAGCTAAAAAGTGGGTGATAAAAATGTTGCAAATGGCCCCTCTCTTTAAAATAGGCCAAACCCCCAAACTCAGTTTTGCAGTTTGAGATCATCTCTAGTACATGCTGATCTACTGCATCATATTGGTGCTTGATATTTAGTGTGCTCCTCACCTGCTGGCACAGTGCAGGAAATAAAATGCCTATGAGAAAAAACCCTATAAGGGTAAAAAGTATACGAGGCAGGTAATTTTGCCACAGTCAGATACAGGACAGAAAAGCAAGGGCAGTGTCTATCATATGCATAAATCTGTTTTTGTGAATAGTTTTGTCATTTCGTGGTTAAGACACGTATAATATAATTAATGAAATGAGAGGGAGGGGAGCAGCTATTGGATGGCTATGAGAATGTTTAATGGTACATGAAGCCTTATACATTTAGGCCACCAGTTCAAATACATCACAGGTAGGCAGAAATTAAGAACCATTACCATCTGAGGTAGTATGGTGTCCTATACAGTAATCTCAGTGCAGTTCCCAATGTACAAGTATCCACACACTTGTCAAAACCACCATAATGAGAGGCACTAAACAGCACCCTGGCTGGCAGACTCAGTGGAGTGGCCAGTGTTTAAATGGGTAAGGAGAATGGACCACCTTCTTACTCAGAAGTAATCAAGGCTGAGACAAATTGAGAGCTTGGTGTAGGGAAGCTGCCACTTCTGCTATCTTAGCGATGTTTTATCTGTCCTGTGGGTAATACAGGACTTCAGTCTTCAGGGCTGCTAGCTGGGCAGCTAACTAACATATTAAATTCACTTAAATTTTAAAATAATTAATAAAAGGAGAATCAAATAACTCACCACTAGGAATTTGAATATAATTTTCCGAGCTCCATTCACTCCATTCTCCATGGTCTGGTTTGCAGCGTACCTGTACAATGTATTTCTTTCCTGGATTTAAACTAAATATCTTGTATTGTGTTTGTTGTGCAGCTGGAAATGTCTGAAGAATAAAGAACACAAAACCCATAAAAACTGAGAACATAAGAATGTCCATACTGGATCAAATCAATGGTCCATCTAGCCAATATCCTGTCTTCCGACAGCAGTCAATGCCAGATGCTTCAGAGGCAATTAACATAATAAGACAGTTATTGAACAATTCATCTCATCATCCAGTCCCAGCATCTCATAATCAGAGGCTTAGGGTCATCCAGAGCATAACATTGTATCCCTGAGGCATTTTGCTTTAAAAATTGTAGACTATTTAAAATGTTGACGGAGTAATGGGAGTGTAAAATGAACAGTACTGAAACTAGAAAGCACCACAGGAATTTGCAATATGGGAATAGAAGTATTATCTAGCCATTTATCAGCTTTTTAATATAACACTATGAGAAAGAATTTTAGCTCTAGTGCAGTGTTTAAGTGAAACTATTGTGAAAACACACAAGGAATGGATCTCCCCTTCTCCCAAAGTTTTATTTATTTTGATTTGGGAAGGCAAAAAACAAGGAAGAATCTAGCAGATGATGAAGATGGGGGGGAACAGGATATCCTCTAGTGTTTTTTAAAAAAACAATTAATTTTGAATTGAGAATTTTGAAAATATGAAACTTGAAGGGTTTAGAGGATATTGAAAAGAGCAGCACAAGCCAACAGAGAGAGACAGCATTTTGGAGAAGCATTAGTTGAGGGAGCACCAAAGATGAGCTCTGGAAAAGGCACAGTGAGTAGTGAAGGCAGAAGACAGAGTTGTGAGCTTGGAACCCAAACAAAATGTCCCCAGATTTAAGGATATAGAGAGGTAGAGGCTTGTGCCTATGCTGTCATTATTTAGCCTGTCAACAAAACCTAATGATTATTTGCAAGGATGGAAATAGTTTCACATAATTTTAACCACAGATTATTACTGAGCTTTCTGTTAGCAATTTTATGTTTGTGGTTTAAAAGGGATTACTATGGTAAACAACAACAATCAAATCCACATCTAGAACATAGTTAAACTAGGACTGACAATTTAAAGAGTACGATAATAATATGGTTAATATACAGTCAAATATTTTTGCCACTGGTTACCACACATCTGTGGGAAAATATTGAGATCTCTCATGCAGCACTCTAGGGCAACTTTTGGTAATGCTGAATTTTTTATGGTGTCTGGTGTATTACATATATGGATATAATCCAATTGACAAGAGAACACCACCTAACAAAATCTGGTAGTATCCTCCTTACCTCCCACTTCTCCCCTTCTTCAGATTTTAGTCGCAACTCGTATTCAAGAGTAAGCCAACCGGATTTGACATCAGCCAGTGGAGGTGGATACCATTTCAACAACAGATATGGTTTTCGATCTACTTGTTTTTTTACTTCTAGAGACAAGTTCACAGGAGGGTCTGGCTGAACTGTAAAAATGAGAGATCGGAGATGAAGAGCTTGAATCACCTTTGCCTGGCACTTTTGGAAGTCATTGACACTTTTGCAGAGTGGGTGTAAAATGCTATCAGTTGGTGTAAGTGAAGTGAGTAGAGAATTCTAAACTGGTAGTGTTTTATATTCAGCTACCACCTGCAACTGTTAGCTACGTTACAACTCATTCTGGTGTTGTGATAAAGGGGATTAATAATCTTTTGGAAATGCAAGGCAGCATGAATGTACAAATTCGAAGCAATAAGAATAGTTTATGCATTGAGTTCATTTTGAGATTTGTAATAATATGAACTGATAACAATTAAAACTGAAAATTAATTTTTGCTACATTATTGTTTGCTGTGTTACTGTCATCTCTTCCCCATCTAGCCTTGAAGAGACAACATAGCGAACGGGAGTAAAATATAGTAAAATTCTTTTGTCATGAAAGTCAGCGGATATACCTCTGAATGCACAAAAGTAACATATTTCAGTGATTAAATAGCTAACATTTTTACATAGTCACATCTCTCACATAAAATTCAGAAAACATAAGAGCACAGTTCCCATGGGCATGTGCAGTATTTAAAAATAATACATGAGTTGTTGGCCAGTGTCAACATTAAGGCATTATCTACACTAGAAAGAAACTGAATCCAGATTCCAGCAACAATCAGCAGCATTGCAGCTGCATCATTTCAAACTGCTAGTGTAGACAGATTCAGGCATTTTTACCAATATGTCACAATAACCTGCACTGAGTAAGTATTCATGATGTGGTAAAAATACCATAGCCTTGTCTACAGTAATACTTACAGAGTTGCTAGCACCCAGGCAGCTATACCCACAGCTGGCAAACTGGTACTAAATTATTCTAGAATTGATGTATTTTAAACACTCTTTCCCCATGAGATAAACTGAATACTTGCCCACAATTACCCCCTCTTAGGCAAAAGCCTGAGAAGAGAACGATACTCACACCATGACCCAAAAAGCAACTGACTCTGGCTCTCTTGGATCTGATGGGAAAGCAAATTCCTGAATAGAGAATTCTATATTGATAACACCATGCACCCAGACATTCAGATCTAGGCCTTGTTACTGGGAGTATCAACTTAACCTCAGCTTCTGGAGTGGCAGAATTGAAATTTTCTTTTAGTTGGATAGTTTTTCCCAGGGCTCAACTGAATAGGAATAAAAACTGAAAAATGTCTAAGTGCTCCCACATGATTGCACATTTCTAAGTAACTAGCACTTTTGGACTGTCCCTGGAAATTAAAACTTTGGGATAAACCAAACTCTGAAGAAGGTGTGTACTGCCTTATAATTGTAACAAATGTTTAACAGCAGAACATACTGTATTTGATATATGTATGTCTGATATATGGTATGTGTGTTAACACAGGAATAATTTCAACTGCAATTTCTGTCCTGTTTTCCACTTCCATGGCATTCAGGAAATATAGCAGGCAATAGAAACTTAAAAATGTTCAAAGACTTGCACGGAATGTAACCACATAACTAGAACTGACTGAATAACCAATTTTCTGTTCAACAGCCGAATGAAAAATTGGGGAAAAAAAGTTGTTACAGGTCAACCCAAAATGAAAATATTTTGAATGTTTTGGTGAAATGAAATGTTGAAAAAAGTTTTGTTTTGAGATGATCAAAATGTTTTGGTCATCTCAAAACTAAATGTTTTATTTAAGTTTTGAGTTTTAAAAAAATATTTTAATTTTTTTTTTAAATAAAATTGAGGGAAATTCAAAAATGAAACATCTTTCTGAAACTAAAAGTCAAAACATTTCATTTTGGAAATGCTGAAACAAACTATTTAGATACATCCAAGTTTTTTTTAGATATTTTTGCATCCAAAACAATTGCAGAAATTGACCTGAATTTGCAAGTTGTTTTGGTCAACCCAAATCTTCATTTTTTGGTGAAAAAGGGTTTAATATGAATAATTTCATCCATCTCAAAAATTAAATCCATTAAAATCAATGCAATTTTGAAACTGGATTATTTGTACACACTGACAGGAGGCTATATGCATTTTTCAGTGGTATTAACTTTGATGCCACATTATATGGGTATATATATATATTTTTTACACATGACCTGGGTCCTGAACACTGGATCTGAAAGCCTGTGCACTTTAGATTAATTTGCCTCTGGCTCCACTTTTTAAAAATGTCTTAATATCTTACCTATGTAAGTCACATCCACATAATGAGGCTCAGAGGTGTTACTTCCGATCTTATTGGTTGCCTTTACGGTGATATTATATATTGCCCAAAGTGAGGTGTGCTTTTTATCAAAGTAACAGGAATTGGGGCCTGCAGTTCTGTAATCTGGACATTCATTGATTAGTTTGTCTCTGAAATTAAAGAAATTTAGTGATCAGGAAATATACAGAATAAAGCACCTGAATTTTACTACTATCACTACGACTACTTAGGACTGGATATCACCCACTCGTGCTCTGGGGACTGGGAAGAAGTCATAAAATGCTGATTTAGCCAAGGTGAGCAATAAGGCAGGATACGTCCCCAGCATTCAAGAGAGTGCAGTAGGCCTTAGATTCTGAGATGATCTGCACACCATGGCCCCAAAAGGGTGTAGTGTGTGTGGGAGGTGTTCAGCTGAGTAAACGCTGCAGTGGGTTAGCTGGTTTTTTTTCAGAATGGCAGAAAAGTGAGTCCTACCGCATGCCACCTGATTCTACCAAGTGCCAAGAACTAGGTGGCTTTGGCAAAATCTTTTAACCAGCCTACTAAATACTGAATAATTCAAACATTCCTTTTCCCCCAAAATTCATTTCATATCTCTGATATACCTTCAACATCTGTTTCGTGCATCTCTTCTCCATACCCAAAACCTATTCTGAGTCTTTCGCCTTCTGCCCCTCAAAAATCCAGTTGTGCCTCTCTCCATGTCCCCAGAAATCCATTTATCATTATTCCCAAACTGAGGGTGTGTCTACACTAGAGCTGGGAGGTGTAAATTTCAGCTCCAAGAGATATATCCTTGGCTAGCTAGCATGCTAAAAATAGAAGCGTAGCCACATCAGCACAAGCAGTGGAGGAACTAGCTGCCCCACATACATACCTAAAGTATTGATGGGATCATACTTGGGGCAATTAGTTCTTCCTACCATTTGTGCCAGCATGGATACACTTCTATTTTTAGTGTGCTAGCTTGATCAGAGCTAGAATGAGTATGTCTCCTCGAGTTGGAATGTATACCTTCCAGCTCTAGTGTAGACATACCCTGAGTAAGGGTAAGGGAGGAGGTCCTTGACTGAGGGAAGTATGCTCATTTCCCAGCTCCCTCTAAGAAGCAGGAAGATAAGCATGTGGCCTCCACGCTTTGTCTCTCACTGTTTGAACTGGTGTCCACACGCTCCCTGAATGAGCCTGCTCTCAGCAAACAACTACACACTTCAACATCAAGTTAGCCAAGCATAAGCAAGGACAAGTCAAAAGTAGCTTGCTCTTCACAACTAAACAAAAACACTGAGTAACTTTTTATTCAGAAATTTTTGGAGACTGACTCTGGTGTCAGACACTTATATTCCCAGAATGCCCTTACCATGATCACATTTTATGTAGATCTACCCCACCATTGTCTATGGATCTGTGTGTGTGAAAGGCTTGATATGATGTTGGTAATTTTAAAAACAAGTAATTGTGATTGGCCTTGTGCCTCAGGAGCCCCTTGGCCAAGGACCCCAACTTTGTACCACAAACTGTAACCTGGGCTTTGTAGGGGCACAGCAGTTTTCAAGGCAATTTGTCTAAGACTGTCAGAATATTTCAGACAGACAAAATGGGTAAGGCAATATCTTTTACTGGACCAACTTCCATTGGTGACAGAGACAAACTTTTGAGCTTACACAGAGCTCTTCTTGTCTCTCTCACCAACAGACGTTGGTCCAATAAAAGATATTACCTCACCCAGATTTCCTCTATAATATACTGGAACCAACACAGCTATAACACTGCATAGAATATTTCAGAGCAGTTTGAAAAGTGGCTTTAAACAGAAACCTTGCTGCAATCTCAATTATGAAATTGCTACTGATGCTTCAGAATACAATTCATTTTTACGAAGATCTTAAATTACTTTTTAGGATAATTAATTACAACATAAGAACAAATGAGAATTCAGATTCTGTAAAGGTACATAAGGTAAAATAATAAGCCACAGAATAACTATCCATAGCTTCTTACCCCTCCTTGCAGTAAAGCAGAGTATAGTTAGTAGGAAGTCCTCCATCTGATCCGGGCTTCCACCAGCAAGTAAAAGTTTCCTTTTCTGGAGAACGACACCTCAATATTTCAGGCTTTCCAGGAGGCTGCCCTATGGAAATGCATAGATGATCTTGTTAATAAACTTTACTGATATACAGTACACAGAACAAAATCAATCCTGAATTTATAAATTATTGACAGGTACAGAACAGTCAGACTCAGGTATGTTTACTGTACAAGAAAAAACATGCTTTCACTTCTCTATCAGCAGAAATGGGAGGATGGTTCAGTGGTTAGCATACTAGACTAGGCCTTGGAAAATCTGGATTTAAGTCTGTGGTGGAGCAGGAACTTGATGTGTGATTTTGGGCAAGTCACTTAGCCATTCTGCGCCTCAGGTCCCTGTGTGTAAAAATGGGGATAGCAGCGTGTCCTACCTCACAGTGGTGTTGTGAGGATAAACACATTCAAGTTTGTGAGATGCTGAGATACTATGGTAACAGGAGCCATAGAATTTGCTAAAGTAGACACTCCAGGTATGTCTATCTGCAGATTAGTCTATACAAACCACTTTAAAAAAAAAAAAGAGCATTTCAATTCTCTACTCATCATGCCAAAACTTTGTGTTAAGAAAAACAAAACACAAATCAGCAAAAGTCTAGCTGATGAAGCTGCATTTTCCTCCCAAATGTTTGCCCATGAGTGTGTCCTTGCCAGTGTTATCCCCAGTGGCGTACCAAGGAGGGTATTGTGTGTGTGGGGGGGGAACCATGCTCCCAGGCACGGCCTGGTGAGGGCGCTGGCTGGATCCTCTTTGGAGGAGCCATCCCCCCCGCTGTCACAGGTGGCCAGGGGCCGCTGGGCTTTGACATTCCCGCCTGGCTGCGGAGGGCTCCCGCTGCAGGGGGAACAAGCATCCTCCTGGCCGCTCTGCCCCGCGCTGCCAGCAGGGGCGCCATTTAGGCAGGGCGAGGGGGAGCTTTCGCCTTAACCTGATTTTCCTAACAGCTGGGAGCGACATTGCTTGCTGGGCTCTTCTTCCCTCTCCCCTTCCTTCACTGGCCAGGACTTGGACCAATGACCTTGCTTTCTCCTCTTTCCCCCTCCCCTCACTGGCCTTTGCTCAGCCAATAAGAATGCAGAGGGGTGGCAGAGCTAATAGCAGGGCTGGGAGCCTCTCCAGCACCTTTTCAATCCTGAAACAAACTGGCTCAGCTGGGAGGAAGCAAGGCAAGCTCTCAGCAGGCTCTGTGCTTAGACTGAAGATGCTGCAGATTTCATCATGAGCTGCCCCTCACCTTCACATGCTGACATGTTAAAAAGGCAGGAGCAAGCTCTTGTGACACCAGTAGACACAGGGCTGCTCAGGCAGGGGAGGGGGCTGTTGCCCCAGGCACATTCAGGGGATGATTGTCCTCACAGACAGCCCAGCTTTGGGAGTTACAGGCTGCAAGAGCAGCACTGAAGAGTGAATGACCACCTGGAATCTTTCCCAGCTGTGAAGAAATAAGCAAGTGCTTTCACACCACAGATATAGTTTAATTTACACTTAAAACTTCCCCATTTTTTTCTAACGCTCTAATTTTTTAGTGAATAGCAGTACCCAGTGTGGCCATTTATTTTGCCATTTAATCCCACTTGTGAGAATCTTTCCTTTGCCTACAATGGGTTTTGATTGGGTCAGGTTACAAGGTAGGTCCACATAGGCTGTTACACACAAATGTTTTGAATGCCTTGATCTTACCAAATCTCCCCAGGGTTGCATTTTTCTAGGATCTATTTCCCAGAATACTTTCCGAGGAGTTGCTGGTCCTTTGTATATGAGGATACAAGCTACTGCTGCCCTTAAGCAGGCATTTTGTAGCTGTGTGTCTGCTGTGTTGTATGTCCTTCTCATCCAACTGGTAAGTAATCTTAGCTCTTCTTGTATTTATTCTTTACTATTTCTGAGGGGGTCAGAGTCATAAACTTGAGTACCTCAGTGAATTTCACTGAAGTGATGTTTACTCCTTCAAATTCTTACAGCTACACACTAGAAACCTCCTTCCAACTTTTTATTTATCATAATTATTTGTATAAAACCTTCAGTGCACATAAACCCAAGCCAGTCTGAACAGTTTGCCAAAATGTGTTCATTATAGATCCATGCTGCTAACATCCATCATTTAATTACACACTAGATAGTGATTTTTTTGAGTTTTTTTAAAAGTTTGGTATCTCAGCTACTTTTGAGTCATCATTAATTTATTCCCCTCCTTCATTTGTTAATTAATGCACATACTTTCTCTCTAATACTACTTTCCCCCTTGACAAACTTTTAAATCTTCTTCTTAAGCCCTGTAGTTTAGCATCAGCTCATTTACATTAGTGGTGAAAGATCAAGTTAAAACACATAATCTGAATTCTTTTTTCATTACGGATTAGAAAGTTCTCCAAAAATATCATGCCCAAGAATAATCTAGAAACCATGCAGCTACTGTGCTGGCCTGGACATAATGGAAACCACTTCAAGCCAGGGGATGCTGCACCCCCAGTACCCTTAGTTCCAGCACCTATGACTTTTAAAAAACAAAACAAAACAAAGTTATAAAACCATGGACTACAAAAAAGATTCTAAAACCTTTCAAAAAGGCTATATATCTGACTGCACAAGATTCCTGTGCAGTGTTTGCAGTCCAAACATTGGAGCACTTACTAGGATATTGAAAGTGAAATGAATTAAAAGTAATAGAACTGATTTTTTTCCCATTGTCTACACTTAGAGAAATGCAGAAAGTAAAGCACGTAAGTAGTTACCAACTACATTACATTTCTTAAATTCTTTCAATTGTAGTGGCCCAAATCAGTGTTGTCATTATCATCTGCCTAGTCAGATTTGGGATTGGGAATATTTTGCTGTATTTTCTCCTGATTGTTCTAAATTTACAAATAAAACTTAAAATATGGCTTTAATTGGTATTTATTTTTTTCTTCATATAGGAATTAGGTACAGTTCTCCTGTCCACTAAATTTCTAACTTATTACCTGCAAAAAAACCTAGAGTTTTCAGGTGCCTAAGTAGCCCCTGGAATCATGGTTAAAGTTGTTCCCCCTACCAAAATCTGAAATGGCGCCCCTGGCAACAACACCAGGGAACCACAGGGACCCCAGCCACACAGCCAACACAACAGCAGGGCTCTGGGACAGAACCTGTCACGCCCCCTCCCTCACTGCTAGGTGGCCGGGAGGCATCTGCCCCTGTCACTCCCACTCCCAGCCACACCTGCAGCCCCCACAGAGGGGGATTGAGGGAGAGCAGGAAACAGGCCTGCAGATCCTCCCTCCCCAGTGGGGTGCTGCCGCTGACTGTGGGGTGAGGGCATAAATGCAAGCATTGGCCCCCAGACACCAGAGACCCACGGTATGCCACTGGTTATCCCTTCTCCCTTCCAGCCTCAGACCAGGCTGAGCTGCCTCCAAGGGATAAGAAGAAGGAAGCACTTACATGTTCCTTGTTTAGTGATCTCATGCATGATACTTAGAGACCTAAGCTACTTGTCTGATCACAGCCAAAGAAGATTTATTGTGACCTGTTTGGTATCTCACTGATGTTATTAGAGACTCAAACAAAGCACTTACAGCAGGACAAAGCTTAACACATCAAGTAGCATGATGCTGATTGAAACACTGCACTGAGTAGGACTAGTGTGATTGTGCAAATATGGTCTCAGGCTATTGAGAATCTTTATTTTTCAACTCTGAGATTGAGACCATTAATTTTCAATCCTCCCAAGTGCCTTAAAGTCAGTTCTGAAAATAGGATTTAGGCTCCTTAATCACATATGCAAATTTCACTTGTTGCCAATACTCAAGTAATCCTTATGGCATGAAAAATATAATTAATAAAACAGCAGAGGTGAGTAATAGTGACAGCATAGCTAAGGAGTTTGGTAACGATATTTGAGGTCTATTATATTTAGGCCACCAACTCAAACCCAGACCAGGTTGGTAAAAACTTGTTACCATATTATGGTTAATGTAGTTTCATGCCTATCTGAAATGAGCTGATGATCTCAGTCCAGATCCCAGTTAATGAATGTCCAAAGCCTGCCATCACAATGTCATTAAATAGCACCTTTAGTTGTCAGCCTCAACAGTGAGGTCAAGCACTAATGGATCAGGGAGATCGAACTGAACTGTGCCATGCCTGCAGATTATCACAGTTTCACTGCTGCTATCTCTTGTACTGTACATTTCCTGGGCTTAGAGGACATCCGTATTCAGGGCTGCCAGCTGTGAACATTTCACCAACACTGGATTCACTGAGATTTTAAAAGGAAATTAACAGAAGGATTGTCAGCTACTCACCACTGGGGATCTGAATGTAACTTTCTGGGCTCCATTCACTCCATTCTCCATGGTTTAGCATGCAGTGAACCTGTACAACGTATTTCAATCCAGGATATAATTTAAACACCTTATAATGTGCTTGCTGACCAACAAAAATAAGCTGGAAAGAAATAAAAAGTATAGATAGCATAAGCAACTGGAGTATTTTTCTACAGAAATCATAAAGTGAAATCCTGGTTCCATTAAAGTCAATGTGAGTTTTGCCATTGACGTCAATGGGTCAGGATTTCACCCTTATTTCTTTGTAACGACCATTCTTTGAAGTCTGTGGGTGAAACCAGGACCAAGATTTCTCCAAGAGTCTCAGTGTTTCTCAAACTGTGGGGCAGGGAATGTGTTAAAGGAGGCGTGAGCTGTGCCTTTTTTTTTTTTTTTTTTTTTTTTTTTTTTAAAGAGCTTTGGCTGTCATCTTGGGGCTCATGCAGAGGGAACACCAGAGAGGCAGGGATAAAAGGGACAGCCAAAGCCCTATCACCCAGGCTCAGGTTCTCCTCCCTCCCAATCTCTCACCTGGAGGCGGCGGGGCTCTGGCTGTCAGCCCCAGGGTGGCAGCAGCAGTGCAGAAGTAAGGATGGTATTAGGGCACTAAGTCTGCTGTGAAAAGTGATATTGATGAATATCATTTTTTACATTGCCACCCTTACTTCTGTGCTGCTGCTGGTACAGTGCTGCCTTCAGACCTGGGTGGTGGTATATGTACCTGTGCGCATGTGTGTGCAAATGATTACAGACACAAAGAAGGGAGGCCCGATCAAATAATTTTGAGAACCACTGGTCTAGAACATATGGTTTATTTTGGATTTCTGAGGACCAGTTTAGTTTTCATTCATTCCAATATTAGCAACTCCATTTCAGATGTGAGAGCAAGAGAAATATAGCTCTGCTGCCCATTAAGCCAGCTTTTCATCAAATGTAACTCCATGATGTAAGGAACACATGAAGTGTGATATTTTCCCTAGTATCTCTGAGATAGACACATTTATGATAGCGTCTCAAAGGAAAATCTATTGTACTCTCAGTGCTGTAGTCAGTTTCTCTCTCTTGTACGCAGTTCTCAGAACAATAATGGAATATCTGGAACTTTCCCTCCAACCCACAGCAATATTCTCCTCTCTTTAATGGCCAGATTTGGATATCCTTACTTGGTTACCCTGACCATTGTCAGAAACCATAGTGTATAAGATACCAAGATATAAAGTTCAGATATATGTGAACTAGGGAAAAGGTATCATCCACTACCAAAGTCTACCATTTCCTTACCTCCCACTCTTCCATTTTTTCAGACTTTAGTCGTAATTCATAACGAAGCATAAGCCAACCAGATCTGACATCAACCAGTGGAGGTGGAGACCACTTTGTCCAAAGATATAGTATCCCGGCTGATTGTATTACCTCTAGAGAGAGGTTTACAGGAGGGTCTGGCTGAACTGTACAAATGAAAGATCAGACACTGACACTTAGTTTCTCTCACCATAGAATCCTCCTATTAAGGTCTGGTATTTTAACTTATTTGCTTCAGGAAGTATCAATTTACATTAAAAACCAAAGCCAATCAAAAAGACAACAAGGATTTTGAATAGTCCAGTAGCTCTCTGGCTTCTTTTCTCCCTTCTTGAGAAGAGGGTTTTAACTGGCTGTTGACTTGCCACAATATTGCTCATGTTCCTCTTAGACTTTCTGCTGAATTTGTCGGGCTACAGAAATGCAAACCATACTTACATAACACTATACACACTTTCACAGAAGGAAACTGTCTGACCTTTCAGACATAATAGACTGAGTATCTTTATATCAATAGAATATGTACATTCTGTAACACACTGAAAGCAGTATGATGTTAGAAGTGTGGACGGAGTGCTGGCCCTGGATTTGAGGGATGTTTTACCCCAGAAGTTGATCAAGCTAATTGCAACCATATTGTGTCTATTCAGCCACCATGAATTAATAAAATAGAACACCGCATAGCTAAGAGTTAATTTGAACAAGAAGGGCTTCTAGAGGCAAGGTCAGTTGCTAGCTGCAGGCTGGCAGTTTCTGTTAATCAGCATGGGAGAAGGGGAGAAGAAAGTCAACAATCTGAGACTGAAAGAAAACAAGTGGATGGGAACCTTGAATTTAGGCACTTGTGAACCAGACACTTATTATGGCTAAAATTGTTAGGAGAAATGATGACCCAGTAGAGATCACTATGAACTATGTGTTTTGTAAAAATTAGCTATAAAAGATTAGGTAAAAGTAAATACCTCAGAACAGTCTGAGGGAGCTTTTCTCTGGGCAAGGAGCTGACACCTAAGCTTCCCATCAGCTGGACAGAAAGAGGGTCCCTGGAAGCCCAGCGGGTGATAACTCGATGGGTAACTATATCTGGGATGTCTTAAACCTATTGCTTATGTTTGTATGTGCTTAAATCTAATAAATAGTAATTTTAGATGAGAACACGCTTGCTTGTATTAATCTTAATCATCTGGAAATGCTGTGTTCCCACTGATTTATTCCTGAAACTGCCCGGAGTGAAACAGTTAAGTTACCACTGCTTTGGGTTGTGAAAACCCTGGGTAACAGGAGCTCCTTGGGTTTTGAAGGTAATATTTAATGTGTGAGCGTAGCCATGCCCCTCACTTTGTAAAATAAACTAAAGAGCATGGCTAGCAATTCCCAAATATAGGTCTAATTCAAAATACCATACTAATAAAATACTGTACTAGGGTACTTCATAGCAACAATGGGCAATAATTCCTGTATTGTGAAAGAGACATTGATCTTTGTAACTTTGAGCCAGGCCATGTGAAAACTAAATTTCAGCCCCTTGCCAGCGCTCTTGCATATCTCACCTTTAATACAGTAACTAACAGAAACATTTACCCCCCCAGAGTCACAGTACTATTCATGAAACACAAGCCAGGAAGAACGTGACACAGCTTTCAAAATCCAGAATCAGTTTTCCAGGCTAGGAGCTAGAAAATATATCTTTATATTTGTAAATTGTGCAAAATTTGATCTGGAAGACACTGAGATAAAATAATCTGGCCCGATATATTTAGAATATGAATTGTTATGGAGTTGCATAAAATGTCAGCAAACCGCTGGAAAAACATGAGCCAATTTTTACCTAAACCTTATGCCAATTTATCAGTCAAAAATTAATATGGTTTATTTTATTTATTTATAAATAATACACACATCATACAGCTCTCAGGCGCATACATATTTAAAAGGAATGCACATGATCCACTGATCATTGTCATCCTTACAAGGCTCCCTCATCATCAAATTAAGACATGTCACAATCAGCTGTTTTAGGATAAAGCTTCAGAAATAAGATGGCATAGCTCTGAACTTTAAGTGCTAAGTACTGCATTTAGGAAGGAAAAAATCAAATGCACAAATACAAAATGGGGAATAACTGGCTAAGCAGCTGTACTGCAGAAAAGAATCTGGGGGATACAGTGGATTACACATTGTATACGAGCCAACAATGTGATGCAGTTGCAAATAAGACAAATATTATTCTGGTGTGTATTAAGAGGAGTGTTGTATTTTATTCAAGGGAGGAAATTGTCCCATTCTACTCAGTGCCGGTGGGGCCTCAGCTGGAATATTGTGTCCAGTTTTTGGCACCACACTTTCAGAAGGATGTGAACAAACTGGAAAGAGTCCAGAGAAGAGCAACAAAATTGATAAGTGGTTTAGAAAACATGTCTATGAGGAAAGGTTGAAAGAAGTGGGCATGTTTAGTAAAGTGAAGGGAAAGTTGTTTTAAAGAAGATGGCTTTCCGTGTCCACTGAGGGTAGGACGAGACGTAATCGCCTTAGTTTGCCGCAAGGGAGGTTTAGGATGGATATTAGGAAAAACTTCCTAAGGATAGCTGAGAATGGCAACAGGTTACCAACGTAGGTTGTGGAATCCCCACCTTTGGAGGTTTTTAAGAATAGGTTAGATAAACATCTGTCAGGGTGGGTCTAGGTGTACTTGGCCTTGCCTCAGCACAAAAAGATGGACTAAATGACTTATCAAAGTCCCTTCCAGCACTACATTTTGTATGATTTTCTGATTCTGTGATTCACAGCTCAAGCCCATCTCCATTTTATTTTCTAGTTTTTTCCCCCTCTTACCTATGGAAGTCATGTCCACATAAAGAGGATTAGAGATGTTGCTTCCCATCTCATTAGTTGCTTTTACAGAAATGTTATAAACTGTCCAGAGATTAGTGTGCTTTTTATCAAAGTAACAGGAACTGGGACCTGCAGTTCTATAATCTGGACATTCATAGATTTGTTCTTTTCTGAAATTAAAAAAATGATAAAAGATCAGTGATCAGGAAATTAAGTAAAGCATCTGATTTACTAACAGTGGCCACAGTTCAGCAAAGCACTTTTAACAGACACAACTTTAAGCATGCATGTACTCTCAGGACAGCACAGCATTAAAGCATATATTTAAGTTCTATTAACTGAAGTGCTTTGCTGAACTGGAGCTATCTTTACTAGAACTACGCAGGGCTAGAACTTGTCCTCTATTCTTTTAGAACAAATAATTATATAGGTCATAACTAAATGTACGCTATTAAAATGGAGGAGGAGATGGTTCGCCTGATATGCAGCCATATTATGTTTGAATGTTTGAATTATAGAATGCTATAGAGAACACCAAACAGTTTTAAAATGTTTGAGAACAAGAAGTTAGAGGCAAATCAAATACAGTCACTTGGTCTGAGGACACCATGTTGTCAAATATTTTCTTTACATATTTCCACCTGAAAAGTGTCATTACTTAGCATTATGTTAGAGCAGAACTTCATATTACTTTAATCAGATCAGTTTTGCCTGCAGACAGGAAAATGCCTTGTCTAATTTTTAATATTAAAATCTCATTAAAATAAAAAAAATTGCTCATTACACCTCACTCTCCTATTTCTTATATGTTCTTTTGACAATAGCATTATTTTGCACTCATTTAGTGCTAGATTGTGTGACTGACATACAGCCTGGTGCAGGAGGCAATGGAGAGCTGCACCAATGCCTGAAGGAACACTAGTTAAGGTGATGATCCAGGAGGTACAATCTCTCCCATAGCTGTGCACTCAGCATTATCCTTAGTTATGGGGCATACTGGTTCCTCTGGTGTGCTGCCCTGCTCCATGCACCAATGATGGGAAGGAGCAGGCCTATGGCCCTGTAACCTTCTCACCCCTATCCAGTTGGGAACCACTTCCTGCTGCTCATAGGGAAGAATTGAGATCTGCCCTCATGCAGTAGCTGGAGAGGCTTCTTGTATTCCCCATGGTCCTACACAAGCACAGACCACTGTTGGGCACTTAGTATATAATCAAAAGTGTCTTAAAGCACAAGCAAAAAAGAGCATGATCCTTCATTCCATATTCTAAGAGTGAATTGTAGTGCTTGTGAAAGTGGTGCAGGATTGTGAGCCCCAGAGAATGAAGTCCACTTTTTGTACAGATCAGGTACAATATGGGGAATAGCTGTGCAAGCAATCACTACGCCACTCTGTCAAACTACCACCATCGTCTCTCTGCAAATACTACCAATATGTTTACTATTCAGTGATAATTGTAATGGTGGTTTCTGTGATGCAGTCACTTGCCCATTATTATTATTATTACTGGTTAATCTCATTGTCCTTGTAGAAGTAGTTTAGGATCTTCACATAAGTATGTCCAAACAAAGAACTCTTAAATGGAGACCTGACAGACAGCATGAATATGCTGAACCACTGAAGCGAAAGGTAAATGACAGAAAAGAAGTGTGAATTTAGAACACAGTCTCTTTAAGTAAACTAACTCTAGATCTCTGTCTTTATTAATCAGAAAAGTTCCTGCTTTCAGTGAAGTTATTAACATCAGTTGTGACTTAGGAGTGACTACAGGTCCCCTAGCCCCTAGGGAATATGCATTTGCACATTCATGCTTTTATTTTCACAAGCACAGATGTCTCATTCATATTCAAAATAAACTTCACTTTTACAGAGTTCTTAAATAACACTAGTTACAACCTGGACCAGTCCTGCTCTTGGAATGGATAACTCTGTCCGTGTGATGGGATCCAATCCACTGACTCCCATGTGCTACTAAAGTTCTCTGTGTAGTGACTGGTCACTGTTCCTAGTTCTGGGTCTAAGGTGCACTCCCTAGTACAGACCCCATGTCGGATACCCTTCTTGGGCAGTGGGACCCTGCAGTCTATCTGCCTAGAACCTGGAACTGGTGTCTGAGCTTTCCTGAGCCTCCCAGTTGCTTAGACCTGTTCTCCTCAGATATCCCCTGGCTGTAGAAGCTCGGGTTCCCAGTTCACCTTTTCAGGGACAATGTGGCAGTAAAGCAAGGACACCCAGGCTTAACAAAGAAAGAGCACAGGAGAGATACAGATCTATGGGAAACAAACTCCTCATTTCATCCCCTTTTGAGAACCCCTGGGTTTGATCCGAGTCCTTTAGAGAAGGGAAAGTCCCTCCTGCCTCACTCCCACCCGCTGTGTCTACTGTTCCTGGCAATGAAATTACTCCCCTTGCTTACAGAAATATCATTTTAAAAAACAGACTCTCTCTCTTTGGTCAGATGAACTAACTGCAGCTCTCTTGGCCATGTGCTTAGACTAGGGGAATTCCAGCCCTCTCCCCACAGGCAGATTTCTGTGTAGAAAGTACATTCAAAGTCAGTGACACTACTGAAGCAATCCCATTGTTTCTCCAGGGTAGCACTAGACAACCTTAAAGGCCCTTGATGGCTTTGTCACAGCTTTCCAGGTACAGGTTCCCCACTAATTGTCAAGTTCCAGCTTCCAAAAGGAATTCTTAAAGCCATACTAAAGATTACATTCAAAATAGAGTTTGAAATACAAGTGTTCATAAAACATAAATGAAATCCATAAATTGTCACGGACATATTACAACACCTTCGTCATCTGATAATTACCTGCAATTTAAGGACAGGTGAGAGATCGGGTTCTGTAAATGTATATGAAGCAAAGTAATAATCTACAGAATAATTATTCACAATTTCTCACCCTTCCTTGTTGTAGAGCAGAGTGTAGTTAGTAGGAAGTCCTCCATCTGAGCCAGGCTTCCAGCGGCACGTAAAGGTTTCCATTTCTGGAGAACGACACTTCAGAATCTCAGGCTTTCCAGGAGGTGATTGCCCTGGGGAAGTGCATAAACCAACCTAATTAATAAACTTTACAAATACCATACATTACACATTTAGGTAACACAGAGATGATGGTGAGGTATAAGGAGATGATAGATTCCATAGATTGGATACAGTACACTGTGTAAAGGCAAACCTGAATGTGTGAATTGCTACTACTTGGAATCCAATAATATTTAAGAACACGTCTTGTTAAAATAAAGAACACATTGGCCGATAATCTCTAACAAAAAAGTGTATGCAAATATGCATACATGTGCCTTCTCATTCTAACTCTGTCTGCACATCAACTCTAGTGACACCATCACAGGTCCTAACCACATCAGCCACACCATAAGGAGCTCTTTCACCTGCACATCTACTAATGTAATATATGCCATCATGTGCCAGCAATGCCCCTCTGCCATGTACATTGGCCAAACGGGACTGTCATTACGCAAAACAATAAATGGACACAAATCAGACATAAAAAATGGTAACATCCATAAACCAGTAGGAGAGCACGTCAATCTTCCAGGACACTCTGTAGCTGACTTGAAAGTTGCCATACTTCAAAAAAACTTCAAAAACAGACTTCAGCGAGAAACTGCAGAGCTGGAACTCATATGCAAACTTGACAAAATCAGATTGGGTCTGAATAGGGACTTGGAATGGTTATCTCATTACAAGGAGTAATTGTCACAGTTCACACATTCTCACTTTCTAATCAATGGTTGTGAATAGGCCTCATCTACTCTAACTGAATGGACTTTGTCAACACTTACCCTCCCCATTGTTGTTTCTTACCCTTGGATGTGTATATATATATATATATATATATATACCTCCTATCTCTGATTTCTATTTCATGCATCTGATGAAGTGGGTTGCAGCCCACAAAAGCTTATGCCTGCAGAAATTTGTTAGTCTTTAAAGTGCTGCAGAACTCTCGTTGTTTTTGCTGTATGCAGATTAACATGGCTATCCCCCTGGAACTTTTCATTCTAAGTTTACTACTTTAGTAAAGTCCCATGCCACTTTTCCATTAATGTTGTGATTCACATTTTCATGGTGACAAGTCCTAAGAAGAATGAAGGGGAAGGGACACATGCCCATCAATACTACCTTTAAGGGTATGTCTACACAGCAACTAGACACTTATGGCTGGCCTGTGCCTGCTAATTTGGGATCACAGGGCTTGGGCTGCGGGGCTGTTTCACTGCTGTGTAGACGTCTGGGCTCTGGCTGGAGCCTGGACTCTAGGACCCTGCGAGGTGGGAGGGTCCTCAAGCCCAGGCTCCAGGCCAAGCCTGGAAGTCTACACAGCAATGAAACAGCCCTACAGCCAGAGACCCATGAGCCAACTGGCACGGGCCAACCCTGGGTTTTTTTTTTTACTGTTTATACATACCCTAAATTATTATTTACTGACCCTAAAACTTTCACAAGAAAATAGAGTAAATCAAGCCATTTTCAAAATCTCTGGACAGGTGTTCTTAGAAGAATTGGTCATTTGTAGTTGCATAGGTTCCAATGAAGATCAGGATAGTCAGAATTTATCTTCAGATTTTTCTAAACAAAATGCTTTCAGGAAAATAATGTGCTGTAAAGGTTTCTACTTACCATTCGAACACTCTATGTTCACAAAAAGCAACAAAATAAATCTAACTGATGATGCCAAGTTTTGCTTCATGTTGTTTGCCTACTTCTCCTCCACCAGGAAAAGTAGGATTAAAGGATAGCTGAAAAATATGACAACGTGCAACATTTAATAATAGTATTTAGGATGTGTGTATATATCATTGTGTTCAAAGCACTTTGCAAATTTGAGCTAATTAATCCTCACCACACCCCTGTAATCCAATAAGAATTATAGTCCTTAATTTTCCAGATAGGGAAGATGAATCACAAAAAAGGCTAAATCAAGGTCATTCAGCCAATCGTTAGCAGCACCAGTATTAGAATTCACAGCATGGCTTATTCTTGTGAGTTGATGGTGAGTAAGGCCAAGATTTAATCATGGGTATTTTTAGTAAAAGTCATGGAGAGGTCACAGGCAATAAACAGAAATTAACGGCCTGTCCATGACTTTTACTATAATTACTCCTGATTAAATCTTAGCTGCTCCTGGATGCTGCTGCTCTGTGCGGCCCTGGGGTGCCAGTGTTCTGGGGTCCCCCGGAGGCCAACAGCTGGCCCCTGCTCTGGTGGCGGGGGCTGAATGCTCTCAGCCGCCCACTGCTTCGAAGACCCCGTGGATCACTCTCCGATAGCTTCCGGGGCTGCCCTCCAGGATCGCTGCTCGGGCAGTCCCTGGGGCCAGCCACACTGGCCACTGCTGCTGCTGAAGTCATGGAGGTTGCAGAAAGTCAAGGAATCCCTGACTTCTGTGACCTTTCTGACAGACTGGCAGCCTTAAACATGAGTCTAGTGATATTTGGTGCCTTTCTTAAAGCTCCAGCCCCCAGATGCAAGCAATTACACGCGAATCTCAGCTTTCACTTAAAAAGTCATTAAGTTGTGGTTGCAGAAAACAGCTTGAAAACATGACCCAACTGAACCCTAAAGGCACAAAAACTGGAAGGCAAATATCGCCCCTCCCTCCCCTCATACTGCATATACACCATATATGCAAGGTCACGCTGTGTGGAGGCTGCCATTTTGTAGATTCAAAATAGCAGCCTTCTGGCACAGCATTTGTGGAGCAAGTCCGGACATGTTAGGGGGCTGACAGTATTATCTTGCAGGCGAATCTGGCCCATAGGATCCATGACCTCATCTACTGATGGCATGACTCCATTTGGGGTCACAACCCACAGTTTGGAAATTGATGGTCTATAAAGAGTCTAGCAGAATGGGGCCCTGATCTTAGTGACTGGCTCCAGACACTATTGTAATAAAAATAATAATAACTGGCGTACATGATGCTCTACAAATGTGCTTGCAGACAGGGTTCCTGCCACAAATGGCCTCAATCTAAAATTAGTCAAGGTACTGGCAGGGATAGGAGAAAAGAGCGTAACACGGAAGTAAAGCAAGTTGTCTAAGTACAGCGCACACCTTGTTAATACTAATCATCCCAATACACAGTTTGTCAGGGAGGCTCATAAATAATAGTCCCTTGACATTCATTTCAAAGAAAAATCTACTCTCAAGTGACTGCAGAATTCTGTTGTCTTCACTGTCATTTTCCCGGTGTCCATTGCTTTCCTGTGTTGTCATCTCCTTAAGTTGTTCTCATTTTAGCATAGGCTCTAATACAGTATTGCATTAGGGTCTGCTAGCATGGAAATCTGTGCTGTATAAAGCTTTATGAGAGAGTTGTAAAAAAATGGCCTGTAATTCTAGCATCAATAAGTTGCATCAAGTACTAAAAGGGAGCCCTTTGCTTTTACAAACATACGACAGCATGAACAGCCAGACAGGCTGATCACACGGGCTCACCTGGTATAAGAAGAGCAAAATCTCTTTTCAATAAGGAAAACAAAGGACACATTCAAATCAATTTTTAAAAATTATTTGTGGTCTAACAGTTCTCCTTGGTGCCATTTTAAAACTAATGTCTACCTTTTAGTTGCACAGAACAAAGCAAAATACATCTTAATCTACAAGTAGAACAGACAACTGGGATGTAATTAATCTCAAATGTTCAACTGAAGTTATGACAACTATAATAAAATGATGAGAATACTAAATCTGTAATTTTACCAAGATAATATAACAGAGATTCTTTGCTCTCTAGATGGTCAGATTACTTCTATATCAATTTAGTATTCAGCAACAAAACCAAGCAAACTCCTGCCACAAAAAAATATATAGCACAATTTATATCTCTCTTACTTTTTACATATGCAGGAAGCCATAGCTGGCTTAGTTTTTATGCTTGCTGCAATCCATTTCTGAGAGTTATTTCTCTTCAGTTGGGCATCTTTACAGCACTTCTATCTGATGGACCATCAGTTTCTTCTTTTTCTATCTGTGGCCAGACACCACCACACAATCAATGTCTCTTTCAGTTGGTCTGTCTCCTCCTATTTGTTAATGAAGCAAGATGCGCTAACCCACTTTTATGTTCTCTTCCTATGTCAATATTCCTTATATAACAGTACCATTGAACACACATTGCTTGAGCAATCAGGTTGCCTTAAGGTTGGTATTGTTAAAATTGCATACAGGTTTCTGCACATGGCAAGATTAGAAAACAACTACCATATTGCACTACTGCTGTACAGATGGTTTATTCTCTAGGTGTCATTTCCACATTTTGTATATTTTGATAACTTAAAGAGGCACTGTCAACTTGAAATCTAATCAGTTTACAACGTATGATATATGTAGTCTCATGCTTTCCTATGCCCTGTTGCTTCGTGAAAAAGCCTCTTATCAGGGCAAAATGACTATAATGAAGCAGTAAAACTATGCAAAAGTGCTGTCAAAGGCAGAAATTAAATTAACTGAAAAAAATAGAGAAAAGTATTTTCCATCTAATTTTCAACTGTAGTAATCTTAGGTTTCAATTGTAACAATGGTAAATAAAAACTTTCAAAGAGAAGTGTGGTTTTTTAATGATGGTGTCCCTTTACCTCTAAACATGATTGGCATGTGGTATTGTATGTCTAGTGTAATCAGATGATAACAAAGCCACTGACTTCCTCAAACTATTCCTCATGTCTGATGTTTGCATTAGCCTCTTCCATTCATGCTTATTTGCTTTATTTTGGCCAGATTTCTACTAAAAAAATTGGTCTAATGTGTAAGATATTTCACATTTGGTTTTCTGTTGTGAATTCTAAATTATTGATGAAATCATGAACACATATTCACAACTTTCATTACACATATAACACATGAACATAAACATTATCATCTTACTTAGCACATTATAGCCTTTTTAACAGTACCTGACATGGCATATATCTTACATGAATTATTATGATTCTGACGTACCGATGTTAAATAACATAATAAATGCCCCTCTCCCTCCATCTAGCCAGCGTGACAACAAGTAAACACAAATAGGTAAGTATATATTCAAAATACACATTTGCACATGCAAAATGGATACACCATGCAAAAGTACTCACCTGGGCATGCAATTACCTCGTTTGCATGTGAATATATGTATCTTGCGAACACATATATTTTGTGGTTACTGTTTATTATAGAGGCTGTATTTTTTAAATGTTTACTCTTTCCGTGTTGTAAAAGGCAATTTTTTAAATCTGTGACAACGTTCTTTTGTGTCTGATGAATCACAGGAATAGATCTTAGAGTCTGAAAAAATGTTTACTGTGTCTAAATTTAAGCCAGCCTTCCTTATTCATTTTTTTTTTATTAGTACTGGGGCCAGCCTCAGAATGTCACATTGCACAATTTTCATGAGAACAGACATGGTAAAACTATGCAACAAGGAGTTGTGGAACGTTCTTTTAGCCACTGGTATTGCATTATCTTTCCATTATGCTAATCTGACTTTTCAATTCCTTTTCTCCTTTTCTCACTTACAGTATTATAGCCATTTTATTCCAGTACTTTGCATGTTATTCTTTCATCTGCTAATTGTTTCTTTTCCTCTGCGGGGGGAGGGAGGGTCTCACTGCTGTCCCCCTTAGGGAGGTATTCCATGCTGACTTCTCCCGTGTCCTAGCCATGGTTAGGGAATGAGGCCCTGGGGCGATGTTGGCAAAATATGTCATCAAGTCTGCATTTTGGTAGCTTTCAGTGCAGTCCAGGGACTTTAACTTGCTTGTGTTTCAGTTTGAAAGTCACTACAATTGTGATAAAGCCATGTCCATGGGGTGCTCGGTGTCATGTGCCACTGTTGAAAGATTCAGCTCCATGTTGGAGTGGGTGATTATGCGTGAGACTGGCTGCACCACGCAGTGCACTACCATGAAAGAAGAAGAACTAAAAAAAACCCTGACGGCCCTGCAAAAAGTTTAACATACCTGGCCATTAAACTGGGTTCAGTTTGGGGTGTCTCTACATTACCTACAGAGAAGTTGGAATCAGTCTGGGTGCTGAAACTGGCTTTTAAAGGGGCAAGGAGGGAACTACAGATGGTCACGAGGCACCAAAACTTTGCATGCTGCATGGTGGCATTTTGTGCCCATCCGGCATCTGCCTCCTCTGGAGTGCAAAAACCCTACCACTTTATCAGAATGACAAGAGAAATGAAAGAAAACTTAGAAGTGTGGGAAAGATTATTGTAAGAGTTTAATGGGGTTTTGATATAGCATTCAGACTTGTTGTTCAAGATGGAGTTGCAAGTATGATCCGATGCCTTGGAAGGCATAAGTTTTGGGGCTTACTTTCAAGGACAGAGGTGTGCACAGAGGTGGCCAGAAATCTGGGTGGCTCAGGATATTGCAAAGGACATCACCTTTCTCAAGGTTTTTCCTATACTGTCACAAATAGCAGTCACTATTTGGGGAGAAAATTTTCAGAACAAAAAATTCTGTTTCTGGTGCAACGCCACAATGTGTGGTTCATACTGTAAACAGACATTCATCTAAGATTGCTCAGGTAATGAGGCTGTTGAGGGCCTTCATTTTACATTGCCCGAGGTTTAACATCCTTTTTCATACAGTATATGTCTTGGGAGTGAATAATGGTATTGCCGATGCTCTAATCTCAGTTTCAGGACAACAGAATCTGGGAACTGCCTCACTGGCCAGTAGGAATCTGCAGATGATGCCCCAACAACTTTGGCTTTTGTCTCATCACAGCTGTGAGACTAGTTGGAGATTTGGTTGCTCCACAGACTCTGAGGCCTGAAGGCCAGCCTTTCAGATGTCACAGAATTTAGGGAACAGGAAGGGCTTCACCATGAGTGGCCCATATCCAAACACCAGGTGATGCAATATGTGATGTCTTTGATCCACTGCTGGTTGGCTTCCCCCACTATTGGTTGGCTAGTCAGCTTGTCCTATTGGAATAGGTTGTCGGGTTTCCCAGACCCATGTGGGCATTTCATAGAATGGAAATTCTTAGAAGGGTGACCCAGAAAGGGTGGGTACCAGAGGAATGACAGGTTGCCCATAAAACTGGAAACCCTGACAGAATTATCAAAGGCTTTGCTGGTGGTCTGCAGTTGTGGGAGGAAGGCCATTTTATTTAAGACAGCATTTGTTGTTGCCTTCTTCAGCACATTTAGAGTGAATGAGCTGGTGCCCGTGGCAGCTGCAGACTGGTCCCAGAATGTATTAAACTGAACAGACATTCGACTATATGCAGAAGCAGTGTCCCTGCCCTTAAGATACTCAAACACAGACCAGGAGGAAAAGGGAGACTTATGTGGTGTTAAAGGAACGTGCAGTCAAGCACTTGTGCTCCATCAAGGCAATAAGAGCCTTACTAAACATCCATATCTCGCAGCTGGGACTGCTGTTCACACACATTGAGGGCAGTTTCCTGACAAGGTACCAATTTGACGCAATACTGAGAAAAATCTTGCACTGCTGTGATCTTGACCTGAAAAAATGTTGGTACTCATTCTGTGAAGATTGGGTCAGTGGTGGCAGAAGGTTTTGGCCCGTGGCAGATGCAGGCAGTTGGGTGCTGGAAATCACTATGTTACAGGAAATCCATGGTCTGCACCAAAGAAAAGATGGTAGGGAATGGCAAACAAAACATGTCTGTTTCAGGAGATGCCCAGATCATATGCAATGCCTGGATTGTAGGCACTCTGTAGTGCACTGGGACCACAAGAAGGCAGCCAGGACAGCAGCTGGATCTCAGCTGGACTTCAGGGCCAAAGCTGTTGCATCCAGTGGTTTGGCAGAAGAGGCATGCAGTGGGATCAACTCATGTCATTTCTGCACTCACACCTGGGCAATGCACACCCACCTCATGTCCTGGTTATTCACCTGGGGAGGAAGGATCTTGGGGGCTATATAGGAGTTAGCTCAAGGGACAGAATCCAGAGGAAGTGAGGTTAGTATGGTCGGAAATGCTCACAAGGCAGGTCTGGAGGAAAGCTGCCGACCCAGCCAGTGTGGATAATGTTAGAAAGAAAGCAAACAGGGAGGCCACAAAGATATTCCTGGAGGCAGGGGATTCAGTGATAAATGAGCTAGGGGGCACGGGGACATCCATGACAATTGATCAGAAATTTTCAGATGTCAGATGAAGGTGTTTTCAGAAGTTTCCAGGCATACATCTGTCCGATGAAGATGTTGATATATGGCTATGGGATGGGAGGGAATGGATGGGGGCGCAGGACTTTTCATAGCAGGTGGCATGGTTGGGGAAAGAGAGAGTGCCCAAGCTAGTCATTGGCACTCCCTGTGGCTGGTTTCCAGCGTGGTTAAGAGAATAAAATGAACAGTTCCCCAAGGTAAAAGACCTGGGGATTTTGGGATAGGGTGAGATCTTGTGGCTCTTATGAGCCAAGGTCCCCACCCTGCTACACCCTCTGTCTCCCTCGAGGTGAGGAGGGTGCCAGGACTCAGAGAGAGCTGAGTCTTATGAGGTAGGCTGATAACCTACCCTAAGTTGCGGGTTATACAGTAAGGAGCACTGTAACCCCCGAACTGGAACCAATTAAACATCTGGCATAGAAGATGGGCGATGGGTGGGTAGTGCCCCTCCTGTATTAAAGTTCAATATAGGTGCAGCCTGCCGCTCAAAATCCATCCATGTGTCTGTCTTAATTTTGCCACTGTGTCCACATCAAAAACAGATAACAATAGACTTCCCTGGAGTGAGACCTGGGCAGTAGCACTGCTTCATTATCAGGAATTATCCTGGAAGCATTAGTCAACTGTAATGATCCACTAGAGTGAGCTAGAGGACAATGTATTGCCAGGATGCTTATGGTAAAGGAGTTATTACCATTTAAAATGTTCTACTCTGTGAAGCGTCTGTGTAAAAAACAGACCCTTCTTACTCAGGGGATCTGCTCCCTGTATTCAGTCACATCTGCTGAATTTAGTGAAAATAAACGTTTTTAGTATTTTTCAATCCTGTGAGAGTGAGCAAGCTGGATTCTCTTTCTTCTTGTTTACTAAGAAGTATGCTTACTTAATGGGGTATGCCTGGGCAAACTTATTAAAGAAATCTGGTTGCACAGGGACAAATGAAGTTATAATTTAGCCTGCAGAACCTTTATTACTGGTGATGATACACCAGTCAGAAAGAACCAGTTTTCCACTCAAATCCTAGGCCTGGCAGCTAGAAAAACATCATCTTACTTGTAGACTGAGCATGTTTGATACAGAACTTATTGAGAAGTAATAAGCATGAAACCACAAAATGCTATTTTTACAGAAAACAAATGCACTTCAAGCAAATATATATATATGAGCAGGAGTAATTTTCTCACTTCTAGAACTGAGGGCTTGGACTCTGTCACTGCACATTTGTAACTGGGATAAAATTTAACTAGTCTGTCAAACCCCTCATTACTTGGGAATCCAAATAATCATAAATAAGAAGGGACCTGAGAAGTATGTACAAAATAAGGAATGGGGTCAAGCGGATGCTCCTGTTTACAACAAATTTAAAATTAATAAAAGGAAATGTGATGTGTTTTTACCCAGTATATAATCAATCGGTAGAATTCACTCCCAAAAGATAACACCATGAGAAAGAACTCAGTAAGATTAAAAAAAGGATTAGACCTGCATATGGTTAACAAGAATATCTGCAGTTATAATACATAGGATATAGACACTTTTTGCTTCAAGATATAAGCAAGTATTAACAGCTTGAGGTTAGGAAGGAATTTACAGCATGGGGTATATTTTTTTACTATAGTCTTGCATGGGGGTTTTTATATTTTCTGATGCATTTAGAAATAGCCACTGTTGGAGACAGACTACTAAACTAGACGGATTGAGAAAAATAACTGAAGTACAAATGCAAAACTGATTAAAATTGATATATTAAGGTTTCCTCTTGCTGATTTAAATCATGATTAAAATTGGTGATTTAAATTGCTTTGATTGATGTCAGTTCACCTTGTATACACTCCCAGGTACTATAGGAAAAATGAAACCTGCTAGTATTGATGGGATAAACTGGTGTAATGATGAATCAAAACTATGGAATATAGAACTTTATGGGAAGGATTTGTTAAACCAACAGACTGAATTGTCTCAAACGGATCAAAGATACATTGCTTTAAGTATGTGTTTTCATATATATAAATAAGTTACACCATGAAGAGTGGCAAGAAACTGTGCTGTCCTTACAGCACAACTTTATCATGCTCTCACATCAATTCAAATAATTTTTAATTGAATTTTTAAAAGTTTGAAAACTGCATAAGTGTGAGATGATTGGATGTCCTGTTTTACGGATCAGATTTAATGTTTCCAAAATATTGTCTCAAAGAACCCTGGGAGCCTTTTGTTTGCCTGAGGCTCATAAACACATGGCTTAGCACCTTGAAAAGCAGCTTTATCCTGACATCTGTATTACTACCTGCGGGACTGCTGGCAACAAGAGAACAAAGGTCACCAAATTCCAAGCAACACTGAAGCATATTACATTTGTTTCGGTGCTTGTGCTTTCGCTATTGCCCAGTGCTTATTCTTTGTGGCTCAGCTGTTGTCTATAATGAGACAACACTCATTGTTTATTTTTAAATATTTCGTCTAACTAAAAACTAAATATACACCTAGCCATAATTGTATCAAGAAAGCAGATTTCAAAGAACAGTTATGTACAGTAACTGTTGTTCTGCAAGAAGTGGTTCACACATGTATGCCAATTAGGTGTGTGCACACTGAGCATGCAGGGAGAATTTTCTGGGCAACAAGGATTCTCCTGGCCTGATCCTGCTTCAATTTGAGGGATGAGGGGAATAGAGGGGAAAACATATATGAGGTCAGGTCCCCACGTCAACAGAAAGGCATCAGTTAATAAGCCAGAACTAGGAGAACAAAACTGGTGACATTTCTTGCTGGGTATCATAGTAAATAGGTTGACAGATGGGATGCCCCAAGTGACCTTGTGCGGCAACACTGTGTGATATGATCCCACTCTGACCTTCTTGGAGTGAAGTTGGATCACATGCTAACCTTCCATGACCATCTGCCAGTGCTGTTGCACATTGCTCCCCCATTCATTTGCCGCAATGTCACAACCCTTTGGGAATGCCAGAGGATTGTGGAAAACGAACGTCTTCCCATCCACCAGGATCTTAACAATGTCTCTCACCACCACTTGAAGTCACGTAAGTTCTTTTGGACCCACGAGTTTAACCTTCAACAATGCAATTTCAACCCTGATGAAGCTTGGAAAGTCAAACGAAGTTCACAAGAGAAGAAGTTTACACCTCTTAAAATAGCCAATACAGAAGATCCCTGGCTTTGATCTCCCATGAAGCTTATGGGCAACCCTAAACTGCATCCTCACAAACCATGGCAGATGCATACACTTGCTGCACAAATAGAGAATTAAAGACTCTCCAGTGTGCGACTGTGAACAGATCATCGAACATATAACAACTCAATGCCCGATTCACAAATACAAAGGAGGCATCATAGCAATACACTCTGCTACTCCAGACACAATTATCTGGCTTAACCCTCTGAATGTAAAATTATAGTTGTTGCACTACATTTACATCAGCCATATGAAGAAGAAGAATAGACACCCAAACACTGAGAAAGTTGGGAATATGAATGGTAGATCACTGGCAACTAGATCACTGCCCTTGAAGAAGAAGTCAAATGGGTTGCTTTCCAAGTGATTCATGAGGACAAGATGGTTGGTTGGAACTTGAACTGATGGACCTCCTCCTCTTAGACTTGTCTCCTCCTAGAGAAGGTATGTTGTCTAGTATAAGTTGATAGCACATGCAGCCCTTCTACAGACAGTTGCTGATATTGTTGTTGAGATCTGTATTGCTGTATCTTTTAGTGGGTGATACATATGCCCCTAGTGAGCGTAAAGTAGATCTGGAGTTTTTGAATGAATGTAAGGTCTCATTAGTTTTGTCCGGAAAAAAAAAAGGATTCACCATTAAAAGGCAAGTCCTCTTTAGTCCTCTTTAGTTGGCTGAAAAGACTGGTGCTGACGTCGAGTCTGTTGGTACTGGACTCAATGGCTGTCCCTGGGATGGTGCTAGAGTTGACGGTACGGTTTGTTCTTGGTACCAGAAAGGCACAGGATGAGGGCCTGGCTCTACTCAAAATATCCCGGCAGTCCGAATCCCTCTTTGATAAAGCAGGAGAGGCTTTCTTGGACCTGGAACTCCTGCTTGTCTTACTGGTCCTTTTACACTGAGGGCCCAGAGAGGAAGATTGACCCCTCTTCCTACGTGGAGAGGAGTCTGAGTTCAGGGGAATGTCTGAGACTGTTGTAGCCTTGCAGACTGCTTGAGGGGCCACAGTGCTGAACCAGGCCTTATTGTCTGTTCCACGAGGTGCTGCTTTAGGCGTAAGTCTCTAGATAACTGCGTCCTCTTTTTGAAGGAATGACAGATACCGCACCTCTTTTTAATATGCCCCTCAACAAGGCGTAAGAGGCAGTGCACATGGGAATCACTGTTAGAGATAGCTACCCCACATGTAGGACAATGTTTGAAGCCTGGTGACACCACGCCACTGGGCTCTAATCTACTCAGATAAAACAACTACCTAAACTATCACTAACTGCTGGGCACTACTACTAAACTACTACTAAAACTAACACACAACAGCAAGTCAGAAAAACAATGCTAACTGCATAGTAACCATGAAGTAAATCACATGGGAGGGCCAACTCAGGCTGCAGGTGGTGAGAAGAAACTGAGGGAGTCAGGCTGGCGCCACACTTAAATAGCGTTGGGAGGAGCCTTGAGGAGGCACAGGGTGCAGGTGTTGCTTTGACAGGTACAGCTATGGAAAATTCCCCAACGCCACATGCACTGGGTATGCACACACCTGAGTCACATACAGGAGTGAACCAATCAAAGAAAAATGAGAGCTTTATAAAATGGACAGGTAGCATCACTAAAGATGACTCAATAAGGAGGAACTTTTCTCTTTGGAATTGGTATGGAATAAACTTCCCAACATTGTGGACTGGGAGCTGCTGGTATGTCACCTAAAACCTAGGCCCTGATTAACTGTGTTAATTAAAGATCCTATGTCTCATTCTTTAAGGTTGTGGATGTTAACCACAGGGTTTGGCCAAATTCCCACTGGGGCTATTCAACTGTGCCTATATAAATCCTCTTCACAGTTATAGTTAGATTTGGTATTCCTTTTCAATTCCTATACTGTTTCTCTAGAGCTGTTAAGTACTATTCAACAACTGCCACATTCCACTCAGAGGAATTGCACTTCAGTGGAGAGTGAAATTACTCCAGTGTTTTTAAAGGGCATAGGGAAAAGTAGCATGATATTAATGTAAAATAATCCTACTCTCTATTATTATTAATATGAGATTGTAGAGTTAGAGAGTGGGGTACAGTGATACTGGACAAAGCTGGAAATACAGTATCATTATAGGAGAGTCATACTGTCGAGCAGATCTTGAACAAATGATGCAGTTGCTTGTTCTATCCATTTTATATTTATTCAGAGAGTCTCATTCACATTATCGCCTGCTTTATCTATTATTAATTAAAGCCATTTATGTTTCCATTTCATCCTGAAGCTCTTCAATAAAAGAGTCAGTTCTGTATATATATTTTTTTACTGGGCGAATCAGTTGCCCAAACATTCCTTGATACTTTTATTAGTCTAATCAACCCAGAAATATGAATTACATACTATTAAAATAACTCCATATTTCATTCTTTCTCACCTCTTATACTTTAATCTTTTTTCAGTCTGATAATTGTAGAGTGGAATCATGGAAAGAGGAAAGATAAGACGTTCTAAAAGGAAACGCTTGCAACATTTCAGTCCATTAGGTGATTGATCCAGCTTCAGAGAAGTTAAATGGAGTTTCTGAAATGGACTATTTCCTTTTTTGGAAAGGAACGAGTGGACACAAGCTACTTTTAGTTACTATGGAGCAAATATGGGCTGGGCAGTGGAGAACTCCATAGAGTGAAGGAGGAGAAAACCTTTGCAGAGGATATGGAGTTGTGCAAAGCTGCTCTGTAGCTGTTACTCCAATTTAGTAGCTGGAATACCCTCTGTTGCCTTAGTGTCCCCTTCCCTCTGCATGTGTAGGAAAGACTGGAGAAGTCACATGGACCTGGACCATCTAGCACCCCCTCAGCTATCTCTTGCACCTCCCCAAATCTCTGTCCCACAAGAATAGACAGGGTGATGGGAATTACAAAGTGCAGAATACATGGGTGCCCTGTGAGCTCTGTCAAAATTCTGCCTCTCGTTTGTCAACAGAGCCACACCACTTCTGCTTCTACAGGTCCTCTGCAACCAGAGAAGAAGAGGGCAGGATTTGGCCTCATATGCACATAGTTCCTGTTAGGACCTGGCATGTAGTTGGATTAACAACAAAAGCAGCAGCAACACTTACACATACAAACGTTGCTGTTGGCCTATAGCTTTGCTTCTAGTGTCCTCACTAGAACAGCCTTACTACAAGTTCAAGTAAGTTCTCAACAAAAACTGCTAACGCCATGTTCTAGTGCTTTGAAAAACTGTGGATGATCCTGGTGTATTAAACTCATCCTCAAACACATTCATGTCCTTCAGTAAAACATGTGCTTGACTGTCATGCAGGAGTAATATGTCACTTCAACTCAACACCCCCTATACAGCCAGATGTGCAATTTGTCTGAATCAGAACCAATGTTGAATTGGCATCTCCTCATCAAGGATTCACAAGCCAGAAAAAAGAGCTCTCAGCAAGACTGTTTCCTATTCCTATCTCACATGAAAAAGATCAAACTGCCTTTGATACAATTGGCTGTGAATATGTAAGTAATTCCAGACAAATAATTGTGCATGATTCTGGGCTGGGTGTAGCTGCAATACCTGTTAGCTCCTTCTGATTACATACCAGATATGTTTGCAGTTCTGTGCTTTTTCTTACTTTGCCACCCATGCCTAGAGCAGTCTCCCTGTTGCATTGTACAGGCCTCTCTTTTCTTGCCTTTCACTACAAGTGCGATCATACTTCATGTCACATCCTTCTCAGCCAATTAATATTGCACTAAAGTTATAAAATACGCAACAAACAAAATCCCCAAATGAACAAATGCTTGGAACTAACAAGGTGCGCACCATAGTGAAATAACCTGCTCTGCTTTAATTGCCATCTCTTCCCTCAACTCTTGTCAGTATCTCGTATACTTTTAGGTTGCAAGTCTTATGGCTCAAGTGTCTTGTCTTCCTGCATATCTATGGAGCATCAGGCACACCACTAATAATAATAATGATTATATATTTGTATTATGGCAGCATCTAGAGGCCCCAACCCAGATCAGGACCCATTGCACTAGGTGCTGGTACCTATTCATAGTAAGAAACATTCCCCATTTCAAAGATATAAAGGGTAACATTTCCAAAAGTTTCTAAGTGACTTAGGCACCTAAGTCCCATCCACAAAAGTGACTTAGGCCTGGGTGCTCAAAAGGAATTAAGCATTGTGACACTCAGCATCACAATACCTAACTTTTAGACATCTAGAAAATCACTGTGATTCACAAATCCTGAGCTATGTGCCAGGCTTTTATATAATGACTGGGGAGACACAGATACCTTAGACTGTGATTCACAAAATCCAGCAAGCTAGGGAGCCACCTAACCTAGCCAATGGGAGATGCTGACCAGAGGGGTATGTGCTAAGCCCCATCTCTCTCAGGAGATAGGCACCTAAGTCCAGGCTGCAAGGAGGTACCTAACTCAGCTACCAATTTTCAGCTGTGAACCCTCTCCAGGAGATAGGCATCTATGCTGTTTTAGCAAGAAGCCTTGTGGGGAGGGGCAGAGGAGGAGCTTCCTTAAAGCTTTCAGCCCAATGGTTAGAGTATTCACCTAGAATGTGGGAGACATCTCCTCCAGTTCAAGTCCCTCCTCCGCTTGAGATAGGTAAGAGATTTGAATAGGCATTTGTCACCTCTTAGGTGAATGCCCTAGCCATTAAGTTATGGGATATTCTGATGTGGGGGCTCCCTTAGTCTATTGAAGCTGTTGCACTCTGGATAAATATCTGAAGAGTCATTGGTACAAGGGCTGTATCCTGGGTTTCCCACATTCTGGTTGAGTGCGCTACCCACCAGGCTATAGAGTCATTCTCTCTCTCCCCCTAACGCCCCACCAATGACTCTGCATATTTATCCAGAGTGCAATGGCTTTCACAGGAGAGACTGAAGGAGCCCACACATCAGAATATCCCAAAGCCCACTGGGTTAGGGCACCTACCTGAGAGATGGTAGATCCTTTGTCAAATCCCTTTTTCCCTTAGGCAGAGGGGGGACTTGAATCAGGGGTCTCCCACATCCCAGCTGAGTATCCTAACCACTGGGCTAAAAGCTATAAGGGAGCTCCTCCTCTCCTTCCACCAAACCTGTTTTGTGCAAATTCACCTGAGGGGCTAGATCCGATAGGTGTGCTCAGAGAGTGCCTACCAGATCAGATCTCTGCATGCAACTTAGGCAGCCAAAACACCAGTCTTTCCCTGGTTGGTGAATTGCTCTTCAGCTGAGGCAGAAGATAGGTGTCTGCCTAGAGGGAGGCAGCAGTGCGCGTGATCAGAAGGAGAAACATGAGTGTTAAGGGAACTTTTACAGCAAAAACTTAGGTACTGACTGAGTTTAGGTGCCTACAGGGTTCAGTGGGAAATTTGTGCATTGCAGTGGTGCTGAAACTGGGACATAGGCACTTGAAAGCTGGACTTGGGTGCCTAATTCCTTTTGTGCATTCAGGGCAGGCTTTAGGCACTTAAAAGCCCAGTGGGAGCTAGGCACCTAAATACCTTTAAAAAACTGGTCCTAAGTCTCTAAGTGCCAAAGTCACTTTTGAAAATGGAACTTAGGCACTTAAATATATTTTTTTATCCAGCACCTAAATAGAAAAATATAATTATTCCCATTTTACAGATAGGGAACCAAGGAACAGAGAGAGAAGTGATTTACTCCAAAACACACTGAGTCCCAGTCTAGTGCCTGTATTACATGACCATCCTTCCTCTCCTAACAAAAAATGAAGCTAATAAATGACAATCTTTCTTTCTGCCAGTTTCATGGCAATCTGAAGACTCTGTTTCATTCCCCTGCCAGGTTTGTATGTTTACTTGTCATGTTGGGATCTCAACTTTCTTGACATTTTCTTTTAAGAGGGAAAGAAACAAGAGCACAAAGTTACAGAGCATGAAAATTAGAAACATCTGTTGAAATACTAAGTAAATCCAGTATTAGTATCCACAGAGGCCCAATACTAAGGTAATTATCTTACTGTGATATAACTGATTTACTATTATTAATATATAAGGTATTAATAAAATCTAGCATCCTACCTGTAGGATTCATTTATGTGAAGGAGACTTCTTGGAAATGTTGTTCAGGAATGCCTGATCAGTTGATTATCTATGTGAAGAAAGAGAAGTAATTTTACTATTAAAGAGAAGGAAAATATTTTCTACGCAAAAATGTCAGAGGCAAAATTTACTGTTGGTATAAACAGATATAAAACATTGACTTCAATGCAGCAGTATCCATCTATACCATTGATGAATTTGGCCCTAGAAATTTACATACACTCCCAGCATTTTAATTCAATTTAAAAAATGGGCGGAATAATGAAAATTAGTGGAAAATACTGTAATGCTGGATTTTTTTCTGTCATAAGTACCATTGAAAGGAACAATCGACTAGAGATTCAGAATGCACAGTTTACATTTATCAGTTGTACATTGAAGCTGTATGTCTTACAGAAAAAGCACTGTACTTAACTAACTGTTCCCTATTATCCTTCCTCACGTGGTAAGACTTTGCTTTCAGTACGCTCATACAAATGACTAACTGATACAAGGTTCAATGGGCTGTTTGTCTTCCAGTGAGGAATAAAAAGTTACATATGAAACTACCAGCCCAGTACAATTTACTAGATGCATATTGAAATAAAATATTTTTACATTTAGCACTAAGGGCACTCTGGATAGAGTGTGGAATGTGGAGGGTGGCAGGACTAACAAGTTAACAGGGTATTCTTGTGTTTAACTGCATTTCAATAAAGCTAATTTAATAAAGCAAATTTAACCAAGGCAAATGAACTGTTTTTCTCTTTTTGTGTGTGTATGTAATAATCTAGATGTCATAAAATCGAATAAGGTAGAAATATCTGTTTATGTTGATGGCAAAGATTGGATTTAATTATCCAGGTGAAATGATATAAAAAGTAAAGTAAGGTGGAGCTCAGCAATGCAGTAACATTATCTTTATTTTACACAGAACAGAAATCAGGTGCCAGGTTCAACCCGGGAAGAATAGATTTAATGGTGTTGCGCCAGGGATAACTTTGGCCCAAGAATGCCTAAAAAAATAGAAATTACAAAAGAAACTTGAAAATATGAGCTGTCTTGGAGTTCTAGGCTACTTCACATTGAATTGCTTAATTTTTTTCTCTAAGTATGCAGTTGCTCCTTTAAACACAGGCCTGCACGACATAGGCGAAAGAACCTCACCCAATTATTTCTGTATCAAAGCATTATGGCTGAGGCAGGTCTGGGGCAGAGAAAGAACCTGGACTACAGGGGAATAAAAGTTTTTATCCAAGCACAAATATGACCAACAATCAGTGACACTAGCACAAGAAGAGAAAATTACTGGCTACGTAAAGTGCTGTTTGTTTAAATGCTCTCTTTTTCAAGAGGTCCTCAGTGAGAAAGACTCTCTTCAAGTAACTTATTCTTTGTACTTTTCTGAGTACATGTTGTATGTTCAGGCTTGCATTACTTGAATGATTGTGGAGTTGTTCACTAAGAATACTGAACTGTCAAAAAAACCCCAGCAACACTGCTCTAAACAAGTTAATATAAAAATGCAAAGCCCTGTTCCTTGCAGTGGTGAACATTTCTCAAACATTACATTTATTCTTCCAAACCTCTTGGTAAAAGCGCTTTATGGAAAGTCTCCTGATTAAATGCTAAAAGTCACTAATGCCGTAAGCAGATTAAACAGCATTCTGTTTTAATTAAAGTGACAGAACAATATTATCCTTGTAACCTAAAACTGAGTCAAAGCATTTCTTATTTTAGTATATGAGAGGAGCTGCTGGTAATGAATGTGATAAAGCAGTATCTGGCTTTCATTTATATGGTTTAAAATAATTTAAGTAACTCCTTAGGAATCTCTGACTTGAAGCATTATTCTCTGTGTCCACTGAAAGTAAGACAAGTATTAATGGGCTTAATCTGCAGCAAGGGAGATTTAGGCTAGATATTAGGAAAGAGTTAAACTCTGGAATAAGCTTCCAAGGAAGTTGTGGATCCCTATCATTGGAAGTTTTTAGGAACAGGTTGGACAAACACCTGTCAGGGATGGTGTAGGTTTACTTGGTTCTGCCTCAGCACAGGAGACTGGATTTGGTGACCTCCCTGAGGTCCCTTCCAGCCCTACAATTGGATATGCAGGAAGGAATAAACTCATCATACTTAGCTCTAGTTCTGTTGGCATTTTGTAGGTCTGCTCTTGAACTTGATTTCTGAACATATGTTTAACACATTTTGGAACCAGATGGTTTTCCTCAGGTCTTCAAACAGGTGCTTCTGAGCCATAGCGTGAATAAAAGAGCTGCAAAATGCCCTTCTGAAAACCAATTTGCAATAGACAATCAAACTTTCAAACTGCTCTGTCACCCAGCATCCAAGCCAGTAACTTTGTTTGTGCTGTTCTCTCAAAGCTCACTAGGAGTTCCAGTTCCATCTTCCAGCTGGAGGCTCCCTGTTTAACCCTGGGGCTTGTTGGAGAGAAATATTAAAGCTCCTCAAGGATGCAGCCTGAGCCTCTGTTTGGACTGAAGTAAATTCACCCTTTGATCAGCAGTCCAAATTTCATTTCTCCTTTCTAACTTTCCTTGAAGTGGAAGTGGATTAATCATGAACATAATCTGAATGAATTACAGCACGCATGTGAGCCACCTCCCCTATTCCATCCCAGGCTTCCCTTGAACAAAGACCGCCAGGCAAGCCAAATTGTGTTTGTCTAAGTCAAGAGATCGAAACATTCATCTGTGCTCATTCCAGAATTGAGATTTGAACTCTGATCTCCAGAGATAGTGCATTCACCTATTTATCCTCTTCCCCAGAAACTGCAAGAACAATATCACATCTTGTACTGCTGACCGGATTTCCTGAAGGAGACGTTCAAGTCTTTGACGGCTAGCACACATGAATCATTCTTCAAGCAGTGTATTAGGACCAAATCCTGCAAGTCCTCCCTTGTGCATCAAATGCAAAGATACTACTGATAAGAACAATGATTACTCACATAAATGATTCCAGGACTGATCTTTTGCCAGCATTGATTGTCTAGCCAGGTAAAAGTGTCTCAATCTTACCCTTCTATAATGTGAAACACCTCCACTTTGCTTTCCTTTTTAAAATGAGCATAAGTACTATACAGTATGCTATGGTCTGGAGTGTGGTCCTTCCACTCTTCCTCTCTTCTTTTTGGGCTCTATATACCTTGCTTATATAATGAAGAAATAGCCGCTTATACTCTAGAGAGAAGAATATTTCAGGTACTTGTATTTGAGGAAAAAATATTTCAGGAATAAACAACATACATCTAGTTCTAAAATGAAATCTGCTTTTCATGTTTTTCTCTCAGTAGAGTTCATATTATTTAATGAACTGGGACCAAAATGGTTGAAAACTGAAATATAGGATGCCATTTCAAGGAACTCAGGGTTATGAGTGCAATTATCAACCTATCAAGCCACAGTGCTTTTGTACTAAATGTTCTTATTTTGCTCCATTTACTACATGAGCATCTATGACTGAATTTTCTCCTTGGAACTCAAATTTGAATCCAGTTCCTGTAAAAATTGAGCTTTTGTCTACGCTATGTTTATCAAATTTTATAAACTTTGTTATAGTGACTAATGATACCAGAGTTGTGAGAACTTGTAAAACCCTGTTTGTGACAAAGCTCTTCCTCTTCTGCACACCTTTAAAGTGCCTATTTGTTCAAGCCTGTCTAATGTTGCAGTTTTTTATGCAAAAATAGAATTATTTTCAAGTGAAAATGTTCAATTTTCAAGTAAACAATCATCAAAACTTTTCAAATTCAAATGGGGAAATTGCATTTAGATGCACGTATGTTTTATATAGACACAAAAAAATTTTGCACAGAGAATACATGTTACATGTTTAATGGAAATAGTGCCATTTCCCAAAAGTATAATGAAAAGCACAACTTTAGTGGCATTTCTTTTTAAAGTATTTGCTATTTTCATGTAACCTAGGAAAATACATAAACATCAGAAGCTTTTGTGCTTGCTCTTTTTATTTCTACTTAAAATACTGAATGGCATCACATTTGTAGATTTTTTTCTAAATCAGTTTAACGGGACTTTATCACTGTAATTCAGATCTCTAGCAAATTGATTTGCTGCTGCTTTAATTAACACCATCTCATTTTGCTTAATATCACATTAAAAACAGCTTTGACTAGTCACGTCTATGTAGGTTATATTTTGGTGTGTGATATGTAAGGGCCCTATTTATATGTAATCAGGTCTTTCATATGCTAACAGCATTCACTTTGTGCTTAATCCAAAACAGTATTTTTTTTCCACATCACCTGAAATGAAAACCTTAGGCAGTCATCAAAACAGTTTTCATTTTACTAAACAATGATTGGGGGGGACGGATGGACGGACGGACGGACACACACACACACACACACCCCAGCAAGGATTTTTGGTTAAATAATGACATAGTATAGGCTTTTTAATGATGAGTTATATAAAGGCTGACTCTTTCTCTTGTATAAAAGTTATTTTTATTAGAAACTTGAATCCACACCTCCTGTCTTTTATGTTGGCTGCATCTCCCCATTTCAGTTTTATGAGTTAGCAATGATGCCTTTTATGGCTATGTATGCTTGCCTGTTCCTGGATGTGTGCCCTGGTCAGCCCTATTTTACATAATTTAAATGGAAAACACATTGAAAGAATATACATCTATGAATTAAATAATACTTTTACTTTAATCCTCAGGGTGCCTGATCGAAGCCATGCTGGATACCTGATGTGGCGCTGCATATGTTCAAAAAAATAATGCATCATATTTTCAAGCTGATCCAGCCCCCTTGTACTGCTCCAGCAATGTAAACAGGCTGCAAACCTGGCCTAACTAGACAGCTGGGGATGGCAGAGTCCTTGAGTCGGAACAGCTAGCTCTGTGACGCCTGCAAGATCCCCCCATCAGTTGTGATAGTTGGGCCTACAAATTTACCCTAATTGTGAGCTCAACTGTAAAAAGTAAGTGAAAGTTCATAAGATGTCACAATAACCTATAATAGTAAGTTTTGATGGGAAAAGGTAGGAAAGGGAGACAGAAATACTGAGTTAGTCCAAACCAAAAGGCCTATTGATATAACTCAAGGACTGGGTTAGGATCATTCCTGGTAAACAAGAGGATCTGAGGATCAAAAATTCATAAACCAAAATTGGTATGTCAGATATTAGGCCTAATTGGTGGACAAAATAATGAGTGGATGGGTTATTCCACCCTTCACTCCCTTTCTGGGGTCCTTAAGAAAAAGACTTTGGGGAGAAAAATTGGCTACTAGAGTGCGCTTCACCATCATGGCTGCCACCCACCATCCTGGGACCCTGACCTTGTTTGTCCTAATCCTGAGAGTTGTCCTGTCAAGACTGGGCCAGGGAAAGGGACCCAGATGACACCGCCACATCCATCGGCTTCAGCTAAACCCCAAATATTACCTGGGATGTGAGACTGTGTGTCCTTTTCCTCACCCACATGCCCTTTTTTTCCACACCTTATTTCTTTTCTTTCCTATCTCTCTCCTTTTGCCTTCTGTCTAATAAGAGTTTGGTTTAGCTGCCAAGACTGTATATTTGGCAACACTGCTCTATAAGCCTGTGACCAGAAAGAGGCAACTAAAAGCAATGCCCTAAACAGCCTGATGCTGCTACAAGTTTGCCAGGGCCTCCAACAGCAAGGTTGTAAGAATCAGCATCAGCTGCATTTTCTATCTTTTCTGTTCTTTTCTCTTCCCTTTTGTGTGTGTGTGTGTGTATGTGTCTTATTTTGTCTTCTAGGGAATGGGATTGGACTCTAACAACAGCAACAATGACAGCTATAGCTCATCTCAATTAACAACTTCTCTTGTCCCCAAAAATGGCAGTTATTACCATCTTTGACACCATCTAAAAAGACTGTCAAACAAGGTGATTTTTCCTTTTAAAAACTCTCTCCAGCTAACGGGAAAGGGCACAAGATAAAAATAAAAAAATAAATATAAATAAATAAAAATAAATAAATAAATAAATATAAATATAAATATAAAAATAAAAAAAATAAAAGCCTTATTTAATACTTAACATTTCAAAAGCTTTAACTGTTTTTCCTTCTTTTCTGTATCTTTAATAAAAAGTTTTAAAGGATTTTTTGAATGGTGTGTGCACCATAGCATAAGCAGATTGAGGTCTGTGTAGCCTAAACCTTGTTTAAAACTGTTTAATGTTAGACAATGACTGGGCTATGTTAACATCTCTGGCCTATATATTCCGTCTAAATTAACACAATACACCTCACGCCCAGCCTAACAGAATATGTGGGGCCCCAAGGAAGGGACTGTGGCTGTAACAATGCTGCACTTCAGTGACACCCAGCTGGTATACCATTTTTTGGCAACCATTACCAGCAGACATAAACTAGAGCAGCTCAGAGGGTCATCCAGGTTCTGGCAGTCCCAGAGATGGAGGGAGCCCAAAGATGGAAGAAACCCACCTCTGTTCCTTTTCCCCTTGGGTTCTGCACCAAGTGCAGCTCAGCCAGACTAGAGGATTGGACCTGTGGATATTATACAAATGGGGCTAGGCTCTAGATTAGCGATTCCCAAACATTTTCCCTGCATGACCCCATTTTCAGATGTGTTGTTTCTCACTACTCCAGTCAGCATGGAAGTTGCCGTTTAAAAATGGTGTCCTCCCTGCCGTGTGACCTTACACACACTGTACATACAAGGTCATGCCACATGCTTTACAAAATGGCGTCCTCTGGACTGCATGAGCTCACGCACATACAGCGCACATAGAGCAAAATAGCTTCCACCGGGCAGCGTGACCTGGTGCATGTGATGCATGTGAGGTCACTCTGTGCGGAGGAGGCTATTTTGTAAAACGGCGTCTACCGCATGCTCCAGATTGCCTGTTCTGTTGATGAAGCGACCCCACTTGGGGGTCACGACCCACAATTTGGGAACCGCTGCTCTAGATGGAGTAAATCAGATACAGAGGAATGTGGAAGGGTAATGTAGACATTTAGAAGTTTGTCATCACAGACATTTCAGGACCAAAAGGGTATCATGTGGCCCATGTAAGCCCATTGCACTATGCAGGCAGTATTAGTACCCTGTAATTTTTTTTCTTAAATCATTTTTATTACTGCATAGATTTCTGGATGTTGCAGCTTTTATTACTGCCTTTTGTATTCTATTCCATATACACTAATCCTTCTGTGTAAAGCAGTTTCTCTTAACTCCACAGTGCTAGGTCCTTCCTTATCTTCAGTCTGTGATCATTGTATTTCAGCCTGCTGCTCTATAAAACAGATTTGAGGCACTGACCTTTCCTGTTCTTAAAAAAACCCTCTGTGCATGGTTGAAAATTGGCCAGGCTAGTTTTAACTTATGTAACCAACCCTTATGCAGGATTCTGATTGCTCTAGAAATAAGTAGTTGTTTATTGAAACAGAGACATTCTCCACATCCAAACACTGCTGAATAAAGCACACACTGCAGAGCACACTTATTTCACAAAGCCTTTCAACAACAATCTCTGCAATGCTCCTAAACTGCTTCAAACTTGTACTGCCACAGTGCCACCTGAAATAACATGCAGTTGCAGAACTTGTTTGTCTGGTCTGTACTGTATAGTGAGCAATTTGGAGCAAGGGCTGTGAGTCATTTATCTACAGAACAGTAAGCACACTGTCAATGCCCAATGAACAGCATAGCATAGGGACAAATTCTGCTAGCCTCCAAAGGGAGTTAGTTAGCTGAATATGAACTGCAAACATTACCCTATATATATGAGCAATTAGTAATATTCCAAAGGTTCAAAAGTTTAGCAAAACACACAGATGCTTGTTTAAGTGTCTAAAGACTTTTTTATCACTATTAATGAGCCTGAAAATCTTCTGATACATCCTACCTCCAGCTGTGCTATAAAATAATCTCTCTCACAATGATCGTGAGTTGTTGCTTAGGACTCAGATACCAATGACTTCAGAAGAGTTTAGGGTCTCAGAACTTCAGGGGTCATGACTAACATTTCTTCTTCCCACCCTGGTTGGAATCACTCAGGGTGAAATTCTTCCTTTGAAGGTTAAAATGGGACTTGGAGGTACAAAACCCTTGGGCTGACCCTGAGCATATAGGTGGATTTCACCATCAGGGTCAAGGCATGTAAAAGGAAAATGTTAAGGGATCTTTTCAAGCCACAGAAAAACCTTTGATTTGGGTGTAGATAGAGTTTTGAGTATAAGTTCTTATTTTAACATATCTCTAAAACAACTGTCCTAATATACACTGAAAAGTCTTCTCTAAAACAAAACAATAACAATCATACTGAGCTACAAAATAGAAAGATTTATCCTTAGGGTGAACATTTTAACTTTTCCCTTTTAATTTTAACACACACTTAAATTGACTCTTTGTCTTTCAAATTACAAATTGTGTCTGTAAAATATAAAAAGAAATTATAGTTAATGTACTGAAGGACTGGCTATAACGATAATCCACTAGCACAGATCTCTGTACTCATGTGGGATCTCACTGACTGGGATTTATATTTGCAATTTCTAGTCAGTTGCACAAAGGCGTAAATTCCACATACCATATTATATAGCAGTATATAGTCAATGTTTTCTGAGATGAAAGTACATAAGGACCAAACTAACTATCAATTTAGTTTTTTATATGGCATTAGATAACATAGTACCCATTTACTCTGCACCAAGCTTGACACAAATTCTTTAGGAAGATAAACAGTCCAGTACAGCAGTCTGAAAATTTTGTGGCAGCTTCACAAAAGTTAAAAAATAGTTTTGTTATTGAACTAACTATGAAAATGAATAGTACAATAACTGCAGTATTCCCTCTGCTATATAATTTGATATTTCATTCAGTTTATTTTATTCAATGCCTACATTTTCAATTTTCAGTGGCTGAAGAATTTTATACTGAAAATGTGTGGCTTTATTACGGAAAGAATCAGGCCACTGGGCAGGAGGTAGTGGTGCTTTTGACACCTGGGAAGGAAGTATAGGATTGTGGGATAAGCTGGTTGGATATTGTAATTATCTTCATTAAGAATTAGCAATGTTGATAATGATATTTGCATCATTAACTTTCAAAATTAACAGCAGTGAGTGGAGCAATCTACATCTCTCAGAGCTACATCTGTAGACTCAGGCAGACGTCACTGAGTTGGGTTGTACTTAAGACGTGATCAAAAGTCCACTGAGGTCAAAGGGAATCCACCAATTGTTTTCAATGGACCTTATGCCCAGGCCCTCAGTTTGGGGGTTTTCTGTTGCAACCATAAGGAGTAGAAATTTCTTTCTTTCTTAAATGAAAGTAGAGATTCTGGAGTGTATTTGTATGGGTAATGGTGGAATCATGGAGTAAACAAGGCCCCAAATGTAATATATAAGAGGTGGAGGAGGCGGAAATAAGATCTTGGCTAGCATGTAAGATAAGTAGCTTTAAATATATTACAGTAAAAGTAGGCACATAAGAAGGAGTTCAAGTTCTATTAATAAGAATTAAGGCTGTCAATCATAGTTAACTCAAGCGACTAATGCAAAACAAATTAACTAGATTAAAAAATAGTTGCGATTAATTGCAGTTTTTATAGCACTGTTGGACAATAATGGAATACTAATTTAAATTTATTATAAATATTTTTGCATGTTTTTCTATATTTTCAAATATATTGATTTCAATTACAGCACAGAATACAAAGTGTACAGTACTCACTTTATAGTATTATTTTTATTACAAATAGTTGCACTGTAAAAAAGATAAATAAAAAATTAGTATTTTTCAATACACCTCATACAAGTACTGTAGTGCAATCATTATCGTGACAGTGCAACTTACAAATGTAGACTTTTTTTTTTACATAAGTGCACTCAAAAACAAAATAATGTAAAACTTTAGCACCTACAAGTCCACACAGTCCTACTTTTTGTTCTGCCAATCACTAAGGCAAACAAGTTTGTTTACATTTACAAGAGAGAATGCTGTCCACTTCTTATTTAGAATGTCACCTGAAAGTGAGAACAGGCAGTCTCATGGCTCTGTTGTAGCTGGTGTTGCAAGGTATTTACATGCCAAATATGCTAACCATTTGTATGCCCCTTTATGCTTTGACCATCATTCCAGAGGACATGCTTCCATGCTGATGATGGGTTCTGTTTGATAACGATCCAAAGTAGTGTGAACTGATGCATGTTCATTTTCACCATGTGAGTCAGATGTCACCAACAGAAGGTTGATTTTCTTTTTTGGCAGTTTGAGTTCTATAGTTTCTGTATCCGAGTGTTGCTCTTTTAAGACTTCTCACAGAATGTTCCACACCTCATCCCTCTCAGATTTTGGAAGGCAAAATTCTGGTTCTCACTTTCAGGTGACATTGTAAATAAGAAGCAGGCAGCATAAGGTCCCATAAATCTTTCTGGTATTTCTGTTTGTATGACATTTTCATTTGAGAACTAGCTAGTGACTGCAGTGAAATTACATACCATGACATTTTTAATGTGTATTACAGCATGACTGTGGCTGAAAACCTCCTGTACTGAATAAAGTCATGATGGTTATCTTAGTATCGACATAATATGCTGAACATTTTATCCATGTTTTTCCTGCACACATCTCTATCTATCAGTCATGCATCTCATTAGTGCACAATAAATGAAATTCACAAAACAAGGTCTACCATTCAGTACAACCCAGTGCTACCAGGTGTGGATGGAGCAGCAGCCCAATGACTCTGTGAACTGGGGAGAGAGCTCTTTGCCAACTTTGAATATGGTTATGTTCAGGGTAGTGTTGGGGCAGGCTTAGATCACATTCAGCAGGGGGATCTTCCCATGATATACAGCAGCTGTAATGACTCATATACCATTCCTCCTCCTTGCAGCCAACAGAAGGTACACGGGGTCATGGCCAACTGGCACAAGATGGAACTGCCTGAAAACTGATCTAATTTACTGCATGGGATTGACCTAGTGCTGAATTGCCTGAGGACAGGGAGAGTGTAAAGGTGGCTGAAAGTCACCCTTGCACCGACCCTTCCTTAGCTCCTTGACCACCACTGAGTTTTCGGTCCTGCATGTGAGAGTTCATAATTTTGTGAGAATGAAAGCTCTTTAAGAAAAAAGTCTGCCATAATGAGTCAACAGGAATGAATTTCTAAAACATGACAATAATAAATGTTGATGATGGAGAATCTTCTGGAAAAAAGCCAATTTAGTATAACAAGCCTTTTAATTAGAAGTCTTAGATTTGAGAGAGATTTCAGTTTAAAAGTATTAACTTTTACACATCAAATTTAAGCACTCAAAGGAAAAATTCACCCTATTTAGGAGGTGGTTCTTGAAATGTCTGTAATTTATGTCTCAGGAATTCTGTATTAAATGGAAGAGTTTCTAGTGGAGACTCAAATTAGTGAAGTGTCACTGCAATGTACGCAGAATTAGATAAGCAGAGGGCACATCTTTTAATGATAGTTTAAGGTATTTCATTCTCCATTCAAAAAAGAATTGGACAAATAATCAAATGGGAAAAACAAATAAATGGTATTTGTCTGAACACAGTAACAAAGATTCATTTAAACACACATAAATAGCTATTTGATAACAGATGGGTCACCTTAAGTCCAGACGTACAACAACTGTTTAAGATAGGTGAGTGAAAGACCAAATCTGGAGAGTTTATTTAGAATCCCATCAAAAAAATGCTGCAAGCAAACACTGCTACCTATTTTCAGTATATTAAACAGCAGAGGTCAAGGTGGCGTGATATGGATGTGAATATGAATTCACCCTAACATACAGGGCTTCCTAGCTCTGAAATCCATATAGTGGGAGGACAGATCAAGGCTTACATGTCATCTTTTTAGAAAACTATTCTGAAAATTATTTCATACTATAATCACAATGTAGATTAAAAGAAGGTTTTGAAAATATTATACGTCTTTACTGTTACCTGGGACTTTAATAATATATAAACACAGCAATAATTGATGTGAGACTACTTAAAGAACCAACCAATAAAAAAAAAAAAAAAAAGGCTGCTTAATGCAGCCAACCTTCTAACAAAGGTGGAGCACAACAGTACTCCGTATGGTCCTGATCTCACAATCTTTCATGTTTTTTCTTCATCACTATGGCCTGATCTAACACCCATTGATGTCAAGGGGGATTTTCAATGGACTGTTATGTGAGTTGGATTTAGCACACAATCTCCACTGAAGTAAATGGGACTAAATGCAGAATAAAGATGAGATTTGCAGGATTTGGCTCTAGGTTTAGGGATATTTTTGGCTAGTCTTTTAAGACAGGATGTTGCTGAATAAGTGTTAACTGTTATACCATTTAATTGTAGCAGAAACTGAAAGAAAAAATGTTGTACGAGTTCTTTAAATTTTTTTCAAGCACATTGGAATTTGCAATTCATCTTAACAAAATGGATATCCTCAATAGACGATCCTCAGCTATCCTGAGACAGAAGTTGCACTATATGCTGTAAACGCTTAGTAATATTTTTTATTAATTACACACAAAACCGTATGTTAAAAGAACATTATTAAGGTTAAAAGTTCCAGAGGGGTAGCCGTGTTAGTCTGTATACAGCAAAAACAATGAGAGTCCTGTAGCACTTTAAAGACTAACAAATTTTATTTCTGCAGGCATAAGCTTTCGTGGGCTACAATCCACTTCATCAGATGCAAGAAATAGAAATCAGATAGGGGGTGTGTGTATATATATATATATATACACATATACATACACATCCAAATGTTGTTCCTTATCCTTGGATGTAAATATATACCTCCTATCTGATTTCTATTTCTTGCATTTGACGAAGTGGGTTGCAGCCCATGAAAGCTTATACCTGCAGAAATTAAATTTGTTAGCCTTTAAAGTGCTACAGGACTCTTGTTTTTATTGTTAAGGTTGCAAAGTCAAGCACACAAAAGTTAGGAAGTGTCAGAAATAAATTTGCCTGTGCAACCTTAATTCAGTTCCTTTGTGCAGATGCAATATTGTAGTATTTAATTATATGACCACATATTATTTTTTCCACAGGACCCCGCCTCATTCAATACATAGGATATATCTGTGCTGGGGATGAATCAGCATTGTATAGAGAAAGCGGTTGTCTGTAGGACCCCTGCCTCATTTGTTGAAGGTGGTGTGTAGTGAACGAGGTAGGGAGTTGCAGGAAAAGAAAAGGATGGTCTCATGGTTAAGGCAGTTGAATGCTGTCCTGGTGAACTGGTCTCTATCCATGCCTCTGTGAGAATTCCTGTATGATGCTGGGCAAATCACCTTCACATATTGTGGTCACTAATTGTATGTTCCTCATTTTCTGTGTGTCTGATTTGAACTCTGGGTCTGATTGGCACGAGTGTAGAGCACTCACATCTGCAACTGAATTCAGTGGACATTGAATGTAGGAAGTGCTTATAATGAAAATTACTGTGAATAATCAGGTCCTAGGTATCTCATATCAGGCATCCAAAATTAGTGGATTTTTTTACCTTAACATCTCTGTGCTCCAAATTCCCATCTGCAAAATGGGGCTAATACCTCTCTATATCATGGGGAGTTTTGTGAAAATTCACTAATGTCTGTGAAGCATTCAGGTACTAGACTGATGAGTGCCATAGAAAGGCCTATGAGAAAATTAATAATTCTGTCCTCAGTGCAGGTTTTGAATAGTGTGCAGCAAATAAGGCTTAAGGCCACACATTGAATAGCAAGGAGGAATTAAAATATTGAAAAGCTGATCATTAAATTAGCACTGTCCATTCTGTTTGCTGAATGAGACAGGAGTCCAATGGAAAACATAGTATGTGATCTTGTCATCAAACACTTCATTATAATGCAAATGCACAAGGAGCCTGGATTAAGGGTTGCACAGACAACATCCCTCCACCCCCTCCTTCTCTCCATCCCACTGATTCCCAGCCCCAGACTCCTTTCCCTACTAGTCTGTCTGCTCTAGCCTGTAATCTGATTTTAGTATCTCTCCATCCCATCCCATCCAATCTCCCTGTCTCCGACCCCATTTTCCTCCCTGGCTCCCAAATCCAATCCCTTTGCCCAGTCAGTCCCAGTTTCCACTCCCCAGATTCCTTGTCCCAATTTACTCCCCCAGCCCTCTCTGTAATGCCCTAGGACTGGGTTTTGCCCCCTCTGCATTTAAGTCAGATGGTTTCCTCCTCCACGTTGTCTGGATGCGGGGGGGAAGGGAGGGCGGGTTATTGAGAGCACAGGAGAGACAGATTCAATACTCTCAGTTCCAGGGCCCTGCCCCACCCTGGGTTGCAGCAACCAGGAGCAATCATTCCAGGGAAAGACCAGCTTTGACCATGTAGCCCTCGGCTGGTGGGAACATGCTCAGTCACTCTATGGAAATGGTGCATGCACAGCCCAGTCACAAGTAGGAGCTGAAAGGGAATGGCACATGCTCTGTCTCTCTGTGGAGATTGTGTATGTGCAGTCTGGTCAACATTAGGAGTTGTGAGAAGCTCAAGCATGCTCAGTGAGGACTTTTTAGTGTTAAATTCTAGCAATCTCTTCTGAGCATGAGCAAACTGCAATTTTTCAAGGGCTTACAACTTGGCCAAATTTTCCACACAAGTGGAAAAAGATACAACCTTAACACAAAGGCCACCCCTCTGCCAAGTCTCTGCTCCAATCCATAGGGACACTAGACATTTTCAAAATAAAGCACTCAAGAATTTAGTGTGGGCAAAACAATATATTTTTCCCTAGCTTCATTGTCAGAAGCAGCTGAACTATTTTGGCTGAAATTTAAAAGAAAAAAAAAATCACCCTGAGGCAGAAGTTCAGAATGGAAAATTTCAGCCTGAATGATTAGAGTTCAGTAAAGTTATAAGCTAAAGAAAACAGGGTCTTTATATTGGGAAGTGTTGGGCAACCTTAATAATGGTTAGTGCTCCAGCTCTGCCTATATCATAACGATTATTACCATTGCATTAAAAATATGTTGGCATCTTCCCACTGAACTGCCTTGTAAAAATATATTGTTTTTGCCCATGCTAAAAATATATTGTTTTGTCAATCACTTCAATCTCCCTGGACACTCAGTAACAGACTTGAAAGTTGCCATACTTCAACAAAAAACTTCAAAAAGAAACTCCAGTGTGAAACTGCAGAGCTGGAACTCATTTGCAAACTTGACACTATCAGACTAGGTCTCAACAGAGACTGGGAGACTGGCTAGCCCACTACAAAAAATAATGTTCCCTCCTTTGACATTCATCAACTGTTGTGAATGGCGGAAAGTTCCAGAGGGGTAGCCGTGTTAGTCTGTATACAGCAAAAAGAACGAGAATCCTGTAGCACTTTAAAGACTAACCAATTTAATTTCTGCAAGCATAAGCTTTCGTGGGCTGCAACCCACTTCATCAGATGTAAGGAATAGAAATCAGATAGGGGGTATATATATACATTGTGGCGAGGTGGGCCTGTTTGACCCCGTGGTCTGCGCTCCCTTCGGCTACACTGGTGTGTGGCTGGGTGGGAGCGGGGGGGCCCTGGTCCCGCCCTCTTTCCCGGGCCCCTACCCAGGGACCCTGCGAGGAGTAGCCTCAAACAGCTTAGTCCATGGGCTACTATCTTCCCTGGGTCGCCTGTCCACGGCCCCCCTGCTTGTGGTCCTCCTTCAGGCTTTTGGGGCTGGTGTCCTCCGGCCTTGCCTGGACGGGCTTCTCCTTCACTCCCGTGGCTGGGTGCTGTCGCAACACCCACCCTAGCTCCATGCCTTGTAGCAGCTCTACTCTGCTCCACTCTGTTCCTCCACTCAACTCCCTCTCAGCTGCCCTTGCCTGCCTGAAACATAGTCTTTTACCTGCTGTGACAAGCTCCTTAACTGGTTTCAGGTGACCCAATTAACCTGGAGTAACCCTGGCTCTGTTACCCAGGGAACAGGAATTTGGTAAGCCTGGGGCTGATATATATGCCTTCTAGCACCCTCCTATAGCCGTCAGGACTGGCCCCATCACAACATCTAAGGGTAAGGAACAACAATGGGGAAGTTAGGTATAAGCAAAGTCCAGTCAGTTAGAGTAGTTGAGGTCTGTCCTGTAGTAGGTGACTTCTGGGTACCCGTCTGGCTTTGTCAATTTCTTTCTTCACCTCTCCAGGTGGGTGTTGTAGTTTTAAGAATGTTTTATGGAGATCCTGTAGGTATTTGTCTCTGACTGAGGGATCGGAGCAATGACAGAGCCAGACGGGTACTCAGAAGTCACCTACTACAGGACAGACCCAATGAAGAAAACAACAGAACACCACTGGCCATCACCTACAGCCCCCAGCTAAAATCTCTCCAACACATCGTTAAGGATCTATAACCTATCCTAGCAGATGATCCCTCACTCGCTCAAGCTGTGGGAAGAAGACCTATCCTTACTTACAGACAGCCCCCCAACCTGAAGCAAATACTCACCAGCAACTGTACACCATACAAGAACACCACTAACCCAGGAACATACCCCTGCAACAAACCCCATTGCCAGCTCTACCCACACATTGACTCTAGTGACACCATCACAGGTCCTAACCACATCAGCCACACCATTAGGAGCTCATTCATCTGCACACCTACTAATGTAATATATGCCATTATGTGCCAGCAATGCCCCTCTGCCATGTACATTGGCCAAACCGGACTGTCACTACGCAAAAGAATAAATGGACATAAATCAGATATAAAAAATGGTAATATCCATAAACCAGTCGGAGAGCACTTCAATTTCCCAGAAGAGAAACTGCAGAGCTGGAACTCATCTGCAAACTTGACACAATCAAACTGGGTCTAAATAGGAACTTGGAATGGTTATCTCATTACAAGAAGTAATCATCACTGTTCACACATTCTCACCTCCTAATCATTGGTTGTGAATAGGCCTCAACTACTCTAACTGAATGGACTTTGCTTATACCTAACTTCCCCATAGTTGTTCCTTACCCTTATATGTATATATATACTTCCTATCTCATTTCTATTCCTTACATCTGACGAAGCGGGTTATAGCCCACGAAAGCTTATGCCTGCAGAAATTAAATTTGTTAGTCTTTAAAGCGCTACAGGACTCTCGTTGTTTTTGTTGTGAATGGCCTCATCCACCCTGATTGAATTTACCTCATTAATACTTGCCCTCCTCACTGTGAGGTAACTCACCCATCCTTGCATGTGTATATATACCTACCAAACTGAAATTTCCACTTCATGCATCCGACAAAGTGGGTTTCTGCCCACAAAAACTTATGCCCAAATACATTTGTTAGTCTTTAAGGTGCCACAGTGTTTTGCTAAAAACAGACTGACATGGCTACCCCTCTGGAACTCATCAAACTAAACAAATATTCTTTTCAGTTCACCTTTAAGATGAATATATAACTGAATTTTGTTTGTGGGATGGGAGCAGACGTTAAAAATTAAAATCTGGATTAACAATGCATGGAAAGTATTAGTAGATTGATTTATATCATGAACTGATGGATTCGTTGGGTTATTTTCAAAACTGTCAGCTTTGTAGCTGAGTAAATTGCCTTATCTAATTTTATATCTAATCAGAGTTAAGCAGCATAATATTTTATGGCATCTTTAATATTGTTATTGTTAGTAGTACCACATACATTTTAAAGTCTAATTACTAATTGATTTTTTTGTCTATAATGTTCTCACATAAAGACAGTGCCGGACTGGCTATCTTAGCATTAGCCAAAAAAAGAAAACAAAAAAAGATTGACCGGATCCAACAAGTTTCACTTCCAGACAATTTATTTTTTTATAAACTTCAGGATGAAGACAAATTATAGATCCTATCTTATATTGCCTTTGCTCAGACCAAGAAAATATCACTATGAAATGGAAACAATTCACAATAAGTGCAGGCAAACTTTGTAATTTGCCCAGGATGTTGATTAAAATTCTGTCTATTATTATTTAAATTTGAATGCCTAAAATCTGATCTTGAATGTGATCAACTCCAGATTCTGGTTTATGATTTGACTACAGAAAGTTTAGGATTTCAATGTTTGAATTGTGAAAGCTTCACTGCTACTTTAAGGAAAGGAGTTAAAAATTGGATAAAGATAAGGTGAGGCAATACGAAGTCATATTTGCAGTTTTAGCAAAGCTAAGAAAGTTAGGCTTGTAGTACATAATTGGAGAAGTGCTGCCATTAGTATTTTCCCTTAATGATTATTTGGTTAGTTTCTATTTCAGCAATGTGTGATTAAATGTCAGTGGTACTAGTGACTGATCCAAAGTTCACTAAATCAATGAAATCATTCCCATTGATTTTGACAGGTTTTGGATTAGGGCTTCAGTTGACCCGAGGACAAGTAGCAGGAAAGGCTAGAGACTAGGCTGAAGCAAAGTATGTGAGGCCCTATGCCTCTACAGAGGGTTTTGTCTTTAAAGATTGAGGCCTGGTCTACACTGCCACTGATGGTCAATGGAATATACGCAAGTTATGTACTATGGCTTGTGTATCTCCCGTCGACATACTTACATTGATGTACCACTGTGTCTACATGGCACTGCGTTGATGGGAGGTACCCTCCCATTGATGCAGCCTTACTCTTTTCGGGGAGCTGGATTAATGGCATCGACCGGAAAGCCCATCTCCCACCAATTGAATGGGTCTAAATGACCTGCTCAGTTGATCCTGCTGCATTGATTGGGATGTATAGACAAGCCCTAAGATATAGAATCATAGAAATGTAGAGCTGGAAGGGACCTCAAGAAGTCATTGAGTCCAGCCCTCTGAACTGTGGTGGGACCAAGTAAAGCTAAATCATCCCTGACAGGTGTTTGTCCAACTTGTTCTTAAAACTTTCCAATGATAGGGATTCCACAACCTCCCTCCAGAGCCTAACTACCCTTTTGATTAGATTTTTTTTTCTGGTATTTAACCTAAACCTCCCTTGCTGCAGATTAAGCTCATTTCTTCTTGTCCTATCTTCAGTGGTTATGGAGAACAGTTGATCACCATCCTCTTTCTAAAAGTCCTTAACATATCTGAAGACTTATCAGGTCCCCCATCAGTCTGTTTCTCAAAACTAAACATGTCCAGGGTTCTTTAACCTTTCATCATAGGACAGGTTTTCTAAATCTTGTATTATTTTTGTTGCTTTCATCTGGACTCTCTCCAATTTGTCCCCATTATTCCTAAAATCTGGCACCAAGAATTGGACACAATACTCCAGCTGAGGTCTCACCAATATTGACTAAAGCGGGACAATTACTTCCCATGTCTTACATACAACACTTCCATTAATACACTCACGGCTACATCATATTTTGGGCTCATTCAATTTGTGATCCAATATAACCCGCAGATCCTTTTCAGTAGTACTACCACTGAGTCAGTTATTTCCCATGTTGTAGTTGTGTATTTGATTTTTCCTTCCTAAGTGAAGTACTAGCACTTGTCTCTACTGAATTTCATCTTGTTGAATTCAGACCAATTTCCAATTTGTCAGGGTCATTGTGAATGTAATTTTTTCCTCCAAAATGCTTGCAATCCCTGCTAGCTTGGTGTTCTCTGCAAATTTTATAAGCATACTCTCCACTCCATTATCAAAGTCATCACTGAAAATATTGACTAGTGCCAGACCCAAGAAAGACCCTGCAGGACCCTGGTAGGTTATACTCCCACTCTGCCAATGAACCATTGATGATTACTTTTTGAGTATGGTCTTTCAACCCATTGTGCATTCATCTTATAGTAATTTCAACTAGACCACATTTCCCTAGTTTGTTTATGAGTATGTCATGTGGGACACTCTGTCAAAAGCATTCCTAAAAATCAAGATCTAGCACATCTATTAGGCCAGCAACCCTGTCAAAGAAGGAAATTAGTTTGGTTTGGCATGATTTGGTCTTGACAAATGCCTGCTGGCTATTAAGGAAAATCCTATTATCCTCTCGGTGCTTACAAACTGATTGTTCAGTAATTTGTTTCAATATCTTTCCTGGCATCAAAGTTAGGCTGACTGGTCCATAATTCCTTGGGTCCTCTTTGTTTCCCTTTTTAAAGATAGGTATGATGTTTGCTTTTCTCCAGTCTTCTGGGACCTCATCCATCTTCCAGGCATTCTTAGAGATAATTGCTAATGATTCTGAGGTTGCTACAGCTAGTTCCTTCAGAACCCTAAGATTAATTTCATCAGGCCTGTCAATTTGAGTACACTTAACTTATTTAAATATTCTTTAACCTTTTCTTTCTCTATTTGGGCTTGCATTCCTTCTCCATTGTTGTTAATATTAACTTTGTTGAGTATCTGGTCACCATTAACCAACAGACCAGATTTCTGGAGCATGAATCCACAATAACAAGATGTTACTAGCAAATTACAGAAGTTACCTTTTATGAATCTCATTTGTTTCTTCATAATTTTGTAAGACATAATTTATATGTTACTATAAATATAGGAGTCTGCTCTTATCATTCAAATGAAACTTTTAGGTCAGTAGCTAAGGCACTCCCATAAGCTTAAGTAAAGGTGGTTCTCCTCTCAGAGAAGTATCAGAACTGCTTAGGCTGAAAGAATAAATCTTAGATTAAAAGGAAAAAGAAATAACTATTACACTCATTTAAGAGCCTCTTCTTAGGCTCATTTACCACCATTAGCAATCCTGCAGGAATTACAAACTGATTGGAGTAAACTGTCACATCGCATAATTGGCAGTACTACTAGTCAGTTAGGTGGGTGATGAACAAATACATTTAAGGGATCAGAATGTAACTGCTTTTTGTCCCCTGGAAGCCCATTTATTAAACTAGGATGAAGAAAAGCATTAATTTCCACTTGATCTTCAAATCTGCAGCACCATACATTTTCCTGGGTTTGTTGGTAGATTAAGATGACCGCATTAGGCACACATGACCAAATCCTCCTAGTTTACGTTCATGCAACCACCCTGAAGTTAATGGGCCCGACACGGATCTCACATTCTAGCTTTATATACACATTCTGGTGTATATAAGTAGGCTTGGAAGGAGTCTATTTAAATCATTAGTTGTCTCTAAAACCTCAGTGTCACCTGACACACAGAAATAGATGAAAAAATATGCATCAACAGTCACTGGCTAGTGCAGCGTCCCCTTCATGTAGCGCTTGCAGGGACCCAGTATCCCAGCCCCATGGTGGGAAGTTTCTGCAGCCCTTGGTTCACTCACTCACCTGCCAGGAGTGCAGGGGACAGTCTGCCATTCCCAGGCAGAAGCTGTTCTGCAGTTGGCAGCTACTGAGGTCATGGCAGGACAATGGCACCTTCCTAGTGACATTGACCATGCAGCTGGGTCAGGAACACTTGACCAAGCAGCAGTGATCACATCACAAAAGGGCTACAACAGCTGCCAACCGCTGCTGGAGCTGCAGATCTGATTGACCCCAAAGCACGGTTGTGTTAATCAAAGTTTAGGAAGAGCATGAATGCTATTACATTTATGTACTAGGCCAACTGCACTAGTACAGTAAGAGAGGCCAAGTTTATAATTTTATGTCAGTAATGGGTTGTAAAAAAAAACCTTAGAAGAATACTGCAGTGAATACCCTGACCTCAAATTCAAAACAGTGAAAAAATCTGGAAAGGGAGATGAAAACACTGCAAAGTTTATAAAAACATAAATCTCCAGAAAGGCAAATTGTATTGCTTAATATTTGAACAGTATGTCTCATTTGAAAATAAAAGATTTAAGCAAAGGTAACCCAAGCTTCAACAGGACCCTGTTTGGGAAGAATGAGACAAAAGAAGGAAAAAACTGGATTTTCTACATGGTCTGGTACACGCTTTGAGGACATTCCAATGCATGGTCTCTAGCTCTGCTTCATAAATATGCAGTGGCAGCACACACTTGCCCAGAACGTTGTCAGCTGGAAGAAAAATATCTGCCGGAAGTTTTCACTCACCACCATGCTGCAATTAAGGAGCTTTAGAGTGGTGGGAAATTCTCTTTAGTAACTGATGAAACTCCAGAGCTCTCCAGAGAGGCAGCAATGAAAGTCCTCGCAGTGTTCTATCGTGATAAAAATACATCAATAAATACTATTCTATTGAAATCCTCTGTTGATCAGTGCAACATAGGGGTCATTTCAATTTGGATTCAAGATGTATTGTGAGAGTACAGCCAAATGTGGGAAAACTGCGTTAATCAACAACTCCTTGATGTACTTGCAATGCTTAATAAAGGACTTGAAAAAAATGTATCCACGTCTGCTGCACATTCCATGTATTGCTCATCTTTTGCATGTACGCATTGATCAGGCAATCAAAACTGATGCATCCTGGGACATCAATGAATTTGTGGTATGTTTTCCAGTGAAATTTAAACATGCCAATGAGCAAAGGTGAGTGTTTTTTGAAGTCTGTGAAGCAAGAATGTGAGCTCACTGCCCGGTGCAACGTAATTATACTGATGTAAGTTTGTATTGTAGACCTGGCCTGAGATAGCACAGACAAATGCATTGTCACGAAGAGCTAGAGGTACAATTCCCAGTTTGCATATGAGCTGAGCTAGCACGCTAAATACAGTAGTGTAGCTGTAGTAGCATAGGCTCCAGCAGCAGAGGCTTGTTGCCCCAAGTACATACCCATAGAGTTCAGGTGAGTTGGTACTCAGGGTGGCAAGCCCATGTCACCCTGCCTGGGTGCTACTGCGGCTACACTATTATTTTTGGTGTGCTAGCTCAATTGAGAGCTAGTGTGAGTGTATGTATGCAAGCTGGAAATCACACTATGAGCTAATAGTGTAGATGTAGCCTAACATTTCAAGGGAGTCAACATTCTGTGGTGGAACCAGTGAGCAGCCAGTGGGAATGCAAATAAGTTGTAAGATAAAGTAGGGGTCCTCTTTAAAGTACCTATAAAAGGTGAAATATATTTACAACGTAGTAGAGGTGTTGTATTACTCTTGGCAACTTTTGCTCATTTGTAATATATGTGATTCTGATTCGCCTCCCAGACTAGTATACATCAGAATGGACTTCATTGAAATTGGTGACATTACACTAAAATGAAACCAGTGCAAATAAACAGGAGAATTAGGGCCTGTACCTTTTCGACATACAAATAGCATGACCACTTTCATCAGGAGACATAAACCAACAAAAAGCTGAGTGGATCCTTTGTAATACAGTGGGTACAATAGATAGCACTCACATGCCACTGTCTTTCCGAAAACATGTAGTTACTTATGCTACTTACGTAGATCTGACTGGTTCCAGAATCCCAGTACCAAACTTGGTCCATCCTCGGGAGCACACAGCTTTTAAGATAATTGCCTACTTTAAAATTGTTATGAATAGTTAGAGTGATAACTCAGCTGTCAATATGTATTTTTATCACTTGAATTTTCATGTTACCAAACCTAACTGTATCTTGGGTTTGGTGTGTGTGTGTTTATTTATTATATATAATATATACTCTATCTGTATGTATAAAGTGAACTATAAAAGATTAAAACAAATCTTCACTAGAGTGGTCCTCAGCTTTGGAATTCTCTCCTCTATTTCTCATCTCTAATTCTCTATGACAGTCCATCTGCACTTCCCTGGAATACTGCAAAGCCTTTCTTCTCAGCTGTTTGGGAAGGAGGTAGGTTGACAGGCTAAGGATGTGGGGTTAATCCATAATTGTCATAACAATACAAATTGTCATAGTTCTAGGATAAACTGTACTTTTGACCCCCTCATGCAGTATTTCCATTGTCACCTCTTCTACAAGACTGCCTGCACTTTTCTCAGCGGGGCATCCCATGACTCACCCCAGAGAGGGTCTCCAGGCTAGAGCACCCCATTTACCAGCCACTTTAACTCAGTAGTACAGCTGGGTTTGGCCCCTACAATCGACTTCCATCTGGGAGCTCTGAACAGTATGAAAATGCAGTGACAGAGAGACATTTATTGTGCCTCTCCCTGGCTGTGTTCAAGGGCTTACTTTTTAACAGCTATTTAGTTCTCTGTTCTCAGATTCCTGTCAGAATCCTCCCACCACAGAGTTACCAGGGAAGTGGTGCCCCACCAAGATAAAGGTAAAACTTCAAAAGGCAGTACACACATCAGTTCATTTGAGTACCAGCAGTACCTCTTATTTGAAGCCAGTATTCACTTTCTTGGCTAATTTAGCCAGCTCTTGGAGGAATTAACTCTTTGCAATTGTATTGTTTGCCATATGACTACCAATCAAACAACTAGATGGATATATAATATTCAAAAAAATATTACAGCTAGTTTTCACATTCCTCACAACATTACTTTGCCAGGCTTGTTTTATGTTAAGTAGAGTGTCAGTCCTATAAGTAAATTGTTGATTTTAATTTTTCTGCTAAAATTCTTAGTTTAATTTGTGTGAAGTGGTTAGTGTTAGACAGGCACTATAAAATTGAAAAATAAGGCTCTGATCCTGCAAAGACTTAACTTTACGTACTGTGAATAGACCTACTGAAATTAATAGAGGTATTCATTCTGCACCAAATTGTGCATGTGCACAAGCCTTTGTGGGATTGGCCCCTAAATAAAAGCAGTTAAATAGAAGGATCATATGATGTACCATATTGTAAGGAATTAATTTGGACTCTTAATACTTTTTTTTTCCAGTGACACAGGATTTGTTACAGCTCTTGAATAACTATGTATCTTCACCATGTCCTAACTTACAGGATTTGTGTTCTTCTCTGTGTCTGTGTGGAAAAATCTCATTAAGGTCAAAAGGAGTTCTCAGAATGAGAGTAGAATATGGTGGTCCTTAATTCATTCAATTTAAAAAAAATATTTATATTATGTATCTTGAACTCAAAATATACCACATGTACAGCAGCTTGATAAAGTCAGCAGATATAGTTCTTAAAAGCAAAACTCTAGCAAACTACTACTGGTTCTGGCATGGTACTTTGAACTTGAAACAAGGCTGATTTGGATTCCTTTTGCAGTTCAAGTTGTAGTTTACAGAGTTCAGTTCAATAACAAATTATATTAATTTTCACACAACCGTTATTAGTGACACTGAAACAGATCTACAGTAATCACACACACTTAAAATAGATAGGGTAATTGTCTAACAAATCATGTCATATTTTGACACTTAATCTTAATACTGATTTTTGGCAGGCACTTTGCTCTGCTGTATTTTTACATAGTATTGATGTATATGTTGGTAGACTGTGCTGTAAATAAGGTAGCTTGTCTCCGTGGGCAAGTAGGACCACGGTGAGCACAAACAATCCTGTTGATTGCTACACTCTCAGGAGGCACATCCAGTAATGAGATGCTTCACTTGCTACTATGATCCCCTGATTGTCTTGGAAGTGAAAGATTTATATCTATCTACCACGATGTGGATTTCAAGTTTCATGAACCCAGAAAAAAGTATGCATCATTTTGGCTTCTGTTGCTAACACGAGCCCAAATCATAATTTTGGCTATTATAGTTCATGTCAAGATGTCTTCTTTGCCTCTGATCATTTATTTCAACACTCATACATTTAAAATGGATGTCAGCTGATCCACTGTGCTATGAGGACTGTGGAAAAATAGTACAATATTTTAATCTTTTCCACAGCAGACTATGGATGTGCCTCAATAAAACTGTGATTAAACACACGTGCACACACACAAACACAAAGTTGGTATGAAAAGGAATGCTGCTAAAACAAAAACCTACCCATGTTTAAAATGTGAAAGAAATTGTTCAAGAACATTTCATACTAGTAGAAACATTACTTCTTTAAAGCTGGCATGATTAGAGATGCTGAGCTCAGTGCAACTTTCTATTGTTGATGATGAAAGCGAGCCAGACATTCATAAATAGGTTTTTCCCTGGACTTTGATCCATACTTTTGTTCAGCATCTCATCTTCCCTGAATCTTCCTGGTGTTACTACACACACCACCTCTTTCCATCACCACCACTTTCACCTGAGCTGCTCACGCTTTGAGACAAAGGCTGCACAATCCCTACAGCTAGAAAAAGAAAAAAAAAAAGATTTTTCTGAGTAGCACTAGTATGTAATTAAACTCCAGAGGGTGCTGACTGCACCATGTATCAGCATAACCTTCCTTTTATAGGCTAATATCATTATGCCAAATTTATCCACATTTAATGCTATGGAAGTGAATGAAGTTACACCAGGGATTAATTTGGCCTATGGTTTATTCAGCATTCTCAGACTCTAATGCCCTGAGACTCAATATGCTGTGTCTCAAGCTGGGGGCACAGAATGCTAGGTAACTTGCTAAGGGGGTAACTGAAACTTCTCCTCCCCAAAAGGACTCAGCTGAGGTTCTTCATGCAGAGTTATCAGAATAAAGCCTTTACTCAACAGAGGACACTGGGATTTTGAGATTCTGCTCTCTTCTCACCTCCTACCCCCCCAATTATCAGCTTGCAACTCTCAGCTTCATATAGGAAAAGTCTTCTGGCATATGTCCAGTGATTCAAGTTGTTGATCATGGATTTGTTTGTTATGTGAGGAACAAAATGCCAATTTCCCTCCTGTAAATGGCACAATATTTGAGATTACACAATATACAAATGGCTTATAAATAACAGAAAACCAAGCAAATTTTCATTTTGACCGAAAAGTTTTCCCTTCTGACGAGGAACTTAACACCTTGTGGTTTTAAAATATATCTGTCTTTATACTTTGATGTAGCCCTGAAATTGGTTCAGGAAGATTCTAATGTGATAAGGCAATGGAATTGCACTATGACCCTCAATCATAGAGTTATTTGAAGATAAAAATATCCATCTTCTTATTTCTGTGCATGTACAACAGAAATAACAAACAAAAAGAGTAACAGGTACTTATTTTTTGGTGTTATCTTGACAGGTGAACTGGAAGGATGCCCAGAACTAAACCTAATGAAACTGAAATGGGCCAAAATCTCAATGCAGCTTTAAACAAACCAAAACAAACCACCACCAAGAAAAAAAATCTCCTCTAAATTCTAGCTGTTCTTTCCTTGTCTCTAAGGAGTTCAGTTAAATGCAGAGACTATCCATACAGTCCTGTTACATGAAATAATAGGTTGTGCTTATGTAGCACTTCTTATTTGAAGATTTCACAAGGTAGGTATTGATATCCAAATTTTACACAGAAACACAGGATTGTCAAGTAATTTGACCAAGATCGCACGAGACAGAGGCAGAGCTGGGAACAGAACCCAGGCCCCCCCACTCCTAAACCTACATGGCAAACACTAGACAACACTGCCATAACAAGGCTAGTTGGTGACTTCCTGTTTTGTAATAAATATTTACTATACTACAATTTTTTCCATGCATTATATAAAATCTGAATTTATTGAGCTCATGTCAGATGCTTATTTATTAAGAATTGATATAAATCTGGACGGATGTCTGAATATTAAATATGAGTCAGACTGTCACAACTAAATACAAGGTCGAACAGATAGTTTGGCATAAATAGTTAGCACATATTGCAAGGGACCATTCAAGATGAAGTGGCCTGTTAACACCCCTGTAGTCATAGGACTAAAAGGGGCTTAGTGGGTTACGGATTGTTATAAGAAGCCATAAATCCAGTGTCTCTATTAAGACCATGATTTTTAGTGTCTAGCAAAGTTTTGAATTCAACACTGCATACATCAGAGAAGCATGGGCATTGAGGAGAGGAGTAAGAGGAACTCAAACAGATATTGGAACTCAAGCAGAGACAAAGGCTAGATTCTGTAGGTCCTCAAAGGTGAAGATAAGCAGCTTGAATTTGATCCAAGAAAATGAGTGGAAACAGTCAAGGAGTAGGGGTTGCAGCAGGAGAGAAAGATGGCTTCAAACACACTCAGTAGTTGGACTGGCCTTTAACATGAAATGGTGTTTTTAGGTTTGTAATGACTAATGCTTATATGGTTGTGGTTGTTTTTCTATTACATGTGTTGTTTATGCAGCTATTGAAGAGCTATCCCTGAATTTGAGTCTTTATCCAGTTGTGTGCTTGACTATAATACCCTATATCTTAGAGCCCTAGCTGCTGGGCTGATGGTATTTGTGATAAGCAAATCATGCTCCACTCATATACTGAAGAGAAGAATGCCATTAGAGGGGATTTTCTCCACTCCTTCTTTTCCAGTGGTGCCTTTCCAGTGTTTGGGATGTCACCCAGCTCTTCCATTGAAGTCATCCATGAGGATAAGCTTGTCTTCCTTGGCTGTGGCAGTGAAAACTGCATCAAGACCATAGTAGAACTGCTCCTGTTCTCTTTGTCATTGTCAAGTGTGGGAGCATTTGCACTAATGACTGTGGCATCCTGGTTATTACTAAGCTTAAGATGCAGAGTCATGAGACGTTCATTAATACCCATAGGGAGTTCACAAATACCATCTTTAGACAGAGGGACAAATATAAGACCACTTGGAAACATCCATGTTCCAAACACTGGCATCTTCTTGCCTATGTCATCGTCAGAGCCCATGATCATGCTTATGTCCATATTACATGAGCCATGAGAAGTACAGATAACTGCTGCACAGACCTTCGTTTAGTCAGATCAGTCTTGAACATGCGGTTTGCACCACAACACCATAAACAATTGAAAGGAATTTGCAAGAGATTTAACATCAAGGCACTTGAAAATCATGCTAATCAGGAGGCTCTTCAACACTGCCTCATTGAAAGGCTCTCTGACCTACTGGCTAACATCAGTGACATCCAGTGATACATTGGGAGGAATTCAAGACCATTATTCACAGGGCATGTGCTGAATCGATTGGATACTCCACTCACTGCCATCAAGATTGGTTTGATGAGAACAATGAGGAAATCCTAGCACTTATTCATCAGAAGAGAAGCACATTTTGCACTTGGCAAAATGAACCCTCTAACCAGCACAAACAAGAGACTTATCATTGGCTTAAAGCTGTAGTTCAGAGGAGGCTGTGTGACATCAAGAATCAGTGATGGCAAGCAAAGGCCATGGAGATCCAGAGTTTCACTGATCAATGTGACATGAGAAGCTTTTTTCAAGTAACAAAAGCCATCTACAGTCCAAGTTCTAACAGCATAACCCCTTTGCGATCCCAGGACTGCTCCACCCTTCTCAAGCAACGTTGGAAGGAGTATTTTGAGACTCTATTGAACCACGAATCTGAAATCTCAGCTGCCACCATCAAGTCCATTCCTCAGCATCCAGTAATAGAACCTCTTGCTGACCCCCTATCTTCTGTGGAAGTTTGGCGTGCCATCACTCAGACTAGAAACAACAAGGTGCCAGGCCCAGATAGCATTCCTGTGGAGGTCTTCAAAGCTGGTGGAATAGGATAGGGCAGGCCTCCTGGGCATTCCCTTGAGTAAGAGGAATACTCCACTGGTGAGCTAAAATAACTATAGGGCAGCTTTGTTTCACTGTATCAAAGAGCGTTGGTCCTGATGTTTACAGATAAAAAGGAAATAGCATAGCCCTATATTTCAATAGCTCATGGTGACTATATGTGGTTATTGATGTGAGTGATAATGTTTTGCTGTCTTGGCATAGGACCAGAAACAGTTCATGAGGCCTTGACAAGACTACTATTTCTTGCCTATGGACCAAATTCTGCACTGATTTCCAGCCTGTGGTGTATATAGTTAGTTTTAATTTTGTAATTAAAAAAAAAGTGCCACCAGCTTCCTAGATGCAGCCCCCTGCATGCCCCCAGTAGCAAATACAACAAACAAAATATCTCAAAAACAATCAACAAGAAAAACCCCATAACAGATTTTTTGAGGGCAAGGGAGAGCATTATCCATAAAAGATCCCTTCCTAATACTCAAACAATAGATTTTAATCTTTGAGATTTAGCACAGGCAAACTGATGACTAATTATAAAAGTAAGGGTATTATTAGTATTTGGCATTCTTACAGCACTTTATATGTTCAAAGCACTAACTAATTTATCTTCACAACACCCTTAGCGGATAGATCGGCAAGTATTATTATCATCATTGTACTGATAGGGAAACTGCGGTGCTTAATTGATCACTGTAAGCAGCTGGGAAACAGTTTTCCCATTGCTGTTCCCATCTTCCCTGCCTCAACACTTCCACTGTCTGCTACAAACACCCATTGCATATTGTCTTAATCTACGTTGCAAACTCTTTGGGGCAGATCCTGACTGGGTCCTTCAGACACAAACGTAATACAAATAGTAACTATTACAATCAGCAGCACCACCAGCTGATCAACTTAATGAGGGCCAGGCTGAATAACTTCTCCCCTTGCCACCAACTACCCTCTGCGACACATGCCATATGTGTTCTTTCTCTGCCCATGTTAAAGGCTCATTACTGCAATTTATTGCGTGTCTCTGGAATGATTTATGTTTGGGCTAAGTGAAGAGACTATAAGACTAAAATACAAATTATCTTGTTTCCTCAGAGTTCCAGAAAAGACTAAATGTAATTTGGGTTAGAGATAAGCAAGCATTAAAAACATCTGTTACTCCTTTCTCATAAGTAGAAGGCACTAAAATATCTGTGGTATACAGTGATAAATAACTAAAATACTTACAAGTAACTGGTAGAATTGTAAAAAAAAACCAAAAAATAGTGTTCATTTCAAAACATGAAAAGCCAGAATCTGCTCTGTTATCCCTGTCAGCTCTACTGACAGCCATACCTGTGAACAGCACTTGGCACGTGGACTGGAATTTTTCCTTGGGAGTTAGTCAGCTTAATGTGAGAGATACGAGTGCAAGAAGAATCAGTGGAGCCGTAATTCTCAAAAGTCTCAATATTGTCTGCATAACATCAGAAAGCATCACCTACCTATTTATATGCTAACAAATACTAAAGGTAGGTAAATCTACATATGTTCTATGAAAATGGCATTATGAGGATATTGGATTATTCTGTTAACCCTGTCCTTGCCATGGGCAAGACCTCACAGAGTGCACTGGTTTGAATCCCCAAGTAGTGATCCTGCCTGCACTTTGAAACACTGGAGATAGTTATTTGATATTTTGCAGTATCTTTCACCTTGAAGGCTCAGATTGGCAGGACTTTTCATTTTTCCTCTTGAAATAGGAAATTTTACTCTTACAGGGAAGTAGCCCTTCTATTCCAAGTAATACAAGAAGTATTTTCTTATTTTGTAATTACTGTAGGCTTTGAATGCTAGATTGTAACAAGAGCTGGTTGAGAATTTCCACCAGAATGATTTGACAGAACACACCCAAAATTTTCTGCAGGACTGAGACGGGGACAGGTTGGAGCTCACGGGGAGAAGGGGTCAAACTTGGGATAAACAGCCTGACGAATCTGTACACACCAAAGCACACTCTGTTCCTCTTGTGGGCACAGAATCTTCTGCCTATTCCTTAAATTTTGACCCCTTCTGTTCCATCCCCTCCAATGCATCCCTGTTCCAATGCTGTCTCTTCCCTACCTCTGGCTTCTTGTTCCTGTCTCATTCTCCTTCCCCAGGAAGTCTCACTCCTCAGACTTCTCATCCTGTTGTCTCTTTGCCCAGCCAATCCAAATATCCCCCACTCTTGCCCCCAGTCTCAATTTACCTCTCCTCCCTTCCCTTGCCAGACTGAAATCCCAGTTTCTATTTCCTTTCCCTTCCCTCCACTCCCCTCTGCAGGCACCTTGTATCAACTAAATCAACCCACTCCTCCTGTAGGTCTGGCTGTTCCCCTTCTGTACCAAAATCAGGCATGCTTCTCCACTGCCCAGAAGGGGGTCATCGAGAGTACAGGAGAGACCATGCTTCAAAGAATGGGGGCACTTGAACTTTTTAAAGGCAAGGTTTCAAGAATTTTTTTAACATGGACAAAACAATGTGTTTTTCCCTGGCTTCATTCTTGAAAATGGCCAAACTGTTTTGGCTGAAATTTTCCAAAAAAATTCAGCCTGATGCAGACAACTGGCATGGAAAATTTCAGCTTGAACCATTAAAATTTGGCAAACTCCAGAGCAACTGAAAAGCCCCACCTATAACATATACATATTTACAACATCAAGATCACAGAACTGTAACTCCCTTTGAAGTCAGTGGGACTCCATTTTGTAGCCAGAGAGAATTTAGTATGCAAATATGGGATTAAAAAAATCAAGGAAAACCCAGCAGCTAAACCCCAACTTGAACGAAAAGATTCAAACAGAAGATGAAGCAAAATGTACATGACACACATTCCGTTTGTTTGTTTGTTTTCCATTGCAGATCATTGGTTAAATTTTTCCTTTCATTGCAAATGTTTATAACCTTGCTGACTTTATTTTTTCCCCTCAGATCATCAAGCATGATGTATAATTAATTTGTTTCATTTTTGCTTTAAAGGTCATTGCCTTCAACTTCTGTGCAGAATGCAATCTCATGATTTTGTCCAACACTAAGAGGGGTGGGAAAATGTAATGGGTACTTTGTGAGCACACTGCAGGTTTAGTCAGTTGAGTTGGTAAACAAAATATAGTTGAAAGTACAGAGTCCAAGCAATTAAATCTGGTTCCAGCCAGCCATTTGAAAATGATCTGCGGAAAACTACTATAAATTCAAATTAATTTTCTTCAGTAAATTTTGCTCTACTGCCATAATCTAATTCCCTTTTCTTCTTTTTCTGCAGAGAATAGTTTCTAGATTCTGTACGAGATACATGGGAGCCATCCCACTGAAATTAATCGTAACTGAAGCTGTCTTTCTCCAATACTGCTACACCAGTGCTATAAATGACTTCAGACTAATATCTTTTATCCCACTGGGAAAAAATAGCCAAACCTACAAAACCACATTCATAGGTTAGTCTGTGTAATGAAAACATGCATTACAAGAATCATAAAACAGAGGCCTTAAAGATACCAGGTGGGTCAGGTAATATCTTTTATTGGACCAACTTCTATTGGCGAGAGAGACACAGTTTTGAGCTACACAGAGCTCTTCTTTAGCTCACATAAAGCCTTAAAGAAGACTAAATTCTGTAAATGACCTGGGGATGACTTGGATAAGACTTCAAAGCAACCTCCAGAAGAAACAAGGGTTCTACTTCTGATCTCACTTATGCTAGTGTAAACTGGAAGTAATACCAGTGAAATCAATAGGGTTATACCCATTTAAATTGAAGGAAAATGAGATCCAAAGACTTCACACTGAGAAGATAAAAACGTCTTTCTCATAAATCAGTGCACAACTACCCTGAGTTTGGGCCCATGTCAGTGTATTGAGCATCCTTCCAGCCAGTCTTGAAAATAAAATGTGAAATAGAGGCTAACAAAGACAAAAAAATTAAACCCAAACTTTATTGAAGTGTCTAAGAGTTGTGGTGAAATTCTTAATAGATTTTTAGAATAAATAGTATCTTGAATTTTTAGGGCTAGATTATAAACCCTTCTCTCACACTGATGAAAACTACTCACACCAATTAACTTCAGTGAGACTACCTGTGTAAGAACACACGAGTGTGAGTAAGCAGTTCATCCTTTCCTTTGAAGAAGAAAGAGTTCCTTGCACTACTTCTTGCATATCAAAAGAATACAGATTTATGATATCCAAGTTCCCTGCTGTCTCCTAAGTAGTCCATATTTATACCTGCAGGTGAAAAAAATTCAGCCTGGATCCTCAAAGGTATGTAGGTTCTTAGCTTCAGTTGAGATTATTGGGAGTTTGGCACCCAAATACCTTTGAGGATCTGGGCCTTTATGTCTCATTTTCCAAGCAGTGAACTTATTGTTTTCCAGTGGTCTCCTCCCAGCAACTTAACTTTAGTTCCATGCCATCATGTATCATGTCCTTTAAAAATATTACACCTAGAGTAACAAGTAATTTTAAATTATAATGTTCGCTACATGAACAAAACTGTTCTTGCTACTGTAATATTTCAAATTCGCCATGATCTCCACTCACCTAGAGGAGTTTGCTGCTTCATCTCTCTCTACTGTCTACCTTATTTTAAAAAAGTAATTATAATCACTGAACTTCATTTAACAAGACTAGAAAATGCTGCAAATATGAATCAAGGACAAGTTAACACTGAAGTAGAACCTTAATTTTGGAAATGTATGGACTTTTGACTATTTAATTTCTCATGCTTCTATAATGCTAATTGTATTTAATTTTCCTGCTTTTTAAGTGAAAAAATAAGACTATAGTAACATGAGCATGTGTATAGTGTTTAAATTTTAAATGCTTACATTAACAAACTAATTGAAGTTTTCAGGATTTGACCTATAGAAAATAAATATTGTATTTTTAACAGAATTGGGATTTGCCCTAAAGTTGTTACAATGGCAACAAAATATTATGTCATATCTGTGGATTTTGAGAATAGCTGTCCAATGATTTTCTGGGAGTATGAAGTGAACTAGTGTTGTTTTTCTAATTATCTTAGAAAGGTACTATATCTTACCTCTTTTAATTAAGAAGGGGTTCCCCATTTTCTATACAAAATGCCATGCTAGGGAGAAAATGTTAACGGATCTTCTGTGCAGTCTTTAACTGTGCGGTGAATTAAAAGTTGTCCTAGAAATTTAACTGACAGAATATTGTGAATCTGAATTTCTTAATAGACCATATAACTTCACCTTTGTAACATTGTACCTTCATGACTCCAGAATTTAAAAAGCTGTATTTAATTTTCAGTTTGGTTCAATGGTTCAAACTATAGTAAAACATAGCCTTTCAGCTATTTAAAGATACAAATTGTCCTCCCTGTCTACAGGTTAAAACTGAGTTAATTCTCATGAGAAACAACTTCAAAAGGAGGTACTGTGTTTTAATTTAATGTATGTTATTTTTAATTTCTGCTGGAGATGGGCCTGAATCAAACCCTTTGAAATTCTGAGGAACTTAGGGTCTACATTTGACATACCCAACTTGTGTTTCTTGAGCTGAACCAGGCTACCAACAAACTTTGGAAAGTTCAGATCGTTTCTTGATCTGAGGAATTATGGAATGAAAGAGTAATGACCAAGTTCTTGTAGACTTTAATCATCCTCAAATTACAGTATACACCTGATGACTGTAGAAAGCAGGATATAGATGAAGCTGGGGCATATATGTAGACCCTTTCTCTTGTTCAAGGCTGTGTATGTAAATTCTAATATCTCAAAATACAAGATAAGGAGTTAATATCAGTTGTTTTTAGAATATTGCCACATTAGTACTCTTCTAGTCTTCTGGCCTTTCCCTTGTATTCCATGATTTATTTAAAATGAACTTCAGAAGGCCAGATATATCCTTAGCCAATTCATTTAGGACTCTTGGATACAAGTTATCTGGGCATACTGATTTAAAAATGTTTATCCCTTGTCAGTGTTATTTAACATCTTCCATATTTACTAGTGGTCTGGAAAGTACTTTATCATCCGTCTGGAAAGTACTTTATCATCCTCATGTGCTATCAGTACATCGTCCTGCTTCTTTTTGAATACAGAACAGAAATGCTTATTGAATATCTGTTTTTTCTGCATCATCATCAATTTTATCATCTCTGTATAATAATGGGCCTATTCCATTAATAGAATTTCTTTTGTTTCTAAGAAACTTTAAATCTTGCTTGCCATGCCGACCATGGATTTTTTCCCTTATGTCTTTAGCTTCCCTTATCAATTTTCTACACTTCTTAACTTCTAATATTCATCAGTTGCTATCTGTTCCCCATTTTTTATCCATTTTTAATAATGTTGCTTTTTTATTTCCAATTACTCCTTCACTTCCCTACTGAACCAGGATGGGTTTTTAGTCAAAGTTGTCCTCTTTCTTGATTGTAGAATGGTGGCTTTTTGATTATCTAATTAAAGTACTCTTAAAGAGCTCCCAATTTTCATTCACATTCTTCCATCTAATTTTTCCCTCACAATTTTGCTCATAATTTTCATCTTTGGAAATAAGCCCTTTTGAAACACCAAGTATATATATTACTTGTTGGGACCATCCTCTGTTTGGCCATACCAACTGTCAGGAGATGCTCATGGACCACTGGGCAACCATCAACTTCCAGTCCAGTTATTCATTCATCTTCATCAATCATAATGAGATCCAAAATAGAGTTACTTCATGTTGGGTGCAATACCTTTTGTGTTAGAAAATCATCATCTACAATTTTTAGAAACACTAATGATGGTGTCCTACTGGCTGTGTGAGACCTCCAGCATATGTCTCCCAAACTGAAGTTCCCCATTACAACACCATTTTTCTTTCCACACGTTACATTACAGACAGGAACATAACTTGTCCTGTTTTTAGGCTTGATTTAGTAGTCTGTAACAGACCCCAACTAGTATCCCCTTGTGGGCTTTGTTAATTAGCACATTGATTCACATGCATTCAACATTTTCTGATTCTGAGTTATCGAGAACTCTAAAATAGGTAATGGTCTGTGACACATTTAATGCTTTGGAAACGTGGAATATTCAAAAACTATTATTTTGAGATGTGACAGATGTTATGAACACAGAAAATTATGAATATTCCATAACCTTTATAAATGTTATCTTTATGGGCTGGGAAGTAGCTGTATTTCCGTCTCAAAGGCTGAGCTAAAGGATATTTCTTGCATGAACTAAAGTCACTGGGAAGTTATTAATGCAAATGTCTAATGCAGGTAACACTTCTATGGAAACTGGACCCGCTGGAGGAAATAGCATAGATTGGTTATATCTGGGGAAGAGGCCTGGCAGACAAAGAACTGGAAACTGTATGATCTGAAAGAGGGAGAGAAGTCATTCACAATATGAGATTGAGGTCCCATTGTGGTGTAGGCTTGCCACTGGAAGAAAGGTCCTGACTTCATGAATTTAACTGGTATTGGGTGAGTAAAAATGGAACACTGGTCTACTAGTGAGAGAGACCCTCAGTGAACCAATAGAAAGACCGGAGTTCTTCAATGACAGCAGATAATCTAAAATGGCTGGGATATCTGCAGAATCTGAGGAATATTGATTGCAGTGTGCCCAGGTAGAGAAATGTCTCAGTTTAGCTATGTCACAGTTTATAGTTGAATCTCTCCTACTTTGAATAAAAATGGCATGGATAGCTTCTGAACATGCCCATCTAAATACCAAGTTTTGAAGTGAAGTGGGTCTGGATTAGGGTATATGAGTTTGCCATCTTCCTGTTTTAGAAGATCCGGGAAGGGATGGATCCTGATTAGAGTGCGGGTAGATATTTTCAGAAGTTCTGGGAACCAAAACTCTCTGGGCCAATTGAGCGATATAAGAATGACTCTGGCCTTATTATGGCAGATCTTTCTCAAGACCCATGGTAGCAGGGGAAAGGGCAGAAAGGCGTATCTGAGTTGGTCTGTCCATGGCAGCAGGAGAGTGTCACTCTGGGAGTCATGACCCATAGCTATTCTGGAACAGTACAGAAGTTTTCTGTTCATTTGGGACACAAAGAGATCCCATGGAGGTATTCCCCCTTGAGTGAATATCCCACTCAGATCAGAATTGCATATTTCCCACCGGTAGTCTGCAGAATAGTGTTTGCTTAGGTTGTCCACTAAAGAATTCTGAACAGCTGGAAGGTATGTGGCTTGGATAGCAATGTGGTTTCTGATGCACAAATTCCAAAGCCTGACTGCTTCCAGGGAGAGGGGGAGGGATCTTGCTCTACCCTGCTTGTTTATATACAAGATCATGATGATGTTATTCTACATTACTTGGATAGGGAGTGAATGTATAAGTGGAAGAAAGGCCCTGCAAGCCAGGCGGACCACGCTCAGTTCCAGCAGGTTGATATGCAGTCTGGGATCCCACAGGAAGCAAGTGTCCTGTATGGTATAGTAGTTCAGGTGAGCACCCCAACCCAGAAGGTGGTGGCACTGGGGGTAGGAGTATTGAAGGGGACTCCCACTCATTATGGGTTTGACCACCAGGTAAGAGGCAACGAGCCGGGTAGGAACGGTCACTCTGGTGTTCATGTGGTCCTTGTCTGGTGAGTAGCCAGGCCTCTACGCAGCGTAGATGAAGTCTGGCGAATGATGTCACATAAATACATGAGGCCATGTAGAGAAAGGCACAGGGAAAGAACAGCGAGAGGTGAGACTGTGTAGACCTTGGCTGCTGATAGGCTACCTGGCCTGAACCCGGAGTAGTGGGCAGGCACAAGTTCCCTCACCAGCCACTGGAGAAATGGCATAGACTGGGAATTGGCACGGAAGACTGCATGGTATGATGTATGGACAGTTGGTCCAGAGGGACTTTGATACCCCAGAAGGGGAAGACTATATAGTGACCTAGCTGGAGGGCTGAGTCATGAAGAGAGAGCAACTCAGGTCTTAGGGAGTGAGAGGGGCAATGGGGTGAGCAAGTGATGGAAGGGAGTGCTAAGACCAGATGAAAGCAGATCCCTAGATCCAGCCATGAGACTCCCCAGAGGTGAGACAGATGAATATCTTCATGAAAATAGGCATCCTTCAGGTAGACAGCTGCAAACCACATTCCCTTCTGTAGGGAGGGGATTATTGATGCTAGTAAAACTATCCTGAATTTTTTATTTTCGAATAAAGATATTCAATTGTTGAAGATACAGAATGGGTCTCCATCCTCCATCTTTTTGGGGGACTAGGAAGTATGGGGAACAGAACTCTCTACCTTGATACTGAAGTGGCACTTGTTCTATTGCCCCTTCTTGGAATAAAGAATCTGCCTCCTGGTGAAGAATCTCCTCATGAGAGTGGTCCCGGAAGAGAAAGCAGAAAAGGGGCTTGTAGGGAGGAAGGGATTGAAATTCAGCAGAATAGCCACAGTGCATAAAATCTAGAACCTGATTATCATGATAGAATCCCAGTTATGGCAACAAGTGAGAGATGGCCCCCAAAGATGGGGGATAGAAGTGGTTGGCATCAGTAATGGTGGGCAATTCTCGATCAAGACATCAAAAGTAGCCTGTAGCACAGGGTCCGGTCCGGCCCCGTGGTTGTGGCCCTTCTTCGGGCCCCGGCTTGGAGGAAGGCCACTGCACCTTCCTACAAGGGGAATATTAGCTGTGGCTGTGAGTCTGGTGCCCCAGCCCTGAGGCAGGGCGGGCGAGCAAGCAGTCTATCACCCCGGCCCTGAGGCAGGGCGGGCGGGCAAGCAGGGTCCTCGAGTCAGGAGGGCAGAGGACAGTATTCGCTCTCTGGGTGGCAAGTATAAGGGGGAGGGGTGGGGGCACAGGCCCACCGAACTCCACTGCATCCCAGCCCAGGGCCCTAGCAGTGGCAAAGGCTTTGCCACTAAGTTGGTGGAGCTCCTGCTGCAACACGCCAACGGGGCTTGCCCCTTGTACAGCGATGCCTATGGCAGTCCCTGGGCCACTTCCTCCCCGTATCCCCCGGTATCAGAGTCCTCTGGTTCCTCAGGGTCACTGGGGTACACCGCCCAGGGCAAACCAGCCAGTCCCTCCTCGTCCACAGGTGGCAAGGCGGAGAGCTCCTTGGCGAGGGGCAGCTCCTCCAGGTCCCAGGGATCGGGGTAGGGCTCAGCCTCAGGTAGCTCCTCCAGGTCAGGTCCCGCCTCTGGGGACTCAGCTTCCGGCAGCTCTTCCAAGTCAGGGCCGGCCTCAGGGGGGAACTCCCAGCCCTCTGTCTCAGGGGGCTCGGCCCAGTTGCTCGGGCCCCGAGGCCTGGCCCAGTCCTTCGGGCCTGTAGGCCTAGGCCAGTCTCGAGGGCCTGAGGGCCCTATCCAACCCTTAGTGGTTGGTCGTTTGGGCCGCTCTCGGGGTCCTCGCTCCGGGAGGCACTTGCTAGGGGCAGCTTCCTGGCCTGGTTCCGGCCTTCGCTGCAGCTGGCGGGGCAGCATGTCTGCCTCTGGTGGCTGCTTGTCCCCCTCTAAGCTATGGGGCCTGCTTCTTATAATCTCAGCCTTGGCCGAGGCTCCGCCCCTCTGGTGCTGGATTGGTCGTCCAGCAGGACCTATCCCTAGCCGGCCGCCCGGTTGCCGGGCAGACTGGGTGGCCAGCCCTTTTTCGGTCCAACACCGCGGTTGTGGCCCTTCTTCAGGCCCCGGCTCGAAGGAAGGCCATTGCACCTTCCTACATAGCCCTTAGTGGGTGTGTGGGAATGGGTAGAGGCTGTGGTAGCAAAGGGGGGCTGAAAATCAAGGCCTCCAAATCTTCTGCTCCTTGCACAGAGGCTTGGATGGACACTGGTGATAGAATGTGTGTGTGGAGAAGGGGTGGTCTTGGCCTATACACCTGCCTGTGATATTTTCTCTTAGGGGCCAGGGTGTAAATTCCCAGAAGGCCAATCTAGAGTCTTTCGATAAGGGTAGAGACTCAGTTTTCTCATTAAACAAATTTGACTCGTTGAATGGTAAATTTTCTATGGTGTTCCGCACCTCCCTGGGGAACCTCAAAGAGTGACACTAAGACTCATGTCTCATAACTACATCCGTGGCAAACTCTTTAGATGTCATGGCCGCTGCATCCACTGCAGCTTGCCAGGGACGTTTTTGCCACTAGCTTGCTTTCCTTGATGAAGGATTGAAATTGGGCTTTGTCCTCAAGGGGAGGTTTGTTCTTAAAGTGTGTCAGCCTGGAGTAGTTAAAATCGTATTTCGCTAACAAGGCCTGATAGTTAGCAATATGAAAGTGCAGGTTTGTATGCCAGACCAGTCTGCCTGGCTCCATGTTGGCCTCATTAACTGGCAGCACCATCTTGCATTGCAGAATGACAAAAAGCTGGTATTGGGAAACCTGGACTTCCTTAAGTGGGATCTGAAGGTCATTCGCTATTCTCTGCAGTAGCTCCTGGTACTGCCTGTGGTCATCCAGCAGAGAGACATCAAGGACAAAGTGATTGCTTCATCTGGAGGCAAGGATGATATCCCTATCAATACTGTCAGCACTTGTGAATCCATGTCAATTTCCTCCTCATCATACTCAGATGGATCCGGTGAATTCCAAATGGGAGAAGTGCATTGGACATCTGCCATATGGGTCCCCTTGAACCCAGTAGGTCCATTATTAGGGGTTGGCTGGTTGAGAGGGACCCATGGCATTGGGTACGAGCAGCCTCTGGAAAGTCATAGCTGGGAGAAAGGCATTTGGATTTCCCACTCCCTGTTGGGGCTTATCTCTCTCTGTGAAGATGAAGGACCAACCAGAGCATCAGACTCATCCAAGCTGGAAATGTGCTCTCGTTCCACTGGTGGGTGTGATGGTACTGGAGGGTGAACACTCCTGCCTGAGGGCTGGAATGGAGATGGTTCTTGTTTTACTGAAGTAGTTTTGTCCTCAGCAATGGCCCTCAGAAGGATGAGACCTGAGAGGAGAGGGGATTGAGGATAAGATGAAAATATCCTCCGTTGAGACATAAGTATCCATAGGTAACAGTGTTCAGGGCATTCTGGTGGTTGGGACCAATGGTTCTGTTCTAGCCCAAGACATTGTAAGTGGCTCGTCTTTCAAAGGATGGGCTGGTACTGGTCCAGCACTCTTGGATGGAACTGTGGATGTTAATTTTGATGTTTAGGAGTCAGAGCCTCCAGTGGAACTGATGAATCCTTTTTACTTTGTGCTTTATCCTTCTGCCTGGGAAGGGGCATGCGCAAGGGGAAGAAACAGGGGCCCGACCCCCCCAGTAATCATTGGGGGCACAGAACTCCTTTGGCCCCGGGGCTATGGTGGTGGTGGGGGGAGTGAGCTGCTCCTCCCATGGTCAGGTGGTGGTGGGGAAGGAGTGAAGAGCGAGCTGCTTTTCCCGGGGCTGGGGTGGCAGGGGATAGGGGGAGTAGGGTGCAAGTTCCTCCCAGGGCAGGGGCACAGAACGTGCCCCCCCAAAAGAGGTCAATATTAAATTTCTGTGCACACCCCTGCACCTGATGGCATCTTATGCAGTCCTGAGCTCTTAGAACCTATGCATGAAGGCCCATCTGCCCTGGATGGAGTTGGGGAGGAATCTCTTCTCTGTGGAACAGACCTAGATGGGGACCTGTTCTTATAACCCTAAGAGTGCCCCTTACTCTCTGGATGATGAGTCCTTGGGCTTAGCAGCTCTAGAGTCTACTCCCAAGCTTGTGCTCGGTAGGGCGCTGCTTGTTAGTTGGACAGTGTACAGGTGCGTGTGGGGGGGCCGAGGGGGAAGGAGATGGGGGTGGGGGAGGAGGGTCTCCCTGGCTGGCCTGGATCAGAATGAAATCTCAGCCTTCTCCATAAAGTGTTTCCTCAACCGAAACTCATGAGATTTGTGTGTTTGCAGGGGAAATGAATGACAGATGCTGCATTTTGCAGAGATAACCATCTCACCCAAACAGTAGAGTCAGTGTTTGTGGTCATTGCTCATGGAGAAGGAGCAAGGGTAAGAGATGCAATTCTTGATGATAGTTCCAGACCATGGGGAGGGACTCCCCAGCAAGGGGGAAAACAATCTATACTAACTACTATAAAAGCTCTAACTATGCTAATATAAAAACTATTTGCAATATTTATTTATCAGTTATAAAAAAGAAAGAGAAATCTGTAGACGCAGAGGATTCTGACTCAGGCCACGCAGTGATAAGAAGGAACTGGACAGGCATCAGCCTGCACTGCCTCTCATGCCCTCTGTCTGGAGCACAAGGAGAACAACCACATGTGTGTGGGACAACAGACACTGCTTGTTATGAATCTCTGGACTTGAGCGCATGTCACCATGCATACCCCCATGTAGGACACAGATTGGGACCACCACTCGAAGAACTGGGCCTTAGGAACCTACTGCTTTTGTGTATCTAGATCTTTGCTCCTATCAGTGTTCCTGTGGAAGACAGATGACAGCTGCTTGTTCAGCTACACCTGCATACAAGCAGTTTATTGTTTTTAAGACATGTTTTCTCGATAATGCTCTTTCTCTGAATAAATAGTACTTTTCTTTATGAAAGCTGGCTAGCCACTGGTTAACCCGGTCATTGCCCCTGGGAGAAGAAGACTGTAGGTGCTGAACAAAAGTCAGACCTGCTGAGATAATCACGGTAAATTGCAGGATTCTGTAGCCTAAGGTCCAGGTCTGGAGGGAGGAAGTTACAGGACTCTGTCCTAAAACAGAGGGTAGCTAGAAGCCTGAGACAAAAGGGAATGCACTGGAGGATGCCACAGAGGGGTCAGAGGTGCAGTTAAATCAGGAACTATGAGTGTAGTGTGCCACCCCCACACTTATTACCCATTGTATCCTCTTTAAATAGTTGAATTTTAACATTTCAATCATGTGCATTATTCCACCAAGTTTCAGTAATGCCTGTTATATTTATTGCAGCACATGCCATTCACAATAAAACTTTACTAAGCAGTTGGGAAGTAGAAGAGCAGGGGCAGAGTGAAGAAGAGGGAGTGCATACGGCACATATTTAAAGGGTAACAGCTACTCAGCAGTGTTCTGTCTCTCAGAGTCCCTCTCTCACCCCACAAGGTATGTTAATTAAGATACAATCTATTATACCTCAGACTGATTGATTTGATTACAGAATGTGTTAAACATTGTCTAAAATTATTAAATAATATGCAAATCATTCTGAAGTTTAATAAAAGGACATTTAAAACTGCACACTTCTTTGCATTTTTACACTCCCCTATAATATTTTTACCCCCTTTATGCGGCTGCAGTCCAGGGCGCAAGTACTTGGGGAATGTTGGTTGTATGCAGAAGAGCACTTGAGGCATATGCCGTTCCACAGAGTTATGCTATGCACGCAAGTTTCAATAGGATATATCCTTGTTCTATGGCTTTCACCTAGTAGAAATAAGAAATTAATAAAAGATAATGCCACTAAATTGAAAACACTTTCCCAACAAATAAGGGACAAAGGTGCTTTTAGTCCAGTACTTCACTGAATTAGAATATCCTCCTGGACATATGAAATCAGATGTGGCTTGCTATTTCAGACATGCCTTAGCCCATAGTTTCTCAACCTGTGGTACATGTACCCCTGGGGGTTCGAGAGTCACAGGCAGGGGGTACCCAGGTTAAAACTGAGTGAAGGGGAGGCAGGCGGCAGCTGCCGACTTCTGGGTAAGCCAGGCTGCAGCTGCCCGCTTCCGGCCCTATCACAGCTCCCAGCTGGGAAGTGAGCAGCAGCCGCCAGCTCTTCGGGGAGGCAGGCAGCAGCCCCCCTGCTTCCCACCTGGTCACAGCTCCCAGCTGGGAGGCAGGTGGCAGCCGCTAGCTTCTGGGGGAGGTGGGCAGCAGCCCCCCGCTTCCCACCAGGTCCCAGCTCCCAGGTGGGTGCCTGGTGGCAGCCTCCTGAGTCTCATGAGCTGGGCTCACAGCTGGGTGGCAGCCACCCGCACCCGGGTCTGAGCTGAGAGACAGCCTCCAACACCCCGGCTTGAAGACAGGCAGCAGCCCCCTTCTCACATCCCTGGGTCCCAGCTGGCATGGAAGCCTCCTCTGCCCCAGCTCGGATTGGATGGCAGTCACCCACCTCCTTGGCTGGCAGCCAGGCAGCAGCTGCCTGCAACTTGCCCAGGTGGCAGCCCCCCTCCTTGGCTCAAAGCCCAATGCCAAGAAAACTTGTCAATTTCACTGCTCTAGCTGAGCAGTGAAATTGACAACTATGACAGCCCCCGATTTTACCAGTTACCCTCTTTTCCTGTCTCTCTATCTCGCTCTCCTTCCCTGTTTCTCTCTCACCCCTTCCTCCTCTCAAATCTATGGAAAAAAATTTGGCGCAGCACTTTATGTTCCCCAGCATTGGCATGCCGCTGAAAGCCTCCTAGCTTTGGCCAACATCACCTCTAGCCCAGGTACATACTTGAGTTGTGCACCCCTGGTGTAAAAGTGGTAACCCTACCCACACTAGATCTGACATCTGTCATATCACGGGTTTATATACTCAACCCTTCTTCCAACATATGGCTCACATTAATCTGTAAATATAAAATCCCGTGGAATAGTGTGTGTGGGGTACTTATTAAAATCTTCAGAAGTTAGGGGATACTTGCTACTTAAAAGGTTGAGAAACACTGCTCTAGCCTTCCAATTTTCTGATGCTCACACTGTAAAGGGTTTAGCAGAGTTTTTATTCTTAATCCTCAGACTGTTGCAGTTATGTATGGCACGCTTCGACCACATTCATTTGGCTGGCAAACTGGAAAAACAGTGTCAGCCCAGTCTTTAAATCTAGGCTTTTCCAGATGTTGCTTTGCTATAAAACTACATGTGTTTCTGTTAGATACAATTATCTACACAATTTCTGTGGTAAAAAATTTGGAGTTAGCACTGAATTTAGCCCACAATCTGTGAAGACTTTAATTTGGAATTCTTCACCCCCTGCATGTGTGTGGTGAGAGGCATGAATAGGAGAGTCATATATTTAGCCTACCTATAGCCTAGATCCTGGAACACTTAAGTAGTCATTTCTCAAACAAGGATTCTCATTGGAGGGGTTTATGTTTTCAATTAATTACTTCTTACTTATTTCTGGTAATGCTCACAATGTACTAGACACATAAATGGTTGCAGGACCAGACCCACTGATCATCCTATAAATGCGTGATGTTACTACAGCAACCCAAAGAATGGGACAACAGCACACACCATTTAGTCATTATGAAACTTACAGGTTATTGAAATCCATTACACACACTGCAGGTTTTGGAAGAAAGAGGGGAGGGTTTTTTAAATAATTTTAAAATAGAGTTTTGACCACTATTAAAAGTGCAGGGCAATAAATCAAGTATATCTCCAGCAGGAATGGATGTGAGTGGTTTAAAAAAAATTACCATTGCCCTACTTTTCATCAATATGTGAACTCAACATACAGTGGGATCCATTGCCAGAAGGCTTCTGGTGACACTTCGAGAGCTTGGCAAAAAGCCTAGACATTTTACTCCAAATTCTAATAAATCGAGTATACATGGACCACATCATGGCAAGCATAAGACAATGCACTGATACTGTACAGTGCCTGGCAAATCAACTATGGACACAGTTGAAGATATTGAGAATTATTTTGCTTAGAAGAAAAGTTATGCAAAATGGGTATTATATACTCTGCGCTCCAATGAGCTATATGTTACTCTCAAATGTATGCACCCTCAGTGAGAACCATGTCTGCTCATCTTAGAACAAATTTTAGCCGTATGTAATTCAACTAGTGTGCTAAACACCCTTTAAATCCAATGGAAGGTGCTAGGATGGTATCCTCTCCTCCCTGAGAGTTCTGGTACTAAAGCTGGGAGAATAATGCAAAAATAATTCTGTAACTACTTGCTCAAATTAAAAATAAAGTTTGCTTGGCTGTGTCTTCACATCCTTTTTGTATTTGCCTGCTACAAATGAGTTTACTAGCAAGAATGTTCATAGAAACATGTTTTAAGTACTAAGTAAGTGTTAAGTACTAGCGAGTATTCACCAAAAATGAATGTATAAATAAGGATAATCACACTGGAAACTTGATTCTAAGATTGGCTCTGCTATTCAGGAAACAGAAATAATATGCAATGTATATGATCGAAACTAACCCCCACATTTCAAATTATGAACAGCGTAGATTTGCAGGGAACTGCTTGCAAACAATCTCCAGCTGCTGATTTTTATTGGTAAAAAAATGGTGGTGAAAAATTTAAACAAATACATTTGAGAAAACTTGTGGACACTTGTGGAAAAAGCAGCAAAATAAATGATCAGCGTGGGAAAATCCTATTGTTCAGAAATCTAGGGCAAGTAGAAGTGCTATGTGTGCAGCTAGATGTGTAAAATTTCCTGCCCACTGCAAAAGGACGAATGGGGAGGCTGGGTGGACTGAGAGACGTTAGCCACAGTAGCACCCAGGTGCCAGTCAAAGGGAAGGCAGCTGGAGGAGTTCAGAGGAATGGGATAAAGTTACCTAGCTGCTGTCTGTGGGAGTTAGGGACAGAAGGATCTGAGCAAAGCAACAGAACTGATCTGCCAATCAGAAGAACCCGTGCAGAAAGAGGGGGACAGAGCAGAGCAATACACACAAACTGGCAGCCAGAAAGGAGAAAGATGGACCGACCTAGTCTGTGTCAGTTACAGAAACAATTGGATCATGCTACACTAAAACCCACATTGTGAAATATTATACCAGAGGTGACTGCAAAGTCTCTGAGGGAAACGTATCAAAAGTGTCCATAGAAAGTTAGGTTTATTGCTGTGCTTGCTGGTGGACCTAATGACAGGACTGTAGGGGAGCAAGAGTCAGCTTTGGGCGGGATGAGAAAACTTGTACTCCCTTGTCACAGTTACTGGGGTAACCACTTCTGATCCCTACTGGTCTCTTCATGTGCACCCTCATTTCAGGTTTCAGGCCTCTTTCTGTCACCTCTATCTTGGGGTGGAATCACACAATTTTCCCACTCTCACACCAGGACTTGGGCTGCAGTCCCTGGCACTAACCATTGATACCTCAGGAGGCCTGACTTAGTGCAGACCCTGCAGTTCTGTTCCCTCTGTGAGAAATAACATTGGTAACCAGTGACCAGACAGCTTCCTTAAAACAAAGTGTTATTTATATAGAACCAAAAGTTTGTAATGAGAAAATACATATTAAAAACAATAAACCAATCTACACACCTGCCTGTCTTTCCCTGAGGTTTACCATTCCCTCAGTTGTTTTTCAATCACTACAAGGGCATGTGTTCCTTCCATCTCAGTCTATTCGCACCAGGAACACCACTTGACAACTGACTCCCCCTTCTTCTCCTGAGAAGGGCTTTTTAACTGCTTAGAATTCTTTTGATCTCTTTGTTCTCAGCATTGGCTGAACAGCTGTGTCACTTCAGCCGGAACCTGGAAGTATGCCATTGTCCTGTAATTGACCCCCAATATTGATCAGAGGTTGTTTATTCAGGAGCCATTAAGTTGACTTTCTCTTTGTTCTTCACACTGCCTCCCTGGTAATCCAGATCAATGCATACATACAGGAAGGTCTTATAACCAAATATAGAATAACTTCATCTGACTGACTGAATCCTATACAGTGTTCAGAAAATGATAATATCTTAGTATGCTTAAATTATTGCATTGTATCTCCCAGTCCTTCAAATTGCCTTTGCTGACATACTAGAACTGGAATCTGGGACAGTTGATGGTATCACACAGGGAATAAAAACAGCTTCACGAGTTGTGGGGATTAAAAGGATGCACAGTTCTAATTAGAACTGGTTGGTCTGAATTTTGATGATGCAGCATTAAGTATGGGCTGTTGTTCAAATTGTATGTAGGTCATGTTTAGACAAGATACCCCGCATGGTGTTGCTGTTGTGGATTCCATCAATCACAGCCTTGCTATTCCAGATCTCCAGAAAGATTATCCCTCACTGAAACTGTTTGAAAATTAGTTTGAATGGCATTTTCAAATTTTATTTGAGGCCTAGAAGGCAATAGCAACTTCAAGCTCTTCTTGTTGCTTTGAGGCAAATGCGAGTTATTTCACTATCATCCACCATGTAAGCTGAGCTGCTAGTCAGGCCCGAGGACTGAAGGCAATGAGCAAAAGTTATCATTTGATTGCTACCCGTTGAAAACATACTGCAGACTCACGGGCTGACAAAATCTAAGTTAAGAGCCAGAATGCTGATTGCTATCTGGGGCTTTGCAAAAACTGGAAAGTGCCATGCTGGAACTCACAGCAATAAGGCCACCCTGGCTTTTACATTCAAAATCTTATCCTTAGGGATATAGAAAATGTAAAGAGGTAAAATATGAGTGTACATTTAGAGGTAAAAGCTACAGAAAAGTCAAACCATTATGCCTTTTGACACATTGACACACCTTTCACTACAGCAACCACTATTAACACAAGTTCAGTGCTTTGACTCCAAAACAATAGCATAGTGATAAAAAAAAAGAACTGACCCACTATGGCAATGTACAAACCGATTTACACAACTGAATGGAGGAAGAAAAGGAGAGTGCCCTTGAATTACACATAAATACCATCAAATCTACAACAAAGGGCAGTGTGCATGCATGTTTTACAAAGCTATTAACCACCATACCATCAGCATTTCAGAATATTTTGCTCTTAATGGAAATATTGTTCTCATGTTCTTGTAACTCTGCATTGGTACATGATATTTCCACACTAAACTTGATCAAAAGAACCTACACATGTATATGCAGTGAATCATACTCCAGGGCTTGATTCAGATATGAGTGAATGGGCCAAGTATAGACGTTTCCAGCATCATCAGTCCATCTTCTACAGGCCTGATGGGTAACTAGGGACAAAACATGTCCATGGACAGTCACAGTGAACACAGAAACATAATTATTTACTCATTATATAATAATTTTCGGAATCAGGCAAAAATACTACTTTCAGCTGTAATACCAGTCTCAGGTTGGTGGTTGCAGTGGCATATTAATTTATAGTTTTGTCATCATTTTTAAAAATATATAAGACCAGACAAAGGTGAAACATACTAAAAGCAAGAGGATAAAAATGAGAACAAGCAGAATGCAAAGAAAGGCCTTTAGATAATCTCAGCAGTGACTATTTTATTTTAATTTACCTGAGAGAATAAGTCCACTTCATTACAATTGGGACCACTAAGTTTGAAATCTCAGCTGCCTATGGACAAAAAAAAAAAAAAATCAGAAATGTTTTTTTCTAACCTTTAAATTATTCACTACAGTTTAGTTCCACAGTTCTCCAGGATACCGATAGATCTGGGTGGGAAATGGTTTTTGCATTCTGTGAATATTTTTGAAAGTTTTACATTTCCCTCCTTCCCCCATCTCAAATCAGGATGAAAAGTAAAAAATTTCAAAAATATTTGTAAACAGAAAAAATGATTTTGTTTTCATTTCAAGTCAAAAGAGTTTTGTTTTGATAAATTAGAAACATTTCATTGAGATTTTACCCTTTTTTAGTCTAATTAGCTTAAATTTTTAAACAAAAAGCTATTTCAAACCAGTAAAGTGGAAGGTGTCAAAATATTTCATTTCAACAATTTCAGAACTTTTTTTCTTGGTTTTTTTCGAGTTGGGAAACTTGTCAAACCTGACCCTCTTTTGCAAATAGTTACAGTTTTGACAAATTGACATTTTTCTAGAACATCAAAAAATTTATTGAAAAATTCCCGACCAGCTCTATATACACACACGAGTAAATGCAGTTGCCATTTTTCTTGAGTTATATATGCTTTTTAAAATATAAGTTTTAAGTTTCTCTAATTCTTTAAAAGCTTGAACTAGAACCCTAATACTCAATGTGATATCTGAAAATACTGGCTGTTATTTGTGGCTGTACCCATGCTTTGAAATAGGTTACTGGTTATAGAATCCATGTGCTCTAGAGAAAAATGACTAAGTTACTATGGCCTGCATTGGGCTCTTAGTAAGCAGCCCATAATAAGGGGCTGTGTGCATGCACACCACCCCATAGGGAGCGCCAGGTGATATTGTGCCTCAGAGAGGGTGGGGGAAGTCATTTGTGACACACCTCTTTAATGGGTGCAGCATACATCCCTCTCCCCAGTGATGCTGATCAATACACTATGATAAGACAATGATTTACCTACTCTTGTACCTGATCCTAGGAGTGTTGGACATCTGTTGTGCATTCCTTGTGCTCCCACAAGCTTTGGAGCTATGCTTTGGGCAGCTCTACCAGGGGCTGGGAAGGTAGGAATCCTTACTCCTATCTATGCCATGTATGGGCAGTCCACTGTCTTGCCCTACAATTACTATACATTCATCTATTACAACAAATACTGTATATATTACATAATATAGTTATATTAATTATGCACATAGGGAGCTGAAGAATAGAACCCTTGTTTTTCCATCTACAAAACACAGATCTCTACCCCTGGACTAAAGGAGAACTCTAGAGAACAGCATTAGTGAGTCCCATATCATTTGAGTGAGCAGAGTATTGTGGTTCACTCACACACAGTCAGTCAGTCAAGGAGAATTTGTGATGGCATATTAGACTAATAGCCCATTACATCTAAAATTCTGCCTGGCAGTGTGTAATACCTGTTGTTTTAGCAGAATATGAAATACAGTGCTCCTGCCCAATTGTTATATTGGGGCCAAGATCCTTCCTGACCCTATCAAGGTAGTCAAAACCAATTTTCCTATGCTTGGGCCAGGAGACATAAGGAAATAAATCAGATCACAGGACTGGTTAGTGGAGATTTATAGCTCAAATTCCAACCCAGTATACTTATTCTTCTACACAGGACTGGTGAGTGTTTAATTGCTTATTACCAGACATATCTGGAAAAAATATATATTTCTGACAAGTTTAAAGAAAGGCAAGAAAATATTTTTGTCTAGCATAATCTTAAAAGCAGAATTATGCATGTATCTAACCATTGCTATAGCAGTTGGTGAGAAAAGTGGGCAGCAGGGAGACTGGTTTTAACAAAGCAATTATTGCTTTGAAGCTGTATTTTCCCAGCAGATTCCATTCTTGGAATTTTGAGACAATTTACACAGAGTTACTTTGAAGAGAAGACCAAGTCTAGTTCTGAGAGTTCTAAGAATGGCTTCTTCTTTGATGGCTAACAGCTGGTTTAAGTGTTAACAGTGGTGCAATGGTTGGGATATTCCTCTCCTACTGACGGGCAAGATTTTCTAGAGGTCAAGCTCTTGTTCCCTCTGCTTCTTCCTATCTGGCTGCTCTCTACTTAAGCCCCAATTTTCCCCCTAGTGCTGCAGGCACACAATTTTGCTCCACGCCTGCCTGCTTACCTCCACATGTTCCTCCACAACATCCCGGTGTGCTCCCTTGGCCTTCTACAGACCAATGCCCCCTCACCCAATTTCCTCGGTGTCCCCACACGTGGTTGTGAGCCTCCAACAGTCCACATATTTTCCTTATGCTATTCCATAGCCCTTCTCATCATTATGCTCCCCTCACCCACACCACTGCTCACCATGAAGCTGGACTTAGGTGTATGGGGGGAAGAAATTCAGCTCTGTGGAGGGTCAGTAGGGGAAGCTGGGCAGCGGAGAGGAAACACTGGCTCACAGGGAAATACGTATCAACACTGATAATGACTAGTCATGCAAATAACAATGATAGGTTTATTGAAAAAGCTGGCAAATTCCATAACAAAAACATAAACTTTGTTAACTTTCAGTTATGCAAATCCTGCCAGCTGCCAACACAAAGTGTAAACAGTAAGGAAAAACATGCAGGTACATCATCCAGTATCTTATTGACACTCAGCTCATCACTTCAGAATTTCAACTACCTTTTTTCCACAACCAGGGAACATAGCTCTTTACTTTCACCACGAACAATAAACATGCAATGTTAAACCAACATACCAAGGCACAAACATGCAAAATTTCAATCCTGTAATTTTTTTATGTAAGAGTTATACAAGATTTAGATCAATCACTAACCTAGATCAGCCACTCACATACCTTTAAATTACAGAAAAAGATCTCACAGATGTCATCTGCAACCAGATACCACACATATTTACACACAGCAAAATAAATTCATGTACAGAACTAAGGACAATGTAATTCATTAAGGCCCAGCAAACCTTACATTAAACATAAAACCAAGTCATAAACATGGTTGGAGATAAGACTGCTGGTTGGGTGTTCACAATGAGGGAAGAGATGATAAACTGTGGGTGGTGGTCCTTTCTGCAATATCTAACTACTTATTTACTCAGGGTGAAATGTCCCTCCTCCCACACAAAGACAGAGTAATTGGGCTTTGTAAAGAGAACTCTGTTGAGGTGGAGGTATGGAAGCTACCTACAAGCATGTGGCAAGCCTTGGAGCTGCAGGACAAACTGTCATTATTCCATTCGATACACTGGGGTAGTGGCCATTAGCAGATGCTACCGGAGATTTCTGGGATACTGAATCTGTGAAACTGCAGATCCAGTAGCCCATCTTTTGGCTCTTCCATGTTCGCCCATTCAGAGCTGGTGTGGGTGGAGCCCAGTCTCTTCCCAGTGCAGTGATGATGCGCATACTCCAATATGAGACTGTTTTATTTGTTCTACACAAAAGTAGGGCTTAAGAGGCAGAGAAGGCTTTATGCATTTGGGTAAGTCCTACCCATACAGAAGAGCATTCCTCCTTGATTGGCAGTTCAAAAACAAAAAACTTTTGCTTCTGAAAATGATTCTGTAGAATGTGTGTTTGTACAAGAGTTCTAGTAGCATTATTTAATTCTTCATACATAATACACTACTGAAAGTATAATAACCAGACACTATAGGCTTGGGAAGGTAAACTTGTCTGCCAAAGATTTGATAGAAAAGAAAATGCCTGAACTTTTATTCCCTACCATCAAAGTGTTGGATCCTTACCATATTTGGATACATCAGGTGGAACTGGGTCTGGCTGATGACCCCAGTCATCAGTGTTTTCTTTTACCAACTCTTCATCTCTCTCATATTCCATTGGCTCCACCCATCTTCCAGATCACTGTGTCAGTTTTCCACCTGGGCTTCTACGCTTACCAAATCATTACATTTCTTTTATTCTATTGTCTCTTCCTATTCTCCAGATGATTATTGTAACATGATTTTACAACATCACTAGTATACACTGAGTAGGGTGACCAGATAGCAACTGTGAAAAATTGGGACAGGGGCTGGAGAGTAATAAGCACCTATATAAGACAAAGCTCCAAATATCAGGACTATCTGGTCACCCGAATACTGTGAGAGTTGTATGAATGAAACACTGTATAAAGAAATTGCACTAAGCAATATTGCACTTCCATTATTTATTTCAATATGAGAATTTTAAAAGGGAAGGGAAAGTAGGACATGGGGGGGAGGGGGAGAGAAATCCAGAAGAGGATCCATGCATTTATGGTAAATGTGTATGTCAGCCTTTTTACTTTGCTTTGTAAATAGTACTACAAGGCTGTTGCTTTGGTAGCTGTTAAACTAACCTAACCCTTTCTGAATCTGAACACAGCCTCCGTAAATGTCAAACTGTACCCTCCTGAATTCATATTTAACTAGTTAGCCTGCCAGAGCCTACAGACTATTGCCACAAGATATTTGCAAACCGATTGATGAGTAATGCTTTAAATAGAGGTCTGTTTAAAAAACCAAACCAAGAGGCAGCATGTAGTAACGCACTTCAGTACACATCCAATGGTTCCAAAACACTGGGTTGAGTTCCATTACAGGAATAATTCCTGATAAAAGCTGGGTGGCAGACTCATGCCTTTAAATGCCTGCTTGGCTCCATTATAGGGAGGGAACTGCAGAAACATATTTTTTCCTATATTCCTCCATCTGTTTGGCAGTTAATATTCAAGGTCCTTAAACATTTATGGCACTACGCCCCAAGTCCGATAACCTTGCTGACAACAAAGGTTTTATTGACTTCAGTGTGAATTACACACGTGGAACAAAGAAGAAAAGCAAGAAGCTCAAAATCAAAACTTCCCTTGCACTGGTGCTCTGTCCCAGAGTGACCTGAGCAAGAGGAAACCAAAATGTAGCTCCATACATTCAGGAGGAGGCATCACAGGACAAAGATGGAATCATACACTTTCTCTTCCTCTCCTCACTTCCCTCACACACACGTAAGCAGGGCTGGGCTGGGAAAAGGATTAGAGCCTAACGTGCTCCTCCAATCCCATATTGCCCAGGAAGCATAATACCTCCTGACATTGGTGCAACGCACCTGCTACCCTCAGCTAGCAGAGCTCAGCCTGAGAGAAGGCATAATACAGCCCTTTGGGTTCTCCAGTGAAATGTCAAAAACCTGTGAAAGATAAACAAACAAACAAAACCAACCAAATCTCAGACAAGCCAGCTCTTTAGTTACTAACCTGAATGCAGTTTGTTAATTGTTTGTTTCCAGGTTTCATCCACTTTCTCTCCCATTTAATCCTTTTTTTCTATTCTCTGGGATACTAAGAAAATTTAAATTATTACAAACCAGGCATTCTCCTCCTCTGCATGGCACAGAACAGAGGAAGGGAAAATTACAAGATGGGATAATGTGTCAACTTCATATTTTTCTCTCAGCTCTTCTCCTTCTGGGCATTTTTGCATGGAAGGTGATACTTTAGCCCCAGATTGCCACACTTTGGTGTAGAGGCGGGACTTGGAGTTTACCAAAAATATCTGACAAACAATTTTAGCAGAGCTGGTTCTGAAAAAGCTGCAGCTCCAGGGGTCCCCATCCCATCAGAGACTGGTTGAAATACTGGTATGTTTGCTACTTATGTTCTGTTGCCATGTGATATCAAGTACAAGCTGCACTGTACTAACTCAAGAGCTCCCTAGGGAATTTTTTCTCATTTCTTCATGGCCCTGGGTGGGGGACAGTTTCCTCTGAAACAGAGGAGAAAGGAAAACACCATCCACGACTCTCAAACGTCCTCCACAAACACATACCAGTTCTGGATGCATTTCCTAGGCTCAGCCTCAGCCCATGGGACTAAATGAAGATTACTTGTAATAGAGTACTTAGAGATGGCTCTACATATTCACACTTAGGGTATTGCACCATCCAGTGATGCCTAAGGGTAGAACCATCTCCAAGCAGTGCCGCTCGCACCCCCTCTTACTCTTCTCCTCACACTCAAAATGTTCAGAGATGCTGAGGCTGTACAAGGAAGCACAGCCCAGAACAAAAGGACTCTGAGAAAAAGAGGAACGTGGGTGGGAAGTATGAATATGTAGAGCTATCTCAAAGAACTCTGGTTACAAGTAGGAAGCCTTCATATGTTCTTCAAGTGATTCTGTATATTCCCACTTATGAGGTAGTTTGATAAGTAGTGCTGAAAATAACCTGGAGGAGGAAACGGAGTCCTAACAGAATACAGGCTAAAACACCGCTCTACCAACTATAGATTTGACTTCAAGTGCTGATGCAAGAGCATAATGTTTAGTAGAAGTCTGTGCAGAACTCCAAGTTGCATCTCTGCAAATTTTAGTAGCCAGGACTTGCTTTTTTCAAGAAAAAGATGTGATTCTTAACATAAAAGAGAAATAATCAGATGATTTTTGAAACATTTCATTCTATTCAAATAATATGCAAGAGCTCTTCTTACATCCCAACTACGTAAAACAGATTTTGCCTTATTAGTATGTGGCTTTGGAAAAAAAATACCAACCAATTAATTGTCTGATGTGAATTCATAAACCACTTGGCTAAAACCTGGGATCAGGTTGAAGGCCACCTTATTTTTATCAAAAGATGAAAATGGTGGATCACCCCTCAAGGCATTTAATTCAGTCACCCTTCTGAAGGACTTTATGGCAATAATGAATCCCATCATCAAAGACAAACAAGACAAACAACACTGAGCCAAGGATTCAAAAGATGATTTCATGAGTGTAGATATATCCAAATTAAGATCCCAAGGAGGGACAAGATTTCTCAAAGAAGGCTATATAACCCCTTCATAAATTTCTTGTCCATATTATGCACGAACAGCACTTTACCATCAACCGAAATATGGTAAGCTGAGATACCTGCCAAATGAACTTACAAAGATGAGTTAGATAATGCCTCAGTTTTTAAGTTAAATATTACAAAATACGAGCTATGGAAGTTGAGACAGGAGAATCAGATTTTCCTTGCATCCAAGCCCCAAATCTGGACCATCTGTTTCTACAACATGGGATAGCAGCTCAAGCTTTCCAAGTATCCAAGCCTTGCTACATCAGAAGACAGTACTAAAGAAAACATCAGGGTCCCTGGCAAAGGTGGTCTCATGTGACTCCACATTCACGGTATGCACTTCAGGCCTTCCATTATTGTGAGCCAGCATACTGTGGCCCAGTATTTTGAAATGTCCTTCCTTCCCACAAGCTTGGCAGTTCTAGCGTGGCAGGAAGGAAATTGGCCAAGCTGGTAACTTTTCTGCCAGGGCCACGGAGCGGGAGTAGGTAGCCTTCCATGACTCTCGCAACAGAAGTAGAAGTAGCTGATAGTTTAAGCATAGACACAAAGGTAGCAGCAGTCTTGGACACAGAACCTTTTAGCCCAAGCACTTTCAAATGCGTTACTTTTAGCAACCGCTACATCAAATGCTAGTGTTCTAGCTTCTTCATCCAGAAGCCGTTCTCCCAGCCCATCGTGAAAATATCTGAGCATGATCATCTTAAAGTCCGCAGATTCACAGTTATGGGCCAAGTGACGCAACCAAAATGTGGACTCACATATTGTTTCACTAGACTGCTGGGGAGCTTCAAAAATATTTTCCTCTCTATCAGTCTCCAGTCCCAAAATATTTGTGGAGCAGCATCAGAGGATGACTTGGGCTCCAGCAGACCATCATAAATATCAGTGCCATCATAGCCAAAGCAGTTTGGGTTACAGAATTGAACCACTCATTGCCCTAATGTTACTCTCTGATGCACCCTACAGCAGCAATCCCATGACACAGACACACACTGAAGCAACACACACAGACATGTTGTTAATCAAAACATGCAATAACCATGAACTGGTTAGATCAGCAACAGTCTGGACAAAACGTAAAACAGTCCAAACAGCAGATACGTACTAGTGTGCCCTGAGTAGTGGCCGGCCCGCACGCACACGCACATGCACGCACGCTCTCTCACTGAGTTCAGGGAACAGGAACTAGGAAACAAGTGTTTGATCTGACAAAAAATAAATTGAGGAAGATTGCAGATAATGCTCCCTCTCATAATGGAAAGAAAGAGAAGGCCTTCTCCTAGAAGAAATCAAGCTCAAAGAGTGGGCCATCGATCTTGTCTCCTTCAGCTTTTCCAGCAACTCACCAATATTTTTACTGAAAAGACCCCCACTTTGAAGGGGTGATCTTCCATTTTGATTCTAGTATCCAGAGCAAGAGAAGAAGAGCAAAGTCAAAGATGTTTCCTCAGAGAAGTTGCAGAAGCCAATATCCTAGCAGAAGAGTCCGAGGCACCGAACAAAATCCTGAAAGCATGCTTTGCCACATTTTGATCCTCCATTAGGCACACTTTTGCCAACTCCTGTTGTCATCCAGCATATCCTGCACAAAACAGTGCCATGTTTCCCCACAAGTGGAATTGATAGTGGAACATAACTGCTAGGTAATCTGCCACCCTAATACCAAGAGAAGAAGAGAACCTCTCTCTTGCTAGGGAGACAATATATTCCCCTTCTCTATCAGCAGGAGTGAAATGGGCTTGTCCAGACCTTAACCTGCTACTGGCAGCAGCCATCACCAGAGAATTAGGTACAGGTTATGTGAGAAAATATGAAAACCCTTGGAGGGTATTTGTCTGCCTTCTTGGAAATAGACTGGTAAGAGGCAGAAGTGGACCAAACAGTCATAGAATCATAGAAGATTAGGGTTGGAAGGGACCTCAGGGGATCATCTAGTCCAACTCCCTGCTTAAAGCAGGACCAACCCCAACTAAATCATCCCAGTCAGGGCTTTGTCAAATCGCACCTTAAAAACATCTAAGGATGGAGATTCCACCACCTCCCTAGGTAACCCATTCCAGTGCTTCACCACCTTCCTAGTGAAAAAGTTTTTCCTAATATCCAACCTAGATCTCCTCCACTGCAACTTGAGACCATTTCTCCTAGTTCTGTCATCTGTCATGGAAGGCTGCAGCAGACCACTATGGATTGGTAATGACATCCTCAAGAATGTTCAACACAAAATGGGAGGTTTCCTTCATAGGTACTGAAGGTAAATTCAGCGCGGATGCTATCAGATCCATTAGGTCATGAAACTGTAGAGCATCCTCAGAAGGAGAAGAGGCAGAAGCCTCTCCTCCATGCTCATCTGGTAAAATATCAGGATTGTAGTCTGTGTCAGCATGCTCTTGTTTAAAAAAATATACCAAACACACTGTCTGAGATGCAGATTGATTCAGGGGGAGCAAATCCAAGGATTCTTTACTGCCCAGTTCTTTACATATTGGATATCACCTCTCCATCCATAAGGAGGACAACTGAAAAATTCCTGTAGCAGTCCCCAATAAGGCCATGGAGCCCAGGACTGCAATTTACCTTAGCAACTGGGATTTAGGAACACAGCTGCGGGAGGAGCAGTAGAAAGGGGCATAAGCTGGAGGAAACAGATCTATTTTTCCTTTATCATTCTCTGGATATGGATCTAGCCTTGGCTCCGCAATGGAGTTTACTGGAGATAACAGCTGTGGAAGGTAGACAGAAATAAACTTAAAGTGTATACATGAAGAGCTTTCTTTCTGAGTCTTCGGAGGAGGTACTGATGGATCAAAAAAAAAAAAAACCCAATAATCTCCTCTGCTATTCTTTTATCAGGTGAAGACAACACAGACCTCGAAACCAGTGAAGCTTGTCTCTTCCTCAAAACAGTCTGTTTCTCACTCAGATCCAAGAAACACTTGGAAGCTGAAGAGTGTACATCAGACAACAAAGTAAAAGTCCTTTTTGATTCCAAAGATGGACCTGGAACCAGAGCAGGGGTTGAAGCCAGAGCTGAAGTCCTGGATGGCACAAAATCCAGTAAAATACTTAACTTCTTTGGTTCTTGATACTGAAGCTGGAACTGGCCTTGCTTTCAAAGCAATAGAGGCATTGTTAGACTTGGACAGATCTGACAAATCTGATATTTGGGACTCAGCACTGCTAACCATAGCTGTCTTTTCCCTTGCCTTCTTCTTCGGAATCAACATTGCTGGACATGGCCCAAAGATCTGTAATAGGCAGTCTGGCCTTATCTATCAATGGTACCTTTAAAAGACCTGACTGCTTGAACAGGAGGATCTGAAGCAGGACCCAGTGATGGTTCCAATTTCCTGACCTTTAAGCTGCTTCAACTTGCTGGAGGCAGTCACAGGATCTGAAACTGGCCTCTTAGATTTTTGGATCTGATGAATGACCTGATCCAAAGACTTTAGTTCCAAGGGCTTCCTTAAGGAGATGCACCTGCAACCTGTTCTTCCTCTCCCTGTGAGCTCTGAATGTGAAAGTCTGGGAGATGAACACCCCAAAGGAGAGCAGCCCTCTCCTAAGCATTTCAGGCACCTAATATGGTCATCCAGCCAGGTACAACGATGGGAAGGTAGCCAGGCAAAAAGCACATCTTTTGAATCCCAACTTCTTTTTCTTCTTCAGTTCTGCCATAATCTGGAACCAAGCTAACTAATTTAACTATCTATACTTATCACTAAACTATACTAAACGAATAATCTGATGAGGTTCAACAAGGACAAGTGCAGAGTCCTGTACTGAGGATGGAAGAATCCCATGCACCGCTACGGACTGGGGACCAACTGAGTAGGCAGCAGTTTTGCAGAAAAGGACCTGGGGCTTACAATGGACAAGAAGCTGGATATGAGTCAGCAGTGTGCCCTTACTGCCAAGAAGGCTAACAGCATATTGGGCTGCATTAATAGGAGCATTGCCAGCAGATTGTGGGAAGTGATTATTCCCCTCTATATGGCACTGGTGAGCCACATTTGGAGTATTGTGTCCAGTTTTGGGCCCCACACTACAGGAAGGATGTGGACAAATTGGAGAGAGTCCAGCGGATGGCAACAAAAATGATTAGGGGACTGGAGCACATGACTTATGAGGAGAGGCTGAGGGAACTGGACTTGTTTAGTCTGCAGAAAAGAGGAATGAGGGAGGATTTGCTAGCGGCCTTTAACTATCTGAAAGGGGGTTCCAGGGAGGATGGAACTAGGTGTTTTCAGTGGTAGTAGATGACAGAACTAGGAGCAATGGTCTCATATTGCAGTGGGGGAGATCTAGGTTGGATATTAGGAAAACCTTTTTCACTAGGAGCGTGGTGAAGCACTGGAATGGGTTACCTAGGGAGGGGTGGAATCTCCATCCTTAGAAGTTTTTAAAGCTTGGCTTGACAAACCCCTGACTGGGATGATTTAATTGGGGTTGGTCGTGCTTTGAGCAGATGTTGGGCTGGATGACCTCCTGAGGTCCCTTTCAACCCTAATCTTCTATGATTAAAAAGGTATTAGCAATGGATAAAATAACCACATCCAACTTGACTGGAGTGGTTCACTTTCACTGCACAGCAGTTGGAAGTGACTGAGATGGCAGAGCGCATTGCGCTCTTTTTTATAGCCTCACCCTCAGAACATTCAGAGACACTCAGACAGGGGTGTGAGTGCTTTAATAATGGTCACTGTTTGGAGACAGTTCTACCATTAGGCACCACTAGGCAGCCCAATACTCCTAAGTGTAAATACACAGTGTCTCAAAGAACTCCCTCTTCTCCCTCCACCATTTCACCCCCAGGTGATATGACAGATTCATATGAACCAGCTCTCAGCACTGACTAGACTTGTAATGAAACCATGCGCTGCAAGCTATAGAAATAATCAGCAGCTAAATCAGACAAATCTGGCAGGCTAGTACTAGAACCATGCCTCTGTCTTCAAAAATACAGGTTTGAGCTAAAGGAGTTCTCTATCAGTGAGCAGGAGCAGCAGGTTTTTATCCTCTCTGTAGGTTAGAAACGAGAGAAACACTAACACTTACTCATACCAAGGGACAGTACATTACATATTGACTCATGAAAAAAAACCTGTTGAACTCCTTGACAAGGCACTATGACATAAAAATGTTAATAAGTAGTTTCCTACAAGTCCCAAAGTATTAATACTTATACAAGTTGATCTTGGAATAAAGTTAGAGGTTCTACTTTATTTATTGGGTCTTTTCCAAATGCAAGAAATGAAGAAGGATGCTAAAAGTTGGTTCTTGCTGATCAGATCTAGTTATTGCAGTATGTTTGGTATTACAGTAGCTTCAGAGTCTGCTGTCAGATCTGTTAATAGTAATTTTTTATGGTTCTTTTGTATATTAAGTTCTCATGAATCTTTGCCCCCAAATCCCAGAAACGTTTGTTAGCCAAAGTGCTGTCTCAGGCTACAGAGTGCTTTGTTTTAGATTAATAAGTGTCTCTAAATGATAATAAGACTGTATTTAAATGATCCACTCTGCTTTTTACCCTGACCTTGCTGACCTAGTCCAGATGTCTAGGAAGGACTACTAATAATTAATAAAGAATGCTTGTAAATGCACACTAATTGATAAGATGCTAGCAACTGATAACAGATGTTCCCTGTCCATTTTGTAATGGATGTGTTCTATAATCAATGTAAAAGCAAACCACTGAGTAATGTATTGATGACTAAGTCATTTAGAGCTAATTATAGTTACAGCTGTCGTTGGCTAACTAGGTAAATAGAGAACATTCACAAAATCAAAGTGTGAGAAAAAGTTTCAGTAAGGTCAGTTCTGGGAAAGAAAAATTGTGTAGGATTTTCTTTGTTCTAAACAAGACTATAAAGGATGAATTATAGGGAGTTAGAAGTGAAGTAAGGCACCAAACTTCTCCAGTCTCAGATTACTTTGTATGTTTTCCTTTCTGTATAGTGCTGCATTTAGTATTGATTGTCTTACTTAAATAAAACTTCAACTGAGTTGATTTGACATCACATTTTATTAAAATTCAAATGCATAACAGATCCCTAGGCAGTATGGTTTCGGCTAAGCCTGTGCTGGATTTTTAGTACTTGCTCCAAAAGTCCCTTGCTTTTGTGGCTCTAAGCCAGGTCTTTACATTTATTTTTCCCATATTGTTTTGTGAATTTTGGCATTTGTTGAGATATCTTTCTGTTCAGAGCTTGCAAAATACACCCAAATCTACAAAGCAGAGGATTTTTTATTTTTACTGAAGTATGGTATTTTCATGCATACAAAGTGTCAAGTTAAAGATTCAAGAGTTTATTGTCCATTCTTCAAGTGCAGAATTCCCATTAATGCTACTGAGAGATACCCCATTCACTTCAAGATGAGATTAAGTGACATTAATAAAAAACAAACAACTTTTTCTAGACAGAACAGATTGTCACATGACAGACTTACTATAATTCTACAAGTCATACATAAATTGCTAGATAACCTGTGACCTGTCTGTGCCGAGGTTAGCCCACCTGAAAATGCCATGGTCAGTGCAAGGTGAAAAAGGAGAGCAGATTCTCCCAAATTTGGTGGCTAACACTGCAGTTAGACTCACCAATTAGTTACGAACAGTGCCTCTGATTTCCCACACTGGTTATCAAGAAGTAAAACAAGAAGTTACACAGCCCCCTTTCTTGCATTTCAGTGTCTGGCCCCCCAATTAGCAACAAGGTTCACTAAAGAGATAATTATTAAAACTCTATTCCCTTTACCAAAAATGTTCTCCTTATCCTCAAAGGGTCAGCCACATTACAGATCAAGATAAGTTTGGATTTTACCCAAAATATCACACTGCCAGCCAATCCTTTATTAATTAAAATGAAAGGTTTATTATAAAAGGAAAAACAAATAAGAAGAGAGATGTTAAATGATTAAAGCTATATATATATATATATATATATATATATATATATATATATATATATATATATATATATATGGACTTTACAGTCATTTCTATGTATCAGATTCTCAGCAGAACTGTGAAGTTTGCAGGCTCGTACAGTTCCTCTGGGGTACATCCAGTACTTGGATGAATCTCAGTCCTTTGTTTCACAGCTTCAGTTGTAGATGAGTTGATCCAGAGATAAGAAGCAGGAATGAAGACAAACATGGGGATGGTATGCCTCTGCCTTTTATGTCTCTTTGCCATGTGGTTTGACCCAAACACAGTCAGCCACACAGCACACAGCACATGGCATGGAAAAACCCCAGAGTCCCCTGTCCCTGGGCATGTTCTTACATGTCCTGGTGACTGATAAGGTGCAGTCCCTGGGTTTTATCACTGGATTCATGTGAGTTCTGTGAGTTCCCTTGATGGGCCATTAAGCAGACTTAGTGCTGCTGCCATCCTCGCTGGGGTGTCACCCAGAAACACAGCAGAAGTTGAAATACAAATATGCCATACATATTTAGAACTTATAATACAAAATTGGCACATACATATTAATGTGCTTGTCAATCTTAGCGAATTATAACTTTTCCAATGGTACCTGACATGGCATATCTTGTATGAATTATTGTAATTTTGCAATATTGATATCAATAATATTATAAGAGGTCACCCCTAATCCAAACAGCATCACTCCCCTCACTCAAAATGGATGCAGAAAGGCGTGTCCCTAGACACTGCTGAATGGATCACAGAAATTGTCCATTCTTGGTTTTGTATTATTACAATTTCTAACAGGTTCCAAGGGTTTTTCAAAAGATCATTCACATCATACATTTTTACAATTCTTGCCATTAGCAACGGGTTAATTACAAGCATTAACATCAGCATTAATATCAACATCAAATTAGTACCAGTGTGCGCTTAGAACAATTTTTGTCATGCCACATTTTCAGTACAGATAATTTATTATTGGGGCAGGTTGTTTAACACCCCTTTTGAATTTTTGAACACTTTTAGCTCATAGCTTTTCTTTGAGCTCAGTATTCTCTTTCACATAGGCTTTGGGCAAACCTTCTCTCCTCCCCTCCCCCACCCCGGCTCTCCCCCATCAGGCAGATAGCTTGCATCAACACGCCTTAGCTAGTTCACTAGTTTTCAAATTTTCAGCAATGACCAATTTCCAGGTTAGACTCTGTTTTAAAAAGATACCAACCATTTTCACTAGTATCTTAGAAACAGGGTTGTGATGTCCTTTCACTAGCAATCTCTGGTTCCACAGTGGACTCGGGTACATCTGATTCCATAAGAAACTACAAAACATATCCCAAGTAGCTAGAGGTGAGAGGTTGCCTGCCACCCCCTATATTCCCCGAGATATCAACTGCACAGCTGTCCTGCTCTGTAGATCCAGCTATCCAGTTTTTGCTCTGAACCTGAGACACTCTGTTCATTTAAAGAGTCAGCATGCACCATTGTCTCCCCAATAGGCTAACCAACCTCCCTAATTTTCACTCCATCTCAAACCTTCTCTAAGGTATCCACACTTGATCTTTCTAAAACAAAGTCAGTGAATCCATACACACTTGAAAAACTCTGGCAGTTCGAAACTAAACCAAGTCCCTTAACACAAACTGTTGCTTGCTACAGGCAGTGATTCATCCTGAGCTAATTCTGTCAATTCACTTCCACACCCTTCAGTTGCAGCAAACTGCTTGCAAAAGCTACCATGAGGTTTTATTCTTTCAGGAGCACTTTTAAGCAACAATCCATTTTCTACAAAATTCTGTCCTTTCCTTCCTTAGCTAGGGGTTGCTCTAAGGAAACATCCTCCTTAGCCACAACAGACTCTTTTTTGTATTTCAGTTAAGTCCAGAAACAACTCTGAGACCACTGACCCATCCTCAATCAGCATAAGCTGAGAGGGCACATTCTGACTGCTTTTCAGACAGAAAATTGGAGACAAACTCCCCTTTAGCAAATAAACTGCTTTTCTGAACAGACAAGCTGCTGTTTCACAATCCCAAGGCTAGAGATTGTCTGTGACAAGGAAGAGAGTATCTGGCTAAACCCAAAAAACACTTTAAGTCATGCACCTCCCCGCCTTCACAAATTTCCCTGTTAATTACAGGTAACACAGAAGATTCACATTTATACTCTCTGGGACTGGGTTATGACATTAATCTAGTAACCTATATTTACCATATTATCAAACATACTAAGATTGTTATAAACTGGACAGATTCTCTCCCCAACTTTGCTGTTGAGAGGAGCTGGACTTTCAGGATGATACGGTTCCTGCTGTTCTTTTATTACTTTGGTTTAAAGTTTAAGTCTGGAAACTCTTGCCTCAGTTTCCAGTTCCAGCCTCCTGGGCTCTCTCCTCAGCTTTTTTTCCATCTCAGCTAACTTTTGCATTCGAGGTTCCGCCATTCTTCTCTCATGCTAAAGACGCAGACTGTCTCTCAGGGCTTGCAGTTTGATGGCTTCATATGATCGCGGATCACTCATTGGGACCAACTTTAACCTTTAACACTCAGTATCAAATTTTAAAATTTGGAACGACACAGGGTTCTGATCCAAACCCCAAATGATCTGATTCTGTGGATCCTGCTGTGGATCCGCCAATGTGACCCATCCATGCCTAGGGTAGCCCACTTGAAAATGTAAAGATCAGGGCAGAGTGCAAAATGAGAGCAGTTTCTCCCAAACTGGTGGCTAACACGGCAGTTAGATTCACCACCCAGTTACAAAACAGTGCCTCTGATTCTTGTTTTTAGCTTCTTGATAACCAGTAGGGAGTTACACAACCCCCTTTATTACATTTCAATGTCTGGCCCCCAATTAGCAACAAGGTCCAGAAAAGTTTTTAAAACTCTATTCCCTTTACCAAAAATGTTCTCCTTATCCCCAAAGGGTCAGCTACAGTACATATCAAAATAAGTTTGGATCTTACCCAAAATATCACACTGCCAGTCAATCCTTTAGTAACTAAAACTAAATAATAGGAAAAACAAATAAGAAAAGATGTTAAATGATTAAAGCCATCAGATGCATACAAACGACTTTAAAGTCCACATATTTCAGATTCTCAGCAGAATTGTAGAGTTTGCAGGCTTGTACAGTTCCTCTGGGGTACATCAAGTACTTGGATGGGTCTCAGTCCTTTGTTTCACAGCTTCAGTTGTAGATGAGGGGATCCATAGGTAGGAAGAAGGAATTAAGACAAGATGCGGATGTGCATTTGCCTTTTATGTCCCTTCGCCATGTAGCTTGCCCCAAACACAGCCATACAGCAAATGGCATGGAAAAGCCCCAGAGTCCTCTGTCCTTGAGTATGTTCTTACATGTCCTGGTGACTCTTAGGGTGTAGCCCCTGAGTTCTTTCACTGGATTCATTGTACCTGTGAGTTCCTTTGATGGGCCATTAAGCAGGGTTAGTGCTGCTGCCATCCTGGCTGGGGTGTCACCCAGAAACACAGCACAAATACAAATGCCATACGTATTTAGAACTTAAAATACAAAATTAACACATACACATAAATGTGCTTGTCAATCTTAGCGAATTATAACCTTTCATACTAGATATGCCATGTCAGGTACCATTGTGGTTGTGTAAGGATCTGCTGAGATGGTCCACCAGCACGTTCTGGGATCCTGGAAGGAAAGATGTCTCCAGGTGTATGGAGTGAGCGATGCAGAAGACTGACAATTTGAGGGCTTCTTGGCACAGGGGAGAGGAGCATGCTTCACCTTGTCTGTTTATATAAAACATCGTTGTCATATTGTCCGTCAGGACTGACACGTCTCTTCCTTCTAGAGGAGGTTGGAAAGTTTGGCATGCTAGACAAACTGCTTGCAATTCCTTGATGTTAATGTGAAGCAACATCTCTGCCAGTGACCAACGGCCTTGAATCCTGAGAATCCCCAGATGTGCTCCCCATCCCAGCTCAGATGCATCTGTGACCAGGGACAGTGATGGTTGGGGTCTGGAAAAAGGGACTCCTGTGCCCACCAGTTGAGCGTTGAGCCATCACTGAAGAGATTGTATGACTCAAGGGGGGGAAGTGAAACTACCTTGTCCAATTTGTTTCTGCTTGGTTGATAAGCTGAGGCCAGCCAAGCCTGGAGAGGTCTGAGCCGCAGCCTTGCATTCTGAACTATGTATGTGGAGGAGGCCATGTGACCTAGGAGTTTCAAGCAATTTTGCACTCTTGTGGTGGGAAAGTGACTGAAGTCCTTTATGTTCTTAAGGTGATCCTCCTCATTCTTGCCAGTGACCAGGATGGTGTCAAGACAGCACTGGACTCCTGGCAAGCCACTCAATATCTGGTCCATAGCCCTCTGGAACAAAGCTGGAGAAGATGTTACTCCAAAGGGCAAGTGACAGTATCAGTACAGCCCTTTATGTGTCATGATAGTCAACAGCTCTTGGGACTTCTCATCAACGTGCATCTGTAAATACACCTGACTCAGATCAATCTTGCTGAACTTTTGTCCACCAGCCAAACCAGTGAAGAAGTCATTGATGCGGGAAGAGGGTATTGCTCTGCACACAACACTGGGTTAACAATGACCTTAAAATCCCCACAAATCCGAATGGGGCCATCTTTCTTCAATACTAGAATAACTGGGGCTGCCCAATGGTTGTGGGTAAGTGATATTAGGACTATTTTTGACCACGCACTCCAGGTCCACTTCAACTTTTGGCCTGATGGCATATGGCACAGTTCTGGCTTTCAGACATTTTGGTTGGCTGTCAGGCTTAATGTTCAATTTCACAGTGATTCCCTTCATACTTCCCAGGTCCTCTCCAAAAACAGCAGCATGTTTCTTTAATACAGCTGTCAGACCTGTTTCTTCTTTAGCCATCCTGTTCACTTCTGCCCAGTTCCGCTGGATCTTCCTAAGCCATGACCTTCCCATTAAGGCTGGGTAATTGCCTTCCACCACAAACAGTGGCAATTTAGCAGACTGTCTATTGAGTTCCACCTTAACATCAGTAGTGCCCAACATGGGTACAGCTTCTCCAGTGTACCTCTTCAGAACAGTTTTTGCAGGCTTAAGCAGGAGATGCTTTAACTTCTCCTTATACACAGTGTCTGAGACTAGTGAAACTGCTGCGCCAGTGTCCAGTTCCATGCATACAGGTTTACCTTCCAACAGTGGTGTTACCCAGTATTCATGTGAGCCAACTGCCATGAACAAGATATGGAGTGGCACTTCTTCTGACTGGGTGTCACTTTGATCATCTTGAGTCTGCTCTACCATGTGCAGATTTTCCTTTTTGGTCTGCCAGACAGCAGGATTCTTTTTCTCCAGTTTGCCTGTTCTGTTTGACTTTTCTTTCTTTTGTTTGCAGGCGTGCTCAATGTGTCCCTTTTTTCCACATTGACGACACACTAGGTCTTTACACCAGCATTCTGATGCATGGTGACCTGGCTTTCCACAGCAGTAACATTCCCAGCTCCCCACTGTCTTGTGGGTTGGTTCATGGGACACTTTATGCACTCTGGTTGATGCACTGAACTGTTGGGGTTCCTTTGCAGCCAGCTCTATAGAGCTTGCAATTTCAATGGCCTTCTGCCAGGTGAACTGGGCCTCTGTCAATAGGTGCTTCTGTATTGCTTCATTGTGCAGATCACACGTTAACCTATCACGAAGGGTGTCATTTAACACATCATTAAATTCACAGTGCTCAGCAAGCTTCTTCAGAGCTGCTACAAATTGCACAATTGTTTCACCTTCTTCTTGATTCCTTTTGTAGAACCTAAATCTGCAATTACCAGTGGTTTGGAGAAAAATATGCCTCCAAGGTTTTCACTGTGTTATTGTAGGATTTTGTCTCTGGATTATCAGGTTGCACTAAGCTGTGCAATAGGGTATAGGTTTTAGCTCCTACAACACTTAAGAAAATGGGCACCTTCTTTGCATCTGTAATTTCATTTGTAATAACTAAAAGTTGAAAACACTCAATATACGAGTTCCATTTCTCTAGAGTCTCATCAAAAAGTCCCAGAGGACCTGTAAGCGTAGCCGCTACTGCTCCTCTTCCCCCCCTTTTCTTTCTCTTGTCTTTTGTTCATGTGTGTTGGGGTCACACACACACAATTGCTGGTGATTTCCATTCACTAGCACTGTTTTTGTTTTTTCCCGGTTCCCAGTCTGTCTGCTTCACTTTGGTCAGAACAAAGCAGAGCCTGTTTTAGTTTCAGTTTGAACTATCAGTGTAAATAGCCCAGCCCTCAAAACAGCAAAAAGGTTTTTTCTTACATTGACTTTAACTTTTTTGCCTGTGCAGCACAGGTCGATTCCATCCTCTGTCGCCACTTTTGTTATGTTGGATCCTTTTAATTGTATTCAGAGAGAGAGAAACCAGCACAGGAACACAGAGAGATGCAACACAGGGAGCATCTTTATTGAACTAATACTAAAACCAGCCAGGACTGGTTGAGCTATCCCCTAATAGTCTAACTATTGCTATGGCAACAAGCTAAGCTCTGTTGCTATGGCAACCTAGCCAATTAGGCAAGACACAAAATACACAACAACCATAGAGTCCTCTGACTCCCGCATCTCCTCTGCTTGGAGTCCCAGGTTTTTAGCCACCCTTCCCAGCAGTTCTTGATGAGCCCTATTGTTTACTGGAGGTGGTCCTGTGGATGTCTGCACCACCACTTTGTCAGGGAAGGATGATGATGATGCCCTAGGAAACACAGGGTCTTCTTGATGGACTGGTACACAGGGTTCTTCCTGTGTCAGGTCACTAGCCTCAGTGCTGAGGTCCATCACAATGCCGGTGTCTGCCCCTGTAGTCCTTGCTTGGCTTGGCACCAAAATCATTGCCTCCTTTGGTGCTGCAAGGTGATAAACAGACCAAACAGAGAAGACAAGAGCGCCAACGAAGGAAGTGAAGAGGCGGTGGGTCGGCAGGGCCTTATATGCAGTGCCAATAAGGTGCCGCTCCAGGGAGCGCCTGCATCAACCTGACAGGTACCACTAAGGAAAAATCTGATAACTGTGCATATGGCGTGCACACACATCTACTTTGAATCGACACAAGCAAGCACTTGAAGAAAAATAGACAATATTGTCCTTGGTTTTTGTCTCCTTTAACTTGCTAGATGGAGTCTACCTCTGATAAATTATACGAAAAGCACTATCAAACAAAGCTTATAACATACAGAAGGAAAAACAGAAGACAATACACAAACCAAAAATCCAACCACACCCAAATATATTTTTGACATATACCCATACAGTGCAATACTTTAAAAATTATATTAATCATAGGAAAGTAAGGCTGGAAGGGACCTTGAGGATCATCTAGTCCATCCCCCTGCTCAGAGGCAGGACCAAGTATACCTAGATTATCCCTGACAGGTGTTTATTTAACCTGTTCTTAAAAACCTCCAATGGTGGGGATTCCACAGCCTTCCAGGGTAAACAGTTCCAATGCTTAACTACCTTTATGGTTACAAAGCTTTCCGTAATATCTAACCTAAATCTCCTGTGCTGCAGATTCCGTCTTGTCCTACTGTCAGTGGACATGGAGAACAATTTATCACCATCCTCTTTATAACAGCCCTTAACATATCTGAAGACTTAACACGTTCCCCCCTTCTTTTCTCTAGACTAAAGATGCTCAGTTTTTTTTTCAACCCTGCCTCATAGGTCAGGTTTTTTAAACCTTTTATCATTTTTGTTTGGTCTTCTCTTCACTCTTTCCAGTTTGTCTACATCTTTCTTAAAGCATGGCATCCAAAACTCGAACAACACTCCAGCATAGGCCTCACCAGTACCAAATACAGTGGTACAATTACTTGCCATGTATTTGATATTACACTCCTGTTAATACATTCCAGAATGTTATTTGCCTTTTTTCACAAGCAGCATCACATTCGATCTGTGATCCAGTATAATCCCAGATCCCTTTCTGCAGTACTCTTTCCTAGGCAGTCATTCCCCATTTTGTATTTGTGCATTTAATTTTTTCCTTCCTAAGTGTAGTACTTTGCACTTCTCTTTATGAATTTCATCTTGTTGATTTTAGATCAATTCTCCAATTTATCACAGTCATTTTTAAATTCTAATCCTCTCCTCCAAAGTGCTTGTAAACCCTCCTAGCTTGGTTCACGCATAAACTTTATAAGCATACTCTTCACTCTATTGTCCAAGTCATTAATGAAAATATTAACTAGTACCAGACCCAGATCTGACCCATGTGGGATCCCACTAGATACACCCTTCCAGTTTGACAGAGAACCATAACTACTCTAAGTACATTTTTTTCTACCAGTTGTGCACCCACATAATAATTTCATCTAACCCACATTTCCCTAGTTTGGTTATGAGAATGTCATGTGAAACTACATCAAAAGCCTTACTAAAATCAAGATCGATCATGTCTACTGCTTCTCCCACATCCACTAAGCCAGTAATCCTGTCAAAGAAGGAAATTAGGTTGGTTTGGCATGTTTGTTCTATTATTCTCTAGGACCAGGTGCTTAGAAACTGATCGTTTCCACAGCTTGTTGCAGTATCTTTCCAAGATCTGAAGTTAGACTGACTGGTCTATAATTCCTTGGTCCTCTTTGTTCCCCTTTTTAAAGAAGATATCGTATCAGGTATCATATTGAGAATTTATCAGGCCCTTCCAAATTACATAAATCTAACTTATCTAAATATTCTTGAATCTGTTCTTTCCCGATTCTGATTTGTGTTCCTGCCCCCTTTTTACTATTAATTGTCTTATGCATTTGGTTACAATTAACCTTTGTAGCAAACACTGAAGCAAAATAGGAAATTTGTGTTTTGTGATATTGCTTTTCCAACAACAGTCTGGGGAAAGTCTCCCAATACTACCAGGTCTTGTGTTTTAGGTATTTTTGTTATTTGTTGAAGAAATGCCTCACCCAGCTCCTCCTCCTGATTTGGTGGCCTATAGTAGACCCCCCACCATAACATTGCCCTCTTTTATCTTCCACTATGGATTTTCAACTGATCTGCCTCTCACCACCTTGATGTACAATAATAAAAATCAAATGCACAAATACAAATTGGGGAATAATGACTGAGGCCAAATCCTCAAGTCCTTGCTCAGTTTTCACTCAGACAAACTTCCTAAGTCAATGGTAGGGTTGCCTGAGCAAGGAATAAATAAAGTTGCAGTGGAGGATGAAACACCATCCCCTCATCCTTAGGGCCTCAAAGAGTGCTCTCTGTGCGTTGAGATCCATGCTGTGGGAAATAGGTGTATGGGTGCAGGGACTGAACAACTCCATAACGGGGCCAAAGGGCTACACATTGATTGTCCAGCTACCTCCCTGCACCCCATAGAAATTACCAGGGAAAGGTATTTGGGGGAAGGCACTGAGGTCCCAGGGCCAGAACAGCAGTACAATGCCTCACTTGGATGATGCTAACTCTTGCAGCTTCCCCAAGTTTGTGGCTAGGCTCTTGGACTAATTTTGTAAGCAGTGTGGGCTCAGCAATTTGTGTGGGTTTTTGTGTGGGAGGGGGTAATAAAAACCTGAATAAGGACCTCTGGATTTGCCCTGTACCAACAATGGATTCATTTTGAATAGGTAAAAGTACATAGGCAAAAACCTGGAGGTTCTTACTGTATTTTTATTTAGTCTTTGACAGACTGGGCAAGATCCTCAGAGTAAAACAGTGTAGCTCCATTGACTTTAATGAAACAGTGCTGATTTATCCTCCAGCTGAGGATCTAACCTGTTGACTTTAATAGGAATTTAAAAGTTGAATAAATACTGATTAGACTAGAGAAACTCATGATTTGTCCAGTGCTAGTATATATCAAGGTCCTTCGAAGTTGTTTTGCTTCCTCTTGATATTCTTTACATAACTTGTTTAGATAAAATCCTGTCAATTAAGATTTAACTAAAGTTTATAAATAAGTGGAGACAGGATTATACATATTAATATTAGACAGACAATCTCTTCAGGCCTGGGTGTAGCATAAAAGAATAATTGAAATGAATGCAATAATGAATTTCCACAGGCTATATGTTCTATCACTTTTTGTTCCAATATATGAATAGTCAATGTATATTGGAAAACACAAAACACAGAAACAAAAACGGAAGATGCGAAGGTCTGAGGACCTGCCCCTCTGCAAATGCAAGCTTATGGCAGACATGCTTATCTGTTCCTAAAACATGATTCCTTCACCCAGCTCTAGAAGAAGGTGGAGAAAACCAAGGTCTCCAGGGGAATTTCAATCCTTTTAAAATATTGGGTGAGAAAGTAAAAGGAAGTTTAATGTAAGTTCTCCAGGGCAGGGAATGTCTCTTACTATGCAATTGTACAGCACCTAGCACACTGGGGTATAAGGAGAGCCCCATGAATTTTTTTGGGGGGGGTACCTTTACAGGGAGGGAGGGGTGAATTTGGTGTTATTTTATGATACTGAAGGGACAGCTGGGCCAAACCTGAATGGCAATACAATCCTGTGTGTCTGGTTGCAGTGCCCAGAGCAGGCAGCTAGCCTCACAGGACAGAAGCCCTCCCCCCCCCCTCAAGGAGTGAGTTTTTCATTTTATTTATTTGTATACATTGTTTTTCATTTGATATAATTTCATATTTGCAAAAAAATAGGGGACTCTGGATGTAACCTGATAATTTTAAAAATTGTGAAGTGCTGTTCTGGATGGTTTACTAATACATTATATTGACACACAGTGAACCAAATTCATCCCTATTGACTTCTAGTGAGTAATAAAGGGTCATTTTGGCTCCCTCAGCCTTGGAGATCAACTGAGGATTTCAATAGTTAATAGCGTTCAAGCAGAAGACATATCTGTAAATCAGTGTTATATTTAGTATGTCTCCAGGCAATCCCTACATTCAGCTTTGATTGGACTTCTGAATGCACTGTACTTCATAAGTATCTGCAGACCCCATTGTTTGGTGCCCTTTCCCCGTTTACTGTACCACTTGCCTTCGTTGTGGAATTCCCTATCTTTGTGGATAAGAAATGGAGTCCTTGGATGTTTATACATTCAAGATAAAGTCTCTTTAGTTGTACCTTTAAGGGTCTATTTTGACTATACAACGGGGATAACATTGGTAGAAATGAATTTGGTCACATGAAGGTTAACTAGAAGGGGACACACATGCCCATGAGGGGAAAATGAGCTCCCGAATGTATATCAATTTCTTGTTAATTTTTGTTGTTGCTCTCTAAAATGCTGCTGGATTTTTAAGTTAGTGGTTCACATAAAGAAAATACAAATGATGTCCTGAGATGGATCAATTCAATGTGGGGAAAACCCAACAGCAAGTGGGGACTGGAAGTGGGGTGTACACCATCTGCAATGTGCAGAATGAGGTAGAATATGGACAGCTGGAGAATCCTTCTTTATTCCTGTTCTGTACATTGGGGCCATAAGGAACCTGCACAGGCAGCCATTGGGCTAGAATAATGGTCAGAAGTGGCTTTGAAGCTACTTTCATGATCATACCACATTCCTACTACACCTCACCGCCAGCACCTGCTATATCAGGCTGTGAGCTTGATTTGCCATGTTTAGTCTCAGTAGAGAAGTGATTGATTAAATAAATGAAAGATAACAAGATGCTTGTTTTGTTTAACTAAATCTATTAAAAACACAGCTAAGTTTCATTTGAAAATTACTAAGTATTAATGAATTCATGGAGTTCTTTTGTTAAAGGGTATCCTCAGAACTTCTTCCTTCCACTTGACAGAGTGGATATGACTGAAAGAGCAGCTGGCCAGTGAAACATCAGAGACCAGCCACTGCCAGCCAAGAGACTGACTGAATACCTAGATAAAACAGGTCATGATTCCATTTTGAAAGCAGTGTATGTCATGGATTGATAAGTAGGGAAGAGGCAGAATTTAATTCCTTTTTGTGTAAGGGAAAGGCAGTAACCCTAGTTACACTCATATGAAATATTACAAACTATTCACAAGAAAACTAATGACTACACACATTAAAATATAGTTAATTTCCTTACACTACTGTGCACTTGAGAAATGTAAATAGGATCTATAAAACATAACATGATATGGATGTATATGCCAATAAGGGGGTAGAGGGTTCCTACATACAGAGTTATGCCAAATAATAAGAACAACTCCATTGGCCTTTCTTTACATTCAAAAGCTTCCCTTGAATTCTTGGGAGGCACCTCAGCCTAGTTACAAAAAAACCCCAAAAAACCAATGTATCATGCTACAATATTATCAGTTATATCTTTATAAAAACAGTGTCTATAAAAAGAGGTACTGAGTAGAGATGTAAAATACTAAATGGTTAACCGATAAGTATTAATCTGACCGTTGAGACTAATACTAATCAGTTAACCAGTGGTGCGGGCCCTCAGTCTCCATGGTGATGGCATCGGGCTGTGGTGGAGACAGCTGCGCTGCTGCCCAGGGAGACTGTGGCCCTGGTGCAGGTGCTGCAGAGTGCCCTGCTGTGGAATACTGGTGACCATGGGTCCTAGATGAGGATTGGTGCCAGGCTGGGGGTACTACCTGGGTGCTGCTGGTAGGAGTGGAGTGTGTGTGTGGGGGAGGGGACGGGACGACGACACACACAACACAAAATTATATCAGTTAAACAGTTAATTGATATAATTTTAATAGTTTAAATGGTTACCTTTTCTAACGGATATTTACATCCCTAGTACTGAGAAAAATTTGATACCAGATCTCACTGTCATATAGGTTGCTAATCCAAATGATGAAAGGTGCTCAGTTTTCAGTCTGCTACTGCATACAAGAGGATTGTGAAGGTTTAATGTAATTCACTTTTAATACATTAGAAGTTTCCTTTCAAAGTTCTTCCCTTAGGCAAACTGAGTCACATTCAAATGCTAATAAGCTTGTGCTGTCATTTCTAGTGTCTCTAATGCACAAGAATTTTGACTTGCTCAATTCCTCCCATATTACCCAATGCCCTAATTTACACATATGGGTTTTTACAGCATTGCCAGTCACCATTAACATCAACAGAAAATTGGGAGGCTCAGCACATGCCTACAGGGCTATACTAGTGTCCCTTGGTTGTTCTCACAGACTTCTCTCTCAACTGCCTCAGTCCACTTCCATAGGCTTCATCCCTTTTCTTGCTCTGCACCAGAAGTCATCAGAGCTAACCTCACCAAGATATAGAATGCATCATTATGGGTTCCTCAGAGGCAATGCTTCCCAGTGCTCCCACAAGCATTGTGTCTGCCTCAGGGAGCTCTGTCTCAGAAGGCATAACTCCTCACCACCCTCTACTGAGGACTATCGTTCAAAAGAGTTTAGCCCTTGATTGCTCTTCAGTGGATTAAATTTTGAATTAATAAAGGACCCTTATCAGCACAGTTCCATTTAAGTGACGCATCCAACCTTTTTACTCATCCAGCCCAGAGTCAAAGACAAAGCATAGCCCTTGTTTACCAGTTACATATACACTTTTCAGTCTCCTAAGAAATAAAAAAATCTAACAATATTATATAAAAATATAAACATATTATATGAAAAGAATACAAAAAGCCTACCTTGTCACAGTTCTATATTATGTATCTTAACACAGTGTTTCTCAACCTGGGGGTCACAGCCCCCCAAGATAAATTGTGTGTGTGTGTGGGAGGAGTTACAGGCTTGGGTTTGGGCGGCTTCAGTCCCCTATATTTTCAAGTCTCAGTAAGGAGGTCATGACCTTTTTTTTTTTTTTTTTTTTAAGTCCAAAGGGGGTCACCAGCACAAAAAAGTTGAGAAACACTGCCTTAAGGCCATCAAGGGATTCAGAAGAGAGTCTGAAATTTGAAAGAAGATTGTTGGTTTCTGTCTAGAAGTTTCAACTAACATGTACATTTCACCTGGATTTGTAGCTACAGTAGATGGTTTAAAAAGAATTATCCTTAAACTCATTACAAAAATCACAAAAAGTATACACCAGGTATTTATCATTGCCAAGAAAAAAAGTTGATCTATAAAATCATACAAATCAGACATCGGTTTTAACAATCAAGGGTCTGAAATAAAAATCAAAGAATCATAGAAAAGTCCATCCCACAGTGAGGCAGGACCATGCTTCCCTAGACCAACCTTGACAAGTGTTTTGTCCACCTGTCCTTAAAAATCTCCAGTGACGGAGATTCCACAACTTCCCTTGGTTTTGGTAACTTATTCCAGTACTTAAATATACTTATAGTTTGAAGGTTTTTCCTAATATTGAACCTAAATCTCCCTGGCTGCAAATTAAACTGAGTACTTCTTGTCCTACCTTCAGCAGACTCTGAGAACAACTGATTAACATAGATTAACATTAATTAACATAGATGGGGGAAATTCCAAAACCTCCCCTTTAATCGCAGTTACACAGCATTAGTTGTACGCAGTTGAGGCCTTATCAGCACTGAGTAGAGTGAATTACTTCTTGTGTCTTGCTTAAAACACTCCTACTAAAACATCTCAGAATGATGTTTGCTTTTTTTGTGTGCAGCTTTATTACATTGTTGACTCATATTTAGCTTGTGATCCACTATGACCCCCCACATCCTTTTCTGTAGTACTCCTTTCCAGATAGTCATTCTACACTTTATAGTTGTGCAAATGATTAATCCTTCCTACATGTAGTACTTTGCATTTGTCCTTATTGACTTTCATCTTATTTATTTCCAACCATTCCTTCAATTTGTCAGGATTGTTTTGAATTCTAATTCTGTCCTCCAGAGTGTTTGCAACCCCTCAGACTTTAAGTGTACTCTCTATGCCATTTTCTAAATCACATATGAAGATATTGAACAGAAAAGGACCCAGGCCTGATCCCTGCAGCACCCCAGTTGAAATGCCCTTCCAGCTTGATGGTGAACCATTGATAACTGCTCTCCGAGTGCAGTTACCTTATAGTAAGTTTGTCTAGACTATCATTTCTCTAGTTTGTTTATGAAAAGGTCACATGAAATGGTATCAAAAGCCTTACTAAAGTTGAGATACATCACATCTTCTGCTTCCCTGCTATCCACAAGGCTTGTTACCCTGTCAAAGAAGGATATTAGGTTGGTTTGCCATGATTTGTTCTTGACAAATCCGTGTTGTTACTTATCACCTGATCTTCTAGGTGCTTACAAATTGATTGTTTGATTATTCACTCCATTATCTTTCCCAGTACCGAAGTTAAGCTGCCTAGTCTATAATTTCCTTATTCTCCCTTTTTATAGATAGGGCAAATATAGGATCTTTTCCAGTCCTCTGGCATCTCTCCCGTCCTCTATTAGTTCTCAAGAGATAGTTGCTAATGGCTCAGAGATCTCTTCAGCCAGTTCTAGGATATATTTCACCAGGCCCTGCCAAGCTGAAGACATCTTATTTGTCTAAGTAATTCTTAACTTGTTCTGTTGCAATCTTAGCCTCACATCCTGCCCCATTTACGGTGATGTTTACTATATTAGTCGTCCAATCACTGCTAACTCTTTTGGTGAAAACTGAAACAAAAAGGCATTTAACGCTTTGGCCATTGCTGCATTTTCTGCTATTGTCTTTCCTGTTTCATTGAGCAATGGGCCTATCATGTCCTTGGTTTTCCTCTTGCTTCTTTTGTATTTGTAAGATGTTTTCTTGTTACCCTTTATGTTCCAACCAAGTTTAATGTCATTTTGTGCCTTGTCCTTTTTAATTTTTTCCTTACATGCTTGTGTGTATTTTTATATATTCATCCTTCATAATTGGAATTAGTTTCTACTTTTTATGACTCTTTTTTGAGTACAGGTCATTGAAGATCTCCTGGTTAAGTCAGGGTGGTCTTTTACCATACTTCATATCTTTCCTATGTATTAGGGGTAGTTTGCTCTTGTGCCCTTAATAATGTTTCTTTAAAAAAAGTGACAGTTCTCCTGAACATTTTTTCCCTCAGACTTGCTTCCCATGGCATCTTATCTACCAATTCTTTGTATTTGCTAAAAAGTCTGCCTTCATGAAGTCTATTGTCTTTATTTTTGCTGTTTTTCCTCCTTCCTTTCCCCAGAATCATGAGCACAATCATTTCATAATAACTTTCACCCAACTGCCTTCCACCTTCAAATTCTCAACAAGTTTCTCCCTATTTGTCAGAAACAAATCAAGAATAGCCTGTCTCGTAGCTGCCTTCTCCACCTTCTCTAATAAAAAGAGATCTCCAATGCATTCCAAGAACTTTTTGGATAATGTGTGCCCTACTCTATTATTTTCCCAGCAGATGGTTGGGTAGTTGAAGTCCCCCATCACCACCAAGTCGTGTTTTGGATGATTTTGTTAGTTGTTTAAAAAAAAATCGTAATCCATCACTTCTTACTGGCTAGGTGGTCTATAGTAGACACCTACCATGACATCACCCTTACCCAGAGACTTTCAGCAGGTCTGCCTTCCATTTTTATCTAATCTAGTGCAAGTGTGTATATCTTTGATATACAAGACCTCTTTTTTTTCTCCAGTCTGTCCTTCCTGAACAAGCTGTACCCTTCTATACCAATATTCCAGTCATGTGAATAATCCCACCAAGTTTATGTGATGCCTGTTCAGTTGTAATTGTGTTTATTCACTAGTATTTCTAATTCTTCCTGTTTATTCCGCATAGTTCTTGCATAAGTATACAGATATCCAAGATGTTTGTTTAATTTCCCCTTGTCTTAGTCCCTGCTGTGATTGCCCATGTTCTGCCCAGATTCTGACCCTTCACCCAGCTCTCCTATTTTGGACTTACATATGGGCTTTTGTCTTCTGCCTCCATTACCGTAAGTGTAATTTTGACTACACAATACCCGGTAGTCACATTGTTCTAACTCATGCTCTAATGGCAGGGCATACATTGTGCATAAACACTAATGAGACTAAAAGGAACCATAACGAACCTATGAAAAAACAGGTTACCCCAATATTCTTGGGGGGGACAATACAAATAAGGAAAAAGAGTGTGGACATCTTCAGGCACATGCCCAGAGTGTTAGGTATAGGAAGAATCACAAGATAAAAAGAGGGCTCCCAGATTGGGTAAAGTTGAATTCCCTATGGGAAAACTCCAGCAGGATCCATCCCTCTACTGATGATCAATTGGCAAGGCAGTCATCAGACATTAAGAATATCATTAAGGATGTAAATATAACTATATCTGTAACTTGTGCATAGGTCTTTATAGAATGTCTATATGCACGGGTAATTGTAACTTTAATAAAACTTGTAAAACAGACTGAACCTTGTATTTGTAAATGTATGTGCGGTCACTATCCTTGGTCTTTATATGTTCCTAGGGGCTGTAAATCAGAAGTAAGTAGCAGAGGTGAATTTCACTCTGAATTTCACAGCTTGAAACTGTAGCCACACGGTGGTGTAATACAACAATTACTAAACTCATTTTAAATAAAATAAAAAACTACAACTGTGTTACTGTCTTCTTATCCTTCAACCCACTACCAAGCAATTTCCAGGGCACTGAAGGCATTAGAATGTGAAGGGATGTTATCTTTTTCTTCATCAACATTCTCAATATATGTGTTTTTTCCTGTTTGGAAAAATGGTTTATGTAACTGGTCATTTAAGATTGGTGGTAGTAAAGTCAAGGTTCTACTGCATATTTATCTGATAACTTTCTCTTCTTCCTTTCATGACTATGTTGATTCAGAGGTCAAAATCCTCCCAATAAAAGGATCACAAAGGCAGTAGCTATCAGATTATATAAGTGGTTGATAAAATGCTTTCTCCAAACCATGGGATGTTCTGTCACCCCCATCCCCCATCTTTGCACAGGGTCTAAAATTAGGCCCAGAGTATAGTAACACTAAAGTTATTTTTTTCCTTAATGTTCTTGTCCCAATTGGAGGTTGGCTGTTTGGGGAATGTCTCTCTGTGAATGTGAATTCTGACTGATTTTATAAACTCTATAGAACTCTAATACCCAGAATATGCTGACTCAGTCTTCTGACGAGAGGCACCAAGGCAGGTATTATACACCCTGTCTGGAAGTAGCTACAGATCTACCAAATAAGTTGTTAAAATGGCATAGGTTTTCCCTGGTAGAACAATGAATATGCTAAAGAGATTAGTTTCCTTTAGCTGGCCAGTTATCTCAGGTTGCCTGCAGGGAGAGGGGTTGGAACAATGGAGATTCTCCACCAACGAAGGAGGACAGAAGATGAGGTGTTAGAAGTTGCTTTTGAAGAGACACATCCTTTCTGAGCTAGGGGAATCTTTTGACTGCTGGACATGAACAAGCCATAGAGAGCTTGTTGCAGAAGCAAAGTGAAAATACCTGAAGGCTGAACAGGAGAAGAGGAAGGTCCAAAGATCCTGAACTGGCTGACTAAGCCCAAAGATCTCTCAGATTGGTGTGGACATTGGAGGAAGGATTTTTGGTTGCAAGGTTTGTTACTTTTTCATGGATCTGTAAGTCTCTTTGCTTTGTCTATGTGAGATGTGTGTGTGTTTAAGAAGTTACTTTGCAAGCCTTGAAGATCCTTTCTTTAATTCTCACATCTTCCTAAGATGAGAAACTCTAAATCAGAGCACCCGTGAGGGTGGATCTTTGGGAAAGGGAGAAGCTTATGCTTCTGTGGGAGGTGGGGGGAGGGTCAGCATTGGTCTTGGGGCCTACAACAGCTGGACCACAGGGTCCCATGTCCAAGAAGATATGCTAGAGAAGGAATCAGCAACCCAGGAGCAAGCCTGAAATGCTAGAACTAGGGACAGTGCCTGGATGCTGCTCAGTCTTAGTGGGCTTAGAAGCACATAGGATTTAATGTTTGGATTCAAAGATAGCTGCCTGGTAAGAGTCCAAATCAAAGGGCATGCTTGCCCTGTAGTGCCCCCTACTAGCTAGCATTGCTTTACTGATGCCTGCTTCAGTATCCCTTCGAGAGTCCACACAGGCCAGCTATTCAAAACAGTCCTCCCACCCCTCCTACAGTCCAATTTGTTAAGTCCTGTACCAAAAACTTTAAAAAGAAAACTCAAACTTACAAGTGTTCATCCTAATTTCAGCTGGGCCCACTCCCTCCTTGCAGAGGATCTGTCTTCCCTTCAGAGGTCCAGCAGACTTCTACTGCAGTTCCAAGCTAGACACAGCCCTTCCTCCCTGAGGGTCTCTTTTCCTGATCTAGCACCTCTTGCCTGGAGCTTAGCCTTTTCCATAGGCCTTCCCCCAACTTAGAGCCATACAAGAGGTATCTTATTCCCTGCAGTGTCTGCAGGCATCTGCCAACCACATGCAGCTGTCTCACTCTTTTATAAGGCCCAGGTGCTTTCTTTAAGCTCTGCTGACCAGTAGGAAATCAGTCCAGCTGCCTCTCCCTTTCTCCCCTCTTCCTCCACATCCTCTTAAAGGGTCAGTCATCCTGCAAGCTGAGGGAACTTGACCAAGTCAGAGATAAGAGATGACTAAACATATAGCTCTGGATACTCAAAAATACCTAGGCACTGCGAAACTGAGCATCACAATGCCTGACTTTTAGGCCTCTAAAACAAAAACAAAACAAAACAAAAATCACAGTAACACACTACAATTCACACAGCCTGAGTTAGGCTTAGGCTCCCAGTACAATGAATGGGGAGAGATAGGCATCTTAGACTATGATCAACAAAACCCAACACATTATTCAGGGAGTTGCCTAAGATAGCCAATGGGAGATACCGAAAAGCAGGGTGTGTGCTAAGTGCTACCCCGCTTATGGAGATAGGGCTGGAGGGATCTCTGATAGCAATTCACAATCTACTTCCTAAGCCACTGAATGAGTTAAGCAAGTGCCCAACTCCAGGCAAAATGGCCAGAGAAAGAGATGATGCCAGTGGTCACCTTATAACTTTTCTCCCAGTGATTAGAGCACTCACCTGGGATGTGGGAGACCTAGGTTCAATTCCCTCCTCAGGCAGAGGGGGGAAGAAAGAGTTTCAACAAGGGTCTCCGACCTCTCAGGCGTTGGTCTAACTGCTGAACTAGAGGATAGTCTGATGTAGGGATCCCTCAGTCTCCCCTGGTGAAGCTCTTCCATTTTGGCTAAATAATGAATGAGTAATTGATGCAAGAGGACTGGACCCTGGGTGGCCAATCTCCCAGCCACCAGGCTACAGAGTCATTCTCGCACTCTCCCTGGTCCAATGATTCTTTAAATATTTGAAGCTGTTCCACTGTGTATACACACTTCAAGTCATTGGGCCAGAGATAGTGGCTCTGTAGCCTGGTGGTTAGGGCACTAAGATAGGAAATCCAGGGTCCAGTCCTCCTGCTCCAATCACTCTTCTTTATCCAAAGTGAAACAACTTCAATGGAGGGAGCTTCAGAACAGAGAATCCCCTATTTCAGCAGTGAGAGCACAAGCCTGAGAGGTGGCAGACCCCTGTTGAAATCCTTTATCCCCATCTGCCTGAAGAGGGAATTGAACCTAGGTCTCCTACATCCCAGGTGAGTGCTTCTCAATCCAGTAGGCTGCCTTGAGCATGCCTCCTGGATCGGAATGGGTGTGTGGCTGAGGGCAACGGTTCCCAACCTGGGGGGTGGGACCACCTGGGGAGGGTGCCAAAGATTATCAGGGGTCCATGAGGCTTCAGTACTATTGAGGTCATTTAGCCCATTTAGCTCTGCGCCGGGCACAGCAGCTTTGAGCTCCTCATCGATTAGAGCAGAGGGGCAGCCCCCCTGAGGTCCACGGTGGCTAGGCGCAGCCCCCCCAAGCTCCGTGCCAGCCGGAGCAGAGGAGCAGCCTTGAGCTCCGTGCTGGCTAGAGTGGAGGAGCAACCTCCCCCAGCCCCACACTGGCCAGGCGCCTGGCTGGAGAACAGTCCCATTCCAATGGGGGCCTGGAGCAGCCCCGGCCAACCCGCTAGGGCCCACCTCCATTACCCTCAGTCCATGTGGGACAGAAAGGGGGGGGCACACAAGGCATGCGGTGGCAGCTGTGCCAGGGAAGGCGTAGCTTCTTACTCATGTAAGAGTAATGTTGTATTATTATGTAATTTAATATTATTATTATTATTAAGATTATATGTTTATAGGGGTTATATGTGTTTATGGCCAATGAGGAGGTGGGGGGAGGGGCGCGTGTTTTACCTAGTTACTAGTGGGGCTTTCACTCAAAAAGGTTGGGAACCACTGGTTTAGGGAAGAGGAGCTCATGTCTAGCGGATTGGCCGCACGTGCTGCTTAGGTGGCGAAAGGCTAATCTTCCTGGGTTCATGAATCACTCTGGAGCTTAGGCAGAAGATAGAGCAAGGCAGCAGTGCACATGCCCAGAGGCAGAAATATAGGTGCAGAAGGAACTTTTCCCCTGAAAACTTAGATGCATACAGGGTTTTGCAGGAGTTCTGTGAATTGCAGTGGAGCCTAAAACTGGGGTTTAGGTGCCTAAATCTGAGGTTTAGGCAGCTAAGTACCTTTGTGAATTGAGGCCACAGTAGCTTCTCAGGAGAAATAAACAAATGCCATATCTGGTACTCAGTTCATTAACATCTTCGCTATCTCTGTTCACTTCATTCTCCCTTTGTTTGTCCAATGCCACATAAATCTAGAAACTATAGTACAAAACCCCTATCATTTTTCCACTATAAACTTGAGAGGCTGTGTTGGAGAAAGATAGCTTTGTTACGCCAAAGAATATTGTACCATCTTCTTCTTTGCCTCTTGGAAATTCTGAATTGAATAAAATATTTGTGAAAGGAACTGCTACGAACTATTTTCATGGAGCTTAGCAGTTGTGCCAAACTACTCACTATCCATAAGACTTTAAACTTTTCCATTGGAGCAGTTTGAAAATGTGGTTTCTAAGAGATTTCTTGGAATGTCTTACAGTCTAAATGTTCATGGTAGGCCAAAACCTAAAGGGTCCTACTCTGGATTTACTCAGGCAAACCTCTCATTGATTTCATTGGGAGTTAACCCAAGTAAGGACTAAATACATCAAGATTTGTCCCTCTGTCTTTTGTGCTAATGTTGTGTTTTTATGGTATTCTCTTATATTTGTCTATAACATAATCTTAAATGAAACAGAATGTTCCAGAAAAATAAATAAAACAAGATTCATGTATAACCCCCTAGGGCTCACGATTCTGGAAACTCTTGAATCATGTTTTTAGGTTTGCAAAAGTTATTTGAGTTTATCAACTAATTTTGCTCTCATTTAAACCCATGTTTTTCTCAAGGATGATTTAGTTAAGACACCCCTCCCCCGCCACACTCTATAGCTAAGAAGAAGCCTGCGCTATGTATTAAATATTGATGAATATGCCAAAAAAAGACCGGCAAAACTTAAGTGGCATGTAGAGTGTGTGTGTGTGTGTGTGTGTGTGTGTGAGTGAGAGAGAGAAATACATACACACATAGAGTATATTTCCATATATATTCTATGTGTCATATGGTACCATCCTATTAGAAATCTCAATTATCTAAACTTACTCAATGTCCCTGTAGGAAGGCGCTGTGGCCTCCTCCGGGCTCAGGACCCAAGGAAGGGCCACAGCCACTAGACTGGGCAAGACATAGCCCCACAGAGCAGCCTGGCCAGCAACCACACGGCCAGATTGTGAAAGGGCCAGCAGGCCAGTCTGCCTGGCAACCCAGGAGCCGGGCCATGATAGGGCCACCGGAGCTGCCCAATCAGCCCAAGAGGGGCGGAGCCTCTCAAGGCACAGGTAGTATAAGAGACAGGCCCCAGAGCTCAGTGAGGGGTAGATTGCTGCTGGAGGCAGATGTGCTGCTCTGCTAGTTGAGACCTAGGCCGGAGCTGAGACTCTGACCTACCCTGGATCAAACCGGGCCTAGGGACTGGGTAGGGCTGTCGTGTAGCTGGACCGTACAACCTGGCCAGAGAAACTGGGCTGAGATCCCTGAACTGTGGCGCCGGACCCAGGCCCCTGAACCCCGGGACTGGACCGAGCCCCTGGTGCACCCTGGCTGGGTAACACCCCCTGAGGCCGGATGGGACTTAGAGGAGCTGTCAGCTGCTGACCCCCCCAAGTCGGGACCAGACCTTGATGAGCTGCCTGAGGCCGGACCCTTCCTGGAACCCAGCGACCTAGAGGAACTGCCCCTCGCAGAGGAGCTCCCCACATTGCTGCTGCCGGATGAGGAGGGGCTGGCGGGCCTACCCCAGACAGTGGACCCCAGTGACCCTGGAGAAGCAGGTACAGGGGGATATGGGGAGGAAGTAGCCCAGGAGCAGCCATAGACGTTGGCTGAGTTGGGGCAACCCTGCTGGCGTGTTGCGGCAGGAGCCCCGCCGGCTCAGCAGCAATGCCTTTGCCGCTGTTATGGCCCTGGGCTGGGATGCAGTGGAGATGGGTGGGCCTGTGTCACCCTTCCCCCCCTTTTCTTCTAGCCACCCTGGGAGAGCCTCAACCTCCCTACTGCTGCCGGAGCCCTTCACTGTTGGCCGGCCCGCCCTGCCTCAGGGCCGGAGCAATAGACTACGGGACAGTGGACTTTTTCCCTACAGGAAGGTGCTGTGGCCTCCTCTGGGCTCAGGACCCAAGGAAGGACCGCAGCAACCGGGTCGGTTGGAGAAGACCAGCCCACAGTCCCCTAAAGGCAGCTGGATAATTAAGGCTGAGTGCACAGAGATTAGAAAACAGGGATATGTGAAAGAAATTCTAAAGACAAACATAGCGTTCTCTATCTGTGTGTAAGTATACATACTGCAATCCATATTCTATACATGCCACCTACTTATGCCAGTCAAACTTTTGGGGGCTTTGATCTTTCCTTAATACATAGAACAGAACTCTCCTTAGGTAAAGGTAAATAAATATGTATTTGTGTGTGTTCTTGACTAAATCAGCCTTGATGAAAACATGGATGTAAATTACAGGAAAACAAGTTTATGAACACACATGAATTTTGCAAGCCTAAAAATGGTTTGAGAGGTTTCCAAAACCTTGAACTCTACAGGGTTCCTATTGGAAATATTCATGGGGTAAGGTATTGCTCATTGTAAGTGATGTCAGAAATTGGCCCTAGCCTACCTTGCATAATGGTGTTTCAAATATAACTGAGGTTGCATCGTATTTGTCACTCTGCCTTTCTCTGCTCCTTTTTTTCAAAATCTTCTCCTGAAGCGAACTTTAAATTATTGAACCTAAAAATATTTGAATCGAAATTTCAAACTCACAAAGCTTGAGTGGCGTTGATACAAAAGGAGTTCATCTACTTTTATTGTAAAAGCTCAGTGTTCTGAACTGAATAAGTGTTTCCCCAGGAATGGCAGGTTCCTGCTTCTCAAGGCTGGAGGAGGAATATGAGTTATTTTATTATTGTAAGTTATATAATGAGATTTTTTTAAAAAAATTCAAGGTACTAATATGGAAACACAGGTCTGGTTTGTTCATGAAGATTGATTTAATTATCTATGTTGTGTAATACTCTTGGGAGTATGTATTATGTCAAAATGAGTTTTACTAGTTAACAAGAACTCCTCTACTGGATCTATGAAATTAAGCATAGTTGAGTATACCCAGAGTCCTCTGCTATCTATCTGACAGCTATCTCACATCAGTGACAATGTTGGATCAAACTGAATGGCCTGAAAATGTTTTGGATGCACTATGTCCTGTGTGCTTTACTAGTCAATTTTTTTCTTGGTTCTTCCTCTTTTAGTCTCCAGACACTTTTATCAACAGATCATTCTAGCTACAACTAGAGATGTGCCTGAGTCATGATGTTTGGAGTCTGAGGAAGTTTGGGCTCAGTGGACTGAAGTTCAGTGGTGTTTGGATTTGAAGTTCCAGTTCAGAAAAGGTTTTTACTAACATTTTATAGGTTCTATCATTTGGTCCGAACTAGAGATGGAGATGAGAAGACCACCTTCTGTACACACTACGGATGCTTTGAGTACCTGGTCATCCATTTGGCCTATCCAATGCCCCAGCAACATTCCAGCACTTCATAAATGATATTTTCAGGGGTGTGTTAGACAGCTATGTAGTCATTTATCTGGATGACACCCTCCTGTTTTCTGACAAACTGGCTTCTCATGATCAGCATGTCTGCAGCATCTTAGAAAGACTTTGCCAACACCATCTATACACAAAGCCCGAAAAATGCGAGTTTGATCGGGATGCAATAGAATTCCTTGTTTTCATTATCTCCCACAAGGGACTAACTATGGACCCACAGAAAGTGACTGCCATCTCTGACTGGTCCACACCAAACACCCACAGGGTCCAACGATTTCTAGGCTTTGCTAACATCTACCAGTGGTTCATTGAGGGATTTTTCCAGTCTAGTTGTTCCTCTGACCACTTTTCTGTGAAAAGGAATCTGCTTCCTTGGAAGCCCAAATAGCCTTCATTCATCTAAAAGAGAAGTTCATCACAGCACCCATCTTGGTTCACCCAGACCCTGATAAACCACTCACAGTGGACACCAATGCATCCAGTTTCACTCTGGGTGAAGTATTGTCCCAACTGGTAAGTCCTGTTGGTCGATTTTGCTCATGTCTATTACTTTCACAAGATAGGCCTGGCAGAGAAGAATTATGATATATGGGATAAGGAACTCTTAGCTAACAAGGCAGCATTTGAGGAATGGCAGCATCTACTAGAGGGGGCCAGGTTCTCTGTGCAAGTGCTCACACATCACAAGAACCTGGAATACCTTTGAACAGCCAGACACCTCAACTAACAGATCTACTGATCCTTTGTCTTCACCTTCATAGTCACTTACCACCCAGGGACAAGAAATGGGAAGGCTGACACTGTAAGGCTGAGTACCTGGAACTGGGTGAAAAACTCCCTTTATGATACTAAAGGCACCCAATTTCATCAAAGGTACAGTAGAGAACCGCTTAATGGAGACTGTTCATACCATGTTACCTAACGACCCTTCACTGCTCAGATCTGCCAGATTCTGGAGAATGCTGATGCCCCACCAGCCCCCAGGTTTAGGTTCCAAGATGGGATCCTCTACCATAAGGAGCATATCTACATCCTGAAATGGCAATCAAGGCTGCAGGTTCTTAAGTTGTATCATGATGCATTCCTTGCAGGGCACTTTGGCTACCTCAATCACTAATCAAGGAGTTCCTGGTGGCCAGGCTTGCACACCTCAATTAAGAGCTTCATAAGATCCTGTGGCTTTTGTGCCCAGACCAAGTGCTCCCTCTCACAACTGCTCAGCCTTCTCCAACCCATGCCCATTCCACCTCAACCATAGGATACCATTTCCATTGACTTTATTGTGGAGCTAGACCACTAGACATGATTCCCGCTCCAACCACTGAGCCTGACTACCTATGACCCAGTCTGTTGTCAGTTCTCCATGTCCACCAAGGATAGGACAAGAAATAATCAGCCTAGTTCTCAGCAAGGAAGATTCAGGTTAGATATCAGTAAAAATCTTTCCAACTGTAAGGATAGTTAAGCACTGGAACAAGTTACCTACAGAGGCTGTGGAATCCGTCATTGGAGGTTTTTAAGAACAGATTTGTTCTAGATATACATAGTCCTGCCTCAGCGCAAGATGATGGACTAGATGACCTCTTTAGGTCCCTTCCACATTTCTATGATTTATGATTAAAATGGTATTTCTATGATTTATGATTAAAATGGCAAGCTTCTGCAAACTCAGGCCTGGTTTACGCTGCTGCCGGCAATTGATGGGAGATACCGCAAGCTACTTTATGTAAAGTAGCTTGTGTATCTCCTGTCGACTTACTTACGTTGCTATACCTCAGTGTCTTTACTGTACTGCGTCGACCAGAAATACCCTCTGGTATCGACTGAGCAGCTCTCCACGACACGCTCAATTGATCCCGCTGTATCGATCCCCAAGTCGCCGGCAGCGTAGACATACCCTCAGTATAGCAGGCCTATCACTCACAACTTTTTCTATCAGAGGAAATCCTGATTGCATGTATCAATTGGCATCAATTTTGTAGTGACTGCAATGCTATTAGTGCATTGTATCATGTTGTGACATGCCATTATGGTGAAGTGAATGGAAATATTAAGTTTCAGTGTTCTGGAATTGTACATTACTCTTCTAGGAGTATGACATTAATCTCCAGTGTCTTTTTTAGTATGATGCAAAAAGTCCAATTCATATTGGACATCGCTATACAAAGCTTCCCAGGAGAGCAACTGTAGAAAAATATATTAATAGATTCCAGGGCCAGATGGAACCATTGTGATCATTTAGTCTGAGCCCCTGTATTTCACAAAATTCATAGTTAAGGCTAGAAATAGAATTGAAATACAGAAATTAATTTGTAAGCCAAGTATTCCAACAGTTTTAGTAGTTAGTCTTACTAAAAGTAGGCATTAAGATAAAGTTTTTATAACAATTAAGGGACAAATCCTGGTCTCCTGAACAAAATCTAAGCAAACAGATTTTTCAGATGGGACCTGTACAGTGGTTAGGGAAGAAAGGATGGAATCTTCCCCCTTTCCCCAGCTGATCTACTGCTGCTTTTAAAGATGATGGATTGTAGTGAAGTTCAGTCATTGTGTACTCATCTCAAATCTCTGGGATTAGACTAGCAGATTCAGATTAAATGCAGTAAAATCAGGCCACATTGACTCATTGTTTTTGTCCCAAAATTAGCAATGATATTTATTCTATTTAAAATATTCTTTACTTTATTTTTCTTTTAAAAGTTCTTAAATATATTTGATCAAAAGACCAAACTATATATTGAGGATCCTGACATTGTTTATTACTGTATTCATAAACCCCCCACCAACTGCTATTTCAGAAATTTGATTTTTTTCTAACATTCAGAATCTGTTTAATCACTTGTCTTAATAAATCAATATTGCCAGTGTTGGATCCTTTCCAAATTATGTGCCAAAAGGGAAGGATTTTTTTCTTGATAACTCTTTTTAATGAAGAGGGGAATTATGGAAATATAGATTTCTGCTCTCCTTTAAATCAAGATTGAGAAGAATTTTATTAGCAATTTTAAAGCTATTTTAATAGCAAACTTCTAAAGTCATGAAAACAATAGTGCAGAGTTCTGAACATTTTGCTAAAGAATAAAAGGGCCACATCATAGTGATTTATTTACTTAAATAATTTTTTAGGAAAACAGATCTTCCCGGCTGCTGTGTTTGTCAGAATTCCATTATCAAAATATGGGTTGGAACCACACCCCCTAGATGCAAGCACCATCTGAATCTGAATTCTGTGGTTTAGGTCTATATCTACTTCAGGACAAGCTCTTACATTCACAAGGCAAAGCAAACTAATTCTGTTAGCAATTTCCTGGTTTCCATTCTCCTTCCAGATAAAAGTCACACTGATATGTATTTCAAATATTTCAGCTTTTATCATTTTCTCTGTAGCATTAATCCTTGTTGTCACAGCTAAAAACTAGAGCTGTGCTAAACTACTGCTTTTCTCTATTCAGCATTTTCATGGACCTGTGACGGGATGTATAAACCCTGCATTAGAACTGAAGGGGTTAAAGAGCAATTCTAGGCCTACATGACTGCCCCCAGTCACACCTGCAGAGCATGCTCCAGGTGGAGGTGAAACTTAAGAGGGAAGCCAGACAGCTCAAAAGGAGGCTGGAAAGGTAGGGAGAAAGACCTGTCCTGGGAATGCCTGCTGCTGCTGCTATCCTTAGTGTATGAATAAAAGGCAGCAGAACTATACTTAGCAAAGCCTGACTGAGATATGTCACCCTAAACTGAAGCTCACCTGCTAAGCATGGGGAGGAATAGCAGCAGCAAACCAGATGCAGAAGCACTGCTTGATTTTTTTAATCCCCATCACCTTTTAGGGAGGGGAGGTAGACTAGTATCAGTAAATCTTTAAACTCTGGGTCTTTACTTACTAAGGATTAGAGGAAGAGGGGAATGGTGTATTAGTGGGATCTTTGTTTGTTGGAATTTCACACTGCAAGGTAGGAAACTCAGGGAAAGGACACTGCCCACGCTTTTGAAGTGTGATTGTGGTGTTTTCCCAAATTAATGATGGGTTCTCTCTCCCTTTTAATACATTTTCTTTTATTATGCAGAGAGTCGGTGCTTGCTAGTGAGGAAGTATCATCTTATAGAGGCACGTGGGGTTGTTCAAGTTTTCCTCTATTAGTGATTGGGAGCTCAAGCTGGTTCTGTTATGTATTGTGGGGAACTCAGATACTGAAGCTGGCCCTTGTTGTTGCTGACACCACCTGGCAGAAGGGTTACCCTATAAAGGGTTTAACATCCTATTAAAGTAACCCAAATAAAGCTCTGTCCCTATATGGCTATTTGAATACAGCAGTAGCTGTAGGGTCAGAGTCTACACTGACCTACATCCTTACTGGTCTCAACAAGCAATGAAGCACAATTCAGTGTAAAATTTGGTCCTTGTTTCATCAGCAGTAAGCGATGCAGCAAACAGAAACAGTTGTCAGAAACAATGCTTTATGAAACAGACCGTGAGGTGACCCAGACACCCCTGTCCAGAAAAAGTGGGGAGGTAGGGACTGATCAGAGCCCAGGAGGCCTGGAAATTGCAGCCAACAGAAAGGCTAAAGATTGTTGGGGAACATAACAGATCCTTGAAGAAGGGCTCTGCCTGGCAAGAGTCAGTGGGGGTTGGTGGGGGGCGGGGAAGAAATCAAAACCAGATCCTTCCTGAGGGTTAAGAAGTTTAGATAACTGTTAAAAAAACTAATTTGCGTATTTAAGTTTTATAACTTTGAGGGTGTAGAAGTACCAAAATACTCTGAGGAAAACTATCAGTGTCTCCAACCCAGCTGAAACCATGAAGTATCGATACATAGCAGAGGTGTAGCCAGAACTGATTTTTTTGCCGGGCCTGTGGTCGACAGGGTGGGCACAAGCCTTGTGTCACAAGTGAAACAGAGGCTGATAAAAATGCAGGATGAATTGCTTAAAATCTGATTGGGTGGGCCTGCTTTTAAAGTGGGTGGGCCATTGCCCACCAGGCCCACCCATAGCTATGCCACTGATACATAGTATATTTATTTTGCTTTATAAGCCATAATTAACCTCTGTGCAACCCTGAGGAGGAAATCAGGCCAGGGAGATTACGGGGGCTGAAATCCTGGCTCCACTAAAGTCAATGGCAAAAAACCTCCCTTGGACTTCAGTGGGGCTAGGAATCCACTCCTGGTTTTCAGAAGTTCCGAGTTCTCAACCTCTGAATCAGTGCCAAGGTTTTCAAAAGTTGCTACTTGTTTGGGGTGTCAAAATATTTTGGTGCCCGAACTGAGACAATTAAGTCTGACTTTCAGTGTTGCTGAGCAACTCCACCTGAAGCCACTGGGAACTCACCACCTCCAGATAAGGTCTCACACTAGACACTAGATAAAGGAGGCACTCAAAACCAGTGGCAACCTTTAAAAACAGAGGCTTAAGTGATATGCCCCAGGTTACAAAGAGTCCCTGCTCGCGCTAGGATAGGAAACTCAGAATCCTGAATTCCAGCTCTGTGCTTAATCCACAGGACAAAGTTGCCCCCTGTTTCGTAGAACTCAGGTCTCAAATGAAAGCTTAATCTGATGACTTTGTCCAATTTCTACACCAAACAACCATTAACATGTTGCAACCATTAACATGTTGCAGACAAGAATATAAACACTGAGTTACCACCCTACCCTCAAACACCAATCCTTTTAATGGTTGTCAATGACTAGGGTGACCAGATGTCCTGATTTTATAGGGACAGTCCCGATATTTGGGGCTTTGTCTTACATAGGTGCCTATTAACCCTGCCCCGTTCTGATTTTTCACACTTGCTGTCTGGTGACCCTACCCATGGCTAACTTTAATCTATACAACCTGCCTTACTCCAGATTCCCCTTCCCTTCAAGGTCTGCATGTTACATACGCACAACTGCATGTGAGCTGTTGATAATCCTCCTGTTATGTTGTTTATCTAGGGCATTTCATCTGAGATAGACAGCCCCAGCATAATTAAATATCATCTTATCAGGCAGCAGTGCCAATGAAGAACATGCAATAAATGACAGCACGTGTTATGCGCACACATGCCAGGCATTGCTCTCTGCTTAAACTTGTTCAAACTGCAAAGGTAGTCCACTCATCTGCCTTTTGGGAAAGAAGTGCCTAATAGTTCAATAACACTGACCCATCTCTCAAGATAAAATAAAAGATAGGTAGCTGCCCTGCAGGGCTTTGGTGAGAAGGAAGCTTGATGTAGGAGAGACAGAAAAGGAATCCATAATGTTTGTCAGGCTGACCCACCTACAGGAAAGTGACAGCAAAGAAATGCCTGCCCACCCCTAAACCACTAAAATCAAACAAACAGATCCCATGTGACACCAAGAATAATGGAAACGTGTTAGAGATGGCACCATGCTTTCATGGGGTGCAGGAAGAGATCACTGAATGGATGTTCTTGGAATAAAGAGCTGTAAGTCATCACAGCTCCCTTTCTCCCTGCCCAGCTCGGTTAGTTGTTCTCATACTTCAGTGCTTCCCCTCCACCCAATGCCAGTTGCAGTGAATACTGAAGATGCCAAATACTTAGTGGGATCCCAGTCAATAATCTGAGAAACACTGTAGGTGCCAAAGCACATCAGTTTAAATGTACATTTGGTGAACATACCTGAAACGTAAATTAGTTGATAATGAAATCATGTAAGATTATTTCAATGTTTAATTAAAAGATCAGTGCAAGTGTCCTAGTAAAGTATGATATAAAAAAAGAATGACTTCTCTCTGTCCAGGCTATTATTAGCAATTCATGGGAGACAGTTGTCACCTGGCTGACAGCTGTTGCCAAAACAATAATCTTTTCTATAAGCTGTTAGCTACACAGTACTAACTAAACACTGTATTGAGTCTAGTTGGTTTCTGATTATTTTTAATAGCCTATGAACATTTACAAATGCTACTAATCAATTTAAAGCCCACACAATACTTTATACAACGACGGACATCCTTATATATGCCTAGGTAAACACACTGTAGGAACAGGTTTAGCCACAGTACTCACTTTTGCCTGGTAATGAAGTCTGGGTTGATCCATGTCAAATCGGGAACACTTCCTGAACAAGGTTATGAAAATCCAGCATTGGTAACACAGTTAAACAAATTCAATAAGTCCAGAGAAAGGCAAATAACTCCCCTCACACATGCATGAATACAAAAAAGATTCAGAAAAATCTGTAATGTTTCCAGCGCTGACTCCCAGGATATTCAGTATGACGGCTCAGAGCAATATAACTATGTACTTGTGCACTCTCAGCCCATTAGAGGAGGAGTCAGTGTTGCAACATTTATGTTCCTTGCTCCAGGCTAAACAGTGATTTTCTTCAGTGTGCAAAATGTCTGGAGCCTGACAGTTTTACAAGGTTAGAGAGGTGCTTTAAAGTGTAGGAATCCAACAATGAAATTATTAAAAAAAAAAAAAATCTTTATATTCTAGAAATTACTACGCCTGCCCAAAAGTGTATAACCAAGTTTTTTTTAAGTAAATCCAGTATCCTTTCAGCCTTTCCATACCAAAGTGTCAAATGCTTTTTATTTTAGAGTGACATGAAACTGCACAAATTTACAGTAATTTGTGTCCTGTTGCATTGATGAAACATGAGAATCTTTCCCTTAGATTTCTCAGAAATCCTATGAGCTGAAAAAGCTTCAACTTACAGGCTAGAGTTTTGCATTTTACTAACACAGTTGTGCAGAACTGAGTGAATGGTGAGAAATTTGTAAACATTTTTGCAAATTCTGACCTATCTTTTCATTCAGCCATATTTGCATCCTCTGCCGTAACATGACTGAAGTTTTATTTGAACCATTGTGTGTGACAGGTGAAGTTTGGGTCTGCAGTTGCCATTTTTTAGTTAACTCGTTTCATTATGATAAATTTTGTGTGAAAGTTCTGTAGGTATAAAGGTTAGATCCATCCAATCATGGACCAGAACTAATACCATGTGACTCAGGTGATCCATTATAAAGCCTGAGCAGCTTCAAATACCGAATAATCATATGAAATTGTTTGTCTATGGATTTCTCACTGTATTCAAGTAATGAACACAAATGTTGTAAGTCATAATCTACTCACAAACAGCAAAAGTGACTCAACTTGTCAATTAAAATGTCCACAAGAAATAGTTCAACCAGCTCTACCAATGTGTCTGCAAATTTCCTTCTGTAGTCCATATCTAGAAGACTGCAGTCAAGTGGTTCTGACAGATTGGGAATGGATCTTGTGAGAATATGCATCTTCTCAGTAACAAGAAAAGGAATAATGAAGGACCACATAACAGATACTTAAGCAGCTGGAACAAGGAGATGCACTGAGCAGCAACCAGCTGCTTTAGGGCTGCAGCTGCTTGTCTCTGCCAAATTTAAAGGGCCAGCCCCAGAAAAGCAAGCAGAAAAAGGAGAGAAATTTTGCCCATGGGAGTAAAACACAGAAAGGTGCTCCTAGGGAAAGGGTTGCTTCAGTGTCATGTGGCAGAGTGGTGATATGCACATCTGCAGTGGGATTTGTGGAAGGTGGAGTGGAATACAACAAAATACAACTGTAGGATCTGAGTTTGACTTCTTTCCCAACCAAGAAGTCCTTACTCACTTGAAGAGTCTGAATGAAATCAATGAGACTCCTCAGACAAGAAAGAACTTCTCAGCTGAAGACAGGATGAAGATGAGAATTAAATAACTGTTGCTTTGCATTTACCAAGTCAATGATAACTTCAATGTTAAAGAGGGTAGTGAAATATTTTACTTTACACGTAAGGAATGAAAGTAGAGGGGAGAGGAGCAAGAGAAAAAGCATTTAACCCTACAAAAAGGCCAAGCCAGGGATGAGACCAAGCATTAGCAAAGCAAATTGAAATGCCCAAGAGCTTAGAATGAGGCAGCCAGTCAGTGAAGTGAAAGGAAGTCTAATGAGTGCAGGTAGAAAATGACTGTGTGGGGGGGAACCACAACGATCACACTCAGGCTTAGATAGAATGCTTGGTTGCCAATGGAGACAGGCCCAGCCAAGACTAGTTTTGGGTTTCGGTGTGACTCAGGTAGCTGTAACCATGAGAGGCCAGGTTCTGTATAATAATGCATTTTGGTACAGTGAAGGTGGTTTCACCTCAATCTGGGGGAGTCAGAGGGCCATGCCCCCCACTTTTTAATAAAAGAAACATAAGCACAGAATTCATGTCCCCCGCAGAATAATAGATTCTGCTGGGGAGATGCTGCAGTTACATCTTTTGCCCACCAGGTGCTGCTGTGGCACCAGAAGAAATGGCAGCTGGCTCACTGCTAGAGCAGCTAGTTGCAGAGAGGGAGGGGATACTTTGTCCTTAGCCCCCCCACTTCTACACAGGTTCCGGTGTCCTTGCCTCAATCCTATAAGATCAGATATGATATAATTTTTTGTATTAACTTAAGTGAAAGTTACATGTCCCAATGATTTTTTGTGGCATTCATGGGTATTAATCCCCTACAGAATCATAGAAGATTAGGGTTGGAAGGAATCTCAGGAGGTCATCTAGTCCCAATCCCCTGCTCAAAAAAGGACTAACCCCAACTAAATCATCCCAGCCATGGCTTTATCAAGCCAGCCCTTAAAAATCTCTAAGGATAGAGATTCCACCTCCTCCTTAGGTAACCCATTCCAGTGCTTCACCACCCTCCTAGTGAAAACATATTTTTCCTAATATCCGACATAGACCTCCCACACTGCAACGTGAGACCGTTGCTCCTTGTTCCGCCATCTGCCACCACTGAGAACAGCCTAGTTCCATCTTCCCTGGAACCCCCATTCAGGTAGTTGAAGGCCGCTATCAAATCCCCCCTCACTCTTCTCTTCTGCAGACTAAATAAGCCCAGTTCTCTTAGTCTTTCCTTATAAATTGTGCTCCAGCCCTAATCATTTTTGTTGCCCTCTGCTGGACTCTCTCCAATTTGTCCACATCCTTCCTGTAGTGGGGGGCCCAAAACTGAACACAATACACCAAATGTGGCCTCATCAATACCGAATAGAGGGGAATAATCACTTCCCTTGATCTGCTGGCAATGCTCCTACTAATGCAGCCCAATATGCCATTTGCCTTCTTGACAATAAGGGACCTGTAAATTTAGAAGTTCAGTGGAGAATTTTGAATGACTTTAAAGTAGCCTAGGCAGGGTACCACTAGCAGACTGACGTCTCTTATCTGAGAGTGAGTAAGAAAATGATATTCTTATTTGATATATCAATCCGTTCCTAATATTCCCTTAACAACATTAGATGAACTGTGTAATTTAGAAGCATATTCATCGGTTATGGAACAGGGCATTCAGATGGAATGCTTCACTTAGGGCTTGTCTTCACTTACCTGGGAGATCCGGCGGCAGTCAACCGGAGTTACACAAGCTACGCAAAAAACTTGTGTAACTCCCGTCGACTTCTCTCCTTCTGTTCTGCATGCTGTCTTCACTGCACTGCACCGACAGGAACCGGGTTCCCGTTGATGCAGTGCAATGGCACTTGAGAAGATGGTCTTAATACGTCGATTTCTGGATCGACTGACCAGGTCTTCACTGACCGCTCAGTTGTTGGGAGAATATTGTTTGTGTAAATAGTTAAATAAGTCCCGCACAGGCCTGACCAGGCCAGAATCCACTTTATTCAAAATGGAGTCGGACAGTGAGATGTGCAAGCAGAGATGCTTGGCAGAATGCCAGGAAGGGCAAGTCTGCCCAGCAATAAACAAAAAGGCGGGAAAAACCTAGAGGATTTAGTGCTGTGTGCACTAAATCAGGGGGTCGTGTGCACTGACCCAGCGGGCAGTGTGCATAAATTGGTGCCGTGTGCAGAGACAGTGCCGTGTGCAAAATGTAAAGGCGGGAAGAATCTCAGCCTATGATTGGGTAAGAACCGAAGGAACTAAAAAGCATATAAGGACACTCAGTGCACTAAAAGGGGGCTGCCCATCTGAGTGGCAGTGTGGGGAGGGTGCCTTTGCTTGCTAAATCCAACTACGGACCAGGAAGAGAAGCTGCCGACTGCGGACCAGGGGCTGAAGCAGACGAGCTACGGACCAGGAAGAGAAGTAGACGCAAACCAGATTGCAAATCAACGCTCGGTGGTCTGAGTGAAGAACGATTGTGAGGCTATAGTGACTTGTGGGGACCAGGGCTTTGATTTGTTGGTCGGGGTACCTGCGGTTCATCCCCTTTTGTTGTTTCTTGATATCAGTGGTTTTGTTTAGTTGTCACACAATAAATTCTCATTTGTTCTGGAACACCAGCGGTGTGATTCTTATAGTCCGTCCCCGGTGATAGATCCGGTCATCAGGGTAAAGTCCCTAGTTTCCCCTGTAACACAGTTGATCCAGAGAAGTCAATCCGATGGTGGCAAATTTGCCGCCATCAGTGAAGACATAGCCTTAGATTATTTTGTTCCATTTACTAAATAAAGCTGTCTGCTTTACTGGGACAGTCATGGAGTTGCTTCAGGGTAAGAATTAGTGATCTGTGAATCTCAGGGAAAAGATCAGGGCATCAAAAATAGCAGAATGAGTTAATGATGCCAAAGGAGTTAAGGGGAGACTATGAAAGGCTTTTTAAAATACAGCCAGGAAAGAGAAATACTACAGAGAAAGTACTTCACTTACTGCATGATGCAGGAGATCAAACTAATGTAGTCTGTGACTATTTATTACTTGTACTATTATAGCGCCTAAGAACCTAATGTCTTAATGGTTTACAAGCTGATCTCCTTAATAAGAAAAAAAGATTGGGAGTTTAGGATGTGCTCAAAATTAATTTGATCTGTTGTCATTTTTGTAGTTAATAATATTTAACTTTTATTTACCAGGCACCTCAGCCTACATTTTGATCTATGTTAGAGGAAATCTGAGCAAATGAAGTAAAATGTTATTCCAGAGTTACACTGGTGTAAATTAAATTAAAAGCTGGCCCCACATCTTCATATTTGCCCATGAAGCACTATATGTACAGTGTTATATAAATAAAAATTAATTAATGGGCAATTATCATCACTGAGATGTTATATGCAGCATCTTTCAGGGATCAGTCCTATCCGCCATATTATTCAGTGTATCTATGAAGCTGTTTGGTAAAATCATCTCTAAATGTGGTCAAAATATCTGATGCTACCCACCTGTGTATCTCTTGCCCATGGCCCCTGTAAGTACAGACACTGCCCTGTAAGAATGTGTGGAGGATAACTTCAGCTGGCTATAAAGAGGGGGGAAAAAGTCTTGCTTCTGGGTTAAGATTATTAATACAATGGGGATATCTCCCTCCTTTATTATATACCTGCTTGATCATAGGATTCATTAGGAGATAGTCATATGAACTCTTCTGCCACTTCTAATCATGACCTTTTTGTAACAAACTTTATCACCCTGTAGGTTTTAAGGCTTGCCTCATTGACCACATCATGCTCACACTGTCTGTCTAGTCAGGTTTATTATTAATACAACTAAGAAGGGGACAAATCCACTTTCTATGGAATCAGATACTAAAAACTATTTTTTTCTAATCCACACGGTCAATGTGGACCCAGCCAGTGATCTTGGTTTTCAAACTGGATCTGCATTATGAGCGATGCCTGCTAAACAAGAAACCATGTTAATTGTGCCACTAGCCTGGGAGGGTGAAACACATACAAGATGTTTTGGGCAACATCCATATATACAGCCAAAAGAGGGAGGGGGAATAAAGATTCTATAAAAAAAGTTAAGCTATATTGGAATATTTTTTAAAAGTTTAAAACAATTTTTTTACAAGAGCATTTCCCCCACGTGAGTATAGTAGCTACAGCTGATGACACGTTTTGTGCAAACAGACATTAAAACAGTAATAAAAATTGATAGGACACAGAGCAGGTTGTTAATGGAGTTTCCTAATATATTACTCCATGTCTTTTTTTTAAATTTCAGATAATTTCTCTCTTGTCCTAGCCCCTGTGGGAAGGACAAGCAAGCTATTTTGTTGGCTGCAAAGAGTTTTCTCATGGCCACATCCTTGAAATAAACAAGCATTACAGTGATCTTGGTTGGAAGTATTTTGTTCATCTAAAATCTAAAATTTTTTAGTAACACAAAATATTGTATGGTGTGATACATAAATTGTATAATCATATTAGCATTTCCATAAAGTTTCATTAAACATAGTTAATGTCATGAAAAGGATATTGTCTTTTGCTTTTTTGCATTGCTCCCCATTTATGACGACATATAAATACAAGAGGAATAGGTATTTGATATGTATTTAGGATGACTGGCACCCTAAAGATACTATAGATACTTTCCTGCCATAGGTATTTCTTATATGTCTGTGTGTGTAAACTTTCTCCTGATCTTGCTATTGCTAGGATATGTCCCTACAGAACACCTCCCTCCCCCATCCTTAGAGAGAGACCCAAACTCTTTCATATTCCTGGAATGGAACTCATAGGACACACCTGATCTGACTGCCAGCTTGAGTAGGTAGATATGACTCTGCCATTTTGTTCAGGTTCTCTTAACCTGATGTAAGGATGCATCATCTTTATGCAGAGTCCTAGAATCTGACACCGTTTACTCCTGGGGGAATTCTGCACTACTGCACATGCACAGAATTCATGTCCCCCCGCAGATTTCTTTGGTTCCCTGCAGAAAAATGGACTTTCTAATGGGGAAGCAAAGGGAAGCCACAAGAGCAGTTATGTGCCCCTCCCCAGCAGCATGGGCATGTTGTTTCAGGTGCCCGGACTAGCCGGCAGAGAGGTAAATCACTGCGGGGGATGGGGCTGGGGCTGGCCCAACCAGTGGCTCCTACCCTGTGCTGGCCTCAGTTGCTAGTTCTGGCTGGGTTGGGGAGGATGGAACTTCCTCTTCCCCTGCAAGGAGTGACTCGTGCTGGGGCTGGGTCAGACCCATACCCAGAAACCTCCCACAGCTGCAGAAAGCTCCACACTCCCGCCTGCTTCCTGCCCCCCATTACTCCTCAGTCATGGGGGAAGGGGTCACTGTACAGGGAGCAGCTCCCCCATCTATCCAACCCCCATGCATCCAGATCTCCCATACCCAGACTCCACTTCCGAGCCTCACTCCCCCACACACCCAGAACTCCCACCCCACTGAGCCCCAACCAGCTGCACCCAAACCCCTCCCCCACTAAGCTCCAGTCCCCCAGCACCTGCACCCCTCCCATTGAGTCTTCCACACCCAGCCCCCCCCACTGTACTCCATTCCCCCTGTGCACTCAGACCCCCCTGCTGAGTCCCAACCCCTTCACCTGGACCCCCCTACAGAGTCCCATTGCCCCTGCATCCAGAACCCCCAATGAGTCTCTGTGCATCCAGATCACACCCAGACCTCCTCTGAGCTGCCCGCACCCAGCTTATCTGACACAGAACCCTCTTACCCTACACCTGGATCCCCCCCATCTAAACCTCTCCACACTTGAATCCTGCTGGCCCACAACTTATGAGCCTGGTGCAGAGAGACAGAGCCGGGGGGGGGGAATTTCTGGGTCAGGCCTAACTCTTGCGCTGTGTCAGGATCAAGTGCAGCCTCACTGCTGCTTTCCTGGAGGGGATGCAAGGTGGTTTCCCACCTCCATGCAGCCAGTGGCCTGTGCTCTCCACTGCCATGCTGGAGCCTCCACATTTATTTATTGACAAATAAAATTTGCAGAATTTTAAAATATTGTGTGCAGAATTATTTTTTGGGTCAGAATTCCCTCAGAAGCACCTGTTACAATCTGTCTTTGGCTTTTTGTTGTTCATGAAGCATCACAAAAGCACACTCCATTGTACAGAATACTAATGCATTCAAGTTTCCAACTTCTGATGATGTTTTGGATGGCTGTTTTCTTCCTGGATCTGGATCAAGTTATTTTTGGCCTTAATGCAATGGACTCACTGTTCTCAAATTTCATTCTGTGCCCCACACATTTTGCAGACTGATTATCAGACAGGACACCATTAGTTTAAGTAGTTTTTGCAAAGCAAATTTTGTGAATAATAAATACTTTGCACTTATATAACACTTTTCATCCAAGAACCTCAAAGTGTTTCACAAACATTAACAACTGAAAATAGCACTGCAAGTAATTATAGAATAGAGAGAGAGAGAGAGAGCATTTCAACCACTACTGAAATGTAGCCAATCTCTTTGGTGCAAAGCAACAGATGTTTAGTAGCGTGCAGCAAAACTACACCAATACCACCATATCTAACTGATATTGCAAAGAGAATGTAGGTAACTAGAATTACATTACTGAAGTTGGAATCTGGCCAGGACATTGAGGATTACACTAGATTATTATGGAAAGTGCTATGGAATCTTTTATAACCAAGTTGTCAGGAGATTGGTCTGATGTCTCATCCAAAGGATTTCATTTTTAGCAGTGCAGCACCCATGTCACCATACAGTGGTTCTGATTCGGTATTGACTCAGTGAGAAGAAGGTAGATTTGTAATGGGCAATTCCACTTTTTACAGCGCCTAGTTTTCCTTTGGAAGTCTCACATGTGAGCATTGACCCAGCTCAAATCCTGCTTAATTCATAAAATCAGATTAAATCGTAGTACAAGGAGATACAAACATAGTATATAATCCATTCTGTGTAGGTTAAATAGGTACCCTTGATTGATACAAAATCCAGTGTTCAGCAGCCTATTAAACTCTTATACAATGTTGCAATGTGATATATTTTTGGAGAAACTGAAGAGAGCTACTGTACTTACTCACTATCAAATATGCTCTGGCTGACATAATTCACCAACTAACTGCAGATTGTTATATCATCTGTGCTGATATGAACATGGGGTGGTACCCTCCTGAATGAATGTGATGTCTTAGCCTTCCCATTCAGATGCCAAGTTGCAGATTGGCCTAACTTCTCAGACTTTATGTATTCATCTCTTTAACCTACAGCTAAAAGTGTTGTAAAGTGAGTCAAGTATTATGTTGTCTCTGCTATGGCAGGCATACCTGCATTTCTTAACCAGACTGCATTTCCAAAGAACTTAACATGTGATTTTGATACTGTCTCACATTCCCTTCACATAAGAAAACTAGGGAAATATAGCCTAGATTAACCTAGTACAATGTATGTGCACAACTGGTTGGAAAACTATACTCAAAGAGTAGTTATCAATAGTTCACTATTGAGCTGGAAGGGCATATCAAGTGGGGGTCCCACAGGGATCTGTCCAGGGTCAGGTTCTATTCAAGATCTTCATAAATTATTTGGATAACAATATACAGAGTACACTTATAAAGTTTGAGGACAATACCAAGCTTGGAAGGGTTGCACGCACTTTGGAGGACAGGATTAGAATTAAAAATGAACTTGATGATCTGGAGAAGTGGTCTGAAATATATAGGAAGAAATTCAATAAAGGGCAAATGCAAAGTACCACATGTAGGAAGGAATAGTCAATTGGATAAATACAAATGTGAAATGACTCCAAGGAAGGAGTATTGCAGAAAAGAATCTGGGGGTTATAGTGGATCACAAACTAAAATGAGTCAACAGTGTAATACCATTGCAAAAAAAAAGGAAAGACAAAATTCTGAGATGTTTTAGTGGAAGTGTTGCAAGGAAGAGACGAGAAGTAATTCTTCCACTCTACTTCCACAGTTGAGAAGGCCTCAACTGGAGCACTGTATCCAGTTCTGGGAACCACAGTTTGAGAAAGATGTGGACAAACTGGAGAAAGTCCAGAGGAGAGCAGCAACCAAAATGATTAAAGGTCTAGAAAACAGGACCTATGAGGAAAGATTAAAAAAATTGGGTTTGTTGTTTAGTCTGCAGAAGAGAAAACTGAGGGGAAGACTTATGTCCCAGCTACATAAAAGATTGTTACAAAAAGGTTGTTCTAAATTGTTCTCCTTATTCATGGAGGACAGGACAAGAAGTAATGGGCTTAAATTGTAGCAAGGTTTTTAAGAACAGGTGAGACAAACACCTGTCATGGATGGTCTAGATAATATTTAGTTCTGCCTAAGTGCAAGGGACTGAAATAGATGACCTCTCGAGGTCCCTTCCAGTCCTACATTTCTAAAATTATATGTATCTAAAAGAATCCTAGGTTGTCAGTCAAGAAACTAAAAAATAGAAAAGGTAGCAGTGGCAAAAACCTTCCAAAGGGCTTTGTCTCCTAGCTATTTATAATGATTGTTTGGTCCATTTATTTTATTTAACTATATTAAGAAATAGTCCCATTCAGTGCTTTAGTCACGTGAACAACCTGTATAAAGATAACTAAAAATAGGACATTTAACTTCTGACTTTTCAGATTACTTTTAATAACAAACATTACCTCTTATATATGTATCACCTTCCCAATTATTGGCGTACAATATTCACTCTTCCAGATCTAATTTCAATTTGGAAGTCTTAGAGCATGGCTTGAATTAGATATGCTAGTTCAACCACTAGATGCAGAAATCACTGGGGTGAAATTCAGAGGCCTGTATTATTCAGGGGATCAGACTAGATAACCACAATGGTCCCTCTGACTTTAAGGCACATGACATCTCTAGAAGTCGGGTCTTCTGTGAGCAAGGGCTATACTTTTCCAGGCAGTTCTGCCAATGTATCTGTAATCCATGTGCCTAATAGGGAGAGGATATCTTCTTTAGAGACCTATTGGGAGTGGGGGGTGTCAGAGGGAGTTTGTCTGGGTCATTGTTGCTAGGCAGATTTAACACTCCACCTCCAGAAGCTTCTGGAATTGGGTGCGGTAGTTTTTGATATGCTCCAATAGGTTCTCTGTTGCTGGGGTCAGACTCCATGAGGGCAAACAGTCAGGGGCATGGCAGCTGCTTTACAAAAGACCATGTGCTCTTGTGAGTTGGGACTCAGGAGTAACTGAGCCCAGGAGCAGAGCACAGGCTGTTTTCCCTAACTTGGAATCATTTTGCAGCAGGTTAGTGACATGTTCACTCTCCAACAGGGAAGCATGGCAGCGTTAATTATAGAAAGGGGAAATTGGGAGGGAAACATAATTTCTTCTATTTTAATTGTATATTTTGAATGCAGTTTGATTTTAGCCAAACCGTTTTAGTTAAATTGTCTCAACTAGTCAGATTCACCAGCTTTTCCTTAAATGTAGTGATGGGGAAAAGTCGTTTATATTTTACTATTCTCAGTTTTGTATTTTCTTATAATACAATTTAAAAAAAATTACATACTTAACTGAGTGGTTGGTTAGTCGGTTAGGTGACTGGCTAACAGTGATTTCAGCAGAGGAAGAGTCAGAGTCTGCATGGATTCCAGCTGAAGATTCCTACAAGTAAGTGGAGAGAAGTGCTTTTGACTCAGCAAACTATATAGATTTGGTGATCAGAGACTGAGACTCAGGTGAACTCAACCTAAGCTTTTGGGAACTCTTGAGTTTCTTCTTACTGTGTTTCTCTGGGGGCTTACCTGTTGAGATTTAATTTTTCTTTCTTTATGTATAACTCTGAAGATAATGTATGTGGATTATAAAATAGCCATATTATGTTGTAAACATTAAGTTATTTATTCTTTATCATAAGATTTTTATAAAATTGTTGCTTAATTAAATTTGTTCCTTTTGGGACTCGAATGTGGGGCGTTTGACCCTGTGCAATCCTTGCTGAAAGTCTTGAGAGACTGAATTCTGAGTAAGCCACTTTTCTAGAGTTTGAGGTTTTAGGCACTGGAGAAGGGCAATGAAGTGAACAGTAGCCCACCCAAGGGTTCCATATCTTCTTCCTGATTTTTCATATTAGGAGTTTCCCAAGCCAAGAAAACATCATTCTGTTTCATGCATGCTACATAGTACATTTGTAGGTTAAATGAAATAATAATTCCCAATAATTTATGCATCCAAATTAATTTGGAGATTTATATAAAATCCATATATAAAAGAACACTCATCCCAAGTTCTAAAACCCCTCGCCATCATTTAAAAGTTCATCATACAATCATTAAGAATCAAAACTGTAGCAATTTCCTATTACCCATACAAATTACCACCAGACAGAAAAATGTATTACAAGCCAAATAGCAGAGCAGCAGTGTTATGTGTTCAAAGAAAGATACTCTGCTTAACAAGTAAGCTGCTATGTTCTGCACTGGCTTTAGTTTGAATTGATTTAAGGCCCATTCTTGACTACTGCAATGCACTGTTCATAATCTAGCTGACAAAGACAGGGATCATGATAGCAAACTCCACGCAGAAGTAAAAGATGCAATTCATTTCCGGATGCAAATGGAAAAGAAAGCAGCATTGGTCATGGTTGCTGTTTGATGCACTAGAAGCTACTGGGAATCTACCTAGATGCCATGTTAAAAAACTTTAATAACAAAAATAACTTTGTTTGGTGATTCTTCTCAGTCAAGGTAGCGAGAATAATATCAGTCAAATCTTCCTGTTGCCTGCCCACCCAACCATAGTTACTTTAGTCTTATTCAGAACATGTCTCAGGCAACTGTTCACATTCCTACCCCAATCAGGTCCAGCCATTGGGAAAGACACTTGAATGCACTCTTTGGGCTGGATGAAATAGTGGAGTGTCATCAGCATACTGAAAACATTTCAGCTCATCTCCCCTTGCAAACTTTAATGGCCTCACATACACACTGACAAAATGGTGACATTAAACCTTGACCTGAAGAGATCCTTCAGGGCATAAGCATATGCCAAAACCAGTCTCTGGAGCCCTATCCAAGACAGGAATGAAGCAGAAAAGAGTAGGCCCCATCCACTCCAGTCCCCTCACAGATGAGTCAACTTTTACTTGTACTCCATGGTACTGAAGGTAGTTGATACATTTGATATCAGCAGAGACACTGATATTATCCATCATTATCCAGCCTGATTTTTTTTTTTTTTGGGTAAGAAGTGGATGGTGGGAATGGTGTTATTACGAAGTTTATGGAAAGTTGTGGTCTCTTGTTACTTGCTAATGTTGTCTTCCTCCTATGTTTCAATAATATTCTGTCTGCGAAGATCTGTAACCAAGCATTAGAACTGGATAAATGAATCCTATAGAATGCCTACACTACATTTTATTTATTTATTTATTTTTACTGAAGCTGGTCTTCTGCAATATTTCATTAATGCAGAAGTACTTTGTTAGCTGAGGCATCTCTGCTTTGATTTGTACTTTTTGTGTGTCCTAATAGGAGAATTGATACATTGAATAGCCCAGATTCTGCACTGCACTGTGGCAAGCATAGCTAGCCATAAAAGACGATCACTCCTGTATAAGGGGATCTGATAACATAGACTCAGTGTAGCAGCTCATATTCCAGCTCCTTTCCCTGCACCACTACAGGCGCTCTTAATTGTGCCCTTAAATACCATTTTCCCCCTTTGCCAACAGCATCAATATTATCTGTCTAGCAAATAAATATACAGCCTTTTACATCCCATACGTGGCATGCAACAGCTGGGTCTTAATATTTACATCCGCTTCACCAAGATTATAGGATTTATTAAGTAAGCAAAAATTTTACTTTAATACTTTTTTCTTAGTATTTTTAATGCATAACTAAGATATGCCTGTCAGTATGTGCAGTACCTACTCACCTACAACAGGAAATACTGCTAGAAAATTGGCATGGATGATGGCCTTATGTGACAGCTTCCATCTTTAAGCTGAAGCTAGATAAATTCAGACTGGAAATAGGGTGTACATTTTTAACAGTGAGGATAAATAATCATGGGAACACTTTATCAAGGGTCATGGTTGATTCTCCATTACTGGTAGTTTTTTAAAATCAAGGTTGGGGAAGTTCTCTGGCCCGTGTTCTGCAGGAGGCCAGACTAGATGATCACAGTGGTCCCTTCTGGCCTTAGACTCTACGAATTGTGGCTGACACAACATGAGTGAACCAGGAATCACTGGAGTTAAACGTGAGGTTTTTACATTAAAGCTAAAGGGTCAGGCTCTGCAGTGGAGGGCTGTACCAGACTCACATTGGATGAAGCACAGAGAGGGGAACACAACACACACTGACCAGTGGGTTACACTTGCATAGAAGAATTTTTCAGAAGGAAAAAAGAAAAATTGAAATACAAGCCAAATGAACTAAGGGGTTTAGATTAGAAGCAATCCAACAAACTGATCTTGAGTATAGGCAGTCCAAAATTGTTGTCTCAGTTTTCTGCAGTTATGTTTCTGTGTACTGAAGTTTTAAAATTCTAAGAATTCTTCCTGTCTGCAGGGACAGCAGCTTTTTGGTTCTGCTTTATTGTTTTCTTTAATCTAAAATCAAATACTTGAATCCACATTGTTTTGTTCTTTGTGTATGATAACAATGAAAACTGAATGGTCTCTTCCATCTAAACACTTTCTTTTGGGGAAAAAAAGATAAACATTAAAATTCCATTAAAATACCAAATAAAAAGCAATGTGGGATTGTTCATGAATCATTTTCTGGCAATTAGAAACAAGTCAAGAAAAGAAGCAATTAATACACTGTTTCTCTAAATAACAACACTACCAGATTAATCAGTAATTCAGTAAGAAAAATGAAGAACTAGCCCAGCTAATGACAGAAAATATGGTACATGGAAAATAAAATATCAAAGAAACAAAAGCAATGGCTCCAAGTGCTCGAACTATTGCTACAGTGCCATTGGACACAATACAGAGTACAGTAAACGTCAAATTAAAGATGCACAAAGGAACTAAGGTCGTCTAACCTTTTTTAGGTTGGCATAGCTACGGCACACAAGGGTGTGAAAACCTCTGAGCACCATAGCTATGCTGCTTAGTACACCTGTGATTATTTTTCCCTTGCATACTGCAGATGTAAACATGGAAACTGGCTTCTGAAAATGTGTCCCTTTATGTCAAATTACATATGGAATATGTGCGATAGCTAACATTTTTCTTGCTTGTAGTTCCTGTGGTTTGGATATTAGATTTTATCTTGTGGCTTTATCTAGTTAAAATTTCTTTTGTAAATAATTCTTCTCCAGAGAATAATATTTTTATCATTCCCAGCAGGCAATTTGCTGTTGATATGAGAATTTGCTGACAAATTAGACTATGGAATCCGTCAAAGGAAACTGTGTCACTTAAGAGATTTAAATAGTGATTGGAGAAAATGTGCATGTGCATACACCCAGTAGAGAATGATTTTTCCATTGTCAGGAGACTAAAAGGTCTTTCCCTCTGCGTGCTTCTATAATGTTTTAATTCCTATTGGGATGTGGAAGCTATGACAGAATTACGGCTCGAGGTTGGATTCCTGTCTATAAACTCTGATCTGTATTTTATTATCTAAAACTAGTTGTTCATTTTCTGTTTTCGAGCCCATATACAAACTGATTTTGAATTGATTCTATTCTGCTCTGGAAAGTCTTATTTATTGCTGTTTATTACTTAAACCAAGGGTTCCCAACCTGGGAGGTGGGACCCCCTTGTGGGGTGCCAAAGATTACAGGGGGGTCATGAGGCTTCATTAATATTGAGGTCATATAGGCCCCCAAGTCCACATTGGGTGCAGCAGCCTTGAGCCCTGCGCTGGCTGGAGCAGAGGAGCATCCCTCTCAGCCCTGCACTGGCCAGGTGCCTGGCCTGAGAGAAGCAGCCCCAGCCTGTGGAGGCCTGGAGCCAGGGCCTGCCTCCATTACCCTCAGTCCATGAGGGATGGGAAGAGGCAGGGTCACACTCATCCATATTAGGTTATTACATGGAAGGTGCCTGCACCTGATGTGCAGATGAAGAATCAAGGATTCATCAGTATGAATGCAGACTCAAAACCATGAAACACATTGTGAACTAATGTTTTCATTTCTAGGAGGTATAGCAAAGGTGCGCTCTGCATATCTTGAAGCCCTTGAATGGATTTTAGATTTTTCCATTAACTTGTAAATGTTGCTATTTCCATATGAAAAATGACAACTAGGTTTTTTAGTTTTAATTCAATATATTAATTATTTCATTTATTGTAGGTTACATGGGAGAAATGAGTGGACTTTAGGAGGTACTTTAATTAGGATCTAGAAAATAGTTGGCTTTTCCAAGCACATGTTACAGCCAAGCAGCTTTCCTTTATTAGGCTTTGATCAGGTTTCACTATGCTAGGATGTGTTAAAATATGTTGCACATACCATCCAGTCAGAGCTAGTGCTAGCCCATTGGGGGCCCTAAGCAGGAATATTTCTCCCTCCCCCCAGTACTAAAACAGGCTAGTTCTTATAATAAAAATGAATAGGGGGCCCCCTTGAGCTGCTCAGGGCTCTAAACAATTGCTTAGTCTGCTTATGCCTAGCATCCGCTCTGCATCCAGTATATTTCTGTACAAGCTGATGTTACTATAGAACCCACTATTGTGCTGTACCTGTGCTTGTTGCTTATTATTATAAATGTGGTAGGTTGTGGAGGAGTTTACTGGCTTGCTGATTGCAAGGATCTGTGAGACTAGGACCCAGGTCCGCAAAGCCTGGGACAGCTGACTTCCCCGATTAGCACAAAGAGGCTGTGCAAAGCCGCATCCAAGGAGTATGGTGGAGATTAGGCAGGATCCAGAGTAACAGCACTCTGGCCTATGCTCACTATTTAACCTAGAAGGCGTGCCAGCTAGGAGGTTATTTGGGTAACCACACAGTGCTGGCTTGCTGAAACTCCAGACCTCACCTTGCTTTCTGATCTTCAGTCTCTGGCCTGGTCTACATTGACAATGGAGGTAGAGGTAACTCCGCTTACAATGATCCCCTAAAGTATGTGTCTTCACTTGAACGTACGTTTTGCCGATCTAAATCGCGGTAAAAGTCGACCTAATAAAACCACCTCCGCAAGTGGCGTAGTGCTGAAGTTGAATTCATGGGTCGCATTTGCATCAGTGTAGACAGAACGCAATGTAAGTTGATGGCATTGGCCTCCAGAAGGTATCCCATAATACTCTGTTGTGACCACTCTGGACATTCATGCGCTGCTATAATGTGGCCACGTAAATAGGAAATAGCTCCTCCCCTTAAATCCTGGGAAATTTTGAATTACCATTTCTGATTTGGACAGCGTAGAGAGAGCTTTGTAGCTGAACCGCTCATGGCGACTGCAGGGCCCAAACGCACTCCATTGTAACATTTCTTTTATTACTTTGATTCAGCTAACAATGGCAACTTTGTGCTTTTCTTATAGTGACACTTCGGCCTTCAGCCCACCTTGCAGAACTCCTGCTGAAAGACTTTCCCAGATTAGGAAGTGGGGGGAAAAAAAAACAAACCACAGGATGTCAAGTTTAGCGAACTAATGAATGCCTCCACGGCTGCTGACATAGAGCTCAGAGCCTGAAGGATGTCCTTGTCTGAAAAATTGAACATGGAACATAGTAGATCAGCAGAGGAGCGTGATATGAAACAGGAGATGTTGCGTACTATGACATACAGGACATTATTATTGTGTATTATGACATGCAGGAAGAGCAGCGGCAGGACAGACTCCCTCTGCAGCCCCTCCAAAACTCTACTACCTACCACTTTATCAGCCCCCACCCCCAAGCTCTCTAGGAGGAGGCTGAGCAAGGTGCAGTATGTGCTGCTCTCCACACCAATGGAGGCAAGCAGAAAGACGCGACGGCCCTTTTAAGAACTGAATGCAACCACTGTTGCTTTCACAGTGACACTTTACAATGTTAACTTATCCTCCTTTCCCACCATTGAAACGGGTCACAAATAAAACTTTGCAGCTTTAAAAAACATCTGTCTTTATTCATTCATAGCTTGGGTGGGGAAAGAATGGGAGGGGGCCGCTGGTGCAAAGGTGGGGAATGGGAAAGAGAAAGGCACAACAGAGACGTACATTACTGCGGTTCATTGCAAAATCGATTTTTCAATGCTTCCCGTAGGCAAAGTGCTCCATGGTTGGCTCTGAGCGTAGCGCTGGAATCTGGCTACTCAAAATTTGCAGCCAGCCTAGCAGCCTCCACAGCCCAACCCTGGGGGAACTTTTCACCTTTTGTTTCACACAAATTATGGAGCACTCAGCATGCAGATAAAACTGATGGGATGTTCTTTTCACTGATGTCAAGCCTACTGAGTAGACATCTCCATCTGGCCTTTAAATGCCCAAATTCACATGACACCACCATTCTGCACTAGCTGAACCTGTTATTGAAATGTTCCTTCTCGCTGTCCAGGTGCCCGGTGTAGGACTTCATTAACCAAGGGAGTAAAGGGTAGGCAGGATTCCCCAGGATCACTGTTGGCATTTCAAAATCCCCAATATTTATTTTTTGATCAGGGAACAGAGTGCCTGCCTGCATCTTACTGAACAGACCAGAGTTCCTAAAGATGTACGCGTCATGCACCTTTCCTGACCACCCCACATTGATGTTGGTGAAACATCCCTTATGATCCACAAGGGCTTGCAACACCATTGAGAAGTATCCCTTCTGGTTTATGTACTCTGTGCCAAGTTGGTCAGGTGTTAGGATAGGGATGTCCATACCATCTATTGCCCCCCTCTACCCCCTTTGGGAACCCCATTGCAGCAAACCCGTCCATTATATCCTGCATGTTTCCCAAAGTCACTTCCCTTTGTAGCAGGTCTATTAATAGCCCTTCACACTTGCATCACAGCAGCTCCAACAGTGGATTTACCGACTCTGAATTGATTCTCAACTGACCAGTAGTAGTCTGGGGTTGCCAGCTTCCACAGACCGACGACCACTCGCTTCTCCACTGTCAGAGCTGGTCTCAAGAGAGTATTCAATTGCTTCATGGCTGGGAACAGCTTTGCGCAAAGTTTGAAGAAAGTGGCCTTTCACATACGAAAGTTCTGCAGCCACTGCTCATCATCCCACACCTTCATAACGATGCGATCCCACCAGTCTGTGCTTGTTTCCTGGGACTAGAACCGGTGCTCCACGGACTGAAGATGATGCGTGACAGCCTGCAGAAAGCGGGAATTGTTTCACTCTATGGCTTGTAGCAGGGCGGCCTCAGTAACGTCACTATTTTCCATGCTGTGGCTCCTGTCTTGCCTTTGAAAATACTGCAGGATAAGTCAGGAGGTATTTGTGATGCTCACAATGATAGTGCAGAGCTGAGTGAGCTCCATGCCTCTCCGGCAATGGCATGTGCACGGCACAGAAAAACGGCACAAAAAAGCTTTTTCAGTTTGTTTGGGACAAGAAGGGACAGGGAGGAAACATGTTGCATCATGAGAGAAGGACAAGCTTCCCAAAAGCCTCTGCAGCTAGTTGCACTGTGGGATAGCTACCCATGGTGCACTGCTTTGAATGTCAACCCAAGTGTGGCGAGTGGGAATGCAAGAGCCCGACGCAAGGAGTGTGGTGTGATCATGCTCCTGTGACTTTTACAATTCAGCGAGTGAAAGTCGATTTAAAGTAAATTGACTTCACTTTGCAGTGTAGACATACCCTCTGACTCTGATTCTTGCTTATTGAGCCCAAGTCTAGCAATTACATCCATCCCTGCTCACTGACTATGGCCTCATCTCCATTCTTGCTTGGGGACAGCAGCCCAGCTGTGATCATAGGCTAAACCACCTATTCCCCAGACCCTTTCACTGATTGTGGGATGAGATCTGCAGGGATTTTTCCCCCTCACCCTGTCATTTTTTAGTAGTTGTATTAGTTAGAAGCCTACTTTAATTGAAGAGTTCATATGCAATCAGAATTTGTTAAAGAACTCCGCTATTTTTACTGATATGCTGGAAGGATAAAGGGGGCTCTTGTTAAAATCCCACCACCAAACTGAAGGAAGGTTGGTTTGATTTTCCCTGCTTCTGGTGGAGTCATCCCTTCTCTGGCTACTGCTAAATTGTCTTGCCACAGATGACTAGTCTCTGATGCTCATAAAAATACTGCTTCTAATTTTCAGACAAAAGCAGTTTTAGTATTACTTTTTGAATGGACCAGACTGCACCAAACGGCAGGTAATTATAATAAAAAAAATCCTTCCTTCAAACTATCCAGGTGGAGCTCTGCTCTACATGAGTGATATATTCTGTATATCTTTCGGGAACAAAATCTAAACACTTCCAGCAAAGTAGAGCTTAATAAAAATGTGTTGCCTCTTTCCTTAGTTACAGTTATGAAAAAGTGTTTTGTTTAATAAGGAAAGCAATAGATTTCCTGGTCCCTGAAGCCCTCTGCTCTGCTGGCATGCAGAATATAAAATATCACAGGGTATGGGGGAAAGTTTTATGAGAGCTCTTGTAAAAATATTGGCAGCACATCAGTGGAATACTACAAAACCTTTGGACTCTCACCGTGCTTTGATAGTCTAATATGCCAGGTCTGAGTTCTGCCAATTTTTGATTAACTGTATGCTAGTGTGCCATGCTGAGATGATGGATTTCTATGAGCAATATTGCTTGTGTCTTGGAATGTGTATACCATGACCTAGGGGTGAGATTCCCAGTTCACATAGACATAGGCACCTTAGCTCTTATCAAGTTAGCATGCTAAAAATAAGTGTAGCCATGGTAGCAGGAGTAGAGGCATGGGGTAGCTGTGCTGAATGCATATCCAAGTGTTCAGGTGGGTAGTGTAGATATATACTTGATGGTGTATTGATAGCACAGTTTATACCCCTTGCAAATTCTGGCCAGAAGGGGTCTATTTTATTGAGTAATCCTTATATAGTTACTTTGTTGTGTTACCAGCCGTCTGGCACCCAAATTCTTACTTGAACCAGCATTTAGGTACTTCAGGACTTTTGCATACAGCAGAGTCATACATAGAGGATTTGTTAATCTAAGAAAATCCACCACAAAAACTGAAAAAAAAAGTTGAAATTTCAAGAAGTAACAAGACTAAAGAGTACTGAAGCCCAGAAAAATACTAGACAATGTGGGGGCTGGAGGGAAGGGGGATTTAAGACAAAAACAACCTCTTATATGGGGGTCTGATACAGTGGAGTGTCCTTAGCTCCCATTGAAATCAGAGGGGAATTAAAGTTGCTTAGTGCCTTACAGGACAGTCCTTGGTGAGACTCTGAGGGTATTCTTTCACTATATAAATCAACATTTTGTTGTAATGCAAACTTGCTTAGTTTCCTGTGGAAAGGCACCAAATCTCACTTAGCTGTATTTACAGGGATTTTTGTTGTGCTCTAGAGGGAAACCCAGTTACAGTCTGCTTCCTTAGTTGCTTCTAGGATAGCAAAGCCACAATTCAACTCTTTGCAACTAGTGCCATAGAAATAAATGGGGCTGAGGAATAAAGTACTACACAACCTGACTACAGGTTGTAGATTCTGGTGCTTTAATCTACATCAATAAAGCAATTACGCCACATTTGGATACCCTTACTTATGCTGAATGGTACCTTTCTCTAGAAATACTACTACTGAAGTAGGAGGACTATTTGTAGAGTAAGGTGCTACCCATCCAGATTAAAGGTTTTGGATTGTGATGCTATTTTTATGAGGATATCTTCCACTGCATTTACATGGAGCAGTGCCTTACTTTTTTATGGAGGACCACTGAAATCCAGAGGGCTTCCCACAGATTAAGGTACTACACAACATGAGTAAAAATGGCAGAATCTGTACCTTCATACATTTTGTTGAGAGGATGTATGTTTAGTAGTGAGAGTACATGAGTGAGAGCAAAGATTCCTGCATTCTGTTCCTGTCTATGCAGCTGATTTACTAAATGGTCTTGGGCAAATAACTATTTAGAACCAAACTTACAATTAATGGATACTTTTGAGAGTCTCTCTGTCTTTGGGTGTCCAACTTGAAACCTTAGGGCCTAGTTTTCAGAAGGGCTGAGAGCCTACACCTCCCATTGACTTCATCTGGAATTGTGGGTGTTCAGTTCCACTGAAAATCAGGCCCTATATATTGTGCCTTTACCTCTCCTGGGATGGAACTCTACAATTCTGCCACTCAGACCAGGGCTTATCTACAGTACTGTGTATCAACTGTGCTTACCTACCAGGTCAGCACCTGTGATTCTTCCCTTTGGTATATTTAGGGACTATTGGTCACAGATTCCTGAACAGCCTTCTTACACCAAAGAACAGCAGGAACAAAGCATAAGAGATTTTAAAACAAAACTCTGCATGCATGTTTGTCTTACCTAACATCCTACAGACACCCGAGCATGTGCTTGTGTCAGTCAGGATTTCCCCCAAACAGCTCCCCAGTAACTAATTCCCTTCTGGACAGTCTCTCTCTTTATATATCCAGAGTACCTTTATTCTTGTTAGTTCCTGGGCTTTTGGCCCTGCTTGTCAAAAACCAGTTTGGTAGGCTTTGCAGGAGGTCAAGACAGAATTCTCAAAAACAGTGACTTTGCCATTGTCCTGTAACAACCCACAACTGTATGCAAAGAGGTGGCTTATCTTGCTCTTCTTCCTTTCTGCTGGTTTTCTTTACAGCCTTCTATGAAACTAAACCAAAATACTCATACAGTAAACAATCTAATAACCAGGTCAATAAACTGCAGAACAACTCCACATCTGTCACACATTCTAGTCTGCATTCTCTTTCTGCTCTAGCAGCTGCCAACAATATCCCAAGGAACCATGCTGAAAAATTTCCACTGGGGATACGGATAGTCCAAGTCATACAATTAGTCGGAGGATGATTCTCGGATATTAGAAAGTTGGCTTTGAAGAGGAGTCTCCTACTATATAGTTTCATTGACCCACCTCTACTTTAGATATATTTTTTTTTCTGGTCATTGGTGCTGTGATAAAGACAGTTCATTCATTTAAATGTTTCAAGTTTGACATTGTCTCAGTCTAAATGAGTTTTATTACTCCCCTCTTCCCCCGTTTTATCGTTAATGAGCTGGAATGGTTCCTGGAGGCCTCCTCATTTAGTTACATTTTGATATTTAGTGAAGCTGGGGACTCAGGCTATTAGTTCATGTTGTGTACTTTATAGTTTCCATTGTATATACAAAAGCCTGGATTGAGCCATCTGTCTCTCTGATAACAAGAACATCTAAAAACAGTAGTTGTTTGGTAAGGGCCCATTAAACAGAAGCTTTTCTGTGATTACTTGTGTGCCAACTGCACATTTTGCTCTGCTTGTGGCAACAGATGCTTAATATGTTAAGTGCTTATTTCAGCAGATACTTAGAAGCAGATCATCTTTTTACCATCTTATCCATCTGCCCCGCACTATAGTTTACAACTAGAGCTGTTGTGATGCACACATAGAACTATCTGTTTGTGCTTCTGCCTCTCTGAAGATATCGTTTTGCAGCAGTCCCATCCTTGGGTATTAGATCCCTAGAATTAGACGGTTAGCCCCCAAGACAGCAGCACCGAGGCACAGCACGAACCAGGTTCCCTACATGCCAGTCTCTGCAGGATATAAATGCTGCCTTCTGAACGTTCCAATCCATGCCTTCCATAATATGGGAGAGGAATAATACCAATAATACTCAAAATACCAAATTCAATTATTAAAAAAGCTTCAGAGTAAAAGTAGAAAAGGTATAGGCAATGAAATTATTTAAACCAAAACCAAACCATCTCCAGCCTCCAAGGAGCATAGTTAAGTGAATGAGAATCCTGTTTGGCTTTTTTTTTTTTTTTGTTTAGAGTAAATGTTTCTCTTGAAGTATCTGAATCCCTAGTACATTTCAACATTTAAAAAAAAGCCTCCCTTTTGATTCAGTATGGCTGTCATGCTATCATACTTCACAGTGTGTATGTTTTGCAGATCACAGTTAAAGTTTATCTGAATTGGGCAGCAAATCCATGCTGAGCTTTTAACAAAGGGTGTTTTTTCTAAAAGATACGCTCTAGTAATTATTTTGTGAAAGTATTATGCATTATACCAGAGGTCAGACTATATGATCACAATGAACCCTTTTTGCTTCAGAAGCAATGGCATAAAAGTTATTTTAGAGTAATTACTGACTTAGAGCAAAATATATTACAATGACTTCAAATTACATTGAACTGGTCCTTGTCCAGAAGGGGAAGGACAGTCAAACTATATTGTCGCTGTAGAGATTAGATCAGCAGAGGGGCTGGAGCTACATACATTCCTCTGCTTTTAAAAAGGGAAATGAGCTACTAGCAGGTGAAAGACCTCTGGAACTTTCCCCGTTGGGATAGTATAGCTCAAAGTACTGGATTTTGCAGCATGCCCTTAGACCATATTTTGTGCCCCACCTTTTGGGAATTAGGATGAGATGTCAGCGTTGGTATCTGTGGGTGATGGGGTACTTTCCAAGTGGTTTATTTTTCTTATACAGGTGAAGATTTGCTGGATTTGTCAGTTTGATTTTTTTTAAATAAGTATTAAAGGCAGTTACAGCCTCATAGCTGCCTTATTTTTACTTGTTATAAATCTAGATAAAAGAGGGAAATTAAATTTCCTTACCAGTAATTGTTTTCCTATCCACTATTTTGGACACAAATAGTTTAGACCTGCTCACTACATCACAATGGAGGCAATCTTTTCCACCACCCTCCCTTTCCTTCCTTCTTTGAGTTCAGCCTCCCTATGCTAGACTGCTGCAGCACCATAATCTCATCCCAGGAGAGGACTTCCAAAGATGAAACTACATAAATTAGTAGACAACACCAATAAAGCCATTGTAGATCATGGGATTAACGGAAGGAAAGGTGTAACATCACAAATTGAATTTTATCAGGAACATTAATACATAGAGCCGGTCTGTACATACCAATGGATGCCCTCCTTATAAGAAATAAAAGCTAAGAAAGGGAAAATAATTCTCTTTCTTTCTCTTACATGGGTACCCATTGCTAGACGTTACATATGAGAAGCAGTGTGAACTAACTCCCAAAGAGGAAGCAAACATACATTTCTCTACATGAAATGAAAAGGTTTACTTTTTGTGATTTTTAAAATTATGCGCTCAGTTTAAAGCCGGGAGGACCAAAGGCTGCGTCAGATAAGGACAAGGTATCAGTTTTGTGCTGGGCGAAGGAAATGCAGCTCACAAGTGGCCACGTTGTTAATCTCATTGAACAAAAAGTCTGTTTCTCACCCCATAATGTAGAGAAACCCTTGATATATACTTTGGTGACCTCAGGAGGGTTCTTACTAGATGGCTCACACATTTGATTTGATCCATTGAGCATTTGATCCATTGAGCACTGGCGGGACTAACTACTGGAGACAGCATATTTTTTCTTTTAAAATATCCGTGAAAGAATAGGGTACCTGATTTTCTTCATGTTTTGATTGTGTATATCTAGACTTTAAAGTCCATTTCAAATCCAAAGTATAATGCTGGTTTTCTAATGACATCTGGATTTAAGGCAAAATTAAGGGAGAGGAGGTTTTGGAATTTTGTTCCTTTCTGGTTGTGATCAGAGTCAGGAACTGCACAAAGTATCCTCTTTTCAGAGACAATATGAAGACATGGCTTTTTAATTCAGTGTGTCTCAACGACTGGTCCATGGACCGGCGCCGCTCTCTGACACAGTTTAGGAAGGCAGCAAGTCGGTCCCTGGTATCAAAAAGGTTGAGAAATATGCATTGAGGAGACTGCTCTGCTGGGTTACCAATGAAAGACATTGGAAGATGCAGAGATGTGTCAGCTTGAGGTAAGACGCTCACATGGAGTGGAAAGGAACACAGTCAGCACACAGGACCCTCAGGCTTTGCTAAAAGGAAATCAAAGTCATGAGAATCTCCCAGCAGTTTAAGAGAGGAAGATCTTACACTGAAGCGTTCTGCCATGGAGAGTAGTGAGCCTGAGGCTACTTTCTCAGGTCGAAAGAGTAAACTGGAGTCAAAGTGCAGTTCAGGATAAAGAATCTGAATTCAAAGAAGAAAGGAAGGTGGGGAGAGGGAGAGTCCAAGAGGTCTCCATTGTGGTGGAATGAGCAGGTCTAACCCATGAGTAATATAGTGATGTCTAGACCAGTGGATGTCCATGTATGAAAAATAAATAAATTAAAACAAAACCAAAAATAACCCTGGGCAGAACAGTGTTAATGATATCACTTCACTAATGCACAAACCTGACCATTATCATCACCAAAAACCAGGAGTCTGACACCACTTCTCAGCCAAGACTCCATAGTAGAAGTTGCACTGAGGTCTTGTACTATTGCATAAGCAGAGGGTGCAACAGGGGAGGCCTCCTGATTTGTACTGAGAAAGTAGGACAATTGGCTAGTTATCTTAGGTGCCTGTACACAAACACAAGGAACCTGGGAAACAAGCAGGAAGAATTGGGAGTCCTGGCACAGTCAAGGAACTATGTTGTGATTGGAATAACAGAGACTTGGTGGAGTAACTTACGTGACTGAAGCCCTGTTATGGATGGGTATAAACTGTTCAGAAAGGACAGGACAGGGAGAAAAGGTGGAGGAGTTGCACCGTATGTAAGAGAGCAGTATCATTGCTCAGCGCTCCAGTCTAAAACTGGAGAAAAGCCTGTTGAGAGTCTCTGGGTTAAGTTCAGAGGTGAGAGCAACAAGGATTATATTGTGGAGGGTGTCAGCCATAGATCACCAGAGCAGGAGGATGAGGTAGATGAGGCCTTCTTCAGCCAACTAATGGAAATTTCCAGACAACAGGCCCTGGTTCTCTTGGGGGACCTCAATTACCCTGACATCTAGTGGTGCACAGACAATCCAAGAAGTTTTTGGAGAGTGTTGGGGACAACTTCAGAGCAAGTGCTGGAGGAATCAAGTAGGGGCTGTGCTCCTCTTGACATGCTGCTCAAAAAACAAGGAATAATTGTTAGGGAAAGTAGAAGTGGATGGCAACCAGGGCAGCAGTGACCATGAGATGGTTGAGTTCAGGATCCTGACAAAAGGAAGAAAGGAGAGCAGCAGAATATGGACCTTGGACTTCTGAAAAGCAGACTTTGAATCCCTCAGGGAAGTGATGGGCAGGATCATCTGGGAGGCTAATATGAGGGGAAAAGGAGTCCAGGAGAGCTGGCTGTATTTTAAAGAAACCTTATCGAGGGTGCAGAAACAAACCATCCCAATGTGCAGAAAGCAAAGATAGCAGACAACCAGCTTGGCTTAATAGAGAAATCTGCAGTGAGCTTAAACACAAAAAGGGAAGCTTACAAGAAATGGAAGCTTGGACAGATGACTATGGGGGAGTATAAAAATATCCATCGAGCATGCAGGGGTGAAATCAGGAAGACTAAAGCACAATTGGAATTGTAGCTAGCAAGGCTTGTGAAGGGTAACAAGAAAGATTTATACAGGTATGTTAAGCAACAAGAAGGTGGTCAGGGAAAGTGTGGGCCCTTAATGAATGGGGGAGGCAACATAGTGACAGATGACGTAGAAAAAGCTGAAGTACTCAATGCTTTTTTTGCCTCTGTCTTCACAGACAAGGTCAGACTACTTGCACTGGGCATCATAGAATGGGAAGGAGGTAAGCAGCCCTCAGTGGTGAAAGAACAGGTTAAGGTCTATTCAGAAAAGCTGACATGGGCAAGTCCATGGGGCTGGATGCAATGCATCTGATGGTGCTGAGGGAGTTGGCTGATGTGATTGCAAAGCCATTGGCCATTATCTTTGAAAACTCGTGGCAATCAGAGGAGGTCCCAGATGATTGGAAAAAGGCAAATATAGTGCCCATCTTTAAAAAAAAAAATGGAAGGAGGAGAATCTGGGAAACTACAGACCAGTTAGCTTCACCTCAGTCCCCAGAAAAATCATGGAGCAAGTCCTCAAGGATCCATTCTGAAGCACTTGGAGGAGAGAAAAGTGATCAGGAACAGTCAACATGGATTCACCAAGGGCAAGTCATCCCTAACCAACCTGATTGCCTTCTATGATGAGGTGATGGGCTATGTGAATGTGGGAAAAACTGTGGATGTGATATATCTTGACTTTAACAAAGCTTTAGATACGGTCTCCCACAGTATTTTTGCCAACAAGTTAAAGAAATATGGGTTGGATGAATGGACTATAAGGTGGATAGAAAGCTGGCTGGATCGTTGAGCTTAATGGGTAGTGATCAACTGCTCAATGTCTAGTTGACAACTGGTATCAAGCAGAGTGCCCCAGGGGTAACGGTGCTGAGGTTGGTTTTGTTCAACATCTTCATTAATGATCTGGAGGATGAGGTGGATTGCACCCTCAGCAAGTTCATGGATGATACGAGGGGGAAGTGGTAGATACGCTGGAGGGTAGGGATAGGAAACAGAGTGACCTAGACAAATTGGAGGATTGGGCCAAAAGAAACCAGATGAGTTTCAACAAGGACAAGCGCAGAGTCCTGCACTTAGGATGGAAGAATCCTATGCACTGCTACAGACTAGGGACCAACTGGCTAAGCAGTAGTTCTGCAGAAAAGGACCTGGGAGTTACAGTGGGCAAGAAGCTGGATATGAGTCAAGTGTGCCTTTGTTGCCAAGAAGGCTAATGGCATATTGGGCTGCATTAGTAAGAGCATTGCCAGCAGATCAAGGGAAGTGATTAATCTCCTCTATTTGGCCTTGGTGAGGCCGCATTTGGAGTATTGTGTCCAGGAAGGGTGTGGACAAATTGGAGAACACAGCGGATGATAATGAAAATGATTAAGGGCTGGGGCACATGATTTATGAGGAGAGGCTGAGGGAACTGGGCTTATTTAGTCTGCAGAAGAGAAAAGAGTGAGGCGGGATTTGATAACAGCTTTCAACAATCTAGAATCAGCCTGGAACCTGAAGGTGGGTTCCAAAGAGGATGGAGCTACGCTGTTCTCAGTGATGACAGAACAAGGCACAATCCCTGGCTGGGACGATTTGGTTGGGGTTGGTCCTACTTGGAGCAGGGGGTTGGACTAGATGACCTCCTGAGATCCCTTCCAGCCCTAATATTCCTTGATTCTATTGAGACTTCATTACCAATAGAAAAATTATAGTATCAGACTTTAACATACTGATTATAGATAATTAAAAACAAATTATGCTTGTCAAAAGTAAATGAAAACAAGGACCTTGCAATGTGATTTTTTAAAATTATTTTTCAGTGTTCTAGTTAAAGTGCGTTCAGTTTAAATCCTGTGAAAGTATCAGACAGGAAGTTTAACCAGTCCAGGTGACAGCTACAATCAAACACACTGCAATGTAACATAGCCAGTTAAACAACTGAATATATGAACATTCTTTTTGTCTCAAAACCTGACTGGTTTTGGAGAACTTGGGAGTTGACATGCATTCAAAGAAAAGCACATTAAGGTAGTAAAATTTAACTGCACCTTGGAATCAGCTGATTAACATGCAGCATTTTTTTAATTACACTGAACTACTATACTATAATCATTTTATAGCTGTCTGGTAATCCAGAATAGTTGTAGCCATGTCAGTCCCAGGATATTAGAGAGACAAGGTCTCTGCCAACTCAAAGCAGACCCTGCCAGAACAACAAATGCAAAACCTGCATTTTGATGTGGGAAACCTCTTATATTAATAGGGTGTAACTATTGAGGTTGGAGCATGATATGTCAGTGGAAATCCATTTTGGACACTGTTCCATGGGAGATATTCACCACATATTCAACCATTTTTATTAGTAGGTAATTGCAATCTTTCATAATAGCAGACTACAGAAGAATCCTCACAAGCTAACACAGCATAGCAACTGGCAAACAGGAATTTAGCACACAATTAATATCATTTTTTTGTTAATGGCAAACATAAAAACTAGAGATGCATGCAGACAAGACAGTCCTATACTAAAATATGTAAATTCCATTCACATTAAATTTAAGCAATTTTGCTTTTTTAAAAAAACAAAAACCTTCTTTGCATTTTCAGATAAAATGGATAGATTAGGTAAAAGCTAGACTCATAAATATTTAACCATTTTTCATTTCCATCAAACTTAGCATAATGGAAACTGCTGCCACCCTTTTCAGAGACTCAGCCATATTCCCTTGTATTTATTACATAGCAAAGAAGTGCTGTTGAGGCAAATAATAATGGAAAACAATCATTGCTTTCAAGATTTCATTTTTGAGGGGTGGGAAAATGGGACAAATTCAGCGTAAACTGGTATTTGAGGCACAATGGTATAAATACATGCTATCACTTTGTCCTAGATTCACAAAGTCACTCAAGCAAACTTTTAGGTGACTGGGGGAAGGGGGAATCCCAGGACCACACTATGATTCTGAGTAAGTCTGAGTTAGGCGCCTAGGCTCCCTATATAATGAATGGGCACAGACAGATGCCCAAGGGCATGTCTTCACTACCATGTTAAATTGGCACCACTGCCATTGATGTGGCAGCATTGATTTAGCAGGTCTGGTGAAGCTGCACTAAATTGATGGGAGAACGCATTCCTCTCAACATCTGTAATCCACCGCAATGAGAGGCGGAAGCCATGGCGATTGGAGAGTGTCTCCCATCACCATAGCATAGTGTGGACACTGCTGCAAGTCGATTTAAGGTACGTTGACTAAGTTATGTTACTTACATAACTTAACGAGCGTAACTTGGATCGACTTAGCACGGTGGTGATGTGCCTTTAGATAGACTATGATTCACAAAAGCCTGCACGCTAGGCAAGGAGCTGCCTAAACTAGCCAACAGGAGATGTTGACAAAAGGGGTATATGCTAAGCCCTGCCCCTCTCGTGGAGAAAGGCACCTAAGTCCAGACTGTAGGGAGGCCCCTATCTCCGCTAGCAATTCTCAACTGTGAGCCCTCTTTGGAGTTATGCACCTATGATGTTCAAGAGGAGGAGCTCCCTCATAGCTTTTAGACCAGTTGTTAGGATACTCACCCGGGATACAAGAGATCCCCAGTTCAAGTCCCCCGTCTGCCTGATGAGAGGAAAGGATTTGAAAAGAGATCTACCAGCTCTCAGGTAAGTGCCCTAACTATTGGGATATGGGATGTTCTGAAGTGGGGCTACTAAAATCTCTCCTGAGGAAGCTGTTCCACTTTGAATAAATAATTGTCATTGCAGCAAAGCAGCTGGATCCTGGGTCTCCCAGACCTTGAGTGAGTGCTCCAGTTACCAGGCCATAGAGTCATACTCTCTCTGGCCCAATGACTTTTCAATTATTTATTGAGTGTGTAACAACTTCCACGGGAGCCTCCCACATCCCAGGTTTATATCCCCTAACTACAGGATTAAGTTATGAGAGAAGGCCTCCTCTACTACACCCTTGGCTGTTGTGTGTGAACTCACCTGAGGGGCCCAATCCAGTGGGCATCTTCTGAGCTCCTCAGGCAAGTTAGCGGATTGAATGCCTTTTTTCCCTGCTTTGTGAATTACTTTTAAGCTTTGGCAGGAGAAGGACACCTGTATGCCTGGAAAGATGCATCAGCATGCATGATCTGCAGCAGAAACATAAGGATAGATAACTTTTTTTACTGCAAAAGTTTAGGCGTTGGGTGAGTTTGGGTCCATTTAAGGTGAGTTTAGGGTTCAGAGGGAGTTTTGTGAATTGCAGTGGTGCCGATTTTGGGACTTAGGTACCTAAATTTGGTATTTAGTCACCCAAGAACCTTTATAAACCCAGCCCTTGTCTTTTCAGAGTACTACAGCAGATGCATGTTGCAACACACCAACTTCACATATAAATAAGACTATGCCAGACTGTGACAACTGCCTTACCCTTTTTGAAATGCTGAAGATTCATATTTATTAGAAAGATGCAATAAGACCACTGAAGATTTACATGGCAAATAGTGTGTACAATGTGTCAATAATTTGAAGGGCTCAGTCCTGAAAGAATGAGTAATTTGCAAAACTATTTGCAATTCTCATGGTTAAATTGGAGCTACAGTAAAACAACCCTTGACACAAGCTGCTTAAAGCTAATGACAGAGAGCAAATGGATTCTTTTCTTTAGCGAGTGTCATTTTATAGAAGGAAGATCTGAGTGAGTTACAGAGCAATCTTGATTGTTTAAAAAAAAAAAACCACCCCAAAAACCCACTAAATTATGGAGTTGTATTAATTTCTCCATGGCTAGGGTTAGTTAAGAGTTTCCATTAGAAATCTGTCTTTCAACACACATGTATGTCTTTCTTCTGATGAATCTCTCTTCAAATTGAAATTTTACATGTTTGATCTCTTGGCAAAGTTCTACATTAATCAAGCAAGGCATTTTAAAGATTTTACAAAATTCTGGTGTCCTCTATAATTTTGTCCTTTTCTTCCTGCTTTTTCAGAGAGCCTCCCCCACAGTTTCTGACATCAACATCAGTAAGTTCATCCAGGCACAGCAACACTGGCTGCTTAAGAAAGAAAACTGAAGCAGCCATAGAAGGTCAGCCAGGGTAGCAGGGAGATGGAGATCTCTTGAACAGCCAAGGTTCATGCACTGCCAAAACAATCTTCCAGCCCTCAAAAAAGGACCAAAGCTAGGTGATTCCATTCTTTATGTGCCATCTGTTTTAATTCTTATTGTCCTGGCTCAGGTTCCTGTATGCACCAAAGGCACAATTCTGGCTTCCTCTAATGGAGAATAATGACCTCCCCTATAGCCTCAGGTCAGCTCCCTCCAATCTAATCTACCTTGTCAACAAGTTCTCAATGTTCTGGCAGCTCACGCTTCCTTGCCACCTGTGTCCACAAGTGGAAGCTGAACAGGGCGATGGGGGAGATGTAGGATGTCAGGTTGCTTCTGAGACTACATTAAGGCACATGTATTCTGAGTTTTCACAGAACCTGGTGGACTCCACGGTTTGATGCAATACACAATGCATTGCATACAGCATGTAAAAATTCAAGAAGTCACCAGGCTTCAGCTGAACCATAAGATGGTATGGGGCAGCTGAACCATAAGATGTCTGAATGGGGTGACAGATGCTGGTATATCACAAGAGGTGGCTATTAGGCTTGAGAAGGCTGGTTCATCACCATATCATAGGCCACAGGGAATTAATGGGAATGTGGAGAATGAAGTTGGGAGAGGCAGGTAAGAGTAGAGGGTTCCTGGAACAATGTTGCAACTAGTAAAGAGGAAGTAAAACTATGTACCCATGAGTTCTGGCCTTCTTTAACTACATCTAAAACATCAGACAGAGAAATTAGAAAAAAAAATTGCAAGAACACACATTTATCATAAATATATACATTTCTCTAGTTGGACCAAAGAATACATCAAAATCTGATTCTAATCTCGGCTGTCAAGCTGAAACTATTATACCATAAAAGATTGTGTAAGAGACCTCATTTCTCCTTTGTATAATGGACCTGAAATGGATAAGATGCCATCAAAATGAAGATGATTATTCTGTTATAAAATAGTTAGTGTCAAAAGAAAACAAAGATAAAAGGTGTACAGACACTCAGTACAATTTCAGCAATACCTTCTGGAAGGTTAAAAATTGCCCATTTGAGATTAATGATGTGTGGTGTGCTGCTGGTTTTTGGGGTTTTTTACATGTTATAACTGACATCAAGAAACCACAACATATTTTGCACTACCCAGTGAATTCAGTATTCATGAAATATTCTAACTTTAGGAATGGGTGAAGAGTATAAAATCAAAGATGTACAAATAATGCAATTTTAATTGTCCCACACACTGCAAAAATCAGACAAGACACTAAGAACATGGCTTAGCTAGGCTGCAACTTTATTAACCCATCTGGGGAGTGTCTGACAATAACTCATTCAGTTTGCTTCATCCTTCTTTGTAATCTGTACCCCTTGGTGAAGGGCTGTCCTCAGTCCCTGCCTTATTCACTGTTGTGATCCCACCACCCTCCCCTTGTACAAGGGTTAAGGGGTTGAGGAAAGATGGCTGTCTCCTTGCAGTACCAGACATTTGGAACCTCCACCTCATTCACCTAACCCACTTCCAGTTCTATTTTGAGGCATCTACACCTTCTATTGAATAATTAACTGTAGTGGGGACCTACCCCCACAAGATGCCAGCAGTTTGATTGGGTGCTTCCCCCATACCCTTGTCAGATGCCCAGCTTGTTAATAAATTCCTTCCCTAATAGCAGCCAGAATAATATCTGCTCCCCCACCCACAGGTGTGCTTAGGTACTGGATATACAATTATCAGCCTTTCCTACTCACATAGTTTAGCCACCTGTCAGTTTACCTTTCCTCTGGCCTGGACCTCTCACAAAGATGTGGTGGCTTTGCTGCGGCATCTCAAGCCAAGTTATGCTTAACTTTAGGAAAGGAGTTGGCTCCACATCCTAGCTCTACTCCTTTACTAAATCCCCAGATTGTTTCCCCCGGTGTATACTGATCCATTCACATGATCCCTCCCCTAGCTAATAAATGCAAGAGGGCATCTGCTTACCATCTTTGACAACTCAGAGCTGCCTCCCAGCCAAGGCCCAGGGTGAATGGCTCACTCCCTTGTGAACCAAAGACAATGCTTTTGCCTGCAAATCTAAACACCAACTCATGACCCTAAAGGAAGACATAATGGGAAGAGTTTAGCATATTTATACCACTGAATCACTCCCAACAGGACACCTCCATGCCTCAGCATGCATTCAGATGCTCCTGCTGGGCTCCTATTCCAAGCTGTGCTGTGGATTTAGCCATTACAAGTCTAAACAAATAGGATCCCAATTCACTATGGGAACCCCAACAATATGCACTCTGTGACATCTCCTTTCTGAGGAGACTGCCTTCCCCATGAAGGGAGAAGGATTGGCCAGGCATTAGCAGCAGGTGTCTGCACTAGGCAGGTCTGTATTGCTTTGGCTGGGAAAATCCCAGCATTCCCACACTCTTCTAGTACTATGGCTCATCTTGCCATCTCTTAATTGGTTATTTGACAGAGTCAGGGTGGCTGATCTCTTCCCCCACATTGCAGACCCCTAAACTCCAAAGTCTTATCTGAAACCTCCCTTCCTGATTACTTAATATCCCTGATCAAGATCACCCCTTCTAACTAAACTCCACCAAACACACTAAACCCAGTCTCAGTGTGCTGCTCAAGTCACAACCCAAAGACTATCTGATGCCAGCCTGTAGTGTACCCACGATACCGCAGATTGTGGTATTCATCTAAAAAATAGGGCAAATTCTGATAGGATCAGAATTTGAGTAAATTCCTCAGCACTGCCAGCATGCACCCGAATAACTACGAATTGCCACTATAAACATTGAACCGTCACTGGGACAGGGAAAGAGCAAGACTGACTTTTAGCCTAAATATTTAGGGATGGGGGAGCTAGGATGTGGGATACTCAAGTTCAAGTCCTGGCTCTGATGACCATTTACAAGAAACAGAACAGCAGGAGAGAGAGAGCTGCCTCAGAATATCCCATAGACCAATGTCAAGGACATTCTCTGTAATGTAAGAGACAAGTTCAAATCTCTTATCCACATCAGGCAGATGGGGGAATTGAACCCACGTGGCTTATATCCCAGGTGAGTGTTTTCTGGCCAATAGGCTAAAGGAGGCTGTAGCCTCCTCCCACTCCCCACCTCTTTTTGGAAGCCAAAACTATTCAGTGAATTTGTGACTAGTTTCCAGTCCACTAAAACTGCATTTTTCAGTGAAAAAAAAAAACTATTAATCCGAAAAGGTTTGACTCTGACATCCAGTACTCCTTTCAAAAGAAACAAAAACACTTAGTGCACTCAGGATTCAGAAACTTTCAATACTCAATAAATCCCCCATTTTCTTTATTTCCTCTTAATAATGAATTGGATCTGGCCATGACTGAGGAAGACGTCAAGTGCAAAATGTCCATTTCGACAGCATTGCCTCATTGTAAAATTGAAAAGGGCCAAGCTTGTAGTTCATGCAACTACATCTTTTTGGATGCCCGAGCTATTCTACCTAACTCTCACAATCCTGCCACTTTATTAGTAGTGAGTAGAGATGCTAACCTCTATATCTAACCCAGTCTCCAGCAAAGCCAGCTGAGTGAAGAGGCACTCTGTTTTTCTTTGGCTGGTAGGTTAGGGGTACTAACAGCATGCCTGAAATGAGGCCAACAAGCTTGTATCCGTTCTTTATTTGCAGCAGGGGTAGATTCAAAGTTTGTCCAGGTGGCCCACCACCTGTAAATCATAAATGCAATCTATGTGGCACTGTCCACTCTGATACTATTCTGAACCTTTAGAGGCTGAGACTGATCCTGAGCATCCTTGAGCTTGGCTGGTCAAGATAACTTAACCCTTGCGACTAAGGCCAACAGATTGAAGTCTGAAGAAGTACTGGAGAGCCAAAAAGCTGTTTAATGTGAACCTTGCTCCGACTCTGCACACCCTCACCATGTTTGTAACAGGGCAAAGGAAGAATAAGAGATAAATCATTATACTAGGTCCTTCCTGTCATTTTCAAGTTTCCTCATATGCAGATAGGGGCTCAAGTGACATTCCAGGTACCTTTTTGGCACCTGTTTCAGAAGAAAGGTTCACAGATCCACTATCCTGAAAAGCACTGGAGCTTTCTTTTTCAAATAAATTTTACCTTTTCCTGTGCGCTGTCAATCCTTTAAGGAGTTCGCAGTCTGGAATCATTCTATCAAGTCTATTCTTTTGTTTGATATCCTTCGTCTCACTGAACACACTGTGCCCTCACTCATGTTGGCATCACACAGGAGTTCCCAGAACACCTTGGGCTCAAAAGCTGATGAGGCCATTCCTGTGATCCCTCAACTGGTCCTGTGCCTCACTGGGGATGGTCCAACTGACCCCCTGCCCTGTTTAGTGGAGTCTCACCTCCCCACCACCATCTTTGCCTAACTTCCAACAACATTTGCCTTCAACAAAGGCCCAGCATAGTTGCTTGCTACAATCAGGTCTCCAGCTTGACTTCCATGGAATCCATAAACCACTGTCAGTACACAGGAAGACACCAGATAAGCCAAAACCATCCATTCAAGCCATATATCAGTAGCAGCCTGGTGCTACTTCAGCCATTAGACTAAATTCCTCTGAATTAGACCATGACATAGGCCTAAATGCACTGTGGGTCCAACAGTCTAATTTGTTATATTTTGAGAGGCGAGGTCTCCCTCCAAATATCTGTCCAATGGCCTGCCTGAACACATGGGGTGAGTGGTACACCTGCTTCCCAGATCCTTTCTTACCTCCCTGTGCCACAACTTCCATCATGGCTTCCTTCTGCCATAATGGATTTATTTATTTATATTGTCCTTTAAATGTTAGTGCTATGTGCCTGGAGCAGCCACTCCTGCACAAGTGCTGCTCCTTGAAAAACTGGGGCTGTTACCTGCTGGTACACCCACCACACCAAACACCACTCAACCTCCACCATGCAGGGGGAGCCATCTCATCTTGACCCCTGCATTACCTCTCTGAGTTGGATTCAAAGGTGTTTGATCTGTAACATTCTGCCTGCTGGAAGGAACCACACCCTATTGGCTGCTGTCACTCCCGTAATCCTGCACCTGTACACAGCCTGCATGGGGGTCAATGCGCACATTCCCCACTGGGAGGTTGCTTTGCATTTCCCAATGTCTGGGCCCTGGGACCCAGGCAATCACAATCCTATCCTAGACTGACATTTCTGCCACAGAGCCTGTACCAGGCTGCTGCCAGCTTCTGGAGAATCCAAGGGGAAAAGAGAACCCCTCTGACACTATCCCTGTGGGGAGTCCCTACTCCCATGTACAAAGAAAACCTTATGGGCACCACAGCTTTGGGGACATCCCCAGAGTTTCCTGATGAAAATCCAGTCAGTGCCATCCTCCACTGCTTCTGCTTGGGATATGTACGGTTAATGTTACCCACACAAGGGAAAAGCTCTGGATCCTGTTGAGTTTAAAGGATGTCTGCACTGCAATTAGACATCCATGGCTGGACCATGCCAGCTGACTCCAGCTCATGTGTCTCAGACTCAGGGGTGGTTTAATTATATTGTAGATGTTTGGGGTTGGACTGGAGCCAGAGCTCTGGGACCCTTCTCCCTCACAGAATCCTAGAGCTCTGGCTCCAGCCCAAGCCCGAGCATCTACCCCACAATTAAACAGTCCCTTAGACCAAGCCAGAGTCAGTTGGCCACAGTTGAGCCATGGCTGCCTAATTGCAGTGTAGACGTACTCTTATGGACCCAGCCATTGGACTGCTGCTGGGCTGCCCACACACTGCGCATGCTCTACTGCTGCTCTGGCTGCCTCTGTTGCATCCCTGGGGTTGACCTGCATCCCATCCTTGCTGGGATCCCACTGGTCATCCTAATGCCACTGGGGATCCCCCAACCTTTTGTAACCATGGCAGGATCCTTTGGTAGCTGCTGACTGCAGCTGGTCTTCCAGGCTCAGAATTGTCCCCATGCAGTGAAAGGACTTATTAACCCTTGCCTTTGATATGCAGGAGCCAATAAACTTATGCTATGCCCTTCTGTCCAATCAATAAAGCTCTGAGCCCCTGTTCTCCAGCCCACAAAGAGGGGAAGAAGAGTGGGAGTGTGATCCTTAGAGAGTCCAAAGACTTTCTCTCCTCTGCTGACCTAAACAAACCTTTCCCACTTTTGAGGCTGTGGGGGAGTGGGGATAGTACTCACAGACTGTACTATACCTTGATATTAATGTTCATTATTGCTGGTTTGACACATTATCCCAGTATTACAGGCAATGGGATTATGGGAATACCTGTTCAGTATATAGCACTCTAAGAAGCTTATACTAATAAACTGATTACAGAATGAATCCTGTACTGCTCAAGATGTATATAGTGTGTAGCACACATGCACAGAATCAATCATATAATTTTTGGACCAGAATATTTCTGATATGAATAACAATTTTAGGCACACAAACAGCATAATCTATTACTGTGTCCTTAAAGCCCAGTAGAAAATGTTGGGTCTTACAAATACAGTGCAGTAAGAGAAGCTCTGCACAACAGACCTAATCTTGTAAGAGGCTGAGTGCCCCCCACTTCCATTGGAGCCATTCCAAGCACTTGAATAATGTCCTAAGAAAGATGTGGTCATGCTTGATTTTATTTACATCCTGTGTTTGGAACAAAAAGTCAAAGCCTAAAATAATTTTCACTCACCAGAAAACCATTTTGCACTCCTAACATCCAGGATATTAAGAGGCTGGTCTCTTCTGGATGCTTAGTAAATAAAATAGGCAATTTTATTAAGCATGTCAAAGACATAATATATGGAGTTGTGTGTATGTGTCGTATCAGTTACCCAGGTTGCAGCTGCAACAAGATAAGTGTAAATGACAACCAGTATTTCCCTCCCTCATCATTGTGGTTCTTAGCAGTGAATTTTGGAAGCTGCTTTAAGCATGACCTACAAAGGAAAAGGATTTGTGATTGCATCTTATTTTGCCTCTTTTTGATTTATAAAGAGGTCTGATAAATTCTCTTTTTTCTTGCTTTAACATTAGAAGCTGAAGTGCTGAAAGTTCCTGCAGTGATTGGAGAACTAGTCAAACAATTAAGAGTGGAAGGTTATTTCAGTCAAATGGTCTAAGACCTTGTCTACATAGGGGATTATTTTACACAAACTTCACTTTGTGTGAATTAAGTGGCCTGCATTCACATGACAATTCTTAAAGCATATTAACTGGCCAGATAATTCATTGCACATTGAGATAGTTCAGACTAATATTCATGTGGGTGCATGTCCACTTGACACTAGCTTGGCAGTCCTCCAATGGCTATGCCACACTGCTTTGCATTATGCCAGGACCAGCCTGCCTGTTTGCCCCATTTAAATGCTGGTGTGAAGCCAGGATTGGTCAGTTCGCTGCTACACACTCCTGGAAACGTACACATTATACATTGCTATAGCAGCACTATGCTATGCCTCATGCAGCTGCCAGGATCTCTCCTGGATCTCTCATCCCTCTGGGCACAGGTGAAAGTATAGGCAGCCCTTACCAGGAAACACTGCAATAAAGGGGTGTATGAAGCAATTTCTGAGGGGGTGGCTAAGAGAGGTCTCTCCTGGGATTGTATGTAATGCTAAAACAAAAGCAAGGAACTCTACACAGCTCTTATAAAAAAGTCACGGGCAGAAACAGACCGTCCAGCAGTGCTCCAACAACCATCTCTACTATGAGGACCTGGATAGGATTTTTTTTCCCAGCACACAACCACCAAACCTTGGTTTATGAGGGACAGTGGCAAAGGTACCAAGGACACCGAGGCCAAACAAGAATAAGATGAGGAGAAGATTCCTCCTGGAGAGCCAGGACCTCTTTGCTACACAGTATCCTGAAGCAGATCCTGATGACATCTCCAAGGACACCCAGCTTAACAGTCAGGGAGGGGACCTCAGCCAGTGTAAGCATCTTCTTGTTATACATTTAATTAACCTTTATTAGTAGTAAGTAATATTAGACACTAGGAAATACAGCTGGGGTTTGTTGGGTTTTGGGTGCCCAATGGATGCAGCCATTTTGGACAGACGGAAGCTAGGACCTTCCCCTTGCCTAATCCACCCACACCTTCAGCACACTGCCTGGGACCCCCCTGCTCTCCAGTCCTGGTATGGCAGATTCAGATAGTTAAGCCTTATAGTATAAATATATTTGAGACATGCAATACCGTTTAAAAAAAAAAAAAAAAAGGCATCACCAAAATTACTTTGCTTCACATTTTGATCTAAGCCTTGCATGAGCTTACATGTATCACAGCATTTTATGAGGTACACCACATAGCACATTCGCATTCCATTCTCGAAGGTGTGCCCACGCTCTCAGAGGCCAAGACAAATGACAGGGCAGACTCAAGTAGGGTGCAAAAGTCCAGAGTTTGAAGCAGTTGACTACACGACCCCAGGCATGTGTTACCTGCCACAGTCTTGTTAGGCCCCTCAGGCTTGTCTCAGCAGCACAGGCAGGCCAATAATCCTTTTCGTAGTAAAGCAAAGAAATAGTTCCCAAAACCCAAATTCAATAATTCTGTGCCAGGCCTACCTTCCGACAGGGTGCTCTGGCAGCCAGCAGTCTCTGGGTCTGGGCTGGTCCTTTTCTCCGGAAGAAAAGGGAGAGGAGGTCTGGTCTCCTTTTGGATCAGCCACCTACTAAGTTACCCCTCTTCCTTTTTCAACTTCCTCTTCATTACCCGACAGCGAGTGCAGGTGTAGCGGGGCAGGGCTGACTGGGCCCACAGCAGCTCATTATCCTTTGCTGTCTCAGTGTGGGATTAGTTTACTCGGTCACAGAGGTGTATGTGACTGTGTAACATTTCACAGCCCTAGAAATACATAAAGGGTTTAAGGCAAATGGCTGAGCATTTTAGCATAGCATTCTAGGAAATACATGTCACAACAGAACACTGTACACCCATAAAGTTCTGAACAGCAATCTGCAAAATTTGATGTATTTTGCAGTGCACTTTTTGCATGTCTGTATTTGAGATAAAATGAAATAATTTAAGACAAAGAAAGTGCTATATTTTGTCATGAACCTTGCATAGAATAGCAGACTTATCATGCATGCCAGCGTAGGTCACAATGCCCTACCAGTCCTGCAAAACCTCTGAAGGAGAACCATCCTAGTGAATAACATCACTGCATATCTTGCTGGTTTGCTCTTAGCTTTTTTGAAGAGGCCCCTGCTTCCTGATCACCTGTATCAGTGCAATGTTCTCCAGGGCAAGGAATGCTTAAAGAAGTGCAAATGTAATTACTAACCTGCACCCTGGTTCCTTCTCACCTCCATTCCCTGAGCTCCCAAAGCCCATTGCTTCATGTAAAGCAAGGACACACACACACAGCCAGACATGCTCTTCTGTCCCCCAAACCACACTAGGAGTAAAATGAGGTTCCGTGCTATAGGGTCCATAAGCACAGTGGAAGAAAGATGCAAAACAACTTACCATTGCAAGCCTCTCCCCAGCGTGGGAAGAAACTTTGGGGACACACCAATAGTTAATGAAAAACATAGTTTATCATTGCTACCATGGCAACTGAAATAAGAACAATAATTACTTGTTAATTTTCTCAGCTCCCCCAGCTCCTGCTCCTGAAGTGCTGCAACCCATAAGAGTAGGGCTCTTATCAATGTCTGAATGCCTGTGTAAGGGGGATGCTGACCCCTTACTGAATCTCAGTGGATTTTTTTGGTTGGCCCTCTTTAATACAAGGAGAAAGGGGAAGGGCCAAAGAGGAGTCGGGATCTGAGACTGACAGAGCCCATGGGCAAGAGGGAGAGGCCAGCAATCCAAGTCAGCCAGATTGACAGGGCAGGCAGGCTGGCCAATGAGAGAGTTGAAAGCCTTGGGTTCATTCTTTGTGTGTATGTCTATTCCGCAGTTAGACACCTGTGGCTGGCCTGTGCCAGCTGACTCGGGCTTGGGCTAAGGGGCTGTTTAATTGCAGTTTAGACGTTCAGGCTCCAGGACCCTGCGAGGTGGGAGGGTCCCAGAACTCAGGCTGCAGCCTAAGCCCAAAACATGTACACTGCAATTAAACAGCCCCTTAGCCTGAGCCTGGGCAGCTGGCACTGTTTTTGATTACAGTGTAGACATACTCTGTAGTGTTGGGATTCCCTCTGAGACCTCTTTCCACTCGGCTTCCCAAGAACTCAGTTCAACTTCAGATTTTGTCACTCAAGTTTCTTTATTTGGCATCCAACGACACTATGCTGAGTTGATCAGACTCAAATGCAGGTGGTGGAGAGATGGATGCAGGGTACAGCAAAACTCCAAAGCTACACTGAAACACTATCACATTATACACACTGCTCGTCTCATTGCATTTAGTATATCTTGCATCACACATCTCTGGATTGGCTTGGTTACTTTGCAGGAACCAATCCCTCTATAGCATGCCCTGTCCACGCATTGTCCGGTGTTTGACCTACTCTTTATCTCATCTCTACATTCCTAAATTATCTTGTCCATTGTTATCTTGTTCACTGTAAATGTTTCCCTGGGTGTTCTCACTCTTAGCTAGTTCAGACATGCTGGCTTTTTAGCCTACTTATTTATTTACTTCTCTTAGCACAAATGTCCTGTTTTCAGTCTGATGATTCATTTACCTCCCTAATCCTGTCTTTCAAAGAGTGAGGCTCCCCACCATGTGTTTAATCATGTCATGTAGCCCAGAGTCAGAGCAGCTAGAGCAGCAGTCCAGAGCCAACGAGCTAGAATAGCAGCCAGAGCTGGAGAAGCATCAGAGCAATAGTGGAAGGGTGAATTTCCCACTCTCCCAGCAGGGTCATGTGGCTTGGTCTAGGGAGAGAGGAAGAGACAGGCCTTTTCCCAAAGTCTGTCAAGAGGACATTAAGTGCCAGACCCCGGGGTAGGGGGGGGGGGGAGATGTGGCCTGACAGGAGGGCCAGAACCAAAAGTGGAGAACGGGTTCTGTCAGTCCCACGAAGCCCAAACCCATCCTGGAGAAGTGCCACACCAGCAGCATCACTGCAGCACATCCAGGTCCAGGAAGAAGATACTGGACTTGTACATTGGTGTAACTGTAAAGTTTATAGCACTGTAGAGACTGCTGCACTGAACCTGACCCATGCCATTTCCTCACAGTGCTTATGCTGTGAAGTGCTCTTTGATCCCCACAGAAATGGTTTTTGGTATAAATACACAGTATATATGTTTAAGTGAATTGCAGTGATTACAAGTTAAAAAGGTAACAAGCTAATTATCCTGGAATGGAGTACCCTTGTCCCTGCCCAGACTTGCCCACAAAGAGACAAAGGTAAACACCCAGGAACCCGTGATCAGTCCTCCCTGTGTGATGTGAGTCCTGCTCACACAGGGACAGGAGGGAAAGTCACAGTAACTTGAGACAGGGTCTCAGATCCTTTTGTCACTTGGTTCAGCCACAGTACTGTGTCTATTGAGAAATTTTTCTACTACGATGGGACAAAGTCCCCTAGTTTCACCATGCTAATCTGAGGGGGAAGAAAGGAAGGACAAAGGAGAAATTGTTTGGAGAGTTACCAACAGAAGACACAAGACAGCTGAGGACTGGAAGAGTGTTTTCCTCGACAAGGAGAAAGGCAGACAGCTGATCAGAGACACGACTCACAGAGCCTTGCTATGACCTGGGAAAGTATTGACTTGACCCATGACACTATTAAAAAAGGACAGTGACATGCAGCAGCAGCTCTTCGAGGCAATGCAAAGATGGAATGCTTTATTGGAGAGATGTTGCTGCAATATTCCCAGCTAGCACAGCAGCCTCAACCAGCACCACATTCCAGTAATGTTCTCCCTACTTTGGAGGTACTGCTACTGGACACAGCTTGCCAACCAGAACCCATTCCCTTCACAGACTATGCCCCAGAATATTGAGACTAGTGAGTTTGGCAGCCTGCCTTCAAGCCCTCAAATCCAGTGCTTTCTCCCACAGCACTCCACCTGAAAGGCAGAGCGCCCAGGCCAAAAGACCTGACTACGCACATTTGTGAGCAGCACCGTTCGAATGTGCACGCATTTACTCTCACCCTTTTTTTGAGTTTTCACTGTTTGTATCAATTTACTTTGTTTCATGTTATTGTTGAATGTTTCCAAATTTGCACTGTTTTATTTGCTACATTTTTTGTGTGCATTATTTGTTCAATAGACGCATTTTTGTTAACAGACCAAAGTTTCATGAAAACACACTTCCAACACACAAAACCCTTTAAAAATATTATTTAAATATTGAAAAATGCCCTCAATATCAGATAACAAATTCCTATTTACAGGCCAAAGTTACATCAAGTAGTCTAAGTAAAAGCATTGCACAAACCATTAAATAATCTCTCAGTCACTATACAGTAAATTCCTACGCAGAGACCAATGATACCATCCCAAATAACATGCATTCCAAATGACATTTGAAATGATAGCATTCCAAATAAAAGCACATCACAACATTTTCCGCCCTGGCCTAAAAGTAAAAGCACAAGGCATCCTTGTGTGGCCCTAGTAAATACCATTTTGGATGCTCATAGCATTTTGATAGTCCTTGCAGCTCTGCCTTGCTCTCACAGACATCGTGCAAAATACAGCCAACTAGTTATAACTGTGGCAGATAGCCGAGTACACCCTAGTGGGCCTCATGCTTCCATTGCTTGTAGTGGGTCAGGGCGTCTCCAGCCACTCCAATTTTCCTGAGGAGGGGGTAGGGACCCAGGCCCACCCACTCCTCCGGGTCCCAGCCCAGGGGCCCTGTGAGAAGCAGCTATGTGCTGCTGGCACCATGTTCCCAGCTGCAAATTCTCTTCCCCTGGGTTAATTTTCCCCCTCCTTCTGGCTTCTTGAGCCTGGTACCTTCCTCCATCCTGCTCTTCCACAGAATCTCTGCACTCTAGTCTGTTCCTCCTCACAATCAGTACTCCTACACACAGCACGGCACTCCTGCTCCTCCCAGCTCCTGCCCTGTCTGTTTGGGGGGGGGGGGAGGGGGTCAGAGGGTTTTTATGGAGCACCTGGCTGGTCCCTAATTAGCCCCAGCTGCTCCTAATTGCCCCCTAACGACTCTCAGCTAAACTGCAGGGAACAGAGCCCAGAGCATTCTGAGGCTTACATATCTCCCTTAATCACTTTTCTAGAGCCTTCTGCCTTCGCTATATCACATAACACAAAGCAGGTATTTCTCTGCAGCCCCTAACTTTGTCATGAGTGAATGCCAGCTCCTCTTCAACTACCAAAGGCATACTCCACTTTCATCCTATAGTTAAACAATTCCTTCCTACTGCCCGTGTCCAGTAAAGGCTTCATCAACCAGGGAAGCAGGGGATAAGCTGGGTCTCCGAGCATGGCTAGGGAAATCTCAACATCATTAATATCCGTAATGGTCCTGGGAGCAAGTTATCCCTTTCTCATTGGTGAAAAACACAAGTTCCTAAAGATCCTAGCATAGTGGACCTTTCCTAATTACTCTGCATTAATGTTGGTAAACCTCCCATGGTGTTTAATTAGGCCTTGAACTCAATGGACAAATACCCATTTCTATTTATGAACTGTGGGGGGGGGGGGGGGGAAGGGGGCAAAATATAGGCACAGGAGTCCTATCAGCTCAAAGGGCCCCCCATTTGCTTTTTTAGTATGTATTGTGTGCCCCCCCAAATATTCCTGCTTAGGGCCCCCAATGGGCTAGCACCAGCTCTGCCATCATCAGTACATTTGTAACAGTGCATACCTCCATCAACAGCCAATCTGCCCATGCCAATTTGCTTAGCTACTGACCAGTAATAATTGGAAGTGGTGAGCTTCCAAGATGACTGGCCACATGATTTTGAATGTTATGGGGACCTCATGCTGGTGTGCTGACACTGCAGCTCTGAGTGCTAAGCAGATCAAGGAAAGTGGCCTTTGACATCCTAAAATTCTGCAGCCACTCTGGTGGCAACTGAGTGGTGTGCAGTCTAGCCCAGTGATTGGAGCAAGAGTCTAGCCTACCAGTTAGAGCTGAATCCAGACCAGGTGGCTCCAGGAGCAAACCAAATACTTAAGCCAAAGGGTTAACTGGAGTCGCAGTCAGAAGGTGGAGCTGCAGGTCTGAGCCAGATATCAGGAAGAAGCTGGGGGCTGGAGCAAGGAGAGAGACAGAGGTAAAGACAGGACCAAGCGCAGCGGTGGTCTAGGAATGCATTCAGCAGTCACTAGACTGCTACTGAGCTTAAGTATCAGCCTGCTGACTGTCAACCAATCAGGCAGCAGTTAGGCAGTTTCTATCATGGCCAGCTGCTCTCCTAAGGTTGCCAGGAGACTGGGTCTGCTGCAGGTTAGGCCCCTGACACACTACTGGTCATCTTAGGTCCACATTAGAATCCTTTCCCTTCAGTCAATGCTTATTTCTTAAGTCCACAAATGAAGTTGCATTAAGTGTAACTGCTCCAAGAAAAGTTCATCCAAAAACAGCTGAGCAGAATTTTCCTCTGCCTGCTGATGGTGGTGCAGCTGTCAAAACTGCTCAGCAGTGCAGTGGCTGTGTCACCAGTCCTTAATGTCGTCTTTTGAGGGGTCTCTACTGCCCCGACTGGCTTTCTCTGGTCAGAACAGTTCTTGGTCCCTGGCCTCTAATTAGTCACTTTGGCTGTGTTTCTGGAGGCAGCCTGATGCAGGGGTGTTGTCTCTTCACTGTCCTCTGCCTTTCTGCCTCCTTTTCCTTCTCTGAGCTTTCTCCTTTTATAGCAGGCCTTGTTTCCCCTATTGGTAGCAGCTGTGAGTCCTGCCTCCATGATTGGCAGTTGTGGCAGCTGCATAGGGGCTTGGTCATGCTACTTGCCAATAGGCCCTTCTGCCTATAGGCCCCTTCTTGCCTTGAGGCCCCTTCTAAAGGCCCCTGTCTCTTCTGCCTCTGCTCAGGATGGGGTTTGAAGACTCCATTACAGGCTACCTTCCAAAGCAAAAGTAACTCAGCTGGAAGAACTCAAATATTCTCCACTAGCCTCTTTGTAACAGTCTTTGTCACCATTGTAGCATGGAACTATGTTCTGTCCATGCTGGCTGACAGCAGGCTGAAAATGGTGCTGGCTTGCAAAATAGAGATGAATCATGAGATTGTGGGAGAAGAATCATATGAATTTTTTTAGTTTGGCCCCAATTTCCAGAATTCCAGTTGCTACCAGCTGGTTTCTGCTATACAAGCCACTGTGCACAGCAAGAAAAGTCCCCGAATGGATAGAATCCAGCATCAAGGCATACCTGCCCAGAATGCTGAGTGTTTACTCCAGATTAAGTCCCTGCTATGTAGACGCAAAGATACAGTAGAAAAGAGCTGGTCATGTGGATGTAGTTATTGTGGGTTATCTAACACACAATAGTTAGAGTGCAAAAATATAGTGTGAAATAAATCCCTTCCACAGACAAGTCCAAAAATTCTTTTGGCTTGTCCACTCTAGGATATGAAGTTTTTACAAAAGGTTTTAGCTAACTTGTTTTAAAACCCTAGCATAGATAGGGCAAGTTGGCCCTTAACATCAGCTGCAGTTGTGGCTTTCAAAAGTTTTTCAATGATTTGGGTAAAATAAGGGTGAACCCAAATTTCTACTGAATATCAAGGTTTAGAAAAGATTAATTATTTTAATTAAAAAATTGTGCTTCTTATTTACAGCAAATAACACAGCAGAAAAATTTATGTAACATTTCTATCCAGATCAATTTAAAAATTCTTAACCATTATAATAAAACAAAGGAGAGAAATGTGCAAAAAACGGCTAATTTCAAGTTCACTCCACGATAAGTGTATTCAAATACTAAACAAGGAAATAAGAAGAGAAACTCTCCCAAGACATTTAGTTATTTGTATTTCTTTGCTCATGTTTATTTTGATCTTTTTATTAGCGTGATTTTAAAGCTTTCTATAAACACAGAGAGTATCTTAATAAAGACAGAATAAGAGTAATCATATACATTATCTATTGTAAGAAAATCAAAAAGGAAAGGAAAAAGAAAAGGATAAATTATAGCAAAGTGAGTTTTACATGCTCAGGTAAGAGGAAATGGAGAAGGAAGGGTGATTTCCACTGGATCTTCATTATTAGAGATCATCCAGTCAAGAGGAAAAGCTCTTCCCTCTCCTCCAGTTTCTGCATCAGTTTATGGACTTAGGGTATGTACATGGAGAAGTGGGAAACTCCTTCTCTTTATTCATAATATCAGCATCAGCCCAAGAAAGATCTAAGATCAGACAAGCTGCTCAAGTAGGCAAAAAGTAGTACTCACCCAGAACAGCCTATATCCTGTCTCAGCAGGTTTCAACCAGCTCCTTAATTATTTCTCTCTTATTTCTGCTCATGTAAAAAATTTAAGAGACACAGTGTCCACTGATCTCTCTAAATGCCTCTCTTCTGTATGCAGCTTCAAAGACTTTGACTTAGACAGTCTAAAAATCTTTACATCACTGAAGGGCCTTCCAGTGCCTGTCTAGCTTCAGTTATCTCCATTGGTGTCAGCCTGCATTGGCCAGACAACCAAAGACATAACCTAGGGCTTGTCTACACTTACCTCCGAGATTCGGCAGCAGTCAGCCAGAGTTACGCAAGCTACACAAAAAACTTGCGTAACTCCCGTCGACTTCTCTGCTTCTCTTCTGTGCGTCGTCTTCACTGCACTGTGCCGACGGGAACCACATTCCCTTCGACGCAGCGCTACGCCACTTGAGAAGGTAGTCTTAATATGTCGATTTCTGGATCGACTGAGCGGGTCTTCACTGACCACTCAGTCAATCCAGAGAAATCGATCTGATGGCGGTGAATTTGCCGCTGTCAGTGAAGACGTAGCCCTAATTGATTGGTATCTAGAAAGAATATCGCAGGACCTAGTCACTTCATCTCTTCAATCTTATCTAAATTTATAGCGAGCAGCACAGCTCTCCTTGGTTATGGAGACAAAACTTGAATTGGAAATGGCACATGATAGTCATCTTAAGTAAACTGTAAGAGCAGATTGGCTCTGACAAAGGAGCTTTCCCGAAAGAGTTCCTGCACAGTGGCTGACCACAGCTGCAGTTCCTGCATCCCTGAGTGCAGAGACTGCCCCTTAGCGCTTCCTCATGTGCAAGCCACCTCAGAAGGGGCAGAGAGGAGTCCAGGACTAGGCCCCATCCCCTCTACTGGCCACCCTAAGGACTCTCCCTCTGGATACTGGGAAGCTCCAGAAGGCATAAGGCTTCCAGGTGCTCTGTTGGGCAATTCCATACCAGCCAATGTTCAGAACAGTGCCATAACATCACAAATGAGAGAAGAAAGTTTAAAGGAATTCAGAATACAATGCTGTGTACTCTGGGAAAGTATGTACAAGGGGAGTGGAGACAGGCTGTTCTCATGAGTGAAAAATAAAACAAGAAATGACGGAATGAAACCAAAACAAGATCAGTACAGGTTAAATTGCAGGAATTTTTTTAACATTAAAATAAACTGTAGGCAATGGAACATGCATTGAAAGGGGGAGCTGTTATCAACATCACATTGAAATGAAGTTGTGAGAAAATTTAGAGCAGGAGTCATGCCAGGAGATATACAAATAGACTAGAAGACATAAAAGAGGTTACTTTCACCCTTAAGGATTCTGCTAAATCCTATTATCATCCAGCCTCTAAAAGAGAAGGGAAGAAAAGGGAAGATAAAATGTAAAAAGAAAATATTTACCATCAGCCAGGAAGTGTGCAGGAAGAAAGCTGTTTCTATTTTTCCCCTGGATTGATGTTTGAAATATTTATTCCTTTGTAAGCACACTTCATTACTTAAAATCTGGTATTTCAGCTAAATATCCTGAAAACAATTTTATCCCCTAAAAATATAACAAGGTATGTGTACAAGTCATGGTATGCACAAGGAAAACAGTTTCATGGAGTTGTACTTATATTTTTGATTCTTCCCTTGGACTGTTTGTGACTTTAGTGCTAATGAGAAGTTGACAGACTCAGACACTAAAATCTGTTACTTATTCATGTATGTACAGAATTGGCGGCACCAGGGAAAGGTTTCCCTTCTCCAACTTCAACAGGGATCAACACTTTTCTGAAGCTCCCAAAGAATAAACTAATATGCTGTGCTGATCAATATAATGCTAGCCTACAGGAATCAAGACTAAGCATAGTACAGTACTCTCTTATGACTTATTAATCTTTCTTATTTTATAACATTTTGATATTTCAGTCAAGATTTTAATTTTTTTTAAATAAATCAGAAGTAGGAAGAAAGGCTCTGGATAACAGGAAAAGCTTTCAACCATATTTGTAATTCAGGCAAAATGGTTTTATCTTGGTATGAAAAGCTCTAAATGCAGATTGCATATTTCACTTAAAAGGAAAAAACAATCCTAGGAGTACTTGCAGTGACATCTTAAAACTAACTGAATTTAAGAATGGTGAAGGATTTTTGTATGCATGCTATACATTTGTTTATTCTATATACTATGGATCAATAAAGTATCACTGCAGCACTAGACAGATTCACAGTTTAATTATATAAACAAGTCTTTGACTGCTGTCAGAAAGATTAACTAGCAGGTGCGCGAGAGCTAAAGGGTAGAATTATTTATATGAAGAATCCTGAATAAATATTGATATCAAAACAAGATTATCCTAGTTCCCCACTTGGTGATTCACATCTGGACAGTGCCCTTTCAACCTAACCATAAGATCAATGATTTTTGTTAGAGCTAAAACAAAATTGTAAATGTGTCAATAAAAAATAATTGACACAGTATCAACTTTACTTGACCTTACTCACCTTAATTGAAAAGTTAATTCAAACCGGCTAAAATAGGAACACAATCACACAGACTGGAAACAGGCACAGATCCTGTAAATTGCAATATATTGTACACACCTGGTTTGTTGTGTCTAGTGAGGTACTGCAGGGATCAGTATCAGGTCTGATTTTATTTAACACTTAAATTTTCAGGAGTTGTGAATACCAGTTGGAACAAAGAAATAAAAGGACCAAGGCAGAAATTAGAAATTTGGGCAGAAAATAACAATATTAGAATCACTTTGGGTAAACATAAACTGACACATCTGAGTGAAAATAATATGAAATGTGTAAACTCAGTAGGAGGAAGAAATTTGAGATGCAACAGTACTGAAAGTGACCTGGGGTGATAGCAGATGGTAAATCAGAATTGAGTTTGTAATGCAATACAACAGCAAGAAAAGCCAACATCATCTCTCAGAACTGGGAGGTAACACTCTAGCTCCAGTAGGTTTGGTTCAGCTTTACCTGGAAAAGATTGTGTTTACTGTGGGGCACCATATTTTCAGAAAGGTAGTAACAAATGGGAGGGAGTTCAGAGATGACCAACAAAAAAATGCTCAAAAGTTTGGAGGGAGGAGAAACATCAAGAAGAAACAGCAACTCTTGGGATGGAGCCATACGCCAGCCCCCCAGTCCCAGAGATGCTCCAGCTTCACATCCCCTCAGACCCAGGATTCCAATCAGGTCTGAGTGTATGCCTATAACTAATCAATAGGCTTTCTGTCCTCTTGCCTCTGACACTTATAGAGACCCATTTAACCCCATGAACAGCAGCAGAGACTGGCAGAACCTTGGGGACATGGTGGCTTACCAGCCCCACCTTGACAGCAACCTAGGGGAAAAACAACCTATGCCCAGCGAGAGGACCTAATGTCTGGAGGAAACATGGAGACAGCTTTTTTTCTTTTAAAGAACTAATAATGGAAGGTAGAGGGTGAATGGCGATAACTTACACAGAATGTGAGAAATAATTAAAAATGTATTTGTTCTAAAATCAGGCAGTAAGGCCAGGGACACATTTTCTGGTGTGTGCAGAGGTGTCAATAGAACACAGGGGACTTCAAATGATAATCAATGAAATCATTGCTAGCCAGTATAACTTCATCAGATCACTAAACTTGCTCTCATTCACCCTCATTCTGCCCTTCCATACTATTTTTTGTTAGACTCATAGGGTCAGGGTGGATCTTAATTCACATTGTAAGGTATTTGGGAACAGCACCTAACACAATGGGCCCCTGATCCCAACTGAGGCTTTTGGAGCTATTAAAAATATAAGTAAATGATCAGTAATATGTTTCTTATTCTGTAAAGAGTAGTTATAACAAATGCCTAAAGATTACACCATTAGTGTGAATTGCATTACAAAACACATCCTTGTAGTCATAGTTCTCTGTATTTAAGTTCTGCTCTTAGAGATAGTATTACATTATTTACCTTGACATATAAATGACGTCTGGACATAAGTGTTTTATAAACCAAAATATGTTATTGATTTAAGTATTCCATGTCATGTTTGACAACATCTCACTGATGTCTTAAAAGGAATACTTACACTTTGCAATTTAACCTCCTGGATGGACAGGCCAGACCCGAGTGTTGTAAATACCTATAAAACCCCATATTTGACAGGGACCACATCCTGAAAGAAATCTGTCTGAATCCCCTCTTCTGGCCTTCAAACAAGCTTCCAAGCTCATCATCAGAAGCAAGTTCCCTGCAGAGCGGGCCACATCAACTCAAAGTGGCACCAGATCCTGCCAGAACAATAAATCTAAAACCTACAGACATATCTCCACTGTTACAATAATCAATTCCCCCCCCCCCCCCCCACACACACACACACACATAAATCTTTCAAGATTCCTGGGTTCTACACATGCTTATCACAACATGTGGTTTACCTCAGTCAGTGTATCAAATACCCCTATAACAACTATGTGTGGGAAACTAGACAGTCACTACATTCTTGAATGAACTCACACAGAAAAATGATAAGAGACAAAAACACCATATCACCCGTGGGTGAACACTTTTCACAAAACGATGACTGATAGCTGATCTTTTAATACTTGTCCAAAAGGGAAACCTGCACATCACCTTCAAAAGGAGAGCCTGGGAATTTAAATTCATAACTCTGCTAGACTCCAAAAGCCATGGATTTAACAGGGACACTGGTTTTATGACTCATTACAACAATTTGTAACTCACCAACTCCTGCTACTCTTAATTGCTCACTTCAAACTCTTTGTGCATAACAATCTAGTTCCCAATTGTCCATTTCATTTCAAGTGACTGGCTCCAAACATGTTACCCCTTTTGTTTAACAATCTGTCCCAACTTGTGTTTAGTTCAGACACTCTACTTCCTTCCCCAGATCTGAAGAAGAGCTCTGTGTAGCTTGAAAGCTTCTACCTTCCACCAGTAGAAATTGGTCCAGTAAAATATATTATCTCACCTACCTCTCTCTTGTAAAAAAAAAGATATATGGGAAAACAATGAAAATGTTAACTTTCAAGGAATGACATGAATGATTTTGCCTTACATCATGTGCTTTCTTGAAAGTATTACAAAATTTGCTTTGCTTTAAACAAGCAAAACATCTGTTCATTTTCTATTAAGAAATCGGTAAGTGGCAGAAATTTTTTTAAAAAAAATAAAACACAATTTCCTTAGTGAATATAGGGTATAATTTTCTTTGAAAGGTGCATGAATTGAAGCTGCTGGCTGGCCCGCTTAATTATGGCCCCTCAACAGCTTCAGAATAGAAATGATGGATTTTTCATTATGATAATGACTATACATTATATAGCATGTGCAATTATGTGAACTACAGTTTTTGCTTCGAACAAGGACTCTTTCATTGTAATTGGACACATTTTTAATTAAAAGTGGTGGCAAAAATGTCAATACTTTGCATTTGAGTTTCTCTACAACTACAAAGATTCATTTCCCTGTATTTTTTGTGTTTTATTTTGCTGTTCGGTGGCACAAACAAAAAAATTACATCCAGAAGGGTGAGATCAAGGCAAAGGGTTTGTTATGAAAAAGAAAAGCTTTATACTAATAGAACGGAAATGGGAGTCATCACTCATGCTAATACAAGACTTCAGTGGACTTGCACCACAGATTAATTTTCCAGCATGTTTTGAGCAGAAGATGGAAATGATGGCTATGTGGTTACCGTTAACTCAAACCAAATTTTAGGGACAAGGTTTCTAAATATGATTTGACACAGGAGTCACATGTCCAGCCAGCACCATCAGTGTTATCCAGCTGATCCAATAAAACCATTAGCCTATCTTTCAACCAGCCAACAGCCTCCTGAAACCAAATGAAACCATGAGTTGCAACCATATGGAAGAGCACAAGTCTCCTTGGTTTTGTTTTATTTTTCCACTTTGTATTAGTATAGGGATGACTCCTTGCACTTCTTGTTTTTAGATTCCAGCAGGTGACTTATATTGTGCATGTGCATGCAGGTATGTGTGTGGATAGAACCCACAGCATTTATTTGAGAAAGGCACCTATAGACTAGCTTCTCAGACATCTAAACCAGCTTTAGGATAAATAACCTTGCAGTCTGAAAGATCACACCTGAATATATTTTGTGGGTTGGGATGTGTGTGTTTCAGTCCTAAATACCTGTGTTACTCTGGGTTGTGTTAGATTTGTACTGGAATTGCAAACCTATCTTGCCTTCTCCTCATAGGCTATAAAAAGCATAATTATCCATCAGTATGAGTTATTACACAGCTGTTTTCTAAGTAATTTGTTTTTTCATCCTGTCTGAGTCAACATTTGTTTTCTGCCATCAGCACTCACTTTTCTACCCCTCTCTCTTTATCAGGCAGTCATCTAAATATGGGAATATCATGAGTCCATGCCTGCGTAGATGTGCTGCCACCACTGATAGAACACTGAGAAGATTCTCGGGGTGATTGATAGTCCGAACAGGAATACCCTGTATTGGAAGTGTTGGTTTCCTAAAGTGAACCTTAGGAATCTTCTGTGTGATGTATCATTATATAGAAATATGCATCTTGGAGGTCAAGAGCAGAGAGCGAATCCCCCTTTTCTAGCTCTGGGTATTATCATTGCTAATGTCGCCATCTTGAAATTTTGGGTTCCAACGAATTTGTTGAGTTTTCTTAGGTCTAGAATGGGTCTCCCCCCACCTGTCTTTTTCTGTGTTAGAAAGTAGTGTGAATAAAAACCCTTCCCTCTGAACTGTAGTGGTACAGGTTCTACTGCACCTCGTTGTATCAAGTGCTGTACTTCTTGTTGTAACAGTTTCTTGTGAGAGGGGTTCCTAAAGAGGGACAGGGAAAGGGGTGGGTAGGTGAGATACATATAAAAGGGATGAAGTAACCAGTCTCTATAATTTCCAGAACTCATCTGTATGCTGTGATGTTCTTCCAGACTTGTTGGAATGGTGACAGTCGATTTCCAAATGGTATGGAGATGGTATGTGTTCCCAGCTAAAGGACTTTTTGGTGTCTTGTGCTCTTGACCACATCATCAAAATTGTTGTCTAGATGTAGCTTTGCTGAGACGTTGAAAGCTGATTTGGCATTTGGCGTCTCCTGGTTTGTCGTTTAAGTCTCTGGTCATACTGCCTGTGTGGTTGTGTATCCGGTGGGTGGAATCTCTGAGTATAAAACCTGCCTTACTTCTTTTTATTCGCAGGTGTGTAGATGCCTAATGATTTTAGCGTTGCCTATGAGTCCTTGACAGTGTGAAGAGATTCCTCAGTTTTTTCTGCAAATAACTTCAGGCTTTCAAATGGCAGATCCTCCACAGTCGACTGTAACTCTCTATGAAAACCTGAAAGATGAAGCCATGATGCATGACTATTGATGTGGCCATGGAACGTGCAGCTGTGTCATCTGGGTCAAGTGAGGCTTGCAATGCAATGTGGGCGATAAAATGGCCCTCAGTGACGTTGGCCCTGAATTGCGCTTTTTTGTCTTCTGGCAAGCTGTCAATAAAATCTGCCATTTTGGAAAAGATTGTGTGAGTATATTTTGATAAAAGGGTCTCATAATTGGCTCTCCGGAACTGTAATGTTGCGGAAGAGTATGCCTTGCGGCTGAAAAGGTCTAGTATCTTCCAGTCTTTGTTATAAGGGTTGTCCTGTTATGTTATTGTTTCCTCTCTCATTTACCACCTCTACTACTAAGCAGTTTGGTGTGGGATGTATGAACAAAATTCACTGCCTTTGCAGGGAGCATAATATTTCTTGTCCAACCTCTTGCACGATGGTGGTGCTGTCACTGGTGTCTGCCAGATCGTCTTATGGGTAATGTTATCTTAGCAGAGGTAGCTGTCTGCAGTATATCTAGCAATTTGTGTTGTTACTCAGGTACCTCTTGAAGGGATATGTCAAGAGACTCTATAAACCTTTTGAAGAGGTCCTGGAATTGCTTGAAGTCATCCTCTATGGTGGGTGGTGGGACATTACGGTTTTGTCTGGTGAAGATGACAAATTTAGTGGAGAGGAGTCTTCATGATCAGAGACTTCCTCAGTGGGAGGAACAACTCTTGAATTGGAAGCAACAGAGGAAGAGAAGGACCTGGGCGTATTGGTTGATCACAGGATGACTATGAGCTGTCAATGTGATGTGGCCATTAAAAAGCTAACGTGGTCCTAGGATGCATCAGATGAGGTATTTCCAGTAGAGATAGGGAGGTGTTAGTATCATTATACAAGACGTGGGTCAAACCTAATCTGGAATACTGTGTGCAGTTCTGGTCTCCAATGTTTAAGAAAGAGGACTTCAAACTGGAATAGGGCTACTAGGATGATCCAAGGTATGGAAAAACCTGTCTTATGAGAGGAGACTCAAAGAGCTTGGCTTGTTTAGCCTAACCAAAAGAAGGCTGAGGGGAGATATGATTGCTCTCTATAAATACATCAGAGGGATAAATACCAGGAAGGGAGAGGAGGTATTTAAGTTCAGCACCAATGTAGACAGAAGAACAAATAGATATAAACTGGCCATCATGAAGTTCAGACTTGAAATTAGATGAAGGTTTGTAACCATCAGGGGAGTGAAGTTCTGGAACAGCCTTCCAAGGGGAGCAGTGGGGGCAAGAAACCTAGCTGGCTTCAAGACTCAGCTTGATAAGTTTGTGGAGGGGAGGGTATGATGGGACAGCCTAATTTGGCAATTGACTAATCTTAGATTACTAGCAGTAAATATGCCCAATGGCCTGTGATGGGACGTTTGATGAGGTGGGTTCTGAATTACTACAGAGAATTCTTTCTGGGTGTCTGGTTAGTGAGTCTTGCCCACATGCTCAAGGTTTAACTGATCACCATATTTGGGGTCAGGAAGGAATTTTCCCCAGGGCCTATTGGCATAGGCCCTGGGGGGTTTTCGTCTTCCTCTGTAGCATAGCACATGGGTCACTTTCTGGTGGATTCTCTGTACCTTGAAGTCTTTAAATCATTATTTTGAGACTTCAATAATGCAAGTCTTAGGTTAAGGGTCTATTACAAGAGTGGGTGGGTGAAGTTCTGTGGCTTGCATTGTGCAGGAGGTTATACTAGATGATCATAATGGTCCCTTCTGACTTTATAATCTATGAATCCTACCTACAGTACCTATAGTATGTGCTGTTTATTCTGCTAGCAATGTAATGCAACTTTACTGGGAGTCGCATGAATAAATCTCTGTGCATTGATGGGAAATTATGCTTCCTTTAATGGACCACAAATTTGCTTTTAGCAATTATTACAAAGCCAGTAAAGTCATCTAGTAAATCACCAGAGTTGCCCCCAAATCTGACATTATTATACCATGTGCCATAATTTGCATATTGGAACCATATTGTATATCAGTTCCTCATGATAAAGTGAAATTTGACCTTGTAATCCATGTTCTGTCAGTACTATACAATATAATATGAAATATGACTGACTGCTTTTCTAAAACTACCATCACATGGCATATGCATTGTTGTTTTAGCAGTGTCAGTCCCACAATATTAGAGAGATAAGGTGGGTGAGGTAATATCTTTTAGTGTGCCAACTGCTGTTGGTGAGAGACAAGCTTTCAAACTACACAGCTCTTTTTCAGGTCTGGGAAAGGTACTCAAAGTGTCACAGCTAATTACAAGATTGAACAGATAGGTTAGCATAAGTAGTCACATAATCTAAGGTCCCATTCAAGGTGAAGAGGCCCAATAACAACTATGTGGGTGAAACCAGACAATCACTACACTCTCAAATGAACTTACACAGGAAAATGATAAAAGACAAAAAACACCATATCACCTGTGAGTGAACACTTTTCACAAAGCAATCACTTTCTATCTGACTTGTCAGTTCTCATCCTCAAAGGAAAACTACACAACACCTTCAAAAGACAAGCCTGGAAGTTTAAATTCATAACTTAGCTAGACACTAAAAACCATGGTCTTAATAAAGAGACTGGATTTATGGCTTATTACAACAATCTCTACCTCCTCCCCTTTTTGTCCTATGATTACAGGGGTGTTAATGGGCCACTTCACCTTGAATGGTCCCTTAGATTATCTGACTACTTATGCTAACCTATCTGTTCAATCTTGTAATTAGCTTTTAGATTTATATGTTAACTACTTAGGATAAACTGTTTGATCTTTTATTGAACTGTGACACTCTGAGTACCTTTCCCAGACTGAAGAAGAGCTCTGTGTAGCTCAGAAGCTTGTCTCTCTCTCCAACAGAAGTTGGTCCAATAAAAGGTATTACCTCACCCACCTTGTCTGTCCCATGGCATAACAGTCACAGCTGAATTTTTCAGCACTTTAACATTTTCATTGACACTTGGCTTGGTGATTTTTTAAATTTTTGGTACTCATGAAAGTGTGAATAAGTGATGTGAAAGTTTTGCAGTGCTGCACCTCATTCACAATCCACAAAAGCCTTCCTATTCCTGACCTGAGCCTCTCTTGATCAAACACTGACAATTGTACCAAAACAGTAGGTAGGTTTTGTGATGTGGACTAGGAATTAGGATATCATGCCAAATTTCTTTTCACAGAAATTGGAACCATGATGACCAGATAATACACATCAATGTGACCTAAGAAATGTTAGAGTCCCTTGCTGCTGGCTGATACATATCCTTCTTAAATTAGCCAGTGACTACAATACTAATCTTTCAACCATCTGTCATTTCTGATTAATCTTAGGATCTGTTAGTTTTATCATATTCTGCATTCTACTTTGATTTATAGAACCATACAGTTATAACTATTTTGGCAGTAGATTTTCATTCTTCAATAAAATGAAGCTGAAACTTGTTAATATTTACATCTCCTAGAAAGAACTAAGCCTTCACAGTTTAGAAAAGGAAATCAATCACATGCAACAGATTAAAAATATATTTTATATGTCAATCGCTCAAATTTTATTTAGGACTTGTGCTGAAACTCATATCATAGTTACTTCTCTGTTGGAGATGGGCATTAATGTGCAAAAGTTATGCACAATGTACTATTTGTGGGACTATACTATATATACTGGCTGATCTTTACGGCTGGCATGATAATTCCAAGGATAGTGGTACATTTTTGGAGACAGGATGGAGTATTTATTAACAACTATTTGAAATGAAACTTCTAACACGTCCTTTTTTGTTGTACCAAGAGCCGTGATTAAGCCTTAATGATGCACATGCTCATAACCATTATTGTATGCCAGCCATTTAATCATTTTTAATTAAATCAGTTCAACTACTGATTTTTGGGCTGCTTGATTTATGTAGCAATTGAAAGTTGGGTGAATCACAGCCTCCTCACTGAACATAGCATGTTAGTACAGCTCTGCAAAAATGGAGGGAAAATCTGCAAATATTTGCACTAAAATGCTCAGAGTTTTGCGTCAGGTCATTCTGTATCCCCCGATTTTGCTTTTCTACTTCATCTGATGAAATAGCTGTTTTTGTATAAAAAAGATGAAGATTCATATTTCTAACTGTGAATTCTGAAGCCATCTTTGGTTTGCACTGGATCCACTGTCTCTACACATAACCATTTTCAGATGGGAGTCTGAACTCAAGTATGAAAGCAATTTTCATCTAACTTCACTTATGCAAACACTCTGATTTTCCCTCTTCCCTCCCCATTTCTTTGTCTTTTCCTTTCCACGAAGTAATGCAGGAAACTCTCCATTCCGTTTACAGAATTTTCATCTTTCCTTTTCATATGTCTTTTACTTTAAAAATCTTTTACTTTAGATGTCTCAAGTTGGATACCCAGGAACCGAGTGACACAAAATTAGTGGACTTTGGCAAAATAGCCTTAATTTTTTAGTGTTTGACATTATCAGCTGTAAAAAAGGTAGAAGAACACAACCTTGCAGGGTGTTGTAGACTTAATTAATTGTGTAATAATCCATTTGAGATCCCAAGATAAATGTAAAATATATTAAAAACATTTTATTTAAACAAATTTTAATAGCATTTTTTGTCAAATAAAAATGTGGTATTCCTTTTAAATGTTTCTTTTAATAAACACGTCAAATAGCTGTCCTACCACATCATTATTTTCTCCCTTTGCCTTTCCTTTCGCCTCCTGTGCAAATGTGGGAGAGCTGCTCCTGGTGTCATACTGGAATCTGGAAAAAAAAATGTAACCAGATGTCACCAGTAATTGGTCCTTATATTTTAGGTATAATTTATTAAAGATTTAAATGTCTTTATGCACACTGGGATTTTCTATACATACCCCAGCCATTTCAATAAAATTGCATTACCGCTAAGAATGATATGGTATTTACAGTTCAACAAACATCTATACTTATCAAATACTAACTTGGCAGAGACTGCTCCATTTACTGGTACTCTTGAAGATGTCCCATTCTTTATCTTCTCCAGCAGCAGAAACAAAACCTACCATATTACACACAGAACATGGATGCTAGAGACCTAAGTGTAGTATTAGGCACTTACATATACTATCACAGTTTTTCCAACAGTGTACTGTAATTAAATTTAGGGGCTCTCTGTATTTCAGTAAGCGCTGCTGGCACTAAAACAAGCCTTTGGGTTCTCTAGAGACTTAGATACCAGGACTCAATTCTCCTCTCACTTACACCAGTGTAAACCAGGAGAAATGCTGCTAAGGTCACCGGAGTTACACTGGTGTAAAACCACTGTCAGTGAGGTCAGAATCAGACTTGAACTGTTAATCCTCTCTTAATGGACAGCATGTCATTTTTCATTGACTGTGAGCTGACCAATGCTACATATTTAAAACCCTTAAAACACTGTCACTTTCCAGAGTGTCAACAAAATTAATGCTTAGCAGGATATGTCTGTGTACTCAAGGCTTAGAAGAAAGTTTTACATCAGCTTCATATCCAATCTATATGCAGGGATCTTTAAACAATAAAAAATGATTTTATAACTGTATTAATTACTGAAGTTAGGATGACATACAACTCTTGAATAACTGCCCATAGTCCAACAAATGCCATCTTGGTACTCTTTTAGTATGTGAATTTGGAGTATGTTCGTGCTTAAAAACACGCCACCGTTACATGGAAAGTGTTTTAATCAACAAGATTCTTTCTGAGTTGGCAGGTGTTGTACAAGCTTCCATGTGTTACTGTGCCAAATCACCTCAGTCCTGAAATAAACACACTTCTATTTACAGCCAGAGGCAGGATGGGAACAGTCCTAATGCTGAGAAGTCTGGGAAAAGTTATGTCTAGGCAAGTGTCAGGTTTCTTGCCTTTCAGACAAGCAGAACTGAAGAGGCTGGAGGCAGGCTGAGCAGGCTGAGAACAACAGTACTGAATTGCCAGAGGGTGGCTAGATGTGACTGAGTAGAAATGAAGCAAAGAGAACTGTGGTAGGGAGGAAGAAAAGGAATGGGCAAAACTGATCTGCCAGTGACAGGGGAGGGGAATGGGCCTAGCTACTGAAGTGATGCCTTACAAGGAGGTGGGAATCACAAAGAAGTACAATAAAAACAACGAGAGTTCTGTAGCACTTTAAAGACTAACAAATATAATTTCAGCAGACTAACACAGCTACCCCTCTGGAACTCTTCTATAAAGAAGTACAATGCTGAGCATACCTGAGGCTGCGCCTCAGCCAGAATGTTCTGTGTTCCTGCTTTATTTAAATCTGCAGTTCTCACCTGGGAGCCATCCCACCCCCATCCAGGTTTCAGGGGGGCCACCAAAATAAACCAGAGGACATACAAAAACTAAAAGCCATTTCACCTCATGCTATTTGGACACATTGCTGGTTTTTTTAAACCAGAGAATGTATTGATTTTCCTGCATGATACGCTGAAATCTATTGGCTTCAGCAGGATTGGCATTAGTGGGTAACAAGCAGGGCAACTGCCTGGTGCCTCACACAACAGAGGGCCCCGTGTGGCGGGGTTTGGGCTTTGGCTTCAGCCCGGGCATATTAATATTTGAACGTAATGTTCATTTTTTTATTTTTGTAACTATATTATGTGTGTGTGTGTTTAACTGTAGAGCTATCAATTTAATACAGCTTTTAATCTACTGATATGTAGAAAAGCAGTTATGGCACAGGTGGGAGTTTTTAGAGCATGCTGAGGATGTGGGGGGGAACTCAGAAAGAAAAAGGTTGAAAATCTCTGGTTTAGAGGTGGTGACTGGGGAGCAGAGAGGTTGAGTAAAGATTTTTCAGCTACAGTCAGTCAGGTCATTCAAGGTTCTCTTTGCCAGTAAGATAAGTAATCTTTAAACTTTTCAGCCAAAAACTCTAACTCTAGTCTAAGAGCCTTGCATACTTAGCCACAGCAGTTGCTGCAAGTCACAGTTTGATTTGATTTTAAGAGGGAGAATAAGGCTCATAAACAAATAGTTCAAAGGCAGCTGCATCGAGAAGAGCATTTGGATAGTTTAAATTACCAACAAAACCACAGAAGGCCTTATAGTAAAATAAGCTTAACATTTAATTACTTTCTGCTTCCAATATTAGAAAGCCTATCTCCTTCCAATCCAAACCATTTGAATTTAGGAAAGGACCCTCTATTATTTTGCAAGTTTAGCTTCAGGTGTCACAGCTAATATATTTAATGGGTAAATCAAGGATAGATTTGCAAATTATATACATTTATATAAAAGCTACATATGCACAGACTGTTTTCCACCTTTTTTAAAATAAACTCAAACCACCCTGCTGTGATTTTTTAAAAACAAAAATATTAAACAGTCAAGTAACCATAAAACATGCCCATAAGAGGATGCTAAGGAATATAAGAAACTTAGATGTAAATACACTTCTCAGAATTCAAAGTAAACTAAATATCCATGTGTTTCATTATAGAAAAATGAAATGTTTTGTGTAATTTGCAGAAAATATAGAGGTTTTTTGCTAAAGGTACTTTTATCTTAGAGTTTTGTACTGCTGCACATCACTGTGTATCTGCCTTCCATGTGAAATAGATTAGTGACAGTGTCGATATATAATTTAAAAAAACCACAAAATATGTGCACTTATGGTCCTGTATAAATAAATGACACCCTAATAGGTTTTTCGCCACCAAAATTCCAAGTTTTGTGGCTAGAGAAAGGCTCGACAGGTTTATGTGTCATTGCCACTAAGCTCAATCCTAACTCACAAAGCAAAGTTTAGTTACCAAAATGCCCTTCTGAGAAACAGGTAAATCAAAATACAACTCTAAAGTTAATTTGCAAAGCAAAGAATTTGGAGCAGTTTTGCTTATGCATCTCTGTAAACAGAACTGAAAAGGGTGCCAAATTCAGATGTGATTTGTAATGTGCTGTATGCCCTTCCACAGAGACCCTTAACAACCACTTATTGATATGGAAGTGAGTATAAGGAAATCTACACTGATGTAATTCGTATGAGAAGGAATTAGAAAAAGGCATAACCATAACTATATGTAAATTAAAGTAGGTAGAAGTCTACTTTAACTTACACATTCTTGAACACTCTCATTAATTGTTTTTCAAGCTACAGTCTTCTCTTAAATGCTGGCCCCTTATCATTTAAATTACACCAGTATCCAGGGCCTTGTTGTTCATTGCCTCACACCTCCTCTAGTCATTAACATCTATTCAAACTGTATGCAAATTACTACCATCCTGATTTGGCAAATTTTATACAAATGTAAATGTCTACATGAGGTGAAAACAGTGGGGGAAAAACCAGACCCACTTAGACACACTTGGGTCCAATTCTGATTTTATTTGCACTGTTTTTACAGGACTGTACTTCCACCGACTACTCCTGATTTACATTGCCAAATAGGTAGGCAGATCAGGCCCAATTCAGCCTCAGCACTGATTTCACCAGTGTCCCTGATGAAAGACATTTGTAATTGTGAACCACAGCCATAAAAGCGATTTGGGAAAAGATGGAAAAGGGAGAGAGACTATTTAACCTCTTCTCTCTTTGCCCCTGCCAAAGAATTCATTGCCTGAGCAAGCTCATACATAACTACTGAGCTTCATATTCAAAATTAAATCTAAATCAAGTTGCTTATTGAATCGAGGCTACTTAAAGAAAAGGTGAAGTGATTTAAAAACAAAGGAAAAGGAGCAAAAAGGATACAGAGAATACAGACACAAAAATATATATACAAAAAAGTAGAGAGAGAGAGAAAGATATGAGGAGGAAAGAGAAAAAGTAGAAAAGTCCATCCTGCTGAAAGTTGTGCCTATTGTCTGTTCTGGCTGGTCGTCTCTAAAATAACCAAAGGCAGCAGGAACTAATAGGAGCAAGAGAGGATGAAATCGTAGATTCTAAGGCCAGAAGGGACCATTATGCTCATCTAGTTTGACCTCCCATATAATACAGGCCACAGGACTTCCCTAAAATTATTCCAGTATATTTTTTAGAAAAACATACAAGCTTCATTTACAAATTGCAATGATGGAGAATCATTCTTGGTGAGTTGTTCCAATGGTTAATTACTCTCAGTCAAAAATGTACATGTTATTGTCAGTCTGAATTTGTTTAGCTTCATCTTTCAGCCATTGGATCATGTTATACCTTTCCCTGCTAGATTGAAGAGCCCATTTGTTTCTTATGTAGGTAATTTAAAACTGTAAATCAAGTCACCCCTTAACATTCTCTTTGTTAAGGTAAATAGATTACGCTCCTGGAGTTTATCACTATAAGGCATGTTTTCTAATCTTACAGTCATTCTTGCGGCTCTTCTCTAAACCCCCTCCAATTTATCAAATCCTTCTGTGCACACCACAACTGGACATACTATTCCAGTAGTGTTTGAACCCAATGCCAAATACAGAGGTAAAATTCTTACTAAAAAGTCACCTGTTCATGCATCCAAAGATCACATTATTCCTTTTGGCTACACAGCATCACATGGGAGTTCATGTTCAACTGAGTGTCCAACATGAACTCCAGATCTCTTTTAGAGTCACTGCTTCCCAGGGTAGAGTCCCTCATCCTGTAAGCATGGCCTACATTCTTTTTCCTAGATATATACATTTATTAAATACATGTTAAAATGCATATTGTTAACTCTATATGATGGGCACAAGCTATCTGGATCACTTGGTATCAATGACCTGTCCTCTTCACTATTTGCCACTCCCCCAATTTATGTGTCATCTGCAAACTTGATCAGTGATGATTTTATGTATTCTTCCACATCATTAAAAATGTTAAATAACATAGGACTAAGAACCAATCTTTGTGGGATCCCACTGGAAACATGCCCACTCCATGATAATTCCCTATTTACAATTACATTTTGAGACATATCAGTTAGCCAGCTTTAATCCATTTAATATGTACCATATTAATTTTATACTGTTCTAGTTTTTTCATCAAAATGTGACGCAGTATCATATCAACTGCCTTACAGAAGTCTAAGTATATTATGTCAGTGGTATTACCTTTCCCAGTCAAACATGTAATCTCATTGAAAAAAAAAAGATACCAAGTTAGTTTGTCAGGATCTTTTTTCCACAAACCCATGTTGAGGGGCATGAATTATCCTTCCCTCTTTTAATTCTATATAAATCACATGGCTGATATGAGAATAACATGAAAAATAAAAAATTGAAAATAAAACTGGCTAAAGGAGATAAGGAAGGGACGTCACATTTCTTGACCCATTCATTTTGAATCACAATGCATCTGTGTTTCTAAGTATCAAAGGTTGTGAATAGGCCATATCTACTCTAATTGAATGGACTTCGCTAACACCTCCCCTCCCCATTGTTGTTCCTTACCCTTGGATGTATATATATACCCCCTATCTGATTTCTGTTTCTTGCATCTGATGAAGTGGGTTGCAGCTCACGAAAGCTTATGCCTGCAGAAATTAAATTTGTTAGTCTTTAAAGTGCTACAGGACTCTTGTTTTTTCAGATCAGACTGGACTTTTCTCAAGGACTTAATCCACAGATTTATGGATCTTGACAGCTGTGATACTCAAATGACTTAAAAGGTTCAGTACTACGTAGGTTCTCACCTCTTGAAGCTTAGCATCCCTACATTTTAAAGAGATTAAGAACAATGATGTCCTTTTGGGGCACTGCTCCTAAATCACTTGAATGGCCTAAAATCTCCCAACCACTTTTACCTTTGGTTTTTAATCCAAAGTTTTGATCTGAAATTTTATCTCTGATGATGGCAAATGCTGTAGAAATGAACCTGTGAAACCAGAACTTCAATTTTAAATTTCCTGCAATTGTCTCTACTATGCAGTACAATTTTTGACTTCTCATTTTGGTCGAATATAATATATATGATAAGCAGAATCTTGGTGTAACAAAACAGTCAAACATGAAAAAGAAGGCAACAGAAAAGCATTATAGTCACTGCAAAACACAATGTATGAAATGCAAGAACAGAAGCATCAAAGCTTGCCAAAAATCCATCTGAAAAATAAGAGTTAAAGAAAGAGAGAATTGTCCAAGATCATTTGGTTAGTGCAAATTTAATTTAAACTCAATGGAGAAAAAAAGAGAACCTAGAAGGAAAATTACAAGATATTATTGTCATAATCCGTTATGTGCTGCATGGTTTGTTCATCAAACAACGTATTTCTTAAACCATTTTCCCACCATCTCCATCAGACACATGATAATATCAAAAGGATAGGATTGTTAGCGGATCACATCGCCAATAAAAGTACACTTGGCATTAACTACAGATAACCTGTTACTGATGCCTGCTGAGGAAAGAAGCATTTTACAATACTTGAGAGATTGAAATAAAATGGGTTAAACTGCTAATATGTGAAATCTTAACACTTATCACAATAGGGTTTAATATGTAGAGAACCTAAATAAACCTTAGTGTTGTGACTTACAATAAAGCACAATGAGAAATCATCATAAACTACAGAGATTCCAACAAAATTCAATTGTTCAGCATTGTGAAACTTATACTGAAATGGAGCTTTTTACTGTGCCTTAGAAACAAAAGGAAAAGATTATGAAGAGAAAGTGAGACAATGCTTAAGTGTTGGTGGCACTTTATCCAAACTTTCCCCTTCTACTACCTCACCCACCCTGCAAAAAAAACCCCAAACTTTCAGCATTTTCCTCCTCTCCCCATTTGTACTATTTAGAATTGGTTCCATTTGTATTTTAATTCTTACAATAAATATAGATCTGTAAATACTGACATAAACTAACATATACATACAAACTTACTTCAGTATTGTGTATGTGCCAATTAACTCTTAAGAATGAAAAGCATACCATCTTAAAAGCAGCGTAATCAATTCTAAATCTAAATCTCATGTTCTGCCTATCAGCATTGTTTCTTGCCATGCAAACTAATAGATTAATATTGTTTTGTATAATGATACACTTACTTGTCTGAGTTTTGTCTTACATACAAAATTATCCCAGCAAAATATTTCACTTACATACTACAAAGTTCTAAACAAATTGCATTGTACAGAGTCCTGTACATGTCACTTCTCTCTGGTTTCTTCCATAATGGTAATATAGTAGCATTTATAAAACAAAAGTTACTTACAAAAATTGAGCCCCTTAATCCATCTAACTAGACAATGTGATCACTTGTTTGAATAGTCCAGGTCTGACATTTAAGTCAGGCACGTTGTGTGAGTATATCTGTGCATATCTCCCTCGCCACTAAGGGACACCTGCACGGTGAAGAACAGACAGATCTTGTTGCTCTCTGATAAGGTCACACGGGCTTAGCTAGAATAGAGCAATGCTTAATCCTCATTGGTTTTGCCTGCTGAGCACAAGGCTGTTTCCTTGACAACACAGCTGCAGTTGCTACGGCATCCACAGCCACGTGTGATGTCAAGATTTTGGGATGGCCTAACATAAAAATGATTTACGTAATGCTATTTTCTAATCTTGTAGATTAAGAAGAAAATCAGTGAGAACCTCCAATATGTTCTCCTTCTACCCAGATTTAAGCACTTAGCTATTATTTATTTACAGTAGCTTACACAATTTGCCAGTCACCAAACACAGAAGTCACGATTCCTGCCCTGGGGAGTTCACAGTTTAGTTATTATTTGTAATTCTCTTTGAAGATATAAAGAGCTGTAATCTTCCACTAGTGATTTAAAAATACAGACCTTATTAGCAGCTATATTCAGAAATGCAACAATATTCTGGCGAATGGAAATATGATCAATGACATACCAAATAATTATTGCCAAGGGCTGTATTTGTAGCCAATAAGAGGATTTTTACAGAAATAGAAATGTCTTCAGGCACCGAATAATAGCTACTGTACTTAGTATACTACCTCAAGGTTGAAATTCACCAATAGTGTAGCGAGACAAGACCTAATATGTTACTTAAGCTTTACTTTATGACCCATGTTCAATGCCAAATCTTGGTCTCATTGAAATCAATGGGAAGTTTGCCACATGATTTCCACATGACCAAGATTTGGCCCTACAAGCTTATATGGCGCTAAAGTGACAAGAATAGTCCATGGATATCTCCAGGAAACATGTATGAACCTGCAGAAGGTTTCTTGGGAGGGCAGCCTTATTTCTCCCACCACAATAGGACACTTTTCCCCGCCACTCTGTTATTAAATGTGCAGGCATCATTGCTGAACACAGGATAGCAGCATAAGGAACAGGCCTGCACCCAGATGCTTGCAGCAACTCCTCCTTTTTCACCTGTGTTACCCTCAGAAGACTAATATCATACAGGATCACCTAGGGAAGATGGTGCAAGTTTACAATACCCATGGCTCATACTGAAAAAAACAGGACATATTATTCCCCTGCCCAGGACAGTTTCTTAGGTCCCTCAATCGCATGTTCCTCAACATGAGGTATTTCTGGGTGGTAGGGATCTGGGAAAGTGTGGCAATATGTTTTCTCCAGGGCCACTCCCCCCCACACCACCTCTAAATCCACCTCATAAAAAAATGAATTTTTGGAGGCTAATCTGAGCAAGACAGTCAGGTTGCTGGGTGAAGGGCGGACTTGTCCAGTATACACAGTGGTCCGGAGATTTCCAAAAACTGGAGGCACCAGCCCCTTACTTACCATGGCTGGGACACCACACTGACCTGTGCAATAGGTAGGGATGATGATTCAGAGCTACCATTTGTTTGGGAATAATAAGGGGAGTTATTTTTACATGGCAACCTTGCTTTTCATCCATGGTATGAACTATCAATGGGTGCCTTGTGCTTTGCTTGCCTTACAGTGGAAAGCATGGCCTTCAGCACATCCTCCACTCCTGCAGAGAGGCAGTCACAGATTAGAAGGCAGAAAAAAAAAAAGAACTTGGGACGACATGTTCAACGAGATAATGAATGCCTCTGGGGCTGCTGACACAGAGCTAAGAGTCTGGAGGATCTCATTGTCCGAAAAACTGGACATGGACATGGAAAGCAGCCCAGGAGCATAAGCATGCCACGCAGGACGATGTGCTGTGTATAATGGGGGGATTAATCAGACATGTTGAGACATCTGGTTGAACTTCAGGAACAGCAGCGGCAGGATAGACTCCCTCTGCAGCCCTTGCAGAACTGCCAGCAACAAGTGTCCTCTTTCCAAGCCCCCACTCCCTTAGGTTCCATGAGGAACAGGGTGTAGCATGTGCTCCACTTGACACCGGTAGAGGAAAGCAGGAAGAGAGACGGTGGCCTTTCTAAAAACTTAAATGTTCTAAAAACTTAATGTTCACACACAAAAGCATGTTTATTTTCACCCTTCCCAGCCCCATGACAAGGGTTGCCAAAAGTTAAATTATTTTCCTTTCCTTCCACTGTTAAGGATGTGCAATAAAAATAAACTTCTCTGAAATTTAAGTACTCTTTATTTATTACAAGCATGGGGATGGGTGGTGAGGGAAGGGAAGGTGCAGGGACACTGCTGCAAGGGGGAGACGGAATAGGAAGGCACAGCACACATAAGTGACGCACATTACCGTGTCTCATTACAAAAATGGGTTTTCAATGCTTTCTGAGGCGCAGAGCTCGTCTGTGAGCTCTCAGCATTACACTGGTATCTGGCTGCTCAAAGTTTGCAGCCAGCCTATCTGCCTCCACGACCCATCCCAACACAAACTTCTCCCTCTTTGTCTCGCAGGCATTGTGGAGCACACATCAGGCAGAGATAACTATGGGGATATTGCTTTCACTAAGGTCTTACCTAGTAAGCAAACTGCGCCAGCAAGCCTTTAAACATCCAAAGGCACATTCCACCTCTGCCCTTGCTCAGACTATTATTAACATGTTCCTTATAGCTGTCCAGGTAACCAGTGTATGGCTTCAGGAGCCACGGGAGCTAGGGGTAGGCTGAGTATCCCAGGATAATACTGGCATTTCAACATCATCAATAGTTATTTTTGGTCTGGAAAGAATGTCCCTACTTGCATCTTTTTTAAGAGACCTGAGTTCCTAAAGAGGCGCATGTCATGCACCTTTCCAAACCACCCCACACTGATTTCAGTGAAGCGTCCCCTGTGATCCACAAGGGCTTGCAACACAATGGAAAAGTATCCCTTTCAGTTTATGTACTCTGTGGCAAGGTGGTCTGGTGCTAAGATAGGGATATGTGTGCCATCTATTGTCCCACCACAGTTTGGGAACCTCATCGTGGCAAACACATCCACTATGTCCTGCATGTTTCCCAAACTCATTTAGCAGAAGTCTGTTAATGGCTGTAGCCAGGAGGTGTGGCCTCCCTCAGAGATTGATGGTGAGGGAGAGCCAAACCTCCTCTGGGGGGGTGGAAACCAGGAGTACAGCAACACCTGACCAGAAGCAGGTAGGCAGGGCAAGGAGTATAAAAGGCAGGCCTTCCCACTCAGTAAGGGGAAGGTGGCCAAGGGAAAAGGACATCTCTCCCTTGGTGCTGGGGCCTGGGCCTGCGCCTGACCATTACCCGGAGGAGAGGCTGCTGGAGCTGCCCAGTGCCTGGGGCCCTGAGGACCTGGAGGAGCTACTTGAGCCTGGCGAGCCGGAGGAGACCCCAGGGCCTTGTGACCTGGAGGAGCTACCTGAGCTGCCAACCCCTTGCGAGCCAGAGGAGACCCCAGGACCCTGCGACCTAGGGGAGCTGCCCTCCGTGGATGATTCCAAAGAGTTCCCGGACCTGCCGTCGAGCGACAAGGCCAACGGATTCTGGAAACTTCCCACAGGCAGAGTATCCCGAGGAGATGGGATGCAACTCAAGGGACCAGGTACTCTAGGGAGAGGGTGGGAGGAAGTAGCCCAGGGGCAGCTGACTACTGTCTGGCTAAGTTTACACTCGCACCAAGTCGGCGTGTTTCGGCTGAAGCCCCGCTGACCCAGTGACAGGACACCCCGTCACTGCCAGGGCCCTGGGCTGGGACACAGTGGAGAAGGGTGGGCCTGCGTCCCCCTCCCCCATTCCTACCCCAACCTAGGGGTGATCGCCTGCTAAGGGCCAGAGCTTGTTCCCCACTTTCTGCCTTGCCTAAGGGTCAGGGTTTTGGAACTGCTTGCTCGCCCCTCTGAGACTGTTCCTGTTTGCTTTGCCTGCCCTGCCTACTGGCCGAGGCTCAGAACTGCTTACTCGCCCTGCAAAGAGCTAGAAACTGTTCACATTTGCCGTTCTGCCCTGCCTAAGGGTCGGGGCCTTGAATTGCATGCTCACCCTATTAAGGGCCAGGGACTACTTCCCCATTTGCTTGGCTTGTCCTGCCTAAGGGCCAGGGCCTGGAACCAGGGCTCACTCTACTAAGGGCTGGAGACTGTCCCCTCTTTATTAGGACTCCCCACAGGGCACAGGGACTGGGAAGTGTGGCCTCCCTTGGAGATTGATGGTGAGGGAGGGCCACTGGCTCTGCCCAGAACAGGGGTCCTTTACATGTCTCTAAACTCTTGAATTGTAGCTGCTCCCACGCTAGATTTACTGGCTCTGAATTGATTCCCAACTAACCAGTAGCAGTCTGGAATTGTTAGCTTCCAAAGAGCGATGGCCACTCGCTTCTCCACTGTCAGCAGGTCTCAACTGAGTATTCCCGCACTTCAGGGCTAGGGACAGCTCTGCAGAAAGTTCCATGAAAGTGGCCTTATGCCGCCAAAAATTCTGCACCCACTGCTTTTCATCCCAGACCTTCATAACTATGTGATCCCACCAGTCAGTGATTGTTTCATGGGACCAGAAATGGCACTGAGTGCAGCTCCTTCACTACAGCCAGCAGCAACCAGGAATTGTTTTATTCTATGGCTTGTAGTATGGCGGCTTGAGTAACATCCCAATTTTCTGCGCTGCAGCTCCTCTCTCAGCCTTGGAAATACCGCAGGATAAGTCATGAGGTGTTTGTGATGCTCACAAAGATAGTGCAGAGCTAAACAGGCTACATTTCTCTCTCCGCAATGGCATATGTGAGGCAGAGAGAGGGTTTTGAAACATGGCATGAAAAACTGTTTGTTGATGACAGCAAGGGAGGCAGGTAGGAAGGACGTTGCATCATGGGAGGCTGAAGACCTTCCCAAAAACCCCTGCAGCTAGTTGCACTCTGAGATAGCTGTCCATGGTGCACTACTTTGCTTATCGATGCAAGCACGGCTCATGGAGACACAATCCCCCGATGCAATGAGCTAGGTGTGATCACACCCAACCGACTTCATTGGTTTGGCAGGTGAATAAAATTAAATCGGCTTCACTTCACAGTATAGACATACCTTTTGAGAAGCAGTTCCCTGATTCTTTACCTCTGACATTCTCCCCTCTCGTTTTTTTCTTTTGCTGTTCCCTGTACTCGATGCCTGTATCCAGTGATTCCTTCCCCTTAACTGAGGGACAGCCCTAAACAAGTTTTGGGTGGGCCTACATCCACCCATCCCCGGTTCTTCAAATAGTACAAACCTTCCAACTTTTGCAACAAATGAGAAAGGGGTGCTACAGACAACAGCCTCCTTAGTACACAACACTGATTCATCCCTAGAGTAGCTCCTGTGCACTGAAGGAACCAGTCAATTCTGTGTAAGAAAGAAAAAATAATGAGATCATGTAATTAAAGACTGTAGCATAATGTATTCACACACAGTCTAATTATAGTTGCATGGGCAATGTTCATTTTGGTATTTCTTAACTTGGAAGTTCTTCACTTTGTATTTCCTAATGTTTTATGGTTTAGTTTACTGATGAGAGCAACTTTAATTAACATTAAATTAAGTTTTTGTTTGTGAATTTCTTTAGTTTTTAATAGAAAAAATATTTTTGCATGCTATTTAAATAAAGCACTTACATATTTATTATCTCCAATACATTTAATTGCTGTTATCTTTGTGAAGGTCTCACCATCCACTGCCACATTGACCAGTATATTGATTAAATTAAACTGTATTCAAAACAAAACAATTTTCTGATGTCTAATAAAATGTAGCCAGATTTGAACAAGTTATGTCTCTGAAATTCACCATTTGCATATGATCAGTAGACTTTTTTAGAGTCTTGCTGAACATTTTACCTGCACTGAGCGTGCTCTCAGCCCCACTTATCTTCCATCTGTAATGAGTATAATCCTGGATTGAGCTTCAAATGGGACAAACACAATAGCAACCATGCCTTTAGCCCAGAGACATACGTGGTGGGCTGAGAGCCAGGAGGAAGCCATTTTCTCATTTCAGCCTTTCAACTTGCTAACATTAAATAATTCTGTGCACTTCACATCCCTTATTATTGAGGAAGGCCTCATACTCTTTCCTAAGGATGAGAAAAGTATCATCCCCTTTGTTTTACAGAAAAAAATAACTGAGTGGTTGCACAAAGTCGCTTCAGACAGAGCTGGGAAAGTAACACTGTCTACAATATGGCAGACCCAGGTCTCATCTATAGTCATACTATCTTTCGGAATGAATGTGCCAAATCTATATATTTATACTGTCTATAACCATTAGATTCCACTCCTCACTGAAACCAACAATAAAACCCAACTATCCTGACTCCTAACATTCTACTGCTGTCTAGGAAAACAATTGTCTCCTCTCGTTGCTGGGCCACATACAGGATAATAGCTTATTTCTGGTTTTGGCTAGTCTTTTAGCTCAAGTGATAGAGGTCTGTGCTGTTGATTTAAAGGTGCTAAATTAAAACCCTGATGATGACCTATGCCGGGAGTCAATATGTTTCCACATGATGGAATTAAGTTTAACTTTCCTTTTTTAGAAATACCTAGAAAAATGTTATAAAAGTACTCTGTAAAAAGAACATTAAAGTTGCAAAGTCACACACTGAAAAGCAAGGAAAACTCTCAATTAAAATTGTCTGTGAAACCTCAGTTTTCCCCCCTTGTATATATGAATTATTTACACAATATTTAATTACATGACCAGAGTATCTACTGAACCCCTGCCTCAGTCAGTGCACAGGATGGACAGTGAATAAGACAGATTTGTAAGATGTTTTCTTGTGGTTAAGGCATTTGACAGGAAGCTAGGAGAGCTGAATTCTATTTCTGGCTCCACCAGTCTTCTTTGTTGACTAAGACTATCATAAAGCATATACACAAGGAGGCTGAACTAACATTGCATGAGCAATGTTCATTCCAGCATTTCAGTACCTGACATCAAGATAAAGTACCTGACATCAAGATAAAGAGCTACAGCTAGCTTCAACTAAGACATATCCACTACAAATATCCCTGACTCTTCCCAATTGGCTTCAGGTTGGGACTTGGAACAGAAGCAGCCCTTGTCAAACAGATGGACAAGGGGCAATCATTCATATGTTTAGTTCTATTGATCACGCTACAACACCTGACACCTCTGAAATGAAATGCTGCTATCTGGCCTGTGAGATATTGCTGGAGTTAGTGGGAACACAATGAGGTGGCTCAAATCCTTCCTCCAGACCAATCTTAAAGGAAAGTGATAGTCTAAGCTCTAAGTCCTCAACTGTTGGAGTGTCAGTAAGAGAAATTCTCTCATTCAACATCTACATGAAGCCACTAGGAAGAAAAAAAAGTGACATATCTGTTTGCTGACTTCTGTTCTTAGAGATGTGTTGCACATGTCCATTCCACTTCAGGTGACTCACAAGCAATACCAGATGAAGGGAGTATCAGAGTCTATCTAAACAAGGTCTGCAGCTCTACTTTCCTGAGTCTAGCATCATCTCTTGAGGCCTAGAGGTGCGCAAAATGAGTGGTAATAGTATGAACAGATGACCAACTTGCAGTCACTGATGAGAACATGGCCTAAGAAAGTAGTCAACATTCCTTGCACTCTTGTAGAGCATGCTAAAACTCTCAGGTAGTGGAACCTCAGCAGTGTCTTTTACACAGTTGAATATGGGAGGAGATCCAGGAAGAAAATTTCTGTGAAGTGACAGGTTGCCCCTTCATCCTGTCAGCAAAAGAATGTCACTGCAATTATTTGTCTCTAAACTCCCCATCCAGGTAAAAGGCCAAAGCTCTATGGACGTCCATAGTATAGAGTTTTTCCTCATTCTTTGAGGGTGAGGTTTTGAAAGAAAAGTTGGTAAGTACATAGGCTTATTTAGCTGGAAATCCGACACCACTTTAGTAAGATATTTAGAGTGTATGGACATAAACTATCTTTATAAAACACTGTATAATTGAGTACTGTTTCATTATGTTTTAATGGATGTGTATTGTTTAGATTTCATCCACATTGGGGATTTTAGTTATTTAATTGTTGATGCTTTATGTTAAGGTTGAAGTAAGGTTAAATCAGGGTCACTAGTAATGTTGAACTTAACTGTAAGCACGGAATAAGATCTGATTAGAACCTAAACTTTCTGAGGAAGAAGGTCTTCCCAATATTGCACTGATGCATTCAGTTTAACATGAATAAGTAGAGCTCCAGAGAGTGCAATATAAATTAAATGAAGAAACTTCCCTTGAGACTAAAGTCTGTGATAATTCCTTATACGTAAGTTTAGATAGGTCTGCCATAGCGCCACACATTCATTTGAAATTCTGAAAGAGTAGCTTTCTACTTATAGATTCTTATACAATCTATTTTCATTGTTCTTTAACCACTTCAATAGCTAGAATTTCCAAAAACAAGATAGAGACTTAACTATTATGCTTATCTCAGAAGGCATCAGCAGAAAGTCAGAGAAGGATAACTGCAGTCACCAAAAACTGCATGATATGATGAAAAAATTGGCTAATCCACCAACACTGGAGTAATCAACAAAGCTTTCAGCTTTACTTCTATTTTAGCTTAGCATGTGCTGGTCAAGATCCAAGAAAAAGTAGGAGTTAAGTGGATAGTGGGCAACAGATGGAGGAGGTGAGGAAGAAAAGATGCTCATTAACAGAAGAGAATATGAGCATATTATGGGTTACCTCATGTATAAGGGCAAGTTATTTGTTATTGTAACAGTTTTATATATACTAATAGCCCTTTCTCTACTTTTATAAAATATTAAAAAGAAAGCAGCAAAATATATTAATGCATAAAGAAGAAAATAAGTAGATCAATGATAAATAACAAACTACATATTAAGTGACTTTATATGTACCACTCCCTCTCAGCTCACACTTGCCCTTGGCTCATTCTCAGGACTCCCACTACATTCCCACGCCCTTCTCTTGAAACATTCCAGCTAAGGCCATCCCATTCTAATGCCGTCTCCCACTCCCAGCAAAAAAAGTCATCTCTCTCTCTCCTCCCACTCCCTCGGGTCCTTACTAGATTATAATCAAACTGCGTTCACAAGTCTATAGCACAGTTTTAGGAACCTGTACAGAAGAGAGGGTTACTCACTTTGTGCAATAACTGAGGTTCTTCGAGATGTGTGTCCCCATGGGTGCTCCACCGTAGGTTCTGTAGCACCTTTGCATCTTATTGGGGATCTTCAATAGCAGTGCCTGCTAGACCGCACATGCGCACCTCTCCTGTCTCATGCAGCATGTGGGAATTATAAATAGCGCTGTGCGGTTCGGCCGCCTTCGGTTCCTTCCCTACTGCAGAGCCGACGTGTAAGCTCCGAAGTAGAGAGGGGGAGGGTGGGTACTGGAGCACCCCTGGGGACACACATTTAGAAGAATCTCAGTTACTGTACAACGTGAGTAACCCTCTCTTCTTCTTCTTCAAGTGATGTCCCCATGGATGCTCCACTGTAGGTGACTACAAAGCAGTGCACCTAGTGGGAAAGTTGGGCCTTTGGAGCAGCCTGTAAAGTTGAGGATAGGAAAGCATGTCCAAGGATAGTGTCTGTGGAATGTTGGGTGAATGTGTCTGAGGACATCCATGTGGCTGCCTTACATATGTCAGCTATTTGGATGTTGTTTAAGAAAGCAATGGAAATAGATAGAGCGTGTGTGGTGTGTGTCCTTATTGAGGAAGTGATTTGTTCACTGTGAAGTTCATATGAGAGACATATACATTGTGAGATCCATTTTGAAAGGCGTTGTTTAGCTTCACCCTTAGATGTCTCAGTGATGGTAATGAATAGGCATGGTGATTTTCTGAGGACCTGGTTCTATTGAGATAGAAGGCTAGTGCTCATCATACATCAAGCGTGTGAAGAGTGGCATCACATTGGTTGTTATGTGGCTTGGGAAAAAAAATGGGAAGGTGGATGGGTTCGTTTAGATGAAAGGATGTTGGAGCTTTGGGTAGAAATTTGGGATGTGGTCAGAGCATGACTTTATCTTTATAAAATACGGTATATGGTGGATGAGCCATGAGAGCCACAATCTCCCCTACACATCGGGCTGAGGTGATGGCAACAAGGAAGGCGGTTTTCATGGCGAGGTATAGTAGCGAACATGTAGCCATTGGCTCAAAGGGAGGTCTCATCAAGGATCGGAGGACTAGATTCGGATGCCAGGAGGGATGGGGGCTTGTACATGTGGGAAAGATTTTGAATACCTTTCCTAAACCATTTAACCAGGGGATGTGTGAATCCGGAGTACCCCTGGATGGGAGAGTGAAAGATGGTAATGGCGGCTAAATGTACCCTAACCGAGCTATTAGCTAGTCTGTTCTGTTTCAGTTGGAAGAGTGAGAGGTAATGGGGCATGGGCTGCTTGTATAAATTTTGGGGTACACCAGTGTTGGAATCTGTCCCATTTGTGAGTGCACATGCATCTTGTGATATCATACCTACTATGTAGTAAGACATGTTTTACTTGGTCAGAGCAGTCTACTTCCAGACCCCTGAACCAAGAAAGAGCCATGCCTTCAGGTGTAGTGTCTGTGGGTTGGGGTGATGGGCACAGCCATTGTCCTGTGATAGAAGGCAGAATGTCAGAGGAAGGCTGATGGGTCAGCTCAGTGACATTCGGAGCAGATAGGTGCACCATACTTGTTGAGGCCAGGTTGGCGCTATCAGTATGATGTGGGATTGATTCTCTTGAATTTTGTGCATGACTTGGGGTGGGAGGGGGATGCATAGAACAGGGTTCCTTTCCAGGTCCTGAGGAAGGTGTACCCCATTAATCCCCATCCCAGTCCTGCTCGGGAGAAAAATTGGGAGCAGCGGATGTTCTGCTGCGTGGCAATGAGGTCTATTGTAAGAGGGTTATTATCTTTGAAAGCTTGTGGCAATCGGGGGAGGTCCCTGATGAATGGAAAAAGGCAAATATAATGCCCATCTTCAAGAAAGGGAAAAAAGAAGATCCAGGGAACTACAGACGAGTCAGCCTCACCTCAAACCCTGGAAAAATCATGGAGCAGGTCCCCAAGGAATCTATTTTAAGGCACTTGGAATATAGGACGGTCAGGAACAGTCAACATGGATTCACCAAAGACAAGTCATGCCTGACCAACTTGATTGCCTTATATGAAGAGGTGACTGGTTCTGTGAATGTAGGGAAAGCAGTGGAGGTGATATACTTTGACTTTAGCAAGCTTTTGATACAGTCTCCCACAGTATTCTTATCAGCAAGTTAAAGAAGTATGGGTTGGATGAATGGACTATAAAATGGATAGAGAACTGGCTAGAGCATAAGGCTCAACGAGTAGTGATCAATGGCTCCATGTCTAGCTGCCAGCTGGTAACAAGCGGAGTGCCCCAGAAGTCAGTCCTGGGGCTGGTTTTGTTCAACATCTTCATTAATGATCTGGATGATGGAGTAGATTGCACCCTCAGCAAGTTTGCAGATGACACTAAGCTAGGGGGAGTGGTAGATACCCTGGAAGGTAGGGATAGGATACAGAGTGACCTAGACAAATTGGAGGATTGGGCCAAAATAAATTTGATGAGGTTCAACAAGGAGAAGTGCACAATTGTGCACTTGGGATGGAAGAATCCCATGCACAGCTACAGACAGGGGATCAACGGGCTATGCAGCAGTGCTGCAGAAAAGGACCTGAGGGTTACAGTGGATAAGATGCTGGATATGAGTCAGCAGTGTGCCCTGGTTGCCAAGAAGGCTAATAGCATACTGGGCTGCATTAGTAGGAGCATTGCCAGCAGTTCGAGAGAAGTGATTATTCTTTTCTATTCGGAATTTTTGAGGCCACATTTGGAGTATTGGCCACATTTGGGCCAGTTTTGGGCCCCCCACCACAAAAAGGATGTGGAGAAGTTGGAGAGAGTCCAGCAGAGGGCAACAAAAATGATTAGGGGGCTGGAGCACATGACTTATGAGGAGAGGCTGAGGGAACTATGGATGTTTAGTCTGCAAAAGAGAAGAATGAGGGGGGATTTGATAGCAGCCTTTAACTACCTGAAAGGGGTTTCCAGGGAGGATGGAACTAAGCTATTCTCAATGGTAGGAGATGACTGAACAAGGAGCAATGGTCTCAAGTTCCAATGGGGTAGGTCTAGGCTGGATATTAGGAAAAAGTTTTTCACTAGGACGGTGGTGAAGCACTGGAATGGGTTACCTAGGGAGGTGGTGGAATCTCCCTCTTTAGAGGTTTTTAAGCTGTGGCTTGACAAAGCCCTGGCTGGGATGATTTAGCTGAGGTTAGTCCTGCTTTGAGTGGGGGTTGGACTAGATGACCTCCTGAGGTCCCTTCCAACTCTAATCTTCTATGATTCTATGTCCCTACTAATGGAATATGGTTCACAGTACGGTGAAATCCAGTTCCCATTTGTGTTCTCGTGAGAAGGATCTGCTTAAAGTGTCTGCTGTGATATTCTGGTGTCCAGGGAGGTATGCTGCTGAGATGGAAATGTTGTTTTGGATACAGAAGTTCCATAGTTTGATTGCTTCCGAGTACAGACAGTAAGATTTTGCTCCTCCTTGTCTGTTGACGTAATGCATGCGAGATTGTCTGTCATCACTCTTACTGTGTGATGTTTGAGGACCGGTAAGAAGTGTCAACAAGCATTGTGAACGGCTTTTAGTTCGAGCTGATTGATGTGGAGAATGGATGGGTGTCCATCTGTCTTGTATCTTGTGTTCTCGCAAAAGTGCTCCCCAGCCTATGAAGGAGGCATTGATCGTTAGGATCATGGTAGGTGAGGGTTGGATGAAAGGGACCCTGGCACAAATGTAGTTAGGTTTTGTCCATCAGAGCAAAGGGTTCTTGACCTCTCCGGTCATGCACAAGTGTTTGTGTATGCTGTGTTTGTGTGGTAGGTACACAGTATGGAGCCACCCTTAAAGATATTGCATGTGTAGTCTGGCATGTCTGACAATGAAAGTGTCTGCTACCAAATACCCCAAGCATTGGAGGCAAGTGCGTGCTGAGATTCAGGGGCATGTCCTTGAGCTTGAGATGAGATCCGTTATTGCTGTGAACCTGGGAGATGGTAGGAATGCTCTTGCTTGTATAGCATCTACTTGAGCATCGACAAATTCCAGTGTTTGTACCATCCTCAAAGTAGATTTCCCTATATTTATAAGGAGATCTAGATTGGTGAAGACATTCATGGTTGTGTAAAGTGCTTGATGCATGTCGTGGTTGGACGAGGCTTTCAGGAGGCAATCATCTAAATATGGGAACACCATATTTGGTTTCTTCTCTTCCAAAGGTGAACTGCAACAACCATGAGCACCTTGGAGAATACCCATAGTGCTGTCAAGAAGATGAAAGGGAGTACTTTGTATTGAAGATGGTCATCGCCTATGGTGAATCATAGAAAACATCTATGCACGGGATGAATGGTGATATGAAAGTAAGTGTCTTGTAAGTTGAGGGCTGAGAACCAGTCTTCCTGTTCCAGTGCTGGTATGATAGTGGGGAGGGTGACCATCTTGAATTGTTGTAGATTGACAGATTTGTTGAGGTTGTGCAAGCTTAGAATGAGGCACCATCCGCTGGATTACTTCTGAACTAGGAAATAGTGAGAATAGAATCCCAGTCCTCTGTGTCTTATGGGGTCTGGTTCTATGGTTCCAAATAGAAGAAGATGATTTATGTCCTGTCTGAGAATAGTCTTGTGAGAGGGGTCCCTGAAGAGGGATGGGGTGAGGGAATGGCAGGATGGCATAGTAAGGAAGGGGACGGAACAGCCTTCCTTGACAATTTCCAGGATCCATTTGTCCAAAGTGATGGGCATCCAGGATGTTAAGAATGGAGCTAGTCGATTGCCAAATTGATGGTCTGTTTGTGATATTGTGGGTGGTGGCGGTTGATGGAACAGAGGCGGTGTTCTCAGGCCCTCAACCAGACCTTCAAAATTTTTGTTTGTTGGAAGATTTGCGTGATGTAGGTCCTTGTGTGGTAGGCTGCCTGCAGTTGTTGTGGTTGTCAGGTGGACGCTGATGACAGCATTGGTTATTGTTATTCTGTTGGGTTTAGTAGGGCTAAGGTCAAGGTCGGGAGGAGGGGAGTTGGAATTTCCCTGATTGCCTCTTGGGCTGTCGGGTGTAAATGCCCAAAAGATCTTAGGGTCACCCTAGAATCTTTTAACGAATGGAGCGAGTTGTCAGTGTGCTCCGAGAAGAGCTTTTGGCCCTCAAATGGTAGGTCTTCCAATGGTAGGTTTGGACTCCTTTGGGAAAAACCACAAGGTACAACCAGAATGCATGTCACATCACCACTGTGGTAGTGATGGAGCAGGCTGCAGTTTCAGCTGAATCTAAAGAGGCTTGGAGAGCCATGCAGGCTATAATATGGTCTTCCGCTGTCAGGGGTAGGAACTGCTGCTTTTTAGCCTCGAGGAGATCTTGGCAGAATTCCTCCAGTTTAGAATAGTTCTTAAAGTTATATTTGTCCATAAGGGTCTCATAGTTTGAGATTCTAATCTGGAGAGTGGCAGATGAATAAGACTTTGTGCTGAACAGGCCCAGGCATTTCCATTCATGATCAGGATGTGAAGATCGGGATTGATAGGATTTGTTCTTTTCCTGTACAGCATTGATGACCAGAGAGTTGTGGGAAGGATGAGAAAATAAAAACTCAGTGTTTTTTTGCTACCCTTAGCTTGTGAAGATGATGTTTTTCTCTTACCAGAGTGTGGGGAATGAGGGTCACTGGTCAATCTAGAGGAGTGCACGGGCTTCTCCAGGGAGGAAGGAGAGACTGGGTCAGACTCTAGTTGTAGAGACTTTTCCATCAGAATTAATTTCAGTCTGATATCCCTGTCTTTTCTTGCTCTGAGTTTTAAATCCTGGCAGTGAGAACACTTCTGGGGTTCATGTCCCTCACCCAGACAGCGAATGCAGAGTACGTGGCCATCAGTTATGGAGAAAGCAGCCCCGCAGTTGACACCCCTCTGAAAGCCAGACAAGCCAGGTTTAAAGTTGAGAAAAGGTTTCCCTTGGGGGGAAAGGTGGGAAAAGGCATACTAATGGTTGGGGGGGAAATAGTAATTAATAATTTTTTTTTTTTAGTTTAAAGGGGAAGAAAAATGAAAAGAAAAAGAACCTAAGTATCTATAAGGAATTTGAGCAGGAATATGCTTTGATGAAGAAAGAAAAGGGCTCTGCTAAAGAGTTCTGCTCCAGACCGTAGGCGGCCAGACCACATAGCGCTATTTATAATTCCCGTGTGCTGCAAGAGACAGGGGAGATGTGCATGTGCGATCCAGTGGGCACTCCTATCGAAGATCTCCGATTTCAGATGCAAAGGCACTGCAGCACCTATAGTGGAATACCCATGGAGGCGTAACTTGAAGAAGAATATTAACATCCTTGGTCAAGAAAATTGTTTTAGTATCCTGCTAGCAAGGCACATATTTAAACATGGTTTCTGATAACATGATGTGAGTGTAAGCAGGGCCTATGAAACTCTTCAATCTCTTGTGTATCTCTCAATTCCTTTGCGTTCTCCTGCCACCTTCCCTGAAACCATATTCTCTAATCCTCCCTTTCTGTTTGTATGGAAAGCACTCTCCTATATGTCCCCTTATTCAGTAGCACCCAATCCTAAACAGCCAAAGAGCCATTTCATAACTGAACTGCCACAGCTCCAAGAAATGGTTAAACATATATAGGCTACAATAATGTATGTTATGAGATTATAAAATTGTATTCCATAACACAATTTACTTTTTATATTGCTCTTTCCATGCTCAAAGCACTTTACCATAAGAAATTAACCTTGTGACACAAGTGAGTAAACAGTGATATCCCCATTTTACAGATGGTGCAACAGAGACTGAATGGTTAAGTGACTTGTCCAAGGTCACACATTGTGTCACCAGCAGAGCCAGGATTAGAACTGAGTACTTCCTGCTTCCCAACACTGTGCCCATTTCTCCAGACCACAATGCCTGGAAGAGCTAAATAAAAGTTAAAACAGAAACTGGATTAGCACCTGACGCAAAGAGGAAACCTTCTTTCCATTCACTACAAGAGCTCCAGTTTCCATCTTTGTACTGACTATCCTTTTTGAAGTACCTGCAGATGTATTTTTCATATTGTCAAATTTAATGTTACATCTTCAAACACTTTCAGCCACTTTTGCAAATAACCCTAATTACCATGATCTTAACAACAAAATAGGACAACCCAAATTTCCAGCTTCTTATTAAATACCTGTCATAGAGAAGTTATCAATTACAACTCCAATTTCAATTACTGTACCATAATTACTCTCCATTACAGCAACTCTCATAGCCCAGACATCAAAGCACAAGTTTTTACTCACCTTAGTTGTCTTCCAGAATTAATACATATTTAATCCATCTTTGTGTATTTATATTGTCTGTGCATTTTTTCGATATAGCACCATATTTTCATGAGGCAACAGCTAACCTTTTGTAAGGATGTTATTTAATTTACCTTTGTACATGAAGACATTTTCAGTAAAATATGAGGGTCCTCAGATAGACCCAGAATTCACAGAAAAAACACAAACCTCCTACATTACCTTCTAACCCTGCTTCACCTACTCCTCTCAGGTTATTCTCCCAAATGCAGTGTTTCCCTGGTGGCCTGAGTACAGTTTTCAATTATGGTATCTGCACAATATATAGTTTGTAAGACATTTCAAGGTTCTTCTGGATGAAAGGCTTAATGCAAATGTAAAAGATTATTAACTCTGTCTTACTTTTCTATTTCTTAAAGAATGAATTAATTTAAAGAAGGTGTAACACCACCAACTCAGAAGACAGTGCTTAAACTGAACAGGGTATAGCAAAGCATTAATCATTCCTGCCATTTAAAGCCACCAGGTGCTGTCCTACCCTGCCCTCTTAATTGGCCAAATGGGAGCTGCTTTAATCGCAGGGGCCAGCCATCCTATCTTCTATCTGTTTTTAGGAGGTGAGAATTCTCCAGTAAAAGTTAGCTCAGGGCTCTAATCTTTATATCTATCCTATTCAACAATCAATTTATTTATAGTTATTTTTGGTCAAGTAAATTTCCTATCAATGCAATCATTTAAAATTAAGGAAGTTCTCGTAAAGGATATATAAGCATCCACATCAAGTGACTCACATAAGTTACCTCCCAATCATAATAGCTGAATGCAGTCAACAAGTTCTCATTTATAAGTCCAAATTCCTCTCTATTCTCCTCCTGGGAGCACCTATTAAAGAAAAGAAGCTAGTCAAAAAGACCAAAGCCAAGAGAATGAAAAAATATGTTTAATTACTACAATCTATTTAATTGCTTGTTACCACTTCCTTTAGTTTTACGAATGCTGAGTCAGAAAAAATCATAACAATGTTTGGTAATGATTAATCATGTTTTCAGCATTGATCAGCAGCTTTCACATCTCTCTAATTAGAATGAAAAATAACTACCTAAGGAATTTAACACTGTGAAGACTAAAAAATGAGATGCTACCCAGTATACAAAAAAAATCACATTATCTGATGTCCTGCCTTCTTTCCAGACCTTTATCCAGAGTTTATCAAACAAAGCTCTCCTCACTGCTCACAACTCCTAACACTTCCCCCTCTTCAGCATCAAATGGCTGTTGATTCCACACATTTGTTACCCATTTATCTCCACCCATTCTTCTTCTCATCTAGACATCTAGACATTTCTATAAGCTTTTTTATTGCTTTCTAATAGGCACAAGGACCTTGATGTTCTTACTTCTCTTTCAACTTTACAGAGTACTTGAAGTTTTCAGTCACAACCTGAAATCAGAAGCTAATGTTTCTAGTAACAAATACCTTTCTAATATAAGTTATGCTCATGTAAATCCTTCAGAGTGGCATAGAAGTTCAATAAATGAAAAAACCTGGAAGAAAAAAACCACAGGATTTTGATGGGGGGGTGGAACTGACATACTGGAATTTTCATAATCCTGTCTGTTGCTATTGACTGGAAAATTAAGTTAGTCATTGTGTCAAAGAGAAAGAAATCTGATGGACTTTCCTAAAATTCACTATATTGCAACCCTAGTCTGATCGATCTGACTACATGGAGTAGATCATGGGTTTTCATGGTGAACGTTAGTAGGTCTCTTGTATGTCTGGGGAATCATACTTCTGACTGACCAGTAGCTACTCCATAAGGGGAAGGAATTGGATGAGTCATAAAAGACTGACATTAAGGTAAACACCATCTTGAAAAATTAATATTCTCAAAATGCAGGAAAAATAAACATCAGGGATAATCAGGGATAGTTAATATGAACCAAAAAAATAAAAAATCCAAAGCCTCCCAGGGCAGGTATTAGTAGAATCCTACTTCTGTAACTAGTCAGAAAATGTACCAGAGGAAATGCCTTATTTTCTTTGGGTATGATTTAACCAAGTGCATGAGCAAATAAAACAATTGTCAGATACCAAAGGGGCTGACTGTTTTTAACAAGATAAGCAGTGCATTATGAGAAAGACAGGCATAGTCCATCTGGAGATGCAGCCTACCATTAAAGTGGGTCATTCTTTCCTGAGGATAACTCAGAGAAAAGAGTACTAAATGCCATAGAAAATATTTTTCTCTAAAGAAAGTTCAGGGCAAGCTTGAAGGAACTTTCTATAGTTTTCCTGTGATAAGTTTTATTCTTTTTACCTTCACATTAGTTATACATATATACATATATATATATATATGTAGGCTCTGACTGTCATAGTGGGGAACCTACTGACTGGTTCTTTGGAAGGCAACATATCTGTCTTCTTAAAGAAGACAAAAAAGGAACAGTGACAAACTGAATTAGTTGTATGCGCTTAACTGGTTCTGTTTGAATGGGTTCAGTGCCAGTGTTGACAAAGATAAGCTGAAACAATTCATGTAGTCCTCCCATTGCTGTCCTATAGTGCACAGGTGGCCTTGTGAATGCACTGTTTCTGGAGGCTGAGCTGAGAACCGTGGGATAGGAGGCACTGCAGCTGAAACAACTAGTATGGACACGGGAGTAACTTCAACTAATTTAGCATGGTTAATGTGGAGGTTCAATTTAAATGGTTCAGTATTCTAGAGTGGACAAAGCCAAAACCTAATACCCTGAAAATACCAGGTGCTGTCAAGATAACTGTAATTAACCTAATGTATCTAGTTAATAAGATGACAGAATCTGTAATATTAAAGGGGTTTGACAAACTCACAAAAGCAAGGAATTACAGTATTAAGACAAACACTGCCCTAACTCATCCTATTGTACTTAGGGTACTGCACAGACAGTGCTTTATTGTATTACACACAACTACCTACATTAAAAGAACACTACTAAGGTTCAAAAGTCAAGCACTCAAAAGTTAGAAAATGCCAGAATTAAGGTTGCTTGTGCAACTCTTGTGAGTATACCTTATGATACTGTCTTCAGTTATATGATCACATACTATTTTTGCCACATGACCTCTGCCTCATTCAATGCATGGATAGTATTTACTTAATGAACTCTATTAAGTATTTTGTTTTATCCTCATTCTTCAATGTGTGGCTCAGACCTTATTTATTGAATGTTATTCAAACTATACTCTGAAGACAGAATTATTAATTTCCTCATATATTCAGTGTAGTTGTAGCTGTGTTGGTCCCAGGATATTAGATAGTCAAGGGGTGAGGTAATATCTTTTACTGGACCAACTTCTGTTGGTGAGAGAGACAAGCTTTCAAGCCACGCAGAGCTCTTCTTTTGCTCATCACTATAGTATATCCAAGTGCTTCACAAACACTAATTAATTTATCTTCACAAAGCCTCTGTGTGGTGAGGGAATGGTATTATCTCCATTTCACAAATAGGGAGCTGAGGAACAGAGAGACTAAGGTAAAAAGTTGTCACTAATTTTAGGTGTGTCACTAATTTGAGATGCTTAGGACCTAATTTTTCAGGGTATTTAGCATTATACAGCACTATATGTATTCAAGCACAGCTCCCATTGGCTTCAGCTGCATTTGTGACTGCTCAGCACTTTTGCAAATCAGACAACTGGGTCTCACATTGTCCACCCAGAAAAATGATGAACACAGAGTTAATGACTACCTGTGAAAAGGCTTCTTGTGCTAGTCTCCTGCATGTTAATTTATGACATCTTTGCTGTGTTGTCTGCACCCATCAGCTTTATCTGGTTTGTCCCTTAAGACTTAAAGGTTACCAGGGCCAATCACACCATCCACAGCATATGGAGAATGATGTGGAATTCTGCTTCCTTGATCACCATGTCAGGATCAGAATTTGTTGGAAACAGATTCCCTTCAGAGGACTTGTTGGGAGAACTCTTAAAAGCCTTCTGTCTCTGTACTACACCTCACTGTCACCAACCTCCTGGGCCAACGATTCCAAGCTTTGAAGTATATCCACTTACCCATACTTACTAGCAACACCAGTCTACAATTGCCTGACACTCTGACTTCGGAACAAGTTTATACAATAATTTTGCATCCCACCATATTCTCTGGTTAAAAGAGCAACACATCTTTGCAGGCCTACCCTCCCTCCTCCAGTTTTGAAAAGAAGCCACATATACATTTTCATGACAGCCTGTCCCTGTCCTACCAGGCACTAGCTGTATCCCCCTAAATCCAGGGGCACTGTTCTGGGTTAGCTAATGGGACTTCAAAAGCCAATGCTGAGTCTCACTAGGCACCATTAATGCAAATCACTGTCTGGAAAGGATTTAATTGTAACTCCCTCAACTAATGGAAGAGGCTTCAACGGTAATTAACTTCATTTAGCTTGTTTACTTGATCTGCTTTTAAAACTTGTTTAAATAGAACTGAATGCAGCCGAAACCTGCTCAGTTGGCTGATGAGGTTACAGTTAATTTCCTCCCTCCTGGGCAGACTCACCCAGTATTTAATTTGTAAGTAGAGAGGTGCCAGGGCTCAAACAATTAGGTGCCAGGGCTCAGGCAATTTTTCTATTTTCATAAGTGAAGCAGCAAGCCGAGGGGTGCTGGGGCTATGAACTGCCAAGCACAGAGGCGTTGGAGCTCAGCCCTGGCACAAATTAAGAACTGGACTCACCCAAGCTGAATGGGATGTTACAAAAAAGGAAAGTAATAAAGAGTAGGGGCCCGATAAGGTGACTTGATACAAGGGCTTACCAGGCCAAGGAACTTTGGGAGGTTTGGATGAGGTGCAAAATAGGATTCAAAGACTAGTGCCAAACCTTTCACAGATGTTTTGGTGGGTTAAAGATATCTATGTAAAAAGGATGTATCAAGCTTTTCACACTCTTCTTGGTGACAAAGTAGCAGATCTGAGGGGCAAGGAGCTGTCTTTTGTTTCATGCTTTGATTTAGTTCAAGTTTGAAACCAAATATTAATCACCTCCAGTAATCGTTATTACAAACATTTAGGCAAAACAACATACACTTGAATAACAAACACAACATTATCTAGCAATCAGTATTTGCGTAACTAGCACACCGATGATTTATGCTGCTGTTGCTGGAGGGGACGGTTAAACAATGTAGCTCAGGGGTGTCAAACTCATTTGCCATGGCGGGCCAGATTTGAATTAAATGTACTTCAAGCGGGCCATACATACCATAAATCAAAATACTAGGCACAACCATTTTTATGTATTGTTATATTTTATTTGCTAGATATCAGGCCCACGACCACACTGTCTCTCTCCCACCTTTTGGAGCGCTGTGTGTCGTGCACACAGCGCTCCACGTGCTGCCGCCAGAGTACACAGATCTCGTGGCAGCACGCGACGCTGTGACATCTCGCAGCGTTGTACCTTCTGGCGGCAGCGCATGCTGCCATGAGATCTCGCGGCGTTGTACTCTCTGGCGGCAGCGCGCGCTGCCGCCAGAGAGCACAATGCTGCGAGATGTCACGGCAGCGCATGCTGCCGCCAGGGGCCAAACCAAAAAGGTTGGTGGGCTATATCCAGCCCGCGGGCCAGATGTTTGACACCCCTGAAGCTGTTCTGTTTCCTTGTTTGTTTTTCTACTCACTGTGGTTCCAAGAAGAAATAAAAAAGATGAGACATGCATTACAGGCATTAGATTTGTAGAACAGAACAAAAATAACATGATTTCCAGTAATTTGTGGTGCAAGCAGAATATGAATCATGCCTTTCAATCTTAGATGAGGATAAATTTATATAGTCACATATATCTTATTTCTTTTGAAAAATTCTATTATTTTTGGAGATTGAGGACAGCTTAGAAACTCACTTTTATACCAATACGTCTGCAGCAATGTTTCCTTTGATTTAAAAAATCACTTCACATTTTTTTTCTGGTGCAGGATAACAGGTAGTACAAGACTCATATCTTCATTGTCATCACCCCTTAGTTTCCATTTCCAGTCATTGCAGGATGTTAACTCGTGGCAGACAGATTTTAGTTGGGTGAAGTAAGGGCATCATATTTCTTCTAATCTTGGGCTGTCAACAGTCAATAAAAGTCTGTAACCAAGGTCTCTCATGCATATGGGGCATGAAATTTTATTTCTAAGTTGGAATCTGTTGCTTAACCCATCATTTTTGCGAATGGATTTCATTCCCTTTTTTTTAGTTTTAATAAGAAAAATGTCTGCACAACTTTGATATTTCTATTATGTTTTCAATAGCTTTATCATATGTAAAACAAGTTTTTATTAAGTGTAGAGAGTATAGGGTGTGTATAACAACTATTTTTACTGCACAGTTAATGTTGGCACTGTTAATGGATACAATTAGTTCAGCACTCAGCCTTGGGGGTAAACCCATACTGAAAAATATGTTTGCAGAAAACTGATCAAAATATTTCTTTAAAAAAATTAATAGTCAGAGCTGGCTGGAAAACATAATTTTCTTTCTGTGGTAAATTCTGACATTTCAACATTTTTTTTCATGTAGAATCATAACAAAAGGCTGAAATTCTGAAATAATCAAAAAATGGAAATTAAAAAAAAATTCAATTTGGAATAATCTAAATAATTCATTTTGACAATATGAAACATTTCATTTTGATAACCCTGAAACATAAGAATATAATTTTAAATATTTCAAAGTAATAAGCATATATTTGGCAGGAGATGTGGTTTGGGACTGCATGAGAAGTTGGTGAAACGATATTTTCCAATAAAACTGTTCCACTGAAATTTTTTTTACCAGCTCCAATGGCCAGTATTGCCTGTTTCCTCATGACACTGATGGAACTGAACTTGCCTGGGTAGGTCAGTTCATGCAAACTATTACTGAAATGCAAACCACCATTTGACCATTGGCCCATAAATTGATATGAATATGGCATTACCTAGCTTCATTTCAATCATACTTTACTCTTCTGTTTAGATTCATAAAGCTGTAGAATTAGCTAAGGATAAGTATAAGAAGGAAACCGTAGATAAAGTTCCAACTTTGGCTGTTCCTGCCATTTCTGAACCTTCTTTTCACTGTACATAGAATATGTTAAAGTTGCAGGAATATTTCTGTTAACATTTTTCTCCACACATTTCCCGTAAGCTGTGCCTCCTCCATACACTGTCCCTACTCTCATATATTGTTATTCACCATCTCCTAAACCACACTTTTCTCACACAAACCCCAAACCATATCTCCTGCCAAAGATGTGCTTACTAAATTCAAGCATTTAAAAGGGAAAGCAGAGAGCATCACCTTTTCTAATAGCAACAAAACATTTTTAAAAGGGAAAAAGTAGACAAATGAAACAAAAATAGGCTTTTTTTTTTGCCTGTTTAGAGTGAAATTTTCCCTCTGACATTTCTCTTCCTTTCCCCGCCTTGCTGTTACAGTGGCTGTTGCTAAACATGCAGGTAAGGCACAGGTCAAGACCAAGTGAAGCAGTAACAGAAAAAAATTAAAATGCAGATATGCATATGCCCAGAAATACACATAATTTCAGAGGCACAGTATCTGCCTTTTCATTTTAAAGTTCTGCTTTAACAAAACTGCAATTCAAAGAGATAATTATCTACATTCATGTGGAATTCTATGCATCTCACATATCCAAAAGAGAAGTAAGTAATGAATAAGTAAACTTACACAGAAGAATGGAGGGAAATGATGAAAGTCAAACCATTTTCAACAAGTCTGTGCTGGTGGTCTCAGAAGAACTGGTAATGATGTATTAAAGGTTGCACACTGTAAAGTCAGGGATCAAAATATAATTTATATATATTTTTCTGTTAAAGTGTTTGCTCTTTACCATAGGAGAACAGCTTGTAAAATTCTCACGGTTGCTCAGAGCAAATTTCAAACTTGAATAGGCTGACATCAGAAATGTGGAAATTGTGCACGCATAAAAAGATGGAAACAAAGCATTTGTACAGAATTATGTCTTGTGAGAAAACCTGGGAAATATGGATGTGGATAATCTAAATTAGGAAAGAAGTCAGAAAAATATCTTTTATAGATCTAACTTTAAAAGATATTACCTCACCACCTTGTGTCTCTAATACCCTGGGACAGACACAGCTACAAGAACATAATGCCCAAATTGACATTTGTATGTTCTTTTTGTCACCCATGGAGCTATGTTGCTCAACCAGTCCTTAATGTTGTCAAGCCACCTTTTTGTTTGTCTTCCCGTTAACCCCTTTTTCATTACAGAACTGCCAAATTGTCTTTTTTACCCTTTAGATTACAGATTTTTGGCTTTTCTGTAGGGAATCTTCAGCAATCTATTGATGCCAAATTGTTCTGATTCCGGGAATTGTTCTCACGGCAGAACATATTTCATATAAAATCAGAATGTGGTTTATAGGTGTTGAGAAGTAGACCTGACACTACAATGTTTCAGAGCAACCTTCTGTTACCTCACCTACCTTGTCTCTCTAAAATGTGGTGGTGATTTGCAGAGACTATCCCTTGGTAAAGCAACACAAGACAACTTATTTCTCAGGAAAAAAAATAGGCTAGGGTGTTTAGACCAAATGCTGGTAGTCTGTGGTGGGAATTAGCTGGCAGTCCATATTCATTTGCCAGTTTCTGCAAACAAAATAGAAGTCCCTCCTGTATCCAAAGTCAAATGCAAAGCTAAAGTTCAAAACAAAAAAGAATCAGGTTTCTTGCCGCCAGAGTCTTACTCTGCTATATTGCCTCAAGCAGAGTATGTTCCTCATGTTACTTTAATCCCAGAGCAAACGAATCTCAAAACTTAGGCTAGGCAAAATAAATAGTTTGCCAATTACCAGCAATGCTCAGACATTCAAATTCAATCATATAATTTTCAACTAAATTTGGATGATCTACTTGATTTTCCCAGTAGAGCCATCAAGGAAGTGCCACAGGTCAAATCAGGCTAGCTCACAATGTCTTCACAAGCTGGCTCTTGTTTGTCATGGCTGCCATCTTGTGCTCCAGGATCTAAATTTTTTTTTCATTAAAAATTAGGCATCCTAGCACTTATGGTTGGGAAGAAAATGAAATGTGAACCAACTGTAAACCAACTAAATCTCCAAAAAAACCAGCTCTTTGTTTTAAAAGTTAATCACTATACCTAGTGGCAAATTGTGAATGAAAAGTAATACATTTGTATTCTGTAGAAATGAAAACAAACCATCAATATCCACAAGTGTGGAAATTTTTTTTCCAAGGCTACACTTTTATTAAAATTAAAACTTCTAGACTAAAAAGTAAGTGGAACTAAAGTGTCTAGCTTTTTCAGTCAGTCATAAGTAGACTGAACTGCCCTAGAGTGGTAAAGTATGTCAGCCATTGAGTAGCAGAGAGAGACAATTTGTCTCATGTTATCCTGAGTTGCTTAAAATAGCATATAAGGTGGCCTTATTGTGACATAATAAGTTTGGTCAGGATAAACTTTGTTTTTTGTCATTGCTATATATGGAAGGTAGACTTCAGTCATCCTTTGAATCAAACATTACTGATTTCACAAGAGTTTTTGTAGACTTTTAGATGGCTAAAAATTCCAATTTTTTATTTATAGACCTTTCCACAGGTTGGCAAGGAAGTATAACAACATTCTGTAACCGTGTCTTGCACAACCCCCTCTGCCTGGCAAAATACCGTCTTCTGTTGTTTATGAATCTATCTTTGCATTAAAAGTTTCTGGGCCCCAAGTTACTTTTAGTATGTTACTAACTTATTTGACACTACGACTGCACACATGTTGATAATCGATATCAAAATGGGCAAAGTTCTTTTTCAAAATAACACCTTTGTATGTCTTCCTCTGATCTTTTGACCATTAAAGTTTATTATTCAACACATCTTCTTTGGGAACATGATGACCTCCATGTCTAGGACGTGTCCTGCCCAGAAAAGTTGTGCTTACATAAGAATTGCATTAATGATAGTTGTGCAATCTCTTTGCAGAACCTCATTATTAATGATTTTATCTTGCTGCTTTACATTCATAATAGCTTGAAGGTAATGTTGATGAAATTTTTCCAGCCCTTTGATGTTCCAGCAATAGCTTGCATATATTTCACACCTGGAAAATAAAGTAGAAACTTCTGCAGTATGGTAAACATAGTCTTTCAGTGTACTGTGATAACACCAGACTAATTTGGGTCAATTCTTTCCTGGCATAACTTCATTGACTTTAATGTAATTATTTGCCAGCAAAGAATTTGGCCTACTGTTACTAAATACCATGCCTATGGTAACTCTCTCTTTCTCTCTCTCTTTAACTTTTTATTAGTGTTGGCAATATTTGACAAAACTTGTCAAAGGTAAGTGAAATGTTTTATTCTATTTAATTTGGTATCACTGTTCAGAAAGTTGGAAAATATATGTAAGAGCTTAAGTACATTTATTCTTATTTTCTTCAGTTTAATAGTAAGTCCATAGATTTTATCTTCATCAGTAAATGTGATGGAGATCTTCTGAAGTTTATACAGCTAAAGCAAAATCATTTCAATAAAGATACTAACACATTAGCTCCTTAGTTACTTTTTTAGTTTTTACTTTTTAGTTACTTAGTTAACCTGCTGTGCAGCACCCAGCTCTCCTGCTCCAGCTCTGCAGCCTGGCTCTGGCTCAGACAGGGCGGCCTCACCACCCGGCTGGGGGGGGGGGAGGGGGGGAGAGAGAGAGAGAGAGAGGAGGAGAGGGCTGGCTGGGAGCCCCCTGCGCCCTCAGGCCCTGCTGCATGTCGTGACCTGACGCTCTCCCGCAGGCTGATGCCAGGAGGCCCCCTCAGAAGGCAACTGCCTGTCTCCTGGCCTGACCGGTGCACAGCTGGGAGGCAGGCTGCAGCCACCCACCTCCTGCCTAGTCCCTGATTCCAGCCAGGAGGCGGGCTGCAGTCGCCCATGTACCCCTGCACTACTGTGAAATACCCCCAGAGATACGCATACACCCAATTGAAAACCTCTGGGCTAGAGTAATGAACGGGGATGACCAGGGGCTGAACAAAGACCCCATACTTTTTTCTGGAGGCTGCCATCTTGCATCCCAGAATTTGAAGTATCATTTTATAAATTTCTACTCTCTAGCCCCTATGGTTACAAATATAACCTTAAAAAGGTGAACCAAGAATAACCTATGAAGTGATGGCAGCCTGAATCTGCAGTATTATGATAGCTTCCCACCAGGAGGTGCTGTAGTATGGCAGTATACTTATATATAACAGGTAATGTCTAGGAACTTAGAGGACTCTACTTTCAGAAGGTGCTTAATGAGATAGTACAGCATATGTGGTGGAAGGAATAAAGCCTGTCTTCTCTCTCTCATTTTATACTTGAACACACAACACAGTATCAGAAGTGAGTCAGCCCCTACAGGTATGTGAAAGCTGAAACCAAAAGCATTGCAAAAACCAAACACTCCAATCTAAACAAAGAAAAAACAATGATTATCGCAGCATACCAGATTTCTGAACGTAAGCAGCTGGATATAAAAGAGGGTGTGTTTAGCAACTGGACTTTCTTTAGGTCACAATGGAAAAACTATGAAATTTCAATGGGGGCTGGATAAAAAGGAAAACAAAATGAGAGCAGCTACACTATTCTCTGTAATGGGCAAAGGCTGTAATATGTTCCAAGAGTGTCTGGATATGTTAACAGCAGACCAGAAGGATCTGTGTAAAATCTTAGAAGTACTCTAAAAACATTTTCAACCCACAAAAAATTATCATATATATTGGGGTAGTCTCTGGGAACTCTTCCACTCAATTTCCCCAGCACTCAGTTGACTTCAGTCTCATCACTCAAGTTCCTTTATTTAGCATACAGCAAAGATCTGCTAAGTTAATCAAACTCAAACATAGGGAATAAGTACAGGGTATACCACATATCCAAAATTACAAAAAAAATATAGATATACAGTTACACATCACATTACTTTCACTATACATTGCATCACATTTTGGGATTGGCCTAGTTACTTTACAAAAAACAATCCCTGTACAGCATGTCCACATGCTGTCCATGTTCGACTTTACTCTTTATCTCATTTTTATGCTTCTGACTTTTCTTGTCCATTGTTATCTTGTTCTTAGTAAATGGTTGGCTGTGTGTTCCCCCTCTTATTTTAGCTAAACTGGCCATCAACAAGGTTAGGCTCATAATTAGGCAAAGGTTTCTAACCACCAGAGAAATGAAGTTCTGGAACAGCCTTCCAAGGGAAGCGGGGGGGGGGGGGGGGGGGGGGGGGGGGGGGGGGCAAAAAATTTGACTTGCATCAAGACTCAGCTTGATAAATTTATGGAGGGGATGATATGATGAGACTGTCTAAATGGCATGTGGCCCATTGGTGACTACCAGTAGCAAAAATCCCCAACTGCTGGAAATGGGACATTAGATAGGGTGGGTTCTGAGTTACTACAGAGAATTCTTTCCCAGGTGTCTGCCTGGTGGGTCTTCCCCACATGCTCATTGTCTGACAGCCATATTTGGGGTCAGGAAAGAATTTTCCCCCAGGTTAGATTAGCAGAGACCCTGTGCGGTGTTCGCCTTCCTTTGCAGCACGGGGCATGGGTCACTTGCAGATTTAAACTAGTGTGAATGGTGAATTCTCTGTAACTTGAAGTCTTTAAACCATAATTTGAGGACTTCAGTAACTCAGCCAGAGGTCAGGGGTCTATTACAGGAGAGGTAGGTGAGGTTCTGTGGCCTGCAATGTGCAGGAGGTCAGACTAGAGGATCACAATGGTACCTTCTGACCTTAAAGTCTATGAGTAACTTGAACATTCTGTCTTTTGGTTTACTAAGCCATTTACTTATTTTAGCACAAATATTCCATTTTCAGCCTGCTAATCTAGTTACTTCCCTAATCTTATTTTCCAAAAAATAAAGCCTGCCCCCTGTTTAATTACTCATGTCAAGCCAGCCCTACAATATACAAAAGGCATCTTTTCAATAAGTGTAATTAAGAATCTGGAGAAAACATCAGTATATTGTCAAACTGTACAATATGGATGACTTATGCAATGATCAAATCTTAAAATATTAACTAATTTTGATAGATTAATAATAGAAATGAAAGATGTAGATGCTTGAATGAGAATTCTCAGAGATTCCACATTAACTGTACTAAAAACTATAGACATGTACAAAGTTAGTGAACAAGCTCACAAGTGGAGCAGACCCAGGGATAATTCGCCCAGTAACACAGAGAGAGCATGAAATACAAGGAAAAATTCACCAAATACACAAAGCAGAGGAGATAAAATGTAAAGGATGACTTCTGGGAACTGTGAAAAAAACCATAATTGCAAATGCCCTGCATATAGCATCATATACAATAATTGTGGCAAGAGAAATTATGCAAAATCTTGTAGACAAGAAAAACAAGCAAAGAAAAAAGCATCATATTGAGAAGGCCAGCAATGACGCAGAGGATGAAATTTTGCATGTACATGACATGAATGCAGTGCAAAACAGCAAAAATAAATGGCGTGTAAAGCTCAGACTAGCACCAGCAATACATAGAAACAGGAAATTGAATTCCAAATGCACAGTGGGTCTTCAGTGAATGTGCCAGGTTACAAAGCCTTCCTCAGCATTACGAAAGAGAAGAAAGCAAAATTGCAATCAAGCAAAGTCAAATTAAAATTGGACGATGGCACGATCATAATACTACTGGTATAATGTAAATTACAAGCAAAATACCAAGGAAAAGTATACAGACTGAAATTTCTGGTCATACAAACAACACAGAAGCCACTACAACAAGTGGATGCATAAACCTTGTGACACTAAATCTGGGACAAATATTTCAAACAATAGACACACAAATGAAACAAAAAACATATCCAGAGCAGACAGTGAATTGTGCAATACTGACAGCAAAGCAGCTAAAAGATTACCAAGATGCTTTTGAAGGACTGGGATGTCTTCAAGGCAGGTTACACCTGGAAATAGAGAAAATGATTCAGCCAGTACAGCATCTGCCTTGCAGAGTACCCATTGCATTAATAGAAAAAAATGGGAGCAATTAAGTAAACAAAAAAAGAAGACATCATTGCTAAAGTCATAGAACCCACAAGTTAGATAAACAGTATGGTAGGCATTTAGAAGCCAGGCAAGCTGCCTGTTTGTAAACAAAAACTCAAACAATCTAAACAAATTACCAAAAAGAGGTCAGTACCAAATACCTATAATTGAGGCATTATTACCTGAATTGGCAAAAGCAAAAATATTCTCAGTACTTGATGCCAAAGATGGATATTGGCATGTTCTATTGGATAAGGAATACAGCTATATCACTACAGTCTGGACTAGATACAGATAGCTGAGAATAACATTTGGGAATTAAACCTGCAGCAGAAAAATATCAGCATTGGCAGCAAGACTATCACAGAGTGGCTGGCCCTTTGAGAGCAGATGAGTCAGGTCATGTAACCAGTGGGTCATGTGACCCAATAAGTCTTCTACATTATCTAGACCTGTGGAGTGAGGAGAAAGGGGAAATGGTGGTGGTGGTGGTGGTATGTGGCTGCAGAAAGGCTGAGAGGAGTCAGAGGAGAGCACAAGGCAGATGGAGGCCTGTGGAAGATGCTAGATAGGAAGACCTGAGAGGGCCTGCTTGGGAAAGAGCAGGAAGCAACGCAAAGGAGCCCAGGAGGGGCTGAGGGGGGAGACAGAAAAGAGCCTGAGAAGGGCTGAGAGCCGAGCCCAGAGGTCAGGCAGAAGAATTACAAAAGAGAAGTCAGAGTCCTTGGGAAGATGGGGCCTAGTTTAAGACTGGGACAGAGACTTTTTGTTTTGTTTGTTTTGAACTTGGAGTAATGAACTGCATTTCCTTTAAAAAGGTGGATTTTTGTTAAGGAGTTACCCACATCATTGCAATAACTTACAACAACAAGCCATGGCAATTGCTGAAGCAAGCTGAGAAGTGGAAATTGAAGCAGGGCTGCTACAGAGCCACCCAAGACTACAAGGGAGTATGCTGGAGAAGCCGGGTAATAAAGATATACCAACAGGATTCTCAGGAATCAGCATCACACCATATGACATTCTGGTGTATGGATGTGGACAGCATGGCAGAAGCTGTGGCGGAGCACAAGCACAACCTCATCTGTCTACTAGAAGAAGATGGGGAAGTAAATCTAAAAGAATAAAACCAAGATGAAATTGCACTTGACTGCAATACCATACATGTAACACTTGCTGACCTCCCAGAGGATATGATCTGACCCCTAAAAGGTAAAGCAACAAAGAAGATGCCCACACTATTAAGATTTGCAAACTATCTAACAAAATGTATTCCAAGCCTCTCAGATGTGTGCAAGCCTCTGAGGCAACTCCTGGACAAAGATGCAGTACAGAGGTTATTATCGCAACATAATGCAGCCATCATACATATCAAGGAACTGATGACCAACAATCCATCCTGAAATAGTATGATGTGAATGAAGAGACAACCATCCAATGTGATGCCAATAAGATGGGGTTTGGAGCATCATTCCTACAAAACGGACAGCTAGTAACTTTCATGTCAAGGTAACTATCACTAATGGAACAAAGATAGGTCCAAAATGAAAATGAATGTCATATGAAATGTTTGACCAGTATGTTCAAGGATGAGAAACCATTTGACTAGAAAGTGACCATAAGCCACTTGAGAGCATTGTTTAAAAGCGACTGTTATCGGCCCCAAAATGCCTTCAGCGCATGCTGTAGAAGCCATTCAAACACTACAATTTAGATTAACTCTAGGAGAAAGTGACTAGCTGTGCATAGTTGGTTTCTTATCTTGAGCAGTCTTGTGGCATGAAAATATGGCAACTGAACATGATTGAGATCCTCAGCCTCACAGCTGTATAGAAATACATAGAAAGCCTCAAAGAAGCTAGTTATGGGCCAGTTTCATGGCAGGGGTTGGAAAGAATCCAAGAACAAAATAAGATTTATAAGTGTTCATGTGTCATTCTGTCAGAATGGCCAGAGACCATGGCAGAAACCCCATCTGCCTTTTAAGAATACTGGGAACCATTTAGACAAGCTGAGCATACAAGATAGCATCATATGTAAAGGCAGGTGAATCATAATATCCAGATCACTGAGAACAGAAACTCTATCAAGAATACACTGGAGCTATTTTGGAAAAGAAACCTGTACCTGGAAAGCCAGATACACCATATACTGGCTAAACATGACCAAGGATATCTGAGACCTTGTGATACATGTAGAGAAATGCAGGCCAAGAAGCAAAAAGTGTCGATGAAAATACACAGCATTCCTAATGATCCTTGGCACAAAGCAGGAGTGGATCTTTTCACTGCAGACTATACAAAGTATCTCATTATTGTAGGTTACTATTCAGACTTCCTGGAATTAGACAATGAACTGTGTGATAGGGTTTGCAGACTCCACACCAAGGCTGAGGGAGTGATGGAGCAGTACTGGGCCGAGGAGGCCTTGGGCCTCAGCAGATGCAGAACATGCTCCAAATGGAGGAGCTGATTAAAAGGGGACTCAAACAGTCAAACTAGGGGAGAGTGAAGGAGAGGCTGTTTTCAGGAAGGAAGCCAGTTAGTAGCTTTCGAGACAGAGGGATCTCCAGGGGAAAGGTCTAGACAGTGAGTAAGACCCAACTGGAAGGCTAGGACCTGAACCTTTTTCTCCTCCCTCCCCTCACTTGTCCCTGACAAGAGACAATCAAGAGAGAAGACAAGATATTGAAAAGTAAGTTGGGAAGCCCCAAAGGACAATCTGAATTGTTGAGACTGTGTGAGCAGCCCTCTGCTGAGACCATGCTCCAAACTGAAAAGAGAACAGAGGAGGTAGGAATTGGCCCAAGGGAGGCTGGTCTGAAGTATCAGCTAGGGGGGACTGAAACACTCCTTCCCCCATGGGCCCTGGGCCAGGATATGGTGGAGAGGGAGAACCCAGGTCCATCTACATTGCCTTTCCATTTATCTGACCAGGAGAACCTGAGGAAACGTGGGAGATGACGGACTGCAACTTGGCTGCCAGGCCCCCAGATTGCTCCCAGGACTTTGGGGACTGCTGGGACCTGGCTTGCTCACTGGGCCCCCTGGGGCTCTCAAGTGAAGCCCACTGTAAGTTGTAGACACTACTGCGTTGACCATCATTGATAAAGCAACGAAGCATTTAATCAGGTATGGTATCCCAAACTGTGGTTTCAGACAAAAAACCCTAGTTTACTTGCAGTGAGTTTCTGAAATTTATCTGAGAATGGAAATACAGTCAAACATGTCATCACCACATCACAGCCAGTTAAATGGCAAAACCTCATCATTATGGTAACCAACCATGGTGGAAGCAATAGACAAAAAGGAGGAGAGACACACAACGGTCTCCCCTACTAGGAGCAACAAGCTAAAGATCTTGAAAACTACAATCAAGAGAACTTGTCAGAATCAAATTATTTCCTCAGGATAAATCACTTAGAAGCAAGCTATTTGTACTGGACGGATAAATCCTCATTCACATAGCAGTGGATGGGCCTATATTTCACTGAAACAGCAAACACATTAATCCATTATGATTACAATATGTAAACATGGACATGGACATGGAGGTCAGTGAAATTCACACTCTGCTGAGACTTGTTCAGCAGGGCACAGGAGAAACACAGACTGACAAGTGATCAACAGGGATCAAAATGGACTCTTAAAACACCACACTGTTGGAAGAACCATGTGCAAGGCAGTCTCCCCTTGTCACAAGTAAGCCTCACATTTGCTCCAATATAACACAAGCCTTTATACAATACTAAGACATGAAATAACCTTTCCAAACCTAGAGAAAAATACCTTAGGTCCCAAAAAAGTTAAGTGTGAGGACTAGTCCACACTGCATGGGTTCTGCCCATACAGCTATACCAGTAGTGTAGACGCAACATATGCCAAGAGAAGCTTTTTTTGATGGTATAGTAACACTGCCTTCCTGAATGACATTAGCTATGTTGAGCTAGCACTCTTCTGTCAGTGTAGCTTGTCTACACTGGGGCTTTGCTGGCATAGCTATGTTAGGTAGGGTATATGGTTTTTTCATAGCTCTGAATGACACAGCTATGCTGATAAAACTTTGTAATGTAGACCTGGCCTCTGTAAAAAAATTGGTGTTAGGCATGGTGAGCTGTCAAGGAACCAGGGACCCTGGAAGCCTTGGGAGCCCAGGATGCTGAGGACCCACAGGCTTGGGAGCCAGGTCTCCCAGGCTCTTGGGTCTCTACCAGCCTGCAAGGCAGACTGCTGTGGAACTGGGAGCATGGATGCCCAGGCTCCCCAGCATCTCACTATGTGGGTTGCAAAGAAGCCGGATGGATGAGCTGACAGGAAACCAAGGGTTTCCATCAGAAACCCTGCGTTTTGTCAGAACTTTGTCAAAATTGAACTGTCTCTGGGAAATGTTCAGATTTCAACCAACTGGCAAATTATTTAATCAGAATGTTTCCGACCAACTTTAATGCTAATATATAGGATAGTGTCTAGAAACTTAGAGAACTCCAGTTTCAGGAAATGCTTAATGAGAGAACAATATATGTGCAGAGTTGGAATAAAACCTGAATGTTACACTGTCATGGTCTTTCTCTCTTCTTATGCTTGAACTCTGAATATGCAGGAAGTCTAAAATAATAGATCTTAGAGGTTGGATCTGATCCCAGTATATTTCAGTGGTGTGTCAACTCTTCAGCCTAATGAAAACATATGAAGTGTAAACATTGTTAACTGATCAAAGCACACAGGAAAGAAGAAGGATGATAATCATATGATCTCTGTAATCTACTGTGAGTACAATCTCCTTCTGTCATCTAGTGGGCAGAACCTTGTTTGTGAGTTGAGCTTTGGAGAGTGCCACTATTCTCTCCCTCCAACTTGATCCATGCGGCTAGTGAAAACAATGAGTATACAGCCAACAACAGGCAAAGATACAAAATACAGATAACCAACAAAGGCAGATAAAATGGCAGCAACTGTGGCATCAGGACAATGTCCAGACAGGAAATAGGCAATAACATAGATTACCAGAATACACATAGCATCAGGACTCAGGCAAGTCTAACTCTAATGGTCAATCGGCAGGCCAGTTAGCATAGGAGTAGTGAGTTCAGGACACAGTATTGTCAAGAGATGGTGATGGTGTTGGAGATGTCAAGGCACTTCCCTGAAACCCAGATGAAAATGGCAAGGTCAGATGGGTGTTTCCTAGGGACAACAACCTTGTAAGGCCACTTTGCAGTGTGAAAAGTCCTCAAGCAGCAGTAGCCACCATTAGGAATAGACTTTGGATTCATTTTCCTAGAGGCCTGGCTGAAGACAGTAGCAGCAAAACTTTGGTGAGGTCAGCAAAGGTTCCATTACAGAATTTCATGTTTTGTTCCAGTAACCGTAGATCAAACAAAACAGCATGCCAATGGTACTTCTTTCTGCTCTCAAGCCACACTGTATACAGAAGGGCTTGGTTAACTATTGTTATCAAGTCAAGGAAGATTCTTGAAAATAGTTTTGCTGAACTTGACAGCAGGGACCTACATCTATAGTTGTAGAAGGCCTTGTCTACACTACAAAAATTTGTTGACATAAGATGTGTCAACGCTGATGTCCACACTGCTATCTTTCGGTTGATGGAGTGCATCCTCCCCAGGACCACTTCCACCGACCTAAGGGTCAGTGTGGGGGGAGCTGAGCTGTAGGGAGCCCACAGGCTCCCGGGCAAACTGTGGGCTGCCCCCCACCCCCCACCACTCCCGATCCCAGCTAGGGCGCAGGGACTTCCTCGGCTGCAGTCTCCCACATCCTGCCCAGTCCTGGCTCTGGGCCGGAGTGGGCTGCAGCCCCCCACGGCTTGCCCGGTCTCAGCTCCCAGCTGGGAGGCAGCCACCTGTGCCCAGGCTCACAGTTGGGCGGGAGTCACCCGTGGCTCCGGCTGCCAGAGGAGCTGCAGTCACCCGTGCCCTGGCTTGCAGCAGGCAGCAGCCGACCGTGGCTTGCCTGGTCTCAGCTCGCAAGCAGGAGCTGGGTGGCAGCCACCCATGCCTGGCTCGCAGACAATAGCCAGGCAGCAGCCTTCCCAACTCTGGGTCGCAGCAGGTGGGGACATCCTGTGTCCCAACTGGCAGCCAGTAGCCCTACACTTCTCATAGAGGTGGTTTTATTTGTCAGAAAAACAGGGCAGTTTTATTAGTGGGGAGGTGACTGTAGTGTGTACACTAGCACTGTTTTGTTGACAAAAGCTGACTTTTGTCAACAAAACTCTCAAGTGCAGACCAGGCCTCAGTCACTTATCCCCCTTTGTATATGAAGGCAGGAATAATGGTTGCATTCTTGAGGTTTTATGTAACTGTGTCCTTTTCAATATTGAACCAATACAGTGGGTCAACTGTCAACAGATTTGTAGGTGAGAGGGAATTCCATTAGGATCTGCGGTTTTCCATTTATCATCATTTTCATCTCTCTGCTTCTACTGTATGTCTTCCTGAAAAATTTACTTCTTTGCTATGAGTTTCATTTGTGAAGTGTGATGGTAGCTTTAGCAAAGAATCTAAGTGCTCTTGGAATCTCCAGAGATTTCTTTTTTCAGTAACGTTTTGCATCATACTTTGCCGATGCAAAACTCTGATCTTTAAAACTTATATAATAGATTTTACATCTCCATTGTTCTTGAAACTGACTCTTTTATGGTTTCCTGTTTTGTTAGTTGTAATGCACCTCTTGAAATCTCATCTTTGCCAGCTTGCAGAGATATTTATAATGATTCTCTTTATGCCTTTAGATGAGTTTCCGGTTTTTCTTTCAGCCTTGTGATGATATCATGGTCACTAGCCCTAGTGTTTTCTTTTCATGAATCCAGTGGTGTCCACTACAGTTTTCTACACAGCATAACTTAGTATAGTCTCTTCTACATTCTTTATGCTTATACCATCAAAGTAATGTAATGGTATAATGAATCTGATCTTGAGTCCTCTTTATTGTACAGCACATATTGCACTTTTCTAAAAACTCCACTAAATACCCTAAGTAATTTCAAGAAATAAACAGGTTTGGGTTTTAGTTCCAAAATTTTTAAATAAAAATAAATCAGAGTGGAAATGAACTGTTATTAATACTGCTAAATTAGCTACTTACTTGCTAAAATAAACAGAATTGGTATCCTTTTATGTGATATGATTTTAATTTGGCAAATGTAATCTGTAAGAACTATACAACCTGCACTTCTGCAACACTCCCAAAGTTTAGTAAATAACATCTTAACCCATTTTGACCCTTCACAATTTTATATACCATATTTTACATATAAAATAAAAAATTTCTGATTTTTCATAATTCTGCATAGCCAGAAAAGCCGATTCCTTCTTATGTGAAAGCCAAAAATATACTAAAAACCATAATTCACTCAGGCAGGCCAAACAACCCACTTTAAATCCTTTTTTGAATACTCTACAAACCACTTTGCATAGATACTGATACAATTTCCAGTTTCCTTAAATCTCTCAGCCAGAAATAGAAGTTGCACCAGCTGAAAATCCTTGCTGAGCTTCTTTATTGAAATTGAAAACTATAGTAAAACCCCCAGTCAAAAATGGAATTTGCACTTTTTGGAACTCCTTGCTGAATTTTTGCTTATTGAAACTGAATATTATAGTAATAGAAATATAGAAATATCAACTACTGCATTATAAACCTGTAAAAAGCAAAGCAGCAGCATGTACCATTTTAAAAATACATCAGTTCAAGAAATGTTGTTTGCATTGTTGTTGTAGCTGTGTTGGTCCCTGGACATGAGAGAGACAAGGTAGATAAGTTAATATCTTTTATTGGACCAACTTCTGTTGGTGGAAGAGACAAGGTTTTCAGCTTCACAGAGCTCTTCTTCCAGTCTGCAGAAGGTAACCAAGGTCTAAACTAAATACAAAATGGGACAGACTGTTAGGTGTAAAGGGTTCACACATACTCTGAGACACCACTTAAAATGAAGTTGGCAATTAAGAAACTCCAAGAAATCTACAGCTAAGTACTCAGATACCACAGAATTTGCCCTCATGAGAAAGTCCAGGCTACCCATCTAAACACACTTAAAACCACCTTCACTAAAGAAGGACCCTCCATCAGAGAAGCATATCACATAATGGAATGGGCCATCCAAATACTCCGTGAGAGAACCTTCTTTAATACAGAAATCCCCCGTGACTGAACGCACTCCCTTAGTTGTCACCTATCACCCCACATTAGTACCCATGTTAATGAATTGGTTTAAAAATATTTTTCGGACGTTCTAGAGCCTCCATTATTTGGAGAAGGTCTTGAAATTTGGCTGGGAGTAACCCTGGGTATCTGGGATGTGTCTTTTGTTGTTCCCATGAAAAAACATCCAAATTTGGCCAAGTTATGAGCCTTTGCATAATCTCAGTTTGTACATGTTCAGTGGAAACTTGATATTTAGGCTGCTAAATTCTCCAAAGATTCTAGGTGCACTTTGCATGTCCCAGCACTGCACAGCTCCTATGTGTCACCAGACAGTGCATGAGCTGAGCAGACTCTCCCTGCAGCTGTTGCTCCCTGAAGCTGCTGCTCCATTATGATGCCAGGCACCAGAACTGAGAACAGGCAGACTGTCTCTCCAGGCTCTCCATGCTCCCCTGCTTGTTCCAAGGCAGCATGGAGAAGGAGAAGGCAGCCTAATTTAGAATGCGCAGAGATAAGAAATTGGGGTGGGAGATAGCAGGAGCTATAAGGTGGAGAGAAGAAGACATGCAGTGGGAGCAAGCGCTGGGGTTGGGGCTGACGGTAGAGCGGGAGGGAGGCCAATGCGGGGTGGTTGCATTATAAGAGCAGAGGGACAGATAGAAGGAATCTGAGGACCATATAGATGTAGATGGGGAGAGGATAGGAGCCGAGAGAGAGTGGGGGCAGGAACTGGGAGTTGGGGATTTGGACAAGGATGCAGGGGGCAGGAGTCAGGGAACTGTGGTGGAGAGGATAGATGGGAGACAGAGATAGGCAGGGGATGGAAAAAGAATCCCCAAATTCTGCTACATGTCCTTTCCCTTCTGGAGACAGACATAATTTGAGACCATTGGAGTGTGGTTTCTTCTTGCCCCAGCAACATAACTGACTCCATATCTGGTGGATCTGAGGTTGGATCCAGTCTATAAACCTGTGCCTGAACAATTAATCATAATTGCCACAGAATGCCCTTGCTTCACCAGCTCCTTGAAACTGGCTTATCCAGATCTGAGAATAATGGATCCAAGAAAGAAGGCTTCTCCACCTTTCCATGCAGCTGCATATTAGTATTTGGTTCCTTAAATTTAATATGTATAACAGAATTCTTCACTCACAGACTGTCTCTCTTGACAGAGGCTGATACCATCGAGGGCTGAGTACTGACATCAGACTGGGCAGATAAATCCTAATCAAGAGGATTGGCCCTAGACATAGAGGTCGACACGTCAGACGTTTTCCTCTTTTTCTAGTCCTTGTCACCAGACCTCTTAGAGTCTGACAAAGATGACTTATCTTTTTTTCCCATAGAACCATCCAGCAGATGATGGTCTATGGATCGTTTTCGGAGACTGTTTCTTGCTGGTTCCTGATGGCTTTGGCACCAATGCTTCTTACAACAGGATAGATTGTAAACTATTTTGTATTTCTTTCTTTGCTCTCAAGGTAAATGTAGAGCAAACTGAGCACCTAAAAATGAGTATCCTTCCCCTAAGCATTACAGACCCCGAGCATGTGCGCCAGACACCAGGAACACGGCCATACAAAAATGTACATCTTCTGAAAGCAGATTTCTTTTTTGGTTTCATCAAAAACTAACTATATTATTACTAACTCTATCTATCCTAAACTATCTGCAGCAACAACTACTAACAATTAAGATTTTAAACTATCTAACTAATCATGGATCCAGAAGGATTCCTGAGTACCACAGAAAATGTTCAGTTAGTTGCGGTTAGAAGGAACTCAGGAGCCTGGAGCACTCCGCCTCTTTTATACCATCACCTTGTAACATTCAACATTCACTGAAGGAAGGGGCAGGGGAGGAGCGCAAGCGGTCTAATGGCTACTGTTAAAGCTCTACTGTTCAGACTGCACCAATCTGGAGCATCCCATGAATGGGAATACACAGAGGACACTTGAAGAAGTTGAATATGCTTTTTACCAAATAAATCCAAGTTCTTTGAGTTCTTAGCCTTGGGATAGATTTTGAGCACTCCTGGAGGATTTTTTTCATTTACCGCAGCAATAACCAAAGAACCCAGGGTTGGGTGAGAGTAAAAGTGTTCATGATCTGTGATACAACCTGTAATCTACACTCCATTCTCTTAGCTATATGCAGCAAGGATGGAGTCTGCCATAGAATTTTTGTAGGTTCCAGTGTAGCCTCATTAATGGGCAATGCTACTGTACTTGGTGTAGTGATGTGGGGTATATCCACTAATTTATATGGATTTTCCTGAATTAATTCTATCTGTATACCCAAACAATTTGCCACTCTTTTTAGCAGTTCCTGATATTTTTGTAGTAACCAGGAATCAAGGATAAGGGTTCCAAGAGCCTCATCTGAAGAAGGGCAGGACAACTTCAGCCTGTGCTGATTGGTTCTGGGTCTCTGATTGAGCACCGCTTGATACCAAAGGGCGTATGTCCACAGGAGAGGCAGTACTGGGATCTGTAACAGGCACAGATGATGCCCTTATAGGTGATCTAGTATATGTCTACACGGCCCCACAGTTTGGCCTATAGAGGCGTGACTTGCAGGGTGCCCTAGCGTGCTGTACTGTAACTGCCCATGTAGACCTATGAGAGCAAACTAAGATACTATGCTAAAAGGTACTATGGTACTAGGTATCTTTTAGTTTGTGCTCATAGGTCTACATGGGGCAGTTACAGTGCAGCATGTGAATGTGTGCTGCAATTCGTACCCCATAGTCCGTCTGTGGGGCCGTGTAGATAAGCCCCTAGACCTATGTGGAATGAAAGAGGCTGATCTAGAACCTTGGGGCATACTCCATGGATTCCAATAGGGTCATTGTGGAACCTAATAGGGCATAAGGGGCTAGCTTTATCTACCCTAGGAAGCCCTGTCTCTGGATCTGCTTCTGTGTAAGCACTTTTGGGATACATATGGGTGATAATCTAAAGAAAAAGAGTAGGAGACTCCCAGGAACTCCTATAATATGAATGGAAGACATATGATGCTACCTTCAAATCCAATGAGGAGTAAGAATAGTTACATGGCTAGGGAGGTCACTGGAGACTGGGACTGATATTTGGCTTTTGAGCTATTGGAACCATTTGATTGCCTTGGAGGCTTTTTCTCCATTGATGCTATGGAGAGATATGGGTGTGATACTGGGGACGCAACAGTATATGCTGACACTGGTATTGACAGCTGCACCTAGAGAAGCATCGGTGCCAAAATATCCACATCTATTTGCAGTAGTGGGGAGGTTTTTAGCTGCCTCATACATCTTAGGTGTGGTTGGTACTGACAATGCTGGTTGCACTGCAGAGTGCACCAGTATCAAAGTTGAGGCCACAGTAGAAAAATGCTGGTGTCAGTCTCAATGGTACCAAAGATGGCAGCAGAGTTGATGATGCCAATGTATGAGAGTCAGTAGCTCTCGGTACCATGAAGCATTGAGCCGGAGCTTGTGTCCCCGATCAACTCCACACTGCACCAGCTGAAAGAGACCACGCCTTTTTTGTAGTAGTTGAAGTCTTCTTAGATTTCAAAGCCTGAGATGGTTCCAAGGACTTCTGCCTCTGGCTCACAAGTCCCAAGGAATGAGAGTGATGTCTTCATCCCAACTATTCTTGATGGGGAAAGTCAGAGATATCAAGAGGTTTTCTTATGGACTTTAAGGACAGAATGGACCATCGTGATCATCTAGTCTAACTTCCTGCAGATTGAAGGCCACAGAACCTCACACACTTATTCCTGTAATAGACCCATAACCTTTGGCTGAGTTACTGAAGTGAAGTGATGGGGGAACCTTATGCGATTGGATATATGACCCCAAAACTATTTTTGGAAACCCTGAGGAAAAATGGAAAGCAAACAAACATTACATCTCTGCATCATTTGGACTACAATTATGATTCATCTGTAATGTAGTTTATCTGCTTTAACCTCTCAATAACTCTTTCTCTTTTTTCATAGCTAATAAATCTATAGTTTAGTTACTAAAGGATTGACTACAGTTTTGTCTTTGGTGAGATCTAAAGTATACTTTGACATGGGAGTAAGTGATTGGCCTTCAGGGGCTGGAAGTAACCTGATATGTAGTGAACTTGGTTTTAATAACCTTTCATCATAAAGTCCAGTTTGTTTGGGTGGTAAAAAAGGCCTAGAATGCCTAAGGGACTGTCTGTGACTCCATGGTAAAACTGATACTGTGATACAGGATTTCACTTTTGTTACTGGCTTGGTGAAATCTAATGATAGAATATACAACCAGTTTGGGGTGTCTGCCCTATTTTCTCACAGTCTGTCCTGAGTTTGGCATTATTAGCTGTGAGCCACTTCAGGCACCATGACAACATACATTAAGCCTATTATGGCCTAAAATAAATGTGCACAAAAAGGATAAATGTGTTAAGAAGGCGATATGTGAACTGGTAAAGTTTGGGAACCACTGTCCTAGACAAGAGACTGTCTCCCATCCAGAAGAACTGGTTTCTCAGAGGAGAGCTGGCAATGATGTCACCTGGTAGATGTTGGTTCTGGACACTTTGTGATCAGTGTGAATACCAGTGAGACATAGTACGCCCGATTTGCAGATCAATAAGGTTTAATGTGCAAGGTTTTCATACTCACTAAGCCTGGGGAGCTAAGCAGTCACTCAGAAGGCTGTATAAAGGAATGGCTTTCTTCAGAGGCCCTGCCAGTGAGTCAGTAGCCTCTGGTCCAACCGGCAGCACCTCCCGCGGAGTCAGGTACTGATGGAGCACCCCCCTTTGTCTAAGTGGTAACTACTTATACCCTTCCATAAACAACCTTCACCTAATTATCTCATATGCTAATTACCTACATTGGGTTTCCACCCTTAACTACATTCCATTCTCACCATAATAACTGGGGTCATCAAAACAACATCTGGTGATAGGAGGGGCGGAGTAAAAGTATGCCTCTTGGCAATAAAACAGTTTACCCCCAAATGTTCAAGGATAACTTATTGTTCCCATCACCGTTATCTATGTGCAGCTGCAAGCATACAATATCTGTATTTTGTCTTATTATGTGCCATGCTATGCAGAAACTGAGACATTTATAAGGTTATTCAGTCTCTGCCAACTGGAAAATGTCATGCTACAGGGGTCAGAATAGCCAAGCAAGCAACTGAAGCTATGCTAGGCCTGTAGGACAGTGGTCAAACAACTCAGAATGTACTGGGCCTCCAACAGTAGAGGTCTGCAATCACGTACCAAGGCTGATCTGGAAGACACCAGACGAAAGAACTAAAAAGTTGTAAGAGGATTAACAGAGGGAAGACTAAGAGCCACACAAGAAGTTTGGGCAGGACAGGGGAAAGGGACAAACTGGCCAAGGTCAGAGAGCTGGGGGCAGAAGGTTCCAAGTTTCAGGACACCATGCATTGCAACAAAGGGCACTGGATGGCCCCAAAGGACTCTGACCCTAGCCCAAAGAATACTTCAGAGTGGCGAGGAAAGTGAGGCAGGGAAATGCAGAGTTTATTTTTGTATAAATCCGTGCCTTTCTCTTGTTATTAAAGAAAGATTCTAAATCACAGCTGCTCTATCTGTATACATGTTAAGCATTTACACCTTTACATGCCCCCTTGAAGAAGTAAACCCGAAGGCTCATACTTTTGGGTGGAGTTCTGAGAGAGGGTGTCTTTAAGCTATGAGGGAAGTCGGAGGGATAGGCACTGGTTCCAGGGATTGAGCAATGGAGCATGTGGTCTAAATTCTCAGGGTGGGTGACAGGAGATCTGCACTCTGACAGCGTGCTCGGTGTCCCTAAGATAGGGACATGGCCTAGACTCTATTTAGACTTTGGTGGCTTAAAACACCTAGGATTTCAACAGCTGGATTCCTTCACAGCAGTCTGGTGAGTAGCCAAGACTTGACTTGACCCGTGACACCATTTTCTGCCCCAGAACTAGTTCAGTATATGAGAAAATTCACTGTAACTGGAATTTCGACATGCACATTACAGCATACCAAAACAATTAGAAATGTTTATTCTACTTCAGTATAAACAGAATTTCACTTTATCTGAATTCGCTAAAAGGATTCCTTTGCATCTTAGAGTGCTATTTCATAGGCAAATGTCATGTAGTGTGTGGAACATAATAAAAATTTAACTTCAACTGAAAATAAGTCAATGATGGTGAAGAGAATGCTACATGCTGGGTCCACCCAAAGGAAGCAAGATACGGTATATGAAAAATAGTGCCTGCTAGAATAACTCTTCATGTACAGACTTGTCGTACCATTACAATACAGGAATAGATCTTGCATGTTGAGGGATAGATCCACAAAAGGGAGTTAGGGTCAGCATTACAATACCTAACTTTTAGGCACCCTGCCACCTACTGAAATTCAGAAACCTGAGTTGGGCACCCAAATTAGGTGCCTTTTACAAAACATAGGATAGTTAGGTGCCTCAGAATGGGATTCATAGAAAGCAGCAAGCTAAGTTGGCCAGTAGAAAATGCTGAGGAGAGGGATAGGGCCTAAGACTCACCCCTCAAAGGTAGTGAGGCACCTAATTCTGGGCTGGACGGAGATGCCTATCTCTATTCAGGATTCACAGCCAAAAACCCTCTCCTGGAGTAAGATCCCTAAGCCAGGTCAGGCCTTCCTTATAAACAACTGAGGAGGAGGTGGTCGTGGTGTGACCTCTGGTATCCAGCTGTCCAGTGGATAGTCGTGTTCATGGAGCAGGGACTGGAAACCTGTTCTCCCAGTGGAACATGCTAACCCCTAGTCTATAGAGTCTCTCACTCTCTCTCTGGCCCAATGAATATTTAAGTATTTTATATAAAGTAGAATAGTTTCAATGGGAAAGATTGAGAGAAACTCACCCCAGAATACTCTGTAGCCCAGTGGTTGGAGCACTCACCTGAAGATAAGGGTTGAAGTCCCTGTGCAAATCAGGCAGAATGCAGATTTGAACCTGAGTCTCCCACAGCCTACATCAGTGCTCTAACCATTGGATTATTGGGATATAAGAGGACCACTATCCCATGGTTGGCATGGCTAGCTATTGGATCTGGTCCCATAGGTGAGATTGACAGGAAAAACCTAGTTTGTGAATCCCAGGGCTTAGGCACTGAGCAGTTTCACAGTGTTATAGCACTAGGACTCAAGGAGGCTTTGAGCATGCACATTGGCAGAAGTTTAGTTGCCTACACAATTAGGTAACAGCTGAGCAGGGGTTTTGTATATCTAAATTTTGGACATAGGTGCCTAAAGTGGCAGTTGTTATAATTATTTATTTGTACTACCCTAGTGCCCAGGATCCCTAGTCATGCATCAGGATCCTATTGTACTAAAGGTTGCACCACTTACCTTTGTGGATCTAGCCTTAATTTGCTAGAATCCCTGTTCTGCTTCCATTAAGTTGTACATTGTTTATAACCAACTGATCTTGTCTTCAAATGGGAGTTTTGCTTGAACAAGAACTGCAGGGGTAGACCATTTATATAATCTTCTGGAATTAATCAGACTAACATATTCACTCACACAGAAAATAACCATATGGTTCTGAGCTGGAACATGTGTAAAAAACATGAGGAAAGGAAGAAAAGCAATAGGTCCTATGTAAAAACTCTGATTAACACCTCAAGGTAATAGAAGTAACCAGTCTCTCTAAGTGACTTGCTATAAAAGAAAACAAAGAAAAATTAAAATTCTATCTGTTCTGCAGGGTACTTTTGCCCTTGCACAATGTCTTCCAATGAACAACCTTGATTTCCTATAGAAAAACTCTGTTCCTGCAAGATACATAGTGCTGTTTGTGTTAAGTTCTGCATGGACAGTGACCAAAACTGTACAAAAATGCAGAGTTTGGTACAAAAGGCTCCACAAAAAAACAAGCTCTTATATGTGTTTGCCAACAAATGTGAAAGATCTGAGGGCTCCAATCCAATCCAAAATAAACTATAATCAGATGACATAGGTCATCACAATGTAGCTGGAAACCATCACTCTTACTTTACAACAAAGTCATGTTCAAGGTATTCCTGCTGCTAAGTAATTATAGATAATAATACAAAAGTGGATATAGAAACCCAAGTGAATGTATTTCAGAAGAATATTTTAAAGTGAATTAAAGCAAACGATAGTCAATATGATAAAACATATTTAAAACCACATTTTTCTAGATATGGTAGAATGCAGATTCCACGAAAAGACAAGTATATGCCTATGGCAGCAGGTTTAAAACAAACAAAAGGAAGTACTTCTTCCCACAATGCACAGTTAACCTAAGGAACTCATTGCCAAGGGATGTTGTTAATACCAAAACTATAACTGAATTAAAAAAAGAATCAGATAAATTCATGGAGGATAGGTCCATCAATGGGTATTAGCCATTAGAAAGCAATAGGTTTGATGTAGTTTATTGTGTTAATTTCTATTTTAAACTAAAAATATTTACTCTTATAATTGTCTCTTGGGGTGGAGTGTTTTTAATCTAGACAAATACTTTCAGAATTTAGAAACAATGGGCTTGCTGCTTTTCAGCAGTGAGAAGGGAGTTACTGTTTTAATTAACATCATTTGTGATTTGACAGTACAAGCAGCACTAAGAATGTTGCAATAAGCATGGCTGTTTGCCATATGTAATTTTTAGATGCATGGGGGTCTTTTTCTTAAAACATTTTGAAGTGATAATTACAGGAAATTACATTTCTCCAATCAGTTTGCTGACAGACCTATGCAGTCTTTCAGGATCCCATAAAGTGGGAGTCCCAAGATGGATGGGATGAAGTTTTATTCCCCAAAATGTCTTTTCATTTTTCCCCTTTTAAGCAGTCAGGACTGGTTACTGTCGCTAGACCCTTTCCTAACATTAATAGGGCATGTATGCTAGTGTAACATAGAATCATATAAATGTAGACTTGAGAGGTGATCTAGTCCCACCCCACATCCTGAGGCAGGACCAAATATACCTAGACCATTCTTGACAGGTGTTTGTCTAACCTGTTTATAAAAATCTCCAGTGATGGGGATTCCATAACTTCCCTTGGAAGGCTATTTCAGAACTTAACTACCTTTATGGTTAGAAAGCTTTTCCTAATATCTAAATTAAATCTCCCTTGCTGCAGGTAAAGCTGGTTACTTCTTGTTCTACCTTCAGTGAACATGGAGAACAGTTGATCACCGTCCTCTTTATAACAGCCCTTAACATATTTGAACTCTTCTCAGATGCCCCCTCAGTCTTCTTTTCTTTTCTCAAGACTAAATATACTCAGCTTTATCGTCTTTCCTCAAAGACCAGATTTTCTAAATGTTTTATCATTTTTATTGCTCTCCTTTGGCCACACTCCAGTTTTTTCACATCTTTCTTACAGTAAAACTTCCAAAACCAGACACAATACTCCAGCTCAGGTCTCATCAATGCCAAGTAGAGAGGAACAATTACCACACATCTTATATACTACACTCTGTTACTATATCCCAGAATGATATTAGCCATTTTTTGCCACTGCATCACATTGTTACCTCATAGTCAATTTAAGATCCCTTATAACTCCCAGATCCTTTTCTGCAGTACTACTTCTTCAACAGTTATTCCCCATTTTCTAGTTGTTCATTTGATTTTTCTTTCCTTGGAACTTTGTGCAGAACTTTGCACTTGTCTCTATTGAATTTCATCTGGTTGATTTCAAACTAATTCTCCTGTTTGCCAAGGTCATTTTGAATTCTAATCGTGTCCTCCAAAATGCTTGAACCCTTTTCAGCTTGGTGTCATTCACAAATTTTATAAGCATACTCTCCATTACATTATCCAAGTCATTAATGAAAATAATCAATAGTACCAGACCCAGTACAGATCCCTGCAAAACCCCACTACATATGTTCTCCCAGTTTGACAGTGAACCATTGACAACTACTCTTTAAATATGTTTTTTCAATCAGTTGTACATCCACCCTCTAGTAATTTCATCTAGAACACATTTCCCTAGTTTGCTAATGAAAATGTGTCAAAAGCCTTACTAAAATCAAGATAGACCACATCAACTGCTTCTCCCCATCCACTAGGCCAGTATTCCTGTCAAAGAAGGAAATTAGATAGGTCTGGAATGATTTGTTCTTGACAAATCTTTGCTGGGCATTATTTATCACCCTATTATCCTCTAGGTGCTTACAAATCAGATTCTTTGATAATCTATTCCAGTATCGTTCCAGGAACTGAAGTTATACTGACTGGTCTATAATTCCTTAGGTACTCCTTTCCTCCCATTTTAAAGAAAGGTACTATATTTACAAAGCAAAGCATAGTAAGTTGGGACAGAAATAGGATTACATGTGACCAAATCTTGAAACAACCACACTAAGGCTCATATATACAAAAACTCTGCCTTCAGCAGCATCTCCTCCTCCTCCTCCATGCATGCATCACATCCTCGTTCTATGTAGGTTCTTCTATGTCACCAGTCCTAATGTGGCCTGTTAAATTAAATCAACTTACCTGCCAACCAAGGAGTTGGCTGGGAGTAGCTGGAGAGTTGGCTGGGCCTGGGCTGCATTTGCAGGCTGACCTTAGAAAGTGCAGTACAGTAGCGCTGGCCAAACTTGTGCTTTCCTGCATGTGTATGCCCCATGTTGGCAAGCACAGAACTTACAACCAATCTGACAAAGCGACCCACCTTCAGTATGTCTGGGCCTGCTATTGGCTTCTCCACAGCTTCCTGCTCCTTGGTTTCTCCAGGAAAGGAACAAGTAGCTCTAGCCATTCCGCTCCATGGTTCTTCTCTCAATCAATAAAATAGGTAGCAGCTCAGGCTAAACCAAGACCGTTGGCAGGGATGCAAAAGTACTCCCCACATCAGACTGCCAACATTCCCCCCAACCCCTACAGCTAGAGATGGACCTGCCTTAGTGCACTTCTGTACTCTAGGACATCATTAGTCCTTCACAATAAGCCATGAGTGGGTTGCAGAAAAGGGGAAAGAGGGCAGTGGCATGTGATAAGAACATTTGTCCATCAGATGTTCACACTGGCAGGTGGGGAAACTGAGGCAAACAACTACGGTCAATGACACTGTGGGGGTGGTGTCTTACTATTCATATAAACACTCTGTTGATTTATTATTGTTATATATTCCCAAATTAATGCTGTGTGCCTTTCTCCATTAATAAGGCTTTCCTTGTTTCATATATAGATTCAGTGCTTGCAAGAAGTCTGTGTGGAAGGGGTTGCACGTGCTTTGGAAGTTAGGATTAAAATTCAAAATAATCTGGACAAACTGAAGAAATGGTCTTAAGTAAATAGCATGAAATTTAATAAGGACAAATGCAAAGTATTTCACTTGGGAAGGAATAATCAGTTGCACACATAAAAAAGGGGAAATGACTGCCTAGGAAAGAGTACTGCAGAAAGGGATCTGGGGATCATAGTGGATTACAAACTGAATACCGGTCAACAGTGTAACACTGTTGCAAAAAAAAGGAAACATCATTCTGGGATGGATTAGCAAGAATGTTACAAGCAACACAGAAGTAGTAATTGTTCCACAGCACTGATTAGGCCTCTACTGAAGTATTGTGTCCAGTTCTGGGTGCCACATTTCAGGAAAGATGTGGACAAACTGGAGAAAATCCAGAGAAGAGCAACAAAAATTATTAAAGGTCTAGAAATCATGACCTATGAGGGAAGACTGAAAAAATTGGGTTTGTTTAGCCTGTTGAAGAGAAGACTGTGGGGGGACATGATAAGAGTTTTCAAGTACATAAAAGGTTGTAAAGAGGAAGGAGGTAAATTGTTCTTGTTAACATTTGAGAATAGGACAAAAAACAATGGGTTTAAATTACCGCAAGTGCCATTTAGGTTGGACATTAGGCAAAACTTCCTAATTGTCAAGGTAGTTAAGCACTGGAATAAATTGCCTAGAGAGGACATGGAATGTCCATCATTGGAGATTTTTAAGAGCAAGTTAGACAAACACCTGTCAGGGATGATCTAGATACTACTTAGTCCTGCCATGAGTGCAGGGGACTGGACTAGATGACCTCTCAAGATCCCTTCTAGTCCTACGATTCTATGATTATTTTACATTAGCATAGAACCAAGGAGCTCTCATCAAGGACCAGGACTCCATTGTATTTGGCGCTGTACAAATACAGAACAAAGAGACAGTACCTGCTTCAAAAAGCTTAGATTCTAAGTATAAAACAAGAGACAACAGATGGACACAGACAGAGGAATACAAGGAAATAGTGAGACAATATCAGCCACCATGATAGGCAGTAATATCAGTGCACTAGCAGCCTAATTGTTGTCAATTTTTTTTGTAGACTTTACAGCACAGAATTTTAAGGACGGTTTTGAAGGTGGATAAAAGAATAGTTTTGTAGAAGTTTACAGGGAGCTCCTCTGAAGCATGAAAGGCAGTATTGGAAAAAGCACTAAAATGCTTGTTTGAAAATTTAAGTGGGCAATGGAGGCTGGCATCCTGGGCTGATCAGATGTTGGGAGTCAGCATTTCAGTAGTGAATGAGAGATAATAGATAGTGTGGTAAGCTGTGAAAGTCAGCCAGGAAAGGTATTGAGTTTTGCCTGGTTTCAATAATGCCTGTGCTGCTGCAGCTTCACTGCTATTGTTACTCAAGTTAGCTAAATCAAGCTAGTTTGGGTATATCTACGCATGCTTTGGTCACTCCTCTGATTGCAGTATAGATATACAAAATAATTTTTAAAGGTGCATGCAGCTTTCAGAAACTGCCTAGACTATGTCTAGATTTAGGGTATAAGAAAACAAAAGATAATCCTGCGAATATTATTTCAGGGTATTATTTCCCTGGGTGGCACACGTCTAGATAATCTACAGTTTTATTACACTCACAGACCTCCAGTTAAAAAACCTGTTAAATCCAACTTTCAAAATAACTTTTCAAAATAACTTGGTTTCTGCTGATTGATGATGTGTTTACTCTCAGAAAGAAATATGCATTACAATACTAATGGTAAAACCTATTAATTCTTTTATGTTTTCCATTTTTTTACTATGTGAATATTCTGAATCTGCCATCTCATTGATAAACTGATAGGAGCTCCACAGGGAGGTGGCAGACTGCCTAAATCTGTCTTTATTAGTCATACAGCATTTAATATGATAAAAGTTCTGATACATGATCAACTTGCAGCAAATACACAATTTTCAAATCAAGACCTTGCTAAAAATATAATAGAGTAGTATAGGAGAAATCATTAAGATCTTAGTTTTAGATATTTTAAAATGTATTTTAAATGAAAGTTTCAAAATATCTTCTCCTTATGCCTTATGGTTGTCATCATAAAGGAACAAGGCAGCTCAGCAAAGTTTGTACATTTGTGTCCTTCTGAAAGTCTGTTGATGCTTTATAAAAAATTAAGCCCTAAAACAGACTCATTGGTGTCTGGGTAGAGCTGGGAACCTTCCACCTCTGTGTCACCAGATTTAAATCCAGCTAAGGTCAATAATAACCCTAAGCAGTTAGCATCTAAAATTGATTAATGATCTGTCTGAAATGGATTGGTTGTTTCAGTCCACTACTTTATGAAGAGGTGGCCCAATCACAAAAATCACCCAACTGTGTAATGTTGAAATGTAAATACAAGTTGACAGAACAATCCACTCGGAAGGAAACTCAAAATGGAGAGCTACTGAAAGGCTAACCCAGAAGGGTGTTCTAATTATAAGCCCCTTTGTGAATTTTCTGCAAACAGATCCCAATTTCTACAAAATTGTTAGTTAACAATTTGTTTGCTTGTATTGCAGAAACTTACTACAACCTGAGTGTTGCTCGGGCTGTTGTCTGCAAGCATTCAATAGTCACAAGTCTGAACTGTGAAACTGTCACCTAACTCATAAGGCTCCCTGATCAGATAACCTACATTTAATAAACAGGAGAAGAGGATAAATAAATTAGGGGGTTCAATTCATTCACTAAAAAGATGGAAGCAGGATTAGACTGAGGGAATTTTAGGAAACTGTAAACCCTTTTCCTCTTTTCTAGAAGACATTATCTATCTTTTGGCTATATATGAGAGCCACAAATTTAAACAGTCACATGTTGCAACTGCAGTTCTGTTTGTGAACAGTCAGGTCCTTGTCTGATCTGCTAGCTTAATTTTCACAGGTCACAAACATATCTGTATGAATAGTGCATTCATAGGAACATGACCTTTGCCCAGAACCTTCATGTTGGAAACCTTACTTCAGGGTTGGTCCAGCCCAATTTGATTTAGAATTCAACTACATGTTTGCAGAAAAATCACGTTAATTATTCAGCTCCAAACCCAGAAGTGTTTGCCCAATACTGTAAGATGATACATTGGAATGAGTGAATGGGCTTGGGAGGTCTGCTTATACAAAGCCTCACACAGCACCAAAAATGCAGTACTGCAGCTTCCTATTGAAGTGAATGACAAACTGCAAATTCCAGCTTCTGCTTTTGTTTCTTTTATCTTGTGTTATTTTATCTTTTCAAAAACAGATGTCTTTCGTGTCTGCTTGCTTCATACTAGTTAGAGGGAGGTGAAAGGAAGACTGCATAATGGTTTAAAAAGTCCAAAACAATTTTAAAAAATAAGATGGAAATGGGATGCTGATTATCTGAAGTCAAATCTGATTTCCTTCCCTCAACCATAAAAATTGGTCTCCAGAAATAGGCAAGACAACTCAGACTAGAGCTCTAAAAGAGCCAGTGGCTGAGTATAAACTGAATTCTTGGTAAGACATCATTTCTCAACTTGGGGATGGTGCTTAAATCTTTTTAAAGAGGAAAGAAGAACTTGACACACCACAACAGGCCTGATTTTCAGATATGTTGAATATCCATAATTCTCAGTTGCATTCACTCACATTCTTGGGATCTCCAAATAGCAGTTTTGTGGGATTGGATAAGGAAGACCAACAGGATGGGTACAGCTGCTTTACCAATACTTGCTGTCTACACTGGGATTGCTATGGTGGAGTTAGACAACATGATGAATGATACAGTAGTTAGCATGGCAACCCTCATGGTGATGTAAACAAATGCTCGTGCAACATTTGGAGTAAAACTGCGGATGGACAGGTGCCATGCTACAGGCACCCAAGAGAAGTCCAAATGGTAGGTAAAATGGAAAAATTCTCTTTGTGTCTAGATGAGAATTTTCTGCCACTGTAATACCACTTTTGCAATGGCAGGAGTACTCATTTCAACCAGCTACTGCTGTTTTAACCATCATGTAATCTAGACCTTCGCTGAGCAGGACTAGATGACATGCTGGTTTAAACATCAGCAGCTGGTCAACAATAGCACTCCCACAATTGCTACCACCAGCCAAGCTGCACTACTACTACAGTCACTCTGGGAATTTTGATGGAAAAATGCTTGAAGAGACAAAGCCTTGGTTAGGATACAGGAATAATGTACAGTGAGAAAAACTTCAATGCTCTCATTCATGCTGTATCATGCTGAAAAGCAGAGGATTTAACATTCTAAGGCAGCTCTCTGGAACATGAAATTTGTTTTCTGTCTTAAAAAATTTTCAACATCTCTACTCTATATTAGACAATTGAAGAAAATTACTTAAAACACAATTAAAATATTATTTTGGAAGTGACACACAAGTTAACATACTTGCAAAATATAAAGAGATTTGGTGTTCTCGTCACCTTCCCTATCTTCAACTATAAAACGTAAGTGACTCAATGAGTAAAGAACAGAATATATCCTCATCAGTCTTCAAAAAGAGAAGAAATCTGTTAGTAATTCCTAACTAGATTTCTGTGGCTAGTGTGGCTCACAAACACTGATGTTATTCTGGTCTAATACTGCTTTAAAATATTGAGAACAACTTTGCCAATCGTAACATATGATCTGTATGAAAAATTCCAATTAATGTCTTTCCCACTGCAATAACAACATTCAAGAAGAGCTGTGAGATTAGTTTTAAGATTCATTAAAAATAGCCATTTTTGTTATTATCTCTGGGGTCTTTTAGCTGTCTTTGGATGAATTAGTTAATGTTCACTGAGTGTCTTGAAAATGAAAAGCACTGTATCAGAGGTAAGTACTATTTAAGTATTAGTACATCTTCCCGCTAGCGGGTGGAAACATAACTTCCATTGGCCTTAATGCTGTACATGAGGAAGCTTGTACTACTGCTGTTTGTTTTTGATTTGTTCTGGGATTAGAGAGAGGACTTCAATCCATCATCTTTTTTGAACACTGACTTTGCTAGTGAATCTAGTCATCATATAACTTTATTGCTTTATTCTCAGAGGTAGAAAACCAAGAACACAAGAAACAAACAAAACAAAAAAACAAAAAACAAAAAACATTTAAGAAGTTTTATTTGAACTGTTTAAAATAAATCTATACAATTACACAATATTAAAAGTCAATGAGATTTAAAGAATGCCAACCACAAAAATAGCAATAAAACCTACACAAGTTTCTCTCTGTGACATACCTTATGATTGTTACTCATGAATTTCAAGAAATGCCATAAAAATATTAGTTCAAGAGAAGGTAGCTAACAGTTTATTTTAATAATTAGCATCTAGGTCATTGATTAGATGGCCTATCTTCTACACTTTTTAAAGCATTTTTAACATTACACATCCTTTTAAATCAAATTACTAGTTTTTATTTAAAAAAATCAGATCTTTTAAATACTAGATTTTTTAGCACTTTATGTGATTTTAGGCAACAATATATTTCTATACACACAGATACACACAATATACTCCTGAACTCCTATAGCATTTCAATTTTCCTTTAGTAACATATGCTTCAAGACAAACAAAATAGGAAAAAACTAACAGCCTTACCCACTGTCATTAAGTCATTTTTAATCATTTATATAACTGAAAGCAAACTGGTAGACAAATTCTCCTGCAGTCTCAACTCTCTCTCTCCACAGGAACAGCACTATAATTATTCCTTGCCCATTCATAGCACAATTTTATCCTTCTTAGCTAAGGATTGCAGATTATAAAATGATTCTGAAAATGTAATGATCCCCCAAGAATATTTCTAACTTCCTACCAATCACTCTTCAACATGGTGAGAGAGAACAAATTCCTTGGACTTTCAGATACTAGAGTTAGTTCCCAGGGTGCTGGGCAAATTACAACTCATATAATTACATTGTGGTTACTCATATTCCTTCTCCAGTTTAAAATGGACGTTATTCTTCACTCTACCTCCTAAAAATATATTGGTCAGCAGTGTTTGTGGCAAATAGCAGTCCTATTTCCACCATGAAAAATGGCTGAATTTCAGCTGCAGACAAATATGTTCAGTAAAACAATTTGGGAGCCTTAATAATACTTACAGACAAAAAATACAATAAAAGAACACAAGATGGACAGTGCTCATTTAATGAACAGTTAGTAAATATTTGGGTTTACCCTCATTTTTCAATGTGCGACTCAAGGCTTTGTTTACTGCACACTATTCCAACCCAGCTCTGAAGACTGAATTATTAATTTCCCATGGGCTTTTCTATGATGCTCACCACTATGGCACCTGAGTGCTTCACAAACATTAATTAATTCATCTTCAAAGTCCCTGTGAGGTAAGGGATTAGGAAAATGCAGAACTGAGCCATGGAGAGATTAAGGTAAAAAGTCTCCACTAATTTTGGGTGCCCAATTTGAGATGTCTAAGACCTGATTTTTCAGTTTATTTAGCATTATATAGCACTTTATATATTCAAGAACAGCTCTCACTGACTTCAGTTGCAACTGTGAGTGGTCGGCGCTTCTACAAATCCAGCAAGGTCTCAAATTGGGCAACCAGAATATGAGGAACACATAATTAGTGTCCACTTATGAAAGGTATGGCTCAAGTGACTGGCTGACAATGAGAGCTGCATTGAGCTGTGTCTGTATTTGAGACCAGGGATAGACACCTGTCTTGAGATAGGAAGGCTTTGGCCTATAGCTTGTCTAGGGTCGGTCCCTATGATTTATAAGCGTTGCACCAGTATGAAGGTTGACTTCTGGGAAATGATCTGTAGGCACTTTCCGTGAACAAGCATATCATGTCCTCAGTGGCTCAATGAGCCTCCTGAAGCAACCGGACTCTAAGGAGACAATCATCCAAGTAAGAGAAGATCATTATTACTTGTAATCGTAAATGGGCAGCCACCACTGAGAGAACTTTGGAAAAAAAATCTTGGGGCTGATGAAAGTCTGAAGGGGAGGACTCTGAATTGGTAGTGTGCATGTCCCAGAGTGATCCTGAGAAAACGTCTGTGAGCCAGCAGTACTGAAATGTGCAAGCAGGTGACCTGTAGGTCAAGGGCCAAAAACCAGTCTCTCTATTCCGGTGACAGAATGATAGAAATGACAGAATGATAGAAATTAAGGTGACTATCTTGAACTTCTGAACTTTGATGAACTTGTTGGAGCCCCATCCTGGACCTCAAAGTTCTCAACTTCCCTTCCTTTTGGGTATTAGGAAGTTATGAGACTAGACCCCTTGCCTTGCAGATGTTGATGTACTGCTTCTATGGCTCCTAACTGCAGGAGGCAATCTATCTAGTAGACTCTCATGAGAATGGTCCCTGAAGAGGGGGAAGGGAGGTGAAGTGGATGGAATAACCAGATCAGACAATCTATAGGACCCATCTGTACTACAGAACACTGCCAAATGGAACTTGCGGCCCCTCAACCTACCAGTCAAAAGTGGTGCTTAGGGGCAGGTGGTTGAGTTGAGGACTGGGAGCCTGAAAGCTTCCGTTTGTGAATTTCCCTTTCATCCTTTGGGGCTCATTGTGACAGGAACTGAATGAATAAGGCCTATGTTGGTATTGAGGGCTAAAATGTCTCTTTGGCCCCGTGTGTAGATGCTCAGTGACATGAGAGTGGCCCTGGAATCCTTCAAGGAATGGAGGGAGGCATTGGTCTTCTCAGTGAAGAGCTTGACACCCTCAGAGAGGATATCCTCCACTGTGGTCTGCACCTCCTTCAGGAATCCTGAGAGGTGAAGCCACAACACCCATCTCATCACCACAGTCGTGGAGAGGGTCCTGCAACAAGGGCAGACTGCAAAGATGTTTTTGCTACCAATTGCCCTTCTTGGATGATGGCCTTGAAAGTCCTGGGAGCTATCTGGCAGTTTATCAATAAAATTGTGTAATTTATTTTAATGTATGTAATCATACTTTGCCATGACCATCTGGTAGCTGGCAATTTAAAAGTGTAGGGTGGCCAAGGAGTACACCTTCCTACTAAAGAGATCAAGGTGCTTCCAGTCTCTGTCATAGGGTGTTTTCTTAGAGTGATGCTGTCGGCCACGAGAGTTCACAGCATCCACCACAATGGGAATTGAGTAGCAGGTGGGTGAACAGGAACTCTGATTCCTTCGCGGGGACATAATATTTTTGTCCATCCACTTGCATGTCGGGACCACCGAAGCCAGGGTTTACCAAACCATCCTAGCCAAGTCTAGGATGACCCCATTAATTAGGAGGGTGATTTTGGAAGTAGATGAAACATGGAGGATAGCAATGAGCTGGTGCTGTGTATCTTTAAGCTCCATCAATAGTATGCGGAGGGTGTCAGTCACTCTTTTCGCCAACTCTTGGAACAAGTAGAAGCCATCCACAATGGAAGGAGGTGATGGCATGACCGCTTCATACGGCGAAGAGGAGAATATGGCCTTGGGTGTTACCTCCTCTTCTGAGTCTACCTCCCATTCCTCCACTTCTTGAGGTTCTGAGGCCTGTGATGCTGTGGCCGAGGGAGCACTCTTGGATGGTTCTCAGGTGATGCTTGATGCCTCAGGTAGGCTGTCGGTGCACTGCCCAGAGGTCCCAGTATGGCCACTGTGATGGCATAGGGTTTGATGGAGGTGCCCATGGGTGGCTGTACCAAGATGATGGTGGTGCCATCTGATGGTACATTGCCAGATCCTGTTGATACTGGGGCCATAAGGAGCTTAGACAGAGTATTGAGAAACTCCTTCCAACTTACTGTCTGATCCCTCACTTGACAATGGCAGGGCATGGCATGATTGAGGGGAAATACCCCTTATTTGGCCATGGCTCAGTGCCGTGATCTCGGTACCAAGACGCAGAGAGTCAGGTACTTCCAGCATAGCCAGGTCCCCAGCTTGATGGAATTTAGCCAGTACTGAGCGTTCTGGCATCAGTGTTGGTACTGGGAGGGATGGAGATCTCGCCTGTACCAATCTCTCTGATGCCAGAAGGGCCAATGCAGCTGACGGTACCGACATCAGCTCGCGTATTGGGAGTGTCTTAGGGCATTTGCCATATCATTCTGTACCAAAGATTCGGTTCCCATGCCCAAAAGTTCCAAGGGCCTATCAATGGTACCAGACACCGTCGGTAGCTGTGAGGTGCAGGATGACCTCGGTGCCAGTGATGCAGAGGTACTGAGCAAGATGGCGACCACTTTCGGTTACTTCTGGGTTTGCTTAGGGGCATCCTGCTCTTTTTCGACTTACGAAAGGAGGCTCGGGCTGTTTCTTTGACCCATTGTCCTTCAAAGTTAAAGGTTGAGATGAAGACTCATGCCTCCTCATGCTGGAGGGTTGACGTCAAAGAGTTGCCTCACAAAGATGATTTTCTGGCAGAGCTCTCTGTCCTTGTGGGATCTCAGTTGGAGCTGGTGGCAGAGAGAACACTTTTGTTGGCTGTGGCCCTTGCCAAGGCAGCAAATGCACTGGGAGTGCTTGTCCGCGACCGGGATCACCTCGCTGCAAGTGTGACACTTTTGAAGCTCAGAGAGCTGGGCATACCCTTGTCCAGGGGGGAGTCACCTCCTACTGGGGGCTGACACAAGAACAAAGTCTTTTCTTTCTTCTTTTTGATTTTTTTTAAGGCACAGCTAAATAAAAGAGTCAGAAGCTAAAAGGTTTCTAAAGCTAAAGATTAACAATGAAAAGGAGAGTTAATGATCCGCTAACAGACAACTAAAGGCTGGGCAGCTGAGAAGGAACTGAGGACAGTTAGTCTGCACAGGCTGGCGAGCCTGGAGGCACAGCATGAGGAGAGACAGTGCATGTGCAGGTCCAAAAGACACTGCTACTGATGTTCTCCAGTCAGCAGTGCAGGGACACGACACACCTACAGTGGAGCACCCACAGGGACACTACTCGATGAAAAATACAATGGTTTTATTCTTCTCTTTTTTGTCCCCTTACTTCTGCTCCTGCAGGTGTCTCTTCTCTCTGGCTCAGTTTGCTACCACTCCACATTGTGTGTGCTATGCTGGTTATTAAGTGTCATAGTAGGTTTTTATATGTATTGTTAAGGCAAGTGTGAGTCTGAATAATTCTTTTTAAAATTAAAAATACAAGTTAAAAGCTACTCTATTTAAAGTGAGCAAGAAAGAAACCCTCAGCTAGTTCCTATACCTAGCAGATTCTTTTTCACAGATTCTTTTTGTGTTATTACTCTATTATAATTTGTATTGTAGTTTGAGCTCTGATTAATTATTTCAATACTTGGATTGGATGAATAAGAGGGCCAAGAGAATTATAGCCTGGGGTCTCTACCTCTCATACTAATCTGTAGTCCCAGAGCCTCTCAATATAATATGGATAAACAATATTATAGAGCCTTCTGTAAATATTGATTGCAGTGAGAGAACAATCAGGCCCAGACAGACTAGCCCAATGAAACACAGTCAATCAGCAGCAGAGCTAGAATAAGAGTTCCTGACTCCCAGCACCATGCTCCATTTATTTGCTACAGTGGAATCTCTTTTTTTGTTGCAACTCATTTGAATAGTTAAAACAGCCAATGTTCCATGAGGGCCCCTCTTTGCCTCAAGCATTTTCCATTGCCTCAGGGAATGAGGAGTGTATTCTGTTGATGCTTTTGCATATGTCAGCCATTGATGTCCAACACAAACAGACAAGCCATTTGATTTTCAGAAATGAATATTTATTTACAGTATCACTTTTTTCCTCAAAATGTCATTTATTCTTTTCCTCACCACACTCCAGCACTAACACAACACACACATACACAAAAAGAATGGTAATATTGCCACCTGATGCACAGTTGCCCTCCAATGATGTTGTAGGTCACGGAAATTAAGTCCAAATATTTTGGTGGAAGTCAGAAAGAAGTGTATTTAGTAATGCAAGAGACCACAGAAAAAGAGAAGAGTGGGGAAAATAATGCATAGTGCTCAGGAAAACCCAGAAAAAAAGAATATATAGAAAAATTATCCCTAGACTAACTGTTAAATAGGTCAACAGATCACAAGAACATTATTTGCTCTTTTTCTTCCCTCTTCAACAAAAGAAGCTGCAGCCAACTGGTATTCCAGAGCTCTCCTTCATCTGAATCAGGACCTCAGAAACAAGGCAGGGTGGGTAAATATTGACTGGCCGTCCATGGGAGGGAGGGAGGAAGGCGTTGAGTGCTGCAAGGCCTGAGTTCGTGCTCCAGGAGGTAGTCTAGGATGACAGGCATAGAGACAGCGTGAAGAGGAAGGTGTTGGAGTTACACCCAGGAGATGAATTGCTTCCATTTTGCGGTGTAGCACATCCTCAGACTCCCACTTACTGCGTGTAAGAATACAGCGGACGGGTGATGAACAGGCATTGTCTATGCCATAGCCCCATCCATAAACCAGGCCATCAGTTGGAGTGTGCCCAGACTGGGATGGCAAACCCTGCCATGATCCTCCGTGAGCAGGTCAGGCCAGTTTGGCAGGCTGATTGGTGGGCGGACCGACAGTCTGAGTAGCTCAGGAAACCAGAATTGTTGGGGCCAGTGTGGAGCTATCACAATGTCTCTGGCCTGATCTTGGCAGACTTTGCGGCAGACCTAGGAGAGGAGGGGAACTAGGGGAAAAGTGTACTGAAGGCTGCTGCGCCATGGAAGGAGGAGGGCATCGCCCTTGGAATCTTGACCCCCGGCCCCCCTGGAGCAGTAAAGGGGGAACTTGCAGTTTGCATGAGTGGCAAAGAGGTCTCAGAGGGGGTGCCCCAGTGGATGAAGCGGAGTGTGGGATCGCAAGTTTCCAGTCGTGGTTGAGGTACCAGATTTGGCCGAGTGTATCTGCCAGGGAGTTCTGCACCCCCAGAAGGTATGCCACATGGGGCATGATGTGTCGGAGACACCAGTTCCAGAGATGGATGGCCCCCGTGCAGACTGACAGGGATCTGGTACGCCCTGTCTGTTTATATACACCACGGCAATGGTGTTATCTGAATCTGAACATGCCAGTCATGTAGAAGAGGCAGGAACGTGTGGCATGCCTGGCAGACCACACACAGCTCCCGTGTGTTGATGTGCATGCATGCTTCCCTGGGAGTCCACCTTCCCTGCGCAGCTTGGCCTGCCAAGTGTGTACTCCACCCTGCAAGGGAGGCATCTGTGGTGAAGGTGGCCCTGGTGACAGGGGTGGAGAACAGCGAGCCTCAGAGCACTTTTGTAGTATTGTTCCACCACGTAATTGAGGAATGGACCAACCTGGGAATGGTCAAACTGAGTCCAGGTGGTTGATATGGGGCCACAGCTGTAGGCAGCACATATGGAAGCACGCATGTGGCGTCACATAGGTGCAGGCTGCCATGTGGCCGAGGAGACAGAGACAGCAGCACGCTATCATGCCTGGTTTGTGGCACAGGGTCTTCATAAGGGATGTGAGGCTGACAAAGTTGTCTGCTGGGAGGAAGGTTCACGTTGCGACTGAGTTGAAGTGCGCTCTGATGAAGTGGATCATCTGCATTGGGAGGAGCATGAATTTCTATACATTGACACAGACACCCAATGAGGCGAGAAGCAAGTGGAGGACCACAGATGCTGTCGCCACCTCAGCAGCCAGTCATCCAAGTAGGGGAAAACGAAGTGCCCCCCTCAGCAGAAGTGGACTGCTATGATTTTCGGCGGTGGGGGTCAGGGTTGTGGAGCCCAAGGTACCAAAGGGTCACCCATAAGTCCTTCAGTGAATGCGGGGCCTCTTCCGTTTTTGCAGAGAACAACTTGTCCTCATTGAAAGGGAGGTCCTGGACAGTAGATTGGGCTTCCCTGGGAAAGCCAGACGACTGGAGCTGTAAGTTGCATGTCATTGTCACCCCTTTGGCCAGGGAGAGAGAGGACATGTCCACCACATCCACTGCAGCCTGGAGGCTGACCTTGGCCATCAGGCCGCCCTCATCCAGCAGGGCCTGGAACCACTGATGCTTGCCCTGCGGGATGTCCTCCAAAAACTCTGCCAGCTTGGTATAATTGTTGAAAACATACTTCGCAAGCAAAGCTTGATAATTAGAAATGCAGAATTTAATTATTTTTGGGAAATTATATTTCTATTGCCTGTGTTAATTGCCCCATTCACCCATGGAGCAGTACTTGCAGAAGACCTCATCCCATCACTTTGAATGCTGGAAGAGAGAAATTAAAATAGTCGATATGAAGATTTTTCATCTCTTCGCTGTTTGAACTCTCACAGGGCCAGAGAAATCAAACTAAAACCAGAGTTCCCCAGAAGTTATCTCCTGGATCTGCTCTGAAAGACACTTTGAACTGACAGATCTCTACAACTCTGTCACTCTTAGGATTTAAAGGGTAACTCATCTATATGTATATGTTTGCTGGCTTTAACCTATAAATAACTCATTTCTTTTTCCTAGTAAATAAACCTTTAGAGTTATCATAGGTTTGGCTATAAGCATTGTTTTTGGTGTAAGATGTACCAAATGATGAGAGGTAAGTGACAGTCCCTCAGGAGTAGAAGCAACCTGAATATTGTGTGATTTTTTATGTAAGAGACCATTTATCATTAAATCCAGTTTGTCAAGATAGACTGGAGAGTCTAAGGGGACTGTCTGTGATTCTATGGTAAGACTTATTGTGATCCAGGAGTTCACATTTGTTACTGGCTTGGTAAAATCTAAGTATAGAACATACCACCAGTTTGGAGTATATGTCCTTGTAGGCCGGCATCCGGTCCGGCCTGGTCGTTGTGGCCCTTCCTTGGGGCCAGGCTCTGAGGAATGCCACTGCACCTTCCAAAAAGGGGAACATTAGCGTCTATGTATAAGTGGTCCTCGCCCTCCGGCAGGGCGAACTGCCAAGTAGGCGGCCACCTTGGGCCCTGAGGTAGGGCGAGGCAGGCGAGCTAGTAGTCTAGGGGCCTCCAACCCCTCAGGCAAGGTGAGATTGATAAGCAACTAGTCTGTTGCTTCCAGCCTTCAAACCCTTTGAGGCAGGTAGCAGCCTATTGCCCCAGCCCTTAGGCAGGGCGAGGCGGGCAGTGGGTCTGCTGTCAGTAGCGTCAGGGGGAGCACGTTCTCCCGGGATGGTTAGGGAAGGGAGGAGGGGGATGCAGGTCCACCCGTCTCCACTGTGTCCCAGCCCAGGGCCCTATCAGTGGCAAAGGTGTTTGCCACTGAGTCAGCGGGGCTCCCGTTGCAACATGCTGACAGTGGGGTTTCGCCCCTGACTCAGCCACTGGCTATAGCTGTTCCTGGGCCACTTCCTCCCGGTATCCCCAGGTACCTGTCTCCTCAGGGTCTTCGGGGTTGCTGGGGTACTTGGCCTGCGGCAGGCTCACCAGTCCCTCCTCGTCGACCGGCGGCAAGGCAGGGAGCTCCTCTGTGGAGGGCAGCTCCTCTAAGTTGCAGGGTTCCTGGGGCTCCTCTGCAGAGGGCAACTCCTCCAGGTCACAGGGCTCCAGGGGTTCGGCGTCCGGTAGCTCCTTCAGGTCAGGGCCGGCCTCAGGGGACTCGGTCCAGTCACTGGGGCCCAGAGGCCACATCCCGTCCTTGGGGCTCAGCGGCCTGGTCCAGTCACTGGGGCCCGGAGGTCCTATCCAGTCCTGGGGGCCTGGTAGGTTGGGCCGTTCCCGACGCTTCTGCTCCGGGAGGCGCTCACTCGGGGCAGCTGCCCGGCTGGGGTCAGGCTTGCGCTGCAGCTAGCGGGACGGCATGTCTGCCTCCGGCTGCAGTCTGTCCCTCACTGAGCTGCGGGGCCTGCCTTTTATCCTTCCTGCTCTGGCGGAAGCTCCGCTCCTCTGTCGCCAGACTGGCTGGTCAGCCGGACTTATCCCCGCCCGGCTCCCCAGTTGCCGGGCAGACTGGCCTGTCGGCCATTGCACTGTCCGGCCTGGTCGTCGTGGCCCTTCCTTGGGCCCAGGCTCTAAAGAAGGCCACTTCACCTTCCTACAGTCCTGTTTTTGACAGTCTGCCCTGAGGTGGGCACTCACGGTTGAGAGTCACTCCGGACAGCATGACAGAGGGATCTGTAGAACTAACTTCGGTTGGACCCTGTGCCCGTTCTTACCCAGATCTCAGACCAAGAGGGCAACAGGATCTGCGCTTAATCTGCTACTGCTTGGATGGGTCATGGAGTGAAGGGGTAGGGGGCTCCTCTAAACCCTGTGATGATCCATAAGATTGCCATGTAAGACATTCTGAGCTTATTGAGTAGTACCTTACTCGGTCAATAGATGCAGTGAGGAAAATGAGACTTAACATGTGTAATGGTGGCTAAATCTATTCCATAATATATGTCTCTATTTGTACTTAATAAATTGTAATACAGGTTCATGACATTCAACAATAATACATATTATCAACACTGAGAATAGAAAAATCTTATGTTTAGTCAAACAATCAATCACCAATACTGGAGATCCACCCAGACAATGCTCAAAGAAAAAAATGGTTATCCACTGTGGAGTGTTTCCTTGAGATTATTGCCTGCATGGATTCAAAATATCTATTCTCCTCTTTCTTCCCTCCATTTCAGAGTCTTGCCAATGGTTCTTGAATTAGTAACAGGAATCAAGTGGCAGTTGGAGCTGTGCTGTCTTATATAGCCTCAGCTGAAGGGCACAATGACATAACTAGGATGCACAGGCAGCCCCAACAAATATTGTATTCAAAAGATCCGAGCTGCACAACCAAGCCATGCATATCACCTATAGTGGGGATCCACACAAGCAAATCATCTTTAATCACACTTACTGTGGTAAGTAACTATTTTATACTGAATGTAGGTATGATGAGACACTGGGACAGAAGGGGTTAAAGGACTATACTGGGTCCAGCTAACCCCACCCCTCCAATGCTGCAGAGCATGCTCCAACTAGAGACAGGGTGGAAAAGGGAGCAACCCAGCTCAGAAGGGGAGAAGTGCAGACCTACCCTGAAGGCTCCTGTTTAAAGGGGCTGGAGAAGCTTCCTTGAAGGAACAGGATCGTATGCGGAGCCAGTAAGCTGAGGGAGGGAAGCAGTGGTAAGAAGCAACTCAGGGAAGGTAGCTCAGAGGGCTCCTCACAGGGGCCAAATGCTGCTGACCCTTCTAGGGCCCTGGGTCAGAGTCCGGTGGGGTGGGTGGGTTCGAGCTTCCTTACCACTGTCCCACGAGCAAGCAGATGCCAACCACTAGACCCCCTCGGTCCACCGAGGTCCCTATTATAATAGACATGACACAGAAAATTGTATTAGCCATGCTGTAGTTCTATATGTATATTTCAATACAAACTCTGAAGAACAAACTCTCTCCCTTTTTGTTAGGTTACTTGAGTTACCTCAACAAATTCAATTGCCTACTTGCTACCTGAATTATTAACAGATATGGGAATTTTTGTTTCCACATGCTCCCTGGAATTGTATGATGCCTTATCAGGTTAGGCATACCATCACTTCACAGCATGTGACATGATTTAACTTGGCACAGCATGAATGAGTTAATGAAAATGATTTTATTTTTTAGATCTGTTATTCACTAATCTTAATGGAAAATGCTCTAAAACTAATTTCATTTAGGGGGTTAAAATAATGAAAGTAATAGAATTCATGCTGAATTTCCGACCATTCAGCATCTTAGTGTTTGATCTATATATGACTCTCTCTTCCTACAGTCATTTTAAATCCATCTTACAAAATATTAGCATTCTTCTCTTTACAAGAGGATTTGTAAGGTTGACAATGAGATATAGGGCCTTTTAGGTCAAAAGTTCAAATCCAGATTACAGCACATCACTGGTGACTGCAAATTACTACCCCATCTGTTAGTTGTTCTGTGACCTGTATGAAATCAATTTGGAGTTCACAGTCCAAGTCCTATTGGAACAGTGTCCACGTCACAAAAGCCACCACCCACACTACCTGGTAGACTCAGCAGACACACACAGAATTGAATAAGATAGAGAATGAACAAACTTCTTATTCAAAATGGTTGAAGTTCATTGAAGGGCAGAGTGAGGGAAACAGTTACCTCAGTTGTTACCTATGCTGTAAATGTTCTGTGGATTTCCTTCTCCAGTGCTCAAAATCCAGCACATTTCCTGAGCACTAAAATTCACAACAACAAAGCCTTACATCATTATATAACCCTTTTCTAATTTACAGGGGGTGGAACGAAACTTCTTCATTAATTTGTTTGCAAAGAGCAAGCAGATCCATGGATGAAAGAAGTCACAGAAGTGCTTAAAAGAGGGTCCAAATTCTGATACCCTCATTTTGCAGAGTAAAAATGCTACTTGAGACAAGGATAGCAAAATCATGCCCAGAATTAATAGAAGAGAAAAGAAAATTGCAACCTGATCCCTGGGCTGACCATCTTTCATCCTGAACCATGAGAAGTAATACAATCTATTTTAGTATGTACAATTACCAAGGTTATTTCTGGACATAAAATTAGCCACTCATTTAAAATCCAAATAAATTATTCAAAGCTATGACTGCTTGTAGCAATGAATTCAATAGGCTGAACACACATTGTGAGAAATACTGTAAACACACTGTGGGAAAATCTCTTATTGAAATTCCCATTTATCCAAATAAATTCCAAGCCTGTTTGTCAGATGAACGTGGTTCTACTGCATTTTTATTTGTTTCTTTTACATTTATCTATTATTAATTTTATTGTGCTAAAGCCAAACCTAAGGGCACTTGATTAATAGGGATGGATAAGCCAGTTCAAATAACTGAGTCTACACAAAACTTCACCCACACATGGAATTGAACGCTGATGTTTACCTTTTTTTTTGCCTTTTACATGTTATGTCTCTGCATTTACAGTAATCCTGCTAGGCCAGAAACAAAAGTGAGAGACTATTGGACTGATTTTTGTTCAGTATTTATACAACAGCTAACGCAATGGGGTCCTGGTCCCTGTCTTGGGCTCTCAAGAACTATGGTAATACAAATAGTACCTACTAATATTGTCATGATGCTGTCAAACCCAGTGAAACCAGGGAATTCTACACATCTTGTGAGAGAGCCACATTCTTGCAAACTTTTCTTTCTATCCTGAAACAATCAACTTTGCCACACAGGAAAGTGACTGTATAGTCAGTGGAACAGGTGCTCTTCTCTTCGGTATTCTACTCCCTGTTCTGCCCATGTGCTTATAACAATGAGGCTGGGGGAAAAAAAAAAAAAAAGGAATGAGCCAGGCAGTGTGGGAAAAACAAAAGCAGCACTCTCATGCTTTTTACAGGCTCAGGGAAATTACAGAGTTCAAATTGCAGTGCACATACCAATATTTCAAAAAGCATTTGTGGAACAATTCTGAGAAGACATCAGGGCAGTGGGCACTGTCCAAAGAAGAGAGATTTGGAATTTCACCTAACCATTAGGGTACCCTTTGTGTGCTTCCTGACCAACTCCTATGTTGCTTAATAAGGTTCCAAATATCCCAAAAAAATCATTCACCCATCCCCTAAATTAAGATCTGTCTCTTCTTTCCAAAATTCATAATTTATTAAGTATAGCAACTGACCACTTATGTCAATTAGAGCTGTGCCCTACAACTAAACCCGTTACTAGCCTCTCCAGACCCCATCATAGTTGCCTCTCCACTGCCTACACAATAATGCTATCCAGCTTCAGTAGGCACAAAACTTTAAAAACAAAATACACCTACCTCTCCCTCAAAGTGTGTGCATGCATCTCTTTCTAGTGCAGGTCTAGCCACATATTCTGGATCATTGACTGGGACAGAAGGTTGCTGGAGCCATTTATAAAAACCTGGAAACTAATAACAGTTTTTAGGAGAGGTTAGAAGGCAATCCCTATTTTGGTCAGGCTGTCCATTAAATATTAAAGCAGACTCTATGCTTCATTAAATTTCATCATTTTAATTGGGCAAACATGCCACAGCATAAAAATAAGTATTCTCTTTCCTCTCTTATGTTCCAACTTTCTTCAATGAATAGCAAGAGTAAAGCGAACAAATTCGAGATCTCCAAATCATCCACATATCTTTTAAACTTAACCACACTCTGTTGCTTCTAGGACTCAGCATGTACAGATCAGCAAAGACAAAATTACTAGAATAAAGCGAGAAGTGCGCACTGGCAGCAATAAGAATGTGTAATGTTCCCTCCCCTCCCAGCAATCTGGACTGGTGTGTAGCTGTGTCACCTCAATTCCTCACTCCTAGGCCCCGACTTACTCTGCTTTGCTGTGTAAGCTAACTACTACTGGGTCACTCCATGCCCAGCCTCCAGCAAGTAATCGGTCCCTGACTTAGTGAAGGAGTGCTTCTGGTCAGCCACTCATGGGATAGACTCCCAACAAACACCCCCAGTCCCAGATGCAACCCTGGGAACTGCAGTCTTGCAGGGTTCGGTGCTCTACACTGCACACTTCAAGCTCATTTACATTTGTCTTTCAATTTATCAAAGAAATTGATATGCACCAGCTCTGTCACTCTAAGTGAGGTATTTGCACACACTCAATCCACATGCAGTGTTTTAGATAAAACAAACTTAAAATCTTGCTGTAGTCAATAAACTTATAAGTGAACATAAATCAGAGTAATATAAATCAAGAGATTAATAATGCATCAAGGAGTTGGTCAAACAATTAACTAAAAGATAACTTACATCCTAAACTAAGATTAATATTTCACTAGATTCTCAGTCTGTGAAGAAAGCTTACCCACAGCTGGTTGCAATGCCTCTTGCAACCAGGCCACCCCACCGCAGGTAGATTCTCAGTCTTTGGTGTTGCTTAGCAGATAGATTCCAAGGGAGAGCCCCGAGACAAAGATGTCTCTGCTTTTAACAAGTTTCCTCAAAACCCCCTGGGGGCAGAGTCCCCACATGGGGAGGAAAAAGGGTACACTTTACCAGGGCTCGGAGGCCTTGGGGGCCCAGCCCAGGCTGTAACCCCCATTACGGGAAGGGGCCCGTGTTAAAAGTTTGTATTGGACCTGAAAAAAATATGCTTGGGCCCTGCCTGGGGGTCAGGTGATTAGCCATGTCTGGCAAGGGGCATGATTTCTTCTACTTGAGCCAAAGTGCTCAAAGGTGCTCAGGCCAGCCCATTGTTCCTGTATGCATGCCTTTGCAAGGCGTGACCCTCACTTTGCTTGGTATCTGCCTGGATCTATTCAAACCATGTGAGGCACACCTTTAGGGATATGACCTAGCAGAGTTTCATATCTGTACATATGTATAACATTGCAGGAAACATGCTACCATAACAATAATGTTCAGTATGTCATGAGCATTCCAACCTTACATGACATACTCTGCATCAGATAACACACAGTTACACTGAAGGGTGAACAAGAATGATACACAAATCACACCATAAGGGTTACATGGGGTACAGCGTGTCACAGAATGGTCTCCAAGCAAACAGCACAAACAATTTTCAGCTGAATGGATGGGCTGCCTTGAAGCCATCTCTGTGGATACCTGTACCCGTATGTGAAATGGGCCATGTAAGTGGACATGAATATAACTGTTTGCCAAGCTAAAAGAACCAATTAATGTATAGATAGCACAGGCTCAAGTTAACTATTATTACGTTTGATTTTACAGCAGCATTTTACATATATAGCTTGCCTCTGCTTTGTAAAGCAACAAATCAATTATATTAAAAAAGAAAAGGACAAAACTATGACAGACATTGAAACACAATGGAATATCTTTGGGGACCATATTATATTAAGTTTACGTATCACTGTGGGCCGAAAACTGTAACCAACTTCAAGTGGGAGGGTTATCAGCTACTCCAGGAATCAAAAATAGTGTGGGGGTGATCAAGGTGAATCACTTAGGTTGCAAGTACCAAAGAGGTATTACCTTCTGGGGAGGCTTGCATATACTGGTTCAAACTGGGTTTTCCAGAGACTAACAAAGAAAGAAAGGGCTTTTGATATTAAAAAGCCTGGGTTTACATTAACTCAGGGCTTTCTTTTTGATCCAGTGAACAGACAGGACTTTCCATCCCAAGGTAGAATCCAACCCTTGTGGAATAGTTGGAAAGACTTTAATCTACAAGGGCTCCATAATATTAATGGGTGACTCCTAGTATGTTTAGTGTGTGTTTATATATGTTTATTGTTTTTATTAAGTTTTCTATGTAATGCTTTTATCTTAAAAATAAATATACTTGCTTAGAAAAAACTGTGTGATAACTTGTAATGTCCCATTGAGAAATGTTTTTAGCTCATTACCTATGCCACAGGCATTTTCTATAATAAAGACTTAGTCACAGATATCTTTATCTTATTGATTAGTTAAGCTGAGATACCATAAGAGGAATTCCATGTGTAGATTGGTTATGGAAAATAATTCTTCTTTATCCCAAGTACGACATGTATGGGAGTGAATCAAGCTGCAAAGTCACTTCTCCAGTCTTCAGATTGGTTTGGTATCAATAGCCTTTCTGTATTCTATATAATGTTGCATTAATCTTGACTAAATCTTTGATTAATAAATTCCAATTGAGACTGATTATTTGAAGGCTTATTAATAAATCAAAATCAAACCTAACAACTGTGCATCTGCCTGATTTAGTATGGGGCAGAGACAATCTGTATTTCAAGACTAGTATATAGCTCAGCAAAATCTCATTACTTAAATAATAAATTTCCTCGAGCCTGGAAAATAAAAACTGTTATACCACTTATATCCTCTACATTTGCCAAATCACAGCTAAATTCCTGCTGCAAAGGAAGCAAAATATCTGCATCTCTGGAAACTCAAGAACCTTACATAAAAGCAAAAGAAGCCAAATAACTATGCTTCAGTTAAAATATAAAATATAATGTAAAACAAACATTACAGAATCTCTTGTAGGATCAGTGCAAAAACGCTAATAATACAGGAAGATTGACAAATTGAGGTCCGGGTAGCCTGCTGACAACATTCATTTTGTTCGTCAATATCATGTAACAGCCGCACCAAGGGAAGTTTGTCATCTTGGCCTAAAAATTAAACCAATTACAAGGCAATTTGCTAAGAGAGAGGAGTATGGGTAGAACAATGAAACAAAAGGAGAGGGGGACAGAGCATTCAAAGGCATAAAAAGTGATGCAGAAGGTGGTTGTGACTTGGATTTTTTTTTATAAAGTGCCTGAGGGACATAAGTTCTGTTAAAATAGATGTTTTCATATTAGTTTCTAACTTTCTATGAGGAATCTAAGATGTTTTGAATTAAATTCTAACCTCTTTCATTTCCATGCATCCTTGAAAAATGGAAGGATCACATTAATATACATAATAAATGAGTAGGAGGCTGAAAGTCCTTTGAAACAGAGCTCTTTTGTGAAGGTTATTGTTACACACCATAAATAATTAAAGCAGCGAGGCCAATAGTCTGGAAAACATAAAAGCTATGTTTATAGGTAGGAGAGCCATTGTAGAGCAGAGAGACAGCAAGCGATCATCTCTATTTTATGGTAAATAAATATTCTCTCCAATAGATTAATCCACAATTGAAAGAAACAAAAATTAGTTCTGAAAACAACATAAGCTTAATCAGTCTAAACTGTATGATCATGCTAACCGCGTTAAGAGTGATATTCCAGAAAAATCCTTCCCTGTTAGAGATACAGGCTTTCAATGAGGGTATAAACCCCCAATTATATTTTAAAATTAAATATTTAATTAATAGTGGATGTTTTTATTTACTGTTCAAAAAGGTTGCATCTTAAAATACAGTGAATATGAAAAAACAAAGAAGAAATGTGATATGCTGCATGGACACCATATAAAAAAAGTTGTATTGTGCTGTACATATTTCAGGAAGAACTTTAAAAATGTCTCATTAAGCAATGCAAATTTTAATATATTATCAGTAGGGGGAAACAATGCATCTGACAAACTTGACTACTTACTAAGCAAATCAGAAGATAGAATGTATGTAGTCATATGTAAAGTTGGATTGTCAAAAGCATTCAGCATTGTCCTAACTCTGCTCTCACTGACTTTAGTGGGAGCAGTTAGACCAAAGCTCAGTGCTTTTTAAAATCCCACCTATATAATAATTTAGATTACTAAAGAAGACACAAGAAATGAAACAGCAAAGATGAAAATCAACTATATAGCATATTTACATCTTTTTCCAAGCCAAACACTTCATGAAAAGGGAGAGGTCTACATTTACAGCACCGAGAGTTCTGCATGGGTTTAGCTATTTATTTTTTCTATAAACCAGTGACATGTTCTTATATTAATGCCTACTAACAGGGATTATTCACCACAAATGGAAAGGTGTGAGGACACATGGATTTCAAGATTTTCCATTTGTTCTTTGATATATTACTAATTGCTTTGTACATGCACCAATGTCTTTTATCACAAATCAACAAAAAAGAATTCCAACATGCAGGTCTTTTATATTTGGCAGACATCCCATTTTTCTAATTATGATATAACCCAGAGAGCAGTACTATAAAAATCATTCCATATATTATATTTTGTTTTCAATTAAAATTCAATTAACAAATTGAAAATAGTCCATTTTTATGACCAATGTTCGCAAATCCCTTTGAAGATTTACAGCACTATGTAAGTGCTAAGTTAATTATATACCAAAAGCATGAAAACAACCTTAAAACTGAATACTGTGGACAGCCAACTAATTTTTGGGGCCACCCATGAGAGTCACTGCACTGTTGCAAATGCCTACTGTAAGCAAGCAAAGCCAATATAAATCATGATTTGTACTATGCAGCTTATCCTAGTTTCAAGCAACTACCAACATCATGGGTGTAAGATACACCCAGAGCTAGGACTCAGACAGACACAGGCAAAACTGCTCCTACAAATACTGTTTGGCCTAGAAAGGCACACTAATTTGGGCTAAAGAGTGCTAGTCTTATCTCTCCCACTGACAGGTATTAATAGCTCTGTGAACTTCACAAACATTATTGTTAACCCATAGAGTTTAAGGCCAGAAGGGATGATTAGATCATCTAGTCGGACCTCCTGTACACCACCAGCTGTTAAATTTCACTCAGTTACCCCTCTATTGAGCCCTGTACACGTGACCATATGTCCTGTTTTGGCGTGGACAGTCCCTTTTTTAAGCCCTGTCCCAGCCATCCCGCCTTTTTTTGGCAAAAGTAGGCATTTGTCCTGTTTGCTCTTGCCAACTTGATCAACACTAACAGAACCCTTTGCCAGTTGGCACATTGATCCATATGCATTCAAGATCCTGTGGTTTTGAGTTATCAATAACAGAGAATGGTGTCATTAATGCAGAGTGTGACACCCTTTCCCCACTACATACATACATCTTTTACCCATTCTATCCTTCCTAAACACCTGCCCTCCACCTTTCTTTGTCCTCCAACACCTCCAGCTGGCTCTTGCAAAGGATGGGCCCCAGCCATCAGCTGCCAGGATACAGTGTCCAGCTATTGTCTGAGCCCAGGGAGCAAGATGGCAGTCACATCTGCCTTCTAGGTGTCTCTGCAATGATCACACTCCTTGTCCCACCACCTAGATACTTGTACAACACATGGGGGAAACCGAGTCACACAAACATTCCTACAAAACATTAAGAAAATTCCCACTTTGTCACACCATCACCAGTGGACATTTGCCAAAAACGTCACAATCCCATCCAACTGTGCAGTTACATTTCATACTTTTACTTCCCAGAAACACCACACCTTCCTATTGTCCTTGTGTCCTTTACTGAATTCTCTGTCCACGTTTCTTAATATGGAGTTACCAATGACAACTGCTAGTCTTCTTGTGATGGTTGAAGAGCCTTTCTTGGTAGGTGCATGTTCTTGCAGTTCAGCAAGCATTAGACATGTCACCCATAGATTTCTGTTCCTTTCTTCTAGAAACAGGTTCTTCAGTAGTTGACTTGCTAATCATGATACTACCTCTAGCCAGGCTGAATGGCTCCAGGTTCTCCTTTCCCTTTGCTCATAAATTACGAGTCCACTTCTTAGGTTTCTATTCTTTCCAGTTCCCCTATCACTGAACCTTTTCCTTTGATGTCTGTGGCAAAGATTTCCAAATGTGTTTATCCAATAAGTCTTCATTTTCTCAAATGCTGCACAGCATTAAAAATAGTGCTTCCAGACCACCTGTCTTCTCCTCCAGTATGTTTGCCAGCTTGCACTAATGCACTAGCAATCTCTTCAATCTTCCAGCAGAAAGGGAAACATAGCACGTCAAAGCAACCGTTTCCTTATCATTCATATCCTATTTGATACAGAGCCAGACCTAAAACAGATGTAACCATGCTTCGTTTTTAAACTCCCTTTGAAACTCAAATCAGCCACTCCTGTTTGCCTGGTAACTGATATATATTTCACCTCAATTTATCATGTAGGGATTAACCTTCAGAGACGTCAAAAACTGGGTCTGTTCAAAGATCCAAGAGCGCCAGCCTCACCGAGACACAAACAGACTTGCCTCAATGGGTCTGTTCAGATCTCCACAGCCAGGCCACACAACTCTCACAGAGAACAAACAAACAAAAACAGACAGCCCATACACACCACTCACAAAATCCTTCTGCCTCCAATCACAAGGGTCTGCACTGAAGCCCTCCAAAATTCCCATGTGCTGCTCTGAAGTTTACCTAGCAACAGACTTATATACTATACCTTGTGGCTCAATTTCACCCCCTCTTTAAAAGGGAGGGATTAACTACTCAGACTTTAGGGAACTCATCACAGTGACTCACTCTCCAAATCTATGTGCTTGCTAGGATGTCAGTAAAACTGTGAAATCCCTGTATATACCCACTGTTACCTGGGGTTTTCAGAACACACAGCAGTGGTAATTTAACTGTTTCATTCCAGGTGGTTTCAGGAATAAGCCAGTGAGAACATAGCACTTCTGACTGAAAACAATTAATACAAGTAAGAGCGCTCACATCTAAAACTACTATTTATTAGATTTCAGCACACACAAACATAAGCAATAGGTTTAGGACATCCCAGATATAGTTACCCACTGTCTGAGGTGGTTTTGAGTTATCACCAGCCAGGCTTCCAGGGGCCCTCTTTTCATTCAGCTAATAGAGAGTTTTGGTGTCAGCTCCTTGCCCTAAGAAAAGCTACCTCGTACTGCTCCAAAGTACACTATCTCAGTGGTTCCCAACCTGTGGCCCATGGGCCAAAAGTGGCCTGCAGGGGCTTTCAAAGTGGCCCACTACTCCCCTCCTACAGGCTGCAGAAGACAGCCGCTGCCTAAGCAGCCAGGCGGAGCACATTGCCGTGGGGTTAAAAGACTTGCAGCAGCCAAGGGGATGGGAGAAAAGCACTCCCCTTTCCCTGGCTGTAGCAGGGAGCACAGCAAAGCACTCCGCCTAAGTCCCTCAGTGCTGGGGTCCCTGCTGGAGCCAGAGGGAGGGGAGCACTGATCTCCCATCCCCCTGACTGCAGAAGGGAGCCACCGCCTAGGGACTCAGGTGGAGCACATGGGGCTACAGGATACATGCGGTTTCCCTGCTGTAGCCAGGGGACAGGAGATCAGTGAGGAGAGAGGCAGCCTCCTCCCTGAACTCCTTCTGATTGGCTGCAGTGGGAGGCTGGGGGGAGGGCTGGTGGCAGAGACTGGTGGCCCTTCAGGGTTGTAACAATGATATCTGTGGCCCTCCAGCCAAAAAAGTTGGGAACCACTGCTCTATCTAGTCCTTTTATACTAACTATCACAAAACACACAGATCATAGTGGCCCTACTGGGTCATGACCTCTCCTAACTTGAATAAGATACTTATTAACAACACATTCTTAACAATCTTAATCATAAACTTCTGTATCAAAGGCGCCTAAATTCAAGGTTCCTGTCCATTTGTTTTCTTTCAGTCTCAAATTATTGACTTTCTCTCCTCTCCTCCCATTCTGATTAGCAAAAACTGCCAGACTGCAGCTAGCATCTGACCTTGTCTCTAGAAACCCTGTTTTTTCAAGTTAACCCGTAACTATGTGGTGTTTTATTTTATGAATTCATGATGGCTGAATACACACAATATGGTTGCAATTAGCTTGATCAACTTCTGGTGTAAAACACCCCTCAAATTCAGGGCCAGCACCACTTCTACACAGCATTTTGAGATAGGAAATTGAGCTCTAAGTAAATTCAGAGCATCATTAACAAAAAACAACACTCAAGAGTCCTAACTTTTCTCCTACTCTAAACAATAGTCTAACCATTGCACTAAACAACCCCTAATCAGAGGCAGGAAAATAACCCTGGAATACAAATCACAGCATTCTACTTCTGTATAAAAAGTAGTTCTGACATACTCTGCCAGTGAGTTTCAGGTCACCGCACTGATGACCAGTTCACATAATGATAAACTACTATTACTTAGGGAGGCCACTCATCAGGAAAGTCTTTTTTGAGATGTTTGTTCCATCAGATATTGGGACAAAATTGAATGAAGTTTTGTCCAGTATTGGAAAGGAGATTCCATTTTTAAAAGCATGCCATTTCACCCCTTCCAGCCTGACCTCACAGGCACCTTGTGTAGGATGTAACACAGGTGGGGATGGGCCCACACCATTCCAGGAAGTACTGGAATGTCCAGTATTCTGAAAATGTGTGAGTGGCCACCCTATCACTGCTACCAATTAACAGATACTTCTTAACCCCGGGTAGTCAATAGGCAGCCCACAGTTCATATCCTGACCACCAGAGGCTTTTCACTGGACTGTGGGGTGCACTGGGACTCAGGGCTTCAGCCCCACAGGAGGCACCAGGACATCCGGCAGGGGCTAAAGCCCTGAGTCCTGGTGGGGCTGAAGATCCAAGCCCCGGTGCTTCATGGGGCTCCATTTAGGGATGTGGGGGGGGGGGGTCACCTCCCTCCCCGATTTACGTCAGCCCCAGGTACCTGCCAGGGCTCCCGCTGTCAGCTCTGTGGGGGCAGGGCTCAGTTTAGGGAGGTGGGGGGGGGGCACCTGCCACCCCGAGTCACCTGTCAACCCCGGGTACCAGCTCCCCAAGGCCTGCCAGCAGACAGTCAATCACTCCTCTACCCACACTAGCCCCCCTCCACATGAATTGCCCACCCCCAAAGTTTCATGGTCTGGTCAAAAGCCTTTGGCGATCTGGATATGTCCCACAGTCCACCTACCAACCACCGCTGCAATAGGCCCTGGGTATATTAGACAGCATTGTATGTGTTTGTTGAACAGGGACACTTGCGATGTGAAAAATGTTTCTCTGGAGTCCAGACCTTAACTATACCTTGATCAAGAAATCTGGAGTTTGACAAAAAAATAAGTGACTAACCCTGCCTTAAAGTTCAAATACTAAGGGGTCCATGCTGTGGATCTAGAGGCTCTAGGTGCCAACCCATGTGGGTGGTTTTATGGCTGTACATACCTGATTTCCCCACCTCACAAACAAGAGACCCATAAGATACTAATTCTATGATTTCTTAGTTTTCCATCATCACAATATTTTTGCCCCTTTGACCTAGGTACCTAGTTTTATAGCACAATCTCCAGCCCAAGCTGCAACTTTTAACACTATTTATACAGCTATTTTTAGAGCATTAGTGCAAGACCTGCTAGCCCAAGTCTGCTCAGACAGGCTGAGGCTTGCTTCAAAAAGTTATATAGACATACACTAAGTACATGCCATACATAAATTATTCTGAGGCTGGAAGGCTGTGTAGTAACAGGAAAATTAACCAACAAGATGCAAGAAGGTTTAAGATAGAGTAGGACAGATCTGGCTCTCTCTCTCATCCTCCTGCTGGCAGCTTTTCTATTCACAGTCGTGCCCCTCTTTTCTCCACCACCTTTAAAAATGTTACATCATTTTATATTCACTTGTGCTTACCCACCACTGTTGAATTTATACTCCATAAATATCTCCTCTGAATTGCATCCACAGTCTAGAGGTACAGTTGCTGCCAATGACAATTTACAATCACCTCCCTCCCCTCTTATATGACTTCTAAACAAATCACAAGGGAATTGGGCCCACAGAAATTAACACAATTTAGATGAAGACAAAGTCTTTCAGTGCTTTTCTATCTTTGGAATCACTACATGGCACAAACTGGTAGGGGTGTTATTTATACTTGATTAACAATTTGACTGGGGCCTTTGAGAGCTATTGCAATGTAAATGGTGTCCTGACCCTGAGCCACTGTGCTTGGCTCTGTACAAATGCACAGTAAAATAAGGCAAAAACAATGAGAGTCCTGTAGCACTTTAAAGACTAACACATTTAATTTCTGCAGGCATAAGCTTTCGTGGGCTATAACCCACTTCATCAGATGTAAGGAATAGAAATCAGATAGGAAGTATATATATAAAGTGTTCTTCTTGTATGGTAGATACTTAATGATGTGTTGGAGAGATTTTAGCTGGGGGCTGTAGGTGATGGCTAGTGGTGTTCTGTTGTTTTTTTTTTTTTTGTTGGGTCTGTCCTGTAGTAGGTGACTTCTGGGTACCCATCTGGCTCTGTCAATTTTTTTCTTCAACACATCATTAAAGATCTACAACCTATACTAGCAGATGATTCCTCACTCGCTCAAGCTGTGGGAGGCAGACCTATCCTTGCTTACAGATAGTCCCCCAACCTGAAGCAAGTACTCACCAGCAACTGTACATCATACAAGAAGAACACTAACCCAGGATCCTATCCCTGCAACAAACCCCGTTGCCATCTCTGCCCACACGTCGACTCTAGTGACACCATCACAGGTCCTAACCACATCAGCCACACCATAAGACATTCATACACCTGCACATCTACTAATGTAATATATGCCATCATATGCCAGCAATGCCCCTCTGCCATGTACATTGGCCAGATCGAACTGTCACTATGCAAAAGAATAAATCAGACATAAAAAATGGTAACATCCATAAACCAGTAGGAGAGCACTGCAATCTCCCAGGACACTCCGTAGCTGACTTGAAAGTTGCCATACTTCTATAAAAAAACTTCAAAAACAGACTTCAAAGAGAACCTGCAGAGCTGGAACTCATCTGCAAACTTGACACAACCAAACTGGGTCTGAATAGGGAGTTGGAATGGTTATCTCATTGCAAGAATTGTCACTGTTCACACATTCTCATCTTCTAATCAATAATTGGGAATAGGCCTCAACTACTCTAACTGAATGGACTTTGCTTATACCTACCTTCCCCATTGTTGTTCCTTACGGGGGGGGGGGGGGGGAGTGTGCATGCGTGCGTGCACCTCCTATCTGATTTCTATTCCTTACATCTGACAAAGTCGGTTATAGCCCACGAAAGCTTAGGCCTGCAGAAATTAAATGTGTTACTCTTTAAAGTGCTACAGGACTCTCATTGTTTTTGCTGTATACAGACTAACACAGCTACCTCTCCAGTAAAATACAGGATGACCTTCATCTCTGATGCAGCATTGGGGCTCACTGCTACATCTATTGAGACAGCCCGAAGGACTTAAATTGTTCCCACTCTTGTACACAACCCCCCACTCCAATGTCTTGTCTTCCTACAGGGGAATGTACCCTCCTGCCCTGAGCCACCAGGGTGGGGGGACCTTTTCTTCTTAGCCTCCCACAAAGGCGCCATCCTCTGCCTGCTCAAATTCTCAAGAGCCTCAACACCCCGCCCGCCAGGTGGGCTTTGCACACATCTTCCACGTTAAGCCCACTAGCATTGGCGCACCAGTGCCATTACCCCGGCACGGCCCCCCGCAGCGAGCATCCCTCCCAACCTCCTCTCACCACAACCGAGGGGCAGCCTTCTCCCCTCACAAGGGACTTTGTCGTGCTGGCCTATGCCCCAAGGCCCCTGCCTTTCTCTGTGGTGACTACACTTCCTCGCTCGCTCAGCCTCTCCCAAGCTGCCTCCCATTCAAACTGTCACTGAGTGGCACACCTACCCAGCCCACCAACAGCCAAGCGCGTAACTACAGTACGCATGCGCCACCAGACAAGCGCGCCCAACACAAAACCGTTCACCCTCAACCCGCCATGTAAAACACGCGCGCCTAGCAGAACGCACTCTCGCCAAACTCTTCAGCGTAGATGTTCCACTGCGCATGCGTACTTCACAAGGCGCCCTACTCCCGTCACGTACTTCCGAGCCCCATCTTTCTCCATAGCGCATGCGTTAGATACCGCCCGTTTGTCACCATGGTAACGGGACGCGGAGCCGGGGCCGGGTGAGTGGGGTTTGTCCGCAGCCGCCATGTCGGAGATTCTGTGCGAGTGGCTGAACCAGGAGGTGAAGCTGTCCCGGCCCGTGGGTAAGTTAGGGGTCCCGACGTCTGGGTCCTGAGCGCCGTGGCGGTGATACGAGGGGCTTGTGCCCATAGGGGACGGTACTGCAACTGGGGATGCAGGGCCCGTGGGTGCTCACAGACCACCGCGTAGAGTCTGCCTAGGCGGTGCCTACAGGGGCCCCCTCAGGTGTGTCTGTTCGTCGGGACCCTGTGGGTTGGAGTTCGTTCGGGCAGCACGTACAGATGCAAGGGAGTTGCTGCCCGCAAGGGAGTCCCAGATGGCAGTACACCCCGGCCTGCTCCACAGCAAGCCGGCCTCAGTATTAATGCACATGTAGAGAGATGGGATCCATGCGTCGACATGGGTGGGAGTCACTTTGAGGAGACTTTGAGGTCTAAGAGACTGGTGAGGTTGTCTCGGGGTCTGCAGGCAAGTCTGGGAACTGGAGGAAGTCGGGGTAGCAGAAGGGTTCTGCTGCTGGGCTGGGAGTTGGGTTGTCGGCAGTGTTATTCATACACTGATTATAGCTGGAGTAGGGTTTGTTCACTGTGATACATTCAACTGAAAATACAGTCTCCCTGATTTTCTTCCATGCTTATCTGAATTCTGAGATTTCAAACCAGGATTTACCTAGGGACCTATTGGTATACCTTCCTGCAGAAGCCACATGCAATATGGGAGTTACTGACCTTGAATAATGCTAATGGAAATAATAGTGCTACATGATAGTTCTGGCTGATCTATAAAGGAATTCACCCTCTTTCCTCACACCCAAATAAAGGGCTAAAACCAGTTGTGGATTCTAGTTTTCCCCCACAAAAAATTACAACATAATCTCTTTACAATCTCTAAAATAATTTTTGTGAGAAAAATGATGATTCTCCTCTAGGCCATGTGGACTCCAGTGCCATGAAAAGTTTCAATTACATCGATTAATAAGGACTTGAGGATAGAAAGTACCTGAATTTATATTTACACAGTAGTTCCTGCTCTTTGAATTATGACTTTTGAGAAGCACCTACTCCATAATTAGAAAGAAATATCCTACTTAAAATCAGACATATTAAAACATACTTACTGGCTGGTTTTGTTTCTGTTAGTGTTTTAGCACCAGGAGAATTAGTAACTGTAACCTGTCAAGTATTAGTTTTGCAGCCAAATGTAAACAATTAAAATAGTGTAATTTACTTTGTTGATATTGAGATTTAGATTTTGGAGTAGATTATGGAATTTGTCTCTTAATAGAGTTATATAACATAAGTACTGGCTACTTGAAGGCCATTTCTAATCCTAAAGTTATTTTAACATAGTAATTTCATTAACAAAAATTTAAAATTAGCTTACAATGTAAAGATTTTATAACCGCAATAATAAGTTGAACTAAAACTTAGATATAAGTCTCTGATGTTGTACAAATACTGTAATGATCTCTAATATTATTCATATGGTATTTTGTATTTTTTTTACTATTGCTTGTTTTTTAACCCAGATCCAAAATCATTCCCAAAAGAATTTTCTACTGGCTATCTGATTGGAGAAATTCTGCACAAATATGAGCTTCAGGATGACTTTAACCAATTTTCACAAAGCAGGTTTGTAACTTAAGGCACAGCTGATGCATGTAATATATCTCCTATGTAACTTATACAAGATTTTTATTTATCACTGAGGATTTCTTAGTGATACCTAACAGGATCTGATAAAGTTATATACCAGTCATTAGTTAGCTACATATCAGTTGTGTTAGTTGCACTAATTAGCTGCATACTTCCGAAGGATCTGATCATTCATGAAATGTTTACTGGGAAGATGTACTAGGATGATGGCAGCACAATTAATGTTAATCAACATGGTCCTATGGAAAACAGGTATTTGATTTAGTACTGCATGAACTTCTGATTAAAAAATTAACACTGCAGAAAATTGATGTAACATATTAAATAGGTTAAAAACTGGCTAACTGATAAATTGTAGATCCCCAAAATGGGAAAATAATCATTCTATGCTGTATTTCTAGTGGAGTCTTGCAAGGATCTGTTCTTATACCAATTCTATTTAATATCTATAAAGTTATTGCTGATAAAGTTTGCTGATGACACAAAAGTTGGTGGAGTGGTAATTAAGGAAGGGTTAGTTATACAGAGAGATTTGAATCACTTGGTAAGCTTGGTTTATTAAAACACATGTTCAAATGCAAGGTCATATATCTAGGAACAAAAAAAGTAGGTCTTAATTACAGGATGGGTGGCCATTATCCTGGAAAACAGTGACTTTTAAAAGGCCTCAGGGGTCATGATGGATAACCAGTTGATCATGAGTTGCCACTAGAATGCAGTGGCCAAATGGGCTAGCACAATCTTTGATTTATAAGCAAGAGGAATATCAAGTAGGGAAGTCGCATTATCTCCATATTCGGCATTAATGAGACCATTACTGGTGTATTGTGTCCAGTTCTGGTGCCCACACTTCAAAAAGAATGTTGAAAAGTTGAAAATGGCTCAGGAAGTGAGTTATAAGAATGGTTTGAGGTTTGGCAAATTTCACTGTCAAGCAGATTTAAGAAGCTCAATCTATTTTGCTTATCCAACAGAAAGTTAGGAGGTGACTTGATAACAATCTATAAGTAGCTATCTCGGGAGAAGATTTCAGATAGTGGAGGGCATTTTAATCTAGCAGACAAAGACATAATGAGATCCAGTGGCTGGAAACTGAAACTAGATAAATCCAGATGGGATATAAAGTATAATTTTTTTTTTAATAGTGAGGGAAATTTCTCTTTGGAACAATTTACCTAGGGATATGTTGGATTTTCCATCATACAAAGTGTTTAAATTAAAATTGGATGTCTTTCTAAAAGTTATGCTCTAGCTCAGCAATTCCTAAACTGTATTGGGTCATACACCACCTTTTAAAAAAATTGTTGTGAAGTGATTTGATGGAACATCAATCTCACATATCACTAGTGGTATACAAACCACGGTTTGGGGACCCCTGGGTTGGGGAATCCCAGGAATTATGGCTTCATGCATGAATTATTGGGTGAATATCTATGGTCTGGGTTAAGCAGGAGATCAGACTAGATGGTCATAATAGTCCCTTCTGGCCATGAAATATATTAATCTAGCATTCTCCCATAGCAGACCCTAAGCATTGAGGGAAGAGGTAACTCCAAAAAACACTGCACTTTTAAGTTCACAGTTGTTTCCTCTTAAGGACTGTATTAAACTTCTGCCTCCCAGGCCTAGTTCCTCTTTCTAGTGACTATATAGGTTTCAATCAGTCTTTTAAAATAAATAAATAAATAAATAAGGGAGAAAAAAACCCCAATCTCAGTAACACTTCCTTTCATTTGTGTGGTACCTGGCATGTCTATATCATGCTCAGTAACTAGCTTTCCTTCTCTTGTTTTTGGGACACTAAGAAGCCTTATCTGCTTCAGAGCTCCATCATTTAACTCTGGCCTGCCTGCTCTGAAGCTTCATGGGTTTCTAACTCTGTCACACTTCCTACCATTATGTCCCCTGATAGGTAAAATACCCTATCACAGATGGTAAAACACAAATAAGTAAAAAATCTAATAAGATCTTAATGTAAGTTTGTGAAAATGAAGGTCTGTTTGATACTGGTTACTCTGCAAGGAGAACTCTTCAGAATAGTATATCTTTACTGAATCATGTTATAGAAAGATCTTAGCTTCTCCATAGCTAACTGTGAAACAAAGTCATAAGCCTGATTTTCTCCTTCCCTTTCTTATATTTGCCAGATCAAAGCCAAACCATTTGAAATTTAACAGGGTGATATTTTGGCAGGGCTTGATTTTTGGGAGAGGTACTTTTGAAAGTGATATGACAAGGTGTTATGGGGTCTAAATGATGAAGTCCTCATCTACTTTTGGAAGTTTTTCTAATGTCTCTTTGGCTGGACATAATTCAAGTGGCTTGGCCTAGAAATTTCAAATTAATATTTAGTATAGTCTCCCTAGTCTGTTGCCTTTGACTATGTTTGGAAGATAATTCTTTTGTTGTTATTAGTGGTTTCCATATACTTCAAAAACCCACATGACCAATGTTTGCTTTAAAAAGCATATGTGGTCTCACAGATCTGTGAAGTTCTGCTGGTACTCATCCTCCAACATCTACTCTCAAACTTAAAGGAAAGGTACAAGGAGATGGACTGGAGGCTACCTTTTCCATGGCTGCTGGTGGTGATGTTGGAGGGTTATGGGGAATGTACATTGCTTTTTCTGTTTGAATCAACAAGCAAAATGTTGGCTCTGTTCTTCCTTTCAATTTTCTCACTTCTTTATATGACCATCCTTTTAATGTCTGATTTTTTTCACCTTACGGGATCTCCATACTACATATCTGTATAGATATACTTTATGTGTGCAATATATTATCCGTAGAGCTGGTGGGAAAACTGAATTTTTTTCGCTCTAAAAAATTCATGGGATAATTGTCCCTTCCAAATTTTTTCGTGGAAGAATTTGGGTTTTCAGCAGGAAATTTCAAAACAAAATGTTTTGTTTTTAATTTCATTTTGAAATATTAAAATGAAAATTATTGTTTTGACTTAATGTCATGTTGGTTTGTGGAAACAGAAACATTTCAGTCTCCTGCATTGGGAGTTTTCTCTCCAGAGGATGACTTTATGGTAGCAACCCAGAACTAAACCGAAGGCATCATCACATCCTAGTGTACTACACTTTTGTCTGCTTCTGAACCTTCATCCAGCTAATGATCTGCTGCTCTTCCTCAGATAAGCAATTCTCCCCACTTTTCTTAAAACACATGGCTGAAGTAAGCAACCACGTATCAATCAGAGGCATGTCCCTCATTCTTTTAACATATCCATCAGAATGCACTTCTGATGTAAATTAGGCAGAAATGGGAATCTATAATAAATTTCCCATTGACTGGGTAAAGGACATTGTAATAAAATATTCTAATGAAATTAATAGTAGGGTGGAGCTTCTATCTAATGACATATCCACATAACAAATTAAGGTGTGATTATAGAACAGGTAAGCATACTTATACTCTAGGTAGCGCAAGTAACAGTGGTAATGAAGGCGTGACAGCATACACTTCAGCACAGGCTATCTGCCCCAGTACAAACCCATCAGGGACCCTGGGTACATAATTGTGTTGTTAGTCTGCAGTGAAGTCCTTGCTGCCATGTCTTCACTATTAGCCTTGCTAGCTAAATTAAAGCACTATCCACAGTGCAATCTAATTAAAGAGCTTTTTCAACCAGTTGTATAGCTTTTTAAAGTCAATCAAACAAAAAAACCTAGATTGTTTTTAGACTCCTGTAAAGCTTTTATATTTTGAATTGTTTCTATTGAGAGTGTATCAATGAATAATCCATTATTTCCGTATTCACCATGCACATTACAACCTACTTTTAACTCATGTTCAAAGCCAGTTTTTTCCATATATCCTGATGTAGTGGTATATAACATGACAGTGCTTGCTGCAGCAAGCTGAACTTTCAGATAGTGTTTCTAATGGTCCATCCTGGCTTTAAGATCTATTAAACTAAACTCTATGAAGTGCAAAGTAACATAATATTTAGCAGTATGTATAGTATTTTTGAATAGCAAAACACCATACTACATATAGTTTTGTTTTTTAAACATATAGGGTCGCAAACTCTAAACTTAACAATTTTTCTCGCCTGGAACCAACACTTCAACTCCTTGGTGTGCATTTTGACCAGAATGAGGCCCAAAATATCATGACTGAACAGCATGGGGCTGCAACCAAGCTTCTGTATCAACTGTATGTTGCCCTAGAAAAAAAGAAAAAGGCAGGGCTCACAGGAGTAGCCATGGAAACAATGAGACCTGCAGCACCTGCAAAGCTCAAGTGTATTGAGAGTGAGTTGTATCGAGAGGTAGGTTAAGTTTGTCTGTCATATACATCACTAGATAATCATCCGCCTAAAATGCAGCACATTTCCATATACCTTTTGGGTAAGAAAAACAAAACAAACAAACAAAAACCTTTCAGTTCACTTAACTCAACATTCTGTTCACTATACAATACCTATGTGAAACATCTGAGAGAGATGCTTAGTTTTCCCTTCTCTTCATTGGTTCACAGGCAGGCCAATCAACTTCAAGATTCTCTGCTTCCCTGGCTTTGTCTCTTTCAATTTATTGCTTATATTCTTCCCCAGGCTTCTTTTTGCATCAAAGTAGATAACAACACAGGCCAGTAGTTTTATAGCAGCTGCCCTCTTATTCTTCTCAGCAGTAAAATTTGAATGCTGAAACTGAGCAAAGTTGAAGACAGAGAAGATGGTCAGGATTGTAGATCCTTCCAGAGCACACACTCCTTGACCTCATTAGTAGTGCTCACAGTGGGCAGACCACAATCCCGCATCAGGAGAGCAATTTGAATAAGCTGTATGTTGTGAATCAAATTCATCCCTGGTTTATATGCTGTTCGCTGGCACAAAATCAGACATAGATCTCCATTGGCAGAACGATCACCAAGGAGAGTGGGAGCAGCCATAATATCCCTTCACCAACAAGGTTGCATGTGGATAGTACACACCAAAAAGGGATAAGAGGTGCAACTAAAGTAACAATTAACCCCTGATTAGCATTTCCTGCAATTGTCTGAGTTCATCTGTTCAAAACACTAATTGACCTCCTTTAATTTACAAGTCTCTATGTCAATTTCAGCAAATCTGACAATTTTTCTGAAAAAAAAATTCCTGTATTTCTAGTTATTGTTCTGTGTACTTCAGTATATGAGAAATGCCTATTCAAAACCATTTTCTAAAATGTCCCTTTAAGACATTTTTGAGTTTTGGAGATAGATTAATGTTTAATTGGTTAAATGTAATATTTGTGTTTCTGTTCTATCTCTGAGATATCTTGATATTATTTCATTGTAGCGGCTTAGAAACCTAACGCCACGGCAGACTGACTTGAGACTGAAGCAGGTTTCGGAGCATTTTGAAATGAAATCTAAGCACATGGAAAATAAAACAGCACGTATACACTTTGCAGAACAACAGAAAGTTAAAAAATTCCAGGAGGAGCAAAGAGTCCAAGACATTGAAAAGGTAAAAAGTCCATTTATTTTTTCATACCAAGACTCCAATCCTACACATGTTTATTTATGTTAACTTTAAGTGTGTTGTTAGTTCTGTTGAAGCCAGCAAGTCTACTCATTAGGTCCCTTTATATTTCTCCCACACAATCATATATTGATGGAAAATCAGAAAAAAGTGAAACATCTTGACAAACATTAAGATGTGGCTGTGTAACCAATAATATTTTATAAATCATTTAAAATATTAATATTTTATACACACACACGCAACAGGACAATAGAGTGTTTGGTGTATTTGTATGTTTGTATATTGCCATTATTCAAGTGGATTGTTAGGAATAAGGACAAAGGGCAAATGCCACCAGCACATGAGAAGTAATATTCAAACCTGACACACAACATGAAGAGTTTTACTGTGATTATAAAGTGGGTCTTATCAGTGTAAGAAAAAGAAAAAAGTATCTTTATCTATCTAAACATTCTTCCCAAAAGCAAATGTAAATGACTGTTAAAATAAAAAAACCCACTTATCTTTGATATAATACTCTGTTTTGGGGTTGTTTTGTTTATGTATTTTTATATGTTTAATCTCAGGAGGTAAATTTGCTTTTTCCAATCATGCTCAACCTCTTACCTATACATGTGTATATATACCTAACCTTATGTAGTTTGCTTGATGATGTCACTTTGCTATTGGTCCCATTTCCTGACCCCCTGATTCAGTTTCACCTTTTTCCTGCTTTATATTCACAATTTATGGCCAAAATCTTGGATATGAAGATAGCTTCAAACAACTGATCAAAAAGGGACTGGAGAATTGGTGCCTGACTGTATTTGAAGTGCTGCTTGGAGATATCACATGAGGCACCTGTTGCTTCTAAAGAGGAAAAATAATTATTTTTAGAAGAGAATTGGAAGCCTGTCAGCATACTGTTGTCCTTCAGTTCAGACCAGCACTTCAGTATCATTGTACGGAAGCAGTTCTTCAGTCCTTTAATTTCAGATTCAGCAGTTAGTTTTTTATCCAATTTAATGCTAAAAACCTTTTGAGAGAGAGAAATAAGAATGGTGAAAGGGGAAAGCAGAAGAGACAAAAAAACTGCAAAAAGCAGAGGAGACATAGGAAAAATGATGAGGGTCTATGCCACTTTCTCTCAGAAGAAGAAGAGAAATGAAAAAAGAGAAATGTTAACACATGGAACTGTCAGTGAAACAATACAGTCTTTAATTATTATATTACCAGTTTTTAATGTTAAAATATACATATTACAAATTTTGATTATTAAAAAATCTTTCATTTGACAGATCACTAGTCATTTTTGTGGAGGCACACTGATATTATCTGTAATGGAGTTCAGTAAACAAAAGTAGTGTGACACTAAGGTCTATCTCCTTCTCTCCGTGGTGACACAAAATGGGGAAGGCCACAGAGTAGTGCACTCTCACAGTGGTGGGGAAGGGAGACATGTGGCTCTTAGTACTTGGGAGTGCAAGGTTGGCAGTGCCAGCAGCTTTCTGGGGTGCCTGTCTGCACTGGGTGGGGATGAGGTGAAGACCCTGATACCAGCACACCAGTAAAACTGCACATTGAGAGTGCTGGATGTATCTTTGGAAAAATGTAGCAAGGGACATTTCTTTGTGTACTATTTCCCACCCCTACCAGCACCTAGGATGCATTGTGCATTGTGAAGAGATACACCTTCTAATACAAATGTTTGAATAGTATACCTCCCTCCCCAACATGGACCAACCACATGGGTAGCTTAAATGAGGTGATAGTATGCTAGGATATTGCCATGGCTGTTGATCAGTTAGAAAGTTAGTTTACAAGATATATTTTTGGCCCAAAGAAAAGATTGTTTCACATGTATATCGGGGACTGACAAATCAGGAGAACTCAAAATGCAGTCATTAAGACTTAATTATAGACAGGATATAGAGATGGGCTGTTTGGTTTCACTTTTTTAATGTTCTATTTTTTGAAAAATGATTTTCATCATAAGTTTTTGTAGCACAGTATGCAAGATTGGAACTTCAAGTACTTTCTGCTTATAAGAATTTTTATATGGATGAATTACAATACTTGTCTAGAATATTTGTGCATAAATTCAAGTTACTGAACAGATTTATACTGGATGTTCAGCATCGCATAGGAAGAAGGAGACAAAATGAAATAATGGCCAGAATTCAAGCAGCTATTATACAGATTCCAAAACCACCACCAAACCGTAGCCTGAAAGCTAATGAAGCCCAAAAATTGTTAAAGAAGAAAAAAGAAGCAGAAGTAAGTGTTAACTTTAGTAACACTAAATTTTAAAAAGCAAGCAAAATCATAGTAGAAATCTTCTGTTACAGATGATGTGCATACCAAATGATACTGATAGATTTAACTGATTTCAGTAATTACACTAGCATAAAACTGGTCTAATGCAATAGTGAATCAGGCCCAGTAATCTCTAAGGCAGAGGTCCCCAAACTGTGGGGTGGGCCCCTGTAGAGAGGGTGTGGAGGAACGTTTTGGGGGATGCAGAAGTTTTGGGACCCCTGCTCTAAGGGCTTGATCCTGCCCACTTTACTCAGGGAAAACTCCCACTGACCTCAATGAGAGTTCTTTCAGAGTAAGTAGAACAGAATCAGGCTTTAAATTAAACCTTGGTAATGTTTTAGGATTCACTTTAGCCACTTTGAAATCAGTGGAAAAACACCCCTAGTCTTTAATGGAGGTTGGATCAAGCCCTTAGTCATTTCCTCATGATTTGTGACTGTTTTACTTCTGCGTTGTAATTTATTAACTCTTACAATATGCTGTATGTCATTTACAACAGAAACACTAGTAAGATTTAAAACTATAGTTGTCTCATATCAAAGCAAGGAAGACAGAAGATTTTTTTTTGGCTGGATTGTTTTATGTTACACTACCATATGTAATACATTTAAAGCTTGTTGGAGAGTGCTTCCCATTCAGAAATTTGAATCATGTACTTAGGACTAAGTGGGCCAATTCTACCCAGACTCACATTTTGTACAACCAAATCTAGTTGAGAAGTTTGAAGGGGGTGAGGGAAGAGAGAGAATTTAGTTAGCCTTATTCTCTTTTGGAATTACCAAATGAGTTGGGTTACACAGGTGTAAAATAGGACTGAATTTGGATTACTGAATCTAAATGACAACATACTTGGCAAAGAATAGCATGCTTCAAAAACCCTGAACGGGACTCTTCAACAGGGCTTGAACTGACCTTTCACAGTAGTCTAGCACAGTGGTTCTCAACCAGGTTGTACACGTACCCCTAAGGGGACACAGAGGTCTTCCAGGGGGTACTTATCTAGATCAGTGTTTCACAACCATGGGATTTTGATCACTACGGAGATCGAGGGACAGGTTTAGGGGGTTGCAAGTGCAAGGCCAGCGTTAGGGAGTGGCAAACAGGGCAATTGCTTGGGGCCCCAGGCCACAGGCGGCCCCGCAAAGCTAAGTTACTTGTTTCAGCCTCAGGCGGCGAGGTTTGGGCTTCAGCCCTTCCACCTTGGGCTCCAGCTTCAGACAAGGCTCACAGGTGAAAAATAGGCTCAAGTATCACACTGAAATGTACGTATAATACTTATATTCCAATTGATTTATTTTATAATTGTATGGTTAAAAATGAGAAAATACGCCATTTTTCAGTAATAGTGTGTTATGACACTTTTGTATTTTTATTTCTGATTTTGTAAGCAAGTAATTTTTAAGTGAGGTGAAACTTGGGGTACGCAAGACAAATCAGACTTCTGAAAGTGGTACAGTAGTCTGGAAAGGTTGAGAACCACTGGTCTCTAACAAAACATATTGTGCAGAATGGAAGACTGCAAAACTCCAGACGCTGTTTTTGCAATGGGTTGACTTGTATATAGGAAAAGATGAAAATACAGGAAAGTGAATGTGTAGGAGCATTAGATAAGCTTGTCTTCTGTCACCCCTAGACTAGTTGATGTGTAATATGTTCTCAATATAATTTATTCTTATTAAAATGATATTCAAATTCTCTATAATAGTTACAGTACAAATACAAATTAACAGTTGAATCCATCTTGTATGGTTTTAGTAAAGGTAAGAAAATTGAAATGTCTGTGCTGTTCCTCTAGCATGTATACCTGGAAATTAAGACATTTGAGAAGTTTATGAGGAAAGAGAGCCCTACTTCTAGTAGCACCCAAGTCATTGACAGGTAATGTTTGCACAAAGTTAATATCAGTGAAACTGTGGTCACCGAAAAAATAAATCTTCACCAGTTTTGTGGTTCTATTAATGAAAATGTTCACCCACTATTACCTGTTTTTCATTTTTATTTCAAAGTATACCTCATTTTTTACTTCTAAATTTTGCAGTCAGACATAGGCATTAATATTCCTAAAGAGCCTTTTTCACTTGCTTATAACTTTCACCTTTAGGCTCATGTTTTCCAGGTCTCGTCTCAATGTTGTTTGGAGAGCTATAGTACTTTTTTTTTAAAGTAGCCCACATTTTTTCCTCTCAAAAAAGGTTTTGTGTCTGAGATGTTTAGAGCAGAAACTTAATGTTTTTACAAAAGTAATCTGTAGGTTGTGCCTTCCCATGTGCCTTCCCATGATACTGTGATAATTTCTTTTGTTTTGGCCAACTGTTAAGAGTTTGAAACATACATCATATACAGTCACATTGACTTTAAAAAAATTGTTGTATTAACAGTCTTACAGTGTACTGTTGTCACTGTGCATTATGTGTGAAGATGCATAAGGATTGAAATCTTTCACTGTGTACCTTGAAGCCTCAATCCTGCACAGACTTACACATGTGCTTACTTCTACAGACTGTGAGTAGTTCCATTGACTTGAAGCTGATGTAAAGTTAAATGTATGCATAAGTCTGGAGGACTGGAGCTTGAATGAGGTAGGGCTACTTATGGGTGTACATGAACTTTTGCCTCACTGAAGCTCTGATCCTGCAAACACTTAAGCATGTGTTTAACTTTGCACATGTGAGTAGTCCCAGTGAAGTCATTGAGCCTGCCCACATGCATTAGGTTACAGGAATCAGTTCAGCTAATTTATCCACTAGTTCACCATGTTTTCTTGGGCAAATAATTCCTTAAATATGATAGAGAGACTAAGATTCATGTTTCCAGATTTAATATTTAGGCAGATATTTTATGCACAGGAGTAAATCCCATTTTTAATTGATTATTCCAAAACTTATATTTTGCATTGGAGAAAAACATTTTGTGTAACTAAGACAGATGAGAGCTGTTTCAAGCTATCTTATTCTTGAGTTTAATCACTGTATTTTGCACTAGTCATCTGAAGACTTTTTTCAACATGGACTTCTGCCTCTAATTTGGCCATGCAAGGAGCTTCCAATTTCATATTGCTAGAACCTTAATGCCTGCATAAAATAGCTGTAGAAGTAGGTGCTCAGATACTGCGTTGATGAGTATAGTATAAGAAGCTCTGTAGAATAGAACAGAATAAAATAGAAGCATCAGATGATTTGTCTGGTTAAGAAACTGTATGTACTGGGCATTGAGAAGCCTTGGAAGAAAGACACCTGCCATTGGTGTGCCCTTCCTGTGCTTTAGTAGGAGACTGCAAATAATATAAAGTGGCTTCAGGAGCCATTCAGTGCCTTTCTAAAGGGGATGCTTAGATTTTTCTGGTATGGTTTTAGGTTGAGGAAACATAAACCATGTTCCTCGTTGCCCAGTGTATCAATACATACTGTGTTGGTATCCAGGGCACATACGGTATGAGTGAGTTATTTTTGGGCCCAGTGCCAGAGTCTACTTTCCTTGAAAAGTTAAGGTTGGTGAGAACTAAGCACCAGCCACAGAAAGTTAAGGAGGTATCTCTGGCACCAATTTCATCCCCTGCCCAGTTAAGGAAAGCACAACAGAACCTGAGAGCTCCTGACAGGATAGTCCCTCCCTTGGAAAAGGTGTACTCCTTTTCTTTGCCCCTAGTGGGGCATAATAGAAACTCCTTTCCTTCCCATCCTACTCCTCTTCCTTGGGCAGCACAGTGGAAATCAGGAAGAGTCTCTGGACAGGTATCTGTAAGGTATGGCAGGAAATGACATAGGGTTCATAGGGAACATCCTTCTTGGTACCCCTCTCCCGCTGTCTGTCTCTAGCCTGAGTACTCATATCTTATCAGCCTTATTCCTACTGGCAGAGACTTTAGATATACAAGCCCTATAGTTCTACTATGCAGTGCCGCAGGAAACGACAGCAAAGGTGGATCCTTTAGGCCTGCTTAGAGAGGCTACATGGAAGCAGCCAGTCAGAGCCCAGCAGGCTCAGATCAGCAGTGGTGCAGAGGAAACCTCACAAAGTCCTGGACATCATGCACCCTTCTACACCTGGCAGGCTCACCATGCCTGTAAACAAAGGATGGTTGGAACCTGCAAAAGACTTGTGGTACATACCAAATCCATTTGGCTACATCCAAGTGAGCTGACAGGATGTACCAAGTCCACTAGAGCTCAGTCAGCCTCTGCTGCCTGTTTGAAGAATGTCCTTATTTCTGAAACCTGTAGGGCAGCTACATGGAGCTTGGTTCACATATTTACAAGACACTACTGTTTGTAGACTCTTCCAGTTTGATCCCACTTTGATAGGGCTGTCCTGCAGTCGTTATTTAAGTAGGTCCCCTCCAAGTAGACAACTGCTTGTTAGTCACCAAGAGTGGAATCCATGTGGACAACCACATGAAAAAAAAGAATGGCTACTAGCCTTACAGTAACATTGATTCTTTGAGATGTATTTTCCATACTGATTCCATGACTCACCTTCCTTCCCCAATCCTGTGTAGTCCTAATTCTCTGGGATTCTGTACTTGGCCTGCTAATCTCTCAATTGGGGGACACAAAGACATTTAGGGGGCAGGTGTGAACCCAAATGACACTGGTGGCCAAAATAATCTGAACTCGTGTGCATGTGGTACATGTGCACCAAGAGTGGAATCCACATAGATAGCATTTCTCAAAGAATCACACCTACTGCAAGGTAAATAGCCGTTTTTTTGATATTCAACATGTATCTTCTTAGCAATGTACAGGACACCTTGCAGATGCAGGAGTTAGACACAACAGCTCCAGACACCACAGCCCAGGCAACTTCTGAACTGTTGAGCACTTACTCAGATGATGAATATATTAGAAAAATTCAGAAACGTCTAGAGGAAGACAGTTTTGCCCGGGAGCAACGAGAAAAAAGACGACGGAAGATGTTAATGGAACAGCTAATAGCCCACGAAGCACAAGAGGTGAGGTATTTGTGCCAATGTGCTGTATTGAATGCAGAATTACCAATCTGCATGGAAAAATAAAACAACAAATTGATGTTTTAGTCACATCCTAACAGCAGTCTTTAGCTATCTTATTATTTTCAGAATTACAGAAAAAGCTGGACTTCTTATAATTCAAAAAGCTGGTGATGTCATCCTCATCTCACATTTCTCTTACATGGGAGTATCAGCAATGGTGATTTACTGCAGTCCTAAGAGGCAAATGTTTTGCTACTGCATGTAATGATGTTGGGAATATCAAATGGAAAGTTGCTGGTGTGCTGGAACTTTGCATGTTTGATCTCAGCCTCGCGGTGACATTATTGTTTTTGGAGTGTTTGAAACAAACTCTGTTCAGATGTTTTTATTTGGTAAATGAAGAAAAATATATCTATAAATATATAGCTATAGAGAGAGAGAAATACTTGTGCCCAATCCTCAAATTGTGTTTGCTGTCATAGTTCAACTGAAGTCAATCCAGTTAAGATGCTTTACCAGCTGAAGATCTGGACCCAGAAATACTTTTCCCAAAAAATAACAAAAAATGGTTGAACTTAAAACTTTCAAACTTTATTCATGGTCAGCTCTCACGAAAGGGTAGACACTTGCTAAGTTTAAAATAGATAAACAATGAAGTTAAATGATTAAAATCTTGCTTTTGTTCATTCGGTAAAAGTTGGTAAATATTTAGAGCTTGATTATGACTTTCTAAAGTGGCTGTGCAACAATGTAGGGGGAGGCAAGGATTTCCCATATCCCTTGCATAGCTGCATTAGAGCTACCCAGATCTTAGTGCAGGGTGCTGGTAAGGGATGGGAGCAGACAAAAATGGCTGGCTGCATGGAGAGGTATGCTGTGTCCCAAAATGGGTTTTGCAGGTTACTTCCCTTAAACCCCCCACCTCCCTCAGGTTTATTTAGCCCCAGAGAGTTGTCTAAGGCACAATGCCTCCCAGTGCTCCCCTCAGGACATTGGCTCTATGAACCTCCCCTTATTTAGTGCTGTGTCTAGAGGCACAATCTGATCTTTTGCTAGATTACTTTCTCCACAGCTACTACACTGATTTTTGCATGTGTGTCTGCATAATTGTGACCTTTAAAACTTGTGGAGCTGTACAAAACAACTGCACTTTACTTTAGTGATAGAGTCAAACTATAGTCTCATTGCTTTTTTATAAAATCAGAAAATGAAATATTAACCAGACATTGAATGCAAACACCTACATAACACAAAAAATATGAAAATGCAAATATTGAGATTCTGAGTCTCATTATTCTCTGACTTTTCCTGTGACTTCAATGGATTTTGCATAAAGGAGTGGCTATAAATAGCATGTTAGCTTGGCCAAATTTCATATATGTAATTTCTTTATTACTGCTTCAGCATGTAAAATCCATAAGGATTCAAAATACACTATTTTAATGTGAGTTAAGATTGACTTTTGTATTTCTTTACTTTTAATATTCATATTTTATCCTTAGGCCTCAATCTGCAAAAAGTTTCAGAAATCTTTACTGAATGTGTTCACAGGATCAGGGCCTTAATATTTCAACAGTTTGGGATTTTGTATACGTAGGGTTAAAATACAAATACACCTACATTTTAAAACAAAGTATTTGAAAAGCAGTCTCTTTGTCACTTAAGTATGTCACTTAAGTTTACATGATGAAATTCTGTCCTCATTGAAGACAGTGGGGCCACACTGCATAAAGTTAAGTACGTGAATGAGTATCTCTTGACTTATGTATCTGAGTTTTGGAATTATTAATAATTCAAGAAATTATTGATGTTAATATGGGAGACAATCAGACACTAATTTCACCATACATTCCTTTATTAAGGCCAAATGGTATTTTATATAATTGCTTTAAAAGTGCCTAATAGCCTAAATTAAGCAGTCGCTACACCGAATACAGTAGCAAGGTATTGATAAGCATGTGATCAGTATACTTACAAATAGGCCAGACCTAGGAAAAATAGTCTTATCCTGGCATGCTCCAGCATGATCAGGTAGCATCTGACAAAGAATGCTTAAATGTATAACTTTTTATATCAAACAAATGATGTCATAGACAATTACCTCCTTAGCTAACAACTAATTTGAGACAACTCACCGTAATTTTTAATTTTAATTCAGATAAAATTTACAACCTTCTTTCTTCCCAGGGTTTTTTCTCCTTATCTCTTCCCCTCCTTTCTGCTGACAAACAGCTTTTTTATTGCACCAGGCTTCACACAGGCTACTTTTAGGATAACACTGGTATGTGAGGTAGGAAGGTCCATATTGGCTCTTTTAAAGACAGGATTTTTTGGTCTGATTTAAAACCACCTGCAGTTGCCCCCATCAGTTAGAAACCCTCTTTTTAGAAACTTTCCCTTATCTTATGAATTATTTTTTGAACCAAACATCCTCTCTACTTCACTCTTTCTGGCCTTATAACTCATTATTTTCAAGGCCTTTCTTTTACTTGCTAGTTACCGCCTTTCTTTACAACACCTATTCCTTTAACCAAACTTAAAGTAACTTTAATTTTATAGTTTTATATTTATTCTACACAGGCCATATACCCATGTATTATTTATTACACTTGTTGTATGGGACTAGCCACAGTGCATTAACTTAAGCACATGCATAAGTCTTTGAAGAAGTAGGCCTTTCCTGTGAAGATCTGAGTTCAGATTTCTGTGCTTCCCCTTTCACAGTGATGACAGTGTAAATAAATAAAACAGCATGAAGCTGTTCCATTCATCTTTAAATTAAAGATGCAAATAGAAATATAGTAATACACAAAATATGAATAGTAATATACAGGTTTATGGGTGATACATAAACATAGACTTAATGTGTTTGGCCACTGGATGTCACTGTTATCCCAAATAGATAAATTTTAAGAGACTTGCCTTTTTACCATGTATCTTTCAAACAATCACCATTATAAACCCATTTCAGAAATGCTGCAATATAAAACTGAAGTTATGATTTTGTCCAGTACCATATTTTAGGTCTCTTTTACATTTTGGTTTTGATGGTTGTTAATTCTTCCTAGATTGTGCTACATTTTTTCCTATTTACTTGGTTTGTTTAATTTGGTGCTTAAGAAAGGGAGAGGCTACGAGTGTTGGCAAGATGCAGACATAAAGCAAGTAAATGCTGTACAAATTTCCATACAGTGGGCTTGATCCTGCACCCATTTAAGTTCGTGGCAAAACCCCCTATGACTTCAGTCCTCCAGGGTCAGGCACTGTATGCCAGTACACTTCAGTCCTGACTTGCAACACCACTATTATGCTAGATCTGGGTCTACTTTGAATAGAACATAGAGTTGATTAAGAGTTTTCTTATTAGGTTGAATGGAGCTAAGATAAAACCACTGAACTAATTTTTAATTTTAAACTAAATTGTGATTATACCCAGGTCTGCAGAAATGGCAGCGAACCTTCAAAGGGGAATGTGCAATAACCAGCTATGCTACTGAAACGTCAAGAAAATTGACAGGTTGCAAGTTTCATAGATAAATCCCCCATCAGTCTACATGCTACAGGGATGGGCACCCTTAAAATGATTACTTAAATGAGCCTTAGTAACATAGTAAAATAGCACTTGTGTGATTTATGACAATGTATCATAGAGTACAATCATTTGAAAATTTCACAAGACATGAACAAGACAAATTCTTTTTTGGGTGTCATCTGAGACACTCATGGCATGCACCAGTGGGTGCAGCCTAGTGCCCATTGAGCTCTCATATGTGCCTCTTACCTCTTTTCTCTGCATTAGTATTCTGAGGGTGAGACTATAAAATGAACCACAATGATCATCTAGTCTGACTACCTGTATAACAGAGCCATAGAACTCCTCTGAAATAATTCCTATCTGAACTAGAGCAAGTCTCAGAGAAAAAACATCTAATCTTGATTAGATTTAAAAATTGCCTGTGATGGAGAATCTGCCACAATCCTTGATAAATTGTTCTAATGCTTGCCCTCCAGATATTTTCTGGGATCAAGAAAGATAGAAAGATTAAACTGATAATAGGTTTTATGAAGCTCAATGCCTTTATCAGAAGTTTCAGTTTCTGTATGTTGATTCTAGCATCCAATATACCCTCCCATACCACTCTAGATTAGTTTGTAGCTCTTCATCCAAAGGATGTATGCTTGTGTATCTCCCTCAGACCAAGTCACTGCACGTATCTCCGTTTAATGGTTGGACAAGAACATTTCCTGTGCAAAGTCTTACCCTTTTGGCCTGTCTGCTGCCCCCAGGTGATTTACAAAGTACCCATCTGTGGTAGTGACTCTTTTAAGACAGCAGAGTATTTTCATTTACCCTTATTTAGACAATTGGCTCATCAAAACCTCATAAAAAGCTGCCCCTTTCAAAAATATACATACACATATTCCCTCTTCAAGTGGTTAGAATTCTGGATAAATATGAAAAAAATCCCTTCTGCTTTCTACACAGAGAATCCCTTTTGTAGAAGCAGTTCTTGACTCTCAAGAGGATAGAGTTTATCTGCTAGAAGAGAGATAACTGAAGCTTCAGTCTGCCAAAAGAAGGTTGTAATGGGGGACACCCACATCTTGAGCTGCTGCGTGCACTACAGTAGGGCTTTTCCCACTCCTGGCATCCCCTGTAGGTTGTCAGTCTCACTTGGCAGGTCTTCAGTGGCTCAGCCTTTCATCCATGTCATACAATCAAAATGAAACCCTTCTCGGATAGCAAAATTGTCTGTCTGCCCTCACCAGAGTCTTCAGCCCATGCTCTGGGCCCTTTAAATTCAGCCTTTTGCTCAGACTTCCAAACAAGACTTGTCCCTTTCTTGGGGTTTACACCACTTCTCCAAGGTTGATCCAATAAAAGATATTACCTCACTCACCTTGTCTCTCCAATGTCCTGGGAATGACATCGCTACTACAACACTGCATCCATCTACATTAGGCATGCTTCAGCCCAGGGCTGAGTAGGACTTTCCTTGCCATTAAGATCCAGGCTGCTGAAGGCATGCTGGGGCCAGGTCCAAGTACTAGAATGGAGAGGCACCTGTTCTTAATGCCCTTGCTGTATTGTGAGGGAGGAAGCTGCCTGAATCAAAACCAGAGGGGATGTAAATATAGAGAAGAGTAGATTAGGACAGGAACCTTTGGTGGGGGAGAACTGGGACTGAATATGAGTTGTGGGATGGGGTCAGGAGAAGAGAGGGAAACTGGGACTGGGAGTTGGGGAGTGGAACAGAATTACCTGAAGCACAAAAATGTCAAGTCAAAACTGCCGCTTTGCACATAGGATTTTCTTCAGTCTGTGTTTAAATTAATTTTAGCTGCCAAAATTTTAAGAAAATTGATTTCTGTTGAGTATCACAATTAAAAGATTTTTAAAGTGGACACGTATTACTTTATAAGACCAAAATTATATTACTTATAGCATCATAAATAGAAATGTATGTTTTAGCCTATATATGTTGAATAGGCATAGATGAAGACTCTCATGCTATTTTATATAAACCTTTATATCAGCATACAGAATTTTCTAACACTAATCCATGAAATAATTAATCCCTATTAACATAGTTTTCAATATTTTATTTTTTTAGGAGGCTTATCGGGAAGAGCAACTTATTAACCGATTAATGAGACAATCCCAGCAGGAGCGGAGGATTGCTGTTCAACTCATGCATGTTCGGCATGAAAAAGAAGTGCTATGGCAGAACAGAATTTTCAGAGAAAAACAGTATGAGGAAAGACGACTGAAAGAGTTCCAAGAAGCTCTTGACAGAGAAGCGGTAAAAGATTAATTATTCAATATATTATAATGGGGAGCTTTGTCTACCTCCCATACATATGAGCCCAGATTTTTAAGGTATTTAGGCATTGTTCCATTCAGTGTTGCAAGGCCTAAGTGACTTAGGAGCCTAAGTCTCATTTTCAAAAATGACTTAGGTACTTGGAAGCCTAAGTCCGAATGAATATGTTATGCCAAATGTTATGCATCCAGCAGGGCATGATACTTACACATTCACCCTTTCTAGCCCATGTCCCCTCACTCTCTCCCTCTCCCCAAAAAATAAACTTAATTTGCATGAGGAATCTCATGAATTCAGGAGTCTGTGGGTATTGATCAGGGTTACACCTCCTGGTCACCAGGGCCCAATGTGCCCTTGGGAGTGCTGATAGCCAAGCTGCTATTCCTCCTTTCTGATTTATATGCAAAAATTTTGGGAGGGTGGAGAGTGGGGTTATGTTCATATGGGCCTCTGCATACATTTCTAAAGCTCAAATAGCATCAGCATCTTTGTATTAATTCTTTGCAGATCAGGCCCTTGCTGTTTAAACTGTCTGTCACATCTTCTAAAATGTATTTAATGGCTGAAATCCTGGCCCAGTTGACATCGACAGATGTTTTGGTATTGACTGAACTGGAGCTAGGATTTCTTCCAGTATCTGCATGACTGTTCTTCATGAATAGCAAATGTGTTCTCTCCATGTTTTAAGGTTAAAATAGCTTTACTTCAGCATATTAGTAATAATTTTGCAAAAAACAGGGACTGAAAGTCTTCAGAGGTTATATTCAGACTTCTGCAGGTCTTAATTTGTTATTACCTGTTATATATCATTTGATTAATGCATCTGATAAAAAATGTTTTCAATTCTTGAATCAAATCCCGCAAGTTCATTTTCTTTTTAAAGATTACTTTAAGCATTTTTAAACTTTTTTTTTATTGCTATGCCCATGCAAGTTACTTTACAATCTAATTAAAAAGTTGCTTTTGAAAAAAAAATCTTTAGGCTCTTGCAAAACAAGAAAAAATTGATTATGAGGAACAGACTGGCAAAGAAAGAGACCTTCATGAGAAAATTGCAGCTGAAAGAGCAGAGGCTCGATATAAAAAGCATTATTCCATGTGTTGGGAAATGATTGACCAAATTATTGATCTGTCAACCAAAACAGGAGAATATCGAATGTTGACAAACAAGTAAGTACATTTCAGAAGTCAGAGAAAATGAATGTATAAGAAACAGAATAAAGGGAAAGGAAAATTTAATGAGACATTATTTCATGAAATATGTTCCCTTGTGAATGTCCTGCTCTGTAGTTGTGCTTAATACTGAAAACAAGCGTATAATTTAAAAGGTTATTATAGAATCATGAGTTCTGTTCCCATACACAATGTACTAGAGCTAATGTTACTATGGAAAAATTAAACCCCACTCCACAATACTAATTCCTTTCAAATGGAAATACTTTTCAATAATATTTCCACATTTTTGCAGATGAAGTATTAATAATAATAATAATTATAATAAATTATATATTATATTTGTAATACAACCTTTTGTTCTGAAGGATCACAATGTACTTAATATAGATATTAAGTTTACAAAGGATTTTCAGATCCTTCAGGATAAAAGGCACTAAGGACAATGTATACTTTACAAATTACTTCCCTCACATCAGCAATGGAGCCACCTGTAGGGTGGAACAGCAACTATTTAAGAAGCCCAAGAAATCAGAACATAATGCTTTCATGTGAAGCTTTCCTACCTGGTCTGGATCAAATGCTACAATGCCTTAGTTTCCTTTCAGATCATTGCTTCAATTTCCTCTTGCTTTCACGTAGCTGGATGCTTCAGTGAGTTGGCAATTTGGCCATCTGGCCAAGTCAAGTATTCCTCCCTTTCTAAGACAAATAAAAGTTCAAAACGAAGGATTTCGCCAAACAAACGTTCACCCATTCTGAGCTAAGCCCTTCTCTTTAATAGCTAGGATTCCACACCAGTTCTTTGCCCCTCCCTGGTCCACAGTTTGTCAGCCTTCAGTATTGGCTTCACTGATAGACTTCTCCATCCACAGGCTAAACAAATCTTTCAGCCACACTCAGTGTAGTCCTCAGTAATCCTTCATCCTTACTGGGCTAAACAGTCCTTTCTCCAGGGTATGCTGTCATCTTCCCCACTTGAAAGAGGAAAGTAAAAGAGAACTTCCTTTCATCCTCTCTGGAAGCCTTAGCCTGGGACCTCTAAACAAGAGCTAGTTTTCTCACTGAGTCTCCTGCCCGTACTGTTACTTTCTTATCATACTTTTTTCTTCCCCTGGTCTCTCCTTGGTCCAGAAACCTTTACCTCTCCTTAGTCCCTGGCTCATAGTCTTTTCAATCACACTCTTACTCTTCTCCAGTTCCTTCTCCTGCCTGCCTTTATTACTTCTCTAAGGCCCTCTCACTGGCTTTTGGCCACACTCCCCTCTCCTCCTGCTCCAGCAACCTGATCTCTGGAAACACCATTGGCAGTCTTGGTCTGCAACTCAGTTTGGTCCACATTGAAACATCTCTCCAACAAGCTGCTACACTCTCCAGCCTTCTCTCACTACTGGGAAAACAAGTGATTGTATATAATCCTGTTCCATTCCCCAAAAGGCTTTGCTGTAGCTTGCAGCCACACAATCCTTCTGAGGAATACAACCCACAGAGTAAAAACAACGAGAGTCCTGTAGCACCTTAAAGACTAACAAATTCCTGCGGGCATAAGCTTTCGTGGGCTGCAGCCCACTTTGTCAGATGCATGAAATGGAAATCACAGATAGGAGGTATATATATACTCCACCCCTCTGGAGCCCACCAGAGTGCTTATTTTAAAAAGCCGTAACTGGACCTCAATCTGCTTTGAAAAGGACAACACATTCTGTGACAGACTGAAATAATACTGTATGCATCTGAAACTGCAAGGTGAATATAATTAGACAAATTTGAATTGTTCAGGATACCAGGTTTAATGTCCTAACTCTTGCAAAAGAGCTATTGGATACCAGGATGTAAGTAAGCCATTTAGAAAATGGAACCTTTAGTGGCTTTCAGAAAAAAATCTAAGGATCAGCCCATCTTGGCTCAAAGACTGTGTAAGTGGATAAGATTATGCATTCAGTCATGTAATGAGCTAGTTGAACAGGGCTCACTAAACTAAGAGGATAGCGGCTTCGACAACATGTATAAACCATGTGCCATTATTTGAAATCTTTAAGGCTACTTAATAAGGCTTCCTTCTCAAATCACCGTTTTCATGACATGGTATCAAGATCAGATACTGGATTTACGAAGGCAGTGTTTCAGTTATTGTTTAACTAATAGGGATCCTCAACCCATCTGCCTGGAGAGATCACTGCTAGCTAGTCTTAACTCAGGATATAGTTAATAATGAGTTAACAGGATATAACCTCAAGTTGTTGTTCATCTTGTTATACTGAAATTTTAAATTAAATATTCAACTTTTAAGTGAAAGTAGAGGAAAAGCCCACATACAAGATGAACTGTCAAATTGCTGAAAGGTACTATGTTTTTAAAATATTTTTGATCCTTCCTTCATTATGTAAGTGTAAAAGCGTTCTCCCCTTCTTTCACCTCACCTTCTCATTACCTCTCTCATCTCCTTTTTCTCCTTATAGGTCAGTACAGCTCTTAAGAGACATTGAAAAATAACTATACAGTGATTATGCCGAGCCCTGCACTATGGCTTTTAGACAGTCAGAGTACATCCTGTATGATTTTTAAGAAATAATCATTCAGTTATTGTCTATATATCAACACTCTGGAAACTATGAGATTTCAGAGAACTGAGTATTTGGTAGACCCGGGGAGGACTGAATGTTTGTTTTTAAAACTGTAGAGTATCCCTGGACTCAGGCTAAGGCCATTGCATTTCAGTATAATTGGAATTAATACTCTTACACTGTGAAAATATGAATAATATGTAATTTTAATAAGATGTCCTTCTTTTGAATTTTTTATTTTTCTCTCTATGTGGAAAAGCAAACAAGTTCTCTAAGCAGCACAGGTCAGGCCCGGATGGGGGGGTTACAGTGGTTTAAATTTTTGTGCCCTTCCAATCCTATGCTGCTCATGTGGCTGTATGGCCCACAACATAATTTAGACAGCCCTGAGGGCTTTTCTACATTACAGCAACCTCCTTGGGCTACCATAAGGACCACAGTTTTGCTTGGAATCTCCACAGTGTTATATGCTATGTCCCCACGCCAACATGCCCACTGCATCAGGGCTTGTGATATGATCCTCAGAAAGCAGTCTTGCAGCTGTCTCCACCATGTCTGTGTGCGGGAAATCCTGTCCTGGTCGGATTTGGGGCCTTAAAGCCTCCTTTATATTGTTCCAGCCCTTTTACACAGCATAAAGGGGTTAGAATGGTGGTGAAGATTTCACCCTGGAATATAAATCTAAAACTCCATTGCCCTGAAAGAATAACTGTTACGTTAAAAGATTAAGAGCAAAAGATTAAAGAAAAAATATGCATTTATAAATTTATGGCCTAGTAGATATTTCATATGAATTGTATTTCAACATTGCAATATTCAACATCGCAGTCACATTTTGTGGGTGATTTTCCTTGTCAATGTGCAGCCATGACTCCAACGTAAATTAGTATAGCAGGTACGTGAACTGAATGGTGAATATGCTATATAATATGTTTCAAATGCATATACAGATCAAGATTGTATCACCATTCTCACTGTCACAGAAGGTAAATTTTGTCAGTATTTCCATACACTCCCTTGTGCAAGATGCAAACTGTATATTTTTAATGTTCAAAGGTAATATGCGCAAAACATATTTATAGCATAACACTCAGTTATCTCAGATCTCTAGTTAAAAATAAGAAAATCCAAATAGATGAAGTTGTTGTGCCAGAATGATAATGCTATCTGCTAACAGTTTTAAGCTGTGCCCTTTTATGGTCATATATTTAAATCACAGCTGTTTTTTAAAATATAAAGTGCAAGGTAATTATTATAAGGTATTCCTATGTATTTTGACAATAGTATAATTCAGCTTCAATTTGAGCACACCTGTTGAATACAGGCTGTTTGTGTTACTGATGTTACTTAGCCTGTTGATTGAGCAACCATGGAATTTCTACATATGATGAGATGTGTTCAGGTTCTTTGTTTTATCTTTAATAATAAAAACACTTATTCCATTTTTTATATCTTCTTTAGTTTATTTTCTATAAACACCTTTCTTTTCTAATGGAAACATAATGAGGTTGAATAACATATTATCATAGACTAATATTAGCATGTAGAGTAGGCATTTCTGGACACATCTTGCCTCCCTCCTTTTGTTGGTGTGGAAGACTCTGAGTGCAGGAAAACTGCAGAAGGAGTGGATTAGGATGTGGAGTCCACATCTTTTGGGTACACCAGGGTACGTCTCCACAGATCCTCCAATGAGTGTTTCCACATCAAGGATGTAAGTTTTGGAGTGGCAGTGGGGCAAGAGACAATAGATTTGCTACTACACAGTTTCAGCAACCAAATACAGCACACTGACACATTATGTGGTGATACAGAGGCCACTGTGTCTATGGTAACAGCTGCAGAGCAGGCTGGCTACAACTGTGCAGCCTTTAGGGAGCATTCTGTCTTCGACCCAAATCCCACAGAAATTCTAGTGTAATGCTTGTTTACTTCGGCTGCATGTTTGGTGCAGAATTGGGTCCATAATTCTAAAAATAGGTGACTTGTTAGTATTGTTTGACAACTGATTTGGTTTGTTTTTACTTCTGCAGCCTAATTCCAAATAAACTGATGCGTGATTGGAAAGAACTTTTTTTTAATGGAAAACCAATATATGAACAAGCTTTGATCAAACCTTTGCCAACTGAGCCAACTCCAGAACAACTTGTAGAGCTGGATAAAATGAATTTGCTAGATGAGAAAGATTATGTTGAATATAAGGTACCCCTAACTGACATGGCATAATGAAAGAAAATGCACCTTGTTTACTCATGACAGCCGACAATTTGTTGTGATGTTATAATACATTTTGGGTCTTTTTTTTACAGTTTATGATATTAAAATTTGATATACATTTTCATGTAGTTATGTATGTTTTCTCATTAACTTCATATTCATCTGGGAGTAAATAATATTTTATATCACTAGCATTTGAAAGCCTATGCAACCTTGAAAATCTTAATCCTTTGGCCTTGTGTGGAGTAATACATCTCATACTGTGTATGAACCACTGATGTTACTATCAAGAGTACCTACAACATGTGAAATCCCAGTGCAATTATTTTTAAGTGGAAATTAAAGTGTAAATTAATGCCACCACATTAGAAAATGTAACACAAAGTAGTCAGCAAAAATCCCAAAACAAAATAAAAACTGCCTGTTACAAAATCTGGTAGTCCTTTTTATACCATTTACAACAATTTGTGAATTAAACCTTTCTAGTGGAATTTTATAACATTTGGTAATCCATTTATTTTAATAAGATAACATTTTTAAAAAGCAGTTTTGAGAGAGAGATTATTACGGCATGGTCACAACAATATCAGTCAAGTGACAGTTTTTCAGATCCAATTATCTGTTTTCTGCAGTTTCAAACCACAATGTAATTTAACAATTGAAAGTAGGAGTAAGAGTGTTGAACTGCTTTGGCCAAAATATACTACATAGTTATTTCCCTCAAATTCAGTATTATTTATTCTCTTGTTTGAAAAAGAAGCCTTTATGTTTTGAATCATTTCTGACAATCTGTTTGGCATAATATAGCACAATCATTGTAAATAACTTGTGTTTCTGTCTTTGTTGTTTGGGAAATGATTACCACACGATATGTGCTTTTTACCCACATCCTGAACCAATTGGTACATACTCTTTTGCAGTAAGTAGTAAACTTTTGTTAGGAGTTGCTGTGGTGTATGTCTGACAGCTTAGTTTATTTTGTTTCAATCTTTGAGTATGTTCTTTGTCAAATGAAAGTAATTTACAAGATACCTGTTCATAGAGCATTAACCTGTATGATAAATTTGAAAATAACCTTCCTTAGAAGAACAAAGGCAAATGTACTCTGTGGTGGTCAGGGAGGAAGCTAGATGGTTGAGGGTTAGTAGTGGTATATCAAGTCTTTGAGTAAGTGTCTCATTTACCTTGAGAAGCTCTACACCAGTTTGACAGAATGCAGGAACATTAAAACTGATGTAAATTTAATTTATTCACCCTTTAAGGCCTCCTTTCACTGCAAGTGGTATAAAGGGATCTTAGTATAAAGAAAACCCAGGCCCTTTCACCTCTAGGTTTCCAGTCCTTCACCATTCCAGTCCATTCCAGTCCTTTACCATTCCATTCCATTCCTTGTCACTAAACATTTGGTGTTCTCAATTCAGTTTCCAGTTAACTTGCAATTAATTGGTAATAAGTACATGGCAGATTATTGACCATAGCTTTAATAACTGTTTAAAGTGACATGCAAATTTATGAAATGTTATATAAGTTTTTTATAATAACCGTTAATTTAAAAAAATATCTAAAGTAATTGCATAAATCTTAGCAGGCCAATCAACACATCAGTCATCATATAATGAATTAGGACAGACAGCAGTAGAACTTTGTTTTACATGAATATTGAGCTTATGCAAGAAAAATAATTAATAATTAGTGTAGCAATTTTTTTAGCTGTTTGCATTATTTTCAAGTGACATACTGTACAATAACTCATTTGTTCTAAAAAGAGCATAGTCACTATTCACTAGAATCATTTAGCAAATCAAGTTGGTTACAGACATTTGAACAGAGAGCAAACAGAAATAAAACCAAAGTTGATGAAAGAAGAGCATGATTTACACCAGCTAGCACAAGATTGAGAATCTGATTCACTGGAGTTCTAATTATGACTATGCTGTCTAAACGTTGACTCTGTCTGATCACGGCAAGTCACTTAACCCCAAATTTTCAAATACAGGCCTTAATTTTCATTGTGGCCCAACTTTAGACACTTAGCATCAAAACAGAAGTGGGTATTGAGGGAAGGATATGAAAAAGATATACCTCCCTGCCCTATCATATTTGTGCTTTCATCCTGATTACCCCCTATGCGTGCATCAAACATCAATCCTCTTTTCATTCAGATCCCTCCTTAAAATTTACTACTTCCACAGAGCCTATCAATGATAATCCATCTCAGTTAGTTCTGTTAGAAGTAAGTAACATATCACAACACATATTTGAAGAAAAAAAAACTTCAGAATCATGTATTTTCACCATCATCTGAACTTCCAGTTTCTTATGCATCTGAACCATTCTGTTTGTTTAAATTAGGGGCAAATACTAAAGACCTTACTATTTTTTTAAAATTAGGTTTTAGGCAAACTCCCATTAAAATTAGTCTCAGTTCGCTTGAATTAAAGACTTCAAAATTATAAGCTCTTTAATACAGGAACTATAGTTTGTTCTATATACTGTACTGTGCTGAACATGCTTGTTAAAGGTGAGAAAAATGTTGATCTGCTAAAATTATATATATTGGGAAATTGAATAGTAATGCACACAGTTCAAATGAACTTTGGTGTAACAATGGATTGTATAATTAGAGAATATAAGGAAGTCATCAGTCAGCAATTCATGAACATGTCTCCTTACAATATCATGTTCAATTCAGATAAACAAACATTTTTCTGGAGCTGCAGTGACCTCACCAAGCATGCTGACATACAAATAAGTATATTTAACAGCATATTTGAATTATATCCCAAACTCTTGTGCTATGGCAGTAACTTTTGATGTCAGAGATTGAAACAGTGATCTTAAGAGAATAAAAGTGAAGACAGGAACACAGGCAGGTATTTATTGGCTTACAAATATTGTGACACCAATATAAGAAGTACATCTGATAAAACAGGAAAGTATGGCAAAGCACTGTAATACCTGAACTAATTACTGTAGTGCATTCTACAATGGACTGCTCTGGAAGAATATGTGTAAGCTGCAGCACTTGTAGATTGCAGTTGCTTATTTGTTAAACAGAGTCAGTGACAATGAACACATTACACTATTTCTCCTAGATCTACACAGAATTTCAGTTCATTTCCAGGTGTAATTCAAGGTACTGACTTTGATCTATATATCCCTATATGACTTGAGTCCTAGCTATCTGAAAGACTGCCTCTCCCTTGTGAGCCATCATGACAATTTAGGGCAGCAGAAGCACACAAGCTAACAGTCCTTAGACTTAGAAGCCAAGAGATTGGTGCCTGGGTGATCTTAATGGAGAATTCCTGCAGTATGGAATTCACTTTTTCCAGTGGTCTGATAGTCTATGGCTACACTGCAGCTAAGAGCATGCCTCCCAGCCCAGGCAGACTGACATGCTAGCTCTGGTCAACTTAGTGTGCTAAAAATAGCTATTTGGATGTTGTAGCGGCATAGGCTAGCCATGTGAGCTCAGACCCAGGGGGTCAGGCAGGCTGGTACTTGGGCAGCTAGCCTGTGCTACCACCCTTGCTGCAATGTCCATGCTGCTATTGTTAGCACATGAGCTCAAGTGGAGCTAACGTATCTACCAGGGTTGTGAGGCATGCTCCCAGTGGCACTAAAAATGTATCCATAGAGCTCATGTAAGTTGACCCATGTTTTCTCTCATATATTGATGGAGGTGGTGTAGATAAGTGTGGGATTTGCTTTTCGGACATGTCCTTTCCATTTCCTGTTAAAAAGTAAAAGTTGTATGTCACTATTAAATTTTTTACATTTGCCTTGAAATATGTTAGAGGGCACATTTTATAACTCAAAATAAGTTTTGCCATTTAAAATATAGGCCACATTTTAATTTACACTAATAATGTAGTTATATTTATTCACATGTAGTTACATCTTACATGGGGTGCACCATATGAAAATGTCAGCACAAATCAGGTTTATATTTTAATAGTGTGAAATACATTGTGACAACATCTATTTGTTAATAGACATAGGACAATAACTACATTTTACCTGTAGTGTGATTGAATAAATATTGTGTCTTCCAGTAGTGCTCAGAAGTAGAACTGGCTGACATAAAGGATTGATAATGAAGTGTTTAACCTATAGATTACAAACCTGAATCTAGCTCAGGTTATTAATAGCCAAAACGTGTCCTTTAGAACCTGTTTAATGGCCTGTGTTCTCAATAACTCTTAAAACAGAGTTAGAATTATCCTGCCCTAATAAAATGTTCCTTTTTCTTTTGTTAGTATCAGCCACAACCAGTTCAACACCAGGAATGCTTTGCAGGGATAGCTGTACTAGTATAGTATACCAACAAAGTGCTCCTGGTGTGGACACAGCTGACACCCGTAAAACTATGCTTTTGCCAGCAGTGATTATTCTAACCCTCCCTCCACTCGCAAGCAGCAAAAAATGCAGTTTTGCTTCTATAACTGCATCATTCCTAGGCACTTTTGCCGGCTGAGCTTTGTCAGTCAGAGATTATACCTCATCACACCCTTGGCCGATGTAACTGCCAGCAAAAGTTTGAAGTGTGGACCTGGCCCACATTTCTCATTGGTATTTTCCTTCCTTAAAACACTGTGTTATTTAGTTTATGTAGATTAAACAAACACCTGTGAAATAAATAATTTACAATGTGTTACTGAAAGTTTAAGCAAGATGTTGATATATGGTAATAGGAAAGCAGTGTTGTCTAGTGTTTAAAGTAGGGGGCTGAAGTCAGGACTCCTGGGTTCTGTGCCTAACTCTGCCACTGACTTGTTTTTTGCATTGGTCAAATTACTTAATTACTCTGTAAAATAGATAAAAATGGAACAGTCTGTAAAATGGATAAAATAATACATGCCTACCTAAAATAGATTTTAATGAGGTTTAATTAATAAGTGTTTGTAAAGCCCTGTGATATTTTTGGATGAAATACAGCGCTCTAGCAGTGCAAAATATTCATTATTTATTTATTTATTCATGTATTTATTGTATTTATCTTTAAAAAGATGAAAGACAAAGCATAGTCACAAATTATTCTCTGATTTGTTTTTGATACAGCTTATGAGAGGGGAATGGTGCCCACCTGAAGAGCACAGTGGAAGCAAACCTCCACATAATAATAATATATTGGGTCATGCAGTTCATAGATTGATGGACATTGTCTACCCGCCAAAGCCTGAACCACCACCACCTGTATTTCCTGCATTTCGTATCCAGGGGTGTATTTTAGGAAAGCTTTTTAGTGGAAAAAGCACCTGTGTAAAGTTCTTGGAAGAAGGTAGAAGGTTGTTTTTCTCTAGACTTTTTTTATTGTTTGTTTGTTTATACTCCCTTAAGCCCCAGTCTTATAATGAGCTTTTTGTGGTCAGACCGCTGCACCCATGTAGCAGTCATTGAAAGACAGGATCCTCAGATGCATCAGAACTTACAAGGTCTGGCTCAGTGTAATTTATTCTCCACCTTCCAAAGTAAAATGAAAAGTTCATGAATGTAAAAGTTCATCATTAATTCATTGTGTCTCATAGCTTTACTATCATTCCTAGGCACTTTTGCCAGCTGAGCTTTGTCAGTCAGAGATTATACCTCATCACACCCTTGGCCGATGTAACTGCCAGCAAAAGTTTGAAGTGTGGACCTGGCCCACATTTCTCATGGGTATTTTCCTTCCTTAAAACAGAATGTATTAAGTAAAAAACATGAGAAATATTTTCACAGAACTTCTCTGTAGACAGATAGAAAATGGCCAACAGACTAATTGCATAGTTACCAATGTACATTGTACAGGCTGTAGTCTAGTGACAGTGGGAACAAACTCCAATAAAAACCCAAACCAAAAGTAGTTTGCATTGCATTTAATAAAGCTGCCTTGTCAGAATTAATTTAATTGCATTTAATAATCTCTCACATTCTTCCCAAAATGTAAACCTATCACAGTAATGTTTTTCTGTCTATTAGCTTGCAACATTCAGGTATTGTGTGTTGATACTCTGGTCCAGGAGACCATCAAAGCTTTCCATGAGAGTGAAATGAAAAGTGAAAGCAATTTGATTCCACAAGAAGCAGAGGGTTCTAGGAAACAAAAACAAGTAAGCTCAAGTACATTTTGGTTTTAACTGTTCTAAGGAGCAGTGACATGGGGTGGGTTAGGAGGAAAGTTCATTGTTCACGTTTCTCCCTTTTTAAGATGAGTCAGGTATAGACAACTTGCACGGGCAACTTTTAATTCTGACATTTCCTAACTTTTGAGTGCTTGGCTTTGATACTTTGATAATGTTCTTTTGATGTTCTTTTTACCATCAGCAGACTCTTTGTCCCAATCTACTTTTATTTCCCCATGTCCTGCTTTGTCCCCTCTATATTCAAATCAGACTCCTTCCTGCTCCCTTTCTGCCTGGGTACCAGCAGGGGGAGTCATTAAGAGCACAGGATAGACAGCCCCCTTGCTGTCTGTTCCAGGTCCCAGCCCTACTACCTTGACTCAGAGCAGTTCTCCAGGAACAACAGTTACCTCCGTAGCCCTGTAGCATGCTCAGTCCTTCTGTGGGGATGGCACATGCACAGTCTGGTCAGCACTGAGAGCTGTCAGAGACTCAAGCATGCTCAGGAGGATGTAGTCTTCTGAGGTTTTAACTATTAAGCTCTAACACACTAGCACACTTTTTTCAAAGTCTTATAATTTGCCTAAATTTAGGTGGATTGTCATGGGGATGGAAAAAGGACAGGCACAAGGACCAGAGCATTTCAAAGAAAAGGTCACCATAATTTTTTAACATGAGCAACACAATGTATTTTTCCTTAACCTCAGTCTTGGAAACATCTGAACCCTTTTGTCTTAAATTTTCCCAAATAGGTATATAGAAAATTTCAGACCAAATAGTTAAAGTTTGGAAAAATTATAAGTAACTGAAAACAAGCCAGATAATGAGGAGTGCTAGGCAAGGTGATGATACTAGTCCTGCCTATAAGAAAGTCTTGTTAGTCCACATGGTGTGGAAATGTCTAGTAATAATCCCACAATAGGATGTTCTGTTAAGAGGAGGAACCTTACACTGAATAGAGGCACGGAAAGGAATACAAATCTGATTGTCATTTATTATATGAATGCACTGAAAATCTTGAATCTCTGGAGAAAGGGATTATTTTTAAGAACCACAATGACAAAAAAATAACTTAGACTCATAATGGAAGAGTAAATCAACCCCATCTATAGAATTGTAATTAATGTGTTATTGCCATGCAAGAATGCTCCATTTGGATATGAGAAAATGCCAGAATACTCCTTTGTGCAGTGTGACAAAATGATGATTTCAATTTCAATTGCAAACCCTTCTTAGATTTATATAGAACCTGATCCTGCTCCCATGGAAGTAAATGGCAAAATGCCCACTATTTCAATGGTGCAGGACCAGGACCATAGTGAATAGAGGACAACTGAAGTGATCATTGCTTTTGTGTAAATTTGAGTGGTGTCATGAGAAAACAACAACCCTCTCTTTCCTGTCACTCCATCACCAACTTTCACTTGCTTTTAAGTTAGCATCTATTTCAAAATATTACTTACATTCATCTTTCCAGGCTGACATTAATAACTTTTTCTTACTGTCTTACTATAGATTGTTCTGCTGTTATGCACCTGGTGATCCATTTACTTATGTGTTTAAATAACTGTGAATATTCAATAAAATACTTTAAAACGTCCAAAAACTATTTTTGCTTAATGTTATGAAAACTAAGAAACATGGTTTGTGATTGTTTAATTTATAAAAGGTCCTGAAGAGTTCCCCTTCAACTTCAGCATCAAAGGTTTCTGAGACAGTGCCAAAGAGCACATCACTTGATGGAACCAAAGGTAAAAATGTGTAGAGTTAATTAGATTTAAAAAAAACATTTTGGTGGCCGTATTTGAATGGAAAAAAAGAGGATATCTCCATCCCTTGCTTTATTTTTTAGTGCCCACTACAGCTCACGCTTTGCAAAAGTTCCCTTTATAACTCTTATTTCCGCATACTCATAGTTTTCCAAAGTGTTCATCTTTGTGATTGAAACTTTTTTTGTCTCCTGTCTGAAGGTAATTTTTTTGAAAATTTGAGCAAAACTTTCTCAGCCATCCTTGTATTATGATATTGTGGTTGAAAATAATCTTTTCCCTTGGTCAGAAAAATTTAACCTCACATTTTTTGAATATGTCTCCAGCAAAAACTTTTTGAAGTTTGAAACTTGAAACTTGTCATGGAAATAGCCCCCAAACCTGTGAACACATACCTAACTTTAGAAACACGTGTAGACTCATAGAAGTCAATGAGACTATTTGTGTGTGTAAACTCAAGCATGTGCATAAGTGTTTATAGGATTGAAGCCATGGTCCCCACTGACTATTTGTGGCATCACATAGTGTGTGGAGGAGAAAAAAACCAAAATAATTATTATTTTATATTTGGAGAGTAACAACAGTATGTTGGGTGCTTTATAGAGAGGTATGAAGACAAGGATCCTGCCCTGAAAAGTTTGCAGTCCTGAAAACCCTTTGTCCTGTGGGTAGTCCTTACTAATGCAAGTTGCCCCACTAAAGTCAGTTCTCAGAAGTAAAGTCTATTCATGTGAGTAAGAGTTTGCTGGATTGTCCCTTAAAATAAACAAATAAATAAACTGAAAACGAGAAATTATAGTAAAATAATTACAGATAACAAGCTCCTTGTGATAGTGTCTGTGCTTTCCTCTGTGTTCTGACCAGAACAGATAACATTGACAGCATTTATTAAATGAAAATATTATGTAATGATATTATGTATTCATAATAATAATTATTAATAAATGTTAGAATAATAAAAGTCATATTTGCTAATGTTTTGCTATTACTAGGTGATGGTCTTGAAAGAAAAGAATCTTCTCATCAACAAATGAAGTCAAGCGAGAGTAAGGATGAATTATCCAAAGTATGTAAACTGATTTTGACTTCCATCATGTACAGATATTTGAAGTGTAGTCTTTGTCTGTATATTAAACAAAACAGATTAACAGTGCACTTTTATCTTACTATTTTTCATTTATTGACCATGCCACAGGCTCTTATTTCTATATAAAATATGAAAAGTCATAACTTTACTGAAAGTTACTAAACAAATTTGTATTTGTTTTCTTTGTTGGCTTTTGATAATCAGAATTATCCACAAATATCTCTTCATCTCATATCTCCCATGCTTTTAAATATATATATATAGCTACATCCAGAACATTCCCAGAATTTGTTAATATATTGGTCCTACCAATATTAAAATGTTTATTCCTTAGGGCTAGATTTTGTTAACCTTACACAAGGTAGTACTTTATTCAACAAGCAGTTGCTTTGACTCCAATTTGGGCATAAGGATATGGGAATATCCTGAAGACCTATAGAGAACATGCTTCTGGTGACACCAACCAAAAGAAATGTTGCTGTAAAAGCCTCAATCTTGATTCCAATCTTACAGTAGTATAAATCAAGACTGGGCTACACTGAAGTCAGTAGAGTTACATTAGTGTAAAACCAGAGTGAGATCAGAATCAGGCTTCTTAACTTTGAATTGCTGGATTTTTAAATGATTCATTTTTCAACCTTAACATTATCTAACATTAATTTTTTCATGTAATGACCAAGATCCTAGGGCACTTTACACTTATTGAGGAACTTGCCCTTTATTGATAATTGAGTAAGTGTTTTAAAAGTGCAGTATAATGCATACACTTAACATTTAGTGCTCTGAACTTCCTGAACATGATATTAATAGTACATATCATTTTAACTGCTGTTTTCCACAGCTATCTGTTCGTGCCCGTCTTGGTGCAGCATCAGAGAAATTGTTGAAGAAAGGAAAAAATATTCCTGATGAATTGCTAGTTGACATCATGGTGGAGGCTATTAAGTATGAAATAGTGTAGTTTGCTTTCAAATATAATTATATTGTTTCTCAGGGGCTGGTACTGCCATTTTTGCTCATGGTGAATATACCTGACTCCACGAGTAGTCCCATTGAAATAGATGGAGCTATTCATGGAATAGTTTTCAACTCCTTTGAACTAATGGGCAAGTCAATCAAGGCCTGCACCTTCTAGTTTGTCAAGATCTGAATACAGAAATCTGTTATTTACTACTGTAGTTCCACATATTGGTGGAGAACAAAAAATTGTCATCTATTCTCATGGTATAAAGATCAGTCCCACAATGGTTATTCCAGAAAATGTCAGTCTTTTTGTTTTGTTTGCTTTTAGTCCTGATTTCTGAATTTTTCTGTTTGGAAAATCTTTTGATTTACAATGTTAATTTTAATGACATACATTGATATTTTATGGAATGTTCAGGATATGTTGTTCTACCTAATTTAAAATCAAAGAATTACAGGAAAACCCTTCATTATAAATATTAATATTATATACATGTTAATATTAAGTTAAAGTAGTTTGTCTATATGTTTATAGTTCCTTGTTTTTGTTTAGACAAACACCACAGCAGAAGGGATGGATCATGGATGGATTTCCAATGACAATAAACCAGGCAAAACTACTTGAAAAAGCACTTACAGGGAGAGATCCGGACAAAGCAGAAACAAAGGATGAGAAGTCTAAAAAGCCCTCCCTGGTTATAGACCCAGCAGCCCCAAAAGATCCTCCTTTATCCCCACCTGCATTTGATTTTGCTCTGTTATTAGATATTTCAGACACCACAGTGCTGAAACGCATGACTGGCTTGAAGTGTGAGTTATACTTCACAGCATACATTTAAAAAAACTTAGTAACACCCATATCATGATAAAATGTGAAATGCAAAGTACTTCTGACATTAAGAGAGCTGAAGTCATTAATGTACTGCATGGTTGCCATACCTTTGCAACACCAAGGATCAGATTGGTTTTGTGCCATGAGTTTGTGGGCTGAATTTTAAATCACATAAAAAATTACATAATTTTTGTCACAAATACCAGAAAGTCATAAAAATGTACTTGTATCTTCCCTGATGATGATGATCATGATGATGGATAGGAATTATGTGTAGTTTAGATTCATCATCAGCTTTGTTCTCTACCTGCAGTTGTAAGAAGAGGAAAGCTATTGGCTGCATTTTAATTTTTTGCAGGCTCCTTTTGGCCTCTGGCTGCACATTGTGTGCTCCTGCTATAGTACAAAGCTAAATATATATGACACGCTAATCACAACAGTTATCTCAAGATTTACCAGAATGTCTCACATTAACTTATACTCAATGGAGCAAAAAGTCATTATTGAGAAATTTCTCTAAATCTCACTATATGTCAAACAATCGTAGACTTTTTTTCTTAATTTTCAATGTGCCTGCCGCCAAAAAATGATGTGTTTGTTTATTTGTTTAAATCTGCATTATATTGGCACAAACTGATATGCATTATCCCATGTAATTTAATGAAGTAGTACATAGAAAAAATATAGGATAGAAATCTGACTTATTATTCAGATGCACACAACATCATTCTTTGAGGGCCACATATTGCAATGAATGAAAACTAGGAAAGATGCAAAAGGAAGAGGGAAGGTGCAACCTGAGCTAGTGGCACCACTAATCCCCACACTGATCTCTGCCTCCAGAGTGTATGTTCATTTACTCCTGTAGAGATGTAGGAATAATTATTTTTGACAAAATAGCCAAAGCACACTGTATTGTAGACTAGAATCAAAGATAAGGGGGGCAATACATGGCCACCCCCACACTTCACTCAGACCACAAATTCTTTGTCACCTTACACATGATGGCTATGAAGGGACATATCTTGAAGAGAACCTTTGTTGTCCAAACTGAAAGGAAAATGCCCCTTAAACTTCAAAAGAATAACACGGGGCTTGTCTTTACTGCCACAGTTTCCTCAAGTTAGTGTACTTGACTTAGCCTGAGTGGAGTATCTTGTCTTGAGTGAAACTGGGTGATTGGGCAACAAAATAGCAGATGAAATTCGATGTTGATAAATGCAAAGTAATGCACATCGGAAAACGATAATTCTAACTATACATATAAAATTATGGGTTCTAAATTAACTGTTACCACTCAAAAAAGAGATCTTGGAGTCACTGTGGGTAGTTCTCTGAAAACATCCATTCAGTATGCAACAGTCAAAAAAGCTAACAATGTTTGGAATCATTAGGAAAGGGATAGATAATAAGACAGAAAATATCATATTGCCTCTGTATAAGTCCATGGTACACCCATATCTTGAATAATGTGTGCAGATCTGGTCGCGCATCTCAAAAAGATATATAGAAATTGGAAAAGATACAGAAAAGAGCAACTAAAATGATTAGGGGCATGGAAAAGCTTCCATATGATGAGAGATTAATAAGACTGAGACTTTTCAGCATGGAAAATAAATGACTAAGGGAGGGTCTGATAGAGGTCTATAAAATCATGGCTGGTGTGGAGAAAGTAAATAAGGAAGTATTACTTATTCTTTCTCATAACACAAAAACTAGGTGTCACCAAATGAAATTAATAGGCAGCAGGTTTAAAATGGGAAGTATTTCTTCATACAAAGCACAGTCAACCTTTGGAACTCCTTGCCAGGGCATGTTGCGAAGGCAAAGACGTAACGGGACTCAAAAAGGGACTAGATAAGTTCATGGAGGATAGGCTATTTGCCAGGATAGGCAGGGACTGCTGTTTGTCAGAGGCTGGCAATGGCTGATGGGATGGATCACTTGATGATCACCTGTTCTATTCATTCCCTCAGAAGACAGGATACTGGGCGAGATGGACCATTGGTCTGACCCAGTATGGTGGTTCTCATGAGATGGCCACACACAGTAATTTGAGTAGCAGCACTGAGTGGTTGAATTGGCAGCTGATGAGTTGCTGTTACAGGAGCTGCTGCATCCCTACTGTATTACTAGTTTAAGCATCAGCATCACTTGAGTTTCCATCTATACCCTTTGATCAATTAGCTCAGGCCAGCTAGCTTGAGCTTAAAGCACCCCTTAACTCTAGCTAGAGATTTTTGTGTGCATACAGGAGTTTTGTTTAAGGATAAAACTTGAGTTATAACTAGAACTAACAATAACTAGAGCTAACAAGAAAGAGAAGACAAGGCCTTAGAATGTTAGTCTTGCAATTCTCCATAATTTAACGGGATTGTGCTGCTAAAGCACTTTGAAAATTTGACAGTAAATCCATAGTCCCAGGAACCCAAAGAGAATGTATTCCTAATACATCTGTATTACCTGTATTACCATCTCCTTTTTGTTAAATGTATGGAGCCAGTTTTAAAAATAAAGGAGTGGAGTAGCCAGTTGATGTTTTCCTTTTGATGAACTTTTTAACAGGAACACAGAATAAGATTTTATACAGTAATTTGTTTCAGTGGTTTCTGATATTTTCTACTCAACAGATAAATCAGGATCATCTCAGATTCAGTTGGAAGACAGTGATCAAGCTTCAGATGTTGAACTCAAAGAAAATGAGAAAATTGATTTAGTCAAGGACCAGATACACCATAGGTTTGTTATATTTAGTACAGTAAAGCTCAGCTTCAGCAGAGCATTGAAGCATGTCATTAACTTTAAGCACAGAGTAGTCAGAGTATACTTCACTTCTAATTACACCATTCATGTGCTTAAAGTTAAGGAAGTCCTTAAGAAATTTGCTGAATGGAACCCAAGTAGGTATCCTCATTTATTGGTATAATATAAATGATTCCCAAAGATTATAATTCATATACTCTGCTTTTCAAAGTCTTCAAAATATTTTTTTTCCAAATTCACATCAAAACAGCCATTTACTTATTTATATTATGTGATACATACATGCATTCTGTGTCTAAATTTGGTTTAGGGGATTAGATTTCCAAAAATGCCCTTTCTTTTATCTTTCTCTTTTTATATACAAAAACAGTATTATACTTTCTTTTTAAATCTTTTGTACTAAATATTTAATTTTGTATAATGATCAAATTTAAAGGGATAACAACCTGCATTTCTGAATTTGTAATTAATTTATATTATATTAATAATTATTGATTTTTTAAATGATGATGTAATAGAAAATTTGTTTAACCTATGGCCTGATCTACACGGGGAGTTAAATGTGTTTGTTGGGTTGGGAATAAGATTTTATTTTCCACTCTTTGTTTTAAGATTTTGATTTTAAAGTTATACATTGATATGATTTCACAGAATTGCAGGCTTTCTAGACACCTGGCCAAAACTAGAGAAATGGTTTTCAGTGCAGCAAAATATTCTAGTGAAAGTCAATGGCGAGATGAAAGAGAACCTTCTGTGTAAAAGGATAAAGGAAATCATACTGGAAGAAATTGCCAAAAAACAGAATAAAAGTAAGCTTTTTAAATTTGTTTTTCATATAGAGACTTTAATATTAAAATATGTTGTTGGGTCTTTATAATTCAGTAGGGAGTTGTGTAAAAAAAAAATCTCAGTGCCATTGAAAGATATCATGTTTTTGCAGGTTTATGGAAAAGTGACACATTTTTCATTCTGACTGCATATTTTTTATATAGACAAACATTTTTTAACTATGTGCTTTATTGACAAAGATCAGAATTATACTGCAGAAGTAAACAAATTTACTTCATTAGATGGAATTGTGTTATTAGATGGAATTGTGTTATTTGCCCATTCACTGGCAGAAATGGCAAAACTTTGCTTTGGATCAGACTCACAAAAATACCAAAGTGGAAATTTTTATACTTGTTCAGTTGTTGTGTATATTGATTTAAATATATGTTAAACCTGGATCAGATTCTGTTCCCAGACACACTGGTATAAATTTGGAATAACTTAATTGAAGTTACTCTAGTTTTACACTGGTATAACTGAGAGAAAAAATTGTCAAGTTAACAGAGCATATTTTAGCAATCTCCACAAATATACAGCTTGTGCAAATGCAAATGGATGCACCCATTTTAAAGATTGCTTTCTTTTAATGATCATTCATTTAAATACATAAAACAAAAGTAAAAACATTTGTTGTTCACACAGGTATTTTATAAGATATGATAGTGAATAATCTTCAAGATTTTTGCTTACATTGTTGTTTCAAAAATTAATAATATGATTGCAGTGCCTTTTTTATCATATTGTGTGTTTTATTGAAATTATGTTGAAGGAAAAGAACTGGAGAAAAAAGAAGCTGAAAAAAAGCAAGAAATTCCCACCACTTTGCCACAAGCTGAGACACTAATTGTTCTACCAGATAAAAATAAGGAAACTGAATCTCCTTCTGAAGATAAGGAGCCTATGCCCACAAAATCCAAAACACCCAAAGGTTTGTGAGCCATAGTGAACTTATTTATAGAGCTTTTTCTAAGTTGTTTGGAACAGATCCTGGGAAATAAATACTTTCAGTATTTCAAAAAAGATTAACTAGAGCCTATTTCCTATTAAGTAACTGTCCCAAACCTCTTCCACCTTCTACCTTTTCCAATTATTAGTCAGTTTCATATCTTCTCATAGATAATTTGAGAAGAGGTTCTAAAATGTTCAAAAGCAGCTGTCCGGCAGATATAACTTACTTCCTTTAGGTAACTGAGTATTAATTTCAGCTTTTTCCTGTGTTAAACCTCAGAGTTAGTACCTCACTGTCTGGGACAGCACAATGTGTGTACAAGTTTTCATTATCAACATATTAATATACCAGTTTCTCTCTAATGCTAACACTTCAGAAATGCTGGTAACTCTACATATTAAAGGTATGTCTGTTGTATGTCTCTGTGTGGGTTTTTTTTTTAACTTTCCTTAGAGCCACCCAAAAAGTCAGAATCCTTTAAAGACAAAAAAGGAAAGAAAGATGAAGCACCCAAGGGAAAAGAAGCAGCAAATAAGCCAGGTTAAGTAAACTTTTGCATATTTTTACTGTTTTAACTTAAAGGATGTATAGTTATTACTTATCTTCCACTCCTCTCTTCAAAAATAGTGTTAACAGTTAATTAGCTTGCAAGGCATACTGAGATAGGGACAATTTGGTGTAGGGAGATTCAGCCATTTCATGACGAATTCTTGTAAATGTCACACATGACAAATAATTGGATAAAATGTTTCCAAAGAACCACATGCTTGACTTAGTCTTCTGCATTTATGTGCATGAGCTTTGGTGTGAAATCCTGGCCCCACTGCAATCAACAGTAAAACTCCCATTGATTTAAGTGGAGCAAGGATTTCACCCTTGGAGTCTGGAGGTGCTGCAGAGCACTCATGTCCTGTTGGGCAATAATCCTTTGGGTCACTCAACAACAAGCAATTCAGGTTTTGTGTTAATGGATTCCAAATGTAGTCCAATTCTGTTCTCATAGGCCAGTGGGATGATGTGAGCACAGCAGGGTTATGAATGCAGGGATGTTAAGATAGAGAGCTCTAGAAGGAGCTTTAAGGCATTGACAGGCACATGGTGTGGAGAAACGAGATATTCTCAACATGTTTAGTACAGATATCCTTGCAGTACTTTATTTTGGCCATCAACTTATCTGCTTTCTGTCACACTAAGTCAGCATTTTCAGAAGCAGCCGATACTAGCTATGCTATTATTGGACATACAGATTTGTCACATCTATGAGGCAGTAAACCAAGAAATGTCTTCACTAAAAATTTAAACACAAAAAATGGGACCATTGTATAACATTAAAAGAAGCTTATTGTACACAACATGGACCCATTCAATTCTCTACTCAGTATAGCCAACATTATTTTACCATACCTTATGTTCTTGTCTGACTGCTCCCAGAGCGAAATTATTTGACTGGATCACCCTCCTAAAGTAGTACAAAGGTGGAATGCAGGTGACAATTGCAAATCTTGCAGCACTTACGGTTCTCATGGATGGTTTTCTTAAATGGTTTTCCACATTTTCCTGCAGGACCCACTAGATTCTTTTTTTTCCTGACTCCCAGCCTGAATGATCTTTTCTGATTCCCTTCTTTACTTTATTAACTTTATCTTCCTTTATCTGCCTTTGTCTTTCCCCCAGTCCTTGTACCACTCACTTTCTGCTCCTTCCATACTTCTCAGTTTTCCCTCAGTGTAGGTGTTTTTGTTTCTTTCCCTTTCCCTATATATCTGTTTTTTCTTCTTCTTCATTTATTCATCTTCTTCTTCCCCCTTTTAATCTGCCAATACCATCTCCCTGCCCTTCCTGTTGCCTGTTCCTTTCTCATTCCTTAACAATTTAAAAAATACCAAGTCTTTAGAAAGTGAACCAGTAGTGAGAGTGATTGTAAGTACACATTCTTTCCTTTTTCTTGTGCTAGCAGCCTTTCAGACTATTGTGCTGTGTGTCCCCACTTGCAGGGCTATGACGTTTGCTTTACTTTACACTTTGCAGTACATGTAAAGTTAAGAGTGGAATGCATATCAAATGAAGTGCACTATGAGTAACCACAAAATCCAGGGGTAATTGAATTGAAAAACAGCATCTTCCCATGAAGTCATGAGGTACCTCAAAGGATTATTGGTTTTAGGAATTATTTCAGTCTGACTCCAGCTCTTCCAAGCCCTGCTGTGTAGAAACTGTAAATATTTACAATGTCCAAGCTCCATCAAGCAGTAATTACAAGGTGATACCTTGAAATCATGGTAACTATACTGTCGGTGATAATGGTAACAATACCATTTACCTTTTATTAACAGGGCAAGTAATTTGTTTCATTATTTTTCTATTTCTTCCACATCAGAGGCTTTAAAATTTCAACATTTATTTGAAGGCAACTAAGCAACTTAGGTGTCTAGATCCATGTATTTGTTCTTATGTAAAATATATTTGAGTGTACTAATTGTGCATTCATATTTAAGGTTCTATTCAAGGAAAATCACCAGGAAAAAAATCTTCACCCGCTACACCTGAAGATCTACCTCCTCCCACCTCTGTAGGACCACCAGCAATTAAACCAGGATCAGATGAATGGGTTTATATAGATGAGCCGCTTCCCAAGGTGCAACAATTCAAGATTAGGAATCTTTCTATGACTATACTTTTCTCAGTGTTTTTACATTGAGTTCTTCATAAACTTTTTGTCCATTACAAGTGAATTCATTTTAAAAGATATTTCTAATATGTAATGAATGCAGAAGAGATGGTAGTATGAATTATAAATACCTAAAGAGATGAATAGCAATTACAATTTTAATAATATGCTACAAGTCAGTGTAGAGGATTGAAAATATTTGATCATGACATATGTTAAACATTTATAGATAATTCCTCAGAGTGACAATGAACAATAGCACATGGTTGACAAGACGGTAACACTTTAATATCATGAAAGATTTACCCAGAGTAAACATTATGTTTTGGCAGAGTATTTGTAATACATTATAATTTAAAAAAAGGAAATACATTGTTAACTTGATGTCCAGAAATAACCTCTTTCCTATACTTGGTGGTGGTGTATTTGGACAGGCTGTATGAAGTATATGAACTAATGATTTGTGTATTTTAATAATTGACAGGAAATACCTCAATTTTTAGTACCTTATTGGGAAACAGTAGAAAATACATATGAAAATACCATCAAAACTATACTTAGATGTCTAAGAGAAGAATGGCATTCTGTGATTCATTACTTAGCAGATACTAGGTGAGTAACAGTAGTTTATTGCATTAGAATTCACATTTTATATGAATTTTATTTTTATTTTATTATTCCTTTAGCACACTATATATATTTTAGCACTAAAACTCTTTTGACTCACTGTTCACAGAAACCATTTCAAGGATTACCTGAAACGTCCAGACCATAAACAGGAGTTTGTATCTCAGTGGCAATCTGATTATAACTCCATTGCTGATGACTTGTGGGAAGATGAGGAAACAAAAGCAGAATTACATCAAAGGGTTACTGTAAGTAAATGGCAAATGTTTCAATTTATCTAAGCCTGAATCTTTGTATATCTTTTGTGATTTGAATTCACATAGGATAATATTCATAGTAATATGAATGTCCTTAGTTCTAACTTTTCACCATTAGTATTCCTTATTTAGAATACAGTACTTCTCTATTATTCCTTTGCTTTTTTATCCATTTCTTTCTCATTATGTGACTTTCCTCTCCCTTTAGTATTTAGATAGTACTGCCCTGGTAACCTTCTCTCCTTTTCTCCATACCCCAGCATTCATTCAACAATTTGCTCTATGAAATAGACATTTCTGAAGAGCGAGCAATTTGTGGAATAAGTATTTGTCTCTATTCTTTGTCCTTTAAAAACGAATAAAATGGTAAGGTTTTTTATTTCATGAATACTGTCATTTCACACTGGGGTCCCAACCTACTCGGGTCCTTCACAACAGAGGTAGGAGAGAGAAGATGAGAGATGCCTCAAGCTACATGAGACATAGATGCATGTACCCTGTCACCTTGAATTACAGTCCTCAGGTCCAATGCCCAGGCAACCCATGGGGTTACAGAGATCTTAGCTGGACCTTTACTACCTCAGCAGCTGCACTGGAATCTGGTGAAGATGCAACAGCTGTAATTTAAAACCCCAAACCAGATCTCCTAGATGGTAGATGGAAGGTGAAAAAACCCACATAGCAGTTTGCCAATTTTGGCATATGGGAAAAATCTCTTCTGGACCCCAAACTGGTGATCAGTCTAGGCTTCAGCATCACTAGAATTACAGTAACTAGATTTAAAGTAGGAAGGGGCTGAAACAGAGAGCCCACAATGGCTATCCTGCTTAAGCAACAATTATATCAACCCTTCTCATTCTCCACCATCACCAAACAGAACCAGCTTTGGCTCCACCCCTGCCACCCAATGGCAGCAGCAGTGGATGGTACAGGCCTCCGAGCCTACGCCTCTGATCTAGCATGTCCCCAGCCTCCCACACTAAGAATGAGGAGGGAAGGGAGAAGCAATCCCCACATGCTGAAAGAAAAGGGGTAGGAGGAAAGAGAAAGAAAAGTAGAAGGGCCACATGGAACATATCCTCATCCTTTTCCAGGTGCACTCTCACATTTAAAGGCCAGTGCAGGTGCAGATCAGCTCCAAAGCTGTTTGCCATAAGTGGCTTTTGGCCCAGCAAAAATGATATCCTGATTCCCAGAACTGTGAAGGTTACAGCCTCCAACACCACGAGTTCTCACTGCAGTATTGGGGAAAGCCAAGCTCATGCTAGTTGTGCATCCATACAAGGCAGGTTGTGTAATACACGTGGTGTCTTCTTCCTTCACAGTCAATCCATGCCTCTGGTGCGTCTCCAAGGCTAGATTTAGTGAGCTTCATGGCATAGTCGATAACTTTTTTGGCCAGGTTTTTTTTTTTTTTATTGACCTTTATTATACTGAGGAAAAGGTGTTTAATTATGGGATTGAAGTAAGGTGCCTTTGCCATGCACACCAATGTCATTTTTTAAATACATGAAAGATACCCTAAGATTTTACACATCAGTTATTTGCAATAGTAATTGTATTTGTACTTTAGGACCTGAGAGACCGTCTCTGGGATATTTGTGAAAACAGAAGGGAAGAAGCAGAGCAAGAACGTAGTGATATCATGAATGATGGCTGGTTACCAGATCATATGGGAATCTTGATGAACCATTTCTTTTCACTTATGCAGGTATGGTAAATAGCTAAATCAATATAGTCCTGATCCTGCCCAGGCAAACTCTTGGATTAATGCATTCATGGGACATACAGGACCTTGATCTCAATGGGACTTCACGTTTGTGGACCCTTAAGACTGCACAGTCAGGACCAAAATTAGCAAATGTCCCTTTAATTCAGTCCTACTAAAAAAGAAATCTGACTGAAGTGAGGAGTGAGAAGATAAAAAAGGAAGACATGCATGTGCACTCCAAGAATTGTATGACCTTTTGGGCAGAGAGGATAAAGAAAAAAAATTATCATAGTACTGTAAAAATACATTTTCAGACTATATTGCATAGTGTTGCTCTTTGCATTCACCTTACCAATCAAATGAGTTTAGTGGAATATTCCATAGTACTGGTTTTCTTTTTCTATTTATAATGGCCTCTGTTCTGAATTTGGCCTTCTAAATGCTATAATTATATACAGTGCTACCAGACCCACCTATTTTAAAGACCCTGTTTTCAGTTCCTTATAACTTTCCCAAACTACCATTTTCAGTGAAATTGCATATCACAGAATCATAGAAGATTAGAGTTGGAAGGGACTCAGGAGGTCATCTAGTCCCACACCCCGCTCAAAGCAGGACCAATCATAACTAAATCATCCCAGCCACGGCTTTGTCAAGCTGGGCCTTAAAAACTTCTAAGGATGGAGATTCCACCACCTCCCTAGGTAACCCATTCCAGTGTTTCACCACCCTCCTAGTAAAAAAGTTATTCCTAATATCCAACCTTGACCTCCCGCACTACAGCTTGAGACCATTATTCCTTGTTTGTCATCTGCCATTACTGAGAACAGCCTAGCTCCACCCTCTTTGGAAACCTCCTTCTTGTTCGAATGGTGTCCCTGTGGGTGCTCTACTCTAGGTGTTGGCACGTCCTCAATCAGAGATTTTTGCAAGCAGTTCTCGTCTGGGTCACACATGTGCCATCCCCATCTCGTGATGCCATTGATGCCTTTTTCAGCATGTGTGGCACGACTCCCCCAGGTCCTTCTCAACCGTCTGCAGTCCGAGACTGAGCCCTCAGCAGTTTTCCTCAACTGATCAGTTACCTTGTTATTAGTTAGTTTTACTGTTACATTTAGTCAGCTTTTCTTTTCAGTACTTATTCTCCCCTTAATCCCTCCAAAAAAATTTATTTTCGATTATATATTTCCCCTCTTCCTCTTCCTCATAGAGTAAGTTAGAATTTAATTTTGTTCCCTTTCACGGAATTGGGCATCATGCCGGGTTTCAAAAGATGCACCTCGTGTAAGGATGCGATCCCAGCATCTGGCGGGCACTTAATAAGTCAGATGCCTGGGTGAGGGATACATAATGCAGAATGTGTCCATTGTAAAAACTTGAAAGCCAGAGCCAGGCATGACAGAGACCTGTGGCTGAAACTTATTCTCATGGAGAAGTTACTCAGACCCGCCTCTGATCCTGGACAAAGTAATACCTCGACAGAGGGAAAATCTACTAGAAAACGTCACTAAATCCCTCCCCCTGCAACTGAGTTGGCCACGAGAAGGAGGTCACCAGCCACAGTGGGTAGAAGACCTGGTACCAATGAGGCTGTAGGTTCCTCAGGTACACCCAGTGTCTCGACACCGAAGGACTCCCAACATCCCAGTGCAGAGTAAAGAGGCAAAATTACGCAGCCCTCCTCCGATACAGCACTGACAATATTAATGGTTCACAAACCACTAATTAAAATGGCAGCAACTGCCATAGCATCAGTGCCCTTAGAGAGCACAGTACTGACCATGGCACCAAGGCTTGACTGGTCGCGAGAACTGCAACTGGAACAGTAGCAAGCCTCTCTCGAGGTTGTGGGCACTGCAGCCAGAACGGTAGCAATGGCCTTTGTCATGCTCAGGGCTTCATGGCTCCACTCTGCAGCTTTACCTAGACAGTTGCAATCCACCATAGAAGATCTTCCATTCAACAAGGCAAAGCTCTTCACAGAAAAAACTAATCAAGTCATGCACACAATGAAGGATTTGTGACCCACGCTGTGCACTCTCGGCATATATACACATGCGATGAAGAGGAAACAATATAGATATCAACCATACACTCAAAAATACCAACACTTATTCCCACCCTCTGTCATCTCCATTGGGCTTTGGTATCCCTACCCCCTGCTTAGCAAGTGCAGTTCAGTTGAGAGTGAACCCTCAGTCAGGGCGTGCCAAGAACAGTTTTGCTCCCCTTGATTCACACAAGGATAACAACACTTTATTACCGCTGCACCCAATAACAAAGTGATTTGCAATCCAACACCAGTGATCATTTGGGTAAAGCAGCTCCATCATACAGCTCACCTACGCAGAGTGGGTGCATCTGTGCAAACAAGGTCAGTTCCTGAAATCTTCTTCTCCAGCTCATCATTAGATGTCAGGGGAGTGCTCACTGAAGCCCTGCTTACACTCATAGTTAGTAGTTGTATTAGTGTTAGTTTTTTCATAGTTAGCAAATAGTTTTAATGTTTTCTTTCTTTCTTTCTTTCTTTTTAGTTAAATATTAGATAGCTCTTACTCTTTTCTTACTGGGAGGTGATGCCTGGTTCTCCTGGCTTCAAGTGCTGTCTGTCGTGCTGCTGTATCCATTGCCATGGAGAATTGCATCTTGGATCAACTGGCATCACCTACTCCCTCCAGGAGACCTGATCCTCCAGAGGAATCCTTCGACGAACAGGAGGCTAGAGCCAATGAAGCAGTCGTGCCTTCTTCATCTCTGGCAGATGATTTTAAACACTTTCAGGACCTCATCAAGAGGGTTGCAGACTCCTTGCAGATTCCCCTCGAGGGGGAATTACAGAGCTTCATCACAAGCTGCTTGACATCCTTCACTCACCCTCATCAGCCCGCATAGCCTTACCTGTCAATTAGGCTCTTTTAGGTCCAGCAAAGATCATCTGGCACACCTCAGCTTCTATTTCACCTACATGCAAAAGAACAGACAAGAAGTATTACATCCCAGCAAAATATTCAAAATTTTTATTTTCCCATCTCTCACCTTACTTACCAAGAAGTAAGGTGAGGGCTTGGTAGTGGATGCGGTGAATGAACATAGTTGGCAACACGACACTAAATCCACATCTCATGACAAAGACCACAAGCGCCTGGACCTCCTAGGGAGAAAGCCTTACTCCTCGGCCTCCCTACAATTCAGAATTGCCAATTATCAGGCTTTGATGGCAAAGTACCACCATGTCAATTATACCAAGCTAACTTTGTTCGTCGACCATCTACTGGAATAACACAAGGAGCAGTTCCAGGCAATTGTTGTGGAGGGCCAACTACTTGCCAGGACAACCTTGCAAGCCTCTGTTGATGCTGCTGCTACTGCTGCCCATTTCATGATTATAATGGCAATGATGAGACAAGCTTCCTCTCTGGTTTCCCACAGGAGGTTGAGAGTACAGTTGAGGACCTTTCTTTTGAGGATCTAAGTTGTTTGTAGATAGTACAGATGAGGCTCTGTGTATACTGAAGGATTCTAGAGCAACTTTGCATTCTCTTGATATCTACACCCCTACTTACAAGAGAAAACTGAGCAAATCTCAGACAGCCAAGAGATCCCATCCCATCCAATTCCTTCCCTCCCAGAGGACATATGAACTGCACCTGAGAAGGCAGAGGTTTCAGAGAAGGCAACCATCTGCTTCTCAGCCTCCTGTCTTGCACCCATCCACCTCCAAGCAGCAATTGTGAAATGTTGGTTGAGGGCCTGAATTACCATCCTCATCCTCTTCAGCTGCACCAATTCACTAGCCTTCCTCCCTTTGGTGATCGTCTTCATCAACTTCAGTTGAGCCTAGGAGTTGATCACTATGGACAAATGGGTCTTGGAGTGATCTAGGAACTACAGGCCTGTTAGTTTAACCTCGATTGTATGCAAGGTCTTGGAACAAATTTTGAAAGAAAAAATAGTTAAGGACATAGAGATAAATAGTAACTGGGATAAAATACATTATTTTACAAAAGATAGATCATGCCAGACCAACCTGATTTCCTTCAGTGGTCATCAACTCTATTGTATCTCTAATAGCCAAAGTTATGCTCAAAATAAAGAAAAAAAGAGCCAGAGTCATTCTAATAGTTCTGACCTGGCCCAGGCAAACGTTTCCTTACCTGATACAGCTGTCTGTTTGCCCTCTGATAACTCTCTGCACTGCTCCCCATCTCTCCCCGGAGAGACAGAAGATTTTTCATCCCAATCTCACAATGCTTTATTTTAAAGTATTGTTGGTCAATGGCTCATGGGGGGAGAGGCAGCCTGCTTAAGAGATGTAAAAAGAGTGCTGTTACACAATAGTAAACAATCTGTTTGCTACATGTGTTCTCAAAAACGAACGTAGTTTGCCAGTTGGTGTGATCTCAGACAGCTTTCCCTGGTGACTGCATTGCTTCCAGATATACTAGACTACATCTTAACTCTGAAAACCTCAAGCTTATCAATGAGCTCCAAAGGAGTCCACTTGGCAGCCATCACGGCTTTTCACACCCTCCAATTGAGAGCTATCCCATCTTTGCCCACTCAACCACAGAGAGATTCCTCAGAAAGAGCTGGGAAACCTCTATCCGCCAGTCCAACAGCCTACTCCAGTATGGGATCTAAATATGGTCCTTAAATGCCTCACAAGCCCACCCTTCGAACCTATGGCTACCTGCTCACTGCTCCATTTGTCAGTAAAGACGACATTCCTGCTAGGCACCATGTCGGCATGATGGGTTGGAGTAATAGGGGTCTGATGGCATCCCCTCCTCCAGTGTTATTTAAGGACAAGGTCATGTTGCGGTCCCACCCCAAGTTCTTACCTACGTTTTCTTCAGACTTCCATTTCAATCAGCCCATTCACCTGCCTGTCTTCCACTCAAACCACATCCACCCAGGACACACTGCTGCACATCCTGGATGTCAGGAGAGCTCTGGCCTCCTATCTACAGAGAACCAAGCCCTTCAGAAAGACCAACAAGTTATTTGTTTCACTAGCAGACAGATCAAAAGAGTCAGCAATCTCTAACCAGAGACTTTCCAAGTGGATATCAAACTGCATTAACTCTTGTTAACAGTCTCATAACATTCAACCACCTTTGCATATATACACTCATTCTGCAAGGTCTATCACCACTTCCATGGCCTTCCTCAAAAATGTACCGATCTTTGAAATCTGTAGAGCCACTACTTGGGCATCTTTACATACATTCACCAAACACTATGCAATAACTCACGACTCCTCCTCTGATACTGTGTTCATCTCAGCTGTACCTTCCACCGTACTGGACTTGACTCCAGAGCCCCTTCGCCTTAGAGGGTACTGCTCAGTAGTCACCTAGAGTGGAGCCCGTAGGGACGCTACTCGAAGAAGAAGAATTGGTTACTTATCCTGTACAGTAACTTAGGTTCTTTGAGATGTGTGTCCCTATAGGTGCTCCACTATCCATCCTTCTTCCCCTCTGCTTCAGAGTTCTCTGCAATGGGGCTTCGTGGTAGAGAAGGAACTAAAGATAGTTTGCCTGCACAATGTTATATAACAATGGCATGGAGCATGAGTGACTAATATGTACAAATGGGCCAAATGGACACTGCTATGAGGAATCTCTGATCAAAGACACGTAGGCTCTAATGCATCTAAGGTGGAGCCCCCATAGGGGGACACATCCCGAAGAACCACAGTTATTGCACATGATGAGTGACCATTTGTTCTCCCAAAAATAAATGCACATTTTTTCTCTCTGTTTTCTCTATATGGGGGACCAGATCCAAAGCCTATTGAAATTCATGCAGAGATAGATAGTGATTTCAATGGACTTTGGATCAGGACCATAATGCTCTTTCTGAAGGTTTCTACCAGGACATTGCCCTCCACATTCAGATGTCTGCGGAAGACACACTTCTACTGTGACACCTACAAGAAAGAAGCGAGAAAGAGTAATGTTTTCAAAAGTGCCTCTGTTACTTAGGAACCTAAGTCCCATTTCAAAAGAGACTTCGGCACTTGCAAGCCTAAGGGCTTGAACAATCTCAAACTTTCACCTTTTAAGTAAATCCACCCAAAACACCTTCCCCACCTCTGTGGAACCAATATGATATTTGCTACCATCACATTGTTCACTCTGCTTGTGGGTTACACCGCTTCCTCCACCCTGTGTCTCTCTTGTCTATTTAGAGTCTCTTCAGGACAGGGATCATCTACCACTCTATGTATATATGGTGCCAAGCACAATGGACACTCCATTCTTGATTGGCCCTTAGGCAGTACCGTAATTAACATGATTAATAATAATCTTACTTACAACAACCTTCATTGACAATGATGGACAAAATTATTGGTACTAAAAGTAGCAAGTCTAAAATTGTGATAACCTATACCTTTATGTTCAACAGCTTTGTCAAAGAAAGCAATAAGAATAGCAACAAAACAGGCACACAGTTCCTGATTCCTGAGATCCTCTGGTGTGGGTTTTACTCTGGGAGGCTATAGCCTTCAGGTAGCTATATTATTGTAGCAATATATATTTTATATACTCACTTTAGCAAGGTCTGATATCCCTAAAAAGTCTATATCAGATATCATCCATCTTTCTTTGTTTTCTGTAACCAGTCAGAAGAATTTTTATCTTTAATTTATGGCCAACTGGCTGTTTTACACTATGAGATTTTTATTCTTTTTATTGTGAATGTGGTTTTGTGCATTTTCCCATGAATATGCAGCACCGTTTTGACAGTTAGAGTCTCCTACACTACTGGTTTAATAAATCAAAGCATGACAGGTGCTAATGCTTTTTGGCTTCACTCTGAAATGAATAGATGTCTTGAACCTTACAAAATCCACTTGGTTTTTCTTTAAGCAGCTTGCCCAATTATAATTCTTTCTTGGACATTTAAACAAAATTCTTTATCTTTTTAATATTATTAAAGGTTTTTAATAATTTAGATTAAAAATGGTGAAAGTATTCAAATCTGTTGTTTAGTTACAGTATAGAAGCACGATAGATTTGTTTTCATGTAATTATATATATATCAGAATTAATATCAATATATTTATATATTCAAATTAAATATATTTTCCTATTTTATAGATGATATTGTTATTAAAGTTTAGAAATATCTGTACTAAAGTTTTGAACACAAATTCTGAAAGTGTACTTTTCCACTAAATGTTGAAGTATATATTTAATTTATTATGAAATACTTAAACAGATATGATTGACCAGTCCTATTTTCTAGCCTTCATCAAGCATTATCATAATGTAGTTATTGCTTTTGATATTATTCGGTAGGCTGGGAATGGCCAACGGGATGGATCACTTGATGCTTACCAGTTCTATTCATTCCCTCTGAAGCACATGACATTGGCCACTGTTGGAGGACAGGATACTGAGCTAGATAGACCATTGGTCTGACCCAGTCTGGCCATTCTTGTGTTCTTATTAGACTTCAGAGTATAAAAAACAGAAAATGCTTTGTTCCATCTTGTTTTGAATGTAAATTTGTATTTCCTTCTGAAGGTTGAAGTGGACCGTTTCCAAGATACAAAGAGATTTCTACATGACTATTACAGAGGAATGGAAGGCAAAATGCCAACAGAGGCCTGTCAAGAGTTCACTAGAATCCCATTACTAGATATTGTTAATGTAGAGCAATCTGTGGATCAAAGCAAGTCAAGAAGGTAAAAACTACTGTAAAAAAAAAAGTAACATAATTAATATAGCATAAGTGTGTGTATTCATGTGTAAACTGTTAAATAGATAGGCAATGGCGATCACAGCCATTTGATATATGTGGAGTATTGTAATGCATTTAATTTATTATGCATTTTTGGCTGCCCAATCTATACTCTATATAGTAACAAAAAAACAAATTGTCAAATGAAAGGTTCCTTCTTTCCCCCAAATTATGACTGTTCTCCAACAAACCTCCAGACTAATCATAGTTAAAAATTAAACATTCAGTTCTGGATCAGTGACAGAATTAAAATTTCATGAGCATGGCCTCTGAGATTGTGATCAACTGAATATAAGTTAAAGCAGCCTTGCTGAGTGCTCACAACTAAACACAATATTCAAAGTGAGAATATATCATCAATTGTATATAACAATGGCATAATACTGTGTATAACAACACCTATATCAGCATCTGAATGGTTTACAGTCCATCAAGACCCCATCAGTGTGTGTGTGTGTGTGTGTGTGTGTATATATATATATGAGTAGTTCATATTAGTCCATCCAGAGTGTGTTACTTGATGCCTACTCCCCTGGTTTTGTTTAGATTAGTCTTGGGGTCCACATAAGCCTCTCTAATCTGGGCTATCCTACATGATTTTGCATCATCCACAAATGTTATCACTTCTGATCAGTGGTAGGGTTCCTTCTTTTTCCATTGCTATGAGAGTCCGGTCCTCTTAATATAACTTAATTGTACCATGTAAACATATACTACACTATAGGGATAGTGAGTTATTACTTGTTTTGTTTTCAAGGATTCCCATGGTTCCTCGTAGACCCCCTTCTCCTGAAATAAACATCACCAAGCAGAAAAGCAAAGCAATTCAACTAAAGAGCAATAAGGATGAGAATTCCTCTGAAAGTGTAATATTTAACTTTGGGGCAGATGAGAAACTTATCACTGATACATGGCAAACAGCAGTAACAGCAATATCAAATATGGTAAGAAATGTTTTGTTTAGTAAAGATTCACAGATTGGTTAAACAGTTAGGTCTACATTTTTCCTGTCCAAATACCAGACATGCACCGGTATCTCAACTCGATGGCTGCTATTCCACTCCTGATGTTTCAGTAATCTCTGCAACCCTAATACATCCCTGCTATAAAGGGGAAAATAGCAGGATCAGCATAGTAGCAGTTCCCCCTCAGAGCTTTGCTCTGTGTACTTCCATTAAAATCTTGCCTCCCTCCCCCTTAGATGGTGGAACCAAACCATCCTGGCATTAGAAATGATCTATCCATCCATGGAAGAGGGATCAGTATTTGTGCCTTAGTATGATTTTTGCTTAAACTGTCAAAAGATTAATCCTCAAGCAGAGATTAGACTTCTCCAGCTTTATTTTATAATGACAAAAGTGTGCTAGTTGCTTTACAGATAGTTTCAAAAGGCAAGTCCTGGAGTAGTGGCTGGGGTTCATGGCTTTCTGCACTTTCACAATATAGTCAGACATATTGTTCTCTATAGTGAATGCCTTAAGATATCTTTACTCAATTCTTCAGCTTCTCAGCTTTTGCTGAAATCTCGCCCTGGTTTGGTTACCAGTGGGTCTTCTTCCCCTGCTGCCCTTTAATAATTAAATAATTTGTTCTGTGTAATATTGAATTATACCATCTTTCTCCTCCTTGCTTTTTTGCTTTAACAACTGTTTCCATATTTAATAATCATGTACCGATCAGATGGTGAAATCAAGAATCAAAATGTCTAATTTATTTTATACATCCAGCAGTAACTACTAGTAGAAAATAAAGGATAGTTCAAAATATTAATTATATGCTATCGATATTGAACACTTAAATTCAAATATTAATATGAATATTAAGGTAATTGCTGAAATACAATCAAAAGAAATGGAGGAAGAAAAAGAACGCCAGCAGCTAGAAAAGAAAGAACAAGAACGACAAAAACCTTCTCAAGCAGCAGGAGGCAAAGGTGGTGGAAAAGATGCCAAAGATGCCAAAAAACCACCTCCAAAATCACCCACCAAAAAGAAAGGTAACTGTGCTTTTCTTTTAAAAATAGAGCATAAAGCTATTCAAATTAAATGAATATATGTTTAAAAAGACACTAATGACAAAAGTTTAATTCTTTTTTCTTTTGATAGTTCAAAACACAGCATATCAGTGTGCTGAGATGGTAGTGATGAACAAATCCATAGAGTGTTGAGTGATAGTTGGGTGAATTAAATAATATGTAGGGATAAATGTCCAAAGTAGTACCCAGAATGTAATACTTGCTAATCTTTCTCTGTGCATTGCTTTGGAAATGTACACATTACAGCCATTTTATCAAATGATGTCAATTTTTGGAAAATGCTGGTTATTTTCTAACATTAATCTCCTGATGTAGTTGTAAGTATATAAATCTTACTTTATTAATAAGGAATAGGATAAAAATAGTCCAAGGCTATTATTCCATTATAATGCATCAATCTTTATAATAAGGTGGATCAGTCAGGTCTGTCCCTGCTCTATATATTATTCTGACAAGATATAAACAATTTATTATTTAATTGTACTCTAATAGCACCTAGAGTCCCAACCAAGATCAGGGCCCCATTGTAATAGGTACTGTATGTACACATAATTAGAGACAGCGAATTCCTAAATAATTTACAGTCTAAATAGAGAAGATGGACAACTGGTGGGGAAAAGGAAGTATTTTAAAAATGGACAACTGAAGCATAGCAAGATATGTGTAAGCCTTTCACAGCAAAAAAAACCCCTGATCTCTGCCACAGACTACTTGTGTAATCTTGGGCATGTCACTTAGTGTATGTCTACACAGCAAAAAAATATCCATGGCAGTGAGTCTCAGAGCCCAGGTCAACTGACTCAGGATTGCGGGGCTCGCACAGCAGGGCTGAAAATAGCACTGTAGACATTCGGGCTTGTGCTTGGAGTCCTCCCTGGGTTTCAGAGGCCAGGTTCCAGTCCAAGCCCAAGCCCAAATGTCTACACTGCTATTTTCAGCCTCATAGCACAAGCCGAAGTCTTTTGACCCAGGGTCTGAGATTCGGTGCTACGGTGAGTTTTTTGCTTTGTAAACATACACTAAATGACTTGCTCAAGGTTACACAAATAGTCTGTGTCAAAGAACAGATCTCTGAATCTAAATCAAGTGCCTTAGCCATAAGACCATCTTTCCTCACAATATAAGATAAGATACTAATGGATACATTTTTTCATTTTATCCCAAATAGAGTTCTGTTGTACATCTGCCTAGAATGGAAGAGCTGATCAGCTTTTATTTCTGGCTTTCACATCCTATGTACAGTGCACTTTTTTTTTATCTTGTAGGCAGTGCAGCACAATATTTACTGAAAGAATGATATAACTTACAGCACTCAATTTTGTCACCTTCAGATTTGATCATTAGCGTTATGTTCAATCTGATGTACTCGTCTGATATCATCCTGTTGCACCACCACAGCAGCTGCATGTCAGTTGTTGGGACAGAAAAGTTATTATTATCTGTACTTAACACTTAGCAGCACTTAACAATCAAGGTGCTTTGACTACAAATAAACTGTCAACTCAATATTCAAAACAAAATGATAAAATACCTTTATAATATTTAAAAGTATTGTTCTCATGGCAGGCTTTAGACCCATCATGTAAAAGCTACTAATAGAATGATGTAAAAAGATATAAAATGAAGTAGAGGAGGTCTATTTTTAATTGTACGCCCTGCTTTTCCTATTTCAGTGCTGTCCTTCCACCATTTTGGTGGTAACTAATATTGACTTACCAACATACAACTTTTATCATCATTTATCTCATCTCTGAATTCGGCCCTAAGACCGAAAGTTAACATTCAAAAGGTACTGTATGTACCTGCAAATTTTCATAGATTAATACATTTTAAGGCCACAAGGGACCTTTATGAGCATCCAGAATCCCAAAAGAAACAATTCCATTAGATAATGATTTCCCATTAGCAATTATATTTTGAGCTCTGTTAGTTAACCAGTTTTAATCCATTGAACAGGTGCTACACTGATTTTGTATAGTGTTAATTTTTTTAATTGAGCTATCATGCAGGTGTAAGTCAAATGCCTTACAGATGTCTAAGGATATTATGTCAACAGTTACATTTATCCACCAAATTTATAATCTCATAAAAATATTATCAGATTAATTTAAAAAGACCTATTTTCCATAAAACAAATTGTACTATGCTGTGGTCTATATGTATATGCAGTCCAAAGATTATAAGATTTTCTTTTTGGTGAAAATATTTTCTTTTCTTTGCAGGTGCTACTTCTCCAGCACCTGTAGTTGAAGCCACTCCTATTCCTCTAACACCAGAGGAATTAAAGAAACAAGAATTAAAGCTTAAAATGAAGCAGGAATATTTTAGTGCTCTTGAATATGAAGGTATGCAAATGGTTCAGTGCGCTACATTGTGGGAGTTGATCTTCATTCCTAATTTAGATTTTTTAATATTTGAAACTGTCTGCAAAGTTCTGTTGAAAATTTGCTGGGTGAATGAGGAAACAAAAGGAAGAAAAAGGGTCTGAAGAATCCTGGACACTTAAAAAAATAATTGTAGATAGTAATTTTTAAATAAATATATTCAAAATGGAAGAGAAAGGACTTTTAACCCTTTCTCTCCTCTTTCCTATCTTACTATCAGCTATTCATTGTGAGAGAACAAGTAAATAACATTGACATGAGCTGGTAACCAATATTCAGGTTCTTCTCAGTTGTTTCTGTTAGAGGGGGTCAGGTATTTGTTGGATGCAATCCTGTTTATTTACAAAGAATGTACAAAGTCTGTTTTCCTGAATACAGTAGGAATGAAACAGCAGGAGACAGTTCCTTTGCTCACAGTTCCAAACCTCTCTTCAGCCAGCACTGTATCCAAAAGTGCTCTCTCTCTCTACACACAGCTTCATCAAACCATAATCAGCCTTCTGCATTTATGTTCACATCTAAGGATAACCCCTCAGACCACCTGGCTCAACTCCCACACCAGCCATCCAGGTGGCCTGTGTTTTGGGCAGCAGTTCCTGTTGTTTCAGCTATATTCTACAAACAAGCTTATTTGTTTCCTACATTTATTCTGAATGAAGGGTGGCTGTTACACCCACCTGCTTCAATAATATTTCACCCAACCGCTACCCCCACCCCAACAGTATTTTTTTAAGATCAGATATTTGGGGGTGGGGAGGTGGGAAGGAGAATGTAATTAACTTTAAAGAGGTATAATTGCATTAAGACATGGCAAGACATGTTTTAGATGTCCATTAACACTCCTTGGTTGGTTGAACATAGTGCCTAATTTAATAAAAAAATTGAGAGACAAGATAGATGAAGTAATCTCTTTTATTGGACCAACTTCTCATGGCAAAAGAGACCAGCTTTTTGAGCTACACAGAGCTCCAATAAAAAATTGGATACTCTTTGTTCAGTGTTACTCTTTGGTCTTCTTTCTTTTTCGTCAGGTTTTCCATTCCTCTGTTTATCTGTTTGCTATCTTTCTCTTTTTCCCATTTTATACCTATTTGGAAGGCATTTCTCTTTTCCAAATACTCTTTCTTTGTCTATTGCCTCCATTTTTTACTCTCATTGTCAATGACAACAAATGTCTTTTAATCTTTTCTCAGTCCTCCCATTCTGAAATGCCACTCTTTCTAAGTTATGTGTAATTTTTTACTCATAGATCTCAGTACACAAATAATATATCCTCACACTATACCACCTATTTTCACAAAGAGGGAATTGTAAAAAGACATATAGATTTGTCAGATGCAAAAAAACGCTGGCTTCGAAGGCCTGATCCAAAGCTCATTGAAGTCAGTGTAAAGACTCCCATTGATTTCAATGAGCTTTCGGTTAGGAACAAAAGAGGAAACATTGGCTATGGTTTTGTCATTTGGGATTTGCTTTTTTCCTCTTTTGAAAAATCTGAGAAAGGAATTAAAAGTTTTCATTTTTTTTAAATTACCTAAATATTATTTATATAATTGTTAAATAAAAGGAACACTTCGTCTGTAGAACATTCATTCATGTTATGTTCAAGTCCTAAGGGAAATGTTTTGAAATCATCTCTAGTGGGTTCTCTGCTTTTTCACCTTTGACTTTCTAAATGTAACACTTTTGTCAGAAGATACTGTCTGAATTAGTCTTCTGATTATCTCTTGCCTCTACATCAGTTTGGTTAACATAGCTATATCCTTGTGATATGCAAATTTTGATATCAACTGTAGGCATATTTTGTAAAACAAATTGTGCAATTTGAGTGAATTTAAAAAAATAAAAAGTAATATATTAATAAAGGAAACCTAAACAGGCATTTTGATGCCTGAGTATAAGTTTTGGAGCTTAACTTTAGGAACCTAACTAAGTTTGAAAATAGGCCTCGGATTGTATACATAATAATTATTCTGCAATGACTGTTTCAACAGAGCAAGCTGCAAAATCTCGACTACAGTTGATAAAGACAAAGGCATTTGCGTTTGTAGAAGAACTAGTAATGAAAGCAGAAGAAACTTACAAATATATGGAAAAGTGGCTTGGAGCTAGGTTCCTAGCAGAAATGTCCAGGTAATATATGGCTAATTTTTAAGTAGACCTTGTATCTTAGAATATAAAAGTTATAGTAAAGCTGGTGAAAGTAATTGTTCACACAAAAAACACAAGCAAATAATTTGTAAAAATGTATAGCAATTAATAATTTTGCTGCTAATTTTACTCTCATGACTTGGGACTTGAGTCTTGCTTTATATGTGCCCTGTAGTGCTGCATACCTTGGAAAGTTAAAAAATCTAGTTAGCAATATTGTACACAGCTATTCAGCATCTTATTTTTTTCTTAGGCAATACAGTTAGACTTAGGAGCACCAGTAGACAACCAGAAACTTTGTTCACTGTAAGCTACAATATCAGAGTAGTGGCTCCTACACACATTGGAATTTTGGGATCTTGTTTGCTATGTTTCTGCCATTCCAGAATCCTCCAACTTTTATTAAACCCACTGTGTATAGCAATTGACAAAAGTTATTTTAAAAGATCATAAGAACACTAGGGCCTGGTTTGTGACACAAATTAGTCTCCAGTGCCCAAGAAGTATGTAGATTTGGGCCTAATCATGGCTCCTGGACTCTAATGTAGAGGGGATCTTCTGTGTGCTGGTCAGATCCTTCCCACTGTAATATCAGAGTACTTATGCCTCCACGGTAATATTACTCCTTTCACTGAAGAATGTGCTCACAGTTCTGAGAGTCCATGCAGGGGCACATGACAGGGAGGCAGCTGAAGTAAGTGGGTAGAGTGGGGTCAAGCAAATACACATCAACTCATTTGCCCTATGCAGTTCTGAAAACCCCCATCTATACTATCTTTCCACCAGGTTCTCTCTATGGCTGGGATTCCGCTTTTAAGTGCATTCCCCTCAGCAGTCAGAAATGGAGCATGGTACCAGGGTGTAATGGGAAATGACTAGTCATCGGCCCCTTTCCCATGATCTACACAGAGGATTTGTGGTCCTTAATGGAGAAAATCTCCCATTAATTAAAGATCTCAGAATTTGACTCTAAGTTACTACTGTCTTGCATTTTAAAGTAATAATTGCTTCCTGCATTTCAATTTTTAGTGTTGACAAATTAACTGAGGTTGCACGTCACCACATTGAATGTTCTACCAGAATCCAATATGAGCTAATTTTAGATGAGACAGACTTCTTCATAAACAGTGATGTAAAAGTAATTCCGGATCCTATCCCTCCACCACGACCTCCACCTGTAGAGACATCTGTAAATGGTACTCTAACTATTTCACAACTTAGCACACTCCATAAGCAGTTTCTACAGGTGGCACCTAAAGGTAGGAAATAATATTCTTACACATTCATAAGAGAATTAGTTACTTAATCAAGATTTAAAATAACTGTTAGAAGCTACTATGCTATTTTTTATACTTAGCAACAGCATTATATACACTAACTTATACCAGTAATTAAAGATGCTACATAAAGATATTGTTACTAAGAGCAAAGTCAGAATACTGGTATCCATTTTCCTTTTAATGTGAAATATCTGAATGTAAGTAATCTGTAAGAATCTTTGTTATGGGTTCCTGTATACTCAAATCTAAAATAACTCTTTAGAGTTATCAATATGCTGTGTGTGCTTTTAAAAGTGGTATTCATTTTGTTTAATTCACAAGTTCTGAAAATTCATGAGGTAAGAATCATTTTTATATACAAGTTTTTAATTAAATGAATACTTCTGAGTTCAGTGCAGATGGCAGCCATATTATTAAAAATGACATCATTTATGACACTGGTACCTCTTTTGCCAAAAAGCAGCAAAGCGTTAGTTGAAGTATCTTGAGCTTGCAAAACCTATAGAATGCCTCATATCAATATAGAGTTAACCATTCCATTAATTTACAAGTAGTAGGTCAGATATATTTCTTTTTTTCCCCACAAAATTTGGAGATGAAGCTTTTAGCTCAGTTAGTGGATTCAGCAACAGGTTATCCCGCAAACTGCTTAACTTTGGAGCCAACCAACAATTTCATGTAATCGTTGACCCTGCTCCAGTCTCTTCACTTAATGTAAACACACCCTCAAAATGTGGGAACACTGGTTAAAATATTTTAAACCAGTTTCCAGCATGATCTAATACTGGTTTAAGAATTATATGAAAAAATTTAAGTGTTTAAAAATTAAACCTTTTATTTAAATATATAATTTTTCCTTATTAATTACATCAATATAAAATTAGATGGAAAATAGTTCACAGTCTTTACACAAGTATTCATTACTGTCAGTGTCACAAATGATTATCTTTTGTAATAAATGACTGCTACCACCAGTAGGCTCAGAAATACCTTGTGTAGTTTAAAAATCATAATCAAATTCACCCAGTGTAACACCATTGAAGCTCAATAAGGCTCACTAATGATGAATTTAGCCCTTTAGGTTGAAATACATTTCACTGTATATTTACAGAGAAAAAGTGAGCTCACCTTTTGAACTTGCAAACTGTTTGACTGAGAAACATGTTTACAGTTTTCCTTTAAACAGATGTCTATCTAGTGTGTGTGTGTGTGTGTGAGAGAGAGAGAGAGAGAGCATTCCAAACTACTGTGCAGCAAATAAAATAACAGATAGTATTGTGCGTTTAACTAATTATAAGAAGCAGGGAATATCTTATATTTGCATTCATTTATAGAGTGCCATAGAAGTAAAGCAGACTTCACAGACATCAAACATGACTGGTCATGCCCTCAAGGAAATTTTGTTTTAGATTTATTTATTTATATATATAAGACTATAAAAAAGTGTCTAACACAGACTTTAACACCCTTGACGTTTGTTTATAGATAAATGCAGTAGTAATTTCCATTATATACTGATGACAATCCAGAGGGGTAGCCGTGTTACTCTGTATACAGCAAAAACAACGAGAGATCTGTGGCACTTTAAAGACTAACAAATTTAATATTTGTATACATAAGCTTTTGAGAGACTTCAGCTCTCTTCTTCAGATGCAGTAATATAGAAAATAGGTAACACAGATAAACTTAGTCTTCCTTTTTTTTTTGCTACAATCTCACCTTCCCCCAACGTTGACCCTTAGATAGCATCACCCTCTAGTAACAAGCCCCCATAAAAAAAGGTCAACAGACTCAAGCTATTCTCAAGTGGGAAACAAGTTTCAAAGTCAAGGGGCCATAATTGAGAATGCCCTACGAGCAGTTCCCTCTCTTTTAAAACCAAAGGGACTCCAGTTCAAGAGTCTCCACTGTTCTCTACAATGACAGTATAGCACAGAAACAGAGGCAATCTCTCAAGTAGGCAGGTCCCAGGCCATATGGGCTTTGTTATCATTATTTTATGTTATTGGTATATGGTAATGCTAGGGGCCAGGAACCTACAAGATCAAAAATAACTCTTTAAACTCTACCAAGAAACCCCCGGGAACGCAGTGAAGATAGCAAAGTACTGGCATAATGTCCTTACAGATACAAAGCTTGCTTAACAAGTGCGCTGCTGTATTCTGCACTTTGTTCAGAGTTTGAATGGATTGAAGATGTAGCCCCATGAAGAGCACATTGCAGTAATTTAATTCTGCAGTGACAAAGGCATGAACCAGGATAATAAGATACATATCTTCCCCCTCCCCTGTCCCAAAAAATAAAACAGTAATTCTCAACCTTCTGGCCAGACACAAATGAAAAGAGAACAGTCCTGGTTCCTGTTGAAATGTGATTATCCTACAGTAATTAGGAATCCAACTAGATACTAAATTTGCAATTGTAAGTGAGAAGTGAGAGACAGACACCTTAATCAGAAAAGCAGATATAATCCTCACCATATCTTCCGATATGGTTTCCCCAACCAATCAACGTATCTAAATTGAACATTACACAGCTCACTCTCAATTCAGCCAATCGTTGGGAAAGGTACACTGCTGTATCATCTGGGGCAGAAGGAGCAGAAATAAAAGACTGGAGTCCTCTGTCTGTTGAAGGCAATGTAGCTCACGGTTTCTTACTGACCGTCCTAATCATCCTATATAAATGTTGAACAAGAAGGAACTCTGCAGTCAGCACTTTCATGGAGTTTGGCAATTGCCAAACATTACTTTCTGGAACTTGGAGGAAAAGATTGAGGACTATCCCGTTCTTTCCCCCACAGTCCACACACGTGGTCCATAGCAACTTACTGAGGTCAGTGGTGTTGAAAGTAGTTGATATATCTAAAGATATCAGCACATACACCCTTCATTCACTGCTAGGATGAAGTCATCAATCAAGGAGATCAACATAATCTCTGTCCTGTATCCTAGTTGGTACCCCAGCTGACAGGAATCAAGGAAATCTGAGATATGTAGGTAATTTTAACCATGAAGAGAAGATTAGGTACAGGACTATAGTTAACCAGATAAATCAACATCAATTTTTGGCATCTTGAGCAAAAACCTTATAAATTGTTCTTTAAGAGAATCCAGCACCACATTCTTAAGAGAGGGCACTTGTGTTGTGGGACATTCGTTATGATCAGTATGAAGTTACAGGTGAGACATGGTAGACCCAATTTGCAGATCAGTAAGGTTTAATGTGTAAGGATTTCTTAGATAGTTAGTTTAATACAAAGCCAACAATTAACTACAACATATCATACTCACTAGACCCAAAGAGTTGTATGTTCACTCAGGACACTGTATACAGGAACACCTTGCCTCAGGAGCTCTGCAAGGGGATCAGGCCGACAGCATCTCCTGTGGAATCAGGCAGTGATGAAGCACACCCCCTTGCCTGGGTGGTGGCTTTTTATACTTTTCTGTATACATTGTCCTTTCATTCACTTATCTTTGATGAAGTTCTTATGTCCTTCACTTTCTCTATACTTTATTGTTAATACTAACTACATATTTATGTTTTCACCATGATAATTGGAGCAAAACAACATCCAGTAGTGGGAGAGGCGGTGGGAAAGAACATGACTTAATGTAAAATGTGTAAACTTTTGTCCTTGTTCAACTTTATCTATATACAACTATAAACATGCAAACTATTTGCTGTGTTGTACAAAACCCACACTATTTACTGTCTGCTGTGGTGTGCAGAAACTGAAATGCCACAAGGTTATTCAGCACTCTATTGGTCTCTGCCAGTTGTAAAAAACAGTCAAGCTGCTGAGGCTAGGTCTTAAACAGTGGTCAAGCAACTCACCAGTGGCCAGGCACCTTGGTCAAACAACTCATGCCAAGCTAGGCCTCCAACAGAGTCAGTTGGATTGACCAAGTTATCAGTCATCTCAAAAAAGTCTGTGGAACAAGATTTTGTGGAAGTTATGGTGGAAGAAAAAAACTCGCTCTTTGTCTCCTACACAGCCACAGTATAACAGCTTTAAAACCCTACTGAAAACAATGATAGATTGGGCTGTTGGAAGAATATTACTCTCCCTCAGCGCGCTCTTGTTCCATCAAGAACTGACCATCAAAACAAGCCCCTTACCATGAGGAAAAACATGTGCTGCAATCTTTTATTTCTGCAGGAGGTAATGATCCAAAGACATACATAGCATATCTAGTCAACCCACCTTCAATTCTTATCCAAACATTAGCTCAAGATTGCAGTCAGCCATGGCTCTCATGGAAGCCTGAATTTATTCAGAAAGAATAATTATCAAAATAGAAGTTGAAGTCACTGATCACAAACAGTCTGGGTGAATATAACACTACACTATCAGGGACTCACATAAGAACACTGGGGTGATCTGTGTGCTAGGATTAGTACCATCCTTTATCTGGGGTCTCACACACAAGATGGACATATTGTATTCAATATATTTTTGGTGAAAGACCTATTCAGTGGATTGGATACAAACAGCATAGACTCACCACATCCTCAACAATGCCATTCCATTCATACTGTACAAAATAGCCAAATGACACCAACTGCACCAATACAGATCCTGCAGTATTGTCTAACCAGATTTTGGTAATATGTGCAAAGCTGGGAACCTCATTCTTACTTATATCATGGATGGTGGAAACTTTATTGACTGAGTATGCAAACACACATCAGTGTGAGCCAATGATTTCGGTCCTTGTCTGCTGATACGCCATTCACTAGAGAGATGACTACAGGGAAACCATTGAGAACAAAACTAATTGGTCTTAGTTTACATCTATATTAATAAAAGTAACTGGAGTAGTAGTATTTGTATTATGATAATGTCTTCTAAGCAGTAAACACATATGAGTATAAAAATAGATTAACCCTGTCCCATAAAAGCTTATGTTCAATGTATACTGCAAGAAATACCAGGTGAATACAACAAAACAGACAAGGGAGGATAATCGGATGATAAGACTATTATGACTTGTATAATAAGAAGTGGTCACAGTACAACAACTCTTATCTTTAATTTGTCCCTCTCCTGTCTCTGCTTGTCTTTTAGCAGAAGAATCTAGGCTCCCTAGTCATTGAGGCCAATCACACTTGCCCAGACCACCACCAAACCTTAAACTTTTAGAGCTCTCATTGCCCCAAACAAAAATAATAATAAAGAATAATAATTATAGTGCCTAATCCTTCATTGCTTACTCATGTGAGTAACCCTCAGATTTCTCATGATAGTAGAGTCACCAGATTACTTATGAGTATTGGCTGTAGGATTAGGCACTAATATAGATACTTACAGATATACAATACCTATAAATATTAATCCTATCACCTCTGACATATGTACTATTCCCTGTCACCAGAAAGGTTAAGTGGCGAGGCCACACACTTGGATAAAATTAAAAGAGCAAGTCTTCTATAGTATGTAAATAACAAAAATCCTAAAATTGATCTGAATCCATGCAAAGGATTCCATGAATCCATGCAAAGGATTTAAGAATCAAAGTACCAAGTTGACTGGGCATAACATTACTGTGATTACATATAACAGAATTTTGAATCAACTGCAATCTCAATTAACTTTTCTGGAAAACTAGAGAAGAGAGAAAAAAATCAAAGGAGAAAGAATTAATTTTGAAATAAAATTATATGTAAAGTGCTTTTTCACATAAAATTTGGATGGAAAATATTTTGGAAATGGGAAAAGGCTTTCTTGGTGATATATGTAATAGAGTGACAAAATCAGAGGAGAAAGGACAAACCCAATATATTTTAACAATAGGGTGAGGACATAAAAATTCAATCTCATAACAAATTAAATTTTAAACAGTTTTATGTTTCCTAGGAATGTAAAGTATTAAAGAGCTGCTGGTGCTTCACAGACAACTTTATTTTGTCCTTCACCTTTGGTTCTCTATGGAGACACCTTACTCACAACTCTGAGCATCGATGGAGAAAAAACAGACTTTTACTGGACCTAGATACATGCTGGTGCAATCTTTCAGTTAACAAGGAGAACCTAAGAAACATTTTTGTTACTCAGTGTCATTGTCTTAATATGAGGTGAATGTTCAGTGTTTGTTGGCTCCATGAAGTCTTTTGATCAGCATTCTTATGGTAATTTAATGTATACCCCTGATGAATGTGCTACTTTGTTCTCTAGTAAGGGTGTTCCTTTTCTGTAATAGAAGACCCATGACAGGTCTGAAGTTGAACCACTAATTCCCAGTCAACATTTTTCTCTTCTTTTTTTTTTTCTGGGTTTCTCTGAATATGGTCTATCTTGTCAGCAAAATCAAACTATTTACATGTTTGACTGATCCGATCTCCTCTGATTTTCTTCAACAGCATCTTCTTATGACTAGATGAATTTCCAAAAATGTATCTTTGTTTTCTGGACCTTATCAATATAATACTAAATATGCCATAATGAATCCTATTTTGAATTCACCTGCTTTACATTCCCAAACTAACTAAAATAAATTATGTCCCAATTCTTTTAATCTGTTTATAACTGATATGTATGAGCATGTTCATAGTCAGATTCTGCCATTTCTTCACAATTATGACCTGTATGGACCATATCAATCCAATTTGTAGAGCTAGCTATTCAACTGAAATAGCCATGAATCAAGTCTTACTTCTCTATTCTACATTCAAAAATCATTTAGAATACCTGTAAGTTTAGACACAGTGAAAAATAAACAACTTAGACCTGAGCTTCCCTCTGGCATTCAGGGCATGTACAGTTTGAAAGTTATCTTTCTAATCAATCATCACAGATTATTTTTGGTAAAAATTTTCCCAGGCCTTATTATTTCAGCATGTACCAAATACAGGACAACCAATGGCCACTATCTTCTTATCACTATTAGTTTAAAAAACTAAATTATCATCAGTTTAATTTTGTCTCATCACTGAATTTGAAATAGCTAAATTTAAGACTGCATTTAATTCAATTGGAAGTCTGTTCTTCAGTGAGAGTTTTGCCTGAATAAGGAATTCAGAATTTGGCCCATATTTCAAATATCTTCTAAAATGTATGCCAAAAAGGGTTCAGATTTATGTCCATTTCCCAGCACTTTTGTGAGTACAAGTCAAGACCTTTAGAACAGTAAACCTATTTAGCTGCAATTTGATGTTAAATATGAGTGTGAGCTGTAGTTTTGTTTGTAGGGACAGGTAATCAGACCTCTAGTGTTGATTTTTCCAAGGGTAATTTTTCTTTCATTATATTACTTTCAAAAGTAGAAAATCTAGTAGGCTTTTTTTATTCTTATTTATTATTTACCTCTCCTGTTACATCTCTTACTTAATCATGTAGAATAGTTCCAGAGGAGTAGTCGTGTTAGTCTGTATACAGCAAAAACAACAAGAGATCTGTGGCACTTTAAAGACTAACAAATTTAATATTTGCAGACATAAGCTTTCGAGAGACTTCAGCTCTCTTCTTCAGATGCATCTGAAATCTGAAGAAGAGATCTGAAGTCTCTCGAAAGCTTATGTCTGCAAATATTAAATTTGTTAGTCTTTAAAGTGCCACAGATCTCTTGTTGTTTTTAATCATGTAGGTTTCATTTATTTAATATTTAAAAAATCTGCCCACATAGGTTAAAATCTTTGTACATAATTGCTTTTATGAAATGCCTTATATCTAGAAGAATCCCAAAGAGCTTTACAGAATATATTTGTATGCACAAACACACATATATTAAGATACTCATCAGCATAGTATACGAAAAACCTATTCCCCTCACTGCATGCACGCGCACGCACGCGTGCGCGCACACACACACACACACACAATTACTTCACTGATTTCTCCACTACTGAAATGCCATGCCTCTGATGTTGAACATACCCAGGCCTTAGTAACATCAAGACCTCATCAGAAAATATACTTGAAACTTGCTTTCAAATAAAAAATGTGTAGAGGGACTTTCATTAAACATTTTCCCCTTTTTCAGCCAAGTCTCATAATTCTTATCTTAATTGTTGTAAGGGTCTTCTTACTGGCTGCCTGCTTCATATTCTGCTGCTCATGTAATTTCTCATCTCCATCATTCCTGTTACATCATTTGGTTTCGGCAAATGCATTGTTTATTTCTGAAATTGAAAATTATGAATTATAGTTATCTATAATTGTTAACTTTTGAGGCTCTTTAAAAATTGAGCTTTGTATTTGCAGAGCTTGTCTCATGTTTGTCCTCTCTCATAATTCAGGCACTGTGATTCATTTTTATTTCTTCCATCCTTATTGCTGGCCCTTTTAAAATGGTATGCCTTATTCACTTGACACATGTGCCCAAAATTCTCTTTTGTTACTGGATTTTTTCAATCTCCTTTAAAAATACATTTTTATTTTGTAGTTTTATTTTATTGTTGTAACATGCCTAATTTAGTGGAAAGGACATATTTGTTATGTTATTTGTTACCTTGATTCATAACATACTGAAATGTGTTAACACTTAAAGTTGCTGTATACATCAGTAAATAATATTGACTTTCGAAAGTAGTCTATTTAAAAACAATTCTACATATATATCATTTTTTAACATTTATTTTCCCTCTGACTTCAATGCAAACATCCTTCAGATGAAACTAAAATACTTGGAAGCAGATCTTTGGCTGATGTAAATTATTAGAGCTCCAATGACCTCAAAGGAGTTATGACAATTTACACCATCTGAGGATCTGTCCATTAGTCTTTACTTCATAGACATTCATCTTCTGGTGCTGCTTATTCCCCATGTGATGTTATAATTCTCTATTTGTAAACAGAGAATATAATTTCAGTTGGAAATAAGGAGCTGTGGCAAAACTCTAAAACCATACCACCTCAAGTTGTCAACTAGTTGGACTGCATAACCAAGGAAGTGTGGAGCAGTCGGACCTGTTACATGTCTGGAGACATGAAGGAAAAATTTGTATACTACAAGAAGTGGTGACATTGATTCATTAAGTATCTCTTCCTCTGAGTCAGTATTGGCCAAATCTCCCAGCTTTGAGTTAGAGTGCTATGTGCTCGAGAGGCTGCCTTTCTGATGAGATCTACAACTGAACACATGATTACTTTTGATTGGTGAAAGTCTATAGGAATTTTTGCAAACATATCATAAAGTCATAGAAATGTAGGGCTGGAAAGGACCTTGAGAAGTCATGAAATCCAGACACCTGTCCTTTGGCAGGACCAAGTAAACATAGACCATCCCTGACAGGTGTTTGTCCAACTTGTTTTTAAAAGCTTCCAATGATGGGATCCTCATGACATCTCTTGGAAGTCTATTCCAGAGCTAACTACTCTTATAGTTAGAAAGCTTTTCCTAATATCTAACCTAAATTTCCCTTACTGCAGATTAAACCCATTATATCTTGCCCTACTTTCAGTGGACATGGAGAACAATTGATCACCATCCCCTTTTATAATAACCTTAACATACTGAAAAACTGTTATCAGGTCCCCCCTCAGTCTTCTTCTTTCAGGATTAAACATTACCGGATTTTTTTAACCTTTCCTCATACATCAGGTTTTCCAAATGTTTTATCGTTTTTGTTGCTCTCCTCTGGATTTTTTCCAATTTGTCCACATCTTTCCTAAATTATGGTACCCAGAAGTGGACACAGTACTCCAACTGGGCCTCACCAGTGCTATGTAGAACAGGACAATTACCTCCTGTGTCTTACATACAACACTCCAGTTAATACACACCAGAATCATATTTGCCGCCTTTGCAGCTGCAGCACATTAGCAACTCATATTAATTTTCTAGTCCACTATAACCACAAAATCTTTTTCAGCAGTACTACTACCTAGATAGTTATTCCAATTTTATAGCTGTAAATTTGATTTTTTCCTTCCTCAGTGAAGTACTTTGCACTTGTCTTTGTTGAATTTCTTCATGTTGAATTCAGACCAAATTTCCAATTTGTCAAGATCATTTTGAATTTTAAACCTGTCCTCCAAAGTACTTGCAATCTCTCCCAGGTTGGTATCATCTTCAGATTTTACAAACATACTCTTCACTCCATTATTCAAGTCATTAATGGAAATATTGACTAATACCGGACCCAGGACTGACCCCTTTGGGACCCCACTAGATATGCCCTCCCAGTTTAACAGCAAACCATTGATAACTACTCTTTGAATACGGTCTTTCTACTGGTTGTGCATCCATCTTATAGTAATTTCATGTAGACCAGCGGTTCCCAAACTGTGGTACATATACCACCAGTGGTACGCAGGCCACCTCCCAATGGTATGTGTCCACTGACTAATTAAGAATGCAGTACGTGGCCCCAGCTCCACCAATATCTCTGTGCTGCTGGGGGGGCCGGCCATGGAGCCTCCAGTGGTGCTTGGCTCTGCAGGTGCAGAGTGCAGCAGCACCCAGGGCAGCCCAGCCAGTCTGTCCCCTTCACCCCCATACACACTCACAGTGGCTCACCAGGAGCTGCTCTGGTACCACTCCCAAGCAGCATGCTGGCCAGAAACCGAATTTGTTCCAAGCAGCGTGGCAGCCACCCCAAGATTTCACCAGATATACACCAACCAAGATATCCACCAATTTTCCTCTGTCAAGCAAGCACATCCTTCTCATTAAAGGCATACCAGAAATCTCAGATGGGGTAAGTTTATAATGCATTTATTAATATTTTGAAGACTACAGGTTTTTATATACATAGCTATGCTATTGATACAATGTGTTTAACAACACTTCGATTTTTAAGGCAGTTTTCATACATAGTGTGTTTATAAAAAATTGGTGGTGATACTACAGGTGGTGGCGTTTTATGTTGGTGGTGTGCAATGTGGCAGAGTTTGGGAACCGCTGGTCTAACCACAGTTCCCTAGTTTGCTTAGGAGTATGCCCTGTGGAACTGTGTCAAAAGTTTGTATGGAGAGAGTTACCTTGATGTCCTCAGGAAATTCCAGTTTAAGTAATATTTTGTGTACCAAACTCCTGTGTGGCACTGCAAATAATATGATTACCTCATTTCTTGTCCTAAACTGTTCTGTCGAGTTGATTTGCATTGCTAAAAAGTTGATCCATTCCATCCCATGGGGAGGTGTGTGTGTGTGTGTGTGTGTGTGTGTGTGTGTGTGTGTGTGTGTGTGTGTGTGTGTGTGTGTGTGTGTGTGTGTGTGTGTGTGTGTGTGTGTGTGTGTGTGTGTGTGTGTGTGTGTGTGAGATCTACCTTACACAGTTACTGAAAGTTGTAAAGTGTTTTTGGATCCATCTGGGTGTATCACAATATATATGATATTATCATCTTTGGCCAAATCCTTGGCTTAAGCAATGCCAGTAAAGAGCATTGTCGTCCCTTCCTGCTGTATAAGCCAACTTTCTATCAATAGTAAGGACAGACAGGCCACAATAATGCAAATAATAATAAAAGACCCACACCTGGTCATAAGGAATGAGGTGCAGAATCACTTAGATCCCAGTCTTTCACTGGGCCCATGGACCTTAGGTCGGCAATATCTTCCATACAGCTGACTTCCACAAGGGAAGAGGAGTTATAACTAAACAGAAAGGTTAACCTCTTTATAAGTGGATGAGATTCACTGGGAAAAGCACATCCTTTCATTTCCTGAAGGCCCTGTATTCTCTTTGGGTTGATGACTCCATTTTAGAGCTGTCAGATAGGAGTGTTGTATTATGGAGATGTGTCCTCTTTAAGGTCCTTCTGATTGGCTGTTAGAGAGGAGGAATCAGCTCTTCACTCCAGAATAATGGTCTTCGCTCTCTGGGTATATGAAGGAATTGGGTAGGGCATAATCATTATGCAGCAACCTCTGAAGGGGGAGTTCATCTCTTCATGATGCTCTTAGGTGTTTGGCTGTAGGGCACAGCTGGGTCCCTAGCTTTGACTGTATTTTTACCACAAAGGCTTAAGGAGCCAGGATTTGAACAGCTAAAACAAAAATCACATCTTTACATTAAAATTCTCAGTTGAAGGGAACAAGGGAAATGAAAAACAAAGAATATGATAGCAAATGTAGCAACAGCTCTTTAAAATAATCATTGATAATGGAAATGGATTTAAATTATAAAAAGAGTTAAATGTGTGTATGTAGCAATACATTTTTTTGTAATATTGACAATTAGAACTGAGCAGGAAGAATATAATCTCAGAAGACTATGAGTCTCAAAGCAGAGTTCTGAGGTACTCTAATATAAAATGGGTCAGACTTTCTATGTTCCTAATGAAGATGACGGGTAGGGTGCAAGAAGCCTCCTTCCCACCCTCTACCCCCTTGCATGCCCTGTGAAAGAATCAGCAACAATTGCATCACCTGTAATTACATGAATGCAAGTACTGTTCTTCGCCTTTCCTTCCATGACCTCCCATGTTTTACCAGAACCATGAAATTATCTGCTGAGAGTGGGTGGCAAGTTTAAGCAAAGATAGGGTTCTAGGGATGAGTGCTACACTTTTTCTCCCTCTCAAAAGCGGTAATAAAATTGTACTTCAGATGAATATTTTTGAAGAAGGTCAGATCAATTAGGGATACAGTAGGGCATTTCGCTCATTCAACAGCAGATGTTTATTTTGCATTTATTGGCTTATGAGCAGCTGCTGGATGCTTATGAGGAGGAAAGAAAGAAGACTGCTAACTCCTGAGAGTTCTGATTGTATTGCCTTTTTTCAATTTTGAAAACCAAACAATCTCTGTATGAAAAGAATGGAATTTAGTGAAGAGTCTACATCTACATTTTCTGTGACTACTTTGGTTGTAGAGGCATCATTTTCATGACATTGCAAGGGTGTTTTATCCTGATGGCACTCATCTCCTCTCCTCTCCTTTTGCAGATGGGGAACTGAGGCATAGGAAGTTAAATGACTTGCCCAAGGTTACACAGGAAGTCTGGCATGCTCTGCATCGAACTCAGGTGCCCCATGTCTCTGGCCAACACCCAAACACTGGGCCATCCTTCCTCTTTAGTGAGGAGTCCAGTTTGAAATATCTATGGCCCTGATTCTTCAGACACATGCTTAAGGATTTGCAGGATTGGACCTATATCAGGACATCTTATGACACAAATACCAAAAGTTGAAGATGTAGATTTTGAGATGGAGGTTGTCCAGTGGTCCTAGGAACTATTGAATGAGCTCACATTCATAGCTACTTATTAATTTAATTATCCATGGGCAGAACTACCTGAAAGATTATCCCTGTGCTAAATGTACAGCTACTGTTAAAGCTAAATAATAAATTATGTACAACTGGAATAAAGCTGTTTAAAAGTTTTAATATCCCACTATTGAAAACTAAAGCTAAATCAATAAGTAGAAATTGACAGCTAGTTAAAAATTCCAGCAAAATCTGTACCGAACAGCCATTCAGACTGCCAAAGATCAGTTGTTTCCAGAAGATCTTCTATGAAAGTGAAGCAGAAGTGTATCTTAAGACAAAAGGTTGTTGTTAAGCATAGTCTGTTGTGCAGGTTTCACTCTAATGTAAAAGGTACTATAGAAGTTTCAAATAATCCAGTCCATTTATTTCACAAGATATATCACTGGAAAACATATAGGTTATTACAGTGGATATCTTGCTTTTAGTATTCTTGGGTCCATGATTCCAAACAAATTCCCATCATTCAAGTTTTCTGAGCTGTTGGAGCATACATACAGGGTGTCTTGTGTACCCTTTTTAAGTTCCATAGGCTGCACCCTAAATTCCAAAGTGAGTTCCTTTCTGACATCTATCAATAGGGAAGCTTCTCAGGATTTGTCTTTAATTCAGTGGTGATAGTCTGGTTTGCAGTGATGCTGTCCAGCATTTTTTCCTGAATCTTTTTCCTTGGTCAGGCTTCTAATATTAAAGGACTACTCTGCAACCAATACTCACGTTGGATAGTACTTAGTCATATAAATAGTCTCATGAACTCAATTCAGTGGTGCCCTGTTGCACTGCTGATCCTTTTGGAGCTTAGTTCTCATGTTACTGCTCCACTTAGAGAATTGGTGATTTCTGTGCCATTATTGCATTGTCCTGATTTTGTTTCACCTGATTACCTGGTGTTTCAACAAGACATTACTTACTGGCTTTCATGGTCCTGATTATACAGTGAGATTAGGCATCAACACATTGAATCCTCAATACTTTGAGCGTCGAGCCATGAATCTCTTAAATACAGAACTTGTTTCTTTTTTGATTTCAGTTCTTTCATCATACTAAGTATTCATTTGCTCCCATCCCACAGTTCAACTGTTTAGATTTTAACATCAACACACTTGCTGCATTAATCTCTTTTTGTCTTGCTGACATCACTTGTAGGATGGGGAAAGGAAGACATTCCAGTGGCTTCAGAAAGTGCCAAGATTATAATTACTTTTAATTCTTCGTGGACAGGCACAATTATATTAACTGTCTAAGCAAAGCCATGACTAACTGCAGTGTGTGATTGTATGTTACCTGATGTCAAAGGTTCTAGAGAGCATTTAAAAGCCTTCCAGGCCCTATCGAAATGGAAGGGAGTTGAAGTCAGAGTTTCCCATAATAGCAACCAGGTGCCCCAGTGTTCTCTTCAACTTCCACTACTGTGTCAACAAAAATAACTAAGTACATTAGCTAAATGTCTCTGCTAAATGATAAGCAGCAAATTTATTACAGTTTTGACACTTAAATTGTCATCACTGTCAAAGTAGCATAGCATTGACCTGTATGTGATACTTCACGCTTTGCAGAGCCATTTGTCAGGCTCTCTGTTTGAGGACTCAAGAAAAACACATTATACCTGTTTAAATTTTATTCACGTGGGAAGAGTTAAGGCAATTAAAAGGGCTAGAAACTTAATTTTTTAATGAAAGCTTAGATTTTACTGCACAGTTCTGTGTCATGGGATGGATTGAATTCTATATCAGATTCTTCTGTTTTGGAGTACACACTGCACTGCCTTTGATGACTCAATATACCATCCTGTTAGTGCTTGACCCCACTTCTTATTCGTCAAGTGAGACATTGCCTTAAACCATCTTGTCAGCCCATGTCAAGAGGGGCCAGCTTTCTGTACTCGATGGTACTCAACCAAGACTTCCGGTAACCATACTTGAATAGTGCTGCACAATTATATGAGACAGTAGATCTTAAAAAAGTAACACCAGGGGATATCACATGACTTGATGTCTTCAAGACAAATTGCTTTGATGATAACATGGATCTTTGTACTGATAATGATACCTCAAAGCACTGTCTTGATGACAAGACAGAAGAACCAGAGAGAGCTTTGTCTGTGTTTAGTGCTAGGGCTTGTGCCCTGTTCCCTCAGAACCTTTGTCATGCAGCCAGTGTTAATCTTAGCACACTTACCAATGGCATTCCTTGTGATGGTGTACTCAGTGGTTCCTTGTGAATGCCTGTAATAGTAATGCCAACTCTTCCACTGGCACTACAGCCTGTGATGCCTGTTTGGGACTGAAGATACACCAATGAGGAAGAAGACCAGGAGGAATGCTATTAGGGCACTGAGGAAACTAGTGACTCTTCAGAGGTCAAATATATTTTCACAAGGAAAGTTTAATGTAATGGCTCTGCCCTGCAGGATTTCACTTTCCCAAGTTTTTGGAATGGATAGCTAGGTCACCAGTTTTCCTTTAAGACCTGAACAGTTTTACAGTACTACTCAGCATGAGTACTCAATAAGTAATCCCATTTTCTTCAGTGGAACTACTTGTGCAGAAGACCTCTATTCACTCTGAGTAAGAGAATAGAACTGGTTCCTCAGTCCCTCACTAGAAGACACCAGGGACTGAGACTGATCAATTCTTCGATCATATTCTACTTTGAATAGGATTGCACTAACCATTATAATAGGATATAAGATGCTATGGAGCAAACTCACCCCCAGAGCACTTCCTTGTGCCAGGACACAGCATTGCGGGATTCTTCTGCTCTGGCACCCAATGCTGTCCATCATGCTGGTGCTGTAGCAGTCTGCAGCTTCCATAGCCTGCCCATGTCATCTCTCAGTTCAATCCCCTTCTGAGGGCAACAGAAAAGTCCAATGAGAAAAAATCCAAAGTCCATTGGATTTATGATAGGCTTTGACCCTCATGTGGAATTCATCTGTCTTTGCCTTTTTCAGTCCCAAGGCTTGTACCTCCCCTTTTGCTGGAGGAGAGATAGGGGAACCCAGGCATGCCTTCTCCTCTGGGTTCCAGCGTAGGGACCCTGTATTAGACTGCTAAGAACTGCTCCTTCTAATCACTTTCTGTTGCTTCAGGCTGCTCCTACCTTTTCCCCATTTGTCCTTGTCTTTCACAGGGGCTGCAGACTCCCCTCTTGCTGCTCTGGAGTTCTGTCTCCTCATGTGGCTTTTTCCGAACCAGTTATTGAGGAGATTCCTTAAGGTCACTCCCAGTCTCTTTGGCAGCAACTGGTCATATTTCATAAAGTCTGTTTCAGTCTCGCTCTGTCCTTAAAACAGGAGTCCTCTGTAGCTCTCTGCCTGGAGCAGGAGTTGTGGTTCAGGCAGTCCCTCTATATCTCTTGTGAAGACAGGAGTCCCCCAGCTCTTTTCCTTGTAGCTGGGGTTGTAATTTAAGTCAGCTGTAAGGCTTTTGCCTGCTTTTACTTCAGTTGGTCCCTTTCCCCCAATTAGTCCTCAAGCTTGGAGGGTTGAAGCATGCCAGCCTTCACTGGTATCTCCTCTACTTTGAGGGAGAAGACAGCATATATGCTGGTCTCCTTCTGAAGCTTGTCCCTGTTGGCTGGGAGAGAGGTGAGCTTTGCCTCACTTGTTGATTCTAGACACTTTGTGATCAGTGTGGATACCAATGAGACACGGTACGCCCGATTTGCAGATCAATAAGGTTTAATGTGCAAGGATAACTTGTTGTTCCCATCACTGTTATCTATGTGCAGCTGCAAGCATACAGTATCTGTATTTTGTCTTATTACGTGCCATGGTGTGTAGAAACTGAGACATCTATAAGGTTATTCAGTCTCTGCCAACTGGCAGATGTCATGCTACAGGGGTCAGAATAGCTAAGCAAGCAACTGAAGCTATGCTAGGCCTGTAGGACAGTGGTCAAGCAACTCAAATTGTACTGCACCTCCAACATCACTCACTCTGCAAGGCTTCATGTCCCAGGCCCTGAAAGAAATATTAATGGGATTTTCTCCCAAACACTGTATGTTTCCAGAACCACTTCCTCACTTTCAATATCTCCTATTTCCTCCATCCTTGTATATATCAGACCTCCAAAAATCTTAAAGGAACATGCCACATAATGGGGTGGGCTGACCCCTAGTCCTTAATACCCTTAAGGGAACCGACTATCCCATCACACCTATTCTGGCCCAGTTTGTGGCAGCATCCTTATTTCATCCTAGCAGCTGTTAAGGCAGTAGACAGGAAATATATGCTTCCTCAGACACTTCTAGCTACATCTCCCAATGGCCTACTAAGGTTGGTATAGTCTGCTATTGCTAAGGCTGAAATGGGCTGGATTTGTAGGGCAGCATCATCTGAACATGATTTGGGACCCTAGTATACCCATGCAGAAAGACCACATGGTTGCTTTGCAAATCTCCTGCATGGAAAGAAATCAGAGGCTTGCTGCCATAGTGGATTTACCTCAGACCTTAGAGTTGCAGCCTTGCCACACCCATAACAGCAGTTGATTTTTTTCAGACAGCCATGGAGACAGCATTCTCTTCTACTGTATTAGTGTCAAATATATGAAAAGATAAAGTAGTGTCAAATTAAACAAGACTGACTTGCTAGCTGACATTTTTCATTGTGCCTTTATCATCAAGGTGGATGAAAGACCCAAGGGAACAAAGGGTGGATTTGTTTTCTTTGCTCTTTGTCAAGCCTACACATTCTCCCTGAAAAGATTCAGACTTTATATCTGATATGATGTCTTCAATTCAGGCTTTTGTGTTACTTCCAAATGAAAGCCTGATGAGCACTAAATTATACGTATCTAGAAACATCGAAATTAGAGACAGTTGCACTCACTAGACAGTTGCTGTGTTTGAGCCCTCTCCGAGAAGGTATTTACATTTCTTATGTTTTTCCTAGATGAGAGAATCAGCAAAGATGTGAGCCAATTTCTAAGATAAAACTATATTGTTGCTGTAGGCAGTTTGTATTGTGAGTTCTTGCCAGTGCACACATTACCAGTAACTGTTTCTTTGCACATATTTGCCATTACAACTATTAGATTTTGGCTTTAGAGAGGAATGAAATTATAGGACTGTTGGTTGAAGCAGGTATAATTTCTCTGACATCAATGGACTTGAACCTGTATATGCTATTAGTGAATTTGGCCCTTGATATATCTTATCAGTGTTATGGAAACTCTGTTGAAACATTTCCAAAGTTTCAATCCATGCCTCAGTAATTTTATTTTACTTTTTGAGATCTCTAATAGTCTCTTATGTTGTTTTTGAGAAATTTATCCATGACCAGTCCCATGCATGAATTCTTTCCCACTCTCCCTGTCTCATATTGTATTATATGTATATCTATCTAGCTTGTGATGATAAAAATATATTCTTAACAACTTGTGAATTTTTTCTGTATTTATATTTTTATTTTAGAGACATCCCCAGAGAGTGGGGAATGTATCAGAAATGTATTCGAATTAGAGAAAATTGCTTACTTTTAATTGCTATTCTCTAACAATACATGTTGTGATAGACCACCAGTCATCCACCTTCCTGTTGCATTTTGAGGTTTTTGTTACTATTTTTAATAAACACATTGTAGAAGTATTTCATTTCCCACTAAGGTGGAACTGGCAGTTGAGCTGCGAAAAGGCAGTACTGCAGGGATGGTGTAAGATAACCAAGTTTATGGGGTTCCCACTATGCCCACATGCAGGAGCCTGGCTCCATGATGGTGATCTGTTACAGCATACATCTTGAAATAATAGTCATTTCAGGCAAGTGATCACCTCATGAATACATATCAAGAGGAGAATAAAGCTCTAGAAAAGGACACTTTATTGGCTAGATTATGATTTTAGGCACAGCTATGAGTAATAGGTGATATATAAGTTTCACTACCCCAGGAGTAGTACTAGACGTTGTACCTCAGAGATATCTCCTTGAGTCACATTTTCTCTCTCCTTTGTTCCATGAGAGTAATGATTTGATACTACCCTATACCAGCAGCAAATTTTCTGCTGGCCAGTAAGGCGCATAGGTGGAGCCAAAACTCTAAATTACCCATCTGCTTTGGGATGGAAGTAAATGAGCATGTAGCACAAGATTATTCTTATGGGTCCAGACCTAACAGGTGTAAGAGGAGCATTTATTCCACCTCTTTCTTTTGCATGATTGTATTAGTTAAATTGGAGAAGATGGGGATTAGTACAAGAATCGAAGGGTGGATGAGGAACTAGTCAAAGGGGAAACTACAATGGGTCATGTTGAAAGGTGAAATGTGAGGCTGCAAGAAGATTACTATTGGAGTTTCTCAAGGATCAGTCTTGTAACCAATCTTATTTAACATTTTCGTTAATGACCTTGGCACAAAAAGTGGGAGTGTACTTATCAAACCTGTGGATGAAAAAATTGGGAGGTATTGCCAGTACGGAGGAGGACCAGAATATCATACAAGAAGATATTGATGACTGAAAACTGGAGTTATAGAAATGGGATGAAATTTAATGGTGCAAAGTGCAAGGTCATGCACTTACAGGCTAACAGCAAGATTTTTTTTGCTATAATCTGGGGGCATATCAATTGGAAGCAACAGAAGAGGAGAAAGACCCAGGTGTATTGGTCAGTCACAGGATGAGCTGCCAATGTGATGTGTCTGTGAAAAAGGATAATGTAACCATAGGATGCATTAGGTGAGTATTCGGTAGAGAGAGTGAATTGTTATTACCATTGTACAAGGCATTGGTGAGATCTCATCTGGAATAGTGTGTGCAATTCTGGTCTCCCATTTTAAGAAAGATTAATTCAAACTGGAACAGGTGCAAAGAAGGGCTACTGAGACAAACAGAAGAATGGAGAGCCTACTTACAAGAGGTGACTTAAGGTAGTGGTTCTCAACCAGGGGTACTTGTACCCCTGGGGGTACGCAGAGGTTTTCCAGGGGGTACATCAACTCATCTAAATATTTGCCTAGTTTTACAACAGGCTGCATAAAAAGCACCAGCGAAGTCAGTACTAACTAAAAATTCTTACAGACAAAATGTGAAAGTAAGCAATTTTTCAGTAATAGTGCACTGTGACACTTTTGTATCTTTTTATGTCTGATTTTTGTAAGCAAGTGAGGTGAAATGGGTATGCAAGCCAAATCAGACTCCTGAAAGGGGTACAGTAATCTGGAAAGGTTGAGAACCACTGACTTAAGGAGCTTAGCTTGTTTAGCCTAACAAAATGAAGGATGGGGGAGAACTGATTGCTCTTTATAAATACATCAGAGGATAAATACCTGGAAGGGAAAGAAATTATTTAAATTAGGGCAGAAGATGTTGGTGCAAGAACAAATAGATAAAAACTGACCATCAATAAGTTTAGCCTTGAAATTAGACAAATGTTTCTAACCATCAGAGGAGTAAAGGGCTGGAACAGCCTTTCAAGGAGAATAGTCAGGATAAAAAATCTAACCTGTTTCAAGATTTGAGCTTGATAAATTTATGAAGGGGATGGTATCATTAGATTGCCTTCAATGGCATATGGCCCATCTGTGACTGCTGCTAGCAAATATCTTCAACAGCCAGAGATGGGACACTGGATTTGGAAGGCTCTGAGTTACCCAGAGAATTCTTCCCCAGGCTGGTGGGTCTCAGAGTCTAACTCATTGTCATATTTGGAGTCAAGAGGAATTTTCCTTCAGATCAGATTGGCAAAGACCTTGGGGTTTTCTTGGTTTTTTGTTGTTGTTGTTGTTTTGTTGTTTGTTTGTTTTGGGGGTGGGGGGAGAGTGGCCTTTCTGTGTCGGCTGAGGCATATGTCATTTGTTGATTTGAACTAGAGAAAATGATTGGTGCTCTTTACCTTTAAATCAAATTAAGTCTTTAAATCAAAATTTGAGCACAACAGTAACTCATCCAGAGGTTATGGGCCTACTGTAGGAGTGGGTAGATGAGGTTCTATGGCCTGCGATGTGCAAGAGTCAGTTTATGTGATCGTAACAGTCTCTTCTAGCCTTAAAGTTTGTGAACCTACAAGTTCATATCACAACAAAATCCCAAATAATGATTTTTTTTAATTATAGCCATAAAAGCATTGAAGCAATTTAAAGGCAAGAATATCCCTCCTAGCAAGAGTGAATTCAGTGATGCAGGAAAAGAGAAACAATGTTTTGAACATCAAGCAAAGGGGAATCGCCAGTTTCTGAAAACATGGCTAACAAAATACCCCTGGCTAAAGTATGACAGTAAAAGAGGAGTAATGTTCTGTGCCCTGTGTCGCAAGCATAATGTGAACTTGGGGGAAAACATACAAAATTTTTGTTCTGGGACTGACATCTTTAGGCTTGAATTTATAAATATACACCAGAGCAGTGAAGCTCATGCCTGGGCTAGTTGCATGGAAGCTGCCAGCAATGCTACTGGAGACCAAGCTTCTAGTGAGCAGATGTTAAAGAGCATGAGCAAAATAACTTTAGGAAGAATGGAAAATATTTTTAGAACATGCCATGCTATTGCCAAAACTGGACGTCCCTTCACAGATCTTGACTGGATGTGCAATCTGGATGACATGAAAGGTGTGGACATTGGTTCTATGTTTAGAAATGACAAGTCAGCAAGAACATTTATACATTATATTGCTGAAGTAGAAAGAAGGACCTTGAAAGAGAAACTCGAAAAATGTAAGTTCTTCTCCCTCATTAGTGATGGCATCTCAGACAATGCAATCAAAGAAGCTGCAGTTGTATATGTACGCTTTGCCTATGAAGGAAAAGTCCACTGCCAGATTGTTGGGGTTCAATCAGTTGACAAGTCTGATGCTTCGACTGTAAAAAATGCCATTGTGAAAACTTTGCAAATAAATCTTCAGCTCAATCTGTCAAGTCAAGACTGGTCAAGAAAACTAGTTGGATTTGGGAGTGATGGTACAGATGTCATGGTAGGAGAAAACAATGGGGTAGCTAAGCTGCTGAAGGAAATTCAGCCTTGTGTGCAGTCTGTGCATTGTTTTGCTCATCGACTTGAACAGGCTTATAAGGGAGCACTGAAAAGCATTCAGCTATACACCACTCTAAGTGGTCTCTTGCAAAATATATATTACTTTTATCATAACTCACCTCTAAATAAAAGCAGTCTCAAATCCACATATGAAACCCTTAAGCTACGCCCAGCAATTCCCTCTCGAATTGGAGGCACCCGATGGCTTCCTCGCCTACAGACAGCTCTCCAAATCCTCCTCAAGGGTTACCCTGCAATTCTCCTACATATGAGTAAGGTGAGTGCTTTAAAAATTATATGTAAATTGATCCTCCCAAGAACTCATAGCAACAAACTCATAGCTATTTGTTTATCACTGTTTTCATTGAGATGTATTATTTTTCTTGTTGAGTTCTAGATGCAAGGAGACCCACGTGCCTCAAATCATCAAAAAATCAAAGGCTTTCTAAAGCTCCTTCTGAAAATGGAGGTTGTCAAGTTCTCTCACTTCTTGCTGGATATCATTAATGTCCTCAACATTCTATCCCGTGTTACTCAGGATCGTAACTCTTCCATTGCAGATATATTTGCAACCATGCAATCAACGCTGGAAACACTCCACATGTATAAAACAAGGTCGGTGTGTTTAACCATTACACCAGATATTTTACCTTAAAATATAAGAAAAGGTTAATATTTGTTTTGTATTCTACATTTTTCAGATCGGGTCCAAAGGAGCGGCTAGTTGAGGCAGTTACACACTTTCATGGTCACCAGCTTGTAGGAAATGGAAATATCTTACCATTACGAACCAAACTTTTAAGCAATCTAGTGAAGAGGCTACATGATTGTTTTTGTGATGCCAGCCAAGATGTTTTGAAAGCTACCACCATTGGAAGTTTTAAACTCTGGCCAGACAAGATCAAACAAGGTACAGAAAACTATGCACTATTTATCTGAATAAATCCAAATTGTTTGTTTTTCTTTGTTATGCAGATGTTTTCTTTCACCTTTGCTACAGAATTTGGTGAAAGGGAGGTATCCATCCTAACTAAGCATTATGAAGCAGTACTGGAAGGTGCCAATGTAAAAGTTGATGTGGTTGACACTGAATGGAGCATGCTGAAATTAGAGCTATATGACAGGTAATAAAGATACTGAAATTGTGCAAGTTCATTGAACTAAAAATACTTGAAGTCAATGTGCTTAAAGATTATGGAAAATCTACAGAACCTTTCTTTTTTTGTTTATTTTTTGCTATGCTTTTTAGATTTCAGAACATTCGGAGCTTGACCTGGGATTCAGTGAACTCCGATTACTCGCACAAGTATCCTAACATCCTGATGCTGGTAGATTTGATCCTAACACTGCCTGCAAGTTCAGCTGAGGCAGAGCGTGGCTTCAGTCAAATGAAGCTTACCATGATGCAACTGCACACTAAAGGAATATCTGAAAGTGTGACGGATCTCATGATAATTCAGTTGAATTCCCCAGACATCAAAAAGTTTGACCCACAGAAGGCTATTCATTTGTGGAATAGTGCTTGGCAGAGAAATAGAAGACTACAGACTGGCTATATGATAACTAATGGAAGATCAGATTGCTCCTCAGACTCTGATTTTGATAGTCATTATGGGTGTGATTAAGAGTTGTGCAAAATACCCAGTTTTCATTTTTTTATCATGCATGTAAATTTTTGTAACATTCCTTGAAAATTTAACCAAAGCAAAAATTGCAATAATTTCACAAAATTTTAGTATTGCAAAGATGGCAGCCATTGTATATCCACTACTAAATCTCCAACATCTACCTATATACACTTGATATAAAACCAAAACCAGGACCAGAGATAATGCAAAAATATGCTACTCTAGAGTGCTTCATGTCATTAGTGGTTCCTGACTCCTCTCCTCTGTGTAACAGTGTGATGTCTTGTAGTTTCTTTCTGGTCATTTATCATTCATGATTGAATTATAGTACACTACATCCAACAGGGTTGCCTGTAATTTCAACCTCAAACTTGTTTTAAACAAGTGTCGTGCAATAGTTGTTTGAGAAAGCTTATTGATAAAGCCCATACTTTTTTTTTAGCAATCAAATGAGGAATACTAACTGACATTACTGTCAAATGATGCTTTTCCCCTGTATCCTGTGAATCTGGGCCACACCCCATCCAAAAATATTCTTTCAGGTTTTTTTTAGAACTGCTATAGAATCATAAAAAATGTAGTGCTGGAAGGTACCTCGAGAGGTCATCAATTCCAATCCACTGCACTGAGGCAGGATCGAGTAATCGTAGGTCATCGCTGACAGATATTTGTCTAACCTGTTCTTAAAAATTTCCAGTGATGGGGATTCTAGAACCTTCCTGAAAGCCTATTCCAGATCTTAACTACCCTTATAGTTAGAAGGTTTTTCCTAATAACTAACCTAAATCTCCCTTCCTGCAGTTTAAGCCCATTACTTCTTGTCTTACTTCCACTGGTCATGGAGAACAATGGATCACAGTCCTGTTTATAACAGCCCTTAGGTTATTCGAAGAGTGTAATCCGGTCCCCCTCAGTTTTCTTTTGTCATGACTAAACACACCCAGTTTTTTAACCTTTCCTCATAGGTCAGATTTTCTAAACCTTTTGTCATTTTTGTTGCTCTTCTCTGGGTACTCTCCAGTTTGTCCACACTTTTCCTAACTGGATTGATAATTATTTTTTCTGCTCTGTTTTGGCTGACAACTAATGGGATCTGATGTAGGTTTAATGTTTCTCAAACTTATCCTGCAAAAGACTTTTCTAGAGAGGCAAATTAGAGACATTTATACATATATAATTATTGATTGCCTCTGTCAGATGGAGACTCAGGATTGTTCAGAAAAGTCACAGAATTCATTCTTTAGAACTTTCTACTAAAAGTTCACTTCCAGCCAAGGAGAAAGACAACCAGTATCAGAAACAGCTTCCAGGAAATTGAGTTTCTACTCTCAAATAATGCCATCCAAATTGTATCACAAGAAAAATGGAATGAGACTATTCATGATATTCCTGTTCATCAAAACTTTCCAGACCTAGCCATGTCTTAAGAAAGTGAAACAACTTTGTGGTCAAAGAGAATTTCAAGATGTCACTCACTTCTAAATCGAGGAGATCAGCTGTATACTCTGGATATAAGACACCTCAAATGCACAAAACTGCATAAGGTATCTCAGATGTACATGTGTCGTATATACACAAAATACTTCTAGATCTGAGCAATTGTCAGATTCAATAATATAATAAATATAATATTGTAATATAGTTATACAGACTTTGAATCTATGCTTACTGTAATAGATGATAGGCTGATCAAACGTAGCTCATTAGTAGGGATCAGAACAAGAAGTCAGCAAAATGAACCAGAGGATGGTAAAGAACTTTTATAAGAGACACCTTTTATAAGACATGACTTTTCAAAGACAATCACAATGTTCAATTGACTGAGCATTACTAATCCTATTATTAAGTGACAAAAGATGACATGGTGATGTGTTGTGCCATGTGCATTATTTGGTATGTAGTGTTGCCAGTTCTCACAATTTTATCATGAGTTTCATGATATTTGGTGTGTTTCTTAAAGCACCAGCTCCTGGAGCTGTTAGATTCTCAGTGTTAATTTTATTTATTTTAAAGGAAATTTCTAGCCCTCATAGTTGTTGAGGAAAGCTGAAAAATCTCACTCCTAAAGGCTCAAACACCAGAAAACAAACAAAAAAATGAACCTGAAGTTTATAATTTTTTAAATCTCCTTATTTCTAAGCCAATCTCATGATTTTTTGTGGCCTGAATCATGATTTTTGAATGCCGTGGATTGCTGCAAAACAGTAAAGAAATGGTGCTGTCTCAACATAAAACATATTCAGAAATATTTCATTACGGTTATCAGATGATTCTGTGCAAATATCTCAAAATTAAATGAATAAAGATAATTAAATCCTTTTTGTTTTTTAAAATATTATCTTACTCAGAAGTAGTTTTGTCCTTCACTGGGTAAAAAAGGAAATAAATTTAAATTGGAAAAAGCTATCTAAAAAAAGTAAACTATTTTTTAAAATCTTTTTTTAATCTTTTTTTGAATACTCCCCTTTTCTACTCTAGACATCAGCCTCTCCTTATCTCCCTGCTCCCTATTTCCTAATGACACAGTTTGGGGGGAAAGGGAAGGAAAGGAAATAGACTATGCTATATGTGGAGGTACTGAAAGACTCACTCTGGTTTGGAGAGTCAGTTCTGAAACCATCAGAAGAGACAGGGCTTTGCTTTAGCCTACATGAACAATATGATTGCATAGGGCCCTGCTTATTTGGGGACGCCAGGCATCCACATCTCACAAGGTAGTCATAGTGCTATTAATAATGATTAGTGTTCTATATCTCTGATTCTCTTTCCAATACCTCTTGACTCAATTTCTTGAAATTCCTTTTCCTTCAATCACATTCTAGTACTGTCCATAAAGGGGTATTACAAAACTCCATGTAGCTTCGTAAAAGATGAAGCTAGGGAAGTTGGGAAGTTGTTGCAGATAGGCAAGAGGCAATTGAGTTTTAGGGAACATGGAACCGAGTGTAGTCCAGCACATCTTACTTCACACGAGATCTTATGAGGAGGAGATTAGGGGAGATGAACAAACTAAGCCATGATGTGATGTAAGGGAAAAAGGATGGCAGATGTCCAGAGCAGGAACGACCAAAGTCATAAATCAAGGTTAGGACAAAGTTGCTAATGGGTTATTTAAAATGACTTAAAACAGCCTAAATCATGGTCATGCTGGAAAAGGAGAAAAGATCAACAAACCTGAAATAAGAATTATGATATTCAAAATTTTTCATGATAAAGCACTGGGAAGTTCTAGCTTTTAATTGATTAAAATATATTAAAATATACTATATTATCTCAGTCTGATCTACCTACTGCTTTTCTAAGGGACTGTTGCTTCCCTCCCACCTGCACTCACTCATGAACCAGTAAAAGTAAATCTGGGGTAGAGTACCTGATTATCAGATTTATTAAGAACATGCTGAATATGAAGCTTCCCATTAAGGAGTACTTCATGCCACAGATAATAGTGTGGGTCTTACCAAGCTGATGAAGCTTCCTTTTGACCATGTGACTCTTGTAGCCTTGAGTTTTTCCATCAAAGTTATATTTCTGGGGAGTAATAAGTTCAAATTAGAGATAATAAGTAAAATCAGCGAACCTGGGATTCCAAGTGCTTTAGCAAATGGTTCATCAAATGATAATTTTTATAAGGTGTTCTTTCTGATAATATGTACCCAAATTTCTTCCAGAGGTGATATCAGAACACCTTTATCTGTCTATTATCCTACAAATATTTCTTTTCTGTTTCTCAGTCTACTGGAATCACTTTTATTGTTGAAATTCATGCTGGGTCATTGGGGGTTTCCTCCCTTACCTTGGCCTCTGCCAACAGACTTTATATTTCCCACAGTCCACAATCTATTTCTATCTTCCCAGCACGCACTCACGCATGCATGCACACAACACACACACACGACTTCCTACTGGCCCCAGGCTACCTCTGTTGCATTCGAATTTACCTACTGTATTGCTGACCTGTTTTCAAGATTGAAGCCCACCAGACAAGTTATCAGACCTTCTGATTCCCGTGATCAGGTGGATACTGAAAACTGTCAGGACAGCTGGGCAGTAAGCTGTGGTTGGAATTGATGCAGGAGCAGGCATAGGCTGGAGTAGGAGCAGGCACAGGCTTTGGCTGGAGAAGGAGTAGTCTGTCAGAACTACCAGGGAGCTGGGAGTATCCCCAACAAGGGGGGAAAAATATGTCTACCAGGCATCCTCAGACCTGGTTTATCAGGGTGTGACTGATGGAAGGCATCCTAAATAGGGCAGGTGTGTGTACATTGTCAGCCAGCTCCCACAAATGATTAGCCGCATCATAATCCTCCCAATCGATGTACATAAGCTTCCTCAGAGAACTTTGGAGTCCAAGATCTGCTTCATGTCCCTGGACCATGATGGATGCTGGTGGCGGCTCAACTCATCTGGAAAAGGAGTTCTTGATACCCTTTCTCAGCAACGAGACATGAAATACTGGATGCATTTTCATAATCTTGGGCAGTTGGAGTTTGAAAACAATAGGTACTGATCTGCTGGATGACCCAAAATGGGCCAAGGTATCAGTCATCCAACTTTTGTGAAGGTCAGGTCTGCCTGGAGAGCTATACTTTATCTCCAGCTATGATGTGTGGGGTTCCGTGCCAATGGAGAATGGCATAGCATTTGGAATCCCTTTTGGTTGATTCTAGGTGGGCTTTCAATTCCTCCTGGAATCAATGCAGGTGTTCCACTAGGTTGGAGGTGATAGGTACTTGGGAGACTTATAGCATAGATGGTGGAACTGGGAATGGAAACCATAGCTGGTGTAAAAAGGACTCTGGTGGGTTGATCTGTGGTCAGAAATTTTGTATGCAAATTTGGCAAAAGGGAAGAATGAAACCCAGTCATTCTGTTGGTAATTGATAAAGCAGTGGAGGTACTGGTCAAGAATTTGGTTTAGTTGTTCCATCTATCCATCAGTCTGGGGGTGATAAGCTGAGGAGACCAGTAGATCCATATCTAGGATCTTCAACAACTCTCGCCAGAAATGTGAAATGAACTGCAATCCTTGACCAGATGTAATGTTAGACAGTAGACCATGGACTTTGAAGACATGGTAGAAAAGCAGTCGTTCTGTTACTTCTGCAGTGGGAATTTCAAGGCGTGGTATTAAATTGACATTTTTTTAAAGTAGGTTGACAATGGCTAGCGCAGTTTTGTGGCCCTGGGAATTTGGAAGTTCAATGATAAAATAAGTCCTTGGAGGTGGACGCCAAGGGTTGAGACAGTTTGCAATGGAATCAAAGTGCCCAGGGGTTTGACGATAGGAGTATCACAATTCAATAAACAAATGCAGTTTTGATCACCAGAAATTTCAAGAGACCAGCCTCAACATTTTCCAATGACTGAATGGCCAGCCAGGCACGAATCGTGACATAGCTGAAGTATTGCTAGATGTGGTTGACCATCGGAGATATAAATCTGGTCTTTAAACAAGAGAATCTTGTTCTTGACCAAGAATTTTGAGTCAGGAGCTAGGTCCATTTCAGTCAACATAAATTTAGCTGCAAATGGATCAAGGGGTAGGAGGGACTTCACGAGAACGGCAAGGGTATTGTTCACCACCACATTGGCAAAATGGCACAGTTTCAAGATTATGGCAGGTTTTGGAGTCCCACCTCCTTTGTCCTGATACTTACTCTTACAAGACAACCATTCCAGGCATCCGGCAGATAAGTCACAATGAGGTCAAACCTGGAAAAAAAGAAAAGGGACCAATGGATCTGGCATTGATTGAGAGCTTTTGCAGTTCTCAGGTACTCTAGGTTCTTGTGACCTGTTTATGTCTGGACTGGGAAACATGCACCTTCCAGGTGATGGCACCATTCTTCAAAAGCAGCCTTGATGGCCAGCAGTTCTTTGTCACAGATTTCATAGTTTTGCTCCATATGCATCAATTTTTTGGAATAAAATGCGTAATATTGAAGCGTACACTGGGGTCCATGCCGCTGTGACCATATTACTCTAATCACATAATTGGAGACATCTGCTTTGACAACAAACAGTTTTGCTGGATCCAATTCTACTAGGGTGGGTGCTGATGTAAACACTTCCTTGAATTGATCATTGGGCTTCTTGTGTCCAAGAAAATACAGCATTTTTCCAGAGCAGCCAAGTAATCTGTATCACCACCTTTGAAAACCTCTGGATGAATCGTCAGTAAAAATTGGCAAACCCCAGGAAACACTGGATGTCACAGACATCTCTTGGGGCTGCCCAGTTTATGATTATGGATACTTCTCAAGATCATCCCTGTCTTTTTTAGGGAAATGACATAGCCTACGAAGTTCACAAAAAAGCAGACTTCTCAGATTTCCTGTAAAGGCCATTTGCTTGGAGGCACTCAAGTACCAGACATGTTGGTTGTGAAGGGCTTGATTTTCTGAAATGAGAACGTCATTGTCATGAATCCACTGGGTCTAGTATATACTGAGCCTGTAACCAGTCCCTTGGAAGTGACCCCTGTAGAGGACCAGGCCCTAAGTACCCACATGGTTCCACAGGGGCAGGACCATGGCCTCAGGACTCTGAAACTGAGCCTTCAGTCACCAGCAAATTGTGTTTCTCTCTGTGGTTCCCTATAGTGAATCTAGCCAAGGCATACTCCTGCAGGAGGTTTGTATTGTCCCCCTTCAGGGTTCAATGCTCTTAGTGAGTATTTACAGCAACAGCAGGTAGCCTTTTCAAAAGAAGGTAATAATTTTTAGTCTCCTGTTTATACAAAAACTGAAAAATCTTTGGGTTAGGACAGAGAGACAAAAGTTAAGCCATAGTCCGTCCTGACCAAGCCAAAGCAGATGTCAGCCAAGCTGTGATGGTTTCTATGTGTCCCTGTCTCTCCATTTTCCAGTCTCAGGTGAAAGCAGCCAGTCTCTTCCAGAAGCCAACCCTTTATCCCCTGCTGCTCAACTGTAAATCCTTTGTTCTCCAGGCAGAGCCATGCTGAGTTCACAACTGCACTTTTCTATTGGCAGGGCCTTTGACTTTGAATAGACTCTAAAGAGAAACTTGTCTGAGGATGGAGCTGGGAAACCTTCCCTCCTACTCCCAGCAAAAGCACATGGGCAGAAATGGGACAGAGATGGTTGTAAAAGGTGGCTCCTTTTCTAAGTAGGAGACCATCTCATTGCCATGTGTAAGCAGGCCAGTCATTGGTGCTTCCATTGTATCGCTGGATCCTCTGTTGATCTGGATGGTTTCAACCAGGTCCTTAATGACCCATTCATTTCACCCAGACAACAAAGTGACTCACACACCTCATATCTCCTGCTCTGTTCCAGAAGTAGTGTTAACCCTTTTGCCCCTTGAGTGGTAATGCAAAGTACAGAGGGCAACTGAACATATATAGGACTCATAGAAATATTACCAAAAAAATCCCAGTTCATCACAGTCATCCAGGTAGATCACCATGAACTGGTCTAGAACATCTCTGAAAATATCATTGATAAAAGTTTGGAAATGTGGCTGGGGCACTGGAGAGACTGAAAGGCATAGGTGCTCAAAATGGCCATAAACAGGTGCAAAACTCAGTTTTCATTTCTCATCCTCCCAAATGCAGACTAGATTGTAAGCACCATAAAGACCAAGCTTGGTAAATAACTTGTTAGAACCTACCCTTTCCAACAACCTATTGATCAAAAGCAAGGGGTACTTGTTCTTGATAGTGATTTTGTTCAACACATGACAGTCTACACAAAGATATGAGGACGCACCCTTCTTTTTAACAAACAGAATCATGGCTCCAGCTGGAGATGTGGATGGACAAATTAAATTCTTTGCAAGATTCTTATCATCATACTCTTGTAAGGCCTTGAGTTCTGGTTCCAATGGGAAATAAATATGTCCAAATGGAATTCTGGCCCCTAGCTGGAGGTTGATGGGGCAGCCATAGGTTCTGTGTCAGTTGTCAGGAAATACTCAAATCGTGTTTCTTGCATTTTCCAAGAGATGTTTGGAACATCCTCTGAGAGCCAAGGAATGCTGACCAATGTCAGGAAGTGTGCTGAGTTGATTAAATTAAACTGCAGAGTTTCCTCATGGTGTTTGGATTTTAACCTGGAGTGGTGCAGTTTCATGAGTGACCAGAGTTGAGAACAGCATGCTACCATCAGTCAACACCACTAGGTCTGGGGTGAGGTTCTTCCTCACTGCAAATTGGTTAGCTTTGGTGAACTCCACATCCATAAAATTACTAGATGCATCAGAATCCACAAGATCGAGCTGGGTGCAGTTAACCTAAGTTGTATTTGGTCTGCAGAGACGGAGCAAGACCTGCAGGTGTGGAGGGTGACAGTGTGCGGCTGCCAAGATACATGCTAGAGTGACAAGGTGGGTGAGGTAATATTTTTTTATTACACCAACTTCCATTGGTAAGAGAGACCAGCTTTTGAACTTATACCGAGTTCTTTTTCAGGTAAGCTCGAACGTTGGTCTATCTCACCAAAAGCATTTGGTACAATAAAAGATATTACCTCACCCACCTTATCTCTCTCTAATATTCTGGGATTAACACAGCTATGACAACAAGTTACATGATGGCAGAAGAGGGGGCCTGTGTGGCGGACTTTATTCCATTATTATGTACAGCTGCAAACCCTCTAACAGGGCTGGATGCAGTCATCTTCCAGGTTTTAAATCCAGTCTGGATTTAAAGGGGGACTTAGTTTTGAAGTGGCGTAGCATAGCCAGCAGTACTGGAGCTGCTGGGATTTGTGAGTAGACAAAGGTATTCACGAGTTGCAGCTGGGCAAGGGCTGTTAAAGCATAAGAAGTCCAGGCTGTAGCTAAGAGAAAAGTAAAGAAATGGCTATGTTTCTGATAGTGTTTGGTGAAGACATCACTTAGAGGTCATATGAAAACCAAGTCTTCCAGAAGCACGGCAGTAATACTATCCAAACAAAGATCAGTTTTACCTTTCCAAACTTAAATCATGTGAGGCTCACTCCATACTTTAAACTTTATTGGATTAACAATGTTTGCACAATAAATCCTAATTTAGCATGTCTGTGTCTCAAAGTCCAATTTTAAACTGAGGGGCTCAACTCATCTGTCTTATTTTTACAATCTAAATTTTTGCATATAATCTGAATTTTCTATTTATTCAAACAAAAGTACCTACTTGTTTATTAAAGACAACGAGATATATAGTAGTTTTTTCTTTGAATTTCCTTAAAAAAACCTTTCTGGGTTAGATGTCCTACAATTTCCAAAAGCTGGGCTGCATAAAGAATTTTTATTTTGAAATAAGGTTAAATTATTTAACTACAGCTTTTTCCGCAAATGTATTGTGATCTCCTCTAAAGTTCCACACTCTCATATTTACTTGCTTTCAAAGTGAGCATCTGATGTTTTATAATTAACCTAAACTGGAGAATGTAGGTCTTATGAATCAAAAATAAAGTGTTCATAGTAATGGTGATATTCATATACAAGATTATGTTGATGTGTGGTAGGTGACATTTTTGATGGCCTCATTACTTATTAATTGTCACTGTAGTCTAGTCAGAGATAGATTAGTGAGCATAGTACAGGTGAAGAGGTCAAACACGCAAAATGAATGCAATTTATAATATGGTTCTCAAATTTATCAGGTAGCTATTAAAGGGTTATCAGGACCATACATGTGGTGTAATTCACAACATGTGTATATTTTATATATAAAAATATAGGCGATGGAACTGCAGAGGATATCACTGCCTTTTGTGAACTACATTGACAGTACAAGTAATTTTTCTATAATCATAGAAAGTAACTACTAGAAATATAGCTTCTTTAATACCAATATTCCTATTCAGAAATTACACATCTGGTTTTTTTTGCTATCCATGTATATATTTTTATTTTTTCACTAGGCTTAATATCAAATAAAATATTTATTGATATTCTTCTCGACTTGATTACTTTGAACCTTGGAACAAACAACCTTCCTGATGTATGGATGCGCCTCACAGTTTCAGATGTAAGTTTCAATTGCTGTTTTCATTTCTGTAGATCTCATCACTTGAACATTTTGCCAGCTTGGCTGGTGAATATACAGTTCAGGATTATTCATAGTAAATGTGGCCTTATCCTTCCCATAAGGAAGCCAAGAAAGTAATTATTAAACAGTGTTCCCAGTTATTACTCCCATCAAGTCCTTTCTATAAGAGTAAGTTTGTGGGTGCAGCAATGACAAGGTTTAAATCTGTATTGTACCACTATATTTATTCATTCTTTTCTCACATATAATAATATGAGCATCTCAGACATTAATTCATTTATTCTCAAAACATCATTGGGGATAGGAATTATCTCCATTTTCAGAGTGGGGACTGATACACAAAGACATTAAGTAATTTGCCCAAGATTGAAGTGGAAGTCAGTGGCTGAGCTGCCAATAGAATCTACATTTCCTAAACCAATCCAGTGCTTAACCAGAAGACCATCCTTGCTCTTTATTTATTTGTAAATCCAAAATATGGGAATAAGCAGTCAGATATTGGACATGCATAGTATTAAATATGTTTCTCCAAGATTCTTGAATTTACTGAAGTCATAAATCATAATCTAATCTTTCTAAATGGTTTAACATTAAATTCCCCAAATGATTATGTTTTATTAATAGCACATGCATCTAAGATATGGGATAAAGAGTATTACCAGATTTAACACATTTGGATTCTTCTAGGAAAAGGCTTACTCTCTCAGGATGAAATTCACTTACAGTGGAAGAGGGTTCACATTAAGACTTTAATTGGGACTTAAGTGGTGCAGAGAACTTTGCATGGGCTCTCTGCACATGGGTGTATTTCACTCAGTACCTGATCAACCCTAAAAGGTTCTGAGTAACAGGAGCTCCCATTAACTTAAACTGGATTTGCAGATCATAGAATCATACAGGACTAGAGTTGAAAGGGACTTCAGGAGGTCATCTAGTCCAACCCCCTGCTCAAAGCAGGACTGACCTCAACTAAATCATCCCAGCCAGGGCTTTGTCAAGCTGCAGCTTAAAATCCTCTAAAGATGGAGATTCCACAACCTCCCTAGGTTACCCATTTCAATGTTTCACCACCCTCCTAGTGAAAAACTTTTTCCTAATATCCAACCTATACCTACCCCACTGCAACTTGAGACCATTACTCCTTGTTCTGTCATCTAGTACCATTGAGAACAGCCTAGCTCCGTCCTTCTTGGAACCCCCATTCAGGTAGTTAAAGGCTACTATCAAATCCCCCTCATTCTTCTCTTTTGTAGACTAAACAAACCTAGATCCCTCAGCCTCTCCTCATAAGTCTTATGCTCCAGCCCCCTAATCATTTTTGTTGCCCTCCGCTGGACTCTCTCCAACTTGTCCACATTCTTTTTGTAGTGGGGGGCCCAAAACTAGACACAATACGACAAATGCGGCTACACCAATGCCGAATAGAGGGGAATAATCACTTCCCTCGATCTGCTGGTAATGCTCCTACTAATGCAGCCCAATATGTTGAGTACTTCTTGCAATCAGGCCATAAATCTCTAATTTTTGCATAGTGAAGCAATTAAATAGAAAGAATGTGAGTCAGATGTTCAGTTTGTTGTTAGTGTAGACATGCATACAGGTTGAATGGAGGATTACATATATCACTAATATAAAGTGTGTATCTATTTATGTATCTCACAACACATTATTTAAGTATCTTTAGTCCTTACTGGTATTAGATTTACCAAACCAGGCTTTCATTGAAGTGCACCTGTAGACTTTACTGTTGTTTGGTGAGATACAGTGAAAATCTCATCTCCAAGAAGAAAGCAGGAAAACCCTCTGCCCCTTATGTATCTTTGAAATCTTGCTGCCAGAGACCTCAGTGATACTTGAACTGAGAGATGATGCCATAAAGCTACAAATCCAGTTTCTTAGAAATTTAGAAGAAGGATCTTACTCATAGTGGGGAGCCCTTTACTAGGTATAATATACTCCCCTTTTTGCCTTGCACATGGTGGACACTACCGCAAATAGGTAATAATTGACTGGTCTGTGGGTATGAACAGAACCAAGGCTCCACTTACTCCTCCCCACCCACCATCTTAGAGGGAAGTACAAAGTGCACAACTTCCCTCTTGCTGAGGGATGCAAGGTATAGGGATTCCTAAAATGACTGTGCAAGTTCTGAGGGGTTAACTTACTTATCTATGCAGCCACATGAAGACATGGCACAATCTGATGCTGGGTGTATAAAAGTGGAGAGTCACACTTTGATGGATATCTTCTGTCAGAGTTAATATATATTATATAATTCTATAATTATATGTCTATATGATTATATAAAATTATATTTTATTTTAATTATGCAAGAAATGTATATTAACACAAATGTAGTTTCAACTATTTATATTTTTTTTTATAGTTACAAAATCTGGCATCTACATTAACAATGAATTCAGAGCTTATTGATTGGCGCAGATTTTTATTAACAGCAGCACAACCATGGCCCGTTCCATCTGTGATACAGCTCCTTAAAACCCTGCACAGCTTTAAGACTCTTGATGAAGCTGGATCAGGCTTTGTTACACAGGAATACTATAATCAGGTTATAATTGTTTCTTCTTTTGAATGATACTATTTTTTATTTTTTAATCAAAAGGTATTCTACTACTTTTGTTCATTTAGTTTTATAAACTCAGTCTGAATTTTAATAGTTTTTGTATTTTGGGGATTTTTTTTATGAAACTTGTCTTATGCATAGAAAACATAGAAACTTTGTAAGATTTAGTCCAATATTTGCAAATCGCATCCACAGTTTTTTTTTATAACAAGAATCAAGTTAATTAGGTGGACTCTGTACATTCATTTATCTCTTTCCTCAGGAACTAGTTTCAAATTAAAACCCTCCCTGTTCTAGAGAATCAGAAACTGACAAACTGTTATTTGGTCCTTGTTATTTGTACTCTTAATTTATCCAGTATCATAGCTATGGGAAAAAATGTTTGCCTCCAACTAAAATAGGTGCAGGGATTTTTTTTTTGTTTTTGACAGCTCTACTTTGGCTGTAAAGTATTTGTAACTTTATTTTTACCTAGTTAAATAAACAATTTTTGCAGATGAAGATTGATTTTTCGTCCTGCAGCTGGTGGGAAATTACAAGATTCTTTGGTCCAAATACATAAAAAAAACTTATAATTTGGGTCTTTATTTTGCATGATTCAGCAAGGTTTTTGGGGAGGGAGGTTTCATGAAAGGGTGTTATATATACAAAATGTTGCCTTTTTGTTGTAGTAAGAGTCTAACACATTTTTTATTTTCATTAAAATTTCATTTAGTTCTACTCCTTAAGCATAACAAAACAAGTGTTAGACCAGCCCTAACTAAGTAATAATCAATACCCAAAACTATCCTACACACACAGACCCTAGAGTTCTGTCACTGGTGATTTCTTTGATGATAGTAACAGAAATTTGGGGAAGGCAGCAGCTGCCTTTCTATACTGTTCCTCTTGCAAACGTAATTGGCGATACAATTCCAGAAGCCTGTGATTTTCAGAATTTCTTTCTCCAAAGTATTACTCATCCAAATACTGTCCAGCAGCAAGCGTCCCAAGAAATTTGAAAAGAAACAAACCCTGCCAAAGCTGGAAAAAACGCAAAAAGGTGTAGCTATAGATGTTGTACCCACCTCCACATTATTGTGGTATTTTTCACTGAGGTGCTAGAGATTAAAAATATACCAACAGCTCCAAAGTCAACAGAATGTTAATGCAGCATTTTTAACACAGGATGCTAGTTTGAACATCCTTTTAACTCAGCATCTGATATGAATGCTATGAAATCTGAACATTCTAGCAGTTGCTCTGCAGTCATGTCAATGTGTCTGAATTAGTAAAATAAAACTAAGTTTACTGAGCTAAGAAGGTATTCTTTACAAAGGGTAAGACTGTTAGAATTTAGAGTTAAAAATATAGTGTTCTCATTTGTTCCTTTCCCCTCCACCAACTAGTTTCTTACATGGTAAATGGTGAGTGAGGAAGAATGATCTTTGAAAGATTTATTTTTAATCCCTTGAGAAATGTAGCTCCATTAATTAATGCCAGTACTATAACATTTCCTGGTAAGAGGTAAAAGAGGTGTTATTCCAGCCCTAGTTTCCACCTGGCTCACTTTTCTATTGAAGAGAACATAGCATGGACCAATAGCTATTCATCCATAAATACTACTGCTATATATATGCTTGGAAATATCAGAGCCCAAATCAGCTGGCACGGGCCAGCTGCCAGAATCTAATGGCAGAGTATACATACCCTATTGACTTTGGAGTCTTAGTCTCATCAAAAGTCAATAGCAGGTTCCTAAATACTTTTGAAAATGGGAAATAGCACGATTACCTAGATGCTTTAGAAAACTTTACCCAGAGCCTATTTAATTCTATAGAACTCCTGCAAAAACCTTCAGGATCACACAAATCATAACACAGAGATGCAATAATTTTGACTTACATCACTGTATATTGAAATTCTTGTAATTTTACAACATAAATATGCACTCACATAGGAGGGAGATGTAACCAGGAATTTTTTAGACTTGTGAAAACCAACACAGAAGTCTCCTTACAGACAAAGTTTGAAATGAATAGGCCAAATTCTGTTCTCAGTTACACCTTGAAACCGCATTGAAATCAGTGGGATTGTATGGGGGAAACGGAAGTCAGAATTTGCCTCTGTTCATTTAAAACTACCCTACAACAAACTTCATATCTTTTTCTGTGTCATTTACAATTGTTTAATCACTCTTATATGTTTAACTCTTTGATGTAGAACTACTGACTCATCATAGAACAGAATGCACCATAGGGTTAATGAGTCATTAGTTACAGTCCGGAAAGTAAGAGAAGAACAATAACACTGAGTTCATAAAAGAGCTGTTCAGCCATGTTAAGATATGTTATCTGTAAAGAAAACCCACTACACTCTGTTAAGGAAGACTTGCAAAGCTAACATTAAAATCCACTTAATCTCTAAATTATCTGCTGAATTCTCCCTAATAACCTGCCTATAAAAGGCATTCAGTACAGAAACATATTTCAACAACTTTTCACTACTTATGTTTCCCGTCTCTGAAATTGTCTTGGCACTTCCTGTGTTTTTGAAAAAACAGCTTAATACTATATATTAAATCTGTCTTTTGCAAAAAAGGAGATTAAATATTTTTATTCAAATGCAGAGAATGTTGTGAATGGTGGAAAATGTAGTGATCCACCTAAAAGGAGAGAAAAGAAGTTTTAATAAAAACCCAGTGCCAATAGGATTTGAACTCAATATATACACTGATAGGCTTTTGTCAATATTTCTGAAAATGTACAAGTATTATTTAGACAGCTTGAAAATGCCCATATTGTTCTATTAATCCAATGAGAAATACATTGAGAATATTATTTTTAACTGAAAATAAGGTTTATAAAATGTCAAACAAGGTTCATTCTCTATTTCATACTCAGAATGTCATGACAATCATATTCATTTACTCCAATTTTGCTATTCCAAGCAGCAAACAATGAAAAAATAAACTTCAGTGAGAATAAAAACAAGAATATTATTACATTATATCTATATCACACATATTTTTCCATAACAGGCTACTGACCAAAATTAATTTTAAAATATCAATTGGGAATTTTGCCTAAATAAAAGGTGCAAGATTTGGTCCATAATGACTAGGGATTAAATTGTGGCCTGTCCTGCATGTCCATGCAGGAGAGGAATGGCAAATAAGGTGTCCCCTTACTCCTTGCACCTGCTGACCTCTTTAGCTCTTTATGAGGCACCTTACCCCAGTATATGGGCTGGGAGAGAGAGGCAGGAATGGGAAACCTTACTTCTGGTTTGCAACATCCCAGCCAGCACAGTTGTATGGATGCACCAGGAGGGTGTACAGTGTGTCAGCTATAGGGCTAGCAAAGGGTACATCTCATTTGTGGAAGGGGGAAACCAGGAGGCAGATTGCAACCCTACCTCACAAACAGCTTCCTGGGGTAGTGCAGCTATATGCAGAGGCATCTAACAAATCCACAATTTATGCCTAGATGGATGCAAAAAGAATAAATTTTCAGTGCTTGGTATTTTCAGGGGACTCTCTAGGTACAAATTCATTGTTATGTAGATAGTATCAGTATGAGGTTTGAGTTGCTACCATAATATACAATATTTACTTGTTCATGAAAAGAGTTTGTTGCAAAGTGTCCAAGAGTCTAATTACATTATTCATAGTAGATTGTTACTCACAGCAACAAATTCTGAACTAAAATAAATGCAGAGGCAGATTTTATACTTTGTTAACCTATTCTGTCAGTGATTTTAGAACAGAACAGTCACTCTATTTTAAAGGGATGAAAATCAATAACTTTTTTTTTTTAGGTTGGTTTATGGTTTGAAGGCAATGAAGAACTAAAAATGCCAGAAAATCCTACAGACCCTTTGCCTTTTAATAGACTGGAGCATCTTATAATGGTAATTGTTGAAAACCGTAAAGAATTTAAGGTGTCACTTGTCATTTTGAACACAATGGTCTTGTTTTTCATTTTGGATGACTTTTTCTTTTGCAACGTTAATGCCTACTTATTTTACCTAGTCGTTATTTCTTCCCAGAAAACTATAAAAGAAGATCTTGAGTACAGTTGAGTTATTAATAATCACAACTATCACTGATAACATGTTACCTGTGAAAAACATTTGAGTCTAAAGATCTGCTAATGATTGGCTAAGAATTGTGCACACAGTTAATCTGTACAATAACATCCTATTATTTTTGTGACGTCTCCCAAACGCTCTGGCACATTTGTTTGTCTATCCACTTTTGCCAGGTCTTGTCTTTTAGATTGTAAACTCTTTGAGGCAGGGACTGTCATTTACTATATGTTTGTACAGTGTCTATCACAATAGGGCCCTAATATGGTTGAGGCCTCTAGGCAATAGCACAATACGAGTGTTAAATAGCAGTAGTAATAATAGAATAAGGAAACTGACGTGAATCACAATGGTTCACTGAATCAGTATTTTTTTGTGATGGCTTCCATCTTGTGCTCCAGAATCTAAGCTTTCATTTATTAAAAATTAAGTCCAAGATTTAAAAAACTGGGTGTCTAAAGTTAGTTTTCTGAGTCCATATTTAGGCATCTATATCAAATGTAAATCAGTCAGAACCACTAGGTGCTCAACGCTTTTGAAGATCAGGCCACATATTTAGGCAGCTATAGGTATATTTAATAGCATAACTTTAGGCACCCATATTTTGCACCTTAGCCCAAGCTCTAGCCCTTAAGTTTGCAAAAAAATAACCTTCAAAATGTACATTGGGTGTAAAGTGATGCAATGAGGTCTGTTTCAATCTGCAGACAGCCTAAAACAGTAGCTCTGAGAGGAAAAAACTAATCGCATTTGCCTTAATGCTTTCTTAATTTCTAAACCTAATTATGACAATTTATCGCAAAGGCCTCAGACATTACTGGCAACTCAGTATCCCATTTTCTGTGTGTGACACACAACAGTTTAGTCCCCTGAGTATTGAAATGCTTTAGTCTAACCCAAGCTATTGGTCTTAATATGGGGCGGGTGAAACTGGTTGAAATGTAATGGCCTGTGAAATACAGACACGATGATCTAATGGTCCTGTCTGACCTCAAACTCCATGAAACCCTGAAATATAACAATTAATTGTTTCACTACTGATTACAGCATACAGACACACTCAAAAAGACAGTCCTTTCTGTAGAATATACTGTGAATGCTGTCTCATTTTGGTGTCAGAACTGGGCAGCACTTGATTTACATAAGAGAGTGGAAGACTATTGCTGCTTTTTCCAATGTGACCCTATTCCACGATTATTTACAATAAAAAAGACGAAAATCCTAAGAATTGGAAGATGAACCTTGCACTCATTAATTTAAATATAATGTATATATTCACAGAGAGAGGGACAGTGTACGTATAAAGAAGAGGTAAAATGTCATAATTTTTTTGAAGATTTTACAGATTCCTACTGGTTCTTTGAGAATCCTCACTGCTGAAAACAAAATATTATAATGTAGATTTCCTTAATTTTCCCATAGAATCTCAACACTCTTTCTGAAAAGAATATTTCTCTTCAGCTGTCTTTACCTTGCATATACATTTAATCCTGTTCTCTACAGCCTTTTGATTTAAATTGGCCAAATATCCTTTGCAGGAATTAATTTAAATTTTTTTCCTTTTCTAGTTTTTCTTTATTTTATTTGCTGATACCAGAAAAAGTCCACCTCAACTTGACTACACCAAGATGCTGCTTTATTTTGCTTCCCATCCTGATGCTGTCGAGGGAGTCTACCGAGCGCTTAGTATTGCTACTGGAACATACATCCATAGAAGAAAAGAGGTTACACCCCCACATATGGTAAAATGTGATTATATGAATCAGTAAATAAACCCATAATGGTGCTAGCAAGTTATAACTTCTGATCTGATGACTTAGGATCAGATTCTGATAACCTTACCCATGTTGGGTAGCAACTTTCTTCAAAAATAGTACCCTTGGCTACACAATACCATCTTCAGTAGAAATACTCAAAATAAGGCGCTACTCAATATGATAAGGGTATGAAGATCTATTCCTTAAGCAATAACAAAATTGCAGGGCATTTCCTGGTAATTAATGTCCAGTACAGGTGAATTAAGGGCATCCTTTGGTCTAACCTCACTAAAGCCAGCTAGCTATTAATCTCCAGTAACTACACTGCACCCTGGTTGTTACTGTTGCTATTGTAAGCTAAAAAAAAAATTAAAAATCATATCATTACCATTCCTATTAACTTTATTTTCTGGTATGCCTCTTTGGGATCTGTTTATTTTTGTATTGTTTTCAAATATTTCAGTTCACCTGTTAGTCAGATGGATTAGTAACATATTACTGTAAATGCAGTAATTTATTGCAAGGTTCAGCCTAACGTTCAAGACCATTATGAATATATTGATATATTAAATTAAGTCAACATTTGGAACTAAGTTCATACTTCTTTAGTGTGCCGAGCTGTTTTCCAAGTCTTTAATGACCCAAAACTTTCAATACTATACTGATTACTATGTACAATTTTTACAAAAAGTATAAAAATCATCACTGATCTTTTAAGTCATGCATGCCACAATGCATTTCTATTCATACCTTTTAAAGCACTCACTACTTGTACACATGATGAAATCTCTCACCACACTTGCACAACCACAGTGACTACTATTTCCTTAACCTACTTAAATTGCAGTTCTACTCTGGAAAGTAATTATATAAAAATGGCATTGTTTTATGCCACAGGTCTACTCAGTGTGTATTTATAGTCACAGCTTCTCACTTTTGTGCCAAAATTAGCTTTTTTTACTACTCTTTACTCCTGTTAGTACTGTAGACCCAGCACAGCTTTGGTAAAGGGAGCACAAGTGTAACTGAGGCTAGACTTTGGCCAGCAGAATCTTACATTTGGTGAAGAACACAGCTTGACTTTTCATATCCCAGGTCAACTTTGAAAGGCTGGCCATTAAGGGGGAAAAAAAACTTTTTGCTTGTAAAGTGAGAATACATCATATGAAAATCTTTGAGACACTGTAAATGTGGAACCATACTTTCTCATTTTTAGAATTACTTTTCTGAGAAGTTTATATTTTATTCAATAACTAATGCTAATACTAATATAAAATAGACATTTCCAAATACATATTTGCATGATAAAACATTTTTAATTATAGTTTCTATAATTTCAGGATAAACATCTTGTAGAACACAGGGTATTTTTGCTGAATTTATGGAGAATTTAGATTGTAAAAGATTGACATAGTCCCTATGTGGCTTCTAGTTGAAGATAGAGGAAGGATTGCTTTGTGGTTAAAGTTATCGAAGTTCAAACTTGGTCTTGTCCCAGATTTCCTGTGTTACTTTGGACAGGTCACTTAAACTCTTTGTAACTTAATTCCTCATATATAAGTAAAGGACAATAATGTTCATAGTCATAAAGTAGAGGGGCAAATATCAACTGCCTCAGTACCTTATTCTTCTTGGTTGCAAGCAGAGGAATGCCTGAAGTCTGGCTTGTCAAAATTCTAATTAGTACTTTCCTTCCACCTTTTTCTTTCCTATTGTATATGTTCATAGGTAAGGATCTTGAGAGATACATTCATTTTTGTTTGTGAGGTGCTTAGTTATTATGGAAGGGGGCACAAAATATCTAGACAGATATTTCTTTTATTTAAGATAGCATTGGGTTTTGTTTCACTTTATAACAGCTATATTTTTGAGTTAGTGTTCAAAGAATGGCAATGCTGGAAAAATATTCTGTCAGGATATCCCTTCATCTTATGTTCTTCTTTGCATACATTTGTGACCAGATGCCTGAAATGTGCCACACTGAGAATGCCACACTCAGGACACACTGCAAGAAATAGGCCAGTCAATCCCACAAAACTGGTGGTTTATTCTATAATTAGATTCACCAAACCAGTAACAAAGAACTTCTGTATCACCACACGGGTTAACAAGAAGTCAAAACCAGTCCACTTTACACATTCCAGCCCTTGCCTCCCATCCAGGCAACCCAATCTAATATAGTGAGAAGTTATTGAAAACCTAATTCACCATATGTGAGGTTCTTTCGAATCCCAAAGGATCAGACACTGACTCCAGATCAATATCTATTTGAGATCTTACCCAAATATCATGCTGTCAGCCAATCCTTAGTAAACTAACTAAAGATGTATTAAGAAAAGAAAAGAGTTATAAATGGTTAATATATCATATATAGGACAAATGATTACAAAGTCCTTATATAAGGTTTGTATCAGTGATGGAATAGACTGCTGGCTTGCAAAAGTCTCTGGTAACTTCCAAAAGATTGGAAGGTCCTCAGTCCATAGTTCAAGATGCTCCTTTTAGTTGTAAACCCACAGTCCAGAGAATTAGAGCAAGAAAGAGGCAAAATGGAGATGCTCCAACTGCAATTTATATCCTCTGCTATGGGCATGGAAATTTACTGTAAAAAACAAAGCCCACCGCCCAGGTGTCTGGAAAGTTATTGACCCAAAATGGAGTTCGGGGTCACAAGTCCTTACATGGTTTGCTGACTCACAGGCGGTGGCCATTGGGTCCTCGCTGTCTGAGACACCTTCAGGAACAGCTATCTGGACGGGATACGTTTTTTTCCAATGGCCCATTGTAAGAGTGAAGTGTTCTTGATAGGTCATCAACACATAGCTGTCTAGCCCTGATGCAAATTTATCTGAGGGGATGTCACCCAAGAATACCATACATGCTTTAGATACAAGTATGTAGCCAATATTCATTCATAACTTCATATACAAAGATGATACATGCATATAAATACGATAATTATACTTAACAAATCGTAACTTTTCCATTGACACCTTACATGACATACTTTGTATAAGCTTATGGAAAATGTGTAACAGTGGTAACAACAGTGATATAGATGGTCATCTTTAATCATACAGCATCACAACATCTACAATTTATTAGTAGCGTTAAATAAAAAAAAGAGTGAATGGATGAAATCCTATTCCACTGACGTCAGTAAGAGATTTGCCACTGACTTCTGTGTGGTCAAAATGTCACCCAATCTGTTCAACAGCAACCAAGGGGCATGGAATAAAAATATATTGTGTGCTATTGTTGTAGTGTAAAAGGGTGTATTTAAGTTAATCAAAAGGGCTTATAAGAGAATTTTGAAGCTCTTAGTGTGTACATAACTTTTAAAAAATAAGACCAATTATAAATAATGTTGTTTAATGTAGTATCTAATTTGGAAATTGTTTATAAAGAGAAGTTAGTAGATGTTACAATTTAAGCACATGAACTGAAGTATAATTTACATGATAGACTAAAAGAAGTATTTCACTGCAGCTATCATTTATTGGGTATACATACATATCTGTATTGAAAGATGTATTCATGTGTTTATTTGATAAAGAATTAGGTCAACTGTTAGACTTTAATGAGCTAATTTTTCACTTATTTGTTTGCCCTTTTTCTACTAAAAAAAGTAAAATTAAAACTAAAAAGTTAAGTTGACACCAGTTAAAAGGCAAGAAAGTTCAGATATATGAAAAATAATTTACTCTGATAAAGAAATCAGAAACACACTCTATTCTACTAGACATTACAAACATGCCAGTCTCCACAAACCTAGTTGCCATATATAGTAAATTTAAGAGAAGCATCTTTTCTCCAAGTGTGTCTCCTGTGTTCAGACAGAACATACTCTCAGCTCCTTTGTTTTTTACTGGCATTTTAAGAACTTACAGTCAGCAGTTGAGTACTCCAAGAAGAGACTGCTGTGCCATATTGCAAATGTGCAAATATTCACTTAAATTAGTGAATAATATGAAGAACACAATATTAAGAACATGTTAAAGCAAATAGCAGTTTACATCTGTATGTATAATTGAGGAAGTCAAGACTATTTTGAAAGCAGCTACTTCCTCCTCTGAATAGTATTATTACTATAACAGATTTTTGGACCTGTTCCTGCCTGAATACTCACAATGTCAAGAGGAGTTGTGGGTACTCATTACTCTCAAGAGCGCTATAGTCCAGTTACTGATTTTGTTTGTATATGGTGTTTTCCATCATGAGAATGGTTATTTGGAAGTACATCCCCAATGACTCCTGTCAAACTGAAACGTATAACTAAGTGCTAGACAACTTACCACCGAATCATCATATATAAATGCTTTCTCTCCCCAGTCTCTTTCTCACACTGATATGCTGATAAAGGAGGAACCTTTGGTAGAAAAAGAAGAAATCCTGTATTGCACTGATGAAGGAAGAATTTCTATGGCAGCTCTACTCAAAGTGTTCCAGCATGAAGGAAGTAAAGCTGGTGACAACCATAGATTCAGTGGTCAGCAGAAGGCAGGCAATTATAATAAGGTTGGTTGATGAAGCTAAAGAAAGTTGCAATATAAGGACAACAACATTTAGTTCTTCTTTGAGTGCTTGCTCATGTTGATTTCATTCTAGGTGTTTGCGCGCATCCGTGCATGGTTACTGGAATTTTTTTCCTGTTAGCAGTATCTGTAGGGCTGGCTCCAGCACCCCCTGGAGTCCTGCGCACATTCCGTGGTATATGAGGTGCCGCCAGCCCTACACCCTCTCAGTTCTTTCTTTCCACCACTGATGGTTCCTGTAACTTCACTTTCTTGTTTGCTACTGCAAGTGCTTTAGTTCTCCTGTTTCTTATAGTTAATGATTAGGTTAATTAGTTAGTTCTTTTGTTAGTTAAGTACTGTAGTTAGTTAAGTCAGTTAGTGTTAAGTGTTAGTCCCGTTAGGGACTTCTGCTCAGGAGTGGGGTATGCCCTGGTCTCCAGACTTCAAACTCTGCACAGCTTTCAACAAGCCCTTCCTGCTCAGAGACCCCCACGACAGTTGCTTAAAGTGTTTGGGGGAATCACACAGGAAGGTTAAGTGCAGGATTTGCAAGGGCTTCAGGCTGAGAACTCAAAAAGAGAGGGAGATCCACCTGAAGGCCCTTCTCATGAAAGCAGCGCTGAGACTGGCCTCGGAACCACCATGTTCCACCTTGGTGCCATGTACATCATCAGTGCAAAGTGCCTGACTCAGGAGATCCTGATTCAGAGATCCTGACTCAGGATCAGATTAGGACCATGACCCCCAGGAGGGGACATCAACATCTGTGGCCCCACTGCAGGAAGATATGCCGCCACCCTCCCCCCCCCATGCTGGTACAGTTGTCCTCTTCATCCCCAGACAAGGCAACCATGGTGAGCCCATCTATCCCACTGGACAATTTTAGAGCCCACCAGGAGCTCCTTAAGAGGGTGGCCTCTAATTTGGGCTTGGAAGCGGAGGGGCTTAAAGAAACCACAGATAACCTGTTCAATGTCTTGGCAACTGCAGCGCCCTCCTGGGTCGCCCTGCCAGTTCATGAAGGGGTTCTCAAGTTGATTAAGGGCCTGTGGCAAACCCCATTGTCACTGCCACCAACTTCCAAAAGGAATGAGAAAAAATACTACGTCCCTGCGTCACACACCCTTCACCGGGATCCTTAGTGGTGGTGGCGGCTGCAAACGAGTGGGATAGGCAGAGTTAGTCCAGCTCCACATCGAAAAAGAAGGACTACAAAAAGTTAGACTTGTTTGGCAGGAAGGTTTATTCTACAGCAAGCCTTCAGGTTAGAATTGCTAACCAGCAGGCATTGTTAGGGAGGTACAATTACAACCTCTCAGACTCCCTTAAGTGCTTTGGTGAGGCTTTACCTGAGGAGCAAGTGCTGGACCTTACAACCATCCTGGAGAAAGGTAGAACAGTGGCCAGAGCCGCCCTGCACAAGGACATGGGGGACTTGGCGGCAAGAGCTATGGCTTCGGCTGTGGCCATGTGCTGGTATTCATGGCTGCAGTCATCAGGTCTGTCCCAAGATGTGCAGCAATCCATCCAGGGCCTTCCGTTCGATGGAAGCACACATTTTTTGGACCAGACGGACACCAAGTTTCATGGGTTGACAGACTCGAGGGCCACCCTGCATTCATTGGCCTTTACATGCCCCAGGCCTCGAGAAGGCAGTTTTGCCTTCAGCAACAGCCCAGATACCCAGCTCCGTGCTTTGGGCCCTGCAGATGTAGAGACAGGGATAGAAGTTTCAGAAGGACCTCATCAGGGCCAGCAGCACCTCATATACCGTGGCATGCCCCATATACTGTGGCATGTGGCATGTGCACGGGACTCCAGGGGGGAGCCAGCCCTACGGATACTGTTAAGAGGAAAAAAATTCCGGTAACCAGGCCCAGAGGCGCACACACAGCTAGAATGGAATGGACATGAGCAACACATTTTGAAGAACAAAAGTTACAAGGTAAGTAATCACCTTATTAAGCATGTCATTGTAAATTATTTTTAACAGTGTATTTTTACAGTAATGTTTTAACCCCTCAGCAAGAATATCTTATAGAAATACACACTGTAATATCTGTTTTTGCAGTGATTCTTTTCAGTTTTCTAAATAAATGAAGCAAGATTTTTTTTTCTTGAAGCATTTCATAAAAATATACAAGGAACTGGGTTCTGAGGATCTGAAACCCATTTCAGTTACCGTTCTTTTGAAGCATCCTTTCATTCAGGACTTGATTAACAACTACCAGGAATACAAACTTCCTGTAAGTATTTCTTCTCTGAGATGGTCTACTTGTAAGTGTACAGAAATCTGGAATGTGTACTAGTCTAGGAATTTAAATTTAGTGGTAACAAATACTTCAAATTCACCGGTGTAGACTCTATAATAGACATTGCAGATTGCAGATTGCTCAATCCAGATTGTGTCTGGCCATAGCATGGGTGCATGGTTTGGGGAAAGGTGCAAAGAGCCTTATCTTTCCCCATGCACAAAGGGTAGATATGCACTCAGGGGAGAGATGATCATCCCCATGGGCACAAGTCACACAAAAGGGGGCAGGGTCCTAGAGCTGGGCAGGTAGAGCTGGCAAGGCCAGCCCAAGGGATGGTGCAGCATGGACATTTCTCCTGGGTGCTTGAGATCTAATGGAGGAACTGTGACTGCTAAGGTACAATCTTTCTGAGCTCCTCATTGGGCAGAGTGACTTCGCTCCGCCTCTTACACAATTAATGTCTTATTGGCATTTTCTGCCATAAGTTACTAAGGATGAGATAAGCTATCCACTTGTATTGCATATAGCACCCCATATGTATTTACTAAATGAAACCATATAAGTAACACTAAAAAATTAAGTATTTAAAAAATAAAAACATGCTATGTAAATACAAAAAACATTTCTACTGTCATGTTAAAGTTTAGATACTGGGCAAGATTGTGGCATTTAGCCACAGGCTTGAGTAAGGCAATGCAAAACAAAAAGCTGTATCAGTAATCTCACTGTTGCACATAAAGCTATCAGAATGCTTTACTTGAATCAACATTATCCAAATGAAAAAGACAAAACTAGTTAAAACGGGCACATTAGGAAGGGAAATAACAGGAACCTTTGGTTCACAGCTTAGGAGCTGATCAGGTGCCTTCTTCATGCTGAGGAAAAAGGCCCAGTGGTGTGATAGTAAAACCCCACATCCCAACAAGTATTGTTAATCATGATGGGCGTACAGATGATGGTCAATGTGTTGGCAGTGATGCCATTCTAAAAGTTTCCAAGTGCTCCCCAAAACAGAAAAATATAAAAGGGCTGGCAACCTTTTCTAATTAAAAGCTTCTAATTGAAATGAATTTATTTTTGATATTGCTTAAATGCCCATGTCTTGTCATTTTAAAAATAATTTTGCCTGCTGTAACTGTTTTGTAGTTCCCAAGGCGATCTGAAAACTTGAAATAAGCAATTCTGTAGATCCAATTAACTGATTAGAGGGAATTCCTTGGCTCCATGGTGCTTATATAAGTAAAATATTTTTGTATAACTATATTTTATTTCAAAAAGACCTCCTTGTCACTTTACTCTGACTTTGGACAGTTTTGGCCAGATTCCTATTAACACTTTGGCCACTTTTCACTGTCAGACTGCTGTAAAATAGCCTTAGTGTAAGTGAAAATATGGCCCTACAAGATTTCAGCCAAGGGTAGGATTTGCTACAGCCTTCCCTCTTGGTGCTAAATAAGTGCACTGGCTTTAGGCTCTGTGGCTGTTTCCCTGTAAGGTGCTATTCATACTTTGAACTGTGGCTGAATCATGGGAGGGAACTAATTTTTTTCCATTTTCCTTTGCCCATTACTCCAATTTGGCGTGCTTCTTCAGAACTGATGGTTTAGATTTGAGAGTTATCTGGATCAGCCTCTGTGCCATATGGAATGGAGTGTGAGACTCACTGGGGATTCTCAGATCTGAGAACCTCGCCAGTGACTAGCCTTCCTCATCTAAACTCAGGGTTTGAGGTCTGTCTCCCATTTCTGATGGTAAACTAGGTTACTAAAAGCAGAGATTACCCATCTGTGCCCCTTGGCCATATTAGACTTTATAGGCTCCATCTTCTAGGGAGTCAGTCTTCCAGAGGAAAAGACTGTAATGTCTGTAAAGACTTCTTAGACGCCAGCTCCTTCAACTACTTTCCCTCCTGAGAAAACTTTGAAAGTATCTACGGTCTATAGTATATTGAAAAACATTCTGGTTCTTCAGATATAAATAGAAATGATCAGGATCCCAAAAGGATCAAGAGCAGGACCAATCAGAGTCTTTCTCCCTCAATGCAAATGTAGGATCTTCTTTACTATACCATCTGATGATTTCTAGAACTTTAAAGATGTGTGTGTGGATATAAGGTGGAAGCTCTGAATATGGAATTTTTGGTGGGTCAAGATGAGATTAACTGATTGCTCAACATATTACAGCTGAGCCGAAAAGGTATAGTAACATTTACAATAAACAAAGGTCTCCTGCAGACCAGCTTAAGACCTGTGGCTCACACCTGCATATGTGCCAGCTGTATCCGAGGGGATATAAGTACTATCAAGTATCCCAAAATAAATGTAAGCTTTTTCAATTACAGTGTTGTTGTAACCAAGTTGGTCCCAGGATATTAGAGAGACAAAATGGGTGAGGCAATATCTTTTATTGGACCAACCTCTGCTGGTGAAAGAGACAAGCTTTCAAACTACACAGACCTCTTCTTCTTCTTCTGTTTATTGGCATCCTACTTCTAGATCACTAGTAATCTTAACTGCCAACAAAAGAACAAAAACAGGGAGAACTTTCAGATCAGTGCCAAAGGAAAAGTAGGCAAAGTCTATTAATGAGCTAAACAGCAAATCATCAGCAAGTCTACAGTTTATAGATTCATAGATTAAAAGGCAAGAAAGGATCATTGTGACCATCTAGTCTGACCTCCTGTGTAACACAATCCGTAGACTTCCCCCAAATAATTGCTTTTGAACTAGAGCATATCTTTTTAACAAAATCCAATCTTAATTTAAAAATTGCTAGTGATGGATAATTGTACATTGCAAATGATCAGACATTGCTGATGAAATATTATTTCTGTTTGTGGGAACAAGCTTCTCCCCACAGTTGGACTATCTATGCAGGGAGGATCATAAGGAAGCTAAGACTATAGTAACTGAGGGCACAAATTGCTAACCAACATTGTTTCTTCCATCTTAACTAAACTGCTAGCCTCCCAGAAGACTAACCTAAATCTCATTCACTTCTAGGAGAAGCTGGTACATAGTTTAGGGCTCAGATTTTTAAATATGTTAAAATTTCTTAGCAGCTATCTAGATAATACTAAACATATGTAAATCACCTACATTGTTTGCAGTTCATAGGTTAAGTTAAAAAGGGACACAATCTCCAAAGTTTGCCCAAGAAGATCAAACTTTGTATGCAAACTTGCAGAGTACTTGAGGGTCTTAGGACACATTCTCTAGATCAAATACACTTTCACAGCATGTCTTGGGATTACTTTTATTATTGAAGATATATAAGCTGTTCTGGAGCTTAAGTAATACATTTATCTCTTGATCTGGCAGTTAGATCTGATGCATACATATCTTGACTTGGCAGCTAGATGTGATGCAGACTTAAAATCTTTATTTATCTATTATCCTCAGTCTTTCCTCTTTAGAGAGTTTTTACTGCTAATTAATCTCAACAGACATGGGGATCTGTCTCACAATACTGAAAAAGAAAGCAAAGTTATATCCAGCAACAGTGCTTACATACATGGTTCCATATTCTCTGCCCACAATCTCCATTTCTTTGGAGTCATTTTTTTAAATTCCATTTAAGAGGGGGGAATAAGTAAGGCCATAACTCCTTATACAACTTTGCAACTTTGCAAATGTGCATATTCATGAAGGAGCATACTCATGGTCCTAGTGGTCACTATATCCTTTCCATTTGACTCCAGTGTCAAATCACATGCACTCCCAAGAAAGTAGTTCTATTCTGACAATCTGTTTAAAGAACTACAGTTGAGAGGTAGGTAAACGTTCTTTTCCAAGGAAGCAAAATTAAGAATATTGTAGTTTTAACATAAAAGATTTTCCCATATATCCTCAAGTGAATATAAAAATCTTTATAAAAAATGAAGTTCAACCACAGTGCTGCTATTTCGAGATCATTTGCAAGATAAGTATAGCAAAGCTAGGGTGTGGTTTCTAAACTTAAAATGTTGCTTCTTCTGCTGTCATAAACACTAGTTGCAGAAAAGAATTTAGCTTGGTATAGATGAAATATTTGCTTTTAAATATAAAATACAGGATTTTAAAATATACATATTGGAGCACTGGCTGGTTTAGCAAACTGGTTATGAATAAGAAAGCCTTTCACTTCTGGATCACCAGTTCAAATCAAACCACTGGCATGTTAGTGAAAAATAATCATCTTCTGATAGAATGTTTCCTGATCTATTTGAAAAGAGTTTGTTGGCTCTCTCCAATTTCTTGTGGAGAAGTAACCCTATCATAAATCACCATCTCTTTGGTACCTTTTCTGTTAGTCTCAGCACAAAGACCGAGGACTGAATAGACATGAGATTTTATTACTCTTGTACCTCTGGCCTTTTGTGTCCAGATTAGAACTGTGGCGTAAGTTCTGTTTGTCACTACCTACCCATTTTTTAGCTTATCAGACAACTTCATTCTTTAGGGATGTCAGTCCACACCTGTCACCTGCACACACATTATATGTGTGTATAAGTTTTCTATTTTCCACAGAGCTCTTTTTCTGTGCAAGCACAAAAGCTTGTCTCTCTCACCAACAGAAGTTGGTCCAATAAAAGGTATTACCTCATCCATATTGTCTCTGTTTTTTATGTGTGTATGTGTATGTGTTTTATATGTGTGTATAAGTTTTCTATCTTCCACAGAGCTCTTTTTCTGTGCAAGCACAAAAGCTTGTCTCTCTCACCAACAGAAGTTGGTCCAATAAAAGGTATTACCTCATCCATATTGTCTCTGTTTTTTTACAGCATTTGACACCATTATTTTTTTATATATATATAAAACCATTTTTTTAAATAAATGTAACTATTTAGGACCTTCCAGGCTGCTCCTCCTAAAATAATTTCTAATTTAATATTATTATGAATCATCTACATATCAGTAGCACCTAGAGGCCTCATCCCATTCAGAATACCACTGTGCAAGATACTGTATTAACGTACAGGGAACAATAATCCCTGCCCCAAAGAGTTTACATATACCATTTCAAGTACCATTTGTAAAGTTTACATTAGCAGTAGCCTTTTAAATATATATTTGTCTTAATATGGATTCAACACTTAATATGACATTTAACAATGAAGAAATACACTGCTTCTACTCATAAGGACAATTCCTGAGTCCTTGTTTAATAAGGACAGTAAGCTGGGGCACACTAAATAAGTTATGTAATACTCAGGGTGGGAAGAGCATTGATGAATCACTGTCTACTCCTAGACAGTGCTTATGATACTTTTGAAACTCAAGAAACATTTTATATGTGGTGTGGTGTGATGGCGCGAAAGAAGTGGAAAATTTAGCTCAACACCTAAAAGTGATTTTAAATACATTTTCCAAAAATGGGACCAATGTGTGATCTCACTCCATCATGTATTCCATCAAGGAGGACATAAGAAATGTAACCATACATGAAAAAATATTTTTCTTCAGTTGCTAATAATAATTATAAACATTGGTTCACATTTACAAGAGACATTCTTGCATGAAACTGAAGAATAACACATTTCTATCTATTAGAGCTATTGATAAAGAGCAGAAAGAGTGAATGCTTAGGGGAATATTACCTCTGCAGTGTTTTTGAGGTCATTAATATCTTTGGTTTCTTTTGTAAGTGTTGGTTACATGCACTGAAGCTGCCCAGACAAAGGTTTCCTTTGAACACGTACCATTTTCTTAATTGCTATGCTGTCATTTTCCTCACTGCATCAGATCATAGATCATATGAATCGGTGCTCACTTTTAGAGTAATATTTAAAATATATGTATAGTATATCTTGTATGTAGAATTTCTGCTTCCCACCCACACTGCATGTCAGAGATGCCCCTCTGCACTTTTTCCATGATGATAAATAGTAATTTCTTGCATTTTTACTGATTTTTCACAACTATATATTTTATGCTACATATTTTAAAGTGCAAACTATAGTAATAAAACACACTCTAGAGTGTCAGAAGCATTACAATTAACTGGTATCAGCATTTACTTCATGTGGTAGTGATAAGTACTGATAATGAACTTGCTGAAGCTTCCATTTGCTAACATTTTACTCCTGTATAACCGGAACCGAAACGTCTTTTTCTGACTCATTGTACTGAAAAAGGACTGTTTTAAACTGAACTAATTTTCCAGCTAATCCTAAAGCGTTATCACTAATTTGTAAAACAAAAGGCCAATAAAACGAATCTTTCCACCTTTACTGCTTTTTTTCTATTGGAATATCAACAATTATGGGTAATTCTGTGGTTGGAAAAAAAAAGACTTTAAAAATTTGGACAGAATACATTAGCTGAGGCTGAAGTATTTGAACATAATCTGATTTATTTTATAAAACAGGTGGATGTAGCCTAAAACCTGGAAAAAATATTTTTCACTTATTTTTTCTGCTTAAGAAAAACTGTAGTCACAAACTTTTTAATCTCAAACACTAGAAAGCTAACATTCTGCTATTCATGTTTTTACTGAAAACTCAGTACACTATGTCTTTAATTTAATGTAATTGTTCATCTTCTTTGCACAATTGTCGGTGTTACCAAAATTGGAAATAAAGTAGTTTGTGTGAGATAACCTGACATAGAAAGTTAGAAAGTAATAAATTAATTAATATATTATAAATACTGCACAAAAATGTGAATGCATGCTGTTTTGATATAGATATATATTACTCCAAATGTGCTGCAGTTTTTCATTTTCCTCATCTTCACCTTCCATTTCTTTGAAGCTCTGTTTTACTCTGTTTTACTATAAAAGGAGACTTCTCACTCAACAGGTTTGCTCTGTGTGCTCTGTGTCACACTTGCTAAATTTAATGACAAAATAAGTTTTTAACACTCTTTACTCCTGTTAAAGTTAAATATATGCTTAAGTGCTTTGTTCAATTTAAAATCCAGTTAGTTATACCTGTGTAAATCCATTGAAGGCAATGAAATTGCATTGGTGTAACTGAAAATATAATCTTGAAGACACAGGAGTTAAACAACAATAATTGAGGCAGAATTTGTCCTAAAGAACTTTCATTTCTGTTCAAGCTGGCCTCACATAGTTATACCTGTAGGGTGCACTGCCAGCGCTGCTGAGCTTTGGGAACAAATCACTCTTAGTCAAAGAAGTTTCACTATGGAGTGAACTTCTAGAGGAGGTCAGGCTAAGCTGAAAATGGCCATTTTAGGGTACAGTGCAAGATCTTATTCTCTGACAAAGCTGTTCCACCATATTATTTATTACTCTATTGGTAAAATTGTATCATTAAGATGTTCCAGTCAGGAGCAGGGTCTCTACAAACACAGGGCCTCTACAAACACAGACACAGAATACAAACACAGAAACACAGAATAAGAGAGAAAGTTCCTAACCCTGAAGAGTTTATAGTCTATTTAATGGGGGCGGGACAGGAAGAGCAAGAGAGAGAGGAGTGGAGAAACAAAAACAGCAACAAAAGCGACGTATGTTCATATGCCAAGTAGAGCCTTCTCTCTTGGAAAAGAAGAGGAAAAGATCTGTGAAGCCACTAAGCAGTCCTAACTTACCAAGGAAGCACCTAGATACTATAGTGGAGAGTGCTCTAGGAAACCCAAAGTTAGGCAGATAGATAAGAAATCTATGGTGCAAATTCATACCATTAGATCTGTCCCATTACAGTATTTGATACATCAGTGGCATCAACCTGGGACTGTTTTTTATTGTTTTAATTACACATTACCAAGAATAGGGAAGAAAGACACTCTTCACAAAGATTAACTGTCAGAATTGAACCAGCAAAAGGAAAGGTTCTGAGTTGGCCATCATTTCCTAAATTCTTCTCTAGGTATTGTAGCATATGTAGTACAAAACATACACTGATTCAAGAACCCTCCAATGCCTAAATAAGAAGATGGATTTACGTCTTAACACTGAATTTTCTGGATTTGTTTACTTAAAATCCAAACTTGACATAAATTAAGCGAAGTGCACCTTGACATCCCCATCACATGCTTGAAGCAGCACACCATCTACTGATTTCTTTGAAACAATACACATAACAATTTCATAATGGAAAAGAAGTTACTGGTTTATTCTGTAATACAAATATTTAATGCCCATAGTAGACAATTATTCTTTAATCCATGACATGTTAACTTATAATTGTTCAGTCTGGTAATAATATGTTTCAGTACTATCGAGCTGTGATATTGGCATTACACAAATGATACAAAAAGCGGTAATTTCAAAACATTCCATTGAGTCTTCTACTGAGCCTTAGTCCAGTAACAGTGCCATTTTTTTCTTAAATAGAATATGTTGAGTATATGTTGAGAATCTTATTTGGATTTACATGAACAAATCCCAGCTTAAATGCAAGTTATACACCTACATCTCCTGCTCATTAATAGGATAGCCAGCTTCTGGAAAGACAGACATTGTTATTTACTAATTTATGACAGTTTTAAAGTAGATCAAATTGTAACCTAAAAGTTACCTAACATGTCCTTTTAACTTTGTTTTGAATTTTCTTGTCTGTAGGATATTAAAGTGATTCTACAAAGAGATGAACAGACACAATCAACTGATGGAGAAATATATAAAGATATTAAAATATGAAAAACTTTTTTTTAAATGGTAAGAGAGGTTTTTGTAAGAATTAAGATTTGTGGTCTACTCAACTGAGTAAGAATTGCAGGTCAAATCCTATAATAATTAAGCATATTATATGCTATCTATACTCTGCTTTAAATAAAAGTGATTTGATTAAAGAAGTTTGGTTATGTCAGATAAAATATTCTGATAACACTTGTAAATTAAATGAAGCTGATTTTTAGTTGTTGACTAATATGTTCTTTAATATTATTTATAGGAATAGAACATCTGCAACCCTTGTGTGCAAACTAAATTATCTTTTGTTAATATTGATGGATTATAACACAAACATTGATATTTTTTAATATATACAGTATCTCACAATTTCTAGTTAATAAACTAATAATGTAAATGAAAACAGAATTTTCTCTCAATTAAATGAGGATTAAACTACTGAAAAGCCATAATGTATGTGAAATCACAATACTTATTGACATTAGCTGAGATGTTGAACCCTTGTTTCCTAACCTTTCAATTTTTAACCTACCATTTCTAACTAAATTCTGATTACAACCTGTTAGAATATTTCCAAGCTCATTTTCAGTGTGAGCTTTCAAATGATTGTTGTCATGATATATGGAATCATTGAATCAAAGTTCTTGAATGGGAGTCATTTATTAAATAAAGCTATATATTACAGATACGAAGGAAAAGCTTCCAGATAACACAAGTTCCAGCTTTGTTTACCAGGGGTTGCACTTTATTTGGAACCCTACACAGCACACAGCAACATGTATTGGCTGTATAACATATGCTTTGTTAGTCTATACCAAATAAGATCTTAGTGAAACTTTCTTCTCTTTCACTTCTGCAGAAGTTGCCCATCCTTTCTCTCCATCCAACTTGACTTTTACTGCATCTTCTGGTTGAAGTCTTAGAAAGGTTATCATAGAATTGTGCTTGTCAATATGACTTTTTTATGTTCTTATTGTTCTTTTATCAGCGCTTTTTAAACTTTGAACATGTAGAATGCAAATTCTTCTTCAAGGTGAAACTATAGGGATTTTCTTGTCTCTTGAGCTTCAGTAAAGCTGAGCTGAATTTAGTTGTTGCATTCAGCATTGCCCTATAAATTAATTAAGCTAAAAATGCCTTTTCCTGACAAAATTTCTTTAGCTATCTAATTCTTTCAGCTTCTCCATTCTATTAAAAATGATAGTAATATTAAAAGATTTCTAGTAATAGAAAGGAAACTATTTTTTCATGAAATTTGTATCTGCAAATTGTAGACACTTGTCTGTAACTACTTCCTCTGAAATTCTCCAATGAGCAAATATATTCTTTAACTTTCCAGTGATACTGATTCTTGTGATATCTGCACATTTGTAAGCATTCTGACTAATGACTAGAGGTACTTGTGAATGGCTAGCTCACACAGATCAATAAACTTAGACTTTCATGATGCGACATCTTCAAGTGCCCTTCTTTTGTATTGGTTTATTAGCCTGGCAGCATGCACAGGTAGTATCCACTTTCAGGCTATCTTCTTATTCTTGGTCACCACAATGTCAGTTTGGCATGTTTTCTGCACTTGCTAATGCCCTGGTGACCATCATGATTTCCTCATTTAGGCCTGATTCAGCAAAGTACTAAAGCATGAGTTTAACACTATGAATACAAGTAGACCCTAAGTCAATGGGGCTACTTATAAGCTTAAAGTTAAGCTCATGCTTAAGTGCTTTGCTGAATCAAGGCTTCCAGTACTATTTCATCTAGCCTTTGACCTCTGTTAAGCAATTTCTGCACAGAATACTCTTACATTTTGAGATATATCTTTATTGCATTTTGGCCATATACCCCAGACATATTGTGGTACTAACTGAAGTTCGCTATTTGCCAGCTGTGACTAGAATATTCTCTTTAAGGTTTGTGAAGTGGTTTGCTTGAAGTGTAAAGCAGTTGTGTATCAAAAAGTAAATAGAGAGTCTATCTAGCAGAAATCATCACTGTTTTAGACTAGAGTCTTACAAGACATCTGTAACAATCTACATCAGGCCTGTCATGATGACTTAATAAACATGTTGCCTAATTTTTTAGACTTTCTTGATAACACTGACTCTTCTTGTTTCTTAGCTGATTTTAGACAATCAAAAATTTGAAAGGAAAGTTGTAGACTAGTGGCAGCAGATCAAAGCATCTACCTGTGACATACAAAACTCATCAGCTTTAAGCAAATAATGTGTGTCTGCAGTCTACAGGCTTCATGCTAACCACACTGATACAGTGTAAGTAGGTACTATCTTAGAAACAGCCATAACCTTGTTGTGCCCCCGCAAACCATGCTGAATCCACATCCTCGTTTTACTTCTGACAACAAATGGTTTGATGCATACAAACTAATCCACTCTGTTACCAACATCTTTTCTTCCCCTACCATAGTACAACTCAATCAAAATCTCATTTTATTTCATGCAGTATTCTTAAAACATCCTATTCCTATGTTGATAGCAAGACCTTGGCTTTTTTTCTCTTCATGTAAAGAATAGCCTCTAATTGCAACACAATTCTATTCCTCTTTCATAACATGGAGAATCTCCATCTCTTACTTTCATTCCAAATTTAGCTTCATTTGGTACAAGCTAGCTGGTATACCAAAGGTAAGGCTGTGATGTTACTGGAAAGCTTATACTCTGAGGTTCTTCTTACAAAAATAAGTGGCCTTATTTTCAAGAAGCATCCACAAATTCTGTTAAGGTCAATGGGGAGCGTCAGGTGCTCAGCACCTTTGAAAAATCAGACCAGAAATTCTTTGAGCTAGTGGTATGCACTTTCTGAGGGAAACTTTACATTTCTACAGTCTTAAATATTTCTTAATTGTTTCTACAGTCTTAAATATTCTGCTTTATGTTCCACAGCCCTCTTTTATAATGTTATCTTCAGGTAGTCTTTTGTATTGACCCAATCCTCCAGAAGGACTGCACAATGACTCCCTTGGGCCCTGAGTCAGCAAAGTACTACAGCATGTACTTAAAGTTAAACATAAACTTCATTCTTTTGCTGCATTGTAGCCTTAATCTGAAGTGTGCCAATCATAAATATACATACGTTGAAATTTGCACAAAAGGTGGTGGCCTCTTTCTACTTCTTAGCAACGATTTAATAGTTCAGTACTATAATAGGCCCTCATATTTCTCAGACAGTTGTTGTTACTAAAATTCATACAGTGCTTTTATTAAGTAATATCCCCACAAGAATGTCCATTCTAAAGAAGGCACATGCAGCCTGCCAAGACAGGCAGAATCAGCTAAGCCAGTTTTTTGAAAATGTAGCTAGCTTCAAACCATAAACCTGTGAGCAAGCTGGGTATTTTACCATATGCTGTATGTAGATTCCAATGTGGCATCAGTACCACCCAATCCTATTTCCACTGAAGTCAAAAGTGAAATTTCCATTTAGGACAATGGGACCAAGATTTGGCCCTTAGTATCCAACAAAGTACAGTTCTGTACAAATGACTAAACAAACTAACAGGAATGTAGAGAAGAGACAAAAACCTAGAAAGCAAGAATTATCTGACAGGTCCAAGGAAAAGCATGCTGCCTGGTGAACACCATTCAGAGCCGAGAGACCTGCATGGGAAACTGTGATTGGTTTTTTCTTGATGATAGCAATGCTAATGGGCCAAATCTTGTATGCCTTACTCCAGCAGTTCCCAAATTGTGGGTCATGACCCCAAATAGGGTCACACCATCAGCAGAGGGGGTTGTGGTGATCCCTACTGTGCAGAAGATGGTATTTTGCTCCACACAGTATGACCTTGCATGTACATATGAGGTCACGATGCATGGAGGATGCCATTTTGCAGTATGGACCTCACACATATGTTGCAAAATGGCATCCTCTATGCTGTCTAGTGTCCCAGCAGGAAATACTTCATTAAAATGGGGTCATGCCAGTAATCCCTCCCTTACTCACACTAAACTACTGTTGACACCAATAGGAGTTTTTACTAAGCAAGGACCATGAGATTTAGCACAATAACATTTAGTAGTTATATGATGCTTTATAATCACCTTAAACACGCTGCAATCACTTAATAACCATTGGACCCAATTCAGAGTCCATGGAAATCAGTGGGAGTCTTTCCACTGATATCAGTTGGCTTTGGGTCAGGCCTATTGGGTCAAATTTATTGCTGGTTTAACATGGCACATTGACTTTGGTGGAGTTACACGAATTGCACAAACAATGCAAATTTGGCCCATTCAGGAATCATTTAGAGTGGTGCCTGAATTAAGACAAATGCATTTGTGATGGTTTGTAGTACTCTCAGGATAAATCAAATCAAATTACACTTATTAGCACCTTATTTGCATGCACCACAGGCCCAGTCAAGTTTGAATACCATCACTTCTGCCAATTATTGCTCAACTGTTACACAAAGCTACTGTTCTTAGAGTAGGGTCCCTATGGGTGCTCCAGTCTAGGTGCATTCTTGCCTCTTCCACCTTAGATCAGAGATTTTAGGTAGCAGTGTCTGTTTGGCCCATGCATGCCCTCTCTCCGTCTCATGCCCTGCACCAGGGCTATGTAGTACTGCATGGGAGAACTGCCCTCAGTTTCTTCTCAACCTCCTCAGCCTGAGATGGTGCCTCAGCAGTATCTGAATTGAGATGACCTCACTTGTATTTTTTCTCTTGTTCGAGAATAGTGTTCCTAGAGTTGCCATTAGTTAGTGCTAGTAATCCCTTTCTTTTCTTTTTCAAGTTTATAAAACAAAACAAAAAGAATTGTTTTAAAATTTCTTTTCATATTAGAATAGCAAGCTGTTCCCCATCCATAGATACTTTTCTTTGTTTCTTCCCTCAGGGAAGTGAAACCTGGGAAGGATATGTCCAGTGCTTTTTTTTTAAACGTTGCCTTTCATGCCCAGAAGGTATCCCGATCAATGACGGACATGCCACTGTATATGCTGTCTAGGGGACTCACACATCCCTCAAAAGTGTAATTAAAAGCAAGGTCCTCAAGTCAAGGGCCAGAAAGAACCAAGAACTGAATCTGCATCTACTTATGATAGAGAGTTCACTCTAATCAGCTTCCAATCCCAATCCAGAGACACACCCTCCTCCTGCTCCCTTGTACAATAGTCCCCAACAAGGTCAACTCCATCAACTTCCTCGGCATAGCATTCCCCCTGCAGCTTTGAAGAGGAAATCCCTGGATTCTTCTCAAAAAGCCTCTGGAAAGTGGGCTTTAAGTCCCGGTGGTAGAGAACCTACCGCAAAATGATGAGCCCTGACTTAGTTGATCACCTCATCACGCACCGATCTCCAATTCAGTACCCATGAGGCTGCAGGCTCCTCAGATACCATCATCACCAGCAAGCCTAAGGACTCTAAGAGTTCAGGCTCTGGAAGATCAGCATTGATGGGTGAATGCAGCAAATGAGAGAAAACCAAATCCTATAAATTGGCACTGCTATAGTCCCCAGGGGCCTCAGTACCTAGTATTTTGGCTTCACAGAAGACCAGACCAACACCTATTGGTCATTCATTAGAGTACATGAGACCTCGAGTATCATCAGCACCTTCTTCCTAAATCACCTCTGCCCATTTTACCTCAGTAGTACCTCCTGCTGTTCTTGTACTGCAGGAATTTCGCTGTCCCGGGGATTTGGTGATTTCAGAAACATCTTAGTCTCCCCTGCTCAGCACTGACACATTCCTGGTACCGACCACCTTTTGCTCCCCAGAGATTGCACAGTACTGACAAAGTCTTTCATGACTGCTCCACCTCTGCCAAGTGATGAAGGGGAGGACGACGATGATTTTTCATCAGTCTCTCACTTTTCTGTCCAAGGCTCTCCTTTCCACTGTCAGGGAATTTTCCATCCTGAGACCTCTGCATGAGGTCTCCGTCATGAAAAACAGGACTCACCCAGTTGGTATGGATGCCCTTAGATGCCTCCCACCCATGCCTTTTGCACCATATCAGTGGCCTTACTGGGACTCTGAGGCAGCTTATTGCCAGCAATTCTCAAGGGCCCCTAGTGTTTCTCACTGGGAGAAGAGAAGGCAGTCCCCTCCAACTTCTCTCTCTGGGGTTCCTGATCCATAAAGGGAGCACTTTGATGAACAGGAGGCAAGATTAGACAAAGAGATTATTCCTGTGACCAACATTTCTTCATCCGCCCCTGATGAAGCCACTATGCTGCCTCTGCCAACCCTGGCAGATGATTTAAAACAATTTCAGGACCTTATTAAAAGGACAGACTCCTTACAAATTCCACTTGAAGAGGTTAAGGAGTTACAGTATGAGCTAATTGACATCTGCCCACATTGCCTTACTTATTAACAAGGCTTTGTGGACCCAGCAAAAATAACATGGCATACCCCCGCCACTATACCTCCTGCCTGTAAGCGAGTGGGAAAAAATACTTCTTTCCCAAGGACTCAGACTTTTTGTTTTCACACCCATCCCCAAACTCCCTTGTCATCAATGCTGTAAACAAATGTGGCAGACAGCACCATACTACATCAACACCATATGACAAGGATTTTAAATGTCTTGATTTATTATTTGAATGTAAATTATACACATCGGCCGCCCTAAAATTTAGAATTGCAATTACCAAGCTCTCATGGCAACGTATAACCATATTTAATGACTCCAAACAATGTTTGCACAGGGTTTCCTTTCACTCAACCACCTCCAACATTGGTATTAACAATGACCTCATCCTTATTGGGAGGGAGATCCACCTGGTCCCCCACACTGTTCAAGACAGGTGGTCTACACTTCAGTCCTCTCTACATATCAGCTTGCTGGAACTCAGAGCAGTCAGAAATGCCTGTACTCATTTCATCCCACTGATCAAAAGCAAGGATATAAAGATCAGGATAGCCCATGTCTCATGTACGTTTTTTATAAATTGCTGAAGCAGTGAAACTCTGGAATTGGTACATTTATCACTACATCAATATCTCGGCAGCTTACCTCCAGATATACAAAACACCACGGTGGACACATTCAGCATACACTTCTCCAGGATCATGAATGGAAAATAGATGCCTCCATTCTCCATCACAGATTTCTGTCTTGTCCCTAAGATAGATTTATTCACCAGAGTCAAAAATAAGAAATGCTCCCAGTTCTGTTCCATGACTGGTCTGGACCACCACTTTCTTGGAGATGCCTTTCTCCTCCAATGTAACAGAAGTCTCTTGTATGCATTTCCACTGGTCCCTCTAATAGCCAAGGTCCTGCTCAAAATAAAGAGGAAAAAAGGGTTATATTTGTAGTTCCCACGTCATCAAGACAAACATGGTTCCCCTATCTTACTCAGCTCACTGTTTACAATCAAAAACTCTCCAGCCTCTTCCTCATCTCCTCTCCCAGGGTGCCAGTCAGATCCATCATCCCAGTCTCCTGGTTCTCCAGCTCAAGGCACGATTGGTTGATGGTTCGAGGGGTTAGAAACTACTTGCCCTGAGGATGTAAAGATGGTGCTGTTATATATCTTCAATTCTAGACTTGATTCTGAAGCCCCATCCCTTCCTTAGGGGTACTGCTGCTGAGTCACCTAGAGTGGAGCATCCATAGGGACATTACTCGAAGAACAAAGAGGGTTACTCACCCTGTGCAGTAACTGTGGTTCTTCAAGATGTGTATGATGGGGTGCTCCACTACTCATCCTCCTCCCTTCTGCTTCAGAGTTCTTTGCAGTGAGCCCCACGGTAGAGGAGAACTGAGGGCGGTTCACCCGTGCAGTGCTATCTAAGCCTGGTGCAGGGCACGAGATGGGGAGAGTGCCTGCATGGGCTGAACAGATGCTGCTATCTAAAATCTCCTATCTGAGGCGCAGGTGACACAAGCACACCTACAGTGGAGCAACCACAGGGGGACACATCTCTAAGAACCACAGTTACTGTGCAAGGTGAGTAACCTTCTCTTCAGGCATCATGTAGGAGATGTGACAGGGTCAGACTACATGGCTGCCGGAGAGTGCTAGAAAGCCAACATATCAGCCCCAGGCTCAGCAAGTCCATTTTCCCTTGGTAGCTGAGCAGGGGTTACTCCAGGTTAATTAACACTCCTGGAGCAAATCAAGGCCCTGCCTAGGACTTGTTAAAAGCCTCTCCTCCAGAGAAAGGGTGTCATTGGAGTTGTGAGAGTGAGTGTGTGAGTGGGCAAGATGCTGTCAAGAGCCAGGAGGGTTTAGAAGAAGAAGCAGAAGGCTGGCAGAAGAGAACCCTGCAAATACAAAGACTGGGGGAGAGAAAAACCCTGCCTGAAGAGGGTAAAGGACTTTTCCCAGGCCTGGAGGCCTAAGGGAAGAGATCCTGCCAGAAGGGAAAGATTGAAGTGGACATTTGGTTTGGGCACTACCACACCCAGTGGGGCTGTTAGGGGTCAAGAGCCTTCCCTGGCAAGGAGGCCAGGAAGGACCCCTGTCCGAGCAGAGAACGGATATTAAGTCAAGGGGCACAAAGAAGTAACCCAGGGAAGCTAGCAGCTTTCCTGAAGTCACAGTGTGAGGCTGCTACTTGTAGGGTCCCTGGTTTGGGGCTCAGAGTCGAGGGTGGGACCGGGCCCCCACTACCCTCTACCAGCTATTCAGTGGAGGGGCAGGAGCCCCAGTGCAGAGGCAGGGACCTGTGAGAACCAGAGACAGGACCGGGAGCCAGCAGGGAGCGGCAACCTTAGAGAGGCTGTATTACTCTTCTCCACCACTAGAGGATGGAAGAACACTAAAGGGTGAAGAAGTTCCCTGACCTACTGCTAGAAGGCAGCGCTGGACCCACCAAGGTAGAGGAAAGCTTTGTCACAGAGGAAAGATACCAAAACAATCATAATCCTTCCTGAGCAAAGTCTCAAAGCCTGTTTCCTGGTTCAGAGCATCGATAACAGCCCCAATAAAACACACACTCCATGTTTACAGAAAATGTTATAGTATGGAGTCAAAGTGATTAAGACTGAAGGACAGTTTGAAAATTAAGCCAGGTTTTGGCCCTCCCTCTAGCACAAAATGTTTTACCAACATTTTCTATATGTTCCCCTTTTAAACGTATTCAGTTTCTACCCTTTCTTGCTTTCACGTAGCCCCAAGCTACTACATAGGAGACAGTTGGGAAACCGCCAGTGTTACCTGTCGCTATCTTCACTCTTGTTCCCCTGCCTCACCCCTGGGCAAAGTCTCAAGCCCTGCCCTAGAGACCATTATGAGTGCCAATAAAACATGCTGCAGTGTTTGTAAAACATTTTGTTAAATATTATCTATTTACTTAGGCTGCGGGTAGCAGGCGAATGTATGCTACTTCCTTAAACCCTCCTGGGCAAGTTCCCCGGCCTTATCAGCCTCAGTAAGCTACACTCTAATGACTCTGACATATTACAAACTACCAATGGCCATCAGTGCTGTGAATGCTGCTCCTTCTGTCCCCAGTTCATGTCCATTGCTGCTCAGTTTCTTTCAGCTCTGACTGGCAATATTTGTGAATGGGAGAACCAGATTTTCAAAGGTATTTAGGCACCTAAAGATGCAGATAGGCACCTAGTGGGATTTTCAAAATGCTTAAGACCCGGCATCCAATCCCTCTTGAAATCAATTGCTTTGAAATTGATTTGAATGTGAGCCAGGTGCCCAATTTACTTAAGCATTTTGAAAATTCTACTAGGTGCCTCTCTGTATCTTTAGGTGCCTGAATACCTTTGAAAATATGGCCTGTGGTGTCTAAGACTGCTGCAGAGTTTCTGTGGTAAAGGCGGTTAGTCAGTGAGATTATATAGCTGCCCATAGTTCTTGACACTTCTTAATCCCATAGTTCTTTGTTGATCCAGAGGTGATTTTTCACTCTTTGTTATTTTTAGAGGATGCAGGAGATGGGAGAGAGGCAGGGAGGCCCTAACTCAGAGGACCTGCAAAAAAAGAATCACTTGCTGAAACTAATGCTGGGTATGGAAAGACAAACAAAAGCCTTTTCTAGAGACCAGATCCATTACCTTCATAAAGAGTTCCTTTCATCATCTGCACGTGTTTTAGGCCTTGTCTCCACTGGCCATTTACTCCAGTTCCAGGGATTAATGGCCAGACACTGATGTAGCTAAATTGATACAAATGCCTACTGGTAGATATAGGTTGCTATGATTTGCACCACTTGCCTCAGTTTCTAACAAAGATTCACACTCATCATCCAAATAGGGAGCTCAGGGTTTCACCTCGATACATAAACTGCTCCCAAACGTGTTGGATACATCAGGGTATCCCATGGGATCTGTGGTAGGCCAGGCCTATCCACATGGAGGCCCTGCACCCTGATGAATCTGTAGTCCTAGCAGCCTCCTTCCTGCTTCCTAGCAGTCAGCCCCTTGAGAATCTAGGCAACCAGCAGCTCCCTCTGGCCTGTTTGCACTCAGAGCTGCAGTATAGATTGGGCCTATATCTACACTTAAGCTATTACAGCAGCACAGAATTCTTTTGTCAATGGAGTTCTGTCTATACTGGTTAGGTTGACATAGCTATGCCACTCTGGGGTGTGAACAATATCGCTGTGTCAACTTCAGTTTTTAGTGTAGACCTGTCCTGGGTTTTGTAAGTCACACCAAGTTGGGAGGGGAGGCGGGGACTGAGGTACTCACAACTTCAGCTTTGCCATCGTTTCCTATCCTCCTCCTCTGTCCAATTCTGACTGCATCAGGCACCGGTGTGGAACCCAGCTTGCAGAGAATCTTTCTCAGGCTCAGGGGCAGTGGTCTTGATGGTCCCTTCCTTCCACACAGAGTAGGGGAGATCAGCATATGCAGAGTCTCTCCACGTGCAAATCCAAGGGGGCATAATCTGGCCCAGTGAGAGGCAGAACACTCGTTAGGTAATACCTGGACTATTTTTCAAAACATTAGGGCCTTTTTCTCGCCTTAAAATGTGGCTGGATGCTGTCACACTGTTTCCATAATAGCTAGAAATGTTCCTCAGTTCACTCTGTGGTTCAGACCTCAACATTTCTATTGAACTCAAGATTCAACCACTGCCTTTTTCATGCTGTTCACAAGAGAAGCCTGTCACCGTGTTAAATAACACTTAGTTCTTTTTAATTCCATAATGAGTGAAAACTGCAAATTAATCTTTATGTGGCGCTTTACTATATACTTTGAAAGGACATTGTAGGTTAACTAAAATTGAAAATTAAATGCAAACCACAAATGTTAACATGACATTATGGCTATGAACTCAAACCAAGCTCAAGGAAGTCCAAATACTGTAGTGGAGTGGGAAATGGGGAACATACAGAGCTCCTGATATCTGGTTAGCACAGCCAGCAGCTTCAACCACTTCTGTAATTGTCTACAGACCAAGGAATTGGCTGATACCATTAATACCTTCTGGTGTAATAATAGCACCACCTCAGCTCTGCCAATAATCTTGATAGAGTTTAAAATGAATGTAGTTGTAACCATGTCAGTTCCAAGATATTATAGAGATAAGGTGGGTGAGGTAGTAACTTTTAATGGCCCAAGCTCAAAGCCTTGTCTCACTCACCAACAGGAGTTGGTCCAATAAAAGATATTACCTCATCCTCATTTTCTCTCTGACCCCCTGAATGACTTCTTTCTGAGACAAAAACAAAAGAAATAAGAATGGGGAGGAAATAAGGGGTTGTACATAGAGCCCCTGGCATGGGGGTGAGGGGGAGATGGTGGAACAATAGGTGACCTTGGCAAGAGTGGAGAATGGGAAACTCTAATATGTGGGGGAGGAGAGCATGGGGGGAAGGAGGAAATGGGAGGGCATGCAGAGCCTCTGGCATGTGGCCGGGGAAGAAGGAAATGGGGGCACATAGAGCCACTGGCTTGGGCAGGAGAATGGGATATAATAGTATGGGAGAGAGGGACCTGCAGGACACACAGAGCCCCTGGCATGTGGCAGAAGGGAACATGGGAGGCACACAGAGCCCCTGGCATGAGAGAAGTGGGAATGAGGGGGCACATAGTCCCCCCCTGGCATGGGGGGAGAATGGGGGACAATGGAGAGGGTGAAAGGAAGGGCACAGGGGGGGCCAGCTGTAGTCCCCAGCATGAGGGAAAGGGTGGGAGAATTGCAGGGAGTCCCTGAAATAGAGGGGGATGGGAAGTTGGCACTCAAGGAGATTATTGGGGGAGGGGGAGATGGAGGGATGCAGGCAGCCCCTGGTTTGTGCAATGGGTTTGGGCCACAGAAGCTATGAAATGTGCAACACCCCAGTGTATTTGTATTGCAGTAGTGCCTACACTAGGGTCAGGTTGGCTTAGCTATGTTTCTTGGGGCATGGATTTTTCACACCCCACAAATGACGTAGCTATGCTGATGAAAGTTTTCAGTATAGACCAGCCCTGACACAAGGGCTGGAGCGGAGGAGCCATGGCTTCAGACTCAAAGAGCTATAACTGGCTTCTAGGGGACCTCTTGCAACACTGAGTGGATTTTGCTATAGGAGAAGCTAACCCAGTAGTGTCACATGGGCATAAAACTGGTGAGAGTGAAAAACCAGGTCCTGAGTTTGCTGACCTTTAAGGAACATTGCAAGGCCTGTCTGTTTGCCTATTTGTTTGTCTGTTTATCTATTTGTTTGTCTTTCCTAAAGTGGGGGCTTAGTGGGTACGATCTTGGTCATTATTGAGGTATGTTCTTTGGCAGCTAGAAATACCTAAAGCATTATCATTTGCTGATAGCAGGTTAGGGTTATTATCAAGTGGTTTTAAATTTGTATTTGCATTGTTCATATAAATAAACATTCCTGCAAAAGTAAAATCATGGGTCAAGTCCTGCATGCTCCTAATGCATGAAATCAATTGGAACCCAAAGTCTTGAACACCCAGAGCTGGCAGGAAACTGACGAAGAAAAATGTTTTATAAAGTCTTTTGTTGTACAGTTCCATTGAAGTTACACAGATGGACATCACGTACTACGTGCTGCATTGGTTTAAATGTCATACAGTTCACACAGTGATTAATAGTGAGACAATGTGCCTAGCGTTTTTAAACCAGGCCTGTCATTCACATTGCTTCTGGGAGGAAGCCTGAAGGGGAAGAAGGATGGTCTTGTGGTTAGGGCTCTGCGCTAAGAGTCAAGAATAAATTATTTTAAAAATCTCTCCTATCTTCTCCACTTCCCCATTAGCAAAGGGGACAGGTAAAGAAAGGCAAACATTAGAGCCATTCCATATCACAGCATTCCCAAGCTTGGCACACTGACAGCTGTTTGCCAAGAGGAGTGTGAATTAGCTGAGTAGTTTTATGTTGTAGAGCCCTCTCCTCCCTCCCAGACACAGTAATCCAGTTTGACTTTTCTCTCCTGAGCTGTGATACAGACAGAAAGCCTGCCTTGCCCTTCATTCCTTCATTTCCCTTTTTACCGCCCCAAAATATCTGCGGTGAATGTTAGAAAGCACGACTTTGCAAAGGAGCCCAAGTTGAGCAGAGGGACAGCAATAAAGGCTTCTCAGAAACAGATGAATTAGACCTAAGAAACAAGTTTCCTCTCCTCTGCCACTACCCACATCTGAACATTCAGACAACAAAACAATGGAACAAAATGAGGACAACCTTCTTTCTGAGACCTGCTACTTAGATAATATCAAAGATTGTTTCCAAGCAACAGTCCATTTTGGGGCCCATAGATTCACAGCATGAAATCATGGCCCCACTGGAGTCAAAGGGAGTTTTGTCATTGATTTCAATAGAGTCACAATTTCAACCAGGCATTTTAGGGCAGAAGGGCCTATTCTGATCAGCTAGCTTTGCCTCCTGCATAATACATGCAAGAGAATTCACTCAGTAAGTCCTGTACAAAGCCCTGTATCTGCTTGAATTACAGCATCTCTCGATTTAAAGACTTCAGGGAACAGAGAGGTCACCACTTCCCTTGGCAAATGATTCCAATGGTTAATTACACTGTCTTAAAAATTTGCACTTCATTCATTTCCAGTTTGAATTCTAGCTTCAACTTCCAGCTGTTGGATCTTCTTATGCCTTTGTCTGCTAAATTAAAAAGCTCTATTCTCCTTATTTAGGCACAAAGATCAACAAACCTATTACCCTTCTCTTTGGTAAATGAAATAGATTGAGGGCTTGTCTTCACATACAGCACTATAGTGGTGCAGCTGCTTTAGCGCTTTAGTGAAGACACCCCTATGCCTCCTTCTTCCGATAAGATCATCACAAGTCCCCACTTAGCACAAAGGGATGTTGGACTGAGTAGCTGGAGCTTGCTACAATTTTTGAGTCATGGGTTGCTATTTCATTTTGGAGTGGGGGATGTAATCGTGTTTGTGTGTGTGTGTGGGGGGGGGGATTATACATGTGAATGCTTCCTGGAAGTGGAGGGGTATTAGAGGGTGGAGGGGTGGGGGAATAGGAAGACAGGGAGGTTATGGGGAGGGGGATAAATGGGGTTGGTGGGAGGTGAGGGAAGAGAGCTTGGAGGCTTAGATGAGGGAGACCTGGGGAGTAAGAGGAATTAAGGGGTGGGACATGGGAAAGGGATGTGGGATTGAGTGCCAAAAGAACTGGAAGGGGATAGGGGCAGGATCACCCGTCAGCCCCACATTCTCCCCTCCCTTGTGTGTGCCCAGATCTGGAACTTGCTCTTTTCGGAGTGTCTGAGGCCCCCGCTCTCCTCCCCAATAAGCCAGGGTCTGGGGAAGTCCTGCACTTTGTGTGGGACTGAAAATGGACATACTTCACGCATAGCACAAGCACTAAAACACTGGGAGCTATTGTTTCAGGTTGTATTCATCTACATTCATCAGGGTGTTCTCATTCAGAGCTTCAGGTGTTTCAGAGCCTTCTGTACTGGAGACCGATGAGGAGAGGAGCCCTTCCCTCCAATGTTCCTCTATCTTTCCTGTTTAAAGAATGATGTTTCCACGTGCTTTAAAATACACACGCTTGCACAATTTTTTTTTTTTTTTTTTTAAATTTGCTAAGCCTCATGGGGGTGCAGCATAGGGTTGGTGATCCAAATTTGAGGTAATGTGAGTAGAGATATAAGTCCCAAAGAAATAGCTATTTTAAAAAAAGTTTCTAGTGTGTTTTTTTTTTAACAGAGCTAGAGGCTAAAGTACTGCTGTGACAGGGGGTCTCAGTTGGTCAGGTTTTGCCTAAGGCAGTGCCTGGCACCTAAGCCTTTGGCGGACCTAAATGGTGAATAGTATTTAAGAAAAAGTTTGCTTCACTTGTGGAGGGGTAGCCAGGACAAAGTCGAATGACATTGTGACCCTGTGCACCAGGTCGCAAAGCCACTCAAATTTGGGGCAGCAGGCAAGTAACTTGGCCCCTCTCCTTAGTAAAATGCTAGTTGTGCCCCTACTTCAAAGTAATGCACACATGTCCTCAGATCACAAACACACTTCACCAAGCAGGCCCAACTATTGCCTCCACCATTTAGTGCAAGTTCACCTAACATACTGACTGCACCAGGAGTGTCTGCAGATAATTCCCACTGGCTACTTCCACCTTCAGGGGAATAGAGGAACGGTAGTGTGGGAACCTTTCCCCCCCACACACACACTTTTTGTCCTGTAAGTGTTCATCTTGTGGGTGAGAGTGAATGGGGAGTAAAAAGAAGCAAAGAGCTTATATGTTTCAGTAACGGTGAGGTTGGCAGAGTGAAGGTATGTGAGTTAATTGGGCATTGCTGACAGAGGGCTTAGGCAATCTTAACTCTACATATCTTGAGTTTCAGAAGTCTGAGTTTTGCTCAACTTAATGCAAGGGGACCACACACCACCAAGCAACTTAACTCTCCATTAACATAGTTTTTTTGCCATTGAACAGTGGTGGTGTATAGGTTAAGGATAATCCTGCATTGGCAGAAGAGATTTAGGTTACCTTTTCAACTTTTCACTTCAAATTTCTAAGGGCCAAATTCAGATACACTTGTATAACTCCCATTGATTTGAAATGGAAGGCAGAATTTACCCTACAATTTTATTTTACCATGTTTCATTCTGGATTCATCAGTTTATGTGGCTTTAGGGACCATATCCCCTACTGTAAAAGTGTATTGCATAAGCAGGATATTGCAGGCTGACCAAATTTGATCTGAGTAGGTCACAACTGTACGACACTCACAAACATAGGCTGACCTAATTCAGATCATGGATTAGTACACTGAAATTGTCCATACCTTAATGCTTCCATACATGTAACTTTGGAAATTTGTCTTGTAGTTTTTCAAACATATAAAAGAAAACTGCACAAAATCTTGCTTCAGCCATTCCCATAAAAATGAAGTGTCAGCAATGACTCAAACATCAGAACATAATCAAAGACTGAGATATATTCATTTGAATTTCTGAATTACCACAATCTGCTTTATGACCATGTTCGGAGCTATTTATTTCCAAATAAGATTTAAATACCACATGGAATACACCTAAGAAGGTCTGATCTTTTCCACTTTATTCCTTTGTCTGAGCAAATGGCAAAGACCTTTTCTGTCTAGCCTTTCTCTGCATTGTTGGACTACACCTTCAGCAACTTGGCACAATAGTCTACAGTTTTTTTTCAGATGTAGAATCAACAGTATTAATTAGGAACATATTTTTTCTGCCTGGATGCTTGAAGCCATTATTTGATCATTTCTCATGTTTGATCAAAAATCTATTAATTATTCCTCTAGTTCTTCAATTGCATAACCAAAGCATAGGTTAGTAACTTTAAATTTGTCTGCAGGACTATACCTAAGGTGAAATGATTCAATCTTTTCTTTAAATGTTTCTTTTTTTTTAGTGTTTCTTTCAAAGTGATGCTGTCAACCTAAAAGGAAGCTGCAGCTTTCTCAGTTCCAGTCTTTGCTGTTCATTTGTTTTATAACTTAACTACCAGTTGATCTTCACCGTTTTTTAGGTGCCAAAGATGAAAGAGCCTACTTCTCTAGGAAGCTGATGTTAAAGAGCCACTAAGGGTACATCCACACTGGAATAAAAGATCCATGGCATGGCTGTGGCTGGCCCAGGTCATCTGACTCAGGCTCCCGGGGCATGCTTTGGGGCTAAAAATTGCAGTGCAGATGTTCAGACTCAGGCTGGAGACTGGAACGCTGGGATGCTCCCCCCTTATAGGTCCCAGAGCTTGGGCTCCAACCCGAGCCAAAATGTCTACACAGCAATTTTTCAGCCCTCCAGCCTGAGTCAGCTGACTGGGGCCAGCAGCGGTTGTTTAGTTCCTGTGTAGATGTACCTTTAGAGGCCTTGAACAAGAAACAAGAACCTTGTCTAAAGCTTACTGAAATCAGTGGAAAGATTCTTATTAACTTCATTGAGTCACATCCAAATTATCATCATAGCTACGTTTCACTGATGACAACAGCTCAAGAATGTCTCATTTGAAGGATCATTCATCAAACTCATCAGTCATCTGCTGTTCTAAGTCAGTCTATTAAAGCTAAGATTTAAAGCTAAAATTAGGATCCTACATTCATAACTGGGCAGTAAAATAAATGCCCTGATTTTCAAAAGTGTTGAACATCCAAAAGCTCTTATTGAGGCTAATGGGAGCTGTTACAGATTTAGCACTTTTGAAAATCAGGTGCCTAAATAAGGATGCAGAATTGTAACTTTAAGCTCCTTTTTATGAAAATCTGGGCCAAAGTTTAATTCAGTGGCACATTTGATCTTGACTAATCCATAGAAAATTATTTTCTGCACTTTTTATGTTGAACACAAATCTTCTATCTTGCTACTTTGCACTCTTGACAATAGTTACCTTTTACTTTAGAAGAAATATGTTTTCATTACATCAATCTATTCAACTGTTTGTTTCCTATCACTTCCTTCAACTTTAGGCTTATTGAATCGGATACATTATCCAGCATCAGCATATTAATCACTAAACACTAATAGCCCATTTGCAATATTGTCCAGCAGATTTCACATTTTCCAGTTAGAATGAGAAACTACTGCAATGTGAATTCAAAAGCATGAATACTACAAAATAATATGACCTATAGCCAGCTTTATGTGTTATCAGAACTCCTGCCTACCTTCCAGAAGGTTCTAGATTTTAGCAAATCAAGGTCCCTTAATTTTTCAGGATCACAACCACTCCCTTTCTTCAATATCCAATGGCAGTTGATTCCATCCTCTAGTCTTGTCTTTCTCACCAGTCACCAGCAGCTCCCTCTATTCCCATTTCTCTTTGGGCTCCTATTCATGTTACTTTCTGATTGTATCTTTAACCTTGCCCTGTTCTACAATTACTGGGCAATTCAGTGGCAGTCAACAGGAGTTACGCAAGCTATGCAGAGTAGCTTTCATTAACTCCCGTCAATTGCTCTGCTTCCCTTCTGCGCGGCATCTTCACTGCACTGCGCCGACAGCAAATGCGTTCCCATCGACACAGCGCTATGCCACCTGAGGGGGGTGGTGTTTACTGCGATGGGTAGATCTGATGGCGGTGACTTTGCTGCCATCAGTGTAGACATATCCCTTGATGTTTTCATCACTTTCTGTTTAACTTTTTTAGAACTGTTATAGTTTGTATTCACAGACTCAAATTAGAGCTTAATATGTCCAGTGTAGGAAAAACTTTCAAACGTGTAATATTCATATTTTTTCTTCAGAGTGACATAGAATATCATAAAAATTAAAACAAAAAGCCCACACAAAATCTAAAAATTTCCCATGAGTTATTTTATTCTAGAAAAAAAAAAAATAGACGAGAGGGAGGAAGTTTTACAACCCAACAATATAAGGTCTCTGTTTTCACCTATGACATTTGAAACTTCTCCTGGAGACAGACCATTCTTCTTCTTATGCAATTAAGCAAATTCAGAGTGCTTATCTATGTGAGAAACATTCAGACCACAGTAATTCATTCTCGAGAGCCATATAACCAATAGCACGCAGACTATTTGCCAGTGGCTTGCTAGACAAAGCAGTTTTAACACACGTAAACCACAGGCAAAAGTGTCACGTCAAATCCACACCAAAATGGAACCTCTCTCACATTGTTAGGATATTTAAAAACTGCATTGGTGTTTCTTCAACATTACCTTTATATGTTTTATACCAAATTGTCTACGAGGTGGTGGGTTGAAAAAGGAGTGGAAGAAAACATGCAACGTAATGTTAGTACTGCTTTTCAAAGATGGGAAAGCACTGTATAAGAGGAGCTTATTTTTTAGGGCTGTAATGAACCTACAGCTTCTGACAGACACAGAAAAATCCAAAGGAAATATTATGGGCCACCTTCTTGTCTGCTGTGAATAGCTGTATATACTTTGGAGTTCATGGGGCTTTGTGGATTTACACCAGCTGCAGGGCAGAATAAATTAAGTGCTAAGCATAATTATCATGCTTCTGAAATCCATTAGTGTAATCACAGCTAGTCAATATATTCATTGCAAATAAAATTACCAGTCACATTTCACCTGTTTTTTCTGTATTTGCATTTCACTGTATTTGCAATTCACAAGAATTCATCAAATAATATATAATAACAATCTTCAGTTTATGTGTGGTTCACAAATGGTGTGCATTGATCACATAAGTTTGCAATTACTTGCACTGGTTGCATAAATCACATGAGACTATTTCTAATTAGATGACAGAAGTTTTTCAAACAGGAGGAAAGTGAATAACAAATACTCCAATTCACGCATGAATACCCTTCTTCACATACCAATACAGGTCTTTGTACAAACAAAAAGAGCCATTCCTCAAATATTCATGCAAATGAAACCATATCTCTGCCAGTTTTGTGAACAACTTATAAAGAGAGGCAGGAACATAAAATGAACAGGTACTCAGGGCTTGAATGGAACTTTGTGGATGCTGGTTGAAATCTTGGCTCCACTAAAATCAATGGCAAAATTCTCAATGATTGAGATGGGGCCAGGATTTAACTCACTGTGTTAGAGATATTCAGCCAACTCTACATATAAACGAAGCAACCTTTATTTCTCTCAGTCACTGAAATCAATTCACATTATTACATTTCCTCTCTCCCAGATACCTTCAGTCCGGATCTTCAGCTGCTGTGAATCAAAATAGCGCTGCATGCTGATGTTCCAGCTAGGTTTCCGATGCCCTGCATGGTCAGCTGAGTACTATTATTCTTGGGCCTTGGGTATTCTTGGGTCTTGGGTATGCAACACACAAAAATGGCTAAGTAGATATTAGCAAAAGTAACTTTGGGTGGTTTAAAGTTTAAATAAACATTTCAAGACCTGACTGTTTCAACTGTGTAAACAGGAAAACACAGTTTTTGTAAAGCTCCCTCCCTGAACACCATTTTCTCATTTATATATGCATGTGAATAAATCATCAGGAAACTTCAAGATGCTGCATATGTTGGTTAAAATACCACTTCTATGACAGTGTAAACCACTGCAAGATAACAAAGATGACTGGGATAGTTTCAGCAGATCTACATGAGAAAAAGCTTTATGTTAGCGGCAAAAGCAGAATGAGACTATGTCGTGTTTTGATACAGAATCTTTTTTCCACTTCAGATTGTTTAGTGCTGTGTATCATTACATATTCAAATTAAATTCAGATGCTGTGTCATGGTTTGAGATGGATAAATAGGTTTAGAGAAAACAGAAATGTGAACTTTAGTTAAAAACACAAACCAAACTTTGAGATTAAAAAAGTCTAGTTAATTTTTATTGCAATCATGTGAACTGTTGCACTTTCTATCTTTAACCAGAGATGGAAATTAAAGTTATTATTATTATTACATATTTTTATTAAGCACAAAAAGTGTGCCAGAGCTGAACAAAATATGGACAAGAACATGAGGTAAAATCCTGGTCTTAATGAAGTCAATGGCAAAAATTCTATTGACTTCAGTTGGGACAGCATTTCACCGCTGGTCTCTGGAGCAACGCTAAAAAGGCTGCTTTCATGGAATTTCCAATCTGGACAGTGCCAGATACTAAAAAATTCACATAAAATCTGTCTGAGATTTCTATCCTGATTTCTAAACCAAAGTTATTCAGGATCATTCAGACCCGCATCCATATTGTTGGATGACTATCTGAATTGAACCTTCAGCTCTTTTGAGATCTTAACTCTAATTCTACAGTACAAGCTAGTGGGATTAGAACTAGAGACTGAAAGTCAGGTTGTTTGGCCCTTCTCCAGATTCAGACGTAATGTCTCTGTGACTCAGTTTCTCCATCTGTGAAAATAGGGCTAATGATACTTACCTATCTCACAAGGGGTTTTGTATTTATTTAATCAATGAACTATATTGAGAGCTGGTGTAAGATAGTGCAAACTTCACTTTTTGTATATATGTAAGGTATTTTTATTATGACATGTATTTCTGCTTTGCTACGCTAAAGCTTAAAAAAATGAGATGAATCCCCCTTCTATCTGCTTCCAAATACTTCTGACTTCTCTTTTGTACAAGGAAGACATTATTACTCATGATTTCAGTACACAGTAATTCCAGACAAAACCACTACCAATCCTGGACATTGCTCATAACAGCTGTTTGCACAAGCATTTCTTGTAACTGCTAAATGAAAACATATTGTTGAAAGTTACAATGACAATCTGCAGTGACCATTAGTTCTGCTACAAGTAGCTAGGCAAAAGTACTGGAGAAACATCAAAGGTGCTATGGGAAGGATAGTTTTGCAAGAAATGATGGACAATATTTTCAAAAATGTGTCCTAAAGGCAGGATCCTAAATCCACATTTAAGCATGTAACTAAGTCGCTTGATTTTCAAAAGTACTGAGTACCCAGCAGCTCCTCCTGAAGTCACCCAGAGGTGCAAGATGCTCAGCAATTTTGAAAAGTGTAGATGTGTAAATATGGAATTAAGATGGGGTTTTCAAAAGCACTCAAGTGACCCAAGTGAGTTTCGGTGGGACTTGTGCTCCTAAATCACTTGAGCACTCTTGAAACTCCCACTCTCAGACTTAAGAGCCTAATTTTAAATGCCCCATTATGAAAATCCTGAGCTATGATAACCTAAAATATAGGTGAGAAATTAAAAGCTTATACATTAGAAACTACAAAGTTATGATTCCCCTAGCGCCTGTAACTCAGCCTCCCTGTCTACATGCACAGAGCTCTTCTGTGTCATTTAGGGCACACCCAGGTGAGTGGTGTGGCATGGCAAAGGATGATGCTTGTGGGAGAAAGAAGGCAAGACACTGAGGAACATGGATAACTATTAATCTTTTACATTTGATTTTGTTCGTAGGCAGACGCTTCTGATAATCACAGTATCATAGTTCTATAGACTACAGACCACCATATGCAGCATTACAGCTGTGTCCCTTTCATCACATACCCATGTCTTCTACTGTTTAGAACATTCTGTAGAATCATCCTTTGGGCTAAAAATGTCTCATGCTGCTTCTTAGCACAAGGATGAAAGTGGGGGAAAGTTTGGTAAATTCTGTACAACGTGAGATGCAAATGGGAAAAAAGGCAAAAGGACTAAATATGCAAATGGTAAAGGAAGTTGCTGGTGTGGACATATTTGTATCTCTGTACACAACAGCATTTACTGGAGGTGGGGGGAAACTGTTGTTTAACATGGTGAATGCCTAAGCTCTACTAGAACATGTTTGGTTTTGCCTGTGTGAATGGGACCCTATAGGTTATAACTAAATTACAAAACCATGATACAAACCTGCAATGACCCAAATACACCCCCCACTCCCTGCACTGCTCTTTAGGCTAGATTGTAACATAATGGTCTGCCCGGAGTGAAGAGGAGCCTTCCCCTGAACTGCCCAAGGAGTGTACCAAGGATAAAATTGTGGTGCTGAGTCACAATTCATTCCCTGCCTGCTCCCATTCTCCGAGAGGGAAGTAATCTGCTGTTGGTCTACAGCAGATGCAGACTACTTGCCTCTCAGTGCTGGCTCAGCTTCACTGGCCAGTGTGCTGTGGGGACAGAGCCAAGGCTCTCCCCAGCCCTCACTTCTGCCTGCCCACTCAATGCCTCCCTGTTGGGAAGGGAGTAGCAGCTCCATGGAGTCTGCTTTCCACCCCACTGTGTTGGTATCCATGTAAGGAATCAGGGGGGACCACATGTCTCCTCCCTTCCCTACATAGGCACGTTGGGCAAGAAAAAACTACCTTTTGTCTTACTTTATATACTTGCATTTTTAAATTTTCTCACACGGCGAAGAACATGCTCTTTTCAACAATTCAGCATCTGTTGTAGTTTGTTGTTTTTTGTTTGGTTTTGGTTTTTTAGCTGCTTGCTTTTTATGTTATTTCCTCACTCTCTCCTTTCTCAGCAAGGTAATGTAGTGCAGGTTACTAGAACATGATGGCTGCCAATAGAAATGCAGAGCTATAGCTACTGCAGAAGTTGTAACGTGGCCACATTGCCAGAGCTGTTTGCAGTGAAAAGTGAAACCAAATGAAACTTGCCTGTTTTCATGTTTTTGTTAGTCTCCGGCTCAGACCAAGGTTGCCAACGTGTTTGCCAAGCTCCACAAACACTCTGAGCAAACCTATGCTTATTGTTTTGCATGAACATTGCCCCCGTTTCAAATGAACATCGGCCCAGATTTGAATGCCCTGGATCAGTTTATGAGTGTGCTTTGATGTTTTCCCCTTCATTTGAATTTGAAATTTAAAGCAAAATTCAGGGCACTTGAACCAACATGGATCAAAAGCAATAATAATAAATATTTTTTTTCACCAGAAACTCATTGATATTCACAGCTCCAAGTAGTAACACATTGAACAGCATGTGCAGTGTTATAGGATTCTGTGCTTGGATCCTCCTGCAGGTATCTGGGCTGAAGGGAAGCAAGAATACCTCCCCTGTGAAAAGGCAAGGAACAACTGCAGTCCTCATGCTTGGGGGAGAACAACAACTGCTCCTTCCACATGTTCTTTTGATACACTTTGTCCCAGACAGGGTAGGGAATAGCTGGGGCCACTGCAGAATAAGAGAAGCAGCTTACGCCAGGGTTGCCCAACTTATGGCTCACGGGCCATACACAGACCACCAGAGCATTTCATAAGGCCCACAGCTTGCTTCAACACAATATACCAGTGTTTCGCAAACTGCAGGTCCTGACCTAAAACGGGTCACAAGCCTATTGTAGAGGGGTTGCGGTACTGCCACCCTTACTTTTCTGCTGCTGCTGACAGCAGCGCTTCCTTCAAAGCTGGGCGCCCAGCCAGCAGCAGCTGCTTTCCAGCTGCCCAACTCCAAAGGCAAAATCTGTTTGGCCACACAAGGTTTATGCTTAGGTTTACATGGCCCTCCAGTGTAATAAGGTTGGACATCTCTGTATTACACCATCCTAAATCCCCCTCCACACTAAGGAGCTCAGGAAGGATCTGTGTCTCCCTCTGGCACACTTCCTTTCTGAATGACCTCAGAGCAATAAATTCTGCTGCGCACACAGGCCCGAACACATACACATACACCCCACTGAGTTCATTTGTCCTTCCTTTTCCATGGGTAATTTGTTCTTTCTCATTTGAATCTCACTTAGCACAGAAACTACCAAGATGTCCTAAAATACTGCACAGAAACTACCAAACTGTCCCAGAAGCCTTACCCTAAGAGAAAGCCCAAGGATATTTAGCCAAATGATAATTCTTCAGAAAATTGGGATAATAATGAAAGTGCTACTTCAGTCACAACAGTATTATTGCAAGTAATGATGATGCATGCTGGGAAGTATGCTGTAAAACTATTACAGCATGATTTTGAGAAATATACAAACAAACAAGCCGACACAGGCCAGATTAATAGCAACTCAACCCTTTCAACACCCTCTTTGTTTCTCCTTAAGAAACATGGTACGCTTTTCATGCCACCCCACCACCCTTCCCTGGATTCTTCTCCTTACTCTGACCCATCAAGACACTATCGTCTATTCATTTACACCACATTTTAGCAAAGCATTTAACCATGTGCTGAATTTTAAATCCTGCTTGTGTCCCACTGAGAGGGGACTTGGACAATATGCTGCTGAGTTTCTTCTCCCCTTCTGCCAGTATGGCCCATTTGGTAACCGTTACAACCAGGACAATTTTGAGCAGCTTTGGATATCTTTAAATTGTTCCAGGGGCAAAACAGGCCCCCTGGATGGGTCTATTACTGGGGGCTAAAGGAATTGGTACAGCTGAGGAACTAGCACAGTAAGTAGGGAAAACTAAGATGTTCATGAAAGTGGCAGATTTGAGGCAAATTTCCTGCATCTTGGAACCAAAATGTCCTGATGACCCAATTGGCGTCCCTCTGTAAAAGGTATCTAGTCTGTGGTGGGATCTCAGGGTGATAAAACAGGGTCATAGTGGGAAATTAGAGCTGGACTTAGTGGCAGATTTTGGTTATTCAGGGTTGAAGCAAAACAGAGGCAATTCTGGCACTGACTCCCTCTTTGGCGTTTAGACTCAACCTCTTTTCCTCAGTTTCCCTATCTGTAGAAGGAGGAAAATAGAGAGGGAAAACCATCACAAAGGTGTTGCAAGGGTTAATGAATTATCTAAAGCACTTTGAGGAATACAAGTGCTATTATTAGGTGAGTGGGATAGGTCAATCTGATTCTGTAATTTTTAGGGACAAATCATGCCCACCACCATGGACACAGAAGATCCAGGAAATAACAAAAGCAATGTGGGTCCCCTGCTCCAAGGGCAGCATGCAAAGAGCCTATGCAGGGGGAACACAAATACAGCACCCTAACCCCGTTGTACAGGACTACTACAGTCTTTGAGCTACATTGCCACTCCATGAACTAATTCATAGGGTAGGTGCTATCCTCTAATCCCTATGGAAGCACCCCGAGTCAGCCCATGTAATCAGGTTGTACATAAGAACCAGGATTTTTCCCTTTGACAATCTTGTTAAATGCTGCTATGAATGCTACTTCTGTAATTCCAATCCACTGAAATGTGACAGGCACAGAAAATAGGGAGTGAAGAAAAAAAAAGAACCACAAAAAGGAAAAAGTTGAATTTTAGGAGAAAAGACTTCAAGCCAATGGGAATCCCCCAGTCAGCCTACGTATAGAGTCCCACACACTGATAATTTGCTTGGGCATTCCATGGGCAATTTATACACTCACCAATGCCCCAACCTCACTGAGATTTTAGGATCCCCACAATGTTCTCTTTTTGTTAGCAGTTCCTCCCTGGTTCTCTTATTAGTCCTAGCAGTGGTTCAGCAGGGTACATGATTAACCACAGCTAGTATTGCTATGATCCACTCTCACACTCCAGTGTGTCATTCATTGCTCAATATGAATATTTATGTGGACGGATCTAGGAGTCTTGTACTTAAACTGTGATCCCAGGTTTGATTTACACCAGTGTAAAGGCCCATTAGGAAACCAAGCCTTCTAGTGACTTTCCCATGTTGTACAATAGAAACCAGTCCTTACGCTTTTTCAGCAGCCCCTGAATGAGCTTTGTCCTGCTGTTTCCAGTAGTCCTAATCCGGGCTGCCGATGGAGATTTTTGATGAACAGGCAATTTGTTCTAGAGGCTGTGATTCCCCTCCCCCCCCCCTTTTAAATGCTGAATTATTTATCAAGGAAATACTTTCAGATTTTTTGACACAGACAAATTTTGTTTTTTTATAAAATGGGAGCAAATCTTATGCAACTTGGTTCATCATCTGTCTCAGCCAAAATGGATATTAATCCATTAAAAAAATAAAATACAGAAGAAAATATGGAATAAGTAAGAAAGTTCCCCTATGGGCAGATAATATCATAGTGGTCCACTCTGGGGTTTTTTTCCTCTTACTTAGGAAGCATCTAGACCAGTTGGACTACTGAACTGACCTAGTATGGCAATTATGTGTTCCTCTGTAATTATCATATTCATTTATCTATTTTTTCTTTCTGGTTTAAAAAGCAAAATGAGTGGGATAAGAAATGTGATTTTTTTTCTACTGTACATATGGTTTACGACTGTCTTTACATCCACTCTTTTGTTTATAGTGAAGGATGGTCTTTATTGTTAATCACATTTATATTCGTGATTTTTCTCACTTAAGGTGTTTAAATTTAGTGACACCTCAAATTCTAGTATTATTTAAATAATGTATATGACTCAGATGATATATGATTTGAAGAAATCAATATCTAAGATTATGACATTCTCTTCAGCTCAAATCACATGTTAAATTATACACATTTTTACACATATACATGATATTGTCTGCTTACAGTTTGGTATTTTCATTTCTAACTTTAATTACTTTATTTCTCTCTCACTATTTTTAGCAATTATTTTCCTTTTCGTCCTATTCTTAGAATTTTTGCCAGGGAAGAGTAATTTAAATACTGAATGATTTTTATTGATTTATTCTTCTTTAATTGTGATCTTTCTTGTAATTTTTAACTAGCTGTCATTTGCTTCAATGTTTTAAAATATTTTCAATATTTTTTTTGGTAAGTCTTTCTTTGGTAAGTTTAGCTTGGCTGACTAAACGGTATTCAAACCACATTTACATTAAGCAGTAAGCTATGGCATCAAAAAGTACCAGTGTGGCTCTAGTTTAGTTGGCCCTCTCGGTATGGCTTATCTTTCTCCCTATTAGCCAATGTAAGAGTAAGGCACCTATTCAAGACCATCTCACACCTGTTCTTGAATGAAACCAGGCATAGAATGAGTCAGTCAGGTAGAGGGTGAGACTGGCAAAATTCCCTTTGTAAGCGTTTTATGATGTGAAAACTAACATAGCTGATGGAGCTTTCCTCACCCATATCTGCCTCTTGTCACCGTCACTTGTCACAGTCACACTTGTTCAGTGACAAGGGTTAATTTCTGAAGGACAGTTATATTCATTCTTTGAGTGCTGACCTTCTTTCGGCTGCTTCCTGCACACTGAGTCCTCCCCAGTGCCCAGCTGCATGTTGCTGTCCCAACACAGCAGCCAGGACCCACTCCAGATGCCCCCTACCCTCCTTTTAAAGGGACAGCGCCCACTTCTGTCCTTACATAATTTCTATAGGTATTACCAAAAATGACAACTACAAACAAATGATAAAATAGTCAAACAACATTCACAATTATTACTAAATATAAATAATATGAACCCATTTCTGAAACAATCTATTCCAGGCTCCTCGCACTCTTGTAGCATTCAATTAGCATTAAATCTTTGTAGATTATTTCCACATCAATGTTTCTTTTTCTGCTGGCCCTGTTCTATCAGATTTTTGTTCTGTGGGGTAGAGAGGTTTTCTTCTTCTTCTCTCTCAGGCATGTTTCTGTTCAAATTTGAAATGAAAAGGAAGGAGGCCACCTAAACAATGACTGTGATTATTAATTATGTACTAATATTTATTACCTTCTTTGCTCCTGTTGGCTAGGGCCTAGACCTTCCACTTTCACTTTTGACACAAGTGCAGACTTCTGGTGACAGCGCTGCAGAAGTCATTTGAAGCATTGGCAAGTGGATTTCTAATGAAGACATATTCTACTAGCCCCAGTAGCAGTACACACAACCATCACTCACTACTGTAACTCCTACTGAAACTGAGGAAGCTGAAGGACTGACTGGGAAGTTGTCCAGCCACAGAAACAAAAGGGCTTTTCCATGTGACTCAGCCTTTTGCATTTTCATTTTGGACCACTTGCTCTAACAAACAGAAAGCACAGGTGAGAGATAGATATATACTCTGTAAGGGATAGTTCTCAGAATATGCAAAAGGCTCTTGGCACCTTTGCTCTGACACAGTTCTGAATAAGAGAAAGCTTCATCCGCTTCCCTCAAACAAGAAAATTATGCAAAGATTTAGGGGTTTTAAGGAAACTGATTTATTGACTTATGCAGTGTTGCCAGCTCTTGTGATTTTATAGAAAGTCTCGCGATATTTGATAATTTTCATAAAGCCCCAGCTCAGGTGAGCTCATGAAAATCTCAAGTTTCATTTTTTTCCGACGAGTACATTTCTATCCTGCATAGTTGTGGAAAAACGATTGAAAACATGATCCCGTGAGCATCCTAAAGACTCAGAAACCAACAGGTGCACACATGTGCACGCACAGGTGGTCAACAAGAATTTTTTCAATAAATGAAAAAAATATATATTCTGCAAAGCTTTTTTTTATTCAACTCCCTCACTGCCCTCCTTTTTTTTTTTTTTTTTGGACCAACTCTTTAGCTGGTCAGGCGAGTTCAAACATTTTGAAATTTCAATGAAAATGGAAAAAAGAAATTCTCATATAAATCCTGCATATGTGTTATTGTATGGTCTGACTGAATCCTTTTTGTACAGCTTACTCCTTTACCAAAGACCACTATTACTCTTTACTCTATACTCTATATACGCTTTACCAAAAACCACTATTAATTACTATTATTGATAATGTAGTTAGGCCCCAATCAAATTGTCCTAGGTATTGTAAAAACACATGTGAAGATTAGCTCTACTATGGTGTTCAGTAATCACTCTGGAACAAAGGTTTTTGAAGGAGATACTCTTTATTCAGTGACATAGTTACCAGCTGCCCTAAATAACAGAGCATGGGCTTCTGTAGCGCTCCTCTCTCAAACTTCCTGTCTGGGAACTTAAATCACTTAAAGGTACAATTCCAAATGCCACAAGCTTCCTGCCCAGAAAAGTTTATTCTACCTTATTTCCCTGATTCAGCTCAGAACTGCATGAATTCCCCCACATTTTCCTTCCACCTTTTAGCACTCAAAGACCCAGGACTTAGGTTTGTCTCAAAAAGACAAATGTTCCCCTTTTTCTCAAAGAGTTTTTAACTTTTTCTTGAAGCTTCATTTCAATGGGACTTAAGCATATGCTTAAGTACAGACTGAATATGGATGGACTTAAGCAGTAGCCTAAATATTTAGGTGGATCAGGGCCTTAGTGAAGGGAAACAAAGTCCCAGAGCAGATGGCTTTTGAAGCAAAACTCAAAAAGTGAAACAAAATATATGTTTGGTTTACTACTTTATTTTTTTTTTCTTTTCATTGTGGTCCCCTGCTGTCCCACCCAGAGAAAATACAACTGTGACAAACTGGAAATCCCCTGAACAACATTGTTCTGATAATAAGATTGTACAAACTCAACCAAAATATTATGCCAAAAAAACCCTTTTTCTTTCAGTTTGCTTTGCTTGAGACAGAAAAAGAGAGAGAGAAAGAGAGATAAAGTGATAGTCTACTTAAACAATAAACAAGAAGGATTTAAAGAGAGATGGTCTCATTTTTGAGTGATACATGATCAGAATACAATTCATTTATGAGGTCTGATACTTTGATAGTTATAGCTGGAAATGCAGCAGAAATGGGTATTAACGAAGGGGTTCATGTTCTTATAATTTTGTACATATTGTTGGGTCAGATTCTGGAATCCTTACACAATATTTCCTAAAACAAAACACCTTAGACCTGGGATGCAAGTAGAGTTGGGATTAAAGATATAAGAGATTACCTAATCAAAAGGACCTGAGGAGGGGAGGTTGCATAATTCATGGTTGCCTGATCCAAAGACCATCTGACATCAGCAGGCTTTGGATCAGTCCTGAGGAAACCCAAAGAAGGTACTAAAGTAATGGCTTTGTTGTCAAAGTCCCACTGTGAAGGAACTGCTGAGGCTGGTGACATCACAAGCAGTGGGGGTGGAGACTCTGGGAGTTGGCCAAAGAGACAAAGAGAGGATCTTGAGGAGGGAGATCTGGGAACGGTGACAGGGAGTGGAAGTGTCAGACAGGAAGTCTGGCTAGACTTGCCAGGAGAGGGGGGATGACTGAAGAAGAGTTAGTAGAACCTTGAGAAGGAACCTTAAGAGAGCTCAGCATGGCTCCCCACCTGCTAACATCACGATGGGCTCAGGAGGAGAGAGAGTCCTCAAGAAAAGTGAGGGTCTTCCACAGCCATCCTGGTAACACAGCATCATGGGCCGATGCTGAAAGGGACATCAGACATGGATAAGTCATGACACGTGTGTGTGTGTGTGTATTTGTAAATAGTTAAGAAGCTCAAGATAAACGAACATAGACAGGGGAAGATGAGAGGTTTCTGTATATAAAACTATTTCTTCCATATTAGATTATGTCAATTAGCATAATATAAATCTGTTATTTTCACTACCCCTACATCTTGGCCTGATACATGCTACTAAGTTATTTAGACTCCTGACTACCACTTCTTGAAGTGATATTACATAATAATTACCACATGCAACAGTGTCTCTCTTGGTTTTCCAATGCCTGGGGATAAAAGGCTAAAACCATTTAACTCAAAGTCTAGAAGAGATAAGGAGTGAATAAATACTAGATGGTGGCAGCAACAGTACCAGATAAAGAGTCGCTAAATAGATTTGTGTTTATGTGGCGGTGGTTCACTGGAGGGGAAGCGGGTCGTCACAGACGCTCACAAACACTAGCCCACATCAGTCAATGACTCGTCTGCACCCGAATTATTTTGGTGTGTGTTGGTGTGGAGGAGTTGGAGACACAGAAAAAGAGAGGAGGAAATATTTGACACCTCTTCTGTGTCTCTGCAGCATGATTTCTTTACCTGTAAGTCCTGATTCTGAAAACTGTGGGTAATTCCAGTTTGCTAACGGACTGTCCACATGAGGAAGAAGTTGCAAGACTGACCCCTTAGATTACAAACACTTTGGGGAATGTGCCCTGTACAGCATCAAACAAGTGTTGGTGTTTAGCAAATAATAAATAGTAGCATTTGTATTTATTAATAATAATACCTATCTCTTATCTACCACTTTTTATCTGGTAGATCTCACAACACTTCACAAATTCTCCCTCCTGGATAACCATGTATTCACTCTGGGTTCAGTGAGGTGACACAGCTGTAACCGAGGGCAGAATTTAGCCCCCAGCTATGCAGTGCATTGGGTCTCACATAAGTGCCCTATCTTGCTTTCACCAAAATCAGTACTAAAAATCCCACTGATGTCAGCAGGAGCAGACTTGAAACTTTAGGACCTGATCCAAAACACACTGATATCAGTGGAAGTCTGTTTACTGAATTCAATGAACTTTGGATCAGCCCCTTCGTTTGGAAGCAGGAGGCTTGTTTTAAAATAAAAGTTCCACGAGTATTTTCACTCTGGCTTCCTGGTTCGCTCTCTGCTGCTTGTCATCCTTTTCAGTGTGTTTACACTTCCCCCTGCCTGCGGTTGCTTTATCAGAGCAGTGGGTCCACGCTACACACTGGGTATAAAGTAACCGAGTGAGCTCCTCTCACACACACAGGCACGCACACACCAAATGTACTCAGAATGACATGGACCAGCACGTTTGGCATTTTAATCTTATTTCTTCTTCGTGCCACTTCTGGAGAAAGTGGTTCTTCCTCAGGAGATGACGATGGTGAGTCATTTCACATTTGCCTTCAGAATCATGAATAATCTTAAAAATGTGATTTTAATGAGATCCTCAAACTTCTACAACGTGCAACTGCAGCCGTTAAACAGAATCGATTAACATTTTAGCCTGTAGGTTTGGTTCTTTCCTATTCTTTATGCATGGGATTTGTGTGATCCTGGTGGATTACCTACACAGATATCTGTCTATACTTTTGCCCAGTCCTGTGTTCCTTGGGCCCCCAAACTCCTATTAAAACCAGTTAAAGCGTGGGATGCTGAAGGAATACAGGATAAGGCCCATTTAGCCTGTCTCATTATGGTTAGCTTTTGTTTAAGAATTATGATTGTTTAGGGCTGGTAAATAAAGAATTAGTTGGTTCCATTATGTTTTGTAAATACATGAAACGCCATATGAAAAGATGAGGCACTGATTATGCTCTCATAATTCTCTTAGGGAAAAATGTTTTAAAATGCCAGAAACAGTCCAATCTACTCCACTCAAGAGGCAAAAATTTCCTATTCAAAAGGTCATTTTTGAGCTCCAGAGATCAGTGGCCACCAGAAGGGGGATACAAGGGATGCACTCTAGCCTCCCCCTTTAAGCAAATTGGGGACAGAATTTAAACAAGTAGCTTCTAGGAGCCAGTTGCACCATATCACTGATGTATGTTTACCATATAGGCAAACACTGCTGAACTAAGGTCATTATTACTGCAAACTGAATTATTTCACTTTGACAGTTAAAAGTATTTTGCAGCAGAAATCACCAAATTTGTAAAAACACTACTCAATTTAGACAGTTTGTACCTAGTTCTGCACTACATTAAGGAAAAGTTCACATTGCCATCAGTGAGAATATTGTCTGACACACAACTTGAGACTCAGATCCTTTAAATTGCTTAGGACCTGATCCTGAAAACCTTTATTCACATGAATAATCCTCACTCATACAAGAGGCCCTTATTAAAGTCAATGGGGCCATGCAGATAAGGACTACTGACATAAGACCCGTGTCTCTCTCTCAATTACCAGTAATTTTGGTTCCTAACATTTTGTTATTAGGTGAGTAGCAGTATATTTTCTGCTTTTAGTGGTGAGGTAATTACTGTGTACCTATGCTATCTTTCAGATGTAATCCCGTTAGTTCCCTCTTTTTTCCCCATTTTATATATATATATATTTATTTATTTATTGGATATTTGTTTATTGGACCAGAACAAAGATGTGGTGCATGGCAGGCTTACTGGTTAGAAGAAAACAAACTGCTTTACAGAATTTAGACCTAATTATGATGTGTTTTTTCCTATTTTCTTGTATTTACAGAGTTTGCAGCTGATCAGCACCTGATCCTGCAATCCCTTAGTCAAGTGAGTGGTCCCATTGACATCAACTTTAATAAAAATACATTGAAAACAATGTCTCTGAAATCATTGGGATCACTCACCTCTGACATATATTATTGACCCTGCGCCCCTTCAGTCAAAATGGCTTTGCCATCAACTTCAAAGGGAACAGGATTGGGCCATTGGTTAAAAACAGATCCTGAAAACCCTTACTCATGTAAATAGTCCTATTAACTTCAATGGCCCTGCTCACAGGGTGCTTTTGTAGGATTGGATCAGCTCACATCAGAACTATTTCAGTTTAAGGGTTCTTTCCCTACATAACTTCTAAATACAGCAAATATTTTATCAGATGCCAGCAAGACCAGTAAGACTATTTAAAACAGCTCTCATTGTCCAGAACAGTGATCAGTTTGGCTCCATGGCAATTTAAGGTCTGGATCCTGGCAGCCATTTGCCCCTGTGTTTAACTTTATTGTTAACCAGTAAATGCCAGTTATTGATAATATGATTTATGAAATCTCATCATCAATACGTATTATGGATACTACTCTTATTAATATGTATTATGCTCAGAATATAAATATGACATTATATTGTGTCTATATTTCTAGCAGTTACAAGGCCTGCATTGCCCTATCTTATTATAATTCTGTTCACTTACGCTAACTATCCTGTAACACTTTGTAAAGCTGAAGTCAGCTTTGGCATTCAAAAATAAGAACCTTGTCAAAGGCAAAATACATTAATGTTTTGCTACAGTACAAGCTGGGGAGGTACCTTCACAGACTGAATGCTAGTATCCAAAACAAAGAAAAGGAATGATACAGAAAAACAAGTTAAGGGACTGGGACAAACTGGTGGATTGGATTTTAGTGGCATGTAAAGAGTTCTGTAACTTGTAAAATCATCCTAAAAACACTCCTAGCAGAAAGTGTAACTTTAGAAACACACTTTCTGTGTAAGGTGAATTTAACAATGTTGCACGAGACGGCTTCCCAGAACCTGGTATCTTATTGAGTCTTTCTTCCTGTACGTACTATTGTTGGCTTTTAGCAATAAACCTGACTGATAATGGTCATTTGGTCTCTTGAATATATTTCATAATAAACCAAAGTGTAGTCAAGCAATTGACTATACAATTTATCAACAGTATGTACTGTGAGTATTCCCATGAACTTCAGTACACAAAGTTATGAATGTGAATAAGTTTCTGAAATATTTATATTGTGGTGGTGCAAAAGTCCCCTATCAGAATGGGGGCCCATTGTGTTGAGTGCTATACAAACACAGAAAAGAGAAAACCCCTGCCTTAAAGGGTTTACAGTGTAAGTAATTATGAGCCCAGTTCTTCTAACACAGATGTTGAAACTAGAGGTGTTTAAATTAGTGTCAAAGTTCCCCACTGATTTAAATGAAATCAGGATCAGGTGTTCACTTTGAGTTACCTAAGATCTGGGGGAAAGGGTCATGATCCTGAAAATGTGTGCTGACATAAACAGACCTTACTCAGGTGCTTAGTCATGTTGAAGATACTGGGACCAATTCCATTATTAGGATTTGCAAGTTCAGGGTCCAACAGGGAAAGAAGTATATTATTGATTGAATATAAGTGTATTATTGATTGAGTATATATATGTATATACATATATATGTCAGATAGCAAAATTTAATTTCAAACTGTAGAATATGGTACATGAAAATTATTTTAAAATAGCATATTTAATGCTAATTGCTCATCTGATATTTTAACTGATCATTTTTACTGTTAGAAATGATTTTCATCAGTCAAAAAAGTTGCATTCACAGCGCAGGAGTTCAGTGCCAGACACTGCAAATCAGCTGCCCTACTTCTTTTATGCTAGTTTAACATCTGAAGAACTCCTTTACTATTTAAATATTCAACAGTTTGTTCAAATACTAGACAAAAAAGCTCATCTTCATTAGATTTTTCAATCTTTAGGATAACAGGATGGATTCTGATTTAAAATTTCTGCCACTTGATTCCCAGGCTTATGGGCACTAACTAAATACAACTTTTTAGATAACTGGTAGTAGCCATCAAGAGGATTTTTAACTCAGTGTCTTATTTGTTGAGATATCATCTGTGGATTTATACATATTATGGCATGGCCTTTATTTACATGCATAAGCCACCATGCAAAACAATGTCACTATATAACTAATAAACAGTAATAATAATTAACAGCAACTTTAATGCTACCCATGTGTAACCAGAATTATGGATAACTGAAGTCCCCAATAATTGTATAAGAAGTCTTAAGAGTGCTGCATAGTCTCTGGTCATATATGACATGAGTATCTATATGTGACTGGCTCAGGGGAATTGTGATAGACTTTCACCTCTATTAAACCAGTCCAAAGCCAGTTCTCGACTAGTACTGATTGGAAACTGTAACTCTCTTTAATAGTCTAGGTGAAATAAAAATGATGGTTTTACTCCAGGTCCAGATGTCCATGCTACAAAAAATATTTCCACTACAATTGGCACTAACTGGCAACCTTGGGGCTTCTATCTGCAAAGGAATCAAAAGTGGAATGGGCACAGAGAATGATTACTGTGATCATTGCTACTGATTGGCCTGTTGCACCAACAAATTGGGCATAGTGCTAGACTATGCGCGAACATCCTATTAGTATTGTTACCCTGTCCTGTCCCATCTCCCTGCCTTCTTGCTTGTTTCACCCACCTGTGAGGGCTTGTCATTTAGACTGTCAGCTCTTTGGAGCAGGAGCTGTCTTTTATGATATGAATGCACAATGTCTAGCACAATGGGGCCCCGACCTTAAAATGAGGCCTGTAGGGCACTAGTGTAATATAAATAATCATAAATAATACCTCATGTCCAGGGACACTCCCTCCAGGTTAGACTTGAGGCATAATGGCAGGGCAGTGGGGTGAAGTTTGCCCAGCTGCTGCCCAGGCTGTACCTGTACTGTGGATGAAAAGAGAACTTCATTCTACAAGGGCATCAATCCTAAATCTTTCTCCAGCATTACATTCCCTTAAATATTAAAAATATGTTGCATAAGCTTTCACTTTCAGTAGGAACTAGATCCCCCTGTGCACATGCATGCGCACACATACAAAATATAAATTCCCTTTTTTTGTGTCTTATTTTAAATGCCAAGCTGAGCAACAGGTGTCATATCCATTTGATCCCCATCCTATAGAAGAATTTAGTTTATCGATCACTAAGATGACAACAACATATTTTGGCCAATTAATTTGCTGTGGAAAAATAAAAGTTATTAGTAGCTCCCTGGCAGCCAATTGCCCAAGATTGAAAAAATCCACTGGATCTTAGACTCATGTATAAATCTGAGCCTCTAGAAAAAAAGCTCAAAGCACAGTGTTCGATGCAATGTTGAACACCCACCCACCTCCTGAGCTTTACCAATGATGCTAGTTGCCCATTCTTTCTTTTCTGCTTCTCCGATGAGTGTTTTTACACTTTCTTCTGTCCCAGTCCTTATGCATAGAGCATTCTACCCAGACTCCTGCCCTATTCTTCTTCAAATCCCTCCTCAAGATGCAGTTTTGCCTTGATGTCTACAGGAATCCCAGCTGATAATGTCCATGTACTGTTACCCTCATTTTTTCTTCCTTGCTTCCCTCTGCTGGTACACCCACTCACTGAGACTTGTACTTGATTAGATTGTATTCCCTTCAGGACAGGGTCCATGTCTTCCTACATATTTATACTGCATCTAGCATGGTTTGGCTTGGATTGTGAGTTTTGTAAGTACTGTTGTAATGCAAATAATAAGGTGTCATCGATATGGTTCATGTCATCCAATGGCTCATCAGCGATTCTACTCCAGGAATGGAAAATCAAAAATAATGATCAAGGCCTGGATTATTTCCATGGGAGAGGAAGAAAAGGGAGACAGCTACTGTGTGCACACCTTGCATTGCAGAAATGAGGTGAATGGGAGTGGGTGCCATCACTTCAACATTGTTTCTTTGCCTCTGTTGCATACAGCAAGTGCCCCAAATGATGGGGATTCCACATGTAAGGGAACTGGGTGGAGCTGAATCAAAAGAAGATGGGCCAAGGGTGGGACTTGGGAATGATGATATATGAAGTCCTGTCCTCCATCCCCAGAAATCAGTAGGGATCAGAAGTTAATACAGCCTGATTTTCAGACAGCTAATGCTCACAATGCCCATTACAAAGAATAGAAGTAGTATTTCTTACCCTTGCAACTAGCTTCTGTGCAGAGATGCTGAGGGGCAGAAGCACTTTCCATTCCTCCCTGGTGGATCTGCTCTCGGACCATTCACAATCTAACGTTTCATTATCAATTCAGTTGATCTGGGGTGGAAGTTAGGTTGTAAGTGTTTCTCTCTGCAGTTTATTTATTTTGCTATCCCTGGTCTGACATGCAAGAGCTTTGGATATGAAATATGTATCATCCAGTCAAATAGCAATTGTTTTTATGACTCATCAAGGCAAACTTTGAAGAGACTGTGTTCTGTGACAGAAAGTTTGAGATTTCCCTTCGAGCTTGATGGTATGACATTTGACAGAAATGGGTGGCACAGTCAAAATGTGCTGAAGTACTTAACTGCCTTGTGCCAGCATGAGGTGATTTGAAATGAGACCTTAATTTTCTAGCTCTTGTCAATAATCTGACACCAAAGCACAAATATCAGTTCCATTTCACATAAGAGATACCAGAGGTATGAAATGGGAGTTTGGGGGCGGGCATGAGCTATTGCGTAGAGATAGGCTGTTGATAAATTGTAGAGGGTTCAGAGAAGAGCCACAAGAATGATTAAAGGATTAGAAAGGATTAAATAAAACAAAAACATGCCTTATAATGATAGACTCAAGGAGCTCAATTTACCTATTTTAACAAAGAACACGTTAGGGGGTTACTTGATCCCAGTCTATAAATAACTACATGGAGAACAAATATTGAATAATGGGTTCTTCAGTCTAGCAGAGAAAGGTATAACATGATCCAATTGCTGGAAGTTTAAGCTGGACAAATTCAGACTGAAAATAAAGCACACTTTTTTTACTGTGAGGGTAATTTGACAATTGGAACAATTTACCAAGGATCATAGTGGCTTTTCCAGAAGTGGCGATTTTAAAATCAAGATTGGATGTTTTTCTAAAAGATTTGATGTAGGCATTATTTTGGGGAAGTCCTGTGGCCTGTGTTATACAGGAGGTCAGACTAGATGATAACAATGGTCCCTTCTGACCTTGTAATCTATGAATATTCTCAGACAACATGGGGCCTGTCTAGACAACTGCTACTTGTACTTGTTTACTACAATAATGTAAAGATGCTGATGCATCCTTCAGTGTAGAGGTGCTGCACTAGCATAATAAGGCATTTGTTCTAGTGAGGCTTAGCTCAGTTTGAAACACCAGTACAAATAGCCCGAGTATAGACAAACTCTTCAACAACTCATGGAGATTGGGGGAGGTCCCGGACAATTAGAAAAAGGCAAATACAATGCCCATCTTCAAATAAAGGGAAAGAGAAGGATCTGGGGAACTACAGACCAGTCAGCCTCACCTCAGTCCCCGGAAAAATCATGGAGCAGGTCCTCAAGCAATCCATTTTGAGGCACTTGGAAGAGATGAAGGTGCTCAGGAACAGTCAGCATGGATTCACCAAGGGCAAGTCATTTCTAACCAACTCTAATATTCTTTGATTCTGTGCTTCTAGGTCTTGGCCAGAAACTCCCCTTCTATTTCAGTCCTAAACTTTTCAATCAGTAATTTTCTTCTTGCCAAACTGAGTGATGGTGCTATTGTGTGAATAAATGGAGTCCAGGATGTGTCAAACTCATTTTCCATATATGACTTATGTTTAGAGATTGATGCTATATTCTGGGAATCCTGGTTTGTTACTGGTACTCCATACACATTTCTTGCTATGCCTAGCATATAATGAGATATTACACCTTCAAAATCACAATATCATGATTTCTAGAAAATGCTGACAGCTTTTGAAAATGGATTAGTTCCCATTTTTCTCTTGGTATGTGATTTGCACATGGTTCTTACAACTAATATTTGGCTACCTGTGAATAGTATGGCCATCTCAAATTCATGAAAATTAACACTATATACTATAACATCACATTGCACGTGTATTGCATACATCAAAGGGAATTCTATATACAGATGGCTTCCAAAATCAAATCAATACTTTTTCATACTATGAGTCCTGGTAAAAGCCAAGACTAGGATATCTAAGCCAATAAGTTAGTCCCTGAGTAATGTCATTTTATATCTTATACACTAGCTACCCTGTATGTCCTTGAGTACATGAGTGTCAGGATGGATGGAATTCATTCCTTGTGCAGAGGGATGCAATTAAATAAACCCAGAAAAAAGACTAATAAAAACCCTTTCTATGATTTTACAAAACTGAAATGTTGGCATTATACTACTGGATCCTTTTCCTTTAAAGCAACATCTAAGAAAGGAGTCTGTTTTATAATGAGATTGTTAAACTGTATTTCAAATCAACACCATCATTTGCTTCATTAATATTCCATAAATTTCTCCTTAGGGACCACAATCGATGATGAATTAGACAACATTGAGTGTTCCAGCCAGCTGGAAATTAAGGAATGCTGTCACTCCCTAACATGCAGCTTTATGGAGATGAACCTTAACAACACTAGCATTAACCTTACAGTCTGGTAAGAAGCTACACGATATGTCAGCTATCACAATATTATATACTAATAATCACTAGGCCATAAGTTGGAAAGCATGGATGGAAGACATGGGAAAAGTTCTGATTCTAAGTTTTGTACCGGTTTTGAATATGATATTCTGGAAAATCAAGCATCTGTGGAGCCAGAATCCAAACTCCACACAGGAAAACAAATCATCTGAAAGGAATTTGTACAAAACACACCAATATTTTTGTAATTAATGGGCCTGATCCTGCTCCCACTGGGCCAGAGTGTACCTGGTCATTATGCAGAATGGGAATATTGCCATTGACTTAATTGGGAATCACTGTGAGTATCTCAGGGCTTGTCTTCGAGCCGAGATTAGGTGGCAGTCAACCGGAGTTATACAAGCTACGCAAAAAACTTGCGTAACTCCCATCGACTTCTCTCCTTCTGTTCTGCGTGCCGTCTTCACTGCACTGCGCCGACGGGAACCGCGTTCCCGTTGACGCAGTGCTATGCTCTTGAGAAGGTGGTCTTAAGATGTTGATTTCTGGATCAACGGAGAGGGTCTTCACTGACCGCTCAGTCGATCCAGAGAAGTCTATCTGACAGTGACAAATTTGCTGCCACCAGTGAAGACGTAGCCTCAGTAAAATTCAGTTATGCAGGCTAAAGAGTGAAAAGGAAGTATCCATTATTTAAACCAAGTCAGAAATTAACCAATAATCTCCATGCACAGAAAACAGGCACTAAAATAAATATTGTGTAAAAAGTTGTGCACAGTTATCAATGAAATCATTTGCTTCTAGATGGGGCCATAACAATATTTTAAACCCTGTTTTTGTCACTGAGGCAGACTTTGTCAGACTTTTGGTTCTGGTGGTTTACCTTTGCTTTGTCCTTTGTCTTGTTTTTCCTGAAACTGAAAGTATGGTACCAATCAGTAAAAGAAGGGGATTTTTCAGCATCCAGTTCTTCTGATAGTTGCTTTACTTGTTTTCTCTTATTTGTTAGAATTTTTCTATTTTCCTGACAAGCTTAAAAAATAAAATACGAACTGGGACAGAGACATGATACTCCCTGTCCATGGAAATATTCAGATCTAAAAGTATCATTTTAGAAAATGGAGGTTCATTAACTGATTTGATTAATAATAAAAGTCTAGTAAAGTATATTATGTTTTCTTTTATCCTACACACATAATGATCACTAATGCTGCATGACTTCAAAGCGTTACGTCAAATTTGAGGTATTACCCCTATTCTACTGGAAATAATTTTCCAATGATGTCTGACATGACCTTTAACACCTATCAGACTGTTGGTCTGCCAAATTATTTTGTAGCTTCAGAACTGTATCTCATACTGTAGCTTGACCAAGTTCTTTCTCCTTGTCTCACCTTTTGAAAAATAGCATTTTCATTCATGGATCAAAAGTATTAATTGCTCAAGGCCAGGATGCAATTTATTAAATTAGGGAAGCTTTTTCTCATAACCATCTCGATCGTCAGTTGTATGACAGACACACACCCTGCCTCAGTTTCCCCTTTCTTCTGCCCATGAAAGAACAGAGTCTCTCAGTGTCCCATAGAAAGCCCACCTCTGGGCATAACATATTCGCATACATCAGTGCAGTAATTCCCCCAAAATCCTTGTAGTAAAACCATTCTCACTAAACTCACAGTAAACATATAAAAGATACAACAGTTTTTCCAGTCCCCTCTTCAGGGACAGCACCTCCTTGTCCCTCACCCTCGAATCAATGGCAGCACTGTGTTTCCAGTTCCTTTTGTCCCTGATCCAGGGCCTCATTCTCTAGGCCTGACTGTCAAAGAGTGACCAGTCTCCTGACTATTACCACAGCCCCTACAAGACAGCTCCCCAGTGTTCCGTTTAGGGTTGCCACCTGCCCAGGTTTTCCAAGCATAGTCCCTTTTTTGAGGTAGCGGTCCCAGGAAACGTGTCAGGGTGCTCAGTACACACCACCAGCAGTCAAGTTTTATGGGCCCAGGATCACATTGGATGTCTCAGTTTTCTGTACCTCAGAAATGGCAACTCTTGTTCTGCTCCTGAGGCCTTCCTGCCTCTGAGTCCAACCCTGTTCAGGGAACAACTCTCCAGAACTGACCCTTTGTTCTGGCCTCCTCATATACTCCTTCACTCAGGCTTTTACCCTGAGGGCTCCTCAGAGTGCTCCTCTCCCAATCTGAGTCCTACCCTTGCTCAGGGCACATCCCTCCATGGTCCACCCTCTTGCTTCCACTGACCAAGCTAGGTCTTCCCCTCTTGCCTAGGGCCACTTCCCAAGCCTTCCTAGGTGTCTCCAGCTTGGTTCTCAGCTGAGTTCTCATCCCCAGTTTTGCTCCATCTCTCCTCAGAGCTCAGCTCTCTCTACCAGATCTCCTGTAGCTCTTCCCCACTGCTTCTTGTCTCTGACTCCTCTCAAGCTCTGTCTCTGTCTCAGTCAGCATTCACCCGCCAATCTCCTCTCCCAGCGACCCAGGTGCCCTCTTTCAAAACTCAATTAGGAGGCAACTGACCAGTCACCAGTGCACTGGGCTCCTCACCCTCTTAAAGGAGCCAGTCACCTCACTGTAACACCTAATTTTTTCCAAGTTCCAATCTTCTGGACTAAACTTCCAAGTGTCTATTTTATGCAGTGCATTTTCATTGTTATATATCACTTGAATCTTCCCTTCCTCTACTGTTCTTCTGTCTTCCTCAAATTCTTTCCTCTACATCCATCCTTTAAAATCTCTAGTCTGTGCTCATTCTTCACTTGTAATATATCCCTACATTCTGTGATTTTGTTGAGCTGTGAACTGCACAGATAACCAGGTGTGGTTCAAAAAATGTAATTACAGCCAGCTTCTGACTGAAATCAGTGATTCTCTGTTTACTTTCCTCTCCCCTGTTGTTATAATTTATTGGGTTTAAATTTTAAATTTAAATTTATTGTGGGTTTAAATTGTTTAAATAAATTAAAAAAAAAAACAATGGCCATATTTTGATCCCCTTATTTACATGGTATAGTACCCTATTTCATAAGGAGTCTCACTGAAGTTCATATATATAAAGATAACAGAATCTGGTCCTTAATAAGGGATGTCAATGTGAGATTCTGAGAGCCAGCATGGGAAAAGAGCTGCCTAGATCTGGAGCTCCTGTTCAGCCACAATAAAATCCATCAACATCCACTATACTAAGGCCACTGTTTTTGTCTCTGGATAGTTCATCTTGTTCTTTAACATCATAGCAGAAAATGGATCCAGTTTTGACCACCTCCTTCTTCCCCAGACTCCCCACAAATTGTGAAGAAACAGAAGCTCTCTGACAGTCCTGTGCAGGGTAGCAGGGCATCATGGCAACCCTCAAGGAAGGCCCCCAATAGGCTGGAACAAGTCTATACAATGCTAAAGCAAAGATCTAAAGAGCATAACCTGACTAAGAAAATACCAGAGAATTAAATTAATCCTGAAATTAAAGCCACGACTGCAACACACCAAATCAGTTTGTGGGGGCTATCCTCTGGGAACAGATAGGCAGAAACTACATTAGAAGACAAGATGGACTCTGTTAGGATCACTACAGACCAACAACGATCTCTGATCCAAAAGCTACAAGATAGAATCAATGATCTGGAGGGCTGGTCCAGAAGAAATAATTTGAGGGTGCTCAGGCTCCCTCAGGAAGTGAAAAAGTGCAGGCCAGTAGAATTTTTGTCAAAAATCCTACTTCAGATTCTTTCCTTATACCTTGATACAGAGCTGAACATAGAAAGGTCCCACCAAACCCCTAGCCTGCAGTCCTTTAGCTAATGCCAAATCCAGGGGATTTATATTCAAATTCCTAATATACAATGTGCAATAATCCATCCTTAAAAAAAGCCAGAGAAAAAGGAAACCTGAGTTGGAATGGGCATAAAATAATGAAATTACAGCTAAGATGTAGTTAAATAAAGAGTCAAGGAAGATGATCAAGGAGAAAGGACTGCCCTATTTTATAGCCTTTCCAGTTATTTTTAAGATCAAACAGTATGACCAACTCTGTAGCTGCTTCAAACCGGGAGAAGCAGAAAACTATATTGCCTCCATATAATAAAAGAAGACATATTTATGTTGCCATGGAATTTACCTTTGTTATTCAATACCTTGTGTTGCTGGGTTGTTGTCACCAGAAGCAAAGAGATTAGGTGAAGTGCCCACCTTAGCTCTGCACACACACTCCCATATCCTCCATCTTTCCCATATGTAAAGCCAGGCAGAACCACTGGACATTCACAGATTCAAGTCAACATCCCTTTGAGCAAAAATCCAGTAGAGACGTAACAGTATCCTATCCTCTCACTGAGACACTGGAGGGTGATTGATTTGCCTAGCAAACTATTCAAATTGGGATTGGTCCGCTATCAGTCCAGATCTCCTGACTCCATTTCTAATAATGGTTTGGTTTGGTTTTGTGGTTTGGGGGGAAGAGGGATTTGCAGTCTTATTGTCTTACTTATAGTGTTTTTAAGAACAGTATACCAATAATATATTCAATTTAAATTGTGGCTGTTGATATTGGGTACCCAGGGATGAGGCAATATCTCATTACTTATGGATCTTTAAATAGCTGGCCATTGGAGAGCCATACACTGAAATTTTGGACCCACTTGTCTAGAAGAGGTGGTGGGGTGGTTTCTTCTTGTTTCCCACCTCTCAGATATTTCCAGTGGGTCCCCACTTGTAGGACTCTAACCTCCTATGCATAGTTATATGTGTATTTTATCCCAGAAACCCATTTAAAATATACTCTGGGCTGTACACCACATCTCCCACATCCCTTCCATTTGTAGGGTTGGGAATATTCATATATTTTGCATTCAACTTGGGACAGAGGGAATATGTTCATTTGGGCAACCTCTTATCTAACTTCCTGATCTTTTGTCCCACTCTGACTCAAGAGGATTTTTCTCTTACCTTTGCCTTTTCTTACACTTCCCCTTGTCCTACCTCCTCTCAGCTCTTTCTTATCTATTTATCCTCTTGTCACTCTAGCTTCTCTTCTTCCTCTTCTCCATCTAAACTCCTTATGAACTCCCCAAATATCCATCACATTGGACTCCTTGCTTTACCCATAGCCTTCAGTCTCGGTGAGTATGGCATAAGATGTTTTTTGGGATACTTCCCTTTGTAAGTATCTATGGCTAATTTAGTTAAACGAGTTTCTCGGAACATAAAAGGAATTGGTAATCCTATAAAAAGAAAAAAATTGTGTCTCTCTTTAGAGAGTTGAAAATTGATATAACCTCCAGGAAACTGACTTTACAGAGTCTGAGACTGAAAAGCTTTAAAAAAGCTTGGACTGGTGAAGGCATTTTTAGTAATTACTCAGATCAAGTCAGGGGTGGATACTCACCAATCAAAAATGTAATCATCAAAAATGTAATTAAAAAAATGGGAACATGAGCTATTAATTTTCCTTACCAACATCCAGTGAAATCAGATTTGTTTAAACATAAAGCATTGCTCACTGGATTTGGGGTTAAGATTGACCAATCAGAAAATCCTTTGAACGATGCACTGGACTCCAGGTAGACTTTTCAGCTCCAGTGCAGCTAAATCTGTGAAATGCTGGTGCTGCAATGCAGAAGGCTATAACTTATACCACATACTATGAGATTGCCCTGTCATCCATCTTTTTTGGACAGAGATCAATATTTGGGTCAATTTCTTTCTGTCCACCAATGTGGAACTTCATGCTGGCCATGTCATCTTAAACCTAGCCAATCCATCTTGGAAATTGAAATCCTTTGAAAAACTGGTTGGGTAGAGCTCTGGTCATAGCCTAATGTCTAATTCTACAATGACAGAAGTCCTAAGTGTGCCAACTATCAAAGAATTGTATTGTCACTTCAGCCTGGTGACAATGGAACGAAAAAAGTTTTCCAATAGAAACAACCATTCACATTTTTTGGAAGTATGGGAATAATCAATTACATTTCTCATCAAAGTAACCTTTTTTTTGCAGTCCCCTTGAGGCCCCAGGCCTCTCCCATTCTCCTCAAACCATCCCCTCCCTCTATTCCCTTTTTCTCTTTCCTCCTCTCAGTCCTACCATTCCTCTTCTAACCTCTTTTACTTATCGTTCAGGTTTTTCTTTAGTCATCCTTTCACACACACACACCCATATCCTCCCTTCTGCTTCTCCCTTCCCTCCCCCCAAAAGGAAGTAATTCTGGAGATTAGTTTATGATTTTACTTGGTCATGAAACCCACACTGGGGCTGAATGACAAAATAACAGTTATTATTACAGAACTGTACAGGCAAATCTCCTTAACCGGGTAACAATTGCCTTTGTTACACTATTCTTTGCCCTTAATAATGAAGAAGTTTGATCTTACCTACCTCGTTGTATAATCTGATCATGGTTCTCTACTACATTTTAGACACCCCTCTTTTCTTTGTTATCTTTATTAGCTGTGTTAAAATAAACAAAAAATAATTTTAAAAAGCTCGATTATAGGGCCTGATTGTTTAAACCACTATTGCAAAATTACTTGCTATTGTGTATCGTCCCTTTGGTTTGAAAGAGGTGATGCTTGATAGCAGCCACTTCACTAAGGGCTCAGTAAATGCAGGCTTGAGCTTGTGTTCTTCTCTGTAGGCCTAGATGTTCCTGGAACCTGAAAATCTGACCTCAACTATCGTTAGGAAAGTATTTAAGAATTTTTTAAATTATGATTGAGAAGAAACTAACTCTGTGTCATATTGGATCAGCAGCACCACAACCGATGAAGAGTGTTTATGTTCAATTATGGAGAAACGGGAAGGCACATATTTTTTATATTTCTATGAAATACTCTTACCGAAGGACATTTGCGTGGTCCTTGAGTCGCAGAGAAAGTCCTGCAGGCGTGTGACTGTAACCGATATTGGTAAGATGCTAAGTGCTTTTATATAGTACTAAGTGTAACTGGGGGAAAAGTTGGTGAAAAAACCAACATTCACTCCAGATAAAATGGAGGTAATGATGGCTGGTTGAGGGGTTCAGACAGCTGAGTTAAGGTAATTTGTGGCCTTCGGCCCAGAAAAATTTGGAAATTCGTTACCAATCCCTCCCATCAAACCAGAACATGATTGAACTGCATTCAGAATAGGGGGCTTACGTGCTAGCCTATTCTACTTTGTTTTTAATCTACCCCTATGTCTGGAGAGACCTATGGATAGCACAAGCTGCTTTGAAAAGGTTTGTCCTATTTTGCCAAGGAGTTATGCAATTTAGGGCTGTTGTTACAAAGCCAGATCCTCAGCTACAACTGAGAAGCACACAGCACAGTTCTGGAAGGAGGTACAAAGGTGACATGAAGCTCACTGGTGCACTCCCCCAATCTTGGGCCAGCCATGTACTGGGATGGTCCCCTAGAGCAAGTGAGAACTTTCTAGCAGTCATTTTGAAGTCTTTTTATAATAAATATATTGACTTATTAGAAAGTTACACATTAAGGTCCCATTTACTGTGTAATACATTGACTTGTTTTCCCATCATTATCTACAGTTAAGCCTGAGACGCCATTTAACATAAATATCACATTCCAAAAGGATGCAAATGAGTATCTTATTCAATACAGTACACCACATTCAAAGAAGAAATATCTAAAGGACAAATTAATACACGAAATAGCGTATCGGCAGAAAAACGGGACTTGGAGTGTAAGTAAAAATGTATAGTGATTTTCTTACTAGCTGATAAAGTCCATGTTAGTAGAAGTACTAGTAATATATGGGAGGGGGGGGGAACTGCAGTAATTGTCATTAGATTATTTCACTCTAGGTTGCCAGTTCAAATCCATTCCAGGCTGTTAATGACTGAAAATGGTCTGAATCCATTATACCATTCACAATATTTCCTTCACAGGGCAGTCTTGGATTGATTAATTAATTAATTGTTTACAGCACTAAAATAGAAAGCATGAAAGTGTTAAATATTAGTAATTGTGATCATTATGTTTTATTTTAATTTTAGATACATATTGATATGTAGGTAACATTAGCTGTATGCAGCATGCTGTACGTTAACGTATTTAAATGTACACAGTTACAGTGGGCTAGATTATGATTTGGATTAAACACCAAAGCAAGGGAATACAGGAACCCGCATTACCATCCAGCACAGGTTTTGAGTCTGTTGGACAACACAGCTGAGCCAGTGCAGGAATCAGTAATAACTGACTTAGAGGACTACAGAGAAAGACCTCTATTTGAGGTGGGAAACCAAAAGTGGTTATTAATTCAATTATTCTTTTGTATGCATTTGTATAAACTAATATAGCACAACCAGAGCTTTGGAGAGAAGATGGATGCATTGAAATCAGTAGATAATATAAATAAATATTGGTTTGCTAAGTTTACAACTCTCTGAGATATTTTGTGATGAAAGGGATATATATATTAGAGAGATATTCTGTATTAATTATTATTAATTATTATTGTTGTTATAAAATACACAGTCGTGGTTTTGAGCTAGCTGCACTACTGTCCCTTGTTCTGGTCTTTTCTGAGTTCATCCCCTCCAGCTCTTAGGCCTCAAGATCTTCTCCTCTCTGGGGCAGAATCCTGCAATTCTCTGACTTTCAGACTGGGCCCTGGGCTACAGCCCCCCTTGGTGCCAACCGGAATAGCTCACCAGGCCTGGCTGGGTTCCGTGATCTGCAAGCCTTCCTTTTGGGAGCTGTGACCAATGGATAACACAGAGACCCAAAATAGCATTCTTCAAACAAAATTACATTTACTCTTGACAATAGGAACACAGAATAACAAGACAAAAGGATTAAAACAACAAAAGGCTTTCATGCATATGTGCTTTACCTAAAGCTTATGTAGGCCTCACTTACTAGACACCTCCACTTCTGGGGTTAGGATTCAGTCTTCTTCTCAGCAATCTCTGGCCCTGTCACCCTTGTTCTTTAGGGCTTGTCCTTCATCCACCCCAAAGTTCTTTGTCTGCCCTCCATCTCTTGAACCTAGTCAGACTGGGGGGAAGGTATCATATCATAGCTAATAGTCCTGGGTGTTTGCTGAGAAACAATTATCTGAGCTATCATCTATCTCCTGGGTAGTTTCCTGATCATCAAGCTATTGAATTAATTTTCTATATGCATACAGTAAACATCTTTGCAATACTCAGACAAACATATAGAGCAGGAGTCGTCAATAGGCAGATCATGGGCCAAATCCGGACTGCAAAACACTTTTAAATGGACCCCGAAATTTTTTCATTTACTTATTATTATCACTATATTTTTAATTATTATTTTATCTGGAGTTTGGACCTAGACTATACCTTGACTAAGAAATGTGGACCTTGACAAAAAATAATTGACTACCCCTGATATAAAGCCTGAAGTATTCATACATTAAGAACAATAAGAACACAAGAATGCTATACTTGGTCAGACAAATGGTCCATCTAATCCAGTACCCTGTCTTATTGGCCAATAATGGCCAACACCAGATGCTTCAAAGGGAGTGAATAGAACAGACAATTATCAAGTGATCCATCCCTTGTCATCCAGTCCCAACATCTGACAGTAAGAGGCTGAGGGGCACCCAGAGCATGGGATTGCAACCCAGACTACCTTGGCTAATAGCCACTGATGGACCTGTCCTCTGTGAATTTATCTAATTCTTTTTTGAACCTAGTTATACTTTTGGCCTTCACAGCATCCCCTGTCAACAAGTTCCAAAGGTTAACTGTTCATTGTGTTTAGAAGGACTTCCTTTTATTTGTTTTAAACCTGCTGCCTATTAATTTCATTGGGTGGCCCCTGGTTCTTGTGTTACGTGAAAGGGGTAAATAACATTCCTTATTCACTTTCTCCACACCAGTCATGATTTTATAGACCTCTATCATATCCCTCCTTAGTCATCTCTTTTCCAAACTGAGAAGTCCCAGGCTTTTTAGTGTCTCCACATATGGAAGCTGTTCCATACCCTTAATCATTTTTGTTGCCTCTCTCTGTACCTTTTCCATGTCTAATATAATGTTTTTGAGATGGGGTGACCAGTATTGCACTCATATTCAGGGTGTGGGCATACCTTGGATTTATATAATGGCATTATAATATTTACTGTCTTATTATCTATCCCTTTTCTAATGATTACTCACATTGTGTTCACTTTTTTGACTGCTGCTTCACATTGAACGGATGTTTTCAGAGAACTATCCACAATGACTCCAAGGTCGCTTTTAGGAATGGTAACAGCTAATTTAGACTCTATCGTTTTGTATATATAGTTGGGCTTATGTTTTCCAATATGCATTACTTTGCATTTATCAACATTGAATTTCATCTGCCATTTTGTTGCCCAGTCACCCAGTTTTGTGAGATCCCTTTGTAACTCTTGGCAGTTTGCTTTGAACTTAACTATCTTGAGTAATTTTGTATGATATGCAGACATTGCCACCTCACTTTTTTCCCCTTTTCCAGATCATTTATGAATATGTAAAACAGCAGTGGTCCCAGTACAGACCCCTGAAGACAACACTATTTATCTCTTTTCATTATGGAAACTGACCATTTATTCCTGCCCTTTTGTTTCCTATCTCTCAACCTGTTACTGATCCATTAGAGAATCTTCATTATCCTATGACTGCTTGCTTCGTTTAAGAGCATTTGGTGAGGGACCTTGTCAAAGGCTTTCTGAAAGTCCAAGTATGCTATATCCATTGGCTTACCCTTGTCCACATGTTTATTGACCTCTTCAAAGAATTTTAATAGACTGATGATGCATGATTCCCCTTTACAAAAGTTGTGTTGACTCTTCCCCAAAAAATCGTGTTCATCTGTGTGTCTGGTAATTCTGTTCTTTACTATAGCATCTACCAATTTACCTGGTACTGAAGTGAGGCTAACCAGCCTACAACTGTCAGGATCACCTCTGGAGCCTTTTTTAATAACTGATACCATATTAGCTATCCTCTAGTCATCTAGTACACAAGCTGATTTAATTGATAGGCTACATACCAGACTCGTTAGTTCGGCAATTTCATACTTGAATTTCTTCAAAACTGTTGGGTGAATACCATCTGGCCCTGGTAACTTATTACTGTTTAACTTAACAATTTGTTCTTAAACCTTCTCTATTCACTCCTCAATCTGGGACAGCTCCTCAGATTTGTCACCTAAGAAGAATGACTCAAGTGTGGGAATCTCCCTCACATCCTCTGCAGAGAAGACTAATGCAAGGAATTCATTTAGCTTCTCTGCAATGGCCTTGTTTTCCTTGAGTGCTCCTTTAGCATCTCAATCATCCAGTGGCTCCACTGATTGTTTGGCACACTTCCTGCTTCTGATGTACTTAAAATGTTTTTGCTCTTAGTCTTTGTCTCTTTTGCTAGTTGTCTTTCAAATTTTTTTTTGACTACTCCTTTTCTATTTGACTTCCAATTTGTAAAAGATGCCTTTTTGCAGATAACTGCCTCTTTTACTCTGTTTAGCCATGGTGAAATTTTTTGCTCCTCTTACTATTTTTTTTTTAATTTGGGATATAAATTTAATTTAAGCCTCTATTATGGTGTTTTTAAAACGTCTCCATGCAATTTGTAAGCATTTCATTCTTATAACTGTTCCTTTTAATTTTTGATTAACTAGCTTCCTCATTGGTGGGCTTCTTTGGTATTTCCTGAACCCATTCACAAAGATTTTTAAATTTAATTATATTATGGTCACTATTACTGAGTGGTTCAGGTATATTCACCTCTTGGACCAGATGCTGTGCTTCACTTAGGACTAAATCAAGAATTGCCTCTCCCCTTGTGGGTTCCTGGGCTAGCTGCGCCAAAAAGCAGTCATTAATGGTGTCTAGAAATTTTATCTCTGCATCCCATCCTGAGGTGACATGTACCTAGGCAATATCGGGATAGTTGAAATTCCCCATTATTTTTGAGTTGTCTATTTTTATAGCCTCTCTAATCACCCAGACCATTTCACAATCACTGTCACCATACTGGTCAGATGGTCAGTAGTACATTCCTGCTGCTATACTAATTATTCAAGCTTGGCATTTCTATCCATAGAGAGTCTATGGTACAGTTTGATTTATTTAAGATTATTACTATATTTGGCTCTATGCTTTCTTTCCCATATAGTGCCACTCCCCTACCAGCACAACCTGCTCTGTCATTTCTGTATGTTTTGTTACCTGTTATTACTGTGTCCCACTGACTGTCATCATTTCACCAAGTTTCTGTGATGCCTATTGTATCCATATCCTCGTTTAATACCAGGAACTCAAGTTCACCATCTTAGTATCTAGACTTCTAGCATTTGCGTACAAGCATTCATAAAATTTGTCACTTTTTAGTTGTCTGCCTTCATGTGATGTAATTGAATGGGACTCTCTCATTAGACTGTTTCTCTTCAGTTTCTACATGTACTTTATCAACATCTATCTTCTCTTATCTAGGAAATAGAGAATCCTCATTAATAGAAGCTCCTTTAAAGTATGTCTCTGTCCAAAACATGTGCTCCTCCACACTTGTCAGCTTTCCTCCTGTCCTTAGTTTAAAAACTCCTCTACAATCTTTTTAATTTTCCATGCCAGCAATCTGGTTCCATTTTGGTTTAGGTGGAGCCCATCTTTCCTGTATAGGCTCCTCCTTTCCCAAAAGATTTCCCAGTTCCTAATAAACCTAAAACCCTTCCTCCCTACCCCATCATCTCATCCACTCATTGAAACTAGGGCTGTAAAAGCCTAACCGTTAAAACAATAATCAGTTGTTTAAACGTTTTAAACAGCTGATTACGTTTTAATTAGGGGAAGTTTAAACTGGGCAGCTCTGGCTGGCAAGAGGTGCAGAGTCCAGAGGGCGGGGATGGAGTAGGGGAGGTGCAGAGCCCAGCGGGGGGAAGCAGGGTAGGGGAGGCGCAGAGCCCAGTGGGGGGGTAGCTGCAGCTGGGCTTGAGCCAGAGCAGCTGGGCAGCTCTGGCTGGCGGGGAGTTGTGGAACCCAGAGCAGTTCCCCACACAAGTGCAGAGCGGGGGAGAGCCACAGCTGGGCTTGGCTCAGTTCCCCGCCAGCTAGAGCTGCCCAACTACAGCTCTGCAGTAGAGGAGCTACAGCCAGGCAGCTCTCACTTGGCAGTGAGGAGCCGAGCCCAGCACAGCTCCTGCCCCCCACATTTATTTTTTACATCCCTAATTGAAACCCTGCAGTTCTGCCCGTCAAACAGGCCCTGAGTATGGAACTGGAAGCATTTCAGAGAAAGTTACATGGAGGTTCTGGACTTTAATTTCTTATCTAGGAGTCTAAATTTGGCCTCCAGGATCTCTCGCCTACCTTTCCTGATGTCACTGATACCTGCTTGTACCATGACTGTCGGCTTCTCCCCAGCACAGCACATAAGTCTGTCCAGATGACTTGAGAGAGCTACAATTCACCATATAGTTCTCCCAGTCATCACAAACCCAACTATCTATATTTCTAATGACCAACTCTGCCATTGCTATTACCCATCACTTCCTAATAAGATTCCCTCCCCTGGAGAAGTATCTTAAGTGCAAAAGGATAACATGGCATCATCTGGAAGGAAGGTCCCCACTATGCGGTCTTTTCCCTCTGCTTTTGATGGTCTCCTCTCCCGAGACTTTCATCCTCTTCAGCAGCAGAGGCCATCAGAGTGGGGGTGGGACTACTCTACTATGTCCTGGAAAGTCTTCTCTATGTACCTCTCTGTCTCCCTTCATTCCTTCAGTTCAACCACTCTGCTCTCAAGAGCCTGCATTCACTGTCTCAGGACCATGCACAGGCTCCTTGCACAGAATGGACACATATGCCACCTGCCCACAAGGCAGGTAATCATACATGCAGCATTTAATGCAACAAACTGGATAGCCCCCCACTCAGGCCGAAGTCCAGCAGCAGTATTCTTTTTACTCCTGCGGTTTTTTTTGGTTTGGTTAGGTGGGTGGGGAGGAGGGTTCTGTCAGGGAGAGGGAGAATGTTAGGTGTATCTGGCTTTCTTGCTCATTCTCTAAACTCCCCTCGCAAAACTCCCCTGTTTGTTGCTCCTGTTTACTAGCCTGATTATTCCAGGCAGCTTCAAATCCCTCATGTATGAATGATCTGAGTATCTAGCATTTCAAATAAAAGTGTCTCATAAGAGCAGAGTCCATTCCTCCAGCCTTATTTCAAGAAAGTGAATGGTCCTGCCCATTTGGAAACGCTCAGGCTGGGTAGTATCTGCTCTGCCCTGTGAATAATTGATTGTGTATGGCTCCCCGATGCATATGTGTTTGCCTGGGCTACTATTGGGACGCACTCACATATAAGGCAGGGCAATTGTCTCTATTAGATAACTAAGGTTTCAGAGTCTGAAAAATCTTCTCTACAAACATGATTTGTGTATAAATAACCTTTTCCTTGCTGGATCTGAAAAATATAAATTTTCCATTCTGACAAAAAATGATCAGATCTTTTTTCTGTTTAGACAATACAGTCTCAATATCTTCAGATAAAATTACTGGGGAAAAGCCTTCAGATGGGTGCAAGTTATGAAGTGAAAGTGCGATCAAAGCCCAACGGAAACTATTTCAAGGGTACCTGGAGTGAATGGAGCTCTTCTCAATACTTCCAAACTGCAGCAGAACAACTCAAAAAGAAAAGTAAGCGGAGGGAAAGCTCTTCCTCACATTTGCAAAAAGCCTAAAATCTGACTAAGTCACTTGGTGCAGCAGATCAGGTGTGAGGCCAGGCAGAGAATCCGGGGCTACTAATGACTCCCTGATTCTCTACCTAGCCCCAACCCCACTGCCTGTGCCAGAGGCCACTGGTCCTCAAGGGATTATCCACCTGCTGAGTATTGCCAGAGTGCTGCACACTGCAGCCACCTCTCCACCCTTCACATGCCCCTGCCTACTCCCTGCACCAGCAGCTAGAGGGAGGGTGACATAGGAGCTGGCTGCCCCAGTTCTGGGTCTGTGGGGGACTTCCCAAAGCCAGCTGCTTTCCAAGCAGGAGCAATAGGGCCAGAATGCATCCTGTTTATGCACAACATGGACAGAATGGGGCAGAGAACATGGCACAACATGGACAGAATGGGGCAGAGAATCTGGCCCCTTCATTTTTGCTGATTACCCCATGAGCCACCAAGGATAAAGAGCAGTTTGCATCAAACATTTTAGCCATAGCAGAGTCAGAGCAATGCAAAAGGATCCATTTTAATATTGCCAATTGTAACATGTATTTACCTCATTTTAACCACAAACTACATTATAGATGAAATTTCAGCATTTCAGTTGTGAACAACAGCAAAGCTTTTGGTCACTACGGCCCTGAGACAGATACAGACTGGTGTTCTACAGAAGTAAGACTGAAAATATGTGCTCAGTCTAAGGGGCTGATCTTTAGTTCTAGCTGAGATATGCTCAGCGCAGCCCCCACGGCAGATAAGCAAAAATTGCTATACACCACCTTCAAACTCCTCAAATTCCCCAAGGCAGCTAGGGCATAAATCAATGGATCCCTCAGGCTGTTCTAATCTGGACTAGGAGACTGGCCTGGACTGCAAATACACTTTCCCCCACCAGACAGATGGGCGAAATGAGGCAGCTGAATCAATATACCACTCCAAAGACAGGACACTGTATAAAATTTGTCAATGTTCCTCAGTAATAATAGGCTGGTGCTTTCTTAAAAGAATACCTCAGGGTAGTGGAGAACAATACTGTACTTATAAACACACCTAATATGGTATTTATTCTTTATTTTTTGTTAGATATTATAACTACAGTCATGTCATTGCTCATTGTGGGCTTCATTGTGTTGGTTATCGGGCTTGTTCTGATCCTAACATTTTGGAAAAACAGGTAATTTTAATTTCTTTTAATCAAAAGAATATTAACCAATCATATTATGGAGATCCCATCTCCTCCTTTTATACTAGCCAACAATTCTTACCCTATCCTCTGGCCTCTCACTCAACAGGAACATGTACAAATCATAGAACTAAGAATGGGAGAAAAGCAAAAGAGGTATGGGAAAGGAGATTGTCTAGTGCCTTTGTCACCTCAAGCTTGCTGTCATGTGCGCTACGTCCCGGGACCATTCAGAGGCTGAAGATAGTGCAAAATGTTGCAGACTGCTTATTGAATAAAAGTGCACAATGGGAGCTCATTAGACCAGAACTCTGTGATTTGGCCTGGCTTCCAATAAGCTTCTCAGAGGAAATCCTGGTGTAGGTTTTAACCTATAAAGCTCTGGATCTATAGTCAGGTTTGAGAGCTGGTTATGGGAGAGATTGCCTTTATTCCCGTGATACACTGCCATAGCTGAAATCAAGAAAGATGGTCAAAGCTGGTGCTTGTAGACTGTTCAAAAGTGGCACTAATTTTGGGTGCCTCAAAACTTTTGGTGCCCAACTTGAGAGCCTGATTTTCTGTGGTGCTGAACATCCGTGGCCTCTCATTAACGTCAGCTGAAGTTCCAGCTACTCTGCACCTGTGAAAAAAAACCAGCTCTTAGATGTCTTACGTTGAACACCTGATAAACGAAGTATCCAAAATTTCTGACCACATTGATAAATTTGGCGTTTAGGCCCTCTGCCTCAAATCCCTTTTGGAAAAATAGGAGTAATAGGTACCTAATTAACTATATCACTACATTGTTTTGTGAACTAATTAGTCAATGTTTTGTGAAGTGTGTGGAGGATGAAAAGTTCTAGCCACATACCAGTGGAATATTATCATTCAGAGGCAGTAAGATAAAACATAATCCACACCACTCATATTCTTCCTCTACTTTCACCCTTGGAATAAGAGTTCAGAAATGGCCTTCTTAGAACAAATATCTCATGCTGGATAATGCAAAACACACAGAGGTCTACAAGAATTAGTATGATGATATAAAGTCTGTTACTACTACTCTACTACTACTAATATAGTGCCTTCCATTATGGCCGTTCCAACAATCCCTTCTTGAATACTGTTATTGTTGCTACATATCTCGTTTCAGAATCAAGCCGCTTTTGTGGCCAAAACTTCCTGATCATAAAAAAACTTTGGAGCAACTTTGCAAGAAGCCAAAAAAGGTGCGTGCTTCCACTGCTTTGATTATCTGAGTTTGTTTACAGGGAACATGAATAATACTCATACAGTATGATATATTTGCTGTATGTACTGGGCCATGTTTTCAAGTGAACTTTTAAATTTGATTAATAAAAAGTAACATTTGCATGTGTAAATGGTATTTGCACCAGCAAATGAAATCGTCAGCCATATAATCGACTGGCAAATTGAGATTTTGCTTGTGCAAAACAATGATGGTTCTTGATGGCAATGAGTTGAAAATTCCTTTGAAAATTTGTACCATGATCTCTTTCCACTTTTATGTACTCAATACAGTCAGTGTGTAAAGTTAAGCATGTACATTATCCTTTCGCAGACTGGGGCCTAACTGGCTACAGTTCCAGATTAAGGTGTGGAATTAACTCATAGATAATTGTAAACAATTCTATTTTTCCTCACGGAGAAAGTTAATAGTGCTGATTTGTACATGGAATAATGTGTTCCAGATAGTGCGTTGTTTGAGTCATTTAGCCTTTGGCCTCACATCTTATTTTTACCCTAAGTCATAGGTGCTCAACCTGGGGGTCACAAACAGATGGCAGGGGGTCATGACTAGCCTGCTCTTTCCTTGTTGTTAAAGTGGAAGGGGCCCTTGATGACCCTGGCTAGTTGAAAATGGGTTCGTGTGCATACAAGGTTCAAAGTCACTGACCTACGTGATTCTCTCAAAATGAATGGTCAATCTGTTATAAGTTAGTTCCCAGTTTTGCACCTGCGTCAGATTTTCATTCAAGATCTTTTATTTATTTGTAAGGGGAAATAAATTAATAAAATCTTTTTTCTTTAAGAAACGTTTAATATGCATAAATGAAAATTCTAACATCTGATGAGTTATGGGAGTGTCTTCCTTTCACTTAGTACCTGTAGTTAACTGAAATTATCCTTTGTCACACAGAATTATGATATAAGCTTTAACCCTGAAAGTTTTGGATATGTTCATATTCATAAAGTGGATGGCATTCAAGCCAAAGCAGAAGTGGAATGTTTTCTGCAGCCGTCGGCTCCTCTCGAGGCAGATGTTTCAGAAAATGTTAGGAATGGATCAGACATGAAGAAGAGCATCACTGACGTAGACAAAAGCATCCTAAAGCTGCCTGTGACTTACGGAGGAATCTGGCCATCTGACACCTTGAATGGGCACTTATGTGAGACTCGCCTTCCCATGTTAGATGGATTAAACAATGTCATCCCATATCAGGAGTGCAGCAGCAATGATACACAATTATATAATTATGGACCCATGACCCATTCCACATCTTCAGTGGACCCCACTGTTCAGCCCAGATCAGGACCCTTAAATACTGACACAGTGTCCCAAATACAGCCCAATAATGGAATTAGGTCATCAAATAAAGATGAAGCATATGTCACAATGTCCAGCTTTTGCAAAAACCAGTAAACCTCAAAAACCATAGGATCATAGGATTTGCTGTAGCAGAGCAGACTATTGGTCCTTCTTGTTTGGATCTCCTGCTGGTTGATTCAGTGAGTAATAAATTTGATAATGTACCTATCCCATTTTGCAATGCTGTAATAATTGGAGATGGATTATAACGGACCAAATTCTGCTCTCAATTACACCACTGCCAATGTAGAGTAAATTCAGTTTAATTAAAAACAAATTTAGTTCAGTTTAAGACCTTAATCATGAAAGGTGATTACTCTACAACAATGACATACTATTACAGTGCACTTCACTACTGCCCTCTATCTAAAGGAGTCGTGAGTGCTTCATATGTTTGTTAACTCACCTATCAACATCTCAGATTACATATCTAAAGATTTTATTGATGGTCATAAAATCCCTATCACAAAATATGGCTGCAATGTCTATGTAGATTATGATTTCACTTAAACTGGGGTGAATGAATCAGGAATAACATGGCTAAAGTAAGTAGAGTTATACCAGTTGTTAAAGCAGAATAAGTGAGATCAGAATCAGCTTGTATTAGTTTGGGATTCAGGATCTGAGCTTGGTCACTCATTCCCCATCCAGCAACATCTGGAGGAAGACTGCTCAGCTCCCAGACAACACACAGAATCACTGTCTAACGACCTCTTTGATGACTTCAGTGCTGCTGCTATACACCCAAGATAGCTGCACCCATCCTAGCACAGCCACAGCAAGGGCTGTACTGATGCATGGCATGTGAGACTGTACAATAATGATAAAAATAGACTGAAAGGCTTAAACCAGATCAATTAAGCCTGGAAATCATGTGTGTAAGCAAGTAGAAGGTGGGAGCAGAAGGCCCAAGGGAACCAGGTTCAACACTTGTAAAGAGAGTCATAGTGATTTTATGTAGGGATGGACTCCAAACAACCTCCCCCCCAGTTTGACCCTCCCCTGGATTCTGGGAAAGATCAGACCCCAAGCCAAACTTATCAACGCAGGCCCAGCTTCCAGTTTTCTGTATTACCTGTCTTTATTTCTACTGTACCGACCGCTTTTATTAGACAAACAATGGGCCAGATCTTCAGCCGGTGTAAATTGGCTTAGCTCTGTTAACTTCCAAGGATTAATGCTTATTTACACCTGTTGAGGGTGTGGCTTGTTGCTCCATGCCTAGGAGATAAAAAGGTGCCTGGGGATCAGTTCCCCAGTGCCAATTAAAACACACGGTTACAGAACTCAGTGTTACAGCACAACCAAGTCACTGCCCTATTCTTTAACAATCTAAATAGAAAAAACACATGTAAAGACAGAGTAGTACAAATACAGCATCAGGCAAAACACTTGGCAATATATTAAAGGGGTGATTCTCAGCGATGGTTGTATTGATGGTGTGTTAATATGTAGGCTGGATCCTCAGCTGGTATAAATAGGTATGGCTCCATGGAGATGGATAGGTGACATGTGGGCACTTTTTTCTCTGCCTTCTCATGCACAAATTAATGCAGCCTGTGAGTATTTCCCCTAGCAGTCTTTTTGTCATGGGTGCCTGAAATATCTTTAGTTTTTCCATCATCACCAGTCCCTATGTGGCTAAGAGTGAGTCAGCAGATTTTGTGCCTGGGCTGGCAAATTTTCCTGAATAATTTGTAAAACTGTTACCACTATAAGATCCATTGTCTTGTAAATTGTCCAGTAACAATGTCAGAGTAGTACTCAGCTTTCTCCAATAAGGGAAACCCTGGTCCCTTCCCCTTTCCTTACTCCATAGCTCTATGGGGTTCCTTGTATTCTGTTATCAAGGGATGTTTGATCCATGATGTAGTTCCACTGGCCTGACCATTACCCATTGGCTGGCAGGAGCATGGGAGCTGCAGGAACTGCTACAGCCTCATAGTTGCTCGACAGCCAAGGAATATGGTCTGAGGAGAGAAAAGCAGCTTTGCTATGCTTTAGGATAAGGGTTTGCCCCTTTGTGAGGTATCAAGTCCTCTAGCTGCTTTAAATTCTCATTGTGGGAGTGATGGCCTGATTAGTGCAATAATAAGTAACCTTTTCAGGCAGTTTACTTTTTAAGTATTAAATATCATGGGAAGTATTAAGACAAAAATCCTCCTTTTATCCATTTCTCAAATTAAATTAAAGAAACAGAAAAGCAGTTATTCCACCCCAGCCAGACCAGAATCTAGACATCTATATTTAATTTGGTCCTGATTCTGTTTTAATTCCAATATAAATCAGGGGTGATTCCACTGAAGTAAAAGGGTTTTGTTTGGATGAGTTACACTTAGCACAGAACCACAGGGATGGAAGATGTGACTCCAAGATGCCAGGCTGCTCTTGCACTGGCTAGTAACAACCCCTGAGAGGCTATTACATCAGCCACGGACTGCTGGAGTACAACAGCACTCTAGTCATGAGCCCCATCTTCCCAGCCAAGCATGTGGCCCGAAGTAGTCAGTGTATTACAGTACTTTTTTATTACTGTTTAGCACATAGTAGTAAGAGGATATAGTCTGATAAAACTGAACTAAAGCACTGGACTTTAATTCCTTTGCTTGATAATGCTTCTATTTCATAAAAACAGCTGCTAATGCTTGAAATATGCAGACTTGCACACTGCAACTGTAGATGCCGATTGTGTCAGGAAGCTATTCTGTTCTTTTACCACATTACGAAATAGAAAAAAGAAGCAAAAGAATGCCATATAAAATAATAGATAGTACGTAGGTCATGTTATACTTATTTTGACCTCACACATACAATGTTAGAAGGTAAAAGGATATACAAGCATCTGAAATTTTTAAACAGTAATGAACATATAAAAGAATAGTCTTGCTATTCATACTAGAAAACCATGTTGCTATTTTATACTGTAAGAGTGGATTATTGTAACCATTAACCACTACTCTACTTAAGAACAAATTATCATACATATCTTCCATATGCATTAGATATCTTTTTTGCATAGCTGCTAATGTCTGAGTACCATCATATTTCTGTTTTATTTAACAAAATAACATGTAAACCTGTTTTGTAATGTTTTAGCATATTAAAAGGATGTCTATTTGCATTATATGTTTGTGGTTCTCTCTCATCTTTGTTGAGATATAACTGTCTACCACCATACAAGCTGACACGTCTGATTCGGGGCTCATTGAAACAGGTTTTTTATGAGTATAGTTCCACTGAACCTGATTCTAATCCTACTTCAGGCACCATATATCAGGAGTAACTCCAGTCAAGTCAAAGGAGTTAAATGACTGCGAGGCCAGAATTGGGCCCAGTATGTGTGTCCTTACAGAGTATGGTGCATTGCATGGTTTTTAAATGTGCTTTATACCCTATATAATCAATAAGGGACAATGGGGTTTTGACTCTGTGAAACCCCACACAAACTGGTTTTACAGCAGTGTCACTACAGGGAGTTCAGAGTCCTTACTCATGATTTACACTCTTGTCCATGTGAGGGAAACTGGGCTCTATGACTGTAAAACTTCTCCATGTAGCATATACTTTGTGTCTACTATTGGTAATGATCCTGGGCTCAATCCTTGGCTAATGAAGGTTGAGGCTCTCAGCAGCTTTCCCCTCATACTTAGTGAAAGTCTTTGGGCTGTGAACTGAAGATTGCACAGCCCATCTTATTCCCCCCAATGGTAGAGAAGTAGCTGGGTTGTACTGGAAGGAGACATTTAGACCTATCCAAGGATAAATGATAGCTTTGACTGTTAGACTCTGCACACTCTTTTAGGGTCTGGATGTCAGTCACACCACTATGCCCATAGCCTCCTGGCAGAAGAATTTGTGAATAAAAGTTGGTGAATTACACTCATTCATTAATGTTATGGCTCCTGTCCTCTCCTTTTCCCTCCTAAAATAAGTACATGCACAAGTCTAATCATCTTTAGGAATACGTTAGTGACTGTCATCATTTGGGGTGCAGTTCAGACCAGTGAGAGGTTGTGTCACAGCTTGTCCTGAGTGCCTTAATATGCTCTGCTGCTATAGCTGTTGGTATTGCTGCTCCCAGCAAGCATACAAAGTGTCTGTGTGTTGAGCAGCTCAGATTCAGCACCTCTTCTTACACCGCAGCCACACTCCGGCCTCCCTCAACCTTGGTTACTACTAGCCACGAGAGCCTAACATACCCCTTCCCCCACTTCCAAATTCCCCCAGAACCATCTGCCCTGAAGTGTTCAGCTTGCCCCTGGAACTTTCAGCAGAGTAATAAGGTCCATTGCTCCTTTAAAGAGGCAAAAAGCACAGCAGCTTGTTGTTTTAACTGGAGTGAATAGTCAGCTGACATCAACACAGTACTGGGTTGATGCAGACTAAAAATAACACACATGTTTTTAATCACTAAGAGAGGTTTTAAGCAAGTCCAAAGATAAGGATTGTAGCATACCACTTCACCAGACCCTCCTGTTCCCCCTCCAGTTCTGCTCCCCTGGAGTTAAGGGCTCCTCAAAAGACTCACAACCCTGTTGTATTTGTCATCACCCCTGCTTGTTTATTTTCAGAGCTTACAGTTCAGGCCTCACTCCTGCCCCAGGGGCTCAGAGTTCTACATCCCTCCTAGCCAGCAGGCAGTCTGACTAGCAGTCTCCTCCTAGTCTGCATGACCATGCCTTTCTCTCTGGTTTCCTCTATATCTCGCTGGCCAGGTCACCAGCTGTTCCACTTCACCTTGTTAATCCTGGCTCTGACTGAGACTAATCAGTATTGCACCTGCTCCAGCTCTTTGGGCCAGGGCTGACAGAGACAACTGAGGGGTTCATCCCCTCCGCTCTGTCACAAGGATAAAGTCAGAAATGGTTAAAAAACAAAAGTGAAAAATGCATTTTGGTGACTAAGACTTAACAAAACTATGGTCTTGGTTCAAAGTGAGATTCTTACCACACTTTCTTCCAGCAGGATGGCTGACCTCTCCCTTGGTCAGGCTCTCCCACAAAGTCCAAAGATCTCAGTTCCATTGTCTTCTTAGTTGAAAGATTACTTGGTGTTCTTTGCCCCTTTCTTCTATAGTCCAGTGAACTTTTGAAATATCTCCTTCTCAAAGTTCAGTGCCTCTGCTGTGAGGCAAGGTGCCATGCAGTCTGATGAAAAACATTTCACCCTGGTTTCTTCCCTGCTAGTGCTTTCTGCAATGTAAATTGATCTGTCCCTGCAGCCTCCAGGATGCCAGTGAATGGCCACTTGTCTGTGATCACATCTGGTTAACTTCATTGGTATTTCCTCTGTCTGGAAATAGCCTGTTTACCCACTCCCCAGACTTATTTGGTTCAAACACATTTTAGTCCCATATTTCCTTCACCTTTGTACACTCCTTTGGAAGCTTACCCTACATGCACTGTGCAAGAATATTAATGATCAGTGTGCTACTGGTTTTCCAATAATACCTTACATAACATCTATTACATACAGATTATGATGTAAGTGAATTTGGGTGCACTGAACTGGTCAAGCCAACTGAAACTCACTACCTGGTACCAGTGAGCCTCTTGCCTTCTGGCATTGCGATGCTCATAGGGTCTCAGTGACTCCTACTGAATTATGCTTGCAGTCCCTATTAAATGAAAAAATATTATAGCTGATGGTGATGCAAAATAGCATCAGTAAGATCAGTTGGTTGGTGCTACAGTTCCATAGACTATCCCTTTGTACTGATGTTGGTATTTCTATTCTTAATTACATAACAATTTGTATATAATTAATACCTCCAGGGGATTTCTGAGCCAAAACATTAAAAATTCTGTGCACAATATTTTAAAATTCTGCAAAATACATTTGTCAAAATAACAATATATAATCATGCCAGTTTCAATTATTTTGGTAATTTATTTCAAAATACCTGTCAGCAAGTATGTCTGTAACAATACAGACAACAAAAAAGATTCAGAAAATGTTTTTTGACAAATAAATTCCTTACTAGGCATATTAATACAGAACTTTGGGTAATAATTCATTTAAACTACAATACAGAAACATATTTCCTTCATCCCTCAGAAACAGTGCAAAGGCTTGGGGGAGTCAAGGGTAACAGAGGAGCTGAGGGAGAAGGAAGTAATTGCTGGGAGCCTGGGAGTGAACTTGGAAGGTTATTGGGTAGGGTTAGAAAGTATGGAACAGAGTTTTTTGGGGGAAAGGTATTGTTAGGGAGTTGGGGAGCTTCCAACATGCAGACCCTGGCTGACCCCTAGCTACTCCCATTCATTCAGGCTCATCAGCCCCATCCCCGTCTTTCCCTGCACCTCCCTTCCCCCATCATGTTTCCCTGCAGCACCTCCCATTCAGCCCCTGGCTCAATGCTAAAACAACGAGAATTCTGTAGCACTTTAAAGACTAACAAATTTAATTTCAGCAGGCATAAGCTTTTGTCATCCCACTAGCTCTTGTGCCTCCACCCCAGTCTCTCCCCCCCTAACCCTTCTGAACTCTAGTCTATGTGACCCCCACCCAGCAGCCCCATGCACCCCTCTCTGTCTGTCCCTCCCATATCCCATCCCCCTCACTTGGCTCCACAGGCATATCACTATGAGAAAAAGAGCTTCTGCTTTGTCTGTTATGTAACTGGCTGCTCTAGCTCGTAAGCTGGCTGCCCTCTCTTCTGGTGTCACAGCATCTCCTTGTGGATAAAAGGTGTAATTGCAGTGCCACTCCAGCAGAATGTATTATTCTGCAGAGAAAAAAAAATCTGCAGGGACATGAATTTTGCATGTGCACAGTGGTGCATAATTCTTCCAGGAGTAAATTAAAGTTGTAATAAGCAGGCAGATCCTTGCTAGCCCACTTATTGTGCATCTGAGAAAACCTCATGTGTACTTTCTTTATATGAGGGGTATATTAAATCTATTGTGCTTTAAATGTACTCCTGCCTCATTTGTTTCAGGCAGAAGAATTCAAAAGGCTGCTATGGAGAATTCAGCCTTTGCACTAGTAGTTAACTGTTCTATATCATTCCTCAGCATATAATTTCACACACACATACACACTTTTTTCCCTAATGTTTTATTAAAATCTAAATGTGAAACAAAGGAAAGTTTTAACAAGCAAACTTTTAAAACACCAAGCGAAAGGAGCATGCGTGCAGATTTCTTTATTTACAAAATCTATGTAAATGTAGCAAACATCTTTGTACCAGGAATTAAATTACCCCTAGCCTTGATCTTTACAAATGGTAGAAAGACCCTTATGAAAGTTATGTTTAACCTTTATATCTACTTAAAGTAATGTATTTTTATAGCCTTTTACATTTACTGGAAAGTAGCACCTGTTGACTTTAGCTGTAAGGAGGCCTTTTAATTTAAACTTTGTAACACTGGTTTACAGAATCTCCTTTGTAAAGTGTAAAGATTTTTGGGGGGAATGTGATATGATTCACATAAATGGTGAATGATCATTTACACTAAAAGTTTAAAAAGCCAACCGCCATGTAGATTGAATAACTGCATGCAGTGAGATAAAGACTAACCCCTTCTCCTGCCCATCCTTTCTATCTAAAGCTAACTTTTGCAATAAAATCATTTTTTTTCAAAATCATGCTATATTAGCATGCCTTTATATTGGATCTAAACATGACATTAAGAAAGCAGCATTTTGAAAGGAAGAGGGACCACTTTGTCACAAAGCTCTATTTTTATATCTGTATGAAGGAGTAAGATTAAAGACTGACTCTGCTCACTTTTGTTATTTGAAGAAACAGCCTCAAGACCCTCCCCTACTCATACCCCCCCCTTGACTTTTTTCTTAATTTAAAACTGTCATATTCTTTTGCTAACATACAATTTTTAATCATAGCAAAATTTAGCAACAAAAAATCATCATTGATCATTTTTATTGAGATTGTACTATAACAAAATGGTCTGTTTTAGGGGTGTTTTGTAGAGGTTTAGTGAAATAAAAATGTGTACAAAGCACTGCTTTATCCTTTTAAACTGCTACTCAAAAAGGCCCTGTCCTGTTGGATAAGTGCGAAGTCAAAATAAGAAGGCAGAAAGCAGCTTTGCCTGCCTGAGGTAACCTCTAATGAAGTGAAAAATGGGCCCCAAAATTACAGGAAAATCACTTGCATTTTAATGTTTAAAGTATTTAAATTAATGTATTTTTACTATGGAATTATTTTATACTTGCTCAAAATATTAAAAATCTAACCAGATAAATAAGGTTCACAGCACATTAGCCAAATCCTCAAAAACAAAGGAAATCTGAAATGAGAATAAATGTTATGTTTGAAAGAAGCTATAGTTTATTAATTTAGTATCTCTCTATAAAAATACACACACATTCAGTCAAAAGATCCTAAATTTATATATCATATCATTATATTATATTACACACACGCGCGCGCGCGCGCACACACACATATGTATCCAAAAGATCCTAACCTGAAGAGGGTAAGGGGGAAAAGCTGAGAGAAAAACATGAAATTAACACAAGTCTGTAGAGCTGTAATAATCAGCCCCCTACCCTCTGTCCTCTGCACACCTTTGTATGACTCCATCTGAGGGAACAGGAACAAATCTTATCTTATGTGGCTTTTTTTGCTTTTAAGAAAAACTTTGATTTTAGGGCTGATACTTAGGAACCATCTTGCCCCAATCACCAGTGAGGGCAGGGTGAGAGGCACCCACTCCTGATAGGAACCTCAAGCACCACACACACATGGACACAGCAAGAGCCTGGAAGAAGAAATTTCTGAGCTACCTGGCCTGCTGTCCTTTCCAGTTTGACTGAAAGATACTCAGGGAAGAATCCATCCCCCTCATTACTTCCAGTGCTACATGGACCAAGATGAACCAACAGTGGCAATAAATTTGCAGGTCTGTAATAATATAAATATGCCTTTCAGTTTATTACGGTACATTGTGTTGCTGGATGCTGGTCTCATAGACTATGCTTAGTTGATGTGTCATACTATAATATATTTAACTTTAAATATACATTTAAAAGAAAAACTGAGAACTCTGCCATTCAATAAACACAAATTTAAGACTGACCCCCACAGTAGAACAGTAGTGTCATGCTTAGCTAATGATATGACCTACTGTACAGCATCATTCAGCATTTGAAATATGAGGCTATATTTTTCAAGGGAGGCAATCTGAAACAAGTAACATAGTCTGCATTCAGGAAGACATTCCATTAGAGCAGTGACCAATGTTTTTAAAAGTGGATGCCCAAAGTTTAGCACTAATAGGTAAGATCTTCAAAAGAGCTCAGCACCCGATAGTTCCCAAGTTCCCATTTATGCACTGTAATGAGGTGGTGCGGCCTCCCTCTGAGCCAGAGGGGGAAGGCCCTCTGTGGCCGCATGGGTGGAGTCAGGCCAGGCCCACCTCTCCTATTAGAAGTTGAGAGGTGGGACAAGAAGTATAAAATGTGGGGCCTCCAGCTCAATTGAGTGAGAGTTGTGGAAGAAGACAGATGTGTCTTGCTTGGTAAAGGCCTCTGACTCTGCTATCAAGCCAGGTAGTGCCCTGACCTGGGGAAACTGAGTCTGGAGAGCTGCTACTGAGACTGCTAGTGGCTGAATACCCAATGAGAGTGAGGATCCCTGGATGACAGGACCCCCTCCCCAGACTGTTGTAAGTAGCTCAGGGAAACCAGACTTCAGCCCAGTTCTTGCTGTAGGCACTTGCATCAGCGTGTTTCGGTGGGATCCCCACTGACCAAGTATCAGAGCCATCTGCCACTGTTAAGGCTGTGGGCTGGGACCTGGTGAAGTAAGGTGGACCTGGGTCCTCCTACCCCCTCCTGCCACCCCACCCGTGGGGTGATAACCTTCCCACCTGTAGCCAAATGGCCTGTGTTTCCCTGTAGCTCTGCCCTGCTTGAAGGCCAGGCTCCTCTCAGACTACTTAGTGTTCGGCCTTGCCAAAAAGGTCAACACCTCAACACTTGTGTAGCTAATTCCCCTGCTGACCGACTGTGATCTGAGTGACGCAGTGATGCGATCTGAGCTCCCTATAAGCCAGAGGGAGAGGGGTGACCACCACCGCACTACAGGCACCTAAATAAGCATTCCATCCAATGCCCACTGAAATCAATGGAAAGGCTTCCATTGATTACAAAGTTTTCAAAACATCTCAGTTCCTATCTGGGCATTAATGTGCGTGGTTGAGATTATCTGAAGAGCTTGGCACCCAGTGTCTGCCTCTGGGCTGTATTTGAAAATCTGGCCACAGACCATTATTAGTGATTTTTCAGAGGTGCTGAGCACCCATAGCTCTCCTTCCATTCACTTTTGAAAATTTCTTTGTGTGTTTGAGCACTTAGGGGAGTGTAGAACTGGACATGCAAAGTATCATCATAATTATAAAAAAATAGTGTTCAGGTACATTTTCAGTTCCCTTTTGAAACAAAAACCCACTTAAAAAAAGTGGCACTATCAGGATTTTGGATGCATGGCCCCAGTTCTGGATGACATAGAATCGTAGGACTGGAAGGGACCTCAAGAAGTCTTCTAGTCCCCTGCATTCAAGGCAGTACTAAGTATTATCTAGACCATCCCTGATGGATGATTGTCTAACCTGCTCTTAGAAACTTCCAGTGACAGAGCTTCCACAACCTTGCTAGGCAATTTATTCCAGTGTTTTAACTGCTCTGACAGTTAGGAAGTTTTTCCTAATATCCAACCTTAACCGCTCTTGCTGCAGTTTAAGCCCATTGCTTCTTGTCCTAGCCTCAGAGTTAAAGAGAACAATTTTTCTCCCTCCTCCTTGTAACAACCTTTTATGTACTTGAAAACTATCATGTCCCCCCATGCCAGTCTTCTCTTTTCCAGACTAAACAAACCCAATTTTTTCAATTTTCCCTCATAGGTCATGTTTTCTAGACCTTTAATTGTTTTTGTTGCTCTTCTCTGGACCTTCTCCAGTTTGTCCACATCTTTCCTGAAATGTGGCACCCAAAACTGAACACAGTACTCCAGATGAGGCCTAATGAGAACTGAAGAATTACTTCTCATGTCTTTTTTACAGCAGTCTTGCTACTACGTCCCAGAATGATATTTGCTTTTTTTGCAGCAGTGTTACATTGTCGACTCTAATAGTGGATCACAACTAAATATCTGTCAGATTCCCTTCTGCAGTACTCCATCCTAGGCAGTCATTTCCCATTTTGTATGTGTGCATCTGATTGTTTCTTCCTAAATGGAGTACCTTGCATTTGTCCTTATTAAATTTCATGCTGTTTACTTCAGACCATTTTTCCAGTTTGTCCAGATCATTTTGAATTTTAATCCTCTCTTCCAAAGCACTTGCAGTCCCTCCCAGCTTGCTATCATCTTCAAACTTTGAGTGTATGCTCTGTGCCATTATCTAAATCATTGATGAAAATATTGAACAGAAACAGACTCTAAACTGATCCCTGAGGGACCCCAAACAATGCAAACCATGCCGCTGTGAGCAATGATGTGAGGGTGTGTTCCCACAAACCCCAATGTGTAACAAGGTTACACAGCAGTTGTAACAATTCATGCAGTTGCCTTAATTCATATGAAAGATGGAAGAGTTTGCTTAGCTGCTTTTCATAGATCACTATGCAGCCTCAGGTAGTAAATAAGACTGCATATGCCAGATTAGATATATGTATACCTTTTTTCAGCACATCCTGCCCAAACCACACTCCTTTCTCTTATGCTACATACTTGTGGGCAGATTGGTTCGCCTGTCAGCAGAGTTTGGTGAGATTGTTTGACTGGTGTATGGCAAATGTATGCTATCTACATCTGACATAGGTCCACATTTATACAGCTATACATCTGTCAGGCTCCTCAGCTGGCTTGTTGTACTAATATCACATTCACCAGTGAATGTTTCCTTGCTCATTAATGCGCCCACCTATTTGCAGACCCATTTGCATTGTGTAAACAACTTCTAATAGCCCATGTCTATCAGTGAAATAATGGCCTCTGTAAGTCAAAAGATCAATAGTAAGTGAAAGGCTGTTTTTAGTGACACTGAGATAGAAATGTTAATTACCTCCCAAGACTCAGTTAATTCCCTGAAGATATTATTAGTTTGTTTACCAAACCTATTCCTCTGGTGCTTGTTCACCAGAAACTAGAGCAAAATAACCTTTGCTGGAATGCCTGGTTAGGAGGATAAAATGCCTTCTTACCTTAGTGAAATATACAGGAGCCAGTCCTGCACAGGATTAAGAAGCTTGTAAGAGGCTGAGATGCAGAAAATGTTTGGATCAGCAAAGTAAACTCTATGTAATGTAAAATCTTGCCCCATCTTGCAAGGGACTGAAGGTCAGACTTAAATGGGTATTTAAAGCACCTAAAGATTCAGATAGGAGCCAAATGTGATTTTCAAAAGCACTTTAGCAGGTTAGGTGCACCGCTCTGCATCCCCATCCCCTATTGAAATTACTGGGAGTTTATACTAAGCAGTTGTGCAAGTGCCCTAGTTTCAAGGCTCAGTCCTGCAAGGTGAAGAGAAGGAAGCACTGAACACCTTCTCCTCCCACTGAAGGCAGTGGGAATTGTATAAATTCAAGCCAGAAGTTTTGATAGATGCTGTGACTCTGCACAACTCAGCTCAGCTCCTTACTTAGTTTTCACTTAGTCCTTCCTCATGCAAATTCCATTTGACAGGCAAATCATGAATGGTGCTGAGCAACGCTGACTTCCTGAATGTCGCAGGTGCTCCACACCTCACAAGTGCATGGTATTGATCGCAGTCTCTGGCAGGGAGAGATTATCCAGACACTTCAAGATGGAATAGTGTGTCAGATGTAGGGCTTGGATCTGAGATGGGTGATTGGTGCAAAATAGACCACGTACAAAAGGAACAAATGCTCCTCCTCCTGACATCTCTCCCTCATTTGTCAATTAGATTCACATACTAGAATCTGGGTGCGTGTTACAGTACATCCAGGAACCAAATCAGTGCCAGCATTTGCCATTATAGCAATCCCGAACTAGCTCTCAAAGCTCAGAATCAACCCCATGATGAAAACATATACATGAATTTGTTTGGATCATAAAGACAAATTTGGCAGTCTTTGCCTATTTGCTTAGACAGAGAGAGAACTTGATTGGGAGCCTTTTTTCCATAAATAAATTACCTGTTATATGGAAAAGTATATTTTCTTAGAGGAGCAAACCTGGATAAGAGTTTCAATCTTGCATCCATTGTAATCCAATATCAAAACTCACATTGACTTCAATGGAAGAACAAGCAGGCTTAAAGAACATTTACCATAACTATGGCCCCTATCTTGCATTTGCTTATGCCTATGGGTAACTTTACACGTGACAAGTCCTGCTAAACTTCTCAGATGCTAACTTATTTGCAGCGTTGGGGCCCATGTTTGTAAAAAAATAATGTACATTGTTCTATACGGGATTAAACAGCTGGGATTTGTTCTTTGTTCCGTTAATTTGTTCTTTGTTTTATGCATTTATTATTTTGGTTGCAGGTTTTTGAGGTTGTCCTTTTAAACTTGTAAAAATGTAACATGAAGGAAACTTTTAAAATAACTCTTCAAATTATTTCAGAGTCAAATAAACCCCTTATTATGATGATCAGTAAATAATGGAGAACAAAACGTTTCAAATCAGTGCTTTTATATATAGCAGGAATATCTACATTACTAATCGAATACATGGCCATACAACAGAGCAAGTGATTATGTTGAAAATGAAATTGCAAATGTAAACAGATTATCACATCCCCTAGTTCAAATCAATTCTTTTCATTAAGCACTGTTTGTTTCTTGCCTACTAAGAACTACCTATTAAAATATTAAAGCATGTGCAAGTGTTGAGTTATTTGGAAAACCGCTAATTTTGCAGGTGCATGTAGCCCAAAGAATCAGCTGAAAAATCGCAAACCCATACTGAGCTCCTCAAAAGCATCACACTTTTTATAGTCTCTGATTCTGAAAGTAGTAATAGCAAAAATCATAGATTCCAGGACTCTTCATCATTAGATGGAAGTATGCATTACTATCCATAGAAGCACTAACTCCAGCGTAATAGTTCAAAAACTCATCTTATGTAACCTATAAACAAGAAAGCCAAAGTTAACTATTTGCCATGCTGACACTATACATTGCTATATAACATAGACCAAATCAGAAAGCTTAACACATTCCAAAAATGTTTTAAACATTTGATTATTATCTTTCAGTTATGTCTCATTGTTATGTCCACCTGTCAACTATTTCAATATTGAAATTCATTGTTACTGGTAACTTTTGCTTGTCTGCAAAAATCTCTGTTCACATAGGTATCAAAATGGAGTTTGACTCAAAATCCCACTGAAGTTAATGGAAACACTCCCAGTTCTTCCAGTAGGAACTGGCTCAGGACCTGAAATAATGAACATGAGAAAAGTTACCAGATGTTATTATCCACAGAAATGTAGGAATAAAATTCACAACTCAGACATCAAAATATAGTAAAGCGATCCAATAGTAATGCCACTACCAGCAGGAATATGAAGAAGAAAAGAAAAGGCTGAACAGCAACACAGATTCTTTCAAAATGAGACATTAAGAGGAAATACATTTTAGAAACATATTAAGAACTGAAATTATAGTATAAAACTAGAGCTGGACAGAAATGTTTTCCCTCTCAAATATAATTTAGACAAAAATGAAAAAAAAATTCAGCACAAATTAAAATACTGAAAAATATTGGCCAAAACCCCCAAAATTTGGATTTTGGATAAAATATTTTTGAGGGAGTTTTTTGGTTTTGTTTTGGGGTTTTTTTGGTAACAATTTTTTTTTGCTGTGGAAAGCAGACACTTTTCATAAAAAAATTCAATTATTCAAAACCCCACTTTTGAGTGCTAACAGGGTCCTGCCACACCATTCCTTGGGCAGAATTTCCACTGACGTCAATGGAGTTTTGAATGCAGATCAGTAGCAGAGCTGTGCCCATGTTCATTTAGCAGAGTATTCTCCTTATTCAGAGCAGGTTCAATATAAAACATACAGAGCCAGATTTTTAAAGGTATTTTGCTGCTAATGCCTATTGAACTCGATGTGACTTAGACACCTCACTACCTTTACAAGCTGGCCCACAATGCCTAAGCTTCTACATTATGAGCGCAATCCATGAAGGTACTTTGGAGGCTAAGTCCCAGTTTTAGGCATAGCTGCAGTGCACAAAACTCCAGCTCAGCTGCCGCCTAACCCTCTGTGCGCCTAAACTCACTCGGCACCTATGTTTTTGCAGTAACAATTCTCTAGACACTTATGTTTTTGCTTCTCAGCATGCAAACTGCTGACGCAATCTGTGAACCTATTTCCTGCCTAAGTCCCAGAGCCATTAGCAAACTGGGGAACACAGGCATTTGGCTGCCTAAGTCCCTTTCGGTAGGTGTGCTCGGAGGTTGCCTACTGGATCGATTCCCCTCAAATGAGTGCACACAAAACAGCTGGGGTGGGGGCGACACTATGGAACATTCTGGTAGGAGGCTCTCTCAATCTCTCCTATTGAAGTTGTTCCACTTTAATCAAACAATTGAAAAATTAAATATTAATTGGGCCAGTTTGAGAGTTAGAATGGCTATAACCTAATGGTTAGAGCACTCACCTGAGAGGTTACAGATCCCTGTTCAAATCCCTTCTCCCCCTAAGGCAGATGGGGGATTTGAACGGGGGGTCCCCCATACCCTGGGTGAGACCTAACCAGTCAACTACAGGTTATAAGGGAGAGCCTCCTTTTCCTCCAGCCCCTGCCTCCTTGCCCCCCATGCGTTTAGTAACCTATCTTCCCCGGGTTCACAGATCACAAGCAGAGATAGGCACATCCCTACAGCCTGGACTTAGGTGCCTGGCTCTGTGAGAGGGATGGGAATTAGCACACACCCCTCTGGTCAGCATTTCCCACTGGCTAGCTCGGGCAGCTCTTCTCCCAGAATGCTGCCATTCTGGATCACATTTGTAGTTGCCTCTCTCTCCCCATTCACTGGATAGGGGCTTAGGTGCCTAATGCAGGCTTTGTGGCTCATAGGGCTGTTTCTGTAATTTTCCAGGTGCAGTGCATAACATTGCCATGCTTGCTTGTATCCTTTCATGAATCTGGGCCCATTTACTGCTGTTGGGTTGTTATTCAGTTACTAAAGGTATTGACGTGGACACAGCAGCAAAATGAGGACTGACACATGCATGTCAGCCCATCACACTGCTTGGTAGCACAATTTCTGGCTAATCCATTCCCTCACATCCTGAAGCCATATGTCAGCGCCTCCTTCTGACAAATGCACACTTTTATCTCGACAAATTTCTGGATAATTGTAACAGTCGTCCCTATAATGTATCACTGAACCCCCTGTGTCCAGCACCATTAGTCACAAGGGGCCTTTGTATCAGCCACAGACTGCTAGGAAATCCTTTTTCTCCCAGCCTTACTGCCTGAGCTGGCTGGGCGAGGATGATGTAGGAGCAACTACGATGGTTCTGCACCAGCTAACTATTTCCATATGCAGAGGAAATCTCTGCCAGCTTGATCTGCCAGTTTTAAGGCAGCTTTGTGTGAGGACACCAGCACAAAGGGGCCCAAACATACCAGAAAGGCTGACTGGAATATATGTTTAATTATTAATTAAGCTCTCATACAATTGGGTATCTTGAACCAGGAGTATCTTTACGATTTACATATTAACTGCAGGCTTCATAAGGAAAATGTGAACTAAACAAGAATTTTTGATCATATCAGGCCATATGTTTCTCTCTCCCCAGGCCTCATGACCACACACACAGAAACCAAACACACAAAGAGGAAAAACTAAGTGGAAGTTTTGATATTGTTGAGGAATTAGGGCCTATGGCAAGCCAGTCAATTAAGAGCTAAGGATCAGTGGGAGAATTCTGACTCTAAATCTGTAGATTCTGTGGTTTCCATCTGGGTGACTAGTCTCTCAGTGTGATTTCCAGTTCCTCCCACCCCACAGGTAGAATGGCTTGGTTAGGAGCCCTGCTGCCACTATCCCCACTGCTCTATTTGCTTATCAGATGTACAAGGTGAAGAATGAAAGTTAATTCTGCTTGCACTAACATTAACTCCTGCTGTGTTTTTTACCTGTAAAACCATTTTCCCTAGGGAACATGCTGTCTGGAGCAGCTGTTCTCTGGCTTTCTACCTCTCAAATGCCAGGGGAGCTCAAATGCATGGTGTTTGTTTGAACCAGAGAGTTCCTGTGGGCTCAGGCAGAGGGAGGGAGCTTCTATGAATCAATGTAACATTTGGACAGAATTCCTGCTCCTTTGTCCCCTGCACAGATGGGAGGGGACCACAGAGCTCATTGTTTACAATGGTTTTCAACTGTGGCTTGTGTTCCAATTTAGAACTCTGTGCTGCCCTTGATCCACACACATAACTCCTCCTGACATCAATGGGAGTTCCATATATCGACTGAAAACATGACATGCTTCAGACTAAGATGTTCCCCACAATTTATACCCTCCTGTGTAGTTTGACTTTCATGATAAGAAATAATGTCATAGAACAAAGTGCTAAATAATATTTTAGAATCTTAATTCCAATTCCAGATAAACTGGTGTATTGCCATATATCTTCTAATACCTGCTGCTGTGCATATTGCCACATCAAACTCTAGAAGATATATAGTACGGCTACACAAGCCTCTCTGCAGCATCTCTTGGGTATTTACTTTATTTAGACTAAAGTGCACAAGAAACTGCTATTTAATGGATTCATTCAATGCAACTTTACAAATATCCCTGTCTACAGAACAGCATACAATAGTGCTAGAGACTGCTCGTAGACTATAAGGTCAGAAGGGACCATTATGATCATCTAGTCTGACCTCCTGCACAATGCAGGCCACAGAACTTCACCCACCCACTCCTATAATGGACCCCCTAACCTAAGATGGAGCTATTGAAGTCCTCAAATAATGATTTAAAGACTTCAGGGTACAGAGAATCCACCACCAAGTGACCCAGCCTACTGGCTCCAAGCATACAGCATTATTTATAACAGCATCTGAAACCAGATTCAAGCCCTTAGGTCCATACTTCCTTTGATCTACGCACTGCACTTCTCTTAGTCAATGCAAATTTTGCCCATAGGTCAAGGGTTGCAGTGTCTGGGCTTTGGTATATAACTTTTTCAATTTAGCTGCCAATTTGCTGTGTTTGTTTATCCCTTGATTTGGCATATCTTCAAATAAAATTACATTTATTACAGTATTCACAATTCTATTATATTTACTAGAGGGTAACAAATATTTCAGCTCAGCTCTGTTTTTTCCTGTGTACAATGTACTTTTTCTGCAGTTACCAGTTCTGTTTTAAAAAGCTGATTGAGGGCCTGATTCTGCTGAGGTGAATGGGAACATTGCCAGAGGGATTAGAATCAGGCCCTCAGTAACAGTTCCACAGAAGTTTTCAGGGTTATTTATTCATGTACAATGACTTCCAGAATGTGCTTACAAGAGAAAAAAGTGTGCAGCAGGGGAGGGGCTATGGGCCTTACTGGCCCAGCCTTTACTCAGAGAGAATCCAGAGGGTGATCAGTTGGTATTCCAGCCTATAGCAACAGTGGCCACAGAATCCTGATGCCTGCAGAATGAGATGTACCAATGCTATCCCTGTTCACCTCACTCAGTTCCCTGCACAAAGTCCTGTTATTCAGTATCTGTGCAGAAAGAGAAGGGAAATCTAATCTCAAAGCAGTGCTCTTTCATTAATCACAATGGTCTTGATCCTTTGCTCATTGAAGTCAATGGCAAAGTTCCCACTGACTCTATGAGTGCATGATCAGGGACAATAAGTTTTGCAGTGTCAGAGCTTTTCATCCATTTACAAAGAAACAATTGCTTTTGAAAAGGCACATTGCACTTGGCATTCAATAAATGTTAGTAGAATTTGATATGGTTAGTATTAAACCAACAAACTCATCAAGAGTTAAGGTTAGTAAGACAGAACTCTTCACTTCACTTGATTAAATGTCAGCACAACCGATTATTGGGGATTCTGGGAGTCTTTAGATACAGCCTATGCCAGAGTGGGATCATTTTTCACTTTGTGATCCCCACAGCCCACTAATGTTATATCTTTATTTAAAATGTGCAAGGTAGATAATATACTTGTTACAGAACCAATTGTGGCAGCCGTCGGCTCCCCTCTAGTGGGTCCCACGCTTGCACTGTCTCTAGTGGGCCAGGGTGTGTCCGGTCACCCTGTCTTCCCTAAGGAGGGGGGTAGGGACCCGGGCCCACCCGCTCCTCCGGGTCCCAGCCCAGGGGCCCTATGAGAGGCAGCTATGTGCTGCTGGCACCGTGTTCCCAGCTGCACTGTCTTCCCCTGGGCTAACTTTCCCCCTCCTTCTGGCTCCTTGAGCCAGATAGATACCTTCGTTCGTCCACAGGACTCTGCACTCTGTTCTGCTCCTCCGCTTTAAGTCAGCACTCGCACTCCCTCTCCCACTCCTCCTGCTTGTGCCCTGACTGTTTGCGGTGGAGGGCTTTTATGAAGCTCCTGGCTGGTCCTTCATTGGCCCCAGCTGCCCCTAATTGCCCCCTAATGGCACTCAGTTAATCAACAGGGAACAGAGCCCTGAGCATTTTTGGGCTCACATACCTCCCTTCCAGCGCTCTGCTACTGTCCTCTGCCCTCGCTATCTCACACAATACATAAAATAATAATAAAGTGGCCACATATAACTGCCAGCATGTGAAATGGCACATGTATTATTCACATAAGGCACCTTTCTATGTCATGCAGATGAATTTATTTGTTGGTCCACAACAGCATCACATTATATAAACAGTCCTCATTTCCTTGATAACAAATATTTTCTTATCAAACTAATTTCCCTCTCCACTCACATCAACTTCCATCATTGTTAATTTATGCGATTGGGCAGAGCCATGCCAGATCAAGGAAAACACTGAGATTGCACAGCCTGTGGTAAGGGATTCCAGATATCTACAGTTGTGATGGTAGGTCATATTTAAACAAAATAGCAAGCGTGTTTCCCATAAGACCAGTTATCCAAACAGCCCAGGATCAGATTTTCAAGTGCTCAGTAGCTACTAATTCCCATTGCGACATTTAAGTTCAGATTTTTCAAAATCACACACTAAACTTTTGAACATCAGGACACTTAGTTTGGTATGTAAATAGGAGCTGAGTGCTTGAAAATCTGGTTCCACTTGTGGGTGTTAAGCTCCTGTTAAAATCTGGCCCATAGCAACGTTTTGTTTGCTCTGAGTATGGTTCGATTTGTCGTCAAAACCTTGAGTCTTTTACTAAGAATGAAGACATTGAAAATACAAGTATATGACACATTCACAAATTAATGGGAGTAAATCCTGCTTCATGTAAACCACTTTAACAATGACAACAATTTACTCTGACACAAGAGAAATGGAAAAAATAAAAGGAAACAAAGCAGGGATAATTAGAAGAAGTACATCTTTCAGACAGGCCCCTTCTTTTACCATCCCTCTCCTCACAGGTAATTGACCAGACATCAGCTCTCACAGCCATTGATGTGATAGGAGAATCCTATTATCTCTTCCAGTTCACTAACATCCTGTCCTTTTTTCAGCAGCAAAGCCAGGAAATTATAAAATTATAAAGTTATATATATTTATTTATTTATGATTATATATATTTATGTATAATAAAGTTCTTTAGTTCATAAAAATTCCCAGGAGAAGTAGCTTAGGTATAGTCTTTCAGTTTAGGTCCAGCATAGACATTGGATAGAGCATAGGTAAGTGGTCCAATTACACAGTTACAAGAGAACATTATAAATCATCTATGCCCACTGGTGACGTTGATAAGGGGAACAGTAGATAGATAGCCCCAGAAAATGAGAAGAAAGTCAAGAAACAAAGGAATAGAAGGAAAAAGGAGAAAGACAAATCTACGAATCTCTGGATAGAATACATGCTACAAAAATGCCCACACATTTATACACTGAGTTACATATATCCCAGAATCCTCTGCTCTGGTGCTATCTGACCTCCTTCGAAACACAGCTGCAGCTTGGGCAAAGAATTTGGGGACATGTCTGGGAATGAAAGGTGCCTATCACACATCAGAGGAGAAACTGGTTACCCATATGAGAGAAGAAACAACACAGACAAGGGAAACAGGAGGAAAAGGGAGGGGAGTGATGATTGGCAGGGCTGCCAAATCTCCTCTTGGCCTATGATGTCAATCAGCTCAGCATGGTCCTGACAAAACAATGTGGTACGGTGTGTATTGTCTCCTCTGATAGGCTGAAATCAGCACAGTGACTACAAATTACTATTACAGGAAACGTGACCATATTATTGTGCACATATTTAATCCCGTGGAGCTAAGAAGTTGGAAATAAAGTCTTGTTTCCTTAATCGTACAGTTAGAGTTTCCAAGCATTTCTCATCATGATAATGAAATAGACATCAGTGTCTATTGAAGCGCTGACTCCTGCATAGTAGTTCATGAATTCTTCTGTTGTAACCTAAAGTGGAAGATTTTAAAACAGAAAAGAAAACCTTCATTCTTCATGTCATAACACATATATATTCTATACATAAATAAACATCTATAAATGAGCAAAGACTGAAGTCATACATTGTACACTTTGTGCTTCAAGTTATCTTGAATTAGGAAGGAACCTAAGACAGGAGGGAAAATGAAGAAGGTGTAACTCCTTCAGTAGTAGAAAGTCCTAAAATGTAGAGGTCCTGTTCTCCAAGTGAACCTAGTTAAAAACAACTTCTCATCTTCCCTGAAAACTGAAAGATAGAATCAGTGAAGCTCTGGTCCTTCAAAAAGACAAACCTTGTCATGTAATTTTCTCATTGACTTATCTGAATTGAATAGCATGTTCATTACAATGTAATGGATGAACTAGAATGTGTTCCTGGTGCAATTGGGAGATTTTATATCCATTTATCAAGCTAAAAATGCTATTTTTCAGAGCAGATCTGACTAAAAGAGACAAAGCAGTTTTTAAATCCCAGCTGAGTTTTGTTTATTTCAATTTGCATTTTTGGGTTGAATCCATTTACAAAAACAACTAACTAGCCTGCCCATCCACTTTTTAAATTGGCATGGCCTTTTATATGTGTAAAACTATTTTTCTAATCCCCATTCATATATAATTCTTGCGAAGTTTTAATCTTTGGACCATTAATACAGCACTTTGAATAAAGATATTATACAAAAAGATATCTCCCTATCTAGTTCTTTCAGACAACTTTATTCAAACAACTAAAAGAAGTTTCTAGATCACAGCCTATTCTTCTCATGGGGGACTTCTATCACCCTGACATCTGATGGGAGAATAATACAGCAGTGCATGGACAATCCAGGAAGTTTTTGGAGAGTGTTGGGGACAACCTCCTGGTGCAAATGCTGGAGGAACCAACTAGGGGCTGAACCCCTCTTGACCTGCTGCTCACAAACAGGGAAGAATTGGTAGGGAAAGTAGAAGTGGATGGCAACCTGGGCAGCGGTGACCATGAGATAGTCGAGTTCAGGATCCTGACAAAAGGAAGGATCGAGAGCAACAGAATAGAGACCCTGGACTTCAGAAAAGCAGACTGACGACTTGAGGGAACTGATGGGCAGGATCGCCTGGGAGGCTAATATGATGAGAGAAAGGAGTCCAGGACAGTTGGCTGTATTTTAAAGAAATCTTATTGAGGGTGCAGGAACAAACCATGTGCCGAAAAAATAGCAAATATGGCAGGTAACCAGCTTGGCTTAACAGAGAAATCTTTGGTGAGTTTAAACACAAAAAGGAAGCTTAAAAGAAGTGGAAGCTTGGCCAGATGACTAGAGAGGAGTATTAAAATATTGCTTAAGTATGCAGGGGTAAAATCAAGAAGGCCGAAAAGTACAATGGGAGTTGCAGCTAGCAAGGAACATGAAAGGTAACAAGAAGAGTTTCTACAGGTATGTTATCAACAAGAAGTTGTTCAGGGAAAGTGTGGGCCCTTACTGAATGGAGGAGCAACCTAGTGACAGATGATGTGGAAAAAGTTGAAGTGCTCAATGTTTTTTTTGCCTCTTTCTTCACAGACAAGATCAGTTCCCAGAATACTGCACTGGGAAGCACAGAATGGGGAGGAGCAGAGCAGTCCTCAGTGGTGAAAAAACAGGTACAGGACTATTTAGAAAAAATGGATATGCACAAGTCCATGGGCTGGATGCAATGCATCTGCGAGAGTTGGCTGAAGTGATTGCAGAGCCATTGGCTGTTATCTTTTGAAAATTCGTGATGATCGGGGGGAGGTCCCAGACAATTGGGAGTGCCCATCTAGAAAAAAGGGAAGAAGGAGGATATGGAGAACTAAAGACCAGTCAACCTCACCTCAGTCCCTGGAAAAATCATGGAGAGGTCCTCAAGGAATCCAGTTTGAAGCGTTTGGAGGAAAGGAAGGTGATCAGGAACAGTTAGCATGGATTCACCAAGGGCAAGTCATGCCTTACCAACCTGATTGCCTTCTGTGATGAGATGACTGACTTTGTGGATGTGGTGAAGGCAGTGGACATGATATACCTTGACTTTAGCAAGGCTTTTGATATGGTCTCCCACAGTATTCTGGCCAGCAAGTTAAAGAAGTATGGGTTAGATGAATGGACTATATAAGGTGGATAGAAGTTGAGCAGGGTGTTGGACTAGATGACCTCCTGAGGTCCCTTCCAACTCTAATCTTCTATGAGTCTATGACAGAAAGCTGGCTAGATCATTGGGATCAATGGGACATCGAGATCAATGGCTCAATATCTAGTTAGCAGCTGGTATCAAGCAGAATGTCCAAGGGGTCGATATTGGGCCAGTTTTGTTCAACATCTTCATTAATGATCTGGAGTCTGGGGTGGATTGCACCCTCAGCAAGTTTGCAGATGACACTAAGCTGGGGGGGAGTGGTAGATATGCTGGAGGATAGGTATAGGATACAGAGTGACCTAGACAAATTAGAGGATTGGGCCAAAAGAAATCTGATGAGGTTCAACAAGGACAAGTGAAGAGTCCTGCACTTAGAACAAAAGAATCCCATGTACTGCTACAGTCTAGAGACTGACTGGCTAACCAGCAATTATGCAGAAAAGGACCTGGGGGTTACAGTGGACAAGAAGCTGGATATGAGTCAACAGTGTACCCTTGTTGCCAAGAAGGCTAACGTCATTATTGGGCTGCATTAGTAGGACCATTGCCAGCAGATCAAAGGAAGTGATTATTCCCCTCTAGTCCGCACTGATGAGGCCACATTTGGAGTATTGTGTCCAATTTTGGACCTCCCTCTCTAGGAAGGATGTGAACAAATTGGAGAGAGTCCAACAGAGGGCAATAAAAATGATTAGGGGGCTTGAGCACATGACCTACGAGGAGAGGCTGAGGGAACTAGATTTGTTTAGCCTGCAGAAGAGAAGAATGAGGGGGAGATTTGACAGCAGCCTTTAACTACCTGAAGGGGGTTTCAGTGAGGCTGGAGCTAGGCTGTTCTCAGTAGTGGCAGATGACAGAACAAGGAACAATGGTCTCACATTGCAGTGGGGGAGGTCTTTGTTGGATATTAGGAAAAATCTTTTTCACCAGGAGGGTGGTGAAACACTGGAATGGGTTACCTAGGGAGGTGGTGGAATCTCCATCCTTAGAGGTTTTTAAGGCCTGGTTTGACAAAGCCATGGCAGGAATAAATTAGTTGGGGTTAGTCCTGCTTTGAGCAGGGGGTTGGACTAGATGACCTCCTGATGTCCTTTCCAACCTTAATCTTCTATGATTCCTCATTGTTCCAGCTCTTGTGTTTGGAAGACACATAAAATGTTTTGATAACTGGAACTTAAAGAACTTAAATGACTTAAAGTCACTTATTATAAACAGGCATCCACTTCCCCAAGCTTGGCTGACTCGACAAGCTCAGTGTTAAGGCACATTGGCTAACACAAATCATTTCTGCTCACTAAGCCAGACATCTTTGCCAACTCCATTATATGAATCTCGCTTATCTGAAACCTCCAGTTAACAAAAACAAGGCCATGTCCCCACTGCTGGAGTCAGGAGACACCCTAGTTTGAAACAACAGGAGGCTTTGGATAACTGAGGTGAGTTTACATCAGTGGTGTGGCTTAGATCAGATGTCAGCACAGACAGGTCAAGGCTGCTGTTCAGCAGGAACTGTGGTATAGTGGATTAGGCACAAGGCTTAGAAATAAGAGACGCAAATTCTGAAATTAAAATTTTTATCACCTTGTGCTTTTGTAAAGTCGGGACAATTGTATTTACTTTCTTAATATGTTTGTATGCTGAAAGCATTTATTTATTTATTATTATTACTATTATTATTTATTTATAAAATGCAAAACACTGCTAAGGTCAATTAGAGGCACAGGGAGTGATAGAAATCCCAACTCTGGTCCCAATTCAGAAAAGCACTGAAGTATGTGCAGAAGTCCATCCTTATTCATGACTGACTTCAATGCCAATTGACCACAATGGGATTTAAGCACATGCATAAATGCTGTCCTGAATAGCAATGACTTCCTGAATCTGGGACTCTAGGCTTAAACTAGACGCTGTGTTGTAGTTACTTAGGGGGTGGAGAATCTCCTCCTCACAAGGGGTTTGAATATCGGGCTCTGTATATTAGCAATAATTACACTTTTCTTTATTGTGTCGAGTGCTGTTGATCTGAGGTGGAATGCATAGTCTGATGCCATATCACATGAATTGCAACTCAATCACATGTAACTACAAAAAGGCCCCAAATCCTATGATTTTGCATGTGGTCATATTTTGTTCTGTATGCAGTGGGCTTGGGGTGTGATGGAAGCAGGATGGAGGAGAGCTGGAGTCAGTGGATCTGCTGCTACATGGCACCACCAACCATTGCCACTGGTGGGGCAGAGGTGCCATAGCAGCTGTAGAGTGTCTCCATTCCAATCACAGAAGATTAGGGTTGGAAGGAACCTTTACCAGTCCTTCACTCCAGGTAAGGCAGACACAGGATTTAGCCTAGTATAATTTGATTACCCAAATTATTCAAAAAGATAGGCCTCGGCATTAAAAAAGCAGTTGGGTATTAATGGAGGGAAAGAAAAAAAAGAACATTATCCTCATGGCTGTGCATCCATTTTACTATTAATCCAAGGGATGTATCAATAAGTATGGCATAGATGCACTATACTTGCTTTCATTTGTTTGATTTGGGCTTGTTTTCACAGATAGCAATTCTAGCTTTGCACAAATGGAGCGCCTTTCAATTGCCTTGGGCTATTCTACTTACCTTTCCATCTTTTTCATAGGGTGAATCAAAATTATCTAGAAAGGCTCTAAAAACTTGATCTTCTGTCCATTCGCCATTCTGATATTTGGGATGATGCTTTGCATTATATACCCCCCGTAAGTCTTCAATAGTTACAATACCATCGCCGGTTTTGTCAAACTTCCTAAACGCTTGCATGATGACCTCTTTTCTGGCATTAGACATTGGCGGCTGAAAGCAGATATTAACAGATGAATCCTATGTCTACCTGTTGCCTGTCCAGTTTCAGCTTCCAGCTATGCTGCTGCTGTTACAAGTAAACACACTTCCACAGAGCCTGGGACATGGTTTGCACATGAATGCCACCAGAGCAGAGTGTGACAGTTATCTTGCTGGACAAGTATTGAGACAGGAAGTGCAATTCACCATTGACCAAATAGTGCAACTGACTGTACTCAGACGTCTATCAAAGTGTTAGAAACAAACTGAAAAAAGAGTTAAAATGTTTTTAGTATATTTCTGTTCTCTCCATATTAGACGTCACTTGTAACAATGATAGGTACAAGATAACGCTCTTTTTTAAAATTTGTATTTTAGCAGTATTTACAGGCCCAAACCAAAATAAGGCCCCTGCTGTGTTAGGCATTGCACAAATACGTACAAAGAGAAGGCCATGCTGCCTTAATGAGTTTACAGCATAAGCAGACGAGAAAGATAAAGGAAGTATTATTATCCCCATTTTAGATAGGGAAGTGACGCACAGAGAGATTAAGTGATTTTCCTATGGAAGTCTGTAACAAAGCCCTGAAACTGAACTCTGAAACCCTGGGTCCCAGAGACTTACCCACAAGACCACCTTTCCCTACTCATTTTTAGATGGAAATGGAATTCTTCAAACTAATGTTGCCCCTTTTGATATTTCTGTAGAAATCAATAATACTGATAAAACAGAACTGTACTGACCTATGACTTGACTGTTCAGCTACTCATGGAACAGAATTCTTCTCATTTAGATAACAACAAAAAAGTACTTTGTTTGGAAACTTACTCTTAAAGTTACAAGAAATTCATCAAAGTCTATTGTTCCGCTGCCATCTTTATCAAAGATCTTGAAAAGCTCTTGAGCCTCTTCCTTGTCAATCGTCACGGCATAATCATTTAACCCTTTCAAGAATTCTTTGAAATCGAGGGTTCTGCTGTTGTTGTCATCCATAATCTGAAATACTCTGTGGAAAAACGTGTGTTTCTAATTAATTAATTAAGTAAAAGAAATCATATTATCATAAAAGATTAGGGTTGGAAGGGACCACAGGAGGTCATCTAGTCCACCCTCCTGCTCAAACCAGGACCAACCCCAACTAAACCATCCCAATAAAAAATGGGGGTGGAGAATCTTACACAGAAGAATGACAGTTTATAAGGACTAGAAAAGGACTCCACCTTTTTACTGGGATAACGTTTCCCCTTCCTCAAGTCTCTTCAGAGAAAAGCAGGGCTGCAGTTATTGAGGCGGTAATGAGCAATGCCTATCAAACAGCACTGCTTGCCCCACCTAACCAGTTTGGCAAGGTCTATTTTCCATTCCCTCTATCTGAACATGAAACATGATCTTCACAAAACACAAACTACTAAGTTCCACATAGAAGATGTTTTACTTTTAAAAAGGATTGCAGTAAAGGAAGTATACAAGTATTTTTAAAAATCCAACCCCAATATAATAATCATTACTATTATTGTATTGAAATTGAGCCATCTGGAAAATCATAGCTGTTGAGAATGATTGAAATAATTGTCAAACTCAGCTCCGATGGAGAAAAGAACTATATCAGTGATGAAACAGAAAAATACATTAAAATGTGGTGTCACACAGATATATTAATGCAGTTGTGATACAACATGGCTCATACATGATGTCATTACTAAAACAACATTTTCAGATTAAATGACTTGCCCAGGGTCACACAGGAAACGTGTAGCCATGCCTATTAGTCATTTTAGTCTCTCTGTGCCTCACTTACCCATCTGTAAAATGGAGATAATAATACTTCCTTTGTCTTTCTTGTCTACTCAAAAGCTCATTAATTAATATACACATGTAACTAGTGCACACTGAGGCTATAGCCACTCACTTTGGTCTGATGGCCCTACTCCGCATTCTCGGATCAAAATTTTAAACAGGAAGCTTAACGTATGAAACCTCCTGCTTGTGGTCCACACCATCACTGGGTGTAACTCAGTGTCATTCCACTGGATCTGTCATTGGATCTGTCATTGGATCTGGCTCTTGTATCTTTACATCCCTTTGTTTTGGTGTTGGGGATGCGGATGGTGGCATTAATTTCAATTCCTGGCTGTTTGCATCACTTTCTTTTGGTTGGTGGGTGGGTTTTGTATTTTTATTGAAAAATTATTGAAAAAAACAAACAAACAATATTGAAGTTGCAGTTGTACTTCCCAGATCCAAACACCCATTTGCTCTGGGGCATTTGAAATCCTGACTCCGTGGAAGTCCATTGGAGTGGTGTAACTGACTTCAATCTATAGCTGATATTTTGCAGCTTAAACCCATTATAGCCTTAGTTCTATAGCACCCTACAATTCATATTATTTGCTTTAATAATGTGCTTGACTTCTTAGATTTACCTGCCAAGTCCTTTGATGCCTGCAGACCCCCTTGCTAGACATTGCAGCCGCAGCTTCTCAATTGGGTCTGTGGTTTTGGACAGGTTTTTTTTGGCCTGGATTGCCATGTCTCGGTCATGCCTCGCTGTACCAGGCATCTAGAAGAAGAATTTCCCCCTTTAGCACAGATTCACAAACCTAAAAAAGGCTTAATCTGATGGGCACTGATTACCAAGTACCAAGTCTTTAAAATATGTTCTTGAATACTGAAACCCGTCTTACTTCCTCTACCAGCACAAATACCTTACTTGTAAGTGCTTTCTTCTAGTTAATGAATTACAAGAAAGACTTTTGTGGCCTTTTGATATTAACAGTCAAAAATATCATTGCACAAAACTGGAAATGCAGCCGGCCCCTGGGAGGAAATGAACAGCTAGCAAGAGTCTGATATATACTAGCCATGTGCAAACACTGGTACTCTGTGAGACAAAGAACACCACAACGTAGCACAGTGATATGCTGAGTTATAAACATACACAGATGCTGGCCATCCAGATCTCTTCCACATTTGAGCAAATATGTAACAATAATATTTAGTAATTGTATAAGATTGTAACAGGTCTCAGGTTCTAGGACCCTGTGCAGAAATGCAAAGTAATTTAACTCTACCTGACAGCCAAATCAGGTGGGCCCTACTAGTGCTACAAACGATTTCTTGTTCAAGCGATCCATTTCCAACACACCAGAACAATAACACATACTACAACAACACATGCTACAAAAATTCACGATTCATAGATTTTAAGGCCAGAAGGGACCATTATAACAATCTTATCTGACATCTTGCATTACAGTGACCCCACCCAATAATTTCTGCCATGTGCTCTATGAGCACACTGGAGTGAGCATGCAGCAGGAGCTGATTTCACTCAGGGAATTGCCAGGTGGGATGCATGCAGTGCACTTATTCCCTTCACGTTCCCTTCTCCCATTCCATGCCAATTTTTTCCTCTCTGACAGGGTAAGGGCTGGGGACCATTAATTACTCTGTTCCCCAGACCTCTACGGCAATCAGTGCCTGGAGACACAGCCATCAGTGGAATTACACCAGGGATAAAGCTGGCCCTTGTACATTCCCAGCAGAAACTTGATTAAAGCACAGTAAAAACTGATCAGACAAATAATAAACATGCTGACTTAGGCCATGAACCTGCAGTTGGAGACACTGATGTGGATCCCATGTTCATATGAGGCCCACTGACGTCTACGCAGATGTAGAGTCCATGCTACTGAATCTGATTGTAGGATCAGGCCCTTACACCATTGGTTCCCAACCTGTGGCCCGGGAGCCCAAAGTGGCCCCTGGGATCTTTCAAAGTGGCCCGCCGCTCCCCTCCCCCTGGCTGCAGAAGGGAGCCACTGCCTAGGGACTCGGAGTGCACAGGGCTACAGGACATGTGCAGTTTCTCTGCTGCAGCCAGGGGGATGGGAGATCAGCAAGGAGGCAGCCCCTTCGCTGAACTCCTTCCATCTGGCTGCAGTGGGGGAGGGAGGGGAGGCTGCTGGCAGAGCCACCAGGACCTACCATGTTTAAGGAGGGGCAGGACTCTAAAAATCAGCGCTTTACAGTTTGGCCTGCACTTTGCAGGTCACCCACCGTGACTTAGCTGCCAGGCCATGTGCTTCAGTGTGTAGTGACAGTTACTCATCTACGCTAGTGCTTTGTCTGTGAGTGTGTGACATACTGTGAGTAATTTGTAGGTGTAACATAGTGAATGTAAAAATGAGCACAGTTGCATCAAAATGTTTACTTTAAACATGCAGTGATTTGTAGTCCTTAATGGTGTATACGTCAATACATTTTTTATAAGTTGATAGACTGGCGGCCCTTCAGGGTTGTAAAAATGATATTTGTGGCCCTTGAGCCAAAAATGGTTGGGAACCACTGCCTTACACTGTGCATTTTGTTTCACTTGTTTTGTTTGATAGTATCATAGAGATAGATGGGAAAGCCCTTCTAAGTCATAGAGTCCAGACCCCTTATGGGTCAGAGTTGTTCCCTACGGTAGATCTTCCAGTCCCACTTTCTGCACAGGTGATGAATTCACAGCCTTCTAGATATTTCAAAAATCACATGACCACTGCAACAGTGACTGCCTGATGTAGCACATAGAAAAAAAGGGGTAACAGACCCAGCAAGGATTTATGGATAACACATTACATTATTATACCAGAGATCTGAAGGTTAAAAATATGCATGATTACTAAAAGATTTAGTGACTATATATACTTTATATATGCTGAATAGCAGCTCTACAGGTTCCTTATAAACATACGTTAATAGCCACTAATAAAGCAGGAAAAGGCCATTATACTGATCTCATATGACTTTGTTTCCTATCCCACTGTACAACATCATCAACTGTCTCCCATAAGTGAAGAATGACCTGTTCATGGAATTGTTCCATTCGGTAACATTAAACAGAGTTTTGCACTGAATAATTGCTGAAATTTTTAGCAATTACGGTTGCCTGAGTTAACTTTTTACTGGCTATGGTGCTTCACATAGAATGGTCAGAGTAAAAATAAAATAAGATTTATTTCTATAGTAAAAATAAAAAATGAAATTTCATGCTGGGTTTTTCAAAGAATTCTTACAGTTAGTCACCCAAATCCCAATGAAATGTAATGAAAATTTGATGCCCAACTCCCTTAGAGTCATAGAGTTTAAGATCACAAGGAACAATTAGATCATCTAGTCTGAAATCCTGTATATCACAGACCATTACTTTTTACCCAGTTACCCCTGTATTGAGCCTATAGGACCCTTTAAAGACCACCGCCTTATTTCTCTGAAAAACTCTAAAATGCATGTTGTGAAAGGTGAAAAAACACATCATTCTTTGGATTATAATAGTGCCCAAAAAGTGCTAGTCTCTGTCAAAACACATAATTACATGCCATTCCTGCCCCAAACACTTTACAATCCATGGAGACCTAAAGATCCAAAGTCAAAATGCCAATCTCTTTCACTTGTTTTTCCCAGTACCACCGCTACAAATAATATGAACATCAAATCCCCACACTTGTTTGCCAAGTTTCTAACTTATCGCTTTAAAAGCACGGCTTTCTGAAACCACAGACTCATCTATAATTTTGCGGTGTTTGAATGCCCCAGCCCCCTACCTTTACATTCTTAAATTAAATTCTTTACCTTTAATGTTACTCAGTAACCTGTTACTTCTACCTGAAACTACGGACACTCTCTTGTTCAGCTTGGAAAACTGGTCCTGTCTCTCCCCACCACCTCCTCCTTTTCTCTTCCAAGTCACACCCCTGTTGCTTTGATTGGATGGCTCATGGTAACTGATACAAGGCCATAGAAAGCTCCCAAACTGACTGGTGGGATTCCTTGTCTGTCTATCTCATTTTACATGTTTACATATCCCAGCCCCCTCTTTTTCAGGAGCTTGGAGTTTACCATCCTGTTTCCAAGGAGACATTGATCGCTGTGACAGGCCAAACCTTACTGACTGAGCCAGCTGCTAGGAGTAGTTGTGCTGCGCCTGTGTTGTGTGATTAGCAGATTTGTTTGTTTTGTTTTTTCTTTTTGACTTTTAAATTGCCTCATCCTTCGCCTTTCCGCCCACGCTGGTTGTGCGCAGCTCTTCCTGCAGCATATGAATTAACAATGGAAGTTTGACTCTCCATTTTCTTTGCCCATCCAAATCCCCCCTTTATTAAAAGGGTTATGTAAAGATTACAAGAGAGAGCACTATCTAAACATGCATGTATAAAAAAATCACATTTATTCAATACTTGATATGATTTTAAAAAATTCCTGTGGCCAACTAAGACAAGAGAAAGTAGTGAAGAATTAGTCATTTTGGTTCCACAAAAATCAAGGTACAGACATATTCTCTGCAGCTGATTATTTCACTATTCCCAAGAATTACTCAATGAGAGTCTGTATAAAGCATGTGCTGCACGTGAATGAAGGATCAAAACAAAATGAGCTGAAAACAGGAGAGACTAAGATTGAGGTCCTGATTTTCTGTTGGTGTAACCTGACTCCATGTGTACCAGCAAAGAATATGGCCCAAAAAATCAGGAGCCACCCCCTCAGAAAAGTAATTCTTCTGTAAGCAAAATTCCCAGTCACTTCCACAGGAGTTGCAAGTGTGTTAGGAAAGAGGAAACATACCTATAAATAGGAGGGGAATAAGAGGTGCTAGTTAAATAAAAGTCTGGCTCGTCTTCCCCTCTACAACAGCTTGTGCCCCTCAACACACACATATTAAACAGATCCACATCCAGACCCCAAACCCCACATTCAGTCTACCTTCAGCACATAGTTTGCACATTCCAGGTTCCAAAGGAAAGTCCCTGTTAATGATTTATGAATTTGGACAGTAACTAGAGTGCCTACATGTATTTTGTATAAGCTGGGCTGTGATGTAAAGTATCACACTTGCCTTGCCATTGTACACTCTACCCATAATAAAGCCAACTGGAAAATTTCAACTGTTCATCAAAAAATGGGAAAGAGATTTCATCAAAATGTTGGAGATTTTCTTCCTTGTTTTCTAACAATCTCTAAACACATATTAACCTTTGCACATAAACATCAGCAGGTAGAGAATGAGCGTGAGCTGCCCTGCTAGTCCTCTCTGTGTAACTCCCCTTAATTCAATAGGATCTCAGGAGCTACAGGATCTCAGTCTTAGCCTAGTAGCCTAAACAAAGGGTTAACAGACAAAGGATGGACCACCAAAGGAGAATATATTATAATCCCACACAAAATTTGGAGTATTGTGTCCAGTTTTGGGCCCCCCAATACAAAAAGGATGTGGAGAAGTTGGAAAGAGTCCAGCGGAGGGCAACAAAAATGATTAGGGGGCTGGAGCACAGGACTTATGAGGAGAGGAAGTCTACAGAAGAGAAGAATGAGGGGGGATTTGATAGCAGCCTTTAACTACTTGAAAGGGGGTTCCAGGGAGGATGGAACTAGGCTGTTCTCAGTGGTGGCAGATGACAGAACAAGGAGCAACGGTCTCAAGTTGCAGTGGGGGAGGCTAGGTTGGACATTAGGAAAAAGTTTTCCACTAGGAGGGTGGTGAAGTACTGGAATGGGTTACCTAGGGAGGTGGTGGAATCTCCATCTTTAGAGGGTTTTAAGCTGTGGCTTGACAAAGCCCTGGCTGGGATTATTTAGCTGAGGTTAGTCCTGCTTTGAGCAGGGGGTTGGACTAGATGACCTCCTGAGGTCCCTTCCAACTGTATGATTCTATGAAAATCTTTGTTTAAATTTTTTACAGAGCTCAAGTGGCACAAAGGATTCATAGAGGTTAAATCTTTCCTAAGCTCACCAATGAAACGGGTCTGAAAATCTCATTCTATTCCGTTTGAAATTTGCTCATGTAACAAAGCCACTGCACAACTGAGAGTCTGTGTTCAGAAGATGCAGAGAGGGATGTGCTGCGAAGCATTGACATATCTGTGGAGACGCTTGCCTTGGGCCTGCCCTCTATGCCTGGCTGTGAGCAGGACTATCCAAAGTTCACTATAATGAGCCCAAATTCATCCAGATTCCAATGCCTTCATGGGCAAACACTACTGTTTTCTACAGAGGGCTACATGCGCATGTTTACTATTATAGGAAATGAGAAAATTCTCCTTCAATGCTTCCCTCTGGAGCCCATTATGTGTTCAGATACTAATATGGTGATGGACGCTATTATAAAAAACTAGGATAGAAAGAACCCTTGTAAACTACAATGTTTAACTGAGCTACATGTTTTCAAGGAGCTAATAAAATTGCAATCTAAAAACAGTTAGATACAGTGAGAGGCTTGCAAATCATAAACTGCTAATATTATATGTTTCTTGATGTCCAGCAAAGTAGTACTAATGTGCTGCTACAAGTCTTGATATCAAATCATAGAAGGAAAATCTCACTAGCCTCACTATTTCAGCCATTATTATTATTTATAAATAGTGCTAACCCATGAAACAGTCATGGTTGTACAGCAATAAGATTTATAGCCTCTGAAGGCTACAGCTAATAGGAGTAATGTCATAGCACATACTTAGAAATGTCAGGACTGTAGCTTTGTGGTAATGTGTAGCCAATGGATGGAGAGATGATTACTCATGTCACGTACAACTCTGCCGGTTAATTACAGTAGTGGTGCTGATGATGGCAGAGTTCTCTAGGTAACAGGCTTGCCATCTATGGAATTAATTCCCGTGGAAATAGGACTAGGCAAGTATTTGTCTAAGTTTAGAAAGTGCTCTTTGTCCAGGCCTTCCCAAATGATTCAATCCTGCTCTCCTAGGTACTTGTAAAGCTGCACTCAGTCAGGAAGCATGGCATTTGTTTGATCCTCTTAGTCAGATGATGAATGTCTCAGTTTGGCCCAGTGAAGTGCCCTGATACTACAATAATGGGCACCAGAAAGAAACTTGTAATGAGATAAAATCAATGACAACTAATAGTAATATTAATCTAGCAGAAGGCAGATGTACAGCTAAATGTAACATACTACATAGATGGAATATTTGAACAGCACTCGAAGCATCTATGATGCTTTACAACTGGCAATGTGTTAGCAGAGAAACAACCTAATGGCTGGAAGTTGAAGCTAGACAAATTCACACTGGAAATAAGGTGTAAAATTTTAATAGTGAGAGTAATTAATCACTTGAACAAATTACCAATGGTCCTGGCGTAGTCTCCATAACTGAACATTTTTAAATTAAGATTGGATATTTTTCTAGAAGGTCTGCTCTAGGAATTATTTTGGGGAAGTTGTATGGCCTGTGTTATACAGGAGGTCAGACTAGATGATCACAATGGTCCCTTCTGGCCTTAGAATCTAAAGATCTATTAAAAAGAAGGACAGTATAAAGAATTATCTCTAGATTCTGAGGAGGCAAGTAACTTACCAGTATTGATTGTGGATCATGTATGTCCACAAAGAAAATCACTGTTTTAGTCTACTGGCATTTTTCAGAGTTTAGTGTTAGATAAAAGAACTCTCTAGTGCAGAGATGTCCATCATCATGACCACAGATAAATTCAACTTCTTGGATGTGTTTGTGAGGCCCGCGTGGCATGTTTAGAATGGGAAAAATCCAAGTTTTCATTAAAAAAAAAAAGTTTCTAGCTCTCATTCTTGCAAAGTTAGCCTTGCAACTGTAGAGTGAGTATAAGTGACACAGGGCTGTCTTCCTGAGTTTGCAGACAGCCTGAATCAATGCTCTGGAAGATGTGAACTCTCACATCCTTACCTACATTAATCTTATGGGATGTGACTTTAAAACTTAATGTATCTTTATGAATCATCCTTAACTATACCATGTTTGATTATTTTATCAGGTAAGATGAGGAATGAAGCGCGAATGAAGCTCACCACTAGGGAGGGCAAAATGGAATTGAAAGTTGCCACATGGAACAAAGTGCAGAGGTAAGAAAAGAGGATCTATGTAAATAAGAGATAAATGGAAAGGGGGATGGGGAAGGAAGAGAAACAAAGGGCAGAAACGTCAATGGGCCTTTAAGATGGAGAATATTTTCCCATTTAGCCATGGGCCACTGAGGATCTTGCATAGACACCTTCCCTTTTCTGCATCTAGTACTGCCCATTCCTGCAGCATTTCAGGAATGTGTTCCAGCTAGGGTACAAACACCTCTTCCCCAGGTATTTGGTCCACACCCCCAGAGAATAACCTTAATTTCTGATAGGGGCTTGGCTTAGGATAGGGCTACATAACTTTTTCTAATGCTTGCCCCAGAGCTTTTGCCCTCCCATTGGCTGAGGCTGCAGCCACCAGGCTTGGGCCTGTTGTGTCATGGCCCAGCAAACCTGGTACATCAGCCATGATCTTTCCCTCTTCTCCTAAGAAAGCTAAAAATTCTACATCTGAGGCATGAGGTAGTGGGACTGACTGCCAGAGGCTATCAGCTTCCACATGATGTCCACCACTGTGGTCTCACTTGGAACTTGGGAGGGTTCCATTGCCTCTGGCAACCCGGAGAACACCTGCCCACACACTGTCCACTTGCACTCAGGCACACCATAAAGTGGATTCAGTTGAGCCCTCATCCAATGCCTCAGGTATCCCTATTACTAGAGTGCAGTTCTCAGGGTCACCATTCATCCTCTTGCACCAATCCTCTAACATGGACACAGCTGTTACACAAATGGTAATTTCCCAAAAATATAACAAAATTGTTTTCCAAAATTAATGATTAACTCAAAATGTGCTTGCAAGGGGTATTGATCCAGGATCCCGGACAAGTCCCCAAAAATGTAACCCTTCATTGCCAGGTTGTGTAGGCAGCAACAAGGATCAGGTTCAATAGCTATGGTATCTAGAGGTTCCTCTTAACATTATAAAACAGAACCAGCTTGAGCTCCCACCCAGAAAACTAAACATCACCGTGGGTTGCCTCTAAGAGCCAATACTTCCCCATTCACAAGCACTGAGTCTGTCTATAACAAAAAAACTTTTATTAAAAGGGAAATGAAACTCAGCATTCCTTTGGGAAAACACCACAACAATAATTAAAAAATATGTCAGTCATAAGTAAAGCCACCCCCCCAGTATCTTGGGCAGTAGTCTTTTGCCTCAGTTTCCCACCTTTCACAGTCAATTGTGGCAACTGCTGGAGAATTTGTTGGTCCTTTGGTGGGGATTGTGGAAGGGGGACTGGAGAATTCTCAGCACACATCTTCACTGCAAAATAGATGGATTCCAGCTGAATTAAACCAGAGCCTTGAACTAACCTGTACACCCAGCCAAGTATGCTAGTGCAAGCTTAAAAGCACCTCCAAACCAGTCAAGACTTTTCTATATGGACCGTAGGAGGTTTGGGGCTAAAACTTGGGTAAAAGCCCAGAGTAACTGTGTCACATTGACATACAATTTCACAGCTACAAAACTGAATTATTATTTTTGTTCAGTTAAGTGGATCTGTTAAAGGACGATCAGCAAGGCCTCATTTAATTGATTTTCCCATGAAACATAAGCCTGAAGTACTTGTGCTGGATGGTGATCAGAGAATCTGGTTTCTTGGCAAATTTCAGATGAGAGATGTGACGAGTTTAAAGCATTTCTGAGAAAAGGGAGCGTCAAGAAATTCCTTCAGATAAACATCCCAGGAGCCAACTAGGAGACACAACCCAGGCAAAGCCCTTGTGAAGAGAGCCAAGTGCAGGCAGAAGAGTGCCCTTCATCTCTTCCTGGAATGCTGAAATCTGAGAAAGGAGGAGGCAAAAAGGTCTAATCGCTGTACAGAGAAGAGCAGAAAACAAAGGAACCAGCTTCCTTTGTTGTTACAAACTAATTACATAGGGTAGTGCTGTAAATGTGCACAGTGCTTTGCGAACGCAGCTAAAGAGAGGAGTCTAGTCCTCAAAGACAGTACAAGCTTAATTCATGAAAAGAGCCCAATTCTGTGAGGTGCTGACCACTCTCATTGACGGAGCTCATGACGCCACAGGATCAGGCCCTGGATGCGGGTAAAGCATGAGGTAAAAAAACAGAGGAAAAAACATATCCTATATTGGAGGCTCAAACGCAGGAGGAAAGTAACCTTGAGAAACAATCTGAACATCTCTGACTCAAAGCCTTCCAGGGCAGCCCATAACCTGGGCCTCTGCAAAACAATACACTCTGATCAGATTGGCTGAAAGCAGAGACATTTTTTAAACTCTGTGAAAAACAGACTGCATTTAAAGGAAAGCATAAGCAACCCCACTTGGACCAACTGCACAGCTTAACAGGGATCTTCTGTGTTAACGTGCATGCGCTGCTGTTGCTGGAGCTAAAGGGTTCATTTTAATAGCTGCATGCAGTAACAAGAAGTAAACTCAAAAACCTTTTATATGGACCAGCCACCAGAGGGGAACAAGAAGGGGTCTCTTAGTATGAGTTCAGGGGCCAGCTTGCCAGACAGTGAACTGCTTGGTGGCTATCAGCAGCTAGTTGTCCTTTCCTAAGCTCCATGGGATGGGGGAGATGGATGCATGAACAAGAGTACCACGGTCAAAGCCTGTAATGAAGCAGCACTCAGTTCAACTGTAATACACAAGTAGGGCAGAGGAAGAGAGGGAGGGAGCTGACACACACAGTTGGATTCAAACTGTGCTTTCTGGCCAGCCAGCTCTTCCTTGTGATTCACAGAATTACCGATCCAATTATGGCTGTTCCATTGCAAGAGTCATAACTAAACATTTTGGAAGCCAAGCCCTGGAGGAGCAGAGTGTTTACAGAAGGTGGGTCCATACACCCATGACAATGAAATCACAATGCCTCACATGCTGGAGCTCTTCCCGATAATTAGCTCTGGACAATGATAGCGTTGGAGCATCACTGTTACAACGACTATAAAAAATATTGGTCTAGGGCATTTCCTGGAGATTCGGGATTACAATTACATCGAATAAAAACATAACTTCTTTTAGGATGGCAAAATTTGAATACCCCACCCAGCACCCACAGGTCACCGTGTCTGAGCTACCAGCTGACCCCTCCATGCTAGGGCTAAGGCATGTTAGGCTGGTGAAGGATAAAGCCTGTACTGCTGCTGCCCATGCTGTAGCTATTCTGTGGTTAAATGGGAAGGATTCTGATCGACTGAACAATCACTGCTTTCTGCTCAGTGTCCCCCACTGAGTCCCTTATTTTGACCCTGTGACCTTCACTCTCTCCCACTTTTTCATCCTTTGTCCCCCGTAATCAGTTAAATTCTGGATTCTGTGGCCCTTGCCTCATATGTGGAAAGGGCTGTTTGTTGTTTTGGTGCACTTTGACAACCATCCCGAGATTTAATTGTCCGGCACCTTTCTCAAGAAATATAAAGGTAATAAAACTTTTAACATTCTAATCCCAATTTTCTCTGTATGCAAAGATGCATGAGTCATAAAGGCTGGATCTACAAAGGACCTAAGGGAGTCAGATGTCCAACTCCCAGTGAAATGCCTAAAATCTTGGGCACCAACTTTACAAATGTCAGCTAAAATCCTAGTATTTTAGGACACTTTTCTTTGAAGTTGCCCATAGGGGAAAGTTCACTACAATGTTACAAAGAAAAATGTAGAGTGGATTAAAATTCAGAATATCCATTTCATGAGAAAAATCTAACATTTCAAATTCTGTTTGGAGTCTGAATCAGAACAAAAACAAAAATAATTTCAAAATCTCCCGTGCAACAAAAGTTTCTGAAAAAATTTCATTCCTGATCAAAACATTTAATTATGATAAAATCAAAATATTTCAGTCTGAGTCCATATTTACTTTCTATATTAAAAGTGAAAAGTCATTTCAAAACAAAAATCAAGATGCGTTTTTTGAATTTTTTTTCTAAATGAGTTTATTGAAATCAACATGTTCCTACAGAAACATTCAATTTTGATTTAATAGTATTTTCAAAGGCTATAACATACAGTTTGAACATTTTCTACCAGCTCTATAAAAATATTTTAATGTGATTTTTTGGTGTCTGAATTTAAAACAGAAAACCATAAATAATGTGTCTCAATACATACAAATGTTCTGTCAAGATTAAATAGCTTTCGTCTGTCCCACAAGGTAGAATTATTATAAGTGTAGCCTCCTGTTAAAGTTACTTTACAACAGATCAGGGTGGCTTCAGTTGCCAAGAACTCAGCTCTACTCCAAACTCATCACTAAAGGTTTCTTTACTGGCATACAGTCAAACCATATGGAGCTGAATGGCCTCACATGTAGGGGATGGGAACTGGTATACCACACATTATTAATCAACTTAATCAGATAAAATTTCTAGACTGCTTCCAGCTAGTCCTGGAACGCACAAGGGGAGAGGAAATTTTTGATTTAGTCCTAAGTGGAGCATAGGATCTGGTCCAAGAGGTGACTATAACTGAACTGGTCCATAATAGCGACCATAATATAACTACATTTAACATCCTTGTTGGGGGGATATACCAAAGAAACCCATTACAACTACACAAAAGTCAGGCAGCTATTTAAACAGAAATTAAAAAACACAGTGAAGACAGAAATGTCTGCAAGCTGCATGAAAACTATTTTAAAACACCCTTACAGAGGCTCAGACTAAATACTACTTATACGCCAAATTAAAAAGGAAAAAAAGTAAGAGGACAAAAAAAAAAAAAAAATGCTACCATGGCTAAACAGAGTAAATGAGGCGGTTAGAGGCAAAAAGACATCCCTTACAAGTTGGAAGTCAAATCCTTCTGAGGAAACTAGAAAGGAGCATAAACTCTGGGAAGTCAAGTGTAAAAGTATAATTAGACAGGCCAAAAAAGAATTTGAAGAGCAATTAGCAAAAGACACAAAAACTAGCAGCAAAATGTTTTAAAGTACATCAGAGGCACGAAGCCTGTCAAACAACCTGTGGGGCCACTGGATGATCGAGGTATTAAAGGAGCACTCAAGGAAGATAAGGCCATTGCAGAAAAGCTAAATGATTCTTTGCATCAGTCTTCACTGAGCCATTCTTTTTAGGTGACAAATCTGAGGAACTGTCCAAGATTGAGATATCAGTAGAAGAGATTGTTGAACAAATTGATAAATTAAACAGTAATAAGTCAGCAGGACCAGATGGTATTCATCCAAGAGTTCTAAAGAAACTCAAATATAAAATTGCAGAACTACTCATTGTACTATGTAACCTATCACTTAAAGCAGCCTCTGTATCAGATAGCTGGAGAATAGCTAATGGAATGCCAATTTTTAAAAAAAAGTCTCCAGAGGCAATCCTGGCAGTTACAGGTTGGTAAGACTACATTTAGTACCAGACACACTGGTTGAAACTATAGTAAAGAATAGAATTATCAAACACACAGATGAAAATGATATGTTGGGAACAGAGTCAACATGACTTTTGTAAAGGAAATCATACATCACCAATCTATTAGATTTCTTTGAGGGTGTCAACAAGCAGGTAAACAAAGGTGATCCAATCAATATAGTGTACTTGGACTTTCAGAAAGCCTTTAACAAAGTCCCAAACCAAAGGCTTTTAAGCAAAACAAGCAGTCATAGGATACAAGGGAAGGTCATCTCATAGATCAGTAACTGGTTAAAAGATATGAAACAAAGAGCAGGAATATGTGGTCAGTTTTCACAATGAAGAGAGGCAAAGAATGGGGTCCCCTAAGGATCTTTTCTGGGACCTAGGCAATTCAACTTGTTTATGAATGATCTGGAAAAGGAGGTGAACAGTGAGATGGCAAAGATTGCAGATGATACAAAATTACTTAAGATAGTTAAGTCCAAAGCTGACCATGAAGAATGACAAAGAGATCTCACTAAACTGGGTGACTGGGCAACAAAATTTCTGATGAAGTTCAGTGTTGGTAAGTGCAAAGTAGTGCACAAGGGATTATGTATTCTAAACTATACATACAAAAGGAGGCAGTCTAAATTAGCTGTTACCACTCTAGAGAGATCTTGGAGACATCCTGGATAGCTGTGCTGTGGCAGTCAAAAAAAGCTAATAGAATATTAGGAACTATTAGGAAAGAGATAGATACCACAGAAAATATCATAATGCCACTATACAAATCTATGGTATGCCCACACCTATGCCCACAATAGTACGTGCAGCTCTGGTTGCCCATCTCAAAAATGTTGCATTAAAATTGGAAAAGGTACAAAGAAGTGCAATAAAAATGATTTTAGAGGTATGGAACAGCTTCCATAGCGATTAAAAAGGCTGGGCCTGTTAAACTTAGAAAAGTGATGACTAAGGGGGGGCTATGATAGAGATCTAGAAAATCATGAATGGTGTGGAGCAAATGCATAAGGAAGTGTTATTTAGCCTTTCACATAGCACAAGAACTAGGGGTCACACAATGAAATTAATAGGCAGCGGGTTTAAAACTAATATAAGGAAGTACTTCTTCACACAACACACAGTCAACCTATGGAACTCGTTGCTGGGGAAGTTGGGAAGGCCAAAAGTATAACTGGGTTAACAAAAGAATTAGATAAATTCAAGGAGGATAAATCCATCAATGGCTCTAAGCCAGGATGGTCAGGGATGCAAGCCCACACTCTGGGTGCCCCTAAACCTCTGACTGCCAGAAGCTGGAAGTGGGTGACAGGAAATGGATCACTTGATAAAAGAACTTATATGCCCTTTCTAAAAATAAACGTCCCTATGCGCCTTCTGTTCTACATCGAATCACATACTCTATGATTTCTGGGACTCAAATCTCTATATAGATCATGAGCTGTTCACACACTGCACATATACTGTCTGTTGCGCATTTGCTTACTGCCATCTTTTTTCTAGTAGCTACATAAATTTACACATTTACAAGGATACAAGACTACTGTGATTTTATGCTTTGGTCATTATTTAATGTCCTTGTTCAGAATACACCTACCCAACATTGCTCTCTCTATTTGTTAGGTTAGTTCTAAGCTTGTCTTAAATCAAACTGATCTTATTTATAAAGCAAGTGTGCAGGTCCTTTTCTTAGATTTCGGCGCAGGAGCAACTGCTGGGATTTATGCAGACTCCATGTAAGATTAGCTCTACGCTGCTTACTACTCTCCAGGTTTTGCAAACATGAAGTGTGGTGCTGAATGAGTTATACTTGGCGTGAGGTTTCCTCCTGCCCGTATCACACATCATACAAGGCATAATTTACTGACTCCAGTTTGGCAGTGCAGCATTATGAGAGGTTGAGGGAAGTCTGCCTATTTGTGCTCTGGAGGTGTGGCTTGCTGCAGGATGATGTCTGGAGGGAGAGGGCTGCTGCTCGCTTTGCTTTTCCTGCTGCTCTTCCTACTCCCTGAAGCCTTCAAGATCCTGATTCTCTCCTTCATAGGTGAGTGGTCAAGGGATAGCCAAGGGATAGCACAGCACAAAAACCTTGCGCAATCTTCCAAGCTTTTTAAAGCACGTGAATGTTTTCCTCTGACAAACCAAAAGGGACTTTTTGTTCTCTTGAATGGGACAGTTGGCAGTGCATGCATTTAAAGGAGTGCTCAGGCTGGGCAGTTGTTTTGCTCTGAGTCAGAGGAAAGAAAGGCTGATGAGTAGGTAGGAATGGGAAAGCGCAGAAGTGATACTTCAAACAAGCCTCACATTTGCTGGCCAAAAGACACTTTGCCTGGGACATCCTGTCCTGCCCAGGGGAGCCTTCTCCATGCTGTAAGCTCTGTTTACAGGACATTCACTGCAATGCTCTCTGTGATTTTTTAAAATCCCTGTGACTGCACAGCATTCAGATCTACTCTTGCCCTGGAATGTGAGGGACTGTATTTTCCTTTGTTAACTTTGCCTTTTTCAGTATTTCCTTTGAAATGTCACAGTTGTTTTCTTAGCTGGGAATTGAGCCAAGTGAACTTTCCCCAGATTACTTTCCCTGTCATTAAACTTGTTGCTGAGGTAGGGATGTTATTTCTGTCATACAGTAAGGGGGAGTATTAAATCGAGGTTACTGCAAACATTTGTTAAACCCAGCAATTTTGGCATTAGTAATTCAGATTCCATGGACCTTCCTCTAACCAGCTGGTTAGACTTGTGAGGAAATATCCCCTGGTTGTACCTCACTCCAGCCTCCAGAAAAGCAAGCACTCTCTTTGCTATTTCATGTACTGACTAGAGAAAAAGAATAAAGATGATAAAACCAAATTAACCCCTTCACAATCTTCTTTCCCCCCATCCAGACCAACCACAAACCAAGCTCTTTGGTGGGAATTCTGCCTGAGTAAAGACTCAGGGCCTTCCGTTCCGCAGCTCGTAGGGGAGGAAAAGGAATGGGAAACAGGGATCTGTTAATGCAGCATGCTCCCCCTTCTCTAAGCCTCTCTCAAAGCTCAGTGGGTTTTTCCAGAGGTCCAGTGAGGGATAAAAGTGAGATGCATCCCCATTACAAGACATGAGCCCTTCAGAAAGGTCAGCTTTCTGAGCAGAGTTAAGGATGCTGCTAAGATCTCCTCTGCAAGTCCACTGATATGGAGGAGGAATGTGTGGGTCAGTCTATGGCAGCACAGTGTTATGTTCACAGCATACAACGAGAGAAATTAGATTAAAAAACATGAAATACTCTGGCTGAAAGGTTGCAGTGTAGCACTACTTTTATTAGAAGCCAGGACAAGAACACACAGTAACCAAAATCAGTCACACAAAGCAGGTTGCTTTGTATGGCAGAGAGGCACAACCCACCCCACCTTGTTTGAGGCTGTTTTTTCCCAGACTAACTGGCTCCTAGACTAACAGCTCCCATCCCAGACCAGATACTTTATACTACAAAGCGTCCTAGCCACCAAGTGGGACCAAGAACATCACCCTCCACCAGTGGCGTACCATGGATCTCTAGCACCGGGGAGGAGCAATGCTTGCATTTGCGCCCTTCCCCATCCTTCTCGTAGTAATACTTAACCTTTCACATAAAATCAGTGCTCTGCGTCCCCAGCCCTGCGGTGCTTTTGGTTCCCTGTATGGAGGGAGGGTTTTGCACAGGGGGGCTGGGTGGGTCCCTGCCACCGGCACGGGAGCTGCAGCCGCTTCCATCGCCTTGTCCGGGACAGCACGGTGACCTGTTGTTTTTCAGCCAATGAAAACACAGGCTGTGAAGGCAGCACCCTGGCTTTTAACTCATCACCCCTTCCTTCAGCGGCAGGAGCCAGCTGCCGAATTGCAGCGCCGGAACTGGTCTGCGGGATGCCACCAGGTGCAGCAGTGGCGCCAGCCACCCCCTATGAGGCTGCCCGAGGGGCGCCCCAGGGTGGTGGGCAAAGTGGGCCTGCCTCACCTTGTGGTGGGAGGAGGAGGAGGAGGTGGGTGCTGGCGCTGGCAGGGCAGCACAATAGAACTCTGAAGGGCCCGGCTGGCACCCCAGCCCCCCAGGCCAGCGCCTGGAGGCCATTGCCCCCTACCGCCACCCCACCCCCTCATTGGTCCGCCACCGCTCTCCACACCCTGACTCTCAAAGTGATAAATTACAATTCCAACACAGTCCTCAATATGCTGCACACAGCTCCTAAGTGAGCGTGGGCCCAGCAGACCAACGCAGAAGAGCAGCAGAGGTGGCAGAACCGGGGGGATGGGGGCAAGCTAGTGCCCCTGTCATGGAAATATTGGGGCAGATTGGATCTGTTTCCCTCACCCAATATTTTCCACTCACTAGCGCTCTTGCTGAGGCAAGAGAAGGACCCTGCTATGGTTCCCCCCTCCCCCCGCCCACACGAGATAAGAGTGAAACCCAGAGGAGGGGCTGGAGTGGCCACTGTATCACAGGAGATGAGGTGGCCACTGGGGGGCAGGTAAGACTGCCCAGCCTGGTCCCTTCTTCCAACCATGATGGGTTCTGGCAGAGACACTGGGAGAGGAGCAGGAGCACTTGTGCCAGCCGCTGGAGTGGGGGATGAGACAGGTGGTGTCGGTGAAGAAGGTGCTAGCTGCCAAGGAAGGCTGGGGGGAAAACAAGGCACCAGCCACCTAGGAATGGCAGTAGCAACTGCTGGGATGCCCTTTCCCAGCCTGGAGCTGGCTGCCCCACACCTCTCCACCACTAGTCTCAGTAGCTCCTCTTGCTCCCCCTTTGCACTCCATTCGCAGGGAGCTTCCACCCATCTGAGGAACAGCCAGACCCTCTCTGAGAAGGTGGTCCTGAAATCCACTGGGTTGGTAACAGAATGCCCTACGAATCTCATGGTTTTGGAGGCTCAGGTTTAGAGCGCTACATCCCCTAACTCTTCTGTTCCCGCAAACCTTTCCACACCATCTAATCCTGCTCCCATTCAAGCCAATGGCAAAACTGGGTTCAGTGGTACAGGATCGAGCCTCGGGAGTTTAGGGCCCCATGCTGTGAAGTGCTGCTTAATACTCTTAGGTCCCACTTAAGTTAAGCAGCACCTGGACGTAGCTCCAGGGACACCAGCTAAGGTTGTGGCTTCACATCTTGTCACAAGGCCTGTCTTGCCCTAGCACAATGGGGCCCTGATGCTGATTAGTTCCACTGCAATACAAATAACTCAGTGGGCACTATAAAAAATGAACAGCTAGATACTTACAGTATGAGCATTTTACTTAGAACACTTACAGGGTTAGCATTTTATAGTTTATGCATGTTTGTAAAAGAAAGGGTAGGGCAACATTTTTCTTTAAAACACTGGACTCTATTGGGCCAATTGTCTTAAATGGAGTTACCACAGGAAAGAACTTTAGCCCAGTTCATTTTGTTTACATGTCTAAACTATAAATATCACTGTAAATGTCTCCATTTACTGCTGTTGCTTCTGAAGCCAAACTTTGTATTTGTCAGCATTATCTACACATTAAAATGGAAATTGTATACACTGTCATGTTTTTTTTTAATTTTAGGAGGAAGCCATTATCTTATGATGGATGAAATCTCACATGTTCTTCATAATAGAGGTCATGAAGTCAGGATGTTGTTACAGGCAGGAGTTCTAATGATCCCAGGTAAAAACACCTTTCCCAGAAAAGCTTATTATCAAAGTAATATAAATATTATATTATAACTAGTAAAAGTGTATGCATCACAGGTACAAGGGAGGTTCTTTGATCATTCATATAGTTAGTTCCTGTCATATTTAAGACACCTAAACTTTTCCATTATAAATCCATTTTCAATTTCTCATAACTTTTCAAAACATTCAGCTCCTGGGATGAAAATTTCCTGCCTTCTCCGGTGACTATTTTTGAAAAATGTGAGCAAAAATGACTCAGCCATTAAAATTGTTTTAAAAAAATATTCTTGCAAGATTTTTTTTTTCTGACAGCTTTAATGGTGAAAGTGCTGAGGGTAAGGAGACGAATTAGGCAGGGCAGTAGCCATCAGTGAGCAGAAACATCTTGTAGAGTTCTGGAGTACTCTGGGTTTATTTAGGGTGACCAGATGTCCCAATTTTATAGGGACAGTCCTGATATTTGGGGCTTTTTCAGATATAGGTGCCTATTACCTCCCACCCCATCCCGATTTTTCACTCTTGCTAGGTTTATTAGGGTTTTAAGACCATAGTGCACACAAAGTACTTTGGGACAAGGTTTAGCTGCTTCTAGCAATGTTCTAATGAAGAGAGACTATACATATGTGTGGCTAACTCACCCAAACTCATGGTGAATGTTCATGTCTCCAATGGAACTGTGGTGCCAAGTAGCCAGGAAGCAAATGGTCCTGTAGCCTGAGGAAAAACACAGGGTCTTTGCATACATGATTCTGGGCCCTGACACTGCACTTTTTGCCCAGGATGCCTCCTAGGGCCCAAGATAGGCTTCTGCATCCACCTGGCTTCTAGTCTGCAACGTCCAGGCATTCCACCATGCCAGTCCAGTCATAAGATGCTCAGCCCCAGACAGTCTGCCCTTTCCAAGATTGGCAATGAACTCAAAAAGAAATTAACATAATAAACTGCCCACTGGTATGGTAAAGCTCTCTTCTGTCAGAAGGCTTCTGGTAGGCTATGGCCCCAACTGGGCTTACAGGCTAATATACAAGAATTGTCCCACCAAAAGTGGATCAGCATGGGGGCCTCCTTTCCTTTAGGGAGGGGGGGACATCAGGCAGCCGTCATCCAAGAAGCTCTTGCCTTCAGCCAGCACCTCTCCAGGTGCTGAGGACTGGAAATCTGCTCTCCTCTCAGTTGGTCACCAATTGTGCTGTGTTCTCCCCTTTTAAGCTCCTGCCTCCATCTCTGACATCCTTCACAGGTGCGGGAGGCAAGGCTGACTGATCCCACAATCCCTCATTAATCCCATGTTGCCAATTGTGGAGTTTGTATAACCCATCATGGCATTTAGCAAATCCTGAGATTCAGATGAATCTTGGGGGATCCATGTGTTATGTGGGCCAAATCAGTGCCTGTTCCACTGTGGAGGGAACAATTACCAGACTGAACAATTTGAGTAAACTCTATAAGAGTGAGTTCCCAGAGAGTTTTCTTCTCCTCCTGCAGGATTTCCTGTGAGACTGGGTGATTTCCCATCTTTATGAACCTGGGTGCTGAAAAAATAAATTACTTATTAATTTCTCAATAGGATTCAATTTTTTAAAAATTGTTTATCTTATTTGCCAAAAAGGGTGCATTAAATTAAGGTTTTTGTATTAAATGTAGGTATGCTTAAGGAAAATATCTGATTTTTAATTATATGTATTTTTAGGGTTTAAATATGAGCGGCCCAATACCTATCAAATTACAACTTGGTCTGCTAGCCAGGACTACATCAGTGATTATGAGAAGTGGTTTGCTGATAACATGGAGGATTTTCTGAAGGGCAGGTATTACTTTATCATTATTATGCACAATGTCTTAAGGAGTTTAAATTGTTTGGAAAAAGTTCTGCCATTCTTGATAGCTAAAAAATATCAGCTTCTTGTACATCAAAGTTGGGATAATGAAGAGATTTTAAAGAGAGAGATTTTGAGTAACTGGATGCCTGCTCGCTCGCTCGCTCTCTCTCTCTCAGACACACCACACGGTTCAATATAGTGTTTATGCCTGGATATACTTGCTGCAAGATAAAATTACATTGAATTCATTAGAACCAGAATCTTCATTTCAAAATTAGCCCCATACCATGCACTGTTTGCTCTGAATAAAATACAGACGTTTTCATGGTGTGATGCTCAGGATGGTCATTGTAGTTCTCAATTTGTGGCCACGGCCCAAATGTGGGGCTGAGCCCCAAACAAAGAACAAAACAAAGAAACAAGAGGCTGCATGACATGATATGGAGTTAACTACTTCAGCTTGTATGAAATTTTCTACCCTCTGCTTCAAGGTTCAGCGGTACTGGTTGCTGTGTTCCTGGTTACCAGAATTCATCCTTGCACAGAGGCCCAGCTCAAGACCTATGAACCTCTTAAGTTCCCTGCATTAATGCTCAATAGAGCACTGACTAAACTGGGAGAATTTGTATCTGTCATAGGGCTTTAGGATGGCCCCAAAGCAGCCAAACCACACACGTAGGGCCGTAGGCGGCACATGACACCTGCCTTTGGGGGCCTGGCAAGGGCACCGGCCCTCCCCTCATGATCCTCCTCTCTTGCCCAAGGCCCCACTCCTCCACCCCTGCTCCATCCCTAGCTTCCACATGCTGCCACGGGGCAGGAGGAGTCAGCCCAGCCTGCCCACAGTGCTGCAGGGAAGGCAGCTTGGGGCCCAGCATGGGCGGAGCATGGGCTGCACCCCCAGAAAGCAAAAGGCTCCTGCCCTCCCTGCCTGATGGTATGAAGCCCCAGCTGGCACACGGAGTCCAGGCAGGCCCCGCTCCTACTCGTCTCCTGCCCACTACTCATGCCTCTGAGGGAAGGGAGGGAGGGGCCTTGAGGGAGGGGACTGAGTGAGAGTGGGGCCCATCTGGACCCCCGCACCAACTTGGCTTTGTGCCACTAAGCAGGAAGGGCAGGCTTTCTGCGCCCTGACTCCGCTGGGCCCCCTCATGCTGTGTTCCCTGTGGCACTGGAGGGCGGTAGGTGCAGTGCCGGGCCTGTCCCAGGCAGGGTCTGCCACACACAAAAGCGGCCACTGGGGATGAACTGGGCCAAGTCCTTCCGTGGCAGCATGTGGAGAATGGGGGGAAGTGGGAACATGGGCAGGGTTGAGAAGCAGAGGAGTTTCTGCCGGCGGCCGGTTGGGGAGGTTTATTCCCACCGCCTATGTGTAGTGCAGAAGCCTCCTGACTAGGGTGACCAGATGCCCTTATTTTATAGGAACAGTCCTGGTATGTGGAACTTTGTCTTATATAGGTGCCTATTATCCCCCAGCCCCGTCCCAATTTTTCACACTTGCTATTTGGTCACCCTACGTCCTGAAAAGTGAAAAGTCAGCACCAGGAGCCCTGAGTCATGGACCAAGGCCCAGTGCTGGTCAAATCACTCATTGCAAATGATATTCATGACAGATTGTGACGTTTTTTCCATTAAATAATTCATAAATAATTTATTTCATTGTTCAATCAGCTCTACATTTACTGAACTTTAAATAAGTTGACAAAGCAGAAGGTTAAGCCCAGTTCTCTTTTGTAGATGTGAAGTTACTCTGCATTTTTACTAGCCCCGTTTCAGAAGCGCAGTATCAAATTCCCTGTATGTGGTTTCATCAACTGCAGTGGAGTTTCATCCATTGACAACAGCAGATAATTTGATCCTTGAATGTAACTGACAAACATGACAATGCATTGTCTAACCATTCAGAGTTCGATCCTGCATTGGGGAGGAGGAAAGGAAACAGCGGCCACGGGGACAGTTCACCAGTGTGACCTGACCCACTTTGAATCCCGGCTCAGCAGCTCTGCTATTGCCAGGTCCAGCAGATCTTCATCTGGTTGCATGATGGAGACCCCTGGCTGAGTGTGATGCAGGGTTCTCGGGGCTGTGCCAGCACAGAGATACAGTATTGACTCAGAGCCTGCAGTGAACTCCTGAGCACATGCCTACCAAGAACTGACGTCTCAGCAGGCTCAAGCTCTAAAATTGCAGAGTTTGGTGTGGGATATCAATAGTAATTTGCTGCAACTTCATCCAGTTTAAGCAGTAGCACAAGCCAACCAAAATGAGAACAGACTCCAACTCTGTGTTTGCACAGTGCTCAGGACAAGAGGACCCAAATTCAGATGGTGCTTCTAGGTGCCACCAGAGTACAGGCAACGCCACTCTGTATAGGACAAAGTTGGGAAAGGATACCTGAGCTAAAAGTTTATCTGGAACAATGGCAGCAGGTTACTGACCTCTTAAATTCCACTTTGCTATTCAGAATTATCATATTAGGAGCTGTTGCCACTTTCTGTGTATGTGTAACTCCCTTTCGCTTTAATAAGAGTTCTGTGTATGCATCATGTGGAAAATATATGAGTGGGGTTTTCAAAAGAGCTAAGGCCCAGATCCAGATGTTCAGGTACCTAACTCCCACTGACATCAATGGAAGTTAGGCACCTAAATATGTAGGAGGACCTGCGCCTAACCCTCATTGAGCTTTTTTGTTACCCTTTACATTTCTTTCCCCTGGTGGCATAGAGTTTAAAGCCAGACAGGACCACCAGATCATCTAGTTTAACCTCCTGTATATCACAGGCCAGCAAACACCACCTGCACACTAAACCCAACAATGGTGTGTTGTGTTTAGTGAATAGCGCACTGGACAGGAGATCTGAGTTCTATTCTTGGCTCTGCCATTGGCCTGCTGGCTGACTATGGGCAAGTCACTTCCTCTCCATGCTTACGTTTCACCATTTGTAAAATGGGGACAATGCTTATTATTTCCTTTATAAAGGAGATCTACTGATAAAAAAGTGATATATATAAGAGCTAGATATTATTATACATTTAAATTCACATGGCAGATATTTATCAATGACAATAAAGTACATAGGGAAATACACTCTTGGCCATCAGGTAAGAATATCACTTATATGGAAATTAAGGCAGGCTTAAAATAGAGTACTTAATTAAATGGTCTTATTTTTTCTCAGAGAGGACCTCAGCCATTACTTGGATTTTATGAACAATTTGGCTTACCAGTGCCGTGTCATACTAAATGAATCAAAGATGCTGAACTCCTTGAAGGATGAAAAGTTTGACATAACAGTGATTGATGGTTTTAATCCCTGCTCCTTCCTAGTTTCGGAGAAACTAGGCCTGCCTTTTGTTGCGGTGTTTACTGGAACTTTTGCTAATGGACTGCGGGTTGGGATTCCTAGCCCTCTGTCCTATGTCCCAGTATTTCATTCCCACCTAACTGATCACATGGACTTCTGGGACCGTGTGAAGAACTGTCTAATGTCTCTTGTTTCGACCATAGTAGAAAATCAAGTCCAAGCCATATTTGAAAATGTCATCAAGGATTATTTCCCAGCTGGGTCCAGACCTGTTTTACCTGAGCTCTACCTAAAAGCAGAACTATGGATTTATAACACTGACTTTTCCTTTGAATTTGCACGTCCTCTTCTTCCAAACACTGTGTATATTGGAGGTTTACTGGCCAAGCCTGCCAAACCACTCTCTCAAGTGAGTAAACTTGTATTAGAAGATGAAGTCAGTGCGAGCTGTGGATACACAGCACCTTACTAGATTGGTCTAAGTAGCATATACAGAATTTAAGGCACCCAAAATTAGAGGCCACTGTTGAAAATTTGGCATTAGCCTCTCTGTGTGTTAGATTATTGTTATACCCATTTTACAGCTAGATAGTTACCCTATCTTGGAGGAGCATTTAAAAGTGTAATAAAAGTTTGACAAGTGCTTTGAGATTCTTGGATGGGAAGTACTGTAAAATGAAAAACTGTAATAAGAACATAAACTTAGTGAAAGCCTATTTAAAGCTTGCAACTACTGTATTTGAATGTAACTGAAGTCATTTTAGGACCTAAAGTTGTGTTAGTAAATGTGATGTCTTGTTTGTGCAGGAGCTTGAAGACTTTATAGCAAAATCAGGAGAAGATGGTTTTATCATTGTGACATTCGGCTCAATGTTATCCTCAATCCCGCTCTTGGAAGTACTACAGGAGATGAATACTGCTTTTGCCCACCTGCCCCAAGGAGTGATCTGGAGGTGTCAGCATTCCAAATGGCAAAAAGAGCTAAAATTGGCATCTAATGTGAAAATTGCAGATTGGCTCCCTCAGAATGATCTGTTAGGTAAGGAATGCAGTAGCTGAAATCTAGGAGAAATCCTGATATTTGGGTTTATTGAAATGTGCTTGTGCATTCAGGCAAATTGGAATCCCTGTAAAGGCTTCCAGTGGAATATCCTTTGGAACAGACAGGGTAATCCTCCACTATGAAGGCTAAAGGCAAAAGTCCTATTCACTTCAATGAGAACAGGACCAGACTTATAATTTGTAAGGCTCAGAAGTGCTAAATAGGGAATGAGCAGCTAATTTTATTGTTTTTAATTTAATATTTTAGCGTGTGTGAACAGACTAATGTATGGTTACATAAGAAGTAAATCTATTTTGCTGCATATGCTTCTTATTTTTTAATTATTTTCAAGTATAGAGCTATTCAAATAGTTTAGAAATTGTATGAGTAAGTGGTTAGCTATGGAATCCACTAGCAACCAGTGGTGGATTAGCTGTGAGGCCAGAACTACCACGGACTTTAAGTTGGGTTGCATTCCCACCAGTTTGACAATGCAACCACATCAATCAAAGTACCCATAACACTCCTGGCTCCCTGCCCTGCCAATGCTGTCTTCCGTCCCTAATCCCCGTAACAGATCCGCTCACTATTTGCCAGTGGGCCCCCACCCTTTGTGCATCTATGGGCACTGCCTAAGCCCAGGATCGGCAGATCCGTGTATCCTGACATAATCCACCTGAGTGCAATTTGGGTTGTGCATATACAATTTAAACTCTCTTTTCTTCACCGAGAACTGTGATTAGGCTCTCTCTCCCTTCCTCCCATTATAATAGCAGACAGAAAAGAACTCTGTTGCTCAGTGCTGACAGTTTGTATGATGTAACAAAGGCTAGAAGCCATTGCCTGCCTTACCTTACCATCTGCTCAGGATTTTCCTCTCCTTGCACCCTTCCCTCTCAGACTCTTTCAATAGTTGCATTTATACTTTCTATCTGCATATTTCTTTCACAGAACTGGTCACTCTTACAACATACTAGCTCATCTGAAAGTATCTAAGATCTACTTCAATATCTCTCCCTCCAATTTGGTGCATGGAACAGGATAAAAACATCTAGTACAAAGAGCAGCTGTTCTATTAGATCTTCATGAAATAAAGCTAATCACTTCAGACCCCACAGAGATATAGCAGACATTTTGAAAACTTGGAATTCACCATCACCTTGGAAATATACTAACTTTCTGGTGTCATTTTTTACTATGATCATTGTCACATAGTCTAGATCTGGTTGAACGCCCACTGCTGGATACTCAACAGGCTGTGGTGTTTGGATCCAAGCTCTAGATCATGCATGCTTTTAAGCCACTGAGATTGAGCAGCATCCAGGTACCTCTCTGGTTCTAGTCTCTCAGGCTTACTCCCAGGGTGCAGAGCCCCGATCTTGATTGGAGCCTCTAACCACTATGGTACTACAAATAATAAATAATACACTTATAAAGCTACACGTTTTATACATTTATGAATAGAAATCAAAAGAATTATTACTTTTAAAACCTGTGCAAATGTGAAATTTCATCAGCTGACAATGTTTTATTGGTTTGGACCAGGACATCCTATGGCTCGTCTGCTTGTTACCCATGGGGGGTTGAACAGTCTGATGGAAGCTATCTATCATGGGGTCCCTGTTGTGGGGATACCCCTTTTTGGAGACCAGTATGACAACATGGTCCGAGTGGAGGCCAGAAAAATGGGCATTGCTCTCCGAATAGACCAGCTTAAGGCTGACAAATTCACTTGCACAATGAAGCAAGTTATAGAAGACAAAAGGTATGTGCCTGTCAGTAGTTAAACCTTGATCCTGCTCCCTCTGAAGTCAGTGGCATGAGGGTTACACTGTCATAATGCAGACCCATAATTTTCCACTATTGTTAACAAAAGCAGCAGCTGTAGTGTAGATAGGGTGCAGGTACTTTTGTCATCATGTGGTCTACTCCTACAGGCAGTTGTTAAAGTAGACAAACAGGATGGGGGAGATCTCACCTCTCCATTCAAGGAGGGAGAGTTGTGAGGAAGCACTGCGTCCTCAAACCGAGGAGAAGAGGTGGGAAAATTCTGCTCCCCCAACTCCCCTATACTTCAAAGCCTAACTACAGCTCCCACCATTGCTACCAGCCATGCAGCTTCAGCAAGAGGAAGTTATGGATCTGAATTTTCCTAATGTATTTAAGGCCTGAGACTTTTACCATAGATTTCAATGCGAACAGGATGAAGTCCTCAGAAAGCTGATTCAGAAAGTCCATTCCTGCTCCCACTGAAGTCAATGGCAAAAATATCAGTCAGATATATGTATGAATTTAAATGTGGGAAGTCCTGAGCAGCCAAAACTCCAGTTGACTTCAATGGGAAGTTGGGAGGTGTCAGTATCTCACAGGATTGGGCCCATAGTATACATCTGTAGCCAGTAAAGTTATTATATGTCACAGATTTGTTTCTGGAACAACAATTTAGATGTTCAAAAGCTGTGTCCCAGTTTCAGGGCTTTTTGTTTTGTTTTCATTGCTCATGTTGGTTCTGAATATGCTCCTTCAAAACTGGATCATTCAAGGATAGGATTGAAGACATCTTCAAAAGTATAAGTGTTGAAAGCAAACGTTGTGGGAAATGAGGCCAGTGGGTTATTAGATGCTGATTCTTTACATTAAGTTTTCTGTACATGTTTTTAACATGAAAGTTAACCCAGAATAAATACATACATTTTCACAATGATTAAAGAGCCTTGTGCAGGTCTAAATAAGGCACAGACATTACAAACCTTTGCTTGGGCACCAGCTCCTGGGGTTCCATGATGAGATGCAGCTTTAATTTGTTTTTAAAATTATCTTTCTAACTTCTAGGCTACATCTCCACTAGAAGTGCTGCAGCTGTGCTGCTATAGCGCTTCAGCATGGAAACTCACTACAGCGATGGGAAGGGTTATTCCAGGAAGACAGAAGAATTCTTCTGTCAACCTAGCGCGGTCTACACCAGCGGTTAGGTTGGTTTAACCACGTCACTCAGGAACATAAGTTTTTCACACCCCTAAGTGATATAGCTGGGTCTATCTAACTTTTTAGTGTAGACCTGGACTTTCAGATGCAAAGAGAACCTACAAAACACAACTCAGGCATAACTGCGCAGATTCAGGCAGGCATGACCCCTTGAAACAGTAGCTCCAAGAGCTGTGAACTGCCCCATTCATCTGAACTCTGATTGCTGCCAATCCAAAAATAGCCTGAGCAAGAGTGCAGAGATGAGGCCAAGAAGGGCCCCATAAAGGGTGTGGCTAGGGCCCCAGGTTGTTTTAATTTAGCCCTGCCCAGGAGTAGTAGGCTAGAACTTCATCCGGCCATGCTTTCAACCACGGATCATTTAATCACCACACATCTCTGCATTTTTAATCTCTTCACACAGGTATAAATCTGCAGTGATGTTTCTGAGCACAATTCATCACTCCCACCCACTCCCGCCAGATCAACGCCTGGCACGATGGATAGAACATGTTCTCCAGACAAGGGGAGGTGCTCACCTCCAGCCTTCTGCCTTTCAACAGCCCTGGTATCAGCAACACTCATTGGATGTTTTGTTGTTCCTGTCAGGGTCCGTCCTGGGTGTTACCTATATTTGTGTTAAGCTTATAAGAACTGCTGTCTTTAGGATCCACAGCTCAAGGAAACAGAAACAAACATAATTTTAAACATTGCATATTTGGTTAGAAATTATAAGCGGCTACGAGTAGACACTAGACTCACTTTCTTGAAGGAAACAGTGAGGGAAATGATACATTTCTTGGATAAACCAAACTCTCTGTATGACCTGACTGTAATGGAATAATGTATTAAACATTGGATGAAAAAACAAAACTAGCTGCAGGTTTTTTGGTTTTAAAAACTCACACTATCGTAAGTTCTGTTACTGCTTTTAAGGCATGACTTAGGGCTCCATCCTGCAAGATGCTGAGTACTCTGGTTTTGATCCAGTAAAGCACTTAAAGACTTGCTTAACTTTAAGCATGTTGGTATTCTCACTGACTTCAATGAACCTACTCACTTGCTCAAAGTGAAGCACGTATGTAAGTGCTTTGCTGGACTGGAACCAGAGTGATTAGCACCTTGCGGGATTGAGCCCTCAGTGACGGATGATGTAGTCTGTTTCTTTGCTTAATGGGATTCTGAAAGTGTGTGTGTGATGCTGCATGTCTGGAATCAGAATCCTTCCTGTCCCACATAACTTCTGAGAGGCTAAAAGGGGATGGATACAGTTGAATGGAAGGTAGCTTTCTGAGCCTGCAACTTAAAAATGAGCCAAACTGCTTTAAAAACAAATACAGAAATCCATTTTAAAGGCTCCATGATTGAAAGACAAGACAGGCAGACTCAAAAATGACACAAGTTGTGAAATAAAGTATTTGCATTTTATCTTGTTTTATGTGCCATGACCTGTGTCCTGATTCTGAGCTTTCCTGCAGGAGGTGAATATATCACAATGTCATAGTACCCTGGAGTTTGTGAACTGATCTTTGAAGTTTGGTTCACATGAGACTGGCCATGAATCTACTCCTTAAATCTCAACTGTGAGCTTGGCTCTGGGCTACCCCATCAAACACTGCACAGAAGGAGGGAAAGCAGCTGCTAATCACACTCCCATGAAGGAGAGAGATGCAGAAGAAGCAGCACACCACCACACCACAAAGAAGGTTTGCAAAGCTGGGGGGAGCAGGATTGTGACTCTCAGAGTCACAATGGGGCTCCATGTCCTGTTCCTGGGGCAGTGCAGCCTAAAAGGTTGAGTTGCTGGCTCAGAGATTTCTCATCAGAAGACTAATTGCTGCCTGCTGAGATTTCTTTAGGACAGGACTTTATCTTTGTGTGTTTCTAGAGCACGTAGTACTATGAGACCATGATCATGTTTGGGACCTCAGGTTGTGACAATAACATAAATAGTAAATAACTCCAGCCTCTCATTCAGGCAAAACTCTGGAGTCTATGGGAGATTTGGGAAATACAAGAGCAGGTCCCGCAGCTGGTGCTGTTTACTTAGGCTTATGTTCTTTTTCTAACTTGAGTCAATTGTTTGACTTTCCAGCTTTGCTTAAGTTAAATAGTTGGAGGGACTGTATTGTATTTAAGCATCTACATTTGAAAGAGGGAACAGATGACTGTCCCATGACCTTTATTATGATAATTTGTCAGTAGGTGACCAAGAATTAAATACTTTTGTCTTTGAAACTTTTTTGAAGCAAAGAGAAATCTATTCCCTGTCTTAATGGGAGTTTAAGGTTATACAAACTCTCCGCTATCTGCCTTTCAGCAGCAAAAAATCTGAGCACCTTTTGAGCACATCATTCAAAGGCAGCCTTGACTGAGTTTGGCATATGATTGTCCATGTGAATTGCCTCTCACAGATGCATATCACACAAAAATGGCTCATTCACTGGTAAAAGATCCTGCAAATCCACAGGGAATTACACCCAGAGCCCTATGAATTGGGAAAGGGTGGGTACTTCAATTAATCAGGTTACACGGGGAGCCCTATGGCTAGGAATGGGTGACTCTGAGACCTAAGTGTGAATTGGGTAAGGGTAGGTGCCTTTCCCCCAAACCCCTATGGATTGGGAAAGGGTGGTGGTGCCTTAACAGGGTTATGCCTTGAGTCCTATGGATTGTGGTAAGGTGGGGTGCCCTACTGTGTGGGTAACAAAAGAGGGACTGGCCTATAAAAGTGAGAGGAAAAAACATCACAAGTACTTTCTCTCCTTATCCATCTCTCTCATTTCTCCTAAGATGACAGAAGAAATAGCCATTAGACTTTGGGAGCAGACCTGGTCTGAGAGTTTGGTCAGCAATGTTACTGGAAATATGTGGTAAGGAACTTCACCTTAAAACAAATCTAGTTTGTTAAGTTTAAAAAGTGTTTTATCTTTATTTTTCTTGTAACCATTTCTGACTTTAACGCCTCACTACTTATACTCACTTAATCTCTAAGTAAATAAACTTGTTTTATTCTTTAATTAAAACTAATCCAGTGTTGTGAATTGTTTGAGTAACTTCATTTAAAGTTGAAGACTGATGTATGTTGATCCCCACAGAGGGGTACCAGACCTAATATATCTGAACTGCCTGTGAGAGGGCTGGACAGTGCAGGACATACTTTTTTGGGGAAGACTGGGAGCATGTTGGGTCACCGTGCAAGTAATAACCAAGGCTGCTGGAAGCCAGAGTGTGACGGGTGTTTGTTGACAGGCTGCTGAGGTTAGAACTGCTTGACCAGAGCTGTAGCCATACACAGACGTCAGGGTGTGACCCGCCCACTGTTTGGCTGTTTGTGAGGAGCTCAGGTTGACAGCCACAGGAGCAAAGCACTGTCAGGTACCCCAAGTTGCAGGGGAAATGGTGACACTGGTCTGGATTGCACCCCGGAATGTCATAGTGTCACAGAAGAAACTGGTCTTTACGAGGATATAAAAGAAGAGAGGATAATAATCAAGACAGAAAATGAGAATTGCCTGGAAGAGATTTGTTTGTCTAGAGAGACAGAAGAGGATGGATCATTTAATATGTTATCCAGTTACTGATGATTATGAGCATTTTTGACCTGCTGAAAAGTAGAGGTATTGCTTGTCAAAAGGAAAGGCTTTTCTATTTAGGCCCAGATGCAAGATTAAACACTAAAGCAAAATTCTGTATTGGCAAAAAGGAAATGAACAGTATTATGTCATTAAGGGCTTTGTTCCAGAAGTCTTCATGAGTAGAGGTTACATATGGCTACAGGTGTGGTTAAACATGAGCTGTTGTCCTCTGCATTGAGTGGTAGTATGTCTCAAGATTCTTTTGTACCTTTTGTTCTTGACCAACGAAACAAGTAAAGAAGTGCCAAGGTGTGGGAAGAGAATGGATGTGTCTAACAAGACACAGGGGTAAGTGAGATCCTCAGCATGCAAGCAAATAACTTAGTTAAGCATTCCCTCCTTAGGCTTTTAGATGCTGTTCTTGGATGACCATAGCAGCTATTATGAGTCACAAAGTTACACTCAGTGTTTTCACGTATAACCTGTCAATGCTTATCCTTTTTTACCTTGTGCTCCTTTGCACATCATTTTATATCTGCACAATGCAACATTGAACTGTGAGAATCACTGGCAAAACAAGCATATGCAATACTTAGAACGTATACATCTTTATATGAATGGACAATATTATACTAGCAATTCAATGTCATTGTACTGAATGGGAAATTTCTTACCCAATAATTTCCTTTTTAGTAGAATTGTGACATACCACTTTGGTATGCTCCCCGCCTCTCTGTAGTTCTGGAAGAGTTTCAGTGTTGCAGTGTAGCCCATGATATCCACATATCCTTCTCCAGCTTGCTGACAGAAGATTCATAACAAAGCTGTGTAGAAACTCTTAGAATACAATTAGTAACAATAGTCTTAATACCTACCAGTGAACTATGTACAGTAGGCTAACTGGCCCACAAACTGCAGACATAAAATATTTAATGTTTTCCCTTACCTAATGAAGACATAGCAGGGAGGTTAAATATGTGGGAGATGCTACTAGAAGATAAATTCTTGAGTAAGGAATTTCCCATTCCGCAACCCAGTATCTTCCAAAATTTTATGACATATGGGAAGCAGCAAGCAGTGAACATTAAGTAGGGAGGCATAAAGAAACAGACTGAAATAGAGAAATTGCCTCTTGAAAATAAATGCCTGAATGGCAAGTTAGTTTTGGATCACCACATGTAGCTCCTTCTTTCCAACGGAGGTGCCTATGCATAGGATAGAAAGTCCACCTTACAATGTTTTATAAAAGTATTGATAGAAGACCGTATTACTGCCTTACAGATTTTTTCAGCCAAAGCACAAGATCTTTTTGCCCATGATGTCACCAAAGATCTTATACAGTGGGATTGAGATCTTCAGGAATAGGTTTGCCTTATATCTCCTGTCCATAGCTAATTTGGATGCCCAAAGACTTTGGAAGAAAGGACACAAACAAGGAACCTTATCCTGTTGTTGAACCACTGAGGTTGAGATAGATCTTCAGTGTTCTAGGAACATCTAGATTATACCACAGATTTTCAGTAGGAAGCTGTGGATTTGGACAGAATGATGGGAGGACCAATTCCTGCGAAGCATGAAATGAGGAATTCACCTCTGGTAAGAGATTCTTTAGAACCACCTTGACACTGTGAAACACACTATTACCGCCAGCTCGCTTTCTGCAGTACTCCTCCTAGGCAGTCATTTCCCATTTTGTATGTGTGCAACTGATTGTTCCTTTCTAGAGTGGAGTACTTTGTGCATTTGTCTTTATTGAATTTAATTCTATTTACTTCAGACCATTTCTCCAATTTGTCCAGATCATTTTGAATTTTAATCCTATCCTCCAGAGCTCTTTCAACCCTTCCTGCTTGGTATCATCTGCAAACTTTGTAAGATTAAAAACTTTAACTACACTAAAATACTGAAAACTATTTACAGGTTTGATGAAGGAAGAAGCACAGAGAAATTTGTGGACAGAGAGGACTCCAACTCAGGACATGTGGGAGTAAGAAGGAACTGGAGAGGCATCACTCTGCTTTGCTCTGCTCCACCCCACCCTTTAGATCCTTGGTTTAGAGAATGAAGAGGACAAGTGGGCAGACGCAGATCAACAGACACTATTTGCTAGAAATAAATCTCCAATCTCAGGCACATGAAGTGCACGCATGCCCACATGTGGACTGCACATAGGGGACCAGTACTTAAAGAACCATTACCTTTGCTTCTTCTAGTCTTATCTCCTGAATCACCCTCCCAAGAAGTGAGAGAGGTGTGAATGTATGAAGCAGGGCTCTCAGCTACTTCAGCCACCTATGTGCAAAAGCATCCACCCCCCAGGACCTGGGAGCTGCTACCCCTTGAAAAGTATTTCAGCAGCTTTCTGTTCTTATGATTGGCAAAAAGAACAAACTACCAGAATGCTGAATTTCAGGTTGAAGGCTTTGTTTCAGACACCCTTCTGAGTTGACTGCATGTCCCTGAATTCTCCCTTTATTTCTTTTACAGAAGCCAGATTTTCCTTTGGCCTTTCTACTATTTCCATCACTTTTGAATGTAGGATTGAGTTTGACCTCAGTGTTTGTGAAGGTGGTGGTCTCAGTCTCAGACTAGACCAGAATGTGATTGCCCTAGAGGTGGCTGTACAATCCTCGTAGGCTAGCTTCATCACTCTGAGCTACAAGATGTTGATGCTCTCATTCTGGCTTATGGAGCTCCAAATGCTGTGTTCTGTTCTGTGTCCCAGTTTTAGCAGGGAAGGAGAGCTAATAATGGATGACCCCAAGAAGGCTGACATGTTTAATTCCTATTTTGCCTCAGTCTTCACTACAAGATTAATGGTCACCAGATACTCAACCATTAATATTAACAGTAAGAGGAAAGGAATGCAAGCCAAAACAAGGAAAGAACAGGTTTAAGAATATGTAGGTTAGTTAGATGTATTAAAGTCGGCAGGGCCTGATGAAATTCATCCTCAGCTACTTAAGGAACTAGCTGAAGCAATCTCAGAACCATTAGCAATTATCTTTGAGAACTCATGGAGGACAGTCCAAAGGACTGGAGAAGGGCAAACATAGTACCTATCTTTAAAAAGGTGATGAAAGTGGACCCAGGCAATAATGAACCAATCAGCCTGATTTCAATATTTGGAAAGATACTAGAACAAAATTATTAAACAATCAGTTTGTAAGCACCAAGAGGATAATACAGTTATAAGGAACGGCCAGCATGGATTTGACAAGAACATATGCCAAATCAACCTAATTTCTTATTTGACAGGGTTATTTGCCTACTGGTGGTGGTGGAGGAGGAGGGAGAGGGAAGCAGTAGACATGATATATCTTGATTTTAGTTAGGCTTTTGATACAGTCCCATACAACAGTCTCACAAGCAAACTAGGGAAATGTGGGTCTAGATGACATTACTATAAGGTGGGTGCACAATGGTTTAAAGACCATACTCAAAGAGTACTTGTCAATGGTTCACTGTCAAATGGGAGGGCCTATCTAGTAGAGTTCCACAGAAGTCAGTCCTGGGTCCAGTACTAGTCACTATTTTACTTAGTGACATAGATAACAGAGTGGAGAGTACACTTACAAAATTTGTAGGCGACACGGAATTGCAAGCAGTTTGGAGGACAGGTTTACAATTCAAAGTGACCTTGACAAATTAGAGAATTAGTCTGAAATTAACAAGACCAAATTCAATAAAGACAAGTGCAAATTACTACTCCTTTGGAAGGAAAAAAAAAAATCAAATGCACAACTAGTAAATGGGGAATAACTGGCTGGATAGTAATATTTCCAAAAAGGACTAAGGTATTATAGTGGATCACCAACTAAATATGAGTCATCAATGTAATGAAGCTCCCAAAATATATAATTCCGGGGTGTATTACAGGAGTGTTGTAAGAAAGACACTGGAAGTGATTGTCCCGCTCTACTCATCACTAGCAAGACCTCAGCTGTCCACTTCTGGGCATCACAATCATGGAAAGATGTGGATAAAACGAAGAGAGGCCAGACCACAAAAATGATAAAATGTTTAGAAAATCTGACCTACGAGGAAAGGTTAAAAAATCAGGCATATTTGCTCTTGAAAAAAGATGACTGATGGGGGACTTGGTAACAATCTTCACATACGTTAAGAGCTATTATAAAGAGGATGTGATAAATTGTTCTCCCTGTCCACTAAGGCAGGAAAAGTAGTAATGGACTTAATCTGCAGCTAGGGAAATTTAAGTTAGATATTAGGAAAAACTTCCTAACTATAAGGGCAGTTAAATATTGGAATACGTTTCCAAGGGAGATTGTAGAATCCCCATCACTGGAGGTTTTTAAGAACAGCCTGGACAAACACCTGTCTGTGTTTACTTGGTAATGCCTCAGTACAAGAGGCTGGGCTTTATGACTTCCAAAGGTCTCTTCCATCCCTATATTTTTTTTTCTATTTGCTCCCCACCCCATTAGGTTGACCTCTGTCACGAGTACGTGAAGGTTTGAAGGGAAGATAGAAAAGCCTCAGTGCATGATGTGGAAGACACTGCAGCTGTTGTAAAGCAGGTAATGATCAGGAATGCTCAGAGTAGCCAAGGAAGCCTCAAAAATCCCTCGAAAAGCTACCCTCAATCTTTCAGTCAACTATATCTTTAGGCAAGAAATTCTCTTTTGCTGGGATCATCGTGTCCTTTACTAACACTGCTGCCATCACAGCATCTGTGTTCAGTCTTTCTATTATGGCATTTTTTGGCTCTTGCATCTTATAATAGCTAAGTGTATGACTGCTTATACCCTTTCCCTCATCAGGATATTCCCATTCATTTCTGATTACATCTATAAAGGAAGGGTACATCAAGAAAGGGAGGAAACCTTTGTTTTTAACTCTGTGCCCCGGTGACAGCCTGAAGCAGGAAATTCTCTCTCCTCAATAGAGAAGAAAAAGTGAATACAAAAATTTCGTAGATCTTTTATATTTTCTTTCCCTTTTTGTGTTTTGGCTCTTTTTGCCTGTTTTACAGGAGTCCCAGCCTTGCTATAGCCAGGGCAGTCTTTTGTGACCCTTTTTATTGACAGCCTTTAGACCTCCAGCTAAAGTACCTACCCTCTGGGTCCCATTTAAATTGCTTATGAGACAGGGTCTTTTTAGGAATTCTGCCAATTATCTTAGGAAGAGGAGCTGTGTAGGAGTCCTGCTTCTTTCCCCAAGGAAGTGAAGACTGGCATTAGTTCTGGGCGGGACTTTGGATCCCTTAAGGGTTTTTTCCTTGCAGCCAAGGTCTTTCATAGGACTGACTGACTACCTTAACTGGCCTGACAGCATCTTCATCCTTATACTCTCTTCCTGAAAGTCTGGGAAGTTCCTGACTGGGCTTTTCTGCATTGGAATCATTGCTCCTCAGGGCAGGTAGGGTATCTATTGTGCCAGTTTTCTTGCACGTGTCAGCTTGCTGTGAACAGGAAGGGAATAATTTTACTCCTGTAGAATCTGTAAATACTGTCTCACATAGGGAGATGCTGCATAGACTTAGCCAGGTTCCTGCCTTTATGCTCTGCCATTGCCCAAGGAGTTTGAGAGAGGATGTTTTTGCAGTGGCGGATCTGTGTGGATGAAACCATCATGCTTCCAAGTACCTGTTCTAGGGGAAGAGGAAAAGGAATTATAAAGTTGCATGCTATTCCTTGAAAAATGATTGAAAGTAAAGTTGACGAGCAAAACAAACAGCCATTAAATGCTGCCCTGGAGGTAGAAATTCCAATGGACAACCAGAGAAGGGGGCATGACCAGCAGAGACTACATTGCAATGCTCCTGGAATAGCAGAGAGGAAGGAAACAGCCTACTATACATTCGAATTGTGGGAGATGTGAGGCTGCAGAAAAGCAGAGGTCCAGATCACAATCTTTAACAGTGCACTTTGGATGGACTACAAGGGAAGATTCATACTTCAACAACTTAAACCTTCCCAGTGAAGGTAGTTATCAACTGTGGTACTTCCCATGTTTAACGAGTTGGGCTGAAGGAAAATAAAACTAAATAAGCCCAATGTATAACTGTTCTTTTTCAGAATACCTTTGTAAACTATTCCAAAAAGTATCCATCCCCTCTTAAAATGTGTGATGTGTGCATACAAATCCTCTAAGTTTAGTCTACTATTTGAAGGAAGTTAAAAAATACAGAGTAAGGTTTTAACTCTCAAATCAATTCACAAATGATAAAAAGTAAAATTATCTGAAAAAGATCAGTAACAAACATTTCTAAAGGAAGTTTGAATGCATAAAGCACATACAAGTAGTATTGTAGAAATGCATTTTATTTCATGCAAACAACTTTATTTCACTAGATATTCAAACGTACAATTAAAAAATATATCCAGTGCAGCAATAATTTAGAACACTACACAGGAAACAGCAGCAATTCAGCGTGGGTCAAAACAATACAGCATGATATTATGCACACTTATTCCTGTATCATTAGGTAAAAAGCTAGTCTATCCATAACCAGCACTCCTATTCCCTATTTTTGATACACATTTGAAAATGGAATAAGGTCTGCAATTACTAAAGCTGTATGAAGAGAAATAAATTAATTTCCTGCCCTTCCACTTTTGTCTATAGGAATGAAAGTATTCAAGTAAGAGTTTTGACTAAGAAAAATTCTGAGACACCATCCTCCAGCTACTAAATTTTATGAGTATGTCATCTAGTAAGACATAGTCATGAAGTAATAACCAAAAGTTGCAAATTGGCATTGCTCATGTTACAATCAACACTAAAATAGTTAGACATATTAACGTGGTGAGGAGGAGCGCACCGTATTATATTTGAAGGTTACAAAGAATAAACTCGCTAATCTTGCTTTATGACAAACAAAACTTACTGAATGTAATACAGCATAATTAATGCCAGGAGTTCATTAATACAGTAGAGTGAGGGTCTGGTTCAAGGTGTAACTTTTTTGTTGGTAATGGTTGGTCCATATTAAGGGAATGAAAAATGTAGGAGTGTCTCAACTTCAGACTAGACTACCTGCTAGAGGCACAAGTAGAATTGGCATAGTACTGCTGTGAGGCAGTAGATATCCCTCCAGAGCATACTAGAGAAAGGGGATTTAAAAATCTCAATCAAAATGTTACAAGCTATTATTTACAAAGAACATTCTGTAAAAATTACAATGATTTTCTTGCATTTTAGAGAAATCAAATGCTAGGACACCGAATACACACAGCATCAAAACTAGTATTTTTTGTTAACAGTTAAGATATATTTAATTATAATGAATGAATCAATGAGAACTTCTTTCATAAGCTTCATAAAAATCACTACTTCATAAAATTATCTCTAATATTTTAAGTGCACATTAGGTCTCAAGTAATTAACAGTGATAGTGAAAGAAGAGAACAGGAAACTTGCACTTGTTCTCATGGAACAGTTACAGAATTTCAGATACTTTTATTAAATTAAACAAGTTACAATAATTACACTGAATTGGAGTAGAAAAAACCCCACAATTATTACACCTTCTAGGGTAATTGTGAGGGCTATAAAATAATTGTTAGGGCTTTGCAACAGTAAGAACATAAATAGTGAAAAGATAGCAGCTTTCCCCAGTCCTCTTAATACTATAATCATAGCTGTTTAAATTTACGTATACTACATTTGTGTTTAATCAAATAGTAGACATTAAGCATTCCTCAGTAGTGTGAATTATAGCAGTATAGAATTTGTTCCAAAAGGACTTTTTCCTTAGCACTTCAAAATCGTACCTCAAGGACAACATCATATCTCCCCGATACTAGATATTGGTATTTAGAACATCATTGTTTCTATAGTTATTTTAGTTTCTCCCTAAACTGTTAAATGATTCCCTTTATTGAATGCTACAGGCCAGACCCATGTAAGTAAAGTACACAGAACTCACTTCAGAATGCAGCTATTTCTACACACATTTTTAAATACCTGATAATACAGATTTGCAAATCTAGCAAAGACATTAAGTTTAACTAGGTGTAAGTTTCCCTACCCATACTTAAAAAAAAAAAGAAGAAAAACAAATCAACACCGCTGGATTATTATTCATGTTGAGCATTATGATTTTTTTTAAAATGTATTCAAAATTTGCAAGGATTATTTTCTACTATATCACTGACATAACAGCATCCAAACATGGTTTGTATTTAATTTTCTACCTTTTTGGCATATTTCACAACTATAAAATCAAACAGCATGACAAACATGATGCAAGATAGAAAGTATATATTACTTGTAATTTAATATAGTGAAATTTTAGTTTAAGAGAAAATATGATCTACATTCTCTTTAGTATGATTATGAAGTGGCAGCATAAATACATGTTATTCTTCAGTCTCCCAAATCACAGTAGTTTACAATGCAATTATTTTTGGACTTTCTAATTTTGAATATCAGTGGTGGAGGAACAGAATATGTACATATCTATGAGGTTTACGAAGTAAAATAAATTACTATTTTAGAAAACAGCATGTACTTCCACAGTTGTATTCTCTCACAAAATGGTAACACTGATAAATCTTCCAGGTTTACATTCACAAGAAATCATACAGGATTCTTTTTAAACAGAGTGTAAATTAATTAGTACAAGAATGTTTATTAAAAATTCAATTGTTGGATTTAAAAAAGTCAATGGGAGTTTTGCCATTCACTTCAGTGGGGGTGGGATCTCACCCCAGTCATTTAGCTAACACTCAAGGAAACTCTGAAAGCAACACTTTAATACAAAAACATCCTATCTGTGATGCAACTACTTCTATGCTTTATGGACAATCCCTAGACCATCAGTTCATTGCACCACCACCTGAAGCAGACCACAAAACCTAAGAAATTCCCACCACAGTTGGGGGTTAAAATTCCATGTTGGTGTTTGTATTTTAGTCTCTGGAATCCCATTAACATTAGAGTCACCTGGCTAAATCCTTATGCACCACTTTGAAAATTATCAGTGGGAATCCAGACAGAGGGTCTAGTTAAATTTACTATTATATGGGTCTGACCATGCTTCCACTGAAGTCAAAGAAAACTTCCATTGACTTCAACAATAGCATGAGTAGGCCCCATTAGGGCTAAGCTCTACTTGCACAAAGACAACTGGCTCAGACTCTTCGTGAACATCCAGCATTCCTTCTGTGAAGTTTAGTCTATCTTCCCTAAACAGCAATGGAATTAAGTTAGAACAGATCTCTTTCAAATTGACTTGCAATGCATTAATGAAGAGCATGTGCTTTTGAGGGGTGGGGTGGGAATTCTTTATGAAGTTTAAAAATAAGCTTTCAGGTCTTCAGGTAAAAATCAATTTTTTTAAAAATAAAAGAAAATAGAAATGCCAAATTTAGTCTCACATGGTTTTGCTGGAAGACTTAAAGGGGGAGGAGAGAAAAGGAGAATGTGTCGAAGAGCCTGAGTATTTTCAGTAATCATACCTTGATTCAAGGGGAGGGATAGAGAGAATTTAATGAAGATCCTTTCTCCAAAATGTTTGCTATTGGAGTTAAATAGGTGCTTTTCTTTAGGCACAATAAACTAAGTTTTAAACAATCTGAATAAACATTTCTTTCCTCTCAATTGTTCAGCTTTTAGTCTCTGGTGCTGTTATTGGTTCTCCAATGATCAGTCTTCCAAGGCTCACAAGACCTGGATTTCTAATGTTAAAAGTCACACACAAGAGCAGGAACTCCCCAAACTCCAGAACACTTTAAAAAAAAAAAATTATCCCAGGACATTTTAAAGAGATATTTCTGTGTTTGGATGCAGGTGAGGTTCTCACTGATTTCATTAGGAACAGCACATATATCTAAAGAAAGGATTCAGAGTTAATCTACTGTATGTCCATTTATTTATGTAATTGGTTCCATAGAAGTGGATTAGAATTTCACTATCCTTCAAAATAGTTACTCAAATCATTGTAACTAAGCAGATAATACTCCTCTACAAATAGCATTATTTTCTGGACTTCTGAATTACCATTCACTGAAGCAAGTTAGAATCATATTAACACAGATTGTAGAAGATAGATATACTAAATGGATATCTCATCCATGAAAACCTACTTTTCAGTGTAACCCCATTTCTAGATGCTTTAGGAGTTGCCCATCTTTCAAGTATGAGAAAGAAAAATAGTTATGAGATCTTATGCTTCAGCTTTCACCATCATTTTGCAATGAGTGCACATGAGAAAACTCCTAAGTGATTTAAAAATGTCAACTTAAAACCTAACTGACTGAAAATTGCAAACAAAGCAAATTTTTAAGTTGAGCATATTTCCCAAAAAATCATTAGCATGACAGCATTTTTTCACTGCTACTCACTGGAATTTTTGGTGGAGTTTGTGTGAATAAGCATTTCTTCTTTTTACAATGAAGAGCCTACTTATTGCAAAATACAGCCACCTTAAAAACACAGATCCCTTATGCAAGGCTGTGCAGTTGGGATGTCAAAAACATTTACCAACAATGAATCACACCATATAGTTAAATTAATCAAATGGAAAGCTTCAGGAGTTTTATACCGTACAGGAAGTTTTTGAAAATTGTAAAATTTAAAAAACTGATATTTCACATTATAATTTCTCTTACACATACAGGACCATTAATGTGCCAAGATTTTCAACTGCTACTACTGTAAAATGTCGTCTTAAACAGTCACCATACCTTAGAGGATGCATTCTTGTTATTACACACATGCTTGAATGACAGTGATAGCGAAAATATTTGTTTATATTTAATCTTAATTACACATGCTAACATCATTTATCTGCATATAATATTAAAACAGAAAAAATCTCCAATTCTATGGCTCATGTGTAAGCCTTCCACATTTTATGCCAACATGTTTATACAAAACTGCCATTCAATTTCTTCTGCTCATAAAAGGCCTAATTCAAAGGCCACTGGAGTCAATGGAAGACTTTTCACTTCAATGGACTTTGGTTCAGGCTCAAAGTTCAAACAGAAAGATGTATAATAACAGTGTGCGCTACAGTAATTGTTAACTGCATTTAGGATACCTAAACCGTATTATATTTTTGAGAGTAACCCCAAAAAAATCCATCCCCAAAATTTTAAATTTCAGTTCAATTTGAGCCCATTTACATGTATAAAAGTTTAGTCTACATTAACATTTAATTAACTAAACTAGGGTTTTAAAATCATTTTATTGCCCCCCCAAAAAGGACAACAAACCAAAAAACACTCTAACAATACCTGTTAATACAAGTATACTCTAGCCCACCCTTAGTGGGAGAGTTATTATACAAGGTGCATTTCCAACTATTATTGTTCCTTTGTTTTCCACAATTTTCTCTCTCTCTTTTTTTTTTTAAAATAAAGAAAAGGCTTTTTTTGGTTCAGAAATGTTACAAATACAGTATTTTCCAAATAATGAATAGTAGACTTTGATTTCTATTAAGTTTTCATAAGCTTTGAAGGAATTAGACATCATCAAATATTCGGCTTCGTGACATTGACAAATACCTTCCACCAGGCTGATACCTATAGGACATACATAAAGAAACCATATAAAACCTCAGAAGGAGAAAGAAAGAAAACATCAATAAAGCATAGAAGCAAAGTCACATCTAGTGTGTACTAAAAAGAAATCTATTCTGCCCATGTATTGCCACATGAAATATTTTAACTGCAGAATAACTTACATTTACAGTGATTTTCATCCTGAATGATCCCAATGCATTTTATTCACTTATATATAAGAAAAATACATGAAAAATCTGTACAATGAAATTACACTAAAATTGAGATTCTAGTAATCGAACAAATACTTGCATAAAAACGTTACACAGTTGTTAGCTATTTGAAATTAAATATTTTAAACATCAAATGACCAAGAGAATATTTAAACATACGTGAGGAGGTCTTGTTTCTATACTACCTCTCTCATTATTCCATGAAGAAACCAAAGTATTATATTTTAGTTAAATTGTAAGGAAAACACTTTTATTGATATCTGAAAGTCTTTAGATTGTACTATCAGCAAAATAAGATAACAGCCTACATGCTATCCAGTGAAATAGCACCACCCAACACCCTTAAAAGGTGAATAGCAACTTTTGAGGGGGAAAAATTATGGTTACCCAAATCGGTTGCCAAATATATGAAGGCTTAAAAATACATATATTCAAAAGAGTTCCAGAGGGGTAGCCGTGTTAGTCTGTATACAGCAAACACAACGGGAGTTCTGTAAAGACTAACAAATTTAATTTCAACAGGCATAAGCTTTCGTGGGCTTCAGCCCACTTCCTCAGATACAGTTGGCACAAATAACAGAGCAAATATTGGCAACATATATAGGAGGCAACATATATATATCCATATTCTACCAACTGCATCTGAGGAAGTGGGCTGAAGCCCACGAAAGCGTATGCCTGCTGAAATTAAATTTGTTAGTCTTTAAAGTGCTACAGAACTCTCATTGTTTTTGCTATATTCAAAAGAGCATCACAACTGTGTTTTTCCCCTTTGTAATAATTAAGGATATGATTTAGTCACAGAAGTCAGGAAGTCATCTCTCTGTGGCAGTGAGGCTCTGGCTGTCCGTTCCCCCTGCTGGTGTTTCAGCCGTCATCCCCTCCACCCTCCCCCACATTCCGGTTATTTTTAATAAAAGTCACACAGACAAGTCAGGGGCTCTGTGAATTTTTGTTTAATGCCCTTGATCTGTTGGTTATTCTTAGTAAAAGTCATGGTGACAAAATCTTATCTTTAGTAACAACTAATGAAATCCTGACCAGACACAAAAGCAAAGGGCACTTCTAGCACTGTTCTACATATTTTAAGATGCTTTAAATTGTTGCACTGGAAAAGACACCGGGCTTAATTCTCCCCTGACACCAGTTTTAATAACCAGTGTGGTTTCAATGGAATTAGTCCTGATTTCACACTGGTGTGAGACAAACCAATTCTGTCTAAGCAGTAAAAATTGAAATTTTAAAACAAGTGTGCTAGATTCTAATTCATACTGGCTGCTAGATTACCAGCAATGTGGGAAACAATTAGCCTAGCAACAGTCAGCCTATGAAATGTCCTTCATTCTTTACAGGATTGTTCACCCTTTGTTGTCCTTCACCTTTGCCTCTATGAAACATACATTTCAGATGTATCCAATTTATTTATTTTACATACAAGTCAAAAATATTGACTGAAATAAATAATTTTGACCCATTAGGCATTTGGGAGATTGAGACGGAATCACTAGCACTAAGTTTCAAGTGGTTTCAAACACTGCCCTAGTTATCTTAAGACACAAAAACTAGGGGAGATTCTGAATTCTGTTCATCAATGATAATGCTTGTGAACTGGATATAGTTGCCATAGGTCAATGAAATAATAATAAGTAAGAACACTTCATTTAGATAAAACTGAAAATTTCTCACCTTCCTGAGTCCGATTCAAGGGGATCATCATTAACTGAGTCCGCGTTAAAATCCAAAGGTTCAGCATCTTGGAGGAGTTCTATTCTATCCCTTTCAGTCCTGCCATTTGACCTGGTATACTTAGACACTGCTGAATATTTTTTTTAAAAAAAGTAATTATATTTGCTTATTCTATAAACATTTTATTATCCCATGTCTTATAAATGTTTTCTCCCTAAGATCAAACAAACATAATATACATATTACTTGTATGTCATTGAAAAAATAAGCCTGACTCTAGATAGATTCAATATTTGGCTAACCTAGTTGGATGCTCAGATTTCCAACCAGTACCACTGTGGAAACTGCACTCACTCCATATGCACAGCTTGCAATTTTTCAAAAGGGCCAAAACTCTGCCCAATCTACACCCAGTATCACCAGAAAACTCCAAAACACTTTTCAATTAGACCTATTTTGACACAGTTTAAAATTGAGCTTTTGTAATTGGAAAAATATATTCCTCCCACACCCTGATTCAAAAGTGGTTACACAATATTGGTTGAAACTATGTTTCTTAAAACAAACACCAAATTAAACCCAAACCAAGCATTTGGGCTAGACTATGCCAGAAAAAAAAGTAAAAAAGTTTCCAAAAATGATTGGAAACAAGTATTAAAATGCAATCTGATATGCAGTCTTAACATTAGTTGGTGCTCCTCCTGTTATAATATTGGAATGCTGCATATTTTTTGGGTATCATTAAAATAATTTCAGTTAGTCGTCATAAATATTGGATTTCCAGGTGGGAAAAAAATTATAACTCACCACATTTCTGTCTCAAAATTTGTACCTAGTTACACATATTACTATCACTGAAAGTAGTTACCTAGGACAATTATTTCTCTTTACTCAATATATTTACTTTATTAATTTAATAGCACTTCATGCATATTCAGTTTCACTGTATTGATGGTCAGCTGTATTTCCTGTATTAGCATATCAACATTTGTGTTCTACTCTGAGAAGCTTATGGGCAAACATGTAAAAATTCAGTAATGTGTACAAGTGCAAAAAATAAAGGGTAAAACTCTCCAGTAAGCGTAAAAACTTATTGCCTACACGTTGAAAGTTTGACCAATATTTTACTATTTTCCCTCAAAAAAATACATACTAAACGTCAAATGATTTAACATACTGTAGTTTAATACATTATATAAAAAATTTTGAACTACAAGTTTGTACAGTAGGTTATATATTCAGTATGTTGAATAAATATTCTGTAAGTCTAATTACTGTGACAGTTTACATTTGAAAGGTTATCTGGGCAACTAGAAGGGTTACAGATTATAAAATCTTAGATTTTGTAAAAAAATTTCAAGCATCCCTATCTCTCAGAATACAGTGTTACAATCCACTTTGTTGTCAATCCCAAAGCTGAGGACTGCTGCTCAGGTCATAAGACTATAATCAAAGAGTTCAATAACTGATCTAAGAATCTGTGACTACTCTCAGAACATACCCCATGGAGTGGAAAGAGGAAATGTCAAAGATTGCCAGACCCAATGGAAACCTACTGTCTCTCCTGTAGCAAACATCATGGCTTTGTGCCACAAAAAGAGGTAAACTCAACATGCTGACACAATAAGTAGAAAACAAATTATTGCTACTTATACAATTATGCCAGTGAAGGTTTTAAGAAAGTATAGAAAAAAAGTGTATTACTTACATCTGTTTGCATTGGTCTCTGAGAAACTAGATTCTTTTTGGTCAGTGTGAACATTTCTATTTCTAGTGGAATCTTCTCGGCTGTTACCATATCGTTCTTTCCATTCCTGATCCAAAACCCCCCAGAACAAAAACAAAAAATACATCACGTCAGCAATACGAGCAACATTACTTACCCAGATCATATCTGGAATCCTAAATCTATTATCTTGGGATATTCCCCCTCACACACTAGACTAGAGGAGCTGAAACTTTATACATAAAATGTTCTGAGTGCATACTGTTAGACGTATATCTGTGTCTTCCTGAATAGATACAATTTTAATCAGTGTGTGTCCTTTCATGCTAAAATATATTTTACTTGCAAGCATTCCCTCCCAATAGTTTTTTTTAAGATATTGAAAACCAAGGTCCTAATGGAAAGTTGTAATACATACCAGCATACAGTACACAGAAAATTAGTAAAATACTTTTCTAAAATATTCTCATACCCTTCTTCTATTTTCACCTTCTTCCTGCCTTTGTCGTTTTCTTTTCTCTAGAAAAGGAAAATTATTTTAATTTAACTACAAAGTAATAAAAACCGCCAGTGATTATACAACAGTTAAAGAAGCAAGGATTAAAAAAGGTACTGAAAAAAATTCGACCAATGCTCTTAAAGAGATTAATTTTTTATGAAGATGGGACTCATCTGAGGAAAAAAATTGAAGCTTAAATTTAACTACATGCTTACTTCTGATACATTTGAATGAAGCTTAAAATGAACTTCCCCTATATTTAATAACATGGCACAAATTTGGGAACTAGCAGATGGGAGCAGGGAGGAAGAATGAGTAATTCTAAAATTATAATGCTGTACTAGACGGAAGGATCTCTGTCAAAGAGAAACTGAGATGTCACCTAAAATATACAAGTGTTTTGGTTTTGTTTGAAGGCCTGGCGGTTCTAAGAATGAATTAATGGGACAATGACAATATTCAGCTCTGTAAATTTAATGAAGGGATGTTTAAGGGTCCTTTTAAAAGATATTCTCTGCAAAATACATGGTGCCATATTCGCTTGCTATGGGGTAGAGGTGCATGGACCTTTCCAATAAAAAAAAAAAAAAGAGTACAAGTAACTTCATATTATACTTTATGACTGATGTACAGAGTCTTTATATAACTTATTAAAAACTGATTAAACATTACTATAGCACCTTCCATTTGAGGATTTCAGCTTTATAAATCTTAACTACTTAAGAATCACAATGGCCCTGAAATACGCCTAAAGAGTATCATACACAGGGATTGTGTCACCTATTAATGAAATACAGGCTTCCAATGTAGCTGTTTAACAGTACTCAGCAACACTACAAAACATTTTATGAGATGACATGAATAATACAATATCTAATTGAAACTTCAGGGAGAATTAAGGGAGAAAACATTTATGAAAGTTGGAATTTGGATAGGACATCAGAACTAACATTCCTACTCCTATGAAGAGTGAAAAAACCCAGTTATTAACCTTCCATAACTGTTGTTCTTTGAGATGTGTTGCTCATGTCCATTCCAAGTAGGGGTGTGTGTGCAGTTCACAGTTGCTGGAAGGTTTTCTCCTAATGGTATCCATAGGGTTGGCTCTGGAGCCCCCTGGAGTCGCTCCTTCATGGCACTGTATAGAGGCCCTGCCGATCCCTCGCCTCTTCAGTTCCTTCTTGCTGCCTGGCTCAGACAGACGGATAGGCGGGTGGGTGGCACTGGCGGAAAGAAAGAACTGAGGGGGCGTAGGACCAGTGGTGCCTGATATACTGCGGCATGTGCGTGGGACTCCAGAGGATGCCAGAGCCAGCTCTATGGATACTGCTAAAGAGAAAAAAATTCCGGTAACTGCACAGAGATGTGCACACACCTAGAATGGAATTGACATGAGCAAGCACTCGAAGAACTGGTTTTTTCCTTCTTTGAGTGCTTGCTCCTGTCCATTCCAAGTAGGTGACTCCCAAGTAGATCCATAGGAGGAAGGGTCAGAGTTCAATAACCTGCAGCTTGCAGTACCGCTCTACCAAATGCAGCAATGTCTCTGGCTTGTTTTGTAACAGCAGAGTGTGCCGCAAAAGTGTGAACAGATAACCACATCACAGCTCTACAAATATCTTGGATTAGGATCTGAGTGAGGAACGCTGCTGAGGATACCTGTGCCCTTGTGGAGTGAACTGTCAGCACTGGGGCCAGTATTTTCACCAAGTCATAACACATCCAGATACATGACATGATTCATGAAGAGATTCTTTGTGATGACACTGGAAAGCCTTTTATCCTGTCTGCTATTGCTATGAAGAGCTGCATTGTTTTCTAAAGGGCTTTGTTCTCTCGATATAAAAAGTCAAAGCCTGTGAAATGTCCAGAGAATGCAGCCTCTGCTCTCAGCTGTTGGTGTGTGACTTCAGGTAGAAAACCAGAAGGAATGTGTCCTGGTTTAAGTGGAATTGTGACACCACCTTCAGAAGGAAAGCTGGATGAGGGCGCAGCTGAATCTTGTCTTTGAAGAAAACCATATAAGGAGGCTCAGATGTGAGTGCCTGAGTTCCAAGACTCTCCTGGCTGACATTATGGCCACTAGAAAGACAGAAGTGAGCATGTCACTAGAGATTCGAAAGGAGGACCCATCAGTCTTAACAGTACAAGGCTAAAATCCCATTGGGGAATCAGCTGACATGTTTGAGGGTATAACCTGTCTAGACCTTTAAGAAAAAGTCCCACCATCAGGATGGTAAACACCAAACTGCCTGCAACCCAGGGATGAAACACCAACATTGCAGCCAGGTGGACCTTGACTGAGGACACCGACAGCGCCTGCAGTTTGAGATGTAACAGATAGTCCACAATTAAATGTATTGACTACAGTGTGGGCGGAGTACCCTTCTGAGTTGACCAGATGGAGAACCTCTTCAACTTAGCTAAGTAAGTGGCCCTGGTGGAAGGTTTTCTGCTCCTGATGAGGACCTCTCTGGCTGGTTCTGAGCACTCTAGTTCCAGAGGGCTCAGCCGCAGAGCTTCCATGCCATGAGGTGAAGAGACTCTAGACTGGGGTGATGAAGGAGGTCATGGTCCTGAGTGATGATCAAGTCCAGAACTAGTGACAGACTGATAGGCATTTCAACTTACGGATTGAAGAGTGTGGTGTACCAGTATTGGCATGGCTATGTTGGGTTACCGGAATTACAGAGGACTTTTCCTGACCTTCAGCAGGACCTTGTGAAGGAGTGGGATAGGAGGAAATGCATAGGACAGACGACCTGGTCAAGAGATGAGGAATGGGTCCATGACTGATCTCGGGCTGTGATCCTGGAAGGACCAGAATTGCATGAATTTCCTGTTGTGTCTCATCACTAACTGGTCTATAAGAGGAACTCCCCACCATTGGAAGATGTCTTTCACCACATCTGGACGGAGAGACCCCTTGTGGTTGGAGAAAGACCTGCTGAGGTGGTCTGCCAACTCATTCCGAGACCCAGGAACGCAGGATGCCTCAAGATGAATTGAGTGGGCTATGCAGAAGTCCCACAGTTTGAGGCCTTCCTGGCACAGGAGAGGAGCGTGCTGTACCCTGTCTGTTCATACAGAACATGGCTGTTGTATTACTTGTCGTGACCAATACACATTTGCCTTCCAGGTGGGCTTGGAAGGTCTGACAGGCCAAGTGTACTGCCCTCAATTCTCTTACATTGATGTGGAGTGAGAGCTCTGCCTGTGGCCAGAGACCTTAGGTCCGGAGCCCCCCTACATGAGCTCCCCAGCCCATCACTGAGACATCAGTGACCCGGAATAGCAATGAGTAAGGTATGGAGAAGGAGATTCCTGCGCAGACCCACTGCGGATTGAGCTACCAGTGGAAGGCTTTTACCACAGAGGAAGGAAGCAAGACTACCCTGTCTATGTGGTCTCGGGATGGATGATACACTGAGGCTAGCCAGGCCTGGAATGGTCTGAGATGTAGTCTGGCAGGCTGAGCGGCCTATGTGCATGCTGCTAGAGTGCCACAGCAGTTTCAGGCCATGGTGGTAGATGGGGTACCATTTTAGCTCTTATGATTGAGCATATAGTCCAGAATCGACATTCTGGAAGAAAACCCCTGGCCTGGTTTGAACCTAGCACTGCCACTATGAACTCTATCCTCTGAGTGGGAATCAAAGTTGACTTCTCCACATTGACCAGGAGGCCCAACGTGGCAAAGGTTGACCTTATCAATTGTATGTCTACTTCCACCTGCACCTTGGTGCGACCAGTTGTCGAGGTACAGATACACTTGTACCATCCGCTTCCTCAGGAATGTGGCGACGACTGCCATACACTTGGTAAACACTCAAGGGGCCGCATGGAAGTACGGCGAACTGGCAGTGAGACTGGTTGACTATGAACCAGAGAAATCTTCTGTGACTTGGAATTATCAACACGTGAAAGTATGCATCCTTCAAGCTGAGGGCAGCATACCAATCCCCCAGATCCAAAAAGAGAATAATCGAGGCCAAAGAGACCATGCAGAACCTCAACTTCTTCATGAATCTGTTGAGGTGTCATAGGTTCAGAATGGGTCCAAGACCACCGCTGGCTTTGAGGATTAGGAAGTAGTGGGAGTAGAACTTTTTGCCCCTTATCTCCTGAGGAACCTCCTCCACCACTCCTATCTTTAGGAGCGCCTGTATTTTTTGGATTAGAAGTTGCTTGTGAGAAGGATCCCTGAAGAGCGACAAAGAAGGTGGGGAGTGGGAGGGAGGGAGGAACTGAATTGAAGGGAGTATCCCAGTTTTACCATGCATGGCACCCAGCGATCCAACGTGATCTGGGCCCACACATGGTAGAAATGGGATAGTAGGTCTGAAAAGAACAGAGGTGAAGAATCCAAGTCCTGAATTGGTACATCTCCCTCAGGCACATCCTCAAAAGTTCTGTTTGGAACTGGAGGATTGCCTCGACAGTTCAGGGCCTTGGCTGGTAGGATGCTGAGAGGGTCACCCTTTCGTTCCTGCCCCTCTTGCAATTATACTCCTGCCTGGGTTGGGATTGGTAGAACTGAGGCAGGGGTGAGGTTTGAAATGCCTCCTTTGCGGGGCTGGAGTATGGACTATAAAGAAGCCCAAGAGTCCTTAAGGATGTGCAGTTTCGAGTCTGTCTGCTCAGAGAACAGCACCAGACCCTCGAAGGTAAGGTCCTGGATTGTCTGCTGGACCTTGTGCAGGAGGCCCAAGGCTCTAACACATCAATACTGCCAATGAGATACTGGACATGGCGGATGCCGCAGCTTGCACTGTCACCTGAAGCAAGGCCTTTGCAACTGCCCTGCCTTCCTCTATTAGGGCTGTGAACTCTGCCCTAGAGTCTGATGGTATAGATTCTGAGAACTTTGACACAGACCCTCCCAAGAGTTTAATTTGTATCTGCTCAAAATTTCCTGCTGATTCGTGATACGGAGTTGGAGCCCCCCAGTAGAATACACCTTTCTATTGAAGAAGTCCAATTGCATCCTTTGCCTTTTGCATGGGGCCTTGCTGACCTTGCCTCTCATGCTCATTGGCCACTGCAACTATGAGTGACCCTGGTGGGGGGGTGAGTATACAGATATTAGTGGTCCTTGGAGGGTACAAAATATTTTCCTCTACCCTCTTTGCAGTTTGAGGCAGAGAAGCAGGAGTCTGCCATAGTGACTTTGTTGTGTCACAAATGCTCATTATTAGTGGCAGTGCTTCCTGGATGGGCCTGCAGGGGCTAGAATGTCCACCAGAAGGTCTGTGTTGTCAGAGACACCTGACAGCCCCAAATTCTGCACCACCCTCCTCAAGAGTTCCTGATGAACCCTGCTGTATCCTGCAATTGGTGCTGCTGAGGACACCGTTACTGCTTCATCTGGGGACAATGAGGATGACACACTGACCGGGGCAGGCTCTTGAGCTTCTGCTCCCAGAGGATCCTGCGGTGATGGTTCCTCAAACTCGGTGCCAGCATCGATGTCGTGCTCAGCGTCATATTCGGTCCTGGTTCAAGTACCATGTGGTAGCATATCACCCAACAGAGGTTGGTGATGTCTGCTCCCAGAGGTGAGAGATAGTGACTGTCCTGATTACAAACTCTGAGCCTGGTGGAACACCCCAGGGGACTAAAAAGGGCCACTGAGCTGGAATTTGCCACTGTGGCAGACAAGGCATGGGGAAGGGCTGACTAGCCTCAATCCTCTGGTGCTGCCTCTCTGAGCGGTACAAGCTTATTCTAGCGGAGTAGGATTCCGCTTCAGAGTCGGAGCCTGACAACTCACTTAGCGGAGACCAGGGTGATGCGATTCCCAACGGTGCTGGTGAGCAGTGACAGGGAGATGACGACCGTGGCATCATAGCTGGCTTTTCCCTGGATGGCTCTGGGTGCTTTTTTGGTAATGGTGGTTTGGTGTCTGAGCACGCTTCCACCTGGGAGGGGACAGTGGCGGTGTGCTCTCTATCAGCTCCCTGGACACTTACAGCTCCTCTCCATGCTGGAGGCTTTTGAAGTCCTCCTTCCAGGTCTCCTTGAGGAGGAAGTCCAAAGGCACCAGACTCGACAGACCCTCTTCCCGGGGCTGGAGTCAACGGTACTGTGGCTGAGGATATGGCACTAAGTGGCCCGATGCGGGTCGTACACTGCTCAAGCCCTCACGCTCTGTTGTTCTGGGCGTCAGTGAGCATCCTTGGTCCATCTTCCTCTGTTTCTTATGCAGTACAGAGGATTGCGAGTGGTGCTGTAACCATGAGGTGTGTCTTGGTGCCAGTGTTCTGTGACGGCGGTCTCCAGACGCAGAGTGTTCCTTGACACCATCTCTCTTATGGACACCACTGCAGTACATCAGCTTCAATGTGGATTAAGTGTCAGCTCAGCACGGAGTATGGTCAGAAAGCAGCCTCTATTAGGATGAACTTAAATCTCTGACTCCTCTCCTTCTTTGTCTTAGAGCAGAATCCCCTGCAGATCTTAAAGAGATCCTTCTGATGAGGTCTTCCTGAGACACTTTAGACAAGTGGTATGGGAATCACTTCTGGGCATGGGCTTTTTGCAAGCCCCACACAGTTTAAAGCTGGGGGAACAAGGCATGCCCTAGCCCTGGGGAAGGGGAGGTGACCCTGATAAGCAGGGTCCTAACTAACTAAACCAACTATAACTCAAACTATGACTATTTACAGGTATCAGTTCAAACAACCACTAGGAAAATGCTTGCAGAGCAAGAGAAGATCAATGTTCCAGTGACCGTCATGGGTGGTAAGAAGGAACTGAAGAGGCGGGGGATGGCAGGGCCCTATATATTGCACCATGAAGACTCCAGAGCCAACCCTAAGATATCATTAGGAGAAAAACCTTCCGGCAACCATGCACCCAGTACGCACACACTTACTTGGAATCAACATAAGCAAGTACTTGAAGAAGAATGAGGTCCTTCTTGAATGAGAAAGAACAGAGATGCTAATTATCTCATGTGAAATACTACACTTCTACACTATATCTTAACACCAAATTGGTGCATCAGGTCAGTATTGATTCCAAAAGAAGATTATTGCCTACTGATTCACAAACACTGGTTCCTGAAGCATCTAAGATTTCCTTAGACTCTCCCTTAGGTACTGATCAAGCCCTATAGTGTTCAAATTGTGAGAGGTGATGGATTTAGACCAATATGGCTGTTAGCTATATAAACTATGCTTGCAATTTTAGGACAAACTACTAAAAAAGCCATAAGCAATATGCAGTTTTAACACAGAATTTTAGACACATTTATTGTACTCGTATTACCTCTTCTGATTAACTCCTTTCCTTCATCAATGAAGTCAGAGGTCATCTCATTGTCTCCCATGAATTGCTGGAACCCCAGCAGATTCAAACAGCGAGTTCCTAAACTGGTAAAAACAAAAAGGATAAAAGAAAAAAGTTTTAATTAATAAAAATCAGTTGAGACAAACAGTGTTGTAGCATGCAAAGTTAGCTACCCCCCAAATGCAGGAAGAAGTCCTTACCATATTGGCAACCTACATTTTAAAAAGGACATTATTTATTTTGCTGAGTAAGCAAGTTGAAATTCAGAACATAAAGGACATACTTAGACCCAGACTGTGAATTACAGGCATGCGTGAGCCCATAAAAGCTTTTTTAGTTATATTAAATCAGAAATACAGCAGAATGAAAGTGTGTTTACAATTTCTTAGAACCATTCCCTGCTATCATACTGCAAATAACTTAAAAAATGAAATCCACCTGCTGCAGTAATCTTACAAATACTAAAATTACAGCTGTTGCATCAGATCTTTGATACTACTGTAAAAACAGTAGATCTAATCTACTGAGGATTCCCCTATGTGTAAAGGAAAAGTCAGGAGGATGAGTTACTACAGAGGAGCCTATGTAACTTCACTTCTGGTTCCAGTACAGGAGGCATATCTAGGCTATCCTTATGCCATAGTGATCCCTGATGGCTAACACAGCCTCATGGGGCCACGGGCAACCAGATGAGAATGCTGCTCTAACTTTTATTGGGAACTGGTCTGGTCCTGGAATCAGGAGACCTGAAACTATCTTTGCTTTCTCTCCATGGTGACAATTGTTCTGTGCTCAGAGCAGAGTATCTGCTTATTTTTAAGTAGATTTAACAGGTTATTCATGGTGTTAAAGACCTTTTATTGTAACTTCTGCACTTTCAGACTGCTGAGCTCTGGTGAATGGTTCAACTATTTACTGAAACATTCAGCTTTTTATGCATTTTAAAAATAATTTATTCCCACCTAAAAGCTGCAGATTCTAAAACGCTAAAATGATTTACAGTCTCATCTTTAATAGTTTGGGTTAACATGATGTTGCAGCTGGGGATGGGGAGGAGTGTCTTACATTTTGAAATCAGTGATATCTAAGTAAATAATAAAAAGCAAAAGATTATAGATCTGTGAATTACTCACCTGAAATAAGTAGCAATACAGAGAATAACAACCAGCATGGGATAATATATATAAAACCCATCTGCAATGAAGGACAACACTCTCAAGGAGCCCATTATCTGAAGAGAAAAATACTGATTAGTACAAAGACAAGACAGTTGCATACATTCTTTTTGTTTCTGTCTAGAAGTTACCACCTTTTCACCCATAGAGCTCAGTTACAATACAATAAGTTATCAGCTCTCTAATTATTACAAATATTTTATATAGATATTTGTAATAAATGCTCACAAATGAAAAATGAGTTCTCTCTCTCATGTCATACTGCCAGAGCTACAGTTAGCAGGGGGCATTTGAACTGTACCCTCCTAATTATAAAAGAGATGGGTGGTCTCTGAGGGCTCCAAGACTCTGGAACTCTCTCTCTCTGTGTCTCCCCCGCTTTGGCCTAAAATAGTCCAATTTTATAACTTTCTGAGTATGCTGCAAAAAATACCTGTGTGATAAGGTCTCTGGAGAAGCTGAGGGTAGGGAGATGGCTGGCTGAGTTCCTGTGGAACTGATTTTAATGCAGCTGAGATTTAATTGTATTTATTGTAGGACTCATTATTTTAGGGCACATACAGCCGGGGATAGAAATCTTATTTTAAATCTAAACAAACTAACTACACTCACAAGATTATAGTCTACCACCAAAATAGTAATTCTACCAATGTCAAGTCACCTAAATGTTTAACAAAAACCCAAATTTACTGTCTTCGGTCTCAACTTATGTTTGCTACTGATACGTACAAATTTAGAGAGTCCACGTACAAAAACAAATGTATATATATAAATATATATTACTTGGAAATTACAAGGAGGTTGCATTCATTTAGCTCAGCACAGCTGTTTCTCACTGTACATAAGAGTGAAAATGATCACAAGCCTCAATTACCACTGCCAGTGATAAACTAATTTGAGAAGAAGTGACAATGAGTATCTTGACCTTGCCCAATGAATGTGACTAGAGAACAGTTTCTATTACTCCTAAGGGAATTCTGCACCACTGTGTGCACATAGAATTCATGTGAGCAGTAGATTTTTTTTTTGCTTCCCCACAGAAAAATGACTTCTGACAAGGAAGCAAAGGAAAGCCCCAAAAGCAGTCATGCACCTCTCCCCAGCAGCGCAGGCACATCATTTCAGGCACCCAGAGCAGCTTGCAAAGAGGGCTAGGGATACCCTGGACGGTGGCTCCTACCCTGCCCCGGGCTCAGTTGCTAATCCTGGCAGGGCTGGAGAAGGATGGGACTGTCTCTTCCCCTGTGAGGAGCAGCCGAGGCCGCAGAGTCGACCCACCGCCAAAAACCTGCCCTGGCTGCAGGAAGCTCCACATCCCCTGCTTTCTGCCCCCATTACTCCTCAGCCGCAGGGGGGAGGGGTCATTGTAAGGGAAGCTGCTCCCCCAGTTGCCCAACCCTCGTGCATCCAGACCCCCCCCCATATGAAGAATGCCCCCACCAAGCCCCTCGCACCTGAACCCCCATCCATCCGAGCCTCACCGTCTGCATCTGGAGCCCCCCTACACCAAGAGTCCCCTTGCACCTATTCCCCATCCCACCCCTCATTGAGCCGCCCACACCTAGACCCCCACCCTACTGAGCCCCAACCAGCTGCACCTGGACCCCCCCACTGAGCCCCCACACCCAAAGCGCCTGTGCCAATCTCCATCCCCCACATCTAGATCTCCCTTGTTGAGCCCCACCCACCGTCACCTGAACCCCCCTGCAGAGTCCCATTTGTCCTGCATCCAGAACCCCCCAACGGAGCCGCCCACACCCAGATTGCCCCAAACAGAATGCTCTCACCCCACATCTGAATCCTCCCACCCTAAGCCCCTCCACACTTGGATCTACTGGACTGAGCCTGCCTGCCCCACACCTGGATCAGGGACATGCATGCTAAACTCTGTCCCTCTCGCTTGCTATCTTGGTGGGCCTGGAATGGAGGGCCCGGCCCTTGCCCTGTGTTCGGGTCAGATGCAGCCTCACTGCCAAGTCCATGTCCTGGGGGAAGCTGCAGGGTGATCTCCCACCTCTATGCAGCCAGTGGTCTGTGCTCCCTGCTGCTGGAGCATCCACATTTATGTATTGACAAATAAAATATGAAGAGTTTTGCACAATTTTAAAATATTGTGCACAGAGTTTTTAATTTTTTGGAGCAGAATTCCCTCAGGAGTATTCTATCCTGCTTTTATACTGAGTAAGCAGCAAAATAAAGAACTATGTTCTATAGTAAACATTTCATAATTAATTTTTTCCTGACTGTTAGGCCATACTGCTTCAAGAGAAATCTTCTCTGTACTTACGGATGTATATGCAGTTGCCTGAGTGTTTTTGTGAGAGATTGATGAATCCATGTGAGTCAAACCCAAGAAATTCAGACACAGTGGTGGAGTTAAACGGCAGAATAACCTGTATAAATTCAATAGTTAGCAGCTTTTAAGCAGTTTTCCCCCCTTAATAAAATAAAATCTAAAGAATAATATCAAAACTAGATATGAGGTGGCTTTTATTGCTGAATAAGTTGTACCTATCTGATCATCAAGGGCTATGTCTGAAACACTCTTGATTTAAAATTCATTTATTATTTAAGAGGCAGTTCCAGAAACAGTATATATACACCCACAAAATATATGGTGTACTTACATGCCACTGAAAAGGAGACTGTATGCATCAGTCTGATGGTGCGAAGCTAAGTAATAATAATTAAATACACGAATCCTGAAGACAGTTGAGTAAACACAGATACTTAAGAAGAAGATCGTAAGAAAGCAAGCCATCTAGAAACAAAATATTCCTTTTTTACTATTTCTCTCAAATTTACAATTATATCAACATAACTGCTGCACTATTAGACTATAGCAATTAAAGACATTTGAACACATTTTTTTTGTTTTTATTGTGTCATAGAATTACATAACTAATTATATAACTAATGCATAAATTTAGCCTATACAGGCCTACGTACAATGCTGTCAACATACAAGATGTACTTAAATAAATACAGCAGTGAAATCATATTTTCTGAAAAATATGTTAGCTCCACTAAATTGCAGAAGTATGAAGTGTATTTTTAAATAGCTAAAAAGGATTTGAGGGCTATCCATCTTTCCTATTTCCATAGTGGGTTTTTTACACATATTATAGGCTGCATTTACTGATGTAGTTGCAGTTAAACTGGTTCTACCTACAATTAGACAATGGTGATGAGTTGAATAAACAGAAAAACAGATGAACAGTAAACTACCAAAAGTAGCTTGGGAGCTCTTTCTTGACGTATACGGGACATAATAAAACAGGTATTTTAAAGTTCCTTGAGTTTTGTCACCATACTGAAAATGTTGGGCTAAATTCCTTCAAGGTAACTGTCTCTTTAACCCATCCAGAGTTCCTAAGACTACAGACTTGTCATTTGGTGGTAGGCTGTTATACTCAGAGCAAATATTGCATGTGTGAGAACTCAAAAAAAAAAAAAAAACTAGCCCAGATGGTAAGAGAATAAGGAGTCCCATACACCATGCCACCACATTGTGTCTACATAACTAGACCAAGTTACTTCAGTTTTATGTTCCTACATATGATTGAATTGGGACAGATTCCTCCTTTTGTAATGGAGTGGTGCACAAAAGAGCAGAGATCTCCACAAAATTAATTTTAGTGGTTGTATAGCTTAGAGAGCTTCTGTGGTTCAGTAGCCAGAGGTTAATTTTTCATAAATAATAGTTTACAAGTTTAATAAACTATTACTTTAAACTACTAAGTTTAATAAGTCATCATCATCATCACCACCACTCTAGGAACTAAAATTTGTACAATAAGATTGTTAAATGAACATTCCAAACTGACCTCTATATAAATATAGTTGTACGTTCTTTCTGCCAGTTGTATGAAGACAGCAAACAAGGACAAAACAGGTTTAGTGCTGAAAAACGTGCACTCTGACCACACAACAATTACAGAGAATGTGGCCAAAACAATAGCAAGAATTCTGTAAAACCACGGCCGAAGGAGACACTCCCAGTACCATTCTGGAAAAAAACCCAATAAATAGCAGATTAATAAAACGTATATAAGAAATGGGAAGAGATGGGCATTTTAAAAATATCATTTCAAAATAGCATTGTTGAGGCATAGTGCCAACTGACATGGCTAGCTGAAAAGAATCCTATCTCAAGCATATGTGCACCGAGAGTGGAATCTGTGGGGACAGTAATTCTAAGAACTCATTTGTGATGCCTGTAACTTTGTCTCAGGTCTAAATTATTATTTCTGAATCAATGCAACAAATATATAGGAAAAGCCAATTTCATTTTTAAAAATAAAGTGTGCATATATGTACAACATTCTAACTGGACTGGTAACATGAAGAACTACCTCCTCCAAAAACAAACAAAGATTCTGTGGTTTATCTTGCCTATAAGAATTGGATAGTATATTTGGAGCCATGACTGATTTTCAATGTTTCAACTAAGGGAGTTAAATATTTAATATTCAACTGCAAAGATACTGTCTGTGTACAAGATGTATGCTTTAGTATACATTAGCATAATTACAACTAGCATCTTTGCTAGTTCAGACTGTATTTCCCACTCCTCACAGCCTCAGTCTTGGGGAGGCTGTGTCCAGATCAACAGAGGAAAGAAAACTCATGGGCTTAGGGAGGAGAAAGGGGGGGGGAGGGGGTGTGCTCCTTGGCTGGTCAATAAAGTGCAAAATAGGATAATTAGCTCTCCCCAACCAAGGAAGGGGCTTATTAATCCTTCCCTGTAGAGAATGAGGCTGGGGCTTCAAGTATCTGGTACAATGAGAAAACAATACCATTTCCTCAAGCCCTTAACTATTGTATGAGGGGAGGGTGGAAGTGTCACAGCAATGGTACTGGGACAACTTGATATGGAGAGCTGAAGGCAGCCTTCTCCAAGGTGTTACGGATTACAGAAGGCAGGATAACCGCACTGGATGAGTTATTTCTGGATAATTTTCCAGATGTGTTGCTTGATAATGTTGCAACTTGTTTTTTCTTCCTGCAGTGTCCAGCAAAAAGCTTTTGGAATTTCTATAGAGGTTGCCATTATATAGTATAGAAGTGCTGTTAATTTTCCTGCAAATTAAGTTTATGATCAGAAATAAAACTGCATTTTTTGATGACTGGGTGAGGTGGTTTGTCTATTCCATCATGTGAGCACAGGGAGATGTATATTTGCCTACTACTACAAGTGAACATTACTCACATAGGAGAAAAGATGCCATGCTCTACAGGAAAGCATGAGTTATAGTCATTTAGGTACTCATCATTTGCATGACAACACATACCAACGGTTGGTGTGTAGAAATATCGAGTAATTCTGTTTTCAGGTTCCTGGAACTGAAAAGTATGAACAAACTGACGAGTTGCACTGGTTTCATTTTTCGCCACGTCCTCCAAGTAGAATGCTTGTTCTAAAAGAATTCGCCATTGTACCTGCGTTCGACGGTGTCTCTGAACTGAATATATTACCTACAGTAAACAAACCCCAAAGTTCCAGTTATAGTATGCTTTTTTTCAAGAAATGGGAGAAAATTATTAAACTCTACACTGACTGCTCACAGTGTCATATAGGTGTGTTTTGAGTTGAGTTAAACTGTGTTATGGGCTGAGTTAAAACCTTGTTGAAGCTCAATGGGTGTGAACGTAAGAGAGCTGTAAAAGACAGTAAACGGGCCACACCTAAAACAAGGCTTAACAAAGTCTGCCCATAAACTAGGACCGTGTGGGCATAGGGTTCCAAAGGCTGTTTTGATCAGGTCTGTTTGTGGGTGTGGAAAAGGCTAGCAGGAGAAGGGCAGAAAAGAAACTGAGGCCTGGTCTACACTAAAAAGTTTAGTCGACTTAAGTCAGCTTGCATTGACCTAATTGTGAATGTCGACCCTTATATTTGTCTTCCGCCACCACATGCACCTCATTACAGCAACAAACCACCACCACCTCCCCAAGCAATGCAGAGGCATGGTTAATCTACTTAGGTCAATGCACTGTGAGTGTAGACACTGCGTTATCTGTGTTGACCCTAATGGTTCACCAGCAGTTATCCCACAATGCCCCTGCCTCCACAACGGTGGCTAATCTAGTAACAATTTTGAACTGCACTGCCCAAGGTCACAGAGACCAGAAGTCCGGGTTCCCCCCCAGCCAAGAGTCATTTTGAAGTGCCAAGTGAGCCCACTGATGAAGGAGAAGGAAGCTCTGGTAAGCATGAACATATAGTGCTTCATCACATCTATTTACAACATGCTATAACTTATCATGGGATAAGCAGTTTTTACTTCTCTAGAAATTCCTTCTGAATTTCATATATCAACATGTTTTGTTCTATCAGATATAGAACAAACAGGTATGCTCTTACCAGCAGAATAATAAAATAATGATAAATAAATAATAAAATGCAAATTAAGGTTCTCAGTTTATTTTAAATTTCAACTATTTGAGAACGGATAGTAGTCTTAAATTAATGTGCTAGCAGGAGAAGTGATGTTGCAACATAAACTTATCGAGTTACCTGTTTGTGAAGTTTGACCAGACTTTTCTCACTTGGATAGCTGTTTTGCTGGTCATCAAAATCTTCATAATCATCCATGTTTCTACCCATTCTTTCCTGGTATTCAGTAGGACACTTGCAGGAAAAGGAAAATAATTGAAATACTTTGTGTATGGAATCAGAGCACAAATTACCAGTAAGCTATGCTCTTTTATTAAAATCTTAAAATAGTTTTTTTTGGACAGTTGATGCAACTGAAATGTATTTCACTTAAAAAAAGTCAATATCTTTCCCCTCTGACCCTGCAAAGTATTGTAGAAGTGGGGTCTGCATTTCCCTGTATGTAAATGATCATGTTCTAAGAATATCAAAAAAAGATATCTTGTAAAAGAAAAATGTACTTTATTCAAATTTGTATGACTAAATTCAGAAGATACAGCATATGTAGAAGCAGAAAGAATATTTATCTTTTTCAGTTATTCTTTACCACACCATTTTAGTGCTAAATATGGAAACAAAAATATATAGCAGCCACAAAAGAAAGAACAGTTACTTACCTCGTAACTGTTGTTCTTCAAGATGTGTTGCTCATGTCCATTCTGATTTAGGGGGGTGTGTGTGTGTGTGTGTGTGTGTGTGTGTGTGTGTGTGTGTGTGTACACCCGTAGGGCCGGCTCTAACGCCCTCTGCAGTGGTGCACATATGCGCTTGTATATAGGGTGCTGCCGGACCCCTCCCTTCCAGTTCCTTCTTGCCTGAACCCCGAAAGAGGAGACAGAGGCTGGGTTTTGGAATGGACATGAGCAACACATCTCAAAGAACAACAGTTACGAGTAACATAACCGTTCTTTCTTCGAGTGCTTGCTCGTGTCCATTCTGATTTAGGTGACTCACCAGCTGTGTCTCTGGAGGTGGGCAGGAGTTCCTGGCCGTGAAGATTGCAGTACTGCTCTGCCGAATCCCGCATCGTCCTGAGCTTGTTGTGTGATGGCACAGTGGGATGTGAAGGCATGTACGGATGACCATGTAGAGGCCTGACAAATATGTTGAATAGGCACATGTGCAAGGAAAATCGCTGAAGACATCTGGGCCCTTGTGGAATGGGCTGACAGGGACGCCGGAGGTGCAACTCCGGCCTGTTCATAACAGGTGTGAATGCAGGCCATAATCCAGGATGATATTCACTGTGAGACCGGTTTGCCTTTTATCCTGTCAACAAATTGCCACGAAAAATTGTGTGGAGCGGCGAAATAGTCTGGTCCTATCGATGTAGAAGGCTAGAGCCCTCCTTACATCAAGCGAGTACAGGCACCTCTCTTCACTAGAACTGTGAAGCTTAGGGTAGAACACCAGAGGGAAGATGTCCTGATTAATATGAAAGTGGGAAACGACCTTCGAGAGGAATGGAGGATGAGGGCAGAGCTGGACCTTGTCCTTGAACACCGTATAAGGCTCTCTAACCTGAGGGAAGAGCTTTTCCAGCCCTTTAAGGAACCTGGTTGTCATTGGTTGTATAGCCTCTGTTTCTCTATCTATAGGGCTCTCCTCTGGACTGGCCTCCGAAGCGCTGCTGCTGTGAGGGCCTGAAGTGTCTCCGTGAAGAAGACGGGGTATGAAGGCCCAACGAGTGCAACGTGTCCCTAGAGTCCTTCAGACCGTGCAGCCTGGAGTCAGTCCGGTCTGCAAGCCATCGCACAGAAGGTCCTGGATGGACTGCTTGACTTCCGTTGAGACCAGACGACTGAAGCCACCAAGTCCTCCTCATAGACACCGCAGAGGCCATTGCCTATGCTGCCAAGTCCACCGCATCTGAAGCCGCCTGCAGGGAGGCCCTGGCCACAGACTTACCCTCCTCCAGGATAGCCTCCAACTCTTGTAGGACTGGGGGAGGGAGTCAGTAAACTTCTCGAGCAATTGCCAGATGTTAAAATGGTATCGCCCCAGCACTGCCTGCTGGTTAGATATCCTTAGGTGCAGGCTTGCTGTAGAATACTTTTTTTGGCCAAATAAATCCATTTTCTTTGCCTCTGTTCTTTGGAGTGGAGCTCATTTGCCTCTGCCTGTCGTGCTCATTAGCCGCCATGACCACCAGCAAGCCCGGAAATGGCTGCATATATAGATATTTGAAACCCTTGGCAGGCACATAGTACTTTTTCTCTGCTTGCTTGGACATGGGCAGCAGAGATGCCAGGGTTTGCCACAAATTCACTACTTCATCATGCACCAGGAGGGCCATCTTGGAAGGGCTGCAGATGCCAGGATGCCAAAGAGCTCATCCATGGGTTCTTTAAGCCCCTCTATCTTAAGGCCCAGGTTAGCTGCTACCCTTTTCAGTAGGTCCTGATGTGACCTATAATCGTCCAGCGGGGCAGCATGTGACAGGGCAGCGACGGCCTCATCTGGGGAAGAAAAAGGGGAGGCTGGTAGCAGGGGGGCTACTGGCACTTCTTCCCTAGTTGGGGTGGTCACTGATGGACTGCCTGACAGTGACTCTCCCTGCTCAGAGTCAACGTCTAAGGCTGGTGCCAGGACGGAGTCTTTTGAAGAACATGGCACCAAAGTTCCCGTAGATGAGAGTGGGTAGAACACTGCTGAATGGGGAACCCCCAGAGGTTACAGTATTGCCAAGGTCCAAGTCCATTGTCCTTGAGGCCATCCCCCCGCATCTGAGGTAGCATGCGGAAGATTGAGGGGGGCTTTGCAGCCTGCCCCTCGGGGGACATGGGGGAGGGGGAGAGACTATGAGGCTGCTGTGCCGATGTTGGCATCCCTTTCAATGAACCCGTCCGCTCCTCAGTGCGTAGGCCTACCCTCCTGAGGATCCTGGCCAACAGGTCCTTCATCGCCTCAGGCGTGGAATGCCTCAAGCGTGGAAGGGACCAATAGGTGGCACAGGCCTCTGCTGCTCCCTGGAGTCAGTGGCAACGTGGGTGCTCGGCTCAATACCCACCCGGGCAGAGACCCTTTCCGGGCTGACTCCAGCTTCTCTGAAGTTTTCTTAGCCAGCTTCGGTGCCAGTGAGAGATTCCTCTCTGAGTGCAACTTCTTTCGGCGCTTTTTCGGCACTGGGGATATCGAGTGGTGCCAGGCTGACTCCGACGCCAGAGGAGTTCTTTTTAACGATGCCATGGTACTTGGTCCAGAGTCCAATCTCTGCTCCGACGCCAGTTTGAGCACCACTTCCATCAGAAGGGCCTTAAATATCTTATGTCCCAGTCCTTCTTAGTTCTGGGGTGAAAGCTCCTATAGATCTTACCCTTCACGGAGAGGTGAGCTTCTCCCAAGCATCTTAAACAGCTCTGATGTGGGGTGCTCAGTGGCACAGGCTTCTTGCAAGAAGCACAGGGCTTAAACCCTGGGGAATAGGGCATGCCCCAACTCTGGAAACTTACTAACTATGAAGTAACTACCAAACAAGCAACTATATACACTAGGAAAAGTGGAAACCACTAGGAAAACAGAGACTTGCAAGAGCAAGTGAGTTGTTCCAGCACCGTCACGGGCGGTAAGAAGGAACAGGATGGGAGGGGGGCCGGAAGTGCCCTATACACAAGTGCATACACATGCCGCTGCAGAGGGTGCTAGAACCAGCCCTGTGTGTACCAGTAGGGGAAAAACTTCCAGCACCAGTGCATGTGGTGCGCACACACACCTAAATCAGAATGGACATGAGCAAGCACTCGAAGAATAGTTCAAACTACATTTATAGAAAACAAGCAATTATATATACCATACTGCAAGGATGTCATTGCATAGAGAGGTTGACTCTCAAACAAGTATTAGGTCAGCAGATCATCAAATTAAAAAATACTGTATGCTTCCTTTCTATATTCCAGAAAAGTCCTAATACTATAAACATAAGCCCAATTTAATAATTTCACATCAACAGAATTAGGACTGCTGTTATCAATTTAGCTTTTAAGAATAAAAGCTTTCAAAAGATTTTTTAAATTATTTATTGAAATGAAATAAATCAAGAAAAGAAATGTGAATACTGAATGAAAGTCTAAAGAGGGCTAAAAAGTCAAGTTTTGATATATTCAGGAACTTACAAAAGGGCAAGAATCTCTAAAATGATATAATTAGTTACCTTTTTCAATATTGTATCAACACATTTTCTCAAAGGATGATTATACTTGATACTGTCATTCACTTTACGGACTTCCTGTTTAAAATAAAACAACCCACAAACGTTACATGTCATTTCAGTGTATGAAGTGGCTAAAAGCTTGAGTGGAAATCTCATGTAATCCACTAGAGGTTCTTGCCAACCCAAATGATTCTTTAAAAATTTTGAAACTCATCAGTGAACATTGCTGAGCTTTATTACGCATCCAACAGTATAAAATAATTTCTAGATATTCCTTATAGTTTGGGAAAGTTAATCAGAAAAACTGTTAGCATCAAATAGACCTACAAACACTATCGTGTCTGTGTGCGCACACAGAACAGAAATGGACAGTCTGTTTTTAAACCAGGCACATTGAGGGGAAAATGTTCTTTAGCTTTAATGTGGGGATGGGAAGCAAGTTTCATTCTTGCCTGATTTGTTCTGATTTTTTTTCATATATTGTTTAATATTGGTTTGTGACTCAATGTGAGTGGGTTATAAGGCATACAAAATGAGCAAGGGTGCATTGCTAGTGGCGTTAGATATTTGTTGTGGTGACTCACGTGGGAAATAAACTTGGAAGTGGCAGAAATTGTTTCATCCATGTTTCCTTCAGAGAATCCCCTTGTTGCTATTAAGGATTTTTTTTGAATATCCCGAAATCCCTCTGCCTAGGTATTGCCCTCTCATTGTTGCTTCTGGCTGCTACATTTCAGAGAACATTTGACAAGCATCAATAATAGCTGAGTACATGGAAGATACTGCCTACCAACAAGCCAGCCAAGTTTTGTCACAGCTGCTTCCAGACAAGAACTCAGTGATGCACCAATCTTGGACAGGTCAAAGAGATGGGGGAGAACCTGGTATCTTCCTCCATTCTATTGGTAATGCATGAAATAACTATTTTATATGAGTTTATTCAAGGATCTGGGTGTTTTCTGTGCTCCTACAGGAAGATGAAATCTACAGTTCTTCTGATATATCAGCAACAAGTTTATCTGAAGATGTATAGCTGAATTCTCTGAGCTGGTGACAGCATTGTTAGGTGTTCTCAGGTATTCTTGCCCTCAAGAATTTCACCAATGTCAATAGATGTGTTATATCATGTGAATCACAGATTTCCAAAGCATAGGTAGCACATTCACTTTCAGAATAAGTTCATAAGATTTTAAAACTTAAAATCACAACAAGCTTTCAGATACTAGACACCTTTAGCATTGGTTTTACTTTCTAGAACTAATGATGCCCTGAATGTTGTAATTCTTGTGGCTTGCAGATATTGGCCCTCAAAATCTGTCTGCAGTGTCTCCAGACAGGAGTGCTTTTTAGGCAATAGTCCATGACTGAATACAGCAACTTCTAAAGCCTCAGAAAGTGTAATTTTCAATTCATAAATCTATAAAATTGTCATTTTTTTCCTATTAAATAATATCTCTATTGCCACCAAAACATCCCCAGAATAAGGAAATGATTTGCTGCCATTTTATCACACCCCCTATATATGTAGGAACAGTCACCATACCATACAAATCCCCACAAGTGTCAAATGCATAATTTTATGGTCATATGCACTAGAACAGGACAGTAAATACTAGTTGTTGAATTTGTTTGATTCACACTTTATTCTTAATAGTGGATTTGATTCTATTGCTCAATGGCAAATCATAGGAATAAAGAATAATGATTGATTCTGCTGAGAAATGCACTATTTAGAAAACATATATTATACCTTCTATTCACTCTTCAGAAAGGAGTATAAATAGAACCAAGAAATGGATCCTGAATCTCTTAGAAGATAGATTTTTAAGAATGAAAGTTTTTAAGTAGTGCACAGAAGTGTTAAAAGTGTAACCTGTATGAACATAAATGTGTGCTAAATCTTCATGCATGTACCCCTTATTGATCAGCATTGTTCCAACAGTCAACATTTGATGTTTTCATTCCTGACATACATACCAAATTACTATCATGTAGCAGTTTGTAAGATCTTCAGAACAGATACTGTTCCTACTTCTGATTTTATACAGTACCTAGCAAGCTGATTGGAATGAGGCACTTTCATAATTTCATGACAATAACTTTCTGAAGTAGGCTCATGTTACTTAAGATATTCCACCTTTTGAGGAAATGCAGAATTGAAGATGAATAATAAAATCCTCCCAAACTTTATATTTCTTAATGAAAATGAGCTTGTTCACCTCCATAATATCCTCTAAGTTCTCCTCTGCATCTGCTTTTTCAGTCATCAGTTTGGCAACCTTGAAATAAGTCTTCATGAGAAGATACCCCCTTTTTGCTCCATTCCAGTGAGAACGTGGAATTTCCACCAAACCATATCCCAACAACAACACAAGAAGGAAAAGACCCCATGTGTTGGCAGCTGCTATCCCAATAGTCTGAAGCTGGTTCCTAAAACAGAAGAGTGACTTCCAGTAATTAATTACATTTTCATATATATAGAAACAAGATTAGTTTTCTATCTGTAATTTTGTCTGCTCTGAAAGGCAATCCACTACTTAATCACACTTGAAACTGCTGGCATTGTCTACATCTCCCAAGTCCCTGAAACAGGCCAGAGGTTTCTCTTGAAGATTCAATGCTTCAGCGTGGGAGGCAGCCAAAGGATTGGGTATCCATCACTAGGCTAGAGAAGCTCCCATCTTTTCTTAAAATGGTGTCTCTGAAGATCTTCTTCTTGTCTATCATTCAGAGACCAAACTGGGGAGAAAAGGAGAAGATGGCGAAGATATCCTGAAACAGGAGCCCTCAGAAAGAGCTACTGAGAAAACTCTGCCTTTAAGGAGCAATGTGAGTGCAGTTCACCACGTGTACCCATACAGAGTGCTGGCAGGCACATTATACACAAGAACCTACTCTTTCCTGCTTCCAAAGCTTGGGGAGGGGGGCAGGCATGCAGAGGGAAAATCAGAAAACTCAGCAGCAAATCTGCTGGAGCAATAGACTACCATACTAGGGATGATGGTAGAGGTTTATATTAATTTTGGCTATTTTTCATGTATTCAAGTACCTTTTTCAATGCTAGCAAGTTTCTTTGTAAATAATACATTCCCAGAGTCAAAAAGACATTTATTGATTGAAGGCTTACATTCCAAAGTTAACTGCAGATAAAGTCCCAGATCAAAAATTTAAATGGGATCCCAGAAATGTTTAAACAGATAATATTACCACAAGCCTTTCTAATGACAGTCTTCCTAAAAAAACCTGACTAACAAAAGTTTCACCAGAAATGACATCTGAAAAGCAAGTGCTATAGAGAAAATGTTGTAAATCAGAATAAACAACCCACCCACCCTCGAGAAAAGAATCAATAGAATAGTAGTATATTCAGGGAAAGTCTAGAGCAAGGATGGCTTTTGCCTACACCACAAAAAAATAAAATCACATATCTGCAGAACTCAAGGTTAGAGTAGCACTGCCCAACTTCTCTATTGCAGGGATTGTGAGAAATACAAACATTTTTTTAAAAAAAGACAAATACTTATAACAGTATTATTCTTACCATTGTAGATGGAAAATTGGATTTACAGACGCATATATTAAAAATGCTCCAAAAATCAGCAAGTAAGTGCCATAATAGATGGCATTTTCGATCAATGCAGTTTTAATCTTTCCAGTAATGGAGAACCCTCCTGATCTAGCATACGACTGCATGAAAGGTAAGAGTATCCTAGAACCAAACAAAAATACATTAATGATGTAAGATTTTTCCATCTTACTCTATTTGTCAATTTTCCCTTGGTTAGGCAGAGTTCTCCTAGTAAAATCTGTTATCTATTACATTTGTGTTCTCTTTAGATACATCTATTTGACAGTAAACACTGAAATAACTTGTGTGTAGATTAAAACCTATAGACAACATTAAGGTGAAAAACGACCATTTGAGAGCACTATAAGCCTTTGCTCTTCTCGCTCAGTTTCACAATAGTGCACTCAATGTGTAACAAGGCACACACATACTGTTTTTCCCTTAAACATATTTGCTGCAGCTCTAGCAGGTATGTGTCTTCTCTTATGTAGCTCTCAAATTCTCTTAACTCCTTTTTTAGAGTCTCTCATAATGATGAAATGTATGATTTGTTTTATACACACATTTCTTGGAAGACTTCACCCTAAAAGAGAAGACCGCTAAACAGAGACCTTCTAACATTTTGGGCAATAATGGTTCTGTTTGTTTTGTGCTAAGATTATCTGACTCAGAATATTAGGTATAGATTGTGGGGCTTGCTCCTCAAAGAGTAAACAGAAGCAACAGCAGCAGAGAATGAAAACATTTTTATGAGCATCAGAGTGGCCAGTGAAAGGAACATTCATTTTGCTAAGGCAAAACTCTTTAATTTTGAACTTAATAGAAGACAAATATACTTAACTAAGTTCTACCGTCAATGCTTTGGTTTATTATTGGATATATTCCTCATTAAATCCCCAATTAGTTAATGGGAGTTAAACATGTTTAAATGCTTTACTGAATTAGGACTGATTTAAGCACATGATTAAAGCGAAGTGCATACTTAAATGCTTTGCTGATTTGGAGCCTAAAACCCACCTTTCCAAATGACCTTTCCTACAATTTCTGCCTGTTCAGTTGTAGGCGAAAATTAGTCAATTGCAAATTCCAAAGCTAATCCCATTATAAATGGCTCCCACCTAAGTAGTGTAAGAAATGTAAAGCCAGTTTAATAAAAAAAAACCTACTGAAAAGGAGAATGTTAAATAAATTATATCATTCCAAAACCAATTTTTAACAGTATCTACAGTAGGTACCTATGTTGAAAGACCACCAATAAATTAAAAGTCATTGCTAGAAAATTATACACAAAAAAGAGAAACCTTACAATATTGTAGGCTATTTGATTTCAAAACAATTCTTTTTTGCGAGACCATCAGATGACAACGTAAAATCACACAGAATGAAAGCTTTAAAAATGTACTGTAAATATTAGCAGATTTTATTTTCACAATATATAGTGTGATCTTTGACATCCATCTATTTGCCTCACTTACCAGGTTAAGAACTGTGATGTCCAATATACTACTCGCCAGAAGATTGGCATAATTCCATCAGGGATATAACTCCATGGTTTGAAACACTTCTGTTTTCTGTAAAAAGATCAGTCACATATTAATTGTAAAGTTTAAGTATCAAAATATTAATCATTTCTATCCAGAAACTATTTTCAGTCTTGCCACCGAAGAATACAATATTGTTTCAATTAACTGTTTTTGCATGACTAACATGTTACGCAAGAGATTTAATTTATAGCCCACTTTCAAATTATGCTGACAAATACTGGCACCACAAACAGCACACATCTGGACAGGACAATTTCTCTTTAGGAAAGAAAAGCATAGTTCAGTACTGACATTCTCTCAGAGATTTTCCAGAAGTCAACTAGTCAGGCAACTTTTTTGGTTATGTTCAGTAAAACATGTTCATATTTTTCTCTCACAGAATGTTTTTTTTTCCCCCCAGAGAAAAAGATCTTAGAAAAGGAAGAGCCAAAGTGAAAAAAAAGTAAATAGTTGTTTTTCCTTCTATAGACTATTTATTGCTGGAGGATGGGATTTTCCAAAATACCTAAAGGAGTGGGCTTTTAACTCCTACTGACTTTCAATGGAAATAGGGTGCATAACTCCCTTAGAAGCTTTTGAAAATTCTACCCAGAGCAGCTAGTAATAACATTGTGGTTGCCTAATCATTTTCATTATAATTCAGTTTCTGAGTCACTCATCTTTATTAAAAAAAAAAAACAAAAAACTTTGCTCGTGGGGCTGATATTTTCCAAATCTAGTCTCTGCCTCAAAAGGCTGGAAAATTTGGCAAAACCACTCAAGCTGCTGAGTATAAGGAGTGTGAAAAACAAACCACCAACACATTCCCCATTATAGAATAACTTTTTTTATCTGCTTCTGTGACAAAACAGTAGGAACAGAAGTGGTAAAAAAAATTACTGTTTGAAAGAGATCGTCGTTACTGAGAAGTGTTTTGAAGTGTTCCAGTGAAAAGTTGGTTTTGATTTGCCAGATAAGCAATTTGCACATGTAGAGGTGCTTAATCACAGATATTTTTAATAATCTGCCAATCTCCCAAACTAAGGTAGGCTGCATGACTACCATGGTAGCAGACTAAAAAAAGTTATATTTAGTTAATTCCTGTGTGTTGCTCCCACACAGAGCCTGCCTCATTTATTCCTTTCATGGTCTTTTCTTCTAGCACACCTAGAGTAATAAATACAGTAAAAAGATGCTATAGCGGTTTATTTAGAGTTGCAGAAGAGACTAGGATAATGCATTATTTGAGAAATAGAAAGCAGTCTTATAATTTAAGACTGTTTAGCAATGCATACCCAACAAGGTGAAAAATGTTGTGCATACCATCTTAATTTTGGCATTTCCTGACTTTTCAGGGTTAAAAAAATCTTAATATTCTCCACTTTGGGGTGATGAAATAATAAAAACTTTGCACATACACATCAATTTGCATCCTAGAATCTCAAGACAGCTTACGGACAATTAACTAAGCCTCACATCTCCACAAGACAGATAAGAGTATTGTATTACATTTAAGACATGGAAATAGCACACAGAGGTTAAGAGATTTGCTAAACATCAAATAAGGAAAAGCCAGAAACAGAATCTGGATTTTACAATTTCAGTACTCCAACTATCACATTACAACTCAGACACTATAACCAATACATATACAAAGGAAAGACTACGTATCTCTGAAGTATACTCTCATGGTCAAAAACAAATAAGAATTAGGTCTGTGGAATAGGGAAAAAAATTCAAAATAGCATCTCTCTTGACATATTTAAATTCCTTCTAAAAACCTCAGTTCTGTTGTCTTGTCTATGATAAAGTAGAGGGAGGAAAGTTAACATTAAAAACTGAAAATAAACTAAAGTGTTGAGATCTGCAGATACCTTAATCACAAGATCTAATTGTCATGTTTGGCCTTCCTCACAACATTGCCTGATAATGACTTTCAATCACCATGTCATGTTCAATTTACAGTGCACTCTCTTCAGCACAGGTACTAGTTCTTTACTTGCATATTTCTGCTTACTTAAAAATGAATGCTAATGCTTTTAATATTTTGATGCAGCAAAACAAAATTGTTCCTAGTACCTTGGAGCAAGAGTAGTATCAGATCCATTGTTGTTGTTACTTTCTGGAGGGCTGGAATTAACAGCAAGTTTGCATCGATTGTATATAGTCTAGGAGACAATGAAATAATTATGTAAACAGTTAGAACAAGGTGAAATAGTTATTGAAGAAAAAACTAGAATAGGGATACAAATCAAATTTGGCACCAAAATAAAGTTCAATGCTAATGTTTCCATGACATTTCACCCTTAATTCTAGTGAGATGGGTTTAAAAAGAATTCCTACAGTATTTGAATCCCAGCGCCTAACTAATGCATAAAAAAAACCTAAGTGAAACTGACTGGAAACTGACTAGAAAAAAAGAGTGAAATCAATGAGTTCATTGTTCAAGGTGAGAGAAATACTAAAAGTAACAGCATAAATTATGAATTTTAAAATTTGATTCACTTATTTTTAAATATATCATTTTGACTTGACAGAACAGCACATTTTATTCAACCATTTTTAAAGGATCCTTTTTAATTGAACATTCTTTTTGTCTTAGAGATATTTTCTACTGATTTACACAACTATATTCTTAGTGTGTAGTGTATTTTGTGATATTTTCTATTGAGCAATATTGTACTAAGCGTCACAAAAATGGAAAATCTTACCGTACTAACATCCAGAGGCAATATAAATACTATAAGAAAGCAGAGATACCAAGCCAACAGTGTTGCTATGATCACAAGTCTATGTTGTTTCTTGAAATCTCCATACCGATGAAGTATGAATAAAGCCAGAAAAAAGACAAATACTATCTCAATGCCCAAAGCTGCACCACTCATTATTATATATTCACTCCAACCAGCCAATGCAGCTCACTTATGAAAGTGGATCATAACTGTAAGACATGAAGACATTTCATTACATTAAAACCTCTGGAAGATATGTATGAAATACATGAGCACTGAATGCTCAAAATACATTTCTGTGGAAACTTGCTGATGCATATTTTTTAAAGTTTATACAAGAACAGCTTAGTAGGATGCTTCTGAAAGTCAGATGCTTCAATTTTTCACCTAATTTTCCATATAGTTTTACTGAGCCAGGTGAGCAAGTCATCTGTTAAAAAAACTACATGATGAGTCAATGGCACAATTGGTATTGGAAACCAAGATCCACCTGGCTCACAGTCCTTTACTATAATCACAAGACAACATTGTCCCACAGTTCTGTTAGCAAAAAATAATACATTTCTTCAGTCTCATTTTGTAATATATTTACAAGGCTCTCTTTCCTCTGCCTTCTTGGTCTCAAGTACTTGATTTCAGACAGGAGGAGTGACAAGTTCCTGGTCACTGGATGAGAATATAGCCCTAACTTTTTAATTCACTCAACAGCAAACACAATCCAATAAGAAATTCCACTCTTATTTCTAACAGTAAAACATACTATCTTACTATTCTTTATTTCTACCATAATAAACTAGATGGTTTGAACAAAGAAAAAGATTTGGTAAGATACCAACTTCATTTTCAGCAAGAGATTAAGAATTGTTTTTAATTAATGATATATACCTTGATTGTGTATTTAATTATTTACTAGAGAGACAAGGTGGATGAGGTAATATCTTTTATTGGACCGACTTTTATTGATGGGAGGGAGACACAAGCTTTTGAGTTTACACAGAGCTCTTCTTCATGTTTGGGAAACTTACTCAGGGCTTGTCTATACTTACAATGCTGGTGCGGTGCAATTGCACAGCTGTAGCACTTCAGTGAAGACGCTACCTAGGCCAATGGGAGAGCTGCTCCCATCAGCGTGGGTACTCCATCTCCCCAAAAAGTGGTAGCTATATTGATGGGAGAAGCCCTCCCATGAACATAGCACTGTCTACTCCTGCGGTTAGGCCGTATGACTATGTTTCTGATGGGTGCAGAGTTTATACAGACATAAGTTTGTCATGTAGATCAAGGCTCCGAGTGTCACAGCTAAATACAAGGTGGAACAGATTGTTTAATGTAAGTAGTTAACACATAGTTCAAGTGAACATTCAAGGTAAAGCGACCCATTAACACCCCTCCACTCGTAGTCAGGAGTGGGGGGGAAGGAGGGACAGGGGAGACAAACGGGGGAAGGGTTGCTAGTGGGTTACAGATTGTTGTAATAAGCCATAAATCCAGTCTATTCAGTCCATGATTTTTAGGCCATGTCTCTATGTGCAGCACTGCAACCGGTGTAGCACGTGGTGAAAATGCTGTGTGTCGACAGGAGAGAGTTCTCCCTTCGGCATTTTAAAAAAAAACAAAAAAACAACCCACCTCCATAAGTGGCATAAGCGATGTCAGCGGGAGAAGTTATCCCGCTGACATAGCACTGTGCACACGAACGCTTATGTCCATGTAATTTATGTTGCTCAGGAGGGTAGAATATTCACATCCCTGAGCAACATAAGTTTTGCTGACACAGGCTCTAGTGCAGACATAGCCTTAATGTGTAGCAAAATTATGAATTTAAGCTCCCAAGCTTGTCTTTTGAAATGATAGGTCAGATATAGAGTGATCACTCTGTGAACAGTATTCACTCACAGGTTATATGGTGTTTTTGTCTTTTACCATTTTCCTGTGTGAGTTCATTCGAGAGCATAGTGACTGTCTGGTTGCTATTGGGGCATTTAGTGCATGGGATGAGTTACGCCATATGTTGTGATAGGCGTGTGTAAAACCCATGGATCTTGAGAGGTGTGTTATGGGGGGTGTTGATATAGCAGTGGAGTTATGTCTGCACGTTCTGCATCTGTTGTTCTAGCAAGGCCTGGTGATGCTTTGAATTGGTGTGTGCTGGTCTATGGGGGGTTTGCTTTGCAGGATGAATTTGGAGAGGTTGGGGGTTGTCTGAAGGCCAGAAGAGGGGGTTCAGGAAAGTTGTGAATGCAAAATTAAGGTTGCCTATGGAACCTTAATTAGGTCTCTTGTGCATATACATTATGACAGTTTTTAATTACATTATCACATACTACTTTTTCCACAGGACCCCTGCCTCATTCGGTGAGCAGAAGTTGCTTATTTAATGAGCAGCCATTCAATATTTTGTTTTCTCCTTGTTCAACTGTGGCCCTTTCCTTACTTAATATTATTCAAATGCTGCTTCGAAGACATAATTATTGATTTCTTCTTGGGCTTTTCTAATGCACTCATCGCTATATTATCCAAGTGCTTCACACATATTTATTTTCACAACACTCTGAAATGCATGGGTATTATTATCCCACTTTACCAATGTGGGAGGCAGACACAGATTAAAGTCAAACATGTCAACTAATTTTGGGTGTCCCCATTTGAGATGTCTAGGACCTGATAAATTCACAGTACTTAGCATTATAAAGCATTTTATATGTCCAAGGCACAACTCCCACTGACTTCAGTAATTTACTCACCATTTCAGCACTTGTGCAAATCAGATCCTAAGGTCTCAGCTTGCACACCCTGAAAATGAAGAAAAAAAATTAGTGATCATCTGGGAAAAGTTTGATTTAAATGACTTGCCTAGCATCATCCAGGAATTCTGTCACAGGAGCAGGGACAGAATCTAATTCTTCAGAGCAGCATTTAACTGCTTAACCATGGGGCCATGGTTTCTCTTCCTGCAAGCTGTTTCCTCATTCATTACACACCTTCCAGCTTCTGCAGTGAATTAAGCAGATGTCCTATGGACAACAGTCTCCTTCACTACACAAACCTGATTCTTGCTGTCCACTGCATGAGGCAGGGTCTGGTGGAAAATATCACAGAATCATGGGTCTGGAAGAGAACTAGAGAACTCTTCTAGTTCAGTCCCCTGCATTCAATAAGGAGTAAGTATTATCTAGACCATCCATGACAGGTGTTTGTCTAATCTGTGCTTAAAAACCTCCAAAGACAGAGATTCCACAACCTCCCAAGGCAATTTGTTCCAGTGCTAACTTAACTAACCTGATAGTTGGAAGTTTTTCCTAATGTCCAAGCTAAACCACTCTTGCTGCAATTTAAATCCATTGCTTCTTGTCCTATCCTCAGAGGTTAGTGAGAATCATTTTCTTCCTCCTCCCTGTAACAACCTTTTATGTACCTGAAAACTGCTAAGCCCCCTCTCAGTCTTCTCTTCTCCAGACTGAACTAACTCAGTGTTTTCAATCCTTCCTCACAGATCACATTTTCAAACCCTTTAATCATTTCTGTTGTTCTCTGGACTTTCTCCAATTTGTCCACATCTTTCCTGATATATGGCACCCAGAACTGGACACAATATTCTAATGGAGGCCTAATCAGCACAGAGTAGAGCGGAAGAATTGCTTTGTGTGTCTTGCTTACAACACTCCTTACAATACATCCCAGAATGATTTTTTTTTTTTTTGGAACAGTGTTACACTGACTCACATTTAGCTTGTGATTCACTATTACCCCCAAATCCCTTTCTGCAATACTCCTTCCTATCCAGTCATTTCCCATTTTGTATGTGTGCAATTGATTGTTTCTTCTTAAGTGAAGTACTTTGCATTGTCATTATTGAATTTCATCCAATATATTTCAGACCGTTTCTCCAGTTTGTTCAGATCATTTTGAATTTTAATCCTATCCTCCAAAGCACTTGCAACCTCTCCCAGTTTGGCATCGTCCACAAACTTTATGAGTGTATTCTTTGCTCCATGATCTAAATCACTGATGAAGATATTGAACAGAACCAGACCCAGGACTGATCCCTGTGGGATCCCACTTGATATGCCCTTCCAGTTTGACTGAGAACCACTGATAACTACTTTCTGGGATTGTGGGTGGTTGGGGGACCCAGAGCTCTGAGCTGCTGGCCCTGGAGCTCCCAGCCACCATCAGGGCTCAGGCTCTCCCCCCCATATCAGCCCCATTTTGTCACGGTTATTTTTAGCAGAAGTCAGGGACAGGTCACATGCAATAAACAAATATTCACAGAAGCTCATAACCTGTTCCCTGTCTTTCTAAAAATAACCATGACAAAATCTTAACCTTAGTCATTGATCAGGTCCTGCTGCAGGAAGAATCCCCACTGTTGTCCTCTAGAAGGAGAGAAAATGTAAACAACTCAATTTTTTTATCAGCTCATTTCTTAAATGACAATGGTTTCCATTATCTATAGCAGTGTTTCTCAATTAAATTTGGCCACGGAACCCTTTTGAACTCCATAAATAATTGCGGAACCCCCCAAACTCTAAGCAGTCTTCAAATATCGAAATAAGCAAAAGTCAGCATTTCTCACTTAAATTACACTTACACTGGATACCCTCCGCCGGAAAATCCGAGACATCTTCCCTTTTCCGGCGGCGCGGAGAACAGCTGCTCTCAGCGGCACGGAGAACAGCTGCTCGCAGAACCCCAACAGTGTTCCCGCGGAACCCCAATTGAGAAACACTGATCTATAGTGTATTTTGATAAATTGCATTCATAAAGCACTTTTTACTCTGAAGAATCCCAAAAGACTTATATATTGATGTCAATAAGCCTATTAGGGCAAGTAAGTAAAATAGAGTTAGCTCTTAAACTGTACCAGTTTCTAGGAATTGTTTCTTCTACCAATGAAATTCAGCCACAACTAAATTGAAAGTAATATCATAGGACACTACACAACTGTTTAGGACAGTCGGTAGTGAATAGCATATGCAATTGAAATGTGATAAGAATGTAAATATGTATTCATATCTATATTGCACTTAACACTTATGTTTTATAATTTTTTAGAAACAGAGATTAACTGATTACTTAAATAAATCTTAAAAACAAGCCTCCAAAAATCTTTTCTAACCTAATATAATGACCTCTTATTTGAGAAGATTTCAGCCACTTGTTACACATCTATTACAGAAAAGAAAAAGTACAACAAAGGAACAAGAAAAGGGCAACAAAAAGTATTAGGGGTATGGAAAAGTTTCCATATGAGGAGAAATTAATAAGATTAGGAAAAGAGATGACTATGGGGTAATATGATAGAGGTCTATAAAATCATGACTGGTGTGGAGAAAGTAAATAGGGAAGTGCTGTTTACTCCTTCTCATAACACAAGAACTAGGGGTCACCAAATGAAATTAATAGGCAGCTGGTTTAAAATGAACACCCAGTCAACCTGTGAAACTCCTTGCCAGACAATGTTGTGCAGACTAAAACTATAATGGGGTTTTAAAAAAACCTAGATAAATTCATGGAGAATAGGTCCATCAAAGGCTGTTAGCTAGGATGGACAGGGATTGCCTTTTCCCAGAAGCTGGGAACAGGCGATGGGATGGATCACTTGATGATTACCTGTTCAGTTCATTCCCTCTGAAATACCTGGCTTTGACCACTGTCAAAAGACAGGATAGTGGACTAGATGGACCATTGGTCTGACCCAGTATGGCTATTCTTACATTCTTATGTAGTTCCCCCCCCACACACACTTTTTCTAATAGCGGTCATTTTACTTACCATTTATTCTACACTTTTAAAAATGTACTTCAATTATATTGCTTTTTACCTCTCTGCTTAGCCATACTGGTGTTCCAATTATATTGCCATTATTAACATGATTTAACTGGACTGATTTAGTGTTATAGCTTCCCATTACTGAATTCAAAATACTTCCAGTTTCCACTATGATTTCAGACATTACTGAATTCTATTCACCATAGTTTTCTTCAACTCGCTTTTCATTCCTTCAGAGTTAGTTTTCTTGAAGTCCAATATATTTCATTTTACTGATCTTTCTACAGACAATTCTCAGCAGCTTAATCCAAGACATTTTCTGCATTTTCTCTTACTCAACTTGGTACTTATGAAAATATAAAGAGGTCAGAGGTCTGCAGCTGGCTGATTTGCCAGGTGCAGCAGGCAGGGCCAAAGAGCTAGAACTTAAATTGCTGATCCTCATAAAAGAGGGCAGAAGGAAATGGAGGAGGGAGATGGCAATATCCTGCAGAAAGTGGAAGGGAGCCAGAGTTGTGTGCCCAATGGATTGCTACTAGAGCAACTGCAGAAAGGAATTGCTCCAGAATCCAAATCGACAAAAGGGAGACTGTGGGAAGTCTTTTTATTACTGAGGCTCTGAAGTCAGGAAATTTTCCTGAGAGAGTCAGGAAATGCTGGGTTGCTGCACTTACTGGTTTGAGGGACAGATTTGGGGAAGGGACTACTCAGCCAGACTTTGAGGGAAGAGTCTGAAATTCTCATCTGTTTTATAAAGAAGACTTGAAAGAAAAACTAACCCTGCTGGAAACTGCTTCTGTAGATTCTGCAAGAGAGCTTCTGACAGAATTACCCAAGGAATGAGCTGGTTCAGCGAGAGTAAAACCTCAGCTGCTACAAGGTGGTCACTATAAAATGGGCCCCAATCCTTTACAGTAGTGTTCACAAGCTTGATTAGCATAAGAAAAATCATCAACAAACTCAGAGAACACCATGGAAAGGTAAGTGAATTAAGCCTGTGCTCAGTGCAAAGCTGGAAATAAATACACAAATAAGAAAATTTGCTCTACAGTACTGCTGCATAAAAATCTAGAGCAGAGGTGTCAAACATTCGGCCCATGGGCTGAATACAGCCCACCAACCTTTTTGGTCCAGAGCGCATGCTGCCGTGACATCTCGCGACGTGGTACTCTCTAGCGGCGGCGCGTGCTGCCGCCAGAGGGTACAATGCCGCAAGATCTTGCGGCGGTGTGTGCTGCTGCCAGAGGGTACGATGCTGCAAGATCTCACGGCGGCAGCGTGCTGCCACGAGATCTGTGTACTCTGGCAGCAGCACATTGAGCGCTGTGTGCACGAGACACAGAACTCGGTAAGTGGTTGCTAGATATTTAAACCTGTTTAACATTTTACCCAATGTTTTATAAATCTGTTTGATGCCTTTACAAGATTAAAAACAAACAATCCCAATGGGGGAAAATAAAGTTGATAAAGGTAGGGAGAGAAAAAGAGAGATATTTGAAATTCAAAAAAAGAAACAAATAACTTGCTTTAATTGGTCATTTATATTCCTATAGGTCCTGCTTCCTGATTTCCCTAGTAAAACACATATTATAAACAAATGTTCAATTTAATGGTTCTTCAAATTCCTATTCTAATTTCTTTTCTTCATAAGAGTTGTGTTATGGCATTTCTGCCAAGAATGAGCAAAGAAGCAAATTAGGTTTGATTATATATACTGAAATTTGTCAAATTTTATTGTAATACAGTAATACAGTACAATATAATACAATAATTTAATTGAAAAATTTCAATTTGACGTACATTTAATTCAAATCTGGCCCACCATAGGAAATGAGTTTGACACCCCCAATCTAGATCTGATCTAAATGGAACAGGAATCAGCAGTGGGACATTGATGTTAATGAAAGGCAAATTGAGGCCAGAAAAATGTTATGTACAAAATGATAAGAAGCAGAATAAATACACAGAACAGATAGGAAATTATTTTGCTTTATTTAGCATTGGCTGAACCTCAAATGAAGTCCCTAGGGTACCACAGAGGCAGACATATTTGAGAGAGTTCAGAGGAGAGCAACAATAGTGATAGATATTTCTTTGGAAGGAAAAAAAATAAGCAGATATTTTAGGGAACATTAGAATAAAACATAAAGAAACAAAGTAACAGTCTGATCCTAAAGAGGGTTTTATTAGGAAAACAGATGGTGATCTGTGCATCAGCAGAGATTGTGTAGCACTAAGGTCAGTGGGGCTACCAGTTGCAGGATCATCATGCTCCTTACATTGCACCAAGGCAACCTTAGGTTAAATATCAGTAACATCTTTGTGTGTCACAGAAAGTGTCACAGAAATTTTCAGAATTGCCATTACTGGAAATAATCAAGACAGCATGAGATGACCATCTTTTGTTAATTTAGGGATAATAAAATACTTCTTTCCATAATTTAAACTTTGAATGCGTCAACTAATTCTTCCCAACTTAATTATTGATGATTTAGTAGAGGGGATTGAAGAAGACTTCAGAGGCAAAAAAAAAAAAAAAAATGCTGAATAGAGGTCAAAGCAGCCAGCTAGAAAACAAAACACTGGGGAAAAAAATTGATCATCAACTAAAAATAATGCCCCTTAAGACCAAAGATCCTTGACTTCAGTTAAACCTGAAAATGCTTGACACTTCATGTTAAAGAGTATAAGCCTGAACATTATTGACAACATCTGATTTAATGGAGACTAATGTGCACTAGTAGTGCACAGTGTTCATTATATGTGTAAGTTGAGCCAAATTTTTCATTACAGTTTTCAACTATGCAGGTATCTCTCAGTCATTATAAAATGAGCATAGTATGCATTTAATCAGCCTGGATACAATTTTCTGACAGGCAGAGAAGTTGTCAAAAATGTTCAAATCTGAGTCATTTAATCCTTCACCACTAGTAATAGAACATATTGTTAGGACAAAGGTAATGAAAAATTGTATAACTGAAACGAAAATCTAATTCGAAACTCCACAAAAGGAGTAAATGTGAAGGTTTTAGTAGGAACTTTGCACAAAGTCTGAATCGGTGTGATTAACGATCCAATTAAAACACTTGGGTAGAGCAGCTGAGCACCACCAGGGTGCTTTAGAATTGCTTCTGAAACTCAGAAAAGCCAATTCAAAGGGAAACCAGACAAATCTTTATGTCAACATGGTGCCAGACTTCCTGACCCACAAACCCTCACATTCTTAGGCTGTTCTTCCCCACAGAAATATTGCTAAAACAGATGTCTGTAGATTTTATAAATAATTGACTAATCTAGTTTAATGTGTTTTGTGTAGCTAATCACTTAGTCAGTACTTGGGAAAAGTAACCTAGTAATTTGTAATATGACTAGTACAGTAACTCTTCCTCCTTGAGGATGAGAAGTTGATAGCAAAGCAGAAAATAATTTGACTGAAAGCTCTTTGGGGCAAGGATCTTGTCTATTTGTCTTTAAGCATCTAGCATACTTGGGGGTACGGAAATAATAAATATGCTATTCAGCAGGTATGGGTCTTGGAAAGATAGGGAAAATTGGTCAAAGACAGCAGCATTGACACACTGATTTCTCCCCTCCCAAAAAACCCTCCAAACCTATCCTACAAGAACACAGAGCTTCGTTTTAAGGTCCCATATGAAGGGTCCCTCATCTTCAGGGTATCAGACTTCCTGAATTTGATAGGTGTGTCTCAATTTCTGATCCCACTTTGTTTGTGGGGCCTGACATGGAATACCGCAGTTCCAAAGCCGGGTGCTTCAGAATTCCGTCTGAAAAGCTCAGGGCCCACAAATCACCCGGGGGCAACAAGAGATCGCTGCATCCTGCCCCCATGATGCCCCCTCCCACCGCCTTGGCGTTCCCGTATACGCCCCACATCCCGTGCGGACCTCATACATGCCCACGCCCCTCCCCCACCGCCGTGGCGTGCCCCATACATTCCCCACGACCCCCCCCCCCGAGGTCATGCTCCCTGTGCCCCCTTCCCCCTCCGCTGACACAAAACGGGCCCCTCTCTCCCAAGGCTGCCCCGCATCCCTGCCAGGGGCGCCTCTCTGGCCGCAGCGGCAGCCCACACACGAAGCGGGAGCAGTATGTGGGGCGATCCCTCAGGCCAGGCCAGGCCAGGCCAGGCCAGGCCATCCCACCTCACCTGGGGCTGAGCCACACACTCAGCACCGGGGCCTCCGCCAGGCTCTGCTCCCCTCCATCCTCCCCCGGCTGAGGCTGCTGCTGCCCCGGGCGCCTGGCTTAGTGAGCGACGGCCCAAGTCCGACGCGGGGTTTCAAACTGCGCCACAGCAGCCGGCGACACTTCTCTCGGGGCCCGGCTGTCTCCGTGTCACCGCGACTGGGGCAGCCGGTTCCCCAGCTGCTGCTGTGCTGACATTTCCCTAAGCCTAGGCCAATCGCTCGCCGTCCAACGACGTCATCGACCGACGGTGCCGGACCGCACGGGCTTGTGGGTAGGACAACTCCGGCGCCGAACTACAAGTCCCAGGAGGCATTGCGGCCTCCCGAACTCCTCCCTCCTCGCGGTTTCGTTAGGGCTCGGACTCGGACTCGGACTAGCGCGCGCGCAGCGTTACCCAGCTCAGGTCGCGCACCGCGCTCCGTTTGCTGCTGCTGCAGCTGCTGCGTGCGCAGAGCGCGGAGGCGCGGGAAGGGATTGGGAAAGGCACGACAATAGCTGCTGCCCGCTGGTTAGTGCGCGGAGGGACCCAAGGCTCCCTGCTTCTCATGCATCTGCCCCAGGCCACCATGCACAGGTAACGCGGCGGGGGCAGCTGGATGGAGCCCGCCTTGGGGAGTGGGTGGGCTGCACTGGGCGTTGCAAACTTGCAAAGGGAAGGGGTGAGTGGTTGCCGCCCAAAGTATATAGGCTGCTGCTGTGTTGGGGGGGGGATGCGTGCAAAAAGCGTTGCACTGGGCTTTGGAATCGGTCTGTCTACGCGCCGTTAGGTCCCTAATGCTTCTGCCCCTTCCATGGGAAAACCACAAATGCACCCCCACCTCCCCCAAGCTACTCTGATGAGCAAAAGTCATACATAAAGGCACCGGTTTAGTGTGATCGCTAAAGGGTAATTAATAGCAGGTAGCCGTGTGTAGGTTTGATTGTATTGTCCAAAATACAGTGTTCCTGTAACAAACGCGTGTTCACTCAGGATTTTGCAATTTTTACTGTGCTGCACATTGTGACTATTTGGAACTTTATAGCAGCAGTGAGGCTAGATCTCTGCTTTGAAGACAGAGGCCTTACTGCTTGAACTTAAAGAGAATCTCAATTAGTGGATAGCAGTGTGGACAAAATTGTGTAGTTCTGATTATCTCCAGTACAGGGCAGCGATATACAGCCATTGGCCAATTAATTATATTCCCCTATATAAAAGAAGCATATTTTCAAGTATCTGAAGTTCTGGGACAGATGTCACTTTGCATCACACCATGGCTATTTAGAACTTCATAGTGATAATAGGACCAAAAAATGGAGAACAACCTCCTATCATTTGTGCTAACTGGGAGTCTCTGTTAGCAGTACAAGGCCTGTGATGCACAGTTGAGCAGTACTGATTCTATACAGTAAATGTTAATGTGTAGATGTACCCCTTTCTAGTTCACTGTGATATTTCAAAGTGCTGTACAAACACTAGCTATGTAATTTTTAATTCCACTGTGTGGTAGCTAAATAATCATTATTATCACTTTTCTATAGATAAGGGAATTGAGGCAAAAGAGCCTACAGGCAGGATTAAAATTCAATTTCCTGACTCCCAGTTCTTTATTCACACACTTCACTATAGATTATAAACTACACAGACTTTTCACAGGTGGATGAAGCAATTCTGAAAATGAAAGAGGGAGACCTGTTAGATCATTCCTTGTAACTCCAGCCAATGCAGGACTTTCTTCCAGTAATTTGTGCAGTCTCATTTTAATAGACCCAAGCAACTGGATTTCCACCAATTCCTTTGGCAGTCTATTCTGCAGACTGATAATGTGTTAGGAAGACTGTTCTAATTTTCAGACTAAAGTTTACCCTTGTTAGTTTCACCCCTTTGCATCTAGCTATTTTTCCTGCCCGCCACAATAAACAACACAAAATTAAATATATTTAGCTCTTTTAATCTTTCCACATAAATCAGTCCCCATGGCCCCAATCACTTCCCTGACCTCCCTATGGTTTTATCAGTGATAATGTGCGGTAGTCTAACTGGCTGCAGTCACCATCTTTGCTGTGATACTTTGTTACTGTTGACTAGATCCCCATTCTTTTGTCATGCCAGTGTTCAAAATTGTAATATTCTTTTTTGCAACCATATCATGCTGCAAAGCCATTTCTGATTTACTCTGTCAGCCTAAATGGGTCCATTTCAGCGTTACTGCTTCCCAGGTTATGCCCTTCTATTAAGTATGTGTGTTTCTGACTATTTCCCCCACAGAGTATCATGTACATTTGTCCAAGTTGATCCTTATGTGTATCCCAGGTCTGGAGGTATTGTGAATGTTTGTAAAGCCCTATGGGATTTTTGGATGCTATAGAACAATGGTTTTCAACCTATTTACCTTTGTGGGCTACATCCAGTACTACCTGGATGTCACATGGGCCGCAGGTTGAGAACCACTGCTATAGAAATACAAAGTGTTATTGATTTCCACTGTGAATTGGATTACTTATTGTAGGGGATGTAGGTGCAACCACCCACCCCAGACTTTTTTTGTGTGTGGTCTTTCTACGTACTTGTAATTCAACCGTTTGGGATGGTGGTAGATACCTTATAAGTGATTGTGAATGTAACTTGTGCTATTCCTGCAGGAGACATCTCCAGGAAATCCCAGCTTCAGGCAGCAATGTTTCCACAAGCTTCACATGGTCATGGGACCCCACCAAGACATCGGAGCTACTCTCGGGCATGGGAGTGTCTGTCCTTAAGAAAGAGAAGCTGGACAGTGAGAACACCCCTCAGGAGTTGCTAGTGTCTCTTTGTCCTCCTCAAAAACGGCAGAAAGTGAAAGAGAAGAACAAGGACTTTGTGATTGCACGCAGGACTAGGTTGCTCCGAGAGACGGAGTCAGGTAGAGTAACAGCTTCTGTCAACGACTGAGGCTTCTGTCAACTTGTGACAATGACTGAGGTCAGGTACTACAAATCACTAATAGTTAGGTTGCTCCTTATAGAGTTTGGTCTCTGAGGGGATGCTAGTCCCTAGATCTAGTGAATCTTGTGTGTTTCTTTCAAGTCTCTCTCTCTCTTTTTTTTTTTTTTTTAACCTCCCAGAAGTTTGACTTTCTTCTTCCACATCCAGACAACCCTGCATGCCTAAAGGGAGCGCTACTGAGAGGAAGTGGTTGTGTCTATGGCTTCCTTAAAGGAGACCTGTGAATGAACAGTATTTTATCATCTCTGGGGAAAATATTTCCAATGGATCACAGAGACTGATAGTAATTGTGCAGCCTATAACTTCTTCTATTCCATTTCTTTAATAAAGGTTAAAGAGGATTTTGGCTATTTCCCAGGTCTGTAGTACAGCAGTTTTGGCCAGCAGAGGGTGGATTAAAAGGAGATCAACTAAGATTCAGAAACATCTCTCCAGCAACTGATTATACTATCTGGAGACTTCTGATCTAAACATCTCAAGATATGAAGGCTCTGAGAATATTCATAAGACCTCAGTTTGAGCCCCCTCCTTATTATCTAGGAACTTACTTATGACTTTGTTTATGGTATTTTGGTGAGTTTGCAGAAGCTGTTTTTGTACTGCCAGCCTTTTCATTTGTACCCAAGCTGTTACATTTTTCTTTTCAGATAAAGTTGTGATCTGGGAAGTGCTGGCTGGGGTTCCTGTCTAAAATGCACACCGTCTCCCATCCCAGTTAGGGAGGTAGTCCCTTGTTCCAAAAGCCACAGAGCTCTTTGAAGCAACAATAGCATTTTCTAGATGTACCTAGTGCCTTGAAAATGTACTTGCTTTCAGAAAGGAATGTTTGGATAATAGGGAGGTGAAATAGCTTAAAAGAGCAAGATCACAATATGTATTGGGGCTGCCATCAGGAGGGTCATGCCCTTTAAAAAGGGCTAATTGCACAAGAGCAGAATAGCTACATCCCTTTCAGAAGGGCTAAGACACACCTTCTAAGAACATGATGGGTTGGACACACAGGCTGTCAGAAGATAATTTCGGGACAGTGCCGTTGGCAATTATGCTGCACCTACACACGGCACCTATTAACACCTTGGATGAGATGATAGTAGTAATAATGGAATACCTTTCCCATAAGGAAATGTTGTAAGTACCTAAGTAGTGGACTGGTGTATACATAGATCAACAAGGGAATGAGGTGGCGGTAGTTGGGCAGGGAATTTTTCTGTTGTCTTTGATATTTTTGTTTAATGGCAAAACTGGTGAAATGTCTAATGAGTAGGCAAAAATGGATCTGAGCTACGTAAAACCTGATGACTGTTTTCTTAAAGGTGTTTCTTGGGATGCACTGCCAGATGAATTGCTATTGGGGATCTTTGCATACTTACCCCTATCTGACCTGCTAAAAGTTTCCCAGATTTGCAAGAGATGGCAACGCCTATCGTGAGTATTACTTTTTACTTGTAGGTGTTGAGAACAATATTGCTTTTTAAAGGTTGCTAAATGGTCTTGTTCTCATTTTGATGTGCATGGGTAATTCTGTCTACACTTAATGTTGGTTATACATGCATAAGGTTAAGATTCTGTCACGGGTATTTTTAGTAACCGTCAGGGACAGATCACAGGCAATAAACAAAAATTCACAGAAGCTGTAACCTGTCCCTGACTGTTACTAAAAATACCCTGGGGGAGAAGGGAAGACAGAGATGCTGCTGCTCCACTGGGCTGGCCAGCTGATCATCTGTTCTGTGGTAGCAGCCCTGCCCATCAACTGTTTTGTGGTGGCAGTTGCTCCAACCCTGCCCCAAAAGTCCCGGAAAGTCACAGAATCCATTACCAAATCATCTCTTTACTCATGCATTAAGAGACTATAGACTCATTTGATTCCTTGTGATATTTAAATGGACAATGTCACTTGAGAACCACACTTGTCTGAAAATTTTGCATCTGGGCTGTCCCCCTAACTAATTTAAAGGCTCTACTCTCTTCCAGCCTTCCCATTAATAAAATCTGGGGTCTTGCCCACTCCTTCACCACCACCACCCCTAACATGTAATGTATTCTGTACTCTTCCATCATGCACCCCATCCCTTCCATTTATTAATTCCATATTCGTGTCTTTTCCCGAATTCCCTCGGTCTTGCCTCCTAATAAACAAATACTGCCCCCATCCCTGCAGAGTTGAAGGAGTCTACAGACCTCCCAGACCTCTTCTCCCTGTGGATCTTCTGTCTACTCCTTGCTTCCCTTCTCTGAGAAAAGCAGCAGGAGTTCCAACTTCACTGCTCTCCTGTCCCCTCCTCTCTTGGGCTCAATGGAGCCCTAATTCAGCTGAGCAAAATTTCTGCTCTCCCTGGGCTTTCATTCGCTGTCCAGAATTATAGAGAGTTTCATAGGGTATCTTGGCTTCTCATATTCAGGAATAAGAATGATCTGCCATCAGATCAGAGAGAAATCTCAGTAATACTTGTAAATCCTTGCTATCAGATGAGTTGATTTCCTTGTTCTGCCCATTCATTCATTCATAATATTAAAAGCTATTGATGGCAATGTCCATTGCTTTGACTTTAGATTACTTACTAATAAGCAAACTCCTTTCCTTCCTAGGTTTGATGAATCACTCTGGCAGACCCTTGATCTCACTGGTAAAAATCTGCTGCCAGGAGTGATTGGGCAATTGCTACCTGTGGGTGTAACTGTATTCCGTTGTCCAAGATCCTGTATTGGGAAACCATTGTTTAAAAACAACCGGTAAGTGTCACCATCGCTTGGTGCCCTGGAACAAGGTCTCCCTTTCAGTTTTCCCTCAGTCATACATTCTAACCAATCTCTTTGGTTTAGCACCTCTGGTTGTCACACTTGTGGCAGCTCTTTGGAATGAAGGCAGCATGAAGCAGGGAATAGGGCACTGGCTGAATATTGGGGGAGCTGCATTCTGTTCTTTCTTGATTCAAAATTGTTCAGAAATTGATTAACACAATCTTTGGTGTAGTCTAGTACCATTATTCTGTAATGCTTTATTTTAGAACTAAGAACTATTGAAGTATATCTCTATGCAAAGAGAAAAGAAATACTATTTAACTCTAGCATAGACAGAGCTATTATGATGAATCTTAAAGATTTGCATGTCTCAAAGTTAATAGAATTTTGCAATTTTGGTAACCAGCTTAGTAATATTGATAGATCCAGACATGCATTTAAAGTATATATGTTTTCTGCTAGCTATGTATTCGTTTGTGGTATACAGATGCAGTATGCTACCTCAATTTTAGATAAAAATTAAAATCCATTTTGTATTGTCTCCCTTTCTTCTCTTTAGACCTCTTAAAGTGCAACATATGGACATGTCCAACTGCACAATAAGTGTTGAAGATCTCCATGCTATTCTTTGTCATTGTGATCAACTACAGAACCTCAGCTTGGAAGGACTGGTGCTTTCTGATGATATCATTAGGTGAGTGGGCATGTTCAGAAGTGTAAGGTTCTTGCACCTCTGGGCCACGGGTGGCCGCTTAATCAGTGTCAGGGAATCAACACTTACACCTGCTCAATCTATTGGGTATTCTAGCTTGCATATGAGCAAGTAGTTATTCAGGCCTACTGAGTGAGGGCCCATAGTAAGAGGAAGAGCCAGGAACATTATACTAAATTAAAACTGCAAGAGAAACATTGTTAGGCAGAATGTAAGTATCCAAATAGGAATTTGGCCAGGACCCTGGGGAGAATAGCCCTTTTCAAGTGTATGATCTATCAAATATGCTAATGCAGCAGGTAAATTGTTACAGAACATCTAGTTAATAACTGTTAAATTGAAAACCCAAGGCTTATTAAGCAAAGATGCACAAATGTTGTATCTTTACTAAAGTAAGGCCATCCTGAGGCTGGAATCTTAAGTTTTGAAAACAAATCATAAAATTGATACCAGGAGAGATGGGAAGGCATTGGGATATTCCATCTGTGGTCTTCTTTACAGAAGCATCGCTCAGAATTCCAGTTTGGTGCGACTAAATCTCTCTGGATGTTCTGGGTTTTCTGCAGAAGCACTGGAAATGATGTTGAGCAGCTGTTCTAGGTAAGACAAAATTAATTTATGCACTTGTTGATATTCCTGGGAGAGATGACCCACAGTGATATGTTCTGTCATGGGCGTATAACTTTTATTAACTGTAGTTTGTGTTCTTGAACATCCAACCTGGGTATTTTCCTTTGCTGAAGATTGATAATTTATGTTTTTGTTAGACTACTTCCTTGCTACCTGGTGATGTTTCATGAGACTTATCTTCCTTAAAGACAGCTACATTTATCTGGAAAAAAAAAATTAATTGTGTCTGTTTTGAATATCCTCATGCAAAATTGATTTTCTTATTGAAAGAGTGACAGGTCAAACTCTGTCAAAGTGAAAATGTGTCTTTAAAAATTGTGAAATGGCATCTGGTGAGCCCCATTTACACAGAGTGCGCAACTTTGATTGCAGAAATGATCACATCATGTTAAAATAATTCTTAAAAAACAGATGTTCTGTCAGTGTAGTACTGTCATAAAATTTGACAACTGAAGAGACTAACGTTCTGTGATCTGCCAACATGAAGAAGGATGTTCTGTGCTTAAGGCACTGAACTGGGACTTTGGAGATCTGTGGCAGAAAATTAATCTAGAGTTCTTGTGAATATTGGAGAAACTACTTAAGGCAAGTGTAAGCGTTTTCGGTTCCGTGGGAGGCCACAGTGGCTTCCTACACGGGAATAGCTCGCGTTTGGCGCGAGATCAGTCTAGGCAATTCACCCGTATGTGGGGTGAGCACTCAGTCTACCACTCAAGCCCCCAGTCGGGGCGAGTGAGCAAGAAGTCCAGTGCTCCGACCCTTGAGCAGGGTGAGCAGGTCGCTCAGGCCCTCAACAAGGCTGAGCGAACAAGGAGTCTATTGCTCCCACCCCTAGGCAGGGTGAGCAGAGATGGATCGCTCTGGCCCTCAGGCAGGGCGAGCGAACAGGAGTCTATTGCTCCAACCCCTAGGCAGGGTGAGCAGAGGCGGATCGCTCTGGCCCACAGGCAGGGCGAGCGAACAGGAGTCTATTGCTCCAACCCCTAGGCAGGGTGAGCAGAGGCGGATCGCTCTGGCCCTCAGGCAGGGCGAGCGAACAAGGAGTCTATTGCTCCCACCCCTAGGCAGGGTGAGCAGAGGCGGCAACGGCTTCAGGCAGGGTCAGGAGACCAATTCTCCTGGGGTGGCTAGGGAAAAGGGGAGGGGGACGCAGGCCCACCCGTCTCCACTGCGTCCCAGCCCAGGTCCCTAGCAGTGGTAGAAGCGGCTGCCACTGTCGGCGGGGCTCCCGCCGCAACACACCAACTAGAATGTGGCTTCAGCCACAGGCCGTGGCTGTCCCTGGGCTACTTCCTCCCCACTGACCCTAGTACCTGCCTCCTCTGTGCCGCGAAGGTGGTCCACCAGGGGTAGCGCCGTCAGTCCTTCCTCGTCGACCGGGGGTAAGGCGGGAAGCTCCTCTTCAGGGGGCAGCTCCTCAAGGTCGTTGTATGTGGGGAGCGGCTCGGCCTCGGGCAGCTCCTCCAAGTCCAGCCCTGCTTCAGGGAGGGGCTCGGCGGCCGGCAGTTCCTCCAAATCCGGCCCGGCCTCCGGGGGTGCCCGCCACTCGGGCCGCTCTGGAGTCTCGGCCCAGTCTGGGGGTTCCAGAGCACGGCCCCGGGCTCGGGGTAGCTCGGCCCAGTCGTCCTGGCCGGGTTGCCTAGTCCAGCTTCTCGAGGGCCCTATCCAATCCCCGGGCCCAGGTGGGGCCAGGGTTCGTCGGCGGCGGTTAGGCTCTGGCCTAGGCCTCGGCTGGCAGGGCAGCACATCTGCCTCTGGCAGCAGTCTGGGGCCTACTGAGCTTAGGGGCCAGGCTTTTGTACTTCCCCTTCCTGTTGTGGCTCCGCCCCGCGCTGCCAATTGGTCTGGCCGGGTGGTCCTATCACGGCCCGGGTGCCTTGTTGCCGGGCAGACTCCGGGGCAGAGGGTGAGTTGGGCCAATCAGAGCGCTCGTGTCCTTCCTCAGGCTCTGGCTCTGTGGGAGGCCACAGCGGCTTCCTACACAAGCTTAACATGTACTGATTTAACTATATGGGTATAAACATATTCCTTCACTTGTACCAGTTCAAGTTAGTGTGTAGATAAAACCTTAATCTCTCTGTGCCACAATTAGCATCTGTAAAATGGAGATAATATTTCCTTTGTCTGTCTTGTCTACTTAGATTGTAGATTTTCCCTATTAAGGACACTGACTGTCTATTATATGTATATGCACTACTTTGCAGAATGAGGAGCCGATCTTGGTTTGGACTTCTAGGCCAGTGGTTCTCAATCTTTTGGGGCTCAGGACCCATTTGCAAATGTTTATGGGCTGTTGTGACTCAGTAAATAGTCTGAGGGTGGAGGACTTGTGATGGTTTCGTTCGGGTCCTGCCCCCCCGGGTGGGGAGGGCTGGGTCCTGCCCAGCACTCACCCCACAGTGGTGGCTCCTGCAACTCCTGTACTGTTGGGCTGGCTGGGCTTGGCTCTCCGCTCTGGGCGTTGCGACCTCTGAGGTAGCAAAGCTGCTCAGGTTTGGCCCTGCTTTCCTGACCAGACTAAATTTGTGAGAGTGGAGTTGTGACCTGGCTCAGGGTTGCAGTGCCTCACTCAAATTTGGCCTACACGGACTCCAGTCATCATGATGGCTGAACCAAACCTGAGTGGCGCCGGGACCCCAGAGGTTGCAGAGCCTGGAGCAGAGTGGCGAGCCCAGCCAGCTCATAGGACAGGAGCTGCCATGTGACCCTTTGAAACATTCTGGTGAGCCAGTTTTGGGTCTTGACCACGGGTTGAGAAACGCTGCTTTAGGTGGTGTTACGCTGATGCCACACAGTGATACATGTTTCTTTGCCTCGCCAACATGCTTTAACCCTGTTTTTGAGGAACCGGTGAGGGTGAGAGGGCAGCTAATTTCTTTGACCTATGTTGAGACAACCAAAAAAATTTTCAGTAGTGGTTTTTTATTTGTACTCTGATAGCACCCACAATGTACTAAGCATTGTCCACAAAAAAGGAATACACCAGGGGTTCCCAATCTTTTTGGCTCGAGGGCCACAAATATAATTTTTATAACCCTGAAGGGCACCAGTCTCTGCCAGCAGCCCTCCTCTGTCCCCAATGCAGCCAGAGGGAAGGAGTTCAGCAAGGAGGATCTCCCGTCCTCTTGGCTGCAGCAGGGAAACCAGGCATTCTACCTGGATCCCTAGGCAGTGGCTCCCTTCGGCAGCCAAGGGGATGGGAGATCAGTGCTCCCCTCCCTCTGGCTCCAGCAGGGACCCCAGAGCCTAGGGATCCAGGGGGAGCACTTTGCTGCGCTGACGTGTTCCCTGCTACAGCCAGAGGGAGGGGAGTGCTGATTTCCTATCCCCTTGGCTGCAGCAAGGAGCCTGCACTGGCAGCACGCTCCGCCTGGGTACTCAGGCAGCGGCTCCCTTCTGCAGCCAGCGGAAGGGGAGCCTGTGGGCCGGGAACCACTGGAATACATAGTCCCTGCCCCAAGGAGCTTACAGTCTAAGACAAGCAACGTATGAAGGGTTGGAGAGGGTTGCAATCCAAACATGTATGATATTTATGTACATGATAAAAAATACACACAGACTAACTCAAATGGCCAATTAATAATGGATAGTTAAAGGGCAAGTAGCTGTATTTGTTTTCTTTAAAGGTGGACTCCAGTCCATTAGGAATCAGACTATGGCAGCTACCTCATTTCACAGCAACAACGGATGATAATTACTTTGTCATTGCTGGCTTGATGTATTTTGGCAACCAAGAGGCTCTTTATTCCATTATAATTCCCCTAAGACATCTATTTAATTTGATCTCTTGAAATTTGATGTAATTAATGAAGAAACTTAATGATATATGTATCATCTAATGTGCAGTTTGATTTTATTGGTATTTGAATAGTATGTGGATACTTTTAAGGCCAAACCTATGTTTCTGCAGTGTTTCCAAATGGATGTATTTTCATTTGTGTATAGATTGGAAGAGCTGAACTTGTCCTGGTGTGATTTCACAGCTGAGCATGTTAAAGCAGCAGTCAACCACATTTCTACAAAAGTAACCCAACTAAATTTTAGCGGATACAGACAAAATCTACAGATATCCGGTAAATAGCAGCACTGAGAACTGATGTTCTAATGGAATGATATGTTAGACCTTAATTAAGTGTAGCTCTGATTGTTTAACTGTTTGCATCTCTTCTTGGTCTGTCAGACCTAGAGTGTTGATTTCAAAGGCAATGGTGCCTTTGCCTGCATGAGGGTGTGCTTTATGTAGTACAATTTTTAAAACATTAACCCTAAAACTTAACTAGCATTATTGTTAATTTTTGCACATGAGCTCTGATGCACTGAGATCCACTTTTTTATATTATGGTTTATGTTTAATGGCACTTAGATGCCACAATCAGGAATCTGAGCCCCACTGTCCTCGGTGCTATACACACAAATAATAAAAAGATGGTCCCTGTCTTACAGACCTTATAATTAAAGGCAATCAAACAATACAATTTTCAGTTATGAGGAAAGAACTTTGATTTGCACAGGAAAAAATTCAGGTATCCAGAAAGCCCAGTTGCTACAAAGATAAGTGTGTTCTAGATTATGGAAATCTTGTGGTGGTTTTCAGTTGCATGAATGAATTTTGGAGTGCTCAGAATGCTGTAACCTCGTAAATTTCTCCTGTTAAGAGAACAGTGACTAAATACAAATGATTTTCTGGCTAGTATATTGATAGTGCAAATGGCATTTCAGGGACACTTTTTTGGACAAAAGACTTGTTTTTTGACAAAACTAAGACAATTTAAATCCTTTAAGGGCTGTACCGAACACTAGTAGGTGAAATAGATTTGGTATATATTTCAAGTGCAGTAGAAATATCCTTTAAACAAGTACAACCTTTTGTCAAGAACTCATGTTGGTAGAAAACATGTAAATAAGGGTTAATTAGCAGTGAATAATTCAAACCACATGCAACTTTAAAAGGTAGCTTTTACTGGTAAGGATAAACTGTAATATTTCTGGAAAAAGGTCACTGGCTGATTTATGTATACTTGGCTTTTTTTTCCTCCCCAGATATTAAAACATTGGTGACAAGATGCCCGTATCTGGTCCAGTTAGATTTAAGGTAACAAACTGTATATCAGAAATTCTTCAGCGATACTGAATCTAGACAGCACAAAGACACCATTGCCCTCACTCCATTCAGGCTGCAACTTCTCTCTCTGTGGGGTCACAGCACACAATCTGCCCCCTGTCCATCTGGGTTTCTGCTAGCAGAAGCCAGAGGAACCCGTGAGTTATCGATGTCTACATACATTTTCATACCAGGCTCAGCACTGTAGTATCTGAGCACCTTTAAGTAAGATATTTTTTTCTCCCCAAACCTAGCACAGATGTCACTCCTTGGAGGATTATTTCTTTGCCAAATTTCAGACTTCATTTGAGTTCTGTTCTGATTAGGTTCTTAAACTGTGCCCATCATTACCTGTTTGCCATAGTACTGACTATCACAATATGATGGGATTTTCTTAATGGTAAAAGGATTTTTACCCCCTCTTTCCCTTCCCAACCACACTGTGGCCAACTCAAACATTTTGAAAGTAATTCTGCTCAAACTTTACAAAAAAAAATTCCTTAAGACAGAAATTGTTCACAGAAAGTTTCTGAAACTCACCTTTTGGGTTGAAAGTTGTGTGTGTGAAAAGGGAAACCAGTTTTGAGATGTTACTGTAGAGTTTGCTGATTTTGATGCTGAGTGAGTTTTATGATAAGGGGGGGAAATTACATAGTGTTTAGCACGAGATGACATCTAAAACTTGTTGTAACATAGGTGAATTTCTTTGAAAATTCCCCTTTGCCTCTACACCCCCGGCTGTCTTATCTGTTGTGCTATAAACTTTAGGCTAGGTTCACTCAGAGGTTCCTGTAGCTTCTGCTGGCAGAAATCCAGATGCACAGGGGGTAGATTCTGTGCTGGGGTCCCGACGAGATAGAAGGTGCAGCCCGAATGGGATAGGGGCAAAGGTATCTTAAGCTGTGCTGCTTGGGTTTGGTACTGTTCTCACTTGGGCAACTTTCCCACAGCCTCCTATGGGCTGCACCACTACCTAGAATCCCTGTAGTGCTTTGGGCGCATGCTGTATGCCAGGGTTGGCTGTCGAGAGAAATGCTATGAAGTCTTGAAGTTAATAGCGGACTTAAGGTACAATAACTTCCAGATGAGCAAACAATGACCTTTTATATATCAGATATTAGTGTATTAAGTGCTGCTGACTGTAGGTCAGAAGTAGCTATACAGCTGAAAGTATTTTTATGGGTAATATGCTAGTTACTTAGATTCAAAAAATACTTTTCTGGAAGGGATAATCTAAAATCATTGTAAAGGCTCCTTTTGTAATCTGGAATGTAAAGGTTGCTTTTAATTCTTAAATTTCTATATTAAGGTGGGAAAAAAGCAAATGGGGAGATGGTGGGAAAGCAATCATTATAGCTCATCCTGTAAGGCCTGATCCATTGCCCATTGAAGTCTCACACCCAATATAGCATGATTAGTAAACTTGTTCTTTTAGCTTAGCCTTAGCGAGAGTATTTTCCCCAAAACAACATTTCCTATGCCATAGGGCAGGACTTTCTATTATCTTCAGTAGATGTTGGATGAGGCCCATCAGCTGTGGAGGACTTATCTTGCCTCTCATGCATTAGTAACACGATTATAAAATATCAAAATATAATTTGATTTGTGCCATATCAACTAAACATTGTTTAGAACTCTTGACATGTAGAGCAATTTTTTTTTGTGACCTAAGTTCCTGTGCCAAAACAGCTTCCTGCAAAAGAAGCTGCTGCTGCTTTCCTCCCTCCAAAAAATAAAAATGGTAGAAATTGATGATGAATTTTTAATATGTAAGAAGAAAATAGTTAATAAGCTGGTGAAGAAAGTTTTTGACGGCAGATAAGTGTTTAATATTAAACGTGCAAAAACTTTTCTCCCTGAATTTCAGAAACACTTGAAACTTTTTTCTATTGTGTGCTTGAAAAGGAATGTTTTTAATCGAGCTTTGTATATCACCTTTATTACAGTGACAGTGCGATGTTGAAACCTGAATGTTTTCAATATTTTCATCAGCTCATCTGCCTACAGCATTTGTCTCTTAGTAGATGTTATCAGATATCACCTGCTGACTTACTGTGAGTAATATCTTACAGTTACACCAATTATAATTGTTTACTATTAAAACTTAATTAAAAGGTAATCAGAAATACTTAATAAAAACTGTTCAGGATCCTGAACTTCTGTATAGACTTAAACTGCAAATAATGTCTTTAAAACAGGAAAGGAAGGCTGGGAGGAGCCAGGGTTGGAGGGGGTAGGGGCAGAGCTTGGAATGGAACTGAAGATTCATGGGTCTCCTCTGCTGTCAGCAAAAATCTGTGGAACCGCTGATGAAATATCTCTCTCATTTCCCTCTAGTGCTTGTGCACCTACATGACAACCCACTACTTCTAGCAGTTAATCAGTTAGCTCAAGTGGCAGAGGTCTGTGCTGTGGATCTAAAGGTGCCAGCTCTGCTGATGAACCACCTGGGTGAAAATATCCACATAATGGAGTTCCTGGGTGTCTTTTTTTTTTTTTTTTTTTTTAAGTTTGAAAAGAATATTATGGTGCAAAGTAAAGAACTCAGTTAGGAATTGCCCAAATTAAGGTTGCCTGTGTAACTTTAATTAGCCTCCCTTCTGTGTATATGCATTATGATAGAGTCTAATTACATGATCATGTACTATCTTTTTCAGGGAACCTCTGCCTCATTCAGTGCGCAATATGGATGGTACTCTGAGGAAGTCATCAATATTTTGTTTTATCCTCATTGTTACTTTTGCACACCATTCAAACACAGCTCTGAATATAAAATTAATTTCCTTGAAAGGCTTTTCTGTGATGATCATTACTACAGTATCTGAATGCTTCACAAACATTAATGAATTTAGTTATAGGGGTATTATCCTCCTTTTACAGATGGCAGCTAAGGCACAGAGGGACAGATTTAAAGATATTTAGCCATCTAATACCTATTGAAAATCCCATGAGGCGCCTAAATACCTTTAAAAATCTGGTTAAAAAAGATTAAGGTCAGAAGTGTCCACTAATTTTGGGTACCCAGTTTGAGATACCTAGGTTCTGATTCTTTTTTCTCCTCAGAAAACTTAGCATTCTCTCTCTCTTTATATGGTCAAATCACAGCTCTCATTGACTTGGTTACAGCTGTGAATGCACAGCACTTTCGCAAAGCAGACACCAGAGTCTCATGTTGGACACTCAGAAAATGAGGCACATGCAGTTAGTGACCACCTATGAAAAGTTTGTTTTAAGTGACTTGCCTAGCATCACATTGAAACTCTGTTGCAGAGGCAGAATCCAGTTCTTCAGGGCAGGATTCAGTTGCCTTAACCAGGAGATCGTCTTTTCTCTTTTTGCAATTCCCTTCCTCATTCACTACATGCCTTCAGAAATTTCTGAGGCCACAGCCTTGTTCACTACACCAACTCTGATTCTTCCCCCAGACCAGGACCATCCTGTGAACTGAGTGAGGCAAGTGTTATGGAAAATTTAGTATGCAGTCATCTATTTAAAGACTGTCATAATGCATACACACAAGGGGCTGAACTAAATTTGCATAGACAACCTTAACTCCGTCTATGGTTAACTCCGTCAACAGGTTTAAAATTAACTACAGGCGAAGCTTTTTTTTTTTATCCCTGGGTTTTTCTCTTTCTGCTCTTTAACTCTAAAGCATTTTGGGTTTTCATTCAAACAGAAGATGTGCCACATTGGTATTCTTATATGGGCATTAAAGGAAGTCATGCTCTGAGTATTAAAACTCAATATTAAGTCAGAAGCTGTGCATGTGTGCTAGCCTTGCTTCTTGATAGCATGGCTGTGTGACCTTGGGCAAATCAATTAGCTGTACTTGCCCCATCTAAAGTGGGAACCGCTATCTCATGGTGGGCCTTGAGGGTTTCTGGCAAGGGGGACAGTTTTCAAAGGTGCCAGTTTGTTGACTTTCTTGTGGTAGGTGCCTGGCTGTCCTTTAAAAATCTCCTCCAAAGGCATGTGGCTATTCCGTGGTAGAAGATGTTATAGCAGTACAAAGAACTATTGAATGTCACATTATACATTACACTGGGATTCCTTCAGTACTTACATGTAATGGAAAGACTTAAGGATGACTGGTGAAACATTTTACTCTCAATTCAGTTTGTTACTGAGTCCGCTATTTCAGTGTTAGTGTCACTTTTTCTCAGTAGTAGTGAGAAGGGAGTAAGTATGTGAATGCTTATAACAGACTAATAGCTCGGTAATATTTACAGATCCTTTTAAAGAGGATTAGGTAGCTAATCTGAAGGAATTTTAAAACCCAGATTATTTGCTCAGTAGCCCAGGGCTGCTGCAGTCTCTGTTGTCTGACGGTGCTGTGCAAGTATATCCTTAAGGAAATTATTCATTAAGCTGTTTATCTAAACGACACAAGATTGATTCCCTCTTTACCTAAGGCCCACAATAAATGGTTTTACACAATCTGTTTAGTAAAACAAAGCATTAAATGGTTGTATGCATAAGAAATCCAAATGTTATTTTAATATAAAACTTGCTGAAACAATTTATTTAAAATAAAATTATGTGACAAAGTTTAAAAAATGAGAACTTGCAATGAATCTATATTGATTCCTGAAACTAGGTTGTTAGAATGGAAATTGGAAGATCTTTAACTCTGGTATAGTGACACAGCAATGGGATAGCTCTGTGGTGTTTGTTCCTTCGGATGAATACATCTGGTCCCTGGCTGTACTTGCAAATACACATTTAAATGGTAGCTGGGCAAAGAGTTGAGCAATCAAGAAACTTGGTCTGTATGCCCAGTTCAAACGTCACAACTAATTGGAGATTTCGGACACTGTTCAGTAGCTAGGTACCGGATGTAACCAATATCTTGTCAAATGGGGCTGGGGGGAGACAATTGACAGGGAAAGAAATGTAAGGATCATCCCTTCTCTGTCACTGATGGCAATTCCAACGTTCCCTGTCCCCCCACCCAACGTTTGCAACTTCAAAGCCATTTTGAAATCCCTTCTCTGCCTAGGTTAATAGTACAGCTAAGTCATGTATTTCCTTCTAAATCTGTCCATTCTGCTGACCCCTTGTCCCGATGGTATCTCAGCGCTACTATGCCACCACCACCTTATCTGGCCAGTTGCCATGATCCTTCAATCCATTCAGAACGCCACCACAAAAATCACATACCTTGTCCACGCTAGAGTCAGTTCACTGGTTATTTCTTGCCCTGCGTTATCGGGATGAAGCTCCTTATCTTCTCCTTCCTGAGCATTCACAGTTTGACGCTTGTCTACTTCTTTTCTCGCTTGGAAAGGATGTAGCACACCATTAATGATAGATGAATTACTAAGAGAATATTCCATACACTGAAGAATAGGCAATTGTTAACTAAGGGCTGGTCTACACTGGTGGCAGTGGTCGATGGGAGATACGCAAGCTATGTAATGGTGCTTTTGCATCTCCCATAGACATACTTGTCTTCACAGCGCTGCATCGACAGGAGATGGCCTCCCGTTGATGCAGCCTTACTCCTTTCGGGGAGGTAGATTAATGGAGTTCACTGGAAAGTGCTTTCCAATCAACTGAGCGGGTCTACACAGACCCGCTGAATCAATGCCGCTGCATGAATCCCTGCTGCCACAGCAGTGAAGACATATCCTCAGATTATTAGAAGTATTTCTAAGGAAGTCACTGATGTGTAGGATTTATCACCTGGGCACACTTATCACTCCACTTATTCTGAATGGTGATTTTAATGGTCCTTTGCTATTGCAGAGACACTAAATAAAGAAACGTGCAGTGTCCTGCAATAACTTAGAATGTGTGAGGCTCATAGGTTATGAATAAAGTTGGACTTCCATTTCATTGCACTTAAATTCCTATTCTCTATTCAAGCTGGTTTGGCAATTGAACTTCTTACCGAATGACCAGAACAGAGCATAAAGTTTCAGATAAATATATTTAAAATCAGGGATTTTTATAAGATGGAAGCTTTATCCAAAATACTATTTTCCAGACTATCATGAAAGAATTGTACTATTCCGTTTGGATAAGAGGTGTAAACCATTTTTGCAGTCTACTGATAAGTTTGTTTTGTTTCTCTCCTTCTAGTGAGCTTGGTGAAATTCCCACACTAAAGACTCTTCAAGCTTTTGGAGTAATGACTGATGCTTCCCTACAGCTCCTAAAGGAAACACTTCCCCACATAAAGATTAATTGTTTGCATTTTACAACCATTGCACGGCCAACTGTGGGCAGCAAAAAGAACCAAGAGATCTGGGGTATCAAATGCAGACTGACACTGAGAAATCCTAGTGGTTTGTAATGCACAGTTTACTGGATATTTCCTTTGTTGGCACCAACTGTGGTGTGGTTCAGCAAGAAACCCAAACACTCTAGCATCACTCTAGTTTTTCTTGTAAAAATGTTTTACCTTGGTCTTATGTAATTTACTTAAGTATATTTTTATAATGTCCTTCTCTTACTGCCTTCAGAAATGTGTCCAGAAGTACTAATCAGGTATAAATAATTGTAGATGTTTTTAAAAAAGTCAGATCTTGCTTTTAGAAAGATGTTTGCAAAAACCAAGTGACTATTGTAATTATGCTAAACAGATGGTTAGAAAGTTTTATAATAAATAGTGCAGCTGTTCTAGTTATTTGGTAATGTACTTAATTCTCCAGGCTGTGATGTTGCTTTATTTGAACTATTAGGGTCCAAAGGTGCTTTTGTAATAGTTTTCCAAATAGTTGCAACATCTCTCAAAGCTGTGTAACAACTGTTTTACTTCATTACAACTCAGTACTTTCCTGACTTTCTCTGTGTCAGATTTTGGAGCTTAGAATGAGTAAGGGCATTAAGTCTATTCAGACTCTCAACTGAACAGTTGTACAGTAATATTTGGTGCTATCTACTTTTTTGAAGAAAGGCAGGAGGGAATAAACCATGGCTTTGGACACTAAATTCACTGAACCTTAAGGCAATAGGGGCCGTGGGAAGAGAGATCCACACGAAAGGAGCTATGAGGAAGCTGAAAACTATATTAGTTATAGGCAGCAGAACAGATCTACAGTGGGACTTTTTCAACAAATTACAGAAGTGACCATCACTGTTCTGAGGAGTTGTTTAAAACTTGTAACCCCTTTGCAAGTTTGCAAAACCAAGGATCTCACCTGTCAGGGTGAAGTTTCCATTGGGTATTGTCTGACTTACTTTCTAGTTCTGTGCCATTTAATCAGTATTTAACTTCTCCTGAGTTATTTCCACAGATTCTAAAGATACATTCTTCTTCAAGTGCTTGCTCATGTCCATTCTACTATAGGCGAGTGCACGCCTCCCGGAACTTTTTTCCCTTTAGCAGAACCCGTAGGCAGGCTCTGGCGCCCCCTGGAGCCCCGCGCACATGCCATGGTACATGAGGCACTGCCAGCCCTATGCCCCCTCAGTTCCTTCTTTCTGCCCGTGACGGTTGCTGGAACTAGCCTTGCTCTCAGCAAGTACTATTCCCTTTCTTTCAACTTGTTTGTTAATCTAAGTGAGTTGTAGTTCGTTAAGTAGTTGTTAAGTGTTGTTAAAAGTAGTAAGAGATAAGGCAAGTCCCTGCGGGGAGTTAGAGCGGCCGGGCTATGCCTCGGTTGCCGGGATTCAAGGCGTGTGCCTCCTGCGGGAAGGCCTTCCCACTTAGCGACGCCAACAACCGCTGTCTTAAGTGTTTGGGAAAAGCGCATAGAAAGGACAAGTGCAAGATCTGCAGGACTTTCAAACCAAGAACTCAGAAGGACCGAGAGATCTGGTTGAAAGCCCTGTTAATGGAGGCAGCGTTCCGCACGGTGTCCAAGCCTGCCCGATCCACCTTGGCACCAAGCGTGACCTTGGTGCAGAGTGCACCGCCCTCGACTCGGCACCGCGCAACATCACTGGCATGGAGGAGAAAGAAGGCCCGCGCCGAGCATGGACACGTCCCTTTGCCATCAGTACGGGCAGGGTTGAGCACGGAGATGCACTGGACCCGGCCCGTTGATTCTTCTCCGGTGCCTGCATCTCCGGTCAGGGAGCCTCCTTCGACTCCTGGGAGTGGGAGAGTCCCTCTGCCGATACCGTTGACACCGGAGGCTTTTCAGGTGGCAAGAGCCTCGTTGGCCTTGCCTATGCCACCTCCGCCTCTCCTCTGCCAAGGGAGAATGGGCCGGTGTCACGGGGGAAACCCGTGTTGGGTCCCCAGGAAGGCGGGGGAGATCCCCGGTACGGGGAGGAAGATCTTCCACCGGACGGCCACCGCGGGTAGAGCGAGGACGCTCCCCCAGTAGTTGCTCCAGGTTGGCGTCATTGAACCAACCTCCTTTGACTCAGGACACGGAGTTTCCCTCTCGGCGCCAACGTTGATCCTCAGCAGTGGAGGCAGTGCAGGGCAGGAGGCGGCATCAGTTGAGGTCTGCCAGGTGGCGTTCGGACAGCTCCTGTCCCAATTCCCCAGCACCGAGGAGTTCGCCTGTGCCCACAGAGCACAGGACCCGGTCGCCGTCGGAGGACCTGGCACCGAGGAGTTTGCCCGCTCTGAAGCAGCGCAGAACCCGGTCGCCATCGGAGGACCCCGCAACGCGCAGTCCATGACGCAGAACATGGCCGCCAATTTTGTACAGCAAAATAGCATCCTCTGTGCGACGTGGCGCGTGTGAGGTCATGCTGTGTGGAGGTCGCTTTGTAAAATGGTGTCCTCTGCACACTCGCGACAAATTTCCAGCAGCCTTAAATATTTATGTAGTAATTCACATATCCTGGGTATCATTAACTGTGCTTATGCTTTAAGTAGCCATCAGAAGTTGAGACCAATAAGTCTTCCTGGATACTCCCATTTCTATACCCCGTCAATCTGGTCACAGAGTCACCTTAATTTGTCAGCCTTTTGGTGTGATGCTCAATTAGTTCTCACTTCTGAGTTTATACTTTCAACCAGTGTGACAAGATACGGCACTCAACTCTAACACCCCCTTCTACCTGTGCCTACCCCCCACCTCAACTAAAAACAGAACCCTACCTCACAGGACCATGCACTCCATGAAGTCAACTTGAGACTGTTATTGCTAATCAATCAGTTTTACATGGAAGATGCTTAAGTGTGATAGTGAGGGGTAGCAGTATAAAATGTTAAAAGGTACACTTAATGCTACAGCTGCAGCACTTCAGCGTAGATACTACCTATGCTGACTATGCTGGTGTAGGTAATCCACCTCGCCAAGAGGCTGTAGAAGAATTCTCCTGTCAACCTGATGTTGTCTACACAGGGACTTAAGTCAGCTTAATTACACCACTCAGGCTTGGATTTCTCATATCCTTACGTCAACCTAATTTTCTGGTGTAGACCAGGCTTAAGTTAAATATGCCCATTTAAAAGTCCTTAAACATCTCTAGCTGGAGGTGAATCAGTTATTAGGTATGGAATTGGACCCTTTGCTATCCCTTATACCAGTGGTTTTCTACCTTTCCAAACTGCTGTATCCCTTTCAGGACTTTGATTTGTGTTGCCTATCCCAAGTTTCACCTCACTTTAAAACTACTTGCTTACAAAATCAGACAAAAATACAGGTGTGTCAGCACACTTCTACTGAAAAATTGCTTGCTTTCTGAATTTGTCTGTATGAAATTTTAGTCTGTACTGACTTCACTAGTGCTTTTTATGTAGCCTGTTGTAAAACGAGGCAAATATCTAGAGGAGTTGATGTACCACCTGGAAGACTTCCGCGTACCCCCCAACTGTGTGAGGCAGTGTTGGCACTATCACTTCCACTCAATCTGTTGCTTTCATTCAAACTGTTTCTGCATTTCTCCCACTTGACATATTGATTCAGGGGGATTTGAATTTACTCAGGACAGCAGGGTTATGATGTATCTAAGCAGCATGACATTTTTTAAATACCTTGCATGAGCAAGGTCTTGGTAGTATGGGATCCTAAACACTGTTAACTTGTAATTATATTAAAGATAGAAAGCCATTAAGGGGTGAAACGTTCTCTGCCTAACTTCATGCATTTAAAAAAAACCCACATGACAGAGGTTTCCAGGTTCAGCACAATTGCATGTTTCCTAGTTTAGGAAACTACAACAAAACTAAGGTTGGTAAGTAGTAAATACAGAGCAAATGAAAGTCTTTAAACCTGGAATACATACTAGTATTGTAAATTGTATTTCTCTCCATAAATATTGTACTAGTAAAAGCTACAGCATTCCAATGTTTTACTCCATAAACACTCTGATTTTTAAAAAGCTATCAACCCTTTATTTTTATAGTGACAGGAAAGTTGTTTTCTCCCAGCTTGAAAAACTATCAATTACCTAGGGAATGGAAAAAAAGAAAACGGGAAATGTGAGCTTAAAGTGCACTAAAAGCTGCAACTATGGGAACCATTTGTTTATGGATGAGTGCGCGCAAGGACTACATTTTTACTCTAGAAGTGTCTTATGTGAAACTTTCACAACAATCTGGGTCTTTCAGATTATGCTACTGTATTCACCAAGATCAGAATGGCTGCAAATCTGCCATCAGACTAAGATGAAACTTACTTTTTTTACTTACTGCCCGTGACGCCAGTGGCGCATAGGGCAGCAACAAAGTCCTTCCACTTTGCCGGTTGCGGGCCAGAGCGCCTATTGTTCCCCAGGTGTGGTGGTGGTCTTTTCTACCGTTCGGCGCCAGGTTGTCTTTGGTCTTCCTCTCTTTCTCTTCCCATCTGGTTTCCAGTGGAGTGCAATTTTGATAATGGATCCGTCCTCTCTTCGTAGCACATGACCTATCCATCGCCAGCGTCTTTTCATAATTATAGTGGCCATGTCTTCTTGTTTGCACTGAGACAGTAGATCTTCGTTGGAAATTTTATTTGGCCAAAATATCCTGATTATTCTTCTGAGATTCTTGGTATGGAATGTGGACAGCTTAGTAAGATCCCGTTGTGTCATGCACCAGCATTCTGCTCCGTAGAGAAGCACTGGGAGAAGCCCATTTTAATTTAGCTTTTCCACATAGTCGCCAAGGGATTGAGGGAAAAATGGAGTATAGGAGAAAAACTGAAATCCTTGCAGCCTGAAGTGAGGTAAAAATCTGTACACTGATATTAAACTCATAACACAGTGATGGGATAGAAGATGCTTGTAATCCTGTCCAAATCAAATATTTAAGATGAACATGATATGTTGAGAAGGGTCAATATGGCTATTGTAAAAGGAAATCATCCTCATCCATCTATTAGAATTCTGATGTCAACAAGCATGTGGGCACGTGTGATTCAGTGGAGATAGTGTACTTGGACTTTCCAAAAGCCTTTGATGAGATCCCACTCCAAAGGCTCATAAGCAAAGTAAGCAATCAGGGGCTAGAGGAAAGGTCCTCTCATGGATCAGTAACTGGATAGGACAAATAGGAAATAAAGGGAGGAATAAATGGTCAGTTTTCACAATGGAAACAGGTAACTAGGAGGGTGTCCCCAAAGGATCTGTACTGTTCCATATATTCATAAATAACCTGGCAAAGGGAGTAAACAGTGAGGTGGTAAATTTTACAGCTGATAGAAAATTACTCAAGATTGCAGTCTGCTTTGGACTTGACTAAGAGATACAAAGGGATCTCACAAAACTGTAGGACTGGGCAACAAAACGGCAGATGAAAATCAGTGCTAACAAATGCAAAGTAATGTACATTGGAAAACATAATCCCAACTCTACATACAAAATGATGTGGTCTAAATTTATTAGCTCTTGCCATTCAAGAAAGATCTTGGAGTTGTCATGACATAGTTCCCTGAAAACATCTGCTCAATGTGCAGCGACAGTCAAAAAAGTTAACGTTAGGAACCATTAAGAAAGGGATTGATAAGACATTAAAAATAGTGCCACTATATAAATCCATGGTATGCCCACACATTGGATACTGTATGCAGATCTGATCACCCCATCTCATAAGATATCCTAGAATTAGAAAAGGTACAGAGAAGCTCAACAAAAATGATTAAGGGTATGGGACAGCTTCCATAGGAGGAGAAATTAAGACTAGGACTGTTCAGAAGAGAGATAACCAAGAGAGGATATGATAAGAGGTCTATAAAATCATGAATGGTGTGGAGAAAGTGAATAGGGACTTATCCCTTCACATAACACAAGAACCAGGGATCACCCAATGAAATTAATAGCCAGCAGGTTTAAAACAAACATAAGGAAGTACTTCTTCACACAACATATAATCAACCTGTGGAACTCGTTGCCAGGAGATGATGTGAAGGCCAAAAGTATAACTGGGTTCAAAATAGAATTGGATTGAAGATAGACCCATCAATGGCTATTTGCCAAGATGGTCAGGAACACAACTCCATGCTCCGGATAGCCCTACACCTCTGACTGCCAGAATCTAGAACTGGACAACGGGATGGATCATTTGACAACTGCCCTGTTCTGTTTATTACCTCCGAAGCATCTGGCATTGGCCACTATTGGAAGACATGATACTGGGCTAGATGGGCCATTGGTCTGATCCAGGATGGCCATTCATATGTTAATACAAATAACAAATCTAGCTCTCATTACATAGACAAGTGTGTAAAGATAGTTTTTAAAAAAAGATTCACTGCTATTAATTGGGATAAACCTGAACATCTGCAAGATAGCTATAAATCAAGCAAAGCTTGATGTAACCATAGTAGTAGCTTACAGGAAATCCTGAAACATTTATAACCACCATACTAGATTGAGCTACCTTACCTCTGCAGTACTTCAATTTAGTGACGTTTTACTTAATTTCTTGGTTTGCCAATCGTTTCAGTCAGCAACCTCTAAAAGTTGGTATTTCACTGGAGCTTAGTTCTTCCCAATATATTTTAAAAAGCTGAATTGTTCATATGACCAAGTACCTCGATGCCAACTGGCTGAGGGCTCAGGTGTGCATGAGGATTACAGGGATCCCCTGGGTTGGGTATTTATATTCTAGTTCATTGCATGTCATGTAAGGTTTCTACTGCAAACCTGTGTTCAAATTGGTCCTCATAATCTTTGTGACATGTATGTGTGGATAATATGTAAGGAGCTGTCTTTGTATATGTTGGAAATTATGGTCTTACAGCTTTGTAGTTAAAGGCAGGTCACCCAGTGGTAGCATGCATTGAGACAGATTCCACAAGATAGGGTAACCTAATATCTAACACAATAGTTGCTGACCACTACACAACTCCTATGGCAGGAAGAAACATACTGTTTATAGAAATTAGAGAATGTGATTACCTGAACTCAATTTTGGCTAGTTCACCAGCATTAAACTATACTCTTCTAAGGTACGGTGGGCAGCAGTAATGACAAGTGATCATGACCTGTGTTTTAGATTTCATAACGTGCTGTACCAGTACAGCATGCCCACACAATTACCATGCTAGGACTTCATCAGTTTAGCATAGTGCCATGTACATAAAACCCTAACATCACTTTCTGCAGGTGTTTCTTAGGTCTCTGAACTAACCTGGTCTTATGCTGCTTGGCTTTAGAATTTACAGAATCAGAGTACAATGTTTTATGTCTGCAGCTAGACTGGAGAAGTTCTGGACCTTCGAGTATATTCATGTGCAAACTGCAGTGCTCATTACCTGAACCCTCCACTATCAGAGGCTTCCACTTAAGATTGTTTGAAGGTTTTTGTCTTCAGTTTAATGTAACAAATATAAAGGTGTCTCTGGCACCCTAAACAAGCAATGTACGTTTTTCCTCATTGTGGTATGTCGTCAAATTTTGCATTGTTTGCCAGCTAAATCCGAATGGCTGAAGAACAAAGAACATTGAATGTTTTCTTAAGCTAGAAGTTGTATGATTGGCTAAAACATTCATAAGAAACTGGGAAGTCTCACACCCAGGGATAAGTTTGGACTCATTTAAATGGCAAGTTTCACTTTTTTTAGTTCTGTGTAGGTCCTCTAAAAGAAAAGTTTCCTGCTTAGCCAAATACTAACATTGGAAAAGCTGCATAGCAAGTCAAAAGATTTCAATAAATATTTAAAAGAGCACTTGTAACACAAGATGGAAAAGTCCAAGGTATGAAACTGTTTCATACATCACTTCAGATTTCATTTATTACATGTGTATATCAACATATCACTGTTTCTTTTTAAAAAGCAAAAAACGTAAAATTTTAGTTCAGCAAATTAAGTGGTATTAACTACTGCTTAATTGAAATATGGTCTGGATTGAGCCGGTTCCTGAAATAAGTTTGGTTCTTGGAGTTAATACCAGTTTGGATGGACAAATCAGTTAAATTGTGTTGACTTCTGTATTTATACAGTCTTAAAAGCATCCTAGATTATATCAGATAAGTTGCCTGTATTACATTCCTTTTTAACAGTTTAAAAATGCTTATAAAATTTGGTAAATTCTACTATTTGTAAAATAGACTTGAGCTCTTCCTATTGATTTGTCCAATATGATTTCTAGTATTTCTAATGAGCACAAGCATACAGTTCCACCTCATTAATTTGGTTTGTGCACCAGCAGCAAGAGCCGCAGAAATATAGTGATTAACTTCAGCTACAAAGCCAGTAGAGGGCACACGAGCAGTCCAAGACTACAAACTCATTTACATTTTTTTTAAAGTTAATAATCCAAATGATATTTCATACCAGATTTTAAAAGCAGGTCAAAGACTTGATCTATGCTACTTGGCAGTGTTGCTTTTAAGTCACAGCATTCTCAACTTAAGGGTCTGAAACTCAAAAAAAGCAAAAAAAAAAATCATTTTGTCAAATCCATCCCTCTTCTAAATATTACAGCACATCTATCCCTCAGTTGTTTGGAGACTTCACAATTTTAGCTGAGTGGAGGATGACATTTTTTCCTACCTATCAGTGTCCTTGTTTTAGTAAGTTAAATCATACTTTATGTGATGATCTTTAGTTTAAAACTCCATAAAAATAAAGTGTTCTTAAAAAGTATTTAAATATTTAAAAGGCTATTTTGGGGCTAACACTTTTAAAGTGCATATGGAAGAGTTGCAGCACTTCAATCAGCAACAGTGGATATTTGCCAAAACGGCCTATCCATTGAGAGAATGCAGAAACTATTGTTAAGAGGCGATTTTTTTTTTTAAACATACAATGAAGTTACTGGAATACTGTGGTTCCTGCACAGTCACATCCCTCTTTTTAAAAAGGGATTAATCCACAACGAGAACTAACCATCATGTTTAGAACAAATGTGCAGGTTTTTTGCATTAGACATGTAGAAGAGCAACAGTTTGGTAACAAGTTTGGTAACATAAACCCCAATAGTTTTAAAAGAGCCGATTTGCCTATTTTGACTCCACCTTCCCACTTGCAGCCCAAACAGCTTTCATGTAGACACTTATGCCATATTTCAGTCCAGCAAATTTTTAAAATTTTTTTTTATCTAAAGTGTGTGCATAAGCTTGTAATTATAACTGAACTCAATTCAATGGCTCCATTGTTTTAACCTTTCAGAGCTCTTAACATTTAATTGCAGTTTAACTTTCATGCTGAATAGAGAAAAAAGCCTATTTAAACTACTTATTTGATAATAAGGGTAAAACCATTCATCTACTTGCTCCACCTGTAAAGTAAGAGTTTATAATTTCAAAACGTAAACAATAAATACTTCTGAAATCAGTTAACAACAGAAACAAACCCTTTGTTGCTATTAAATCATGTGCATAAAATTCAAACTGCCATCATAGTTTTGCCTCGTTCTGCCCTGTAATCAGCACACTACCTTTCTTGAGATGGTCATATAGTTGCTTACAGTTCCTATGGATGAAAATGGGGGTTGCTTTTTTGCAGACACGTGCTTAAATACTTAGCTGCATAATAAAGTTGTGTGTGCGTAGGGGCTAAAGATAAATTGGTCAGAAATGAGTGTCAACAGAATAATTTATTACTTATATAGCAGTCTTTATACATGAATATCAAAGAACTTAACTGCCCTATAAAATGCTATCTCCATTCTACAAATGGGGAAAGCAGGTGTAGAAGTCAATCCCATGCTCCATCCAGTAGATTCTGATGTCTCCCATACATATTTGGCATACAAAAAGAATCGTATGTGGTTTCTCTGCATCTTCAGAAGTATAGCTACAAAGCAGATCAAGTACTAGATTTAAAACCAAATCATTTTACTTACTAACTCCAAATATAGCTTTTTTTAAAACCCAAACTATATACCATTCTCTTCAACTGTCTGACAGAACACTTGCTGGACAGTTAATGTAATTGAAGCAGCATAGTTTGTTATAATTAAAATATCTTGTATTAAAAAGTAGATGTATACTAGGCAACCCCAAAAAATCCAGATTTCCAGTGAAACACAGGGAAGAGCTACCTCACTCAAAATAATTGAGTTTTCCTAGCCACTGTAACATTTTCTACAAAAGTCTTGAAGTGTAAATACAAAGAGTAGAAAAATCACTGGGAAAGCTGAAAGATCTACCACAGACCATACCACAAGGCAGTATTCTAATATTTTGAAGAGGGTACAAAAATCTTCATTTCAGTTAGGCCAACATCAGGATTTATTTACCAAAGTCTGTTCTTTATGCTTGCATCAAATCAATACATCTTGACAGCATGCATTTCTGTAAAAGCATAATATGTATAAAGGGTTAAGATGTTTCATTCAATCAGTCCCAGACTGCTATTAAAAAACTGTACATTTGAATATTCAAGGCTAACCACTTTATTTCATTTGAACCCAACTACCTAATTTTTTTTAAAAAAGTGTTCTTTCACATTCATTTTAAATGGTTAAAAAAAATCACATTTCACTGAAGTTAGATGTATGACTTAGGTACATTTCCTCTGTGTCAGGTGCAATAAAGCTCAAAAATCAGTTTTTCCCAAGATTTCCCCATCCCAAGGAATGGGAAATGATTTCAGGTCTTTTTTCTCAATATTCTTGCATCCAAAGCAGCAAATTTTTAAACTTAAAACAATGCAGCATTCTGATGTATTGTCTATCTCTGCAGAGTGTCCATTCTCTGGGTGCAGGATTTAGTAGGATTTCAACAGAATGTATTAAACTTCTTCATTCTTCAAGCAAAACAGTGCGCAATGCGTCGTCTGTATTGATTAATATTGAAGCTATTGCCCCATCATTAAATTCAAAAGAAATTCCTCCATCTACCACCATACAGGCATCCCAACAACGTGACCGGACACACACCCTGCAAAAAAGACAAGTGTTACACTCAGATTTCTTATAAAATAGTTAGAAAATGCACTACTTTAGGAAAGTATTAGCTGGACAAGGGATTAGTTCTGATAGACCCTTTTGTTTTGTGTGCTGGTAAATCCATGCCAGGGTGGATAAAAATTATTTTAAAATAAACATTTAATTTAAATTTAAAAAATATAAGTTTTTTTTTTTTTAAATAAATCTATTTAAAATTAAATTTGAAACTGACAGCCTATTTTAAGGTTTAAACTTATGATCTCTTAAAATAATTTAGATTAAATAAAAAGTATTAAACAGTATATGTTTGCTGCCAAGTTTTAAAGAAAGTCAAAGCACTGAACTGGTGGAAGTCACTGGGTCAGCACACAGAATCAGAAACTGTTGAAGTTCAGAACCAGCTTTTGACAGCAGCAACCTCTCTGCATGTACAGAAAGAATATTTTCTTGATTTCAATTTATTCAACTAGTACAATCAATTGACTACTTAATTCAAAGTCGAGACACCAATTGGGAGTTGGAAAAGCAGGAAAGCTTATTTTTCTCCTCTAATCTACAAATAAAAGCTAGATGACAGAGGACAAGATCTACCAGTCCTAAAAACTTGTTGGACATGGTAATCAGAAACAATCTGTTCAATTCACTTCCTACAGATAATACTTTCTTTGTTTTACAAATCAGTTTTAAATATAAAACTTGTTTTGATAAGAAAAAAGTTTATCATAAAGTTTATATATCCAGCACATTTAAGGTAGTTTTATTTAACTAATAAAAACATTTTAAAATGTTTGTGTTTTTACATTAATTGAATTTTAATTTCCATCCAAATGGAGCTTGGCACAAATCACAAGTAAAAAATTAACCATCCAGTACAGTGGTTTTCAACCTTTTTTCGTTTGCAGATCCTTAAAAAATTTGAATGAAGCCATGGACCCCTTTGAAAATCTGGGAAGCCACGGACCACAGGTTGAAAACCACTGATCAAATAAATAAAAGACACCTCATTCATTTTGCAACGTATTTAAAAATTGAAAATTAGGAATCCTTAATAAATGTAAGATAAGCCATATAAAAAGGTATATAGATATAATGTATGTTCCTGGTTAGCAAAAAGAAATAATAAATTTACTGTACAGGCTATATTTAATTGCAAATCAAGCTGTTTTAATAGTTTCCAACCAATAAGAATCAACCGCACTTGAGGAAAATAACTTAAAAGTACAAATGCAAAACAAGGTTAAAAATAAATTATTTAAATCAATCCATCTTTGCTCCCATCCATATATAATCCCAATGAATGAATGCACTAGTCTTCAAGCATCTTTTCAAAAGAATTTCAACAGTAAAAAATATACAGTATTAGCACTTTGCTTAGGAGAAAGAAGGAATCTACATGGAGGATGAAAGCAGCCATCCAAATGAAGAATTATACTGTCTGCTAGAAGAAGAAAAAAAGACAGCCTTCATAGTGCAACCGTTCAAATAATGAGAATGTCGTAGCTCAGTTAAGTTTTGAAAGAAAGCTACAATTAAACCCATTTAATACCGACGTGCTTAATGGAAAATGTCTTAAGAAAACTATGTGGCACACGGAGCCAGTTTGGTATCATGCTACCTATATGATGTCCAATTAAAGTTATGCACAATTAGTCATTGGTTACTGCACAAGCAATTTCAGTATTTCTAATTAGCAGCAGTAGAGATTTCAAACAAACTGAAAGGTTTGTATGTGAAACAGATGTGGACAGATGTGAATGATTTTGCTTTTTATGGTAAGAAAATCAAGCTTGAAGGTGATTTTTTTATGTAGAACTGGCTGATTACTGTCAATATTAAATGAGTGATTATCACATATTTTAAGCTAAAACTTTACCTATACATTTTCTAGAGGCAACATCTTCTAATACTGAACAAAACACCAACAAGACATTGCCACTATCATATTCTTCCAGATAACTTACCTTTAAAATGAAAAGCAACTCAACTGTTAGGTTTATCCTTCAGAACACATAGAAAGTGAGAGTGGCATTAATAAAAAAAAGTTTCAAAAATGTCTCACTGACTAAAAATGGGACAGCAACTAACACAAGAAGAATCCTAAAGCTGTAAATCTACACTTACGCATGTGGGGAACTTCAGTGAGCAGGGATGGATTAAGACATAGACAGACAGGCACTATAGTCCCAAGCCTATAGTCCCAGATCCTGGAATCACATGCTAAAGTCAAAATTTTCATTTAAAAAAAAGTAAATTTTCTAACATCATGGTCATGAAGAAAAGCTTGAAAATGTGACCCAAATATGCCTAATACAGTGATGTCTGCCTGAGAATGCAAAAAGCCTGAAACAACAGCTCTGAGGTATGAACTGGCCTATGTGAGTGTGATAGAAGAATGTACTAAGCCCAGCCCCCACACCCATGCAGATTCACCTCCACTGCTAAATAAGTACTGCCCCCTATCCTTGCTGCCACCCCAGGGGATGTTAATGAGGCCAATGTCACAGCCTCTCCATCACTGTTATTTCAGATGGGGAGGGAAGGTCACAGTAAGAAAAGAGGATTATGGCCTTGTGTTGTGGTGTAACTAGCAACCCGAACTGTCTTCATCCATGAACTATCCACATGTAGTAAAAACTATTTTGAAACATTGCCCATGTACATTACCTAGCATTCAGCTCTTTCCCTAACCTATCTGTAATAAGAAATACAATGTAACCATTTAGAAGAGCCCACAAACAGTTTTTGACCAATGAATGTCATTAATTTTTATTTAGCACGACTCATATAACAAAAATATATTCGGGTATAACAATAGCTCAGTATAACATACAACTTTAGGCCCAAAACCTTCAGAAACAGACATCTTCTCGCAACCATGCTTAAGCTATGAAAAAGCTCCAACAGAGCCAAAGACCATTCCTGGTCTTCATGTTATCTTCAAAAATTGTTAATTTGAACGTAGCTTTTTTACTTGATTGCCCTCTTACTTTTGAGATACAGTCAAATGTCCTGTCCCCTGCCTCTGATGTAAGAAATAAGGTTCCTGACAGTGTTTTCTAGTATGGAAATGGGAACTCCTTAAACTTTCCACAGTACCACCCTCAGAAACAATGTGACCAATCTCTGGCCTGGGTGGACTGCCATTGCATGGGTAGAGTAAAGGTATTAGTCTGGAGAGCTTCGGGAAGACCTGTCGCATTAAAAGTGTCAGTATTTTCATAGGGATGAGAGGACATTTTGTAGTCCCCTAGGCTCTCCCTACCACCCATGCATTCCTGCAAGCAAAGTCTAATTTTACTACAAACCTCCCATTAGGCAAGATATCTGTCAGACTTCCTAAGAAAAGGAGTTTCTAACCAGCCCACAGAAAGCAAAACAGGATCAGCAATTCCTTTGCAAGGGAGTACTCGTGTGCAGAGAGGAAAGGGAAGAAGGAGGTGGCAGAATCTGTTTGAAACGCTGTATGAATAATGTCCACTGCTGGGAGAAAGGAAACAGTGACTCACCTCCTTTATTGACAGTGACTGTAATGCGACCTTTGGAAAGATAATTTAATAGAAACAAAGCAATCTCACTGGGGGAAAAAAAGGGGGAGTTTTCAAGGCTTAATCTATTAAACTGGAATGAAATTATCCAGCATTTTATGTCTCCACTGTCCCATCTTTAATTTTATACCAAACAAACCTAGTCTAAATTTATATGCAAATAGAATGTCTCAAACACAGAGTATGCAAATGGCTGTGAACATTGTTAAGAACTCACCCCATATCAAAAGCATCTTGCTTTAATAGTTTTCCTATGCTACTATTTTTGGGGGGCCTCAGTCACATTCAGACCTCAACATGCTGAGTAAACTCCCTGGTTTTGTTCAGTTTATTTTTGTTTGTATTTTTGCACATCTCATGTGATCTATTCCGATAAAGTGAAATTCTTTGCTTTGTCTGCACAATTAACCCTGAAAGTAACTAAGAGAAAGGAGGACACTTGCTTCCAGCTCAGTATGGACAGAAACCAAAATATCAAGCACATTTAAGTCAAGCTTTCAGGCTACCTATTTTATTCTACATATTAATTAAACATTAAGTGTTCAATTACATTTATAAGGAATACTTACTTTGAAAAGAACCCACGCTGCAGACTACTTGAGAAAACCCGGTTTGCAATAGGCTCTCGAATACTGAAAAACATCTTTGGTTCTTCTGGACTAAACAGCAGGGAGTCATTATATTCATTTGTTACTGTAAGTAAAGAAAGTGGACCATCACTTTCTCTAGAGGAGTTAGTTATTCTCAAGGTTGCACATTTCAAGCAGAGGAACAGTTCCACTATCAAACTAGTATTTAGACAGCATTTATGATTTTTTAAAAGTGCCCAATTAGAATGAAAAGGTTTTATCTTTACAGGAGGAGTCATTACAGTTCCAGCCAAGACTAATCACTGGCTGGTTCTCTCAATTCAGAACTATTATTCAAAGTATCAGTTCTCAATTGTAAAGATCAGACATTTATTTATGCCTACTACACTTTAAAGTATAAAGATTCTTGAATTGCAGATCACATGGCACAGTATATTTAATTAAATGTGCTTCCTCTTAAAGAAAAACTACTATTTTGTGTGATGAAGCACTTTTAAATGCTGTAACTGTTAAGTATTAGAATACAATCAATATGAATTATTAAAAAATGCTATAAAACTACTAAAAAATGTTGTCCTTTTCACTAACCTTTCTGTATTAATTCCCTGCTCAAAGGAAGATTCAAGCTCTCATGCTTTTTAGCTGTTGAACAATATGAAGAAAAAGGCCCAATTAAACAGGATTATCTTCAGATAAAATTAATATGTAATTCTCTGTTCTGCTGTCAACTCACCAATATTAAGGATCTCTTCAACAGCCTGAGTTGCTACCTTGTTAATATTATAGGACCTAAACACGGAAGTAAAGATAATGTTTGGTAAGTAACACATGCTGACAAAATCTCTTCCATACAGATTTCAAAATTATCCATGAGAAAAAAATGTTTGTAATCAAGGTTGAGCAAAGATGATAACCATTTCAGAAAATGCCTTACTACAACTGTTGGATTAAAAATTATCTACATTTTGGAAAGCATAGTCATCCAAAACTGAAGTTTCACTTAATTAATGAAAAGACTGGAAACACACAGGTAAAGTTACACAAATAATCTTAATTCTGACTCCGTCACCATTCTCAGATCCACCAAACAATTGCTGATAATTGTTTTCTTTATATCTAAAGAAAATCAACTAAAAATCTGCAAACTGAGGACAGTCTCTGTGCATATCCCTGTTACCCTCATTCCCTGTCCCCATTTCCTATTACACCTACTTATTGGACCTAGGGTTGCCAACCCTCCAGGATTGCCCTCGAGTCTTTAAGAATTAAAGATTAATCTTTAATTAAAGACTGTCATGATGAAACCTCCAGGTATACATCCAACCAAAATTGGCAACCCTAAATCTGATTCTCATTTACAAAGACTTCTTTCCATTACTTTGGCAGTGTAAAAGGACTTAAAGTGAACATATATTTATGCCTGAGTAGCATAAAGGTGCCTGAGTGTAAATTAGAATCAGACCCATTAGGTCTTCTAATTTAATAAAAGACCTAAGGCAGACTTTACAGCACTCAAACATTTATATTTTTGTTTTAAGGACTGTTTATACTACCAGAGTAATGGAAAAGAGTCTTCATGTAAATGAGAATCAGGCCCATTATGTTTTGTATTAAATTAGATTAAATGGCTCTTTGGGGCAGGGACTATATATGCGTTTGTACACAGTGCAGTAGCACAAGGTCTTGATCCTGATTGAAGCCTTTGGGCACTACTGTAACAAAAGTCACAGAATCTGCTATAAACTTCATCCCTTGCCACCATATGCTCCAGATTCTATGATTTCATTTTAAAAGTTTCTGTTTCTAACACTTAAGATTATGAAGATAATCATGAAAATAGGAATAGTGCAGTATTGTCTTCTTGTGTGCAGTAAGCATCCGTGTGACCTACCCCATTCATTTCACTGGATTTTTAACTTTGAAATTGAGTCATCTTTAAGTGACAACTATTTTATTGCTATCCATCTGGAATCATTCATCTCATGTACATTCCCAGCTGCCAAACACTCAAGAGCAGCACCCCTACTCAGCTGCCAAGCCCTACTTACTCATCCTCAACAATTACGACCTCAAGTTATTTATGTATTTTCAATACAAAATTCTGCAGCACAATGAAAACTGAAAAAATGTATGGATAGTGTGAAACAACGATTTACTATAAAAGCACAGGGGCTACATTTAATTGATATTTGCATGTTAGTAAAAACCTCAGTCTTTAAGTTCATCTGAGATTTTCACCAAATTTTCATGCCAGTGCTGCAGAATCCAGGGGCCTTGCCAGCATTCCACAAAAGTATAGCTGCTTGTCCAAATGCAAGATGTTCAAACACAGGCTTTGCGGTTCTTAAAGACCCTAGGAAAATAATTTTTACTTAGCCTTGTGTAAATGCAGAAGTTATACCTGCTTAACCAAATTAATTAAAAGCTCACACCTTAAGTTTAACTGGCACAACTTTGTGTAGACAAACTCTTACTCATTCACGAAGAGTCCTTGAACAAAAAGATCACACACCTTCTAAATTAGGTAAGAAAGGAAGGGTGGAAGAGAGGAGGCTGGCAGTAAAGGGGGCAGGGAAGGCTGTTTGGATGATTTCCGAATACATATTTCCATGCTTTCCAAAGCGTAGGCTTCATTTTTTTCCCTAGATTGCCATGTTTAGGCATTTTCAAGAGATGGCTGCTCAACATTAACAAGAGTAGTTCCGTGACATGAAATTAGGTGGACTCTGCAAATCAGACAGATGCTGGCTCACCCCCTCAATTCTCATTTCTAGGTGGCTTGTCCCTCACATTCGCCTGACCAAACCCTGTGTCCCAAAAGTAGTTTTCACTCTCCTGATCCTCCAAGACCAGCCCTTTCAACCATGTGGTTGTCTGTCTGCTACTCCCAGCCACAAGAGCCATCTGAGAGACAGGATAGGCAGAAAAAATGAGCACATATTGGTCATAATGATTTTTCTTTTAAATTATGCATTAGTTATTCATCAGATAGAACCTTGGTTTGTGGCAACTCATGTATTGCCCAACATAATTGACCTGGTGCTTTAGAAGCCAACAAAAATAAGCATACTGGAGAACAGTTTTAGAAACTTCAAGTCATTCAAAATTTGTTTCAGATGAGAAACATTTAGTACTTAACATTAAAGTAGTGATACTAACTTACCAAGCTTTTGATCCTGTTCCAGTGCATACATTGAGCCCTGAACTCTTCTGTTTTTCCCATGGACCATCATCAACTGACACCTCATAATAGGACGCCCTATGAAGCGAGAATTTAAAACTGGGTTTGCAGGACTTATAGTTCACCCTGAATAAGACAGAACACATAGCCCTATATCAGGCATGTATAAATATAGAAGGGCCAGTTTCAAATATGGCTGACAACTTCACAACAGATTTTTGTACAGTTAACTATTGATATGGAGGCAAGTTTTGCTTTGCTGTCTCATGAAAGTTTTTTTTTTTTTTTTAAAGTAAACTACTTTCTTAGCATAAAAATTAATTTACATTATTTTACTTGTAAGAAATCACAAAGTTAAACTATTTTCATAGCCTTTCAAAATTGTCCAATCAACACTAAATGTTAAATTTGAATATTGTGTGTTTCTAATACAAAATAGCTTCCATCTCCAGCTCTTGCTTATGACATGTTTTGAAGATACTAGTATTTTCCATATTTCAACATGTGGAAGTTGGAATTAAGTGTTTTTTGTGGCACCATGTGCAGAATCCTTTCCACTTTTGGATGTATGCCTTCCTCGTGTTTGGTCTTCTGCTGTTTAATAGGACATCTTTTACCTCAACTGAGCAGGTTAATTTGCTTTCTGTGAGGCATGGAGGCATGCTTTGAGGTGCAGGATCGTCAGGTTAGGATGATGGATATGTACCATCATCCTGAGACAGGAGATGAGGTATTTGTGGGAGACGTTGTGGTGGGCACACTGCCATTTGCGAAAGGTAAGTAAACCAGGTTTGTCTGGAACGCATAGGTGATATCAGGATGATTCTGGATTTGTCCCTCCTGATTTTGTGGATGAGCCTATCTAATAGTGGTATGAGTGGAAATGGGTACACTAGGGGAACGTCCCACTTGATAAGGAGAGCATCGCCAAGTGAGTTCGGACCCAGTCCTGCTCTGGAGCAGAACTGTGGGCACTTGGGGTCATGTGCTGCTACAAAGAGGTCTATTGCAGGGAATCCCCATGGACTGAATATCGTATGAAGGACTCCAGGGTCCATTTCCCATTCGTGACTTTGTGCAAAGTCTCTGATCAATGTATCTACTGTTGTGTTCTGGCAGCCTGCAAGGTATGCTGCCAGTATATCTATATTGTGGCTGATGCACCAATTCCAGATATGCATGCCTCTGTGCATAGGGAGTGCGATCTTATACCCCCTTGGCAATTTATGTAAAACATGCATGCCATGTTGTCTGTTAGAATCCTGATTGATTTGTCCTTGATCAGTGGAAGAAAGTGCTTGCATGCATTCCGAACCATTCTTAATTCTAGCAAATTTATATGGAGGCTGGTCTCCGATGTGGACCATCAGCCTTGGATCTTGTTGTTGAGTAGGTGTTCCCCCCAGCCTATTAGGGAGGCATCTGTGGTGATAGTCAATGTTGGGGTCCTTTGGGAGAAAGGGACTCCTGTACAGATATTTCTCAGATGAGGCCACCATTTTAGAGATTCCTTTACTTTGGGTGGCATTGTGAGGAGTCTATTGAGACTGTGCCTGTGAGGTGTGTAAACCATTCAAAGCCATGCCTGTAGACTTTTCATATGAAGTCTGGCATGCTTCACCAAGAAAGTTGTTGATGATATGTGGCCTAGCGGACATAGGCACATTCTGGTGGATATCTGAGGACTGTCTGTCACTGTTGATATTAAACTGACTAGAGCAATAAATTGTTGTTGAGATAATGTGGCTCTGGCCTCTGGGCTGTTGAGGCAGATCCCAATAAATTCTAGTTTCTGAACAGGTACCTTTGTTGACTTCTGTTTGTTTATTTGTAACCCTTGATTCATAAATAGGATTATCGTGTTTTGAGTGGCCTCTAGTGCTTATTTTAGTGTTGTTGCCCTCATCAGACAGTCGTCTAGATACGGGCATATCATCATTCCATATTATTGTAAGTGTGCTGCCACCATCGACAGAACTTTTGAAAAGACCGCTGGGTGGTCGATAGTACAAACGGGAGTATCTTATACTGAAAATGTTGGTTTCCTAAAGTGAATCTCAGGAATCTCCAGTGTGATGGATGTATCGTTATATGGAAACATGTATCTTGGAAGTCGAGAGCAGAGAGCCCATTGCCCTTTTCTGGTGCTAGTATTATTGTTGTCACCATGTTGAAATGTTGGGTTCTGACAAATGTGTTGAGTTTTCTTAGATCTAGAATATGTCTAGAATATGTCTCCACCTGCCTGTCTTTTTCTGTGTTAGAAAGTAGTGTGAATAGAAACCCTTCCCCTGGGGGTGGTGGCAGTATGGTTCTACTGCACCTACCTGTATCAAGTGCTGTACTTCCTATTGTAACAGGTTCTCATGAGAGGGACCCCTGAAGAGGGATAGGGAAGGAGGTGGGTAGGTGGGACAGATATAAAGGGAATGGAGTGGACCAGTCTCTATAATTTCCAGAACTCATCTGTCTGCTGTGATGTTTTTCCAGACCTGTTAGAACGTTGACAGTCTGTCTCCAAATAGTGTGGGGATTATATGTGTTTCCAGCAGTACCATTTTGGGGTGTCTCATGCTCTCAACCACACCTTCAAAACTGTTGTCTAGGTGTGGACTGTTGAGGTGTCGAAAGCTGGTTTGGTGTTTGGCGTCTCCAGGTTTGACTTTGTTTATGCCTCTTGTCATACTGCCTATGAGGTTGTGCGTATGGTGGGCAGAATCTTTGAGTATAAAACCTGTCCTGTTTCTTTTTATTTGCAGGTGTGTAGATTCCTAAAGATTTTAGTGTTGCTCGTGAGTCTTTGAGGGAGTGAAGAGAGTCGTCTGTTTTCTCAGCAAATAACTTTCAACCTTCAAATAACAGATCCTCCACTGTTGATTGAATCTCTTTGGGAAACTCCGAAAGATGAAGCCATGATGCACGGTGCATGACTTTATGGCCCTGGAACATGCAGCTGCGTCAGCGGTGTCAAGCGAGGTCTGCAATGCAACGTAGGTGATGAGGTGGCCCTCCGTGATATTGTCCCTGAACTGATCTATTTTGTCTTCTGGCAAGCTATTAATAAAACTCACTAGTTTAGAAAAAATTGTGTGAAAATGTATTTTGATAAAAGTGCCTCATAATTGGCTATTCAAAATTGTAATGTTGCAGAAGACTATGCCTTGTGGCCGAAGAGATCTAGTCTCTTCCAGTCTTTATCATATAGGGTTCTCCTACTATAGTGTTGTTTCCTCCTCTGATTCACCACCTGCACTACTAGAGAGTTTGGTGCAGTGTGTAAGAACAAGAATTCATTGTCTTTGGAGGAAACATAATATTTCTTGTCTGAGCTCTTGCATGGAGGTGGTGCTGTTGCAAGTATCTGCCAGATTGTCTTGGCTGGTTCCATAATGGCATCATGAATGGGTAAAACTATCTTGGAAGAGATAGCAGTCTGTAGTATGTTGCACTATTTGTGTTGTAACTCAGGTACCTCTTCAAGGGATATGTCGAGAGCTGGTGACACCCTTCTGAAGAGGTCCTGGAATTGCTTGAAGTCATCCCCCGTGGTGGGGACGCTATGGTTTCATCCGGGGAAGATAATGACAAGTCCGGTGGAGAAGAATCTTCATGATCTAAGACTTCAGCAGTGTCTTCAACTACTTCCTCTTGTGGATCAGAAGGAGGTGGAACAGTTGTTGCTGGAGAATGTGGTGCCCTAGATCTTGGTGGACTTAGGGTCTTTGGGTGTTGAGTCCTGTACGTGGCCCAATATTGCCACTGATGTGGGAATGGCCTGAGCGAATGAGCAGAGGAGAAACCACGAGGTGAGTTGTCCTTCCTCTTCACCCTCTACATCATGGGATAGAGGGGCAGATCTGGGCATTGTGGTGATGCGGCTCGGTTCCGAGCACAATGGAGTGACATCAGTACCAAAGAGAAGGGATTCTGGAATTGCTGAGACTATCAGATCTCTGTGCCTCAGAAACTGCTGCAGTGCCGGGGGAGACGGTATTGCTGTTGGTGTAGATGGTGGTACTGATGTAGTTGCACGTCTGGGTTTAGTTAGTTTTCATTTTTTTTTTATGCTATAGTATAAATTCTAAACAAACCTATTTCCTAACTATTCATTATTGGAAAGGAAGGGAAAGGGGACAAGAAAAACATTTTTAAATTTTTTTTATTTTTTTTTGAGGATAGGGTAAAGGAAAAGAAAGAGGGTAGACTATTTACTAAATAATTCCTAATCCTAATACCAATCTACTACTTCAGTATTAAATGAGAAAGAAGAGCTCCGACTCAATCCAAAGGCAGTAGAGAAGGAACTGACAGACGGTTGGTTGCACGGCACTATGTAACTGCCAAAAACAGTGCAAGACGGCAACAGCGCATGTGTGACCTAACTGGGCATTGCTACCATAAATTTCCAATCTGACGCACAGAGCACATGGACACTTAAAGTGACACCACAAGGACAACTCCTCGATGAACCATTTTCCTGTGCAATGTCATTATGGTACAGCTGTTAGGCTACACTAAGATTAGCACTTTTCTTTAAGTCTCAAAGCTTCCATGGGCTAGAGTTGCTGAAATATGAGTTAGTTCTGTTTATAAAGTCCAATCTAGATCACACAATCTAGCTTCCTGATAAAAAGATATCATGTCAGCAAGACACATTCATTAGTAACAACCGAGTCATACTTCAAAAGCTCCTCTTAGAAAGTTAGCTGTATGGCTGATGAAAGTTCTTATCTGGATAGGTTGGAAAGACTGGTCCTAACTGGCTTAATTTCTAGACATGAACCTAGAGCTTTGGATGAGCACATTTTTAAAGAACTCAACATACAAGAATGGAGAAAACTGAAACCAAGTTATTAAGAAATGGAGCACAGATAAAGTAGACTGATCCATCAAAGATATGACAAGCACTCTCAAAGTAAGTTTAGAATAGACAGTAGTTATTCCAATATTGTTACTTATTTTCTTTATTGATCTGCTGAATAAGCTCGTGGAGGGAATTTTAAAGCTTTTTCTAGTAGGTTCTTTCTATTGTTAATGGGCCAAAAGATTAAATAAGTGTTTGTATATTTGTTTTTCTAGATATTGTTAAAGCAACCATCCCTGGGGAATCTAGCCGTGATCTCATTATTTAGATCTTCAAAGCACTGCACAAATACCAGTATTACTACTAATGGGGTTACAATATACTGAACAAGAAATAGTCGGTTCTATTCACACCATCCTTTGCTATAAGAATCCTTGATCCAGGACATGTTCGTAAAGAGAAAGCATGTGCAACTGTGCTTGTGGAATATAATGGAACCAGAGAATGTTTTCTACATTCAGTGAGCAAAACTACTTTTTTCTAAAGTAAAAGGCGATTGAAAAGTATTGGGATGTTGCTGCATGTGCCTGTATTTATCAAGATTATACAAAGAATGTGACGAGGAAACTTTTTTAGAATCTCTGGTAGAAGTAGGTTTCAAATTGTAGAAAGCAAAAAGTGTGTCATGCTTTGAATCAAGTTCCTACAGCCAGTCTGTGGTTGCAGTCCAGATGGAAGATGAAACACTCATGAAACAACTGTACTGTTTTCAGCAGCACCAACAATGTGCTAGGCACTGCAAACACAAGAAGTTACACTCTAAAGGTAAAATGTTACAGATAGAAGGTAAAGAAAAGGTGGAACATATAAGTAAAGTGACCATGTAGTAACTGGCCAGGTCATGATTTATGATGTTTTAATTACCCACCCACTCACCCTGTCCCCTACACCCACCCCACAACATTGCCATGCTTAGCTGATCAGTTATTACAGGTAGGTCTCCAGAAGGGATTTGAATGTGGAAAAAGAAGCAGCTCTGTGGACCTGCTCAGAAAGGATGCCTAGGAAGCTGTGTGAGAGAAGTGAACAAAGAGCATGTTGAGGTTAGCGTGCAAGGGATAAGGCAATGCAAATGCAGTAGAATCTCAAAGATACAAAGATCAGAGTTATGAACTGACCAGTCAACCGAATAGCATGTGGAACCAAAAGTAAGCAATCAGGCAGCAGCAAAGGGGGGCAGGGGGAAGGAAGAAAGCAAATACTATACTGTGCCTGTATTGCATCAAGTTGGCACATCTGGGCTTCCTGTCCCCAACTCCATTTGCCATGTGAGGGGCAGCCACTTACAGTGAGGATGTGAAGATGCTGAGGTTCACAGGGACTGCTATGAGCCCCCTGCTGCCAGCCCAAGAGCAGAAGCAGCCTGGGGTCTGTGCTGTTTCCTGAAAACCGCAGGAGCTGTTTCACGCTGTTTCCCCAGCCCACTGAGGGCGGGGGAAGCTGTTTTCACCCCCTCCCTCCCCCATTAGGACGGGGATAAGTTTGCAAGCTCAGTCGGAGCCGGGAAAGAAGCTGCCGTAGTAGGAGCTGCTGATGCTGTAAGGAACTGATGGAAGCTGCAGGCGCTAGGATGGGAGCTGCTGCTCTTGCAGCCAAAGCCTGGCCTGGAGCGGGAGCCAGAGTCTGAGCTGCTGCCTGCACACTGCACTCTGGAGGAGTTTTAAAGGGCCACAGCCTGTGCATCGATGCGGCCCAAGCTTTGCCCGTGGTGGTACTCCTGAGTCCTGCCAGCACTTCTGAGAGTGCAAGGGGCAGGGGTGGAAGGGGCGCTGGCAGCGGGCTGACACCAACTCCCTGCCATGTGCTGCCTCTGAAGTGTGGCGGGCAGTGCACAGAGCAGGGCGAGCTCTGGGGAGAGGCGGCTGGGGCTTGTAGTGCCAAGGGTGAAGGGCAGACCCCCCTGAGTTCAGCCCAAAGGCAAGAAACAGGAATAGGGCAGGAAGCTACTTGAAAACCAGGCAGTGCTGCCAGGTGCCACCTTTGCAGAGATCTCTCTCAGCCTCAGCTGGAAGACATTGACTGCAGGGTACTGTACCATCATGTTTTGTTCAGAGTTATGAACATTCCAGAGTTACGAACAACCTCCATTCCCAAGGTGTTTGTTTCTTTGAGGTTCTACTGTAAACCAGGGCACATAAATAGAGAGAGGCAAACTTATGTTGGGGCCCTATGGGCAACGACAAGAAGTTTAAACTTGATACAGGGATGAGGGGGAGAGGTTGAGGGATGGGGGTATACCTTTCTGCCAAGACCAAACAGAGAAGCACTTCCATTTAGCCAGGTACATGCTTCTAGTTCAGTGTTTTCTACTATTGCGAAGTACTTCCTGAATATCCTTAGAATAATCTCTCTGATCAGGTGTTAACCATGAATCATCCATGCTGTTAGGTGAAGGTCTCTTAGATTGGGATGGAACAAGTGATCATGGTCCTGAGAAGTTACATCTGAATCTAGTAGGAAGGGAAGCTTAGGTTGCATTGACAAGAATAGCAGCGTTGTCAAGACCACACCAGTTCTATGAGGATGAGATGAGCATCGTCTTGGTTGACCTTGCACAAGACGCTGTGCAGTAAGGTAATTGGAGGGAAGGCATACAGGAGGCAGTCTTTCCAAGGAAGTAGAAACCCATCTGTCAAATAGCCTGGGCTGAGACCTCCCCAGGAGCAAAACCAATGGCATTTTCTGTTGGTCTTTGCTGCAATTAAGTCCACATGTGAAGCTCCCCCGCGCGGAACATGGACCTGGCAATGTCTGAACAAAACCGGCCCCAGGACCGACCCTTGGGGCACTCCGCTTGTGACCGGCTGCCAGCTAAAGATGGAGCCACTAGACATTGATCACTACTCGTTGAGCCCTATGCTCTAGCCAGTTCTCTATCCATTTTATAGTCCATTCATCCAACCCATACTACTTTAACTTGCTGATAAGAAAATTCTATTTTCTTTGGTAACTATTTCTAGTCTCTTTACATTTAAGAACTTATAATCACTTAAAATCTATTTTTCTGTAGTTAATACACATATTTAATGTTTTATCTTAACCAGTGTGGTCTTGAATTGAAGTATCTAGAAATCTTAGCTCAGTAATAAAAACTGGTGCATTATTAATGAGTTTGTGCTTTGTCCATCACAAGACAGTATTATCTCAGGGAACATTCCTGGGTAGTGAAAAGTTTGGGATCTGTGAGGGTTATTGGCTGTCCCCTGGCTCTATGATGGGTGTGTAGCATCACCTGCTGTCATGTTGGATGATAATAGGATCTGGAGAGACTCTGTGTTTCACTGACATGAGCATTTTTGGAAGTCAGCACAAGCCACAAAAGGAAGGAGGTTCAAGGCCTTATCTATACTAGCACTTATGCCTGCAGAACTGATGCCATGGTTCAAGCTGTTGCATCTGCACCATCTGAACTGTCCTGGAGAGCAGTTCTGGAAATCAGCTTCCTTTCATCCACCATTACTGCAAACCTCCTACTTATTGTCCTGTGGCAGCTTTTAAAGAATTTGTATAACTTTCTCTCAGACAGTGAAGTCATAGTAGCTCAGGAGTGCCTGTTGGTATGAAATCCTGAGTTGTAGACTCCCTGTAGAATAAAGCTCGGGTCCAAACAAGTCCAGCCTCTTCGCTTCTCTGCCTTTCAGCATCAATGCTTGGTGACCTTGTCTCTGCCTGTTCATTAGCAGCTGCCGCCACCACCAAGGAACCCAAAAGAGGGCAGGAATACAATATTCATATCCCTTAGAGGGAATATAGTACCTCCTTTCAGCTTGCTTTGCTATGGGTGGTAAGAGGACAGCATCTGCCATAGCACCTTGACTAACTTCATAATGGCTTCATTAGTTGGCAGAACACCCTGGGCAGGGATCACCAATGCCAAAATGTCCACCCACATATGGGAGCTTTCACACACTTCCTCTGCCTGAATATCAAGAACAGAGGCCACACTTCTCATTAGGTCTTGGTGAGCTCTGTGGTTCTCTGGTACTGGTGAATCGCTTGCTGTCTCACATGCTTCATCTGGTGACGAGGAAGAGGATGTCACGATTCTGATGTGGTGGCTGCTCCATGACTTGCAGTGGGGAAGAAGCTTGAGATCTGGGTGCTCGATACCAGAGAATGATGTTCCCAGTGCCAATATCCATGGAAAGGTCTCAATGATCCAGACTGAGAAGGCTGCAGTGAAGACCTAGTGGGAGGGGGAATGACCCACAGTGTCCAAAATGAGGAAATCATCGGAGGCTTGCCCTAGACAGTGCTGGCCTTTGCAGAGGCTTGGTAGATCATGGTACTGCGAGTTCCTGGCACGGTGAGGTAGTATCCGCAGGCATAGGTACAGATTTTGAACCTTCTTGCACTACTGAGGATACCGGTAGTGAGAGACTAAGGAAGTCTCTCATGGGTGTGTACACCTTCAGGGCGATTGGAAGCAGAAGTGGGTGATGGCTCTGTCTCAGAGACCTTTCAGGGGATGCCCACGATGGATCTGACACAGGCTCTGGAGGAAGCAATCCTTTCTTTAAAGCTGAAGGTTGCTCCTGCGAAAGACTCTTCCCAGCACATTTCTTATCTTAACTAACTAACAATAAGAGGATGTTCCAAGGAGTGACTAAAGCATGTATGGTAACTAGTTAAAGATTGCTCTGGTATCAGTCACTGGTGGTAAGAAGAAACTGAGATAAGTCAGGGGCAGCTCCAACCTCTTATACCAGCATTCAGGTAGGTTGAGCTGCCCCAACAGATACAGCTGAGGGGGAAAAAAGTTCTCTGATAATGGTGTATGAGGCAAGCATATACACCTACAGTGGAATGGACATGTACAAGCACTTCAAGAATAGAAATGGGAAATAAAGGCCTGAAACAAGAATTTTAAACCTAGGGACAAAAAAGTAGTCAAAGATATCTCGGAGAAAGCAGCACCAAGCTTTGGATACTGGTTGTCTGAATTTTCACTCCCTTCCCCTACAAAACCATTCTCCTAGGTTACAAAAGCCTGAATGACAGGGAGAATGGTAATGTTGCTAGTGATGGAGACTGTGGGGAAAAAAATCAGAAGTTCAGTTTTGGCCATGTTAAGCTTAAGCTTATGACAAGGCATCTAGGAGGAGACAATGGATAGGTCTCCATGCAGTCTCATAACTCAGTAAGTTAGGAATGGACAGGTAGATCTCCAAGTCATTCTAAAATGGCAATTGAAGCCAGGAGAGAAGATGAAACCACTGAAAGGAAGGGTGTAAAGCAATAAAGGAACCCAGGACAAAGCCCCTGGTACAAGGAGAAGAAGAACAGATGCTGAAGGACTGGCTAGAGAAGTAGGAGGAAATTCAGGAATAGAGGTATGTCACCCAACTGTTTTACCAGATCTTAGTAAATATAGGGCTGTCAATTAATAGCAGTTAATGCCTGCGATTAACTGAAAACTGAGAAGAGATACCAGGGAAATCATTGAAGGCTTGCTCTTAATTGAAAACAAAATTAACTCTGGGCAGGGAGGGAGGCATCAAAGATGGTGGGGCTGAAGCCGCAGCCCACAGCTCCACGGGCAGCAGGGGGACTGAAGTCCTAGCCCATAGCTTGGGAGGTGTTGAGCGGCTGAAGCACAAGCCTGCAGCTCCAGAGACAGAGAGGAGGCTGCAGACCCAGTCCAGAATTCTGCAGGCGGTGGGGGGCTGAAGCCCCAGCCTGCAGCTGCAAGCAAGGCTGAAGCCCTGTACCCAGAGAGGGGCTGAAGCCCCGTGCCAGGCTGGAGCCCCATGCCCCCAGCCCCGCAACAGGCTGGAGATCTGCACTAGGCTGAGGCCCCAAGCCCACCCAGAGCCCCCCACCCTGAACGGAGCTGAAGCCCCAGACCCCCTGGAGCTGAAGAGGTGAATTTGTATGAGGTGAATTGAAATACTATTTATTTTGTTTATCTTTTTACAGTGCAAATATTTGTAACCAATAATAATATCAAGTGAGCACTGTACATTTTGTATTCTGTGTTGTAATAGAAACCAATATATTTGAAAATACAAAAAACACCAAAAAATATTTAAATAAATGGTATTCTGTTTAACTGAGAGATTAAAACTGCAATTAACCACGATTAATTTTTTTAATCACTTGACGGCCCTAGTAAGTATATATTTTGTTCCCCATGATAGTCTGATATTCATGGGCTGAAAAGAAATACAGCAGCAAAGACAAAGATTACCCACTGAATTTTCATAAAACTGATATTTAAGCAAAAACAAATTTAGAGACTGTGCCACACCTCAAAATTTAACAATACAGATGTTCAGTGTACCTGGATGAGAGTGACTCTCCAATGAAGACTTCATTTAGTGCTCTCACTGGCAAAAGATGTGGTCCAGAAATCTCAGATCCTGCAGGCATTGAGCAAATGCTAGTTACCAAAAAATTATTTATTGTGATGAGTTTTAAATTATATCTCTAAAAACTGAGTTTTCAAATTTTTCTTAATTCATTAAAAGCAGTAACTGATTATAATTGAGTGCATATATTTGCAGTCTTAATCGTTATTTTTCTTAATTTTTTTTTTTATTTACTTAATCATGGTTTTTCTGAAAAGTTAACTTTTCTGGCTGAGACTTTTCAGGTTTAGTCTCTATCAAAACAGACTTTTCCATGAAAGTTATGAAAAACCAGTTTGGACATATGAATCTGAGGAAAATGAAAAAAAAATAATAGTTTTGACTGTATCTTGCCAAAACCTGTGGATGACCAGACAAGCTGATTTCTTCTCTTCATAGTGAGGGTAATTAACCACTGGAACAACTTACCTAGGTTGTGATAGATTCTCCATTGCTGGCAATTTTAAAATCAAGACTGGATGTTTTCTTAAAAGATATGCTTTATTTCAAACTGAAATTATTTCAGGGAACTTCTATGGACTGTGTCATGTAGGAGATCTGACTGGATGATCACAGTGGTACCTTCTGGCCTTAGAACCTATGAATAGGTAGAGCTCTAGCCAAGTTTCCAGTTACCACTACTAGGCCAGCCGAGGAAGGTACAAGAAATTCTACAAAAAACAGTTATGACAACCTGCTTACAAGGAAAGTTTTCTCCTAATCCCTATTAGTTAGGATATGGCTTACGCCCTGAAGCATGAGGATTTCATCATTTCCAATTTTTTTTAAATCTCTACTGTTATAAGTCTGTATATTTGTTATCCATGCAAATGTTCAATCTTTTCTGAATCTTGATAAACATAGCCTTAATATCTTGACAGTAAGTTTTAGAGGCTAATTATACACTGAAAAAACAAGTATTTATTAGTTTTAAGATTCGCCACCCTTCAACCTCTTTGAATGTCCAATTCTTTGTTTTTGTATTATGAGAAAGAATGAACATTTCACCTTCTCTACATCCTGCTCTTCTGTATACCTTTAACATGTCCCCTCTTATTGTCTCCTCTAACAAACAGTCCTAATCTTTTCAGACTCTTGATAGTTTTTCTATGCCTATCATTCTTATCACCCTCTAATTGTGCCATACCCGTTTTGAGATGATCAGCTGAGGTAATGGTATTATGCTATTTTCAGTATTAATTTCCATTCCATCCCTTATTTGATCTAACTTTTATTTAAAGTCACTACTGCAAACTGAGCAAGGGCAGAATATGAAACGTTTTACATCACTGGGAAATTTGCTGAAAGTAGAGTAATTTCTTCTAGTTTCACACTTAAACACTGGAATTAAGGATGCAGCTGAAAACCTTCAGGAACTCATAAGTCACCCTCTGAGGGAACATCAAATCTACCTCTGAGGCTATTTTACTGATGTTTAACGGAGAAGAAAGAGGTGATCACCAACTGATGATTCACAAGCACTTACTGGGACATAACACAAATCATCATGAGGTCTGTCAAGACCCTGCAATTAACATTTTCAAGGCAGGAATTAATCAAATTTTTGTCTAATTCCACAGGAATACCCAGCTTTCTGCAGCTAAAGTTCTCATTCAGATTTTATCCTTGTATTTCCAGTTACTCTCACAGTAGCAATAAAAAAGAAGAGCAATCACTTTCCTCAGTTCAACCTGGTGTGATCTTTTTCTGCCAGCCTGGCTGGCACATCCCTCAGACTGAACTATGATTTATCTCCTTTTAATTAAAGCTTGCTCTCAAAAAAGTTTATAATGATATCTGGTATGATTATGGTTACATTTGGTCTGCTCAAGGTTAGGGTCATAGCTTGAAGAAGGGTTTGCAAAAAGAACAGTTATTTATCCTACTGTAACTGTGATTCTTCAAGAGATTGTAGTATGTGGAAAACCCACCGTTGGTGCGTTTGAACATAATGCATGTGAGAACAGAATTTTTGAATATCACTGTCCATCAAGGCCACATGTACCCTGTGCCTCTATATGGTCCCATACGAGAGCATAAAAGGCAGAGGTGACTGCGGTTCTCCCTGGGTTCCCTTGTAATTCTATGCCCATATTGCTGAGAACTCCAAAATACAGGGATGGAGGGCAAATCTTTGTAATCAGTGCAGATCCCATATATGAAAGAGCCCAAGTTAATGTAAGGTAAGTACTGTAGGCTAAGTGAGCATTCTATTTTCTCCAAGTATGCATCACGGTGGATCCCTTTGTACAGGGGGTCTCACTACAAACATTCAGTCCAGGCAGGTTAGTATTTTTCATGGCAGTGGTATGTCAATAAATCAAGAGAGTTCAGAACATTAAATAAAGAGCTTGAGAAGATTTAGCCAAAGCTCAGAACTACCAGGTTGCACACTGGCCAGATTCCGGATTGCTGCCATGGTTGGTAAGAAGGAACTGAGAGAGGTCACAGACATCTTGCCTTGCCTTCTGTGCTCTTGGACAGGAGAACCAGACAGAACAGGGTGCATGCCTGGCCACAGACACTGCTATTCAAGACTCCAATCTCATGCACCTAAACCGGAATTCACACTGCCATACAGTGGAAAAACACTGCTTTGTCTAGAAGGGAGTCATCAGCTTTGAAAGTCTGGGAAAGCATATAGTAGATCTTATGGCCTACTGATGCTCCTCTCCCTGGGTTGATCCATCAGTCAATCGCTCCCCCATTCTCCCTAAAACCTCAATATTCTCACAGATGGTATTAACTATTTAGGATGAAGGCTTTCAGGTCTATCATAAAACACTCATACTATTACCTAACCATAGATAGCACAAATACTGGGAACTTTACAGGGTCTTTTGACTATTTGAGTTTTAACTGCCAAAAAAGTATTGTTTTCTTTTTAGCAATAATTTGACTTTATAAGAGTTTCAAAGCAGAATCCAAGAAACATCATTTAAGAAGCTTAAGTATTGCTAAAGGCTATGGCAGATGACATTTTTAAAATGGAAAGTCAATTAATATATATTAACAACTTTAGAAATTAACATGTATAGAGTGTCAGGTAGACATATTTCAATACTCAAGACAGAGTCCCTGCTCCAAGTTTGGGTCCTGACCTAAGGAACCAATTCCCCCTCTCCATGAGCTTATGCTGCTACGTTTATGACCATTTTACAAGCATATAACTACTACAGCCCCAAGAAAATATTACACAACCAACTGACCATTCAAGTGAGCACTGCTAAGTTTTGTTGATTACGTCCATAATACCAGCTTCGACCTACTTTGATCATGGAATCTTCCATTAACATGGGCTCTGCTGTGCTGCTCCTGACTTAACTGCTGTTCATGCAAATCTACAGGGGTAGGGTTAATACCAGTTCCTTCAAGATACATCCGGATTCGCTGCCGCCACTGCCACCTTAGGAAAGAAAAAGAGATGGGTACCAAAGTGGGAGCACACAAAACATTCATCAGATAAGGCCTTCGTTTCACTGAGTCACTGGATACAAGAATTTTATTTGATACAATCATACTAAAAACTTAAGTAACTAAATCAGCTATTTTTTTTTTAAAAGGCAGGAGACGTCAAAATTCATGTCAATTTATAAAGCTTACCGATTTCGACCACCAAATCTGTCATTTATAATTCAAATTCCTTACAGAAAAAACTAATACAAACATATATTTATTTTACATCCATTTCTATTTTGTTAAATGATGATTGACAAATTCCTTTCTGTCCAATTGAGCACAGTCTTATTTTAAACACTAAATGACAGGAAATTTACTCTTCTATGGGCATGACCCTACTTCCCCTTAAAGTCTTCTGGGTTTGGAAGAGAAAAATGGAAATATGTATGGCAAATAATAATAATAATGGAAATATGTATCGCAAATAATGGTGATTTTTTGTAATCCCCCTTTTTTGTTTGTATTTGTGGATACCCAAAAGGAGAGCCCCATCTCTTCCCTCCTATGGGGATGTTTCTACTTAGTTTAATATAGTCTCTTCTGGCCTAGGATCTTTGGACATATACATGTGATGCAAGGTACAAAATTAAAAACAGTACCCTTGCGAAGAAAGAGGCCATGGATTCCAGCTGACCGTCACAGGCGGTAAGAAGGAACTGAGTGGGCAGAGGGTTGGCTGAGCCCTTTATAGGGTGTCATGAGGGTACCACTGGGGGAAAAGCCTTCCGGCAACTGTGCACGAAGCACGCACATACACCTAATTGGAATCGACGTGAGTAAGCACTCAAAGAAGAATTTCCACTTACTATAAAGTAAGTAACTTTTTCTTCTTCAAGTGCTGATCCGTATGTGTATTCCATTGTGGATGCCTGACAAGCAGTACTCAAGTACAAGGAGGGTGCGAGGATGCAGATGTCAGAGCCAAACAAATGACTGCCATTCCAAAGGATGCATCAGCAGAGGAGTCCTGTACTAAAGCATAATGTCTCCCAAATGTGTGACAAGAATTCCCTGTAATGATTTGCAGATATCAAGCAGAGACACTTCCTGAAGCAATACCACAGACATCGCTTGCACTCCTATGGAATGAGCCCTTACCTCATGAGAGGGAGGAAGATAAGACAACTGAGAGCACTGCAAAATACAGCCAGAGATCCATTTTGAGATTCTTTGAGAGGATATAGCCTGACCCCAAACTCTTTCTGCTATGGTGACAAATAGCCTAAGAGCTTCCTAAGGTGAGGTTCCCGCCATTCTCAGGTACAAGTGAGGAATGAACAGCAGATATTGCACCCTACCACACTGTGGGCTTCTCGAGGCAATTCAAGCAGTGTTGGTGGTCATCATTGACCACAGAGCGCATGCAGGAAGCACAACTTTTGAAACACAGAGAACCGGAGAGGTGGTCAGTCCGCTCCACCCTTTATTTCTTTGGTCAGAGGCACAGGTAAGCAAGAGCGTGTGTGCAGACCAGCGGACACTGCTTTCAAAATTCTCTGGCTAAGAAAAACTATAGATTGAAATAATAAAATCCTTTATTTAGTGATTCGATTTGCTCCTCAAACAAGTTGAGCAATTGCATCTTTACACAAATCCATATGTGAAAGAATACAAGACAGCACATCAGTGTAAGTGCTAATGGAACCTTTATACCATCCCACCACACTATGAACTATGGGGGGGCCGGTGGCACCACCCTATTAAAGTTGCCCCATACTTCCCATTACAAGACTGGGATAATTTAAGCCAAAATTGTTCAGAGATTTCTGAGTATGAGACTAGGGGAAAATATGATTTGCCCACGTTAAAAAATTCTGGTGACTTTTTTTTTTTGATCCGTTCTAGTGCCCCTATGCTTTGGAGCGGGAACTTTGAATTTGGCACGTGGTGTCCTTTTCTGTCAGGGATGTGCCTTCTACTATCCCCATGAAAATCCATGCAAATTTGGCAAAGTTATAAGCTTTTGAAAAACTGCAGGTCACATATGCTCAGTGGAGACTTGTCATACTTTAGAGCCTAAAATCCCACAAAATTCCATCCTCACTGAACACGCTTGAACTCTCACCGCTCCTAGTTCTGACCAGATTAAACATACTCCCTCCAGCCCACGGCTACAAAAGTGATGCCTATAATGGCTGCTCTAGGGCAGGGTGAAGCTATACACTGGAAGGGAGAGCCGGGAACCTCTCTCTTCTGTGCCCCCCTTGACACCCAGGCAGCATGACAACTGATCTGAATGCAAATAGGACAGAAGCCAGATCGGGGGGGGGGGAGGGGGGAGGGGTAGACTGAGACAAGATGTCTGGTGAGACTGGGACTAGAGAAGAGAAACTAGGACTCGGAGCCAAGGGATGGGGAAAAGGAAGGCTGGGACTAGTTGGGCCAGGAGACTAAAGGAGCTGGGGTGGGTGAGGGGGGGACTGGACTGGCTGGGTAAGGAGACAGACTAAGTGTGGAGACGAGGTCAGAGATCAGGACTCTTCCTGGCACTATTTCACCTTTAAAGTTACATGCCTAAGTTACCATGAGACCAAATGGTACAGGACTCAGACAAAGTAAATTAAAAAATAAATGTAAACCACCTCCAGAGGTGATCCAAAATAGCTCTTTAGATATTAAAAGCTATATTGGATTCCAGCAATCACTTCTATTTTTAGAGTAGCAATTCAAAAATCTCTTGTACTATTTCCTCTAGAATTGGTAGAAAAGTTCTCTTTTTCTCTCTCGGCCAAGATCTAGCACAACAACTTGGAGGAATTTAGATTTCAGGAGGGGGCAAAACTGGGCTTATAACAAAAACCAAGCTTGAATCTTACCTATGGAGAGGCTAAAGACTCATCACAATAGGTTTAGTTCCACAGGTATTAACAACATTGGAGCACTAGCATACAAGCCTACCAGCTGCAATAGCTGCTTACACCATGTCATCTAACATCGCTGTGACCAGCTCTGATCAATGGTTGCTGCGGCATGAAGGCCATCTGCACCAGCACTTCAGTAATTAACATCAGTAGAACTGAACCGCTTAAAATGGTATGAAGTTTAGAAAGCTTCCTTACTATAGACAAGGTCAGAGTACTACTGGAATTACCAGTGTTGAAGTGACTCTCTGATTACCAATGCAGAGTGAACCATCCAGTTATTCAGATCTAGTCTTGATAAACTGACCATATTAGTTTATGTTTCAGTCACTTGATGCTCCAAGTCAACTCTGCCATGCCATAAATCTAGTTTACATTACAATCCAACTACAAACTCAATTTGCTCATAACAGTAAATAAAATACACCAAATATTAACAGGTACAGTTCCTAGCATGACTAGTAAAATTTCTTGAACAAAAATGTTAACATATAAATTATGTTTTAGGGCATATTAAAATTCCACAAATATTTTGTCCCTTTCAATAAAGGCCTCAAATTTGGTATGCACAGGGAAACAATTTTTCTAGTTACCTGCTCATCAGTTCTTGTACAAATGTCTAGTAGCTGTTGATAACAAGCAACCACTAGCGCAAAAATGCTTTCCTAGTTTTACTTAAATCACTTTGTACCTAAGTCAATTTATTAACAATTGCAAGACCCTCACATTTGCAGTGATTAACTATGCAATTTGTATAATGTAGGAATTAGTTATCCTTTTATCTCTCTAGATACTTAATATGGCCCTCTGGCTGCATTGAGTGCCTTCACAAGCATTCATGAATTTGTTTTCACAACAATTCTGTGAGGAAAGTATTATTTTACAAATGGGGAACTGAAATAGAAAATTTAAGTCACTTGCCCAAGGGCATATCATAAGTTTCTGGTAGAGACAGAAACTGAACCTAGGTCTCCCAAACCCCAATTTAATGCTTTAAGCACAAAGGTCATCCTTCAAGATGTTAAGCCTCAAAACTTAATGCACTCAGACTTATTTTATTAATTTTCTTCTCTTTGTTTGTACAAATGCCCATCACGACACATACTCTCCCCAGGAAATATATTTTATAAAAACAAAGATAATAGAATCCTACCTGAACTCACCACGATAAAACTTCTGTAGTGCTTCTGGAAAGGAGTGTGTATATCGCACAGGCAAACACAAATGGCCTTCAGATCTGAAAGTGAAAAAGAGGACAGAATAATAGGGGTGGTAGTCAAAGCACTGAGAATAGGCCCTTTTTTTGGAGTGCTCTGCTAGCTACATCAAAGCAAAGTTAGATTTTCATCTGAAAAGTGTTTGTCATTAGGAGGTCAGGCATTATTCAGCGGCAATGGGTTATGGAGTCCTTCACCTGTATGTAGGCAAGTCACAAGGGAGGTCTCATAGGAAAACTAAAGTACCAAGTTTAGATCTTATACAGGAATGGGTTCTTTAATCTGAGGGAAATGGTTCCTCTACCTCTTGATAAACATCAATGTCATGGGATGAGTGAACACAGAAAATCCCTCAACTGGGGAATGAAAGGCTGTTACAGCTGCCAAGTGGACTCTGATAAAACTCATAGATAATCCTGACTTTTTCAATTTCAGAAGGTAGTCAAGAAAAGCCAAGAGGGAAGAATGAATGGAGAAAGGCAATGCTGATCACACCTATGGTTCAATCTATTCCACTTCTGGAGCTAAATATTTCACGGGGATCCTTTTCTACTGTTTAACCACACTTGTTGTACCTCTGTGGAACAGGAAGTCTCTATTCCTACAAATCCTGGATGAAGAATTCCCAACTTGGAGTGAAAGGTCTGACCAGCATCTTGAGAGAGGAGATGAGGAATGGCTGGAAGACAGACTGACTGACAGAAGGGATGGGGTGGGGAGGACATGGGGCAGGAGGAATAGACGGGGATGACAGAGTGCTGCCACTAGGGGGACTGCTGCCTCCTCGCTGCTGCCATTACCAGACCCAGAAAAGGATGCTGCCTATAAGTCCCTTCTCCGGGGCCAGAGCTGGTGTGGGATGGAAATTTGTCCCATGGGCAGCATCTCAGCTAGGGTCTCCCCACGGCTTGGTGGGTGGCATCAATCCTGCCTGACTGTCTGGGGGCAGGTGTCTAGGACATGTGCCCAACCAGGCAGCCACAGAAGGCAGGGTGAGAAGGAGCACTCTCCCTCTCCCATGAAATCTGCGCTACAGGGCTGCAATGCCCTCTGCAGCAGTGAGCCTCTCTGGCCTGGATAGCACCCCAGTGATTCACACCCCCCCCCCAAGTATTATATATCATAGGCACTGGTACTGTCCACCAACCATGACTCTCACACACTGGCTCTCTCTCACACACACACTTCCCATCTGTTTCACACAACTTTCACCTACACACACTCACTCATTCTCATACACTTGCACATCCACTCAGCCACACTTGTAGAAACCAATGTGTTAATGGAAAAAAAAAACCCTTTATTTCAATAAATAGATTGGGCAACTTTTGGGCTGGTTTTTAAGTGACTTACAGTGATGTTAAGTGATGTAAAGGTAGTATATATTATATATTGTGTTGATGCAGTCCACATAACACAGAAAGCTGCATATGCAGCCCACAATGGTAAATAGGTAGAGAACCACTGGCGTAAGGGTATATAAGAAAGTCCTGATAGCACAGTATAAAAAACCAGACACTTAGAACAAAGAAGTCAGTCGATGGAGAGAAGAGAAGATCTGGACTGGAGAAAGAAAAAGAGATTCGATCAGAAGACGACAAAGAGAAAGCTGCTGTAAAGGAGTCAGAAAAGTTGCTGCAGAGAAAGAGAGAAGAAAACTGGAGTGGAGCAGAGCTGACTGACCAGGAACTGAGCAGCACCAGTGATTTTTAAAAGGAAACACCAATGGATTTATAGAGTAAGCTAATATTCTTTTAATTATAGTTTAGTATAAAGACAGGCCAGGAGAGTAAATAGGATGGGTGAGTGAGTGAGTAGGTGGGTGAGTGAGCGAGGATAAAAATGCATAAAATTCTGTTATTAATTGCAACATATCTACAAAAGCTTTAAAGCACATTAACTGGCTGCTTGCAACTAATTGCTTCACTTAGAATCATTTAAACTATATGCTATTCTAGTTTAAATGCTCTTTATCTTGCGATAAGGGATTTGTATCTCAGGGCTTGTGTCTTGTTTGGGATTTTTAGATCATATTGTAGTAGGGATTACTAGTTACTTATATAAAAAGATACTTTGTTTTAGAAAGAATACTGCCTGTGTCAATTACTTTATCGGAAAGGTTATATCCATGTCCTTTAGTGTTTCTTTAACAACCCTGGAAAGGTTTACCTTGGAAAGAACAGACCAATGGGGCAATACGCACGTTATCTTAGCAATGTCCCACAATTAATTTCTCATGGTAACGAGGGGAAAAGGAGGATGTCTGAATGAGGGGGACACATGGGGATGGGGGAGGAATGGTGCATGGACAAATAGGGACGGGGCAGATGTGCCTGACTGAACAGGAGAGGCTAGAGGTCAGCCAGGGTCTGCATGAAGGAGGCTCCCCAACAATCCCCCCTACCCCCCAAAAATTGTTCTATACTTCCCCCACCCACACCCAACCCCCCTCCACCAGGTACCCTATCCCTCAGCTCCTCCATTACCTCTGACCTCCCCAAGCTTTTGCACTGCTTCTGAGGGGTGCGAGAAATGTTTCTGCATTGTCATTTAAATGAATTACTATTCAAAGTTCTGTATTAATATGCATAAGAAATCTATTTGTAAAAAATATTTCGTGGATCTTTTTTATTGTCTGTATTGTTACAGATATACTTGCTGACATGTATTTAGAAATAAATTACCAAAATGATTGAAAATGATATGATTATATGTATTATTTTGACAAATAAAATATGCAGAACTTTTAATTTTGGGGGGCAGAATTCCCCCAGGAGTAGTTAATTGACACAATTAACTTGAATTTACATGATTATGTGTGCTAATCTAGACACTGTAAACATTTGTTCATGGACAAACATTTGTCCTGGTTCCATGGCTGGGAGCAAACTCATGTGACCTGGAAAAGCATCTGTGGAGTGTCTAGATCATGTACAACCCTATTAGGTTGAGTTATCTGTCAATTAACTTGCATTACAAGAGACCAACAACTCTAGCCTAGAAAAATCCCAACAGCAGTCAAGAGATTTTCAGGAAACAAGAAATATTCTCAGCTTGAAGCAACAGTAGTCAATCTCCATTCATCAAGTATATACTCCCTTTTTGCTCTGGAGCCAGCATGAGATTCAAATGATACTGGACTCACATGAACATGGATGGAAAGAGCCACTGACTATACATATCAATAAAAACATTTCTGCTTGATAATACTGTTCATCTTAGTAATGGCAGCAGTTTAACCTGATGTTAACTAAAATTGCACACTGAGTAATAATTGTACTCTATGGAGTATGTACTGTGGTTTACGTTAAGACTGCTTTCCCAAATGTGTTGTTCTTACCTTTCTGGATCAGTATTTACTCCAATAACTGGCTTAAATCTGTCAAAGACTTTACTAGCTGCCAGCAACATTGTGCCATCACCTAAAGAAAAATAGCATAAAGAACAGTTGATTATATTTACTTAAGAATTTAAGTATTATGAGTGTTATATATAGACATTAATACTGCAGTCATATTTTTTCTGTTTTTATACAGGCAGAAAGTTAAATAGGTTGCACAAAAATAAAATAGTGAATTGTTATTCTGTACTGAAAGCATTTGTCTGACTTTCAAATGAATGTTGGACACTATCAAGACATAAAATGAATTCAGAATTGCAGTGAAAATTCAAAGTTTATAAGAACCACAATGGGACATCATTGAAAGCACCACTTATTTGATGCTTGGACAATAAATTTTGTATTGGCAAATCTTAGATTAGCATCTATGGAGATTTTTGTATGTTAACAAAAACTTGAATTTAAGAAAAGCTGAATTTCTTTGGCAACATTTTCTGAGAAAAAAGGGCTGTTAATTTTTTTTTTTATCAGAACTACAACCAATATGAAAGAGGAAGAAGGTACATCTGTAATGCAATTCCTAACATCTGTCATGTACTTCAGAAATAGCCTTTGAGTTTTAGTTCTGCCTCAACTGTACACGAAGTTTTCTTTTTAAATTATGGCTTCCAGCTGTTTATTATCCAGTAAAGGTCTTAGATGTTTCCCTAATACAGGGCTTGAAAAATACACCACTCAGGTCAAGTAGGAATCTTTCCCAAGTAAGTACGATCAACTTCTTCAAATTTTAAGTTTTCATTTGAAATATATATATTAAATTTCTAGCCCTCATGTTTAAAAAGAGGGCCTTCCAAACGTGAGCAACTGTGAACAAATATAGACTCAGGATCACACTGCAAAGAGCTCCAGTATCTTTGCTGATAATTATAGTTTTGTCAACAGAATAAAAAATGAACAGAATTCCATCAGTTTCCACTGCTGCTATTCAGAATCCTGCATTCAGTTTTCAAACTGAAAGGAATCCAGTCAATTTCTCTGGTGCTACTTTAGAAAGCAATAAATAGCAGCACAAGTGGGTAGTGGAATTATCATGGGAAAAATCAGATGCTAAGGGAAGAATAAAAAGTAATAGACATCCCTTCAAAAGCAGCAACCAGAAAAGAGGTAGAGCTGCAGAGACCAGAGCCCACTTGTAGAAGCATATGGAGAAGAAAGGAAAGAGACTGTTCTTCCCTACTTGCAGGGAGAGGGGATTTGGAGGCCTTTGAATCTGTCAAACACCTACTAGCCAAAGCCTAACACCAAAGATGAGGCCTGCAAGCAGGCCCCCACATGGGGGGGAAGGCTACACTTTACTGGGGCCTGGAGGCCCTGGGGGTCCCGACCCAGGCTGCAACCCCCATTACCATGAGGAAAAAATTGAGGCTAAATTGTAGATCATGCCTGAGGATATTTATAGAAACTTATTTCCCTGTATCTATGTATCTATTGTCCAGATTTTGTGAGATTTGCTGGAGCCAATCAGAAGCAGTGTTAAAGCAGTCTCAAGCAACATTCTGAACAGTGAGTTGCTGGACCTGCAGGCCCAGCCCAGATCCTTCTCTAGAATACAGTCAGCAAACTTGTAGGACTCTCAGGTTGGGTGTTATGTTAAACAAAAATAGCAAAGTGGGGGCATTTTTCAGAAATGTAGAATATATAACAGCAATTTCAGAATTCAAACTTTTTTCACAGATCATGAGATTGTATGTATGGGATGAGGGATTGTGGTATGTGTGGGGGAGGAGGCCCGTGTTACAAGTTTGTACTGGGCCCAAAAAAATTATGCTTGGGTCCTGCCTGCAAGAAGAATATAGGGACAACATCCTGGAAAGAATCCCAACAGCTGGCATGGTATTTATTTTGCACTAGGTAACTGGGATTCCCATCTTTATGATCAGTCTTTGAACTAGTAGGTTTAGTCTTCTGGCTATTATTTTAGTTAAATGATCAAGCTAACTGAATGAACGTGAGCATGAGCAAGGAATTTGTTTGGGGAAGAGCAAGAGTAGTTGGAGAAAAATAAATTGCTCATCTTTATTATCACAGACACCTAAGCAGGACAGGGACATTAGAAGTTGAGTATTTTTTCAATTCTACAATTTATGTATTTCATGCTGTATCACACAAACTTCTCCAAAGTCGCTAAGCATTTGTGTTCACTTCCTAAAAATCTTAAATTAAAGCAAGAGGGAAAAGAGGGTGAGTGGGGCAGGCTATTTAATTCTGCCCCGATTTAGTTTTGCCAAATTAATTATAGCAATGATATACTTCCAACAGAAATGGGTATACTTCCTTATGATGCTTCAAACACATTTACTAAAATTTACTTAAAACCAAGACACCTTTCCCCAGACAAAAGTTAATACCTCCTGCTGATATAACAGCATCTGCCCACCGAACTGTTTCTTCATCATATTCTCGGCGTTTAACAAGACGGACCTCGATCCTCTCATTCCTAAAAGGTACAGAGAAAGTTTGACAAGGAGCCACATAGGACATACTAATTCAAGCTTTCAGGGGAATGTGAAGTGCAGTTTTTAAGGACAAATTACAATTATATTTAGTTTATGAATATTGTTAGTCAATGTACTCTGACATGGTCTACATAATATGAATTAGTACCACACAGTTAATATAATGTGTTAGCTATTATCCTGGGGGAGTAAGTGTAAAACAGTTAGAGACTTGAAATGCTTTGTGTATAAAAGGCTAGGTACACAACAGTTTAATTAAATCAGTTTTGTGGAAGGTATTTCACCAAGTTGTTCTACTTTGTACACATCACTAACATTTATATCATTTGTTTGCTCTAACCAGAAACTTCATGCACTTTATATACCTAGTTAATCAGAAATCATCATCTTCTTTATTCAAACTCTTCCTTAAAAAAGTCTCCCTTCAGCCTTTCAATTATGCTCACAAAGGAAATACATTTTTAAAAGAGATTATCTGCATTTACTACAATTTGATTTTTGATCAACCAGTGTATTGTATGTTTAAAGTGTTATCATATGTCTTCTTTAGTTTAGAGCTCCTGCGGCAAGGCTGCACTATACACTGTACCCTTGTGATCTATTTTCATCATAATCTCAGTCTAATTACTCCATACGGAGTAACAGATCAAGTTAATAAAGCATCTAAAGAAACAGGTCTCATGGGTAGAGCGTGGAGGGGACAACATGCTAGACTTGGTAGGAATGGTCTTTGAAAACATGAGACCAGCCAGCCAGCCTGTCAACATCACCAGCTCAGACAGCCAGAATGAGTTAGGAGAGTGTTTCTCAACCTTTTAAGTAGCAAGTACCCCCTAACTTATTAAAATTTTAATAACATTTAATAAAATTTTAATAAGTACCCCACCACTCAATATTCCACTCTGAGAAATACAATCTTTTTTCCCTTTACCGCTGGATGACTGTATTTCCCGTTAAGCAGGAGAGTTCTAAGTTCTGCAGCGCTGCGTGGCTGTGACAGATCACAAAACCCCCTGCTGTTTCTCCCCTGCTTCCTCCTCCCTTTCCTCCATACAGGAGCAAAGGTCAATGCCAGCCAATCACTATGGCCTGATGGCGGGGGTCAGGTGGTATTCTCCTCACACAGATGGGAACTTGTGAGGTATGAGCAGGCACTAGCGGCCCAGAGTGGATAGCAGGGGGGTGTGGGCCTGGGGCAAACCACAGTGTGTGGGCCCCTCTTAAGATTATTATACTGGTAAAATCTGGGGCTGTCATAGTTGTCAATTTCACTGCTCAACTAGAACAGTGAAACTGACAAGTAAGCCTGTGGGTAGAGCCCGGCTCCAGGACTAGGCAAGCTGCTGGGCTCTCCGCCTTGCTTTCTGGGCACTGGGCTTTGAGCCAGGGAGAGGAGTTGCCACCTGGGCAAGTTGTAGGCGGCTGCCGCCTGGCTGCCAGCCCGGGAGGTGGGCGACTGCCACCTGCTCTGACCTGGGCGGAGGAGGCTTCCGTGCAGGCTGGGATCTGGGGATGTGAGCAGGCAGCTGCTGCCCATCTTCAAGCCAGGATTCAGGAGATTGTCTCTCGGCTCAGAGCAGCCATCCAGCTGCGAGCCCAACTCACAGGGCGCAGGAAGTTGCCGCCGGGCTCCCACCTGGGAGCTGGGACTGGGGCGGCTGCCGCCCGCCTTCCCGGGACTGGGGCGGCTGCCCCCCCGCCTTCCCAGCTAGAAGTTGGGATTGGGTGGGAAGCTGGCAGCTGCCGCCCGCCTCCCGCAAAGCCAGCAGCTGCTGCCTGCCTCCCAGTTGGGACCATGTGGGAAGCGGGCGGCTGCCACCTGGCTTCCCCAGAAGTCGGCGGCTGCCACGCACCTCCCTTCACTAGGTGTTTTGCTGTGTACCCCCAGGGTACGCGTACCACAGGTTGAGAAACTATGAGCTAGGATTTGTGTACATAGGATGCTAGTTCTTATACAGACCTTGAAAACAGATATTCCCAGACTTCAGAGACATTTGATTACCCCAGATATATTTAGTGAAAAATTATCTTAGTCTGTCAAAAACCAAAGTTATCCCCACCGTCACTAATCTGTATGCTCTTACCGTAAGCTGTCTACAACATGCTCCACATTTTTTGTATGAATATAATGTCGCTCCAGTAGTCCACTGTAGTTAGATCCCTTCAATGCAAGCTGTAGAAGACAAAGTGACTTTGAAGCAACCAACCATTACAGAGAATGTGATTAGATAAATAAACAGAAAATGAACAGATGCTGATGTAAAATACCAGTTTAAGACTAACAAACCAGAATACATTTGAGAATTAGGATTATGATTACCAATGAAACCTGAAAAGAGTTCAAATGAATTTTGTGCTATAAAACATGTCTACAGAGTAGGGGAAAAGGGCAAAAAAAGAATGAAAACTAAAAAAAATCCAGTTTTATACAGCTGATAATTATATTATTTTTGGCATGACTAGCCAAAAGGAGATTACATTCTTCAAGCCATGTTTGAAATAAGAACAAAGTTGCCAAACAGTGTTATAAACAACATTCCCTCCTGTATAAAAATGTTCTGTCTTAAAAAACAAACAGCCTACTGCTTTTGAAATTTGTCCCTGGGACCCATAACAGGTTTTCTAAACAATCTGTACCAAATGCAAGATAAAGTAAATAGTTAACAGTTGCATTCTAGCATCATTCTCTCTTTGAAAAGCAACTGAGGGATTTTGTAAGGAGCATCTCTTTTCAGTACCCTTTGAAGAACTGTTTAGATATTTAACACTACAGAGGAATGGACCCAGCTGAGCGAAGGGTGGTCTTGTGAGCAAGGACCAGGATTCAAGACATCCAAGTTCAATTCCCAGCTTTGTCACAGACTTCCTATGTGACCTTGGGCAAATCAGTTCATCGGTGTCTCAATTTTTCCATATGTAAAATGAGTATACCACAATTTTTCCCCTCCATCCTTTATCTTATTTCTTTAGACTGTTTCTGTCGCAGGAACTGTGTTAGTGCAGTCTCTAGCACAACAGGATCCAAAAGCCCAGCCTGGTGCCTCTAGGCACTAGCATAATAAAAATTAATAGTAATTTCTGTCAAGATACAATATGGTGCCTGTCATTTGCCGACTCCCTACACAACTGATGGTTACAGAACTCAATATACACTTCATCGTGTCGTATGTTATTGCTTACCTACCATGAAAGGAAATCTGGAAATCTGAAGACCTACTGCATAGGTAAAGCAACCAATTACTACAGATCGTAATATTTTATAAGTGCAAAAGTGTTTTAAACAGTGGTTTGGTGGCATTAGCCTAAATATTTACCACTGCCTAAAAGCTAATCAAGCAGAAACTGGTATTGTGACATGCACACTTGTGATCTATTTACATCATAATCTCAATCTAATTTCTACATGTGGTTTAACAGCTCAAGTCAATAAAGAATCTAAAGATACAGGAAGCTAATCCATATATCTAAAGATTTCTCAACTCCACACCCTAAAGGACATTTCATAGGTGTCTTCAGACATTATACAAAAGCTATCCTCAGTAAAAGCTCACATGATTCAAAACAAATCCGAGGGGCTACGATACAGGAATAGGACTTTTCCTTGTAAAAGAGAAAATTACATGATCTCCTGTGATTTGGATAGCTGGCCTTCCTTCCCTAAGGATAAAGACTTCCCTTTGTGTGTGTATTAATCTGCAATGCAACCCTCTGAAGGTGAGCTAGGAAACCAAGACCTGATTTTATTTATATCTCCTTTGGGAATTTGTCCCCATGATCCTACTTCAGAAGGGGGAAGCAAAATAAGGCTCAGCCATTGCTCCAAAAATATTTCAAGTGGATAGTGATCTCCCTGCCCTCAAGGAAGCTGAGCTTATTGCCATCCCTCCCTAACAGAGGCCCCTTCTGGGCCTCTTTAGAGTACTGGGGTTAAATAATGGACTCCCCTGAGGTTCTACCCCCTTGTACTATATGTAATTTACAGTAGGTCAGAAGGGTCTGAGATTCGTCTGGGGGACTTGTTATAGAGGTGGTAGCAGAGTGAGGAAGCCGAGCCCTTCACAGCATCCTTGGATTTGCAGTGTCTGTGCTGTGTGCCCTCCATCTGCGACCCAAGGGTAGGCAAACAGCTGAGGTCTGCAGTCAGGGAGACTGACTGACTGTTGATGTGGGTTCTAGGGAATTCAAAATTATTTTCCATCTGGACCACTGCCCTTCAAGCATCGCTTCCCAAGGGGATAGGGAGCTTCTTGCTCTGAAGCCAACTATTCCAATCCCGCCTCCTTTCCTGCTCAGAGGAAGGTGGCCGATGCAACCTTACCCAGACTGGGCTAAGGAGGGGAACTACATTCTGCCCACAGAGCCATTGGAGCTCTCCAGCCAGACCCTAGCGGAGGTGAAGCAGGAGACAGAGACCTTTCCTTTTGCCTTTGGCTTTCTCAGATCAGATCTCTCCCTGAAGCCTGCCAGTTTCCAGCTGCTGCAAACACCTCACGGGGGAAGCAGAGCTGAGGGGACAATCTTCCCAAAAGGTAATCACAGCCTTGGACATGGGTGGAAATCAGACAGACACATTGAGCCAAACTGTTTGTCAGAAATTTGAAATAAGCTTGGAATTTCCCTCAGAGCAGCTCTGTAGCTGGGAAATCTGTCTGTCCCTGCAGAGGCAGTCTAAACTGGAAAGAACTTTAAGGGCCAGGACATTCTCCAGCTGCCAGGTCTGTTTCTGCCCACAAGCTGCAAAACAAGCTAAAGTATCAATTACAACTGATCTATGGACCTAAGCACAATGGAGAGTGGGTTAAAGGCTGCATGTGGGTATACACCAACAGTTCTCTCTCAAATATATTTTGTTAGTATAAACATTAATATTTTTTAAAAGTAGGAATTGGTATAAGAGGAAATGAGTTTCACATGTATCACAGGAAAAAATATGATCATGTGCCAGTCTAGAACATCACAGTGGTGCAACAGCACAGAAACTAGGATGGAGCGCAAGGATGCTAAAATAAAGTACCACCATCTTGCATCTATTAAGCTTTTCTTGCCCAGGGTACAGTAAACTTCTTAGATGTATCGCTCAAAGAACAATGTTGCACTGAAAATTCTTTAATTCATAAAAAGTATTTGGTTAAGACTATTACATAGGTTCAAGCTTGGAGCATATACAAATTTGCTCTTTACTAGGCAACTTCAGGACACATCAGGCTACTTAAACATGAACAAAAATGCTCTTTTAATTATTTTAAAAGCCTAGAAAAAGTCTTGTCAGTTAAAACCTGAGTTCACTGTTCTCTCTCTTCTGCAGTAGCTGGTAATTTCAAACACTTTGAAGCAAAAGGAAACCTTGATTTAGGTCATTAGGAAAAACGAAAGAATATTTTGTCCATCTGGTATTATTAGACAGCTTAACAGGAATAACCAGTATTTATATTGCAATCAAAGAGATGCAAATAAACTTTAATGCAAGAGTGGAGGGTCCCAGAGCCAAGGCACCAACCTAAGCCCAAACGTCGACATTGAAATTTTTAGCCCCGGAGCCCAAGCCCCGTGAACCTGAATCAGCCACACAGGGCTAGTCACAGCCATGCCATGGGTCTTTTATTGCTATGTAGACATATCCTGAGTGACCTGTATTCAGGAACTTGATCACATGAAGTATTGGGCAGTACTTCACTGTTGCTGGTGCCTCCTAATCTGTGGGAATATAGATGTCTAGGGAAAAGACCCCTTAAACTGATAAAAAGTATCTACAGAAGTATAGTATAAACAAGACTGGGTGATTAATAAGGCATGCCAATGATTTAATTATTGTCCATGATTGATTAGAGGTACTTGTTATTCCATGTTTTCTATAAGAGATGCAATAAGGATCCAATGAAAGATGTTCTTAACTCAGTAAAAACTGCTGCTTGTGACGGCTGTCAATAATAACCAGATTAGAATTCCTTTTAGCTGATCAATCACAACCTAAAGATACCATAAAAGAAATTCCATAGGTAACTAGATAAAATAGAAATATCAAAAACAGAATACACAGTGAAATTAATCGTGGGAAAGGAATTTTCCCTCCAAAAGGGAGTTTCTTTGTCTCACACCCTATAAAAGTTTATTTGGGGAATGCAAACTACTGGCTACCCACCAGTTACAGAAGAGACAGAGGCCAGCTCTTTACCTATCACCAAGGCTAATAATGTATCTATTCTTTCTGTATTCTCTGCAGTACTACACTAATCTCAGATTGTTAAACTTGGATTGAATAATTCCATTTAAGCCCATTATTTGACAATCTCGAATCATTAACCGCTTCGAGCACACAACAAATTACAATGTTCTTACTCAGTTTAGGTATAAGAAGGAAGAAATGTGCTTTAGACAAAGCAAGACTGGGAGTCTTGAGATCTCTATTCCAGCCACAGCTTTGCCATGGACCTCCCAGGAACTTTGTCAAAGGGTGAGAGCAAGTGATTTGTCTATAGTAATAATAATATAGACAATAGTAAGAAGGAAGTGGGGGAATTAAAAAGCATTTTGGCAATATGTACTCTTATTATTAGGCTTATGTATCATCCAGAGTAATACATTAGTCTTCATGCTGTCTAAAACTCTCTTCTGAGGAAGCATGGAGGGGTTGATGCCTGAGCAGACTTTTTTCTGGTTGTTTCTGTCTAAGTAATAAATTCTTTTAAATAATTAGCAGAAAGCAAGACTCCTGATAGGAAGTAAAAAATGACAGGTCTGGATATGAATAACCTCATAGGAAAAAAAATCCTGATGGAAAGCTAACAGCTGGAAAATATAGAAGAAAGGATAATTGGCTAGTAGTCATCCATTTCCTAACAGAAAGGGGAACCAAGCAATTGGTGATGGAGGTAAACTGTTTAAATACCGAAGCAGTTACTGCACATGGATCCCACAAATTGTGATTTAAATAGAAGTTTTTTAAACTGAAGAGAAATAAAAATGTTAATGTTAAAGATACTGGCAAGCTAATTTTACCTGTTATTAGCGTTTGTGTAAAACAGGAACTTTTAGAAAAGAAAACAGTGCTGTATCTTCTGAGAAGTTCTACTCACTGTTCTTGCTGGATCAAAAATGTTTCCAGTGTATTGCAATTATTAATACTGCTGGGTTCAGGATCCTATTTCAAGTACTAATTATTTTGATGGGCCAACAGAGCACAATAATTTTTATTCCTTTTCCAGAACAATCTAGCAGTCTGGTGAATGAGGTTTTGAACTAATGCTGCTCTGAGTACTTGTATTACTTGCTGATAAGAACTTTTAAAGTAAGCAGTCTTATTTTAGCTAGACCTGTTAACAGAACAGGAATTCTATATACATTACCAATACTTACATAATAAAGTGATGACAGGTATATTACAAATCCTTAGACAGACGATACAAATTCTCTGTAAAGCTTTTTAATTACTTTTGGCACACAATATTCAATTAAGTCTGCTGGGTTGGATCATTCCTTACTGGTCAGAGAAAGGAACTTTTGATGTTTCTGCTATTTCTTCTGATCCGTATTTAAGTCTCTAGACCTAGCAGTTAGGATACCTATTTTTTATTTCTATGTGGATTTTGCACTTCATATAATTATTTCTTTGAACAGAGAAATAAAGAGTTCTGTTCATTTGTACTAATACCATTTTAAATACTGAGGGCTTCATTTCTAGTCCAAGGTAGGCATGAATCCTCATGCACTCTATTAAGAATGCATGCCTACGTGAGGATTGAAAAGAAGTCCTTGAACTATGATAGCTGGTATAATCAAAACTTGTTATACTAAAATATAATTTGCAAAACTATGTGATTTAGTGCAAAAAAAATCAACACTACTTAGATGACCTCAATCCCCTACCTGATCAGTGCCTGCTCCATACTTATGGAGAGGCTGAATGTAAGTCACTGGTGCCTGTAGCATCCACAGCATACTGCATATTGCACAGAAACCAGTGATCTGGGATGTGTAATGGGAACTGGAGAGCCTAAAAACAGGTATGCTTAAAATCAGTTATATGCTGAATGCCCCCCTCAGCCTTGATTTTGAGGCTGTGTGTATATATCAAAAATACTACATTAAAAGAATTATGATTGAAACGTCAAACACTCAAAAGTTAGGAAGTGCCAGAAGTATGGTTGCTTGGGCAACCTTAACTTAGCTCCTCCCCTCTGTGCATAAGTATTATGATACAATCTTCAATGACACACTTATATGATTTTCTTTCCACAGGACCCTGCCTCCTTCAGTGCACAGAAAAGATGGTGCTATGGGAATGAATCAGGGTTTTGTAATGAAGAAAGCTGTTGTTGATAGCACTCCCTGCATCATCTGTTGCACAAGTTAGAAAGTTAAGGAGAAGATGGCAGGAAGAGACGAAGGGGTTTAGGGAATTTATTGTCCTTTTGGAGAATTGGTTCCTATTCCTGCCTCTGCCACAGAGTTCTTATGTGAAGCTGGATAAGACATGTAAACAAACATTTTCACAGTCGACCTCTGTGCATTCCTTATTTTCTGGATACTGAACATGAGACACATGAAGTCTGATGTAGTGGTGCTGAGCACTGAACTGCAACTGAGGTCAATGGGAGCTCTGGTCTGAACATATAAAGTGCTATAAAATATTAAATACTCTGAAAAATTAGATCTTAGACTTCTCAAATCAGGCAACCACAATCAGATGACACTTTTTTTGGTAAAATGAGGCATAGCAACACCAGCTCATAGGGGTGTTGGGAAGGTAAATTCATCAATGTTTGTAAAAAACTAAAACTACTTGTCAGCATTATAGAGAAAGCCTGGAAATAAATTAACAACTTTGACTTCACAGCAGGGTTTGGCTAGTGTGTAGTAAATATATGGGGACACACTGAATGTGGATAAAAAAGAAATATCAAATAGTGATTCTGAGCAACATTCATTCTCTGCACAGAACAAGGTACAGGCCCTGTGCAAAAATATGGGATCATGTAATTAATGAATGCTTCATAACAGATGCACAAGAGGGACGGATTAAGGCTGAACAGGCAACCTGAATTCATGCATTTCATAACTTTTGAGTGCCTGACTTTCCAATCTTAATGTTCTTTTAACACAGGAAATCACATCCAAAAACCTAAGTTTTTTAAAATAGTTGAAAAGTTGAAAAAAAATGTCATCATGTGGAACTATAATGTCCCTCCCACCCCCGGGACATCAACAGAGTTGAAAATTTCAGATGCATAGCACAGTCCTCTCCAACACTTGAGCTAACAAAGTAACTGGTAACAGTGAAAGGCTTTTATCTTCTATGAAGACATGCCACTAAAAGGGGATGGAGACACACTGCTTGTGGGTTCCACATCTATTTAATAGACAGCAAGAAATACTGAGATTCAGAAATAATGCATTCAATTCCAAATTTGGTAGGGGAATGTGATCTAGCAGTTAGACTCCTAGTCCTGTCCTCTCCATCTCTCTGAAACACCTGCCCCATTCCCTCCCTGCCGTTATCCCTGCCAGCTCTTGGCCCTGCCACCCCATCTCTTGTCCCTCTCCCCTCACACCTCTGCATTAGAGTCAGGATACCCCATCCTCGGTACCTGGGCACCAGCACCAGGACCACTGATAATACCAAAGAATCTCCCTGCTCTCAATTCCAGTGCTGGCACCACAATGGTCCCCAAGTGTTGAGAGAAGTTACAAGGAAAGCCCCTGCAGCCCTGGGCTGAAGCATGTTCAATCACTTTCTGGAGATGGCACATGCAGTCTGTCTGGCACATGGGAGCTGTAAGGGGATGATATCTTCACAATGTAGCTGCTGAACCAACAAACATCTAAGCATGCGCAAACGGATTTTTCAGAGGCTTATCATTTGGCCAAATCTGAGCAATTCTTCCACAGGAATACCAAAAAGCACATCCCTAACACAAACACCACCACCCCGCTGCCAAATATCAAGTCCCTTCTCCAAAGCATGGGCACTAGAGCTTTTCAATAAAACAGATGTAAAATTTGTACAATGGATAAGAATGTGTTTTTCCCTAATCTTGTTCTCAGAAATGGATGAATCATTTTATCTGAAATTTTCCAAAAACATTCAGCCTGAGACAGACACCCAGCATTGAAAATTTCAGTCCAAAACAGTTTGGCAGAGTTATAAGTAACTGAAAACAGAGTCTTATAATGGGAAATGTCAAGCAAATGTAACTACAGATGTTGCTACCTGAAACACCTATAATACATACATGTACATGGAAGGGGGGAGAGGTTGTTTTTGTTATCTTAGTACTTAGTGTTACCAGCACTTAGGCATAAAGAAATAAAAATAAGCTATTTACAGGATCCACAGCTCACTGCAACCTTTAAATACACAAGCAGAAAGATATCTAAACAGTTCTTTCCCCAGATTTTTGACTGTCTTCACAATCACACCAGCTAAATATCTTGGTCTTTTAAGTACCAATGAAGTCATGGTCTGTCCTCTTCCTTACACAATGAATTTTCTTTCAAATATGAAAAAGCAACTGTTGAACTCTGTCACCAGGGCACACTGAACCAACCTATTGCTAAAGAGATAACAATTCAAGTTAATCTAATTCTATTCTGATTTTGCAATGCAGAACAAGAAGAGAAATAGTTTATCTAGTAAATATCTCAAAGATAGCTTCTACTAGAAAGCATACTTTAAAAGTATCTTAAGTCTGTAAAAGCTGACCAATTCTGGGTAACAAGTCTTAAAACACAGGGCCTATTGGACTCTACAACCTGGGTAATCTGTGGATTTCATTAAATCCAAAACGATTATTCAATCCACATCACACCAACAGCAGATCAGATGCTATATTTTCAATCAATTACGTTACTGGAAAATTAAAGTTCTGCATATATATTTTTTTGAAAAAATGCTAGCAAAGACTGCAGGTTCTAAACTCTGAAATCCTTTATAAATTATAAGCATTCGAGTGCTGGAGCATACTAACTACTGAGTGTTTTTGGGCCTATCAAGATGAGCAGTACAAAGACAAGAATAAAGATAAAAATGTTCAAATGCTTCATAACACTTGGCTGTCCAAATGGGCTGAATACTGCATATACAGAATATTTAAGATGTGATAAGAAATCATAGTAAAAATAAAAACTATGGTTCCCAAAGCACTTGTAGGAACCCGCAAAGAGCTGGCTGATCACTGTACCAGATTTCATCCTTGATCTAGAAGTGTACAGCAGCTTCATTACAAGGAGCTTAGAGACCAACTGAGCAGCTGGAAGTGAGCCAGCCTAGGTGATTCTAGTATGGGCCTCTGCTATGTAAGAGGAAGAGGAGAAAACAGCAAGAGGAGCATCTAAAGGACATGGAAACATGACTGTCAGGCAACATATCTGAGGGAGAAGGAGACATACAAAGAGTAAGGGAAGTGAAGTTAGGAAAGGGACCACTTGACAAGAAGTAGAACACATGGGAGGGGGAGACGAAAAGAAAAGTAAACAAAAAGTGATTAATGCAATAAATATATCCTTTTTGAAAAAGTATTTTTCCACATAAGCAATTGTAGTAGTTGCCACAGGGATGTTATGATTGCAATTGTAACACTATGAAAAAGCACAAGATAAAATGATTTCTCGCCTTTCGTAACTGTTGTTCTTTGAGATGTGTTGCTCATGTGCATTCCTTGCTAGGTGTGTGCGCACCGCATGCACTGTTGCCGGAGATTTTCCCTCATTGATATCCATTGGGTCAGCTCTAGTGCCCTCTGGAGCCGTGTATTTATGCACTGGTACAAGGGGTGCCACTGACCCCCCACCCTCTCAGTTTCTTCTTGCCAGATAACTCCGACAAAGATGTAGGAGGGTGAGTCATGGAATGGAATGGACATGAGCAACACACCTCAAAGAACAATTACGAAAGGTTAGTAACTGTTTTTCTTCAAGTGCTTGCTCCTGTGCATTCTGTGCTAGGTGACTCACAGGCAGTACCCCAAGTGGTGGGCTCGGAGTTCATGGACATACTGACTGAAACACTGCTCTTACAAAACTGGCGTCATCGCGGGCTTGTTGCGTGATGGCACAGTGGGATGCAAAGGTATGCACTGATGATCAGGTTGCAGCTCTGCAGATATCCTGGGACCTGTGCGACGAACACTGCAGACAATGCCTGGAGCCCTTGTGGAGTGAGCAGTTAAGATGTCCAGAAGCAGAACATCTGCCTGCTTGTAGCAAACTTGGATACAGGTTGTTATCCAGGACAAGATTTTCTGCGCTGACACAAGGAGCTCTCATCCCTTCCTCTACTGCTAGAAAGAGTTGCACAAACTTGCAGAAGGGTTTAGTCCTCTTAATATAAAAGATGAGGGAACACCTAACGTCCAACATGTGAAGCTGTTGTTCCTCAGAGTTCTTATGAGTTTTCAGAAAGAAGACTGGCAGGAAAATGATTTGGTTGCTATGGAAATGTGACGCCACCTTTGGCAAGAAGGCTGGGTAAAGGTGCAGTTGGACCTTGTTGTTGAAGAAAATCGTGTAGGATGCTTCTGATGTAAAGGCCTTGATCTCAAAGACCTTTCTGGCCGAGGTGATTGCCACCAGGAAGATGACCTTCCACAAGAGGAGTAGCAGGGAGCACGATGCCAACAGCTCAAAAGGGGGACCTGTGAGCTTCGACAAAACCAGGTTTAGGTCCCATGGGGGAAATCGGCTCGTGGACCTGAGGACAGAGCCTTTCCTGTTCTTTGAGAAACCAAATGTCATCTCGTGGGAGAACACTGACCGGCTCTTCCCTGGAGGGGGGAGGCTGAGATAGCACCAGGCCCTGCTGCTTTAGGTAGAGCAAATAGTCCCAAATAGACTGAAGGGAAGATTAAGATGGAGAGAGAACACATTGAGAAGTCCACTCAGCTGAGTAAGTAGCCCTGGTGGAGGGCTTCCTACTGCCTAGCAAGATCTGCCGAATCTGTTCCGAGCAGACTTGTTCTTCAGGGTTCAGCCTTGCAACATCCATCCAGTTAGGTGCAGAGAGACAAGTTTCAGGTAAAGCAACCAGATGTGGTCTTGTGAAATCAGGTTCGGACGGAGCAGGAACGAGAATGGAGTTGTCACCAAAAGATCCAGGAGCGAGCTGAACCAATGCTGTGTGGCCATGTCAGGCTACCAGAATAACTCTTGCCCTGTCCCATTTGATCTTTATGAGGACCTTGTGGGACCATGGGGATTGGTGGAAAGGCGTAAAATAGCTGGCCTGTCCATAAGAAAAGGAAGGCATTGGAGACGGAGCACAGGCAGTGCACGTGGAGCGAACAATACTGCTGACACGTCCTGTTCTGCCTGGTAGCGAACAGGTCCACTTGGGGAGGCTCCCACCTTTAGAAGATGAATCTCATTACCTTCAGGTAAAGGGACCACTCGTGGTAAGAGGAAAAGGATCTGCTGAGGTGATCCGCCAGCACGTTCCAGGCTCCCAGGAGATGTGATGCCTTGAGGCAAATGGAGTGTTTCACGCAGAAATCCCGAAGAGGGAGTCTTCCTGACACATGGCCAAAGATCGAGCCCCTCTGTGTTTGCTGATGTAAAACATGATGCAGTATTGTCTGTCAGGGCTTGCACTGCCTTAGCCTGAGATCTGAGGAAGGAACACTTGGCATGCTAAGCATACCGTCCTGAGCTCCCTGATGTTTATATGGAGGGAGAGTTCTTCTTGGGACCGGAGGCCCTGAGTCCTGAGATTGTTAACATGGATTCCCCACCCTAGGTCTGACACATCCCAGATTAAGGCTACCAACAACTGAGGGGTAGCCAAGGGCACCCCACCATTACCAACTTCAGGTCTTTCCACCAGCCCATGGAGGCAAGGGCCCAGGGAGGGACCATGAGCACTGAGTCCAAGTGGCATCGACTTGAGGAATACACTGACGCTAGACACATCTGGAGGGGCCTGGGGCTCAGCCTTGCATGCCGAACTACATACATACACACCGACTTATGCCCCCAGCAGATTGAGGTAAACTCGAGCTGTTGTGATTGGGTGGAATTGGGCCTCTGGCAGGAAGGCCCTGACTTGGGTTGAATCAAGCACTGCCCCAATAAATTCTATTCTCTGGACTAGGACAACAGTTAACTTCTGATGCTGTTCTGTACTTGAGCCAGTGACCGACTTTTGATCAGTCAGTCATCGAAATATAGGTAAATCTGTATGCCTCACCGCCTGAAGAAGGCTGCTACAACTGCCACACACTTCGTAAAAACCTAGGTGGCTGCTGATAGGCCAAAGGGAAGGGCAGTGAACTGTTAATGACATTGATCCACTATAAATCTGAGAAATCTTTTGTGGCCATGGAAGATAGAGATGTGAAAGTATGCATCCTTTGAGTCGAGGACAATATATCAATCTCCTGGTTCCAGAGAGGGAATGATGGAAGCCAGGGACACCATGCAGAATCTCAGTTTCTTGAGACACCTGTTGAGGCAACAAGTCCAGAATGGGCTGGAGGCCCCCTTTGGGATTATGGAATACTGGGAATAAAACCCCTCCCTTCTCTCAAGTTCTGAGGAACTTCCTCCACAGCCGTCATATGTAGGAGGGATTGTACCTCCTGGACGAGGAGTTGCTCGTGAGAAGGGTCCTTGAAGGCGGCCAGGGATGAGGGGTGGGAGGGAAGAGTGGATAAAAACTGAAGAATAATAGCAGACTGTCACGGTGCTGAGAACCCAATGATCTGATGTTATGCATGATGATGCTGGGCTGAAGTGGGACACATGGTTCAAAAATAAAAGAGAAGATGGATCTGAATTGCTGACTGGTATATTACCCTTGGGAGTCAATGATACCGACCTGGGTCCAGGAGCAGAAGAGTGGCACGGCATGGGTCTCACTTTGATGCCCTCGCTGCACTTGTCTCTCTTCTGCATCGGCAAAAGGCCTGGTTGGGCCCGCCAGAGCATCTCTGAGACCTTGGCTGTGAGGCTAAGGTGAACAGGAGTGGTTTGCGCTGCTTATAACCTCTCCCTTTTCTCTTGTAGGGCTCCTGCCTTGGAGGCACCAAGAACCAAGGAGGCTGCTGTGGCCTGAAGTGCTTCCTGGAAGCAGACATAGCATAAAGGTCTAGGGATCATAGCGGGGCCTTAAGTCCTTCAGACAATGAAGCCTCAAATCCATCTGCTCCAAGAAAGGTGAGAAGCTTTCAAAGGGGAGGTCCTGGATAGACTATTGGACCTCGTGAGGAAGTGCGGAGGACTGGAGCCAAGAGTAATGCTTCACGGTGACAGCAGAGGCTGTAGTCCTGGCTGCCAGGTCGGCACCATCCAGCGCCATCTGCAGGAAGGTCCTGGCCACATTCCTACCCTCTTCTAAAATGGCAACAAACTCATCTCAAATCTTGGGGCAGACAGTCTTTGAACTTAGTCAGGGAGTTCCACAGATTAAAATCGTTATCTCCCCAGCAAAATTTGCTAGTTGGAGATCCGTAGTTGAAGGCTACCTGTCAAATAAACTTTTCTTCTGAAAAGGTCTAGTTTTTTAGGAGTAGTGCTGGACTGACCCTGTCTGTCCCTTTCGTTCGCTGCAGACACCACCAGGGACCCTGTGTGGGGGGTGGGAGGGAATGCGAGTACAGATATTAGAACCTACTTGCTGGTACATAATACTTCTCTGCTTTCTTTGAGGTGGGGGGCAGAAAAGGAGGAGTTTACCACAAGGTCTTGACTAGCCCCATTACCACATCATTGATGGGTAGGGCCACCTCGGATGGAGCTGCCGCAGCCAGGATATCAATAAGGCTGTGCAAAGTCTCTTTGAGCTCCTCAATTTCCAGGCCCAGGCTCGCCACAACCCACTTCAGAAAGTCCTGATTGGCCTGAAATCATTCTGCGGAAGCAGGCTACTGGGAGCAGTAACAGCCTCATCTGAGGAGGATGAGGAGAAGGCTTACACCAGAGGAGGAATTCCTCTCTCTTCCTCTGCCTCAATATCCACTGGAATAGTCTCCTGGACATCGGTACCAGGGTCAGTGCCAACGTCAGGATCTGGTGCTGAGTGGGAAGAGTGGCAGCCTGCCACTCGGAAACCACCAAGTAGGAGGAATGGGAGATAGGGCACAGTACAGAGGGAAACCCGAGGGCTTCCAATAAGGCCACTGCATTGGCCACTGACCCGCTGGCCAGGTACTAGCACCAAAGTCTGGTGACACATAAGCTGGGTACTGGCAGAGGGCTTTAGGCAGTGCATAAGATTCCCCTTCAAATTCCAAATAGGAGTCTTCTCTTGGCGACCACAGTGGAGTGGTATCTGCTTCCACTTCCCACACAGTGCTGGGGATCCAGGTACCGGCAATGCGGCCGCTGGGATCAGGGAAGGTTTGCCTCTAGGTGCCTGGGGACCCAAAGCCAGAAAGGCACCCGATGCTCCTTTTTCCCTCCTGCTTTCAGACACTGGAGCTGGAGGGACCAGTAGGAAAGTCCCTAGCCACCTGGAAAGTCTCCGGGGTCGAAAGAACCATCAGACCGCTGGTGCTGGTGGAGGATCCCACACCAGATTCGATGCCCCAGGTGGAGTCAATGATTCCAACGTGGGTCCAAGAGCAGAGCAGTGGTACGGCCTGGGTCTCACTGCACGGCCCTCGCTCTGCTTGTCTCTCTCCTGCATCAGCAAGCACCCTGTGTTGGCACACTGCTTCTTGTGCTCCTTCCTCGGTCCTGGAAATGGTGAACAGTGCCGGGAAGAGCTTTGTGCCAGGGGAGCACTTTGCAGCAACGCTGAAGTACCTGTCACCGAATCGGCGTGGCTCGGCTCTGAGGCTGGTCTGAGGGTGGCTTTCATAAGGATAGCCTTCAGCCTGATGTCTCGCTCCCTTTTAGTGCGGGGTCTGAAGTCCTGACAGATTTAGCACGTGTCATTCACAGGAGTTTCCCCCAAGCACTTTAAGCAGCTGGAGTGTGTATCACATACAGGCATAGGTTTGCCACAGGCTTGTAGCCCAAGGGACAAAAAGTCCCTCAACAATAGGAGCTATCTATGTACATTATCAAACTAACGAAGATCAGACCAAAAACCACAGGGAAGAAGTCTTGCAGAGCAACAAGAGCTGTTCCAGCAACCGTCACAGGTGATGATAAACAGAGGGCATGGGGGCAGCCATGCCTCTTATATCAGCGCATAAAGCCTGCAGCTCCAGAGGGCACTAGATCCAACCCGACAGATACCACTGAGGGAAACATCTCCAGCAACAGTGCATGCAGTGCGCATACCCCTAGCATGGTACGGACATGAACAAGCACTGGAAGAACTCTTGCTCTACCAGCCAAAAATATCTGATAGGCGCACACACATTCTTGGAGCATAAGCTATTCCTGGGGGAATTCTGTGCCACTGTGCATGCACAGAATTCATGTCTCCTCTCAGAAATTTTTTTCCCCTCTGCAGAAAATACATTCTGCTGGAGAGGCACTGCTTCACACACCAGCGGCTGCTTTGGTGCAAGTACAGAGGGCTGCCGCTCCCGGGCAAGCGTGGCCCTCTGCAAATAGGGAAGAGAAGAGGCTGCATTCCTCACAGTAGCCTGCCTGTAGCTGAGGTTAGTCCTGCTTTGAGCAGGTGGTTGGACTAGATGACCTCCTGAGGTCCCTTCCAACTTTAATATTCTATGATTCTATGATTCTATATGGGGAGGGGGGGGCAGGCAGAGTGGAGCACATGGGGCTGCTGGTGGGGGGGGTCACAGACTGGGGTTCAGAAGGGCTAGTGGGGGGGATGGACTGGGGCAGAGGCTAAATGGGAGTGGGGTGCAGGGCCACATGGAAACGGGGAAGGAAGCTGCAGGGATTCATGTGGATGGGGAGTGACTGAGTGGGGGTGCACAGTCATACGGGGACAGGAGGTGCAGGGACACTTCGAGACAGGGAGAGGAGGTTACAGGGATTGGGGGTGGGGTGGCTGAGTGAGAGTGCAGGGACACATGCGGATGGGGGCAGATGTGCCTGACAAAATGAGAGGCTGGAGTCAGGCAGAGTCTGCACAGGGGAGGCTCCCGAACTCCCTAAAAATCTCCTCCACCCCCAAAAAAAGCCCTGGGTCCATACTTCTCCCACCACACCAAACAATCCTCCAGGTTCACTCCCAGGCTTTTTCCCAGCAATTACTTCCCTCTCCCTCAGCTCCTCCATTAACCCTGGCTCCCCCACGCTTTTGCACTGCTTCTGAGGGGTCTGGGAAATACATTTCTTTATTGTAGTTTAAATGAATTACTCAAAGCTCTGTGTTAATATGCCTAATAAGGAATCTGTTTCTCAAAAAACGTTTCCTAAATCTTTTTGTCTTGTATTTTTACATACTTACTGACTGGTATTTTGAAATAAACTACCAAAATAATTGAAAATGGTGTGATTATACTGTGTTTTGACAAATAAATATGCAGAATGTTAAAATAGTGTGTGCAGAATTTTTATTTCTTTGGCTCAGAATTCACCAAGGAGTAATAAACCAATTGCTTGCTGGGGTCAGTGCATAATTTGAGCTTCCTCTGAATCACTTATGGGACACCAGTGAAGACAGAGTATCTGACCAGCTGGACCAGCATTCTGGTTCACTGATAGTTGGCATTTATTTAGCACTTTTCAGAGGACCTCAAAGCACTTTAACAATTAACTGATCCTCAGAGAACCCATGTGAGGAAGGCATCATTTATCCCCCATTTTACAGACACCAAAGTAATTTACTCAAGGTTATAGTACTAGTTGGAGTAAGGACATTGGGATTTGATTAAGTCCTGTGCTTTAGGTACAAAACTGTTCTTCTCTTCCAGTCTGACAGTTGCTGATGTACATTGTTACTAATGTCTCACAGACAGAAACGTCTGTAGCTAGTCAACAAAATTAAGCCAGACAAAGCCTTTTACATAATGCTCTTACCGAGCAAACCTTAACAGATAGACTCAAACATTTTACAAGTCAAATACCAAAGTTGTGAAGGTTCTGTAAAAAGATTTCACACTTGTAAAAAAAAATGCACTAGTTTTATTAATTATAGACAAACAATCCCAAGTAGATCAAGATTAGTCCTAATTTTTATATATTATGTCCTCAGAGTGTCATCAGGTTGACTTTTTTAATTCTTTCAAATAACCTTCTAAACACTGAACCAAAGCAACGTATTTTTTCTATGGTGGGCAAAAATCATGATTAAAATTTAATGATTTTTTTAATATTTTGCTAATTCTTTACTTCCTTCCCAACTTTTAGTCTTAAATTATTGAAGTGGATGTTTTGTACTTGTTTCTTTAGTTTCCTAATTACTATAATTTCAGATTTTAAATAGATTGTTTTCCACTAAGACATTTCACGTCAAAAATTTAATTTGATATTGAATTTCCACAAGTCAACAAAACGGAAATGCTCCATCATGGTACACTCCTCCATTAGGATTTACAGTCTGAAGTCATTAGGAATCCAAATGGAGTCAGAAGGCTCCAAAGTCACTTGATAATTTTAGCAAGTTTATTAAAAACTTCACAACAATGATAACATATTAAATAAAGGCTAAATAACATTATTTCTAACACTGAAACAATTTTGTTTTTAATTGACAAAGATTTTATGCCATTAAGTTTAATGAAAATATTATTTTAACTGCTGGTGCTGCACACATTTATTCACATGCTTAAAGTTAAGCATATAAATAGTCCAACTGAAGCCAAGAGGACTATTCACGCAACTAAAATTACACAACTGCAGAATCAATTTTAATTTTCAATATTTTTGTCAACAGCAGTTTTGTAAAATTCAAATAAGACACTCTACCAGTTGTAGCATTTAAAAAGATTTTATGATTTAGTTCATTATAAAAGCTGATCTAGAGTTGCAGTAGCACAAATTTTCAAATCAATTTTGCTAAGCTTCAAAGTGATTTCAAACTCAAGTGATTTAGATTGCTTCCATTCTGATTTTGCAAAGGTGGTATTATGGTAAATTTTCAACTCTGGATGCCAAGATTTTGGTAGTAGTAGAAAATGGGAATATAACGCTTCAAACAATCTTGAAGTCTATAACTATTACAGTTGCCCCTTTCCTGGAAGAATTCCAGTATTGCCCTATTAACTTAAATTTCTAGTCAGAGGCTGTTTGTAAGAAAGGAAAGTTATTGAACAGGAATGTGTTTCAGAAATCCCAGCACATTGCCTTTATTATCTGCACTCTCGAGTGCTTGCTTGTTTTGGTGTCATGAGTCCCCAGGATCCATCTAGAAAGTAACTGTTAGGGCCATACACATGCATACTCTTAGACTTAAATATATGGTGCAAGCATATGAGTGACTGCAGTACCAATCACTCGCAGTTCCTTTCCAAAGAAAACTACCATCTGATGACTAAAGAAGCAGAGTGAGGATATGCATAGGCTTGGGGAACTCAAGTTACAGGCAAGTAGCCTTTTCTTCTCCAATGTGAGTTGTTCTGGTGGATCTCCACTCTTGGTAGTGACCATTGGAAGCACATGAAGAGCACTCAAAGACTGAAGGACTGTACTACCACAGTGAGGACTGGACTTCACTTCTAAATCAAGAGAGTAGCATTAAGTGAGGTATAAGTGTAGTTTCACAAAGAAGCTTTAAGAACCTCATTCACAGGCACACACATGCACGCAGCCCTGATAGCCAAAAGCTTCAGGTCATAATTGAGCCACAAGGCTGCATTTGTACTCCTTAGGTGAGCTAACACATCTGTCAAGCATTTGGTATAGTCTCAGGAAATCATTAGCAAAGCTAAACAGAAACACTTTGTATTAGCAGTGATCATTCCCTCTTCGTAATCTGTCTAGTGTCTTTGTTTTTGCTCATTCATGTCAAACCCTGATCTCAATGGAAGCTTTTCCTCCTGAGATGACAGGAAACTGGATTAAAGACAAGCTGACAACCATAATTTCCTCAGGTTGTAAAATCACCTACCACAGAAGCAATGAAGTTTGCATACACATGTCCAACATGCCATTAAATCCTGTCAGGCAAGTGCTTTCTGGAGATATCCACCTCATGTAAGACATATTCAATAAGCAGCAAAAAAAATCTGTAGTATCTGTAGTACACTTTTCAAACCAGCATCACCACATAGTGAAAGTGAACAGTCTAATTTCCATTGTCCAAGATAAAGGAAATCTTAGAAATAAGTAGAATGGTAAAAAGTTAGAAGGTTTCTCCTTTTTACAACCATTTGGATTTCCAAGGGATAGTTACAGGAAGATAAATACTTGAGTAAACAGTTAAGCACATAACATATGGGAAGGTCATGGAAACAAAGTAATAACGGTATTAGCCATTTACTACAATGGCAGATGGAAGTCAATAACAAATTTGGTCCAATTAGTCTGTCAACAAGTACAAAAGTGAACTTGTCCATGTACAGGGTTTAGTGCAGAATTATGGTAGGAAGGTACAGTAGGGGAGGAGGGAATTGGCATGTGCCTTTGAGGGGGGGAAGGGACGGGGGTGCTTTTTTTTTTAAACAAATAATAAAGAAGGCCTGAAAGGTTTTTCTTCATGAATGTGTGTGTGTGTTTACTTACATTAGAAATTCAGGTCCCATCTAGCTTGAAGGCCTGATAACTGGAGAATTAGTGAAATAATGACAAAGGCCATGAAAATGAAAGCTGAGCAATGAAAGGAAAAAGTTTTAATCACACTGTTTAAAGATTTTGTTAACAAATGATTAACAATGGACAAAAACAATAAATATTCAGGGTAACATTTTCAAAAGCAACTAAGTGACTTCCACTGAAAGTCAATGGAACTGATGAGTGTGACTCAGGCACTTTCAAAAAATTGTCTTTGCCACATCAGTTAAGATGAGGGATCACAAAAAAACATATAAGTGATCCCCAATATTATCTCCAGCAAAAACAGAGAAGGCCAGACTTGACTTTCTAGCTATTTTTAATGTAACAAGCAAGCAGGAGAAAATACTATGTAGGTCTACCTTTAAACAGGTTAGTGAGGCTGTCATTTCTCCCTATAAAGTCAGAACAACTTAGTACTGGTTTAACACAGTTTTCGTTTTCTAAAGTGTTGTGAAGAAGGAACATTAGTTTTGCTTGGCAGTTTTCTTTGACAAACTGAAGGAGAAAGCAAGGAATGGGAAACTGAAAGAGAGGTATGCTATATTTTTGCCCTGGATCCTGCAAGGACTTACACACTGCTCACAGTGTGTATAGTTAAGCACGTGCCGAAGTCTTTGCACTTAAATCAGTTCAATTCAAAATTGTTCAATTCTCTAGTGCAGATGAACCCTTGGAAATAGTCTTTACTTTTTTAGTCAAACCCAAAACAGAGCCAAAATACAGTCTGTGCTTCTATTTACGGAGCCAAGGGCTTCTGTATTCATTCCACTTTTTAGGGAAGTAGGAAAGCAATACTGCTGTAACAGTTACACACTTTATATTTTCAAAATGCTTTACAAAGTTCTTCCTTAAACACCAAAAGTGACTCCTGAAATGCTAAGATTAAAAATTTTACTTTCTGGACAAGAAACTATATGATAAAATGGAAGATGCAGGTTATAGTTATTGCGGTTAGACATATAGGATTTCCATGCCAGACTACTAGGAAAGAAAGCTTCTCCAAATACAAATACATTCCCATCCAGAATTCTGCATGTTCAAGTTACACAGACAGGAAATAATAAACTGTCTCTTCAAACAAATCAGTGTAGACCATTTCTCAATTTAAAAAATGTTCTATCCCAAAATATGAACCTTGGCTATTCAGTCAGAACATTAAACATGTATTAAAAACAACAGTAATCTTTTCAGGGCAGAAAGTTATGTAAACGAAAGTACTCAGCAAGAGGAAGTGATGTCCTTGTAAAGGCACACTTCAAAGCAGTCATATGAAAAAGGAAAAAGTAGTGAAGTCCCAAACTACATTACTCCATGTTCAACCGCTACCCCTTTCTGCACAAACATCTGACTAACCGGGATAATTGAAGTAACCTGGAAACCAGCAGGATCAGCACAGAAGGCAGTTAAAATTTGTTGTTAGTAGGATAAATATTATGCTATACAAATAGCCTAGTAAAGGCGATACACAAACTCAGGAAGAATTTCTGGTTCTCTGTGCTTTGTAGGTTCCAGATTCTTTAGGACTTAAAGTTTTACTCAACATATTCATTGAGATTTCTGTTTACTTGCTCAAGTTTAAGAAAAAACATACAGAGCCAATTATAAGTAGAGCCTGAAAACTTGAGCAAAGAAAACAGAAAACTCTACTAGAAAATTCAAAGAATGGGAGCTCCCAAGTTTAGAATCCTGGAACACAAGGTAAGAGGAACTGTCGGTATTTTAGCACACAAGCCCCTTTTAACACATGTATGTACACAGCGAAGTCTTGAATCAAACTTGCAAAATTGTAAAGTAGGCCCTTACTTGGTCCTGTCTACTGAGGAATTTCTCAGCTGAAATTATAGAGCTGTACTCATATGGATGCTCTTATCCTGCCTTTTTCCACTTCAATTGATTACAAGTTAAGCTAGAAAAAGGCACCTATTCCAGAATAAGAACATCCACAAAAGATGCTATAATAGACAACAGTTACTTGAACAACTGCATTTTGTATTTACTCAACAGACAGCAGGAGGTTTCTGTGAGGCCTGAGGGGAGGATTTTGTAGTAGCTAACTGAAAAATACACAAACAAAAAGTGTTTAACAACGGACTTATGTTCTTCTAATGGCAATTTTTATCAAGGGGGAAAACATGAAAGGTATATGAACATAAAATCTGTTGCTGCCCTTTAGCGTCCATTCCACATCTTTTTGACTAACTAACAGACTAAGACCACACCTGTACCAGTTAATATTCAACATCTCCCATTTAATGTCTCCACTCCAGCCTACAGTGTCACTTAAGAAATTAGGAAAGCCCAAGCTCGATAGTAGGTTCAAAGATGCTAATAAATGCGAAGTGGGCACCTAGTTCAACACACATACTCATGAATTAAATAGGCAAGTCAAAACCTAAAACAGTGGGGGTTAGGAACCCCTGCTTGTATGATGGAACAGGCTCTAATAATCTCAAACTTTAAGAACAGGTGCACAAAGACAGTACAAAGTGCACAATTATGCATGCATGCTGTGAGGCTGCTGTCAGCAAATCAGTTTCTACTTTGATATATTCCTTTCTGTTACTTTGGTGAGTAACCCATAAAGGATCTTCCTAGTGGTATTGAGAAATGATGGTCAGTTCAATTGTATTCAACTTCCTACTATCAGGGCACTTTCACAGAGTTTAGATTTTGCTGAAAGAAGCTTTACATAATTTGTTTAAATTATACCAGTTAGTAATACTGGTGCTTAAATCTAAACTGATCACCTGCCATGTTTGCAACCTCCACTTTGCAACACAGTGCTACGCTCTGAAAACAGAATGTGAAACTGCATGGTTGTTTGCAATGTTGTTGTAGCCCTGTTAGTCCCAGGAGATGAGAAAGATAAGGTGGGTGAGGTAGTAATTTGTATTGGATCAAATTCTGTTGGTGAAACAGGAAAGCTTTTGAGCTTCACAGAGACAGAAAGCTTGCCTCTTTCACCAACAGAATTTGGTCCAATATGTCACCTCACCCACTCTGTCTCTCTCAAACTGAATGGTAACAACGGTGCAGCTTCCCAGTCCCATCTGAGGGGCTGGAGCTAAGGCAATGCTGAAAGTTTCTCCAGTGTTAAGGATCTCATTTATTCAGCTCTAGGTGCCTGTAGACATACCGGTGCCCCTGAGACTTTATATCAGTGGCTGATCTGGCCTGTTCCCTTGAACGGGTGAAGCTGGAGCAGGTGGCAGCGGCTGGGATTACCCGAAGTGGGCACCCTGCCGGCTGAGAGCCGTAGGGGCAAGGGTACGAGCCTGGCTGGGGGTGATGGGCTGCGCCCCACTCACCAGCTGTTTGAGATCCTCCTCCGAGAGCCCCGCGTAGCGGTAGCGCTGCTGCTCGAACTCGTACCTGGTGGTCTTGGCCACCACCACCACCCGGGAAGGGCGGAACCCGCCGCCACAGGCGAGCCCCGTGCGCCTCCCCCGCTGCTGATCCAGCCGCGACAGAGCGAACCCAGGCGAGCTCTGCTGCTGCCCCAGCGCCGAGGGTCCGGGGCCAGGCGAGCCTGAGCTCTGCTGCTGGAGGAGCCGCTGGGATGGGAAGCCGGCGGCGGCAGCAAAGGAGGGGAGCAAAGACTCGGCAGGGCTAAGCCCACTGCGCGTAAGGAGGCGCCGCCGGGACCCGCCGGGCAGCGGCAGCCGGGCCAGGAGAGACGAAGGCGCAGCCGCTGCTTGGTATTTGAGCAGGGAGCGCAAGGCGGCCGCCCGGCTGGCACCGCAGCGGCAGCCGCACAGGAAGCCCGGGTAGCAGCTCATAGCCCGGGCTCCGCTACCCCCGGGCCCGGGGCCGTAATTGCAGCGGGGACAGCCCACTCCTAGCGGCCGCTCCAACCGCGGAGCTCGCTCTGTCGAGGCGGGAGGGGGGGAGGAGACAGACCCGAGCCGGGGCAAACAAACCTGAGCCCGCCCCCAGCGCTGAACACACATGGCGGGCGGCCCTGCGCCTGCGCGAGAGCAGCGGGGACCCACCCAGCGGAGATTCAGAACGGGCCAGACTGCGCAGGCGCCCAGCCTGAGTAGACACCCCCGACACTGGCCCTAGGGAAGAGAGATGCGTGCGACCCACCCACCGGAACAGAATATGCACTTGCGCATGCGCCCAACTCAATCAACCCAATGGGGGAGGAACCTCTCCCCGCCCTCCTCCGGCGGGACGAACGGCGCATTTCAACCAATCAGCCACCAGCACACAGAGCCAGTTTGAACCGGCTCGCAGTGGGTGGTTCGGTGCTCAGTAGGGGTAGAGCGCGGCGTTCCCTGAGGGGATGCGGTTGTTGTTGACGGTAGGGAGGGGCCGTTCACGCTGGCCGGTCAAACTGCCACATGCCCAGAGCCGCCCCCTTTGCCTGCGAGCCCTGAGGCGGAACACACAGCGAGCAGCGCCGTGCTTCCCCGCACAGCGCGTCGTGCTGCGAGCGGGCTCGAACCAGCACCAGCTAAAAACCCACAGGCCCCGCAGACGTATCCCTCGCGTACTCCGCGCCGCCGCACGGCCTCATGAACCCCACTGCACGACAAATCCCTCGGGGATCCCTTCCTCTGCGCCACGACCCCCTGCGTCCACGGGACGCACAACAAGACACCTCCCCCACCCACACACACACACACACACTCTTCCTTGTAGCCTAAGGCCCTACAAGGCTGAATGGGTCTGAGCAGGACGCGATGGCATTTCTGGAGTCAGAAAACACATGGTGCAGTAATCAAGACGGGAGCTGCCTTTACGTTTTACACAGAGCTAAGAGGTTTCTCCTCTAGTGTGCTAAGAGCACCCCACTGGGAATCCTTGCATAGATTTTTATTAGAGAGACGAGCTGGGTGAGATCTCTTTTATTGGACCAACTTCTATGGGTGAGAGGGACAGGCTTTTCAGACACACAGCTTTTCTTCAAGACCTGAAGCCGTTGGTCCAATAAAATATATTACCTTGCCCACCTCGTCTCTCTAATATCCTGGGAACAACACAGCTACAACTACACAGCATGTAGGTATTTTCACACAACAGTTTCTACAGCCACCTTCGGCAGGCTGGGCCTTTATACGAAGTGCATTATTTGCTCAGGTTTTTAAATTACCCACTTTGTTCTTTTGCTCAGTACTGCTTTTGAAGTTCTCACACTTTGGGCAGACAGCTACTGGAAAATGGTAGTTTCATACATGTTAATCTGTATTAATTGTAATACTCTTCTAAGGCAGTGGTTCCCAACCTGTGGCCTGAAGGGTCTTTCAAAGTGGCCTGCTGCTCCCCTCCCACTGGCTGCAGGAGGGAGCCACTACCTAAGGACTCAGGCCAAGTGCGTTGCCGCAGGGCTACAAGACTGGTGCAGGCTCCTTGCTGCACCCAAGGGGACGGAAGATCAGCGTTCCCTTCCCCCTGGCTGTAGCAGGGAGCACGGCAAAGCTCTTCACCTGGGTCCATAGGCGCTGGGGTCCCTGATGGAGCCAGAGGGAGGGGAGCACTGATCTCCCATCCCCCTGGCTACAGAAAGGAGCCACTGCTTAGGGACCCAGGTGGAGCACACGGGGCTACCAGATTGGGCTTGCTGAACTCTTTCCTTCTGGCTGCATTGGAGGGGAGGGAGAGGAGCAGGACTCTAAAAATAAGTGCCTTTCAGTTTGGCTTGCACTTAGCAGGCCACCCATCATAACTTAGCTGCCAAGCATGTGGTTCCGTGTGTAGTGACAGTCACTCAACTACGCTAGTGCTTTGTCTGTGAGTGTGTGACATACTGTGAGTAATTTGTAGGTGTAAGATAGTGAATGTAAAAGTGAGCACAGTAGCATCAAAATGTTTACTTTAAATGTGTAGTGATTTGTAGTCCTTAATGGTGTATATGTCAATACATTTTTATGAGTTGATAGACCTGTGGCCCTTCAGGGTTATAAAAATGATATTTGTGGCCCTCGAGCCAAAAAGGTTGGGAACCCCTGTTTTAAGCTATTTTAAAATTTAATATAATTTTTAGGAAATCTTTATCTAGGTAAAGCCAGAAGAGGAACAATACGAAAGCTCCATCTAGTCTCCATTGATTGGCAGGAGATTTCTAGTTATTGATTGGACTAGAAGATGAGGAAACCAGAAGAAACCAGATTAAAAGGACAGTAGTTAAGATTATCTAAATTCCCCTGATAAAGAGAAAATCACTGTCTGTATCCATCAACTTTTTAGATTGTAGAGGGCCATAGGAAATGTCAGATTATGGTGACCAGAAGGATATGAACCAGAAGGCTCTCAGGTTCAAGGAGGAGGAAATGGGATGGATCAGGGTCCCCAAGTTCTGTGACAGGAGATCCTTCCTGAGAGGAAGTCAGAGAGGCATTGTCCCAGAACGGTGGAGGAGGTTCAAAAACAACATTTGTCTTGGCCAGGAAAATGCTATGAGAATAATCCTCACTCTTTACAGAGGCAGTTTGAGTAAGGTCTTGAGGATTAGAAGTAGAGATGGGTGAGTATGGAGTAGGTTATGGGACCGTGGTATTATCAGGTTATCTTCCAGTGAGTTGTGGTCATATTGTCTCTTGGAGCAGAAAAACGTGACAAGAGATAGAAAATAGGTCTGCTTCTGGGAGACCCCAGGTTTGGGAGATGCTGAGGATGAGAGAATATTTAAGCTCTCATTTGTGGTCCTCATGGATATTTCTGCTCAGGGAGTCTTCAATTGTATTCTGGAAGCCTGGTAGATGAACCGCTGAGATTTCCATCTGGTGGGAAATACTGTAGTTCCACAGTTTTAGCCATTCTGTGCATAAGGACATAATACATAGCTCCCCTGTTGTTCAGCATTATCCTGATGGAGTGGCCCTATATGTTGTCAAGGAAATATTGACAAGCATAGTGGACTGCTGTCAGTTTTAGGATGTTGCTATGGGGCATGACCTCTTGTGTGGACCACTTGCCCTGGGCTGTGCCTGCTTGGAGGCAGCCCACCATCCCAAAGGAGAAGCGTCCATCACGAGAATTATTAAGGGTGAGGGATGTGAGAACGGGATTCCCACACAGACCTTCAATGGATCCTTCCACCACTTGAGTGAGTCCAGAGTTTTGGAGGTACTGTTAGGTATTTGGAGAGATTGTTGTTTAGTTCTCAGGCACTCCAGGTTACAACGACCCTGGTATTTAAGCCCCAACAGACCTGCAAAGTCCTTTCCCCATAGCAATGGCATTCTAGCTGCTTCCAGTGTTTCAGAGACACCCACATTCTGTCAAAGTCTGCAATCAGTCCAAAGTCCAGCCTTGAAAGGATAGAAAGGAGAATATTTATTGTGTGGGGGGAACTGGTTTAATAATGATCCAGGGAAACCCTGCTCTGGGATCTTGACCGAAGTGTCAAAACTGTCTTTTAAAGGGAGGTGCAGATAGAATGGTCTGAGTGTGGTGTTCATTTTCTGAAGTCTGGGTCTTCTCCTTGGAGACTCTGAAGATCTGGGAAAGGTCTGATGCAGATAGTGTTGGAATGATTTGGAACACTGTGCAGCTTGGAACCTGCTAAATCATCTCTTCACTGCAGGCACATGAATTCCCAGTGGCCTGAGTATTGCCCTTGAATCCTTAAGAGTGTGGAGGAAGAAGTCTGTGTCTGCACTGAAGAGCTTAGGCCTTTCAAAGGGGACATCTTCAACAGTATTCTGTACCTCTCGGAAGTCCAATCCAGTCCAGCAAGATGCTTGCTGCATGACCACAGCAGTGGGCTAGGGATCTAGAAGCCATGTCAGTGGCATCAAGAGCTGTCTTCAGGGAAACTTTCACTATTAACTGACTCTCCAAAATAAGGGCTTGAACTTGTTCCTTTTGGTCTTGTGGAAGATATTCAATAAAGTGTGTGAACTTTGAATAATTGTTGAAATCATATTTAGTCATCAAGACTTGGTAATTTGCAATTTGAAATTAAAGAGCTGCCAGTGAGTAACTCTTCTTACCCAGGAGGTCTAAGCAGTTGGACTCCTTGTCAGAAGTAGAGGGTCTGGCATAAGCATGGCAATTTCTTTCATTAATCACAGCTACAACGAGGGAATTGGGGACAAGATGGGAAAAGAAGTACTCCATTCCTTTGGCAGGAATATGATGTTTTTTTACCTGCCCACTTGCAGGTGAGCAGAATAGTGGCACGTGTTTGTCGTAAAGTAGGTGATAACAGCCTCTTCTAATGGGCTTTGGCGGGATTCCACCATGCTTTTCATTAGGATTTGGAAGGCCCTGAAGTAATCAGCACAAGTGGGTGGTGGTGGCATTACTGCATTATCTGGAGCGGAGGGTGACTTGGCTGATGGGGGAGAGCTTTCCTTAGTCCATGGCTCTTGTTCATATTCTGTCTCTTCTGGTACAAAGATGGCATACAGTACTGGAGAATGATCTGTTGGTGCTTGTGAATGATGTAGTACTAGCAGGTGTTGAGGTTTCTTTCTGGCTGGTACCCTATAAAACTGCTTGCTGACTGAGCTGTCCCTAGAGGTTCCAGTAAGCCACTGAGGTGGTGGATAGGGGAGGACTAGGGCATCTAGTGAGCTCTGGGTGTTTCTATTCAGTAAGTGGGCTCAGATGCATATGATGGTATGGTACAACAAAGCAGAGCCTTGTATCAAGACCTCAGAGTCAAAAGAATAAGTATTCTCCTTTCTATCCTTTCAAGACTGGCCTTTGGACTGATTACAGACTTTGACAGAATGTGGGTGTCTCTGAAACACTGGAAGCAGCTAGAATGCCATTGCTATGGGGAAAGGACTTTGCAGGTCTGTTGGGGTTTAAATACCAGGGTTGTTGTAACCTGGAGTGCCTGAGAACTAAACCAAAGGTCCAGCAGAAGAAATATTGCAGGGAACCCCTCCCCCCCCCTTTTTTTTTGAAGCACACCTGTGAAAAATAGGAATATAAACTAAATTAGAGAAAGAAAAGGAAAAACGATAATCAAATTTATGGTAAGTAAAAGGAGGGAATCTCTGAAACAGTGGACACCAAGTGCTCCACCTCAAGCTGCAGGTAGTTGACAAGGAACTGAGTGGCAGCGTATTTGCACCCCCTTATGTGGAACCCAAGACATTGGGAGCACAAGACACTGCTTTCTGCAGGTGTGGACCTGCAGACATTACTTTGCAATCTTATGTCAGGAGCACAAGGACATCCATACATCCTACAGTGAGCACTCATAGGGACATGGACTCATAGACTTTAAGGCCAGAAGGGGCCATCATGATTATCTAGTCTGACCTGCACATCACAGGCCACAGAATCTCACCCACCCACTCCTGTAATAGACCCATAACCTCTGGTTGCATTACTGAAGCCCTCAAAACTTGATTTAAAGACTTCAGGTTATAGAGAATCCACCAGTTACCTACTTCAAACCAGCAAGTGACCTATGCCCCACACTGCAGTGGAAAGCAAAACAAAAACAAAAAAACCCACGATCTCTGCCAATCTGATTTTGGGAAAAATTCCTTCCCAATCCCAAATATGGCAATCAGTTGGATCCTAAGCACGTGGGCAAGACCCACCAGCCAGGCACCTGGGAAAGAATTCTCTGTAGTAACTCAGACTTCTCCCAATCTAGTGTCCCATCTCGAGCCATTGGAGATATATGCTAAAAGCAGTCACAGATGGGTTATATGCCATTTTAGGCATCCTCATCATACCATCTCCTCCATACATTTATCAAGCTCAATCTTGAAACAAATTAAGTTTTTTTGCCTCCACTACTTCACTTGGCAGGCTGTTCCAGAACTTCAGTTCTCTGATGGTTGGAAACCTCTGTGTAATTTCAAGCCTAAACTTGTTGATGGTCAGTGTATATCGATTTGTTCTTGTGTCAAGATTGGCCATTAACTTAAATAATTCATCTCCCTCTCTGGCATTTATTCCTCTGATGTATCTACAGAGAATAGTCATCTCTCTCCTCGGCCTTCATTTGGTTAAGTTAAACAAGCCAACGTCCTTACATCTTCTCTCATAAAGTTGGTTCTCCATTCCTCTGATCATCCTAGTAGCCCTTCTCTGCACATGTTCCTGTTTGAGTTAATCTTTCTTACATATGGGAGACCAGAACTGTACACAGCCAGATGAGGGTCTCACCAGTGTCTTGTATAATGGTAATAACACTTCCCCATTTCTACTGAAATACCTCACCTGATGCATCCTAGGATTGCATTAACCTTTTTCAGAGCCACATCACATTGGCAACTCATAGTCACCTTGTGATTGACCAATTCACCCAAGTCTTTCTCCCGTTCTGTCGCTTCCAAATGATACATTCCCTGCTTATAACAAAAATTCTTGTTAGTCCCCAAGTGCATGGGCTTGCACCCTGCACTATTAAGTTTCATAATATTTTTATTACAGCAGTTTTTAAGGTCATTCAAAGCACAGACATTTTTCCATTTACTACCACAATAATCTTGAAGCTACCAGTTCCTTTTTCATTATAAAATGACATAATTGGAATAATTTGTACATAGGAACTAAATAATTCAAAACTAATTTCAGTAACTGTCATACTTTTATTTCCACAAATGCAAGACCAGCACAAACAGTTTAATGTAACAATTCTACAAACTTATCCCTTTTCAGCAAAGAGAATTTAGGTATTGGTTCCAGTGGAATCACACCATAAGCCAAGTTGGTCAATTCCTAGTTGCTGTTAACTACTTTCTTTTGCTGATATTTATCAATTATTTATTTCATTAGTGTAATCATTTAGGGTGTTGCTTTTTTTCTTATATGTGCATAATTTCTATTGAGTTCTGAAAATGATGTTGTTTTAGTAATATAAATGTCAATTACATACAATAGAAACAGGTCATATACATCATTTTTTATGGAATCAAGTTCTGATTGTGAAGCTAAGTAGCCATAGTTCATCCTGATTCTTCGTAGGAAAATTTTCTTGCTCTCTAGAAGCCCCAGACTTGCATTAGAACCCTCCATCTAGAAAGCAGATCCTATGCTCTGTCCACACTAATTGGCATAGATAGCAACTGAATTCTTGAGGCCAAATTTTGCCCTGACTTACAATAAATGCAATTCCATGGAAGTCATTGTGGCTACATGGGTTGGTCCACAGAGTTTACTTCACAGATTTCAAAGGTTGGTTAGTCATAGAACAAAGAGCATGCAGAAGGCCAAATTTTTCATATAAAGAAAAGAAAAAGAGCATGAAGCCCCCAGGGAGATGGCAGATCTCCTGTCCAGATTTGTCTTGGAGCAAGTCTTATTTTAATTTAATTCACTTCTCCAGAGCCCGTGACTGTTTTCTCTCCTTGCCAATTTATGCTTATTCAAGGGAAACGTCTTCAGCATGAAGGTGGATTAATTTCACTAACTACAAATTTCAAAGTAATATAAATACATTGAAATAGTCAGACAGTTAATTTTTTAAAATGACTGTAGTGTTTGTGAAAGATAACAGATAGCTGTGAAGCCTGAAGTCCACATTTTTAGCAAAAAAACAGGTACAGGAGAGGGAGTAACAGTGCAAACTTTCCCAAACTTCCCTGCCAATATGCCTCAATTTTAAGTCCTGGAAAAGCTACTTCAAGGGAGAAGTGGGATTCTGTCCCCACACGTTTTCAGACTTTGACCATTGCACAGATTGCCAGTAGCAGTGAAAATGAGTGACTAATGTGATGGTGGTTTGGTGATGTGGACATCTGTTGACTAGGAAGTGTACAGAACAATGAATTCATTTTATATAGGTCACTGAAAGTCATAAAATGGTAACAAGATTGAGGTAGGGATTTAGCCTGCTGACCTGAAGGTGAAAGACTCTAAAGTCCATTACCAATCACTTGGGCCATGCAGTCCTTCAAATATTTTTTATCAGATTGGCTATCAATAATCTATCAGAAATGGATAATGTTTAATGTTAACTACTCATATATTTGTTCTTTTTCCAGGAAACGTTTGCTTCCAGCTTCTTTTGAAAATTATAACTGAGTTAATGCCTAAGGGTCCGATTCTGCATTCTTTGTACATTCAAATCTTTCATTGGCTTCAATGGAAGTTTTGTTGGCACAAGGTATTCACTGATTTTTTTCACAATTAAAATAAGATGGCCCCTGTTGGCCCAGAATAGAAAAATAAAAGGAACAGGTTTCCTTTTTTATACATTTCTTTTTATTTAGAGCTATAGTTGAGTCAGAGAAGAAGAGATCTAGTTAGACTGAAAATGCAAGTTGTCAGTAAGTTGTTCATTGTTTGGCTATAATATTGTTTTATTATATATGCTGCAATAAACGCAAATACTTTATCAATACTGAGTTAAAGTATTTCATAGTAATATGTTACTTTTAAAAGCTATATACTGTAGTGCAACAATACTAAAATAGTACAAATAATTTAATGTATCAAGATGTCAAAATTAAAAACACACCAGAAATATATTTTTAACTCTATCTTTTATATGGCCCCATCACCATTGTATCTGAACACCACCCAAGTAGTTAAAAATAGAAACACCTCTTTTTTCCTTCCCAGCTCATAAGAGGTATAGTTCAATTAGTTATATGTGAGTGTGTAGACTTTTATGGGGAAAAAAGCAAACTCACAAGAGATAAGTTATTCATTTAATTCTGAATGATCACAAGCATCTCTGCATTTGTATATCTTCTCGAATGCGTCTTGGACCAGCTCTAATGAAAGTTCTGTATTTCACTTCTGAGCCTTCCTTCGTTGACTGTTTTGTGGTTGTAAAAGAATATAGTTGTTGTGGGAAGTCATGGCTGCAAAGGAAGAGGCAACTTCTGAGGTAGCTAGATCCTGTTCCTTGGAAGATTTTGACTATCAGGCTAGATCTTGAATCAAACTCTGCGTTCAGTAGAAAACCAGTTCAGAGAGTGGAGCACCTAGATAACATTCTCACCAGGAGCTGTTGCTACATAGATGGGCTGCTGTCTTTTATAGCAGTTGAAGTTTTTTCAGAATGTGTAGCTTTGTTCCTAGATATGAGTTGCAATAATAAAATCTGGAGGTCAGTAATGCAGGGATCTCCATGGACAGATGTGAAACTGATCCAGCTGTAGTTTGTGACAAAACTTTCACTTACCGTAGTGGGAGCAGAATCAGACCCCTGTCCATTACCATTTTTTAAAGGATAACTTAAAGCCAATCCACAATATGGGATATTTTCAAAACAAAGATCTTGTTTAATTAAAAGTTGGTTTCCATAGACCTCACTCATACAAAACTCCCTTTGACAAAGAGTTCTGCTTGAATTTTGATTGCAGCATAGGACCTTGAATGTTACCAAACAATTACAATGGTGTTTTCCAATGCAACTACATTTGAAGTTTTCATAATGTGCATCTTTTTATGGATAGACATTACATAACTGAAACAAGCAATAAATATATCTTCTCCTAGAAATATCACTATTTGATGGTTAAATGATTCTATCCATCAATATGATGAATGAACCTTGATTAGATATAAAATCCCTTACTTTATTAATGTCTCTATGATTAATTCCAAAATGTGAAGGTTTTGTAATGCTTCTTGAATACTGGAGGCCATTTTGTCATTCCCATTCCAGCACAAGGAATGAAGGTTGGAATCCGTAAAGTGCTTCTGAAATCCATTGCTGCTGTATTAAGCTTATATTGTCCTGAAAGTTAATCTTTGCTTGAAAATCATAAAATGTGAATACATAAGATTTCCTTACTCTAGGGATCGCTGAGATGGTTTACGATTTTCAACAAGATGAGCTATCAGCTGTATTGCTGTAATCATAGGTAGTTATCATGAGCAGACAACAGGCTGCCTGCGGATCCATCTAGAATGATCTGAAATAGAATTTAATATATCTGGTTATTTCACTATATTCACACTTTGAATCAAATCAGCATTTCATAATACAGTAATAGGTAAAGTCTGGATATGGTATATTCATGGGTTATATACATATAATTTAACTAGCTAACCCTGGAACATTCATACACACTTTTGCAGGTGAGGCAAAAGTCAGATCAGTAAAGTTATAATTGTGTGTAAGTGTTTCAGAGATCTCTATATGGCAGAATGTGCCTATGTTAACTGAAGGCTTTGTTCGCTGAGATACAGGGATTTTAGTGTGAGTTGGAAGTATTTTCATCAGTTCAGAGTAGGTGCTCGATAACTCATGATTACACCCTCAATATCATCAAACTATTCACTGCCTATCACAAAGTACCCACTGATTTTTGGGGTGACTAGTGTGTAATCTGAATATCTTAATATTCCACAAAAATGGGAGATTTAGATGCCTAATGTGGGCCATGTTATACTATCAGTGTAGAACAGAAATTTTATTTCAATAGATCTGCTTAAAAATTGACAATATTCTATGGTCTCTGCTAGTTTTTAAAAAAGTTTCTACTCTCTTAAAGGTAAACTGAAAAACTTTTTCTCTGCCAAGATGTTGGTTTAGAAATTCTTTCTGCCTTTCCTGCTATGTTAACATTTAAAGTGAAGCAGGGAACTGCCTTTTCTTCACGGTGCTACTGATACCAACTGCAAATAAAACAGAACCCTGAGTCCAAATTTAGTTGGACAGTAAAGGAAGAAATGACTTTCAACTATTTTAAAATATATATGTATTTTATTTTTTGTAGTAAATCTTAAGTCTACAAATATATTAGTTTGTGATTTGGCATCTGCTTATTTTTTATTCCTAATCAGTTTTAAAGACAGAGTAGGCAGTGTGGTGGTAATAATACCAAGGAAGGCAGAATTGTTTTTCAGGAGCGCTTATGTTGCTTCTGAGTAGTAGCTAGTTTAAGAACTTTAAAACTTTTTTCTGAACATCAAGTATCAGGCTCACTGGTTTTAAATCCTGCAGACACCAGTATATGCTTCTGAGATAACAAAGAATCACAACAAGGCCTGGACACAAGTAACTTGTGTCATGTACTGGAAAAGTTGCAAAGTTACCCTCATGCAATTGCCTTGGTAACATTCTTCTTAATGGAACACAGATGGAACTTCCGCAAATGAGCATATTGGTTGGCACCCAAAATCAAGGCAACTCCTAAAATCCTGGCAGATCTTAATGAATCAACAAAAGCTGCAGCATGGAAGTCTTGTGCCTCTGCATTAACTCTCTTCCCCCCGCCACAGTTTTCATCCAGATCCAAAACAATGTGTCATGTTGCCTGGGACTTCCTCACCAGCCAGTGTCTTGGAACTCTCCCAAAAGGAGATACCACAGCATAGAAGAGAGAACACCTAACTCAATGCTGCTTCAGGCAGAACTAGGAGGAGTATTACCACCTGTTTGATAGAATCATAGGATTGCAAGAGACCTCAAGAGGTCTTTTAATCCAGTGACCCTGCACTCAAGGCAGGACTAAGTATTACCTAGCCATTCCTGACAGGTGTTTGTCTAACCTGCTCTTAAAAATCTCCAATGACGGCGATTCCACAACCTCCCAAGACAATTTATTCCAGTGCTTAACTACCCTGATAGGAAGTTTTTCCTAATGTCCAACCTAAATCACCCTTGCTGCAATTTAAGCCCATTGCTTTTTGTCCCATCCTTAACAAGAATAATTTTTCTCCCTCTTCTTTGTAACAACTTTTTATGTACTTGAAAACTGTTATGCCCCCCTTCAGTCTTCTCTTCTCCAGACTAAATAATCCCAGTTTGTTCAATTTTCCCTCTTAGGTCATGTTATCTAGGCCTTTAATCATTTTTGTTGCTCTTCTCGGGGCTTTCTCCAATTTGTCCACATCTTTCCTGAAATGTGCCCAGAACTGGACACAATATTTCAGCTGAGGCCTAATAAGCACAGAGTAGAGCAGAAGAATTACTTCTTGTGTCTTGCTTACAACACTCCTACTAATACATTCCAGAATGATCTTTGCTTTTTTTGCAATGGTGTGACACTGTTGACCCATATTTAGCTTGTGATCCACTATGACCCTGAGATGCCTTTCTACAGTACTCTTTCCTAGGCAGTCATTTTCCATTTTGTATTTGTGCAATTGATTGTTCCTTCCAAGAGTGAAGAACACTGCATTTTTCCTCACTGAATTTCATCCTGTTTATTTCAGGCCATTTCTCCAGTTTGTCCAGATCATTTTGAATTTTAATCCTATCCTCCAAAGCCCTTGCAACCCCTCCCAGTTTGATATCATCCACAAATTTTAGAGGTGTACCCTCTATACCATTATGTAAATCACTGATGAAGATATTGAACAGAACCAGACCCAGAACTGGTCCCTGTGGGACCCCATTTGATATGCCCTTCCAGTTTGACTGTGAACCACTTATAACTGCTCTCTGGGAACACTTTTCCAACCAGTTATGCATCCCTTATAGTAGCTCCATCTAGGTTGTATTTCCCTAGTTTGTTTATGAAAAGGTCAAGCACGGTATCAAAAATCTTACTAAAGTCAAGATATACAGTACATCTATCCACAAGGCTTGTTACTCTATCAAAGAAAGCTATTAGGTTGGTTTGACACAATTTGACAAATCCATGCTGATTGTTATTTATCACCTTATTATCTTCTGGGTGTTCGTAAATTGATTGCTTGATTATTTGCTCCATTATCTTTATGGGTATTGAAGTTAAGATGACTGGTCTATAATTCCCTTGGTTGTCCTTATTCCCATTTTTGTAGATTGGCACTATATTTGTCCTTTTCCAGTCCTCTGGAATCTCCCATCTTCCATGACTTTTCAAAGATAATCACTAATAGCTCAGATATCTCGTCAGGCAGCTCCTTGAGTATTCTAGGATTTATTTAATCAGGCCCTCGTGACTTGAAGACATCTAATTTGTCTAATTCATTTTAAATTTGTTCTTTCCCTATTTTAACCTCTGATCCTACCTCATTTTCACTGGCATTCACTATGTTAGATGTCCAATCACTACTAAACTTTTGGTGAAAACTGAAACAAAAAAGTCATTTGGCACTTCTGCTATTTCCACATTTTCTGTTATAGTTTCCTCCCCCTCACTGAGTAATGGGCCTACTCTGTCTTTGTTCTTCTCTTGCTTCTAATATATTTGTAGAATGTTTTCTTGTTGCCGTTTATGTCTCTAGCTAGTTTAATCTCGTTTTGTACCTTGGCCTTTCTAATTTTGTTCCTACGTATTTGTGGTGTTTGTTTATATTCATTCTTTGTAATTTGACCTAGTTTCCATGTTTTGTAGGACTCTTTTTTTGAGTTTCAGATCATTGAAGATCTCCTGGTTAAGCCAGGGTGGTCTCTTGCCATACTTCCTATCTTTCCTATGCAGTGGGATAGTTTGCTCTTGTGCCATTAATAATGTCTCTTTGAAAAACTGCCAACTCTCTTGAACTGTTTTCCCCTTAGACTTGCTTCCCTTTGGGATCTTACCTACCAACTCTCTGAGTCTGCCTTCTTGACAAACACTATTGTTATTCTGTGGTTTTCCCGCCCACCATTCCTTAGAGTCATGAACTCTTATAATTTCATGATCACTTTCACCCAAGCTGCCTTCCACTTTCAAATTCTCAACTAGTTCCTCCTATTTGTCAAAATCAAATAAAGATAAGCTCCTCCCCTAGTTGCTTTCTCCATCTTCTGAAATAAAAAATTGCCTCCAATGCCTACTAGGAACTTGTTGGAAAATCTGTGCCCTGCTGTGTTATTTTCCCAACAAATGTCTGGGTAGCTGAAGTCACCCATCTCCAAGTCCTGTGCTTTGAATGATTTTGTTAGTTGTTTAAAAAAAGCCTCATCTACCTCTTCTTCCTGGTTAGATGATCTGTAGTAGACCCCTACCATGACATCACCTTTGGGGTTTTTTTTATCCTTATCCAGAGACTTTCAACAACTCTGTCTACTATTCCCATCTCAACCTCAGTCCAAGTGAATAATTTTTATATAAGGCAGTGTTTCTCAATTAAATTTGGCCACGGAACCCTGTTGAACTTGATAAATAATTGCGGAACCCCCCAAACCCTTAACAGTATTTTTACATATGGGGCCAAAAAAAATGTCGAAATAAGCAAATTATATACAAACAACTAGGTCAGTGTTTCTCAATTAAATTTCCTCGCGGAACCCTTTAGGCTTCATGGGGAAATTACACTCGTACTCGATACCCTCCGCTGAAAAATCCAGGACATCTTCCCTTTTTCAGCGGCACGGAGAACAGCTGCTCTCGGCGGTGCGATGTCACTTTCTTGCGGAACCCCAACAGTGTTCCTGCGGAACCCCAATTGAGAAACACTGATATAAGGCAACACCTCCTCCCTTTTTTCCCTGTCTGTCCTTCCTGAGCAAGCTGTACCCTTCTATACCAATATTCCAGTCATGTTTATTATCCCACTGAATCTCTGTGATGCCAACTATGTGATAGCTGTGTTTATTAACTAGCATTTCTAGTTCTTCCTACTTATTCCCCATACTTCTCACATTAGTATACAGACATCTAAGATACTGATTTGATTTCCCCCCATGTTCTGTCTGGTCTCTCACTTATCCCTGCTTTAACAGTGCTCCCCCCAGAATCCGACCCTTCTCCCAGATCTCCATGTTTTTTACTTACCCTGTGGGCTTTTGTTTCCTGCCCCCATCTGCTGTTAGTGTCTGTCTCCCCAGCCCCACAGGTACGTTCCCCATACCTATCTCTTCTCTCTTGTAGATCTGGAGCCTCACAAATAGACTTCTGTGGGGATCAAGGAGGGAAGGGATGATTGAATTGAAGGGAAGCACTCCTTCTAAGGCTCTCCAGCAAGGAAGCACTGGAATTTCATCCTCTCTTCTGAAAGCAGCAGACATGAGAGTCTGTTCCACAGTGATTTATTTTGGACTAACATTTCAAACTATCACACTTCACCAAGAACCATTTTTTCTAACATCCTCTGGATCATTGGCCCTGTGCTTCTCAGAGAATAATGGTTATTTCCAAAAGCTGATGAGATCCTTACATTCTGTGGGGCCTGGCAGTATTCCCAGGTCTGAATCCGCAAAAGGGTTTAGGCACTACGAGGCTGAGTATTGCAATGTCTAACTTTTAGGTGCCTAGAAAATCCCTAGGATCCACAAAGCCTGAGTTAGGAGCCTAGGATCCCTGTATAATGAATGGGGAGAGATAGGCATTTAAGAATGCAATCCACAAAAGCCAGCAAGCTAGGTGAGGAGCTGCCTAAACTAGCCAATGGGAGATACCTACAAAAGGGTTGTGTCCCAAGCCCTGCCCTTCTCAGGGAGTTCTGCACCTAAGTCCAGTCTGCAGGTAGGCACCCATCTCTGTTAAAATCCATAGCCAGGAACCCCTCTCTTCGAGCTGAGTGGCTTAGACTGTTAAGCCATTTCTTGAGCCAATGATTTAGACGCCTGTCTACCTCCACACAAAGCAGAAGAGGAGGTGGATGACAACTCCCCTATAACCATTAGCCCAGTGGTTAGGTTACTCATCCAGGATGTGGGATATCCCAATTCAATTCCCCCCTCTGCTTGGTGAGGATAAGGGATATGAACAGGGAAGAACTATTGTAACAACATACCTAGAGACATGGTGGATTCTCTGTCTCCTGAAGTCTTTAAATTAAGACTGAATATCTTTTTAAAATATATAGCTCAACCAGCAGTTGCGGGCTTGATACAGAGATTACTGGGTGAGGTTCTTTGGCCTGAGTTACGCAGGAGCTCAGACTAGATGATTACTCCCTGGCCTTAAAATCTGTGAATACAGAACAAGCCCCCCATGTGTAACAAAGCTAGGAGTTATCCGGTGTAGCCAGTGATGGAGAACACTGCATCCTGCAGCTCAGAAAAATCTTTGCGAGAAAGACAAAGGGAAATTTTGAGCACTCACTGCACTTTGAGTGTTCTAGCCTACCAGTTTTTGAGAGTAGCACTCCGTATGATTCTCAGTTTTCTACACACTGCTAAAAGAAACTGCTTACTGTGTATTTCAACCAGAAGAGCCACAAGAGAGCCAGATGCTAACTGCTTGTGAAAGAGCAGAGCATCATGAATCATTTTGGAAATGGAGTTCCAGGGTTGCGTGTGCTGAAAGACTGGGTTGCATGACTAGATGTGACTGTATGAGTGTAAAGTGGGGACAGAATACTGGGAGTGAAACCTACACAAGATGAAGATCTAATGGGTATAAGGATAAAAGGAGAGATCAAAGTAAAGCAGTAAGTGCTATAGGCCACCAAGAGACTGTTGAAAGAGACTGTCAATGACCACTTGGAAACAAATGAAAGACAGAAGTTTGGATTAAGGATCCAGGAGAAACCTGCAGAAAAGGGTATTGTTCTTTTATATTATGTACCTAAAATACAGATCTCAGATTCTATTTGCCAGCTGCTATCTCAACATCTGCATCAGAACTCTTTGAATGTCAAAATAAATATTTACCTTATAAATCCACTCTCCTATACCATTTTGAGATTATTTCACCTAGCCTTTGTGAAAGAACTAGAAGTTCTTATTGTCAATAATTCTGGAAAGGAATCCAGCTTCACATGAAGTTTTCAAATTAACAGAAACCCTTCTTAAAGCCAATGGAAACTATTTTGGAAGGACACAGAGGCTTTGACTGTCTGGGGATAACAAGGGAGTTTTCATGTTAAGTAATTTGGAAACGTGCTTAATGTTAATATTTTCAATTATTTTAATAATGAATTTGTTAAATTAAAGAAGACAAGTTACCAACTCTAATGTCCTGGGACTCATTTAAATTAATTCTGTATACCAAATGCATTAATCTAAGGAAAAACAAAAAGGCTCACATTTTTCTCATTTGTTTAATGGAATGAAGATATTTGCAAATGGGTACTTGAGAAAAAAAGTTTGTTTTATAATAATGGCATACTTTATTCAGTGAACTGAATATTACAGATACAACAAATGATTATGGGAACAAGTATTGTAAACTGTCATGTTCCTGCTAAAAGGAAAAGAGGCATGTTGGTTTCCTAAAATAAACAGTCACTCATAACTGTTATTTATATATGATTTGATCCTTGCTGAAGAGTTCTTTTAAAAGATAAAAAGGGAATAGCCTGCAGTTCAGTTGAAGAAGTGTCATGTAGCTGATAATTCAAACATTACTGCCATATTCCTCCTGAGAGAAGAGGTAGATACAATTTACAACCTTTAAATGCACAACGGCAGCTCTCCTGGGGCAAATTTTCCCATTGGGAAACTACCCCTTGGGCAACGTAGTGCCGGTTTTCCACTAAGGAAAGGCAACTTTCAACTGTGGCTACTATATCTCTAGATTCCCTCGACTTCACCACAGTTGACCCCAGCCACTTTATGGGCTGTGCTAATTGTCTCTGGAGTGGGGTTTGCAAACAGCTTGCCCCATTACACCCTGCTTTAGGTTGACTCTTCACCACTGGGGGCTGTAGTCTTTGTTCCATTGGTGAATGCAGATTAAACCTGGGCAGGGTGTCTAGCCCCACAAATCTCCTGCTAGACATAATCTGATGTTTATCAAACTTGTTAAGGTCCTGTAACAATATAAAATCTCTTTGTCAACCAGTTTTACCATTCATAAGTGACTGTTACAATTAGTCAGCATAGGTTGATGTTTTAAAAGAAATCAACCATTACATACGTTTGGTTCAAATGACCATTTTTATGGTTCAGTAGACTACCATGAGCTATATGCAGCACTGGTATAAGTAGACTCTATTCCCATTGAAGTAAGTGGAAATTGAGCTCAGCACTTCAGGTCTCTTTAACTGAGATATCAAAGTCTGGGTTTAGGAACCTTAACTTTAAACTTGAAAATTTTTAACCCAGATATCTTGACACTCAGTGCTACGTCAAAAGGCTACTCTGATGATTTGTTTTAAAAGAATTTGCCACTGTTGACACAAGCCTGTCAAAATATTAAAACCCTACTTCAGTGCTGGAGAGAGGGTCACCATAACAACGGTACTTTGATGGAAAATAGAGGTTTAAAAACAGGGATAAAATGGGATTCTCAGGGCAACAAGAGAAGTTCAAAGGAGCACAAAAGTCCCAGGAAAAATTCTGCTTACCCGATTCATTGCTGCTCACTTGAGTTATTGTTTCATCATCTTCATCATCATCACTATCACAGTTTAATGGATGAAAGGCTTTTTCTGGCTCTGTGTCAACCTGATTTTCATCCAATTCTTGCTCAGCAAAGCTTCGCAGCGCAACAAGACGGTGATGTATCGCTGCATACAGATATCCAGCATCTTTTGAACTTGCCTATAGAAAATAAAATGCATACAGCCATTGACAATAACTGCAAAATAACTCTGACTACATCTCGACCAAATCACTGAAGTGCAGAGGCAAAGGAGAGATTTCAAAAAGACTGAAAATCCCTTCAAGCAGAGAGTCATTGTCCTTCGGAGTCAAAACGATTGATGTAGGATTCCAATTTAGTAACTTTTTGAGAAAATCGACTTAAAAACAAATAATATCAAGTTTGTCTAAATGCTCTGGATTTTAGAATTTGTTAAAATATAATTGTTGGTTGTTTCCCATATTGATATAATAGATCTAGGCTTAAAACAAAAATTATTATTAATCTTGGTGAATGGCTCAATTTTTATTGAATACTTAATATTCTGGACTTTGTGCAATTCGTCAATAACAAAATGTACTTCTAACAATAATAAAACATTAGGAACTTTCACAATCCACATGTAATATTTCTGGTTAGAAGTAAGTAAACAGAATTAACATCCAAAAATGAGTTTTCTCTGATTTAACGAATGGAAAGATGCTATGAACACTGCTGGTGAAGTTGGAAGAAAATCATTTACCAGAGGGTAGTTGAAAGCACATGGTCTTCTGGGGCCTGCTCCTCTACTGCTTTGCACCATGTACACCTGTACAAATTGAGAGTAGAAAGATACTAGTCTGATTTGGTAGTTTTATACCCAATTTATACTCACTTTCCACAGGTGCCTGCATGAGTTTCAAAGCAGTAGAGTATCTGGCTCTTCTTCCACGCTGCTCACATTTGCAGCAGGCAACAAAAGAAAGCAGTTGAGAGCAATTCAGAGCTGGTGTTTCAGCAGCAGTTAACTCTGTTGTCAACCTAGGCCTTGTCTACACTAGCACTTATGCCAGCAAAACTTTTGTCGCTCAGCAGTGTGGGTTTTTTTTTCATATACCTGTGCAACAAAAGTTTTGCCTGCATAAACGCTAGTGTAGACAAGCCCTGAATAATTTGTCATCACAGGAAGATGTAGCTTTTGAGGGACAAAGTCAGCCTAGGGTTGCAAACATCATAGATGTTGCAAATGTTATAGATCAGACTGAAGTAACTGCCTTTTTCAGAGGTTCTCAAACTTGTTCATATATATTTGAACCTCAGCCACAGCTGAGCCATTCATTCTTTTTAGACATACATAAGGAACTGTCCCACATTGAGGTGTCAATAGAGGAAGTTTGGGAATAAATTGATAAATTAAACTGTAATAAGTCACCTGGACCAGATGGTATTCGCCCAAGAGTTCTGAAGGAACTCAAATATGAAAGTGCAAAAGTACTTACTGGGGTACATTACCTATCGCTTAAATCAGCCTCTATACCAGATAGCTAGAGGATAGCTAATGTATTGGTAAATGGTTTTTAAAAGGGTTCCAGAGCCAATCCTGGCAATTACAGCCTAACTTCAATACCAGGCAAATTGGTTGAAACTATAGTAAAGAACAGAATTATCAAACAAGCAGATTAACACAATTTGTTGGAGAAGAGTCAACATGGCTTTTGGGAAATCATGCCTCATTAATTCTTTGAGGGTGTCAACAAGCATGTGGACATGGATGAATCAGTTGATATAGTGTACTTGGACTTTCAGAAAGCATTTGATGAGGTCCACAACAAAGGCTCTTAAACAAAGTTAAGCAGTCAGGGGATAAGAGGGAAGGTCCTCTCACGGATCAGTAACTGGTTAAAATATAGGAAACAAAGGGTAGGAATAAATGGTAAATTTTAACAATGTGAAGAGATAAGTAGCAGAGTCCCCCAAGGATCTGTACCGGGACCTGCTCTGTTCAACATATTCATAAATGATCTGGAAAAAGAGGTGAATAGTGACATGGCAAAGTTTGCAGATAATACAAAATTATGCAAGATAGTTAAGTCCAAAGCTAAAGAATTACAAAGGGATATCACAAAACTGGGTGATTGGGCAACAAATTGCAGATGAAATTCAATGCTGGTAAGGGCAAAGTAATGCACATAGGGAAAAATGATCTCATCTGTACATACAAAATGATGGGATCTAAATTAGCTGTTACCACTCAAGAAAGATCTTGGCGTCATCTTGCATAGTTCTCTGAAAACAGCTGCTGAATATGCAGCGGCAAATAAAAAAGCTAACAGAATGTTAGGAACCATTATGAAAGGGATAGATAAAAAGACAGAAAATATTATAGTGCCATTATATAAATCCATGGTATGCCTACACCTTGAATACTGTGTGTAGTTCTGGTCACCCCATCTCAAAAAAGATATGTTAGTATTGGAAAAGGTACAGAGAAGAGCAACAGAAATGACTAGGGGTATGAAAAAGCTTTCTTGCAAGGAGAGATTAAGAAGCTGGAATTGTTCATCTTAGAAAAGAGATGGCTAAAGGGGGGGATATGATAGAGGCCTATGAAACCATGAATGGTGTGGAGAAAGTAAATAAGGAAGTGTTATTTACTCCTTCATATGCTATTGGTGTCCCTAAACCTCTGACTGGGACTGGACGACCAGGGGCGGATCACTCGATAATTACCCTGTTCTGTATATTCCCCCTGAAGCTTCTGGCACTGCGCACTGTCAGAAGACAGGATATTGTGTTAGTTGGACCACTGGTCTGACCCATAATGGCCATTCTTATGTTCTTATATAACTTATTGGAGATTCTTGTGGACCATCTGCCCTGCTACTCACGATTGCATGGACTACCCGCACCACGAGGATCACTTTGAATAACATCCCTATGGCAACTATAGCAATTGTTTCTATGCAGATGAAAAATCAGGAAAATGTACTGATATATTTTAGCCATCTTTTAATGTTATTTAGCATCAAGGAGTAGCCAGTTACATAGCTCACTGATAGTCCACAGACCACAGTTTGGAACAACAATTTGCATACCATTGCTTTAGTGACCCCTGTTACCTTTCTAATACAGTGATCTGGTTATCTCCTAGGGAAATATCAGACCTTCAGTTTTTGCGCAAAATGCCAATTGATATCAATGGTGATTCTGTCAACATTATGGCCTTACACGTTTTACCATAAGGAGGCTATAACAACAGAATTGGAGGCTTGCCAGAACAAGGAGCCTGAGCTAAATTGCAGACTTGTAGATACTTGTTTCAATTTTTTCTTACCTGTATTAGAAATACTTTAATAGAATGGTCTTCTGGGTCTGCTGCAGTGATGCACAGACTCTTGCGATTTGCTCTTTCTATCACCATATGAGTCCAGAGTTTGGTATTGAGAATCAGTCTCAAACTGCCTTGATTTCGCATAACTAAAAACAGAATGCTTACATGTTAGACATTACATGGAAATGGAACCCTCTCTTTGTTTTGTTGTTGCAGCAAATTCATTCAGTACTGCTATAAAACTCATGTTTCCATTAACTTTGCATTTCATGGGATTATAACCTAACATTTTGAAAGAGGTGGGGCTTTAAATTTCTTTACTACATTTTGATATTTTTTAAGTTTCTCACAATATTTTATACCTTTTGCCATATAATATAATGAAACAGTCTTTCAAAACTACACAGGGCAGTATAAGAAACTACTGCTCAGTAAGCAAAACGTCCCATAAGTCACGTGGAAAAAGCAGCATCTCTGGAAAAGCTAAATCAGAAAAGAAAACTAGAGAACTCTGGAAGCAGAAACACATAACGCTTATTGACATCAGCTCACATAAACTGCAGTGGCTAGGGATATTCAGAAGGTAGCTTACTTTATAGAATAACACTGAAAAGGCTTTGAGCAACCTCATATAGATATAAAAAAGCTTGGCTGCAGGATTACAAATATCGTGAGATCCAATTAGCTATGGCAAAGGACAGCATGATTTAGAAGCGGAACTAATTTTTACCTAGCCTTGACTGTAATGTTCCATGTTTATTGCTTGACGTGTCATTAAGCCTCAGAGCTCCTCTGCCTCTTTCAATCCAGGATAGTGATTCTTTATTAAATACAAAAAGCTTGCAACTGATCTAAAGGGAAAAAACATTATGGAAGTTGTCAACCAATCTGAATTTTGTTATTTTAAAAATGCAGTTTTTACAATTTTGAAGTCTCTGTACTATAACCTTTTACTTTACAGTTGGTATAAAATTAGACAAATTTTAAAAAGAGAAATTAAAATTGAGCTAATCCCAGATTTATGATGAGTCTCTCTACTAACTGGGCTATGGGGAACAGTTAGCATAGAAATACATTTCACTTTAATCTTTTCAATTTTTCCCCTCCTCTGTGAAATCCACTGACAAATCCATATTTCTTAAATATGTCCCAGAATACATCATCCTATGACATCACTGATACCAGAAGTTTCGTGCAACCCATTGTACCAATACTGTCATAAATTGAAGCTAATGACCCATCCACATACAAATTTCCCACATATGGATGGGATAGTCGATTTAAGCAATCTTATAATTTTATATCTTTCCATTTTTAGATTTTTGTAATGTATGCAAGTATTATTTGCCAAGAAAATAAGAGTTTTAATCTTGAGTAGCAAGATTTATCCTAAAAGGACAATGATGTAACTTAGCTTTATTATAAAACCACTTACTTTGATAACTCAGTTTAAAAAAAACAAACCAAGCATTTGTGTTTATAAAGTAATTAAAAATACATATAATTTGGGGTTTTAGCTTTTGGTGCTAGGTTATAAAGACAACAGCAGGATATAGTTTTGGAGCATGATTTTGGAGGTTGAAAGAGCTATCAATTCGTTAACAGAAGCACATTTTTAAAAGGGAAAAACTTGTACATTTGTCCACCAAAGAAGTAGTACATACATATTCATGGTATTATAAGTTGCAGTAGACCATAATGTACTTTCTAAATGTAAGTAGAAAGGCTCACCATGCAGTCTTTAGGAAAATATATACCTGCAACACGTTGTGTTCTGCTTCTTCTCCTGTTATAACTTCAACTTTATCTAATAAATATTTCTGTGCTGATTTGGAAACGTAAGCAGCAGCCGATTCAATTAGTGTTGATTTCTTGACAAAAAATGTTTCTAAATGAGAAGGAAAAGATAATAAAAACCCCTAAAATTTCTACAGAAGGACTGTTTCAGTACATCAACAAAATGTCTACTTGTATGGTCTATGTCTTTGTATGTTCCCATTGGTGCTAGATATCAGCCAATGTTTTAATAAGCTTCAGACATTCCAGTATATTTTTTAAAGAATAAGACCATGATCCAGGCTTTCTGTATATGTGCAGAGGTTTGCCCATGAGGAAAAAGTAGCAGGATCAAACCCTAACTAACTAATAGTTGAGTTTTCAAATCAAATTGCTGTTCAGAGTCATAGTCATGAAAAAGGTAAGTCCCATATATCATAATGGTAATAAAAGCCCTGTGAATACTCAGTAGGAAAGAAAATTTATTAAAGCCATGGATTGGTGTCAACAGTATTCATGGCTACAAATATTCATTTTCCATAAACAGTCATGATATTTTTGTTTGTAATAATGTTCATAGAAAGTAAAAGCCTCTCAAACACTTCTGTGAATGTATTTTGACAGAGATGTTCATGCCAGAGGATTCACACAGCCATCCTGAAATCTCTGATTTCTCTTCTTTTTATAAAAGTTTCAGTCTTACAATTAGGGCACAGAAATAATACATTGTAATTTAGGTGACCAGTCAAACATGAATAACTAGCTAAAATTATAGTTGAAGTGACTTGTTCATAGACAAGGTATTAGCTGAAATGTGTTCCCAAAGTATTCATCACACAGTTTTGGATAACAAACAAATTGGTCAAAGTCTATTCCAGGAAAACGTGCAAATAAAAAAACAGTCTAATTAATCAAATAATAAATCATTTGCTACAATGATAATCCAACTAGTTTTGAGTCATAAACCAAATGATAGTTGCTTTCTGGACACTTAAATTTATGGTGCATATCCCAGTAGTATACTAATGACTGCATAACTAAAGTAAATAAATGGTAATTACTGAACTTCTCTAATTTGATGTCCTCCAAGATGCACTGAAATGACCTACTGGTAGAGTTCACTGTATTTGTTTGCTAAGTAGTCATTCTTACTTGTATTTGAATAACCAATATGAAAAGTTTCAGCAAATGTGGATGTTATTTCTCTCTTGCATCGATCAGTTTCATTATGTGGGTTGGCAGATGTTTGAGGACTCTAAAAAATTGAAGAAACAAGTTTAAGAAATGATAATGTTTATATGTTTGACATTAGCAGCAAGCTGAAAGGTCAAGAATGTATTGAATCATCTAATACACAGCGAGGATGAACATTCGTTGAAATAATAGGTTAACATACAAATTTTACTCCTACATACAAATACTGACATAGGATGTCAGTAAACAAGTGTTTGGTATCATTTCAGTCAATAGTGGAACTTTGTCCATTATCATAAAACCATAAACTATATTAAGCAGGAACCACAGTCTATTCTTAAGAGAGATTTTGGACTAGGAGAATAAACGTCTTTCAATTTAAGCTTAAAGTGATCTTTTAACGGAAGTGGAGAAGCTTACCAGGTACCTTTCCAAATTAATTCCTCATTTTACTGATCACCATATTTACACACAATTTAAAGAAGACATTGCAGAATTTAGAAATAATCACTCTCTAAGATATTTTAAACTATTACATTTACCTGATTCTGTAGGGTTATAGTTTTCTCATTATTCACATCTCCTGTATATCTGTTTTACTGCTAATCAAATATTTTCTTGGGGGTTCGAGGGGAGAAAGCCCACAGCTCTGAATATAAAAAAGTCTGAAGTGGTTTGTACTATAACAGAAAATTGCTAGAATTGTTTTTCCCACTGAAGGGCCAAGTCTAAAATTTGTGCCACCTAAATTGTGCCCATGAAGTGTGCACATAATCCAGCTGAGCACATGCATCAAGTCCGCCTGTGCACATGAGCACTGACATATAATTACCCATTTTGGACCAATCCTGCGAACATGTATACACGTTTAACTTTACTCACACGGCTGACTTCAAGGCAATGACTCATGTGCATAAGCATTTGCAGGACAAGTGGCTTTTTATGTAGATATGACAAATGTGATCACAATTTAGCTAGCCACCTTTGAAAATGTAACCATCAGCATTCAAATGCCAATTTTTTCAGAAACAGAAGAAAGAAGAAAAATGTCAGTATTTACAAATCTTACCAAAACTCTCTCTAACATGTTTTCTCCAAACACAAAATCAGAATTTCTGCTGTTTAAAAAAGTGACATCTTCAACTGGTTGACTTCTAGAGGAACAAAATTTGTGAAAAAAAATCAATTAGACTTTGTAAGAGATACAAATATATCTATAAATGCATGCATTTACCTTTCCAAAATTACATTAAAACAAAAACATTGGCCTACTATGAACCATAGAGAATACTTCATTAAAGGAATTTAGGGAGATACACTGTATTTCATGGAAAATAATGAGAATGTCCCTTAAAGACTAGATAGTAGCAAAGCCACAAGCCACTGGTGCAGCACTCCAGGAGCAGTATAGGAAAAGAATCATGCATCAAAGAGACACACTTCTCTCCCTACTTCCTCTTATTCCAGTGAACTGCTACTCTTTCTGTGTCAGCCTAACTGTGCCGGTCACCAGATCCACCCACTCCCCTACCTTCTTCATCTACTCCTTGTCCATCTGCTTTGGGAAAGCGGGGGATATAGAGGGGCAGGTGCGCAGCTTACTTCAGTGTATCTAGATATAGATTATGTCTATGCTGCAATGTAAGCATGGGCTCAGACTCAGGTTTGAACCCAAATCCTCCTTCCGTCTACACACAAATCTCTCAGATTCATGCTGGACCCAGGCATGGAGGGTCCAAGCCAGTGCCAAGCCAAGACCCAGGGTTCAAGCTTTGCTGTGTAGATGCAACCCTGCTTGACTGGGGTCCTGGCAGTCCACCAAAAATATCCCACAATCCCATGGGCCAACTTCTTTTGTCCTCTCTATTGCAAAAATCTCCAATAGACTCAGCTTAAAATGGAAGCCACTCTCCCCCTTGATGTACAGCAGCAGCTCAGTGAATCAGCATTAACCTTTTCATTTTCTTCTGACCACCAAAAGGAAGGGATGCAAATCAAGATAAGCAAAGAACACATCAGAGATCTTCTGACCAATTTGAATGAATTCAGGTCAGTGGGGCCTGATGCTGTTTCAACCCAGGGTACTGAAGGAATTAGCTGAAGAAGTCTCAGAGCCACTGGCAATAATATTTGCAAACTCATGGATGACAGGAGAGGCCCCAGAAGGCTGGCGAAGGGTTAATGTAGTGCCCATCTTTAAAAAAGGGAAAATGGAGGATCTGGGGAACTATAGCCTGATTTCAATGCTTGGGAAGCTACTAGAGCAATGTAAAAAACATTCAGTTTGGGAATACCTGGAGGATAAAGGGGTAATCACTAGCAGCCAGCATGATTTACTAAGAACAAACAAATAATGCCAAACCAGCTTGATTTCATTCTTTGACAGGGTAACTGGTTTGGTGGATAGAGGGAATGCAGTGGACATAATATACCTGGACTTCAGCAAGGCGTTTGACACTGTCCCACATGATATTCTGATAAGTAAACTGGAGAAATACAGACTCAGCGGAACTACCATTACGTGGATACATAATTTTTTAAACAACCACAGACAAAGAGTAACTATTAAGGCAATGATATCAGATTTGAGGGAGGTCTCAAGTGGGGGTCCACAGAGATCTGTTCTGGGTCCAGTGTTGTTTAATATCTTTATTAATGACCTGGATGTAGGAATAGAGGGCATATTGATCAAATTAGCTGATGACACAAATGGGGGGAGAAGGAGATTTGCCAATACTTTGGATGATAGAACTAAAATTCAGAGGGATTTTGATAAATTGGAGAACAAAATGAAATTCAACAATGACAAATGTAAGGTGCTACACTTAGGGAAGATAAACCAAATGCACAAATACAGAATGGGGGTAACTTGCTTGGCAGCAGCACTGCTAAGAATGATCTGTGAGTTGTGATGGATCACAACCTCAACATGAGTCATCAATGCGATGAATTCAGCAATGTGATGCTGCTGCCAAAAAAAAAGCAAATGCAATTTTCAGTTGCATTAACAGAGGCATTGCATACAAGTCACGGGAGGTGATAGTACCACTCTGCTCAGCGCTGGTTAGGCCTGAGCTGGAGTACTGTGTCCAATTGTGGTCATCAATGTATGGAAAGGATGTAGAGAACACGGAAAGGATCCAGAGGTGAGCAACAAAGATGATCAAAGGGATGGAATGCAAGCCATCTGAGCACAGGCTGAAGGAACTGGGCATGTTTAGTTTGGAAAAGAGAAGATTAAGGGGGGACATGATAGCAGTCTTCAAATACTTGAAAGTCTGCCATAAAAAAGATGGAGAAAAGTTGTTCTGTCTTGCCACAGAGCGCAGGACAAGAGGCAATGGATTCAAACTACAGCATAGCAGATTTAGATTAAATCTCAGGAAAAGCTTGCTAACTGTAAGAACCGTAGGACAATGGAACAGACTGCCTTGGGAGGCTGTGGAAACACCTTCACTGGAGGCTTTCAAAAGGAGGCTGGATAGCCATCTGTCTTGGATGGTTTAGACACAACAAATTCTGCATCTTGGCAGGAGGTCAGACTGGATGATCCCTGTGGTCCCTTCTAACCCTATTGTTCTAAGATTCTAAGATGCAAATACAACATAGGAGAGGCTTCTGTGTTTGCTTCTGTGGAGCCTGAACAGAACAAGCCTTTTGCAAAACGCGCAGCTTCATGGTCACGGGAGTGCAATAGGACTTTGGTAAACCTCTGATGCGAGGCCAGCAAAACTGTGGACTTCAGTAAAAGAACCAGGAATGACCATGCACACCAGAAGATAGCAAAGAAGCTGGCAGCTTTGCAAATTTACCAGATCACTGACCAGTGTGGGGAGCAGATTATGCAGCTCAAAAGTGAGTACCAGAGGACCATAGACCAGAACCGCACCTCAAGTAACTCGTCAACATTGTGTCCATTTTATGAGGAGGTTTGATCGAGTGCTGGGCACTGCACCCAGTACAGAGCCAACCGTGGTGCATGATGACTTGGTCAGCTGGGATGGTGCCCTGCTGGCCTCAGAATCCAGCCTGGGAACTGATGGGAGCCAGTAGCAGGAAACAGGTGAGGACCATGAAGTAATTCTGTTGCTGACACTGGTGTCAGTTCATGCTTTGGAACAGGATTAACAGAAAATTCTGTGTCCATACTTGGAGGAGCTGTTTTATGTCCCCCCCAGGGAACAGCCTTCTGCTGAGCCTGCAGCATACATGGAAGGGAGAGAAGCTGTCCCTGAGCCCAGTAAGTTTTTGGCTCCAATTTAAAATTTATTGCTACAGAATGGGAGGGATTTCTACTCTAAGAACCAGTGTAAAAGTTCTGAGACTCCCCAGCTAGTAGCATGTATCCACTACTGGCGAATTGAATCCCAGTGCCTTGGCATCCCCTGGCCTGCCAACACGTGGCGTTCAACATGGTGACTGGGAAATGCAAATAGTAAAGAACACCTTTAAAGTGTATTTTTACTGGAAAGGCACAGATTTTTATTAGAGCCATCCCTGTTTCTTAAAAATAACAACATTACATTGACATGCCTTTAAGTTTGCTGCTCTGTAATCGCTCAGCAATCTGTAGAGCTGCCTGGAAAACAGTGAACTGACTCTGTGTGTTTGTTTGGGGAAAATGTGTTCCACTTCCAAAACTAGTCCCTTTCAGTTCAAGGTAGTCCATAGATGACATTTGTCCCAAGTATGACCAGGGTTTGAATTTTTGTTCAAAAAAGGGCTGAGGGTAGAGAGGAAGAAGGCTATGGAGTTGTGTGTGTTTGTATGCAGCCCTAACAGTGTAAGCCATGTGGAAACAAACACAGCATCCTATTTTCCTATTCTGTCAAAATAGGACAGTTATGGTCAGGCACTAACTTCCAGTAGTCAGGCTTAGACTGGCCATAGGGTTGGGCCTGGGCCAAGGGTGGCACTGGAATTGAGATCGAGGGTCAGGGTCAGAACCAAGATCAGAGGCTGTAGACAAGCCAAAATCAGTACTGTAGCGAGAGTCTCGGGACAAGCCAAGTCAGTATCATAACCAGGGTCCGGATACAGGCCAAAAGTCGAAACCTGGTAGTCAAAAATCCGAGGGTCCAGGGAGGGTCAGGAGGTGGAGGCAAGGCTGGAGCGTGTTGGTAACAAGGCTGGAGCGAGGTCAGAGTAGGGCAAGGACCAGAAACAGGGCTCAGGCAAGGCTGGAGCAGGAACAGGATCAAGAGTGGGCTGGGTGTCTTGACAGTCTGGTACACTGCATGGAAGCAGGAGGGTTCCTGGCCAGGTAGTGCTGTTGTATAGACTGATCTGCAGCCCTAGTGGGGTTGGAGAAATATCTGATGTCATCTGATTCAGGCTCGGCTCAGGGATAGGTTGCTGCTGCAGGCTTGAGAGCTGACTCAGCACAGACTCTTTTGGAAAGGTAGTTAATGATGTGAGGTTGTTGCTGCATGCCTGAGCAGTGACACACTTCAGCGCTATTGGAGGGGCAGCTGAGCGAGCAGCTCTGGTTTGGCTATGGGTTTGCCTCACTTATGTCCTCCAAAATGTGAAAGGCCTGAAATGATAGAAAAAGCCTTTTGTTGCAAGGCACCTGACCTTCAACCCAAGTAGTTATGAAATTTTTGTAAAACAAAAGCAACTTGGCATTTTTAACATACCATTGTCTGTGTACGCCTGTAACTAAGGTTAACTGGGTTGTGCCCAGGGAGATTCTGTGGACTGAAGCATCAGTTTTGTAATAGATTGCAGTTCAGTTTTGAAGTGTAACATTTTTATGTCCTTGAAATTCCACAAGAATTAATTCTGAACTCCTCCAGTGAGCTATTTGAGACAATAATCTTCTGTGTCTTGTCCTATTGCGGGCCCCTTGACCTCTACTGGCTGCTATGCCTCCACAGCTTGACCTCAGTGCAGTACAAGCCTGGCCCAGTGTACCTCCATGGTGAACTTATGGTCAAAGTTCTTGAGTGGGCCAATCAGCAGGTCCAGAAGCACAGGGACTTAAAACTGGAGAAGAGGCATGCCAAGAGACAGGAGGAAAGGCTGAGACTCGCCGCACAGCTTGAGGACAGGGTTTTCGCACAGGAGCAGGCCCTTGCTTCACAGTTCCTGGAACAGGAGTGGTGGCTAAAGGAGGAGGACAGAACTCAGCAGAGATAACTCTTTGAGCAGCTCATCTCAATCATGGCTTCAAAATTATCGGCTCCTGCTCCCCTCTCCCACACCACAGCCTGATTATCCTGTGATGTACCCTCAGTCCAGAAACAGCTTGGAAATCTCCATATCTGGGTGGCCCATGCAGTCAGGCCCCATAAGCAGCTTGGCAGGGTAACTAAACCCCAAGCAGCTCTCCATCTTGACTCCCTCTCCAATGGGTAGCTCCACACCCTCCCTCAAGTGCACAGAAAATGAGGAAAGAAGGGAAAGGAGAATGGGGGAAAGGGGAGGAGACCGGGGACATGCAGTGGAGGGGGATCCTGTTGTGTTTGCACTGGTTCATACACATTGTTTGTTTTGGAAATGTTCTTTTGTAACTGGGTTTTTTAATGGCAGCTGGCCTGCCTGGCAATGGGTGACTGCTGCATTGTTTTAACGTGTTTCTAAATAAAGCCTTATGTCATCAGGAAAGTTTATTGCTATGACTGCATCTCATCGTACAATCATGATTTGAGATAAGAAAGCTAAACACATGATCAGGAACAATTAGGAATTACTAAACAAACACTATTTCTCTATACAGTTAGATACAGCAAGTCACATATCAATCACTTCCTGATGTGAATCCATATTGTGAATCATCCCCCACTCTACCTCCAATTCACAATTCCAGCATGTCATTCATAAATACACTGCATGGTAAGTAAGTAAGTAAGTACACTGCATAAGTACACTGCACTACAATCAAGCCCCCATCCCCACAAGCACTGACCCCTCCCCATATCAATTAGCCCTCATGCATAGAGATACTATTCCCTCTCTTCCAGCAGGCCAGGGAAGTCCATAACATAGGAGCACAGAGCATCTCTGACTGCTGTTGCCTGGGTACATCTAGCTTCAGTTGTGGTAGGTGCACTTTCTGCAGCCCCTCGCTGTCATCGGTCCATTCAGGGGGAAATGGCTCACCTCTTCCTCCTGGTCCATCTGAAACTCTGTCAGGTGCCTTTGGTGGGTCAGAAAACGTTGCTGAAATGTCCACCAGTGCCTCATGAAAACTCTGACCTTTTCCTGACTCAAGAATGAAAGTGCAAGCCGGACAACTTCTTGAAAAGGGGTCTCCTCCATGTTGCTCAGCTGGCTGTGTTGGTGGGCTGTTCAAACTTCCTGTAACATGCAGGGTGGGCAGTAAAGTTTTCCCACAGTGCACCATGGACAACTGGCTAGAGTGACTACATTTCAGGAGGGCGCTAGGGAGTTTGGGATATGGATGGCATGGTTCAGGTCTGCATGCTGCACTGTGGATTCCAGAACCCCAGGTTCAAGCCGAGGTTAGAAAATTCTTAAGGTAGGGTTAAGAATCAGTGTAGACCCTCAAGCCCTAGGTTCTCCAACATAGGTCAGCTGACTCAAGTCCCACTTATTTACGGTTACTTTTTTTACATGAATATTTGCTTTCTCTTTAGCTTTGGGAGCTGCCAGTGTATTTTCAGTACAGGTCTGCCTTCATTCCTCCCAGATCTGAGATTGTGGTGGCTGTAAAATGGGTTTACGCTGCAGTGTAGACATTCTCTGAAAGTCCAGGTAACTCACGCTGAGGTGTAAGGGGAAGTGCTTACTCCCCTGCACAGGCATATAGTTCAAGTTATAATCTTCCCATAAACCTTCTTTTCCTTTTTGGCTGATCTTTGCATTTTTTCAGCTAACAGCTACATAGACACGTAGAGCAATAGGCCAGAAAACAAAACCAAATACTTGCTATTCTTTAGGTACGCAGAAAAAAAACCCACAATGCTTTGACCAACTTACTCTGTTGTTTTGGGGCTAGAAAGGTGCATGGAGATAGATGGCCCCACTGTTGTCTCAGAACTTGCTGAGTTTTCGGCTGGGCAATCAGATCTCTCTTCAGACAACTGGAAACAATTAATATAATCAATTGGAAATGTTCCAAAAAATGTAATTCTGACTCATTTTGCACTATAAATAATTTTACCAGAAATATAGGGTCTGCAAAGCTGAAAACAGAAAATGTTATGTATAAGAGTAAGCCCATACATTATGATGGGTCCACCTGCAAGAATGAGGATCATGCATGTGGTGGTTTGCAGAGACAGGACCATGGTTATCATGTGGAGCAAGCCAGTGCCATTCCTAACCAGATTTTATTAAAAATTTGCTTAGAAAATGATGTTTTGCCAACCCCCAGCCCCAAAAAAATTTGGATTGAATTACAAGTTCACAGCATCTGCACACTCATCAGACAACCGTATGGGCAATTTAGCAAGGGCTGGATTTTCAAAAACTATTGGCTTCACTGAAGTCAATGACAAAACTCCTGTTGACTTCAATGGGAACAGAATTAAACTAATACTCAAGATCTCTCTCTAAAATAATTAATTTCAGAGAAATATTATTAGAGTTCAGGCACATGGAGAAAAAACCCAGCCATGTAGATTTGACATTTAAGTTACTTTTTTTTACCTGAATATTTGCTTTCTCTTTAGCTCTGGGAGATGCCAGTGTATTTTCAGTACACATCTGCCTTCTTTCCTCACATATCTGAGACTGTGGTGGCTGTAAAATGGCAGGTCTTATGACAGTCCACTGCTGAGTTTGTGACAAGGGTCCTTACAAAATAAAAGGTTAATATATGCAACCTTTCCAGCACATTTAAACAACACATTTTTGTCTTGCTTTTTCCTGACTCATAACATAGATGTGCTGTGGAGTTTTAAATTAATTGTATTTAAGCATAGGCAGAGTTTGATTTAGTAATTTGGGGAGGCAAAGCCAGGACCCTGGTGGCAGCATTCCCATCCCGCTTGGTTCCTGCTTACAGCTGGGAGGTGAGCTGCAGCCACCCACCTTCCACCCGGTCTCCACTCCCAGCCGGGAGCCTATCTGGTCCCGGCGCAAAGTTGAGGGGGGGGGGCACTGCCCCTCCCAAACTCCGCCCATGTATTTAAGTGTTATTGTTAATACCTGCCACCCTTTCCTGTTTTAAATCCTTTCTAAAAAACACCTTTGCCATGAAACCAACCAATGTTGATCTGCAAATAAAGGAGTCATGTAATATTTAATAAAACATCTGCACTGATTGTGATAAATCCATTTTCTGATTATATGAAGCTTGATCCTGCACCCCTGAAACTCAACAGAAGGTTTGCATTGCCTTCTCTGGGAGCAGAGTTCATCCCTTGTTAACATTATGTATCAGATATTTCTACTCAGGGTAATATTCACTTCTGAGCAGTAGCCTAGAACATGGCCCAGGAACTACTTAAGTTTTCAAAATAGGACTTTAAGTGGACTTAAGTGGTTTACAGGCTTATAATACAGGCCTTCTGCACAGGGGGTGAATTTCAGCTGTAGAGTATAAACTGGCTGGACTGTCTATGTTTTACCTGTTCTGTCCAGTGTTGGGCACATTGTGGATCAACAACTAATAAATATTACAATATTAACAATAGTTACCTTTTTCTGTTCTTGTGATGTCATGGGTTCTTTGGAGAAGAGCTGAAGTCATGAATATGTTATTCTTTACTGCAAAAAAAAAAAAAAAAAAAAAAAAAAAAAGGGGGTTTATCCACAATACTTACTTGTTTATATGCATTTCTATAGACCCTCCCCCACATCACTGTAATATCTTACCATCTCACAGACATTAATGAATTTATTTCACAACACTTCTTTGAGGAAGTATTATCTCCATTTTATGGAAGGGGAAATAGGCACAGGGAGAGTGACTTGGCAAGAATTCTAAGGCAGAGCCAGGAATTGAACCCAGATATCATGGGTATCAGCCGCTACTTTAATCACAAAACTATCCTTCTTTAGCTTTACAGCTCGGGACACAGCCATGGGCACAGTAATGTCGTCTAGTAAAAATATCCTTTCAGATCAACACAAGAGGCCCAAGAGTATGATGGTAAATGCCGGAGACCCAGCATGTGCTGGTAGTGATGACCATCATGGTAATTGTAATGATGGTCAGTGCGTGCTCTGCTGTTGCTTTTATAAAGTTTACAAATGCTGCCCAGAAATGTTCAGAAGTCTGTCTTGTCCCATCAATAGTGAGCTATAAAATTACATGTCTGATAATCCACATATGGACTCTTCCCTTCCATTTCAAGATGGTTCTAGTTTGTTGCTATAACAATTTTGTACCCTTACCAGATTACTTGGAAACCCCTAAGCAACAATTCTTTTAATCCAATGGTTTTCAATCTGGGAGTAACAAACAGGTGTCAGGGTTTGTGACTACCCTGCCCTTCCCTTATTGAGAAATGGGAGGGTGATCCCTGCTGAATCTTGGCTAGAAGGGAGGATGTTTCCAGTATGGAAAATGACATCACAGTAAGGATAAATATGCAAACCACTCTTTTAGTCCAAACACATCTAGCTCACACCATTTCTTTAACGCCATTCTGTGTTTACTGTCCATAATATTTGACATAATATTTTATAGCTTAATATAACCATCCACCTACTTGCGATAAGACTTTGTAAATCTCAAAAACATCTGTGTTATAACAGTGAGTAGACTCAGCACAACCCAGTGTAGCATGTGGATGGCCTGCTTGCATCTCACCCAAACAGAAGCTTTTTCATGCCCCGAGCATTCGCTAGCGCCATGAGACATCAGTGCAACATTAACTGAGAAATGAGTGCCACCTACTAAATCACCAGCATGGCTTATTGCAACATCATGAAGTTCCTTTCTCCCATTCACATACTGACTTGGCCCATCCCAGTTAGCTCAGTCCCACAGAAATAGCAGTTTTATTTTGTTATTTTACTGATCTTTGGTTTTATATGAATATTTACTGAATAATATTTCATAATTACCTGGCTGTGATGGGGGAAAGGTAGGAAGGATGGTACAGGAAGATGATCTCACTCTTTTTTGAGAGAGTGCTGTATCTGAAAACATAAGAGACTGAAATTATCCTTTGGTCAAAGCACAGTACCTGAATACAAATTTTTCATGTTAGCAAAGTGTATTTGTCATGGATGAGCAGAATCTACCTGTATCAGGTAACTTTGGTATTATTAGGTTATTATCAGGTAACTTATGTATTAAGGCTTTGTAGTGTAGATTTAGAAATTCCCACCATTGCTAACACTAATGCAGCTTCAGCATAGAGAAGGAGCTGGCATCTGCCAGCATTTTAACGATACTGTCATCTAGACCTTCTGAGATTAGGACTAGATATTATGGTGGTGAAGTGCCAGAGGCCAGTCTACACTGGCACTCCTATTGTTGCTACCACCAGTGACTCAAAACAAAAATCTAGTACAGGCACAGCCCAAGAGGGGTATTATAGCAAAATTCTGACACTACCAGTCAGTCTTTTTTTTTGTTTTTGTTTTTTTGTATGGAGCTGTTGACGTCTAAGTACATGTAGGAATGCTCTAGGTGTGATTTTAAGGCTAGATGAAAGTTAGGTTAATTGTACCCTTTTAACTAAATGTATGGGCCACAAAGGCTGGGTGAAACAAAATATGATTTACTTACATTAAGGTCCAAATTTTGAGGCAAGCATATGGCCCTATTATTACAGTAATGCCATACTTTAAAATAGAATTTCTACTGCACTTGCTCAGTACACAGTAGTCTGCAGTGGCTTGTGTGCGTGTTCCCTCAATATTATGGAAATAACCCCGCCACCCTGAAGAGGTTTCCAAGTCAGACAATAATTGTTTGGAGGGGAAAGCTCTTGTCAGCATGGCTTCTCAATTCCATGGATCCTCCCCAAACTTATGGGGTTGAACCATGGACATCTTCCACAGGGTAGGAAATCCTGCTCTCCCTTGACCTAGTCAAAGAATTCCAGGGAAACTCATGAATGAAACACAGAGACCTTCCACTGCATTATGTGGAAATAACTCACGAGTGGACCTGGGGCCCTCTGTTACTTTAAAATCAATATTTTCAGACTTAGGAGAATTACTTGCAGACTGACTTTGAAGTTTAAAAGTTTTGCTGACTTGGAATTATTCTGACCAAAATGTGAATAAAGGGGAGAATATTTTTTCTTGCTTATCAATCTAGAAAATATAATTACAGTTATAACTGAATTGAGCTAAATGCCATACCCATGTAGAACTGTGAGTCAGATGTTTGGAAAGTAAAAGATGAAGACCTTGCACGTTTCCTGGAACAACCAATGAAATCTAAGAGAAATGTAACATATCATGTACTGTAAAAATCAAACTTTTGCAACAGATTTCAGTACAATATTTCAGTATGGAATTAACCCAGGTCACAGCAAAAACTGCAAACCACCTCCAGCCATCTCCTGCCCATGAGGTGTGTGCAGTGGGGGCTGCATGTCCCACTCCTGGCACCTCGCTGTGCTGTGTGCACTCTGGAGTGAGAAGCACTGCGACTCGTTGGCACATTCACATGATAGCACACGCTGAGCATGGAGAGGTGGCAGCAGCCAGCAGAATTGGGGCATGCAGCTGCCACTGTGCTGAACCCATGGTTAGGAGGAGGTGCTCAGAGATGACTATGCTCAACCTGACCTGAGAGGGTTGGGTTGTTTTTAGATGCAACCTGACCCAAACCCAGCACTTTGGCAGTTGGGTCCCATTGGGTTTGGGTCAGGTTGCAAGGCTCTAGCAGAATCTACTCATGGAAGGGGCTCTTGATGCTTCCTTAAAGACCTGATGCAAAGCCCACTGAGATCAATTCCATTCCCATCGACTTCACTGGGCTTTACATCAGGCCTTTTTTTTCCACTCTGCAGCAGGCTGCACGGCACTCAGCTGATTTTAAACAGATGACTGGATCCACAGGACTCTGGATCCACAGCACCCTTCCATGTATGGGTCACAGTATAACGAGACCTGAAGAAGTGAAGAGGTCATTCAAAAACCTAGTACTTATATAAATGATGCATACACTTGCCTACTCTCCAGGGGAGCTGAAATTTAGATTTTGGGTGGGTGACAGAAGAGGGCAAAAGTGGTGGCGCTGCGCCCCATATACATCCACCCACGATAAACTGCACTGTTACATACAAAGTGAAATTTTCGTCACTACTAATGCAGGCAATGGACTCAGCACTTATAAACACTCCATTTATACACCCTTTATACACTCTACTACACCCTTTACAGCAAGTTTATAATAAACGGTTGTAGTTATGCAATCATTACCATTTTCAGCCTTGCAAACTGGGTCTTCCGCAGGCCTCTGAAAAAAAACCCCAAACAAAATGTGTCAGTGGGTATGTCTACACTGCAGTAAAAGACACACAGCTGGCACATGTCAGCTGACCTGGACTCGTGGGACTTGGGCGGCAGTGCTATAAAATTGCAGTGTAGATGTTTGGGATCAACCCTTCCCCCCGTGGAACCTGGGCTCCATAAAGGGCTGCAGGATCAGGCCCTTTATTTCCTGATTTTCAGGCTGCTTTATGACCAAAGCAAAAGGAAGGCACTTAAGTTTTACCTTGAAAGGTCGTTCTTTCTTTTCAAAAACAAATATCGGCTGAGCAATAACTGATGTCTCTGGAAAAGGAAAGAGGTCACCTTTAGAAAATGTGAATTAAACCAACGGTTCCCAACCTGAGTTGCGTGACCCCCTTGAGGGGCACCAAAGATTACAGAGGATCCATGAGACTTCAGTAATATTGAGGTCATTTAGCCCCCCCCCCGAGCCCTGTCCCAGTCAGAGCAGAGAAGCAGCCCCCCCCCCAGCCCTGAACCGGCCAGAGTGGAGGAGCAGCCCCCCTTCCTCACACCTGCTGGATGCCAAGCCGGAGCGGAGCAGCCCCACGCTGGTGGGGGGCCTAGAGCAGCCCTGGCCGGCCCACCAGGGCCCATCTCCATTACCCTCAGTCCATGAGGGACGGAAAGAGGTGGTGCCACATGGGGCATGCAGTGGCAGCTGCGCCAGAGAGGCTTAGCTTCTTACTCAGTAAGAGTAATTTTTTTATTATATTATTTATGTAATTTACTGTTAGTATTATCATTATATGTGTTTATGGGGTTATATGTGTTTATGGCTGGTGAGGGGTGGGGGGATGTGTGTTTTACCTAATGTTAACTAGTGGGGCTTTCACTCAGAAAAGTTGGAAACCATTGAATTAAGCTATTTATCATAATGCTGTTTTTAAATCTAAACTGATATCCAGTAAAAATTTAAAATTTTGTCAAGATATCATTCATCTTCTAAAAATATGGAACTAGGTCTTGCAGTCCTTAATCAAACAAAACTCCCATTACACCTAATGTGAATTGCATCTAGATAGAACTGCAGGATTTGGCCCCATATTTTTACACTTCTTTTAGATGAAAAATAATGCTCGTCATCCAGCAATATCCCGGAATACTTTGCAGACTATGGGCTTAGATCTATTTCCAAGCACAATCAAAATTTCCTCTTCATTTCAATAGGAATGCTAGTTAAAGAGAGATTATTTTGGTGCCCATTTCTAATGTTCTTACTCGGTTTTTACTTAGTCCTTGGTCAACAGTACTTTATTACACCTCCTTTCTCATATAGGGCTTGATACTTCACCCACTGAAGTTAATAGGGGTGTTGCTTTGACTTTAGTGGGTGCAGGATCAGACCAATTATCCCCATCACTGTAGTGTCTGAGCACCTGTCTTTTAATTTCATCCAGCATTCAGTAGCTAAAAAGTTTTCTCCTGTCACCCCTTTCTCCTTCCTTCAGTCTCTCCATAAGCTCAGGATCTCTTCCCACATAAAATTCAAACTCCTTGTGAGAACTTTCAATCCTATGTGCTGGTTTGTCCTAGCCTATATCTCTTCTCTCATTTCTAGTCATTCATCATTATGGACCTGATCCAAAGTCCATTAACTGCTTCCACTGATTTCAGTGGCTTTGAATATAGCCCTTTGCCCTGGCACTCTACCCACTCTTCTCATCATGTTGTATCCTTTGCTTCCTCTCACTCTCACTTTGGTGCCTTTTTTTTGTGCTGTTCCGTATCCTTGGAAAGTCATCACTCTTCCTCTCTACCAAACATCCTTGCTCGCCTTCAAGTCCTCTCACAAACCACACTTCCTACGTTATCTGCCTCTAATTTAAAAGATTCAAGTTTATAAGATTTTCTATATTAATAGTATACAGTGACAGCTATGTGCTTCATAGAAGATATGCACAAAGCACACCTCTGCCCTGACGAGCTTACAGTCGAAGGCCCTGACTTCAATGTGACTACTCATGTGAGTAAGGTGAAGCATGTGCATAAACGTTTACCAGATTGGAACTAAAATGATGACCATGACATACATATGAGGATTTAATATACACTAGGAAGGAGGAGGAGGAAAAAGTACCTGAGTTACAGAATTGAGCATGCAGAGTCACTGAGTTAAGACATATATAGTTCTTGATAGTTCCAAAGCAGTGGGGGTTTGTTGTTGGTTTTTAATTGGAAATACTCAATTTCTGTCATCTTCAAAAGTCACTTTTTAGGAATGATTCAAATGAGACACTATACCTAATATAACGAGAGTTCTGTGGCACCTTAAACTAATATACCTTATACCTAATATAACTCACATTATTTTTATTTGCTTTCACTTTTGCTTCCCTTTTTCTAATCCTTTCTTTTGTTTGTTATCTTCATGTTCAGTATTTGTCTAGTTTAGAACCAAGTTGTTTCTGGCTGTAACACAGGGGTGTAGTGGGAAGGATGCAAGCAGTATACTCTACCCTTTAAATCTCCCCTCTCCCCCCCAAGTGTTTGGGACAATCACAGTCCTTGTAAGTTCAGGGGATCACAAGCACTGCTTCCACTTTGCACCCCTAAGGGTTCAAATCACCCTGAAGGGGGCACAGAGTAGGTGGGGGCATGTCACACAGGGCACCACTACCACATTTTTATTTTCTATTCTTATGCATTCTGTAATTATTGGGGCTGCTCAGTGCTGTAGTTCACCAAGAGCCTAAGGTACCAGTAGCATGCCAGTGACTTGAAGGCAAATGCTGCAGATGCTTCAGCAGCTAGACTTTGTAGGCACAGAAAGCTCCACAAGCAGGAGGAGGTAAGTGGTGTATCCTCCCTCCCCCCGCAGGTACAGAACACCGCCTCCCTGGGGCAGCTGGGAGGTGACACCATCTGGTGGGAGCCAGGGACCCCTCCTGCCCTGCATGGGGGAGGGAGGCGTGTGAGGCCGTGGGGGGGGGGGGGGCGTAAATGCAGGCTTGGGCCCCGGGCACCAGAGACCCATGGTACGCCACTGGAGTGACATCTCTATCTTGGTTTGCATACCTATTTGTGGCCAAACTGTTCTAATTGCATAATCAATTGCTTAAATGGTATAATAAGCCTTCCATGTTTGAAACAATTTTTATATTACCCACATAAATAAATACTGCTCACAGAAACCAGGTGCAAAAACATGCAACTGATTATTTATCACTGAAATGAACTGGTGCTAATTTAGAAACAAGGTTATAATAATAATAATTAATAGTGAGGGTTACTATAACTGGTTTTTTAAATTTCAAAGTAATTTACAAATATAGTGTCCCATCTTGCAGTTTTTTTATACCTTACTTTACTTATTTTTACACCTGTTTACTCAAGGGCTGAATTTAGCCACATTATCATTATTTCTGACAATGAAATGTTAACATATCTGCAATTGCTAAGGACTTTCTGGTTACTATATTGTCCACCACAAACTTGCACAGTGACAGCAGAAAGAGAGCTTCTGTTCTACAAGCACAATCCCCTACCATTTCACCTAAAAGCAAATCTCCGTTAGCTGATAGCAGCAAAGGGCATATGCTACAGCACATAGTTGAGCAATTCCAGTTCTATCCAGTAGAAGGGAATAGTGCATATAAACAATAAGTCCATTACAATATGCATTTATTAAATACAACAATTTTTCTTTTCCCTGCTGCGATGTCATGCAGAATCCCTGGGGTACAGCCTAGGAGTTATGGAACCACGGGTACCTTTATCAACTATTTAGCTTGGGGTGAGCCCTCCACGTCATTCTGGCTGGTGACCTACAGACAGCTTCTCCAGACCCTATTGTCACCCTGCCCGACAGCAGGTGGTGCCAGACACCCAACTTAGTTCAATGAATGCTTTCCAGACCCTTAGGAATCAACAGTAATGAAACTCCAGCTGGCTCCTCAACCCAGGACCACACCATCTACTCTAGTCAAAAAGCCTGACCAATGGAGATTATCAGTCCATCCTTCCCTCAAAGTGGAAAAGACATGCACCAGCTTTTGTTACTGAGCAGTTTGTCTAAACACTTCACTCAAAGACATGCTGGTTACGATAGAACAAGTTTATTAAACTACAGAAAAATAGATTTTATGTGATTATAAGGGGCAAATGTAAAGAAATCAAAAGTAGTTACCAAATGAAATAAACATAAAATCACAGTCTAAATTCTACACACTACCAATATTTGAATTAGCAATGTCTCACCCTTGTTAGCCAGTACAAGCAGTTTCTTAAACACCAGCTGGCAACCTTCCCTGTCTGGGACTCCCCTCCCTCCTTTCAATGTCCTTTCATCTTCCATAGGATCTTTCAGGTTCAGTTGAATGGGAGTGGAGCCCCATGATGATCATGTCATGCTCCTCCTTTTAAAGTCTGTTTCAGATTGCTAGAACAGTCCATGCATGTGACATGGTGGATCCTTCCTATTGGTCAAGCAACCCCATTGCGAATGTGCATCTTACAGGGAAGCCTTCACTGTAAGCAATCCCAGGTAGTGCCGTCTTTCCTTGATGGACCATTAGCATATCTTGCCACTTCATGCTGTACCTGAAATGCTGGTTTTGGTGGTTCCCGCCTCACAACATGTTCTAGTAGCATTTACAACAATATTTTATAACTTCACATACTATGGTAATACATACAATCCAACAGGATATTAATGTTTAGCAGATCAAGACCTTTAAAATAATATCAAGCAAGTCATACTTTGTACAGAACATATCAAAATTATGTGACATTGTTGAATATGGGGTTTTTGTTTTCAGACAGGGTGTCACCCCCACCTCCCCATTTATTAAGGTTCAAGCTTAAATACTGAAGGACACCTTCAAGTTACCTCTTAAAGGTAACCAGCACAATATTTTAAAGATATATTTCCCATTTTAAAGCATGGGGCATATTGCATTAGCAAAGAAAGAACTGGAGTGAGAAAGGAACCCATTGTTTCCACATCAGCAATCACTGAGTCAGCCTGGCTGGAGCTAGAAGGCTGCAGGAGTTAGAAAACCCTTTGCCAGAACATTAACTTTCTTTTTTTTTTTCTCTCTCTCTCTCTTTTTTTTTTTTTTTTTTGCAATAGCAGTTCTAAAGTGGGAATTACTGAGGGAAGGTTTACAATTAGTTGGTTTATGGCAGAAAATTGTGGAGCTAGGATATAATGGTGCTTATTAGACATTAATAGGTGTATTATGTTCTAGAAAATATAATCACCATTAACTCCACTTGAGCCTGAGGAAAGAGGTTTTCTCAGAGCATTTAATGAGAGATTTACAGATATCACTTGAATCAAGTCATGTTATTTTCAGGGATCTATGCTGCTGGTACCAAAATCAGCGGAAAACCCTGTGTATCCCTAGTAGTGTGGGTCCTGTGGGTGTTTAGGCCATTCAGCATTTTCCAAAACTGAACCCATTAGTAATAGATCTTCAAGTTTTTTAAATAATCTGTGTAAAAAATATCATATGTATCAATTTATAATAAACTTTTAAAACTTCTAACATGTTTAAATAAAAATCTTGTACAGCCATCCTCCTAGGATGACTAATCAGTACTGTAAGGCCAGTGGGGAATTAGCACACTTAGATGATTGTGTTAATTCTAACAGTCTTGTCTTACTTTGTGATTTTTTTGCATTGCTGGACAGGGTTGACATTGTCAGTGCTGCTGCATGCTGGGAAAGTAAGAGGGAGGAGAGGGAAAGCCTCTATGTTTCTTTAGCACCACCAGGGGGCATACAAACAGGCACGGTGACAGGCATAATGTCCGAAGGAAGAGGTGCCATTTGTCATTAGCAGCAGCCAAGGACATACACACATAAACAGTGACTCAGGGAAAGGGGAGGCGTAGGATGGAGCAGGCCCGCCTCCTCATTACTGGCAGGAAAACACACAGACACACACAGGCTGGTGAGTGACTGGATAAGACCGGGTTGCTCCAGTCCTGAGCAGTTCAGCTACTTCTGGATGAAGGAAGCTGTTGGAAAAGACACTGCAGAAGCCTGCCAAAGGAGCTGCCTCTGAATGCTAGGACTGGAGTAATCCATCATTCTCAGCCAAGAGGAGGAGTGCCTACTTATAAATAATCCTCCCAGATTGAACTCTTTTTCCCTTTCTACAAATCCCCTGAAGCTGCTGAATTAGAAAGTACCTGGCTTAATGTCTCCTGCCTTGAGAACTGTAGAATGATCCCATGCCTGGGGCAAGTATTAGAATTGCCACGTTGACTCATTTGGAATCATCTGCATGGCCAATCTTGGCTCCAATATCCTGCTTACATCTGAGGAATTCAAACCCTGGATCTGATATTCTGCTCTCCCTTACATGTGAGAGATTCATATCTCAGATTTAATACCTGTCTTCCCTATGTGTGCAGAACATGGATCCGAGCCACAATATTCTGTTCTTTTCCATGTGCTCAGAACGTGGCTCCCAGCAGTACTATCATTCTGCTCTGCCCTATGTGAGCTCTGAGTTCTGCACATATAGGGGAGAGCAGAATATTTGAGCTGAGACTGGCTGTGTGGGTCTCAGAGGAGAATTTTATCCTGTGGCAGTTTTTAAAGAATCTCACTTCTGATGAGGGATTGTGCAATATAAAAATCTTACGTTTAAAAAAAAAAAAAAATCAAAGTCATTTAAATTCACCACATCTAGAATGCCCTGAAATGTTACGAAGAAAAAATATCCTACATTTCTATGAAAAAACTATGTGGCCTTTACTTCCTGAAACAAAACATCCAAAACGGGACGATGAAAAGAGGATGCGATGAAATGTTAGATGATAATTTTGTAATTACAGTATACAGACTACATTTGCAGAGACTTCAATGTGGCCTTGCACTTGTGGACCTATGTTTTCCAATCACTGTCACATGTGTGTGTTCTATCAACTTCCCATGCACAAATGGAGATCATGTTTTTAAAAAACAGAAAAGAAGATCAGACTTGGGAAAGCATGATTGCTGGATGCTGAATGAGCACAGAAAGCATCAACCAGAAAGACAAGCAAGGATATAGCGGAATCCAGGATGTAAAATTGCCTACATTAACTTTACATGTAATGTGAAAAAGTCTGTTTACCCATCTAAGTGTGTGGTAATTTCAGATGCAGTGCAAAGCTTTAAGGTTTACTTTTATTTCTATTTGATTTTCTTTTCCCAAAGATGAAGTTTTTTGTTGTTGTTTTTAATTTAAGGAAGTTTTTGGCTGGTTTGGGATTACTGCTGCATATTGCCCTGAGGACAGATTGGAGGGACCTGAACTTAAGTCCAGCTCAGGTTCTTGGTTAGAAGCAAACAAAGGTTTCTGCCAGTGGCCTGGCTTCAGACATCCCATAGCATAAGAAAAACCTAAAAAGCAAGGAGGAGAGGTGGATTCGTGGAGAAAAGACAACAATTATGTGCTGTTTTCTCTTTAGAGTCTGCAAAATTAATTCATTTTCTTTTGCATCTGAAAATATTTAAAAAATGGTTCTACCATCAGCGTTCTGAGACTCACATTTTTGACAAGTGTTTGAAAACATTTTAAAAAACGTGTGGGGTAATTGTAGACATCTACAGCCAACAGTTTCAAATGCGGATACCTAAAGCTAAGTATTTATATATATATTTATATATACACACCTAAACGGAAGTGCCCTTATCTCCTTGAACTCTAATAGCTCCCACTGACTTCAGTAGCAACTGTGAACAGCAACTCTGAAAATCAGGCCACTTTTAGCATAGATTAAGATCCCTAAATTTAGGCATCTGAGTTTGAAAATGTCAACTCTGTTTTCTTGGGTAGTTCAAACTCTGTATTTTCTTTGCCAACTTTGACTGTAATTATAAATCAGTGCAGGCTGATTTATTAAGGATTGCTGTTGTAGCCATATTGGAACCCGGTTTTTAGACAGACAAGGTGAGTGAAGTAATATCTTTTACTGGACCAACTTCTGTTGGTGAAAGAGACAAGCTTTAAAGCTAAAGAAGAGCTCTGTGAAGCTCCAAAGCTTGTCTCTTTCACCAACAGAAGTTGGTCCAGTAAAAGATATTACCTCACCCACATTGTCTCTCATACTAAGGAAGTAAATAATTGATTTTCTCATACAGAGTTCTACGTTCCATTCCAGTCCATCACACTGGCTAATGTTCCATTTTGGGTGAATTAGAAAACTAAGCAACCAGTTAATTCTAACATAATTAGGCTCTCTCTATGTTGCTAGAGATGCACCTACACCTAACTTTTGTAATATATTTTGGATGACAAATATTATTCTGGAGCCAGCCAGTCAATTTTGAAGAAAATAAAATATTAGTAGTAATTACTAATCTTCCAGGAAATTGAACATTAATGATAGATACTGGCTACACCGTACAGAGTGAATTCAATTTTCAAAATTAGGTTTACGCTGGAAAAAGCTGTATTTTAAAAGCCCCCCTCAGATAGCTGGCCATGCTTTTTCAGGCTGGTTTGCTGATGTTGTGCTATTGACCAGTTATAAGGTAAGTATCTCAGGTTTTCACTGCTGTCTTTCACTCAGTTCACAAATCAAGAGGCCTTAAAATAGCCAATACGGATCCAACACGATCGACCACAGCTCTTGGTACTGTCAGAACTCTCTCCCCTATGTTGTATATGTTTTGCAATGTGGTTCTTTACAAGTAAGTGCCAATACTGCTACCTAACATCTTCCTTGGATTTTTTATTCTTTCTCATTCAGAATTTTGTTCTTTATAAGAGCCCTGTGAAATGTAGAAAGCTCCATTTTTTAAAAACACAAAAGCTATTAAATGAGAATATCAATGTCTGTGAATATAATTTCTACCCTTATATCTCTTGGCACAGTAATGTATAGTATTAGAAAGTTTCTGTGTTCCATGTATATTGTATCATGTTTTCATTAACATTTTATTATTATTTGCAGAAATTAATCCTGCAACACTTACATGTGCTAATGTAAAAGCTAGTTAACTGTACGATGAATCCTTAGGGGGAAAAAATCAGAACTAGTTTAAACGTTCTCTAGAAGAGCAAAAAGCTAATAGCAGTGGGTCACTTTTGTTTGCCACTTCTAGCATCAAACCACAGACACTATATCCAGAAAACTGTCTGAACCAAGTTAGGCCTGTCAGCTCTGTAGTATAATCTGTATGATATACTGTCAAGTATTGCATGATACAGCCTTGTCCACATACTTTTTTTTAAAAAGAAATAGAATTCCCACAATTGCCCTCACTATTCAGCTCTACCTTATGATTGTGAAGATAGCTTTATTCTCGATGTCAATATATTTCTGTTTTGCAGGCAGAAACAGTGTCAACATTCAGGAGACGTATAACTACATTCATCTTAATGGACTACTAAATGTCAAAACTTAGTTATAATAATTTGATTGCTAACCCTCTTAAACAAGCAGCCAAAACACAAACACTTAGCTAAAATAATGTAAAACTGAATGAACAGTACAGCTACTGTAAATCAGGTTTGGGATTTTATGTTTTCTAGCTCCCAGGAAACAACACTGAAGAAAAAATGTTAGAGTATATGCTGCATGTTTTGCAGAGTTTTAATGCTAATATTCATATTATTTCAAGTGATATACTATTTAGCTATCTTGTGAATGCCTTGTGAGAAGTAGAGAGGAAAATTAGATTCCTCACTTATTGTGATTTTGGTTTTACCTCTTCAAAGGTAGTTGGCTATTACAATGATGTATAGTCATAGGAGACCTAAATAGACAGACAGATAGGTTTGCCCTACCATTTATTAAAATTTGTAAAGTTTAGAGTAATTAATCACATTTAAAAACCATTAAAATATTATTGTCACGCATGATATTCAACAGCTATTAACACTAAGAACAGAATAAAACAAGTATGGCCTAAAATATAGGACAGGGATGATCTAGTATAAATCAGCATGATCAAACATAGGATGATCTAGTATAAATCAGCATGATCAAACATAGGATGATCTAGTATAAAGCAGCATAGCTCCATTGAAGTCAAAGTAACTATATTAATTTTACAGTAGCTGAGGATTTGGCTCTAAATTTGTCTCAGAAGAGCACACCTCAGAGTTAAGTTATGTACTGATATTTCCATCCTTCTTTAAATTCCATATAAAAAGATAGTTCACTATTGTCTATAAATGAGAAAAAAATTAACTCCCTTTCGGAAGCATAAATGTCAAAATCAGACAAAAAAACCATACGTTAGTGAAAAACCAATGTGATGCTTTTCTATATTAACATATTTTGTTTCAGTTCTAAAACTGCTTCTTAGCACATTACTTTTGGATACAAAGAAACAACTGTCTACATTCCCACTGCACACATTACAGCCAAAAATCAATGAAGCCTTACCGCTAAAAACAGGACTTGCCAAAACATGCAGGCAAACTGTGGTTTACATTTTATAGATCTGATTAAACATCACAATATAAAATCATAGTTAGCTTACAGGCAACTGGGTGTGCAGCAAGGGTTTCAGCTCAAACTCTCAAATCCCTTCCTGGCCTCTTTGAAGTGCATAATCCCAGTTTTCATTCCCAAAACTCAAGTGAGGAACATTACATGGGACAAAATCAAGGACACAGGAAAAACAGTAGAGTCCAATCTGTAAAATGCAGAGCACCTCCTGCAAGATTTTAGACAAAGTGTTTAAAAACATAGTAGCCTACAGTTAGGGTCCTAAATTCCCATTTATGTTGCTGAATAACTAACCTGATTTTTAAGTGCTGAGCAGCCAAGAACTCCCAATGAAGTCACTGAAAACTGCTGGTCACTCAGCATTAATGAAAATCAGACCAGTTATTTGGAAGCCTAAGTATGGACCTGGAACCCTAAATTTAGACTCTGATGTTTAAAAATGATGGCCTTAATGTCCTTGACTCTATTGACTTCAATTTAATAGGAGTTGAGAGTCCTCAGTACCTTACAGGATCACATCCCAGGAAAATTAAAATAGTCTCCCTCCAACTTGATATATAGCCAGTTTTAAATCCATATGATAGCAACTCTCAGCTAATTTAAATTATTAAGATTGAGAGAGACTAAGAAATGCTTTATGAAAATTCAAATACTCTACATCTACTGTATTCTCTTTACCAGCCACAAAAAAGTAAAACTGTAAAATAAAAATCAGGTTAGCGAAGTAATATGGAGATAAATTTAACTCTGAAGTCCTAGAAGAGATTTATTTTCCAGCAATACCACAACAAACTGTGGTCTTGTCAGACTTTACAAGCTAAGTCTGACAAGTACTTGGATAGTAGGCTCCTAAGGAAACTGAAGGGTGCAACAGGAAGGGCTTTTGGTAGCTTAGTTGGTGGTGCACAGTTTTCAGACTTGATACCTTAATGAGATGTCCACGGTAGATCTGGTCAAAATTTTTCCAACAGAACGGTTTTCCATAAAAAAATGCTGATTTGACAAAATCTAAACGTTTAGTAGGAAGGTATTTTCCATGTAACCTTACTGAAACATTTTGTTTCAACAAGGTCAAAGCGCTTTGTTTTAATAAGGTCAAAGTGCTTTGTTTCAACTTTATTATTTTGACTATTAAGTAAAAATGATAGTTAAAATAAAGCACTTGAACCTTATTGAAACAGTTCAATAAGGCTGTTTCAATATTTCCAAAACAATTTTTTCAGAATTTTTGTTTTGTGAAAAATTTAGACTTTTGTTCCAACTTGGGATGACAGAAAATTTTGAAATGTTGGAATTTTCAGCAGAAATTTTAATTTTCAACCAGTTCTAGTCCAAATTTTGCTTTTGGGAGCACAGACTAGCACTTAGAAGTGTAACACTGTTATTTGAGTACCTGACTGCCCAAATTTGAAAACCATGGGGTGTTGTGTTGCTGGAGTTATTTTTCAGTTCTTGGATATTGCTATTTTTCTTGTTATTTTTCAGTTCTGTTGTGTAGTTGGTGGCATAGATGGGGTCAGACACCATCAGGTGGTGAAGGAACAACTATTTAGAACACATCACTGGACATCAGCAATACCAGGAGAAACGAGCTACAGAATGCCATTGAAAAGTAAAGTCAGGAAAGTAACTGAAATACGTCTGATGGATTGTATTTACTGAGGAACAACCTAGCCTATATTCTCAATTACTGAGGGATAATCTACACTCATTACTATATTTGCTTTCCACAAACTACTTTTAGTACTATTTTTTATGAGTGATGTACCTGAAAATTTGGATGGTAATATTTAAACTATATTGTTTAATTTATTAATCTTAATTTGGGATAGTATTTTATGACTTTTTAAACCATACTTTGTACTTTTGGAAAATTTAAGCATTACACCTAGATGCATAGAAATTCTCTCTAATCTATGTATTTGACAATTTTAAAATTAGCTTTAATAAAAATTTTAAATCTGTTCTTGCTATGTGCCGCGAAATAGTTGCTGTTCAGAAGGATCTACCAGTATGTCTACACTGCTATTAAATGCCCACATGGGCTACAGGGCTGGAAAATTATGGTGCAGACATTCAGACTCAGGCTGGTGCCTGGGCTCTGGCACCCTGCAAGCAAGAAGGGTCCCGGAACCCAATCTCCAGCCTGAACCTGAATGTCTACATAGCAATTTTATAACTCCGCAGCCCAAGCCCCGCAAGCCTGAGTCAGTTGACACAGACCAGCCGTGGGTGTTTTATTGCAGAGTAGACATATTCTATATTTCAGTGAAGAGATTCCTGTACACCATACAATATGTTGATGAGAGACACTATGTAAAGGCAGTTGCCTTTTTATACATTGTCAACCTTAGTTTCAAATAGTGTGAGATAGACACAACTTGTGGGAAACGTTGTGGCTGGAATGAGATAGGGAGTTACACAGCCCCACTCAGATCTACAATGATTCAGGCTTGCCCAGGAAACTGAGATTCCATTTCCTTTGTATTCAGGAAAAAGCAAAGGACAGAGCATGTTAGCTAACTAAGGCCAAATAATACATCTTAGAATCACTCTTTTATAATATCTTTACTATCCTATTAGGGCCCAAGCCTGCAAATCCTTCATCACACAAATAGCTCATACTCTCATAAATAATCCCACTGCTGTCAATCATGAGAGCAAGACTTTGCAGGATTGGGCCTCTACTTGTTAGGCCATATTCATCCTTGCATTAATACTGTGCTAGCCATCACTCTTGTTGCTATAGGGCTCAAGCACCATTTGCTTGATCTGTGGGCAGTGGGTAAAACAGTGCTATTTATTACCCCATGCCTATAGCATGCTTTTATAGCATGGATCTATAAAGGATTTTTTTATAAAAATATCCTTGTTCACACTGGTCATAATAATTTGGCTAGAAGCCTGCTCCCTGTGATGTTTATATATATAGCATATTATATATTATATATATATACACACACACACATTATGTACACAGCAGTGGCTAGCACAGTTCCAACCACAATGTGGACATTGGATAGGGCTTAACAAAGATATTTTAAAACCTCAAAGACTACAGTTTGTGAAAAATGTTAGGCCTGCTTTCAAAGAAGTGCGTGTTGTAAGTATTTTTGGAAGTCACATCACAATAATGTAATTTAAGCAGAGCTGCTATGCCAGCAGTAACTGTGCCACTAAACCAGTGAGACTCTGCCAAGAACAAAGAATTGCTTAATACACACTAGAGACTCTTTGACCTCCCGATGCTTACTATTATTATATGTAACCCAACACTCCAGCCCATGCTGTAGTCAACTTAGGAAGCGTCATAATAATTAGCACACATTTAATATTTTCAAAGCATAATACAAATATTCAGCATCACAGCATCCCAGGGAGGTACCTTAGTTAAGTATTAGTTTCCTCATTTTACTCATGGAGAAACAGACGTAGAGAAGTTAAGGTTTCGATCCAGCAAAGCAAGGACATACTTAATTTTAAGCAAGTGAATAAATGGGAATACTCGTAGTTAACATTAAGCACCTACTTAAATGTTTTGCTGGAGTGGGGCGTAAGTAATTTGCCCAGAACTATAAACAAAACCAGTGGCAGAACCAGGATTAGATCTCAGAAGTGCTTCTCTCCTTGCACTGTTTTTAGCGTGTTAGACCAGCTTAGTTTAGCAATATTTTGTGCTATCACCCACAGTTTCTTTATTGGTCTAGTCCAAAAACAGCTGCCTGATGATTTCCTTCCTCCTTCTGAGCTGCTGTTAATAATTTCAGATAAATCATTTTCAAATCCTTCCTCTTCCTGCTCCTCCAAAAAGGTGTGTTTTTTTTTTATATTATTTTTTTGGCCCACATGTGTAATTATGGGGCCCTTTGGTGAGCCTAAATGAGTCAGGCCCTGCTCTCATTGCCAAACTGCTAGCTATACAACATGGCATTTAGTACAGCCATGGTAGCCAGTGCCACTTCCACCAGCTGCACTAGACCAGGCCTTTCTGAAAGCGTTAGAGGTTTAAATGAGACAGAACTCAACAGCCTTAGGAACAGAGAGAGACTGACCAGAGTTTAAATTTATAGCAAAATCTAGACCCTTCTGGGATTTCCAAATGTAACACTTGAACATGCAGTATTTTTTAACTCAGCAGGAAGCACAAAACACAGATCCTTGAAGGGCTACATCGGTAGAATCATAATTTTAAGAGTTTAGGATTAAAAGCATTTCAGGCCAAATTCTGTTTTCATTTACACCTTTGCAACCCCATTAATATGACTGGGTCTGCACATGTGTAACTGGGAGCAGAGTATGGGCTTTATGTCTACAACCAGCCCATTCACCAAAAATATATTTGCTGTGGGAGTACAAGTATACAAAACATTAGTCATACAAAACCTACCTGTGTAGCATTCATCCCTGCGGTTTAATTCGCTGTTACTCAAGCTGTGGAACTGACTGCTGATGGTTTGTTTTTGCAAGTCATTACAGGTACCAGTAGCTTGGTTCACAGTCCAAGTGTCACTGGAACATCCTCTTCTTTTGGTGAGGTAAGTTTTGTCCTTCGTGTGATGCACAGAGCTGACTGAAATATCACTACCTGTACATGAAGGTCCTATCCCTCTACACAAGACATTTGCTTTACTACCAGGAACTGGGTGTCTCATACTTATGGTTCTTACAGTTAAAAATACACAGTAAGATTCAGTTTATCTGGCTCAGAACTTGTGGTTTAATCTTATTAACTCTTCTTTTAAGGACCAAAAACAAAAATAACTCCCCTCCCACCCAAATCCAAGACTAATTTCAGTAGTTTAAAATCCTGCATAGATACAAAAATATCTGCCCAAGTGCTACCAATTCCTGCTTTGCATTCTTCTGTTGAGTTAAGCTTCTAACACAGAAACTAAAAGTAACACCTTGTTAAAGCCGTCACACCAGATTCAAAGAACATTGCTTCATGAAACAAAACATTGTACATGAAATGAAGCAAGCGTTTACTGAGCACGCTCTTGCGTTACTGTCTGTGACAGCGAAGAGTGTAGAGTTCTTAGCAGAGGCTGGTCTTTGGGAGGAGATATGTAAAGCCAGAAAGATTAACATAACGGGGTGGGCAGTGAATGACGCCAGCGTCGCTTTGCATAGCACTTACCAAAAGGGATAGGGAATGGTTTCAGAAGATTCTGTTTTTCTAATCATTGGATCCTTTCAGGCAGAAGAAGCTTCATACATAAACCCTGATTACCTTGTTTTAGTGACAACAGTAGAGCAAATTAGCCATTAACACTAGGTGTGTGAGGATAAGTGTAAAAGAGAGAGAGAGAGATGTGATGAAAGTTTATATATCTGCCATTTATCAAAAGAAATGCAGTTCCAAGCAAAACAGAGAAAACTGCATGATTTGGTGTTGTATGATTGCAAAGTTTCCTAGTGGGAGTTCTTTTATAAAAGGGGGGGGGGCGGAGATGTTCTTCCTTCCATTTGGGGAACATATCAACATTCTTCTCAACTTTACTCAGTTGAGTAAGAAAAATACATAGTCCCAATCCAAACCAGAAATATATCTCCAGTGATATTTCTTTCTTTTCAGTCATTTTTAGAATGTTATAAAGGATAGCATATATGTTATAAAAACTTGAAGATATTCTGAATACACATTATGGGCATAATCCTGCAACTTTTACTCATGCCAGTATTTTTACTCATGTACGCAGTCCTATTAAAATCAGTTGCCAAACATAAAGGAGAGTCTAAGGAAGTCTAGAAAGAGCCTCACTTGTGTAATTCACCTCCTGCCAGCCCCTACAACACGTTACACCAAGACTCCCTCATGCTTACACTTACTTAATTTCACACCCACTTACAAAAGTGTAATTTACACTCTCTCTCACATCACCTCGGAACTTGTCTCACTGAATCTAACTTTGATTCTCTGAATGTAAAGGAATTTAAATTGATGCAATATGCCTGCTGAGGGGCCAGAAGAAAGGAATGCAGCAGGCAAGTCACTAACAGAAGGGTGTCAGAATGTGAAAGTTAAAACAGGCTACACACTGATTGAACCTACATTCCAAGCAGCCAGAAAAAAAGTGTAAGTTACACTAACTTGGACTCCTTAACACATTGATAAGTGGTTGTAAGTAGGTGTAAGGGAATCTAACCAAGAAAAGGAGAGTCTGATTTACACCACACTACACATCACCACTGAATGGCCCAAAGAAACTACTTCTGTCTAACAACTACTGTGGTTAGTAAAGGCTGCAAGATTGGCCCTATTGTTTACAAAATGCTATTTAGAGTATGGCTCAAAGGAAGCACCGACAGGGCAAACTGCTTTTAAAGTAGATCCTGTTGTAAGGGGATGTGAGGAGCTCCTTGGCTGTGCTGGGATGAGTAATTTGCTACATCCCTTTAAAAAGTATGCATCATACTTGCCCCTCCCATCCTCCATCCCTGACACCGGCAGTTGAGCTCATGCCTATTCTTCACTCCTCCAAGATCCCTTTTTGGTGAGTTATACCTACAGGCAGCAACTTGGTAGCAGCTTGTGCACTCCTACAAGCCCAGAGGCTCTCTCACAGGCTGTGTGCATGATTCCCTTTCCTCACAGTGCAGCCGCATTAGAGAGGATCCTGACCTATTTTATAATGATAAAACAATGAAGCTTAACCTCATCATTAAGGTTAAAGTAAGATAGAAGATTAGCTTTTATGGCTTTTATGCTATCTGGTCTATTCATTAGAACAAAGAACTGCAGCTAAAGACAAAGAGTTGCTTTTTATGACAAATATCTGAGTGGTCTGTGATAGTATATAATATTATGGTCAAAGCAGGAATTTATGGCAGTCAGCAGCCACCAATTCATAATGTCACCAGAGAGAGAGACAGCTAAACATTTGGTAAACATGGGATCTAAGTTAATTCTTTCTGATGTCATTCCAGGACCCCTCTGTTATATATAAGCACATTCAGGAGAAGTGTCTTACAATACAGAGTTTGAGTTCTGCAGAGACTCTGCAAACTAACACTGATTTAATGCTGAACTCCTGCATTTCTTAATTGATATTTTAATCGCTAGGGCAGTAGTTCCCAACTTTGATGGTGAAAGCCCCACTAGTTAACATTAGATAAAACACACACCCCGCCCCGCCCCCTCACCAGCCATAAACCTATAAACACATATAATTATAATAATAATAACACTAAATTACATACATAAATAATAATAAATTACTCATACTGAATAAAAAGCTATGCCTTGCTGGTGCAGCTGCCACCATACTCCCCGTGTGGCCCAACCTCTTCCCATCCCTCATGGACTGAGGGTAATGGAGGAGGGCACTGGTAGGCCAGCCAGGGCTACTCCAGGTCCTCCACCAGCACTGGGCTGCTCCGCTTCAGCCGAGCACCCAGCAGGCATTGGTGGGGGGGGGGCTGCTCCTCCGCTTCAGCAGGCGCAGGGCTCGGGGGGCTAAATGACCTCAATATTACTGAAGCCTCATGGACCCCTGTAATCTTTGGCACCCCCAAGGGGGTTATGCAACCCAGGTTGGGAGCCATTGCACTAGGGGAACATAATTTTCCCTTAAATGTGCCTGCAGAACTTGTGCATTTTGATTAGCAACCATATCTTTGTATCAGCATAGCTATTGGCACTGAATTTCTTGTTTTTTATAAAGGGAAAGTAAAGGAAAAGTATGAAATAACCAAAAGTTGTGATTATTCCAGTGCTTGAATAAATGTGTGCGATGACATTCAGACTACAAACTGAACATAAAAATGCACCAGTGTCTGCTCCGTCAAAATGCACTGTGCAACACATTTGTAAAGTCTAGCGTGTGTCCCCTGCCAGTGGCTGAATCACATAACACACAACAATTGCTAACAAAAAGAGTTACTCTTTTAGCTGCAGTGGTAGAGGTCTGTGCTTTTGTGCTGAAGGTCCTGCTGATGACCCTGTGCTGAGATCATTACTCTGTGTACTTCCTGTGAAGCTGGAGTAAACTCACCGCACACTAGCTTACTTCCCACCTTTTTTTTTTTTTAACCCTGTCCATTTATAAGAGAACACAGAAACATAGGAATTGCCTAATTGGCTCAGACCCATGGTCCAGTGTCCTGTCTCCAACAGTGGCAGCACCAGATGCTTCAAAGGAAGGTGCAAGAAAACCAACAGCTGGTAAATGAGGGGTAATCTGCCCTCCCTTCCCAAGGTTTTATCTAGAGGCTGGTTTAAACTCTGAAACATGAGATTTCCAGTACTTTTTTGGTTAACATTAACCATTATTACTGGATATTCTTGTTATACATATAAATGTTCAATCCTTCTTTGAACCTTGCTATGTTCTTGGCCTCAGTGCCATCCTGTGTTATATGAAAAAGTGTTTTCTATTAGCAGGTTTGAATCTGTCACTTCTCATTTTCATTGAATGCCCCTTGTTTCTTTTTTAGGAGACAAGGAAAACAGAAGCTCCTGTTCTACTTACCTATACCATTAATTATTTTGTGTACTTTTGTTATGTCCTCTCTAAGGTAAACAATTCAAATCTTTTCAGTCTCTCTTCATAGAAGAGTTTTTCTAATTTAGCTCACTTGAAAACCTCACTTAATACCAATGTAGACACAGTTCAACAGTGGTGGCAGTGTGGCCTAATGGAGGAAGCATTGGACTGGGACTCAGGAGATACGCATTTTATTCCTGGCTCTGCCACTGGTCTGCTGTGCAACCTTGGACAAGTCACTTCATCTGTCTGTGCCTCATTTTTCCCCATTTGTAAAATGAGGATAATAATACTGACATTTATAAAAAGCTTTGAGACCTACTGATGAAAAACACTATGTGAAAACGAGGTATTATTATTTACCTTTAGCTCAGTTTTAGCAGTTCAAATTATGGTATGAACTTGATTGAACTAATTAATTTTATGTGCCTCAGTTGTCAGGATGTTCAAGCTGAGACATTTTGGCCCTGATTTCAGAGCTGCTGAGTACTGCAGCTCCTATTGACTTCAACTGGAGATATGAGTGCTCAGTACTTCTGAAAATTAGGCCTAAGGTATCTCAAACCGGACACCCAAAATTAGTGTAATCTTTTGAAAAAAATCAGCATAGGAGACTACTACAGTCCTTAAGAGGAAAGGCTAATATCGTTCTGGATTCTGAACTCAGTTAAGGTTGTGCAAGGCAGCTGAGGTCATGCAGAGCTTCTGAACTCTTATGAGGTCATCCCTTATGATTCTGAACATTCTCTTCCTCTCTCAGTGTCAGTTCAGCTCTTGTTCTGCACATTTCAGTTGCAGTACAAACAATCTTCCCCACTTTATACAAGTATTGTAAACCTCAATTCAAATAATCGTACAAATATACAAATACTAAGATCGGCCAAGTAAAATAAAAGTGTCTGTTCTTAGAGCTCGGTGCAATGGGAGGGATTTTCTTTACAAGTGTTAGTACTAGAGATGAGCTTGAACTGAAACCTTGAATCCAAATACCCCAAAACATTGGGAAAGATTGGCTCCACATACAAATCCAGCTCTGAACTTTGTGGCTTGGACCCATTTCTAGTTTGGGGAAACACTTCCTTCAGTTCTGAACCACATGGGTTCATGTTATATATGTGTACAGTTCTTATTTTTATCAATTCAATCTTGTATTAATGAAAGAAACCTAAGGACCAGATCCTGACATCTGGTATAGCGCTAGGGTTACAGGCAGGAAAGAGTGAAAGAAACAGAGCAGGAACTCCCTCTGACCAAACAAGTAGCAGTAGGACGAGAGACTAGGTACAGCAACAGCCTGTGCAGCCCAGCTATATGGAGTGTGATTTGCCATCTAGGTAGTGTTTCCATTCCCCACCTTACAGCAGTCATCAACATACATTAGCTAGTGGTGTATGCTGCACTTTTAAAAAAAAAAAAACAGACAGAGTGAAATACTGGGGATTATTTAAATCAGTGACAAAACTCCCACTGACTCCCATCCAACAGGGTCAATAGAGCATTCTTTGGGTGAGTTGCCCAGGCCCAGCCTTGGGATCCTGACCTAGCTGGCAGGCAAGTGGATGCATCTACTAGAATCCCTGCTCCCATCAGCAGCACTGTCAGGGCATGATTTTACCCTAAGTATCCATACAGTCTATTTTCTTCACAATCAATTTATGCACTTTGTTTCTTTTCTTTTTGCCTTGTGATTAGCTACTAAGCCTATCAAATAAAGTACTATTTTCTTTTAGATAACACTTATTCTGAATATACATAATATCCACCTATTATAGTATTTTTACTTCTCTTACTTTATTTCCCTTTACTCCACTTTAGGAAAGTCCTGCTTTGCTTTCCCAAACCACATGGCAGTTTCATATCCTACCAAGCCACAGCTGCCTGCTCTTCTCTCCTGATCTGGAAACTCAGGCAGTCTTTAAGAACTAGTTTCCATTTTTCTGTCTACTGAAGGTATTTAACCCCTTTCTGCTTCACACAGTGATAGGGCACATATTATCCATCATAGGATGCATCTGTACTCATGGTAAATGTAGCCACAGCGATCAGTATTAGAGACCTGATTCTGTTTCCACTAAAGCCAGTAGGAGCGTTAGCAATGATTCCAGTGGGAGCTGTGTTAGATCCTAACATTCCAGAACTATGGAATGGTTCCGATCTGGATCCACAGAGAAGTGCTAAGGCTCCAGATTCTTTCTAACATGTTGCCTTCAAGTGTTATAAATCACCTTTTAAACAAGTTCTCTTCCTTTCCATCAGGCCGTTTTCTGATATTTATATGATGCAATATGAGAGCTGAGCAAAAATGGGATTGATAATGGTTAATTATTTCCTAGAAGAGGTAAGCAAACAGTGGTACTTGAATTTTTTGTGTGCTCCCCTATGCACCCTGACACTTGACAGCAGATTATAGTGAATGATGTGATGCCCTAAGAGGAGGAGATGTTCGTGGTCTAGATTGTGGGAACATATCACCTGGGGTAGCTTCCAAAATCTGGCCCTGTATTTATACACACACATTGAGGAATTGCACAAAACATGTTTCGTTTAATGTTTTTTTTGAATTTGTAATGAAATGAAAAGTCATCAATGATGCTGTATTACAATAAAAAGCCCAGTCGTGTAGTTCCTTAACTTTACTTTAATGGCAATTTTGTGTGAGCCAAACTTAGCTTCTGTGTTATCTCATGTAATATCACCAGTCATGTGATATCATTCGTCATAGAACCTTACAGCCTAGACAGATGCCTGCATTTCTAATGTATTTCACAAAGATTTTTTTTAAAAACCTATCATAAAGAAACAAAAAGTGGTGTAAGTCCACTTTAACAGCAGCAAACGGATAGGTGGAGCAGTCAGTGTTCATATGCCATGATTGCTGCAGACCATTTTGTTACCATTTAAGAACGCTTTAGAACAGTGGTTCTCAAACTTATTTGATTGGGCCCCCCTTCTTTGTGTCTGTAGTTGTTTATGTCCCTGCCCCCCACACAAGTACATACACCGCCACCAAGCTCTGAAAGCAGAGCAGAGAGCGGTGGCTGCTGGCTGGGTGCCCAGCTCTGAAGGCAGCACCGCGCCAGCAGCAGCACAGAAGTGAGGATGGCAATGTGAAACATGATATTCATCAATATCACTTTTTACAGCAGACTTAGCGTCCCATTGCCACCCTTACTTCTGTGCTGCTGCTGCTACCCCGGGGTCGACAGCCAGAGCCCCACCACCTCCAGGTGAAAGCTTGAACAGGGCGAGCCTGAGCCTGGACTCCCTCCTAGTGGGGGATTGAGAGAGGGCGTAGGAAAGAGACCCCAAGCCTGGGTGGTGGGGCTCCAGCTGTTTCCCTTTCTCCCCAGCTCCTGGGTGTGCATGGTCCTTCTGCATGAGCTCCAGTTACCCATAGAGCTAAAGAGCACAGAACTCCTGCCTTCCTGGACACATTCCCATGCCTCCCTTGGGAGGTCCATCCCCATAGTTTGAGAACTGCTGCTTTAGATGCATGATTTAGCAGTATTCCTTGAAGGCAGGCTGTTGAAAGGCTAGAGGTTTGTGTCTGGTACAACTGATTAATACTGGTTGTACAAGTTTTCATAAGCTTCATAAAGTTGAATATAGAAATGGTCAGAAACCCAAACCCCAAATCTGAATCTCTCCCTCTTCCCCAAACTTCAGGGACGTTTCATTCTGGATCTAAACATTTATAGCTTCAGCCCATCTCTACTTGAAAGTTGTTTTTGCCCCCATCTAAATCTACCATCCTAATAGTACCAAGTAGGCATGTCTTTTCACAATTTTTCAGTGGTTCTCTATCAACTAAGGCTGGTTTTTAATATTTTTTAAATATTAAAAATTGAGGTGCCCCATAACATTCTTAATTTAACCAACACTATTCAAATAGCTCTATTATTAATTTTGATAAAATACAAACTGAACTTTGTGGGTTTCCTCACTCTGAACAATTTGCTAGGTATAAACGTACTTGTAATTATGTATTATATGCTCAAAGACTGGTTTGTAACATACTTTAGTTGAAAGTGATTTCCAAAGAAGCTACTCTACAATGCTGGCACACCGGTATTCATACCCAGCTGTGCCATTCTGAGTAAGCAACTTTTTGTATAGAAGTGAACATTGAGGGACTTATGCAAAGCCCAGTAAAGTCAGTTGAAAGAAGTCTGTGAAATCAATGTCCACAGGCTTTGGACAAGACCATTAATGAGCTGAGTGCTGCCCTTAGTAAGCCTACACAACCTCAGTGAAGCCAATGGGTAAAATGCCCTCTCAGCCTGGTTACATTAGCTATTCAACAACAACAACAACAAAATCTTACTTTAACAACCTAAGTGTGCTGTATCCTGCTTTAGTGACTTGTCCTGACAGAGGATAAGAATCTATCACTGCTACCAACAAACGCAGGTGCTCTTTTAATTCAAGTGGCAACCGACTGTAATTTGGTGCTGAAAGACCTTGATTTAATCTCAGCTGATGATCTTGGGAGCATCTCTCTCAATCTTCAAAGCCTGGCAAAGTGTGACACAAGCAATATGCCACAACCAACTAAATGCCTGTGTTTTGTTGTGCATCATGCCGTAACTGAAAGATAGCTAAAAACAATAACAAAACAAAATAGGTTTTAAGAATATTTTTTCAATTATGTGAATGTAATAAATCACTCTTTTAATAAAGAAAGAAAAATTCCACATCTGCATCCACAAGGACCACTCTTCCCCCCTCGCTCATGGCTCATCAGTAGGTATAACCCCCTCAACCTGCACATGCACAAATCAGGCCCCCTACCACCTGCGCTAAAGGAACAATTGTTATGCTTTATTTGGAACAGCCACTAGAGAAAGACGTGACACACACTGTGCCAGTGGTTACAGAACTCTTTGCTAGACATCAGTACAGTGCTGGAAATGAAAGATCTTGGGTTCTCTCTTCCTGGCTCTGAGAGGGGATTTTAATTCAGTGGCTAGAACCGTGGCTATAGGCATGATGACTGAGCGTGTGGATTTGGCACATTCATTCTGAGAGTCAGTGTGCCATGTAGATAAATCTTAGGTTTGCCATATTAAGTTCCCAGTTCCTCCTGAAGTAATCTTGTGCTACCTCTCACTTATCTGGAAAATGGAGAAATTATAATGGCCTCTACAGTAAGGTATGGGGTCTTGCTTAATAATAAGGATTCTAAAGGGTATAGACATTTAAAGAGAAGTCAATAGAGGGGAAACCAGAACTGACAGTCAATGTACTTTTAACTAGGCCACCATGTACATAGGTGAAGAGAAGCTCTCTTGTCCTTGGAATGATGCCTGCTTTGGTAGTGCGCCAAAACAGCCTCCCAGATTCACCTGAAAGATGGACAATCACTCAAAATCCAATACATTTGAGAGCTCTGGCTGGGGATGGGTTGTATTTATTTTGGATTTTTTTAGGTGTGCAGGTCACTTTTAATGTGAGTTTATTTTAAAAAACATTCAACAGCACTATTAGAAATAATTCAGCAGAGAAGGATTTTTTTAAAAAGTATTATAGCCTTAGCATTATAATAGCTAGTGACAGGCTTGTCAGTTTGACATTGATTCCAGGCAGAAGCATGGAGCAGCTGATACAGGACTCCACCAGTAAAGAATTAGAAATGACAATCAAGTTAGATTTATAGAAAATAGATCCTGTCAAACTAACTTGATTTTTTATGAGATTACAAGATCGATAAAGGTAATAATGTTGATGTAATACACTTAAACATTTGAAAGGTTTTGATTTGATAAGAGGACATTTTGATTAGAAAGCTAGAATGATACAAAATTAAAATGGTACACATTAAATGGATTAAAAACTGTTTAACTGATGGGTCTCAAACTGTAATCACCGAATGGGTGTGCTTCTAATGGAGGTCCACAGGGATCAGTTCTTGGTCCTGCACTATTTAACATTTGTATCAATTACCTGGAAGAGAACATAAAATCACTGATAAAATCTGCAGAGAACACAAAGATTGGGGGAGTGGTAAATAATGAAGTCTACAGGTCATTGATACAGAGTGATCCAGATCATATGGCAAACTGAGCACAAGCAAGCAACATGCATTTTAATATGGCTAAATGTAAATGTATACACCTAGGAACAAAGGATGCAGCCATAATTACAGGATGGGGGCTGTAGGGAAGCAATGTCTCTGAAAAGGAGTATGGTCATGGTGACTAGTCAGCTGAGCATGAGCTTCCAGTGGAATGCTGTGGCCAAAAGGACTAATGCGATCCTTGGATGCACAGATGGGGAATCTCAAGGACGAGTAGAGTGGTTATTTACCTTGTATTTGGTGCTGGGGTAACCACTGCTTGAATACCATGTCCAGTTCTGGTGCCCACAATGCAAGAAGGATGTTGATAAATTGGAGAAGGTTCAGAGAAGAGCTATGGGAATGATTAAAGGATTAGAAAACATGCCTTAAAGTGACAGACTCAAGGAACTCAATCAATTTTGCTTAGAAAGAAGGTTAAAGAGTGACTGGATCAGAGTGGCAGTGCTGCCTGCTGATTGCCTCAAAAAGTTGGGCACCACAGGGTACCTACTTGGAGAACACATTTGATAATGGACTCTTTCAATCTAACAGACAAAGGTATAACACAATCCACTGGCTGGAAATTGAAGCTAGACAAATTCAGACTGGAAACAAAGTATAAAAATCTTGGCCAGTGAAGGTAATTAACCATTGGAACATGTAACAAGGGTCATGGTGGATTCTTCAGCACTGGCCATTTTTAAAATTAAGATTGGATTTATTTTAAAAGATATGCTTTAGTTCAAAAGGAATAATTTTGGGGAAGTTCTAAGGCCTCTGTTATATAGGAAGTCAGATCAGATTACCACAGTGGTCCCTCCTGGCCTTGGAATTTATGAACATAAGACTCACGGGAAAATTCACCTCCTGTGCAGAAGGCCAGCACAAAACCTATGAACCAAAAGCCCACATAAATCCTCTTTAGAGGGCTTTGTGCTTGCCCTTTGCACAGGGGCAGATTTTAACCCAAAGTGATCAGACCCTGAGCCCTAGTACTTTTTTCCTGTGCAAAGGCAGAGGAGCAGCACTTTTCCTGAATTCACAAAGAAGGGAATCTCTTTCCTGATCCGCTTAACAGAAACAAATGTAAAGATGTAAATAAACAACATGGAAGAGAAATATAAAATAAAACTGAGAAACAAAGAAGTTAATTGCGCTTTAGTCTAACTATACAACAAATCAGATTAATTATTTCTACAGCACCCAAATAATGCCAAGTGCTTTACAGACAAAATAATCATGAATCTTGGCCCAAAGACTTTATAATTTATGTGTAGCTATAACAATTTAGTAACATTCAATGATAAACAAAACCAAGAACATGCTAAAAGTGTTTAAGCAAAGGATTGCAGAAGTGGCAGTGTCTGTCTTGTGGTCATTAGCACTGCCTCCTGCTGGCCCCTTTCACTTTGCATTGTCCTGCATCAATGAAGTTTCAGGGAACAGGGCAGATTTAGTGCATGTCAGCATGATGCACTCACTTTTTATTTGTTTATTCAGGGTCACATGCTGCCATCCTTATGTGTGGAGTAAGTTACTCTTTAACGTGAATCTAGTCCTTATTCAATTTTATGAGCAGAGATATTAATCAGTCAATCAACAGGCACCCTTCCCATGCTCTGGGTGCCCCTATAACAGCAACACTTTATGTCCTCAAATTTTTCATATCATATAGTAACATAATATTCTGTCATTCCTCCATGCTGAAACAAGGTCAACAATAATGCAGCCAAGATAAAATTCTTCAGCTCTCTAGATCCAAACCACCAAAGTTTGTATCTGGAGTTTTGACTTAAGCCCCCCGCTAGTTCCAAGAACACATGTTCCAACATCCTAGGCATGCATATCAGGCAGGTTGCAGTGTAGTTTGTTCTTGTGGTTACTGTCCTACTGTCAATAGCTTCCTATAATCCTGTATGCACTCTCCTCTCCGTGCAGACCCTGCTCAGTGATAAATTTGACCAGTTCCTACCCTTTCTACACTTTTTTCCAATCCCAATTCCAAACTCTGGTTTAAAACAGGGACTATAAACCATGCCAACGTGTCAACTCTGTGACATGCTTGTCTGTTTAACTATGTGACAGAGCAGCTGGAATGGAGGGAAAGCTCAGATGGGTAACAATCTGTGCCTGATAAATCACTAACACTCACATCATGTTCCCATTCCACCTGCCCTCAGGGGCCAAGAAGGCTAGAGCTACGGATTACAACACAGTCAGGCACTGAATGGGGGAAAGGGTGAGGAGGAGGGGTTTGTGGAGGGAGAGTGTACATTACTGCCATCTCCAGTTACTGCCTCAGCACACAAGGAAAGCCAATTTACTGGATACTGGCAACAGCCCCGGGGTTTGTAAACAGGATATGGTGCTTAACATGGGCAAAGTCCCGTAGAAGAAAGAAAAATAGGCTCTGAGCCCTGCTGGCCCTGGCTCACTTAGCACAGCAGCATGCCAGAGCCTGTAGGGAGGCAAAAGGCTTAAGGAAGCCTGTTGAAACCAGAGAGGGCAGTATTGGGCACTACTAACTGGGGAGAGAGAGTCACAGGAGCTGCTGCTTTAATCTACCCTATTCCAGGACAAACATACACATGATCCAAAACAGGAGGTAGTGGTTGCAACAGATTTGGAGACCCATTGGCATTTTGCTAATACAAGTGGTAAACTGATCTAGAAGCTGAACTGACTGAACGCTTAGGACTGTCACTGACTACACTTCCCAGGCATCTTGCTCATGCAGGATGTATTATACGATTGTTTTCTATTCAAGCTGCTATTTGAGATGGGGAGACACTGCCCAATTCAGGATGAATTTTATATCAGTTATTACCTGCTAAACACTCTGAGGTCTTCATATGAAAAGCACTGTAGAAATACAATGCATTATTAGTATTCTTTTATTAGTGTGAAAGTTTGGGACATGTGTTTTTTATTTTAGGGCCACAGTTTTTCATTTCTCAATATGTGGCTGCAAGTATGTTCATACAGCACCCCTCATTTGCGTGTTCAAGTACTTCCATGGATTATAGAGGCTACTAACCTGTATGCATAAGTAGTTGTCAGTGCAAGGCTGAAGGTGTAAATTTAGGGGCCGGGGTAGAATCCTTTTGAAAATTTTGGCTAGAAGTTAGGCATCTATATTGGGATCAAGGCACTGAAATATCTAAGGCCTAGTTTTCAGAGGTGCTGAGCATGTACCCACAGTTCCCAATTAAATCAATAGAAGTTGTAGGTATTCAGCAGCTTTGTAAAAATATTGAATGACTTGTTTAGGTAACTGAGCCTGGATTCGGGTCTCTAGTTTTAGGCACCCAAATCTACTGCTATGGCTACACTAGAAGGTTTACGGCAGGAGAGCACCAGCTCCTGAGAAACCTAAGTTATACTGCAGTAAATGCTAGCACACAGATAGCTTAGTTCTTCAGATCTACAAGTCAATTCAGATCAGTTCAGCTGGCACAACTCTTTTGCCTTTAAGTGCGTTGTTCCCCTAATTACACCTGCCAAATTGTTTTTAATGGAACTTTATATTTTATTTATTTACCTAGTGCTGTAGATCCAAGGCACTGGATTTTTTAAAGTAGCTACAAAGTATCAGCAGCTCCTCAGGGATTTATTAGTATTTCTTTCCTTGGTTTCTGTTTCAGAACTTCAGGTATTTTTGCAGACTGTTCTCTATTGCATTGAATGATTTGTTGGATGTTTGCTAATGAAGCATGTGAAAATGTTGAGAACTAATATATGTATTGTTGGTTTGCCACCATTCATGAGAATTTTAAAACTAAGGCCCAAATACTCAGACTTTCAGACAAATGATAGGTTCCTAAATAAGTAGTCAGATAGATCTGTGCATAGACTGATGATAGTATATAGCCCTAAAATGTTTTTTTAGGTGACTGGTACATTGTAACAGAAGGTGAAATCCTAGCATTTGCCAGAAACTCCACACCCTGTTAGTAGGAATTGGTCTGCTACAAAAGGGTTAAGTGGGTTTTGTTGACTCTTGGTGGCAGGTGGCTATTACCTGACCCAGAAATAGTATTTAGAGGGACGTGAGAGAGGACCTAGGGTGTGGGATGAGCAATCATGATTTAGGAATCCTAGACACAGCAAGCCTTATAGAAGGCTTAAGCTGAATTTTATCTTATTGTTGACTTTGTTTAAATAAAAGAAAAAAGAAGAAGTTAAGCCACAAGAAGGGGTTATTTGTTGTGTTTGCACAGAGTGGCATCTAACTGTGTTTTGGGTATTAAATATTTATAGATGTTTTCTTAAAATTATGCACCATAATACCACCTAACTCTTAAATAGCACTTTCCATCAGTAGATCTCAAATGACTTTACAAAAGAGGTAAATATTATCTCCATTTTACGGATGGTGAAACTGAAGCACAAAGATTAAGTGAGTTGCCCAAGACCACCTACCCAGGCCAGCAGCAGAGCTGGGAGTAGACCCTGGGTCTCCAGAGTAGAGCTGGCCAGGAATCTTCTGATGAAATGGTTTTTCCATAGGAAAATACCGATTTGTCAAAACCAAAAGTTTTCCACAGAAATGTTACAGTTTTAACATACTTCCTCCCCAAACCAGTGTGGCTTTCTTCCAGCTTGCCTGGAAGGTTGCTGTGGAGCCCAATTTTCCAGGGTCTGTGGCAGTGCTGCCTGCTGATTGTCTCAAAAAGTTGGGCACCACAGGGCTGCCAGGCTCCTTGCTGTGAAGCCAGCAGCCTAGAAGCCCTGAGATCCCTAGCAAAATCAGGGTTCCAGGTTCTCCACTCTGTGTGGCAGGGGACCCTCAGGATGAGGGCAGCTGGATGCTCCATTTTGTTTTGAAAATATTGAACCAAAACCCATCGAGGGAGGAGGGAGAGCTCCACAATTAAAATTTTCAAAACTTTCTCTCTACAGGAAACTTAGCTTTTTAATTCCAAATAGGAGCAAAAGTTTTTTGGTTTTTTTTTGAAATATTAGCATTTCTCATGGACTGGAAATAATTTTGAACACCTGTACTCCTGCATCCCAGGCCCGTTCTCTGTTCACTAGGTCACACTGCCACAATGAACACAATTTCAAAACTCTTAATAGAAACGGTTATGACAGTAATAAAGCATGAACAGACATAGTGGATGCACTTAGCATTCCAGTTGTTGTTTGCTATGAAGACTCCTTCCTGACAGTGCCAGCTCTTCTGGCCTCACTGACTGGATTGTGGAGTTAACCACACAATAATTAGTGCTTATGAATGGTGGGAAGTCCTGGATACAGAATGGCTGGTGAGGAGATAATAATGGAAAGCTTTTTATTAATGCAACAATGTCCATATTGAGACAGATCCTCCATTCCTTGTGCACCAAAACTTCCCAGTGACTGCAATGGGAAGCTTGACCTCAGTGAGTGCGTGGGTGCAGAAGGAATACCAGATCAGGCTTGTATGGAAAATTATGGATGAAAGTCTTGGCCCTCTGGAAGTCAATGGCAAAACTCCCCTATACTCCAATGAGGCTAGGATTTCACCTTCTGTTACAAATGTAACATTCACCTAAAAACGTTTTAGGGCAATATCCTGTTACCAGTCTATGCACAGAACTATCTGACCACTTATTTGGGAACCTAACTTTTACCTGGTAATCTGAGAATTTGGGCCTTAGTTTTAAAATTTTCATGAATGGTGACAAACCAACAACACATATATTAGTTCTCAACATTTTAACGTGCTTCATTAGCAAACATCCAACAAATCATTCAATGCAACAAAAATCAGTCTGCAAAAATACCTGAAGTTACAGAATCAAGAAAAGAAGTATTAATGCAATACCTGAAGAACTGCCAATACTTTGTAGCTACTTAATAAAATCCAGTGCCTTGGATCCAGAGCACTAGGTAAATAAATAAAATGTGATATAAAGTTCCATTAAAAACAATTCAGTGGATGCATCATTCTGGAGGGGGATTTGTAATCCTTCATTTTTATTCCTGCAAACTCTTTCCATGGAACTCTCATTTGAGCCAACCGAAGGAGTTGGGGATATTATATGCGGAAGAATTCTGGGAGAAGGCCCTTGAATTTGTACAAAACAAAAAAACTCATCAATTACAAAACCATAGCTTTGATTTACTCTGTGCTTATAACTTTTTCAGAAAGCACAGATAGAAGGTACTGTGCACCTGATTCTCCATTGTGCTTTATCTTGTGTAATCATTCACACTAGTGTAAAGTGGTGTCAAACACTACCCATTCTGAGTTAGTGGCATTTTATATCCATTTTGGAATCCCTTGTGCTGGTGTAAATGGAGAACACAAAGTGCAGGACAATAGAAAATCAGGTCCAATCCATCTTGATTTCAACAGAACAATTCACATCAGTCGAGCAAGCTGGGTTTTGTCTGTTATGCAGGCAAAATGGAAATTGTAAGTCAAAGCTAAACCACACAGATATATTTGCGGTACTGATTGGTAAGAGGCTGTGTAATGAAATATAGGTGTGGAAACTTTACAATCAGTGTCAAATTCAAAATCAAATTCCTACTATCACCAGTTGTCATTACTGATGTGACTAGTCCGATTGAAGTGGTTGGAACTTTTCACATGAGGTTCTAAAAGCTATGTTATATATACACATGAAAAGCCAATAGTACTAATGTCTGCAGGAACATGCCCATTGTTTGTACACGCTAACAAACTTACATTGCCACCCACGATAAGTTAAGGTATATTTTGTTAGACATTAAAACTTGAGATGCAGGGACCAGACCTATGTGTAGGGATAAGGTACTGAAATTAATTTTTCTTTTTGTTTTGTTCACCCTCTCATTTAACTCATCTATGTTAAGCTTCCATCATCACTGCCAGGACCTACTGCATTAGGTAGGTCATCATACCAGGATCTACTTCTTTAGGTCATGTGATAAATAAAAATCTATACTTGGATCTGGCAATTTCTGTTCACCACTCTTTTATTTACAATTCCAGGATGTTACCTTACTTCCATCCCATGTGGTGTAACTAATTTTGTGCATTTTTTAAAATTCATGTGTCTGCAACAAATAAAAGAAAGTTGAAGAAGAAATGGAATGAAAAGAGGCCAGACTGCTACTCTGTGAGACAGAGTCAAAGTTGGGATCACTGATTTGTCAGGCCAACGGAAAGGGAGAGCCTTGCATTGCTCCAGTGAGATCCTCTGGCTGCACTCTCAGCAGTGCTAACGGGCTCCACAAGGTTTGTTGTAGCGAGCAGGATAAGGTTGAACTGATAAACTTGGCTGAGTCTAGCTCCCCGGTTACTAACTATACAAACAAGTACACACTTACTAGGGATGTAAAAGCCTAACCGTTTAAACCGTAATCAGCTGTTTAAATGTTTTAAAGAGCTGATTACATTTAAACTGGGGGGGGGAGAAGCTGCTGGGCTCCCCTGGAGAGATAGGGGAGGGATAGGGGAGGCACGGAGCCCTGCGTGGGGCAGAGGGGTATCTGCAGCTGGGCTCAAGGCAGAGCGCCTGGGCAGCTCTGGCTGGCGGGGAGGCGCAGAGCCCAGCACAGTTCCTCCCGCAAGTGCAGAGCAGGGAGAGCCGCAGCTGGGCTCAGCTCAGCTCAGCTCTCGCTTGGCAGTGAGGAGCAGAGCCCAGCACAGCTCCCGCCGCCCACATTTAACCATTCTATTTTTAGTACATTTAAATGGATTTTTTTAAACAAAATTTTACATCCCTAACACTTATATCCTAGGGATCATTAAGGTGACTGGATGTCCCAATTTTATAAGGACAGTCCTGATATTCAGGGATCTCTCTTATATAGACACCTATTATCCTCCACCCCTTGTCCCAATTTTCCACACTTGCTATCTGGTTACCCTAGCACCGATCATGCATGTTGGTCCCTGCCCTGTTGCTGACAGGATCCATGCTCTGAGTTTGCATTTCAGGGGCTGCGTAATCCATCCCTCTCTTTCAGTGCATTTCTCCCTTCTTCTCAGGAATAAAGAGAGGAACATAATATAAACAGACACTTTAAGCATTCTCATTACTGTCTTACTTCTAATCCAACACAGTAGTACAATGAGCAACAGGGACCTCATGCAGTTAATTCCCTGTTCCAGTTTACCCAATATTTGAGATCTTTGGAAAATTCTGAGTAAAATTGCTTCTGTTTCACATGAATTTCACAAACCCTCAGAACAGGCAGTTTTTTACAAAAAATGTTCAGTATGAATATTTCATCCAGTTCAACAAATGAAACCTTGCACTCTCTGTGACATGTCATTATGTTATTCTCCTTGCCCAGCATGACAGGCCAACAGACTTCTGTTGCTGCTAGAATGATTTCCATGTAGGAGATTGTAAGTGCCAGCGGTAAGATCCTGACCTCACTGAAGACAATGGCAAAACTCTCCATTTTTATCTTTGTTGTTGTGAAAATACAGCTATCACCATGTAACCAGAAATGACAATACCCTGTATACTCTCTCATCCCCCAGCTCACCTCACTTTAATAAAATGTGACCCTCAAATCCTAATTTGGACGTTTGAAATGCTAACATCATTAGCCATAGGTCATTTCTCCCCCAACACCCATTTAATTTTAAAGTGGACATGGAAATTAAATGCAAAAAAAAATTAATGTTATGTTAACATCTGTCATACAATTTGTCACAAAGGTTAGAAAATGCAAAAGCTAGGTTTCCAGAGCTACTGTAACAACCATATTCATGTTTTATAGTATATGCTGGACAAAGAGTTACACTGTAATATTAAGTTAAACATTTAACAAAAACAGGAGTAGAAAGTACAAGGCATCTGAATTACTGCTGCTGTTTGACACATTTTTTTCATTTCCTGATTTTGTGATTTTAACTCAGCAACCTTATTATTGAGCCACTGTAATTTTTGCATTTTACAACTGAAAAGTGGAAATGTCTCCCTGTTTCTCCACTACTTAGTGATGCCAAGCATGTCCCTGGAGCACTTAAACTATTCAGCATTGCTTCTCAGTTCCCAGACCCTATTAAGATTCAAGAAGACACTTAAAAAGCCAAGAGACTTGAACATACTGGCAGTTATACTAGCTGATGAATGACAACAATAAATGAGAAATATAAAAATGCTTTGAATGGAAAGGTAAAATAGAACACAGCGTTCTTTATCTCACAGCTTCATCTTTTCAGATATTTCTGTCAAAACTCCCTCCCCCCCCCACTACCTTTTTAAAGCTGAAAACACCAAAAGAAAACTGAATTCCAGTGTGAAGGATTTACATTACAGTTTATCAACCTTCCTTAGGCTCCCTATAATCCAGAAATGAAAGACTCAGCCAAAGAACCTTGGAGTTTGTTTAACTGTGGAACTTTCCATTTGCAGAGAAGCATGAGTCATCTATTTTTCTACAAATGGAAAGTTCCACAGTTAATCCAGACCCTACAATTATGTTATTTGAAAACTAATTGTAAATGGTGTCTCCCACTTTCTGGATGCTCTGTGATGCCTACTCTAAGAACTACTTCAGGACACTTGCTACCCAGAACAAGATGAGGCTGGGAGTACTTGCAGAGCCTCTGTTTCTCTGTGCTCTCTGGCAGATGATTGAGAAGCACCATTACAGTAGTCTCAGAGGAGGCCAGCTGGGTGCTTTCAGAAACCACAGGAGACGCGCTGTACATGTAGCTGACCAAAAGGTTATTTTTCTAAACTGCTCAATCTTTTCTAAACTTTTTTTCTAAACTGCTCAATCTTTTTTGGAAGTAGGATGCCCGCTAATCCATCTCAACTGGGTGGTACCCTTCCCTGGAGAGTACTGGGGAGCAGTCAGAGCTGTTCAGATGACCTAACTCCAAAGACCTAGCATCTGACAGAAGCTGAATAAAATAATGACGCCCTCAAAAAAAAAAATATCTCCTGAAGGGAAATTAGGGGCCTAACTTCCAACTGTGCCTTTGAAAATATGCATCCTTGAGATAAGTTCCAAATCCTCAGCTAGTGTAAACTGGTGTTATTCCATTGACTTCAACTGGAGGGCTGCTGATTTGCACCATCAAGGAACTGGTCCAATAGTGTTTTTATCACTTGAAAGTTAAGATTTTTTCTAAACACTTATACACGGAAGAAATGCCCCATCATATGAGTTACCTACCAGAGTGGGTGTGGATTGGTGTGGATTATTGCAGAGAAAAGAAATTAACATAAGAAAAATATCCTTTTTTATTTTACCACCATTTCTTCGTTATAGCGGAGTAAGTTACAGAGAGAAACACACTCATTTCCAGGGCCAATTAGGCCCCTAGTTTCTTCGGGAAGAGGAAAGAGTTGAGGTCCTGTGATCCTCAGAACATTCTCTAACCGCAGCACTGCTGCAGACAGCCTTTGGTAGTGCATTGTCCACTACAAGAGGGACATCCTGATGTTTGCTTAAGACTGAACCAAAATTTGATTTTAACAACAATTAGTTTCACTTCCTTTTTTGCTGAAGTTCTAAAATAAAACAATTGAAATATGTGGCTCATGTGAATCAGTCCTGTTGTGGGTTTTATTTCCTTGCAAGTAGGAACTGACTTGAGATCAGAACTAAAATAAACTATGACCTGTGTTATGCAGGAGGTCAGATAAGAGGATCATAATAATTCCTTCTAATCCTTGTAATCCATGAACATAGACTCAGACTAAAGCCAGAAGGGACCATCATGAGCATATAGTCTGAATTGCTGCACATTGCAGGCCACCGAACCTCACCCACCTACTCCTGTAATAGACCCATAACCTCTGGCTGAGTTACTGAAGTCCTCAAATCATGTTTTAAAGACTTCAAGTTACAGAGAATCACCCATTTACACTACTTTAAAGTTGCAAGTGACCTGTGCCCCATACTGCAGAAGAAGGTGAAAACCCCCCAGGGTCTCTGCCAATCTGACCTGGGGGGAAAATTCCTTCTTGACTCCAAATATGGACCCTGAGCATGTGAGCAAGACCCACCAGCCAGATGCCTGGGAGACAATTCTGGCAGTAACTCAGAGCCCTACCCAACTAGTGTTCCATCACTGGCCATTGGGGATATTTGCTACTAGCAGTTGCAGACTGGCTTCTTGCCATTGTGGGCAGTCTTACCATAGCATCCCCTTGATTAACTTAAGTTGAATCTTGAAGCCAGTTAGGTTTTTTGCCTCCCTGGTCCCATTGGCAGGCTGTTCCAGAACTTCCACTCCTTTGATGGTTAGAAACCTTTGTCTAATGTCAAGCGTAAACTTCCTTCAGCCTTCATTTGGTTAGGCTGAACAAGCCAAGCTATTTGAGTCTCTTCTCATATGGTAGGTTTTCCGTTCTTTGGATCATTCTAGCAGCCCTTCTCTGTACCTGTTCCAGTTTGAGTTCATCTTTCTTAAACATGGGAGACCAGAATTGCACACAGTAGTCCAGATGAGGTCTCACCAGTGCCTTGTATAATGTTACTAACACTTTTCCCAGGTGGAAATAACTCACCTGAGGCATCCTAGAATTGCATTAGCCTTTTTCACAGTTGCATTGCATTTGCAACTTATAGTCATTGTATAATCAACCAATACACCCAGGTCTTTCTCCTCCTCGGTCACTTCCAACTGACACATCCCCAGCTTATAGCAAAAATTTCTCTTGTTAGTCCCCAAGTGCATGACCTTTCATTTTGTACTATTACATCCCATTTCTATTACTCCCGTTTTCAAGTTCATCCAGCTCTTCTTGTATGATATTCCGGTCCTCCTCCATATTGGCGATATCTCCCAACTCTGTGTCATCCGCAAGTTAGCACATTCCCACTTTTTGTGCCAAAGTCATTAATAAAAATATTGACTAGGATTGGTCCCAAGACCGATCCTTGAGGAACTCCACTAGTAACCTCCCTGCAGCCTGACAGTTCACCTTTCTGTCTGACCTGCTGTAGTCTTCCTTTTAAGCAGTTTCTTATCCACCTTTCAATTCTCATTTTAATCCCCATCATCATCTCCAATTTAACATGTGGAAAAGTATCAAATGCCTTACTGAAATCTAGGTAGATTAGATCCACTGCATTTCCTTTGTCTAAAAAAAAATCAGTTAACTTCTCAAAGAAAGATCAGGTTGTCCTAGCACCATCTACCTTTTGTAAAACGATGTTGTATTTTATCCTAATTACCATTTACCTCTATGTCCTTAACTACTTTCTCTTTTTTTTGTTTTAAGACCTTGCATACAACCGAGGTCAAAGTAACAGACCTGTAGTTTCCCAGATTACTATTTTTCCCTTTCTTAAAAATAGGTACTATATTTAGCAATTCTCCAGTCATATGGAAGATCTTCCTCCTAAAAAGGCTCTTTAGTTTTTGGTATGAATGCTAAGAATGTTCCTTTCTCCTTTGTTCTTTCACTCAGCTCTAGTTATCCAAGGGTTCGCTTACCTACTAACAAACAGTACTGCTTTAACTATACTAGTATAAAAGCAGTAGCAGTGTGACACAGTTATATTAGTATAAAAGTGCTTACACTAGTCTTGCTTGTTCCTGTACAGGAAGGGGGAATAAGCTATTTTAGGGTAAGGCTCCTTTGTACTGGTATATCTGCATCCACATTAATGGTCATACTAGTATTACTTCATCAATAAAATACAAAAACAATACCCCAACAGACATAGTCATCTTGGTATGACAACTGTTTAGAACATGCCTTAAAATTACAAGATAAAGCCGGCATCCAAATATGTCAACATTTTATTATATTTTTCCAGGGATGTTTGCAGAGCACTTGCCTACTGCACAGATATTTCAGAGATGATTTCTTATATGGTCTTTGGTATTTTAAAGGAACATAAGAATAATTAGTATCGGACAATTAGTTCATCAAATCTGCTAACTGGCTGTGGCCAATAACTGCTGCTTCAAAGGAAGATGAAATCACAGCCTTACCCTTCCACAGGGAATCATTTGGGGGATGGTGCAATTTCCATTAATATCAATGGAGAGACTCCCACTGACTTATTAGGAGCTGGATTAGGTCCATAATCAGCTATGAAATACTGTGCATGGGAAGGGGATTCCTTCTTGCTTGCTGCAGGCAACTAGCTTATGCTCTGAAATAGGTGGTTTTGTTACCCATATCATTTTCTTCACATGTAGTTATGCAAGGTAGGAAGTGCATTATCCAGCCCTCTTAATAAAAAACCCAAACATCCTATTTCTTTTGATGACCTCTTGTGGCAGTAAATTCCACAAGCTTATACTATGTACTAAACTTCCTCATATGGAGTCTAAATCTCCTTGTCCTTTAATATTTGAACCCTTTGAGTTTCAGGTTTGACTGAAACCTGAAGCAAAACTCCCAGAATGCAAGCCCACATTGATCAAACAACAAAGAAAGTTTGTACAAACCCCTGTGAAGTGAATGTGATACATTTCACACAGGTCTTAACAATATTGAAACCCTTAATTCACTTTCCTGCTTGAAAGCTTCAGGACTGATTTAGATTGAATGCTGCACAGTGCCAATATGCACATTATAACAGCCACTAGATGGGAAATCAACGTTTAGCCACTGCAGTAACAACGTGTGTGGGTAGATTGTTCCAAGAGCCCATGCTCAGGGGTTGAGAAAGCTCAAGGAGCCTTTCTCCCTGTTTAGACCGCCATCTTACAAGGGCAAGTCACACTTGCAGTGCATGCAACTTTCTGAGCCCAGGAATTCCTGCCGGCTAGTGGAGTATCCCAAGATGATAGCCACCCCAAAGGGGTAGGTGGAAAGCAGTGTCATAGCCTCCTCCTGTCCGCCCCACTAGCTAGTGGACCTTACCAGACACAGATGGGGGACAGGAGGGACACTGGTCAGAGAAACAGAAGTGTAGCAGTGGGTGTACTCTTGGGTATTCTGGGCAGTATTTATTTAGATAAAATCAACTAACATCTGCCCCTCCACCTACCACTTTCACTGAGGCTGTGCAGCTTTACATCATCCCCTACTGAGGCATGGACCAGAAGGGCACAGTCTGCTTGTCACAGGGTGGCTAGCCTTTTTAAAGGGAGATAGGTCTCAACCTGCCTGAGACAGGGCTGATTTGCCTCCCCAGGTGGAGACAATTAATTAAGTCATATGACAGCTGGTCATGTGATTAAAACCAAACCTCTTGGGGTAGTTCTCCACTGCAGCTGGGAGCAAGCCTCCCATCCCATGCCATCCCAGCCAAACAGACTTGCACTAGCTTTGCTTCAGCTGGTGTGCTAAAAATAGCAGTGTGGACATTGCAGCTCAGGCTCACAAGCCCACCCCATTCCTTGAGCCCAAGCTCAGGCTTAACAGCTACATGTCCATTTTTAGTACCCTAGTGTGAGTCTGTCTAGCTGGGCTGGAAGCCTTGCTCCCAGCTGCAACGTGGACATGCCTTTGGGAGCAGAGTGTGGGGGAGGTAGGAAAAACAGGGGCCTATAGATAGTCAAGAGGGACTGCAGAGCAAAGGGCAGGAAGAGAGAATCTCCTGCAGAAGACCCTGTGGAAGGGAGTTGAGGCTGAGAACAAAGCCCTAGCTGGAAGTTGTGTTTTGCTTTGGGGAAAATGGTAAAGAAGGTAGGCCAGGCCTTCTATCTTCTCCAGCAGTTCAGATCTGTAAAAGAGGGAGGAGGAACAGTGCCTACTTAAGGCTGGGGAGGAAGACTGTTTACTTTGAACTTCTTGGGGATTGGTTTATTAGCAGGAAGGGCTATTAGTGGGCTCATGGTTGTCTCTCGTGAGTATCTGAGGAGCCCATGGAGATGAACTAAGGCAGCATGCCGGAGGCCCACTCCTGGACATGAAGGGTGTGGGGGGAGGTGGCTGACCCTATTATACTGCCTTTTAGTGAGTAATTCTCTTAACATTTTAACTGCTTTCAGGTTGTCTCAGCTTTATTTGTATTACCCATCCACCCACTTCAATATATTACTACACACTTAACTTTCATTTGCCTCTGCTCTGCTTTAAGGTTAATAGCATTTCAGACTAAACAAGATCTGAAAATAAAGCATTAATGTAATAATTTTCATCTAATAATACCTAGTTCTTATATAGTGTTTTTAATCAGTAGAACTTAAAGCCCTTTACAAAGTAGGCCAGTATGATTCTCCCCGTTTTACAGGTAAGGAAATTCCCATGGGGGAGGGAAGTGACTTTCCCAAAGTCCCCCAGCAGGCCAGTGGCAGAGATGAGAATAAAACTCACATATCTTGAGGTCCCAGTCCAGTGCCCTATCCATCAGGTACATCAGGGCATGATTAAAGTCCCTCTGTACTTCAACAATTCTTAGTTGGCTGCTTATGAAACTGTAAAGCAACAAACTGAAAACTGACAAAGATAACTTCTTTATACAATGCACTAGTTAACAATTGGAACTCATTGCCACAAGATATCATTGAAAGAAAGAGCTTAATAAGGTTCAAAAAAATAATCAGACGACTATATAGATAATATATTTGAGAATGATAAATGAATAAGGGATCTAAATCCTCATGCTTCATAGCCTAAGCCAGACACCAACTGATGGGAGTTATGAAAAACTTCTCCTTTGGGCTGATAATGGGATTTATTGCACTTTTCTCTGAAGAATCTGGCTCTAACTACTGTCAGAAACAGAATATGAGACTACTCATTTGATCAGGTATAGCAGAATAGTAGCATGCTTTCTCCAAACTACCACATTTTGAACTGTGCGAGCCATAATTTAAGACATGGGACTTTGATTTTGAGAACCATGTAATTTCCTTTTTGGCTGTGAACAATTGCAATTTATTAGTTAGTCTCTTTACTCATAAAGAAGGTAGTTCTGCTTCCCACCAAAACATTTCACTGCAATATATTCTATTTGTTTAATCAATTTATTAGGTGCTTTTTCTGAGGAATTTAAGCAGCCAATGATGAAGAGGGACTACAAAGGATTAAACTACAAAGGATTAAAAATCTAGAAAAAAAGCAACCAGTCAAATCACGTGCACAGTCAGAGAGCAGCAAAAACATATTCCATGTCCAAAAGGATCCATTTCCAATAAGTTGGAAGAAGGGGAGAAAGCAAGAGAGTGGCAGAAGCTAAGAAAAATGGAGATAGTTGGAAACAGTCCATATAAGAGAAATAAAATAGTAAAATGGAACTGGACGTGTGCCCGAAAGACAGCCAGATAAGGATTCTGGTGGACCTCCTCTAGGATTAAGACCCAGTTTTTAGGGGTTGTCATTCCGCTCCTATCCTTTGGGAAGCTAGTGAAGAACAGTATAATACAATACAAGAAGCCTTATAAGTTAGGTTGAGTGCAAAGAAGGGGCACATAGCAGCTCTACTGATTGATTCCATGGAGGCACCTGCAGCCCAAATCCTAGGACTGGATTCTGTTGGTCAGGAGTAGGCATGAAGGGACAAGGGAGGGGCTGGACAGATGCTCCCTTGACTATTATGGATATGCACAACAGAGTCCCAGAAGTACAGAGACCTGGCAGGAGAGCAGGCAGCACTGCAGTGACCGATTTTTACAGGAGATGAGATTATGGAGCAGAAATCAGTCAGTGTGGAGGTGCCACATAAAATCTATACTAAATCTGGGGTTAAAAGTTTTCTTTGGCTTGGTTGTTCTAAAAAGTTACTTATTTTAGCCCAAGGTTAAAGAGCTTTTGATGAGTAAAGCAACAACTCTTTGTGTGACTCTTCATGTATTTTATAATCTCATTTAGCCGTGTTTGCTAAAAGGTCAGGAAAGATTTCTCTGCTTTTATGGAGTATTGTGGATTTTGCCTATTTATTTACTCTGCTGGAAGAGTTCACACAGAGTTTTAAGACATTGGGTCTGCTCCTGCTGTTTGAGAGCTACCCAAAATTCCCATTTCTTTAAGGCTAGGAATCTCAAAGGGGCCTAAGGGAGCTTGGTAGCCATTGAAATCCAACGAGAGGAAGGCACTTACCTCCCATAGGCATCTTTGAAAACTGCAGTCTTAACTGGTGAGACTGAACAAGAACAGTTTTTTCACATGAATGTTTTAAGATTAGGTATTTATTAACTGGTGTTTGCTTAACTAACTATCTACTAATGTTAGGTCATTGTGCTTTCACTGAGCTGATATATAGTCATTTGATGTACTGTAGGGTCAACAGACATATATTTATTGGCAATTCAATATTGCGAGCACATTTTCATGAGATTTATTCTTCCTGATAGGGCCTTAATGTTGAATCTATGGTAACTGCCTGTATCTCATTTTAAGGAATATGGAAAGAGGTCACTGTGGTCATAAGAAAGAACTCACATAAAGACTATGCAACTTTTTCCATGTCACGGATGCCTCCCCTCTGGCTCAGTAGCCACTAGCCCTCAATGTGCAATTCCTTCACGACCAAATCTCACCATCTTCACACAGACTCTTATGTGGGCAAATTTAACCAAACAGGAGCATAGCATAAGTAAGCATTGACGGATTTGGCCCTCAGTGAATACTTATGAGAAAATTAATAATACTTATTTTATAGGGAGACATCTAAGCACAGAACTAGGATTGAGAAACCTTTAAATTAAGCTAATCCACTCTGACATTGATTTGCTGTTTGGCACTGGGCAAGTGAATTAACATCACTTCCTCAGTGTCCCCATCTATAAAATGGGGATAATAATGTTTAGTTATCTAATTTATAGAGGTTTTTGGAGAATTAAATTAAATATTTGTAAAGTGCTTTGAAGTTGACAACTAAGTAGATGTTTGATTATTTGCTAACGTATTTATTATAGGAAAGCTCATCTAACTGTATGCTTCGATACATACTAAGATACATTTATTAAAATGTTCTGGATATAGAATGCCTTTGTTTCCCAATACAATTGTCTCCCCCACCTGACTCAGTTCCCACTGAAGTCAATGAAAAGACTAATTGATTCCAACAGGAGCTACAAGATGCTCAGCAGCTACGGAAATAAAGGCTATTTAGGTGCCTATTTTATTAAACTGTTTAAAAAACTCTTGGCTATAAAAAACTGCAGAGTTCATCTGTTTATTAGCTGCAATTCTTTTGTTCATCACATTCAAAATATGAGAAATTAGGTTTTGTATACAGTTGGCCTGCCTCTCTCACAGGAGTTTTAACTTAGTGTGTCTCTAACTTCACTCTGCCTAATCTTTTTATTTGATCCAGCTATCTAATCTATTTTATGTATCAATTAATCTGTCTATTTAGGTTCTCATACAGCACACATCACAGTAGTATTGAGCATTTCTCAAAATTATAGCATGCATTTAAAATGATATTCTCTTTCCCCCTCCATACAGCAGGGAGTGGGTATAATGCATGAGTCTTACACAAGGGTAAGGCCTAATATTCTCTCATTTATAAACTTATTTAGGATACCTCAGTGCTCCCATGAAATAGGAACCAATTTTGCAATTGTTGTGCACATCATAATCCTTACTCACCATAGTAGTTCCTTTGAATTCAGTTTAAATGTCACAGTAATCAGAAAGAGCCAAACAGAAGTCTTCAATTTGTCCTATATCATAAATGTTCTCCTGCTAACTGCTCATTCTTCAAATGTAGATGCCTAAATGGCAACATGGAAATTGCTGCCAAAGTCACTTTTTTCTGTTTCTTGTACAGCTTGTTTTGTTCAGGATGATTCACTATTTCACAATAAGCAGCAGGTTGCATAATTTTGGGTACGTGATCTGCACGCTTGTGTTACTGAAGTCATCTTTATTCCTGGAGGCTGTACTACTTTATTATCTAGGGGTAAGAAATGGGGACTGGCAACCTGAGTTTTGCTTCTGACTCCATGTCTTACCTTGGGAACCTAACTAATTAGTGCCTCAATTCTCTCATCCATAGTAACATCCCCACTTACAGAGTACTTTAAGATCACCAATGAAGGATTCAAAGGCAAAGTAATACATTATTATTGATCTGCTTAAGCACCATTAGAGGAGTCACATACATACTAGAAGTAATGGATCATTTACACTGCTTCAGACACTTAAATAATCTGGGTGTACATTTCTTTTGTGACTAAAAATCAGGGCCCAGCAGAACATTTTCATGTATTCATCATGGACAGGGACTATTATTATTGATTTATTTATTCACAGAGGTTTCAATAAGGTCAGAGACCCATTATCCTAGATGCTATTAAAACAAACAACTCCCTCTACCTACTCTCTACCCCAAAGAATTTACAAAAACTGCTATTTAATGAATCACTGAATAGTCTCTAATCGATCTCTCATTTCATCCAGACACCACAGAGGCCCCATCCTTGAGTATCCATTTCCCTGATCAGGATGACTAGACAAGAATCCCCTTGTAACACATCAGTGCTATCCATAACCAAAACATGGGAAGCCAGTACAGTGGCTAGAGCCAGAGTCAACAGACAGGAATCAGGGCCAAGGGTCAGGACCAGGTTACCTGGAATAAGACAGGCCAAGAGCATAGCCAAGCACAAACAAGCCTTATCACAACCATGAACAAATGAGTTGAACAGCAGTGTACTGCTGCTGGGCTTAAGAGCTGGTCTGCAGATTCTTCCAACCAATTAGATAGCATAACCAATCAAGCAGCCTGTTCAGGCCAGCTGCACTTGTTAGGTCGCCCAGAGACTTTCCCTGCTGCAGGCCCTGCTTCCTGATACATGCTACTCCTATGTGAGTCACAATGGAATGGTATAAGGTATTTCCATCCGGAAGCTGATCATGAAGTATGTTTTCCTCACCATGAGATAAGCAAATACTAATCTGGAAAAAATACAGAAAGCTTGAAATGACATTGGTCTCCTAAAAATTCTCAAGGGATATAAGACCCCATAAAGGGAAAAAATCCCTGCATTACACTGAGAGGAATATTATCTGTGGAGGAAAATCTGACAATCCATAATGTTTGATAAGATTTGTTCCTGCCAGATTCAGATAAAACTGTACAGCTTGAAAGACAGAGATTTTCATAACAATCAGGAGATCACAATTAATAATCATTATTTCTTTTTTTATTTTAATACATTCTTTATTACAAAGGCTGTCATATGCAAGGCCCAATAACTATGGTACAGATGGATTTTTTTTTAATGTGAGGCCAGTAATTCAATTAATAAGCTAATCATATTTGGGAAAGCTGTTAGCCTGAACTAACACAGCAAATGGGCTGTGAATAATAGTGTCAGATGCCCCAGTGTAGGGCATATCAAAGGTTTGCAGGAACTCCTGTAACTGACTACACAAATAGTAGAGTTGATCAAAGAAGCAATATGCTAGTAATGCTGGTTACTTGTTTGCTTGTGTTCCTGACTGTAGAGGCCAGGATTTCTGACTGAGGTGTTAGCCTATGGGAACTTACTGTTGAAGTCAATTCTGTATATCAAACATCAAAAGATAATTTAGCTATAATTGGAAAATCTGAGCTGATTATGTCAGTCAGCAAGCAGAAGTTGAGGGCTGATCTCTATGTGAAACTGTAAATGAGAGAAACAGAGACACTGAACCCAAATTGTGTATGGTGGTGAGATATATGGGTTCTTTTAAGAAAGACGTGAGGAAGACTGAGCCTGAATGTAGTTAATGAGATGACTTAAACATACAGGCCAAGACTTTCAAAGTGTGGATGCCTGAAGTTGGTCTATGAGAGTTGTGAACACTCAACACTTTTGAAAATCAGGTCACCTATATAGGGGCTTAACTTTATGAACCCATTTCAGAAAACCTTAGTTCCCATGTTTATCTGGATAAATTATTATTTTCTTGGGATTTTTTAACCTCTTGTGTGATATAATCCTGTATTTGCATCATATCTTGTAAATAAATCCTATATTTATTAAAATGTGAGCAACTGGAATAACTGTATGTAATTTAACCTAACCTACTGATTTTATGCATTTCTAATGTGCCTGACACTGTGCAATCTGAGTGCCCTGCACTCAGGTTAAAAACAATAATCACCTGAGAAGATCTTACTTTCCAGTTCCCCAAGGACTTTTCTGCACAGAGTCCGATCCTGCAAGATGCTGAAGGCATTTTTGTGGTGCTCAGCACCCTCAACTCCCATTTGATTTAAATAGGAGTTGAGAATGCTCAGCACCTTTCAAGGTGCTCAATGTTAGCATCAAGCACCAAGTGGGGCTTTCTCATTTATTTGTTCCCTAGGCTGCCATGAACTTTGTTTTATCCACTGAATTCTCTCTCTGTATTCTCAGCTTTTGAGGGGGACAATCACTTTAGACAGAGTCAGTGTTTTCACAAACAGACAGGGCCATAATTTAAGTGGAGAGGTCAGCTGATAATTGTATTTGCAGGTACATTTAGTTTTCCAAAGAGGTCAAACTGCACAATAGAGATGAGTGTAGTGGAGTACAAAGGGGAGATCAAGAAGAGAGGGTATTTGTGACACAGGCACAAACATACCCTCATTTTGTGTAGGAATTTATAGTTTAAAAGACAGCATTTCATTCTGGGACTTGCAGTCATCTTGGGAAAGATAAGAAAGTGTTTCATAACGTCACAAAAGGGACTATTATGACCATCTAATCTGACCAGCTGTGTAACACATGCCTGACCTTACCCAGTAATTTCTGCATCAAGCCTATAGCTATGATATATCTTTTAGATGATATCCAGTTTTGACTTAAAGACTGCATGTGACGAAGACTCCACTATGTCCTGACGTAAACTGTTCCAATGATTAATTACCATCACTGTTAAAAATGTGCACCTGATTTGTGGTTTGAATTTGTCTAGCTTCAGCTTCCAGCCACTGGATCTCATAGTGCTTTTGCTGTTAAAGAGCTATCTATTATCAGAAATCTCTTCTCCCTCTAGGTATCTGTAGATTGCGATCAGGACACATTGTAATCTTCTCTTCAATAAACTAAATTGATTGCGTTTCTTGAGTCTTTCACTATAATTCTCACTTCCAGACCTAGATTAATTCTTGTAGCTCTTTTCTGAACCCTTTCCAATTTTCAAAATTTTTCTTTGAGGCCCCTGTGTATATCAGTCCATGCTTGTCCACAGAGACATAATAATATTTCATCTTCTCAATATGCTTTTCTCTAATTGCCATTTTCAATGGTCACAAACAAGAGCATTCTTTAGAACTTCTTTTTTACACTCTCAAGAAATAGAACAAAACTTCACCAGAGTATCAAGGCATCATCCGCTTTTTCAAGGTGGCTTTGTAATAAGAACTGGGCTATCACACTTGATGGACAAACTTTGGAAGAATTGCCATCAAAGGCCAAATTTTCAAAAGTGATGTTGGGTACTGTTGTGTATTTTGCATCTTTCCTAGGTTGCCGTAGCAACAGAGCTTAGCTTGTTGCCATAGCAATAGAGTTAGACTATTAGGGGATAGCTCAGCCAGTCCTGGCTGGTTTTAGTGTAGTTCAATATAGACTTTTCATGGGTTTGCATCTCTCTCTGTTCCATGCTAATTTCTCTTTGAATATCAGTACTTTCCAAGGATTTAACATAACAGGTACCTCAGTTTTTGGGCATGCAATCTGAAGCACCTAAGGCCTTCTGTGTCTGAGATGCTGAACATCTGCAATTCCTTGTGATTGTGATCTTGACTTAAAGCTCTATCCTGAAAGGTGTTGAATACTCTTTTGAGATGCTGACGACTCTCAACTCCCACTGAAGTCAATGGGAGTTGAGGGCACTGAGTACACCAGAGGAGTACTAAGTGCCTCACAGGATGTAGCTCATAATGCCTATTGGTTTTGTAACAATTCTGTTTTTTCTTTGCCTGAGCCTCTCAGGCACAGTGGTTCTAATGCTCTTCAACCTACCTTAGAAATGTTTCCCATAACCACACCAAGGAAGCAAAGTGGTTATTTGTCAATAATATTCAAGATATTAAGGGTTCTAATTATGATGCAACTAATACAATGCAGGCCTTATTGTTATATACTGTTAATTTGGCAAGGCATTTCTGAAGACTGTTGGGATTTCTGATCAAATACCTAGGAGTATGTTAACTGTATCCGATGACCAATCATCTGGCAAGCTCGGTGAGAAGTTCAGTCACCTGTGCTAATGCTGTTTGAATTGTGATTGGATGATTAGAGCTGGCCTTTTAATTGTAGAGAGAAAGTCTCTAAAAAGTGATACAAGCTAGTGAGCTGACTTATTGCTACATCAGATGAGGGGAAAAGATTGGTTACACGTGACAAAGCCAGAACAAGCTGTGGAATTGTTGCTTGGAGTGGAGAAATGTAGTGGCACCGGACAACAGCCTGAACCTGAACATTTGCCTCTCACAGAGTCTGGCACACAGCTGCACAGCACTTACCACAGTGGCAAGCAAAGGGTACAAAGCCTTTGATGAGCTTATCTATTCACACCCTATCTTTAGCATATTAATTAAACAGTCATTGATGAGATTGAACTGATTAAAATGTAAAGCTTTGAAGGAACTGCTATGTCATAAATCACTTGCAAATTGCTAATCATCACTTTGATAACCAGCAGGGACGTAGGTACTGGTGGGCCTGGGTGGGCCAGGGTCCACCCACTTTGAAAGCAGGCCCACTTAAACTACCTGTGTAACTAGTTTTCTCGGCTGGTGGCTTCCCCAACTTCCTGCTTCCGGTCACGAGGCTGGAAGCAGGAAGTTCAGGAAGCCACCGGCCGAGAAAGACGTTCGGGTTTTTCAGCCAGCTCACCCCTGTCAGCCAGAGGCCCTGACAGAAGATCACACCTGGCTACGCCCCTGATAACCAGTCAGACCTACTGACATGGATTGCCTGTTCCTCTTTTCCATGGTGCACTGGCACAATACATACTGGAGTACATTTAACTGCAAAACAGCTGCTCAATGCCATGCTTAATGGGCCAGATTTTCAGCTGGCCTTAACCTGGCTGTAACTGTGTGTGTGCAAATTTTCCAAAGGCACACACTTGCATGCTTATTTGCTGCATTTCTTTGCCTAATAACAGAATTTGCAAGCACAAATATAGCAACTGTGCATGCATATTTGTGCAGATATGATTAGGGACCATGCTTTGAAAAAATGTTCCACTGTCTATCAATCAATCAATCAATCAATCCATCAATCTTATCACTGTGGCTAAAAGAACAAAATTGTATGATGTTATTTCTCTCTCCTTTTCTCTAACTAGGTCTTATAAGGCCCCCCACTTGAGCACTTGTCAAACAGCAGAAATTTCTCTTTCTTTCTTTTTTTCCTTCCCAGCCTGTAGGAGAAATTACTTGATTAATATAAAGGCTTATTTGTTTGTTTGTTGATGCTTGAAAGAGTAGGTGTACTATGTGTATTTGTAGAATTTATGGGTTTCTGCAGAGTTAACTCGTTATCTACACTCAAGTTACTTCTCTTAATTTAGCCTAGCCAGTCGAGCTGCTGTGTCCGTGCGATTACTCTCTTGTTGTATCATAATGAGTGGTCATGTGAGCAGCTGATGGTCTAGCCAACTTTAGTTAAAGCAGCAATGGTTTTTGTGTGTGGATGTGACTCGAGTTATAACTCAAGTTAACTTTGTAGTGAAGATAGATCTTCCTCACAGGATTTAAGTCAAAGAAAGGTGTTTTTGCATTTATAGTCCTATTTTCATCCCTATTTCTTCTTTCATAGTCTAGATCCAGATCCTGTGAAAATTCTCCTCCACTTAGGAGCCTTCTCCTATTGGTTGACATTTTCATGGTTCCAGTGGAACATAGCTTTTGTGGGATGCCATGTTCATAGCAGGAATAGCAATTGCTCATGTATTTAGGGCCAATCTTATGGAAGGTTTTGAATATCATGACAGAAACATTGAACTGGACTCTGTATTGAATGGGGAACCAGTGTAGAGAGCAGACCACCTAAGTGATGTGTTCTCAATGACCTACGTTATTAAGCAGATGAGCTTTTATGTTATGTGCTATTTGGAACTTTATATCCAGGAATGAAATGTGTGATTTCATTCCTGAATATAAAGGCTCTATAGCCTCCTCCCACATGAACGTGTTTGGAACAAAGGAAACGAATCAATAAATTATGCAGCTCTAAAATAGTCTCTGTTGGAAGGCATACTGCCACTTTCACAGTGGGTCTAAAAGTAGTATGGTAGGGATAGTCTGCAGCCTGAATAAAGCTTTGAGAGGGGATATACTGGAAACCCTCACATATGCACTGTAGCATCTGGCCAGATGCATGATGGGATTCTCCCACCAAACTCCTCTAAAACATCCCAAGCACTGGTAACATAGCTGGAGCAAGGACCATGCTGCTCTTAGCTTCCAGGCCACAGCTAAGCTCTGTGACCCTCAGTGGGGGAAGGGTCACAGAGTGTGGCAAGGAACTTAATGCAGCTCTTTTTAAACAAGGTATTTGTGCCATGTAACTATAGACTATGACACATGGAGCAGCTATTCCCTGCTCTCACCCCATGCTGCCTGACCAAAGCCCTTTCCCTATGTGTCCAGACTGCCATGGAGGTATCTGGTACCATTTATGCAGAGGGCAGAGAAAAGGTGAAACATACAGTGATCCCATCTTTCTGCTCCACATAGGGAAATGGTTGTTGGTGCTAACAAGGACTGTTAATGTGACAAAGCGAAGTGAGGGCAGTCATCTGAAGCGACAGAGCTTGATAAAAAACATACACTCTTATTTTTAAGCCTCTTGTGTGACTTTGTATTTTTCTGAGCCTTTTCACATGTGAATTCTCTCATGGACGCCTCATGTACTTGGAAAGCTGATTTTAGTTACAAGTATACATGGTGACAGGTAAATGATTACTTTTCCTCTATCACCACCTCTGAGCTGGGAATTTTCCACTACGGTGTCATTGCTAAGGGAAAATTTTAAAATGGCAGCAGACTCTCAAACTGTCTGATTCTAGTGCTGATATAGTGGTGCTTGATTTGCTTGACTAAAGAAGCTGCTGGCAAAAAAGTTACAGTTGGCAATTTGCTTGTCTCCTTGCATATTTTGGCTCTATAACCATGTTTTAAAGTTTTTTTTCAGACGTGTACAGAATAATCTGAACAGCTGTCATGTGGCCAAATGTGAATGTGATGAGAACAATTTACATATACAGTGTGATGTTACAACTTTAGTGGGATATGTTATAAATAAATATCAGTGTTAATGCTATTCATAAAAAGTATAATCTCATTTAAGAATAAAGAACTATTTGATTCTTCACTCACACTGCATTCATTTTTTTATCCTGGGATAGGGGTTTGATCCTGCAAACCTTTACATGAGTAGTTCCAGCATGGAACTGGAGGAAGGACTACTTGCATGAGTAAGTGGTTTCAGGGTTTGGCCCCTAACTGTCATCAAATATATAACATATACGAACTATTAACATCACAACCAGTTGCAGGCCTCATGAGCTGAAGTTCTCATGAAATCCCATTGGAAAACAGATCATAGAAATGAAAGATGGAAATGATTCATAGCATTAAGCCACCGAGTCCAAGCTCGTGGCAGTCCAGCTGTCTCATATTTCAGACTGCTGTGACCATTTTCACATTGGTGAATTCCTTGTTATCATTCCTTTCAAAGATTCCTGGAAATGAAATATTAAATGAGAGCTGAGATACTGTTCAGCCTGTGTAAAGGTATCAAAATCTGGTTCTAAACTGTCATGGCTACAGTCACTATAGAAATTAATACATTTAATACAGAATAATGTTAAAAAGTAAAAGTAAAAAAATACTATTTTAAATGAGAATCTGAGAAACATTATTTTTGTAGGCATCAAGCAGGAATGTACAGGTTTATCAAAGCCAGTAATTCAAAAATCTTTTGGCAGGAAGTCCTACAGAATGTTTGAAAATTGGGGAGTTCAGCGTGAACATGATTTTTGGCCCCAATTCAGCAAATCATCCTTATTCAGCAAAGCATGGAACTACATACTTAAGTTTAACCATTTGCTCTAAATCCCATTGATTTTAATTGGAGTTAAGTACATGGTTAAAGGATTTGTTGAATCCAGCCATGATATATCTGGAATTCAGAGCTGAATTTGAGAGAATCTAAATTGGTGTAATTTACACCTACTGTTTGCCTCATCAGTGCATAAATTACACCTGTTTAAACTCCTTTAGATTCACCCTCTAAATTTGGCCTGCAGTCTCCATACTGCTTAAAACAAGTCTGCAAAAGAGACTTGTGACTATAATTTGTTTTCTGCTTACAGCAAGATAACATTAGTGACAGTAAGAGAAAGTAATGAAACCTAACAGTTTTAATGAATTGAAAACTTCAGTATATTAAGAAGAATCACTGACATGAGAAAATGTGTGTGTTAAGTCACTGAAGGTTATACCAGATTGCATTTCTTCAAATGCATGATATTTCAGTTATAAGCTTGCAAACCAAGGAGTCTGCATATAAATACCACTTACTTTCTATTGCAAGGTGCAGGGAAGACCGAAAGGCTATGCAGTGTTCATTTATCTGCCTAAGTTTTCAAAAGAGCATTTCTCAAAGGCATTGCTGTATCTTGAGCTTCGTTGTTACTCCACTGGAGTCAACTGACACTAGCGGAGGAGCTGGCCCATGATGTGTTATAATACACAAGCAACTTTGAAGATGTGGAAAATGTGTGGAAAATCTGATTTATTTTCTTAGGGCCATGCCTTGCCAGCATGTCATGTGTGGAACTCCCACAAAAGCTAATGGGATTTCTGCATAAGAACTGATAGCAAGATAGAACCCAAAATTTGTAATCACTATGCAAGAATTTTTAATATAGATGTTTTCTGCACATTTTATTTACATACATCTACTGTACATGTATTTTCTACTAAGATTTTTAAAGATCACATTTTTATTTGTTCATTTTCTGAAGGTCTGCTGTTTTAAATTTTTTTATTCTAATTTTTTTTAATTAGCACTTTGTATTTTTGATGTGTAGATTTCAAAGTACTTTACATAGGTAAGCAAGAATTATTATTATTATTATTATTATAGGAGCCCAAGTTTTAAAAAATGGCCTAAATGACTTTGCCCAGTGTCATAGTCAATAGTAAAGCCAAGAATACAACTCCCATCTCATGACTATTAATCTAGTGCTTTATGACTTGACAACACTTCCTCCCTTTATAGGTAAAGGCCCATCTGTGAAGCCATCATCCCTGTCTCCTACAACTGACAGAAAATTAACAAAACTTGCTATTGCAGCTGCAAAACTAAAAGAAAACAAATAGACTGTCTAGTTCACCTTAGAAAACTATTTACCTTACTTTTTAAAATATGCCTGCTGCTAAAAAAACGTTATAGATGATGTAATACTGTATTTACTATTACAGATACAGCAGGCATGCTCTGTATTTGACCTTTCACATCTTCTTAAGTTTGCTAGGGGATTCAGAACGGGCAGTTTGTTGTATTTTTACCTTCACCTTTTTTCTCTAGAAGGTTCCAAAATAAAATACTCATGTATTCTTTTGTGTCAATTTGTTCTCATTAAGCCACATTGTGCCATCGGTTTTTAAATTAAAACTTCTCTTTGAAATCAATGGTGAGTTCTGCCTAAAGGTTGATGGCACAGTGTGGCCCAAAGTGCTCAGTTTGATTCTGAGCTGTTTGTTGTATTGGATATTCAAAACCCAAAATTCAAGCTTTGTTTGTTAGTCCTGACTGGACACACAGATTGCATGCTATTATTTCTGTTTCCTGCTTGAATGAATTTAGAGTCAAGTTTTTCAATCAAGTTACTGTTCACAGAGCCATTGTGAAATATTCACGCTCCTATAATCATAGTTCCATTCACTCCCAACCTATAATGAAGACAATCTGCATTCATGAATGTATATAGTTTCAAATATGTTATCTGCATCAAGCATTGTATTAAAATGAACATTTGGGCTGTGAAAAACTGCATTTTCAGTTTAGGGGGATTTGTACAACTCTTTCTTTGTTGTGGTTCATGTGGGTTTGAACCTACTCCCTTGAGGTTTGCATTAACTTTGGTGCTGAAGTACATTTTATTAATATGCTATATTGTTCAAGGATTTTCTAAACATAAGGTGCCATTCATAACCCCAAAAGAAACTCGGTTAACAAGGACACTGGGATACGTCACTAAACTTTAACACAGATGAAAAAAGGTTAACCGGCTAGATTTTGTTGCTGATGAACTGTCTCTTTCTATAGAATTAATAAAAGACATCTAGATAAGTTGATAGTCTTTGACCTTTCATTCCTTAAATAGTTCATTCCACTGCACGAACGTCCCTAATACAATGGAACCGATGTATTTATGTCAGAGACGTTGTGTCTGCACCTCATGACTGCATAACACAGCAGGATGGCTGTCAAATAATAAATGATCAGTTCATAGTTGTCATCTTGTACAGTTTGTCTTTTGTGTTCTGACATCCAAAAAACACCCATGCACCAATGGATCCAATAGTAGCTGTGCATCATTTATCCCGTCTGTCTCTGCCATTTAGAATAACAGGCCTACTTTTGGTTGTTTTTTAGCATGAAGGTAAAAGTCCCATCCAAACTGAAACATGGCACAGTTGAGTTCAGCCTGGGAGTAAATTTCTCCTCTTTCCCAGCCAAATCTGAAAAAAAATCTGATTTAACTATCTGTCTCTCTCATCTGAAACCAAACCCGTCACCCAAGATGAGGTGGAAAAGGAGTCAATGATCAAAGTCAGGGAAACAGGAGAAAAGGGACTTAGGGACTGTAGCTAGAACCACTTAGAGAAACAGTAGGAAGAAGAGCCCGACAGAGTGGATTTCAGAGGAGGTGAAGGAAGAGGGAGAGGCTGGAAATAGCAAAGCAAAATGAAGAGGAACCCAACACTGGCGAGTCAGCTATCAAATTGTGGAAAATGGGACAAGGAGAAGACAATGACAGATGTAAAGTCAAAGTGTCCTGCCTTCAGCAAGTCCAAAGACATCACTGAGTGGGAGATAAAAGGTTGTCGATAAGCCTTTTGGAGCTGCAGCAGTGGGAGCAGATGAAATAAAACAGGGCGAGGGGTAGCAAAAAGGTTGGCAAGAGTAAAGCCTGAAATAGGAATAACACTGCGGGCAGCGTCCTGAAGCAGCTGGATATTGACCTCATCTGCCTGCAGTTGGACATAGCAGATGACGGAGCCCTGAATAAAGTAGTTTTTGACAGTCAGCATGTGGAGGTACTTCTCTGGGTTGTTCACACTAATGTTGTCATACTTCTACACAGCAATTGAACACCTGCAACTGGCCCATACCAGCCGACTTGAGCTCACAGGGCTTGGGCTGTGGGGCTGTTTCATTGCTGTGTAGACTTCCGGGCTCAGGCTGGAGCCCAAGTTCTGTGACCCTTCCACACTGCGAGACTGAGTCAGCTGGCATGGGCCAGTTACAGATTTTTCTTTGCTGCATAGACATACCCACAGATACTTAGATCATTCTTTAATTCCACTACCACATCCTCCCCAACTAAGGATTGAAGAGTGACTATAAAAGCATCCCACCAGCTGGAAGTGGGGAGCCGCATGCGGGGAACCCTGAGAAAGGAAGAACACATAGGCCAGGAGTGTTGCCATAGGACAGCACAGAAGAGGAGAGGATGAATATAAAGGATAAGCCTAAATTGGGAGATATGGTCAGAGGCAAGAAGAAGAAGATGGAGATGAGTTGAGGATTTTTGATGGTGGGAAAGGGGTGTAGTTCTATATTTACATTCATAAACACATAATGACTTTTTATAAAGCTTCTTCTTTACTAGCATTTTTGTTTAGAAAGCAAAACTGCAATAATGTAATTCCCATCCATGCAAAACAATCAGCATTTGTTATTTGTATGAATAATCTTTTCCATAACAAGTATGGAACAATTCTGAATGACAATTATAATTTATTAAGGAATGGTGCTGGTTAAAAATGAAGCAGGTGACCCTATTAACCCCAATTTTTAAACTCCTTCTCAACTTCCTGAAATTTTGCAGTTTATTTTGTTCCAGAATAAAGCTTTTCTGGGAAGCAAGGTTAAAAAAAAAATCAGAAAAAGAGCTTTAAAATTATGTTTTTAAAATGTACCCATTGATGACTTTTAAAAAATATTTTCTAACTTGTTTTGGCTCATCATATCTAAAAAATGGCCTAGAAACACCACATCTGATTTGCTTTTATGTTCATGTTGAGGAGAAGAATCTTTTAGTCCTGCTGCAGGAGAGCCGTTTTTAGGCCACATAAGGTGTGTTAAAACAGGGCGCCCATGAACCTGTATGCTAGCCCATTTTTAATTTTTGGCACTCACTACAAAGTAGAAAAAATCCTACACAAAATATTTTGCTAAAAAAAGAATTAAGAATGAAAATGTGTTTCAGTGTAGTCCAGCTATACTCAATTTTCTTTACAAAAATCTTACACCTTTCAAAAACATTAGACTGTCTAGAAATGAATGGTTAAAGGATTCTGGTAAGCCTTCACTGCCCACTGTCCCCCTATCTGATTTACATTGCCCAGCCAACCTTAATCTTGCAAATCTACACAAAGGTCAAAATAACAAATTGCTAGAATATGAGAAAATTCCACTTTCTATTCAAGAGATCAATTTCCAGTAATCTCCTTGTGATTTGTTATTTTGACCTTTGCATATAATTTTTCAGATTTTAAGGACAAAGTTAAGTGGGTGGGCATTGTAAATCAGGGAGATAATAGTGAGTAAGGAAGATTTATGTGGCGGAGGGGAACTGACTGAATTCCTTAACTCGTCAATGACAGTCTAATTTTGGGGAATCTTTTTTAAACATGCAGTTTTCATAAAGAGCATAATGTTGTTGGACTTCACTGAAACACACTTTTAACAGTGTTTTTATTTGTTTGTTTAGGAATAACATATTGTATGGAAAACATCTTCTTATACAGTATCTCTTCACAGGGCCTAGTTCAAAGCCTATCGAGTCTTCCCTTTGGCTTAATTGGGCTTTAGATCTTGCTCTGAAGCAAGGATTATCCTGCCAATCATGTGAGCAAACAACCCGCTGGACCACTTCTAAGAAGGATTGAGACAAAACAACAGAATACAACAACATTTTCATCAGATATTCCATTTCAGCTGAGACAATTAAAAAAAAGATCTCCTTTGACTCCAATTGGCTGCATTGTAATTGCTATCATTAGTATTCAGAATATATATCCTTCTTTAGAACAGGTGTGTTCCATTAAATGTCTCCTAAAATGTAATACAAAGGCTTTTGATTAGAACAGTGTGACATTGAAATTGCCATAATGGATCAGACATAGATTAATCTATTCCAGTATCTTGAATCACAGTGCCAAGAACCAGAGGGTTTAGAAAAAGTGCAAGAAAACAGAAGGTGGACAGTTATGGAATAATATGTTTACAGGAGATCCTTGAGCTAGAGGATATATTCTGTCATGCAACATAAGGGTTCATATGTCTTCTAATATATTTTAATTCTATCTAATGCAACTATGGATGTTTTCACTGTTGCACTATACACATCAATGTCTAATTCTTGCTTGAATCCCACCAAACCCTTGGTCCACAAAACATCTAGTGGCCAGGGGTTCCACCAGCTACATACGTATTCTTTTTATCAGTATTAAATGATACTTGAAGTGTAGTTTGCTATGATTTGGGGCTTAATACAATCCCAACATTATATGCAACCAAAAGATGTGTAGGGGGTTTACTATTTGCCCATATTCTCTCTAGGAGAGATTTGAGCGTTCTGGTTATTGTATATTCAATATAAGTTATTATTCAAGGAGTATAGGATAATGGGTTATCATTTCCCATAGACACGGAGGATATAGTAGTATGTGAATTGAACATTAGTCTGATTAGGTCTCGTTTGCAATATTCCTATTGATTTCTTAATATTCAACAATTTCTCATTGTACTGCAATGGAAATTCTAGTCCCCTGCACTCAAGTAAATGCAGCATGGCAGCTCTTTTAAGTAGCCTGAATAATATTTAACAACATAACACAGCAGTGGCAAAAGTTCCTTCAGTTTCAATAGCATACCTCAAATTATGAAAATTTGATAGAACAAGTTCCTGAAAAAATTGTCCTCCCGTTGAAAAGAGGAAGAGGCGAGAAAACTCAAGTTTAGTAGCAGACTTCAAGTTAGAATTTAATATATTAATGAATTCTTGACAGCAAGTTAAAGAAGTATGGGATGGATGAATAGACTATAAGATGGAAAGAAAACCGGCTAGATAATTGGGCTCAATGGGTAGTGATCAATGACTTAGTGTCTAGTTGGCAACCAGTAACAAGCAGAGTGCCCCAGGAGTCGGTACTGGGACCAGGTTTGTTCAACATCTTCATTAATGATCTGGAGGATAGAGTGGATTGCACCCTCAGCAAGTTTTGCAGATGACATTAAGCTGGGAAGAGAGGTAGATACCATGGAGGGTAGGGATAGAATAGAGAGTGACCTAGACAAATTGGAAGATTGGGCCAAAAGAAATCTGATGAGGTTTAACAAGGACAAATGCAGAATTCTGCACGTAGGACGGAAGAATCCCGTGCACTGCTACAGACTGGGGACCGACTTGCTAGGCAGCAGTTCTGCAGAAAAGGACTGAGGGTTACAGTGGACAAGAAGCTGCATATGAGTCAGCAGTGTGCCCTTATTTCCAAGAAGGCTAATGGCATATTGGGCTGCATTAGTGGGAGCATTGCGAGCAGAGGGAAGTGATTATTCCCATCTAATTGGCATTGGTGAGTCCACATTTGGAATATGGTGTCCAGTTTTGGACCCCCACTACAGGAAGGATGTGGACAAATTGGAGAGAGTCCAGCGGAGGGCAACGAAAATGATTAAGGGGCTGAAGCACATGACTTCCAGGGAGGATGGAGTAGGCTGTTCTCAGAGGTAGCAGATAACAGAACAAGGAAGAACGGTCTCAACTTGAAATGGGGGAGATCACGGTTGGATATTAGGAAAAACGTTTTCATTCAGATGGTGGTGAAGCACTGGAATGGGTTACCTAAGGAGGTGGTGGAATCTCAATCCTTAGAGGTTTTTAAGGCCTGGCTTGACAAGCTCTGGCTGGGATGATTTAGTTGGGGTTAGTCCTGCTTTGAGCAGTGGTTTGGACTAGCTGACCTCCTGAGGTCCCTTACAATCCTAATATTCTATATTTGTTTGTAAAGTGTTCAGGTGCCATGGTATAAAATCTTGGACAGATAGGAAGGCAGAGTGACAGTATAATATTTTTTATTTTATATTTATATATTTTTTATTTTATATTTAGTGTGAGGTTGGATTTGTTGCTTAGCACTTTGGAAAACAGAATCAGAATTCAAAACAACCTTGATAAATTAGAGGATTAGTCTGAAATCAACAAGATAAAATTCAATAATGACAAGTGCAAAATACTACACTCATGAAGGAAAAATCAAATGCACAACAACAAAATAGGGAATAATGGGCTAGGTGGTAGTACTGCTGAAAAAGATCTGGGGGTTATAGTTGACCACTGTGAAAAAGGCTAATATCAGTTTGGGATATATTAACAGAAGTGTCATATGTAAGACATGGGAGGTAATTGTCATGTTGTACTTGGCACTGGTGAGGCCTCAGCTGGAGTACTGTGTCCAGTTTTGGGCACACACTTTAGGAAAGATATGGACAAATTGGAGAGAGTCCAGAGGGCAGCAACAAAAATCATAAAAGGTTTAGAAAACCTGACTTCTGAGGAAAGGTTAAAAAAACTGGACATGTTTAGTCCTGAAAAAAGACGACTGAGGATGGGACCTGATAACAGTCTTCAAATGTGTGAAGAACTGTCATAAGAAGGACAGCGATCAATTGTTCTCCCTTCCACTGAAGTTAGCACAAGAAATCATGGGCTTAATCTGCAGCACAGTTAGGTTAGATATTAGGAAACACTTTCTAACTATAAGGATAGTTAAACTCTAGAATAGGCTTCCAAAGGGGGATGTGGAATCCTGTCATTGGAGGTTTTTAAGAACACGTTACACAAACAACCTAGACTATGCCTGACGTGTTACTTGGGCCTCCCACAACACAGGGGGCTGGACTAAATGACCTCTCAAGATCTCTTCCAGCCCTACATTTCTATGATTCAAGGCTTTATCTTGCTCTCACTGAATTCAATGTGAGTTTTGCTAATAATGTCAAGGGGAACAGGTTAGGGCCCATTCTTTTCAATGTGTTTATTATCCCTCAGTACCTGCAAAATTCTATATGAGAAAATGAGGAAGTGCTTTAAATTAGGGCCGTCCAAAAAAAAAAAAAATTTTAAACTGTCATCAAATCTGTTACATTCTAAAACTAACAAAATAGTTGAACAGGTTTTGTTTGGAATACAATTTATCTTTGAGCTCAGAGGTCATCCACCCTGATGTGCTTCTTCAGCCAAGGTAAAATTTCATCCCTTGCTTTTCCTCTACTCTGCACTGTGATCTGCACTGGATGCTTGCTCCCATCCTTTCCAGAGGTGGCTGTGATTCACTGATACTGTGTGTACTCAATGAGCGACGCTCCTTGGGATGAATTATAAATGTACAAAATTTTATGATGTGTTTAACCATTTGATCACTTTTGGAGCTTTGTTCTTTAGCAAGAACAGAAGAACCCACACTCAGCAGAGAGACCATGACTGAGCCAAATACTACACCCTGGCTTGAGGAGAAAATTAGTGACTGACCCTAGAATTTGACTCAGCTCTGTAGTGGTGAAATCTGGCTGAGCACACAGCTCTGGCAGGCTCTATTCCGCAACTATAGGTCCAATATTTTCAAATGAGGGAACAATAATATTTTTAGAGCTTTCAAAACATACATTAAATGTGAACCAGGCAATGTTCACTTGGGCTTTGTATCTTATTATAAACCCAAATTTTGGGCTACTTTTCACTGGGAAGGGTTGCTCAGGTTTGCAAACCTTCTAACAAGCCTGGGTCAAGGTGTGAGTGAGCCTTGGCCAAGTTACAATTTTGAGAAGGAATCTGGCTGAGTTTCCTTTTGAGGTTTTGTTGTGATTCCCAGTGGGGTGCAAACCCCACACAAACTGAAGTCAGAACAAAGTTAGAACCCCTGCCAATAAAAACTGCTGAGTTTCACATAGCTCTAAATATTTTACAAGGACTGAAGCTTTGTTTGCTCTTGTTTGAAAGAACTGTTAGGATACTGCTCATAGTTTGCCTGACCTCTGCCTGTAATTGGGAAGGTTTACTCCTAAGCATACCTGTAACTTTCCACTTCACACTCAGTCTCAGCTATCCATTCAGTACAAACTATCCCTATGAGTGTGGGACATGTGAAGTCAAATTACAGAAAATGTCCAATTACAGCCATACCTTTGGGACAAATTCTGGTATTTTGCCATTTGTGACCATTTTGATTAATGGCCAAACAAATGCTACAACACTAGCATTCATTTGTGCCCTTATTCCACCCAGCTGTAGCGTGGCTATACGCCTGACCCCTTTATGCAGATTACTTCTGCTAGAAGCAGAATCATCTGCTGAGAGGGAAGGGATGTGTATAGTTGCACTGTAAGGTCAGGGGTACAAAAGTGCAAACCATGCCTGCTGGACCCTAGGCCATGCCTTACTACAGTAGTTCTCAACCAGGGGTATGTGTACCCCTGCGGGTACTCAGAGGTTTTCCAGGGTGTATGTCACCTCATCTAGATATTTGCCTCATTTTACAACAAAGCTACATGAAAAGCACTAGCGAAGTCAGTGCAAACTAAAATTTTATACAGACAATGACATGTTTATACTACTCTGTATACTATATCATTGTTTCTCAACCTGGGGCGGGGGGGGGGGGGTCACAATTTATTTTGTAATTATATGGTAAAAATGAGAAAGTAAGCAATTTTTCAGTAATAGTGTGCTGTGAGACTTTTCTATTTTTATGTCTGATTTTGTAAGCAAGTAGTTTTAAAGTGAGGTGAAACTTAGGATACGCAAGACAAATCAGACTCCTGAAAGGGGTACAGTAGTGTTGAAAGGTTAAGAACCACTACCTTAGAATGCCCCTCCTGTTTTGAGACCACAGATCAGCTTCTCCACATTTTTTGGCAGGAATGGCAGAGTTACATAGAACTTTGAAGGTGGTGTCAAGAAGCTTGAATTTAATGCAAATTCAGAGGGGAACCAATGGAGGGATTCAGAGGAGGGAATGTCATGATCAAATCCATGGATAAGAAAGATGATTTTAACAGCAATATTTTGCATGGACTGGTGGGAAGCAATGGTATTGGGAATCCAGAGAGGAGGCCTTTACAGCAGCAGTCAATGCAAAATTTAAGGGGATGCTCAACAAGAGATTTGGATGCGAGAATGGAAAGAAAAAAACCATATCTTGGAGATGCTGAGGAGGAAGAACATATGGGCTGGATGTATTGGGCAAGAGAGAAGGAAGAGTACAACCTTTCAGATCGCAGGCCTGAATGATAGTAGGGATGGTGGTGTTGTCCATGGTGATAGAAAAGGGAGAGGGGAGAGTGAGAAAATTTTGGAGGGAAGTTGAGAATTGGACTCATAGTTTCATCTCATGTACAGGGATTTCCAAACACAGCTCCTGCTGGTGTTAATGAGTGGATGAACAAAATTAGAACAACAGACATCTTGGCTACGGCGGGGCATATGCAGAGCAGATTAGGAGAGAGGATATAAAGGTGGCTTTTTACTCTCCCGATTCTATGCCCTCTCTGTGCTGGTATAACTGAACTCTGTTCTAAATTATGCTGGTGTCAGTGGTTCCCAGGGGACACCACACTAGCCAGGGATCAGCAGGGCATAGGAATGCAACCTTAGGCAAATCCCCTTGTCCCATAGATGTGTCCTCTGCACCAGCTCAGGGGGAGGGCAGGTAGTGTAGAAGCCACAATGCAGTCTAAACCAACACCACCACATGATCCTCCCAGGGCAAGTTATGCAGGCTTGGGGGCCACACCAGTGGACTCAGATCCACTGCACCAGTGGATCTGGGCCCACTAGTGTCCTTATCAGAAAGGTTTTTGGATGAAGGTGGTGAAGGAGGGGTTTATGGTTTGGCCCTTATATTTTAGAACAGTCCTTTTATTCTGTTCCTCCTCCAAATTTCTCCTTAAAAGGCACTTTTCCTAGGACTCCTTCCTGCCTTGGTCTCTTCACCTTCCCCTACCTGAACCATTTTCCCGTGCCTTGGCTAGTCCTATTTATTTTAGATGATAAATTCTTTGGGGCAGGGACCGCGTCTTACTCAATGGCTTCAATCCCGCAATATGATCCCCATGGGCAGATCTTTGTGCCCAAGCAGAGCTGCAGCCCCCCACACACTTCCAGCTGTAGAACTGGGGCCTATGTTTGTAAAGTGCCAGGTCATCATACATGACTTGTGACATATAAATTTTTAAATAAATACTATAATACATATATTAATAAACGCTTTCTAAAATATTCATGTTTGGTGCAGATGGAATTGACAATTTTACCTGCTCCACTTAAGGTAATTTTAATTTAAAATATAAATTTATAATTTCAATAATAAGTGGTCACTTAGCTCACATTATTAAAAATAAAGATTTCTCATTAAAACTAATATTTTAGATTAAAACTAGAAAGATTAGATTAGATTAAAAACAGATTACAATACTTATCTTTACTAAAGTAAAGGTTATTTCAGCTACCATAAAGAATTGTGAAACTTCAGTATGTGTAGGGTTAAAGGCTGGAAATATGCTACAACTTGCAGTGGAAATTTCCACTGCATGCTTTATTGGCAGTGGAATGAGCCATACCCATCTGAAGGTGTGCACGTGTGTGGTCTCTTCATAAACACATTGGAATGCTGTGTCACATTATTTTTCCTGTCAGCTTTCTGACCAGTTTTTGTTTTTGGTCTTCCAGAGTTTTATGGGGTCATAGAGTACATAGTTAGACTGAAGTCAGTGGAAGTTTTGCCTGAATGAGGGCTGCAGGATCGCACTTCAGCCTGCTCTGATTTTTTTTATTCTTCAGGCTCCACTGTCCTGCAGCTCTTTGTCACTCATGGATATTTTCTGGTTCTTGTTTTTTACTACTGAGTGGGACAGTTTGCACATTTTAAATTCCATACAGTATAGAATACAGTATATTACATATACTGTATATATCGGATTGTAAATAGTTGGGGGCAAGTATATCTTTATAAGCACAGTGTTTTCACTTACTAAATATTATAATAATAATCCCCAAAAATAAGACCAAAAAAGTGGAAAGTCAAGACATATCTGTCAGAGGCAGTTTAGAGTTTATAAGGAGATGTTAGTGGTGTTAAACATGCAGGGTTGGATTCTCAGAAGTCCTCAGTCTTGGGCTAAGTGTACTCCTATTGAAGTCAGTGGACTTCATGGAGAGTGCAGTTAAGCTAATGCTGAATGCTTTTGAAAATCCCATTTATCTATCCATATCCATTCAAGATCAGAGTTTTAATGGTTATTCTTCTCCAGGTTTCTGTGTCTAACCAGATCTATATTGGTGCAGTGATAGAAGAACTGGTTTTGTTTATTTTGAAGAGAAATTTGAGTAAAAAATAAAAATACTACAATGTAAAGTGGGGCCAGGGGACTCATATTAAACACAAATTAAATATTATACATTTCTGTTTAGATGAGTGTTGCTATTTCTATTTAGGTGAGTGATCATTTTTGTCCAGGGAGATGGTCAAATGGCATAACCCTTGTTCACTTCGATATGTCTATTGATGATCTTCACCCATGCTAAATAATGGAATGATACCAATTATTCACTGGGGAAAGAAATGGTGTGTATTTAAGAGTTTAAATCTGGTTTGAGGCAGGATTTAATTTTATGTAATGGCTACTGGCTTTTGTTTACTATAACCAGTCCATGGAGGAAATGGTTTAAAGCTAAGTGGAATTTTAGGAAGCTGTTCCCATTATATTACAACAAAGTGTAGTTGAAAGATCAGGGGCTAAGAAGGAACCTACAAAGATCTCTGTGCAAATGGATTCCTGCACCTGCACAGTTTGAGATCCTAGGCAGCAAAAGGGGGAAAGTGCATAAAACAAAACCTGTGCTTTATAGATACTATTTTTATTTTGTGCCACCTGTTCCGTCCACAATATTATTAAGATGCTGCTTTGAGATTTTCACCTGGATATGCTGCATCTGAAGCAAAGAATTCAGAGGTAGAAACAAGTTCGTTTTCAGAAACAAAAGACGGAAATAAATGGCTACTTATCTGTACGATAACTATTGTTCTTCAAGATACGCACATATACATTCCATTGAATGTGTGTGCGCGTGCCCAATGCACTGGAGTTGAAGACTTTTGCCAGGAGTACCATTAAGGGGCACATGCACTACTGACATCCACATGCACTGAGCCAAGGGCATAAAAAGGGGCATGACTGCTAACTAATAACCGGAATAGTGGGGAAAGGGGGAAAGGTCATGGAATGTATATGTGCATAACATGTCAAAGAACAATAGTTACAGTACTAGTTTTTCTCTTGTACAGTTTTTTTCTCCTTTGAATGATTGTGCACATACACATTCCATTGTAGGAGACTCACCAGCAATTTTCTTTCATGTAATTAGACTTCAAATGACTTGAAGAAACTGCAGCTCTGAGTCACTGAAACTGGCCTCAACCTGGATAGCTTGAGTGATAATATTGCATCTGGAAAAGGTATGTACAGACAGCCACGTTGTTGCTTTACAAATGTCCACTATTGTTTACTTAAGAAGGCTGAGGAAGCGGAATGAGCCCTAGTGGAATGGGCTGTTATTCTCAGAGGAGGAGAAACCTTTGATAGAGTATAGCTGAGCTTGATAAAGTCAGAAATCCAGTATGATATACACTGGGCTGTAACCGGTTGCCCTTTAAATTCTTTCACAGAAGGCTATAAAGAGTCTGGGAGATGACCTGAAAGACTTTGTGCAGTCTAAGTAAAATATCCAAATATCCAAAGTGTGAAGCTTCTTTTTGGTTTTGGTAGAATGAGGTTTTGTGAAAAAAAAACACTGGAAAATACCCAATTTCCAAAGTGTGAAGCTTCTTTTTGGTTTTGGTAGTATGAGGTTTTGGGAAAAAAAACACTGGAAAATGAATGGTCTGACTGAGGTGGAATGTAGATATAACCTTCGGATGTGGCCTAAGAGAGAACTCATCTTTCTGAAATGTCATGAAATGGGGGGTCAACTAATAGTGCCTAGAGCATCAACAAATTCATGCAAAATTAATTGTTACCAGAAATGTTGTTTTAATTGACAGCAATGATAAGGAAGTAATTGCTAAAGGTTTGAAGGGGGAACCATTAAACAGGACAAGACTAAGTTCAGCTCCCAGGAGGGTATTCGACTGGAGACAGGAGGGTACATATGAATGAAGCCCTTCAAAAATTAGGTACCAAGGGATGCAAAAAGACAGAAAACCCATCTTCTGACAGATGTTTTGCAGACATGGAGGGTGACTGCACCCTCACAGAACTGATGGAGAGATCAGATGATTTCAAATGCAGGAGGTAGTCTAATATATGTGTAATTTCCACATTGCTTGCTGACAGCTGATGAGACTTGATTCCGACTGAGAACCTTTTCCATTTTGTAGCATAAGTGGGTCTGGTTGTGTCCTTCGTGCTGCACACCAAAATGGCTTGGACATCTCAGGAGCAAACTCTTTCCTCACTGCTCAGTTAGAGATCATCAGTGCAGTGAGGTGAAATAATTGTAGGTTGTGGTGCAGTAAATCTGTAAGTAAGTAAGTAAGGTTGAGACAGAAGGTCCTCAACCTGAGGTAGAGCTATTGGGAGGTTGAACTGAGAGTTGAGGTGGGTTGAGGTACCTGTACTTGTACCTGTACCTTGGTCAGGCTCTTGACATGAGGATTAAAGTTGCTTAGCCATATCTTCCTCAACCCCCTCAAAATTAGAGGGACAGGTGGAAATGCATACATCAGAAGACCTGACCAACAGAGAAGGAAAGCATTTGTTAAAGAACCCAGACCTATGGCCTGCTCTGGAGCAAAATTTCCATTTGTTGTTCAGGCTGGTCACAAAGAGGTCTACTAGGGGGTAACCCCAATGATGAAAGATCTGGTGCAGAATGCGTTTACAAAATTCCTGCTGAGAGAATCTGCAATAGAATTCTTCACCCTGGGAGGTGAAAACTCTTTAGCAAGTCATTGTTCTTTATGCAGAAATTGCACAGATGGATGGCTTCTGGCCAAAACTGATTCAACCTCACACTTCCTGCTTGTTCAGATAAAACATGGTAGTTGTGGTGGTAGTAAGTATTTGAACCATCTGGTTCTTGATGATGGAAATGAATGTCTCGCAACTCCAGTATGTTTAGATGGAGTGAAACCTGGGGCTTTCAAAGTGCCTGAAGTTGACCCAGGTGGGTTCACCAACATCTGGTAGAGGCATTTGTTACCAGGGTCATAACTGGTTGTAGTGGCAGGAAGAGAACTTCCTTCCATACATTTTGAGGGGTCATCCACCAATTCAGAGACTGAATCACTCGAGCAGGCACACAAATGAGATTTCTAAAGAATGCCTGTTTGGACAATATAACATGTGGAGCCAGGCTTAAAGACATCTGAGGTGAAGACTGGTATGCTGAGTTACATATATGTACAAGGCCATGTGTCCTAACAGCTGCAGACACAAGTGCACAGTTGTCCTTGGATTGGACTGGCAGGTTTTGGACACAGACTATGGACTGGAATCTGTTGGTTGTATGATAAGCCAGGCCAGTTGTAAAGTCTAGATCCGCCCCATGATATTTATTCTCTGTGTTATTTGTAATGTCAATTTGTCTATATTTAATTTTAGACAGATGAGGAAAGAGATGACTTGGTTATTGTTTGGATGTGGGACCTTGAACTTCCCTGAACTAGCCAATTGTCCAGGGAAGGAAATATTTAAATGCCTGAATGGCGTACATGAGCTGCTTGTGTCATACATTTAGTAACCACACTCAGGGCAGAAGATGGGACAAAAAGCAGTACAGCGTACTGATAGTGCACATTGCATACCATGAATTACAGTTACTTTCAGTGGCCAGGATGGATTGCCACATGAAAGTATATACACTGCAGATTGAGGGCAGCATACCAATCCCCCATCTCCAAGGAAGGGATAATAGATGCAAAGGTGACCATCCTGAACTTGATTTTCTTGATATATCTGTTCAACTTTCTTAGGTCTAGAATGGTTCAAGGGTCACTTTTCTTTTTGGGAATCGGCAATAGAAACCTCTCCTGTATTGGTAAGGAACTTCCTCTACTGCTCCCCAATTCAAAAGAGACTGTACTTCCTATATTAATACAGCTTAATTGGGCAGGTCCCTGAAAAAGGACAGGGAAGGTGAGTTGGGAAATGGGAGGGAAGAGAATTTAACAACATATTCCTCTTCACAGTGTTGAGCACCCAGGTGTCAAAAGAAATTTCTGTCCATACACTGTAAAAGATAGATAGGTGGTTTCCAAATGGGTGGGGGCTCTAAAATTTAGAGATGATTTACAGTTGGTATGCTGTCCTCGATTCTGATGTCAAAACAACTGTTTTGAAGCTGCAGTCTAGTAAGAAGGGCCTGCCGTGGAAGAAGCTGATGGGCTTAGCTCTCAGTCTACAGACATGCTAATTCTTGAGTGGTAGAAAGACCTGTACTGCACCTATGGTCTGAACAGTTTCCTCTGGCACTGGGGTGTAGACATCCAGCAAGTGAAGTGTTGCATGGGAATTTTTTAATGTGTGCATAGCATCAATCTTCTTGAAAAAAAGCTTAGTTCCCTCAGATGACAAATCTTCTACTGTATTTTGTAGTTCTCTTGGGATACCAATGGCCTGCAACCTAGAAGAATGTTGCATCGAGATGGCTGTCACCACTGAACATAAAGTCATTTCAGATACGTCAGTAGCTGCTTGGAGAGATGTCCAGGCAGTATGGTGTGCTTCGGAAACTATAGTCTAGAATTGCTCTTTGTATTTTTTAAGCAGCCTGTATGCAAACCTAGAAATTGCTGACCAATTAATAAAGGATATTTGACCAATAAAGCCTGATAATTTGAGACCCTCAATTGAAGGCTTGTGGTGGTACAAACCTTTCTTTCATAATCTTTCTTTCCTTATCTTTTGCTTGGGATGCAATTGCCTCAATCATTCATTCACTGCCATGACGACTATAGAATCCGGGAGAGGATAGGTGAAGAAATAATCATATTCTTGCTGAGGAATCTGATATCTTCTACCCATGTGTTCGGTAGTGGGTGGAATGGAAGCTGGTGTCTGCCAAAGGAACTTACAAGGTACTAGCAATGCTTCATTAATGGGAAGGGTGACCTCCTGACGAGTATTTCCAGGTTTCACAGTTCCCTGCCTACATTGTGAATTTCCAGCTGTCAGGCTGCTTATGAGACAGTGAACAGTGTAATTGCCATAGTTAAGTTACCATACAACTCTTTTCAAGCAAGCACATTTATTCTTAAGGTAAAAGCATTACAGAGAACATTTTAAAAACAATAAAAGAACCTACATGCATGCTAATAAACTTATCAGCGTTCACCCCCTCAATTTGACAAGAGTTCTGGCCAATGAACAGCCCTTCAAATCCTAACCAGGGGTTTTCCTGTGGTTAGCAGTTCATCACTCCTTTTGCTCAGAACAAGAGCCCAGACTGGGCCAAGTCCTTCCAACCGTTCTCCAGAAGAATTGGGGGCTCCTGGAACAGAAGGTCCTGTCCTTTTGATCAGAAAGTCAGTCCTATCAGTTTAAACTCAGGCTATTTATCCAAAAATTCTTTGTCTTTTGGTGTCTGGAGAATCCAGTTTGCACTAGTATAGGAGAGCCTCAGCAGGTGGTGGTGCTTTGCTGGTGGTGCATGACACTGGCAGTGTTGCCTAGTGGCCCACTGTGATGCAGTGGGAATTTTCTGTAAATATTTTGTATGAGTATTGTATGTACCTCAGTTTCCTGTACATGCTGCGTGGTTAACTAGGTGGAATGAAAAGGCTGTTTACTCATGGACAGGCTGTGACAGAAGTGTGAACGGCATCTAACTTCGGGGCCCAAGTCAATGAAGGGCCTGTGAAGACAATGGCAAAGCCAGTCATTGGCTCATTTGGTACCTAACAACTGATGCTATTAGTTACCTGTTGGCCTTCTATGATGAGATGACTGGCTATGTGGATATGGAGAATGCAGTAGACATGATATATCTTGACTTTAGCAAAGCTTTTGATATGGTCTCCCATAGTATTCTTGCCAGCAAGTTAAAGAAGTATGGGTTGGATTAATAGACTATAAGGTGGATAAAAAGCTGGCTAGATTATTGGGCTCAACAGGTAGTGATCAATGGTTCAATGTCTAGTTGGCAGCCAGTAACAAGTGGAGTTCCCCAGGGGTTGGTCCTGAGTCTGGTTTAGTTCAACATCTTCATTAATTATCTGGAGGATGGAGTGGATTGCACCCTCAGCAAGTTTGCAGATGACACTAAGGTGAGGGGAGTGGTAGATACTCTGGAGGGCAGGGATAGGATACAGAGTGACCTAGACAAATTGAAGATTGGGCCAAAAGATCTGATGAGGTTCAACAAGGACAAGTGCAGAGTCCTGCACTTAGGACAGAAGAATCCCGTGCACTGCTACAGACTGGGGACTGACTGGCTAGGCAGCAGTTCTGCAGAAAAGGACCTGAGGGTTACAGTGGACAAGAAGCTGGATATGAGTCAACAGTGTGCCCTTATTGCCAAGAAGCCTAATGGTGTATTGAGCTGCATTAGTGGGAACATTGCCAGCAGATTGAGGGAAGTGATTATTCCCTTCTATGCGGCATTGGTGAGTCCACATTTGGAGTATGGTGTCCAGTTTTGGACCCCCCCACTACAGGAAAGATGTGGACAAATTGGAGGGAGTCCAGCAGAGGGCAATGAAAATGATTAAGGGGCTGAAGCACATGACTTATGATGAGAAGCTGAGGGAACTAGGCTTGTTTTGTCTGCAGAAGAGAAGAGTGAAAGGGGATTTGATAGCGGCTTGTTACAAATGGATCCCATTATCATCAAATGCCTTTTCTCCCACATTTCAAGTCTTCTTAAACAAGTCTTTGAAATGTGGAAGAGAAGCCCTGGCTGGTAACAGTTACTTGATAGACTTATTAGCATTTTGTGTTATTTTACAAAATCTGCTGTGGTCTTCTGTTCCAAAGAGGTGTTTAAGTGAACCACATCTTTTTCCTCAGAATGATCAGGGATCTCAATTATCTATATATTGAAATGTCTAAGCCTGTTTTTCATGAAAAAGTCAATGTGTCATGCATTTCTTTCAGAAAAGAAGAGTGGTGATTAATGTCCATTGTATCAATTCAATCGTCAATGTTGAAACTCATGCAGGGAGATCAGAATATTTATTTGAATTTTGTAGCTCGAGAGAATCATTATATAGAGTTACGTGTACTATTACAGATATCAAAAAGCAGCATTTGAATGACTCTTTCCCCCAGGTGCTGGTTGAGTGAGTTAGTAGCCTGCCTGCTCAGGTTTTTTTAGGAGAACAGGTAAAGCTAAGTCTGTTTGGCATTTTAATTTGTTTTGGTGCTTTTTTAAGTTCTCCAACCTCATGGATTTTCTTAAAGTCATTCAAACACCTTTATACAACTTCTGACTACATTTTTTTTAAAGTAGTGGAATCCAAAAATGTATTGATTCTGATTTACAGAGGTGCTGAGCACCTGCAACTTTCCACTAAATATAATTGGAGCTTCAATGCACAGAACCATTCAAAAATCAAGTCCATAGTTTAAAGTCTTTAGAACAGCTTTGCCTGGGAGCTCAGTTTCAGATCATGCTTTCAGGTCGATATTGTCTTTGACTGCTTATTTATGAATATTAAAAATCTGCTCACTTTGGCTGTATATTGATGAAAAAGCAATATAGTCTAGGTAGGATGCTTACATAAAAAGTGAAGTGAATGCTATAATTGCTCTTACATTTCAGTGCTCTCTTAGGCCATGAAAACTTCAGTTAATATATATGATTTTAGCCCAAAATTAAATGTTTTTTCAAAACTCAAAAGTGATCTATTTAGTTGTTTGTAAGGGCTAAGAGGGAACTAGTGTTTAAGGTGCTGCTTTGCATCTCGTAAGCTCAAAAATAAATCTTGTGGGGAGGGAGATGGGAAAGAGTCTTTTCTAGCATGGGAGAAGAGGGTGGGACTCATGGGAGCACCTACCTAAGTATCCTGGATAAAACTCCTTAAAATACCACTTTTATTTACAGACTTCCACATAGACTGTATTTTCTTTGCTACTTCATTTGAAAATACCTGAAGGGAAATCTCAACCCAGGAATTTTATTAGCAAACTGACAGTTTTAAAAACAGATGTTTTTATCCAGAAAAGCCACAAAACGCACATCTCCCTTGAAACCAACTGAAAGGACATTCACTTTCAAGGACAGAATTGACACTATGGAGCAACGCATAGAGATCGTGGGCCATGTTTTGTTCTTGGTTATACCAACATAACTCCACTGACATTAATAGGGTTATGTGGTTACAACTGAAGATGGATTTTTACCCAGGATAAATGAGTAAGAAATACAAAGGACACGTTGCAGAACAAATCAGCACTTCTAAAGGTATGGCATAAATAACATTGCTAAGAGACCCAAACATAGACCAATTCTAAAACCAGAGGCTAGATCCTTGGCATCATTCCATTCCCATCATGCTGCTCTGGCAGCCTAAAAGTGGGTGGGGGATGAGGCAGGGAATTGGTGTCACTCCTTTACATATCGGCCAGACAAACTGGTAGGCCACACGGTAAGGAGTAAGTTACACCCATAAAGAGGTGTAGCAGCAGATATGAAGAGGAGGCATTCTACTGCTCCTTTTGGGGAGTGCTGCTTCATACTATGCCTCTTGACAGATTTAATGCAATTCGCACAATCAAGTCTATAACAAGGATCGTGCTGAGAAGTGACAAGACCACAATTATAGATATAAGGTGGGTGAGTGTAGAAGATGTGGCCTGTCCCTCCCTGGTAGTTTCGGAGGGAGGCCACTCCCCCTTGCTACACACCTGTGGGGGCAAACTTGAGCTAGTGGATTAGCTCTTCAGCATCCATAGCCCAAGCTATCGAGCAAGACAGGATGAGCAAAGAGTCTAGAGCCCTGGTCCTAGGTCAGGACGGGACAGGCAAAGCAAAGCAAGCAAACCCTTGGGCAGGGCATGGCAGGCAAATAGTCTATGGGCCTCTGAGGCTTCACGGGCCGGGATGAGGCGCCCACGCTATGGGTGGTGTGTGAAGCAGTGAGGGGGATGCAGGCCCACCCAACTCCACTACGTCCTAGCCCAGGGCCCTACCAGTGGCAGAGTATTCTGTCACTGGGTCAGCGGGGCTCCAGCCGAAATGCACCAACAAAGACTCGAGTGAGAGCCTAGCTGGATCTAAGTCGGCTATCCCTGGGCTACTTCCTCCACCCCGTGCCTGTGTACCTGCAGCCAAGGGTCATCATCCACTTCCCCGGGGTACGTTGCCAGCGATAGTCCCACCAAGCTTTCACTATCTGGGTCATCCACCAGCTCAGGAGGGGTCAGATGAGTCCTCATGGTAACCAGGCTCCTCTCTAGCTCATCTCTGCAGTGGCAGGCTGGCAACGTCCTTCCCCTTCAGCGGCTGCCCCCCATCTGAGCTGTAGGTCCCGCCCTTTATACTTCCGGTTCCTGTCTTGGTTCTGCCCCTCTGCTTCCAGTGTTGTGGGCATGGCTTCTCTGGCTCCACTCTCCTGGGGGTTGAGTAGCAGTCCCTCCCTATCAGTCTCGGAAGGAACCCATGCCATCTCACTACACAGAGGTAATATCTTTTATCAGACCAACTTCTTGACAAGCTCAATAAAGATATTACCTCACCCATCACGTCTCTCTAATATCCTGGGACCAACATGGCTACAACAACACTGTACAAGACCACAATTATGTTTTTTAGTAATAATTACATTGCCTTTACTCACAAGGTTTTAATAGAAATTTACTATGGCAAAATGTCAACCCATGTAGTTCTGCATCCTTCAAACCACTTAGATTTCACTTTGAATATAATTAAAAGGATATGATAAATCATCAATGATAAGGTAACATTTTTTCATGAGATAACACATCTGTATTAATGATGCATGCTACTACTAAATCACAATTAAGAACTTATGCAAACTGACGTAGACAAAGAAACATCCTTTGCAGTAATCTAAACTGTGAAATATCCTTAGCACAGTCTCCCATGGGAAGACCTGGATAGTTTAAAATAATAGCAGTAGCGACTTCAGAATGGCAAGAAGCTTTAAAACATGGAGAATATCTTAGGCATTTAAGTTGTAGAAGCATCCATAAATAATGATAGTCCCATAGACTATGTTTTTGCCATTCCCTTTAAGATTTCATGGTCTCTTTCTGAACAGTATTTTCTGATTCACTGTTTCCTGAATCCTACTAAAATTTGTATTTTAAACAAAAACAGGCAGGTTGATAATTTCTAAGTAAGTGGGCAATTAACTTTGGCAATTAACTTTGGGAAATGTTTTCATTAGCTGTAGATAGTCAGAAATGCAAGTCTGACATCTTCTGGCTGCTGAGGCACACAAACAGAGGTTTTCATACCACATTGTTGATACTGTGGGAAAAAGATTGGAATTCCTTATAGAAGGAATATTGTTGATAAAATCAATTTCAATTTGCATGACAGCTGGAACATCTATATTACTATTATTGAAGACTAAGATAAAGAACAATAACTTGAAGTTTTCCACTAGCCCCTGGAATCTAGAACCAGTAGATTTTTAGCTCTCATGTTAAATCTCCAGTAAGCTATAGTTCTGTCAAATGAGACTTAGGCACCTAACTGTTTAGGCACTTTTGTAAATCCAGATAGGCACCTATCTGCATCTCTAAGCGATGCCAACTCATGACTTTGTCATGAGTCTCATGATAATTATTGTTTCCCTTAAAGCTCCAGCTCCTGAGTCAAATGGATATGTGAGGATTTCAGCCTTCATTCTTAAAGAAAAAGTAAGTTTCTAGTCCTTGTGTCTGTGGAGAAAGCTTCTAAATGTGACCCCAGTGCACCCTAAAGGCTAAAAAAACCCAGAAGATAAATAAAAAGAACACCAGATCTATTATTTTTATTTAATCTCATGATTTTAAAACCATCTCATGATTTTTGATGAGCCTGGGGGTATGTCTATACTGATAGCGGCAAAGTCGCCACTGGCAGATCAATCTTTCTGGATTGATTGAGTGGTCAGTGTAGACCTGCTCAATCGATCAGGAAGTTGACACTGGTAATCCACCCCCTCAAGTGGCGTAGCACTGCGTCGACGAGAACACAGTTCCCATCGGCGTAGGGCAGTGAAGACGGCGCGCAGAAGGGAAGCACAGCAGTCGACGGGAGTTACACAAGAGTCTCTGTATAGCTTGCGTAACTCCCGTCAACTGCCGCTGAATTTCCAGGTAAATGTAGACCAGGGCTGACTTATGATTTTTGAACATTTGAGGTTAGCAATACTGCTAAGTGACTACATACTTTTAAAAAGCTGGCCCACACGTACAAGTAACATGTTACCCCAAGTCTAATGTGGGCAGAAAGGGTAGTAATTGCATCAGATTCCTGTTTCTGATCACAGATGACACTCCCATTAACTTTATATATGAAAAAAAAAATCACAGGTGCTTTTTAGTGTCACTTTTTTTTATGACTGGAGATGGTACGGCATCATTTGCTGATGTGAGGAATCAAGGCTTCGAACCTGGGCCCACAGGCAGTGCTCAGGCCATGACAGCCACCTGGCAGTTCACCTGAGTAACCAGGGAAGAATCAGCTTACAAAGCTCCACATTGAGGGAAACATCCAGCCCTCCAGTTGGCTGAGGGGCTCTATATAAATCAGGAAGTAACAAAAGGAAGTTGCCTGAGCAAAAGGAAGTTGCTTGCTTATATGACTCCTAAGACCAACATTCCTTTCTGCTCCTGGTTCCTGTCCCAGATTCCTATCTATTCCCACTTCCTGCTGTCCTGTCCTACTCCAGGTCCATGCTCCTCTGCCTTACCCCGATACTGCCTTACCTTAATGATGACCTCTAACTTGGTACCTGATGTTGTCTCCAGCTCTGACCCCTGGCTTGGAACCTGACACTGTCTCTAGCTCTGACCCCTGGCTTGGCACCTGATTCTGTCTTTAGTTTTGACCCTTGGCTCTGATCATCAGGCCTGACTGACCATCCCCCAGTCATTGCAGCCTCCCCCACATCATTACTCAATTCACACCATGACCTGTTATTGCCATTGATTTGTCTATCTAAATTAGAGTGTAAGCTTCTTTGGGTAGACACTTTACTTCCTTATATATTGATAAAGTGCCATGCAAACCAGTTATGCTGTGTAAATCTATATAATATAGAAGTGTCATGTTTGGATACTTGGAAGTTACTTGCATTCAGAGAGAAACCAGATGACAGGAACACAGGGAGATGTAAACACACACAGCCTGACTTTATTATCCTACTCTCAGACCAGACAGATTGGCTGAGCTATCCCATAATAGTCTAGCTCTGTTAGCTATGGTAAGCTAGACAGGACACAAAATACACAACATATTCCACCCCCCTTAATGAAAACGTCCATTTAACAGAACAATAACTAACCAAGGGAATGAGGGTAGACTGCCTCATTCCTTGGCTAAACCCCAGTGATTATTCAGCCCTGTAAACATGGGTTTGCCCTAGCTAAAGATTCAACCGTTGAGGAGGCGCTCTCTCTCTAGGTGGATTACGGCGGACTTCTCGTGTTCATGCACCGGAAGGTGTTATTGGTGCGGGTCTAACAATGGGCTCAGGACTTCTCCTACAAACAGTGGCAATTTAGCAGTCTGTCTATTGAGCTCCACTTTAACACCAACAGTACCCAACATAGGTACAGCTTCTCCATTGTACATCTTCAGAACAATTTTTGTCGGCTTAAGCGGAAAATGCTTTAACTTCTCCTTATACACAGTGTCTGAGACCAGCAAAACTGCTGCTCCTGTGTCCAGTTTCATGTGTACAGGTTTAACTTCCAATAGCGGTGTTACCCAGTATTCATGTGAACCAACTGACAGGGACAAGATGCGGAATGGCACTTCTTCTGACTGGGTGTCACTTTGATCATCCTGAGCCTGCTCAACTCCATGTAGATTTTTCTTTTTGGTCCACCAGACATCAGGCTTCTTTTTCTCCTGCTTGCCTGTTCTGTTTGACTCTTCTTTCTTATGTTTGCAGGCACGCTCAATGTGTCCTTTTTTGCCACATTGTCGACACACTAGGTCTTTACACCAGCATTCGTGACCCAGCTTTCCACAGCGGTAACACTCCCGGCTCCCCACTGTCTTGTTGGTAGGTTCTTGTGATACCTTGTGCTTTCTGATTGATGCACTTAATTATTGTGCTTCCTTTGCTGCCAGTTCCATGGAAACTGCAATTTCAATGGCCTTCTGCAAGGTGAGCTTGGCCTCTGTCGATAGGCGCTTCTGTATTGCTTCACTGCACAGACTACAAACTAACCTATCACACTGTGTGTCATTTAACACATTATTAAATTCACAATGCTTTGCAAGCTTCTTAAAAGCTGCTACATGTTGGGCAGTTGTTACACCTTCTTCTTGATTCCTTTTGTGGAACCTAAATCTCTCTGCATTTGCCAGTGGTTTTGGGGGAAAATGTGCCTCCAGGATTTTCACAATGTCACTGTAAGACTTTGTGCCTGGCTTATCAGGTTGCATTAAGCTGCACACCAAACTAAATGTTTTAGCTCCTACAACACTTAAGAAAGTTGCCACCTTCTTATGTCCAATTCCATTTGCAACAACAACAAAAACTCAAAACACTCAGTATATGAGCTCCATTGCTCCACAGTTTCATCAAATTGTCCCAGGTGCCCAGTGAGTGTAGCCATTGCTGCCTCTTTTTTTCCTTTTCTTTAGTGTCCTTTATTCATGTGTGTTGGGGCATCGTTCACACACAATTACTAGTAATTTCTTTTCACTAGCACTGCATTCCTCCCCCTTCCCAATCTGTCTGCTTTACTTTCGGTTTGTGCCATCAGCACAAACAGCAACACAGCCACATAGAACGGCAAAAGGTTTTCCTTACGTTTTTCTTTTGCTGCTCGCCGGTGGCAGTACCAGCACAGGTCCATTGTTCTCATCACCACTTTGTTATGTTTGGTACTTGGAAGTTACTTGCACTCAGAGAGAAACCAGCAGACAGGAATACAGGGAGATGTAAAAACACATAGCCTGAGTTTATTCTCCTATTCTACGACCAGACTCAACTAGCTGAGCTATCCTATAATAATGTAGCCCTGTTAGCTCCAGCAAGGTAGGCAGGACACAAAATACACAACAAGTGTCTGATACAATTTCTACATTGAACTAGAATATTTTAATAATATTTCTCTGACAGGACAATTTATACTGGAGAGAATAGTATACCAGAGAAAATAATGTTCTTTTACTCTTTGCAAATCCACTTCCTTCAAAAACTGCTGAGCTACTACCACCTGCAAACCATTAACTGAATAAACAGCATCCGTTAATTTAAAACATCTGCTCTTTGCAAGCAAATCTGAAAAACAACCTGAAAACTTTCTAATAAAAATGCTCTCTAGCAGTGTAATCTTGAAGCAGACTGCTCAGCTGCCCAATTCTTTCATGGCGGATGCTTTTTAAAACTACTCCCTGTGGTGTAGCTGTTTGATTAAATTTTTAAAGTCTGTTTTGTCCTGCCAGCTGCACTCCCCTTGTCCACACTTGAAAGACCATGCCATGCAGAGCACTGCATTTTCATTATAATAATCATTATAGTTTATTATTTTGTAGTGACCCTAAATATGCTAGACATTTCACCAAAGATATACCATACAAATATACACTCCCCACTCTGTTGAATTTGCGATCTTTGTAAATAACATGGCATGCCTCCCAGCTGCATGTCATCTCCCGGCTGAACATACCTTACTGTAAGGAGACATGCAGATTATTGACTCTGTGAATGTTGGTGAAATCACTTATGTTTTCTTCCAAAAGCCTCAGATCAGCCTGGTCTTATGCCATCATATAATTGTCAGCCCCAAGCAGAATTGTACAGCCCTTCTCTTTGGCACTGCTTGGTATACTGCTAATTTGGTAGGTATAAAAATAAAAAAAAATGTCTTCTGTATGCTGACATATTCTATATACACAGTTGATAACATTTTGATACCTGTCACAGACTTTCAGGGGAGTCAGGCACAGCCTTGCCTGTGACCTGGCAGTTATCACCCAGTTGATCCTAATATGGACTCAATTACTATTAGTGATCCCAGCTGTGGAAGGGACCTCAGGGTATGCTACACAGAGAGGGAAGAAAACTCATCAGGAGGAGGAAAAGAACTGGGATTGAGGATCAAGGAGAGTTCCTGCCCCCTGGCAAGGGCATGATAAAGGCAGGCTGGAAAGAATAATAGGGAGCAGATCAGATCGGGGGGAGGGGAACCCCTGAAATAAGACATGTAAGAAAGGGAAGTTGCTGGAGTCCCTGAGGAGGGAGGCAGAGGGGAAACTTGCTGAAAAGCAGCAGCATAGGACAACTCTGCAGGGTCCAGAGGTAAGGACAAAGAACAGGGCTACACTGAAGCTCTCAAGAGGGCCAGAAGAACTATTGGTTCGACTTAGGGTTTTTACCCAGACAGTCCAGTTTTGGGCTTCTGTGTCCAAGTGCCATTTAGGGTTGCTGGGTTTATTATTTTGTAGTGCCTCCAAATATGCTAGACATATTTCTGGGACCTGGCAACCCTAAATGGCACCTGAACCCAAAGTCTGGTTACCACGGAGCACAGAGAAGTGCTGGATCATTAACCCACGCCAGTCCCTGTTTAGCTGGGGCTGCCTTCTACCTGCAGGTGGGCTCCTTGAGATGACCCAGTGAGTGATGGGGGCAGGGCCTCGGGGGGAAGAGGTAGAGAAGAGGGGACCAGTTACCAGCAATTTGAAAGGTGACAACCCTAGTTCGACTGTTGATTTGGATTTACATTTGGACTTTTGTTACCACAGAAGAGGACTGAATTTAGGGGGCCTGGCTTGAGGGCTGCACCACAGAAAACCCAAACAGAGATGAGCCAGCACAGGGCTAAAGAAGTGGTCAACTGGGGGCATTAGAGATGAAGTCCCCTGCAAAGCCATCCTCTAATGCCAGGGGGTGATACAAAAGTGAATGCAACCACTTACATACCCAAGAGACCTCTGTAATAGCTGTAAACCTTTATCTCACTCAGTGGTGCTTGTATGAGGAATATGGGTCCTTTGGATGGTATGGTATTGACTTAGTTGTAACATTTGTTCACTGGCCACAGGTTTTGATATCATCCATTAGTGGTGTTTTTTGTACAGTTCTTTCCACTCTCGTGAGGACATGTACACATTGGATATGACCTAGCCTTCGTCAGATGTGGGTTACATGTGGGTTGCTTCGTTACAGTCCACAAAAGCTTATGCCTGCAGAAATTAAATTTGTTAGTCTTTGAAGTGCTACAGGACTCTTGTTGTTTTTGCTGTATACAGACTAACATGGCTACCCCTCTGGAACTTCTCAATAGACTTGTTATTGTGGATCTTGGTGAATTGTTTAACACACACACACTTAGAAAGCCCTGCAAAGATATTTTTCCTAGCCTGCCACTTTGATCATGTCACCCCTCTCTTTGCATCCCACCATCACCCCCTTTCTCTGTCACATCAAACATGAGCTACTCATCTTCACTTTCAAAACCTTTCATGGCCTATCCCCACCCCACCTATCATCCCTTATGCACTATGGGGATGTTGATTCCCACCTCCAATCAGCCAATAATGCCAGGCTCCATCACCCACTTATCAAATTTTCAAACAAGCACCTTTGTTCTTTCCCTCATGCTCCCCCTCATGCTTGTTCTCCTTCAAATGTTTCCTTTAAATTCTTGCCATGATGCTTACAAAAAACTTGACAATGGTTTGGGGTCGCTAGTGTGCTGAGACCACTGTCTATCATCTAAATATAAATTCTTCCTGTGTTCTCAGACATCGCATGATGGAGGACATGATTAATACTCTCTGTCTTTCTGGGCTACCTATCATGTTGACCGATACTGTTTAATTTCCTTGTACTCTCCCATCTGCCTGTATCCCTTTGTTGTCTCTTGTCTTATGAACTCTGGTAATACAAATAAAAGAACAATAATGTAATAAAACAAAATATCCTATAGACAATGACATTGCTGTAGAATCAAGAATGGTACTACTTGCATGACAAACATGACTTATCCATTCAGTCAACATTCAAACCACCAAAATATTTCCCCAAATGAAACTTTCATATGATCGGCCGGAACTGCAGCATCTAAGGACTGATTCTTTTTCAAAGAACAAAGGTTTTAAAGCCTGGACTAATACAAAGTTGTGGAAATAGCAGCTCTTAATCTTAACTGAATAACCTTATCTATTTTTTCAACTTGGATGCCACATTGGATTGGTTAGCACTATCACTATTTTATAAGGGACTGTCCTACCCTTCCCAGCCCCTTGCTGGCATTTTCCCTATTACAAGAGCAAATGAATCATGATTTTCTGAGCTCTGCATTCCTACTATGGAAAAAAGTCAGCAAGGGGCCCCATCTTCTAACATTCTTCTCTAATATTCTACCACCACATGACCTCCAAATACACAGATCTACTCCAAAAGAACGCTTTGATAGTTCAAAGATCCCAGTAAGGCATGGTTACATAAAGTAAATATTTCATATCAGTATTTTGATTTAATTAACCAGAATTAACTTTGCTGACATATTACATGAATTTTACATAAAGAGGAATTATGTGAAAAATAAATGTTGTTTTACCCAGGAGAGCTTTGGGCATAGCTTCAGTTTTCAGATACAAAATTACTGCAGTACTATTAATACTGAGTTTCCATAAACAAAGATGTTCCCTTCTTGAATCAAAGGAAATATGTGAAGGGGACAGAGCTGGAAAAGCCACTGCAAATTAGAGCAATAGAGAAGTGTCAGTTATGCACCAAATAGATACCTGCAAGCAACAAACAAATGGCATCCTTAATATTTTTACAATATTAGAGGAGTACTAGTTCTTACCTGAAGATGGTGCTTATGTACCATTAAACAAACAATTCATTCAATAATCTTCACCAAAACAATAAAATAAAATAAAAAATTCCCAGACAGTGAAACATAATAAATCCATCACCTACTTCTAGCTCCTCTTTTTAAAAGACAGAGAATGGATGGAACTATGACAGGGACCAAACCACATCTTTCTGCTATAGGAGGTGAGTTTTCCACGTCATGTTCATAGCTATTTCTGAAATTGGGGACTGCATCTTATTTTGCATGCAGATTAATGGTGAAATGCTCTTTCCTGCGCTGCCAAACATTAGTCTTTATAAAACACAACAAAAGAGTATTCATAAGGAATACTTAAAAAGGGAGATTACATATGCAGCTGGAACAAACATTTGGCTATCCAAACCTGCATGATTAAATACCTGACAGAAGCTGTAGTGTTGATAACTGGCCTCTGTTGATTCAGATTGAAAAGCCGTTGTTTAACTGCAGAAAGAGCAAATTAAAATATATTCCCAACAAATAAACCAAAAGGTGCACTTTTAGATGAAATTCTGAAGTGTTTGGATGTAACTTACTTCCTCTAAAGTTCTTTGCAGTGTTGTTGTATCTATGTTGGTCTCCGAATATTAGAGAAACAATGTGGGCGAGGTAATATCTTTTATTGGACCAACTTCTGTTGGTGAAAGAGACAACTGACCCAGAAGATTGAAAAAGAGCTCTGTATAACTCAAAAGCTTGTCTCATCCACCAACAGAAGTTGGTCCAATAAAAGATATTAACTCTTCTCTACAGTTGCCACTTAAAAAGAGCTAATAAGACTTTTATAATTAATATTTACAATTATATAGTGTCTTTCATCCCACAGGATCACAGAATGCTTCACAAACTATTTTATAGGCTATTGCTAGCAACCACTATAGTTAAGGATGTAAAAGAGTTTTCCTTATAAGCCCTCTTCCTGTTATCAGTCACTTATACATTTCTGAATGGTTCTCCTTTTGGTCTGAAACTTTCCAGTCTTGGTCTCTGTCTGAAAGTAATAGCCCTGATTCTTAGATGTCAGACTCAGGACCCACAGGATGAAGGGGTAAAGGTACTTTTATGCTGCAATCTTTGTGCCTCCCTAGTTTTGCCCAACCATACATTAGAGCACCCTCAGAGCTGCCCTAACTTGTGCCCAAAGTCATGTGCCTGTCATGCCAAAGGCCATTCTGGCACCCAAAATAACAAAAACACTGTAGTGCTCTGGCCTTATGCTCTTTCCCCAGGAAAAATGCCCTACTTATAAGGCAATGAGGATGGTGGCATCTAGTCTCTACTGAAGTTTTGTTCTATGCAGGGGTCTTCTCCTAGGGCAAGTGAATTCACCAGGTCTGGATCCATCAATTTTATGTCCCCATTTGTTGGAGTAAAAGGACCTAGCCCAATGATGAGTCAAGTGCATGCTTCATTCTCTCGGCTGGGTGGTGTCCCTTCAAACCTTTTCTACCATATGTTGCTTCAAGCCTCAGTTCAGGCAATATATCACAAAAATCTAATCTCATTTCTTAGTGTGTGCTTTAAAATAAAATGTGATAAATTGTCTGTGTCAGTTACTTTATCTTTTTCAGTAAGCTCTTTTTCTTCTTCAGATTCCCCCCTCACTCTATTTGAAATAGCTTTTTCAATGTCTTAACTGAAGGGGAGTTATAGTCAGGTACAATCTAGTAGTTTAAGAAGCATTCTGATATCACAGTGGCAGATACTTCATATGAGATGTTTCCTACATCTTCTCTAGCCTATCTTCTCTATCCCTGTTGCAGTCTGCATGAAGAGGTGCCAGAGGAGATTGAAGGAGAATAGAAGGGGAGAGTCATGGATGATTCTCATAATTAGTGAGATTTAAGAGAGGAGGCAAAAAACTATCTCATTACTGCTCAGTACTGTCTCCCTCTCAGAATTGCCAGCTTAGTCATTCTGCAGGACAATCATCACATCTTCCTCTAAATATGCTCTCTCACTGACGACCTGATCCAAAGCTCACTGAAGTCAAAGGGAGTCTAATTACTTCAGTAAGCTTTGGATCAGCCCCCTATACAACACAACATTCAAATGAACATTCATGCACTTCATCTGCACTGACAGAACACACTATCTATTCAGTTATTCAGAACTCATACCTTACACACATAATATCTATGTGTGCTCATTTAAGTGTTAGATGACACAATATCACAATGCTATTCAGCACTCAGACCTAACAAAACCTTAGAATATATCGTGTGCATAAAGTGCATTAAGAGGGCTCTGGCTCTCAAAGAATTAGAGCCAGAGCCCTCTTAATGAAACTGAAATGTTTGTTTATTGTGAAATCATGTGGTGTTAAGGTTTTGTTAGCTATGAGTGCTGAATAGAGTAGTGATATTGTGTTATCTAACACTTACCTGAGCACTTACACAACACAACACTGAAATGAACGTTCATGCACTGCACTGACAGAACACAATATCTATTCATTCACTGCGCTATTTGGCACTCAGACCTAACAAAACCTTAACCCCACATGATTTCACAGTAAAACATTTCAATTTCTTTAACAGGGCTCTGGCTATAATTCAGCTCTCCTTATACAACCTTGTGGTATGCAGAACAGCCGCAAGCCCCCTCCTTTTCCCACAGCAAGGTCAGATGCAATGATGACCTTTTAAAAAAAAGAGGTTGATGGACAAATTGGAAAATCCATTAATAACTGGAAAGTAAAAAAAAAAAGGCAAAACCATTAATCATTGTCTCCCCTAACTAGAGCTCACAGGATTGTCGGCCACTCTTTCCCTAAATCCTGCAGATCTTTTCCCAGTACATGTCTGAAAAAGATGTTGCTATTCCTCATTAATTTTGCATCATCATCTGTGGATGGTGTGAAGCTTCTCTCTCCACACAAGATCATGCAAACAAAAGTTCTTACATCAAGAAATAGAGAAACATTATGGGTCAAAAATAGGCTCAGAAACCCTGAGCGTCTGACACAGCTAGCTAACCTATTTCCTGCCTGTTTCTTGTTGAATCATTGATGTGACAGTTGCTACAGATGGTAGATGTATCACCTTTCAAGAGGGAAGTGAAACAAAGGGTCTGAATGTGGTATATGGAGATCTAAGAACTGAGGTGACTGACATTATTGTGCCTTTAAGACCCAGAATATCCTTGATGCAGTGTTAAATGAGACTTGTTTGGAAGCAGTTGCAGCTGAAGTTAAATGGAGAATGAATCTCAGAATGAAGGACAGCTGGATGTAAGTTGGAAACAAGGACTTTCCATGGGCAAACTGATTCATTTTAGTGTTATTTCATGTTTTTGTTATTCTACTGTAAGCCTGAAAATCTTTATTGTCAAGTTATAAAGTGTGATTGGCTGATGGATTTTGGTAGTTATCAACTAACAACCTGTGATCATTAAAGACCCAATGCATTCTTCATAAGCTCAGGGATGTTAACCTGTGTCCTGACCAGATTCTTATTTCAGTGTTGTTGTCCCTTTAACCTGAATGGTTAGCCAAAATTTAAGACCTTGCTGAGTTGCTTCCATTAGGACAAGAAATCAGTGATATGAGTCAGGTATATTCTTGAGGTAATCTTATTTATTTACAGAAAATGTACACAAAGTCCTCTTTCCCTGAACACAGCAGAAACAAACAATAGCAGGCAGCTTCCTTGCTCAGAAATCAGTGAGTTATGCCCAATAAGCACTTTCCCTCTGCTTCCTTTTTGGGGTCAATTCACAATTCCTCCTCCAGGCTTTCTGCCTCCAACATACATACAACCTACAATTGATATCCTTGTCCCTGTGATTGCAACCAAGGAACCCCCTCAATCCACAAGGTTTACTCGGACCTCCCATGTGGCCTTGTGCTTTGGACAGTAGCCCTACTGTCCCCAGCTGTTTTCAATACATAAAGGGGCTTAATTGCTCATTCTGTATAGCTTGAAAGATTGCTGGGAATCCCCACTGACTTTAATGAGGGTGGTGATTGTCTTTGGACCTGACACTCCCTTAATGTCAGCCTAACCATATTTACAGAAACCTTTCAGCACAACAGTATTTACATTCTACTCACCTAAATCTCATCTGTAGATTCAACCAGAAAAATCTTTTCCATTCACTGCTGTAAACTGTTGTGCAGCTTTTGCCTTAGAGAGCTTGTCTACGTGGGAAAACTGACCCGTGTAGCTATAGTGGACTAAGCTATGTTACTATAGCGATTCTAGAATAGCTCCAATATGGACACTCTAGGTGAGATCCAGAAAGGCAGTTAGGCACCTAAGTCCTGTTTTTAGGTACTACAGCAAGCCACACAACTCCCGCTTGCCTGCCATCTAACCTTGTAGGTGCCTAAAGTCACTCAGTGCCTGAATTTTTGCAGTAAATGTTCCCTAGGCTTCTATGTCTCTGCCTCTGGCATGTGCATTGCTGCCTCATTCTAGGTGCCTATCTCCCACGTACATTCGAGCAATTCCCAAACCAGGGGAAGATAGGTATTCAACCATCCAAGTCATGAGTGGGGCCTGACTTTTAGGTGTGCTCAGAGGTCATCCTTACTCCATAAAACAGGTGGGTTAGGGGGTGGGATACAGGGGACAGACCTCCTTTATAACCCTTAGCCTATAGTCACTTTTATTCCAAAATAGAGTGTCCACATGGTGAGTTATTCCAGAATAGCTACAGAATAGCTTATTGTGCCACATCTTTGCCCATGTAGACAAGCCCTATTTCTGTTAAACCACTGCCACATTTCATCCGGAAGTGGCTGCAATTCTGTAGAAGCCAAAGAGATCACTGTGTATTATTTATAATCAGTTACATTTGCAAAGAGCTTGGGATCCTTTGGGATGAAAGGCTCTGTATCAATGGGAGTTTTTTTATCATGGGGCATGTTCTAAATTCATCATTCTCTGGATAAAAATATTTTATTTGAAATTAGTTTTGCCCAGTAATTCCTTAATTGTAGAAGTTTCCCAAGACTAGTATCACTAGTTTAAAGAAGCTAGCTATTTCTATATATCCACTATCCAATTTCACAGCATCCTGAAGATTACAAGACTATTCTGTCCTAGAGCTGTATTTGCCAAACACCTCTTCCATGTTTACATAGAGTTTTACATATTTGTGCCTGCCATTTTACTGCTAATGATACTACATTTGCTTAGCATTTGTATAGCTCTTTTTAATCTTCAGACACTTTACATACATTAACAAATGTAATCCCCTTAATCCTTTTAATTAATCACTTAAGTACTTCTTGCTATTTCTGGTTTTTCCAGAAATGGTAGGGATGTAATTGAAAGGACCTGAGGCCAGCACAGCATTAACTTCACATTTTATGGAAATTATGAAGAGCCTCTTTTGTAGGCATTTAAACCAATCTCCAGGCTCCTGTGGAAACACCAATTTTAAGTAGATGATTTTGGCTTAAAGTGAGAGTACTAGAAATGTACAATTTACAGCAAAAATGTTTTAAAAATATTTTGTTTACTTCCTGTAAAACAGCAAGAGATTGTCAAAGTATTTGCAACCATTGTGAAAGAGAAAAAGGAATAAAAGAAGCTTTAGTTGTTTTGGAAACTGCTCTATACCTTTTCCCTATCTATCTGGGGTACTAATAAGGCACCTATGATCTTAGCTATCCAAATGCTAAAGAAAACTAAGAAGCAAAAGAATCCAGAACAAATGGTGTTTTCTTTATTCCATTACAGGGAAGTATGAATGGATATGTTTAAGGATTTATTTACTTAACAAGTGTTCTTTCTGGGGAATGGTTTACTGAAAGTGCATTTTATACTTTACTCTGATGTGGGCTCAGTGTGACCTTTTTCAGCAAGGAGTTCCCTAATCTGGGTCCTGCAGATAAAAATGTCTAGCACTTGATAGTCTAAACCTGGGTATCTTCATCTGTATTATCCCCCAGGAGCACAGCCAGTATGGGAAGTCATTGCAGATTAGGACCAGGGCCTTGAATCCATTCCTGAAGTGAATGGATAGCCAGTGGAGTTCGTGAAGCACAGGTATAATGTGTTGCCACTGGCCTTTGCTGCTTGTGAATTGAACTATTGGATGTTGTACCACTTAAGCTTTTCTGTGGTGGTTATACATAGCTCAAGTAGAATGAATTGTAGTCATCTAATATGGAGAAGACAAAAGCATAGATCAAAATGGTGATGTCCTTCTCCAGGCATTCCATATAACAATGACAATCTGTGATGACTGTGGGTGCAGAGCGGTGATGAGTCCAGTATGACTCCAAGGTCTCACACATTTAAACACTATCACCAGCCACTGCAAGTACCTTAGTGTGGTATCCTAACCAAATGCTGATTAAGTACAACATAATTTTGCTTATAAGAGTTGACAGGACCACAGCACAAAGTTGTCTGACAATAAGCACAATCCAAACCCCCTCCTAAAGCTCCAGCAATCTCTGGTACTCTCATCTGTGATTATTCATCACACAAATTTCTATCAGACTGGATTCTGCATCCTCCCTTGTATGCTGATGATCCTTCAATTACATTTTCTCTGAAGATTCTCCAAGTCACTAAGTTTAACCAGAAACAAACACTATCTGGCAGGTTAGCATTTATTTATAGTGAAGCAACCTTTTGGGAAAGCTATTCTGTCTTTGGCTACACAGTAACCTTTACTATTTCAGAAGACTTGTGTTTATAGAAAAATGTTAATTCACAGAATATTACAAAAGTATAATTTCTTCATGCACCTTTCCCCATAGTTACAAGTGCTAAGCAGGAAATATTGGAGTGAGTGCAGGAGTCTGATGGGGAAAAATGTAAAAATGTAGCCACCCCATCCAATGCTCTGTGCATGCCTAACAGTACACAAAATGGCTGGGGTCATGTGGAACACGCTGGTTCAATTCCCCCCTCTGTCTGATGAGGAAGAAAGGATCTGAACAGGGGTTTCCCACCTCTCGAATGAGTGTCCTAGCCTCTGGACTATGGACAGTCTGATATTGGTTTCTCTTAAGCTCTTCTGTCAAAACCATTCCCCTTTGCACATCGGGATACACACATATATATATAGAAAAACTGTATAATCCAGTATGGGAGGGCATTCACAAGAAAGATGGGAGACCCCATGTTCAAAACCCTTCTTCTCCTCAAGCATGGGGGGAACTGAATGAGGGTTTTCCATATCCTGGGAGAGTGCCCTAATCACTGAGCTAAAAGTTCCCTAGCTGGCTGAGTTTCTGCCTCTGGGTGTGCATACTGCTGTCTCAGCTCACACAGGTGCCCAGACACCTTTCTAACACCAGCTCCCCCCATTTTGTCAGGAGTTAGGTGTGCGCTGCTGCTCTTGAGAAAAAAAAAAAAAAAAAAAAAAAAAAGGATTGGTCACCTGATTCCAAGAGAGGGTTCGCAGCTGTAGATCACAAACATAAGTGACTCCTTGCAGCCAGGACTTAGATGCTTAACTCTGTGCGAGGGGTATGGCTCAAGAAACCCCCGCTCCCTCCCGTCAGCATCTGCTGTTGGCAAGTTTAGGTGTGCCCCCCACCTAATGTGTTGGCTTTTGTGGATCTCATTCTTAGGCACCTATTCTCTCCTCATGCATTGTACAAGTAGCCTACTTGCCTAACCCAGGGTCTGTGGATTCCTCTGGATGGTTAGGGTCCAGATTTTTAAAGGAATTTAGGCACTTACGTCCCATTGAAATCAATAGGAGGTAGACACCTAAATACCTTTAAAAGTCAAGCCCTGGGTGCCTAAAAGTTCGAAGTTGCAACACTGAAATCTTTGTGGATTTGGGCCTTAAAGCTTAATATAAAAGAAGGAGGTAGGAATGTATAGTGTGATACATGGGGTGAAAAATTTGTGAGTGAACTGAAAGCACCATAGTGTTATATGACTGTTAACAATTGAGATACAAATCCTAAGCAAGAGGTTACATGGGAGTATGAAGTAGCTATGTTTAGTGGTTTAATAAAGATTTTTTCAGATGTTCAAACTTGAGTTCAGGATAAAAGCAGAAAGAGCTTTAAAAAAACAAACAAAACAAGAAGTTTGCAATCAGACAAAGTTCCTTACAGAGGACAAATGGATTTGGGAAAAATCACTAGCATTTGAGGGTAGAAAATGAAAGATATTTAGGAAGACAGGCAAAGGTAGATCCTAAGGAGATCTTTAAAAGGCTGAAACATAAGCAATCGAGCCACTAGGCTCTGAGTGAGATCTTTAAATATTCTTTTGTCATTAAAAAAAAGTCACCCTTCCATCACCATGTAAAAGGAAACAAGGGCTTCTGGGTTTAGAAGGTTGAGTTGGGCTTACAAAATATTTTAATGCTGCTGTCACTATTGGTATGTCTATACTGACGGCGGCAAAGTCGCTGCAGTCAGATCGATCTTTCTGGATCGATTCAGTGGTCAGTGTAGACCCACTCAATTGATCAGGAAGTCGACGTTTGTAAACCACCCCCTCAAGTGGTGTAGTGCTGCATCGATGGGAATGCAGTTCCCGTCAGCACAGTGCAGTGAAGACGGCATGCAGAAGGGAAGCATAGCAGTCGACGGGAGTTACGCAAGCTACTCTGTGTAGTTTGCATAACTCCCGTCAACTGCTGCTGAATCTCCAGTTAAGTGTAGACCAGGGCTATGAGTCCTCACTGAACTTCCTTAAACTTCACAATGAGCAACCTACAGACCTGGGCACTTCATTTTGATACATTACAGGCTTTCTTCCCACTTTGCCCTGAAACAGACTAGAAGGACCAAATATGGCAATAGCTATAGACTAAACCAGTGGTTCTCAAACTACTGTTCACAGCCATCTGTGGATAGTTAGCTTGTCGCATGGTGCTGCCTCTTCTTGTTGTTCCCAGTAGCTAAACTGCATTAAAAGAAGCTACAATTATACATTAAATACTTTCCCAGGCCAGTAGCTAAGCAAACAAAACTGAGGAAGCTGAGGAGTAATATGGGGAGCTGGGTATCTCTCCTTAAGAATAATTGAAATACCAGGTGTAATTTCCTGCACTTTGGAAGATTTTAGGCTAAGTAATAATTAAACCAAAGCTTACCTGCGGTTTATTTGAAATATTAGAATAACTAGCGGGTAGAACATTATATGTTATTACAACAGAAATAAACCTACAACATAAATCCTGAGTCCCAAAACACGCTCATAGTTCCTATCAGACAATAAGTATTAAAATATTCCAAAAAAAGTGTCAACATTGGTTTTATGTTCTGATTTTTAATGATTATACCCCTCTCTATACACACTGTAGGAATTCTATAATTCCATGCTTAACTCCCACTCATAACTAAGTTCCCAAGATCTCCTTATCCCATGCAAAACTATATGATAGCTGAGGAAATGTTAGACTGTCGAAATACCACTGCCAACAAATCTTTGACTACTGCTGTGATGAGTCTGAAGCCCTCCACTCTCTACAGCAATCTGCGTATTAAAATTCATACTACTTGTTTTTGCTTTTAGGACTCTACACATATCAGGTTTTGCTTACTATACTCCAACCTGTTTCCTTTTATGCTCTCCTCCCACCTCATTCTGTACACCAAAAATGCCAGCCTGACAGCAAAAATGCCATCTTTGACACTTTCAACACCTTCTTCCACAAACCTTTCCATGCTTTCTTCCATGTCTCCCCCTCCCCCCCGTCCCATACTTGAAATGCTCTCCCAAAACATCTTCAGCAAGCCAACACCCCTGCCTAATTTGATCACTCTTAAAGACTCATTTCTGCCATTGTCTATGAGAAGTGAGCCAATTAAAATTGCAAATTGCAGAAAATTCACCATACATCAGTTGTGAAAATTCTCATGATTACCTTTTGATCTTGCCCATGACTATCTGTAGTCATGAAAACTGACGGCTGCTTCTCTTTTGTAGCTTATGTTCAGATTTTATCTGACCAAAGAAATTGCAAATTCAAGTCTCACACAGTTCAATATTTTGCAGTGTAATACAAGCTGCTTTTATATTACAGTTTTCTTTTAGCGCTTTTCAAGATGCTTTATAAGCCATACATGTATTTTAAACACCCTGAAAAGCAAAACACCATCTGAACTAAGTGAGCCACAGAAAACAGTCTTAAGCTTAACTTTAAAAGCTTAACCAGGGCCAGATCCTGCCCCTCATGAAGTCCTGCCCCTCAGGAACTGCGGCTGAGTTCAGTGCTGGGAAAAGGAGGTCCCAGCTTAGTATTTGTTTCTTGGAATAAATAATGGAGAAAATTTCAGATCCAAGGGGCACCATAGTCACAACCATCAGACCTGAACTACTTTCTTAGGCCTGATAGTGAGATGATATAAACTGTTCCTAGTGCCACTGAAATCAGTGCAGCTAGGCCTACTTACACTTGTTGAAAATTTGCCCTTTTGCCTTTAAATGCAAAAAGCCAGCTGCACTGCTAACCAGAACATTCTCTCATAAAACCACAAAGTTCCATCTAATTCATAACAAGTGAGGAGGGGCAGAGGGGTGCTGGTTGCTCCTCCTTCTCTGGGAGGAGGGAGGCCACCCTGCCTCACTCACCCTCTATTGGCAAAGGGAATTAACCAATACTCCCAGTAGCAGTCTATCGCCCCTGCCCTGAGGCAGGGCAGAGCGGAGCACTAGAGCAGTCTAAAGCCCCAGCACTCAGGCAGAGCAGAACTGAGGAGCAGTCTAAAGCCCAGGACAGGGGTTTACAAACATCTGCAGCCTAAGGCTCAGGTAGGGGTTGCTACCAGCCTACGTGCTGCCAGTTAAAGTCCTCTAGGTGCCTGTGTTTCTGCCAGTGGGCATAACCACAGCCACCTAAATACGGACACTTCCAAGCAGCTTGGCACCTAACTAAGCCCTGGTGGGATTCACAAACTAGGTGTTCCACTGTCTATCTTGCATGCAGGCCCCAATCTAGTAGGCATGCTATGTGCCTCATTCTAGGAAATGACTTAACTGTTTTGGCTTAAATTTTCCAAGAAAATTCAGCCTGAGGTTTAGGAAAATTCCAGCCCAAAGGGCTAAAGTTTAGCAAAGTTGAAAGCAACTGAAAATAGTTCTCTAATGGGAAGCGTTGGACAACCTTAAACATGGCTCCGGATTCTCATTTACACTAAGACCACTTCATACCACTCCAGCAGTGTTATGGGGCATTAAAGTGGGAGTAAGTGTAATTTAAAATGAAAGCCTTGGTGTACAAAGAAGCAGTCCATTCAATCCAACAGCTACTCCATTATTGTGATGACATTGTCTGATATACTGTATTTCATTCGGTACAGAGCAATAGTACATACAAATGTGCAGACACAGCCCCATCTACAGCACCCCACTTCATAAACTATTGAAACTTTTTGCTGGAATATATTGTCTCTTTTTCTTTTTACTAATATTTACCTCCCCCTTCTCTCAGACATGATGCTTGTCTCCCTTTATCAGGATGAATTATTTACCAGCATCTCAGAAGTGCTGCACATTGTTATTGAATCTAAAGCATTTCAAGCTTCCTTCTTTCCAGTTTTGTGCTGTTTCTGTCATTGTGGAGTCTTTGTCCTGTGTTTGATGCAGAGAAAGATGACAGTTACTGTATGTTTAACTAATTTTTTTAATGATCCACATTTGTTGTCTAAGCAAAAAGAAAAAATCCAAATATAAGATACAGAGCAGGCTCCCAAAAATGAGATCTTGTTCTGTTTCGGATGTGAGAACAGGCTGCAGCCATTTCCAGCCAACAATAATTGAATGGATTGGAAGGGCTCATTTGAAGTTTAATCCATGAGAATCACAGTTACAATGCGAGTTCCAATGTGTTGTATTGTTTTTGTCCTCAGAGTGACCCTTCAGAGTTCATATTCCACTTCCCACTATCAATGCAGGCAGCCCCCTGAGCATGGACACTCACTAACCTGCCTTCAGGAGCCTAGAAAGATCAAATAGCTGCAAGATTTATTTACAGGCAACTGGAATGCTGCAGTGTTGCATTTCTGTGCTACCTAGTTCAAAAGGTCTCACAGAACACCAGGTGATAGGGCAAGAGTTAGAATGATGCAATTTAAATCATTTTTCTAAAAACAAATCTACCTGTAAAGAAACTGTTCTTTTGGAACCAAATCACAATTTCATTGAAGTCAATGGCTTTAATGATAAGCTCCATTGTCTGCAAAGACATCTCTAACATATTTTCAATTGTAAGATGTGTAACTGCAGTTAACATTCTATTCTTTAGGAAACCCATTTATTTTTCAGTTGTGTGACGACACACTTTTCAACAACCTTCACTTTACTCATTAAACACAAATCTTTAAGCAGGAAAAGAAGGACTGCATTTTACCAAAAGAATTGTGACATAGTCGCAATAAATACCACATTACACTGCAACTCCCATCCATTTCTCCGCACTCCTTCATGAAAAGAAGACTTAGTTAAAGCATTGAACACACATTACCTCCTGACCATGTCTCTCTTTGGAAAATAATTTCATCATCAGAAAGCTAAATGCAAAGGCAGCTTTTGGAATGTGCAAAACCCATAAAGGGGGACTTACACTGGAGGAGGATCTGGCCTTTAGTTTATTTTTAGTGCTGATCACTGGGTGTGCCACTGACTGTTGGTCTGGCACCTCCTCCTGGTGACTCTGAGGATTAACTCTTAAAGGTCAACACGCCCCCTTCCGCAGCTTGCACGCCATCCTTCTATCTCTCTCACAGCTCTGCAGCTCTTCTCTCATCCCAGGAACTGCAGCATCCTCTTTGTGATTCAGCCCTCTGGCCGGGTCACTCAATGTTACCCCCTTCTGTGGTAACAAAGTCCTTTCTCCCTAGCAGTCCTATGCAGTCTTCCCTCTTACTGCCCCATGGTGCCACTTCTTCAGTGGTTGGTAGAGGAACCCAGGCCCATCCTCTATTCCAGGTTCCAGTCCAGGAACCCTCAGCTCAACATTTCTGGGCTTTCCTCTCTCAACCCTCCCTGCTCCTTCCTAGACTGCTTCCTACCACACCTGGTTCCCCTGCTCCCTCTGGGTGTATTAACTCCAAACCCACCTCTCTCTTCCAAGCAAATGACTGATGCCTGTCCTCCAACAGCCTTTCCCAGCAGTCCCCTCTACTGCTCACAACTCCTGGGCTTAATACAAGCCCCTCCTGTTCCTGCACAGCTGAACCTGCTTCCAGTTAGTTCCCTGCTCCCTGGCTTCTCCTCCAGGTGCCATCTGTGGAGTTAATTGGCCTGCCTGGCCATCTTAACTCCTTCCCTTCTTGGGTGGGATGGGCATCCAATCACAGTGCCTTATTATCCAGTAGGGATTGTGTCTGCTATAATGAGTTTAATATTTGTACCAAATTCTGATTTCAGTTATTCTGGGGTAAATTCAGAATGCTTGGATATTTTGCCATTAAGAAGAGTTGACTTTCATATTTAAGTATTGTAGGTTGTGTTGCTCTGAAACTCTCTGGCAGTTGTAGGCAAATATGAATGGTGCAACTTCAGCAACATCAAGTATTTCCATTCACACAGTGGTGCTATTACAGCACTCCCCAGCTGTGCAATTGGTATGGCCTGAAATTATACTATGATAGAATAAAGCAAATAAAAAACCCAATCAGCTATCACATGCAATAGGGCTATTGAATTTGGTAAGAATGCTGTATGTCACATAAAGATGTCTGAATGAAAGAAAATTCCATATAGCAGAATTAATTTTATCTTAGGGGACATTCTTACTATATCTTCTGTCACCACATAGCTACCCTTAAATTTCATCTAAGGAAACTGTAATACAACATAGAGAATGACCAGATTGACTACGAACTAGTGGATAGGGCACATAACAAGGATGTAGGAAATGTGTGTTCAATTCAGATTTCCTGTGTAACCTTAGGCAAGTCACTTAATCTACCCTCAGTTTCCTGTCTGTTAAACATGGCTAATACTTTCCTGTCTCACAAAGGTGTTGTGAGAATAAATCTATTGATTGTGAGGTGCTCAGTCATTTTGCTGATGGGGCCATATGTGTACCTAGCTAGATACATGAGACTGAGAAGACCCTTGGGCCCAACTAAGTTCTGTAATGCATGCAAGAGTGGTGACTGTTTACTCCTGATACCGGTGAAAGTATGTCACCTTATAACAATATATATATGCTGCACAACACAGCACAAGGAGGAAACATATCTGTACTTAAAAAGAGAGATGAAGCACCTAAGCAAAACTGTGTCCTTAATCCAAGCAATAACATCTGGAAAATACCGTTGGCACATGGCTTATGTAAACCAACCATTTTGAACTGATTGGCCCTGGGCCTGATATTTGCTCCATCCTACTATATGTTCACTGCAATCATCCTGATACATGTCTTTCTACTCACAAAGCTATTAGCAGTAGCATACAGTACACAGTCTGAAATCAGCTGTGTCTAACAAAAACAATTTAATGAGCATAACCAGTTTCGAAAGACTGGAGACTACTAATTGGAAACACTTTTTTCTTTTAAACTACTGTAAAAATTGTATATATTGACACTGTGCATGGACAACTGGTAGGTTTAGGAAGATATTCTGTATTGCAAAGATATAGCTTACTGTTCCATTCACTGGTCAGGATGTATGCAACTTCCCGTCCTGCGGAAATAATGGGAAATATCCAAAAGGTCCTACAGTGGCGCAGAAACCCCGGTCTTTGTCTTACATCACTGGTGTGAAACTTCTATAATTTATTTGAATAGTGTATTTGAATTGCTTCTATTGCGATCATTTGCTTCCTCCACAGGAGTCAACAGCTCAGTTCCCATGGTGCTGTGTACCTTCTTAAAAGAGGTTGCATACATACAGTACCACATGTTTCTGTGGTTGCTAAGGTAATGAAAGTACTTGTTTTTTACAAAACGGTTGAGATTGAAAAATAGGGACATAAAGCATAGAGAAAAAGCTGCAGAATAAAGACTGTTAGAGTTTTTATCTTTTAAAATAAGTAGAGGCATTTTGTAACTGATTTTCATTCGATTCTACTTCCTTTCTGTTCAAATATTACTGACATCTATACACACAGTTGCAATCAGATGGTATAGAGGCAATATACTGTGCACAACACCTTTTTCTAGTACAGAGAGGTTTTACATGTTCAACTAATGCCAGTTAAATACAAATCAGTCACATATATAATATAATACAAATATAATATTGTACTTTTAACTATATTGTGTTATGTTATGCATCGTATTGAATATTCACCCCATTCTCATTTATACCTTTGTTACTGTTTTTATTGACCAACAACAATATGCTTGGGCCTGTACAAGAGAAAGACAAAAGTTCAGTCATTGCACCAAAGGGCTAACAATTTTAAGTCCAAATGCTCCCTCCACTCTCATGAGAGGTGAGGACATAAAGATTCTCATAACTGGAAAGTAATTTACAGAAGATAAAACCTTTATAGAAAAGGGAGAGATGGACAAAGGTCTGGAAAGGTTGTGATATGTGTTACAAGTATTAACAATGGTAAGGAGCTATTGCCTGACAATGAAGAAATGAGACATTCTTTGGATAAGGTAACAAAGAATGAAAACCAAAGTAGAAACAATTGTGAGCACTTCCTACAGATCACCAGGAAAAAAAAGAGAATACGAATGAAAACTTACTGGACCAACTTCCAAGGTGCTCTGAGCCACAAGATCCTGTACTCATTGGTCATTTGAACTATTTACATGTATATTTGGTAATAAATAAAACCAAAAAGGCAACTTCTAAAAGTTACAGACATTGCCTATAAAGCAATTTACGTTCCAGAAAGCAGAGACACTGCAACCAAAAAGAGAATCCATCTTGGATCAGTTTGTTACACACAGGAAAGTACTTACTGAATATGTGAGACTAATAGGGAAGCTTGGAACAAATGATGACTACAAGTTATTTCTATTAAGCGTATTCAAAAATGGCAATATAGAATGCTGCAGTAAAAGGATGTTATATTTCAGTAAAGCTAGTTTTGGGGGCTAATTAAACCTATTAATGAGGGTCAGTAGGAGAAGTATTAAAATCCATCAATGTACAAGAAGGTTTGGGAGTCATAAAAAAAAACACTGGAGCAGGTTCTCATTTTTATTCTGGTTACTTTGTGCCATTCAATCACTGAAAATTATTTTGGACAGGTCTTCTGACAAGTGAGTAGCTACTACAAGACTGGAGGAAAACAAAACTCATACTGATCTTCAGAAAAGGAAAGAGAAGTGATCCTTCCATTATATCCTGTAAAATAACATGAACAGATGTCCACAGTTGTTTCTCCTGTGGTTTTCATTCTTTGTAACCTCTCTTCCTCTCCAGCTCCCAGAGCTCTGCAGCAGGTGGGAAGTAGAGCACCAGGCACCATAGGATCAAATGACAGGAGGCAGTCGCCTTGCTCATGGTTCCAACACTGCCTTTCTGGCCAGCACTCTGCCCATAAAGCTCTCTCTTAGGGCCACACTACAGCTACAAGTGCTTCTCCTGCTGTTTTATGCTTCATTCACAATCTGCTTTCTGGTTCATATTTTTACCCTCAGACAGACACAGCCAAATCAGGCCATGTCTACACTAAAAATTATGTTGGCATACAGCCACTGCAGTTATTAAATCACGTGTGTGTGGGCACCTGGCTCTTTGTGTCGGCGGTGCATGACACACCTGAAGTGCTTGTATCAATTGTACTGTCAGTGTGGAGCATTGTGAGATGGCTCCTGAAAGCCAGTAACAGTCAACGTAAGCAACGCAGCATCTACACTGACACTTTGTCGACCTAATTACATCGACTGTGATTCTATGCTGCATGGAAAGTGGTGTTACTAAATTGATGTAGAGCGGCATTTACGTCGGCAGGAGCCAAATTTAAGTGAAGAGACTCCCACAGCTAGGTCGACGCAAGGCAATTTACATTGAAGCAACCCTGTAGTGTAGACCAAGCCTCAGTCCTCAGCTCCTGCGTTTGCATTCAATCTAGTCTTTGGGCAACTATCACTAAACAAATGCATGAATGGAAGGCAGCTAGCACATCCATCAGCTTCATGAAAATCTCTGAGAGCCTATAGAGCAAAGACACCATCCAAACTTCAACATAACAATATATTTTTAAAAACTTATTTCCATTCATGAGCTACAGCAGGCACTGATTTCCAAATGAGGGACTCAGATGCTTTGTTTGAACTGATGGAAGTAACATGGACACTGGAACAGTCATGTTTACCCAAACAATTATGTTTCCTGGCCAGACATAAGAATCTGCTTTGGGGCAGGTTGTCTATTGAGAGAGATACAGAATATGTTGGCAGAAAAGGGCTGTAACTTTTGAAACAATAGCATGTAGATCTGTTCAGGTGCTTCATCTTTGATGGAGAGCTATCTCCTACGTGAGGAGACTGAGTTCTATGAGGGTTAATAATCCAAAAGACCAGTGAACCTACCAAAGTATGATTATAAGCTGCTAAATATGTTTTCATGCTTCTCTGTATAGGATTAGTTTCTTTTTACAAGTATTTTACTAATAGGAAGATATCTCCATAGATTAACAATATATTGATATCCTTTCCACTGATTCCAAGCAAGACCCGGATGATTATAAGAACATAAGAATGGCCACACTGGGTCAAACCAATGATCCATCTATCCCATTATCCTGTCTTCTGACAATGGTTGCTGTCAGGTGCTTCAGAAGGAATTAATGGAAAAGGACAATTTACCAAGTGATCCATCCCCTGTTGTCCAGTCCCAGCTTCTGGCAGTTAGAGGCCTAGGGACACCCAGAGCATGGGGTTGCATCCCTGGACATCTTGGCTTATAACCAATGATGGACTTATCCTCCATGAACTTGCTTAATTCTTTTTTTAACCCATTTATACTTTGGGCCTTCACAACATCTCCTGGCAACAAGTGCCACAGGTTGACTGCGTTGTATGAAGAAGTACTTCTTTATGTTTGATTAAAATCTGATGCCTATTAATTTCATTGGGTGACCCCTAGTTTATATGTTATGTGAAGGGGTAAATAACACTTCCTTATTTGCTTTCTCCACACCATTCATGATTTTATAGATCTATATCATATCTCCCCTTATTCATCTCTTTTCTAAGATGAACAGTCCTAGTCTTTTTTTCTCTCTCCTCATGTGGAAGCTGTTCCCTACCCTTAATCATTTTTGTTGCTCTTCTCTGTACTTTTTCCAATTCTAATATAACTTTTTTGAGATGGAGTGACCAGAACTGCACACAGTATTCAAGGTGTGGGCATACCATCAGTTTATATAGTGGCATTATGATATTTTCTGTTTTATTATCTATCCTTTTCTTAATGATTTCCTAATGATTCTGTTAACTTTTTGACTACTGCTGCACATTGAGCAAATGTTTTCCAAAAACTTTGCATAATGACTCCAAGATCTCCTTCTTGAGTTGTAAAAGCTAATTTAGAGCCCATCATTTTGTATGTATAACTGGCATTATGTTTGCCAATGTGCATTGCTTTGCGTTTATCAACATTACATTTCATCTGCCTTTTTGTTGCCCAGTCACCCAGTTTTGTGAAATTACTTTGTAACTCTTCATGGTCTGCTTTGGATTTAACTATCTTTAGTAATTTTGCATTATCTGCAAATTTTGCCACCTCACTGTTTACCCCCTTTTTTTAGATCATTTATGAATATGATGAACAGCACTGGTCCCAGTAAAGATCCTTGAGTGACCCTGCTATTTACCTGTGTCCGCTGTGAAAACTGACCATTTATTCCTACCCTTTGTTTCCTATCTTTTAAGTTACTGATTCATGAGAGGACCTTCCCTCTTATCCCATCACTGCTTACTTTGCTTAAGGGCCTTCAGTAAGGGACCATGTCAAAGGTTTTCTGCTTTATAATTTCTTGTAATAATAATTAAAGATAATATTGGCACTGAAAATGTTTTTTAAAGATCACTTGGACTGCGCTAAATCCCTAGATGTTCACTATATTAGTATAATAGTGTAATGTTATGCACTATAAATGATGGTAATATATAGTGGCTTGGGATGTGACTATACCCAAGACTGCACCTCTTCCGAAATGATATTGACACAGCTGTGATCAGCTAATGCACTTGGGCTAATAGCCCCCACCCCCAGTTTAAAAGGAAGGCAACAGGTGGCATGACATTTTCCATTAAGGGTTTTAGAATCTGGAAATGGCTTTCCATCTTGGTCCAGCAAAACCTTTATTAAGGATTAGGGCGCACTTCACAATTTCTCTAAAAGTTTGGATGTACTCATGTAATTATAAGCTGTACTATAATATGTAAGAAAGCAGAATTTAATGTAGTGTATGGAATCATAATTTTGGTGTTTCTTTACTTCTGTATTTGACCATGTGATTAAGGCACAGAACTGTGAATCAGGAGACCTGATCTTGAGCAAGTTACTCAGACTGAAATTTTCAAAGGTGCTTGCATAATACAAGTTTGTGATTTGAGCACACACTTTGGAAATTGGCAACCTATTAAAGATAGCCACTGCATATGTGTTCCTGTATAATCAGCAGATGTGCAGCAGTAAGAATACATGCTTGTTATCTGCAGATTAATTTACTAATGGTTTATCTTAAAAATTCCTTATTTCCAGCACATATATCTTCATAATATTTCTCCCGTGATCAATGGCAAATAAATAAATAAACAAATATTGAATTTTCTGGAAATGTCTGGTAACTAATAGTTTCATGCATCTTAATTAACGTATCTATATTAATTGTTAATAAATACACGTCAAAATATTAATATCACAATAAAATGTACCAAAGATGAGCCTGAGCTGAGGTGTCAGTTTTCAAATAGATCTGATTGAATAATAATTTTAAGTACATTATTTGATTTATTCCATTTTATTTTTGAAATTAATATTTCTTCATAATATATTATATTTATATGTATGTATTAACTATTCACCCCATTTCCAAATGAAAATATAGTGTACTTGTCACATTGGCTGGATTGGAGGGGGGGCATTTATTATATTGTTTGACATCAGTATATCAAAATCATAGTAATTCATGTAAGATATGCCATGTCAGATACCGTTAGAAAGGCTATAATGTGCTAAGTAAGATGATGATGTTTATGTTCATGTATTATATGTGTAATGGAAGTTATGGATATATTTGATGTATCTGTATTTCAAATTGTGCTGTGTCTGGGTCACACCCCAGACAGGATGGCTGCAGAACAAAAGCCTGCTTGATGGCCCATTAAGAAATTCACAGGTACCAGGGGCCCAAGGGGATAAGCCAGGGATATACCTGATGAGTCACCAGGACTTACTCATGTGACTCTAGACTCCATTTTGGTTCCTGTAAAATTCCACAAGCAGCATGGAAAAAAGTCAGAGGACATAAAAGGGAGAGGCCTGGGATCCATTTTGTCTTCAGTCTGTCTTTCAGTCATCACCTATCGCTGGATCAACTCATCTACTGAACCTGTGAAACAAAAGACTGAGACCCATCCAAGTACTGGATGTATACCAGAGGGGCTATACAAGCCTGCAAACTCCACTATTCTTCTAGAAACCTGACATATATATGGACTTTCAAATCATTTGTATGTATCTGATTGCTTTAATCCTTTAACATTTCTCTTATAGTTTCTTTCTTTCTATAATAAACCTTTAGTTTTAGTTAGTAAAGGATTGGCTGGCAGTGTGGTATTTTGGGTAAGATCCAAACGTATATTGATCTGGTACTGTAGCTGACTCTTTGGGGTCAGGAGGAACCTTTTTGGTAAAGAGCATAGAGTTTAAATAACTAGTCTCTTTACTGGTCCTAGTGGCTGATTGAGAGCCGGAGACTGAAATGCAGTAAAGGGGGCTGTGTATATTTGTATATTGGCTTCTTGATAACAGGTTTGGGGGAATCAGAAGCACTGTTTTTGGCTGGTTGGGAAGTCTGACTTCAGTGTCACCCACCAGTGTTGGGAGAATCTGCTCTCCTTTTACAGTTTGCCCTGACCTTGGCGTTTTCAGGTTGCTATCCTAGGCACGAAAGGGTCACAGTACTAAGCAAGAATGAATTATTTTCTTTTTTTTTAGTTTATGTTATTGTAAGGTGTATGAAACCCTTGTGTTGAAAGCCACAAAATAGTTGGTAATAAATTGTGATCCTTTTCTTAGAAAGATTAACAGGGAAAACTCTAAAGACTAAAATTCAAAGGCAGACTCTGTACTTCCTGTCTTTTAGATCTTCTAACATGTAAATCGACCGTTACAAACAGGATTAACTATTAGAATTGTATGACTGAACTCCAACATTCAACCCTGTTCTTTTTCCACAGCAAGAGAAGACCAGGTGTCCAGAATCCTAATGTCCTTCTTTTCAGTTTAGGTTTATATGAGCTGCATACTAAGCACAAGCCACCATTGTTTTCTAACTTTAATTTATCAGTGGCCTTAAGAACTGGCTATTTTACTGCTAATTGTTCTTTAAATTGTTAGCACAAAGCCCAACAGCAATTGGGACTCTAAACACGCACTTTCATGAAGTACAGTTATTTAAAAAGACTTAAGTTACTTTAATTTTATTTTGCTTTTCAACAGTTTATTTTATATTAGGGTGTTGGATTTATACTGAGAACATTTCATTTATGAAAAAAGGCAACTTTTTAATATACAATTATTTCATGGTGTTTTAATTATCTTAATGGTTTAAACTCATCATTTTTTTTCTGAATAAAGCTTTACAGGCTGAACTAGAATTGGGCCAGAGATGTGAGAAAGTAGATTCCAAAAGTAACAGTATTTGTACCACAGGCATGAAATTATTTCTACGGAATTAAATAAAGAATCCTCATATAAGGAAATATGCAAATAAAACTATCATATGGTATATTAGTATATCTCCCTAAAAATAAAATACACATTGATTTAATTGTTCTATTATGCAGTCATTCTGCCTTAAGATGTGATCTCATCAGATCTCATATACTAGGGAAGGACAAGGTTGGTCAGTACTTGGTATCGACTTGCCTCCAATAAAAAGTCAGGTATTGATGGAAAGGATATTGGTGATTCAGTAGGTGGATCTCTTCTCTATGAGTCAATATTGAACCAGTGCCTCAGCATGGGGCTAAGAAGGGCACTGTGCTGTTAGAGACACTGCTTTTTGGATGACATGGTAAAACTGAGGTCCTCAACCTTTGTAAATAGCCCACAGCACTTCTTGCAAGATTAGGCCCAACTATTCTGGCCAAATTCCACTTTGTATAATTATATGTTACCTATATAAAATTCCCCATATGGTTTCAGTTGGAAATGCATGTAAAGTATTCTCTCTCCATCCTAGAATGTTGTGTTCTAGACTATTGATAGCTGATGAATTTCTCCTAACAGGTATTTTAGGGGTGGATGAAATAATCCCAATGTATGTGGCTTGCGAAGTGTTTTGGGATCTACCTAGTGGAAAGACAGTACATAATATTAATAGTTTGCACTTCTATCTCACTTTGGAACTCAAAGCATTTTACAATGTGATCGAAGTGGAAGACAACTATTATTAGTCCCATTTTATGAGTGAGGAAACTGAAGCACAGAAAGGTAAAGTGATTTATCTAAAGTCACACTGGAAGCCAGTGGCAATACTAGGAATTAAGCCCAGTCCTCATGATTCCCAGACCATAACCACAAGACCATCCTTCTTCAAAAACAAAGCATTGTCATCTTGTACTTCAGATATCAGCATAGACTGCTTTGACATCAGAAGTAAATTCCTGTTAAATAGCTGTTTTTCTATTATATATGTAACAGTGAAATGAAATATACAATAGTAGTATCTTACATTTATGTTTGGTATACTTTGCTTTTCAACTCAAATGATCCCAAAGTATTTTGGAAACTCCATAATCTACATGAGTCAACTCACCCACCATTGAAATACAGTCACGTCTAAAGGTCAGCACAGCTGTTGTTTGACAGTGTGCAGCAACACAGCACACATGTTGAGGATGGGTAGTGAAGAAAGTTGTTCAAATGAAACTGCATGGAAATTTAAGTGAGCAGAAAGTAATTAAGTGAGTTTGACTTTGGCCAAGATACTTAGGGAACACCCCTACTTTTCAGAATAGTGCTGTAAAGATCATTAATGTCCAAAGGTCGCCAGCAGCTTGATTTTACATTTCATTCAAATAAATCCAGAAGCACAGTGGTCACTATACTAAGCGACTGGTTCGGTACTGACTCAGAAGAGAGTGCCACCTACTGAATCAGCAACAAAGTCTGCCATTCAAATTTTGACCATACCATACTTATTTTGAGATACCTGTTGTGATCACAGCCTAGCAGAGGATTTGATTATATGATATAAATCTGACATAATTTCCTTTCCCTTGGAAAAGGCTGAGGGATTTTTTCCATAAAGGGGGTGAGAGGCTGGGGAGAGACTTTTTAAACTGTGTGGTTGAAAAATTAGTGCTATACATCTACATTGTGACATACCGTATTTAATTTTTAACTTGTATCCTTTTAAAATGCATGAAGTAAAAGTGCTCATTTGTCCTTGTGTTCAGTTAATTTCTTCAAAGCAGAGTGGTTAAATGACACAGTTATAAACTTTGAGAAAAATAAGCAGAGTACTGAAATTGTACAGAGCGCTTCAAGACTCTTTGTTATCAGCCTTTAGAAATTTGACACTGTCATGTGATAGATTTTTGGCATGGTCATGGAACATGCACAGTAGTTCTTTTGTTGGTATCTAGAGCTGACATAAATGGTATTAGAATCACAAAGCTACAGTTTCTTTCCCATGTGTTTAAAGCTTATTGTATGTAAATACAAACAAACACAAATGTCCAGAATAGAGATACAAAGATTCAGCCTGCTAGGATAATACAACACTTGCATGGTAGCAGTGGTTAATTTTAAAAATCAAATCCTCATATAGGATGTCAATAATAGTGTCTTTTGTCAGTTTTTTCTAGAGACTTGTGGGAATGGTGTAGGTTGACAGTCCGGCTGTAAATATACAGACTGATACAATGCTACTCACTTATTCTAGCTGTTACATAGCTCTTCCTTTCATTCTGCAAACTTCAGAGTTAAGCATTGATCCAGCTCATGTGTGGTTAGCCTATTTGCTATTAAAGCATGTATATGAGTTATGTGGAATGGATTTCTGTGTCCATACTAATCAGAATGATCTACATTTATATAGCACTTCCCATAGAAAGATGTCAAAGTGCTTTACAAGCATTAATGAGCTGAGGTAAGGAAGTATTTTTATCTTTATTTTAAATGGAGAGACTGAGGCTAAGGACTATATTTTCAAAAGTGTCTTTTGAGTGTCTCAGCATTTAAGTGGCCAAACCGAGACATCTCAGGCCTGATTTCCAGGGATGCTGAACACCAATGACTCCTTTTGCCTTGAGTGGGAGGTAAGAGGCTCAGCACTTCTGAAAAATCAAGCAATAGGTTTCCTAAGTAACCCATAAAAAATTAGTGGACACTTTTGAAAATTTAGTCCTAAATGACTTCTCAAAATGCACACAGGAAATCTGAAAGATCCATTATCAGGACACTGATCTGCTGACTCCTACTCCTATGCTTTATCCACAAGAACATGCTCTCTCTTCTATATTGTTACTTTCAGACAGTGTTTAGATAGCTATAGAGTCTAACAAGGAATTAAAAAAACATAAAGCATACAGCCCAATCAGATGAGCAGGAGAAGTAGTTAATTTCCAGTATGACTTACAAACACTTTGCCTGTAGAGAGGATGCCTTTGAGGTTCCTCTTGGATGACTGCTTAGCTGAAGGAGCCATCCAATAGAATAGAAAGTCAAGAGACTTTCTTTATAGCTAGCATCTAGATGCTGTTAATCCATGTTTGGTGTTGTAGCTCTCATCAATAATTTCATAGAATAATCATATTTACCCTTTTTTATTCAATGTCAGCAATAAAAGCAAGCCCATCAATATAGGCAGGGCCATATTATCCATTAGGCACTATAGGCACAGTGCCTAGGGCCTACGAAACTTTCAGGGCCTACGAAAAATGTTTTTATATATAATTTTTTATTTTTATTTAAAAAACTATTTATTAATAGCTTAAAATCAAATTAGTTATTTCAGTCGGGGGGCCTATGAAGGCAAGTGTGCCTAGGGCCTACGAAGGTCTTAAAACGGCCCTGAATATAGGTTTACTAAATTTGAAAGAGAACACACGCATTTTTAATGTAGGCCACATTCTGTCTTTAGATGCAGGCACGTGGATTCTATTTACTTCAAAGGGGGCCACATTCATGCAGCTGAGATCAGAACTTGCCCCAAATGATCTATAATATTCAGGACTCGTCCAAATCTCACTGAAGTCAATGGAAAGATTATCATTGACTTCAGTGGGTTTTTAATCCATTTTTTAGGGAGGAAATCTATTCTCAGATTTACACACCCAAATCCCACTGACTTTAATGGAAGATGTGCACTCACCCAGACCAAAGAGGGTGAGGAGTGGGGAAGAAAACTGCAAAATGTATAAATTGAACAAACATACTGATAAATCAGGAGGGTCTTTTCTGATCTCTGTATAAAGAACTGTAACAAACAAAACAAATAAAATTTTCCACTAAGGAAGAACTATTGGTTATATAAGCCAGGGCAATTGCTGTTCAATAAAAAATAAAACTAGGGATGCAAAGAACAATATGAAATTTTTTATGTTAAAACACCTTTAATTTTGTGTGAAGACCCAGCGATATTACATCAGTAAACATAGTAAATAGAGGTTTCAGCTGAGAGGTAGAAGTCAGATTTAGTTAGGGTTATCCACTTTTTCTGTGTCCATACTACCCAATTTCCAGATTCTTTGGCTCAGCATCATTAGAAGATGGCCAGATTAATTTTAGGAGGCTTTTTGGGGGGGTTCTGTCAGGCACTTTTTCTTTGTATTTGTTATTTGTATATCTCTATGAATTACAGCACATAGTTTTAAAGTTAAAATCCATTAGAATTTTTTGTTTCAAAACAAATTATTTCTCGTATGTATGCATGTAGTATTCTTAAATGATGGAATTTAAAGGCTTTGCAACGTTGTATTTTGTCCACCCATTTTAGCAATGTAAGGGTTTGCCCTATTTCACTACTGCATATCTTTTAAAATCTTGTTACTGAAGCTATCACTCATGGAGAATAACTCAGGAGGAATGTACTTTAAAAAGTCTGTGTTCTCAGTGTATAGCTGCAATAGAGTCTTAGAGCTTAAGGTCAAAAGGAACTAATAGATCATCTAACCTGACCTCCTGTATATCACAGTCCACCAATAGCACCCAGCACACAGACATTAAACCCAACAACAAAAATGAGACCACTGGGAGACTATAATGTGTCACAGGCACAGAATAGAAGGGACCAAGGTGCACGAGAGCTTGAGGCCCCTACAATGGTGGAGATATAATTAAAGGAGATATACCCAGATAATTCTGGCAAGTGACGAGCACCCACACACTGCAGAGGAAGGTGAAAAACACCCCTAGGTCATTGCCAATCTAGCCCACATACAGAAATCAGTTAGACCCTGAGCATATGAGCAAGAACCAACCAGCCAGACACAGAGTGAGAGAATGATCGGTGCCACCTCAGAGCACTGGCCCATTCCAACCAGTATCCCATCTCCAGCCATGGCCATCCCTGATGCTTCAGGGGAAGAAGATTAAAAAAACCCGACATTTGATTACAATGGCATACATTTCCAACCTCTTCAGTGGCTGAGTTCTTCCTAGTCACAATTGTGAATGAGTGAGGCTCCGATTCTACAAACCATCCTTACTCAACAAAGCCCTTAAACTTGTTTTATTTTAACGGGACTTAACCATGTGCTCTAATTCTTTGCTCAATTCGGACCTAATTGTTTAATCCATTTTCAGTTTAAAAGCATCCATTAAAAAAAGCTAGGCCCCTACCCCAAACAGTTTACAATGTAACTCATACAAATATGTCATAGAAAAACAATAAGGAAGCTGGATGGCGCAAAGAGATCACACTTCTGTCCTCACTATATATTAATCTGTCTGTCCATCTAGAATTTTATACTTAACTCATCATCATCGTATCTGTATGCTTTACAAATGTTTTATATATTTTACAAGTATCTTAAATGTAGCATTTTCTCTCTCCATAGTTGTTCAAGTCATTATTTTAATATTTTCCAATTCCCACCATACCTTCCTCAATTCTAATCCTGGGTAGTACTGGTTATTTGCTAAGTGAAACTTGTTCTTCAGTTTATGCAATGAAGCAATTCTTTCTGACAGAAACAGTATCAAAGCAATCAATGCTAAAAAAGAATGTTAAGAAAGGATAACTAGGAAAGGAAAAGAGAATCAATCGTCTAATAAAAAAACCTAAATTTTCAGGATATTTGAGTTACACTAAGGCTCCTTTATCCCACTATGGCAGCACAGAAGGGCTTCAAGGTGACCATAAATGTACACTCACTTTAAGGCCCCTTGACACTGCCAGAGAAGTGTAAAATAGCCTTCATATAAATGAGAATGAGGCTGTGATATTCCAGCTCTTGAACTCAGCTCTGGGAGTTCTCAGACAACTACCACATCCTGGCCTCCACCCAATGTCTGCTGAAACCTGGTGGGCTGAGAAACTAGTAGGACTATAGCCTCAGCCAAGGCACCACTTATGGACACTCTGATTGGAGGCTTACCTGGCTCCTTCAATTGGTGGAGGAAGACACAGGAAATTTGTCTGAGCAATAAGGCTATTTCCAGTTGTGGCTTCATTGGCCCCTGCTTGTGCCTGCCTCCTGCACCCTGTTCCTGATTCCTGCTCTGCTCCTGCTTCAACCCTGCCTTCTCTTGTGTTCCCATCATGCTCCTGCTCGATCCTGTTCCTCCAGATCCTGCCCTTACACCTTGCCTCCAATCAACAATTACCAATCCTGGCTCTGACCCCAGCCTCTGACTTCTGACCCTGACTTGACTCTTGGCTCTGATATTTGGTATCTGACCTCTGCTTTGACCCTCAGCTTTGATTCCTGGTTCTGACTCCAGCTTGACCTCTGGCTCTGGTAATTGGTGGTTGATTCTGGTGCTGATCCGTGGCTTCAATCCACACACCTGCTTCACCCACTAGACCTGACTCCTGCTCTGACTACTAGACCAGAATGCCTACATTCCATCCCATAACACAGACTCTCACTATTCAGAGCACTAGTCTTTTAAACTCTAATGCAAATAATCAAAATGTGACCTATCATTCTGGATGTTTGATTTTAAAAAAATATTGGGCTGCTTCAAATGATGAATCTTTATAGTTTAAATATTATGGAAACAGTTAAAATAATAAGAATAATTCCAGTTCATGGATGTATACATTTTTCATTGTAAAGTATATATTGTGTTAGTACTGTCTGCTTTAAGAAATATAAGCAAAAGCTTTTCTGGCATGTTGTTACAGACTATGCTGTCTTCTAGTAGCAATCATTTTAATGGTCTTTATATCATTCCAGCAACATTATTTTTTATTTCATCCTCGTTGTTCAAACATCAAAATACAGATCATTTGTTTGTATTTCCATGTTTGACCTACAGAGGGAAATACTAAATGATGCCACAGTGAAATGAGTGATTTCTATTAGAATAGCACAGCATGGAACAAAACAGTAGCCTCAATTCATTTGAAAGTAATACTGTGTTCATCATTACCATGCAAGTTGAGTGCCCTTAAGTCATATGTCATGAATCAAACGTTTTCTTGACATCTGATTTTAGACGGTCATTTTTTTACATTTCGGACAAAACAAATCAGGTTTGGATTGTGACATCCAGTGCATCTTCTTCTCCACTCCCCTGCATCATGCCAGAATTAACCTTCAGACAGCATTTGTGGAAATGTAGTTTCTAAGGGAGCTAGTGAATAGAAAAAGTCAGTTCCATAACTTTTTTGAATGGAAAACTATAAATTCCATAAAGTCTCAGTTGTGGCTTTGCTACAATGTCCCAGTAAGGGATATCTCATAGTTACACTGCCCCAGGAACAGACGAGAAACCAGATAGTGACTCAGTTTTGTAAAGGGACTGCTCATTTCAACAAAAATAACACACTGCTCCATAGGGCAAGAAGCTGGAAAATTGCTGCTTTATAACCTGTGTGTGTATAGGGAGGGAGGGGAGACTCTCACTAACAAACAGGAAGTTGGGAGTGACAGCGCATCCCTTATCCCCTCATACTCATTTAACCTCATGATGATCACTTTTTTACTACATCCCTTCCTTCTTAATTTACAGGCCAGATGTAGCCTTGTAAATAACCAATGTGTCTTCTCTCTCTTACAGGGTAACACCTCTCCACAGCAGCTGGGGCCACCTCTGGGAGCATAGATCCACTTTGCCCAGTCTCCTGGCCTAGCAATTCTGTAGATTTACCCAACACAGACATTCCCAGAAAAACTTTTGCACAGCACTCACAAGTGGACATGCTAATGATATTGGCTTATGACTTGACCTTCACTTGAACAGTCTTTAAAATATTAGGGTCCAGTTTGCTCTAGGATAGTACCTGAAATCCACATTGGCTGACAGGTACTGAAACAAATAGTATAGACTGGGGGTCAGATCTGCAAAGGTATTTAGGCACCTAAATCCCATTGATATCAATGGGAGTTAGACATTTAAAATACCTTTTTTAGATCTGGGCCTAGGTACTTTGGGCCCAACTGTCTGTTTTTGGCATGATAGCGATAGTTTTGTTTTTTAAGAGCTTGCTCCTTAACACTTCCAACTCCATTCTGGGATGGATTAAGTAAAAATGAATTCTCACCTTCCTTCTCATCAAAAGTTGAGCTGGGCTCATGCCTATTGTCATTTGAGGAGCTGTTCTGTATTTCAGAAGAAATTGAGCCATCTTCATTTCCAAACTCCCATTAATCATCTTTTTACAAGTTATAACAGCTCTAAGCCATTTGAAGATGGATGATATGGGGAAGTTTCAGTATATTTAAGAATATGTTTAATCTTATTCTTGCTCAGAAAGTCTTTAAATTCCATGCTTGTAAAATCTGGTCCATTGTTTCTGACAACATGTGGCAAAGATCTGTCGGAGCTTTTCACAGGTAGCAATGGATGTTGCTGAAGTCATCCTACGCACTTCTAACTATTTCAAATGTCATCCACTAGAATTAGAATACATTTTTTCCAGATATAGACTTGGCAAGCCCATAGGTATGTGGAACCATCGGTATCCCAGCCGTTCCCAGAGGTGAAGGGATGCCAGTGCTGGGGCCTGCTGGTATACATAATATTGGTGACATCCTTTTACTACTTTTTCCAGGTCCCCATCCATGTTTGGTCATACCAGCTCCAAGCCAAAGATTTCATGAGTGAAATGCCAGGGTGTGCTTCATGTAACTTTGTCAGGACTTGATCTTATCCTGGTGGAAGAATAATGTGCCCCACAACATATATTAATTCTCTGTGCTCAGTTCTGTACTCCTGGTCCTACATGGGCAGAACTTTATACCCTTATAATGTTTTAGCCAGCCCTGTAGTATTTGCTGCTGCACTCAGGACAATATAAGATCTTGGCTAGTACATTTCCTTATGTGGGAAGTCTTTATTGGTGTCTGGTCGATGTATCACTCATGGAACATAATCTCTCTTGAAAGTTCCATAGAACCAGATTGTTCTGGTACCAGTAATCAACTGGGGGATGGCACGCTAATGCCCTGCTTCATAGACTGTCTTATACTCATGAGCAGTTAATGTCAAAGTCCAACCCTGTAGCCAGATAGGTGCCATGGCCAGTACACCCTTATTGTCACTGAAGTGTCCCATAAACGGTTAAGGTATTTCAGAATGGTGAAATGCTTCCCATATAGATACTGATGGAAAATTTTTAATTCCAAAACAATAACTAGTCTTTCTTTCTCAGATGGGATTAGCCCCATTCAGTGACCCATTCAGTGACCTGGAGACATAGCCAATTGGCCGTTATCTGAGATCCTTCATATTATGGGACAAAACTGCCCCTACCCCATGTGCCCTTTGGGCAAAGCATCATATGACAGGATGAATTCTTTGCCCAGGTCAGAATGAACCAGGCACCCCATGAACTCGAGTAGCTTTTTAGACTCCTGGAAAGCTCTCTCATCTCTTTCCCCAATACCAGTGGGTCTCATTTCTCAGAAGATGATACAAGGGATCTAAAAGGCTGAAACATTTGGGAAAAACCTGTGATAATTTAACATACCTTGTAGCTCAGTTGTGTTCAGAGGGGCTGAGACCTGTTCAGTAGCTGTGAATTTGTCTGCCACAGGGTAAATCCCTTCTTTGTCTATTCTGTAGCCAAGGCACACCATTTCTGGTCTATTAAAAAAGCACTTACTTTGTTTGAAATGAAGTTAATAGATTCTGAGGCCAGAAGGTAACACTGTGATTATTTAGTCTGACCTCCTGTATAATACAGGCCACAGAACTTCCCCCAAATAATTCTTACAGCACATCTTTTAGAAAAACATCCAATTCTGATCTAAAAATTGTCAGTGGTGGAGAATCCAACACAACCCTTGATAAAGCATTCCATGGTTAATTAGTGTCACTGCTAAAAGAATTATGCCTTAATTTCAGTCTGAATTTGTCCAGCTTCAACTTCCAGCCATTGGATCATGTTAAACCTTTGTCTGCTAAATTGAAGAGCCCATAATTAAAGATTTGTTTTCTATATAGATACTTATAAACTGTAATCAAGTCACCCCTTAACTTTCTCTTTGTTAAGCTAAATTGATTGAGCTCGAATCACTATAAGGCAGGTTTTCTAATCTTTTAATCATTCATATGGGCTCTTCTCTGAACCCTCTCCAATTTATCAACATCCTTCTTGAATTGTGGACACCAAAACTGGACACAGTATTCCAACAGCGGTCACATCAGTGCCAAATGCAGAGGTAAAATAACCTCTCTTCTCCTACCCAAAATTCTCTTGTTTATGCATTAGCCCTTTTGGCCACAGCACCACACAGGGAGTTCATAGTCAGCTAATTGACCCCCAAATCTTTTTCGGCATCACTGCTTTCCTGGATAGAGTACTGCATCCTATAAGTATAGTCTACATTCTTTGTCCCTACATGTATATATTTACATTTAGCCATATTAAAATGCATCATGTTTGCTTGCGCCCAGTTTACCAGATTGCTCTGTATCAGTGACCTGCCCTCTTCACTATTTATCACTCCTCCAATTTTAGTGTCATCTGCAAACTTCATCAGTGATGATTTTTGTTTGCTTCCAGGTCATTGATAAAAATATTAAATAGCATAAGGCCAAGAACTGATCCCTGAGGGACCTTACTGGAAACATACCTGCTTGATGACAATTCCCATTTACAATTTCATTTTGTGACCTCTCTCTTAGACAATTTTTAATCCATTTAATGTGAGCCATGTTAATTTTATATCGGTCTAGTTTTTTTAATCAAAATGTTGTGCAGTGCCAACTCACGCACTTTACAGAAGTATATTATATCAATACTATTACCTTTATCAACCAAATTTGTAATCTCATCAAAAAAAGATATCAAGGTAGTTTGACAGGATCTGTTTTCCATAAACCCATGTTGATTTGCAGTAGTTACATTACCATCCTTTAATTCTTTATTAATTGAGTCCTGTTTCAGCTGTTCTGTTATCTTGCATGGGATCAATGTTAGGATGACAGACCTATAACTATCTGAGTCATCCGTTTACCCTTTTTAAAAGTTGGCACTAGATTAGGTTTCTTCCAGCCTTCTAGAATTTCCCCACTGCTCCAAGACTTATTGAAAATCAACATTAACAGTTCAGAGAACTCAGCCAGCTCTTTTAAAACTCTTGAATACCAGGTATCTGGATCCGCTGATTTTAAAAATGTCTAACTTTAATAAGTTCTGTTTAACATCCTTCAGAGATACTAGTGGAATGGAAAGCATGTTATCTTCCTCTACTACACAACAGAAATATTTATTAAACACTTCTGCCTTTTCTGCATTATTTTTGATAATTCTACCAAATCCAGCTGCCTCCAATTTTTTGAAGTACTTCTCTAGTGTTGACAGATGTTTAGCATCACTTCTGGCTGCAATGAAATTATGCCCTTCTTTTCCAGACTGTCTAACTCAGTCTGAGTCTTTTCTCAGGGTATGTCTACACTGCAATAAAAAACCCACTGCACTGAGTCTCAGAGCTTGGATCAGCTGACCAGGGATTTGGAGGCTCTGGCTGCAGGGCTAAAAATTGCAGTGTAGACGTTTGGGCTCCGGCTGGAGCCCAGGCTGTAAGACCCATGTATGGTAAGGGTCTCAGAGCCTGGGCTCCAGCCAGAGCCCAACCATCTACAATACAATTTTATAACCCATAGTTCAAGGCCCACAAGCCAAAATCAGCTGATCTGGACCAGCTGTGGCTGTGCCGCAGGTCTTTTCTCCCAGTATAGATATACCCAAAGATATTAAGGAACTGATCTCGTCTTAAGATATTTAGCCGTTACCCAATCCTGGATATAAATCCTGGCCATTACACCCTTCAAGATCACTAATACTTCTTTAGTCTGGGTGTCTGTCCAGGACCTCCTGGAGTGCCGGTGTTTTTCTAGATCTAATTTGAAAATTTCTTCACAGTTCAGTTTTAGTTCTTGCAATCAATCTTGTTTTTTTGTGTGTGTGACACAGTCTCTCGCCATAGTCTGTATAATATGTCAATCATAAGGGATTTTTCACTTTCAGTCCATTTAGTATGATGTCCATTTGTTTGCACTTGGAGAGGAAGAGGATGTCTGTCTGTATCTGTGCGAGTTTTTTCATGAAGTTGGTAGATTTCCATTTCATACGGCTAAATTCAGTGCCTTCCATGATGAAAAATTCCAGAGGGGTAGCCGTGTTAGCCTGTATACAGCAAAAACAACAAGAGCCCTGTAGCACTTTAAAGACTAACAAATTTCTGCAGGCATAAGCTTTTGTCGGCATACTGTGTTGTTTCTTACCCTTGGATGTATATATATACCTCCTATCTCATTTCTATTTCATGCATTTAACAAAGTGGGTTGCAGCCAACAAAAGCTTATGCCTGCAGAATTTTGTTAGTCTTTAAAGTGTTACAGGACTTTCATTGTTACTGCTACACAGAGGATCACAATATGGTTGCTTGGTCCAGGAAGGAAAGTAAACTGCACCACCCTAACCCTCTTGTAGACTGCTCTTCCCTCCATGTTGACACAGCTGTACAGGCTAGCATGTCAGAGTGGAGCCAAAGCTCTGACCATACCCTATTGATCTTTCATGGGACGCAGAGTAGCATCACATAGATGCTGCTTTTCCCCTAACACTGCTACGAGTAATACAGGTGGCCAGAAAAGAGAACTAATGGGGCACCTACCACTCTTACTCCATATAGGACAAGACTGCAACTTACCCTAACTCTAGCCATAAGTTTAATATCTTCTTTTATAGGTGAAGCTGACCTTTACATGAACACACAATATGTCCTGTAGTGTCCAAAGGCAACAATTTTTGATGAACAGATAGCATCTATTCAGATATATAAACTTGTATAAACATTTTTCAACTACCAACTCAAGCAATATTTTCCTCCCAACTCAGGATCTCTCAACAATTAGCGGTCAGAGGTTTTTCTTGTAACGTTTCACAAGTTTACTGGGCGTATTTCTGTATTAGCGCACATATACCTCTTTCCAAATTAGATGAGGAACTGTAAACAGCACATCCCCAATCCCATTTTTAGATTTAATTGTACACATTTAGTCAGATTTGATTAATACCACCATTTGGACTCTATTCATTGTGACGATCATAAAGATCCTCTCCCACTTGATATGCTGATAAATGTCCCTGATTTTAGCTAGGTGTACCAGTTACAGCAAACAATGTATTGAATGAAATTCAACCATTTTTCTGTTCACAACTATCTGTTATTTTATATATATATATAAATATTAATATCTATATATATATTATCTGATATTAATTATTTGATATAAACAGATTTATTCATTAATTGAAGTTAGTCAATAAATGGTTTGTATAGCATTTCAGCCTATGGATTTCTTGCAAACTATTCACCACAATTATTGTTTCACATATTAACAGTTTTTAATTATAAATTTTAGCTTCTGACTAGTTACACACAAGAAGTCACATGGTATTGTTTCTACGTCCTGATTTGACTATCAATCCTACAAAACAGCTTTTTGAATGGTTGTTTTGACACTTCCAATGCAAATATTTGAGCAAAAACAAATTCACATGTGAATTTGAATCATTTTCTTCTTTTCATGAACATTGTTGCAAACAATAATTCTCTCATATGAATGTCCAAATGAACAGCACTTTGATACTATGGTGATAAGTGTTATAGAAAAGCTTTAATAGATAACCACTAAACCAAATTCATGGTTTGTATTCAAATTAAGGTTTGCAAATATCAGCTCAAGACCTCCTAGGAACATACAGTTTCACTAATAGTCTAGTATCATGTAATAAGAAAGAATGGATGCAAAACCCATGAAATATAAAACATCTCAGTAATGCACTTCTTCAGAGTTCCTTTGAGGCAAATCAGGTTTTATTATATAAAATAATTAGAAATATACAGCCAATGAAGTTTGGTAGCCTGCAGTTCATAAACAGAAATGATAATGTCTTAAGAGAGGAGGTAGAAATAAAAGAGAAAAAATAATGAGACAAGAACATAACTTTCCTAGATACTCTCAGGTACAACATGCCCTAGCAAAAGGGTGTGTATGTTCTCCAACAAACTTTACTATACTGACATTTCAGCAAATTAAAAAAGCAGCCACAAAACAGATACTACTACTCTTGCCCTCATGCAATGCGCAGCAATTCCTCCACCACTTCACATCCAGCATTTCTTGGTTATCTGAGCAGTCGTGGATGATGTTATTACTGCTATATACTAAGCATAACTCTCCTGAATTATTGTTTGGGCCCTTCCCTTATGGCAAAGTTTTATAGAATTTAATAGAAAATTATAACTTTTCATAGTTGTTTTTTCACTATCCTATCGAACAAATATAAATCTCTATGAATTTGTATAGGTTGTCAGAATAATTCCTACAAAACTATATTGGTTTCAGCCCTACTAAATGCCATATGGTTTTTCCAGTTATGTCTCTCTTGAGTATATCCTGAGTTGAACTATTGCAAGAATCTTAATTTCAGAACTTTAATTCATTGACTCCCCACCAGTCTGCTCAGACAGAGTAAGACATTTGGATATTTTTACATCTCTACAATACTTCAGATTTCCCATGCAAATTGAGAATTCACTTTATAAAGCCACTGTTAGCGTGTTGGGGCTTGTCTCCCATTTGCCATGTTTACTCCTCCAAGTAGGAGTTCCATTGCTTGTGCTTTCTTATGAATTTGATTGCATTGTCAGCCTTGTGATTTATTTATTTAATGGTTATGTTTATTAAGTTTAATTTCAGTAGCAGGAAAAAACTGGGACAAAATGGCTGAAATAACTTACTTTGTACTATAGCACTTGATAGCAAGTGTTCAGATTAATGAGCAGGATAGGGTGGATTTCCTAGTGTTTGGCAGAGTTCATTCCACACACAGAGTATTACTAAATCATCCCTGCCAAGGGCACTTCTTGTTCATGGCTCTTAAATACCATATTTTTTCCTTTTAGAATAGTTCCTCATACTGTCAATTCAGGTACAAGCCTCCTCAACAGGGGAAAGGTAGTGTCTGGGCTTTAACAACTCCTACCATGCCTCCACAGCAGCCAACAAAGCTTTCAAGTACAGAAATAATATGCTCCCCTTGTAAGCCAGAGAGTTCAGTGATGTACTGCGTCTCAGAGCACCCAGGTACAGTTGTGAGCCTGTACCCAAGACTGTGTGTTTCAGGCACAACAGATTTCTCTTTCTACATGTATCAAATAGATAAGATATTGTCCAAAACTAGTTTTGTGTCATACAAATATATTATTACAACAAAATCTGTAAAATAAAAAAATACACCTTTGAAGTTGATATTTTAATACATTTAAACTCTAGGTATCATAAAGTCAATGCATTTTAAGTACACAGATGCTAGAAAAAAAAACCTTTCAGAATTGTTTTTCTTTTGAAAAAATTACAAGTAGCAAAATATGTGTCTAAGATCTCCAAGCAAGTGATGAAAAGGAAGAACTGTGCAAGCAATGCAGATAGGGGCATATTCTACCCTGTCACTCAGATGTAGCAAAGGGCAAAACTTGGCTCAGAGCAGATTATAATAACTAGCTTTTCACTGTACACTGGTGCATTACTAACAGATTTGAATAACAATTCATTCCAGCAAAATAAAATGTCTGGGGGTAGAACTGGCTTTAAGATGCCTGGAATTTTTAATATTTGCATCTAAATGAGACCCATTGCACTTAACTCGATCCAAATACTCTTGACACTCTGAAAAGGGAGTCAAAGCACCTATTTCTTTTTATGCAGCCTTTATGAATGGCAGAGTGCTCATTTTTTTTTTAAAAAAAAAGCTTCCTTTAGTCTTCACTAATTACAGGAACTGCACACAGAGCTGCTGTCTGCAACTTTTACCAACCTCTCCCTCAAACTTCAATCACATAACTCATTTGTTTACAATTACTATGGCAACAATGGATGCTATGGAAACTGTTAATAAACTGTCACTGGCAAAAAAAAAATCAAGAAAGAATGACGACATTTTACAATAAATTGTTTCAGATTTTCAGCCTGATTAATTCAGAGCCCCAGATTCTGATCCCCCATCCCCTATCTCACATTCACTCGTATCTTACTTCTAGAGTAGTCCCAGTGGGTATTGTACTACTAAACCAGAATCAGAGCAACAGAATCTAGCTGTAATTTTTTTTCCACTTAAATAGTTCTTTTCAATTCTCTCTTTTTTTTTTGACTGAAACTTCTTTATATGAGGCATATTTTTAAATCCACCATTCTCTTTATGTACTATTATCTTTATAGTAATGAGAGCATTATAGTAACTGAGCACTTCACAATCTAATATATTTATCTTCCCAATACCACTTCCCTACCTCCCAGGGCTGTTAATCCCATTTTACAGATAGAGAAGTGAGGCACAGAGAGACTAAGTGACTTTCTCAGGATCACAGGAAAAGTCTGCAGGGGAACAGAGAATTCAATCTGGGTGTCTCAGGTGCCAGCCTAGGACCCCAGCCAGTGAATGATCCTTCCTTACTATAGCAAATTTGTATAATGTATAATTTTTTCCCTCTAAAGTACAGACACAAATAATCAGAACTTTTTAAAAGGTACAATATAAAGAAAAAAGACAACAGTGGCATGGGCTACCAATAGGTGCAAGCCTTCAAGGAAGTTCTTTGCTGGATGTATTATCAGCAGTAGAGACAGCTGGGGCACCACACCAAGTTGTCCCTGGGCCTCATGTCACCAAGTGGTTCCAAGAATATTTCATGATGCTATCACAGGGCCAAATCTTCTAGCCCCAAGAATGCCACCATTGTTGCCATTAACAATCTATTATTGACTTTCATTGTAATTAATTCAAGTTGTACATTGCAAATTCAATGTGTGTAGTATGTCTCATTTAACAGAAAATAACAAGATCTAGAGCAGCTATCATAGTTATAATGGCAAGAACTGCAACTGAATGTAGAGTTCAAGAAAGAGCCTGAGGAAAAATGTATAATTCATAAGTAATAGTGTAATTCAATACAGAAAAAGGAAAGTTGCTTGTGAGGAACTGGAGTTCTCTTAATATCATGCGTCTGTAGTCCATATTCTAGGAATCCAAAGAGTTTTTCAGGAATGCTGGAACACTCACAAAGCAGCTAACCTTTGAGGGGAGTATGAACACATACCTAAGCATTCTAATCAAGACTCTAAAAGGCCTTCATTTCTAACAGCCAATTCCTCTTGGCTTGTCTGATATCTAATTTTAGGGCTGGTCTACACTACAGACTTTTGTTCACCAAAGTCAGCTTTTTGCGCCAAAACCATGGTGCAATCCACCTCTCTCTTCCCCACCAACCCAACTCCCCTAATTTTGCAACAAAATAAAACAACTTCAACAAGAGGCATATAGCTTTTTGCGCCAAACTTTTAGCAACAAAGTGTCAGTGTAGACACCACGCTTGGTTATGTCTCAGTAAATGGCCTCTAGGAAGTGTCCCACAATGCCCATCTTGACCATCAGTTTGAACTCCACTATCCTGCAGCCATACACCCCTCTAGAGTCATGAGGATTTTTGAAATTCCACTTCCTGATTGGTTGGCGTGGAGAGCTCACATCACATTTTCCCAACTGACCATGGCAGCTCCACACGCCAAATGCTCTCCCGCTTGGAGCACACCAGAGCTTCTGGATTTGATCAGCATTTGGGGAGAGGAGGCTGTGTAGTCCCAGCTCCGCTCCAGCTGAAGGAACTTTGATACCTTTGGTCAGATTTCTTGTGGCATGGTGGAGAAGGGCTATGAACGGGACAAGCTGAAGTGCCATGTAAAAATCAAGGAGCTATAGCAGGGGTACCAAAAGGCTAGGGAGTCAAACCATCACTCTGGTGCAAAGCCAAAGACCTGCCGCTTCAATAAGGAGCTGGAAACCATCCTCAGCAGTGACCTTACCCCCACTGCCAGGAGACCCGTATATACCTCCGAGGGCCCAGAGGTAGTGGACACTGGACTCATCCATGATGAAGTTGTGGACAAGGAGGTCAAGTTGGAGGATGATGTGGAGCAGAGAAACTGGCTGTTTGGTGACATGGGGAGTCAGGACCTCTTCTCGACCTTGGAGGTTTTGAGCTAGTCCCAGCCCTCCAGCTCTGGTGTGCAGGATGCAGGAGAAGGGAGCTCTGGTAAATGATTTTTTTGAGCAGATGCTACTTGGTTACATGAGGTACAGCTGTCCTTTGCTTTGTTGCATTATACAGCTGGTTGAAGGAATAGAAATGCACAAGAGTAGCTGTGTTTGCATGTGCTTCCCATTCCTCTGTGCAGCTAGGCAGTGTAGTGAAAAAGTGTGTTAATGCACCGACACTTCAAGGGAATCCTCCAGAGAGATCTCTAGGAAACTTTCCTGGAGATACTCACCAACACTCTGCCAGAGATTCGTTGGCAGAGCTGCTTTGTTTCTTCCCCCATTGTAGGAAACTTTCCCGCGCCAATCGGCAATCACTTGTGCAGTGACTAAAGCAGCACAGAGGCAAGCAGAATATGGACCTGGTTTGAAGCTGCTCACATCGAGGAGATGCACCTAGCATCCCTGCTTATTCTCAGGGGTGAGATCAGCTTCAATGGGCCCCGACCCCTGTGGAAAATAGGGACAAAATTTAAAATTGTGCCACCATCTACTGCATCAATACCCCAGACAACCACCCAGAACCTTCTCCCCAGCTTGAGTGCCCCCTCCTCCCAGGCATCACTCACCATGCCCCAGGCAATCATTGAGCTGTGCATTTGGCAGGAGAGAATGAGAAAGAAGAGTATTTTACAGTAATGAATCAATGCTGTTAGTGCACTGACAATAATACTTCTATTCATTATTTTATTGTGCTTCTACAGATGTGCCCTTGAGGGGAAACCTCTACTCACCTGCCAAGTGCCTGCAGCTGATAAGAAAATGATCACGGAGAAGCAAAAAGTAGATGTTCCAAGAACTCTTCCAGTCCTCTGAGGTAGAAAAAAAAAAAAGAAAAAAAAAAAAAAAAAAAGGACATAGAGACACAGTGTGACCGAAAATCAAAAAACTGATAGGCAGGAGAGAAGGGAAAACCAGGAGGTGGTGCACACAGGACATTGGGACTGTTGAAAAATGCCACGATTTGCAGTCAGAAACCCATGGAATGATGGGATGGAAATCACTGCATCATGAGACTTTGAGCTCACACCCATGATGCACTGTGATCCTCTCCACCTTCCCACAACTCCTAGCAACACAAGGTGGCAAGTTCTACGGTGGGAGAGCTGCCCACAGTGCACTGCTTTCACTGTTGATGCTAGAGCTCCAACTGTGGACACGTTTCAGCAACACACAGTGCTGTGTGAACAGGAACGAGCATTGTACTTATAGCACTTTTTATCATTGCTGTAACTTACGTCGACAACACTCTCTAGTGTAGACAAAGCCTAAGACTCTGAAGAGTCAAAGGAGGAAGATGGTTCTGTGAAGATAATACTTTTGAAGAACCCAGTTACTACTAAGTACCATTCCTTTCTCCTTCATAGAATTGCCTCTGTAGATTAACAAGCAGTAAAAAAACCAAGAAGAAATTCTGGCGAGTACTTTACTGACTAGATTTTGAAGGTATGCCTTCCTGGATTGAACATCTGATTCAATTACAGTCTTGAGAATAAAAGTGTGAATCATATTCCAGGAGGCAGTCTAACAAATGTAAAAGACAGAAATATTACTGAGGCAGCTAGACTTTCTAGAGTGACATCTAAAGCTTTCTGACACTGGTGATAACATGACAGTGCAAAGATTCAAACAATCTTTGAACCAATACTGCTTTCTCTTAGGAATCCCCAAATTCCGTGAACCACCAGGAAAATATAGTAAGGGGTTTAGTTCTCCAAAGAACCCTTTTCATATCCAGTTTGACCTGGATGACCTAAAGGGCTGTGATCTATTATAGATTAAACTCTGACACTATCTTGGGCAGCAGTACTAGTAGTGTCACTTCTGTACTTATGTAGTGTCACTTGGTACTTATGAAAAGTTCTAAAGATCATAAACCAAGAAAATGAGATATCCACAGGAGCTGCCTATCGGAGTACTAGCAGCATGCTTTAGGGCAGTGGTTTTCAGTGTGTGGTCCATGGACTCCTAGGGGTCCACAGACTATGTCTAAGATTTCCAAAGGTGTCTGCACCTCCATTTGAAATTTTTTAGGCAGTCACAAGTGATAAATGGTTGAAAACCACTGTTTTAGGGGGAAACCACTGCTACAGCCCTGGCACAATGCTGAGCAATGACTGAGAAACAGATGAGCCACACTGAAGTAGTTCAATTTCCTACATAATAATCTAGGAGCTGAAAGGCAGATTTGAGGGAAATAGGTCCCCCTGCTCCATGAAACCCAGGGGGAAAAGAAAAAAAGTCAGAATAAAATAAATATACAATCAGTATGATCAGAATTGATGTTTACAAGCCTTTTCACACTTTCTTCTCATCGCTGTATTATAAGCTCATTTTATTTTTGGAATGGAAGGATGCACAATCTAACTCTCTGCCCAAAATTGGTTTTAAAAATAATTATTGTTTTATAAATGAAGTAGCAATTCTCTTGCAGTAATGACCCAAGCCAAGTGGGTCTCATTAGGCTACTGGGGCATTTCTTAGGCTGTCTCATAATGCACAAAGGCTACTATCATACTCCTTCTTGTGTCACAGTGAATGCAGTAGTGATACTTCTATTAGTGATTTAGGTAGGGCATTTTAATGGCCCTATCCTTCACTTAAAGGAAACTTTGAATAAAGTCACTCTAGTTATAATGGATTAGATCTTCCCCTTTAGATCAGTGCATGGAGAGGTTCCTTCCACAAAGAAGGGCACACTTGGCTACCTCTGTAGCACGACCTGCTAACTTGCTCTGGAACCAGTGGATGGCTCCCCACAGGTCCAATATCCATTCTGGGGATGACAGTGGAAAATGGATAGGCTATGGAAAACAATGGGTGAGATGCACATTATCCCCCTCCATCCTGTGAAGAGTTGGCCCTACTGAGAAGCCAACACCAGTAGGTGGCTCAATAGTGTGGTTAAGTGGTCTAAGCAAAAAGTTCAGAGCAATAGACATCCTCATGCACAATCTGCATAAAACAAACTATAATTTTGTTGAAAGCTTAGCCCTACTGATGCTAAATTTTTAGTACTGTTTATGCAAGTAGGAGGATGAACTGGAGACTAGTGACTAAAAGACCCAGGGAGACAAATCATCCTACTTTCATGAGTAATTTGTTATGAGCAACAAGAGAGCCTAGTTCAATGGGGTAGAAGAAATTAGAATCAATGGAGAAAATCAGAAAGACTAGCACACAGTGATATAAGTTAGTGGCCTCCATACCTCAAGCTTATTTGTTAAATTGTTCCTTGAAAAATTCTTCTAATTGTTGTCAGCTCTGCACAGATCCCAGCATGATAACCTATTCTCCCACTGCAGAAGTGGGGCCCAGTGATGGTATGCTGATTTCCAAGCTGTTTTATATAAAACAAGGCAGTAAAGATTCAGGATGCTTCCTAAAAAAAATCTCACTGAGCTTCCCTTAAATCCTCAAAACACTCATTGCACAGAGCAGGGTAGTCATGATGGACGGGAGCTATTTACAGACAGGAGAGGAAGAGCATGGGTGTAAAAAAAATTTTTATAGGCCACACCTGAAAATTCTAAGGCTGGCTCTGTAGTCCTCTAACTAACCTCAGGGGCATAAATAGGACAACAAACAGTAATATAGCTTGAAAAATGTCTAAGAAACTGGATTTATTTTATTTACATCTGAACTCACCTTCTCTGTAAGGGGATGGAATAAGAGGCCACAAAGGCTGTGACTTTAGTATCTGGGTAACATGATTAAGGCATTAATAAAGACTGAACTCTAATTTCACATAAACATATATACTGGTTCAACTGTAACGAGGGAAGTGTGTGAAAATGCAGGAAATACTATTGCTAGAACTGTCACGTTCACAATTAAATTTAAGGAATCTTGAACAAATATTTCTTTTCTTCTTCTTTTCCCTTGGTTTGAAGTTTTCCTCTGGCTACATATAAAGTAGGTTCTCTTATTCTGCATTTGTTTGCCACTAAATTGTTAGCACTTGGATGTCTTTAAAGACTTCTAACAATAAGTATGCAATGGGCTGAATGCTTTTTAAAAAAAAAATCCTGGAGAAACGTTTACAGGGCTAACTAATGTTGCATATTAAGTTGCAAAACTGAGGGAAGTAAAAAGAAGAGAAGCTATTTTGTACTCACTATTCAGGGTTTTGGGTATCCAAGCTAAAGCAAGGGTCCAAAGAACAGGAAGATAAGGTCATAGCAGTACCACATGAAGTGGACAGAATCCAAAAAAATCTTTTTGAAGGTATCCACTCTTGTAACAGAACAGAATGTACTCTTAGTTTGAAACAGCCAGATTAAAATATTGCAGAAAACCTCTGCAAAGTGCATTCATAATACGGCTATGTACAATTCTTACCACATTTAGAGGAAAAATCCCATTCCTTATGCTGCATAACATTATGAATAAGAATGTTTGCATCAAGCTAATGGAAACCTTTCCTCTGAATTCTGTAACTCTGTGTTGTGATGAAGATTGTCTAGTAGGATGCTGTTTGCAGCCTCACCAGAACAGTATTTTCAAGATGAGGGAAGTGATTCTTGTGCTCTTTCTCCTCAATCATCCTTGACATGTGATATCAATGCCAAAATCCTGAGCAAGTGTGGTCATTGACCATCCCATGGACACTTTTTGGTAAGAATAAAGGGGTAAACTATGGCCAAATCCAGGTCAAATTCCAATCTGGATATTTAAATTCTGCGCAGCTAAATTCTTCCCTGCACTTTCAACCAGATACAGTATTCTTCTTCATTTACTGTTTTAAATTGTTTCTCTGAAGGCTAGTCTAGACAAACTACTATGGCTCAGCAACCTGAGGTGTCCATTTATAGCACACTAGCATTCTGTGCATCAACTGTCCTGTGGATCCTACTGCTGTGCATTAAAATTTCTCCAGTGTTCACTGACTACTCCTGTTTCAGAACCTTTAGTGAATGGAGCTGGGTCCACACAGATAGTTAGTGCAGATTTACGTGCTAGCTTGTCACGTACTAACTGTTGATCTAGACAATCCCTGCTGCCAGATTTCACTCCAGCAGTGGCTACACTTGAGGGATAGGAAAAGAGTCATCCATGTTTATAGTCAGAACTTTGTTACACTTTTTAGAGGCTATAGGATTAAAGGTGCTATTTCCTATTAATTAGATGATTAACTTTCTGACTGGATGTTTAGTGTGACCGTGGGAGAAATTTTTCACTAGGAACTTTCGATCAGTAATGCACTTAGTCATTATTTCCAATGAACCTGTCTTCATTTTGTAATGTAACCAGTCTGACTGTACAAGTGCTCCTATGCCATCTTCAGTCAGCATGTCTCTGAAGAACAGTTTAATATTTTTAACATTTTTTAAACAATGTGGCTTATACTCATTGGACCATTAAGTCTTCCTTCTCCTTCCTGTCATCTTTTGTAGGATGAAAACAAAAATGTGGTGCTTTCACATAAAAGCTGAAAGCTCCCACAGTCTCTCTGTAGAGAAAAAAAATTAAGATTAACTGCCAGTCTGAAAACCTACTATGCTAGCATTTTGACATATAGCAGTAAGCCAAACCTATGTACTCCAAACAGCAACAATATTTTAACACAATTCCAAATCCCTTCATTATATGTATGAGATGTTGAGGATTAAAAACACCCCTTAAAGTCACAACATCTTACAAACATGTAGTGTAAGATTTGTGAGAATTATCAATTATCCACTGCAAAGTATCTTCTTCCACAATATATCTGGTAGTTTTATATGTGTCCTCTTAGGGAATGTGTGTTTAATTTGTCATATACAAATTAAATATCAATACAAATTTATTTCAATACTTATTTACTAATAAAAAGTTCATCAATTACACAACCAGTTCAGTATTACAATTAGAAATAGTTGAATTATTTAGATTTTTTCATTAAATACCTTATTCACAAATATTTTTCCTCCATCACTCAATCAGCTGAATAGATGGCTTAACAGTATTCGACAGAATAAAAAATGTTGGCTAAATTATTTGCCAGTCATTCATTAAATTCATTCTGCTCCAAAAATAAGACTAGTTCCCCCTGCTATACACATCTGAAATAAACAGCATATTATTAGCATATGCTAATATCTCAAGGGTAGCTGGAAACTGAGTTCTGCTGGCACCAACCCAGGTGGAGAAGCCCAGTGGCAGATAATCTACCAAGGGCTGTAGTTATGGTGACACACTTCAGGAAGAGAATATTGGGGCTGGTACAGCATAAACAATGGACAGTGTTTGCGGAAGAAGGGATGTGGCCTGGGGAGCACAGAATGCACTACTGCAGGTAGATATTAAAGCCTGTGCTCTGTTGCAAAAACTGAGGAAAGACAGAACCCTGCCCTCAACTTGGTGAAAGGAGTTTATGTGCACAGAGAGTAGGTGACAATTATCACATTCCTAACTTATTTCAGCTTAGCCCAGTGATTTTAATTTCTTCTAACCCAATTAATTAGGTGTCCTTATCCCTCCTAATAAATTATTCATGAAGGCAGGATGAGTTGTTTCTCTGGATTTTTATTCACAAGTTCCTAATGCTTCCTGTGTGGTTCCAAAATGAAAGATCTTATTTATAAAAACACTAACAAGAAATGGAAAAAAAAATATAGCTAGTTTTATGCAAACTGTGAATAAGGATATATATCCTAATGATGGCTTTCATCTATGTGCAATCATCTCCACGCATTTCAAGGGGCTCTCAAGGGCAATAGACATCTAGCTGAATCCTGATATGTTTTCACTTGATCAAGGTATGAATATAATATAGAGGCTGTGGTGATTTGGATAATCTGTCAGTGTACAATTTGCAAATTCTTATTGATGTTATGAATTCTGTGTATAATTCCAACCTTCAGTATGTAGTAAACCAGCCATGGGCTGACAAGGACTCTGCCATATATCATACATCCTGTTTGGAAGAAGCCATTAATATGTAACAACTGAGTTCTGGCAGAAAAATGGCTATGCTAAAGAGGGAGCAGAGCTGGAAAAATCCACTTATTCCAAGTGGTCTGCAGGCAGAGAGTGTTGGAAGAGAGCAAACTCCCCAGAGGGAAACAAAGAAACCAGGTGCTAAAAGTGGCTTTTAAAAACTGTAAAGTTGAGAAACCAAGGAGCATGCTTCCCAAGCAAGGACACTGACTATTGCACCAATCACAGCTGAAGGGAGCTGGTTGTAGGGATCACAGAAAAGATGCCATAATCTAGAGGACAAGTCTGAACTGGACAAGTGAGGACCAGGAAAAGGGACCAGGAACCCTGAAAGGACTCTAACCATATATCAAAGAATGCTCAGAAGTGCTGAGGAAATTGTGGCAAGAATGGCATACAGGTGTTTCTTTTTTTGCACGGATGTGTATATCTCTTATGCTGTCTAATGTAAAGAGTGATTGGTTTACAAATTCCTCTACAAAGGCTTAAACTATCACATGAAGTGGTCAACTATGAACTAGAATACCCATCAAGGTGCTGCTCTGGGGAGGTTGAGTTTAAACTACTCAAGAGTCTTGGGTTCCAGGCAGCTACACTGCAGAGTCCCATTTCCGAGTTGAGATACCAGACACAGAGTCTATGTCCAGGGAATGAACCTGGCACTCTCTCTTTCTTCAGCTGCTTGGAGCCTACTTAGACCCTATGCTGGTTAAAAGCACATGGATACAGTGCTGGGATCCAAATACAGCAGCCATAGCTGTGTCAGTGGCACTGAGGCTGTTGAAATGAGCAGTTTCCCTAGACCTTTCTTACATTTTGGCAAAGAGCTACTTTAGGTAGAGGACATTTTATATGGGTGTTTGGCCAAATCCTGAATCCTATCCATACATGCATCCATAACAGCACTGGTGAGGCCTCATATAGAAAGAATGTGGACAAATTGCCCTCCAGCGGAGGACAACAAAAATGATTAGGGGGCTGGAGCACATGACTTATGAAAAGAGGCTGAGGGAACTAGACTTGTTTAGTCTGCAGAAGAGAAGAATGAGGGGGGATTTGATAGCAGCCTTTAACTACCTAAAAGGGGGATTCCAGGAACGATGGAACTATGCTATTTTCAGTGGTAGTAGATGAACTAAGAGCAATGGTCTCAAGTTGCAGTGGGGGAGGTCTAGGTTGGATATTAGGAAAACCTTTTTCACTAGGAGGGGGTGAAGCACTGGAATGGGTTACATAGGGAGGTGGTGGAATCTCCATTCTTAGAGGTTTTTAAATGCGGCTTGACAAAGCCCTGATTGAGATGATTTAGATGGGGTTGGTCCTGCTTTGAGCAGGGGGTTGGACTAGATGACCTCCTGAGGTCCCTTCCATCCCTAATCTTCTAAGATTCTAAGATTCTAAACAAGGTTGTTACTATTCAGAACTGAAAGTTAACTGTATGACATGTCAAATAGAAGTCAACAAACAGCTTGCATTTATTTGCAAGTGTCAATTCCTGCACTGTCCAATGTATGGTGTAAAACGGAGGCCTCTCCTATAGAAAGGAGCAAGCTTTTGCACCTATACCAGAATGAATCATTCTGCAGTACAGAGAGCCAGGAAAAACTGCAGTAGCCATTTTAAGGATTCTAGAAGCAAGAAGAAAGAATATCAGGCACTTCCCTCCCCAACTCTGCCACAATCTTGCACACACAGCCAACAAAATCAGAAGATAGAAAAAAAGACAAAAATCAAACAACTTCTGGAACAACTGCCACTCAGGACTAGTACTATACACCTCCTTATCTCCAATGAACCCTAGAGTGCCCAGTACATGTTTTGTATCTCATTCAGATTGTTTAGCCTGATGTTATTCTATTTTCAGAATGTGTTAAGTCATTAGGTGTATACTGGAAATGTCTCTAAGAGAACTGCATGAGAGCATGGTCATGAGTCACACATAAGCAGTGGTAGTTACACAGATGTCACATTCTCAGTTACTAGGAGCTCCATAAATCTAGACGTTGTAGCTCAGAAGATAACTGAGCTATATTGATCATGTCTACTATGATTGAGTATTTACACATCAAATATTCATTCATTAAACTTCCAGGGCTCTGTCAGCCCATTAGCACAACTTCTATTGACTTCAAAGGGAGTTGCTTAGGTGTAACTAATGGCATAATCAGATCCATAAAGTCCTGTCCCAGAATCTATTTGACTCAGTATAAAACCCAGAACAAATCCATGCAGGAAGAGAGGAGAGTAATTTTTGTTGTGGATCCTGAGTTCCAATTAGGAATTTTTAGGCTAAGTTCGCAAGACATTGTAATATATTTTTCCCATAAGGGTCTTAATTTATAGAAGACCCAGTCTTGAATTGCCTTACACAGGCATGTTAAGGGCTCATGCACCTTAAAAGTTGTGTGTGAGAGTATATGGAATTTCAAAGCAATAGACACCCTGTGCAAGGATTCTCCACAGCCCCTTGTAAACCATGGAGATATCCATGGCTCTCTGTAGAGTCGGGGATGTTGAATTTTCAGAGGCATGGTCAGTGGGTCAATGACTAGTATGAAGTCAAATGGCACAAAACCTGCACAGCACAGAAGCAGTGGCTGTGTCTGTTACCTTCAATCCCCTCTACCTAGTCCCTCTACAGTTCGAGGGACTAGGCTGCTCCTGCAGGTCACAGGCCACTCCTCTAGGTCCAGTCAGTAGGCAGCACTAGCATCTCTTCGGCAGTGCAGTGGTCAGTCTCATGTCCCAGCCCCAGGGGAGAGATGTCCTTCTCCTCCAGTGGCTCTCCCCGAATGAGCTGCAGGGCCTTGCTTTTATACTTCCTCTTCCTGTTCCACACCTGCACTTCCAGTGGGTGGGTAGTGCCTTGCCTGGGCCTGACCACCAGGTGGCATGGGTTGGCCCTTCAGCATCAGCCTCCGAGGGAGGCCACACCACTTCACTACATAGGACAACTTCCAAAGAAGTAATCTCCCTTTCAAACACCCACTTTAAACTCTCACCCAGTGTTTCAAAATAATTTTGTATAACTGTGACATTCTGGGGTTCAATCCAGATCGGCGGGAGGTTGTGTTACTGCCTGCCCTATAACTCTGGGTGCCTTAAATGCTCTCCTACTGTGGTTCAGATCCCGGACACCAACAGCCAGCAGGCAAGTGCGCAGTTCCCTAAGTGTCTGTGTGCTGTGCAGCCCTGGTTCAACACTCTGATCCCAGCTACCTGCCTACAACACAACACCCCCATTCTGGTCTCCACCACCCTACTACTTTCAGGGTGACCCTGTACACTCCCAGTCCTGAATTTCCACAAAACCATCTGCCCTGAAGTATCCAGCCCTCTCTGGGACTCTCAGAAAAGTAATAAGATTCATTGTGCCTGTAAAGAGACAAAAGCACTGCTTATTACTTTAATTGGAGTTAACAATCACTTCAATTCAAAAACAGAACTGTATTCATGTGGACTGAAAGTAAAACAAGTTTATTTAATCAAAAAGAGGTAGGTTTTAAGTGAGTTCAAGGACAAGGGATAAAGACAAAAATGGTTCAAGCAAATGAAAGTAAAAATATGCTTTCCAATGGCTAAGACTTAACTTAACAAGCTATATAGTCTTTGTTGAAGGAAGATTTCCTACCAATCTCTCTTCTTTCCAGCCATGTCTGACTTCTTTCAGTCAGTACCTTCCACAGAAGTACAATGTGCAAGTTTTCCCTGTCTTCCTAGGCAAAAGATAAAGATGGAGACTCTCTCTGTTCCTTATATTCTCAAAGGGATTGTTTTTGTCTTACTAGTTAGCAAGGATTCTTGGGGATTCAGTCTCTTGCATCTCTCTGGGGTGTAGGAGCCATGTTAATTCTCAGTGTCTTGAATTTGGCTGCGGATAACCCCTGCTGCTTTAGATTGATGGCTTTGTTTACTGCTCTTTTGTAAACTGAGGTAAATTCACATTCCTTTGTCTAAAGCAGACCTGTTTATCACCTTTAAGGCTGTCTTGCCTTAACATGTTCTAGTAACATCATACAGAGGGAATTAATAATTTCACTTATAACATTAATGCATGCATTTTATAATTATATTAATAACCAGCATAGTGCTGGTTTTTATATGATACCTTACATGGTACCTTTCAAATAAATACAATGAAAACAGTATTGGGTGTAGTGAGTTGGTTGGGTCTGATGAGAGAGTGTATCTTATGACAGTGAGTATTAGGACTCTTAAGGTCACAGCAACCTTTAGTTAAAGGCCAATCTTTCTTTAGGAGATAATATTTGCTAATATTCTGGGTGAACTCTTAAAACAAGTTTCACTGTATACTTTGAATATCTGTAAACAAATCTCCTTATTATCACAAAAACTTCTCTGACCAAACTGACTCATCACGTTTTTCCTCAACTATTGCTGAGTGCTCAGCAGATTTACCCTCGTTTTGGTTTGTGTGCTGGACTATGTATGGTGGAAAATGAACTTAACATTTACAATGAAGAAGAAGCCATCTGAACATCTCCACTCCTCCCTGCATTAACACCACACTGGTGGCTCCGTATCATAGCCAGCATTATTCTAACTGCATCAGGCTGCCTTTTATACCACCCTTCAACTTTCCAGAAGGACTGTGGAGCAATGTGAGGTGTTCACTCTCCACACACACTCTCTTGCTGAGGCGAAACACGATGTTTTGACATCTCAAGGAGCCCTGCTGCCATAAAAGGACATGAGACTGGAAGTGAAAATTGAATCTGTCTCCTTCTTCATAGCAATGCACATACCCACCATTAGACTTCCAGGTCAACTTTTAAAAAGAAACAATGTATATTTCCTTACAACAACAACAAAATGAACAAATAACCTAAGACCGTTCTCCAGATTCCTGATACAGATTGCAAGCTAGCTCCAAGGAGTATGTGTAAAGCAGTGTTCCTACTCACTGCCTTTCTCAGCTTTTGTATAATCACCTTATAGTGAGAAAGCCATAGTAATGCCCTGAAAATCCTGAAGTCCGTCAAAATATGCTACCACTGAAGGTAGTGAAGCTGTAAATGGATTGACACTCTGGGTTATGAGGTCAGGCAAAACAAAACTCCTGGTTCTCTAGAGATGCTTAAAGGTAAGTGCTAGATTGGAGTTCTCTCTTAGTCAATATTCAAGTATACAAAAATAAGGGTTTCTCTCTTGTTTCACAGCTCAGAATAAAAGACATTCTCCAAGCAAGACTGATTATTTCCCCAGTGCCTGTCTCTCTCCTTTCCTCCTAGAAGAACAATATAATATATACTGTACATTGATCCAGTTATTAAAGGAGAGGGAAAAAAAATAGTTCGAGGGAAGAAAAGAGGACATGAGAAATATTGCGGAGAAGTAAAGGGAGTAAGAGGTAGGGAAAAGAGACTGGAAAGAATGAGGTGAGGAGAAAGCTGGGAAAAGTGGAAGTGAGCCATATTAGTGGTGGAGGATAGGAGAAGGAAAGATATTTTGTCTTTTATTAAATATATTGGAAAGGTGGCAATATTAGCAATGGCCTCTTCTCAAGCCCTATTGCTTACTGCAAAAACAGACCTTTTTGACCTGCTTGCACTTCCCTCTCCCAAACTCCATTAATTCCTAAATGCTATAAAATCTACCCGTTTTTCAAATCAGCTCAGCTGAGTGGTTGAAGTGAGCGAATTGATCAGATCCTCAGTTCTGAATAATCAACTTTCCGTAATATGTCAAGAATCTGGTACTGTTCCTTAGCATTTAGTGCCAACAGCAACCTGAATTTCAGCTCTTTGAAATGGGAAAGGGTCAAGAACTGAATTGTGAGTGCCAGTGACATAGCTTGGCTTAAAAAGTAATATTATGCATCAAATGTTTTACAACAAAAATTTGTGACAATTTTACCATTGTCCCTAAATTGGCTGATCGTCCTTTTAATTTTACATACAACTCCCAACCAACATGTCCAAAATACCTCTCCTGTTTTTTAGCCATATGCCTCTATTAAGATCAGAAAGGGCATTTTTGTGTAACAAGCTTCTTTCTCCATGACCACAGCCTTCTCTCTGGTCAGCAAGAATCTTGAAAATAGGCCTTTATTTATTTATTGTAATTGTTATACAACACCCACCCCCATGTAACTGGCTGCTTTACAAAAGTTAGCAACAACAATAAATAAAATAAGTCTGGACCCAGTGGCCCAGAGAGAAGCAGCTTCTCTGCCAAGAAAAAAATAACCCAGAAAAGAAGAGCTGGTGAGAAAAGGGAGGACAAATTGGTCAAAGATGCACTGACCAGAAAGGTCAGCACAGTTTGCATATCTTCACACTCATATGCCATCATCACTGCTATATGTGAGCATCTTAAACTCAGTCCTGGAGACAGATGCAGGCAGACATATTCAGGAAGTGTATCATGGAAAAAGAAAGGCTCTGCACCTGTGTGGAAATCAATGCAGTGCAATGAAGACATCAAGAACAAGGACAAATCAGCCAACTGCATCCTCTTTGGAAGAACACTGGGGGAGCAACAATCACCTACTATCCTGATCTTAGATTATCAAGGATTTTATGTATCATTGGCATAAGAAAGACCTTGAAAATCCAAATGTTTTCACCCACAGGGATATGTTAATGTGCAGGTCCTTAGAAGACCCAAAGTCAGTGTCCAATTATAGCTACTTCTTTTGTTGTTCCTCCCTCACATCCTCTGTTGAATTCAAAGGTGCTTTTGGATGTAAATAGCACATACTGTAGTACAACTGGTACTTTATAACTCAGTTTAGGAAAGGTTAACTCCAGCTTCACTTTACCCTCATACCAATGTCATATTTGAGTCAGACTTGATTAGACTCTTTCACTTGGCACACATTCAAGCCATTTATAAGTCTTGCTGGTTTTTCTTACATCATATCTCTAAAATCCAGCCTTTTCCTTGTCATAAGAACATAAGAATGGCCAAATTGGGTCAGATGAATGATCTATCTACCCCAATATCCTGTCTTCTGACAGTGGCCACTGCCAGATGCTTCAGAGGGAATGAACAGAAATGGGAAATTTTCAATTGATCCATCCTCTCTCATCCAGTCCTAGGTTCTGGCAGATAGACGTTCAGGGACACCCACAAAATGGGGTTGCATCTCTGACCATCTTGGCTAAGAGCCATTGATGGACCTATCCTCCGTGAACTTACTTAATTCTTTTTTTTAACCCACTTATATTTTTGGCCTTCACAACATCCCCTGAAAATGAGTTCCACAGGTGCAAGGTACCCAGTCAATATGAGACAGCTGAAATCCCCCATTATTATTGTGTTTTCTATTTTCATAGCCTCTCTAATCTCTTTGGGAATTTCACAATCACCATCCTCATCAGGTGGTCTCTAGTATATTCCTACCGCTATACTCATTATTCAAGCATGGAATTTCTATCCATAGAGAGTTACCTGCGATAGTTTGATTCATTTAAGATTTTTACTATATTTTGACTCCATGCTTTCTTTCACATATAGTGCCAGCACAACTTATTCTGTCATTTCTATATATATTTGTACCCTGGTGATACCATGGTACATTCCACCAAGTGTCTGTGATGCCTATTATATGAATCTTTATTTAATACCTGGCACTCAAGTTCACACAGCTTAGTATTTAGACTTCTAGCATTTGTATATAAGTTGTGGCTGATGGCCAGCTTCCCTCCAGTGGGTCTCACACCTTCCTGCTTGTAGTGGGCCAGGAAGTTGCCCGTCACCCCGTCTTCCCCAAGGAGGGGGTAGGGACCCGGGCCCACCCGCTCCTCCGGGTCCCAGCCCAGGGGCCCTATGAGAAACAGCTATGTGCTGCTGGTACTGCTTTCCAGACGGCACACTCTTCCCCTGGGCTAATTTTCCCCCTCCTTCAGTCCTTCTGGCTTCTTGAGCCGGTACCTTCCTCCTCACTGCTCTACCACAGCGCTCTGCTCTCCAGTCTGTTCCTCTGCACAGCTCCGTACTCCTATCACCACAGCTCAGCACTCCTACTTCCTCCAGCTCGTGCCCTGTGTGTTTGGGGCAGAGCCCTTTTATGGAGCACCTGGCTGATCCTTAATCAGCCTCAGCTGCTCCTAATTGCCCCCAGTGGCTCTGAGTTAGTCAGCAGGGAACAAGGCCCGGAGCATTCTGGGGCTCACATATCTCCAATCCAGCACTCTTCTTCTGCCTTCACCATATCACAAAGTATATTTGTATATACTTATAAAATTTGTCACTTTTTAGTTGTCTGCCTTCATGAGATGTAATTGAATGGGACTCTTTTTCATTTGACTGTTTCTCTTCAGTTCCTACCTGTAGTTTATCAACTTCCATTCTTTTCTCTTTACTAGACTATAGAGAATCCCTGTTAATAGATCCTCCCCTGAGGGATGTCTCTGTCCGAACCCTGTGCTCCTCCGCACCTGTCAGTTTTCTTCCAACCCTATGTCTAAAAAACCTTCTATGATCTTTTTAATTTTACATGCCACCAACCTGATTCTACTTTGGTTTAGGTGGAGGTCACCCTTCCTGTATAGGCTTCTCCTTTCCAAAAAGATTCTTCAATTCCTAATAAACCTAAAATTCTCCTCCCTACACCATCATCTCACCCATGTATTAAGACCCTCCAGTTCTGCTTGTCTAACTGGCATCACATGTGGAACTGGAAGCATTTCAGAGAATTTAATTTCTTAGCTAGCACTCTAAATATGGCCTCTAGGACCTCGCTCTTACCTTACCCTATGTCACTGGTATCTACATGTACCATGACACCAGCTCCTCCCCAGCACTACATATAAGTTAGTCTTGATGCCTCAAGAGGTCTACAACCTTCTCACCTGGCAGGCAAGTCACCACGCAGTTCTCCTGGTCATCACAAACCCACTATTTATATTTTTAATAATCAAATCCCCCATTACTATTACCTGTCTCTTCCTAACTGTGATCTGCTCCCCCAGAGGGATATCCTCAGTGCAAAATAATACCATAACATCATCTGGATAGAGAGTCTTAACTGTGGGATCATCTTGGCTTCTCATTCTAACCATGTCAACCTCTCGAGTCCCCAGATTAGCAGCCCTTCATCTCCTAATCAAACACAAGCACAGAAACCAGCACTTGTCCAAGTAACACCTGAGTTAAAGGAACAGTCAGAAATACCTGCTCCATGGCTCACTGCCAAATAATGGGTGAAGAGCTACTCCACACACTAGACTATTATTTTAATATAAGTCCTCATATGTGTTAGTTGTGAGGGTGTCCTCCACCTACTGAGAAACTTGAAATATGCTTTGAAGCTTTTTGACTTGAAAAGTATCTGCACATTTTATCTTATAGGTGAAAAAGAACAGGCATAGAGCCAAAGCTCCGTTACCTGAATGTTATTTCCTATCATGCCTGCCTTGCTATCCTAATAATATGATTCCCTTCCCTAAACTCTACTAGTGGTGCTCTGTCTTCTTTGTGTAGAAACCTACCAGAGTAACAGTGTGTATATAAATAGCTATGCTTTGCATGTTGTGTATAGTTAGTAAACATAGTTACGGGGACCCTCCTGTGCCGATATATGTTCTCCATATTACCTTTGTTGTGTAAAGAACAAAACCCAACATGTATGAAATGTTCACATTCAATACTTTCAACAATTGAAGACCTCTAATTACTTGACCCTATCATCCCATTCTGAAATTTTCCCCTAATTTTCCTTCTCAGCAATTAATGAAAAAATCACCATTTTGTTCAACTCATACAAATGTTTCAACTGGCTTCACCTGTAAAGTAAACAAGATTAAAAATAAAACTTCAAGGAAAAACATAGGTAACTGAGACATTGAACAACTCTTCACAAGCAAGGATGGAATGGACTCTAAAATATCAACAAGAAAAAAAAATAGTATGAGGATGCTGCATTCCCATTCAGGTTGCATTTGTAATTAAAAAGTTTATTTAAATACATTCTGAACTCTGAAAGCACTCTCTTTTTTTCAAGAATGATCTATAAAGGGCAATGTTTAATTAACTCCCTCTATAGATGGTGTTACTGAGGAAAAAAACAGCTTAGTGATATGTAGGGTACATAATGTCCTGTTAAATTTTAAAAAAGACATCACAGTGCCACAAACTACACCTTCAGTATTTATTTAAAAATAACTGTCATATATTATAACTGTCAAACTGTAGAAAATATTCATATATGAAAGGATATAAAAATAAAAGCAAAGAAAACTTACGAAATTAACATAGTTGATCAATTTTCTACATTCTGAATATATAATAAAATTTACAGAGTATGATCTGGATCAACAGCTGGGATGAACTGGCATTGCTATATTGAAGTCAACAGCTGATCCTATGCAGGTACTCTATGTTTATGTACAGGGAGCATGTCTGTGTCAAGAGAATAAAATAAAATGCTTTGAAAACATTTTTATTTATACAGCTGTTCTGTTGAATTTGGACAGAAGTGTGCTATAAAAAACAGAAGATTATAATAGAATTTCTCTTGCTTTTTGAAGACTGCTGTGCATCCTGAGTTCTGGGCTCTCAGTGGGAAGTAATGCATGGAGATTATGAAAGTATCCTTTATTGTACTGTGTTAAAGGTGCCTGTATGAAGTGAATAGCTCCGAGATCTTGGAACTGTGGAAGAGGTTATTATAATGTTCTGATACCCTCCTGTGGGAAGTGAATGTGTTCCCTTCTCCAGAGCTCTTATCTGGAGCACTCAGAAACTGAATAGAACAGTGAATTGCTCTAACACTGCTTGGAAGACCAGTGTAGCAGACCTCCTCTGGGAAAAAAAGAGTTTAGTAATTAAAAAAAAAACAACCAAGAGAAAGCTGAAAGGGTCTTCCAACTGCAAGGCTTTATTATTGTAAGCTTTGTAGCCACACTAAAAGGGAAAGTTTGAAGTTTGGAACCTATTCCATACTTCTGAAAAATACAATGGTTAGTTACATCAACTGTCAGTTCAGAAGGAAATAGTTTAGTAAATTGCACCAGTGCAGAGAAAAAAATCCTCTTACTGGCTTCTACAAGGAAATATTTTATATTCATTTGAGGGGCAAGTCCAGTTATATGGTTTTTTTTACTGCAAATGTAACTCTTTTAGCTTCCAGATGATTTCCATGCTGAGGTTTAATCATCAAACCCAGACTGGCAGTCTCTGGTCAATCTGCCAATGGGACAGGCAGGCCTGGTCCATTAACTCATACCTCTTTTCTGTTGTCTGAGGCTAGATACAATTTTCCAACCTCTTTTTTGTTTTTGGTGCATGATGTGCCACGGGAAAAACCTGGCTACACTCCAATCTCTTATCAGTTGATATTTAATGTCCAACTAATATCAAAGGCCCTGATCCAGCTCTCATTGAAATCAATGGAAGTTATAATGACTATAAAGTGGGAGTAATTATTGATGCTTCTGGACACAGATTCTAGAATCTATAGTTCCCTCTGATTCTACAAGCCCCATGTTAAGCATGGCCTGTACTGTTTAGTGCAGTGGTTCTCAACCCATAGCCCACTTGCGACCCAATCAGTGCACAGCTGTGGCCCATGTGACATCCTTAGGGCCATATAGATAGTAGATATATTGTGTGGATGTGGCCCATATAACAGAGAGCTGCATATGCGGCCCACAATGGTAAATAGGTTAAGAATCATTGGTCTAGTGTCACCCCTCCAGGATATCCTTCATGCCCATCCTTAACTAAGCAGTAATGGAATGGACTATTGATTACAGACTCCACATGATGGGCAATAAACAACAGGCTATTTTCATTTCCACTTTTCAGAAACAGCTCATAACCACAGAGTTTTATCCTATACCACAATGGTGCACTGATTTTAGGTTAAAGCAACTCAAGGCTTTTGGTGCCCTTCACTAGAATTGAATTCCACTTTTATAATACCGTCCCACACTGTGGATATATATTTCTATTAATACACATCAACTAAAATAAAATGTAATGGTTCATAGTTGTTTGTTGGTTTATTCTGTAGTGCACAACGTATGTGTTATTACAAATGTCACTCAGTATACACGTAGAATATGCATTCATATTATTCAGGATTATGGGCCTAATTGCATCATTGCTCTATACGGTGTGTATTACTATACACCAGTGCAAAGTGGGAGTAAAACACTACCAGATTAGAGGGGTAGCATTTTACACTTTGCACTAGTGCAGATGACTACTTAGGGCTCAGGGCAGGAAAAGAATCTGGTCCCATACATATGAATCAGCAAAAGAATGGAGACATGGAAAAGAATATGAGGTTTTTAAGCTGAGGCTTGACAAAGCCCTGGTTGGGATGATATAGCTGAGGTTAGTCCTGCTTTGAGCAGGAGGTTGGACTAGATGACCTCCTGAGGTCCCTTCCAACTCTAATATTCTATGATTCTATGATTCTAATAAACTAACATTTTACCAGAAACTGAGCCATATTCCACCTTCATTCTGAACACAGATGTCATGACTGAAGATAGAATATTATCTGTACAGTTATTTAAACTATTTCTTTTCAATTTTTATTAAGATTTTACATAAAAACTTTAATAGCTCATAACAGTGCAAAGCCCCTGGGATCTTGTTTAAAATTGTCAGAAGGCAACATGAACAGGGCTGATGATATTGATAAATTCATGTTATACAGCTCTCATTTTATTCTCTTACCATAAGTTCTGGAATTGCTGTAGTTCTGTCTGAGATAATTTATTAGGGACCTGAACTTGCATTCTGTTGAGTGGTCTCAACTTGTGCTGGAGTTAATGGGAGCTGAGAGCACCCAACCCTTCTCAGGAAGCATGCAACCACCTTGTGGAATGATGCCTTAATCACATTACATACCAGTATAAAGCCCTGTCCCAGGTGATGTGTTTTAAGATTATGGAATGAACTCAAAGTGTGAATTAATGGCACAAAAAGGGTTTCCATAGTGATTTTAGAGGCTAAATGAATAATCATCAGGAAATGGAAATCAAAACACAGCTGATTCAGGCCCCTATTCAGCACTTCTGACTCACTCCTTATGCAAGTAAAGCTCCCAGTGAAGACAATGGGAGTCCTGCCTGAGTAAAGAGTGGGTCAGGAGTGTTGAACTCCCATTGTCTTCAGTGGGAGCGGTGCCTGCATGGGGAATGAGTCAGGAGCAATGCTGAATGGGACCCATTCACAGAGCAGCTAAGACAGACACCCAATACATCACTATTTTGAAGTTAACAGTAGGTGGTAGACATAACTGGAAGAAAGACAGCCATTTTGTGGAGTTAGCAAAAGACTTGTATAAAGCGTCATTTAAAATGAATTTGCTTGTTTTGCCTTTATCTGGCTGTTCACTCTTGAGGTCATTTGAGTTTAACAAATTAATTAAAATAACTACTTTTTTACAGTCAGTTTGTAGGCTGACAGGATGTCCCTGTTCTGAGGGGCAGACCCTGGTGTCCCCTGCTAGTTTACTGAAAATGGGAAATTGTTTATTTCAATAAACTCCCAGGCATGTTTGATCATCCCAGGGGATTTCCACCTTGCTCCACTATTCCCATTATGCTGCTATGTGTGCTTCACACAGAAACATAACATAAGAACAGCTATACTGGGTCAGACCAATGGTCCATCTAGCCCTGTATCCTGTCTTCCAGTAATGGCCAATGCTAGGTTCTTCAGAGGGAATGAATAGAACAGATAATCATCAAGTGCTCCATCCATAATCAATGGTTGCATCTCAGCTGATCTGTGTGGCAGAGGGAGTCAGTCACATTTGTTGCTGGCTGCAGCTAAGTGATACAAGCTGCAGGAGGAATAGAGTGGCAAGGACTCCATGCCCATAGCTCAGCATGAATAAAACATTCAACCATATATACAGATCCTGGTGGGAGAGGTTGTAATGGGGTGGTTTGATAAGTCAGCAGGGCTACTGGTCTGGGCCTCTGACTCCTGTCCTAGCAGTCTGTAGCAGGGTAGGTTGGATAGTCCACAGGCCTATTGGCCTGGGCTGCCAGCCTGTTAGTTTAAGGTGTCCCTGCCCACTGGATGAGGCCTTAGCTAGACTGATCTCTTTCACGGTAAACCTACCTTGGGGCCAGAGGCATAGCTCCACAGTAGACAGAGGGACCTGAGCTCTGCCTCTCCACCAGGACCCAGCCGGGGACCCTGAAAGTGAAGCAGCATGCACTGGCCAAAACTTGGCCAACCCACTTGCTCACTTTCCCCTGGGCCACTTCCTACCCACACTGCATCTCAGTTTTGGGTGTGATCACAGCAAAGAGAGTCTACTGCCAAATCCCACAGTCTAGAGCCTACACCTGCAGCCTTGTCAAGCCCTTGCCCATGGTTTTCCCTCCCTCTTTGGGAGCAGCCAGGGGAAGGAGACTTACAGTCAGTTTCCCTCAGTAGAAGCATCCTCTCTCTTACTGCAGAGAAATGCTCCTCCAGGAAACAGCCTCTTTCTCCCCTGGGAGCTGCTGAAACTCCCTTTATCCCGGACTTCTTCCAGACGCATGCTCAGCAATGCTTGAGGGGCAGGACCTCCCGCACCTGGTACGGCTCCAGCTCTTCCCCGGTTTCTGCCTTAGTGTGGAATTTGTAAGCTCCATCATAGAGGGTAAAAGAGAGAACAGAAGTGAGAGAGAAAGGGGAAAGCTTTAAAGGGACAGTACAGAGGATGCCAGGAAAAGAGGAAGGAAAAGGGACAGAGTCATAGGGACAGAAGGGGGAAGGGAAAAATGAAGGAACAAAAACCAGAAGGACAAAGTCTACACCCAGAAGGAGCACAAAATAAGGTATGACTGGGAGTCAGAGGGTCAAGGAGCAAGTGGAGCAAAGGTCAATGGGGAATGGGTAAAAAAACCCTAAATCTTTTCCTTCTGAAGTCAGTGGTGAAAGTCTCATTGAATTGTAGTGGGAGTGAAGTCTGTCCCAAATAGATGGAGCCAAGAGAAAATAATGACAGAACAAAGAGGTGGAGGAGGAGCTATAGTCAATGAATGCACAGGGGAGTGAGAGGTCACTATACCAGGCTGACAGGAGGGAGTGGAGAGTTGTGGCTTCACCAAAGAAGGGAACATAGGAGGAAGTGTGAGAGACCTACCTGAGGTAGGGAAAGCATCAGAAGTGAGAAAGGATGTCTACCACATAGCATGAATGTCAGATGCCAAGGATACTCTGAAGCAGAATGGCATTTTGAGATCTCTCCTGTGATATATATAAAACAGATCAAAACAGCAGAACATAATGATGTGGAATCATCTCGGTTGAGATGGATTGATTATATACACAGACAGTAGCACAAAAGACTTTTTGCAATTTGGTTTTCTAAACTTGAAACTGATTTTCCCCTTGCTAAAAAAATTTGCATATTTTCTCAGAGCCCGTTTCTTCCTCACAATAAACAATGCATATCCCTCCTGCCAAAAAATGTCCAAATGCTAAACAGTTGCTATAATAGTCATTATAGCAGCAACTTCGAGCTGTGTGTTTTAAATTATAATTATTTTTACAAAAGATTTCTGTGGTCTTGATTGCTGTAATTATGATTCTATACCAGTAAACATGTATAAAAAAAATCACGTTTAGATAATGCTCCACATAAATGAGTTTCCCTTAATTGAACTTCATTTAAATGAGTAGTACCCAGAATTCATTTTGTTTAGACATAGTCATTTCATTACAGGTAAAAAGCAGATTCATAAATGGGAGTATACACAATATGGTCTTCATACAGAGATGCTGTTGGAATTAATCCATTTTAGAAATAAGGTTTTCCCTTTAATCATGCTTCTCATTTGTCTGTCCTGCTTCAGGGGAGGATGCTGAAGCAGACTGTCTAGAAAATAGAGGGGAAGAACAAGAGAGAAGGAGCCAGACTCACCAAGATCATTGTATGGGGCAGATCATACCCTGGTGATATCTCTGTTCATGGAAGACAAGTCATCCCCTATGTCCACAACATCATATGCCTCCTGTCTCTGTATCCTATGGGGGGGAGATACCCAAAATGTGTGTGTGACAGCAGGATCCTGGAAATGAATGGTCCCCTACTAATCCTGTGAGAATCTGCAGAGAAGTTAGTACAGCCATAAGCAGGTGTTCTCACCCCTCCCCCCCAGCAAAGGGGGTGAGAAGCCTAGTCCCTCTTGAGCTTTGCACTGAGGCCTGCTATGATGTAACAAAGGAATACATGCACTGAGTCACAGGGGACTTCACAGGTCTCCCTGGAATGGGCAGGAGTGGGGTTATGGCTCTGTTCCCATACCACCTTGGCCAGCACTAACCTAGAAGGGAGAGCTGCCACTACGTTGTGCATTTCCCAGGCAGAACTTTTCCTGGGGACTCTCAGTAGCTCAGCTAATTCATAAACGGATTAAGGTTAGAATTGATTGGAGAGAAGAAAAACGCCCCCCTTACTCCCCCCCAAAAAAACCCCAGTTAAAACAGAATGGGGATTAAACAACATGACAGGGAGGAGACTGCAGGATTCTGGCTGCAGTGCAGTCCCCCCAACCCTCTTCCAAACATCTAGTCCTGAAGCTGTTTTGGAATCCTCTTAAGAGACAGAACGTTGCCAGAAGCTGTGGTAGACACATTGAAAGGCATCTTGTAACCAAAATCGCCTACAGCCATTGTAGAGTCCTTGAGTAGATCCCTGATACATGGAGGCCAAACCCCTTACTCGTTCTATGGAGTGAACCACCTCATTGTACATTGTGTACACACACACACACACACACACACACACACAAATTACAAGGTTGCCTATTCAACTATAGTCAGACGTACAATATATATGTTAAGGTCCAGTCAGTGATGTTGAATGGAGATATCAGAGGTTCATGTTTCTCTGCTGGGAATTTTCTCAAGGCACAGAGGAATGCTGCAGTTTTAAGTGCCCAAGATTTAGGTCTGAAGCTGTCAGAAATCTCAGTATAAAGTCACAATTTATATTCAGGCAAAAAACTTAAATGTTTTCTAATTAAAATTAAATGGCTTTTAGAGAAAAGTAGTAAAAACAAAATCAGAGGATTTGTGTGCTGGCTACAGTCAACAGAAATATGGTAATGCAGGTGAACAGCCACCACTGTAACCAGAAACCAAATACAAATTTAGACACAAATCACTGAAAATATGAGACCTGCAGATCAGATAGCAATTGTTTTGCCTAATCTCCGAGAAGATGTGCTTCCAAAACATCACAATTTTGATGGCTCAGTAGGATTTTAGAATAATTTTTTATACTCCACCATCAATAGAGTGGCCCCTGGGCATTCTCTTCCACAACTTTTCACCATCATAAATCTCATTGGCTTACCTCTGATTTGCAAACAGATGAAGTGAAAAGAGATGGCTGAAGATGCCAGAAGAGGAGGTTTCACATTAATAATCAGTTGTGACATGAAGATCTTTTGCCAGGGCTGAGCAAAGGAGAGGTTCTTTGCCTCCTCATAGCATCTGTGAAATCTTGAGCACTAGAGTTATTCCATGTACTTGATAAACTGCTGAATCAATGCCATCTCTCACAGGATAGAGTACCTTCCATTGGAAGAAAACTGCCTGTTATTTTGCAAACAAAAAAATTGTTTGGATTAGAACTGAACAAGGGCCATGTCCCCCCATTCCACACTGGCCCACAGAGCAAACTATAGCACCTGGGAACATGCTGTAGCATATTAAAGGATCCTTGAACTCTTACAATGAATTGCAGGGCACAATCTAACCCTGCACAAAGATTTGAGTAGAAGGAGAAATTCAGGATTTCAAACTCATTCATGTATTTGGTAAAAGGAAGACCCCATTTGATCATGTAATTTTTCATTGATGTTGATAAACATCCATCAAAATGCTACAAATAGTGGGACTTCAGTTATTTAAAACTACAGTAGAGAGAGAAATATTGGACTTCCCTTTACCACATATAAAATAGTAATAAGCGCAGACTTTTGAAACCATTCCTGCAGGGGATGGCAATGGCCACACATTCTTTTGCTGGCATAACGCCATACCTGTAAAAATCCGTACCTAGCACAAACCACAGACCGATGCAGGCATGTCTACTGTGTCTCAGAACTGGGAGGTCTACACTAACCTACAATAGCCATTAAAGAGTCAGCATTTGCCAATAGCCATACACAGGAAGGCAATTACCATACACAGTGGTACCTGAACTATTGGCACAGGAGAAAATTTACAACACTGGTTAAAAATTGGCAGATGTCAGCCTTTTTATGGTTTCCTCTGTATCTAGTAAATTAAAGCAATTCTTATGTGAATCAAGACTGGCACTTGTCCGTAACTTAATTTTCCTTGGCATTGTTTGTTCAATTACAAAACATGGGACATAGGTAAACTCTATATAGTTTTTGTATTATATAAGTTTACTTTGTTACAGGATACCTTATGTTTTCTAATATGATCATACAGTACCTCCTGTCCAAGAAAGAAAACCCAGAATGGTTTTACAATAAGCTTAGCCTGTTTGTTTTGTGTTTTTTGGGGGCATAGGGGGATAGATGTTGTATGAATTTAAATTTTATTCTGTTTCATTCTTTCCTTGGCAATATTTAGAAAAAGAAGCACTGAAGCATTTGTTTAGAAAAAGAATCAGTCATTATAAAGAATTAGATGGGCTATGCTAACATTCTTAGACGTGTATAGAACACTTGGGCGTAAAGGGCCATCTTCCAGTCCCACTGGCTTTAAAGAATTTTGCCATTGGCTATAACTCAATTAGAATTTGGCCCTTAATCATCAGTACAGTGCATTGTTCACATCTGGTCAATCCAACTCAGATACATTAGAATCCATTGTAATAAGCAGAGATGGGTGAACTGGTTTAGATTTAAAAAATAAAAACCAAAAAAAAAAAAAAAACCTCCATTTTCCAACCAAACCCCAACCTTGAAAAACTCCTACCATCTACATTAGCTCACCCAGACTAGAAACAAAACTGCCAAAATATCCCAAGAGAGACTATTCTCACAACATGGAAGGCAATGTGATTCAGTGGATAGATAGAGACTGGAAAGCTAGGTGCCTCCACCTGTCTCCTAGTTCTGCCGTTTACTCACTGTCACCTTGGCCGGGTCATGTAAACTCTCTGCAACTGAGATTCCTCACCAGTACAGTAGGGGATAATGCTTACTCACATATCTAATGTTGTCTGAGGCCTATGGATGAGTGTTAAATGCATTCTGTCCCACTGGATCAAAGGCAGGATGTACCGAAAACCATATATGGAGAAACAGTTCTCATGATATTTCCATATCAGTTTTTCTGATGTCACATAATTTGAGTAAGGCTTTGATAAGCCTGTTATGAACTCATCTAAACCTCCATAACTTATGAGGTTAACCCAGAATTAATGTTCATTTGCTTAGAGGAAAGAATGTGTTCACTTTAAATCAGGAGTAGTCAATAGGCAGACTGTTGGCTAAATCCGGACCGCCAAATACTTTTGAATGGACCCCAAAATCTTTTTTATTTACTTATTATCATTGTTATTATTTTTCTATTATTTTCTCTGGAGTCTGGACTTTGACTGTATCTTGATCAAGAAATTTGGACCTTTACAAAAAATAATTGACTACCATTCTTAAATGTTTACAATGCATATTTCATCTGGGATCCATGCACTCATCTATTACATGTATTATTATCCAAGAAATTAGATTGGTTGTATTGAAGTTTATTTATTGCTTAATTTCCACCTCTTACATTTTCTACAGCTGGATTGACTCAGTTGCTTTTTAATAATTTGATGTATCTATACAGACATAATAACAATACTTTATATTTACATAGAACCTTTCATGAAAGTACTTCAAAGTGCTTCACAGAAACAAGAAAAACACAAGCATTACTTGAAATCGTAGGTTGAATTTAAAACGCTAAACTTGGAGACAGCTTATTGTCCATTTTCTCATTGGGTTTCAATGACAAATTAATTTCCTTTCACAAGAAAATACATTATCATAATATCTGTAAGAAATTAAATGAAGAAATACTTGCAAATCACCTGATTTGTTACCTGATCCTCTCCAAGTGAACTCAATGGGATCTTTACCACTGACTTAAATGAGGGCAAGATCAAGCACTTATTTGGGAAGTTCCACAGAGAGTTTGCCAGCCTCCGAGAGAAAAATCAAACAAGCAGATCACTAAGGCCCACAGGTCAGCTAAAAGGTCAAATCCCAGTTCCAGGCAACATCATAAAAAATACCATTCTGTTGATTGATGGGATAAATAGGAGCCCTTAGGCAGGAATTTAAAGTACAGCAGGTACTGTTAAAAAAAAATTGCTATTAAATTTGCAACTTCACAGACTGTCAAGAATCTCTTGCTCTTTTTATTAAAATAGATAGCATATAAGGTAATTTTAACTGAATAAACCATATGCATTCATCCAATTCATTGGCAGTTCAAAATGAATTCAATTTTGTTGTTTGTTTTCGTTACTCAAAGTTAAATATCTAAGTACCAGATTCTGCACTCTTTACTCAGAATTTGAACTTAAATTAATTGCAAATGTTGTTCTTTAATCCAATATTCTTTGTGTCTAAAAGCAACATTTTAAAACAGAGTAGACAGTAATTATCCATTGACCCTACACAGTTTTGATAGAGATCTTTTAGATACTCCTCATTTTATTCAGAATACAGCTGAAATCAGGTACAGCACAGATAGTGAACATAGACCTACTCCTTGAAGAAGAAAGCAAAACCTTCGGTGTGATTTTTGGCAAATAACTCAAATACTATCAAATTCAATTTGTTCTTTAACAAGTTTATCCTTGTTCTGTCTAGTGTGTATGATGATTGTGATATTTTATATTTTTTTCCTTTTACAGAAAGTTTGTTAAATGAAAGTCCTGTCCTCTGAAATAATAGTAAAATGTTAGCATCTAGTACAGAATATATTTAGCATTTTTCATCGATAATTCTCAATAGGAAATCACAGCTCAGGAATCTCATGACACATGCTAAAATGTAAGTCTCTAGTATATTTAAGCAACATGATTTATCACCCAGCATCTGTCAGTGACTCAACCAGCAATTAAAATTAAATTAATATTCTGAAAAGGTAAGATTTTTTGTGTGTGCGCACGCAAAACATTCTTCCAATGGTGCAAGCTTTTTAAATGCAAAAAAAGACCACTTTTGAGGAGGGGGGGCTGGTTGGTTTTTTGTTTGTTTGTTTGTTTTTTTAGGAAAAACTGGATGTTTTGAGCTTTTCCCTTTATTATTCACACTCTGTCCTGTTGAGACACTCTTAGAGTAAACCCAATTCAGCAAAAAGAGTTTAAATTACCAAACTACAGACATGTCTCATCTTGCTTTTTGAATAACTACAAGAAAACTACAAAGAACTATATCTGATCATATTTTCATCTATTCAATAATGTTCCAGTTGCTTCTGAGAAATGTAAAGCTGTTTCCTCACCCTACAGAGAGATGATTCCTTAAGTAGCTATCATTAAGGTTTAGAAAACACCTTGGAATCCCAGACCAAAACCCTTCTTACACTAGACTAACATGCTCAGATATTTCACTTTTTTTTTAAAGGTAGTGGAATAATGTTATATAATTATGTTTAAGTTTTACAGAATTTTGTTTTGGAATGTCTAATCACAAAGACTTCCAGCCTTCTGTTGCATGTCATTTTTTAATTCTTCCTGGGTCCTGATTTTGCATTTCTAATGAAGCTGAACTGACAAAGCGTGAAAGTGGTCTAAAGGGGAAAACAAAGAAAGCAACCCTGTTTATACTGTGCCAAGACTAATCAATATTCCAGAAGCTCAGTTTTTCCCCCCTTCAGTTTTCCCCCCAGTGTTGAATTAATTGTCTCCTCCCCTTTTCTTAAGTTGCAGTGATAGTAAGTTGCTGTATCCAGAGCGCATGCATATTGTCAGTCTTCTCCTCCTCTTGCTCACTGAATTTTTTATCTCTATTGTACCTATTGGGAAATTTACCTTGTTTGCCTTTTGTGACTAGAACATTGCAGAATTTGAAAAGGTGAGCTTGTTGTTTATTTTGTTGGTGTTTTTTTTGCTTTTCAGTCTCTTCCTTTGCAAAATACGTTTCTAGGTCATTTGATATAATTATGCTTTGGGAGCCTATTGAATGTTTTCTTGATCTTAATCTTACTTATAAAGGATAGATGGGTGATATTGTGTTAAATGATCCTGGAGGGGAAAAGGGCTGGGTGAATCTATATGCTTGTTACAAAATACTGAAAACTAATTTTCTGAAGAAAACTCTTTCAGACACAAAGCAGTCACGCCTCCAAGATCAAAAATACCATACATAATAGTTTAAACATTTAGCTCATTCCGAGAACTTCCCCCACCCCACCTCTGCAACTAATTAAGAAAAGATTAACTATTCTAGCTTTTTCCAGTTTAAAATATACATTTGTTAAAAATAAAGATGAAAGGGGAGACAAGAAAGGGGGAACGGGAGATGTGTGTGTATAGATAATCTTATTAAAAACCATATTACAATGTGTTAAAATGCAGGGAGAATAGTATATTAACATACTAGTTTTAAACTATATATTTAACTCCAAAAGCAAGACCAAATCCTATCAAAAACATTTTCTTACCTTTTAAATAGCATGATAGCCCCTTCAAAAATCCCTCATCTAAAACCGGAACTTTCCACATGCTTTCTGCAAAGCTAATTAGGCAATAGGTGTAGTAAAGCAGAAAGATGTAAACAATCTATATCATGGAGAATGGATTTCAGTGTTGCAGCCAGCTACATTCATGCATGAATTTGTGATCCCACCAGAAAAATATTGCAATAGTTAGCAGGAATAGTTGTGTTATCCAACATTATGGAAAAACAGATTCCCACTTTGAAAAATAGTCTTGTGCAGATTTAATTACAGAATAAATTAATGTCAAGCCATCAAGAAATTACAACGTGTTTGAAATAAAAAGTAGATTATCTAGCTAACGTGTCCCAACTATTTTAATGAAAGCTTTTTTTAAACAAAAAAATTTAAACCATTTTAGTGCCAAATTTGTAGTGTGATTTTTATCAGATCATATTTTCTTGTAGTGTGAACTTGCAACAAACATGAAGTAACAAGCTAATTGGGTTACATCTTCTGATGTTTTACAGATGTGTTCAGAGTAGTTTATACACTTCAAAGATGAATGTTACTATCAAAGGCATACCTCCTAAGTAGTAAGTAAGAGAAACTATTCCTGCTGTGTTTTGCCATGTAACAGGAGAGAAATCAGTGCAGAACAAAGCATTAAAATTATTTAGAAATATCTGAAATACATAATATTCTGAATGTTATTTTAAAAGATATTATTTCTCAGAAGTTTAATTTCAAAGGTGAGATAACCAGATTCTGTTCAGATAGATGTGTGGCTGCTAAATAGATGAAAATGAAGCTTGATCAAAAGTTATATATACAACATCCGATTCTCCTGTGACATCCGTTTTACATTATTATAACTCCATTAACTGCAGTGAAGTTACTCCTAATTTATACCAGTGTTAAAGAAGAATCAGGCCCATTCCCTGCAGACACAAATACAAATCTGAACAAAAGCTGTACTTTCAAATCAGGTTTCTGTCAAATGTTGCAGTTATTTACCACATACTGCAATCAATTAATTAGATAATCTAAATAATCCAAATCTGATTGTTATATGAAGAGTATTTGCCCACATTGTAGATATGACTGATCATTCTCTGTAGTTGAGCTTATTGTGACATTTGATATATCTTGTCTTCTAGTTTCCTCCTGCACTTCCCAAGGAAGAAAGTCTTCTGTCTTTCTGGGGCAATTTTAACAGCAATAACTTATAAAAGAAGAAATCACTTTTCAAAATATAGATGACTAAAAGTAACGGAGAAGATCCAAGATCTGAAAGTAGGATGGAGCGCTTTCAGCAAGGTGTCCGGAAACGTACCCTCAAGGCAAAAAAGAAGGTGCAGAGCATAACAAAGGATGATGTTAAAAGTTACCTATTCAGGAATGCCTTTGTGCTTTTCACCATCATTGCTGTCATTGTTGGTGAGTAATTTGATCAATAGGGATATTCTGTTTATCCATTGCATTTGACAGCCTTAGAAAATGTCACTTGGCTTCAGCAATTAGAATTTTGAAAGAGATCCCAAATTCTTCTCCACTGATAATAACTTGCTGGCTTGGAGCATTTTTGGCTATGAACGCTGTACATTGGTTTTGGAGAAAGTATAATTTTAGTTATTCTAGTATTCAAAAAGGTGAATCATTCTGGTGAAGGAAATTAATTCAGCTATTTTACTGACTCCTCTATTTAAGAATCAATCCAACTATAACTGAATCAAAAGGCCTGAATAATCAAACAAAATCTGTTTCTGACAAAACAATCAATACAATTAACATGCTGAAATAAGAGACAGAAGTCCCAATATTAATTATAGGGTCATTTGCTGCTTCAGACAAGCCAAATATCAGAGATTAGAACCCAGACCTGAACCTTTTGTGTTTTCCCTTGATGAATATAAAGTAACAGAAATCTAAATCCAATGTCATGTTTTATCAATAGCTATGATTACACCTGCATCTTTCAGATGAAATCTGGGAGACAATGGGAGTTCTACCTGCTCAGGCACAGCAGGATGGTACCTGATTAGAAACTGTTTGTATACAGGGTGATATTCAGTAGATCAAACAGCATGACCAAACTTTTCAGCTTCCATTGACTTCAATGGGAGTGGATCTGGCCTGCGAAATGAGCATTACTGATTTAGAATGTGTCAAAATGTTCATTTAAAATATTTTTAGTTACCTAAAAGATTGGTTTGGTGGAAAGATTCTTTTATCTGAAGAAAAATAAATTTTCACCAAAGTGTGCTCTATATAGCAATATTTGTTCATTATTAATAATGGTTATTTTTCTTAACTAGAACTTTGCTATCTAAACAATATCATGTTGCACTGAAGAAAGCAATTCCTTCTATTGTGGAGCAAGTAGATTTTGATTCTGTAATAAAATTTTGTGTGTGATCAGATTAATTTCAAGCCTAAGAATATCAACCCGCTCATCCACATGCCAAATGTTAAAGTTTACAAATGGGGCTAAATCCTGCTTGGGTGAGCAGTCCCATTAATAACTTGTAGAAACTGTTGTAATGATGCTTTCTTACATGGATTTGATTGCTTCATTTCCTACGCTTCCTTAGGAATCAGACAACATTGTTGCTTTTAAAGTCCCTCATATCTGTAGGATTATTTCTAAGAATTCCCATTTTATTGGTGGTCTTTTGTTGACAGAAAATGTAGTTTGTGGGCTAAATACAGTACTTACTTTATATCCATAACAGAAATGACACCTTTTCACATCTTAACAGCAGTAATTGGTTAACAGTATTTTGATTCCTAATTAAGAATTTGCCAGTCCACAAAAAATTAATCATCAGTAAAATAAAAGTGTTTTTAACTGGTTGTCCGCTATCTATGGTTAAAAAGAAGTTAAAAATATGATCTAATTCATAGACGGATCTGTTCACTGCAGAAAACATGATTAAGTCTACTACACTGAGACACTAGCAATTCTTCCAGTGTAGGTCCAGCAATGATGCAGCTCCCTTGGCACTAGCTATGGTGGGAACACTAATGTAGGCTCTGATCTTCTCTAGCTCATTCACCATCACTAGCGTTGGTTGAGCAGCAGTGGTGCTAGAACTGCTGGAAATTCCTAGTGTAGAAAAGGCCAATGTGACAAATTCTGCCAACTCTTACACTGGTATATCTGGAGTATCTCCAGCAGCTTCAGAAGAGTAACTTTGGTACACTGGTGCAATGGAGAGCAGAGTTTGTCCATGTTTGTAAAATGATGTGTAAACTTATCGTAAATGCATGAGTAAAAGGGAGGTGTATATATGGCTCTCAATAAAACAGCAACTTCACTCTTTATTGATTATAAATAGAGCTCCTTTTTTTGAAATGCTGTATTAGAAATATTAACTAATAGGGGACTAAATGGCTAAAGAGTATGGACAACCTCTAAATTGTTACTCTGAATCTGGCTCAGGTTGGTGGTGACTAAATTTTGTTACCGTCTGTCAGTTGTTTGGCAATCTACATTAAATCAGATGTCAGGCTGGTCTAGTTTTTAGTGGACAGTAGTCCACATCACAAAATTAAATCACAGGTGGCACAAATTGGCATCCTTCTCCTCAGTAAAAGGACCAGGGTTTGAATGAACATGGAAATTGAACTGTGAAAGGGGAAATTGCTTTGGGGAAAGATTTATGAGAAGGAGGCCAGATCATTGTATTTGTTACACAAACAAAATGAACATAAAACAGTATGTTTTGTACTTTTAATACCTTAGATGTGACAGTAGAATAGGTTAATAGTAAAAAGATGCCCAAAATAATTGCATTTTGAGGAAAATTTTGAAAGAGGTGATTTGGGGCAAAGGAAGAGGTGGTAGATCTAAGTGAAAGGTACACCTGGAAGAGGAGCAGGGTTGTAAGCAGGAAAAGAGACAAAGAGAATTGAAGGTAGTTTAAATAATTAACATTAAACCTTCATGTATAGAAGAAGTAGGTGTGTTATCTATGCATTTTCTTGTTTGATTTTTTTTTAATTACAAATCTGGAGATTTGCTATTAGGATGGGTTCTAGGTCATAAATGGAAATCAGTCTGATGGTCTTATCCTCATTTTTAGTAGATACTGGCATGGTTTCCACATTTACTTGCAAATTGCAGAACTGACACAATGTTTGTTCAAGGAAGGTATAAGATTGAATAAGAAATGTGGTGTGGGTCCAGGCTGATATGCCTCGTCTACTTACACTCCTAACTGGCTCTAGTTCATTATATCAGTTCCTCAATTTCATGATGACCAACTTTACAAACAAAGAAAAAATGCCACACACATATCTGGGTATCAATCTATCAAGACTCTACTTAAAGCAGAGAATTATTGGAAGCACTGACTAAAGGCAACTGACAGATGAGACTATCTAGTGCACAGATTTTAGTGTTTATTACAATTATTTTCATTTAGCCTTTTTTGCCATTTGTGTAGCCTTTAGGGTCAATGAGTTGTAACCCTTTCTGAAAAATGTTTAACAGATCAAGAGAGGGATTTATTTGTAGATGTCATATCTGCAGGTGATGTGAATATACATTCATTAATCTTGCAACAGGATTTCAGGATCATAATTCATGGGCCACCTTTCCTAAGAGTATGATCCTTCAAGGGATTGAGCACCAAAGAGGATGTTGAGAAAATATAGATGAGGGACTCTGAGGCTGAAGTGTCAATACAGAGGTGCTGTAACAAACTGATACATTAAACACTGTCCTGGCAGTAATATTGGACAGTATTCATCCAAGAATTTTTAAGGAATTTAAGAATGAAGCGGCTTAGCAAAAATATGCAGCTTCTCATTAAAAATCAGCTACTATACCAGAGGAATAGAGGGTTGCAAGTGTTGTACAGATACCTATCTATCTTTCAGTAAGGTCCTAGAGGTGATCTTGTAAATTACAGATCAGAAAGCCTTATTTCAATACCAGGAGATATGATTGCAATGATCATTAAACATTTTTAAAAAACCATTTGAATAAGCATGATATGATAAGGACAAACCAGCCTGACTTTTGTGAAGGGAAATCCTTGCTCTAATCTACTCAGATTCTGGATGTTGAAGTGCAATGCACATTGCAATAGCAAACTGTGTCAGGAAATAATGTAAATAATGAGTATATTATTTATAAATGGGATTGTGACATGGTGCCTATGGGTCCCTCCCTATAAAGTTAGAGGGAATGAGTGATAGGAGTTAGAGTATGATCTGAAATATGATGTCATATGTAGTATGATGTGAAGCTAAAGCAATATTTGAACTGCTAGCAATTATCTTTAAGAATTTATGGAAGATGGGTGAAGTCTCAGAGGAGTCAAGAAGGGCAAACATAGTACCTATCAGCCTAACTTCGATACCTAGAAACATACCAGCACAAATTATTAAACTATCATTTTATAGGCACCTAAAGAATAATAGGATTATAAGTAATAGCCAACATGAATTTATCAAGGACCAACCTAAATTTCCTTCTTTGGCACAGTTACTGGCCTAGTGAATGGGGGGAAGCTATAGACATGATATATCTTGATTTTAGAAAGGCTTTTGACACAATCCCACTTGACATTCTCATAAGAAAAATAGAGAAATGTGGTCTAGTTGAAATTACTATAAGGTGTGCACAAAACTGGTTGATAGACCATATTCAAAAAGTAGTTATCAATTGTCAAACTGGGAGGATGTATCTAGTGGGGTCCTATGGGGTCTGTCCTAAATCTAGTACCATTCAATGATACAATACTTTAATTAATGACTTGCATATGGAATGGAGAATATGCTTATAAAATTTGCACGACACCAAAATGATAGGGATTATTAGCACTTTGGATGACAGGATTAAAATTAAAAATTACCTTGACTAATTGGAAATTGGTCTGAAACCAACTAGATGAAATTCAATAAAAGACAAGGGCAAAGTACTACACTTAGGAAGGAAAAACCAAATCCACAACTACAAAGTGGGGAATAACTGGCTAGGTGGTAGTACTTCTTAAAAGGATCTAAAGATTATAGTGGATCAAACTGAATGTGAGAGTCAACAGTGTGATGCAATTGTAAAAAAGGCTAATACAATTCTGGGATTTGTTGAGGAGTGTCATATGTAAAACATGGTAGATAACTGTCCCACTCTACTTGGCAGTAGTGAGGCTCTCAGATAGAGTACTGAGTCCACACTTTAAGAAAGATGTGGACAAACTAGAAAGAGTCCAGAGACAAGCAACCAAAATTATAAAAGGTTTAGAAAACCTGACCTATAAGGAAAGTTTGAAAAAGCTGGGCATGTTTAGTCTTGAGAAAAGAAGACTGAGGAGGGACCTGATAACAGTTTTTAAATAAGTTAAGGGCTGTTATAAAGAGGACAGCAATCAGTTGTTCTCTGTGTCCAGTGAAGGCAAGAAAAGAAATAATGGGCTTAGTCTGCAGAAAGGGAGATTTTGGTTAGATATTAGGAAAAACATTCTAACTACACAGATAGTTAAGCTCCAGAATAGGCTTCCAAGAGAGGCTGCAGAATCCCCATCACTGGAGGTTTTTAAGAACAGGTTGGACAAATATCTGTCAGGGATGGTCTAAGTTTACTTGGTTGTACCTCAATGCAAGGGGCTGGATTTGGTGACTTCTCAAGGTGTCTTTTGGCCGTACAGATCTATTACTCTATGAAAGAGAACACTTTCCAAAAATTATGGTGCACAACTGTACATCCAAGAAGGCAAAGCTAAGATGCAGTGATTAGGTAAAAGGAGCATAAGATAGAACCAAAAAATGTGCCTACTGTATCTTCTGAGGGAGGGACTCTGACCTGTAGTTGTGGATAGGATGTTCCTACATTTAGACAAAATGACATGGGATATTTCTAACACAAATACAAGGAACTGTAAAATCGCATGAGACGCTCTCAAATTAGATTGTAAATGTGTTAAGGAAAGGTCAAGGTATCTCCCAGGGTGTTTGTACAATGTGTGGCTCTGCAAGACCCTAACTGTGGCCTTTGGATGCCTCACCAATATAAAGGGAAGATTATAGTGGATGTGGATATTTTGACTGTTCCGCTGTAAATGGAAAAGAATCAAACTGTTAGGGAGCATGTTAACTTCCAATCCAGGGAGAAATGGAAAAGAGAGAAATGTAAAGTTTATTTAAAAAAAAAAAAAACTATGTAAACTGAGCAGAATACTAAAATCAATATTCCATTCTGCTTCATGGCAAATAACTTATCTGTTGGGAGCCATTATTTTAGGGAGCAAAAATATGAGCACTTGTCAAGAAGGTGCAACAGGCATGAATATCCAGAAAGAAAAGTATGTTAAGATAATTATAGTTATAATTATTATAATTTTTACAAAGTGACTAACAGCATCTTAATTGTACATAACACTTTGGAGTACATATTATGGGATATGCTCCATGAGCCAGATTCTGATCTCACTTACCGCAGACCACCACTAGTGTAATTCCAGTGATTTTAGTAGAATTATTTAGGATTTACATCAGTGTAACCGACATTAAACACTGTTCCTATACTTCAAAACAGATTTAAAAATAGGATAGTGCTATTCTGCACTTATATATAACTTCTATCTGAAGATCCCAATGCATGTTACACACATTAATGAACTAAGTTTCATAGCAGCCCTGGGAGTTGAGCTGATCAGAAAAATTCTGATATAACAGTACTGTCAAAATTATTCAGTTCATCAAAATCAAAACATCCTGTGTAGATTATTCTATTTCAAAAAAGGTCCAACAGAACCCTGCCTGCCAGGCAACTTTTGAAACCTGTCTAGTTTCCTGCCAACTTGCTTCACAGTCCCAGGGCTTCCAGAGTACACAGCCTTATGACAGCCAGCCAGAAAGTCTGCCCCAAAGTTGGGGCCCCAGATTCCATAGCTCAGAGGAAGCCAGCCAAGTGAACTGCCCCTGAGCCAGGGGCCCCAGGTCTTCTACAGTCTGCAGCTCTAAGGAAGTCAGCCAGGTGGACTGATATACAGAGAGATTTTCAAAATTTTTCATTTCAAAGTTTTCATTCCTAATCAGAACAAAATCAAATTTAAAAATATTGACGTCCCCTGTGAAATAGAATTATCTTTCTCCACACAAGTCTACTGGATAGGTATAGAAGTTACAGCATTATTATCCCAATTTTGCAGATGAGGAAACTGAGATACAAAGAAGTCACGTGACTCAAGAAATCTGTGGCAGCGCGAGGAATGGAAGTCACATCTGCTGATTCCCAATCCTATGCTTTAGTCACATGACCCTTTTTCCTTGCAGTTCAGGTAAAGAAGAAATCATTGGTGAGAAACTAGTGTAAGAAGGATTCATGGAAGAAGAGGATTTAAAGGAGAAACTGGAAGAATGATAGAAAAATCGTTTGGTAGCTAAGAAGCAAGGAAGTATACTAGTTCCATGTATATAGGGTACCATAAAAGAAGTACTTAAGCTAAACAATAGGGAGAGTGAAACGTGTGAGAGATCTGAGAACAAACAAATGTACAAATTCAGGAGATAAGGAATATATGAAGGTTGCAAAGGGCTGACTACAGTGATTGTTTTTTAAGTGTTTACAATTGCAGTTTGCAAGTAATTAGCCTTATCATGGCACTTGCAAGATCACCCAGTTCAATATACAAATAAAGCTGGCCAAAACAAGGCAGTTCCCGCTCATAGGAAATTTTGCTATTTTGAAATTTCCCATAAATCAGAATTCCAAAAAAAAGACATGGTGTTTCTGAAATTAAATTTACTACCAAGAACCCTGAGAACTGCTGAGTGAAAATTGATATCCTTGACAGTTTCACTCAGCAGCTTTCCATGCAACCTGCCTCCGACCAAGGATACTAGGGCTTCCAGACTCCCAGGCCAGCTGACAGCCTGAACTGCCAGTCGGGATGAGGGCCTGGAAGCCCTAGATTCCCCAGTCTTAGGCAGTCCACATGACAGAACTGCCTCAGAGCCACATTCCCTGGGACTTGGTAGCACATTTCTGGATTCCCATGCTCCCAGCTCCATGTCCTAGAAGCCTGGGTTCCCTGGCCCAAGGATAGTCCACCCAGCAAAGCTGCCCCAGAGCCATAGATCCTGGAATGGAAAGAATGAAATTTTGACAATTTGAGATCACCCATTTGATATTAGGGAAGATTTCAAATATATGTGTATGTTAGAAGGAGGCACCCAGGTGATTCTGGGAGCATGTAGGGTGAGTAAAAGTATACAGAAATGCAGGAGGCCAAACAGTATTGAGAGCGGAAGTGTTTGAGGTTTTGTTTGCTTGTTTTGGTTTATTTACTGTGGGAAAAGTCTATGATCAAATCAGGAATTAAAAGTCACATCTGTGATAGTTGGGGTCCCACCAGACAGTATTATTTTTTGGTACCTGAACCTCTAGAGATTTTTACATCCTTATCATGCAGGAATCTGCAAAAGACCAGGTTGATCTCAGATGAGACATGCTCACATGTAGAGGTTAGTAATGTTGCTATCATATAGATTTGAGTGTATGGCAGAACTCCTTATTTCTCTCACTTCAGTTACTTAATCAACCTTAGGAAACCATCAGCCCTGGGTTCTTTGCACTCAGTGCCTCCACCTAGTGACTGGTGACTAAGATATAATCCTGTGATGTCTAGGACATGGCAATTTATAAGTATAGGAAATCAAGGACCAATATATACAGTTAAACAATGTTCTAGTCCTGGAAAGGACGGGGTAAATTAAAAAAGGGGACAGGAACAAGGAAAGGAAGTAAGGATGTCATACAAATGAATAACCAACCAATCCACAGCAACAAACACTAAATGCCCACAAACTAAGTAAAAACAACAAAAATGCCTCCCGTCTCCCCACAGGCTATAGTTGGTTGGTGGAGTTGGAGATTAATGAAAAGGGCTAGTGTCTCTTGCTGGGAAACTGATAGCTCTTCCTTTTGGCTGGAGTGGGTCTTTAGTGGCCTCAAGACGTGGCCACCGCTGGTTTCCAATGCAGGGAAAGCCTATCAGGCTTGGGTGGCAGAGGCAGGCAGTCCTCACAGGCACTGTGGAGTGAGATGATTCAGTTTTTTCCCTGTGGAGCTGTCGGCTTTGGGTCAGTCTCAAGTCCTCTGACTGAGAGAGAGGAAACAGCATCTTACTTTCTGCTGCACTGAGCAACCCTTAGGTTGCCTTCTCCTCTGGCAGCTGTAATCTGTCAATTTGCAGCCAGTTCTGTCCCCACAAACTGTCCCTGTCTGAGCTCAGCTCACAGGTCGGCACTCCTAGCCACATGCAGGCTATCTGGGACCTGCAACTGGGTGCCTGGCTTGTCCATAGGGCTTCTGGTCTGGCCCCCAGGCAGTTTCTGCCTCTCAAGTAGCCAGGAGGCAAGCAATCCTTGTTTCAGTTCCCCCCAGTCTCTGCTCTGTGATCTTATCTGTAAGAGGTGCTGAGAGCTGCTTTTATCAAGCCCCCAACTGGTAAGGGGCTACACCAGATAAATTATTAGGATTATACTACCAAGAAAAATATATTGGGTGGTATTCTGTGCTGCATCTTTAAAAGAAAACGCACACAGATCTCTTAGCCTAAGAGAAGGGGGATTAAATGGCTTTAGGCTGTCTTTACACCCTCCCAATTCTGGGCCGCTTCAGAAGCTGCCATAGCCCCCAACATAACTTAGCCCTGGTAGCCTGTCTCAATTACTGTAGCAGGTCTCTGGCTGCCTATAGGTATCGGTTCATCCCAGGATCATTATATGCTGCAGCCCCACCCCGACAAGCCCCTCCTGCTCCTAGCTAATCCCTGGCATGCCTCATACTCCAGAGCTTCCAGAAGACAGCTTGTAGGAGGAAGACAGCATCCTCCTGCAGCAAGAGAATTCTCTCCTGGCTGGAACGGAGACTTTTAAAACCTCTTTAGGTTGCTCCACCCCTTTTACCTGACATGAAGGGGCTGAAGATGGGGTTAGAATCTCACCCCCTCAGTACATAATATTAAAGGAGATCAAAGAGACATAATAAAGCAGTAATAATGGGTGACTTCCTGCCCACATGTAAAGTGGTCATATATCACCATAGAGTAAGGTTTAAAAAAAAATCAATTTCTTGACAATTTAAATGATTGCATGATGGAACAATTAGTTCTCATGTACACAAAAAAGGGAGACTACACTCAATTGAGTCTTAAGTAAAACAAGGGTCAGTTTAAGAAGTAACTATAGTTGAGACACTGAGCAATACTGACTACAGATGATTAAGCTCATCCGAAGGAGGGAATCTAGTAAAGATGACTCTAAAATAAAAGAATATATTAAAATCTTTAGTATCATCATGGCAGCTATTTAAGTATATCATAATGGAGTTACAGAAAGTATGCCTACCTCTAATAACAAAGAAAAAAAGAAGTCAAGAAAAATAGTAATGGGGTTAAACGGCAAGGATGTGGTCCCCACTGAGTATGGGTGGTAAATCTTTGATGATACCCCAGGTGGGTTCCAGTGTGGGGTGGTAGGTGACAACTAGAAGTGTGCAGTCAAAGGAGGTTTTATTACTGTATTGAAGCAGGTTCTTTCAGGGTATTTGGGTGACCCATTCCATCATGCAATCTACTTCTTTGGTGGAGCATCTTTGTTTGGTGAAGGTGGTTTTAAGTTTATTAAGGTGTATATCCTGGACTTTCTCGTCAGAGCATATTCTATGGTATCTGAGTGCCTGGATAACAGGTTTCGGTGTGTTTGAGATGGTGACTGGATCTGTGAAGGTACGGGTGGTGATCCATAGGATTCTTGTATATGTTTGTCTGTTGATTTCCATTGTTGATGCTGATCGGGGCATCCAGGAAGTTGATGCTAGTGTGGGAGTGTTCTAGAGATAGTTTAATGGATAGGTGATGGTTGTTGAAGTTATGGTGGAAATCTATGAAGGAGTTTGTCATCTGTCCAAAGGATGAAAATACCATTGATGTATCTCAGGTATAATGTTGGTTTTCTGGTGAATTTGTTCTGAAATTCTTCTTCAAGGTGGCCCATGAAGAAGTTGGCATATTGGGGAGCCATCTTTGTATCCATGGCTGTTCCCATGGTTTGATGTTAAATGTAAAATTTGTACAGGTAAGGATAAAATGGATGAGTTTGTCAATGTGTTTGGAGTGGATGTTTGAGGGTTGGCCATTATCTTGTAAATATTTGAGGCAGGGCAGCAATTCCATCATTGTGAGGAATATTGGTGTGCAGGTCAGTGACACCCATGGCAGCAAGGATGGCATTCTGTGGGAGGTTGTTAATGTTGCAGAGTTTCTAGAGGAAGTTGGTTGTGTTCTGGAGGAAGCTAGGCCTTTGTGCAGTGAGTGGTTTGAGGATGGTTTCTAGGAGTTCTGATATTCCTTCAGTAAGTATGCTGTGGCCAAATGTGATGGGTCTGCCTGGGACCCCTTGTTTGTGTATCTTGGGAAACACAAGGTCCCTGGGATGCGATCCTAGGGAATTAGGTTGTAAAGCTTTCCTGAATGTTACATGGAAAGTAAAGTTAAGTGGGTGCATTGATCAAAAAGACACCCACACATACAACATTGTGTATCACACTGAATCCTACACCAAGAATGCATGTAATCATAGGTGCTGGAACTAAAGGTACAGGAGGTGTTTCGGGCCCCTGACTTGAAGTGGTTTCCAGTATATACAGCATTTACACTTAGGTTCAATGGCTCTCAGCACCCCCACTATAAAAATGGTTCCAGTATCCTGTATATAATGGATTGATCAAAAGCTAAAAGCAACAGAAATAAATACTCAAACTGCAACTCAGCTGGATTTCATAAATTGCCTTGCAGAGGCTCTAATTGGTGGGAAAGTGATGTCAATAGATGATGCAGAAACTAGATACAGAGAAGTATGTGCTTTGAATGGGACTGAAGAGGAATAAGTGCTTAGAAGAAAGGCTCTTACAGCATTTATTTGAAGATAACTGTGAGATATGGATGTAATTTTTAGAAATCTTATCTGTAGAAATGAAACACAGCACATATCCTTAAAAGCAGCAAAAGATGTGGCTCTATCAACTGTGGAAGAAAGCACTAATGTCAACAGTAATATTAAGACTCTTTGCAGCTGCTAAATTTTTGTGGAAAAGTTTTTTGTCCTGCAGTATGTGGAATAATAATAATATCGTGTGACCTGTACTACTACTTTAAGTGATGCATTGGTGGTCGCAGAAATTTCAGCACCAGTGAGTATGACAGTAAGCAAGTGGAGCACAGGGCTGCCATTGTATTGGAAAGCCTCATGTACAAGTTCTTGAATGAAAGGCAGGTTTCCAACACACATATATCAACTGTGCAGCATATGCGTAACCTACCATTACAAGTGGCTGTTGGTTTAACAATTCATTCCAAAACCCACAGCAAATTCCTCATGCAGCTTACGCACAACACTGGCTCCTCCACTGACTGCAATGAAGTATTCTGCCTGCAGACTGCAATTGGAAACAAAGTTCTTCACTGCACGGAACTGAATTAAGGGTTGTGCATCCCTCCAAATGTCATCAACGATAGGTTTATATTTTGTACTGCCGATAACTTAGACTTCCTTGAAGAAACAGCAGATGGCAAAGGTATCCTTCATGCTACTGTTATGGTTTTCTATAGAGAGTATACTAATGGGAACCAGTCCCAGCCTCAAATGCTGTCTGGACCAGCAAAGAACCATTCCTTGAAGGAGCTTCCTGACTCACTTTTCTACCAAGGTCCCAAAAACTCTGAAGCCAAGAAGTCCTGTTTTCAATGAAGCAGCAGTTAAAGTGACTATAATAGAAACAACGAGAGTCCTGTAACACTTTAAAGACTAACAAATTTAATTTCTGCAGGCATAAGCTTTCGTGGGCTGTAACCCACTTCGTCAGATGTAAGGAATAGAAAAAAAAACCCAGTTACAGGACTCTCGTTGTTTATGCTGTATACAGACTAACACGGCTGCCCCTCTGGGACTATAATAGAGTTTTCTATATTCACTATCCTTGACCTCACTTGGTTAGTGGGCAAAACCGGGATGCACTCCAGAGGTGAAAAATCATTGAGTATAGTTTCAGCTGAAGAGATAGAAGAAGTACCTCAAATGATTTAGACACCCAGGACATACCATACCACATCATTTCAGGTGAAAGATGCATTCCGACATGGTCAGCCTTTAATTCAGCACTGTACAAGGTACCAGAGCAAATGACTTGTATATGCATTCTGCCAATCATACTTGCTAGCCCCAGTGATTGCTCAATTCAGTCAGAAAAATTTCCACCACCAAGGGATGCATTTATACCCAATTCCAGGGGGCAAATTATCAAGAAATGGAATGGTTCCAGGATTATTGGGTGCAACCAAAATTACCCACCCCTATCAGGCAGGATGAGTCTTGGAGGATGGACCGATTATACCCATTACACGTGTGAAATATCATGGGCTTCTGAATCAATCCTATGGCTAATGAAATGCTCATGTGCAAAGACTAGATGCTCACCACCCAACAAATATTTGGCCAGCAGCCTGCCTTGTACGGAGCTGTGTGGGTGTAGTACAGATGAAGAGCAGTGTGACAACGTGTCTAGCAATGGTGCTCTTGACGGAGATGACACTGATGACGACGACTTTAATTAATAAATGTTTTCAGTCCTACTTGTCAAGGCTAATTGCTATAGGATTACCCAAGATTAAATGTCTTTTTTTATATAAGCATGCCAGCCCCATGTTAAAGTACAATTACAAAAAATTGATTTTTAAATATTTTCTCTAATATAGATCTACACAATGTTTTGAGGTTTGTGTTCATGCAAGAAAGGGCTATGAACATGATATGACAAGGATAAATTTTAGTAGTGGACAAAAGGCTTTAGTAAAGGAAAATCAGATAGAAAACCTTATGCATGCTAAAAGGGGAAATAGCACGTATAATTCATGTGAACTTTCAAAAGCCTTTGAGTTTTCAGTAATGTAACAGATTAACAGCAGGGTGCTTCAACATCTGGTAGTGAGACTGGTGTTGTGTACTACACTTTTTAATGATCTGGAAAAGGGAGTAAACTAAAATATAACAGATAGACCTAGAGAAAATTGTGAGGATTTCAAACAGACATAACAAAATCTTGATGAGTGGGCAACATGGTGGCATATGAAATTAAGCTGCTGACAAATGCAAAGTAATTGGAAAGAATAATTTGAACTACTCATTGCTAATTCTATATTCAGTCTAAGCCCCAAGAGAAAAGATCCAGAGGTGAATGAGGATAGCTAATATAAAAGCTCTGCTCAGGTCACAGAAATAGATGGATGGATGGACGGAGTCTATAAAAATTATTTAGAGATATGGAGATTTTCAAAGACTAGTGTTTAGTTCAGAGATGAAATGAGTAAGAGGGGACATGATAGAGGTATATAAAATAATGAATGGTAGAGGGAAATTAATCAAATGTTTCTAATGATGTTGAGATGGTAAATCAAGTGCTCCTATTTGCCTTTTCAGAACACAAGAACAAGGGAACATTCAACATAAATAAAAGAAATTAAAAATGATTAATGGAAAAACTGTTTTTATAAAATACATAATCGGTGTATAGAACTCACTGCCACAAGATATCATTAGATCCATGAAGTTGGTGGGATTCAAAAAAAGGATTACACATTTATATGGATTATGGGAACATCCACAATTATATAAAAGATATAAACCTTCAAGCTTCCAGGCATAAGCCAACTACTGATTTAAGAGTGAGAAAGAGGCTTATTACATCATATATATCTCTAACTGAGAACTTACACCATCCTCAGAAGCAACTGCTTCTGTTTGTTGTAAGAAACAAGGTACTGGACAAGTGCTCAGATCTGAAATGGCAGTTTCTGTTACTTTGTATGTAAATCAGAGGCATGCAGTTATTAGTTATGTTTTATTTGAAACAGAACATTATTCCCAGGATTAGTGCAGGATTTTTTGAATCAGCATTAATAGCCACCTTCAGTTTGGTGTGTTATTTTACCTACTGGAAGAGTAAAAACTTCTCTCAGTTGAATGACAGGTTTTGATGTCTTGTTTGGATTGGAATGCACCAGTAAGGAAAATTCAAATCTTGTACCTTGTAATGGAAGCACTGTTTAGTAATTTTCTTGTGGAATATGTGTTGATGTTTCATGTTTGAAACAGCTGGGTCTGGCTTTTGGCAGGCTAGGGATTCAAAACACTGCATGTTTAGTTTTAAAAACTGGAAATTCAATGGTTTTACAAAACAGAGTTCCTGTTACTATTCATTTCAAAATTGTTTGTCTTTTTATCTCTGAGAATTTCTCTGCTAGTTTCAATTTTTCAGTTATTTCAGGGGAAGAAATTTATTGAAGCTACAAGACTTAGTGAAAGACCCAGCCACAAAATTCAGATATCAAGGTGATGAGCTCAGGAAAAAAACATTTCAAAACCAAGCCCATATTGTAGCACAGAAAAGAATATAAGTTCTTTATCTGCTTGATAAGGGGATTTTTATGTTCATTTTAAAATTAATTTTAGAAAATGAGGCATAATATTTTATCTTTCCAAATAAACTAATGGTACTTTGATTCCTCTGGTAGAATCTCAGAAGACTCCTTTTATTATGCTCAAATGTAAAATAGAAAAATACATTATTTTTATTCAATGTTACTCAAAGGAAAAAGAATAAGAATCGTCTCAAATAAATTCTCAAAATTGCATAAAATTTGCAGAAAGTTTAGTTGTAGAATACTAAATTACTCTCCATCTTGGTGTTTATGCCTTTCAGATAATTATAGACAATTATCATGTTTCCTAGCCATTTGAGCAACAGGTATAATTTCTAAGGTCTGAATGGGGGAAGTGGGCTCTCTAAATTTGTTACTTCTTGGTGAGAAAGTACCTAGGACTGAATGCAATATTCCAGGTTTGGCTTTACCAGACTCATGCTTCTCTGTGTCCTATATCATGGCTCTGTATAAGCAAACCCAAAGCACATTTGCCTTTTTTTGCCTCCATATGTATCGCAAGATCACATCTAACTTGCTATCCGCTTTCATCCTTATGCTGCTGTGACTTTTATTGATTTCTTTTTTCTATTAATAATTTGTGATTTGGACCATTTCATCCATTGTGTTTAAACATGCTGAATCTCATGTGAATATAATCTGGGGCACAGCATCAAATTCCCTCCATCCCCACATTCTAGTCAAATAAAGGAAGAAGTTCTAGTAGCTGGGTGTTTTCTCACAGTTGACCAACAGAGATCACACTGTTCTTCACACTTTTAGCACTACCTATTGCTAAGCAGAGTTAGTGAATGAAAGACAGCAAAAGACCCCACCATTTGGACTGTCCCACAAGCTGTGAGTCTTCCAAGAATTCAGTTGCATCCATGACCGGTACATCCTAAAACCAATCTCTGAAAATCTCTAACCTCAGTTATTTCTGTTCATGAGAATAACTATACAATTCAATCAAGGGTCTAGCTTTGTTGCAATACCACAGTTAACTTTTAAAATTCCATTCACTGACTTTAACAAACAGTATTGATTTTTGTTGTGAAGCAGCCTAAAAGAAAATCTTGTTTTTACAAAATGGTTCTCCACTACAATGCAGAAGTGGTGCACCATTTTATCGTTCAGAAAATTGGGCTCCTGATATCACAGATTGCTTGCTCTTTACTAGTATGAAAGGTAGAGGAAAAACCTGTGCAACAGGTTGTTTGAACATGTTTTATATGGGGCTTTGTTTCATTACAATGTTCAGACTGATTTGGAAACCTGAAACTCTTACTGAGAAAGGCTGGCTCCAGCATTCCCCCTCTTCAGCCTGATCCTGCAGTGTACTAACATTTCTCAGCAGTTGCTAAACACCCTGCTTCACAGAAATAACTAGATTAGGCCCTGCTTCCTGATTTGATTTTGATAGATAGCCTTATCACTGTACTTTATCTTTGGAGGTCCATTACATCAATATACTGATTTGCCTCATTTTGATTAAGAATTTTAAAATCAAGCGCCAAAGACTGAATTGAAACAAGACAAAATTTGCCATGTCTTTTTAAGTTCAGACTCATTAGTCACTTAAACCCCATGTCATTATGTTCTATAGAAAAAGTATAAAATGTGGTATTTAAATATTAAATGCTACTAAAGTCATGTTAAATATCTTGTTTTATTTTTCATAGATTGGAAGGTCAGAAGGGATTATTATTTTCATTCTGGCCTGACCTACATAGAAAAGGCCATAAAATTTCACCAAGTGATTCCTGCACTGGAGGGAATTATTCTTTTAAATCCTTTCCTGCACTGCTAATAATAGTATATGAACATAATTAATCCTCAAAATACACCTCTGAGGCATGTACATTATGTATCATTATACCTGTTTTACAAGTGGGGAAACGGAGATCCAAAAGGTTAAATGACCTGCCCACAACCATACACGATGTCATTAGCAAAGCAAAGATTAGAGATCAGCTCCTAGCTCTCAGGCCTCTGTTCAGCCCACCAAGCTACAATACTAGGATATTTGTTAATTATTCTCTGCATCTCAGAAGTTCTGTATCCTTCCACTATGTAACACTGGACAACCATTGTAATACTACATACAGTGGTATACTGAACCGCATATTAAGCAATATAGAAAAATCTGCAGAAATTCTTAGCATCTCAAGTTTCAGGATGGAGCTGCAGTAACTTGCTTTCACATTCAGATAATATTCATAAACTATTCACTAAAGCAGGCACATATTGGAGTGCCAATTCTCCACTATGTGCAAAAAGTGGCCTTAGTGGACCAGAAAAATCTAGCCCTTATAATACAGTATAAGAACTGGATCCTGACATGCTTAGCCCCCTACTGTTTTCAGTCGGGCACAGGGATGCATCCATCTGAAGATAATTGCAGGATCAGAGCCTAAGTAAGAAACTGGTCTATTTTACTTGCTTATTATTCATCTGTCAGAGCATAGTGCTTATTAAGTGCAGAAATGAAGTGTCCATAAACACTTCTTCAATGCATTCTTTATGCACAAGAATTGTGTTTCCCATACAAAGAGGAGAACAATCACAGTCATGTTGCAGTAGAATTTAAAGAGAGCTCCACCCACAGAGGAAGGTTGGAGCGCTATAACATGCTTTGTGACCTGGTAACCTGACAGATTCCTTCTCTCCACAGACCATATGACAAGATATTCAGTGTATTACTGTTTTTATTTGAAATTATATACTTAAATATTGTAAAGGGACATTAACTGGTCACCAAATGACTGACTAAATTTTTTATAAATCCAATAAATCAATAAAATTATAGTGCAAACAGTGAGCTACCTCTTATTCATGTTCAGAGGCAATTTCCATTGACCACAATAGATATTCATGGAGTAAGGTGTTACTCAATGTGAGTAAGGATATAGAGAATCTGGTCCAAAACACTATGTTCTACTGAGACACCTAAACGGCAACTACTGCACAAACATTTGTGTTCATATTATGTTACTAGTGCTTAATTTAGAAGAGTGAGTCATTCTTTTTGTTTCCATTAGGTATAATCCTTGGATTTTGTCTCCGACCATACAAAATGAGCTACCGGGAAGTCAAGTACTTTTCCTTTCCAGGAGAACTACTGATGAGAATGTTGCAGATGTTGGTCCTGCCACTCATCGTATCCAGTTTAGTTACAGGTACAAAAGCCTAATCAACTTTTTAAACAATTTCTCTCCTCTCCAGGAATTTGTTAAAGATAAAAACATGAAGTCATAAAAGAACGTGCACGCGGTGGTCTAGATAGACATGGTCTTGCAAAGCTGTACAACCCAACTATACTAACCTGCAACATGAGACATTGCTGATATTGCCATTTTACAGATAGTGTCACCAAAAAAGTAGATCCACACTCAAAAAACAGCAAAATGATCCAAAAGCTGGGTTTTTTAAATGCCAAAGTCATTGTAACTACACAAAAGACCACATCTACTATAAAGTTGCAGTTGGCTGTACTCTTCTTCCTTGCCCTTACATCCTAGCCAGAAACTATCTTCCACAAGGTCTTCATCATGGGTAAGAAAACACTCTATTCCATTGTTTTTTCCAAGACTCATTGGAGATTTAAACTACCATGTGCCGAGTTTGGACACATACCTACACCACTCCTCTGTCACAGATCTTTCCACCTCCAGTCTGTTTAGTGGCAGGGTAAATATGTATTTATTGTGCAGTCTTCAGCCTCCATTTCGCCACTTTTAGGACTTCCTCCTCAGTGCTGTTTTTTTCCCTTTTCCACCCAGTAGGCTGCTCTTCTAAGCTTCAAGACCTTCTTATTAATTTGTTCCTGGTATTAGTCAAGCTAGTGATTATGAGATTGAGGATGAGGAGGAGAATAAAAATAAATAATGCATTGTCCTTTTCCAGTAACTTTCATATAAGCATGAACATTAATTAAGGCTCACAACACAGCTGTGAGGTAGAGAAGTATTGTTATCCCTATTTAATAGACGGAGAAACTGAGGAATAGAGGTTAAGTTTTCCAAAGTTACACCACAACTCAGTGGCACAGCTAGGAACAGAACCTAGAACATATGACTCAGTCCTATGATCGATGCACTAGACCACAGTAGCTTTACTGGTACAAGATCCATACAGTAACTACAGCAATCTTCTATTCCAGTGGTTCTTAAACTCTTTACGATGAGGACCCACTTTTGTGAAAGCAAATGAGCACAGGTCCCACCTTCACAAGTGCTAGAAAATGAGGGACATTATTTGCTATGGGGCAGGGAGGGAGAATGCCATCCCCAACTTTGCATAGCTCTTCACCAGCCAGTGCTGCAGTGACTCCCCCAGGCCTGTAAGAGATGCTATGGGGCAGGCTGGGCCAGAGGCCAAATCTCCATGATGTCAGCATTGCCCCACTGTCCACACCAGCTGGACAGGAAGCAGCAGCAACGGCCTGGGCTGGAACTGAGCATGAAGCAACCCAGGCCTTAATCCCTGCCCTGGGAGAGCCATCAGTGATATACCCTACCAGCCCATCACACCCCAGAATATAACAGACACCACTGAAAGCAGAAGAGAAGAGAGAGTCTTCCTGCCATCCTCAGTATTGAGACCTCTGTCAGCCCCCATGACTTGGATGAAACACTGCAGGAGAAAAAACCCTGCTCAGTCCCTACATCCCTGCTGGGTGCATGGGAGAGACTCTAGCTGGTGCTGGAACAGCAAGGCAAGACATTTGAAAGAAATCCCATGCAATGATTTGCATTTTCTTTTTTTTTATATTTGTAAATAAAAAAGTAAAGAAGACACTGTCAGGGCTTAGCATTAGGTGCCTGGCCTCAGAGACTGTGAGAGCCTGCTCTGCACAATCTCCATGGCCTCAGTAGAGGATTTTGTGAAACAGTCGTTAAATGGGTTCTCAGCCCAATGTCTTCTGAAATAAACTTAGATCACCCGATATAAGCAACTCAGTTTCGTTTTACTGATCTTCATGGCTGATTTTTTCCTGTTATACTTTTCTGAGTCTTGCATTCTTTTTAGTCTTGTCTAAGTCATGACAGACATTAATATTATCACATTTAAAGGTTTTGGCTAAAAGTAACAAGATATCCATCTATCTAAGGTACTTATATAGTCCCCATCATCATAGGCGCTGAATGCCTCATGGTCATCAATATATTTATTCTCATAGCCCTCCTGTGAGGTAGGGCTAATCCATGCTCTATGCTTTGAACATAAATTAATAATAATAATAAAAACCCCACTGAACCTCAGCCAGGGTTTTATTCTCCCAGCAAGTGCTTATGTACAGACTTGGCACAATTCAATTTTTATTTTTTTATAACCTCAATGGATAATATCAATGTTAATTTTAAGCATTTTTTAATTTTTATCAATTTAAACTTTCACAGTACACTATTTCGTGCACTATTGTTAAAAATAACAGATATTTGGTGCAACATTATCATCTAAACTGCTAGTTCTGTAAATTGTTGGCATAGAGGTTTTATAAATATACACAGAGTTATACTCAGGTAAGTATGCTGGCGTTATTTAATTTATAAATGATTATAACCGTCCTCACTTGGGGGTTGGTTGGGAAGCATGACCTAGGGGTCTGGGCTACAACCCATGACCGGCAGGAGGGTGTCGATAGGAGACCCCAGGCCTTCCCACTCCACTGGGCTCTGACCCAGGACTCTTTGGGGCTACCAGTGATCTGGTAACCAAGGCTGCCCACCCCAAGCCACTTCCTATCTTTTCCTCTCATGGGCCAGTTCAGTCCAAGGCTTTCCCCTGCTGAGTTGGCCACACCAAGAAAGTAAAAAGGAATTATCAATGTCCAGTGTCCATGTGCAGGGGAGAAAGGAATGCTTCCCTCTGACTGTTTCTGGGTTGGGTCCTATTTTCCCTCAGGGAGGCTCTTTGGGGCAATTATCCTAGAGATTGCGGCCTTCTCTCTGCTCTGCACTGATGGAGCCACAGGTTGCAGGTCTGCTTTCTTCCAGGTCTGCCACCAAATGAGCTGTTTCCCTGTCTTTTAATTCCTCCAATAGATGGAGCATTTGCGGCAGGTGTGGCAGGGCAGGGATGGCTGAATCCAAAGTAATTCCTTACCTGGTTTCCAAGGGTGGGGCTTGTATACCCCATCGCAATGACAGATTATCATTTTTCTAGGTAAAGTACAGTGTAATTTTTGATAAAGGTCACATTTTGAGTATTACAAGTAATTCACTGGCTAAGCGCCTAATGCTTCTCAAACCAGACTTTGTACCATATAATCCAAGCTGTTATTGTTAATAGTCTGACTAAATACCTTTGTTCTTTGTAGATTTGGGAGAGAGTCTCAGAGAACGTAATGGTCTGGGGTTTCTGCGAGCTTTTACCTACTGTGACCAAAATCTTTGATTTTCTGAACAATCCCAGACGATGTATGTGGTGACCTACTTGCCCACATACATTCTAGAACAGATTGAGGCTGTTTAATTTTGTTGAGGGTTACTGGGGTGTAGAAGAAGTTGCAAGAGTGAAAACCTGAGTCATAATTATACAATAGTTGCTGTCTGTTATACAGGTAATAGATGAGTTAAAAAAGTGAAGGTTTCTAATCTCCCGTCAATACATTTTATAACTCTCAGAATTATGTCAAATAAATTCATGGGAGAATAAACTTCAAAAGTTGAAGACAACATATTGACTTTATATTCGCATCCCTATAGATTATTTTGAGGTTTTTCAAAAAGAAACAATTCAGAGTTATAATCTGATGTTTTGTACATTCACACACACAGTCTTTTATTCACCATGGACCATTTACTGTACATGGCTCAAACAGGTATGTACCCTTCTCTCTCAGATTTTAACCTTTGGATGTGGAACATCGTCTTGGGATTAAAGAGAGCAGTTGGCATACAATATATCTATCACCTATTGTCACTTACAGGGAAATGAGATTATATGAAGATTTCTGCTTTACATCTTCTGTGGTTTAGGTGTAAATCTAACTGCATAATCTATACTGGTCTTTATTCTTCTTTATCCTCTTGCAAATATAGGAGCTCAAAGGTCATACACTCACAGGCCAATATCCCAAATCAGAAGCCCTTGCACAGTCAAAGTTAAATTCAGTCTTGGCGTAAAGGAGGTAGGACAAATAGTTAAAATAACTTCAGTGGGCGTTTCACCTACTTATTTCATGACTGAATTTGGCTCCAGTGTCTTCAACTGAGATGGATAATTCTGCAACAGCCCCCTTTTCTGTTTCTGATGCAGTGGACTACAGACCTATGAGTTACAGAACAGCTTGTACTTTCTAATTTTATTATAACTGAAAAATCTGAAATATTTCCACTCCTTTTATTTGGCTATTATAATATTTAAGAGAAATAAGCATATATGGATTTATTAGAAGCAATTTTATCGACAATATATATTGTAAGGGTCATGAGTCTTGCATTATGTTTTATGAGGATTATGTACCAACATTTTTGGAACCTTACATCAGAATCATCCTGCAATTAAAATGCATACATTGAAATATAAAGCTTTAAACTTTGTCCTTCAAGATTTGTCTGAGTATTTCAAACAGGGAGACAATTATTCAGTGGGCAATGGTGTCATAGTGAGGGATGGTTTCATGTAGAGCTTGAGACAAATTTGAATTTGAAATTGAGACAATTTGAACCAGGGGAGTTTTGTGAAAATTTTTGCATGGCTCTGATCATATCCCAGTCTGGTGGAGCCTCTGGAACATTTTCCCATATGTTTTTGTAGTAGCTTGGGATTTAGTTACACAGACATCATTGATTTTTAAATGCACATTTTGTGACTAAATCCTTGTAACAAGGCAGGCCTTTTCCCCTGATCACTGCCATGCCCACAGTCTCTGTCCAAGTGATTTAATTGTCTAAACTTTAGTAAAATCAACAAACACACATTTGCTCAGCCCACCCTCAGCCACATTTCCCAACAGTGTTTCCTCCTTTAATTCTCAGGTTCATTCGGCCTTCCCTCCTGGGGACTTAGGCAAATCTGCTGCTGCTTCTTCTTCCCAGCCTTCCCTCTCAAGGGACTCTGACAGTTGTGCTTCTCTTAAAGACTCCCTATTCCCAAGGAACAGGCAATGAGAGTATCTGCTCTATGTGCCCCTTTCTTGACTGCCTCTCAGGCTCCCCCTCACCAGAGTTTTCTCCCTGTCTCTAAGCCCAGGTGCCCTCTTTTAAACCTCACTGGGGATCAGCTGGCCAGTCACAGGTACATTGGCCCTGCTCCCTCTTAAAGGGCCAGTGCCCTCCTGTGCCAATCCTGTGCTGCTCCCTAAATTTATTAAGGGATTATCAAAAATTGTATTAAAATACTAAGAAAGCACTGAGAAAAAAAATTAAACTTTATAAAGGTAACAATTCTAGATTCTTCAAAAGTTCCACAGGCCTACACACTTTGGACTTGCTTCAAATCCTGTTGAGGTCAGTGGAAAGACTACCCTTGACATCAGTGATCTTTAGATCAGGCTTTTAAGGTATTGTAGCTCTTAATCTTTGAAGCTTCAAGAAAATGGAATCAGGAATCAAATTAATCTCTCTTCCTCAGCCCTGTCTGCTGCAGCACCTCCAAGACTACTATAGAACTGGTAGGCTCAGCAAACATACAGGGAAGGTGACTAACACAGATGACACAATTATTTCATGATCACAGCAGTGTGCACAGCACTGTATAAACATACTTGTGATTAAACTGAGCATGTACTACTAAGAAAACCCAGGATGTCAACATCACTGCAGTCATTTGCCCTTAATGGGCCATCTACAGTTTCCTATAACTGCATGTAAGGGCTTTGCTAACAAACATTTCCAAATTCCGAGAACAGTGTCCTTCTGTTCCTCATCCTCCCAACATACGTAAAGTGTATCTTGCCTTCTCTTGTATTTGCCTCACAAAATCATAGCATTGGGAAGGAATTAGCTAGAATGAATATATACAAACTTTCTCCATCTGTGAAAGAACTTTCAACAAGAAACAATCAGGACAAATCAGGTTATGACTCGGGTTGTTAGGTAACTTCATGGCAAGTTCACAAGCGGTGCTTTGGGAACTAGCCCTCTGCTACCATGGGCTTGCTTTAATTTTGACTGTCAACAGATATTCTCTCATGCTGTGTGTGTGTGTTTTGACATCATGCATCTTAACAGATTACCCTTTCCTCCCATTTTGAAGTATTCTATCTTAGACACACAAGTGGCAATTATTTTGCCCCGATACAAGAAGACATGCAATACCAATATGGCTGTCTAACGAAGGAATGATTCATGTCGATCTAAACAGCAGGCCTAACTCTTGGCTATCTTTCACTGACACTTAATATTACTTATTATGTGTGTTATAGTAGAGCTTAGGGGCCCCAACCAAAATTTGAGCCTCATTATGCTAGGCATTGCACAAACATGTACAGGAAGGACAGTCCTGCCTCAAAGAGCTTACAATCTAAATAAACAAGACAAACGGAGAAGTTGTATCAGGTATAAAGAGGTGAAGTGACTGTCTGATATTACACAGCAGGTCAACAGCAGAACTGAAAAATAGAACCACAACTCCTGAATCCCTGCCCAGTGCCCTCTCTATAAGACCAATACGTCTTTCCAAATGCTATTGAATTCTCTTACCCCAAAAATACTTAAGTAACAATGCAGTGTAGAAGATTGGGTATGGAAAGGTTACCACAGATAAGTAAAACATTATAATACCTAATCTTTACTAACTCTAGAAGATGAGAGGAGGAAAATCAAGCTAACATAATCCTCTTGATTACTGTTAGCTATATCCAGATTCCAACGCAAATTGACTACATGAACAAATACACAAACAGGTAGAACCGCTCCCAAATGGCACATAAGATCATATATGTTCATATTATTCAAATGAATAAAGGGAGCATTCACATTTCACTCTGTATAGTAGAGAGCAATTCATATATTATTATGTGGTGCAATTTTGGTTTTGCAGTTTATTGGTATAACTTTTAAAGCTGCTAGTTCTGTGCTCAGGAGTTATTTCCCGTTTACTCAGATTATCTGGAGTAGATGGGCTATTTTCTGTACTGCTGTAAGTGAACAAAACTCCATGGACATCAATGGAGTTATACCTCTATTTTTTACAGAGAATTTGTCTTGGTGTATCTTAGTACCAAGTCTGCTGCATCACTGTCCAAATTGGTTTCTAGTACTAATTCCATTTGTCTAAGGACATTATTCTAGAAAGGAGCAGTCAGATGACAATCACCCATCATATTGTGAATTTAGTTTTGATAACATTACCTTTGGCAGCAGGCAATAAATATGCCTATAAGCTGTAACTGGATGAAACTCCACTCCCAGTATGTCCTATGGATGATATCTGTCCTTGTGACAGGGCTCTATCAGAAGCACCCTGATTGCTGACATTGGCTGAAAAAGGCTGCAGGTGCAGCTGGAGGCAATTATATACTTTCTGTTGTGGGATTGTGAGCACCTGGGTGGCAATCACTGAGCTAAAAAGATAATTAGGAAGATGTAAGTGGAAGAAACAAGGGACAGTTCAAAAGGAGGCTTAGAGGAGTGAGGGTTGCAGGGAAGCCTATCTTTGCTCTAAGCCTGCATTGCACAGTGTTAGTGTGTATGAAAAGGATAAATACACACCTGTGTTTGTGACTGTGAAATTACCTAAAGTGGTCAAGCAATGTGGTTCACCAGGTAGTGACAGAGGTGCCCTGTGACAGTCCTCTAGTAAATTTTTATAATTCTGACAATCATAAATACCCTTTCTTAACACATGGACATGAGTATTAGTAGACAATGTGAAGGAACAGATTTGCCTCTCCTATGCTGTGAAATCTTTGAATGTTACAGTGGGTAGAAAACTCCAGGATATTCACTGTGTGAAATTTTCTAGGTTTCATTTCCTCAAACAAGAAAGGCAGGGAATCTTTCCTCCACCCTCAGATCTGTGGAGGCAAGAGCCATAGTGCATGAATTTCTACCCTTTTATGTAGCTCTGAGGCTTTCCTCTTCACCCAGGGAAAAAGTCTAAGGGCCCCTGTGTCTGCTGAGTAGCAGCCACAACAGTTAATGCAGCTTTAAAACAGATTTTAACTCCCTCCTTGATTTCCATCTAAATGGAACAGATTGAACAGAGTACTGCCTGCTCCAAAACTCTATAAACATCTAGGCCCAAAGAGCACCAGTGGAATGGCATACAGAGGATGTCAGACAGGGAGATCCAGGGTCATGTAGCCAACATTCCTCCTCTTCCATGAAGAAAGGAGTTGCATAATAATAATCCTCTTTCCATGCATGATTGTGGAGGAGACCATCGGCTGTATATACTGCATGTGCAACAGTTGGATATTGAGGGCAGAGGCGGAAGCTAAAAATATTGGAGCAGCAGTCTATCCTGGACTTCTGTGTCTCAGGTTAAGAGAAGCTAATATTCCTGCTCATATAGTACATATATGAAAACTAAGAAACACCTGGGTAATATTTTTCCCAGTACAGTAGGTCATGAGGGTGATATCTGTTTCACAGATTTCTCCCGTATTTCTTCTGTAGGCTCTAATAAACGCTTTTAAATATCTGAGTGCAGAGTCATCTGAGAAATAAAATACATGGGAGAGAAATCCAATTGCATTCTTATCAAAATAATATAAGAGCGGTTTATTTTATTTATTTTTGCTTCAGCTACAGCATGTGGAATGTTTGCCAGTTGTACTGAAAAGAATCATCTCTTTGAAATTGATATGGTTTTATGATCTACATACATCTACATCTAGGAAGAGGAAAGACAAAACTCCATAATTTAGAGTCTTCTGGAACAACATACATTTTAGAATTTAAAACATTGGGTCAGATTCGGACCCCAGCTAAGGCCATTTGTACTGTGCTGCAGGTATAAAAAGTTGGCTTAATCAACCAGCTGAGAATTCCCAGGGTGTAAGAATCCTGAGTTGTGTAGTGTCTCCCTCAGTATGTACCCTTATCAACATCAGGTTGGAAAGTATTCTGGCTATCTGAATCTATGTATTTAGATAATCATTTGAATCATTTGATTTCTTAGGTGCAGAGTCAGAGAATACAAAACATAATTTTCTCTCCTACAAAGCCCTCCAAAACTCTACCTCTGTCTACATCTCTGCTCTCATTTGTCATCAGTCCCAGCTGCCAAACTGCTGCATCAGCAGTCCCAATTGCAGTCACTCTACCAATGAATCCTGCCTCACTTCTCACTGTTTCGTTGTCTCACTCTTATTTTTAGCCTTTAACATGCCATTCCCCAGTGCTCTTCCTATCTCCTTTAACATCCATCCTTCCACAAAGCCCATCAATGCTAATCTTATAGCTAAAAATGGAGTGAGAGCAGAAAAAATATCCTTTATGAGTCAAATTCTGATTTTAGTTAATGCCTTCACCAGATCTACTTCAAATTTACAATGGTATCTTCAGACCTGAAACTGATGGAAAGCTTTCCACTGGGTTTTGGACGCAGCTCTAAGAGCAGGATTTGGCCCTATAACTAAACCTTCGTTTGGGTCTCCCAATGTGTTTTGTGTCGTCTGCCTACTTATAATGTAAACTTAATCAGACCACTGACAGCAAAAGTAACGACTGAGAACATAGCATACACCCAAGCCTAGAATCTATTCAGCCACACTAGATGTCAGTATCCACTAAAATTGTGCAACTTAGAGTGTGTTCATTCTTTTTAACAGATAAATTAATTAATATACAACTAAGTGTTTTAAAATGTTTTAAGAAACCAGAGTATTTAATATACTTTTTACTTCCCTCTAGCCCCAGTTTATAGTGCTACAATCCCAGTATTTTACAAGTACTCCACAACTGTAGAAGCCAAATTGTCATGCAGTTTTTGTTTTGTGCACTTGTACATTTTAGGGGTGTATACATTCCTAGATGTGCACAAACAAGCATTTACTTATGCAGTGTGCATAACTTGGTCTGAATGCCCACGTGCTTGTTTGTGCACACACAGAAATGCCTGCATTTGCACAAAACTGAAGCCAGGTGAAAATCTGGCCATATAAATGTTTTAGCTTGCAAAACACCCAATCCCAAACCTGATTTAAATAGGACTACTTGTGGAAATAAGGACAATTTGTGTGAAGAAAGATTTCTAAAACTGGGTCCATACTCTGTAGCAATTTCTTTCCAAAGTAGCACATGTATCAGCAGCTGAAATCTACAAACAAGACTTCTTACCCTCAGCTGCTAGGCTGACTGCCTGCTGACTACCAGCAACCTTTTTGACCTCATTTCCATGGAAATGGAAGTCAGAAGGATGAAACTCCATGAGCAGAATTACACAAAAACATAGGGTTTGCAATACCTGTTTAGACCAATAGTTGCGTTAAATCTGGTAATCTGCCTCCAGCAATGATTTGATGGTTCAGAGACAGGCAAAGCCTTCAAAATGCTACAATGAACCTGAAACTTGTGCAGTACTGTGCATCATGTGGGGGTGCTGAACTTTAATAATGATGTAACGAAAATTCCAAGATTGCCCTAATTTGTCACAAGTGTTTCACTTGGAGTGCTGCTTAAAAATGATAGAAAATGGCAAGATAAAAGCTTTGGGGAACTAAAAAAAGAGTCCAAGAAACACTAGTACTGAAATATTTGGAAAGTAATGAAGAGCCCAAGATCTCAGTCAAAGCAAGCTGGTATGAGTGAGGGGCTGTGCCATCATTCAGTGGCATATACTTCTAAAGCATTAAAATACAACAGGATTATGGGTAAGATTGAAAAAAGAAGTGCTGGAAATGTATTTGCTTATGGGCAGTTTCTTGAATGTGTTTCAGGGAAAAATTGACCAGGTAGAAAAACTATATACCACTGGAAGCCCTATTACAGCAATCATTGTGTCGCTGGTGGTGAGTGGAGAAGAAATGGTGAGTGGAGGGAGGAAAGGTGGTGATCAGGTCAGGGATTCAGAACTTTAAAAAAAGGAAGGGATGAGATTTGATGGGATCTGAAATGTACTCAAAGAACAGCAGCATTTGGAATTTGAATTGCAGGGCCATCACTAGCAAAAACTCCCCAAAATGCGCAGGGATGAGCAGGGTAGGGCAGAAATTTAGTTATGGCCAGAATTCTGTGTCAGATTTCTTTGCGTCTGGAACTCCTGCTACTGCATGGTCTTTCCTTATCCCTGCTTCCCCTCCCAGCTGTACTATATTCTGTTGTCAGCAGTTCTGCACCTGGAACATTATTATAATTACACAGATTCAAGCACTGTACAGACTTTATTGCTAATATGCACATCTCCTAAAAGAACTGGCATGACTAAAACCTCTGCATTTTATCCAATGCCTGCACTATTGTCCTCTGGTGATTCTTCATGCATCAGAATAATCTGTGGCTAAAGGCCATAGTCTGTTCTTTTGCTTCTATGTTTCATCTTTTACCCACTTCCTTCTTCTATGCTTTGTCTATTTTGATTAAAATTTCTTTAGGTCATGCAGCTTTCTTTGTACTTATCTGTAAGGCATCAAGCACATTACTGGTGTTGTACAAAGCAAAAATAAAAACAATAGAATGATGCAAGGCTACTGAATGGCAAAGTTCAAAATGAATCATCATCTGACGTCATGTGAGAATGGTAAAAAAAAAATCTAACTCTAAACAAAGAACTTCATTAGAATAAGAAAAACAGATACAGTGGTGGCAACTCTCATGCTTTATCACTAGCTTCATGATATTTGGTGTTCTCCAAACCCCAGCTCCTGAAGTCAAGTGGTTACCTGAGACTCTCAGATATTTTTTTAAACTAAAAAATAAGTTTCTTGCCCTCATGGTCATTGAGAAAAGTGGAAAAAGTGACCAGAGTATACTCTAAAGCCTTAAAGCAATACACCCAGTCTCTCACACTCTGCTTCACTATAGAATGTTTACATAGAATCGTCCACAAACATCCTCCTGACAACCTGCTACAGATTTAAAAAAGCTGTACAGATATCCTCATATCCTGTTTCAGAGGATGAAGGAATTTCACATCTTTTCCCCACCCTGTTTGTTAGTGACTAGAAGATCAGAAATCCCAACATTTGCTTAGATCCTCACGTTCTGCTTTACATGTTTGGTATTGTTAGGAGCTCTTCTGTGCTAAATAAACCAGATTTTCACATATCTACTGAAGAAGCAAAGGATCAATGGATCAATGGATTTGATCTTCTGTGTCACACAGCACATGCTAAACACAGTCAAGCAATGAATGTTCACTCAGACATCTCTGATGCTGCCCCACTACCATCGACCAATTACTGTGATGTCATTCAGGTTGCCAGTTTCTGGGTTGCAAATGACTACAAACCACCAAGTGCGAACTGGGAACTGCCATTCTTACCCCCTCTCACTCACCCAGCAGTGTATATGGGCTATTTCAACAGCCACCAAAATGCCTGGGACTACTCAGAGCCAGATGCAGAAGGCGAACGACTGGTGGAGTGGGCATCAAACAACGATCTTGTTCTCGTCCATGACCCAAAACAATGGGGTACGTTTCACTCTGCTAGATGGTCACATGATTACTCACCTGACCCCTGCTTTTCACATAGTCAACATAGACCATCACTCATCCATGTCAGCCTTCAGCTGCCCATTGTTAGAAGCTTAAAGAAAAGAAGATGGAATTTCAGGAAACCTAATTGAGAGAAAATCAATGAAGTTCTGGAATGAAGTATCATCAACATCCCATCACATTCCATCCCAATCAACAAAGCCTACAACCATTTCCTTGGAACCATCTTCAAGGCAGCAAGCGTGTCCATTCCACGAGGCTATCGTCCTGTCTACATTCCTTGTTTAGACACTAAATGTTTAGAACTATTGAAGTGGTATGTATCATCTGGAGTTCCAGACATTGCTGACCACTTAGGTCTTTATATGTTGTGAGATGACTAAGATGGGAGGAAATAACAGGGAATATGAATTTCACCCATTTCAGCTGGAAATCCTGAAACCTTCTGCATCAATTTGGAAAACCACAACAATCACCAGTGCTGTCCCATTCTCCTGTCACCCCAAACCAAGTCACTAGCCACTTGCTTCCGGTTACAAATGTTCCCCTGAATAAGCTCATAAAACAGCAGATTTGCAATGATTGGTGGCAATTCAGATAATGTAATCCACTTCATCAGAGCATAGGACCATTCACAAGCACTGAATTAGACATTGTACTGAGCAACATCAACCCTGGAATAGTGGTGGGATACACCATATTTCACCAGAGTTCCTGAAACACCTAGGAACCAAGGCCTATCAATGGTTATCCAAATTCCTGACTGTGGGTTGTTAATGAGGGTAGCCTGCCAAGCTTCTGGAGGATGTCAAAAGTGATCGCCCTAGTAAAACCTGGAGAGGACCCACACAATGCATCAAGTTACTGACCAATCTTTCTGCTATCTGTCATCTTGAAAGTCCTAGAGCAGCTTATCCTCCAGTGTATATCTCCAGAGGTGGAGACAATTCTCAGCGTCAATCAAGCTGGCTTCCAGAACGGTCAAAACACAGATGACCAAGTCCTAGCCCTCGTTACATATATAGAAAATGGGTTTCAACAGAACTTGAAGACAGGAGCTGTTTTCTTGGACCTTACAGATACAATACAGTATGGCACACTTGTCTTCTGGTAAAAATATGAACATCTTTCCCAGCATAGGTGGTGGACGTTGCTAAACTTCTACTTCATGACAGGTGTTTTCATGTATGTATGGGTGATAGAACAAGTGCATGAAGAAGACAATCCAATGGTTACTTACTCCAAGGCTCTATGCTTGTTCCCACCAGTTCAATATGTACACCAATGACCTGCCACTGATTCAATCACGCAAGTTTATCTATGCAGATGACATCTGCTGCAGTACCCAGTCGTGCTTTCTCATTGAATAGAAGGACATCTTGAATGCTGACCTGGCCAAGACAGCAGCCTACTGTAGCAGTTGATGCCTCCATCCAAGTGTGACCAAGACAGTTTCAGGCATCTTCCACCTCCACAACACAAGCGCTATACGTGAGTTAGACGACTTCCTAAACAGAAAATGACTGAAACACAAGGCAAAACTGGTCTACGTTGGTGTCACACTGGATTGTTCTTTGATTTTCCACAACCATCTAAAAAGACTGTTGCCAAAGTCAGGATCAGGGATAATCTAATCAGCAAAATAGCTGGTTCAACATGGGGTGTAGGCACACAGACATTTCGCAGGTTGGCTCTAGAACTGTGCTATTCCTCAATGGAATATTGTGCCCCTGTGTGGTATCGTTCGCTTCATACTAAATTGGTCAACGTTGAATTGAACTCGCCCACGCATATTATCCACTCCTATCCCATGGCTACCAGTTCTAAGCAACATAGCCCCTTCACACATTCGTCGCAGAGATTCTACAACCAGACTAGTAGAAAATCTACTTGTCAATCCAGGCCTCTCACCATACATGGATATTTTCAATCACCCTAGAGCATGACTTGTGTTGATGTGTCCATTGTGGTCTCAACTGCCAAACCAGACTCTGTCAGCAGCAACCCTATGGCACGATGAGAGGTCAACTAAAGACATTGGAATGGTTTCCTTGTCACTGATCTAAACATTTGACTGCCAGGATTTGACCTGCCACATCACCTTTGGACTCCGCTGAATGGGTTCTGAACTGGCTAAGGAATAAGCGTAGATAAACTCTACACATGGGATCTGCGCGATCACCCACTTTATCAATGCAGCCTCCGTCTGTCAATGGCACATGTTGTCGATGAGTGTCAACTGACTAGATTTCATGGTGGCCTTAGAGCCCTTCATTCTGCTGATGAAGCTGCTGTCAGCAAGCACTGCAAACACTAGAAGAAAAAAATGACAGTTTTGCACCACCATTACCCCATTTATTTCAGCTAACTGGTTGTAACTGAGTGCAAGAACAGGCTCAGTATGTTTCTTATTCTGCTTCAGATCAAGTAGAGTGAAAGAAACCCAAACAAACATGGATTTGACATGGATTTGGTACATCAAAAAGCCACATACATGAGCCTCTAGGAGGACCACTGGTTAAAGAAACACTGAAAGAGTCACCAAACTAAATGCTAATTATCTGGAAAAAATGTTCCAATGATTTTTTGGACACTTGAATTCAACAACAGTAAAGAGTATTTCACAGGTCTACTATCATTGATATATGAAACAGGGAATTTGATTATACTATACTATATTTGTTTGTATTTGTATTTGATTTTAGGATCTGTTCCAGGCCATGATCCTGAAAAATATTTACTGGCATATTAATTTGAAACATGTGAGTAAATGTTTGCAGCTTCATGGCCCTTGTAGTAATTCCACGGACAATTGTGGTCACAGTTAACCATTGCTCAGATTTCTGCAGGTTGGGAGGTAATAGTTTGCTATCCAATCTCACTACTTTTCACTAGTGGTAGTTAAAAAAGTTTGTGACCCCATTGCTTTGGGCATCGATACTTTTCTTCCCTCTATTGAAACACCACAATTAATAAAGCAAAACTCAATAATTACATTATTAAGGCTATTTCAACCGCCCACTCCTAGTCTACATGCAAATATTTTGATAGTATCAGGGATTCTCCAATGAAAAGAGACCCTTTTCAGAGTTAGAAAAAAGTAGGTTTTGGTCAAAAGTTCACATAATGAATGGCCATTTTATTAACCAAAGTTTCTAACTCCACTAGTCTACTTTATTTCTTATTTCCAACTGTAGTGTGTTTAACTCTTAAATCACTGAAAACAACTGATTTGGGGAATTCTCAATCAAGATAGGATGTTTAAATATTGATTTTTAATGCATAAATGTTCAATATCTTGAAATATGTGATGAGTCTTCTTATCTGCTCTGCATAACTTCAGAATTTAATAATATTATTCTAAAAATATCTTCTCTTTCATCTGTTTTCCTCAAAAATCACCAACATATTTTTGGGGACCTCAGACCCCCCAAGAACTTCTGATCCTTTACCCTGGCAATAACTGGGTCCTGCACACATGGCAACATGAACTGTGTAAGCCAAATTTCAGCCCTATTTAGTGACGTCAGGACCCGGAAAGGGGCTGAATAATACCATTAAAAAGCACTGGATATTACTATCATGCATTCTGCAGGAAATCTAATTTCTTTCCATTGCCTCCTACAAGCATGTGAGATGCAGAAAGATAAAGCAAAAAATGTAGGTCTTTGATCATGTGAGGCTTTGACTTCTTTAGTGACCTGAAGTTCAAGGGTCACTAAAACAAAGAACAGGGAGAAAATGAAAACAAAAGCCCATTCACAGAAATGTCAAGCATTCACTTTTATAATAAGTTCTGCTAACAGTCTTAACAACATTACTAAAATATTTGAAGTATAAGTGCTGTTAGAAAAGGAATGAGTTAATTGCAGCTAAAGCAATGTGACACCTTAGTGCAGACAAGGCAGCAGCAGCAGCCACTGTCATTTTAGCTACCATGTCATCTAGAACTACTATAAATGTGTGAAATACTCTCCTTTTTCATTATGGTCCTATTACACAGCTCACTGAAGTCAATGGAACGACTCCATTAAGGCTGCCTTCTGAGGTGCCTAATGCAAGCCCCGAGGTAAGGGCTCTGTCAGGATGGGAACGGCACATAGACATAGGGCTGCAGCATGCAGCATTGCTGCCTATAGGAGGGTGCAAGGAGACTGCTGTAACTCAGCAATCAGGACCCCAGAGTCTAAATTATGCTAGCAGTCACTCCAGCCACCAGAGCACCCTAGGACTGAGAGGACACAAAGATGGCATAAACTAGAATGCCCAGATAGCAAGTGTGAAAAATCAGGACAGGGGATAGGAAGTGATAGGCACCTATATCAGACAAAGCCCCAAATATCAGGACTGTCCCTATAAAATTGGGACATCTGGTCACAGTAGTGTAAGCCCACCTTAGCCCCTCCTCCTCAAGAGCTGCAAGTTCTGTGCTGCACCTCTTAAGAGTAGAAGGATTTGAAGGTGAGATTGGGAGGAGGAAACAAAGGGAACTACAAGATATAAGGAGTGGGCAGCATTTGAGAGATCAGATGTACTCAGATGCTGAGCAGTGCAGAAACTTAAAAGTGAGGATGAGGAATCTGTACAGAATTTAGAAAATCACAGAAATTCTGTGCAGGGACTTGAGGCGGACAGGATGGTATGCTCAGAACAGTACAAGAGGAACTTTATTCTGGCTGCTGAATATTGAAGAGGAGAGAGCTAGTCAGGTCAGAGAGTTATAAATATCCAGGAGAGAGAGAACCAGATTGTGACCAGGATATGGGAAGAGGGGCTGGTGAGGAAAAGGTGGATTTTTTTAAAGTTATAGAGAGGGAGAAGCAACAAGATTTTGCGAGAGCCTAGGCGTGAGGACAGAATGAAAGAGAAGAGACAAAGATAACCCTAAGAACTTATACAACATAGCATTAGATGAAGTGAACAAAACTCAAGGACAGAGATAGCATATGTTCACATATTAACAAATCCACTACTGATGATAAACTACAACTAAACCATTAAAAAACTTTATATTATATTGGATTCCTCACTGAGTGGCAATTACTAGAATCCAAGATTCGGGTCTATTGGATTTAATAGAGACATTTTCACAAGAAAACATGGATTAGGGACTCACTACATAATAATTAAACACATTCTTGGGAGAAAAATGTAGTTGGGAAATACATATACAATTCTTAGCAGCAGACTTCTTTTTTTTTCAGATCATCTTAATATTGTTAAATTACTGAAGAAAGGTGACATCTCAGAGATTTATTAGTTGTGTCAAGAATTAAACTCTGGAAGCAGGAATCCGATGGCCAAATTGTAATCACAGTTACACCAGTTTTATGCCAACGTATATTTGTTAATTTCTGTGGATTTATTCCTGATTTACAGCAGGGTAAGTGACTTCAGAATCTGATCCTAAATAGATGATCCAGAATGGCTTAGATTTTTGGATGCTAAAGTTGCCCTTTGTGTAAATCAGAACCAATTTCATGATTGCCATTAATTAGTTTAAAAGCATTTGATAATGGGATACAGAACCCTCTACTAGTTCAAATCCTGATTAAGTCACTTGTCACTGAGCAAAAGATCTTACCAATCTATGGCTGTTCCATGAACTATGTAAAATGAGTTTTAGTGGCGTCAGTCCAGTTCCCAGTGAACAAGCACCCACACCAAAAAAACTATCACTACAACTGGAAGACTCTACAAAGAAATCTAGGACCAACTGGACAAAGAAACTGAACTACCTTCTCAACCCAAAGTGATCCCTCAGGACAGAATTGAGGCAAATTATGATGGAGTATAGGAAATCTTTTATGCCCCTCACCCATATGTTTCTTTTCTTTAGAAAGAGAATCTCAGTTTCCTTTCAACCAGCATCTTTTTGAGAAGCATTTAATTAATTTCATTTTTTAAAATAATTTAACATAAATGTATGCTAATATATGTAACACGAAATAAAGATATAAATGCAAATATACTTTTTATATTATAAACATATAGTAGGTACTGTTAATTTAGGAATACATTAAAGCTCACAACTATTCAAAATGTATGTCATATTTTGTGACTTCATCACGAGTTATCCAATCAGATAACATATGCATTGTCTATCCATAGAATGTTATATTTCATATATACAGAATGTACTGCTGCATCTTAAGTGTTGCTCATGCATACAGTAGAACCCCACAGTTAAGAACACCTCGGGAATGGAGGTTGTTTGTAACTCTGAAAAAAACATTATGGTTGTTATTTCAAAAGTTTACAGCTGAATATTGACTTAATTCAGCTTTGAAATGTTACTATGCAGAAGAAGAACACTGCTTTTAACCATCTTAATTTAAATGAAACAAGTACAGAAACTTTTTCCTTACCTTGTCAAATCTTTTTTTTTAAACTTTCCCTTTTATTTTTTTAATAGTTTACATTTAACTAAGTACTGTACAGTATTTGCTTTTTCTGCTGTCTGGTTGTGTACTTCTGGTTCCAGATGAGGTGTGTGGTTGACTGGTCAGTTTGTAATGCTGGTGTTCATAACTCTGAGGTTCTACTATACATCTTTGAAGGATCAGAGCCTTAATTTGCCAGAACTCAGATCAAAGTCTTAATAGATTAAATCCAGTACCTTGAACTGCATTTAGAACCCAGTGGAGTCTGTGGAGCACAGGTGCAATATGCTTAACACAGCTGGGAAATCAAATTGCTCACATCTTCCTGAACAGTAGTATCTTGCCAGAACATAAACATGTTATTTTTGGCAATGATGTAAAGAATAAGTGGAAATCAATATTTTTCATTTGATTATTTTTTTATACTTTAGATGTTTGTTACATTACTGGGATATTTATTTTTGGACTACCAACTCTGTATGTTTCAAATTATGTTAATGGGCTTTGGCTTGCCAGTTACTACTATGAATTTACTTCTAATTAAGCTGAAGTAATTTACCATGTTACATCATGTTTATTTAACATTAGTAGAGCCAACCAAATCATCAACTGGCAATCTTTTTTCTTAAGCAAATGTTCTCTGGTTGATTTTGTGCCACTGTTATAATGAAAGGGAAGTTTTAAACCTAACAGAAAAATTACATTTCTAGGAGAACATACTAGTCTTGTCTTGAACATAAAAAGGTGCCTTTTTTAGACTTGCACTACGCAGGTAGCAGCAGTGTTTTGTTACAAACAAAAATTTTGAGCAGCTATTTTCTGTGTTCCTGGGTTTCTGATTCTTGGCACTGGGACAGTCAGTCCTTTGTACTCTGCTATTACAATGAAGTAACCAAAGAAAAAAAGAGTCTTGGTCTGAGACTGTCAGCTGTTACTAATCACTGGTTCATGGCTTGCTGTGAATCCCCGCTTGCTTCTCCCTCCTGCTCTGCTTAGCACACATAAAGAAGATAAATTACTCCCTAGTTTCCCTTCAAAAACCATATTGTTTGGCACATTCCAATACTGTGAACAAAGGATGGAATAATGTGAAGAGTTAAATGGGTATCTAAACAGCCCCACAGCAGGGACTTTCTCTGGCAGGTGTGGGTTTCAGGAAATATACTTTGGCATTTGGTTATCCAAAAGTTTCCTGTTACCTTGCAGCACTTCAAAGTAAATCATTTGTGATCTGCAGAACACTACAATATATTCCTGCAACAGTTGCACTGCAGTTTCCTGAAGTAACAGGATCAATTACGTACAATGAGATGTAGCATTTGAGAGCACTATATCTACAATATACCTTTCATTTAACTGTGAAGTACAGTACTCTAGTTTCAGATTAATTACTTACTGATATCTGTCATACCCTGGAGAGGTTTATTTAACTTTCCCCTGCCTTCATTAACAGACTCTGCCCTGATGAAGTTACAACAAAGAACTTCAAAAAATAGTTCCTTACTTATTTTATGCAAAACATGCACAACTCATGCAGGGAAAATGAAAAATATTTAATTAAGAAGCATCAATATTCAAACTGAAACTGTTTTCAAGCCAATCATGCACTACTGTCATTGCAAATTACTATATTACATGACAAATTAGTTATTTTAGTGCATTGGCACCAAACACGGTTTTACAAGATTTGCAGTCTAAAAGGAAAGCAATAACAATGAAGTTAAATGTCAATGTTTAGCAACAGCAATAAAAATACTTACAGCATTTATAGTTTTGGTATAAAGTATCAAAAGGAAAAAAGCAGCATAAAACCACTTGAGATTATTATTAGTGCCTACAGTGTACACTCAGGTCTGGTCTACACTTACTTGGAAATTCGGTGGCAGTCAACAGGAGTTACGCAAGTGACTCAGAGTAGTTTGTGTAACTCCCATTGATTGCTGTACTTCGGTTCTGCGTGGTGTCTTCACTGCACTGCGCCACTTGAGGAAGTGGTTTTACTAGGTTGACTTCCTAATCGATTGAGCGGGTCTTCACTGACCGCTTGATCAATCCAGAAAGATCGATCTGACAGAGGTGACTTTGCCGCCGTCAGTGTAGACATACCTTCAGTCACCGTTGTTCTGCCAATATTTTAAGAAGAGGCTTCTGCAAAAATGTTCCTTCCTGTGATAAAATTCTGTGTAACCATGAGTGCATGTGTTTGCAGACAGGAGGGATGGAGGACTGGGAAATCTATTCAGTTGTTTATCCATTTAAACATTTTCTCATAGTAATAACCAAGGAGGGATGGATGGAACACCACTTGGCAAACCACCCTATATTAAGCATACTTGCTATTATAGCAGTACTTTTACTTTGCTTCTGACAAAAAGTACTGAACCTACTGATAGCAGAGCAAATGGTCTTTCGACTTGTGTTATGTGAAATGGTGTGTGTGTGCGCACGTGCGTGCGTACACTTTGCAGAAACAGCCAGAGGTATCCATTGAGGGCAAAAATATCTGGCATTTAGTGCAATTTGATGCATTTAAAAGGAGATATTCAAAAGTACTTGTACAAGGGATTAGTCATCTCTGGGAGGGATGATTTAGCAGCCTCCAGAGAGGAGGTCACTCCATCATATGCAGGGAATCATCCAATGATCCCTTCAGTTTGGTGGTGGAAGATTAACAAAGGGTCTATGAGAGTCCCTTACATCATATTACTCTACTCGGCTGCTCATCAGGGCTTTTTCCATGCCCTGTCAATTCTCATGGTTTTCTTATGGTCCATGCTTCCTTTGATTGTTTCATGCAATGGGACTTCTTATTACATGCAATGGGATTTTCAGTGGCAACACCTGCACATAGTTATTAGGTGGGCAGTTGAATTAGTCACAGCCATTGGATTGGATTGAACTTAATTACATTATTTGAATACTATTTTCTCATGAATTTTCTTTTTGTCCAGTGTTTGAATAAAGCTGGTAACCCCTGTTATTATTGTTGTTATTAAAACTTTTAGCTAAGTAAAGATAAAGGGAATTGAGGAATTCCAGGGTCCTGTCAACATCTCTCACCATGAAGCAGATTTGCACAGAAAAACAGCACATAATGCTGCATTTTAGACACATCTTTTATGTGAATTCAGGTTGTCATCAACTATATTAATTTTAGCGCTGTTAACATACATAGGTGAAGCTTCAGTATTAAGTATTTGCAAACATTAACAAGGTTGTACTTATTTGCTATTGCATTATCTCCTTCTATGTTGATTAATTAATTTTTTTAAAATCTGGCATTTGGTTGTGTCTACCTCTGTATTAATTTAGGCCTGATCTGTGAGGTGCTCAACATTCTCCACTCCTACTGGTCTCAGTGGAAGTGGAGGGTGGTCTGTACCTCCCAGGAGACACTCAATGCTTTCCAAGCCCAAACATGTTGAGTACAGTCAGACAAAAATTCCAACTGGCTTCAGCTTTTCAATATAACTTTTCCAGGCAGATACTTGCTCTGATCTTGTTATTAATTCCACATATCCTTATCATCACCCACACTGGGAATCGTCCTATAGACTCAGACTGTCAGTTGACTCATCACGCAATGCTCAGAAGAATGTGGGGGTAGGGAATGGTACTTATAAGGCCTGGTCTACATGTAAAATTTAGGCTGACATAGCTACATAGTGTGAAAACTCCATACCCATCAGTGCTCTACCTATGCCAGCCTAACCCCCAGCATAGAGGCAACTAGGTCAATGTAAGAAATGTTTCTGTCAAGCTACCTACCATAGCTCAAGAGGTGGTGTTTCTACAGCAATGGAAAGACCATATGACATATTGACCATATCCTGTAATAACAAACCTTCTATGATGAGCTGACTGGGTCTGCGGGGAAAGCGGTGGACATGATATACATTGACTTTAGCAAAGCTTTTTATACAGTCTCCTACAGAATTCTTGCTAGCAAGTTAAAGAAGTATGGGTTAAATGAATGAACTATAAGGTGAATAGAAAGCTGGCTAGATTATAGGGCTCAACAGGTAATGATCAATGGCTCAATGTCTATTTGGCAGCCGATATTAAGCAGAGTACTGGTTTTGTTCAACATCTTCATTAATGATCTGGAGGATGGGGTGGATTTCATGCTCAGTAAGTTTGCAGATGATATTAAGCTGGCAGGAGTGATAGATACATTGGAGGGTAGGGATAGAACACCGAGTGACCTAGACAATTTGGAGGATTGGGCCAAAAGAAATCTGATGAGGTTCAATAAGGACAAGTGCAGAGTCCTGCACTTAGGATGGAAGAATCTCATACACTGCTACAGACTGAGGACTGACTGGTTAAGCAGCAGTTCTGCAGAAAAAGACCTGTTACAGTGGACAAGAAACTGGATATGAGTCAACAGTGTGCCCTGGTTGCCAAGAAGACTAACGGCATATTGGGCTGCATTAGTAGGAGTATTGCCAGCAGATTGAGGAAATGCCTCTATTTGGCACTGGTGAGGCCACACATGGAGTATTATGTCCACTTTTGGGCCTCCAACTAGAGAAAGGACATGGACAAATTGGAGCGAATCCAGTGGAGGGCATCGAAAATGATTAGGTGGCTGGGACACGGGACTTATGAGGTGAGGCTAAGAGAACTGGGCTTATTTAGTCTGCAAAAGAGAAGAGTGAGGAGGGATTTGATAGCAGCCTTTATCTACCTGAAAGGGGGTTCCAGGGAGGATGGACTTAGGCTGTTCTCAGTGGTAGTAGATGACAGAACAAGGAGCAATGGTCTCAAGTTGCAGTGGGGGAGGTGTAGGTTGAATATTAGGAAAAACATTTTCACTAGAAGGGTGTTGGAGCACTGGAATGGGTTACCTAGGAAGGTGGTGGAATTTCCCTCCTTAGAGGTTTTTAAGTTGCCGCTTCACAAAGCCCTGACTGGGATGATTTACTTAGGGTTGGCCCTGCTTTGAGCAGGGGGTTGGACTAGATGATCTCCTGAGGTCCCTTCCAACCCTAATCTTCTATGATTCTAAGATTCTATAGAATTAAGATAAACTTTATTGAACTAAATTAAACCTAATTGAATTAGGGTTACTCCTTTGTGGTACGTTGTATGAAAAATACTATTGTTTATGTGTTATTGTGGAATTGTACATATGCACTTTCTCTAGAAGACTGACTAATGCAATTTCTAGAAGGTATTAGGAACTTCAAAAGACTTTTTGGAGCAATACCTGTAAAGTGGATTTCCTGGGAAGTACCTAGGGAATGTAAATGACCCACTTTGAATCCACCCTTTTGAAGCTAAGCTCTCGGGAGGAAAAAGTATTGTCTTCTAATTACCTGTTCTTGAAAACTTCAGATCAAAAACCGCTGAACTGTATAAAGGGAAAACTAAACCTGTTATGAGAGTGCTGTGATGAACTTGTAACCACTAGGAATCCTCTGGGGTGGGGATTTGAAGGACAGCTCCTGCCAGAATCCATGTTAGAATTGCAGGGGGTGGTGCTTATTAGCGTGTGTATAGGTTCTTTTACTGCTTTAAATATGTTTTCTCTGTTAATGCTTTTTACCTTAAGACCAAAGTAGGCTTCCTCAGAAAGAGCCACAGAGTAACTTTAACTATGGGCAGTAACACTGTTATCCATTTCTGAAGAGGAAGCAAGCAGGTGCCCTTCAGCAACCTATCTGTGCTGAGAATAACACAGTTAAGGCAGGGAACTGTGCAACCTGGAAATACCAGCCAGAAAGAAGGGAGAGAGATGCATTTCTCCATCCAGAAAAGCAACATCTGGGGAGCTGGAAGCCTGCAAGTGTGCACCCTTCCTAGACTACTGAGGGAAAATATAGGAGCAATTGCCCTGAAGTGTGACAAACCCCTTCTGTCACTGTATACTGTGTTAACATTAGGGGGCTATGCCAGAATAGCTGTGGTGCAACAGTCCTCACACTGTAGACATGGCCTAAGACTGTTTCTTTAGGGGAATGAAAGACAACTTAAAAAAAAATAAAATTTAGGACCACGGTCCTGAATCAACAATTGGCTTTTTACCACTGTTCTACCATAAGGGACTTTACTAGTAACTACAGCCTCATAATGAAGAGTCTGTAAAAGGATACACAAAATAACTAGCAACAAAAAGATTCTGTTTTCAATGTCTTCTTTTGAAAAAACAGACTGAAACCTTGGGGAAATTTATTTTAAAAATATATTGGAGAAGTCACTTTCTATTTCTCTGCCATATTAAATATTCATGAAGAACATAAATCAGTTGGCTTTGTAATCACTCACTGATATTAGTTTATCATTTTAAAAATTAAACACTGATGCTTTATTATATATCAAAACTATGTTATTACATGTAGAAGAGTTCCAGAGGGGTAGTCGTGTTAGTCTGTATACAGCAAAAACAAGACTAACAAATTTAATTTCAGCAGGCATAAGCTTTCGTGGGCTTCAGCCCACTTCCTCAGATGCTGAAGCCCACGAAAGCTTATGCCTGCTGAAATTAAATTTGTTAGTCTTTAAAGTGCTACAGAACTCTCGTTGTTTATGTTATTACAATAGCTTTTTTTTTTTAAAGCAGCAACAAGTTAAAAATGTTTGAGGCAAAATCTTTGCTATGTTTTGTCTCACATAATATTTATTTATGGTAGGACGTCAAGAAGTAAGTCTCTTGTTTTCACCAATAGGTATTGTTAGAGAGAGGCATAATGCTGCTTCCACTTATATCATATGGCAAAACTCCTTAAGAAGAGTCCGATCAAACCTCATGTGAGGAAGCTACCTACATAAGAATATAAGAATGGCCATCCTGGGTCAGACCAATGGTCCATCTAGCCCTGTATCCTGTCTTCTGACAATGGCCAATGCCCGATGCTTCATAGGTAATGAATAGAATAGGGCAATTATCAAGTGATCCACCCCCATGAGGTCCAGTCCCAGCATCTGGGAGTCAGAGGCCTAGGGACACCCAGAGCATTGGTTCACTTCTCTGACCATCTTGGCTAAGAGCCATTGATGGAACTATCCTCCATGAATTTATCTAATTCTTTTTTAATCCAGTTATATTTTGGCCTTCACAACATACCCTGGCAATGAATTTCATACGTTGAATGTGTGTTGTGTGAAAATGTACTTCCTTTTGTTTGTTTTAAACCTGATGCCTATTAAGTTCATCAGATGACTGCTGGTTCTTGCATTACATGAAAGGGTAAATAACACTTCCTTATTCACTTTCTGCACACCAGTCATGATTTTATAGTCTGCAGAAGAGAAGAGTGAGGGGGGATTTGATAGCGGCCTTTAACTACCTGAAAGGGGGTTCCAGGGAGGATGGAGCTAGGCTGTTCTCGGTGGTGGCAGATGACAGAACAAGGAGCAATGGTCTCAAGTTGCAGGGCGGGAGGTCTAGGTTGGACATTAGGAAAAAGTTTTTTACTAGGAGGGTGGTGAAGCACTGGAATAGGTTACCTAGGGAGGTGGTGGAATCTCCATCCTTAGAGGTTTTTAAGCTGAGGCTTGACAAAGCCCTGGTTGGGATGATATAGCTGAGGTTAGTCCTGCTTTGAGCAGGGGGTTGGACTAGATGACCTCCTGAGGTCCCTTCCAACTCTAATATTCTATGATTCTATGATTATATCCCCCTGAGTCATCTCTTTTCCGAGCTTAATAGTCCCAGTCTTTTTCATCTCTCATATGGAAGCTCTTCCATACCTTTAATCATTTTGGTTACCCTTCTCTGTACCTTCTCCACTTCTAATATATATATATTTTAGGATGGGGTGACCAGAATTGCACACAATAGTCCAGGTGTAGGCATACCATGGATTTATATAGTGGCGTTATGATATTTTCTGTCTTATTATCTATCCTTTTCCTAGTAGTTGCTAACATTCTGTTATCTTTTTTGACTGCCACTGCACATTGAGTGGATGTTTTCAGAGAACTACCCACAGTGACTTCAAGATCTCTTTTTTACATGGTAACAACTAATTTAGACCCAATCATTTTGTATGTATAGTTGAAATCATGTTTTCCAATGTGCATTACTTTGTATTTGTCAACATTTAATTTAATCTGCTATTTTGTTGTACAGTCACCCAGTTTTGTGAGATCCCTTGTAACTCTTTGCAGTCTGCTTTGGAATTAATTATCTTGAGTAATTTAGTATCATCTGCAAATTTTGCTACCTCACTGTTTACCCCTTTTTCTAGATTATTTATAAATATGTTAAACAGCATTTGTCCCAGTACAGATCTCTGGGGGACACCATTAATTACCTCTCTCCATTCTGAAAACTGACCATTTATTCCTACCCTTTGTTTCCTGTCTTTTAACCAGTTACTGGTCCACAAGGGGACCTTTCCTCTTATCCCATGACTGCTTACTTTGCTTAAGAGCCTTTGCTTGTGAGCCTTTGTACTGCTTTGAGCCTTAAGAGGAACCTTGTCAAAGGCTTTCTGCAAGTACAAGTATATTATATCTACAGGATCACCCTTGTCCACCTGTTTGTTGACTCCCTCAAAACATTCTAATAGATTGGTGGGCCATGATTTCACTTTACAAAAGCAATGTTGACTCTTCCCCAACAAATCATGTTCATCTATGTCAGCGGTTCCCAAACTGTGGGTCATGACCACAAATGGGGTCATGCCATCAACAGATGGGGTCACAGCAATCCCTAATATTGACATCCTCCATGCTGTCTGGGGTCCTGGCAGGAAATACTTCATTAAAATGGGGTTGTGATGACAAAAAGTTTGGGAACTCCTGATCTATGTGTCTAATAATTCTGTTCTTTACTATAGTTTTAATCAATATGCCTGGTACCAATGTTAGGCTTATTGGCTGGTAATTGCTAAGATCTCATCTGGCGTCTTTTTTAAAAATTGGTGTCACATTAGCTATTCTCATGTAATCTGATACAGAAACTATAGATAGTGATAGACTATATACTATACTTAGTAATTCTTCAATTACGCATTTGAGTTCCTCAAAACCTCCTCTATTGACACCCCAATCTGGGAAAGTTCCTCAGGTTTGTCCCCTAAAAAGAATGGCTCAAATGTAGCAATCTCCTTCATATCCTCTTCAGGGAAGACCAAAGCAAAGAATTCATTTAACTTCTCTGCAATGGCCTTGTCTTATTTCAGTGCTCCTTTAGCATTTTGATCATCCAGTGGCCCCACCAATTGTTTGACAGGCTTCCTGCTTCTGATGTACTTTAAAAAAAATGTTGCAGTTATTTTTTGTCTTTTGCTAATCGCTTTTCAAATTATTTTTTGGTCTGCCTAATTATACTTTTATATTTGATTTGCCAGAAGTTATATTCCTTTCTACTTTCCTCAGTAGGATCTGAGTTCCAGTTTTTAAAGGATGCCTTTTTGGATCTAACCACATCTTTTACTCTGTTGTTTAGCGATGGTGGCATTTTTTTTTGTCCTCTTACTATTCTTTTTAATTTGGGATATACATTTAATTTGATCCTATATTATGATGCTTTTAAAAGTTTCCATGAAGCTTGCAGGCATTTCGTTCCTGTGACTGTTCCTTTTAATTTCCATATAACTAGCTTTCCCATTTTTGTGTAGTTCACCCTTCTGAAGTTAAATGCTACTGTGGTGGGTATCTTTGATATTTTCCCACCCAAAAGGATGTTAATTATATTATGGTTGCTATTACTGAGTGGTTCAACTATATTCACCTCTTGGACCAGAACCCTTGCTTCACTTAGGACTAAATCAAGAATTCCCTCTCCCCTTGTGGTTTCCAGGACTAGCTGCTCCAAAAGCAGTCATTTATGATGTCTAGAAACTTTATTTCTGCATCCTGCTCTAAGGTGACATGTACCTAGTCAGCATGGGGATAGTTGAAATACCCCATTAATTTTGCATTTTTGTAGCTTCTCTCTAATCTTCCTGAGCATTTCACAATCACCATTACCATTCTGGTCAGGTGGTCAATAGTATATTCCTACTGCTATGCTCTTATTTGTCAAGTATTTTATTTCTATCCATAATGATTCTGTGGTACAGTTTGATTCTTTTAAGATTACTACTTGATTATTATTACATTTGACTCTATGCTTACTTTCACATATAGCGCCACACCCCCATGAGTACAGCCTCGTGTTCATTCCTATATATCACAAATATTCATCACAAACCCAGCTATCTATATTGCTGATGATCAAATCCCCCATTACTATTACCTGTCTCTTCCTAATAACTGGGATTCCCTCCCCCAGAGATGTATTCGCAGTGTGAGATGATACCACAATATCATCTGGAAGGAGGGTTCCAACTACGTGGTTGTTTCCCTCCACTCCAGTTTGATGTTTTCTTTGCCTGAGGCTTTCATCCTCCTCAACAGCACAGAGGCTGTCAGACTGGAGGTAGGATTGCTCTACTGCATCCTCATATATGTACCTCTCAGTCTCCTTAGCTACTACTGTTCAGCCACTCTAGTCTCAAGAGCCCATACTTGATCTCTGAGAGCCACGAGCTCCTTGCGCTGTATGTGCACATACGGCACCTGCTCACAAGGCAGGTAATCATACATGCTGCATTCAGCGCAATAAACTGAATAGCCCACACTCTGCTGCTGGACTTCTGCCTGCATTATTTATACTCCTGCAGTTTTTTTGTTTTGTTTTTTGCTTCTTTTGCAGGGTTTTTGGAGGAGAGGGAGTGTTTATTGGCCTAAGTTTAGAGAATGTTAGGTGTGTCTGGCTCTCTCAACTCCCTCGCAAAACTCTCCTGTTTGCTGCTCCTGGTCAATTAGGAACTGTTTTTTTAAACCTCTGTTCTCCCTTATTAGCTCCCATCCCCTGATTCATGAATCCTAAAAGGATTAGGGATCAAAGCATATTAAGAAACTCTCAGCTTTGCCTAGCAGGCCCCTAGGCTCAGCACACAGTCCCCCAAATGGACCTCACTATATATTACAGTCAAGCAGCAAGCACACAAACAAACAGACAACAAACATACTCCAAGGGTTACCTAGTTGCTCCTCCTTCATGTGGAGAACTCTCTGGTAATATTGCCCTGTTTGCTGATCCTGGTTGCTAGCTGCTGATCAGCAGTGTGCCATTATCTATGTAATCTTTTCTGTTCAGCTATTCTATCAAATTCTGCTCATGTTAGAAAAGCTAAAAGATCAAACGCAGAAATATATACTTGATGGACTATGATGTACTGGTATATTAAAGTTAGATTGGGCTTGAACCAAAACCTCAGATTTGAAAAGTTCACTACCCCTGACTTTGGGGTATTTAAAATCCAACATTTGATCAGGATACGCATTTTTCAGATTAAACCTAAATCTAATCAAAGGGAAGAGCATTCCAAAATTGTAGGACTTGATGGAGAAGGCTTGCCTCTTAAGATTATATCATGGGTCAGCTAGCAACTCCAAAGCCACTGACCTTAAATGCTATGATGAAAATGTATACATATTATACTCCTGGTGTTATTGAGGAGCACAAACAGATCACATATTTTATCATCAGTCTCTAGTTGATTCTTTACCTTATCACAACACAAAACTACAAATTAGCTTACACCCCTCTCAGAACAACTTTACTGAGCCCTGTTTGCAATGATTAAGACATTAATAAGAATAATCCAAGTGGGCTCAAGAAAATCACCATAACACAGCCCTGGGCTACTTTGTATGGCTGTGATCCAGTTAGGTAAGGAATAAAATAGTGGCTGGTAGTCAATCATTTCTGGTAAAAGATGCAGCCTGTAATTACTGTATGCCCACAATTAACTACAACTCTTTACACTCTCTCTCAATTACCGTACTTGCTACCTTTCCTACTTCTCAAAACATTTTGTTCAGTTTCCTCTCTAGCTCCTTTGTTAGAGAGTGATGTACTGCTTTGCCCTTTGTCCCAAGCACTCTGGAGAACTGCTTGTTATGTCTTTATTTCGGCCACAGTATGACTTATTCACACTCATTTCAGGAAAAGGAAGGCAGAGAATATGTGAAGAGGGGGGCGGGAATTTGGGTTTGTTTTGAATCTTACAGACCTCTTTTCCCCAAACATGATTCCCATTCAGCCTGTGCGTGTGTGGATACAAAGATTACAGGCACTCTGCTCACGGTTGCCTTGACAACAGCAAGGCATTCTTGTTTATGGTGACCAGTGGCCCTGCAAGTTTCCCAGGCCCATCAGGGAGAGGAAGGGAGGGGGGGAAAAAGAAGATGAAGCAGAGATGAATGAGATGGCAGAGTTGTTGAGAGCCAACAGCCATGTGGGAGAGAGAGCTGCGAGCAGGATTAAAGGGGCACATACATCTCCACAGAACAATGGAAGCTTTTGCTGTCTTTCTGTGAAAGAAAAGAATATGTACACAATGGCCTGTGACATATAAAAGCCTCAGAGCTAACTTTATTGCTTCTCCATTAAGGACCTTGCCAGAGACCCATTCAGCCCTAAGAAGCCTCATCAACCCCTAAAAAAAAATTAAGAAAACAAAAACCTTTCATTCTTTCATGTTTTAAAAACATCTGGATTTTTTAAATAATTTTTTTAGTGCTGAAAGCTGTTGAAAGCTTTGGGTTCAAACCTGCTAGGTGCCAACTGCTTCTCTGCTCCCAATGACTTCAGTAGAAGGTGAGGATGGCTCAGCACCTCACAGGAGTGGTCTCTGTGAGGTGGAAATTTGCCTCCTCCTTATAAAGCAAAACATGAGTCTTTGTTAATATTTGGTGCTCAACACCCCATCTTGAAGTCTATTACTTGGCAAGAGCAGGACAGTATTCCCTGACAGACAATATAACAGAGACTATACCTGATCTCTGTAGGAAAAAAATATCCTATATTTGAAACTATACCTGAAACTATACTAGGACTATACCTGATCTTAGAGGAAAAAATACACAGCATATTGCTACTTGTTTAGGAATATAGTACATGGGGAATAAGAACATACAATCATTTAAACTCAAAATACATAAGCAAAGTTCTGAACAAATTGACTTGAACAATGAATATAAATTTATTCTTGATTTTGTTAATTTCACATTTTCTTTCTATGTTAATTATAGATTTTCTTTTTATCATGCTGAAGAACTAAAAATAACAATTCTAACAAATCCCATCTGATAAAAATTGCACATATTAATTAGGGAACAAGAAAGGGCCAATAATTACTAAGTTTGTGTTTAGACATATTAGTAAAGTAGGGTGAATATTTGAATTCTGTTGTGGAACCTTGGGGTGGAGGAAAAAGCAATCCCCATTCCCAGACAAAAGGGTTTTTATGATTTACTTCCTGCTTAAAAACAACAATACTACTACTTTGCATTAGCTACTATAGAACATCCAAGGATCTCAAAGCACATAACAAACATGGAATTAAGCTTCAGAACATCCCAGTGAGCTACCGCAGGCAAGTATGATTACTCCATTTTACAGATGAAAGATCTGAGACACAGAGGAGTTACAGGCCATATATTTCAAAGGTTGGATTCCCATTTGACAATACAATTTGTGCCCGTAAAATTTTGCTCTTGCATTAGAAGTACAAGTATACAACAGGCAGTTAAAGTATAGCAATCTCCCTCTGCATCATTTTGTGGGTGCAATTTTTACATGCACAAATGGTTTCCACAAAAATGAAGGGCAGGCCTCATCTCAGATGAAAGTTTAGACAGAAGTGACATGATCAAATTCACACTGGAAATCTGTGGCAGAGCCAGGATTGGAACCCAGGTCTCTTTTAATGTTAGTTACATAAGTGTACATCGAAGGTAATTCCCTTGTAACTTCAAATGGTGCATATTTACAGCAATTACAATGTATAATATACTTTACAAAAACAAATCAGTTTAACTAGGTTATGATTCTTGTTTTATGTTTGCATAGTATTTATGTTCAGATACTTTATATTCATGGACAGTCCTTTTGTATTATTTTGCATGTTTTAACCTATGAGATAGGTTCCCTGAGCACAAGATGGGTGCCTTTCGATGTCCTTTATAAATTCAAAGAGATATAAATGAAGAGACAATGCTCAGTTACTATGGTGATTGATGCCAATGTAAGAACCTATACAGATAGAAACAGGAAATACTCTGGGCTAGATAGTGCCCAACACTATGTAGGTCCATAAGGAGGAGATTGAAAGGATATAGGGATCCTTCCCAATCCCTTGCACCATTCCACAAGTGGTAGGCACAATTTCAATACAAAGTATTATCACTGTTTTTAAATAGCTGAGTTAGCATTTCAGATGGGAAGGCACTTCACCCCTTGAAGTGGTGATTAGAAGAGCAATAACTGTATCTGTTTAAAGACTGATGGATCAACCACCACGAATGTGCACTTCCTAGGATCCTTGAGAAATTCTTACTCAGGGAGCCAGACTTGCTATTGGACCTTCTACTGCAGAAATGCTCCTCCACTTGAAAACCACAATCTGGCCCTGTTTGTGCAACCTAGTGAACAAATGATTAAGTAGATGCACACTGGGCACCCTGGTATCCACATTACATCAGAATTGCACTAAGATCAGCCAGGATTAATGACTCAAACTTTTGGGAAGCCTACAAAAGACTCCAAATGTTTATTCATACAATACCAAGGATTTTCTGAATAAAGCTAATGGCACTTAATCTATTTGAAACTCCCATGGTCTAGGTCAGAAGTAAACCCAGGTCACTGTATTAAACATTTAAGAAAAGCACTTCATACACACAAACTTCTACAAACGCATCAGATAGTCAATATTGTCTGAAGATACTCAGTGATTTCTTCCCTGCCATTCCCAATTAAGTGCAGCAGATTTTTACAAAGCATTTTTGAATTATGTTTAATCTGTTAATCAAAATTCAATGTATTATCTCTGTGGTACAAAGGAATTGCCACATTGGATCAGACCAATGGTCTCTCTAGCACAGTATCCCGATTCCAACTGTTGCTAGCACTAGATAATTCAGAGGAAAGTTAAGCATTCATAAAAGTCAATTGTGTAATAACTAGCCTGGAAGTGGAGGAAGAAATGCAACAATGGCAGCACTATTTGCAAAGAGGTATAGGGTAGTTTTACTGGGTCAGTGTAATTTGGGTAGTTTTAAATGTATTGGTTATCAGAACTCCTCCCACAAACCCATACTGAGATTGCTGAGTTTACAATCTTTACTCACAGTTTTATGAGGTGAATGTCCTTGTGCTTAAATTTATTAGGAACGGCTGCCCTGGATAGTAAAGCATCAGGGAAGATGGGAATGCGAGCAATAGTCTACTACATGAGCACTACGATCATTGCTGTAATGATTGGTATAATCATTGTGGTCATCATCCACCCTGGGAAAGGTACAAAGGAAAATATGCACAGAGAAGGCAAAATTATGCAAGTGACAGCAGCAGATGCCTTTCTTGATTTAATCAGGTACGACTATTATATTGTACATCTTCCACAGCAATGACAAAAAAAGTAATATTTAGATGTACATTACAAGGAAAATTAACATAGAAAATCTGGGACAGTGACTAGCTAAACTGCCAAACTTCATTTGAAGCAGGTGATGCCAACAGCGTCATTACAAAATACAGAGTAACATACCAAATACTTTCAAAGAAGACAGCAGCTGAACATAGTGGCAAGGAAAGAAACTGCTTTGAAAATTCAAAGCAATGTTGTATTCATTGATCTACTGCACCCAGACGTTCCTCTCCTCCCTCCATACTACAACTTCTACCACCAAGTTCCTCTCCTCTATTTTACCCCCTATTTCAACAAGTTTCTCACTTCACCTGAGTCCATTTGTTTAGTCATTCATCTTAATTTTATACTATAGCCCCTGCTTTGGGTTCATATGCTTAGTTTATATGGAGAGGAGAGAAAAATCAGGGAAAAGTAGATAAATGCATGGAAGAATGGAGCAGAGATAATGAAGCCTGTTTCCTCCAAACTCAAAGAAACTCTGCTGTGCTATTTCTATACAACCAATGTTCCTCAGGGGTATGCCAGGAAATGAGGAAGCAGATAATGTGAGTACAAGGATTTTGCCACCAGCAATCCAGAAGAAGTTCATGCTTTGTTAGCCCCATTGGAGAGGCTCACAGAACATAGGCATGGAGGGAGGCCTCCAAGAGCCATGTGTCCAGGAAGGGGGTCTCCAGAATGGAGAAAGAAGAGGCTTTCACTCACCAAGATTCTTCAAGATCAGACAGGTGCTGACTGGCATTTATTCCCTGTGGATTTCAGCATGTAGAAAAAACACTTGTAATACATATAAACATTAACCTAAAATACTTTATGGCATGTTAAATGTACTGTAAACATTAGGAAGAGAGCTGTGTGAACATATTTTTCAGTTTTCTGGCAACTGCGAAAAATAATAAAATAAGTTGTTTTGGATCAAACCAAAAAATACAATTTTCCAAATTTCAGCAAACTGAAAAGTCAAAAAAAATTATTTGCTTTGGGTCAAACAAAGTGAAACATTTCTGTTCAATTTTGAGCATTAAATTTTTTTAATTTTAAAAATAAGTTTAAAGGAACTTTCCAAACAAAAAGTCATTTAAAATAAAAAAATTGGGAGGAGAGGGGGGGAATTTTTGTTAGGTTTTTTTTTTTCCTGAAACAATATGGCAAAATAGACATCAATGTGTGAAATGTTTAAGTGTCACCAAATCTGCATTATTTGCTGAAAAAAATGTTTTGGTTGAAAAATATCATCCAGCTCTAATTAGGAATACTTATTCACTATTCCCTTTCGTAATCACAATAAGATAAGACATTTTGTGTGACTGTCAAAATGTTAGCAGTTTTAATTTGAAAAGAAATGCAACTGCATTATATATTGAGCAAATTTAATCTGTATCCAGATCATTTTAATAAATACTTATACCAAAAAAGAGTCAGTACAGACCCTCAAACTGTGTTCATGTGGCAAACCCACCAACATTCTATTTCATAACCATACCTGCTACGTAGTATTTGATACACAGCTCTTTGCTGGATGGCCCAAACCATACCTCTTACATTTTTTCCTGAAAATATAATAAGGCTAATACTATAAGTGAGGCTCTATTCACTATAACATACCCAAATGTTTTTTTTTCTCTTAGTGATCCTTCAGAAATCAATTTATCCCCATCAGCTGAGCTCCTGGTTAACATATTGCTAAAATGTGATTAATATTTCTCACATTATTTTATCTCCTTTTCACAGAAACATGTTCCCTCCAAACTTGGTGGAAGCCTGCTTTAAACAGGTAAAAACGTGCTGTTATTTCCAACTGAAACATGTAATAAATTAAAGATGGAAACATTATTAATTTTTTTTAGGACCAGCCAATGATTTTGCTTGTTCTTACAACAATCATGGATCTTACATGTTCTGTCACTTTTCAGTTAAAGAAAATGAACTAAAATGGATGTTTTGTTTTTATTCATTTGTACAGTGGTACTTGCTATGAGAACTTGGGAAAACACACCTGGGCCAGTAAGCTCACAAATTAAAACTTCTCCAGGTTTGCCTGATCCATGAGCCTAAGGCAAGCTTAATGAAAAAATCAATGGAGAATTTTCTTTTCAAAGACTATTTTGGGCTCAGGGGAAGAGGAGATGGGGAATGACCAACCAATGTACTATTGGTACAAAGGCTGGAACACATCCAGGAATGTCACATGGGAAGTATGCAAAAAACATAGATTGGAAGTAGAGGAGTGAACTTTGCACATTTCAAAAGCAAAGCAAATAGGTCAAATCAATATAAAACATTGCTTGTACTTGTCCCTTAATGCCGGATTATAAGGCAGGAATACCAAAAATATTACCACTTATGTGTTATTTATTGTGTTCCTTCACCTGTAGTCTAACCCTAACCAACATGCCTGTTAAAAGGGCAAAACAAAAGACCCAAGATTTTTAAATTCCTCTTAAAAAACCTTGGAAGGCAATACATGAACATAGTGAGCCTTCTACATATATGTATGTTGCCATGAATATGATTACTTCTTTCTGACACTGTGGCTTCTCATCTTTAGCTGATGCTATACAGCATTCATTAGTGTCTGTATCAGAAACTTTGCCTGTAACCCCACCACTCCAAGCTACCATGGAAAAGAGTTCTGAACAAACACTTGAATGAGTACAGTTTAAATGACTGATAGCAGTGAACCGCAAAGTAGTTCATATCAGTTATTTTAAATCCACTATATGCAGGAAGATTGTACCTTACTATGAGAGTTAAATTATTTAAATACACAATTTCCATTCTACAAAATGCAAGAACTGTTATGCAAATAAAAATGTTCTGTAGATTTTATTGACAAACATACTGTACTTCTCAATTTGCCTTACAGTTCAGATGAGTTGCCAGAAGTAGTTGAATAAACAGAAGATATTTAAGGACAATTGTTTCCAGTTGGCCCCTTTCATCATCAGACTGTGCTTACTGAGCAAGCATTTCTTTAAATCTGTCCATATCGGCATGATTAATGTTTAAATCAGACCCTTGAACTTTGAATCAAGTAAGGTAGATAAAATACAATGGTACTTTTAGAAACTAGAAATTATTCTGTCACCATCAAATCTGTTATATAAAATATCAATCCTTGTCACAGCAGAAGTAATTATGAGCCAGTATTACAAAAGTATCCAGACACCGAAATACTCTGGCCCTATATCCTTCTTTTCAAAAACTTCTCTTACAGTTTTCAGTGTGTTTCTCAGAAGACTTGTGAACAAGGTATTATTTGATTGGCATAGTCTGATTCACTAACATTCTAAGTACTAGCCTAAAGTACTAGCCTAAATTCTGACACATATATTTCATAATCCTTTGCTCCCAAGAGATTACAATCATGTAGGGCTCCAGAAATATGGAAATCACATTTGCCATCAACTCTACATTCAAATGCCACCAAATTGGCATCAAAATCAAGCACTTCTGATACTTTTTTGAAAAACTAGATTATGTGATGAATTCTTTGGTGACATTTTGTTCTCTGCTTTGTCGTCTCCTTCAAAAACAAGTTTATTTCCTTGAAGAGATTTGTGGAATATAAACTAGAGCCTTTTCTTTCTTAATCCTGCTAGCCCACACTGGAAATCATGTAGTGAAATATATTTTGGTTTTATTCTCCTGGCCTTACACACAGTATAATGATTGTATTTTGAGTCAAGAGTGGGGTTTGAATCTATGACCTTCAGCACTAGAAACATGAGCCTTTACTTTTGATTTAAAGGAGTATCTCTATTAAGCGGCAGCTGGAACAGACCAGTTATTTCCAAATTTTGTATCCCGTCCTCCCATGTGCTAGAACCCATGCTCATATACATCAACTATCAATGGTATGCTACATTACTGTGGTACATGATATTATATTGTCTTTACCGTGACATGTTTCCATGAGGTGAAGAAGCTTGTTTTCCATTTGCATAACTGAGGAAAGCAGGGGGAAGGGGAGCTGAGTGTGGGAGCCAGGGCATCTGAGGGCTGGGGGAGCAGGAGTGGATAGGGATAGTAAGGTAGTGGAAGGAGTCAGGGCAGAATGGGAGCAGGAGGGAGACCCTGGGATAGGTTACTGGGAGATGAGGGGAGAGCCTGGAATCCTGGGGATTGTTCAGGCAGGACCTTGGAGCAGTCTTTCCCCATTCTGCCCTTGCTTCCACTTTAGCCCTCTTCGAGCCCCCTCCTCCTGTTCTGTCCCCCTCTCTTCTCCATCAGTAAAACCCTGAGGCAACAAGCTGCTGCCTCCTCTTCCTGCCCTCCCCCTCTCTGCTGGCAGGTAGGAGGAACCTCCACAAGGGCTGCACCAGCATGAGGAGCATTGACAGTGGTGAAGCAGACTGAATCCCTGCACTCGGTGCCAGCACCAGAGCAGCCACTGGTGGGCAGGAGGAATCATTTACAGGGTAAAAAAAGTCCCGCTCAGTCCCTGCTGGGTGCATGTGAGGGATGCTTGTCAGAGCTGGAAAAATCCTGCCAAAAAATTCCCCGCAGAAAAGTAGCTCAGGCTTGTCAGGTCCCCACCATTGGGGGCTGGCCCAACAGCCTGAGGGAGCCTAAAGTGGACTTTCATGTGGACTAGGCACAAAACCCACACTGCCCTAGTGTGTCAGTTGGAAAGAAAGGTGCTGACACATGGATTTTGCCAAGAAAGTCCAAGCGCTTTCCCCCAGTAAATCAGTCTTCCCACCTCTAGCACCCTACTTTTCCTCAGGCAGTTCACCATCACTACTGCATTCTGCAGTAGGGAATACACTTCCCTAGATGTCTGGGAATTGCCTACGTCAGTGGCTCTCAACCTTTCCAGTCTACTGTACCCCTTTCAGGAGTCTGATATGTCTTGCATACCCCCAGTTTCACCTCACTTAAACTACTTGCTTACAAAATCAGACATAAAAATACAAAAGTGTCACAGCACACTAGTACTGAAAAAATTGCTTACATTTTCATTTTTGCCATATAATTATAAATTAACCAATTGGAGTATAAATAGTGTACTTACATTTCAGTGTACAGTATACAGAGCAGTATAAACAAGTCGTATGAAATTTAGTTTGTACTGACTTCGCTAGTGCTTTTAATGTAGCCTATTGTAAAACTAGGCAAATATCTAGATGAGTTGATGTACCCCCAGGGGTACACATACCCCTGGTTGTGAACCAATGGCCTAGGTCACTGTTTGTGTTACTCTCTTCTCCCTCTGTGAAAGAATCCACATACTGCCTGTCTCTCTCAGTATCTCTTCCAGTGCATCAATAACAGGTTCGGATCACAGCTAGCCCCAGAGGGTTAAACCAAATTGTGTGTCTTTACACCAGTTGTGTCCATTCATGTGACAAGCCTCAAAGACTTCATCCCATTGTACATTGACAACTTATTTTTGCAGTTTCTATTAGCGGTCAATGAATCTCAAAAGATTCATTTCCAATAAGTATCCAGATTGCTAGGTTGGTTATCTAAAGCTTACATGATTTTATTCAAACGCTTCTCTCTTCAAGATCCCCGTATTCTCCCTCACTCATGACATTCTAATAGACCCCTGGCACTGCCTTCTATCTCTGACCTTGAACCCTCCATTTCTCTTGCTCTGCTAAATTTGAAGAGCCTGTGGTATGACCCAGAAGAATTAGCAGCCTGTCTAGCCTGCAGCTGCTATTCAGTTCTAATTCTTCATGTTCTGAGGCCATGTTAAAGGGCAAGGGACACCAGGATGAACTGGAGAGTCATGGGGAATGAAAGGCAGCACAAGTGCTTGTGAGGGGGGGGTCAGCATTTTGGCCGTTTTCACTTGAAAATAAGTGGAACCTGATGCCTACTGAAGTATCATAAAGAGGAATTGTGGCACCTAATGTTTGAAATCCAGAGGTATGACATAAGAGAATGGCAAGGTTCATCCTGCTAACTATATTTCTTCTGAACTTGTTCATCCATCCTTGTTATTTATTATTATTCTTTCCTGAAAGTCCTTCCACAATGGAACGGAAGTGTTAAACATACAAGACATACAAAGCATATCAAGAAATTGCCTAAAATTATAATAGCTGGTTGAGATAGATCACAGCTACAGTTAAGATGCCTGATTCATCAATTTTTCTATAAATAATTTAGCATGATTAAAATGAGCATCACACTGGTCTGCATGAAATTAAGAGAAATACTGAATCAAGAATCTGAGATACCATTTTTCTTATGTTCCTCATTTTTGCACTATGGTGTATTTCACATTGGCAGTGGCAGGTTTGGAGGTTTGAGCCGGCGTAATAATTACCATTAAAAATATTTCACCAAAGGTTACACCACAGTATCTGAGTTACCACATTTACATCATATTCTAATTGCCGTATGTCACATACATGGTGTTATTTCTGTGGATAAATACTGAATTTTAATAGTAACCATTATAAGTATCTTTTTTGCAAGTTAATTACTGAAGTGTTCGCCTACACTAATATGAGTTTATTGATTTAAATATCATGCAGTCAATTCAAATCAAATTGCTTTCAATGGTTTGTATCACCAAATACAGTGACATGAATGATAGAAATTTAAACAAGTAATTCCTTTTAATATGTAAGACAATCAATACTGTTTGTTTTCATAATGGGATAATTTCATTCATATTAATCTTCAAATACATTATTCATTACTGAAATAACACCATAGCTTGCAATAAAGTCCAATAATGCCATTATTTTGATCTCTCTAAGTATCTATTGACTTTTATTTCCATATAAATCTGTCCACAGATAAAAATAGATGTTTATATATTTACCATGTAATATCTAACTCTCTTGTTCATTAAATCCTGGATTGCTTTGTTGAATGAATTGTAGAGAGAATTTGTGAATAACATTTTGCAGTCTAAAAGCCTATCAAGGAAAAAAGAGACAAAGGGGCTATATTCTCAGCTAGTATAAATTAACACCGTAACCTATAGAAACATCCTCACCAGCTTGTGCCTCTCCCTTCAGTTAAGGGCCCATACAGATAACATAGCTTTTCCTTCCACTCTGATGCAGTAACTGCCTACTTAAAAGTGATCATCTTCTGGTTCCAAACTTGGACTGGTAAGGGTTGGGATTTATTAGCAGTCCAGGCACTGCATCCCAATTAAGGAGACTGTGATTCAGTGTATAAACCCCAAATGGGAACTGAAGGGGTTAAGGAGCAACGCAGGGCCCAGGTGACCCACACCCAGCCCCACCTGCAGAGCATGCACCAGCTGGAGGTGGAGCAGAAGGAGCCTGATAGGGCAGGGAGAAAGAGCTATTCTAAGAGCTCCTGAAGAAGGGCACTGCAGAAATCTTTTCCCTGAGAGAAAGAGCTGCTTGCTGAGCCCAGAGAGGCTGAAGGTTCAATTATTCTCCTCTTCTTTTACTATTTTGAGGCAAACTGTAAGACTTTGGTGAGAGAGTGGGTGATAGGAAATGGCCCACGGAGACAGCTTTAAGGTTGTCCTGGGTGCTGGACACTGGTGCCTTTTACAGGGCCCTAGACCGCAGACTGGTGGAGTGGGTGAGGGTTCCCTCACTAACTCCTTGTTAAGGAGGGCATGAAAACCCTCACTTCCAGATTCTCTTTCAGGGAAGGAAGCAGAGAAGTAAAGACCTTTAGAACCCTGCAGCAGGGATTGTACACCCACAGGGGGTCAATAGACAGACTGAAGGTTACCCCCCCCCCATTCCTGAGGGTGGGGGACCCCATATCTTCCTTAGGACTGTCACCCTGCAGATAGATAAGATTGCTGGGTGACCTGACTGAAGGATCGTGACTGTAGTTAAGGAGAAATATTGGAGGCAGGACAAGCAGAGGCCTAACCCCTAACCAGGTGATACCACCGGTGATACCATCCATCACAGAGACTTCAAAGCAGTTGCTCCTAGAAATGTTGCTGCTGTTGGTACTCCTACATAAATGTCAGCAAGACTTGTTGAACGGTAGCCTGGGCTTGATGCTGTTGATTCAGCAATTCAATCATCTATTTCCAGACCTCCTACATTTACTCCCTTTGTGAAGAAGCTGTTTCATCTTGCCCTAACATTATGTGTAAGCAGGTGGAGTTCCCACCCTGCTCCTAACACAGCACACTCACTGGCTGTGGGCCAAACTTCCTTCTGTCTTGGGATTTGCCTTTATTATAACCTAAAAAGGAACAACAAATTATAAACCTCAGCCTATATATTCTCCTGAGACCATCTAGAATTTTTCCCTGCACTACTACTGTGATCCTAATGATCCTAGAGCCTAGTTTTCTGTGCCTCAGAATGATACCCATTATCCAGTCAGACCCTTTCATATCCTGGTCTGGTGTTAAAAGGATGCCATAATCTGGTTGACAGTGGGCCAGCAGAAAAGCACTACAACTGTGCAAGGTTGTACTAGCACCTGACATCAGGATGAATCAGCAGAAGAGCTTTGCATCTCCATATAAGGTCCTTAAACTTAATACCCTATTTCATGTCCTTAAAGATAATATTAATTAATAAAGGATCAAATGTTTCCCTATCTTGAAATGGAATTTGAGAAATGGTGTAAGGGGGAAGATGTTAACCAGGTGTCTCCTAAGACTAATTTTAAAAATGTTTGTGTAATTTGCATACCCTTCCATCCTGCACATTCACTGCTTGCAGGCCTGTTGCTTTCATAAAGTCTCCAGGGCGCTTTTTTCCCTTAAAAACAAGAGATGCACAAATACATAAGTCACAATTACCATTGCCAGGTGAATAAAAAGAGTGGGAAATATTTGAAGTACTACATTAGGTGGTACCTGGTAGGATATTGCTATGAGTCAGATAAATAATATTCCTTTAGTTATAAATTCTAGGCAATTTCCATTTCTCAGATTGCATGATAAGTGATTCACAGTTTCTTTACAAATTTGATTTAAAACTGTAGAATATCTGGCATCCTTGAAGGTTAGTTGAAATTTGTCCTTGTATAAAAGGTTTCCACTAAATCTTCAGAAAGATATTTCCACTGGGAGTTAAGGATCGAATCTACGTTAATGCCTGCAATGGTTAAGCAAATACTCTTGAGACGTGCATCAAAAATGTGTGTCTGATGTATGGAATCTAACCACATCTCAGACCAGTTTAACTCTTTTCTTCACCTCAGGTTCTGATACTCAGGTTCCTGTTCTTAGTCATAAGAATGCCAACTTTGTATTCATTTCACTTAAATACATCCAAAGTTTTGCAACAGTTTTGAACTATTGTCTGTTAGTAATAGTACTCCTTTGCCCTGATCCTCATTCTCAGTAGATGGATGTAATGAGGTAAAATTATCAACTGAATACATTGTGGAAAATAGTTTTCAAAGCAAAGATTTGGAGAAAGCTGAGAACTTGAATTGGAGTTGTCCACCTGATATCAGTGGTTACATGAGACAGAATTTTTTTTATAAACAACGGGGTGAAACAATAACAAATGGTTAAAAAGAGAGAGAAAAATCATGGCTTTGTCATGACAAAAATATGTAAAAGTCCTAATTTCAGTTTTAAAAAAAGGAAATGTCATAGTTCACAATACATATATTATTCTTACATTTATTTTTCCAGTAGAAAAGTGTAAAATATCTGTAATCAATAGTTTAAAAGCATATAAAGAGCCAAAACAGGCCAATTCATGTAAAAGTCTTGCTGAGTAGGAGGCAAACTCAGTGAAAAAAATCATGACTTCTTACAAATCACAAACTAAAAGTCACTTTTGTCTCAAAAATCGTAGCTCTGACAAACATACAGCTTTGATCATGACTATGAGAAATATCAATATGAGCACATGAACTCTTGAAAATAAGGGTGAAACGCTGGCCCCATTGAAGTCAATAGGAGTTTTTCCATTTATTTCATGGTATCCAGAACTTTACCCTAAAACTTTATTTTACCCTTAAATATGACACAAACTAATAACTCAAAAGACATATAAAATGGGGAAGTAATACCACTAGGATCATATGAGAGGATTTAATAAATGACAAGTGTATTTGTCTTTACTTGCAGTAAGTCACTCTGTTTTCTCTTTTTTTCTTTTCTTTTTTAAGTTCAAAACAAACTATGAGAAGAGACTGTTTAGAGTACAAACTCCACCCAATGAAACATCCATTGTGGCTTCCGTAATAAACAATGTATCAGAGGCAATGGAAACCCTAACTCGAATGAAAGAGGAGGTGATCCCTGTTCCAGGTGCCGTAAATGGAGTGAATGCACTGGGACTGGTGGTCTTCTCAATAAGCTTTGGGTTGATGATTGGGAACATGAAGGAGCAAGGGCAGCCGTTAAGACACTTCTTTGATAGCCTGAATGAGGCTATCATGAGATTGGTAGCTCTAATCATGTGGTAAGTGCCTCCATTAAATGCCATGTTAAATTATGTCAAAATGTTTTGAACATTCAGAACCAGCATTTGCTGGATACTGAGGGTCTGGGTTTTGTAGGAGGTCAGACTAGAAGTTCATTGTTTGGTTATGCTGGAAGAAGGACAGGCGAAACTGAATGTGATTTAATTAGGCCACAACTTTATTCCTAAATGTCAGGGAGTACCTGGCAGATAAAAGTGTACCATGCAGGTAATTCCATAATTGTTACATATATCCAAAGGGGAGGAGGTGGCTGCTGTCAGCCCTCCCTCTTTACCCATCCTGGTCCCCAGCCAACCCACTGTTGAGGCCTCACCACCTCCCCCTTCAAATGAGGGTTAAGGGGCTATATGGCTCCCTGACATACCAGTCATAGCAGACCTGATCCCCCCATTTCCACTCATTTAAGGAATACCTCCTTTAAATCTTTTATCAATCCATTTTATCTGATCACTATATTCCTTCCCTGTGGAGTACCTGCATTGGACAGCCACCCCACGCTTACATAATGAATTGTGACATCATAGCCTAATAGTCATTTCATGTTTGCGCCAACGAAGCCCCCAACCCGCTGTGGAAAAGTTGACAAATCCTCACCTTGCCTAGGTGAAGGAAAAAATTCCTTCCCAGACTATTTGCTTTTGCAATGTGAATAGCATATTAATATGTCACCGCTATTCATAAATGTTCGTTCTCTTATGAATTGTAGTTTTATATAGTATTCTACAGGCCAATAAAAATGAAATCCCTGCTCTGAAGGGTTAACATGAAATCTTTACAAAGACTAAAATCCAACATTTGTCAGTCAGTGGCCAAATACAAGAACAATCCATTCCTGAAATGACATCTTCCCTCATTTGCTACAGCAGATCATCTTACATAAACACATGTACATCTCCAGTGTCATGGAAACTCCTTAGGTAATGGATGCAAAACTATAAAGAAGTTAATTTTTTCTAATAATTTCAGCTACACAGATATTTTGTCCTTTACAGTCACATTTCTAAACATGGACCAGAAATGTTTTAGAATTTAAAATATGGGCTGAGAATTATTATATTGGGAAAACTTCAAGATGGGTTTAATGGCTGCAAAGTCTAGCCATCAAACCCACCTTGAAGTTTCTCCAATATACTAATCAAGTTATGTTATTTTACATGAGTATAGTAAAATCACAGGTAACAACTCTGTAAATAAGACTCTGTAAAATAGTCCAGCTGCAATTATGTAACTCTTAACTAATAGGTTGACATGTTGAGTGCTAGATCCTCAGCTGTGATTGAATAGTACTTGGCATGGCTGAGGAAAGTGGTGTAAGCTACTTTTGCAAAGCCCCAACCCTGTGCCCAGTCTCCATCATAAAAGCAGCCTCCAGGCTGCTCCACCTATCCTATGCCCAGCTGCCTATGGCCTGAAGCAACCTGGCATCAGCCAAACCTACAGCTTCCTGACTGTGCCCCTTTCCCCAATCATACTTAGCACTGGGACCCAGGAGGCAGGTGGCATAGGAGCCACTATGCCAGTTCTACTCCACCCAGGTATTCCCCTACACAGAAGAAATCCTCAGGGAATTGTTTAAAGTGGCTTCTAAAGGGAAGTCAGGACTCCACAGGAGTTCATCAGCTGTAGATGGCTGGGAGATGCACTGACTGCATTCTGCTCCTGACTTCCTCTTTGCTGCCCCTGACCACAGCAGAGCTGAGCAATTGTTGCAGCCACTTTCACTGCTGTAGCCTCCACCGGGTTGACTTGTCACTGCCTAGGATCTTGAATTGGGTTTTAGGATGTTTATGGTCATTATATCAGTAGAACTTTGCAAGCAAACATCTATTTGTTCAGCACATATTGATTTGTTTACTTATTTGTAGGTATGCCCCACTTGGTATCCTCTTCTTGATTGCTGGGAAAATTGTTGAGATGGAAGATATGGGTGTGATTGGTGGACAGCTTGCCATGTACACTGTAACAGTTATCATTGGTTTGCTCATTCATGCTATTATTGTTCTACCACTACTCTACTTCCTGATCATTCGTAAGAACCCTTGGGTATTTATTGGAGGACTTCTGCAGGCACTGATTACAGCTTTGGGAACATCTTCAAGGTACGCTAAGAAATGTTAAGGCCCAACTATAAATAAAATCTGACCAAAATTTTTCCAATCCTGCAGTCACTCCACATACAAATCTCCCATGGATGTCAATGAGATGGCCTTAGTCTACCCAAATACCATGAGAGATTAAAAAAGGTGGTTTTCTGCCATGAAGAAATTTACAAATAACATTGGAGTTACTGCTGACTATGATCACAAAATTAAAACAATATCTAAGCCTGAGAAATCTATGGTATAATATTATTGGTATGATAAACAACATTGGCTGCTATTACTGAATACATTCATTGTCATAGACTAATTTTTTATACTTTTGGACACTATTTCAGGCCTACTGCTCTCTAGTATAGAAGATTATTATATGTGTGTGTGTATAAATATTGCCTTTTTTCTTGTTTTAGTTCTGCCACCCTACCCATTACATTTAAATGTCTAGAAGAAAATAATGGAGTGGACAAGCGTATTACCAGATTTGTGCTCCCAGTGGGTGCTACAATTAACATGGACGGGACTGCTTTATATGAGGCTTTGGCTGCAATTTTCATTGCACAGGTTAACAACTTTGAACTGAACTTTGGGCAGATTATCACAATCAGGTACAGAAGCCATTATATATATATACCTTGATTAAAAGTGCCTTTAAACAGTGGTGTGAACAACTGATTGCATTTAAGAGGGCCAGCAACAACCATCATTTTAAAAATATTTTACTTTAGATATTTAAAGGGTCTATGCAGCACTTAAAAGCTGTTGATTTATATCTTGCACAGTGCTGTCCAGTGGGTGCATACTCCAACTGCAACTTGTGTTTAGAGAAGGCTATTACTATGAAGAATGCTAGGAGCAGAAATGCTGTTGTTAATGCTCAGTGTACGAATGAGACATAGCAAAGAGTAGCTGATTTTGTCTAATCGTCTGTTTCTATTTGTGATTCATCTGCATGTGAAATACGCACCATAAACAATCAGCACACTAACATGCTACAATACCAATGCTAAAGGAATACAAATTAGTTGGAGAAATCTCAGATTTTGTTCATTATGAACTTGGTGCTGTAAGAAGCATTTCTAGTTTTGAAAATAGTCAGCCTAGTTCAATATTCAATCAACACAAGGGAAAATTCTGCTTTCAGACCCTTGTGAGTCATCTTGATTCTGGTTTTCTGCTCTCCAGTACATGAAACTTGCCATGGATGATATGGATACTGTGTTTTAGATTAAATTCTCCAGTATTACACAGGGATGATAAATGATGTGTTCTCATTAGATCTGGGCTTTAAATCTTGACTTCTCCATAGAACACAGAAGATTACTTATCAAACAAAGATGAAATGAGACCAAGAAAGAACAAGATTTAAATTTCTCTAAAGCCCAAATGTGCTTAGACCCAGGGTTTCAGTTTGACCCATTATTAAGATAATGGCTAACTATGAAGTTTGAATCCATATCCAAACTTTCACAAAGTTTGCATGTATTCAGACTGGGAATTTAGTTCAGACTCATCTCTAAAATAGGCATTGCTATTTAAAAAACCCTCAGGTCTCTGCATCGTGTTTCTCCAAATGTGAAATTGCATGAAAATCAGAAAGAAAACTACCCACTCAAGTGCCTTGCCTTGATTCAAATTTTTCTCTAGAGCTCTTTATACAAATGGGACAATTGTCTTTTCCTTCTGAGTTTGTACAGTACAATGGCATTCTGCTCCATCTCTGGGGCTGCTAGTTCCTACCATAATAACATGTATTCATCCTAAAATCGGTCATTTTCGTCATAATTTTTTAAATGTTTACTATAGAGTAAGGAGAATTGTTTTTGGAAGCTGACTTGTTGCTTCACTGTCATCTCTCTACATAGCATCACAGCTACAGCTGCCAGTATTGGGGCTGCAGGAATTCCTCAGGCTGGACTGGTCACCATGGTCATTGTGTTGACATCTGTCGGCTTGCCTACAGAGGACATCACTCTTATCATTGCAGTGGACTGGTTCTTGTGAGTATTTCTTAGAATCCATAAAGGGCTAGAACATATTGTAAAATACATTAGACTGATAAGCCATTCTGATAATTTCTGAACTTGCAAGTCATGTGATCAGCTGGCTTACTCCTTTACTGAAAATAGTTGAAAAATGTGGTTATTTTGAAGAATAAATTTTTGCAATTTCTCACCGTTATAATCCTTTCTTAGCAACCAAGAGTAAATTGATCAATCACTGTGTATATTCCACTCACTGCCTTCCAATTCTATAGTTTGTACTCAGATACCATGGTGAGGATTGTTTTAAAGATGATAAATATTTATGTACCTCTCACTGACAGATGGCTTCCAATACTATGAAAATATTCAAACATATTAGTAGAAATCCCAAATCAATAAATGAGAATGGAAGTGCTCAAGTATACAATGCTATTGTGTATGTGTGTGTGTTAGTGCAAACACTACCATGAAGGAGGCTCAAAGTTTGGAAATTGAGTAGTTCAGTTCAAAGATTTATCCCAACCCTTCTGGCTGTCCAGACCAGTGAAGGTTTGTGTGCTTTCCCTAAGGATGGGTGAACTGAATAATTAATATTCTGAATAATATGCATATTAGCCTTATGACCATCTGAATATGCAGCATTCCTACATCTGTAAGTACCAATGGAATTCCCTTAGGCCCAGATGCATTTCTCTGTGCATGGTTATAGGGATAGAAGAGCATCACTGTTAGCAGCAGAAGCCAGGAACCTTTCCATGTTTGCCACAGCAAACAAGGGTGGCAGACAGGCTGTTCCACTTACCTGGAGCTGCCTTAGTGGGGTTGGGGTAGTTGAAAAGGTAGGTGTTCCTTCACTCCATCTCAATGTCTGTCATGGAAGGGTAGCAGCCATTTTGCCCTTTTCTCCATTCCAGCTCTTAGAGAGTATTTGTTTTGTGCATTTCACAATCGTGCTTCTTATCTGGGTAGGGTAAAGGGGAATGCTGCTCAAAGTGAGAAGGCAGGGGAGAGATGAAATGGCTGTTCTCCCTGGAATATAGGGATGAGAGATCACCTAGCTGTTCACTCCCACTCCTCCACCCACTCCATGAAGACAGCTCAAAGTAAGTGTAGAAGGAGAGTTTGAGCCCATTGAGAGGGAGTTTAGGGGGATTCAGATAAGATTATATGGAGGTTTGAACATTTCCCCAATATTAGGTTCATTTGCCCATCCCTAGGCTTTACGCTATTTCTCACAGGATTGCCTATGGATGGTGCTACTTTTAGGACTGAAAATACAGCAGCACCATGGCTCATGTTGTGATCCAGTGAGTACCACAAAGAAAACTTAACTCTACCCCCAACATTGGTGTTACTTATGGCAATAATATGTAACATTTTTTAAGGTTACCATTAACCACCATGTGCATGGATCCCGACCATTTAAGGTCTAGGCAGGTGGAGGTGAGGAGGAGGTGAAATCCAACCCCAACTTGGCTCCGGGATGGCTCGATACCCCTCTGTGAAACTTCCCCCAGCCCTCTCCATTGGGGCCCTCAGTGCAACCATTTCACAGCATATAGGGGTTATGCTTACACGCCTGCACAGCTGTGTAAGCTGCTGGGCTGTCCAGCAGCCCGAAAAGTAATGTCACAACAAAGTATTGGTTGAGCCAAGCCTTAAGCAAAAATGTCAAAAACTATTTTCTCTGTCCACTATGGACTATAACTCCCAGATGCTTTTCCTTCACCTCTCAGCAACTCCAGGTCCTTTTTCTAACACAGGGACTCCTACAGGAGCATTCCTGCAATCCTGCAGCTCGACTGATCTCTTGCTGGCCTTTATATGGACCAGCACCCAACTTCTTCCATTGAAATCACTCAAAACCTCAGCCAGGATGCAGCTGATCAGTCAGAGTCAGGGCTGGACTCATCTGCCTTTAAAGAGGCCAGTCACCCTGTGACAGGCTGCTTACCTGCCATCTCCACTTGTAACCATTTTGGGCATTCAGGTGGTACAAAAAACCTTCCTCTGGCCCTCTGCACCACACATGAATCTCATCCGAGATTATTTAAAATTATTTATTTTCATTCTCAGAATGACAGCTCAGAAGGCAACAGTCAGTGAGTTCAGATATCAGGAGGTCATAACACCTGGCTTACTGTAATATACTCACAAGCCCCCAAAACATGAACTGCCACAAGCCCCCTCAGTTTGGCTCACCTCATAACACAGCAATCATATTTTCTTGTGAAATGGCTAATAACATTATATTTCAGGTTACTGCATTAGACTTAGAATTCTGATACAATTGTTAGTTTCCCCAAAGATGGATTAGTGCCATTAACATTTCTGATAAATGAATACACATAAAAGTGTTTCATTATCTAATGGTTATTTTCAACACATTGAAAATGGTTATTTTAACACAGAGACTCTGAATGTTTCACTTACACGAGTGGGGAAAACAAAACTAACTCAACTATTTTTCACAGGGATCGTCTCCGTACCACTACAAATGTCTTGGGTGACTCCATCGGTGCAGGGATTGTTGAACATTTGTCAAGGCATGAGCTGAAGATTAGGGATGCTGAGATGGGTAATTCTGTGATAGAGGAGAATGAAATGAAAAAACCATACCAACTGATTTCACAGGAAAACGAGAGTGAAAAACCATTAGACAGCGAAACCAAGATGTAGGATATACTAGGCATGATTCCAACACTAGAAGTGTGGGAAACATACTTTCTACAACCATTTATATCTTGTTTTCAAGAAGTCCATTTATATCTTGCTTTCCCCCGTATGATAGCATTGAAGAAGATTTAATCAAAAATATTCTGAATTAGCAGTGGCCAAGGTATGTGTTTGTGTCCCCCTTTAAAAAATTAACAAATATCATACTGGTCCTGCTAGAGATGTGCTAACTCGGGGTGTTGGGAGGGGAAGAGGGAGATTGTCTGTTAAATCATTAAAAAACAACATACCAGTGTATATGTTACTCAATCCTGTAAATGTGATCTTGTTTTTATAAGCTGGAAAGTCACAACAGATAATACAGCCTGAAAAGGTTTCTATTTTTTTAAATACCTATTGCCAATTTCTTAACATCAGTAAGCACACAAATCAACATTTTTAACTTGACAACTGCACCCAAATGAGTAAATTAACAGGATTGCTTTTTTTTCCTCTTGTGATATGTTATTTCTTTATACTGTTACTAGCAGGATAATAAAAAGGAGGACTTTAAATTAAAAAAAAAAGTAGAGATGTGTAGGTAAAAAAAAATACCCACAATCAGCACTTTCACCAACTGAGTTAAAATGTCATTTCTGAAAAGGTGATTTCATTTTAAAAGGATACTTTAGTGTCAGTGACGGCCTGTTCTTGACAAGTGCTTAGCACCTTGGGCTCCCACTGACCAGCACACACTTATGCATATGCATATCTTCACTCACCTGAGTAGTCCTCTTAACTTCAATGCCACTACTCTGATGAGCAATGTTATGTGCACAAGTGCTTGCAGGATCAGGGCCCTATGAGATTGTATGGTCTTTGGGCCAGGAAATGTGCTTCATTTGTGCTCAGAAGGCACATAGTACACTCTGGGCACACTCACAATCTAAATAATATGTAATAATAAAAAATAGCAGAGAGGTCCAGCACTTTGCAAGAAGTACTTCATACCTGGCAAGAGGTGCTCAAAACGTAACTGGGTGGGGCTCTAAATCTGTCTGTGTTGCTGATATTGCATTGTTGGAAGTCCTGTGACCAAGAGGACACTTTCAAAAAATGGAAATCTTCCAATCAATTAGCCTAATGTCATTCCATGGAAAAGTAGTAAAACTATTAGGCAAATACATCTTGTTTTATATAGGGGAGAGGACTCCCAGTCCCACTGTGAGATTCCCATATCTCTGTAAGCTTACCAGCAGCATCTCAAATATAAAGAATAATCATTTAGAAAGCAAAACTAATGGATGCTCTATTACTTACTAGGAAAAAATATATATAAACCACAGAATAGTAAATACATTTAATAAATGTTAAAGATATAATAAGAAAAGATTTTTAAGAGCAATATTATAGGCTCCTTCAGGTCACAGAGAAAGAAAATAAAAAAAGGTGGTGGGGGGGGATATATTCTGAATCCTGTGGCTTTTTTTGTTCATTTCAAGATTATTCCCCGATTAAACCCTTTTAGCAAAAATTTTAATTTTATATATATTCCACCCCTTGTATTACTGTAGGAGTCAAACTGAAAAGATTTCTGGTACAGTCTGAGATGGGAGAGTGAGAAATATGAATCCAAAAGCACAAAACTGGTTGAGTGGTCTGTTTTGTTGGGTTTTTTTTTTTTTTTTTTTTTTTAATTCAGAACAAAACCAAACATTTTCAAATAAAAGAGAGAAATACACACACACACACACACACAGAACTGAGACATTCCCTCATCATACCACAACTGCCACTTGCCAAATGTTCAAGAACACCTGTAGCTTTCCTCTCTGGAAGACTATTCAAACTGATGTGTAAATGTCAGTTTCACTGTGGTGAAAATGTCAGTGTGATAATTCAAGGCAGTCTTTTCCCATGTTTAAAGCAACAAGATAGGTTTCTTTTTCCAAGCATGACAAATCCTGCTCACCTTGAGCAGGAACACTCATGAGTGAAGTGAGCAGAATTTAGCCAAGAGTATTCAGCAGTCAGTGTTTTAATCACCTCAAAGCTCTAGATGAATCTCTGACTGAAAATGATGAAGTGTGAACCTTTTTTGCTAACAGAATGAAAACTTAGAATGCAGAGAGACATCTTTGGATATGTAATTAGAGATATTTTTATATAGATCCTGTATTCAATGTGTGTTTATAAAAGTTAACTTTAGAATGTATGGAGTAACAATTTAATTTTTGTTGAGACTCTATTTGGAAATACCATGCAAAGGCTTAAGTTGACATAAGTTGAGAAAAATGAATTGTGTCACAAAGTTTGTGATTTTTTTATACTAACTTTGTTTCTTATGGAAATCAGTTACTATAGAAAGATTCCATTCCCCATCTCTCATTGGCTTTGCATTTAGATGCACCCAATGTGGATTGAGAAACATTACTTTGTAGATGTATTTTCAATAAAAAATAGTTTTACATTATTCTGATGCTTTGTGATTTCTTTCAAATTCTCTGTAGTGAGGGAATCTTTAGACACACTTCAAATATTTGAACTCTTATTGCAGGGTTTCATGAATTCCTGTAGTTTTTACCCAGCAGGAGCTTATTAATGCATCAGTACTTCTCCTGAATTCAAATTCCATTTCTTAAACTTTCACATAAATAAAAAGATTATCCTGCATAGACAAAAAGAATGTAAAAGGATATTAAAGGACAGAGGAAAACAAAGGAAAAAATGTGAAAAAAACCAGGAAAAAAGTTAATGAAAGTTAAATTTATTTTGGTTCAAATTCAAGTTCATATAGATGTGTAAAGATACAGTATAATAAAGAGCTTTTATAGTGCTTTGTAAATTACACAGATCAATGCTGGAAAATTATTTAGAAAATATAATTCTAACATGATTCCAACCACAGCCCACCCATTTAATTAGCTTATCACCACAACTGAGCGAAGAAAAATAAAATCTGAAAGTAAGAGTATGATGTGATGGTTAGAATTCAGTTTTGCCTTACACTCCCACCACGTTACAACATAATTGAGAAGTGGGTAAACTATGTTTTCACTAATGGGTGTATTAGCTCTTTTTCAATAATTCCACTGTCTAGTTTAGTTTTTTTCCCCTAAAATACAAAAATAGTTGCTTCTTTTGGTGGATCAAAGTAGGGAGTTTATCTAGATAAAATGCCACATAATTGGTCATTAGAACTATAACTAGAATTGTGCATGAAAATATTTCCCTAATTAGATTACCTCTGGTTTACAGCTTTCAAAGACATCTTCTTAACAGGTTCCAGAGGGGTAGCCGAGTTAGTCTGTTTTCAGCAAAACAATGAGAGTTCTGTGGCAACTTAAAGACTAACACATTTATTTGGGCATAAGCTTTCATGGGCAGAAACCCAGTTGGTCAGATGCATGAATGCATGCATGACGTTCATGCATCTGATGAAGTGGGTTTCTGCCCATGAAAGCTTATGCCAAATAAATTTGTTCGTTTTTAAGGTGCCACAGAACTCTCATTGTTTTTCTTCTTAACAGGAGAATTCATCCACAGCCAAGGAACTTCCATCATCCACTTTTTTAACTTAACTGTTCAGAGCAGAATGGAAACTCCCTAGTCTCTCATGTATTGGTTGAAACATGACCAGATGTTAAAGGTAGATCAAATTTAGGCTACGCATTTGCAGAACCAAACAAGCAACACATTAACAGGAAAAAATTAAACTAATATTTAATACATAAAATTGCAAACTTATTCCTAACACAGTCTAAAGGACTACAAGAGGGAGGAGTAAAAGAGAAAGGAAGTCCACTCTGCACTTGTCCCTAACAAAGCTCTCATTGACTTTAATAGTGCAGAATAAGGGTCTAAAACACCACTGAATGGGCTTTGAGGTGCTCTTGTCCTTCCAGTCCATTCTCAAATTTTGGAGAATTTCTCCTTGTTGTCTCTTTAGGAGTGATGAGTGGCTGAACACCACTCCTCCTTCATGAAGTTCATTCAGGTGTGGCGGGTGTGACCTTGGGTAGGTCACTTAGCCTCTGTGTGATGCCTAGTTTGTAGTGGTGATAAATGCAGTGGCTCAGGTTGTTTCCTGTGCTGAGATCCACTAAGTACAGGAGAGAAGGTGGGGGCATTAGGGAGCTGGCTACAGCTTTCAGATTCTCCTGGTGCACGTGCATTTGCCTCACCACAGGTTAGAGCAGTACTGAGGCTGCTCCAACTACACCAACTCAAAACAGTCCCCAATTGATAGGGGTAAGCTGCACCAACGCAAGCCACTTTTTTACACCAGTGCAGCAAGTTTACATTAGAAGTTTGCACCAATACAGCTACATAATTTGCTAAACCAGTGGAAAAAGACACTACAGTTAAACCTTCCCAGCTTTTCCAAGTTGTTACACTCTACTGCAAACTTTTCCCCAGATCCCATTGACATAAGCATAATATTACTGTCTAACAATGTACCCCTGCCCATGCTCCTAATCACACCCCCTGCATCAGGAGCCAGGAAAGACTGGTATAAGAGTTGCTGTGTCACCTGGGTTCTCCCCTATGTAGGGTGAATTCTCACTGAGACCTGTAACTTAGATTTGAGGCTGTTTGGGGCCCTGGAACATCACAAAGAAGCTGTAGCAGAGCCAAGGATCTGACCCATTCATCCCGACCAAAGCACATGCAGTGGGGCTAGAAAACAAAGTTTCTCAGGTTATGCTAGACCAGAGTTTCTCAATCCATAGGTCAGGGCCCAAAGTTGGATGACTAGAATGTTTCATGTGGCATGCTCCTGTCTCACAGGGTTGGCTGGACTAGCCTCCCTGCTCCAGGAACTGCAACCTCTGGGGTCCCAACTGTCATGGTGACAGGAGTCCAGGAAGGCCAAATTAAAATGCGTGGGATTGCAACCCCATGAGCCAGGTCACAACTCCTTTCACACCAATTTGGTCTAGTCAGGCATGTGGAACCATGCAGCACTGCAACCCCAGAGGTTACAACATCTGGCACAGAGAGCCAAAGCCAGTCAGCCTCACCATCCAGGAGCTGCAGGAGCCGCCACTGTGGGGTGAGTGCTGGGCAGGGCCCAAGACAAAACTACCCCAGCACCTCCATCCCCAGATTATTTACTGGGTCATGACAGGCGATATACATTTACAAATGGGTGCTGAGCCCAAAAAGGTTGAGAACCACTGCTCTAGAGCACACTGGATTCATCCTAAGTACAATTTATTTCTTTAGAGGACCGCTTGAGAATCACATGCCTGCATTCCAACAGAGGCAGAAACCACAGGATTTTCTATGTAAAACTATAATTGTGCATCTCCCCCTTTTTTGCTATGAAGGAATCATACACATAAATACACTGGACACTTTAGTTATAGGAATGGCTTTGCTGTTTGAATGCTATTAGAAGAGGGACAGAGAGCCTGGAATAGTCCAGTCTCTATTCCCAGCTCCACCGCTGACTCACTGTATGATATTGGCCAAGTCACAAACTTCAGTAAGTACACACTGAGTAGCCATCAATGGAAAGGGTAACTGTTAATAGTAATAAATAAGAATTATCTTTTGGGAGTGGTGCAGAACTTAATTTATCTGTAAAGTACTTTCACTTTGGCTGAAAGGTGCTAGGAAGTGCAAGATGTTTTGTATGAAATTTTGCAGAGCAGTCATGTACATAAACCAGTGAGATTCCTCCCACTTTATGTAATAAACCACTATATTCAGACTGATTATAGATTAATTAAAGGGCCTTTTATTTCTAGAGTTATTATCACCATTGGCACAGCTAAAGACAAGGGTTTAGTTTATCACTTGGAGGTCCCACCGACACAATTGTTTTACCTGTTAAACAGTGCCCCGTTCACTGGTTAAAGAGTCCTGACATTTACAGTTTTCAATAGCTCTTTTATTTTGGAGTTGGGGTACATAATGAACACCCTATTCAGAGACAAGAGTTTATGTCTGTGAAATAGCATGAGAGAGCATAAAGGGAAATGATCATTCATGTAGAAAATCAATTATGGACAGAGCAAAGTGCTTCTGTCTCCCTGTTTGAAATACTGTACTCTCATAAATTCCACAGTGAAGTTTATACTCCATTATGAGAAATGCCATTTTGTTCAACTAACATCCACGTGTTTGTTCAACCACATCCTTGATAAAATAGCAAGTTACAATGTGCCTGCTGCCAATCATCTATTCAGCAGCACACTTTACTTCCTGTGTGATGGAACTGCACTGTTTCCCAGCTTAGAATAAATAATGAGAGCTGAGTGGCTAATCCCCTTGCAACTCTTAATGGCATCATAGAATTGAAAGATTAGCATAAAGTGGAAGTATGGAGTAACAAATGGAGAGAAGGAGAAAGCAGAATACATGGAGTGTAGCATCAAGCAACATCAGAAACAGACTTGCAACAACAAAAAAATATCTGCAAAGGCAGCAAGATTCACAGCCCTGAGTCAGAAGAAACATTAGTCCCAACACACACAACTGGCCGTCTGAGCCCTTATAAAGAGAACTCCCAAATGCATCCACCAACAGAAGAGTGTGAAACACCCAAAATTCACTGCAGGAACATTTGCCTCTGAAAACAAAGTTTGTGGCTCAATATGACTCATTGCTCCTCTATTCTTCAGGCACCTTGTATTTCTGATTTCCCCATAGCTACTATTTCTCATTTCCTTTGTCAGTGTTGTCATTTGATTTTTTAGTAGTTTCCTCTAGACTCCTTTAAGAAATGATAATAAATAAATTCGTCTTTTCCTGATATTCTCCCCATTGTTAGCCAACTATTATTTATAGGGCTACAAAGACTTATGTCTATTCCTTCACCATTTTCCTTCTTCTCAATGCCTCCTCTATTTTCCATGGCTCTCCATTACCCCTACTCCCCTCTTTTGTCCTGTTTTCTCTATCCGTTCTTATCTTCATTTCTCCAGTTTCCCTCTCTTCCAAACTCCCTCATTATTGCCCCTCTTCTCCCACTCAGAATAGCTCTAAGTCTTTGTTTCCCAAAGGGAAACAACTCATCTCAGCTTAGTTTCTCCCTTAAGTCTCCTCATTCCTCTGGATCTACATGCACGAGAGCAGAACTATTTCTGATTTTAAAGTTAGGCCATATTTTGTTTCTTTGTGAAATTGGAGAAAGATAAGAAATACAATTCTTCCTTCTTTATAAATATGAACTTTTAAATTTTTAAATGTTCAAAGAACCTGTAAAGTGTGCAGGGAATGTCTCCAGCTAAGGAAAGAATGTGTCCTCTTACACTTGTAACACAAACCTACTTCAGGAATGAGAGATTGTTCTGCTGTTTTATGGCTGTTTGGAGAGAGACATAACAGTGCAAGACCAGGGTGAAGTAATATGGAGAAAGGAAGAAGCACGCTGTTGCTGGACAGCATCCATTTTTTTCTGTGGCAAATTCTGGATTACATATGTATCTCTTCTTTGTATAAAACATATAAGATACAGTGCTACTTATAACTTTTTAATGATATGTAAGTTATTGTAATTAGCATCCTGGATTGAGACACCAAAGGTTGGCTTCAACATGGAGGCAAGATGTTCCATTGATTATAGCACTGGAGTGTGTCTTGGTAACTCCAGGTTCAATTCTCTTCTCCACCACAAATTGCCTGTGTGACCTTGGGCAAGTTATTTAGCCTCTCTGTGCCTCAATTCCCCATCTGTAAAATGAGGATAATAGTACTTCCTTGCCTCACAGGGCTGTTGTGAGGATAAATACACTGAAGATTGTGGTGGTGCTCATATACTATGGTGACAGAGGTCATATAAATACCTAGATAGAGGCTTGGCTACCCTCTAAACCTTCCCTAGAGGTGGTGCTTCCAGTGCAGACATTTAAGGGGAGCCTGACCTGCCATGGTCTATGCCAGCGGTCCTCAACCTTTTTTCCCCGAGTACCACTCGGGTCAGGTACAGTCAGGTCAAATACCACTTGACCTGCCTGTACCTGACCAGAGTACCACTCGGGGAAAAAAGGCAGGGGGACCCTTCCGCCGTTTCCCCTTTTCGGCGGCAGAGTTTCGCAAGGGTGGGTGGGAGGGCCTTTCCGGCTGCGGCTCATTCGGCGGCGCGGTACGCCTCACGTACCACCCAGCCTTCTTCCGTCTACCACCGGTTGAGAACCGCTGGTCTATGCTATAGGTGCTGCTCGGTGTATAAATGAAGAGCTAAACTAAGTTCACTTTAAAATAAAATTTAACTTAATTGTTCCTTGCTGTGATGCATGAAAACAGAACCATCAGTCCTTACTCAGATAAAACTCCCATTAATGCTAACAGGAGTGACAACAAAGACAAGACCATCTGAAATGGCTCATAGAAGATAAACCAAAATGGCAATGTTTTTAAAATGGAGAGTGAACTTAGTACCGATGACAGAGAGTACCTACCATTAGCTCAGTGTGAGCAGGTGCTACTCAAATTTCCCCACGCAGTTGTGCCAGTTCACCTTGCTGTTGACCTGTGGCACCCTTTCTAGTCTAATTCTATTTCTCTCCCAAGCAGAGACTACCAGTCTTGCCAAATTGTGTGGCAGATTTTGTGATGGGCACGAATGGGAACTAGGATGAGACCACCCAACTCGCTTTCATTTATGAGCTAAGACAGGATGTAAGCCCAGCTCTCCAGAAGAAAAAAAAACTACGGCACAAACCCACTGTGCCACTTAGCCCCCACAATGAAAAAAAGCTATTCAAATGCTGCCAGTGCTTCATTTTTTGATGTACTGTGGCTCTGTAACAATCAGCTTGCTAAAAGCTGTAAATGTTTCCCAGCAATGACAGCCAAATTTTCTCAAAGTGGATTCTGATGCCATCATGTGGCAAAGATTATTCTTACACTAAATAATATATTCCTCCCCAGTTCACAAAACTGAACAACGAAATGAACAACTTGCATATTATTTAAAGTGCAAGCTTCAAATGTAGCAAAAATCAAAGGGGGATACTTAATTAGTATTAATATTACTCCTTAATTTTGTGGTAGTTCTCAGAAGCTCCGATCAGGATGTCTTGTGCTACACTCTGTGTAAACACAGATTCTGGTTTTGTTGAGACATAAGCAAAAACACTTTCTCTAAGTATAGATAGACCAGCCCTGTGCACCCATTTCTCCTTGCTTCCTTTGAGCCTCTCTCAGAAGTGAATGAAGCCGCCAGGGAACAGTCTGAGAAACACTGGATCAGATAGTATAAGAATGATTGCATATGGGAGGATTGCTATATCTAATAGCATTGAAAGGCAGCACACAATAGCTGAGCTTCGTTCAAAACCTCTCCCCCATTGTTTCAGTTTTACTTTTCAATGATAAAACAAGCTTCCCTTTGTCGGTCAATTGTTACTGAAGAGGCTAACAGAAAATGTCAGCTTTGGAAACGTTCTACATCTGGAATCCCGGTGTTTTAGAGATGGGCCCAATCCTGTTCCAATAGAAGGCAATAACAAAACCACCATTTGCTTTGTTTTCCTAAACACAGGCGTTACCATATACTTTCAGACAGAACAAACTTTGTTTATAGTAAGAACAAGATAAAAGTGAACAAAGGTGATGTCTCCTTTAGCAAACATACTGTGTATCTTTCTTCTGGAACAGATTGAAATACACAAAAGAGAAGTTAACTGCCTGCCTCTGCTGGCAGCGCAGTCCTTGGAAATGGAAAGGTGCAGAACACCGAAAACAAAGGTGGAACAATTACATATTGCCTCCCCATGGAGCAGGATCAATTGGCTGAGGCTTGAGCGTGATCAATGGTAAGGATTTTTCACAGGAATCCTCATATTTGTAATGAATCCGTAGACTAAGATCCAGGTCTTTAGCTGTGGCCAAGGAGCACTTATTGCATCTGAGGAAGAGAAGCACAAAGGCCTTTTTCATTCCCCCAATCCTGGGCCCCAGTGCCTAAAGTAATATGAAAAATGTAGAGGTCTGTTTGTCTGTTTTGGAGGTTTTATTATTTGTTATTATTGAACATAGAAATGACATCACATCACATCAGTTGTGCCTCCCAGGCCCCCCACCAGTTCTGCACTCCATGCTCAACTTTGTTCTTTCTGAAGCTCTAGGAGCTTCTTCCCCTCCCTTCCTAGGCCTGGGGGATCCTCTTTTCCCCCATCCCAGGATGACTGTTGCAGGGAAGGAGAAGCAGAAGAGTTGGCTTTACTTACAGGAGGGGAAGGAGCAGAACTGCCCTGCGCTGCTGGGCTCTTTACTCCCACATCCTGTCTCCCCTCCTGTGTGAGTAATTCTCCTGAGGGAAGGGGAAGAGAGCACTGTCTGCATGGCAGCTTATAACTCCCAAAGGTGGGAAGAGGGAAAAGCAGGCAATCAGAGACGGAGTCTGGGAAAGCAGCCATTCGGGAAGGGGGGGGTTCCCCAGGTCCTCCCCTTAGGTGGGGCTGAAACATGTGTAAGCAGGAGAATGGTCCCGCTATTGTGGGGAACTTTCCTGGCTCATATAGTACCCTGGTGGAATTGGCTAGTGAAAGGATCTGCATCCACACTCCTTTTACCCAGAGGCCTGCCTGAGGTCAAGGACTCTCCTGCTGCATGGGAGAGTGGAAGAGTCCATGTAACTCTGACAAGGCTGGGCCCAGGACTCCTGGAAAGCTCGACTCCAAATCTTGTTGTGGCCCCTTACAGCGGGGGCTATGATATCCCCACTCTGGGGTGCTCTGACTGCACTGGACACTTCTCTGACCCACTGATGCTTGCACATAGTTCAAAGCAAAAACAATTTATTAAACAGCAGCTAATTTAAAAAATAAGGAATAAATGGGAAAACACCTAATGCCATTTTGTGGGCACAGGGACACCACACGTCCAGCGTCTCTGGAAGGTAAGGGAAGTTCACAGTCTGTTCTCCACATGTAGCGGACCTCTTTCCGAAGCCCTGGCTGTGCTGCAGAGATGCAGCAGGTCAGACACTTGCTCTGGTGGTAGCAAGAGGGAATCACAGAGAAGACAGGACCCCAGGACCCTGACTCCCTCATTAGCCTGCCTGCCCAGTCAATCAGACTGACCTGGAGCATTGGACTTTCCCCGTTGGCCTGGGGGACTCAGTTTCAGGATCTTGATTTCGCTCTTCCCCTTTCTTTTGCTGGGAGAGGACCAACCAAAAACCCCCACTAAGTTTCAGTAAGGGGCCGGCCGTCCCCTCACACATGCTCCCCTCACCTACCTGGCTTCAGCTATAGACATTTTATTTGCTCAATCATTAACTCCTTTTAACCAGCTACCAGCTTTACCACTTCCTGGGGCTAGTTTGTGGAAGGCCAGTCCTCAAACACAGCTGCTCGAGCCTCCACCAGCTGCCAATGGCCAAAAAGACCCTGAAGGCAACCAGGTATCCCCTGTGCACAGGTAGTCCCTAATCACCACCCCTTCTCTCCATCTGCATCTCTCATGCTGGCAGCCAGGAGAGAGGTGGCAGAGAAACTCAGGCTCACCTGAGAATTCCCCTGGGGAGAGGAGATATTCCAAGGTTAGATCCACTGGCTATCGCTTTGTGCTGGTGCCAAGTGGCCACTACATGGTACAGGATCAAGGCCTGTGCTGCCAACTGTCATGATAGTATGTGTTTGTATTTCAAATTCCTGGAGTCGAATGATTGCATAAGAATTTCACTCTTCTTCTAAACAAAAAGTCTGTTTTTAGCACTCATGGTTGCAGATAACAGCCTGAAAATATAACCCAAGTGTAACCTAAAGGTTCAAATCAGAGAGGAAAGAAGCAGCAGTTCAAACTTTTAAGGCACTTTTATGATTCCAGGTGGTCTGACTCATGATTTTTGAATGCTTGTTGGCAATAGTGAAGCATCACACATCGCCCATCAAACCTGCTCGGTCAAACAAAAAAAATGTAAATTAATGTTTCTGATTAAAGAACATTATACCAGTTCTGCAGAGATACCTCCAGCTATGGAAGAAGGATGTGTTCCCAACAGTTCTTTTGTAGGGCCTTCTGTCACGCCAGGATATGTGTTTAAAATATAGCGAGTGCTCCTTTAAACCTATCAAAATACATTTGAAAAGAACTGTTACAAAGATGGTACAAGCATTTCAATTATTTTTGTTTATGGCAATTTTTAAACTGACTATCATCTTTGGTTATTAAAGCAGCCAAATTAAAGAAAACATTCTAAAGTTTGTTACCTAGAAAACTCAGTGGTGAGTCATAAAAATAAGTGCTACAGTAAGATCTTGTTAAATAGCCTCTGACCAAAGCCATCACCTGCAAGGTGCTGAGCACTCTACACTACCATTGACTTCAGTGGAAGTTGACTGTTAAGTTGCAAATCAAGCCTGTAAGTTTCGTTTGAAGCTATGTCTATTTCAGGGAAATCCTGATAGCAATAAAGATCTTGAGCAGTAAAGCTTTGGAAACTACAGATAACATTATAAATCGTGGTCACAAGGTACTTTACTCTGTTATGCAGCTCCACCTCCTGGTGGTTCTAGGGATTAGCTCTGTCATACCAGCACTCCTTCTTGCAGCTGCACTTTATCACTGTCTCTCTCACTCACTCTGCAGCCCTTCTCTCACTCCAGGCACTGCAGCTTCTTCTTTATGACTCAGGCTTCTAGACAGATCATTAAGTGGTTTCCCCTTCTGGGGTTTAGAGTCTCACTGAACCTAATGTCCAGGCAACATCACTCTATCAGTGGATGGTAGGAGAACCCAGGCCCACCCACTATTCCCAGCTCCAACCCAGGGACCCTATTACACACAGCTAAGGTCTGCTCAGTCCCCAGACTTGCTGCTTTCTTCTTTGCCTGCTTCCTACTCACCTCCCACTGGCTTTCAGGTTATACCCTTCCCTCAGAGCCAGGCTCCTAGTCTTTTCCTAAGCTCCCTCCTTCTCTCTCTAATACATGTAGGATGGTTGCAGACTTCCTTACTACAGCCATTTCTGCTGCCAGCTCCCCGGCTTTATACTAGCCCAGCCCAGCCCACACCTGCTCAGCTGAACTCCATCTTACAGTCAGGGGTTGCTTCTCCAGCCTAAACCCTCATGTGTGGCTGTCTCACTAACTGGCCCTTTCTAAGCTTCCTTAATCCTTTCAGGCCTAGTGTAGGGTGAACATGCTATCACAATCAAATAAGGCTCTGACACACACAAATGCGGGTATGAGACTATTTGTTTCCTGGCCCAGTCACCTTATGTGGGTCCGGGTTATAAAAGGCTAATACTCTGGTTACACGGCAGAAATCAACATGCACTGACTCCAGTGGCTATTATTCCACCCACAACCATTCATCTGTCTGGCAGAATAGCATATGCCATATATATTTTGCAAATTGTAAAGGGTAGCACACAAGAGTGCTTCAGGCTAAGGAAGTAATGAATTCATTCTATCACTCATAAGCTATTGTGTCAGTTACTGTCTTGGTGGGTGGAAGATTTATGTAGAGAACTCCCTTTTGCATTAACAGAAGTTTATATATATAAATCCCTCAAGTATCAAGGAGATAATAGACCCTCTGTTCCATTCAGTGAATTCCTAGAATAAATTAGATTAGAAGCAGCATTTGCCATACCACATCATACTATTAGTCCATCACATCACACCTGTGACCCATTTCGTAGTCCCTACACCAAGCCTGAGTAAAGAGAGTTGGTGCAGGAAGGTTCTATGATGGACAAGGAGAATGGAATCCTTCCTCTAGGCTTCTTTGAGAACAATAGTACAGGGTTGTAATAGCCTCCATGATAGAGACAGCTGCTTCTGTGAGCAGGATTGATTGATTGATGAAGCTGTGTAGAAATAGATCCACCGTGATCCTTCCTGCCCTAGCCCTACACTACCCTAACCAGCCTGCCCAGCCCACCCCAAAACCATACTACAATAATATAGATGGAATTCCTGCAAAGCAAAACTCAATATACAGGGATTTTGGATCTGCTGCAGGGACTCCACTCATCTTCTTCCTGCCCCTGCACAGTGAACACATGTTGGTTTTGCTGCCTATGAGGCCTTCTGTGCTCTTGGAGGGATGGACAGGAGCTGTCTGTTCTGATGGTTGAGCATGCTGCACCTAGCTAGCTGACATTGTATGTGGGGGGAAGGAGGAGATTTCTGATGAAAGTCTCAATGACCTGTTTATACCCTGAAGCATGAGATTTTTTGCTGTTGTTGTTAATTTAGCCTTGTTACAATGATGTCTTTCCAAAATGCATTTGAGGTGTTGATACTAAATGTGGTTACTGTGACAGGATGTGAAAAGTTCTGAGGGTGTCCTTTATGGCACATGTAAGTTATGGTACCATTGTAAATCAAGAAATAGATGAACCTCCCGTTTTCTAGGATCACAAAATAATTCTGCTTTCTGATGAAGTTTTTACACAATCATTTTCAGTGTGATCAACTCTAGTGATCTATCCCAAGCCTCTCAATATTTAGTGGTTTTTTGAAAGCCCCTAGTCCTGGAATCATAAATGTGAGACTGAGTTTTCATTTAAAAAAAGAGTAGGTTTCTATCTCTCCTGGTTACAGAGAAAAGCTTCAAAATTTGACCTGCATGCACCTAATGTCTCAAAGGACAGACTGAAAAAAACCCTCAAACTCAAACTCCCCTTCCCCTCCAAGCCAGTCTCATGATTTTTTGTGGCTCGGACTTGGCAATACTGCATTTTCTGCATCATTTGATAGGGTGCAGTTTAGAAAGTCTCGCTGCATGGCACAATAGGGCTCTGATCCTTGATTGGGGTCCCTAGGAATACTTAATGTAAAACAAATATAATAATAATTATTATCAACATAATTAATAATAAAGTAGAACTCCATATAGACCAGTGGAATATTGGACGTGTTTGGGAGATATGTGGTACTTATGTCTTATGAGTGAATTGCAGTTTCTTTGTGCAGAAAGCCAGTCAAATGACTATGCATCATTTAAGGCCATGTCTACACTATGGGCACTACAGCAGCACAGCTACAGCTCTATAGCTATGTTGCTGTAGTATAAATAATCTTTACATCGATAGAAAGATAGATAGTTTCTTCATTGCTGTAGGAACTGCACCTCCCTGAGCAATGGTAGCTAGCTCAGTGGAAACAGTCTACCACTTATCTAGCTGTGTCTACATCGGGGGTTAAGGAGGCATAGCCATAGCAGTCAAAGTGTGAATTTTTTCACACCCCCGAGCACCAGAGCTATGTCGATTTAACTTTTAAGTGTAGATCAGGCCCATATCTTCCTCTTTATGTTTAAGAGGGATCACAGGCCTTGCGCTGACCCACTAGGTTGGGATTAAGTCCACCCTAACTCATGAAGTGCTAATTCTTTGTTTACACTGACATCTAGTGTTCATGAATAGAAAGCTGTTTTAAGCAAATCAAATTATTTTGTCCCAAGTTTTACCCACTCTTAAAGTACAGGTTTGTAGGAAAGTTTCCTACAGTTTCATTAAACTGTACATAGGGAATAAGGACTGATAAGTGAGGAGATGCAGTGATGTGGTGAATGGATGCAGATCTTACAAAGCCTTCATAATCAAACCTAGATATCAGGAGACATTGGGTTTGGGCTGAGTTTTACATGAATCTGCACCAATGTATAGTTTTAGGCTGAAACCGTGTGATACGTGGGTTTTTTTCATATTTTTGCCCCCAAGCCAGTTAAAACAGCATTTTGTTCTAAATTTCACTTAGAATTCAGAGGAAGTCAAAACTTAGAATAAATCTCAGGAGAATGCAAATCCATGCAAAACAGAAACACATCTAACATATGCACACTCAACAAACTTGGGAACAGAAACCAAAGCGGCTCTGGATACAAGAAAAGTGAAATAATATCTATATCACATATATGATGACAAAGTCAGACCTGACAGCTCTGGAAGGGTGGTTTAAGGCAAGTATATCAGTCTTGGAATAGTTAAAGTTCTTTTTTCTATGAACTGAAAGAGGTGAGTTCAAGTTAATTATGGACACCTGTGTCTAATCAAGGGCAGCATGTGACCTTTAAAAACCTCTTCAGCGAGAGAGAAAAGAGGAGGGATGAGAAACAAATTTAGAAGGTTGTGGGCAGTGAGGGGGAAAGGCTGCTCCTAGGTAAAGAGCTGTTTTCCCCTGTAAGGAGAAATCTTGTATTTATTTCTGTTTCAAGAGAGGCCCAGCGTGAATTAAAGAGAGTGGCTAGAGCTTGGTAGCCAACATAAGAAGCAGTATTCCAGTGGGAGTTCAGAAGAATTACATTTCCTTGGTTTTTGTTTAACGAAGCCCTCAGGCCACCCCTAAGGTCTACCCTGTAAAGCACTGTAAATAGACCAATGTGAAATATTAAACCTTTGGAGTGGGACTGATTTACCCCAGGCCCCATTAGAGCCCAAGGGAAAAAAGCTGAGCTCAGACATGATGAAAGAGGTGCATTATCACAGTGTCTGTATTTAACAAGAAGTCAGGATACAGATTTTCTTGTATAACAATACTGTCTTATACCATTTTAAGACATGTAAGATGTACATCCTTTTATCTTGGCATTTCCTAGGTTTTATGCGTCTCACTGTGCAACTTTAACTTTCTTAATGACATTTTAGTGTGCATCTCAAAAAAGAAATTCAGGCATCATTGTGGATGCTGAAATCCCTTGCTGAATGTGCCAAATCAGTCACAAAAGCAAACAGGTCAAGATACATAAGTAATAGATGGATAATGACAGAGAAAATAGTGAAATGCCACATATAGCTACATGGTACCCCATCACGTGCAATATTTTGTTCATATTTGGTCACCCCCTCTCAGAAAAGACATTCTAAGAGGCATTCAAAGAGGCAACAAAAATTAGAGGCATGAAAAGAGTAAAATTGTTTAGAAAGGAGCTAAATAAGAAAAGTTTGAAAGAGGTATGTAATATAGACAGTGAATGATAAGGAGAAGGTAAATTGGGCACTCTTATTTACCGTCTCACAATACAAACACAAGGGAGCATTCTATGAAACGGAAAGACATCACATTTCCATAATGTGTAATTAGCCCATGGAAATCATTGCCACAGTATCACTGAGTTCAGTAGATTTAAAAAAAAAATACTAAATGTTTATATGAATATTAAAATCTTCCATAGGTACATTAGATAGACTTATTTACAAAAAGTAATTGGAAAGTATATAAATCCTCATGTCTCAGAGCATAAGCCAACCTCTAACTGAAGCAGGTTGAAAGAAACTTTCCTTTTGGGTGTGTTCTTCCCTGACTGCCTACTTCAGTATTGTTGCATCTTCCTCTAAACTAAAGCATGTGGTACTGGCCAGAGACGGGCTGTGGAGCTAAATGGATCACTGATCTGATCCAATCTCGCAATTCCTATGTTCCTAAGTTCCCCAGCTGCATATAAAAGAGTGCTAAGTTACAGAGAATATGAATGCACGCTACACTCATCTCAAACGGTACCTGTGCAATTGTTTTGTATCAAGTTACATAGTTAAATACTTTTAAAATATTTAAGCTGTTGTGTGTCCTAATTTATTAATTATTATTATATTTACAGTTATTTACAGTAATAATCTTGACAATCCTGTTATTCCTGTTCCAAGCATGAATAATGCCACAGTAGCCAGTATAGTTTTTGTTTCATTGACTAATACACACATTCTCTGCCTATTTGAGATATTTATAATGTTCATATCACCTTAGTATCTAAAGCTCTGATCATACTGACCTATGCACATGAACTACTTTACTCACATAGGTTGACTGACTGAATTCATTGGGACCACTCAAGTGAATAACATGCATAAATCTGTACTGGAAAAAGGAACACATGGAGCTGGCCAAATAATTTATTCAGTAAATTTAGCATTTAATCCTCTTCTACATTTGACTGTGAACAGGCTGAAATTTTCACCAATATATTCGCTATTTAGAATTGCTCAGTGAATGTTTATGTGAAAAAATTCCGGCCAATGGACTATGTGTAACTGCTCACTGCAGGTTTTTTGGGGTTGTTTTTTTTTTTTTTTTTGAGTATTCAATAATCATCACTGAATATTCCAGCTGTGATTGGTCACCCAAGTCATTATAGTGTTGTACCTTTGCTCTGTGTGGATGACCTAACCTTTATAAATTACTGCTGCCACTGCCAACTAATTTTGTCACAAAATGACTGAATTTTGGGTAAACAAGCCAAAAATTCACTTCCTATGAACAAAACATTGTTAAGATTAATTGGGGTGAGAAGTAAAGGGAATAAAAAGTGAGATCATGATAATATTCTGTGTTGCTATCATAAATCAAACTAAACCCACTCAGGCCTACCTTTCCTGAGGGCAGCTGTGACAGGCAACAGTCTCTCAAACTGCTCCTAGCCACAGTCAAACCTCCCTCACAAGTGAACATTAGAGATATGCCCTGCTTCCCACTCAGCCCCCAATGAAGCTGGGTTCTCCCTTTATAAGCCATCTCTCCAAGTCTGATACCAACTGCAAGTTTAGCAGGGAGGGGCTGATTGAGCCCACCTCAGCTCGTTAATACTTTCCTGGCCACTGCGGGGATTTTATATCCCATCACGCACCCTGTAGCGAAGCGGTGTGGCCTCTCCCTCCAAGGCCGATGCCGAGGGGCCGACCAACCCACGCCATCTGTTGGGGAGGCCTGGATACAACACGACCCATTCACTGGAAGTGCAGGGATGGGACAGGAAAAGGAAGTATAAAAGCAATACTCTGCAGCTCATTCAGTGGAGAGCAGCTGAAGAAAAAAAAAAGAAGTCTCTGGCCTGTTGCTGGAGTGAGAGCCCGGCAAGGACGCTGGCTGTACTGAGGACTCACGGAAGCCACTCGATAACCCCAATGTCGAGGAGCTACTGGGACTGAAATGGGTAACGTACCCTGTTGAGGCTGATGACAACCCTTGGAGGCAGGTACATTGTGAAGAGGGCTGAGGAAGTAGCCCAGGGGTAGCTGGTCACAGTCTGGCTGTGCTTGTGCCTGAGCACTGGTTGGCGAGTTGTGACTGGAGTCCTGTCGACCCAGTGGCAGAGCGTTCTGCCACTGTCACAGCCCTGGGCTGGGACACGATGGATTTGGGAGGTCCTGTGTCCTCCTCCCACCCCTTGCCATCCTACCTCTAGGGTAGTAGCATCACCCCAGTCTGTGAAGCCTCACTGGTGCTTGACCACGTTGCCTATGAGCCCTAGACTGTGTTAGTGCTCACCCCTTCTCTGTGACCCCTAGACTGTGTTAGTGGCTGCCCCACCCACCCCAAAGGCCAGGGGCTATAGACTTCCAAATTGACTGCCTGGTTACCAACCAGCCCCCTAACTGTTGGTTATCCACCCTGCCGGAAAGGCCGGGCACCTAGACTGATGTGAGCCAACCCCCGCCTTTGTCTCCGGGGACTCTTCTTATTGTGTGTAGTGAAGAGGCGTGGCCTCCCTCCAAAGCTGATGCCAAGGGTCAACCCCAATCACTTACACACCCTCCCCCTTAAGACAGTACCCAGTCTACTGTCAGCACGTGTCAACTTCCCTCCGCAAGGAAAAAAAGTCTTCATTATGGTGTGATTTCCCTACGCTATGTTGTACTTTACGTATGGTTGGAGGATAGGATAAGATAAGATATGAGACTCCATATATGGGCAGTGTCAGCACAGATGATTAGGGTGCCCACATGAAAAAAAGATCAGCAGCTTTTGGTGGATGAGATCAGAGTCTGGCCCAATGCTTTGGCCAATCCTTCCCCGGTAGGCAAACCCTGCTCTCCTCCCTGAGATCTTCTGCGGCCTTTTGAGGGAGACAGATGCATGCCTGGGGTGAGATGCCAGTGTTCCTGGCTAGTCTTTCCTTTGGCTTGAACTGGCCTCTTGGGCTTAAATAGACTCTCCCTAGGGATCCCCAAGATAGCCTTGGTAGCTGTGATTCTTCCCAGGAGTACCCAAGGTTAAGGCACCTTGCTACCTACCACATGCCCTTAGTGTGAGAAAGTCTTGTCTGTGCCTGTTGTGGATTAGCTCCCTGATTCCACCAGGCTCTGGTAACAAGCATCGCTTTCCAGGCCTCCACAGGCCTCACTCTCTCTGTACATGTTAGTGCTAGGCATGCACCAATCTCTGAGTCTTCCAAGCATCCCTCTGGAGCACCCAGCCCCTGTTCCACTGAACACTAACAGACCTCTCAGATTCACTACTGCCAAAGGAATTCTACACACCAGCTTACCAGGTTCACCTCAAGAACACCACTCTGCTTAACACAAGCACTTAGATAGCTATATAGTGAAAACAAGAATAAGCTTATTATCAAAGAACAGAGATTCAAGTGATAGAAAATAAGAATATTGGAAACAAATGGTTACATATAAAACAAATTATAGCATGCTTTCTAGAGCCTAAATTTAGCTCACAAGACATTCCCCTATCTCCTACAAAATAGCTTACCTCAAGATCTTTTCCCAGCATTTTCAACCAGGTTCAGAGGGTAAAAATACACATGGATATTTCTAAGTATACAGACCCAATCAAACTTTTCACGGGAACTTGTGCTCTATTCCAATATCTCACTTGTATAATTAAAGACCCGTGTGTAGGCTTTTTCCATGTAGATCCTTTAATAAAGTATCCAAACTTCCTAGATATTGTACCTGTTTTAAAGATCAATCAATGTATCTTTTTGACAGCAGACATTTGCACAATTCTGTCACTTTATCTCGCATTTTCTTTGAAGTATTAACTGATTTACATCAGGAGATCTGCTTCTTCATTCTTTTATTTCGGCGCTTACAAGAGATTTTGTTTATAAATACTTCTTTCAGTCCTTTCTGTCACAGGCATATCTAACTCCCTTGCTACCAACTCCGTAAGTGCTGTTGCATCAGTTTACAAGCTTGGATTGCAATCTTTTTGTCAGAACAGTGTGATGAAAGAGCATCAGTATCTGATGCAAGAAGTTAGTCCTCTTGTGGCTGATCAAGTTGATACACCATGTCTTACTAAGTGCAAACCTATCTGCAGCAGAGCATGCTGCAGGACCTGCCAGTGACCTGTTGTAATCTTGCCTTTCTTCTGCTGTGTGGTACAGCAAAATGAGCTGGAAACGCACAGATATTGCATCCACAGGGTCTGAGTCTAGTAATGATCACAGATTATATAGCGTGGGTGCATTCAGATCCCAAATATCTTCTGAATTTCTGGCTCTTTGCTATACAGTGCTCTATGCTGCCCTGCTATATGATGTCTCGAGGGAATGTGGCTGTGGGAGTCTGGACTTGCAAAAGCATGAGGGAGAGATACTTTTTCTATCTTTGAGTCTGCAGCTAAAGGGATATGGAATCCCCTCCTTTCTGATTTCAGATAAGCCCTATTTGAAAACGTCTTCTTTTTTTCCAGGTCAACACCCAGTTCTGGCCTGGTTTTATTCATTCATGATTTTACTGAATTTAATTGCTATTTTTCATGATGTTTGGTTAATGTCAATTAGTGCTAAATTCTTCCCTCAGTTACCAGTTTAGCAACATTGACTTTAATAGGACTCTATAGGTATAATGGGGAGCCCAATTTGCACCTTAATCCAGACAAGTATCTCTTTTGTGGATAGATTTGCATTTCTGAATATATATATTTTGTACACTGGTATTACTGTGTCCCATTGATTATCCTCATTACACAAAGTTTCTGTGATGCCTATTATATCAATAGCCTCATTTAATACCAGGCACTTAAGTTCACCCATCTTAGGGTTTAGACTTCTAGCATTTGTTTATAAGCACTTGAAAATATTGTCACTTTTTAGCTGTCTGCTATTATGTGATGTAATTGAACGGGACTCTTTTTTCATTTCTCATCAGATCCTACCCATATTTTATCCTCTTCCATCCTTTCCTCCTTACTAGGATATAGAGACACTCCATTAATAGATCCTCTCCTAAGTGATGTCTCTGTCTGAACCATGTGCTCCTTCGCACCTGTCGGTTTTCCCCTAGTCCTTAGTTTAAAAACTGCTCTATGACCTTTTTAATCTTATGTGCTAGCAATCCAGTTCCATTTTGGTTTAGGTGGAGCCCATCCGTTCTGAATAGTCTCCCCCTTTCCCAAAAGGGTTCCCAGTTCCTAATAAATCTAAAACCCTCCTCCCTACACCATCATCTCATCCACGTATTGAGACCCTGCAGTCATTTTAGGTGTCAAGAAACTTTATTTACCACCAGTAATTACTGCTCAGGGGGGGAAAAAACCAATCCCCAAGTCCCCATAGTTTGCTTGGTAGTTCCTCTCTGAAGCTGATATCATATTTACCAATATAATTTAAATCAAGCATTATAACATTAGTCAAATAACAATATCTTTGTTATCCAGTGTGCTGACAAAGGAAATAATACAGCAATTAAACACATTGGAATGGGTTCATTAAACAAATACAGCTACCATTCTATCGGCAGCAGCATATTCATTAAAGCTGGGTCCAGTATCAAGCAGAAAGAAAGAAAAGAGGGGGGTTGGTAGAAGAGAAAGACGGGGTATAGAAATATTTTCAGGAAACTCTGCAGCTTGGGAAAAGCAAAAAGATGAAAATACTTTTTATTTGGGTTTTTTCAGCAAGGCCAGCTCCAAAAATGGACTTCATGGAATTCCCATCCCATAATCAAAAGTTTGATCACAATTCAGAAAGTGAGTAGCTTTTACAGGGAACAAATAAGCTTGATTCTGCAAGGTGCCCAGTGTACTTATCTCCCTCAGACATTCATAGCAGTTCAAGGTGCTCAGCTCCTCACAGAATTGGCCTGTTAGTCCCCAGTGAAATCAGTAGGACTAATCCACCTGCTTTAGACGTGATCTTAAGTATCCTATTGAAACAGGGTGTAAATGGCTACATATCCTCATATTCAGGATGTTTATGCTGGAGATCAAAGATGCCTGTTTCTGTCAAGTCAGAGTTTATGTAGCATTACAACAGTGATTTAGTTTTCTAAGTAGATTTCTGAGGTCCTCAATGAAGTATTTGTTGGTCTATCCAGCAGTAACTGACTGGCTGTTTGAACAGGTTGTTCGCTTATTTCAGAGCTCTTCCTTTTTTTCCCCTTGAAGTAAGTGGCATTCATTACAGAAGATATCAAGTGAAGAATATCCTCTGTCTGAATCCACAAACAAGTGTCTCAAAATGACTGAATATTCCTGGGTAATCTATTTCTGCAGGCGTGGAAAACCTGTCTGAGTCTGATCCTACAGACCTCACAGAGGTAAATATCTCATTGGCTTTAAAGGAAATTGTGCCTGAGTTAAGGACTGCAGGGATGAGCCCTTTCTGTAATCTCCTTTCATTGCTGGCCTGGGAAATCCTGCCAAGAATCCAACTCCTGACATCAAGGAGTTTATTGTTGGCATGTCATGTGATGTGGGAATAGCATGACACAAAGTAACCTCTCTCCTGCCCTCCCTTCCTTGCACACATATAGTATACCATGCTAATTTAAAGAAATCTCTGCTGCACATGATTTGGCACAATTTTAATATGGAAGGAACTGGGATAAATATTCAACTAGCATAAAAATGGATGAGTCAGAATTTTAAAAGTAATAGTTCAATAAGAAGGCCCAACAGGGCAACAGCAGCTCTGTGCACTGCCATTCAGTAGGGCCAGGCTCTGGTGCAGGGTTGGGATTTCTACTCCTAAACAGTGGACACTGAACATATCATGCATGGGATGGGGCAGTTAAAGTTGCATACGATAATAGCAACAATACTTACTGGTGTGCATTTTTGAAAAGCTTTATAAACTGTTGTGTATTTTTTGTCTTGCCTAATTGCCTAGGTTGTTGTAGCAACAGAGCTTAGCTTGCTGTAGCAACAGAGCTTAGCTTGTTGCCATAGCAATAGACTTAGACTATTAGGGGATAGCTCATCCAGTCCTGGCTGAATTTGCTGGCTTTAGTGTTAGTTCAATAAAGACGCTCCCTGTGTTGCATCTCTCTGTGATCCTGTGCTGGTTTCTCTCACTGAATACAAGCAATTAAAAAGGATTCAACATATTAAAAATGGCGATGAAAGATGGAATCGACCTGTGTTGCACCGGAAAAAAGTAAAAGGCAATGTAAGAAAAAAAAAAATTTTTGCTGTTTTGAGGGCTGGGCTGCTCATGCTGACAGTTCCAGAAGCAGACTGACTGGGAATGGGAAAGAAACAAAAGCAGTGCTAGTGAATGGAAATCACCAACATTTGTGTGTGAATGACCCCAACACACGGGAATAAAAGACACTAAAAGACAAAAGAAAGAAATTTAAAAAAAAAAAAAAAAAAAAGAGGGGTAGCAATGGCTACATTTACAGGGCCCATAGGACCTTTTGATGAGACTCTAGAGGAATGGAACTCATATCCTGAGCATTTTCAGCTTTTTGTTATTGCAAATGAAATTACAGTTGCAAAGAAGTGCCCATTTTCTTAAGTATTGTAGGAGCTAAAATCTATACCTTATTGCGCAGTTTAGTGCACCCTGATAAGCCAGAGACAAAATTTTACAGTGACATTGTGAAAATCCTGGAGACACATTTTTCTCCAAAACTACTGGTAATTGCAGATTTAGGTTCCACAAAAGGAATCAAGAAGAAGGTGAAACAATTGTGCAATTTGTAGCAGCTCTGAAGAAGTTTGCTGAGCACTGTTAATTTAATGATGTGTTAAATAACTCCCTCTGTGATAGGTTAGTGTGTGGTCTGCACAATGAAGTAATATAGAAGCGCCTATTGACAGAGGTCCAGCTCACCTGGCAGAAGGCCATTGAAATTGCAAGGTCTATGGAGATGGCTGCAAAGGAAGCCCAACAGCTCAGTGCATTCATCAGAGTGCACAAGGTGTCACAAGAACCTGCCCACAAGACAATGGGGAGCTAGGAATTTTACTGTTGTGGAAAGATGGGTCACCATGCATCAGAATGCTGGTGTAAAGACCTAGTGTGTTGACAATGTGGCAAAAAGGAACACACTGAGTGTGCCTGCAAACAAAAGAAAGAAGAGTCAAACAGAATAGGCAAATCAGAGAAAAATAAGCCTGCTGTCTGGCAAACCAAAGAGGAAAATCTGTACACAGTAGAACAGACTCAGAATGATCAAAGTGACACTCAGTCAGAAGAAGGAGTGCCACTTCATATCTTGTCCATGGCAGTGGGCTCACATGAATACTGGGTAACCCCGCTGTTGGAAGATAAACCTGTATGCATTGAACTGGACACCGGCACAGCTGTTTCACTAGTCTCAGACACTGTGTATAAAGAGAAGCTAAATCATCTCCCACTTAAGCTGACAAAAATTGTTCTGAAGATGTACATTGGAAAAGCTGTACCCATGTTGGGCACTACTGATGTTAAGGTGGAGTTCAATAGACAGTCTGCTAAATTGCCACTGTTTGTGGTGGAAGGCAATTACTCAGCCTTAATAGGAAGGTCATGGCTTAGGAAGATCCAGCAGAACTGGGCAGAAGTGAACAGGATGGCTAAAGAAGAAACAGGTCTGACAGCTGTATTAAAGAAACATGCTGCTATTTTTGGAGAGGACCTGGGAAGTATGAAGGGAATCACTGTGAAACTGAACATTAAGCCTGACAGCCAACCAAAATTTCTGAAAGCCAGAACTGTGCCATATGCCATCAGGCCAAAAGTTGAAGTGGACCTGGAGCGCCTGGTCAAAAATGGAGTCCGAGTACCAGTTACCCACAGCCAATGGGCAACCTCAATCATTCCAATATTGAAGAAAGATGATTCCATTCGGATTTGTGTGGCTTTTAAGGTCACTGTTAACCCGATGTTGTGTGCAGAGCAATACCCTCTTCCCCGCATCAATGACCTCTTTGCTGGCTTGGCTGGTGGACAAAAGTTCAGCAAGATTAATTTGAGTCAGGCATATTTACAGATGCATGATGATGAGAAGTCCCAAGATCTGTTGACTATCGTGACACATAAAGAGCTGTACCAATACTGTCGCTTGCCCTTCAGAATAATGTCTTCTCCAATTTTGTTCCAGAGAGCTATGGACCAGATCTTGAGTGGCTTGTCAGGGGTCCAGTGCTCTCTTGATGAAATCCTGGTCAAGAATGAGGAGGATCACCTTAAGAACTTGGAGACTGCCGTACAAATAATGGAAGAATATGGCCTATGAGTCTGCAGAGACAAATGTGAATTCTTCCAGCCCTCTGTTGAATATTTGGGACATATCATAGATTCTACTGGCCTTTGTAAGGCTACTGCAAAAGTCAAGACTATTGTGGAAGCGCCACCTCCTCAAAATGTAAGCCAACTTCTCTTGTTTAGGGCTATTGAACTTTTATGGAAAGTTTATTTCACAGTTGGCAACACTACTAAAACCACTACATGAACTCCTTGACTTGAATAAGGTCTGGAAGTGGACTGAAGTCTGTAATGTTGCATTTAACAAAGCTAAACCCACATTGTAAAATTCAGAGGCTCTGACGCATTTTGATCTGTCATTACCTCTACAGTTGGCCTGTGATGCCTCCCCTTGGTACATGACTATAATTGTACTCGACACAATGCAACTGGATACATGCCATATATGCTGGTGTTTGGTCGAGAAGCCCGGTTGCCAGTCAATCTCTGTTTCGGAGTGTCTTAAGATGGGCATTCCCGGAAACATGTTTTAGGTATGTGGCTTGCCTAAGGGATCAACTGAAGGAGGCGTATCAGATAGCAACGCAAGTCTCTGATCACCAGAATCAAATGAAAAAAACCCAGTATGATCGGCGAGTGAGGCAACAGGAACTGCAGATTGGCGATCGAGTGTTGGCCCAAAATCTTGGATTACAGGGAAAACACAAAATTGCAGATCATTGGGAGTCACACCCGTATGTCATCAAGGAGAAACTGGGGGATCTACTAGTGTATTGGATATGTCTGGAGGGCAGTCATGGCCACACCAAAACTCTCCACTGGAATCATCTGTTAGCTGTAGGACAAGTATTGTTCCCCCATGAGGATGTTTCCACAGATTCTGAACCTCCCTGCCTTGCGAGTCAGATGTGGTCCCAACAATGGAGATATACCCAGTCTCAGCAAACGCCCAGCTCCTTGGAGAGAGAGGATGAACTGGGGTTTGGCAAACATCCTGTTTGGGAGTCCTCAACCATAATGGATCCTCCTGTCATTGCACAAAGAGATGGTGAGGGGAAAGAACCCACACTAAGCGTCCCACAAGCCTCACTGGCTGAAGCTATGGGGACTCCCCAAGAGCCCAATGAGGAAGAGGATCCTGTACCCCAAACAGCCACTTTAAATGCAGGCACCCTTGATTTTGTGCCTCAAGGACCCGGCATCTTGTCCCCATGTTCAGTGGTGTCACCTCAGTCGATGCCTGACAGCCAGCCTAGACTTTCTTCCATGGAAGGGATGCCCAGGTATGTGTTGACATATAATCATTTGGGGGAACTCAGTGACCTACAGATCTCTGGGGTACCATGTGGGTGAGTTGCCTCATGGGAAATCTGTTCCATCTCTCAGGGTCCAGTGGGCTGGATGATGGTGATGCTCCTGACCAATGGGGGCCCTAGGTCTTCTCCATGGCCTAAATTTGCCCACCTTGATGGGGCCATCAAGGATTATTTCTTTTGGAAGGGAGAGAGTGTAACCCCTTTGGGGTTTTAGAGAGCATGGTCCCTTTAAATCTTTGCCTTGTGGGGAGAAATACTGATTGTTCCAGAAGGAGGAAGTGCTATTTGGGGAAGGGGTGAGGAAACAGAGAGGGAGAGTGACAGGGTGTGTTGGGAGCTTGAGACAGACAGGCTGCAGTGAGCCAAGTGGGCCCTCACAAAAGTGAAGCAACTGAGAACCTGCCCGAAGCCTGGGAAGGACAGAGCAGCTGTCCGGGGATGCCCAGGACTGGAGGCAGGAGGAACACCGTGCCAGGGAGGAGTCGCCCAAGAAGGACAAACCAGAGCTGGACCCAGTATCACTGCTGCCCAGAGCTGTATGGGACCATGAGTACTGGGGCCTGTGTCTGCATTGGGAATAAGGAGGGAGTCTGTAGTTAGAGCGACACCCTCCCCCACTTAACTATGTGGTTTTGCAGCGAGCAGCAGAAGAGGGTACTGGAGTGGTTTTCTGGGGAAAGTTCACTGGCGCTGAAGATGACGAGGAGCACCCAAGACTCACCACTAGACTGGAACTTTTCCCAGGACTCCTGAACTCTGAGTGCAGATGCATTGCTTGGTGTCTGCCCTTTCAGTCTGTGGTGCCACTGGGCCTGTGGGGTCTTGTGTTGAAAGTACCCCTGTTTTACTGCTCCCCCTCTCTTTCCCCCTGTTGTTTTTCTCCATCATCCCTCTATAAATAAATATTTCCCTTTCCTGTAGTCACTGTACTATCCCGGAGTGTGTGTTCACTCCAGGGGGTTTGAAACAGGTGCCCCTGGGGTGGAAGGGACTTTCCCTGCTGCGTTCCTGCGCATGCCTTTTCCTGGCCAGAGCTGCCTGCAGAGTAGGCTCCATCTTGGCCACAAAGGTGCTAAAGTTACATGCATGATCCAGCAGCATTAATTTCTACTCCCCAGGGACATGGGACCAGTTATTTGCTAGAAAACTATATGTTAAGAAACTGTAAATGAACATGTCTCTGGAAACAACACAGTTCCGAATAGTCAGTTGCCCTGCATTCTATTACTCTACAGCTGTGAGATCCTAATTATCCCCACAGTCTAAATCCCTCATTCATAAACATATGCAGAGCCAAATTCATTCCTGGTATGACTCCATTGACTTCAGTATCCCAGGGAATAGCACACCAGTTTCTCCAGTGCAGGAGGAATTCCCAAGTGGTGTGGAGCTGACATAGTCACTCTGGATACCATGCTTTAGAGCCTCCAGAGTAGTGGATGAGTCTTGGGAGAAAGGAGGATTGGCCAGAGTTCAGAGGGGTTGTAACTATGTTTGATTGTCATTGCTTGGGGCCATAAGCCCAGCAACATAATGCAGCCATGAAAAAGTTAGCATGATTCTAGGATTTATCAAGCAATGTATTTGCATTAGAGATAGGAAAGTATTAATGCATAAATCCACCTTTACCCGCCCGTCCACTTGAGTCTTAAGTCAAGTGGAACCCAGTCAGACCTAAGAATTGGGACTCTGGGATTTTGAGGAGTTTATATATCAATATATATTTCTCTCATATTTTCTTAAGAGGTCACTAGGTATGTATTCTGCCCAATATTTTGTGACACAATTCTACGCTTCTTATTCAAGCAAAGCCCTCACTATATACACTGTTCAGTTTTTGAAGAAATGCTGCCTTGTTAGTTTTGTGATATAATTTCTTTTGTAAGGCAACTGTTGTAAGTAGAAGGACCATTTGCTTTCTGCTTTCATCTTTCTAATTGGACTCAATTCTTGGGGAAGAGATGTTCCCTCAGAACTGGCCTTGGAGTTTTGGCTGAGGTTCCTAAAAGAGGGGATTCTCTGCCTGCTGTTTGACCACCTCTGTTCAAGGACTGGTGTATATGGTGTAATGTAACAAGTAACACTAAGAAATTACCAAACTCTACATTACTGATTTCTTTTCCAGTCAGAAATCACCCTGCAAGGCTCAAAAATCTGCTATCAATTGGCAATTTATATTTCTATAAATATAGGTTTTGCTAGTTTTAAAAATGAATCAATGTCCATAAACTATGCACTACTACTTCTAACCTTCTCCATTTGTTCTCTGGTTACTTTCTAGTAGATGTCAGAATAAGTGAGTTTTGAGATGGGATTGGAAGGAGAGGATCAGTTCAAATAGGTGCACATGTATGAGAAATCTCAGAAGAAGTTACATGTATGGTTATCGGAGAGGCACAGAAGTGAGCAAGACACCAACAGACTGAAGGAGAAGGTATGACACAATAACAGACAAGAGCAAGAATTAGAGAGGTGATGAGTTGCAAAGGGTGTTGAATGCGATGACAGGAAGCTTAAAGTCTTTGTGGAGGAAAACAGGGAACCAGTGGATAGTTTTACAGGGAGGGATGTGTTTGATGTGACCTGAACCACAGGCAATGAAGCTGACCCTAGCAGTTGTGTTTTGAATGGACTGGAGATGGCCAGCATGGATGTAGGGGAGGCCAGATGCAAGTCAACTGCAGTAATCAAGACCGGAGATGATAAACACCTGTGTGAAAGCTTGAGCTATTTGGATAAGATGAAAAGGACAGCTCTTAGAGACACTATGGAGGAAGAAACTGTAAGATTTGGGCACAGCGTGGATGTATGGGGTAAGGAAAAGGAAGGAGTCAAATATGACTCAGGTGGGAGGATGGTGGTGTTAATGACAGAAAATATAAGGAGCGGAGAGGGGTTAGGAGAAAAGATAAAGAGTTCAGGTTTGGCCATGTTACATTTAAGTTCTTGGCAAGACATAAAAGGGGCCTGGAGCAAATGACTTATGAGGAGGGGCTGGGGGAACTAGGCTTGTTTAGTCTGCAGAAGAGAAGAATTAGGGGAGGGATTTGATAGCAGCCTTTAACTACCTGAAAGGGGGTTCCAGAGATGATGGACCTAGGCTGTTTTCAATGGTAGTAGATGGCAGAACTAGGAGCAATGGTCTCAAGTTGCAGTGGGGAAGGTCTAGGTTGGATATTAGGAAAAAAAAATTCACTAGGAGGGTGGTAAAGCACTGGAATGGGTTACCCTGGGCAGCAGTTCTCAAACTGGGGAGCAAGCCCCCCTAAGGGGGCATGAGATGGATTGTGGAGGGGCGCCATGGGCAGAGTTTGGGGTGGCATAGGTGGGCAATGCCCCCCCAAGCTTGTGATGATGGAGCCGTCTCCTTCTGCTGGGTGAGGGGCACCGGACTGAGAGTGGGGCCGTGCGGCAGTGGGACCCCAGCGCTTCACATGGGCAGCCCTGGGCAGGTGTTGGGGGTGGGGAACCCTTAGGAGGGGAGTGGAGGTGGTAGGAGGTAGCAGCAGGTGGCGGGCTCGGCACTTTTGGTGGAGCAGTGAACAGAGCCGGTCCAGCTCCACGGTCTGCACTTTGCGCAGCTGCTTCCATCTCCAGTCGGAGCGCTGCTCCCGGCAGCCGCCATCGCTGCCCACCTCCCACAGAAGCAGCAGCCCCCCTGCCGCTGCTGCTCTGCAGGCTACTGGAGGCAGCAGCTGTGTCCACGCTGCTGCCCAAGGATAATTCCCCACTGCCATTTTATCCAGCAGGTCACATCGGGCTCCGGACCTGCAGGGGAGCTGCTGCTACCCTTTGCTCCCCAAATTAAGCACTCAAACTCTACCTATGATATGTAGGCCCTATTTTTTTCTGAAAGTGGGGAGGTTCAGTGGAAGGGGGGTCACAATTGCCACAGAAAAGTCCATGAGGGGGCTCCATTTAAAAAGTTTTAGAACCACTAACTTAGGGAGGTCCATCCTTATCGGTTTTTAAGGTGTGGCTTGACAAAGCCCTGACTGGGATGATTTAGTTGGGGCTGGCCCTGCTTTGAGTATGGGGTTGGACTAGATGACCTTCTGAGGACCCTTCCAATCCTGATCTTCTATGATTCTATGAACGGAGGTAGATGGATCGGGAGTAGACAGGTAGATTTGTGAACCATTGGAATAAAGATGGGCATTGAAGCCCTGTCAGCATGCGGTCACCCAAGGATTAAATTTATGGAGTCTAAATTTAAAAGAGCTCTCTCATAATTAAAAGATTAGAATATTGCAAGTATAGAATGTTAAAGTAATTGAGAGGGTATAGTACTCTAAATCAGCATTTATGGCCAGTAGTAATTTCAGTAGAATTGCAGTATATATTCTGCCTGTTGAGAGGCGTTTTAATCAGCGCTCTGATTTAAATAATGAGATAAGCATCTTTCTGCACTCTGCAGCCAAACCACTGAACAGGACACTGGAAGCAGTTGGAGTTCCCAGTCAGAATGGACACAGTATATGTCGCCCAAATGTACATGCCACCTGGGGTTTGGCTTTACTGGTAGCTCAGATAATAATAATCAAATATACACTTCAGGCTTTGTTGTTCCCAGCATGCATCTGCAGTAATTACTGTACATCTTTATGACTACCTGTCTAGGGATCTATGGCCTGGTCTACACTAGAGACTTTTGTCAATCAATGTCAGCTTTTTGTGCCAAAACAATGGTGGTGTACACACAGCAATCACCCCCTGCTAACCCAACTCCTCTGATTTTTGCGACAAAATAAAACCCCCTTGACAAGAGGCATGGAGCTTTTTGCACCAAAATTTTAGTGACAAAGCATCAATGTAGACACCGCGCTTGGTTCTATCGTGGTAAATGGCCTCCAGGAAGTCTCCACAATGCCCATCTTGACCACTTTGGCCATCAGGTTGAACTCCTCTGCCTTGCAACCATCCACCTCTCCCACTTTGAAGTCCCGTGAATTTTTGAAAAACATCTGGTTGAAGGGATAGAAATGCACAAGAGTAGTTGTGTTTGCATGTGCTTCCCATTCACTTGTTCAGCTAGGCAATGTGGTGGAGAAGTGTATTAATGCACACTAAGATTTCACGGGAATCCTCCCAAGAGATCTCTAAGAAACTTTCCTGCAGGTACTCGCCAATCCTCTGATGGTGATTCCTTGGCAGAGCTGCTTTGTTTCTTTCCCCGTTGTAGGAAACTTTCCAGTGCCAATTGGCAATCACTTGTGCTGTTTTGGTCCCTGTACACAGACAAGCAGCACAGGGGCCCAGTTTGAAGCTGCTCGCAAGGAGGAGATTCACCTTAGCATCCCTACTTACTCTAAGGAATGAGATATCCACTTCTATGGCCTCCGCCTGTGGAAAATGGTAGCACAATTTGAAATTTTGTCCCTATCTACCCTAAACATCTGCCCAGAACCTTTTCTGCAGCATGAGTGCCCCCTTCCTCTAGGCACAACTCACCATGCCCTGGTTGATCATTGAGCTGTGCGCTTGTCAGAGAACAGTGAGAAAGCGGTGTATTTTACAGTAATGCACCAGTGCTGTTTTTGCACCCACAATAATGCTTCTGTTCATTGTTTATTGTGCTTCTACAGATGTGCCCTTGAGGGGAAACCCCTATACACCTGCTGAGCACTTACAGGTGATAAGAAAACAACCATGAAGGAGCAAAAAAGAGATGTTCCAAGAACTCTCCTAGTTCTCTGAGGTGGAAAAAAAATAGAAAAGGGCATAGCAACAGTGTCCGAAAATCAGAAAATTGATAGGCAGGAGAGGAGGGAAAACTAGGAGCAAGTGATAGAAGGTCACAAGTGCATGATAAAAGCCATGGAGGAGCAAACAGAGCTGCTAAAGTCACTCAAAACTCTGCAGACTGCATTCATGTGTGCTCACCCCCTCCTCTTTTGCAACCAGTACAGAACTGCTTTCCATGCCCTCCCCAAACTCCATCCACACATTCCTACCAAACTTCTGGCCCGTCTCAGTATCCTGTTCACTCCACCCCTTCAGACAGCTTCCAGAATGATAGTTGGACTTACATCCAGCTCTCATAGCTCACATTGCCACTGCTTTATCCGCTCCAGCCCAGCTTTTTGTGTGTGTGAATAATTATTATTTAATAAAATTGCTTATTCTTCACAGAAATTGTCTTTATTTGTCTCTTGCACAGGGTGGTTGCACCTCACATTGATACGCAGTGCAAGCTAGATAGCAGTCATAGCATAGCACAGAGCTGTTTACATAGACACCTTAAGGCCCCCCTGATTCAAATGGCTCCCCACTGTGCCCATCTAATAGTCCTGACATCTGGTTGTTCATATCCAGCTGCAAGGTGATCCAGCTCTGCACTTAACCCACGGGAGAAATTTTCACTATTAGCTTCACAAATATTATGGAGCACACAGCAGGCGGCTATAACCATGGGAATATTTTCCTCATTTAGGTCTAACCATCCATAAAGGCATCACCAGTGAGCTTTTGCTCTGCCAAACGCACATTCAACAGTCATTCGGCACCTGCTCAACCTCTTATTGAAGCGCTCCTTGCTGCTATCTACATTGTCTGTAGAAGCCTTCCTGAGCCATGGCTGTAAGAGGTAGGCTATATGTCCCAGGATCACTATGAGCATTTCAGTATCCCCCATTGGAATCTTTTGGTCTGGAAAAAAAGTTCCTGCTTGCAGATTTAAGTACAGGCCAGTGTTCCTGAAGATGCATGAGTCATGCACCTTCCCTGACGTTCCCTGAATTGATGTCAGTGAAATGCCCATAGTGATCCACAAGTGCCTGCAGTACCATATAGAAATACCCCTTTCTATTGATGTACTCCATCGCAAGATGGTCCAGGGCCAAAATTGAGATATGTCTATATCTATCTGTCACCCCACAAGAGTTAGAGAATCCTATCGCTGTGAAGCCATCCACTATTTCATGCACATTTCCAAGACTCACAGTCCTTCATAACAGAATGTGAAATGATCATGCAGACTTGCAATAACATAGCTCCAATGGTGGACTTCCCAACTCCAAACTGATTAGCAATCAACTGGTATTCTGGAGTTCCCAGCTTTCACATGGGGATCGCCACATGCTTCTCCACTAAGAAGGCAGGGCTTATTCTGGTGTCTAGCACCACAGTGCAGAATCGAGCTCCGCACAGAGTTCCTTGAAGGTGGCTTTGCACATTTGAAAGTTCTGCAGCTACTGTTCATCATCCCAGACCTGCATAATGACATAATCCCACCACTCAGTGCTCGTTCATGCACCCAAAAGCAGCGGTGCACCTTGTGCAGATGCTCCATGAATGCAACCAGTAATCCAGCATTGTTTGTTTGCATGGCACAAAGCAGGTCAGGCACGTCAGATTCCAGTTCCAATTGGAAGCTCATGATATACTGCATGACCAGCCACGATGTATTCAGAACACTGAGAACAACAGTGGAGAGCAGTTCAGGATCCATCCTTTCAAATAGAGATGGTGGGCACACAGGAAACTGGCTATTGAAAAATGCCATGGAACACAATCAGAAACCCACGGAATGACAGGACAGAAATCACTGCATCATGGGACATTGAGCTCGCACCCATGATGCACTGCAATCCTCTCCGCCTTCCCACAACACCTAGCGGCACAAGGTGGGGAGTTGCACACTGGGATAGCTGCCCACAGTGCACTGCTTCACTGTCACTGCTAGAGCACCAAGTGTGGAGTGCTATGTGGACAGGCACAAGCATTGTAATTACAGTGATTTTTGATCATCGCTGTAACTTGCGTCAACAAAACTTTCTAGTGTCGACAAGGCCTGTGTAACCCCCTCAAAATATCCCTTGCCTTAGGGCCTTTACTTTGACTTGCACAGAAACAGAGTTCACCCCTTCGTACCTAAATCAGTGCTATAATAGAATGGTCACTAAGTAGGTGACAACTACTAGAGACAATAGAGTTCAAGCACATTAGAAAAGAAAGGTTACAAGGTTTGCAAATTACTGAACCTGAGCTGACTTAAAACACAATGAATTAACTCTGCCACTGTAAAGAATCCCCAGTTCAGCCCAAAAGGAGATTTTAATAGCTTTATATTGTTGATACTTGTGTACATTGTCACATTATACTGCAAAGCAGTGGCCAAGAAGTGATTAATAGAGGATGCAGCTTCCAAAAAGTCTGGCTTAACATAGCAAGCGACAAGTTGTCTGGCAGCAGCAGGAGTGACAATTACTCTTTCTCAAAACGACAAAATCATAGTGAGTTCCTGCTTCTCTGTACTGGTTCCAGTACATTGCTTCTTCCAAAATTAAGCATTTTTAGAGGATCAAAACTTAAATTCTTGTTTTCACAATAGCAAATTACTTGAAAAATAACTGTTCACTTTAAAAGGTTGCACCTGGAAATCAAACAGTAATGTGCAGCTATAATATTCTCTTCACTTCGGGGATGGTATGTTCTCAATTTACACCCGCTTTCCCCCACCTTTGTTTTTCCATTTTCAAGACAATACAAAACAGACCAGTTAGGAATCTCAGTATGAGCATGTACAATTTATACAATTATAAAATAATTAATAATAATAGCAGTGCAACATATACAGAGAAAAGAAAGCTCCATAAATTACATCTACAACATAGAGTCCAAGGGCCTGATTCTTATATATAATAACTCTAGCAGTATTAAAAGACAATAAGTTCCCAGCTGTACTTTAGATCAAAATAAAGGGTTTATGCATGTCAGATCTCAATCTTTTTGTTGTTGTGTCATTCTGATTAAATTTCAGGAACAGTACAGAAAAGAGTAAAAGTGCTTTTCCTCAATTTAGTTTATAGTGTGCCCAATATCGACTTTTTTCAGTTATGTCTGGGTTTCTCTGTCTCCAGGATAAAGCCAGACCCTGATGCTGCAAGGTGCTGAGAACTTCCAGCTGAAACTAAAGTCAGCAGTTGTCACCAATCAGCATTCACAAGTTCCAGAATCCATTCCATCTCTGATCTCTTTCATGGAGAAGGTCTGTAATGTTCTTTAATGCTCTTTAATCCAGCGGTTCTCAACCTTTTTTTCCCCGAGTACCACTCGGGTCAGGTACAGTCAGGTAAAGTGGTACCTGATCCGAGTACCACTTGGGAAAAAAGGGGGGATGGGACTTGCGGCGGTGGTGGGGTTTCGCGGCAGCAGCGAGGGGGGGACTTTCAGCGGTGGCGCATTACAGCGGGGGAACAATGCCCTCCGCCGAAACCCTTCCGCCGTTTGCCCGTTTCGGGGGCAGGGTTTCGCAGGGGTGGGTGGCAGGGCACTTCCGGCGGCGGATTAGGCGGCGCGGTACGGCTCGCATACCATCCAGCCTTCTCCAAAGTACCACCGGTGGTGAGAACCGCTGCTTTAATCCTTACTCTCCTTTGCAAGCAAATATTTCCCAATTACATTGAAACTATTTTAAACTACCAAGAGACACCACCAGAGGGCAATGAAATAAGGTCGATTTACAAAACATTACTACAAAGTGATCAAGTTTACTCCAGGAGAAAAAAAACTTACATATTTAAAAATACTTTTTCCTCAAGTTTATCCAACATGCTCTGCATTCTGATTATGACCAAAAAGAAGAAGAATGGGCTTAACAGGATATTTTAGAAGGTGAATATACAAAAGAAAAAATACAAAGGACTGAGAGAAATATTTTAAAGTTGACAATCAAGGCTCTAGAGGGTATGACAAAAACAGGGCATCTGCAGCAATTCCTTTGGTTAACTAATTGCTGATTTTGTGTCTCGAGGAGATAATTAGGTGATGAAGATAGTAAGTAACTGAGTCTGGAAGGCATAGGAGTCCCACTGAAGAGTTGTGACACTTGCACTCATAGGGAGAGGTGGTTATTTGCAGTGAGATTTGTTGGGAAGTATTTTCCCTCCCCAAACACTTCTAGAATATCCTGGCTCTTTCTGTCACCTTTCCTTCTTCTGCTCCTTTTCAACTGACTGTTTAATTGCCTCATCTCTTATTTGCTTCTTCTTCCTTTTACCTTTTGCTTTCGGATAAGTTTCTCCCCACACAGAAGTCCATCTCCAAAATCTCATGGTCAGTTTTTCCAAAGCCAGCCAAGACTTTGGGCCAACTATAAGTTTAAAAAAGACTAACATAATGTGCCAAGGAGTTGAAGAAGCACCCTCCATCAACGTCAATAATTATGAACGTGAAGTGGTGAATGAGTTCACATATTTGGGGTCCACTATCGCCGTCAACCTTTCACTTGAAACTAAACTCAACCTCCACATCAGAAAACTTGCTATGACCATATCTAGACTGAGCAAGAGAGAATGGCAAAACAATAAACTGACAGAACACACAAAATCTTTGTGCATCGTGCATGTGTTATCAGTACACTTTTGTACAGGAGTGAGACATGAACCTTATATGCTCATCAGGAAAAAAGGCTCAACAGTTTTCATATGCGTTATCTTTGTTGAATTTTTGGAATCTCCTGGAGGGATAGAGTCACCAACACTGACGTGCTCAAGTGGGCCACTATACCCAGCATGCAAACACTCCTTAAACAGAGACCCCTATGATGGCTTGGGCATGTGTGCTGAATGAATGATGGGCGCCTCCCAAAGGGCATCCTCTATGGTGAACTGACATCTGGAAAAAGACCTAAAGGGTGCCCAAAATTGTTTTTCAAGGATGTGTGCAAGCGAGAACTCAAAGAAATGGACATGGATATGGATAACTGGGAAGATCACATTCAGGGCAACAGCCTTTGGAAACGAGCTCCAAAAAAGATCTCCAGAGCTACAGAGGAGCAGTCCAGCTTAGCAAAGGAAAAAAGAGCTTGCAGAAGGCAGAGCCCAAGGAGTCGAAACACCACCTTTAAATGTGGCAAATGCAGCACAGCTTGTCTCTCTTGAGTGGGTGTCTTCAGCCACAGCGACAGCTGCCATAAAACCAACTGAGTACATTTTTTATCTCTCAGGGGCGCATACCCTGGTCTCTCGAGACTGAAAGATGCCTAATACTAAGTTTCTCCCCTGTTTATATATTTCTTTTTTTCTCTTATGGCTGTTTTGTGTATTTTAAATATGCACTCCCTTCAGTGTGCCTAACTTTCCAGAAGGTCTGTGAATATAGTTAGAGAGATCAATGCCTTCCCACTCCCAGGCTATCTGGAAATCGAATAGCTGCTCCTACTAGACATAAGATATGCTTCTTCAGGGCCAAAACTGCCCTCAGTTATAAAACTGGAGTAACTCCATTGAAGTCAATGGAGTTATTCTGGATTGACACCAGTGTAACTGAAGGCAAAATGTAACTTTTAATTTCTAACTTTTGATCTGCAACAATCAAATACAGAAGCATGTGATGCCTTTGCTGCCTTGGAAAGAGGCTATCATGCAGAACAAACCTTGGAGCAATATGTTGATTATAGAGATGACTGTTCAGTTGGGAGCAGGGAAACTGATGCTGTGTATGGAAAGAAAGGCATGGAATAGAATTGGGAAATTTGGGGTCTAAAAAATGCAGTGAATTTTTTTGGTTTTGTTAATTTTTACCAAAATAATAGAAAAAACATGAAGTGGCAATTGCTGCTGACTTAAATGATCACTTTATTTCTCTCGTATGCAATGACTAGTTTGATTTCCATTTTAGGCCCTAAAAAGACTGAGGGCTTGTCTATACAGTGGGGTAATGTGTTCTATTGGAGTGTGATTTCTAAAGCACACTAACATGTTGTGCATTAATTGATCTGTGTAGACCCTGTTGGTGTGCTTTAAGTGTTCTCTAGCGTGCTTTAATGAAGTAAAAACAACAAGAGTCCTGTAGCACCTTAAAGACTAACAAATTTCTGCGGGCATAAGCTTTCGTGGGCTGCAACCCACTTCGTCTTCATGCATCCCCCCTCTCCATTTTATATTGTTGCGTAGACAGGAGTTCAATAGATGTCTCTGACATCTCATTAAATATGTCCTTTATTAGTCGCTACTTAAGTCTTAAAACACAAAGTACACTTTCACAACTACACAATAAAACCAGGTTCACAATATCGCAGCTGGCGCTCACTTCACTTCAGTTCATTTTTATATCTCACTGACTAATTGTTGACACCCTGGCCCTTATATAAGCGCACGGGCACCGCTGACAACATTCTAGGAGGTTTGAGGAAAATGTAGTTTTCAGAAAATTTCAAAGGTTCCACAAGATTCTACAAAGGTCCAAAATATTCTAGGAGTCAGAGAAAAATGAATCTACATATGGAATACCTGAAATATTTTACTTCAAACATTCTATTTTCCCTTTTGTCGCTAACAACAAAAACAGCACCCACTCCCAGCACCCCCTGAGCCCAGCACCCCAGGCTGTCAACTAGGTAGCCTGCTCCTAAATCTGGCCCTTCACCTTGGTATGTGAATGGCCTGTGCCATATTAAACATTTGAATGGCAGACGCCCCTCCAGGTCAGATTCTCAAATATAATACAGCCTATTCACAACACTCAAGCAACACAGATTCTGGCTGTAGCTGGCCAATTGGATATCTCCCCTGACAGTGGTGGTGGGAAAGGGGGATGAGTGAGGCACAAGATAGCTGAAACACAGCCCAAACAAAATAGCAGTGATGACATTCATTTAGAGGACAAGGATGTTAGGGTGACAGGAGTGGTTTCTGCTCCAATTACTTAATGGTCAAAAGACTTGCAGTTTGGAAGTGCTCTTGGATCCTAAGTTGCTTCTGGAATTGCAAGTGGCACTTCCCACCCCACATCTACTGATTTGTTTACAAGCTTTTCTTCTCAATCCAGAACTCATCACAGTAATCTACACCTCCCCAATCCTCAAACTGAATTACTACAATGAAGGCAACTCAGAAAATGCATCTAGTGGTAGAACATAGCTAGCTGTCCATTAAGTGATGGTTGCCAAGGAGAAAACATTAAACCAGTTCTTCAGCTGGTTGCAACTACTACACTGGTTTCATATTTGCTTCCATATGCAGACTTCTAGTCCTATATGGCTTTGGTCCTATCTTCCTAAAAGATTATCTCTCTGCCACCAATCCATCTCTCTGCCGCAGCAATTGAGATCAGCTAGGAGCTTAAGATAACAGTCTCCCTATTTAAATATCTAGGGAGGGTGTCAGTTATTCTGAGTGGAGGACCTTCAGCTCCTTTAACTAGTGTGATAGAACCCAAGATTTTGTTGAACTTTGAGACTCAGGGCTAGACCGCTCTCTTTTCTGAGATGTAAGCCTCAAAGGACTGAAAGAGAGGTTTGTTGGTGTCTTTTGGAAGGATTACATTTTTTTCTTAGAAAAGGCACTGTGAATGTGATTTATAGATTTGTTCATAAACCCCTGAGACAAATAGATGAAGCACATTTTATAAATTTTTAAACATAAAATAAATTGTACCCTTGTTTTTAAATTAGAGACTAACAACATCTTTTAATGTATTGAAAACCATTTAAATTATATATCCCTTATGATCTTTTAAAACAAAGTTTCAGTGTTCAGTGTACTTCATATAGCCTTTTTATTATTAAACTATTGATTTTATTTCTAAGTATTACATACTCTTTCAGACGGCCAGCTTCTGCTCTAAGTACCTCCTGTTTAATTTTAAAAAAACCTAATTAAGAAAAAGGCTCCTGTGTGTGTTTTCAGTATCAGACAGAAAGAGACAGCTGTACACATAAAGCCACCTGTTATACTGACAGTACCTGACAATCTGGAATTAGGTACCTCAATCCTCAAGTCAGGAAGACCTGAGAGTGCTGCAAAAATTCTTGTGTGATAGAGTATCCTGAATCACTTTTGAGTGATGCATTCTAACTGTTGAATGGAGCAGCATTTCCATCCTCAGACAAAAGTAAGGAAGTAAGGGAAAGAGAGGTAGTTGGGGATCCCTAAGGAACTGAACTCACACATGCATAAGTTAATGCCATCCTGTGCTGGATGAAGTAAGGGTATGTCTACACTGCTACAATTAAACACCCGGGGTTGGCCTGTGCCAGCTGACTCAGGCTTGCAGGGCTTGGGTTATGGGATTGTTTAATTGCGATGTAAACGTTCAGGCTCGGGCTGGAGCCCAGGTTCTGGTGGGACCCCATATGGGGGGAGGGTCCCAGAGCCTGGGCTCCAGCCTGAGCCCAAACATCTATACTGCAATTAAACAGTTCCATTACCTGAATCCAAGACAGCTGACACAGGCCAGCAGCAGATGTTTAATTGCTGTGTAGCCATACCCTTAGTCTTACTTTTGAAAGTGTAAGTATTTTTAAGATACATAAAATGCTTGTGCATGTATATATATATATATATTATTGCAAATTATTGCTAATAAGTAACATCCCTAATGACTGGATAGACTGTAACATCTCAATGAACTTTATAAGGTCAATAATCAGCAGTTTAATAATTTTCCGAAGTCATCCTTACCACGGTAGATGAAAATGTGTCCTACCTATCTATTATAGTCTGTCAGTAGACAACACTGCTATTGATCCATAGATTACAATGGCTTCTAAGTCATTATGGTCTGCTGAGTTATTATTGATCTGCAAACTAAACATTCTCAAAGTGGGCCTTTGCATAATTGACTTTAACAACTACAATTTATCAAGTCAAGAATTATTAATTTCTTAAGTAGGGGGACAGATTCTGATCTCAGTTACATTGGTGCATCCTTCATCAGGCTTGGCTTAACAAAGAAGTCTTTGGTGAGCTTAAACACAAAAAAGAAGCTTACAAGAAGTGGAAGCTTGGTCAGATGACATGGGAGGATTATAAAAATACTGCTCAAACATGCAGGAATGAAATCAGGAAGGCCAAAGCACAATTGGAGTGGCAGCTAGCAAGGGACATGAAAGGGAACAAGAAGGGTTTCTGCAGGTATGTTACCAACAAGAGGAAGATTAGGGAAAGTGTGGGCCCCTTACAGAATGGGGGAGGCAACCTATTGACAGAGGATGAGGAGAAAGCTGAGGTACTCAATGCCTTTTTTGCCTCTCTCTTCACAGACAAGGTCAGCTCCCAGACTACTGCACTGGGCAGCACAGAATGAGGAGGAGGTGAACATCCCTCAGTGCTGAAGGAACAGATTCAGGACTATTTAGAAAGACTGGACATACACAAGTCCATGGGGCCAGATGCAATGCATCCGAGGGTGCTGAGGGACTTGGCTGATGTGATTCAGAGCCATTGGCTATTATATTTGAAAGATCATGGCAATTGGGGGAGGTCCCTGATGATTGGAAAAAGGCAAATATAGTGTCCATCTTCAAGAAAGGAAAGAAAGAGGATCCAGGGAACTACAGACCGGTCAACCTCATCTCAATCCCTGGAAAAATCATGGAGTAGGTCCCCAAGGAATTTTAAGGCACTTGGAAGAGAGGAAGGTGATCAGGAACAGTCCACATGGATTCACCAAGGGCAAGTCATGCCTGACCAACCTGATTGCCTTCTATAAAGAGGTGACTGGCTCTGTGGATGTGGGGAAAGCGGTGGACGTGATATACCTTGACTTTAGCAAAGCTTTTGATACAGTCTCCCACAGTATTCTTATCAGCAAGTTAAAGAAGTATGGGTTGGATGAATGGACTATAAAATGGGTAGAGAGCTGGCTAGATCATCGGGCTCAACGGGTAGTGATCAATGGCTCCATGTCTAGCTGGCAGCCGGTCACAAGCGGAGTGCCCCAGGGGTTAGTCCTGGGGCTGGTTTTGTTCAACATCTTCATTAATGATCTGGAGGATGGGGTAGATTGCACCCTCAGCAAGTTTGCAGATGACACTAAACTAGGGGGAATGGTAGATACCCTGGAAGGTAGGAATAGGATACAGAATGACCTAGCCAAATTGGAGGATTGGGCCAAAAGAAATCTGATGAGGACAAGTGCAGAGTCCTGCACTTTGGATGGAAGAATCCTATGCACAGCTACAGACTGGGGACTGACGGGCTAGGCAGCAGTTCTGCAGAAAAGGATCTGGGGGTTACAGTGGATAAAAAGCTGGATATAAGTCAGCAGTGTGCCCTGGTTGCCAAGAAGGCTAATAGCATATTGGGCTGCATTAGTAAAAGCATTGCCAGCAGATCGAGGGAAGTGATTGTTCCCCTCTATTCGGCATTGGTGAGGTGGATTTGGAGTATTGTGTCCAGTTTTGGGCCCCCCACTACAAAAGGACATGGACAAGTTGGAGAGAGTCCAGTGGAAAGCAACAAAAATTATTAGGGGGCTGGAGCACAAGACTTATGATGAGAGGCTGAGGGAACTAGGTTTGTTTAGTCTGAGAAAGAGAAGAATGAGGGGGGATTTGATAACAGCCTTTAACTACCTGAAAGGAGGTTCCAGGGAGGATGGAGCTAGGTTGTTCTTAATGGTAGTAGATGACAGAACAAGGAGCAATGGTCTCAAGTTGCAGTGGGGGAGGTCTAGGTTGGATATAGGGAAAAGTTTTTCACTAGGAGGGTGGTGAAGTACTGGAATGTGTTACCTAGTGAGGTGGTGGAATCTCCATCTTTAGAGGTTTTTAAGCTGCAGCTTGACAAAGCTCTGGCTGGGATGATTTACCTGAGGTTAGTCCTGTTTTGAGCAGGGGGTTGGACTAGATGACCTCCTGAGGTCCCTTCCAACTCTAATATTCTATGAAAATGCACTAGTGCAGAGTTGACACTTCCAGTGTTGGACTGAAGTCTAAATTCAGTTAGGTCCATGGTGTCACTCTAGATTTGCACTGTGGATTTAGTTTGAGAATAAAAAGACCTGAGTTCAAGTTCCGCTCTGCCACTGATTTGCTGTGTGTCATAGTTAGTTTCTGCAGCAACTTCCTCCAATCTTTTTTCCTTCCCATTGATTGCTGCAATAATAGCAAGGTAGGAGAACAACAGTGAATGTTAACAAAACATAGTACAAAGTTGTGCAAATCCTGTCTCTTCCCATTTCTTTCATTTTGAGTGAATAAGCAAACTTACATTTTGGCAGAATTAAAGCACTTCTTTCCTGCCCTGCCTGTTTGTGTCAGTTTTGCAATATTCTACAATTATTTTCTAAGTGCGCCATCATACATCATCATTTTCTTTGTATTATTCATAACCAACAGTTTAATATATGCTAGTGAAATCATGTGATGATTTCACAGCTTCAGATTACTCTAGTTTCTGGAAATTAAATCCTGCTAAACCTTTATATTAAAAAGTCTGTCAGTAATTTCCAAACAGTAGTTTGCTAACACTTGACATTTACTGGTCTTAGCGATTTTAGTGTGGCTTAGAGAATATAAAGAAGCCTAAAATAAATTGAAATACGTATGATAAAAGTAGGCAATCTTAATCCATTCCTCAGAACCTCCTTAATCACCTCCTGAGATTGAGACTCATGAAATAGAACCTGAGAAATTCCTAGAAGTAATTCAAACAGTAAATACTGTGGAGGCTTTGTAAATGATTCAAACAATCACTTTTGTCAGGCTGGAAGCTCTGTAGTGTAGCCATAGCCTGGCCAGTCTCTCAATGCCTGGGTCTGCAAGAGCTGGATGTGATGTAGAGGCTGACTGCTTAACACCTGGGTGAAGGTAATTCCATATATCATTCATCAAAAGCAAGCACTCCAAACAACTGATTGGCACTGACAGACTCTAATTGACATATACTGGGGTCAAGCCCTTAGAACAGCTCTATTGACATCAGCGGAACTAATGGTCCACAATGGTTTTAACAGTACTATAAAGTACTAGAAAGAACTGCAAAATTCTGCTAGACAGTTATAGCATATTTTCCCTGACCACTGTGGAAGGAAAGATTTTTTTTTCCTGTGACCTATATTATAACTGAGTTATTGAACCATCTGTAGAAGAGGGACTGATATCACAGTCTCCATACTTTTATAACATAGCTTTATTCCAGTTGCCATTTGCAGAGAAATAACAGAAAATAATGTGGCAGCTCCCTTGGGAGGTTTTCAATTTGCTATCACTTTGATTCTGGTATTGTGACTGTCTTACTTTAGGTACCATTAGAAACTGATTATACAGTCCTTGTGCCCTGTTTTGAACATCTGGTGGAATTTTGACACAGCCTTGTCTTAGTTTCCATTCACATCTTACATACTATTTTCTCAGTAATCAGTGTGTTTCAGTAAATAATCATCAGATCCTGTGCTTATCCCCCCACATCTATGCCCCAATTTCCCTTGGGGGAGTGAGATCTCTAACTCAATAGACCCATCCACTCTAAGAACTGAAATAGTCCAATAATGTTTTTAGGCATGCCAGCTTGGTTTATTGTTGGGAGTGAGTCATTTTATATTGGTATATAAAATGTTTACTTATTTCTTTAACTGTGTTGTTTCCATTCATGCTATGAATGCTTCTTTCTCTTGTTCCTTGTTGCTATATGCTGTAGAATTCACAGCAAACAAATAAATAAATCATAGGACTGGAAGAGACCTTGAGAGGTCTTTTAGTCCAGTCCCCTCTTATCTTCTGACCTCAGGATATGAATTAAAAATAAATGGTTGAAGTGGCTAGTCTCTTTTGTGGTAGGAGGCCAAAATATCTTAGACAACTTATTTGTATGCATTTTTTTCAGTATTACCATTGCCTTGACCATTCCTTTTTTTAGCACTTCTTTTTTCTCTTTCCAAATTCAGTTCTCATATTGCCTCAGATCTTTGGAACAATTTCTCACTTTCAATGCAAAAAGCAGCTTCCTCTTGCCTCTTTCCAAACTCACCTTAAAACTTGTTTCTCCCTTCCTGCACAGAAATGAGAGTAGAACCAACTACCTGCTCCAGGCTCTAGAAAAAAATAGACTTTGCAATTTTTAAGCAGCAACAGAATTCTCATAAGAATTGTATTGTTCTTATCATCAGTTTCATACTGCACAATGGGAGGGATTCATGATGATTACTAGCAATGGCCAAAATTTTTCCTTACTATGGTGTATATTGCTGGATAACTTACGACCGTTTCAATGTACTACACCATTAACTGCATAGAGTATCTGATTGTCTACTGGTCACTGCTGTCAGCATGAAAGATGTTGTTGTAGCCATGTGAATCCCAGGATGTTAGAGAGCCATTGTGCTCTCTCATAGAGACTTTGCATTTTCTGTTTATCATCCCTTCATCAAAATAAATGTCCTTTTGACTATAAGTAAAGGTTTTGCTTTTTGTCTGTAGAAAACATGACACTTTACCTCATCCCCATAAAGGGATTCTATGCTGTACCTCTTTTCTCTCTATGAATTACTACTGCTGATATTCAGTTTAAAAAAATCTAGGAGTCAGTCTTTCCATGAAACTGGGCAGATTCACAATGTTCTTTCCCTTGGGGATACTCAGAGTCCAAATATTTCTATCAGTTTCCAAGATCTCAATCCGCCTAGCACTACAGATGCTTTTTTTGTTGTTATTTTGAGTTGTTGCTATTCTAAGAAAAAATGCATATAAGTTTCAGAAAATATATTAACAACATAGTAAAGGAAATATAGAATGCCAAAGAAGTACTAATGTACAGTAAAATTATTAGGAATTAAATGATATAGTGAATATGAAGGAGAAGAAAAGCAGAAAGGAAAGCAAAAAGATCATAAAGAGCTCAAGATAAAAAAAAATGGCGGAGGAGGAGTAAACGCTTTGCTTATTAATGCAATACAAGAGTAGTCCCCATAAATAATCAAATTGTTCTTCCTTTAATTTGTCATCTATTCAATATTTTCTCATACAAAGCTATTACATTTAATGAGATGATCTCTTTTTCCAGGCTAACTGATTTCCAGAATCCTTAATAATTTTTCCAATCACAATTCTTTTAGTTATCCATTTTAGATGTCTCAATTATGTCAGTTGCATCTATTTTGCACTTGAAACAGATTCACTCTTTTCTTGCAGATGCAGAAAGAGCTCTCATTTCATTCTTTAAATACTCTCCCATCTTACTACCTGAGCTCCTCCAAAGTCTCCCTTCTTATTTCCCCCTTTGTAGCCTATGGTCTAGATCCTGCAAAGATTTATACAGGTGCTTAGCTTTACACACTGTGAGTAGTCCCATTGAAGTCCAATGAGATTACTCACAGTGCATAAAGTTAAGCAGGTTCATAAGCTTTTGTTAGGTCAGATCTGTCTGACTGAGTACTTGCACTTCTAACAATCTTATTTGTGCCCTCAGTCAGGCAGTTAAGCCATAGGTATTCAGATTTTTGCCTGTAATTCAATTGCACAAATTATACCTTTCTAAAAGATTGGTCTTAATCACCCACAGGAGCACTGATTCAGATTGCGTATTTCAAAGTTCAAGCTGATGTTATCAGATGTTTATTAAAGAATGTGGTAATTTTAAATACTTATCTGCAGTTTAATTCTGTAGAACTTTTCTTCTTGTACATGTCTAGCTATTAACCTTGCATTGAGATAAGTTCAACAGAAAGGCTTACGGTGGGACCAACAGGGCTACAACAACAGTGCATACAGAAAGGCTTAAGTTATACACCTGGCTAAGCTTATTTGGAAGATAACAAACATGGCAAATTGAAATATCCCATTCAATTTTTCCCTGTCCTGTTACACTATTGTATCATTTTCCACGTAGTTTAGTTTAGAATTGCATGTATTCATTCAGTTATCTTACATCCGTATTTTCCATTCTTGCCTTCAGCCAAATCCTGAGGTCTTTATTTGGAACCGTATTCTTCCAGTGAATTTTGTAACAGAACTCTCTATTGTAGTGAACAAGGAGTTGTGCTTAAAAACTGACATTACAATATGGTCCTTAACATTTACCCATTCCCTATCCAGGCAAATTCCTGTTGATTTCAGTGGGATTGGCTTAAAATAACACTAAAGGCTAAACTGTGCATGTTAGGCACAGCCCATAGAAAGAATCACTGTGGAGTTGTATCACCACAGTGGGAGGAACAAGAGGGGTTTTTCCTCAGAGAGACACGGTATCTCCTGGAGCTCCCCCATCCACAGAGGCTATGCAACCACCACTATGTCCCACAAGGCTAGCCATCTCCATAGGCCAGTGCCTAGGCAGGGAGCCATAGATTTGCTTTCTGCCTGCCTCTCTCCACCCCTTTTGGGGCACCAAGTATGTCCAGAGGAGTCAGTGCAAAGAAGTCCTTGTGCTCCTGAGAGTGCAAGGTCTGCATCTCTGCTTGGCCCTTACATGTACCATGCAAGCCAGAGAGGCTCCCAGAGCAATCCCTCACTGCACAAGTGGGTAAGGGCCAACAAGAATCAAGCTCTGAGCAGACAGCTCATGATTTTGCTCCGTGGCAAAAGTACTTTGCAGTCAGTGCAACTGAGAGAAACGCCACAAAGCTCAGACCTCCTTTAGCATTCTACTAAGGAGTTAACTTGATCAGCTTTTAAAAGAAAGTCAATTGTGTCTTTCAAATAGGCTGCCAAAGCCCACAGAATACAAACATTCTCAAGCTAAGATAACAAGCTGTTGGGCTTTCTTGAAAAACTATACTCTTCAAACAAATACGTAAGAGCTGATGTGGGTTTGTCACTCAGTCTTTGTAGTCTTAAAAAAAAAAAAAGAAGAAGCACAACACCCCTGGTTCAGGAAATGCTTGTGACTTCACTGAAGTTGTGTCTTTGAATGCTGAATATTAATCTTAGATCTAATCCTCTAGAATAGCCTATTAGTATCAGGCAGGATGTTTAAATACTTTCCAATTTCCCTCTTAACAGGATTATCTATCAAGATTACATTTTACCACTTTCATTATTCACTCTGGTGATGAAACTGCCTTCCTCTTCTATAATAAATGACTTGCAAATATCCGGTCTGGTCAGTGGTGATCGACAATATGTCATTTCATTGGGATCAGATGGCAGTAATGTCTGCAATCAGAAATTCCTTTACAAAAGCTCCTGACAGTAGCATGTTGTCTTAGTCGAGGGCTGATGTGGATGTGGTAGGGCACTTACCACTTAAATAAATATAATATGTCAAAATTCACTTTTTATAAACTTATAGAGTGCTTGATATGTATACTCTTCAGTCACACCATACCAGTGAAAATAAAAAGCAACAGTTGATGCAGCATGTGTGAAAACATGTTATTTCTGCTGCTATCGTGGCAGTTCATAGCTGCTACTGCTGCACCATGTTATTTTTCACAGATGATATGTCATCCTAACCATATCTTCATAGCATTCATGTTTGATGGTCTTATTCAAATCTTCTTTGCTTTGACGTGGTGACTGTATTTACTTAATTATAATTTTACCATCTGGTCAAGCTCAGCCTTTGTTTTATTTCTCAGTGCTCCTGGGAAGTTAAGTGGTACTTGTATAGTATCCGGAACAGGGTATACAAACCCTGCACCACCATGGAAGGGGTTAAAGAGTTGCTTTGAGCTTGAGTGGGCCTGTCCCGCCGCACCTGCAAATCATGCCAGAACTGGAGTGGCATTCAAAGGAGAAAACTTCACTCAGCTTGGTGCAAGTTGGGAGAGGAATAAGCTGTTGAGCTCCCAGAGAGCAGTCCAGCAACCAACAGGGCTTCTGGCTTTGCAGAAAGGAGAACATTGATCCTCTAGCCTAAGAAGGGGAAAGGCACTAAAACTTATACTAGAGAACCAAGGGACTCTGATGTGAACTGTGATACTTCCAAGGCCCACTGAAGTAAGAGAGGTCACTCTCCTGACAGAAACTACCTACAGGTTTTCTTTCTTTCCCTGGATGCTTTTATTTAATTTTATTTGATGACTGTGGATTGTTTTGTTTGTTTCACCCGGGACCCCAAGAAGGGAAGAAATAACCAGGAGGCTTTGGCTGGAGGGCTGAGTGTCTGCCCCTCTAGATTGACACACCACGCAGTGCCTGTGGGCAATACGACCTGCATGCTTGTGTTCCACTGTAGCTCCTGAAGGGGTGCTCTGCTAAGGACAGATTCATGACAATATCCTGAGGACTGATGGTTGGGAATTCTTCAGCAGAACTTTTTTGCAGGAAATTTTTACTTGAAAGTACATTTCTCAGCTGTCAAAATGTATCTGACATATTTTAATCGAAAATGTCTGGTTTTTCTGTTCAAAATGACTGTTTAGACATAATTATAGTAAACAATAATTAAAAATGGGTGAAATCAAAACAAAACGCTTGGATTGTCCTGAACCAATCTTATTTTTTTCAGATTTTGGTTCACAATTTCAGATTTTTTTTACTTTTTGTCTCAATTTGGGATGGGAACTTTTTCTGATATGTCAAGTTTTCAGAGGACAGGAAAACCATTTCCTTCCTAGTTCAAGTGTCCTAATGGGAGCTTTATCAATGTGAGATATTATATTTAGTGCATCCTACTTTGTTAAATAAGTCATCCAATTCTTAGAAAATCTCTCTTGCATCCTGTTCAGTAGACAAGTTATACATCTGTTTGATCTATATTTATACAGTACTCTTCAACCAGCTTGTAGCAAAGAGGCGTGGCCTTCCTTGGAGTTTGACAGTAAGGGAGGGCGTGACCCCCCCCCAGTGGGCGGAACCAGGAAAGCCACTCCCACCATGCCAGAAGCAGGGTGGAGGGACAGAGGCAGGAGGTACAAAGGGTGGGCTATCAGTTCATTTGGGGGAAAGCCGCCAAGGAGGACAGATGGATCCTACTGGCTCTGAGAGTCAGAGGCGCTGCTGCTTGAGGACTGGCCTAGGCCGTTGACTGACTGGGAGCCAGAGGAGCTGCTGGGATTGCCACTTCCAGTGTACCCTGCGGAGTTGGAACAACCCCAAGCTGCAGGTACACTACAAAGGGTGTATAGAAAGTAGCCCAGGGGTAGCAGACCACAGTCCAGCTGTGCTCATGCCTGAGCGCTGGTTGGCACGTTTCAGCTAGAGCCCTGCTGACCCTGTGGCAGAATGCTTCACCACTGTTAGGGCCCTGGGCTGGGACACGGTGGAGTTGGGAAGGCCCGTGTCCCTCTGTCCCCCTTACTATCCCACTGCTGATGTGGCAGCCTCATCCCGGCCTGTGAAGCCTTGGTGGTGTTCACCCCACTTGAGAGCCCTAGACTGTGCTGGTTGCTCACCCCTGCCAGGGAGCCCTTTTGACTGTTTGGTGCCCCACCCGACCTGAGGGTTTGGGCTTACAGACCCACTACTGCTCTACCCTGCCAGAGGATTGGAGCCCTGGAGACTAATAACTTACCCTGCTGACAGACTATCATACTAGGACTGTGTAGCACAGAGGCTTGGTCTCCCTCAGAGATTGAGAGCAAGGAAGGCCTCGCACTTCTACACGCCTACATGGCTGTTTTCCCCATTCTTTCAAAAGGAGCGGTATCTGTCCCTATGCAGATATGCCAATAGGTTTTACCACTTGAGCTCATTTTGTACAGTACCATGATATGAAACAAGCTCCAGATTCCATTTTAATAATGGCCAGTCACTAATCTTCTTGTGACTACTTATTGTTGCACTCCATTATCAATCTAGAAAATCACTTTTGTTCATTTATTTCTAGTATCACAAATGAGTCTCTTACAAAACCATCCTTTGTAAACTTAAGAGCCTCAACCAAGAACTCTGTTTTTGCATCATCGTAAGAGTTTTGTCTTCCTGCTGTGTTCATAATTTTGTTTTTGTATTTCTTTGCCATTTGAGCGGATAGCAATACATTCTTACAAAATGGTTAATTTATTGCTTGCATCACACAGCATCCCTTTGGTTGGACACCTTATCATTAAGGGCTTGTCTGCACTTACCTCGGAGATTCAGCAGCAGTCGATCAGAGTTACGCAAACTACACAAAAAATATGCGTAACTCCCATCGACTTCTGTGCTTCTGTTCTGCGCGCCATCTTCACTGCACTGCACTGACGGGAACCACGTTCCCGTCGATGCAGCGCTACGCTGCTTGAGAAGGTGGTCTTAATACGTCAATTTCTGGATCGACTAAGCAGGTCTTCACTGACCACTCAGTTGATACAGATAAGTTGATCTGACAGTGGCGAATTTGCCGCCATCAGTGAAGACATAGCCTAAATTGTGATTACCACCATGTTTATTGCAAACAAATCTCTACTATTCATTTATCTTTGTATTCTGTCTTTATGCTTTGTTGCGCATTTTTAATTAGATGCACTTTTGTTCTTTTTTGGCTTGCTCACTCTGTTTGGGATGCATAGTTTTCAGTAGCTCTCCAAATAACTACTGTTCTTTGCTAATTCAAGTCCATTTCTTCTAATAAACTTGCTTTGACTTGGTTATCAGTGATAACACAAATTATTTGGTCTCTGATTAGTGCATCCATATTTATTTAAATTCTCATAACTTTACATTATTACGCTCTCCTGTAACTCAATGGTCTCATCTGATGTATGGTTTCTTGCTTAGTGAGGTTGTGAGTACATATAACCATATGGATATTTTCATCCTCTGCACTTTCTGCGCAATAAATTGACTCAGGGATTCAGCTAGTTTCATTTGCTTAATTATTGACAAAAATAGTCTTCTTAGGATACGTAATAAGGAGAGACAAGTCCTGATAAGAGTGGCTTTATTTCTTAGCCACAGTCAACTCTCATTATTTGATCATGAGTTATAATATATGGTGTTTTTTCTTAAAGCCCTAGACCCTGGATTCATGTGAAGACCTCAGAATCTGAGTGTTTTTTTAACACAAAAAGTTTCTATTGCTCATGGTTGTTGGAGAAAAGCTTGCAATTGTGAACTCAAGTTTCAAAAGCCAAAAATTAATTAAAACACCCTAAATACATTTTTAAAATCATGATTTTTAAGCCAATTGCATGATACTTCGGACCTCCGTCATGGCTGCTGAACATTTGGGATTGGCAATGCTGCAGTTAAATGACATGGCAAGGATTTCAAAAGGAAATGACACAACAGGGAACAATATCTACTTTTACTCTACTGGCAATTGTTAGACTGCTTGCCCTCACTGCTGCATAGGAGGCAGTAATAAAGCTGCAGCTAACTCCCGCTGAGTGCAAGAGGGAAGCACTAACACTGCTGTTACCTATTTTAAAGCTCACTCTCTGACACACACACACTGTGCAAAAGCAAGCAGTGGGATGCGAGCAATAGGAGAAGCACAAGATATATCTTTTCTAAAGGTATAGTGTGGGCCACTAGTTAGCACGTTACCCTGGCACTCCTAGAAGTGTTATATGTACTAGCTCACCATCAACGCATAATGTTCCCAGTCACTGCCATTGAGACAGCTCACTGCCTCCCTTGTAACATAGCTCTGGCTCTAGGATTCTTAACTGACCCCCATCATTTGAATATACAAATGACCTTTGATTGAACCAATGCTGCATACGTATTACTATTCTAACTGCAATAATTAATAAATACAATTTAGAAGGCTTATTCTAGCCATTATTACTCAACTGAAATGTTCATTGATACAATCATTGTTTTTACAATGAATGTAGTTTATTTTCTCAGTATTAATTTTAGAATTGGAGATGTAACATCTGTAACGGTTATTGCTTTCTCTGCCAGTGGAATTAATATTTAATTAAAATAGGGGTTATTTCTTGTACAGTTGCAATTATTGTAATATAAACTAAACATTTTAAATAATTTACTTTAGTTTATGATTATGTTTAAAAAATGTCTTTTACAAGTGTTGCTTTCCTTCTCTCTTCAGATACTCACTTTTTCTTTTGATCATTTTGGCAAATAGGAAAACAAGGTGAGTTATCATTTGTCAGTGGTCACTGGCATGAAAGGAATTTTTTTCAGATATGGAATTCCAGATGAGGTCTTTAGCGATAATGAACCACAATTTTCCAATGCAGAGTTCAGTCAATTCACATCAGATTGGGATTTTCATCATGAAACCCCCAGTCCAAATTACCCCCAATTAAATGTACTGGTGGAAAGGTCTACACAGACGGTAAAGAACCTAATGAAAAAGACTTTTGACAGTGGGGGGTGATATGTATAAAGCGTTGCTGGTCTACCAAAGTACACCCCTGGAGAATGGCTTTTCTCCAGCTTAGCTGTTAATGATAAGAAGGATCACATCTAATTTACCTATTACTGATAATTTGCTGTGATCTCAGAACAATGCCACCGTTCGGAAGATGAAAGAAAATCAGAAATGGAAAAGAAATATTATTTTGACAGAAGGGCATGTGATCTCTCATCTCTTAACCCAGGTAATAGAGTGTGTCTGAGAAATCACCTCTCTAATACTTGGGGCCAAAAGGGTACCATTAAAGAACAACCACATCCATGGTCTTATGTGGTCCAGACAGACCAAGGGGACACATTTTGATGTAATCGACGGGATCTACGAGTTATCCCAGAGAGTTGCAACACCGTGGAAGTTGAGATAGATATCGGCATATCTCCCCTGACTGATCTGGTATCATCAACACAGGATGAAGAAACTTTTGGGGAATGAGAGAACTCAGACTCGAATGAAGGGCTGGTACTGAGAAGATCTAATCGGATGATCAAACATCCAGAAAGACTCATAGAGACTTGCTAGGATATGTGAGGAAATTGGGTGGTTAAGACTCACTTGAGAGTGATGTGCTAGTAACCTCTCCTCTCCAGGTAGTTGATACATTGAGTTTATGGAATTGTATAATGCATGTTATTAGGTAGCTGTTATGTGTTATTAGATGTTAGTGTATAGTTATGTGTTTTTAGATGTTAGTGCATGTGTCATTAGATAGTTTTTATATGTATCTAAGGGTTAACTTGTTTTCCTGAGCAGGAAAGATGCTTGTAGAAGATTGTGATTTAGAGACACTCCCTAGCATGGGACAGTGTTGTGTGAATTGGGAGATGTGCCCTACATCAGATCTAACATGGCTGCTCCCAGCTGCACACCTAGGAATCACTCCTATCTGTGTTATTAAAGTTCTATTCCTTACTCATTCAATAGTGTGGTCTTTAATGAACCCTCAAGATCATTACACTCTGCTCAAAGGCCTAAATGCCATGGTGGTAAAAATGGCTGAGCCCTGTTTGCACTTGCCCTCCAAACATTGCTAGGTGGGAGATTTTTCTCAGAAAATCACTTTCACTGCAGCTGTTGAGAATGTATGCAGTGAATTAAGCAGTGCACCCCAGAGGAGGAAGAATGGCCGCTTATGTGGCCTTGGACAAGTCACTTAATCTCTCTTTGCATCTTTGAAATGAGGATAATGACACTCTCCACCTCACCCAGATGATATGAGGAAAAATTCATCAAAGTTCGAGAGATATTGAGCTGCTATAGGCCCTGATTTAGGTAAGCACATGGTTCATTCAATTTGTCTCTACTCAGGAAAGCCCTTAAGCAGGTGCTTAACATTAAGCACTGAAACAAATATGTTTACGTTTCATTGAAGTCCTGAATATGAATGCTTCCCTGAATCAGGGTCATAATGATGAATAGCCTATAAATAAAGCCAGTTGGCTGGTACACAGTAACAGCTCAATGTTGCAAGGTTGCCTAAAGTTAAGCACTTTAAGTGTTTTGTTGGGTCCAGGCCAGAGTGCTCTCTATTTCACAGCCTGTTGGTTTCAATCCAGTACTCATTGATGTAAATGGAACAAATACCATTGACTTCAGTAGGCATTGGGTGAGGCCTTAAATGATGCATGGGGCCACACAATGAATGATGAGGACAAAATGAAATATTGAACTGTGTTGTTCATTGAAAGCTGTAAATCTTCTGCTGAATGGAAAAGTAGCAGGATCATGTCATAAAAGACTGTGCACATAGGCTGACAAAGTTAAGGTTGTGAAGACCATTTTAACTTTGTCATTCCCTGACTTTGAATGCTTCATTTTACAGCGTTTGTGTTCATTCAGTCTATTTTTTTTTTTAATTATTTTATTTTATTTTATTTTATTTATTTATTTATTTGTAAAGAATAACATCATACTATGGAGGCATAAATTTTTGATGAACACAGCAGAGGTGGGGAAAAAATAAATGCAGAACTGGTAAGGAAAAGTATTATGTCTTCCCCCCCACACCTTTTCCTCCTCTCCTTCAACTGTGAACAATTTTAAATGTTCAAAAATGAAGGTAAATTATGTTTTAAATTATTTAAAGAATTAATTTGAAGTGCTAGTCTTATTAAAATAATAGAGCTGTGCAGAGAACAGTAGTTCCATTTCCTAGAGGATTTTCAAATTCTGAAATGATTTCCTTCTGATTTGGAACAAAAATTAAAAATTTCAAAATTCTCTGAACACAATTTGAAACTTTTGTTTAAAAAAATAGTTTCTAAACAAAACTCTGCCTCATGGGCCAAAGGGGAGCAGGGAGCCTGGAAGCCCTATAAACAGTGGCTGAAAGAGGAGCCTTGGAGCTTGGAAGCCAACATTCCCAGGACTTCCAGTGTCTCAACTCCTTGTCAGTCACCAGACAGACTGTCAAACATTTATGAAATGGTTTTCAACACAGAAAAATGAGCAATTCATAAGTATATATTTATCCATGCAGACCTGCAGTGTTTGGGTTTTGGGTTTTTTTATGATTTCTGTGTTTCTAATCATAAATTGTGTTTCCAAGGCGAATTACAATAAAGGCTCATCCTGTAAGCATTTTTACAAGTTTTTCAGTAACTACAGAATACTATTTACATGCATATTGCCTTCTTTACAGTGTGATTTCTGAACATAGAAGAGTTACTGGTGTTTTGATGGCAAAGGGATTCACTGAAGGACTGTTACTATCAAAAGCAGGTTGTCATTTTATGAGTTTCTCTCACTCAACATAAATGTTGAGTTTTAAAAGAAACTGCAGCATTTTTATATATATCTAAATCTATCTATATATAGATATATATATAATCACTACATCTAATTACAAAGAGTAAATTACATAGACAAAACAAATGTAAAGTGTCTTCAGTACTCCACAACAAAAAAGAGTAACAGTCAAATAGATAGCTGCCATTTTGCCATTCTAATACTGTAGATTAGGACTCAGGGAACGCTAATCCCACTGAAATGCATGACAAATGCAGAATCTTTCAATGTTGTTATACATTCTAAATTAATTTGGTTAATTTATCAGTGGTTTGAATCTATTTTATAACATCTTTGAAACTTTGCCTTTGACATGAATTCAAATGGTAGATACATTTCCAGAATCTGATTATCCTTCACTTACAACATTTTTACAGTAGTGTAAATCTATTGGTTTCTGTACAGTTACAGATCTATGCCAGTGTAAGTGACATCAGAATTCTAATTAATAGTCAGACTGGATTGACACTCTGTTGGGTAGCTGTACACCAGAAAAAATGACAACTTTGTTGAAAAGATCAATCACAGTTGAGGAAATAGAGAAATGGAGATGGGCATGACTAAAATCTGATTTGAAAATGCAATATTAATATATATTCTTATTTAGTTAGATATTTACTCTAAGGGCCAGATTCTAGTTGAATCTTATGTGAGTGCAAAGTTGAGGGAAAGTACAGAATCCTTCCCCTTCCCCTTCCCCAAGTCTGTGTAGCACACATTCTGGCCTATGTCAAACAGAATAGGATCAGAGTGCAGGGACTACTCTATATGTATTCCCATGAGGACATACAGTGCGCCACAGGAGACAGGGGGAATGGTAGGGCCCTGGCCCACAGAGCAGGGCCAGCACCCACACAGGAGCAGAATGCACCATATAAAGAGACGCTGTAATGGGCATACTACTTGAATCAAATTTACCACAGTGCAGAAGGCCAGCACAAGGCCTATGTATCACACAAGAGCTATTTTAACTCCTGTTTGGGAGCTTTGTTCTGGCTCTCTGCACTGGAGTGTATTTTATCTCAGAGTGTTCAGAGTTCAGGGAGGCATTTCCCCTGCTGTGATGCAGCTGCATACCACCCTATCTTTCTGCTGCACCTCACACAATCTAGCTCAAAAGTATTATGGAGCCATGGTACTTACACTGCAGTGAAGCTTGTAGCTAGCTTATAAAACCACTTTTGGCCTCCTTCTCTAATTTCTGCAAACAAAACAATCTGTTCCACCTAAAATTCCCTATAAATGTTGTTTTAAAAGAATTTTTTTTGAAATTTTCAAATTAATTGATCAAGATATTTGAGAGATGTTAGAAAAAATGAGGTCTTTCACTTTTGAATAAACCTGACATATGTAGGAACCTCATCTCCATTTATTAACTCACATTTTATTTTATTCTTCTATGCTGTAGGAGAACTAGTTCCTTGTTCATGATTCATGAGGTCCCACAGTCTTCCCAACATCCAATTTGTGCTCCCAAGGTTTAAATGTACATTTGCATGCAATTTCCCTCATTTTTTGGAATCCAACACTTCCTCCAGTTACTGCTAAACTATCCCTGCTGAGGCTGACATTTGCTATTTCTTGAAGATATTTCTAAAGAACTTCTTTCCTTATTTTTTAAAATTGCCCAAAACAGCAGATTTAAAAAATATTCAAAGAAAGATGCTCCAAAATGGCCTTACAATGGATTCATTCTTACATTTGCATGTTAGTCAGTATCTCACAGCCAGATTTAAAGATATCACATAGGCCACTTTACAGATGCAAAACATAACTTGGAAAAGCCTAGTTTGAAACATCATGATACTGAATGTATGTGTGCTGAATGTGCGTGTGTGTGCATGCTTTTAATTGCATTCATAATTGTATTAGCTAGATCATTCTGGAAATTTAGAAACAAATAGTAAAGGGTCTCAGGCTCCAAAAGCCTGAGAACCACTGCTGTGTGTATTCACCAATAACCATCCCTATCCTGCCATACCACAATACATCTATAACATTTCCAGTGCAGACCACAAACCAACTGCCACTCTGTAAATACCATTAGAATATGGCTGCAGACACGGACTGTGCAAAGCCACATTCTGATTGCTAGATTGGGCTTTTTGATGTCACAGCTGTGCAACAGCGCCCAACGATGCACAACAGGGACTTCATCACTGAATCTAACACCCCAAATCCTTATGTCCATTGGCTGGGCGGTTGGGGAGGGTTGGAAATCAACAGGGGAGTACAGAGATAATACATCATGCCAGGATTCAGTCAGGAGAAAGTGAGGGTCAGAAGCAGGAAAAAGGGACAGTTTAAACTGCTCCCTCGCTCAGAGTGCCAAGCAGCCCTTGCAGCAGTAGTTTGTAGCCCTTAAAAACACTTTACACCTCACTGCACTGAAGAAAAAAAAATAACTAGGAACGGCTCAAGAAAGAGTCCATATTTAGCTTGTGAAAGAAAATGTGTTTAAATTGACAGCAGGGCCACACACTGCTGCTGAAAGGGGATTTCTTTAGAGAACTTTAGAGGAGAGTCAAAACAATACCATAAAGGAACTGTAAAAAAGAGAGGAAGAGTTTAAAAATAAGAAATAATATATATTAACAATAGTAGAAAAGAGGTATTTACAATCTTTTCCTTTTCATTTTGCTTCTCCCAGTGAAGGATAGTTTCTAGAAATCCCCACAAAACTCTTTGCTCTAGCAGCAATAAGCCACTCCAGGATACGCATTAAGTGGCTATTGGTGCATTTCTTCAGTGGATGAAGTTTATTGCTATAAGCCTACAAATAAAATTCTGCATTTCACATACGGACCACCAACCAAAACACAAACCCTGAAGTTATTCCAAATAAACACTGTGACCTGTCCATGCCTAGGGTAGCCAGCTGAAAATGCCAAGGTCAGGGCAGGCTGTAAAAGAAGAGCAGATTCTCCTAGCACTGATGGGTGACACTGAAGTCAGACTTACCAACCAGCCACAAACAGTGCTTCTGATTCCCCCAAACCTGTTATCAAGAAGCCAAAATAAAAATGTACACAGCCCCCTTTACTGCATTTCAGCCTCCGGCTTCCAATCAGCCACTAGGTCCAGTAAAGAGATCAGTTATTTAAAACTCTATGCTCTTTACTAAAAAGGTTTCTCCTGACCCCAAATGGTCAGCCACAGTGCCAGATTAATATACATTTGGAATTTACCCCAAATACCACGCTGCCAGCCAATCCTTTAGTAAATAAAACTAAAGGTTTATTATAAAAAGAAACAAACTATAAGAGAAATGTCAAAGGATTAAATCAATCAGATACATACAAATTATTTGAAAGTCCATATATATCAGGTTTCTAGAAGAATTGTGGAGTGTGCAGGCTTGTATAATCCCTCTGGTATACATCCAATATCGGGATGGGTCTCAGTCCTTTGTTTCACAGTTTTAGTTCAGTTCAGATGAGTTGATCCAGAGGTAGACTGGAGACTAAAGACTGAAGACAGATTAAAGATAAAATGGATGTCCTACAGCTGCCTTTTATGTCCTTTGGTCTTTTCCATGCTGCTTGTGGAAATTTACAGGAACAAAATGGAGTCCAGAGTCACATGAGTAAATCCTGGTGACTCATCAGGTATATCCCTGGCTTCTTCCCCTGGGACCCTTGTACCTGTGAATTTCTTAATGGGCCATTAAGCAGGCTATTGCTCCAGCCATCCTGTCTGGGGTGTCGCCCAGACATAGCACAATTTGAAATACAGATATATTAACCATATCCATAACTTCCATTACACACATAACACATGAACATAAACATTATCATCTTACTTAGCATATTATAGCCTTTCTAAAGTGCCTGACACAGCATATCTCATATGAATTATTATGATTTTGACATACTGATATTAAACAATATAATAAATGCCCCCCTCCAATCTAGCTAGTGTGACACCCCCAATGCGAGATTGGTGTAGAAGAGACTAATCAGAGCTCCTGAATACACCTCAAGGGCCCCCCTAATCCAACCAGCATCACAAACACTATTAAAGCATATTATACTTTAATATCCTACTACATCTCTCTTATTCAGTTTGTGATATGACTCAGATGTTACACCATAAAAGTCTTACCCTACTCCCCTGAAAGTACACAAAAACCTCCCTATAATAGTTATACCTCTCCCAAACTGCCAGAGTTACAATCCGCATTGGTGGTCAAGATGGAGCATCCTCGATTAGAACTGGACGAAGTTTTTCAACAAATGTTTTCAGTAAAAATTGCCAATTCAGCAATACTGGAACACCGTATTTCGGTAGCTGACCCAAATTTTTTTGGTTAAGTTAAAACCTTAAAAAACAATTCTCAAAAAATATAAATAAAATGTTTTGACATTTTTCTAAACTATATGTTTTATTTTCTCTATTCAAAGTGACTTTTCACTTCAAAATTTCCTTTCTTTTTATTTTAAATTAAATGTTAAAAAATGGTCAAAATCAAAACGTGTTTCATTTTGGATCAAACAAAATGTTTTACTTCATGGTTTGCCGAAAATTTTCTGTTTTGGTTCCACTTGAGAAACAATTTTTTTTTCTTACTTTTCAGAATTGCCTGCAAACTTAAAAATCCATACTTGCCCTGCTTTACGCTAGTATAAAAGAGAGAAGATACCAGCAGGCTGTTCTCCATGAGAGGTCCTCGTCTTCAGAATTTACTTTCACTCTTGGTCTGAAACAACTGAAGTTTGCTGACGTTGAGGATGTTCCAAGGCTTAGCTCTTTATCTGAGTTGATGGAAAAGAAAGGGGACACTACTGGGCTAATGTTTGTGGGAAGGCAGGCTGATGGAATGGGAGTTCTCCCCACCCTAGGCAGAGACCATCTAAGGCCAGCGCACCACTTAGCAGTGCTTAAATAGGACTGCAGTTGGTCATGGGCCTCATGCTGGCTCATGGTGTGGGAGTGAAGTTCACCCAGAAAATATAGGAGGCGTGCATTTTTATGGCTAGTATAAATCAGAAGAAAATAAATAAATGTTGATTTTATATACTCACATATTCAGGTAAATAGGACATGGTGGGCAGCTATTCAAGGGTATATTTGATTTACTCTGAGTCTCCTTTTGCTTGACAGCACATCTGTCCATGTGCTTTGTGTTTGTAAGACACCCAGGAGTACCTTGGCCTTTCATTGCTTCTGTTTTTAAAACATTGCACTTGTCAGCTTTTATGGTGAATCGGCTTACTTTTTAAATAGCAAAACTAGTTTAAAATGTTAATTTGCCAAGTAATGGTGATTCAGCCAAAGTCAATATTCATTAAGGATCATATGTTTTATTTTTCTTAGCTAGATTGGCTGTGAATTGGTATAATTACTCATATTGTACTAAATGGATCTCCTTTACAATGAGAAATGTAAATATAATGTACCATATATTTTATTACACAAGCAAAGCATTTGAGCCAACCATCACAAAACTCTGAACATTATCCTCTCAAAAAGACAATGACACTTTATCACCATAAAGCATAATAATTTACATCACAGGTAGTCAATTATTTTTGACAAGGTCCAAATTTCTTGGTTAAAGTTATAGTCAAGGTCCAGACACTATAGAAAATAATAATACAAAAAAATAATTATAACAATAAGTAAATAAAAAATCTGGGCTCTGTTCAAAAGTGTCTGGCAGTCTGGATTTGGACCACAGTCCATCTATTAACTACCCTGACTTACATTATGGAGATGTAGTAGTCTCTCCATAGTTAGCATCTATTGCACAGCTCAGGTTTAATATTCTTGGGTTAGAGCCACTGTGACCCAATGTGCCTAGTGTAGCTCACACTGAAAATGCCGAGGTCAAGGCAAGCTGTAAAAAGGAGAGCAGATTCTCCCAAAACTGGTGGCTAACACTGTTGTTAGATTCACCAACCAGTCACAAACTTTGCGCCTGACCCCCCATACTGGTTATCAAGAAGCCCAACAACGAAATCACATGGCCCCCTTTATTGTATTTCAATCTCTGGCTCCCAATCAGCAAATAGATCCACTAAAGTGATAAGTTATTTAAAACTCTATTCACTTTACAAAATGTTCTTCTGATCTCATAGGGCCAGCCACATTACTGATCAATACTAGTTTGGATCTTACCCAAAATACCGTGCTTCCAGCCAATCCTTTAGTATCTAAAACTAAAGGTTTATTACAAAAGGAAAAGAAACAAACGAGAAAAGAGTTGTTAAGTGGTCAAAGCAATCAGGTACATACATATGACTTTAAAGTCCATATATCAGGTTCTCAGCAATATTGGTGAGTTTGCTGGCTTGTAAAGTTCCTTTGGAGCACATCCAGTGCCTGGATGTGTCAGTTCTTTGTTTAAAGCTTCAGTTGTAGAGAGGCTGATCCAGAGGTAAGAAGTAGGACTGAAGACAAGATGGAGATGGTGCAGCTGCCTTTTATACCTTTTGCCATGTGGCCTGTACATCCTTTGTCCGAAACACAGCCTCACAGCACATGGGCAGTGAAAAGCACTTGGAATCCCCTGTCCACTGGCATGTTCCTACATGTCCTGTTGACTCATAGACATAGCCACTGGCTTTTCTCCCTGGGTGCATTGTATAGCTGATTGCGCTTGATGGGCCATCACTCCAGTTAGGTAGCGCTGCAGCCAATCTGTCTGGGGGAGTCACTTAGTTACACAGCAGCAGTTTGAAATACAGATATATCACATATATTCATAACTTTCAATACAAAGATGATACATATATATATAGATAAGCGTATCATATTTCACAAATCATAATTTTTCCATTGACACTTTATATGGCATATCTTGTAAGATTCATTGCAATTTTGTCATTTTGATAATAATATTATAAATGGTAACTAATATTTCATACAGCATCACAGCCACAAAGGGAGTTAAGCACTGCACCACCTAACTCCTAGGCACCCAATGTCTGGGGAGAACGAGGCACCTAAGAAAAGGATCCTCAGAAGCCAGCAAGATGAGCACAGCACCATCTAAGCCAAGCAGGAATGAAATGAAAAGGAAACTCCCCTTGATCTGGGCCTCAGGCATCTAACTGACAGGGCAGAAGAAGGTGTCAATCTCTTCTCAAGATTCTAAGCTGTGAGCGGTCTCCTGGAGTTAGGCACCTAAGTCAGGTCAGCCTTTTTCATGAAAAATCAGAAAAGGAGAAAGAGAACCCCACCCCATTCTAGCCAATAGGCCAGTGGTTAGGGCATTCACATGGGGCATGGAAGACCACGATTCAAATGCCTTTTGCTGCCTGATTTGGAATAGGGACTGGAACCCCAGTGAATAGTGTCAGCCAACTAGGACGAGGGAAGCCTAGCCTAGCAGGCAAAACAGGCATGAGACCTAGTGAGCAGAACAGGTTTTGAGAACCAGGGACTAGGGTCAGAACCGGAATCAGCAGTCAGAAGCTGAAGCTAAGGGCCACGCCAGAGTTCAGGAGCTAGATATCAGAGCCAAGAGTCAAGCCAGATATGGTAGTCAGAAGCTAGAGACGCAGGTCAAGCCACAGGTCAAGAGCTGGAGCACACCAGGTAGTAGGCAAGGAGGGGTGCAAGCAGAAGCAGCAGGAACAAGGTAATACAGGAACAATCACAGCAGTAGGCAGGAGCATTACATAGACAGTGAGCCACTGCTGCTGGCTTAAAAGCCAGCCTGCTGGTTCCTCCAACCAATCAGGTGGCATGGCCAATAAGTCAGCTTGCTGTAGGCCACTTGTACCGATGATGCTGCCTGGAGACTAGCTCTGCTGCAGGCCCAGATTCCTGACAAGTGGTGATTTTGAGAATGTCAGTGGCACCTAAATGTCAGAGTTAAGTACCTAAGTGTCATTGGATATGTCTACACTTTGAGCTAGGGATGTGATTCCCAGCTGAAGGAGACATACTTACACTGGTTCTGATCAAGCTAGCATGCTAAAAATAGTGTAACTCTGGCAGCACAAAAGGCAGGAGTGGCTAGCTGCCCCAAGAACTTACCTAGAGTCTCTGACATACATACACTTGGGGCATCTAGCCTGCACTGCCATGGCTATATTCTATTTTTAGTGACTTTGATGTAGTGAATTTGTAAGATCTGATGTAACAGTTCTTTTTGAAGAACGCAACCCTTTGCCAAGAGGTCTCTGTGTCACAGCAGTTTGTCTGAATACCAGGCAGCTACTAGATTTTATGAGTCCATTCTACATAATATTGTCCTGTTAGAAAACTCCTGTTTATTGCTCATGATAGGTTTTATCTTAACTTCAGCATGTTAGTAACTTAAGATGTTTCTTCTCTTTACGCTAACATTACTCAAGGTGAAGATCTTTATATTATATGTACATCATGAAATAGAAGAATAAATAGAAACAAATGTCCTACTGAATTTTTAATGGAGCTGTTAGAAGAAGTCCTTAAATATGATTCTTTTCTTTTTGTCAATGATTATTTCTTCAAACTAAAGGCTCAGTGATGATATAGTCAGACTGCAGTAACACCATCATTTGCTAATTTGTATGAAGGGGATTTTGATGATATTTCCATATATAAATTGAAAGTTAATCCATTTCTCAACATAATATTCAATGGCTAAAATATATAGATGATCTATTATTAATTATACTGTGAATAATATTTTCCTGAAAGACTGAATAGATGTAATGAGCATTTACAATTTGTAATGAATTATATAAGAGGGAACAATTTTTTTATTTCAAAATTATATCCAGTTTGGAATCTCTTTATAGCACCCTACTTAGAAAAACTATTGATATAAATACTTTGTTACATTGGACCAACTGTCACCCAAAATATTTGAAGAACAATCATTAAATATTCCATTTGAACAATTATCCAATTAAGATAGTACATTTAACCATCAAGCTCTAATCATAACCAACAAGTTTAATTTTATTCCAAATATCTTCTGCATAAAGGGTCCTAATCTATAAAATTGAATTTAATGAAAGTTTTGCTATTGGGAACAGAACCAGAGGCCAAAGTGATGATACAGGAATTATGTTTTCTTAGAGATATTTTATAGAAAGGCAAAGGTCCACCCAATAGTTCTCTGAAGTTCATAAATACTTTTATAACTCTTTAGTTTTGTTATGTCTCAAGTGTCCTATTCTACCGTAGTGCTGAGGCGCAACAGATGGGTCTGCACTCTGATCATTGTGGCGTCAATGATTTTCCCACTTTGTTTCCAATGTGAGTTTCAGTTCTGGGACTTTCAGAGGCAGGATAAAAAGGAAAACACTTACCATCCATATAAAGGCGGGAAGGAGATGCCAAAAGGTGATTGTGGACACAGCCTCAGGATGTTCATTAATCTGGAGTTCAGTGAAGCTCCACTGGAGGCTCCCAGGGTAGACTGTAGTGTTAGAATGCATTCAGGAGGAAAGGAAACTGCCCAGAGGCAGAGGTACCCCTAGAAGAAAAGGAGACATTTTAGATGGAATCAGGTGAGAGTAGTGGAGATGCTACCCCTGCCGGTCATAGTGGGGACAGATTGGAGTCTTCACATACAGAAAGAAGGTTCAGCAGAACCTGAGAGTATGAACACCACAGGAATGGAGGTTTTCATAACTCTGAAATGTTCATAATGCTGAATAAAAATGTTGTGGTTATTCTTTCAATAGTTTAGAACTGAACATTGACTTAATACATCTTTGAAACTTTACTATGCAGAAGAAAAATGCTGCTTTTAACCATCTTAATTTAAATGAAACAGGCACAGAAACAGTTTCCTTACCTTGTCAAATCTTTTTTTATACTTTCCCTTTATTTTTGTAGTAGTATACATTTAACACAATACTGTACTGTATTTGGGGGGGATTTTTGGGGGAGGGGGAGGTTCTGCTGCTGCCTGAATACATACTTCCAGTTCCAGATGAGGTGTGTGGTTGACAGGTCATTTCATAATGCTGGTGTTTTTAACTCTGAGGTTATACTGTAGGTGGCTGGGGTAAAGAAAGGGCATGAGGTAGGAAAAAGAAGGGCCCATGTTAAAAGAATCAGACCACCCTAGACAGAATGATACAAGCCAAAAGTAAAATAGAACTGTCCCAGGAGTGAGGGGGGGAAGAAAAAGCTAGAACTAGGCTTGGGGTGTGGAAGAGCAGCCCAAACTCAGTCCTAGGAAGTGGACAGGCTGGGGAACCTGTGTCACGGGAAGGGCAAAGGGAGGAATCTAGGGGCCAGTTAATGGGACTGGGAGAACCAGAGGCCTTAGGGCAGGAGGAGAACGGGGAATAAAAATAGGCCCTATCCCAAGACAAGGGAGAAGAAGATAAGGAGAGTGTCCTACAGGTTGTCTCTGGTATGAAGATCAGTGGGAGGAGACTGAATTATGAGTACATCCCCCACTCTTAAAACATGATTTCTGAGGTTTGTATGGAAGGAAAGGGGACCCTATAAGACCACCCTGGGGACAAACAGGAATGTAAACAGGAAAACACCTCCTACAAGGAAGGGAGGGCATGAGATGGGAAAAAAACACTTTTAGGTAAGCGGGAGACGTATGTGACAGAATGCTGCAGTCTAGCAGATGAATCAGCACTCTGATCACTGTGGCCTCAATCAGTTTCCCATTGACAGATGATTGAGAAAATAGGGGGGAATTAGCCTGTCAGACAGGGAGGCTGGCTGAGTTAAGGAACTAATTCACCCATCAGTGACTAGCTATATAAAAGCCAGGAAGGACATGTTAGAGGTGGGAGGACAGGACTAGGTGTGCCCAGACTAAAAGAAATCCCAAGGAAGGGGGATCCCTTTTCCTGCCAAAGCTCTGATGAGCAGATGTTGAAGGCAATAGGGTCATAGGTATTAGAATTATTGCAGTGCACTGTACAAGTGTTGGTAGAGGAGACTTGAATAAATTTTATAGAGTGGGCACTAAAAGGAGTCGGAGTGGTTGCTGTGGTGACTGACCCAGGATGAGAGGACTTATGCCCCATTACACCTGCACTGAAATCAGTGAGAATTTGGGGTAAGCAAGGAATGTAAGGTTGAACCCTAAATTTGTAGATTTATTATTGCTTCTTACAGGGCAAAGACAGACTTTTGTTTGGATATACTTTCTGAGAGTATTACATTTTTTTCTTTTTGGGGAGCAATATTTTCTTTTTTTTTGGACGCTAAATGAAAGTGCTCCTTTCACGTACTTTTGCTCTTAGTTGGCCCACTGACTTAATTTTCTGACTACTTAGATTGTAAGCTCTTTTGGGCAGTGACCATCTTTTTGTTATGTGTGTGTCCAGTGCCTAGCATGTTGAGGGTTTCTAGACACTACTGTAACACAAACAATAAATAAAAACTTAAATGAAAATTCTAATTGCTGTGTGGAGGTGCAATGTCGCAGAAGGTAATTGTAGTGAAGTGAAGTGGCCTCTCTTTGAACTGGAGAGCAAGGGACCACTACACTTTCCCTCATGGGCAGAAAAAATCCACCCTGCCCCCCTCACCAGAAGGACCAAGGTGGGACAGGACATATAAAAGGAGAACCCTGGAGCTCAGTTGATGCTGGAGCACTGAAGGAAGCAGATATCTCCTCCAGGGAGCGGAGTCCGCTGCAGGATCCAGACCATCCCCCGAGTGGAGCAGTGCTCTGCTGTCAGAGAAAACAGAGGCCCCTGAGGAAGGACTGTGGTGAGTGCTGCCCGACTGTGAGATGATGAGACGGAGGCAGTGTGGTTTGGTGGTTTCCCTGCTGACCCAGTGGCAGGATGGCTGCCACTGACAGGATCCTGGGATGGGACCCAGTGGAGTAGGAGGGCCTGGATCCCCCTATGCCCTTCCCCCTGCTGCCATCCCACACTGGGGGGTGGCTGCAGACTCATTACAGGCCAAGAGATCTGCACCTAAAGATTATTTGTGCTCTGCCCCACCCAGAGACCCAGAGCTCTTCCATAGACTGTTAATCACTGTCTGCCCCAGTGAGAGGCTGTGGGCTGAAAGACTATTTGTGTTCTGCCCCACCCAGAGGGGCAGAGCTTCCCCATAGGCTACTGATTACCGGCTGCCTGTAGCCCCCCTCCCCACTTGACAGTGAGGGACCACTACATTGATGGTACTCGATCTTCCCCTGTGGATCCTTCCCTTAATAAGAGTTAGTAATAGAAACGAGGGAATATGCTTTCATTGTATAAATGAAGACTCATGCTTTCTTAGATATAAATTTTATTGATTTTGAAAATCAAATAGCATGCTTCTTAATAGAAGTCAGAACAGAAGTCCATTTGTAAAGAAATGACAGTACACAAAAAAATCTATCTTTTCAAAGAGTAGTTGGGAGCCTGCTACATAAGACACATGCGTGTCAATTAGTCAATTATTCTTACTGCAACTTGTAGACATTCTCTTTTTATTAACATAAATGGACTTCCAAAGGGTTCCATATATTTTCATACAACTTCCTTCATTCGAAACATTATGAAACAAAAGGTAGAAACTATCATAAGCTCTAGAAGAATAGAGAGATTTAAAGTGAGATCTAAAAAGAAGTAACTGTTTCTATGCCTACACTTACAGCAGTGTGTAGAGTACAGACATTGCACACCCAACTAGCATGCATATAAATAGTAGCATAGATGGTAAGGTATTGCTTATGTGAGTAGAGTACAGATATGCCAGAAACTTAGGATATGTATCCTACATGTCCCTCTACATGTCCCTCTTCATGTCCAAGCAGTGCCTCCCAAATTTCCATTGCAATTTTAAGCAGTGTAGCATCCCACTGCTAGAGCCTTGACCCACTGCCTCACCCATGGCTGATCCCTTCACTGCCATGTGTAACTACACATCACAGTGTGAATGCAGCCTGCTTTTCACTGTGGTGTGTAGCTACACATACCCTAAACAGTGTAGCAAATGTAGACAAGACCTTGTCCTGAGAGGGGTTGGGTCAGCACAAGGGAAAGAACTAGTCCCTCCCTGATGTGTGAGTCATAGGAAGAATAGGGTCAGGCTTGCTCAATACTTCGATTGGAGACCTGCCAGGAACACCAATGTGCTGCATGAAATGTTAATATTTCATTGGGTGTTTTTCTTTCATTTGAGTCCATATTAAAGCAGTAGTACGGGTGCTGTTGTTCAGATGAGATGTAAAACTGAAGTCTAGGTCTCTTGTTATCACTAAAGAGAATAAGAATAGGGTTGTAAGAATAGGGTGGTATGTAGCATCTGTGGGCTGATCAGATTCTATTTTTGGTAATTAAATTCCTTCTGCAATTTCAGTTGGATATTATATTCTTCTTTACTCTTGCATTAAATAGCGTGTAGCATTGCTGCATTTGGTTAAACTGTCAGACTTCATCCCAGAAGTGGCTATGTAAGACGTTATTATTAACTTAATTCCCAATTCCATAGATTGACAGCTTTAAATGATTGGGAAGAGAATCACAGAACAAATTGTTGCTGTAATAATGCAGGTAGTGCTCCTGTAATTAAGGTTGAGTTGCCTTTCCATTTTAAAGCCTACAATGCAGACTGTACTATTCCAACACTTTCAAATAGCCTGAGGGTCTATGAATAATAAGCCGCTAGTACAGATAGAATTTTTCTTTTTCTAAAAAATGTTTACATCTTTGGTGTTTTCTACTGAGTTGAAAACAATCTTTCCTGTAATTTGGACTCGGTTCAAAAAGTAACATTTTGCAAGCAGTTAATAGTTTGAACCATTTTGCTATTTTTAAAATTACAATATTTGTACATTTGAAAAGCAGTTACTGAGTATGCAGAGTAATTACTTTTCATAACCTCATTTGTTATGGCATTGAATCCCTCATTTATCTACATGAGATTTTGTTTCCCACTCTGTAGTCATGATGTCAATGCAAATATATTAAGATGATATTACAATCTCAAAAGGAAACAATACAATCTTTATTTCTATAGTACCTTTCATGCCAAAACCAGCTCAAAGTGCTTTATAAAAATACCAATAGTCATTAAACATAGGTCTCTTTCCTATATTAAATTCAGTGTTTAAAAAGATTTTAGTTGGGTTTTAAATATGTTGATGGAAATAATATTCTTAATATCCAAGGGCCAATAGTGCTACAGTTTGTAGCTGAAATTCACTCTACCCACATGAAGCCTGAATATTTGGGCTATATGCCAGTGGAATGCAAAGTTTGGGAGATTAAATCCACATTCAATCCAGGGACAGGTCCTACTATGCAACCTTCCCTACTCTTCTACAATACCCACAGGAATTCTGCTGTTGCAAGGCTGAACTGTAAGGCACTGGAGTATCTCTGTTTGGTATTATCCACCACCACATTTATAAGTGTACTCTTATGCCACCATCCAAATCTTTTATGTCAATATTGAATAGAACCCAGACCCAGGAGAGACCCCTGTGGGACCGCACTCAGTATATCCATCTTGACTCTGAACCATTGATAACTATTCTCTGAGAAAGGTTTTCCAACCAGTTGTAAATCTATCTTATAGTAGGTTCATCTAGGCTATAGTTCCCTACTTTGATTATGAGATGGTCATGTGAGACAGTATCAAAAGTTTTACTAAAGTTGAGATATATCACATCTACCACGTCTCTCCTATCCAAAAGCTTGATAACCTGTCAAAGAAGGATATTAGGTTGGTTTGACATGATTTGTTCTTGACAAATCCATGTAGACTCTTACTTATCACTGTATTATCTTCTAGTTGCTTACAAATCGATATTTGATTATTTGCTCCATTATCTTTCTGGGTACCAAAGTTAAACTGACTGATCTATAATTCACTAGAATGTCCTTATTTTCCTTTTTATAGATAGGCACTATCTTTGCCCTTTTACAGTCCTATAGGACCTCTCCCATCCTCCACAAGTCTCAAAGATAATTGCTAATGGCTCAGAGATCTCTTCAGCCAGTTCCTTGAGTATTCTAGGATGTATTTCATCAGGCTTTAACTTGAAGACATCTAATCTAAGTAATTCTTAACTCATTCTTTCTTCATTTTAGCCTCAGATCCTACCCTATCTACACTGATATTCATTATGTTAGTCATTCAAACACTGCTTTCCTATTTGGTGAAAACTGACACAAAAAAGGCATTTACCGCTTCGGCCATTGCTGCGTTTTCTGTTATTGTCTTTCCCTCCCATTGAGTAAGGGTCTACCCTCTCCTTGATCTTCCTCTTGCTTCTAATGTATTTGTAAAATGTTTCTTGTTACCCTTTATGTTCCCAGCTAATTTAATCATTTTATGTCTTGGTCATTCTAATTTTGTCTCCAAATGCTTGTGGGCTGTTTATATTTATCCTTTGTAATTTGACCTTTTTGTGTGACTTTTTTGAAGTCCATGTTGTTGAAGATACCTTGGTTAAGTCAGAGTGGTCTCCAATCATACTTCTTAACTTTCCTATGCACTGAGATATTATTAAAGGCACAAGAGCAAATTATCGCTCTTAAAAAAAACCTGCCAACTCTCCTGAAAATGCTTTTTCTTTAGACTTGCTTCCCACAGGATCTTACCTATCAATTCTCTAAGTTTGCTAAAGTCTGCCTTCTTATGTCCATTTTCTTTATTCTGCTGTTTTCTCTCCTAGTATTCCTTAAAATCACAAACTCTATCATATCATGAGTATTTTCATTCAAGCTGCCTTCCACCTTCAAATTCTCAACCAGTTCCTCCCTATTTATCAGAATCAAATCTAGAATAGCCTCTCCCTTAGTAGTATATCCACCTTCTGTAATAAAAATTTGCGTCCAATGCATTCCAAAAACTTGTTGGATAATCTGTGTCCTGCTGTATTATTTTCCCAAGAGATCTCTGGGTAGTTGAATATTCCTCATAAATTTAAAAATAAAAATAACATTTAACTAAATATTTTACTTGATCCTAGAAATATAAAAAAATTCAAAGTTAATTGTGCTGGCAGATGAAGTGGAAGAAAGAGAATGACAAGTTAACAGTGACACAAGCAAATATTGTACAGTAAACATTAGTCATTGCTTACAATGAGGCTAGGTGTGGTCAGCTGGCAGGATATTATACGCAGCAGGACAGAGGCTAGTCTTGAGAAAAGATTTCAGGAAAGATAAACAAATGGCCTTATGGAGCTTTAGGGGGAGATTTTGCCATTCACAAGAGATAACAAGGAAGAAAACATGAAGGAAGCTGCCTGAGGAAGCAGTTGATTGGTGGAAAGTAAAGGTTGTGAATGTTAGCCCAACGAAGGCTGGGATCAACTTCCTGATAGGTTGGTAGCTCTGCTAAGTAAGCGCATGGCCAAGTTATGGATGGCTTGTTCCACTGGAGAAAAAAAGAGGATACGCAATGGTTGATTTTGCTGTAATAAGTAGATCTAAATAAAATGCCATGTGCATGTTGTCCAGTTTTTTCTTCTCAGGCAGTGATTGTGATGGAACTGACTTGTCACATAATTCTCTAGAAAATATTCTTCTGCACTTCTCCTGAAGGTGTATTTTGTACCCTTCTGTAAATAAAATACAAAAATAAATACACATTCAGTTATTTACTTCAATCAACCACTGAAATAGAAAAAGAGTCTGCACCCTGAATATTTGAAGAAAAAATAAAGTAAATCTGGATTTAATTCACATAGCAACTATTCTTTATGAAAGGTAAAAATAAAAAATTGAGATATGGGAGAGATCTGAGATTCAGCTTTGAGAACATTCCAGTGGTCATTCAAGTACTCCCTGCTTTAAAAGGGCCCAAGCACTTGCAGTGGATGTGATTTATAACATAAGAAATTAAGCCAGAATAGCTGCTCATGGGAACCGGATTCTGTGATTAAGAGCCAAAACCTAAGCCAATTTAAGTCAATGGGAAATTTCCTATGGATTTCAGTAGGTTTGGATCAGGCCACTAACCTCCCAATAGGACCCACTGAGTGAACATATCTAATATAGCTGATAAAGAATAAAATAATAATTATTATGGTGAAGTCCACCTGAATCAGAACAATTAATCAAATGCACAATCCCATCAATTTCAAACTTCTCAACAATTTCAAATAGAGTTTTGGTCTTAAATTCTTAACTTAGTTTTGGATATATTATAAAAATGTTGCCTTGAAATAGAGTATGCATATAGACACAAAGCCCATTACCTTGAGCATACGATCAATTATTCCAAATTGGGTTAGTCATCAATGTCTCACTAGACACTGATGGACTGGACTGGATGATGGACTCATTGGACTATCAAGTCCAGTCCATGGCAAATGCAGACTAAAAAGCATGAATATGATTCTACACTGCTTTGCACCTTCTGTAGCCATTTGTGTAAAGAGAGTGTAAAATGCCGCAAAATAATAGTAGTATTTTACATCCATTTTGCCAAATAAAGTACTGCACAAAAGTGTAAGACAGTGGAGAATCAGGTGCCTTGGGTGAAATCCTGACCCTATTGAAGTCCATGAGCATAAATTTAAACTACAGTTTATCTACATTATACATTTTAAATTACTAAAACTGAGAAACATTAAGATCTAGGTTATTTCTCACTATTTATGCTGTAACTATTTAGTTGTTTATCTTAAATAATATGCTTGGCATTGTTCAGTACAAAAATACATAGATAGTGTCAGTCCCAAATAGCTTATAATATTAAAAATGTCACTTACATATGAAAGAGTAAGGAAACCAGATGGGGGGAGAGGGGTGACAACATGGCAGGTTGTTTGGGACTTTTAAAAAGTTATAAACTCGCTTCTTGATGTTTGTTTACATTTTGACTTTTGCTTAACTTGGACGGTGAGACTCCACTTGTTCATAACACTTCTGTTTCTCTTACACAAGCATATGCTCTAGTGTTTAGGTTTCCAACATCTTGGGAAAATGTTTAAATCCTTTAAAAACCCAGCAAACCTTCCACTCTCAGTTTTCATTGGCTTTCAAACACAAACCATGGAAATATTTCTATTAAGTCTGAAAGAACTTTTAAAAAAATGATGAATGTACCTGGAGCTGGTGTGTCTCAAATGTAAATCTTTTGAACAGATCAGCAATGTCAGGAAGATGTCAAAATGGAATACATACAAATCTATGGAAAAGATGTCATTGTTAGTCCATCAACAAGACTACATTACAATGTCAAAATGCATTTATATTGATATAAGTTACAATTACCTTGGAAAAATTAAAGAAAACTAAAGCACAGAATTGTTTAATATCCTTTTAATTCTGAAACAAACTAACAAGACTATTTTGTGTTATAATTGCTACACTTCTCTTAGGCCTCCTTCCAACTCTCACTGAAGTCAATGAGAGTATTTCCATAGACTTCAGAGGGAGGTGGATGATGTATTTTGAGCCTTAACAAGAAAAACTCCCAGACCCATTGTCTGTACCAGAGAATTCAAACATAGTTTTGGTAAAATATTTAATTTACTAATATAAAGTTTATCTGTACTGGGGAATATATATTTTAATTTTCATCTTATATAAAGTATTGTGCAGTGAACTATTTACAGACATTCTATGAGCTACAAAATATGTTTCCATAATAGTAGTACAAAACAACTGTTGTGCTTGAAGCAATAGTAATTAAGAGTCCTAAGGCAAGTTAGAAAAATAAAATGTTTCATAGACATGAACACTGTGAGCCAGAAGTTTCTTTAAACTGCCACAGAAATTTCATCCACAAAACTTCCCAGCAGGATACACATTCAACCAATGAAATATACTATACTATATCATCGTAATAAACACTCCGGTTGATTATTCCCCTAGGAAATTACACTGTTTCTAGCAGCTTCTATAATCTACCATTGTCATTTTTAAGTGAACCCTTTCATGGGCATCACATAAACCAAACTTTACCCCTGTATTCTGATAACTCAGTTCACTGCTGCTGGAACTGAGGTTGCAAATTCCACTTCTTGGTTCCAATAGTGGCTGCTATGCCCTCTCTGTTGCCAGTGGTACCAACAGCCTCTGCTGGGGATTTTAGTGTAAGGAAGGCATCTTCAACTTTTTGGTGGAACCCCATCAGAAGCCCTGTCATAGAGGTCGCCTGAAATCAAAATAGCCCTGGAGGTGTCCTGTCGATACTCATACCCCAACCAGCATTGTCCATTTTGAGGAGCAATACAAGTTGCTTATGATGATCCCTGTAGTGGACCAGGGGTCACAGTCATCTTTGAATTGTTTCAACCTTTTTCTGGCAGATTTCCTACCTCCAGAAACCCTCTGGCCTTGCATTATGTCGGTAGAGTTGACATAACACTGAGGGGCAAATCAACCATAAAACTACAAGTTTCTCTGAACAAAGGAAATCTTATACTGAATAATAAGAGAAATTTTTAATTCGTACAAAGTTAGAATATATGGAGGCTTCCTAGAAATGCAGAGATCTGGCTGGCATATTATTTCTAATATCAATAGGCCTACAGATATAATCTCACGGTTTGCTAGACAACACTTGTTTTTTATGTTATAGTAATTGTCCTAGGGCTGTTAGGCCCCACCACAGGCATCAACTTATGTATGTTGGGAAGGCAGGGAAAAGCTGTAGAGCCACCGATTAAGTCTCCTGTTAGCGACCCTGACTACCCAACATGGTCATACTGCCCAGTGGCCTAAGTCAATATAGCAGCCCTTCCAGTCATGGCAACTTGACCTAGTAATCGGAGTCAATAGAGCAGCCCTCTAGTTGGGGTAGCATGGCCTAGTGGCCGCAGTCAATACAGCAACCCTCTAAGTTCGGGCAGCATGGCCTAGTGGCCCTTTGGGGTAGCGGGGCACTGCCTAGGGGAGTGCAGCACCTGAGGTGGGGGCTTGGGCCCTCCCTGATCTTCCAAGCCCCAGCCCAGAGCCCTGTCAGTGAAGGTGTTATATGTCACCGAATCAGTAGGGATCCTCCCAAAACACACTGATTGGTTCTCCGATTCTCCCACCATAGCATTCTTCAAGTCCCCTGGGCTATTTCCTACCCTGTCTCCCATGTCACTGATCCTCAATTCTCCAAGACCTCTGGGGTCCTCAGATGGTGCCGCTTCTGGTGGTTTGGTCCCTTCCTCAGGTTCATCTGCCAACCTAGACTCCACTTGGGGCTCAGCATGCCTTTCCTTTGGGATCAGAGCCTGCAGCTGCTCCCTGGAGAAAGCCGGTGTTCTGCATCCTCCTTCCTTGGCAGCCAGCCCAGACTGAGCTGGGTTGCTTGCTTCCTTTTATACCTTGCTTCCGGGCTGAACATGCCCAACAGAGGAGGAGGGGCATGGCCTTAGCAGTCTGCAGTGAATTGTTAAGCCCCTCTAAGCCAAAGCAGGGCTGGTAAGCCCCTTCACACTCCCTACCCATCAAGAACATGGGGGTTCTTCTCTAACCTCCTCCCCATGTGTTCATGAGAAGTCTGTCTTAGCAAGGGCCTACCTGGATGAGATGCCATGCTGAGCATGTAGGGTTGGAGGGCAAAGTATCACCTCATGATCCAGGCGTTCAACTCCTTCATTGCGTTGATTCATCCTAGAGGTGCATGGTCCTTCATGAGTTGAAAGGGGCTCCCTAGTAAGTAATATCTAAGGGCCTTTATTGCCCATTTCACCACCAAGGCTTCCTGTTCAATAGTGGAATACTTGACCTCTTGGGGAAATAGGTTCTGGCTTAAATAGAGCACAGAGTGCTCTTCACCATCTCATTCCTGTAACATTAGGGCCCCCAGCCTCACTTCAGAGGCATCCGTCTGTAAAATAAATGCCTTTGAGAAGTCTGGGTGAATTAAAAAGGGTTCCTGGATGAGTCACTGTTTCAAGATCTGGAAGGCCCTTTCACACACTTCTGACCAACGAACATTCCATGGCCACAAGTTCTTTGTGAGATCAGCTATCATGGCGAAGTCTGGCACAAACCACTGATAGTATCCTGCCGAGCTGAGGAACTGCCTTACCTTGCTTTTTGTCATAGGGGTGGGGTAGTCTCTCAGGGCTTGTAGCTTGTCCACCAGGAGACAGAGTCATCTTGCCCCTACGGTATACCCCAAGTAAGTCACCTCCTTCTGCCTGAGGTGACATTTGGCAGGGTTGGCTGTGAGTCCCACTTCCTGAAGAGCGGTAAGGTGTTTTAGACGTTCCTCCCAAGTAGTGCTATACACCACTATGTCATCGATATAGGCGGCCATGTAATGCCAGTGTGGCTGTAATTGCTGAAACATAGTCGCAGCCCCATGTAGCCTGAAGGGCATAGTGATAAAGTGATATAAACCGAACGGCATAGAGAAGGTTGTATTCTCCCTGGATGAGAAGTCAAGTCAATAGTCAGGCTCTATTGTTGATAAAAATTTGGCATTACCCAGCCGTTCCAGTTCATCGACCTGTGGCATTGGATAGGCATCAAAGCGAGAGATGGCGTTGGTGTCCCTAAAGTCTATACAGAACTTCATGGTTCCATTGGGCTTTGGGCCCAGGACAATGGGACTCCACCATTCACTCTGGGATTCTTTCACTACCCCCGGGACTTGCATCACCTCAGGTTCCTGCTGGACCACTTATTCCTGGCAAGTGGACAGTGTTGGTTGCAGACCTTCTGCCCGGGAAGGGTGTCTATGTGATGGCTAGTAATATTCATTCTTCCAAGGTGGGACAAAAAAATGGCGGGGAAGTCTTTGACCAAGTGTTGTAGTCTTGCTTGTTGTTCTGGGCTTAAATCCTGCCCCACTGTGACTGGTGTCTGGTCTGGGGGGTCCAATGGCCAGCAGGCCCAATTCAGGTTCTGGGGGGTAGGGGACAATCAGCAGACCCTCACGCTCCTTCCATGCTTTTAAGCATGAGGTTTATGTGGTATCTGAGAAGGTCTTTTTGTCGTCCGGAGAGTCGGACTTTATAGTCCATGGGCCCTGCATATCAAATTATTTCAAATGGCCCCTGCCACTTGGCAAACAGTTTTGACTCTGAGGATGGCAATAAGAGTAGGACACTGTCCCTGGGTTCAAATGTCTGTAGTTTGGCCCCCTTATTGTATTGGAGCTCTTGGAAGTGCTGTGCCTGCCTCAGATTTTTCTGAGCAAAGTCCCCTAGCTTCTGGAGATGTTGTGGCCGTTGCAAGGACTGATCCATGACCCTGGATTCCTGTTCCTCCCTGCCTGTGAAGCAGGTCTAGATTCTCCTAGGTTGTTTCAAAAGGGGAGAATCCCGTGGAGGCTTGGGGCACTTTGCGCACTACAAACAGCAGTGTGAGTAATAACTTGTCCCAGTGTCAGGCTCATCGTCCATGAATTTCTGAAGCATCATCTTTACGGTACCATTCAACCTTTTGACTAGCCCATCAGTCTGTGAGTGATAGACCGATATCAGGAGAGCTCAGATGTCTAATAAGCAACATAGTTCAGCCATCAGTTGAGACGAGACATTTGTCCCACAGTCAGTTAAGATTTCTTTGGGAATGCCTACCCTGGCAAAAATCTTGAGGAGCTCTGCAGCTTGGGAGGGGGCCATGGTGGTTCATAGCAGGATCACTTCCAGGTAGCGAGTCATGTAGTCAACTACTATCAGGATGTACTCGAACCCTGACATACTCTTCTCCAAAGGTCCCACCAAGTCTAGGCCGATCCTCTTGAAGGGGACCCCAGCCACTGAGAGAAGGATAAGAGGCACCATCCATATCCCCTTCGGGACGGCCCACTGGCATTCAGGGGAGGAGGTGCAAAAGTCCTGCAACTCCTGGTTTATCCCTGGCCAGAAGAATCTCAACACCACCCGTTGCAAAGTCTTCTCCCACCCCATATGCCCAGCCCAGGGTATAGCGCAGACTAATCACAACAGACCCTGTCGGATTCAGCAGAATATCAACAGCTGGCAGAGCTCATCCCCTGTCTGGGGTACTTGAGTCACCCCATAAAGGCAGTCTTGGTGGACCTTGAAATACAGTCCTTGGAAATGTCTTGAGGCTGGGCAGGCTGGTGGTTCCTCCTCCTGGATTTGCTTCAATGCCTGGTTACGGGCTGGGTCTTCCCTCTGCTCCCAGAGGAAGTCCCCATCAGCACTAGCCATTTCTGGTAGTCGTCTTTCCTGGGGCTAATCTCCATGCGAGAGACTCCTAGCCTGAGTTGAGGAACCCTTGTCTGGATCATCCAATTGTTTGTGGGTCCAGGAGTTCCCTCTTCACTGGTTCAGATGTCTTGTCTTCTCTACGCTGACTGCTTCAGCCATGCAGAACTTCCTGAAGCCAGTCCGATCCTAGTATTATGGGGTATGCTTGAGCCTGAGATAAGCCCACCAAGCATTCTTCCTTGTGGCTCCCAACCACCAGCCAGACTCTGGCAGTGGGGTACAATCATACCTCTCCATGAATGCATTGCATATATACGCAAGGTCGGGAAAACCCACCATGTTGGCCCACACCAACGTCTGGCTACCTCCTGAATCGATTAGGGCTGTCTATGGCATACCATTTACCCATACAGATACCAGTAGCTTAGTCGGACCCATTCTTTGGGCCCCATGGTCCACCATTTACTCCTGCCCAGAGGCACAATTCATGAAGGGACAGTCAGTTCATGCAAGGCCCCCCTCTGCTCAGGTCCTCTGCTCCCAAAAACCACTCACCAACTTTGGCTTCATGTTCCAACTATTGCTCTTTATTTACCCCACCATCATCTATCAATACACAGTCTGGTTTATCAACCCCAGGGGCCTCACAGTTGCAGTCCCTGTTCAAGGGAAGCTCACCTTCCTGCTATGGCTTCTCCCTTTTCTGATTGTTTGCCTCCCCCGCGCATTTCCTTCCTGTAAGCCTTTATAGTGGCTTACTACCAAGCCCGGCAGCTGCTCCTCATCGACCCTCTCTATGCAGGTTTACTCAACTTGTTCCAATTCCCCTCAATTAGGGCTTCAGTGGCAGGGGGCTGACTCCGCATGCTTTCTCCCAGAACCCTGTCATATGCTCTCTTATCCATGGGCTGAGTCCAGGAACACCTGATGTGTGCAAGGAAGCTTCTCCCCCTGCAGGGCTGGATGTGTTGCCTAGCTTCCCTGAGTGGCCAGGGGAGTCCTGGTGGCATTAGGTAGGTCCTGAGACCTTGCTATCTCAGGCCTGTGATCGGGGTTCCAACTCCATTCCACCGTACCCTCAGGTTTGGGGTTGGGTCGTTCCAAGTCGCCGTGGTCTGATACACTTCCATTAGCAAGACTGCTTCAGACAAAGTCGTGGTGCAGTGGTACTTCATCCATTCTTTTCCTCCAGCTGGCAGTATCTGCGTGAATTGTTCTAGGACCACAGTCTCTGCCACCTGGCATCCTGTTAAGTTCTCAGGGGTTAGCCACCACCAACAATAGTCCCACAAGCATTGGGCCACGGCCTGTGTCCAAGCATCAGGTGGTTACCGTTCTTTGTGGAACTGCTGTCGATAGGTCTTCAAGGTGATGCCTCTTTGACCTAATATGGCAGCTTTCACTCAAGCGTAGTCCGAGGCCTTGCAAAACAAGGTTATGGTAGGCAGTCTAGTGTTTAACTAAATATCATAATTCATAATTAGTAATTATAAGGGATAGAAGAATTAAAAGACAGAGACAATGTTTCAGATGAGAAAGATGGAAAGTAGCTGAAGATGAAGGAATATTCCAGGTTATCATTAAGTCAAGCCCTCTGCAGTGAAGCAGGACCAAGTAAACTCAGACCATCCTTGACAGGTGTTTGTACAACCTGTTCTTAAAAACCGCCAATGATAAAGATTCCACAACCTTACTCAGAAGTCTATTTCAATGAAGGAAGAAAGGAAGGAAGGAACTGAGAGGCGACTGGTGTTAAAGGAGTAGAGAATGCATAAAGAAAAGAATGGAGATGAGTGAATCAAATAATAATTTTTCTGAATAGCGTGAATATTTATCCTACTCAGGAAGCTGAATGTTTCCAAACAGCAATCTGAAGTTATACAATTGCCAGATACTGAAATTGCATGAACCAAAATGGAGTTAGAGAGAGATTTACAAATCTCATAGTAATACTGTAATCCAGACAACTGAAATAAGCAATGTCTTTCCTAATGGAGGACCGTTGTTTGTTTTACCTATAGCAGTGCATTTGGTTTGAAGTGTGTTGGAGACTACACCTGGAGTAACAAGGCTGGTGCATATCAATTTCTCTGTTAAATTGACAAACTATATGAGCTTGCAGTGTTCAGTGGGCAGCATTGAACATTGTAAGATGGAAGTTCCTAGGGTTGCATCTGGGACTGGGGGTATACATGGGATCATTCTGGTGTATAATCCAAAGAGTGACTGGCTAGAAGCACTCACTCACTGAGTTGGGAGCGACTTGCTTGCTAGAAGCTATGCACAAACAGCCCAGGAGTGCGAGTTCTCACAGCAAAGCAGAGTAAGATGGGCTCCAGGAGTGGGAGATTGGGGTGACCTAGCAATTCACCAGTCCAGATTGCACTAAGGGAACGTCATAGACCAGTCCCAGCCTAGGGAAGCCCACCAGAAAATGACAAGGTCATGGTAAGCTACAAAAGGAGAGCAGATTCTCCCCAAACTGGTGGCTAACACTGCAATTAGATTCCCCAAACAGTGCTTCTGATTCCCCATACTGGTTATCAAGAAGCTAAAACAAAAAAATTACATACCCCCTTTTACTGCATTTCAGTCTCTGGCACCCAGTCAGCAAATAGGTCCGAAAAAGAGAGAAGTTATTTAGAAGTCTATTCCCTTTACCAAAATTTTCTCCTGACTCCAAAGGGTCAGCCACATTGCCAGATCAATATAAGTTTGGATCTTACCCAAAATGCCACGCTGCCAGCCAATCCTTTAGTAACTAAAACTAAAGGTTTATTATAAAAGGAAAGAAACAAATGAGAAGAGAAATGATAAATGGTCAAAGCAACCAGATACATACAAAATGACTTTAAAGTCCAGGTATATCAGATTCTCAGCAGAACCGTGGAGTTTGCAGGCTTGTACAGTTCCTTTGGAGTAAATCCAGTACCTGGATGGTCTCCATGCTTTGTTTCACAGTTTCAGTTGTAGATGAGTTAATCCAGAAGTAGGAAGCAGGAATGAAGACAAGAGGGGGATGGTGCAGCTACCCTTTTATATTCCTTTGTCATGTGGCTTGTCCCAAACACAGCCACCATTGCACATGGTATGGAAAAGCCTCAGAATCCCCTGTCCATAGGTATGTTCTTACTCATAATTTGCAGCCCTTGGATTCTTTCACTGGATTCACTGTACCTATGAGTTCCCTTGATGGGCCATTAAGCAGGCTTAGTGCTGCTGCCATCCTGTGCTTATGTGCTTATCAATCTTAGCAAATTATAACCTTTCCAACAGTACCTGATATGGCATATCATTATTGTAATTGTAAATTATTGTAATTTTGCAATATTGATATCAGTAACATTATAAATGGCCACCCCTAATCCAGACAGTATCACAATATATTTCCGGGATGGTCAGTCTATATGACAAATGGGACATATAATGTTTGGATAATGCTGTCTGACATTAATAAATAATAAATAATAATAATAATAATAATAATAAAGACAGAAATCAGTCCTTTGCTCCATTTAGACAATTTTTAAATGCTGCTGCTGCCCCTACTCCCCTGTCCATCATAGTCCACAATGCACGTTAGCCATATTTTGCTGCTGCTTCTTTCTTTTTTTCCTTTATGCTGTTTTTCCTGACCTCCCTTTCTTCCGCAACAGGTTCCAGATCCTCCTGGAGGATCCCCGGGCTTTCCTAGGCCAGCAGGGAGATATGCTCCCTCCTGTGTATCCTGGGTCAAGCTCGTGACCTCCTCCCACTGGGACATGCCTGGTAAAGTTCCAAAGAAAGCCTAGCAGGGGGCATCGTATCAGGTGCTCAAACCACCACAGCTGACTCCTCTCAATCTGGAGGAGTAGTGGCTATACTCCAAGGCTCTCACCCTATAGCCAAGCCCTTCACCCTATCTCAAAGAGTCAGCCCAGCCACCCTGCAGAGAAACCTAATTTCTGCTGTTTGTACCAATGATCAAATTTGGAAATCTGAAGTCTAAACTTGTGATTCCAAACATCATTAATTTAAGTGGTAGGACATTGGAATATTAATCATTATCTGTACTGAAAAATTGGGGTATCTACACATTCCCTGAAACAAGAACCCTTAATTCCAATCCAGGAAAGATTTTAAAAATGAAGAGGGTAATTTTGGACTAGAACCAGAAACATATGTGGAAGCTAACTGAGCAATTTGAGAATGTGTTTAAAATATATGTGCTTTTAGTATTTATCAGTATAAGGTGAACAGAGGCATTCTACATTTGCTGAAGTGGAGAGAGATGGGATGTGGCGAAGCCACTTGCAGCAGTCAAAGTAAGAGGAGACTGAAATCGTGGGTGGAGATTCTAGCAGAGATGCCCACTAGAAGCATTTGTAAACATTTTTCTGCACCGATGCACCTCCAGTGGTGCTACTAAAGGTGGAAGCAGTAGTGTAGGTAGCATGCAGATGTTTTTACCACCACACCATCTAGCCCTGTTTAGAGTTGCACTGGCACAGGAAAAACACATTTTCCTACTGAAGATACACCTGTAGAGTGTATATACTAGATATCAGTGTTGCCTGTGATGGCAATAGGCATATTTATAAATTAGTAGAGATGTGAGAGGAGGCAAGCTCAGGGTAAAGAATAAAACCAAGGTAACTGTCAGTGAAATTATATGTAAGGTATAAGCTGCCTTCTCCTTACATTTGTCTCATTTCTTGTCTATTTCTTACAGCACCGACTGTACTAAGATACTCTCAAGAATTGCTAACATTCTAGAATACAAATCTATACACTGACAAGTAAAACAGCAAAGCTCAATATCCAATTTCTAGTGTGGGCAGTGAGCTATGAGACTTGGTTTCAACTCCATGACTTGTTTTATGTCCTTGGGCAATTCACTTACCTATCTGTGTCTTTTCTGTAAAAAATGTGTATTACTGCTTATCCACATTTTAAAGTCACTTTTAGAGTCTCAGATAAAATACACTATATAAGTGCAAACTATTACTGTTAATATAAACATGTTAATTATAACAACAGTAATTTTGTGCCAGCATACCTGATTTTGGAACAATGATTTAACGTTAATAGAGCTTCGCATTCTGCAAAGTATGATATGAAACCTAGACAGTATAGAAGTGTGTTCTTCTGTTTAAACAAGAGTATCTTTGATCAACAGATTAACTGGTTTAAAGTAATGGTAATACTACAAAAATTCTAACTTTGGGACTATTTTCCACATTATGCTTTATTTTAGGTTTATATTACCTATATAATTTATATTTGTAAAGCTGTGCAACTTGAGTTGAGAAAGTACCTTGTCTGTTGCTAGTTTTTAAAAATATGTAGTCCTGTAAATGGTTTCTAAAATTGTTGATAGACAAGTTATTTTAGCAAATATTATGGATGAAATCCTGGTCCCATTAAATCAATAGCAAAATGTCCATTGGCTTTGATAGGATCTGGAGTTCACCTTATGTGTTTGTTTAGATTTCTCTCTTCATTAGACTTGAAAGCAAATAACCCAGAGTGACTCTAAATTTTTAATTTATTATGTATCTACACTTGGCATTGATTCCAAGTCAATGGGTCCACTTGGTTCCAGACTTTTCATAGTACTTCATATAGAGGAGGGTCTGTATCTATTTCCAACCCTGTTTTAGTACTTTCCATATATTTTTACATTTCTGTAACACCAGTTTTTCTATATCCTGTAATCTTTTTCTTGCAAGAGCCTAACTGTCTTTTGAATATGTTCAGAGCTGAAATTTCTGTTGCTGCTTTGTCATATCTATATTTGGCAGAATGTGGTTTTTTTATTTTTGTATAATTGTATAATTATAATTTTTAAACATTTTTCTATTTTTATTTATTTAAATTTTCACAGCTGTGCAAAATTTTGGGTTTTATACTTTTTTCATTTTTTATCGATTTGAAGTTTCACATTTGCAGGAAATTATGGTGGAGGTATCAGACAATGAGGGAATCAGACAATAATTTAATCTCAGTAAACACTGAGATTCAAAGAATTAAATTTTTATAAAGATTAAAACACAAATTGTCAACATCACATGTCAAAATTTACAAACTAAATATCCTTAAATCAAACACTAAGAAGTTCTCAAGGAACACTATTCTGACTTTGCCTATCTGTAAATTTCTATTAGCAATGGAACTTTGTTGGTTTGGGTGTATACGGTGAAATCAACATTTACCAATAAAATCTAATTCTCCCAGGCCTAGACATATGTAAGGCCTTTTATGACAAACAGTTCGTTTTCTGGTGTAAGGCCTTTGGCACAGTCAATCATGCTATGTGGATTGATAAATTATTTAGTGCTCAATTTGGTCATTCTTTTTGAGTGTACCAGCAATTATGACTGACACATTTCAGACTGTCAATTTTTAAAAATATATGGTCCCTCTAAAATGTCCTTCAGGTTTGGGGATTGTATATTTGTCTGTGTTATCATCATAAACATGTAATGTTTTTCATTATTAAGAATGATATTGGGTTACCCTTCAGCTTTCCAATCTCACAGTAAATTGTATTTCCTAAAAATGGGGAAAAAAGATAAATTAATTTTTAAAAGCTTTTTTAATTACCCAGTAAGCGTTAAAGGCAATGTAAAAATGCAAAGGTGTGGCTTTTGGTGGTATTTGGCAGCCTAAATGTCACATGTAGTAACATATTTCTCCCTAAGAAGGGATCCTGAACTTTTATCTCCATCTAGTGAAGAGCATAGATGCTGGAACTAGGGTTGCTGGGGATGCACCTGCACCCCATGGGTTGAAGTGGTTTCCAATTTACAGTTTGGTTCAGTTGCTGTTATTGAGGGGACATCAGGGAAACAGGGAATACAGGGGGGGTTAGGCTGGAAGCAACTCAGCCACATGGACAGAAGAGTGCACAGGATTTAATAAAGTTCCAATTGTTTAATTTTCACTGCACTCAGCTTCAGGCTTTGTGAATGAAACATAGTGTGAGCTGTGAGTTTTCTGCAGTACAGCAGCTGGCAATGTGAGCCATGGAACTTGGTCTGAAGCCCCTGGAGACCTGGATTTTGCACACACAAACCTAGCCCAGCAATGATCTGGTGGAAGAGTTTGAGCTGTATATAGACCTGGCCATGCAGGAAGATGACAAGAGCAGGAAAATAAAACTGTATTTATCTTACTGTGGAACAAGGCAGAAAGGTCTGTGCCACTCTGAAACTCAGCACTGCCTCAAGCCTTACAGCAGTTCTAGGAGCCTTAGAGACCTATTGATTCCCAAAACAGAAAGAAACTGTGGAGCAACACAAGTTTTTCTACTAGCAATCAGTCTGAAGGGGAGGGATAGACTATGTTACTACCTTATGCACACTGGCTGCTACATGCAATTTTGGGGACTTGACAGACTCTCTGATTTGGGACAGGATAGTCTGTGGCACTTGGGATCAGCACAAATGGGAATGGCTGTTCCAGGATGGCAATCTCACATTAGACAGATACTTAGACAGATATGAGGTATGGTGGAAGACTCAAGAGAAAGGATAAAAGCCCTCGGAGGCACAACATCCCAAAAGTACATGCAGTGAGACAAGAGCAAAGGAGAACAGGTGGGTGGTCAGAGCTCCATACCCATAGTGAAATGTATTTACTATGTTTAAATGCATTTACTATGTTTAAATAGGTCCCAAATAAGCTCTCCCAGACATCTAGTGATGCACTGGGGGGAAGAGACTTCAGGAGCAGACTGTATTTGCACAGACATGCCTATTCGACCTAGGTGCACAGCATGATGGAGTTGCTTTGCCAGAATGATCAATTTTGGCTGGTTTGGGTTACAAACCCCTCTGGCTGATGTCTTGAGAACCAGGAGCTACGAGGTTCAAACACACATGCTGATCGTGGGAGCCCTGGTTGCATGGGATCCCACTAACGAGTGAGTGTTGACACCATCAGGTGGTCAAGGGACAATTATTTAGAACACATCACCGGACATTGGCAATACCAGGAGGAACGAGCCAGGGTGCCATCAAGATGTGATGCCAGGAAAGTGAGGGAAAGGAAATGCGATGCCTCATTCACTGAGGGACAATCCACACTCATTGCTATATCTACTTCTCACAAACTGCTCTTAGTATAATTTTTGTATGAGTGATGTACCCGAATTTTTGGATGCTAACATTTCAACTGTATTGCTACATTGATTACCCTTAACTTGGGATATTGCACATTATATACTCTCTGTATTCTATGACTTTTAAACAAAAGTTTGTACTTTTGGATAATCTCTGCGTTATACCCAGATGTATAGAAACTCTTTAAATTCTGTATTCGATCATTTTCACTTTAGCTTTAATATAATTTTTAAATTTGAATGTGGGGGTAACGAAATATTATTATCCTTATTGTACGCTAAAGGACTTGGGGGTGTGGGTGCTCTCTAAAGAGTTCTAGACACCATTTGACCCGTATTTCTCCACCATTTAATGACAGAACTGATTTGACTCAATTAGAAGTTCTTGTTTCTGGTGATTCCTAGAGATGTCCTCACTGCTGAGCAAGTCTAGGGGCTAAGCCTTAGACCTTCTGTGGGAATGATGAAAGACAACACAGAAACTGTACTGGTGGTGAGGTTCCCCACCACCTGCTGAAATCACTGAGAGTTGGGTTAAGTGGCACAACCTCAGAACGTGATGTTGCATCAGTGGCTGGTGATGGCAGTAGAGATATGGTGGATAGCGGCAGTAGTGGTAGGGAGTAGAGACAGAGACACAGTGATAGCACAGTGCACTGGTGGCAGAGAGAGACAGTGGCAGCTGTGAGCCAAGTGAGAGATAGCTGCTTCAGAGGCATTGCTTGGTGCCCTACTGCTCCCCTGTGAATGCATTGCTGAACTCTGGGTCTTTGCTAATCAAGGACCACCAACTGTGAGTGGGGTGCCGCAGACAGAAAGGGGAGTGGTGTGTTAAGGGACATTCATTTGTTGGACCTTCAAATCACAAGGTAAGAAACTGAGACAAAGGAAACTGCCCAATGCATTGTGGGGTGGATGTTTGCCTATGGTCACATGCTTTTGAATTATGGTTGTGGTGTTTTCCCAAATTAATGTTGGGTCCTCTTTTCCCTTTTAATGAAAATTTTATTTTGTTGTACACAAACTCAGTGCTTGTGAGAAGGGAAGCATTGCTTGTTAGAGGCACTCATCGGTGGTGTTCAGTTTTCCCAGATTACTGGGGAGGGGGAGGGGCTCAAACCAGTTATATTTTCTGTTCTTAAGATAAATCCCTAAACATTGAACCTGGACTTTGTTGCTGCCAGCTCCACCTGTCAGAAGAATTACATGTGGAAGACAGCATGAGCGGGCAAAGAAGTACCTCACATTAGGACATAATTGCAAGGAATATGGTAATTGAACATTAATTCATTCAATAACATGTGCAGGGGCAGAGAAAGGTTCCAGGAAGTTTCAATCAGACTTCTACAAGACCAGGAGTGTACACTAGACATGACATCATGACTTTCTCCTTGAGTCAGAGAGGCTTTCAGGACAGGAAAGCAACAAGGGACAATACCAACCTCCATGCATGCAACAATATTAACAGGAAAACACCCTATATGATTTCAGCTGGATAGCAGTCTCCTGCAATGTGATTCCTTGGGGTGAACTGGACTGTAAGGGTATGTCTACACTAAAAAAGTTTGCTGCTGCTAGTTACACTGGCAAAAAGCCACCACAGTTAGTATATTGCTTTTTTGCATGTATACTTAGCTTTTTGCATTGGCACTATGCGTACTCACTTGGTGTGCTTGCATCAATGCACAGTGCGATGCACGATGGGTAGGTATCCAAGTGTGCAACCCACCACTGTCCAGCACATTGTCTTCTGGGAAGTTCTGGCAATGCTTAGAGGGGTAGTTTGAAACAAGACATGCTTATTGACACTTCTGCTTTGGAATGCTTGTGCATACTCCACTCACAGCGCCAGCTATGGTGAGTATGGCCCACTAGGGTTGAGAGAAATGAGCAGGTAATTGCTCAGTTTCATGAAACTATGAGTATAGGTCAATGGCACTGAATACGGGCACCATTTTCCACAGGTGGTGGTGATTTTAGCTGATATCTCACTTCTAAGGATAACAAAGGCACAGGTAGTACAGAAGCTTCTGGTATCCCAAAGCCATCCGGGCCCGTATGCTGTTAGCTTGTGTACTGAAATGGTACCTACTGAAGTTATCACTGACTGGCATGGCAAAGTGTCCTACTGCAGAGGATGAAATAAGCCTGTAGAAACCTTCAAGAGAGGATTGCAGAGTACCTCCATTAAAGTTTCATCAAGATCTCTCAAGGGGATTCAACGGACATCCCTGTTTACATAAACAAACTGCTCCGCATGCTCTCCACCACCTAACTCTCTAGGGGAATGAAAAGCAGATAATAACTCTACCTCTCTTTGTTGTACCACTATCTCTTCAACTACAAGTAAATTAATGAAAAGTCAATAGGTATATCCTGCTAAGTTGGGGGCAACCTCACTGTAATGGGTAATAAATTTGCACATTTTCCCAAGGTTCCTTCCCCTGCATCAGGCTCTCACCTGTGCTCGACTGCTGTGATTGACTAGACTGCAATGGAGTCTCAAACAGGTTCTGGCTCACATCATAGTTGGATTCCCTGGTCACATGTCCCCCATCTTCATCCTCTTTCTCCTTCACCTCCTCCTGATTCTCGATGTTTATGCCAGGGGCCTCTGACTCGAGCACCTTAGAGGTATCCACTGTGGTGTGTATGGTGGTGGTTTTATTTCTGCCAAGCATAGCATGCAGCTCTTTGTAAAAGCAGCATGTCTGCAGCTCAGCACCAGATTGATTGTTGGCCTCCTGGGTCTTCTGGTATGCCTGCTGCAGTTCCTTCACTTTCATGTGGCACTGCTCCAGATCCCTGTCATATTCTTTGTCCTGCACCCCCTGTTCAATCTACTTGTAGATGTCCATGTTTCTTTGGCTCTTCTCTCCACAGACCCAGGAGATCCGATATCTCCTGTCCACTCTAAGCAAGAACGTGTCTGGACTGTGTAGCCAGCATGGTCAGCTGGGCAGTTGCACACAAGAAAGGAGAGCTCCTAGGTGTGCTCGCCAAGCTGGACAATCAGGAAAAGGCATTTCAAAAACTCACAGGGATGTAAAGGTGTGGAGGGGGAGGAATTCTGGTCTCTATGTCCTCTGAGTAGTGGAGTTCACAATTGTGACCAGGTGGTCAGTGTTGGGGATTGTGGGACAGCTGCTGGAGGACTGTTAGATAATGAAGTGTCTACATTCACACTGCACTGACCTCAGTACATCGACCATGGCTCAGTGCTGCTGGGAGCTGGTACTATGAGAGTATAATAGAGAGCTTACATCAGTGGGCGATAAATTTAAGTGTAGACACATGCACAACAAGGTTGACGCAAAGTGGCTTATGTCAATCTAACTTTGTACTGTACACCAGGGTTAACTTGCCCATTGCAAAGAGCATGTACAGTCTAATAATGAGAGCATAATGCAACCTCTAGGAATATGGGGCATCATGGTAACTAACCTGACAAATAACAGATGGCACCAACAGATGTTTGTGGGCATGAATGGCAAGCACCACAGACCCCTCTTGGGGAATACAGCTATATAAGCCCTGGATTTGATTAGAGTGCAGCATCAGTGCAAGATGCAAAAAGAGGAGTTACAAGGACAATGGAGATAATTTTAAAAGCTTATGGGGATATTTTCAAAGGTCACACATACCTGGAAGGAAAGTTGTGACTGGAAGTAGACCCCACAGTGGTTCCTGTGTGCTTACTACGAAGAAAAAAAATCCAGTATCACTATGTAATCCAGTATGTGAGGAGCTTGAAAGTTTACAGGAATACTCCCCAGGGATGTCAAAAGAATCTTTTGTAGGCACTGATGGGATGAAGGACCAGACTCCCATTACCAATGAGGGGAGATCTGTTGCAGCCAAGAGGGTAGGGACACTGCCAAGAAGAGATGGCCAACAATCAGAGAAAGCAGGCACTAGAGTGCAACAGGTCAGCCAAGGGCCTACTGGCCCTGGAGACAGGCACTACTGTGAGGATCCCACTATTAGGGAGACACCAGAAAGAGTAGACTCAAGGAGTCATGAGAAGTGCAGCAGCACCAAAGTCATGCAAGGTGACTATACAAGATGGACAAGTGATCTGAAGGAACAGGAGACACTAATGAGCCAACAGACCACACCCAGAGACAACCTACAGCAGCCTTTCCCAAAGTGTGGGTCATGACCCCAAGTGGGTTGCTTCATTAGCAGATGGGGTCATGGCAATTTTGAGCATGCAGAGAACGCCATTTTACAAAAAAACCTTTTCTGCACAGCATGATCTCACACGCACCATATGCACAATGTCATGTTGCATGGGGGATTCTATTTTGCAGTACAAAATGGCGCCCTCCATGCAACACGACCTTCCACGCATCTTGTGTGTGTGAGGTCCTGCAATCCAGAGGATGCCGTTTTGTAAAGTAAAATGGCATCCTCCTTTCAGCATGACCTTGCAGGTACAGTGCATGTGAGGTCACACTTCAGGGAGAACACCATTTTTAAACAGCAACTTCCATGATGTCTGGGGTAGTAAGAAACAACACATCTGAAAATGGGGTCATGCAGGGAAAATGCTTGTGAACCACTGACCTACTGTAATCACCATGGAATGGAGAGTCAGAGAACCATCCAGAGGCTAACCCCATAGTGAGGGAGGAGACTCCCCAGAGAGATAATTTGGTAGACTCAGAGACGGAGAAAGGTTACTCTCAGTGTGGTTGTCTGTTGAGGAGACCAACTTATCTCAAAGACTAAGTAACCAGCTTAGTCTCTGGCATAGACAAGTCCCCAACTCAGCTATGTGCTAGGCCAAAGGGACATAGGTGGGGATTTGGACATCAGTTATTTAAAAAAAAATTGTATTAAAATGTTTGTAAAATAGGGAAGATGTATTATGATCAGTGAAACTAGAGTGAGAGGGCCCATGTTCCATGGAGGGCTGTTACTGAGGGGACACCAGGGACAATGGGGAATTAGGCAGGAAGCAACTCAGTTGCATGGACAGAGCAATGCACAGGGTTTAACACAGTTCTTATTGTTCAACTTCAACTGAAATTCAGCATCACGCTTTGGGAACAAAACAGGGAGGAAGCACAAAGTGCTGTACCACAATAGTGTGTATAGAGGTTCCTACCAGGCAGAATGAACTCCTGCTTATTCTGCTCCTACCATTAGCAACTAGGGGTGTGGTTGGCTTTGGTTATTTTGTGTGGGTGCATATATCATGCCTAAACTTAAAGACTCTGTAAGTTGTTGAATGAATGCAGTAACATGTAGATCTGCAAACTAATATTTTCTGCTTGTTTTATCTGAATTTTTACCAACTTCTGACAAGATCTTGTTTGAGGAAAGACTTTAGACTCACTCCCAGACTGTAGGATGCCTGTCAGATCGAAAGTTTTCTTGGGGAAAGGGAAAAAGGATGCTGTGCCTCACATTGGCCACTTCAGACAGCAAAAATCAGGTTTTCTTCAGAGGCCACAAATTCTGCTTGCTTGATCTGAAGATTAAATACACTGCTGTGTTGGTCAGCTAATACTGGTGAACTGAAGATATTACAAGAAATCCTATTTGTGATAGTACTGTATCATTTGTGATAAATGTTAATGTACAACAAAATTGATATTATTAATGCCAGGAAAATGAATTAACTGAGTCTAATTTATTCTGCTCCTGAAGTGAGAACAAGAGGGGGAAAGAGACCTTGGACAAAAATTCAAACAATTCCTTCCCCTTCTTCCATTTCTATTTTTTCTTCTCACAAGATAACTCTCCTTAAGGCAAATAGTCTTATTAAGATAGTAAAGACAACCTAAATATAATCCAGGACCAAAAAAAAAAAAAAAAAAAAAAGTAGGTTTTTTTAAAATAATGGTGTTACAGTTTAGAGTATTTATCAGTAATTTAAGGGTAACAAAACATTACAGGGATGTAGTGATTATACCAAATCCAAGCATTACACACCCTAGAAATTCAGAAAGTTACATGTTCAAATCCATACATGTTAAGATATAGAACTGAACAGATAAATCACCCAATCCACCTTAATCTTACTCCAGAGTACACTCTCCAATAATTACACTATTGTGACTAAGGCATTTTAATATTTGTGATTTCAGATTAGATTAATTTAAAACACGTTAAGATTTTTTATTTAATATTTCATGGTACCATTAGAGAGTGGAGTTAAGGTTGTTTTGTAACTTAATTGTGTAATTCCATACCTTAATATGTTTGGATTTCTCCTAAGTGTAACCTTAACTGTGAATTCCCTGAAAAGGAAACTTTTTAGATGCCATGGCATGAGGATCTTTGAGCCTAGGACAAAATACACACAACTAGAGATGGTGTGGACAAGGACTGCATCAACGAGGAGACCAGGGTGCTCCTGCTGAGGAGTGACTGCTGGAACCTAGAGGAGTTGATGACTCAGCTCAGGAAAGGAGAAAGGACAGACTTTGTCTTTTCACCAGAGTCAAACGTACAACAGTGACCTGTAAACTTATGGAAGATCATCAGAGAGGGAAACAGAAGGACCACACTGTCGATAAATGGTGGAAATGCCAGATGCAAGATACACTCAGTTACAAGCACTCTAGTTTTATTAAAGTATTTTATGATTTGTTCATTTGTTTTCTCTCTCTCAAACAGTGACATGGCCATGCTGGGGGGTTTCAATTGTCAAGTTTCCATCACATCAGTAAGATGTTCTAGATTTCATTCTGATGGCAATTCAAGGGCTTTCTGGATTGGTCTTAAGGGGGCTCTCTAGAAAAGGTCATACAGCCTAAGAGTGTCACCTTTTCAGCAGATTCCATACAGGTGGGAAAAAGATAACTTTAAATAAAGAGTGAATACAGTATTCTTGTTTACATTTTATTGTTGTACAAGTTATCCAAATGAATCAGTAGACATTTTTCCTGTCTGAATAAAATCTGAAATTGATATTCAAAATTATTTCTTTTTTCACTTTTGATGGTTGTGGTTGCAGTTGTAGAGTTTACACTGAGTAAATGAAGCCCTTTCTGATTAAGAAAACTGAGTCCACTGCTGACATATACAACATATGTGCATAATATTTTTCAAGCAACAAGAGTGTATAAAAAATTAGTGAGCATTGTCTTAGAACATTATTTATTATAGTAAATGTGATATAAGGATTTGTGAACTGTAATACATCAGTACAGCTAGCTTTATTTGTGGCACAACTTATCCTTAACAGACTCAGAACTACAATTTGCATCCATTTATATAGTCTTACCAGGCTTTTGGAAAGATTACCACATGCCTGAAAGCTCCAGTGGGTAGTGTCTTCCAAAGTTTCTGCTGGTACATGGCTAGAATGTGCCTAATATGCAAAATTAATTCTTCAATTTCATTTCTTCTTGTGCCCTAATATTATCCCCCCCTTTTTTCCCTAAAACAAACTTAGATTATTCTTGCTATATAACTTGGAATATCATCTCAATGATTTACAGGTTGCTATGGGGGGAGGAGGGAGGGGAAGGCTGGTATGGAGTGAGGGATGCACAGAAAAAAGATGAGTGGTCCAAGGATGGAGCCTTATGGTATGTCAGAGATGTAAAGGAGGAGACACTGAAAAATAAGCAAGAGGAGCACATTCAGTAAGGTACATAAAGACTCAGAGAAGGTCAGTGTTGTTAACTCAAAAAGGGAGATGATTTGAGAAAGGAAAGTGGGGTTTATAGTTTTTACAGTGTTCAGCTAAGAAAGAGAAGGGGGATAAGAACAGGGGAAAAAAAACCATTGGTTTTGCTTATGCCAGATCACTAGAGACTTTGAGAGCAATATCAGGCTACTGGAAGGGGACAAAGAGGAAGTGAACAGAGCATCTTGAAGAATGGGAGTAAAACTGTTCATCTGAAGTTAAGTGAAACAGTAATAGAGAAATTAAATGGGCTGGTAGCTGAAGAGGCAGAGGAAATTAAAACAGGATTTTAGCTGAGTGATAGTTCAAAATTATCTTAATAAAAACATACTTACTACAGATGTTTGAAACTTTTTATAGACTTTGTTATGAAGAGAATAAATCTGATATAATGCAGTTTAAGGTCTTCAAAATCTAAAGTGAAACTTTAAAAAAAATTAACTATCTGCAGTGCTTTAAAAATAAGTAGTTGCTGCAGTAATACAAATAATAAAAATTAAAATATGATAATAGACTTTATAGAAAACAAAACCCCCACAATAGATGAGTATAGTTAGAATTATTTAATTCCATCTCTGATCTTTAAAGTTGATAGTCATTTATCACATTTCTTTTAATATGTTCACATTATAAATGTTGGAGAGTTTAAAAAAATATATATGCTGTGTTTATCTTTTTAAACACACAAAATTTATAAAGGAATTTAATAAACACTTAAAAGATTTAATTCTGACTTGGCAGAAAAGGAGTTAAAAGTTGAATCATCTGAAGAAGCAATCGGAACACTCCATTACCCATATGGGGAAGGGGGTGGGAATGTATTACAATCAGTTATTTGATAATATTTTATAAACAAAATTTCAAATGCCTTAGTGAAATCATAGTTATAAATCATAAGAGA